>NC_037346.1:35997500-40797500 GCF_002263795.3 Bos taurus | reverse complement strand
CAACTACTTGCACCCTGATGGAGGGAGAAAAATGCATAGATGCCTGTCATACAAATGAGACTGAGAGATACTAGGACAGTAGTAGTGTGAATAGAATGATGTGGGCTTGAGCATCAGAAATTCTTCAGGAGGTGAGGGCTCTCTGAGCAGGGTCTCAAATGATGAGTTTGAGTCTAACAGGGGAGGAGGGATTCAGAGGCATCTTAGCCTGAGAGAAGAGCATCTGGAAAAGCCCAGAAGGAAAGTGAGTTCACTCTTGAGGGAACTCAAAGTTGGTCCAGAATGGTGGCAATAAAAAATGGGTAGCCTCAGGCTAGAGAAGGGCTTTGAATGCCATGAAGAGAGCACAAGAAAAGGATGAGGCAGACATGGTCTCTTTCCCAGCCCCACCAGGAGATGATCAATGGACTCCTCGAATGTGGATGACCAGAGAGGACATCTCAGGTCCTCTGGTTCAGTTCCCAGGTGAAGAAGCAAGCAATGAGGCGCTCCTGGAAAATAGCTGGCTGAACCGAGACCAGAACCCCTTATTATTTTCTACCACAACAGGCAGTCTCAAGTGAAGCAAGCGTGAAGCCACCTGGGCTTTCTAATACCTACAACGTACAGACTCAGCTGTGACACGTGCAACACTGGCCCAGTGGCGGGCCTGGCCTAGCGGGAAGGGAGTGGGCCCGCTGGATGTCTCACTTGTCAATTGTCACGAGACCAGACATCACTTCCTGCCTCCTGCTTTCACCACAGAGGCTATTTCAGTCCAAGTTCCTGATCACCCTCGCCACCTGCCAAGACAAAGGTCACCACAGATGTCAACACTGGGTTTCACTGAGGGAACAAGAGGAGCCCACGAGGGATTCTGGGCAACCTTCAGCCACACACAGGGGCTCCAGCCTAGAGCTGTTGGCTACATTCAGACACTGTGGCCAGCCCCACCATCTCTAGGGGTCAAAATTAGAATGGTGTGAGGTTCTGCTGAGCAATTCTGGAAGAATAAACTGCCTCCTGTTTTCCCTTAACCTGCCATCAGACCCCCATCCTCACCTGCCCCCACCGCTTTCCTCAGGGAACCTGGCAACGTGAAAAACACTTGATGCCCCACAATGAACCACGCAGCAAAACAGGAAGCATCTTCTTGTCATTGTGTTCTCTGTGCAGGCACGTCCCGACAAGAGGCAGGAAACCACCGCCGAGCTGTGGCAGCAGGTGTCAGGGTAACCTGAGGCTTCCCGCCAGTCCTCCTTCCCTTTTCTTCCTCCTGGAGAGCAGCCTCCTTTCTCTCTGCAGCCTGACAACTCCTCACTTCTCACCTGCTTCTCCTTTACCTCTTAATGGCCTGGGACCTGATAATGACCTGCCCTCAAACCTAGTAAGATTGTTCTCTCCCCAGATAAAATTCCTGAGACCGACCAGCCAACACAAAATGTACACATACACTGAAATTAAAAGAACTTCTCTTTTAGATTTTTCTGATTGCAAACTTCTAGGTCAGTTCAAAATAAATTCTCTCAAATTTGGGGGTGTCCCTGTCTGGCTGGGACCTCAGTCTATCCTAAATCTGCCTGTTGGGTTACCCTGCACTGGTGGAGACCCACACTCCTTGGCTTCAATTGGGGTTGGTTGTTCCCAAGTGAAACAAAACAGGGATGGAGACAGGAGTATTAGAGGCGTGGTTTGGGACTTTACCCATTGAATTACAAACCCAGAGGGACCAGAAGCCAGAGGAGACTCTGGGTTGAGCCAAGAAATTGGTACTTTAACCAGGGCTCCACCTGCACTAAAGGCTCCCTCCAGGGGACTCTGGGTCTGCTGCCTTCTCTTGGGTCTCTCCAGATCAGACCTTCTACAGAAGGTCTCTGTTTTTCCATGCCTTGTACAAGACTTACCCTGTTCTTTCTTATGTTAATAGTGGGGCTGAGTTTATGGTAGGCTAAGTTTTTCTTTATCCTTAAGGTCACTGGGTTATCAGTGCATGGTTGGATTGAATGACTATAAAAGTCTCTTCCACGTCCTGCTCCCTACTCCTTCTCAGAAACCTTTGCTCATGGGCAGGACTTCCCCATGGGTATGCCGTGCGCGCATTCTCAGAGAACAGGGCAGCGGGTAGAAAGCCTGATCTAAGAACATCTTTCCCAGGAGTGGCCTTAGCCCTTTAGGTCATGCCTCACGTCAACTTGGCATGGTAGGAAAAGCCCCTTAGCTTGGAGTCAAAAATCAAGACACTTCTAAGTCTCAGTTTCATTAGTCAGAAAATTGAAACCTACCAAACTGAGCAACCCTGATTGTTAATGCGATTAGACTAAAGAATGTGCTTGGAAATATGCAAGCCTCATACAAATGTGGAGACATTGCCTTCCATTAATTGACATGTTCTTCAGTTATTAGTTGACCATGGTATATTGTGTCTTCAGATCCTTGCTCTTGACATGATACCTGGCAGAGCAGATACTCAGTAAATGGTTACTGGGTAAATGATGGGCCAGTGAATGGACAGATGGACAAATGGACATGAAGAGTACTGGGGAACAGTCAACTATGGGACAAACATTACACACCATCTGTTTCACATGTCACAACAGCAGGGAGAGATTCACTCCAAACACACAGCCAAAGCAAAATACATCTCACGTGTCAAACACAACCAGATCATTGTGCAAGTAACAAAGGCCAGAAATCTGGCCCCCAGACGCATCTCCCCTGCAAGGAGGCCAGGTTAAACAGTGCGGCTTTCCCTGTTCCCCCAACTCCCAAATTGAGTGATTTGGGAAAAGTGAGCAAGCTGTTCAAGGTCTGCCAGGCAAGACTTCTGGCCTTGGCTCTTGCCCTGACCTCTCAACACCACCTTCCTCTCTTCTCCTGGGTCACCCCTGCTCCCCTCAGATAGCACTATTTCCATAACCTTCCTGATTCCCTTCTGTGTGCTTCTATGGCATGTTGGGCTTGCCCCTCCCCTCATTAGTTAGCTCTTATTACATTGGGCTTTAATTTTGTCTTCCATTATTTTTAAAATATTATGAAATACTGAATTCATAAAAGCATAAAGAATATTACATTGAGATCTTTGTCCACCACAAGTCAAACCTTACCAACACAGATTCAGCTCCTAAAAATCCCTCTCCATTGACACCCTTTTCCACCCCCATCTTGAATTTAGTATCTACCTTTCCATGACTATTTTTATTTTTTTAGTTGGAGTATAATTGCTTGCAATATATGTTAGTTTCTGCTGTCCAACAACATGAATCAGCTGTATGTATCCATGCCTGTTTTTACACATTTAATGCTTATGGGCAATTGCCTCTTGATTTTTCCATCTCCTCCACTGTTATGGAATGAATGTTTGCATCCCCCCAAATTCATACGTTAAAGCTCTAAGACCCAACGTGGCTGTATTTGGAGATGGGACCTCTAAGGAAGGAAGGTTAAATAAAATCATAAAAGTGAGTCCATAACCCAACAGGATTAATGTCCTTATAAGAAGAGCTATCAGGACTTCCCTGGTGTCACAGTGGTTAAGGATCCATCTGCCCACACAGGGGACATGATCCTTGGTCTGGGAAGATCCCACATGCCATGGAGAACAGCACAGCTACTGATTCTGTGCCTTAGAGCCTGTGCTCTGCCAGGGGAGAAGCCCCTGCAATGAGGAGCCTGTACACCACACTGCAGAGTAGCCCCCATTCACCGTAACTAAGGTAAGGCTGCACAAAGCAACGAAGATCCAGTGCAGTCGAAAATAAAACTAATTTAAAAAGGAAGAGATCCCAGAAAGCTTTCTCTGTGTGTGTCTTTCTCTTGTATTTGTGTCTCTGTGTCTCTTTGTTCCTTTCTCTGTCTCTCCCCTCCAAGCCGCCTTGCACACTCTAAGAAAAGGTCATGTAAGGATATAATGAGAAGGTACACATCTGCCAGCAAGGAAGAGAGGTTGCTCCTCCTGGACCTTGATCTGGGCCTTCCAGGCTCACAACTGACTGTGAGAAAATTAATTTCCAGTCTTTAAGCTACACCGTTTGTGGTATTTTGTTGTGGCGGTCCAAGCTAATATACCCACCATGTTCCACATGAGCTTGGCAAGATCAGGGACCATGGGTATTCATCTTCGTATCTGCAGAGTCCGGCACTGTGCCTGGCATATTAGTGTTTATCAAATATTTGTTGAATAAATGAGTGAGTGAAGACACTGAGGAGGAAATATGGATGTCCTAGGGCCTATTCCTGGCAGCAAGGTGTTCTCTGCTCTACCATGATACAGGTTTTATTCAAGTTGCTGCTGAGACTAGAATCTGCATTCAGCTCCTAATATATATTTAAAAAGAAGAAAGGAACCCCCAAGAGAGAGCTGGAAGAAGTGGTGTCACCTAGGAAAAAGGTTGGAATCATATCATCAATGAATCAAATATTCATTAAGCATCTGTTTATTAGGTATTCAGTCCCAAACTGCCTCCATTTCTGTAAGGCAATCAATCTTTGGAAAACCATAGACCAAGTGGTACAAAGATGCCCCAGATAAAAGTGAGCACGATGCATTTGCTTCTCTTATGGACAAGTCCTTGGTACAGAAACCAGTACCTAAGCACTGGTAAGGGGTTTCACTTCCAGAGTCCCTGCTTTGACTTTTAGGATTCTCCAGACAATTTAAAAAAAAACTAATAATTTTTTTTAAAAAAGATTACCCAGAGGGAAAGAAGCAGCAGTCTCAAGGGGCTGGCTTTAAATCTTTTCCTAGGTATGCAACACATGGTCTTAACAAGTGGGCTGAGACAGAGGATAACAGCCAGGGCACCCGTAAGTGAATGATATTATAAACATGTTTTATTTACTTGATTTTTCATTTTTGGTTATGCTGGTTCTTTGTTGCTGCGTGCCAGCTTTCTGTAGTTGCAGTGAGTAGGGGCTACTCTTCACTGCCATGTACAGACTTTCATTGCGGTGGTTTCTCTTGTTGCAGAGCACAGGCTCTAGGCAAACAGGCTTCAGTAGTTGTGGCAGGTGGGCTCGGTAGTTGCGGCTTGGGGGCTTTAGAGCACTGGCTCAGTAGTTACGGCACACGGGCTTAGTTGCTCCAAGGCCTGTGGAATCTTCCCAGACCAGAGATCGAACCCGTGTCCCCCACACTGGCAGGTGGATTCCTATCCACTGTACCCACCATAGAAGCCCTAAAAATATACTTTTAAAATCACAGCATTGTTTGGCACAATACAAAGACCAGCCAAAAATGTACACAGCACAATCTTTCTTCCAAAAAGCATAACGTCTCTGCTTGAATACAAAACAGTTCCCATGCTGTTGTTATAAATGGCAATTTGAGTGTCCTTGAAGTTAAGTGCTATGAGTGTTCAGAGGAGGAAAGAAAGAGAAGGTGGGCCTGGACCTCGAAGGATGGCATGCAACTTGGAAAGTCATAGGTTCCTCCTATATTGTCCCTCTCAGAAAGAGTGAATGGTCACTAACTGAATGCTAGCATGTGGAGGAGAAGCTCAGAGTGTTGAGAAATACTAGGGAATCCCCATTGCCTTGCTCAGGGATCAGCTAAGAAACTGAAGCTGAAGGCCTCCAGCCCAAAGTGTGCCATGTTCACACAGCCAGAGTAGGAGAGGTTGGTAAGGACAGTGAGCAGAGGTCTGGGGTGGGCACCATGGCTTAGCATCCAGCTGAGTCTTCTGAGAAGATCAGAATCAGGATGCTTCCTTTACCCCCTAAGAACATGGCGCATCTATCACAGAGCTCTTCGGTCCTGCCCTGTATCCTGTGGATGCGATCTGGGGTCTTCTCTGGGGCCTGTATGGGGCTGGAGAACCAAGAAAATCCCTGAGGACAATAAGGATTATCCTGAGAAAGGAGCCTGGAGATTATGTGGTCCAATATCATTATTTTCAGGTGGATATCCAAGAATCAGAGAGAGGAATTGACTTGTCTGAAGCCACATAAAACATTCCAGCAGAGGAAGACTGGAACACAGGTCTTCTGCCTCTAAGCTCAGTTTTTCTTAGAAGCATCTGGCACATGAAAAAAGACCTCAGGAGGAAGCTTCTAGAATAGATCCAAACTGAAGTTGCTCTGCCCTTCCTTGACAACACCCTACCCAGATATAACCCACTAGAGTCTTTCCCACCTGGTGCAAAAGATTGTCTATATCTTTAAAAGTAAGCAGCCTCCAAGTACCAGCGATGGGAGCAGCCAGAATTTTTATAATGGAAGGAAAGTTCCAGTTCCATGAGGGCTTCTCAGGTCTCCATTTGAGGGATTTAGAATAAAAGAGACTGGTTAAGCAGTGGACAGGATGCCACAACAAAGTTCTGCACTTCAGAGTCTCAGATGCCAAAGCTTGGGTATCTCCTAGGCAATCCATATCCTCACTTCATACTTGAGAAAACTGAGGCCCAGAGAGGGGAAGCAACCTACCCAAGATCATACAAAGAACTGGTGAGAAGCTTGGCTTAATGCACTGCATCCCAGTTGAATGTTCTTCATATCTTTAGGGCGAAGAAAAGCTATTCTATTTGTCCACCTTTCTTCCAGCCCTATTCAATCTTGGATTTCCTTCCCTCATTTTAGGTAAAGCATCATGTCATGCTTGGTCTCAGTCATAACTGTAGGCAACAGGGATGCAATCTAGCCTTAACTTTTTCTACACAGTAGTCCCCCCCCTTATCTGTAGGAGATATGTTTCAAGACCCCCAGTGGATACCTGAAACTATGGATATTACCAAACTCTATATATCATACTTACTATATTTTTTCTATACATACGTATCTATAATAAAATTTAACTTATAAATTAGGCATGGTAAGAGGTCAACAAAAATAGCTAACAATAAAATAGAAAAAGTATACCAATATACTGTAGCAAAAGTTATGTGAATGTGATCTCTTTCTTTCTCTCCCAAAATGTCTTATTGCAGTGTGCTCACTCTCCTTCCTATAACGATGTGAGATGATAAAATACCTACCTGATACGATGAAGTGAGGTGAATGACATGGCATTGTAACATAGCATTATACTACTGTTGAGGTATCATCAGAAGCAGTATTGTCTGCTTCAAGTGATCCTAGATCATCAAGCCATGGTGATGTCAATGGGGATCCCAGGTGGGACAGAGAAGGACAGCACAAGATTTCATCACATTTCTCAAAATAGTATGCAATTTAAAAATTTGGAATTGTTTTTTTCTGGAATTTTCCATTTGCTATCTTCAGACTATGGTTGGCCACAGATAATTGTAACCACAGAAAGAAAAACCATGGAAAGGAGGGATTACTGTGCCTTAAACTCCTTAGGAATAGGTATCGTCTTCTATCAGTCAGAGTGGAAGCAAAAAAAAGAAGACCTGCTCTAGATATTTCAGACAAAAGGAATTTAACATAGGGAGTCAGTTACACAGATGATAGAAGAGCAGATAAGTCAAACAGTGGATGGTGAAGCCACCCAGATATTAAAAACAGCAGGAAGTTGCCACCATCCCTAGAACTGGAGGAACAGAGGAAAAGGTAGTGCTACCAGAGCCCAGAAAATAGGGCAGGAGTTGGAACTAAAGTGCAGGTTACTCATCAGGTGCTGGCACCACAGAGACAGGGGTTGGCTGATGGACTCTGGGTTCAAAAACATGCAGCCACGGCTGGGGGTGCCACCGGGTGCTGGAAGCAGAGAGAGACAGGAAATATCCTAGCGATGGAAAAATATGCAAATATTTACCCCTCAAAATATTGGAAAGGCTATACTGATATCAGTCAACATCGATTTTAAGACAAAAAATGTTTGCAGAGACAAAGGATATGTAATCATGATAAAAAGGGTCATCCATCCAGAGAACATAACAAGTAAACAGACACACACCTAAACAACAGAGACCAAAAATAAATGAAACAAATGTTGACAGAATTGGAGGGAGAAATATGAGAAATACACGATTCAACAATCACAGTCAGAGACACCTCAATATGCTACTTTCAATAATGGATACAACAATGAGGCAGTAGATCAGTAAGGAAATAAAGGACACGAACAATATTATGTACCAGTTGGGCCTATTAAATATCTGTAGAACACTTCACCCAGCAACAGCAGGATACACATTCTTCTTAGGTGCACACGGAACGTAGATAGACCACACGTTAGGACATAAAACAAATCTCAATAAATTTAAAAGAATTGAGATCATATAAAGTATGTTCTCTGACCACAGTCAATAACAGAAGGAAATTTGAAGAATTCATAGATATGCAGAAATTAAACAATACACTCTTAGATAATCAACGGGTCAAAGAAGAATTCACAGGGAAAGAAACTGGAAAATACTTTGAGGTGAATAAAAATGAAAACACACCATATAAAAACCTATGGGATGAAACCAACACAACATTGTTAAATAATTATCCTCACCCCCAATTAAAGATTTTAAAACCTATGGCATATAGCTGAAGATGTACTTAGTGAGAAATTTATAATGCCTATTAAATGTAAATGCCTATATTAGAAAAATGAAGAAAGATCTCAAATAAAGAACCTAAGCTTTTACCTTAAGAAATCAGAACAAGAACACACTAAACCTGATTCAAAAAGATGGAAGAAAGTAACAAAGACTAGAAATATTTATTTAAATGAAATAGAGAATAGGAAAAATAGAGAAAGCCAACAAAACCAAAAGTTGGTACGTTGAAAAGATCAGCAAAATTGACAAAGCCTCAACTAAACTTAGCCAATACCAAAACTACAAAAATATATTGCAAGAAAATAAAACTACTTACCAATATCCCCTATAGATGCCAAAATCCTCAACAAAAATCCTCACCAAATCTAGCAACATACATAAGAAAAAAAAAAGATTATACACCATGACCAAGTGAATTATCCCAGGAATTCACATTGGTTTGACATTTAAAAGTCTGTCTCTATAATACACCATATTTAATAGAATAAAGGACAAAAATTATCATCTCAATGGACAGAGAGAAGTCAACTAACAAAATTCAACAAACTTGGAATAGAAGGGAATATGCATGATACGCAAAAACTAACTCAAAATGAATGTCAGAACTAAAACTATAAAACTTTTAGAAAGAAGCATAAGAATAAATCTTCATGGACTTGAATTAGGCACTATTTTCTTAGATACGACACAAAAAGAATGTGAATAAAGAAAAATAATTTGACTCATAATTTTAAAGTTTTGTACATCAAAGGATACCATGAAGGAAGTAAAGATAATCCACAGGCTGGGGGAAAATATTTATAGGTCATGTATCTGATAAAGCTTTTGTATCAAGACTATATAAAGAACACCTGTAACTCAACAGTAAAAAAGCAAACAATCCAACTTTAAAATGGTCAAAGGGTTTAAATAGACATTTTTCCAAGTAAAATTTATAAGTGGTTAACGTTGCGCTGTTGTTGTTTATTCTCTAAGTCTTATCTGATTCTTTTGCGACCCCATGGACTGTAGCCCGCCAGGCTCATCTATCTATGGGATTTCTCAGGCAAGAACACTGGAGTGGGTTGCCATTTCCTTTCCCAGGGGATCTTCCCAACCCAGGAATTGAGCCCATGTCTCCTGCATTGGCAAGCGGATTCTTTACCACTGAGCCATCAGGGAAGCCCACAAATGGCCAACATGCATATGAAAGGCACTCGCCATCATTAGTCATTAGGATAACACAAAGCAAAACCACTTCACACCCACTAGGATGGCTAGAACCAAAAAAAAAAAAAAATAGAGAACAGGTTTTGTTGAGGATGTAGAACCTTCGTACATTGCTGATGAGAATGAAAAATGGTGAGGCCACTTTGGGAAAAGCTTGACAGTTCCTTGAAATGTTAAACATGTAGTTGCAATATTACCCAACATTTTCACTCGTAGGCATGTTCTCTAGAGAAAAAGAAGCATGCGTCCACACAAAAACTTGTATATGAATTCCTAGCACCATTATTCATTATAGCCCCAAACTGGAAACAACCCCAACGTCCAGCTCATCATGGATAAACCAAATGGAGTATATGCATGCAATGGAATATTATCGAGACATAAAAAGGAATGAAGTATCGTTATATATGACAACATGAGTGAACCTTGAAATCATTATGCTAAGTGAAAGAAGCCAGACACAAAGACCATATAGCGAATAGTTCTATTTATGAGAAATGTCTAGTATCGGCAAGTCTGTAAAAGACGAAAGTAGACTTGTTGTTACCAGTGGCTGGGGGTGGGGATGGAGGGGATATGGAGAGTCATTTCTAATGAGTAAGGGTTGAGGAGGGGTGGTTTTTCAGGAGGAAGCTATTTTAAATGTTCCAAAATAGACTGTGGTGATGATTGCACAACTCCGTGAATATACCAAAAAAAAAAAAATTCTTTTTGACTGGTACTCTTTAAAAGGGTGAATTTACTTGTGAATTATATCTCAATAAAATTGTACTTAAAAGGAAAAGAAAGAAAGAGGAGAGGAGAGAAAAGAGTAAAGAAAATGAAAGAAAAGAAAAAAGAGGAGAAAAGAGACAACCTGGTCCAATGGCTGACTCATGTTGATGTCCAGCAGAAACCACACAATATCGTAAAGTGATTATCCTCCAATTAAAAATAAATAAATTTCAAAAAAAAGAGAGAGATCCTGGCACATCCCTCCTCTTCTGCTTTCCAACATCTGTCAGTGCCTCCCACTGGCCAAACCTACCCAAAAGCCAGAGGGCAAAGCAGTTTGGGAAATGTAGTCCCCTGTGGCACTGAGTTGGGCAAGGGAAGGATGGGGATGGATCTTTCACTTATCTCCAGCTCCCTGGCATGTGATACCTAGGCTGTAAACATTTATCAAATCAATAAATAGTTTCATTCCCCTGCCTTGGGCGGGGCCCTGAGTCTGCAAGGGGGGCTTCCTGAATGTAAATGACCCAATGATTCATGATCCTATGACCACTGAGTGGGCTGTCACTCTCTTTCACCTTCTCATACCCTTCACACTCTTGGGTCCCAGGAAGCCACCTGAGTCCAGAGCCTGAGTGAGGCCGGACTAGTGGGAGGAGCGGGGATGGGAGGGGCAGGGGAGAGGGTGGCTCCTCTCAAAGCTTAAAAGGGGCTAGAACCACATCCTCCCCAGACAGAGCCCCGGCACAACCTTCCTGTGTGGTTTCAGCCGCCGAGAGAGTCATGGACCTGGGTGAGTGAGCCTCCCCCAAGTGAAAGAGATAGCAGTTACCGGGGTCACTTGGACCGCCAGAATGACTTTGTGGAATGGGGATGGAGGATGGGGTGGAAGGCATGGGGGAGTCTCCCAGAGGGACCAGGTGGTTTTAGTGGGAATCAGTGGCTCCTCCCAGAGAACGTGCTCCCCTGTTCCTCCAGGTACTTCTTTCGGACCTGGGGAAGGGGGTGACCATTGTTACCAAGAATAGTAGGTTCTGCAGAAGGTGCCAGGGCTGGGGTGGTACAGATCTGGACAGCACCTGCTCTGGCTAGCCAGGGGGTGATGGGAAAGGCTATTGGGGGCCCCGTTTCATCAGAGAAATCTTGGAGGGTTCAGGACCCTCCATTCGCCCGCCTATTCCCACCTCTCTCCCAGGCTAAATAGGGCTGAGCTTGTCTGCTTTCTTAGGGTTATGACGAGAGGCAGATTCAAGGTGAGTGCATTGTGTAAATGACACTATACGAGCAACACGAGTTGCACTTATTTTCTCTCTGCTGCACATCCCACGGGGAAGCTGTTGCCTCTTGCCAGTCAAAGGTTGAATGGGCAACACAAAATGAGACCACGAGGGGCCTTCAGCTGAAGTCACAGCCAGGGCCTCCAACTCAGCCCCCAGTCTCACTCACTTTTTCTTCCCGGAGAGATGGCTCTTCCCTTTCCAAAATCCATCCTCTGGTCTAACCTTGGTCTTAACTAGAGGGAGCCAAGGGAAGCCCCAAGCAGGTTCTTAGGGGTTCACCCAGCTCCAGACACCCCATTTACAAATCTCAGCTAAAGTCAGACTGGGCTGAGGCTACAAAGGCCAGGTTCCTGGACGGCTTGTTCTCACCAGCAAACAAACACCACAGCAGCCTCAAAGCCACAAGAGGTTGGCTTTAAAAAGTGAAGGTTCCCTGTTCATCTTCTGCTGTCCTCACACCCCTCCCTATCACACCACAGCCTCTTGCCTTCATGTCGGCTTTTCCCGCCCACTCGGAACCTAGGGTCGACTCAGCAAACAGCTGTCAAAGGGCTAAAGTGGCTGTTGCACCCACCGACCCAGAACTCCTGGAAGGCAGGCTTTGATTCTTGCACCTCTGATTCCCAGGGGCTTTGGAGGTGTGAGCAGAGAAAGGTTTGTGGAATGAATGAATGGCATCAAGAACTCTGATGTTAGTTATTAAAAATAATTTCCCCTCCTTCCAGCAGCCTGCCCACTAATCCCACTTCCCAGACATCTACCCCTACTAACCATGGTACCAGAATGCAGACATTGTCCCCTGGAGACCCCGATCCTGCCCCCCTCTGTTTGACCTCTGTGAAAGAAACCAAGCAGGTCCCCGTGGTGCACTAGTAAAGCCTAGAAAACCGGCTCCCTGATATGTAGTGCTTGCCAATTTCCACGATGTAAATTCTCCCATCATAGCTGATTGCAAGCTGTCAGCCGATTGCAAGCCGTGAAACGACTGAGCAGAGAGTCAGAGAGGGATGCACATCACCGATTCGATGAGCCCGCGAGAGCAGCCACAGCGCAGCACGGAGGGTCCTCCTCCCAAGGACTAGGTTTGGGGTGCTAGACTCACAGGCATTAACAGAGGAGGGAGGTCCCTTTAATGCAGGACATGTCTCCAGTATAAAAGGATGTTGTTACTGCTTCACTCAATTCGAGAGCGCCCCAACGGCTGACTGAGCCCCAAATACTGGTAGCGGGGGACATCACGGAGACACTTTGCTCAGATCAGGCTCCAGGGCTCTGGGCCGTTTGTAGGACGGATGAGCCACAGAGGATCTGTTTTTTTCTCTTTGTCAGCCCAGCAGGGCGCCCGAGATGAGTGAGGGGTAGAGTTTCTGTTACACAAAATGAGAAACGCCAGAACCAGAGCTGAGCTGGCCTTTTTCATGATTTGAATGGGCAGCCCCGAGGCGCCTTCTTCATCCATCTTCAAGAAATGGGGCCTAAGACTTCAGTTAGAATTTTCCAAAGCAGAGAAGAAAAAAAATGAGCCATGAGATACTCATTTCCCACAGCTCAGCCAGAGATAGTGGCAGAGGGAGATGTTGAAGGAATTCAGGGCCGATCCCTTCTGGCCTTTGGGGGAGCCTGACTGGGGAAGAGGGGAACCCTGCAGCCTGGGGGAGCTGTTGGGAAATCTCTCCTCTTTGCTTGGTACTTTCAGTCAACTGCTATTGATGGAAGAATTCAGGCAGGACCAGTCTGGTGCAGGGAGAGACACATGTGTCAATGAGCCATTGCAAGAAGGGGCAAGAGAGTGCTGATGGGGTAAAAGGAGGGCAATTGTGAAACCTAAAGAAACGAACAGTGACTATGAGTCACGGGGCATTTAAGCTGGGTTTTGAAGGATGTGTAGAAGTTCTCGAAGCAGACAAGGAAAAGCAAGGGGCCTAGGAGGTAGCAGGACTAGTGATCTCAATGGCTCAATTGCCAGTAATGTAACTGAGGGAATGGGCATAAGATATAGTAAGTGGAGGACAGTGGAGTGATTCAGAGGTTAGCCCCACCTAAAGGCATCCAAATCCAATTTTTTTTAAACTCCATGTAACAAAGCAGAATATCCTGTGGACTCAGCCTGCAGGCTCCCAGCTGGTCAGCTCTAATAAAAGCTAATAGAGACAAGAAGAGGCAAGTTGAGGAGGATGTATAGCACCTGGCTGTACTGAGAAGGAAGGGAGGTAGGACGGACAGGCAGGGTCAATCTTTAAGATTCTGTATGGCACTGCTGAAAAACTTTGGGCTTTTTTACTGAAAGCAATGAGAAACCAGTGAAGATTTTTTTTGTTTTAGTTAGGTGAGTTAAATATCGTGATCTGTGTTTCAGAGGAGCTCTGGGGTGGCAAAGCCTTATGTCAGGGTAGAAGTGGGGCCAGCTCTGGGATGTTACAGGGAGAGAAGCAACAGAACAAGTGACCAATAGATGGAGGAGAGTGTGGATTCCCGTGATGCTCCACAGAGGCTCCAATACACAACAGACTCAACAGAAATGAAGTAGCAGGATTTCCATTCGAAAATCTCAGACCCATCTCTTTGCAGCTGTGTGACCCAAACAAGTGGGTTAACCTCTCTGAGCACTATTTTCTGAAACACAGAATGAGACTCACAAGGGGTAACTCACAGGATATTAGGAGAGAAAGGAACATAAAGTCTGAGAGGCAGCACGGAAGAGGAATTGGGAGTGTGGTTTCTGAAATTAAATGGATTCAAAGCCCAGCTACACTACCAGCCGGCTGTGTGACCTTGGGAAAGTTACTAATCTCTAGTTTCTCTCACTGGGAGCTAAGGTTGGAGTTCTAGGGAATTTCCTTTTCGTTGTGATCATTACCTGAAACTCAAGAACTCAGAAAATACCCAATGCATCACTCAACCACTCCTCAGCCCCTGAGATTCCCAACTTCTCTGGCCCCACCCGGGTGGCTGCCCAAGGCCAGTTGCTTTATGACTTTGTAACAGACAAAAATCATTTGAGTCAAGGCCGTTGACCAGGTCCCTCTGCTTCATACCAGAGTTTCCCCCAAGTTCCTGTTTGGTCACCTTTCTTGAAAAACAACCTATGCTGGTCCTAGAAGATCCCTGCTCAACAACCGTCTCCAACACACCTGGAGGGAGACCTCACCTACACACATCCTCTAGCCCCTGTCCTGAGCCCTCCCCCAGCCAGTGGCAAAAGGACTGGGACAGGGCCCAGGAAAGGAGGTTGATGGAGTGAAATAGAAGCACAGCTCTTGCCCCTCGTGTTTCACCCGTTGTGACATCAAAACCTTGAGGTTTCTCAGTTCTCACTGACAAGTCAGAGCAGGCTTTCTCTAGAGTAACCGAAAGACTGGTACATGTTTAAAGAAACCTCGAGCGCTTCACACCAAGATGAGTCAGTGGAGGTTGAGCAGCTCGTTGGACCGCGAAGAGAGTGTGCTTAAGGGTAGAGATGTGGACTCAAGCTCAGGGGCTCTCGGGATAATTCAGCAAGGAAGGGGGATGAGAGAGGGGAGCCGTGATGTTGCACAAAAATCCATTCCCACCCAGGACTGCAAATACTCAGGGGCAAGCTGGGGACGACAGCTCCTGCCCCCAGAAATAGAAGATGAAGCTAGGAAGTCAGGTCCAAGTAGACGGTGGAGAGCTGGACAGCCACGCTCAGCATCAGGCTGCCATCCTTAGGACTGGTAGAGAGGTCCTAAGGATTTAGCAGGAGGGCACGATGGGGGTTGGCATCAGAGCTATGATTGAGGAAGATGTGCCTAGCAGTAATGTGCAGTATAACAGGAGAAATGCCTGTTTATTTATGTGGCTCCACGCCCTTCCTCCTTCCTCTAAGACACCCCAACCCCAGAATTCCCGTCTTAGGCAAACTCCCTGGATAATGGCAACTTGGATGTCATGTCATGAAATTTCCAGCAGGTGGTGCTGTGGCCAAGCACACGGAGTCACTGGCCCTGTGCTGCTGCATCTTGGAAAGCAGGATTCCTTGCTTGAAGGAATTCCTTCCCTGAGCTTCCAGAAGGTGCTAGAAGCAGGGTCCCAAGCATTGGTCTATTGAACCTCCTGAGACTAGAGGTGCGATGGGTCAGCAAGTCCTGCCTTGTATTCATTCCTGGCATCACAGTTACTGTCTCCCATGGGCTGGTCCAATTATAGGAAGGGGTTTTACAGAGATGAATAGGGCACAGCTCTCAGACTTTAAGTGAGATAAGACCTCTGTATAAATCACCCTGTCGACTTGCTTGGTCTCCCCTGCTTGACCCCCTGGAAGAAATAAATTCCAAGTCCAGCTCTCAACTCAGCCACCAAGCAGGACTGAGCCACCAGGGCTCACATCAGGCCTTGGGAGAACCTGGGTTCTCAACCTGCTGTTCAGAACTAAGGAGGGCCTCCTGGCTTCCAGAAAGTACCCAGCCTCTGACTCCTTCCCACCATTTTTCTCTTTCACCTGCCTCTTTTCTCTTTCACCAAGGCCCTAGATTAAAAGCAAGTTAAAGAAGAGAAAACATATCCATGCAAGTCAAGTGACCTCAGGGAATGGCCTCACTCTTGTCACACAGCCACACAGCAAGGTCCCCACAGGGCAGCTTGGGAGAAGGGCAAACAAGTCATTCATTCATTCATTCATTCAGCAGCACACAGTCTCTGGGCACCTCCTCATTTATGGGCCTGAAGTAGGTAAAAGGGACGATGTCCCTGGCCCAAAAGCAGGCTAGGGGCATGGACCAGGTGAACCACCAATGAGTGCTGGATGGATGAGCCATCCATCCAGCTGTTTGAGCTCCCCCAAACAGCCGGGTGAGGGCTGTTTGGGGAAGCCTCATGGGTCCCAGAAGAACTTTCCTATTTGGCCTTGAGAGGCAGTAAGGAACACTCCTTCATGCAGCCCTGTGAAAGCAGTCTACCTCCTCAGCCAGCCTCCACCAGGAAACAGTCAGGGCTTCATAGGTGGCTGCCCACCCACTGGGTGCAGGAAAAATGCTGCCCATTGGCTCCTGGCACCAGAGCAGGGCAGGACACACACACACCACCTCCACCATCTCAGGACCTTGCTTCCTGCACAGCATGGAGTAGGAGGGGATCATCCAGATGCAAGAGTCAAGGTCAGCTGAAGCTCAGCCTTGAGGGATAATCTGGGCCAGGATGGACTTTCCAATTCCAGAAGAGACCCTGAAGAGCCAGGATGGGGGAGCGCCTGCCCTGCATTCTGATCCCCCTCCTTTCCAGGACCCGTTCTGGAGTTGAGGAGCAAGAAGAGGTGATGTCAGTGAGATTGGGCCGCTGGCCAGGTGCCCCAAGGCACAATCTGGCTTTCATGTTCTCAGATGCAGTGTCCAGAGCTTGTGATGAAAGTTCCCTGCGTTCTCCCTGGCTCTGTGGGGTTTTTTCATAACAAAGAGCTAGCCCTGCTGAGCTATAACTTTCCTACCTTGTCTCCTTCAGGGAAGCCAATGAAGAACGTGTTGGTGGTGGCCCTTCTCGTCATTTTCCAGGTGAGGTGTCCTGCCTGCCAAGGAAAGCTCCATTCCCTCTCCCAAATGCCCCTCAGCAAACCTAGCCCTTAAACCCAGGCCCTGGGGTTCTGGTGGAGTCACTGGGCATTTACTGGAAAAAAAATAGACCCAGGCACAAATTTGGTCTTCTTTAAGCCGATGGCTGCCCTCTCCATCTTCTGAGTAACCCTAGAAAGCCACAGGTGTTCTCTGAATCCCTTTACTCCATTTCAATTAAAACTTTTGGGAAAGCAGGTTACCCTGCCTTCCCCACTTCACTTCCAATATCCCCACCCAGGAGACAGAAAAGAAGACTCCTGAGTTCTTGGAGAGAGTTCTTTGCTTTGCCAAAAAGCAAAGGCTGTGAGGTTACTGGGTCTGGAACATATGTGCCCACACCCATGAGTGTAAATCTTCATATGTGAGATGAGAAAAGAACCTGTGGGCAGCTTACTATCCTATCGCCCCAAACATGTCTTCCTCCCAAGACCTCCAGCTAAATGCTCCCTTCGAAGCCCCAGTTCCCTTTTCTGAAATAGACTGATCTGAGCTTCACTGGGGGAAGGGGAGGGGAGGATGGGAACCCTGGAGGGACAGAGGGTGAATGGAATCCATCCTTCAGGGGGGCCCAGAACTCTGGAGGAGCAAAGGCCACCAGCTTACAGGTCTCAGCTTCTCCATCCCAGATGTGGAGACAGAAAATCCACACCCACCAAGTGTCAGAGTTAGAAATCCACTCTTCCCCCGACTTTGCTGGGGTTGGGAGCTCTCTTGGAGCCGGAGGAGGCGGCTGAGGCCAGAGCTGGAGAGGCAGTGCTTCAGAACTTGGCTCCTCCCCAGGTCTGGAGGCCAGAGAGGCAGTTTTCCAGGAGCTCTGGCCTGAGGCAGGCCCCAAGCTGGGCACTGTTCCCAAAGCCCCATCCCAGAGGCCTCCTGGAGCTTGGGTTGTAGCCTACAGCCTGGCCCCCTTCCCCAACAGCCCTCCCTCCCCACCATCTCCCCTCTTCCCAGGACTCCAGAGGGCTGGAGTGCTAACAATGGAGGCTGGAAGGTTGGGGAGGGGATGAGGGACAGCTGGGCTCATCCTCCTCTTTACCTGGGGAGATGGGGGTGGCTCAGATGGGGCAGGATGTGGTGGGGCTGTGGGCTGCAGAGACATCAAGCCTGGTGGCCCCTGGTGAGGGGTGGGGCAGGTATGAAGAAGAGAAAAAGGAGGCAGAACGGGGCAGTGGGAAGCACAGGTCATAGAGGCTGGGTGTATTGCCCGCTGAAGCCCAGAACCCCCTTATGTCCAGATCTGAGGTCTCGGGTGTTACCCTGGATAGCCAAGGACAGCCAGCCTCTCGCAGGCCTCCCGGGCTGCAGTCATATCCGGAAAAGAGAAAAGGGTTGCCACTGACATCTCTTCTCAAGATAGCAATGACCCAAAAAAGGCTGCAGGATATGATTTGGTCCTCACCCTGTCCCCACACAGAACAGTGATTAATCCAGAATTTGGAAGTGAGAAAGAGCCAGGATACAGGCAAATCAGGAGACTGGGTTCCCGTTCTGGCTCAGTAACCTTGAACCAGTCACACTGTTTCTCCAAGAGCCTCCTTTCATCACCTCTACAGTCCCTCCAGTTCCCCCATTGTATAAATCCATCACACAGGGCTGCCCAGGGCCCCATTCCCGGAGGACGGACCAGGAGCTTGCTGAGGCAGTTTCCAGCCCAGCTCCCCGCCCCACACAGCTCAGCCACCCCATGTGTCTCCTTCATTGATCAAATCACAGCTGTCTGCCTGAACTTTCACCCTGCCCTGCAGATAGGCTAAAAAAAAAAAAAAAGCCCTGAACATGTGAGCCCTACTGTTTGGAATTTGCCAGAAGAGACAGTGAGGAAGAGAGAGGAGTAAGGTGCGGGGAGAGGGTGGGAAGATGGCAGGAAGGCGGAGATATGGCTGTGCTTCCTTCCCATGCCCAAGAGGACTCACAGCTGAGGCTGCAGCCCCACCATCCACTTGGGCCCACATCGCCTGAGCTCCTGCTGCCTGCCGGTCTCTGTGCCTGGGGCCCCAGGGATCCAGAAGCCTTCCAGTCACTCACCACCCATGATCACAGCATCTTGCCCCAACCCAGGGCTTTGTGGCCTCTTAACAGAGTTTTCCCTTCCTCTCTTCTCACTCCACTTCCTTGGTGGCTCAGGGGTAAAGAATCCACTTGCAATGCTGGAGACACAGGTTCGATCCCTGAGTTAAAAAGATCCCCTGGAGAAGGAAATGGCAACCCACTCCAGTGTTCTTGCCTGGGAAATCCCATGGAGAGAGGAGCCTGGTGGGCCACAGTCCATGGGGTCGCAAAGAGTCGGACCCAACTTAGCGACTATAACCACCAGCACCTTCTCACTCTGGGCCCTCCTCAACCTTAGCCCAAGTGGATTTTCCCTCCAAAGCTGGGGTATTTTTGTAAGCCCCCTCCCTTGGAAAGTTCTTTCTACCAGATTCCAAAGGAGGCTCAAAAAGAAAGACCTACCATCCCATTCTTGTGGAGTTTCCAGCAGGCAAAATCAAAGTTCCATGAAGACAAAAGGATGCCAGAATCTGAGTTAGGAACCTCACAACAACCAGGTGAAGGAGATAGTATTCATCTCCATTTCACGAATAGAAAACTGCGGCTTGGAGAGACAAAGTATATTTAACCAGGCCAAGGCTCTTTTGACCCCCAAGCCTAGACCATTTCCAGTCTGCCATTAACATCTGTAAGATCAAGTCTCTCAGAAGACTTGCTGCTTACTAGAAATGCAGAATCCCAGGCTTCACCTTATCCTACTACATGATATGAACCAAATCCCCAAGTTCAAGAGCATGTTAAAATGAGAAGCCACCAATTTGAAATTGAAGAATCACCTAGAAAGTTTAGACAAACAGATTCCTGGGCCCCAGCTCCTGACATTTGGGTTCAGTGGGTCTCAGATGGGGGTCTAAGAATTCGCAGATGATGCTGATCACAGTTTGAAACCACTGCTCCAGACAGTCGCAGAGCAGTGAGATTTCAAGCCACTCAGCTAAGCTGGAGCACGTTCCTTCCCTGCAGGTGTGCCTCTGCCAAGATGAGGTCACGGACGATTACATCGGAGACAACACCACGGTGGACTACACGCTGTACGAGTCCGTGTGCTTCAAGAAGGATGTGCGGAACTTCAAAGCCTGGTTCCTCCCGATCATGTACTCCATCATTTGCTTCGTGGGCCTTCTGGGCAACGGGCTGGTCATGCTGACCTACATCTATTTCAAGAGGCTCAAGACCATGACTGATACGTACCTGCTCAACCTAGCCCTGGCAGACATTCTCTTCCTTCTGACCCTCCCCTTCTGGGCATACAGCGCAGCCAAGTCCTGGGTCTTTGGGGTCCACGTTTGCAAGCTCATCTTTGGCATCTACAAGATAAGCTTCTTCAGTGGCATGCTCCTGCTGCTATGCATCAGCATCGACCGCTACGTTGCCATCGTCCAGGCCGTCTCGGCCCACCGCCACCGTGCCCGTGTCCTTCTCATCAGCAAGCTCTCCTGCCTGGGCATCTGGATGCTGGCCATAGTGCTCTCCACCCCAGAGGTGATGTACAGCGGGATCCAGAAGAGCAGCAGCGAGCAGGCACTGCGGTGCTCCCTTGTCACCGAGCACGTGGAGGCCTTGATCACCATCCAGGTGGCCCAGATGGTGGTAGGCTTCCTGATCCCCCTGATGGCCATGAGCTTCTGCTACCTCGTCATCATCCGCACCCTGCTCCAGGCACGCAACTTCGAGCGCAACAAGGCCATCAAGGTGATCATTGCTGTGGTCGTGGTCTTCGTAGCCTTCCAGCTGCCCTACAACGGGGTGGTTCTGGCCCAGACGGTGGCCAACTTCAACATCACCAGCGGCACCAGCTGCGAGCTCAGCAAGCAACTCAACATCGCCTACGATGTCACCTACAGCCTGGCCTGCGTCCGCTGCTGTGTCAACCCTTTCTTGTACGCCTTCATTGGCGTCAAGTTCCGCAGCGACCTCTTCAAGCTCTTCAAGGACCTGGGCTGCCTCAGCCAGGAGCAGCTCCGGCAGTGGTCTTCCTGCCGGCACACCCGACGGTCCTCCATGAGTGTGGAGGCTGAGACCACCACCACCTTCTCCCCGTAGGAGGCACCTCCACTGGGACTAGAGGGACCTCTCCCAGGGCCCCTCGGATCAGGGACATGGAGCAGAAGATCCAACAGCTGCTGAGGGAAAGGCTGGTCTGGCCATTAAGGTTTATCTCGTGGTGAAAACCTGAGCCGCAGAAGACAGAACGCCAACCCTCGCTAGCTACCTCAACCAAGGCTGCAAAGAGACATGGTTGATAAGCTACCCCAGATCCTGCAACACTCCAAAACCAAGACCATTATCCTCTAAACCCCAAAACCAGAGGTGAAAGTCAAGAAACAGCTCACACCTCGCGAAGTGGGGGAGCAGGTGTTGGTGAGATCTAGGTGGTGGAAGGGGCCCAGCGAGCATTCCAGATCAATGTTCTTCTCAAAAGAAGTCCTCCCCAAGACTCAAGGCAAAGTATTCCAGAAAGCCAGGCTTTGTCCCCAAGACAAGAGACCGTGGGGAGATTTCTCGCCTGAGCAGGGGAACAAGGATGCCAGTGGGTCAAACTAACTCTCTGAATCCCTGCCTCCATCTCTCTTTTTCCTCTGGCATTCGAGCCAGCAAGAATCGGCAGCCTCCGAGCCTCCTAAAAGCATACTGAGCCCTCGCCCGCCACCTCTCCTCAGGCTCTCCACGCTGAATGGGGTGTGGTGCTTCCCACAGGCCAGGCCCCGCCTAAGCCATGTTCCCAGCCAGGATTCTGGGGCAGAGATGAAGTATGGCTGGCCCATCTCAGGTCTTAGCTCGGCTCCAAAGGGAGGAGCAGGCAAGGAGAAAGGTTAGGGGCCGGGGGTGGGTGACAGTGCTGCCTGCTGCCAGCCAATGAGCTGCTGCTTTGTTCTTTGCCACAGGGACAAAACATCTCTCATCCTGTTCTGCTTTCAGTTCATTAAGAGAGCACATTTTACTCATTACAAATAAAACTTTTCCCTGGAGGAAACAACTTTAAAAGAAAGGGAAAAAAGTGTTTTTCAGTAAATGGCAAATGAGTGTGTTCTTGTTTTGCAAACCCCACACCCCACCTGACCACCCCCACAGCCCTTTTCTCCCCCAGGCTTCATTGTTCAGAGATGCTCAGAGCCACAAGGTCTGCTTGAGCTATGCTCTGAGCCCTTCCAATGACACAGGCCCTGAGTGGCTGAACGAGGGAGGAGGGGCAGCAGGACAAGGTGTCCAGCTTGCAAACACCTTTCCAGAGCTCCCGGGACCCAAGCCTATGCAGTCAGCAGTGATCTAGAGCCACAGTCTGAGCCGAGCTCTGAAAAGAACCAAGTTATCTCTGTAGCATCTATGGCTGGGAACCCTCCCTGACCCTTAGTAGCACTTCCACACTGTCCTGTTCATCTATCCCAGCTCAGTCTGGAACTGGAGCCCTTGTCCCTTAGTCAGTCTCCCCAGGCTCCCAAATGGTATTTAGAGGGAGGACCTCCCCCCGACACCCATCTGCCGTGGCATCCTGGATCCAGGGGGCTTGAGATGGGACCCACGTGATACATCCTGTACTGGATGCTTGGGAGTCAGGTCTGCCCTTGACCCTTCCTGACCACTATTGCAACAATGGCCTTCCATTGTGTGGACACCCATTGTGGAGGGGAAGGGATCAAGGAACAGCCACTGATCCCATCACAGGCCCAGGATCCATGTCACTGGGTGTTCTGATGCCTGCCCAGTCCCCGGCTTCTCCAAGCCAGAGAGGTTAGTCCAGCCTGTGATGTATGAGGACCTGGTGCTATAATAGCTCAGGGTCTGGAGGTGGGAGGAAGCTAAAACACTCATGAAAAGGTGATTCCATCAATTTTCCAAAGTGAAAAGAGCCTCATTGGGAAAAGAGTCTGCCTGGAAATGAAAACCATTCTCTCATCTCATAAGCACATTGCGGTCCCTCCTCCACCGGCTGCACTGGGCTCGAGCCGGGACCGGCACCCTGAGAAGGATGAGGCTGGCACACGGTGCCGTGGCCCCAGCAGCCACATTAATATTAATCAGCGCAGCTGCCATGGTGGGAGGGGTGACCCCAGCACAACTGCGGGCCTTGAGGGGAGCGTGCCAGGACGTAAGGGTGGGAATGCTGGTGTGTACATCCTAGTGAACTTACATGTGGGAAAATATCCCCCCTTCCTGAAGGGGAGGAATGCAACAGAGCCGTCATGAGCAGGAAGCCAGGCCAACCGCACAAACACGCCACCTCGGCTTCAAATACGTTTTTCTAAAATACCTCCAAGTATTTGCAAAACCCCCAGCAATGTCCATTCTCCACAGTCCTGTGTCTCAGAAGCACTGACCTCGGCTCACTGCTGGCCTGGTCGCTGCTCGCTTGCACAACGCCCTCTACCCTGAGGTGGGACGGGGGCCTAGGATGAAGGAAGGGACTCACTGGGAACACCCAGGGCTCTCTCTTTCTCTCTCATCTGCTTCATGGTTCACAGCCCCACGACCCCTCCGAAACTCCCCTTATTTCCATCACCAGTGCCTCGCCCCCTCTTCCTTCACAGCTACAACCCCAGGCTATAAATCTGATTTTTTAGCCTGGAGCTGCACATCTCTTGAACCATGGATTCACGGAGCTGCAAGGAACCTCAAAGATCAGCTGGCCCAACCTCTAATCATTCTCTAGTTGAGAAAATTGAGGTCCGGGGGAGGAACTCATTTGCCTAAAGAGACACTGCAACATGGGGAAGTAGGTAAACTTGCTTTGGGGACTTGAGGATCTGGCAGGACTGCAGGAGGTGGGTGAGGGAGAGCGGAGACGCTGGAGCCCGGCCGACTTGGACTCTCATCTCTGCTGCTTCCCAGCTGTGTGACCTTCAGCTGTTGCTCAACTGCTCTGAGTCTCAGATTTCTCAACAGCAAAATGGAGAGGATTTGGCAAACATATAGCACAATGCCCGGAATGCCTGGAACTCGGAGTCTGCAGCCAGACCT
Source organism: Bos taurus (assembly GCF_002263795.3). Lineage (NCBI taxonomy): Eukaryota > Metazoa > Chordata > Mammalia > Artiodactyla > Bovidae > Bos > Bos taurus. The sequence goes on along the minus strand of NC_037346.1, from coordinate 40,773,302 downwards.
CCTGGTTTGAATCTCAGCTGTACTACGTGGGCTGGATCCTTAGTCTCTCTGTGCCTCAGTCTTCTAATCTGTGTAATGGGGATGGGGGTCCCCAGGTGGCGCTAGTGGTTAAGAACCCACCTGCCAATGCTGGAGATGTAAGAGACACAAGTTCGATCCCTGGGTCGGGAAGATCCTCTAGAGGAGGGCACAGCAACCCACTCTAGTATCCTTTCCTGGAGAATCCCATGGACAGAGAAGCCTGATGGGCTACAGTTCATAGGGTTGCACAGAGTCGGACACAACTGATGTGCCTTAGCATGCACATAATGTGGATGACGAAAGAACCTACCTCTTAGGATGGTTCTGAGCAGTAAATGAATTCCTATATGTAAAATGCTTGGACATCCTTAAAAAGGATTGTTGGTAATCATTAAAATGTTCAATAAATGGTAGATTTTTAAAAGTTGCTAACCACTAGGAAATCAAATTCATTTCCATCCCCCTATAATTTATAAATCAAGCTAGAAGACAACTTTGAAATTAGTCTCTGCTTCTCACCCATTGTATGGGTAAGTCAACTGAGGCTCGGAGAGGGAAATGACTCTCCTGAGGTCTCCCATGAGCTCTAGGCAATGGTAGAAATTGATAGTTCTCGAGCTCCCATCCAGAGCTCTTCCCCCAGTCCGCCCCACTGGCTTGCACACATCCCCCCTCACACACACCAGCCTCATCCAAGACTGTCCAGCACTTCTTAGGCAGGCACTGTCCCTCTTGTCCTGCAGCAGGTCCCTAAGAAGACCCTCTCCTCTCCCTCTTCAATAGTTTCCATCCTGCCCATTAGGTTGGGGAGAATGAAGTACAAAAGACATATGGCAGTGGTTCCAGAGGAAATCGGGCAACTGATTTTTTTAAGAAAGAGTCCGCTCTGGGTGTTAGGTTCTCGGTTGCATTTCTGTGTTGAGGGTGAACAGTTCGAGGAAGAAGAAACTGGCCTCTGGGGGTGAGGGGTTAAGGCAAATGACATGGGGAGTGGGGAGCAATTCTGAGAGGTGAGCAGAAGGCAGCGGTGAGGAAGGGGAGGGGTGAGTTCTAAGGATGACAGAGCTGGGAGCTAGACTTGGAGAGCATTCTCAGTGGGTAGAAAGCTACCCCCACTACACTCATACAAACACACACAGCACGCACACATTTCCCTGAGCCTCCCAGTCTCAGGTGGGGAGGAAGGGGCTATGTTAGCCCTACAGACAGATGGGCCCATGGCTTTCTTTGCCAGAAATGGGTTACAAATGGCCCAGTTTCCCGATCTGAGCCCATAGAAAAAACCCCCAAGGAAAAAGAAGGGGGATCTCTCCCTTAACTCAAAAGAACAACCCTGTCAGCCCTCCTAGCCCCCACCCCAGGAAAGAGGCCCTGCAGGAAGTAGTCTTGTCACACACACACACACATCCCACACAAACCACACACACAGACACACAAACCACACACGCACACACGCACACACAAACCACACACCAACACCAACCTCCCTGTCATTTGTCATTTATCTTGTCTCAGGCCCAGAAAGAGATCCAGACAAGGGGCCTGTGGCAGAGAAGATTCACAGCCCTTGCTCAGCAGCCAGTGTAGCTCTAGACTAAGGCATGAATCAAACTGAGCTCATTCTCCCTCGGGCTCCTCTGTGTGCGGGCATGTGTGTGTGGCTCAATCCAGACTTCCCAGAGGCTGTCAGTTCTCTGCCTCCCACATTCTCCACTTTGAAGGCGGAGAAAACCTTATGTTTGCCTATTGTTCATCAGCCTCAGGGTATTCACTTGCTGGGCTGTTCTGTGCGTCACAGTGACCACTACACAGCATGCCTCTGGATTCTCATCTCTGGGGAAATAAACATCTCCCTGCTGGACAGGGAGGGGGCAGGTTTTGCCTGGTACTGAGGGTCTGTTTTGTTCCCTCTAGTGGCAGTAGGTCCCAGGGTCAGACTGCAAGAGAGCCAGAGGGCAGGGGAGGAAACACGCCTGGTCCTGGCGTCCTCCGAGGCTGGGTCAGAACTCGCTTAGGACACGAGATGATCACTGCTCTAAGTAAATATCTGACATTGTGAAGTTCAACAGATGTCGCAGATGAAACGTCCCCAAACTCTTTCCCAATGTTTACAAAGGGGCCTGGGAACTCGTGCACATTTATCTTGTATGGTTTATGCAAACTTCACTCAGAGCTGAGAGGAAACATAATCACATGCAATGGCTGGAGGGTGCGTTCTTCGCAGGCTGGGGAGGGACAGACGTGGCCAAAGGTATGTGATCAAGCCAGGCGCCAGGAGTCACCCACAGAGGCACCAGGGCTTCCTCCTACCCGCCCTCCCTGACCGCTGACCCCCAGGCTTGCCTGCGTGAACTCCTCTTTCCACCACACACCTGCTCTGCTCACCTCTGTCAGGGATGCTCATCTGCTCAGGGCACTGCTGCTGCTGCTGGCAACCTCTGGACTCAATAGTTCAGGAAAAGGGGAGCAGGGAGAAGGATAAGGCCTGGGCAGTTCACAGACCCAACCCTCTGCATGCCCCCTCCATACAAGAGGCAGGCCCAGACCCACCTGGCATCCTCCAATCTCGTCAAAGGCAGAACTTGGACTTCAGTCAAGAACTGTATACCTCCTCCACCCCAGCCTCCCTTTCAGTTACCCAACTCCTGCCCAATCCTCCTTACCCCCAAACTTGTGTTAGGGGAAGCACACTGATTGAAACCGCCCACCCTGGCCAGGCACCGTAGTAACCATTTGCATGAGTTGTTTTATGACAGGAGATCCTGATAAGGAATACGGAACTAATGAGCCACCACCAACGGGAAGAGTTCGGGAAAGATCTAAAGGAGACACCGCGTGTCCGTCCACTTCCCAGAATCCCTCTCACTAGCATCCATCTTGGCTGAGCGATGCATGCGCCACCAGGAAATACTCTGAATTAGAATGATTGGCCAAAGACCACCCAGATACTAATCCCATCACCATAAAACCCGAGACTGCGAGCCACGCGGCAGAGCAATTCTCCTGGGTTCCCTTACCCTACTGCTCTCCACTCGGGTGCCCTTTCCCAATAAAATCTCTTGCTTTGTCAGCACATGTATCTCCTCGGACAATTCATTTCTGAGTGTTAGACAAGAGCCCAGTTTCGGGCCCTGGAAGGGGTCCGCTTCCTGCAACACTTGGACATGAACTACTTAGAACTTGTGAGCTTGCATTTCTGGAGGACTCAGAGCTGGGAGACAGTTGGTGGAGGAGGGGAGGGTTAAGAAAGGGACTTCAGGAAACATGGAGCCTCAGGGTGGAAGCAGCCTCAAAGAAGGGGAGGGGTCCTAACCTGGTTGCTCACAGCTCACAGTGGTGAGTGACTATGATGCTCCAGGACTATGCTCTGTATTCCATCTCCTGCTGAATTCTTATGACAACAGGTGAGGAAACCTAAGCTTAGAGAACTTGTGTAACCTACCTAGGTAACACAGCCAGAGAAAATAACTACAGCCTGAGACTCCCCTGGTGGTCCTGTGGTTAAGACTTCACCTTCCAATACAGGGGGTGTGGGTTCAATACCTGGCCAAGGAGGTAAGATCTCACATGCCTTACAGTCAAAAAACCAAAGCATAAAACAGGAGCAATATTATAACAAATTCAGTAATGACTTTTTTAAATGGTGCACAATAGAATCTGCCCACAATGTGGGAGACCTGAGTTCAATCCCTGGGTCAGGAAGATCCCCTGGAGAAGAGAATGGCAACCTGCTCCAGTATTTCTTGCCTGGAGAATTCCAAGGACAGAGGAGCCTGGTGGGCTACAGTCCTTTGGGTCACAAAGAGTCAAACACGACTGAGTGATTAACACCACATCAAAAAAATCATAAAAAAAAGAATACAACTTTATTAGGATTTTATCATGCACTACACATTGTACTAAGCTTCCCATCTGATCCCATTTCATTTTCACAACAACTCTACTTGAATCCCATTTTACAGAAGAGGAAACTGAGGCTCAGGGAAGTTAAGGAGATTTGTCAAAATCACATAGCTACCATTTGATAAAGCTACTAAGTGATTTCAACCAGTTCTAGCTGGCTTCTCAAGCTCATGCTCCTGCCACTCCACCCCATGGGCCAACTAAATATCTGTTTATTCATTGTCAAATACATACAAAGCCCCTACTTCTTGCCAGCCATTGTGTTCAGTACAGCCAACATTTCTCATAACCCATTGGATGCAGAGCACTGACTGGGAGAAGGGAAAATCAAGTGCCAAAGACACAGCCCCACCTGCCCAGGGGGATGTAACCCCACAGGTGGGCGGCAGCCAGGCTTTGTTGCTCCCTTCAAGCTTTGTCTCCCCTTCTCTCCTCCAGGCCCTGATTTCCACACAGGCTTCTTCCACAGGCTCACCCTGCGGGGCTCTGTGCCTAAGAGGTAGGGGTATCTTGGCTCTCCCATGGGCTCAATGGGCAAAACGGGGCTGTGAGATGAGGGAGCCGGACTAAATGGGTGGGGTCAGCCAGCAGAGCTCTGGGCACACTGATGCCTGAAGAGGTGCAGAGTGAGTGGGTGAGGGGCTGAGGAAGCTGCCACACCTCCAGCTGTGGTTTCTGGTGGGGCCACCGAGGCAGCAGGTGGAGGGAAGTGCTTGTCACTCATCCAACAAAGGCAGTGAAACAAAAGCCTCCCGGGGCTCTGTGGGCGCAGGCAGCCAAGGCGCCAAAAATAAAACACACACCTTTCCTTTGATAGACCCTAGCAGCTGCGGAGGGGCCTGGCCCCAGGGGAGTGGTGAGGAAAGAGCTCAGATTTCATGCCCAGCACAGCTCCCCCCGCCCCCCAACACACACACACACACACACACACACACACACACACAAGCAGCACACTCACTCATATACACGACCAGTTTCACGGGTCTGAGACCCATGCAATCACACAGAGCCTGTACTCAGAAGGGCCCACACCTGATTAAATGCTCAACTGTCTCTGTCTTGAAATTCTTCATAATTTTTGAACAAGAGGCCCAGCATTTTCATTTTGGACAGGACCCTGCAAGCTCTATAGCTGGTTCTTTGGGTATGCATCCTTAAGCACATGCATTCACCAAATGTTAAGAAGCACAAAACAGTTAGATCAGACAATATATACACTGTACACACACACACACACACACACACACACACACACGAGTACAGACACATAAACACCCCACCCCACATCAAACAACAGTCATCCCTCGTGCACACTCACTGTAGTGCACACTCACAACCCAGAGGGCCGTGGACACTCACAGCTGATGCTCAGAGACCTGCAGCCCACTGGCACAGTTTGATCAACTTTTAACACTGGGGACAGCAGAGAAAAGCACTGGGGAACGGGTCTAGGGGTGGAGTGGAGAAATAGGTTTGTTTAATCTGTCCCCAGGATCCCCAGCAGCTATAGCCAGCTTCTCTCATTGGCCTGGGACCAGAAGCTGGGACCAAAAGAAAGGATGAGCGTGGAAAGTGGAGGGGTCAGAAAAAAAGAAGAAAGTAAAAGAATCAAATGGGGAGGGGGCAGGGCATGCATGGAGAGGGAGAGAGGACAGCAGGGTAGGAGGGAAATCTCCAGGCAGTGAGCCTAATCAGTGGTCCCATCAGAGTTTAGACAGTCTTGGAGGGACTTCCCTGGTGGCTAAGACTTCCAGTGGCTAAGACTCTGTGCTTCCGATGCAGGGGACCCAGGCCATAACTAAAGATCCTGAATGTTGCAACTAAGACTTGGAATAGCCAAATAAATAATTAAAAAAAAAAAAAGAAGGTCTTGGACTCAGAAAGTAAGAACAATGACTCTGACCTTCTTAAAAGTACAGCACACCCCACCTCACTCCAGAAGAGAGGCAGTTCTAAGCTTCCCCACCTCTGCTTCTCACTAGCCACCAGTCCTTGGGCAAAGCACTTAACTTTTCAGCCCCAGCTCCCTTCTCACATCCTCATTGCAGGGTGGTCAGGTAGGCATCAATACTGTGCTCTCACCTCCTGGATTGTCCCCAGCACTGGACATCTCATCTCCTTGTCAGGGCTTGCCATCCGACCCTGGGCTCAGAAACTCCCTCCTTCCCAGCCAGATGCAGATGTGGACCTAGCCCAGCATCCTTTCAGGGACAGTCAGCATCCCCATGTTCTTTATGATCCCACTGCACCTTTCCCCCGACAAGCCAGGAGGACCCCAAGACCTGGGACTTTTTCTTCCTCTTCTACTTTCTGCCCCCAGCCTGACCTCCCTTGTGTAAAGCTGCTCCAGGCTCTCTGCCCTGAGATCCCAATAATCTGTTAGGTGGTGCCACACACCAAGGAGTTCCCGGGAAACAAATCAGCTCTCAAGGGAGTCCACTGTGCCCTCGGGCTGCCCCCATTACAGTCACCTTCGGGGAAAGAGGAGCTGCCACCCAAGTGCTTGGTTTCACTGGAATTCTTCCAAGAGCATAGGTCCCTCAGACCCCTACACACTCATACTCCCTTGATTTACAAGAAGGAAACAAAGGCATTGAAGAATGAAAGGGTGGGGGCAAGCAGCAGAGTTGTGGTCTGTGGTCTTTCTGATCTGCAGCCCCTAGGAGACCAGACACAGTGTGGTCTTTCCCCACTGCCCAGCCTCTCCAGTGGGCAGATGCCTCCTATTCCCCAGGCCAGCCAGGGTCGGGGGTTGGTCATCAGAGGTCCCCCGGACAGGGAGGAGGGAGCAAAGCAGAGCACCTGGCCTGAGATTCCCATACCAACTTCACCTTTTACCTTCTCTGTCGCCTCAACAAGGACTCTCTCCTTCCAAGCCTTAGTCTGCCCCATGGAAAAATGGGCACAGTGTTGTCCTAACAACTTCCCTACAGCTGTTGCGCGAATTCCGCTCAATGAGATCAAGAGGATGGAGGAGCTCTCTGTGACCACAAAGTGATAAGAAAATACAAACTTTCTTCGTATCGGTTCACTTAATGATCTCTAACTGGGAAATTCACACACAACAGGGGCCTCATCTTGGTGGTCACCAGACATGAAAGCCTCCAGCCTAGACATCAGTCTTTTTCTTTTTTTGTAGTTTATTTATTTTAAATGAAACAAAGATGAATATTTTAATGAGAGAAGGTACAATTCACAAAGAATAGACATCATAACCACAAAGACACCTAGCATTAGACACATAACCGCAAAGAAACAAAGATATATAAATGAAAAATTCAGAAGAAATATAGGGAAAAAGAAAAAAAAATAATCATAGACATATTAACGTTTCTCTGAGAATATTTTATCAAGTGCAGAAAAAGTAAGAATAGGAGCATCTGGAATGATGCCATTAATAATTTAAATATAATAGACTTTAATTAATTATATTAATCTTATATCCTACACAAATATATTTAAAATTCTGTATGTCATATGTTGCTACTAGATAGACATCAGTCTTTAGCGAGGGTAGAGAGAGACACTTCCCACGACAATCACTGGAATAATCTCTGCTGAAGGCGTGGGTGCCTGCTTTGACCTTTTAAGGGTAATTTTTCCCCCAGAGATGTAGGAGTTTAGCACCCCTGACACATGAGAACAGAAGTCTCTTGCTTTGGCTGCAGGGCGGGGGAGCGACTCTGCCACAACCTGTGTGCTCCCATAGCCTCCGGTCCCTGACAGGCTGAGCCCACTTCTGACCACAGTTCCTTCCAGGAAAGGAGGTTTCAACCACACTTCGAAGGTTCTTACCAACCCCTGATTGGCTGGCCTAGCCAGTGCCTGGCACAGAATAGATCAAAAATGTTGGTGGAATCAATGGCGAATTTGGGGTCTTCCCACACCTTTGACTCATAAGTTTTCACTCTGCCCAAAAACCCCTGCACTGCAGAGATCTGTCCGGGCCACCGGGCCCTGCTATGAGAAGAGTGCTGGTCAAGAGTAAGGGTAAGGGTGCCCTTTCAGACTCACTGCCCTGGGAGAGTCCCAGGCAGTAAATAGATGACCCTGCCTGCCAACGTCCACCCCCGCCCCACCCAAGCACCCGGTCAGAGCTGTCCGGCTCTGACGCGCGGGCTCCTCTGCAAATAGATGCCGTCTCCATGGGAACTGAAACCCCCGTTTGTTTTCCCTCTCAGACACTCTGTAATTTCCAGCATGACCTGTGCAACGTCAGTATCGTAACCTTGTGGCAAGCTGCTCTTCCGAGGGTGTATCCAGAGTAGGCAACTGAACTGACCCGAAGAGGTCACACCAAGTTCCCGCTGCCAACCCCAACACACGAGAAGGGCCTCCAGGGGTCGTGGGCACCAGCCCCCACCCACCGCCCCGCTGCAGAGAGGCCCACAGAGCAGGCAAAGCCAGAGACTAGTCCTTGATCTTCCTGACGGAGGCCTGGGGTGGAGGGGGGGCACCGGCGGGGGCCCATTTCCAGTAAGAAGTGGGAGGGAAGAAAAAGGTCTCAGTCTGGCAGGCAGGGCCCCGGCGATGGGTAACAGATGATTTCTAGCTGCAGGGGGAGGGGAGGTTGTGTTCGCAGCAGTTGGATCATCAGCCTCTATTGTCTGAGCCTCTGAGGGAACAGCCGCAGAGGCAAAAACAGAGCAGAGAGGGGGACTCGGGGTGCTGAGAGGGTGGGGGTGACAGGTGGACGAGGCAGCGGGGAGCTGGACCAGAAGAGGATGGACAGGCCGCCTTTCTCATAAAATGTTCCGCTCTCTGGCCCCCATTCCGCTCAGGCTCGGATCCTGAGGAGGCAGGTCCTTCCCCTGTTGAGCCCTGAGAAGACCACAGCCCAGGCCAGCGCCTTGGCCACAACCCCCGAGACACCCAGGGCCAAAGGACTCAGCTGAGCCCGCTCAGGCTCCTGGTCCCTGGAGGCCGTGGCTCTGTCTCCTACCACCTGCAAGGGCAACAGGGAAAGTTCTCTCTGGGCCCCAGGGGGCCCCGGAAGAGGAGAATGAGCGAGGGCTGGAGTTTAGAAGCCTTTGAACTAGGCTCTTGACCTCACTCTCACTCCGAACACCCTTGTCAGCAAACGGGGCATAATAATAATAACGCCCACTCTCTCCCCTTCCAGGGCTGTGTTGTGGGCAAGGTGAGGAAACTTGCTGTGAAAGTGCTTGACGCCCGGAGACCTTGTTATTATTGTTGTTTTCACCTATGGGGAGAGTCCCACGCCACCCGGTTTCACCTCAGGCTCCCACCCCACTGCCCACCCCTTCCCGCAGAGCCCCCAGCCACAGGCCAGGGCGCTCAGGCCTCATTCCCCGATTACTCAATGGGGTCCACCAGGCAGGCCTCAGCCCCGGTCGGTGGCAGGAGTGCAGGGAGAGGAATGCTTGGAGGGAAACAGGACGTGGCCAGAGATGTCCTGTCCTCAGGCTGACAGCTGCTTTCCGGGGACCCCGTGGCGCGGGGAGCCCAGCCCTCACCCTCCTGCCCTCCGCCGTGTGCGCTTGTCAAGGCCACGCCAGCTCATGCCACCTCTCTGCTGCACCATGCAGTGAGCGACAGCACTCAAACCACTGACCTGATTTTCTGCAAAAGGGAAAAGATAATAGGGTACTTCCACGTGGGCGGCACACACAATGGAAACTTTCTCTGTTTCCTTGACAGGAACCCAGCCCTGAGAGAGAAAGGGAGAGGCTGAAGTTTCTGTGCTAGGAGCTTCCTGCAGTCCCAAAGCCAGGTGTTTACCTGCGGCAGAGACCTGAGTTCCTGGAGCCCTTCAGCAAGGGGCCAGGGCCTCTGGAGACCATCTAAGTCTCCATGAAGCCTCCGAGGGGAGATAAGCTCCAGCAGGGTAGGGCCATGGACCAGGCCCCCGGAGACCACCACCTCCCCCACCCCCGCTCTGGCTCGGTGCTGGGCCCCCACAGAGGGATTCAGAAGAGCTCCATCTCCCCTCCCCAAAGGATCTCTCAGGTCCTGGGTAGACATGTTTGCTAAATGAACAAGTATCTCTAATCCCTGTACCTTCTCTACACCCAGGGTCCCATGGGCCTCAAAAGTATCTTGGGGCCAGATCCTGCCATCCGTAAGGATTGAGGTCTTCTCAGGGTAGGTTCTCAAGGATGGGTAACTGTCCTTATCATCTATCAATCACCCTCACAGGCGGCCGCCTTCCTCTGGGCCTGGGGCAGCACGCAGAGGAGCTGCTGAGTGGACGGGTTGGTTACCCACCAACACGTGGTCGTAGAGAAGCACAGCATCAGAGGAGAAGGGACGCCAGAGGTCACCAGCCAGCAGCTTTGGGACAAGCCTAAGGCCCGAAGTGTCCTTAGCCCTCACTCCCAGTTATCCACCCTCACTACTCAAGCTGCTGGTCCTGAGCCTGGGAGCTTATAAGAAATGCAAAGGCCCAGCACCTTGGAATGGTCTGTTGCAGGCAGGGGCAGACACCAGAAACCACCACGATCACAGCCAGGTTCAGAGCCCCGCACTACATCCTACATCCTACATCCATAATGGTGAGGAGACAAACGGGACGTCCTTCTCCCTAACCTGAAACCACAAGCTCGTGAGCACTCACAGCAGCATCTCAACAGAAAACTCCAGACTTCTGGGGGAGGCGGAGAAGGAGGGCTGAAGGCAGAGAACACAGGACTCAGGCACCTTAGCACAACCTAAATCAGCAGACACAGGGAAAGGAAGGCTCAACTTTCACATACTATCAAAGTGAAGTGAAAGTGTTGGCCACACAGCCATGTCCGACTCTTTGTGACCTCATGGACTATAGCCCACGAGACTCCTCTGTGGAATTCTCTAGCCAAGAGTGCTGGAGAGGCTTGCCATACCCTTCTTCAGGGGATCTTCCCAGCCCGAGGATCAAACCCAGGTGTCCTTCATTGCAGGCAGATTCTTTACCATGTGGGCCACCAGAGAAGCCTCCTATCAAAGGAGGATAGAATGGAGACTGATTAAGTGACTCTCCTGTATCTACAAGATTTTATATTTATATTCAAATGCAATCAGTGTTCCCCACAGGACCTTTTATCCTTACTGGCTTTGTCATTCCTGAATTCTTAGTCTGACTGGTCTCTCAATTGGCTGGCTTTGGTTTTCAAGATATTTTTATTCCAACAAGGACTCATAGAATTACATTCCATGATTTCTTTTATGTTTGATAATGTCTCTTTATAACCATTAGAAATAAAAGCAACTTTAAAGGGCTTCTGTAGTGGCTCAGACAATAAAGAATCTGCAATACAAAGGACTCTGGTTGGATCCCTGGGTGGGGAAGATGCCCTGGAGAAAGGCATAGCTACCTACTCCAGTATTCTTGCCCGGACAATTCCATGGACAGAGAAGCCTGGCAGGCTATAGTCCATGAGATCGCAAAGAGTCAGACATGACTGAGCGGCTAACACTTGTAACACTTGCCAGGTAAAAAATAAAAAAGAAATGCAGATGCTCAGGCCCCAGACCTTTAAATCAATATCCACCTTTTGACAAGATCCCTAGTTGATCCCTCAGCCCAGGCGTGGGACTCCTAGGAGTTACGTCCTGCCCACAGAGCTGCAGAACCCAGGACAGGGTACAGCTAGCCCACCCAAGTCACCACTGCTTTCCTCTCCCAGCCAAGAGAGTCAGATGAGGTTGACATTGTTGTAACCTCAGAGGGTCCTAGCTGTCCGTGTGGAAGATGGGCAGGAAACGACAAACCCACCCTGGGCGTGGAGAACCTGCAGGCTCTCTCCTGCCTCTCACCCCACCTTCTTCCACCTTCTAGACTTTGCCCTTCTTAAAGGGAAAAAAAAGAAGGATGTTTTGGACTTCCTGGGAGGTCCAGTGGTTAACACTCCATGCTTCCAATGTATGGGGCATGGGTTCAATCCCTGGTCAGGGAACTAAGATCCTGCACGCTGGGTGGTGTGGCCAAAAAACTTAAATAAATCAATCGAGGGACAGTGGTGGGCAGTGGACTACATGCATGTTGTCATCTGGCCTGACCTAAACTTTTAAGGACTTTTGGTTCACCTGCTTTCTAGCAGCTGATAATGAAAGGTTTCAGTTTCGCCTGCCCCTTGGCTTATGTCCCTTGGTTAGCCCTATTCCAGACACTGCATGCGTGCATGTATGTACACTCCGTCGTGCCCCACTCTTTGCAACCCCATGGACTAGGGCCCACTGTCCATGGGATTCTCCAGACAAGAATACTGAAGTAGGTTGCCATTTCCTTCTCCAGGGGATGTTCCTGACACAGGGATCAAACCCACGTCTCTTGTGTCTTCTGCATTGGCAAGTGGGTTCTTAACCAACTGAGCCACCAGGGAAGCCCTCCAGACCCCAGACTAGAGTCCACATTTGGGCCTCTGATCCCTGCAGGCAATCTGCACTCCAGCTGAGCCCAAGCCGACTTCAGGGAGGGGGAGCTGTGTTGGGAAGAAGGCAGTTTGGCTGAACCGGAAAGCCATTAACAGCTATCAACACCCCTAGGGTGTGAATATCATTGATTCATTTATTGCTGTAACATCCTAGTGCGAATTAGCTGTTGGCTCTTCTTTAGTTGGTTGGCAGAGAGTGGGATGGGACATCTGGACTGTCTGAGTTTTGATAGAGGAAGAGGCCTCAGGAAGGAGAAAGTACTGGTCCAGTTAGTTTCCAACCCTCTCGCCCTGCTCCATCTGGCACCGCTCCATCCTAGGGCAAAGGATGCAGGGGAAGTCTCCACCCACCACAGACATCTGCACCTGTGGGTGAAACTCCCAGGTTCCTGTTTTATGCAGTCTCCTGGCCTGGGATTCTGAGGGTTCAGTGAGGAGGGGCGTTGCCACCATCTACCCATGGGTCTCCCATCTCAGAGCACTGCTTTTAAGGCAGTCATCATATTTCCCATGAGGAGGGGAGGGAGGGAGGAAGAAAACTGACATTTAAGGGACTCATTATGAGTTGGTCACATGCTAACTGTGTAATCAGCAGCTCATTCAGGTCTCACAACACTGAGTTGGTACTGCTATTATTCCCATTTTACAGTCAAAGAAACTGAGGCTGGAAGAGGTTAATAATGTGCCCAAGGGCACCCAGCTATTAAGTGGCTGAGCTAGAATTAGAATCAAGATGTTCCATCACTGGCCAGGTCCAGAGAGGTGAGGCTGTGAAATTGCTCTTCCTCCAAGACCAGCTGAAGGAGGTGGGGGCTCTAACACCTCCCTCTTCATCCTGAAGGCTCTCTTCCTCCTTTCTCTCCTCCTGAAGAAAGCTAACAAAAGGAAAGGGAAGATGCCAAGCCAGCCCATGGAGCACAGGCTGGGGACCTGGATTCCTGCCCCTTTTCTGGATCCAGTGACTGAGCCAGCATTAGCCTGGGGCCAGGGTTTCCTGGGCCCCTCATGTTAATTCCTGGCCTGTCACTCCCGCTAGGACTGTCACTTTCCAAGGCCTACCTGCCTCTGGTGCTCCAGCAGGAACAGACCTGGGGCAGGGGGAGGACCCAGCTGGGCCTGGAAAGGGGCCAGGGCTCCCTCCAACCAGGGCAGGTGGGCACAGGATGAGAAGGGATAGCAGCAGCCTCTCCAAGCTGAGTTGTCAGCAGCCTGGAATAGCTGATCCCCCCTCCCCTGAGCTATGCCAACCCCATATTTAGGAAACAAATATTTATTGAAAATGTCATCACATTTTGCCATGAGCAGCAGTTGCTATGATGCTACATCTCTTTGAGGAAACTGAGGCCCAGAGAGGTTGACCCACGCACACAAAGTCTCACGGCCAGTGAAGGTACTGAAGCTGAGAGGCAAGCCCAGACCTCTCTGGTCCCTCTCCCTCTGGCCTGATACCAGGACCTCCATCCTTTAAAAGTGAGACTTGAGGATTTCCGGGTGAGCCAGCGGTTAAGGTTTCACCTTCAAATGCAGGAAGTACAAGTTTGACCTCGGGTCAGGGAGCTAAGATTCCGTGTGTCTTGTGGCCAAAAAGTCAAAGCATAAAACAGCAATATTGTAAGAAATTTAATAGACTTTAAAATGGCCTTCATCAAAAAAAGAAAAAATATATTTTTTAAAATCTAAAAAAAAAGAAATTTTTTAAATTAAAGTGAGGCTTGATTTTGGAGACTAGAAGCAGAGTCTCTGTGCTCCCAAGCTCTCCAGCCACTTGCCTGTGGTCAGTGCTGCCCTGGACCTGACTGGTGCACTGCCCTGAAGCCTGGAGGGTCTCACCACAGGGAAGGGGCAGCTGGGAAGGTATAAAGAACAGGCCGGCAGCTACCTTATTATCCTTCCCCTGCTCAAAAGCCTCCCAAAGCTGTCTAGCACCTGCTCAATGAATGCATACTTCCCACACAAGCCCTCCTCAATTACCTCCACAGCCTCAGTGCCCCCATGACTTTCTGCCAGTTCTCTTGTTTCACCAAAACTGGATTGATCTGTGTTTCCCCCAGGAGACCTGAATTTCCCTCTCCCTCCACCTCTGCACATGCTCTTTCTTCCCCCTGAAGCCCCCCTCCCAATCTCCTGCGTGGCCCATTACAGACGTCACTTCCTCCAAGTACCCTTTTAATGTGAACTCGTCCCCTTCACAGGGATTTCTAAAGAACATCTCACTCCCCCAGGCTAGTATGAGCTCCTGAGTGCAGAGTCCTGCCTCGTTGTATCTGTCACAGTGACGGCTCTGGGCAGGGGCCTAGCAGACCTGGTGGAACTGACCACCAGAGCCTCTCTCGGAAGCAGGCCTGGCACCTACCGAGGCCTGGGGTGGCTCAAAGTGAGACTCAGACTTCCTGGGGTGCAGGGTTTTCTTGAACAGGGCTCACCCCCTTCCCGGGCTGCTTAGAGGTGCCAGCTCTGTCACCAGGAATCAGGAGAGATCTGGGAACAGCGTGCGAAGCCAAGGAATGTCCCACCCACAGCATCTGGAGCCACTTCCTTCCTGGAAGGAGAAGAAAGGAGAAAGAGGAGATCCAACCTCCCCCGACAGGGGCGTGTGTGTGTGTGTGTGTGTGTGTGTGTGTGTGTGTGTAGAGCTGGGCTCCAGGTGGGAAAGGAGGCTGCCAGGAGACAATTGGGGGCCCTAGAGACCCCTTCTCCCTTCTCTGCTCCTTCTAGCCTCTCCTCTGTGAATCCCAGACTTTTGTCCTCCACCCCTTTTCTCTCTTTCCTCACCTCCACCTCCCCCATCTCTCACTCCTTTATTGCCATGACCACCATTCCCCTGGACTCCACTGCAGAAAGACCACGCATGACTCTGAATTTCCGCCCCTTATCTCACCATCCCAGGCCTTCCTAACAGTCTGCCAACACCTCTCCACCCCTTCCCGCCTCCAGCTCTCCCCCTCCCTGAGCTTTCCTGCCTCTTGACTGTGTTCCTGTGATTCCCTCAGCCCACAGTGACCTTCCCCACCCCACCCCGTGCTCTCCATCTCACCCTGTGCATGACCTGCCTCTCCTCCAAGGTCCCTTCGGATGGCACTGCCTGGCTCCCAGGTCAGAATACATCGC
The DNA here is from genome assembly GCF_002263795.3 of Bos taurus. Lineage (NCBI taxonomy): Eukaryota > Metazoa > Chordata > Mammalia > Artiodactyla > Bovidae > Bos > Bos taurus. Next base: position 40,757,898 of record NC_037346.1, on the reverse strand, counting down.
CCTCTTCGCTAGGCTCCCACCCACCCAGTGCTCACTACACTCTGCCCTGGATAGAAATAGTATTATTAAAATAATAGTAATAAAAGTCTTTGTTTATCCACAAATCCTCTTCCCCTTCCATAGGAGAGAGTTGACCCTGGAAAGTGGTTCCTTCCTGGGGCAATTTCTCTCCCAATCCTCACAGCATTAACATAAGGCAGTACAAGGAATTCTCATGAACAGAATGTGAGAGGAAAAGACTGTTAAGAAGTTGGTGCACCTTCTCAGTGGAGCCACATCTCTTCCCCATCCACTGCCTGGATGCCAATGGCCAAAATGATCCTGGAAGCCACATGTTAAAAAGGGCAGTGCTGTCAGCAAGGTTTCCAGATGAGGCCCTCTGCCAATCTGGCATTTCTTAAGACTATTACAGGAGCAAGAAACAAAGTTCTATTGTCTCTAACTCTACATATTCTGGGCTATCTGTTACACCAGTTAACCTATCTTGACCAATGCAAGTCACTGCCAATTTACTGAGAACTTACTATATGCCAGGAACAATAAATGCTTTCACAGTCACTGTCTCAATTAATCCTCACAGCGCTTCTACAAGGGAGCTACAGTTAAGTCCCCATTTTATAGATAAGAAAACTGAGGCTTAGAAAGGTTAAGAAACTTGGTCATAGTTCCCCAGTTAATAAGCTGCATTCTAACCAGAACCAGAGTTCAGAGCTACCAATGGTGAGTTTGGTACACAGCAGATATTGGGCCCTTGATTATTGTCACTGGGAAGGTCCAAGTGGGGTTCTGAGCACACTTTCCCCCTGCAGAGACACACCAGATGATTTTAAATGCGATTGCCTTACACCCGTGGTGGGTGCATGTTGATGGCAAAACCGATAGAATATTGTAAAGTAAAAAAAAATTTTTTAATAAATAAAATAAATAAATAAAAATAAATGTGATTGCCTTTTAGCTCCCATCTTCTGAATGTGCAAGGTCCCACACAGAATGGAGGGCACGTCACAGCTGTCACTCAGATCATTTCAGAAGCCCTGCCAGGCGGGCATTTTGTTGATCTGGAATTGGGCTCTGGGAAGCTAAGGGACCTGCCCCAGCAGCCCCATGTGGAAAGAGTGAGGTCTGTTGAGCTCTCACCTCCATCCCCAGTTCCGCGCCTCCGCCTTGTCAGGGGAGGGGTGGGGGTGGAGGGGTGGGGGTGGAGGGGCACGTGCCGTGTGTGCCTGCTCATGTCCTACGTGCATCAGTGTTTCACCGCCTTCCATCACTCAGTCTGGTTTTCATTTCTGCCGGGAAGGGGGGTGGAGTCTGACAGAAGCGTGGCAGGAAAGAGAATTCCTCAGGCTGAGGGAATAAAAGATCAGAAAACATCAGAGTCCACAGAAACTGTAGCTGTCATGACTAACCCGCTGGCTTCATCCAGGAGGAAAGGGGCCCAAAGAAACAGACTTCCTCAGGGAGTTGAGATTAAAATCTGCACTTTTAAAACCCCACCAGTTCTCTTTGACCAAGCCCTCTGTCTCAAAGCAGGAAGGAGCTAGAGCACCCACTGTTACAGGTCTCAGGGATCACCTCCTGTTGCAGGGATCACCTCCTCCAGGCAGCCTTCCTTAGCATCTCTACCACTCCCCTGCACCACAGTGGGTGCAGTGGGTTTATTCATCCACTCGACTGGGAGAGGGCAGAAACAATTCTGCCTTTGTCACTGGTACCTCTCCAGACCTCATGAGACCTGGCACATGGTAGGCACTCGATAAATGTCTGTGGAATTCAATGTCCAAATGAATGTATGGACAAACCACTTGATTATACATGCTATTATACATAATAATATCCTCAGTGCTTTCATTTCTCAAACCATATAGTTTCAATGGAACCCTGTGAGACCCCGGTGACAAGAAGAGTGGCATCAAGTGTATACACACATGCACACGTACACACACCCAAACTGGCATGTGCAGCTCCAACCCATGCATGCGTGTAGGTGTATAGAGACACACAGATCCCATCCCTTCCTAGGCAGCAAGAAGGGTGCATGACATGCCATTTCCTGCTTTATCTGCAGAGACAGAGGCCTCCCCAACCCCAAGACACACACACACACACACCCCCTGGTCCTTCACAAGTGTAGGGCCAGTTTTCCCTTTAGGCTATGAGTGTGTGATCAATGGTTTCCAACTTTTTATGACCCCCATGGACTGGGGCCCACCAGGCTCCTCTGTTCATGGGATTTTCCAGGCAAGAATACTGGCTGGAGTGGGTTGCCATTTCCTCCACCAGGGGATCTTCCTGACCCAGGGATCAAACTTACTTCTCCTGTGTCTCCTGCACTGCAGGAGGATTCTTGACCACTTGAGCCATTGGGAGAATCTCCCTTTAGGCTGCTGCAGCTGCTGCTAAGTCGCTTCAGTCGTGTCGAACTATGTGCGCGTGGGATAGGGGAGAACAAAAGAAAACCGGCTGTCCACAAGGGGGCATCCAGAGACCATTGACTCCACGTCTCAGAGACAGGGTTACTACTTAATTGGCCTCAGAGAGACCACAAGATCCACAGGAAGAACTAAGCCTGCCTGGGGTCTTGTGCAGGAGCCCAGAAGAAGAGATGGTCAACCACTGGAGTAGCAGGCCAGAGAGATGGAAATGGAGGCTCAGTCGCTCAGTAACAGAAATGCTGATTATGGTTGTGCTTCATATGTATTCAATGTTTGTCTGATCCATGTTTGCACTGTCCCACGTGCAAACATTATTAACATGTAATAACTATAACATGCGATATTACTATAGCTTTTGTTTCATAGATGGTCAAACAAATGACTCAGAAAGATTAAGCAACAGCGTCAGAATTTGAACTCAGGACCTATGGTTCATCACTGACTCTGCCAACTGCTCACTCAGCTCCCTGGGTGTCAGTTGGACCTTCAGACCCCCTACTTCTAACCCAGGACTACTCACTGGGCTCCTGTCTCTGAGCTCTTTCTGGACGTTTCTGAAGGGCCTGGAAGCTGATTTCATAGGCAAGCATAACTTGTGGTCCTGAAGCTACCCCCTCATACGCTGTAAATTGTTGATGTTGAATTGGCATAACGCCTCGGAAAGCAATAAAGCAATTCCTAGCAACACTCATAAAGCCATTTTTCCCCCCTGGAACCCAATCATCTCATGCCTGGGAATTTATTCCAAGGAAATAATTCAAACGGAAGCCAAGCATTATCTGCATAAATCCGTGCACTGAAGTCTTTCTTTAAAGGTCAAAAACTGGGAACCAGACTGGGGAAGTGGTTTAGTAAACTGGATCATCCACACAATGGGCAATCAAGCTGGAAAACCGCAGCTGTTAAGACTGTGACGGGAACAGGGAAAATGCTTTTACTACACAATGCGTCACCATCACGCTCCCCCCGGACAAGCTAACTCAACGAAGCATGTTTAACAGACTAGGGGAGAGAGAGAGACCTGTTCCTGTTACAAATAGATTCTTAGCCTCCACTGCCCCCAATGACGTGGAAGAGAAGCTGAAATATAACAGCATCGAACAAAACAATCTTTGGCTTTGGAGTTTCCAAGGTCCCAGCTGCTGACAATCTACAGGATTTTCTGAGAGCAATTTTCAGGATTGGTTATTTGTGACTTGCACATTTCACATTGTACTGTGATATAATTCTTCATATTAACTTCTGTAAAGATAACTGACGGGGTTTTTGTTTTCTGACTGAGCCCTAACAGATACAGATACAGATACAGTCTGTGGACTCAAAGATATCTCCCTGACACTGATGAAAAAAAAGGAAACTTCAAAATTAAAGTGCCCGTCACTATGTCAACTTATGTGAATATATGTATTAGGATGGTGACAGGTATGGCTGGCCTTTTCCAAATTAAACTCAGTGCTCATTACCTATCGCTGCAAATTATCATGAAGCTGAAGGTCATGAATCCAGGTATAACTTAGCGGAAGCCTTATTTTGGGGTCCCTCGTAGGTGGCAGTCAAGGTGTTGTCTAGGGTTGCAGTCATCTCAAGACTTCACTGGGGAGGGTCCACTTCCAAGCTCACTCACGTGGCCATTGGCAGGATCCAGTTCCTCGTAGGCTGTTGGACTGAAGGCCTCAATTTCCTGGCTGCCTGGTGGCTGGAAGCCGCCCTCAGTTCCTTGGCACACGGGTCTCTCCGCTGAGCAACACCATCGTAGCAACCGACTTTGTCAGAGCAAATGAGAGAGAAGAGACATGGAGAGTGAGCACGAGCAAGATGGAAGTCAGAGTCTTCAGGGGCCTGGTCCAGTGGTTAAGATTCCACGCTTCCAATGCAGAGGACACAGGTTCGGGAACTGAGATTCCACATGCCATGGGGTGTGCCAAAGAGTTTTTTTTAAAAAAAAGAGTAGTATCCTCTCATTTTTGCCATATTCTATTCATTAGTAGCAAGTATATGGGTCCAGCCCACACTCAGAGGGAGGGGACCCTACATGACATGTGGTATGCCTACCAGATACTTGAACATTTATAGAATCTTTTCAATAACAAAAACAGTATTTTCAAACATTCCTTGTCTAATCTGAATATTTTCTAAATCTGTCAGCAAACTCCCACACCCATTTCTCATCAGCCACAGTCCTCCCGTTCACGGCTTCAGACCTAGCAGAAAGCCCCCCATCCCAGCCCACACTTCTACCTTGGTGGGGAGGGGGCAGCTGTAGGAGGAGAGGGGCAACCAGGCACTTCCAGAAGCCAAGTGTCAGAGGAGGGCGAGCACCAGGGCTCCACCTTTGAAAAAGGTGCACACGGTCCCTGCCCTGAGGGCATTCGTGGGGCTTTTATTTTTCATTCTCGTGACCTTCTTTTTTTTCATTCTCATTTTTTTTTTTTTCTTAACCAGCCCTACAAGGTTTGGCCAGAAGTGGCTCATCTACTCTCCTGGGCTCAAATCACTCTTTTCTTTTCAAGCACACCGGCCTTGTCTCTGCTCTTAGGCCAGACTCTCTCCCTCCTCACTGTATGCACTTGGGCTCTTTCCTCTCCAATCTCCCCAGTCTGCCCCCTAAACTTCACCAGCCTGACTCTTTCTTTACTGAGCCTTCAGCCTCAACTTGGACATACCTCCTTGCAGGGGCCTTGCCTGAGTCTCCAGACTAGGCCACTTCCCCTCCCTGCAGATTTCAGATTCAGACCAGGGATAGTCATTATTAGATTGGCCAAAAAGTTCGTTTGGGTTTTTTGTAATATGTTTGAAAAACACCCGGATGAACTTTTGGGCCAACCCAATACAACAAGCCCCACGGGATTTTTTAAACAGTGCACTTTGGGGGAACTTGCCCACCCCTGTCATGAGCTCTCACAGAGTTTTCCTCCTCCAGTCTCACTCGGCATACCTGGAACGGGTTAGAGCGTTCCCCGAAGATCAGGCACACAGCTGTCTTGTTGGAGCTGACGGGGGCATGGAGTGAATGAGCAAGTTGCTTCTAATGTGGGCAGGCGAGGGGCTCAGCCTGGTTCCGGGGGAGGCAGACACTTCAAGACATTTAGGTTCCACTGAGAACATCAGGATGCTAGGGGAGAATCACAGTCCAGGACCAGGAGACTTCTTCCAGAGCTCCTGCAGAAATCCAGGATCTTGGAGCTCCTGAGGGTGCCATGTGGGTTGCCCACAGCCCCACTGTTTAGGATTACAACTGGGAGCACAAGATTTAGGGTTGCCAGAGTTAGCAAATAAACATGTAGATGCCTATTAAATTTGAATATCAGGTGAACAACCGATAATTTGTGGGGGACATATCTATTCTACCTGGCAACTCTGCCAAGTTGTGAATAGAGTCTGAGGCGCTGAGACTAGAGTCCATGATTGTTCCAAGGGATTTCTGGAGAAAAGAACAAATCCTAGGGCTCCAAACAGGCCAGGCCCCTCCCATGTTCAACTCTGGACTCAACCTAAATATCCTTCCAGGTGACTGTATTAGTCTCCTAGCGCTGCTGTAACAAATACCACAAACTGGGTGGCTTAAAATAACAAATTCATTGTCTCACAATTCTGGAGGCTATAAGTCCAAAGGCAAGGTGTCAGCAAGGCCAGGCTTCCTCAGAGAATCTGAGTAGAATCCTCCCTTGCCTCTTCCTGTTTCCAGTGCATGTTAAGTCGCTTCAGTCATGTCTGATTCTTTGCGAATCTATGGACAGCAAGCTATCGGGCTCTCTGTCCATGGAAGGCTCCAGGCAAGAATACTGGAGTGGGTTGCCATGCCCTCCTCCAGGGGATCTTCCCGACCCCCCAGGGATTTAACCCGCATCTCTTATGTTTCTTGTGGTGGCCATCAATCCTTGGTGTTCCTTGGCTTGCGGCTGCCTCACAACAGTCTCTGCCTCTTTCATCACATGGCATCTTCCCTGTGTCTCTGCTCTTATCTTCTTGTAAGAACACCAGTCGTATTGGATGAGGACCCACCCTAATGAAGTATGACTTCATCTGAACTCGTTAATTGCAAAGATCCTATTTCCAAATAAGGTCACATCCACAGATATCAGGGATCAGTGCTCCAACACATCTAGGGAAATGGATGAATTAAGAATGAATTAGGGAAGAATGTCCATTATGGATCTTTGATTTTTAAAAAAAAGCAAGATGTAAGAAAAACACACACACACAGCATGATCCCCTTTTTGATCTTAAAAACAAAATGTATGTATAAGCCATTATGAATAGTTTTTACTTTTCATTTATTCAGTCAACAAATAAACTCCCACCAGGGATATAGCAGTGACTAAGGCAGGTCCCATCCATGCCCTCCTAGAGCCTACAATTAAGTATGTAGCTCATTAGAAAGAGGTCCATTTGTTTCTGTTTCCAGGTGACCTTGGAAGGACAAAGGGAAATATTTTTTATTTCTTCTGTATTGCTTGAAGTTTTGTAACAAGCATCTTATTAATTTGTAGCTTTTAAAAGATGTTTCACTTCTTTTAATCCTAAAGACCAACCCTTTTTGGAAGCTTCTTTGTTATGTCTTCCTGAGCACTGTGGCTCCTGTCGCAGCTGGTACCACCATGAGCCGATGGCTGTTGGGCCAACCAGCCAGGCTTTCCGAGTGTGGGTAAGTGTGAGCTAGTAGGAAAGTTGTACACAATCCAATCACTCATTTATTAAAATTTTATTGAACCTGTAATTTTACATTTACGTGTGTTTACTTAACATCTATTTCGCCTATTGGATTCTGAACTTGGAGATGGTGGGGCCATATTTGTTTTGTCCACCATTGTATAACCAGCCTTCAGATCATCAGTCAACATATACTAGCTACTCAGTAAAAGTGTGTTGAATGCATGAAAGAATACCAAACCTTGAACTGGCTTCTATCCATCATCCAGTCTAACCCACTCATTTTATAACTGATAAAACTGAAGCCCAGAAAGTCAAGCCACAGACCTAGTTGTGCTCTGCTTATTCACTCAGTTGTGTCCAACTCTTTGCAACCCCATGGACTGTAGCCCACCAGGCTCCTCTGTCCATGGGGAGTCTCCAGGCAAGAATACAGGAGGGGGTTGCCATGCCCTCCTCCAAGGGATCTTCCCAACCCAGGGATCGAACCCAGGACTCCCGCACTGCAGGCGGATTCTTTACCATCTGAGCTACCAAGGAAGCCCAGGGACAGCCAAGCCCAGAAGAGCCTTATCACTCCCAATCCAGATTCTTACCTTAAAAAAACAGTAATAGCATGATATACATTTTTATGCTGGAGGAGGGCATGGCAACCCACTCCAGTATTCTTGCCTGGAGATCCCATGGATAGAGGGGCTTGGCAGGCTACAGTCCATAGGGTGGCAAAGAGTCAGACACGACTAAAGCAACTTAGCATGCATGCACATACATTTGATAGTGAGATGAAAAGACATGTAACCAATTAAGCATACAGAAGTACTGTCTAATAATAACCAAAATTGTGAACCATTGTTTTCATCAAACTGTGCCTGTTCCCACTAGGGCTAAAAAGTCAACAGATGTTGAGGTTTGTGGGTGCTAGTAAATCACACCCCTCACTTCTCCAAGTTCTGATCCAATTGAGAAATAGTCACAGGAGACAAGTAGGGATTAAAATGTCAGCTTTATTGCTGGTCCAGATGGGTTGGAGGATGTGGCTGAGACCCAAGGCCCAAATGGGCTTCCTTTCCTTCTCTCCTGATGTGACCTTACCCACCCACTCACAGCAGAGCAGCTGGACTGTTGAAGTCTTCTCAAGCAGGGTTGGGACTGCCCTGGTACTCATTGCCTGGAGAAGGCAAGAGCAGAGAGCACACGCTGCTTGTAGTTCGATCAGTCCCAGAGAGAGAGCCAGGAACGGGCTGAGCAAGGCACACTTGATACCTTTTTCCAACACCACCAAATCAAGAGGTCAGTCCTCCTCTCCCAGTGAGGAACAGGAAGGGGCTGCCAAGAAAATTTAAAAGTATCTTCCCAGTACTTCCAAGAGGATGTCAGTTCCTGTTTTATGGGCTGAAGGAGAATGGGGAGAAGAGAAAGTTGTCCCCCTTCACGACAGCCTTCAATTTACTCAATACCTTTTCATAAAATCTAAAAACTTCTGTGTTCCAGGAAGCACCTCTGAGGTTAAAGCTTGTATGATTTGAATTTGCTGAATAAACAAACAAAACAGGAAATTAAACAATTGGTAACTTAAACTAATAAAGGATGAATTTTTCTTAATCACCAGGATATTGGAGACAGGCAGTCCTGGGTCTGTGTGAAGCTCTGGATGCCATCCAGGACCAGGGCTCCTTCTGTGTTTCCACTGCACCATCTTTACCAAGTAGTTTTTGCCCTCATGCTCGCAGGATTTCTTCTCCATCCATCTCTAGGCATACTATCCACATTCTAGGTGGGAAGAAGGGATAAGGGCAAAGAGACAGCTAAATCTGTCCCTTTAATCAGGAAAATAATGGCTTTTCTGGAAACTCCTTTCACAGCACGTATGTTTTCATTTTATTGGTGGGAACCGTATCACTTGCCCCACTTCTCTGGAAGGTGGGGGGAGCTTTGCATTTAATTTCTTTTTTTTTAATTAATTTATTTGCATTTAATTTCTAACTTGACAAAATTGCATTCTTTCAAATAAAGGAAAGGGTAAAAATGAATATTGTATGGCAGAACAAAGGTCATGAAATAATGATGAAAGAAAACATAGAAAATATTGTTAAAGAATTGCTTTTTTAATAAGATCTAAATGGGTGTGTGTGTGTTTGTGTGTGTTTCACTTTTAGCTTTTGGCAAACATTCAAGAAAGAGATTAGTCCCTGTGCAGATATTTTCAGAGCGTAAAATGATAGAAAATTTAGTTCGTTTTACGTAGTTAGCATAACCCTGATACCTAAACTTAACAAAGAGAAAACACACACTATAAATACATTCATTAACTAATTAACTAAAACTGCATACCAAGCTAACTTGCAAGCTGACAAAAACCTCATCTTTCCCCCATCTAGGTTTCTCCCTTGTTTTATTGAGGCACATCCTCAAATGACTTCCTAAGAAAAAGTACATGGGAAGTAAGCTCTTTTAGTCTTTCTGTGTCTACAAATGTCTTTGATCTGCCCTGGTACCTGGTGGACAGTTTAGCTGGATATTGAATTCTAAACTGAAAGTCATTTTCCCTCCGAGTTTTGAAGATATTATTCTGTTCCACTGTGTTTTAGCATCCAGCACTACTCATAAAAAATCAGATGCCTTTTTGATTTTCATGCCTTTGTAGGTGTCTTTTTTTCTCTCTCTCTCTGAAAACTTTTAGTAAACATCTTCCCATGTTCCTACGTATTTTGAAACGTCAAAATCTTGCATGTTCATTATGCTCTCTTAGTCTGGAAGCTTTGAGTCTTTTTGATCTGGGAAATTCTATTCAATTATTTATTGGAATATTATCTCCTACTTTCTCCCTTCTACCTAAAATACTTATTAATCAAACCTGGACTTCTCATATTGTTTGCCTCTTTTCTCTAAAAATAATTATATTTCTTTCCTTCCTGCTTTGTTTTCTGACAGATTATCTTGACATTAACTTTCCGTCTTTCCACTGAACTTAAGTTACATTTTTTATACCAGGAACTTTTTTTGTTCTCTAATTGTTCCTTTTTCATAGCACTGCTCATGTTTCATAGATATAATGTCTTCTTCGATTCTCTTGTTAAGTTCTCTTCTACCTATAAATTGTTTCTGTTTCCTTGGAGATCTCTTTTTTCAGTTTGTTTATCTTAGTTCTTTCTACTTCATATTTCAGGTTTCCTCAAATAGCTTCTGGCTTACGGTTGCCCATTCATAGTTAAGAATGAAGCAGTAGAAAAGTTTCCAGGAAGCTTTGTGTACATAGATAAGAGGAGCTGAATGGCAGGCTTTGTTTCAAAGTGAGTTGGTCTTTATGTCTGGGGACTTCTAAATGTCAGCCTGCAATGTGCTTTACTCTAGGATACCATCTTAATACCAGGTATCCTAGTCTTCCTCAGACAGTTTTATTTCTTTAAAGAAGACTCTCTATTTTACTAGGCAGAAGGAGTATAGGGGAGGGGCAGGACAGAGCTATGCACTCTGCATACAAGGGTCAGAGAAGTTTAGTGTCTCATTGATAGACCTTCAATTACACCCCCAATTTCAGCTGCATATCCTCTTCTCACCCTCCCCTGCACCCCACATATTCACATCTCAAACTTCTTCAGTCTTCCATGGAAGGGTCAGCTCCCATCTGGGCTGCAGAGCCTGCCATGTGCGTTCAGCCTATAGCATCTTCCATCCTGCCTCCTCAGTCACGACTCTTCCATCAAACCACTCCTACATAAATATGAGGAGACTTCTCTTGTCCACAGACAGCTTTCTCCCAACTCTCTTCTTTGGGAAGATTTATATGTGTATTATTTATTTCTGAGACATTTCTGGAGGAAGAGGAGGAGATAAGCCCATATGCATTTGCTTGGCCATCACAAACTGAAAGTCCCACCTGCCTAGTAATCTGGGCTCATAAATGATGGGCATGGGACTGAGTTCTCTTTTACAATTTTAAATTTTTACAATTTTACTGAGAAGAATACAAAGTCTTTCTAAGCAATGACACATTTACAAGAAATTCAAAAATATGCACAGAGATGCAAGGAAAACTTTTTTTTTATTACATAACACATTTGAGCATGTGTCGATTAAAATATATTTTAAATGTGAAACGAAAATCAGACGTGTCCCTAAAGCACCTCCCAGAATCCTAAACATTTCATAGAAAATACTCAAGAAACCACTGGCCTAGTAAAAGCAGCATGGAATTGGGATTCAGATAAACTTGATACTGATCCTGACTCAACCATTGGTCCTCTCTAAACATTACTTTGCTCAATGGTACTTACCTCCTTAGATTACTGGGAGGATTAAATGAGACGGTATACATGCAGAGTACCCAGCACAGAACCTGGTGATTAGTAGGTGCTCACTAAATGCTAAAGACTTTTCTTTTCCCCACTTCATACTGAACTTCTCACCATGCTTCACGTCATTCTACGTTACTTTCACCTCCCTCCTTCTCTATGTCTTTGAGCACCTGCTTGGTCTTCAATGTCCAGATCAGACATTCCCACGTTCACAAAGTCTTTCCCACCCTCCAGAAGGCTCACTGTTCTGTCTTCTGTGCCCCTCCCAACCGTAGCACTTGTTCACACCTCTAATCTCTCTGCAACCAAAAGAGCTGTGTGCACATCTGTCCCTCTGCTGGGGAAAGAGTCCCCAAAGGCAGCATCCTGCTCTTGTTCCTAAGATTCCCGCCCCCTCAGCACCAACTGTGGCAGCTGGCACACAGTAGGCACTCAGTAAATGCTGGAATCTAATTGAATGGCAACTAACTAACCTGAATTAGGGACAGCCTGTAACAACCGCCAGGCTGAGATACAAAAACCAAGCCATGACCCAGATGGACAGATTCTAACTTGTACGCAATGCAAATATCTTGTTCCTTTCCTGTAGAAGTTTCTGAGCTTCTGTCATCAGGACCTCCACCCCAAGTCCTGCCACTTTGCCAAACTCAAGTAAACATGTTCAACGCTGGGAGACAGAACTTTGGTTTGGCTCAGCCCTTTCCCCACCCCATGAGACAGAGTCAGGAGGACCAGACAGAGCTCACCTGGATTTACGGGAACCCACTGGGTGGGGATAGGATTTTTCATCCTCCAGAATGACACATTTAGCTCTGGGGCTGGGTGAGGCAGGATGCTTTCTCTGTTATTCTCCTCTGCCTTCTTGGGCAGTAGATGACAGAAGAAAACATTTGGGGCCCTGACCTCTCCCCTCTTCCTCTCTCTGTCTTCATCTCTGACCCAGGTAGGGTCAGGCCAGGAATCAAGCGAAACAGAGATATAACACAGTCTGTATGAAGGACCCTGTTCTGGGACCTCACATAGACTGCCCATATTGGGTGTCACTGGTGTCACAAACAATGAATATAAAGTCCCTGTCCTCCAGGAGCCCCCGGGCTAATGGGAGACAGGATAGGGAGACACAGCATAGTCTCAGCTTTCAAGTCGCTCTCCAGGTAACGTGGTCACCGCCACACTCAGGAAACATCCAGGCCAGAGTGGGGGACTGTGCAGGTGTACACAAGCATCATCCAGAGTTAAGTAGATACAGCCCCAGTCACGGCACCTACTATGTGCCAAGCATTCGATATATGTATCAGTGTTTTCAAACTGTGGTGCTGGAGAAGACTCTTGAAAGTCCTTTGGACAACAAGGAGATGAAACCAGAAAATCAATCCTGAATATTCACTGGAAGGACTGATGCTGAAGCTGAAGCTCTAATACTTCGGCCACCTGATGCAAAGAGCCAATTCATTGGAAAAGACCCTGATGCTGGGAAAGATTGAAGGCAGGAAGAGAAGGGGGTGACAGAGGATGAGATGGCTGGGTGGTATCATTGACTCAATCAATGGACACAAGTTTGAGCAAGCTGCTATCAACTCAAACTACTATCTCGAGGAGACAGCAAAGAACAAGAAAGCCTGGAGTGCTGCAGTCCATGCGATCTCAAAGAGTCAGACACGACTTAGCAACTAAACAGCAATAACAACATCGTATACATGGTCATCATCCAAGTGGTGCGGTCTCAAAACTGTGTTATCATCAGGGGTGGCAACTGAAAAATGACAATTTTGAAATAACTAGGTTTGTTTACTTGAATTCCTGAACCTGAACAAAAGGGCTTCACAGATCACAGCGATGCTTCTTCAGTCCCCTTGCTCCCACCCTCTTTCTCCTCACACATTGCAGCTGCTCCCAAACCTCCCTCCGCTCTTAGTCTTGCTCCTGCCATTTCTTTCTCTCTCTGTCTTCCCAACTCTACACCACATTTGTCTAAGGATTATTCTGACAAATCAGACGCCTCATTGGAGGCTGAGAGAGGCACAGAAATCAAGAAGATCAAGCCAGAATTTCCCTCCAGTGGGCACGGGGAAGGGAATGCCCAGGAAAGAATGTGTGCTTGGGTGCTAAGTCGCTTCAGTCGTGTCTGACTCTTTGTGATCACATAGACCATAGGCTCCTCTGTCCATGGGATTTTCCAGGCAAGAATACTGGAATGGGTCGCCATGCCCTTCTCCAGGGGATCTTCCCAACCCAGGGATCGAACCTGTGTCTCCCGCAGCTCCCGTATTGCAAGTAGATTCTTTACCGCTGAGCCAACAGGGAAGCCCTGGGAAAAAACACTTACACACTAATAATTTCCGTCCTGCCATCTGGATATTGATTGACAGAATGGTCCTTACTCTACAGATGAAAAAACTGAGTTTACAAGTAACACACACCCAACAGCAGGCCCTGGATCCATGGGGGAATAGGGACTTGAAACCACGCCTTCCAGCGTCTGGGCCAAGGGAGACGTGGTCGCTGAAAAGACAAGTATCAATCCGCGGGGTGCCCAGAGGAGCCGGGTGACTCATGGCTTCGTGGAAGGAATCTCTAGGGTGAGGCAAACTTTTCTTCAGTACCTCAGGATACGTATGTGTTTGTGTCTGTGCGTCTGAGGAGCCAGTGAGGTGACCACAGGGAGTTCCCCTCAGCCGTGGTCCACAGCCCACAGCTCCCAGCGTGGGAGGACATATCACAAGGAGCTGGTCACCCCGGAGGTTCAGGGAGAACTGGGAGGACATTATGAGGAAGATAGAGAGGCATAGAGTGGGCCGAGGGGCTCTTGGGGGCCAGGCAGAGAGCATAATTCACCCACAGGCGTCTTGTTACAGAAGGTGAAGTTTCCATTTTTGACAACATCAGGCTGGTGTGGCACAGGCAAGAAAACTGAGACCCAAAGAAGTTTCACCACCAGGCTGACACCCAGACCTGACTCCCACAACGCCCTGCAGCCCAGCTGCTGGGGAGGGGCAGACGCATGTATACCCCACTCCCATGTCCCACAAGTGAAAGTTGCTCAGTTGTGTTCGAATCTTTGAGACCGCATGGGTCATATAGTCCACGGAATTCTTCAGGCCAGAATACTGGAATCGGTAGCCTTTCCCTTCTTCAGGGGATCTTCCCAACCCAGGGATTGAACCCAGGTCTCCTGCATTGCAGATGGATTCTTTACCAGCTGAGCCACCAGCTCCCCACAACCCCCAACCCACCCAGAAACGGGGCCTCAGAAAGCCTTTGGCATCTTCCTCTTCTCCTTCTGGGGCCACCAAATGACTCTAGACACGGACTCCTTGGGGTGGACCCAGGGAGCTTGTCCTGCCAACTGTTTCCCAAGCTCCGTGAATGAAGGAATGCGGGTGATGACCCCACTCTCCTGAGGGCATGAACGCTGGGCAAGGGGACATCAGGGACCTCTTCCTGCTTCACCACAAGCCAACACCCAGGGCAGACTTCCTCCACTGCCCGGGAGGAGGTGGGATATATCACTCAGTATAGAACCCCTAGGGGGTGGGGCAGGAGGACGGATGGGCCTGAACAGTTGGAGAGCTCACCCCTTTCCTCCATGCCCACTGCCTTCAGCTGGATTACCTTTGACTTCATCTTATTCGTCTACACTGATGGCAAGTTTCCATTTGAAGAAAGGGTCTGACATCCCACCTTCTTTTTTTTTTTCTTTTTTTTAAAGATTTATTTGTTGTTGTTGTTTAGACACCAAGTTGTGTCCAACTCTTTGTGACCCCATGGACTGTAGCATGCCAGGTTTCCCTGTCCTTCACTATCTCCCAGAGTTTGCCAAGCTCGTGTTCATTGAATAAGTGATGCCATCCAGCCATCTCAACCTCTGTCACTCCCTTCTGCCCTCAATCTTTCCCAGCATCAGGGTCTTTTCAAGTGAGTCGGCTCTTTGCACCAGGTGGCCAAAGTATTGGAGCTTCAGCTTCAGCATCAGTCCTTCCAATGAGTATTCAGGGTTGATTTCCTTTGAGAGTGACTAGTTTGATCTCCTTGTTGTCCAAAGGACTCTCAAGAGTCTTTGCCAGCACCACAGTTCAAAAGCATCATTTCTTCAGTGCTCTGCCTTCTTTACTGTCCAGCTCTCACATCTGTACATAATTACCGCATTGATTTATTTATAAATACATTTATTTATTTATATTTTATTTCTGGCTGTGCTGAGTCTTCATCATAACACTCGAGCTTTCTCTAGTTTCAGTGTGTGGAGGCTGTTCTTCGATGTGGTGGCTCCTCTTGTTGGGGAGCATGGGCTTTAGGCACGTGGGCTTCAGTAGTTGTGGAAAAGGGGCTTAGTTGCTCCACAGCATGTGGGATCTTCCTGGACCAGGAATCGAACGAGTGCTCCCTGCATTGACAGGCAGATTTGTAACCACTAGACCACCAGGGAAACCTCTAGCTGCTTTCTGAGGAATACTTGTGGACAGGGTTTGTTTGCAAGACTTTCCTCTTGTGTGTTTAAATCAGAATTTCCCTCTCCATTCGGAAAGTTCCTAGGTGAGGGGTGGGCATGGGCCAAGGGAGTTTATTCACGTCTCTGCTCAGGTTCAGCTGCTCTTGACCTCAGTAGTATAGGAATCATGGCTTCTCCTTGAGGCCACCTCTCCTGGACACCTCTCTCCACTTAGTATCTGAACTTTCTCCAGCCTCCTCTCTCATTTACCTACCTTGGTTTGACCCTGCCCGATTCAGATGCTACTACCAAGAGTTTTCCCCTCAGTCCTTCTAGAAGGGATTTTGTGGGGGATATTTCTGAGGTCCTCAAAGAAACAGGCCTCCCCTGTGCTCTCTGACCTTCCTACAGCCCCTTGAGCTTCCCTGGATTCCAAAAGGATGTTGCTTCTCCTGCACACTGGAGCCTAAGAAGGATCCATCTCCTGGTTCTTTTTTTTTTTTTTTAATTGCAGGACAACTGCTTTACAATATTGTGTTGGTTTCTGTCATACATTAACATGAATCAGCCACAAGTATATGGATCAGCCACACATATATACATATGTCCCTCCCTCTTGAAGCTCCCTCCCATCTCCCACCCCATTCACCCCTCTAGGTTGTCACAGAGCTGCCACTGGACATGCCTATTGGCGATTAACTGCCTACGTCTTCTCTTGTCACCTCTGCACAGCTGTTAAAGTCCACTGCCTTTTTTTAAATCCTCTAGCTCCACTGTGGCACGCCTGGAAGCAAGACTTCAGTCCTTATTTTCTTTGAAAAAAGAATTCAGCAAAGAGACCGAGATCATGAAATGAGGGGACAGCATTTCTCAATAGCAAAGTACATGTGGATGAGCGTATGGACAAACTCGGAGTGAGTTGCTCACAATGGGGGCTTAAGTTGCTCATATAGGAGCAGTTTTCTGTCTCTGGCCAGTCATCTCAACTGTGCCCATATTTGTTCTGACTCAGTGTCCTTCTTGGTATATGCATGCATCTCTTGACCAAAGTGAATTCCAGCATGAAGGTTTCTGGGAGGTTGGTATGATATATTATGGGCTGGCGACTCCTCCCTCCTTTGATCCCTCTGGTAGACTGAGGACCTCTTCTGCAAATGTCAGGCTGAACTTTCACCTAATCAGGGCCCAGGGCTCCTGCTGGTACTTGTGTCAGCAGACCAGTTGCAGCTGCTCAGCCCTGGGCCTGTTTATCTCCCACATGACCATGATACTTCATCCAAACACCAAGAGTCTGGGGGAAGCTGGTGTCCTATTCCCCCAAGAACCCCACCCTGTGTTCTGAGGGTTTTGGGTGGACCCCCAAAGGTCGTGAGATCCCAGCAAGGATTGGAGGCTGCTCAGCTCACAGCTCACTTTGGAAAATCTTTCCCTGAAAGGAAGGCAGGGGGGTGGACTTCATGATCCTGGGCCCTCCATCCTGAGGATCAGTGGTGGGGCTGCTCCAAGAGCCGATCAGCAGTCTCTTTTCCCTCCAAACTTCTTCCCTTTCTGGTGCAGGTCTGTTGACTGATATGTGAAACGACCCCCGAGGCCAGGCAAGAGACAGAGGAGGGAGCCTGAGGCAAAGGAGACAGAGGGAAATCCAGGCTGAGATCAGAGACCTGAGCTCCATATGTCCCCAGCATCTCCATGAATCCAGACCCCAACACCAGCCACAGCAGGAAGTGGTCCCTGGGGCTTTATGAACAGAATGAGTGGAGAAACACCTTGAAGCCCGTGAACAACCCCCACAGCCCAGGGTCCAAACCCTGCTAGAACCACAGACAGTCCTTGGCACTAGGAGGATAGATGGGGAGCAAGAAGTTGCAGCCCCACAAACCCGCCCCACCACTCACCACCCCATACATTGGGAGGGTCCCTCAGAGCCTTTGTGGGGCAGTGGGGAGTTAACTGTCAAGAGGCCTCTGGGAAGGAAGCTCCTCAAGGCCTTGCCCCAGTTTAAGACAAAGAAACAGCTCTGCTTTCAGGGAGCCCCCACTCCAAGGGGGAGACCCAGGCCCTACTTGGGGTATGGGTGGGGGGGGTCAGGCTTGCTCTTTAAGACACCTCAGGGCTCCTCCATGACTCCATCCCCCAGGGCAGGGTGAGGCCAAGGGTGGAGACTCCTGAGTAAGAAGGTTACCAAGGACTGCCCTTCTAAGGAAAGTGACTCAGAGGCAGGAAGAGGGGAGTGAGAAGCCCTCACCTGGCCTCATGGGCTCAGCTGCCAGACACCTGGGAGACCCCAGTGCCTTCGCACACCCTCAGGTGCCACTACTTCCAAAAAAAGCACCTTTGAAGACAGGCACCCATGGGGCACAGCGGAGATTCCCAGGGCCAAGAGTCCTGCAAATGCTGGTGGGGTCAGGGAGGAGGAATTAATGAATTCCTTGCCCAGAGCCCTGACTTTTTTCTGCCCGGAGCTCAAACGAGCTCAAACGAGCTCAAACAGCATTTGCAGGAAAGCACCCGCTGCAGGTGCCCACTCTCCCTCTGGGCATGTGCCTTAAACACGTGCCAGCTGACTCTCCCAGAGCACCTGGCACTTCACGCTGGCTGGTCTGCTGCCAGCCTGTCCTCCCAGACAGATCGTGAACTGCCTGAAGACAGAGCCTAGCCTGGTTCTAGCTCCCCAGGGCGCTTTATACAGAGCAGACTCATGGTGGGTGTTTAAAAGTGTTGACTGGACAAATGACCTACCTGGTACAGTATTTAAGGTTGATCACGTGCCCACACTTCCACCACCACCACACTGAATCTTGTACCCTCTTGGACCTGCCACAACCTCAGAACTAGTCTTTCAGCTTTCTTTCTTGACCACTGCTCCCATCCTTCAGCCATACCATAGCCAAAGGATCTTTCAAAACTGTGTCATCATGTGTCTTTAAACACTTGCTTCCCACTGCTCTTGGAATAAGTCTGAAATATCTAACCCAGTCCGCAAGGGCTGGCCCCTGGCTACCTCTCCAGCCTCATCATTTTAAGCCCCATTTTTTACGTACCATTGCTCCCACCTCAGAACCTTTGCACTATAGTTCCTTCCATTTGCCAGCTCTTTCTCTCTGCTTCACCTTCTTTCCCTGCCTATTTTCTATTGTCTTTGGATCTCAGATTAATTGTCTCCTTCTTGGAGAAGCCCTCCCTGATCTCCCAGAGGCAGTTTCTGCATTACATATTCTCAAGGAAACCACAGCTTTTCCTTCATAGTATCTTTCACCATTTGTCATTATACATCTGCAAGGTTCTTTGATCAACATCTATTCCCCTCCTGCCCCAAAGTCCATCAGCAGGATGTACACCACTCTCCAGCCCCAACTGAAGGACACACCTGACCTAGAAATGCTCTGCACCCCTCGAGACTGAGATTTGGGAAGTACTTCGCCCAAGCAGAGACATTACTTTGCCAACAAAGGTCGGTCTAGTCAAGGCTATGGTTTTTCCAGTGGTCATGTATGGATGTGAGAGTTGGACTGTTAAGAAGCTGAGCGCCAAAGAATTGATGCTTTTGAACTGTGGTGTTGGAGAAGACTCTTGAGAGTCCCTTGGACTGCAAGGAGATCCAACCAGTCCATCCTAAAGGAGATCAGTCCTGGGTGTTCTTTGGAAGGAATGATGCTAAAGCTGAAACTCCAGTACTTTGGCCACCTCATGGAAAGAGTTGACTCATTGGAAAAGACTCTGATGCTGGGAGGGATTGGGGGCAGGAGGAGAAGGGGACGACAGAGGATGAGATGGCTGGATGGCATCACCGACTCGATGGACGTGAGTTTGAATGAACTCCGGGAGTTGGTGATGGACAGGGAGGCCTGGCGTGCTGCAATTCATGGGGTCGCACAGAGTTGGACACGACTGAGCGACTGAACTGAACTAAACTGTCCCAAGAGGTCAGCCAGCCCCACCCCATGCCAAAGGTGTGGAGAAGAGGAACTGGAGGCGGGGAGGCATGCATATTCACCGAAAGAGAAAGCTGAGGAATATTTAGAGAGGGAGATAAGGCGCTCAAAAAGCAGGAAATGAGCTTCGGGGAGCTGTTGGCTTGAGGCAGG
This sequence comes from Bos taurus, assembly GCF_002263795.3. Taxonomy (NCBI): domain Eukaryota; kingdom Metazoa; phylum Chordata; class Mammalia; order Artiodactyla; family Bovidae; genus Bos; species Bos taurus. The sequence goes on along the minus strand of NC_037346.1, from coordinate 40,738,007 downwards.
GCAGTTTAGAAAGAAGGTTGCAGATCAAAGCCACAGGAAGTGGGCTGGTTTTTTCAGTAACGGAAGAATCAGATCAAAGCCACACTTTCCTGTCTGGGTGGGGTAGGCAATTCATTCACTTATTCATATGTATTCGTTCATTATCGTAGGTCATTCAACAAATATTGATGGAGCACCTTTTTCTGTGCCAGGCCCTGGGGCTACAGTGATGAATCACAGTGGATTGGACCCCTATCCTCCTGAATTTACAAGCATCCTGTTTAGTGTCCAGACCGGGTTTTAAGTGGCAAACTTGCAGTCCATTTAGTGAGTCACAGTCAGCATTAAAAAAAATACAGAATGGAATAGAATGGGATAGGATAGGATGGGATGGAAAATATCACTGTACCCCACATAGTAAGGAAAAGCACTGTTTCAATTATATACGTATTTATGTGAGTTGGGTAAAATGTTTTTCTCACCATGGGTCATGATCAAAAAGGTTTGTGAAATGCCAGTCTAAAATAAGCATTATTAAAATAATCCCATAAGCCCATAACTAGTCTGTGATAGGGAGCAGGCAGGACGGAGTGCAATGGAAAATAGAATGGTACCACCCGATCTGGTTTAGGCTGGAGAGGGGTGGTCAGGGAAGATTTCCCGGGGAAGAAGATGCTACAGGGAGGAGAAGGAGAAGGAAGGGGTAGAGGAGGGGGAGAGAGAGAAACTGACAAACAGGCTTATCTTGAGAAGCCCAGTGTAGGGCAGAGGTGAGACAGGCAGAGAGAACCACCTGGGCCATCTGGGAGGAAGGAGCGTGGGAAATCTAAGGGAAAGAAAGAAGGGAGCAGAGGGGAGGGTGGTGTGACATAAGGGTGGAGAAGTAGGAAGGTGCCTTGTGGGGTTTGTTGAAGAGTTTGGCCTCTGAAAGGCAATGCGAAGTCGCTGATGGGTTTATTAATTTCTGTATTCAACAGCAGCTTGCCAGGTCATGCCTTGACCTGGCTGTCCTGGTGCTGCAGACACAAAGGCACCTGCAAGCCACTTCCAGGCCAGCTGGGAGTCAAGACAGGCAGGAAGTGGTCAAGGCAGACTCTCATCCCAAATTCAAATTGACATCTTGGGCTGGGTTCCCCCATGGCAGATTCTATGACAAGAATGTGCATGTCAGGGTACTTCAACGGTTGAGATGCCAAGCTTCCACGGCATGGGGAGTGGCTTTGATCCCTGGTCGGGGAACTGAGATCCCGCATGCCTCTGGGCACAGCCAAAATAAAAGAATGTGCACGTCATGCACCCTAGTGTTCATTGCAACGCTATTTACAATAGTCAAGACATGGAAGCAACCTAAATGTTCATCGACAGAGAAATGTATAAAGCAGATGTGCTGTGCTGTGCTTAGTCACTCAGTCATGTCCGACTCTTAGCAGCCTCATGGACTGTAGCCTGCCAGGCTCCTCTGTCCATGGGGATTCTCCAGGCAAGAATACCGGAGTGGGTTGCCATGCCCTCCTCTGGGGAATCTTCCCAACCCAGGGATCAAACCCAGGACTCCCCCATTGCAGGCAGATTCTTTACAGTCTGAGCCACCAGAGAGACCCAAAGAAGACGTAGTACATATAGATACACGTACTTTATATGTACATGTATATATATGTACTTTATATACACGTATATACATATATAGTACATATATATAATGAAATATTGCTCAGCCATTAAAAAAATAACAAAATAATGCCATTTGCAGCAACAAATGCTGCAAATGGACAAATGGACGGATCTAGAGGGTATCATACCTAGTGAAGTAAGTCAGAGAAAGACAAATTTCATATGATATCACTCATATCTGGAATCTAAGTTTTAAAAAATGATACAAATGGACTTATTTATAAAACAGGAACCAACACAGATTTCGAAAACAGACTTCTGGTTACCAAAGGGGAAACATGAGGGGGAGGGAAAAATTAGCAGTTTGGGATTAACATACACACACTATTATATATAAAATAACCAACAGGGACCTACTGTATAGCACAGGGAATTCTACTCAATATTCTATAATAACCTATATTGGAAAAGAATCTGAAGAAGAATGAATTATGTGTATGTATAACTGAATCACTTTGCTGTACACCTTAACTAACACAACATTGTAAATCAACTATACTGCAATTTAAAAAAAAAGGGGGGGGGGCATGCCAATCACTTTCTTGAGGGGTGACCCCAGGAAGGACTCATAGGAAAATGGAAAAGTGACACAGAGAAGGGGAGGAGCCAATAGAGGGGGGTTAACAAGCCCCTCCCACCAGTGCCCTTCGGGAGACCACAAGGACCATACCTTCCTAAGGGAGAAGAGCTATGGTTTTAATCATCCAGGTCTCATCTGTCACTGCTGAGGATGCTCCTGGGGACACTCCTGGCCTGTCCCTCATACAGGCCAGGCCCGCTTCTGCTGCAGAGAAAGCCATCTGGAAGAGCTACAGGGTTGCAGTGCCAAGGGGATATGGACAGGGCACTGACTGTTTCTGCCAAAATCAACCTGTACCACTTCCAGAGCATTCTGTGGTCCCTTAACTCATCTGCATTTGACTTAGAGTGATGACCTCAAAATCTCCCCAGTTTTAACTTTTCCTCTGGCCTCCAAACCTTTATATCAACCAACCGTCACCCAGATGTCTCCCTTTGGATGTCCTACAAGCCCCTCAAATCATCCGATCCTAAACTTAATTCATATGACTCTCCATCCCCACCTGGAAACCTGCACCTCCAGTTTCCCTACTAAGATGAATGGAATCCCAGTCACCCAAGCCAGAAACCAACTCCCCCACCACCAACTGCCCACAACCAGCCCCTCAATCCTATCACTTCTTGGTCCTCTCCATCCCTCCCAGCCTGAGGATGCCTCACCCCTTTCACCCAGATCCCCACATTGGCGCCCTGGCTACCTTTCACAACCCATTGGGTCATCCTTAATGCAGCCCAGGCCAACTTTCCAAAACACAGATCTGGCTGGGTCTGTCCCAGATGGAAATCCTTGCTGCCTCCCCCACTGCCCTGAGGATGAAGTCAAACACCTCTGTGAGGTATAAAGGCTTTCACATCCCTCCTAGTCAGTCTCAAGTCCCACACCACCATGACTGCTACCCCAACTCATATGCTCCAACTATTCTAAATTATTCCTAATTCCCTTGACACATATCCATTCCTTTGCACTCACTAAACCAACTCTCTAAACTCAACATCCTTTGCTTTGTCCATCTGGGCTAATAATCCTTTCAGTCTCAGCTCAACTCTGCCTCCTCCAGAAAGCCCACCCTGGTTTCCCCCACAATCCCACTGCAACTTACACATCCTCCTTCAGAGCAAGAACACCATGAAACAGTGAAATCATCATTGTTAACCGCAGACCTGCTTCCCCCGTGAGCTCCTTGAGGGCAGGGAAATAAAATTTCATCTTTGTTTTCTCCAACTCTTAGCACGCAGACTGCTCTCAGAAAATCCCCCGTAACTATTGGTCTGCTGCTGCTGCTAAGTCGCTTCAGTCGTGTCTGACTCTGTGCGACCCCATAGACAGCAGCCCACCAGGCCCCGCCGTCCCTGGGATTCTCCAGGCTGGAACACTGGAGTGGGTTGCCATTTCCTCCTCCAATGCATGAAAGTGAAAAGTGAAAGTGAAGTCGCTCAGTTGTGTCTGACTCTTAGCAACCCCATGGACTGCAGCCTACCAGGCTCCTCCGTCCACGGGATTTTCCAGGCAAGAGTACTGGAGTGGGGTGCCATTGCCTTCTCCCAAATATTGGTCAGCCAATTAAATGACCAAGCTCAGGTGACATTGCTGAACAGAAACTGGACTCTCTCCCGCCCTTGTGTCAATCCAGATGACACAGACCTGTTAAGATGAAACAGCATAAAGTGGCCCTTCATCTCCCTACACAGGGCTGAACCTTGTCAGCAGGACCCAGACTTGGCACAGCAGTGGGGACAGGGTGCACTGAGCCAGCCACACTCTCTCAGTACCAGAGGCAGGATCAGACCAACAGACAGGCTTTGAACCTAGGCAGAGCAAGGAGTTTCTGTCCCACCAGACACTACAAACAGTCTTGGCTTCAGGGCCTCTGAGCTCTACCCACGTGGGCCAAATGGCCACTGAGCATTGGAGGATAGCTCTGCCTTCTGGTGGGTGACTCAGGACAAGTTACCTCCCCTCCCTGGGCCTCAATTTGCCCATCTGTAAAGTGGCAGCTTGAAACAGGTCCGCACATGCCATGTACCAAGCCCCTTCAGTCGTGGCTGACTCTTTGCAACCCCATGGACTGTAGCCCACCAGGCTCCTCTGTCCCCGGTATTCTCCAGGCAGGAATACTGGAGGGAGTTGCCATGCCCTTCTCCAGAGGATCTTCCTGACCCAGGGATCAAATCCATGTCTCCTGCGGCTCCTGCACTGCAGGTGGGTTCTTTACCGCTGAGCCACTGTGGGAGGCCTGAGGCAGGTCCATCCCAACTCAAAAACACTGTGATTTAGGAAATTCCCTGGTGGTCCAGTGGTCAGGATGTTGCACTTTAACTGCCGAGGGTACAAGTTCAATTCTTGGTCAGAGAACTAAGACCTCACACGCTGTCCAGCCAAAAAAAAAAATTCAAAAAATATATATATACTATAATTTGGACTATCATCCCCTCAAGAAACAAGTCTGAGGGCCAAGAAAGGGACCAGTGACATGATGTGGAAAGCACACAGAGTTCAGGGAGGGCTGCCCTCTGCCCAGCCTCTGCCCTTAGTCCCTGTGGCCCTAGGCGAGTCTCTTTGCCTTCCCCAGTTTCCTTATCTGTAAAAGAGAGGAAAGGCAGACACTCCCCGAGGTTGCTGAGAGGAGAAATGTCGTGAAGGATATAAAGTGTCTGCCACACCGCTAGACCCCTAGCTGATGCCATAATAGATGTGGTTCCCTTCCTCTGGTTCTAGAAGGTGCCTGTGGGTGTCGGGTGTCTCCCAGTTCAGCCTGCAGAGCCCAAGACCCGCTCACCTCCTTCCCTCCCTGCCTCGCCCCCAGTCCCATCTGTGGCTTCCCTCACCGCCAAGCTCAGCTCCTTGCCCACAGCTGGCAGAGGCCCTGAGTGGCCAGGTGAGCATGGTCAGCCACAGACATGACCACCCAAGAGCCCAGACCAGAGTGGCAGGGCCTGGATCCACACTGAGGTCCTGGGCCTCCAAGCCCAGTATGCCTGTCACAGAACAGCAGACCCCTGCATGACACAGGCTCACTGGCTCATTGCCCACCCATTATCTAGCCAACTTCCCTCTGTCCCCAGGTGACCCCAGCACATTCCTGTGGTTTGGGGTTTGCTGGCGGTGGCAACCAAAGTCTTGGCCCCCTCCCATCAGCAAATGGGGAGGGGTCTCCAGGGGCCAAATTCTTTTCCAAATGAGATTCTCGTGGTTTCCTCAGCTGAGGCGTCTGTGGAGCAGAGAACAAACAATGTGGAATTAAATTTCTCTGGAAAATAGGCCCCGCAAGTGAAGATCTAAGCGTCTCCTTGGGCACGGGGCCGAATTCGCCTGGTGCCAGTCTGGACTCCCACTGCCTTCCAGGCCCCAGGGTTGAGCAACCCCAGCTCCGAAGGCCATGTGCCCCTGCCCCCACCAGCAGCCGCCCCACCCTGTGTGACTTCAGAACTGTCACCAGAGAAGGGCTCTGGCTTCTGCTGGGTTCAGCTGGGGACCCCTGACCAGAGACAACTGGAAACCCCGAAACAGGAGCATCCTCCCCAGATAGGGCCACACCAGCTGTGTCTGCTGCCGGCACCACCATGGGGCGGAATTTTGGGATCAGGTTGCAAAGACAAGGGGAGGTGGTGAGACTGGCTGTCTCCCTGGGTCCCCAGGCCCCAACAGCATATTCTAGAGTGACAGTCCCCAAGAGTCACAAAGGAGAAATAAACAAAGAGGCAGAACGACCAGCTGACTTGCCCCAACCACCAGCCCATTACCATCTTGGATCCTGGCAGCAAGACCCTTGTACATGTGGTCTATCCACGCAATGGGATGTTATTCGGCCATAGAAAGGCGTGAAGTGCTGACTCCTGCAACCGCATGGATGAACCTTGAAATCATTATGCTAATTGAAAGAAACCAGTCACAAAAGACCATGTAGTGTATGATTCCATTTATAACAAATATCCAAAATAGGTAAATCCATAGAGACAGAGGACAGTTTAGTGGTTGCCAGATCCTGGGGGAGGGAGGAATAGGGAGTAGCTGCTTAATCGGTCTGGAAGTTTCCTTTTGGGGTAATGAGAGTGTTCTGGAAATAGAGGGTGTGACTGCACAACATTGTGAATATATCAAATGTCATTCATGGTGTACTTTATATGTATTTTAACACACTAAAAGGAGACAAGAAAGGCCCTTGCCCTGGGTCCCCAGCTATAGAGCAGGCCTGCTCTGGCCACCCCGGGGGAAGGAGGAGTCAGAAGGTCCCAGTGATGTTCCCACCAGAACCACGGCCTCCCTTCTAGACCACACTTGGCACACCGAGGGCAATCACATTTTCTTCCTAAACTGCTCTGAGATTTCTCCAGGTTCCCTTTCCCAAAGGCAAACCACACCCTGGGCCCCAGGGACAGGCAAGGGACAGCTGTTTGCAAGGGAGTTAATGGAATTTAGCTCATCCAGCCAAGGCTCCCCACCCCTCCTGGTGCTGGATGGAGCCAGGAATGACAAGAGAAGAGGGCTCAGACCACAGACCAGGGGCTGGAACCCAGGGGCCAGCCCTCTAAGGACAGCTACCTGCTGGCACAGAATTCCAAGTCATCAGAGAATTACAAGTTTGACCCTGGCCTTCAAGGTCATTATGAAGGTATATATGTCAAGACAGATGGGTAGACAGTATTTGATTAACAGTCTGTAAGCTTGACTTTTGGCTTTGGAATATTTAGATTGTGGTAATTCATCGTCTGTATTTGTCTTCTGTTGCTGTTTAACAATTGACCACAGACTGAGTGGCAAAAACACCCATTTATTAACTCACAGCTCAGCGGCCAGAAGTCTGTGTGGATTCGACTGGGTTCTCTGCCTCCACAAAGCCAAAATCATCATGAGCTCTTATCGGGAGGTTCTGGGGAAGAATCCACTCCCAGACTTGTTCCGATTGTCGGCAGAATCCAGTCCCATGGTTGTAGGACTAAGGTTCCCATTTCCCTGCTGGCTGTCAGCCAAGAGATGCTCTTGAGTGAAATCCTTCATGTGCTTTGAATCTTCCTAACTTCTTATCTGCTACCAGAAAGGAAAAAGACTCTCTTTATAAACGACTCATCTAATTTGGTCAGACCCATCTAATTAATCTCTGTATTTTAACTGACTTGGGAATTTATATCTGCACAATTCCTTCATGGGACACCTAGATTGGTATTTGACTGAGTAACCATGGGATATTAAAAAGCAGAGACATTACTTGGCCAGCAAAGGTCTGTCTAGTCAAAGCTATGGTTTTTCCAGTAGTCATGGATGGATGTGAGAATTGGTCTATAAAGAAAGCTGAGTGCCAAAGAATTGATTCTTTTGAACTGTGGTGTTGGAGAAGACTCTGGAGAGTCCCTTGGACTGCAAGGAGATCAAACAAGTCAATCCTAAAGGAAATCAGTCCTGAATATTCATTGGAAGGACTGATGCTAAAGCTGAAACTACAATACTTTGGCCACCTGACGGGAAGAACTGACTCATTGGAAAAGACCCTGATGCTGGGAAAGAGTGAAGGCAGGAGGAGAAGGGGAAGACAGAGGATGAGGTGGTTGGATGTCATCACCGACTCGATAGACATGAGTTTGGGCAAACTCCAGGAGTTGGTGATGAATAGAGAGGCCTGGCATGTGGCAGTCCATGGGGTCACAAAGAGTCGGACATGACTGAGTGACTGAACTGAACAGAACCGAACCAGGGGATGGGGTCTTGGGATAGGGGCATGTTCAGAATTCTGCCTACCACTGCCTCCGTTTGAAATCTTCCCCCAGGCCTTGAAAATGTTAGAGGTGCCGATTCCAGCCACACATGTCCAGCTCTTTCTACCTCAGGATTTAACTCACCAGAACTTTGCTTAACCTAGAGCAAGCATGGCCCACATCTGTGGTCTGAATATGATCCTTTCTCCTTCAAGGGCCTGATGAAATGCTACCTCCCCCATGAAATCTTCAACTAGAGCCTCAGGCAGAATTAATGTCCCCCCAGAGAGCCCTTTAGGGCTTCCCTGATTGCTCAGCGCATAATCCACATGCAACGCAGGAGATACAGGTTCAATCCTGGAGTCAGGAAGATCTCCTGAAGAGGAAGTGGCAACCCCCTCCCATAGACAGAGGACTCTGGTGGGCTACAGTCAAAGGAACACAAAGAGTCGGACGCAACTGAGCGACTAAGTATGTTTGCAGAGAGCACTTTGCTAGTACCTGTCTTCTGTGGCACATCTCAGTCTGCCTAGGGCTCTCAGCTGAGAGCTCTAGTCCTCTGGTCACCCATAAGACCAGGAGCCACCTGGGCAGGGCCCATCAGACATTGCCACTGTGCCAGGCCCAGCAGGGACCCAGAGAGATGAATCAAATGCCAACCCTCACAACACAGCAGGGCCCACAAACCTGGTGTGTCCATCACTGTCCATACCTCCCACATACCCTGCAGTGTGCACACACTCACAGGTGAGGAAACGGGCACAGGGACATCCGTGAATTTTCCCAGAATCTCATGGCCCATCCATGGGAGAAACTGGGGGTCCACCTCCAGAGACTAAACTTGTAACTCCCACGGTAAAAAAATCTTAAAGAATTCAAGGGACCTCCCTGGTGGTCTAGTGGTTAAGATTCCATGCTGCCAATGCAAGGGGTACAGGTTTGATTCCTAATCAGGGAACGAAGTTCCCACATGCCAGATGACACAGTCAAAAGATTTTTTTCTTTTTTTAAGTTAAAAAAAAATCTTAATAAATTTGGGAATTCTTTAAGTGGTTATGACTCTGCATTTTCACTGCCCCGGGCCCATGTGTGCAATGGGCGTAGGTTCTGCTCCTTGTAGTTCTGCAGGGACTCAAGCCTCTTCCAGCCCACTGTAGGGAGGGCCTTGCCATCCTCCCCTGGGTCCTCCACACCTGGCCACGGGACAGGGAAGAAAGTGAGCTCAGACCAGGACGTGGCGTGGTTTACATTTCTTCAGCTACATTCCACTGACCAGAGCTCAGCCCGTGGCTCTGACTGCCTGCAGGGGAGATTGGGAACTGTAGTGTCACTATGTACCCAGGAAGGAAAGGAATTGAATTTGAAGGACACAGGGGTGTTGCCCTGAATGCCACGCCCTTTGGCCGCACATGGCTCCAAAGCTGCAGTATGTCAAAGGCTGCCTGGTGCTGTCAGTGACAGCAGAGCTAAGCTCAAGAAGTAAAGACAGAGTGGGCACGCAGTAGGAACCGGCGGGTTAGGAGAGCACAGAGCGTCCTCTTAGTCACCGCCCCCCCCCGCCCCCCCCCGCCCCCCCCCCCCCCCGCTAGGCTCAGCAGGAGGCCTTGCTCATCTGATGAGCTCACCTTGGGCCTAGGGCTATGTAGGATCACCAGCAGCAGCCCCCTCCTCCCCGAGCTGGCCAGGGCCCCCTTCTCCAGGCCAGGCCCTGGACAGATGGTCCAGAACCTTGGTCATTGCTACCCTGGCCAGGAGTGGGACATAGGCACTGATGTCCCCAGGAGTAACCCTGCTCTGCCCCCCTCCCCAGGAAGATGGGCAGGCCTGAGGTTGGCGAGCCCCCGGACTGTCTGGGTTTGGATACTGATGGCACTAGTGGTAAACAATCCACCTGCAGTGTAGGAGACACAGGAGATGCGGGTTCAAACCCTGGTTCGGGAAGATCCCATGGAGGAGAGCATGGCAACCCACTCCCGTATTCTTGCCTGGAGAATCCCATGGACAGAGGAGCCTGGCAGGCTATAGTCCATGGGGTTGCCAAGAGTTGGACACAACTGAGGGACTAAGCATGCACGCCTGCTTTAACCCTAAGGTGTAAGAATCACCAAATTGTGTCCCAAAGTCAAGGACAAAATATTTGGTCTAGAGAAGACGCATGACTTAGCTCTGGTCAGACTGATGCAGACTCTGTCGCAAGAGAGGAAAGGGTAGGAAAGGAAAAGGGTGTTATGATCAGAAGCTTGTTCACACCTACTCTGGGGCCCACCCAGTGTGCTTCCCAGAGAGCAATGTAGAGCAGATGCCAAGGTCCCAGCCCCAGGCCCCAGGAAGACAGGTATTCCTGAGACCGCAGGACCCGGCGCAATGGGGCTGGGGCTGCAGAAACCACTCTGCCTCTGTGGGCATTGGAAGGAGGCCCAGGAAAGCAAGGACCTAAGTGTCTTACTAGCCACTCTGACTCTCTTATTACCCCCTCCCAGCCCAAGCCTCAGCTGATCTGACCACCTACCCCACAGGGTAACAGACTGATCCACGGGTATGTGGGAAGAAAATCTTAGAATTCAACATACATGCTTCCACATGTATTTCTATCTAAAAAGAAATAAAAGAATTCAGCTCAGCTAATATTTAACATAAAAATTGGCCCAGGCACCCCCACTCAGTCTATTTTGGCTGATCATGTCCCCCACATTAGTCAATGTCTGGTAGGAGACATGTCCATCAGGCAGAGAACTTGAGGACGGCACCCTCACTAGATTGCTCAACTTCTGACCTATTGTGACATGTTGCCATTCACATAAGCTCAGTTCAGTGGAATGCACAGATTGTAACGTCTGATTCAAACTAAACTGGGACTTCTCTGGCGGTCCAGTGGAAGGGCTTCTCACTTCCACTGCAGGGGGCACAGGTTCAGTCCTTGGTTAGGGAACTAGATCCCCGAAGCTGCAACTAGAATACTGCATGCAGCAGGCAACAAAGACTGAAGATCCCACGTGCGGCAACTGAGACCTGGTGTAGCCAAATAAAAATTTCAAAACAGAATTTTTTTTAAAAAAAGGACAAGTGGCCTAAAAAGATTTCTGCGAAGAAACAGCAAGAAACCAGGAGCACTTCCCGCTGATCCCAGGACATGATTTCATTTGACATTTCAGGAAGGAGGGACAAGGGTTGTGCGTTGAGTTCTCCAGTGATGATTTCCAAAAGTGAAATCTCTTTTCATGAGGACAAAGGTGAAGTTTAAACAGTTGTTAAGGAAGTAATTTTTTTTTGGAAGGACTATAGTATGAGAGAACATTTAGAAATAAAGTTGGAAAGTGTTCCCATTGTTCCTTGATTTTATTGCCGAAAACCTCATGTGTTCCCAAGATCTTTCACATCCACCCATCAAAGAAAACAAAAAAGGAATTTTTAACTTGCTTTAAAATGAGTTTGAGTGGGTTTAAAATCCATTTGTGAAAGTATTAAAATGCAACATATTCCAATTTCTTTGCACGAAGAACTGATTGACATGAGAGAGAGGATGGAAATTTGAAAGTCAATTTTGAACAAAACCTTTGCATAATTGGTGGATGGCATTGAAAACTGAAAAATGAATGTCACGGTTTAATGAGCACAGCCCACAATGCACCTCGTCCATCTGGATCTAGGTATCTTCATGAAGCCTTCTTTTCAGCTGTGACAGCCTTTAAAACTGAATATTGAAATAAACTGAATTTAGTACCAGACATTCAAGTCACTGTCCTGCAGAGTGTGAAACTAGGATTTTCAAAAATAAAGAAGGATATTCAATGGCATCGCTCTCATTATGGAGAGCAAAAAGGGATTTTAGGCCATTATGAAATGAAATGCCATAAAAATTATTTTAAAGCTGTTTGTATTTATTACCTCTTTCATTTCTAGTTATGTGGCTTTATAATGTGCATATAATAATATGCATAATGTCTAGCTTATTCATATATGTATAGTGTACATATTTCATAATATATATTTTATAATGTATATGCTAATGTATTTTATGCATATACTTTATGTTTATAATTTATTTAGTTCTATGAAAATAATTCATAAACAGATATAAGGGAGGCCTGCTCAACATTTTTTACTGATGACATACGAATAATAAAGTTTGAGTTCAGGGTGATGGCAGCGCCCAAGGGGCCCATCTGGCTCTGACATCACAGCTAATTGGCCACAGAGACTGAGTGTAAATTCGAGCATCCAGAGTGCCAGGTACGGCCTTTTTCTTGCTCTGCTCTTTCTGGCCCTTCACACAGAGCCTGGTTTAGCTAATTTAGTTACCAAAATCTCACTATTGTCTTTGTTGAGAAGCCCTTCCTGCTATTTCAGTCTTGCCTGCTGCAAATAAAGCTTGGAAAGTTCCGGAGGCTAGGTCACTTTTCTGTCCCCATTGTAGCAAAGAACAGCCCTCTTAAATCTTTGGCACCTGTCTTGACCCCAGAGAAAAGACAGTCCCAGAGAAAAGTAAGGCCTGCTCCTCAGCTACCCTCTCAAGGGGTTCAGCATCTCCCTGAAGCAAGGAGATCTTTCTCGGGCACAAAGATGTTCACGGCTTTTCCTCCCTGTTCCTGTTCTGCTTTAAAGCATTTCCTGTATCTCCATCGTCTGCAACAGAAAAGTCAGATTGCTTAGGGCGACTGCCATGCCCTTGACCCCCTGGACCAACCCACCTGCATCACTCAGCAGCAAGAAACAGAAACCACACTAGCTAAATTAAGCAGAAAGGAATGTCATGCAGGTAATGCCATGCTGATAAACTCATCAGAAGGGCTAAAGGAACAGGCTGCACCTGCAGGAATGACTCCAAAGACAAACTTGGGACCCACCCTAAGAAGCAAGCACCTCCTCTGACACCATCAAAAAGGTAAGGAATCCGGAACCACCCAAGAAGGTCTGTTGGTTTCAAGAACCATCACCTAACTGATTGAGGGGTCAGGAGGCCATTTGAACAACAACTTCTCTGCACCCACAAAGCTGGACACTGGATGCTAGAAGGCAACTGCCCCCTAAATCAGTGCCTCCATAACCATGCTGAGTGACGAGTCATGTTTCCAAGTCTGTTTGATTGACAGACCTGTTTCCTAAATAAAACTCTAGCAGCAACAGAGTCTGAGGAACACAGTGGTCAGTGTCCAGCCTCTCCAGCTAAGCAAGGCTCACTAGGAGAAAAGTGGGCAAAAGTGATGCTGTATACACATCGTCTCTCCAGATTTTTCTCCCAGCGTTCTTCACACCCTCACCCTGAGTTCTAGCTACAGAGAACACCCCAAAAGTCTAGGAGTATCCCAGGCTTTCTCACCTCTCCTACCTCGCCCAGGTTACTCACCATCCCCCTCCACTTTGAATGTCCTTTTGAGTCTGAGATGTTTTCTCTGGCACCAGGAGTCAGGAGTTACTATAGCCTGCAACTGTCAGAAATATAATCAAGTCACATATGTAACTCTAAACTTTCTAGCAGGCACACATAGAGATTGAATAATGGCCACCCTCAAAATATCAAGTCTTAACTCCTGGAACTTTCCAGTGTTACCTTATTTGGAAAAAGGATCTTTGCCAATGTAATTAAGGATTTCACAGACAGATTACCCTGGATTATCTAGGGGGGTCCCTAAATGCTATCGTAAGGGTCTTTATAAAACAGAGGCAAAAGATAACACAGATACAGACTTCCCTCGTGGTCCAGTGGTTAAGAATCCACCTGCCTAGTCAAGGAAGATCCCACATGTCTCAGAGCAACTAAGCCCATGAGCCACATTTACTGCGCGTGCGCTCTAGGGCCCACGAGTCACAACTACTGAAGCCCACACACCCTAGGGCTGGTGCCAGCACAGACAAAAGAAGCCACCACACTGAGAAACCCTGCACCACAACTAGAGAAGAGCCCTTCCTTGCTCTGCAACCAGAGAAAGCCCATGTGCAGCAATGAAGACCCAGTGCAGCTCCCCCAAAAGATAACACAGCCAGAGAAGAAAGCAAAGACAAGACAAGGCAGAGATTGAAGAACATGACCATAGCCCAGGAATTCCAGGGCAGCCACTAGAAGTTGCAAGAGGCAAGGAACCAGTTCTTCCCAACGACCCAAAATCCAGCCTCTAGTCTCCAGACCTTGAATGACTCCATTTTGATGTTTTAAGCCACTCGGTTTGTGGAAATTTGTTACAACAGTCTTTGGAAACTAATAAGTGAAGTGAAGTGAAAGTTGCTCAGTCATGTCCGACTCTTTGCGACCCCGTGGACTATACAATCCATAGAATTCTCTAGGCCAGAATACTGGAGTGGGTAGCCTTTCCCTTTCCCAGGGGATCTTCTCAACCTAGGGATCGAACTCAGGTCTCCCACATTGCAAGCGGATTCTTTACCAGCTGAGCCAAGGAAGCCCTGGAAGCTAATAAAGTACATCTCAAAAAGTGAAAAGAAACAGGTCAAATTAACTTTGCTGGTTTATTTTATTTACCCCAACATCTACAAAATATTATCATGTTATCAAGAGAAAAAGCACCAATGAGATATTTACATTCTTCAAACTAAGTCTTTGAAATCTAAATTGTATTTCCCATCTACGTATGTGTGTTCAATCATGTCTGACTCTTTGAGACCCCATGGATTGTAGCCCACCAGGGCTCCTCTGTCCATGGAATTTTTTCTAGGCAAGAATACTGGAGTGGGTTGCCATTACCTACTCCAGGGGATCTTCCCAACCCAGGAAAACCACATCTCTTGCATCTCCTGCATTGGCAGGTGAATTCTTTACCACTAGTACCACCTGGGAAGCTCTTCACACTGATGACATGTCTCAGTATAGACCGGGCACGTTCTTCCTCCACACGTGACTAATGGTTACCATAGAGGATGGTGCATTTCCCTCCTTCGTAGGGCTCTAGGCAAGCAGCAGCCTGGAGTTTGGGGCCTTATTTGCCTATGAGTCTCCCTTTCCTTGGACTGCAAGGAGATCCAACCAGTCCATCCTAAAGGAAATCAGTGCTGAATGTTCACTGAAAGGACTGATGCTGAAGCTGAAACTCCAGTACTTTGGCCACCTGATGCGAAGAACTAACTCATTGGAAAAGACCCTGATGCTGGGAAAAATTGAGGGCAGGAGGAGAAGGGGAAGACAGAGGATGAGATGGTTGGATGGAATCACTGATTTGTGGACATGAGTTTGAGCAAGCTCCGGGAGTTGGTGATGGACAGGGAGGCCTGGTGTGCAGCAGTCCATGGGGTCGCAAAGAATCAGACATGACTGAGCAACTGAACAGAACTTCCATGCTTCTACAGAGCATGCATAGACTGTATGCTCCGTCGGGACAGGAATCTTGTCCCATTCATCTTGGTATCCCAGTGCCTAACATCAAAGCAGTCAATAAATGGATTTTGAATGAATGTGTATTTTGAATGGATTCTTGACAAGAAAAAAAAAAACACCCTGTAGGAAACTACATTTTTTGTTTGATTGGTTTTCCATCTTCTTTAGTGAGCAGAGTTCAGGATCCATCAAAATACTTGGAATCCCTTGTCTCGGAAGTGCAGATATAGACCAAGTTCCCCCCAGCAGCCAGGAAAATGCTGTATGTTGAGGTTGGAAAGAAATGTTGTAAATAGGCCTGTGTCTACTAATAATCTTCCAAAACTGAAAGCATCAGGCCCAGGTGGGTTTACTGGTGAATTCTACCAAACATTTAAGGAAGAAATTATACCAATTCTCTACAGTCTCCTTCAGAAGCTAGAAGCAAAGAGTATATGAGCTAATTGGGAGGCCAACATCACCCGAATACCAAAACCAGACCGAGACTTTACAAGAAAACCACAAATCAATATCTTTCACAAGCATCGATGCAAACATCCTCAATAAAATACTAGCACATTGAGTCCTACAATGTATAAAGAATTATACAGCACAACCAAGTAGGATGTATCCCAGGTATACAAGGTTTGTTCAGTATTCAAAAATCAGTTACTATACTCCATCACATCAACAAGTTAGAGAGGGGGAAAAAATCACATGGTCATATCCATCGATGCAGAAAGGCTGATGATTTCAGAGGAGCATGGTGGTAGCAGAGTGAGGTGGGGGATTAGGCAGAGGCAGGAAGGTATGGTGCACAAGGTCTGTGAGGATGCTGAGGCTGGAATCAGTGTTCCTGAGACTGGCTTAAGGTAAAGGGAACAGCCAAATGTGAACCAAGAAGGTCAAATCTGCCAAGAAAGATTGTAACGCTCAGGCACAGGGGCACAAGCCTAGGGCTCCCAGGCCTGAAGAACCACTGCTAAAACTGCCCTTGGTTCCAGCTCCCAGGAACACAGCCAGGGCCAATGTCAGGACCACTCCAATCCCGGCCTGATGCTCCATCCCCCACCCCACAACCTGTACCTTCCCCCGAGAATCTCAGCAGCTGACTGCCCGTGAATAAGGCTGCTGTGGGCAGTGCATGTTGGCTTGCACTGCACACACCCCAATGGAGGGGCATCATTTTCTTCATTCAAAGACACAACTGCTCACCAAGCCATGGGCTGCTGGCTGCGCGAACATCCAGAGACACCTTTCAGAGTCTTTCAGTCATCACCTTTCACTGCCATGCTCAGCTGTGCTTCCTGGCCTCCCTCGACACAGGCCACGATGCCTCCATGAAGCCACAGAACATCAAAGACTTTAAGGCCAGAAGCCCTTCTACTGAGCATCACGGGAGCTCTGGGCAGCCCTCCCCCCAGCCCACCCCTAAGATAAGCCCCTGCTGGGATCACCCTGAGTCCCTGGGCTGAGAGTATGCCAGCTCCCTAGCTTTCAACCAACCTGCCCAGAGGGGACTCGGCTTTACCACAGTGCCCCTCCCCAACAAAGTCTGGATGCCCACCACATTCTGGGATCCCTGACACAGAACAGGAAGGGAGGTGGAGCCAGGGAGAGGGGATGTCTGGACTTTTGGACTTTCTGCCATCACTCCCACATGGAACTTCCACCAGAATGTGCACAGAGATAGTCTGTGAGTGAATGAATGAAGACCATCGTGGCGCTGAGCCCCTTCTCAAAGCCCTCCAGACACTCAGAGCCTCTTCTCCTTGAGTTAGAAGCCTATTCCCAGACTAAGAAAAAAAGACAAGATCTGTGTCCAGCGTGAGTCCCAGCAGGCCCCTACCCAGTACCTGTAGCAGTATGACCCAGCTCAGAGAGCACAGAAGAGGCCTGTGGGAAGGGTCTCCTGCCCCTTGGCATCCTGCTCCCCACTCTCTGCTAGCTCTGCCAACCAACCCTGTGTCCCTTCCCTGGCTGGCACTCAGGTGAAGGGAACACCTACAGCACACTTGGTTCTAAGAAGCCCCTGTCCAAGCAGAGGTTCCCCTGAGCACTCAGTGCCCAGGGAGGAAATAGGATGCTTAAGAGCCTCTCACACACACTCACACACCGGGCTCCAGTGCCCACCAAGGCCAGGCTTCCCTTCCCTGCCTGTGCCAGCCCCACCTGAGCTGGTCCAGACAGGCGGGTGGGGCCTGTGGGCTGTCAGGCCACGTGTAGGGCTGGCGGGGAGGAGGGCGGGCGGGCTTGGCTGGCTGCTCTTAAGGCGGGGCTGGAGGTGAAGGGCGCCTCCCTTTACTCCTCACCTGGGCTCTGACCAACCGCCTCACTTCGTCTGTCCCAGGAGCCAAGAGTGAAGGCAGAAGCGTCTTGCTCACCCTGGACAACAGGTAGGCGCCTTTATTCTTCAAGGAGAAAAGAGGAGGAGGCTCAGCCCCTTCAGCCAGCCCTTGTCCCCAGTTTTTCTCCTCTCCTGGGGCTCAGAGTGAAGGTGGAGACAGACAAGATGGTCCCAGGACCACAGACTCAAGTTCTGCACTTTGAGGGAACTAAATCTGTAGCCCTCAGTGTACAGATGAGAGAACCAGGGTCTGGGGAGGGGAAGGGGTTTGCCCAGGTTCCTGAGACTTGGGAAGGGAACAGACCCAGAACCGATCCTCCTGCCCACCAGCCCAGAGCCCTCAGGGCCTGGCCATTAGCCCCGCCCCACCCCCCAACCCATGCTGGATCATTCAGAGGCCAGCAGAAATCCTAGAATGGGAGGGAGAGGGTGGGCAGGGCACGGGTAGGGAAAGACCTTCACTGCCCCTGCGGGTCCCTGTCTCCTATCCCAGGTCTGCTTTTCCAGGTCTAAGTGGGGACCAGGGGACGATCAGAAGCCATTCTTCCAGCAGGGGGGTGGGGAGGGGATTGGGCTAGTGAGGTGAGGCACTCTGCGGGACACTTGTCCTCCCCTCTGCCATCCTCTCCCTCCACTGCCCTGGGCTTGTAGGAGGGAAAGAGTGAGTCAGGAGAAGAAGCTGGCAATGAAACTGACAAGGGGATTTGCCCAGGAATCAGGATCTCCCTGCCTCCAGAGCCCTTGGGAACAAAGAAGGAGATTTGAGTCCCATGGGTGGGCAGGACCTATAAATAAGACTGAGTTGGCTGGAGCCCTCCATACCCACTACAGCCCCCCAACATACACACACAGAGTGCTGAGCCCAGGGGTCTTCCCCTCCCCTTTTGATCAGGAAGGAAAGAGCTAGAGACGTGTGCTGGTGGGGACAGAAGAAAGAGTGTCCAGGAATAAAGGGGTGAGGCCAGACCCTGCCCTGGGAGGTCTGGTGGTGCTTTGGGGAGTGTCAAAAGTGAGAAGACTTAAAGAAAATCCCAAGGGGCTGCCTAAACTTTGCTCAATCTCAGGCCTGTCCCACTGGGTTCTAGAATCCCAGAAGGGGCAGAGAAAGGTGAAATGGATCTTAAATCTATGAAACAGTGGCAAGGACTATGGGACCGGGAGCCAAGATCACCTGAGTTCAGATCCCAGTTCCACTCTGGGTGCTGTGAGTTGTATGACTTCAGGCAAGTCCCTTAACCTCTCCAGCCCCACCGTAAGAGTACTTTCTTCAGAGAACCATTGAGAAAACAAGATGAGTACATTTTAAGTGTCTGTTACGATTGCATTCCCATTATACAGGTGGGACAACTGAAGCCCAGAGAGGAAAGGACACTTGCCCAGGGTGGTATAAAAGCAGATTCCAAATCAGTAGGCAGATATCCTGGATCCTAGTCCTGGGGGAGGAACCAGGTACCCAGTGCATTCCCCAGAGACCATAACCCTAGGTCCTCTTTGAGGCACAGCCAGAAAACCTTCAGGGTGTGCAGAGATCCTGCCCCGACAAACCCAGGGCGCTTGGAGCCAAAGCTTGATGTCCTTAGCTGCCCCTAGAAAGGAGTTTGAAGGCCCATTCCTCGTTCCCTTTCACTGCCATTTATAGACACGCTTCCCGAGCCTAACATGTGCCTGCCCCCTCCAGGATCTGGCCAAAGAGAAGTCTGGCAGCAGGTCTAGCAGGAGCCTTGGGCAACTCACAGTCCCTCTCTGGACCTCAGGTGTTTCTCTGCATTTGAACTCCATGTGATATAAACAGTTAAAGGTCGAAAGTCCAGGCCTGGGTTTAAAACCCAGCTCTATCACTTTTCTGGATGTGTGGCCGACACAGATTTCTTAACCTCTCTGAATCTCAGTATCTTCATCTGTAAAATGGACTGGTAATAGGGGTGCAGTACTTCCTAGGGTTATGAGAGGATTAGAAGAGTTACCATGGGGAAAGTCAGTGCCTGACACATGGTAAATTCTCAGTAAATGGGAGCTCTTATTATTTATTATTATGAAGGCGTTATATTCTATATAAGCCCTGATTTCTAAGTAGTATTTAGAATTGTCCGATAGCTTTTACAAGCAGGATCTCACTGGTTCCACACCACCTTCTGGGAGGATATATAGCAGGAATTCTTATTTCCATCTCACAGATGAGGAAACTGAGGGTCAGAGCGAGTCCTTAAGGAACTCTTTGAACTGGGGTTTGAATTCAAATCTCCAGACTCCGAAGTCTGCATTCATTTCGTTTGCCCCAGACTGGTCTCAATGACTTTTCCGAGACTGAGGTCTAACTCTAAAGCAGAATGTAATAGACATATCTTGGAAAAGGAGAAAAGTGGAGTTGGGGAGTGCTAGGGGCAGGGGGAAGGTGAGGCTCAGGGCAGGCAGTTGTAGCACAATCAGCATGTCCCAGCTCCTTACAGTTTTCTTGGCAGCCTCTGTTTTGGAACCTCTTACCTCCTGGAAGAAACTGCTATCATGTAGCATTAAGGCTAAACAACGGGAAGAACTTCCCACAGTCAGGAAGCCTGGGACGTCTCTTTCCCAGATGAGCCCCCAGGGAGTGAATATCATCTGATGATGTCACTCCTAAACTCTAAACTATTCTGTGGCTCTCCATTGCCCTCAGGGTTGAGTCAGCACTACCAAACCCAGCCTGCAAGGCTCTGCAGGGTCTGCCCAGCCTGCCTCCCCAACCCCAACCTCCCCTCCATTCACCCTAGGTTCTCTCTGTTTCCCAGATGCTCAGTAACGTCTTGTGATCTCCTCGGTCCATCCAGCCTCTGAATACACCTGCCTCCTCACCCCTACCTGGTGTGCCCAGCCAGCTCCTGTTTTTCGTCCTTGTCTCCGTTTACATGTCCCTTCCTCCAGGAAGTCCTCCCTGGCCTCCCCCACTCCCTGGCCTCCCCCCTCCCCTTCCCTGTGCCCACTGAGTCCCTTCTGACTCCCCTCCTCCCCGATGACACTGTTGTGATTGCTCACCTGCTTGCCTGTCTGTTTCACCAACTGGCCCAGGCTGAGTAGCAGCTAAATGCAGGGGCCCTGACACCACACAGCTGGGGTCCAATCCTACCCTGATACCCGTTGGCCTGACGACCTTGGGCAAGTTGCTTACCTCTTTGTGTCTCAGTTCTCCCATTGTAAAATGGGATAATAATAGCATCTACTTCATAAGGTTGTTATGAGGATTTTAAAAGGTTTTATACACCAGAGCCTAGGTACATATAATTACTCAATGAATATTAGCTGTGCCGTGCTATGCTAAGTCACTTCAGCTGTGTCTGACTCTTTGCGACCCTATGAACTGTAGCCTGCCAGACTCCTCTGTCCATGGGATTTCCCAGGCAAGAATACTGGAGTGGGTTGCCACGCCCTCCTCTGGGTGATCTTACCGACACAGGGATCTAACCTGAGTCTCTTACATCTCCAGCATTGGCAAGTGGGTTCTTTACCACTAGCGCCTCCTGGGAATCCGGAATTTTAGCTATTATTTATTTTAAAAGTAAGGCTGGAACATAATAGGTAGCCATCAAACATCTATTGAGATTATTTTATTTATCCATCACTTGCATACTGCTTATTATGTACTAGGCAAGTTCTAAGTATATTATAAATATTAACTCATTCTATAGATGAGGAAACCAAGGCACAGAGAAGTTAATTAACTTCCCCAACGTTGCACAGCTAGTAACTGGGGAAGCCAGGATACAAATCCCAGGCAGTCTGGCTCCAGCAGCCATGCTTTTAAATGAGTGAATATATATGCCTTTCTTTATGGGGAGGGGAGGCAGAGGTTTCATCCACAGAAATTACTCAGTTCCCACCCCCGGCTTCTTTCAGGTCCCAGGAGCTCCCGGTTGGCAAGTGACAACTGTGGGATGTGAGTCTGGCTGGAAGCCAGAGGTAAACTGCCAAGTCACTGCCCTCAACATGTCACAGGTGATGTCCAGCCCCCTGCTGGCAGGAGGCCCCGCAGTCGGCTTGGCTCCCTGTGAGGAACCCAGGAGGGTCCTGCACCCAGCCCCCAGCCCCAGCCTGCCGCCGCCATGTCCCTACTACACCACGGAAGGCTGGGGAGCGCAGGCGCTGATGGCCCCCATGCCCTGCAAGGGGCCCCCTGGCAGGCTCCAGCCAGCCCCACAGGCTGGAGCCAATGCCAGCTGCCTCCTGAAGGCCCCAGGGGAGCAGGTCTCAGGGGCTCAGGAAGACCTTGACTCCTACATTGACTTCTCACTGGAGAGCCTCAACCAGATGATTCTGGAGTTGGATCCCACCTTCCAGCTGCTCCCTCCTGGGCCTGGTGGCCCTGAGGCCCAGCCCACCCAGAGCACTACCTTGGGAAAGAAGAAAGAAGAGCCTGAAGCCTTGGGTAAGGAACTGGGGCACAGTGCTGGGAAGAGGACTTGGGGACCAGTCCTTATGAGGAAGGAGTTTTCTATCAAATCGGAGGAACACAGAACAATGTCCTGTTGGGGACTGCTGTGCGTCTCTAAACAAGTTTCTTAACCTCTCTGTTTCCTCCGCTCTATACAAGGGATAAATATAAGTAGTCCTCACTGTCCAATTCTATTTGGTTCTTGAGTTTGGAAAGTGATGGATACCTGTTTTATGTAATTTCTCAAAGAATTAAAATAAGCTAATACAGGTAAGAATACTATACAATGCCATGCATATAAATAAGAGCTCGATAAATGTGTGGTCCCTGAATCTTAGTCTTCTGTGGTGTCTCTCTTTAGGTTCTAACTTGGTCCCCTGAAATTTTTATAGGAATAGTATTTTCACCTCACCAGTAACGATAGATGTAAATAACTTCAAGTATAGACATAGTAAAATAATTAGAACATGATGAATTTTTGAGTATTAATTACTTTTGTTTTTAATATGTCACTACATTGTAAATTTATATAGTTTACTCTTTAGTAATGCCTAAAGCATCAAACTATATTAACTTACAATGTGTACATCATTTAGCAACAAGCTGAAAAAAATCTTGAAAATTTAACAATCAGCTTTTTTGAGCTAGTTCAAGCCAACTCCAAGATACCACCACCTCCACAATTGTCCAGAAATTTCTGCATCTGGCTTTAGTTTCCCAAAGAGTTTCAAGTATACATTGAGGATGAGGATCATGGAGCAGCAGCCCCATTAGACAGGCTGGAAGACTGAGGCCTCCAGGGGTTTAAACAATCAGTGTGTGCTAGGGGATACAGAGAAGATTAGAGATGGGATCCAGGAGAATTTCTGCTTATTGAGCATTTATCATCCTATCCAGGCACTTGTGTGTTGAGCAGTTAATAATTGAACCTTTGATGATAATAATTTGATCCCTCCAATCCACCTCCATGGGACGAATATTTTATCCTCATTTTACAAATGAAAAGATTTGGTTGATGGACTTGAGTGAGAAGCCAGTGTAGCCTAATCACTGGAGTCGTGCAAACCTTACACAAGCTGCTTACACTTCTTTGTGTCTCAGATTCTTCTTCTGTAAAACAGAGATGAGTTTTCACCTCAAAGGGTATTGCAAGGATTAAAAGGAATAACATCTGATGGGTGTTTATCACAAATCCTAGGACACTATAGGTCATGATCGGTGGTGGCTGTTTATAGTCAACGTTGGAGTTGCATTTAGGACCAGCTCCAGGACAGTGTCAGACCCTGGGGTGGAGGTGAGCCCAGCACCCAGGTCCTCTGGCACCTGGGTTCCTGGGCTCTAGCCGGCCTTCTGCTCCTGCCCCCGGAGCATTGCCTGCCAGGCCTGTTAAATGAACCACCTCCATCCCTCAACCGTCTTTTGCTTCTTAAGGCCAGTCATGGGCATGTCTCTGCAGAAAAGATAGCTTGGGCCTAATTATCACTGGCAGGAGCAAGCCCGGGACTTTAATGCTCATGCCCCAAGGCAGGGCTTCTATGCAGTCAAGGCCAACTAGGGTGAGAGCAGTTTCTGGGTAGCGTGCACATGTATGGGGTTGGGGTGTTGACAACAAGGCCCTTCCTCCAAGGGACGGATGGGCAGTAGTCAGGCCTTTCAGATGCCCTAGGCACAACCTGCTCTTGTGAGGATGTGATCACCAGACTCTTGGCAGCAGGGGGCGCCAGAGGGCAGCGGTGGTCCCAGGGTCCTGATGAAGCCACCTAGCTCCCCTTGATGGAATTTCTAAAAATCCTCTCCTCTTTCCTCTGCCTGAACACCAGTGATGCCTGGGAGCTCACTACCTCCTAGGGTATCCAGAGGGTCAGCTCCCTGTTGGAAGTTCTCTGCCATAACAAGAATAGTGAGAGCCTGCCTGTCACTGTGGTGACTGCATCTCTCTCCCCAAACCCTCCCCTCAGACCACTGCTCCTGGTGACAAAGCTCTCCCCGGCCCACAGCCCCTCAGTGACTTTTCACCCAGCCAAATGTGCCCAGTGTGCAGGGCCCCTCTGTTTGCACTCTCACTCGTCCTACTTTTGGCGTGTTGAGTGGAAGATGTTCTGTAATTGTGATGCTAGCAGACATTCACAGCTTCTTTTTGTCCCAACTTGGCAGAATCAAAAGTTAACCATTGGCTATCCTATATCGATCCCTCCCTTAAAAATGTATAGAGGGATTTTTGTAAGCATGATCCCAGCGTCTACCCTGGGAAGAAAATAGTGGAAACCTTATTTACAGATAAGAACACTGAGGCTCAGTGGGAGGAAATGATGGCCACAGTCACACAGCTAGTGAGTGGTAGGTCAGCTCAAAGCCCAGGCCTCTGGGCTCCAAAGTCCATATTCTAACTTTTCTTTCTTCCTCGGAGCAAGTTTTCTGCCCTCCAGGGCTTCACTGAGTTTACACCACCACCACCCCCTCCAGTTTCTCTGCCTCTGCGTCTTGCTGACCTTCCTTCAGATTAACCAGAGGCGGGCCAGGGGCGACATGGTAGCGGGGAGCAGGCATGTATCCACCACCCCCAGGGAACACAGCTTCTAGAAGCAAACACCGTATCCCCTCCTCTGCCACCCCTCCCCATCCTTGGAACAGACCTCCATTTTATTTTCCAGAATTTCTGCCAGGCAAGGCAGTTTGCCAATCCTGAGTGAAGGGTGTCTAATAAACGTCTGTCCGCCCCCCACCCACACAGGCCCCCCTCCACCCACCCGGCCTGGTGCTGGCGCCTGCATCCACCCAGCACTGCTCAGACTTGCCCCACGGGCCTGTAAACAGCAAGTGCACGCAGGTGATGGGGTGGGGGCCCCGCCACCCCAGCCACATCCACCTCGATGCCAGGCTACAGCAGCGGGAGTGACTCACAGCTCCAGGACTCCTCCCTCCCTTCCTGCCCGAGTCTGCTTGCTCTTTCTCAGTCCCTCAGCTAGGCCTTTGGTCTCTCTTCACCAGGCCGGGAGACCCTCCCCAAAGCCGCTGAGCTCCTACTTACGGGTAAGGCCTTGGCAAAGGGTCCTGAGGAGCCTGTCTCCGTGGAAGAGCTCCCTGCAGACAGAGTGCAGGAGCAGGGATCAGTTTCCTCAACCCTTTCTGTAACATCATTCATGTATTTGTTTGGCTGCTCTTAGTTGCAGCACGCTGGACCTTCGATCTCCACTGCGGCATATGGGATCTTTAACTGTGGCCTGTGGGATCTAGGGCCCTGCATTGTGAGCGTGGAATCTTAGCTACTGGGCCACCAGGGGAGTCCCTCCTCAACCTTTGTGAGCCTTGACTTCTCATCTGACGTGGAATTAAGAATGTTTCCTACCTCAGTCAAGTTGTCATGCGAGTTAAATGAGCTAACACAGGGAATATGCCTGTGGCAGTGCTAGCCCACAATGCTCAGTAAATACCAGCCTTTGTTTTAAAAGGGGCCGTAAATCTTAGCTCTACCCTTACATTTCTCCGAGCCTCAGTTTCATGCACTGTAAAAGCGGGCCTGCTGGCACTGGGCACAAGGGCAGTCTTGAGGTTTGAAAGGATTATGAGCATAAACACTGTGAAAGTGAAAGTGTTAGTCACTCAGCTGTCTCCAACTCTTTGTGACCCCATGGACTGTAGCCCACCAGGCTCCTCTGTCCATGGAATTCTCCAGGCAAGAGTATTGGAGTGGGTACCCGTTCCCTTCTCCAGGGGATCTTCCTAACCCAGGGATCGAACCCGGGTTTTCTTCATTGCAGGCAGATTCTTTACCATCTGAGCCACCAGGGAAGCCCATAAATACTATAAAGACCTATTTAAAAAAAAAAAAAAAAAGTCGTGCTTGCCAACCTTGCCGAAGAATCTACCCCAGTCCAAAACTTCCCTTTCAGAGCCCACAATACACTGTACCAAATATTCTCTTGCCCTCATCAGTGGGACCCTCACCTTAGCCAGAGTATTAGCCAACTGGCCAATACTGTCCCCCAAAAGCAGGCGGGCAGGAGACGCTCTTTGAAGCCCACCATGGACCATAGATCCTCACTTTACAGATGAGGAAACTGAGGCTCAGAGCAGTTAGGAAAATTACCTGATGATTCTTGGCGGGAAAGTGGCAAAGCCTAGACTCACACCTAGGTTTGTTTGTCGACAAAGCCAGGCCTGTTCCTCCACCCCCTGGGACAGCATGCCCAGGTCGACCTGCCAGCCTCCCCTCTCCATCTGATGCAATCCTCCACCCCTACCCAGCCCAAGCAGGCTCAGACAGAGGCAGTAACCATGAGCGGGGCTAGAAGGTCCTGAGCCAGAAGGTCCTACCCCAGAGCGGGCTAGGGCAGGCAGGGACTTCGGGGGTGGTGAGGGGGGATAGTGCATGCACCAGAGCCCAGGGGGGTGGGAGGCTGGCAGATGGGAGTTAAGTGTACAGTTTCCCATGACTCTGCCCTAGTCTTCATCCTGGGAAGCCAGAGGCAGGACTCACGACCCTCTAGAAGGGAGCAGCTCAATGACCCCCTTTGTTCATTTCCTTTCCCAGAACAGCACCAAGAACAGCTCCCCTCCCCAAAGTCAGGAGGAGAGGTACCCATCCCCCCATGGGCAGAACCAGAGGGCACCCCACTCCAGGGAGGAACAAGAGTCCTAGGTGCCCCCACTAGGGAATGAAAGAGCATCAGAGTGAGTCAGCAGCCTCGGGTGCTAAGAGTCTACAGCTCAGTAAGGCAGGCAAGCCCTGCCCCCAGGGAGTTCTGGCACGCAAGTGAACCCTAACGCTGACTTGTCAAACTCCAAGGTGCACACAGCTCCCCTGGGATTTTGCTAAAATGCAGATTCTGATTCGGTAGGCCTAGGGTGGAGCCGGAGATTCTGCACAATCTCCTAGCTCCCTGGTGAAGGGGTGCTGCTGGGCCGGGGACCACAGTGGTGCAGTCCAGTACACGGTGAAAACACCTAGGGAGCTAAGCGAACACCCTGAGGGCCTGGGCGCACCCCTGGAGGTTCTGATCTAATTGGCACCAGATGGAGCCTGAGTTTTAGGACTTTTCGAAGCTCATCTGGTAATTCTAGCATGCAACCAAGCTTGAGAATCCCTGCCTCCGTTGCAGGCACAGACATAGAAACCGCTTTCACCAGCCTGAGTAATAGAGGCATCTCAAGATGTGACCAGTGCAGTCATTCCAGCTGGGGAGTGGAACACACACAAAGGAGAGGATCTCTCAGCTTTAAAAGGCTTACTATGTGCCAGACGCTGTGCTGTGCCACCTACCTTCATCTCAGTTCATCCTTACTGTAACACCAAGAGGCTGGGTATAGCCACCCAATTCTACAGGCCTGGAAACTGAGGCTCTAGGTGGTCAAGTCACTTCGCCAAGCTCTCAGAGAGCAAGGGGCAGAGCCAGATTTGAAACCCAGGTCTGTCTGACTCCAAAGCCCGTGTCCGTGTCACTGTCTCTCCACCCACGGGCAGTTGTTACAGAGAGGGTGACATTGAAACTGGTCCCTGAAGGTGAAGCTGGAGGCTGATCCTGATTCCAACAAACATCTCCCTGGGCCTCAGTTTCCTCATCTGTATAAGAAAGGGTGGTGGTCCAGTGGTTAAGACTCCACACTTCCACTGCAGGTTACATGGGCTTGATCCCTGGTTGGGGCACTAAGATCCTACATGCCTTGGGGCACAGCCAAATTTTTTTAATATATGCGTGCTAAGTCGCTTCAGTCATGTCCCACTCTTTGTGACCCCAAGGACTGTAGCCTGCCAGCCTTCTCTGTCCATTGGATCCCCCAGGCAAGAATACTGGAGTGGGTTGCTGTGCCCTCCTCCAGGGGATCTTCCCAACCCAGGGATTGAACCCACGTCTCTTAATGTCTCCTGCATTGGCGGGAAGGTTCTTCACCACAAGCACCATCTAGGAAGCCCACATATATATGGGCTTACCTGGTACCTCAGACTGTAAAGAATCTGCCTGCAATGCGGGACACCTGGACACAGCAACCCATTCCAGTATTCTTGCCTGGAGAAGTTCCCATGGACTGTAGCCCACTAGGCTCCTCTGGTAGGCTACAGTTCATGGGGTCGCAAAGAGTCAGACACGACTGAATGACTAAGCACAGCACAGCACTCTCTAAGAAAGAAGAGACCAGATGGTCTTGAGGACTCTTCCAGCATCCTTGTTCTGCGAGTCTAAGCTCCCTGGTTTCACCAATGCTCTGCTTCTCTCCCCAAAGATATAAAGTACATCGAGGTGACCTCCACCAGGTCAAGGTGCCACGATGGCCCGCGGAGCTGCTGCAGCCCATCTGTCACCCCACCCTTCGGCTCCCCACGCACTGGCGGCCTCCTCCTTTCCAGAGACCTCCCCCGAGAGACTAGAAGCAGCAGCGAGAGCCTCATCTTCTCTGGGAGCCAGGGCAGGGGGCACCAGCACCCCGCTCCCCCCTCGGCAGTTCCCTCCTCTCACCCCCCAACATCTCCCAGCATCTCCATTCCTGGCATGGGGAGCAAGGCCTCAGGCCCCCACGGCTTGGGCTCCCCACTGGTGGCTTCCCCAAGCTTGGAGAAGGGGCTGGGGGGCCAGGGCCCACAGCTGAGCAGCAGAGTCTCCATGCTGTCAGGCAGCCCAGCGTCTGATATCAGCTATGTATTTGGAAGGTAGGTAACTCCCACTACAGCTTCTGATGTTGCCTTCGTCACACACACACACACACACACACACACACACACCCTAAATCAGACATCCCGCTCTTTCTGAGCAAAATCTGGGATTGTACCAAAAATAAAAATGAATGTTCTCTTTTATGCCATTTGGCTCTCAAGCTTTCCTCAAGCATTTAGAATATCATTCAATATAGGAAAATCTTGACTTCTATTTACCTCCTGGGAAAAGAACTACTGCATTAATGAGGCTCACCTGTATCCTGTCCAGCCCTCCTACAGCCCATCTGTAGGAAGATTTAAAAAAAAAAAAAAAAAACAAAAACCTAAAACACAGAATATAAACAGAATCGAGGGTCTGGGAAAAGCTTCCTTCATCTTGGTTCCTGGCAAAACCTAGCAGGAAGGAAGCAAATCTGGCGGGGCATTATTCACAATCGCCCCAGCCCAGTTCTCTGCAGGCTTCTGAGTAGAGTCACACACTCACCCATCTTGCCCTGGAAAACCAAACCACAGGACCTCTGTCCCCCATACCAGCTCCAAAGCCACTGTGCCCAGGCAGTCCCTGGCAAGGAGACTGGGATTCCACAGCCATGCGTTGGCATGGGCCTCTGAGCTCAGGGAGAAGCCCGGCTGGCTGCGGAACTGGCCTCTTTCTCTTCCTCCAGCTGGAGAATTCCCTCTGCATCAGTCATGGGCATAGTCCAGCCCAGGTCCAGCCTGTGTGCCGGACTCTTGGGAATGCTTGGGGATGGGGGGTAGGGAGGATGGCTGGTATGACAACTCAGTTGGATGGCTTGGAAGGCAGAGGGAACAGAGTCCCTTGCAGGGGGCAGCCCATTGGCTACTTTAATTGACCACAGACCCTACATTGCAGGTACACTCCTATATCCATCAGCATCCCTTAGGGCTCAGATGGGCTCTGGGGACGGGGTTGGGGGCGGATGGGCGAAGTATACAGTTCTCTGACCAAAGCCACGGGCACCTACATCACTAAATTCCAGAGCCCAGCTCTGGCCCCAGACAGTCCACTCCCACCTCCTAACACTCTGCCTTCCTGCTGCTCTCTCCCCTCACAGCAGCCAGTCCCTCCTCCACTCCAGCATCTCCAGCCATCAGTCATCTTCTAGATCCTTGGAAAGCCCCAGCAGCTCTTCCTCCAGCCTCAACAACCTTGGTCCTGTGTCCCTGTATACGAGAGCCAGTGACCTCCAGGTCCCCAGCAACGCCACCCCAAGCATGGGCCAGCCCAGAGCAACCCGCTCCCCACCACTGGCCAAGGAACATGCCAGCAGTTGCCCACCATCCATCACTAACTCCATGACAGACATACCCATTGTGCTGATCAACGGTTTCCCAGAGCCAGGATCTCCCCCATCCCAGAGGACCCCAGGACCCCAGGACTTTGTCCGCCCTGGGGCTACTTCTTCCAGCATGCCCTGTCCAGCCACCAGGAGCCACAGCCAGACCCTGCCAGAAGCCCCTCCCACCGCATCCCCGGAGGGTAAGTTGTAAACCAGTCAATACCTCACGCTTTGTAAGGTTTGGCTAATGGAGAACAGGCAAAGCACCAATGCATTTCTTCAAGAGTGGGTCAATACACTGATTAAGTACCTACTGTGTGCCAAGCACTGTGCCACTTAGTAGGAACACAGTCTAGAAAGAGAGGGGGAAAACCCAAAGGGTTACTGCAGAGTAGGATAAACACACAAGTAAAGAGATGTTCTGAGTCTTGTGAGGCTACAGAGGAAGGAGTGAGCCTTTTTACCTGGAGAAGTGGGGAGGCCAAAAAGTGGATCAAAAGTTCATGGCCAGAGCAGCAGAGGAAGGGCTGCCCCAGCAGAGGGAACAGCCAGGTCAGAGGTATGAAGATGTAGAAGCACATGGCATGTTTAGGAAATGACTTGGATGTTGGGCTGTGCAGGGTGAGGTCATTGGGAGTAATCTGGGGCCAGATTGGGAAAGACCATGAACACCAAGCTGAAGAGTAAACTTTACCCTTTAGGGACCAGGAGACCCTCAGTTCAGTTCAGTCACTCAGTCGTGTCCGACCCTTTGCAACCCCATGAATTGCAGCACACCAGGCCTCCCTGTCCATCACCAACTCCTGGGGTTCACTCAAACTCTTGTCCATCGAGTCAGTAATGCCATCCAGCCATCTCATCCTCTGTCATCCCCTTCTCCTCCTGCCCCCAATCCCTCCCAGCATCAGTCTTTTACAATGAGTCAACTCTTCGCATGAGGTGGCCAAAGTATTGGAGTTTCAGCTTTAGCATCAGTCCTTCCAAAGAACACCCAGGACTGATATACCCTCTGAGACTCTCAAACCAGAGAGTGATGGACTCAGAGGCACATGCTCAATCCATCACTCTGGCAGCTGCGCGGCAGATGAATTGCAGGGCCTGGCCTGGCAGGGAGAGCAGTTTTTATTTGGTTCTGTTTGGGTTTTCATCACAAAGTGGTCCAGGGTGAGGCAGAGGGTGGAGGAGAGCAGACAGAGCCAGGAGACCCTCAGGATATGGAAGCAGCAGGCTGGGTGACTAACCCAGGAGAGGGAGAGTCAGTCCTAACTCTGACGTTGGCGGATGACGAACACAGACGGGGCAGGACAGGGTAACGGAGACAATGCATTCCAACTCAGACAGCTAAAAACCACAAAACAGCAACCACCCTCCTCCCTGTAGTCATGAACTACAGGCATCCAAAAAGAACAAAGCCAACCAGAGCCCAGAGCAGTAAACACAGGCTAATCCTTAGCACCCTGGGGTCTCTCTCTCCCAGGAGCAGAGCCCCCCACTGAGCCCCAAGGACAGGAGGCCTGCTTGCCTGTGGCTCAGTCATCTCCTTCCCGGGCTCTCAGCCCTCACATGGCCACAGACATCAAGGTACTCCTGGGGGGTGTGAAATGCTCACTCTAGCCCGCTGCTCGCTCCCACCCACGAAGCCATGTCAATGAGAACAAGAGAAAATGAGGTGACAAGCATGCCTTTGAACATTTTCCTAGGACAAATCGTTTGCAGATATCAGTACATTTTTTATGATGAGTTATTCTCAACTGGCAGTAACACACCTTTTCAAGATGCTGAAACCAAAAACCACTGCTCTCTGCCTTTGTTGTTGTTCAGTCACTATGTCGAGTCCACCTCTTTGTGACCCCATGAATTGCAGCCAGGCTTCCTTGTCCTTCACCGTCTCCCAGAGTTTGCTCTAACTCATGTCCATTGAGTCGGTGATGTCATCCAACCATTAGGGACCCAGGGAAATGGGGTGGGTGGAATTTTCACATCTCAAAGAGCACATTTATTTGGCCTGGTGATATCCCCATCCAGGGTTGGTGATTCCCAGATAATCACACATTATCCCTGGGATCTTAGCAAATTCCACCAACTATTCTCAAGACAAGATTCAGCTTCATTTCCGAGTTGTTGGAGCATTACAGACCCTCACAGGATTTCTGGTTCACTCAGTTACCTCTGGGTTTCAGGAGGGAAAGAGCCATCTCAGATCAGAATCCGACTCCATCTCCGGACTCCTGGATGCTCTTCTGCCCAGATCTGCTGTCTTCCTTTCCTTTCTCCTTTTCTTCATTTTCTTTTGCAAACTGAATATCCCCACCACCACCAAGAAACTCATAGGATTATTAAAGGGGAAGAAAAATGTAAAGTCAAGCAAATGATGCATCTCAGAGTCTTTTATTTATCCTGTTTCTGTCTCTACTGCGTAATATTCAATTTGAGAAACTGTTTCTCATTGAATTTTTAATCTATTTGTTTGTGATCTGTTACCAAGGATACAAGGGTAGATTCCTAGATGGCACAAAGCCCTGGGATTCTTCTGATGGACTTTGCCCCTTTAGGGAGCTGGAGATACAACGGAGTAGGGATAGGGGAGGATGGGTTGAATGGGACGGCTGGGCAGAGAAAGGGGAGGGTCTCTCAGTTCCCCTCTATCCGGCCTACAGGGTTCTCCTTCCCTGTCTGTCTCCAGGTCCTGCCAGGGACATGCAGCCCACCATGAAGTTTGTGATGGACACATCTAAATACTGGTTTAAGCCAAGCATCTCCCGAGAGCAAGGTAAAATGAAGCCCTGATTCAGGGACTGAGTGACCCAGGAATCAGGTCTGGATCCCGGCACCCCACATCGGGCAGATGGGGCCCTGGGTTCATGTAGAGGAGGGAACAGAATGGCAAATTGCAAGTCCAGGGAAGGGGGTGTGCTGCAAACCCCATGACCCAAGCAAATACTGTAGCAGGAATGGTGGAGGTTAGACAACAGAAAGGACTTCCTGGGAACCAAAGGCAATTCTGTACCATCTGCTGTATGAGGACCCAATTGGGCTGAAGCAGGGAGGGTATCCCGGTGGGGTGGTGACTCTCTCTGACTCAAGGATTGTTCCAGCCATCGAGCTGCTGAGGAAGGAGGAGCCGGGGGCTTTCATCGTGCGGGACAGTTCTTCATACCGGGGCTCCTTCGGCCTTGCCCTGAAGGTGCAGGAGGCCCCCACACCTGCCCAGAGCCGACCAGGTAGGCTGTCTGTGTATTCCATCAAGGCCTCTTAGAGACACCTGGGTGTGGTGGGTTCCAGTCCCAGCTCTGCCGCTCACTTGGGGGTAACCTTGGGCCATTCCCATAATGACTCCTGGGAGGATGGACCTTGGTGTCCTGGCACTGAGGCTCCCCAAGTCCCCAGACTCCTTGCTCTACCCTCCGGTGGGAAGAAGAGGAAGGTCCCAGACCCCCTCCAGCCTGCGCTCTTCTGGTATCCACGTCTGTCCAGACCGGCTTTCTCACAAAGGAATGTAATGTAGTAATAACGTGTGAAAATGAGACCCTTTTGGTTTGGTCTGGTTTTCTCAAATAAGAAGTAACTAGTAACATTTTATATCAAGTTTATAAAGTTTGACTTTTTTTCCTCCATGAATTCAATTTATTTTTATTAAGTAAATACTGGGCTTTATGAGCTTCCCCAGTGGCTCAGTGGTAAAGAATCCACCTGCAATGCAGGAGACGTGGAGACCTGTGTTCAATCCCTGGGAAGATCCCCTGGAAAAGGAAATGGCAACCCACTCCCAGTATTCTTGCCTGAAAAATTCCACGGACAGAGGAGCCTAGTGGGCTACAGCCCATGGTGTCGCAAAGAGTTGGAAACAACTGAGGGACTACACAACAATGGCGTGTGTGCTAGCTTAGCCCCTGTGGTCTTGCACTCAGCACACGTGGATGGAGCACCCTACCCCAGACACTGTGCAAGGCACCAGTGAAACCTCACTGAGGACAGAGACAGGAACAGACCATTGCATTACAGGGTTCCTGGGCCACAGCCCTTCATCGAAGGCCCAGGATTGTAGCTCTTACACAAGGAATGGATAAGGGAACTGACAACTCCCAGAGGGAGTTAATGACCCCTGAACCAGCAAGTAATAGAGAAAGAGGATAAAAACCCCAAGTCCACATTCTCTACACCACACCTCTCTGTTCAAATAAGAAAGTGACCTCTGGGCAGCGTTAGTTATCAAGGAAGACCTGCCAAGGAGTCCCAAGAAAGCAGGAAGCTGTGGGCTGGTGGAGAAGAGGCCAGGGGCGTGGTGCCCCCTCCCAAGGCCAGCCTGGCGCCAGCAGGGACCATATGATGGAGAATGATAGCACCTGGGAGGGAGTAAGAAGGGGGAGCGGGAAACCCAGCCCAAGAGTTATTGAAACCAAAAGCAAGGTCTCCTGAAAAAAGAATTGCACGTGTGCATACTAAGTCACTCAGTTGTGTCCTACTGGACACAAGGCTTTGAGCAAAAACGTAGTCGGCACCTCCTTCATGGGAGACCTTGAGGATAGGATACCTACCTGCAGTCCCACCCAGAGGCAGGGGGATGGACAAGTTAACCTCTGGATGGACTGGAAGAGGCGGGTCAGGAAACAGGTTGCACTTCCATCCACATGCTTTCTCTGACTAGGCGAGGACAGCAGTGACCTCATTCGCCACTTCCTCATCGAGTCTTCCGCCAAAGGGGTGCATCTCAAGGGAGCAGACGAGGAACCCTACTTCGGTGAGCTGAGCCTCTCCAGCCCTCAGGCCCCTTCCAGGCAGGGTAGGTGGCCTGGGGAAGGCTCCTGATGCACGGCTTCTGTTTCCTCACAGGGAGCCTCTCTGCCTTCGTGTGCCAGCACTCCATCATGGCCCTGGCCCTGCCCTGCAAACTCGTCATCCCGCAGAAAGGTGGGCTGGGGCTCCACACCTGTTCATTCTCAGGGGTCACCTCTCACCTTACTTAGGGATCATGTTAGTGTCCCAGTGAAAAGTGCGTGCTCTGGAGTCTGTCTACATCTCCACCTCCTAGCTATGAGCATCTGAGAAGGTCAACCTCACTGAGCCTCTGTTTCCTCATCTATGAAATGGGCACAGTTAGCATCACACCTACTTCTAGGCTGAGTAGGGGGTGAAATGAAAAAGCTCAGGCAAGGCTTTTGGCACAACGCCTGGTACTGAGTTGATGTTTGAGAAATAGCAGCTCTGTTTTGGAGAGGAGAAAAGAAGCATAAATCTGCCAATTCGGCCAGGTTTGGTTTTTACTTCCAGGTCCAACATTTACTGGTAGGCTACAGTCCATGGGGTCGCAAAAAGTCGGACACGACTGAGTGACTTCACTTTCCAACATTTACTGGGCGTCCCCTCCTCCATTCACATCTCACTCCAACCCTGTGAAGTAGTCACTGCTGTTGCTGTCCCCATTTCACAGATAAGAAAAGGAAGGGTCGAATCTGAACCCAAGTCTCCCTTACTGTCTTGTTCCAAAGTGTTCAGGGAGCTAACAGAGCACAAAGGTACAGACAGCTGTTTCATGAACCCCAAGGAAGAGGATTATGAGAACAAATGATCAATGGGTGAAATTTGGGGAGAAAGAAAGAAAAGGAAGATTCGAGGCATTAAGTAACTTCCTCAAGGGCACAGAGTCAAACCTCCAGCCCAAGTCAGGGAGCCCTCTCCAGAGCTTACAGCCCAGCACAACACCAGGTGCCCCCACATCTCAGGGTGTGCAGGAGAGCTGGGGGGGTTCAGGGAGAGGAGTCAAGGCCAAGGGAGCCGCGGGTGTGGTGATGGCGAGAGCCTCCCTGCTTTCTGCAAAAAAAAAAAAAAAAAGCCTGGCTTTGGGGCAGGGTCCGAAAGAAGCAGGAGGTCAGGGGCCTCTGAGGCCAGGGGCCTCTGAGGCCAGGTCACTGCTGCAGTCCAGGGGCCGGAGGCGGGAGGGGGAAGGAGGGATCAAAAAGCTTGCCAGCTAGGCTTTGGGGGAGCCCAGGGCAGCTCCGATTGCCTAATTACAGGAATCACACCTGGTTTCTCAGCCAAGTCACTTCCTGAAGGTGGGGGTGGAGGTGGGACCCGTTTGAAGGGCTGAATGAGGCCTGTTCCTAGGACGGGGGTCCACTGACTGCACCCCACCCCTGGGGGCCTGTTCCTTTGCTTTGGCTCAGAATTGGGAGGTGGAGACGGGGCCTCCGACCCCTCTGCAGATGGCCAGGCCTCCTGTCTGAAGAAATCTGCCGGTGAGTTGGGGGGCAGGGTGGGGGGAAGGCTTGGCTGTGCCCCGCCCCAGGGCCCCTCCCAGCCCTGTGCAGGCACATGCAGGTCCACACGTGTTTCCCATTGCTGCTTTATTTCTCCATCTTTAACAAGGTGCCACATTCTTCCCTCTGCCTGTAAACCAGGAGATGAGAGGCTGAGGGCAGCAGGCCAGGAGGAAGAGGGGCAGGAGAGGAGGGGCGGGCGTGGTGAGGCTTAGAGCCCATCCTACATACAGGGAGCACACTTGGATAAACTAGGTTCTCTCTGGGTCTGAAGGGCCTGGCCCTGGAGAGGGAGGGCATCCTCCGTGGAGTGTCAGGTCTGAGTCCTGGGGGCGGTCTATATGGGAAGGGTCACTTTTCATCACATCCAAGGGCCAGGCACGGGTCAGCACCTGGGTGACTGACAGCTCCTATTCCGTGCCCCAAGCACAAAGGCCCCTCCCCATTCCCGTCTCCTCCCTCTTCTCTCAGCAAGGAGCCAGGGCCCTGCGGTTGGGGGTCGGGGGTAGGGGTGGGGGCAGCACCAGCCATGGGACAGAAGGAAGGTTTGCCTGGACACCCCTATACACACAGGGCAGCATCCCGTCCTTGCCTCCTGCTGGAGGGCCAGAGGCCAGAGCAATGCAAACAACAGATGACCCCAAAGTCCTCTGGGGTTAGCCCCAAATTTCAGTCACCCACACAGTCCCTACCCACCCGCCTGATGGCTCAAAGAGGAAGCCTGCTAGATTCCCCAAACAGGATGACATTCCTATTCCCCAGTTCTGGGCAGAGGGAGAGCAGGGTGACCTCCACTTACCCAGTGGATTCTGGCAGGGCCCCAAAGCAGTATCTGCACCCGCCCCCCACCCCAGGTTGCCATGCCCTGTACCTGAGCTCTGTGAGCGTGGAGACCCTGAGCGGAGCCCTGGCTGTGGAGAAGGCCATCTCGGCCACCTTGGAGAGGGATGTTCTCCCCACGCCCACCGTGGTCCACTTCAAAGTCACCGAGCAGGGCATCACCCTGACTGACGTCCAGAGGAAGTAAGGGACTTCCCTTGTCCTGGGGCTGCGGAGCTGGGCAGGGTGAGCTGGAGGGGATGGCTGAGGTGGCTGTGGAGCAGTGGTAGAGCTGGAGTTCAGGCTCCTGCACCCAATGAGGTCAGTGATGTGCTGAGTGACTCCAGACAAGTTCTCTGCCTTCTCTGGGCCTCAGTGCAATGACTACTTTCTGAAGCCCCACTTCATCGTGACTGATGGATTTGGAATTAACAACAGTCATAGGGCACTGATTAAATTTGTATCCACTGATGGAGCATCTCCTGTAGGCCAGACTCTGGGGGACCAGTGAGATCGCTCCATCCCAGGCTCAGGGATTCAGTCCAGCAAGATCCTGGCCCTGGGCTGGAGGAATAAGAGATGACCAGCAGTAATTGCGTGCTTAGTCGCTTCAGTTATGTCCGACTTTTTGTGACCCCATGGACTGTAGCCCACCAGGCTCTTCTTCCTGTGGGGTTCTCCAGACAAGAATACTGGAGTGGGTTGCCATGTCCTCCTCCAGCAGTTTCTACCCTCCAATCATTAAATGACACAGTGGGCGATTGGGTGGGTTGGTAGAAAACCCCAATACATAGGACACAAGGCAGATGACCTTCATGAAAGGAGAGAAATACAAACACGTGTCCAGGGCCAGCAGTGAAAAAGTCACAGCAGGCTGTCAGGGGTCATGGAACTAGGAGGCTCTTGGAGGACAGGAAGCTGGAGACGATGGAGGTGGGCCAGGACACTGGGACGGGCTCTCATCAGCTCCCCTTCCCTCCCTGCCTCCTCCCAGGGTATTTTTCCGGCGCCATTACCCCCTTGCCACCCTCCGATTCTGTGGCATGGATCCCGAGCAACGGAAGTAAGTTCAAGTCTGGGCCAGACTGAAAAGGCCAGCCAGGGTCTAGCTGCCCGCTGACTCTGGGACTGGGGTCCCAGACAGAGCCTCTGAACCTCAAGGGGTGAGGAGCAACAGAATGAAGGGAGGGAGCATGGTGGGGATAGAGGAAACACAGCTGGCCATTATCGGCTCCTCCCACCCCTCGGGGCTCAGCCAGAGTTCTGTGAAATGGAGCGGAGAATCGGTACCCAGGACTATCTTTGTTCCTCTCCCACAGGTGGCAGAAATATTGCAAGCCCTCTCGGTAAGGCCTTCCTGTCCACTCAGTCAGTCACCATGAGGTCTCCCTGGGGCAGGGCCCGGACCCAACACAGGGAGGGAGTCAGGGAAGGAGGGAGGCCCCATGCTGACCTTAAGAGCCCATGGGTTTGCTGAGAGCACAGACCCTGGCCCTCTGGGAGCCACCAGTCTGAATGGGGTGGACAGGAGCCTGGGAGCCCCGTCTTCTTGGGGAGGCACAGGCTTTAGTCTGGAGGGACCCTCCAGTCTGCTGGGGAATACACAGGTCCTGTCCTCAGGGGCCCTCATTCCAAAGGAGAGAAACCCAGATCTTAAACTCAGGGATCTCCCAGTCTGACGGAGGAGGCACGTCCTCCTGCTAGGAGAGCTCCCATCATGACAAGGTGCTGGGTTGGTGAAGGGCAGGAAGGAGGTG
The DNA here is from genome assembly GCF_002263795.3 of Bos taurus. Lineage (NCBI taxonomy): Eukaryota > Metazoa > Chordata > Mammalia > Artiodactyla > Bovidae > Bos > Bos taurus. The sequence goes on along the minus strand of NC_037346.1, from coordinate 40,699,261 downwards.
CTGGGCTGGGGAAGGGCTGAGTTCCCCAGCTCCCAGTCTCGTGCCTCCCTGGGCTTTCCTCACCCCGGCTCTCCTCTCCCATCAGGATCTTTGGGTTTGTGGCCAAGAGCCAGACTGAGTCCCAGGAGAATGTGTGCCACCTCTTTGCGGAGTATGACACGCTCCAGCCGGCCTCACAGGTCATCCGTCTGGTGGGTGCTCTGCTGCAGGACCCAGAAAGGATGTAGGGGAGGGAGCTTCCTGTGTGCCTTCCCAGTCATCCCAAGGGGCTTGCTCAGGATTCCCCCTCTGCCCTGAGCAAGAAGCCTTTTACCACACTGATGGACCAATCCACTGGACTGGAGGAGAACGGTACCAGGTTGAAACCCTTGAACTCACTATGACCTTCAGCAGCAACCTTCAGCCAGACCTGCTTCCCTCCCGGGGTTCAGTCTCTTCAGCCTTAAAGGAGCAGGACTTCCCTGGTGGTCCAGTGGGGAAGAATCTGCCTGCCAATGCAGGGGACAGGGGTTCGACCCCTGGTCGGAGAAGATTTCACATGCCATGGAGAAACTAAACCAGTGCTCCACACCTACTGAGCCCACGCTTTAGAGCCTGTCCTCTACAACAAGAGGCCGTCACAGTGAGAAGCCCACACACTGAAACTAGAGAGTAACCCCTGCTTGCCACAACTAGAGAAAGCCCGTGCACAGCAATGAAGACCCAGTGCAGCCAAAGACAAATAAATAAATGTTTTAGAAGGATACTTTAAAAAAACAAAAGGAGGCAACAGACAGGATCAGCTGTCTCAGACATCTGTGGGTATCTTAACAAGCTCCCTATGATTCTGAAGCAGACCCACATCTGAGACCCCCACATGAAAATAACCTCTTAAGACTCCTGACTCTGTCAGTCTGGACACTACCAACACAGCAGCTTGAGCTACAGACCTGTGACCCTCGTTTCACGGCAAACAGTAGGTGCTGGGTAGGGCCCCAGGGGCCATGGCCAGAGGCTGGCCTGAAAGCAGGTGGTTGGCAAGGATTGAGGACCAAAGGGGCCTCCCCAGTGGTTCAACAGGAAAGAATCCACCTACAATGTAGAAGATGCAGGAGACGCAGGTTCGATTCCTGGTTCAGGAAGACCCCCTGAAGGAAGGCATGGCAATCCACTCCAGTATCCTTGCCTGGAGAATCCCATGGACAGAGGAGCCTGGTGGGCTACAGTCCATAGGGTCGCAAAGAATCAGACACGACTGAATCGAGTTAGCACACAAGCACGCATGCCAAGGACCAAAGGAGGGATGGACTGACTCTCTTTCCCTCATCTGTTCCTTTCCCCATTTCCTTGACAGCTTCTTGAGCTGCTATTCCCAGGACAGAGCTAGATCCGCCTGTCCTGGATTCTACAGGCCAACGTGGCCATGGTTGTTCGGCAGGTAAGCATGTGGGAACTTGCCTTCATGGTCAAAACAGATGATTCAGCTGTCCTTAAGATCTTGATGTCTAGTCCCCTCCATTGAAAATGAGCATCAGTTCCATCTCTTCTTTCAGCTTCTCATAAGCAAGTGTGTCACGGCTGCCCTAGAGTTACTTGTGTCACCCAGACCCGGAGGTGGGGACAGTGAGCACCCCTGCTCACTAGAATAGACACAAGGGCCAGCTCTCTGGTTCTGCCTCAGCCCCAGCCTTGCTAGTCCTACACACACACACACACACACACACACACACACACACACACGCACGCACGCACACACTGCCCTGTACACTGCTGGGGCGGCAACTAGCCTCATAGCCACATGAGGGCAGCAAAGAGTCAAGAATGCAAATGAGCAGCTACCTCCAAGAGGCTTGGGGAAGTGGGCGGTCTTTCCTGCCCCACCTCCCCCAAGACCCCCAAGAAGTTGGAACTGTTTGTCTGGCAGACCTAGGGACCTAAGGAAACCACACTATGAGAATGCAAGACGAGGCTCAAGGAAGAAGCCCACTTTTGCTCTATGAAAGACCAGTGCCTGACCCCGCCCAGCTGGGGGCCCTGCCAGAGAATCATTATCTTTGGCCAAAGTTGGGCCTGAAGGGTTATTATTTCAACCCAGGAAACCAAACCAGACTGAAGCGGTCCTGGGCTGGCAGGACTGGCCGAGACTAGCCCACCCAGCCTGTGGTCAGGCACTGCCCCACCCTGGAGACTACAGAATCTGGACAAGGTTCTCAAGGTCACAGTGCCCAAGTTCTCAAGGTCACAGAGAGCCCCTCTCCCCCATGTATCTGTGGATGCCTTGTAGCTCCCCTCATGGAAAATAAAGTGTCTGTCTTTGCACAAAAATTGGTCCTGAGACATTCAGGGCTGTCCACTCAGAGATGGAAACCTGAACAAAAAAGGGGACCTGGCTGGGCCGGTGGCAGCTGGTCTGAGAGATAGCCACGTGTGCCACACCCCCCTCGCAGCCCCTGGCCATGGCAGCACAGCCTCCACCAGCTTCCACTTCAAAGGTTTAAACCTTTGCTTAAACTCTTCTGTGTCCCCCATGTGTCCAACACACCCGTTTTCCTTCTTCCCAACCTCTTTCCTGCCACTGTGGCAGGAAGATAGGAGGCCCGGGCTCTCTTGTGCATGCCAGGGCCTGAGGTGAGTACATGTGACATCCCTGCCAGCTTCCAGGGTCTCACTCGGGCTCCCAAAGGGTGGGGAGAGGCAGGTGAAACAGGGACAGCTCAAGTCTGGAAGAGTCCGTGAATCCAGATGAGCCCCAAGCTGCCAGCCCAACCCTGGCGACCTGAACAATGGCCCATCATTCATCCTGGTTCTGTCTCCAGTCCTGGGGTAACGCTCCACTCCCAGCCCTCTCCAGGCCTGCTGCAGCTAGGGATTCAAGATGGGCAGGCCATAGCAAGTGGTACAAGAGGGGCTGCAGGGGCACCCCTTTCCTGCAGAGCCTTGGAAAGGGGCGAGCTGCTGGTTCTGCTCAGGCTATGTGACCAGTGGCAAAAGCTGCCTGGAGGAAGTGAAGAGACCTCCCAATGCACTTGAACCACCCACCATTGAGGAGCCCCTGCCGCCCCTTCCACTGCCCAACTGCGGTTCCAGAAGGCCTCCTCTCAGCCCCTTCCCTGGCCACAGACTGAGTCTACGGAAGGTAATGACCTCTACTGCATTTATGTAGCTTATCTTTCCTCCAGGAGGATTTAATAGAGCACTTGACTTTTGCTGATGGGCAGAGCCGCCAGCCCAGCAAGTGCAGAAAGGAGGAGGAACAACCACCAAGGCAGGAATCCGGAAGGGAGGGGTCTTTATACCCAGGCGAGGATATCCAGGAGTTTCCTCTGCAGCAGGTTCCAGGCCTTGCAGTCCTGGGTCTTAAGCCTCCCCCAGTGTCATATCTCTCAATGTTCCATCCCACCCCATCACTTTCTCCTTGTTCTCTCTACACACATACACTATACCTCACTGCCCCCTCCCAGTGTCTCTCTCCATCCTCACCTTTCTCCTCTTCATACTGTCAGCAGAGGTTTCTGTGCCAGACGCCCGGTGAGGCCAAACAAATCAAAACATTAAAGTTTGGAGCAAAGAAGGGATTTACTGCAGGGCCGTGCAAGGAGATGGGTGCCTCATGCTCTAAAAAGCCCAGAGTGCCCTGAAGGGTCTCGGCAAAGCATTTTTAAAAGCTGGATGAGCCAAGAAGGTCAGGGTATGTAATCAGTTCATGCAAAAGTCTCTGATTGGCTGATGGTGAGGGAACAGGGTGATGTCACAAAGGTCAACTTTATCAGTCTTTAGGCTCCAGGAGGTCTGGCACTGTGTGCTCATAGTCATCAAGTAGTTAACATCTTCCGTCTGGTGGGGGGCTCCCACATCTGTAAACTTAGGAAGGGTACATCAAATACTGTTATCTAGGTACTTCAGAGAAGAGCTAAAGCAGAGATTAGGGAAGAAGGCCTGTTCTGGGAAGGCCCCAGGGTCCTGCTCCATTTCAATGCCTTCTCCACCCACCCACACCCAAACCTGTCCTCTCCCCCTTTACAGAAAAGCCCTCCCTCTTACTTTTGTCCCATTCAATCCCCACTCCCCTCTGTCTCACATGGCTGGACCCACAGCAAAGCCCACCTGCTGCTGGAGTTGATGGGAAAGGAGGATGGCAGCCTCACCCCCTGTGCCACTGACCGTTTCTCAAAACCCAGATTCCCAAGTCCCCTGACCCGTGCCTCCACTCTGACTACCGAGCAAGCTCCCCAGAGGGCTGAAACACCCTCAGCCCTATCTCATCTGACCAGCCACCTCCCCCATACTCATCTCCCCCAGGAGGCTCAAGCAGCTCACCTCTGCTCTTTTATCTTCATCCTCAACCACCCTACTCCCACCCCACTATCTGCCACCTTCTACTCCTGTCCTTAACTCTCATGCCATCCAATAGGCTGAGAGCTTAGAACCAGAGCAGGGCTTGGGGTGGGGGTGGGGGTTGCTAAAGGCCCCCAGCCTAGAAGTCAGTACCTTGAACTCATGCAGCAATGTCTCCTGGCTGCATGCTTTGCTCATGTGATCCAGGAAAGCAGATAAATATAATACTGTTATAATGGAGCTTATAAGTGTCACACAAGGCTGGCAGGAAGGGTACAAATAGGAAAGATAAACTTTCCCTCTGGGGAGAATGAGGGCAATGTTACCAAAGTGGAAACAATTGAGTTAGGTCTTCAAGGATAAGTAGCTTAACAGCAAAGAAGAAGGGAACCCAACTTTTGCTGGGGTGGGGGGGTGTTCTATGTGCTAAGTGCAATGTGAAGCACGTGATATATGTTTAATCCCATTTTACAGATTAGAAAACTGAGGCTCAGAAGGTTAACTTGCCCACATACACCCAGGTAGTAAATGGCAGAGAAACAAGATTCCAAACCTGTGCCCATTCCACTTACTGCGCACTCTCAGACAAGCAGATGGATGAATTTTGCGTGAAGCACATAGGTATAAAAAGTACCATGTTTAATAAAGCACATACGTATGAAAGTACCATGTTTAATGTGGCTAAAATATACGGTACCCAAGGTAGTAGGTGAGAAAGGAAGCAAAGGAAAAAGGCAGGACCCAGATCATTAAGAGCCTTGGGTGCTAAGATGAAAATACCGAGGAATGAATACTTCTTGAATGAATGGATGAGTTTGAACTCAGGACCACTTACAGCTGTGCAAGTTGCATGATGCACAGCTGCACACAGCAACCTGCTTGGACTCCTCCTGTAGGTAACGGGAAGACAGCAGAGGCTTTTCAGCCAGGGAGTAACTGACCAGATTTGTAGGAAAAGGAAAAAGGATCTGAGGGTTGGGCAGGAATGCGTTGGGAAGAGGAAGCTGTGAAGACTTGGAGTTCAGGCCAGGAAAGGGAATGGGGCTGTCATGCCTGAGACAGGCTGGGACAGGCGCCTACTTGATCTGGGCCTGGGGCCTGGATTCTCTCTGAGCTTGAAAGGACTACGTGGGAAAGAGGACTGAGGTGGGAGGGGAGGGCTTCCCTGCGGTGTTAGTCTGCTCAGACTATCATAAGAAAATACCATAGACTGGGTAGTTTGAGCATAAGACATTTATTCTCGCACAGTTCTGGAGCCTGGAGGTGTGAGATCAGGGTTCCAGCATGGTCGGGTTCTGGTGAGGGCTCTCTTCTTGGCTTGCAGACAGCCACCTTCCTGCTGTGTGCACATTTAGCCTTAGTGCATTTTCCTCTTCTTATAAGACTACCAATCCTGTCAGATTAGGAGCCCACCCTTTGGCCTCAGTTAATTTCCTCAATTACCTCCTAAGAGTCCTGTCTCCAAATACAGTCACATTGGTGTCAGGGCTTCAACTGTGGGGACATAATTTAATCCATAGCACTCGTCCATACAGGTCCCTTCCCCAGCCATGTTCCCCGTCTGCATAATCCTCTAGTCCTGGCCAGACTGGGGCTCTGAGCCCCAGCAAAGCAGACCCTCTTCCTGAGTCTGTGACCCTGGAGCCAGCCAGGGGCTCATTTTCATAACTCCATTTCCTGGAAAGCGTCTCAGCCTTCACCTCTCCCCAGTCGAGTCTTGCCAGGGAGCAAGTTGAGCTTGGCTTGGAGCAGGCCGAGGATGCAGGGAGACCGCCAGGAGGAGGGAAGCAGAAATAGAGAAAGAGGAGGGGGCGGGAAAGGGAGAATGACACGCACTCATTCATTCACTGGATCACCAGATACTGTGCTGAGTGCCTACAGGAGCCATGCAGAAATAGGGGACCCCAGGTTGACTAGGAGGTGGGGGGAGGCCTGCATATGCCCCAGGAGAGAGGTCCCCTCCTCCACAGCATTCAGATTGGATGATCCATGAATACCAAGATCAGACGTATCCTTTCCCTAGTTCACCCCACTCCTATCTGCGCACAAATGCACACACACCACTTCTCTCTTCTGCATCAAGAAATAGAAGCTTGGTGGTCAGGCAGATCTGGGTGGCAGGTCCCTTCTGCCACTAATTAGCTGCATGATTTAGGGCAAGTCACTTCTCTTGGCATCGATCCTTGGTTTCCTCAATTGTAATATGCCCCTCAAGATTGCCAGGAGAAATATCAACAACCTGAGATATGCAGATGATACCACTCTAACGGCAGAAAGTGAAAAGGAACTAGAGGGTTTCTTGATGGGGGTGAAAGAGGAGAAAGGAAAAGCTGGTTTAAAACTCAACATTCAAAAACCTAAGATCATGACATCCAGTCCTATCACTTCATGGCAAGTAGAAGGGGGGAAAGTGGAAAAAATGATAGATTTTCTCTTCTTGGACTCCAAAATCACTGTGGACAGTGACTGCAGCCATGAAATTAAAAGACGCTTGCACCTTGGAAGGAAAGCCATGACAAACTTAGTGTATTAAAAAGCAGAGACGTCACTTGCCCACAAAGGCCCATCTGTATAGTCAAAGCTATGGTTTTTCCAGGAGGTGTAAGGTATTGGACCACAAAGAAGGCTAAGCACCAAAAAATTGTTACTTTCGAACGGTAGTGCTGGAGAAGACTCTTAAAAGTCCTTTGGACTGCAAGGAGATTAAACCTGTCAATCCGAAAGGAAATCAATCCTGAATATTCATTGGAAGGACTGAGGCTGAAGTTGAAGTTCCAATACTTTGGCCACCTGATGCGAAGAGCTGACTCATTGGAAAAGACCTGGATGCTGGGACAGATTGAGGGCAGGAAGAGAAGAGGGTGACTGAGGATGAGATGATGAGATGGCATCACCGACTCAATGGACATGAATTTGAGCAAACTCCAAGAGATAGTGAAGGACAGGGGAGCCTGGCGTGCCACAGTCCATGGGCTTGCAAAGAGTCAGACACGACTTAGAGACTGAACGACAAAATACCCCACTCACAAAATTAGAGACACACTGGACATGAATATACTTTGTAGCCTGTGAAGTACAAATGTCCTTTATGAGGAGGCTAACACTCCTATCAGCCTCTCGTTGAGTACCTAAAATGTTCTAAGGACCAGGCTGCTGGAACAGGAGGTCCAAGAAGAAAGAAACTCACTTGTTCACCATGATCCCCAGTACCTAAAATAGTGCCTGGCATACATCAGGCCTACAATATTTGTTAGAAGCTTTGCCATCCATCACCTCATTTAGTCTTGACAGTAACACTTATGAGTACCATTTTGGACCCTCTTGATGGATACGGAACTGTGGATTAGGAGATAAAGTCCATCCCAGGGTCCAGTGTAATAAATTCCCTCCTACGAGGGCTTCCCTTATAGCTCAGTTGGTAAAGAATCTGCCTGCAATGCAGGAGACCCAGGTTCAATTCCTAAGTCGGGAGGATCCACTGGAGAAGGAAATGGCAACCCACTCCAGGATTCTTGCCTGGAGAATCCCCAGGGACAGAGGAGCCTGGCAGGCCACACCCCATAGGGTCGCAAGAGTCAGACGCGAATGAGTGACTAAACCACCAATATAATAAATGGCAGAATGTGATTTAAGCCCAAGCAGTTTTGACCCAAACCCATAGTGATGATGAGAATGATGACATCTGGAGTTTATTGAACCAGAGGTCATCAAGTCCAATCCCTTGCCTCCACCTACACCAGGTCTCTGCCAAACCCCCTTCTCCTCATTCCACCCTAGTCCCTGTCCCACGCTGCTCAGGATGTTGCAAAAGTCACCTGTCCCTCTTCCAGCCTGAAAGGTGGCATACTTCCCTGTAATCTGCCTCCCAGAATCTTCTACCAGGATCTCCTTCCTTCCTCTGTATTGATAGCCCTTCCCCTTTCTGGAGCCTGAAGTCTTGCCTGCCCTCACTGGAAGATGGTGTGGAAAGAACACTGCCCTGAGTTCTAACCTGTCAGCTACCAGTTCATTCGGGCCTTAGGCGAGCAAGCCATAGACCCGCCTAGGCCTTGGTTTCCCATCTATGTAATGGGTGAACTGGAGAAGAGCTGGAAGGCCGCTCCCAGCTCTGGTCTTCTTGGGAAGGGCCATTCTCAGCCATCAGGCTGGAGCCATCCCCTCTCCTCTCACCCACATCCCCACACACACCCCTCTCCCTTCACCCACATGCCCATATGTACCCCTCACTCACTACCCACACCCCTTCCCAACCCATACCCCTCTCCCCCCACCCACACACATACTCACACCTCTCTACCCCCAGCCACACACCTCACCCCCCTACCCACACCTCCACATGTACCACTCTCCCCCGCCCCCCTCCACCCCGCAAGCCCACCCTTCTCCAGCCAGGAGGTACTGCCCAGCTCTCCCTGAGGCTTCCTGTGTGGTCTTCCCCATCCCCTACCTCCCATCCTAGAACTTCCGAATCTACCTCTTGGGAAGCCCTGTTCTCTCCCAGCTCCTAGCAGGCCTTCCCTCTACTTTAGGTTGTGCTGACCTCTCTTCCTCTGCCAGTGCCCAGGGTCCCCTACAAGGCCACCATCAGCAGCGAACACAACTGGAGGCTGGCCCTTCCCTAGCCTGCAAGGCCAGCTCCCCTCATTCCAGCCCCATGAAATTTCCCAAGCAGGGGTTTACAAGGTCTGTTTGCATTTTAAAGGCAACTTCCCCCACCCCACCCCACCCCTCAAAAAGAAAACTTTCCAAAGCTTTTCAGGTCCGTTTACATTTTAATATAAACCCGTCTGGGCCTGTTGCCTGGGATTTAGCACTCAGCCCTAAATTCAAAATCTCTTCGGGAGAAGCTTTTTGCTTTTACCACAGTCCCTCCCTTAGGACTGGGCCCGCCCAGGGCTTTTATAAGTGGGGGTGGTCACAGACCCCGGGAGCAGGAGCTCCAGGCTGGCCTGGCCTGACCCCTCACAAGGCCGGCGATCAGGCCAGGGTCACTGAACAGTCACATGTCACTTTGAATGAGAAGCCTTGAACTGAGGCTGAGAAATGAAGTTGGGAAACAGTTCAGCCAAAAGCAATTGGACTTTTTTTTTTTCTTATGTTTTTAGGGGGAAAAAACCTCTATTGTCCGACTAACCTTCCATGATGCTGGAAAATTGAATTTGTTTCCTGAGCAGTCTGGTCCAATTTCCCCTGGGTGGGGACGAGGACAGGTTCCCCTCCCTGCTGCTTCAACTTAGAAGCTTCTGGCTCTGCTCAGAGACCAGGACCCAGAAGGAAGACAGGGACCCTGAGCCCTGGACCTTCCAGGACCCGAAACTCGATCTTTCCTCGGGAAGCTTCCACTCCAAGCCCTGCACGTCGGGGAAGCCTTTCCTGGATCTCAAGTTTCCTTGTCCTCACTATCTTAGCACCATGGGTTTGCTGGACTGCTGTCTTGGCCTGTCCCCCACCCACCACAGCTCGGTGTCCCCAGCTCCCTGCCTCTGACTCCAGGCTCTCAGGCAAGTCCATAGAGGTACAGCTGTAAAGCATTTGCGCTGGCCGCCAGGCTGGCAGGGGAGCCATCTGCAGCCGGTAGGGTAGCTGCCAGGCCTGCAATGACGGGAACCCTGAGCCCCAGCCCTTCCCCCTCCCAACCCCCAGAGCAGGAACCTCACCGTCTATCAAGGCCAAGGAGGCCAAAGGTGAGGGCCACTTGGGGCCACTCCAGGAGTCAGGGAACAGACATAGTTGGCCCCTATTTGGCCACCTGCAGCTGAGCCAAGCTTTGGGGGTGGGGATGGAGGAGGGGCTTCATAAGTTCTAGGACTGACCCTACGCCTCAGTGAGAGACTCGTCCTCAGCAGGCCACCACCCCACACCATCCCCTGTGGGTAACAGAAAAGTTCCCAGGCCACTGGCTTGGAGAGGAGAGAGAAGGAAAGGACTGTCTCCCAGCCTCAGAGAGAAGGGCCCTCCTCACCTCCCTGTCCCCTTCGCCCATGCCCCCTCTCCCTCCTGGGGAAGGACGCTGAGTGAGTGGACTGCTGGCACAGGCCTCCGGCCACAGCAGACCCATCTGGTTCCAATCAGGAAAGTTGGTTCCTGGATCGTCGAGGGCACACAGGGGAGGGAGACCACAGCCTCATAACTGTGCACCCCGGCACCCCCCACAAAGTGCAGCCCCACCTCACCTCCCAGGGGACCCTCACATACAGCCACTGGAAGACTAGGTGAGGCAGGGTTTAGGGGGGCTGGGCCTGCCTTTTGTCTTTTTTAAAATACTCCTTTAATCTGACTTAGTTGTGGGGCTCAGGTTCAGTAGTAGCTGCACGCAGCCTATGGGATCTTAGTTCCCCGACCAGGGATCAAAGCTGCGTCCCCCGCATTGGAAGGTAGATTCTTAACCACTGGATCACCAGGAAAGTTCCCGAGCCTGCCTTTTCTTACCCAGTAGTCTAACCATACACCCCAAACCTACCATAATTAGGTGACTAGACCACAGAGGAGAGAAGGAAAACTGCAAGAAGGGGTTTGGAGGGAGGAGAAAGGGCTGCAAACACCAAGCAAGGGAGCCCTGGAAACCACCAGGTCCCAGCTGGATCTTATTACAAATGGAGACCAGAGGTCCTGAGAAGGAAGGCCAATAGAACCACTAACTGGACTTGGCTCTAAGCCCTATTCAGGCATTCTGCCCACTGGTCCTCACAGGAACTCTATAGATAGGAATCACCATCCCCATTTGACAGATGGGAAAACTGAGGCTCACAGCAATGTCTTACCTGCCCAACCTCACCAGGTGGATCAGTGACCAAGTCTGTCTGAGCCAGAGTCTGAGTATCAGGCTACCCTCCACAGAGCCAAGGCTGTCTCAGCAGCCCAAGTCCCAGAATCCCATTTTCCCTTCCCTGCTGTCTCCAGGCTTGGACGAGGTAGGAGCTCAGTTCTGGAGAAATCTGTTCTCCCCACCCAGGGCCTGCTCTGGTTTCTGGACCCTTAACCACCCAGCTCCAACCTTTGTCTCCAGGCCCAGCATGAAAGAATAAAGCAGCCTCCCTGGTCATGGCTTGGTGCCAGAGTTCTCATACTGGCTCTGGATGACCCTGGCACCTGGGCCTCAACTTCCCCATCAACAAAATGGACCGAGTTATCTGAAACTGGGTTGGACAGTGATACTGATTCCCCAGCCTCCATTCCTGTCATCCTGAACAAACCGAGAGGCTTCCCCCTTGGCTTGGGTGGTCTTTAGATGGTTCCGACCCCAATTTCAGAATTCAGAGCCAGCAAGGGGGCCAAGACAATGAGGGGACCCAGCCAGCCATGGAAGCTGCTAATCTCCGTCTCTCCCTGAGGGGACTTCACTGCTGCCTCCACTGAAAGCAATTTGTCATGCCCTGAATTAAGTGATTCCAACAAGGGTTTAATTTCAGTTTAATGGCTCTGTTTTTATGTGTAATTAAATACCACTGCATGGCAAAAATATGTTGTTTGCACTTTGGAGACTGTGTAAGGGTCCAGGAAGCCAATCCCACTGGGTTTCCACTCCCCGGCTCCACCGGCCCCTCCCCTCGCCTAGCTGGAACAGTCCAGGTCATGGAGAAGGGGGCTGGGGGCCTGGAGAAGGGAGGGGGATGGTGGGGGAAGAGGTGGTCCTGGTGGCGCCTGCTCACTCTATTAGAGTATGTTTCTAATTATCTACAACACCCCCACTTCTACTCCCTGACCTCAAGCCTCCCCAGCCTCTGAGACCTCAGACAAAAGGGGGACAGGTTACTCCACAGTGAGCATCTAATTAGACACCACGGTGGCTGGTATGATGGCTGCTTCCCCGTGCATGAATGTGTGTGTGTGTGTGTGTGTGTGTGCACGTGTGTGTGTACCCGTGTGCCTCCATTGCCCCTCCTCCACTTGTTTCCTCACCCCCTTGAACATGCTTTCTTCCCACTGACCCTCTCCCCCAACTCACAGAGCACCCCCTTTCCTCCGCCCTTCCTTGGAACAACGCAGTATCCCAGCTACCAGCCTGCCTCCCACCTCCATTCAACCACATCATCTTGACTTTCTCTTCGGAGGTCAGAGGTCATACTGCCATAGGGGTCTGGAATGCAGAGGGAGTTTCTCTGGCCAGGAATGTTTCAGGGTCATTTGCCACACAGCCATAACCACCCCCCGCCCCGCCTCCCAGGAAGGGGGGCCCCTGAGCTGGAGCCCCAAGTCCTGCATGCCTCATAACATTCCTGGAGTAACTTGAAGGTGGAATCTGGCCCAGAGGGCAAAGGGGTTGGGACAAGCAGCGTTTTCCTGGAAGGAGTTGAAGGAATGGCCATGTCTGGAACCTCAGAACTCTGATAAGAGAAGGGGCCAGGGGTCTTGGCCAGCTTTCCAGAGATTCCCCCACCTGAATCCAATACTGGAGTCAATCCACTTCTCCATTTTGTTTTTGTTCTCTACTCCCACCTTGCCTTCCTGGCAACGGAAAACCCAGCCCCCAACCTACAGCCAGACGTCGGGTCTTGATTTCCACCAAGGAGCCAGGAGTGAAGTGAAAGTCACTGGGTCATGTCTCTTAGAGACCTCGTGGACTGCCAGGAGCCTGCCAGGCTCCTCGGTACATGGAATTCTCCAGGCAAGAATACTGGAGTGGGTTGCCATGCCCTTCTCCAGGAGATCTTCCCCACCCTGGGATCAAACCCAGGTCTCTGGCATCGTGGGCGGATTCTTTACTGTCTGAGCCACCAGGGAAGCCCAAGGAGGTAGGAAATGGAAACCAAATGCCTGATACCAATCGGCATCAATGGGCTCACAGGTCCTCCACCCCTCTGCTCCAGACCACAGTGCCGGGAATGACATTTCTTAGGGAGGCAGGACAGAGAACTCAAGGACTTTGAAGGTATTCTAGGTATAGTGGCCCCACTGAGGTCCTCAGCACTCCCTCCCTTCCCACCTCTGCCAGGATGCTGATGCTCCTGTGGCAACTAGACTGACTGAGCATTCAAGGGGATTTACAGGTCACAGTGGGAGGGCCTGGGTGCAAACAGACCAGCAGTTCCTCTCTGGAGCCCGGTTCTCCCCACTGTGACACTGCCCAGGGCAGTTCACTTCCTCTGGCCTGGTAGTGGTAGAGGGTGTTCACATTGACACGCAGTTGCTTTTATTTCCTTCTTTTTTGACAACTAGCACCTGGCTCCCAGATGGTGGGGGCAGGAACCGGGGGTGGGGGTGGGGAATCTGCTGCGAGCTGTGGGATTCCTGCTCCCAAAGTACACATCCTCTGTTCTCTGGAGCTAGACAGCAGCCCCCGCCCCAACCCCACCACCACAAGCCCTGCATTGATGACAACTAACGAGTTGGGGAGGGAAGTACACGCATACGCTGTGAATTTCACTCTGTCTCTTGGCATCACACACGTCCATACTGAGACTCATAGAGCCCGCATAGACACACCACACAAGTGTGCACCACGTCTATACACACGATGCCTGGATACACGTATCCTGTAAAAGCCTACACTCTCACTCACACTTCGGGTATCACTTTGCCATATGCACACACACACACATTATAAATACACTTATATCACAAAGGTACATCCCAGGCTACATGGGCAGCCACCTCCCAAGCAGACCCAGCACTTTCTTGGGAGGCCCATGAAAGGACAAGGACCTCTTACCTCCCACTCCCAGGACGCAAGGGTAGAGCACCGGGAAGACGGATTGCAGACAAGGGGGAATTTAAAGAGATGCCTTAGGGAAAGAGATACTCTCCCTCCATTTGGCTTAGGGATATAAAACTTCACTGTCAGCCCACTCTTGCCTCCTCCCCCTGTATGCCTTGGCCTCGGCCCCAGAAGTAGGGGGCTCTATGAAGAGCAGCCCCCTGGCTGAAGGAGCGTTGCTTTGTTCTTTATCTCCTGCGGCAGGCAGCAGCTTGCGGTGCCTCGGGAAAACTAGACGGCTGTGGGATGCCGCCACCGAGGCAGAGCCAGAGAGATGAGGATCGCAGCCCCAGCCCCAAGATTCAGACAGCACAGGTGCCAGTGCATCGGGGCCAGGGAAACTGAGAAGCCTGGGAGCACCTCAAGAGATCAAACACATGTACACACACACACTCCACAGAAGTGAGGGGTGATGACCTCTTCTGGGACACGACCAGGAATCCAGCGGTACCTCGTGGACACACATTCTAGGGCTGGCACTGAGCGCCCACAGCCCGGTGAGCCCAGGACAGTGAGATTAAAGATAACCAACCGCACTCCCAAACCCTCAGAATCAAACCTCAGTGCAGCCCCCAGTCAAGAATCCAGGCAGTCAGAGCTGTGGAATGAATTGGAGAGCTTGTCCCCTTTCCCCAGCTTCAGGGCAGTCCCTCCCCCGACTAAATTGATAAATCAAATCCAGACACAAACCCGATCTGCCTGATGCCCTAGAAAATGCCCCCGCTTCACTCACCAACTGATCTCAGAAATAGCTTTGGCCCAGCAAGGCTGTCCCTGCTCGCTTCCTCCCTTCCGAAGCCATTACTGACCCACCAGGAGTCTGTACACAGACAGCACAGACTCTGGGGACACAGCGGCCTCCCAGGAAGAGGCTGCAGGGAAGAGGAGGGTGAACTGGCTGACCCTTTGCAGTCCTTTCACCATCTAAGACAGCTCTCCCATCCCTAGTAATTCCCTGTCTCTTAGTTGTAAATAAATCAACCAAACACCATTGTCTAGGGTTTTTTTGGTTTTGTTCTGTTTTGTTAAAAAAAAAAAGACAAGACATCATGGCCAACTGGTAGGTACCTAAGTCTCTGTCCATCCAGTTGAGCCAAAAAATGCCCAGGGGTAGGGAAATATAGGGGAGGAAAATCCAGGGAAGGAGACATGGGGAGGAAGGCAGAGCCACAGACAGTGAACCACTGAAGGATGGCGCCATCCTGTGACTTCCTGTCTGTGACCACAAACGGAGGAGGAAGGAGCACCCCAGATAAGTCCCTCACCTCCCAGCATGCCGATCCCTTTCTCCATCAGGCACATACATTCTTTCCTCCTACTCTGATTGCTCAGAGATGGGCCCCACCTCCCCAGCCCTCTGCAGGGCTTCCTCTGACCTCTTCCCTTCCCCAGAGCAGGGTCTCAGTTGCCAGGCAATCAAGCCAAGGTGGGCTTGCCCTTGCAGGTCCTCCCGCTGGAAGGACCTGGGGAGGAGTAAAGGGGAGCCTGGCAGGTTTCAGTGTTGGGATTGGGTCTCAGTGGGTCTCCTGCTACCCCTCAGCTTCCCTATGGTAGGGACTAGACCTTCTGTCTAGACTGAGGACAATGGTCAAGGTACATGTCTGTTTTCCTCCCCGATTATGGAACTGGGACTTCTCTTCTCCCACAGACTTGGGCTCACCTTGCAGGAGGTGGCCCCACATATCTACATCAGAGGGAGTCAAGATGAGTCCCCAGGGCTGCAAACTAGAGCTGGCATGTAGTATGTGGTCAAGAAGTGTTTATAGATGGCTGAAGGGCTGAAGGGCTGAATGGATGAATGAATCCAGGATCAATTTGGAAACATACCAGGGCTCTCCTGGGCTATCTAAGCCCATAGAGGACACCCCTAGGGTTTGGCTCACCCCAAGCACATACCCAGGCTCATTAACACACACGCACACACACATACACACAGACACACCCCGAGGGAAACTTCTGGGCCAGAGGCAAAGCCAGGACTCAGACCTAGGCTCCAGGTCAGCTCTGCAGCCTCCAGGGAAGGGGGCAGCAGGGGGCACT
This sequence comes from Bos taurus, assembly GCF_002263795.3. Taxonomy (NCBI): domain Eukaryota; kingdom Metazoa; phylum Chordata; class Mammalia; order Artiodactyla; family Bovidae; genus Bos; species Bos taurus. The sequence goes on along the minus strand of NC_037346.1, from coordinate 40,683,213 downwards.
GAGCCCCCTGCCTGCTGACAGGCTCACTCTCGGAAGCTGTCAGCCAACTGGTGGCAGTCCAGCTCCCCCTTCGGCTCCAGGCCCCCCGGAAGCTTCACTCCCGTCTTCCGGTCCACACACCAGCACTTGCCGCGCTGCCCATCCAGGGCCGGGTGGCACTGCCAAGACAAGGGTATGAGAGGTTAGGTTCCCAGGCAGCCACCCCCAATCCCAGCCCAGCCCCCAGATCAGACAGTGGTTCCCAACTGGTCTCTGAGGGTGGAGGCTCCCTTGGGCATGAGTCCTCTGAGCTCTCTGGAGTGGAGTGAAGGTGGCCAAGAAGGAAAGGCCCAAAGAGTTTGGGAAGACAGAGCCTTGAGGAAGTTCTGTAGACACCCTGAAGGGGAGACGGGATCCACAGAGCTGAAAGGTACAGCTGAATGTGAAAGGCTAGGGCCCAGTTTGAAGTTTTTGGTTTGGGTTCTGATTGTGCTTTCGCTTGAGTTCTGACTGTGTTGAGGCTTCGAGAATAGGATTATGGTTAAGACTGTGATTATCCACATTGAAGTTAGGGTAGCATTAGGATAAGAGTTGCGGTCGAATTGGGAATTATGACTACAGTTTGAGTGGGGTGAGGCTGACAGCCCACGTCAAAAATGGAATTGGGACAGAGACAGAGGTCAAGGTCAGAACAAATAAAGCAGCTGGGCTAAATTTTGGGTCAGGCTTAGACAGGGGAGGGGGGAGGGGAGGGGTAAAGGTGTATTTCAGAATCAGGATTAGAATTGAAGTGAAGGTTGTCTCAAGGGTCAGAACTGGCCAGATGATAAAGGATCAAGTGTCAGAATTTTCAGCAAATAAAAATGGGAAGGAAACGCATAGAACTGTATAACACACAGGGTGAGCCCTAATGTAAACTCTGGTTAATAACTAATAATCAATTTTAGTTCCCTGGCGATCCAGTGGTTAGGACTCGGCACGTTCACTGCCAGGGGTCCAGATTCAATCCTAGGTCAGCAAACTAAGATCCCAGAAGCCATGTGGCTTGGCCCAAAAAAACAAAAGGAAAAAGAAAAATCGAGACAAGGATAAAATTGGTATTGGAACGAAGGCTGGAGAAAGGTTTGGCGCTGATTTGGGGCGGGGGACCTTTCCGGTTCTCCACCATTGCACCCCACCTCATAACCTCCTCATGCCATCCTGGGGTGTGCAGACTCGGGGGCAGCCTTTCCCCTCCTAGCTAAGCCTCTTCTGGCCCAGTGGCGGTCCACTTTGTGGATTCGCCTGTAGAGCATGAAGTGGGGGAATATGTGTGTCCAAGCCCACGAGGGCTGGAGGAGATCCAGGCTTCATCCAGCACGAGGCCGCCCACTGCCCTGCCCAGATATGCCACCACCCCAGGGGAGCCCAACTCTGACAGGCCAGAGATGGAGCTGGAGCAGGTCCGCCTCACTGACCATCCCAGTTTCCTGGGGGCTTGTCAGAGGAACCCACGTTCCAAGGGTGTGAGGAGGCCTAGAGGTTTCTACATCCCTGTCTCCTCTCCCGCCCTTTCCTTCCTCTGCTCCACCCGAAGTGCTTCCCAGCTGTCAGGTCTGCCTCCCCGCAGCTTGGCTGACCCCTAGGTCCTTCGCTGACTCAGCTTGGGGGAAAAGGCATGTTGAGTTTTCTCTGCAACTCCTCAAGACCTAGCCCCTCCATTCCCAGATGACACCTCAGACATCCAGGGACAAAGGAAAACTACTCACAGGAGTGAAGGTGGAGAGGGGGAGGGGTTGGGAGGCAGAGGCTGACAGGGGTGCCAGGCCTGCCTCACAGATGGTGGCCACAGAGGCCATGGAAAGAGCCCTGGATGGGTAGGCAGGATGACTGGCCTGCCTTTAACTTGCCCTGTGACTCCGGGCTGCCCTCTGCCCCTCCCTGGGCCTCAGTCTACTCATCTGAGGGGGGAATAGGTAAAATGAACTGAGATCCTGAGTCTGAGGGTGGGGGTGGTTTGGCGAGAGCCTAAGGGGTGAGCTTGGGGCCAGGGAGCCTCCCCCTTCCTGAGACTGCCATCCCAGACATCCCAGAGCTGAGGCCGGGCCGAGCCGGCGGAGACGGAGACGCACCTGCTTGGGGTGGAAGTTGCCGTTGCGGTCGCAGTTGGGGATGGGAATGATGTAAAGGTCTTCGTGGGTGCGGCTCTGTGAGGCGGCCAGCCGCTCCAGCGCCCGGTGCAGCTCACTCTGGCAGGAGCCCTGGGGCTGGAGGAGGGGAAGATGAGACTGTTTAGCAGAAGCAGAAGAGGCAGGGGGACCAGGGCTGAGGGTCGGATCAGGACTGCAGGCTCTGAAAGGAGGGTTCAGGCCTGGTGGCCAAGCAGGCCTCCAGGGAGATGAAAGGAGGGGCTCGGGTTCAGGGGACCCTGGCGGGCAGGACAGGGGACATTTAGGAGAGGATCTCGAGCCAGAAAGCTTCTAAAAAGGAGGGGTGTGACGTGAAGGGACCTAGTGGGGAAAGGAAATCTATGGAGAAGGACAGGAAGGGGATGATGTCTAAACAAGACGGAAGGATGAAATCATATAATTAACAACTTGTAAGACCCAGGCACGGATCCATCAGAACCACCCATCAGAAAAGACATTAGCCAGACCCTGGATCAACGTCCCAAGGCTCCCTACTATGGCCAGCCTGAACTCTCGAGTTACTGAGAAGCTCTGGGGTGAGGAATCCAGGGGAAGAGCCAAGCAACATCAGGGGGTTTGGGGCAACTGCTATTCACCAACCAGCGTGGAAGTGTCTCAGTATTTAACAGTAACTTCAGCTGTCCCCAGTGTCTAGAATTGCTGAGCCAGAAAGGAATTTCAACAGGAGGGAGGACTTTTTTCTGGGTCCTGATGATGCACACAAGGTGCACAGAGCAGACAGCCAAAGAATGCTTGCAGAACGGACACTGTTGGGATCTGGTGGTGGCGGTGGTGATGGTGGTGGTGTGTGCCTATGCATGTGCACATTTGATCAGTGGTCCTCACCACAGGCCGGGCTTCCTCTCGGGGCGCCCCGATGACCTTCATCTTGCCCCCACTGGTGCTCCGGTCTCGAATTTTGGCCAAGTGCTTCTGCAGGCACTTGCGGTCGTGGGCGCTGCAGGGGCTGAAGCTGTTGTTGGGGTGGTCGCCCTCGTCCTTGTCTGCAGTCAGGCAAGATGGGGAGAGGTCAGTGCTTATAAAGGGCAAGACAGCAGAGCAACCCGACTTCCCATCTGCATTCTCCTCCTTGGGAAGTCTCCAGCCTGGTGCTGGAAGAACCAGGGGAGGAGCAGGGGGTCTGGGGTAGGAAGAAATGAAAGCAGCACCTTGGTTTCCTCCCCGCTCCCCTGGATCTTCTCAGGAGAATATTCCTCTTGGAGACCTTGATTTTTCCTTCACTCCACCCAGTCCAGTCCTCAGATGAGTCACCAGCTGCAGCCGCCCAAACAGCAGGAGGGTCCCCTGGGCCTTGCAGGGAGGTCTGAGGCAGGCCAAGGGCCCCACATTCATGTCCCCTTCCATTCAGCTCTCCCTACCATCCCCCTTCTCCGTCTGCTCTTTCTTCCTGTCTCCTTTCCTGCTCCTTTCAGCGTCTGGCTGAGCCAGCCAGGGGTTCCCCAGGGCTGTCAGTTCTGCTGACCCTCTTCCAAATGGCCAGAATCAAAGTTTCCATGAGTGATGAGAAACGTGGCCCAAAAGCTCTCTCCATTGGCTGGAGAGGAGAAGTGGGAGTGGGTGTGTGTGCTTGCATGTGAAAAGTGTGTGCGTGTGTGTGTGTGGGAGAGACACTGTGTGGCCCTCAGGACCAAAAGAACACCCTTGCACATTCCTGCAGCTCCCCACCCCACCACTCCAAAGTCTCCCATCCTTAGATTTCAGACCTCATCCAAAGTGCATATCAGCTGCCCAGAGCCAGGGCGCTTGGGATCTGGAGATGGGGGTGGGCTGGACCACCACCCTCTCCCTGGGATCTCTTAAAGGCTCTATCTGAACTCAAGAAAAAAACCCATCCAGAAGTCCCAGAACTGTAACCTCTGCTACTCCATCCTGGCAGCCAAAACCAGAACGCGGAGCTGAGCTGGAGGAAGAGGTCTCAAGATCTCTCTGCACATCAGAGCCACCTCTGAAATGCTCAGGCTTGGCAGCTTGCTGCCGGCTCGAGTGCAAAGCCCCTGCCAGCATTCCAGATGTTGGCAGCCGGACAGAAGGTTACATCTGGTTTGCGTCAGGATTTTTTTTTTTTTTCCTGAGGAGTTAGCAGGTTCCTCCATGCATGGCAGCAGTCCCAGAGCTGCCTTGGGGTCAAATTGTATTTTTCTGCTCAGCCAAAGTTAGTTGGGGGGGTGGGGATTAGTTCTCTTCTTATTCTCCTAGTTCTGGGGGTGTGGGGGGGTGAAGCACATAGATAAAGAGAAGCCAGACATGGAGGAATCTAGACCCCCAAAAAGTCTGTGTCAAGATTCCACACCAAAGGTTATTTATAAAGTTGAGTCACCAAGGATGGGAAAAGGTTTTGTCACGGGTGCAGGGCTGGCTTAGAGAAAAGAACCAGAGGGAAGGAATAAATGGAGCAGAGAGATATAATCCTTCCTTCTACGTATTTAACATCTCAAGAAGGACAGTCTGTTGGGGACTTCTGTCCCAAAAGATGACAACAAGTTTCCAAAGGTCAACCAAGGAGAAACCTTGAAGACAAAGACCAACAAAGACTTCCCAGCTGGTGTGGGCAGCAGCAGAAGGGACTGGTCAATTTCAGAAGACCAGGATTGTGCAAAGGGGCCCATAAGAAGTCAGACTCCAAGCCCTCAGCCAGGAACCAGAGAGAAGATCTGAGATCCAGGCTCCTCCCTGAAGACCCTCCCAAGGAACTTTCTGGCCAAGGAGGCCCAGGCTGGCCAGTGACCCCCCCACACACACCACTCTCATCTTGCACAAAGCCACAAGACTTGTGGGTGGACTCAGCTTCGCGGGGGTTTAGGCTGGAGCTGACGATCAGAAAGAAAGGAAATAGAAGACAGGAAAAAATTGAAACCAAATCTTGGAACCACAGGGGCTAAGCTGAGCTGGGAACAAAGGGGCCACCGCTCTACCTGGAAAGGCTGGAAGAATCCCAGGGGTCATCTGCCACAACCCAAGAGTACCTCGACGGCCCCCTTTGACCTGGAGACATTTCGCTGTCTTTCCTTTGAGTTTGCTCTCTTTTCATGACCATAAAAGAAAGCACAGTTGTGCACAGTGACACTTGTGCCTCTTGATAAGTGGCCAGATGTTCTTTAGGTTCCCTAGGAAGAGTTTTTCTAATGCAGGGGGCTGCCTCAGGAGGTAGAGAGCTCTCTGACCTGGAGGTGGGGCGAGTCAGGGTGGCAGAGGCCTCAAGGACCTGGAAAGATCTGCAGTAGAGGTCTGACTGCTTTCCAACATTGTGTTCCCATGAGTCGAAGTTCACACAGACACTCAGGGGATTATTAAAGGATATTTGGAATGTTTATCCCCTAACTTAAGAAGCACCATTAAGGAGAACAACTGGGTCCGCTCACTGAACCCTGGGGCTGCGTGAGGCATAGGGTGAGCTTGGAACATAGCTCTTGTTTTGTGTTGGCAGGCCCACATCACATGGGAGGGAGGGGGACGTTATCTGGGGAAAGCTGAGCCGGCTGCCTGCCTGGCCTCCCCCTCCTTGGTTCCCCACTGCCCAGCACACTTAGCCGTTTAGAGTAGAACCCAGCAGACAGGGACAGTGGCTCCATACTGCCTCTTGCAGGGACATGGGTACACAGCATGTCCCTATCAGCACAGACAGAGGCAGGGATTCAAGGATCACAAACACACACAAACAATCACGTGTCCAGACACACACTGGTCCACACGTGCACACCCACATGCACCCTGGCACCCTGACCCTGCCCTGGGCAGAACACACTGACTATCCCGGCAGTTGACTTTCCACTTAATCTGTAACTTTACATTGTCCAGCCTTGTTTCACTGGCAGACTGAGTCCCCACCCCAGGATCCACCCCAGGCACTAGGTTTAGGAGGGCAAAGTTCGTAGCCTTGAGTCTCTAAAAAAAAAAAAAGTTCATCTTCCCACCTCTACAACCTGCTAAATGCTTGCTACTTACTTCTCTGTTCACCCAGGAGGTCAGTCACATCGTGCTGCTCACCTAGGTGGTGCTTCTGGAAAAACCACGATCCTGGTGGGTTTCCCTCTGAGCAGGAGCCAGAGTCAGACCTTCCCCCTCACTTCCCCAACAAAGGTCAGAATCCCTACGTCTGAAAGGTCTGTTTGGGAGGTGGGGCTTCCCAGGTAGGCTGGGTCACCTCATCTGGCCCTGCTGGAGTAGGCCAGTGACGTCCCACCACAGGGTAAACATGGTCTCTGCTCCAGCCACAGAGGAAGGGCAGGCACCCAGAGAAAGAAGAGGCTCCACAGCTTTGGCACCAGTGGCTGCAAAGTTCATGGTCAAAGCTAGAGGATTTCCTCTTTCTTGCTGCCCAATTTCATCCCCATGATTTCTCCTCCACTCCAGCCCACACCCAGCTCAAGATGCCTAGGGTGAGGCTCTGAGGTAGGTGGGCCCAGCCACCTAGACATGAGCTGGAGGGTCACCCACCTGCCCTGCAAGAAAGGCCTGGACTCTCACTGGAGAAGCCAAGATCCCCCGGCCAGGTACCAGGCCTTTCTCTGAGGTCTGGTTAAAGTGGGGGCGCCCCCCTCACCCTCATGCCATGGCTGCTGGCCTCAAAGTGTCAGATAAGGACAGCTGGCCCCTCCACCCTACCCCCTCCCTCCACTCCTCTGCATGTCTCTCAGCTTTGCTCACTTGCCCCATTGCTCCCTAAAGCCCTAGCATCATGGGAGAAGCTAAGCTTCAACTTAAATCTATTTGGTTTTCTGTTCATCACCAAGCTCTCATTGCTCCAACATTGAGCTCTTACTCCATGCCAGATGCCCCAAGCCTACAAGTTGGGTCCTGTTGTCCCCTCTTTTTACACATGAGGAAATGAAGCAGAATGGCTGGAGGAAAGGAGAAGAACATATCTCTGCAGCTCCTATGTCTTTAAATGGAAAGGCTCCTGATACCCAAAGCACCAATAATTCTGACTTTGCCAAAACTGAAGAAAAAATGTTAAGCAGGCATGCTCCTCCTTCCCCCCTCCCCCAAGGCACAGAATTTCTGGGAAGGCCCTGTTCCCATGACGTGACTGGATTCCCAGTATTGAAGTAGAGGGGACAATATTTGCTGTGTCGACTAAAAATTAACCCAGCCTGCATGTTCCCTAACGCTGTCCCAGAGGGACCCAGGGCACAGCTTTGGATCACCCCAGTCCAAACACTGATCTTCCCACCATCCCCCCCCCCCAGATTCCACAAGTCAAGGGTCAGTACTCTGAATCAGGATCGTGAATTTCTGAGGCAGGTGTCCCCACTCCGCCCTCACCACTAGTGGCCTGGCTCAAAAAGCTGGGACAGGGGGTCATGGCACAGGATGGAGGCAGGGGAGCATGGAGAGGGATGTGGGGAGACCTGCCCCCCTGAGCAAAGAGTCAGCCTCTGGACCACAGCAGACCAAGGGGAGGCTGCCCTCCCCCAGTCACCTGCTGAAGCTCAGCCCCAAGAGGAAGAGGCAGGAAGAAAAGTTCAACTGATACCTCTGCCAAAACCCAGGCAAGAAAGTTAAAGCCTTGGGACATAACAGGGACAGTGGCGTATTGACAGTGGAAGGCTCAGGAGGACAGCAGGGAGAGGGACCAAGCTCTGGCCTCCAGATCTCACCAGACACCCTGCAGGGTTGCCACACAACCCTAGGGGGCGCCTTTCACATGGTGTGGTATGGCCTGGGCTGGGGCAGGGGTACTTCTGGGATGACTGGGAGGTAAAAAGTCAAGGACACAGCTTACTGAGTGGGGACCTAGTGCCCCAGGGTCCCCTCACCTCCCCTTTCCCTCTCCCGATTTCTGCCTGCCCTGCAAGGATGGAGGCCAAGGCAAGGAGGGAAGGAGGAGAGGGGTTGAGAGACCCGGGCCCTATAATCTAAAGCGGACCTAAAGCTGCCTGTCGAGGCCGGTGGATATGATGTCCACAGGGCACTCACAATCTGTTCACGCCATGCCTCCCCAAATCTTCTAGGGGAACAGTTTTCTGCACTACGGGATGGGCTGTTCCTACCTAGCCAGGAAAGAAGGGGCTAAGAGCTCTTCTCTTCAGCCTCAGGTTCAAGTTGGTGAGAGAGGAGAAGCTCACCAGCCTAATCTGTGGCCAGATACCCGCTGGCGGGTGGAGGATGAAGATGCAAAGGGAAAGTGGACCTGTTGTACCCAGGGAGCCCAAGAGCTCAGCCCTCACTCCCAGTATGGTCTAGCACCAGAGCCCTCCTCCCCGCTGGCACTGGCATCTGTACCCCAGGATCAGCGACTTACACCCCAAGACTCCCCGCCCACAGCTTCCCAGATGTGCTGGGTGCCAGGCTGGCATTTCTCCTAGAATGTTTTCTGCTGACCTATCTCTCGCTGCCCAGGAGCAGGAAGGGCAGAGAGGCCCGAGGCCCAGACCCCTGGGGTCCACCTCCTTCCTGTTTTCCCTGCATCCTGCTCTCCTCTGGCTAACAAGCTGCAGAGGATTGAGGAAGTGGAGCGGCCTGGGACCCAGGGCAGGAAGCTTGGGGCCGCACTCCCAGCATCCGGACTGCAACAATGGAAGCTTCAAGCACCAGGAAAAGAGACAGACACTGACAGAGGCACCGGGAGAGCAAAACAGAGTCAGAGAGGGAACAAGAAACAGAGGCAGAGGGAGAGAAAGGCAGACAGAGGTTCCAAAAGTAACAGAGAAAGACAGGAACAGAGACAGAGAGAGAAATGGTGACAGAGACGAGAGAAAGGGCAACAGAAAGAGACTGAGATGAAAGTGAGCGAAGCAGAGCAACAAAAACAGGAAAAGGAATAAGATAAGGAGAAAGAAGCTGATAACGGACAGGAGATAGTGATGAAAGGAGAATTTGAGAATGTTGTTAGTGAAACTAGAGGTTGAGAGATGCAGCAGGAAAGAACAAAAGAACAAGAGGAAGAAGGAGAGAGACTGAGAAAGGTTATTAGAAGAAACTGAAAGTCTCACCGAGATATAGGAAAAGAGAAAGTGTAAGAATGAGGGCCTTCTAAATCTCTCTGGAGAGGGCCTTCTAAACTTCTCTCTCTCTCGATCTCTCTCTCCCCACCCCCGCCACCCCAACCGTCCATCCCTGCTCCCTATCCCGTTAGGTTTCTGCAGCTCTGGGCTGAGAACCAAGACTTGCTTCTCTTCTGCCACCTCAGATGGCACCTGCCAGGAGCAAGAAGCAGGGTGCCTGTGTACCAGGGCAGGAGGAGAACCCTGTCTTCCCAATACCTCTAAAAAAGCTAGGTGAGCTGGCCTGGGACTTTGGGGAAGGGCTACTCTGATGCCCCCTCACCATCAAAACCTCTCTAATTTGCATGTCCTGCTCCATCCCACGTCAATGTCAAAAGTCCAAGCCCGGGGTTCTCAGACTCCTGGGGCTTCAAGCTGAGTCCAGAGCGAGGGAAGGTCACTGGATCAGGAACTGAAAGTCTCCAGGCCACCATCCCCATCCCCCAGGTATCTGGCCCCTCACTTGCAGGCTGCGGCTGCTGGCTGGACCAGGTCACTTAACTTTCCACCCTTACAGCAGCATCCAGGACTACCATTGAGACTCTCTTCCCAAATAGGTACCCTTCAGATGGAGCAATGGCACAGAATCCTCCTCCGTGATGGTGGCAACAGGCTGCCCAGGGACTTGATAGCAGTTTCCTTGGCTGACCCTGTCCCATGCCAGTTGGGCCCTGCCACGTACCTGTCTTCTGCTCAACTCACAGAGGATTTTCAAGAGCCTTCCGGGCCAACCCGAATGGGAAAGGGGGCTTCTGGGAGGGCAGGACCCCAGGGAGGGCATGCAAGGGCAGGGGCACCTTACCAGAGGGCTGCAGGCTTTCCTGGATGGCCTCGATCTCTGCCAGCTCCATGCACACGCCTTGTCCGTGCACCAGCGTGTGCAGGGGCTTCTCCACGCCCCGGGGCGGGTAGCAGCGCAGGCCGGAGCCGCAGCGGGGGGTGTACACCCCACAGGGCATCCCTTTGCCCAGGGCGCAAGTGGCGCAACAGCCGCAGCCCGGCTCTCGCACCAGCTCCTCACAGCCCACGGGGGGGCGGCAGCGCGCCAGCTTCTCCTCGGAGCAGGGCGGGCAGTGGATGGCTTCGTCGCCCAGGCTCGGCCCGGGCCCGGCGGCCAGCAGCAGCGCGGCCATGAGGCAGAGGGACAGCATGACCGAACGGGGACGGGGCGCGGGCTGGCAGCGGGAGACACACAGGGGCAGCGCCCGGCGCGCCTGGAGGACCCGACTCGGAGGACGCGGGGACACGCGGTGGCCCCCGCTGGCGGACAAGGACGGAGCCGAGGAAGTTAGCAAGCTGGCCGGACGGGAGAGAGCCTGGCCGCCGAGGCGCTGCGCCGCATCCTCGGCCCGGCCCAGACGGCGGGCGGTTGGGGGGCAGGGGGCTGAGCGGCTGCCCGGGACCGGCTCCCCCGGACTTTATACGGGCCCCTGGCCACACCCCCAGCGCCGTCCCAGTGGTGGGGGAGGGGCAGGGGAGAGGGAGACGGAGAGGCGGCTGTTAGGGGGAGGGGGCGCTGTCCTAAGTCGCCGCCGCCGCTGCAACATCTGAAAGTCCTTTTCTGCCGCAGGAGGAAGCGGCGCAGTTTGGAAACCACGGCAGGGGCCGAGAGCGCTTCCGAACTGGGGCCCCGGGGGGCAGCGAAGGGTGAGGAAAAGCGAAGGCGCTGCTCCTCGGTTCCCCCACCCCCGACCTTGGAGGATTCTCCCCCGGACCCCTGAGATGGCCCGCGGTCCCACACGCTGAGAGCGCGACGACCTCCTGGCCCCAACTCCCGAGTCCGAGATTAAGTCTCCCTGGCCGGAGAGAGTCCTTTCCACCCCACTCAAGGGCTTCTCGTCTCAGCCGCTGGAGAACTGGTCCGGGGAGGAGGGGAAAAGGGGCCCAGAAGGTTCTGACGGCCCTAAGAAGTTAATGGGCTCTCTCCTCACTTGCCTCTTCCAACCTGCTCCGGCCCCCAGCCTCCTCGGCGGCTCATTGGAGGCCCTGTCCCGTCTGGCTTACCCAGGATGAAGTCAACAGAACTCCCACCTGGAGAGGGAGATGCCCAGACGCTTGCTCCTTCCTGGATGTTTGCTTCTACTGCCCCAAATTGGCTGAGGAGATTGCCACTCTCAAAGGCAAAGTGTGCATTGCACAACTCCAGGGGGCACCATTTCTCTTGTAGTCATTGTAGACTTGTATAGCTGTTGTGACTGTCTTCCAGCAGATGGCACTCAATGGTTTTGAGAACAGGGGTGCCTTTTCTAATTCACCCAGCAGTGCTATTTGGGCTAGTGTCAGGGTTGGCTGGGCCTCTGTGAGATCCTGTTGGTGCGTGTATGCGCCTTGCCTCAATCCTGCAGGGTTAGGAGGGGTTCTAGAGTAGTATTTGGAGCAGGGACTCCTTTCCTAGATGGTCTCTCGGGTCCTCCCTCCCCACCCTCCCCCAAAGTTTCTGCTATCCTGGACCTGATTTCAGGGTAAGGGCTCCTGTCCAGGCATAATTGGTGACCTGCTGTGGATTTTTCTGGCTTGGCCTAGAAAGCTGCAGGGTAGCCAAGCTGAAGTGTAGATCAGAGACCCTCTTCCTGATTCCTCCTCCAGGACAGAGGTCCTTCAGTTTCACAGGGATTGGGCCATCTTTTACCTTCTGCAAGTGCAGACTGTCCAGGTGAGAGGAGGGAGGCAGAGGGGCTAGAAGCTGACCCCCACAGGGACAGAACCAAAAGTTGCAAACTGACGGCACCTACTGGCAGAACTGCAGAAGGACTGGAGAGTCACTGCTGGGGACACAATTTCGGGATGCTCCGCGGACATCTCACAGACGACTGGGGTCTCTTCTTCCCCATCTGTCTTGGCCCAAAGGGGGCCAGGCTCCTCCATTCCTGGGGGAAGCCTGGCCTATCCCCGATTCAGAAAACTTCCCCCAGCTCTCCCAACTCCTTCATCATCATGGGACCCAGTTCTGCCACCAACTCACTGTATGAACTTGGACACCACCCCTTAGAGCTCGAACGTCCCTAACTAGAGTGGAGGTAGATCATCTCCACCTCGCCTACCTCTTAAAGCTCCTGTGAGAATAAACCGGGACCAGGAAGAATAGTTCTGATTGCAATGCTGGACCTGTCTCCTGGATAGCAAACCTGGGAGGGATAATGGTGCTGGGACAGAAGGAAGGAGGGCAGAAGAGGCTGAGCTGAAGCCAAGAGAAGTGCCAGGGGATGAAGCATGAGTGCTGTGAGTGTCGGAAATCTGGACAGTTTTCCAGGTGAGACATGTCCACACCTCTACCCCAGCAGCTCCCCCCGCCCCAAGTCTATCCTCAGCCTTACCCCCATCGCTATCTGGGATAATTCCTAGGAGGCAGGAAAACAGATATGAGAGCTCTTCCAAGCACCTTCCCATCATACATGCAACCCACCTTTACTGAACACCTACTGTGTGCAGGCTTTGTGCTAATACATGGTATCCAGACACGGCTGAGACCACTGCCCACCCTCAGGGAGCTCACTGCCTAGTGAGGGGAGACAGACATATGAATAAAATAAGGGCAAGTGCCCTGGGAGTGTCTATATGGGGCATGGTGGGGACCCAGATGCACAAATGGTCAGTTCTACATCCAGGTCAAGGAAAGACTTCATGGAGGAAGTGACTCTTGAACCAACGGTCTTCCATCCATGCTAAAGGGATAAACACAGGTATTAGCATCAGGGGGACTTTCCAGGTGGCGCTAGTGGTAAAGAATCCACCTACCAATGTAGGAGACACAGATTTGATCCCTGGGTCGGTAAGAGCCCCTGGAGGAGAAAATGGCAACCTACGCCATTATTCTTGCCTGGAAAAATCCCATGGACAAAGGAGCCTGGTGGGCTACAGCCCTCGGGGTCTCAGAGTCAGACACAATTGAGCACACACACATTAGCATCAGGCTGACCTGGATTCTATCCCGGTTTTGTCACCAGTAACTGAAACAAGATACTCTGCATTTCACAGTTTCACAGAAAGAAGGGTAGGGAGGGAAGAGATTGAAAAGTGGCCCAGCACACATATGCTCCTCACCTCCCCTGCTAGAAACTAACTTCTCCACCTGGCTGGACATTCCCTGGTGGTAGAAACTGGTTCTCCTCCCCTAGATTAGAAGTTCCCAGAGGACTGGCTTGGGTGTCCCCTTCCCCTGTAGCCTGCTGGTATCCGGGAGAGGCTGTATGTAAAAGACATGGGATTTGGAGTTACCAGACCTGGGTTTGAGTTGCAGCACAGCCAACAAAGAGCTTTGTTATACTTGAAACTAACATAACATTGTAAATTAACTATACTTCAGTTTTTACAAAAAGAGTTTTGTGACCTTGGACATACACTTAATGTCTTGAAGGGTTATTTTCATCCTCTGTTTAAAAAAAAAAAAAGGAGAGAGATAATAGTTGGGAATCCCCACAGTTTTGTTGTTGTTGTTTATTCACTAAGTCATGTCTGACTCTGCGATCCCATGGACTATAGCCTGCCAGGCTCCTCTGTCCATGGGATTTCTCAGGCAAAAATACTGGAACGGGTTACCATTTCCTTCTCTAGGAAATCTTACTGACCCAGGGATGGAAACTGCATCTCCTGCATGGGCAGGAGGATTCTTTACCGCTGAGCCACCCCAAAGCAAGGTTGCAAGAAAAAGTGAGATCATGGACAAGAAAGGGCTTTGAGGAATGAAAAGCAGATGCTGTGTGTGGGTTTCCTCCACCTCACTGCTGCCTCTGAGGACTGGGAGCCCCCCAGAGACAGAAACCCAGTTCTCCTTCCCTGCAGTCTTTCCCAGCCCAGAGCTCTACCAGAAAAAAGAAAACTCCTCTTCCCCTCAGCATCCTTGTCCGTCCCTCACCTCCTGGGAGCTGGGGGGTGGGGGTCAGGAAGAGACTCCTAGTGGACAGGTGGAAAGCCTCACTCTCTTCAGCCTCTTCCATCCCACCCCCTCACCAGCTTGTTGCTTAGAAAGAATCTCACTGTGTAGCTCATTGGTCTAGGGGTGTGATTCTCACTTAGGGTACAAGAGGTCCCGGGGTCAAATCCAGGATGATCCCCCCGCTTCTTGGGCTTCCCTGGTGGCTCAAATGGGCCACCATTTGATTCTTCAAAAAGAATCTGCCTGCAATACGGGAGACCCAAGTTCTATCCCTGGGTCAGGAAGATCCCCTGGAGAAGGGAATAGCAACCCACTCCAGTATTCTTGCCTGAAGAATTCCATAGACGGAGGAGCCTGGTGGGCTACAGTCTATGGGGTCAAAAAGAGTCGGATGTGGCTGAGCAACTAACACTTTCACAACTCCCTTGTTAGCTCAGTTTCAAATTTCTATTGTACGGCTCCAGCTAGGCTTCTTAGAGAATCAGTAAGAAAGAGAGCTCTGTTCCCAGGGGAAAGAAACAGTCCTGCCCTCAGGGAACACCCACTCTGCTGGCTTGCCCTTGGGAGCAGCTCATAGGAGTAGGGTAGAATATACATCCATATATATATATATATATACATATACATATATATATACACACACACACATACACATCCTATATATAGGATGGAATATACATAAAAATGAACGTTAACATTTAATGAGCATAGACCATATGCTAGACATGTTCTAAGTGCTTTACTATGTCCCTTTCACGACAACCTCATGAAGTAGTCCCTATCATGATTCCTTTTTAAAATGGTGAAAGTGAAGTACAGAGAGGCATGTGACTTACTCAAGGTCACACAGCAAGTAAGTGGAAGATCTGGCTCCAGAGTCTATATGATTAATCCCTATGTTTTACAGCCTTCCAAAACAGCTGTCAGAAGCATTCTAAGCAAATTTCAAGAGCAAAAAGCTATGGTACAGAGTCCAAGCTAGGTGCACGGGATCAGAGCAGAGGTGGCATTGCCATGAGAAGGAGACTGACCCATAACTCTGGCTTCCTAGCCCCTCCCTGGCTGCCCCAGACTGTCCACTGTGCACACACCGAATAGGGAGCTCAGTCTCCCTCCATATTGGCTGATGTCTGGGTCCCAGATATGACATCCTCTGTGGTCACCCCAGGCATGGGCTGAGCAACGGTGCCCGAGTGCAGCTGCCTCCTTGACTACCAGGGCCCCACACTTGGACAGACCAGATCAGGAGAGCGAGGATCTCCAAAAAGACATTACAGTGAAGAGGGAGGTCTGGTCCAGAGGACAGAGCCTGGGTTCTTCCCACAGGACGTGCGGCTCCAGAAGTGAACACCCAGGCAGGGAGCGGAAGGGGAAAGGAGAACCCATGTGGCCCTGGGCTGCCCAGAATCTGGTTTCATGTCTCCAGTTCATCCAGCTCTACCACCTGCCAGTTCTGTGGCACTTCCCCTTCCTCAGCTTCAGCTTTACCATCTGTAAAATAGGGGAGGGGAACTCATGGAATTGTGAAGCCCCTTCCAAACTGGAGTCATCTAGGAATCTAGAACCTCTGGAGTGCTTTTACGTGGTCCTAGGCCCAAAGCTGGCGTGGCCTCCAACCCTCCAAACAGAGTGCACACTGTTTCCAGGCCAACTGGCACCAGCAGAGTCTCTCTCTCATGGCTCAAGAAGCCTGCCCGGCAGAGGAGCCAAGTGAGTGATGTTGGGCTTTAAGAGAGCACTGTCACTACCCTGAAAGGTGAGGAGGCTCACCCAAGGGCACACAGCTAGGAAGTAATCCAGCCAAGACTTAAGCCAGATATCATGACTGTCTGCTGCAGACTTACCCCCCTGCACCATGTTGCTTCTGCTGTCAGAGCATCTCTGGTAAGCCATGGGCTCAGGACTCAAGGGAGGCAGAGATGGGGGAGCAAAAGCAGGTGCTACCCAGGAGAATCTAGCAGAGGACACTTGCAGAAGTAGAGACACAGAAGAGACTCTGGGCAGAGAGAGACAGCTGCTAGGTGGGGAAATCATTTCTCCCTGCCTGTCCTGACACCTATTATGTCAAAGAGCAAGGTGTCTGCTTGCCAGGTGCCTTTTGTCCTGATGGCTTAGAAGCCCAGAATTGGAGCAGACCCCAAGTCCTTCCCCCACACTCCCTGGAAGACCTCCAAGCCCTGCCTCCTACCCTCCTGGCCTCAGAGAACAGAGTGCTACCTACCCCTTAGAAAATCCCAAAGAGATATACCAAAGCACCACGGAACCCAGAGAGATGACCCCAAAAGGGCTCTAGGGTTAGAAACCTCAGATAAGAGTCCTCAGATTCAGTAAAATCCTGGAGAGAGGGTTCCAGAAAGATGCCCCAGCACGCCCATTCCTGCCAGCACCGAGAATTCACAAATACCCTAGTCGTGCCTTCTGCTGAGTCCCATACCTCTCGTCTGGCCCCATCGCCCCATGCCCTGAGTCAGGATCTGTGGTCCCTCACATCAGGCTTGATGTGTCACTCTTTCTCTCCTCCCCACCCCTGCCCTCTTCATCCCAGTCTTCCTCTTCTCCCCGCCCAGTAAAGCATCCTGGCCCGAGGAGCTTCCCAAGCTGACATCCCAACACCACTGGGGAATAGTAGGGAAGACCCCCCCAGGGAAAATGAGTGGATTGCAAGTGAGGAAAGGGAGTAACTATGGCCTCCATTTCTTCATCTGCAAAATAGGGATGATAACAACACCAGCCTCATAGGATTGTTATGAAAAGCTGTGCAGAGTGTTGCTTCTGATTATACCTCATTTAATAAATACATGTGGAAAACATAATGGGATACTACACATCCACCAGATTTGGTAACAATTTTAAATGCAATACCTGAATGTGGAGTAAGGGGACTCTTAAACAAAGTTGGCAAGAAAACAAATTTGTACAACCATATGGAAGCAGCCAACAGTCCCACCCCAAGAATATACCCAATAGAAATGTCTGGGGACTTCCATCATGGTACAGTAGATAAGAATCCACCTGCCAGTGCAGGAGACATGGGTTTGATCCCTGGTCCAGAGAGATCCCACATGCTGTGCAGCAACTAAGCCCAGACACTGCAACCACTAGGTCTGTGCTCAAGAGCCTGGAAGTCACAACTGCTGAGCCTGCACGCTGCCACCACTGAAGCCCATGTGCCTAGAGCCCGTGCTCCGCAACGAGAGAAGCCACTACACTGGGAAGCCCACACATGGCAATAAGGGAACAGACCCCACTCGCTGCAACTAGAGAAAGCCCGTGCACATCAGGGAAGATCCAGCACAGCCAAAAGTAAATAAATAATTAATTAAATTTTTAAAAGAAATGGCTGTGGGGGGGGGGTGGGGGGCGGTGTTCCAAAACACATGTGCAAGAGTATTCACAGTGGAATTATTCAGCCAAACATTGGAATCAATAGTAAAATAGGTAAGCCTACAGTTGAATAAACTATCACTACTCCCAACAACATAGATGAGTCACATATTGAACAGATTACTACGTATGATTCTATTATTCAAAAGCAGGCAAAACGAATCTATGGTTTTAGAAATCAGGATAGAGGTTACTTTTGGGGAGAAGGGTGGGAATAATCACTGGAAGGGGTCTTATAGGGTACAGGTAATGTTTACTATTTAGCCACATAGTGTATTAACTAGGTGAATTCATTAAACTAAACATTTCTTATTTCTGCACTTTTCTGTATATATGTTACGCTTTAATTTTAAGAAAAAACACTTTTATTTTTTAAAAGAGCAACAGGCTTTCAAGTTGGCCTGCCTGAACTCAATTCCTGGCAGTAGACTTAGGATAAGTTAGCTCACCTCTGTGCCTAAGTGTCCTCGTCTTTCATCGTGAGTGACTATTAGAGAGGGTGGCTATAGTGATTAAACGAATAAATCTGTGTAACATGCTCACAGTGATGTCTGCTCCTTGTTACGCACCCCTTGAGTATTATTAGCCGTAATCAGCCCAGTGCGTGAGATGAAGAGCCTGAAGCCAAAAATGCCTACACTGAATTCTGGATTTGCCATTTACTAGCCCTGTGACTTTAGCCAAATGACATCCTCCCTCTTATCCTTAAATGCCCTCTGTTGTAAAAGAGGAATAGTGCCAGCCCAGATTGACAGAGCTGTGCGAGAACCTACAGAAACTATCCGTGTAAAGCGCTCAGCACAGTGCCCCGCAGATTAACATTAGCTGTGATGATTATTGGGCACCATGGTAATCCTATAAACCCATTTTATAGATGGGGGCCCAGGTAGTCAAAAGGTTGGCTTAAGGTCACATGCAATTAAATGTGATTTAAACCCATTTGGGGGATGACAGAGTTCCAACTGGCACCCCCACCACATTTCCCATCCACATAACCACCATCCTCTTCTCTCCTGAGCCTGTATTCCTCCCACTCTCGGCCCTCCCCATTCCCAGAGGCTCGATATTTGGAGCCAGGAATCCTCAAGATCTGTGCAGTCTGTTCCTCACCCCCACCCAGTCATGATGATCTAAAGCACAGCAGAAGCTGGGCCCGAAACCAGGGGAAAACCAGGCAGCCCGTAATGGAGAAGAGCTTTGCCCTCAGGTTGGGGTGCACAGGCTGTAAAGCAGAGAGCTCCTATAGTCAAAACCAAGGATTCAAATCCCAGCTGTGTCCTGATTAACCGTGCATTGTGGGTTTGTCTCTTCACCATGGCCGTCCCCAGTTTCCGCATCTGTAAATTGGGTACACCAGTCCCTACTTCACTCTGTAGGACTAACCAGAGGCTCAAACAAGGCTATCTGTGTAAGTGAAAGGACATATTTCCCAGAGAACAGGCTACAACTAGTGACTTCGTGCTCTGTCAAATCACATCAACACTCCTCCTCTACTCAGGCTCCCCTCAGCACCAACCAGGAAAACATGAATGGATGGGGGAGGGAGGGAAGAACTTGGAGCCCAAAGAGATGAGATGACCAGGGAAACAGATGGATGGGGTAGAAATGCACAGGCCCACACCCCAGCCTGCTCCTTCCTTTCATGCTCCCACCTCAATGCCTCTTGCAATTCTGACACCTATTCTGATGTGTGGGTTTTCCAACACCATCAAGCAATTCTCCAGTACTAGCTGGATGCCCTACAATTTAACCCAATTCTGACTGTCTACCTGGAGACATATCAGAGCCCCAGGTAAAAGACTCAGTCCTACAAGACTGCCGCCCCTCACCTTCAGATGCCAATTGCAAATTCAGGTTGTTGCCTGAACTTCTGACTGATCAGCTCCAGCTGTATATAAGAGATTCCAATGCCCCCTTCCTTAGGTTTAATTGGTTTGCTAGGACAGCTCACAGAACTCAAACATTTTCCGTATTAGAAAAAAAGAAAGTGAAATTATTAGTCGTTCAGTCATGTCTGACTCTGCCACTCCATGCAGTGTAGCCCGCCAGGTTCCTCTGTCCATGGGATTCTCCAGGCAAGAATACTGGAGTGGCTTGCCATTCCTTTCTCCAGGGGATCTTCCCAACCCAAGGATCCAACCCAGATCTCTGCATTGCAGGCAGATTCTTTACCACCTGAGCCACCAGGGAAGTTCCTTACCTACTAGATTACCCATTTATTATAAAAGGATGTAACTCAGGAACAGCCAGATGGAAGAGAGACATAGGGCAAGATTTGGGGAAAGGTAATGGAGCTTCCACTACCTCTTCCAGCAGCTCCACGTGTTCACTGATACACGAGCTCACCGAACCCCATCTCTTTGGGTTTTTATGGAGGCTTCATTACATGGTCATGGTTGATTAAATCATTGGCCATTGGTGATTGAACTCAATCTCTGGCCATTCTCTCCTCCCTGGAAGTCAGCCAGAGGTTCTAACCCTCTCATAACTGGGCCTTCATGGCTGTCCAAGTTTGCCAGGCCCATACGGGCTTGTGTGGAGTTCAGGAACCAGTAAGGGCCCTCTGGGCAAGAGTTCCCTCCAGGCCAGACACGCCAGCCAAGTCCTCAATCTCCTCTATCCCATGCCCTCCTGCAACCTCCCTCAGCACCCTTTTAAACTTCCTCTGGGGCCTGCTCACTTATCACTGAGCTTTTTAGCCATCCTTTTTCTAGTTGTCCCATTGCCACAACTAGAATGTGAGTTACTGGACATCAACAACTAGGCCTTTCTCCCCCGCTGTTCCCTCTGTTTTTTCCTCTCTCTTCCACCGTCCTCTTTAGCAACCCATATCCATCCTTTCCTTACACTCTTTCCCACAACAAATGCTATTCACATGTAAGACACTGTGTCCCACGCACCCCCTCCGTGGTCTTAGACCAGCACATAATAGATGCTCAGGAATATTTACTGTTGATTCACTGATCCTTTGTCCCACCTCTGCTGATGTCACTCTCCCCTTGGGGGTCTTCCCCAGGACTGGGGAGCTCATCACATCCAGTGTCCTACCCTACTTCCCAGTTGTTGTCGTTCTTCAGTCGCTAAATTGTATCTAGCTCTTTGCGACCCCACGGGCTGCAGCACGCCAGACTCCCCTGTCCTTCCTATCTCCCAGTTTGCTCAAAGTCATGCCCACTGAGTCAATGATGCTATCTAACCATCTCATCCTCTGTCACCCTCTTCTCCTTTTGCCTTCAATCTTTCTTAGCATCAGGGGCTTTTCCAGTGAGTTGGCTCTTCACATCAGATGGCCAAAGGATTGGAACTTCAGCATCAGTCCTTCCAATGAATATTCAGGATTGATTTCCTTTAGAATTGACTGGTTTGATATCCTTGCTGTCCAAGGGACTCTCAGGAGTCTTCTCCAGCACAACCATTTGAAGGCATCAGTTCTTCAGTGCTCAACCTTCTTTACAGCCCAACTCTCACATCCACACATGACTACTGGAAAAACCATAGTTTTGACTATACAAATTTTGTTCTCAAGGCAAGAATGGTGGTTTAGTCGCTAAGTTGAGTCCAACTCTTGCAACCCCATGGACTGTAGCCCATCAAGCTCTGTCCACAGGATTTTCCAGGCAAGAATATTGGAGTGGGTTGCCATTTCCTTCTCCAGGAGATCTTCCTGACCCAGTGATTGAACCCGGGTCTTCTGCACTGCAGGCAGTTTATCAACTGAGCTACCAGGGAAGCCCAAGGCAAGAAGACTGGAGTGGTTTGCCATTACCTCCTCCAGTGGAGCACATTTTATCAGGACTTTCCACTATGGGTGGCCCTGCACAGCACGGCTCATAGTTTCATTGAGTTACTCAAGCCCCTTTGCCATGACAAGACGGTGATCCATGAAGCAGCCTCTTTTAAGTACAGGGCCAGAAAGGAGAGGAAAGTTCCATGGATGTCCTTGGTTTGTCCCCTAGGCTTGGAGGGGCCTCCTGGAGTCCCGGGACCCATCTGGAAATGTCATCCATGGATCTTCCTGAGAGGACAGGACAGAGAACCCCTCCTTCACAGCTACTGTCTCCTCTTTCTCTTCTTCCTCCTTTTCCTCCCTGAAGCAACGTTCTCAGTTCGGCCTCTCAGATCTCACCATCCACTGTTAAAGACTAATGGGTTTTGAGGAAGCAGTGTGTGTAGCAGAACATCAATAGTCTGGGAATTGTGTGACCTTGGACATGTCACTTTGTATCTATCAGTGAAGTCTGTGCGAGTATCTTCCTTTTCTCTAAATAAATGATTCCAGATGCTTCCTTCCATCTGTCTTCTCGCATTTGTTTGCCCCAAATTTAAGTTATTTGCAGTGCCCTGCCATCCCCCTCATTCTTTCATCAGTTCCACCTCTGTGTGCTCTGGCATCAGTGGCTGAACTTGTCATCTCTCCTCCCCATTGCCTCCAGTACCCCCATCACCATCCCCCAGCACACACCTTTCTGCATCCAGGTAGCCCTGGAAAAGAAGTAGCAGGGTGTCCACAGAGACACCCTGGGACTGCCCTATCTCTGCTTCCAGAGGATAGACTGAACCTGATTCCCACTTCTCTGCTGAGCACATGTGAGGCACCACACTTATCTGCAACCCCACCTCACCCCATCCCTAGAAGTGGTCTGGAAGGAACAGAATATCTAAGAGCAGGAGAGGTGGAGGAGGGGAGTTTGTGCATGCCGTTGCTAGGGCTGCTGACTCTTTATCCATTTTCCAGTTAGGAGCAGGATTCATCTGCCCTGGTGGAGAATTCCTTCTCCTCCTCCTTTTTACCTCATGACGGTGCAGCCTTACTCAGGAAATTCTCTCCTGAGGCTCTTGCAGCTGATCCCTTCTGTTCCTCTGGATTTTCTTTCCGGCAGCTCCCTCACTGGATCCTTGAGTCCAAAGCACGGATGCTCCAGGACAGCCCCAGTGTCCTTGAGGCCTCCTCAGCTAGTATCAGCAATGGGTGCTGAGCTTTCCACTGAATTCCCAGAGGATGGGGCCAACTGTTGGAACAGTAGGCCGTAGCTTCCAGTGCTGGGAAAGACTGAAGGCAGGAGGAGAAACGGACGACAGAGGATGAGATGGTTGGATGGCATCACCAACTCGACGGATATGAGTCTGAGCAAACTCCGGGAGTTGGTGATGGACAGGGAGGCCTGCCGTGGGGTTGCAGAGTCAGACACAACTGAGCGACTGAACTGAACTGAACTGAGCTTCCAGTGGAGGGTGCAAGCAGAGGCATTTCCCTGCATGTTAGTGTTTGATTTTGCCCAGCCATCCTTCCTGCAGAGTCCTGCCCTCCTGCACCAGGGGTTTTGCCGCTGAGTATGTTGCCCCCAAGTGGACAATGACAGTACTGTCAGTACCATTTACAGAGAGCCTCCTTGGGAATCTTGGGCCCAGACAAGGTTCTGAGGGTTCCAAGGCACAGGCAACCCCTGACTGCAGAAGGGCTTGTGGTGGAGGCTCTTCCCGACCCAGGGATTGAACCCAAGTCTCCTACATCTCTTGCATTGGCAGGTTCTTTACCACTAGCGCCACCTGGGAAATCCCTGAAGAGGGAGACCTGCAGGCAAACACCCCACAGTCACTGCTGTGTAAGAGAGAGAAATGCAGTCAGATACCAAGAAAACAGAGAGGACCCAGAGTGGTTAGGAAGAACTTCAGGGAAGGAGACGCTGGATCTGAGTCTTGAAAGATAAGTAGAAATTCACAATCTTGAGAAATCACCTAACCCCTCCAAGCCTCAGTTTTCTCCGTTTAAAGGGTTGTTGTAAAGATCGGGGGAAAATTATGTAAAGTGCTTATTATGGTGTCTGGTACATAACGGGCACTCAGAAATTTACATATATATATGATTTATTTTGAGGAACAGGCTCCGATTATGGGGGCTGACTAGTCTGCAATCTGCAGCAGGCTGGAGACTATGGCAGGATTTCTATGGTACAGTCCTGAGACAGAATTCTTTCTGGGAAATCTCAGTTTTCTGCTTTGCAGGCCTTCAACCAATCAGATGAGGCCCACTGACACTAGAGAGGGTAATCTTTCTACTTAAAATAGACTGATTGTAGATTATGCTAATTACATCTACAGCAAGGAGATCAAACCAGTCAATCCTACAGGAAATCAACCCTGAATATTCATTGGAAGGGCTGACGCTGAAGCTGAAACTCCAATAATTTGGCCACCTGATGCGAAGAGCCAACTCACTAGAAAAGACCCTGATGCTGGGAAAGATTGAGGGCAGGAGGAGAAGAGGATGACAGAGGATGAGTTGGTTGAATGGCATCACCAACTCAATGGACATGAGTTTGGGCAAGCTCAGGGAGATAGTGAAGAACAGAGAAGCCTGGCGTGCTGCAATCCCTAGGGTTGCAAAGAGTCAGACACAACTTAGCGACTGAACAACATCTACAAAATACCTTCACAGCAATATCTAGACTAGAGTTCAACCAAACAACCAGACACCAGAGCCTCACCAAGCTGACAAAGAAAATTAACTGCTACAGACATTCCAAGCAGAAGCTACTCCAGACAGGAGCTATATTACCTTTCTCCACTTGATTAGGCTTTTTGAAAAATCACTCTGTTAAACTAGTAAAATGTCAGTGTTACATGGGACTAGGTTTAGACCTGATAAATAATTTATAGCACGATTTATAGAAATGTAAACT
This sequence comes from Bos taurus, assembly GCF_002263795.3. Classification (NCBI taxonomy): domain Eukaryota; kingdom Metazoa; phylum Chordata; class Mammalia; order Artiodactyla; family Bovidae; genus Bos; species Bos taurus. The sequence continues at coordinate 40,659,125 of NC_037346.1, read as the reverse complement.
TTTAGGTAAAATCATCGTAACACCTTAAAGTTAGAAGTGATCTCGTAGCCCTTTGAGTCTAACTCTCACCCTGGAGAGATCCCTCCTGCAATAATACCTGGAAAGTGGTCATCTAGACTCTTATTAAACATTCCAGTGGTGGGAGAAGTCCCTCTCTCCTAAGACTGTCCATTCTTGGACAGCTCTAATTGGAAACTTTTTCTTTACATGGTACTTTCTTATATCAGTATCTGTCTTATTAATTGTTCCTTTTAACCCATCCAAGGGCTTCCCAGGTGGTGCTAGTGGTTAAGAACCCACCTGCCAATGCAGGAGAAATAAGAAATGTGGGTTCTATCCCCGGGTCGGGAAGATCCCCTGGAGGAGGGCAAGGCAACCCACTCCAGTATTCTTGCCTGGAGAATCCCATGGACAGAGGAGCCTGGCTGGCTACAGTCCATAGAGTCGCAGAGTTGGACACGACTGAAGCGACTTAGAACAACCTATCAAAGCTAATCGTATCCTGGATTTTTCCCAACCTCAAATAGAATACTTCCTTACACTTGCCCTAAATATTTATCTATCAGGTCAAAACTTCTTATACATTCAGAGGGCTCCAAACACCTTGATTCCAAAAGCCCATGGAGGTTTTCTCCTGTTGGAACCTCTGGTTCCTCTAGTTTTGTTTTTTCTTTTTGTTTTTTTTAAAAAAAAGACTAATATCCAGCTCCAACTGAGAGCCTTCTCTGTACTTTGTAAAATGCCTGCCTCCTGCCTGTGTCACTTCTTTCCTTTCATGATCAAGAGGGAAGAGAGAGAAACAAGGAAGCAGTATTTAGCTCTTTGGAAAAGACCATGATTTTCTTCAATTCCCCTAACAAAAGGGTATAGTTTTCTGTTCTCTTCAGGTGAATAACTTGCTCCTAACTCCACTCCATCCCTTTCAAACTTGCCTGGTCTCTCAGATCATCTGTGAATTGGGCCCTGAAGACCTAACCCTGTGGAGGACTCAGGAGGGATAGCTGTCAGGTTAAAGTCAGACAGATTAATGTCAGAAGACACCTCAGAGGGACTTCCCTAGTGGGACTTACATTCTCACACAAACATGCAGAGTCAGGTATGCCTCACCTTCAGTGAAGTGGAGAAAAGGGATGAGAGTAAGAAGGGTGTAGAACATGGATGAAAACACTTGGAAAATCACATGGCAAAAAGTAATGAAACAGAGAATTGCCCAGACCTACAATTATTGAGGGAAATCTTTTAAATTCTCCTAATTTAAGCTAATTTTCCACATTAAAAAATAATAGGTTCGTAACTTAAAATTTTTCAAATAAGATAGAAGGGAAAATATGAAAAGTTTTCTCTGTCTCCATGTATTTACAATTCCTTTAGATGTTTTCAAAGCATGAACATTTACCCAAATGGGATTATGCCCTACATACTATTCTTTACCTCACTTTTTTAAACTTAACAATATATCTTCATGATATTTCTATGTCAGTACACCTACATCAACTTCATTCTATATAAAAGAAATACTGCCCTTTCAAGGGGGGATGTCCAGCTGGAGGGTGGAGCCCCTCCTCCTGCTTCTGAGCAGAGAGACAGGAAATGCACATCTAGCAGAAATGCTTATGAAAGGATCTCATCCATATATGAAAATATACTCCAAAGGTCTTGAAAGAGCCTCAGTTTTATAAGCTGGCCTGAGAAGAGTCCCTGGAGACTCCCTGGAAAAGGAAATTTTGAATTGGTTTTGCAAGCATTAACTACAAATTGGCACTTGCCATGGGTGCTTGCCATCTACGTCTACAGGATTAAATCAAGTGCTGCTGCAACTGCTGACCTTCGGCACTCCCTGAAAGGAATCCAGGGCGGACAGCAGAAATGAGGCACTCTGTACTGGGGGGTGGGGAGTTGGGGGGAAGCTTGCAGAACAGGTCTTCAGACAGTTTCAGGAGTGAAAAGCATATGAAAAAGTTTCATATTTAGAAAAGCACTAAAATCCTTCATGGTGATGTCTATTCCTCGTGACTAGCAGAAAGCTTCATAAGACTAGCAGAAAACTGTTGGTAAAATATGTGGTTGAATGCATTTATTTCCCCTTCACCAAAATCACATATTTAACTATCCCTCCCCCTCTGCTTCTTTGGAACAGTTTCTCAGAGCTATCTGAGGTGTTGTCTCCCAGGCTCCAGTCCTTATTTTGCCCCAAATAAAACTTAACTCGCAATTCTCATGTTGTGCGTTTTTTTTTTAAGTCAACAGAAGAGCGGACTTGGGAAAACTGGCCGGGACAAGGGAGGAGGATCTTCACAAGGAGTAGAGGTAATATCTGCTAATGTGTTTTGAGCACTTACTATTTGCCAAGGATTGTGGACAGAGGAGCCTGGTGGGCTGCAGTCCACGGGGTCGCACAGAGTCAGGCACGACTGAAGCGACTTAGCAGCAGCAGCAGCAGCACTAAGTGCTTTGCATGTATTGTCTCACCCTCTGTGAAGGTACTCTCATTATCCTTTTTTTGTGTGTGGACCATTCTTTTAAAATCCACATAAAAATTTGTTACAATACTGCTTCTGTTTTATGTTTTGGTTTTTTTGGCTGCAAGGCATGTGAGGTCTTATCTTCCCAAACAGGGATCAAACCCACACCCCCTGCATTGGAAGGCGAAGTCTTAACCACTGAACCACCAGGGACATCCCACATCATCTCCATTTTAGATGAAGAAAAGGAAGTACAGTGAGCCTGAGTGACTCACCCAAGGTCATACACCCAACAAATCAGCAGTCTGACTCAGGTACTCAACTTCACCCCTATAGGTCGGGGTAGAGATGGGAACAAGGTCAGAGTATGTAGTTTGGGCCCCTGCAGAGTTGGGGGAAGGTGGGAGTTGGGGAGGACTGTGAGAATGATAGCAGCCCCCTCTCTCCTTGCAACTGACTCCCAATCCCTTCCTGCCTCCCAGGACTAGAGGCTGTCGGGCCCCCAGAACTCCCTGTTTGTGGACAATGCCTGCCAGGACACTCATCCAGACTTCCTTCCTCCCCTTCTCCCCACTCAAGTCCTGCAGGATCCTCTGTGATAGTCTCTGGAAAGGAGAAGGGGCTAAAAGAGAAACAGTTTTTGTCCAGAAGAGAAACCCACCCCCTACCACCCCACCTCACCCCAAGATCACCCTGTATTAGAGGACTGGAAGGCTGTCTTAGGTGCTTCCATATCTCATTTAGCCCTGTGTACCTTAGATAGTGGGCTTCCCTGGTGGCTCAGACGGTAAAAGCGTCTGTCTGCAACGCAGAAGACCCAGGTTCGATCCCTGGGTAGGGAAGATCCCCTGGATAAGGAAATGGCAGCCCACTCCAGCATTCTTGCCTGGAAAATCCCATGGATGGCGGAGCCTCGTGGGCTACTGTCCATGGGGTCTCAAAGAGTCGGACATGACTGAGCAACTTCACTTCACTTCACCTTAGATAAAGGGCTTTCCAGGTGACACTAATGGTAAAGAACCCTCCTGCCAATGCAGGAGACATAAGAGATGTGGGTTTGATCCCTGGGTCAGAAAGATCCCCTGGAGGAAGGCATGGCAACCTACTCCAATATTCTTGCCTGGAGAATCCCATGGACAGAGGAGGCTGGTGGGCCATAGTCCATACAGTCACAAAGAGTTGGATGCAACTGAAGCAACTTAGCACACATGCACGCACCTTTGATAAAAGATAATGGCATGGGAAACTGAGGCTCAGGGAGATATCTGATTCAGGCATGTGTGACTCCACAGTCCTTTTGACTCCCCAGCTCTGCTTCAGGGACATTGGAACAAAGACCCACACAGTCAGGATCAGGCTAAAATGCAAGGGGGATTTAAAACTGGATACCAGAAAATAGAACTGGAGCAGCTTATTAAGTTCCTATTGCCTCATCCTCAGATGGGTCTTGCAGGGAATTGCAGACTGGGCAAAGTGGAGGCCATGAAGCAGAGGCTGCATTGCCATTTTAAGGAAGGATGCCCACCCTCCCTTAATATATGGGGCCTTTGTGTTCCAAGAGATAGAAGGCAGCATGGCTGGTCTCTGACTTTCAAGGTAATCCTCTGTCTTGGGGAAGCTACAGGGAATGACAGGTTTGCCCTGGAGCCCAGGGCCTGGTCAGCCTTCTAGATGGACAGAAGCTACTGAACGGGCTTCCCTACAACTGCTCTGAGACCCTGGTGGTCTGGTGCATTAAGATTGCCTTTCTGTATCAATGCACATGCTTGAGCAGAGTGGAGCTGAAAACACTGGAGACCAGGAAACCAAGAGGATAGGGACCAGAGCAATGCCAAAACCCTATTCCTTTGGCTTTTCCAATTACCCTAGCCTGGCAGGCTACAGTCCATAGGGTTACAAAGAGTCAGACACTACTGAAGTGACTTGGCACATAGCACATGGGCCACTTCCATCCTTGACTTCCTGTCACAACATACTCTCTCCTCACTGGCCTCACTGGCCTCACTGGTCTTCCCTGGGGCTTTGCCAGCAGAGTGGGCGTTGGATACCCTGCAGTGGTTGACTTGGTTTTAGAAGGAAAAAAAGGATTAAGCCCACAAATTTATGCTAACCTAAAGAAAACCCCTGCTTCCTGATTCTGTTAGTCTACTGTTCTAAACACCTTATGTTTACATTCTGTAATCCTCACACTACCCTGAGGTAATGCTGTTATTTTTATTCCCTTTTTTGAGCAGAGGAAAAGAAAGCAACTGAGAAGCTGCCTTCATCAAGACCACACAACTGGTAAAATGCCTAGTCAGGGTTGAAACTCAGGAAATAATGATTGGAAGGAGGTATTAATATTTCTGATGGAATTCGCAGTCACTCAAATTGTGCAGTTTTTTTTTCTAGCATCTTGTGAGGGCAATGACTTTTCTGTCATTTTAACATTGTGGATTGAAGACAGAAAAAAAAACACACACATTTGAACATTTAAACGTCAGAGTAGTAAACATTTCGGTCTTTGGCATTTCCTAGTCAAATATGGACTACAGGGTTCAAGGAATAATACAGAGAAGAGTAAAAGTAACAACTACGAGGACATTCTGCTGGTCGTCTGAGGAAAAAGTTACTGTCTTAGAATGGCACCTAAACCATCCTCGACTCCTGAGGCGGTGACTTTAAATTATCCCCTTTGATTGACAAGTCGCTGTCTCAAGCCGCTCTTTCGGGGGTTTTGAACGCTGGTCTGTTTTATGTGGGCTCTCTATGCCCTGCCATTATACGAAAACCCAAGCTACGTTCACGTACGGCCAAGTATGGCTTTTGTTTCTTCAAAGTTAGGGGTGGGAGGGCCGGCTTTGAGACAGACGCCTGGTTTGCTGAACTGAACCGAATGCCCCGGCTGCTTGTCCAGAAAGCTGGCGCTCAGTTTTCCCAGGAAACGGAGCTAGGACTCCCGTTTCTTTCAAATTAAAAAAAAAAAAAATCAGGATAGAGGACAGTCTTCAGATTTTAGGGATCCCGAAAGAAGACAGCAGCTCCGGGGCATACATATCTTCTCCTTTTTCTTTTCACCCCAACCTGGATCCCACTTCCGCAGCGCATTTTCCAGAGTTACACAGAAAGAACAAACTAGCCCTCCTCATTGGCTAGATTCCCTGTCCGTGCCTCAGCTACGACTCCGAGTGGTGTCTTTTAAAACGGTCTAGTCCCGCCTCCCTCGTCTAATTGGTTCATTCAAAAGGACCAGCTCAGCTGTTTATTGGTGAATATAAAAAACCAGCTCTGATTGGTTTCTCTGGACGGAACTGATGAGAGCGCGTCAACGATTGGCCTATCTGGTTTGGGCGGGCTAGCGGAAGGTTCAAACCGGAGTGGAAGCTCTCTCCTAACCGACGTGCGTCTGTGGAGAAGAGGCTTGCTCAGTGATTGTCTCGAGGGTCCCACCGGTTTAGTCACTTGCAGGGTTCTCGAGCCTCTTCACGACCGTCACCATGGAGGTGTCGCCACTACAGGTACAGCTCGCGGGAGGGGCGCGTCGCGGAGCCTCAGCGCGTCCCGGCATCTCTGCGGCTGCCCGTGAGAGAGGCGTCTGGGTCGTAGTCCGGCCGCCGAGGGCTGGGCGTGGGTTTTCCGCGTCTACTCGGGTCCCCTGGGCTCGGCGTGATCGCGAAGAGACTGAAACCTTTTTCTGGTGCAAGTAGTGAAGTATTGTCGGCTGTACTGGCTTCTAGGGTGCGGCGTTGTGTTTCAGTTTCTAGAGATTCATTTGGTCCCGGTGTAGGTCGATGGCATCGTGGTCCGCATGTAGCTTTACGCGGCACTGAGAGATGCTTTCCTCTCCTACCTGGGGCTGAAAATGGGATTGGACGACCCTGACCTTGGACAGTGCAGAGCAAGGAACACGGTTCCCACTATGGAGCCGGCAGGTCCGAGATGCTCAAAATACGTCCCTCCTGTGTTTAAAACGTTAACGTGTCCAAAGGATGGAATCCTTATCCTCCCGTACTGCTACTGTAGAATCTGTTAAGTGCCTGAGACCTGGTAGGCACTCAGTAGATATGTGTGGAGTATCTGAAAGAAGGGGGTGTGTGCTGTTGATGGCATCTAACGCATGAAAGTATTTCCATGTCAGATACACATGGCAAAATAATACGTCTGTTTAAACTGACACTTGGGGGAACCTGCTGCAGTTAACTTATATTGCCATGTTTGTACAAAACTATGCCAGCTCCATTGATACCTACCAAAAGGCTGTGCGATTTGTTTTGGTGTGTGTAAGCAGACCACTACGATAGGTATTTTGTTTCTGGTTTCTGATAAACCTATGATTCAAAATCCCTTTTCTTTAATTTTTTAAAAAATTGCTAGCCTGTAAATGAAAATATGCAAGTCAGCAAAACAAAGAAAAATGAAGATGCTAAGAAAAGATTGTCTATTGAAAGAATCTATCAAAAGAAAACACAACTGGAACATATCCTGCTCCGCCCAGACACCTACATTGGCTCTGTGGAATCAGTGACCCAGGTAAAATCAGGCTAATTAAGTGTAGTTAAGATGAATACTTTTCCAGGTTAATTTTCTATATTTCATGTACTTTGTCTTCTGGAACTGGCCTAAGCTATCATCTACATTGTCATACTAATTCAGAAGACTTTACAGTAACCATGATAATAAAACAAAGTAGATATATAAAGTAACCGTATTTCTTTTTCTTATTTCCAGCAAATGTGGGTTTATGATGAAGATATTGGCATTAACTATAGGGAAGTCACTTATGTTCCTGGTTTGTACAAAATCTTTGATGAGATTCTAGGTAAGTATATTCTTAATACAAAGATCTACTGGTCAGATGTGAGAAGTATTATTCATAGCAAAAAACAGTTGGCAAAGTTTAGACAGTCTGCTGGAATCTAGGAAGTTGAGTTCTTAGAAACAGTCCTATGAATAAAAATTGCTAAATGAATACCTCATCAATGTTACTCCTGCACTGCTTGAGACTTTTTTCTTTTTATATCTTAGAGGTAAAGAGTGTTTTCTAAAATACTTTAAGTTTTTACAAATGTGTATTTTCTTTCAGTCAATGCTGCAGACAACAAACAAAGGGACCCAAAAATGTCTTGTATTAGAATCACAATTGACCCGTAAGTCTCCTGCTTAGTCTTTTGTTTTTTTTGTAGCACCCTGTTGCTGTTAATTGCATTTACTTGATTTATAGTAAAGTTGAGCTTTTTTTTAATGGGATTTTGCAAAAGTGCAGAAAGGTAGAGTGCTAAAATGAACAATCTAGATGGCTACCATCTAGATCCAACAGTTGTCAACACTTTGCCATATTGTGTACCATCTATATTTTTTAATCATTTCAAAATAAATTATAGACATTATAACACTTTATCTCTAAATATTTCAATAAACATCTCCAATAAGTTCTCTAAGTATTCCAGAGTCTATAGCTATAACTTTTTCTCATGATGCTATTCAAACAGTAAACCAGCAGATGGTGATAAAGAATAATTTGATCTAACATTTCTGCTTATAAATGTCCTTTTGTGGGTAGTCAGGGTGTAGCTTCCCTTTGTTATTATCCTATTCAGTTATAACATAAACTATACTTTAGATTCTTTTTGGGAAATGTGTTAATGATGTGCTTGAGTGCTCCTAAGGACTTGATGCCATAGTCTTTTAAAAAATATTAAGCTAGTTTTAAACTACGTGTGAGAGAGGGCAATGGCACCCCACTCCAGTACTCTTGCCTGGAAAATCCATGGATGGAGGAGCCTGGTAGGCTGCAGTCCATGGCGTCGCTAGGAGTCGGACACAACTGAGCGACTTCACCTTCACTTTTCTCAACTGAGCGACTTCACCTTCACTTTTCTCTTCCATGCATTGGAGAAGGAAATGGCAACCCACTCCAGTGTTCTTGCCTGGAGAATCCCAGGGATGGCGGAGCCTGGTGGGCTGCCGTCTATGGGGTCACACAGAGTTGGACACGACTGAAGCGACTTAGCAGTAGCAGCAGCAAGCTACATGTAATAAGAACCATAGTGTGTGTCGTTAGAACTAAAATATAAGTCCGAATAAATTTTGAATATTTTATTGGTGAGCAGGGACGTTTACAATTGATAATGCGCTTTCATATTTGTTTTGCCAGTGTGCTTTGTCAGGTGGGAAAGCTAAGGGAGCTGGGACAGTGCAGATGATCCTCTTAAAAGCGGTATAATAATATTGTTTCCAAATTTTGTCCTTTTCTTTCCATTGGGCATAAGTCATTTCCCTTTGTTTATCCTAACATTTTAAAGCTTCATATTTTTTCAGTATTATCAGTGTCTGCCCAGGTGTTGGAAAAGGATTGATTTTTTTTTTTCCTTTTGGCTCCTATTTCATGAGTGTTAGGAACTAAGTGTGCTGAATTTCAGAAGGTATATATATAAAGAGTCATAAAGAAATTGAGACGTGTGTTTTAGAGACAATGGAATTTAAATATGAAAAGAATTAAGCACTAGCTTAACATCTGTTTTACAAAAAAAGAATTCAATCTTCTTTTCTTAGGGAAAACAATTTAATTAGTATATGGAATAATGGAAAAGGTATTCCTGTTGTCGAACACAAAGTTGAGAAGATGTATGTCCCAGCTCTTATCTTTGGACAGCTCCTAACTTCTAGCAACTATGATGATGAAGAAAAGAAAGTAACAGGTAGAGTATTGAGGAAAATAAAAAACATATTTGTTGCTGAAAAAATACATCTTTTCAAAGATTGTGGCCTAAAGGTTAAAAATATGGGAGTAAATCTCTATAATTAAATAGCATTGCCAGTGATTAAGAAATAAAGCTGTAAATGAGATAAGAACAATTAAATCACATTTTATATTTATTTGCCCAGGTGGTCGAAATGGCTATGGAGCCAAACTGTGTAACATATTCAGTACCAAATTTACTGTGGAAACAGCAAGTAGAGAATACAAGAAAATGTTCAAACAGGTAAGTAAATGAGTATCTTGTGCCTTGATTATAAATTATGCTATAGCAATAATAATTATAAAATAGTGGCATTAATGGTTTAACATAATTTATAATCTATTAAATCATGGGAGAGGGAAAGTGAAGTTGCTCAGCCGTGTCTGACTCTTTGTGACACCACAGACTGTAGTCTACCACGCTTCTCCATCCATGGTATTTTCCAGGCAAGAGTACTGAAGTGGGTTGCCATTTCCTTCTCGAGGGGATCTTCCCCACCCAGGGATCAAACCCGGGCCTCCTGCATTGCAGGCAGACGCTTTACCCTCTACCCTGAGCCACTAGGGAAGCTCATAGAAAGTTACTCATAAACGTATATTAGGGGAGTTGGGGGGTGGGAGTTGGTTTGGTTGAGTGTGTGTTTTTCTTTTTTTAGGACTTGTAAATTTGTGTTATTTAATTCTAGTTTGTGAGATAACTTGAGTTTTTTTCTCTCTATTCTTTATTTCCATAGACATGGATGGATAACATGGGGAAAGCTGGTGAGATGGAACTCAAGCCCTTTAGTGGAGAAGATTATACATGTATTACCTTCCACCCTGATTTGTCCAAGTTTAAAATGCAAAGCCTAGACAAAGATATTGTTGCACTGATGGTTAGAAGAGCATATGATATTGCTGGATCCACTAAAGATGTCAAAGTCTATCTCAATGGAAATAGGCTTCCAGTAAGTATTTTACTGAATGTAGGCAATGAGGTACTTTGTGTGACCATCATCAAAAGCAAAGTTGATTTTTTTTTCCTCCCATTTGTTTTTCTTAGCACTTCTCAGATATGTTCTGTAAAGAAAACATAATGCCACATTTAAAAAAAGTCAGTTAACTTATTTTAAGTTCACTGAAGTCTTTCTCAAAGAATCTTCTAACTAAATCCTTTTGTGTCCTTTAATGACCATCCTCTTATACATATCAGTGAACACCGTTTCATTAGTTTTGAAAAATCTTTATAACCTACTTTTTCATTTACTTAAAAAAAATTAATACTATTATTTTTTAGGTGAAAGGATTCCGTAGCTATGTAGATCTGTATCTGAAGGATAAGGTAGATGAAACTGGCAATCCATTGAAAGTTATCCATGAACAAGTAAACCACAGGTGGGAAGTATGTTTAACAATGAGTGAAAAAGGCTTTCAGCAAATTAGCTTTGTCAACAGCATTGCTACTTCCAAGGTAATTTTATTTTTGAATTATCAATCATGATTATATTTACATATTTCATATAAGTATTCTTGTTTTAAATATATAAAATGAACTTGAATATTTGGCTACCTTGGCATCAAGGGAACTAAATTAGCTTTTAAAATGTTTGATTATTATTACAATTTTGAGGGTAATGGATTTACAGTTTGGTATTTTTCCTCATTAGGGTGGCCGACATGTTGATTATGTAGCTGATCAGATTGTGACTAAACTTGTTGATGTTGTGAAGAAAAAGAACAAGGGTGGTGTTGCAGTAAAAGCACATCAGGTATAATACTTTAACACTGTTCTTTCTTGAAAGTCAAGGAAGAAGCAAAAGTCTATAAATAAAGCATGAGTAAATTTTTAGTAATTTACTGTCAATTTTTACTGCAGGTAAAAAATCACATGTGGATTTTTGTGAATGCCTTAATTGAAAACCCAACCTTCGACTCCCAGACAAAAGAGAACATGACTTTACAAGTCAAGAGCTTTGGATCAACATGCCAGCTGAGTGAAAAATTCATCAAAGCTGTGAGTACTTGGAAGGAAATAAACGATAGAAGCATCTTCCTTTATTTTCCATTGCCCTTCTCAACTCTGCAGAAACCAAAATTCCTCCCACATGTCTTCTCTCCCTGAAAAGGAAATTAAAAAAACAACCCTTACCGCTTACCAACTCTTACCAAGCCCTTAATTATCATCTATATGACATCTCTGTTTATTTGGCCATTACATGTCACCAGTTCAGATCACTTCTGAATTTACCTCATCTAACTAGTTACCAAGCACTGAATGCCTTAAGTTGCTCTCAGCGGACACATCCAAAACTGAATCAGTTCTCTCCATACTCACTAATCGCCATTCATGGAACTTCCCCACCCTCAAAAAACAAAACTATGTCCTGTTTTAGTCAAAGGCTCCAACCAACTGTTAGGTTGCATAAACCTGAATTCCTTAATTCAGCCTACAAGACCCTGCCGTTTCCAACCTTATCTCAGTACCACTTTTCCCACATTACCTAAGTCTCACTCCTACTGGCTTTAAATTACTCAAAAACAGAGTACTCTTCCCTCTTTAGAGCTTTTTCACATTTCGGGCAGAGGGATTACCTTGCCTGAAACGCTTTTCACTTGGCTGACTACTTTTAGGTCTTAACTGTCATTTCTTTAGGAAAACCTTTACTTTATATTCATTTCCCTAAAAATTTGTTCCCATAAGACACTGGCCATATATTATTATACATGATATGCTTTCCACTTATCTCTTCATACTGTAATCGCTCATTTTATTTCTGTCTTCCTTGTTGTACCAAACTCCTTTAGGACAAGGACTACAGCTAATTTGTTTTAACCACTAGATCTCCACATGGAGCTCATGCCTGGCACCATATAAGTATGTAGTCAGTAAATATTGAATGAAAACCCAAAGGAACCAGCTGCCTCAATAGTGATAATCTGAGACAGGAAAATGTGCCACATCCTGCCCATTTTTGTGGGAATTCATTTGTATTCCATATTTCTGACAGAACTCTTTTTCCCTAACATGAATCTTCTCATTTTCAGGCGATTGGCTGTGGTATTGTAGAAAGTATACTAAATTGGGTGAAATTTAAGGCCCAAATCCAGTTAAACAAGAAGTGTTCTGCTGTAAAACATAACAGAATCAAAGGAATTCCCAAACTTGATGATGCCAATGATGCAGGTACATATTTAATGTTTCCAAAGTTTAAATCTTATACTTATTTGATTTGATTCATTGACAGCATACTGTGGGTATTTTTCCCTTGACACTTAATATTCAACAGAATATTTGTACTTTGTTAAAAATCAGCCAGTTCCCTGTTACTGAACACTTGGGTCATTTATGTTTTTAACTGTTAAAAATAGTTTTGAAATGATTATTTTGGTGTATAAAACAAGAATGTTTATACAGTAGTCTTCTCAACCTTCCTAAGTCCCTGGCTATCTCTGAAAAATAAAATGACAGACATTAACAGGAAAAAAACAAGTGTATTTATTTAATATAGTTTCATGTGACCTGAAAATTTGTAAGGAAGTGAAAACCCAAAAAAATGGTTAAACTTAAGTGATTTTATGCTAGCTTTGATGAAGAATGCAAAGTTCTGGAAAGATATGATAGGACAGTGATTATTAGCTGATTATAGTAAACCTGGGGAAACTTAGCATGGCCTTTTCATTCAGATTCTTCTTGGTGACCTTTAATCTTAGATTAAAATGTTCTTTTCTTCCGGGTTTAAGGCGAGCACCTCCTTCATGAGGATCTTATGACCTGCTTCAGGAGAGAAGTTTAGGGGAGAGATCAGAGAGATATTCTTGCTTCTACTAAAGTTTTCTTTTCTCAAAACTCCCTGAGCTTAATAAGATAATGTGCCAAGGTGCCATATTTTAGAGGCATGTCCTAAACCTCATTACCCACAAAATATGTTAAATGTAATATGATCAAGCAAATGTTTGGCAACAGTATAATCATCATGAAAGATTAGTCTAGGAAACTAAGACTTTATTAACTTACAAACTTTAGTTAAACTATAAGTCCAATTACTTAACTCTATTTCACTCTCAAGCCAACTTGTTATGAATTGTAAGTTATTTGTGTTTTATCACATGTCTGAATTAGTATATTTGAGGTTGGACTAAATATGCTAATATTTATTTATTTTAGGAGGCCGAAACTCTACTGAGTGTACACTTATCCTGACAGAGGGAGACTCAGCTAAAACTTTGGCTGTTTCAGGCCTTGGTGTGGTTGGGAGAGACAAGTATGGGGTTTTCCCTCTTAGAGGAAAAATCCTCAATGTTCGAGAAGCTTCTCATAAACAGGTAGAGTATATAAAAACTATCTTCAGAATCTAAGCTTATATTTCACCCCCTTATTGGGAGGATATAAGATATATATAAGATTTTAAAATATATCTTAGTTTGTCGTTATTTTAGAAAATTGTGTATAATGTAGCATATCTTAACAGATCTTTCTGACTTAGTAAAGTATAGGCTGCTGCTAATAACTCAAAAATACTGGAATTCCAAAAAATCCAAGCAACGTATACTGTTATAATTCTTTGTTCCTTTAAAGTTTGTAAATAAAATCTTACCTTTTTGTCTATATGTCCGTTTCAGATAATGGAAAATGCTGAAATTAACAATATAATTAAGATTGTGGGTCTTCAGTACAAGAAAAACTATGAAGATGAAGATTCACTGAAGACTCTACGTTATGGAAAGATAATGATTATGACAGATCAGGTCAGAATTAAACATGTCTTATTGTTGCATTGCTTTTCTGCCATGAAAGGATATTATTTATCTTTAGTCCACATCTAATAAGATATGTTTCTATTTTATGCATATTATATAATACAGGTTAAGTGAGTCCAAATTTGAATAGCTTTTTTTTTCTTTAATCCCCACAGAAAAACTTTTGAGAAATTGCCAGTATGTCAGTCACAATTTTTTTTAGTTTCTAAGCAAATCTTTTGTGTTTTGGCTTTCCAAATACTTCTAGGACCAAGACGGTTCCCATATCAAAGGCTTGCTGATTAATTTTATCCATCACAACTGGCCCTCTCTTCTGCGACATCGTTTTCTGGAGGAATTTATCACTCCCATTGTAAAGGTATACTGATTTCTAAGGTACCATAATGGATATTTGAAGGCTCTACTCCTCAACCCTGGATACACATATAACCTCAGTGATGTGTGATGGTATGCAGGGAACCCAGCAGTGTGGAAAGCCATAGCAATGTGTTTTTTTTACCTCAGGTGTCTAAAAACAAACAAGAAATGGCATTCTATAGCCTTCCTGAGTTTGAAGAATGGAAGAGTTCTACACCAAATCATAAAAAATGGAAAGTCAAATATTACAAAGGTTTGTACTGAAACTCACATAGAACTTCTCATTTTGTTATATACCATTGTACAGGTTTATATGGAGTAACTTGGTGTTCTTGCTTTTGTAGGTTTGGGTACCAGCACATCAAAGGAAGCTAAAGAATACTTTGCAGATATGAAAAGACATCGTATCCAATTTAAATATTCCGGTCCCGAAGATGATGCTGCAATCAGCCTGGTGAGTTTGAGTGTATTTCACAAATACATTCTGGTTTTAGAGGGGCTTCCCAGGTGGAGCAGTAGTAAAAAAAAAATTGCCTGCCAATGCAGGAGATGCAAGAAACATGGGTTCCATCCCTGGGTCGGGAAGATCCCCTAGAGAAAGAAATGGCAGCCCACTCCAGTATAGTTGACTGGAAAATCCCATGGACAAGGGAGCCTGGTGGGCTACAGTCCATTGGGTTGCAGAGTCAGACACAACTGAGCACATACACACACTGGTTTTAGAAATCAGTGTTTTAACTAGTCAACTGAAACATTTAATTTTTCATGTAATAAAATGTTCTATAAAATAGATGATTTTCAGTACACATATTCCAAAGAAAGGAATCAGGTATTTTAGAAACTGAGTTATTATGGTTTGTTAGTTTTTTCTAGAAAAAATATTTTGGTATCTGTTAGTGCCAGTAACATCTTTTTTACCTTCTAATTTGTAGGCCTTTAGCAAAAAGCAGACAGATGATCGAAAGGAATGGTTAACTCATTTCATGGAAGATAGAAGACAACGAAAGTTACTTGGCCTTCCTGATGTAAGAAAATTTTAAATATATCCCACAAAATGTACTATTTACTGACCTTTTAGAATTGATAGTATAGCAAATTAAGGCTACTAAATAAATGTTTCAGTAAAAAAGTTAATAGATAACTACTTATAAATATCCTTATTTAATGATTGCTGCATAGATGTATTAGACCTGAAAGAAACTACAAAGTCAATAAACTTTTTTCCTAATTGTACAGCAAATAAATTTGCTTTGTCTTTAAAACATAAAATACTTTATAATTCTTTGTTTTTGAAAGACTTTAAGAATTAGCATAGAAATGATAATGCTTTGTTTTATTTTTGCATTAAGCATTGTTAAGACCAGTGATGTTTTTTATCTTAAACTAGATCATTTAATACTCTCTTTGGTTCCTCAGGATTATTTGTATGGGCAAGCTACCACATATCTGACATACAATGACTTCATAAACAAGGAACTTATCCTGTTTTCAAATTCTGATAATGAAAGGTCTATCCCATCTATGGTGGATGGTGAGTTCTATTTTTACCATAAGATGGAAATCAATGCCTAGAAATGATTAAATTAATGATATTAATATTTGCACGTCTTTCATTTTGAAGGTTTGAAACCAGGTCAGAGAAAGGTTTTGTTTACATGTTTCAAACGGAATGACAAGCGAGAGGTGAAGGTTGCCCAGTTAGCTGGGTCAGTAGCTGAGATGTCCTCTTATCATCATGGTGAGGTAAACACATTATCTATAATGTTTCTGGAAAGCATTATAGCAGAAATACCTGCAAAGTCATTCTCCAAACAGTTGGTGAAAGTATAAGCTGGTACATCCATAGTAGAGAATAATTTGGTGAAATATATCAAACTATAAAATTGTTTATTTTGTAACTTAATCTGATTATAAAAATAATGTGCCTATAATGGGCTTCCCTGATGGCTCAGGCTAAGGAATATGTCTGCAATGCAGGAGACCCACATTTGATCCCTGGTTTGGGAAGATCCCCTGGAGAAGGGAATGTCTAAAACAAGGCTACTATAATCAAAAGATATGCAAGGATCTACATTCAAAGATATTAATATTTAGTAATGTTTGCTATAACTTTGTTATGCCAAAATTTAGACATGGAAAGTGTCCATCAAATGGAAAATTATTATAAATTATGACATCTGTACATGGAATCTGTGATATAAGTGATAGGTGGGGCTTCCCTGGTGGCTTAGAGGTAAAGAATCTGCCTGCCAATGCCGGAGACACGTGTTCGATCCTTGGGTCAGGAATATCCCCTGGAGAAGGAAACGGTATTCTTCAACCCACTCCAGTATTCTTGCCTGGGAAATCCCATGGACAGAGGAGGAGCCTGGCAGGCTAGAGTCCATGGGGTCACAAAAGAGTCAGACATGACTTAGCAACAACAACATATCTATAGGTACTAACACTGAAGAACATAGTGAGGGAAAAGAAAAGAAGACCAGAATAATAATATACTCCAAACTGTTATCTTTGGTTATCCCTGGGAATGGGAAAGGGCAGTTTTCTAATTTTTCATATATGTCTGAATTGATTGCCTTTATACAAACATACATCTGTTCGTTTTTTATTTTGAAATTGGTTTTTTGCATTTATTATATAAAACATTTTTAAAGAATAAGATTTCCTGTAAGTTTCTAGAGTTTTAAAGAGATGATTGTCTTGCTTGTTGCTTCAAATCAAAATATAGTAGGTACTTTGTAGATGTTCACCTAGTAAATATTTGTTTAATGCTTACCGTGTACAGAGTATACAAAATTAAATCATATATATTCTCTACCTTTAACATATAATCACAGTTAAGCCAGAGGGCTACCACACATGTGCACATACACTCACACAACTATAGAGTGAAACGTGCTAGAATAGAAAGGAGTAGTTTTTAACACAGAGGAGGAAATACTTCATTCTGCAGAGGGTAAATGGAGGAGCTGTGCCTTCAGGGTTAAGACTTGATAGAAATTGCTGGAAGGCAAGCAATTTCTGAACTAGGGGCCAGAAGTCTTAGGTTTACGTACTACGTCTGCCATGTATTTATCTTGGAAAAGCCAGTAAACATCTACACTTCATAAAACCTTACAGGATTATAGTGAAATATAGTCATAACAATAGACACGTTATTATTGAGGCTATGGATGAGACTAATGAATCTTTTTTCCCCCAGATGTCACTAATGATGACCATTATCAATTTGGCTCAGAACTTTGTGGGCAGCAATAATCTGAACCTTTTGCAGCCCATTGGTCAGTTTGGTACCAGGTTGCATGGTGGCAAGGACTCTGCTAGTCCTCGATACATCTTCACAATGCTCAGGTGGGTATGCTTCCGATTTTTAGTAAATTGTCATTTCCAATTTTGAAGTCTTGTGAGTTAGTTGACCAAAAACAGAAAAATTCAGTTAATCAGAAAATGGATTTTTGATGCAAATGTTTGCATTCTTAATTGTTTTAAACTAGCTCATTAAAGTTTAGTCTAC
Source organism: Bos taurus (assembly GCF_002263795.3). Lineage (NCBI taxonomy): Eukaryota > Metazoa > Chordata > Mammalia > Artiodactyla > Bovidae > Bos > Bos taurus. The sequence goes on along the minus strand of NC_037346.1, from coordinate 40,641,337 downwards.
TCTTTGCAATGAGTAGAAAATCAAAATTCTATTTCAGTTTGATAGCTTAGCCTTTATATCCCTTAAAATGTTGTTTCCTTGCCAAACTATAAATGTTTTACTCTTGTTTCTTTTTATTTTCTTCTCTTTTCTTCCATCTAGAGCTGTGGTTATCAACCAGGGTAGTTTTCACCCTTGAGGGGACATATGGCAATGTCTGGAGACATTTTTGATTGTCATGACTAGGGGAGCCATGCTATTGGCATCTAGTGAGGCCAGGGGTATTGCTGAACACTCTGTAATGCACAGGACAGCACTTGCACAGCACAGAACTATCTGACCCAGTAGTGCCAAGATTAAGAAACTCCGATATAGAGTTTAAGCCAGAGTCAAGATAAGAACTTAATTCTTCTTAAATACCAAAGTGGAAATACTGCTTCCTTTACAAGTCTGTGGAAAGTACATTATGATTGGTCAATTTTCAACTGTCATCTTATTCATTCTTTCAACAGCATAGGGCATAATTAATAATTCCATCCCTGAGCCTCTTTTTTTCTCTATTTATCCTCCAGGACACTAGGCTGTTGGTTCTCCTCCTTAGTAGTCTTCTTCAGTGGGTCCTTCTCATCTTCCCAACCTCCAAATTATGGCCTGCCCTGGGGCTTCTTCATCTGATCTCTTTCTACTAACTATACTGCCTTCCCATCCAGGGATGATATCTCATGCATCCAGTCTCAGCTCCAGCTCTGGCCTCTAAATTTCATGTCCCTCTCAGCTTTTACTACTTGGATGTCTAATAAATATCTCAAACATAAGTTCAAAACTACACTCTTAGTCCCTGTCTCAGTAAATGAAATACCATCCTCCTAATTCTCAGGCTAAAAATTTGGAGTTACCTTTGACTTGTTTTCTCTACACTTGCATCCAGTTCATCAGCAAGTCCTGGGGACTCTGAACTGGAAAAATACTTAGTCACCCCATTCAATATATAGACTAGTATAGTCTACCACCCTTCTTTCTGTTGGCAGTAGATTAACTTTTTTAATAGGTTCCTCGAGTTCAAAACCTTCCAACTTTTTAAAAAATATTTATTTATTTGGCTGTATCAGGTCTTAGTTGTCACATGCAGAATCCTTGTTGCAGCACATGAGCTTCTCTTTAGTTGTGGTGCATGGACTCTAGAGTATACGGGCTCATTAGCTGCCTCACAGCATATGGGATCTTAGTTCCCCGACCAGGGATCAAACCCATGTCCCCTGCATTGGAAGGTGGATTCTTAGCCACTGGAATAACTTCTTCATTCAGAAAAAAATTAGAGCTTTATTTTAGCAAGCCAGACCCTATATGATCTGTGCTCCCCCTCCCCATGTCTTGATTCCATCTCATACTATCTCTTCTTCGAACACACCTGGCCTCTTTGCCTATAATCAAAGAGGCCAAGCACACTCCCTCAGTGCCTCTGACTTACTGGTACCTCTGTTTGCTGTATGTACACTTTCTCTCAGTTTCTTCTGTGCTCAAATATTATCCTATCAGAAAGGGCTTAGCATTCCTTAGCAGCCCCTCAACCAATTTTAGGTACTTTATCTATTTAATATTTACCATACCACCTGACAAAATGTACATTCATTGGCTGTACTACTAGAGTATCTACCTGTACTGAGCTCCTTAAAGACTGAGACTTAATATCTGCAGTGCTTGACATATATGTAGAAAATACTCTAAATAATATTGGTAAATGAATATTAACAGGTAAAGCCAAGGTAGTTTTTATGTATATATCTGAAATAACACATGTTCTTTCCATGAAAGTTGTGTCAAAGCCAATATTTTTCTAAAACAACATTCTTTGTTTTCTCTTTAGCCCTTTGGCTCGGTTGTTATTTCCAGCAAAAGATGACCATACATTAAAGTTTTTATATGATGACAACCAGCGTGTTGAGCCTGAATGGTATATTCCTATTATACCCATGGTGTTGATAAATGGCGCTGAAGGAATTGGTACTGGGTGGTCCTGCAAAATCCCCAACTTTGATGTTCGTGAAGTTGTGAATAACATCAGACGTTTGATGGATGGAGAAGAACCTTTGCCAATGGTAACTATTCTGTGGACTAAGAACCTTAGTTTTCCTCTGGTTTCAATTCAGCAGATGATGTAGCTAAAGAGCATAAAAATTTATTTATTGCTTAATGTTAGATTTACTGTTTAATGCTGTTGGGATTTGTTTTAGTATCACATTTCGAAAACATTCTTTTTTTAAATACCAATTTAGCTTCCAAGTTACAAGAACTTCAAGGGTACCGTTGAGGAGCTGGCTCCAAATCAATATGTGATTAGTGGTGAAGTGGCTATTCTTAATTCTACAACCATTGAAATCTCAGAGCTTCCCATCAGAACGTGGACCCAGGTAAGTAAGGATTTCTTTTTTGATTTCTGTGATGGGGAAACATTTTTTATACTAACGTATGTTGAATACACAGGAGCCTAAGTTTTAGAAACTTACAAAAGGATTCTTTCTTTTAGACGTATAAGGAACAGGTTCTTGAGCCCATGTTGAATGGCACTGAGAAGACACCGCCTCTCATAACAGATTATAGGGAATACCACACAGACACCACTGTGAAGTTTGTTGTGAAGATGACTGAAGAAAAGCTGGCGGAGGCAGAGAGAGCTGGACTACACAAAGTCTTCAAACTCCAAACTAGTCTCACATGCAACTCTATGGTATGTCCTGTTTTATGATAAACGTGTTTCCATGTATATTACAGGTTAATATCAATTTTTAAAGGATGTCTTAGGCTACTTTTACATTTTCAAAGAATGAGGTCATTCCTTTAAAACCATTAAAGTTTAGCCAATTTATCTACTGTTGACTCTAATCTTGTTTTTTCTTTTCTAGGTCCTCTTTGACCATGTAGGCTGTTTAAAGAAATATGACACAGTTTTGGATATTCTAAGAGACTTCTTTGAACTCAGGCTTAAATATTATGGATTAAGAAAAGAATGGCTTCTAGGAATGCTTGGTGCTGAATCTGCTAAACTGAATAATCAGGCTCGCTTTATCTTAGAGAAAATAGATGGCAAAATAATCATTGGTATGTTTCTGGACCGATAACTGCCTGTACTAAAATTACAATCTTGCCTCACTTCTTTTAAACAGTTTTGGTAAGAGGAATGATAGGGAGGGAGGACAAAATCCATTTATTTCTGCTGGTTCCATGTGTGTCTTTCATATATCTAAATAAGCATTTATGGTTTAAAAGAGATAGCTTTTCCTAGACTGAGCATCTTGAGAAATCAGAAATTAGTTAACATTCCCTGGTGGCTCAGACGGTAAAGTGCCCACAATGCGGGAGACCGGGGTTCAATTCCCGGGTCGGGAAGATCTCCTGGAGAAGGAAATGGCAACCCACTCCAGTACTCTTGCCTAGAAAACTCCATGGATGGAGGGGCCTGGTGGGCTACAGTCCATGGGGTCACAAAGAGTCTGACAGAACTGAGCGACTTCACTTTCACTTTAGACAGAAGAGAATGGAGAGCTAGAAGAGGTCCCTGTGTAAACTGATTGATAACAGCAGAGAGAAGTCTGATAGAAAAACCAAAAAGGAAGGAGGATTTTAAATGGATTATATTATAAGTAAATTGTATACCCAAGACTGAAAGTTCTGTCTAAGGGAATTTTAAGACATTCCAGAAGCAACAAAATCAAAGTTTAAGTATTAACCAGGAATAAAACAGTTTTGACTAAAGTTAGAAGCCTCAGCTCTGGCCAGGATTAACTAAAAAAGCCAGGTAACTATGGGTTGTAGTAGCAAGTACCAAAACACGACAACACAAGTTACATAGTGATCACAGGATAATTTTCTAATGGTACACAAAAATGTTTAGTTTAATAGTTACATATTCAGGGGTCTTTTAAAATACTATAACAGTGCATCTCAGTCCCCTAATTTTACAGATACTACCGCTTAAGACAAAGCTAAATAAATAATATTGGGTATGACTCAAAAATAAAAAGTAAAGATTATATTTAGTTGACTAGAATTTAGGAAATACTAGAGACTGTCCAGGCTTCTTGAAGAGTTAATATAGAAGGCCTAAAGGTGTGACTTATGTCAAGTTAATTGGCACTTAGAACCTCACTATATCACAGCTAGTAACATTCAGTATCCCTCAAAGTCTAATAAATTGACTATAGTAGACACTGAGAAGGGGGTACTATAGAAAAAAGGGAACAAATGCATTGTAAGGGGCCATAACAAGAGAAATCAATGTTTGGATGGTGGCACTAAGAACTTACCTGCTCGAGTGTTGAAATGAAAAGAACAGAGTATAATTGAGGTTGATATTTATCAGAAATAAAGGTTTTGATTGTCTTCTGTTATGATTAGATCACAACCTCATATATGATTTGACTGCCCCCTTGTGGTAATTTATATTTATCAGTGGTTTAGGGAGAAGACTTGGTGTCCACCAGGATGTACAAATTTATGCAAAAAGACCTTATAAGTTCCAGTTTTAATCTTTTGACTTAATATGGTAAAAACTTTATCCTTTCCTAAAATATTGCTCAAAACTACTGTCTCTGTGTTCACATTTGTTTAAATAGAAAATAAGCCTAAGAAAGAGTTAATTAAAGTTCTGATTCAGAGAGGATATGATTCGGATCCTGTGAAGGCTTGGAAAGAAGCCCAGCAAAAGGTAATTTCTTGGTTAGCATTTTCTATGTTATTAGAGATTGTGTACAATCTAATGTCTATATTTCACATTTCCTATTAAAGATACATTTTAATTTCTTGTTTAGGTTCCGGATGAAGAAGAAAATGAAGAAAGTGACAGTGAAAAGGAAACTGAAAAGAGTGACTCTGCAACAGATTCTGGACCTACCTTCAACTACCTTCTTGACATGCCTCTTTGGTATCTAACCAAGGAAAAGAAAGATGAACTGTGCAAACTAAGAAATGAAAAAGTGAGTTGTTGCTGGATAGTACATGTTGCTTGGTTGTATTCTAATGGTGAAAGAAAATTGTGGGCTTTGGGAAAATGCTGTTTATGCACATAAATTAACTCTTAATTTTCTGACTGTCTTATGAAGGAGCAAGAGCTAGAAACATTGAAGAGAAAGAGTCCATCAGATTTGTGGAAAGAAGACTTGGCTGCTTTTGTTGAAGAGCTGGAGGTGTGTAGTTTATAATGCCCATGTTAGAATTTGTATTAATGAAATAAGCTATTCTAGCAATATACCTCGTCAGGAAATTTCACAGTTGACAATAGAAAGAATATAGGGGGCATAAGTAAATGGTACCAGGAAACACACTACCTAGAAGTTTTCACAGGAAGAGGGGAAAGGACAAAAGTTGATTTTTGACCTATTGGGAGTGAGAATTTAAATGTAGAAGAACACCAACCCAGCCCCCGAAGTAAACCTGAAAGGACAAAGACAGTTTCCTTCAGGGCTGGCTAATCAGTAGTTTAAGAAGATCCTTTGTTTCCAAATCAGTAATACTGTTTTGCAACATTATCTTTAACATAAGAAAAAGTATCTTAATTCCATAAATTAAGCTAAAATCTTTAATGTGAAGATTTATGTTATTGCACTTCAGTTTGGATGTCTAGCTTATAATCGGTGATTGGATACATTACTGGAATCACATCCTTTCTGCTTATTTGAGTTTATAAACGTATACATTTATGTGTATGTATATGTGTTTTATCCTTAATTCTGATTCCCCATTTTATCCTCAAAGGTTAAGTTGTAGAATCAAACGTAGAACTCAGTCTTTTATCTCCACTTTTCAAAGTGTGCCTTAATGTTTGAACAGCTTATCACAAATTTACCTTTGAGATGTAACAAACTGAAATCAGTTTAATCATTGCCTTTTATTCTGTCCCTAGGGATAAAGTGACATCTATGCTGTAATGTCCTTGTTAGCTTATAGACTTGCTGTCTTTTTTTTTTGATGTGACCCCATTGTATATATATATTTTTTAATTGAAGGATAATTGCTTTACAGAATTTTGTTGTTTTCCGTCAAACCTCAACATGAATCAGCCATAGGTATACATATATCCCCTCTATTTTGAACTTCCCTCCCATCTTCCTCCCCATAGCCTTGCTTTCTTATATCCACCTTTTCTAGGTTGTTGAAGCAAAGGAGAAACAAGATGAACAAATAGGACTTCCTGGGAAAGGTGGGAAAGCAAAGGGGAAAAAAACACAAATGGTAGAAATTTTGCCTTCTCCAAGTGGAAAAAGAGTCATCCCCCGAGTGACTGAAGAAATGAAAGCAGAGGCAGAAAAGAAAATTAAAAAGAAAATTAAGGTAATACTCTTGAAAGCTTATACATAAAACACTTTAAGCATTTTTCCACTTAGAACTGAACTAATCATAGAACTTCTAATCCCGTAGTTTGGAATTTATCAACTCATCATAACTTCCCTTTCTTACGAGCCTGATTTATTTTCAATGTTTAAGTATCTTTGAAAAAGTCATACCCATACCATTATTCAGAGCTCTTAGCCAAAATAGAAAGAAAAAAAAAATCACTCTTTGACCAAATATATATTTGTATATTTGACCCTATATTATTCTGAATAATAAGTTGGCAGAATTTGACCATTTTTGTTGTGTGGTCTTTTAGAGTGAAAATACTGAAGGAAGCCCTCAAGAGGATGGAATGGAAATGGAAAGCCAAAAACTGAGACTGGAAAAGAAACAGAAAAGAGAGCCAGGTATTGAAACATCTTAAGAAAAATGATGTAGAGTTGAGATTAAATTCTGTTTGTTACCTAGTATGTTCCACATAGATATTCAGAAGTTCTTCTTGAGGTCCATGAAGGACTATATCTGAAATTCCCTATCTTTTTCCTTGGTATTTGATTTTTGTAATGAAATACTTTATTGGGCTCTGAAGAAAATGCTCAGTTTGTTAAGTTTCACTTTCTAGCTGGTTATAAGGTTTTAATATATATAACATCAGTTCAGTCGCTCAGTCGTGTCCGACTCTTTGCGACCCCATGAATCGCAGCACACCAGGCCTCCCTGTCCATCACCAACTTCCGGAGTTCACTCAGACTCACGTCCATCGAGTCAGTGATGCCATCCAGCCATCTCACCCTCTGTCGTCCCCTTCTCCTCCTGCCCCCAATCCCTCCCAGCATCTGAGTCTTTTCCAATGAGTCAACTCTTCGCATGAGGTGGCCAAAGTATTGGAGTTTCAGCTTTAGCATCAGTCCTTCCAGTGAATACCCAGGACTGATATCCTTTAGAATGGACTGGTTGGATCTCCTTGCAGTCCAAGGGACTCTCAAGAGTCTTCTCCAACACCACAGTTCAAAAGCATCAATTCTTCCACTCTCAGCTTTCTTCACAGTCCAACTCTCACATCCATACATGACCACTGGAAAAATCATAGCCTTGACTAGACAGGCCTTTGTTGGCAAAGTAATGTCTCTGCTTTTTAATATGCTGTCTAGGTTGGTCATAACTTTCCTTGTCCAAGGAGTAAGCGTCTTTTAATTTCATGGCTGCAGTCACCATCTGCAGTGATTTTGGAGCCCAAAAAAATAAAGTCTGACATTGTTTCCACTGTTTCCCCATCTATTTGCCATGAAGTGATGGGACCAGATGCCATGATCTTCATTTTCTGAATGTTGAGCTTTAAGCCAACTTTTTCACTCTTCTCTTTCACTTTCATCAAGAGGCTTTTGAGTTCCTCTTCACTTTCTGCCATAAGGGTGGTGTCATCTGCATATCTGAGGTTATTGAGATTTCTCCCGGCAATCTTGATTCCAGCTTGTGCTTCTTCCAGCTCAGCGTTTCTCATGATGTACTCTGCATAGAAGTTAAATAAGCAGGGTGACAATATACAGCCTTGACGTACTCCTTTTCCTATTTGGAACCATATTCATATATAAAGTTTCTTGAAGACAGTCACCACATCTTAGTCATGTTGTTTTATCCCCAGAGTTCAGCACTGTACCTGGGATATACTTAACACTCACTCAGTAAATTAAATAGAAATAACAACTCTAACCATTTGTTTATGCCTTTACTGAATATCTACTTATTTTTAACATCTTCATTGAGCTGTTTTAACATACTCACATGCAAGATTCACTCATTTAAAGTGTACCATTTGGTGATTTTAGTATACTCAGTTTTAGAACAGTTTCTTGCCCTGCAAAGAACACTGTACCCATTAATGGTCACTCTCCATTTTCTCCCAACTCCCCCTCCCCCCAGGCAACCACCAATCTACTTTCTGTGTCTAGATTTGTCTATTCTGGACATTTTATATGAATGGAATCATGTAATATTTTCCTTTGTGGCTGACTTCTTCACTTAACATAATGTTTTCAAGGGTCAGCCATGTAGTAACATGTATCAATACTTCATTCTGTTTTGTTGCCAAATAGTTTTTCATTGTATGAATATACCACATTATATTTATTTGGTCATCAGCTGATATTTGGATTGTTTCCACTTTCTTTGGAGAAGTGTCTGTTCAGATCCTTTGCCCATTTTTTACATTGGGTTATTTGTCTTTTTATTGTTGAGTTAGTTGGAAGAGTTCTTTATATTCTAGATGCCAGATCTTTATCAGATATATGATTCTCAAATATTTTCTGCCAGCCTGTGAAATATCTTTTCATTTTCTTGATGGTGTCCTTTGAAGCACAATTTTTAATTTTGATGAAGTCTAATTTATCTTTTTCTAATGTTGCTCATATTTTTGGTGTCATATCTAATCTTTTGCCTAAGGAATTCCCTGGCAGTCCAGTGATTAGGACTCCATGCTTTCACTGCTGAGGGCCCAGGTTTGATCCCTAGTTGGGGAACTAAGATCCTGCGAGCCCTGTGGTGTAGCCAAAAAAAGAAGAAAAGATTTATCCCTATTTTCCTCTAAGAGTTTTTAGTTTTAGCTTTTACATTTAGGTAATTTTGAAGTAAGTTGCATATGGTATAAGCAAGGGGTCCAACTTCATTCTTTTGCATGTGGATATCCAGATGACCCAGCATCATATATTGAAAAAACTTTCCCTATTGAATTGTTTTCACTTTTGCCAAAAATCTAAAGTTTATTTATGGATTCTCAACTCTATTCCATTGATTGATGTATATGTCTATCCTTGAGTACCTACTTTTGATAGGTAATGTGTGCTCAGTTCTGTGGGGAGTACAAAGATGAATAAAACAAATAGAAACATTTTTTGTTGTTGTTCAGTTGACTGGTCACATCCGAGTCTTTGAGACTCCCTGGACTACAGCACTGCAGGCTTCCCTGTCCTTCACTGTCTCCCAGAGTTTGCTCAAACTCATGTCCAGATGCCATCCAACCATGTCTGTTGTCCCTTAAAGATCTTAGTGTTGAAAAAGAAGTAGTAAGAAAATGGGAGGGGAGCTCAAGAGGGAAGGGATATATATATAGTTACGGCTGATTCACATTGTTGTATGGCAGAAACCAACAACGTTGCACAGCAGTTATCCTCCAAAAAAGTAATAAAAGTATGCCGTATGTACTATGCTGTTTAAACTACCTAGCAATCAGTACTTTGGCCACTTGATGCTAGTGGCCAACTCATTAGAAAAGACCGTGATGCTGGGAAAGATTGAAGGCAAAAGGAGAAGGGGGTGGCAGAGGATGAGATGGTTAGATAGCATCACCAATTCAATGAACATGAATTTGAGCAAACTCCAGGAGATAGTGAAGGATGGGGAAGCCTGGCTGCAGTTCATGAGGTCACCAAGAGTGGGTCACAAATTAGCAACTGAACAACACAAAGCAATCAATTAGCATATAAAGCCAATGAATCAAATAAGTATTATATAATGTGCATGGGACAATGAGAAGGCCCCCTTCGCAGAGTGGGAGGGTTTATTTTGAAAAATAGTAGCAAATAGTTATATCAAATTGTGGAGAGTTAGGAAACCAGGTTGTTGGGGAGGGTGGATATGTTGGATTCAACTAGGTATATGAAGAAAGAACTAAGTAGACCAGTAGGGAGACTGTTCTTCTTATCTTTGGGCCTAAATGAGGGAAATAAATAGCAAAGGGTGGGTATGAGAGACAGTTGGGGTTAAGAATTAACAAGACTTAGTGACTTTAAACCTCCTCAACTCAGCCATTAAATGCCCCTTAAGGTTTGGGCCAAGCCATTCTTCCCTTTGCATTGTCTCCCTTGCCTTGACTTGTATAACTTACTGATCTTCCAGCTGTTCTTATGCCTTTCCCATCTCCACACTGTAGCCTACAAAACTCTTTAAAAATGCAAATCTGGTCATGTAAGTTCCCTTTTTAAAACAAAATTCTTAACAAGACCAGCCATTCTCCTCCTGACTTCTGTTTTCCAGCCATAATGGATTTCTTTCAGCTTCCTAAACGCACTGTATTTTCTCACAGAACTTTGTACATGTTATATCCTGAACTAGAATGTTTGTCATCCATTTCCCTTCAGCTAGTTAACTCTTGTTTAAACTTCAGATCTCAGCTCAAACACCTCTTTCTTGCAAAAGCCTCATATTTATATATATATACATGCATCCATGGAAAATCCCATGAGAGGAGCCTGGTAGGCTGCAGTCCATGGGGTCGTGCAGAGTCGGACACGACTGAGTGACTTCACTTTCACTTTTCACTTTCATGCATTGGAGAAGGAAATGGCAACCCACTCCAGTGTTCCTGCCTGGAGAATCCTGGGGATGGCAGAGCTTAATGGGCTGCCGTCTCTGGGGTCGCACAGAGTCGGACATGACTGAAGCGACTTAGCAGCAGCAGCAGCACACGCATACTATTGATGCATGCCCTATGTAAACACATATACTGTGGGATTACTACTACTATGGGATTAGATGACCAAGCTATAAGCTCCTTAGCAAGGGGGACTATGTCTGTCTCCCTTCACCATTGTATTCCCAGTACTAGCACAGAGTTAAGTATTAGGTTGGCCAAAAAGTTCATTCAGTTAGTGACTGCTTTGTTGAATAAAGTCCTTGGTAAATAGGAAAAATATATCTTTTATTTTTACACTTTAAGCCAAATGAAGTTTTGGGGCAACCTAATATTTGAAGGATAGATGGATGATAGATGGAGAAAAGTGAGTCAGAGAATATGTAAAGATGGTTAATTCCTATCTCCTTTCCAGTTACCAAGACAAAGAAACAAACTACATTGCCATTTAAACCAATCAAGAAAGCAAAGAAAAGAAACCCCTGGTCCGATTCAGAATCAGATATGAGCAGTAACGAAAGTAATTTTGATGTCCCTCCACGAGAAAAAGAGTCACGGAGAGCAGCAGGTAAGGAAAAGTGAAGAACATGCTGCATATTCTGAAAAATTCAAACGACCTGTGTATTTCAAGATACATAATCCCAGAAATTGTTATCTTAGAGCAGTAATTAAAATTTTGAGAAATTAAGACATCTTTTCAAAGATTAAACTGAAGCTTGTATCTTCAGGACATATTGTATTAATATGTGGATTAAATATTTCTCCTGTTGTCCTCTTTGATTCTTTGCATATGTATATTTTTAACAGCAAAAACCAAATTCACAATGGATTTGGATTCAGATGAAGATTTTTCAGATTTTGATGAAGACACTCAAGATGATTTTGTCCCATCAAATGCTAGTCCACCTAAGATCCAAACTTCCCCGAAGTAAGTATCCTCTCTAATAGGGATTTTAGCATGATTGTTTTTAATAGTTGATGATATATTCTTTGTTGTTTGACACATTTAGAACTGGTCGTCAGGATGTTTTGTTTTATTTTATTCTAGACATAATAACAAAGAACTGAAGCCACTGAAGAGTGCCTCATCAGGTATGTATTTAAGTAAAAATTGTGAGATGTCTGCTTTACTGGACACTCAGGTCCACCTGGCTTCTAACCCAGACTATATTATCCAAGTCCTGTCTTTGAAAATAAATGTGGGTTCTTGTTAGTATTACATTGATATTGGTCATTAGATTTAGTTTTGCACATGAATAAGTTCTCCATTTAATATATTAAAAGTAACCATGTGCTTGCCAGGTACTGTGCTAGAGATACAAAAAATAACTTTGCTGATGAAGAACCCAGAAATTAGAACAAAGTTATAAAAGTGTGTTTGAAATATTCCAGAAAAGTCACAAACATGGTGTTTGAATAGGAATTCAGAGCAGGGACAAAGCACGGATTTTTGTGTATTGCTTATATGTACTACTTTCCTTTCCATTTGAAGTAACAGAGCTTGATGCTGATGATGCTGAGGATAATGCACCACCTCCTCCAAGCTCTCCTGCTGCAGATTTCCCAGCTGTAACTGAAACCATAAACCCTGTTCCTAAAAAGAATGTGACAGCAAAGAAGACAGCAGCAAAAAGTGAGCCTCAGTCTTTGAATTGGGTAATATTGGGATTAACTAACTGGCTTCTACAAGTCAACTTCAAATTTTTATTCTCCAAATTTACTATAGGTATTAAAATAAAGACCTTGTCTAAATGAAAACAAATCCTTAGATCTTTATAATCAAAATTGCTAGTCAGAAGATTTTTAAAAAGTGTTTCTCAAAATGCCAGGTGTTATCCTAACTAGTCATACCTATGACAGGGATGGGACTTAGAAACAGTTACAAACACTTAACATGAAGCCTATAACTACAAAAAAAATCAGATACTTAAGAATATTTCAATTCTCTTATGCATTTTCGTCTCGATTGTTGTCTTTTCCTATGTTAAATATAAGCGGAAAGCAAGTTGCTAAAGAAAGTTCACTGTGGAAACAGTTCAGCTAAGAGTGACCATGATGAATGCCTGTCTTACAGGTCAGTCTTCCACCTCCACTACAGGCACCAAAAAAAGGGCTGCACCAAAAAAAACCAAAAAGGATCCAGACTTGGATTCTGATGTCTCTAAAAAGCCTAATGCCCCCAAAACCAAGACTCGCCGCAAAAGGAAGGCGTCCTCCTCTGATGATTCCGACTCTAATTTTGAGAAACTGATCTCCAAAGCAGTCACAAGCAAGGTACTTGTTCTAGTCGGTCCTTTCACTGTAGGTTTTTTTTCCCCACTGAAAAAAGTTACTGTGAAACACGTAATCAAGCTTTGCTGCTAATAATTTGGCTCATTTTTAAGAAAATAAATGTAAATCCATTACCCTTGTACTCTATGTAGTTTAGCTGTAAAACAGCTAAATGTCACTAATCAGTCAATGAGAGGTTTGCCTTTGGTCTGTTTCTTACTACTTGTTAGAAGGTGGAAAATTCCTTGAGTTGTAGTCTGTTGGTATATTTTTTGCATTGAAATTCTACTGTCCGGTTGATACTGGAAATTATTTGCGCTGTTCTTTTTTAGAAACCCAAGGAGGAAAGTGATGATTTCCATCTGGACTTGGACTCAGCTGTGGGTTCTCGGGCAAAATCTGTAAGAACAAAGAAACCTATAAAGTACCTTGAAGAATCAGATGAAGATGATTTCTTTTAAAATGTGAGGTGATATTTTAAGTAATGATCTTAAAGTTAGGTAAATGTCTCAATTTCCTCCCCTCTGAATTTAGTTTGGGGAAGGCAGTTTTAGTTCAGGACCATTAAAGTGAAGTATGTAGAGCCCAAGTGTCCTTTATCTCTCTGTAATACTGTATAATACTGTGACCATCTCGTGGACAGTGTTTTGTTTTCTTCTCTGCTTTGTATATGTATTTAGTCTGTTTTCTTGTCTTTTAAAGTATGATTTTAGGTTCTCCTGGCCTCTCGGGATAGTTGTGTGGTAACTTTAGCATAATGTAGTTTGACAGTTCATTAAGCTAAAATTGGAGCCCTTTGACATAAAGTTTCTACTCTGCCTACTTTCAGTAAATATGAGATAGAGCATGATTAGTTCTCTGTTTTATCTTAGTTTTATAAGTAATTTTCCATCAGATAGAACTCTATGTAGTTCCAGTTCCAAATACTCACTCAGCCTTTTATATGCTGAATTTTTAAGCAGTGAAAAATTGTTCATATTCTTCATATCCTTTTGAATAACAGCAGAAACCGTCAATAAAATGAAGAAAATTAGATCCTAAGTTGTGATTATCTCAACACTTGACTTGTCCCCTCAGATTGCAAAGGAGTCAGGAACAATATTCTCAAAGAATATTGATACTATACTCAGCAGTGAGTTTTTATATCCATTTTGGGAAATCTCCATAATTTTCCATTTATAAACTTTTCAAGACCTTCCTGCATTCATTACATGTGTGTGACTTGAGTGATGTTAATGTTTTTGTAAATATTTACTATGTTTTTCTATTTAGCTTAATTCCAACTATTTTGTACTTTAATAAAATGTTGTAAACATTGCAACCCTTGATTGTTGCCCTTATTTCACCCTGCACTACACTCTTTTCCTTAGTCTGAAATATATCCTCTTCACTTTTCACTATAAAATAGCTTTGAGAACTATTCTCATCATTTTCTGATGTCCCTCATAACTCCTGGCCACAGTGATAGTTCTAAGAGAAAGGCACCATGACTAACAGCCAAGCAGATTTTTCCCTGAGCTTTTAAACATGGGTGCTAAATTCATCTCTTCCACACTCAAAAGGTGTTGACCCTCCATCAATAAATAGCTTTAAATATAAATTTCGACTCCCTACTTTAATATTTTGATAATCCAGTCAACTGCTTGATGATGTCAGTAAATTATATTGGGGCAATTGGCTAATCATTTATGGGGGGAAAAAATGTTAGAAAGGCCCAACCCCTTCTCATCTTACAGGAAAGTTAAACTCAGACCTTTTTCCCCCTCCCCCACCCCCATGGCACACATTATGCAGGATCCCAGTTCCCTAACCAGGGATCAAACCCGTGCTTCCTGCATTGGGAACTGAGAGTCACCCACTGGACCACCAGGGAAATCCTTCACATAGACTATTAAGTATCAAAAACAAAACTGAAGGGACTTCCTGGTGGTCCAGTGGTTAAAAACTTACCTGCCAGCGCAGGGGACCTGAGTTCGATCCCTGGTCCAGGAAGATCCCACAAGCCACGGAGCAACTTAAGCCCGGGCATCACAGCTATGAAGCCCACCCACTTAGAGCCTGTGCTCCACAAGAGAATCCACTGCAATGAGTAGCTCCTACTTGCCTCAACTAGAGAAAACCCAAGAGTAGCAATGACCCAGTACAGCCATAATTTTTTTTTTTTTAATTAAAGAAGTACTAGAAGGAAAGTCTTGAGTTACAGAAGGATAGCCATCCTAAACACATCCCCGAGGGTGGCGTTGTCCAAAGAATGGAAAATGAGCCCTTTTATCAGAACCTGAACAAAAAAAAAGGTCAAGCTCTTTTTGTCGCAGTTCTCACCTTAAGAAATTGGAGAAGGGGACGTGTGGAAATCGACGTAAATACAAAGGAGAGTTCAAGTAACACAAGAAATATCAGTGTCTTGGTTACAACATAATTTTACAAAATGCTTCCAAAGGGGAAAGTAGGCAAAGTGTTCAATCCCTGGGTTGGGAAGATCCCCTGGAGTAGGAAAGGGCAATCCATACCAGTATTCTTGTCTAGAAAATTCCATGGACGGAGGAGCCTGACAGGCTACAGTCTGTGTGGGACAGCAAAGAGGCAGACACCACTGAGCACGTACACACACGGAGGCAAAGTGTGCAATCGCTCTATTTTTCACAACTACATGTAAACCTATAATATCACAAAAAAAGTTACATACAAAGCTGCCTATTAAAGCTTCTATAATAATAAACTGAAAGTTACCTAAATGTCCAACAAGAGACATCTGGTAAAGCAAATTATGGTACAATGAGGAATACCAAGTGCTCACTAAGAACGACCATGCAGGGACTTCCCTGGAAGTCCAGTGGTTAAGACTCTGAGGACTTGCCTGGTGGCACAGTGGATGAGAATCCGCCTGCCAGTGCAGGGGATTTGGGTTCCATCCCTGGTCTGGGAAGATTCCACATGCCATGGAGTAACAAAGCCCAAGTGCCAGAACTACTGAGCCTGAGCTCTAGAGCCCTCGAACTCCAACTACCGAGCCCACACACCAACTGCTGAGGAAGCCCTTTGCTCCAAGGCCCACGTGCAGCAACTACTGAAGCCTGATACCTAGAGCTCATGCTCTGCAATAGCAGAAGCCACTGGAATGAGAAGCCCATGCAATGAAGAATAACCCCCACTCGCTGCAATTAGAGAAAGCCCGCACAGAGAAAAGACCCAGGGCAATTAAAAACAAAAAAAAACCTCATTCCGGTGCAGCAGGCGTAGGTTCAATCCCTGGTCAAGGAACAAAGATCCCACTTGGCACACAACCAAAAGATTAAAAAAAAAAAAATCATTTAGATTATTTGACTTGATATTAAGTGAAGAAAGCAAGTTGCAAATCAAAGGTGAAATCCCTGTCTGATGTGTATGCATTTGCTTACAAAATGAATCGTGGGAAAGTGGGAGAAAAGCATATAAACCTTTGGAAAGAAAAAAATCAAAAATGTTTCCCTTCAGAAACCAAAAGTTCTCTCTTGATCATTAATGCACTTGCTAACTAAAAAGACTCCAAGTGAATTCAGTCCTTGACTCCTCATTCCTTAAGCTGCTGACATTCTAGGAGATGAAAATTCTAGTTCTAATAAACTTAGTGTTTATATACGCTTAAACCCTTTAGAGATTATAGTGATTTCCTACACATATGAAACATTGCTTAGATACATAAGCACGTGTGTGCCAAGTTGATTCAGTCATGTCTAACTCTGCAACCCTATGGACTAGCCAACCAGGCTCCTCTGTCCATGGGACTTGCCAGGCAAGAATACTGGAGTGGGTTGCCTATGCCCTCCTCCAGGGGTCTTCCTGACCCAGGAAAACAAAATATATTTAAATAAAATTATTTAAAAAAACAATTTCTTACCAGGTCCACCCCAGAACTACTGACTTTTTAAAAAGCACTTGTTTTAACAAGCACTCCACCTAATCATGATGGAGAACCAATGCAATGTGCATTGAAAGGCCTTACTGTAAGTTGCAGCAAAATGTCAGTTGCTTTTCTCTGGATAATGAGATTTGGGTGATTTTTGTTTTCTTCTTTGTATCTTCCTATGGTTGACAAAAATAGTAAATATTACATGTTCTCTTTCAAAATGAAAGTAACTTTATATGTATTTTTCTGCTTCTGAAAATAATGTGAACTCCCAGGTTGCTCAGTGGTAAAGCATCTGCCTGTGAATGCAGATGTAAGAGATGTAGGTTCCATCCCTAGGTCAGAAAGATACCTGGGAAATTTCAGGGACAGAGGAGCCTGGCAGGTACAGTCCATGGGGTCGGCTGCGACTGAGTGACTGAGCACGCATGTACAAGTAATGTATGGGTTCTGGTTCTAATATGATGCTGAACTGTTAGCGCTCCAGGAATTGCCCTCAGGGCTTTTTCTCTTTCACTCAGGGGCTGCACCCTTGCAAATCTCAGCAGGATGTCTGCAGGGTGTATTGAAAACTGTGATGGTTAACTGTGTGTGTCAACTTGACTGGGTTAAGGCATGCCCAGATAGCTAGTAAAATAGAACTTCTGAATGTGTTCTGTGAGGGTGTCTCTGGAAAAGATCAGCATCTGAATCAGTAGGCTGAGTTAAGATGATTCCCACCAATGCAGGTGGGATCAACCACTCCACTGAAAAGAACAAAAATGTCGGGGGGGTGTGAATTTGCTCTCTCTGAGCTGAGGTGTCTGTTTTCTGCCCTCGGACCTCCATACTCCTGGTTCTCCACCCATGGGACTCAAACTGAATTACACCCCAGCTTTCCCAATTCCCCAGGTTGCAAATGGCAGATTGTGGGACTTAGCCTCCATAATTATGTGAGCCAGTTCCTATAATAAATCTCTTAAATAAATATATATACATCCTATTGGTTCTGTTTTTCTGGAGAATCCTGCCTATGCAAACTCCAAAGTCCATTTAGTACCGAAAGAACTGAAAATAACCTAGGATAGTGGATGTGGCAGCCTTGGTTCTGAATGCTGCAGAGAAGATCACATGGACGTGAAAAGAAATGCAAATAAAAACTACATCGAGGGGTGACTGCTTAATCCCAGGCCTTGCAGGTTAGTTTTTTCTAGGTTTGGACCCAAGGCTTCTGTTGAAACCATGCTCCACCAGATCATTGGTCAGGCCAAGAAGTATTCTAGCTTGATCCCCCTCTTCATATTTATTGGGCCAGGATGTACTAGAACAGCATCATATGTCACGTGCCTGGCATTGTTTAATCCCGTTGTCAGCTGGGACAGAAAGAATAACCCAGACCTCTGGAACCAGCTGGGACCTAATCAGTACAAGTTCAACTCTGTGAGTGTAGATTACAGCAGACTGAAGAAAGAAGGTCCAGACTTCTAAATGAAGCATTTCACTATAAAGTTGCTTAGAAGGAAGGTCTTCCAGAAGCCATTCACACAATTCCATCTAACCAGGAAATACTTGCCCTCTAAATGCACAAAACCATGTTAGTGTATTGTGTTGGAGTTTACACTGATTAATAAGTAGTCTGAAACTTAAAAAAAAAAAAAATACAATGAGGGGCTTCCCTGGTGGCTCAGCAGTGAAGAGTACATCTGCTAATGCAGAAGACACAGTTTCCACCCCTGATCTAGGAAGATACCGCGTGCCGAGGAGCAACTCAGCCCATGTGCTACAACCACTGAGCCTGTGCTCCAGAGCCCGGGAGCCATGACTACTGAACCCAAGTGCCACAACTACTGAAGTCCGAGTGCTCTGGAGCACATGCTCTGCAACAAGAGAAGCCACCTCAATGAGGAGCCCACACACCATACCTAGAGAGTAGCCCCCACACCTAGAGAGTAGCCCCCACTCTCCACAACTACAGAAAATCTGATCACAGCAACCAAGACCCAGCACAGCCAAAAATAATTAAAAAAAAATTTTTAAGGCAATTTTCTTTTTTAAATCTACAATGCAGGGGACTTCCCTTATGATCCAGTGGTTAAAACTCCATGCTCCCAATGCAAGGGACCTGATATCCATCCTTGGTCAGGGAATTAGAGTCTGCATGCCCTAAGAGCCCATTATGCCAAGACTAAAGATCCTGCATGCCACAGTGAAGACCGGGCACAGCCAAATTAAAACAAAAGCTACAATGAGGTATCACACTGGTCAGAATCAGATCAGATCAGTCACTCAGTCGTGTCCGACTCTTTGCGACCCCATGAATCGCAGCACGCCAGGCCTCCCTGTCCATTACCAACTCCCGGAGTTCACTCAGACTCACGTCCATTGAGTCAGTGATGCCATCCAGCCATCTCATCCTCTGTCATCCCCTTCTCCTCCTGCCCCCAATCCCTCCCAGCATCTGAGTCTTTTCCAATGAGTCAACTCTTCGCATGAGGTGGCCAAAGTACTGGAGTTTCAGCTTTAGCATCATTCCTTCCAAAGAAATCCCAGGGCTGATCTCCTTCAGAATGGACTGGTTTGATCTCCTTACAGTCCAAGGGACTCTCAAGAGTCTTCTCCAACACCACAGTTCAAAAGCATCAATTCTTTGGCGCTCAGCCTTCTTCACAGTCCAACTCTCACATCCATACATGACAACAGGAAAAACCATAGCCTTGACTAGACGAAACTTTGTTGGCAAAGTAATGTCTCTGCTTTTGAAAATGCTATCTAGGTTGGTCATAACTTTTCTTCCAAGGAGTAAGCGTCTTTTAATTTCATGGCTGCAGTCACCATCTGTAGTGATTTTGGAGCCCAGAAAAATAAAGTCTGACACTGTTTCCACTGTTTCCCCATCTATTTCCCATGAAGTGGTGGGACCGGATGCCATGATCTTCATTTTCTGAATGTTGAGCTTTAAGCCAACTTTTTCACTCTCCACTTTCACTTTCATCAAGAGGCTTTTGAGTTCCTCTTCACTTTCTGCCATAAGGGTGGTGTCATCTGCATATCTGAGGTTATTGAGATTTCTCCCGGCAATCTTGATTCCAGTTTGTGTTTCTTCCAGTCCAGCGTTTCTCATGATGTACTCTGCATAGAAGTTAAATAAACAGGGTGACAATATACAGCCTTGATGAACTCCTTTTCCTATTTGGAACCAGTCTGTTGTTCCATGTCCAGTTCTAACTGTTGCTTCCTGACCTGCATACAAATTTCTCAAGAGGCAGATCAGGTGTTCTGGTATTCCCATCTCTTTCAGAATTTTCCACAGTTTATTGTGATCCACACAGTCAAAGGCTCTGGCATAGTCAATAAAGCAGAAATAGATGTTTTTCTGGAACTCTCTTGCTTTTTCCATGATCCAGCGGATGTTGGCAATTTGATCTCTATATAGAAGCTCTATACAGTCAGCAAAAACAAGACCAAGAGCTGACTGTGGCTCAGACCATGAACTCCTTATTGCCAAATTCAGACTTAAATTGAAGAAAGTAGGGAAAACCACTAGACCATTCAGGTATGACCTAAATCAAATCCCTTATGATTATACAGTGGAAGTGAGAAATAGATTTAAGGGCCTAGATCTGATTGATAAAGTGCCTGATGAGCTGTGGAATGAGGTTCGTGACATTGTACAGGAGACAGGGATCAAGACCATCCCCATGGAAAAGAAATGCAAAAAAGCAAAATGGCTGTCTGGGGAGGCCTTACAAATAGCTGTGAAAAGAAGAGAAGCGAAAAGCAAAGGAGAAAAGGAAAGATATAAACATCTGAATGCAGAGTTCCAAAGAATAGCACGAAGAGATAAGAAAGCCTTCTTCAGCGATCAATGCAAAGAAATAGAGGAAAACAACAGAATGGGAAAGACTAGGGATCTCTTCAAGAAAATCAGAGATACCAAAGGAACATTTCATGCAAAGATGAGCTCGATAAAGGACAGAAATGGTATGGACCTAACAGAAGCAGAAGATATTAAGAAGAGATGGCAAGAATACTCAGAAGAACTGTACAAAAAAGTTCTTCACGACCCAGATAATCACGATGGTGTGATCACTGACCTAGAGCCGGACATCCTGGAATGTGAAGTCAAGTGGGCCTTGGAAAGCATCACTACGAACAAAGTTAGTGGAGGTGATGGAATTCCAGTTGAGCTATTCCAAATCCTGAAAGATGATGCTGTGAAAGTGCTGCACTCAATATGCCAGCAAATTTGGAAAACTCAGCAGTGGCCACAGGACTGGAAAAGGTCAGTTTTCATTCCAATCCCAAAGAAAGGCAATGCCAAAGAATGCTCAAACTACCACACAATTGCACTCCTCTCACAAGCTAGTAAAGTAATGCTCAAAATTCTCCAAGCCAGGCTTCAGCAATATGTGAACCGTGAACTTCCTGATGTTCAAGCTGGTTTTAGAAAAGGCAGAGGAACCAAAGTTCAAATTGCCAACATCCGCTGGTCAGAACAGTCATCATCAAAAAATCTACAGCCAGGACTTCCCTGGTGGGCCAGTGGCTAAGACTCGGCAGGCATACTCCCATTGCAGGGGGCCCAAGTTTGATCCCTGGTTGGGGATCTAGATCCCACATGCCACAGCTAAGACCAAGTACAGCCGAATAAATAAAATTTTTAAAAATCTACAGCCATCAGACTAAGGAAGGCCTGGAAACGTAGGGGCCACATGAGCTACAGCCTCAGCTGCATCAGCAAACACTGGGAGCACCCGGGAGGCTGGGACAATGCTGGTGGCATTCATCACCACAGGCTCAACTTCAACAAATATCACCCAGGATACTTTGGGCAAGCTGGTATGAGGCATTACCGATTAAAGAGGAACTAGAGCAGAACTTCCCTGGAGTTGAGGGTGATCCAGTGGTTGGGACTCTGAGCATCCAGTGCAGGGAGTATGGGTTGGATCCCTGGTTGGGGAACTGAGACCCCACATACTGTGCAGCCAAAAAAAAAAAAGAAGAAACAGAGCTTCTGCCCAGATGTCAACCTTGATAAATTGTCAACTTTAGTCAGTGAACAGACATGGGTATAAACGCTGCCAAGAACAAGAGGAGGTGCTCCTATCGTCAATGCAGTGCATTCAGGCTACTAAATACAAACTTCTGAGCAAGGAAAAGATCCCAAAGCAGCCTGTCATGGTGAAGGTCAAATTCTTCAGCAGCAGAGCTGGGAAGGTTAAGGATGTGAGTAGGGCATGTGCCCTAGTAGCTTGAAGCCACGTGGTAGGAGATGCATTAAATGTTAACAACTGCTTTAAAAAAAAAAGAAGAAGGTCTACAAATAATAAACTCTGGAGAGAGTATAGAGAAAAGGGAAACCCTCCTACACTGTCATTGAAAATGTAAATTGGTGCAGCCACTAAAGAGAACAGAATAAAAGTTTCTTAAAAAATTAAAAATAGAGCTGCCATATGACCCAGCTATCCCACTCCTGGGCATGTATCTGGAGAAAATCATAATTCAGAAAGATACATGCATCACTGCAGCACTATTTACAATAGCCAGGACATGGAAGCAACCTAATGTCTATCAACAGAGGGATGGATTAAGAAGATGTACATATATACACTGGAGTATTACTCAGTAGTAAGAAAAGAGCAAAATAATGCCATTTGCAGCAATATGGATGGACCTAAAGATTATCATACGGAGAAGGCGATGGCACCCACTCCAGTGCTCTTGCCTGGAAAATCCCATGGACGGAGGAGCCTGGTGGGCTGCAGTCCATGAGGTCGCTAAGAGTCGGACACGACTGAGTGACTTCACTTTCACTTTTCACTTTCATGCATTGGAGAAGGAAATGGCAATCCACTCCAGTGTTCTTTCCTGGAGAATCCCAGGGATGGGGGAGCCTGGTGGGCTGCCGTCTATAGGTTCACACAGAGTCGGACACGACTGAAGCGACTTATCAGCAGCAGAAGCAAAGATTATCATAGTAAGTGAAGTAAGTCCAAAGAGAAAGACAAATACCATATGATATCACTTATATATGGAGTCTTTAAAAAAAAAAGAGAGAGAGAGAGAGCAAATGAACTTATTTGCAAAACATAAGTAGAGTCATGGATGTAGGAAACAAACTTAAAGTTATCAAAGTAGTGGGGAACTGGAATTACTTTTACTGGCGCGATACACAGCAAGATTTCCAAAGACCCTGAAGCGCTTTGTCCATATATATTCCTCTTTGCTTTGCTGTGATGACTCCAACTATGAACTGGAGGAGAGTGTATGGACAGAAAACTTAGAGACCCGCTGAAAGGTATGACACAGTAGGATGAGCAGGCAAGGGTGAGCCCACTGTCTCATGCTCAGCAGTCAGGGTCCACACTGTAATTGTGTGATGACACTGAACCTCTTATAGAGTAGCTTCCCAAGGTCTGAAACAGTGGCCACAAGACAGACGAGCACATCCTTTGCCTGGGCTGCAGCTTTTCGGAATAGCATTTTGTATAGTGCACAAGACTCCATTCTGACAGAGTAGACAGGTTTTTCATAATTGTGGAAAATCACAGTGTTAATGTTAAAAGTGAATGGGAGGAATTCTCTGCTTTCAATACATGATCTATGTAACCATGGAAGTTCAGTTCAGTCGCTCAGTCATGTCCAACTCTTTGTGACCCCATAGACTGCAGCATGCCAGACTTCCCTGTCCATCACCAACTCCCGGAGCTTGCTCAAACACATGTCCATCAAGTCGATGATGCCATCCAACTATCTCATCCTCTGTCGTCCCCTTCTCCTCCTGCCTTCAATCTTTGCAAGCATCAGGGTATTTTCCAAGGAGTCAGTTCTTTGCATCGGGTGGCCAAAGTATTGAAACTTCAGCTTCAGCATCAATTCCTCCAGTGAATATTCATGATTGATTTCCTTTAGGATTCAGTGGTATGATCTCCTTGAAGTCCAAGGGACTCTCAAGAGTCTTCTCCAACACCACAGTTCAAAAGCATCAATTCTTCGGTGCTCAGCTTTCTTTATCTTTATGGTCCAACTCTCACATCCATGCATGACTACTGGAAAAGCCATAGCTTTGACTAGATGGACCTTTGTTGGCAAAATAATATCTCTGCTTTTTAATACGCTGTCTAGATTGGTCATAGTTTTTCTTCCAAGGAGCAAGCATCTTTTAATTTCTTGGCTGTAGTCACCAACTGCAGTGACTTTGGCACCCAAGAAAATAAAGTCTGCCACTGTTTCCATTGTTTACCCTTCTATTTGCCATGATCTTAGCTTTTTGAATGTTTAGTTTTAAGCCAACTTTTTCACTCTCCTCTTTCACTTTTAAGAAGCTCTTTAGTTCTTCACTTTCTGCCATAAGGGTGGTGTCATCTGCATATCTGAGATTACTGATATTTCTCCCAGCAATCTTGAGTCCAGCTTGTGCTTCATCCAGCCCAGCATTTCACTTGATATACTCTGCATATAAGTTAAATAAGCAGAGTGACAATATACCTCCTTGACGTACTCCTTTCCCAATTTGGAACCAGTCTGTTGTTTCATGGCTGGTTCTAACTGTTGCTTCTTGACTTGCACATACAGATTTCTCAGGAGGCAGGTAAGGTGGTCTGGCATTCCCATCTCTTTCAGAATTTTCCACAGTTTGTTGTGATCCACACAGTCAAAGGCTTTAGCATAGTCAATAAAGCAAAAATAGATGGTTTTCTGGAACCCTCTTGCCTTCTCTATGATCCAATGAATGTTGGCAATTTGATCTCTGGTTCCTCTGCCTTTTCTAAATCCAGCTTGAACATCTGGAAGTTCTGGGTTCACATAGTGCGAGACCTGGCTTGGAGAATTTTGAGCATTACTTTGGTAGCATGTGAGATGAGTGGAATTATGTGGTAGTTTGAGCATTCTTTGGCATCACCTTTCTTTGGGATTGGAATGAAAACTGACCTTTTCCAGTGCCATGGCCACTGCTAACTGTTCCAAATTTGCTGAGATGTTGAGTGCAGCACTTTCACAGCATCATCTTTCAAGATTTGAAATAGCTCAACTGGAATTTCATCACTTCCGCTAGCTTTGTTTATAGTAATGCTTCCTAAGCTCCACTTGACTTCACATTCCAGGATGTCTGGCTCTAGGTGAGTGATCACACCATCGTGGTTATCTGCGTCATGAAGATCTTTTTTTGTATAGTTCTGTGTATTCTTGCCACCTCTTCTTACTATCTTCTGCTTCTGTTTCTGTCCTTTATTGTGCCCATCTTTGCATGAAATATTCCCTTCGTATCTCTAATTTTCTTGAAGACATCTCTAGTCTTTCCCATTCTATTGTTTTCCTATATTTCTTTGTATTGATCACTGAGGAAGGCTTTCTTATCTCTCCTTACTATTCTTTGGAACTCTGCATTCAGATGGATATATCTTTCCTTTTCTCCTTTGTCTTTAGCCTCTCTTCTTTTCTCAGCTATTTGTAAGGCCTCCTCAGACAACCATTTTACCTTTTTGCATTTCTTTTTCTTGGGGATGGTCTTGATCACCACCTCTTGTACAATGTCATGAACCTCCGTCCACAGTTCTTCAGGCACTCTATCAGATCGAATTCCTTTAATCTATTTGTCACTTCCACTGTATAATCATAAGGGATTTGATTTAGGTCATACCTGAATGGTTTAGAGGTTTTCCTTACTTCAATTTACGCCTGAATTTTGCACTGAGTTCATGGTCTGAGCCATAGTCAGCTTCCTGTCTTGTTTTTGCTGACTGTATAGAGCTTCTCCATCTTTGACTGCAAAGAATATAATCAATCTGATTTCAGTATTGACCATCTGGTGATGTCCTTGTGTAGAGTCATCTCTTGTGTTGTTGGAAGAGGATGTTTGCTATGACCAGTGTGTTTTCTTGACATAATTCTGTTAGCCTTTGCCCTGCTTCATTCTGTACTCCAAGGCCAAACTTGCCTGTTACTCCAAGTATCTCTCAACTTTCTACTTTTGCATTCCACAACATGTGAAAGTGAAAATCGCTCAGTCATGTCCAACTTTTTGTGACCTCATGGACTATACAGTCCATGGACTTCTCTAGGCCAGGATACTGGAGTGGGTAGCCTTTTCCTTCTCCAGGGGATCTTCCCAACCCATGGTTCATATCCAGGTCTCCTGCATTGCAGGCAGATTCTTCACTCGCTAAGCCACAAGGGAAACCCAAGTATACTGGAGTGGGTAGCCTATCCCTTCCCAGCAGGTCTTCCCGACTCAGGAATAGAATCATGGTCTCCTGCATTGCAGGTGGATTCTTTACCAACTGAACTATCAGAGAAGCCCATTCCAGAATATACATTGCAGTTACTGGGGAGAGATTTGCAATGCACCATGGGGAAATGGCAACCTACTCCAGTATTCCTGCCTGGGAAACCCCATGGACAGAGGAGCCTGGAGGGCTACAGTTCATGGGATTTCAAAGAATCAGACACAACTGAGAGACTAAGCACTAGCTTGATGGGGAAACTATCAATCCCGCCTTCAAGAATCTCCATGGAAACCACAATTGTATCTTCTCTTGCTGGATGGAACAGACAAGTCTGAATTGGATGGAGAAATAATTGCATTACCACCTGTATGGTTAGAGAATTCCAGGGCACATATTCAAATTATGTGCTTTGTAATGGTCTTTCTAAACAAAAAACATGAAGCAATGAACATGAAAAGGCTAAAAATGGGAACATAAACACATACCTTTAATAAATTCCAAAGCAAAAATTTGGAGAGCTACATGGTGGAGAAGAGCTCTGGCAGATGCCACATTAACTAAGAAATCAGTGTAGGAACCCTCCTACACTGTTGGTGGGATGTAAGTTGGTGCAGCCATTATGGAGAACAGTATGGAGATTACTCAGAAAACTAAAAATAGAGCTACTATATGATCCAGCAATCCCACTCCTGGACATATATCTAGACAAAACTCTAATTCAAAAAGATACATGCACCCCTATATTCATAGCAGCAGTATTCACAATAACCAAGACATGGAAAAAAAAACTAAATGTCCATTGACAGATGAATGGATACAGAAGATGTGGTACGTACATACAATGGAATACTACTCAGCCATAAAAAGAACAAAATAATGCATTTGCAGCAACGTGGATGCAACTAAAGATTATCAGTAAGTCAGTGAAGTAAGTCAATATCATATTGACTTACTACTACTCTTGCCGGATGGGACGGACAAGTATGAATTGGATAGAGAAATAATTGCATTACCACCTGTATGGTTATAGAATTCCGGGGCACATATTCAAATTATGTGCTTTGTAATGGTCTTTGCTAAACAAAAAACATGAAGCAATGAACATGAAAAGGCATGTAAGTCAATATCATCTTCAAGAGTAGATATTGAAGTAAGACAAATATCATATGATATCACTTATATGTGGAATCTGAAAACAACCTATCCACAAAATAGAAACAGAAATAGACTCACGGACATAGAGAACAGACTTATGATTGCCAGGGGGGAAGGGGCTGGAGGAGAGACAGAGGAGGAGACTGGGGTCAGCAAATGTAAGCTATTATATATAGATTAGATAAACAACAAGGTCCTACTGTGTAGCACGGGCAGCTACATTCAATATCCTGGGATAAATGGAAAAGAATATAAAAAAATGCATATGGATGTATAACTGAATCACTTTGCTGTACAGCAGAAATTAACACAACATTATAAAAAAGAACTATACTTCAATTTTTTTTTAAAATTTCAGTCCACGTTACATGATTAAACCATTTTGAGTTGGGTAAATGACTCCATACAAACTGGAAGGTAAAGATAGAACTATAGAAATGATGAAGCAATCAAACTCACGGTATTTATGATTTTGTGTTAAATTTAGGAACATTCAGAATGTGTTTGTGTTACATATTTTTTTTAAAGATTTATTTATTCATTCATTTATTTTTAGGCTGCACCACATGCGGCATGTGGGATCTTAGTTCCCCAACCTGGGATCAAAACGTGCCCCTCCCACACTGGAAGCACAGAGTCCCATCCACTGAACCACCAGGGAAGTCCCTGTATTACATATTTTTAATGTTCCTAATGTTTAAAAGAATTTAAGTAAAGAAATCTGATAGATTAGCCCTGTAATTTCAATTTAAATATGTAACATTTTTATTTATTTTTTAATTTAAATTTATTTAATTGGAGGCTAATTACTTTATAATATTGTATTGGTTTTGCCATACATCAACATGAATCTACCACGGATGTACACGTGCTCCCCATCCTGAACCCCCGTCCCTCCTCCCTCCCCGTACCATCCCTCTGGGTCATCCCAGTGCACCAGCCCCAAGCATCCTGTATCCTGCATTGAACCTGGACTGGCGATTCGTTTCTTATATGATATTATACATGTTTCAATGCCATTCTCCCAAATAATCCCATCCTCTCCTTCTCCCACAGAGTCCTAAAGACTGTTCTATACATCTGTGTCTCTTTTGCTGTCTCGCATATTTTTAGATGATGTTTTGATTTCAACTTTGGGGGAGGTGTGCCGCACAACTTGTAGGCTCTTAATTTCCCCAGCAGGGACTGAACCTGCACCCCTGGCGATGGAAGTGCAGAGTCCTAACCGCTGGACTGCCAGGGGATTCTCAGAGTTCAACAGACTGGATTACATTTGTAAACACTACCATAAAATTGAAAAGAACTTGAATCTGGACATTTGTACATTTGGTTTGTTTACATAAGTTATTTTAATGCATCAGAAGATAAGTATCTGTTAGAGTTTTCAGTCCCATCGGACATTGGAAGTGTTCGGAAATTCAATTAAACAGGTTTGCAATTAGTGTCCATTATGCAAATTTAACTTAAAAATTATAATTGAATATGAAACAGCAAGTGAAAATGATTATTCTTATTTTTATACTCAAATTATATTACCTGTATAACTAAAATAGCAAAGTGTATAAGTTGAAGACTTCAAAAGGAAAAAGAGAATTTTTTGTTTTAATTGAATAAATTCAAACCCAAGGATATTGATTTTGTGCACAAAAGCGTCCTTCAGACATCAAACTCAGATTAGTAGGAACAAGCCAATTTGCTCTATTTCATAAAGAATGGGAAAAAGGCAGTTGTTAAGGGGGGAAGGATGACCAGAGTGGATTGTGGAGGGACAAGAGGGTGAAGGGAGAGGAAGAGGAAAGAGAGTTGCCAAAAGAGCTGGAGAGAGAGGTGTAAAAATGACTTTTAATAAGTCTTAATTGCTCTCATCACTCCTGCAAACACAAAGTAACATTACTTTTTTCTTTTTAAATCAACTTTATTGAGGTATAATTTACATACATAAAATGCACTCACTATAAGTATACATGGAGAAGGCAATGGCACCCCACTCCAGTACTCTTGCCTGGAAAATCCCATGGACAGAGGAGCCTGGTGGGCTGCAGTCCATGGGGTCGCTAAAAGTCAGGCACACCTGACTTCACTTTCACTTTCACTTTCATGCACTGGAGAAGGAAATGGCAACCCACTCCAGTATTCTTGCCTGGAGAATCCCAGGGACAGAGGAGCCTAGTGGGCTGCTGTATGGGGTCGCATAGAGTCAGACACGACTGAAGCGACTTAGCAGCAGCAGCATAAGTATACGTATCGATGACTTTTGACAAATGTGTACTCCTGCATATCCACCATCACTACCAAGATATAAAACTTTTCCATCACTCCCCAAAATTCTTTAGTGTCTCTTCAACCCTGACCCCCAACATGGATCTGATTCTACCATTATAGGTTAATTTTACCTATTCTAGAACTTCATATATATATATGTGTGTGTGTGTGTGTGTGTGCGTATGTGTGTATATATATATATGCTTTTAACTTTATATACATATATTAATATATATGTATGTATGCTTTTGTGTCCGACCTTTCATTTAACATCATGTTTTTGAATTTAACCATATTTAGGTATCAAGTAGTCATTCTTTTTTTAAATTGCTGAATATTATTCCATTGTAGGACTTCTCTGGTGACTCAAATGGTAAGGAATCTGCCTGCAATGCAGGAGACCCAGGTTCTATCCCTGGATCTGGACAATCCCCTGGAGAAGGGAATGGCAACCCACTCCAGTATTCTTGCCTGGGGAATTCCATGGACAGAGGAGCCTGGTGGGCTATACAGTCCATGGGGTCGCAAAAAGTCGGCAACAACTGAGCGCCTAACACACACGCGCACACACACACGCATTCCATTGTATGGATCTGTCTGTCCATTCACCTGTTGACAGACATTTGGGTTGTACCAGTTTGCACCCATTGTAAATAAAACTGTTATGAACGTGAGAATACAAATCTTGTTTATAAGCATATTTTTTCATGTCTCTTGGGTAGCTACCTAGAAGTGGGCATTTGTTTAATAAATCTTTGCCTTTCTAAGAACCTGCCGAACTTTTCAAAGCAGTTGTATCATTTTACCCTCCCCCTTATATTTTTCCTCGGTAATTTCTGGAATCAGATTTGTTTGAGTAAGACAGTATCTTCAATGGCCTCAAGGTGGCCCCAGTACATCCCGGTGAATGCAAAAGATGTTTTAACTGGAGGAAAAGAAGCCAAATCCATAAGTGACTTTGTCTTCTGCATTTAGTCTTTCTGTAATTTTCCAGGGCCTGGTGGGCAGCACTCCTTTGAACCCAGGAGTATCTCTTTCAGGGAGGGAGTTACTTTGGTCTGCCCACCAACTGAGCTGGAGTCAACCTGATCCCACTTCTGCCCCCGGGGTGATGGAGAGAAGGTCACAGGTCCACCAGCAGCGATTCTAGCAGCTTACGGATCTTGGCAGTTATAAATACCAGCTATTCAGAGCTCCGGGGCGGGAAAGGGGACTTGGAAAGACGCTTCTTGATAACAAACCTGTCCCCTTCCCCACCTCAGTCCCAAAGTAGTTTCTCCCTTCCGTCTTTCACTCTAGGCTTTCGAGGAAAGGAAGAGGAACTCCCAAGCCTCTTTGTCTCTCAGATGAGGCTGCCTGCAGGGCCCAACCACACTCAGGCCCAGTTATCGTCCTTACTGAACAAAGCTGCCCCACGTACAACCTAGAAAAGCGCGGCATGGGCAAAGAGACCAGCTGGGGCCTCCGGTTGGTAAGAGTGATTCTTCTGCCCAAGGACGCGAACAAGGGCCTGGCACAGGCACGTGAATGAAGGTGCACTGGTTTGGTAGGACCTGAGGTGACAAGGTGACAAGGTAGACTGAGGCGGCCTCCTCCTTCCTCAGGAAGCAGCTGGTGGGGGCAGACCTGGGGCAAACCTTATCTGCCCGACTCTCCATCTCAGGGCGGAAGGTGAATACCAGAAGTGGACTTCTGACAGTGAGGGCTACATTCTCGCTTCTTCCACGTAACGCCACTCAGAATAAAGATTCCATTTCCCAGGCTTCCTTGTGGAGGGAAGGCCAATGATATGCGAGCAGGTGGGTCACGTGGCAGCCTCTCGGGACTTTTTAGATGTTCTTGCGCCTGTTTCAGCCACTTCATCGCTTTCTCTCTCCGCTGCCTGGAATATGATTGATACATTCTGTGAATCCTGCAGGAGGGGGCTACACCCCAGGAGGGGTTTGGAAGGAGCCGACTGCTCCCTACTTAGGACTTTTGGGCGCAGAGCTGCTCTGCCAGTGCTGAATAGCCCCCACCGTCCTTTTATGTGAGAAACAAGGTTCCCTCTGGTTTGAGCCACTGTTCAGTATCTTTGCTCTTAGAGCCAAATCTCATCTTAAATAATTATAGAGCTAAGGGAAGAAGTAAGGCTGGACAGGGAAGCAGGTCCCAGCTGGTGATAAATCACAGAGCCTGAGGGGTCTATGGTGAACCAAAGGCTGAGGACAGAGGGGAGGAGGCAGAGAGCTGGGGCGACCAGTGACCAGAAGATCATCTGGTCTGGAAGCTTTTCAGACCAGCCTGGGGACCGGCTCAGAAACGGCACAGCTCTGCGGGGAAGGGGCTGCAGCGGATTTGAAGGGAGTAATCAAGGAGAAGCGGCCATGCCCCCTGCCTCTCATCCACTCTTCCTTCCTGCTCTGTTTGAGCTGGGGCAGATTTTCTCCATTAACCGATTTTGGAGTTTTCTTTTCTACCCAAGACTGGACATTCTGATTGCCGATCTCAGACTGGATATTCACTTAAGTGATCACAAGCCCTGGAGGAGATCAGAGGGAACAACGGAGCCGTGGGACCCAGCAGCGTCATCCTCTTGAGGCAGAGAAGATCTGCACCCTCTAAAACGCTTCCACCCCAATTCACTCATTCAGCCACCGCACAGATCTACTAAAGTGCCAGGAACTGTCTAGGCATTGAGGGCAGGACAGTATATAAAGCACCAAAAATTTCTGCCCTCCTGGAGCTTCCGTGCTAATAAAGGAGACAGATGCCACACAGAATAAATAAGAAAAATATAAAGTATGTTATGAAGTGGTCAGTGCAAAGGAAATAAAGCTCAGAAAGGAGATAGGAAGTCAGGGGTTAAATTCCAGTTAGGGCAGCTAGGAAAGGCCTTACTAAAAGGCAGCATTTATGTAAAGATTTTTTTAATGTTAGAGGGACACAGTGGAGAGAAAATATAGTTGTGGGTTGCTGATGTCATGGGTATTAATTTACCAACATGAGTGTGCCTGCCTATGTGTGTTCGTGTGTGATGGACATCATGTGTGATGGACATGGGAAGTTGTTCCACAGTCCAGCGGACCAGGGTGAGGTGTCTGGGATGGAGACCAAGTGTGAACCAGTCTGAGCCCAGCCCCAGACCGCAAGTTGGGCCAAGAATGGGGCCAAGTGCTGCCAGCTCTGGGCAGCATCAGTGACACCTCCTGCCAGGCTGGCACTATCTGAGAAGGAGGATGGGCCCCAGAGATTGCTGAGTCTCCTGTGTCTGGCCCTGCAGTATCAGGGCTGGGCACAGTGCAGGGGAACCACAGCTCCACAGCTCCCCGGCTCCCCCCTTGCCCACCCACCACCTCTGCCATTTTCCACTCTCCACAGGCAGATGCATCTGCTCTGATGAGGATTTTTCCAGGCTGGGCTGGTGGGCTAACCCGGCAGTGGCCATGAGGTCAGGGCAGGGACTATTCCAGGGGCGATGAGGTGTGTCCTTGGGCCCCCATGGCTGGGGGCAGGATTCATGGGTCAGGGAGCAGCTTTGCCAGGAGCAGATGGAGGTAGGGAATGGGGAGGTGGCCAGTGCTCCCAGCCCACATCCTGTTTTTGGAAAGGGCCCCAGCATATGCTTTCCTTTGGACTTGATCCAGGCTGATGTCTCCCCACCCAGGCCCAGTCCCTAGGGAACCCCAGCACTCCGGAGCATTAACCTAGGGTTTTTCCAGGCAGGGCTGGGCCGGAGCCAGTGTGGGTGAAGGACACATTTCCCACCCCTTCTTGAAATCGGACCAGGGGTCCCCATCAGCACATGGAAAACCAGACAGGCCCCCATGGCCGGAGAGGAGAGAAAGTGTCACCAAAGAGGTGAGTCCTGGCATGGCTGCCACCAGCCCCACACAAAGCCCTAGGGACTGTGAGGCCCTGGGAAATCCAGGCAGGCTGGAACTGGAACAGATCTACCATGAGCTTCAGAACGTGGGCTCCAAACCAGTGAGGCTGGGTGTGAGGCCAGGACCCTCTCTTTCTTACTGCATGACTGTGCCTTAGACCCTCTGAGTCTCAGCTTCCCATCCTTGTCAGGAGGATGAAATAAGTTAATTCTTATGATGAGTGGGGCCTGGGGCCCGACCCAGAGCAACTGCACAGGCGAAGGAGGAGAATGGTGTGGGCCCAGGCTCCTGGAAAGGCAGAGAGGACAAATGAGCACTTAACCTGGGAGTGTCCCCTCCATGGCTGCTCAGGTCACCCTCGGTCATCCTAATTGCCCTTCTCTATGGGACAGCTTCTCCAGCTACCTAGAGCAGTAGAAGGTGGCTCAGTTCAAAGCCTTGTAAGGGAAAAGAAACCTTTCTTTAACTTTTCACATTATAAAATGGCATGCTCATTACAGTAAATCTGGAAGTTACAGAAAAGCAGGAAGGAAGCAAAAGCTTTTATTCAAGTCCCAAGGCCAGAACACCCTTGAAACCCTAATGTTTTTCCAAAAGAGAAATTTCTCTGGGCTTGGGCTTTTTTGGTTGGGACCTCAGCATTAAGATGCAGAGCTGGAAGGGAACTTGGGGATCAGCTGGCCCAGGCTCCTCAGCTGACAAGCCAGGAGACTCTGGCCCAGAAGAACTAAGGGACTTGTAATATCAGGGCTTGAAGAAGAGTTAGCAGGTGTCTGCTGCTGCTTAAAATACCAGTGCCACCAATACCAGCATCAAACCCCACGCCAGCCCTGAAGACCACCTTCAGGGGGGATAGTCCCTTGATCGTGGATCTAAGCCTTCCATTAGGAGAGTCTGTTGGAGATGGGCTTCCTTCAGCAGAGATGTAGCTCTGGGTAACCCGTTTCCTCATTTCCAGTGGGGGACTCAGCCCTGGGATGGGGGTGGGGGTGGGGAGATGAGGGGATGGGAAGGGAAGGCTGGCAGAGTCCAGCAAGGGGCGTGGCCCTGGCTCTGTTCCCAGGGGTGGAGCCAGTCAACAGGGTCACCCTGTCCCTTTAAGAGAAGGGGGAGCACTGACCCCTCTCAGCCATCCTGTCTTGTCATCCATCCTGGCCAAATCCAAAAGGGAAAATGAAAGAGGGACCAGGAGGAACAGGTCCCAACCATCTCCCAAGGTTCTTCACTCGGCTTTGACATCCCAGCGCCAGCTGCAGCGTGAGTGGTTACGGGTGAGGGTCTGGGGGCCTGTGGGAGCTGTGAGGGGGGTGTTGGGGAAGCTGGAAGCAGAGGGACACCAGGGAGGAGATGGGAAGAGTGGGCCAGCATTCCCACCGCACAGATGGTAGGGGACACCTAGGACGACGGATCCTGATGGAAGTGGGGATCCTTCCCTTTGTGTCCACTCCCCAATTCTGAGAGGAGTTCACTGCAGTTAAAAAAAAAAAAAAAAGGAGGGAGGCAAGAGAAATGGTGGGCGGAGAAAGAAGAAGGTGAATCCTTCTGGGTCTGCTGGCTCCATTTCACCCAGAAGTACCAAATTGGGTCAGAGCCTTGGGTTCAGGGCACCACTCTTGCCCACAGAAAGCATCCTGGAGCACACGAGGGCACTGCTGGGTTTCTGCTTCCACACATGTAGTCAGGGGCCGGCAGGGCTCATGTCCGAGGTCCTTTCCCTCCAACTTGGACTCGGAGGAGCGCAGGATCCAACCCAGCAGTTCCATGGGTGTCTGACCAGAGCACTGGGGCGGAGCTCCTCCTCAGCGCCCAAACTGAGACTCATCTGAGTCCCCCTAAGCTAAGCCCTTTGTTCCCTCAAAGTCCCTGCTAAAGCCAGGTCTGGCTGAGCCCCTGGCTCACCTCGAAGTTAGAGGCGGTCCAGCTGATCCCACCCCGATGGGCGGGCGCAGAGGGTTGGGACCCTGATCCTTCGGCCTTTTAACTGCCCGCGCCGCGTCTATCTCCAGCGCCATGGGGGAGTGGGCGTTCCTCGGCTCGCTGCTGGACGCCGTGCAGCTGCAGTCGCCGCTCTTGGGCCGCCTGTGGCTGGTGGTCATGCTGATCTTCCGCATCCTGGTGCTGGCCACGGTGGGCGGCGCCGTGTTCGAGGACGAGCAGGAGGAGTTTGTGTGCAACACTCTGCAGCCTGGCTGTCGCCAGACCTGCTACGACCGTGCCTTCCCCGTCTCCCACTACCGCTTCTGGCTCTTCCACATCCTGCTGCTGTCGGCCCCGCCGGTGCTCTTCGTCATCTACTCGGTGCACCGGGCCAGCAAAGAGCCGGGCGGCGCGGACGGCGGGGCGGGGGCCCCGGGGCGCCCGGGGGACCGCCGCGCGCGCCGCTGCTACCTGCTGAGCGTGGCGCTGCGCCTGCTGGCTGAGCTGACCTTCCTGGCGGGCCAGGCGCTGCTCTACGGCTTCCGCGTGGCCCCGCGCTTCGTGTGCGCAGGTCCCCCGTGCCCGCACACCGTGGACTGCTTCGTGAGCCGGCCCACCGAGAAGACTGTCTTCCTGGTCTTCTACTTCGCGGTGGGGCTGCTCTCGGCGCTGCTCAGCGTGGCCGAGCTGGGCCACCTGCTCTGGAAGGGCGGCTCGCGTGCCGGCAGCTATCTCCAGGCCGCCGAGCGCGACAACCGCTGCAACCGCGCGCACGAGAAGGCGCAGCAGCTGCTCCAGCCGCTGCCGGCCCTGCCCACGCGGCGACCGGGCACCGACCCCTACGCCCCACCGGCTTATGCGCACGGGGCGCCTGCCGGTGACAGCGAGGGCGGCAGCGGCCGCAGCAAGGCGTCGCTGGCCACCATCCGTCAGGACCTGGCCATCTAGAACTGCCTGGGGCAGGAGGTGAGGCCAGAGGCCGGACCCCACCATCCCGGAGCAAGAAGTGTCTCCTCACCCCCTGTTGGCAGGGTTTCCTGCCCCAGCAGATGACACGCAGGGCGCATGGCCCTCCAGGCAGCACCCACACTTCCCAGCGGAGCTAGGGACATCGAATCAACTAAGGCCTGTCCTTGGTGCCCTGATCCAGGCAGAAAGGAAGGAGGCCAGGGAGGCTGAGAGAAGGTGGACCAGAGGAGGGCAGAGTCAGTGGAGAGTGGACGTTCTGGAGGAGCCCTGGGTGTTTTACTGGAAAGGAAAACAGCTGTGATACCAGCATCCCCCGGGCCCTCTCCTTGTTCAGACTGAGGTGTAGCCTCTGCTAAGGCTCTCTGTGTACATACGCAAACACGGGTACACACATTTGGTGTGAGCATAGGTGCCCTCGCATGTGTAAAACCTGTGTAAGCACTTTGTGTGTGTGTATGCATGCATATATATCCTGTGTGAGCTCTGGATGTGCACACGTGTGCATATGCACATGTCCATCTTGCGCAGGCTTTCTGCACACACGTGTGCCTACCCCTGTGTGCATTCTGCGTCTGTGCGTGTGACAGTGTGTCCTATGTGAGTTGTGTGTGTGATCTGTGACATGCCCGGTGTGGGTGGCCAGGATCCAGGGCAAGCAGCAGCCACGGTGGCTCCTCCCATTCTCAGGAAGATCTCCCCTCCTGATCGAGCCTGCGCAGGAGAGGCGCTGGAGGGGAGGCAGTCCTTCACCCTGGGCAGGCTTCAGTCCAGGTACCATCTGCACTCTCAACTTTGTGGCCTGGGCAAGGTGGCTGGGCCCTTCTTTCATGAAGACAGAGTGGGGCTGGGGCTGGGGTCAGAGGGCAGGACTCTTTTCTAGCTTCCTCCTCCTTACCCTGCTGCTGTTACCCCAGTCCATAAACATCCTCCTGGCCCTGCATTTTCTTCCTTCACTTCTTCCCTCACTCCAACCCTCTGGAAATACAAGGAACTGTCTACAGGGCTGCCTCCTGTTCATTCCTGCCTCTCCTCTGCCCCTATCAGCTTCCTCCTTCACCACACCCATGGGGATGCTGTCCATAAGCAGCCAGCACCTAAGTAAAGGGCTTCTCTGGTGGCTCATACAGTGAAGAATCTGCCTGGAATGCAGGATACCTGGGTTCGATCCCTGGACCAGGAAGATCCCCTGGAGAAGAAAATGGCAACCCACTCCTGGCAAATCCATGGACAGAGGAGCCTTGTGGGCTACAGTCCACGGGGTTGCAAAGAGTCGGACACTGCTGAGCAATGAACACACACACACACACCCCCTACGTGAAAAATCCAGGGGTCACCATCTAACCACAGGACCGTCACCAGACTCTGCTGAGCAGGCTGCCAGAGCCCCACTCTGCACGATTGTCTTCTATGCCTCTGGTCATTCCCTGTCTATCCTCCATTCCTTCATGCCTCTTCCTCAGCTTTTCTGCCTGGACTGCACATAAGCAGAGGGAAGAGTCTTTCTAAACAGGTACCCCTGCTTACTCTTTGGGGCTCCCCTGTCCTCAGGTAAGTCAAGCACCTGAGCGAGGCTTCTGAATCCCCCACGTCTGGCCCTGTTGCATCAGGTCTTCTCCAGCCCCTTCACCTCAGCTCCTCCAAAGTTTCCATGCTCCAAACCGATCTAAACTTTCTGTTCCTGCCAAGCTGTACCAGATTTGCTTCTAAATGTTTCAACTTGCTGTTCCTTTGCCTGGAGCAGCCTCCCTCTCTGCTGACCCCCTTCCTCTAGTTAACGCCTCCCTGCCTTTTGGTCTCATTTGGGAAGAAAATGCATGCCTTCCTGGACAGACAGACCAACCCCACAAAACCAGAGCTAAGGCCCCAAAGCAGCACTTCTGTTGGATGCATAGTTCTCTCCTCCTTGCAGGCCCATAGTAGGTGCTTAGTAAACTCGCGCTGGGGGACTTCCCAGATGGTGCTGATGGTAAAGAACCGGCCCGCCAATGCAGGAGACATAAGAGACATGGGATCAATCCCTGGATCGGGAAGATCCCCTGGAGGAGGGCATGGCAACCTACTTCAGTATTCTTGCCTGGAAAATCCCATGTAAAGAGGAGCCTGGCGGGCTACAGTCCATAGGGTTGCACAGAGTCGGACACGACTGACGTGACTTAGCACACACACACACAAACTTGTGTTGAAAGTGTTCTCCAGGCCCAAACACTTACCCACGCCCACAGAGTGTGCCGCCATCTCTCTGCCCAGGGTGAGTTCTGTGTCTGCCTCCCAGACCCTTCCGCACAGACTCAAACATGAATGTCCAACTGTTTGCCATGTATATTCATTCAACAAATACTTGTGAGCACATACTATATGCCAGGCACTGTTCTGCAGAAAGAGGACGCGAGCCACCTATGTCATTCCAAGTTTTCCATTAGTCACATTACAAATTGAAAGGAAACAGGTGAAATTCATTTTCGTAATATATTTTGTTTAACCCAATACATCTAAAATATCATTTCAAACACATCATCAGTGTAAAAAAAATATCACGGAGATGCTTTACATGTTTCATTTTGTGCAAAGTCTGGTGTGTGTTCAGTGCTTGAAATCCTTCTCAATTTGGACCACCCACGTATCTCAGGTTCGGCTGTCGTCTGTGACAAGTGGCTGCTGTATTAGCAGATCCACTTGCAAAACTTGCCCTCTCAAAGCTCACATTCTGGTGGAGAAGGCAGACAATGAACACAGACTGTGCTACCAATCAGGGTAAGAGTCAAGGGAGAGAGTGCGGCCCCTGGGGAGTGTCGGGGAGAAGAACTGGCAACGGTCTAGCTGGACGTCTCTCCAGGGAGAGCATTCATGTTGGAGGAAATGGCAAGAGCAAAGGTCCTGAGGAGGAATAAGCTGAAAGTGTTGGAGGCCCAAGACAAGACTGGTGTGGCAGCAGTGGAATGAGGGGGGCAGAGGGGGTCACCAGTAACTGAGATGGCATCTCAGCTTCCTTAGCTCTCACTTCAGTTGCTGGGGCCCAGGCACCCCGGCCATCTCCATCCGCTGTTGCCATAGCCTGTCTTCTGCCCGCCTTCCGCATCCTGTCAACCATCTGATCCTCTCGTTTCTCCACCTAAGCATTTCATCCCCTCGTCACCTGTTTAGAAGCTGCCCAGGAGCAGCCGTCACCGATGGCCCGGTGTATGCCCTCCCTCAGCCTCTGCTCCGGCCCCTGTGATTCTAACCTGAACACTTCACTCATCAGCTTCAAACCCTTCACTGCCAGGGCCCTCAGGATCCAGTCCCACTCCTGAACTAGCCTTGTCCTGATACTGTCCCAGCCTCTACACCCTCATCTCTTTAAATTTATTTTTTTTAATGGAAGGATAATCGCTTTACAGAATGGCATTGGTTTCTGCCAAACGTCAACATGAATCAGCCATAGGTATACATGTGTCCTCTCCCTCCTGAACCTCCTTCCCACCTTCGTCCCCATCCCACCCCTCTAGGTTGTTTCAGAGCCCGGTCTGAGTTCCCTGAGTCATATAGCAAACTCCCACTGGCTCTCTAGTTTACATATGGTAATTGTTTCCATGTCACTCTCTCCATGCATCCCGCCCTCTCCTTCCTCTTCCCCCCAGTTGTGTCTGCAAGTCTGTCCTCTGCGTTTCCATTGCTGCCCTGTAAATAATTTCATTGGTACCACCCTCCTAGATTCCATATATATGCGTTAATACATGATATTTGTTTTTCTCTTCACTGTGCATAATAGGCTCTAGGTTCATCCACCTCATTAGAACTGATTCAAATCCATTCCTTTTTATCAGCCTCACCTCTTTTACCACTTCAACCAAAGCCCAAAATGGTTAAAACACAGAGCTGGGGATAATGGCTGAGCCCAGAAGCTTTTATTACCTCTGCATCCCACCTAGCTAACTCGTCCCCTTACAGAGTTAGGTGGGCAGCAGGGGTACCTCTTTCAGGAAGCTGTCTCAGCCCTGCTCCAGGTCTGGTTAAATGTCTGAGTTGTGGGTTCCCGTAGGCAAAGCACATGTCAGCCGTTGATGACCAAACTCCACAGCAGTGGTTCTCAACTTGGGGCGATTTTGCCCCCTAGGGGACATTCGGCAATGTCTGGAGACATTGATGGCCCCTCACGACAAATAATTCCCAGTGCAAAATGTCCCTCGTGCCATGGATGAAAACTGCTCTACGGTGATGCACTGCGAACCATCCAGAGCGTCCTCAGACCCCAAAGGTTCTCAGCAGCAAAGTTACTATCCCAGGGTGGGCGTTCTGTATGTTTGGGGGTCACTGACTTAGTCATCACAAGGAGGGGGATCCTGCTGGCATTTGGTGAGCAGGGGCTAGGAATGCCAGTGTCCCCCCACAATAAAGAATTGTGACACACCCCTATAGAATGTCCCACTGACATTTACATAGTGAAAAACCTCTTTATAATTACCTGAGCCTGAAACTTTACTCTGTTTTACATACAAAATATTGAGGGTTTAGTTTTTGTTTTTTTTTTTCACATGGTTGTATTATTCATTATCTGTTTTTATTTCAACATACACCCGTATTCTTTAACTTTCCTGAGCTTCCTGTACAGAATAACTTCTGACTTTCTTCTTTTAGATCCAAATATTTGTTAAAAATAGAAGCAAACATAGAACTATGTCCTATTGTCTGGTGATTGTGCCCGTGCATTGACATATTGAAATTCACAGTTCAGGTCAGTTCAATTCAGTTGCTCAGATCAGATCAGATCAGTCGCTCAGTCATGTCCGACTCTTTGTGACCCCATGAATCACAGCACGCCAGGCCTCCCTGTCCATCACCAACTCCCGGAGTTCACTCAGACTCACGTCCATCGAGTCAGTGATGCCATCCAGCCATCTCATCCTCTGTCATCCCCTTCTCCTCCTGCCCCCAATCCCTCCCAGCATCTGAGTCTTTTCCAATGAGTCAACTCTTCGCAAGAGGTGGCCAAAGTACTGGAGTTTCAGCTTTAGCATCATTCCTTCCAAAGAAATCCCAGGGCTGATCTCCTTCAGAATGGACTGGTTGGATCTCCTTGCAGTCCAAGGGACTCTCAAGAGTCTTCTCCAACACCACAGTTCAAAAGCATCAATTCTTCGTGCTCAGCCTTCTTCACAGTCCAATTCTCACATCCATACATGACCACAGGAAAAACCATAGCCTTGACTAGACAAACCTTTGTTGGCAAAGTAATGTCTCTGCTTTTGAAAATGCTATCTACGTTGGTCATAACTTTTCTTCCAAGGAGTAAGCGTCTTTTAATTTCATGGCTGCAGTCACCATCTGCAGTGATTTTGGAGCCCAGAAAAATAAAGTCTGACACTGTTTCCACTGTTTCCCCATCTATTTCCCATGAAGTGGTGGGACCGGATGCCATGATCTTCATTTTCTGAATGTTGAGCTTTAAGCCAACTTTTTCACTCTCCACTTTCACTTTCATTAAGAGGCTTTTGAGTTCCTCTTCACTTTCTGCCATAAGGGTGGTGTCATCTGCATATCTGAGGTTGTTGAGATTTCTCCCGGCAATCTTGATTCCAGCTTGTGTTTCTTCCAGTCCAGCGTTTCTCATGATGTACTCTGCATATAAGTTAAATAAACAGGGTGACAATATACAGCCTTGACGAACTCCTTTTCCTATTTGGAACCAGTCTGTTGTTCCATGTCCAGTTCTAACTGTTGCTTCCTGACCTGCATATAAATTTCTCAAGAGGCAGATCAGGTGTTCTGGTATTCCCATCTCTTTCAGAATTTTCCACAGTTTATTGTGATCCACACAGTCAAAGGCTTTGGCATAGTCAATAAAGCAGAAATAGATGTTTTTCTGGAACTCTCTTGCTTTTTCCATGATCCAGCGGATGTTGGCAATTTGATCTCTGGTTCCTCTGCCTTTTCTAAAATCAGCTTGAACATCAGGAAGTTCACAGTTCACATATTGCTGAAGCCTGGCTTGGAGAATTTTGAGCATTACTTTACTAGCGTGTGAGAGGAGTGCAATTGTGTGGTAGTTTGAGCATTCTTTGGCATTGCCTTTCTTTGTGATTGGAATGAAAACTGACCTTTTCCAGTCCTGTGGCCACTGCTGAGTTTTCCAAATTTGCTGGCATATTGAGTGCAGCACTTTCACAGCATCATCTTTCAGGATTTGGAATAGCTCAACTGGAATTCCATCACCTCCACTAACTTTGTTCGTAGTGATGCTTTCCAAGGCCCACTTGACTTCACATTCCAGGATGTCTGGCTCTAGGTCAGTGAGCACACCATCGTGATTATCTGGGTCGTGAAGATCTTTTTTGTACAGTTCTTCTGTGTATTCTTGCCATCTCTTCTTAATATCTTCTGCTTCTGTTAGGTCCATACCATTTCTGTCCTTTATCGAGCTCATCTTTGCATGAAATGTTCCTTTGGTATCTCTGATTTTCTTGAAGAGATCCCTAGTCTTTCCCATTCTGTTGTTTTCCTCTATTTCTTTGCACTGATCGCTGAAGAAGGCTTTCTTATCTCTTCGTGCTATTCTTTGGAACTCTGCATTCAGATGTTTATATCTTTCCTTTTCTCCTTTGCTTTTCGCTTCTCTTCTTTTCACAGCTATTTGTAAGGCCTCCCCAGACAGCCATTTTGCTTTTTTGCATTTCTTTTCCATGGGGATGGTCTTGATCCCTGTCTCCTGTACAATGTCACGAACCTCATTCCATAGCTCATCAGGCACTCTATCTATCAGATCTAGGCCCTTAAATCTATTTCTCACTTCCACTGTATAATCATAAGGGATTTGATTTAGGTCATACCTGAATGGTCTAGTGGTTTTCCCTACTTTCTTCAATTTAAGTCTGAATTTGGCAATAAGGAGTTCATGGTCTGAGCCACAGTCAGCTCCTGGTCTTGTTTTTGCTGACTGTATAGAGCTTCTCCA
The DNA here is from genome assembly GCF_002263795.3 of Bos taurus. Taxonomy (NCBI): domain Eukaryota; kingdom Metazoa; phylum Chordata; class Mammalia; order Artiodactyla; family Bovidae; genus Bos; species Bos taurus. The sequence goes on along the minus strand of NC_037346.1, from coordinate 40,598,166 downwards.
TCTTTGGCTGCAAAGAATATAATCAATCTGATTTCAGTGTTGACCATCTGGTGATGTCCATGTGTAGAGTCTTCTCTAGTGTTGTTGGAAGAGGGTGTTTGTTATGACCAGTGCATTTTCTTGGCAAAACTCTATCAGTCTTTGCCCTGCTTCATTCCATATTCCAAGGCCAAATTTGCCTGTTACTCCAGGTGTTTCTTGACTTCCTACTTTTGCATTCCAGTCCCCTATAATGAAAAGGACATCTTTTTTGGGTGTTAGTTCTAAAAGGTCTTGTGGGTCTTCATAGAACCATTCAACTTCAGCTTCTTCAGCATTACTGTTTGGGGCATAGACTTGGATTACTGTGATATTGAATGACTTGCCTTGGAAACGAACACAGATCACTCTGTCGTTTTTGAGATTGCATCCAAATACTGCATTTCGGACTCTTTTGTTGACCAGGATGGCCACTCCATTTCTTCTGAGGGATTCCTGCCCACAGTAGTAGATATAATGGTCATCTGAGTTAAATTCACCCATTCCAGTCCATTTTAGTTCGCTGATTCCTAGAATGTCGACATTCACTCTTGCCATCACTTGTTTAACCATTTCCAATTTGCCTTGATTCATGGACCTGACATTCCACGTTCCTATGCAATATTGCTCTTTACAGCATCGGACCTTGCTTCTATCACCAGTCACATCCACAGCTGGGTATTCTTTTTGCTTTGGCTCCATCCCTTCATTCTTTCTGGAGTTATTTCTCCACTGATCTCCAGTAGCATATTGGGCCCCTATTGACCTGGGGAGTTTCTCTTTCAGTATCCTATCATTTTGCCTTTTCATACTGTTCCTGGGGTTCTCAAGGCAAGAATACTGAAGTGGTTTGCCATTCCCTTCTCCAGTGGACCACATTCTGCCAAATCTCTCCACCATGACCCGCCCGTCCTCGGTTGCCCCACGGGCATGGCTTAGTTTCACTGAGTTAGACAAGGCTGTGGTCCTAGTGTGATTAGATTGACTAGTTTTCTGTGAGTATGGTTTCAGTGTGTTTGCCCTCTGATGCCCTCTTGCAACACCTGTCTTACTTGGGTTGCTCAGTCATGTCCAACTCTGCCACCCCATGGACTGTAGCACACCAGGCTTCCCTATCCATCACCAACTCCAGGAGCTTTCCTTTACCGGACAGTGTGACAGCATGGTGATTTTTTTAAAGCATGTGTTTGGTATGTTATATTAAATTTCTGTCTAGTTCATAAAGAAACCTGATGGGAAGTGTTAGAAAATATTTGCTAGAGGACGAGAACCTCTGTCCCACTCCAACCTAGGCCAGACTGTGACATAAGTGTGAAGCTGGCGCCACCTGATGGCTGAAGTAGAAATGGCCGGTGGTCTCCCACAGAAGAGACCTCCCACACAGGAATCGCATCCTGCAGGGGAGCCTGCTAATTGTCCCCAAACACAGCCTCTCCTGCCAATTCCCTAGACCTCCCCCAGGCCTTGGTGCTTGACACTTCTTCAAGGGCTTCAGAGATCCAGGAAAGAGCTCTGGCTGAGAGGCGGGAGCCCTACTGTTGTTCAGTTGTTAAGTCGTGTCCAACTCTGTGATCCCTTGGACTACAGCATGCCAGGCTTCCCTGTCCTTCACTATCTCCGAGTTTGCTCAGATTCATGTCCATTGAGTTGGCGATGCCATCCAACCATCTCATCCTCTGTTGCCCCCTTCTCCTTCTGTCTTCAATCTTTCCCAGCATCAGGGTTTTTTCCACTGAGTTGGCTCTTTGCATCAGGTGGTCAAAGTATTGGAGCTTCAGCTTCAGCATCAGTCCTTCCAATGAATATTCAGGATTGATTTTCTTTAGGATTGACTGGTTTGATCTCCGAGTCCAAGGAACTCTCGAGAATCTTCTCCAGCACTACAGCAGCAGTTCTTTGGTATTCAGCCTTCTTTACAGCCCGTCTCACGTCTGTGCATGACTCCTGGAAAAACCATAGCTTTGACTACACAGACCTTTGTCCACAAAGTGATGTCTCTGCTTTTCAATACTGTGTAGGTTTGTCATACTTTTCTTCCAAGGAGCAAGTGTCTTTTAATTTCATGGCTGCAGTCACTGTCCACAGTGATTTTGGAGCCTAATAAAATCAAATCTGTCAGTTTCCATTTTTTTCCCCATCTATTTGCCATGAAGTGATAGCAGCCCTTAGTACTGTTCCCTGATCTGCCACTTATTTGTTGGGTGACCCTGGGCAAGGGCACTGCCCTCTCTGGACCTTGATGTCTAGTGTGAGGGGGTTAAAACTGGTTTCTAAGGACCCTCAAGGCCTATCACACTCCACTCTCTCGATCAGGAGCATCCAGGTGCCGTCACCTGCCTGTCCCCTGTGCCTCCTGCCCACAGACGTGACGTTGGGGGCGGGACAGAGACAGTTCTTCCTGTGGAAGAACAAGTGGCCCAGCCTCCCAGGTTCCATCCCAATCCTGAGTTCTTCTTAGATTGCAATGAGCGAGCCCTGGCCCAAGTCCCCCAAGCCAACCTGCCACTCTTGTTGTGGTCATCGGTGGTCACTAAAGATAGAACTCTGCCACTAAATGGCTCTGATTCAAGCTCTAGCTTCCCAAGGGCTAGGGACTCTCAGAGAGCTGAGGTGGCTCTCTCTCTCGGGCTGGGGACTCCCTGAAGGCTGAGGCGGTCTCTCCCTCTCTCCCTCCCACCTCTCTACATGGGTCCCTGACAGGCTGTGAGACCCCTAGACCAAGGGCTTCCTAAGGGCAGGCCTGTCTCCTCCCAGTATCTCCAAAGCTCTGAGCACAGCAAGGCAGGTCCCGAAGGCAGCTTGGGCCCCAGTCCCTGCCCAGACACCGAGAGAAGGCGGCGAGGCAGCGAGGCTCTGAGGCGCGTGTAGAATAAATATAACTTTATTCTTTATCCAGTAGATCTCAGTGGCAAGTCCAACAGTAACAGGTGCACCAGCGGGCTCTGGGGGGGATGAGACCCCAACCCCAGGGCAAAGAGGGCAGGGCAGAGCCAGCTCCCCCAGCCCCGGGGGAGCAGGGGTGACGTGAGGGGACCCCCTGTAGGCCCGTCCTGCGGGGCAAAGAGGGGGCACGGGTGTGGGGTGGGGGGCAGGCCAGGGAAATGGAGGAACTCAGGCCACGTGTCTGTCGGCCTGTCTGTCCACTGTGTGTGTGTGTGGGTGTGTCTGTGTGTGTCCGGGGGCCCTGTGGGCGGTGCTGGTGGCCATGAGGCTGGAGGGCAGGGGAGCTCGGACCCCCTGGCCAGCCCCTTCATGGGGAGGGGAGCGCTGGAGGGCTTCGATGACGTGGGCTCTGATGGGGAAGCAGAGGACACAGGGCGGAGAAACACACGCCTGGAGGTCCTGAGGCCCCGGTGCTCTACCCCCAGCCCCATCCCAGGGTGAGCCACTCCTTCCAGGGGTTGCCAGGAAACTGTCCTTGCCCAGTGGTTAGGCAGAGAGAGAGGAGAGGGCAGGCCTTGGAAAGTTAGTACTTCACAGTTTTAAAGAGAAAACTGAGGAGGAAATGGCTGGGGAGGGGGCCTTGGGGGGCACAGGGACTTGGAGAGACAGGGGAAGCCCCTTTCAAGCCACTCCCCTCCCCCGGGGCCCATCCCCCCCTCCAGCTCTGAATCCAGCTCCCCCCAATACACAGCACACTTCAGTATAAATGTGCTTAAAATGAAAATTCTTATTTAAAAAAATCAAAACCAGAAAAAAAAATTAAAATAAAAACAAAACCAGCGAGAATTAATACCTGGGGGTTGGTATGGCAAAGTATGTACAGGGGATTCCCCCACCCCGGCCCACCCCCTCTGTCACCAACCGAGGCAGGGGGGGTTCCCCAACCGGGGGGCAATGGCTTGCAAGTTCTGAGGATGGGGGAGCCAGGTCCTGGCATTTGCTGGTGATGAAGATGTGGCGAGGTGGGCAGAATGGTGTCTTGATGAACACAAAGCCCCCAGGCCCCATCCTGAGGCCCGGGACCAGGGGTCCTCACTCAGTCCACGGCCACGGCCCTGACGTCAGCCCAGGCTCCAAGAGCGGGCAGTCCATCGCAGGCCCGGGCCTCTGTCCGAAGAGTCGCCGCCACCTCCTCCCTCCAGCCCCCCGGGCAAGGGAGGGCAGGTGGGGCGCAGGGCTGGTGGGGGTTGCATGGTTGGTAGAAAGGCAGAGAAAAGCCAGGGCACGGGGTGAGGGCTGTGTCCATGGGGCAAGGGCAGTCACGGGGAGTGGGTGGCCGGGCTGCTTCTGTTTGAGCTGGGGCTGAGGCTGGGGCTACAGCTGCCGGGCGGGGGAGCCAGGCCGCCCCCGTCCCGCCCCCCACTCCCCGCTTGTCCGCTCAGAGTGTCCAGGCCCTCTGAGTTCTCCAGCATTTCCTGGATGAGAGGTGGCATGGAGCCCGGAATCTCCATCTTCAGCGTGATCACCCGCTCAGCCCCTGCAGGAAAGAAGGGACAGAGGTCAGGAGTGTGGCCACCTTGCTCCTCTAGCCCTGCACACAAGCGTGGCCCCAGGAGGGAGTGTGCAAGGGGTAGGAGGATCCACAGTACCAATATCAGCTCCCGCCACACACCGACCCCTGCGCTGTTTCCTGACGTAAGCCAGCTCTCCTAAGCCCCACAGCTGAAGGGCAGCAGGGAAAAGTGGCTCCCAGCTCTGGCTCTGGGGTCACTGGGCTTGATGCAAGGCCCTTCCTACGTGCTGCTGACTCTCCTACTGACATCTCAAGACAACTCTGCAAATGTTATCCCTGCTCTGCAGATGGGTAACTGAGGCTTAGAGCCGTTGTGTGACCCGCTCAAGGACACACAACAGTCTGGTTCCAGAGCCATGCCCTGAACTAGCATGCCAAGATGACACTGCCATCTTGGGGCTCACAGGCACGGAGGTCACCTGGGCACGGTGAGGTTCAGGTGAGTGGGGCATCACAAGGACACAAAGATGTGGGGTACTGGCTCAGACACAGGAGGCCTGACTCTGGACATGGATGGCAGACACACAGGGAGAGAGCCTCACCCTTAGCACTGATGCTCCGCAGGTCTGTGATCTTCATCAGCATCTTGGGGAACATGTGTGGACGGCTGGGCCTCCGTTTCCGCACATAGACCTTCAGTGCCTCAAGCAGCGGCTCCTGCAGCATGTCCACCCTATCTGGCTGCTCCAGGTCCTGCCGGTCTGAAGAAGCAGAGAAGCCCTCTGCCTGGTGAGGAACACAGCTGCGGGCCCCATCGTGACCACCAGGGGGCGCACCTGTCCAGGCCTTGGGCAGAGTATCTTTGCTCCTCAGGCCTCCCCACCTGGCCCTACTGCTGCTGCTGCTAAGTCGCTTCAGTCGTGTCCGACTCTGTGCGACCCCATAGACGGCAGCCCAACAGGCTCCCCCGTCCCTGGGATTCTCCAGGCAAGAATAGTGGACTGGGTTGCCATTTCCTTCTCCAATGCATGAAAGTGAAAAGTCAAAGTGAAGTCGCTCAGTCGTGTCCGACTCTTAGTGACCCCATGGACTGCAGCCTACCAGGCTCCTCCATCCATGGGATTTTCCAGGCAAGAGTACTGGAGTGGGGTGCCATTGCCTTAGAGGCTCTCAAATGTGAGCAAAGAAGGGCTGGGGCACAAGGGTGTCCCAAAGCTCGCCCTGAGAGCCCAGTTCATGGAGGTCACACCCCTGAACACAGGCAGTGCCATCTTAAGCAGAGCCAGGTCTCCCACTCGAGCTGGTTATTCTGGACACCAGCCCAATATGGCAGAACTCATGACAATAAAATAATAACAGCAGCCAGCATTTACTGGGTCTTCCTCTGGGCACACTGTGCCTTACTTATTACCTCCTAATCCTCCCATCAACTTTATGAGGTGGAGACATTACTGCCCCCATTTTACAGAAATGGAGGCTCAGAGAAGTTCAGCGACCTGCTGAAGGTCACATGTTGTCCAGGATTTGAACCTGGGTGGTCTGACCTCCAAGTCCTCACTCTTAAGCCCCCTGGAAGGAGCGCTGCCTAGAAATAGGGAACCAGAGCTCAGGTCTCTATCACTGTTCCCGTGCCCTGTGGCCACAGACCAGACCCTGCTCCGCTGGGACTCATTTTCCTGTCTGACAGGTGCCTTTTTGATCAAATGATCCCCCAGCTTCTCCCTGGGAGAGGCTCCGCAAGCCACACCACCACCCCTGGGCCTGGCCCCCAGACCCAGGCCCACAGCCCACCTCCACAGATGAGGCAGATGGCGCTGAGCAACCCAGTCTCAGCGTCATCCATCTCCAGGGGCAGCAGCTGGTTGGCGAAGGCGAAGACCAGGTCTGTGAGCGGGCCAAAGCCGGCGTTGTGCATCTGGGTCCGGTTCAGGGTCAGCCCATCCGAGAAAGTCATTGTGTCCTGCTCGGGCGTGTACCGCGTGCAGATCCGCAGGATCTGGGTGCAGAGGGTTCTCGAGTTCAGGAACTCACATCCGCCAGCACTTCCGGCACCAGCATCCCCCCCCAGGACCACCTGGCGGGCAGCCAGACTACTGCTGTTCTACAGAACCTTCTGTGCGACACAGTAGCCACCAGTCACACTGGTGACCAGTGGGCACTTGAAACATGCCAAGTGCAACTGAGAAACTGAATTTAATTTTAATTAATTTCAATTTAAAACAGCCATACATGGCCAGCAACTACTGTATTAGACAGTGCAGATCTACAGCATCCTGCCTCCACACAGAGAATTAAGAGGGCAACAAAACATTTCCAGGAAGGCCAAAACCAAAGTGGATTTCAGTCTATGGTTCCCAGGACTGGGGACAGAACAAGAGCTCAGTAAATGTACCTCATCTTCAGGTCTTTCAAACCCTGACCCTGCCTCTTGCATCTCCCTTCCACCAGGAAGAGCAGCCTGGTCACACCCCAGGTTCCCGACCTTGGAGGTGGCCGAGAGGGAACAGGAGGGCTGAGGAAGACAGGGAGGACAAGCCTCCCTCCAGCCTTGGAGTTGACAATCTCATCCGCCCCCATCCTGCCTCAAGTCCAGCCCACCCTCTGGCCCCACCAAATACCCTGCAGTCCCTTGAATCCCACTGGTCCCACGCCAGCAGGCCTTTCACAGACCATTCTACACACCTCTAGAGGCCACCTCCTCTGGGGCTCCTCCCTGGGGCCCAGTAGTGTGGCTCTCTGTCCTGCAGGGAGGGGACAGCCCTCCCCCATCTGCAGCCAGCACTTATCACAGTTTTGCAACCTCTGTTTACCTATCTGTTGCCTCCACCAATGGAAGGTTCTCGAGAGGGGACAGTGGTGTGTTCACCTCTGTTCTGACACCCAGTTCAAGGCCTGGCCACACAGGGTCCCAGGTGAACCTTTATTAGACTGAATAGATGGGAAGATGGGTGGGTGGACGGAAGCACTGAATCAAAGATGGGCTGAGGGTGGATGAATGAGAGTAGAGGTGAATGGGTGCACACCCGGGTGCTGGGTGGCTAAGCAGACAGGTAGACACGCGGGGGAGAGGAAGGGTGGCTGTTCAGGTGGCTGGGCGTTTGGACAGGTCGACTCCAGATGGATTTTTAGGAAAGTGGTTATTTGAGCGGCAGGACATCCTCCAAGAACACAGGGGTCAGTGCCTAGGCGGGCAAGGTGCAGACCCTCACCAGGATATCCAGGCAGGCAGCCTTAAGGAGGGTGATCTGGTCCGCAATGGTGAGGGTGGTGAAGCCGGGCAGTTGCTTGGCGAACTCCACAGTCTTAATGATGCACTTGGTGGAGAGTTCACTGAACTTGTCCCAGAGGTCAATGTCCAGAGAGACACGCTGTTCTGAGCTGTTGTTCTGGGAGGATGGGGGAGGGGGGGAGTGGGAGGAGAGTGAGGGCCTTCCCCTGGTGGCACCCTTCTGGGCCTGGCTCTACCTGGCCCCACCCGCAGGCCTGCCCTCTACTGGCCTTCACTTCCTGAGAGGCGGGGAAGGGGTGGACAAGGCAGCCCAAGCAGGGTTGCGGAGGGGCAGGCCTGAAGAAGCAGGGGTGCCCCTGGGGGGCTGTACCGAAGTGTATTTGCCCAGCTGGGGGGAGGGGCAGGCCTGACAGCTGAAGGGGTATGAGGTCGCGGGGGAGCGGGCCATACCGTAGTGTATTTGCCCAGTTGGCAGAGAGCAGGGAAGGTCTCCTGATGCGCTTTGCGCACCTTCTCGATGAGCTCCCCCACCTCCGGCGTCAACGTGTAGCTCTCGGAGCACTCGGGCTTGGGCACCTCCTTCTTCTTCTTGTTCCGGTCATTTCTCACAGCTGTGGAGGGCCCAGGCCGCACAGTGAGAGGGCAGGTGGGGTCAGCGGTCCATCCCCCAAGCCGTCCAACCCCAGCCCAAGCTCCTCCCACCAGACTGAGAGCTGCGGAGGCCACCGGGTGTGGTCAGGCACGCACACAAAAGTGCACACGCACGTGAGTGCACAGGCAGGCGGGACATCCACACACAGCCGGTCCCTCGGCCCCACTCTGCGGTGCCCACCCGGCCCACACGCCGAGGCCTGCCCCAGGGCCTGTGACCACAGCACACGTGCCCCAGACCAGCTCACTCTCCAGGGTGAAAGCCCGTGCGCAGGGTGTCCCAGGTCTGTGTTCTCAGCCTCCCTGCCCCCTGCTACTCCGGCCTGCAGGGAGAACCGACCCAGCCCTCCCGGCAGTGTTTGGGATGGGCTCAGAGCAGCTCCCTGGGCGGGCAGACACGGAGGAGGGCTCCCCAGCCTGAGAGTGGGGGGCCGGGTGGCAGAATCTCTCGGCCCATTAGCCGGGGGAGCTGACAAATCACCGGGGGCGCTGAGCCGCACACACCACTCGGCTTTAAAGAAGCGATGGGGTCGTTACCAGCCGATTATCCCAGACACACAATCACTCACAGGGCCAGTGGTGGCGGCTGCTGACGCTGGAGGAAGAGGGGTGGGGGGTGGGGGACCCAGGGAGGGGGTAGCAGGGTGGGGGGGGAGCTGGCATAATTTGGAGATCACTCATGTCGATTCTGCAAATTCAATAAAGTGCAAGGGAGAGAAGGGAGAGGGAGAGGGAGAGAGGGGGGATAATTTGGGAAGAGAAAATTGCAGCTGTGACAAGACGTTTATCATTCGGAAGCTTTAATTCTATTGAAATGGCAGCTGCTCAGCTCCGGGGCACAGAGCAGCCAGAGAGGAGAAGGAGGGAGGGGAAGGGGGAGTTGGCAGTGGGAGGGAGAGGGGGCCCCACCCTGGTCCCCCTGCCATGAAAAGCTCTGGGATCGGGAAGGTGGCAGAAGCGGAGGAGGAGGTGCTGGGCCCTGCGGGGAAGGGTCCCAGGCCTGCAGGTCCCAAGTTGTCACCTGCTCTGCAGCGTGGAGCCACCACTTCCTACGCTACAGAACAACACAGCCCTTTCCTCCTGAGGCAGGAGGTGGCCGGGTACTTCAGGGTTCCTCTACTCCTGTCGTCCCACCATGTCCCCTCCCCACTTCCTTCTTCCACTGCCCTGCCCACAAAGGGCTAGAGGGTCCTGCAGCCCCCTCCCCCACCCCATCCCCCAAGGCTCGGGCTCCATGGCAACGGCCACGCAGACAAGGAGGCGTCTGTCAGCGTCATTTATCTCTGACATCATCAATCACCGGTCACCAAGGCAACACCCATGATTCAACACAAGAGGGTCTCCCTGTCCAGCCCTCCTTCTTTCCCTCCATCGGGCCTCAGCTGAGCCCAAACTGGAAACCCCCATTCCTCTGGGACTGGAGAAGTCCCAATTCTCTCTTCCAACTCCAGGTCCCAGGCTCCACCAGACAAAGGCTCTTAGATCCCGGTGCCTGGAGCAACCCTCAACACATGCACACAAATACCCAGCAGCACCCCTGTCCTCAGATGCACGATGGGGTGGGGGACTCAGGGATGCTTCTGAGCCCCGCCCCAGAGCCAGTCAGAGCCTGGAAGCAAGCTGGCAGGGGCAGACACGTGCATACACGTGAGCAAGCACACACAGCCCGCCTCACACGAACAGGAAGGGCTGTCCGCCCATGGACACACAGATGGTGAGACAGACAGGTCCGGTCCGTGCAGCTATACGTGAACTGTCCTCAACCATGAGCCAGGGCACCGCATCACGGCAAGGTCCATTTGCACCCACACGATCACCCGCATGCCCCTGCTCCTCTGGCTTTAGGGGCCAGGAGCTCACACCCTGCCCAGTGCGTGGCACGGCCCCGTCGGTGGCACTCACACTCCTTGGACATGCCCACTTCGAAGCACTTCTGCAGCCGGCAGTACTGGCAACGGTTCCGGGTCACCTTGTTGATGATGCAGTTCTTGTCCCGGTGACACGTGTACACCATGTTCTTCTGGATGCTGCGGCGGAAGAAGCCCTGGGTACAGAGAGCAGGGAGTCAGGTCAGCCACACCCACAGTCGAGCAGTGCTGGCCTGTAGCCGCAGTTCGAGGGCCAAGGGTCAGGCGACTGCTGTCCCCAAGCCGTTGGCCATCCCCTACCCGAGAAGGCCAGAAAAGACGGGGAGAAGGGTACGCCTATAAGGATCCCCCGGAAGAATCTGAGTATCTGCCTCCACACTGGGGTGGGGAAAGGGCTTCCCCCACCCTGCACACATAGACCTGGCTTCCCCACCCCTGGGGAAGGGGACCGCAGGCTGCTGGTGGGTCAGGAAAAGCAGCAGATGGGGCTAGATGGGAGAGACAGACAGAGCTCTAGAACCCAAAGCCCCGGGCTCAGTGTGCAAGAAAAGGAGACAAGCAGGAGGGGCCAGAGAGATACACACACGGGCTGGCCTGGCCTGACAGGTGGAGACATGAGTGCTCATAGGCAAGGCAGCAAGACACACGTTCACTAACCAGGCAGATGAGCACAGATCACAGGGTGACTAGGTTGGTCAGAGGCTGCCCATGTGGGCTAACAGCGAGACGGACAGACGCCTGACCAGGGCAGACCACGAACAGCTGGTCTGGACAGGACAGGCAAGACACAGAGAGTCCAAGGCCTTGTGCTTTTTGCCCTTGACCTCTGCCCCACACCTGATGGCCACTCCACACTGAGGGGGAGCGTAGGGCCCCAAGCCCCGAAGCTGTGCAGCTTCTGATCCCCAATCCCTGGAGAAGAAACAGGTACAGACAGACTCAAGCCCTGGGGAGAGGAAGCGGGAAGGCCATGCCCACAGCTTCCAGAAAGGTGGCAGTCCCTTCTGCACCCTGGAGCCTAATGTGGGCACGTGGAAATCCGGCCAGAAGCTGGGGAGCCCCAGCCCAGGCACCTGAAGGAGAGGCCAAGGCAAGGCGCCTGCTCCTGACGGCCTCCTGCCAGGCTGCTATGGCGAGGTGCAGGCAGGCCACCAGGGGCAGGCCTCCTGGGTCCCCAGCCAAGAGCCAGTCGGCAGCCAGTTCACCATGGCAACACGGGCAGCGGGAGCAGAGCGGGTGTGAGCCCTGCCAGCTGGAGGATGGAGATGCTGGGGGAAAGAGTCAGGGCTGGAGGAAGACCTCCGGTTTGGGGGACCCCTGCTCATCTATGGTAAGGAGGTTCTGCTGAAGGCTTCCTCTCCTCCAAGGCTCCTGCCACCTTCCACACAGAAGTTAGAGCAGCAGCCTTAGGGACACCCCCACTGCTGGTACAGTCCCCAGACCCGGCGGTGGGAACATCCCACTTATCTAATCAGGACTGTCCTTCCCCACGACCCCCTGGACTCACCTTGCAGCCTTCACAGGCGCTGACCCCATAGTGGTAGCCGGAGGATTTGTCTTGACAGACAAAGCAAGGCTTGTAGATGCGGGGGAGGGGAGGTGGCGAGGGGGGGCTGGGCACAATCTCTTCAGAACTGCTGCTCTGGGTCTCAATGGCTAGAGAGAGGAGAAGGACCGTTAGAGACCCAGGCCACCACCCTCAGCACAGTGCCCACCTGGCCTCCAGGTCTCGCCCAGGAACCTCTCCCAGCTGCCCCAGGGCTGCCAGATGTCAAACTCTGGGGCAGGGGCAGTCTTGGGAAAGCTGGCACTCCCCACAGCCAGACTGCCAATGATGCCTCCAGCACCCCATCAGTCCTGCCTACTTCCCCAGGACCCCACCTTCAAAACCAGAAACATCACATAATAAACCATCAGACTGGTATGTGGATGTGGCTATACTGGGCAGGTGCCAGGTGTAGGTATCAGCCTGGGTCCACAGCCCTGGACCCTGGGCGCCAGGTCCCACCTCCCCCAAGTGAGGAAGGGGTTAAGGCCTGAAGGAGGGAGGGGCCAGGACACAAGCTGGGGGCAGAGGAAACTGGGGTCAACAGGATATTCAAAGTTGGCCACTCCCCCACCCCTTCTGCTTCCGCTCCCCTCTCCACCCCCACTACCAGCAGCGACAGCCCCTCCTCCGCCCAAGCAATCCCCTGGCCAGGGATCCAAGGCCGGGTGCAGTCACAAATGCTGGGGCACAACAGGCAGGGACTCCCTCAGAGAAGCAGGGGGACCCTGTGGAGACAGGGGGAAGAGTCCCTGTGGGCCCCGGAAGCCCATGGCTCTGAGTGCACCCTGGCTGGGGGGAAAAGCATGACAAAGGGGGTCTGTTCCCATCAATGCTCTGTCTGTCTGGCCATAGAGTCCATAGTATGTCCGGGTTACTGTCCCCCTCCCCTCCTGTTATTCAGCTCCAAGAGGGCAGCCAGGAGGGTGACCCCGCCAGCAGGGGCAGCCCCCACTAGCAGAATCCTCCCCAGTGCCTGGCCCCATGCCCATCACCCAGGCAGAACAGGGCAGGGCTAGGTGGGGGCTGTCTGTGCCCCAAGCAAGGGCAGCTGTGGGTGCACTGTACTAGATGGGAACTGTGACCCGGTCACCCCCAGATTCCCAAGGGGCCAGTGGCAGCCTCCTGAGGCCTTCGCCAAGTCCACTGGTCCAAGGCCAGGGATGCCTCCCTGAGTAGATAGATCCCTGCCTCCTCCCACACCCCAGACTCCTACCTAGCCTCACCCCAAACCCCAGCACACAAGGTTCTGGAATTCAGCGGGGCCGAGTTCCTGTCCAAGCACCTCATAGCATCTCATAGTGGCTCATGTGGCCCCAAAATCCAAGCACAGAGAAAAGAAGCACTCAGATGGGGGGCTGGCAGGCTGCAGGCTACCACCCTCCCCCCTTACCTGCAGACAGGACCAGAGACTGCCAGGCGGCCGATGACAGGGAACCAGGCCAACAACCTTGGCAAGGCTTTCCTGGCTCTTAGTTGGGCCCGGGCACCACTTCCCTGGTCAGCCTGCTGACCAGCACTGCTATGGACCTGCGTCCCTGTCCCTGCCCAGAGAGCAGCCTGCAGCAAAGGATCAGTGGATGCTCACACCACACCCCCAGAGATCCAGACTCTGCTGACCCTCCCCCACTACTCTGCTCCTCACCCCAAATCGAACTGTCCTGGCCTGGTTTTCCCCCACCTCACTCTCCCGGAGGCCAGACAAGCAAATCAGACAGGCGAGAGGCCTGAGAACAGCTGCTGTGGGGGGAGCAGGGTTGGGGGGCCTGGGTGAGGCCAGGAGGCAGAGGGGTGAGCGACAAAGGAGCCCTTTGTTGTGCTAACTTTTTCCAAGACGTAAAAGGAGTAACAATAGACAATCCAGACTAGTGGGGGGGGGGGTGTTGTCAAGGACAAGGGGATGTGGGGGGGACCGTGGCCTAGAATCCCAGTCAGCGTTCCAACAAACAGGGGACCCAATAAGCAGGGGCTGGAGGCACTGACCTACCCCCCTCCCATCCGCTCCTATCCAGTCTTTGCCCTGGGTCCACCTCCCCCAAGTCTCAAAGCTCTCCAATGGACCAGAAGGCAGGGGGAGAAAGGACAGAGGGAGCTCTGGGTTCAGAGTGGGCTCGAGAGAGGGGAGGTGCACGGACGCACAGGGGGTGCCCGGGTGAAGGACAGACAGCTCTGAGGCCAGGGACTGACTGGAGCGCCAAAGGCTTGTAGAAATTTGGAGCTAAGGCAAAGTCCAGAGGCTGTTTATGAAACTGGAAGAATGTGCTTTTTTAAACTGTGCTTTTTGGCAGGATGGGGGGTGGGGGCAAGCTGACCCAAGGTGGGGGTACAGTTTGGTTTCAGTGAGGCCTCCTTTCGGCCCACCCCATAGCAGCGGGCTGCCTCTGGGGCCGAACTCTGCTCTGCACCCTCTACCCCCAGCACAGCCCCACCTGTCACCCAGGTAACAGCTTGGAGGCTTCCCACTGTGCCCTTTGAACCCAGAGCCCCAGCCCAGTCCCCACCTCCCAGGAGTGTAGCCAGCAGCCTCAGAGGAACAGGGGACACTCTAGGACCCTCCCACCCTCTGCAAGAGTTAGCCTGAACTCTGCACACCTGGGGGAGTAAGGACTGCCACGACCTGGCCCCTCCCCAGAGGCCCCAGCACAAGATTTCTCCTCTTCCTGCAGGAAGACTGCACGGGAGAAGCACCACACCTTCTCGGGCTCAAAGTTCCAGCGCCTGGCGGAGGGCTGGCACCGGCCCAGGAAGCCAGGCGTCCCCTCCCTCCCGTGCTGCCCCACCCCCGGCGGGCAGGAGGCGCAGAGCGCTCCGGAGTCCCCAGCGCCCCAGAGCCGCTCGCAGGCGCACAAGGGGCCGGTTTCCTGGAGGAGATCAGCAGGAAATCAGCCGGGCCCCCGGCCAGCGGCTCCCCTCCCAATCCAGCTGGCGCCCGGTCCTCTGCAGCTCCCCTCGCAGCCCCCGGGGAGGGCAGAGGAGGGGGCGCCGGGCGCTGGGTCCCGCCCTGCCTCCACCCCGGAGAAGGGTGGGGGTGGCTCTGGGTGCAGTGCCGCGGCCGGGGCGGAAGAAGGCCCCTACCCAGCGGCCGCCGATAACCATCTCTCCCCCTCCCCCCACTAAGGGCATCCACGTGCTTCACATTCTTGGACGTCTGGGAGCGGGCGGAGGCAAGAGCGGCGAGATTGGTGGGGGACAGATGGAAAGCCACTTCCTCTGTACCCCTTATCCTCTGGCGCCCCAAATCGGGGGCTCTGGCGAGGAAGGCAAGGTCCCCAGGGTCCTGCAGGATCGGAAGGTCTCTTCCCACAGCCCACTTGCTGTCTCTTCCCACCCCTGGTGGAGGTGGCAGGAGGGAATGGAGAATTTGGTGGAGAGGACCCCCGAGGGCTCCTGTCATCAAAGGCCACACTGGTGGGTTGGGTAATGACCCCATGTGCTCTAGACTCGCTCGGGTCACCACCCCCAGCCTCCAGGTCCTTCCTGTGCCCCACAACCACCCCTAAAGCCCCCCTCCCAGCCTACACAGCCTTGGGGGCTGAGCCCACTGCCACACACCCACACTCCGACCACGGAGACAGGGCAGCCCAGGCCTCTGGCTCCACGCTGCCCCATGTCCTCCACCTCCCTGTCGCCTGCTGGACTCCAGGCTCCCTGGGACCTTGTCTGGCCAGTTTGGGGCCAGGAAGAGCTGAGCTGCCCCCAAGGGCTGGAGCCCAAAGTCTCAGATCCTCGCTCCTCCCCAGACCTCTGGCAAAGGCGGCCAAGACTGTGGAGGGAGGGACCACAGCAGCCATACCCTCAGTGACCCCACTCTGGAGAGGGGACACCGTCCTCCAGTTCTGCGAGGTCAGGAAGAAGGGTCCTGGTATATGTCACATTTCTCGCATGTCCCCTTCTCCCTAAAGTCCACTCATGAACACCCCTCCCTCCCTCCCTCCCACCGTCTGCAGCCTACCAGGCAATCTGCCCCAGAGGCAAAGGTCAGGGGGCAGGATGATAGAAGCTGGGGGTGAGGTGGCTCTGAGAGGGGCAGAGATGGGCGTCGCCCCACTTCAGGTCACTCTTCCCACGGCGAAGGTGTTGGGGGCTGCCCTTCAACCTCCCGCAGCCCGCCAGGCCCCCAGAGACCCACTCCACCCCTCCTCCCCGGCAGGCTGGAGGGAGGCAGCCAGTCCGGGAGTGGGGGGAGAAGCCCCAGGGAAGAGCTGAGCCCAGAGAGGACTAAACCGGAGCCAAGTAACAATAACCCCCTGAGCGCCGTTCTGGCCCTCAGGTACACTACCTCACTGCTGGGTATAAACACGCCCAGGTGTGCACCCCAGGCACTCACGGCTCCCGCCAAAGCACAGAGCCCCTCCCTTCCAGAGAAGCCTGAACCCAGACAGGGGACAGCCAACAGAGGAGGTGCCAGGACTCCGGGATTCTCGTGGGCGGCCCTAGTAGGGACAGCCCAGCGCCTGCCCCCATCCCCAGGTGAAAACAGGGAAACAAAAGGACACGCTGGGTTGGGAGGGGACACATTCCTCACTTCCAGAGCAGCTCCAGACCCACAAAAAATCAAGCTCAGCCTCCAGAGGACAAACCGTGTTAGGATTACGGGGAGGGGGAACCCTTCTCACCAGATTAACTTCCCCTCTCCATTCCTGGTGCAGCCAAGTATCCAGGACCAAGGCTACCCTCAGACGGACAGGTGGCCTGCCCCAAGGTCTAAGGGCCGGGTAGGGTGGCCGAGGGGTATCCGATGGAGTTGCCCCTTCTTGCAGCACCCCACTGCCAACACCAAAGACACGGAGCGCTCCCCTGACTCCCACCCAGACGACACAAGGGCAAGAGCTGGGGGCAGCAGCTGCTGCCCAGGAGGGACTGTCCCCCAGGCTTTGGCAGGGGTGGGATCAGAGGAGGCGGCCCCTCCTCCGAGAAGCAGACAAGCCCACTCTACGACCTTCACCCCACCCTCCTGGATGGCATAAAGGACCACTCAGCTGTGAAGCTATTGGATTCCAAGCAAGGAGATATAAACTGGGGACAAGGGACTTCACTGCCCCTTCAAGAAGTCGAAGGAGAGATGAACAAACGTTTCCTGAAAAGAGGAGCCCCCAAGTTCCTCTGTCGGAACACAACAGAAATAAGCGCCCAGGATTACTTGGGGGGAGTCCAATTGTCCAACAAGGGCACCCGACTTTCAGCAAGAGAGTCAAGGGAAAGTTAAGGGTCAGAGACAAGATCACCTCACCTCGTCCCCAGTCCGCACCCCCTAGTAGCAGCGGAAGCCCCACAGTCCGCCCCCACCCCCAGCTCCCACAATAGCAGAGGAAGGCCGATACCTACAGTGGTTTGAGCCATTCCAAAGCGGAGTCCGGAGCGGAGTGGAGTAGGGGCCGGGAGCAGGGAGCCCCTTCTCCGGAAGCAAACAGGCCCGGTTCTGGTTATAAAAATCCACCACCAGGAAGGGATTGGGGGTGGGGGTGAGCCCCCCCACGTCCACACTCTCGTACATCTTCCCCGCGAATACAAGAGGTCCGGGCGGGGAAGTCCTGCGCGCCGCCTCCCTCACTCAGTCGGCGGCGCCATCCAAGAGCTGCTGGGGGCGAGGGGCACGTCCCCCTCGCCCCGACTGGTGACCCGGGCCGGGGGCCACCTTCTGCCCGAAGTCCCGCGTCCAAATCGGCCGGCCGCCCTGCGAGTCCCAGGTGAAAGCAGGCAAGTTGTGTGTACTGGGGGAGGAGGGGAGTCCGCCGACTGCCCTCGGGAACGCCCGGCCGAGGCCCGGGAACTCCGCAGCTTCACCTCGAGGGGGCTCCCGTCGCGAGTCTCATGGTGTCCGAGGCAGCGTCCCGCGGCTCCCCGAGCGCGCCGGCCGGAGGCGGGATCGGCGCGGGGCGGGGGGTGACCGAGCACTTCCTCCTCCCCACCCCGGGGCTCCCGGGCTTCTCCCGGGCGAGGATTCGGGTGAGGTGGGGACCGCGCGGCTCCGCCTCCACCAGGCCCGGGGCGGGCGCCCGGCACTCGGTCTCCGGCGGTGCGCGCCGAGGTCCCCCCACCCCGGCCTGCGCGCCCCGTCCCCTGCGGTCCCACCCCCTTTCCTCCGCCCCGTCCCGTCCAGGCGCCGCCCCTGCCTTAACCCTTTCCCAGCGGGTCCGGTTGCAGCAGACGCCAAGCCGGGAACTGAGAGGGAGAGGCGGGGTGTGGAAGGAGATTGCGGGGAGCCCGGGCAGGGGGAGGAGAGGAGAGCTGACGGAAGGGGGAAAAGGCTCAAGAGCAGGAGTGCGCGGAGTACGGACGGAGGCTGTGGACCAGGAGAGGAGGGGGCTCCACCAGGACGGAAGAGGGACGGGCGTCTCCCCCATCCCAGTTCCGGCTCCCAGCCTCCCCCGTGGTTGGGTCAGTCCCCGGCCCGGTGAAGCTACGGCGAGGGAGGTGGTAGGCGGGAGGAGGGGGGTGGTCCCGGTGTCCTCCCCCAACACACCCCCCCACCCAGCCCGGGCCTCATTTGCCTAATGCAATGCGGCTGAACTCTCTCTGAACTCGCCTGGCGGCGCCTCACCTCCGGGTGACCCACCCACCGCTGCCCGTGACATCACCCGCTCGCCAGCGTGCCCGCGGGGCTCGCCCACCAGCCCCCTGCCCGGTTGGGCCGCTCCCCGGGAGACGCCCGGAGTGGCGGCCGGAGACGAAGGGCCAGGCGCTTGTGGCCAAGTGTGAGCGCCTTGCAGGGTGTCCCGGGTGTGACATTGTGCGGCACCGTGTGAGAATGAGACACCCGACTTGTGTCATTGTCTGTGACATCATGTGTGACTCCGGCCACCCGCCCGACGGAACCTGAGGCGGCAGCTCCGGCGCTTTGGCAGAAATGCTTGTGCTGAGGGGGGCTCTCCCTCCACGCTCTGCGTGCTTCCGTCGAGCAAAGCCCCGCCCAGGGTGTCTCCCAGAGGCGGAACCACCCTGGGCCCCCCACCGCACCGCCCAGCCCTGGAGTGAGAAAAGGAGGGGCTGATGCCTTCCAGCTGACCACTTCCTCCCGGAAGCCCTCGGGAGGCCTGTTTCACTGGAAGAAAGGCCTAGGTTGGGTAGGTCCAGGGAAGTGGGGGGATGCCCTGGGAGAAGAGGACATCTTATTGCCCCCCTCTGGCCCTGCAGCCGAGTTCCTCATTTTAAAAAGGGATAGGAATTTACGTGCTTCCCAAGGATATTGCTCCAAAAGCCAGGTTTCTAAATTATGTGGTCAGGTAATCCTCACAGCCAATCCAAGAGATAAACACTATTATTCCTGTTTTACAAATAAAGAAACTAAGCTCTCAGCAAGGTCAGATGGGTTGTCCAAGATCACACTGCTAATATAGAGTATTTGAACTTTCTGCCATCAAAGCCCATATTCCCACCATGCCAAGCCAATGCAAGGAAAACTATTTTCTGATCACCTCCTAGGTGGATACCATGGGGAGCATGCCTTTTTAGACCTTATGGTGAAACAGCCATTTAGCAAATAATCACACATATATGTTTATTATTGCATATATATATATATATAAAATTGCAAGCTAACTGGTATTATGGCACAAGTAAGCACATAAAAAACAAATAAGCTTGAGGGAGAATTAATGTAGGCACCTAATTTAGGTTGGAGGGTCAAAGCAGAGACCTAAAGAAAAAGTAGAAGTTTAAAAATTAGTTAGGCAAAGAGCAAGAAGGAGTGGAGTTCCAGTAAGAGCCTATGCAAGGGTCCTGGGTTATAAAAGTCGGAGAGTTTACTCAAGGAACTATCAGAGGACTAGAGTAGATGGCATATACAACTCAAGAGGAAAAGGAGCACAAGACCAGGCTGTAGAGGTGGGCTGAGACCAGACCACGTGGGCTTGCTGAATTTTATCTCAAATGCAGGGAGAGACCACTGAAAGGTTCCAAGCAGAGGAGAGGCAAGATCTGATTTAGTGTTACAAATCAGCTTTAACCTTGTGAAGCTGTGTGGAGAATGGATGGTAGGAGGGCAAGAGAGACCAGTTAGAACAGTCCAGGAAGCACACAATGGTTAGCACAGCCCACAGCCTCCCTGGTGGCTCAGAGGTTAAAGCGTCTGCCTCCAATGTGGGAGACCCAGCTTCAATCCCTGGGTCGGGAAGATCCCCTGGAGAAGGAAATGGTAACCCACTCCAGTATTCTTGCCTGGAGGATTCCATGGATGGAGAAGCCTGGTAGGCTACAGTCCACAGGGTCGCAAAGAGTTGGACACGACTGAGCGACTTCACCTTCACCTTCAGGAAACTGCCAGTGGTGATAAGTGAGTGAAAGTTGCCCAGTCGTGTCTGACTCTGTGGGACCCCATGGACTGACTATACAGTTCAGGCCAGAATACTGGAGCGGGTCGCCTTTCCCTTCTCCAGGGTATCTTCCCAACCCAAGGATCAAACCCAAGTCGCCCGCCAGTGGTAATAAAGGAAACTAATCAGTGTGTGGCTTGTGCTACAGCAAAGTTCCAAGACTGCAAAGTAGCAAAGTCTACTGGGCTGGGGGACAGGTGGGTGTGGGGCTCCAAAATGAGGTCTCACCTAAGTGAGGTGTCTGGGCTGCAGAAGCAATGCTGGGACCTGGAGCACAGATGCAAGCCTTGGCTGGGGATGAGACTGCTGGGGAAGAGGGCAGATTGCTTCCAAGGCCCTTGGTATCTTTCCTCCCAGTGACAGATCCAAGGCACCAGTTATGTGCCAGGCCTTGCGTTCGCAGCTTTGAGGTGCTCAAGGATCAGGGACTGTCCCTGCCACCAAAGACCTGGTGATGGGGAAGAGATCTCCCAGATGATTACAGCTCACGGTGGGTATCAGGTGGAGAGGAGTCCCTTCGTGGGAGAGAGATGAGTTTTATAGAAGAAAAAATAAGGACCTGCGGGCATTCAAAGGAGGTAGGGGGTGGGGTGGAGAGTGAGCGAGGAAGAGTGAACTTCTGTGAAGGTTTCTGGGAAGAGGCGGTATTCAAGATGTTCCTTGAAGGATGGATAGGATTTCCGGAGCTGGAGAAGGGGAGAAGTCGGGGTGAGATGCCTGTTCTGGGCAATAGCAAGGTCACGGGGCAGGTCAGAGTAGAACACAGTGTCCTGGGGCAATGGGAGAAGAGGGAAAAAGGAAGGTTCCGGCAGGTTCTGGCTGGCCGCTAGGGGTAGCAGGGGAGGTGGGAGGGCCTAGTGGCAGGTCTGGGGCCTCTGTCCTCCTCTGCCACATCCCCCGTAACTCCTCCAGCACTGTGTGCTTAGCAGGCCCTCAGCAGGTGTGGGCTGAAATGAACTGGCCCCCAATTACCCTCCAAGCACGGCTCCCTCTGGTCCCCGACCCCATCTAGAGGGGATAACAAACAGGAAATAATGAGGCTCAGGGGCCAGACAGACATCAGGTCCCAGTACAGGGTGCCATCCCCCAAGACAATACCAGCTCTACCCCCTGACCCTGTCATCACTCATCTTATAGGGTACTTGAAGCTCGCCCAGGCCCTCACCAGCAAGCAGGTCAGCATGGCCTCCTAGCAGCCTGCCCAGCAAGGAACGGATTAGGAGTCTTGATTTAAAGAGGAAACAGACCCAAGAGAGGTTGAGTGACCTGCCCCCCGCCGCACAGGAAGAGCTGTCCTTTAAGACTTCTGCCAAAGGGGCCTTGGTCCGTGGGCTGAGGTTCTCTGCAACTCAGAAGTAAGAATGGGGAGGGGAGGACCTCTATTTCTGATCTAGCCAGGGCTGAGGGCCTCTGGTCTACCCTGGGAGGTCCGGCTCCACGGGCTATGCCCCACCTTTGAAAAGGGAGAGGAGGAAGAAGGCGTTGTGGGCACCACCCCAAAGTGATTTGGAGAAGGGAAACATTTCCTCTTTCCACAGACACTACCCCTCAAAGGGTGGTCAGGCCTGCACTGGCACATCCCCATGGGCACAGGGCTTTGGCATGGGCACACACTGTGTCTCAGGTCTGGGCCAGCCTAGAGGACAGGCTTCCTTCCCGGACTCCCCTCCCCCAGCCCATGCTGGGATCCGGCCCTGAGGGGGTCTGTGCACTACCAGTGCCTTGAGATAAAAGGTGAGGGGGGGCCCCATTTTAATTCAAAACCCCATCCAACAGTCTTTCAGCTGATTCTGCATTTTGGACCCCAGGAAGGGCACTGCTAGCAGTTCCCCCGCCCCCTGGGCTGTCTCTCCTATTGTCCAGGGAAAGAGTGGGCAGAAGAGGGAGTGGCAGAGGAGAGGAAGTCTCCCCAGGCTCCCCCAGACCCTAGAGCCACTCCCCCGTTTCTAGGCATACATAGCAAATGTGTGGATGGAAACGAAAAGTCTGGACCCGGTCTTTCGGGGCTCCCATCCCCAGCTCCCCTCCCCGTGGCTTCCAACTTCCCTGCCCCCACTCCACAAATGGAAACAAAATAAGAATAAGAATGTGGCTTTTACACTCCGTTCCTCCAGTGTCTGTCTGGAGGTGGGGGGAGGGTGCCCGCTGAGCTCTGCAAACTCCCGGGGCTGCAGTGGGCTGATTGGGGGCGGGGATGGGTGTGAACAGATTGTATCCGCAGCTTCCAGGACAGGATGGAGATCTGGCCCGGGCCTCTTATCGCTCTTTCCCTCCAGCCTTCAGGATCAAAAACAGAAGAGGGGGCGTGGCTAGGGGGAGGCCTTCCCTACGCCCCCTGCTGGGTAAAGGCGGGAGGTCCAGAAGCAGAAGCGGGGCTTCCTCCTACCTTCAGCCAGGGAAGAGGGGGTTTCACCATGGCCCAGATCCGCCGCCTAGACTCCTCATCCCCAGGGCTCCCCACCATACCCTCCCAGGCTGCCTATCTGGATGGCAGACAACAGCCCAGCTGTAGGGTCACTCAGCTCAGCCACATAACCACCAGCGCTGTTTCCCCATGTGTAAATGGAGATAACGTCCCTCTCCCGGATTGTCGGGATTAAGATTTGTAAAACAGAGATAAAGTCCCAGGCACACAGTAGGTGCTCCACAGATGTCAGCATCCCATTCTCTCCAGCTCCCACCCAGAAAAGGGTCACGATCCCTTTCCCCTGTCATAAAACCCAGGTACCACGGCCACGAGACAGCGATGAGCGCACGCACGGCGAGGAGCAGAGTGCATTACGTCGGCGATCTTGCCTAACCTCAGCCGTCTGAGGGAGCTTCTGCTTAGATCCCTGTTTTACAGACGAGGAAACACGCTCGGAGAGGTTGTCACACTTAGTAAATGGCAAAGCCAGAACTCAAGCTACACAGCCTACTCCACAGCTACCCCTCCCACCCCATGGAATTCCCAGGGCAAGCAATAAAAAAAGGCAGGTGCGTTTCCTCTCCAGCCTAGACTAGCGATAAGAAATAGAGACCCTTCCCCCTCCAAACACACAATCACAGACCCCTCCCCCTTACACATTCGGTGCCCTACGTCACCTCCCCCTCCAGCACACAAACACATTGACACCCCTCCCGGCTCTGGATCTGATTTTCCTCAAACACACTCTGACCCTCTCACCCAGTACTTTTAAGCCATTGACCCCCTCCCCAGCACAAACCCAACCTTGACCTCCCCACCCCTAAAACACACCCAACCCTCACCTCCCTCCCCAAGCACACACAACCCTGACCCTCCCCACAAGGCACACAGAATCCCAAGCCTCCACAGTAAATACCAGTCCTCAAGAGACCAAGCCCCCAGGGCTGGTTTGGAGGAGGAGATCTTGTACCATCCCTGGAACTTCCCACTCTGGCTTCCCGGGAGAGGGAGAGGACAGCAGGACAAACACCCACCCCTCGCCACTGACCTAGAGAACAGTTCTGTCCTTCCACAGGCCACTGAGTCTCTGAAGCGCACCCAGGGTCCGGCCTCCCCCCGCCCCAACTTGGTGAGAGGGATGGAAGTTGTGGAGGGGGCATTATCCAAACACCTTTGTTGGCGCCAAGTGGGAGGAGGGGGCCTCCTGTGCCAGGCTGTCTGCAGGAAGGGTGGCAGGGGACCAGAGCATATAATCGCTCCTGGTGGGGATGGGGGCCACAGCTGTCCACCATCCTGGGAAATGCCTGGCCCCCAGCACCAGCCCTCAGGTGGGGGGAGTGAGGCTGCCTCCAGGTCTGAACTTTGATCTGTCATGCTGCACTACCCAGAGCTGAAAGCCAGGGTTACCAGGTCCCACAGCCTTCCACGACAAAGAGGGAGATGCCTGGCTCTCTTGGGGTGGATGGACAGGTTTCTGACCTAAGGGGAAGGAAGGTCAGGGAGAAGCTCAGAAGCTGGGGGTCTGGGTAAGCAGAGGTGTTGTTGTTTACTAGGAAGAGGCAGGGAAACCCACTGGCTCACAGAGGGAGGAGGGCAGGAAGGGGCATTGCTTAACTAGAAATGTGGGCACCCCACCCTGGGGGAAGAAGGTTACCAGGGTGGGAGGTGGGGTACCCGGAAACCCTCCCCACCCACCTCGAAGAAAGAGGAAGAAGCTTGCAACATTCAAAAAGGAGAGCAAAACACTCGCTTGTCCGGCACAAGATAAGGGTCAGGCCAGCCCACCGTGAGCCAGGCCCCAGGGGGACAGTGTCCAAGGCCCTGTTCCCAATCACCTGGGGAAGAGCAAGTGGTCCACCAGCACCAGGCTGAGCGCCCTCGGTTTCTCCCTCCCTAAAAACCCCACCCTGGCGGGAAGCAGACACTCCAGTTCCTGGAACTGGGATGTGAACTCCAGTTCCCACACAGATCTCAGGCACCACAGACCCACCCGCCCCTTCTCCAGCATCCCCTAACTCAGAGACTGGCCCAGCATCTCCAAACTCAGAGACTGGCCTCTCCCATCACCAAACACAGACTAAAGACCAGGCCAGAATCGTTCTGACTCCCAGGTCACAATGTGCCTGCTGTGCCCCCTCCATGGGAGGAAACAGAAGGTGGAGGTTTGAGGAGGCAGCATCCGCCTGCCCCCTGCCCCGGGGCCCAGAGGGTAGGGACCTAAAGGAGCACAGACTTACAGCCCCTGCTCTCAGTGGCTGGTGGGGCTGGAGAGGGAGGAGGCCACCGTGCAAGCCAGAGGAGGCGAGCCAGGAAGCAGTGGTGGCGGTGGGCAGCCGGCCAGTGTGGGCAGTGAGGCGCCCAGCCAGGGCCTGCCCCAGGGACAAAGAGACTCCCTGGCTCCGGGGAGAGTGTGCTGCCCCCACGCTGGGAAGGGGGCACTGACCCAGCCCAGCCAGGCGCACAGGGCAGCAGTGCCAGGCAGCTTGCCAGTGGCGTGGGAGAGGCGGTGGGTGCCCGGGGCAGGGTGTTCAGTCCCTGCCCGCCAGGAGAGGTGGGACACGTTTCCCAGGTCAACAGCTGACCGGCCAGGCCAGCCTGCCGTCCATGGTCCCCTTCTACGGCTTCCACCCCCTCCCGCCCCAGGCCAGGCCCCGGCTCCCTCCTCCCCCAAACCCTGGCCTGGCGCCCAGCTGGGCCCTGGGGGCCAGAGTTACTGTAAGCGGCCTGGCAGGACCGAGGCCTGGACTCTGCCAGCTGGCCTCAGTGCCGCCACCTCCCACTACCTGGCTCGGCCAGCCAGGGAAGGGTACCGAGACCCCCACCCAGCCAACAGGCGACCCCCCGTGGCAGACGGCGGAGGCGGAGAGAAAACACAGGCCCTGCCAAGAGCAGGCCTGCGCGCAGAGCCAGACTCCAGGCCTGTGTCCCCTCCCCAGACTCTCCCCCCATCACCAGGCTGCCTGTGGGGCCCTCCCCTGCCCCGGCCCCTCCCCACAAAGGGAAGCACCATGCAGCCTGGCCAGCGGTGAGGGGAGGGGGTGCTCCTCCCAGTCCCTTCTCTCAGAGGCACTGGATGGGGTGGGCTGGAGGTGGGGTGCTGTTCTCAGTAGACCAGCCATCCCCACCAAATGTTGAGAGGTTTGTTTACCCGCCTCCAGCCTCCTTGTCCAGTGCTTGGAGCTATTTATAAGGCCCTCAAAGGCAGAGCACAGGAGGGGGCGTGAGGGGCCAGAGGACAGCATTGTCTCAGCTCTCCACACTCCAGGCCACCCCCCAACACAAAACACAACCAGGGTGATTAGCCTACTGGCCTTTCATCCTCAAGCCCCCTTGTCCAGCAGGTCCCCCTTGTCTGGAGGAAACCTGGCTGCTGAGGAAGAGATGTGCCCAGAGGCCCAGCCTTGGGCCTGCCACCCTCCACGGCCCCCTCCCACGGCGCTCCCCGACCCCACTTACTGGCTGGGGATGGCGTGCTATAGCCGCTCACTGGAAGCTGGTGCTGGAGAGTGGTCAGAGCGCCTGGCGGGGAGAGTCCACCCAGCATGGGGGGGAAGAAGAAGGCGTAGGGGGGCACCGGGTACCCATTGAGGTGCCCTCCCCCAGGTGTTGGGCAGGAGCTGCTGTTGCTGGCCATGCCAGGCGGCCACAGTCAGAAGCGCAGGCAGACAGTCTGGCAGGCTTCAGGCCGCCTCTCCTCGGGGCATGGGGCCTGGGCCCAGAGGGGGCTTGGGCGGTCAGCCCACCCCCCCTTCCGTCCCGGAGCTGCAGTCCAAGGCCAGCAGGCTAATCTCAGGCTCCTGGCACCCCCACTCTAGGGGGGGCCGGTGGGCTGGGGGACGTCCCAAGAGCCAGTCCTTTGGTCAAGCGGTTCTGCGAGCTGGCACTTTCCCGGGAAGGTCCAGAGCGGGCCCTCAGGATGCCGAAAAGGAAGCCTCTCCTGGGTGGGCCCCAGCTAGGCGGCTGTGGGGGCCATGTCCCGTGATGCTGCAGAGAGAGAAAAGACAGGTGAGTGGGCACCGAGGAGCGGGCTCACGGGCATTCCCCGTGGAGCTCCCCAACCTGGGCAGCCGGAGATTTTCCCGTGGCACCCGGCTGAGCAGACAGCTGGCACCATGCCTGGCTGGCAGAGACAGCCTGGGAGTAAGGCCCAGACACTGCTGGGGGTGGCAGGACAGCACAGCCAGGCTGGGGAGACAGGGACAGAGCCCAGAGCGAGGAGGGCCTCTCACCCACAGTCCTGAGAGCAAAGCGTCCACGCTGCCATGCCACCCTGGAGGATTCCTGCAGCAGAGAAAGGCAGCTGGCCCTCCTTCCCCCAAAGCAGGTTACCTGAGGTCAAGACACAGAGAACGTGTGCTTGAGAGGAGGAGGGAGGGGGAGGAAAAGCCGCTTCCCTAAAGCATTGGCACTTCTCAGAAAAATGACTCCTAAGCCAGGGGGCCTTGCTTACACCACTTCCCCCCCAAATCCAAGCCCAAGCACCCCAGATGGGTTTGTCCCACAGACCCGTTTACATACCTACAAATAGGGAAATGGGAGCTGAGACTCCTGAGTGTCACCTCCATTGCCTAACAGCATGATGGGCTGGGGGTGAAGAGTGTGCCAGGGACTACCTAGCATGGAAGCCCCCTACTCTCCTCGCCCACCATGAAGGAGCAAGGGAAACTGAGCTCAGACTTCACCCACATCCTCTGCCTGCAGAAGCAACCTCCCTGGAGGGAGTGGGAGGTGAGCAGAAGATGAGAGCCCAGATGCCCCCACCACCATCAGTGTATACACAGATCCACACCCTGTTTGAACAGCTGGGGCCTGAGGATACACAAAGATAACACCACAGGTAGCAAGAGACAGAGGTGAACCCAGAAATTCCACGACACAGTGAGACAGGCAGCAACAAGAGCAAAGAAAGAGACAGGAAGAGAAGCATCCACGAGAGGCCTAGGAGGATATGTATGAACAGTATCAATAACCATGCATGTATTTATATATGACTGTGTGTGTGTGTGTGTGTGTGTGTACACACACACACACACACCTGTGACACATATGAAAAAGCAAAGAGAAACACGGCTAATCAAAGCCACAATGAGATACCATTTTGCATCCACCAAGATGGCTATAATCAAAAAGACTGATACTAACAAGCAGGTGAGGATGTGGAGAAATTGAACCTTCATACATAGTAGGCAGGAATGTAAAATGGTACAGCTGCTTTGGAAAACAGGCTGGCAGTTCTTCAGGAGGTTAAACACAGAGTAATATGACCCAGCAATTCCACTTCTAGGTATCTACCCAAGAGAAGGTAAAACATTAAGTCCACACAAAAACCTGTACATGGATACAAACCTTCATACCAACACTCCTTATAGCCAAAAGAGTAGAACCCACCCAAAGGTCCATCAACAGATGAACGGATAAATAAAATGCTGTACATCCATACAATGGAATAGTATTCTGCCATAAAAGGAACAAGACACTGCGACTTCCCTTGTGGTCCGTGCTCCCAATGCAGGCAGCCTGGGCTTGATCCCTGGTCAGGGAACTAGATCCCACATGCTGCAACTAAGAGCTCCCATGCCACAGCTGAAGATCCCACACAAGGCGACGAAGATTAAGGATCTCGAGTGCTGCAACTGAGACCTGGCGCAGCCAAATAAATAAATGAATGAATATATTTTAAAAAGGGACAAAGTCCTGATATATACATCATGGATAAACCGTGAAAACATCCTGCTAGTTGTAAAAGACCACCTGTTGTATGATTCCCTTTATATGAAATGTCCAAAACAGGCAAATCTAAAAAGGCAGAAAGTAGCTTGTGGTTAGTTACGGGGTGGTGGGGGTGTGGGTGTGGGTTTGAGGGAAATGGGAAGTGACTGCTGAATGGTACGGGGGCTCTTTCTAGAGTGATGAAAAATTTCTACAAGTGAAGGTGGTGATGGTTGCACAACTCTGTGACTATAGTAAAGTCACACTCACTTATACACTTTAATAGGTGAATTTCATGGTATACAAATTACATCTCCATAAAGCTGTTAAGGGGAGGAAGGGAAGAGAAAAGAGAAGAAAAGAAAACAGGGCCAGAGAGACTCAAAATAAGGATGGCCTCCAACCCCTTCCTCTCCAGGCTCAGGGCATAATACCATGTTCCAAGCTCCAGGCTCCAGGCTCAGACCTGGAGTCCAGGGGACACGCATTGGCCAGCATTTGGCCAAGAACGATGCCTGAGATGGAGGAGTTCTGCCAAGGCCACTGTGGACGAGGCCAGGACTTCTGGGCCCAGCTGGGCGAGCCACCCAGCCTGTGACTGTGTGGGGCTGAGGGGGGAGGTGGGGACAGGTACTTGCAAGGGAGGGGGCAGCTCCCCAGGAGTGAAATCTGGACCTTGTTAATGACCATGATTTTTATTTTTACTAATTATGACCTCCTTAGGGCCTCTCTTACTCCTGAATGAGGTGCCCCCTTCCTTCCCCAGGCCCCCGCCGATTCCCTCCCAGGCAGAGAGGCTGACGTCAGAGGAACAGGGGCCCCACCCATTGGGCCAGCTGCCACCCTGGCCCCCCTACACACCCCTGAGGGGCCCCGCACAAGGGGAACTCGAGCCAGCACGAGAAGGAGGGACTGGCTGAGCCTCAGTAGTGTTGACAGTCAGACCCTCACACACACACACACACACACACACACTTGCAGGCACTTACACGCAGAGTTCTAGGGAAAGCGTCCGGTGGGCAAGGGCACGTTTGCACACCCAGCCTGTGTGCGTGCAGACATGCATGGGGCACATGAGGAGGGGGAACCCAGACACATGATCCCCCACACCTAGGCTCCACACACAATGAAGCTGGCTCCAGATCTGCGTGCATGGCCCAGGACACAGCTCCTCACAGACACACAACCACAGCCTCACGGTCTCCCAAACTGTACTTTGCCTGGTCCTCACCCAGCCAGGCTGGCCTCTGCACCTGCCTCCCTGTGGGCCAGCCCCCCAACAGCAGCAGGGTCCACACACACAGAGAAACACTCCAGTAGATTCAGGTCCATAGGGGGGCCTACCTCCCGAGGTGAAGCCCAGGAAGCCATTCACTCCAGACTCCAGGCCTCCTGACCGAGCTTTTGAAGGGTG
Organism: Bos taurus; assembly: GCF_002263795.3. Classification (NCBI taxonomy): domain Eukaryota; kingdom Metazoa; phylum Chordata; class Mammalia; order Artiodactyla; family Bovidae; genus Bos; species Bos taurus. Next base: position 40,568,616 of record NC_037346.1, on the reverse strand, counting down.
AGGGCGGATTCAGTCTGGACCCTCTGGAGCCCACCCTTGACCCCAAAAGAGACTAACAGCTACCTTAATATGCCTCAACTCTGCCCCTGAGAAGTTTGAAACTGGACCATACTTCAAACCTCACTCACAGATACACACCCCAGGGAGAGGCTGGAAGGCGTCCCCCACCCCCATCAGAGCTTCACCAAAGGAGCTCAGCCTGCAAACTTCAATGCAAAGTTACTCAACTCCCTGGGGAAGGCCTTGAGTCAAGGGAGGGGGTAAAGGTCACAGAAATGGGCCAAGGGCCAGGCTGGCCAGGGAACAGGGATGGGCAAGGGCAGGGATGAGGGGGGTGGGGCCAAAGAGCACAGGCTTGGCCTCAATAGGTTTCTCTGGAACCATGACCACCCTCGGGGAGATGCCTGGGCCCTGGCCCCAGGCACCCAGGGGTGGAGAAGACACTGTCAGAGAATTGAAACCAGCACCAAAGAAAGGGAAAACAAATTACCCACATCCAACCTCCACCCTGTGCCTGCCACCTCCACTGCCCACGGGCACCCTCCCTCGAGGGAGGGAAAAACCACAGGCCCTCACCTCCCATACACCTAGCTCAGCCTCAGCACAGCACAAAGAGGGTGGGGGGAGGGCTGGAGCACTGACCACCAGCCAGGCACCCCTGACCGCTGGGGACTCCCCCGCCCTCGAAGGTGCCAGGATCCCTTCCCCAGCATCAGGAGTCCCAGCCCCCCGTTCCTTAGGTCCCCAGAGTCTCACATCTAGAGAGAGACAAAAGTTGGCCAAGCCGTGAAGACAGCAGAAAGAACCAAAGGTTTTGAAGGGTCAAATCTCAGCTCTGCCACTCTGGGTGACCTTAGACAAGTCACTTAACCTCTCTAAGCATCTGTTTACTTGCCTGTGAACTGCCTACCTCAACAACTGGCTGTGTGATTTCAGAGATAAAAGTCCTGGAAAGTACCTAGCACAGTGCCTGGCACACAGGAGGTGCTGGGCAACGGGGTCCCCTGCTTCCCCATCTGCCAGCGCCTCCTCAGCGCCTCCCTGGCCCATGTGTCTGCACTCCCCTCCTTCTCCCCAGCCAGGGCTAGTATCTGCTGACGGGGCTGGGCGGGAAAATTACCCATTTTCCAGGGTCTGTTTCCCCCCTAGACCAAGGAGCGGAATGTAGGGAGAGGAATACTTGGGGTGTGGGTGGAGGCCTGACCACAATCCTTTCCCAAATTCCCTTCTTTCGTTTCACAAACCAAAAAAGGGAAACCTTTGGATTTGGGGAGCGGAGGAGGGGAAGAGAAATAGTCGATTTATTTCCCTGCCCTCAGGGAAGGGCAGCCAGGGGTCCCCAAACCCAGCCGGCCTTGTCCTCCTCTTCATCTGCTTCTCCTCTCTGTTCCCAAGTTCCCCCACAACTAAGGCTCCTAAGGAACAGAGGCCAGGCAGTTCTGGATAGGCTGAGAGAGAAGGGGATAAGGATTGAGGAGCTTAAAAGAAGGGGCGACAGGGGCTTTCCTAAGCATTCTAGACAGTCAATGAATCATATGCAAATGACACCCAAAGCTCAAGCTCAACTTGGGGGTGGGGGGCAGGGAGTCCAGCCCTGGCAGAAGCAAAGACCCAGTCTCTCTGAACCCCCTTCCCCTGCCAGGAGCTGGCAGGGCAGGGCAGGGCGGGACAGGGCAGATTTCAAACCAGAACAGTGGGCTGGAACTATTTATAAACTTTCCAGGAAAACACACACACACACATACACACACAAAGCCACAACCTCTCCCCCTCCCCCATACTTCTCAGATCAGCAAAGTAATGAACATTACTTCTTTTTCGCCCTTTTCCAGGGGCCCCTCTCTCTTCCCGGCCATGCGCATCCTCTGTTTACCTTTTGCTCACCCGGCTCTAGGCTGCAGGAAGCCGGCAAGACCAGCCTCATTTTGAAAGAGACCACCCCAGGCAGGGCAGAGGAGGATCGGCTGGGTGAGGCTGGGACAAGTGGAGGGCATCTCTTTCCCCACCAGTCCTCAGAAGCCCAGGCCTGCCTCGCCAGAGCTAGGAACTGTTTGAAAACCTGCCCTAAGCACTTGCAGGGCACATCACTGGAGACAGTTAGGGGAGACCTGAAGTCCAGAGGCTGGCCTCAGGATGCTACCACTGCCCGACCCCACCCCTGTCTCAAGTTGCAGTACTTACTCCCAAAAAGTGGGTCTCATGTCTCCCCAACTCGTACCCCCCGGCCCAAGCTTCTGCCCCAGCCTCACTGGGCTGCCTGATGTCCACAGGCCATGCTCCCCATGTGACTGAATCCCAGGCAGAAGGCAATTGGATAACTCAAGCCCAGGACAGGCCAGGTCTGCAAGAAGGAAGTGGGGGGGCATCTCTGCCAGTCAGGGCAGTGTCCCAACTCTTGCACCTCCAGGGACTGCACCCCAGAGGCCCCTGGGAGATGTGACTGGGGCCTCCAAAGCCCAAGGTGACTGGGGGACCCGTTCAGAATCAGAGCTGAAGCCTCCCACCCAGTCTTCTCTCGGAGCAGAGAGCAGGTGAAAGGGCAGGGGGCAGCTCAGGCCTCAAGGAGAGGGACTGGCCCACGGGGAAGGAAGAAAACAGGAAGAGGAAGAGATGAGGCTGCTGAGGCCACAGCCAGACCACAGGAGTGTGTGGACCACACAGAGGCAGCTCTGTCCGGGTGGAGGACCAAAGGGGCACAGACAAAAGGGGACCCCCCCCCAGCTTGGAAACCACCGTCTTGTCTTCACAACCAGCCTGGCATGGGGCTTTCCCCACCCCCACCTTGGCAGCTGCCCCCTCACCACTGTCTCCCCTCTCCGCAGGGCAGGAAGTACAACTATCACAATGCGGGGGGCAGGGGGAGGTGGGGGTGAACACAGAGAGCAGAAGGTGTGTAGGTGTGTGTGTGTGTGTGTGTGTGTGTGTGTGTGCGTGCGCAGGTATAGGTGTTGCGTAGATGTAAGGCTATAGCAATCTACCCTGCTAACTCCTCAGCCCTGCCCCAGCCCTGGGAGTGCCAATTCTGAATCTGAGGGCAGAAAGACTGTCAGCAGCACACAGTGCTACGAGCCCCCCTCTCAGCATCCCTCCCTAGGGACCGCACTGCAGGGAAGCTGGGAACGCCCCCCCTCCTGCCTCAGGATATCCTTTTGGCTCTGACCCCAGACCAGGCCTGAGTCAGACTGTGCCCCGCCCCATACCCCTCTATCCAGCAACCCCCCAGGAACTTCCTACTCCACACTCGCCTACTCAGTTGGGGTTGGAACTAGAGGGAATCTCTTCCCCTACTTTAGCCCCCTCCGAACAGAGAAGCCCACCAGGGGGTGGGGCAGATGGTCACAAAGTCCCACAACCTGCCCCTTCAGCTGAGGGCCCATGGGATCAGGGAGAAGTGGATGCAGGCTGTGTGCAGAGGCGAGAGGAGGCGCTGCAGAGCACCACCTCCCCACCTCCAAATCACACAAAACTGGGGATCCTGCCGGGGCCCTCCCTACTCCAGCCTGGACCCCAAGAAGCCGCAGGAACTCCCTGGGGAAAGCAGTTTCCATGAGAACACAGGATGGGAGAAGGTTCCGAAGGGAAAGAGGACAGGAGCAGACGTTCCTAGAACGGGAGTCTTTTTAGGCCAGCGGGACCCCCAGGTGGAGGTCTGCACAACTAGTCAGACTCAGTCAGCCACAGCCAAGCGCAGCCAGACGTGGTCACAGTCTCCTCGACACTCAGTCTGACTGGGTGGCTGCGACTCCTTCCCACAGACAGAAGTCTGGGGGGCCCTGGGGGATCTGGGGCATCAGAGACCACACACACTCAGCCTGAAACAGCCCCCTGGGCAGGCCCCCTCCAACCCTCCCGCAACTGTGGGCCTAGAGGGAGGGGCAGTTTGCTCCCCACAAGAGCCAGGGTAGTGCCCAAGGCGGCCATCTCCATGGCAACCAACAACAAACATCCCGGGAACCACAGTGGGACAGGAAGTGACAGTCACGTGACGGGAAGACAGTTTTTTTTTTTTCAGTGGGGGGTGATGAAGCTTGTTAGCAGTCCCCCGCCCCGGGGGAATCAGCGGTCCCCTAAGTTTACCCCACTTGGAACTGGAGGAAAGGGGGCAGCTGGGAAGGTGCACCCCACACTGCAGTGTGCGCAGTTGGCCGCAGGGCTGATGGGCCCTCCCTCCCTGCCTGCCACTCATGGTTCTCCCCGCTGGGTCCCCCTCCCTTCCACTTCCTGCCGTGACTGGAGATCAGAGAACTCCCCACCACAGCTTCCCCTTCTCAAGTCTCGATTCCTGGGCTGAAGGTTTCACTGTGGGGCGAGGGACACAAGGAAGGAGGGCTGGGGACCTGCGGTAGGACCCGGGGGACAGGAGCTCCAGGGGAGGGGCTGGGAGGGAGCTACTCCAAGGGAGGTGTGTACACACAGGCGCACCAAGAGTGGGTCACCGTGACATACCACCAGGCGCAGTGACACAGACTGCCTGACCTCAGGCAGCTCTGGGTGGAGGGGAGCAGAGCCACTGGATCTGGCACGCCCCACTCCACCCTGGTCCTGAGCCTCCAGGTTCATCTCAGGCGTCTACTGGCCTCCAGGCAAGCAAGGTCCCAACGGTGCCCAGCCCACACCACCTCTCCCCTGCGTTCTGTGCTGAGGAATCCCCCTCCCAGCTCCAAGGTGCCCGCCCAGACGAGGGCACCTTGACCGGAGGTGGGGGGAATGGAACCTCCCGTCACCCCCCTCCCCTTCTCTGCAGATGTCCCAGACTATATTTAGCCCAAACCGGGCGGCCAGCCAGACCCAGACTCCCCACTGGCCCGGAGCTGAGCTCCCAGTTTTTATGCAATTAAAACATTAACAGAGAACCACCCCCATCCACACACCCCACCACCACCCCCCCAGTCCAGCCAGAGCAGCAGAGCTCAGAAAATTTGAACATGGGCAGCCCAGCTCTGCAGCCAGGGAAGGGGGTGGGGGTCATCGGGCAAATAGCAATAAATTCATCCCCTTGCCCATCTCCCAGGCCCTACCCCCACATGCAGGACAGGCACATCATCCATGAGATCAGGTTGACACTTGGGAGGGGAGGGGAGGCTTTCCTGGTTCCGGGGCCCGGCCGGAAGGGAAAGGCATACCCAGTGGGTGGGGGGGTTGCCTGGCTGCAGAAATTCCACCTGTCATTTTGCAGCCCCCCTCCCCGGCCAGCTCCAGTTACAGGGCTGGGGGTTGGCAACAGGTGCTGGCCAGGCTGGCAGCAGACTAATCCCCACTCGTTCCCCAGGCTGACAGTGGTGCCTGGAGGTCCAGGCAGGGGCCCTGGCCAACAGGATGCTGGGTAGAAGAAGGAGACATTGCTGCCTGGGGGCGGGGTGGGGGGAGCCCAGACCCCTCCTGTAAGACCTGGCCCCCTGGACTCTGCGTGCTGGAAGGTCTGGCGAAGGCAAGGAAACCTTAGTTCCATAGCACCTATTTCATTTCCCCAAGATGCCAGGCGGGCGGGCTAGAGTGTGGGAGGTCTGTCTGCCTGCCTCTTCCTCCTCCTCCTCTCCAAATTCCAGGAACAGGCAAGGGAGGCTCCAGTTGCGGAGAGAGCGAGCGAGCAGGCGGTCCCAGCTGAGAGGGAGGAGGGGCTGGGACTGGAGCGGGAGGCAAGATCCAGACGAAGCAAGAGACACCCACACCCAAGCCAGACGGGACAGGCACACCGACACTGACACGTTCTCACACTCTGGGCCCACTCCTCGTGCGCCGCCCACTGCGCAGGGACACCCAGACTCCCGCAGCCAGTCCTGCCAATCTCCAGAACACTCCCTGGACACACACAGAGATCCGGGACTTCGCCCCCACCCCACATCCCCCCACAGACTCTGTGGGCTCCACACAGCAGCCAGAGGGTGGAGAGGGGAACAGAGGGAGGAAAGACAGCAGGCGTCAGAGAGGACGTGTGGCCAAAACCCTGGGAATTGGGGTATCAGTTGCCACACTCCGTTTCCAAAACCCAGTAAGTCAAGACAACCCTGGCCATCTTGCCAGGGGCCCTGCCAGCTTCCCACACTCCCCAAACCACCACCACCGGGAAGGGTGTGGGGTGCTGGGCGAGAGGAGATTTACTCATCGCATTGGGGTGGGGGGGAGGATAGGATTACCTTCCCCAGACGCCCATCACCCCTGAACCCAGACAGTGCTCCTAAATGGAAGCAGAGTCCCAAACTCACCCACTCATACAGCCCAGTCAGGGTCCTGCCCTGTCCATGCTACCCAGAGAATAGGGAACAGGGCACGAAGGTTTTATCTGGGGGCAGGCCCCACCCTGTCACAGAATTCTGTGGACCATCCACCTAAGACCCTCTAGTCTGATCAAGGAGTGGGGAGGGGGTTGGGGGGCGCTCCCTGAGGGCAGACAGAGCCAGGTTCCAAGGACCAAATGATTTAGAGGAAGGGGAGCTTAATTAACTGGGGTCTGGGTCAATACCCCCAAAACAGATCCCAAGGGCCACTCAGACGATGCCCTTTCCCCCCACAATAGACAGGGTGGCAGGAACCACGTCATGGCACATGTGGGTGACTGTGCCCAGCGGGGGAGGCATGGGGGTGATTAGGATGGGGCTGCCCACAGCTAGCTTCCTGCCAGGCGGCCACATGGTTAGGAGTAGGAGGGGGACCAGGGAGGTTTCCCAGAGTGGTAGTAGGGGCATTTAGGGCCAACCTGAAGGGCGGAGATATGGGGGCTATAAAAGGAGGCAGCCAGGATCAAGTTGCTCCAAGCCCAGGGTCTTCTCAGAACTGCCCCTGCGTCTGCACTGCCCTTACCAGTCTGGCGAGGAAAGTCCTGAGGTGCCCACCTCATGTACACTCATTCACACACTCCAAAGCCAAGATCCTCCACTCCCACAGACCTACTCAAGTCTGATACCAGTGACCCCTCTGTCTCAGGATCGGCATGGCCTAGACACCAGGCAGAACTGACGTCCGAGTCCCTCCCAGTGCACCAACATCTTTCATAGTCACAAACTCCCTGACTCCACAATCACCCCCCTCCCCGCCCCCTCCAGCTCCAAAGACTCTTTTATCCCCTCCCCCAGACTCATCTCCACCCCTCACAGGGGAAGCCCCAAGGCTCCAAGCCACCCCCACTGCAACCTGGGGCTTCCCCTGCCCAGCCTCCCCATCAAGCACAAGGCCCCGGAGGAGAGTTTGGGGCTTGAGCCCATTTCCTAGCAAGACCTGACAACCTTACTGAACCACTTCCCCAGAACAACCCTGCCCTGTGACCACTGCAGCCAGCGAAGGGAATGAGAGACATCTCTGAATCTCCTAACTGGGCAACTGGAGGAGGGATGGCAGTCAGGAGTAGAAATGAGTGTTGGGGGTGAGCCCGCAGTGGGTGGAGGTGGGGGGGGAGTCTCCATCTGAGAACATACACACACATACATGTGCACACATCTTGCAAGGAGAAGGCAATCTGGTTACAGAAGAGGGAGCTGGCATTAGGTGGGGGCCAAGGGTACCCCCCTCCATGCCAGCATATGGGCAACCTATCCAAGGTAGGATGAATGGTAGAGACGTGACTCCCAGACTGGGGGGCTTTTCTTATCTGATTTTCACATGAGTTAGTCCCCATCCCCAGCCTGGCACAATGGAGGCATGGCCCCCTTCTCAGGGAGTAGCCTGACAATAAGGCAATGCCCAGAGAGAAGGGGCACTGCCAAGCAGACTTTCCAGCGCCCCCCCCCTCCCACATACACATCTGGCTCGCAGCTTCCTCGCTTTCTGGGTGGCACCAGGTCCCAGACACCCTCAGCAGAGCAAAGACGACCAATCTGTGCCTTCCTCCCTACGCCCCCAAATGCTTCCACAACCCCACAGTGCCACCAGATTCAGAGACATCCCTCCCCTGGCTGCACTGGCTCCTGTCCCCAGTTCTGACGGCTCCCCGCACTCCACGGGGGACACCAGCTGAATGGGCCCCGCCCCCCAACCGGCTGCCTCTGGTGGGGGTGGGCCCCAGGGCTGATTTTCCCCAAACCACAGGGCGGCTCAGATAACAGGAGAAAAAGGAGGGGGCTAGTCCGTTGGGCATCCGATCTCTCCCCAAACAGGTTTCAAAGTCTTTTTGTTTTACTTGTTTGTGAAAAGAAAAGCGAGAGAGGGCAGGAGTTCCCAGCGTGGGTTCTGCCACAGCTCGGCCGCCGGAGACACGCGCGGCAGACGGCCCCAGACATCTCCCGGCTGCGCGCGAAGACACCGGAGCAGACAGACGCACAGACGGGGCTCTCCCACCCTGAGCACGGCGGCGGGTTGGGAAGCCCAGGAAACCCCAGGTTCCCGTCGGAACTCGCCCGGCACCGGGTCCCCGCCCGCGGGTGCTATCAGGAACAGGCCAAGGGGCCCCGATGTCTGCGCGAGGCGGAGGCTCTCCAAAATCCCCAGGGGAGAGGTTACCTCGCAGTAGGGGGAAGCAATCCGTCCGGGTCACCCGCGGGCACAGCGTATGCCCTGACCCTGAGCCTTGGAGCCGCTCGGCGTCAGGGGTTGCGGGGTCCAGGGAGAGGAGCGGTTTGGGGGGCCGTGGCTCAGGGGCGCGGGGCTAAAGCAGCGGCCATGGCGAGTCACGTGCGGAGGCTGAAACTTTACCCGGAGCCCCAGACTGGGGGGGCGGAGGGTACCGAGCAGCGGGGAGGCCCTCACCCTCGGGCCCGCCCCCGCCCGCCCACCGACCAATCACGAGCCAGGGGCGGGCACACAGGATCACGCCCCCCCCAATAGACCCAGGGAACGGGCGAGTCTTAAAGGAGCCGCGCCTAGCAGAAAGCTCGACCGTGGGAATCTGGGAGAATCCCTCCCTCTGCCCCAAAAGAAGAGATTGAGAGCCAGAACTGGAGTTCTGCGCAAAGAATGGAATGAGGATTCAGTGGAGAAAGGACTGCCGTGTGCGGTATCACACTCCTTTCCCCCCAACCACACACACCCACACTCAGGAGCGAGGATCACGAGCACACACCCTTCACACCTAAACCTGGGTTAGACAGGCGACGACGTAATTTGGAAACACATGCAGAGATTCTGGCCCTAGCGGTCAAGGCTCTGACCCCTTTCATTATAATCTTTCTCCTGGAGCCCCCTGAAAATGAGAGCTGTGTGATCTTGAGCGAGTCGCTTCCTTTCTCTAAATCTCAATTTTCTCACTGGCAAAAAAGGAGTGCAAAGGCATGTAGACCACCTCCAAGCACGGCCCCCTCCTCTTCCCTAAACACCTTTACAACTTGGGTGGGTCGGAGGAACTCTGGCCCAACCCAACCTTTCAGCAACCCCCAGAACCCTTCCCCCAAAAGAACAGCGATTCTCAGGGGTATTCCAAGACCCGAGCTGGGGGCGCCCAGGAGCACCCCTACATTCTCAGACTCAAGCTTCTCTCTCCTGATCCAGGCTGGAGGAGACAGGAAAACTCGCATTATTGGGGCAGAATCTGAGTCACTCTCCCTCTGCAGAGACCCCAGTCCCCGACACGGCCACAAGCCCCCTCCTAGCCTGCTGCTCCGTTTGAGAGGACCATCTGCCCACTCTAGCCGTCTATGGCAGGAGGGAGGGGCGGGGGGCGGACAGAAAGAGGAATCAGTAAGTGAACACCTCCCTCCAGGTCCTCGGTCAGAGAAGTGGCCACAAGTGCCCCCACAGGACTTCCCACTGTAAGGGGAAGTGCCTACTCCCAGGCCTCCTGTGAGGAGACAGCATGACCCGGCTGGCAGAGCTCTCAAACCCACCGGCCCGACGGTCCCCGCTTTTTAGACGAGGAACCCCAGTCTGCGACGAGTGGACACTAGGTTTAATCCCCGATCGCCCGGCACAGGTAGCACAGCTGGGTCTAGGACTGAGGGATCTCATTGTCTCTCTCCAGCTTTGGGCCCCCAGCCTGTTTGAGGTAGGACAAGCAGGGTCGGAAGGACACTGTGCCCTGAGGTCCGGCGGCGCGGGGAGAGAGCGTCCGGGTGACGCTTCCCCAGGCCCCTACCCGCCCGCTGGGCCGGGCTGTCTCCCGCTCCCGTCTGGATTTCCGTCCGCCGGTGCGAACCAGCCCCTCCCGCCCTGTCCCGGCCAGATCCATCCGCAAACATGCGCTCAGCGGGCAGGAATGCGCCAATGGCTCCCAGATGTGCACGCCGACGCTTAACCCCTTGTCCCCCAACTCCCCTCCTCAAAAAAAGGCCTTCTAGCTAGAGTCCAGCCAGCAGCAGGGGGCGCCGCTCAGGGAGGGGACTCAGTGCCAACAGCCCCCCAGCTCGCACAGTCTCCTCCTAGATTCCACTAGTCTAGATTCTGCCAGGTTTCCTTCCCGCGGAGGCCAGAGGGGAAAGATCAAGGACACTAAAATGTATCGTGCACTTTGCGCACAGGCATACTGCCTCCCACGAAGGGGGGCCTTCACGTACACCTGCCAGCACATGGGGTGAGGTTCACTCGCGCACATGGGGATGCAGGTGTGCAAATGCACACTCAGGACATCCAAATATGCACAAGCATGTGCACATTAGCACACACACATATGCACACATATGTATACACACAGAATTTGCACATACAAGACAGGCATTTGTGTACCCACAAGGTCATGAAGCAGAGGGGAGGCACACTCCTGAAAAGACAGAGCAGGAGACCCACATGCAGATGAGGGTAGAAATTCACGCACCCACAAACCTGCTCCCCACAGAGGGCAGACACTCACGCACAGAAAATGGACATCCATGTGTACAAGCACACAGCCGCACACTTTAGGGCACTGCCTCACTGCTGAGTTGAACTCCAGCTCTGCAGGACCCACTCCAGGGTCCCCACCCCCACCCTCCAGGGTCTCCCACGCAAGAAGGAGAAGTGCTCCGGGGCCAAAGGAGGGACACAGTCCCAGGGACTCCTCACTCTAAAAAAGACGCCCCTTCTTGGGGCCTAGCCTTCCCCTCTGGCAGGCAGAGGAGATGGGCTGCGGGAGGAGCCTGAGCAGCTGATTTCCCAAGACAGGCATCCCTCTCCCAACTGGAGGAAATCTGAGAAAATCCAGATAGGTGTGGGGCCAGTGACAGCCTCAGTCAGACAAAGGAGATACAAAATAGCTGTGAAACACCCTGAGAGAGCCTACACTTCCAGCAAAACAAGGCCTCCCTTTCTCTGCCTGTGGGGAACTCTTGAAGAATAGCATCACTAGTAATCTGAACAGAGGATGGGAAATACTGCCCCTGCAAGACCACCTGGATGCAGGTGGGGTGGAGATGTCTGCTGGAACCTGAACCGACCCCACCAGACTCCTCTCCCCCTCACTAGCTGCTCAGCTTATCCCCCTCAACCCCCCTCATGGCCCCACCCATCTCACTTTCACAGTCCTGGAGAGTCATCCAGGGCAAGGCTCCTGCTTACATTGTACAGATGAGGAAACTGAGGCTCAGAAAGGGAATGGCCCTGCTCAAGGTCATAGAGCTTGTCAGTGGCAGAGCTAAGAGCTGAGATTTAAACTCACAACCCCTCCTCAACCCCCCATTTATCCTGAATATATTTCCATGCAGCACCCTGCTCCCTCTTCCTTCATCCCCCAACAGAGCACAGGGCAGAAACACCAGCCTTGCCTGGCTCTGCAGATTTGTGGGTGGGGACAGGACATGCTAGAGAGAGATCAGAGAAGATGCTGGGGGCTACATACATAGCCCCCCAACCTCACCCCCAAGCTCAGTGCCCACCTGCCCAGCAGGCACGGCCAGTGACTCAGCTGCATCCGGGGGAGATGCCAGGGCAGTGACTCACCTACCGAGAAGAGCTGAGCCTGGCACCTTGCCAGCCCCAGGACAGAAGTGACTTAGTCACCGAGACTGTGATACCCAGCAGGCACAGCCCAGGGATTGGGGACAGGGGCAGGCCATGTCCTCCATGGTTATCTGCATCCCTGATGAAGAACAGGCATCCTGGGGCAAGCCGTGGCGCTACCCACCCCTGAACCCTTACTACTGCCCACACCCACCATGACAGGCCCTGCTTCCATGCAGACAAGTTTTCTGAGACCCCTGGGCTGCCCTGCCCCTCCCCTGAATGAAGCCTGCCCCTTGCCCATCACTCACCACCCACTCTTTCCCCGGCCCCACCTCCTCCTGCCACCCAAGTTGTACCCAGGCTGTGAGTCTCCTTTAACGTGTCTTGGCAGCACCTCCTGCCCCCACAGCCCCTCTTCCCCCCGCCATACACATATGCACTCATACACATTTCTGCCAGCCCTGCTTCTGCCAGCAGCTGCTGAAGTTGTTCAGCGGGAGGGGAATCGGGGTGCAGGGATTGAGTTACCAGAGGCTATGGGGTGGGCTGTCACCCAATCCCTTCCCCAGCTCATCCTTCCTGCTGGATACAGCCTCCCTCACCCACCTGCTCCCCTCCCACCTCTGGCTAGCAGCCTACTGCCCTTTAAGCCCCTCCACCCCCACTCCACCCAAGCTAGAAAATAAATGTTCAAGGGTATTTGTCATGCAAAGACCAGCCCAGGATATGAGAGAGACAGAACAAGAGAGAAGACAGAGACAGACAGACAGAATCATTCCTGTGCCCAGGCTACAGGCACTAGGTGTGTGGATCTCTGTGTATGTTGAGCCAGAAACGGACTGAGTAACTCCCCAAGTCTTGGGAGAGTTGATGGGGCCCAAGGGGAGCCGACAGGCTGAACAACCTCAATCCATTTGCACTATTGATTTCTCATACACTGCAGCCGGCCTGATGAGGGGGGATGATAAATCAGCCCCCCAGAGACATAGAAACTGAGTGGAGAGAGGGGGAGGGGCCCCTGCACCACAGTTGGTGGCCCACTGAGACCTGCTTGGTGGGGAGGAGGCGGGCTGAGTGGCAGGAGGCAGGGTGGGGAGTGTGTGTTGGATTAAAGCCTGTCTGGGACACCTCCTTCCAGCTGGATCTGAAGCTGATTGGAAGAAAGAAGGTGATGGACAGAAGCACCTTTAGCTCCCCAAGCAGGGCTCTGAACAACTCCAGAGGGTGCCCTTCACCCTCTGGTCTACAGAATGGCGCCCCCTGCAGCTTTGCAACATGCTGGCCCCTGGGATGAGGCTCAACTCAGGGACCACGTATCTCTGCTGAACTTTCTCCCCCACCTCTGGGCCTCAGAGGGCTCACTTCTGACTGTGATCAGAAGCCAGTGGCAATCTCCCTGCTCCCACCCCCTTCCTTTGTTGGGTGGATTGGCAAACAACCCCTGTGGCCTAGGCGTGGCAGGACGGGGGCTCACAAAGGGCTCTGTATCCTAGTCCTTGGTCGGTCCCCAACTCCTCCTGGGACTGTGGGCACAATCCCCCACCCTCGCTGGGTCCCTAAAATGGGGTTAGGCCGGATGCCCCTTTTCGAAGGTGTCTCCAAGCTCCCGGCGAGCCAGCCTGTGAGACTGTTGGAACCAGCCCAGCACCTCGATTCACACCAGTGGCCACAGGCCACCTAAACAAACCCCAACCCTGACCTCCTTCCAGCCTGGACACAGACTCTCTCCACACACGGTGGAGACTTATAAACAAACCAAGCTGGGGTTTACCAAAGACCCTGCATAAACAAGCAGAGAGGGAAAGAGACCAGGAGCCTGGCCAGGCCCTACTTGCTGCCGGACGGACAGACAGACAGACAAGGTAGCACAGCCCAGTTGGGGGAGGGGCTGTGACGAGAAAAACAAAGGGCGCAAGGGGCCTGGATTGGGGTTCCAAAGCCCCCAGTGACGGGCTGTATGTCCACGGGCAAATCACATCCCCTCTTTCCCGCTCTGTAGGGCAAACGGATGGGCCAGGTGCCTCCAAAGCCCCTTCTGGTTCTCTTGGGATAGAGAGAGCCCTGGGGGTCCCCAGGACTCCCCGCCCAGTCCAGCCCATCCTCTGGTCAGGCCCTCTTCTCAAGACCCTTCCCCTGCCCGCCACACCTCCTCCTTACTCTGCCTACTGCCCCCCTGGCCCTTCCTCACTCCTCCGCCCGCCGGCTTGCCCTCACCTTGGCCAAGCCCCTCTGCCTGCCCCGTGCTTTTCTGCACGTCCCTCCTGCCAGGGGACAGACCAACTAAAAATAGTCCCTGCAGCCTTTCTCGCCCACAGCTGCCCAAAGAGCAGGAAATGAGGGGGGCAGGGAGGCCCATGTCCTGCTCTCCCCCACAAACTCCCAGCCCCAAATCAGGTCCAGCCCTCCAGCCTGGGATGTGTGCCAACTTGGCCATCTCGGGGGCACCCCACACCCCTTCCCTAGGGGGAGGCCTGCCCATAAGTGCCTACAATCTGAGAGCTGTCCTCACCCCACGGGAGGGGGAGAGGAGGCCAGCGGTCTGGAGGGAAACCTTCCCAATTTCTGACAAATCAGTGCCAACCACACTGTGGGCACCGAGAGGGCAGGGCCTGGCTCCACGGACTGGTCTTTTGAGGGCAGAGGGAATCGGTGTGGGGAAGTCTGGGCTGGTTCTCTTCATCCTGGCCCAGCTGGAAGGAAGACAAAATAGTGCCCCAGCCTCAATTATGCCAATCCCCCATTCCCCTAAATGTGTGGGTGCAGACAGAGGGGTTTCGGTAGCCACCCCCAGATGCCATGGGGTAAGAAGCTTTAGAGGAGAGGTCTTGGCTCCCACACATAAAGATGGAAGCCTAGAGGCAAGAACAGGTCATGCCTGCCAGGCTGGGCATATGCTGCCCCCAAGCTGAGTCAGAGGCTGGGAGGGAGGAGCCGGACGCTGGGTGCCAGGGGCTACAGAGCCTCCACCCCTATCCCACCTGGGACTCCTGACACCTCCAAGCCCTGGAAGAAGGCCCTCCCTGCGCAGGAGGAAGGAAACCAGCTTAGTGACTCTCTGGAGGCCTGCAGGGCAGCTCTGCACCAGGAGGCAGGCGGGAAACCCAGGAGTCTTGGCTCCCGGCCCAGGGAGGGAGTGAGAGAAATACCTCGGAGGGGAGGAAACAGCCTGGAGAAAGGCAGACGCAAGTGCCCCCAGCAGCTCCCAGAGCTCCAGGAGAAACTGGCCAGAGGGGCTGCAGGGGGAAAGTGAACACATTTCTGAACAAGAAGGGAGAAGAAGGCAGAGCCCCAGGGATGCAGGAAGCAGGGCAGGCCAGCCAGGCTCTCACCTGCTCTCCTCTCCTCCCATCAAAGCCTGTCAGAGTCTGAAGTGCTTATTAAGGGCATGAAATATCAGGGAGGTCCTAGGGGCCTACGTGTGTTCCCCCCTCCCCTTATCTCCAGACCCCAGCCTGTTTGTTCCTGAGCTTCCCCTGGCACCCCTCCCCTGGGGCCCAGCCAAGTCAGGAGTCAGCAGGCCCAAGGTGGTGCCTGGGAGGCCTGGGCAGTGCCAGGGGCAGCCCTCATACCATCCTCCCACTGGCTTCCCTCCCGCCTGCTCTCGGCCGCCACACATATCTCAGCTGTCGAATCCGATTAGGGCTCCTGCCCAGTGAGCCGGACAAGGAGGCCATTGGGCAAGGGAGAGACAGGGACAAGGACGCTGAGCAGGAACGGCAGGAGGAAGGTGGAGACGGGGCTCAGGGGAGAAGGTGTGGAGCCCCAGAGGACCAGAGAGCTGGTAGCCAGCTATGACCCGCATTAGGGGAACTCTGCAGCCCCTAGGGCAACAACCTGGTTCCTCCATCCCAGAGATGGGCAAGGATGGGGGAAGGAAACTGAAGGCAGAGAGATGACCTAGATTAGAAAAAGAATCCCATCCTGGAACTCTATCCCCGCCCTCCCACCCTGCCACACCCCCACCCACTACCATTTCCAGTGGGCTGTAGGATACATCTTCTAATGAGGTCTTTATGGCTGCATCCCTATCAGGCAAACCGGGCTTGTTACTAATAGCCATTTTTATAAATTAAGAAACTAGAGGCTTAGAGACCTGTATAAATGCACGTAGTCAAATGAGCGAGCTGAGTCTCAAATTCAGGCCTGATTCTCAGTCCACTGCTCACAAGCAGAATTTACTTTCCTTCCTGGGTCAAGAGCAGAACTGAGTCTGAAGTCACTCCATTATCCACATTTTCCTCCAAAACCACCCCGTAGGGGATCTGGGGGATCATGGAGGAATACAGAACATACCCTACACCTAGATAGAGTGACCAGATAGAGGTGCGCCACCCACCCCCCACACAGAGAGCTAGAGGGGTTCCCTCAAAGTGTGACCTGTCTCTTCCATGGCTTCCCAGCCCAGTCTGCTACACCCAGAGGCTATACACACACTTATACACACGGTTACTCAGACAAGTCATACACCCCTCCTGCCAACCCACCAAACCAGAATGAGATGCCCTAGATCTTCAGAGAACAAGGTCTGTCAGCCCCCCAGAAGAGGGACAAACAAGTCACCCTAAATACTAGGTATCATCCACCTCTCTCCCAGAGAGCCTGCAGGAGGGCAGAAGCCTCAGGGCAACACCAGGAGCTCGAGCTCTGAAAACCAAGGAGCCCAGGGAGCTGGCATGGCTGGGTGGCCTCCCTGATTTGGTCCACACCCCCTTCCCCAGCCATCTGGGCTGATTCTATTCTGGCCTGGGCCACACTCTGGGATCTCTCCCCTTCCATGCATATAGCCACCTCTATCCCAAGCTTATAGATCTTACAACCATATGGTCTACACACACACACACACACACACACACACACACAGTGGGTGTGTGTGTGTGGGGGGGCGCTTTTCCATAGGTGTTGAGGTGTTGGCAAGGATGGGAAGGGCTCTAACCTGAAAGAACGTCCCCCCACCCCAGGGAAAGGTCACCCCCAAACCCCTAAAAAGCTCACAATCTCCACTACCCTCCCGCACAGCCTTTGGCCACTCCAACGTGCCATGAGCCTGGAAGCGGGCACTGGGTCTACAAGGAGAGTAGGGATTCGGGGGCAAAGTCCTGGGCTCTTAGGGCTGGAGGGGCGGGGAGGGTAGGCAGGGAGGAAGCAAGAGAGAAATCCCCAGGGAGTCTTGGCTTCCCCAGCGGTCTCCCGGTCCGGCTCCCGGTCACCTTAGCGTGCCAGTTCTCCCCTCGAGGTGAGGTGGGGGAAGGGGGATTAGGAAACACTGCAAAGAAGGGAGCGGGGTCTGGCGCCCGGGCAGACCTTACCCCCACTTTCCATTCTTAGCTGGAGAACGGGAATGCCTGAGGGGCGTGCAGCAAGGGCGCCGGAGGGCGCAGGGGCTCCGAGCTCCCAGGCACCCCTGTGTTCCCAGGCCCCCACCTCCCTGGACTACAGCGAGCCGTGGGGGAGGAGAGACGGGGAAAGCCTGAACTGCCGAGAGGGAAACGGCCGGATGAGAAGCGGAGAGGCCAGGCGGAAGGCGGCCGAGGCAGAATTGGGAAGGGGTGTTCGAGGTCCTACCTGCTCAGGTGCGTGCCGGCGGGGGGCGATGGGGTTCCCAGGAGAACCGGGGAAGCCCTCTCAGCTCGATTCAGGATTCCCCCCTGCTTCTGGGTTAGGCTGCTGCAAAAGGCACAGGTTCCCGTTGGGTCCTAAAGCCCATTCTCCAAACTCTCCCCGCCCTCTTCCACCAGCCGTGACTGGGTCAGCGGGTGCAGAGCTGAACCGATGGGGCAGAAAGAACTCACTGGTGAAAGAGGTCTGAGTCATGGGCTGGGGACAGCCACAGTCCCCGGTGTCAAATACACAGCACATGGGAGATTTTAGTTGAGGATATTATGGGACAGAATTAAAGAAAATATTGCTTCTGCCTGGCCTGAACGGATGGATTTGAGCTTTGGGACTGAAGGTGGGGTTAAGATGGCTTTTCTCACCATTCCCAACTAGCCTGGGGTCTGGGGAAGGGGGTTGTTCACTTTGGACAGGAGCTCACTTCTACCCTCCCCCTCCTAGACAGAGCACAGTCTCCCCTAAATTATTCCTAAATGCCTAGGAGAAGGAGGTCATGCCAAGGGGAAAGAAGGCACTGATTTCTAGCAAGTGGAAAGGGCAGTATGACTTAGGTAGCAATTGGAAATTGGCATTTTTATATCCTTAGACTGAGGCCTGTGTGTCTGGAAGTGTGTTGGGCTCTGCAGATACACGTAGCCAAGTGAGAGGGTAAGCCGGTGGGGCTGGGAGTCTTTGGGTTACATCCTTTGGCAGAAATGGCAACTGTCAGTGAAGGAAGGGGATGCAGAACCTAGGGGTCGACTCGGGCTCCCTACCCGGCCCTCAACTGGATCCTGAAGCTTTACCAGAATGAATATGTTAAAGGAGAGTATTTTCCCAGGTACTATTTAGGATAAATAGGGGGCCGGAGGGCCTCAGCATTAGATCAACTTCAAGGTTTTTGTTGTCTAGTCGCTCAGTCATGTCCGACTCTTTGTGACCCCATGGACTGTAGCCCACCAGGCTCCTCTCTCCCTGGGCTTCTCCAAGCAAGAGCACTGGAGTGGGTTGCCATTTCCTTCTCCAGGGAATCTTCCTGACCCAGGGATCAAATCCTATATTTTGGCAGGTGGATTCTTTACCGCTGAGCCACCAGGGAAGCCCGCAACTTCAAGGTTACAGACCCAGTTTAGGATAGCCCAATTTCTCAAAGGGAGAACTCAGAGTTGGGGGCCAAGGTGGGCCAGGGAATGTGGAGGGAAGGCTGCAGAGGGCCTGGTAAACGTTTTGCAAGGGGAGTTGCACACACCTCCAGCAGCAAAGCAGGGGAAACGTCACAGGGTGAAGGGCCAGGGGAAGTCAGGGACAGAGTCATGGAAGGGAGAGGGCACGGCCTCTTCCTAGAAGGGGGACAGGGTGGCAGCACTGCTTCCGCCCCTGTGTCAGTCTGGCAGGAACTGGGGAGAGGAGCTGGATGGCAGGTTGGGAGGGCCCCAGGGTGGAGCCGGTGGGGTGAGCTCAGGTCAAGCCTTTCACCCTGATGTGCCTCAGTTCTCTCCCAGCTGTTAACCAGGGCTCTGGGTTCTTCCCAGGCAGTTAATGAGTGTTTACAGAGGAGCTTGGAGATCTTCAGATCTCAGCTGGGCCACCACTACAGTTATAAAGCTCAATAAGGGCTGAGTGTCATTGGGGAGGGGAAGGAGCAGAAGAGGGAAACAGACGACTCTCTTACAACCTAAGGATAAAGCCACGCTCAGAGAGCAGAGCCAGCCTCAGCTGCCACAGGATATCCTTGTGCCCAGGGATGGAGGTCATGTACCCTCATCCTTCTCACCACCACCAAAGGCTGGCCCGCAGCTAAGTGTGGGCAGAACCCAGACTACAGCTGGTCTTCATTAACTCCAGCTCTTTTTCACCCCCCACTGTGAACCCACAGCTTCTACAGGCCCAGGCTGGAGGGGCTGCCCTAGCCCGACCTCACTGCTGACTCTGGGGTAGGGGGCACCTACTGTAGGCCAAGCTACCAGCTGAAAATAAGGTCGAAGCAAGACTCACTTTTCCCACTGGGAGAGAGCAGAGAGGAAAGAAAGGAGTGTGGGGGTGAGGGTGGAGGTGGGGGAATTTAGGGCAAACAGCAGGCAGTGAAGTCAACTGGATCTAGGCCCAGAAACCCCCACACCCTGGGGCCAAGTCTTACTCTAGCTCTGCTTTCAGCCCAGTCTTGGCTGGGCCCCAAACTAGGGAAGGCCCTGGCTGCCCCTTTCCGCCTCCCTACCCCCACCCTTATTAAATACACATTTTATCTCTCAGCATCTTCATTATCTTAACTGAAGGAGACAAGCAGTGGATGGCGGCGGCAGAGAGCGTCAGGAGAGGGGGGGCGGGTGTGGGGAGCGGGCGCACCCTTGTTGTAAAGTGCTGATGAAGCTCTTTCAGGCAGTGTGGGAAACAGAGGCGGGATCAAAGGCAGCGAGGCTGATTCAGAACTCAATTAGAGCTTTTTAAAAAAGGAGCTGGCTCCCTCCTTTTGCCAGGCTTCAGACAGCCTTTACCCAGGCCCCTCGCACCCAATTAGCTTCTACTGCCAGCACCCTGGGGCCGGGGTTGAAAACCAAGGGGAGGCCAAAGGGCACAGCTTCTCCCCCTGCAGACCCACCCCTTCTGAGAAGGTGGAGACCTACTGCTGTGCGTAACTTAAAAGGTCTCCGAGGGCACCTGATCTTTTCAGGAGGAACCTGAGATCACACCTTTTCCTCAAAAGTTAAAACAGCAGGACTCCAAAGGTGGGCTCCTCCCTAATCCCTTGCCAACTAGAGGCCACGCAGCTTCTGGCCCATCTCTGGGGACACTAGGTAACATCCAGACAGACACCCCCTCCTCCCAGCCAGTGGGTGGGACTCTTTCCCTCAAAGCCAGGGGCTCCTGGGAGCAACATGGAAGTTGCCTCAAGCAAAATATCACATCAGAGGGAGCCATTGGGACGCATCTGTGAGGCTGAGAAGCCTCATGACACATGCCGCAGGATGGAGCGCCCCCTCTCCCTGCTCCACCTCCGTGCAGAAGCATCAGCCCGGGCTGCCTCCAGATCAGAACTGTCCTCAAGATGAAGGGGAGGCGGCGTCTTACTCCATCATGGATCAGTTCGCTCAACAACTGTTAATGGAATACGCCCCTGGCCCCCGCAGGTCTCAGGCACTGAACTAGGTGCTGGGGACAGATACAAATGTTAAAAAAGCTCTCCACCTCGGCTCTGTTTTGGCCTCTCTCTCAGTAGTCAAGGTAACCTCTCCACAGATATTTTTAAAAAGCCCCAAGTCGCATCTCCTTCCTACTTCTCAGTTTTTATTGGTGTATCTTAAAAGGGCGCAATGAGGGGGAAGAAGGAGAGAGCTCTGCCAACTTTGGATCTCTGGGCAGCTTGGACCTCACACCCTCTTGCCAGTCATCCAGACACAGGCAGGTCTTCACTGAGCCAGAATTGTCAGTTGCAGCTCCGGGGTTGAAACTCAAACCAGTTTTATTGTGTCTGAGTGTGTTCCATGGCAATACCCACCGACACTCTATGGCAGCTTCCTCTGCCTCTGTGAAGAAATAAATAAACCAGGAGACAGACACACACACCCCACCACCTTCGAGAGGAAGAATGTAGGTCAGCATCTCTGCCACTACTCCATGTGAAGCGGCCTATGCTCCTGGCAGAAACCAGTAACCACAAGCCCAGCCCAGCCTCCTAAAAATCCCACCGCCTTCCCAGAGCTCTCAGCTTCAGCGAGAAAAGGACTTTCTTCCTGCTCTCAGTCTGCTCCCCGGCTGTCTGAATTACATTTAAGACTCCGCTGTCAAACATACATCAGCCTGTGCTCCCATAAGGGCAGCGGAAGCCAAGCAGGGACTCGAAGTCAGCTTCACGCATCGTTGACGGAACCAACCCTGTTCCAATTGCTGAAGTCTTAAGAGCAGCAATGACCTAGAAATTGACAGTGGGGGGAGAACCGAAGGGAAGGAAAACTAACCAGTACACAGAAAACCCGATTTCCTAATTCCAGGGGAAAGGGAGAGAGAGGAGGTAGATGGGGGAAGAAATTTGGCCTCTTTGAATCTGCAAATGCGACCTTGGCTCAGTGCCATAGAGGATACACAGCAGCCCCAATGCGAGTCAAGCCATGTTCCTGACTCCAGCCCTACAGTTAAGAGGAAGGCGCCAAGCCTCAAACACAGCGAGGTGGGCAGGTCGCTCCTCTTTGGGCAGGATCCTACTGTGGACACAGAACAGACAGCAGCTGCCCACAGTGTGGAAACAGACTGTAAAGCAGTCACGTCTCTTAAGGCTGCAGCATCCAATAAAGCGTAATTTAAATCAAGCCTCGCATCTGTTCTCAATCCCATTCAGTCTCTGCTTTCCATCAGCCTTCGGACAATCTCTGCAATTATGCTCATTAACCCTTATAGCCCCGGACACTTTCCAAGCTGCGAGGTATAGACCTGTGTTCTCCCCCCGCAAACTGACCGCAGAGGGAACAAATGCTCTAGTGAAGGAGAGTGTGAGACATTCAGACTCCTGTCTACAGACCACGCTCTGCTACACACACCAGCAGGTAGTGTTCATTTCAGAGGGCTCTCTCTGTGCCCTCCTTCTATCCTGTACCACCTGCCGCAGCCCAGATCACATTGCAAGGAGACAGTGGGCAGCATGAATGAAACAGTGGCCAACTGATCATTTGTACACGTATCAAATTCTCAAACCCAAGCCATGTCAGGAAGGCAGGAGGCAGAACTCAGGGAGCAGCACAGACTTGGTCACTGGCTGTCAGACCATTCCTATCACACACGGTTTGCATTCCAAGCATATGCTTGAGTTATAAAAGTACAGCAGTCTCCCAGAGGAATCAAACTTCAGTTTTTTTTTCCCCTTCCCTCAACTACCCCAGTCCCACACCTGCACTCCTAAGGCAGTCAGTGTTATCATGGTGCCCTCTGGTGTCCCCATCACAAATTGCCATTTAATGCCACTGGAAGCCAAACCCAGAAAAGCGTGGACTTGAGTAACTATGTGGATTAATTTATCTAAAGAGACTGGGAAAATGAGGTTCCAATGACAATCCAAACCCAAACGAGGGCATCTTGAAACAAGTAAGTGGCTTCAGCTGAGGACCGTGGGACAGTTTGGGGAGGAATTTTCACATTGCCTTCTGAAAAGTTTGAGCTCTCTTGAAATGTGATAGCTGAAGAAAACAAAGACTGCAACTTGAAAATAAATATATTCACAATCTGTAGTCACATTCTCCTGACCACCCCCACAACCTTGGGAGTGCCCAGGAAATTCAACGAGTCTTTAAAATGTCGCAGTGCGGAAGTCTCTGCAACATAACACGAACACAGCACACTCCAAAAAAAAGATATCCTTTGATCAAAGTGTCCTCCAATCTCCACGTCAGCTGGCTTATTTGTCTGGAGTCTCCTTTTTCGTTCTGCTTCCTCTGATCCAAACGTTCTTGAAAATATACCAATGTTTGAGGAGACTAAGAAATCAATATATGAACTTTCTGCAGCACCCATCTGTATACCTGTAAGCATGTTGGTTAGGGGCACACTCAGGGTAGAGGCGATGAGTGTAATTAAAAAGGGTTTCCTTGGTAGTTTGTAATTCATAAATATAATAAAACTCAAAGATATAATTCTGTGCTAATAGTCACGAATCTATAGATTATTTTTTATCAGGTTTAAGTAAAAAAAAGGTCACTTGCTTTCAGACCTGAGTGTATAAAGTACTAAAATGAAGACTCCATCGGTCTCTAAATGCCAGCTGGATACTTTCGGGTGGGGTATTAGTAGAAAAGAATTTAAGGCAATCCAGTAGCTAAGATATTTCCAACTAAAGCTTTGTCTTTCAGAGCATGCTCTATTTCCGTCTCTTCAATCTTCAGAGACACCTGCAAGGAAGAGAAAAGGACTTTTTGTGGCGGAGAACTCACAAAAGCCAAGTTTTTATTACAGAAACCTTTACTATGTTAAACTTTTCTCACAAGAGTCAAGCAAGCTAAACACTTCTTTTCCAATAACATGGGGGGAAAAAATCTGATTCATTCTATAGCCATATCTTCACACACCTTAAATCCTACCTAACAAACAACAAAAAAGTGTTTATCTAATTGTGATCATTTTTAAATCTTTACTTTAGCAAAAATCTAAGCTCTTCAAAGCAGGACAATTAAAAGCAATGTCCCAAAGAAGCAGGTCGTTGTACCTTTGTGAAGCGGGTTTCCTTGTTTTTCTTTAATCCAAAAATGCCTCTGGCCTCCAAGAGACCGGAAAGTGACAAACACTCCGACTGGGCCACAGCTGCCACCTGCTGTTTGCGACAGACGTTACTGTAGGCTTCATGTAACTGGAAGGGAACAAGGGGAAACAAACGTCGTTTAACAGCCCTCTCTCTTCTAACTTTGTCATCTTTTAAAATAATGTAAATCTGGGTTTGCAAAAGAGTTATCTGAACGTCCTAATGCTCTCCATTTTCAATAAAATCCTTGAAAATGCTTTCTGGAGGTACCGCCAAAAACCTACACTGTAATGCAAGGAGGGGGCTTTATTGTGTTTCATAGGGAGAGGCAGAAATAAAGGGGAGAAGATTAATGGTAAAGGCTCAACCATAGCCCAAGGGAAATAAAAGTCAGCTGCCTTTTACATGATACCAGTACTTATTCTCACCGTTAAAATCCATTTTTAATTCACATCAGCTGCAGCATCATAGGCCTTTAGGAAAATATCTGCTCTGCAAAGCAGATTCTCCTCTCCACCCCAGCTCCATCTGCTGAGATTCCTGACTAACCTTCCCCAGGGTGACCTCTTTGATTTTCAACCGCCTGGTCAAGAGCAGCAAAGAGCAGACCAAGATCTTCTGCTGGAGGGGAAAGGAATCTTGTGCTCCTTCTTGGCTCAATGTCATTCTGTTTCCATCAACTTCCGAGATGACTTGTGATATGTGAATAACACCAACCCGCTTGGGAACCAATGACTCAGAGGGTGATTTACCTATCAAGTAAATAAATCAGGATTAACTCGATTCGAGACAGATGATACTAAGTTTTAGTGGAAGGAGAGGTTCCAGTTCTGTAATGAGAAGTCAAAGGATGAGACACAGCACGATCCTCAGGAAGATGCCAAAATGTGACACGACTTGGAAAGTAAGGTTATCCTCTTTCTGGGCAGAACGGTGAGCTATTTCATCCTGTATGATGCAATTTAATGTCAAAAAGATGAAATCTACCTCACGAAAGAATAAGGACTAGACAGAGAACTAATGTAAGGTTCCTGATATCTCAAAGGAAAAGAAGGACAGAACCTTGAATCAAAGATGACTGGGCCTGGTCATTGATAAAGGCTGGAAAAATTACCTAATATTTCAAATCAAGTGAGTGGCTAAACGTGGACAGTCCTAAGTCCTCTTGATAGCCTCCCCAAATGACCTTCGAGGTTTGGTTCATTTGCCCAAACCAATCTCCAGGAGAGCAACACTTGAGAAAATGTCATCGGATAGTTCAGCAGACAGCACCATCTCAGAAGCCGGAGGTTGGGAAACTGCCAAGGAGCCACAGAGGACTGTGGCCTCATTGTCTGGATGCAGGAATGGCAAGACAGAGAAGGATCTGCTCTGTAATAAACTTTGCCTCATGTTGCCTCATGTTACTTCCTGAGACCAAGTCAGTTGTCCCAGAAGAGTTTGCTTCGATTGTTGTTCAGCTGCTAACTCTTTGCAACCCCGTGGACTGAAGCACGCCAGGCTTCCCTGTCCTTCACTGCTTCAATTCCATGATCACAGACAGGATGCTACCGAGGACTAAGCGTACTGGAGAAACTGGAGTTCAGTGGTCAAGAAGCAGAATCTCACAACGCTGAGAAGAATTCAGGTCTAGTCTTACTCCCTATCCAATGGCTGAGTCTCTTCATAACAGTTCCAAGAAGAGGTCACCTACCCAGCTTGTGTCTGAGTCTCTTCAATACTGGGACACCCCCACTGTGTCAAAAGAAGACCAGTTAGTGCTCTTTGCTGCAAAGTGCCTTCTTTTTTTCTTTTTTTTTTTGGCTGCACCACAAGGCATGTGGGGTTTTAGTTCCCCAACCAAGGATCAAACCCACACCGCCTGTGCTGGAAGCGTGGAGTCTTAACCACTTCCCTGGAGCCACCAGGGAAGTCCAGGAAAGTATCTTCTTATATTTAAAGTCATTCTCCCTGTAGCCTTCTAAAGCCATTAAAGCTAACCACATCTACCAGAGGTTAAAAGACAGGAATTAGATTAGTTTAATAATTTATGACAAGAAGACACAAATTCTTTTAGTTCTGTGTGTGTGAGCGGTGCTCAGCGGGTCCACTGACAAGCCTAAATGTTCCTGGTAGGGGAAAAAAGGGAATGATGTGAAAAGTTGAAGAGAAACCAGCATCTAATCTGTGCACTGGCAAATATTACCTACTATCAGTCAAAGCACTGTTCAGCTACTTCTGAAATATTTTTATTAATCTTCTTTCAACAAGTTGATGATAAGGAAGAAACAATCAAATCAGACTGTTCTGTTTCTAAAGATTAACACGATATTAACCACAAGATATGCAGTTCATGGCCATTTTACATCCTCTATAGCTAAGAGGACAAGGCTGAGGGAAAGGAAAACTAATTTTGTCGTTTCTGTGAAAGCGTGCAGTTTACTGTAGCGATGCTATCTTTGTATCGCCACCCTCTGAGGCTTGTTGAAAGTCTAGCGATATCCCAAGCTGAACTAATTCTTTCCCTGTCTGACTCTTATTTCCTGGGCTTTGCTTTCACCTATATCAAGACCTAAAGTGCACTCGATACAAGTACCCAGAGAGACGCTGATCCAATCTTAGTGTCTAGTTTTCATTCCTAGGACTTGGAAAGAAAACCGACTCTGTCCCAACTATTCATGTAACACCCTGGAGAACCCATTTCCAGTAATGCGTGGATTACTGCACTGGCAGGCAAGACTGAAATAAAGTAGATGAAACTGATGAAAAACACAGACACCCATACACAAATGGATAACAGGATTTAACTATGCTCATCTCATTTTTCTATCTCTTTCAGAAAAGTAAAGCTTCTAATTATAAAGGAAGAGGGAACAGAGATAAACTACTCACATTCAGACAGTGGTTTGAGGATAGTCTGACTTTTGACATCTGACTCTACAACTTCAATAGCCCTCCTATAAAAAAAAAAAAAAAAGTATTTCTAGAGTTAATTTAGGCTGAGCCAAACCAAACACCACACCAAACCACCAAGCCCAAAAACAGGCACATTAACACAAAGCAACATGTTTTATAATTTTAAAACCCAAGAAAATTGGATTATGCCTCAACTCCAGGGGACCTAATTGCCTCGAAATAAATCATGGACCAGGGAATCCGAGAAACTTCAACACTACTCAATTTCCTCTTATAGAGGCCGAGTAAGTCATCATACATTGAGCCAATGATAATATTTTGGACAAGGAAAACATGTCATGGATAGAAGAGAGGACATGCAGTGTGGGTGACTGACTAAAGAGAGACAGCACCACCTATACACACCAGCCCTCAAAGAGGAGCCCGCAGTTATCTATACATAGGCTATGTGCAGGCTAAAACCACACCAGCCTACGTGACTCTTGCTCATAGCTGCAGTCTTTATCCAAGTAGTTTGCTGACTAGGAAGAACTTTCAAATCCAGGATCACATCATCTAGCAAGAGGAAGAGCTTACTCTCCCACTGCTCTCTCCAAAGTACTTTGCCCACAGGAAGCCACGAGCCAGACCTGGATCTTCTGCGTGGCAGTAGGGGGAGGTTGGACCAGCGGGCCAACACAGCAAGTGTCATTTTAATGGCCCCAGTGTCCTACTGGGAAAGAAGAAATTTCATCAGTCAGCACAGAGGCTTTCCCCAGCAGGAGGGGCCAGGGGATGGGAAGGGGGAGAGAGAGCGGTCTGGAACACAACTATGGGGGACCACCAGCTGGAGGAAGGGGTGCTCACAAAAGCAAAGGAAGGGGCAAAAGGAGTCTCAAGGCAAGGATGGTTCAGGTCCATAAATAAACCTGCTTGAGACCAGCTAATGGAAAAGTAAACTGGAGTCTTTTTTAATACAAATGTAATTAACCAATCTATAATCACCACAGGGAGTGCCAGCAACATCTCATTTGTTTCTCCCTCTGTAGGTAATGGACTGATAATGTTTCAGACATTAACACGGTGGAAATGCAGAGCTCCCCACTGAGAAACAAGTCCTCCTTTCTGAACGTAAAAAGTGGCAGAACGGAGCCTCTTAAGCCACATTCATTTGAGTTACACGAGACAATTAACAGCATTTCTCCTTTTTAATAAAAGCAGCCAACAGTGCCATAACTCACCTGCAAATATCAAGCGCTTTGCGAACATCTCCCGAAACAGCAGAGACTTTGCGGGCGCAGAACTGAATGGCAGCATTGTCTAGGACCTGGTCATTAGATGCCTTTGGACAAGACACAGAAGTTTACAGTTGAAAGTACACAGCTCCTCTTCTGCAATTTAGGTCTCAGACATGAGTACTTTCACACTTAATTCTAAACTTGATTGACCAAACTTTAGGGTCTAAGAGATGCCTTTTCTGCTTAGGAATGGGAATTTCATACATTGAAGCATTTTGTAGGAATGTGGTGGAGGTTCACAAAGGGGAAAAAAGCAACTGAAACTTAAATTAGCAAAACTACACTATACTAAAATCTACTTGGTCAAGAGAAAGTGTTTTCTTGGTCCTATTTTTAAAAAAAATTTTTTGGCCAGACCATGAGACATATGGGATCTTAGTTCCCCGACCAGGGATAGGAGCTGTGCCCCCCTGCATTGAAGTGCAAAGTCTTAGCCACTGGACCGCCAGGGAAGTCCCAGGTCCTATTTTTTTTTTTTTCTGTTTCTTTTCGGCTGTGCTGGGTCTTCACTGCTGCGTGGGCTTTTCTGTGGTTGTGGCAAGCAGCAGCTACGCTCTACTGTGGTGCACGGGCTTCTCCTGTTGTGAAGCCCAGACTCCAGTAGTTGCGGTTGCCAGGCTCAATTGCTCCAAGGCTTGTGGGATCCTCCCGGATCAGGGATGGAACCCGTGTCTCCTGCACTGGCAGGCAGATTCTTTACCACTGAGCCACCAGGGAAGCCCCCTCAGGTCCTATTTTAAGACTATTGTGTGTGTGTTCGTCGCTCAGTCATGTCCAACTGTTTGCAACCCCATAGACTGCAGCCTGCCAGGCTCCTCTGTCCATGAAATTCTCCAGGCAAGAATACTGGAGTGGGTTGCCATTTCCTGCTCCATGAGACTATTAGAGAAGCATTTGAGTGACTCCTCTCTTATGTTTATTCCAATACTGAAGCACCTAATAAATGGAGCCATGGGTGGAAATTCACACCAAATGTTCTCACTATGGCCCAAAGGAATGCCTTGTTTAGCCATGCAGTCAAAGCAAAATATTTTAGAACTATTGTTAGGCTTCCCTTTCACAGGTGATACAAGGAACAGACACCTGGGTACAGTGCTTGGCACTCACCTGATTCAGTCGATCCTGCAAGATGGTGGCTATCTGATTTTTGGTATAAGGTGGGAAGTTCAACAGCTGTGGCTTGCATTTTTCTCTAGCTTGAAGCCTCGGCAGAATTCTGTCTGTGAGATCCAGAGTATTAGCAATACCTGAGGAGGAGATATGTAACACTTATCATCAGTGGTCAAATCATCCTAAAAGGAAAAATAAACCTTCTGAAAGCTGAATAAAATTTCTAGTCATAATCCAGCATTCCAATTGTTGCTTCCCACTCATCCCCCACTCTCAATACTCATTAGGTAGGATGTACACAATCACTGAAGAATGCTTTTTTTTAAAGTGTTCTTTATTTCTTGGCTGTGCTGGGCCTTCGTCATGGCATGTGGGAAGAATGCTGTATTCAAATTAGGTTTACAATTCTGACTAGTAAGCAGGACCAGACACTCCCAAAATTGACTGTTGCTGAAATGCAGTATTATGTCATTTCTATTCAGAGTTAACAAAAATGATTTGATTAGTGAAAGTTAAAGTCGCTCAGTCGTGTGTCTGACTCTTTGCAACCCCATGGACTATATAGTCCATGAAATTCTCCAGGCCAGAACACTGGAGTAGGTAGCCATTCCCTTTTCCAGGGGATCTTCCCAACCCAGATCTCCTGCATTGTAGGCAGATTCTTTACCGGCTGAGCCACAAGGGAAGCCCTGATTTGATTAAGTTCCCTATTATTTTATAATAACTTTCCTTTAAAAAAAAATTCTTATTTTATTTATTTTTATTCTTTTTTGATTGAGCTGCACAGTATGTGGGATCTCAGTTCCCTGACCAACTCATGCCCCTACCGTGGAAGTGTGGAACCACTGGACCACCAGGGAAGTCCCTATAGTAACTTTCTTATTATGGTAAGAAAGCAGAAAGCTCGTGTAAGATAAAGTAATAGGTGATCATTTCCTAGCAGTCCGGTGGATAGGACTACTCGCTTTCATAGCTAAGGTTCAATCCCTGGTTTGGGGAACTAAGATCCCACAAGCTATGTGGCACAGTGAAACTTTTTTTCAAAAAAATTTGCTTTTACAAAACAAAACTGATAAGCCGAAGAGATTTAAAAAAGAAGTCTTTAGAACCACCATGTAACATGAACAACAGAGCACTAACCAATCAGCACCAACCGAGAATTGCTTAGCCACGGCCATTCAAAGAGTGTGTACAAGACATCCTGCCCTCTGCTGTCCAGCTGATCCATCTCGTCCAACACCAACACACTACAAAGAAGCAATGAGGATCCATGTTCACCTTCTTAAGTCTCCAATCTGTTTGATGTGGGCTGACTCTAGGTCACATTCCTACAGCTCAAACTAGTTTGAAGGTAGTCATCTACCCCATTTGGTAACATACAGCAATGAGCTTAAAAACATTTTCCCCCAATTTGAAATTAGAAGGTTTTTTTTTTTTTCCTTCTTTTCTTCTTTCCCTTTAAGCTTATGTAACTACCTCTCAGAGAGAAAATATAGGAAATGTTCTTTCGAGGAGTAAACCGATAAATTCAAGAGACAAGACTGTGAGTTTGTGGGTAACAGATCTCGGAGACTTTCACAAAGCAACATGCAACAGAGCAATGCTTACATCATGGGGCCCTTCTCTGCAGTCATATGGTTTTCCAGTCTCCTCATCATGTCCTTCCCAGCTGGCCTGGATACTTCTTCCTGACAAATCTCCTGAGCAATGGCTGGGAATACAGCCTGGGCACTCCTCAAGGACATGCAATTCAGCACGATAGTTTTAAAGCCTTTTAGTTCCTTCTAGAAAAAATGCAAACAGGCAAATTAGTTTGGCCTCGGATAAACTTCTGATGGAACGTGAAGTGTCTTTGAGGGGTTAACAGCATAAGAAAATAAGCTCCATTTTCATTTGGAAAGATTTTGACAATGAAATTAAAAATGTCTTATTTGGGGGAAAACTGCAATCCCTGAAGTACTTCCACTTTTTCTTAACCCTTAATAACCAGATGTCATTTTAGTAAGAGCATCATAATTCAGACTCTCAATGTACCTTGAGGTCTTGTAGAATTCGGCTTAAGCAGGCAGTTTTTCCAGTTCCAGGAGCACCAGAAAGATAAAGACTTCCAGCTTTTTTCCCATAGATGTGCTCCCTTAGGAAATTCCTGATGACATCCATCTCCTTTTCCCTGGCAGGCAGCTGATCCGGGACAGCTGTAGTCAGGACCTGTTTCGCTTGCTGGTAGCAAGTGCCTGTGCCAGACATGAAAGGACAATTAGACACAACAGAGGGGACTGAGAAGACCCACCGGCTTTCACTTGGAATCATCAGCCTTGGTTACGAGGCTGCACTAACAGCTGCCGTGAAAGAACCAACCTTCTTGCTTGAACAGTCTCAGACATGCAGATTCTTTCTCCGGCGGACACCTCTGTTCAGAATTGGTTGTGATGTCCTGACCTTTTGGAACTGAGGGATGTATTTTGTTTTGGTGAACTCTGGTGTGTTCTCTTTTGCTAGGAGACTTAGTTGTCAGCTGACTGTCAAATACCAATCTGCGTCCCTTTGACGTCTGTGAGCGAGGGGGACCATTCTCTTTCTTGCCTTGCTTTGGTGGAGAACAGGGAGATAAACGGGGAGTGTTGCACAGGTTGTCGTCACCTGAAACATATTAAAATCAGAATGGGTCACTCATAGCAGTGGACAGTAAAAGGACTTGGAAAGATCTCTGCATCCACCCCTCAAAAGGGGGATGAATTTCTACCAGGGTCAGAATCACCAAAATAAAATGCCTCTCAGACAGAAGCAAACATCGGCCACCAGATGGCACCACTGAGTCTTCCTAGTTGGTGGAGGTTTTAATGAGAGGAAATTCTAGGACTGCTCTAAAACAGGGCTTTCCAACCTTGGCATCATTGATATCTTGGACCAAATAATTTTTTACTGTGGGGGACTGTCCTGTGCACTGCATCACAGTGAGCAGCATCCACCGTCAGTGGCATCCCCTCAGTTATGACAACTAAAAATGTCTCCAGGTACTACCAGATCACCCTTCATTAAAAATAGATGCGCTAAAACAAGAAAGGGAAAAAAGAAAACAAAACTTAAAGAAACAAGAAAGGATTATCAACCACAAGAACTGTCACCTGTTTCTCATAATTTCACAACCACTGAGGCAAGTTTCAAAATACTATGTAACGAACAGTGACACTGACAGAATCAAGTTCAGTATTAGGAACTGAAGGTCGGCCCTATCGAGTAGTTCAGAAAGCGATTTCAAAAGCAGCTTAACTCTGAAGTTCAGTAAGCAACCATTCTGAAAATAACCAAAGGGAATAGAATTGTTTTACTTGTACTCAGAAAGCTGTTTCAAAGTCATCTTATTATTAAGAAAGAGGTTGAGAGCTACGGGTTAAAAAGTACTCAAACAATGGCTGTCTTACCCAGACGTTTTCTGGGGCTAAGAGGCAGAATTTCTGCACGAGGAGAACACAGGATAGCCTGGGCATTTGTCAATTCTAGTTTGGTGTCACTGGAGCTTTTAGCTTTGTCCACTGTCCGAGACGGTTTCTTTTTTGGAAAACTGATTGTAGCCTGTGACTGGGAGCGGGTTCGAGGCATGATGGCAGCACAGCTGGGTACAAAAAAAGGAACAGGACATCCAGTCAATATGTAAAAGTGAAGGAAAAATAATTAACATGGAACTTAAACCAAATGATCAACACTCATTTCATAATCAGATTATGTTGTGACAATATTTTAGCATTTAATTCGGCTTCATATCCAAATCTATGCAACAAGAAATACCTTGTCTACCTACTACACATAACAGGCTGCCATAAGTTTTTTAGGTATTTACTCAGCGTCTCTTGTAGCTCAGCTGGTAAAGAATCCACCTGCAATGAGGGAGACCTGCATTTGATCCCTGGGTTGGGAAGATCCCCTGAAGAAGGGAAAGGCTACCCACTCAGGTATTCTGGTCTGGAGAATTCCATGGACTGTATAGTCCATGGGGTCGCAAAAAGTCGGACACGACTGAGCGACTTTTACTTTTATTTAAGTTTTACAACCATTTTAGAGGTAGGTACTATTATCCTTTTCTTACTGATAAGTAAACTGAGAGGCAGTGAGGTCCAACATCATAGCAAAGTAAGATATAAGACCAGGTATTCTGGCTCCAGAACCCAAATTTTTAACCACTCAAGCCATGCAATAAGAAGTTGATCTTAATTGGCGCCTACAGCACTTCTAATTTTCTAGCTCCAGGCCCGGAGTAGACCATTATCACCACCTTAGCGCAGCAGCCTCCCATACTTACAGGCTTCCCCAAGCCCTCAGTCCCTACTCCGCCCAACCTCGGCCCCACATAATCCCAGATGTTCGGGGAACATCGCCCTCCTATCGCACTCAGCACAACTGTCAGACCATTCCGAGGGTGCATTCCTCCCTACCCGACCCCGACCTCATCACCTTCTGGCGATCTGAGCTCTCCTCCCGCGGTCCTTGCCCCAGGCTCTCACAAACTCCGCCGTCCCCAAGGACCCGGGCCTCCTCTCCTTTCCACCATACAGGGCTGCGTCACCTCGGTGCCGGCTCTTCCTCACGTCTCCGGCAGACAACTTCAGGGACTGTCCACGACAAGCTGCTGGATAAACCCCACACCGACAGCAGCAAAGCCCAGCCACGCTCGCGCCAAATCTGCACAGCCGCAGCTTTCCCGCCTCCCGCCAACGCCCGGCCACGCTTCTGATTGGGTGTCGCCAGAGCGCCGCGCGCGCCTTGGAGGCAGCCCCCTCCTTCACAGCCAATCAAGCCGGAAGGTATACAACCAATAAGAGAGCCCCAGGTCTTAGCGCCACCGTGAGGCCACGCCCACAGATCCGTTTACATCCGGGGCCTCTCCAGAAAGACGCGCGGTTGCGCCGGGGCCGTGTGAGTCCGGCTGGCCCCGCCGCAAAGCCCGGCGGGAGATGTAGTCTTTGCAGCTCGCGACTGTATTCCCACTCCCTTTTTTGGTTCTCGATGCCCTTTCTCAGTGTTGCACGTACCCCTTTTCATTATCCTAATGGGCTAGACCCTGATGCTGGGAGGGATTGAGGGCAGGAGGAGAAGGGGACGACAGAGGATGAGATGGGTGGATGGCATCACCGACTTCATGGACATGAGTTTGAGTGAACTCCGGCAGTTGGTGATGGACAGAGAGGCCTGGCGTGCTGTGATTCATGGGGTCACAGAGTCGGCCACAACTGAGCGACTGAACTGAACTGAACTGAACTGAATGGGCTAGACTTTCAGAGAGATACTACATAATCAGTTAATCAGTTCAGTCGCTCAGTCGGGTCCGACTCTTTGCAACCCCCTGGACTGCTGCACTCCAGGCTTCCCTGTCCATCACCAGCTCCCAGAGTTTGCTCAAACTCATGTCCATTGAGTAGGTGATGCCATTCAACCATCTGATCCTCTGTCATCCCCTTCTCCTCCTGCCTTCAATCTTTCCCAGCATTAGGGTCTTTTCCAATGAATCTGTTCGCAACAGCTCCAAAGTATTGGAGCTTCAGCATCAATCCTTCCAGTGAATATTCAAGATTGATTTAAGATTGACAGGTTTGATCTAACTGCAGTCCAAAGGGATTCTCAAGAGTCTTCTCCAACACCACAGTTCAAAAGCATCAATTCTTCAGCACTCAGCTTTATGGGCCAACTCTCACATCCATACATGACTACTGGAAAAACCACAGCTTTGACTAGATAGACCTTTGTCGGCAAAGTAATGTCTCAATACCTACCATTATTTGGGCAATTCTGGGTGCCAGGTTTGATGCCAAGTGCTTTACTAATGCTCAACACTGCAAGGCACAAAGCAAATCAATCCGCTGAGGGTTAGAGGTCACAAAATTTTTGGTGGCCTTGAAGGGCCTAGGATCATTATTTGATACCAAAGTCAGTTTCTTTGTAAAGTTCTGCATAAATAACACTGCACTTCATCACATTAGCCCCCTTATTTGTGTTTCAAAGATGAGAAATAGGGCCAGGCCTTTGCTTTTATTTTGTTACAGATAAGAATATGATATTTTGTGTACCTTCCCATCACTAGTCCCATTGATCCACACAATGTGGGGAGTGGAGAGAATTATGGCCCCTTAATTTAAAAATATTTTTTAATGGCTAAACACAAGGGTTTCAGGACCAGAGAAGATCTCTATAGAAGAGGCAAGCTGAGCTTTTAATGAAAAAATATAAATTAGAGCAGTAATTTACAGGCCAGCTTCCAAAGCTAATAACCCAGTTAAGCCTCAGGCGCCATTAAAAACCAGAACCCAATTCTAGGTGATGGTAAGCATTTATCTCTCATCCTTCTATATCAAATGAAATAGAGCAATAAAACCAGGTAATAGGAAAACAACAATATTACAATCAAGTTAGTTGTAGTTGATTCATATAGGGTATAAAAGCTAATACTTATGTGTACGCCAGGCTTTGAGCTCTGGTATTTTACCTATATCACCCTATTAATTCTCACAGGAACCCCATGAAGTTGGAATTATCTCCATTTCACTAATATGGAGACAGAAATAGAGAGGTTGGAGATGTGCCCAAGATCACACAACTAGTGAGTGGAAGAATTGGAATTTGAACCCAGGAAGTCTGAAAGGAGATCAAACTCCTAACCAGTAAAAACATCCAAGGAGTAATAGAAAAGTCAAAGTTTCTCAGTCATGGCCAACTCTTTGAGACCTCATGGACTATACAGTCCATAGAATTCTCCAGCCCAGAATACTGGAGTGGGTAGACGTTCTCTTCTCCAGGGACTCTTCCCCACCAAGGAATCAAACTCAGGTCTCCCACATTGCGGGCGGATTCTTTAGCAGCTGAGCCACCAGGGAAGCCCAATAGACAGATGCAGGTTCTATAGCAGAGAGAGGGCAAGGGAACACATTTGAGGAAGGCTTTCTAGGAGATGAAAACTGTAAGAATGAAGGGCATAGGCTGCCACAAGTGGAGAAAGTGTTACCATAGAATTGAGGCTTTTTTACCAGCTGGTATTTCTGATCTCTTAATAGGGCAATAGAACCTAGGAAGCAACTTCCACTGTTGCTATTTATTTCTATAACCTGGGCACCTAAAAATTGTCTTTCATAACCAATGGTAACAAGTGCCCAGCGAGCTTTTAAGGGATGGTGGTGAACAACCTACCTATCTTAATTACAGAGGGAGCAGAAGCAGCCATGAGTACTTAATGTGCATACTGGAGCCTATGGAAGCATCCACCAAGAAATACAGCACTGGTCCAAGAAAAGCCTACAAGAGTCAGGGACTATGGGGAAGCAGGCAGAGAACTGCAGAATGTCCAGATTGAAAGATCTCTGAAAGGGTACCTACTTGAAGCTTTCCCTTTCCAGTACTCCAGTAGTTATGAGATACCATCATAATGTTTCTTGCTTCTGTGCCTCGTCTGGAATACTGCTCACCATCCTTCCCTGGCTAATTACCATGAAGACTTTTAGTATCCCTCATAGGTTTCTCCTGGTGGCTGTCCTGCTCTCCTGCTAGACTGTGAGCTCCTTGGAGGCAAAGACCATGTCCTATTCATCTTCATACTGTCACTGTCTGACACAGAGCTAAAATATGCAATCAGTGCTTGCTGAATGAATGGAAAA
Source organism: Bos taurus (assembly GCF_002263795.3). Lineage (NCBI taxonomy): Eukaryota > Metazoa > Chordata > Mammalia > Artiodactyla > Bovidae > Bos > Bos taurus. The sequence goes on along the minus strand of NC_037346.1, from coordinate 40,532,113 downwards.
GACATTCCTGCCAAGCGGCTATCCATCTTTTGCATGAACATTTTTTTGTGGTCAGACAGTACACAGTCCTTTAAATCTCACACCCCCCTAAACCTAGGAGTGGAGAATGAATTATGTGTAAAATGATCCAGACTGGGCTCCGGCGATGTCAGAGACAAAGCATCTCTCCATCGTTATCCTCCAGGGTGATGAGGATCCTGAGGTTGACATTTTAGTCCTTTTAACTCTGTCTGCAGAGTAATAGGGAGTCAGAAGCAGGCAGCCTCCTTACAGTAACCTGCAGTTTGTGGCTGGGCTGGGTCAGGAAACACTGAAGCGACACTTTCGCCATAGCAGCTATGCCTCGGTAATAATTAAAGTGGGATAGACTAGCGTCCTTATCACCTGCTGATCCACACACAGTATCATGGGGGAAGGAATGAAATCACACAGGAAGAACCTGTCTGGCATCCTTTTGTGAGTCTGTGCACATGTCTTTGTGTGCACTGGTGGGTGTGACTAGCAATACCATCCCAAAAGGACAGAGAAAGCTGATAGGAAGTTAGGAAGTTAAGGGTCATTTAGGCAACCTCCATTTGAGAGCTATTCAAAGGCACAGGAGGAACAATTACATCAATAAATAGGTAGTTTATTGATCATATTAATAACAATGATGAATCAAAGAATCAAGAATTCGGCCTATCTGGCAAATATGGATGAAAATGAAAGGAGGCCCTTTTTCCCCCCTCACTCCCTCCCCCCATAGGTTTTTATATCAAAACTGCGAGTGACTCATCCACACACCCGTTATGAATCAGTCCAGGAAATAATTCCAAGACCTCTGCTAGTGATGAAAGTACAGGTTAAGCTCATTAAATCTATGGTGATTATGTCAGCTGACCACAGTAAGCCGAGACTGTCTGGTTCAATTTCGACACCTGAAGTCAAAGTTCAAGGAAGTCAGCTAAGATTTCAACTTGAAAAGGAGTGAAGGAGAAACGCCAACATCCACATAAAAAACCGACGCACACAGTCTGTGTTCTGTCCTCACCTTTTCTTCACACCTCACTGTGAGAATCTACCATTCGTACAGGCGGAAGAACCATCAGGGATAGAGATGAGGCCTGGGGGATCTCCTTGGGCTCCCTGAAACCATGGGCCAAGGGGAGTTAGGTGGCAAATACAAATAATGACCAACTCTCAGAATCACCCGGTAAGCTTGGCGAAGTAGAACTGTGAGTTTCCAAACACAGCAGGAGGGGAGGAGAGAAAATTCTCAGGAAGCTGCAGATGCTTATGTCCAAGTGAGTGTTTCTACTGCTCAAGGGGACCTGGAGTCAAACCACGACACCCCCAAAGCAGCAGACTTCTTCCCACTCTCTGCCACCACTTGTGGCAGTAAGTATCCCAGACAAGAGTACACAGTTTGCAGGGTTTTTGTGTTTGTTTTTAAGCAAGGTTTAATTAAACTGCACGGCATCCAGAAGAAAGAAATGTACCAAAGAATCCAACCTGAGACCAGATTACACATTTGGGGGGGGAGTGGAATCAATGCTAAGTGGGGGGAGGGAGTACTGTAATCAGAAACGCCGCCAAAATAAATCATACAATAAATTATTTTTTAAAAAGAGAGAAACTGATCAACATGCCAAGATGGACACGCACATACATACACACACTCTTCACACACGTCACTCTAGTCTTGTATTCAGTGTTGATGAGGGCTCCCGTGCTGGTTGCCATGGGAAAAGACAAAGGTTAGACACGAGAAGAGAAGGCTCAGCCCCTCTGCCACCAGTGGAATGAGGTTCAAGACAGTTAAGAGAGGGAACCCACTCACTTGTCAGAAACAAGAGTAGAAAGAAGGAAACAGCAGTTTATCAAGGAAGATTTAATTGCTTCAAAGAGGGACAGAGGAAGAAAGCACAGAAATCTAACACAAGTAAAGGCACAATGAATGTGGAGTTGAATGGAACCAAACCCTTCCTTCGGTTAGTTATCCTTTATTTTGTTTTTGTAAGTGTTTTGAAGGTGGTTGTCGTTTTGCTTTATTCTGCTTTTAAGAGATGAGTCCTGAAGGCAGAGTCGTAATGCCTCCCATTCCCTAAGTTAGGGTGGCGCCCAGAGAACCACCATGACCACGTGGAGCTGGGGACTGAGATTCAACAGGGAAAGAAAGCCTACAACTGGAATGTCAGGAATCTGATCTGTAGTTCATTGTAGGTTGGGTTTCCAGAAGAACAGACAGCTCAGTGTAGTGCCATCAAAAGGCCTCAGCCGCCCTTTACTCCACCCCCAGAGCTTTGCAGAAGGGAACGACCCTGGAGTCACACTCCTCCCCCACTCCCATAAGCATGCAGCCTACAGATTATTTCAAGTGATCAGGAGAATTAAAACACACCCCAACCCTGAGTTGCTCTGTAGCAAGTCTATTTACAATTTTCTCTCACCTCTCCCTGGAGGTGAGTCTGGGTTTCAAGCTGGGAAGCTGTGGGGTGAGGGGATGCCCCCAGTGCAGTGGCCAGTCTCCTCGCCTCCGCCAGCTGAGAGAGCTGGTATACTTTCTGGAGGCCAGAGCCTCCCATCTGTTGGTGGGAAAACCTGAAGTGCTCTCGCTCAGCAGGCCCAGGCGGTGAAACTACTGGGGGCGCTGTGGCTGGAGGAAAGCCCCACCAGAGAGAAAACCTGGAATATTAAAGTGCTGTGATCCAGGTCTGGGGACCAGAGATGAGGGACACGGGGACATCGAGCTCATTGAAAAACCTGGAGGCCACTGGCCTGTTTCCCAGAAAGGGCGGTAAGAAACAACTATTAAGTTTTTCCCACTTGAGAAAAACAGCATAAAACCAAACCCACATGAGGGCTTTTAGCACAGCTTCCTGATGCTTAGCTGGGCAATGTCTCTTCCTTCCAGGAAGGAATAAGGGAGTTAATGGGACTGGGCAACAGCCTCAACATGAGACCACCCAATCTTCCACTGAAGAGACGACATTCCCACAAGCAGATAAAAAGAGCAGTTTAAAAGGTGAGAAGTTTTAGTGCTCTTATAGCCAGCCCACCTCAAACCTATATTACAAGCTTTTTACAGCGTACAAAATAGATCAGTAACTATGAGGCTCACATTCCCATTCTTCAATAGTAAATATACATGATAATAAATCTGTTATTAACAAAGGAACCAAATAAGGTATAAGGCAAAGACATTTAAATAGGTACTGTGTCATCAACATGCTCTGCGGAAGAAAATCCAGCTGACTAGATCTAGTCCCAGGCCTTTTCCCATGAGGCCAAGAAACTGAAAGTACAATCCATACCCACATGACACAGTCCAAATTCTGGGGAATATGGGGGGCAGCAGGGCACGGGGGAGGACGAAGAAGCCCCAATGAAAACCTGGGGTTTGGCTTTTACGTGTAACGCTTATTTCAATGCTCTGTGTTTGAGTAGCGGGGGTAGTGGGGAAGGTAACACTTTGATAACATTATACAAAAGGCATCAACTCCCATTTCAAAAACAAATGGGAAGACTTCACAGTCCGAGTGCAGTAACCGGTCAGTGTCTACCCTGGAACTCTGCTGCAGTGTCAAGTCTTGCACTTTCTCCTTTGCCCTCCACTAGCATCCCCTCTCTCAGCTCCTCTGGCTTCAGGATGCCAGGGATACTGCTGAGAGGTAACTGCTAACAGATGTGAAAATAAGAATTATAAATAAAAGAACGATTAGAAAAAGTGTGTTGCGGTTTGCCTCAACAGTCAGTATGGTCCAGGGGATGGCAAAGGATAGCAGACCCCAGACAAGTAACCCAAGTTACAAGCTCTCTCATCTAGCAGTGGGAAGACCTGGGTTTCACTGGGCACCATGAAAAGACCCTTAGTTTGTGATTCAATAGACTGGAAAGTCCCTAGGACAGTTTAAGCCTGTGACGTACCTGGTGAAAAGTCTTCGTGGACTTTTCCCCATTCGTTCCAAACAATAGCATGGTTCCTCTGCTCTCACTCTAAGCTCTGAGCAGCCTCTGCACTCAAGAGCGTAAGCAAACCACACCAGCTGGATGTGGAGCTCCATTCTGCTGTTGGAGAAGGGCAAGTCCCTGTACCATGATCCAAGCTCAGGTCCTACCTAGATTGGGAACCTCCATTTTCTCTGGGCTCTTCAACTAGGACTTGGAAGATGAAACAACACTGCTGGCTGCCACAGAAGATCAACTGGATCGAAGCACACCTCACCAAAGTCATGGTGCTTCTTGGCACAGAGGAATCTTTGACTCCCCCAGAAGCTTCCTCACCTGTCTCTACTCAGAAATGTTAACCTATGCAGGCTTGCGGCTAAATGGGGAAGGGAATGGGAAGAGCCTGCTCAGTCAGCTGGGCTATGAATTTCAGAGCCGGTGGGCCTTAGTTCAAAGTCTTCACAGCCCAGAGAGCTGGACCTTTCCACAAGGTGCTTCACCCTTCCCTCCTTTGTCATCCTGGGGGCTGCAGTTTCTGAACAGGACTGAAAGGGCCAGGGGCTTCTGGAGCCAGGCAGTAAAAGACTGAGGCAGCCTCAAGGTCAAGGTTAAGGCCAAGGCCAAGGTCCTATTTTCCTATCTCTCACTAGAGGTTTTAGGGATTTGAGAATCCATAATGAATGAATGAAAGGGACTTTTCTCTTGAGGGGATAAGGTGGTGAGAGAACGACAACATCCCTCAGCCTCAGCACCTGCGGAAGTGGAGCAGGGAGTCCCAGAGTGCTCCCACCATGGCCCCTGGTCCCTGTGCTGCAGAGGAACTGACTAGTTCTGAAAGGATGCCCAGTTTATTTCACCTTCTCTTTTCACTGATGTTTAGTTCAACTGGTTAGTATTTAGTGTTTATATCCAGCCTATTTCTGGGTGTGGGTGTGGGGTGGGGTTACAGCAAAACCAAAATACCCCTAAAAATAGAGCAGATCCATTTCCTTGCCTATGCTCCAAACGTGACCTTTAAAACAGATCATTTCTCTGCAAACTCCTTTCCTGTTTCACTAAAAATGCCCACTCCTGGAAGCCCTGGCCATACCAGCTTCCTAAAATGAAGAAATATAATGTAGCCATCAAGTTCCTCTCTCCCCACCCCACTACAGTGGGTAGGAGAAGGTGGGAGGACCATTCCCACCCTACCCCAACAATGAGTTCATTCATCACAACAAGGCACCTTTCCCCAGAGGAAAGCAGGAGACATGGAAGCTGCTTCCTCATCTGGCCAGCAGGGCTTGCTAGAGGGATGGATGCAGGGTTTGAGGCCCTACTGTCAATACAGACAGTCCGTCACCAAGTCCAGAGATGAGATGCATACACAGATGGAGGTGAGTTGGGAGGACGCTTGGAGTCTAGAGGTTGGTTGCACTGGAGAAACACATCAGGAGCTGTCATGCAGATTTCAGGGGAATGGAAGGGACCATCTGAGAAGAGGAGAGGGTCCATCCTTTTCCTGAGGAGCAGGACCAAGCCAGGCTTCACCTGAGAATGGGGGGCTGAGGTGGGGCTCCACGGGCAGCTGAAAAAAAATAAATAAAAACCACATACATAAGGTCACTCACCAGACCCAGAATCACCCAAACATTCCTAAAACAAGAGACAGACAGGCTCTTTGAGCTATCCTTTAAAACCTGGGATGAGGTTTTGTCTTTTTAAGAAAATGCAGACAAGAAGAAGCAAATGTTAACCTAAGAAAAACACCCATCAATTCTATAGCCTGCATAATTATGGAGGAACTTTCTTGATTCTCTTCTTACCTCGGTTTGTTTTGCTGGGATATATTCTCTGAAAGTGTTTATACTCTTCCGGAGCAGGAAAGTCTTCGACTGGATGGAAAGAATACTTTGACTCAAAATCATCTGCAAAAGGAATGGAGCATTAATTCCTATCACCGCCTAATTAATCCCTAAGTCTGCCTCGGCTCCCACACGCCTCGCCGCTACTCCTAACCCTTCCTGATGCACTGTGAGGGCCTGCCTTGCTCAGTAAACCCATGAGGACGGCAACAGCTCTCTGTGCCTGGTATGCAGAGTGTGTTCAAAGGCTCTTTACACTAAGGAATGAGTCTTTGAAATGGTTCTTTACTTCTTTCCACAAACTGGCTTTTTACAACTTTTGGTTTGGATGTTTCCAAACCAGGCACATCCCAGTAAAGGAGCCCAGCTGTTTGCCTGGGAGGGGAAAGAAATATAATTCTGTTTTAGTAACATAGTCATCTTAAAGACTATCACCACGGGAAACCAACTGAACTGAATCCACAAACTGGTAGAAATTAAGCTAACCTGGGAATATCTGTCACCAGCTACTGAGAGATTTTGACCAGGTTAATTCCTTCTCAGTCTGGGCTCCCCTCAGGGAATTCTGTAACACAGCTGGGAGAGCCATGGCATGGCCTCTGCTCCTACCTCCCATGGCTCCTCTACATGAAAGCTCAAGTTTCCTATGGGGGTGACTTGATTACCATTCCACAAGGCATATCTTCTAAGCAAAAACCCTAGTCTACTTAATAGGAAGAAACCAGAGCAGGGGCAGGGAAGAGGTAAGTCGACAGTGCGCAGGCTAAAACGGACCATGCAGATCTTTCCAGACTTCCTCAACAGTTGTTGTTCCGTTGCCCAGTCGTGTCCAACACTTCACAACCTCATGGACTGATGCACACCAGGCCTCCCTGTCCCTCAACAGAGGGTCTAACAATACCTGCTGGACAGTCTTTACTTGGTGCTTCATCACAGACCTAATGAATCAGATTCCCTCAGGTGGAGCCCAAGATTCATTTATAACCTTGGAAAAGTGGACCTGATAACTCTAGTCCACTTAGTCAATCTCCTTGTTTCACAGGTAAGGGAAGTGAGGTCCAGAAAAATGACGTGACTTCTTCAAAGTAACAGAGCTAGTCAGTGGCTTTGGATTATCAGATAAATGCTGTGCATAGAATGTTCTGTTTTCAAAGGTCCAGAAAGGAGCCTTTCTTCCTCAGAGAATAGGAAATTCCTGTCTCAATAATCCTGAACAGGATACAGTCTCGGACCTAAAAGCTAACCACACATAATGAGCCTTGAGGAGCAAGAGAGTTAGCAAAACACTTCCTATCAGAGTTAACAAAACACTTGCTCATTTTACTTTTAATCTCTTCCAAAGCAATTGAGCTGAGAATTCACCTAAGGAAAGCAATGTACGTGGATAGGAACAGAAGTCTGAAGGGAAATCAGGAAAGGAACTGCAGTGAAGAGGGTACCAACTGGCCATTCCCACTGTGCAGTGGCCACTGGAGTCAGTGAAGTCCCTTAGGAGCTACAAGACTAATACCACTAGCTACTCACCCAAGAAAGATCGGACAGTGGTGATGGAATCTCTGTGGCCATTCCTCAGGGGCGGCGGTGGTGGAGGAGGCCCGGCTGGCGTTCTTGAGGGCGGAGGTGGGGGCTTTCCTCGGCTCAGGGGTTCTGACCCATGCACTCGGTATGGTGGTGGGGGAGGGGGGGCATCCCTGGCACCATTTCGGATCATTGGTGGTGGGGGTGGAGGAGCTGCAATTAGAATCGAAAGCAGTTAGGCTTGGATGCAGAGACAGTGATGGGCAGAGGGATGTGAGAGGCACGGGCCAAAAGAGCACCTCGGCACCTTCCCGAAGAGCCAGCCTCTGGGAGCCTCTGGGCAGCATGTTGATGTCACACCCCCTCCTCTCATCCCTGTTTCTTTTTCAAAATTTTTACTTTCTTTATTTTACATTATTTATTTGGCTGCGCTGATGCAGTATGTGAGATCTTAAGTTTCCCTGATTAGGGGTCGAACTCGTGCCCCCTGCACTGAAAGCAGAGTCCCAACCTCTCAGATCGCCAGAAGTCCTCCTGTTTCTTTAGCAACATCACATTCTTCCAGAGACAAAGTTCAGAATGAACAGATGACCCTTTTTCATTTCCCATGACAAGTCAGGCAAGAACTCTACTTATTCGTGATGATTCCTTCTTGGCTTTTCCACGCCTGCCTCCACAATTCAAAGTCAGGGCTTTCTCACTTTTAGCTGGTTCTACTGCAAAAAGCCTCGCCATTGTTTTCCTTGCTTCTGATCTTTTAGCCTTCCCATCCATTCTGCATACCAACTCACTAATCTCCCTCAAATACTAGCTCAAACTTTTCCAAGCGCTTTGCATTTCCTACCTCATAAAGTTTCAAATCCTTAGCTTCCACAAGTATCACCCCACGATATTCCTTGCTTACACAGTAATCTACCACGTAGGTGACCTGATCTTGCCTTCGTTCTTTCCATCCTTGCCTGCCTCCTAGGTCGAACTGGCACCATTCCACCCACACTCCCACTGTTACCTCTGTCTCTCTCTACTACTCTACTATGCTACAATTATTCATTATATGTGCTTCTTTCCCAGTATACTGTACATTCCTTAAAGTCAGAGCAGTGTCCATTCATCTGAGTTCCCAAGCTCAGCCAGATGTATAGCAAATGGTAGGTATTTAATCAATATTTGCTAAATAACCTGAATTACCTATGCTTTCCTCCTGTGACCAGTCCTTACTATCAAATCCTACCTATCCTTGAAGGTTTAACTCAATTCCCATCTTCTCAAGGCTTTCTCAAAGCAATCCACTCTATTCTGATTTCCTCCTTTGTTCCCTGGCAGCATTTAGAGACTATGTCACTTATTCCAGCACTCAGCAGCACAGCCTAAAATGTGTGCCTTTCAAATTATGTATAATAGTTTCATTGACAGAAGTTACATATTTCCAGTGACAGACTCATTGCTCAAAAAAAATCGGAAAAGCCTCTTAAGAACTGTCTCCAAACCCAGTCAGACAGATCCATAATTATTATTATATGATGGTCATTTCCCATTTTCTGAGGTTGCACCACCAACAAAAATATTCTTAACTATATCTTAACTATGTCTGACTCTGACTTTTGGCCATTTCCAAATATCAAATTCACCCTTAAAAGACAAAAATCTGCCATCAAGTATTAGATAATATCAAAAGCATGCTGGACATTGGACTTCCCTGGTGGTCCAGTGGTTAAGATGTGTCTGCCAGTGTAGGGAACACAGGTTCGATCCCTGGTCCAGGAAGATCCCACATGCTGCAGAGCAACTAAGCCCACACACCACAACTACTGAGCCGGTGTACTAAATCTTTAAAACTTCTTATAGCCAGCCCCGTACAAGTATGTGCCACTATCCCCGTGGCATTGCATAAATGAGGAAACGGGGACTCTGGCTATTTATCTAAGGTCACAGATCTAACAGACCCAGAACAAGCCTACTCTTTCACAGTAAGAAAACTGCTACATACTGCTTTTCATAATTACCACAAGTATTAATTACCTCCCCAACAAATGTACAACCCAGTGAGATGGAGGTATGTCTTTTGGTACCTAGGCTATGCCCAATAAGAAGTTGTTCCTTACACAGTACATAGAGATACTACTGTGCTTAACAAACAACACTGTCTTAATAATTAGAGTATATATTATTCCTCCTGAATTACTGTCAGAATTTCTATAGAGTAACCGTAGTTAAGCATGAAACAATAATGGGTTGATGCTTATAGACAAGGAGTCTGGCACTGTAGGCCCAGTAAATGTCAGTTTTAGCTTCCCACAAAACACACTCAGAACGTAAACTCTCCCTCAATCTCCAAGGTCTGTATAAGCATGGACAGTGTCCATTAGAAGTAATAATTAAAGAGAAACCTCCTTAACACCTCCCAGCAGATCTTTGAACCCTGTTTTCATACCAAATCTGCTCAAACCAAAGCTCTTTCAGGTCATCCTCAAAATATTTCCCTCATGGTCAGATTTCTTCAGTTCAGTCGCTCAGTCGTGTCCAACTCTTTGCAACCCCATGAATCACAGCACGCCAGGCCTCCCTGTCCATCACAAACTCCCGGAGTTCACTCAGACTCATGTCCATTGAGTCAGTGATGCCATCCAGCCATCTCATCCTCTGTCGTCCCCTTCTCCTCCTGCCCCCAATCCCTCCCAGCATCAGAGTCTTTTCCAATGAGTCAACTCTTCGCATGAGGTGGCCAAAGTATTGGAGTTTCAGCTTCAGCATCATTCCGTCCAAAGAAATCCCAGGGCTGATCTTCAGAATGGACTGGTTGGATCTCCTTGCAGTCCAAGGGACTCTCAAGAGTCTTCTCCAACACCTCAGTTCAAAAGCATCAATTCTTCGTGCTCAGCCTTCTTCACAGTCAGATTTCGTAGGGTCCTGGAAATCTGTGTCTACCCAGACTCCCTGGTGGGGATAGGGCAATTAAAGTAGACAGCATCAGCCAGGCTCAAAAGGACACCAGTGAGGCTGTGAGCAGGTGGCAGTGATGAGAGCCAACCTGGACAGGCAAAATGGAGCAGGACGAAGAACCACCTGCTTGGCTTCCTTAGCTCAGGGACGGAAATCCTGACCAGGTTCTACTGTTTGTCACATCCAGTTTTAAGACTACTTCAAGTGACAGAGCTGGAACCCAATGACCCCAAGAGACAAGCAGTGTGTAAAAGAAACCTCAGGGTGGGAAGATCAACTTTTGTAATCCAAGATAAACCCAATTTTGAGTAAAGCGTGATGTTATTGATTCTTTTGTTTTAAACTGAAGCAGGGCTTCCCTGGTGGCTCAGATGGCAAAGAATCTGCTTGCATTGTGAGAGACCCAGATTCGAACCATGAGTTGGGAAGATCCCCTGGCGTAGGGAATGGAATCTGCTCCAATATTCTTGCCTGGACAATTCCATGGACATAAGAGCCTGGCAAACTATAGTCCATGGGGTGGCAAAGAGCTGGACAGGACTGAGCACACAGACATAGCTGATTTACAATGTTGCACTTACATCTACTAAACCCAACCTCCCACTCTATCCTTGATTTCTTTTCAAAAGAAAAAAATGCCCTTTAAAATAGTGTTTTACTCTACAGAGAAAAAATTCAAAAAGAAACTTTATGGACCAATAAGAAGGGATATTTTTGGTCTCTAAGCACCCTGGGCATGGCAAAAGACTCCTTTTGCCTGTTTTACATGTTCTTTTGCCTTTTTACATATTCTTTCAAATGTAAATCATTCATAAAGAAACAAAAGTACATTATAACATGTTATCATTATCATAGTATGATTAATTAATAGAAATAAGTCCACGAAAACTACCCAGAAGCCCTTTGCATAAATCCACTAAGCTCACCAGCACACCACAGTTTAAAAAGTACTTCTATGCATTTTTTTATTTACAACCACCTCTGAAAGTACTATGAATATCATTTTACAGATCAGGAAACAAACTCAGAAATCAGAGCGATAGGCCCAATCTCATAAACAAATGGAGCCAATATTCACAAGATCTCTGACTAAAATATCTCAATTTTTTTTTTTCAGAGTATCATTTTTAAGAACTGTTGTTCTGGTTACTAACAGAGAAGGCAATGGCACCCTACTCCAGTACTCTTGCCTGGAAAATCCCATGGATGGAGGAGCCTGGTGGGCTGCAGTCCATGGGGTTGCTAAGAGTCAGACACGACTGAGCGACTTCCCTTTCACTTTTCACTTTCATGCACTGGAGAAGGAAATGGCAACCCACTCCAGTGCTCTTGCCTGGAGAATCCCAAGGACGGGGGAGCCTGGTGGGCTGCCGTCTATGGGGTCGCACAGAGTCGGACACGACTGAAGCGACGCAGCAGCAGCTCTGGTTACTGATGCAGAAAGTAGGCCGAGGCCTATGGCAGGCTTCAAAGTTGGTGATGGCTAATAGAAGAATAAGACTCATAACTTCACAATATTCTAAAGAAATCACAAAGAAAGAACTGAGAAGTGGGAAGCAAGAAGTCTACAGACATTTAAAACGACTCAATTACACCCACGGAAATTACATTTTCCCCTGCTTCTATTCCTGGTTGGGTTTAGAAAGATATGTGCTCTGGCTCAGTTAAAGGGTCATTTAAAAAACATTCTTTAGTTAAAAAAAATGTTTTTTAACCAAAACTTTGTAAAATCAAAGATCATGTTGGGACTATCCTTCCAGCTAAAGCCAGAGAGATACAGGGTTGGCCATGTACTAGGCTCCTATGTGACCACCTGATGCCATGGCCAGCTCCCAGAACTGACATCTCTGTACTTAGTCAAGCAGCGTGCAGGTTAATGGGCCTTTAATACACGCTTCCTGGTGACAAACCTCCCTATTCAATGATTTCACCTATACACGTGGGGTGTCTAAAGCCAAAGTTCAAAAGCCATTTGTGGAGGGTGCCGCTCAAAGCCCAGTGATAAAAAAGAATTGTTGCTATTTAGTCTCTAAGTCGTGTCTGACTCTTCTGTGACCCCATGGACTGTAGCCTGCTAGGCACCTCTGTCCATCGGATTTCCCAGGCAAGAATACTAGAGTGGGTTGCCATTTCATCCTCCAGGGGATCTTCCCAACCCTGGGATTGGGACCTGGATGTCTGACAAACAGACTGCTTACCACTGAGCCACCAGGAGAGCTTATACAACAGAATATGGGAGCCAAAATTCCTGGGCCTAAGAAGGGCTTCCTTGGTAGCTCAGATGGTAAAGAATCTGCCTTCAGTACAGGAGACCCAGGTTCAATCCCTGGGTCGGGAAGATCCCCTGGAGAAGGGAACGGCAAACCACGCCAATATTCTTGCCTGGAGAATTCCATGGACAGAGGATTCTAGCAGGTTACGGTCCATGGAAGTGCAAACAGCTGGACGCGACTAACACTACAGAACACTAAGAAGGCCCCAGAGAGCTGTCAGAGTCTCATTCACTCTCTACTTTCACCTATTTTGAAAGATGACACAACTTCTTCGCTTGATTCAGAGTCCAGAGAGCTCACCGTCACACTGTAGAACTCCTCTCTTCCACCTTTTCAAAGGTTCCTGAATCTTTTCCTCACCCAGTTTAACAGCAGGGTCCCTTGTGATAACCACTCCCTTACACACCCCCTTACCTCCCTTGCCCGACTCTCCCTCATGGTCACACATGCCTACAAAACGCCAACCTGGGTAATTAAACTCTGCCCCGACTCAGGACTGGCAGAGACGCAGCTGAACACACGTCGAGCTGATGAACCTCACTTGAAACATGTGGCCCCTAAGCTGGAGTGAGCCTTCTGTGTCACTGGTCATCGCAGCACACTTCCCTCTTTCACTCACTCACCTGTGCGCCCAGATGGCCAATTCATGCCCTCTTCTGTCCTCAAATCTCCCTCTAACTCCTTACCCACATTCACAGCAGATGTCCTTGCTTTCAAACTCACCAAGAAAATAGAACCACAAAAACAAAAAAACAGAAGAAACTTTCCACACGCTCCCATCACTACACCCACCTACTCACTTGCTTCTTTGCCTATATGCTCAGTCATCCCTTCTGCTACCCAGAAGAACTATCTGAATTCTTACCTAAGATCAACCCTTGACCTGTGGGTCAGATTTCATTCCTTTCTGCCTCCCTGAGGATTATCCAGGCAATCTCCCTTCTCTACAGGATCATTCCATCAGCATACAAACAGATGTTGAAATCTCTCCCATCTTGGAGCATGGGGCAGGGGGATCAGCCCTCAATCTCATATCCTCCTCCAGCAACCGTTCCGCATAGCTGCAGCCCTCTCCCCTTACAGCAAACTCCCTAGACGTCTACCGCTGTCTTCATCAAGGCCTCTCCTATTCCCGCATGCTTGAACCCAATCCAATCAGACTTTCGCGTCACCCTCTCCTCCGCACTCCACTAAAACTACTCACAAGGGTAGTTTGTGGATCCTCAAAATGACTCTTCGTGTTGCTGAGACCAGTGTCATTCTCAGCCTTCAGCTTAGCTGACCCACCTGCAGCACAGGCCCCGGGTGCTCACTGACTATCTCGGACTTTTCCCATTACTCTCTCGGCGTTCCTCCTTTCTCCCTCACTCCAGGCCTTTTCTCAGCTTCCTCTGCCTTAGTACTCTCAATGCTCTGGCCTCTGCTATAGGAAGGACTCACGCCCCAGACTTCTCCTCTCCTTTAATGAACTCACTCCCCAGGTGGTTTCACCCCAGCATGTAGTTCTCAAAATTCTTCAAATTCCCCTCTCTAACCCACACCATCCCCCTGAAGTGCAGAGTCTCAGAGCCAATCGCCAATCCATGATTTACCCTCAGGTCTCAAACTTAACATTCAAAACTGAACACCTACAACTTCCCTTGTGGTTCAGTGGTTAAGAATCCACCTTCCAATGTAGGGGACTCGATCCCTGTTCAGGGAACTAAGATCCCACATGGTGTGGGGCAAGAAAGCCCTCGAGCTACAGCTAGAGAGAAGCCCACGCATTGTAACTAAGACTGGAAGCAGCCGAACAGATAGATATTTAAAAGCAAAACAAAAAAACAAGATCGATGGAACACTGATCTTTCCCCAAAGCTGCTGTGACCCACGCATACACCATACACCCAGTTCACTGCCCTAGCCTCCCAAGTGCTCTCCCTTGGCCCCTCTGTCTTCCTGTGGTCTTTCTCAACACAGGGTCCAGTGACCTTTTCAAAAGGTAGATCAATGCTACTTCCATGTTCCCATCCTCCCCGCAACCCAGTGGCTCCTCATCTCACACGGACTAAAACCTGAAGCCTTCACAAAGTCCTTGGCTACTCTTTCATGGAATCTAGCTTCCTGACCTCCATGTCCTGTCGCTTGTCCCATCGCATATCCTGGTCTTGCCACAGCGGTCTCCCTGCTGTCCCCAGTCTCAGGGCCTTAGCATCTGCTGCTCTCAATGCCTGCTTAGTGCATTCCCTCAGTTTCTTCAGGTCTTTGCCAAACTGTCGCTTTATCAGTAAGGCCTTCTCTGACCCTACTTTTACCCTCATCCCTGCAATTTAAGTATTTCCTCATCCCCACTCCAGTACACCCCATCCCCTTTCTCTGCTTCGTATTTCTCTAAAGCATCTATATACTATGTGTTTATATATATATATTTTTTGCTTGTTTTCTTTATACATACACACACATATATATTTTTTTCTATTAACTTATTTTCCTCAGTGTTCAGAACAGGATTTTTTGCCTTTTTTTAATTTATTGCTGTTTCCCTAACAAGAGAATCTGACATGTAAAAAGGCACTAATAAACCTGTCCAATGAGTATTCACTTCAGTCACTGAAGAAGAGCTTTGGTGAGAAGGGTGAAAAGGAAGAGAGACTCAGTCTGAATATGAGGGGAAACACAAGGTACTTCCAGGCACTTACCTGCTCCCCGGCTGGGAGGGTCACGGGTTGGGGGAGGTGGCCTATTACTCTGTGAAGAGGGGGAGGCTGAGGTGGGCGGAGGAGGCGCCAGGCCTCTGGCAGGCCCTGGAGTCTTCCTATGCAAAGAATTGTGTCTCTGTGGCAGCTCGGGGGCTGACTCATTCGTGGGGCTGGAGGGTCCGTTGGGGACCCCAGGAGGCTGGCGGTAAGGCGGCGGAGGAGGAGCCAGAGACTGGCCACTTGGTCCCGATCTGACATTCACAGGGGAAGGAGGCGGCTTGACTGGGGGTGGAGCAGAAGGTCCCTCTCGACCCGGGTGAAGCCTCTGTCCAGGCGTGGGCGGCAGGGGTTTCTCTCTGTTGTAGGCCGCGGCTTTGTTGCTGTGCATAGGCAGGGGCGTGGGGGGGGCGTTGGCACGCCTCCCCGGGGGAGGTGGAGGAGGGGCAGAGGAGCTGTGCTTCATCCCGGTACTGCTGGTGGGATTGGGCCGAGAGAGGTCCGGTAACGAGGGTCTCTGCGTCCGGGGCAGCTCTGGGAGTGAGGCCCGGCTGCTGTCTGTGTCATCTTGAGGACGCCCGATGGCTGTGGTCCCTGGAGGCCTCGGGGCAGCAGCTCGGGAACTGGGGACTTGGAGCACTGGCTTACCAGCCAGGTTCTCTACAAATACAGCAGACAGCACCAGGTCAACAGAGCCAGGTGCACAGTGGTGAGTTATCTCCGTGTCACCCCGCCTCCTCTGTGCAACCTGCATGGCAGCAGGTACGGTGCTGGGTTTTAACCTGGTTTTAGGCTCAGGGTCCATTAGCAAATACTACTGCTACAAGTCGAACGCACTTTCATCGAATGCCTCAGCTCCCGCTTTATTCTGCTCTGTCACTCCTCCCCTGCTCCCCTCTTTGTCGCACCTCTACCGTGCTCCTGATCTCCAGAGGTCCCGCTTAGGATCAGTCCAAAATGAACACATTTGAGAAATACTCTAAGGAAGTCCTTACCACATACCTGAACTGTCCTTGGCTCCCACAGGGCGCAGCTTTGGCACTCCTCCTTGGAAGAGGCCTCCCTTGGCCTGCAGGGCAGCTGCTCCAGAACCGTAACCACCACTGCTCCCTTTGGGCTCTGGAAAGCACACCATTAGGATTGTCATTTCATGCGTGCTCTGAGCTGGTGACCAAGTCAATCCTGAGGAGAAACCCGTCCTTCTCCCTGGGCTTTAATTTGCAAACCGCCACTGCTTTTGTCCTTCCACTGAAATAGAAAGTGAGCCTCTCTGCTCCACAGCTTCAAGTGGGCATGGGGATGAAACTTTGGGCTGTGATGAGAGAGAACGAAAGGAACGAGAAGCCAGTCTTCCTTTATTTAGGGCACAGGGGTAACCAGGATGAAGAGAGTTCTCTAAGCTCTCCTCTCCAAGTCCCAGATGATCAGGGGCTGATGGCTCTGGGACCCAGGTGTGAGCCAGCTCCCCAGAGGCCCTCCAGCAAGAACACTTGCAGCAATTATAAAATCATTACTGGCTTCAGCTTATCAGTTTTCAGGACTGTGGTGGTTCCCTCACAGAAAAGCCAAGGATGTGCCCTAACAAGCACGAGGCATAGGAGGAGACGGGAGGCTTAAGACCCCAAGAATGTTTCTCAAAGGTCAAAAAGAAATTTCTAAGGCATTCAAAAGTACAAATGAGAAGACAGTCACAGAATACCCTAACACAAAACTCCCACCCAAGATCCAACAGTAAAAATGACAGCCAGGCCGAGTCTCCAGGCCAACCCTGGGGTCCTGGCGGTTCGCAAGGCGATGCAGCTCAGACTCACTCTCGAGGATGGGAGCGCTCCGATCGTTAACGTTGGTCACCTTCTTCAGCTTAGTGCCCTTGCAGATGTCCTGTAAGAGGGCGCCTCGACCCCGCTGCTCATCTCTACTCAGCTTAGGTGGCTCGGTGTTTGCCTGAAGGAAGAGGGAAACAAAAGTTCACCCTCAATATCCTCTTCATCACAAGTTCAGGATAAATGTCTTCGGCAAACTGGATTCCATGCAATGCCTGTCTAGCCTGATAAGGTACATGTGCCAAAAAACACCCTTCTCACACCCTTTTCTCATGCTGTCCTTCACCGAAGGGACAGCTTTCCCTCCTATTTAGAGGCTTCTGATAGGAGGCCTGCACCAATCTAACAGAGTACCTATGTGCTAGGCTTGTGTCAGACGCTTTATCTGTATTGTATCACCATCATCAATGCAAACATTTATGGAGTCCCTACTATACCAGAAGCATTGTGCTAATAATAATAAGCACATTACTTTCATTATCTCATTCAAATCTTGAAACAGTCCTATGACCAACTATAATAAGAACACAAGGACAGACACCTAGATTAATGGAACAAACAGACACTCCATAAGCAGGGCCAGATCTATAGAAGAAAAAATAAAAGTATAGTTCATCAGTGCAGAAAGGATAGGTCATTAAATACACGGTGTTAAAAACTAGTGGTTAATTTTCTGGGGGATGCACCATGGGGCATGTAGGATCTTAGTTCCCTCGCTAGGGCTCAAACCTGAGCCCCCTGGAGTGAAAGCTCAGAGTCCTAACCACTGGAATGCCAAAGAAGTCCAACAAGTGGTTAATTTTCAGAAAAAAATAATAAAGTTAAATACCTACCTTAGGGCTTTACTCTGGCTGAATTAAAATTTTCAAGTGTAAAAAAATAAACCCACAGAAGTACTATATGGAAAAAAATAGGTAAGGGGAAGGACTTCTTATCAAGACAACCAAAATACAGGAAAAGACCAACAGATCTCTTTATTATAGATTATTCACTTAGGAATATAATATGCAGATAACACACTGGAAGGAGAAATTATCAGTGACAAACGTAACATATGATAGAAACAAAGGTAGTGTTCTAAATCTATATAGCATTAACAAACAAGATGACTCAGAAATCAATAGGATAATAAGCAAGAAAGATTATATCAACAGTACTGAGGTTTCCCAGGTGGCTCAGCAGGTAAAGAATCTGCCTGCAAAGCAGGAAATGCAGGAGACTTGAGTTTGATCCCTGGGTCAGGAAGATCCCCTGGAGAAGGAAATGGCAACCCACTCCAGTATGCATGCCTGGAGAATCCCATGGACAGAGGAGCCTGGCAGGCTACAGTCCATAGATAGGATCACAAAGAGTCAGAGGACTGAAGCGACTTAGTGCACACACATGAACAATACAGGGTGAAGAAAGTCAAAAGAGCCAGCAAATATGAAAAGAAAAAAAAAAACCTTCAACAATAAAAAAAATACATAGTGTAAAACAGTATTATTATCTACCTATGATATTGGTTAAGGTTAAAATTACAAAAGGAGTTTGTTAGCTTTGTCAAGGCACTGCCTGCGTAGTGCCTGGCACACTGAAGATGTTAAAAAAACGTACAGAACAAAAACCTGCCCTGTGGTGGTCACAAGATTCAGGCAAGTCTAGCACAGGACTTCCCTGGTGGTCCAGCAGTTAAGACTCCGTGCTTTCACTTCAGGGGGCACAGGTCTGATCCCTGGTCACAGAACTAAGATCCTGCATGCCACGTGTGCGAGCATGCGTGCGTGCTCAGTCACTTCAGTCATGTCCAACTCTTTGTGACCCCATGCACTGTAGCCCTCCAGGCTCCTCTGTCGATGGGATTTTTCCCAGTAAGAGCACTGGAGTGGGTTGCCACACCCTCCTCCAGGGGATCTTCTCGACCCAGGGATCGAACCTCCTGCATCCCCTGCGCTGCAGGTGGATTCTTTACCCACTGAGCCACCTAGGAAGCCTACATGCCATGAGGCACAGCCAAAAAATAGCACAAAAGTCTAGTGCAAGAGTTCTACTTCCAGAAATTAACTTGAAGAAAATAATTGGAGCAGTGCACAAAGATAATAACAGGAAAAAACAGTTTATAATAGCATAAAGCTGAAAGTAATCTAAAAGGTCAATCAAAAAGAACAACGAGGAGGATGCCAGTTAAGCAACTTCAAGTGCCTACCTTCACCCTTTTCTGGCTAAACTCTACTCATCTTTCAAGATTCAGCTCAGCATCATCTCCCGCCAGAAGCTTCTCTTATGGCTACCTCCTCTCCTTCGACCACTGGTGAGGTGCCCTTTTTATGGCCCCATATATCTCTGCATAGCATGGATTTTGTCTGTTGACTTACCTGTCTCACTCATTATACTGGGGGCCCTCAAAAGCAGAATCGGCTTCATTTCAGGTTGTCAAGATCACAGATGATTTTTATCTGCTTCTTTTTGCTTATCTGCATATTTCCCCTTTTAATTTTTAAATAAATTCGTGTGGAGAGTCAAGCAATATATAAGCTCTTATATGGGAATTCCCTGGCAGTCCCATGGTTAGGACTCTTGCACTTTCACTGAGGGCACAGGTTCAATCCCTGAGCAAGGAACTAAGATCCCATAAGTCAAGTGGTACAGCCAAAAACAATAAAAAATGTTTTTAAAAAATGAAAATTAAAAAGTATAGAGAAAATTAAAGTATAGAGTAAAATTATATGGCTTTTTGAAATTGTAGTCAGCCAAGTCTCTGACACATAGTAAGCCCCCAGTGAAAAGGCTATGAGGGAATGACTAAGAACAATGCAGTGCAGTAACCTAAAGGCTACAGGGATCCAAGGATTAACTGTGGATCTTTGAACTCTACTCTATCAAGAGCAGTTCTGCTTTTACCTACTTTACTTATTGGTCTTCCACATAAAATTTCAACTGAAAAGGGAATCCAGGGATTCCCTGGTGGCTCAGTAGCAAAGAATCTGCCTGCCAAGGCAGGAGACATGGGTTCAATCCCTGATCCAGAAAGATCCCACATGCCTCTAAGCAACGAAGCCTGGGCGCCATAATTATCGTTGCCAGTGCTCTAGAGCCCAAGAGTCACAACCACTGAGCTCACGTGCCGCAACTACTGAGCCCTCACGCCTAGAGATCTTGCTCCCCAGAGAAGCCACCTCAATGAGAAGCCCGAGCACCGCAATTAGAGAGGAGACCCTGCTCACCACAACTAGAGAAAAGCCCCCACAGCAATGAAGAGCCAGCACAGCCAAAAATAAATAAGGTTTTAAAAGGGGATTCATACATATTCTCAAACAAAATGTCTAAAACCCAAAACTTAGAAGGAAAAAAAAACACAAGTTGGCAGGTCTGAGTTCTAGTCCTAGTACTGAAACAAACTAGCTAGGTAGGTCTCTTTTGGGGCACAGAGAAAGGATACACCGACCTTTATGTCACAAATAGTTTAACAGGGAAGAGACACTGATGCCACCTGCTCAAAGCTCCACTTAGACTGAACCAGGAGAGGAAAGCCAAGACAAGCCATATGGTCCTAAGAGGACTTCTCAGGAATCAGAACTAATTGAGGAAGACAGACTTTTATTCAGTCTCCATCTTCCCACACCATATGTCTTACACCAGGAAGCCCTAAGTATGCATTCAGGTTTTGAGACAGCTGAGTGGAAGGACAACCTACCTGATGAAAAGTGGGAGGAGGAGGAGGACCGGGGGGTGGAGGAGGAGGAGGAGGAATTGGCATCCTTGCCCTGCGTGCAGTTGGCACTGCTCTCTCTCCGTTTTAATCTGCAGCTTTAGGTCACTCATATACCTGCAAGTTAAGCAGAAACAAATTCAAGAGAACAACTCTGCCCTGAGAGACACTGAGTACCAGAAGAACCAGAGGCCCGGGCACGACACCAGAGAAACTAGGCACTCATCTCCTAGGCGCACCGTGATCCAGTCCTGGGCTCGGTAAATCTCCGTTAAAGGCCAGATAAAAACAATACTTTAGGCTCTGTAAACTGTCTATGGTCTCTGTTGCACATTATTCTTTTATTTTGCTTTGACAGCCTTTTACATTACTAAATTTCATTTTTAACCACGGTTTTAGGTTCACAGCAAAAGAGCAGAAAGTACTGAGTTCCCTTAAAACCTCTGTCCCCCCAGCCAAACATACAGTACCCCACTATCTGCATCCTGCTGTGCTGCATTTGTTATAACTGATGAAGCTACACTGATACCTCATAATCGCCCAAAGCCCACAGTTTACACTGGGGTTCACTCTCTTTTTTTAATTTAACTAAATCCTTTAGTTCTTTTTGGCTTTGCTCTGCGTCTTCGTTGTTTCAGGTGGGCTTTCTCTAGTTGCAGCGCTCAGGCTTCTCACAGACGTGGCTCCTCTTATGGCCAAGCACAGGTGCCAGGACACGCAGGTTCCAGTAGTTTGCGGCTTGCAGCTCTAGCGCACAGGCTCAGTAGTTGTGGCGCCTGGGTTTAGTTGCTCCAAAGGCGCGTGGGATCTTCCTGGACCCGGGAGTCCACCCGTGTCTCCTGCATTGCAAGGTGGACTCTGAACCACTGGACCGCTGGAAGCCCTAGGGTTCACTCACGCAGTTGTACATTTCATGGGTTTGGACAAATATATAATGGAAAAGACCCTGATGCTGGGAAGACTGGGGGCAGGAGGACCTGGGGGTGACAGCGGATGAGTCGGTTGGATGGCATCACCGATTCAATGGACATGAGTTTGAGCAAGCTCCAGGATATAGGGAAGGACAGGGAAGCCTGGCACTCCACAGTTCATGGGGTCGCTGAGTTGAACACAGCTTAGTGACTGAACAACAAATAATGACAACTGTCCAATAATGTAGTCGGCTCTCCAGGTGGTGCTAGTGGTAAAGAACCCACCTACCAATGCAGGAAATGTAAGAGACACGGGTTTGATCCCTGAATCGGGAAGATCCTCTGGAGGAGGGCATGGCAACCCACTCCAGGATTCTTGCCTGGGGAATTCCATGGACAGGGGAGCCTAGCGGGCTACAGTCCATGGGGTTGCAAAGAGCTGGACATGACTGAGTTACACAGCACGCACGTAAACACCAATGTCATACCATACAGAATCATCTCACTTTGCTAAAAATTCTTTTATGCTCTGCCTATTCATCCCTCCCTGCCCCCGTCCTTTGAACCCCTGGCAACCACTGAGCTTTTTAATGTCTCCATAGTTTTGCCTTTTCCAGAACTGTCACACTGTTGGGATCATACAGCATGTACCTTTCTCAGATTGGCTTCTTTCACTTGATAATATGCATTTCAGTTTCCTCCATGTCTTTTCATGGCTTAAAAACTCATTTCTTTTTAGCGCTGGATAACATTCCACTATCCGGATGTACCAGTTTGTTTTATCCATTCACCTCCTAAAGGACATCTGAGTTGCTTCCAAGTCTTAGAGCAATTATGAATAATGCTGATATAAACATCCTTGTGCAGGCTTTTGTGAGGACATAAGTTTTTGACTCATTTGGGTAAATATCAAGGAGTAAGAATTGATGCTTTTGAACTGTGGTGTTGGAGAAGACTCTTGAGAGTCCCTTGGACTGCAAGGAGATCCAACCAGTCCATTCTGAAGGAGATCAGCCCTAGGATTTCTTTGGAAGGAATGATGCTAAAGCTGAAACTCCAGTACTTTGGCCACCTCATGCGAAGAGCTGACTCATTGGAAAAGACTCAGATGCTGGGAGGGATTGGGGGCAAGAGGAGAAGGGGACAACAGAGGATGAGATGGCTGGATGGCATCACTGACTCAATGGACGTGAGTCTGAGTGAACTCTGGGAGTTGGTGATGGACAGGGAGGCCTGGCATAATGCAATTCATGGGGTCGCAAAGAGTCGAACACAACCGAGCGACTGATCTGATGACTGATGGATCATATGGTAAGAGTATGTTTTGTAATAAACTGCCAGAATATCTTCTGCAGTGGCTGTATCAATTTGCAATTCTCACAAGCAACAGGTAAGAGTTCCTACTGTTCCATATCTTTGCGAGAATTCTGAATTTTGGGCATTCTAATAGGTGTGCAGTCCTGTTGTTCTAATTTGCAATTCCCAAGTGACACGTGATGTTGGGCTCTTCTCAAGTGCTGACTTGGCATCTATATTTCTTCTTTGATGATGTGCCTGTTCAGGTCTTTTGCCCACTTTTTAATTGGGTTGTTTTCTTATTGTTGAGTTTTAAGAGTTCTTTATACATTTTAGCTAATGGTCTTTTATCAGCTGTACCTTTTGCAAATATTTTCTCTTATTCCGTGGCTTGTCTTTTCATTCTCTTGATCTTTACATTTTGAAAATGTAAAAAAACGTTCTTAGTCATTGTGCCATACAAAACAGATCATGGACCAGATCTGACTCATGGGCCAAGCTTTACTGACCCCTGATACAGTCACATGACTGGAATCTGATAAGGGCATAAGTACTATGTGCAAATTTAACCCATCATCAGTGGCTGAACACTTAAAACTCAGAAACTATATGGCTGTCTCCCTGTTAAGAGTTTCTAAGTGTTCCTCATTTCACAAATGAAACTAAAGCCAGGGGACTCTTACCCTAAGACACTGAAGTAGGGGGCAAAGCCAAAACCAAAACTCAAGAACAATACCTCCAAAAAGTCACCCCAAGGAAATCCCACTTCTTGAACCCCTAAAAGTCAAAAGCCAAATAACTGCAGAGGTTTCGTTCTAAACTCTTTATAGGAGTGAACAAAATCTTTCTGTGAATAAAGAACACTTAAAAACTTCTCTCAATGCCCGGAGAATGATAAAACAGCAAATATTTCAGTTTCTATAAAACCAAGAACATTTGTAGGTAAGTAAAATTTGATTAAAAACATTACTGTGAATGTCTTCAAAATCCCAACTCCTCCCAGTGTAATGCCTCTAAAGGTTGTATGCCCAACAGAACTTTTTGCTCCAACCACAAAAACCTGGACACTACTCTGGCTGGGTGGCTCCCACGGGGAGAAGTGTCTGAATTCACTTCAAAGAACAAGCAGCTGACTCTCCTCTAAGGGAACTACCTCCTCATTTCTGGTTTCAAAACTAAGTCTAGTTTTCCTTTCCCAGGAATCTAACATACTAGGCTTGAGGAACTGGTCAAAATAGTAAATGCTAATAAGCAGAACATCTATCACAGAGTGTGGCGGGTGTTAAAATGAAAGAAACATATGGAGAAGAAGAAATAAACTTTCTTCTATTCAATTCTCTGGGATCACTATGACCATTCCACTCAGGTCTCCATAGCTGGCATATAGCCAGCAGCCTAACAATAGGGAAAATTATAGTCCATTCAGAAACAAACATTGTCAATTCCAGTCACCTCAGTTTCTGCCTTTTCTGGGGTTCCCGTTTTACCTACTTTGGCCATTGCCACGGCTGAAACTGTCTTCTAGAATGACCTGGAAAAGAGGTTCAGACAAGTCCCTAATTCTTCCCAGACCCACCAACCTACGTGCTACGAAATAAGAAATAACCTGAAGGGAACCTTAAATCTGATAGTGAGTGTCACTTATTAGGCAAAGCAGTAATTCTCTAGCAAGGCAAACCTTTTTTTAAAGTCACCCACTGCAAAAGACCACTAATACATTACACAGTTAAAGATACCTTTTTAAAATAGGCTCAATTCAAACTCCAATTTCAAAATAGACCCCTCAAAAAAATCACTTTTGGGAGTTCCCTGATGGCCTAGTGGTTAGGATTCTGGGCTTTCACTGCCATGACCCGGGTTCAGTCTCTGGTTAGGAAACTGAGGTCCTGCAAGCCGTGGAGTGTGTGTGCGCGCGCACACTCTTTGATCAAGTGACTGTCTTTAGCGCTGACTACCAGCAGTGGCTCTCAGCCTCCCTGCTGCCTTCACAAAGACTGCAAGCATGTCACTCTCCTGTCAGGGACACGGAGTATACAGTGATGCCCTGTACAGTAAAGTATTATCACTCCCATTTTACAGGTGAGAACTCTGAAGTTCGAGGAGCAGGAGTCTGTCTACACACTACGGTAAGAGGCAGACCGACTGAGCTAAGGGCAATTCCCATGATCACTCAGGAGGAAACTGCAGAGTAAGGACTCAAACTCAGGTCTCCTTGTCCCTTTCTACCTCACTCATCACTATGAAACAAATCTCGACTGCAAGCTGGTTGGGTTTAGCAATTTTCCATTATTTTTCCTAAATAAAAACTTAACTCACTCGAAATTCCGATCTTAGTGATAGAATACAACCAGATCTCTACATTTTCCCAGACCAGACCAATTTATACAAATTTAAATTAACCCAACTTTCCTTTCCCTGAAGATTCCCCAAAGAAGTGTTATTCAAACCAACTCAAGATGGATACTACAAGCACTAACCCAATGCAGAGGGTCTGCTTTGAGAAGTGCTTTCAGTTAAGAACAAATGAAGCAAAAACAATTCATAAAGCTTTATAAGAGAAAGACAAACTTTAGTGATTAACATTTAATCAGAGGACAAATCCAGGCCTTCTGGAATCACTGTCTATTGCATTTTTAAGAATCTAACACTCGTGAAGTTAAACAAAAGAGAAAAAAAGTTCATCACAGAATTAAGTCTTTCCTTTCTGATCTATTAAATTCAAACTACACACCTCACCATCTCTGTTTTTCAGAGTCCCTGATTTTCAGAAAAATTCTCATTCCTTTCTTAATCCCTTCCATCTTAAAAACCATGATAAAATAAGCTTTATACATCCTCAGGAGACAGTTTCTTTGAAATAAAGAGCAGAGAGCATTATTTTAAGTCTTCTTAATGTCAACTTTATCTCAGAATTCAGAGATAAGTCTCTATAAAACTCAAGCAATGCACTTTTAAAAAAGTGCTTTCTTCTACTCCTCAAAAGACAAAACTTATTTTTCTATCCAATTCTCAAATATTCATACATTTTAGGAGCAGGAACCCTCCTGAGGACAAAGACAATGATGCTGCCTTTTAATTTGATAAATGAAGAATCCAATTTAGCTGCTTTTTTCATATATTTAAAATGATCTAAGGATATTGTAGTTACCACTATAATTTGAGGCCTTTATTCAAATGGTATTCTACTGTTATAAAACTGAGGTTTCGTTTACAAGTTATTTTAAAAAGAAAAAATAATTTTTAAAAATCTAAATCTTAATGCCATCCACTTTCATGCTGAGAGACCTCAAGTAACAGTACTTTCCTTTGATCTCAACTTTGATTACACAGTAAATTACAGTTTTTGTACCAAAGTACTGAAAAAAATTCCCCAGTGGGGAGAAAAAAATGACCCTGAATATTTTTTAAGTAGGCTATCTCCCTCAGGAAAGACTCAAGGGCCTTAGTTTCACCTTACAAGACTCAGTCATATGGATAGGAATTTAAGATGTTAACAAGAAAAAATATTTTTTGGCCACACTGCACAGCATGTAGAATCGTCACTCCCTGACCAGGGACTGACACTGTGCTCTCTTCACTGGAAGCACAAAGTCTTAATCACTGGACCACGGGGAAGTCCCTGTCTCACCCTTCTTAAACAAGTGTGTGATTCTTTAATATCCTATTAAGGGCTCCCCTGCTGGCTCTGTGGTAAAGAATCTGCCTGCCAATGCAGGGGACACAGGTTCGATCTCTGGTCCAGGAAGATCCCATGTGCCACGGAGCAACTAAGCCACCCACAACAAAGAATTATCCGGTCTAGAAATGTGAATAATGCTGAGACTGATAACCTCTGTTCCAGTGGCTTAACAAGACAATTTTTTACAATCTTGGACCTTACATTCTAGAGGAAAGAAACAAATATAATCTCATATATCAGTGATAAAAAGAATGGAAAAATGAGAATCATAAAGGGGAGTTAGGAGCAGGGGACGGTGTTGTTAGATGGGGAGGGGCACGGGCTGGGGGCCTGGCTCTCAGAAGCCTCTCCATGAGCAGCCAAGCCCTAGGAACATCTGGGGAAAGCATCTTCCGAAAAGAATTAACAAACATCAAGGAGATGGAAATGAGTTTGATGTGTTAGAGAACTGAACGCCAAGGTAACTAGAACAGGGTGAGAAGAATGGGAGGAGATGAAACCTGAGGCCTTTATAAGCCATGCTCCATATCCTCCAATTAAAAATAAATAAAGAAGAAGCCATCCTCCAAGTCCAATAGTAGTATCCTTCTCTGGACTTCCCTGGTGTACAACGGATGGGACTCTACCTGCCAATGCGGGGGACACAAGTTCAATCCCTGATCCGGGAAGATCCCACATGCCACGGGGCAACTAAGCCCACGAGCCACAACTACCAAGCCCACGCACCTCGAGCCTGTGCTCCACAACAAGAGAAGCCACCGCGAGGAAAAGCTCACACACCACAACTGGAGAGTAACTTCTGCTCGCCGCAACCAGAGAAAGCAATGAAGACCTAGCTCAACCAAAACAAATAAATAAAAAATTTAAAAAGTAGTATCCTCCTCCATCCAATATGCCTATTATACCAAAGAAGTCTAAACAAACCAATAGCTTCACATCCAAAGTAAACAAGTTCCAGCAGTTACCTCATGCATTAACCCCACAGACTGTACCTCACCTCTCTTTGGCTTGAGCACAGCTAGGGACCTAGGTACTAACCAGATGCCTTCCAGGGTTCAAAGTTCCCTGCTGGGAATTTGCTTACCCGTCCACCTACCCTTCAACCTTGCACCTGAAAAGCAGCAGTCTAGGGAAGCGTGAGCTCATCACCACAGTGGCACAAAGGCATCCAGTTCCCAAGCCGCAGAACCCCACATGGGAGAAGAGCCAGGAGCTCTCTGACAGGATTCACATACCACTGCCAGAGACTAACAGCAGGAGTCAAACAGGTTCCTCGAATTACGCAAGAACTGACATCAGCAGCAAACTATGAACACGCCTCCATGTGTTCTATGACAGAATACCGTAGAGTTTCCACTAAAGTAATTTTGGTTTCTCTAAAACACAAGGCAACAGACTAGAGTAACTTCTTGTTCTATGTCTTTTACCACCCTCCCCTCTTCCGAAAGCTTTATATAATCTAAAAGTAATCTACAGCCCTCTTCTCTCAGGGAAAAGGTGCTCCCTCTCCCTTGAAATTCAATTCAGTCAAACCTCTGGTGAAACAGATTTCTATCATGTATGGCCATGGAAGTAATTAAAATTCCAAAGTTACTCCATGAAGGATAAAAAAAATCGTCTTTCCAATGACAGGCATTTTCCATCGAGGAAATTTAACTATGCAGCAAACCTGATTGATACAACAAGTAATTATAAAAAAAAAAACCTCTTTACTTCCATGATTTTTCACTGTTACAAGCAGCACACAATCCTGGAAGAAAAAAGGATGGAGGCAGAAGTGTGAGCGTGAGCGTGTGTGTTTAGTCGCCTAGTCGTGTCCAAGTCTTTGAGACTCCATGGGCTATAGCCTGCCAGGCTCCTCTGTCCACAGGATTTTTCAGGCAAGAATACTGGATGGGTTGCCATTTCCTCCTCCAAGGGATCTTTCCAACTCAGGGATCAAACCCGTGTCTCCTGTGTCTCCTGCATTTCGGACAGATTCTTCACCCACTGAGCCACCGGGAAGGCAGAAGAAAAATATATAACTTTATGACAATAATCTTTCAAACATAATTTTTCTAATAAGAATAAAATTATATATCCAAGAATTCAGCTTTTCCCCCTAATAAGACTCTTTCCTCTTGTCCCAAGTTATTTTTCAAAAGCCTGAAAAACATAAACTCAGAAGCCTACATATGCATAGACTACTTGATGTGGCAAATACCAGGTTCCAAAGGTTATGTATGATTCCCAGATACAGGGCAACACGGCAACCAAGTCCTCTCATCTAAAAGGAACACAAATCAATGAGAAGTCTACTCTTGTGTTCAATTAAATAACCAGTTGTGAAGAATGGCTTCATTAAAAAGATGGCTGCTGCTAAGTCGCTTTAGTCGTGTCCGACTCTGTGCGACCCCATGGACGGCAGCTCACTAGGCTCCTCTGTCCCTGGGATTCTCCAGGCAAGAACACTGGAGTGGGTTGCCATTTCCTTCTCCATTGTAAGGCCTAACGATCTAGAACACAAAAAGAAGAGAATGTGCCCTCTCATACTGTCAAAATTAAAAACAAACTTCAAACCACAGTACTTTAACATCTCCGAAAATGACACTGTATAAATCTAAGACAGATAACTAGTAAATCTGTTTTTAAAGCCTGAGTCAATTCTCCATTTCAAACAACAACAACAACAAAAACCAGATTCCTGGACTTGGACAGTGAAATGATGCAGAGCAGCTCAATGCTCATAACTAATGTTTCCTCCCCACCCACACATCCCAGGAACCGGAGGGTTTAGAAATGGTGGCTAAAAAAATGCAGTCACACAAGGCCAAAGTTATTACCATTTGCCAGTATTTAACTTACAGAAGAGAGGAGCTAATCAGATGAAGGACACATTCTAATTTAGAAATCCAGACCAAAGCTAGACAGACTAAAACACAGCCAGAATACAAAAGCAACTCAGGAGAGCAATAAATGGTTTAGAAGGTCCTTCTAAAACAGAGATTCCAAACTTGCCTGAAGAAAAAACACATCCTAGGGCATGTTTAACAAACACACACAAAGATTTCTGGGCCCTAATCCAGACCTACTAAAATCAGGAAAAAAAAATTTTAAGGCATAAATTTTTAAAAAAAGAGAAATTGGGAAACAAGACAACAACATAAAGAGAGGTATCAACAAAATTTTGGAAGCTGGACAGCAGATGCACTAATGATAAATAACTTCACAGAAAGGAAAAAACCAAATGCCTGCAGTGGAAAGAAGCAAGCAGATTTCTACCACAGAATCTCAGAAAAGGCTCAGAAACTGGAGGCATCCAGTACGTCTGGAGAAAGGGGTGTAGGAGGGGCTAAAAGAGAACTGGCTGAAAGTCTGTGTAACGTACCTGTGGCTAATTCACGCTGATGTGTGGCAGGGGCCAACACAATATTGTAGAGCAACTGTCCTCCAATTAAAAAAAAAAAGAAAGGAAAAACAAAGCAAAGACAAAAAGTCTGTGTAAGAAATAAGATTCTTTTATCCCCTCTGTCCCCGCCCCTACACTGCCTGGCAGGAGATGAGAGAAGCTGAACCAGAGGGTCTCTGAACCAAGGGACCAGTGGCAGCTAAGGGCAGCTGAGCCACTGAGAACAAAAGGGGATCAAGCGAGCCTAACTTGTCTTCAATAATGAGACCTCTCCCCATCCCCGGCTCTCTTCTCCCACTCCGTTCCAAAAACACCTGCTGCTGGGCTAATACTCTCCAGGCAGAAAACCGGAGCAGTTCTCTCTGAGCAAAGTGACCAGTGCCAATCCACCCTAAAACGGTGCCCGCCACTCTATAAGCCAGGGATCTGCACTCAGCTTTTTAGTGCCTCATCCTTAAAAATGAACAGATAGCCAAGAATTATTAGACGTTTCAAGAAAACCTCTCACATGCAAGACAGGAAGCAAAGTAAATAAGCAAAACAGAATTCCTGACAACAGGCAAAACTATTTATACATAAAATTCTGAGATATGTATACCTATGGCTGACTCATGTTGATGTATGGCAGACACCAACACAATATTGTAAAGCAATTATCCTCCAATTAAAAATAAATTTTTAAAAATTTGGAGAAAATTTCTTGGAAACTAAAAAAAATTGATGGTAAATATTTAAAATACAAGAGCTGGAAGAAAAAACTAAGGCTGTCTGAAAACTGAATGAGGGAAAAAAATTCACAAGGGAAAAAAATTGAGGGCTAGTCTAGGAGTTTCACCATCTGGATAACATGGGTTCTGAGAAATAGGGAGGAGAGAAATAATTATCAGAGAGAGAATACATTATAAGAGATGATAATACAGGAAAACTTGACAGATGGAAAGGGTGAAAGTGTTAAGTCGCTCAGTCAGGTCTGACTCTTTGTGACCCACAGACTATGGCCTGCCAGGCTCCTCTGTCCATGCAATTCTCCAGGTAAGAATGCTGGAGTCGGCTGCCATTCCCTTCTCCAGGGGATCATCCCAGAGACTCCAGGGATCAAACCCAGGTTTCCCACACTGCAAGTAGATTCTTTCCCATCTGAGACACCAGGGAAGGAAATGGAAATAAGCTGCAGACTGAAATGGCCCACTGAATCTCAAGCATGATGAATTTTTTTTCCCCCTGGCCATACTGTACAGCTTGTGGGATCTTATTAGTTCCCCAACCAGGCATCAAACCTGGGCCCCCGCTAGCAGAAACACAGAGTCCTAACCACTGGACCACCAAGCATGATGAATTCTAATATCCACCCCAAGGCACATCACTGCATTTCAGAATACCAAGGATAAGGACAAGACCCTAAATGGGACTAGTCTGGTGGTCCAGAGGTTAAGAATCCACCCTCCAAAGCAGGAGGCAGGTAAAGACAAGACCCTAAAATCTTTCAGAGGAAAAAACAGATCCTATACAAAGAATCTAGAATTGAATAGCACCAAATTTCATAATATTATTACTGAAAGTTAGAAAACCACAAAGCAAGGTTTAAAATTTCCAAAGAAATATGATCCCCAACAAAGTATTTTATATCTAGTCAAACTATCAACCAGCATGAAGGTAGAAAAGAGATGATTCAGACAGGCAAACCCTCAAAAAGTGCACCCATCCTATAGATCTTTCTCATAAAGTCTCTGGAAGAGACTCCACCAACGTGTTTAAATGTGCTGAGAAGAGATACTTCCATCCAAGGTTAGGGATGAATTAAAGACTGATACTTAGTAAATCAAGCAAAAAAAGGAAATAAGACAGGAAAAAAAGGCAAATATAATACTTAAGGGAAAAAAATATATATATAAAGAAGGAAATATAATCACAGTACACACTCATTATATTGGATGCTACTTTTTTCTCTTCTTTTGGTAACACTCACCTCTACTCCCCTCTGGACTCACAGGAGAGGAGGGAGGCTGGAGGTCTGGGAACTACTTTTCCTAGAATCCCGTCACTGGGTTGTGGTTTAAATCCCACCAACACATAGCATTCACTCAAGATCTAGAAGATAGAAGGAAGGTAGATGCCATTATTGATCTTCCAGGAACAATGAGCAGGTGTGTAGCCTCTGACAGATGACAGACATGTGGTTTGCAGCAGTTTTCAATATTCTGTAAATTGGCTGCTTTGGTGTTTAAGGCAGTCAGGATTATTAATGACTGCAGTTTCTTTCAAGCCCTGCAAGTGGCTTTCCCTGACCTATGCTCCCCTGGCCTTTCATGATTTGATAATCTGTGAAATACCAAGAATGGTTGGTTTTTCTACTTGAATCATGATATATAATGCTTCCCTGGTGGCTCAGACGTAAAGCGTCTGCCTGCAATGCGGTAAAGCGTCTGCCTGCAATGCAGGAGACCTGGGTTCAATTCCTGGGTGGGGGAAGATCTCCTGGAGAAGGAAATGGCAATCCACTCCAGCACTCTTGCCTGGAAAATCCCAGGGACTGAACAGCCTGATAGGCTACAGTGATATATAATCATGATATATAATACCAAAACATATAGAATATTGATTTAATCAAGATAGTGATATATATATATATATAATGCAGAGAGCAGGAAGGGTTGTGCATGAATAGCAGCATAAGAATGCAAAACTCAAGTGTCCACAGCAGAAACTCAATAGATAATATCTAAGAATGGAAAAATCAAGACATAACAGTGTAAGAATACTATGTAGAAACATGAATATACATCACAAAAAATATTACAAGTATTATTAAATTATTAAAAATATTAAAAGCATTCAGAGGATAAGTAAGGAGAAATGGAGCAGCTCTTAAGTACTACGAGACTTACAGTACTATTTGACTCTTTATATATTCTTACTATTTTCATTTTAAATTTAACTACTAAAACCAAAAAATCTAACACTGTACAACAAAACCAAGCTTCAGACTACCAAAATTTCCCAAGAAAGGTCAACATTGGATCTGCTACCAACACAGTTAAAGAAAGTAGAAAACCCCAAACAAACCAAAATAACTCATGTCTCAGGCTCAAATGCAATGAAGAAGGCTGCCTAATGTGACCTGAATCTGTGCCACCGCCTGGGTGTAACCAAACAAGGTTCACCACCCAGCGCTCACACCATCTCAAGTCAAATACGTGCGGAACTTCCAGGCCACTGTAAGAACGCATAAGCAAAATTTAATTGCAAAGGTAAGCACAAAAATAGAGGGATAAATCTTAAAACCAATTACTTAGCCCCCTTTTCAGGTCTTGTTCTCCATTTAATGCAACTAACTGAAAAACAAAAATAACCAACATCTGCTATCAAAATATCTTTACAAGTTCTAAGAAACTGTTAATGAAATTAAAAGACTTAGCAGGTAGGCTGAAATCTAGTCACTGATGACAAAAACCAGCTCTTCTCACTTGAGGCTGGCCATCTCACAAGACTAGCACTTGGCTTCTATGTGTATTCCATCATTTGCACAGCACAAATATAAAAGTAGAAAACATACAGAGAACAGTCAGAGGAAGGAAAATCAGTGATGACAGTCTCCATTAAGAAAAGGCCTGAAAGAAAATTTAAGCAGATGCTCCATAAAACGTTGATCCAGACTTCACATGGAGAGAAGTGTCATGCCTCATTTCAAAGATAATATATTAAGTCCCAACTCACCACAGAAAGTCTATTAACAAAGCTGTGACTTTCACTGCAGAAGAGTTTCTTCTCTCACTCTAATACCCTTAAGCCATCAGATACACAGATGCTCCTTGCTGAAATGCTAGAAAAATCTGCACATTTTCATTCTGAGATCACTAGTGATGGTCTGCAAAATCAGGAGTCTACTTTGAAGTATGAAAACAGGGCAAGCTGATCCAATTACACAAGTAAGTACTAAATCAAAACGGGACTATCTGGGCTTTGAGGAAGAGTACTGTGATTCCTGAACAAAAGTCAATATAAAATATACTGCAGATAGAGCAGATAAAAATGGTTTCATATATTCAGAGTTATAATGGCCCTGAGCTACTGATCCATTTGCATGTCCAGTAAGATGCATGCACCGTGTTAAGACATACGGCCTAGATGACAAATTACTTTCAGTAGTTCACAAGAAGAACATCTGTGTTCTCTCTCCAGCCCATGAAGCTTACCAAAAAAACAGTCAATAATCCCCAGAGGTGAGGAGGAGGTTTTGTTTCTTAAATAACCAGGTCTGGCAAACTAACAAGCCCATCATCCCCCATGATCTAAGAACAGCGCCCCAACAATCTCCAAACCAGTTCTCAAGAGCCCCACATTTTAAGTTCTAATCCAGCCACAAGAGTTTAATGGGCAGGAGCTAAAAGAAATCAAGACTAAAAGAACAGGCTTTATCCAGGAAATTTTTCTGGAAACATGTTCCGCTGTACAGAATTCCTGTTCTTTATGATACTGATGATTTCAGCATCAACAGTGGTAAACTACTCCCAGTGGAGA
Organism: Bos taurus; assembly: GCF_002263795.3. NCBI lineage: Eukaryota > Metazoa > Chordata > Mammalia > Artiodactyla > Bovidae > Bos > Bos taurus. The sequence continues at coordinate 40,497,633 of NC_037346.1, read as the reverse complement.
GAACTGACAGAAGGAAATCTCTACTGGAAAGGTTGAACTTAAAATGAACTACGCCATTTACCTGTATTTTTTAAGAACTCACACTCTCTGAAGTCCTGCCTCCTATCTCTCTGCTTCTCACTCCCTAAGGTCCAGACACACCGGGACTCCCTTCAGCTCTCCACATAGCCACGTTCTTTCCCTCCTCAGGACCTTCACCTTTGCCATTTCCTCCCCTCATCCTTCAGGTTTCAGCCTTAGAAGTCAATTCCTCAGGAACCTTCCCTGACCGGCCACCTTCTCAATGAACTAGGGTCAGTCGCACTCTCCACTGTGCTGTCGGCAACCGTAATTCATTACCCGTTTAATGGCTGTTTTCCCCACTAGACCATAAGCGCATGAGTGCAAAGGCTGAATCAGTTTTGTTTTCACTGTTGCATCACCAGTACCTACCACAGTGCTTGGCACACAGTAGGAACTCGAAAATTGTCAAGGAAATGAATAACAGGGCCCCCAAAAAAGCAGCCTCAGCAATTCTAATATACCCTACAGATATAATCACACATGCAAAAGGCCAGATATATATAGTTTTTCTCTGGAGCATAGTTTGTAACAGCAAAAGACTGGAAACATTAAATATCTACCTGGATAGGGCAGGTGTTACTCTCTTTACTGTTCATATAGAATGACTGATTGCCAAAGTAAGTTTTTTAAAAACTGTACATAGAATTAGTGTGTGACACTCATTTTAAAAAATGCAAGACACATATATATTTACTTTGTACACATTATCTCTGGAAAGGATGTCAAGAGGACTTACCTGGTGGTCCAGTGGGTTAAGAATCTGCCTGCCAATGCAAGGGATATGGGTTCCTTCCCTGGTCTGGGAAGATCCCACATGCCTCTGGACAACTAAGCCCATGCGCCACAACTCGTGAAGCCTGAGCATCCTAGAGGCCATTCTCCCCAATAAAAGAAACCACTGGAAGATGAATCCCAAGCACTGCAGCTAAGAAAAAGCCCACGTGCAGCACAGACCCGGTGCAGCCAAAAATAAATAAATAAGACTAAAAAAAGAAAAAAATGATCTCAAGAAATGGATACTATTAGCTGACTCTGGGAAGACAAACCAGAACGAAGAGTAGACAAGGGTAGAGGGCAGACTGCTCAATGCATACCGTTTTTTTACCTTTCAAATTCTGGGCCATGTGAGCATATTATCTATTTAAGAAAATAATCTTTTTATTATTATTTTCTTAAATAGAGATTTATTATTATTTTCTTTAAAGTCCTGTCCTTGTAAGACAGTGACAGCAAGAGTTTAATCTCATACCTGGATCTTTAATGACAAACACCCTGCCTACATCTGAGCACTGGGAAGGTGGAAGTGGAAAGAAGGAAAACTCACTCTCCACACGTCTCAGACAGCATGTCCCATAATTCACTGTACCCCTTTAGAAAATTCCTTTTTTAAAAAATACCAAATGTTCCAATATGGACATATGGAGACTGTTTCACAGTCAGAGGGTTTATTGGGGGGGAAAAAGAAAGAGACTACTTGATTCAGGCTTTCTATGAGCACAGAGGGCAGGCTGATGAATTCGTATGGAAATATTATCATAAATACCAACTAAAAACAAATTACTTTCAGGGGCCTCAATCTAAATGGAGCTTAATATAAATCCATGAAGTTTAAGAAGCTAAAAAATTTTTGAAAACCAATTATTAAATGGGGAGGAGGACATCCCTGGTGGTACAGTGGATAGGAATCTGCCCACCAATGGAGGGGACAAGGATTAACTCCCTGGTCTGGGAAGATTCCACGCTGCAGAACCAGCCCGTGCACCACAACCATAGGGCCTGTGCTCTAGAGCCCCCAGGAGCCGCAACTGCTGAGCCCACGCTCTAGAGCCCACGCCACAACAAGAGAAGCCACTGCAATGAGAAGCCTGTGCCCCCAACAAAGAGCAGCCCCTGCTTGCGGCAAGTCAAGAAAGCCCGCGCAGCAACAAACACCCAGCACAGACCCCCCGCAAAATTGTTTTTAATGGTGAGGAAATCTACACATGTTCCTTGTTTATACAGATTTGCCTCACTTCAAGACACTCTTCAGGAAAGAAAGACCCGAGACTAGATTAAACACAACTCCAATAATCATATTTGTTACCACAATCAAAGCCCTGGACCAGGGTCAAAACCTCTGGATCTGAACCAGCATATCAGGAACAGAATCCTCTGGGCTAATGAAGGGAGGAGAAAGGTGAATCCAGGGCCGCCAAAACTTGTCTTGAGGTTCTCTGCAATGTTACAGGGCCACTGCCATATACTGCGAGAAATGATCTTCATAATCCATTCCAAGACCTAATGGAAACACAGTTATCTTCAAATAATCATCTCCTGAAAAACAAAAGTGCATCCACTAAGCAGAACACACTGAAAAGAGCATTTACAAGTAGAATTAAGTATTTAGGATGGTCATACTAAATTGTTACAACTTTGCCAAGCCTAAATGGCAAGTGAGAAGCTAATTCCTGGCTTCCCTGTTTGATAACCTATTTGCCTCCACAGGCATCAGCCAAAATCTTAAGAGAGCTAAGACTGACACAGGTATTAGCAAATGCCTTCTTTCCCTACTAACATTGCTTTTCTCCATAAAGCTCTATCCAGTATTTTTAAATACCCTTTGATAATAATACCAAAAAGTGCTCATAAGTTTAGTCTGTGGCTCCCTAGGCTCAAAGGCCTGGGAATGAGAGTGAGGGGACAAAAAGTCGGAAACACTCTCTTCCCCTCAACGCCTTGGACTTTGAAAGCTAGGCAAAGGCAATGATTCTGCATTTAATCACCAGATGAATAAGAAACAGATTTGAATTTAGAAGAAACATAAAGGAGTGTAAGAACATTCAGTAGAGTACCGCCTCCATTTCCTTGCAGAGAGGCTCTCAGGATCTGCCAATGAACCTCACTTTGACATGGAACACCCCATCTACTCTAATCCAGGCCACATCCCCCAAGAGACAGTCAACCGGAACTCTGCCAACTTCTGCTCGGGAGCTGTGTGCAGAACAGTAGCAACAAGAGCCTACTTTGAGAAGGAGATCAACAATCACACTCAGGAAGAAAAGAAGTTATTTGGCACAGGGAAGCATGTTGCCAAAATGTTAGTCACAGCTTCAAGGTCCCGGTTTGTGTTTCTGCAACTATTCTCTGCTTTGACAGAGTCCATTCTCTAGCCCAGGAAACCCAGCTCAGCTTCTGTCACCCTCTCCCTCTGAAGCAGTAAAGAATTCTTTCAATTTGGTGGTATCAAACTGTGACACAAACAAGACATCCACCAGAGACTAAAAAGGAGGGGGAAAAAATGTGCAATTTGCTGTTTTCCACTTGGGACTGGTTCCAGCAGAGCAACAGAAACACATGGCAGGATAGGAAAAACGGAAAACCATTATGTGGAAGAAGCAGGCTACACTAAAAGTCCGCCCAGAGCCTCCACAGCTTATTTCCAAACCTTCCTAAAAACAAACCAAAAAGACACACTGTAGGCTTAAATGACAGCAAAATATTAAGCAAGTTTTTAACCCTCAAGTAAGTGTACAGACAGGTTACATCCTGATAAGCCCATCATAAACTGAAAATGCCATTAAGTCGAAAATACATTTAATACACCTAACCTACAGGACATCATAGCTTACCTTAGCCTAGCCTACTTTAAACATGCTCAGAACACGTACATTAGCCTACAGTTGGGCAAAATCATCTAACACAAAGCCTATTTTACAATAAAGTACAAAATAGCCCTGGTTTTTCCAGTAATCACGTATGGATGTGAGAGTTGGACCATAAAGAAAGCTGAGCGCCGAAGAACTGATGCTTTTGAATTGTGGTGTTGGAGAAGACTCTTGAGAGTCCCTTGGACTGCAAGGAGATCAAACCAGTCAATCCTAAAGGAAATCAATTCTGAATATTCATTGGAAGGATGGATGCTGAAGCTCCAATACTTTGGCCGCCTGATGGGAAGAACTGACTCATTAGAAAAGACCCTGATGCTGGGAAAGACTGAGGGCAGGAGGAGAAGGGGACAACAGAGGATGAGATGATTGGATGGCATCACTGACTGGATGGACATGAGTTTGAGCAAGTTCCGGGAGCTGGTGATGGACCTGGAAGCCTGGCATGCTGCAGTCCATGGGGTCGCAAAGAGTTGGACACGACTGACCCACTGAACTGAATTGACTGAATAGCTCATGTCATTTACTGAACACTGCACTAAAAGTGAAAAACGGAAAAGTTGTATGGGCACAGGATGGTTATAAGTGTATATCGCCTGACTGCGAGCTGCGGCTATCTGCCTCTGCTCAGCATCATGAGAGCCAAATACTGATAGCTCAGGAAAAGATCAAAATTAAACATTCAAAGCACAGCTTCTACTGAATGCATATCCCTTACACACCACTGTGAAGTTGAAAACTCTAAGTCGAACCATGCTTAGTCAGGGACCATCCCTATGTACTTCATACCTTGCAGTCCTTCCTGGGGTTGAGTTGCTGAAACAACCTGAACCAGCAGCCCATGATTTTCAGAATTAATTCAGAGCAAAAGGAACAAAGATTCAAGTACACCAGGTTACTCTCCCGAAGAGCCCAAGACAGACTTCCCTGGCGGTACAGTGGTAAAGAATCCACCATGCAATGCAGGAAACACGGGTTCAATCCCTGGTCTGGGAAGATTTCACATGCCACAGGGCAACTAAGACCCCGCGCCAAACTAAGGCGGAGAGCTGAAACTGCCGAAGCCCACACGACCTTAAAGCCCGCCGCAAGAGCCTCCAGAACGAGAGGCCCTCGCTCCACAATCGAAAGCAGCCCCTGCTCGCAGCACCTACAGAAAGCCCATGTGCAGCCAAAAATAAAATAATACACAATTAAAAAAAATAATATATCAAAGAGCCTAAGAAATCAAGAAAGAACATCCACCAAAAGGAACAAAACTCGTCTCTTCCCTCTTAAAAGCCATCAGTAAAACCTGAAAACCCCACAGTTCTCAACACCTTCCACTTTCCCCTGCATTTCGTCTCTGTGCTAACATCACCTAACTAATCAGTACCAACTAAGATAAACACTACTCTGATACCAAGTGTGAAGCCGAGTTAGAAACTGCCCCCTCTTAAGCAAATCCACGTCAGACTTCAGAAATGCCAAGACTTTCAGGAACACGTCTAAGCTAAACAAGTTCGCCTATGCACCAGGTGTTTAGAGTATTACACCCAAAGGAAAACCTAGAACAGTCAAGATGTTAAAGGATTAAGAAGAAGCCAAAATTGTCCACGAGCACACTGGTCCCCAGCAACTGGCAAAAAGGGCCGAAGTGACTGAACCATGGCAAAAGGCTCAACGACCTACAACTATTTTTTAGTGAATTCTCAAAGAGTTCACGAAGCAAGTGTTTGTCAGGAGTAAAATACTCTGGTAGCTAGAAAATAAAATACTGCATTCTCCCACATTCTCCATCAGTTCTCTCCATCAACCAACCTCTTTCATTTCCAATTCTAACTTCCCCATCCCCATCTTGACCGCAGCCAATACAGCGTAACACAACAATATGAAATTTCTGGCTACTAAAATTTGACAATAAGAAAAGTTTAGAAACTGGACATGTATCAAATCCAAACCAACTCTTCCCAGGCACAAGGCACAAAAAAATGGACAAGGTTGAGAGGAAGAAACTGGGAGCGACGTATCTTCTAAACATCAGTATCTCAGTCTTATTTTCAGGAACCACTTCTTTGCAACCACTTTAAAGATCCCATTTGCTTAACACAATCTTTTAGATGCAGAAAGGGATCAAACCAACATCTCCAATGTGGTGGTGGTGTGTGGGGGCGGGGGGGGGGGACAAAAACTGATCTGCCTCGAAGTTACTTAGTAAATCCACAGGAGGGCTAAAACCGTCCTTATTCCCTGAGGTTCTCTTCTCATGTGTAGAAGAAAGAAAAAGTCACCCAAAACATGCAGTAAGTCATTCAGAAACAAACACAGGGCAAAGATAACAGTGAAAAGGAAGGTGGATCCTAGGGAGGTGGCGGAGGCCAGAATTAAGACTTCACATCATTCCAACCTGAGTCCTCAACTGCAGATCGCGCTCCCTCGCGAACTTCAACATTTATCAATCCAACCTTAAACTCAATTCTGCTTTCTTCTCAACTAACGTTCTCAGATTCCCTCTAATGTAAGCGATTTCCTCAGTTACCCCATAACCAGTGGTTTTCACTCATCAATCCCCAAATATTACAGCGGCCTCCTCATCCGGAGCATCCTGTTAATTACCTGTTCCCAACAGGTCCTCCCTCCCCATCTCCCTTTTTGCGCACGGTTACCTCGTTCCTCACCCCAGTCGCCGTCTTACTCACCTCACCCAGCCCTTCAGGATCCCTTATTTCCTGTCTCTCAACAACCTTCCTTCGCATCTCACAGTTAGCGCTCGCCCCACACCGATTCCCGACCACTCCTCCCTACTTAGATTCCCCACGCCCCCTCTTCTCCAGGTTCTTTAGATCCAGCCTCCAATCCCCCTCCCCTTAGGTCCCGCCCCCAGGACCCCTCTTCCCCACAGGCCCCTCCTCCAAAGTCCCCTCTCTCCCTTACAGCCCCGCCCCAGTCCCCCCTCCCCCGGCTCGCCCTCCCATTCAGATCCGCAGGTCATTTCAGCGACGGACCCACCCTTCCTGGACCCACTCTTCCCGACCTGGCCGCAGCGGCTCCAAGAGCTACTCCTCCGCCACCTCGGCTCTGGCTCCGTCCAGTCCTGCTTGCCCCGCGGCAAGCTCCCCTTCTCGCCGCCGCCGCCCCTTTTGCCAACCCGGAAATGGATCTGCTCCCACCGTCCCCAGCGTCCGCGAACAAAATGGAGGAGGGGGAGAAAGGAGCAGGGAGCAGAGGGCGAAGAGACGCTACACGCATGCGCACCTGGAGAGCCCGCCCCTTGCCGGTTTACGTAAAGGCGGAAGCTGTCAGTGGCCGCCATCTTGGGAAGGTCGCAAGAACGTTGCTTAGCCGCTGAAGAGCAGGGTTTGCCACTTTGGTTGCAATTAGAATAACCTGGGAAGAGTTGACTAAATAGTGATACCTGAATTCCACACCCAGAGATTCTGATTTAATTGATCTTGTGTGTGGCTAGGCATCGGAACTTTTAAAACTGCGCAGTGATTCTAACATGTTGCTGAAGAATCACTGAGCTGAACACAGTTTCGAATATCTTTTTCATCTTTTTTCCGCGTGCTCACGCGCACACACACACCATAAATGTCCTTTCCTAATTTCGAGTTAACGAAGAACCCGCCCCAGGCAAACCTTGAAAGGGCTCAGTAATCAAGCTCCGGTTGTCATGGCAACGGGGAGGCAGGCCCTGCTAACTAGTCACCCGTTACCGTCATCTTAGCTGCTTAACCCGAACACCTGTGAACATCCGTCTTCACTTTCCCGGGCTTGGGCTTCCCCAGTTTCCATGGCTGGGGGTTGGTGCTGCAGACTTCCTGCTGTTTGGGTCGGGGGAGGGAGGGGGGGTCGGGGGAGTGGGGGGAAAGGAATCCTGTGCCCTCCCTGGCTTGCCTGCTGTTAGCTCTGTCCCAGCTAAGTATTCCTCCCTAGTCCACCCACAAAAATGCTTTTCCATTGCAAACTCATTGCCTCAAAATGTTCTTTGGGTCTCTCCATCACCTTTATTTACGCTGAATCGGAAGTAGGGAGACAGAATTGGGACTTAGTTCTCATTTCTTACCGTGTGCCCTTGGGCCTCAACTACGCTATCTGTAAAATGGGTCTAATAGTTCCTGCCTCGACTGTTTCACAGGAACTTCCCTCGTAGCTCTGTTGGTAAAGAATCTGCCTGCAATGCGGGAGACCCAGGTTGGATCCCTGGGTCGGGAAGAGCCCCTGGAGAAGGAAATGGCAACCCATTCCAGTATTCTTGCCTGGAGAATCCCATGGACACAGGAGACTGGCAGGCTACTGTCCATGGGTCACAAGAGTTGGATACAACTTAGCGACTAAACCACCAACAACTGTTTCATAGGGTTGTTGGAAAGCTAATGAGATGAATGAGAAAGCACGTGATGAACTGTAGGTTGTTATTATTTTTGTTTTCCTTCTGTTCTGCCATGAGAAGTGCTGGGCACCACCCACTAGTCAAGTAAATGTCACAACATGCACTGAGTACCTGATGTGGGCCAGGCACTGGGCTAGGCAGCAGAAGATGGCTACAGAGGTGACTAAGACCGCCTCTGCCCTCAGGGGACTCACTGGATGGTGGGCAGACTGGCGTGTAAACAGCTGGCTGAGATACAAATAGGCATATGATTAGTGCCATGGGGACATATGGGCAGAGGGACCTCAGACAAGGGAGTGATTACTCCCTGCTAGAGAATGGGAGAAGGTTTCATAAATGGTTTTGAATTCAGCCTTGGAGGAGGAGCAGAGTTTTATTACTAATCAGAGAAGGCAGGGAACACATTCCAGGCATAGGGATCAGTAGGTGCAAAGATAAAGATTACATAAGGTTTGTAATCCTGTATGCCTGAAGGCGGAGTGACTGGGCAAGGTACATGGTAGATTGACACTCCCAGCTCTTCAGCCTCATCCCTACTCTGTCCCCTCCCCGCTCACTACACACTGTGCAGACCTGCTTTCTAGTGCAGTGCACCAGGTGCTTCCTCAAGGCCTCTGTTCATCTCTGCTCTTTTCTGCATTTTTCAGGCTTTGCCCGTATACCACAGCTAATGTAAGCCCACCATTCTCTATTACATCACTCCATGATAAGAGCAGCCACTGGGGTGCAATGCAGGAACATCTCAACTAGGCTTGGAGAAATAGGTGTAGGCTTCATAAAGAAAGTAATTTTTACCTAAGTAATGCCCGATGGGTAAGTAGGAATTGGCCAGGTGCAGACAGAAGGGAACAGCATTCAGGGCTCAGGAAGAATATACACAAAACAAGAAGCACGGCCCATTAAAAAAACTGAAAGCATTTCCAGGTAGTTAGAGCTAGAACTTATAGGAGAGGCAAGGAATTTGATCCAAAAAGTAGTCATAACATCTGAATTTATCAATACTTGCCATGTGCCAGGCACTGTCAATTATAACATCACATGTCGTAACTCATTTATCCTCAGGATAACTTTCTGAGGTAGGTATTATTACCTCCATTTTACAGATAAAGAGACTGAGACACAGGAAAGTTAACCGTCTTGCCTGAAGACACATATCTATAAAGTAGTAGAAGTATCTCCAGAGTCTCTGCATACCAAATGACCCCGCACACTCCCAGGTCCCAGTGTCCTTTTATTATAACAAATATAATTCAACTTTACTATCCTCAAGTGAAATTAACAGACAATTTAACCTGATTTTAAAAAAAACAACATGATTTCAAAAAACAAATCAGGGCTTCCCAGGTGGTCCAGTGGTTAAGAATCTGCCTGCCAATGCAGGGCACATGGATTCGGAAAGATTCTACATGCCATTGGGCAGCTAACCCTATGTACCACAACTACTGAACCCACATTCTAGAGCCTGAGAGCTTCAATTATGGAGCCCATGAGCCGCAACTACTGAAGCTCGAATGCCTAGAGCCTGTGCTCACAAGAAAAGCCACTGCAATGAAAAGCCCGAGTTACTGCAAGGAAGACCCAGCACAGACCAAAAGTAAAATAAATAAATCTTTTAAAAAAATCAATATAAAGCCCTGACTATAAAAAAGAAATAAGAGGAAGGCATTTCAGTCTGTTAACACTCACGTATCACGACACTGGAAGATGCATAGTGAAGTAGTTAGATGCTTGCACCGATATTTAGAATCACTGAGAATGTGACAGCAACAAATGCAGATTGACCTAAGGGTGTTGTGTTGGACAGTGCTGCCATTTACAAGGTGATTTTCCCAAATAGTGAACAACTCTTGTTAAAGTTCCGAACAACACAAAACAACAGAGTAGTTATACTCTTTTATGTTTACTTACTTAAGCTTCAACAGGTCTCAGTCGTGGCACGTGGTATCTTCTATTTTCATTGCAGCATGTAAGATTTCTTAGTTGCGGCATGTGGAATCTTCACTTCGGTCGTGTCCAACTCTTTGAGACCCCGTGGACTGCAGCCTGCCAGGCTCCACTGTCTGTGAGATTTCCCAGGCAAGAATATTTAAGTGGGTTGCCATTTCCTCCTCTGGGGGATCTTCCCCACCCAGGAAATGAACTCTAGTCTCCTTCAGCTTCTGCACTGGTGCGTTGGCAGGCGGATTCTTTACCACTGAGCCACCTGGGAGGTCCTGTTCTGACAATATGACAGACTGAGTACCTTGAAGACCTTCTCCCTAAAAACAACTAAAAATCCTAGATAAAATATTTTTTAACTCTTAAATGCTTTGATGAAAAACTGAGGAATGTGGGGAGCAAACTAAGTGAAGGCTAAGCTAAGCTAAGCTAAGTCACTTCAGTTGTGTCTGACTCTGTGCGACCCCATAGACGGCAGCCCACCAGGCTCCCCCATCCCTGGGATTCTCCAGGCAAGAACACTGGAGTGGGTTGCCATTTCCTTCTCCAGTGCATGAAAGTGAAAAGTGAAAGTGAAGTCGCTCAGTCGTGTCCGACTCCTAGCGACCCCATGGACTGCAGCCTACCAGGCTCCTCTGTCCATGGGATTTTTCCAGGCAAGAGTACTGGAGTGGGGTGCCATTGCCTTCTCCAAAGTGAAGGCAGGGGACATGAAAAGAGGTAAGAGGAACACTGAAGCAGGTTCTTGGTCAGAGGACACTTGCCTAACTACATGAGCTTAAGCTTTTGTCAGTGTCTTGTGGGGAAAGAGAGCATCCCAGGAACTCTTCAGCAGGGATTTTAACAGGAGATTCTCCCTGATAGCTCAGTTGGTAAAGAATCCACCTGCAAGGCGGGAGACCCCGGTTCAATTCCTGGGTCAGGAAGATTTGCTGGAGAAGGATAGGCTACCCACTCCAGTATTCTGGCCTGGAGAATTCCATGGACTGTGTAGTCCATGGCGTCACAAAGAGTCGGACGTGACTGAGCCACTTTCACTTTCAATCCTTCATATAGATGGGATGCCAAAGGACTACATCCTCATAGTTAAGGTGAACCAGAAATAAACCTGTCCCTTCCTCTCTTGAGGGGCTTCCCTGGAGGCTCAGACGGTAAAGAATCTGCCTGCAATGCAGGAGACCTGGGTTTGATCCCTGGGTGGGGAAGAGCCCCTGGAGGAGGGTATGGCAAGTATTCTTCAATATTCCACTTCACTATTCTTGCTTGGAGAATTCAGTGAACAGAGAAGCCTGGTGGGCTACAGTCTGTGGGGTCACAAAGAGTCAGACACAACTGAAGCCACTTAGCACACACTTCCTCCCTTGGTGTAGGGTTAATGCAGATAAATTCCAGGCTCAGATGATAATTAATAGATTTTTCGCATAGAAGGTTCAGTAGGACATTGAAAATCACATGGATAATTTTTGGTTGTGCAGAATGGTTCCTTGTATTGCCAAAATCTAGCATCCCTAACCCTGTTCACCAAATACCATAGCACAAACATTGTGATAAAAAAAGTTATCATAGGGAATTCCTTGGAGATTCAGTGGTTAGGACTCTGTGTTCTCACTGTTCAGGGCCATGGTTCTATGCCCAGTCAGAGAACTAAGATCCCACAAGTTGTGTGGTGCAGCAAAAAAACAAACAAAAACAAACAAAAAATTAGCCACCCAAGATTCCCAAGATGCTGCTATAGAGAACCACTGCTCTATGCTACACTGTCAAGTTGCCAGGGACCAGTTTGTGAAGGACTTTATTATCTCTCATGAAAAGTTAGATTTTATCCCGAGGGCAAGAGGAAAACCATTACAAGGTTTGAGTTGAGCAGTGCCATAACCCACTTTGCCTTCTAGAAAGAGCCCTCTGACTAACTGCAGCATGTGCTGTGCTTAGTTGCTCAGTCGTGTCTGACTCTTTACGACCCCATGGACTGCAGTCCTCCAGGCTCCTCTGTCCATGGGATTCTCAAGGCAAGAATACTGGAGTGGGTTGCCATGCCCTCCTCCAGGGGATCTTCCCAACCCAAGGATCAAACCCAGGTCTTCCACGTTGCAGGCGGATTCTTTACCATCTGAGCCACCAGGGACGCTTTGGAGAACTGCAGCGTAAAGGATGAATTAGAGAGGGCCGGGCTAAAAGCAAGAATGTTGTAGACGTCTCAGTGAGAGACGATGGATGCCTGCATTGAGTGGCAGCTGGACACAATTGGGCACAAAGACCTTGAAGACAGGGCTGCTTGTCTGCAGAGCTCAAGGCCTCGAATCTTAGTTCTCCCCACTACTGAATAGGGTGAGGCTTTGGACAAGTTACTCAACTTCTACCAGCCTTAGGCTTCCCATCTACAAAGTGAGATAAGACTAAATGAAGGGACTTCCCTGGTGGTTCAGTGGTTAAGAATCTGCCTTCCAATGCAGGGGACACAGGTTAGATCCCTGGTTAGGGAACATGCCGTGGGGCAAGTGAGCCAATTCACCACAACTAGAGATCCTACGTGCTACAAGTACTGAATCCTCGGGCTCTAGAGCCCATGTTCCACAACAAAAGAAGTTCCTGTGTGCTGCAACAAAAACTGGGGATTGGGGGGGTGGGGGGGTGGTGATGGTGGAGAGTGAGACTAAATGGAATGCTCCTGAACCATGTCTGCACTTGGAAACACTCACTAACTGTACCCGTGATCACTATGAGGGTATCAGTGGTAGAGATAGTAAGATGTAATTCTAGAGATATTTATGAAGTGGAATGTGATGGTTGAAGACGGGGAGAACTCAAAGATGATTCCCAAGTCCCTGGCTTGAGCTCTTTTGTGCAAGTGATGCCAATACTTAGCCAGAGAGTTGAGGAGGAAGAAGAGGGGTTGGGGCAAGGACAAAAGATTAGGGAGACTAGATGGGTGAGGGAGGGAAAAGAGGTTCTTTAGGCCACGGGATGTTTATGTCTGGAATTTAGAAGAGCAATCCTAGCAAGCTGGGACTCACAAACTGGTTTAGCTAGTCTCCAGGACAGCCCCTAATGACCCAGGACTCCACGTGTTCACTCAATCAGGGCTGGCCTGTGACTCCCTTTAATACAGAAGAAGGAATGCTGTACCAGGCCCATAATTAAGCTTTTAGGAAGACCTGGCAGCCTCCAGTCTTGTGTGTCCACCCTAACACTCCCATGTGAGAAATCAGTTATTCTGTTGTAGAGACCACCCGGAGGGGGAGGCCTCCACATGGAGAGAGAGGACTAGCCATCCTAGCCTTCCAGCTGTACCCACTGCGTATGAGATGTGTAAGCCAGCCATCTTGGACATTCCAGCTCCAGTCACCTTCTGACTGCAGCTGACTGAGACACCCCAAGGGGGACAGCAGAACTACCCAGCTGAGTCTCCATTAACTGGAGGGTCATAAGTTTAAAATGGCTTTTAAGTCATTAAGTTTTTGTTTTTTAAAAAACATTTATTTATTTATTTGGCTGTGCCAGGTTTTAGTCATGGCACTTAGTATCTTTGATCTTCACTGTGGCATGAGGGAGCTTTTTTAAAAATAAACTTTATTTATTTGTTTGTTTTTGGCCGTGCTGGGTCTTCGCTGCTGCTTAGTTTTCTCTATGCAGTGAGCGGAGGCTGTCTCTAATCGTGGTGCGCCTACTTCTCATTGCGGTGGCTTCTCTTGTTGCAGAGCATGAGCTCTAGGGCACACGGGCTTCAGTGGTTGTGGCTCCCAGGCCCTAGAGCACAGGCTCAGTAGTTGTGGTGCATGGGCTTAGTTGCTCTGTGGCTTAAGGGATCTTCCCAGACCAGGGACCGAACCCATGTCCCCTGCGTTGGCAGTTGAATGAGTGCGCCACCAGGGGAGCCCCAGCATGTGAAATCTTTAGTTGCAGCATGTGGAATCTCGTTCCTCAACCAGGAATTGAACCTAACCTCCTACATTGGGAGCTCAGAATCTTAGCTGCTGGACCACCAGGGAAGTCTCATAAGCCACTAAGTTTGGAATAGTGTGTTATGCAGCAGCAGATGCTCAGAGATAGACTGATGAAGTCTAAGCCCAGATGTATGGAAGGGAGAGAAGAGGGCTTAGGACAGAACCAAGGAACTCCTCATGCAAGGACCCAGCTGAGGGAGAAAGCCAGCAAGGGAGGCTAAGAAGGATAGGACAGAGGGAAATCCTGAGAGTGTAGTGGCCAGAAGTAGCAATGAGTGTTCAGGAGGGAAGGACCATCAGACACACCGAACGCCAGAAGAGGATGGTAAGAGAAGCATCGCTTGGATTTGGTAATATGCGAGTCAGTGACCTTGACAAGAACAGTTTCAGTAAGTAATGAGGGCAGAAGTCAGATGTACTGGGTAGAAGAATGACACATTTTGAAGAAGAAAAGGACATTGTTGTTTAGTCACTGAGTCGTATCTAACCCCATGGACTATATAGTCCACCAGGCTCCTCTGCCCGTGGAATTTTCCAGGTGAGAATACTGGAGTGGATTGCCATCTCGTACTCCAGGGGATCTTCCCCACCCAGGGATCAAACCCACACCTCTTGTGTTTCCTGCACTGGCAGGCAGCTTCTTTACCACTGTGCCACCGGGAAGCCCAGGACACGTAGAGCAACAAAACCAAACTAGAATTTACACACACATTGACCTGAGAATCTCACAAGCTTAACACTGAGGGGAGAAAGTTGCTGAACATTGTATCTGGTAGGACAGTATTTAAATCAAGTTTAAAAATATGTTAATGTAAAAACTCTTAAACTTACTAATAAAAAGACAAATAACCCAACTTTTAAATGGGCAAAGGAGGGACTTCCCTGGTGATCCAGTGGTTAATACTTCACCTTCCAATGCAGGGGGTGCAAGTTTTATCCCTGGTCAGAGAGCTAAGATCCTACATGATTGGCAGCCAAAAAATCAAAACATAAAGCAGAAGCAATATTGTAACAAGTTCAATAAAGACTTTAAAAACTGTCCACATCAAAACAAAAATCTTAAAAAAAAAAAAAATGGGCAAAGGGCCTGGCAGTAGGCTGATGACTAGCATTCTGCCACAATCCACGACTACCCAGAATTTGACCTTTTTTGGAAATAAAGTCTTTGCAGATGGAATTAGTTGAGGCCATGCTAGATTAACATGAAGTCATCCCAGGGACATCCGTAGTGGTCCAGTGGATAAGACTCCAAGCTCCCAGTGCAGGGAGCCAGGTTCAATTCCTGGTTGGGGAACTAAGACCTGACATACTGCAACTAAGCCCATGTGCCACAGCTAAGATGAAGTCAAAATAAATACTTGAAAAAAAATTTTTTAATTGAAGTCATCCTGGATTAGGGTGGGCCCTAAAACTAATGACTGGTGTCCTTATAAGAAGAGTGTTCAGAGACACTCACAGGGAGAATACCATATGAAGATGGAAATAGAGTTTGGGTGATGTGTCTACAAATCAAGTGAATGAGGTTCCCACAACACGAAGCCATTGTTACCTCTTGAAAGTGTACATTTGAGTGGGGCTTAGTGTAATCACAATGTTGTACACCCATCACTAACATCTAATTTCAGAACATTTTCATCACCCCAAAAGGAACTCTACACGTTAGCAGTCTCTCCCACTCCCGCCCTCTTCCCAGCCCCTGGCAACCACTAATCCACTCTCTGTCTCTATGAAACTGCCTATGCTGAAAATTTCATATCAGTGGAACCACAGAGAATGTGACCTTTTGTGTCTGGCTTCTTTCACTTAGCACATTTTCAAGGTACCCATGTTGCAGCATGTGTTAGCGTGTCATTCCTTTTTTATGGCCAAGTAACATTTCATTTTATGAATATACCACATTTTAGTTTACCCGTTCATCAGCTGATGGAATTGTGTTGCTTCTACTTTTTGACTATTGCTAATAATGCTGCTATGAACATTCTTATATAAAGAGTTTCTTTTGGGGGTGATGAAAATGTTTTAACTATACTCCCATACAAAATGAAATTTTAAAAAATCATAAAATAAAATGTTCTAAAATTGATTGTGGTGATGGTTGCACAACTACGTATTTTAAATAGTGGCTGTGAATTACATCTCAGTGAAACTGCTACTTCCCCCTAAATGCAAAACACTATGCTGTTTTGAGATGTATACATATGTAATGAAAGTTTACAGAAATGCATGAAAATGATACCACGCTCAGAAAAGTAGTGGCCTCTGGGGAGAAAGGAAAAGGATGTGACTGGGGTAGGGTACCAGGGATCTCAGGTGTAGGGTAAGATTTCATTTCTTAAACTGAGTGGAGACCGGTGTTCATTATATTTGTCTTTAAACTTTTTGTATGATTGAAATGTTACACAATACATTTAAAAATAACTTTTGAACAAGAGTGAATGGTTGGGATACCCAGGATATTTGCCATATGCAAAAATCACTGCATACTAACTGCAAAGCGGGGGCAGTGGGGGAACGGTATCTTTTTAATGGAGAAACCTGGCAGCGTCTCTTTAACCACAGAGTCAACCTCAGCCACCACTAACAGGGGCCAGATGGACACTATTTGCCTCCTGGTGTAATGCTATTAACAACATCACCTATAAAGTATTCTTCCCTAGAATATTTAAGCTCCAGAAAACCACTAGAACTATACGGTCCAATCTAGGAGCCGATAGTCACTGGTAGCGTTGATCAATTAAATTGTGATTTAGTCTGCACAGACGTAGAGAACAGGCTTGTGGTTGCCAGGGGAGGTTAGGGTCAGGGAGGGATGGACTGGGAGTTTGGGGTTAGTAGACTATTGTATTGAGAATGGATAAGCAATAAAGTCCTACTATATAGCACAGGGAACTATATTCACTCTTCTGGGATAAACCAAAATGGAAAAGAATATTTTTAAAATGTATATATATACGTATAACTGAGTCACTTTGGTGTACAGCAGAAATTGACACAACACTGTAAATCAACTATACTTCAATTAAAAATAAATTTTAAAGTGATTAGTCTGAATCCACATATGTTGCAAGTAAAACTGCACACCAAGTTTCAAAGACTTAATACAAAAAAAGGAAAGTAAAATGTCTCATTAATACGTTTATATTGATTACAAGCTGAAATGACATTATTTTGGATACAGTGAGTTAAATAAAATATTACAATTAACTTATCTGTTTCTCCTTACTTCTTTAATGTGAGTACTAGAAAAATTTTAATTACCAACATGGCTCACATTATATTTGTATTGGACACTCCTCTCTAGACAGAACCAGTAGCTTAGACTCTACGGAGGGGATGAAGGTACAAGTAAAGAAGAGCGGTGGGGAAACAATCAGACAATTCATGCATTTACAAGATATCTGTCTAGACTGAAAAGTCAATGTCATCTAAAAAAGAAGCTATTCTAGATTAAGAGGCTAATGAGATCTAACAGCCAGATGCAATGCATGGACCTTGATTACATCAGGATTTTTTCCCCTAAACTTTTTTAAATATTTATTTTTATAAATTTTCACGTATTTATTTATTATGTTTGGCTGTGCCGGGTCTTCGTTGCTGCCTGCAGGTTTTCACTAGTTGTGGTGAGCGGGGCTACTCTTCATTGCTGTGCACGGGCTTCTCATTGCAGTAGCTTCTCTTGTTGGGGAGCACAGACTCTAGGCCCACAGGCTCAGCAGTTTTGGCACAAGAACTCAGTATCTGCAGCTTGCAGGCTTAGTTGCCTTGCAGCGAGTGGAATCTTCCCAGACCAGGGATCAAACTCATGTCCCCTGCATTGGCGGGTGGACTCAACCACTGGACCACCATGGAAGTCCCTTAAAGATATTTTTGACACAACCTGGGAAAAAATATAGACTGAATATTAGCTGATATCATGGAACTACTGTTGATTTTCTTAGGTGAGATAATGGTGTGGTGGACATGTAAGGCAATGTCCTTATTCTTAGAAGATTCTTACTAAAGCTTTTAGGAATGAAGTGATATTAACATATGCTACTTACTTTCAAGTAGCTTGGCAAAAGAAAAAGTGTGTGTGTGTGCGCGTGTGCATAGAGAGAGAACAAAAGCAAATTTAACAAAATGTTAATTATAGAGTCTAGAAAGTTCATTGTACTAATCATTCAACTTTTCTGTGTCTGAAATCTTTCTTGATGAAAAGTTGAAGAAACAAGACAAAATAAAATAGGAATGAATGGGGGGACTTCCCTGGTGGTTCATTGGTTAAGAATCCTCCTTGCACGCTTCCCTGGTGGCTCAGTGGTAAAGAATCCGGCTGCTAATGCAGGAGACACGGGTTCAGTCCCTGGTCCGGGAAGATCCCACATGCCTCGGAGCAACTAAGCCCATGCGCCACAACTGTTGACCCTGTGCTCTGTGGCTAAGTCGATTCAGTCGTGTCCGACTCTGTGCGACCCCATAGACGGCGGCCCACCAGGCTCCCCCGTCCCTGGGATTCTCCAGGCAAGAACACTGGAGTGGGTTGCCATTTCCTTCTCCAATGCATGAAAGGGAAAAGTGAAAGTGAAGTCGCTCAGTCGTGTCCGACTCTTCGCGACCCCATGGTCTGCAGCCTACCAGGCTCCTCCGTCCATGGGATTTTCCAGGTGAGAGTACTGGAGTGGGGTGCCATTGCCTTCTCCAGACCCTGTGCTCTAGGGCCTGGGAACTGAGCCCACGTGCTGCAACTTCTGAAGCCCATGCTCCACAAGAGAAGCCACTGAAATGAGAAGCGCTCACACTGCAACTAGAGAAAAAGCCTGCACAGTAATGAAGACCTATCACAGCCACAAATAAAAATAAATAAAATAAAAATTATTAAAAAAAAGAATCCTCCTTGCAATGCAGGGGACTCAGGTTCTATCTCTTGTCAGGGAACTAAGATCCGACATGCTTCGAGGCAACTAAATTTGCACGCCACAAATGAACCCACGCTCCACAACTAGAGAGACTTCCTGTCGCAATGAAGATCCCCCATGATGCAACAAAGGTCTCAAGTACCACAAATAAGACCCAATGTAGCCAAATAAATTAAATAAGTAAATAAGTTTTTCTTTAAAAAAAAATGGGACACGAGGAGGTAGAGACAATCTCTTCAGGAAGTTTGGCCTAGAACAAGAAACAAGAAGTGAAGGGGGAAAGTAGCTAGAATGGACATGTCAGCTCAAGGAAAGTGTTTATAAAAATGGAGAGTTGAGGGACCTCCCTGGTGGTCCAGGAGTTAAGACTCCACTCTTCCAATGTAGGCGGCGGGGGTTCAGTCCCTGGTTATTGTTGTTGTTCAGTCACTCAGTCGTGTCCGACTCTTTGCAACCCCATGGACTCCAGCACGCCAGGCTTCCCTGTCCTCCACCATCTCCTGGAGCTTGCTCAAACTCGTGTCCATCGAATCGGCAATGCCATCCAACCATCTCGTCCTCTGTTGCCCCCTTCTCCCGCATTCAATCTTTCCTCGCATCAGGGTCTCTTCTAATGACTTGGCTCTTTGTGTCAGGTGGCCAAAGTATTGGAGCTTCAGCTTCAGCTTCAGCATCAGTCCTTCCGATGAATATTCAGGACTGATTTTCTTTAGGATGGACTGGTTGTTCTCCTTGCAGCACAAGACTCTCAAGAGTCTTTTCCAACACCACAGTTCAAAAGCATCAATTCTTTGGCACTCAGCTTTCTTTACGGTCCAACTCTCACATCCATACATGACTACTGGAAAACCTATAGTTTTGACTACGTGGACCTTTGATGGCAAAGTGACATTTCTGTTTTTAATATGCTGTCTAGGTTTGTCATAGCTTTTCTTCCAAGGAGCCAGGGTCTTTTAATTTCATGGCTGCAGTCATCCTCTGCAGTGATCTTGGCACCCAAGAAAATAAAGTCTGTCACTGTTTCCATTGTTTCCCCTCTATTTGCCATGAAGTGATGGAACTGGATGCCATGATCTTAGTTTTCTGAATGTTGAATTTTAAGTCAGCTTTTTCACTCTCCCCTTTCACTTTCATCAAGAGGCTCTTTAGTTCCTCTTCACTTTCTGCCATAAGGGGGTGTCATCTGCATATCTGAGGATATTGATATTTCTCTTGGCAATCTTGATTCCAGATTGTGCTTCATCCAGCCCAGAATTTCCCATGATGTACTCTGCATATAAGTTAAATAAGCAAGGTGACAATATACAGCCTTGACACACTCCTTTCCTAGTTTTGAACCAGCCCGTTGTTCCATGTCCAGTTCTAACTGTTGCTTCTGGACCTGCATACAGATTTCTCAGGAGGCAGGTCAGGTGGTCTGGTATTCCCATGTCTTTAAAAATTTCTCACAGTTTGTTATGATCCACACAGTCAAAGGCCTTAGTGTAGTCAATGAAGGAGATGTTTTTCTGGAATTCTCTTGCTTTTTCTATGATCCAGTGGATGTTGGCAATTTGATCCCTGGTTCTTCTGCCTGTTCTAAATCCGGCATGAACATCTGGAATTTCTTGGTTCACATACTGCTGAAGCCTGGCTTGGAGAATTTTGAGCATTACTTTGCTAGCATGTGAGATGAGTGCCTGGTAGGGGAACTAAGATCTCACATGCCACATGGCGCAGCCAAATTAAAAAAAGGCGGGGCGGGGGTGGTTGGCAAGAATTGAGAAGGTTTAAATGTGTAATGGGAAAGACCCAGTAGAAAGGCAGAGAATGAAAGATTTGGGATATTCCAGTCAAATTTCTCATGCCTGGGAATAGTCCCTGTGATAGACTCAACTGTACCAGTCCCAGGCCTCTTCCACGGTGAGACGTAATCTTGGTGGCGACACCTAGTGGATTCAAAAGGCACTGCTTAAATTCTTCACTCCAAATCCCAGATCCAGAGAGCATCTATTAATACAGTGGTCTGACTGCTTCAAATTATTTCCGCCTTTTTGTTCATTGCTAAGCCAACCTCTGGAGGTGCAGCATTACTAAGTAAGTTCACCCTCTCCTACACAGCCCACAGAGCCCCAGGGCGTCATCCCCGACTTCCCGCATCCACACGTAGGCCATCCAACTCTGTGCCTGCAAGTCCTGGATCATGTCTTTTAAGAAGTTTTATTGTCACCACCCTGAACCCACAGACCATAAGTGAATCTCTTTGACTTGTTTCCTAGAGCACTTATCCTCTTGTGTCTTGTCCTCCTCTTTCGACTCCTATTTCAAATAACCTAATTTATTCATTCAGCAAATATGTATCGAGTGTCTTCTCGGTGCCAAGTACCGCTCTTGGTACTGAAGAGGAACATGACAGACTCCCGGAGCTAACATTCCGGGGGCAGGAAAATCAAATACATGAGGAAGTATAGATGATGTCAGGTAGCAATGAAAGCCTTGAAGAATATACAGGAGAATTAGGGGAGACAAAGTGGGGGGTGGTCAGGGCACTCAGGAAAGACTCAGGGAAGAGCAAAGGTAAAACCCCTGAGACAAAAATGTGTTTTAGGAATGGGAAGGCAGTCAGTGTGGCTGGAGAGGGTGAGGGAGAGAAGAGAGAGAAAGTGAGGTCAGAGAGGGGAGATTTTTGTTTTTAATCTGTGTTATCAAAAACAGAGGAGTGTTACAATCAGGATTGTTTTCATTGAAATATAACATTACAGTAAAGTGTATTAATATAAATCTCAGTGAACACACACTCACACTGTAACCACATTCAGGTCAAGATATAGAATATCGTGTTTATGGCAGCACTATTTACAAAAGCCAAGACATGGAAGCAACCTAAAGGTCTGACAGATGAGTGGATAAAGAAGAGGTGTACATATCATATACACAATGGAATATTACTCAGTCGTAGAAAAGAATGAAAAAAAATGCTATCTGTAGCAACATGGATGGACCTGCGATTATCACAGAAAAGTAAGCCAGACAAAGACAAACCTCACATGATATCACTTATCTGTGGAATCTAAAACAAACGGCACAGATGAACTTAGTTATGGAACAGAAATGGGCTCACAGACGTAGAAAACATTCTTATGGTTACCAATGGGGAAGGGGGGGAGAACAAAGAAGGAGTTTTGGATTAACAGACACACACTACTGTATATAAAATAGGTAAACAAGTGTATACTGTATGGCACAAGGAACTATATTCAATAGCTTTTTTTTTTTTTAATTTCAATTTTTTGGCCACATCGTGCCACGTGGGAGATCTTGGTTTCCTGTCCAGGATGGAACTTATGCCTCCTGAAATGGAAGGGCGGAATCCTAACCACTGGACCACCAGGGAAGGCCCCTATATTCAATATCTTTAATAACCTATAAAGGAAGATAATCTGAAAAAGAAAATATGTATGTGTATATGTGTGTTATATACATGTGTATATATAAGACTGAATCATTGTTTTGCACCTGAAACAGAACATTGTAAATGAACTGTACTTCAACTGAAAAAAAAAAGATGTAGAACATTATTATCACCACAGAGGGTTTCTTCACACCACTTCAGTACTCTCTCCCATCCCACGAGCAACCACTATTTTCACTTCTCTCTCCATAATTTTGCCTGTTGTTTAACTTCTCTAAACAGAATTGTATGTGTGTAGTCCATACATCTGGCTTTGTTCACTCAATGTTATATCTATGAGATTCATTTACGCAGGTGAGTGAAAGTCGCTCAGTTGTGTCCGACTCTTTGCAAGCCCATGGACTATAGAGTCCATGGAGTTCTCCAGGCCAGAATACTGGAGTAGGTAGCCGTTCCCTTCTCCAGGGGATCTTCCCAACCCAGGGATCAAACCCAGGTCTCCCGCATTGTGGGTGGATTCTTTATCAGCTGAGCCACGAGGGAAGCCCATGAGGGGAGTAGTCATTTGTTCCTTTCTTTTGCTATGTAATATTCCATTATAAGAATATACAATCAATTTGTTCATTTACCTGTTGACGGAAGCTTGATTTTTTCCGATTTCTTTATCATGAACAAAATGATATGATCATTATTGTATATATTCTTTGGTGGACACAGGCACTAAATTCTCTTGGGTATACATACACCTAGGAGTGGAAATGGCACCCCACTCCAGTACTCTTGCCTGGAAAATCCCATGGACGGAGGGCCTGGTGGGCTGTAGTCCATGGGGTCGAGAAGAGTCGGACATGACTGAGCGACTTCACTTCCACTTTTCACTTTCATGCATTGGAGAAGGAAATGGCAACCCACTCCCGTGTTCTTGCCTGGAGAATCCCAGGGACGGGGGAGCCTAGTGGGCTGCCATCTATGGGGTCGCACAGAGTCAGATATGACTGAAGCGACTTAGCAGCAGCAGGAGTGGAAATGCTAGGTGACAGGTACAGAGTACATTTAGTCTTAGTAGATATGACCAGACAATTTTCCAAACTGGGTGTACCAACTCACACTCCCACCAACAATTTATAAAAGTCCTAGTTTCTCTGTATCCTCGCTGATACTTGGTATCGCCACTTTCTTTAAGCTTCAATGTGTGTGTGCTAAGTTGCTTCAGTTGTGGACTCAGCAATGACCCTGTGGACTGTAGCCCGCCAGGCTCCTCTGTTCACGGGATTCTCCAGGCAAGAGTACTGGAGTAGGTTGCCATGCCCTCCTCCAGGGCATCTTCCTGACCCAGGGATCGGACCCACATCTCATTTGTCTCCTGCATTCACAGGCAGGTTCTTTACCACTAGTGCAACCTGGGAAGCCCTTCTTTAAGTTTAGCCGTACATTATCCTATTTAGGTTTGTAAAAAAGCACCCTGGTTGCAGTATGGGGAACTAACTGGTGGGGTTAGAAGCCAGTTGGAGAGAAGCAGCTGAGAGCCCAGGTAGGAGGCTAGCGCAAGCATCCAGGGAGGACATGAAAGTGGTTTGGACTGGTGGTAATGGAGAAGTGGGCCGATCAGGATTTGGTTTTGGTTGTTTTGCTGGTTTTTGTTTTTGGCAAGGCATGTGGGATCTCAGTTGCCTGATCAGACACTAAACCTATGTCCCCTGCATTGGAAGTGCAGAGTCTTAACCACTGGACCACGAGGGAAGTCCCAGGATGTGTTTTGCAATTGAAGCTGCCGGACTAGGCAGATGAGGAGTGAGGAATAAGGGAAAGGGGCATCATCAAGAGTGGAGCCCTAGATTCTTGCCTCAAAAACTTGAGTGGATAGGAAGACTATTTTCTGAGATGCAGGAGACTGAGGGAAAAACTGATGCAGGAGGGAAGGTCAACGGCTCACATGTGACTGAGTACGCAATGTTTCCTGGAGGTCAGGCTCCCATTAGAGCCAAACACTAAGCTCTAGTTGCCCCACATCTTAGTATAACTGGTAGATACTGGTTGCGTGCAGAGTGCATGCATCTGGGTAGCAGCAGAGAATGTGCACGCTGTCTGCAATGGACAGATTTGGGTTAGGGGCCCTGTTCTGCCACCTCACTCACCCTGTAACTTAGACACTTTGCTGGGACTGTCAGCTTCCATCCTCCACCTCACAGTGTTAGAATTAACCAAGATCGCATATCCGTGGCACGCCTGGAACACGGAACAGCTAAAACATTCATTCTTGCAAGTCCCAGGCACTAGGCGGCGTGACTCCCGAGGCTAGCATCTTTCCCTCTCACCCAAGTTTTTCAGTCACTCCAGAACAGCCCAGCCCAGAGTCCTGATAGATGGATTCCCTCTCTCCCCTTTTGGCCCTTCCCCAGCCTCAAAGAAACAGAATGGAGAACAGCAGGAGGGTGGATTCATAGACTTTTATCGGCTTTGACTCCAGCAGGTTTCTGCAATGACAACCGAGCCTGTACAGCACACACGCTTCACTCTGGTAGAGCTATGGGGCATGGGAAGGGGTCTGGGAGGCCCGTGGGAGGCAGCAGGGCAGGGGTCAAGGCCAGAGGTGGGCAGCAGCCGAGACTGGACCAGGGGGGGCCCAGGGTTTGGTGAGGACTGTGAGCGCTGGAGTGACAAGGCTGCTGAGAGGTGTCGGGAGGAAGGGTGGCTGCAGGGACAGAAGCGCACATCAGCAGTAGCAGGGAAGAGTGGACAGACAGAGGTCACTGTCTCTAGGGATGGAGGGGGTGGGACACAGTGCCTGTGGATGTGGTGGGGTGGGGAGTCTATAGACATATTTTTGCGGCAGGAACAAGACAGACCGCAGTATAAAAGGGACTGTACAACGTAACCTATGATACACTGTTTACATATGATACAAGGCTCTTTCCCTCCATGTGTTTTAAAAAATAAATTTACAATTCCCGAGCTTTTGGTAAAAAATATATACACTCTCAGAGCAGGAGCAGCAGCTTCTTTGGCTGGGGCTGCTGCTGCCTCTTCGGAAGGGAAAGAGGTGGTGCCAGAAAGGAGGGTGAGGCTGAGCCAGGAAACCTCACCCCGTAGCTGCCGGGAGTCTTGCACCCTCAGCCCTGGAGGCCCCTGATGGGAGAGGGAGGGGAGACTGAGAGGTAACAGAGGCATCGCCAGGGCCCAGTTTCGTTTTTCCAGTCTCTGCCGTTCCCTGCCCCATGTCGGGGAGCGGGGAGCGGCTGCCTTGACCCAAGTACAGGGGTCCACCCCACCCAGCTCCGATGGGAAGGACCAAGGGGGGAGTCAAGACAGGGAGGAGGATGAGACCACGTGCTGGCATCCTTGCAGAAGGGCCAAAGGGAGATGATAACGCCCTTCTTAGCAGTGAGACACCCTAAAATCAGGAGGATGGGCAGAAATCAACCCTGACTCCTGCTACCACGTCTCACCCCACTGCAATGTCGGGGGGGGGGGTCCTGTAGGCAGCTTAGGCCTGTGTTTCCCTGAGCATCTTTTACCCTCTCATCAGAGCCCACCCAGGGAACTTTAGGAGGTCTGAGTGGGAGACCCGTAAGGGCTGATGGTAACCCTCCTGTCTGCTGCTGCTCCCTGCCCTCCGGAGCAGCTTCAGCCACAAGCCTGGGTGTGCAGGGCAGCGGAGGAGCTGGGCAGGGAGTGGTGGGGGTGGGGAAAGCACCCCGTACTATCCCAGGAGCAGACAAGGGTAGCACCAAACAGAAGGACCCCCTCCCCAGGACACACAGCACCTTCCCTCAAATGCCAGATGCAGTGCTACTCCTGCAAAGGGGCCACACGCGCATGTGCAAACACACACACACACGCACGCACGCACGCAGACAGACACAAGGGCAATATCATATCTGGGGGTGCATCTAGGGGTCCCAGCCCTCACCAGGAAGAAGTCAGGGAGAAGCCAGGCAGGTGGTGGAGAGGAAGGCTGCCAACCCCTCCCACAGCTCTGCTCTGTGAGATGAGATGGGGAGGGGGGTGGGCAAAGCCTTCCTGCCTGCTTGGGTAGAGGAGATGGGAAACTCCATCTCCGGAACAGACCTGGATGGGAGGGGCCAGGGAAGGAGCTCTCTGCCCACTGCTTCCCCTGAGAGGGCAGGAACCAGCAGAGGGTGGCTCGGGCTTGAAGGAGCACGGGGGAGAGGACTTCAGCAGGAAGAACAGGCTTATGAGTCCAGGGCTCAGTCCACCCAACTCCTTCCCGTGGGGCAGGAAGTGGCTCCAGAAGAAAGCTGTCAGATGTGGGCAGGGAGTCGTGCAAAGTGCTTGAGTGCCAGGTGCCCAAGGACCCTGGTGAGGGGCCAAGCAGAACCTCAGTTCTCACTGACTGTTGGCCTCCAGCTTGTAGGAGAGCTCGAAGAGGAGGTTCTGGTTGTCGATGACCTGGAACTGGCGCACGTAGGCCTTGGTCTGCAGGTGATGTGGGGAGGCCTCCATATCAAGGCCTGGGGATGCGAGGACAGGGAGGCAGGCGGTCAGGGTGTCCTTCTTCCCCTGCACACAACCAGCCCGAGGGAAGGAAGGGTGTGGACTGGGGTGGTTGGTGGGCAGGAGGGTCCCCGGGAAGGCCAGGAGAGAATGGAGAAATGAGACGTTTAAGGAAATAAACACTGGAGCGCGGGAGTCTCCCAGAAACCCTCCTGCTCTGTCAAACCTCCACCTGTAACGCCCTCAAAACCCCGAGTACTCACAAAGGGGCTGGCTCCGGTATTTGCGGACTGTCCTCACTTTTTCGGCCACTGAATGCTGGGAGATGACAAGAACTGAGTCCCAAAAAGGGCCCAGAAAGGTGCTCCCCTCCCAAGGCTCCCCCTCCTCCACTGGACCAAAGAAGGGTGTGGCAGAGGGCCAGGTTAGGGAGAGGCAGAGCTCCCCCCGCCCCAAGCTGCCTGTCAGTTTTGCCACTCATGGGCAGGTTGCCACAGTGACACCACCAGAGAGACAGTCAGGAGTCTGCCAGGCAAGCTGGGCACCATGAGGAAAGGTGCTGTCTTCAGGCGTGTGTGTGCCAAGAGCGAGGGAGGGTACCAGGTGCCCCACTCATGGGACTAGGGTTGGCAGTGTCACTCACCAGCTTCTCAATGTTCACCAAGCCATCTACCAGGGTCTTACTTCCCTCGTGCAGGAAAGTCAGGTCTAGGGATGGGGAGAGAAGCAAAGGGGTTAGAGGGGGAGATCCACTTTTCCTGGAAGCGACCTGAGGAGACCTGTAAAACCGGTTCGCTGTTCACTTGACCCCAGAAAATCATGCAAATCAAGAGGTTCAAATCTTTGTGTTCACTTTAAGAATACTCGAGAAACTGCCCAGGCCACTAAGGGGACTACATATCCAAAAAGTCACCAAGTATCTGAAGGATATCCCTTTACAGAAGCAACGCGTGCCATCCAGTCGTTACAGTGGTGGAGCCGGTAACCAAACAGTGGGGCTGGACTCAGGGTTGGTGGTGCAAAGAGTACTGAATTTTTACTGCACATGCTCAAAAATGCAGAGAGTAATGCTGAACTTGA
The DNA here is from genome assembly GCF_002263795.3 of Bos taurus. Classification (NCBI taxonomy): domain Eukaryota; kingdom Metazoa; phylum Chordata; class Mammalia; order Artiodactyla; family Bovidae; genus Bos; species Bos taurus. The sequence goes on along the minus strand of NC_037346.1, from coordinate 40,469,851 downwards.
GGGCGGAGAGGTAGATTCCCTGGTCACTGAGCACACCCCAGTGAACAAAGCCTCCAAGATGCTGGCGGGTCTTACAGAGCTCATGGTCAGATCAACCCATATGTGAGCCCTCCCTGCCACATGGAGATGATCCTTATTGAAAAAGAACAGACTGTTCCTGAACCAGAGAGGAGGCTGCACAGAAGAAAAAGACATCCCAGAAGAAACTGAAGAAATAAAAACGTATGGCTGGAGAATAGATCACACACACACAAATGCAAATAAAAGTTAAAAAAAAAAAGGGAGAGGAGGTCCAAAGGGCCCTTCCCTTCCCCTAAACCACATTCAACCTGGGGGCTTCTCTCTATGTGGCCACACACAGAGCTGAATTGAGAGGGGATTGAGGGTCTGAAAGGGGCATGGAACGTGTGGAGAGGAACATAGCTTGGAAGCGACTCTCACCTTTGAGGATCAGAGGCACGAAAGGAATCACAGGGGGTTTCATCTTGGAGATCACTTCCCGGTAGCTTTTGTGGTTCCTGCAGGGGTCCTAGGGTTCCACAGCAGAGGGAAAAAGTGACAAATAGGCCCAGTGTACCCCAAAGTTGTCCCCCTCCCCCTCCCCCAGCCCCTTCCCTACAAATATCTCCAAACAGACAGGGGTGTGCTTGGGTGTCTAAGTGGGGACTTCACTGCTGTATCCTCTTCTCTGGGGAAAACAAAGCCACAACCCTCCCAGCTTCCCTCCCAGGGTGGTGGGCTGGAGGAGAGGGGTGGGAAAGGGGGCTCCCAGACACAGAAAACCTTGAAAGGGAAGCTGGAGGTGAAAGGTTTGCGGGCACTGAGTCTCTGGGGAGCCAGTCCAGTGGCAGATAAAAGAGCCAACGCCACTCACCGTCAGGTTCTCAAATTTGCGGAACAAGTTCTTGAATTTCCCTGGCAGCTTCTGCAGGTTGAAGGAAGGAGATGTCAGATTCTGGAGCTCCTTGGGTTTCATGGGCCCTCCGTACTAATCCCCAGGTGTTAGAGTGGGAAAGGGCCGGAGTGCCTGGCAAGGGGCTGGGAAGCCTACGGGGTGGGAAAGTAGACCCAGCCTTGGGCTAGGTCTGGAGCGCTGGCAGCAGCCCAGAGGAATGATCTCTTCTGGCGAAATGGAGGACACTGCTGATGCCTGAGCCACGCACAAAGCCTCCCTGGCTGCGGGCTGAAATCCCAGAGCCCATTCTGAGACCTGGGCCGGGCTGCCTGACCCCCACCCACCACCCCGCGGTCAGGCGCGGATTCGCCTTCACTTCAGCCCTGCCCGGTGCCCCGGAGCTGTGTTCGCCAGAAGAGGGCACCTCCTTCCAGTTCTCACAAAAGCTCCCCAGAGGCGAGCAGCCGTCCCGGGAAAGATCTCTGGGGTGAGCCCAGGGATGTCAAGACTGTGTGTGGAGGCCAAGATCCCCGAGGTGGGCCGGCCCAGGTGGGAGGCGAGGAGGCGGTCATCTCACCTCCCAGGTGAGCCTCAGGCGGCTGACGGCGGCGTTGTCCAGCCCCATGACCACGGCGTAGAAGGACAGCAGATCCTGGTTCTGCTTGCAGCTGCGGGAGCGAGAGGCCGGGATCAGCCGGCGGGAGGCGGGGTGAGCGGGCGGGGAGGCGGGGTCAGTGAGGGGCGGGAGGCCAGGGCTTCCCCTCCGCTGCCGGCCGCACTCACATGGCCGCGATCTTGATGAACTTCTTGAGCAGCTGCGCGCGCTTGCCCGGGGCCTCGCAGAGCAGCACCTCGGTGGCCACCCAGTGGGTAACCTCGCTGCAGCGCTGCAGCAGCAGCTCGAGGTTGGCCGTCTCCCGGCGGCCGCGCTCCCCGTGGAACACGTAGTCCACGAACTCCAGCTGAAGCCGCAGCGGCGGAGGGGCCGCCAGGGCGTGGGATGGGGGCGGGGGGCGGGGAGATGACAGTGGGAGGCGGGGAGCCAGGACAGGCAGGAGGGCGGGGGCGGGAGGGGTGGAAAATAGAAAAAGCGGGGACAGGACAGGATGCAACGAGGGGGAGGGGAAACAACCAACATTAATAATACTCTACCATCTACCGAAAGCTTACACGCTGCCAGGCGCTTGAACCATCTGATCGACATTACTGTCGCTGCCTTTTCTTTAATAGTGAATATTTTACAAATACTAACTGTGGGTCAGGTTCTGTATAAGCGCCACTTGGATCCTGAACCACCCTGATGGGGGGCGGGGGATGGTCCTCTCTTTCTTCTTTTTTCCCCAGATACGGGGACAAAGGCTTAGAGAGGTTCTGGCGGCACATTGCCCCAGGGCATGCTGCAAGGGCGCGGAGCGTCCTAACCAGAACTTTCAGCCCAGAGCGCTGCCTCTCTGCAGGCCCCCAACCCAGCTGCAGCCTCAGTCCCCACCTCGTGCACACAGCGGAACAGCTCCCAGTGGAAGGCGGTAAGGTGGTTGGCCACGTCCTCAGGCTCCCCGCGATGGATCTCCGTGTCTCCAGGGGACACCTGGATTTCCTCAGGAAGGGGCACCTGGTGGGGCAGGCAGCGGCACAGGGGCTAGGCTTGTGAATTTCTGCCCCAGCCCCTCTCAGCCTCCGCTACCAGCCAAGGCTTATGAGGGAGTTCTTACCAGGGCCTCAAAGCTGTCTCGGGTGCAAGCAAACAGGTGGCTGTTGATGCCCAGTGTGGTGAAGACACAGTCTTCAGTAGGCTGGAGAAGGACCTTCTCTGCAGGAGAATGAGCTGCTTTGCCTTAGCATCGACCCCTGCACCCTTGCATCCCCCAGCCACTGCCCCATCCCGACGCTCCCAACCCTGCACAGATGTACTCTAGACTAACGGGACTTGTCATCACTGGCCTATGCTGTATTTAAACGACAGTTTTCAAAAAATGGGTTGTCTTGCATTTACAACCTCCTTTTGACTCCCAACATTCTTTTTAGCTCTTCTCTTATTTTATCATCCCAGTGACACTGAGAAAACAGGATTTTTTTTCTGTCTTAGAGGAAAAATAAGGCTATAACTACACTGCAGGGATTTTTGCCTTCCTACTGGGATTGGCAGAGAAAACAATGGCACCCCACTCCAGTACTCTTGCCTGGAAAATCCCATGGACAGAGGAGTCCATGGGGTCGCTGGGAGTTGGATACGACCGAACGACTTCACTTTCACTTTTCACTTTCATGCATTGGAGAAGGAAATGGCAACCCACTCCAGTGTTCTTGCCTGGAGAATCCCAGGGATGGCAGGGCCTGGTGGGCTGCCATTCATGGGGTCGCACAGAGTCGGACACGACTGAATCGATTTAGCAGCAGCAGCACTGGGATTGGAGGCCCATCCTGTGTCTTTGGTCTCAAAAATGTAGCATCTGTAGATGCTTGAGGAGGTTAGAGGACCAGATCCCTAGGTGAGTAAGGGGCAAGCACCCAGAGCAGCATCCAAGTGTCCTGGACCAGTGTGTCCCCAACTTTAATGTGCATAGATATCACCTGGGGATCTTATTAAAACACACATTCTGACTCTGCAGGTCTGGGGTAGGGGCTGAGACACTTTTTAGCAAGCTCCCAGGTGATGCTCCTGTGGCTGGTCCTAGGACCACACTTAGAGTAGCAGCCAGGGCCTAGAATTCAGCTGTTACTTCTGCCCCGGGGCATTGGGCTTGTGAGTTTCTCTCCTTGTCCCACCACTCCCCCGCCGCCCCGCCGCCCCCAGACCAGCCCAGCTCCTTCTGACCCTCACCTCCTGAGGAGGCCACAGCAACCAGGATGAGGGAATCCTCACGCCCCGCAGGCTCCTCTGAGTACTGCAACTTCTCCGTCACAGAGCCCAGGATGTCCTGCACAGATGCTGAGAGGCGGCTGCGTATGGTCACGTAAGAGTGATCAGGCATGTAGACCCGGCAGAAGACTAGACAGAGACCGGAAGGTGGCTTTTCACCAGTGGGCAGAATGGCAGCATCAGCACAGCCCCCTCCTGAGCACCTCTGTTCCCCACCCCACTGCAATCTTAAATGGGCTGGCCTCTGAAAAAGATGTTGTAAAAAGGACTGGTTCTGAGACAGAAGGAAACCCCATAGAGGTCGCCGGTGATCCGGAGACCCCTCAGAGCCCCCAGAACACTCACTCTCATCAGAACCCCGGAAAGCCACGCGGGTCTGCAGACAGGAGTCTATCCGACGGAAGTGGCGGAAGAGTGGCTTCACCTGCTTGCTGGGTGGCTGGCTCTCCTCCGGGATCCTGGTGTGGACACCGCTGGGCATCAGAGAGCCCGGCCAGGCATCTTGCATGCCAGGCAGGTAGCATCAAGCAGGGATGTCAGAACCGGGTCAAGGATGCCCCAGCATCAGGTTCAGAGAGTGGTGAAGGAGGTCAGAATACAGGACCATGGCCAGCATTGGGATGGCTGTCCGAATGACCGAATCAAATGCCACCTCCTCCCTGAATTCTTCTCTATCCATCCCACCCACCAGCAGAGGTCACCTTTTTGTCTCAGTGGCTGTAGGACATTGGGCTAATATGTGTTTACCTTCGTGTCTTATCTCTTCTACAAGATTGAGAGCTGACTGAATTTTATTTTCAACCTCCAGGCCTAGCACCCTGCCTGGTACATGGCAGGTATAGGTCATCAGCTGTTTGCTGAATTTTACTGACAAAAACTTCACAGTCTGGGAGGGAGACAGACTTGCGTACAGCTACTTCTCACACCAGACAGGTGTTAGATGATATAATAAAGGCACAAGAAGAGTTTTGTTGGTACAGGGAGGGAGGAGGGGACAGCTACCGCCAAAAGATGCTTTCACTAAGAAGATGGCATTTGACCTGGACCTTGAAGGGCAACAGGAAGAGAAGGGGGTGGGAGGAGGGCACTCTGGGGTGGACCATATAAGTGATAGCAGGAAGTTGAGAACACACAGGTGTTCATGGAATTGGTGGGTATGTAGGGAGTGTCATGCGTAAGGGGGGATGTGGGAGATGTGGAGGGAAGGATCAGCAGAAGGCAGACAGAGAGGGGCTAGGATGCTGTTGGGGGAGGGGCATGGCTATTTTGGGAACAGAAGCACAAGGTTGTCAAGTTTGAAAGATCTCTCTGGCATCAGCATAAGAAAGACACAAAACCATAAGCTAAAGGCCTGGATCAGAGGCTGCAGCCATAATCCAAGTGAGAGATACTGAAGCCTAAATGAGGGTTATGACAGTGGAATGGAGAAACTGAAAGGGCTGAAAAGATGGACAGATGGACACAGTGGTGTCTTGAAGTCAGCTCACAATGGCTCGTGAAGGCAGACTGTTAAATTTTGGAAAATTTTGCCAACTGGTTTTAAACACAGCCATTAAAAAATTAATTATAATAGATAATTGTATATAAACATATATATGTTTTATAAACTTATAGCCAAATTATTATAATACAAAAAAAGTCATTTCCTAATTGTTTCACCGTGTTCTTCTCTGTGCTCTTCAGGTTATTTGCGTCTGTTGGATTTGTATGGTGAAGATACTACATAATGACCTGCTACCACACATCTCCTCCCAACTTCACATTCAATGACGTCACGTTGGGAGCTTGAAATAAACCATGGTGAGAGAATTTACACCATGCTGCTGCTACTGCTGCTAAGTCGCTTCAGCCGTGTCCGACTCTGTGCGACCCCATAGACGGCAGCCCACCAGGCTTCCCCATCCCTGGGATTCTCCAGGCAAGAACACTGGAGTGGGTTGCCATTTCCTTCTCCAATGCATGAAAAGTGAAAAGTGAAAGTGAAGTCGCTCAGTCATGTCGGACTGTAGCGACCCCATGGACTGCAGCCTACCAGGCTCTTCCGTCCGTGGGATTTTCCAGGCAAAAGTATTGGAGTGGGGTGCCATTGCCTTCTCCGAATTTACACCATGGGAATCAGCAAAAGCTACAAGTCAGGGCTCTTTTTCCTGAAGTGCTGGCTGTTCAATATTTATCAGTACACCACTGGACTGACAAATAAGTGGATGGGAGAATGGACCCCCAAAATGTCTGGAGATGATGCTTTGTGCTCCTCTCCAGTAAGAGAAAGGGACTGAAATCAAGACATCTTGGAGTCCAAAGGCCAGAGGCACCCAGCCCTCTAACTGAGGAACAAGGAGGACTTCGTTCCTGGCCCCTCCCCAAGCCCATTCCCCTCACTTTAGCTCCACTGTTTCCACAAGCTGGTGCAGCCTCAGTGTGTCCTCTCGGAGGTCCTGGTAAAGGGACTCATCCTTCATAATCAGCAGGTACAGGTCCTGCAGAGACAAGGAGAAAGAAGGTGAGGGCAAGGGTCTCATCCCAGCATCACTCTCTGCAAAGGCAGGGCAGGGCCTCCATGCCTTCAAGCACAGAAGAATCCTATAAGCTAGGACTTGCTGGCCTCTTTCCTTCCAGGCACCCAGCTTGAGAAGTATGGTTCCTTCAAAAGGGCCCCTTCCAGAGCAAACAGCCTGGTCACCCACCTTCTCATCCCAGGCCCACCTTGATGATGCGGCCAGCCCCCTCTTCCTCCTGCAGCAGCCCCTGGTAGGTGTCCAAGAAATGAAGGAGCATGGCTAGACAGGCCTGCTTCCGGCCCAGCCCCTCAGGGCCTTCCATGCCTCCTGCCCAAACAAAGCTGACCCCTAAGTTAAGAAAAAGCCCCGCAGGCAGACTTGAGGACACTGGGAAGGGGTATGGAAGGCAAGGCTTTGCAAGGGGAGCCAAGGCCACCCCCAAAAATTCTCTAGGTTTGGGGCCAGACAGAAAGAGGCTCTGAAGTTCCCTGGAACCAGGACCCCTCATGCCCCAGCCCAGGTTTTTGCCAGAATAGGTAGGGATGGCACCCACTTGACCACATGCAGCTCTTGCCTGTTTGAATTTCACTTGAAGAAATTCACTAGAAGCTACTCTGCCTGGACCCACCCAACCCCTGATCAGCCCACAGCCCAGAGCTCACAGCAGGCTGATAAAGGCCAATGGTGCTAACCACACACCTGACCATCTCTCCGTGTAAGGCCTGGTGTTTCAAAGAGAACCTATGATATTCTACTCACTGGCCTGCCATTTACAATTAGGTCCTAGAATAACTCGGTGAGAGGCCCTATGAATAGCCCAGTCAGTGACTTGTCTCTAGTGACCCTATGAAAGCACAGCCACGACCTGATGTTTACATCAGACCCTGTAATAACTCGCTGGGCAACCGGATGTTTAGAGCAATAATTCAGTGGGGAGACAGGCGCTCTTAATAGAATAATAACACCTTACATCCATACAGGGCTCTGCAGTCTCCAAGCACTCCTACCTCTGCTGCTAGAATGGTCTCCACAACAGCCACAGGGGCAGGTACTGTTTAGCCCCGTTTTACAGAAGGGGAAACTGAGGCCCCAGGAGGTCAGGTGATCTTCCCGAGGTTACACAGTTGGTGAGTGAAGAAACTGGGATTGAAACCCAGGTGTGCTTTCTTGGGAAGAGCTTAGCCCCTCACATCCCATGGCATGTGGGATGCAGGGAGTGGCTCCCTCCTGACCTTCCCTTTCACAAGCTTCACAAAAGGATATTACTGGTGCAGCTCCTGCAGAAATTTCTCCGTGGGAAGGAAGAGCGAATGAGTGAGGACGATGTCATCCAGCAGGGTATCTGGAAGAGCAGTCGCCACCACTGATGTCAGAAGGGCACTTCCAGGACCTGGCTGGACGCTCACCACTCCCCCTCTCTTGCCTCGAGGGCAAATTCTCTTTAGCTGGGCTGGAGCCTCAGCCACCTGCCCAGTCATGCTCTGCACATGCCCCACCATACATACACACACACACACACACACACACACACACACACACGTGAAGGTTCTGGGCAGCCGCTGCGGGGGTGGGGTTGGCAGCTGCCGAGGCAGCTGGAGGGAAGGAGGGGGCGCCCTCCGATTGCCACGCCCACTTCTCGCCAGTGTGCGTGGGTAGGGGGTCATTTAATACGCCAAGCTTGAGATCTGTCTGGTGGGGGCGGGGCGGGGAAGAGAGGTAGTCTCTACAAGTGTCTCTAGGCCAAGAGAACTAAGCACAGGTAGGGTCAGCGGCAGTGTGTGTTTGTGTGTGTATGTATGTGTGTGTATGTCCCTCCTCCCCTCCCCACTCCCTACCTAAGAGTTTTGAGTTCCAACTAGGCAGGTGAGAACCAGCCCCATTAAAAGGGAGAGGGACGACTGCCATCTCTTTGATCCCAAAGCCTTTAAATAGAAAGCTTGTGTCCTCCAGCTGCCCAGGGATGGAAGAGTTAATGATGCAAGGGTGGAGGGGAGTGGCTCCTCACACCACCCTTTCCCCCTCCACACCCCCATCTGGGCCTGGCTCAGCCAGTCAGCCAGGTACAAGGTCGCCCTGACTTGCAGCCAGCCCTGGGGTGGGGCAAGGCAGCCTGGCACACACAGACAGGCAGGGCCGCCTGGCACACACAGACAGGCAGGGCCTGGGGAGGGAGCCAGGTGTCCTCATCAGAACAGGTTAGGGCCAGGTCCCCAGGTACTGCCCCAAGGCTTCTGATGGCCCTTGGGTCACCATCCCCTGGCCTCCAATTCTAGCCATGAAAATGGAGCGGGTGAATCAACATGAGATCCTCAACTTCAATGATTTCATTTCACAAATGAGAAACCAAGGCCCAGAGCTGAGAGGAACTTGCCTGGAGCTGGAGTAAGAACCCTGACTCCTGCGTTTCTGTTCTTTTCTCACTGTGCTTGAGGCAAGCAGAGTGTCGGAGTGAAGTACAGTGGGCAGCGGGGGGCTACTTTGGCTTGTTTGGGGTAGCTTGTGCAAGTCTCCTCTGCCCACACACCCTGGGAGGGAACTGAGATAGCTTAAGAGTATATTGGAGAATAGAGTGGCAGGTTAAGCTTGATTCTCATCTATTCTGGAACTGCTTTGGGGTTCCCCCAAACCAGTTACTCTGGAGATCCAGCCTGCCAGTCCAGCTAATACAGTGACAGTCAGTTCAAGAGTCCTTCCTCAGGGGACACTGAGCAGCATCTGTGGCACCAGGCCCTGGCAAAAGGAGAAAGACAGTTTCTCCCTTTTTCTCTCTGCTCAGTCTTTAAAGTGAGTCAGAGAGCCCCTCCAGCCCTGATCCTCAGCCCCAGGGATGGGGATGAGGACTAGGGATGTCCCCAAACCTTCCCTCTACTCTTTATCTCACAGGAAAGATAAACAGAGCAAAGGAAGAGGACCATGGGGCAGAGTGGGGGAAATGGTGCCATAGGGGCTACAGCTTGGTGCCTGTCTCTTCCTAGGCAGGCTCTGGTCCAATGCACAGCCTCCCCAGGGAATGTGTCATAGAGACACAGTGTGTGTGCTGTAGGCGGGAAGTTATGGTTAAGAGAGCTGTGTGTGTCTGATATTTTTCTAATTAAATCCAAAAGGTGTCAGCTCCCCAGGGCAACTGCAACCTGAGCCAAGGAGAGTACCTGGGTCTTGAGAAAAATCTAGGGGAGTGGAGCCCCATTCTGCACACCTGGGTTAGGGCTCCCTGCAAAGGTCTGGGAGCAATGTGTGAAACTCCCATCTGTAAGCCCTCAGCCTGGGCTCCCAATCCTCAGACCCCACTGGGTGTTAGTGAAATGCTGACAACTAGCCCTGAAGACCCTTGGATCTTTTACTTCAGCCGCTAACCAGCAATCTGGGGCCTCAGTTTCCTCAAAATCTCCTTAGCAGGGGTGCTGGTGGGGAGTGGCAAAATAGCTTCATCATTTAGGGAATAAGCCTCTCAGGGTGTGGTTATTTTTAAAGAGGCCCTGTGCTGAGGCCTGCCACCGGAAGGGCGGGAGCTGGAGAGGTTTGGACCCCCCTGAATGCTGCAGGGCCTGAGTTCTGCCCAGCCACCAGACACCTTTGAATCCACCCCAAACTAGAATGCCTCCCTCCACACATGCCCCCCCGCCCCCTTCCAAGCTGCTAGGGACAATGCATCCCTTTGCCAGAGCCTAAAGGCGGCTTGGGCCACTGTGTGCCTGTCTGGCGCTGCCCCTCCAAGTGGGCCAGCCCTCTGCTCTGGGCCTTCTAAAGAGAACCCGGGACTCCTATAAGGTCTTTTGGGGCTTGGCCACCTCTAGAGGGCTGCACTGACTGGTCTGGGCAGCTTCCATCTTAGTGTGTCAAGCTGTAATTCTCAGCCACAGAAGGAGGTAGTCAACACCGGGGACCCACAGGGTCAGGATGAAATGTCCAGGGGAGACGAAGGGAGGCTCAATGAGGAAAAGGGGTTCAGCTTCTTCTCCAGGCGTGGTTGAGGCTGCTATGCAGAGGAAGGTGGCACTGCCACTTCTCTGCTGCAGAAAGCTCTGTCCTTCCCATAGGCCCCTACCCCACTTCAATTGACCACTCATCCCCACACCAAGGCTCCCGCAAGGCGCCACCATCACCGTCCAAGGGCAAGCAAGAGGACCGGGTGGGGGATGGGGCAAACCCTACTCCGGGATGGATGAGCCAGCCCACTCCTTACCTGAAGCGGCGCTGTCCCTGGTAGCCCCTCCAGCCAGCCGCTCCAGAACCCAGTTCAGAAGATGCTCCGGCCGCTCGGGGGCGCCCAGAGGGGCCCAGGGTGGAGGAGTCAGAGGCTCGCCGGGGGACAGCTCGTCTGAGGAGTAAGAGGAAGGGGAGCGCAGGGGTCCCCCTCCCCCGAGCGGCCCGGGCCCCGGGACCTCCTCCAGCTGCAGCCAACAGGGGCCCCCGCTGCCGAGCTCTTCCGCGACCCCCGTCGGCTCTCCTCCGTCCTCCTCTGGGGGCGGCTCCAGCCCCGGCTCGGCGGGGGGCTCCCGGAGGAAAGCTGGGAGCAGCAGGCGAGACACGCTCTGACGCCGCTGCAGCGGCCGAGGTCCCCCGGCTGGACCGCCGCCCCCGCCAGGTCCCCCACCCCCTCCAGGCCCGCCGCAGCTCCCCGGACCCCCGCCGGGACCTCCCGCCACCGTTCGCCCCGCCAGCTGCGACGTCTGCTTCTTCAGAAATTTCTCCAGCGGCTTCATACCCCCCCCCCCGCCCCTCTCCTCAGGGCCGCCGGGGGACCCAGGTGTCCCAGGCACGGGCGGGGGGGGCGGGGACACGATGCTCAGAGCCGGAGGGGCAGAGCTGAGGGCCGTGCCAGGCTCCGGACTAGGGGCCAGAGGTGCCCGAGGCTCGCTGGCCGGAGTCCAGTGGCCAGTGGCCGGGGGAGGTACCAGAGGGAAGGAGTGCCGGCTCTCAGTGGCCCCCCATGCCGGCTGCAGCGCACGCGGCCCGAAGGGTGGGCAGGCTGCGGGGCCGGTGCCCAAAGGCTCTGCGCTCCTGGGCCGGGCTGCGGCGGCAGAGACAGCGGGCGGAGCGCAAGGCTGTGAGGACGCGGCGGCGGCGGCGTCGGCGGCTGCGCTCCTGGCCGGGGGGAAGGTGGCAGAACTGAGACCGCACCCCCTCCTCCAGTCCCCGCCCAGTCCCCGCCCCTACCCTTCAGGGGCCCGCCCACTTGGGCCGCGCGAGGCTTGAACTTGGGCGCTGGGGCTGACCGTGAGAGAAACAGTAAGGGGCTGAATGGATTGGGTTCGGAGTAGACGCAGACATTAAAGGCAAGGGTGAGGGAGCCATTTACCAGTGGAGAGGGAGCTTCCTGGCTCGAGGCTTAGGAGGACTCTTGGTATCACTGCAAAAAATCAGGCTGCACACCTTGATGGACCTGCCTGTATTCAAGTGAGGGAGGCCTACAAAAATTGCTGATTGGGTGTCCATCACTCTCGATCTCGACTGTGCCCTCTGTTGCCATACTCAGTGGAGTATGTGGTCTTTATCTTCCTTCTGTAAAAAGGGCTGGGTAGGCCTCGAGTGAACTGGCATTGGAAGGGGGGAGGGAAAAGGGGGGGCACCACCCATCTGCCCTTTCTGGTAGGGCGCAATAGATGGTGAGGGCCTGGCCTGTGAGAGGCAGGTACTGGCAGGCAGGTAGGAGCCAAGCAGAGAGCAGCAGGTTGTGGCAAGTCTAATTAGGGTGAGGAGAAGAGATGGTAGGCAGAGGGAGAGCGAGACCAGGAGCACAAGGGCACTTTCACCTACTGGCAGCAGGACGAAGCAGAGCCCTGGAGATGGGTGACAAGCTCTAGAACTGCCAACCAACACCATGAGGCATAGAGAGACCCTCCAGAGGTGACATAGCCATGGAGTGGGGAAGTGGTACCGAATATGCACTCCAGATAATCCTTATTTCTGATGCCTATGCCCAAAGCATTCTGTCGCTAAGGATAGACTGTCCCAGGTAGAGGCGGGTATGGAGACATGCTCAGGGTAAGCACGTCAAGGTTAAAGTAACAAGGTGGGGGAGTGGCACCAGGCAACATATGGGTTGAGGCTCCTTGGACAATGCCCCACCTCTGTTTACTGTGCATGGGCCAGGCAGAGACAGGAATGCGAAAGCCTGGGAGTGGTGGTAGAACTGAACAGGGTGTGTACTACACGTGTCACCGTGTGTGCTTATCTGGTCCGATGTGTACAAGAGCATGTGTTCGCAGAATTAAAGCTTTGCACACCCATCTGTTTGTGGATTCGCAAAAAGGAACAGTAAAAAAGGAGAGAGCACAATTTTAGCTGAGAAGCTAGAGATCCAAGTATCAGTTTCCTGATACTCTCTTCATTGGATACCCTATTATCCCTGGGGTCAACAGGGGAAGCTGGCTGGAGTGGCTTGGAGCTCCCCAGGCATTTCATGAACTGAGTAAGAAGAGAGGAGGGCTCCACTCCCAGCACATGCCACAGTTACCAGATTAAGCTGGTTGCCTTGGTAACGTCCTCTCTGGGCAGGATTTGGGATTGTCATTTAGGAAGGGGGAAGAATTGGGGAGTGTGGAGCGTGTGGGGGCTGCAAATACAAGGGTCAAAGAGACTCCTGGAAATTGGAATTGGGGAACAGGACCCCAGCACCCTCCAATTACTCAAGGATATCAGGCATAGACTAAGTTCAAGACCTTGAATCAGAGAGGAAAACCAGCATCAAGTTACGGCGCTCCTAGAACAGCAGTGGTTCTCGCCCCAATTGCACATGGTAATCCAAGGAACTTTTCAAAAATACTGTTGCCCCGGCCACACCTCAAATTAATTAAATCAGATCTCTGAGGTAGGGCCAAGGTTTATGGTATTTTTTTTTAAAGGATCCCCAAGTGATTTGTGTAGCCAGGATTGAGAATTACTGCCCTAGAGGGACAACCCAACTTAAGTGGGCTACTGATGCTGGGAGACAACTTTGGGATTCTAAGTCCTTTGCTGTTCTGAGTCTCTCATAAGGCCCACGTGCTGACCTCGTGGGGAAGATGGTTGTCAAGGCATCTACACTCTATGATGGAAGAAACAAGGAGAGAGGGCGGTGTGATTAACACCTGTGAGAAGGGGGGCAAAAAGTTTAAGCACCCAGTCCATGGACTTCTGGAAGGGGATACAGCAGGACTACCTAAGACTGATCTGTCTGCCCCTAACAGTTGCCTTCTTTCTGCCCACTGAGAGGCAGGCTGGGAGGTCAGAGAACCTGGGGGCTTTGCTGAGCTTGAGTTTCTTCTTGCTGAGCTGGTTACCAGGGCAACAGGGAGAGCAATGGGATCTAACTGCAGGACTGGAGAATCAAGAGGCAGGGGTGAGGGGGAAGTATCTAAACACGCTTATTCCTCCTGCCAGCGACCCACCCCCAAGGCTGGCTGGCATTCTTTGTATGACCCCACGAGATCAGGCCCATAGTTACCCATCACTCTGCAGGGGAGGAGAAGGGAAGTTAACTGACATGATTCAAAGAGAAATCTGGGGTGAGGGTCAGAAGAGTCAATGGTTCTCTGGCTGTGGCAGCAGCAAGGGACATACGAGGGAGTCCCAACTGTCATTTGAAGATGTACCACAAAGATTTGTGGGACTCAAGGACAGCTGCTGCCAGCTCCACACTGAATTCAATTGCTGCCCCACACCAGGGACAGCCTTTGTAGTAAACTTCCACACCACCCGGGATCTGGAGGAGGAAATAGGTAAACTCAAAGCTAGCTACCCAGTGGCCTAGCTAACTGGCAGCATAAACCAGAGCTGGTCTTTTGATCTCTCTTTTTTTCCCTTTAGCCAGACTTTGAATATATGCAACTATTATTCTATACATAAATTTTAATTTCTTACAAAACTCTATTCCATATTGCTAGGTCACTTCTCATTTTATGCCACATTTCCATCAAGAACTATTTCCCCAAATCACAGTCTGCCGGATTGTGCGTTGTTCCAAGTTGTGTCCGACTGCAATGCCATGGACTGTAGCCCACCAGACTCCTCTGTCCATGACGTTTCTCAGGCAAGAACACTGGAGTGTCCCCTCTTCAATTGCGCTAAGACTGATACGAGCCTCTTAGACTGTGGTCCTTGAGGTTTCATGCCAGTGCAAATTTCCTTTTCAAGAGGACAGCTACTTCTCCACACCTCCCCCTTTATCCAGGACCTGGTAGTTATATTGACATGTGGGGCACCGCCCTGGGAAACTTGCTTGCCAAACACAAAGGCAGGCATGAGGGATACCAGATGTCACGTGGGTACACAGCATCTATTCGTTTTTCTGGCCCCTGCACTTCCAGGCTAAGGGACTGCATATTCCTGGTGTCTACACGGCAATGTGGTTGAGAAAGTTAACCAATGGGGAGTCACTTGTGGCCCCACAGGGGCTTCTCACCTCTTTGGGCTTCCATTTCTCAAGTGTGAGCTGGCCAGAGCTGTGACTGGGACTCTACGCAGTCAGGGAGTCCTCTTCCCTCCCTCCCAAATCAAGACTCATGCAAAACACTGGCAAAGGAGCCAAGTTTACATGTCTAAATTTTATTATCTTCAAGTCACAATGCCAATCACATATGTGCGCTCTTTAAAACAGTTACAAACAACAGCAATACACATGGAGAAATTCTTGCAACAGAACACAGTGGATCAACAGAGACAACTGTCACAGTGTCTTAAGGTCTGGGAATTTGGGCATGCGGCCCACTGGCTTGAGGAGACATCTTCAGGTTTAAGGCAAAGGGAACAGCCTACAAAAGGCACAACCATGCGCTACCCTTGGAAGAATCTCTGAGTTATTTCCTCCTTGGGGGTTCCAGCTTGAGTGCCTCTCTCCCCTCCTACCCCACACCTGTGACTCAAAGTGGTTAAGCCAACTGCTGAAGAGAAGGGACAGAATTAGTGACATTACTTGGGGAGAGACATAGCTGCCACCTTCTCCCTCAGGTTCTGTAGGACAGGGACAGTGGCCAAGTGACCCCTGGCAGACGCAAGTGCCGTAGTAACAGGAATCTCTTCTGCAGAGGCAGCTGGGGAGTGGTTCAGTGCCGTAGATAGGGAGGAAAGGAGGGAGAAGCCCTTGCCCTGAAAAGTGACTGCTTTTAGGCCCAGGTGTGGTATCCTGTTTGCAAGGACAGGAGTAAAACTGTCCTTGGGAAAATAAGGTAGTAATACCTAAAACACTTATAGCAGGAAAGACGAGGAGAAGGGCAATTGCAATGGACAGGGATGATTGCTGGCTAGGTAATTTTTACCTCTAGAGATGCATTGGTCCATAGCAACTGGAAAAGGGTGTGGTAGAAAGGATGGAAAAAAGAGCAGAGCCCTCTAACTCCATTCACCTCAAAGACTGAGCCCTGAGGACTGTGTGAATACACACCCCTAAGGTGCAAAGGCTCTCACTCTACCCTCCCTTTCTCACTAAAGCTTCTGGTTTGCTATCTCTCCCCACTGTTGACATTCTGCCTTCAGTAGAGAACTAAAGATTATCAGAGTACAGAGACTGATGGAGGCTCAAAATTCTAAAAACCCAAGTCAAGAAAAAGGGCTCCTACCACAGTGAGATTTTCTCCACAATGGGACATTCTGTGCAGACAGCAATGCTTCCACAGTATTAGAAGACTTAACAAACTCCAAGTACACAATAAAAAATGCCAAGAAAAAAATGAAAGGTCAGCTCTTTGTAGACTTGGTGGGGGCAGACTGGCTGGTAAGTTCTCCATTATCTGGGATGGAGGGAAAAGCCAAAAGGGAACCCAGAGGAGCTAGCAAACCAAAGAATGAACTTGTTTAATATAAAGGCAGAGAGAGTGAAAAAGAGGGGCAGGAGAAGGGATAGGGTGATGGACTAAAAGAATATTAATTTAAGAATAACAAGCCAGGCTTTAAAAATGAACATCTTAGAAAACAAAACGAAACAGGAAGGAGCTTCCAAGCTTCCCTGGGAGGAGAAGACATGAATTTCCCAGGAGAAAGTGAAGAGCAAAAGACGTGGGCTCCTAGACTCCGAAGCCTGGGCTGTCTGGATCTCTGCTCCTCTGAGCACAGTTGACACAACACAAACTGAAAACGGGAGGAAGTCCACTTGTTTTTCGTTTATCCAACAGAGCCTACCCTCAGAGGAAGGCAGGAGTCCCCTTCATTCAGCTGCTCGCTGGTAGGCGCCACCTTGGGTCTTCAACGCTCTCCTGGCTCAGCCAGCCAGTTGTTTTCTCTCCTCTCCTAGGTTTTCACTTCTGCTGTCCTCACAGGAGTGAGAAAAAGGGAAGAACCACCAAAATGTTACTGGACCTTTTAGGCATTTACAAGCTACTTTCAAAAAGCCACATTTCTAAAGAATGTACACTAAAGAAATATCCCTAAAACAACACAACAAAACCTCCTGGTTTTTGTCCTCCACAGCCTTTGTTTTTTAAAGAGTGGTTTTAAAAACTTATTTATTATTATTATTTTTTAAAATCTTTTGGCTGTGCTACATGGCATATGGGATCTTAGTTTCCCGACCAGGGCCCGGACCCATACCCTCTGCACTGGCAGCTCAAAGTCTTAACCCCTGGACTACCAGGGAAGTCCCTCCTCCACAACCTTTAGAATTGGCTCTGCTATAACCCCTCAAATTCAGATTTCCCCTTTCCTTTAATAAAGAATGCCCTCTTGCAGTTTTTCCTTCCATCTTCCCAAATAAAATGCTGCCACACTGACAATGGTTTCCACTCAACCCTACTCAATGCATTCATAAAATGAAGAAATCGGCAAATTTTGGGACTCCTCTAAGCCTCCCCCTGAGATATCCCATGATTACAACTTAAGAGCATTAATTAGGCGATTGTTGAGCTAGTAAGCATGAAAATTAGTTTTAAGAACATTCTGAATCACAATAAGTTTTACACTTACTTTTATTTGATGTTAGATTTAAAATATTCAGAAATTCCTATTAGCTGGAACCCCTGCTTACAACCTGAAATCATAAAGTTAGAATTTGTTATCAGGTCATTATTTTTAAAAAAAGGAAAAAGAAAAAAGACCATTTTCCATAGAAACACAACAAGAAAAGGAAGGAAATCTGAAGAAAAGGAAAGCCCACTGATGTCAGATGTGCCCCAACATCCTTTATTCAGAGCTCCTTTCCTAGAAGCTCTCATACCTCAGGCGGTGGGGGCTTGATGGTGACTGGCTGGGGAGTCCTCCGGGGTGGGGAGGGCTTTGGCTGCACCTGCTGCTGGGCGGGGTTATAGTAGGTCACTCCTCCATATACCTGCGATGGGGCCTGGGAGCCCAATAAGCAAGGAAAAGAAAAAGGAATTAATTCATCCAAACTATGCTAAACAGTAAATATTATTCAGGCACAAAAATAAGAATATAGGGGAATTTTTTTATAATTTATAAGGAAAATCTGTAAGAGTATAGGGGAATTTCTAAGCTGCCCCCCTTTAAAATAATTATTCTTTTCTGCCTTAGTATGTCCTAATATAGTTCCTACTTCTTCAAAGTACTGCCCAGCTTTCTCTAATTCCTACCATCAGCTGACAAATGGAAGACACTGAGCTCAGTGGTAAGACTCCAGATACCAGATGGTGTTAACCTGTTGGGAGTTAAACACTACAGGGAAGGGTAGGGCTGGTAGGTAGAATATGGCTTTATTATTTAGTTAAATAAATTGCAGACATGCCCACCTAAGACATACTAAAACACTTGAATGAAACACCACTAAAAAAATGGAAGAGAATGCAAATATGACAGGCATCACCTAAGTAGCATTTCCAGCTCCTACCATCACATGCAAATCAGTGGCACTGAAATGCTCTCTAGAATTCCTTGAGTATTCTCCTCATCCTATATTCTTGTCTGATTTAAAGGATGTATACTTAAAAAAATCTCATCAGCCATCTCACCTGTGTGTTAGGATACAGATGAGGAGGTGGTGGGGGAGGCAATGCCCCTGGAGCATAAGGGTAACTGGGATTGCCAAAGTTCATGACGCCTGGAGCAGAAAAGTAAGTAGGAGCAAGCAACTGCTGAGGTGGTGGTTGCCCTGGAGACATGGATACTGGTGGGGGATAGAGGCCTGGATTGGGCAGAGGTGCCGGTGTCTGGTGGGGATGTAAACCTGGACAAGGAGAAGAAACAACAATTAAAAGGTAACTCTTCCATGGGATGGCCTGGCTGGACTGCTCAGCACAAACAGGCTCAGATTTCAAATCCTCAGGATGGACCCAAGAGGAGTTTGTTGCCCATGTAGCCAAAGTGGCCAGCCTCATAAGCAAGCAGCATAGAGCTGAGAAAGTTGGGGTTTGTGATGCCCCCAACACACATCCTTATGTACTAGAAGCATACAGAGGTGCAAAGCTTACCTGGGTGGGGAAGGTGCATTTCTGGCTGTACAATCATGCCCTGAGGAGGCAGTGGGGCAGGGCTGTCACCATGGGTATAGATTGGTCCCTGGAACTGCACTGTAAGATATCACATTGGGACTCTCATAAATCCTCACTCTTTCCACCAAATGGACAAGTTTCCTTGTCCCCCAAGCCGCTGAAAAGATGTTCTCAATTTTCCATATGAAGAAAATAGCAACCAGAGAATGTTCGTTAACCACCATGAGAGGTCACAAGGGAAGTTCAGAAGGCTGGTCTTTTAGTTCACTTCATCCTACCAAGAAATATATCCCAGCTATAAAAATAAACTCACGTGGATCATAGTAATGTCCTTCCATGATGCTGATATGCACAGGAGGGGCAGGGGGCTCCGGCACAGGTCTTTGCCGTTGTGATGAATAGCGTTTGGCTCGCCCACCCTGGACACCCTGAAAGAAAGAAAGAGGTCAGAGCAAGAAGACTTCCAAAAGGCTGACTCTCCTATTAAGTCCTAACGTCCTGTAGAACTGCAAAACATTTACTGGGTACATGGTAGTGTTAAAGAAGTATTTGAAGGACTTCTCTGGTGGCACAGTTGATAAGAATCCGCTTGCTAATGCAGGGGACATGGGTTTGATCCCAGGTCTGGGAAGATTTCACATGCCTCAGAGCAACTAACTAAGCCCATGTGCCACCACGGAAGTCCTTGCGCTCCAGAGCCCAGGAACTACATTTACTGAAGCCTGTGTGTCCTAGAGCCAGGAAGTCACAACTGCTGAGCCCATGTCCTACAATTACTGCAGCCCATGTGCCTAGAGCCTGTGCTCCAAAACAAGAGAAGCCACCACAATGGGAAGACTGTGCACTGCAAGGAGACAGTAGCCCCCACTCCCCACAACTGGAGAAAACCCATTGGACCAACGAAGACCCAGAGCAACCAAATAAATACAGCAGTACGTACATACCAAAAAAAAAATTTACAAAATGAATTGAAAAACTGATGAAAAACATTAAGCTCTAAACCCAAACCTAAACTGTACATTTCCAGAGACCCTAAAAGGGAAACGTGGGAAAACTGACTTGGCTTAAACAGTGACCCAACTGTGACATGCAACCCTCTACATGCACCCCTTTCCGCCTCTGTACCATTTCTTCCATTCGGTTGAACTGAGGTGGAGGTCCTGCTCCCATGTGTATGTGGTTGGGCATACCTGTAATATACCAAAAAAGTCACTGCTGCAGAGCAGATAGATGTGAAGAGAACTAAAGATACATCAAGAAAATGACAGGGTAAAGAATCCAACATGGGGAATGGCTCTCATCTTTTAAACTAACAAAATTCCTGTTAAACTATCTCTGCTTCCTGTCAACACCAGCATTTGGAAATTTGCCCTCACTGCCTGCTACCTTAATATAGCAGTAAAGCCTTTGAACATGAAAAAAAAATTGCTTCAGTAATGCAACTCAGAAAATGCAAGTTCAAAATTTTCCCATCAAATATTTACCATACAGAATCCCTAGGAGGTTCTAATTAGCATATTATCAAACATATTGGAAAATCTCAATCCTAATGTTTCTGAGCAACAACTAGGCAGAGAAGGATGTTCTAAATCTACCTCTGATTATTTCTGGCCACAGAGGTCTAGGCTAAAAGTATGGGAAGAGATTCCCCTCTGGTTGAAGATGACTCAGGACCAAAAAGGATGTTCTAGAGACTGTCTTTCAATAGTAATAAGGCACTGGCAGGACAGAGTCTACTTCTCTATCCAAAGATCAACTCCAGGTCCAGTTTAGGCTACCCTAGTTTTTGATATTCCAAAATTACACACACCAGAGAAGGATGCTAAAACTGCCAGTCCAAGTGAGGTTTTCCAATCTAAGTTTGAATTAGATTTCAGAAACAATGGAAAAGATCCTCTGATCTATCTGATTGGAGGAAGAAAAAAAAAAGGATGGGTCAAAGGGGTGGTAGGTAGTTCCTAGTCATGAGCACTATGCTGTCCCAACATGATATCCACTAGCCATATATGGTTACTTAAATTTCAATTAATTAAAAATGAAAAGTTCAGTTTTTCAGTCACTCTGGCCACATTACAAGTATTCAAAAGCACCATCATTACAGAAAGTTCTACTGGGCAGCCTAGCTCTAGAAGACTAAGGAAATTAGAGGCTTTCCTTTCAAAGAGATTAGGAGATGCTCATCCAAATTCAAATGCAGTTTCTGCCTTGAAACATTTAACCATTAGCTAAAATAATAAAGAACACTGCCTTCTTCCACTTTTTCTACAGAGAGTGGTAAAGGATTCTGCACTCAGAAGCTCAATGGTGGTGACTGATCAGTTAATAGTAAACAGTAAGCAAAGTAATGGGCTAGTCTTATGTAACAGATAAAGCTGCTCTGAGCTCTTTGGATGAATATGCCTATGGATCCATCTGTTTCTTGCAATTAATGAAAATGAAGATATTGTCAGATACCACATCTCTGAGAGACATTAGTTCCATGCCCCTAGTCCAACGATGCAAAGGGATAAAAGCTAGTCATTAACCCTAGGTACCTACCCCGAAGCTCCCGTGATTGCAGGAAGGCAGGCTGCCCTGGACTCCAGTTCTGTTCTGTTATATTTAGTTGTGCCACATCTTGTTCAAGACCCCCTGTAGTAGAATCCACCGGAGCCTCCCAGTTTCCAGTCTTAGCAGGCGTAGGAGGTGTAGCTTCTGGGACTGGAGGTGCGGGGGTCAGCCCTTCAGGTGGAGGGGGCACCTCCTCTGCAACCTTGCCTGCATCTCCAGCTTTGATTCTGGTTCTTCTTGCCCGGGAATAGGATTTCTTTTCAACAGGCCTGTCAGGAACTGGTGGTGCAGTATCAGGAGCAGGATTTGGTATCTCGGGGGCTACCTCTTCCTTCTCAGGACTGCCAAGCACTTGAGCATCTGCTTCTGGAGATGGATCCCTTACAGGAGTCTGTTCCAAATGCCGAGACCGGTAACTAGTCTCATGTTTAACAGTCTCGCCAGACCGGCCAGCATGCTGTCCACCAGCTTCCGCAGGCCTAAAACCAGTACGACCTTCCTTGAAGCCTCCAGATCGAGAGTAATTCCTGGGAGCCGACATGCGGCCAGTACCCGCAGCATTCCTGTTGATAAATGTCCTGGGTGGTAGGGTGCCCCCAGGACCCTGGTGGCGATGGGACTTATTTGGCCGCTCACCAATCCAGCTTGGATCTCTTTGTGGAGGACTCCCAAACCTGAACAAAGGGAACAGAGAAATAATAAAAGGGGCCACTAGAGATATAAACTGTGGGTCAGGCAGACTTCCCATATTCCTCACCCATTCAATTTCGGGCCGGAATGGCATTTTAAAAAAGCAGAGTTTTTTTTTTTTTCTTGCAAATATCAATAATATAGGCTCCAAAATGTCCTCACCTAGGTTTCCGGATTCTTCGGGGTTTGATATCATCAGGATTGTGAGCTGAGCGGATGTCATAGCCATAAAGAGCAATGAGCTCCTGTCGGGACTTTGGAGCCTGTTCATCTTCCCGAAACTTGTCATGCTCCCAGCGACCCTCATCCTTCCACAGCTTTCGCTGACGTCCCTTGGGTCTGGTTGGAACCAGAGAAAAGTGTCTTAAGTTGGCAGACTCTGCCATGTAAAGATGTTCATGAAATAAACAGGGTTGGCAGAGAACCATTAGGAACTCAGGTAATCTCTCCATCTTCCCAGACAGGTTATACAAAACAGGCCTTCCAAAAAGCAAGGGTGAATCACAGCACTTCAGGGCCTGCTGGGTGTGAATGTAACAGGTATAAAAATAAGGAAAGCCTTTACTTCAAACTACCCAGCACTCTGGAAACATCTCTCTCCTATAAGGTCACGTATGCAAGTATTTAGAGGCCTTGCGCCTCAGATTAATGAAGGTACTGGACATATAGGTCTGGATCCCAGCTCCTACACCAAGAGTTACTAAATATTCTAAGTCTTACTTTCCTCATTTGTACAAAGGGGATAATCATAATACTTACCTTAAAATGTTGTGAACAGTAAATAAGATAATACAGGTAAAGCACTTAGTAAAGTGCCTGGCATATAGTAAGCATGGAATACATATAATACTAACATACTACAGAGCAGTAGCAAGGGGCTGTTACCTGACTTCTTCCTCCTGAGTCTGCCCTCGAAGATCATGCTCAAAAAAGAGCCCTTTCCGGGGTATGTATGCTGGGTTCTTCCGATCTTCATCATCATCCAAATGCTTAGGGCCCTTTTTACCAACTTTGTTCTCCACAGGCTCTGTGCTTTCCTGTCGGACAGATAAAGAGCTCTTTACTCACTCCAAGTTTAAAAGCCCCTGTTCCAGAATTCGAATGGAAATGGAGGCCTTTGGTGGGTACTAACCTGTCCATCCCCACTCTGCCTCTCTCCAGTCACAGTGCCTTTGGTGTCAGGCTTTTCTTCTCCCTTCTCATCTTTTGCTGAAGAATTAGCAGCATCATTGGCTTCTGATTTCAGCTCCACTTTGGAGTTTTCCTCTTCACTGTACTCCCCGTCATCACCCTGAAAAAAGTTTCCTGGTACTTCCTTGGTGGTCCCATGGATAAGACTCCGTGCTCCCAATGCAGGGATCCCAGGTTCAACCCTTGGGTCAGGGAACTAGATCCCACATATTGGCAACTAAAGAGTTTGCATGCCCAACTAAAGATCCCACATGCCGCAACTAAGACCTGGTGCAAATAAATAAATAATTTCCCTTTTAAGTTTCCCTGTTAGCTATGGAGATAAGATCTAAATAGCGCATTCTAAAATTTTTCATTCTTTAGGAAAACATTTTCTAACAAATTTTACTATAATGCAAGGATTAAAAGCAAACACTTCAATGTTTTTACTAAAATGTCTACTGAATAGAAGCATTGTTAAAAAAAAAAATTAAAGCCACATTAAAAAAAACCTATACAGGGAATTCCCCAGCAGTCCAGTGGTTAGGACTCTACACCTTCAATGCCAAGGGCCCAGGTTCAACTCCCGGGAGAAGAATGAAGGTTCATCCACAAGCTCCACGGCCCAGACAAAACACACATGCACACATCTATGTGTGCACACACACGGCTTCCCAGGCGGCTCGGCGATAAAGGATCTGCCCACACAAGAAACGGGGCTTTAATCCCTGGGACAGGAAGATTCCCTAGAGAAGGAAACGGCAACCCACTCCAGTATTCTTGCCTGGGAAATCCCATGGATGGAGGTGGGCTACGGTCCATGGGGTCACAAAAGAGCTGGAAACAACTTAGCGACTAAACAATACATATATGCACACATAAACAAGCTTATATAGATCTCTGTTAAGTTTTCCAGTAAGATATGCATGGAACTGTCAGGAGCAGCAGCCTCTTTCACTAAGCTTACTGTAATAATCAGTTCACCATGTAAGTCAAACAATTATGCTGTTGTTACACCTTAAACTTATATAGCACAATTTTACCTCAATAAAACTGAAAGGAAAAAAACCCAACAAAACAAATAGCTGCAGCCTCTGGGGAAGAAGCCCAGGGCCTATGGATCAGAGGCTTTTAGGTGTCTAGACCATACAGAAGAAGCTTTCTTTTTGATAATTTCTCTCAATACATTGTCTCTTAAACATGCAGTGCCTAATAACTACTCAAGCTGTTAATTCTCTCATCTCAAAATGTCTTACAGCAGAGATTCCCAACCTTTTAGATTACGTGAATCCCCTTTTAGGACCTAAAATTTTCATGGAATCCCATGAGATATAGCACAGTATAGTACCCATGAACTGAGAAAACACATAATGACAAACAACTGCTATATGTTCAATAATACTTTAAAATACATTAATATATTTTTATTAATTTATATATATTAAAAAATAGTAGTACATAAAGATAGATGTTGATTTGGTCTATAGATAATGAGAACAGAGTTAGTGAACGTGCAATACCTTATCATAACTCCGTACTTTCCCACGGCACTATTACTCTCAAGTTGGGGAATAGTGGCTTACATTTTTTTATGTCTACGATATGAACACTAAATTTTCTGTAACATGAGAGCTCTTTAGCCAATAACTCTGTCTAGAATGATATAATTATAAAATTTTGACTTGTAAAACTTTAGAACTTGCATAACCACTGCATCTTAGAAATGAAAAAAAAAAAAAAATTAACACCCAAGTGCTCCCTTCCCTTTCCTTGGCACAGCAAGATTGAATAACCCAATCAATTACACTTCAATTTTTTAAAAAAACTGAATAATCCTGCTTATGACGTAGAAAATCTATCCATTCAAAGAAGGGTCCTGAGGCCATCCTTTAAATAGGGGCAACTAAAAAAAACAAAAACAAAAACAACAAAAAATAAATAAATAGGGGCAACTAGAAAGGGTTAGGCAAGAAAGGTGTGGCTTGTTTCAGGTAGGGAAAAAAAGCAGCTAAAATTCATGCTAAGGGAGCTGGCTTCAGACTACAAGTTACTCTCTCATATCCTGGTCCTTCCAAGATTTGGACCTAGGGAAGCAGAGCTAAAGGCTAAGGAGGTAGGCCTAGAGACCTAGAAGGACACAAAGAAATGGGTTCAAAGGAAGGTGGTCTAGTCCCCATGCTGGGCTAACAAGTCGGTGCCAAAACACCTCTGCCCCCCGGCAGACATGTACACTGTTCTCTTATTCTTCTGTTGGATTTGACACTCGATCTGTGACTAACTCCAGGCCCAGGATGGCCTAGGAATATGATCAAAGATACTCACTGAGATTCCTGATGAAACAAGAAGCTCTCAAGCTCTCAGTTTCTGACCTTTTTTCAAATAGGACCTAGACTGCCAGACTGGCCCAGATAAGCCAATTAATTACCCTTCCCCTTTATTCCCTGTCCACCGTAAGTATTTCGGCCTCTGTTTTGAGTTAGGATTCCCAAAAAGATGATACTGTTATGAAGCTCATAGACCACATCCACACTATGAGAACCAAGCCTTTATTTACAGCTTTTTAACAACCAAGTACCCTAGATTCTTCCCATTTTCCCTCAATCACAAGAAATTTTCTCTCCTCTTGAGTTGGGAATGGGTGGGTGGTAATCATTCAGTTCCTTCCTTGGTCCTAGATTCCTTGCAGGTTGTGTTGCAAGAATCTGCAAGAATCGTGCTTGGTGTGTATGTGACCTTAAATCACTACTTCTCCCCCCTTCAACCCCAAACCTGCCCCCACACACACTGACTGAATTCAAACATCTTAAAATAGTATCAGCATGATTAATGAGAACTTTGTTTCATGCTCTATCCCTTCTTAGTCTGTGGTGGAAGGTCAAATGAAGCAAATTCCAAAGGAGAAACTAATTTTGTTTCCAGGGCAGGACAGAAGATACAAATAGCATAGTGCTGAGAAGACTCCAAATTAGCGTCAAAATCTGGTGTAACTGAAGCCAAGGTGTTACCCTAGGGTCAAGCTTCTTTGGCTACAGAATTGGAAGTGTTAATGACTTAGTCATTTCCAACTCTTGGTGACCCAATGGACTGCCATGCCCTTCTCCAGGGGATCTTCCCGATCGAGGGACTGAACTCCAGGCAGATTCTTTACCATCTTTGCCTACAGGATGATATCAAAACCATTTTCCCTACTGCTGACTTTCCCATTTAGTGAACACCCTCCCAACTCTAAAGCCTAGCCCTCCACTTAAGCAACTGCTTCCCTGGCAGAATTTTCATGCAGATGTTTTAGCTCATTTTTCTATTTCCCACATATTTCAGAGTAAAAGGGGAGTCTATCTTTCTCATTCTCAATGTCTCTTCCAGATCTCTGTCACCTTTTATCTTTTATTGAAGTATAGTTGAACTATAATAATTTTAATTATTGCCGTATAGCAAAGTGTTATACATATATATATATATATATATATGGCATATACAGGGAATATAACTATATGTATATATATGTGTGTCTGTATATATGTATGTGTGTGTGTGTGTGTGTGTGTGTGTGTGTGTGTGTGTGTATCGGAGAAGGCAATGGCACCCCACTCCAGTACTCTTGCCTGGAAAATCCCATGGACGGAGGAGCCTGGTAGGCTGCAGTCCATGGGGTCACTAAGAGTCGGACACGACTGAGAGACTTCACTTTCACTTTTCACTTTCATGCATTGGAGAAGGAAATGGCAACCCACTCCAGTGTTCTTGCCTGGAGAATCCCAGGGACAGGGGAATTGGTGGGCTGCTGTCTATGGGGTCACACAGAGTCGGACACGACTGAAGCGACTTAGCAGCAGCAGTAGCAGCATATGTATATATAGGGTGTGTGTGTTTGTATGTATGTGTGTGTGTATATACACACACACACTTTTTTTTTGGCCTCACCACATGGCATGTGGGATCTTAGTTCCCCAAACAGGGATCGAAACTGCACCCCCTGCATTACAGGCACAAAGTCTTAACTACTGGATCAGAGAAGTCCCTATACATTCTTTTTAATATTCTTTCCCATTATAGTTTATCACAGGATATTAAACATAGTTCCCTATGCTGTACAGTAGGACTTTGTTGCTTACCCATTCTATATATACCAGTTTGCATCGGCTAATCCCAACTCCACTTCATTTTAAATTCCTACTTTTCTGAGGCTTCTATCATCTAGCTATATCTTACTACTCGAAAGTTCGGATTACACCATTTTGTTTTTTTTCTTTGATAAAAGACCTATAGTATTATTTGTTTTCACAAACTGAAGGAAATTTGAAAAAGATTAAAAAAAAAAAAGGCAAAAGTGAAAACTGCACTCAGTGTTGGCTTTGCAGTGAGTTGTCATACAAGCAGCTCTATACCCTAAGTGCGAAGGAGTGGAACGACCAAGCTCCTGCCCTGGGAACTACACTCAGCCTCTTAGCATCAAGTTGCCACAGCTTTGAACTGTGTCTGTGAGCATCGGTGCTTTACCTCAATTTATTTTGTCCATCACTTGGCGAGAAGCGTCCTAAGGTAATTGCTTCTTTGCTTTAAGTCATTTCAACTTATGAAAGGTTTCACAGGGACACTCTATAAATTCAATGGGAAAACCTCCACCTCTGTCTTTGCCTGGGTCTACCCCGTCACTGATCTGAAGATTATGGAAATAAGCTCACACTTTCACCTCCACTTCAGTCATCCACTTTCATGTATACATTTCAGACCAGTCTTACCTGGAACTGCTATACATTTTAAGTAAATCTGATCTACTTTTAAACATCTTAAATTTAAATACCCCAGGTTTTCATCAGCACTGCCACATAAAAAAGAATGAAGTTACATTCTTACCTCACTCCTCATACAAAGATTAACTCAAAATGGATCAAAAACCTAAAACTAAGAGCTAAAGCTATAAAAGTCTTAAAAGAAAACAAGCCTTTGGATTTGGCACGGATTCAGCAAAAACTTCTTTGGCAGGCATGATACCAACAGACACAGGCAACTAAAGAAAAAACAAATATACTGGACTTCATCAAAACTGAAAACTTAACACCATTAAGGAAGAATAAAGACAACCCAAAGAATGGGAAAACACATTTGCAAATCATGTAGATGATAAGAAGTAAATCTAGAACATATAAAGAACTCTTACAACTCAATGATTAAAAAAAAACAACAACAAAGTGGGACTTCCCTGGTGGTCCAGTGGTTAAGAATCCACCTGTCAGTGTAGGGGACACAGGTTTGATCCCTGGTCCAGGAAAAGTCCACATGCCACAGGGCAACTAAGCCCATGCACCACAACTACTCAGCCCTACCAAGCCTGTGTTCTAGAGCCCATGAGCAACAACTACTGAGGCCTGTGCACCCTAGTGCCCACGCTCCGCAGTGAGAAACCACCACAATGAGAAGTCTGTGCCACTGCAACTGAAGAGCAGCCTCTGCTTGCTGCTACAACGAGGACCCAGCCCAGCCAAAAATAAATACATAAAAAATTTAAAAATGGACACGGTATCTGAATAGCCACTTCTCCTAGGAAGATACACAAATGGCCAATAAGCACAAGACAAAATGCTCAACATCAGGTAAATACATATCAAGATACCATTTTACACATTTTACTAGGATGACCAGAATCAAAAAATCAAGACAATAATAAGTGCCACTGAGTATGTGGAGAAACTGTAATCCCCACACATTGCTGCTGAAAATGTAAAATGGTGCAGCTGCTTTGGAAAACAGTCTGACAATTCCTCAAACAACTGAACAGTTACCATATGACTTAGCAACTCCATTCCTAGGTACATACCCAAGAGAAATGCAAACGCACATCCACACAAAAACCTGAACATAGATATTTTTAGCAGTATTATTCATAAAAAAATAGAAACCCAAGTATCCATCAGTGGATGAATAGATAAATAAAATATAGTATACTCATACAATGGAATATCGTGTGCTTAGTCACTCCGTCACGTCTGACTCTGTGACCCCATGGACTGCAGCCCACCAGGTTTCTTTGTCCATGGGATTCTCCAGAATCTCCAGGTGGATTCTTTACTGTCTGAGCCAGGGAAATCCCACAATGGAATACTATTCAGCCCTAACAAGGAATGAAGTACTAATACGTGCTACAACTTGGGTGAAAACTTCGGAAATAATATGCTAAGTCAAAGAAGCCAGTCATATGTTATCATACATGATTCTGTTCATAAAGAAGGCCAGAATAAGGAAATCTCTAGACACAGAAAGGAAGTATGTGGTTGCTAAGGGCTGGAGGGAATGAGAACGGAGGAGCTGTGGGGGGGTGAGTGACAGTTAAAGGGTACAAAATTTCTTTTTGAAGTAATGAAAATATTTTGAAACTGACTATGGTAATGGTTGCACATACTTGTATGTACTAAAAACTACAGAACTGGACATTTTAAACTGGTAAGTTGAATGGCACATAAATTATATCTCAATAAAGCTGTTTTCCCCCCCAAATCCTGCCTGTTATTCCTGTCCATCCCCAGTTATTTCTTTATCCTTCCCTCTCTCATTTCTTAAGACATCCGTTCCATTGACATTCCCACCCTTTCTCTGCCTATCAGTCCTCTCCCACATTCACTTTCTTCTCTTTCTAGAGTCTGTGGCCCGATCATTTCAGCATTATCGGTAGCTCCCTCCAATCCCCTATTCCTACGCGCTCAGGACTGGATCAACCAAACTGTCTGCTTTTCCTAAGCTTACAACTAGATTACTGATCATCACTAGGGGGATTAAAAAAAAAATCATACAACTTTACATATCAGTGCCACCTGCAGCCTCAACTATTCAAACTTCCTTTATCTCAAAATTCCTACACTGTCCCTTCATCAACAACCATTCTTTTATGTTTTTCCTTCTATTATATTTCACAAGGAAAACAAAACAAGGGAACACCAGCTTCCTTCCCACACACCTTTCCTTCCCACCTCTCTATAATGACAGTGGAAGACGTTTTTCTCATCTGGTTCCTATTTTTTCTCGTATACTCAATCAAGGACATCACACACTTATTACCTATCCTCTCCCCTTGCTTTCCCTTTTAATCATTTCTTCAACTTTTAGGCATACTTGATTCTCCAACTCAAAAAATAACACCAAACCCTCTCTTGACCTTAGAGCCTTCTTTCCAGCTACCATCTCTCTAGCCTCCCTTTCACAGTCTAATTTCTTTAAAAATGTTTCCTCAGAGGATTCTGGAAAAAATGGCAGCAGCATAGTTTTTGATCTCTTCAAATCTCCACATCAAATGGGGGCTTCTGACAGCAAAATCAAAACCCTCTGGACAATATTTACAACAAAACTAGGTTACAAGGTATCCCCCACACTCAAAAATACAAGCACATGAGCAAAGCAACAACTGCCACAAGACCTGCATCAGACTGGTATCAGGGCTGGAAAAAGCAGAGAGCAGTAAATGGACCTGAAAACAGGAGAACCCTGAACTAGTCAACAGGTAGTCAACAGCAAGTAAAACTGAAAACAACAATTGAAACCAGGAGGGGTTTTGCTGCCTCTAATACAACGTGAGTTTAAGGATCTTGCAGTAAGAAGGTCCAAAAGGGCTGGAGCAATTCAAGCCTTTTGAAATCTTAAAATCAACCGGGCTGCCAGGGGTTCCCTCGAGGATAGAGCACCACACTGAAGATAAAATTGTTGAGAAGAGAATCAGTTCAGCAGAAGAGGGACAAAAGGAATGAAGCAAAGAAGAAGGTCCAAAGCAAACTGGAGAAGGGAACAAAACCAGGAAATCTCAGAAAGCCATATATACATATGTATGTGTGTGTGTTTTAACACTACAGGAAAATATCTGAGAAGGGAGTTCTATGAAGTTAGAAAGCTACTTTGAGCCATACTTCCTTTGAAAAGATCAGGAAGACTAAATAAAAGTCAACAAAAGAAAAATATAGAGATCAAATCCCACAGAAACTTACTAAAAGAAAAACAAAATAAGTAGAATAGCACTCCTACAATGAAAGCATGCCAGAAAGACATATGCATATCATACCAAAATTGCAACTTCTATTTCAAAATGAGCAAAAAAAGACATTAAAAATATTATATAAGGCATGAAAGAACATCAATCAGAATTTTAAAAATCCAGAGACGAACTCAAGAAGATATTAGAAATTTAAAAAATCATTTAAAATACAAAGTCTAGAACTAGAAGGAACACAAACAAGAGTGAATAAACACAGTAATCAGAAGAAAATAGAGATACTACAAAGGATTAAAGAGAAAGGGTCGTTTACTGAAGACAGGAAAAGAGTTATTTGGATGAAGTTCCATGACATACTGTACAGCACCTCTCATACCTATGAATATTGATCCAGAATGACCAAGTCTAAGAAAAATTTTAATACAACTATTGGACCTTAAAGGAAAATATACTGGGAATATCCAGACAAAAATAGTAAGTGACTTACAAGGGAAAGAAAATTAGGTGATCAGCCAGTTCTGTGCAAGATAAAAGCTTTGGGTCATACTGCTATTTTCCATGGCTACCATGGAAAGACAATTTGCAAGAAATACAATGGATAGATAGCATGGTGAGTTGTACAATGAGTGAGTGGCCATCAAAATCTTTTTAACAGATACACTATTAAAAAAAAGGATGAAAAACGAACCTGTCAGATTAAGAGACAGATCAAAATTTAAGAAAACAGGCAAAACTAAGCATAGCATCTAGGTATACGCAGTTAGTAACTAAGAAGAAATGCAATCAAGTAACAGATAACTACGTAAAGCAAGATATCAAGTCAAACTCTTTAATCTAGATCAGTGCTGTCCAACAAAACTTGCTGGAATGAGGGAAACGTTTTTACCTATGCACATGAGGAGCTGAACTTTTTTATTAACTCAAATAGCCACGTATGGCTGGTGAGTATCCTATTTGACACAACAGAACTACACTCCTCTCTTAAATTTTAGGAAATACATACCAGATATTGCCACATCAAAGCTGCACATGTTCCCCAATCTCAAAACATCCAAAACTTAACCCAACACTGTCCTTCCTGGAATCTCTTCCTCCTGTGGTCCCTCTCTTAGTGACCAACACTATTCTCCAACCTGGGCATTATTTGGACTCCTTTTTCTTTTTTTGATATTACAAATGTATTGAACTTCAACATTAGTAGCACAATCTTTTATCTTTTTTTCTTAAGGTAACACCACTTTTTTTTTCCTTATAATTACTAGTTTTTACAACAGGAGCTGTATCTTACACATAACGAAATTGTTTTATGATACTTTACTTATAAAAAAAGGTTTCTCCAAATGATAATTGCTCAAATGTAAAGGGTAAAGTAGAACTGCGGTGTTACCACTGGAATGTGTGTCAAAAAACTAAAATTAATTTAAATAAGTCATTCTAGATGTTAACATTAGAAGAACTGGGTGAAAAGCCTATGGAACATCTGTATTCTCTGTGATTTTTTTTGTAAATGCAGAATTATTCCAAAATAAAGTGTATTTAGAAGAAAAGTCCTTGCAGTTCTATTTCATTTACTAATCCAAGAAAAGTTTATTGAGGGCCTATTACAGATACTCTTCTAAGTTCCCAGGACAGAACAGTGACAAAGACAGTCTCAGCCCTCCAGGAGCTTGCATTCTGCTCAGAGCTGAAGGGAATGGATATTAAAATCTGAAGGTTAGACTGCAGACAGGTCATTTGAGGCAGAGGTAAGTCTTGGGAAAAAACAACAGAGGACACTCACGAGCAAGAGTCAAAACGCTCAGCATTATTCTAGGGCTTTGGAATGAAGCTAGAGAAACCCGGATCACCAAGCTCCCTCATCCCAGTCCCTTCCCTCAGCATGCTGTCGCTGTTCTTGTCAGTAAACTTTCTGGCTCTATCACAGGCATCTGGCCAGGTCCCAGCCCTCACCTGGATCAACATCTTCCTATCATCAGGAGAGGTCAAACACTGCTGGGCATCTAAAGCTTATAGGAACCAAAACAGGGGTCTTTCGAGTTTCAGCAGAATTCTCTCTGACTCCTCCTTAATTCAGGCTCCACGTTCAATCAGTCAAGAAATTCTGTAATTAATAATAATACCTAAATATCTCTCAAATGTATGTCTTGCAGTGCCACTGCCATCGTCCCTTCTTTAGGGCACTATCACGCTCCTTGGACTATTCTCTTAACAGCTCTGTCTCCAGTCTTGCCTCATCCTCAGATCCTCCTCCACTTAAGCCTCCAATAGCCTTTCTTTCTTTGCTGTTAGAGTAACATCCAAACTCATTATATACATAATGGTAAACTGCTATAAAGTCACAGCCACAAAACCTCACTGAATACTCCACACTGCCTGGCAGTCTTTCCGATGTTTCCTTTCTTTAATGACTACTGCAAACATTACTCACTCCAAAACCTCTCATCTTCCTTTAATTCTTTGCGGATAACTTTACCACTGACTTCACAGAAAATAAGTCATCTCACCAATCACCACATTCTGTCATTCCCACAGCCCAAATAACTGCCAGTGCCACCCACCTCTATTGTCGCTGCCACCACTCCACTCCACACCACGTTTTCTGCTTGCCTAGTCTTCCACAGTAGCTTTCTTAACTAGTTTTTCTGCCTCTAATCTTGCTCCCTTCAGATAATTCTCCCCACTGCACACAAAACAATTGTTAAAGATAATAATTCTAAAATATTACTGTGAATCAACCTGGGATTTTGTTAACATATAAACATCTGAGCCTTCCCTCCCTCTGCAACAGTCTGTTTCAATAGGATTTTCTTTCATGTAGACGTTCCTTGGATCTGACAAACACTGCTTTAAAATTTAAGTCTAATCCATACTCCATATCATACTCTTGTTTAAAACCCTGTTATACTTTACTTTCTTAGAATAAAATCCAAATACTTTTTCAACCAGGCTTATAAAGTACTTTAAGATTTGGACTGAGATTCATCCTTACCACCAGTTATACTAAATCTTCCATGTCCTCCAACTCACTATCCTCCAATCCCACCACTTCTGGACATTCTTCTCGGACAGTTTCCTCTGCTAAAAAAATTCTAGCTAGCTAACTCCTACTCATCATTCAGGTCACTATTCGAAGAGTCCCTCCTGTAAATACTTCCAAACACCCTACACTCAGTTAGCTGCCCCTGCCATGTGCTCCCAAAGCACCCTATGCTTCCCCATACCATGGCATTTAACAAACAGTTGTTGTAATTACTTAACTGCCTATATTTTCCCTCTCTGATCTGGAATGTAAATTCCATGAGGTCAGAACCATGCATCTTTTATTCCAGGGCCTAGCACAGCTCCTGGCGCTAAGAAGGCATTTAATAAAGAAAAAGAAGAAGTAATCCCTGCATGATCTGACCCCTACTCTATAATTTGCCTTTATTTCTGGTATCCATCCTGTCCCAACGATGTTCCAGCCACACCAAACTACTTTCAAGTTTCCAGACAGTCAATCTTCTCTCCTATCTCTGAGCTTTTGCAGCTGTTGTTCCCTCTGCCTAGAACATGATTTGCCTGGCTAACTCCAATTTATTCTTCTCTGACTGCCTAATATGGAATCAGTACCCAGTCATTAACACCCTATTTAACCCTATCCCCCAGCAGTTGTCACCAAGTCCTATGATTTCCTCAATGTCGGTCTGACTTCCTTAGTAGGCTGTAAGATTCCGAAAGATAGGAACTTTGTTATAGTGTTCACTTCTGCATCTCCAGGGCTTAATGGTAAATCTAATATGTAGCAACAGTTCTACAAAATTTACAGAATGAACCTTTGATCCACAATCCAATTCTTTCTGTATAAATCAGAGCTCTATTCAACAGTTCCAGGAAACAAGTAGCCATTCTGATAACATCTCTAGTAGTTTACCCAATCAAAGCAAACTAAGTTCACAAACATTTGGCTTAGGGAAACTTTCTGCTAAAGACAGAAAACCTCATCTGTAAACCGAGAAATGTTTCTGACACAAACCACTCAGAATCCTACCCTTCTGAGGTCTTCAGACATACTCAAAAAATACCCAACTGGCTGGTTTCACCACCTAGGCATCATAAAATGGAGTGTCAAACATCCTGTGAAGGGCCAAAGAATGTTCTCATTCTCTTATTTAGCATCTTATTTTCTTTAGATAGGGTGAAAGGTCAGCTATAAACAGTGTAACACATGTGGCCTGAAGAGGTTTATACAAAGTTTCCCTCTCTATAACTGAACAACACTTTGTATAATAGTTTTTCAGAAGCATAAATGAAGAATGCACAAGCGGAGTAACAAACAGGTCAGATGCTTTCAAACCACAGGTGGGTACAACTTTTAAAACACATTTTCCAACCTACATCATAGGAAAAAGAATCTATCACACTCACTTCTGAGTCTTCTGCACTTTCATAATCCGAAAGAACAGCTGAAAGAAAACAGAAACATATAAAGAAAAAAAAAATGCAACAGAAATTTTATAATTACATTTTCCAGTGCTTGTTGTGGGTCAAGCTAAAACTCTCATTTAATTCTGACATCAACCTATGAGGTAGATGAAATTATAGTCCCCATATACAGACGGAAAACAGGTTCAAAGAGTGACTTTGACTTTCCCAAGATCATACAACTAGAACTTAAGCTCTTGAACATTAAACTACAAAGAACCCCTTTGTGGCACCCTCCCCAAAACCCTTCACAGTCTGCTGCTGCTGCTAAGTCGCTTCAGTCGTGTCCGATTCCGTGCGACCCCACAGACGGCAGCCCACTAGGCTCCTCCGTCCCTGGGATTCTCCAGGCAAGAGTACTGGAGTGGGTTGCCATTTCCTTCTCCACTTAACAGTCTGAGAAGATGTCAACTGCTGCAGACAGGTGACCTGAGTTTGAAGATCTCTATCATGATGCTACTCACCATCGCCCTCGATGCCATCTTCACTCTCCTGAAGGAAAGAAGACATGGGTTAGTTCTACTATTTTCAGGGGGTGGAGAAACGAAGACTGAACACAAGATGGTTGAAAAGGCAGACGAAGGAAGGTATATCTTTAACAGGCAGGATCTGAGGGAGGTCCCGTCTATTCACCTCCAGTCCCAATTTCTGAGTAAATATCCGCTTTCCATCCGCAGCAGCTCCGCCTGTCCCCCAACAAAGCCTCAATCCCTTCTCTTCCCTTGGAGCTTCGGCTGCAAACCGCACCGGGATCGCTCTCCTCTTCTCCAACACACTACGCCTCAGCATCTACGGTCAACTCCCAACCTCCCATCACCACCTACACCCCGCCCCCGGTCCGGTCCGCCCCGCCCGCGCGCACTCACACACTCCGACTCCTCAGCGCTCTTAGCGCCCCCGCTCTCCACCCGCCGCAGATGAAGGGCCCCAGCTCGCCCTCCGCGCTGGGAAGGCAGAGAGCCGCTGCCGCCGCCTCCAACACTACCGCTGCAGCTCCCACCGCCCCGCGCCGGGGAACCGCCGCTGTCTGAGCCGGAGGCACCAGATTCTTCGTCCTCGGTGTCCTGCGAAGCGCGCTGCCGCCGCCGGTCCGCCATCTTACGGAGAACGGCCGCCGCAGGCCAGATCCTGACGTACCGCGCCCGTCGCAGGGGCTGCCGGGAGGCTTGAGAGCTGGTCCCAGCATGCTTCACTTGCGGCGCTGGTCGCCTCGCTTTTCGGGGGGAGGGGCTGGGGGCGGAGCTGGCACGCTGCGGCACGTTTGCGGGTGCGCGGGATTGCGTATTCGGTGATGTGAAGGGGCGTGGTGAGGCCTCTGACTTCCCGGCGGTTGGGCCCCGGGCGAGGAGAGTTGCTCTTGGGCGGGCAGTCGGCTACGGTCCTTGCCCGGCCATCTTGGGCTTGGGTGGATAGCGGTGACCTGTCACAGCTTCACTGCGGCATTAGAGTTGTTTCATGATATTCTTTTTCCATCTCTCATTTCTACCTACGTTTGAAGCAGATTGTTTGACTGTATTCGTTTGCTTAGTAAAAATTACGAATCAAGGGAAACCTCTGAAGCCGTTGTGCTGCTTCAGATTTGTTGTATCAGTCCATTTTAAGCTAAAGGGCGGAGGAGAAGCCCGAGGATTTAGTGTTGCACCACTACAGTGTTTCCCCTGTATTCTCATTTCTTCCCCCTTCATGTGTCTTCCCACCCCAGCCATCAACTCCCTCAAAGTGCAGGCTAATACGATGTGCTTAGTCGCTCAGTCATGTCCTATTCTTTGCGGCCCGATGGACTGTAGCCAATATGGGTCCTGTGTCCATGGGGATTCTCTAAGCAAGAATACGCGAACGGGTTGCCATGCCCTCCTCCAGGGTATCTTCCCAACCCAGGAATCGAACCCAGGTCTCCCACATTGCAGGCGGATTCTTTACCGTCTGAGCCAGATGGTAATCTTACTAAAATTTTAGAACCGACTTAGAGATAATCATCAGATCAGATCAGATCAGTTGCTCAGTGGTGTCCGACTCTTTGCGACCCCATGAATCGCAGCACGCCAGGCCTCCCTGCCCATCACCAACTCCCGGAGTTCACTCAGACTCACGTCCATCGAGTCAGTGATGCCATCCAGTCATCTCATCCTCTGTCGTCCCCTTCTCCTCTTGCCCCCAATCCCTCCCAGCATCAGAGTCTTTTCCAATGAGTCAACTCTTCGCATGAGGTGGCCAAAGTACTGGAGTTTCAGCTTCAGCATCAGTCCTTCTAAAGAAATCCCAGGGCTGATCTCCTTCAGAATGGACTGGTTAGATCTCGTTGCAGTCCAAGGGACTCTCAAGAGTCTTATCCAACACCACAGTTCAAAAGCATCAATTCTTCGGCGCTCAGCCTTCTTCACAGTCCAACTCTCACATCCATACATGACCACTGGAAAAACCATAGCCTTGACTAGACGAACCTTTGTCGGCAAAGTAATGTCTCTGCTTTTGAATATGCTATCTAGGTTGGTCATAACTTTCCTTCCAAGGAGTAAGTGTCTTTTAATTTCATGGCTGCAGTCACCATCTGCAGTGATTTTGGAGCCCAGAAAAATAAAGTCTGACACTGTTTCCACTGTTTCCCCATCTATTTCCCATGAACTTCCTGATGTTCAAGCTGGTTTTAGAAAAGGCAGAGGAACCAGAGATCAAATTGCCAACATCCACTGGATCATGGAAAAAGCAAGAGAGTTCCAGAAAAACATCTATTTCTGCTTTATTGACTATGCCAAAGCCTTTGACTGTGTGGATCACAATAAACTGTGGAAAATTCTGAAAGAGATGGGAATACAGACTACCTGATCTGCCTCTTGAGAAATTTGTATGCAGGTCAGGAAGCAACAGTTAGAACTGGACATGGAACAACAGACTTGAGGAGTACATCAAGGCTGTATGTTGTCACCCTGTTTATTTAACTTATATGCAGAATACATCATGAAAAACGCTGGACTGGAAGAAACACAAGCTGGAATCAAGATTGCGAGGAGAAATATCAATAACCTCAGATATGCAGATGACACCACCCTTATGGCAGAAAGTGAAGAGGAACTAAAAAGCCTCTTGATGAAAGTGAAAGTGGAGAGTGAAAAAGTTGGCCTAAAGCTCAACATTCAGAAAACGAAGATCATGGCATCCTGTCCCACCACTTCATGGGAAATAGATGGGGAAACAGTGGAAACAGTGTCAGACTTTATTTTTCTGGGCTCCAAAATCACTGCAGATGGTGACTGCAGCCATGAAATTAAGATGCTTACTCCTTGGAAGGAAAGTTATGACCAACCTAGATAGCATATTCAAAAGCAGAGACATTACTTTGCCAACAAAGGTTCGTCTAGTCAAGGCTATGGTTTTTCCAGTGGTCATGTATGGATGTGAGAGTTGGACTGTGAAGAAGGCTGAGCGCCGAAGAATTGATGCTTTTGAACTGTGGTGTTGGATAAGACTCTTGAGAGTCCCTTGGACTGCAACGAGATCTAACCAGTCCATTCTGAAGGAGATCAGCCCTGGGATTTCTTTAGAAGGACTGATGCTGAAGCTGAAACTCCAGTACTTTGGCCACCTCATGCGAAGAGTTGACTCATTGGAAAAGACTCTGATGCTGGGAGGGATTGGGGGCAAGAGGAGAAGGGGACGACAGAGGATGAGATGACTGGATGGCATCACTGACTCGATGGACGTGAGTCTGAGTGAACTCCGGGAGTTGGTGATGGGCAGGGAGGCCTGGCGTGCTGCGATTCATGGGGTCGCAAAGAGTCGGACACCACTGAGCAACTGATCTGATCTGATCTGATGAGGAAAGGAGGAATTGATTTTTTTTTTTTTTTGGTCACCCTGGAAAGCAAAGCAAGAACCAGTGGGCTCAAGTTACAAGAAGTTAGATTTTGTCAACAAGAAGAATTCTCTAACATTTAGGAAAAACTGGACAGGAGAAAATGAAAGTGTTAGAGAAGAAGCTGGATTTCATTTGTCTGGAATGTTGTCAGAGGGAAATCATGTACTTGGGTCAGACTACATGACCTATAAGGTCCTTCCAACTGAGGTTTTATTAATTAGACACCAGGCACCAAGCATCCTATCATCTCTTATTTTTTTTAACTGCCCATTATCTGTAAGGAAGAACCCAGGACAAAGAGAGGTGGAACATACATTGTGTACATACACAAATGGAAGTTAGTATCTCATATAAAAGGGAAAATGGTGTTTTTCTATTTTGTGAAAGTGGATATCTTTTTCTAGTCCTTTAAAATATCCAAGCAAAATTGTTTAATGCTTCCCAATAAATCTAATAAATTGAAGCAGAAGTTCAAAAATTAACAGCCACAATAGTTTATTTACAGTTGAACTCTTTATAAGATATTTACAAGACAACCAATTTTACACATCAGAAATGGTATCAAAAGTATGAATTACAACACAGACAACAATATGAAATGGGCATAAAACAAAGCTGAAGTAGACAGACAAGCAATTTCTTTTTTTTAATTTATTAACACTAGCTTAAACTTTGTTAAAGAAAGAAACAAAGAACTATGTTTTAGGAGAACGGCAGGGCCTTCACTTGAAGATTGAATTTCACAGTGTTGTATCCCATGTAGGGAAAAAACAAGACTAATTTCCCCCCACACTCTGACACACTGTCTTTTTGCTCTTGGAACTTTGCTCATCTACTCTCCAACCTCCTCGAAAAAACTTCAACATATCCAAATCAAAGGAGAATTGATCTAGAAGAGGGGGCAATAAAATAGATACTAGGTAGAGGGAAAACCAAGAAAATTAGAATCCACCTAAGTCTGGGCAAATAGCACCTCATGGATTCCTCTTCATCTAACTTGAGTTCAGAATCTGGGAAGTCCCTTGGGTAGGAACAAACAAAGGTGAAATCTGCTAACCCATATCCAAAGGAATCCAACAAATGCTGAAAATTAAGAAACTGAGAGGAATCAAGGAATAAAATATGGAGACACTGACTGGTCTTTTTTCTTCTTGGGCACATTTTAAAGGAACATAACATAGGTCAGAGTAGGAAAGCCAAACAGTTTGCCATATTAAAATGATGGAGAACAAAGAAAATCTGGCCTAGTTTTTCTAGAAATCTCCTTCCTCTCCTTAAGGTGTGAGATGAGAGCCCCTAGTGGAATAAGTCCTATTTCTCTCTACATTCTTGCTGCAAAGAAGTTCACAGCAGGTTCCCTTGTGGAGAGCCCACTCTCCTAAGCAGATGGAGTTACAAATGAAAACCCATAGCCACACACACACACAAAGGAGAAATAAGAGCAGCAAGATCATCCAAGAATACTACATGTGCTGCCCGAGT
Source organism: Bos taurus (assembly GCF_002263795.3). Lineage (NCBI taxonomy): Eukaryota > Metazoa > Chordata > Mammalia > Artiodactyla > Bovidae > Bos > Bos taurus. Next base: position 40,429,067 of record NC_037346.1, on the reverse strand, counting down.
AATTCCTTTAAAAGTCAAACTCAGGGAGCACAGACCAACATCTCACAAAAAGCTTTAGCAGTGGGAGGCCCCTGAGGAACTTTTTTCTTCCCTTCCCACAATGGTATCCCATTCTCTCATGCTCCACTGTCGGGCCGGCCACACACCCTACATACCTTGGCTTCTCCTCTAAAAGTGCTAATAATCTGGGGACATATTCTCTTCAAGGATAAAAGCCCCTACCTTCTAGGAGATTAGACCCCTACTTGTTTTCATACAATAGTCCTGAAGACTAAAGAAAGGCAATTCCTATATATTTAAGACCAGAGGTCTTGGCTCTATTTTCCTTCCAGATAGTTACAGGGATCTTACACTGAGACCAAAGTGGCCTGGAGTGCTGTCCTGAAATTTTTTAACAAAATGGGGGAGGTGAGGGTTGGGAGGGGGGAACCAAGATGGTACACATACAAATCTATTATTACAAAATGAACTGGAGAAGCTCATTAGGTACATCTGTTTGTTTCAAAATGTAGACATTTGCCAGCCAGAGGAAGCACATATTTCCACATACATCCCCACCCTCCCTAAATCTCTAACCCACCACCAAGAGCTCAGCTAAAAGGATAAAACCCAACTAAGGAATACTCAAGAGGTGATGTGACACAAAGACATCTGTACAGGATCTGGCATGCCATTCCCAAACACCAACTGCTTTTGTTTAGAGCCATAACTGGCCCCAGACTAACCATCCTCTTTCTCTCTTCAGAAGATTTTATTCTTGAGGGGTGGGGAAAGAAATTCAGTTACCCATTAACTTAAGAAAATAATCACAGCCAAACATCCCTTCCCACATGGCTGTATCACAAAACAGTTTTAAGACAACTGTGTTTTCAGATATTTATCAACCAACTCTCCATTATCTTTTCTACCCTGTGAAGATGACTTGCTTCATCATGTCACTTGTTATTCCTCATCTGGTCCTTAAGCTCCTGGTGAAATTTTGTTTTGTTTTAGGGTAAAAACCACTATACCCATACTATAAGGAAGGGTATACGGGGCGAGAAGAGTGCCATGCAGGCACAACTCTAAAGGCAGGGGTTGCTTCATCTTCCACAAGTCTAATGAAGAGAGCCCTTTTACCCCTTTAACATAGGCAAATGTAAAGAAGCAGACCCCTGAAGCTTCCAAGTCTGCCATCCTATAGATTTAAGTTGAGAACTCATTTCCCCAAAAAGGGAAAAGAAATCCCAATCACCCTCCACAATTCACAATTAGCCCAATGAAAGAGTTTTTGTGAAATCAGAGTGATGAAAACAAAACCAAGATCAGGGGAGTATGGAAGGGCATTTTCAGCAAATGGTAACATACATAAGGACATAGGTCACATATACAGGTCTCTGCCACTCCCTGGGAATGGCATGCTACAACTATCTGAAGACAGAAGGTTCTTGCCAGCACAGCTATTTCCTACACGTCCGATGAGGTGTTTGCTTCTTCTGGATCTCCAACCTGCATCGGCTACGCTCATCCAACCAGGGCAGCTCAAAATTCCTGGCAAAAAAAGAATAAGGAAATCAACCTGCAAGACTAGAAGAAATTCGGTATGGACATGAGACTGTCAAAGAGATGGTATATCCTTCACCATTCCTAGCCCTGACTCCCAAGTCCCAAGTTTGGAGTGTCTTTCTTGCCTCAAAGTCAGAGCAACGGTGTGCTATTAAAGTGATTGAATAATCTATTTCTAAATCAAAAAGCAATCCTCCTAATTGCTGGCTTGGGAATCTTCTCATTGCAAAAGCTAGTGGCCCAGGCAGCCTCACTTGTCAAAGAACCATGGCTATCCCTAAGCCAACTATTCCACCTTATACTGAAGCTTTCATGAAGACTGAAAGCGAAGTGAAGTGCAAGCCACCTGAGAAGAGCGAAAAAAACTTTATACTTACTGTGGAGTTAGTTTTGGTAACGGTCGTCCGAATGCTACAACAGGCAAGAAGGGGGTAATCATCAAACTTTCAACTATGGAAGAAAGCCAGATGGGACCTTGTTAGTGACATAGATGGAAGATATCTAGCAACTATACCTCTTCCAAAATACCACATTCATTCAGAGCAAGCTGTATCCTGGGCCTTGTACCCTTTTTCTTCTCCGAGAAACTTACTCTCTTAGATAAACAAAACTTACCATCATCTGGCTCAGGGAAAAATGAGGTAACCTCGGGCTCAGATTCCTGAATTCCTTTCTTTTTATACATTCTGAGCTGCAGTCGCTGTAAAATTCTTTGTTCCCTGATCCTCTGAATATCCCATCTGGGAAAAACAAACCAGACAAAGAAAACAAACAAACCCAATATTACTGAAAACCTGCTCTATAAAGGCAACTCATATAATCCAGATGCTAGGGAGATCCTGGCTGAGACTTCTAGATGAGGGGATGGGGGGGCAGGGAAGTAGGGGGTAAAGAAAACTGTCTGCTTGATTAGGGAAGAGCTGTTTAGGTCTAGCAGTCTGGATCATGTGTTAGTGTTCCCCACAAGAAAAAGAGGCCAAACATCTTTAACAATAACCACTTCAAAACTGTGTTAGGAAGTCAGTAATTTAAAAGTATTAAGAGCTCCTGGGCTCCCCTCAGCAGGGATGAGATGTCACAGTCCTATAGGCTCAACTGTTCCCACAGTGAACATCTCTAGCCTCACCTTTTCCTTCTCTTCTCATCCAGCTCCAGTTTTGCATGCCTCTTTGAAAACACACTGTCATCCAGGTTCTGTGTAAAGAATAGCAGCTGATAAGTTATTTATCACCATGTGACATGTATTCTCATTTCCAGCTTCCAGGAATAAAAACTCTTTCACCTAAGTCTGTGAGTTCTATGGGTATCATGGGAAACTCCTGGTAACAAAAATCAACGAAACACATACTCCTATCCCCACTCCTACCCTTGTAGAATCTCCGTATTTCAAAATCATTTCTATAACTTTCCAAAGTGAAAGTCACATAAAACTGAAACAACCCTTCAGACTGCCACAAACCCTCCCTACCGCTATACTTTATAAGGGTATGAGTTTAAAGTAAGTATCAAGCTTTCAAAAGGCAAATGAGCTTGGAATATACAATTCTGTTTCTGAGGGGTACATGCCTAACTTTTCTACTTAGCATGAAACCTAGCTCTGTTTTGAATATTCACTAGCTACTTATTTTTTAATAAATCACTTAGCCATTTTAGATCTCAGTTTTTTCATCTATACAACAAAGGAGTTGGACTTGATAATCTCTCAAGTTACCTTCTGGCTTCAGAATTCTATTTAACCCATCCATACAGTTATGATGACATATTCAAGTTATACCCCCATTTCTAGCTATCTCTCACTCCCTCCTACTGACAGGTCTTGGGTACCTACCTCCAAAAGGTCTGAAGGATTTGGGTCCCTTAGAGGCTCTACTGAGTGGTCCCTCCAAGAAGGAACTGGAAAGAAAAAAAAAAAGAAAAAGAAAGGGAGGAGGGGTGGAACCACCCTTAAATCCAAGGTCACACAACCTACTATTCACTAGGACAAGAAGTCTTTCCCCAGATAAGACAAAGTTACCAAGTGATAGGAATCCATTCTATGGCCTCACCTGAAGCCATATTCAGTGTCCTCGCTATGGTATTGAAAGAACCTAAAATGCCATTGCAGTCTGCCAAACACAGGATCACAAAAAACCCTAAACCAATACCTGACAATTCATATAATGGATGCTATTGCAGTTCCTGAAAAACAACTGAAATTTGTAGTCATTTTGAAGTCTACAGTGTAATCACATACCAAAGAATCTCACTCTCCCCCATCCAACTGATGGGGGATACAACTCCCAACCATCCACCATCCCACCAGCCCCCACCCCAGGCCCAGTCAATATAATTCCTATTCTACTCACCAGCCAAGACTGAAGTTTCTCCTGCAACACTTGATGGCATCAGACACCCTAAATAATGCAGGAAAGAAGAATCATCTCAGTGTAAAAAGAAAAAAAGCCCATACCCAAAATGGAGGAAAGGATCATCACTGATGCTCTCACTAGGAAGCCATTTTGTTTTTTTTGAGTTGCTCTTTTGAGAATTTCTCTCGGGGGAGGGGAAGAGGGAACAACAGACAAAAGAAAAGAAAATAAGCCCACCACTTTTTTTTTTTTTACACTGAGACGACTTCTTTTCTTCATTATTTAGGGTGGTTTCCCTGCAACAGTTGATGGCCAAGGATATCAAACCTTAAACTCAGAACATGGCAGGTGAGTAAAAGTTGACCCTATTTTTTAAATAAAAGATCAGTGTTCTCAAAACTTACACATGTAGTCTTCTTAAACAGCTCCCTCCTCCCTCCAAACAAACTACCTTGCTGGTCCAGCCTGAACAACATGCACAAAGACTTTGGCTTCCTTAGAACAAGCCATTGAGACTTCCTCTTGAAATAGGGGCATCCAGAATAAGGATTCACACATTTATTCACAACTCAGGCTCCTCAAAGGACTGGGATCCCCCCAATCAGACTCTGTCTGTACTGCTAGACCCACAATATCAGAGGTGTTTGGAATTTTCTGTACTACGGCAGAAAGGGTTTTCAAAAACAGCCAGTCACACAGAACAGCTCGGGACCAAGCCATTTCTCAATCCCGGATGGGAAATTGCTTCACGGTTTCTCTTGTTACACAGCATTGCCATGGCAGCAAGAAGGTTAACCATTAAGGATGAACCTGTTCAACTGACTGAACCAACAAAAACCTGAACCTAGATCAGGGTCCTGGTCTATCTATGTACTCAAATGTAAGGCCTAATGAATTTTAGATAATGAAGAAGAGTAATCTATCTTCCCCACTTGATTTTGTCACCAGAACAGCCAAACAAAAGCCTGGAGAATGCTCTTGTCTTATTGGAATGGATTCCCATACCCAGCCCTACGAGGGCAAGACACATCAGTAGAAACTCAGGACTGTGACTCTATCCAAGAAGGCTTCCCCACCATCACCCCGGAGCACCCACAGTGACTGTCATAGACTAACATTACACGATTGAAGGCACATTCCAGTTACTGGTTGATGTAGGAGATAGGGAAGCATCTCTGTATGGAAGCCATGAAGAACAAAAAGGGAATGAAGACCAAGGTCCCATACCCCACACCCATCCCAAGCAGCTCAGATATCCCAAGATAGTCCTTATTGTTTGAAAAATAGTTTGTAGACCATTTTATTTAAATATATGAACAACCAATGGGCTACTGCAATCCAAGTAAACTCTTCACATTTAGAACCTTTGTGAAGTATAGTGAGATATAGTAAGACTGTTGGTCTTTGGCAGATTCCTCCTGCCCCCCAGACCGGGACACAGAGATACAGATAAATGTTTATATAGTTAAAGAGCGGAGGCCCAGGTGAAATTCCCCACCCCAAGCTGGCTCCCCAGCCCAAAAATTACCATTGGCCCCTGAGAACACCCAAAGACCACCCTCCCAGGTTTCACACAGTATCAATTGCAGGAACAGTCGTGCATGGCAAAGTATAAGTTCTATGCATTTCACAGCACAGAAAACCCTTCTTTCAGAGGGCATGCAAGTTGCCGGAGATTACACCCCCAAGTCTGGTGCTCTTGTGATGAGCAACTTACTGGCAAACACATCTCCCAGTGTTGTAAGCAGGCAAATACATTGAGCACATTTTGCTGTAATTCCATCTATTTGCAATGCCTGCACAGTGTCTGTCTCTGGCTGTTAACTTACTCATTCTTGACAGAACTCTGCTTTATTGATTGCACTTTTTTAAAAATGCCAAAGGCATTTTCACACTTGTTAGCTTGACCGCCACCACTAGGGTATAAGAGCAAGTGTTCTCTATGCCTTACTTGCTACAGTCTCCTCCTTCTTTGGAGAGGATTCCCGTAATGGTAACGGTGATGGGGGAGGCTGGTGCCAACGACACAAATACATTTCTGTGGTGGAAAGGTACGGCAAATCTTCTATCTCACTTGAGAAGGCTTTCTCCTTGGGATGGATGCTGGGTCCCTTCTGGGGAGTTGAGAGTCTTGGCGGGGTGTCCACTGAAGACCGGGGCTTTTCTGGAGTTTCTTGGCTCCTCAATTCACGTTTACAAACAGTTTCAGATAAGGAACCACAGGGTTCCTCTTTAACAGGAGAGTGCTTAGGAGTTTTTGTTTTGACTTTTGAAAATTCAGGAGCCAGCTTTTTAACAGGAATCTTTCTTTCTGTACTTCCAAATGGGGATTTCCTATTAGATAGGGAAGAAAACATTATAGAATTTTATTGACTCTTGAATAAAATCTGATTTGATTACATTTTCGGGCAAGAGAACTAGCTTGCTCCAAAATGACCAGTATTCAAGTATCTAAATATCTGGGTTCACTTGGCTGTCATGAGCAGGAACAGCCTCATGCTTAACAGTATGTATAATAAGCCTTTAGTAAACGTTTGTTGAACAAGTGAGTTTCCATGCTTAAGCACCTCTACTACTATTCTATTTACTACTAAATCTAAAAAGGTTCCTATTTTATTCCAGATCCTTTAGCTAACATCAGATGCCTCTACTCTGTGGTCTATTTCACTCCTGTCAACCAGATGCCAGTCTTATCCCACCCCCCTATTCCTATACCATGTTAATTACAACCATTTTTTCTTGCTATCTTCTGATTCTCTTTCTCCCACCAGTCTACACACACACACACACACACACGCACACTTCAAGAATGTCATCTCCTTTCCTTTTTTACCAACCTAAGTTCTATACTTTTTCAAGATCCATTTCCTCCTTAAACTTTCACTATTCTAACGCACAATAATTAATCTCTTAATAGTCTGTATCACTGTTGTCCATCTGCATATTGAATTCTGAGTTTTCAAAGTGTATGCTATCCTTATAGCTAGACTAATCTCTTCGAGTCCAAGGACAGTTAGAGCTTACATTTTTAACATCTACCAGTGTCTAACGCAATGAAGTAATTTAATACTTCCTAACTTGAAGTGAAGGGCTATAGTTCTAAGAAATTCAGCTGTCACATTTGCCGCCCATTCTCTTTATGATGTATACTGCATTCTGTAATTATTACTGTGGCCAAAATGTTCCTAACAGACTTTTATAGCGCACACAAGGATGTTTCAGTTTCTCAGTGCAGAAGACCTTGTGATTCAAGATACAGTTGTATTAAAACTAATTCATAAGTCCTCATCCCTTACTCTCAGTCACTGCAAACAAGTGACCTCAAGTCCAGACAGTGTAACAAAGTTATCAGCACACCTTTTGTGTCCCTTTCCACTCCGCCCACAGGAGAAAGGCTTGGGAGGCAGAGTCTGGGGTGTCTCAGAAAGCTCCGGCTGGCACTCCAGTTTAATTTTCTCCGATAGCTCCGTTTCCTCTCTTTCTTCAGTTTCATAGCCCTGAAACAGCTTGTGCCTTTCTTTCTCGTTATCCTTCTTTACCAGCTGCATCCGCCTTTCCATACGTTCAATCCGAGCAAGGAGCTAAAAAAGAGAGTGGCAAAATGCAGACTTAAAAAACAGAAAAATTAAACACAGGTACTTATCCCCATTCTGGAATCAGTCTGGTCTTCTGCCTCTTTCCATGAACCACCACAATTCAACTTATTTTTAACAGGCAGACATAATCTGAATAGATTTTCTTAATCACAATAGAGAAGACAAGGTGCACTGGTTAATTGGCGCTAATGTAGTTGGGGAAGGACATGGGGAATCTGTAGTTCATTCTTCTGAAAAAAATCCTCTTCACCGGGAGAGGCCACAACATGCCTTTTAAATGGCATGGTCTCTGCTACTGCTAACATGTGGCTCCAAGTCAGTTTGGGAGTTTCCAGAATTAACCTTAATGTTCTTTTAGGAGGCCCTGAAGTTCTCCAAACACTATCCTCTCTACTTCCACTCAAAAATGCTACACACAAGGGCAAAGTGCAGACAGTACATTGAGACAGAATTAAAAGCTCACACAATCACAGTGCTGCTAGGGATTGCAATGTTATTTGAAAGGGGGTACGGTAGGGTGGGGAGGTGCCACCTAAAATGTGAACACTCAATTTGGAAAACTTATAAAAAGAACCAGTACCCATAAGTCCCATCAATCATCAAATACGCATATTGCTTTGCATTTGAGATAACAGAAAAACTTACACCTATTTATTTAAATATTGAAAAGTCTTTTGACTCTAATAATTAAAGGGAGGACCACATGATCAAACACAAAATGGAAGTCTATCATCATTGAAAATTTCACATTAAAATGTTCTGAGAAAAGATGCCAACTGTGCTACTTATACTCTATAACAAGAATTTTATTTGGGTTAGACAGTGATATTAATGTTGACTTCATTATATCCACTTAGCTGCACAGATCTCATGAGGCCAAATAACAACTGGAATAAGAGAAACAAGCTTAAGCAACACTAAGACTGCAATACACAACAGAGGCAGTGAATGCCAAGTTCAGACTGACACTCTATCCTTAACTCACCCCACTTTTCCTGCCTAGGAAAATCTGCAAAAGGGCCATTACCTCAGGAACTGAGCAGAAACCACAATCAGCAGAGAGCCCCCTGTCCGCCACACTCTCATTTCATCTCCTGTTTTGATTCACAGCTTTAACGTTACTTAAGCATGTTTGTTTGTGGATGACATTTCCTTGATTTCTTCTCCTTCACTGGTCGTCCTCTCCCGACTTCCCCCCCCCAAGTCAGGACATGATGTGTTGTAATTACAGTACCATCACACCCCTAGACTGCAGTACAGTAGCTGAGCAGTGCCACCTCCATATTGAGTAACTTCCACAAATCAACACCATGAAATATTTTAATGAGACCGGCCCCAGCTCCCATCCCACCTTGCAGAATGCATTCTCTAATAAAACAGTTGCTGCCTGAAGAGATTCATTTGGAAAGCAAACAAAATGAATAGCCCTCTGCTCCCTTGCTCAGCCCTTGGCGCACACAACGCCAGAGAGAGAGAGGGAGGGAGAGAGAGGAGAGACAGAGACTGCTGCAGCCTGAACACAACAATTGTAGAAACCATGTTTATTTTTAGGCAGCTGTAAGGTATGCTAGCACTATAATATCCCACCACCACAGCTTTCCTGATATCTGGAGTATGTTTTAACACATCAGGTGCCCTTAACTACTGCTACAAGGGTAATAAAATAAAATAAAACAAGCCCATATAGTCATGCTCCTCAGAAGTACAAAGAAATAATAAATGACTTCCCTACATCTTAAGATTCTAATATAGGGGGAAAAATTTTGGTCTACTTAATACATTTAATAAGCTTAATTTCCCCTGATGCCTTAAAACCCTTCCAGTTTCTAAACACCATGCTTATACAAGGGAGCTGGTCAGTAAATCATGTTTTATAACTCAGATTCCTATTAAAACAAACAAAAAAACCCCTGAAATCAAAGGTGATGATTCTTCTAATATCATTTTAAAAAGCTAAAACAGGATTCCACTGTGAGTCACCCCAACCCCTCTGCCAATGAAAAGGTCTACTACTCTATCTAGATAAAGATGCTACAGCAGTGCTTAGAGCAACAGCTGCTATGGCCCTCTCCTCCAGAATGCATTTCTAACGCAAAGCTCTTTAACTCCTTCCATAAAGCAACCACATATGCATCCCACCTTTTCATTTTTCAACCCCTCACAAATCAGGTCTTTCCCACTCAACGTCTTTCCCACTCAACGTCTTTCCCACAAGTCTGGGGCTGTCATTTTAAATTAACCCTTTGGCACCTGAAACTTCCCCTCCCCCTCCTCCTGGGAGGTTGCCCTTTAACCCTTCCCTCAAACCCAACGTGTCTGTGAGCCTGGCTCCCAAGGACCCAGCAACTGAGAAGACTCCTTTGCTGGTGGCCGACCTCCTTACCCCTAACTCAGGGATACCTTAACCTCCTACAGCCCCCTTCCCCCGAGCATGCGCACAACTCGCTCCTCGTCCCGAACGCAGATTAACCCTTCCCGTACCGTGTCTCTCTCTGACTTCAGCTCCTCGATCTCCTTTTCCTTGGCTTGCAGCTGCTGCTGCTGCTGTTCGATGAGGTCCAATTGCAGCAGAAGGATCTGTTTGAGGCAGGCGGCCTGACTGGAAGCTCCAGAGCCGCCGCCACCTCCGAGAGGGCTCTTCCTCATACTCTTCCATCGGCCCTCGCTGGCCGCCAGGGTCCCGGCGGCGGCGGTGGGCGCGAGGGGTGGCGGCCCGGGCAGAGGTAGTGGTGGGGGTCCCGCCGGGTCCGAGGCGGTGGCAGCTGGGGGAGCCGCCCCACCCTTATCCCCAGCCCAGGGCGTAGGCTCTTTGGCCGCCGCCACGAGAGAGCCCGTCTGAATGGGCAGCACCGCCTGATACTTGGGTCGGGGACTGCAGCCGGCTCCGGCTGCCGCTGGCTCCCCCCCAATGCCAGCTTGTTTGGTGGCCGGGGGTGGACAGGGCAAGGGCACCGAGCCGCCCCAGCTCTCTTCCTGCTGCCCGGGGGCCGCCCCGGCCGGGAGTAACAAGCCCCGGCCCTTGCCGCCGCAGCCGGCCGGTGAGGGCGCGGGGCTCCCGCCCTGGGAGGAGGCCAGCGGGGGGCCCGGCTCCTTGAGCTTACGGTGCCGGGGGAGGAAGTGGGCTTCGGCCGCCCCAGGTTCGTCCTCGGGCCCGCCCAGCGCCGCAGCCCGCTCGTAGTCCAGTCGCTGCTCAGGGTTGCCGCCGGCAGGGGCCGCGGCCGCCTTGAACACTGCGGATCTCATGGTCATAGTGGTCCGGAGCAGCGTCGGGGACCGAGACGGAGGAGGGGGTGGGGAAGGGGTGAGGTGCGGGGGGTCGAGGACGGAGGAGGGGGAGGGGAGTTTGGCGGGCTCGCCTCAGCAGCGCGGCAGCAGGCCTCGGCTAGCGCGGCTCCTCCGGGGCCCGGGCGCCATCCCGCCGGCTTGCGGAGAAGTGGAGGCCGCGGCTGAGGCCCGCCGCCGGCCCATGGGGGCCTCGCCGCCGCCTCTGCTGCCGCCGCCGCCGCCTTCGCCTCAGAGGCAGAAGCTCGCACCCAGCCGCCCCCGAGCTCATCCCCGGAGCTCGCTTCGGCCCCCCCTGGCCCGGCCGGGCCCGCCTCGTCTCCCCACCCCACACCCCCCTTCCCCGCCCCGGCCCCCCGCCCCGGAGCTCGCCTCAGCCGCCCCGAGCCTCCATTTTCCACCCCCTCCTCCTCAGGAGGGGGTGGGAGGGATGGGTCCGCCCAAAGCCCTCCTACTACGGGAGAGGGTCTGTCGCCTCACCCGGGGGTCTCCGGACTCGGGGTCCCCCTCCCCCACAGTCACCCCCGACGCCTCAGCGTTTCCCTTTAAAAAAACGGAGCCGCTCGGAGCCGCCACAGCCGCAGCCGCCGCCGACCGGAGGGCGCATGCGCCGGGAGAAAAGCAGGCGGGAGTGAACCGGGAGCGGAGAAGAGGGAGGCGGGCCGCGCTATTGTGAAAGGGGCCGCTGTCGCCTGGAGGAGGGCGGGCAGGGGGCCGCGGGGGGCCGGCGAGGGGAGGCCGGGAATAAGGGGCGAGGACCGAGGAACCCGCGGAGCGGCGGGGTGAAGGTGGGCTGCCGGAGGAGGGGCGAGCCGGGGGAGGGTCCGGAGGAGGGAAGAAAGGGCGAGGGCGGCGACGGGCTGTAGGCGAATGCTGAGGCTCCGGGAGAGAGAGAAGCACGAGAGAGTGGAGTTGAGAGGAAGGAAGGGGGCTTTGGGAGGCAGATGCGCCCTCCGTGGAAGTGTATCGAGTGCTCCATGTACCCAGCCTGCGCTGAGCGAATCCTTTCCCGGGCACGTTGGCAACAGGCCTGGCCCTCACTGGAGGGGCCCCGCGGCCCCGCGCGCCGCCTGGACCAGAGTTAGGATGCAGGTTCCTGTTTGAGCTTGTGGGTGTTTCCTGGGCATAGAATTCTAACCCCTCTATCCCTGTGCTCCCCAGCAACCCCACACTTGTATGGGAGAGAATGCAGTTCTTTGTCTCTAAGGGACCCAGACCAGAAACGGAGGGGACCTCTGGTACCCCGAGGGAGGAAAATCCATGATGTCTGCTGCCTAGGGAGTTGTTGCCACCACCTCCCTAGAATGAAGTATTGCCAGCTACCAACAGTTCTTTCCCAACGGCCACCTCCCCAGACTTGTTAAGTCACTTCTAGCGTCTTCTGGGGGTGTTCATGAAGGACTGAGGCAAAGGAAGTCTCATAAAGGATCTTTACCTTTACCGACAATAGAAATACTTTAGGGTATTAACGTATGCTGAGCACTTTGTCCTCTCTGTGTTCATTTTGTATGTCTGTCTAACCTTTCAGGCAGCTTTAGCCAACAAGTCCTTACAGAATTTCTCCTTGAAAACTTTTAAATAGTTTTTATTGATTTTTCTTTTCTGTTTAGGTGGGATTTTTTTTTTTTCCAGTCTATATGGACATGACTAACATTAGTTGGCCTCATGTGAAAACCTCTAATTGAAACTGTGTCTCTGCCCTGTGAGCTCAGAGCATGAAGCACTGCAAACTTTAAACAAATGGATGGGAATGTGCTAAAAAGCCAAGGGAGCCACAGCCCTCTTCTGCCAGACTGTATGGCCTCAGATCTGCAAAGGGAGTATTTGGAGTTAGGGATACCAGTGAAGTGGGGGCCATGTGTGGCAGGAGGCATATAGAATACGGTGATCTTTTTCAGTGTCAAGACCTTCAATACCATCTCTACACTGCTCACATGCTCACTCATGTCCGACTCTGCGACCCCAAGGACTATAACCTGCTAGGCTCCTCTGTCCATTTTTCAGGCAAAAATACTGGAGTGGGTTGCCATTTCCTACTTCAGGGCATCTTCCCGACCCAGGGATCAAACCCAAGTCTCTATACTGGCAACTCCTAAATTTAGATCTTCTTCCTAGGCTCATTCCCTCACTCCAAAATGATATATTCAGATGCCTAGGAAACATATCCACTTGAACTTGTAATAGGCATTTCAAATTTGTGTCTAAAATCACACTCCTGAATTTGCCTCATCTAAATCCTGCTTCTATAGCCTTCCTCTCTCTCTCACTTCACATCCAGTCAGTCTTCAATACCATTGCCCTTCAATGTGTATATCCAGAAACATACACCTTTGCAACATTTCCACAACTTCCACCTTGAGCCATAATCTGAGCCATAATCGTATCTCACCTTTTTTTTTATTGCACTAACATTGTAATTAGCCCCTCAGTTTCAACCTTTGCCTTCCCCCACTGAGGTCTGTTCTCAACACAGCAGCCACAGTGAACCTGATATGAGAACATGTTCTTTCTCATGACTTCCCATCTTACTTGGAGTAAAAACAAAATTATCCTTTTGGTTTTTAGAATCTGGTGACTCCTACTACTCTCCCCCTTACTCAGTCCCTTCCTGCCACACTCACCTCTTTGCTGTCCACACACACCCAGCATGGGTCTGCTCACTTGCTATTCTCTCCACCTGTGTCACTGTTTCTTCAGATATTCACATACCTTCCTATTCATTGCTTCTGTGTTTTAGTAAATGTCTTTTCATCAAGCCTTCTTTTCTGGCTATCTTATGTAAACCCACAACCTCTTCTAAATTCCTTCCCGGGCCTTTCCTGCTTTAGTTTTTTCATAAACTTATTACTATCTGAAGTGAAGTGAAATGAAGTCGCTCAGTCGTGTCCGACCCTTTGCAACCCTGTGGACTGTAGCCCACCAGGCTCCTCTGTCCATGGGATTCTCCAGGCAAGAATACTGGAGTGGGTTGCCATTTCCTTCTCCAGGGGATCTTCCTGACCCAGGGATCAAACCCAGGTCTCCCACATTGCAGGCAGATGCTTTAACCTTTGAGCCACCAGGGAAGCCCGTAATAGATAATGTTAGATATTACTATCTAATATGTAATTTATTGTGTTTATTGTCCTCTTCCACTAGAATGTGAGCTTTATGTTTTTTTTCTCTGCTGTCTCCTTAGCCCGTAGAAATATATCTGGCCTAAAGTAGGCAGTTAATAAATATTCACTGAGTAAATGAAGTGTTTAGATATTTAAGAGAAAGCCTCTACCCTTGACCTTTAGCTTGGTTGAGAGTGACAGCCTTATTAATAGGGTGTAAATAGTGAAACCTAGGGAAGAAAAAAGTTGTCTAGAAGCACAGAGAAGATAGAACATACTATCTGGAGGGAACTGAGGAAGTGACAACTGAAGTGGGTCTTAAAGGCTGAGGCCATAGGAGGACATTGCAGAGTTGAGAACATTACAGATACCTGGGATAAAAGGATGTATTGGAGGAAATGGAGAAGTCAACTGGACTTTAGCTTGGATAGTGGGGAATATAGGCGATAAAACAGGCGAGGTATATTGAGACCAGATTATTGAGGTCTGAAGGCCCAGTTAAGAAATGGATACAATCGACCCTCCACATGCACAGGTTCCACATCTACAGGTTCAACCAAGTGCAAGTTGAAAATATTCAGGAACAAAAATTCCAGAAAGTTCCAAGAAGCAAAACTTGAATTTGCTACAAGCCCAACAATGATTTACATATCATTTGCATTGTGTTAGGTATTGTAAGTAACTAGAGATGACTTAGAGGATATGCATAGGCTATATGCAAATATACACCATTTTATATAAGAGACTTGAGCATTCGAGGATTTTGGTATCCTGAGCAGGATTTTGGAACCAATCCCTCTCTGAGGGACTTGAGACAACTGATTTATCAGCCAAGGTGAAACACTGAAAGATTTCCAGCAAAGTGAGGAATAATCAGATTTGTGTTTTTGAAAGCTAATATATGTTTGTACTGAAGGCAGGAGACCAACTTGCAGGCTATTAGTTCAAGTGAGAGATGATAAATGGTTAATATAAGGCTTGAGAATCTAGTTTTCGCATTATTATTTTACAGAACTTTGTAATCAATTGGAGAAGGAAATGGCAACCCACTCCAGTACTCTTGCTTGGAAAATCCCGTGGACGGAGGAGCCTGGTGGGCTACAGTCCATGGAGTCAGAAAGAGACAAGACTGCACGACTAAACTTTCACTTTCTTTGTAATCAGTAGAAACAGTGAGGAAGGCATGAGGGAGAAGGAGGACTTTGTGGTCGACTTCTAAGACCAGGATTTGTTCCATGAACAAATTCCCTGTTCTCTTCCTCACTAGACCAAATGTTAGTTGCTCAGTCACGTCCAACTCTTTGTGACCAATGGACTTCAGCCCACTAGGCTCCTCTGGCCATGGAATTCTCCAACAAACTCCCGTTATTAGTCAAAGCTATGCTTTTTGCCAGTAGTCATGTACAGATGTGAGAGGTGGGCCATAAAGAAGGCTGAGCACCAAACAATTGATGCTTTTGAACTGTGGTGCTGGAGAAGACTCTTGAGAGTTCCTTCAACAGCAAGAAGATCAAACCAGTCAATCCTAAAGGAAATCAACTTTGACTATTCACTGGAAGGACTGATGCTGAAGCTCCAATATGCTGGCCACCTGATTCAAAGAACTGACTCATTGGAAAAGCCCCTGATGCTGGGAAAGATGGGGCGGGCAGGAGGATAAGGGGGTGACAGGATGAGATGGTTGGATGGTATCATTGACTCAATGGATGTGAGTTCAAGCAAACAGAGATAGTGAAGGACAGGGAAGCCTGGCGTGCTACAGTCCATAGGGTTGCAAAGAGTGACACAACTGAGTGAACAACAAGACCAAATCTGGACTGTCATCACCTGGGAACTTGTTCGAAATGCAAATTCTTGGGTCCCAATCTGCTGCTGCTGCTGCTAAGTCACTTCAGTCATGTCCAACTCTGTTCAACCCCATAGACGGCAGCCCACCAGGCTCCCCCGTCCCTGGGATTCTCCAGGCAAGAACACTGGAGTGGGTTGCCACTTCCTTCTCCAATGCATGAAAGTGAAAAGTGAAAGTGAAGTTGCTCAGTCGTGTCCAACTCAGCGACCCCATGGACTGCAGCCTACCAGGCTCCTCCATCCATGGGATTTTCTAAGCAAGAGTGCTGGAGTGGGGCACCATTGCCTTCTCCGTGGGTCCCACCCTAGACATAGTGAATCAGAAACTCTGGGTGGGATTAAGCAGTATGTGTTTTAACAAGTGCACCAGATGATTCTGATTCACCTTAAGTCTGAAAAACACTACATTGGCGTCTATATCAGGACCTATTATTCGAGAACCAGATAGTAAATATTTTAGGCTTTGACAGCAGTGGAATTTCTTGCACTATTCAACTCTGCTGTTGCAGCACAAAAGACTGTAAATGAACAAATGGTGGCTGATGGTTAAGGTACCACTGGTATGGGGATTTAGAGGGAATGACAGGTTGCAGATTCACTGTTTGAAAGCAAAGGCTCTGGTGTGAATACCGCAACAGTGATCACATTCCTACCATGTTACAAAATTTTATTTATGGACACTGAAGTTCGAATTTCATACATTTTCATGTTATGTGAAATACTACTTTAGATTTTCAATATTCAAAAATACTTAGCTGAATTATTAGAGAAATGCAAATCAAATTATAATGGAGCACCACCTCAAACCAGTCAGAATGGCCATTATTTGAAAGTTTACAAATAGGACTTCCCTGGTGGTACAGTGGATGAGAAACCAGCTGCCAATGCAGGGGACTCAGGTTCGATCCCTGATCCAGGAAAATTCCACATGCCTCAAAGCAACTGAGGGTGTGCACCACAAGAGAAGCCATTGCAAAAAGAAGCCCGAGCGTCTCAAGAAAGAGTAGCCCCCACTTGTCACAACTAGAGAAAGCCTGTACACAGCAATGAAGACCCGCTGCAAACAAAGATAAATAAATACGTCTACAAATAACAAATGCGCCCATGTAAATTTAATGCCAGGCTCCTCTCTCCATGTGGATTTTCCAGGAAAGAATACTCGAGTGGGTTGCCATGCCCTCCTCCAGGGGATCTTCCCAACCCAGGGATCAAACCCAGGTCTCCCACATTGCAGGCTGATTCTTTACTGTCTGAGCCACCAGCGAAACCAAAATTTAAGGCAGGGTGGCTTAATACTGTCACTTACTCAGAGATCACATACTTGCTATTTTGCAAATGTTGAAATGTACCTTTCTAAAATGATGATGATAGTACACAGCAATTGGTAGTGGTAGTTTTTTAATGTCCTTACTTGGCAAAATAAAAAGCTGGCAATCCTACATCAGTTCCCTACATTTTTTTTTTCCTGAAAACTTTACAGCACTGAAATCCAAAATCTAGGATTTCACTGCTTCAGACTAAGTAAACATGCTTTTCTCCCCCAAAAGGCTGGAATTTTGAATTTGATGTCTGATCTCCTTGATCTCAATTCATTGGATGAGGTGAATAAACTACCAGAAAACTGAAACTTGGGAAGAGAAGCTCTCTAAAAAGGAAGAGAATTTTTGCTTCGAAACCATTAGTTTTTTTTTTAACTAATCGTATTTATTTATTTTGGCTGTACTGGGTCTTTAGTTGGAGAGAGTGGGGGCTATTCTAGTCACAGTGCACAGGTTCCTCATTATGAAAGCTTCTCTTGTTACTGCGCACAGGCTCTAGGGCTCCTGGGCTTCAGGAGTTGTGGCTCTCCGACTGTGGCAAGGCTCAACAGATGTGGCCCATCAGCTTAGTTGTTCTGAGGCACGTGGGGTCTTCCCAGATCAGGGATGGATCCTGTGTCTTCTGCATTAGCATGCGGATTCTTTATCACTGAACCACCAGGGAAGCCCTATCATTAGGTTTTAAACTGTGATAATCCCTAAACTAGGACACATAAGGACATAAGATACCAAAGAGTAAAGACCAAGAGGGAGAGAGTAGACCTGCTGGCTTGAGAAGGAGCCTGAGGTAAACCATAGGACCCATAAATCAAGTCCCTAAACACTTCTCTGCCTATTTCATCCCTAATGGGATAGTGACTATTTCCATTTGCCCTCTGGCTAAGTGTATGGATGGAGATAAAGCCAACACTTCAACCATTATTCTTAAGACTTTTGGAATGACGGAATCCCATTTCCATGACCTACATTCTTTGAATGGAAAGCCTATAGTGTGGAAAGAGCATGTAGCAAACCCTTTTACCAGTCTGGGTCCTGGTTTCCCCAGACCAAAAAAAAAAAGAAATAGATCACCTTTAAGACTGCATGAAGTTGCCTTTCCCTACTAATAGTGGGGTAGAACTAAGTAGTAAAAAGAGACTTGCTTTGGCTTCTTCCCAGAAAGAGAAGATTCATCTCTGCAGCTTCCTGAGGCTCTCGGAAAGGTAAATAAAGACTGGGGCTGCGTAGCTGGCAGTAGCCCAGCTCCACAGGGCACCGAAATGAGACCACGGGTGGAGAGGCTACCTTTCCCTTCTGGAGGATTGGGGGATGGGGAACCAGCATGGAGCCACAGAAGTTTCCGGCTCTGAAGCTCGGCACCGGCCCAGAGCTCTTTCTGGCAAATACCCTGCCCTGCGTTCCAGGCTTCCGCGAGCAGGATGCTTGCGTGCCGCTCCCCTTCTCCCCTCCGCGGGGGCCTCTCCGCAGGACACACCCTCCACCCTCTCTGCTGCCTTTTTTTTTTTTTTTCAAATAAAATCACAACTCAAATTCGGGAATATTTCTCCCTTTGCCAGCCCCGCCAAAACTTTCAGCGAGTCCCGCCCACTCCACGTGGACCTCCCTTCCCTTCCCAGAAACCTCTGCGAGGACCCCACCCCCAACACGTGACCAATTGTTACATTTCCTTCTTCGGCTCCTTTTTCGCTGGCAAAAGGACTTTTAACGACTGAACAAAAGTGCCCCCTTCAGGGTGAATGTGGAGCAGCAGCATGGGGAGGAGAGGAAAGCTGATTGAGGGCTGGAGTGCAAAAGGGGGCTGTTGCTGCCTCTACTTAAGATTATTTCAAACCCACGTAACTCCCTGGCTGATAGCTTTAAGGATCATACAACTAAAAGATGAGGCAAATTCAAGAGGAGGGATATCGTGAAAGGAAATTGTTTTGGAGGAGGAGTTGGGTAGAGTTTTAATCCCTAGCTGCAAACTTGACTACCTGTACTTGATTTCCCTAGAGTTCTTCACGATGTTGGCAGAGCTCTCGGAGATCCCCGAATACCAGCTGAGTTCTTTAATTATGTGCCGGATAACGGGAACGTGACCTCTCCTAGAGTGAGCCTTCAGTTTGTGGCCTCCTCCATCACCTCCCTTTCCCCAACAACACTGAAAACAGTTCTTCCTCTATGGGCTGTTTCCTCAAGCTGCAAATTATTTCCAGAATGCAGAATCCTCTCCCAGCGTTGAGAACATTTGCCCAGGATGGGTAGAGCCCTGGAAGATCATGTTGGAGGAAAGGGGAGGGCAGGACAGTAAAAATCAGTCCAGTGGTAAGGTTTGATGCAGAGCAAGGGGACTAACCAGGAAAAGCTAGCCAGTTCAGTCGCTCAGGCGTGTCCGACTCTTTGCAACTCCGTGGACTGCAGCATGCCAGGCTTCCCTGTCCAGCACCAACTCCCGGAGCTTGCTCATGTCCATCAAGTCGGTGATGCCATCCACCATCTCATCCTCTCTTGTCCCCTTCTCCTCCTGCTTTGTCTTTCCCAGCATCAAGGTCTTTTCCAATGAGTCAGTTCTTCACATCAGGTGGCCAAAGTACTGGAGCTTCAGCTTCAGCATCAGTCCCTCCAATGAATATTCAAGACTGATTTCCTTTAGGATTGACTGGTTTGATCTCCTTGCAGTCCAAGGGATTCTCAAGAGTCTTCTCCAGCACCACAGTTCAAAAGCATCAATTCTTCAAGTGAAGCTAAACAGAGGGAACCGTTTTCCTTGGGAAAAATTCTCACAAAGACTTTGTCCATTTTCTTCTCCACTCCTTTTCCCCAGGTAAGATGTGAGACTGAGGGTTTGGGTAGGAATTGGGGTAATGGAAGGTATGCGACTGAAGGCTGACTAGGAGAAAGGGTTGTACATTAAGCAGTGCTCAGAAAAGGAAGGGTAAATTTAAAATCAGAATAGTCGGGTGCCATTTGTCCCTCCAGAGTCATAGAGGTCATAGTAGATAACCCAAAGGCTAAAAGTCTCTTGGGACACAAACAGGGGGACTTCCATTGTAGCCAAGAGGTACACTACCCAGGGGCATACTAAAGAGAGATGTGTGGAAGGGAATGGGAGGAGTCCTAAGGCACTTATTTTCCAGCGAAACAGCTCCAAGGCAATGAAGCTAGAACGTAAAGGACACTTGCCCTTCTATAACTCAGCATCTGTCAGCGCTCCGGTTACCAGGTGCTATTTCCAGAGTTCTGGGCCTAGTGCAGGAAAAGGGAGGGGCCCTGGTGGAGAGGCTGAGGGAGACCCGATGGACTCCTCCCCCAGTCCAGCTGCAATTCCAGATTTTCGCCACTCGGGGTCTCCCGAGCTCAACCACAGCCCCAGAGTTAGGGACGCGGAGACAGAGAACCTCCAGAGGACTGTTCAGGACTTCAGTGGTGACCCTGAGCAGAGAGGTGACTTAGGGGTCATTTGCTCTGAAGCTGCAGACCCTTCGCATGGCTGTTGGGAAGACATTCAGCCTCAGCCTTTCTTTCTAAAAGGGATTCGTGGGACCAAGAACTATAATAGCTCCCCACCTCTTACCCTCCGAAGTCATTTCCTCCCCTGCGCGTTTCCTTCCCCTCCCCCATCCTCGCCGTAGGAGCACTACCACCATCCCCCACGGCCTGTCAGAGTCCGGAGGAATGCTCTCACCCTGGCTGGGTGCCAAGCTCTGGACTTCCTGGGCTTTGGGGTGGGGCTTGGCCAAGGGGAAGCCCTTTGGACAGGAGAGCCACCCAATCCTGTATAGCCTGCTCGCTCGCGCGCTCTCGCTCTTTCTCTCTGCCTGCTAAGCAAAAGGCTCATCTATCATTCTCTGTCACCATCACCTAATTTCCTATCCCCATAATAGGATTTCCTTGCCAGAGCAAAACATCCACAATCTGGAGGTGGTGGGCATCCTAAACACTGGTTCGTAGTGAGAGGTGGGGGTGGGGGAAAACTATTTTAGAACCTGTCTTGCCTGTTCCAGAAGGCCTGTAGCTGGAAGCAGAGGTTCAGCAGCCATGGTCCTGAGCCCTGGGGCTCCTTGTGGATCCTTCTCAGAGCCATTGGGTCTAAGGAAGTACGTCTCTTAATAGTAAAGCTTGGGAGTGGATTTCTGCATATCTGACTACTTCTACCAAGCCTCCATGTTCCTGAAATAAATCAGTTGAAATCTAAACTTGTTGGTCTACCTCAGGGCCAAGGAGATCTTTCCAGCCGACTGGAATGGGTTCAGTGAGAATGGGTAATGGGCAAAAACTACTCCCAAATCTAATGAATATAGAGACCAGGCCTGTCAGAGACCTCTGGCTCCTATCCAGTGGGTCACTGCTCAGAAATGTTTTTGCGTTGGGGGGATAGGAGAGTCTTCTGATATTGTCCACAAATGACAAAGTGAGAACTCAACCCTACCTCACAGTCCACCAGTGCAGATTTTGCAGCCTGTCTCCCTGAAGTCATCTGCAGATCTGTGCTAGATTCCCAAGTTCCTGTCTTGAAACCTCAGCACCCCCACACCAGGGCCTAGGGGAGAGCCGATGTAGGTCATTGCAGCTGAACCTGCAGGGCTGTCTGCTCCTTGAGCCCAGTGCCTTTCAGACACAGAGAGGAAACCTTGCAGAGAAGTGAGAGAAAGGGCTCTGTGAGAACCGGCGGAAAGCATATTCCTCAAAAAATGAAGCATGGAGAGGCTATAAGTCAACTGGTCACATCTGAGACAAGTCATGGGAGTTCTGCTCCTGAGAGGCTACCTGTGATGGAGGAGGGAAGTGGAGAGAGGCAAGGCTGAGCAAGGCCCCATCCCTGGCGTTCCCTCCCATGCTCCATTTTTTCTCTGCTTGCCTGTGTGAGGGAACCCTTCTTGTGTCCATCCCCCATTCTCCAGTCACCTTGCTTTCAAGGCTCAGGTTTCATTCTCAGAAGCCTTTGTGACTTGCCCTCAGAGACCTTCTGCTTCCTCTGGTCAGTTTTCGGGTCTCAGGAAGCTAGAGTAGGCCACGGTTGTCCCCACCCTCCCCCATTGAAAGGCTCTTCCTGCTTTTTATCTGTTAAACTCATTTTGCCTGAGGGTACTTCCAACCCTTTGGGACCTCATTCCATTTCTTGACCCTACCCCTGCCACCCCACCCCCACCCCACCCTGAGGAATGTGTGTCTTTGTGTGCCTCTATGGCATCCGGTCCCATCACTTCATGGGAAATAGAGGGGGAAACAGTGGAAACAGTGTCAGACTTTATTTTTCTGGGCTCCAAAATCACTGCAGATGGTGACTGCAGCCATGAAATTAAAAGACGCTTACTCCTTGGAAGAAAAGTTATGACCAACCTAGATAGCATATTCAAAAGCAGAGACATTACTTTGCCAACAAAGGTTCGTCTAGTCAAGGCTATGGTTTTCCCTGTGGTCATGTATGGATGTGAGAGTTGGACTATGAAGAAGGCTGAGCGCCGAAGAATTGATGCTTTTGAACTATGGTGTTGGAGAAGACTCTTGAGAGTCCCTTGGACTGCAAGGAGGTCCAACCAGTCCATTCTGAAGGAGATCAGCCTTGGGATTTCTTTGGAGAGAACGATGCTGAAGCTGAAACTCCAGTACTTTGGCCACCTCATGACAAGAGTTGACTCATTGGAAAAGACTCTGATGCTGGGAGGGATTGGGGGAAGGAGGAGAAGGGGACGACAGAGGATGAGATGGCTGGATGGCATCACTGACTCGATGGACGTGGGTTTGGGTGAACTCTGGGAGTTGGTGATGGACAGGGAGGCCTGGGGTGCTGCGATTCATGGGGTCTCGAAGAGTTGGACACGACTGAGCGACTGAACTGAACTGAACTGATGGCGCAGTCCATGGGGTCCCAAAGAGTCAGACACAACTGAGCAACTGAACTGAAGAGTATGATGGTGCTCATACTATTGGTTTTGCATGGGGAGTCAAAGGACCTATGTTTGTAACAAGTTTGGGGTTCCCAAGGCCAGCAAAAATAGACAAGGGACCAGTTTCTACCTCTAGACTCAAAACAGTTTAAACCACAATGGATTGTTCTGTAGGAGCCTCAGGAAGAAATGTAGGGAAGATGGAGAAAGGATAAACAGTCTTGGCCTTCTCTTTCCCTCATTCTTCCCCCCAAACCTTACCCTATCATGTCTCAGCTACTTATCCTCTCACTACTCATTTGCTCTCATTTCCAGAATCCTTGCACACAGTAGGCACTCAGTAAATGCTTTTCACACTGAGTCAAAATGAATCAAGTTACACTCTCTGGCTATACTTTAAGATAAAGAAGCACAAAGGAAGAAGGAAGACCTTCCCCAGATTATGGGATAGAATCTCCTACAGGACTGTTTGCTAGAGAACAGAGACCCAGAGCCATGGTTCTCCAGCATCAGACTCGCCTGTAGGGCTGGGTGGAACTCAGACTGCTGGGCTCCACCACCAGAGTTTCTGATTCATGGGTCTGGGATGGGACATGAGAACCTGCATTTCTTCTAACAGGTGCCCAGGTGATGCTGACCCCACCACTAATCCTGGGACCACCAGTGGATCCTGAGCACCCCTGGCTTAGGCAACCACAGCCCCTCACCTCAGTGCTCACTCACCACGGGGACCTGGTTGGTTCTAATTTCATACAGTTTAGTAGGAAGGAACAGGTGAGAATTAGGAACACGTGACTCCTGCTCAGCCCTCCAGGGATCCCAGAGAGGGCAAGGGAGGGCAGAAGCGGGTCTCCGACTGATTATCCGTTCTGTCTCCATTTAAATAGTCCATCGACTCCATACTTATTGAAAGTCACTTCCCAAAAACATGTTTTGCAGCAGCAGCGGAGCACTAGGAATTTCCTGTGGCGAGGCAGCGCCAGCGCGGGGAGGGGAGAGGCCGTGCTGAGCGAGCGCCTTCCCTTGGCTCGGGCAGGGCCACGTGCCCCACCCCCTCGCTCGCACATGTCTGCGCCGCCACCGCCGCGGCAGCCGGGCTGTTTATGAGCGAGTTGTTGTGGTAGAAATGGAGCAGGCTGCACATGCCCGGGCCATGTGACCCCGGCAGCCCGCGTGAGCCTCGGGCCGGCACAGACACACTCGGCCCGGTCCTCCATCGACCGGAGAAGCAGGAGGAAAGATGGGGAAGAAGTGAAAAGGCATTGGGCTCCCTTCCCCCGTCT
The DNA here is from genome assembly GCF_002263795.3 of Bos taurus. Classification (NCBI taxonomy): domain Eukaryota; kingdom Metazoa; phylum Chordata; class Mammalia; order Artiodactyla; family Bovidae; genus Bos; species Bos taurus. The sequence goes on along the minus strand of NC_037346.1, from coordinate 40,404,881 downwards.
CCTGGCTCTTTACCCTGCTTGCGTCTCCTGCCTCTCGCTAGCCACCAGGGGAGAAAACACCCAGGAAAGCAACATGGTTTCCCCTGGGGCAGGTTCTCCTCCAAGGCAGCCCCTTGGCATTTACACAACCTAGAGCCCTAGGCCCCAAACGAACAAAAAGCCTCCCCAAGCCAAGAACACAGAATGCCAGCCTCAGCCCTCCAACTGATGTGCTAATGGCAGCCCAGAGCCAAGACTTGGTTTCCCTGCAGTCTGGGCTCCCCCAGTCAGGCTGCAGGGTCCCCTGTTTCTAGGAAGGAGGATGCCACCCAAAGATACAGTGAGTGCTCCGTCCAGGATTAGAACCTGGAGAGCTCAGGAATTTGTGGGGCTGGGGACTGGAAGCAAGGATTCTTTCTGCAGCAGTGATCTGCAGGGTGAGCAGACAGGAAAAGGAAAATCCCTCTGCCAACTGGGGATCGGGAGGAGCTGAGGGATGGGATGGGGGTGGGGGTGAGATCTGGAAGAACACTAACCCCATCCAGCTGGAGAACAAACTTCCTTGGGATGTGAGAGACAAGTTCAGCCTCCATCCCTCCATCCCTCCAGCCTCCCTTCTGCCCAGTCCTCCCAGCCCCATAGTATCCTGTCTCAGCACTCTAACCCCAGACCCCTGGTCCCAGCCCTGGGCTCTGGCCCCCACCCGTGACCCTGTTTCTGAACTGCAGTGCCTCTCGCTGGGATGTGAGACGATGCTGGAGTCAGGCGGACAGTAGGTTAGCAGGAACAAGCAAACGAACTGAGCACGACCCACATTTTCTCACCGCATCAAAACTTCGCAGATCCTGCATTGCAGAGCTAGCGCTTTTTTTTTTTTTTTTTAATTCTCTGCTGGGCCCCTACACACGTCTGCATTTTTGCAACCAGCACAGATTTTTTTTTTTCAGGGTGCAAACTGCGCATTCTAATGAGCCAAAGCTCCTTCCTGTGGCATTGAAAAATCTCTTTGGCAAATTGCTTCTTCCCACCCCGACCCCCAATTTAGAAAAAGGGGAGGGATCCCAAATTTGTGAAGTTGCATCCTCCCCCTCTCCTTCGCCTGCCCCCTCCCCCAAGATACTGCAGTCTTTCCAGACCAACTAACAGCTGCAAACCAGGGGAGAGAGATGGGAGGAGGGAAAACCAGCCTTGTTCCTTCTTTCCACTCAGATTGAGCTGGCTGTCCAGGGTTGCTTTTCTTCCCTGGGCTGCCCACTGCATCCCTCTTTCCCTCCTCATCCCAGCCAGTGTTTATGTAAGCCTCCCAGAAGCTACACTCAGCCCCTAATGCCTGCCCAGGCTGCAGCTCCTCCAAGGTCCATCCTGCTCACGAGGACTGTCATGAGCCTCTGGCCTCCCCCAGGCAGCTCTGAGGAGATCTGCAGAGACCCAAGGAATGAGGAGAGACGCTGGACACGGAGGTTTGAGACAGAGCTGGGGTAAACGATCGAAATAGGGGCAGGCACATGGGCATCCCCGCCCCCACCACTCCCCCTGCACATTCCCGTGTGTGCGTCCTACAGAGGCTCAAGGACAGCCAGTGGGCAGGTGCAGGAACCTGGAAGATGACACCAGCCCTGGGCTCCAGCAGAGCATACAAAGGTCGGACAGGATGGCCTTGGCATAGCCTGTGCTGGATGCCACCGCCCTTCAACCTGGCAGGGGGAACTCCATGCCAGAAGGAGGGCATTCAGGGGCTTAGTTTTCTACTGCCAAAGGCGGTCCATGTCACCTCCCTGATCCTGTGGTTTTGGTGGGATCCTGGGTTCAGAGAGGGGAATCCTCCATTGAATTCCCCAAATCATCTGCTGAAGAAGCACTGACCCAGGATGATGAGTGGCTCTCAGAGGACTGTTTTTAGAAGTACTCGTCTCTTAAGCAGGTAAATGGGGAAGGAAGTTGTCGTTTCCTTATGGCATTTTATACAACTTCTGTCTGTCCTTGGTGGCCTTTCATACTCCTTTAACCAATCTATTCTTTTTTTTTTTTTTTTTAACTGAAGCTTATATTTGAACTGTTAGCAAGGAAAGAGAACTTTGTTTCACTGGAAAAGTCAATCAACTCAGTGAATTATAAAGGTAACCAAATATGTAACAAGTCATTTCTGGCAATAGATCCATATCAATTGGTTTCTACCAAGGGATCCATGTAGATATGGTTACCACCAAAGGGTCTGCGTGTACAAGGCTCCTAAGGGAGGAGGGCATCCATGCAGTCTTCATTCATGGAGCCCCTGCCGAGGGTGCCTTCCAGCAAGATGGAGGTCATGCAACCCAAAAAATCCTTTTTTTGGGGGGGTGGCATCCCACACGTGGCTGGTGGGATCTTAATTTCCTGACCAGGGACCTGGTAGTGAAAGTGCCTAGTCCTAACCACTGGACCGCCAAACGATTCCCATTTCCCCCCTAACCAATCCATTCTTGATATACCCCTTAGAAGGAAGCAGGTTTCCTTGGTGGCTCAGATGGTAAAGAATCTGCCTGCAATGCAGGAGACCCAGGTTTGATCCCTGAGTCAGGAAGATCCCTGGGAGAAGGACGTGGCAACCCACTCTAGTATTCTTGCCTGGAGAATCTCATGGAAAGATGAGGCTGGCAGGCTACAGTCCATGGGGTCCCAAAGAGTCAGACACGACTGAGTGAGTAACAGTTTGGAAGGAAGTGCCATGGCCCTTTAAGGGGCCCAGACCTACATGTCAGTGTCCCTCTCCCCTCATCACCAACTAAAAAAGCTCAATGCCTGCTTCAGTTATCACCTCTGTAGCAGATAACACGGAACTCTGTCTTTTATTTATTTGGCTGCACCACATCTTAGTTGAGCTTTAGTTGTAGCACGTGGGAGGAAGTTCATCTTATTGTATGTTTGTTTGTTTGCACCTTATTCTTGCCCCCTTCTACCTCACCAGAAGAGGAGACTGGAGGAGGGAGGAAGGCAGGCGTTTAACGGAAGAAGAAGAGTGGTTGGAGTGAGTGAGAGGTTCTAGATGGCTAAGGTACTTGTGGGGTCAGGAGCAAGGGGTGCTCAGGCTTCCCCTTCGTGGTGACACACCTCACTTGTAGCACCAGGATGAGCTTGCAGCTCAGACATTCCACTCGGTGTAATCCTTCTCTCCAGGATGGGCAGCTTGCTAGTGGAAAGAGTTTGATCCACAGGCTCGGGGCTGAATTTCCAACATCCCCATTTTCATTGTGTCTCTTGGTAGTTCCAAGGGACAGCTGGGGGAGTTTTAGCACCTCCAAAACCTCCATTAACTCCACTATTATTTTTTCCCACCATTATTTAACGTGACATCTCAGTTTTACACACTTCACTTCAAATACAGCTTCAAGGCAAATCGCCTAGTCTCTGAAGCATCCTGGGCAAGTGAATAAATATCTCTAGGTCTCAGACTGCCCACCTCTAAACTCAGAATGAGACCTACTGCACAGGGTAGTTGTGGATATTCAGTGAAATAATTTATGTAATACACTTAGCCAGTGCCTGGCATATAGTTGGTGTGCATGCTAAGTCGCTTCAGTTGTGTCCGACTCTTTGCGACTCCATGAACTGTAGCCCACCAGGCTCCTCTGTCCATGGGATTCTCCAGGCAAGAATATCGGAGTGGGTTGCCATGCTCTCCTTCAGGGGATCTTCCCGACCCAGGGATCGAACCCATGTCTCCAGGTCTTCTGCATTGGCAGGTGGATTCTTTACTACTAGCGCCACTGGGGAAGCCTACAGTTGGTACTCAGTACATATTTATTATTCCCTTTCCTTGGAAAAAGGAGTACTGAGGTAAAGATAGAATCTGAGGCAAAACACATCCATGTAACCCAGCTCTGGATCATACTTCACCCTCCTTTTTTCCATCTCCCTCAAAGAACAAATTAACTCAGACTTTAACCCTCCTACTTCATTCTCTTGAAATTCTCCCCAAGACATCAAAGCTCTGGGTGGGTTAGGGAAAGCTGGCTGGCCTTTCAGAGAGCAGGAAAAAAAGACCTAGGAGGGCTGGGAATGAGTATCTCCCAGCGCAGGGCTTGCTGCCTGAGTGTAGGGCATTCCCAGAGTTTCTGTCTTGGGGTTTGCATCACCTGGGCAGGTAGGTTATTTCCCAGGGGCAATGGTTCTCTCGGTGAGAGAGGGGCGGGGGAGGAAGACACTTACTGAAGCCTGACCTGGTTTCCAGCAAGGACCCACCCTCCTCAGTCAGTCAGTCAGTCAGTCAAGATTTAGGCCACCCAGGATTTGCACAAGGTGTTGTCCTGTTACCCACAGTGTCCTACTGATGAGAAGAAAAGGTCTTGGATCAAACACACACATCCATGCACACTCCTGCCATTCACGCTTATACACTCGGACATACGGTCTCTACGATCGCATACACACACACTCGGGCCAGAGCTTAGAGCTCTCACTCTTTTCCTTTCCTCTACCCTATCTCTGCTGTCTTCCCCATATCAAAGAAATCCAAGAGAATTTAAGACATAGTTGGAAACACACTCACATACAGGATCCCACCCTGTCCCTAAATGGTGAGGTCAGTCTGGAATCTCAGACTCTGAGGAATCTGTGCAGAAGTGTGGGCAATATGGAGCTAGATGTGCTTTGCTGTGCCAGGTCTTGGATTCTATCTGAGCACTATTTATTAAGGGTCCAAATTCTTGGGCTGAATTTGGCTATGGGAGATATGGTGCATGAGTGCACATGTGTATGTGTGTGTGTGTAAAAGAGAACTGGAATGTCCAGCTGGCAGGAGAGGGTCGGAGGCCATGTTGATATACACCTGTTGTCTTAGGTCAAGGCTGAAGTGAAAGAGAGGCCAAAGCTAGATTCTATTACAGGTCCCCAAAGGCCAGACAACCCAGCCTTTTCTCCCTCCCTTTGGTGGCTCTGAGTCCCATAGTCTCTGTCCTTTTCCCAGCAGCTGTTGACAGAGAGAGGAACAGGGTGGATAGATAGAAGCTTCTGGAACAAAGGGAGAATCCTGCCTCTTCATTATTCTGTATCCTTCTCTCCAGTTTTAGAAGGAAGATCCCAAAGTTACTTGTCAGGGAGAAAAGGAGGGGCCCTGTAAGAGGTTCAGAGGAAGGAGGACCCAGAAGGAACCCCCCTCCTTTGCCTCCTCCTTCCCAGCCTCCGCTTTCATACCTCACACAGACTGCAAAACAACCCAGCTTCTTGCCAAGAGTTAGGCTGACTGCATTTCAGCTCATGCAGTCTCTGCCTCCTCCTCCCTCTCACTGGCTGTAAACTCAGGGAGGGAATCTTGACCCCTGGCCCTCCCCCCATGGGAATAAACACCAGCAAGCAGAACAAGGGGTGGGCAGGGTCACCACAGCAGCAAACAGAGCTGTAGGTGCTAAACAGGGCAACTAAAGGGAGTGCAGAGGCTGGTGGGGAGCTAGAGGTCACGCCAAGGTCCCTGATTTTGAATCCAGCGGTGGCAGGTCCCTGGGCTTGGGTCCTGGCTCTGATGGAAACTCAGAAAGGGCACAGAGAGCGTGCAGTGCTGCATAAGGCAGATCACCTCCCAGGGTTCCCTCCAGAGCCCTGAAGGAGGAGGGAGAGGGGGTGGAGGCCAAGTTCAGAACCAAGTTTTCCTGAAAAGCCTCTTTCCTTGTTTGTCCTAGCCCCTCCCAGGCCCTCCCACGCTCTGCTGAAGATTCCCAGCTCTGGGCCAAGGGGCTCGGGCAGCCCAGGGAAGAGCCCACTGCCTTCTCTCTCCCACTGTTCTTGGGGGCAAGGGAACAAAGCTAAATCCCAAACGGTTTTAGGGAGTCCATCTGTCTTCCCCAGGGAAGCAGAGGGTCAGCGAGTGGTCAGGCCAGCTGCCCAGCTGCCTCCCCTTCAGTCACCATCACAGTCCTCTCTGCTTACTCACTTCCTCACCACCCAGCCTACTCCTTCCCCGGGGTCCACACGCCTCCTTTTCTCTACCTCTTTGATGGCTGTGTCCAGGCATCCATCAATGCTGTCCCAGGAGTGGTCTGTGAACAAGTGGGGAAGGGCTTCCGTTGTGCAAAAAAACAAACAAAACCCTCCCTAGGAGCAGTGGGACTGAAGAGGGATTAGCAGGAAGCAGCAGGTGGCGCGGGTTCACTGGGCTGCTTCAAGAAGAGGTTCTCAGCTCTCCCCACACCCAAGTCCTCAAACAGAATAGACCCGGGAATTCCCTGGCAGTCCAGTTAGGACTGCGAGCTCTCTGCCAGGGATCTGGGCTCAATCCTTGGTCAGGGATCCCACAAGCTGCATGGTGAGGCCAAAAAAACCCAAAAACAAACAAACAAAAAAACCATGATAGACCTCCACTGGAGACCCGCTTTCACCAGTGGGGTAGAGTTGCTCCTCTGAAGGGAGATGCTGGCTGTTTTTAACCCCTGTTCAATGTTTCACTTTCATGTCAGCTCACTGCCTGATGGTAGGCAAATGAAACCAGCAATGGCTGTCTGACCTTGGGCCAGTCACTCATTCTAAGCCTTTCTCATCAGTAAAGGATAGGGGTTAAGATGATCTCTGTGTTCCCATATGAAACCCATACTACCCTGAAGCACTGGGGGTGGAGCTGGGGGGGTGCCCCAAGCCCTGACTTACCTCTGGTCCTTTTATTTTAGGACCTCAAAACACTTTCACCACAGTTTCCTTCCCTTGTCCTTTTTATTTCCTAGACAAAGGGAAATGACTCACCCCAAAGTCACCTTGAGTGGGTGGGGTGGTGTCATATAAGCAAACAGGGAGTCCCCAGGGACATCCTCAACCCCTATGGCAACTCCTTTCCCAAAGGGGAGTAGAACGCAAAAGGGGTCACATTTCCTTTCCCTCTCAGGACTTGGCTCTGCAGGAGCTTAAGCTCCTGACAGTGGGGCTATCTCCCTCCCCTATCATCTCTCTCTCGTGTGGCCACTAACCTCAAGGCAGGGTCAGTCCCACAATCACGTGAAGCCCTCACGTTTGCAAGATTTGCAGAAAGGGGCTGTTAGCTTTGATCTCCCAGGGAGCCGCCAAGCTTGTCAGTCCCTCCCCAGGAATTCACATGCCTCTGCCATACAAGCTTTCCAAACACGCCACCCTGACTCTTCAACGCACTCCACCCCACAAGGCTCGCAGCTCCTCCCCGGTTCCAGCAAGAGCTTGTGCAAGGCAGAAATGGGGAAATAAACGCAGTCCGCCCACTTTGCCAACGGACTACATATCCCGACAGCCTCGGCTTTACGCAGGCGCACCGAGCTCAACGTGCCTGCTGCTGGAAAAGTGTGTCACTGGGGCACGAGGCGCTCCCTGGGATCACATGGTACCTGCTCCAGTGCCGCGTGCGGCCCGGGAACCCTGGGTTGCTGGCGCCTGCGCAGAGCCCTCTGTCCCAGGGAAAAAGGCTGGGGCAAAAGGCGGCTGAGATTGGCAGAGTGAAATATTGCTGCCGAGGGAACGTAGCAGGGCACACGTCTCGCTTCTTTGCGCCTGGGTGCCCTGTTTCTCTCCATCACCTACTTACTTCCTGACTGCAGCCTCTCTCCCTGTGGGACTTTTGCACAAGGAGCTCCAGATTCGATACCCTGCAGCGCTGCGGAGTCGTCAGGCAGTGGCACCCCGTGCACTGCAGAGACCCGACCCTCCTTGCTACCTTCTAGCCAGAAGTACTGCAGGCTGATTCCCTCCGCCCCCTTCCCCCACACTCTCTCTGCTCTTCCCATGCAAAACAGACCTCGGTGCCTCAGCGTTCTACCCTTCTTCAGGGCTGCAGTCCTGCCCCGCCAAGACCTTGCTGCAGAGTGCCTCGGATCCTGATCGTGAGCCGCGGGGGTCCACTCCCCGCCCTCGGCCAGTGTCCAGGGGGCGACAGCTGCAACTGTAACCTCCAGTTGTGTCAAGGTCCAGTTTGAATGACCGCTGTCAGCCAGTGAAGACATGACGACCCTGGACTCTAACAACAACACAGGTACTAAGATTCCTTTGCTACCATCATTCTTTCTCTGTCACTGTCTCCTCTCCTCTACGTCGTGGAACAAGAGGAACTTTGAAAGGGACTGGGGACTCCCTTGGTCAGGGGATTTGCTAGTGATGGACATGGGGCTGGGATTTCCACAGCGGGTTGTTCGGCCTGGGAATGCGCCCGGAAACGCCCCACCGTCACCCTTCAGACTCCCAAAGCTCCCTTTAGCTAGAAGGACTCAGATCCCGGGGAAGGAAGGAATGGAGAGAGTGGGTACGTGTGGTGAGATGAACAGTTTAGAGTAACTAGGAGTTTTGGAGCAGTGCCCTGAAACGCCCCCATCTATCCTCCCGCTGCAGCTGTGGCATGCCTGGACTTTTCGGAAAGAGGACCCCCTCTTTACAATCTTCCTCTTCCCTTCTAGTCCGCAGGAACTTGAGAAGCAGAGGGGCGACCCGGGTTCCAGGCAGGAGGGACTGGGGAAATGGGTCGGATCTCATTGGGGAACCCTCAGTGACAGTAGGGAGTGGCACTTGAGGAGCCCCAAGAGTGGTGCTCTGCCCCAGGGAGGACACCCAGAGCGCCCAGGCAGCCGGGAGCGCTCACATGGCTGCAGAGCCGGGCCCACGTGCTGCGTTTGTTTTCATTCAGCAGAAGCCGTGGCCGCCACCCCATTGGTGGGTGCCTCCCGGCCCCGTTACATAATGAGCTCCGCCCCCCGGTTGCCCCGGCAACGCGTGATTTTTCCCCCCTCCGCCTCTTCTCCTCCCCTTGTAGTCCCGACCCAGCCGGTGTTAGAAGCTCAGCCTAAGACCCCGACCCGGGACTCCTAGGAGGGGCGGAACGGGGGCGGGGCTACTGCTCCCGATTGACGGAAGTGGAGAGGGCGGAGCCTCGGGTACTGGGGTTCCTCGTTGGGGAGCCACGTGCAAGAGTCACACGTGGAGCTGGGACGTGAGGCCGGCTGAGGGCCCGGCTCCCGCCCCGCCCCGCCGAGATCTGGGTGAAGCTGGGCTGACTCACCGCCCCCGCCTGCCTCCTTTTCCTGTCCGCTTGTCGGAGGGGGGCCCCCCTTCGCCATAACCGATGCAGAGTAAGACGGAGTCATCCCTGACCTCTCGTGGCTTCATGTTTACACTCCTCAAAGAGACCTCACATCTAGCTTTCTCCTCACTCCTTTTCAATTTATTGTCCTTGCACCTACTTCACCTTACCGCCTTTAGAGTCAGCTTCTCCACAATACAAATTCCTTCTGTTCCCCAGCATCTCTTCTCTTAGTCCTGCCAACACTCTTACTCCTTCCCCCACGAAACAAGAAGCAGCTTGCCTCCTAAGGACTTCCCTAGTCGGTAAAAAATCTCCCTGCAATGCAGGAGACCAGGGTTCAATCCCTGGGTGGTGAAGATACCCTGGAGAAGGAAATGGCAACTACTCCAGTATTCTTGCCTGGGAAATCCCATGGACAGAGGAGCGTGGTGGGGGACTTCAGTCCATGGGATCACACGACTTAGGGAATAAACCACCACCATGAAAACAACTAGATCTCAGAAACATAGCTGAAAGGATATAAAGTCTCTTTTCATCTTTCTTTTCTCTTCCCCACTGAAAGTAAAACTGGGGCTCTGAGAAGGGAGTTGATTTCCTCTAGATCACAAATCAAGTTGTTGGTGGTAGATCTAGATCTAAAACCAGACTCTTTTGAATGTGCCCCTCCTTCCAGGTTGGAAGTCTCTTTGGATGAAAGTCTTACTTCCTTTTGGGGGATGGCTGAACTAGGTCAGGTTCATTTACCACCAAATAAATATCCCATCCCCCCACCTCAACCCTGAAACTGTAGGAGCTGATCTGTTGTGCAACTGTTTTACAGGGAACTGGGTTCACCCTGACCAACCTTGAGCTATTTTAGGGCGGCCCTGCCCAACTTAGTGTGTGTCAGTGGGTGAGCAAGACATGCCTCTGTAGACACGGTGGCATGGCCTGTGTCGGCTCACACGTGTCCTGGGATCCTCCCTTCTCCCACCCCACCGATGGCAAGCCAAGCGAGGTACTTGGCCAAAGGTGTGGCAGACAGGTCGCTTTTTTATCCTGCTAATGCAATGGGAACTCGGCCATCTGGTTGGCAATATAACTAGAGGGCCAAAGTCCCTGAATGGTTAGAGAGCCAAGGTCATTGTCACCAGGCGGAGAGATCTAGAAGGGGGAATTCCAAAGCTTTAGGCTGGACAGTTTGTTCTTCACTTCCACCTCTTGCAGCTCATACTGTTAAGCCCTTCCTGGATTCAGAGATAGAGCCTACTCTGACTCTTGATTTTGGAGGCCAGGGGAACAGTACCTTTGGAGATGATGTCTTTCAGTTTTGAGAGAATGTAATTGTTTTATTCTTCTAAGACCTCTGTTCTCACTGTTGGCTAGCTGCCCCTCCATGGTCTCATCCCTGGAATGGTGTTGGTATTAAAATCGGCAGCTGGGCTGTTTTTCTTGAAGCTTGTGCATTATGAATGGTTTTCAGCTGCTCTCCCATCCCCAGGTCAGCTGCTGACAATTAAGTCATTAGTTGCGTTTGATACTCTAAAGGAAGGCATCCAGGGCGGGGGTGGGGGGAGCAGTACATATGTGAGATGGCCACAGAGCATCACAGAGGTCATGCCTCTAGGGAGGTACCTCACACGCAAGGCAGATGCAGAATGTACCTGCCAAGAGTTGCAGGGGTTGGATGGCCATGTCTGGTTTATGTTGGGGAATTGCTTATTGTGGCTCTTCTGGGGACTCCCAAGAGTAGGGGTGCCACATGGTTAACTTCTGAGTGCCCAACAGTTGACACCCCTTTCCCTTGTGTTCTCCTGCCAGGTGGCGTCATCACCTATATTGGCTCCAGTGGCTCCTCTCCAAACCGCACCAGCCCTGAATCCCTATACAGTGACAGCTCGAATGGCAGCTTCCAGTCCCTGACCCAAGGTTGCCCCACCTACTTCCCACCATCACCCACTGGCTCCCTCACCCAGGACCCAGCTCGCTCTTTTGGGAGCATTCCGCCCAGCTTGGGTGATGATGGTTCTCCTTCTTCTTCATCTTCCTCCTCGTCATCGTCGTCCTCTTCCTTCTATAATGGGAGCCCCCCAGGGGGTCTACAGGTGGCCCTGGAAGACAGTAACCGAGTGTCTCCCAGCAAGAGCACCAGCAACATCACCAGTGAGTCAGTTTCCAGCTGATTTGGGGGAAGGGAAGGTGTCCAGGTCTAGGTGGGGAGTTGATCTTCATGTGACAGTTATTCCAGGGCCTACTCAGGCCTCAGGGATTTCTCCTAGAGTTGCACCAGCTGCTGTTGGCCCCGTCTGGTCATCCAAATGCCCCCTAGATTCTGAAGTTCCTCCTCAGCTCTTCCCCCCACCCAGTCTCCAGCCCAGAAAACCTCCAGCTCTCTGGCCACTCAGAAACCCCCGTTTACCTGCCTCCCCTCTCTTCCATTCAGAGCTGAATGGCATGGTGTTGCTGTGTAAGGTGTGTGGGGACGTGGCTTCGGGCTTCCACTATGGCGTGCATGCCTGCGAGGGCTGCAAGGTGAGGCAAGGGGAGGGAAGGGCAGGGGCAGGTGACCCTCTCACACAGGACACATCTTGGCCTGGACCAAGATGCTCACTCGCTGCCCTGCTCCACAGGGCTTTTTCCGTCGGAGCATCCAGCAGAACATCCAGTACAAAAGGTGTCTGAAAAATGAGAACTGCTCCATCGTCCGCATCAATCGTAACCGCTGCCAGCAATGCCGCTTCAAGAAGTGTCTCTCCGTGGGCATGTCTCGAGATGGTGAGGCAGCACCATGGCCCCGCCAGCTTCCCCGCACCTTCCCCCTTTCTTCCACTCGAGGTTTCTGAATTAGTCCCTCCCTTAAAAAGTCCCAAGACTGTGCGTCTCGTCTCGTTTGCAGAGGGGGTGGCCACATTTCATCAGGGCTTGGGTAAACACACACTTCTTTCCCAGTTAGTTTCTCTGGTCCCCTCCTACCACAAGCCCTACTTAGAAAACCCCCTCCATGGGTGTGGCCTTCTGGGTTTTAGTTTTGATATGGAACCCCAAGTCCTCGGGGGCTTGCCCTTTCAGGAGGAAGGAAGAGAAACATGTGAGTGCGCGTGAGAACTTCCTGACACTGCTCTCATCCTGTCACAGCTGTGCGTTTTGGGCGCATCCCCAAACGGGAGAAGCAGCGGATGCTGGCCGAGATGCAGAGTGCCATGAACCTGGCCAACAACCAGCTGAGCAGCCAGTGCCCACTGGAGACCCCACCCACCCAGCACCCCACCCCGGGCCCCATGGGCCCCTCACCGCCCCCAGCCCCTGCCCCCTCACCCCTGGTGGGCTTCTCCCAGTTCCCACAGCAGCTGACGCCTCCTCGATCCCCAAGTCCCGAGCCCACAGTGGAGGATGTGATATCCCAGGTAGCCCGGGCCCACCGCGAGATCTTCACCTACGCCCATGACAAACTGGGCACCTCACCTGGCAACTTCAATGCCAACCATGCCTCGGGCAACCGTCCGGCCACCACCCCACATCGCTGGGAAAGTCAGGGCTGCCCGCCTGCCAATGACAACATCATGGCCGCCCAGCGTCACAACGAGGCCCTGAACAGTTTACGCCAGGCTTCCTCCTCCTACCCTCCTCCTTGGCCCCCCGGCGCTGCCCACCACAGCTGCCACCAGCCCAACAGCAATGGGCACCGTCTGTGCCCCACCCACGTGTACCCAGCCCCCGAAGGCGAAGCCCCTGTCAACAGTCCGCGGCAGGGCAACTCCAAGAACATTCTGCTGGTGAGGGCACTGGGGGTGAGGTGGGCAGGGGGCTGGGGAGAACGGATTGAGCACAGGGTCGCTGGGTGTGTATGGAGGCTAAGTGTAGAGAGGATGTTCAGTCCTGCAGGAGGGGCTCTGCCTGGGAAACCCTGATCTCCACCTGGCACTTGATTGCTGCTTTACCTGAAAGACCCATGCTCCAAGGCCACAAGGCTAACCCAGGCAGAATCTGGGGCCCAGCCCTGCTAGGGAAGCCCATCTGAGCTGGCCTGGCTCATACTCCCCTCCCCAAATCCTTCCCTTTTCCAGGCATGTCCCATGAACATGTACCCGCATGGACGCAGCGGGCGAACTGTGCAGGAGATCTGGGAGGACTTCTCCATGAGCTTCACACCCGCTGTGCGGGAGGTGGTAGAGTTTGCCAAGCACATCCCCGGTTTCCGTGATCTTTCTCAGCACGACCAGGTCACCCTGCTTAAGGCTGGCACCTTTGAGGTGAGTGACCATTTGGGCTCCCTGCTCTCAACCTTGGGAAGGATCTAGCAGAATGAGGGTCTGGGGTGGGCAGGGGCCACCTTACTCTTGAGTGATTAGGAAGGGGCAGAATCCCACCCAGTCCTGCCTGTGGATGGCCGGAACTTATGTCATCTCAAATGGGGTCTAATCACATCCTGCTACCGTAAAATAACACTTCAGAATACAGCGCTACCCCCCGTTCTAGGCATGAGCAGATTCACTTTGGCGAAGGGCCTTGCCCAGGGTCACAGGGAGTGACAAGACTGAGACTCAGATTCAGGCCCTCTGGATTCCAAAGCCAGTGGGATGTTCCCCATCCTTCTACCCGCTCCGCCTCACTGACCACTCAGAAACTAGCCCCGGTCTTGACTGAGAAATCCAAGGCAGCACCTGTAACCCCTTCAGAAAAGGGTAGGGGTGATTTGGCAAGTCTTCCGCCCCACCCAGGACGACTGTCCCCACTTCAGGTGCTGATGGTGCGCTTTGCGTCGCTGTTCAACGTGAAGGACCAGACGGTGATGTTCCTGAGCCGCACCACCTACAGCCTGCAGGAGCTCGGCGCCATGGGCATGGGGGACCTGCTCAATGCCATGTTCGACTTCAGCGAGAAGCTCAACTCCCTGGCGCTTACCGAGGAGGAGCTGGGCCTCTTCACCGCGGTGGTGCTCGTCTCTGCAGGTAGGTCAGGCTCTCGCCTGAGCCTGACCGGGGAGGAGGCGGACGCAGTTCGATTCAACACACCTTTTATGGAGTACCTACTCTAGGCCAGGCCCTGCACCGGGCACTGGAGATACAGACATGATTCAGACACAGTCTAGCTCAGGAGACAGACTCATGCCCGACTAATTATAAAACAGTGAGATAAGTGTCACAGTAGAAGCATGAACCAAGGGCTTTGGGAGCACACACAACTATTTCTGCCTGGGGAGCTGGGGAAGGAGGTGACACTCGAGTGGGGCCTCAGAGGACAAGTAGAGATACTGCCAGGCAGAGGAGGGGGAAGGGCGTCCCAGGCAGAGGGAACCACAGAGCAGCGGGGGAGCCAGGGCCCTCTTGGGCCTGTTCAGGGGAGAGTGGCCAGGTGGGGCGGGAAGGGGGCCGGCCTTGCTGAGCCTGGGCTTCTGGTTTGCAGGCATCTCCTGCTTTCGGGTCAGGGCCTGGGAGAGGGCATTATGTTCCCCCTCCCGCCCCTTCCCCGTCAGCCCTCTGAGGGGCTTCAGGGGGAGGCTGCGTGGCCACCGCTGCATCCTCGCAGACCTCCGCGTCCTCCTCCTCCTCGTCAGAGTCGGAGGAGCTCAGGGAGTCTGCCTCACTGCTGTCGTCTTCCCCACAGACCGCTCGGGAATGGAGAATTCCGCTTCGGTGGAGCAGCTCCAGGAGACGCTGCTGCGGGCTCTTCGGGCTCTGGTGCTGAAGAACCGGCCCTCGGAGACTTCCCGCTTCACCAAGCTGCTGCTCAAGCTGCCGGACCTGCGGACCCTGAACAACATGCACTCCGAGAAGCTGCTGTCCTTCCGGGTGGACGCCCAGTGACCCGCCCGGCCGGCCTTCCGCCGCTGCCCCCTTGTACAGAATCGAACTCTGCACTTCTCTCTCCTTTACGAGACGAAAAGGAAAAGCAAACCAGAATCTTATTTATATTGTTATAAAATATTCCAAGATGAGCCTCTGGCCCCCCCGAGCCTTCTTGTAAATACCTGCCTCCCTCCCCCATCACTGCACCTCCCCAGCCTCCCCTATTTAAACCACTCTCCCCCAACCCCGCTCTTTCTCTCTAGCCCCCCGATCTGTTCTATTCCTGTCTCAAATCCAATAGTTCACAGCTGAGCTGGCTTCTGTGGTGTGTGCTCGTTCTGGGGGGAGGGGGAGGGGGTGGTGGAAATATGGCCAAGGCTGGGGGCACACCTCTCCATCTGGTCAGTTTGGGGGTGGGTACTCTGCCAGCAGATGGGAGGATACAGGGAAACAGCACGCAAGTCTAAGGGGGGGGTGCCCAAGGGGGTTATTTTCATCATATATTTATTACATAAATATATAGTAAAATAGACGAGCAACAATTACCATAAAAATATCTTTCTTTAAAATCCTGACCCAAAACACAACGGGGTGAAAAATCGCACATAACAGACACACTGATTGTCAACGTGGGGCAGAAGTAGGAGCCCCCAGGTCACCCCTACTGGCCCCAACCCCTCCCTGGGGAAGGGACCTACCGCCTTCCCTGTTTCTGGCCACAGCCCCCCTCCCCCCACCCCAGCACCAGCTTCTCATACATTCAGTAGCGCCTGCAGGGAAGTGTCCCCCTCCTCCCACCCAGGAGCTCCCAGGGCAGGAGTTGCTGTCCCCCTTCTGGACGGTGTCTGTGTCACACGCCCCGCCCTCTCCCAGCCCTGTAGACCCGCCGCCAGGGGAAGGGGTAGGGGCTCCTCCACCCCCACCCTCCCCAGGTCTGAGCAGGGAGGAGGCTGGATGAGGTATGTGTGTTATGAGTGATGGGAGGGGGAATACTGAGATGGAGAGGCGGGTGGTGGGGGCGGGGTAGTGGTCATGGCTCTGGCACCCCCTTGTCCTGGCCTGGCCCCCTCCTCCTCGTCCCAGCAGCCCCTCCTCCCACCAATACTGCACCTGCTGCCCCCACTCTGCCTGCCCTAGCGCCCCGGGCCAATACTGGGGAAGGCAGGCTGAGCACCCACATCAAGGCCATCCCCCTCATTAGCACCAATGGCCCCCAGAAGAGGGCCCTGTCCCCTACTTCCAAAGCAGGGACTGGGACGGCTGGCTGCCCATCTAGAGCAGGTGCGTGGCACTCCTGAGTCCCCCAGCTCCTCCCCCACCACGTGTACTTGCTCACACATTCACACAGAGAAAAACACACACACACACACACCCCACCTCACTGAGAGTGGGGGGAGGGGTCGGGTTATGGGGAGGAGTGGGGGATCACAGCTCATATGACTGGGCAGGGGTGGGTGGGTAGGGAGGGTTTCCCAAGTGCCTGCAAGAGGCCAAGCCTCTTGGAGGCCTTTTCTCCACCATGTGCATGGCTGAGAATGGGAATGGAGACGTGGCGGTGGGGATGTAGGGACGGGGAGACAGCAGACAGGTCAGGAATTCCACTGGGCCCCCAGGGGTGGGGGGAGGGTATGAGAGGGCTTATCCATGGGACTGGAATAATACAGGAATCAGGACCCCAGAAGAGAGATGGGGACTGAGACAGACAAAGGCGGCACGGGCAGCCCAGGAGCCCGAGGGGGCGGGGCAGGTGCACGCACAGGTGACAGCACTGCTCTTCCAGGCCTCCACCCCCAGCGGAACACCTGAACGGGGAAAGGACATGGCCCGATGGGCAGCGTAGCATTGCCTTCCCGTGGGTGTGGGTGTGTGTGTGCGTGTGTGTGTCCACGCATGTGTGTGCATGTGTATAGGGGGCTGTGGCAGGCTGAGGGTCAGGGTGGGGTGGCAGGTTCCCCACTGCTTAAGACATTTTGCCCCAATAGTGCAAAGCGCAGGAAGCCCTGGCACCCCTCCCCCCGCCCCCTGCCCCATTCCCCATGGCTTCCGGGGGCATCTATGTCCACCCATCCATCCCTGCCGACATGCAGCCCTGAGCCCAGGGCCCTCCGGTCTGCTCTGTCCCTCCCCGCCCTCCCCTCCCCCACCCTCAGAGGGCTACCTCCTCCCTCCCTCTCTTCCCTGCGGAGTTGGCACTGGCAAAGAAGGGAGGAGGAGGGCAGCTCACCCAAGTGCAGACCAACAGAGCACTCCTCACCAGGAGGGTGGGAGGTGGCTCAAGCCAAAGTCCCTGAATTAGAGAAAAGAAGAGGGGGAAGGGGTCCCAGGGGCACAGGGGCGGCTGGCCTGAAGAGCTTCAAAGGAAAAAGGCGGAGCACCAACTGCCCTCTCCCCCAGGGCCTTGACTAAGTGCCACTGATCTAAGCACCCCATTCCGGGGCCCGCCCGCCTGGAGTCTGGGGTAGTGCTAGTGGGAGCAGGAAAGAAGGAGGGCAGGGGTTAGAGAGAACCCAGCAGACGGATGGGAACAGGGGCCCGCGGGTGTGCAGGTTCTGGGAGAAGCTCACACACACCCCTTTCGCCTCCCTTATGCTGCCCCCCCACCCCCGTCCCAGGGCAGCAGCATCTGGATCGTAGCTAATACTGCAGGATGTGAGGAGGGCGGGAGCTTGAGCCACAGTTTTTCCTGTGTGGGTGCCAAGGTGCAGAAGAGGAGGGGGGTGACAGGGAGAGGCCCCCGGGGCTGGGCACTTGAAAGGGGAGCTGTGCGGGCAGCAGGGCAGGCTGGTGAGGGGCCAGCTGGCATCCAGAGTGAGAGGTAGATGGAACTCAGCGGGCACGAGTGGCAGAGAGCAGAGGGAGTACTGGGGCGGGGGGTGCCAAAGGGCACAGAGGGAGGGGCAAGGCAAGGGGGCGTGGCCAGGACCCTGCTGCATTAACTCACAGCTCTGATGGCAGCCCTACCCTTGGGGACCTGACGGTGGATGGGGGGCAGTTCTCTCTGATTTGGGGGGAGGAGGGGCAGCTCTCAAAGTGCTCGGGGGTGGGAGGGGGGGGTCCTCCCCTCTGGCCAGCCTCAGTTAATAACTTAATATCATCTCTCTATCAGTCGCTCGCTCTTTTTTCCTCTGTCTAGTATTTCTTCATTTATCTTCTCCCCTTGCCTGGTTTCCAAAGTGCAGTTAGAATGACTGTAATTTTTAACCTCCAGGGGAGGAGCCAAGCCAAGCCTTTCTTTGCACCAGGCATCTGGGGAAGTAGAGAGGCCCTCAGCCTGGAGGGGGGACCTAGGCCAAGAGACTGGGCGAGGGGGCTCCCTCTTGTGTGTGTGTAGGGGGTGAGTGAGGGCCTTTGCCCCCACCCCACATTCCTCTATCCCCTACGGTCAAGATGGCTTGTCCGCACTTAGTTCTCCCCCCCTTCTCCTACCTTCTCCGAGGACAGGGTCCTGGGAACTGCAGGACACGGTCCCCCCGCCCCCCTCCCACACTGTCCTTTTCATGGCAAGTTCATTTGTTTGCCCTGTCCCAGGGCTGGAGGTTCTGAGGAGGGACAGGGCAGTGTGGGGGTGTGTGTGGGGAGCTGAATCTATCCAAGGATGAGACGGAGGAGAGAAGAGGTGTGGGGGTCTCCCTCAGCCCCCAGCTCTGCCCCTTCTCTCCAGGCTCCTCCCCACCAGCTCCGCACACCCTCTGGCCGCCTGAGGCTTTAGACTTCCTGATCCTCAAAGACCTCGAGGAAGAGTGGGGGGAAGAGTTCGGTGGGGCACTCGACTTTCATGTGGAGGAAGCGGCTGGCGTGGCAGGCCCCGATCATGCGGAGGTCAGTCACCTTCATCAGCAGCTTGGGCCAGAAGTGCGGAATGTTGTGTTTGCGGTGGTTGACGTAGTGCTCGAACGCCAGCAGGTACGCCTCCTGACTCTTCTCAATCTTGTCCACACACAGCAGGCCCGAGCGGTCTGCAGGGAAGGAGGGGCAGGAGGCTGAGAGGGTGGAGGGCGGGCAGAGGCCCAGAGGCTGGGGGAGAATGGAGAAAAACATGCATTCTGCGGGGGCGGGGGACAAGTGGGGGGCAAGTGGGGGGCAACCGCAGGGCAAAGCCGGTGGAGGGGCAGGTAAAGCAGACAGAGGAGTCAGAGGTGGGCCTGGGAAGAGAGGAGACTAGGAGACGAGGCAGGCCTAGGGGGTGGAGAGGTGGGTTGGGTGGAGGAGTAGGAGGAGGTTGGGGGCAGGGACCGGGGGTTCTGAGAACAGAGGAGGGAGGGGAAAAGAAGGTGGATGGGAACAGAGTCAGAAGTGGGGAACAAAGGAGACTATGAGAGACAGAGAGCAGATGTGGGGCAGAGGTGAAAAATGAAGCCAGGATAGGAGAAGAGGGCATGGGAAGCTAGAGATGGGCCTGGAGAGAAGAACAGAGGGGGATGGGTGACAGAGCAGGGGACAGTGGACAGAGGATGGGCCTGGGGACAGGGATAAGCTTGGGGGACAGAGAGGTGGGCTTGGGGAACAGAGAGACTGAGGGGTTAAAGAAGGACAAGCCTAGGGCCCAGTCAAGCTCTCAGTCCCTGGAAGCTCCAGAGCCCACCCAGCCAGGCTAGGTACCTGTTGACATTAGCAGCACAGCCTGCAGCAGAGCCACTTCCGTGTCATCCAGGTTAAAGGCAGAGAGTGACTTGCCCAGTTCAAAGATGGCGTCAGAGACGACACCCAGGCCGCCATTCTTGAGCTGCTCCCGCTTGACGGCCATCTCCCCGCTCAACGTCAGGGTGTCACTCTCGGGGTCATAGCGGACAGCCGCCCGCAGGGACATGATCTCCATGCAGCACCCCTTCAGGAGGATGATCTGGTCTTCGCAAGGCAGCTGCAGAGTCACAGGAACGCTCAGCATGACCCTCCCCATAAGTGTCCCCTGAAGGTGCCCCTGGGAACTTCGAGGCCACCACCAACCGGGAACGCGTGCTCTGGACAGCTACCCTTGCACTGGGTGGCAGACCTACCTTGCCTCACTAAGCCTCACAACTAGGTCTCTGAGTTAGGTCCTGTCATTACCTCCATGCCCACTGCAGATGAGCAAAGGGAGGTTTAGGGAGTTAGGCCACGTGGCCAAGGTCTCAAGCCAGTAGGGCAGCTGGTCCACAGAGTTAGTGCTCTTTAAAATAAGAATCTCCAGAGTCAGGATGGTCACATAGACTTGCGGGGAGTTGGGCAAGGAGAGGCTGGGGGTGCAGGGCCGGGCCCAGAGAGCCTGTTAGTTCTTTAGGAACCAGCTCGCCCTGTGCATGCGTGTGTGCATGCATGTGTGTGTGTGTTGGGTGTGTTGACCTATAGGAATTGCTCCCTGTCCAGAGAGCTTCAGATAAGGATGAGCTGGGACTGGGTGACCTAGGGAGCAGCCCAAGGCTTCCCTCCAGTGTGACACCAGGTCTCTCCTCCCATCCATCACTCACCTCGGAGAACATGGGCAGTTTTTTGGCAAAGTCCACCACGCGGGTGATGGCCGGGGTGATGATCTTGGTAAACTCGCTGAAGGCCTCAAGGTCCACCTTGTCTCCGTCTGGCATGGAGACGATGGGTGACTGGCCGATGTCATCTGGCTAGAGGGAGAGATGGGGGTCAGTTGGGGCTGCAGACCCCTTTCAACTACTCACTGAGGCTCCCTGCCCACCAGGGGGAGCTCCAAGGCAGCTTGGGGAAGTGGGGCCACCGCACCTAGGGACTCTGTGTCCCAGGCCTAGGGCTTCTCCCACCTCGCGGCAGAGAACAGACTAGCACCAGAGCTTCGAGACGGCTAAGAAGAACAAGGATTGTAGCACCAGTAGCCGTAATGTCATGACAACAGAAGCTACATTTGACTAACATGTAGCTAGGAATTAGGCTGTGTGTTTTACACATATTATCTCATTTAATCCTCACCATGACTTATCACCATTAGTTGATGTTATATTTATCACCATTTCACAGGTGAGGAAACTGAGACAGAGTGAAGCTAAGTAATAAGCCCAAGGTCGAGGGACTAGTAAGCGGTGGAAACAGGATTTGAACCCAGGCAGTTTGATCCCTGTTACACACACACACACACACACACACACACACACACACACGTGCTTGGTTTCAGAGCTGGTGCTCCTTACAGAGTACTGTTTCACCCGCTGACGCACTCCATCCGTCAGGAGTTCTCTGCCTTCCCCCACCATACACAACCAACTGTCGATCTCCTCCCACGCTGACCATTTCCAAGACAACACGTGGCCCCCAGGAGGCTCCCCAAAATACTGTTCCATGACTGTGTCCGTGCCCCTGCCTCCCAGTCACTGTGGACAAAAAAAAGAGGAGAGATCCTCCCCCCTTCACTGGAAATCTGATGAGGCAAGGCCCTGCCCTCATGGAACTCCCAATCAGATGGAAAAGGCAGTGACACATACACGGGTGTACAAATCAGAATGCCAAGTTGTGCAGACTAGCAGCTTTGGGGTGGACTAGTCCAAGAAGGCTTCCTGGAGGAGGCGAGACTCTGAATTCGCTCTCCTCTCCTGGCCACCAGGCTGCCACTCTCACTCATGCCCCTTCTCTCCTTACCAGGAATTTCCGCCTCTGCTTCCAATGGCTGCCCTGGGCATTCGTGCTGCGATGGGCCTCTGTGGCAACATGGATCAGGTCCCACTCTTCAGGAGTGGGCTCTGGTCGCTGCTGCAGTGATCGGATCATCTCCTCCTTCCGTCGCCGCTCTCGGTTCTGCTCAATCAGCTTGCGCTTGGCCACCCGCTTCGAATCATCTAGAACCACTGTCAACAACAGACACGATGCCCTTTGCATGGCACACTCTGTCACCTGCTCAGAAACTACTCTTCCCGGTGTTTAGGTTGGAGAAACTCAGGGGAAGGGCCAAGAGAGGCTAAAGGACTTCCCTAGCAGTCGGGTGGCACAACCTGGATCATGATAATCACTGGGACCACATCAACTCCGATTTCGGCTGACCCAGAGGATACAATGTTCTGGTCTAAGGGAGACAGTGGTTACTGGAAGACTGAGCCATCCAGTCCCTAGCTAACAAGATGCCCTCTCTCACCCCACAGAGAAGTGGAGTGCCTTCCTTGGTAGTCAGAGATACTGTGTAATGGTGGGGTACTCAGGACTTATTTCTACCCAACAACTCTCTGAAGACCCTTGACTGGTGAAAGGCAGGTAGGCACCAGGGCCCGTGCTCAGGGCCAATAGAGGAATCCTCTGTTTCCTTTTCTTCTGAGATGAGGGCAGCAGGGACTGCCGAATTCCCTGAAGATTCTGAATACTCATTCCATCACCAGCCTGACCCAGATGGTCACTCTGCCCTGTGGGTACCCTGGAAGGGAGCTGCCACATCTGAACACACCCCCACCTACAGCTGCCTGGCCCGGTTTCCCCCACCCATCCCCTTACAGTCCATGGCCATGCCCACAGCGATGCACTTCTTGAAACGGCACAGCTGGCACTGATTGCGGGTGATCTTGTCAATGACACAGCAGCTGTCATATTTGCACGAGTAGGTGGGATGCAGGTTCTTCTGGATTGTGCGGCGAAAGAAGCCCTGGGGTGGGGGCGTGGAGGGGAGAGACAGAGCATGGTGTGATCACGATCTTCTCTTCCTGAACCAACCATGCAGCTCTCTGGCAGGGGGTGGGGGGCTAGGGGAATTAGTGAGGGGACCTGGCATCTTCTGGACAGAGCAAGCCCAGCATCACCCGGGCTCTGCCAGGACTTAGAAACACACATCTTCAGCCCCAATGCCTACGGGGTACCTGGGGAGTGGTGGTGGTGGCAGAGGTAAGGATGGTGACCATGGAGAGGAGATTTGAGCCTGGGAGGGTGTGAAATATGACGAGGCCTGAAGGAACAGCCACTTTGGACATCCAATTAATACCTGATTCTCCATCTTGCTAAACAACTCTAAAAACAACAGTGGCCCCAAACCATTCTCATACACGCTGCCTGTTACCTATGCAGGTGGGATTCATGAAATGGTGGAGGGCGGGGAGAATGTCAAAAAAATCAAGAAAAGGCATTGGGTATGGACTTGTATTAGCTTGCAAATAAAATTTTCAATTTTATATACAGGGTTTAATCTTTGCTTTAAAGGAAAAAACCCTCAAGACTCAAGATGGCAGTAGTAATAAGAAGGGCTAATGTATGCTGCATACTTACTCTGAGCCAGGAGCTTCTAAACCTTTTCTTTCATGTATCATCACCTTTAATGCTGGTGTCAACCCCATGAGGTAGGAACTGTTACTATCTCCATGTTGCCGACTAAGAAACTGAAGCTTGGAGAGATTAAGCCATTTGCCCAAAGTTATATGGCTAAACGGTCAGAACTGGACCTGAGGTATGAGACGCAAGGTCTGAGCTCTCAGATTCTGGGGTGCAATTAAAATCCACCTAGAGTACCAATCAAAAATACGGATTCCTGGGCCTCACTCTAAACCTCTCCCATCGGACTCTCTAGGAGTGGGAAGACATCTCTGTCCTCTTGGGATGACCCACTGGGACTCAGAGGGCCTTGAGGGTGAGACCCCCTGTTCTGTGCTACACTGCTGGTGATGCTTCCAGGAACGCTGCCAGGGGACTCTCCATTCCTGGTGGTCTTGGCTTGACTGGCACCAAGAAAAGAGGATCTTGAAGCCTTGATGTATTCTTCATCTTTCTGTTTCTTGAAAGGTCTTATATTTTCAGGAGGTGATGACTTTAGACAAACCACGTAGGTTGAAATGCCCAAAGTGAGATCTAATTAAGTCTCCCCAAGTCTACGACCTTGTCCCCTCTGCCCAGGGAGACTCTGCCATCCTCTCCTCTGGGCTCCACCGTGCCCCTCCCAAGCAATGGTTCTCAACCTTTCGGGGGCAGCGGAAGCAACTGGGGAGCCTGTTGCAAGGCAGATGCCTGGCAGCCACCACAAAATGTTCTGGTAGAGTAGGGCTGGGATGAGGCCTGGGGACCTGCACTTAACAAGTACTATAGGCGGTCCAGGAACCAGATTTCAAAAACACTGATATTGCTTTCAGCTAACACCAGTCTTTCCCTGGTAGGCTGTGAGCAGCTTGAGGTCAAGGCAGATACTACACATCTGACACTTAATACACTGAGTGGATGGATGGAAGCAGACATTTGTTGAGTGCTTCTTTTCTGTTTGGGACTGTTTTAAATACTCGATGTGCATTATCTCATTTAATTCTCCCAACAATGCTATGTGGTAGGTATTATCATTATCCTAACCCATTTCACAGATGAAGAAACTGAGGCTCAGAGAGATGAGGCCTCTTGCCTAGGAGTGGGAGAGCAGGGATTATGAATGAACAAATGAATGAATGAATGAATACGGGAAATGACGATGAAACAGGTGGGCTTTAGGTTACACGTTTATAGAGCTGTCTATCGGGCCAAGTGCTGAAGGACTTACAGGGAATGAGACGGTGGGGTGGGGGGGGGGGCCTCAGGTGGTGGGGGAGGGGCAGGAGCTGGCTGGTCCATACCTTGCAGCCCTCGCAAGTGATGCAGCGGTAGTGATAACCGGTTGCCTTGTCCCCACATACGACACACTGCTCGTCTTTGTCCAGGTAACTAGGGATATACCCTGGGAGGGAGGAAGGGAGGCAGGCAGGCAGGCATGGCTTGGGGCCCCAGCAGAGAGGCTTCGAGACTCTCTCCATCCCCCCACTTTTCCTTCCTTGCCCAGCCTCCCTGAAGGGTTCTCTGTCTCCAGACAGAGTCCTGGAGACATATCAGAGGTCATCTTGCTCATCCCCTTCCCTAAGAATATGGAGAATCCAGTTCTTCTGACTGACCCTTTAGGGCTTTTCTCTCTTGCTGCATCCCAGGGGCAGGGGGACACAGGAGAAGGAGAAGCTAATCTCGGCAGCAGCTCATCTCGGGGACCTCAGGTAAGGGCGTGATGGGAGAAGGGAGGGAAGAGGCCCTTTCTGACCTACTCCATCCTCAGTGGCTGGGGCATGCTCCACATCACACCTCTCACCCAGACAAGTCCATCCCAAGCTCTCCAGGAGGCTCTTCCCACAGGACACAGGAACTGCCGGTACAAGCCCAGGCCCCGGAAGAGCCCTTTGCTGGTTCGGTGGGGTTGAGGGTGGGGAGGAAGGGCACACGTAGCCAGGCTCACCTGACATGCTGGTTTTCAGGGAACATTGGCCGTTCTTTCTTTTTCGCTTTCCATCTGGTGACCTGGTACTGGACAGGGGCAAAGTGGGTAGAATCAGAGAGCAGACCTTGGGCAGCCCCTCTTTGCATCCAATAGGCTGAGGTCATGCCTCAGGCCTGACTCCCTCCATCTACCTCCCACCTTCAGGTCAGCTGACAAAACTGAGAAGGGTCCAGCTATCTGAGCAAGAGATAAGGGGCTTGGCTGGGGCACAAGCATGTTCAAGGGTCCCAACACACACTGACACACACATTAGAGAACCGTAAACATCCATCGTCTATAAAACATCCACATATTTAAGCCTTCAGTACTTGACACATATGCAGAAGAATCTCAGGACATGAATCTTTAGGACATGCTTAAAACTATATAAGCTTTAGAATACACACAAATATATGCAGCATAAAACCAGCACATATGAACATATGAACAACTATGCTGCCTTCAGTATAAACCCAAGCATGGTATGTAAGCAGCAGTCTCTATTATCTATGTGGACATGACTTTCAGGGCTTTCTCAAATGTTATACGACCTCAAGGATATGCCCACGTGTTTCACAACCCTCTAGACAAGCACCTAATAATACCATGCCCCTCCCTGCAGCGAGCATGTCACTTGATTTTCAGCTCATGCACACACGCTAGATAACCACAGCGGACCACCAGAACCTAGACTCAAGGACATGAGAAAAGGATGGGACTCCCAAAGCCACCCTGTCCACGGCCCCCATTTAACAGAACAGCAAACTGAGGCCCCACCTGTGCCAGCCGACACAGTGGGCCGGGGTCAGAGCCAGAACAAAGACCCAGGGCCCCTCCACGTAAGGTATTATAGCAGCCCTCAGCCACTGCACACACATGTGGCCAGCCTCTCCACATACGTGTTACATAACCTCGGCACACACAGGTTACATAAGCCTTCTACATGCATGCACGGATTGTATAACCTCTCACACACACCCCGTGTGTGGCATGTTGCAGAGCCTCCCTCCAGAGCCCGATGTAACTACCAACACACTGACACAGTGACCTTGGCCAGGGTCACAGTCACAGATAGCCGTGTCCCACACACCCTGGGGATTACCCCTGTCTAATTTCTAGAACGGTTCGAGGGTCAGATCTGCTTCCTGTCTCCGGAGGGGTGGGTATGGGGGAACGCCTAGCTACCGAGGCCCCAGCTGAGCTGGCGGTCTTCTGCAATTAATCAGACTTACAGACTCTGGGTGCAGTACCAGGGCTAGCCACAAGGTGGCGCAAGGACATGGGGGAGGGGAGGCTACGGGGAGGGGCTGCAGTCCTGGGGGGACCAGGAACTGGCATTCCCGCCTTTCTCTGCGTTAGGAGCAGACTCTCCCAGACCCACAGAAGAAGTCTGGGCAGCGAGGTACAGAGGCTGTAAGTGAAAGCTATGCAATGATAGGCTAAACCTTTTTCAGAGTTCCCGGGGGTGGGGACTGGGTAGGGGGATACCCCACTGCCCTTACCCAACCACCAGCCCCATCCACTTCCTCCACCCTTCCAGGGACCCAGTCTTGGGCCCCAGGGCTTTGCTGGGCCAGGACTCCAGCCTCCTGGCTCGGGATCTGGTCTCCTAGGCAACGGCCACACTGCTCCCCAGAGCACCCATCCCCCACCCTCTCCCTGGCCATAGGCACAGGCTGTACCCAGCTCCCAGGGCACCATGCCAACAGAGACGGAGCTCTGTGCTACTTGGAGCTGACGGGAGAGGCAGAGACCCTCTGGGCTCCTGAAAGGCACTGCAGATGGCAGGTAAGCCATCCCTAGCTGGGTGTGCAAGGCTGATGTCTGCTCCACGTGGGAGCAAAATCTTCATAGCTGGTATTCACTTCCACTTCCTGGGAGGAGCCCCATGGCAGTGCCCGCCCTTGCCCATGAACAAGGAAGAGCTTGTGAGGCTCCCAATAGGTTCCAAATATAAGCGTGAGCTGTGACCAACAGCTACTGGACCATGTGCCCTGAAATGTCATGTAACAGGCACCATGGCTTCTGGACCGCACACTGGCAGTCAGAAGTGAATGAGCTGGTAGGGAGAGGAGGAAAGGAGGCAAATGGCAAGGCTGTTTGGATTCCACAGATGCAGGTAAGGGTGGCCCAGGGGACCAGGGAGGGGGCAGGATTTGAGATGCCCAGCACCATCCAGGGAGGGGCCATGTGCCTGCCGCCTGTAATTACTCTACATCACCTCCCCCTTTTAGAATGGGCATCTCTCCATCCAGGTGCCTAATTCCCTGCCACATGGGAACATGACCTCATCTCCTGGGCAAAGGTAGGCAGCAGGCTGGCTGGCCTCATGCCCCGACCCTGGCCCCCGCCACAGAGGTACTTAAAAGGCCCAAGCTCAGCTCTCTTGGGCCCAGCCAGGTGACCCTGCTTGCTGCCTAGGAGTTGGCACGACGTAGCTGCCGAACGCATTACCTGCTCTCCTCTGGGTCTGACCCACACTCCACCTTGCTTGGCTTCTGTTCCATTCACTTCAATTCCATCCAGGATGCCCTCCAGCACGCCGAGAGACTGGGGTGGGCACACTGGCCCCCCCGGCACACCCACAGGCCACCCACCCCCTGCCACCCAGGCCCTAGGGCACAGCACCCATGGTGCCCGCCTCAGCACTTGGCCTTTCACACCATGCCCTGAGCCCCAAGGGGGGCGGGCGGTGAAAGGGGCCAGGGAATGGCAGGTGGTAGGGCTGGGTGGGGGAGCAAGCCGGGTCTGTAAAGGGGTCCTGGGTGGGAAGAGTAACTTCTGAATCTTGTCCTGTCCAGAGGTCCCTGCAGAGAGAGGAGAGAGGCAGGGATAAGGCGGTGCCATGGTGGGGCTAGGCGAATAGGATTCCTTTGGTACCAACATTTTGGGGCTCATACTGAGACGATGGGGGGACCTCCCTGGTGCTCCAGTGGCTAAGACTCCACGCCCCCAATTCAGGGGGCCCAGGTTCAATACCTGGTCAGGGAGCTGGACCCCACAGGCTGCAATTAAGAGTTCACAAGCCACAACTGAAGTTCCTGCATACCGCAAGGAAGACCTGAGACCCAGTGTGCCACCACTAAGAGCTGGAGCACGCCAAATAAATAAATACTGTGAAAAAGAAAATAATGAGATAGTGGTAGTCATAGAGGGCAGGCACAGGAAGAGGACCAGGATAACCATTCAAATCAACAGAGAACAGGCAAAAAAATAAATAACCACCACACAGCAGGCAAGACTGGAGATCCATAGACATGGAGATCATGCCTGATCTCCAGACATGAACAAGGATGGAGGGAAAGAATGAGGTCATCCATGTACCTTGTCTCAATCCTCACAATCAAGTGAGGCCCTTGTGTGTGTGTTAAGTCCTTGCAGTCGTGTCTGACCCTTTGCGACCCCATGGACTGTAGCCCGCCAGGCTCCTCTGTCCATGGGATTCTCCAGGCAAGAATCCCGGAGTGGGTTGCCATTTCCGTCTCCAGGGGAATCTTCCTGATCCAGAGATTGAACTCGCCTCTCTTGTGTCTCCTGCATTGGCGAGTTCTTTACCACTAGCACCACCTGGGAAGTGGTGCCCTTAATATGCATCTATTAAACATCAGCTGCTATTACCAACCCCCTCACCAAGTTTTCCTAAAACTCATCAGTACTGTAGGGCAAGACGCCACCAGAGACGGGCAGCTTTGAGCCCAGGCACAGGGCAGCAGGGGGCGGGGTGTACTGGGGAAGGAAGTGTGGTTTGTAGAGGTGGCATGCAGGAATCCTGAACACCCACCTGAGTGCCTCAATAAAGAAGGACGCTGAAAACAGTAGGGAGCTGCCCCCTCCCCCAGCTGCTGGCCCAGTTATGACTCCCCAACCCTGGCCCCACAAGGAGATTCCCATACAAGGTCCCACATCACACTTCCCAGTCTGAGGACCAGGCTTCCCCTTCCCCATTGGTTTAGCTGAGCTGCCACCCACCAGGAAGGCAAGGGAACAGGGAATGGAAAATAACCCCTGTTAATGGCACAGAGAGTATGTGCCCTCTGGTATCAGAACTTCGCAGGTGAGTAAACGAAGCCTCAGAAAGCTTGAACATTCACTCAAGTGGGCGCAGCTAGTCAGCAGCCTGCCTCCAACGCTGGCCTTGTTCTGCTACCAGGGGTCTAGGGCAGTGCCGACCTGGGCCAACCATTCCCTCCACGCCACATTGCTGACCCCAGGCTGCAGACCTGACGCTCCGTGTCTGCCCAGACAGGCAGGTGTGGGCACGTGAAAGGGGACAAAAGGTGCAGCTCCCCGCACACACCCCTTCATCCCTCCACAGTACGACTGTTGCACCAGAGGCTTTGCCCCTCAGCCCCACCTCCAAGAACTGATAAGGAGTCAGGGTGGGAGGGGAAGGGAGAGATAAGTCAGGCCATTGGGCAGGGCAGGGCCGGCCATGGGACAGGGCACTGGGGTGAGTCCCCATCCTGGGGAGCAGGGCAGGAGGACAGAAGGGTGGCCCATTCTGTCTTTGATACCCCCACAGACCAGAACTGGGCACTGGGGGCTGGACAGGAGACACTGGGGAGGGGGGGACGGGTGAGAGCGGGGAGCCTTAGCCCAGGGAGCCATCAAGAAAGTAGGTCAAGTTTTTCTTGGCTTGCGGAGAAATTCCTGTTATAAATTTATAATGGCGTAGCCAGCCCTAAGGGGTGGAGGTGGGGGAGAAAAGGAGTGGGTGGGGTTGCCCAGAGCCTGGGCACAGGGGCCTGCCGCTCCAGCCAGAGCGCTGAGGGGTAGGGGGGCCAGGGTAGCCGTGGGGGTGGGGCTGACAATAGCGGGCTATTTTCTGTCGCCTCTGTTTCCACCTCTCTCTGCCCAGTGTAGCTTCCTCTGGTCTGTCTGTCTGTCTGCATCAGAATGTCTCTCTCTCTCTCTCTCCCCCGGGGGCGGGGTGTCTCCTTGTCTCCCCCTCCCCCCAAGTCTGTGCCTCGGTGCTTGGCACACCCTGGCTGCGGTGCTGCCCCCGCCTGTCTCCTGCCCACCTGGCATGCTGCCACCACTTGTTTACAGAAGCTGGAAAAATCCACTCGCCAGCCTGAGGCCTGGGCGCCCCCGGGGAGGGGAGGAGGCAGGCACAGGAGTGGGCACAGGGAGAGAGGGGCAGCCCCGGGGAGCAGGCCCTGGGGGCAGGTGAAGGCAGCCAGGGTGTGCAGGAATGGGTACCGACAGCTGTGGGCCAGGCAAGATGGGGAATCCTGGTGGCAGCGCGTGGCGTGGGCAGCTCCCTCCCAGGCCATAGAGCTGGAGGAACCCCCTCCCCGCTCACTCCTGCCCCAGCCCCTACAGGGCACACCTGGGGCAGCGCCAACCTAAGCCACCATGTTTATCTTCCCTTCCCCCTCCCAGGCCCAGTCTTAACTCCAAATGTGTCTGGGCACTGCCAAGGGCTTGCACGTGCCTGCTGGGAGGGGCGTTGAGCAGACCAGTGCCTGCTGCCTGTCGGTACCACCCAGGCTCCCCGGAGCCCCTGGCAGCGGGCAGCGGAGCAAGGTCCTGCCCTCGCCGCTCAGGGCACCCTCGCCTGGCACTTAGCTAGAGGCTGGAGCCCCTGAGGGCTCCTTGTCGTCTCTCTGGGGACATACCTGGGCCTCTGAGGCGACAGAGTGGGCAGAGAGCCCAGCATGCAGGGAGGCACACGGCACGTGGGCCAGGCCTGCGTTGGCCGTGGGTAGATGAAAGTCCACAGGGAAGTGGGGCGGGGACACCCACCCTGAAGGGCAGCCTCTCGCCCCTCCTCCTGGAATCCTGTCAGTTCCCCAAGTGCCTGACGGGCACAGACCTGCAGAGGAAGAGGCTCAGGCCCCCAGAGGTGGAGGGGCTGGAGCCATGCTGCAGAGGAGGCTGGACAGCTGGGAGGCAAGGCCCACCTGTCGGAGGGCCTGGCCACCCTCTTCCTCTTTGTCGGATAAGAGCTGCCTGGTGGCAGTGTGGGCAAGGCGCCCGTGGAGGGGGAAACATTTCATTAAGCTTAAGTGCTTCTGGGATGGGGGGACAGAGACAAGAGGCCAATGCAGCATCCACAGGCACCATGCCAGGTCCCCGCTGCAGGGACTGTCCCACTCTGCAGTCCTGTGGACCCAAGGGACTCCCTGGAAGGATGCCTAGGGCTGCCAGAGGGGGGACTCTCTGCCCCCAGATCCAGCCCCCAGGTCTCCACGTCAGTCTCCTCTGGGTCTACTCTTGGCTTTGGCCCCACCTGTCAGGGCCCCTGAACTTTGTCCTTAATGCACTAAGGGAAGCCCAGCCCTCCTCCTTGCCAAGCAGAGGGAAGGACATAGAGAGAGGGGGGCTGAGAAAAGGGGAGAAAGAGGAGGAGGAGAAGGGTGAAAGGGATGAAGGGGGAGAGGAGAGGGAAGATGAGGAGGGGCGAGGACAAAGAGATGGGCCGAGACTGGGGTAGAGGCAGGGTTGACAATGAAGTAGATGGAGAAGAAGAAAGGCGGCAGGGAGGTGGGGGTGGGGAGAGAAGGGTGGGAGAGACAGAAGGACAGAGGAGGGGAGGAGACACAGAGAGAAAGGTAACAAAGGAAGATGGGTGGGGGGTGCTCGGTGCCCCGCCCGAGTTCCACCTCACGAAGGCTGGGGGGAGGGCAGAGCAGAAATGGTTTCCACGGTGACAGCTGGTTCTTGGTGGCCTGGCATGTGGGCTATTAATAGTGCTGTGGGGAGGTTCGCACCTCCCTCTCCCCTTCCCCTTTGCCTGCTGCTAGGGTGGGGGGTAGACTCTTCACCCCCACTCCCAATTATCTGGCACTGATGCCCTGACTGCACACCATGGGGGCTAACAAGGGCGATGCTAAGAGGCCCAGCTGGCCACTGCAGCCCACACACACACACACACACCAGACACACGCGCGGGCATGCACAGGCAAACACAGGCATCTGTGTGCAGACATGACCGCCTGTGCCAACGTGGGCTCCCATGGGCAGCCACAGACACCAACAGCCCCCGGGGGTTCTGGCGACGGCGGAGGTTGCAGCAGCAACACCAGCCCCCAGGTTGAGGGCTGGGTGCCTCTCAGGGCTGGGATCTTTATCTCCTTTCCCAGATCCCCCTCTCTGCTACTCTCAGGTATGGACTTGGGGGGGGGGCGGGGCTGCCCCACCCAACTCCCAGTTATCCCAGTGCTGGGAGGGAGAGGAGGGGTGAAGGCGGGAAGGGAGGTGCTATTTGGCAGGTGTGTGATGGCAGAGGAGTACACAGATGAAGGCAGCAGCTTGGCAAGCAGGAGGGGCCAGGGGAAGGCAGCAGCCTTCGGTGGGCTCTCACAGGGCCCCCATGAGAAGGGATTCTGGAGCTCAAGGGCAGTGACCCCTGACGTCTGATCTCCTGAGCCACTCTAGGGCCTTGGAGGCTTAATGGGAGATGGGGGTGGGGGATATAAGGGGGAGATTGGTTACTTAAACAAAAGGATCCTCTCCCCCAAAAGAATATAACAGGAAATTCCCCCCTGCAGGTCAGAGACAGAAAGACATAAACAGTAGCCTTGACTTGGGCCAGATGCCCAGTAGGAACATCAAAGACTGTTGGGCTTCCGCCCACCCCCACCATAACCTCACCCACCTGCTGCTCTCCTGCCCCTCCTCCCACCCCCAGGCCAGCTCCCATCAGGCAGCAAGGTGGGCACCCAGGTGTGGGGCTCATCTCCACACCCCCTGCCACACCTACTGACGATGGTGGGGCCCACAGCTCCTGCTCAAGAGCTCAGCCCCTTCCCTGCCAACCCACAGATCTCCATACCACCCCCACTCCCCACAAGGAATGGAGAGGGAGATCCAAATAGCCAAGAAGGCAGAGTTAGGAGCACCCCCAGGCTGAGCACACTCTCCCTGCCCCCACCCCCCCAGCAGCCAGTGGGTAATTGGAGCTGGGAGCTGGGGCAGCTGAAGGCTGGAGGCATGAATGTCACGGGGCCAAGGCGCTCACTGCAGATGGCATCATGGGCACAGGGCTGGGGTCCTCCTTTCCCCACTCCCCTCTTCCAGGGAGGAGGTGGCACAGAGGAGCCTGCGAGCCCTGGAGAGCTCTACCCAGGAGGGAAGGGAATGATCAAGGGGAAACGCAAAGCGGGGATGTTCTCCCAGGCACCCCCAGAGAGGCAGAGATAGCCCCCAGCCAAGCCGAACAGGCACAGGCAAGGTTGGTGGGGGAGGGACTGAGAGGGAAGCGGGGAGAGAGGAGCTGGGAGACGAGGGAGGGAATGAGGAAAGGGAGGAGAGATTGAAAATTGTGTGTGTGTGAGAGCGGGAGAGAGGGAAAGGGAGAGAGGGGGAGAGGGAGAGGGGAGGGAGAGAGAGAGAGCAGGAGAGAGCGAGCAAGTAAATGCAGCCGAGTCTGCCCGCACACACACGGACACGTGCAGACACACACACTCACCCCGCATGCGCAGAGCCACGGGCTCCGGTACCCCATTCCAGCGGATAGTCAGAGCCCTCCCCGGCCCACACATGCACAAAATGCGCGCACATGGATGCGCGCACAACACACCCACTCACTGATGTGTACCAAGACGCCTGATAGCCACCAAAGCCTGGGTCCGTGCACTCCCCTTCCCTCGCCCACGCCCCTCGCGCCTGGGTAAAAGAGAAAATGAAACAGGCGGCTCTGGGAGCCAAGAGCTCATCTCCTCCTTACAAGAGGAAGCCAGGAGGAAGAAGAGGCTTGGGGGCTGGGTCCAGTCCCGCTGCTCTGTGCCAGTGCTAGAGGCGTGCTCTTGGCCCTAACCTTTAACCCCAGTCCCCGTGCCCAGACTGGGTGCCCGCCTCCAAAGCAGGGGAGCAAAGACAGCATTTTCTGGGCACCGGTGAGTTCCATCTTGCTCCCCTTGTCTGCCCAGAGAACTCCTGACACCTCCCTGTGGACCACCTCACAGCCTGGCATGCTACAGGGTGGCCCCCCTTTGGTGCCCCAGCCATGGCCTGCCAGAGAGGAGGGCAAGCAACACCACATGCCTGAGAACCACGCAGTCCTCTCTCCACCAGCCCCAGCCGTCTCTGTGAGAGCCTGAGAACGGTCTCTGGTTCCAAGCGGCCTCTGTGTCCCCACCCACCCTGCAGCATCCCAGACCCTGGGAAGAGACGAGAATCCACAGGCCTTGTTGGCCGTGCCAGCTCGCAACAGGGGCTGACTACAGGTGTCATCTCACGTTATGTTATTTGCCCTCACTCCGCACAAGGTGGGCATCCCTGTCTCCAGATTACGAAAACCTAAACCCAAAGTCAGCAACTGGCAAGTGGTGAAAACCCAGCCTCCAACTCCCAGGCAGTGGTCTTCCCACCACAGTCATGCGTGCCTCCCTTCCCCATGAGGCAAAAAGTCCCCCAAGCACCTTTGCAGCCATGAGAACTAGGGTTGAGATTGGTGCCCCCACTCCGGAGGCTCCCCAGTGGCCCACCACAGGACATATCACTCCCATTGTCCTGGGGGAGCTGCATAAAAGGGATGGAGGGCGGAGAGAAGAGTTTTATCACCAGATTCACAGAGGATTAGAGGCAACCCAGGATACACCCTGGACCCCCAGGTGCTGCACCCAACACCCTTCTTATGCACTGCCCCCACCCCCCACACTAATGTCCCCTCTGTGCAGGGGCGGGGAATCTGTCAGCCAAGGGTGGGTCCTGAATGATAGATCAACGGTAGGTAGCTGAGATTTTGGGTCCCCAGGAGAGAGGAAGGGTGACTTACTCCACACATAAGAAGTGAGAGGGGTTGTGGAGAGGAGCCTGCTTTCCTTGTTTTTCCTCTCCCACACTCCCAGTGCTCAGACTTGTCCCAACAGAGATGCAGTGATGCCCAAACATTCGTGCATTTGTCCCTAACCGGGGAGGTGTGTCCCAGGCTGTGATACCAAGGGCTCCTTTAAGAAGCAGCTAAATAAGGTGAGGATCAGAGGAAAGCACAGTGGTGGCAGAGGGGCTCCAGGCTGCCCAAACTCCAGGCGGGAGAGAGAGAAGTGTCATGGAGAGGTGACAAGGAGGCTGGAGATTGGGGACCCACTATCCCTACCAACGCCACCTCATGCCTGTAATGTCCAGGAGATCCAAGTCTCCACCAAGCTTTTCCAAGAAATCCAGGGGCCCCAGACCCACAGATTTCCTTGCTGTAACAGCTAACACATACAGTGCTTGTGCACCAGGCAGTTTT
This sequence comes from Bos taurus, assembly GCF_002263795.3. Taxonomy (NCBI): domain Eukaryota; kingdom Metazoa; phylum Chordata; class Mammalia; order Artiodactyla; family Bovidae; genus Bos; species Bos taurus. Next base: position 40,369,797 of record NC_037346.1, on the reverse strand, counting down.
TAAAAGCATTTTATATATTCTGACGGCTGTAATCCTCAAAAAACCAAATGAGGTCGGTATTACCATCCTCAATTTACAGATAAGGCAAGGGAGAGGTTAAATTGCTTGCCCAGGATTACACAACTGCCAGGGACAGAGCTGGGATTCAAACCCAGGCACTCTAGCTCCTACATATATATACACATGTGTGTGTCTATGTATACATATATATATGCACATGTATATCCCTGTTTTTAACCATTACAGCATGCCACCTGCCAGAGGAACAATACCTTGTTCTTTCATCCAGCTATGTGCTCCCTGTGACCCAGCCTCAGTTTCCCTTTTTGTAGCAGCCATGGACTCTCCAGGGTGGAATCCCTGCCAGTACCTCCTCATCCATTGTCCAGACCACAGTTAGAGGGGAGCATGGCCAGAAATGGTAAGTGCCCCCTGCTCAGATTTCCTCTCTGGAAGAACTACCCGCCCTGCCAGCCCAAAGTGAAGGGCCAGCCCATGGGAGAGGGCCTCACACAGCCCCACACAAAGTCTGGGCAGCTGTACCCTCAGAACCAGGCTCAGAGGCTGGGCAAAGCAGACACAGCTGTTGGGCATCTCTGAGGTGGGTCTCAGCTGCCAGGGATGTGGAGAAAGGCCATTGTGAGTCCCGCTCAGCTGGGTCCTGCCAACTCCCGCCACGGCCCCTGGGCGGGGAGGGGGGGCGGCGATTATTTTCCAGTGGGTCAGTGTGGAAGGAGCTTCCGATAACCATCCATGGCTTGCCCACCCAGACCTTCCACCCAGGCTGAACCCACCAGCCTGAGAAGTCAGCGTGGGCAGTGGTTGACCCCTTCTCTTCTCCCCCTGTGCTCAGCCCCCCAAACTTGCTGGCCGCAGCTGCAGGGCTGAGGAAGTGCAGGATGTCCTGAGCAGCCAGCTGAGCCCCCCGCCCCCCACCCCAACCTCTCGCTGACCCCAGAGGCAGGGCAGGCAGGCCGAGGGGCGGGGTCTGAGTACTAGCAACTGGAGAAGAATGGAGAACATCACCGCCGGTTCCCAGCTCCAAGCATGGAGGCTGTGGCAGAAACGGACACCAGAACAGGGGTCAACGAGGGGGGTGGATAGGGACAGGGTGAGAGGGAGTTACAGACTGGTGGAGAAACAGGGGGAGAGAGAAGAGACACAAGCGAGACAGAGCACTGGAGACCGTGGTGGAGCAAAATTCCAAGTCAAAAATACACAGCACTCACCCAGACACTCACCAGCTTACGGCCTCCTAAGGGAGGCTTCCAAGTTTAGACAGGAGGGCAGAGCTGAGAAAAGGGGCCAGACTCCCGGTGGGAGGCAGGAACTCGGCGGGAGTTAGTGGGGGGAAGGCCGGTGAGCATCCCCAGTAATGGCCCAGACCAACGAGCCCAGCAGGGGCACTGAGGTTATCTGCTTTTGGGGTGGGGATGGGGGCTGCTCCCTAGGAGGCAGGTCTCCCCAAGACTCCCTCCCCGCCAGCAGCCAGGGTCATCCCAGCTCCTGAAGTCACCTAACATTGCTTCACGTGTGTGACTCGGCCCTCTAGAACCCCCTCCCCCTTACCCTTTGCTCTGATTTTCCTGTCCCTCAAAAAAAAAAAAAAAAAGAGCCTGGAAAAAGAAGGCAGGAGGAAGCTTGAGGGGAAAAGTCTACGACTGCGTGTACATCTAGGGGTGTGCCTGGCCGCACAGCTACAGTGCGTGCATCCAGGGGTGTAGACCTGTGACTGTGTGGTCCTGAACCTTCTGAGTGCCTCCTGCACCTGAGCCCCTGGGACTGTGTGCAGATGCCTGCACCTGTGTGCAGGGTTCCCACAGTCAATCAATTACAAAGGATTACAGAGCACTTCATATGCTTGGCTCTGGGTGGGATCCAGAGCAATTCCAGTGATTCTCCTGGGTCTCAAGGAGCTCACCATCTAGGGGGTGGGATGACAAGGGAAAGAGACAGAGAATGTTATCTATAGTGACTGCGTGCCTTCCACCATTATGGGAGCAGGGTCTTTTTTGTGTGGTACACAGCACCTCAGAAAGCCACAGGAAGAGTCCAGGAAAATACTTGTTGCTGAGTTGTGTATATGTGTGTTGATGTGCAACTGCATTTGCGTTTGACCGAGTGACAGCGACTGTCACGGCAAGGCGATGATGCCTGTGTGACTGGGCTCATGCGAGCACGTGTGTGCCTGTGAGTGACAGGGTCTTTTGTAATGTGTGGCCGTGTGCAATTGCTCTGCATTCATGCATGCAGGCAATAGTGACTTTTTCTGTGTGGGTGACAGCGACTCCTCCTTGTTGTGTATGAGAGCATCTCCCCGTGACCCTATGCCTATGCAAGGGTTGGTCTCCCATGGGTGTGTCCCACCCTTCTGAGCTCCCCTGTGCAGTGGCAGCGTGCCTCTTCCCTTGTCCCCATGTGGGTGTGTCCAGCAGTTCCTGTCCTTGAGTCCGCCTGGGTGTCCCTGGGTGTGCATGTGTGTGTGGGCATATCTCTGTGTCTGCATGGCACATTTGCTTCCCCCTCATCTTGGACCACAGCCCCCTATATCCCTCCCCTTCCTGGGGCCTGAGCCAGCATTGAGGGGTGGGCTCCCATCCCACTGGTTTTCCTTCTGCGACCTCCAGACCTCCACCCCCGCCAAGCCCCCCTCCCCCGGAAAACGGGAGGCTCTCTCCATTGCCTCTATAACCCCCACCCCGCAGGCTTTACCTGCACACTGGACAAGGGAGGCCCCCAGGCAGAGAAGGGGCACCAGAGACACGTTGCAAGGGGAGGGAAGCGGGTGGCACACAACACGGGCCCATTCCTCCCTCTCTTCCCCAACCACCCTAGCTTGCAACTCCCCTAATTATCCAGGGACCCTCAGATACACCCCCCAACACACACACATACACACACACACCCCCAGCCGCGTTTTTGCAATTAGTTGTGTTGCAACCAGAGAGCCATGTTCAATTGGGGAGGCGAGTGAAGTGCGGGGGGGAGACTTTCTTCTCCTGGGGCCCGGGCAAGCCCACCTTCCCACCCCACTCCTACCGCCCTCCGCTGCTGGAGGTAGCCTTGCAAACGCCACTCGGCCTCGGCCTGGGAGGCTGGGGGTGGGAGCTGGGGGGGCAGGCCTCCGGCGCACCGTAAACAAACCGCGGCGCGGCGGGCGGGGGAGCTCCGGCGGCCGGCAGCGGGGCCGGGCCCGGGAATGCGCAGCGGACGGGCCGGACAGAGGCCGGGCGGGTCCTCGAGGGGGAGGCCCGGACGCCATCTCCGCCGGCGAACCCCGGGGCCCACCGACCTCCCAGCAACGCCTCCCTTCCCCAGGGCGTTGAAGCTGCAAGCTCCCGGCCAGTGACAGGGTCACTGGGGCGCCCGGGAAGGCTGAGGCTGGCCGCGGGTACCCCCCGGACGCCCCCAGCCCGCCTGGGAGCCGGCCAGAGAGCCCCGCGGCTTTGCATAATCAATCGCGAGGCATTTGCATATTAATGCCCCCTCGCTCCCTCCCCCTTACCTCGGCGTGGCGCGCTGGACCGGGCTGGGCAGCGACGCGGGGGTCTCAGCGCCCCGTGCCGGGGGCGTCCATGGGGGGCCGGTGGGGCCCGGGCCGCCCGCCTCCTGCGCCCGGGTGTGAGTGCTAGTGAGCGCGGGGGGGCGGGGGGCGAGTGTGGCGGCCCCGCGGCTCCTCCGGCAGAGGCGGCGGCCGCTCTTGGCTCCTCCCTCCCCCGCCCCGCTCTGGCAGGGGCTCGGGCTCGGCGCGCCCAGCCGGCTCGCGGCTGCTCCCTGCAGGCCGCCTCGCCGCCGCCGGCCCCCACCCCCCGCCCCCCGCCGCGCCCCGGGACCCCTGCCAGCCGCCCGGCCGCCCCTCGGCCGCCTCTGCTCCTTCCCGACCCGCATTCGCCCGCCCCACTCCAGGCGGCTCCGGCAGGAGTGGTGCTTGGTGACATATTTTGGAAGAGATGTCATTTAAAACATAGCCTTCGCTTGCTGCAAGAATTGGGGGGTTGGGGGGTGGCACCACGAGGATGGAGAAGGGCACATCGGCGAGCCGAGCCGCCTGCACTTTAGAAGTCCGGGAGAAAGTCTAAACACCAAACCGCAGACGGTTTAGAGTTTGTTTTGAGTTCGGGTCCCTTTTCTGCCAGTAACTCACTGTATGACCTTGAGCAAATCACCACCTCTCTAGGTAACAAGCTTCCTCAACCTTAGAATTCGAGGATTGAGCACGTGACCCCTGGGGTCCTCTTAAATTAAACCATCCTGTGTTTTTAATCCTTTTGGGGGTATGCTTCCCCATTATCTCCCTTGCAGGCTCATTTTTAACATCATTACCTGCCTGATCCACTGCCTCCCCTTTCAAATGTCACCCTCCTCCAATGTAGGCTTTTTCTATTCACTGCCACCAGTCATTTCCTCGACAATCTGGTGCTCTTTCTGAGCTGGGGAGGGGGCGAGGCTTGCCCTACCCCCCTTAACTCTCAGCTTCAGGACAGTGGGTTTTCCTTCCACTTTTGCCCCTCCCCATCCAAATGTACAGGGCCAGTCCAGAGAGAAGGGTGGGCTGCGAAAAAATAGATCCCCTTCCCCAAAGGAGAGGTCTCCATCATGCCAGCCCCACCTCTCATGCGCGCGCACGCACACACACACACACACACACACACACACACCTGCATTCGTGGACATAAAACCAACCCGGTGACGCCAGAGCCCCTTTCATCTCGAGATCTCCCAGCAGCAGGCAGGACTCTAATTACCCCAGCACCCCCTCTGGCCCCGCCGGTTCCCCCGCTGTCATTAGCCCAGTTTTACCAGCGGGGGCCCTAGCCTTCCCACGGCTCCCAGGGCGGGGCCCTGTCTCCACCGTCTGCTCTTGGATAGGTGTGTGTGTGTGTGTGTGTGTGTGTGGAGAGCTGGTGTGTGTGTGTGTGTGTGTGTGTGTGTGTGTGTGAAGGAGAACTATTCTACCAAGAGCCCAGTTTGTACTAGGCAGAATCACTTGCCAAATGTGGGGTTCTGACCAACAGCCTATGGGAGTTGGGCTGCCCTCGCTTTTCTTAGTCTCAGCCACCTGCATCCTGGCTCTGTTGCAGCCACTTCTTTTACAGGGGGTCTTGGCATTTGCAATGCATGGATGAGGGGAGGATAATTCTCTTGGGACCTCCCTGGAATCACAGGGATGAGAAGGGCAGTTAGGGAGAAACCCTTGGGATGCAGAGTGGAGTGCTGGTGATGAGGGGTTTTCAGATGGGGGAAGGGAAATGGCAGCGGGGAGCTAGAGCTGCAGCCTGCAGAGTCAGCATGCAGTCAGTGAACCTGTGGGTTCTGCCTGGGCTCATGGTGGACATGCAACAGCTGCAGTGTGGGGCAGGAAGCTGATCGTTCAGGGTCAAGGCAGCGTGCAGTGGGAGGAGCACCGAGGGTGGCTGTCTGCCAATCGATGCCACCTCAGTGATGGGATTTGGCTGATATGGTGGGGCGGGGGGCAGGGCTGTGCTGTGCAGTGCCCAGGGTGCAGGCTGTGCCATGTGTGGAAACAGCCCTTTGGGACTGGGTTGCCCAGGGAGCTGGGAGATAATCTCAGTGCATAAGACACATTTATGAGATGAGCTACTGTATCTTCTGCCTCCATCAGCCAGAACCAGAGGCGGTGAAGAGGTCTAACGACAGTCAGGATTAGGGCAGGGTGATGGAGTCCAGAGCGGGAAGGTGCAAGCACTATGGTTTTCCTCTTCCCTCCATTCTGGCTTCCCCACCACATCTCTCTAATGAAAGGTCCTAAAGTTATTGGATGAGGGAGACTTTATGAAATCCTAAACCCAGAGCCATAGATAATGAAGTGCCTCCTGATCTATCTGTTTTTCCCCAGGGCCTGAGCAGGCACTTTGAATTCAAAGAGGAAAGTCTACCCGTCCTACCTTCTCCTTACCTCTCTCACTTTCCTTCACTCCCGACATGGGCTGGTAACAGACCTGGACAAGGGCAAAGTGAAGGGCACACTGCCTCCAAAGCAGGCATCCTGCCAGATGCCAGGATCCAGCCCTAGTCTAGGCTCACAGACCCTGGCCCTGGGTCGCGTCATTCCCCTTCCCACCCCTCACCCCGCCTACCCCCATTTCTCAAGGCTTCTAGCTCATCTCAGAGTCATTTCGTCCCCAGCGCGTTCCCTCCTTGTCACAAAATCCTTATCCAGGCTGCTCCTCCCATCCCTGCCACCTCTTCAGGGCTGAGTCCAAGGGGAGAGCAGAAGGGTGGGGCTCAAGTGAGGATGGATAGAGACCCTGCAGGGATGTGTCTGACGGCCCCCTCCCTCTTAGACTTTGGTTGCCAAGGAGGCAGCAAGAACAGCCTGTTCTCTGGGCTCCCATTGGAACAGCTATGCCCAGGCCTCTCCCTCTCTTTCTTCCATTCCTTCTCTCCCTCCCAGACTGTTGCTAGGAAGCACCCCAGGACTGATCAAGGGTCTCACCCCTAGAAACCTGGGGATCCAGATAGCTTTCTAAAGAGCTTCTCCCAAATCCTGGAAGCCAAGACCCCACCCAGCATTCTCCACTCCTTCCAAGAATCCACAAACAGTTTGGGGGAACGGGGACAAGGCCCCCGTCAGCCTGCCCTGGAATGAACGAGCCCCTCAGTGGCCTGGGCATAAGTAATTCCCCTTCCCATCTCCCTTTGACCTCCTGGGCCCTGGGTGATGTCAGCAAGTGATGAGGTGTCCAATAGACACCCCCTGACTCCGCAGATACAGCCCCACTTATTGGGGAGTTCTGGAAAGAATAAACTGAGGTATCACCAACTAAGAGAACATAAAACCTAGGTATTTCTTTCTCTTACTGATTTTTTAATCAAGAAAAGATAGTGGAAAAGGAGGAGACAAAAGGAGGTCAGTTTATGCGATTTGGGGATCGGCGGCTGGCAGAGATGAGAGACTGAGAAATTAGCAAACAGTTGCCCAACTAAGAGTAAAGTGACCACTTATTGCTCCCTATCAATCACCTTTGTCCCATCAGATGCCCTGTTTATGGGTCACAAAAAAGAGAGCCAGGGAGGGGACTCGGGCCTGGCTGAGCCTTGCTTTGGGATCTGAGGGTAAAAGTAGAAAAAGAAGCTGACACCTTCTCCAGGTTATCTTTCAGAGCTTCTTCTACTTTTGTTCATTCATTTGACACTTTCTTTTTGAACATTTAATACCTGTCAGGTATCAGATCCCCTAAAGGTTTCCAGCTTCTGGTCTCAGAAGGTTCCCACCTGGAACCCCTTCATCCTGCTTTGCCAGGAGAAGAGGTGGGGGGCAGTCTCCTTTACCTGCCACACCACAGCCCTCCCCCTCCAGTTAAAGGAGAGATGGCACAGGCAGCTGTGGAGGTCAAGAGGACAGAGTGGCTCTCAGAGCCAGAAGGGAGGAGCAGTGGCCTGTCCAGGGTTCAGGATCATGGCACTCTCTTCTCCTCCTTGCTGGAGGGTGTGGAGAGAGAAGGCATCCTTCAGGTGTTAGAGAGGAAACCATTCTGAGATTCAGAGTTGTTCAGATTCAGAGTGGTTCAAAGGTTCAGATTCTGCCTTTCGCTGTCCTGGCTGGCCTCTTTCTGGACCTCTCCTGGGGCCAGTGGGAAGATAGAGGCGGAACTGGGGGGGATCCAGGAGCTGTCCCTGAGGGGGGGACCACCTTGCAGTCTTCTCCATCCTCCCCTTCCCCAGATAGACAGAGTGGAGAGCTGAATGTGGGGACGGGTAAGGGGAGGGAACTGGTTTGGAGCCAGCTGTGTACAGAGTGTGGAGTGTGTGGGAACGACTTGCTTTCTTTCCCATCCACCTGCTGCCAATTAACTCCCCATAGTGGGGGGACCCAGGCAAGCGTCCAAAGGAAAATGTTCTTCCCTATAGAGAGAAGGGATGATGACACCCTTTGTGCCTTGCGTGCTTACCAAGTATTTCAGTTTCTCGGTTTAGACTTGCCACTTTTCTCTACACTTCTTTTCAGCCTAGATGAGGAGTGTTCCCATCCCCTTGGGTACCCAAACCCCGATTCCTCATAGCATTTTACACCACCGCAAGTCCCCACTCCAACCTAGTTCCTTTTCAGCTACTCCTTCAGTGTTGCCATGTCACTCTGCCTGGCTGGCTTTATTTGTTTGTTTTTATTCATTTTTAATTTGAGGTGCCGGGTCTTAGTTTCAGCACATGGATCTTTACTTGCAGCGTGTGGGAGCTTTAGCTGGGGCATGCAAACTCTTAGTTGTGGCATGTGGGATCTAGTTTCCTGATTAGGGGTCAAATCCAGGCTCCCTGCATTGGGAGCACAGAGTCTTAGCCACTGGACCACCAGGGAAGTTCTACCTAGCTGGCTGGCTTTTACCTGCCCCTCTTCTCCAGCCAGTCCCCTTCCCCAGCCAGCAAAATGAAGAGCTTGGACCTTGGGGCTAAGAGGGTGGAAGTGAGAGCTCAGCTTCTATCAGTGCTGAGAGAGAAGAAACAGACAGCCCAGGAAAGTGGAGTAAGGAAGAGGGATATTTGAGAGGGATTGTGTGTGGGGAGGGTTTCCTTCTACTCCCAAAGAGGATGCTGGCATCTCTTCTCTCACCCACTGGAGGATTATCATGGAATCCCAGTCTTGCGGAGGGCAAGTCAGAGAGCCTGCAGGGCCCTAGAAGCTCTTCTGATTTGGAGGAAAGAGGTGGGGTATGGAGAGGCAGTCTCTGAAACTGACACACTAGAGAGGACAAAGTAGCAAAACTGCAAATAGCCCTTACCCAGAACTAAGGGAATTCTTGTAGTAAATTCTTTGGCAGTCCAGTGGTTAGGACTCCATGTTTTCATTGCTGAGGGCCCAGGTTCAATCCCTGGTCAAGGAATTAAGATCTTGCAAACTGTGCGGCACAGCCAAAATAAAAAAAATTAAAAAATAAAAGGGTGTCCTTCTAAATCCTTAAAAGTCCAGTCCTTGGGGAAACCCTGCCAAACCAAGATAAAGAGCTGCTGGTGAGAGGTGGGGGACAGGGAAGGCAGATGGTCTCATGACAAAAGCCGCCTCTCTGCCACTGTAAAGTGGGGGAGGAGGCACCCCTCCCCAGAGGTCTGCTAGCTTCCTCCCAGAAGGGGATGGTCTGAGTTCAGAATGCCACTCTCCTCAGGGCCCAAACATTCTCCACTCCCATGGGGACCAAGTCAGAAGCAGTCACAAGGTTGACAGCTTTTCTCTGAGAGGACAGTTTGGGCTCTGTGGGATGGGAGTGGAGCTGCAGGATGCATGGATGTGTCTAGGTGGGAAGCCCTAAGCTGCAGTGACAGCAAAGGAATAAGAGGAGGGAGGCGGGCGAAGGTAGAGTTGGGGGCCTGGGAGAAGCAGGGAATCCAGGTACATGAGAGACTGCTGAGAAACAAGGTCTGTAGCCGGCTTCAATGTGTGTGGCTGAGGGGATTTTGGAGGTCAAGTGTGAGAAGTCTGGGTTCTCCCTCCTTCCTGCTTTGGAAGCTTTGGCTACACATATTTGGCAGCTGTTTTGTATAAACATTATTCCCCAGTGGTGTCGCTTGGGCAGGCACTAAAGGGAGCAGAATGGAGGGGGTTGTGGGTGGGTTATGGGGAAGGAAGAAGCTGAAGGCAGTCATGACCTTAGAGGGATGTGATCTGGGTTTCCTCCAGCTGCACTCCCCTCTTCAGAACAGGAGTTCTGGTCTCCCTGTTTAGACTATGCTCCAGACACCCACGATTCTGTCATTCTTTGCCCCAAGAGCTGCAGGTTTGCTTCCAGAGCCTGAGGGGTCTGCTCTTCCAGATTCATCCCTCTGAGAACTGAGTCTGACACTTAAAGGGTGACCAAAGAATGGTGATTGGGAAATATAGATGGAGCTTGGATTCATGGATGGGGATCTGAGGCTCCTTGTGATGTGGGATGCAGGGCTGAAAATAGGGCTGGCAGGACACTGTCTTGTTCTGGTTGTAAATGTAGTTCTGGTTGTAAATGTTAGTGGCGATCTGTCCACAGGGCAGGACAGGGATGAGGCCTGTGTGTGGAGAGGCCCAGCTGTTGGAGTCAGAGGTGGGTAGCATTTACTTTTGGCTTCTCACTGGGGAAGGGGGGCGGGGTTGGAGAAAGGCTAATACTCCAAACACTGGACATAATTATTTATAACGTGGTTCAATAGGTTAAAGCAAGACATCATGTTTTTAAAGTAATTAATTAATGTTTGGCTGTGCTGGATCTTGGTTTCTGAGCATAGGCGTTCTCTAGTTCAGATGACTGGAGGGTTACTCTCTAGTTGTGGTCTGTGGGCTTCTCACTTCGGTGGCTTCTCTTGTTGCTGAGTGTGGGCTCTAGGGCCTTCAGGCTTCAATGGTTGTGGCTCTTGGTCTCTAGAGCCTGGGCTCAGCATTTGTGACCCATGGGCTTAGTTGCTCCTCGGCGGGTGGAATCTTCCCAGATCAGGGCTAGAACCGTGCCCTCTGCATTGGCAGGCAGATTCTTAACCACTGGACCACCAGGGAAGTCTAATCATACTGCTTTTAATAAACATTTTTTAAAAAAAGAATTTTAGTTTTAGATTTATAGGAAAAAAACTGAAGATAGAGAGGATTCCTATATACCTCACTGTCAATCCCTACCCCTTTAACCTTTTACTTAGTATGGTAGGTGTTACAATTAATGACTGCTATGCTATGCTAAGTCACTTCAGTCGTTTCCGACTCTGTGCGACGCCATAGACGGCAGCCCACCAGGCTCCCCTGTCCCTGGGATTCTCCAGGCAAGAACACTGGAGTGGGCTGCCATTTCCTTCTCCAATGCATGAAAGTGAAAAGTGAAAGTGAAGTTGCTCAGTCATGTCCGACTCTTAGCTACCCCATGGATTGAAGCCTAACAGGCTCCTCCATCCATGGGATTTTCCAAGCAAGAGGTACTGGAGTGGGGTGCCATTGCCTTCTCTGAATTAATAACTGACATTGATACATTATTATTAACTGACATTGATACATTATTATTAGCTGAAGTCCGTGCTTTATTCAGATTGTTTAGTTTTCATCTAAGGTTCTTCTGTTTAAGGATCACATCCAGGATAGCAAGTTACATTTAGTCATCATGTCTCCTTAGGCCCTCTTGATTGTGACAGGTTCCTAGACTTTTCTTATCTTCGATTTCCTAAACCTCAGTTTCCTCCTTACGTCTCCCTTAGTCAAGCAGTTGGCTGGGCCAGAGATTCCCAGAGAACTGCCAGATTTTAGGGTGAAGGGCTGGGTGAGGTGTGTTCAACTGACAGAGACTCAGTGTCGCTTTGGAATATAGTTGTGGAAAGGAGAAGAACTCTGGGAAATCCGGGGGTTTCGGAGGGGAAAAAAAAGCCAGGAAAGAGAAAACCTATGGATGAACGTATGCCACACCCGTGTTGTGCCTACTAACTAGCGGGCAATGAAAGGGTGTCAGAATTTGATTTAAATGCTAGGTCCACAGTGATGTCACTGGAAGAAACTTAATTGCGGTAGGCCTTTTGAGAGCCTTTCCCCCTAAGCTTCCTGAGTCTCCGAGATCCTCAGCTCCTACTCGGCTTTCCCTCAAGGAGAGAAACAATGCGGGCTGACTAGCTTCTCGTAGCTTCCGAGCTAGCTGAGTCCAAGGAACTGCAATTCCCAGAAGACATAGTGGTGTGACCGGTGTCTCGCTGCCTTCCTATTGGTTCATGTTTGTTACTGTCAGCCAATAGAAAGCTAGCTCTTTTATAAGTGCCAAAATGGCGACACCTAGGATCTAGAACTAGATTGTCCGGTAGGCTTAAATTTGGGGAGGTGATGGATGGAAAGGAAATAGGGAATTATAGTTTCAGGGTTGGGGAGGGTGGAGGAAGTGGGGGGAGAAATTTGGATTTGGGGTAGTAGTGGCTGAGGGACGCAGCCAGAGCTAAGGGCATATTTAGGCAACCGGAACTGGCTTAACCCCTTACTGCCCATTTATTCTTTGTATTAAGCACCTTTGACACTCTTCTTACTGCGCTTGTTTAAAGAAGAATGGTTCAGGTGGGAATAACCTAATAGGATCCCTGTTTGCCCCTTGCCCCTTTTTTTCCTTTCTAGTTATACTTCCCTTGAATCTTCCTATATCGACTCCATTCCATCTAAGTCTGCGCTCCATCCCCCATCGCCCCGCCCGATTCTTTTCCTCAGAATCCCTTTCCCTTTCTCTAGCTTGATTTCTCCAACCTCAAGGCTGACTGCTACCGGCCCGGTCTCCTCAGAGTGAAATCATGAAGGTGGTGAACCTGAAGCAAGCCATTTTGCAAGCTTGGAAGGAGCGATGGAGTGACTACCAGTGGGCAGTCAACATGAAGAAATTCTTTCCCAAAGGAGCCACCTGGGACATTCTCAACCTAGCAGGTCTTAAGTGAAGTAGGAAGGAAGGATGGGAGGGCTAAACCCAGAAATGTTGTAACACTGAGGCTTCGTTTGTTATTCTCCTTGCAGAAGCACTACTGGAGCAGGCCATGATTGGACCTTCCCCCAATCCTCTCATCCTGTCTTACCTGAAGTATGCCATTAGTTCCCAGGTAAACTCTTCTATCTATTCCAGACAAGGTTTGAAGGTGAAAGGCTTGGAATACAGTTGTCAGCTCAAATTTTTAGGTGAATTTGTTTGAACACATCATTTCCCTGAGCCTCAGTTTTCTTGTGAAAATAATAATACTCCAGTGGTTATGATGAATATTACATTAATTTGCTCTATCAATAAATACTCACATATGCCCTGGGGATTTAGCTATGAACAAGGTCTAATTCCAGCGCACAGGTATTTTGTGAGTAATATAGGTATGTGAATAAGCAGTCAATCATAAGATGGGATTATGATATAGGACAGAGTACTATGGGAGTACATGGGAGGGATACCTAATCCCAGGTTGAGCAACCAGGGAAGAAGTGATGTTTAAACCAAGACTTGAGTGTTAAATGGGAATTAGCCAAGGAGATTGATGAGAGTGTACAAAGCAGAGAGAAAAGAATATGCAATGGTTGGGAGACAAACATCACATGATATTTAGGAATTGAAAATAACGTGATATAGCTAGAATAGGGTAGGGCTTCCCTGGTGGCTCAGTGGTGAATAATCTGCCTGCCAAAGCAAGAGACACCGGTTTGATCCCTGGGTCAGGAAGATCCTCTGGAGAAGGAAATGGCAACCCAGTCCAACATTGTTGCCTGGGAAATCCCATGGACAGAGGAGCCTGGGGGCTACCGTCTATGGGGTCCCAAAAGAGTTGGAACACCACTTAGCAACTAAACAATAACAATGGCTAAAGTAGCAGTTTTGGCCTTAGAACATTTTATACTCTTAAAAATTGAGACTCCTGCAGAGCTTTTGTTTATATGTATTATACCTATTTGTATTTACCACTTTAGAAATTAAAAAATTAAAAAAATACTTATGTATTTAAAAGTAACAAGTAAACCCATTGTATGTTAATATACATAAAGTTTTAATGAAAAAGTAACCATATTTTCCAAAACAAAAATGAGTGAGGAAAGTGGCATTGTTTTACATGTTTGCAGATCTCTTTAATTCTAGCTTAATAGATTACAGCTGAATTCTCATAGGTGCTTCTGCATTCAGTTGTTACAGTAGGCTGTTTCAGCTGAAGAAAATCTGGCCTTGCACATCAGATATTTAGCTTGAAAAAGGAAGAATATTTTAATAAGCCTTTCAGATAAATGTGGATATTCTGAAAGGTTTATTAAAATATTCTTCCCTTTTAATTAACCTTGAGTTTTAGTAACTGTGTATACCTGTGTCACTAACATCCAAAATAAGATAGACCATTTCCCTTCTCCCAGAAAGTTTCCTTGTGCCCTTTCTAGTCCATCTTCCTATAACCACTAAATGTTTTCTATTCAGTTCAGTTTAGTTCAGTCACTCAGTCGTGTCCGACTCTTTCTGACCCCATGGACTGCAGCACGCCAGGCCTCCCTGTCCAGCATCAACTCCCCAAGTTTACTCAAACTCATGTCCATTGAGTTGGTGATGCCATCCAACCATCTCATCCTGTGTTGTCCCCTTCTTCTCTCACCTTCAATCTTTCCCAGCATCAGGGTCTTTTCAGATGAGTCAGTTCTTCGCATCAAGTGGCCAAAGTATTGGAGCTTCAGCTTCAGCACCTTTCTCTATACCCACAGATTAATATTGCCTGTATTTGGATTTCATAGAAATGAACTCATATTTAGTATTAACTCTTAATGCTCTGTCTTCTTTTAACATAAATGTTGTTGAGCTTTATGTTATTGTGTATGTCAGTAGTTCATCCTTTTTTAAATTTGCTGAGTAGTATTCCTCAGTTGGCACGTAGTTCTTATGCTTCCTCTTTCCTCTTGACATCAAGTCTCATTTCCATGTTAGCACATATTCATCTACTTTGTTTTTTTTTGGCTGTGCTGGGTCTTCATTGTGGCACGCTGACTTTCTCTAGTTTTGGCTCTCAGGCTTCTCTAATTGCAGAGCACAGGCTCTCGAGCACCGTGACTCAGCAGTTGCAGGCTCTCTAGTTGTGGTTCACAGGCTTAGTTGCCCCTTGGCATATGGGATCTTAGTTCCCCAGCCGGGGATCAAACCTGTGTCTCCTTCATTGGAAGGCAGACTCTTGACCACTGGACCACCACGGAAGTCCCTACCTTTTTTTTTTTTTTTCCTACCTTGTTCTTTTTAACTGCTGTGAACTGTTCCATATATACTTAATTTCAGTTTAGTTCAGTCACTCAGTCATGTCCAACTCTTTGCAGCCCCATGAATCGCAGCACGCCAGGCCTCCCTGTCCATCACCAACTCCTGGAGTTCACTCAAACTCATGTCCATTGAGTCAGTGATGCCATCCAGCCATCTCATCCTCTGTCATCCACTTCTCCTCCTGCCCCCAATCCCTCCCAGCATCAGAGTCTTTTCCAGTGAGTCAACTCTTCACATGAGGTGGCCAAAGTATTGGAGTTTCAGCTTTAGCATAAGTCCTTCCAATGAACACCCAGGACTGATCTCCTTTAGGGTGGACTGGTTGGATCTCCTTGCAGTCCAAGGGACTCTCAAGAGTCTTCTCCAACACCACAGTTCAAACATCAATTCTTCCACGCTCAGCTTTCTTCACAGTCCAACTCTCACTTCCATACATGACCACTGGAAAAACCATAGCCTTGACTAGACGGACCTTTGTTGGCAAAGTAATGTCTCTTCTTTTGAATATGCTGTCTAGGTTGGTCATAACTTTCCTTCCAAGGAGTAAGCATCTTTTAATTTCATGGCTGCAGTCACCATCTGCAGTGATTTTGGAGCCCCAAAAAATAAAGTCTGACACTGTTTCCACTGTTTCCCCATCTATTTCCCATGAAGTGATGGGACCAGATGCCATGATCTTTGTTTTCTGAAATGTTGAGCTTCAAGCCAACTTTTTCACTCTCCTCTTTCACTTTCATCAAGAGGCTTTTTAGTTGCTCTTCACTTTCTGCCATAAGGGTGGTGTCATCTGCATATCTGAGGTCATTGATAATTCTCCTGGCAATCTTGATTCCAGCTTGTGCTTCTTCCAGCCCAACATTTCTCATGATGTACTCTGCATATAAGTTAAATAAACAGGGTGACAATATACAGCCTTGATGTACTCCTTTTCCTATTTGGAAGCAGTCTGTTGTTCCATGTCCACTTCTAACTGTTGCTTCCTGACCTGCATATAGGTTTCCCAAGAGGCAGGTCAGGTGGTGGTGGTTTTAAATTTTTTACCATTGTAATCAGTGTTTCATTGAATGTTCTTATACTTAACCTCTCTGCATATCTGGCACTGTTTCCCTAGAATAGATAAACAGAAATGGAGTTGCTGGTTTGAAGAGTCGCATGTGTTAAATTATAATAGATCCTGCAAATTGCCCTCAAAAGATGATTCTCTCAGTTTACACCTGCTCCCTAGTGCTTGAGAGTATTTCTCCACACCTTTTCCAGTGTTGAATCTTTTAACATTTTTTTTCCAGAGAGACAAAAAATTACAACATATTATAAGATGTATTTCCACAATTGTGATGATGAGTGTATTTTTTCAAATGCTTATTGGCTCTTTGTATATATTCTGTGAATTACTTATGAATTTCGTTTGCCCAGTTTTTTATCATTAGTTTGTTTTCTTTATCTTTTAAGTAACAATTTTGTGTGTGTATGTAAGTGGTAAGTCGCTTTAGTCATATTTGACTCTTTACAACCCCATGAACTGTAGCCCACCAGGCTCCTCGGTCCATGGGATTTCACAGGCAAGAATACTAGAGCAGGTTGCCATTTCCTTCTCCAGGGAACCTTCCTGACCCAGGGTTCAAACCTGCATCTCCTGCTTGGCAGGCAAATTCTTTACCACTGAGAAACCTGGGAAGCCCATAAATCACATACCATACATTTTATGCATTTAAAGTGTACAGTTCACTGATTTTTAGTGTATTTAGAATTGTGCAACCATTACTACAATCAACTCAGACCATTTTATCACCCGAAGAAGAATTCTTACATACTGATTTTTGTGTCTTTTAATGTGTTGTATTTTGTAATTATTGTCTGTTATTTATATTTTAAATTTTCTTTCTATCGGTTTTTAAACTTGTTTTCCTTTCTTAGCATGCAGAATTTTATTTATATTTTTTGCGGGAGTGCAGTGCCACGTGGCTTGCAGGATCTTAGTTCCCCAAACAGGAGTTAAACCCAGGCCCTTGGCAGTGAAAGTGGAGAGTCCTAACCACTGGACCACCGGGGAGTTCCCTAGAATTTTTAAAATGTATTTGTTTTCAGATTTAATTGCCTTTTTTCCTCTATATGACTTTTGTCTTTCATAAGGGCTTCCCTACTCCCAAGGATCAAAATATAATCTTTAATTTCTGCCACGACTTCACTTTGTTTAACCCATTTAGAATTTATTCTGATATGAGAAAGAGATCCAAATTTATTTATTTTTCTGAATAGATAATTAGCTTAACTGCCTTAATTGAATAACCCATTCTTTTTTATATCTTAAATTCTCTAATAGACTAGAGTCTATCTCTTGACATTCTAGTATATTTCATTAACATATTTGTCTTTTCTTGGACTGTTGCTTTACTATTTTAATTACTATACCTTTGAAGCATTTTTGATGCTTGTTAAGCAAGTGTTCCCTTAGTTGTTTTATTTTTCAAAAATTTCTTGGCTGTTTTCAGGCATTTTTCTTTTCCAGTCAGATTTTAGAATCAAGTTAAATTCTTAAAAAAGCCTATTGCATTTTGATTGGAGTTTCCTCGACTTTGTGAATTTGGGGAATTCGTAGGTTAATTTTGGAAAGATCACTCCAGTTGTAGTTTGAAGAATGAGTTGGAGGGAGGTAAGACAGAAGGCAGCGAGACAGTTTAGTGTGGCTTTTTTTTTTTTCTGTAAAGGACCAGATAGTAAATACTTTCAGCTTAGCTGGCCGTATGGTCTCTGTTACCACTGTTCTATCCTTATTGCTCAGAAGCACATACTGGTGACATATAAATAAATGGATGAGGCTGTGCCCTGACATAACTTTATTTACCAAAAAAGGGTGATGAACCGGATTTAGCTTGCAAGCTGTCATTTTCTAGCCCCTGATTTCTGCTGTTGCAGTGATTTAGGTAAAAGATGATACTGGCTTAAACTTGAGAAGTGGCAGCAGAAAAAAAAAAAACAGATGAATTCAGGAACAATTTAGGAAATGGTACTAAGAGGATTTGGTGATTAATTGGATGAAGGGTGTGCAGGAGAGGAAGAAGTGAAGGTTAGTGTCTCAGTTTCTGATTCGGATATGAGATGGCTGATGGGATCTCAGGAGACAGTGGGAGAAGAGCAGGACCGTTGTCAGGGTTTGGTTGCAGGTGAGGGTGGAGATGCCTTATTTGATTCTGGCCTCATTTCATGGAAGGTGCCTGTGTGGGTTGTCCAAGAGTAGACACTCAGTATGCAGTTGAACATCAATGTTGGAGACGCAAAAGGAGAGGTGGCTGCTGGAGTGGCAGTTTAGGAGTTGTCAGCCACAGGTGACAATGGAAGCTATGGGCACGGATGAGATTTACCCAGAAAGAGCATGCAGAGGGAACAAAGAAGTGACCCAAGCCATATTTCTAAGGAACTAGTCACATTTCAGGAACATACATAGGAAAATAATTCCTCATAGGAATCTGCAAAGAAGGGACCAGTGAGGAAAGAAGGAAAGCAAGAAGGTGTGATATTAAGAAAAGCCCAGGAGGACTTCCCAGGTGGTCCAGTGGTTAAGATTCTGAGCTTCCATTCCAGGGGGCGCAGGTTTGATCCCTAGTCGGGGAACTGAGATCCCACATGCTGTGCAGCGTGGCCAAGGAAAAAGAGAAAAAGAAAAGCCCAGGGAGGGGAGGGCGGAAGGATGAGGAGGTGTTTCCTGGTGTGAGATGCTGCTGAGAGGTCAGTGAGATCAGAACTGAGAAGTATCTATGGGGTTTGACAACAAGTTTGTTGATGAGCTTAATGAGAGATTCACGCAGTGGTGGTGAGGACAGAAGTGATTGGAGTGGGTCACATTGAGAACGGAAGCTGGGGAGGTGAAGGGTAGAGAACCCTTATAACTGAAGAGAGCGTGGTGGTTAATTGGAAGTATATGGTCTGCAGGAGGTTCTTGTAAAAATAGAAGAATCTTGAGATATGTAAACTGATGGGAAAGGCAAGAGAGGGTGGAGGCTGAAGTGCCAGTGAGCGAGAAATAAATATATTTGAAAGACCTCCCTGACTTACAAAGTGCAGTGCAAAATTAGTAATTTTTCTCCCCTCAGAGTCAAGAGGCTCTTTGGTCCAGTGCTATCTATGCATGTAGAGGGCACTTAGGAGCAGTTGAGGGCGTTGAATATGAAGAAGAGAGAGGGGATTAGAGAGCAGCTGCAGGGTCCCTCTGGGCTGGCCAGGTGTGCTCTGGGCCTTGTAGATGGGCTCCAGCCTCGGGGGCTGGTGGTAGGTTAGAGCTTCTGTGTTGATAGATATATTAGGACTGGGATAGGTTATAAGTCCTGCTGTGAAAAACAGTTCACCATGTGGAAAGTATTTTTAGGTCTCTGAAGTAGCAGGACTGTCTTGATACTGTTAGCAGAAATTGACCAAACAGAATTCTCAATTTGGAGACCATAAATTCATAGTAACTGATGGCATCCCTTAAACGTACAGATTTGGGAGTTTCCTCTTGTAGTTTGGGGTCAGTTTCCAGTGGGAATGTCCAGCTCCCCCTTCAGGTCGGTATCCAGCAAGGTTCAGCTCACTGCCAAGCTCTTGCTATGGGGACATCAGTTATAAATAAACACACTCTCGCCTGGAACGTTACAGTCATCCTGCCCAGGCAGGCTCCCAACTCTCTGGCCACCGTCAGACACCAACTGTGGCTTCACGGCATGACCCGCTGAGAGTGGCACTAAACACCGATTTGTGTGCTTAAGTCTTCTGTGTGTTTTGCTCCTCTTTATCCAAGAACACTGGTTAAAAAATGTCTGAACGGGGAGCAGCCTGTTCACGTGATGGAGAAATTATACATGCAAGGCATTGCCAAGCATGTAAAATTCACCATACTGAGTCACTGAGGGTGACTTAGCTTTCTTTTAAATCTTTGGAAATTTCTCTTCTTCTATGAGGCAGGTGATTAGCCTGACAGTTTCTATCATTGTATTCTGCTTTTTATTTTGATATATTTTGCCACTGATATTGAGTGTAGAGTTGGAACTATTTTCTGTAGTCTTATTCATATTTGATCAGCACGCTATAATTATTTTTTAAAAAATACGACAACTTAAAAGCTATCGGTAAAGTTTGGTTTCATTCAGGCCAGATTATTTCTTTTGAACTATGTCTCCGATCTTATAATGGTGATAAATAGGTTTTGCTAATAGAAAATTGTGTTAAGGTGAAAGTTTTTTTAGAATGCTAGTTACTAGAATTCATCAATCGAAAGCAATAAAAACTTCCTGAGGACCTACTATGTGATAGTCCTTGGGCTAAGTTCCTGGGAAACATAAATTTAACACTGTTTCTATTCTCAGGGAGCTCACTGTTCAGGTGGCATTTTGCAAAACAAGCCTTGCAGTTATGTTAAATGAGATTCCTTGGTCAAATAAGTTGGAAAAGTATTGCTTGCCTCACCTCCAGTGATCTTAGAGATTTTCATTGTGTACAAGTTACACTAATGGGTAAGAGGAGTCCTAAAGAAAGCTCTTTACTGAAAGAACCCTTTACTTTATTTAAAGATAGCTCTTTGTGTGTTTATTTCAGAGTTTCTCAAACTCATATTACACACAAGCTCTGTGTATGTGTGTACATGTATAAAATTTCTTAACATCTTGAGGACCCTTTGGAGCAACATCTCCCAGTAGAACTTTCTACAATGATAAAAATATTCTACCGAGTGCAGCCAAATAAATAAATAAAAATACTAAAAAAAATGTTCTGTATCTGCACTGTTCAGTACAGTAGCCACTAGCCCCATGTGGCTGATGAACACCTGAAATGAGGCTAGTATGACTAAGGAATTGCATCTGTAATGTTATTTAACTAATTTAAACAGCCATGTGTGGCTGGCTGGTAGCTCCCCTATTGGACAGTGCAGCTTTGGAAGCTACTTTGGGAAATATTGCTCTGAGAGTGTATTTTTACATATTCATTCTGCAGACATTGTAGAATGAAGACGTGTAGACTGTCTTCAAGGAGCTTCTAGTTTGGCGGGGCAGCAGGTGTCCACGGTGTCATGCCGGGTCTAAGGGGATTGCTTAGAGCACTGGAGGGAGGGTTTCAGCTTTGGGTGATGTCCCAGAGGCATCCTAGAGAATGAGTGTGTATAATGAAGTTCACTACCAGTTTCAAAGTGTAAATGCTACCTGTTCATTGAGGGAACAGTTTGTATGTCTCTAGTTCTTGTCCATATAAAATCACTCTTGGTAGGAGTTATAGCAGTATCATGACCTCACGTGTTTCCATTCTTCTGCCCACCAGCAATCAGACCTTGAACTGTGTGGTGAACAGTGAGTGGCACGCGGGCATGAAACACGGCCCCTTTGAATCCCCCAAACGATCCCCCCATTTATGCTGGTGCTGTCAGTCACAGTGAGTTTGACAGAAGCAGGGATGGGCAGTGCCTGGTGTTACTGCCTGTCTTTGGGGCTTGTGGAAGGCCTCTTGAAGGGGTTGAGATTTTCAGATAGCTGCAGCAACTTTAAGTGTCAATGTTTGTTCCTCTCGATTGCACACACCAGTTGTTTGAACTTTATCTTTCTTCTTTCCCTCCAGATGGTGTCCTACTCCTCCGTTCTCACAGCTATCAGCAAGGTACGACCACAGCCACTCACAGCCTGGGTGGGGGGCAGGGGGCAGAGATACGGTGGTGGCATACGGGGCCCCACCTCCTTGACTGCTCTGATCACGTGACCTCTGGGCCTGGACCGTGAGCACACGTACCTCTGGCTGGCATAGCCGCCTCCCATTAGAGAGTGGGGGATCATGGCAAGTGGGGACTGGCAACTAGGAGCCAATTTCCAACACTGAAAGGATGTCGAGTGTGAATCTTGGGGTTGGAGGAAAGATGAGCAGGGCTCCTGAAGGTGCCAGCTGCCTCATGTGGGAGACAGGGAGGTGGGGTGACCGGGACACTCTATCACATCGCCTCTGTTCTCTCCACAGTTCGATGACTTTTCCCGGGACCTGTGTGTCCAGGCTTTGTTGGATATCATGGACATGTTTTGTGACCGACTGAGGTAACGGCAAGAGCGAGGGGCTTGCAACCTTCCAGCATTATCTGAGTGTAAAGGAGAAGCTCCTGGCATGCAGGCTCAAACCATCTCTGTGGGTTCCCACACTTGTCCCCCGCTTGCTCTTCTGCACCCACCCATCCCCATCTTTTTCTACTTACTCTCAGGGCTAATGCCTCTGCTCTATTTGGAGTAGCTCATTTGAAATCTTATCCAGTGGCAGGGCAGTCTTCCCCAGGACTTTGCTAGCTTCCCAAGTCTCTTCCCTAGTAAGGGAGGGCCAGGCACTCTGGGGAACATGGGTGTGGGTCGGATTTCAGCCTTTGGAGCGGAGACAGATTTTGCATCCTTTCCTGGTAGCTGTCACGGCAAAGCGGAGGAGTGCATCGGGCTGTGTCGGGCCCTGCTCAGCGCCCTCCACTGGCTGCTGCGCTGTACTGCAGCCTCTGCAGAGCGGCTCCGGGAGGGGCTGGAGGCTGGCACCCCAGCAGCCGGCGAGAAGCAGCTTGCTATGTGCCTGCAACGCTTGGAGAAGACTCTCAGCAGCACCAAGAACCGGGCCCTGCTCCATATCGCCAAACTGGAGGAGGCCTGTATGTCCCTGGTTCCTTGAGCCCCACCCGCCATCACTCCCATAGCCGAGTCTTTAATTGAGAGGGGAGAGGCAGGATGCCATCCCACTTTTTTCCAGGAGGATCTGAAATCATCCCACTTCCTTTTTTTTCTCCCCATAAGCATTGCATACATCCCAGGGACTTGGGCAGGGTGGCACCCGAGCCAATCAACCAACAGGTATTTACTGAGCATTATTGTATGCCCAGCACTGTGCCAGGTGCTGGGGGTGGGGGGTGGGGGGCTACCAAAGGAGCATGTGGCAGGGTCCCTGCCCTCGACGAGCCTACCTGCTAGTGGGGAGCAAGGCTAGTGTCTAGTATACATGGGAAAAAATGAGTGGACAAGACAAGCACACCATCCATCCTTGTGTTTGTCTCCATGTGTTTACTCATCCTCTGAAAGCAAATGATGTTTGTGTTTGAGTGTTGCCGAAAAGATCCCCTTTAAATGCAGTACCGGTCTGCTGTCGGGCCTGTTGTGCCATTTGCCTCTCAACTCAAGTGCAGATATTAAACCCTGGAACCCTCCAGAGCCTGGGGATCAGATAGATCACCTGGTGGGAGGGAAGATGGGTATTGCTGGACATGGGGCCCAGAGACCACAGTCTTGCTGATGAAGCTTGGGATCACGGAAGGAACTCTTGTTCTTTGTAATGAGAGTGCTGGAATGGGTTACACCCAGATAGATCTTTAGGACCTGGTTGTAGAACTAGTTCTAGGATTCGTGTGTTTATCACTTCTGAAAATACGGTTTATTGCCTGTGAGAAGTCCAGAAAGATGATCACTATGAAAAAAATGGGCTCTGTGGACGGTTTCTTATCTATCTTGAGCACTTGATGAATGTTTACTGGCTGAAAAATGAATGAATTTTTGACTTAATTTTATTGGCTCTCAGGTCTTATCTTTTTCTTCTTTTTTTCCCCCGCTATGCTACATGGAGGTTAATGGGCTAGTTGGTGCCATTATTCATCATTTGACCTTCTGGATGTGTTAACTAGGATAAATGACTTACGTGCTAAACCATGCAGTGTAGACCATGAGTTCAGGCATTTAGGAGTAGGTCAGTG
The DNA here is from genome assembly GCF_002263795.3 of Bos taurus. Classification (NCBI taxonomy): domain Eukaryota; kingdom Metazoa; phylum Chordata; class Mammalia; order Artiodactyla; family Bovidae; genus Bos; species Bos taurus. Next base: position 40,346,400 of record NC_037346.1, on the reverse strand, counting down.
GGTTGGACCAGTTGGGTAAGTTGTTAAAGGAGCTGGGGCTTGAACAGTGACTTAAAGGATAGTGAGAGTGTGAGAGGCAGAGGTGAGTGGAGGGGCTTTTCGGAGGGGCCCAGCGAGAGCAAAGGCCCAGATAGGGAGTGGCTGAACACAGAGGCTGTTTAGGACTCCAGCTTGACTGGGGTGGAGAGCCGTAGCCACTTGCAAGGCTGGCCCGCTCTTGAAATGACTCAGGGTCACCTTCTTGTTCCGGCCACTGGACTCCAAGCCCACTGGGCCTCTCTCCGTCACTGCCTGTGTTCTGTCGTGCCTAGTCTCTGAAGTCAGCTGCGGGTGACCCCTAGAAGTCGGGCCTCTGGGAATTGTTTCTAGTGGTTTCATCATTAGTGCTCACCCCCCTTCTGGAAACAGTGCATGCTGCCCTCAGGTCCCCAGCCTCCATGCCATCCTTAGGGGAAGCCTCCCCACATGGTTCTGTGGGCCCTGGGGTTTGGGGCCAGTCTCTCCCTCTCCTCAGCTTCCCATCCTCCTCCGCATTTCCTTCTCTCTGCCAGCCTCCTGGACAGCCATCGAGCATTGTCTTTTGAAGCTTGGAGAGATCCTGGCCAATCTCAGCAACCACCAGCTCCGGAGCCAGGCTGAGCAGTGTGGCACGCTCATTAGGAGGTACCCATGCTTGGGGTGACCCTGGGGGAAGGGAGGGAGGGAAGGCCTTCGGGGTGGGAGGGCAGACGTGGCCCCTGGCCCCCACCCCTCTGCCCTCACCGCCTTGCCCTCTGCACTCTGTCCCCTCAGCATCCCCACCATGCTGTCCGTGCACTCTGAGCAGCTGCACAAGACTGGCTTCCCCACAGTCCATGCGGTGGTCCTGCTCGAGGGCACCATGAACTTGACCGGCGAGACGCAGCCCCTGGTGGAGCAGCTGATGATGGTGAAACGCATGCAGGTGGGAGGCCGGGGTGGGTTCTCTGTCCCCACAGCGAGCTGGCCATGGCGGGCAGGAGGGAGGAGTCTTCTGATCTTCCCTGGGAGATACAGGGTTTCTCCTGCTTTGTGGCAGATCATGGATCCCCATCGTGGTGGTTCTGTCTGGTGGAATGGCTCTGCCATCTCACCTGCTGTCCCTGGCTCTCGCTCAGGAGTCAGGGAGGTGTCTATGCTGCCTGGCTCTGACCTGCCGGATCCCCAAGGGTCAGGAGACTGGAGTGGGATGGGCCACCCTCTTCTTCCTCACCCTTGGGTCTTCCCACAGCATATCCCTACCCCGCTCTTCATTCTGGAGATCTGGAAAGCCTGCTTTGTGGGGCTCATCGAGTCTCCTGAGGGCACAGGGGAGCTCAAGTGGACAGCTTTCACCTTCCTCAAGGTACCTGAGCTATGGGAGCCACAGAGAGCCAGTGTTGGGATGGTTCTCAGGAGGGTTGGCACCCCCCTGGACCTTTGCCCCAGGTTTCTCCCCTCCAGCTTCATCCCTAGTTTGCCAGGTCCCCATTATCCAAAAGCCCCAAGGCTCTTCTGCCCGCTTCGCAGGCCTCTTCTGTGTCTTGGCACACAGGTGCCATGAGAGCAGTCCTCAGCCAGGTTGGCGTGGGGCAGCTCTGGGAGCCCACTCTCACAAAGGGCACTTCCTCATTGAGCCGTGGAAGCGAGGCTCCCAGGCTCTGAGGCTGAGCGCTGGCATGTCTGATCTGGCTCTTAGAATGCTGTCACTCCCAGGGCAGGAGCGGCCTTGTCTCCACCCAGAGCAGGGGGACTGAGGGAGTGTGCCTTTCGTTCTGGGTGAGAGAGAGAGGAGATTGAGCTTCCTGTTTTTCTCCCGCCTCACCCTCCAGATTCCACAGGTTTTGGTGAAGTTGAAGAAATACTCCCATGGGGACAAGGTGAGTTAAAGAAATGAGATGGTGGAACTTCCCTGGTTGTCCAGCAGGTAAGATTCCACACTTCCAATGCAGGGGGCCCGGGTTCAGTCCCCAGTCAGGGAACTAGATCCCATGTGCTGTAACTAAGAGTTTGCAGGCAGCACTAAAGATCCCATGTGCTGCATGTAAGACCTGGCGCAATCAAATAAGAAAAAAAAAGAAATGGGGAGTGGGCATGGGAACAGGTGAATCCTTGGTTCTGCTCTGAGAAAAGGGCCAGGGAAGGGTCGCAGGGCCCGAGCTGGGCAGCAGTGCGTTCTTGTGAGGAGGCGGGCTGGAGGCGGGGCCTTCCCTGGACTTCTGTGCATCCACGCACAGAAGGCAGCCAGGCCGCGCTGGAGGCGAGGGTGCCCGAGATGCCCAGGGCCGGAGTCCCAGGGCCAGGGTGCAGGACACTGACGCCCCATACTATTCCCGTGCGGTCGCTGGAAGCCGTGGTGGCCACAGCCGACTTGTTGGCTACTGTACCCAGCAGTGTGTCCTTGTGAGCCTACAGTGCAGGCCGTGGGCGGAACGGAGGGCCTGGAAGCCAGGTGGCAGTCTCTGGCTTTACCTGACTCTGGCAGGACTTCACTGAGGATGTCAATACAGCTTTCGAGTTCCTGCTGAAGCTCACACCGTTGCTGGACAAAGCCGACCAGCGCTGCAAGTACGAGGCCCCCTCTCGCCTGGCTCTACTGGAAGGAGTTCTGGCTCTCCCCCTGCCCTTTGTGCCCGTCAGTGCCAGGGGACCGTCTGCTTGTTCGCTCCCCTTGGCAGGGGCAGGAGGCAGCCACTCCATGGTTGCTGAGTGCCCAAGCCCCTCTGCCTTCCCTCAGGCGCTCACAGTGTTCTTCCTCCTAAACAAAGGAGGATGTCTGGCAGGGCCTCATTTCCCAGCCCCGCTGCCCAGTAATCCCTGCAGCATGCCCCAGGGATGTTGTATCCCATCCCCCATCGTTTTTTTCCCTCACAGCTGTGACTGTACAAATTTCCTACTGCAAGAATGTAGCAAGCAGGGCCTTCTGTCTGAGGCCAGTATGAACAACCTCATGGCCAAGCGGTAAGTGGGAACTCCCTGGGCTGGCCCAAGGGCCCCTTGACCACCCGCCTCGTGTCCAGCCTGGGCTGCTGGGTGCCTTTTCTCTCCGGTCTAGAGTTTGAGTGTGGGTGACAGGAACCATGCCAAGGGTTGCCAGGGACAAGAGACACTGATTTCTGCAGACCAGGGTTTTGCACTGTTAGGGTTTTAACTCTCATCCTCCTTTGCTTCTGGACTGGACTAGGGTATGTGTCAGGAATTCATCTCTGTTCCTCTTACCTTCTCTGGACAAACTGGTCCTGGCTACAGCAAAGCAGATCGGGAGCACGCCCCTCAGCTGAAGTCAGATGAAAATGCCAACATCCAGCCCAACCCCGGGCTGATCCTCCGCGCGGAGCCCACAGTCACCAACATCCTGAAAGTGAGCTCGCCCATCCCTGGCCACCAGGGTCAGCCCTTCCCTCTTTCCAGGTTCCCTCTACTGCCAGATGAGTAAGCAGGCCCGAGACCTCTCTCTCTTCTATTTTCTTTGGAAGCTGAGAAAGGGGTAAGGTGAGGGAAGTGTCCTGGAAACGAGTGTGTGTTGAGCATCGCCAGTCAGCCTGGCGCTGTGGTGGCTGCTTTGCTTGCTTATGTGTAAACAGTGCTGAGTCTCCCAGCAGAGAGACCCCAGTCTGGCTCACACTGACCCCACTGCCCTCACCCCAGTCTAGTTGAGAAGGGTGGATCTGAGAGCAGAGGATTCAAGGAACAGATTTCCAGCTTGGAGTCGGTGGTAGGGTAAATTGCAGGTCGTGGTCTCCCATAGAATGGAGACAGGCAGAGAAAGAAACTGCGGCTAGGCTGCATCTGGGAAGTTCAGTGTTCTCCAGGACCAATGTCCTGTCTCGTCTCCAGACGATGGATGCAGACCACTCCAAGTCCCCGGAGGGGCTGCTGGGTGTCCTGGGCCACATGCTGTCTGGGAAGAGCCTGGACTTGCTGCTGGCTGCTGCCGCTGCCACTGGAAAGCTGAAGTCTTTCGCCCGGAAATTCATCAAGTAAGGAAGGTCGAGCCCCTGACTAGGGTCTGGGAGGCATGTCCGAAGGAGGAGAGGGCAGAAGAAGGGCAAGGTCTCCCCAGAGATGCCAGGGCAGAGCATCCTAGCCGGAGACTGGGGAAGGGATGGTTTTCTGAAGTGAAGAGTGTTTTGCTTTTCAGCCAAGGCTGGTGCAGAGGAGGTGTTTCGTGAGGCGTCGAGGTGTTGAACAGTGATGGGGAGAGATTCCTTTCATACCCACTTAATAATAAGGAGCTCTCACATTCTGCTGACCTTTTGGATTGACCTGGAATTTGATGTATAGAACATGGCTCCATTCAGCAAGCAGTGCTCTAGGGCTTGGAATCTTTTAAAAATAGAAAGAGTTCTTGTCTCTGTAGCAGTGGTGTTCCTTTTAAGTTGAACCCACAATTCAGACTCCAGTGATCGCCTCTGAGTGGGCAGAGCCCCCGACCCTAGCCTCTCCTCAGCCCTCACCCTGGTTGATGCCACCTGTCTCCATTCCTTCCACAGTTTGAACGAATTCACGACACACCGCAGCGAAGAGAGCAGTAAGTCAGCTCTGCACACTGCAGACCCGGGGGCGCTGAAGAAGGGATGCAGGGGGAGAGAACAGGGGAGGAAGAGGATGCCTTTGCTCATCCTGGGGAGGCTGTGTGCTCCCCTGGGGATGACTGGAGCTTTTGGGGAGCCTCAAAAGAGGGTCATGCTGGGAAAAGCATTCTTCCCAGACCACCGTCTATCTCTCTCCATCAGCATAATGATTTGGTCAGGTGTTGTGGGGGAAGGAGGGTTTAGGAGTCTTTGGTTCCAAGGAAGGGATGATGTTCCAATTGAAACTCAAGAAAAGGATTCTGAGCCTCAGAGCTTTGAAGGAGCCACTCGTTCCCTGACCTTCCTTGAAGTAGTTCCTGAGCCCCTGGCAACCCAGCCAAGGCCTTCGGGCCCGTGCCTAAGGCTGCGGGGTCAGCCTTCTCATCCTTCACAGCCAAGGCGGCCTCGGTTCGAGCCTTGCTCTTTGACATCTCCTTCCTCATGCTGTGCCACGTGGCCCAAACCTATGGCTCAGAGGTGAGTGAGGGGGAGCGGTCAGGATTGGGGCACCAAGTGGATACAAAGGAAACATAAACAACCAATAACTTTTCACACCTCACCCCTGCCCCCTGTCTGTGTCCCAGGCCAGTTAGTTCTGGTGGCAGAAAATCAGGTGCCAGCACCCCGAGTCAGTAGATGCTCCCTTGTCGTGTCCTGAGTGCCACACGCACCACCAGGTGGCAGCAGAGCCCCTGTCTTTCTCCCTTAGACCAGTTAGTCTCCAGTTCTTCAGGCTGGGAAGGGGAGACCAGTGGGCAGGACACAAGGTCCAGGCTGCTGCGCCCCCACCCCTTTCTCAGGTGATCCTGTCCGAGTCGAATACAGGAGGGGAGGTGTTCTTCTTTGAGACCTGGATGCAGACATGCATGCCCGAGGAGGGCAAAATCCTGAACCCCGATCACCCTTGCTTCCGGCCCGACTCCACCAAAGTGGAGTCCCTGGTGGCTCTGCTCAACAACTCCTCAGAGATAAAGCTCGTGTCAGTGGCTGGGCGCCTGCTCCCTGGGTGGTGGTGGGGGCAGGCTTGGACCCCTCCCTCAGCCCAGCCCACGCCCGCCCCCCGCCCTGTGGTGATGTTTTCTCCTGCCCCCACCCCCGTGTAGGCAGATGAAGTGGCACGAAGCCTGTCTCAACATTTCAGCGGCCATCCTGGAAATCCTCAACGCCTGGGAGAATGGGGTGCTGGCCTTTGAGTCCATCCAGGTAGCCCCCCTTTTCAGCAGCCTTCCCTCTTCCCTAAGGCACAGCCAGTCTTTAATAGTTTACATTTCATAAAAACAAAACGACCCTTCCTCCAGGAGCCCGTGTGTGTGGGCATTGGCCTCCCCTGTAGTCATAGTCGTAGCTACCCCCTCTCACCAGGTGACTTTAGGGAAATCAAACTTGTGGTGAAAAGAGGCGTGGACGTGGCCCCAGACCCCACTGCTCTGCTGAGTTGCTCACGGAGGCCGGGGATGGCCTCAAGTGATGGCCAGGGACGGGGCGAGAGGCCCCAGTCACTCTTTTTCCCTCGCCCAGAAAATCACAGATAATATCAAGGGGAAGGTATGCAGTCTGGCCGTGTGCGCTGTGGCTTGGCTCGTGGCCCACGTGCGGATGCTGGGACTGGACGAGCGTGAGAAGTCGCTGCAGATGATCCGCCAGCTGGCAGGGCCGCTGTACAGCGAGAACACCCTGCAGTTCTACAATGAGAGGTCAGTGGCCCATGCCGTCCCTTCTTGAACTCTGCAGGTCTGTTGTGAGAAGTCAGCCCCTCCAGTAACCACTCTTCCTCCTCTTTTCTCTCCCTCTTTTGAAAAATCATTTCTTTATTGATTTAGGCTACACTAAATAAATTGGGTCTTCGTTGCGGCGCACGGGCTTTCTCTAGTGGCGGCGAGCAGGCACACTCTCTAGTTATGGTGTGAGGGCTTCTCACCGCGGTGGCGTCTCCTGTGGCACGCACGGGCTTAGCCGCTCACGACATGTGGAATCCCGTACACTAGGGATCAAACCCGTGTCCCCTGCGCTGGCAGGTGCATTCTTAACCACTGCACCACCAGGGAAGTTCCCCCTCTGCTCATACCTCCCCAAACATGCTGCTCGCCTGCTCACTCACGTTCTCAATCACATCTTCACTCACTGACTCAGCAGTGCTTGTGTGTGTCTTCGTGCTGGGCGTGTTTATAATCCAGCATCTGCTGTGTGTGTGCCGAACTCCAAACCCCAAACGGCCAGGATTCCTGCCCTCAGAGAGCTTGAGTGCTGGGGGACTCGCTGGTGGGAACAGGGCTTGTCTTAGCTCTGTCCCTCTCCAGGAGCTGTAGAGCCCCTCTATAGTGTACAGGCTGTGGGCCTGTCCACCGCCTCCCTACCCTGCCCCCACTCCCATCTTCTGTGACTTTTTCTTCCCTGGACTTTTCAGAGACTTGAAAAACCTCCCTAGCAACTTCAGCTATGTTGAGTTCAGGGGGTGTGTGTTTGTGTACTCATCCAGTAAGCTTTTTTAAAACATTGTGGTAAAAAAAAATACATAATCTAAAATTTACCACCTTAGCCATTTTTAAGATAACAGCTCATTTTTATTTTTTTGTGACTCTGCTGAGCCTTTTTTGCTGCACATGGGCTTTCTCTAGTTGTGGTGAGCTGGGACTACTCTTCATTGCAGTGCATGGGCTTCTCATCGTGGTGGCCGCTCGTTGCGGAGTGCGGGCTATGAAGGGCACTTGGGCTCAGCAGTTGTGACTCTCAGGCCCTAGAGTCTGTAGGCTTCAGTAGCTGTGGCGCACAGGCTTTCTTACACTGAGACATGTGGAATCTTCCAGCCCAAGGATCGAACCCATGTCCCCTGTACTGGTGGGTGGATTCTCCACTGTACCACCAGGTCCAGGGTACGGTTCAGTGGTGTGTTACGTATATTCACGTTGTTGAGAAGCATCTCTAGAAGCTTTCATCTTGTAACTCTGAGCCTGGACCAACACCACCCCTTCCTGTCCCTCCCCAGCCCCTGGACCCATTATACACCACCCCTTCCTGTCCTTCCCCAAGCACCTGGCAACCACCATCCTAGCTTCTGTTTCTGTGCATTTGACTACTTTAGATCCCCCGTATAAGTGGAATCATATCCTGTTTACCTTTTGGTGGTGGGCATATCTCACTTTGTGTAATGTTCCTCAAAGTTCAGCCACATCATGGCACGTGTCAGGACTTTCTTGCTTTTTTAAGGCTGGATGACATTCCATTGTATGTATATGTTGTATTTTGCTCATCTGTTGCTCAGCTGATGGACACGTGGGTTTCTTCCACTTCTTGGCTGTTGTGACTAGTGCTGTTACGAATGTGGGCTTGCACCAAACCTTAAGTTATGAGTGATGACCCACAAGGTAGCCGTCAGAATGTCTTTTAAGGGAAAAAATGGAAACACAGCTGACATGAGATCTGGAGGGTCTTTTCCCCTGCCTCCTTCTCTGTTCCTGCCCTCCTTCCTCATCCTCCTCCCACAAATCAGGGACTGTTTTCTTTGATATAATTAATTCTGAGCACCCTCACTGCTGTCTGGGAAATCTGTGGCTCCATCCTGCAGGTGGGAAAAGTGGCTACGAAAGTCATGGTGACTTTCCCAGAGCCACGCAGTGTTCCCTGAACGGTTAGCTCTCAGGCCCAGGCCTGCATTCACCATCAGGGACTCCTGTCATGAGGAAATTCCTGGATGTACTTATATTTGCCCAGCTACCAAGGGCCGGGAAGAGTTTTGTGGGGCAGCCCTTGGGCCCCTGTCCTGGAAGTAACAGTTTACTTTGGGAGGAAGCCAAGGCCGGGTGGGGAATCCCCCTCAGCCGAGGGAAGTGATTGTATTTATCAATATTGACGCCAGAGGATTGGCAGGCCCGGGCCTGGAAGGTGGGGGAAATTGGAGGGAGAGACTGAGAGAGAAAAAGTATGAATGTGTTGCTGAAATGACCTGAGAGGGAAGTGCCCCACCGACCCCCCGTAGGCTCGGTGCTGGCACAGGGCTGGTGGGGTCACGTCTGCTCGGGGTTTGCAACTTCCTCTTGTCCCCTCCCTCCCTCAGCACAGAATGGGGCTGACTCCGCGGTTCGTGGTTCCGTAACCCTAATCCTGGGAGGAGTGGGGCCTGGATGTTTCCGCCCCGACTCTCACCCTGGCCGCTGAACCTGCACCGCCGGCCCTCTCCCCCTCCGCCGCAGGGTGGTGATCATGAGCTCCATCCTGGAGCACATGTGTGCGGACGTGCTGCAGCAGACCGCCACGCAGATTAAGTTCCCGTCCACGGGCATGGACACCATGCCCTACTGGAACCTGCTGCCCCCCAAGCGGCCCATCAAGGAGGTGCTCACCGACATATTTGCTAAGGTGCTGGAGAAGGGATGGGTGGACAGCCGCTCCATCCACATCTTTGACACCCTGCTGCACATGGGTGGCGTCTACTGGTTCTGCAACAACCTGATTAAGGTACGGGAGTGCTGGGGGAGGGCCGTGGGAGCAGGCACCCTCAGACTGCCAGAGACAGGCCCGATGGGACTGAGCTAGGTCTGCTTGTCTGGCTCCCCACCCCCCAGCCTGGCGAATCCTGGCTCGAGAAGGTTCCTTGGGCTCCAGAGGCCAGTCCTCGCCTGGGGCGCTCCTGGGCTCTGAGGGAGCTGTGGGATGTCACTGCCCCGTGTTGCGGGCCCTCAGCTCCTGGGCCCCCCCTGCCCCCAGGAGCTGTTGAAGGAGACACGGAAGGAGCACACACTGCGGGCGGTGGAGCTGCTGTACTCCGTCTTCTGTCTGGACATGCAGCAGGCGACCCTGGTCCTGCTGGGCCACATCCTGCCAGGCCTGCTCACTGACTCTTCCAAGTGGCACAGCCTCATGGACCCCCCTGGCACCGCTCTCGCCAAGTAGGGTTCCGTGCGGAGCCTCCAGTCCCCCAGCCTGGTGTTGGGCGCCCCGCCTGGGCCCCACCCTGGAAGCTGGACTGTGGGGAAGCCCTGTCGGGTGGGGCCTGGTCAGCGGGCACAGAAGCCCCCTTTGATTTTCCCCCCATCTCCTGGACCCCTTTGCCAGGCTGGCCGTCTGGTGTGCCCTGAGTTCGTACTCCTCCCACAAGGGGCAGGCATCCTCCCGCCAAAAGAAGAGACATCGGGAAGACATTGAGGTATGAGGGCACCCCTTCCCATTCCCTTGCCCACATACGTATGCTGAGCCTTTCTTTTAAGAGGCACCTTCCTGGGCACAGGCAGCCAGGCATGGCCCCTGCCCCTGGGCCACTGTGTTGGGTGACTGTGTGGGAGGGTCTCTCCCTAGGGTGGTGGGAGGGTGGCAAGAGGGAAGGTCCCCCCCCGGAGATACTGCCTGCGGCCTGTGGGGACTTGACTCCTAGCTGAGTTCCAGCCACCTTCCTCATCCTGGGAGATGTCGGAGTGCAGAGGTGGTGACGTGACTCCTCTGCCCCCAGGATTACATCAGCCTCTTCCCCTTGGACGACATGCAGCCCTCGAAGCTGATGCGCCTGCTGAGCTCCAATGAGGAAGATGCAAATATCCTTTCGAGTCCCAGTGAGTGTGTGGACAGGGCCAGGTGGCCGCTTCCTTTCCGGGAGCTCATGCCTGCAGAGAGGCTCTCTGCTCTGCCCCAGCATCCCTCTGGCTGGCCCAAGGGGGCGTGGTGGGCGTTTGCCCCACTCTGCCCCCTCCGGCTGCTCAGTTTCGCACCCTGGAGACACTGGAGGCTGCTGTGATCTCTCCCTCAGGGTTGGCACTCTCTTACCCAGATCCCAGCCCAGCCCAGGGTGCACAGCTGACCCCTCCCCACCCCTCGCCCCAGTGAGTTCACTGCCTCAGGCACAGACTGTGCCCTTGACTCAGCCCTGACCTTCCTTCCCCTGAAATGGGCCCTGAGGCCTGGAGCAGCCTGGGCTGGGGCTGGACTGCTCCCCACTCTTCCTGTCAGGAGAACAGCCCTCCCCCACCTGCTTCCCTAGATGTCGTCATGCCTCCCTGCCAAGGGGTCTTCTGTGGCATTTAGTTTTTCCTGTTTCCAGAGGTTTCTCCTGAGGCTGGGGGTTCTCTGGGGCCTTAAGGGATTAGGGGACCAGTGTGCTTAAGGAGAGGAAAGGTGAAGGGTCTGCCATGCACAGACCCCTTGGCTAGTTACTGGGCTAGTGACTCTTGGCTAGTTAATTAGCAAACCTTAGCCTCTGCTTCTTTGTCTGTAAAACGGAGATGTGAGGATTTATCGGTTTCACCTGTGTACAGCCTGCAGATTGGTGCCTGGTGGTGCTGACCTAACGTTAGTTCTTCTTTCTTATCTGCTTGTGCCGGTGTCTGTATTTGGGGCCCATGTAACTGGACCCAAGGACCTTCTCTGGGTGGGCCCTCCACTCCTGAGGGGTGAGAGCTTCCCCTGGGACAGTGGTTTTGATTACAAGAGGCCATTTCCTCTGTGCTCCCTCATTTGTCCCCACAGCCGACCGGTCCATGAGCAGCTCCCTGTCGGCCTCCCAGCTCCACACAGTCAACATGAGAGATCCACTGAACCGAGTTCTGGGTGAGGCCTCCCACCCCGGTTCCCGAACCTCGTGTCCTCTGCCTCATTCCCTTCCTCGCCTCTGGCCCATCTTCCCTGAGCGCCAGCTCTCCTGTGCCCCAGCCCCATCGAGTCCTCTGGCTCGCCCTCAGCTTTCTTAAGTACTTTTTCTTTTTGATGTACCCGTTTTGGGGACACCCTTGGCACTTCTTTCTTCTTCCAGAATCTGGCCGCTTCCCAAGCCCTTCTCATGGGAGTCTTCTCCTTCCCCCCTCTTTTCCACATAGCCAACCTGTTCCTGCTCATTTCCTCCATCCTGGGCTCTCGGACCGCCGGCCCCCACACACAGTTCGTGCAGTGGTTCATGGAAGAGTGTGTGGACTGCCTGGAGCAGGGCAGCCGAGGCAGCATCCTGCAGTTCATGCCCTTCACCACCGTGAGTGCCCCCCCGCCCCCGGCCCAGCCGGCCCCTGTCCAGCTCAGAGCGGGTCAGCAAGTCTCAGGAGAGCTCAGGGTCCAGTGGCCAGTGGGAAGGGGCTTGTTCCCCCAGGCGTCGCGCCCATCACCGCCCGGCTCAGCAGCTGTCTGTCTGACAGGTATCGGAACTGGTGAAGGTGTCGGCCATGTCCAGCCCCAAGGTAGTTCTGGCCATCACGGACCTCAGCCTGCCCTTGGGCCGCCAGGTGGCCGCCAAAGCCATCGCCGCCCTCTGAGGGGCTTGGCGTGGCCACGGGGGCTGGCAGGAGGGTTCCAGCCCTGTGCGCCTCGGAAGGGAACGTGCAGAACGATGAGCCATCGTTGCTCACATGCACATGACGTAACCTCCCCTGGTCAGTTTCCAGATCTTTTCCCTGCTCCTGACTTCTGACCTCTAAGACGGCTCCCAGTTTCTTTCATAATTTCCTGTCCCCACTGCCAGTACCTTCTGTGCATGAGCAGCCTGCTTCCTTCACTCAGAGCAGGCTCGCTTCAACACCCCCCACCTCACCCCCACCCGCCTGCTTGTCGCCTTCCAAGAGTGGATTTGCCTCCGAGGAGCTTTACGGGTGTGGGGGTGTGTGTGTGTGTGTATATATATGTATATATATTTTATTACATGAGGTGTGTTTGCCTTTTCTCAGTTGTAAATAAAGGCTTCATGGATCCCTTTATAGCCATCGGTGCCCGTGTCTGGCGTGGGTGGAGAGCACTGTCTTCTCCTTGGCCCCGTGCAGTCTGGTGGTAGAGGAGGCAGGCGAGGAGTTCATGGGAGGGATGGGCTCAGCTTCCCGTGTTTGTCCACTCGGTAGGGGCAGGGCAGGGCACAGGAGCAGCTTCCCTTCCTCATACCTGCCAGCTGCCTCCCCCTGCTTGCAAAGTCTGATTGACTCTGCAAAGGGAGAGGTTTTGGCTGAGGCCCCTCTGGTGCTGGGGTAGGGTGTCTTGTTCGTTCTGATGTTTCCCAGCCCTTCCAAGCCCCACCCAGAGTCTCACTGGCCCGGAGTTTCCTCTCCGGAGGAGGACTGACTTGGGGGATGAGGGGTGAGGGGGGCTGAGGGACCACGGGGGATGAGGGCAGGAGCTCTGTTTAACCCTTCCTTGCTTGTGTCACACATCTCCAAGCCCTGGCTTCTTCAGGACCAACCACAGGGAGAGGGCACCCTGAGCTGCACAGCTGGGGATTCTAGCCCTCTCAGCCCGACTTTGCTTCTGAGGACCCAGTGGGGAAGGGGAGTGGGAGGTGACTCGAGCCAAGGATGGGAATCTTGGGAGGGGACCCGGGGACTGGTTGGCTGTCTGGGTGTCCTGGGTCTGCTGGCAGCAGCCCAGAAGCACATGTGCGTCCTTGGCCAAGAGGTTTGCCTCGGACCTGTGCTGTGACGCGGCCCCTCCATTCTCCCCAGATGTGAGTTCAGGCTGCGGGCTCCCCGCCAGGTCAGAAGCAGAGCTCAACGAGGGAGAGAAGTGCAGAGCCTGGAATTTGGGGTTGGATCCAAGCTGTCACCCTGACCTCAGCTCCCTGGTCTATAAAAGGCCCTTCATAATCCTATCTTTATGGGCAGCTGTGAGCACAGGAGGGTGAAAGTTTATGGAAGGTGGTAGACTGAAGCGAATACTAAATCTTCCCTTGCGTCAGGCCCACGTCCATCTGCGTCTGGACTGTTGAGTGCCCCCAGCTCACTCTCTCCTCTCCCGGTACCGCTGACCCATCTGCTTCCTGTTCACCCGCTAGGCCGTGGCTCCATGAGGGCAGGGACCACGCCTGCCTCATTACCGCTGCGCCCCAGCACCCGGCCTGGCGTCTGTACCAAGTGGGTGCCAAGGAATGACCGCACCTCCTCTTCCCTCCCTTGGGCCTCGCCCGCCATTCAACTCCCCACCCGCAACCCCTGGCCAGGCACCAGCTGGACTCAAGAAGGAGGAAGGCCATTTACTGGAGACAAACACTTTATTATTGTGAAGTTTGGCTACAGGGAGAAAGTGGGGGCCGGGGTGGAAAGTGAACAGTTGAGTGTTCTCTCACACCCCGTCACACAAGCTCCCTCATCTTTCCTTTCCATTTCCCAGTCTCACCCAGCAAGGCAGAGACATACGACCATCTGCCCAGCCCAAAAGAGAGTCAGAATCCTGACCCTAACCCCGGTAGGGTGGAGCAAGGTCATGACCCTCATGGCGTCTCTAGTGCATCCAGAAAAACAAGAGGCGTCACTGATGCCTGGGCTCCCCACACGAGGAGTCAAAATGTGCTTGAAAAAAGTCTTGACGAAGTTTCCCCAGCAAATTTGTGGGACCCCAGAGTCAAGCATCCCACTCCAGCTGCCTCTGCTGGGCTTCATGCCCGAATGCAGGGCCGGAGCCAGGGGGCAAGGACCCAGTTGGGGAACACTGCTGTTTAAATATTAAACAGAGCTGTCTCATCTCCCACTTGGGAGACTTCCCGATGCTTCCAAGGGCCCCGAGGTGGGCATCCTCAGGGTAGGGGTTCACTGCAGCTCTCCCCAGAACCCACCGCGGAGCCAAGCCTGGAGCAGCCACAAGAAGTAATACTTGGTATTTACCAACTCCCTCCCAATCCCAGTATGCAAGATGGAGAGTTTTCCCCACATGGAGGTGAAAGGAAGGACCCAGGAGCCTGGGGCTCCTTTCTGTGCTTCCCTGTCTTTAAATATTAGGTTTAAATAAGCATAAATATTAAATACAGAGATAAATACATGAGAGGGGAAGCGCTGTGCTCAGGGCTCAGCAAGGTAGCGCAGGCCACGGTATGCCAGCTCCAGGAAACGATGCAGCTGGGAAGCAACCAGGACCCCTCCTGCTCTGCGTTGGAAGGCTGAAGTGAAGGTCGGCATGGCGCCCTGGGTGGGCTGCACAGCGGGGGCCGCCCCCAGGTCCTCCATCTGTGGGGGAGGATGAGGTCAGCAGTCAGGGCGTGTTGGCACAGGAAAGGAAGGCCAGGGGCTGATGGGCTGTGGCAGGTCCAGGGTTCACAGTGGAGCCAGGACAAGAACCAGGTCCAGGGACTTGGTTCAGCCCTAGAGAACTCCAGGGCCCCAGGCTTGCAGCACCACCTTGGGACCAGCTCAGTTCTGCCCTTAAAGCCTGCTGCTCCCAAGGAGACTCACCTGCAGCCAGATGTTCGTGGCAAAGTCAGTGACGTCCAGCTGCAGTGTGTCCAAGGTGGGGGCCAGCTCTGGGGAGATGCCCGCCAGGGCCTGCAGGAGGCCCTGGTAGAGAAAGAGGCCGCCGTGTAGTTGGTTCAGGCAGCTCGTCTGGGGGGTCAGGTGGGAGAGTCAGGGGACGCCACCTGGGGTGCTCCCCTTAGGGTCCCTGCGTGGAGCCTAGAGAACTGGGGAGCCTTACAGGTCAGTCTGCCCTCCCGCCCCCTCATCTCCCTTCTCCCCTTGGGACACTCACCAGCTGCAGGGACTGGCTGGAGCAGCTGCTTAGGGGAGCCTGGGGGATGCCCAGAGAGTGCCTGAGCAGCATCAGCTCCTCCGGGTGGCACAGCTTGTGGGCGGCACACTGCGGTGGGAAGGATGCTGGGTGAGGGGCCAGCTCCTCCTCCTCCTCCTCCCCAAGCGCCCCCACCTCTCCACCTCCACATCTCTGCCTCCCCAGCCCTCCTGCCAGGCTTCTCAGCCCCCTTCTTCCATCCAAGCTCCCAGCCAACCCTTCCCAGCACTGTCACCTAGAGGCTCTTTCCCCAGTTCCTTGCCAGCCGCCCTCCGGGCTGGGCCTCTCCTGATTCTCCTTTTCCCCCAGTGTCTTCTCTCACCACGCGTTCCTTCCTGCTGCCCTTTCCCACACTGCCTTCAGCCCCGCTCTCTTCCTCAGCGCCCCCGTGTGCCTCCTTCCCTCCCTGCCCTGCTGGAGCATCTGTCCCCTCCCCGTCCCCACGCTGGCCTCCCTCACTCACCAGCCTCTCCTGCAGCTCGGCGCCATCAGCCTGGATTTTCCTCACTTGCTCTAAGCACTTGAGCAGGAAGCTCTGGGGCAGGGATCGGGCAGGGCCAAGGGGGGTGGCTTCGTGCACCGTCCAGAGCGCACTGTGCCAGAGGAGCAGCTGCAGGACTGAGAGCAGATGGGGGCTCAGGAGAAGTGCAGACCTTTCTGGAAGCCCAGGCACCCCTGCCCGCTGCTGCCGCAGCTCTCCCCTCCCAGGACCCAGACACTCACCCATCAGCTTCATGGGGCTCTGGGCAGAAGGCTCAGCCAAGGGTCTGGGTGGGGCTGTAGGTTCTGGGTTCTGTCAGGGACCAGCTCCTGGGGCCTTTATATTCAAGCCCATGGAGGTCTGGGAGGAAATTACCTGGTGCTGCGACTAACGCTTAGTAATAGCTTCCCAAGTTTTATGCAAATTTGTTGTCCAGGACAATGCAGGGGGGTTGGGACCAAAAAAAAAGTGTTTGCGAAAGTTTTGTGAAATTGTGGAATCTCTGATTCTTCTTTGACGTCTTGCCCCTCTCAGACTCCCTTCCTCCCCTCAGCCCCACCCAGGTCTGAATTGCCCCAGAGTGTTTGAACTGAACCTCTGAACCAAACTGAGCTAATGATAAAAGCCCGGGAGGCTGGAGTCTGGTTGAACCTCAAGGAAGAGGCAGGCCTGGGGCCCTCCTCCGTCCCTCCCTCCGCTGGCATATCTCCTGGGTCAGCCCCATTAAGCCGCTCTCTCTCGGGATCCTTAAGCCACCTGCTCCCCAGGCCCCCAATTTGGAGAAAGAAGAAACTAGTTGCCTCATTTCTATCCCCCCAAGTCCCAGGCGATAGAAATCGCCTCTCTGCCCTCTTGAGGGGCCAGAGGCCTGAGGTAGGGACGTTGGGATCTGGCCGCCTGTCCCTGCCCCACACTCTGATGGGCATCCTCCTGGACTCCATCCTGAACTGATTAGCTGGGAACTCCCCAATCCCCCCATGACTCATCCCTTTGCCCCCGGAATCCTGGCAGGGACCAGAGGAAACCGGATGTCTGTCCCGGATGAAGCAAGACCCTTCGAGGCTCTTGGGCCCCCTGACCTTGTCCCTCCTCCTCCTCTTGCACTGACCGCCCCCCACCCTCACCCCCTGCTAGTGCCTCAGCGCTTTGGAGTTGAGGGTCTGGGACAGGTGGCTTCCCTGGCGGGGTTCACTGCCAGCGGGCGAGTGTGTGCTGCCCTGAGGGGAGAAGGGCTGGGGTGAGAAAGAAGAAACCACCTGGCCTCAAACCCAAGAACCACGCACTGTCCAGGCTGGGAGAACTTGGGCGTCTGTTCCAACATGGTGAACTGGGTCAGTGAGTGAAGAGGCTCGCCCAAGGTCATGGATAGCAGAGTCAGAGTTATAACCCAGACCTCTGCGTCGGGTCTGAGTGTTTTCCACAGGCCATGGGGCCTGCCTGGGGCAGTGTGGCCAACTGCATCTGAGACTATCACTTTCCCTCCCAGTTAACCCCCCCAGGTGCCAGAACAGTCTTGGGAAGAGGAGTGGGTGTGTCTGACTGGTCCAGGCCATCTCTGGGGTGGAGGTGCCCCCTGGTGGTCACAGCTGGCAGGGCCAACAACTATGAATCAATTCACGTCCTGCCTCTGGTCCTGGCCATGCTGGACAGCCCTGGCCCCGACTCTACCTTAGGCCAGGCAACTGATTAAGCCCAGTTCTATGCCCACCTTCATGGGAAGAGAGGGGTGAATTTAGCAGAACTGTTGAGAGGCAGGGCAAGAGTTCTCACAGTCATGCCTCCTCTCCCTCGCCTTAAGAACCTCCAGAGTACACAGCCCACCACAGATAATGTGTTGGGCAGTCCCCGTTGTTATTGTCGCTAAATCAGGTCAGACTCTTTGTAACCCCATGGACTGCTGCACAGCGGGCTTCCCTGTCCTCTGCAGTCTCCTGGAGTTTGCTTAAATTCTTGTGCATTGAGTCCATGATGCCATCCAACCATCTCATCCTCTGGCACCCTCTTCCCCTGCCCCCAGTGTTTTCAGCATCAGGGTCTTTTCCAGTTAGGCGGCTCTTTGCATCAGGTGGCCAAAGTATTGGAGCATCAGCATCAGTCCTTCCAATGAATATTCAGGGTTGATTTCCTTTAGGATTGACTGGTTTGATTTCTTTGCAGTCCAAGGAGCACTTCCTGCACACTGGCAAATGCACTGTTTTAATAAGCCTTATGACAAAGTTACCAGAAAGATCTCCCCCTTTACAGAAGATGAATCGGATCTTGAAGAGGTTAAATGACTTGCCCCCAAATAGCAGAGCCAAGGTCTGCCCTGTGCCCGAGTCTTCAGCTCTTAAGTATTGAATCTCTGCGTTTTGCCTTCCTCACCTGTGACCAGGCCAGCTCTGGACCCAAACTTTAATTTTCACTTACAATGCAGGTGTTTCAGATGTTGGGCTCAGAAAATGCTAATTCTAACAAGGGTGGCCAGAATGGTGAAAGGACTCAAGATGTTGATTTGAAAAAAAGCAGACTTTTCTTTAAAAAAAAAATGGTTTTTGGTGAAGGGGCTGTGCCATGCGGCACCTTAGTTCCCAGACCAGGGATTGAACCTGAAACACAGTCTTAACCACCGGCCCACCAGGAATGTCCGCAAACTGGCAGTTTTGTCTGGCAAAGAGGAGAGGGTTGCTGCATGGTTTCAGGGACCAGAAGTGGGATAGGGAGTGGAAGCCACGGCCAGTCAATTTTCAGCTCAAGAGGAGAGTGTTCTAACTACCGGAGGTGTTGAAGGATAGGGTGGGCTGCTTCCAGAGAAAGTGGGACTGTCTGGCCAGGGAGGTGTTCTGGCCTCCATCCCACACAGAGAGAATCTGGGTGAATGCTGGCTGACAGTTACAGGACACCTCTTACATGCCAGGCATCTTCCATGACATGTTCGTCTTTCATCCTGTCAACCGAGTGTGCATAATCTCCATTATAGACAACGGTTGGCTTCAGAGAAGGGAAAGGCCCAAGATCACAGAACAAATCAGGGGCAGGATTTGTGGCCACCCTTCCTGAGCCCCTGTCATTCTTACTGCACTGCCTTCCTATTCAGAGAGATGTACTTTTTGGATGACAGCTCAGTCCAGGTTTCAGCCCCACCCGTGAGAGAGTAAAGACCAGGCAGAGAGATAGTTACTGGTTCTGATACATGTGGGCTGAGCCAGACTGAAACGATCTCTCAAAGGGCCTGGCCCCAGAGACCCCCAGCTGTTATTCACTCTTCCAGCTTCCTCAGGGCTTTCCCAGTTATTTCTCAATAGCCAGAGCGGGTGGATAGCTTCCACTCACACTTCCTGTTTTCATCTGGAACTGGGCTTGGAGCACTTCCCACCCACCCACCCCCCTTTATTTTTGGCTACAACACGCACCACATGGGGATCTTAGTTCCCCAACTAGGGATCAAACCTGTGCCCCAGTGGATGCACTGAGTCCTAACCACGGGACTGCCAGGGAAGCCCCAGAGAGTCTTTATACAGGCTCTGGAGTAATGCCTTTGCTGCAGACTTGGCCTGTGGGCTGAGATATGTACACCCCAAGTTGAGAATGAGTGTTACATTTTTTTAAATGGCTGGAAAAAAATCAAAAGAATATTTTATCGCATGTAAAAATCACGAAAAGCCAGTGTTCATAAATAATTTGTTCAGGACTTCCCTGGTAGCCCAGTGATTAAGAATCTGCTTGCCAATGCAGGGAACACGGATTCAATCACTGGCCTGGGAAGATCCCACAGGTCGCAGGGCGACTAAGCCCGGGTGCCACGACTACTGAGTCTGTGCTCTAGAGCCCACAGGCCACAACTGCTGAGCCCACACACTGCAAGTACTGCAGCCTATACACCCAGGGCTTGCAGTCCAAGGCCAGAGTAGCCACCGCAGCGAGAAGCCTCTGCACTGCACCTGGAGAGCAGCCCCTGCTCGCTGCAACCAGAGAAAGCCCCCTCACAGCAGTGAAGACCCAGCACAGCCCAAAATAAATAATTTGTTTACATATTGTTTACGCAGGTCCCCTTTCAAGAAGGGCAGAAGCGAATAGTTGTAACCGCGGATATGGCTCACAAGTCTAAAAAACGTACTGTCAGACCCTTGAAGAAGAGTTTGCAAGCTGTGTACACACGACACATGTACAAAGGGACACACAGAAATGTGCTCTGGAATGTTGTTTGCAACAGGAAGCCAGTGGCCACCAGTAAATTAATGAATTGTGGCCCATTCACACCACGTGTGCCTCCCCACCCTTCCAGAATAAAAACCCACGAGGAAAGGATTTGGTTTTAGTCAATTGTATTCTTAGTCCTTGGAACGGTGCTGGGTGTGGGTTTAAACATGATTAGACTTCAAAACCCATATTGAGTGAAAGGAACTTCCTTTCAGGTGATACATCATTTGCAACGATTTAAAAACTCAAGACAATACCGTATGTTGTAGTAAAAGTAGAAAAGTGTAAACCGGAAGGCTACCCATTGAATTTAGCAGAGTGGCTGTCTTGAGGGAAAGATGGGCTTCAAACTTATGTCATGTTATTCTTTGTACTTCTCTGTAGTTTTCTAACTAAAAAACAAAACTGGGAGGTAGAGAACACAGTGAACTCTCCAAGCATAAAAAAAACACTGAATTTCTCCAGGAAAAGAAAGCCAAGCCAATGAGGATGAATTACAAGAAACTTCCAGATACTGAGCAGACAGAAAAATGGCCCATAGACTCAAGGTTGGTGAGAACCAGGAAATCATGACAAATAACCCCAACTCTGTGAACAGGATTGATACACTCTGATGCATTATCAACCAGGAAAGGGTCTGGGGCACTTTGGGCTGGTGGTGACTTCAAGACTGGTCATTTTGAATAATAACAATTACAACTAATTATCACACACTTTTGGCTGTGCTGCATCTTCGTTGCTGTGTGGGCTTTTCTCTAGTTGTGGTGAGCTGCGGCTACTCTCTAGCTGCGTCGCAAGCGCTTATTGTGGTGGCTTCTCTTGTGAAGCTCGGGCTCCAGGGCGCTTGGGCTTCAGTAGTTGGGGCTCTGAGCCCTGGGCAAAGCCTCAATAGTTGTGACACATGGGCTTAGTTGCTCTGCAACATGTGGGATCTTTCCAGGTGAGGGACAGAACCCGTGTCTCCTGCATTGGTAGGCAGATTCTTTATCACTGAGCCACCAGGGAAGCCCCAGAAAGTCATTTTAAAGGTCAGACAAAGGTCAAGGGCCAGAAGGACAGCAATGGGAGGACAAAAACCAACCAACCAGCAAGAAAGCAGAGCCGCAGGCTGAGACTGGAAGGCTGCACACACCCCACAGAATGGGACCCTCACTTGGCGTCACACAGGCCAGGGTTCACAGCCCACCTAAGCCTGTCCTCACACCCTGGAACGGCGTGGGGGCGATGCTCAGTTAGTCCTCATCCTTCCTGGAAGGGAACTAAAGATCTATTAGATTTTTAATTGGCCTATAAAATGGGGAAGAGATTGAATCCTTAGAAAATAAAGTTTGGATGCAAGGAATGAAAGCAAGGCCAGTCTAAAACATGCCTCTGATGGGATTAGGGCTATCCACAGATGAAAATGCAGTGCGTGCATGCCAAGTTGCTTCAGTCACGTCCCACTCTCTGCAACCCTATTGTATGGATTGTAGCCCGCCAGGTTCCTCTGTCCAGGCAAGAATACTGGAGTGGGTTGCCATGCCCTTCTCCAGGGGATCTTTCTGACCTAGGGCTTGAACCTGCATTTCTTTTGTCTCCTGCATTGGCCGACAGGTTCTTTACCACTACCGCCACCTGGGAATATACAGCGGACCTCGCCTAACAAACAAGACTTTGTTCAACTCGGTGTGCTAAGCACTGGGCAGTCCTGGAGACACAGATATGCCTCAAGTTCTCTAAGAGTCTGCAATCTAGTTGGAAAGATAAGGCTTTCATACAAACGACCTCCTAAGAGAAGAATTCCATTATCAGTAAGTGAGTGGTTCAGAAGCTGGGAAGTTGAATCACTAAGAGGCAGGATGTCTGGAAGACGTGTAGAAATCAGCAAGGTGGAGGGACTTCCTCGGTGGTCCAGGAGCTAAGACTTCCCACTCCCAGTACAGGGGGCCTGGGTTCAATCTCTGGTCAGGGAACTAGATCCCACATGCCGCCACTAAGAGTTGGCATGCTGAGACTAAAGATCCCGTTTGTTGCAACTAAAAAAGACAGATCCTACAGCTGCAGTGAAGATCGAAGATCCCGTGTGCAGCAACTGAGACCCGTGCCGTGCTAAGTTGCTTCAGTCGTGTCTGACTCTGTGCGACCCCATGAACTGTATGTGGCCTGCCAGGTTCCTCTGTCCATGGGATTCTCCAGGCAAGAATACCGGAGCGTATTGCCATTCCCTTCTCCAGATCTTCCAGACCCAGGGATTGAACTGGTGTGTCTTATGTCTAACCTGCATTAGCAGATGGGTTCTTTACCCCTAGCGCCACCTGGGAAGCCCAGTACAGCCAAATAAATATATATAAAAAAAGAAAATTAAAGAAATCAGCAAGCTGGAGAGCAAGAGAGGGATTGCAGCTGAGAGGGAGAAACCCATGAGGCATCGTTCAGATAACAGAGCTGGCAGGAAGGTATGGCACAAGTACGCCCCAGGTGCCAGCCCGAGAACACGAATATCGCAAATGACCTAACGAGGGGAGCGCCACTGGCAGTGGCTGAAGACTTGGAGAGCCGGGTAGGCCCACCGTCTCACCATATGCTGCTGGAGCAGGTGGGCTGGGGGCCAGAGAGCCCCCTCATGCCCGACCACTCCTCCCTGCTCTCAGGGAGGAGCCCATCCTCCCCCCTCAAGGGCCAGCTGGGCAGGACCCTGCTCCCAACATGGTGCAGCCTCGCTGGAGACCCTTCTCTCCTCACTGAATCTCATCTGAGGGCCAGACTCTCACATTTTGTTTGATCCATTGGAAGCCTAGATTCCTAATTTTAGAGCCAGGAGATCACTGAGTATAATCATTTATTTGACAGATCTGGCAAAGGGGCCTGAGAGGTTTAGAGAGTTGCCCAATTATTTGAGAGCCAGTTAGATGCGAAAGAGTAAACCCAGGCCCTTCTGACCCCAGATCAGAGTCTCTTCACCCAGCCCCCTGGCTGCCTCCTCATCTACAGCAGCATCAGGTCCTCATATCATGCCTGGGGCTGGCACTCCCAGGTCAGGAGAAAAATCTGGGCCTGTTAACACTGTACCTGTGAGGGCAAAATAGAGTAACTGGAGATACACAAGGAGCTTTGGAGAAATTTTTATTGTTTAAAAATCATAATTGAGGCTTCAAAAAACATACAACCTAACACATGTCCCAGTTCTGGTGCCCCACTCCCTGGAGGAGAGCGCTCCCCCATCGTGCTGCCCACACCACTAGCCAGGACCCTGCCCTGGGAGGCTGCCCGCCCGCCCGCCTGCCCCCGTGTGCTAAGTCACCGGCTGAGGAGGGGCCCTGGGATGAGGTGGGGTGACCGGCTCCCTGCACCCCTCACCCCCTGCACATAGCAGTCTGTGTGCCCCATGTCGGAAGAGGAGCCAGTTCCCTGGGCAGGGGACCCCCGTGGGGGAAAGACAGAGCCAGTCCCCACTCACCCCACCCCTCCCCAGCCCCCCAGCTCAAGGGAAGCTGTCATCGTCGTCTTCTGCCATCTCCTTGGCAAACTCCAAGTCCTGCTGTTCCCGCTCTCGCCGCTCCTGGGGAAGAGGGCAGGGGGGCGGGGGCTGAGGACCAGCCGGGGGCTCGTGGTCTGCACCCAGCCCGACCCACCCAGGCTTTCCAGAAACTTCCCCTTCCACCCAAAGCAGAAAGCAGCTTACCTCTGCAGACTCCAAGTCCTTGTTGTAGGATTTGGGAGGAAACCTCATGGCCTGAAGCACAATGGAGAGAGGAGTGAATGAAGAGGAGGCGGGCACCTGGGTGCCAGGCAATGTACCAGACAGGTGACACTCCCCAGTTTAGTTTGCTGGGGGAGCTAGGCATGGTGACTAACGACCTGTGACACCACGTGATAAACACTAAAAAAGAAAATCCAGAGGGATAGACGACCGATCCTCCCAGTCAGGCAGGGAGGCGAACTGGCAGTGAGAAGGAGGAAGAACAGATGGCCTACAGGAGTGGAAGGAAGGGCATTCTAGGCAGAGCCATTCAAGGTGTGAGAGGTTAGGCTGGAGCTCAGTGGGGCCAGCTGGGAGAAGGCGGGGAGGGGCTGATGGGAGCGGTCCTGGGGAGTGAGGCTAGAGACACAGGGGGCCAGTCACAAAGGGCCTTTCATGCACAGCACTGGCCTGATTTCAGACAAAGTGATATCCCTGGTCTCCTGGGGGGAGAGACCAGGAAAAACGGTGGCCGACAGTACCAGCACCTGACCCACAGGGGCTTAGGAGCCTTTTGCGGACCAAGATGGTGATCCTACCCTTTACACAATTCAGACTGCTAAGTGCCCCAAGACAGTGATTTCATCCAATCTCTACAACTCTGTGAAGCAGGCAGGGCAGGTAATACCTCACTATCAGTCTCGCAGATGGAGACATAGAGACTCAGAGAAGGTAAATGACTCAAATTTGGCACCAAATCCAGAACCGTGCACTCTAAACCCCAGTCTGATCCTTCCTGGCAACCAGGCCCTTTAAGTCCACAGAGGCGTTGTGGTCCCACAAGCCAAGTCCTTTGCCCCTTCTGGCCCCCCAGTGTTTTAGAGACTGGGAGCTGGGCCCCAAACCAAGCCAGTCTTCTCTAGGAGCCTGTGGGTGTGGCAGCGTGCTGCTGCCCGGCTGGCTCTGCAGCTCAGGGCCCCTCACCTTGACAGACATGTTGTGAATATCCAGGCAGAAGGAGATGCGCTGGTGGAAGGCTAACTGGGGCTCACGGGTGGAATAGATGTCAATCATCTCCTTGGACTGGACGTAGCCCTTCTCGTGGTTGATGCTGGCCTCAATGACGCCATCTCGAATGGCCTGCAGGCCCCAAAGCAAGGAGAAGTCACCAGAAAGTCCATCTTCTAAGTCTGAGAACGTCCCATCTCATCTCTTTGTCCTCCCTGATCTCTCCTACATCCATCTGTGCACACACAGACACTCCCTCTGGCAGCTTCCTGGCTTCAATGTAAGCTGGGCATGCCACTGCTTTAGCTGTCAACCCCCTCCCGCCTCGTGCCCAAAACACCCCATCTGTGGCCCCCGAACCAGGCCCACCTTGGCGACAATGAACTCTGCATCCTCTGGGCTATCAAGCTGCAGCTTCTGGGCGATGTCCGCCAAGGAGATGCGGGAATAGGAGAGGCTGATCATGCGCACACCTGGGAGGAGGGCCGCGGGGAGGAGAGGCTGGGCACAGACCCTTCACCCGCCCAGGGCCACAGCGCTGTCCCAGCCCCAGAGAAGCCGAGTCCCAGTCCTGCTTCCAGGGCTCCCTCAGACCCTGATCCACACTTGTCTTTTTTTTTTTTAAGTGATCAGGTTACCTTTTCTTTTTTCTAGTTTGGCTGCACTGGGTCTTCGTTACAGCGCAAGGGCTTCTCACTGTGGCGTGTGGGCTTAGCTGCCCCGCAGCACGTGGGACCTTTGTTCCCTGACCAGGAACTGAACCCGCGTCCCCTACCCTGGAAGGTAGATTCTGAAGCCCGACCCACACCTGTCTTGATGACGTTGTGCCGCAGTCGGATGATGAGGGTATAGGTCCCATCTGCTTGGAACTTCTCCCCAAACTGATCCAGGACCTGGTTGAACTTGGCTAGGTTTCCTGTCCTGACAGCTGCGGTGGGGAGAGGAGTGGGTCAGATGCTGCCCGTGGCACACACACCAGAGGGGACACAGTGCCAGGGGGCGGCACGCCCTGGGAGGGGACCTGCCTTACCCTGGGTCAGAAGGAAGTAGGGCATGAGTGAGCGCTTGAGGGATGGTTGACGGAACTGCAGCCGGTCTGGGATCTCCCCCAGCAGCAACTCCACCACAATCAGAAGCTTGTGCACCTGGAAGGCAGAGGGCAGGGAGCCCCACAGGGTGGGAGGAGAGAACCAAGGGGGCTTCAACTCAGCCAGACACACTGGACAAGAAGGGACAGCGGCACTGGACTGGGCCCACGGAGAGGGGAAAACCCTCAAGCTGTGCTGCATGTGGAACCGAAGCTCTGCCTTGGGGTCTGACCCTTTGACTACAGCGGGCCCGCAGCTTCATTTCACTTGGCCAGTCAGTGCACAAGGCTCCAAAACGGCAAACCAAATTACAGGCTGGACGGGCAGGCTCTATGGCTCAGAACCCGCGAGGAGGCAGGCCCAGAGGCCTCGGCGATGGGTGCAAGTCAGCCTAAGGTGCTGGCTACGGAGGTGAACCTCATGTAAACTATCATCTGGGTAGAGGAAGAAGCACAGGAAAGGGCCTGCAGAGCCCTGGTGAATGAGCTGGGTATGAGGGACAGGGTTGCCTGGGAAACTTGGCCCCTCCTCCTGATGCAGCACCCTGCAAGGGAGACTGGGAGGAGGGGACAACTTCCCCCACAAGCAGGAGGGACAGGAGCACAGAGAGCTAAACCGTGGGCAAGCCAGCATCACAAAGGAGACCAGGGTTTAAAAATGGGGTGGGTGATGGTGCCCACACCTGGGCAAGGAGGGTCCTGCCTTCCGGGGTGGTCCCCGCGCTCACCACTACCCTGTCCCTCTGCATACTCCATGAGTGAGGGGAAAGCCATGGTGATGGCAGAAATTAACATGAGCTCTGAGGATTCTTTTAAGCAATGGCAGACCGGTACTTTTTTGGCCACACCTTACAGCACGCAGGATCTTAATTCCCTGACCATGGACAGAACCTGTGCCCCCTGCACTGGGAGCACGGAGTCTTAACCACTGGATCATGAGAGAAGTCCCAAGCCTTGAGGATTCTGATGAAGCAGAAAAAGGAGGGAGAATGCCTCAGCTAAGGGGACAGGTTGGAGAAGAGGCCAGTGTACTTGAGGGGGTGGGAGGGCTGTCAGGTGAGATGCCTGGGGCACGACTCGGGACGCCCAGTTCTGAGTGCCAGGCTGAGTTCTGAGCTCGGAGACAGAATGCCAGTCTTTACTTGCTAGCTAGAAACGTCGAGTCTCTGGATTCCTCCTCCCTAGAACGGGTGTAATAACAGTACTACCACCTGAACTACCTGATCCACAAGACCCACAGTACTTTACTGGGTAGGAAATGGGAAAAATGTGAGCTTCCTGGACCAGGCAGACCGGCCAGGACCTCCACTGAGTCAGGCAGGGGAAGTTGGGCTGGCGGAGGGGAGGATGGTGACTGGCAGTGTTGGTGGCTCGAACAAGGGCACGGGCAACATCAGAGAGGAGATGACTACCAAAGCCGTCAGGGAAATCAACAGACGGCTCGGTGATGGGGAAGGTGGGGACAAGCCCAAGATGACCCAAGGCTTCTATGCAGATCAGGAGAGCAAGAAGGACCGTAAAGGGCACACAAGCGGGTCTGGACAAGGTGAGTGTGAGGAGCCAGCAAGTACCTTAATGGAGATGTTTGTTGAGAAGTGGAATTTGCAGGTCTGGGTTCGTGAGAGGGCTCAAAACTTGTATTATGAGCTGAACTGTGAACCCCAGATTTTTATGGTGAAACCCTAACCCCTGACTACCCCAGATTGTGACTGGATTTGGAGCTAGAATCTCTAAAGAGATTTATGAAGGGAATATGAAGTCATGTGAGTGGGCCCTAATCCAATTATGACTGGGGTCCTTACAAAAAGAATTAGAGATACAGATATGCACAGAAGGAAGACCATTTGGAGACAGCAGAAGATGGACAACTCCAAGCAAAAGAGAAGCCCCCAGAACAACTCAGCCACACTAACATCCTGAATTTGGACTTCTCACCTCCAGAAATAGAACAAAATAAATTTCTGCTGCTTAAGCCAGCCAGTCTTGCTACAGCAACCAGGCAGATTAAGACAGATTAATGGACTCTGGTGACGCATTGTGGAGGTGAGAGCTAAGCTGTGAAAGCAAATGAGATCCCCCAAGGCGAGAACGTGGAACAGTTACGGACGGCACACCTACCTGCTCTGCTTTAGATGCCACGTTAAAGTCCATGTCTGTCTCTACCCATTCTCACGCTCCCCGTTTTTACTTAAAGCCGGCTCTCCACTGGGGCTCTCTAGCCCATCCCTCCTACCTCTCCCCAGGCCTTGGCTCGTCACCTATCTGCTTCAGCCTCTCTGGGTGGGAAGTTCCCCCACCTCTGCTTCTTCACCTCTCGAGCAGCCCTTCCACCTCTTTCCTGGCCCCTTCACCAACAGTCCATGGGCAAGACCTCACTCCAGCTCCCTCTGCTCCTTCTTGCAACCTGGGTCTACCACAGAAAACTCGAAACCTTATCCATCCACAGCTAAATCTGGTTTGAAAACACTGCTTTACCCCATGACACCTCTCCCTGGTGTGCGACACAGCCTGTATGTCAATTACATGCATTTTTACTGATTTTTAGAAGGTTTAGTGTGTGTCCTACATTGTAAGCAATCTCACATCCTGCAATGTACCTTATGTGTCTGAAAAACCACCCCTTTCTATGAAAATTCAACCCATCTTTCAAAAACCAGATCAAATGTAACTGTTTAAAGATTTCTTTATTTTACCACAACTGAATTCACCTTTCTCTGAACTGCTGAAATGAAACAAACCAGAGCTCCTACCACACTGAGCTCGTCGGTGTACATGCTCATCCTGCTCTCTTTCAAGGGCTAGGAGATGTCTGTGTGTGTGTGGGAGCAGTGATCTGTGGCTAGGAAAGCTGGGTCCTAATTCTGGCTGCTAGGCTCTGTGATTTTACACAGCCTTCAAGCCATTCTGCTTCAAGTGTTCTGCACCCATCTCTCTGAGTGCAAATACCATTTCTAATCCTTCTTTTCTATCCCTCACAGTGCCCAGTATTAAGGTCAGCACTCAAGAAATATACTTGGGGACTGACAGCTCTGACATGGCCAAGGTTTACCTCCACCTGAGTCGGCCACCTTAAGGAGGGCCCTGGGTTCCCTGGCCACAGACACCACTGCTCCCAAAGGGACACCTGAGGGACTAGATAAAGAGTCCAGAGCTTATCAACACAAACAAGACCCTTGCGTGAAAAGACTACAGGATCTTCTGGGGAGTCAGGAATATTCTAAACCTACCTACCAGGGAGAAGACTGGGGATATACACTGCCAGAGGTGCAGGCAGTGTCTGCCTAAGGTGCCCTGAACAATGTTATGTGGAAACAGACACGTGATGCCACCTTTAGGGCACAAAGACAAAGTAAGGATGCCTTCCTGGCTCCTCAGATGGGGAAACAGCACTAACGTGGTATCAGATGAGTAAGGGGGTCAAAGGGGAGAGAGAGCTGCTGCTCACCGTCTGTTTGAAGCCGACCGCTGTGTGCTGAGGGGCCTTCCGAAGGGCGTTGGTCATTGTTCTTCGGGCCTCTGAGTACTCCAGCTGGATGGCTTTGATGCGCCCTGGGTGTGAGAAGAGGAGAGTTGATCAAGACAAGAGCATTATCCAAACCTTGGTCCCCCACAAACCAGAGCACCTCTTAGGCATCACGGGTACCACATTCTTAGCAAATTTGTGCCGAGTGAGCCTGAGACACCTCCCGGCTGGCGCGGGCCCTGCTCACCTGTGTAGTAGAGGTACCTTGCCCACTCATTGTTGTTGGCCTGCTCAGGAAACACAGACTTGGACACCAGCTTCTCGGCCTGGTCGTACAGGCTGTAGTGCAGGTAGTTCCGCAGCAGGAGGTTCAGCAGCGTGGCCTGCCCGTCTGTGTCGTGCCGCAGGGTGGCGGTCCGGAGCCGAGCGTGCAAGAAGCTGCAAAAAGGAGAGAAATGAGGTCAAGGCCTCAAATAACAACTCTGAACAGTCAACTAGTAGAGCACCAGTCTGGGCGCACAGAGGATGGAGCTCTGCTTAGAGAACCTGCACTCAGAAGGGGGAGACAGACAACTCTCATGATGAATAAGTGTACTGTGAGGATGACAAAGGGTGGGGGTGGGGGGTGACGCAGAAATCAGGGTAAGTGCGACAGGGGTGAGCAGGACGGGAGGGAGTTGTGCTTTCAACAGCCCGGTCAGGGCAGGACTCACTGAGAAGGCTAGAGTTAAGCACAGGCTTGAAGGACGCAGGGAGGAGGGCAATCTCGGCCGAGGGAGCTGTGCGCCCGGGGAAGAGCGAGGCGTCGGGGAGTGGGGGCCCAGACCCTAGGAGGCCTCAAAAGCTTTCATCAGGAGGGCTCTGGCTTTTCCCCGAGGGGAATGGGGAGCCACCATGGGTTCCAGGCAGAGGACTGAAAGGCTTTCTAGCCTGTCCTTGTACTTTTTAAAAACAACCTTTTATTTACTTTATATTGGAGCACAACCAATTAACAACGCTGTGGTAGTTTCAGGCGCAAAACAAAGGGCCTCGGCCACACCGCCCTCGTACCTCGGACCCGCTGAAGAGTCTACCGTCCTCGTACCTCGGACCCGCTGAACAGTCCTCCCCGACGTGCGGTGAGAGGAGGAACCTGGGGGACAGGACTTAGCGGGCCAGTGGTCATCTCTGTCTCAGCCTCTCGAGCCCTCCCCCAGCTCAGGGCGTATTAACGGTCACCCCTACTTCCTGCTGGGCCCTTGACATCCCCCAGGCCCCAGCCCTCTGCAAGTCCACAGCTCTGACCGTGTTGCTGACCCCGAGGGCCACAAGCGAGACCCTTGGCCACTGGTACCTGCGCACCACATCCAGCTTATCCAGGAACTCATAGACCCGGGCATGATAATAGTAACACTTGGCAGCCACAAGGTCCAAGGCCCGGCGGTTCTGAGTGCTGATCTTCTGCATCAGATCATCAGAAATCTTCTGTGCCTGGGGAGGCAGCCAAAAGAGAGTCAAGCGGCAGTGCTTCAAAATTTAAACACGGAGATACCACACGGGCCAGCAAGTCCCCTCCTAGGCAGAGGTCCAAGAGAACTGGAAACATACGTTCACAGGAAAGCTTGCACACCAATGTTTGTATCAGCATTTTTCACAATAACCAGTAAGGGGAACTGGCCCAAGTGCTTATCATCTAATCAATGGTTAAACAAAATGTGGTATATCCATGTGATGAAATATTACTCCTCCATAAAAAGGAACCGAGTACAGATACACGCTACACCGTGGATAAACCTAGAAAACACTAAGCTACCGAAAGAAGTCAGACACAAAAGGCACATAGTATCCATGGGACACAAAGTATCAAGAGATTACTGGGCTGGGGGGAGGGGAGAACAAGGTGTGATTACTAACAGGTAAGGTGTTTTTCTTTGTGGGGGGCCGTGAGGGTTGGTGGGGTAGTGATTAAGCTTGTCTGGAATTAGACAGGAGGGCAGTTGTACAACCTTGTGAATATACAAAAAAACCCAATCAAGTGGGTGAATTATAGCTAAAGAGCAACCAATCAAACAAAAACCAACCAGTGGCAAAGCGAGGAAAAAATAAAACAGCAGACTGAGGCCTAAGACCTGTCACCTCCTGGGTGTGCCCCTGGGAGAGAAGCTGAGCCTGCCAGGGCAGCTGCCTCAGCTGGAGGCCGTGCTGGAAGAGTCGTATCCACAATGGAGCCTTTCAGATCCACAGTAAGAGCTGCCATTTATTAACACGTCGGGAATGCTGACTTTCTGCAGGTCACAAAAATACTTTGTGCCAAGTATTTTTTAAATGTATTATTTTTTTAATACTAATGATAAACTTGTGAGAATGGCAGTTCGTCTTATTTTACACACAGCTGGGAGAAATCAATTTGCCTAAGGTACAAATGGGATTTGACGCCAGGTCTTTCTGCCTCCAAATCTACTCTTTCCAAAGCATCCACTATCCGGGGACTGCGCCACAGAGAGGTACAGAGTGACCATGGCAGGCCTTTCCCAGGGCCGGAGCAGGAGTTGAGGGGTCTTCCTCAGATGTGGGGCTGGGCGCATTCTCACGTTGGGGAAGAGTCTGGGGGGCAGTGAATGACCCAATGATGATCTATTTCTTCACAAGAGGCCATCTCCCCCACTGACCCCATGCACACTGCCTGGGGCGTGTTAGTCACACGCTCTGGTCTTGGATACCTCTTTGTAGCGCTTGCTGTTCATCAGGAAGATGACCATGAGAAGCTGGAGGTAGGCTTCCACTTCAGGCAGGAGGGGAGCCGACGCAGCTTTTCCTGTTCGGGGACGGAACTGTAAATCGGCTTCTGTGTCCATGGGCTAGGAGAGGACGTGAGTTATCGTGGAAGAGCTCAGTCAGATCAATCAACCAGGAATTTCTTAGGCACTCACTATTATTTCAAGAGATTTACTAAGTGCCCACTGTGTGCCAAGATTTTTCTGGGTGCTGGGGATACAAAAATACTGAAAGGAAGTCAAAAAGGCTGGCGATAAAATCAATACAGAAAAGGGTTGCAGAAGTATAACATCCTTATAGAATAGAACGGGGACAGAAAGGACAATGTAAGGACCCCTCAGAGAGCCTACAACCTAACTAGAGGTTAAACCACCATACTTGGAACCACTGCAAATTCTGTTTAATAAAGTGATATAATTCTAGAGATGAGATCACGAATAATGAGACCGGGAGTGCCCTGGTGGTCTAGTGGCTGGGATTCTTGGTTTCGCTGCTGTGGCCTGGGTTTACTGCCTGGTCAGGGAATTGAGTTACGCAAGCTGTGTGGCTTGGCCAAAAAAGAATAAGGAGACAAAAAAAATTTTTTTGGTGGTAATAAAGAAATTTGGGGGGAAATTGACACATATATAGTATTTATTTTCAGATCTAGTCACTAAAACTGGAATAATGTGTAACAGATCAAAAAACAATCGTGGTGGGAGACTTCAGAGATGTACAGGTTAAAAAATATTCCAAGCAGGGCTGGGGGAGGGTGCTTTTCCCCCTTCCCAGACAGTAAAGTCTTACTGTCCACTCTGGGGATTTCCTGAGTTTTTCATCTATGAAACAGATTGTAAGCATATAGAATTTTAGGGAGATGAAGGTAGCTGAAGGGCCAATGAAGTTTAAGAAGGGGCAGGACTTGAACTGTACCATGGATGATAAGAGAAGTTATACAGTCAGCAAGGAAAAGGAGAGGTTTCTCCCGGCACGGAGACAACTACCACCAGCAAGCTAACGTCATCGACGTGCACTCTGTGCCGCACACGGTTCTAAGAGCCTCCCTGTCCTCAGCAACTGCCCCACAACGTGCCCCCGAGCTGTTCATCACATACATCAAATCAAGTCTCCCACCACGATTGTTTTTTGATCTGTTACACATTATTCCAGTTTTAATGACTAGATCTGAAAATAAATACTATATATATGTCAATTTCCCCCCAAATTTCTTTATTACCACCAAAAAAAATTTTTTTTTCTCATTATTCTTTTTTGGCCAAGCCACACAGCTTGCGTAACTCAATTCCCTGACCAGGCATTAAACCCAGGCCACAGCAGTGAAACCTAGAATCCCCCTAGAGCACAGGGAAGTTAGGTTCAACACCAAATGGTAAAGCTGGGGTTAAAAACTCAACCTTCCCCCCAAACCTGGGCTCTTAACCACTGTTCTCTTTTGGGTGGGGCCACACTGCAGGGCATGTGGAATCTCAGTCCCCCGTCCAAGGATCCAACTAC
Source organism: Bos taurus (assembly GCF_002263795.3). NCBI lineage: Eukaryota > Metazoa > Chordata > Mammalia > Artiodactyla > Bovidae > Bos > Bos taurus. The sequence continues at coordinate 40,313,262 of NC_037346.1, read as the reverse complement.
AACCCCTGCTGTGGAAGCGAGGAGTCTTAACCACTGGGCCACGGGGAAGTCCCTTAACCACTGTTCTCTACATCCTCCATCGTGAAGCTTCAGAGGCAAAGAGATGGTAGAACCTTCTCCTAGGCCCTGTGTTGGGAGTGGTGGGAAATGAATGTAGTTGGAAGGGTCCTGATTCTCAGATCCTTTTCCTGACTCAGAATACTGACCCTACTGGGCAGAAGGATGGTCCCCGTTAGAGGGCAGATGAGGGGGCTGCTTTGCTTCGTGTCTCGGCTGTGGCAGGTAATAAGACAGGTCTCCAGGATGGCACACAGCTACCCAGGGTGGAATGTGTGTCCCTGTGTGTCTCAAGCCAAGCCCACACTTCTGCGCTGGCCTGACTCCACTCACCTCTTCCAGGAAGGGTAGCAAGAAGTCTCGAGTGGCATTGTTGGAAGTGAAGAAGCCGTGCACAGCCTTGTACAGAACGTAGTGGTTGAGGCGGCGGGACGTGGAAGGCAGCATCCGTAGGGCCCGCAGCACAAACCGAGGCTCCTTGCCCGACACTGCCTTCTCCAGCTGTTTCACATGCTCCTTGATGTCTGTGGAGGACCAGGGGAGGAAAAACATGAACTGCAACTCCTCCTACCCCTCCACCACTCCAGCCAAGCAGTCTTAGGAAGCCGCTTACAAATGTCAGGATGTGGCCAGCCCCCTCTTTTACTCTAACAGGACTGAGTAATACTTATGGATGCCATATGCTAATTTTAAGACATAACCAAGAGACACAGAAAAATAAAGCTGGGTTGGAGAAGAAGTAGAGGGTGACATAAAAAGGAAAAAAACAAAACAAAACAATGAAAAACAAAAACACGTGGGGATTTAGCAGATCTTCAAATAGGAAAACACTTTCCAAATGCAAACAATAGGAGAAATCACGCACATACACACACAAAAGACTTAAAGAACTTCATAGAAAAAGAAACAAACAAAATCCTTCTAATAACTGTAGCAAAAGAAAAATATCTGCAACAAATGTGGCCAGAGATGCATATTCAATAAAGAGCTTGTATAAAGGATTAAATACAAATGAGTATGAATGGTCAATATGAAAGAGGAATGACAAATAGACACGAAAAATGTTTCAGCAGTATTCAAATAACCACAAATGAAAACATTTTTCAATAACCATTCTAACAGTATTTGAAAAATGATAACATACAGAGTACAGGGGTGACCAGGACATTTCTGTTTGCATAATGTAAATCAGTACAGTTTTCCTGGACATATCTACCAAAGACCTTACCAATATTTACCCTCTCAACTCAGGGATCTATACTGAATAAGTAATTATAGAAATAGATCAAATACGTGGGCAGAGATGATGGCTGCAAAGCTATTTATAATGGAGGAAAATGGAAACAAATGTCCAGAAATAAGGGAGCACCATCAATTGGTAGCTTCTCAGTTTCCCTTGTATTCATATTCCTTTGTATTAGAATAGGAGCTGATGCAGTCAACACTATCACATCCTCAAACCACCACCTAGGAGCGTAACTTTGCTTATTTCAATGTTTTTGAGCTAGTATCTCATGCAGTTACGCAGAGAGAAAATCCAATAAATAGTCCTCTCCTACTTGACCCAGAAGTGGGCAACAGCACCAGGGTCACAGTGGGGAGTCTTCACTCTACCCACTCCAAATATGGACAGGATGCTCTAAGTTGGAAAAGTGAAATATAAACTTGGAGAAACAAGAGGAGGTGGAAACTGAGAACAGGCACCAAGGAGAAGAGAAATGGGGGAATTGGTATACAGTTTAGGTGGGAGGTGAGTATCAGGAACTCAAACAAATGACAACTAAAAAGTTCAAAGTGTATCATGTGTTTAAACTCTTTAGAAACAGAGCAGGAGTAAGGGTTTGAAGGGAGGGAAAAACGAGATAGGATCGTTTGGGCAGTTCAATTAGAGCAACGAGGAAGCAAGATACTAAGCAGAAAGGGCTCTCTTAGCGGAGTTTGCTAAAGGTAGTTAAGACAACAGCAATCATTCTTAAAACACAGGGGTCAGTATTCTGTGTTATCCTTATCTCCCTTCAAAGATAAATACAGACACTGGTTTTTGTAGAGATCAGTCATGCATTGGGGTCACTAGAATCAGTCTGATGAGATATAAGTGGAATAATAAGGTAAGAGGAGAGAACTTAGAAGAGGGAGTCTAAGGGCCCGGTGAGACCTAGTTCTAGATGCAATTCCCCGTGGAGGGAGGGTGTGTGAGAAGGGAGGAGGCCAGAGTCTAGAGAGACTGTTCAGTTATCCGGGCCACGGTCGGGAGTGTCAGGGTAGCGGGAGCAGGCACTGGGGGTGATCCCAAGGAACCCCCAAGTCACGGTGGTGGAGGCTACGCTGGGGTCCCAAGGAGAGGCTACACCATCGGGTGCTGTCACCCGTGATCAGGGCACGTCCCCGGCCCAAGCTCTCGTACCCTCCAAGGTGACGGTGTCCAGCTCTCGCTGGGAGTGCTCAGCCGCCGCAGCCGCCGTCTTGCCAGCAGTCTCCCCGGTTGATCCGCCACCCGCCGCCGCCTCCTCTTTCATCTCCACATCCTGGGGGGCCGGGGGCGGCGGTGGTTCTTGTTCCCCTCCGCCGGGCGGCGGCTTCGCCTTGTCCGCGCCGCGGCGCCGCGCCGAGCCCTCCTGCTTCATGGCGCCCGGGGTCGCGGCCTAGTCCGGGGACCGAGGCCGGGGCCTCGCGTAAACCCTCGCACCGGAGACCAGGAACCGAGCCGGGCCTGCACACGAGCGCGGGCTCGCGTCGGGCCGCACGATGACGGAGCAGCTGCAAACCCCTTCCCGGCGCTGGGCCTTCTGGGAAACGACAGGCCGGGCTGGTCGATGGCCGAGTCATCAAAGGGGGAAAAAGTCAACCACCGAGACGCATGATGGAGGCGGATCTCCACGGAAGGAGCGGGGAGGAGCTTCTTTGCGTCTGTAAGGCTTGTTTTGGCGTGCTGCCCTGTGTTGATTTTCTTGCTTGCTTCTCTCGATTGCACTTCCGTGAATGTCCACGAGAGGTCCACAAGCGGTCACCTCAGGCTCCAACTGGGTTACTACGGAGCACCCCACCCCGCGAGGAGTGCGTAGGACCTACCGGAACGCAGGGCGTTTTGACGCCATGAGTTGTTGGGCGGGTTTCATGCTTAAACTCGCTCAGTTTGCCCCGGGCGGGATTCACTTTCGAGATCCACGAGGCTGGTCCTCAACCGTAGCCCGGTGCATCGGGCACGAGAGAAGAAAAGAATCTGAGGAGGGTTGTGGAGCTAGGCTGTTGTTCAGTCGCTCGGTCGTGTCCGATTCTTTGCGACCGCATGAACTGCAGCAAGCCAGGCTTCCCTGTTTATCGCTGTCTCCTGAAGTTTGCCTGGCGTACTGCTATCCATGGGGTCGAAAAAAGACTCGGACACGACTGAGCAACTGAGCAACAACAAATGTTCATTGAGTCGGTGATGACACCCAAACATCTTATCCTCTGTCGCCTCCTTATCGTGCCCTCAATCTTTCCCAGCATCAGGGTCTTTTCGTGTTATTCGGCTCCTGGCATCAGGTGGCCAAAGTATTGGAGCTTCAGCTTCAGCATCAGCCCTTCCAATGAATATTCAGGGTTGATTTCCTTTAGAATTGACTGGTTTGATTTCCTTGCTGTACAAGGGACTCTCAAGAGTCTCCTCCAGGACCACAATTGGAAAGTATCAGTTCTGTTGGATTTGAAATAAAACCGAACTGGAGACGACAGAGAACCCTATGGGATTCAGACTTTGTCCGAGTTTGAAAAGTAAAAGTGAAAGTCACTGGATTGGGTAGCCTTTCCCTTCTCCAGGGGATCTTCCCAACCCAGGGATTGAATCCAGGTCTCCCGCATTGCAGGCGGATTCTTTACCAGCTGAGCCACAAGGCAAGCCCATCTGTGTTTAGCTAGGGCTGAAAATAAAGCATAAAATCCGCATCGGAGGAATGCGGATAGGGGACAGTGTCGATCAGTTCAGTCGCTCAGTCGTTTCCGACTCCTTGCGACCACATGGATTGCAGCACACCAGGCCTCCCTGTCCATCACCAACTCCCGGAATTTACTCAAACTCATGTCCATTGAGTTAGTGATGTCATCCAACCATCTCATCCTCTGTCGCGTCCCCTTCTCCCGCCTTCAATCTTTCCCAACATTAGGGTCTTTTCAAATGAGTCGCTTCTTCACATCAGGGGCCAAAGTATTGGAGTTTCCAATGAATATTCAGGACTGATTTGCTTTAGGATGGACTGGTTGGATCTCCTTGCAGTCCAAGGGACTCTCAAGAGTCTTCTCCAACACCACAGTTCAAAAGCATCAATTCTTCCGCGCTCAGCTTTCTTTATAGTCCAACTCTCACATTCATACGTGACTACTGGAAAAACCATAGCTTTGACTAGACAGACCTTTGCTGGCAAAGTAATGTCTCTGATTTTTAATATGCTGTCCAGGTTGGTCATAACTTTTCTTCCAAGGAGCAAGCGTCTTTTAATTTCATGGCTGCAGTCACCATCTGCAGTGGTTTTGGAGCCCCCCAAAATAAAGTCTCTCACTGTTTCCATTGCTTCCCCATTTATTTGCCATAAAGTGATGGGACCAGATGCCATGATCTTAGTTTTCTGAATGTTTAGTTTTAAGCCAACTTTTTCACTCTCCTCTTTCACTTTCATTAAGAGGCTCTTCAGTTCTTCCTCGCTTTCTGCTATAAGGGTGGTGTCATCCGCATATCTGAGGTTATTGATATTTCTCCCGACAATCTTGATTCCAGCTTGTGCTTCCTCCAGCCCAGCGTTTCTCATGGTGTACTCTGCATATAAATTAAATAAGCAGGGTGACAATATACAGCCTTGACATACTCCTTTCCTGATTTAGAACCAGTCTGTTGTTCCATGTCCAGTTTTAACTGTTGCTTCTTGACCTGCATATAGGTTTCTCAGGAGGCAGGTCACATGGTCTGGTATTCCCATCTCTTTAAGAATTTTCCACAGTTTGTTGTGATCCACACAGTCAAAGGCTTTGGTGTAGCAATAAAGCAGAAGTAGATGTTTTTCTGGACCTCTCTTGATTTTTTGATGATCCAATGGATGTGGGCAATTTGATCTCTGGTTCCTCTACCTTTTCTAAATCCAGCTTGACCATCTGGAAATTCAAGGTACATGTACTATTGAAGCCTGGCTTGGAGAATTTTGAGCATTACTTTGTTAGCGTGTGAGATGAGTGCAATTGTGTAGTAGTTTGAGCATTCTTTGGCATTGCTTTTCTTTGGAATTAGAATAAAAACTGACCTTTTCCAGTCCTGTGGCCACTGGTGAGTTTTCCAAATTTTCCGGCATATTGAATGCAGCACTTTCACAGCATCATCTTTTAGGATTTGAAATAGCTCAACTGGAATTCCATCACCTCCACTAGCTTTGTTTGTAGTGATGCTTCCTAAGCCCCACTTGACTTCACATTCCAGGATGTCTGGCTTGACAAGAGTGGTGAGTGATCACACCATCGTGATTATCTGGGTTGTGAAGATCTCTTTTGTATAGTTCTTCTGTGTATTCTTGCCACTTCTTCTTAATATCTTCTGTTTCTGTTAGGTCCATACCATTTCTGTCCTTTATTGTGCCCATCTTTGCATAAAGTGTTCCCTTGGTATCTCTAATTTTCTTGAAGAGAACTCTAGTCTTTCCCATTCTATTGTTTTCCTCTATTTCTTTGCATTGATCACTGAGGAAGACTTTCTTATCTCTCCTTGTTATTTTTTGGAACTCTGCATTCAAATGGGTATATCTTTCCTTGTCTCCTTTGCCTTTTGCTCCTCTTCTTTTCACAGCTACTTGTAAGGTCTCCTCAGACAACCATTTTGCCTTTTTGCATTTCTTTTTCTTGGGGATGGCCTTGGTCACTGCCTCCTGTACAATGTCATGAACATCCATCCATAGTTCTTTAGGCACTCTGCCTATCAGATCTAATCCCTTGAATCTATTTCTCACTTCTACTGTATAATTTTAAGGGATTTGATTTAGGTCATACCTGAGTGGTCTAGTGGTTTTCCCTACTTTTTTAAATTTAAATCTGAATTTGGCAATAAGGAGTTCATGATCTGAGCCACAGTCAACTCCCAGTCTTGTTTTTGCTGACTGTATAGAGCTTCTCCATCTTTGGCTGCAAAGAATGTAATCAATCTGATTTCGGTGTTGACCATCCGATGACATCCATGTGTAGAGTCTTCTCTTGTGTTGTTGGAAGAGGGTGTTTGCTATGACCAGTTTGTTCTCTTGGCAAAACTCTATTAGCCTTTGCCCTGCTTCATTCTGTACTCCAAGGCCAAATTTGCCTGTTACTCCAGGTATTTCTTCACTTCCTACTTTTGTGTTCCATTCCCCTATAATGGAAAGGACATCTTTTTGGGTGCTAGTTCTAGAAGGTCTTGTAGGTCTTCATAGAACTGTTCAACTTCAGCTTCTTCAGCATTACTGGTCAGGGCATAGACTTGGATTACTGTGATATTGAATGGTTTGCCTTGGAAATGAACAGAGATCATTCTGTCATTTTTGAGATTGCATCCAAGTACTGCATTTCATCTCGGACTTTTTTTCGGGGAGAGTGTATTTGGGTGTAATTACTTCAGTGTAATAAAATTTAGGAGTCTGGTCTCTATGAGACCCAGGGATAGCATATTTAGGGGGCGGGGTGGTAAAAAAAATCAGCTTCAATGTGGCATGCTGGAAGCTCTGCTCTGGGCTGTGGTGTATTGTGAGGCTGGAGGAAACAGAGAGGCTTCAGGGGTCCTTTGGGGAGATGATATGCATCCAGACAGACACTGTAGTGAAATGGGGAACAGAATACTAGTGCACTTAAGGAGCACCTAAGAGTCCCCCAGGGAAAAGAAACTGGGTCTGAAACCCCATCCACTCTTTCAAAGGACTCCTCCGGTGATTCTGCAGGAGTATACAGATTCCAATTTCCTAAGACACAAAAAGCAAAAAACTCCTTTCCTATCTTGGAACTTTTATCTCTTCTGTAAATGGAAGCTTTGCGTTTAGACCAGGTCAGACCCTGCAAGGCAACCTAGCCCTGCTGTAAGGTCCTAGAGGGCAGAGAATGTTTTGACCATATTCTCCTTTATATTTTTACAAAGAGAGGATATTCTTTGTATCCCTCCTTTTATACTATTGGAGTGAATAGCTAGCTCCTTGTACTAAGTAGTGATTTCCTAAATGGAAAATTGTGTTCTCCAGTTTTAGTGAAAAATGATCAATTCTTCCCAAACTGCTCTAGGGCTGGGAGATTGGATAACAGGACTTTTGAATCATCATTGGAGTAAACTCATTAAAATGTGTTCTTCTTCTTTTTTTTTAATATCTATGTATTTGGCCATGCTGGGTCTTAGTTGAAGCATGCTGGATCTAGTTCCCTGACCAGGGCTGAAACCGGGGCCCCCAGCATTGGGAGCTTGGAGTGCTAGCCATTGGACCACCAGGGAAGTCTCTAAAGCGTGTTCTTTATAACACCATATCTGTAACTGTAAGTAGATGAGAATGGCAAAGGAAGAATACAGATGGGCTTTGCTGTTCGTCTTTATGAGGTTACCTTTCTGGATAGTTAGAGTGTTAGCTCACTTCATTATTAAGTTTACATCACAAGGGAAAAACAATCAAGTCAGCAGATAACTGCCTAGTATGTCCTTGAGCAAGGCCTTGGAGACGCCCCAGCATGGGGGAGGATGGCTTAACACAAAGTTTTTGGCAGTTGGTCTTGAATTCTTGGTGAGTGAGGGAACCAGCCTGGAGAAGGGTGGCTAAGAAAGAGAAGAGTCTGACTCCTGGGGCCAAAAACCTTGAAGAAATTATTCCACCCATAAAACTATGTTAAAAGAGATCAGTGAAAGATGTTAAAACCCAGCTTTAGAGAGAGGAGGCTGGTATAAACCTAGCAGTTTTACGAGACTGAATGTGTATGTTAACCCGTCCACATGCCAGTTCTACCCACCTCACTTCCTCCTGCAACCACCCTAATTGAGGGCAGAAGAAGGAAAGGTGGAATGAGAAGATAATATTATATTTTCTTTTTTAAAATTTTGAATCAGTCTTATTCTTGTGTATGCTCCATCCTGTCTGACTCTTTGCGGCCCCATGGACTGTACCCCACCAGGCTCCTCTGCCTGTGGTATTTTCCAGGCAAGACTACTGGGGTGGAGTGCTATTTCCTACTCCAGGGGATCTTCCTGACCCAGGGATGAAACCCAAGTCTCTTGCATCTCCTGCATTAGCAGGTGGATTCTTTACCACTAGTACCATCTGGGAAGCCACCCAGTATTCTTGGGGTACCATTTATTTTTGACTTATCTGAATAAAAAAATATATAAATATTTATATATATAAATATATATATATATATATTTTTTTTTTTTTGGCTGCATGGATTGTGGTATCTTAGTTCCCAGATTGAGGATAAACCCTGGCCCCCTGGCATTGGAAACTTAAGAGTCCTAACAACTGGAGAGCCAGGGAATTCCCCTGCATTTTCTATTCAATAAACTTGGAAGTTGTCTTACTCTTGTGTTTGTACCACATATTAGGTATTCACCTTTTCCAGTCCCTCAACCCAAGTCCAGAGAACCTCAAATCTCCTCTTGGAAGACAAATTGCTTTGATGATCTTCTAATTCTAGAGTCTAGAGTCCAAATTCTACACCTTCATAGTTCTCTGAGCATTTTCTAGCTGGTCTGAGGACATCATAATAGTATTCATGTACATATAATCTGTATAGAGTATGATAATGTCTTTGTTTTTTTCTGGCACAAATTAAGAATTTCCTTAGGATAGATTCTTTAAGGAAAAACACCAAAAGACGTTTCACTCAAAGTGAAATAATGTTTTTTTCATCAATTCCAGTAAAGTTTGATTTGGGGAATCATAAGTGGGAGGGGTTGGGATAGGAAATTAATTAATTAATTTGGGATTTGCTGAAATGGTTCATAGTTTTTCAACTTTGAGTGTTTACACTATTAGATAATTTAAGCATCTGTGGATGGGCTGTGGAGCAATAGGGATGGGGGATGTACAGAGTTGGACAAGTGGGAATTGAGTGATCAGCTACAGTTTCCGTTATCCTTAGCCTGGTGGTTCTGAAATGCCCTTGGGTGTTTGCACAGGGTGCAGTGAGGTAGGGAAGGCATTAAGGAAGCAGGAGTTGAATGGAAAAGGCAAGTTAGGAGGCCTTGGTCAGTAGCCGCAGGAGGGAGAGGCCAGCGTACAGGGCGCAGAGGCGGGGGAGGGTGTCTGGGTCCCACGTGTACTGGGGGCCGGATCTCTGCACTTCCAGGCCACTCAGCCCCACTAGGGCCTCTGTGAGGGTCAGTTCCTCTTCCCCAAGGGAGGACAGCAGCTCAGGTCGCAGGGGGAATACACCCTCTTTATCCTGGAGGAAATTCTGTTCCATTGTGCTCTCCACCTGGAAGGAAGCAAAGTAGTATGAAAAGAAAGAACTGGAAACCTCTATTCCTTTCTCCCATCTCAAAAAATCCACAAAGAGGGCTAACTTTCTCTCACTATAACCCCTTAGGTTACATTACATGACAACTCTGCCTGGGCTTTTTAACAGCCTTGTAGGATGGGCAGCACATTTATTTTTAGGCCCCTTTTACAGAGGAGTGAATTGAGACTCAGAGACATTAAGATTGACTCACATCAGTTGGCTAGGAATAAACCAAACTAGAGTTTTCTGTCTCTTCTCCCAGGACCAGACTGAAAAACACAGACAGTTGCCCAGAAATGCACTCCCCTACCTCTAGTTGCGAAATAGCAAATAGGAAGAAACATGGAGAGAAATGAGAAGTAGGCATGATCTCCTAGGATAAGATGGAGGCCCTGTAGGAGGGTTCTGTCATTAGGTTAGATTGTATCTTTCCACTAGTTATAGCTGACTCCCTTCCAAAGTCTCCCTAACAGCTGCCATTTTTTTCTTACCAGCTTTAGCTGCACTGGTAGGATCTTTTTCTCCATGGATTTTACCAGCAGCTTCTGTTGGGCTTCACTTAGCTCTGGAGAAAAAAAGCAGAGGAAGAGATGTGTGTTGGTACAAAGGGAACTACAAGTTCCAATGGCTGTACTTCCAGAATTTCAGCACTCACTGATTTGTATGTTCACCCACGGTGGAATGCCTGTTCTGGGCCAGGCACCTTTGCTGGCCCAGAAAAAATCATGCTCACTCAAGGAACTTCTCCGCATTCTAGCAGAGAAGACAAAATAACGTGCAAGGAGCCATAGCTGAGGATCGACTTTGGTCTTGGTGTTTGAGGGCAGGAGTCTTCTTTTTTTTTAATTAATTAATTAATCTGTCCGTGCTGGGTCTTAGTTGAGGCATGTGGAATCTAGTTCCCTGACCAGGGATCAAACCTGGACCTCCTGAATTGGGAGGATGGGGTCTTAGCCACCATCAGGGAAGCTCCTAGGGCAGCCTTCTTGAAGCAACAAACATCTCAGCTTACATGTGAAGGATCAGAGTGTTTTTAAAGTGGGACACTATTTCTTGCAGAGGGAAAAAGAATTCAGGGGTGGGTAAGATCAGAAGATGTTATCCTCAGATTAAAGCTATCAGATATTGAAATTAAAGTGATGAGCTTAGCGATATGCAGAAGTTTTAAATATATGGCTGATAAAACTAGGATTATTTCCCAACCTCTGTTAGCAAGACTAGGGTATGGTGACCATGTGAATCCTAAGGAATGAAACCAATTTTTTTAGAATGTAGATATAAACTACTTAACTGCAGTACAATTTGCCTGGCATTTATTTACTCATTCATTCATTCAAGAATTCATTTAGTGACTCATTCCTACTACTGAATAGGTGTATAAATGAAGACCTCACTCCCCACTTACCTGCTAGGGCTCCAAGGAAATAGAGGATGGCATCCATAGCCCCCTTTGATAGCAGGACATTCTTTGGGAGTGCCTCCAGGGTCTCTTCATGTCCTTTGCCTAGGGCTTCTTCAAGCTGTGGGGAAAGCTGGGTGACTATTTAGGAGAACATGGGTAGAGCTCCCAGTGCCTGGCGCATGACAGTCCCTTGAGGTGTGTTAACTCTCTCCATTTCCTTGTTTCTTTTTCAAGATATCAAGTCCTGAAAAGTATTAGACTCTTGGGTTCCTTGGTCCCTTAGTCTCGGACTCTGGAAAGGAAAGGTCAAGCCCCCTTCCAAAAGAAGGTTCTGCTGGCCTGCTGCCCACCCTCTGTCGATCAGGGGGAACCTGGGAATCTGCACTGTTTGCCCATCTCCAAAGGGACACAAGGTGCAGTGGCGACCCTGGCAGCCTGGGAGGGGGGCACTTGACCAGCCTTGGAGAAGGCATCCACTGCCGACCCCTCTGGCCACTGGCCATCTTCTGCCGGGTCTGTGGGATCCCCCACCAGCTCCCCCACCTCCATGTTCCCCTGCATCTCCTGCCATTCCCTTGGGTCCTCACCGTCAGCTCCAGGTCTTGTAGCTCCTTTTTCTTCCCTAAGAGTTTGCTGAGGGAGCTGAGCAGGGAGCTCTTCCCTTCTGGGCTCAGTTTCTCCACTTCCTGGGTCTCCCTTTGAACCTCTTCTTTTAGGGTCCTGAAGTCCTCGTGTACCGCCCCTGTGGCAACAGCAGATGCGGCATCCTCTTCAGCAGTTCAGTATGTGCGCTCCTGGCAGATCTCCTTCACTCAGCCCTGCTTAGGCCCCCAGGCTCTGCTGCCCCTGAGCTCTGCTCGCAGCTAGAGCCTGGCTTCTTTTTTTGCTTGACCACGGTACGCAGTTATAAAGTTATTCCCCAGACTTGACTTAAGGTGTTGAGTGGGGAGATGAGGAATCTAGGGGTGGGCCAGGACCCACAGTATCATCTAAACCAGGCGTTCATTCCCCCTGAGATTCTAGGCTCCATCCCAGATCAGTAGATAACTGACTACCCTTTCTCTAGGACCACCCCCTAAGAGTTGAGAAGGAAGGTCTATTTTCCCTTCTTAAGAGTCAGTTGACAAAGTGATTTTGGTGACTGGGTGAAGACCGGGAGGGGACTGCTCAGAAGTGTGTGCGTGCTTCATGCCAAGTCACTTCAGCCATGTCCAACTCTTTGTGACCCTATGGACTGTAGCCCGCCAGGCTCCTGTGTCCATGGATTCTCCAGGCAAGAATACCGGAGTGGGTTACCGTGCCCTCCTCCAGGGGATCTTCCCAACCCAGGGATTGGACTTGCGTGTCTTATGTGTCCTACACTGGCAAGCAGATTCTTTAGCACTAGCAGCACCTGGGAAGTCCCAAGAGTAGTGGGTCTAAATCCAGGGACATGGGTCAGCTAGGGATAGCTCCAACCTTGGCCTGCCCCTCTAGGGGCCTGGCATCCTAGGAACATCTAGCCTGCTTTGGAAAGAGTGGGCTTCCTGGAAGTGGCTCCAAGCCCCACCACCAGAGACTCAGCACTTGTCTTCCTCTCCCTTCACCCCAAGGTTACTTCCACTGCCTTCCTGCCAACATGTAGGGAGAAACACAAATTTCCTTACCAACATCAGATGCCTGGATAACTGAAGGAAAAAAAAAATCCAATTAGAAGGCAATCCTCCCAAACAGTAGGCATACCCAGGGAGTGGGACATGAATGGAGGTTAGGAAATACATCCTGTCTCCTGGAATGTCCCAGCTGACTTAAAGATACTCTTGTTCCATTTGTGGGAGGCAGAAATGGGGCAGCAGAGAAGCTAAGGCATTGTGAAAAGGGGCACTTGGATTGAGTTGGCATCACTGTGACTCAGTGGCTCCTGCCCCAGGCTCTGGGCAGCAGAGACGCAGATGCGCATGTGACAGGTCATTATTACTAAGGCCTTGAGGACAGAGGTCAGAGGCATCTGACCACCTGGGAGTCTTGTCCAAAGACTTTCCCCCTTCCACTGCTTTTTCCTAAGCTATTGGAATTCCTGCCATGTTTCAGAGACAATAGTCTTTCTGAGATCTGCTCTGCCATATTCCTTTTCAGTCCCAGAGAGAAGGGAAGAAAAACATTAGACTTTTAAAATCCTATCAAGAAAGTTGCAGTGAAATGACAGGAAACACTTACGGGTGAACTTCTCGTCTTCTGGCTTTTCTGAAGACAGAAACAACACACATATGTCAGCATAAAACCTCTTTGTGCCTTTTTATCTAGAGCAGTTGTCAAGGCAGCTTTATCAGTGATCATTATAAAAACAGAGCTCATCCGCCTCTGCAATTTTGGGAACACACACTGTCTCCAGTATTGCTGCTTCTGATGGTGCCTTCCGGTCTCTTTCTGTTTCTCTGTCTCTCTTGGGCACATTTCTATGCCTCTATCTGCCTTTCCTAAAGCTGAAGATGGATATTTTTAGAGCCTTGGGAAACGAAACCAGGGGGCTCCTTGGGGGCTTCTGGTATACCCTATTAGAGGGTGCAGGATGTCAGCAGATAATGTCAGGGGTAGGGATGAACACGTGGGGAGCCAGGAAACAATTTTTGCTTACCTCCGGGAGGGAAGGTGTGCATGTTATCATTGTAGATATGTGGGATATCTGTAAGGAACAAGAGCGGGGAGGGCAGAAGGACTTTTAACAGCTGCCCCAACTTTCTTTTTCTGGCCTCAAGCCTATGGACTCTGCTAAAGGCTAAGAACCTGTCTTTGAATACCTCAACATTACCCCTGATCTGTCTCTACGGCTGGAGGTAATCTTTTCTTCCCCTGTAAATCTTTCCCTATGATATCACTATCTTCTACTTTGCCTTCTAGTACTGGTATCTGTGTCTGTTTCCTCCATCAGCACCAGACTTCTATTTTTTTGGCCACGTGGCATGCCAGATCCTGGTTCCCTGTCCAGGGATCGAACCCAAGGCCCCTGCAGTGGAGGTACGGAGAGTTAACCGCTGGACCACCAGGAAACTCCTGGCCCCAGAATTCTTGAGAGCAGAGGCTGTGCTTGTTCATCTCTGTACTCCCTTCTCCCTGCTAACAAAGGTGCCTAGCTAGCACTCAGGAGATGCTCAGAATCCAGGGTTCCTCACTCCCAGAGAAGGCCCTACAGTTCTGTCTGTGGAGGTTGGACCACAACACAATATACTCCTTTACTGCTTCCCCAGTGTTGCCACAAGAGGGGAGCAGGATGCCTTAGGAGTGTGTGGGTAACTCTTGTCTGCAGGGGAAAACATGCTCACCCCACTCATCTTTGCCTTTGACCATCAGCTGTCTCACTCGAAATGCCAGGACGCAGCCCTTGGGGATGGTGACAGCCTCCTTGTGGTTTACGGATCCCTAGGAGTAGACAATGAAGATTTGTGAGTCTGCAGAGATCCTACATGTGAGATGTTGGGAGTGAAGGGGTAAAGGGCAAGTGGAAGGCCAGGCCCAAAAGGCTTTGGGGAGATAAGAAGTTAGGAACTCTTCAGTGGTGTCCCTGATCACCTTTCCATCCAGTGTGGAATGAGCTTCAGAGCTCTTCTGCTCATTTCTGCTCATCACCCCTTTAATGACCTCTTTCTGTCTTCCGGGTTCAGACACATGAAGGAACTGGGCAGACCTGTTCATCACCTGCCTGTGCATCCCTGTCCCACTTTAGAGCGTCCATCCAGGCCCTGGTTCCTTCTTCCTCTTGGCCATCTGTCCCATGATCACCTCCTTCGGGAAGCCTTCCATGATTAATCCTTACTCCTGGTTCCAACTCAGCCCTTGAATATTTACACAGTATGTTGTTGTTCAGTTGCTAAATCATGACTGTCTCTTTGTGACCCCATGGACTGCAACATGCCAGGCTCTTCTCTCCTCTACTGTCTCCCAGAATTCGCTCAAATTCATGTCCATTGAGTCAGTGATGCTATCTAACCATCTCATCCTCTACCACCTCCTTCAAAAGCCTTCAATCTTTCCCAGCATCAGAGTCTTTTCCAGTGAGTCAGCTCTTTGTATCAGGTGGCCAAAGTATTGGAGCTTCAGCTTTAGCATCAGTCCTTCCAATGAATACTCAGGGTTGATTTACTTTAGGAGTGACTGGTTTCATCTCCTTGCTTTTTTTTGGATCTATACTTACACAGCATAGATATACGTAAGTAAAGACTACTTATTTACATTGAATTTTCCAAGCCTGTATTCTCTGGCCTTTCACCTCTGTGTCTCCTTCATGAGACTGAGACCTTTCTGGCATCAAGGACGTCTTTCTTAAGACTGGGAGCACTGTAAGGGAAAACTGGTGACCGTGAGTTTGCCCTTCCCTCGTAGCTCCCTGTGGCAGCTGGCATAGGAATCTACCCAACTGGGCACCTTAACCATAGAGATGATTGGTTCCTGGCCAACTGGTGTCTGGAAGTTGAAGAGCAAGGGGAGGGAGTGGGTCCTTTTCAGTATCTTGGGGTGGGGGGTACTGACTGGGCAAAGCAATGCAGCCTCTGGGGGTAAACTCAGTGTAAGTGTGTGTGCATGAAGCAAACCTGTAACCCCAACGAGGCAAAGAATGGGAGGGAGAAGCAGCCTTCGGCCCTGCCAGCTCTCTCCAGGGTCACCTCCTGCACGGCCTCCACTACTTCCATCACCACGTACAGGTTCTCTCCTCGCCTTCGCATCTCCTCCAGGAACGGGTGCTCTGCCATCAGCTTCCTGTGACAGGAGAAACGGAAGGGACCTGTCCAGAGCTTTTCCCCATCGGGGCCCTGCCCTTCTCTTTTCCTCTGTCATTCCCAGCAGTGAGGCACGGGGGTGTCGGGAAGCGTGAGGACTCTGGAGCAAGACAGGCTGGAACCCGGCTCTCCCGCCTCCTGGCAGGGCAGCTGCTCTGAGTCCGGGTTGCCTCACCTATAAAACGAGGATGATGACACCTACGTCCGGGGAGAGAGAGGGGGGCGGAGAGAGAGAGAGAGAGAGAGAGAGAGAGAGAGAGACTCGGGAATCCTCGGCCACAGCGCCTGGCCAAGAATGGGGTCTCGTGGTTGTTTCTTTCTCCCTTGGATTCCCCTCCTTTTCCTCCCTGTTCTTAGTTGTGTGCATCTCTCCTTGGGGGTCCTTTCTTTCTCTCCACTTTTATTTTTTGGCTTGTGGAATCTTAGCTCCCTGACCAGGGATTGAACCTAGGTTCCCTCCAATGAAAGCTCGGAGTCCTGACCACTGGACCACCAGGGAATTCCCTGCAATATAGAAGTATTAACACGGCCAGGCGGCACATTAGACCTCTCCCAGGTGCACTTTGACAAAATCCTCTCCCTCACCCTGCCAAGTCCATCCACTCTGTTGTCCTCAAGACTTTGCGTCCATTCAGCCCTTTTCTTTCTGTCTGCTCCTCTGTACTGAGTTTATCTCTCTGATGGGCAGTGGAACAGAGTCTGGCCTGGTCTGCCTGCCTTCCCTGTTCTTTATCCTCTGACACACTTCCTCCGTCTGGCCAGATTAATCATGGCACATCAGAGCATCGTCAAGTCTCCCTGTACATGGTACAGCATAGATGTGTCCTTGACCTGGGTCCTCCATGGTCTTGGCTCTCCCGACATTTCTACCTTGTTTTACTCTTACCTGCTTCTGCCAAACTGGCTATTCATGGCCCCTATAGGTTAAAACAATTTTTTTTTATGGATGGATTGCATTTATTTATTTATTTTGGCCACGCTGTGTAGCATGTGGGATCTTAGTTCCCTGACTATGGATGGAACCCACACCCCCTGCATTGGAAGCTTGGAGTCTTAACCACTGGACTATCGGGGAAGTCCTGTCGCTACAGGTTTTGAGATTTCTCACCTGTGTGCTTTTGTAATGGCATTCTCCCAGCCCTGCAAGTCCAATTTCTGCTAATCTTTCAAGGCCTTCCCTAGGGCTTCCCTGCTGGCTCAGATGGTAAAGAATCCACCTGCAATGCAGGAGACCCGGGTTCCATCCCTGAGTTGGGAAAATCCCTTGGAGAAGGGAATGGAGAAGGGAATGGCTACCCACTCCAGTATTTTTGCCTGGAGAATTCCATGGAAGAAGAGCCTGGTGTCCGGACACGATTGAGTGACTAACACTTTCACACTTTCAAGGCCTAGGTTGTGGGCTGCCTCCTCCGCGAAGTCTGTTCCCATTTCCCCAGCACACAAAACTCAGGCAAAGCCCTCCTCTGGCACTTACGTTTCTAGCCTTGGATTAGAGTTACTGTTGTACATGTCCCCCCACTCTGAAATCACAAGGCAAAGGTGTTCTCGTGCAGTCCAGCACCTAACAGAGTGCTTTGTACTCAGGCAGGCTGAATTTACTGCATGATTCCCCAAGCACCTCAGCCCTTTCTTCTTGCCTCCCCAGCACTCACCTCCTTTCAACCACCACTTAACTACTTAAAAAGTCAGTTCCCTTGTCAAGTCAAACATCTGAGGAAACCCGCAGACAGGGCAACTGCCACACCCCTTATGCTGCTGGGGCAGTGTTCCTGAGCGCTGCTCCCTTCGGGTTGGGGCTGGGTGGGGGGCTTTGTTTACGCAAGGAGAATGCTGTGCTCAAGTCGCAGTAGGGAGTATTTAAGGTTTCTTCCCTTTTTAGTGTATTTTCATAGAGTCTTATGGTAGGGAAAAAAACCCTAGAGTTCATCGAACACTTATCATTTTTCAGGAGAGAAAGCTGAAGCGAAGTGACTTTTCCAAGGCCACACAATTCATTAGTGTGAAAACACTCATCCTCGGGTGTTCGTGAGACTGGGGAGGTGGTGGAAGGATGGGGGTGGGGTTGAGGGGAGTGGTTAGGAAATGGCCCGGAAGCACCCACAGGCTGAAGAGTCATCTTCAAGAGCTCCTCTGGGGTGACCATGGATGAAAGTTCAGTGTGAGGGCCCTGCCCTTGGACTCAAGGCCCAGAGCACCCTTCCACCGCACAGCTTTGCCCCGAGTCTCACCGCTCTTGGTGCAAGGTCTCCAGAGCCTTGGGCGCCACACTGAGGGTCTGGACCTCCAGGGTGCTGTTCCGGGACAGGCCGGCCGTCCCCTTCACCTTGACCGTCTTTGGCACATCCACCTCTCCCTCCACTCGGGCGTCCAGCATATTCTTAAAGCCAAAGTTCCCCGAATCTGTTGGGTCTGCAGGAGGGAGAAGATGAAGGGGGCTGGGCTGAGGCGCTTCCTCCTCCCTGCCTCCTTCGAGAACTTTCTGGCTAGAGGATTCCCACCCCTGTCCCCTGGGCAGAGACAGCTTCAGGTCCTCCTGGTTGGCCGGCTCCTGCCCCTCCCTTGGTCCCCAAGTCCGTGGCCAAGGCTGACCTGAAGGAGAGCTGCCAGGTTCGAGAATGTCCAGGAAGGTGTAGTCGGTGCAGACATACCGGGCACCCCAGAAGAGGGTGCTCTTCCGCTTCCTTAGGACCAGGCAGAAGGGATGGAAGCGCTTGAAGTCTATGAGGCTGTCCAGGGGTGTCAGGTCCCCTCGAGGGTTTAGTTGTCTGGTCAGGGCCCGGGTGACATTTTCAAACATGGTCATTGTCTCTGTACGGGGAGGGAAAGTGACAAGTTGGGAGGAAGGGTGACATCTTCCACCAAGACAGGTCCATGGGCTCTGGAGTAGGGTATACCCTTAAAGACGCCTGAATCCTCAGGATGTCAGAGCTGAAAGGGACCAGAGGAGTCTTCGTTTTATGGTGAGGAAATGAGGTCCTGAGAGCTGAAACAACTTGCCTGGCTGCAAGGCTGGCTAGCGGAGGCAGCCCTCCCCTCTCGTTGTGAAGGGCTCTTTGCTCAGTCCCTGCTCACTGTCTTCATGGACCTGGAGCCTGACTGGCACATCTCATTAATGTGGAAGTAAAGCTCCTTTCACTCAGCCACGCCCACCTTGTCTCCCCACCAGTGAACCATGAAAACCACCACCTGGGGAACCTGGGGGAGAGACGCAGCCACCACTGGTAGGAGGACCCAGGGGACAATGCTGCTCACCCCGTTGCTCTTTCTTTGGGTGGGTGTCACTTCCCTGTATCTTAATGTCACCCCGCTCCTGGCTCACAGCTGTGGGTAGACCCATTTCCCTCCTGGCACCACTCAACAGATCCAGACATCTTGCTGCTCTTTGCTTTTGTCCCATCTACTTGTAATACCTCCTCTTCCATCTGGAATCCCTGTTCGTCCTTTAAGACTCACTTTGGGTTACTTTGGGTCACTTCTCTGTGACCCCTTCCTTCCCTGCTTCCAGCAGCCAGTGACTCTGTCCCACGTCCCCAAAGCACTGTGTACATGCCCTTCTGAAACACCTGCCACCTCATGTGGCTGTGATCTGTTTACTTGACTCTCACCTATTTGACTGTGACCTCCCCGAGGCCAGGAAGTGGGTCTTAGTCATCTCTGTGGCTTCAGCTCCAAGCACAGTGCCCAGTGCTGACACGGAGCTTGACAAATGTGTGTGGAAAGAATGAATGAAGAAATGCAGCCCTGTGGCTCAGATGGTAAAGAATCTGCCTGCAATGCAGGAGACATGGGTTTGATCCCTGGGTCGGGAAGATCCTCTGGAGGAGGGCCTGGCAACCCACTGCAGGATTCTTGCTGGGAAAATCCCATGGACAGAGGAGCCTGGTGGGCTACAGTCCAAAGAGTTGCGGAGTCAGACATGACTGAAGCAACTAATGCTGGGAGACATAAGCTAGGATCAGAGGGCCCTGGAGAGTGCGGGGCCTGCATTAGGTTCATGGCCTCCAGAGGTTCATGGCCTCTGGTCTCTGCCTTTGAGGTTTAAGTCCGGGTGTTTTAGCTGGTCAGCCAGCTGGCCCAGCTGAATTATCCCCAGGGGTGGAAGAGGACATACCAGCTGGCTGGAAACCACCTCATACCCGCTGTGGGCACCTCACAGAGTTAGGGAGGCCGGGGGCACACTCACAGGTACACAAGCCCATTCTGCCAACCATACAACCATACTCCAATGCACTTTTTTAATTCCTCATTCCTTGGAAGGCTTAGGTGGGACAGGCAACCTGGCCAGCCAGGAAAGTCTTGGGTGACTGCTGTCTCCTCCTCACCAGAGAGGTGCTCACGGGGCCACCTCTCCCTTCCTTCCCCAAGGCCAGTCAAGATTCCTACCCCACGGGCTTCCCTGGTGGTCCAGTGGCTAAGACTCCATGCTCCCAATGCAGGGGGCCCTACGTTCGACCCCTGGTCAGGGAACTAGATCCCACATGCTGCAACTAAAAGATGTAGCAAGCCCCAGTGCAGCCAAATAAATAAATAAATACTAAAAAAAAACCAAAAAACATTTCTACCCCAGTGGGCCCTATGGGACTCCTAAGCCCTTCCTGTCCCACCCCTAGAACCACCCCCTGCCCCCTACCCCTGGTGTCATCAAGTTCTTACCAGGGAGCAGTGCTGGGTCCTGTCTGGCAGCTGGGTCTTGGGTAAAGGTCAGGAGCCCTCTGGGTCTGTGGGCTGAGAGAATGACAGTCCCTCACCAGGTCAGGCTGTGGCTTTATGCCTCTGTGGAGGCAAGGATGTAGGCTTCCAGGGACCCCGCCTGCCCCAGTGACCCCACCCTGCAGCTGCTCCACTTCCAGGAGAACAGCATCAACCTGTTCCACGTGCACCCTGCCCTGGGCCCTGGCCTCCTGAGGGCTGAGGGGGTGGGTGAGGTGCTGCCAGGCAGGTGCCGGCGTGGGTGGGGGAGAGGTGGCGACTGAAGTTTGGCTTGACAGGCTGAGAAGAGAGGAAGGAAGGCACCTTGGAGAGGGCTGCAGAGAGAGGCAGTGGGGACAGGCAGGGGGGTGTGTGTGTGTGTGTGTGTGTTCACATGCATGTGTGTGATGTGGGACAGGCATGTCTATTTTATCATCATGGTCATCAGGAAGCATCTAGGATTCATGATGAGGCCTTGTGGGTGTGATGAGGGGATAAGAAATCCTGTGTGTCTTCAGATTCCAACAACAAGCAGAGCAGCTAGAAAAACTGTCCTCTGCCTTGTTTGTCACACAGGGACCTAACTATGGCACTGCTAGAAGCTTATGTCTGTGTAGGGGGAGACGGAGATACACCAAGTGTTCCTCTGCGTTGCTTCCTGCTCAGCATCTCTGTACTCACGTGGTATTGTACATACACATATGCAGAGGCAGAGGCCCAGTGGAGTTAATGGAAGAGCCCACAGTGTGTATTTGCCATGGGAATTCAGACTCCTCACCATTGGTGACTCAGGTCTTGCTCTCATCTTCTTTTAACTGGAGTGTAGTTTTTGAAAATGTTATTGTGTAGTTGATTGACAATGCTGTGCTGGTTTCAGGTATACAGCAAAGTGACTCAGTTATACATATATGCACATATTCTTTTTCGTATTCTTTCCCATTATAGTGTACTGTAGGATCCTGAATATAGCTCCCTGTGCTGTACAGTAGGACCTTGTTTGTCTGTTTTATATGTAGTAGTTTGCATCTGCTAACCCCAAACTCCCAATTTATCCCTCCCCATCAAAGTCTTGCTCTTATCTTAAATCTCTGCCTGGAAGGAATTGTGAAGGAGACTTTACACACATGACAGGTCCCTAGATGACAAATCAAGACACTCACAAGCAAAGCTCCTATGTTGTTGGGATCTGTGACTGTCCATCCGCACGTAAATCTGAACACCACTGAGCCTTCATGCTCTCACCTCTTGGCTGTCCTCAATATCACCCACCAAAACTGAAATGTGACCTTGAAGGCCATGAAGAGTAAGTTAGGTCTTTACTGGAGGTTTCCTTGAGGGCTTGGTGGTGAATGGGAGAGATGAGATCACATCACCGTCAGCCAAGGTTTTAAAAACTTAACTACTTCACCTTTATCCTGAGAGTCTCAGTTAGTATGTCAGCTGCTCCCAAATCTCTCTCCTCTGGGTCCTGAAACAAGACAAGACCTTGCCCTTGCTGGGCCTCTGGTTCCTGCCTCCTATCTTTCTTTTTTAAATTGATTTTTGTGTATTGACTTAGTATGAATACAACTTCGTTTTTTTTTTTTAATTATTTAAAATTTTTGGGCTGTACGGGGCCTTTGCTGCTGCATGCAGGCTTTCTCAAGTTGTGATGCATGGGCCTCTCATGGCGGTGGTTTCTCTTGTTGCAGTGCGCCAGCTCTCGGGGATGTGGGGCTCAGGAGTTGCTGCGCACAGGCTTAGTTGCCCCCCAACATGAGGGGTCTTTCTGGCCCAGGGATCTAACCTGTGTCCCCTGTTTTTGCAGGTGGATTCTTAACCACTGGACCACAAAGGAAGCTCCCAACCTTGTTTTTAAAAAACTTTTTGGCTGCAACCTACAGCACGTGGGAATCTTAGTTCCCTGACCAGGGATCCAACCCACACTCCCTGTGTTGGAGGGTGTGTCTTAACCACTGGACCATCAGGGATGTCCCCTGCCTCTGTCTTTTGGTTCACCTCTTTTTCTACCTACCCACTCTCATTTTGTGTAGCTATCTAATACCTCCTCCTTCAACAGCTCTAACCATCACCTTAAGCAAACATCCCTTTCCTTAAGAGAAGAAAAGGTGGGAGCTGGAGTGTGTGGGAGGGCTGTCATTAGTCATGCAGTTCCCATCATGAGTGCATGTGTATGCAGAAATGTGTGTCTGTGTAATATCCTCTCCACGTTTCGTTTCCTGGTTCTTCCTGGATTTTCATCTTTTCCTCTCTATAGCTCTTATTCAGCACATGGATGTGATTCTATAGCAACCAGCATGTGGTCCTGGGCTGTGCAGTCTCCCATCCCTTAATAAGTTTCAGAGTAGGTGGCCCCCCTCCCCACCTTCTCAGCCCACCACTGTCTTGGCCAGACTTTGGGGAGTTTCTTCCTGGTGTCTATCTTCCTCCCACTGACTGCAAGTCAAGGTTTCCAGTTCAGCTCGTTCTCCAGAGATTTGGAGAATAGTGGTTTCAAGAAGTCATGCCTGGGGACTTCTGTGGAGGTCCAATGGTCAAGAATCTCACACGTCTACTGCAGGGGGCACAGGTTCAATTCCTGGTTGGGGAACTAAGATCCCACATGCTGTGCAGCGTGGCCAAAAAAAAAAAGTCACACCTGTATCTGCTCTTCCTGAGGACCCCCAAAATCCATCTAGCCAGCTTTCTCTCCTCGGGCCTAGCAGTATTGCTCCTTTGTTTCTCATGCCATCCTTCTTTCATTCTGAACTCTATCAGGCTTGCTCCCACCGACCTCCATCCTATTGCTCCATTCCCCACACTGCCTGATGGTGTTGCAAGCAGGAGTCTTTGAGGGTTCAAGGCACAGAGAAGAAATAAGGGTTTGTGAGGCTAACCGGTTGAATGTCTTGTGCTTTTGGCATAAAAATTTCTCTGTCAGCTCGTCCCTCTGCTGCTCCTTCCATCCACCCAAGATATCCGGTCTTTCTGTCAACCTCCCCCTCTACCCCGCCCCCATCACTACCAATTCCTCAAGAAAACCTCTGGTAAAAGCATTAGGAAGAGACCACAGAATTCCTCTGGGGCTTCTCAGGTGGCGCAGTGGTAAGGAATCAGCCTGCCAATGCAGGAGATGTGACGCAAGAGACCTGGGTTCCATTCCTGGGTCAGGAAGATCTCCTGCAGAAGGAAATGGCAATCTACTCCAGTATTCTTGCCTGGAAAATTCCATGGACAGAGAAGCCTGGTGGAGCATGAGCTGCAAAAAGTACAACACACACACACACACCGAATCCCTTTAGTGTTCAGAGACTTCTTTTCCTTAGAGTCCTTGTTTATGTTCAGGGGAATCTGGGACACAATTGTACTGGAGGAAACTTAAACTGTACTAATGTGTAAGAATGCTTTAGGTCAATTAATAGAGATTTGTTGAAACAGGAGCCAGGGTGGGGCAGCTGTGCTGATGCAAGAAACAGGCTTTGCTCTCCCTCTGGTGGTAAATTAGGGAAGGTAATGGGTGATAATCACCCCTGAGCTTTGCGCCAAGCTTGTGATTTGTGTGTCGCTGCTAGGAGATGGGGGATCAGCCAAGGGGATCAGGAAAGGGAATCCACTTAGGGGAGGAAGCCCCGGCCACCTGTTCTCTGAAAACCTGAGCCACAGAGTGCACGGCAAACCCTGCAGACAGATACAGACATTGGGACAGGGCATTACTTCCTTATCCACTTTCTTCATTTATGCAGTGTGTGTGTAGGTAGACCAGATGACTTCCCAGGTGGCACTAGTGGTAAAGAATACATCTGTCAATGCAGGAGATATGAGACACAAGTTCCTGGGAAGATCCCCTGGAGGAAGAAATGGCAACCCATTACAGTATTCTTGCGTGGAGAATTCCATGGACAGAGGAGCCTGGGGGGCTACAGTCCATAGGGTTGCAAAGAGTTGGACATAACTGAAGCCACTTAGCACACGTATGTAGGCCAGATCCTGTGGATTGTGTAGCTTGACAGGATCCTCTGTCCTCCATTATTCCCAGAGTCTGCTCAAATTCATATCCATTAAGTCTGTGATGCTATCTAACCATCTTATCCTCTGCTACCCCCTTCTCCAAATTGAAGGCAAAAGGAGGAGGACTTGGGAAGGCTGGAGCATTTAGGGGAAGTGACCCCCTGCCCAGACATGCTTGTAGACCTTTGCTGAGTAAAAGGAGGTGGACTAGCTAGGGATGAAGACAGGCCAGAGTGATGGAGGAGCAGAAAAAATGTGCCCCTAAGGCATCGTGTTTTATATTTCTCCTGGGAGGTTGGAAGTTTCGGGGTGCAGATTTCAGATTGTGAGATGAATGAAATAAAACCCCAGACTCTTTTATTATCCCTTAAAAACCTTTAAGTTTTCTTCCCAAATTCCCAAATCAGCTTTGGAGCCCAAAACATCTCCCAAATTCTGGCTGAGCAGACATTGGTCAATGGCCTGTGATACTTACTCAAATCAAAGTTATGCTGAAGAACTGAAGAAACGCATCAAACTCAATGTCCAACTTTAAGGTGCCAGCCCTCGCTGCCCCCAGCCCTCTGCTGCCAGGTTCCCTAACTGTCAGGCTGAAGATGCAGCTGCATCAAGGGCTGGAACTCCATCCATTCCCTGGCTGATGAAAGAGAAGCTTTCCTCCTCAGTTGTGATTTCTAGGCTCTCCAGACGGGACAGAGTCTCCAGAGCCTGGTTAAAGAGACTGAGTTCCAGGTGGAGCCTTTGAAACTCTGCTTCCAGGAAAACTTGGAGACGAAGCTCCTCTCCATTTCTCCAGCTTCCTCAGGTCTGTGCCAAGCCCTACTCTGTTTTCCCCTGTTCCAACTGGGAAAAGCCAGATTGGCCACACCTGAAAGATAGCAAGGATGGCATGGAGGACACAGATGGTGACGAGGCCCTGGGCTCCTGGGTATAGTGGGGTCCATCCCTTTGTATGTCAAGGTTGCAGAGCTCAACCAGGGCTGGGTGACCTTCAGCTCCTCACCCTAAAAGCCCCTGGGCAGCTTGAAGTGAAGACAGAAGAGCACTGCCTCCCACTGGAAGAATTTGTTCCAGCATGGTCACCACCTGCATGGTAGAGAATAGACATCCCAAGGGGCTTTGCATTTGGGGACCTACCAACTTCAGAGATGGTCTGCAGTAAAATTTTAAATTTCAGTCCCTGCCCCTTCCTTGACCCCTTCTACCCCTTTGTGAGAAGAAATGGGCATGTGTTAAGAATCTGGAGATCTGAGATCTGTAGAGAGCTCTGCCCAGGGCCTGCTGTGTGGCCTGGGAGAAGTACCCTCTGCTCTCTGGCCCAGAGTGTTCATCATGAGAGAGGGAGTGGAACTGGGTGTGCTCCCACATCCTTTCTAGTGTTCAAGTTTACCTTTGTTGTCATCCCTGACATCCACTGTGCAATCCTCAGATCCTCACCAACTCTGCCTGTTGGAGAAGGAAGACTTTCTCCATGGACATGGCCAGCAGCTGCTGCTGCTCCTGGTTCAGCTCTGCAGAGGGTACAGGAGTGGTGATGGCATGAGGGACAGGGGCATGCTCTCTCCCTCTCTGGTGGGCAGGGGATTGTAAGGCAGCTCTGAGAGTTGGGGCTTGCATGTTTGTGTGTGTGATGTGTGTGTTTGTTTGTTGGGGGTGCCGCAGATTCACTCCCCTCCAGGAGAGGATAAGAGGAGATTCTTAAAAGAATATATTCCCCTCTCCATTGGGAAAAATGAGTGGGAGTGGGGGGTGGGGTAGGAAGACTTGCACCTCTTATTTTTCTTTGGAGGAGACAACTGGAGCTTGGACCCTGAGTCATTCTGCTTTGTTGCTTGGTACCACAGCTGGCTTGATTGTGTTAAACTCTGCTTAGTTAGACTCTTGCTTAGTTAAACTCTGCTGTTGTTAAGTTAGGGCTTCCCTGTTGGCTCCACAGTAAAGAATCTGCCTGCCAATGCAGGAAACATGGCTTTGATCCCTGAGCTGGGGAGATCCCCTGGAGAAGGAAATGACAACTCATTCCAGTATTCTTGCCTGGGAAGTCCCATGGACAGAAGAGCCTGGTGGGCTACAGTCCATGGGGTCCCAAAGAGTTGATACGACTTAGTGACTAAAAGGACAACAGTTGTCATCTTAAATAATAACCCAATAAATTTTTAACATATTTCTCATTTTGCACTGGGACTCGTAAATTATGTTTCAGGTCCTCCTGCTTGGTACCACTGGGCCGAGTCCAGTAGGACCGTCAACCACATCAGTAACTCACCCCACTCCCACTCCCGACCCTTACAGCCCAGACCCTCCACAGGGAGAGGATGTATTCAGCCAGTATGGGGCTGAGTTTGCCAGAAGTCTCCTACAGTCATTTGAGGACTGAGTCCCCGGGCCTGCCACTCGGACTCCCAGAACTTCTGGCTTGTTAAGATCCAGGCCCCCCTCACCCATATGGTAGAGAGGTGAGAACTGGTCAGCTAGATATTCCCGTAGTTAAGAGAGACAGGGAGTTCTGTGAGGGAGAAACAGGTCTCCCCACTGAGAGGGAGGGCTCCCTCGGGGCAGGAGTCTAATCTCCACCTTTGCATAAAGAAGCCTCCCTTAAATTGGATGTGCTTACCGAGATCTCCCAGAGGCCAGTCCCGCCCAATCCGACCTGCGTCTGGCCCCTGCCGTCCCTAGCCCCAACCCAGGCCGCCCACACCCGCCTCAAGCTGCGGTAAGCCCCGCCCTCATTCCGTTGTCCCGCCCCCACCACCTGGCCCC
Organism: Bos taurus; assembly: GCF_002263795.3. Classification (NCBI taxonomy): domain Eukaryota; kingdom Metazoa; phylum Chordata; class Mammalia; order Artiodactyla; family Bovidae; genus Bos; species Bos taurus. The sequence continues at coordinate 40,286,169 of NC_037346.1, read as the reverse complement.
GCCCTCAGCACCGAAGGTCTAGCCATCACCAGCACCCCAACTCCGCCCTCAGAGACCCAAACCTGGCCCCCAGCCGTTTTAAGCCCCGCCGTCCTGCAGTTACCACTGCAACGTGCTCCGGATCTCCCGTGTCGCCCCACACCCTACTACTACTACTAAGTCGCTTCAGTCGTGTCCGACTCGGTGCGACCCCATAGACGGAAGCCCGCCAGGCTCCGCCATCCCTGGGATTCTCCAGGCAAGAACACTGGAGTGGGTTGCCATTTCCTTCTCCAATGCATGAAAGTGAAAAGTGAAAGTGAAGTCGCTCAGTCGTGTCCGACTCTTAGCGACCCCATGGACTGCAGCCCACCAGGCTCCTCAGTCCATGGGATTTTCCCGGCAAGTGTACTGGAGTGGGGTGCCATCGCCTTCTCCGCGCCCCACCCCCAGCCTCCTGCAATCCTGCCCACTCCGCCTCGGCTCCGCCCCCGCGAGCCCCGGCCCCGCCCCCGGGGCCCCGGCCCCGCCCCCGCGAGGCCCAGGGCTCCGGCAGCCTGTGCACCTGGCCCAGCGGCACCAGCAGCAACTCCTTAACCTCAGCCTGTGGCTCCCGAAACCCCGTGGGCCCTCCGGGAAACGGCCCAGGCCCAGACAGAGCTTTGAGTACAGGACAGCAGTGACCAGAATCCTACCCTGTGTCTACTTCCATGTAACTTCACCCGAAAGGCCTGCCACTCACAGGCACTTGAGCGTGGGGTTTGGTGTCCCGGTGCTCCCTCAAGAAGCCCTCCCCAGGGAAAGAGGATCACATCAGGGCCTGTTGTGGGGTGATGGAGGAGCTCAACTCCTTACAGTATTTTTCAATGGGTGTTGAGGATCCTGCCCAGGGGAAAGGAACATTACAGGCAACTGCAACAGAAGCAGAAGGACTGAGAGCCCTAAGGGTAGAAGCGTCCTCCTGCCCCGAGGTGCAACCCAGCCTCATCCTGCCTGGCAGAGTGGTGGTGGAGGCTGGGCGCAGGGAGAGGATGCACTTAAAGGCCCAAGAAACCCGTGGCTGGGATTCCTGACTTCACTACATCCTGTCAAAGTCTGCGGGACCCCTCTGCATCCCAGCCACCATCACCCCAAGGGACTCTGGGAATGAGGTCTTCACTTGAGCAGTTTCTTTCCTTTGCTGCAAAAGGGGGGTCTTTGTGTCCCTCTCGCCTTCTAAGACTTTGTCCACCTTTTCCCAGCCTCCATCATATTATGGGGTGGGAGGGAAGAAAAGTCCTTCAATTTCTCTCACCTTCAGAGGGGAACAATGTCAGGTTCTGGTCCTTGTCTGTAGGGGTCAGAAATGGGGCACTGACTCCCTGCCTCCATCTTCTCTGTCCCGCTCTCCTCACCACATATACCCACATAGTGTGGTCTCGGAGAGGGGAGGAGTGGTGTGAGGTGTATGCTTTAGGGAGCTGCACAGAAAGGGTTGGAAGGGGCTGAGAAGGGGGTCTAGGGTCATCAGTTAGTTTGGGGAGCAGAATTTAAAGAGGAATGGAAGACCTCCACCTCCCAGATTTCAGCCCTGAGGCTGGGGGACCAGCCCTGGGCTGCCTGCCTCCCCTCTTCTCCTTCGTGTTCACCCAGCTTCCACCTGGCACACCCCCCACCCCCTTCCCCCTAATGACTACTGCTTGGGGCAGGCTGATGGTGGTGATGGGACCGAGAGAGCCCTGGGGAAAGACAGGCCATCAAGGGACAGGTGGCGCAGCGGGGAACATGGGAGAGAAATGAAGACAGGGGAACCTGGCAGATGGGGTGAGAACTCTGGCAGGAGGTGGAGCTGTGAGGGGAAAGCACCGGTTGGCGGTTGGCGTCTCAAAGCCTGGGTTTTGCTCACAGATTCCCCACCAAGAAGCTGGTGACCCACTGGATTTTCCCAGGTAGTTTCTTAAACACATGAAGTGGGGACTGCAGCAGCAATGTAGCCTAACCTCACAGGATTCCTGTGAGATAATAGATGGAAAAGTCCTTAGAAAAGAGAAGAAAAGAGCAGGGGAAACTTCCTGGTGGCCCAGTGGTTAAGAATCTGCCTTGAAATGGAGGTGACTCTGGTTCCATCCTTGGTTGGGGAACTAAGATCCTACCTGCCGCAGAGCAACAAAGCCCAAGCGAGGCAACTACTGAGCCCTGCGCTCTAGAGCCTATGTGCTGCAACTAAGATCCAATGCAGCCAAATAAATACATACTATAAAAGATGTGGTATGATAAAAGATGCCCAGCAGCAGTGAGGAGGGGGATGGAGCTAGCCCTCCTGTCTGGCTCCCTTCAGCATCTCACAGCCTCGGTCACCATGTACAGACAGGTTCTCCCCATGCTCCTGAGGCTTCTTCAGCTTCTGGAGCTGGGTGGGGTGGAGCTGGCTCTGAGCGGGTGGAGCTCTCTTCCTGTCCACGTCCAGCTCTCTCAGTGGCACCCCTGGGTCCACCCTTCCCTCAACCCATTCCCTGGGAAGGGAGTGTGTGTATCATCGGGGACAGGAGGCCTGTGGATTCTAGTCCTGGAAGAACCAGGATGCCTCACTCTCTACGTGACCTTGGATAACTCACCACCCTTTTCTGGGCTCTTTTGTATTGATGGCTGTGGTGCATGGGCTTCTCATTGTGGTGGCTTCTCTTACGCAGAGCATGGGCTCTAGAGTTTGCAGGCTTCAGCAGTCACAGCATGCAGGCTCAGTAGTGGTGGCACATGGGCTAGCTGCTCTGTGGCATGAGGAATCTTCCCAGATCAGGGATGGAACCCATGTCCCTTGCATTGGCAGGTGAATTCTTAACCACTGGACCAATAAGGAAGTCCTACTGAAAGTATTTTTAAGAACTCAATAAGCAATGCAGTAGGGCCCTGTAGTGTCATCTTTTCTTAAAAAAAAATATTGAAGTATAGTTGATTTACAATGTTATGTTAGCTTCTGGTGTACATCAGTGATTCATATATATATACAATATATACACACGTATATATATGTGTAGGCGTATATATATTCTTTTTCATATCCTTTTCCATTATGATTTATTACAGGATGTTGAATATAGTTCTTGTACTATACAGTAAGACCTTGCTATTTATCTGTTTTATATATAATAGTTTGCACCTGCTAATCCCAAATTCCCAATCCATCTCTCCCCTACTCTCCTCTTCCTTGGCAACCACAAGTCTGATCTCTGTGTCTCTGAGTCTGTTTTTGTTTCATAGATAAGTTCGTTTGTGTCACATTTTAGATTCCATGCATAAGTGATATCATATGGTATTTCTTTTCCTTTCTGATTTTATTTAGTATGATAATCTCTAGGTCCACCAATGTTTCTGCAAATGGCATTATTTCATTTAGTTCTTTTTTTATGGCCGAGTAGTATGCCATTGCATCTATGTACCACATCTTCTTTATCCATTCTTCTGTCGATGGACTTTGAAGTTTCTATGTCTTGCCTATTGTAAATAGCGCTGCAATAAGCATTGGGGTGCAAATTACTTTTTTTTTCAGATATATTCCCAGGAATGGGATTGCAGAATCATATGGCAACTCTATTTTTAGTTTTCTGAAGAACCTCTGTACTGTTCTCCATAGTGACTGCATCAATTTACATGTGAAGAAAGAAAATGAAAGTGAAAGTCACTCAGTCATGTCCAACTCTTTGCAACCCCATGAACTAGACAGCCCATGGCATTCTGCAGGCCAGAATACTGGAGTGGGTAGCCTTTCCCTTCTCCAGGGGATCTTCCTAACCCAGGGATCGAACCGGCGTCTCCTTCATTGCAGGCAGATTCTTTACCAGCTGAGCTACCAGGGAAACCCAACCATTTCCTTCTCCAATACTTTACATGTAGTGTCTTCTAAATGGCCCTGTGCGGACAAAAGCTTCTTCCCACCTCAAAATGGCAAAAATGTGTAATATCAATCTCCTTGACTTTGAGTTACTTGCAAAAAAGGTCAAATCTTGGAGCGTTCTCTCTCAGGGATAGGGAACAGATGATGCATTTGAGAAAGTTTCCCTCCCATCAGGGCAGAAGTATTAATGAAATGAAGATCTCTGCCCGCTCTGATAGCCTGCACTGCTTGGCGCAAGGGCATGTCCCTTGGTGCCAAGCTCTTTGGCTGGCCTGTTATCTCAACCTGCCTCCCCACCTCACTCTGCAAACTCATCCCTTCTTAGGTTTTCCAGATCATTCTTAATGCTGAGGTTTTGGGTGTCGAGGGAATTTTGACATTTGTTGCTGCCTGTGACAGAAGTATTCACTGGGAGCCCTACAACTGCAGCTTTGTTGATCTCGGAGTCTTTTCTTGATTCTCCAAGACATACACTATGCCCCTGTGATTTCCCCCACACATTCTTTGAGAGAACTTTTCCTGATGGCTTGACTTTGCATGATAGGGGTCCTTAACCCCTAAAATGAATGAATAAAATGAATGAAAATTGAGGACTGACCTCTGACATTAGTTTTAGTATGGGGACTTGAGTTGCTGTTTTTAACATTCTAAAAGAGGAAGATAGTGATCGTCATAAGTGCAGAAGAGAGTATTGAGACCGGCAGGAGATAAACTGGATTCCAGGGAACTGAAGCAGGTGCGTTGGTGTGATGTTGACCATGGGACATTAAACGGGGGCAGAGAAGGATCATGATGTTCTGACTCAGGTGCTGGAGAGGCATCTTCATTCACCTGAAGAGCTGTTCCAGGAGTGACTGGGCTCTCTGCACAGCCCCAGGGCAGGTCTTGGTCCCTTGGGAGGACGGTATGAGGCTACAGCACTGGTAGAACGAGCAATTTCCAATAGTCATTCTGCTTTATTTATTATAGACAGAGCCCAGGCAAGCAACAAAGACCCAGTGCAGCCATAAATAAATTAATTAAAAATAATACTTCAGTAATGTCTCTCCCTGCTGTCAGGCTGTTGATTTTCCCTGCTGTTGTTCTATCTGTGATGAACTTTTTTCCTATTTCAAATAGGAATGTTTGTATGCAGGAACCTATTGTATGCAGGAAGCCATAGTTGCATATTAGAACTCTATGTAAAAAAAGATTTTCAAAAATAGGCAAAATAAATGGGTTCTCTGTGAGTGCTCCTGTGAACAAAGTGCCTGAGCCAGAGTGAGTATTTGCTTTAAATGTCCCTTCTGGGCTCACATGACCCCTGTTCATGCCTCTGTCATCACTAAGGGAAGGGAAAGTCGCTCAGTCATATCCGACTCTTTGCAACCCCACGGACTGTACAGTCCATGGAATTCTCCAGGCCAGAACACTGAAGTGGGTAGCCTTTCTGTTCTAAAGGTGATCTTCCCAATCCAGGGATTGAATACCGCATTGCAGTCGGATTCTTTACCAGCTGAGCCACAAGGGAAGCCCCCTTGTCATCACTAACTGATATGCTAATTGTCATCACTGATACATAGTCAGGTCCCCATGGACGGGCACCACGACTCCCTTCTCTTTGTACCTGCATCAATAAATGTTTATGAAATGAGCAAGTGGACTTGTGGCATTGTCTGTGGCAGCTCAGATACTTTGCACTGTCTGCGTGATTTTCTGCCTTCCTGGTTTGCGAAATCATTCCTCACAGGATGCTGAGGTTGCTGATAACAGCCTCAGAGAGATGAGGGGAAACCGTTTCTAAGTTGGAACTCCCCTTAGTCTAATGGGGGAGGGACTTGGAAGAAGGTGCCTGGTTCTCCCTCCTGGTTTTGATACCAACACTCTCTCATCACCTGGCTTCTCAGCTGGCGCTAGAGTGGTAAAAAAACATGTTTGCCAATGCAGGAGACATAAGAGATGTGGGTTTAATCCCTGGTTAGGGAAGATCCCCTGGAGGAGGGCATGGCAACCCACTCCAGTATTTTTGCCTGGAGAATCCCATGGACAGAGGAACTTGGCAGGCTACGGTCCATAGTGCTGCAAAGAGTTGGACACGACTGAGCGACTTAGCAGCAGCAGCAGCTGCTCATTCAGGGTTGCACTTGGTAGGTCTGCACGGGAGGCCAGGACAGGAAGGGTGGGGCTGTGCCCCACCTGCTGCTTCTTAACTGTCTCCCTCAGTTCCCGTGAACTCAGTTTGTTCTCTCTCCACTTCCTTTGGTAGCTAACCAGGCGCTGCATGGGCTTCATCTGGGGGATGTCTCGGCCTCACCAGCATCAAAGCTCTGCGAAGAGAAAGGACCCTATTTCTTCCATTAGCCTAGGGATTCCCTGAGAGTTAGGGTCATAGCTTTCCTCCTCAGATGGGGACTCCCTGAGGGTAGCGTCTGCTTTCTCTGCCGCTCCAGGTTTTGCTCCATAGGCAGGAAGAAGCTGGTGATGGAAAGGCTGAGTGAGGGACTCTCCTGTGCTCCCACCCCCACCCACTGCCTGCAGGCTCCAGGGTGCTGATTGTGGATGACAAGCCAGGACCCGCCTTCCTGGGTTCTCGCATCAAAGCTGGGCTAGGCATGTGGCTGGGCTCTCTCAGTACCTGGCAGTTTTATTCCTGGCTCCAGCACCCCTTGGAGGAGAGATGGGTTTCAACAGAGCATGTCTCCCTTACCTCTGTACCAGGCAGAAGGGCCAGAAGCAGGGAACAAAAGTCCGGCTGCCATGCCAGGGCCCCTGTGGCATTTTGGAACTCTGGCTCTATGACCTCTGGTCCCTGGTAGAGGTAAGGATGCGGGTGAAACCAGGTGTGCCACCACTTCTTGCCTGCTCAGAGGATACCCAGAGGCCAGGTGCTGAGGGAAGGGCTTAGGGATTCAGCGACTGTTGTCCCAGCGGGTGTTCCTCTCAGTCTGTGGGTGCCCAACTTTGTTCAGTCTCCTGTCATGGGTTGAGTCGAAGCTACAGTGTTTCAAAAATTATTCACTTATTTATTAGTTTTTGGTTTCGCTGGGTCTTCACTGCTGTGTCTGGGCTTTCTCCAGTCGCCGTGTGCTGGCTTCTCGGTGCAGTGATTCCTCAACTTGTGGACCACCGGCTCTAGGACGTGGGCTCAGTGGCTGTGGTGCATGGGTTTAGTTGCCCCACAGGATATGGAATCTTCCCAGACCAGGGATCAAACCCATGTCCCCTGCATTGGCAGGCAGATTCTTTTTTGGCTGCGCTGGGTCTTAGTTCGTTGCAGCATGAGAAATCTCTTAGTTGTGGCATGCAGGATCTAGTTCCTCAACCAGGGATCAAACCCGGGGCCCCTGCATTAGGAGCTCGTAGACTCAGCCACTGGACAACCAGGGAAGTCCAAAGTTACAGCATTTGATGTTCCCCTTGCACCAAGTTCTGCCTCAGAGACCCTAACTGGTCTGAGTGATGGGGTCGCTCTCTGGGGAGAAGAGCCACAGCAGCCCCCCACCTCCCCATCCCTGCCACCTCCCCAGCCTGCCCCCATCTTCTGCCTGACTTGTCCTCCCTCTCCCTTCCCTCCTGTCCTAGTTCCAGAGGGAAAGGAATTTGAGCCAAAGGGGAGCCATGGCGATAACTGGTGGGATGTTTACTATCCAGGGCTCCAGGACGGCTCCTGATCTGGGCTTCCCTCCTTGGATCCTTTCCCATCCTGAGCTTATCTCTGAGAGCTGGAGTTAGGGGTCAGGGTAGGGGAACACACTCTCTGAAGACCTTAAACATGCTGTCTCTGCTGCTCAGGACAACAGGGATTTGAATGAACCAGAAATAGGCACCAATGACAGGGACCCGGGGCCCCACCCGTTCCCTACCCTCCCACTCCCACAGGTCTCCACACTGTATTTCCCAGAACCCAGTGGGATGAGTCCCAGCTGATTCTGGAAGGGAACGGGTGAGCAGAGAGGGGGCAGATTCTGAGAATGGTAGGGGAGGGACTGACGGAGGGTTTGGTAGGGATGGGGCAGGATCCTAAGGCCCAGGCCAGGATGTGGCTGGGGTGGATGGAAAAAGCCACAGCCTGAAACTCCCCACATTCAAGTTCTTTCCCCCATCTTTCCCCGAGCATCTCTGGAAGTGGAGACGGAGGCCCATGTCTCCTGAGTAAAGATGGGGGCCTATCCCAGGTTCTTGTGACGTAAATCGAGTGGAGGTTTCCTGGCAGGAGGTGAGGAAGCTCAACCTTGGAGTGGTAGGGAGCCTCAGGGATTGAGAGAGGATTGGGCAGGACTGGAAAGGAGACAGGGAAGTCAGGATGGGTCAGAGGGACAAAGGGAGGTGATGGCTTCCTCTTTGCTGTTCATTGAGTGGCCTCCTATTCTGCCCCAGAATAGGTGGAACCCTGGTTCAGTGTTTCTTATCTTCAGTTTTTACTGGGGCTCCCAGGAGCTTTCCCAAAGTGGCTGTTTCCTCCATGGAGGCCACATGGGTGAATCATCCTCATAAGGACAAGGGACAGGGTGTGTTGGCACCTTTGGGTCCCGTGAAAAGCCTATTTTGTGATGGGGCTGTCTCATACGGCCCCCTCCTTCAACCAGCTTCGTTTCTCCCCTCCCACTCTGTCCAGGCATTCTTTGATTAACTGTGGGGACATCTAGATTCTCCCTACCCCCTACCCGGACTCCTGCTGAGAGAAGAGACAGATTGCTAAGAGAGTACTGACTCCCTCTTCCCGTGCTCCCTTAGTTTGGGCTTTGCCCTCCTTCCCTCCTCATTCTCCCTCCCTGAACCCTCCCATCACCTATCCTTCCATTCCATCATCATTAATGCATAGGCCCTGGCATCCGTGGCAGATAGACTCTGGTGTCAGGAGCTGGGAGGTAGGAGAGGAGAGAGGAGCTGGCACCAGCTCAGCGGGAGCACCCTCATCAAAGGAGTGCTGGGGGTGGAGGTGAAGGTCTCAACACTTTCCCACTCCTCAGTGCAGGGCCACACATGTTCAGTGAAATAAGAAAGAGATCAGGGACATTAATAAAGGGACTTTATTGAATTGTCCAGTGATGTTCTGTGGTGGGGAGCGGAAACCTCCCTATCCCTCTAGCTCTCTAGTGATCCATCCCCAGTTCAGGTGGAGCAGAAACCACTTTTATCCCAAGAGAAAGGGTTCAGGAAGCCCTTCTGTGTATAAAGGAGAGAGCAGAGAGCAAGGGAATCTCCGAAACAGGAAGCAGAGGACCCTAAGCCAGGGGATCCACAGTAGAGGGTAGAGGGAGAGGAGCCTGGGTCTGAGAGAGAGAGAAAGAGAGAGAGAGAGAGAGAGGCAGGTGCAGCTTTTCAGCAGAGGCAGAGGGAGAAGAGAGGAGGAGCCCACAGGGTCCCTCCTGGCCTCACTGCCAGCTGGGTCCCTCTGTCTCCTCGCCCTCCTATATACCCTCTTCTCCGGCCCCCAGGTAAGTCTTGCCACTGCCCAGACATTCCAAGTTGTCTTGCATCTTCTTTGCCTTGGTCCACCACCTTTCAGCTGGGAACCTTCCGTTTTCTGCCAAAGCCCCCCTCATTTTTGAAGAGTCAGTGCAAACATCCATTCAGTGCCGCCTTTGAGACCACCTCCGCCACGCTCCACAGCTGACTGCTCCCACCTCCGAGGTGGCACACATGACCATTTGCCACTGTTCTCTGGTCTGTCTCTCTCCCACCTCTGTGGACTCGGAAGCTCTGGGTCTCTGAGTCTAGCACAGTCCAGGCCCAGTGAAAGCGAAAGTCGCTCAGTCATGTCCGACTCTTTGTGACCCCATGGACTGTACAGACCACGGAATTTTCCAGGCCAGAATACTGAAGTGGGTAGCCTATCCCTTCTCCAGGGGATCTTCCCGACCCAGGAATTGAACCGAGGTTTTCTGCGTTTCAGGCAGATTCTTTACCAGCAGTGAGTGAGTAAGTGAAAGTTGCTCGGTTGTGTCCGACTCTTTGCAGCCCCATGGACCGTAGCCCACCAGGCTACAGTGGGATTGTCCAGGCAAGAATACTGGAGTGGGTTGCCATTCCCTTCTCCAGGGGATATTACGAAACCAGGGATCGAACCCAGCTCTCCTGTTTTTTCTTCTTTTAGTTTTGCTTCCTTTTGATCTTTACGCTACTGGGGTCTTTGGGAACTGTGCATATGTGTAATACCAGCATCTACCATACCTCTTCATTTTAACTTAGGCTGGATTTGAAGAGCCAAAACAGGAAAACACTTTAGGAGACCTGAGACTCTCACAGAGAAATTAATTAGAGCTGCTGTTTCTTTTAGCTTTGCTTTCCTGTTATTTATTATTTAAAAAAATGTAATCTCTCCTTTTATCAACTTTTATCATTTCATATTGTAAGAAAGTGAAATCACTAAAGGCAAATAACCTTATGAACCTGCTGAGTGTGAAGAGAAAAGGCCATGGTATAGATGAATGGATTAGGAGGGAGACACCCAACTGTAGGGGCTTACAGTTGGTAGAAACTCAGGCTTTGTTGTACAATAAGTATCATTATGTGTTACGCAATAACTGGGTACTGATTGCTTGCAGTGACACAAGCATAAGCAGCCCTTCAAAATCAAGTATAAATATAACAAGGGAAAAAGCAATATGGAAAAATTCAGAAATGTCCAACTATTGCTATTTCTTGGGTGAAACTTTACTGAGTTGGGTTTCTCAGTAGAGTTGTTGGGTTCCCCAACAAAATGTGAAAACAAGAGAATTTTAGAAAGTAGCAATTTTAAAGAAATGAGTGCTATGCAAAATGCATCACAGTCCATTATATAGTTCATAAGTATGAAAAAAAGAATTCTAGACTGTTAATTAATTCATAATTCTGGGAAATATTTTTCCACGCAGTGAATCTATAACAATAACTCTTACACAGTCTCTCTCCCTCGCTCTCTTTATGAGAGACCAGCAGAGTAGGTACCAAAACTAGGCGATCAAACCCCCAGGCACTGAAGATGGTGTTGGTGGACTGAGAGATATCAGGTGTTTCAGAGAGACAGAGGAGGAAGGGGATGGAATTGGGGGGTGGGAAGGGGCTGCAGAGGAGGCAGAGGGGATCAGAAGAGAGGAGAGGGTATGGAGAGGGGAGCCAGGCGCAGACCTGGAGAAGTGTCCCTGGTCGTCAGACCATTGTGCTGAGGGTGGAGGAGTCCTCAGAGCGCACAGGCAGCATGGGGGCCCTCTTGAGGGGACGTCGGGTCTCGTCCCGGTTCTGCCACACGTAGTGGGCCAGATAGGCCACCACCAGCACCAGCCAGCCCCCCATGGTAACCAGCAGGGCCACGTCGGTGCTGCGCCGGGCCCCGCCCCGCCCCATCCCACACAACTCTTCCTCCCCTACCAGTGGCAGGAACTCCTGCCCCACGAGGTCCGGTCGGGCTCCCGGGCCACACACGATGCCTGTCCCGGTGCCCGGGGCCAGCCTCACCCGACGGAGCACCTCCTGGAGGGCACAGTCACAGCGCCACGGGTTGGCAGACAGGTTCACTTGGATCTTTAGCCCCATGAAAGCCTCCACGGGCACCGAGGCCAGCTGGTTGGCAGAGAGGTCGAGGTGGCGCAGTGTGCCTGCCAGGCCCTGGAAAGCAGCCCCTGAGAGGTGGGCAAGGACATTATGGGACAGATCCAGCTCCTCCAGGACAGGCAGGTGCTGGAAGGCACCAGCTGGCACCGACACCAGCCGGTTGGCATCCAGGTAGAGCTTGCGGGTGTCGTTGGGGATGCTGGTGGGCACGGCGCTCAGACCCGCCTGGCTGCAGCGGAAGGTCCGCTCCCCAGCTTCCTCTGCCGCATAGCAGCCGTGGGGAACCCCCTGGGGGCTGGGCACGGCTCCCCCTGCGTCTATCACCAGCAGCAGGGACAGGAGGTAACTGGCTGGCGGGAACATGGCCACAGATTGGCATAGTCCTGGACTGGAGTAGAATCTGGGGAAGGAAAAGTTCCACAAAGGAAGAGTGAGTTGAGAGAATTCTGTTCCCTGCGGCCAGTGTTCTCTTCCTGAAGTCCGCCTCTGGATTCTCTTTGGGCTAGGGCCTCTCCTTTGGGAGCTCCCTCAGGCCTCTCTCTCTCTTTAGCCACTAAGTCGTGTCCGACTCCTGTGACCCCATGGACTGCAGTCTGCCAGGCTCCTCTGTCCATGGGATTCTCCAGGTAAGAATACTGGAGTGGGTTGCCATTTCCTTCTCCCTCTCAGAGAGGGGTGGGTGGCTGGGTGGCTCTTTTGCTTCCTTGGAGTCTAAGACTCCTTACTGGGCCCTTGGGGTAGACAGTCCCCTGGGCCTGAGACTCTTCTAAGTTCTCTTTGATTCTGGAGGGCTAAACTAGGAAGTCTTTCTGCCCAAGGCTCTGTTGGTCATTCTGGGTCTGGGGGCTCCTAAGCGTCTGCTTCTGCTCATGTACTGTTCTCCTTCCACTGGAATAAAGGACCTGGGTGGCTGCCAGGTGGGCCAGGTAGGCACCAGAGAGCACTCGTGTGAAGGAGACAAGGAGGACGGGTCAGTAATAGGACTTTATGGTATCCAGCCAGGCTGAGTGACTCAGGCCCCCAACTTCTGTGCCCGTTCACCCCCTTTCCTGGAGCGTCCACCCCTTGGCCCATCCCAGCTCTGTCCTCTCCCCCCCACTCTTCCTCCCTGTCCTCTCCCTCCTCGTCTTCCCAGCCTCTCACCCTGTTGCTGGGAGAGCCTTCTCCTGTGCTGCCCTCTTCCCGGAAGTAGCCTCCCTGCGGTGCGACTCTGGAGCCCCACTTCCTCCTCCGGAGCCCCACTTCCTCCTCCGGAGCCCTGCTCCCGTAGCTGCTGGAAGCTGGGGGCTGGGGCCCAGGAGTGTTGGGTTTCCTGGCATGTGACTCCGGGCCCCAGGTGTCGGATACCTGAGCCCTGGTCTGGCCAGGTGATGCCCAGAGAGGGTAGATCCTGGACCCTGATGGCCCTGTCGTGGGAAGACCAGGCCCCAATTCCATTCCCTGCCTCAGGCTCCCTTTCCAAGGCCTTGACATTGCCAGCCTGCATCCTTCCTCTCTCTGCCGGGGCTCAGACTCTGCCTCCTAGAACCTCTGCCTTCTGCCCAGAGCTTGGCTCAGTAGGAGGATCCCTGCTTGGCAGGCCTGGAGGTGGGGTGGGGGGCTCATCTCACACCACTGCCTTCAGCAACCCGTCTCCCCTCCTACTGTGCACACCTTCTTCCATGGTAAATAAGCTTCCTTCACCCTTTTTCTTGGAAAACTTGTCTCTCTTGGGAAGACCTCATCTTCTGGCTCCCTGAAGGGTGTCCAGCCTCCTTGCCAGGCAGGGGGCACTGTGTTAGTTCTCTGCACTGTTGGCAGATGGCCCCTTAAGGAGCAGGAGGGGGTTCTTCAAGGTTTCTGAAGTTCCATACAGTCATCTAGAAGTTTTTTCACTGGTTTTCTGTTCTGGATTGGAGCTGACTCACATTCTCTTAGTTTGCTGGGGCCTTGAGCTCCCAAGTTGGTACCTTTAACTCTCCCTCATGCCCAGGAGCTGGGGAGAGCTTGGACGACTTATTCCCCAGGGTCTCTCGATCCTGACCATCATTTACAGCCACACGGCCCCATCACGCCACCCTCTCCTAATGTAAGGGAAGGGAACAGAAGAGTGGGTGTCATAGAGAGCTGAGGTCATATGCTGTGGAGAGCTTTCTGGGAAGGAGAACCTTGTTGGATTTTCTAAGAGACTACGGATGAACAGCATTGGACACAGAACTGCAGGCTTCAGTGCAAAATGAAGACGTGGGGTCCTTTGTTCAAAACTTGGGAATTTCAAGGTGGCAACAGCAGTAAGTTGTAAAACCAAGTGCAGGGCCCTTCTGAATGGAGGGCATGGGGCCCTGCACAGGTTGCCACTCCCTGAGCCTGGCCCTGTAGGTGACCTTGAACGAGCATTTTCAGATGGGTAATGGAAGTCAGAATCAGAGGCTAGGATATGGGATGATGTTATCACTGAAGATGTGCTCACCACCGACTCATTTCGGTGACATTAACAGGGTCATTTCTCAGACTGCATTGTCCACTGAATCCAATAAGACACATTTTCTACACTTGCGCAGAAGAAGTGGACATTTTGTCTGTGGGTTGCTTGTTCGTTAGGCCAGACACTCTGCTACTGAATACTTGGGGGTTAACTTTGGGATTGGGGATGAGTGTGGAAGAGGAAACCCATGGAACCCTACCCCCCCCCCCACCGCCACCCCCCGCTGTCTTGTCACACCGGGTGGGGGCTTTAGCTAAGGCACAAGAGGGGAGCCTGGATGTGGATGGAGAGAGTTATCTACTTCAACTAGGGCAGCTGCCAGGTAAGAGTGGGACTGGGGTGTCTGGCATGGCAGCTGTCAGAGAAGCAGGAAGTCTGTGCACCCGGCTGGCTCACGACGTCATTCACTGAGGGTGATTGAATGTGGTGCTCAGTAGAGATGAGAAAACAGAGAGGAAGGAGGGACAACACTTAGAATGGTGCACAGTACAGTCTGAGGGTGAACAAGGCTGAAGCAGAAGTTTTTTCTCCACCGCTCTTTCATTTATTCATTTGTTCATTCAGGAAAGATATCCTGTGAGTCCCATGTTATAAATAGTGCTGTGCTCAAGATTCAGCCCCTGTTCTTTTAATTTTTTTTTTAATGTGGACCATTTTTAAAGTCTTTATTGAATTTGTTACAATATTGCTTCTAGTTAATTTTTTTCTTATGTTTTAGTTTTTGGCTGTGAGGCATGTGGCATCTTTACTCCCCGACCAGGGAGCAGACTCACTCGCCTCTGCATTGGAAGGTGAAATCTTAATCACTGAACTGCCAGGGAAGCCCCCAGCCCCTGTTTTGAAGGTCTTAGATAGCAGTGGTTAGCCCAGTGGTTCACCCAGTCCGCCCATTAGAATCACTCTGGGGAATTTCTAAAATTAGTTATGCTTGGGTGTACCTGGACCAATTAAAATCTCTGTGGATGGGGTGTATGCACTGGTATTTTTCAAAATGCTCTCCGGGTATTTCTAATGTTCAGTCTGAGTTAAGAACTGCCGGTCTGGAGGGAGACACGGACATGTTAACACACGTCTGCACAATGCCTTTAATGTGATGTCTGCCAGATGATGTGTGAAGCCAAGAGAGAGGTTAAGTCACCGTGGCAGAATCTGCTGGTGCTCTAGGGGGGGCAACAGTTTTCCCCTGCCCAGTTAGGGCTTTTCAGCTGGGCCTGAGAATTGAAGTGACATAAGCAGATTAACAGGAGAAAAGCATACACATTTATATGGATGAGGAGGGGTAAACTTGGAATTTGGGATTAACAGATACATACCATTATATATAAAAAAGATAAATGACAAGGTCCTACTGTACAGCATAGGGAGCTCTATTCAATATATTGCAATGAATCTGAAAAAAATACATACATATATGGGTGTGTGTGTGTGTGTATAACTGATTCACTTTGCTGTACAACTGAAACATTATAAATCAACTATACTTCAGTGGGAATTCTCTGGCAGTCCAGTGGTTAGGACTCCACACTTCCACTGCAGGGGTCCTGGGTTTGATCCCTGGTCAGGGAACTAAGATCTTGGAAGGCATGTAGTACAGCCAAAAAGAAAAACCCCAACTATACTTCAATTAAAAAAAAGTTAAAAACAAATTTATATTAATGACATGTGAACCTTCACAAGGAAATGAAGACCCAGAAAAGTGGCAAAACATGAATACTTTTATTCTGGGTTGAATAAAAAGAAGCAATTGTGGAGAAGTGACTAAAATATACGGGGAGCCTAGAGGAAGATATAAATTATTTTAACAAAGTCTGTTTGTACAGAATTCTCTTGGCTTTGACTCCCCATTGAAGAATTTTCTTTTCTCCTGATATAGGGAGGGCATCTTTCACGTGGGGAGTTTGCTCTCCTGTTTTCTGGAAGAAGAGCTTCTCTGGTGACTCAGATGGTAAAGAATCTGCCTGCAATGCAGGAGACCCAGGTTTGACCCCTGGGTTGGAAAGATCCCCGGGAGAAGGGAATGGCAACTTACTCCAGTATTCTCACCTGGAGAATTCCATGGACAGAGGAGCTTGGTGGGCTATAGTCCATGGGGTCGAAAACGGTTGGACACTACTGAGCGATGAACAGTTTCACTTTCTTTTCTGGAAGAAAAGAGGAGATTAGAATCCCCTTCTTGCATCTGCTCAAAATAATCCTTAGGCCCAAGTGACATATTTTGGGGTGGTGTATTCTGCCACCCTTCAGTGTCTGTTCCTGAGCTCCTTCCTTGATAACACACACTGATTTGGGAGGAGCAATCTTGGCAGCTGGGTGTGGCTCACTATGACCAATGACATCTAAGCTGAAGTTGACTGAGGGGTTTCTAGGACAGTCTTTGATTTGCTCATACAAAGAGGATGGATTGAACCCTCCCCTTCTCTCTACAGCTTTCTTCAGGGATTGGACATGAAGAGTCAACTACAGCCATATTTTGACCTTGAGGCAGCAAAGCAGAAAGGAAAGGTCAAGAGTATCACTGAGACCTGGCCTGGATATGGCTAAGCCGGTCAGCCAACACCAGCAACTGCCTACTTCTGGACTCATTATATGAGAAAGATAACTCCTGCTTCAGTGCTTCTTAACTTAGCTGCTCATTAGAACATGGGAGGTTTTGAGAATTTCAGATGCCTGGGTCCACCTCAAAGATTCTAATTAAGTTGGTCTGGCATGTGTACAGTGATGGGGACTTTTTAAAGCTCCTTAGGTGACTCTTTTAAATATTTTTCATTTAAAAATATTTTTGGCCATGCCTCATGGCACAAAAGATCTTAGTTCCCCAACCAAGGATCAAACCTGCATTCACTGCACTGGAAGCGCAGAGTCTTAACCATTGGACCACCAGGGGAGTTCCTCTTTAGGTGATTCTGATGACAACCCAGGGTCAGAATCATTCCTTTGCTTGGGTTTTCTGTTGCTTTTAAATGAGAGCATTCCTATCTGATAACTTTTCCAAGATCTCAGGGAAGGCTTTACCAGGGAGGGACATTTGAGTTGGGTTTTAAGGCTGAGTTCATCAGGTGGAGCAGCAGAGTATATGCAGGAACAAGGGAGCATCAGAAGGCTTGGCTTCTCCTAGATGTAGAGCTGAAGGGGTGGTGGCAAAGGCTGCAGTTAAAGTGGGAAAGGTCTAGATCCTGGGGCCTTGTATACAAGGCAAGAATTAGGACTTGTTTCCATGGCTGATGGATGGAAGGTATTAAAATTAGCTTTGAATGTGGATCGTGCCGCTGGCCGTGTGGAAGATTTATTGGTGAATGTGAGACCAGCTACTACACCAGTCCGGGTGGGAAGTGATGAGGGATGGGCGACTGGAGGAGCTCAAGGCCATCAGACATTCGTGCCAGTGGGCACGTCCTTCCCGATTCCCCTGGGTCTTTGGTTCTCTGGACTCTTGGCCTCCAAAATCCCTTCCAGCCTGATATATCTATGATGATGTGGCAGGGAAGAGGCTGCGGCACGGCAAGGCTTGGGTCCCAAGTTCAGGGCCCTGGAAAGTAGGCCCCGAAGGCCCCCACCCTCCGTGGCCTGAGTCACAACTCTTCCCTCCAACGACAGTAACTCCACGCCCCAGAGATGTGACTTTGGAGGAAGGAAGTTGAACAGTCCTCTAGGGCCCTCCCTGCCTGATATTGAAAGTGCCCCTCAGGCTCAGCCTGGGTAGAGAGGGACAGCTGAAAGGAAAGGAGGAGAGCTGTCTCCTTGACCCAGCAAGTCAACCAGGGACCCATCTAACACCAGTCTCTTGGGCAGTTTGGGCTTTGGGGGCAACAGAGTCCTCTGCTCTTTTGCGGAAACTGACAAGGGTGTACATACCTCACGCTCCCATCCTCAGATGTACTCTCTCCTTAGTTCGACACATACCTGCTGGGCATCTTAGGCATTGGGGATGCAGAGAGAAGAAGAACAGCCTTCAGACAATAGGGGAAGATGGGTGTGTGCGCAAATTTGGCCTCTTGATGGCCTAGGGGTGGGCTGTAGCTGAGGCATCTGCCGGCGTCAGAGAAGCAGCGGGTTCTGTTTGGACAGGTGAGGGGTGGCTTTCTGGGACAAATAGGAGTCTACCAGCGGCACAAAGGCACTGTAGGCTGAGACAAGAGCAAGAGAGAGCCAGGTGTGGTTAGAGGAGAGTGGTTAGGGACTTGATGCAGCAGTAGTTTGGGAGGTGTGCATCTCAGCTAACATTTCCTGAGAACCTATTATATACAGGAAATGCAAATATGAGTAAGAGGTACGGAGCAAGCAGCCTCCGGGGGCAGTGGATGTGTAACAGATAAATGCAGCACTCCCAGGGCAGGAGAGAAGTCTTTATAAGGCACTGATGCAAACATGAGGGACACATGGTTGCAGGAGAGTGTGTGGTCAGGATTGAATTTTGGGAGAAATGCCATTTCCTAGCGGTATGACTTTCGGCAGAATATTTAAACTCTTCCTACGGCAGTTATCTCATTTGCAAAGTGGAGATAACAATACCTACTGGGGCTTCCCTGGTGGCTCAGTGGTAAAGAATCTGCCTGCCGAGGCAGGGGACACAGTTCCGATCGCTGGTCAGGGGAAGATGCCACGGTGCCGTGGAGTAACTAAGCCCATGCTCCGGAACTATTGAGCCTGTGCTCTAGAGCTGAGGAGACGCAACTACTGAAGGCCACGTGCCCTAGAGCCCGCACTCCCCAACAAGAGAAGCCACTGCAATGAGAAGCCCATGCATCAGCACAACTAGACAGTACCTGCTGACTGCAACTAGAGAAAAGTCTGAGGAGCAACGAAGACCCAACAGCCAAAAAAACCCCAAAACAAAGCCCTATCTATCTACCCATATACCCATCTCACAGAGTTGTTTGAAAGATGAAGAGAGTTGATGTAGGTAAGACCTTTGGCCCAGTCCCTGGAACAGAGCAAACGCTAATAATGGTGGCTGTGATTACCCCTGAAGGAGGAGCTGTATTAGGAGGGGAAGGCGGAAGCTGATCTGGGGCAGTGGCAGCCCAGAATTCCTAAAGAGGTGGGGCCTGCTAAGGGTAGTCATGAGACTGGAAGGAACCTAGGGGAGTTTTTCTTAAAGCTACTGTTTTTATATCCATTGCCTTTTTGATCTGGTAATATTTACTGTTTTCTAAATTGTTGTTTTTTTTTTCCTCCCCACATAGGGGAAAATCTCAGTTGTTTGTATCAGAGAATATGCAGATGGAGGGGTTCCTAAATAGCAGCCTGCTCTTGGTTCCCAGAGGGAGGTTCTGGTTCCCTAGCCTTGATTCTGGCCTGGGAGGCCCTGGCAGGCTCTGCCCTTTCCCTCTGCAGCCCAAAATAGCCAACCACAGGGCTGGGCGAGGGGAGGAGAGCGGAGTGCCCACTGGCAACGCGGCCTGTCCTGGCACCTCCTCCTGTTTCTCATCAACTTGGTAAACTCACTCAGGGCTCTGATGGCTCAGCATCACTGCCCCCTCCCTTCCGCTGCAACCACATGCCCGGGGTGCCCCCCCACCCAAACAAAAACAGCTGCGGACATAAACAGCTCTTTGCTTCCTTGCACTTGCTCTGGGTGTGACCTCAACACCTCCCCTTCTGGAAGGAGGGAGGTGAGATGGGGGGAGCTGGAGAGCAGCAGGAATGAATTGGGGGGGAGTAGGAGGTGATAAGAGTGGAGGGCTCAGTCATTCCCCCCGGGGTTCGGAAGAAGGGGTTCTGTTTCTTGACATCCCACCTCCTCACTTCCCACCACTGCCAGCACCCCAGGAATGTGTTCCCAGCTTGTTACCCCGCCCCTGTTTGCTATCTCGGCCCACACGGTGTATCTGTGGAGAGCAGAGGCCACATCACCCCGCCAGATGGAAACACCCCAAGGCTGGGAACATGTCTACTTGAGCAGACTAAGGAGCTCCCAGAGGGCAGCGAGAGTCAGTGAAGATGACTCACTCTGTTTTAAAAACATAAACACTTTTCATAAAAAATTTAAAAACGAATAATCTCACATTACACAAAATTTAAAACCAGGGAATGAAAAAATCACCCCCAACCTCTCCATCCTAACACAAAATCTGTTTTTATTTTATTGGATTTCCACAGCCTAGTGAAGTAGATGATCAAATATCACTCAAATGTGGAATAGATTAATAAAAGTTAATAACGATTCCTGTGTGTCTGGACTTGTTCTAAGTGCTTCACATGTAGTGACCCATTTAATTCTCTCAACAGCACGTGGCAGGTATCACCATGAAGACAACATTCTTCATTTCTAGGAACCACAGCACAGAGAGGTCCAGTGACTTGCCTAAGGTCCCACAGCTGGCAACCACAGGAGCTGGGAGTTGAACCCTGGCAATCTGCTGCCAGGATCTTACCAGTGTTGCTCTGTCTTGTCACATCATAATCATTAATGCATTTGCAGGTTTATAAAAACTTTTTATTATGGACAATTTCAAACAAAAAAAAGCATAGAAAATAATAGAAGTAATCTCATGTCCCCATCTCCCGGTTTCAATAATTATCACTTCATGGCCCAACTTGCTTCTTTTCTTCCTCTCCCGCACCCCTAGCCCAGATTATTTTGAAGCAAATCCAGTCATCATATAATTTCATCCACATATTTTAGCATATATGTCCAGAAGATAAGAAGGACTTTTTTATTGAAGAAATTACAGTACCATACCATGCCTTAAAATGTATATTTCATTAAAATCATCAATTCGAAGTTAGCATTCAAATTTCCTCAATAATTTAAATTTTTTTTTTAAGTTGGTGTACTTTAATGAGGACCCCAATAAGGCTTTTGATTGATAGATTTCTTAATTTCCTTTCATTTTAAGCCTCCCCCTCTCCTTTTTTTCTTCCAATTTATTTGTTGATGGAGTTGGGTGTTAGTTTTGCTGACTGCATCCCTGGGGGCTGCTCAGACTTTTTTTTTTCTTGCCAGGCTGCATGGCTTTTGGGATCTTAGTTCCCTGACCAGGGATTGAACCCAGGCCTACAACACTGAAAGCCCCGTGCCTAACCACTGGACCGCTAGGCAACTCCCAGCACAGGCTATTTTGTATCCTGATCTTTTCATTTAACATTTTCTTAGTCACAGTCATTTACTATATGGCTTCCTTCTATGGCACTCAGTGGATATGGTACTACAACTTTTTTCTTGGACACTTGGGATGGGGAAACAGTGGAAACAGTGGCTGACTTTATTTTTCTGGGCTCCTAAATCACTGCAGATGGTGATTGCAGCCATGAAATTAAAAGACGCTTACTCCTTGGAAGGAAAATTAGGACCAACCTAGAGAGCATATTAAAAAGCAGAGACATTACTTTGTCAACAAAGGTCCGTCTAGTCAAGGCTATGGTTTTTCCAGTGGTCATGGATGGATGTGAGAGTTGGACTATAAAGAAAGCTGAGTGCTGAAGAATTGATGCTTTTGAACTGTGGTGTTGGAGAAGACTCTTGAGAGTCCCTTGGACTGCAAGGAGATCCAACCAGTCCTTCCTAAAGGAGGTCAGTCCTGGGTGTTCATTGGAAAGACTGATGTTGAAGCTGAAACTCCAATACTTTGGCCACCTGATGTGAAGAGCTAACTCATTTGAAAAGACCCTGATGCTGGGAAAGATTGAGGGCAGAAGGAGAAGGGGACGACAGAGGATGAGATGGTTGGTTGGATGGCATCACCAACTCAATGGACATGGGTTTGGGTGAACTCCGGGAGTTGGTGATGGACAGGGAGGCCTGGTGTGCTGCTGTTCATGGGGTCACAAAGAGTCGGACACGACTGAGCGACTGAACTGAACTGAACTGGGTTGCTTTCAGTTTTTTATTATTATAGATAATGCTGGAATGAACATCCTCACACATAGTACATGGGCTGTACTTCCTCAGAATATGCTACCAGAAGTGTAATCATAGCTCCGAGGCCTGAACAATTTTTTAATCTCTTAGCATATATCAGCAATTATTTGTCTGAGGGGTTACACACTGGCCAGCGCCACATAAGAGCGCTGTTACTCATTCTGAACTGTGCTTAGGGCTATTCAAGGCTGAAGGATGTCTGGTTAAGACATGGTAATTACAAGGGCAGAGAGCCAGAGGAGAAGGGTGATGACAGGGACTCAGGCTAAATTAAGCAGAAAGCGATCCACAATTCACCACAAACCTAGAGTGAGTCAGGACTCTGTTCATTCTCATTGTAGAAAAAAAAAAAAAACACCCTTGATAACAGGAGCTATTAATAGGGCATGGCATGTCCAGTAATCTTTCCGTTAGACTATGCATTTAGTCAGACCCTTGTTTGAGGCTTGGAACCAGTCTGGGTCACTGAACTTCAGACAGGAAATTGGCAAAGATCAGAGAGCTTGATCAACTATGGGGAGCATGAAAGACTCCCAGAGAAAAGTGGAAGGAGTCCAGTAGGCGCATTTTGGGAAAAATAAGAGATTTTTTTCCCCCCTCAGTACTGGGGAGGCCTCTATGGAAGGACAACACGCAGTTTTTGCTTATTTCTTCAGAAGGGGCCTCCACCAACCAGCAGGAACTTCTGTAAGGCCCAGGCACAACTGTTTAAGACTCTGGGTGACTATTCAAGTCTTGGGCTGAGTGCTCTTGAGCTACTGGCCCTGGAAATACTTCAGAAGCTGCCTGTTCTTCTGCCCTGAGTGGTTCAGATATCCAGCTGTTGGGTGTCCAATAGGTCCCTTAGGGGCCCACTCCAGCTTTATGACAGCTGTTTCCTGGCAGCCGCCTGGTGAGAGGGTAGGTGAGGTCACAGAGGAGTGCTCCCCAGGTTCCCTGGACCAGCATTCTCCTTTCTGTTCCCTCACCTTCATTCCAGTGTGTGTTCACAGCCAGGCAGGTTGGCCAGTCGTGACATCACCTGATCCTGCTATTCCAGCCCCACTGGGCATAGAGTGGACTTAGAAGCTGGGGCAGGGGAAGTAGAAACTATTCAAACAAGGCCCTCTTGGTGACATGGAGAGTGGGAGTGACCCAGGAGACCTCAAGAGTCCTTTAGTTCAGCCTCCTACAGAAACAGCTTTCTACAATATAACAGTCGCTTTACAAACATTCTTTTGAATTCCCACAACCTTAGAGGTAGGTTTTCACAGGTATGGAATTGGAGATTAAGACAACTTATTTGCTGAGGGTTACACTGCTGGTGAAGCAGTGCCTGCTTAGTCTACTTGGCAGGAAAATCTGTGCCCTGGCCGCAGAGTTCTGAGCAGAAAACTGCAGACCCCAGAGCCACCCCAAACCCACACCGCTGACCTGGGACTGGGACTCAGGGACCTGGTTATTCACCAGGGTGGCTTCCCAAGTCACATGTCTTCTTCCCACGTCTCATGCGGGAAGGCCAAAGATGAGACCTGGCCCAGGCCTGCCTGGGTCAGGTGTAACTGAGCAGCAGACAGGCTGTGGACTTAGTTCTCTGACCTCCAGACTCTCATACTAACCAATATCGCGAAAAACCCGCTTCCAGGAGGGCCCGACAGGGTCTGAGCCAGTAGTTGTCTGGAGGGCCAGAGGCAGCGAGGTGTAGTCGAAAAACTCTGACTTGGGGTTAGAATTTCTGGGTTTCAGTCCAGGCTGGACCTATGGCAAGTTACTTAAAACTTAAAGTTTCCTCATATGCAAAACCGGGCAATAGTAAACTCCACAAGAAGCACGCTGACGCCAAAACAGGCATTGTTGTGCGTCAAAGCAATACCAGCTGACCTTTGTTTCGCGCACTGTTGAAACCTGCGGGCGGCCCCAGAGAGCCCTGGGCTGGAGCAGGGGTAAATACTACAACTCCCAGGAGGCTGCGGGCGGCCCGGCGCTGGGCGGTGACGTAATGGGGGCTGGCGCGGGGCGCTGATTCGGCCGGAGCTGCCAGCGGGGTGGCTGCCGCCGCGGCTCATTACAGCTGCTGGAGCAGCAGCGGCCCCCGCCCCCGGGCACCCTTCCCGGGCCTCGACCTCCGGCCCCACACGGTGAGTCCAGTCGGGCGGCCTTGGAGTGGCCAAACCGGGAGTATCCTGGGGCTACAGGAGGGACGGGAAAGGAGGTGGGGGCGCCCGGGGTTGGAGGGGATCGGGACAGGGCGAGTGGAGGTGGCGGGGGTGCATCAGCCGCGGGGTGGGGGTGCATCAGTCGAAGTGATGCCCAAAGGGGAAAGTGGGGGCAGGAGGCAGGGGATGGGGCGTAGTGGAGAAGCGCTTGGGCTGGGGATGGGGGCGGGGAGAGGCTGGGCTTCGGGGATAAAGGTTTGGCCGCTTCCAGCTGGGTGGACGTGTGGGGGTGGGGCTCCGGACGAAGCCAGGCTCCGAGTGCGAGGTCCCAGGCTGCGGGGTGGAGCGGAGACCCCCACTTCGTCTCGAAGTCCCACTCTGTAAACCCCAACAATAGTGCGGACTCCGCCTCCTCGCCTCACCCTCTCCCCGTGCTAGGGGTTCGCTCCTCTTCTCGCCTTCTTTCCATCCCCACCGCCCTCCCGAGTCCGGGAGGAAGAGCTGGAGCTAAGTGGTGAGCGACGGTGGTGGCCCTGCCGGTTGTGGGGGTGGGCAGAAAGTGGCTTTGTGTCAGGGACTCCCCGCTGGGGTCCAGGTTGCAGGCTCCTATGCTTTGTGCTCCTCACCCAGAAGGCGAAAGATTTGCTGCCCTTAGTTGGGGGAGAGATTAGGAAGCAGCTCACCTGGCCGTTGGCACTGTGGTGTTGGCTTAGGTGTCTGACAGACTGGGCAGAGATATTTGTGTAGGAGCCAGTAGGAAAGGGGAGGAAGGAGTGGGAAAGAGCTGCCAGCAAGAAAGTAGTTAACAGAACAGAGTTGCTGCAGGCTTTGGTTTGAGTCAGGTTATGAAACCACCTCGGGGACTGACGCGGGCAGACACCTGCTAGTTTAGCGGCAGAACTTTTCAGCCTCAGCTGCTGTGAGCTTACTTTGTGTCTGTCAGCTTCTTCTTCCCATTTCTCCCCTTCTGGGCCAGGGGCAGTTAGGTTACTTCACTAATGGAAGTGGTGTGTACCCTTAGTCACACAAAAGTCTCAAGAGAGCTTTTCTTAGTTTATTGCTGCCAGTCTTTCCCTCAGTTCATTGACTTTTCTATCTTTTCGGGGGGAGGGGGAGTCTCCTGGGAATTTCTGCTCTCAGGGCACCTGGTGTTCAGGCTGCAGAAAGAAGCTTCCCAGGGTGTCAGTTGAAGCCGTAAGTCTGAGCCCCCCCGAGACGCCTCAGACTTTGCTGGGTGCCCTGTTACAGCCAGAAAGGAGTGTTGAATCATCTGGGACTCAGCCAGGCTCTTGGCCCTCCCGGACAAAACAACTCTGGAGGGCTAGAGGTGTTGCTACTCCTTTATCCTTGTAGGTCTAGATTAGGGAGAAGTGGGGAAGGGAAGTAGTTTCTGGTCCTACTTGGGGAACTCTCTCCCTCTTCTTCGTCAGTAGTTAAGCCCTTCGGGCCGTCACTTCCTAGACGATCTCTCCACCCTCCACTCCCTTTCCACCAGGTGGAGGCTTTTGTGCAGTAGGTTTCCCAGGAGCTGTGTTTGGGTAACTGAAGCCCTAAGGCCCTGGGAAGGTAAACAACCGAGCCAGTCCTGGTTTTCTAGTTCCCTGGGTTTCTCTTAGGCCCAATTATCCAACCTAATGGGTTGAGCTCATGGGCCCCAGGAGCATGACTGCTTTGGAGCCTTCGCATGTATGTTTGTATGTTGGGAAGGTGTGTTGTGGGTCTCATTTCCCCTGAGGTCTCTAAGCTTGGAGCCATCCGAGAAGAGGAAACTTGTTCCCATTATCCTGGAAGTAGGGAACTGATCCTTGAGAATTCCAGCTCCTATGCAGTCTCTGTGATCCCACTCAGAGATAGAGGGAACCAAGTTGGGGGGTGGGGGTGGGGTCCTCGCAGCAGAGTTGGGGGATGACCTTCTGAGCACTACCAGGATACCCTCATCTGGAACCCCTTTCTGTATCCCCAGGAAAGATGGGGCTGTTACCATGGTGATGACCTTAGGGTCTTTATTGGGCAGGATCTCCCCTTGGCTCAGGAGGTGAGCCAGTACAAAGGTGTCATCTGTTCCCACCTCTTGCTGGTCAGAAGGCCCTCAGAGATCTGGGGACAGCTGAGCTCTGGACAAGGGGCTGCTCGTTTCCCTCCTTACCTGCATCCAAGAATGGGCTGGGCTGCATGGTTTCATGGGCAGCCAGGGAAGCCCTCCGGGTTCCCCTTGCTAAAGGGCCTCTGCCCTTGGAACTGGGCATAGGAAGGCATGGTGCTAATAACTTACACTTGGAAACAGATACTCGGAAAAGAGGCCCAGGTGAGGATGGGTAGGCAGAGAGGGAAAGGGGCAGGAGAGAGGCTGTAGGTGTGTCCCTGGGAGAAGTCTGTTAATGTGGGCTCCAGGCGCCCATGGGCACTGTAGACATTGGTCATGTTCACTGTCCTCGCCCCTCCTCTGGTAGGGAAAAGGGCCGAGGTGGTTTGGCAGGAAAACGGGTGGCACCAGGAGGGCTAGCCTGAGTGGCTTCTAAATGGATAAAACATCTGGATGGGTGGGTTTGTGTCCCCAAGAAGGCAGCTTCCAGGTCTGGGCAAAGGTTGTCTCTTGTCTGTTTTTTCTTTTCTTCCTTTTCTCTCTCTTTCTACCCCCGCCAATCCTACTGAGTTAGGGTGCAGGGAGACCCAGGATACTTCATCCATTACTGCCTGTTCCTTCTCATAGGGAGAGCAAGGGGTTCAGCGGTGGAGATGTGTCATATCAGACCCTCAGTGAGACGGAGTACAGCAGGGGTTATTGCTGAGTGATTGTTAGGGCACGGGCCTCTTCTCCCCTGCCCTGGGCTGCTTGGGTAGAAGGGTCCCCAGAGGGTGAGATTGCAAGACAGGCAGTGGTTTCTTTGCTCTGGGGCTGGATGCCTGTTGATGGCCTGTCCACCCAGGCAGTTCCAGTGCCTGGAAGGGCACTGTCCTGATTGGGTGATGTACAGAGCAGCCTGGTGTTTGTCCCAGCCCAGCACCAGGAAATGGATAAAGTCTGCCTCCCTGCAGAAATTGGAAGGTGTGAGGGAGCAGGGAAGGCGGTGTGACCTGTCTTGCCTGTGCTGCTTGTTTGTAGGACAGTGGCAGGAGAGGGGCAGCAGGATGAACGTGGGAACAGCACACAGCGAGGTGAACCCCAACACGCGGGTGATGAACAGCCGCGGCATCTGGCTCTCATACGTGCTGGCCATCGGGCTTCTCCACGTCGTGCTGCTCAGCATCCCCTTTGTGAGCGTCCCCGTTGTCTGGACCCTCACCAACCTCATCCACAACATGGTGAGGGCCTGCCCGCTGCCTGCCTTTGGTGGGGTGGGGGTAGGGGACCCTCCCCCCGAGACGTGGGCCAGATGTCAGGGTGACATGCTGACTTCAGTCACCAGAGTTCTCTTCTTTCTGCCCCACCCCCCATTACTGGAATAAAATCTGCAGGTATGGCCACACCTCTTGGACGGGGTGGCTTATGGATTGGAAGAGAGGGTCATCAAGAGCTGAGCTAAGGACCCCAAAGAGTCTGCAGCACTTGGATGCCTAGCCTGGGGCAAAAATGCCTCTTTCCCCAATCAAGGTCCTTCTCTCTTGCCCCTCCGTGCTCTTTCACTACCTGCTTGCTCCCTGGTACTCTTGGCGGGCAAGCAAGACCTGGTTCCTTTCCATCATCTGGCCTCCCCACAGCTGGCGCAGGAAGCCTAGCCCCGGGCTGGAGAGACGGCGTCTCCTTGCTGGTTCTATGTTTGACTCCTCCCCGGGAATTCTCCTCATGCCAGGCCTGCCCTCTCACCCAATGGGTCTCCTTATTCTCTGGCCAGTCTCCCAGCTGCTCCAGCCTGACCTCCGGCCCGCATCCCCCTGCCCAGTAGATGGGGCTCCGAATCACTGGGAGCCCATGTCTGTGACTGGGGCAGAGGAGCTGAGCTGGAGGGCCCTTGGCGTTCTGTGTCCTCTAATGAAGGCCCCTCCCTCCAGGGCATGTACATCTTCCTGCACACAGTGAAGGGGACACCCTTTGAGACCCCGGACCAGGGCAAGGCGAGGCTGCTCACCCACTGGGAGCAGATGGACTATGGGGTCCAGTTCACCGCATCTCGGAAATTCCTGACCATCACACCCATCGTGCTGTGAGTGCCTTGGGCAGAGGAGGATGCTAGTGGAAAGGCCAAGGCCTGGGGAACCCTGGGGCCCTGCGAGGCTTAAACCCCTCACCAGCTGTGGCGCTTGACATAGGAATGACCAGAGGAAGAAAGGCTGGGGTGCCCCTGGGTCTCATGCTGGGCTCAGGTTGTGACTCCCTGGTCCTGTCTGTCCTCTGTTGGAGCTTCCTTCCTGCCACTGAGTTTGGTCCTCAGGTCTGGGGTAGAACACGGGGCCTGGGTCAGCAGGAGCTTCTGTAACTGGGGGGATCTTACCACCCTACTTCAGTTCTGGGGGGGTCTTTGCCGTAACCTGTCACTGTCAGAAATGTCTCCCTCAACCAGGGAGGGGGGAAGAAAGGGACCTTTCAAACAGAGTTTTATACCTCCTCCCAACCTCCCCCTACAGGTACTTCCTCACCAGCTTCTATACCAAGTACGACCAGATCCATTTCATCCTCAACACTGTGTCTCTGATGAGCGTGCTCATCCCCAAGCTGCCCCAGCTCCACGGAGTTCGGATTTTTGGAATCAATAAGTACTGAGGGCGCAGCCCCTTCCCCTGCCCGGGATGGCGGGGAGGGGTCGAAGCCTGGGCTGCGATGCTGAAGACAGAAGGAGCCTCTGGTAGCCGCCAGAGACGGGGGTTGAGCCTCCGGGCCCTAGTTTTCTCCTCACTTCCCCCAGTAGCAGACTTGAAGTAGCTTTTAGTGGGTTGGGGTGGGGGCCCCCTGGGGCTCTGACCCCTTCTGATTTTTTTTTTATTATCTTTTCCTTTTGCCTTTTGGATAGAGACTCTGTGGGGGTGTTCATGAAATGGGCTAGGCTTCTGGGCTGAACACAGACCTGTGAGGTTGGGGCAAGAGAAGCCCCCTGCTCACTTGCTCATCCTCAGACTGCTAAAGCACTTTAACCCCTGTGAGCGGGGCAGAGGGAACGGTACAGCTTCTAGTTTGTTTCACTTTAATTCTTAAGTCTTTAGAATGACACTTCGTGTGTGCTTGTATCTATGAAAGCAACCGTGTGGCAGCATCTCATCGCTCTGTGTAGAGAATTGACTAATCCAAGTCAGATGGCTCTCGCATGACCCACCTGGGGTATTGGGTAGGAGTGGGGAGGGTAAGGAGCAGGATGGTGGGCTGGATGTGGGTGGCCTGGTCCCAGGGGTGAGGGGCCAGGGCTGCAGCCATCCTGGCCCTGGGGGAGGGAGTTGGGGGCAGGGGTGGGATACTGAATTGAGTCTTAGAAGAATGGGGCCAGGTAGCAGCTGGGATTGGTGTGAGGGGGGTGGGTGGTGGGGACAGACCCAACCTCATTCTTTCAGAAGTGGTCTGGGAGGAGGGGCAGAGTCAGAGGGATCATTTACCCCCAGCGTGGCGGGGTGATACATTGGTAAGGAGGCTGCTGTGGATCTGCAGCTCCTGGGTGGCGTGGCGGGGCGGAATGGGTGGGAGAGGCCCGTGAGTCATCGAAAGCCCAGGTCCAGTGTGACACTGTCTCTGCGGTGGTGGTGGGGGGTGGCGTGGGGATGCTGCACAGCAGCAGTGCTGCAGCCCTTCCACAGACCTTCTCACGCAGACGGGGCCTGGGCCACGGCCTCTCGTGTGGCATGCACCTGTGGGGTCATCAGGTCACCGCCAATTGGGTTTGGTGGGCTAGAGAGTCCTGCATGGTCCCCGCCTAAGCAGGACAGTGGAGGGAGCAGGGAGTGACCTGTGGGGGCTGTCCACTCAGGCTGAGGAGGCGAGGCGGGGCGGGACCAGAGTGGAGCTGCCTTCTCCCCACCCCCGCCATCTGACTGGGGTCTGTGTTACTTCTGAGGTGTGGGTACCAGGGCCTTGAGGGAGCAGTGGGGGTTGAGGGGGGTCACTGGCCCTGTTTTCTGCCTCTCGGTCCCCCCAAGCCCCACCCCATGTATCATAGGGAACTTTCACCTCAAAATCTTTCTAAGCAAAGTGTGAATAGGATTTTTACTCCCTTTGTACAGTATTCTGAGAAATGCAAATAAAGGACAATGTGTTCCTATTTCCCCAGAGTCTGGCCTCTGCTTCCTGGAGGGCTCTGGAGGAGGGGCGGGGGGAGGGCAGTGTGGTGCATGGGTCCAACCCTCTGCCTGGATGGTAGGAGGGCCCCTGGGACCAGGAGAACAGGGTGAAGGGGCTGGTGGCGAGCTAGCCGAGGCAGCAAGCTGGCCAGAGTGCAGCACTCTGCTCTGGGACTTTGCCTGGCTGGTCCTTAGACAACTTACGCCTTTGGGCTTGGTTGGCTGAGCCAGGCCGGGCTGGCAGAGGGAGAGTTTGTGCCACAGCCAGGGAGGGTGTCAGTTCAGCCATAGCTTCATAAAGAAGCCAGAGTCCCAAGGGGTGCCCAGTCCTTTCCTCTGAATTCCTCCCCCTGAATTCCTGTCACTTCCCCTGCCTTGGAGGGCGGCTTCTCCCCCTGGTCTCTCTGTCCTCAGAGGAAACTTCCTGCTTCCTCCTCCCTCCACAAGCATGAGTGGGAGGGAAGAGGACGTGAGGCTCACCTGCCAGGGAGGGGCCTTTGCAGCCTGTTCTGTGCAGTATAATCTGTGTCTGTCTGTCTATCTCCCACCTTCCTGCTCCCTGGGTCCTTGAGGAGGGAAGAGTCAGTTTCTTACCTTTGACCTGTTGTCCAGCCATAATGTGGCTTATCTAAAACTCTGAGAGGTGGGGCACCTAGCTCTCCAGTTCTTTTTTTTTTTTTTTTAATTTCAGTTCCCATATCATATAGTCCCAAGACACAGTGGCCAGGAACTGTGCAGAGACCTTACACAGAGGGGATTCTTACAACCTCCAGTTTTGGTGAGTAGCTGAGGACAAAAACGAGGTGTGTGGCCCCTGAGATGGATCCGTAGGCCCTGGGCACACCCTTTCCATAATCCCAGAGGGATTCCTAGGTGGAGAATGAGTTGAGAGTTGATCACCATGACGGGGGCAGGAGCAGAGAAGGGAACATGGGTGAGGGGTGAGCAGGTGCCTGCGTCAGCCAGAAGGGAATTAGGGGAAGGTGGCCAGGAAGCCTGTAGGGTGTGGTCTGGCCTCAGGAGGGTGGCAGAGGAGCCTGAAGAAAGGGGAAAAGATCTGAAAAGGAAGGAGAGGCAGAGTGACTGATGGAAGAGGAGAGAGTAGGAAGGATTTGGAGGGAAGAGAGCCTGAGGGCTGCAACGTGGTGGGGATCAAAGAGCTGCTGCTGATGAGAAATGAGGAGGGGCAGCCGTGTCAGGCTGGACTGGTGGTGGGCCTATGGAAGGTCCTGCAGGGCCGGCGAGTGGGGAGGCACAGGGGCCAAAAGTAGGCCAGGGAGAGGGTGAAGCAGAGAGTGGGTGGCGGGAGATGTCCCAGGTAAGGTTTTGGGATTCATTTGCTTTTAGCAAGTATGGGGGGATCCTTCAGAAGGTGACTGGAAACGGAGGAGATAGGACTTGGGGATGGGGGGCTGTCCAGGATATCCAGCTGCAAGCCACTGTTTAAGTATAAAAGTAGGGTACTACCCTTTCTGTTTCCTTCTGAGACCAGTTTATCACCATCTTACTGGGAAATGGTGGGTAGGGGCACCCATCCAACTGCCTTCAGAACAGGAAGGGAGGGAGGCCCAGGAGTCAGAGCCAAGGGAAGAAGTCGTCTGTTGGGGTTGGTAACGTGAGGTCTGCACCCAAGCCCTTCATCTCTTCCTGGTTCCTCTGTTCATCAGCACTGGTAAGGTTTGGGGATGGTGGGCCTGCCTTCCCACCCATCAGGTCCCTCTGAGCAAGGGGCAACTCTGCTGTGGGAGACTCAGAAAACAGGTCTCACTTTCCTTTTGGGGCAATCGCCATTCCAGCTTTCCTCCAGAAGGGTTCTACCAGCCATGAGGAGAGTCTGGCATTTGTGATGATCATTCCATCTGTGTAGTAAATGCCACACCTTCTAGAAACAGGGAAGCCAAATCATTCCAAGTTCTGATTGGCCTAGAACTTTTGGATCGGCCAAAAATAGAAGATCAAAAAACCTGAACCAATATCCCCCTGCCCCCAAACTTCAATTGGCTTCCTATCCCCAGTTGGTCCAGGCACAATGCCCACGGTATTTGAGTCAATCTCAAGAGCTGTGGTTAAAGAGATAGACACCAGTGGAGAGACGATTGCCGTCAGAAGCCTCAGCGATGCTGACAAATTCCACTGCTCCTATCTGGTGAAGAAGAGGAGACGTTTCTTTGGATACCAGTATGACAAGACAAACCTCACCCTGAAGGACATCCTGGAGTGTGAAGTACCATTTGATATGGTGGTTCCTGAGTTGCAAGGTCAGTATGAGGTGGTGAGAGACTTTGCCCACTCCTACTCTACCCCTCTCTCAGGGCCCCATTGCTATCAACCAGGTCAGCCAGTCAAAGAAACCGTGGAATTTGTATGTACACATCCGTACACCTCAACTTAAGAAATGTTCAAGAGAGCTACATGGGGAGAAGGGAATAGGGGAAGTGTCAGTTTGTTTTTCTTGGAAACTATGCCTAAATATTCTTTTTTCCTATTTTTTCCCTTTGTAAATAATTCGCTTTTAAATTAGCTAAGGTCTTCTCATGTGTTTATAAAATTAATCATTTAAACGTATAAATAAACGGAAACAATTTGCTTAGTGGTTAAGAAAGGACTCAGGCTTTAGAACTGGGGGACATCGGACTTCAAAACCTGGCTCCGCCACACTTATCAGCTGGGTAACCTCTTGCTTTCTCTATCCTTGTTTCCTCATCTGTCAACTTGAGAAGACTGTTGCAAGAATCAAATGAGGTAAATTACGTAAATCATTTACCACTGTGCCTGCAAGAAGGAGCGTTCAATCAAAGTTCGCCCCAGACTTTCAGCTGGTGGCAGTTATTATTATTAGCCCTTCCTGTTCCCTGGGGATGGCGGTTGAATGGGAAGTTGCCGGTCAGCAGAACTCTGTAAGGGTTCAGAGGCCTTAGGAGAGAAGTCTGTCCCATTCCCCTGCTTCCAAGCTCAGCGGTTCCCAATTCTTGGGGTTTCTTGGGTTTCAGAAGCCCCAGGAGAGGTGTCAATGAACCTTCTCTTGGAGACTTTATTACGGCGTCTCACGCCTCATGGTGAGGAGTTTTACAACTCAGATATCTCTACCAAAATCCTTTTGGTTCTCCCCAAGAGATGGAAAAGAATTCTAACACCACCACTGTATAGTTACCTGCCACGTATGACTGTTATGTGATCCAGAACAGTACCCAGATTGCTCAGAGGTGGTGGGCTTTTCGCAAGTGGAGTTTAATTCAGCAAGCAAGCAGCTTTAGGAAAATTTCAGATTAACGTTTTTCAAAGACTCTGAGTCGATTTTCTGAAAATTGAGTTGCCAAGAGTCAATTTACTAAAAGCTAGTTCTCAAAAAAATAAAAATCAGGGACTTCCCTAGTGGTCCAGTAGATAGGAGTCTGAACTTCCACTGCAGGGGGCACAGGTTCGAGCCCTTGTAGGGGAACGAAGGTCCTGCGTGCCGCTCAGTGTGGCCACCGCCCGTCAAAAAAAAATCAGACAAGTTCTTTGAAAAAAAAAAAAAACTTTAAAGCAGGACTAGGATGTTTTGCAATGATCATATTATTCTCCATGGGCAGGGGCAAGTTTAATTATGGAAAATTGATGAGGTTAACTTCCTTTAAGGGAAATTCTATCTGTTTGTATAAAAAATTCAAAGACAGAGGTGAAACCAAACTTTAAAAAAATTCTTAAGAATGAGGTGAGCTGATCATTTAAATTGATTTTTAGCAATTTGACCTGCTTCTTTTTGAAACATTATTATTTTAAACTATTTGGTGTGGATGGTGTACATAGGTTTTTTAAAAATTAAAGTCCATTACCTGATGTGAAGAGCCAACTCATGGGAAAAGGCCCTGATGCTGGGAAAGACTGAAGGCAGGAGGAGAAGAGGGTGACATAGGATGAGATGGAAGGCATCACCGACTCGATGGACATGAGTTTGAGCAAGCTCCGGGAGATAGTGAAGGACAGGGAAGCCTGACGTGCTGTGGTCTATGGGGCCGCAAAGAGTCAGACAGGACTGAGTGACTGAACAGCAACAAAGTTATACTCAGATTTCTTTAGTTTTATTCAGATATCTTTGGTTTTCATCTAGTGTCCTTTTGCTGTTCCAGGATCCCATCCAGGACATCGTGTTACATTTAGCTGTCGCGTCTCCTTAGGCTCCTCTTGGCTGTGACAGCGCCTCAGACTTTCCTTGTTTTTAACGGCCTTGATGGTTTTGAGGAGTACTAGTCAGGCATATTATAGGATGCTTCTCTACTGAGATTTGTCTGATTTTTTTTGTCTCTTAGACCTAGGAAATGAGTTTGGGGGCCGGGGAAAAATTACAAAGGTAAAGTACTATTCTCACCACATCATGTCAAGGGTTTGCTGCTGTTGTTGCTTACCCACTGCGCTCCTCCATCCATGGGATTTCCAGGTAAGAATACTGGAGTAGATTGCCATTTCCTTTTCTAGGGGACCTTCCTGATTCTGGGATCAAACCTGCATCTGCTGCATTGCCGGAGGATTCTTTGCCACTGAGCCACCTGGGAAACCCTCATAACAAGGGTACATATTGTCAACAAGACTTATCACTATTGATATTGACCTTGGTCACCTGGCTGAGGTAGTACCTGTCAGGTCTCTCCATTGTCACGTTATTCTTCTGCACTGCCCCTCTCCATACTGTGTGGGCTCTGTTGCATGGCTTGTGGGATCTAGTTCCCCAGCCAGGGATCAAACCCGTACTCTCTGCAGTGGAAATATGGAGTCCTAACTATTGGACCAGGGAATCCTCCCATACTGTAGCCTTTGTGTGCATGAGGTTTGATTTTTCTTTCTTTCTGATAAAGTACACCAAATTTTATGTTACTCAAGAAACAAATGGGCCCTGAGACATTAGCATCACACACACAGGACTGATTTCAGGCATTGTTTCTAGGTCTGGCATGTTTCCACCAGTTTCAAAATGCATTTTTTTCTCTAGAAATCCAGGCCCACCCCTAAAATGCAGCAGTAGATGCTCTCCTGCCTCTGTAGGCTCAGAACGGGGAGGTCTGAGAGAAAGGCACTCAGCTTGGCAGCATCTCCACACACTCACCACTAACTCTGGGGCAGCAACTCGGACTCCAGGCCCTTATGCAAGGCCTTATGTAAGGCTGGGCAGAGTCCATGTCCCTGGGCAACTTTCCAGAGTTGCCTTACTTTACACCTGTTCAGGTCACACAAACACAGAGAGTGAACTCTGCTTAATTTTTATTTCCCAAAGGTGGTGTTCATTCCCTCAGTCGTGTCCAACTCTTTGTGACCCCATGGTCTATAGCCCTCCTGGCTCCTCTGTCCATTATTCTCCAGGGAAGAATACTGGAGTGAGTTGCCATTTCCTACTCCAGGGGATCTTCCCGACCCAGGGATTGAACCTGAGTTTCTTATTGTCTCCTCTATTGGCAGGTGGGTTCTTTACCACTACCGCCAGCTGGGAAGCCAGGTGGTCAGAGGCTCCTGATTCTTTCGCTTTACTTTTCTTTGTTTCATTTCAGCCTCTCAAATGGTTTAATAGGACTAGCTCACATTTATTGAGCATTTAGCAGTGTGTTAAGTGCTTAGCTGCATGATTTAATCTCCTCAAGCACTGGAAGTAGGTACTATGAATATTCTCCTTGTATAGATGAGGAAACAGATTCAGAGGTAAAGTGACTCACCCAAGGTCATTTGGTAAGACTGTGGCAGAGTGGGCTCCAACCATGGTAACTTCCAGGGAGAGCAGCATTGGCTGGAGAACCATGGCTGGAAGACTTGCTCAGAAGAGAAGAGGATCATGAGGGGAGCCCAGGATGGGGCGCATCAGCAAGGATCTTCTAGAGAGAGAGTTTTGGGTCAGCCTCAGTGAAAATAACGACATTGTGACCTTACCTTTCTCTTTCCAGGTCAAGGTGATAACTTTGAAATTCTGGACGTCGTAGACTCAAAGGGAAGTTTGGCAGTGAAATTTCACCCCCAAATGACATTTAAAATAGCATTCCACATTTTCCAGGAGAAGAATATCAAGTTAGAAAAGAGCGAGATACCCCAGGAATTCCTGGATTCCCTTAAGAACAAGTGAGGCTGGAGGTGGGCAGTAAGGGGGAAGAAGAGAGGGAGAAGCCCATATTTTGGGGCACCTAGGCCATCGGAGGTGGGGAGCCCTGGCTGGTGCTGCCTCCCACTCCCTACTCCCAGTACCCCTCGCCCCTGCAACCCAGTCCTTACTCAAGCATGCCCTCCTCTTCTCCAGCCTTTGCAAGCCTTCTCATTCGTCCAGAACCAGCCTCCAGGAGCCCTTCTTCTGAGGTCCCCAATTCACTTACTTTCCTGCTGTTCTTCAGGGTAACTGATGACTCTGACTTGGCGTAAACTGGGTGGTTTCGAGACCACTCTCCTCTGTTTTCTTAAACCGTGTTGCCCAAATCTTCATTTTGTGCTTGTTTCACTTTGCTTTGTGGCAAGTCAGTGGTTTCCATGTACCTGTCCCTCACTGCAATAAGAACAACCTGTTACCAGGGACCGTCTTTACTAACCTCTCTGTTTATCCCCAGCACATGGTAAGTACTCAAGAAGAGAGATGAGGTGAAGCAGAGTGAAATCAAAGCACCCCGGTTGAACATTTCCTGCACAGGAAGTGCCATCACCCCACCCCACCAGGGTTGCACCCATCAAGTGCTACAGACATTCTAATAGCTGAGGGCATGGTCCTTCCAAGGGACTCCACCAGCCTTCCCCCTCAGCAGTTATGTTGTGGCTGGTATTGGTGTCTTCTCCCCTAGCTGGAATTGTTGGAAAGTGTGGATGGTTCAGGGAAAGGGGCCCCTCTGTTTTCCCGGGCTAGCCCTCCCCCAGCAGGGTGGATGCCTTTTGTTTCCCCTTTTTAATTAAGAACTGAAAGGCTTACAGTGAAATTGTACTGGTCCTTTGACCTGCTCCTACCACCACAGTCTTGCTGGGGAGGGGCCTTTGCTGAGGGAACTCTTTTTTTTCTAGAATGCATTGTTTCTAGGGTGAGGCTATGTTGAGTGTATAAATAGAGTTGTGTGGGGGCAGGTAGGTAAAGGAAGGTCACCAGAGGCAAGGATGTAGGTAGGTCTTTTGACTGCAAATACCAGGAGTTCCATCAGGCTGTTTTAAGTCACAAAATGAATTTCCTTGTGTGTTGGTCGCTCAGTTGTGTCTGACTGCGACTCCATGGATTGTAGCCTGCCAGGCTGCTCTGTCCATGGGATTTCCCAGGCAAGAATACTGGAGTGGGTTGCCATTTCCTTCTCCAGAGGATCTTCCTGACCCAGGGATTGAACCCAGGTCTTGTGCATTGCAGGTGGATGCTTTACCCTCTGAGCTACTAGGGAAGCCCACGAATTCCCTTATGGAATCAGAAATGGCACATGGACCCCAAAGGTGGACAATGCGCAACCAGGTCCCAGAGACCCATGTAGGGAGCTGGGACCGCTTCTGAGAGAAGGGGCTGCTGTGGACTGGGCACATGCCCATCTCAGTGCTGTGAGAAGGGCACAAGCTTGGGACTTACACAGACCGGGGTTTGAATCCCAGCTCTGTGCTTATTTGCTGTGTGACCTTGGACCATTCGTGACCTGTCTCTAAGCCTCAGTTTCACATGAAAAACAGATGCAAGCATAGGGGTGTGGAGAGGATTAAGTGAAATGACGTGTGAAGTATTTCACTGTGCTGGCATACTCTAATCTTCCAGAGATGCTAGTGGGTTCCCTTCCCACTTTGCACCCCCTTCCCCCTCCATGGTGGGTTAAGTGAACTCTGACAGGGGTTCCACGTTCCTTGGTTTTCCGGCCTCGGGAGCACTTACTCTCAAATAGAGAGTAACTGGTGGGGAGGGAGAAATGTGCCTAGGAGGTGGGGCCCCACTCATTCCCCCTTTACTCCCTCCAGGAAGCTGAAGAAGGAACTGCCTCCTTCATTCCAATCAATCCAGGCGAAGAGAGAAGACCTGTATCTAGTGACAGAAACTCTGAAGACAAAAAGGACTGAAACCCTGAAATATGAAACGCAATTTGGTTTTCAGATCCTGTTGAAAATGTTTGGTTTCCAATGTAAACACAAGGTTAGGATCTCTGGAGACAGGGACTGTGGGCGAGCCAGCTTGGCTCACACACTGCAGGTCAAGGGCTGCCAGCCCAGATACCAGGCTCCTCATCTCTTCCTCTAGATTTTTCTGAGCAGTCTTGCCTGCTCCTTGGCCTTCTTACAACTTCTCTTCTTGCCCCAGGAGAGTATATAGCATCACACAGTCTCCCCTTTGACTCTCTGGCAATGCTCTGTTTTCATTTGCTTCATAGCGCTTCCCATGGCTCATAATTACACCGGTATTTCTTGCTTGTTCCTTGTCTTCCTCCCATTTTAGGAGGCAGGACAACAGGAGCCATGATGCCTGGAACAAAACAGGCATGTTTTGTCCTCCATAAATTTTTTTTTTGGCCAAACCATGTGGCTTGTGGAAATTTAGTTCCCCAAGCAAGGATCGATCCCAGGCCCCTGGCAGTGAAAGTGTTGGGTCCTAGCCACTGGACAGCCAGGGATTTCCCCATAAATATTTGTTGAGTGAAATGGAAATGAAGTCAGACATGGATTCAAATATCAACTCTGCTATTGTGAAATGGGCTCATCTGCTGACCCTCTCAGAGCCTCGGTTCTCTCATCTGTAAATTGAGGGTAATAATGTCTACCTCCTGGGATTGTTTGGGAGATCAGGCATGGTAAGTCTGTCAGGAACTGAGGGGTCAATCTACATTGCTCCTTTTTCCTAGCACCAAAAGGAAGTGACCATCACCCCTGAGAAGGTCCTGGCCTATCGGGTAAAGCAGCTTGTCTTCCCCAGCGCGGAGAGGATGGGTAAGCTAGGCCTGGTAGGGTTGGGGGGTGGGGTAGGGGAGCTGAACACATGAAGAAGGTGGGGGTCAGTTCAACTGGGGTTTGTGTCAGTCTATAGGGGTCCTGGTGGCCTGGATGGTGGGAGGAAGTTTCAGGGACTGGGAAGAAGGATGGAAGGTGTTGTTGCTTAATCACTAAGTTATGTCCAGCTTTTTTTACAACCCCATGGATTGTAGCCTGCCAGGCTCCTCTGTCCATGGGATTTCCCCGGCAGGAATACTGGAGTGGTTTGCCATTTCCTTCTCCAGGGATCTTCCCAACAGGGATCGAACCTGTGTCTCCGGCATTGGCAAGCAGATTCTTTACTGCTGAGCCACCTGGGAAACCCAATTCTTCCCTAGAGGTGTTAGCTCCTGTCTCTCTCCCAGAATTTATTTTTCCTGTTGGGTGGGGTGGGAAGACTGGGGAGATATTAGAGAGAGGAACTTAGAACTGGGCTTTCTAACAACTGATCTCTCTTTCTATCTAAAAACTGGTTTAGATATTTGTTTCTTGGACAAAACCAGATCCTTTCCAGAAGGTGAGTGACTGGGCCTCCTGTTCATCCTTCTAGAATGGGCAAGGATACTGGGTTTAAAAAGAGGATAGCAAATGACCTGGAATTATAGAGTCATCAGTGCTGAGAATGTAACAGGATGCACTCAAGTTTGAGCCACGGTGAGGGCAGGAGGAAAATCTGCCTGTTGGAGAAGTAGGTTGGATTGCATGCTGGCCTAGGGTTTCCAGGTTCCGCCAACTCTGACCTGCTCTGTGTAGGTCAGTGGGCTGGATCCTGGGTTCACAGTCCTTACTGAAGGCCTATTGGCTTACAGAGCACAGTTGAATTGCCTGGCCCGTTCTCACACAGCACCATGAGCACTGGACTAGGAGTCAGACAGTCTCAGGGTCTTGTCCTGGCTCTCCTGCTCACTAGGCCTACAGCCCCCAGACTCATGGTTGTACTAACCTTAAAATGAACTAGGACTAGACCAGGAGACCTGTATGATTCTGTGTGTGGCTTCCTCTGGCCTTTCAGTCTTTCCCTGAATCCCATAAGGGTTGTACTGCCTAAGATCCCTTGTGAAGGAGTGGAGCGAGGTATGGCTTCCTCTGGCCTTTCAGTCTTTCCCTGAATCCCATAAGGGTTGTACTGCCTAAGATCCCTTGTGAAGGAGTGGAGCGAGGTCTAGGTGGAGTAGAACACTCAAGAGAAATTACTGAAAGTTGTAGAAGCTGCACGTTCAGTTCTGGCAAGGTCTTACTAGCTCAAGTGAGATTCTCCATCACAGAAGAGTCCAGTTCCTGCCGTCACCCACATTTTCTGAGTGGCTAAGGGCATGGTGCTTCTCTCTGGACTTCCCTTTCTCCTTCAATCATCTTAGGCATATGCCTATGGCTGCCTATCTCTGAGTGTAGGAAGGGGTCTGTAAATATAGTACTTTGTCATTTATACACCATGATGAGGACGCAGGCTCCCCAGCATAGGCAGTGAGGGCTCAGAGTCTAGAATTGAGAACCCCCACCAGTGGGACAAGAATGTCCATGGGGTGGGCTGGGGTGGAGGTGACCTGAGGACTCACTGAGATTATTCTTCCTCTCTTTGCAGAGAAAGATGGCGGTTCATCTTGGTTGGGTAAGGATGGGGAGGCCAGCTATGTTCAGGGTAGCTGCACTCCTCACCTTTGAGCCCTCTGGCCCCAAGGAATGCAGCTCAAGTGGGACAGCTGAGTGTGTGTGTGTGCGTGTGTGTGAGGCAAGAATGTTGGGAGGAGAAGGGTAGTGCGTGTTCAGTCGCTTTAGTCATGTCCAACTCTGTGTGACTGTAGCCTGCCAGTCTCTTCTGTCCATGGGATTCTCCAGGCAAGAATACTGACGTGGGTTGCCATGCCCTGGAGAAGGGTAGGGCAGTGCCAAAAGTAGGTTTCCACTTTAGAGGTTGCATCTGTCTCCTCTGAACACTGATTCTCACTGGTACACAGATATCACCTGAGGGAAATGTTGAAAGTAGTGATAACTGAGTTCCACCTCTGGAAATTCTGATTTAGCTGATCTGGGGGTGGGGCCTGGTCTGGGCACTGGGAGTTTTAATTACTCTGCAGGGGATTCTTATGCACAGTCAAGACTGAGAACCACTGTTCTAACTTCCTCTAAATCCTCATTACTCCTATGGTGGTCCAAAGCTCGCACTTTGAATGGCAAGAACTACATAAGCTTTGATTTCCTGGCGGTGGAGAAGAACTGGGGGTTGGTACTAGACTGAAGGTGAGCTGGGAGGTGGAAGTGGGGTCAGCAGAAGGCAGTGATGGTGGGTGTCTATCTGCTTCATGTTAACAGAAAAAGACTAGAAGAAGGGAAGTTACAGAGAGGTGGTCTCCAGAAGAAAGATAGATCAAGAATGGGGTCTGGGGGGCCTTGGTAATGGAGCTTTCTAGGCTGGAGGGATTGGGTTCTTAATTTCTGCCTCTACAGGGAAGTCCTTGAATTTGCAGAATTTCCGAAGTATAAAAGAGACGGTTCAGGACATGGTGCGAGTCCTCCAGGATCTCACTCTGGAGGAGCAAAAAGAGGCGCTAAACTGCTTCACTAAGTGCCTCAGCAGTGAAGAAGAGCTGCAGGATCTAGAGCAAAGAGTAAGAGGCCCAAGGAAGAAGAGGGCAGAGAGAGGGAGGGACGAGTGGGGAGACATCTACTCTGATGGGACTGGGCTCCTCTCTCGCATCTCCTGGTCCTAGGTGTCTGAGGTCCAGTGCTCCGGGGAGCTACAGATGAACAGCCCAGCGAATTCTCTCATAAGCAGTCTTTTCAACGCTGCTGGGGTCTTGATAGAGGCACGCGCAGAAACCATTTGGGATGTCCTGGATGCCCTGATGGGTGAGGAGGGGCTTGGATATAAGCTGGCGTGGAGGACATGCTGAGCAGAGGGACCTGTGGGGAGTCAACTCTTGGGAGGAAGGGGGTATCACTGCCTTTTACATTTTTGGGGGCACAGACTTCACACTTCACAAACCAGCCATCTTCCGCAGGCCAGGGATGGAGGGACTGCTTCCTCTTTCCCCATGGTGCAGTCTCCGACCTCCTGCAGGCTAAAAGGAAAGCAGAAACCCAGTGGGAATTACCCCCGTCTAGCCACGCTGGGGTTCTCTGGAACCTCCTGTGATGCTTGTCCTGGGTCTGATCAGACAGCGAAGCCCTGTCCCACTGTGTGCCCTGCCTCTCTGCTGACCACCCCCTCTCTTGTCTCCAGAGCTGTCTGAGTACCGGCAGTTTGTTGCTGAGGTCCTAGATAAGGGGGAACTGCGCCCTGTGAAGGATGAGGTAAGACAGCTGAGCGCCCAGGTCCTAGTGGAAGTGACTGCGCATGCTCTCAAGGGACCCAGAAACCTCAATGACCAGTCCCTTCCTACTTCATAGTCCACTGCCAGCTCACATCTATGCAGCTGGTTTGTGGCAATTCCCTGGACATGTAGTTTTCAGGACAATTCAGGATGGGGTCTTTAGGCTCTGTTGTTTGCCTGTGGGCAAGAGAGGGGGTGGGAAGCTACTAGATCCAGGAGGGCAATTGGCCCCATGTTGATGCATCAGCAGTGTCTCTTACCATTTGGGAGTATGAGGCTCCCCAGGCTCTGCAGGAAAGTGTGCCATGGTGGATTACAGCCTCTGCTATGGACTCAGGACTAAGGGGTATGGCCACATAGTTGCCATTTTTGGTATATTTCCTTGTTCTCAGCTTTTATAGTCTGGTGGGTTTCCTTTCAGGTGGAGTCCATCCTGGAGGAGAACCGGTGTGAGGGGCCCCTAGATGTGAGCTGTGATCCTGAGGCACGGACTCTCTGTGCCCTGTATGTTGTTGTCTCCATCCTGTTGCAGCTTAGTGAGAAGCCCACCTCTGTGTCTTCCTAAGCATTCTCCCCACCAGCCTCTGAGTGCTCTCCTCCCCAGTCCGTCCTCATCATCGCTAATCTCAATCACCAGAATGATGTCTTTAAAACGAGCTGCTATTCTTTGATACATCCCATTCACTACGATACTGTCCAAAAATCAGCTAGATTATAGGCATGAACTTCTGATTAAAAGTGGGAGACTAATCATATTAATTACCTCTCTCTCTCTTCAAATTTCACTAAATGACAATAAAGTGATGGAAATGATAGAAACCCACAAGGAATAAAGAGAATTAGGCAGCTGATAAGGGATTTCAACACATCTTTGGAAGCGATTAAAGGAGTGGTAAGCTAGGAGCCTCGCGACTGAGGAGTGTGGAGGAGTATAGGAGGAGCCTGCTGGTTTTCATCATAAGCCTTTTAGTTCTAGTTAATATTTTTCAAGACAATAATTAAAAGAAATATGTACTTGTTGTAAAGCATTTCAGATATTGCTCAAAGTCAAAGGTAAATGTACCCTGTGATCTCCCTTCTCTCTTTAATATAACCACTATGCACATTTTAGGGTATGTGAACATTTTTTTCTGTTGGGCAGTTTTAAAAATGGTAACTTAAACAAACTAGGATGAGATGGCATACATCTGGTTTGAATCTATCTTTTGAACTATTTATTTTTACATTTACATTTGTAAAAATATTATATGCAACAGGAATTCTTATAAGTGCTATTGGAGTGTAGCTTGGTCCACTAATTTGGAAAACTTTAACAATATCTACTAAAGCTAAACATATACCTATGACTCAGCAGCTCCACTTCCTTGGCATATACCCAAGAGAAATGAGTGCCCGTGTTCACCAAAATACTTGCATGTATAAAAACATCAAAATAAGGGCACTAAGCTGCAAACTATTCAAATGCCCAGTGCCATTAGGATGGATACATATACTGGGCTATACTCATGCAATAGAAGAGAACAAATTACTGCTACATGTAACAACATGGATGGCTCTCACAGACAGAATGCTGAGCAAATGAAGTCAGCACAAAAATGCACATTTGTGTTTGGGTCCTCTGAGAAGTAGGTGCCAAAATGGAAGCAGATATGCAAGAGACTTATTAGGGGAAAAGCTCATGAAGAATAAAGGGGGAGGGAACAGGAATAGATACGGCAAAACTTCAGATCACATGATCTAAAACCTGTGAAAGGAGAGGAGGAGGGAGAGACTGAGTAGGAAGA
Organism: Bos taurus; assembly: GCF_002263795.3. Classification (NCBI taxonomy): domain Eukaryota; kingdom Metazoa; phylum Chordata; class Mammalia; order Artiodactyla; family Bovidae; genus Bos; species Bos taurus. Next base: position 40,242,138 of record NC_037346.1, on the reverse strand, counting down.
GTCTCAGATGACAGCACAGTCTGAGGGTCTCTGCCAAGCCAACCAGAGCAAAAGCAGTCTGCCAGAGGGCTCCCCATCAGGCAGGAGGGCCAGGCGCTGGGACCCCATGCTCAGCTTTCGGCAGAAAGCTGCTCAGGAGAGGCTCAGGAGGCAGATCTATTGTAGGGTGGGTTAGAGGTCCTTCATCAAGCTGCTTCCTACAACAGGTTCTCCTAAAGAAAATCCGGGTGGTGCCCTCTGTGAGACTGTATGATTCCATTTATATGATGCTCAAGAACAGACAAAACAATGGTGGTAGAAGTCAAAATAGTGATTATCTTAGTGGGGACGTTATTGCCTGGGAAGGGGCATGAGGGAATCTTCTGGAGTGCTGGAAATATATCCAGATTCACTGAGCCAACATTTAAGATCAGGATATGTTAATGGAAGTGTATTACACATCAATAAGAAAGGCTTGAAAAAGTACATATTATATAGCTCCATGTAAATGCGGTGAAAACAACCCAAACTACACGGTGGTGGAAGAAGTCACCACAGTGGTGGCCTTGGGGGGTGCAGTATGTCTGGGAAGGGGCAGTACTGACAAGCTCTTCTGGAGCACTGGACATATTTTATATCTTGATCTGGATAGTGGCTACATGGATGTGTAACCACGTTTACATGTGTAAACATTTATTAAGCTAAACACAAGATCTGCACACTTTACTGTGAATTATTATCTCAATAAAAACTTAAAAAATATAATGAAAACACACGAGAACAGATTTGAGCAGTTCAGAGGAATATAAACAAATGAAGTAAAAGTTTGCTCTCAAACCCCTTAACCCTATCACCTGGTCTCACTTCCTTGTGATAGCCATGTTAATAATTTTAGTGTTTATTACAACTAAAAATGACATTCTTGTATTTATTCTTGATTTATTAATTTTGAAAGAAAGTGAAAGTGTTAGTTGCTCAGTTGTGTCTGACTCTTTGAGACCCCATGGACTATATGTAGTCTGCCAGGCTCCTCTGTCCATGGAATTCTCCAGGCAAGAAAACTGGAGTGAGTTGCCATTCCCTTCTCCAAGAGATCTTCCTGACCCAGGGATCCAACTCACGTCTCCTGCATTACAGGCAGATTGTTTATCATCTGAGCCATGGGTAGTATCTATTGATTACCCAGGATTAAGGATGAATGTTGTGAAAAAACAGACACTGAACAAGAAGTTCAAAGTAGGAAAGTGTTATAAAAAATACAGGGTACTATGAGAGTGTTTAATAAAAGGTAACAGGGTGGTCCCATCTTACCTCTGACAGTCTTTTTCCCTTTTCCTTAAATGCTGATTCTAGCCATGCCAAACTATTGGTCTTCAATTTGAATATGACATGCACTTTTACAATGCTGTGATTTTTTTAATACAGGTTGCATTCTTCCTCTGCCTGGATTACCTTCCCCTACCATATCCACTTCTTAAGCTAAGGCTTAAATATCTCTTTTTCAGTATTTATCCCAGTTTCCCAAAGATTTTGGTTACTTCTTCCTCTGATTGACCCAGAGCATGTTGAATACATTTCTACTAAGGCCTCATTATACCATACTGAAATTATTAACACATATGTCTGTTCCACTGATGTGAAAGCTTCTGGAGAACAGGCTTTACTTTAAATTTTACTTTTCTTTACTGAAAAAGTGAAAAGTGAAAGTCACTCAGTCGTGTCCGACTCTTTGCGACCTCATGGACTATACAGTCCATGGAGTTCTCCAGGCCAGAATACTGGAGTTGGTAGCTCTTTCCTTCTCCAGGGGATCTTCCCAACCCAGGGATTGAACCCAGGTCTTTAACAGCTAAGCCACCAAGGAAACCCAAGAATATTGGAGTGGGTAGCCTATCCCTTCTCCAGGGGATCTTCCCAACCCAGGAATCAACCCGGGTTTCCTGCATCGCAGGTGGGTTCTTTACCAGCTGAGCCACTTTACTAGGGCCCTTTTCAAAAGTGCCTTTGAGTTGGGGGAAGTTTGGGAGACACATTCAGAATTTCATGAGGCTCTCTCAACCAGTTGTCATTAAGATTTTTTTTTCCATCCTCTTAGAGTGCAAGCAAGGGACTACTTGCCTAAGGGAGATTAAACTAACCCAGAAATCTGAGGTCCATATTTGATCTGCTGATTTCTCTCCTTTTCATCTCACATTTCTGATTCCAGAATGAAACTCAATACATTAATTGCTAAGTCTGTAAGGAATTTCCTGCTCCAGAAGCTGAAACTGGGGAAGGGGATGGTTTTGAAATGCGGACAGTTAGAACAGTCATTATTTGAGCTTGGAGGGATGTGAGAGATTCCACTAAATCTTACTCATTCTTCTGAACTCTTAGCTCAAGCAGTATCCACTTCTGACAGTTTCAACATCTCTCCAATCTGAGCTAGAGACCCTGTTGGGAAGGAAACCATTTTGGAAAAATGCAAGTTTAGCCACCTTAGGATAGATAGAGTTGGATGTCAACATGTCTTGGAGAAGAGGGAAAACTACCTTGCAGGTAACAAATTGAGGAATTTATTGATTTTGCTCCTAAGATGGAGGAGAGGAACATTGAAAGGAGAGAATGGAGCTAAGGAGAAGCACAAGAAAGGCAGAAAGAGACTGAGACTAGATGAAATAATAAAAACTTCTCGATGTGGAATAGGTGAAAAACACTCAAGAATGGTGATGTAGGGGAGCACGTGTATACCTGAAATTTTTTTAATAATAAAAAAAAATTAAAAAAAAAAAAAAGAATGGTGATGCCAATCTTGTTTCTGGTAGTGTCAAGCTAGGTTATTTATTATCCTGGTAAATATATGGTTACATCTAAATGAGCAGTAATTATATACAGAAATAATAAAACCATTAATAGCATCTTTTAATGTGTTAAATACAGGATAATAGTAATAAAATAATATAATATAGTAAATTTAAAGTGTTCTAAAGGGTTTTATCTTATTTGGGAAAAGAGAAAAGATATTGTTTACTTTTAGACTTTGATGATATTGTATGTATTCTATAATTTTTAAGGTAACCATCAAAAGACTAGGGAACAGATGAGTGGAGGGAAAAAAGCAGAGTGATAAAAAGATTATCAACAAAAAGAATACATGAAACAAGAGAAAATGAAACCTTAAACAGGTGAAACAAAAAACCCAAAAGAAAATGGTGGAATGAAATCCAAATGTATTAGAAATTACATGTATACAGGGCTAAATGATGCAGCGACAATGTAATATTGTCAGAATGGATAAATTTATCTACTTACAGTTTGTAAGACATCTAAATAACAATCAGATATATAATATTGAAAATAAAGTGGTGGGAAAACATTAGCTTTGTAAATACTAGCCAAGAAGAAACTGGTATAGTTACATTAATATTAGGCAAAATAAACTTGAGGCATTAAGCATTATTAGTGTCAAAGAAGGCCACTTCACAATGATAAAAATTTCAATTTACCAAGAAGATACAACAATTTTGAATTGCTATGTACATAGTATAATCTCAAAATATAGAAAACAAACATTGACAGACAACAAAATAGTCAAGTACAAAACTACTGTGAAGATTTTAACACTCCTCTTAGTAATTTATAGAATAAGCAGCTAAAATGTCAGTAATACAGATGATTTGAACAACATAATTAACAAACTTGATCTGATGGACATATTTAGGAAGCTATACCCAACAATAACTGAAGAATAAAACTTTTAGCAATAAAAGTATACATATCAAACTTGTAAGGTGACTTCCCTGGTGGCCCAGGGGTTGAGAGTCCCCCTGCAAGTACAAGGGACATCAACTGGATCCCCAGTCCAGGAACTAAGATCCTACATGCTCTGGGGCAACTAAGCCTGTGCGCGACAACTATTAAGCTGGTGCTCTAGAGCCCTCAAACAGCAACCACTGAGCTTGCAGGCCACAACTGTTGCAGTCCATGTGCCCGACAGCCTGTGCCCTGCAACAAGAGAAGTCACGACAATGAGAAGCCCAAGCACCACAACTAGAGAAAGCCCGAGTGCAGCAGTAAAGACCCAGGGCAGCTAAAAAAACCCCCAAACTTGTAAGATTAGCTAAAGGTGATATTTTAGAGAACAGAATATGTATGTATAACCTTAATTGTTTGTGTGAAAGAAGAAAAGCTTAAAAGAAAAAAAGAGTTAAGTATCTATGTCAAGGAGCTAAAAAAATATATTAGCAAAATAAATCCAAATAAATGGAAGGAAAGAAAATAAAGGGCACACCAAATATAAAGTAGTAAATAAATAATAAAGAGGTTCAATAAAGACAGATATTGGATCTTTGAAATCAGTAATAAAATAGACAAACCTCTGAGAAGAGTGATAAAAAGAAAAAGGGAGAAAGAGCACCTATAATCAATTTCAAAAATGAAAAGGAGACAGTACTATAGATGCTATGTGTGTGTCAGTCGCTCAATCATGTCTGACTCTTTGCGACCCCATCCCTGTCCAACAGGCTCCTCTGCCCATGGAATTCTCCAGGCAAGAATACTGAAGTGAGTTGCCGTTCCCTTCTCCAGGGGATCTTCCCAACCCAGGGGTTGAACCTGGGTCTCCTGCATTGCAGCAGATTCTTTACCATCTGAGCCACCAGGGAAGCCCACTATAGATGCTACAGGCATTAAACAGATAAAAGGATATTAGAACAACATTGTGCCAATAAATTTAAGATTTTAGATTAAATAAGAACTATCCTAGAAAGGTATAACTGCTAAAACTAACCCAAGAAGAAATAGAAAATATGAAAAATCCTATAACTACAAAGGACATTATGTCAACAGTAAAATATCTTCTCACAAAAAATTCTAAGTCCAGATGGTTTCTCCAGTAAATTCAATGAAGTATTCAAGAATAAAGAATTCCAACATTATACACACTCTTCCAGATAATTAAAAGAGAGGCAACACTTTCCAAATTGTTTACAATGCTAGCAAAATCTAACAAGAACAAGAGAAAGAAAAATGCAGGCCAGTCTCACACATAAACTTAGATGCAAAAATAGAAAATGAATAGCAAACCAAATCAAGAAATAAAAAAAATAAGACTACATTAAGACTAAGGTTTGTCTAGGACTTCAAGGTTAGCTTAACAGTAAGAAATCAATTTATGTAATTCATCACATTAGAAGTTTAGGAAGAAAGATGACATGACCACCTCAATAGATACAGAAAAAGCACTTGATAAAATTCAATTTTCATTCTTGATAAAAATGCCTAAAATGCACCTGGAGATTATCATACAAAGTGAAGTCAGACAAAGACAAATATCATATACTACCACTTACATGTGGATTCTAAAAAAATGATACAAATGAAATAATTTACAATACACTCACACACATAGGAAATAAATTTATGGTTACCAAAGGAGGAAAGAGTGGGGGAGGATAAATCAGGAGTTTGGGATTAAGAGTAGCTACATACTACTGTATATAAAACAAATAAACAACAAGGACCTACTGTATAGCACAGGGAACTATAGTCAGTGTTTTGTAATAGCCTATAGTGGGAAAGAACCTGTAAAGAGTAGATACGTATTTCTGGAATGTATATAACTGAACCACTTTCCTGTATATCTGAAACTAATACAATACTGCATATCAGCTAGACTTCAATACAGGGCTGTTTGCTTTACCACCATTTACTATCCCTCATAGTGGACTCTGAAATATGACACAAGTGAACTATCTACGAAACATTCATGGACACAGAGGACGGGCTGGTGGCTGCCAAGGCGGAGGAAGGGATAGGAGAGGGATGGGTTGGGAGTTTGGGATTAGCAGATGCAAACTGTTATATAGAGAACGGATGAGTGGTCCTACTATATAGCATAGGGAACTATATTCAATATCAATATATTCAATATATTGATTTCAATATATTCAATTCAATATATTCAATATCCTGTGATAAACCATAATAGGAAAGCGTATGAAAAATGATGTACATATGTGTGTATAATATATATATATATATCACTGAATCACTTTGCTGTATACCAGAAACTAATACAACACTAAGTCAACTATACTTGAATAAAATTTTTTAAAAGTTGTTTTGGAGGAAAAAAGTGCATTAAAAATTCCTACTAGAAAAACAAGAATAAAAGAGATGTCTTTAATCTGATACACATATTATAAAATACCTACAGTAAATATCTTATTTAATGGAGTGAAATGTTGTAAGTTTTCTCTCTCAATCAGAAGCAAGACAAGGATGCCTACTGCCACTGCCTTTATCGATTTGACACTACATAGATGGTCTAGCAAGTATAGGAAGCCAAAAGAGAAACAAAATATGTAAGGTTACTGTTTTAAAAAGAAAATTGTATTACTTGCAGATGATCTAATTTGTATATAGTAAGTCCAAAAGAGTCTGTGGCTGCTGCTGCTGCTAAGTCGCTTCAGTCGTGTCCAACTCTGTGCAACCCCATAGACTGCAGCCTACCAGGCTCCTCCATCCATGGGATTTTCCGGGCAACAGTACTGGAGTGGGGTGCCTTTGCCTTCTCCCCAAAAAGAATCTAGAGATTATTAAAAGGAGTAAGATAATTTAGTAATTTGCTAAAACATATATAAACCAATTGTATTTTTATATATATCAGCAACAGAAGACATGAAATTTAAAAATACCAATTATAATAGCACCAAAAATGTGAAATACCTAGGAATATATCTAACAAAAAGCCTGAAAGACACATTAAGTTATAAACTCTTATTGAGAGACCTAGGAGACTTAAAGATGGAATACTATGTTGAAGAGTTAGAAGCCACTATATTGCAAAAATGTGAAATCTTCCCAAATAATTTATGGATTCAATGCGATCTCAACAAAAATCCCAACATTTCTGTGCATATAACTTAATAAGTTATCCACTTCCACTTATATGGAAGTGCAAAGAGGCACAAATAGCCATGATACTCTTGAAGAACAAGATGGAAAAACTTGCTCTACCAGATAAAAACTGTAATATTTTGGTGTAGCATTAGAGCTGCTGCTGCTGCTGCTAAGTTGCTTCAGTCGTGTCCAACTCTGTGCAACCCCATAGACAGCAGCCCAACAGGCTCCCCCGTCCCTGGGATTCTCCAGGCAAGAACACTGGAGTGGGTTGCCATTTCCTTCTCCAATGCATGAAAGTGAAAAGTGAAAGTGAAGTTGCTCAGTCATGTCCAACTCTTCGAGACCCCATGGACTGCAGCCTACCAGGCTCCTCCGTCCATGGGATTTTCCAGGCAAGAGTACTGGAGTGGGGTGCCATCGCCTTCTCCAAGCATTAGAGCAGGGAGAGACAAATAGAAAAATAGAAGAGACATCTCAGACATTCTCATGCATAAACGGACACGTGCTATATGAGAGAGGTATCATTGCAGAGCACTGGGGAACGGCTAGATTTTTCAGTAAGTGGTGTCAGTACAATTGAGTAACCACATAGATAAAAAATTATAAATGATGCCTAGCACACATCATATATAAAATTAATTCCAGTTAGAATTTAGATCTAAATGTGAATTTAGATAAATAGATCTAAATAGAGTTTAGATCTAAGGCAAGTCTATATTAACATTAAAAACACTTGTTCAAGGGCATTCCCTGGCAGTCCAATGGTTAGGACTCTGCACTTTGACTGCCAGTGGCGCAGATTCAATCCCTGGTCAAGGAATTAAGATCCCACAAGTTGAGCTGTGCAGCACAGCCAAAAATACATAAATAAATAAATAAAAACCCCAAACAAAACAAAAACATTTGTTTATCAAAAGATATCATAAAGAGGTGAAAAGACAAACTATAGCATGGAGAAGATATTTAAAACATGTAACTTACAAAATAATAAGATCCAGTATAAGGAGCTTGTACCAATCAATAAAAAAGACGACTCAATACAAAGAGAGTCAAAAGTGTTCTAAAGAATATTTGGAAAAAGAATCCTAATGGCTAACAAACATGAAATGATGATTAACCTGATTAGTAATCAGAAAACTTAAATTAAAACCTCCAGGAGATACTATTACTCAATTACCAGTCTGGAAAAGGATTAAAGGTCTCACAATACCAAATGTTGGTAAGTATCTGAAACAATGAGAACTTTCATATACTACCATTGGGAAGATAAATTAGTACAAACTCTTTGAATAGCAGTTCATCATTACAAATGGAACACTGACGTACCCTATAACCCCAAAATTTGACTGCTAGGTATAAACTCTAGAAAAACTTGTGAACATATGCATCACATGGTATATGAAGAATTTTACTTAGTAGGATGTTGTAACAGTCAAAACAGAAACAACTTTAGTGTTCCCCAATAATATATGGATAATATATTATATCCATATATTATATATGGATATAATCCCCAATATATATATATCCCCAATAATAATGGATAAAAACACTGTGGTATATTTATATAATGGCAGAGTACATCATGAGAAACGCTGGGTTGGAAGAAGCACAAGCTGGAATCAAGATTGTCGGGAGAAATATCAATAACCTTAGATATGCAGATGACACCACCCTTATGGCAGAAAGTGAAGAGGAGCTAAAAAGTCTCTTGATGAAAGTGAAAGTGAAGAGTGAAAAAGTTGGCTTAAAGCTCAACATTCAGAAAATGAAGATCATGGCATCCGGTCCCATCACTTCATGGGAAATAGATGGGGAAACAGTGGAAACAGTGTCAGACTTTATTTTTCTGGGCTCCAAAATCACTGCAGATGGTGATTGCAGCCATGAAATTAAAAGACACTTACTCCTTGGAAGGAAAGTTATGACCAACCTAGATAGTATATTGAAAAGCAGAGACATTACTTTGTCAACAAAGGTCCATCTAGTCAAGGCTATGGTTTTTCCAGTGGTCATGTATGGATGTGAGAGTTGGACTGTGAAGAAAGCTGAGCGCCAAAGAATTGATGCTTTTGAACTGTGGTATTGGAGAAGACTCTTGAGAGTCCCATGGACTGCAAGGAGATCCAACCAGTCCATTCTAAAGGAGATCGGTCCTGGGTATTCATTGGAAGGACTGATGCTGAAGCTGAAACTCCAATACTTTGGCCACCTCATGTGAAGAGTTGACTCATTGGAAAAGACTCTGATGCTGGGAGGGATTGGGGGCAGGAGGAGAAGGGGACAACAGAGGATGAGATGGCTGGATGGCATCACGGGACTCAATGGACATGAGTTTGAGTGAACTCCGGGAGTTGGTGATGGACAGGGAGGCCTGGTGTGCTGTGATTCATGGGGTCGCAAAGAGTTGGACACGACTGAGTGACTGAACTGAACTGATGCTATACAGCAATGAGTATAAATGAACTAACTCTATGTGTGAGTAGTCTTTAGAAAGAATCAAGGCATAAAAGTATATCCATTATGATTCCATTATATTCAAAAACAGAGAAACTTTATGGTTTAGGGATCCAACTTTGGTGGTAAAACTCTAAGAAAAGGCAGGAAATAATTACTATCATTCCTCCACTATGGAGGAGGAATGATAAGATCAGGGACAGGCACATGGGAAAGGGGTGGGTTTTGAGGATGGTAGAAATATTTTATTTATTCGCTGGGTGGTGGGTATTTCAAATGTTTATTTGATAAGTATGTTAAACAGTAAATTAGTGTTTAATGCACTTTTCTGTATGCATGTTATATTTCACAATAACAGTGGTGAAAAAAAAAGAGAATGGTGATGCTTATCATTTCATTTTAAGCTTTTTGTATGTTGAGGCAGTATAATCCTTCCTCTGCCTGTCTTCTGAAATCTTCCCTCAAATCTACCACCTAAACATCCAAAGGACAGAGCTACTAAGTCACAACGGCCTTAATTGCAGTGCTTTATTTGTCTCAGACACTAGTCTGGGCCCTTCCTGGTGACAGAGACCGAAACTACTGAACACTGGACCTATAGTAAATAAAAGCTTATTGATAGAATGTATGCAAATTACCAGTCAACACTAAAGGAAATCAACCCTGAATATTCATTGGAAGGACTGATGCTGAAGCTGAAGCTTCAATACTTTGGCCACCTGATGCAAAAAGCTGACTCACTGGAAAAGACCCTGATGCTGGGAAAGATTGAAGGCAGGAGAAGGGGACGACAGAGGATGAGCTGGTTGGATGGCATCACTGACTCTATGGACATGAGTTTGAGCGAACTCTGGGAGGGAGATGGTGAAGGATAGGGAAGCCTGGCATGCTGCAGTCCATAGTGTCACAAAGAATCGGACACAACTGAGTGACTGAACAACAATAATGCAAATTATGGTGAAAGCTCTAGATTCCTAGCTGTGTAGAATTACTTCATTGTTTATCACCGGCCCACAAAGGAGGAGTGACTGAGCAACAACCACCACCACAAAGCTAATACAAAGCCTTAAAACTGTTGGTGTTTTATGGTCTACATAGCTCTTTCATATAAATGATAAGATTACATAAAGTTATATTTTAAGAGGGGTTGAGCCTGGTATTAATTAGTTTCCCTACATTAGGGATGAGAAAATGGTCTTTGCCAAGATAGAAAATGATCGAGTCAGGACTAGAATCAGAAAGCCAGGGTCTTTCAAATTGTAGACTGCAGACATCTTTTTCACTTGCTTTCTGTCACTCAAGGGAGACATAGTTTGCAAGATGCTTTGGACATTGGACATTAGACTTCATCAGCTGGGCCATAAGAAAGAAGAGGGAGGCAGACACACACACCTCCATCCTCAGTTTAGTCTTTCCTCTGCATTTAAAAATTTGTTGACTTTCTTCTGCTTGAGTCACATTCCAGATAACTTCCACAGAAATGAGGTAGGGTCCAGGAGCCTAAATTAGAGCTCTCCAGCCCAAGTTTTGTGCTTAAAGCCACTTTCTTTTCTTTTTGCTTCCCAACTTCCTTACCATCTTTGTTTTCCAAATACCTTCACTGTGCTCTATTTGTTTACAGATTCTGATACTAGGTATCAATGTGTTACCCTGGGATGACCCAAAGTGATAGTACTGTATCTGTTTATCCAAACTTCAACTCACATATCTAGCAGTCTTCAAAATAAGCACTGCCACTCAGCAACCATACTTTGGCACCAATCATGTTTCTGCAACCTTAGGGTCCTTCAGACCTACATAATTCATTACTGTGCAAGAGCTGTGGCAGTTATATTACTTTGTGATAGTTACAATCTCTGGCCCAGTGAGAAATACAAAAATTCTTTCCTTGGCTACTTAATTTTCAATTCTGAGGAATGGGTTATTGGTGAAATAATAAGCCTGCTGTGATAGAAAATAACTTCTACTCTAGGCCACTGACATCTGCACAAACCTGGTAGTGATATGTTTTCCCCCATTATTGTAACTTAAAAATTAATGTTTCTTGAGATCAGGTTTTGCTTTTGACTATTAAACTATTTCTACTCATAGAGGTAATCATACTAATCTGTCAGTTTATCTATGTTCTTCCTTTCAAGGGAATGAAGAAGCTTCTGAAACTGAAGGAGGAAATCAAGAAGTGCCTGAGAAACATTTATCAGACGCATGAACTATGGGGTAAGGGAAGCCTGCTAACGATGAACAAAGTTAAGAAGCAAATACAGCAGCAACCTAAACAGTACAGGGGCCCTGGAGGATGTACAGCAAAATATACAAGAGAAAATTGCTTTCTGGCTTAGAAAAAAAAAAGAAATTCTCAAACTCAAGAGCAGTGCCTACACGCTGCAGGATTTTCTAAGGAGAGGAAGGAAAAGCCAAACTGAGCTGACATCGAAAAGCAGCAGGTTGTTCCCTTGACAGGCCCCTGCGGCACGTGCAGTGTCTCCACTGGCCACATCCTGTGGTGCACGGTGGCCAGCAGCTTCACCAACCCTTCTTCCTTGTGTGGTTTTGTAGCAGAGTCTTTAGGGTTCTCCACATCTTACTATCCAAGTCCTTGTTATTCTAATCCCGTTATGGTTAACAGTTCTTTATATTAAAATTTCCCTGTTCAAATTGCTTCATGTTTTCTGTCTCCTGATTGGACCTGACTGACACACATACCTACAATGTTAACACTAACAAAAAATAACCCTAATACTAAAACACAGATAATGGTATCATAAGGAAAACTGCAGACTAATATGTCTCATTAAATAAATGCAAAAATCCTCAACAGAATATTAGCAAATCAAATCCAACAATGTATAAAATAACTGTACATTATGACTGAAAATTGATGCTTTTGAACTGTGGTGTTGGAGAAGACTCTTGAGAGTCCTTGGACTGCAGGAGATCAAACCAGTCCATCCTAAAGGAAATCAGTCCTGAATATTCATTGAAAGGACTGATGCTGAAGCTGAAAGTCCAATACTTTGGCCACCTGATGCGAAGAACTGACTCACTGGAAAACATCCTGATGCTGGGAAAGATTGAAGGCAGGAGGAGAAGGGGACGACAGAGGATGAGATGGTTGGATGGCATCACTGACTCAACGGACATGAGTTTGAGTGAACTCCGGGAGTTGGGTGACGGGCAGGGAGGCCTGGTGTGCTGCAGTCCATGGGTTTGAAAAGAGTCAGACACGACTGAACGTTGAACTGAAGCGATGACTAAAAACGATTTATTCTGAATACAGAAGAATAGTTCCAACATTTGAAAATCAATTTATCTATCAACATCAACAGACTAAAGATGGAAATATCATATATCAATCAAACAGAGGACTAGAGAACTTCCTCAACTTAACAAAGAACATCTATTAAAAAAAAACAACTATACCTAACATCACATGTAATAGTGAGAAACTGGATGCTTTCTCTCAAAGATTAGAAACAAGACAAGGATGTGCCCACTCACTGTTACTATTCAATGTCATACTGGAAGTGCTAGCTAATGCAGTAAGATTAGATAAGGAAGTAATAGATATACAGATTGGAAGGAAGAAATAAAACTGTTTTGTTTGCAGATGACACGGTTGTCTAAGTAGAATATCTCAAAGAAACTACAAAAAACCTCCTGGAATTAATAGCAATTAGAGAAAGATCATAGGATGTAAGGTTAATATACAAAAGTTAATTGTCTTCCTAAATACCAGCAATAAACACTTGGAATTTGAAATTAAAAATACAAGACCATAGACTTCCCTGGTGGTCCAGTGGTTATGAATCCACCTGCCCAGGCAGGGGACATGGGTTCAATCCCTGGTCCAAGAAGATCCCACAAGCCACAGAGCAACTATGCCAGTGTGCCACAACTACTGAAGCCTGAGTGCCTGGAGCCTATGCTTTGCAACAAGAGAAGCCACTGCAGTGAGAAGCCCAAGCATCACAACTGGTGAGTAGCCCCCACTTGCTGCAACTAGAGAAAACCTGTGTGAAGCAATGAAGATCCAGCAGAGCCAAATAATGAATAAAAATTTTTAAAAAGTTTATATAAAAAGGCAAAAGATGATAACTAACCACCATACTGAGGAAGAACTAAGTCAGGGGACTGATACCAACCAAATGTAAGCCTTACTATACAGTAATCAAGGTAGATCAGTCCTGGGTGTTCTTTGGAAGAAATGATGCTGAAGCTGAAACTCCAGTACTTTGGCCACCTCATGTGAAGAGTTGACTCATCGGAAAAGACTCTGTTGCTGGGAGGGATTGGGGGCAGGAGGAGAAGGGGACAACAGAGGATGAGATGGCTGGATGGCATCACCGACTTGGTGGACATGAGTTTGAGTGAACTCCGGGAGTTGGTGATGGACAGTGAGGCCTGGTGTGCTGCAATTCATGGGGTCGCAAAGAGTCGGACACAACTGAGCGACTGAACTGAACTGAACCATACTGAGGAAAGATTACATGAATAAATAGGGAACCCAGACATAGACCCACACAAATGTAGTCAACTGACCTTTGGCAAAGGAGCAAGGGCAATTCAATGGAGGAAGGACAGTCTTTTCAACAAATGGTGCTGGAACCATCCATAGGCAAAAAAAAAAAAAATCTAAACATACAACTTACATTTTTCACAAAAACTAATTCATCTTAGACTAAATGTAAATCATGAAACTAAATAACTTCTTAAATACAACAGGAGCAAACTACATGACTTTGGGCTTGGTGATGAGTTTGTAGATATAACATAAAAAGCATGATCTATGGAAAAATATTGGTAAACTATACTTTTATTTATTTTTGGCTACACTGGGTCTTCCTGTTGCCCAGGCTTTTCTCTAGCTGGGGCGAGCGGGGGCTGCTCTCCAGTTGCAGTGTGTAGGCTTCTCGTTGCAGTGGCCTCTCCTGTTGCTGAACGTGGGCTCCAGGGCACACAGGCTTCCATAGGTGCAGCGTGAGGGCTCGGCAGTTGCGGGTCCCTGGGCTCTAGAGCACAGGCTCAATAGTTGGGGTGCGTGGGCTTAGTTGCTCCACAGCATGTAGGATCTTCCCAGACCAGGGACTGAACCAGTGTCTCCTGCTTTGGCAGGGGGATTCTTTACCAGTGAGCTACCAGGGAAGCCCAAAATTGGTAAACTGGATTTTATTAAAATTAAAAACTTCTGCTCAGTAAAAGTCATTGTGAGAAGAAGAGACAAACCACAAAATTGGAGAAACACATATCTGATAAGAATCTGTATCTAAAATATACAAAGAACTCTTGGAACTCAACAATGTGAATGAAAAATTCAATAAAAACAAGGAGAAAGATTTAAATGATAGATACACAGATGACAAATAAACACATGAAATAATGCAGAGACCAGATGTCATTAGGGGATTTAAAATTAAAACAATAATGAACTATCACTAATACCTAATAGAATAGCCAAAATAAAAAAAACTTAAAATACCAAAAGCTGGTGAAGACAAGGAACAACAAGAAACACATCCATTGCGGTGGAAATGTAAAATGGTAAACCCATTTGGGACACAGTTTGGAAATTTCTTACAAAACTAGACATTATCTTCCCATACAACCCAGAAATCACGCTCCTAGGCATTTACGAATTGATTTGAAAACTCATGTCCATACAAACACCTGTACACAAAGATTTATAGCAATTTTATTCATAATCATCAAAAACGTGAAGCAATCAAGATGTCCTTTATACACCCATGATATGGAATATTAGTCAGCAATAAAAAATGATCTATCAAAGCCATACAGTGACATGGAGGAATCTTAAATGAATATTGCTAAGTGAGAGAAGCCAGTCTGGAAAGTCTACACACTGCATGGCCCTAAGTTTAATCTACTTTGGGAAAGGCAGAACTGTAGAGACAGGAACAAGACTGGTGGTTGGCAAGGGCTGTGGGGTAAGAGAGAGAGAAGAGTAGATAAAACAGAGGGCATTTTAAGGGTGGTGGAACTGTTCTGTGTGAAACTGTAGGGGTGGACACATGTCAGTATATACTTGTCAAAACCCACAGGACTGTACAACACGTAGAATGAACCTTAATATAAACTACTAACTATAGTTGATAATAATGTATTGACATTGGTTCATTAATCGTAACAAATGTATCACGCTAATGCGAGATGCTACTAATAGGGGAAACTGGGAGGGGTGAGGATGTGGGCTGAAGCGGGCATATGGAACTCTGTGTAATATCTGCTCAATTTTTCTGTAACCCTAACTCTATACTAAAAAATAAAATCTATTATTCTAAAATAAATAGACTAAAAGCAAAGAGAGTAGAAGAAATAACTTTTTTGGTTCTAATTATAAAGGTAATACATATGCCTTTATATCATATGAGTGATATCAAACAAAATAATATATGGAAAGTACAAAATTTTATTATATTATACTCGCCTACTCTTCTTGACCTTAACATAGTTTTAGGTACAAAGAAACAAGATTGTTTGTAAGCAACAAAACATATTTCATTAAAAATCATCCACTGAGATTAAATGCCTTCTTAGAAATACCATGTTGACTATCTTTTTACGGTTTTTACAATGTACGTTTTCCAATGTTTTGGTCTTACTGCTCTTCCTTAATGAAAATATCTATGACACTTTGGGATGTGAACAAATCATCTTATGTCTTCCACCTCCACAAGCAAGTAATGATGCTTTCACCCCTAGTCTTCATGTTGAAATTTACTGGCATGATTTAGCTCCGTAGATTTGGACGGAAATGCAGGTCTGACATGTAACATCAACATCAGGACTAAAAGTCCCAGGACTACAAACCACTGCAGAGGAAAATACAATGGAGCAGATATTATAATTTCAGTTAAAGGTATTTTATACCAATAATACAAATTGCCATCAATGTCACACCACTGACATTCTATATCTATGTTCTACTACCAGTAATGTTCAACCAATTAAACTGTGGAAGATTATTTATGAGTTGTTTTTTTTTCTTGGCTCTGCTGAGCAGGTTGTAGGATCTTAGTTCCCCAACCACGGATTAAACTCGGAGCCATGGCAGTGAAAGTGGAGTCCTAACCACTGGACTGTCAGGGAACTCCCTGTTTATGAGTTTTAAATATTGTTATCTGGTGATCTTAGGTAACACTGTAAAAGAAAGTTAGAATCTTAGCTACTTTTTCCTTTAGTAGCATCTTCCAATAACTTGTGCATTGCTCCATTTATGAGTTCCTATTTCTTGTTTTCTAGTTCCTATTTCTAATTTCCCAGCAGGGCCATTTTGTTTCCTTTCATAGTACAGTATCTCAAGTCAGAATGCTATAGAGATATGTTGTAATACAAAAGATTATACTAGGCAGAATTAATATCCGTGAAGATAACTATGTTTAGAAATTTGGGCTTCGAATTTTTACTTCCCTTTAACTAAATACCTTTCTTTGGTAAGTTCAATTCAATTATGCTAAGAGAATTCTGACTATATAACTTAAATAACTAGATATGTATATTTTATAATTACCACAACAGGTAGCGCAATTGCTGTGTAGACCTTCATTTTTTCCAAAGCCTGGACGACAGCTATCCATACGTACTATTTGAAAACTGTGATCCACAAAATGCATGGCTGGTAGAGTTTTATTTAGATCATGGTTGAAAATATATGCTTGGCTCCGGAAAAATTCTTCTATTCGATTTCTTGCCTAAGATTAACACCAGAGAGAAGTACAATTACTAAACTGTGAACCAAATTTCTTCTCCTATATCAGAGGCAATGAAACGTAATACAAGCATGGCACTGCTTTACACAACAGATGAATTCCTGAAAAGTTGCATGTTAATACCAAAATTAGTTTAGCCTGAACTTATCAATTATTGTCAGTTTTTATGTACAACAGTTAAGAAGAATTAAAATGAGGTTAAAAAGCACTTGTTTTGAATTATTTGCAGCATGTCTATCCCATATGTAGGTAACTGGGAGTTGATTGTTTCTGACTCCAAAGAGCCAAACAAGATGGAAACCAAAACTTTAATTAGCATTACAGACTAATGGTGTAAATTTTATTTTTTGAGCACAGGGCTTAAATAGTAACTAATAATAACCCATAAACCATGCACAATGTTAAGGGTATGGGCTTAAGGACTAGAGGAGGAGAATGAAGGTATTTTTTTAGACTATGTCCTGAGCCTCAAATAAGGCAGAGGAGAGAGCAACTATCATGATCAATAAAGACACAGTTTTGGAAAAACCAATTGTTTTAACCTAGAATGACATGATTATAAGGCTGTTCATTATTTATTTATTTTTATAAGGCTGTTCATTTTTTTGAAATGATTTATTTTTGGCTGTGCTGGGTCCTCATTGCTGGGCAGTCTTTTCTCCAGCTGCAGAGAGTGGGGGCCACTCTCTAGTTGCAGTGCATGGGTTTCTCATTGTGGTGGCTTGTCTTGTTGCGGTGCTTGGGCTCAAGGGCGCAGGGCCTTCAGTAGTTGCAGCACGTGAGCTAAATAGTTGCGGCTCCTAAGCTCTAGAGCACAGGCTCAGTAATTGTGGTGCAGAGGCCTCAGTTCAGTTCAGTTCAGTTTGTCACTCAGTCATGTCCGACTCTTTGCGACCCCATGAATCGCAGCACACCAGGCCTCCCTGTCCATCACCAACTCCCGGAGTTCACTCAAACTCACGTCCATCGAGTTGCTGATGCCATCCAGCCATCTCATCCTCTGTCGTCCCCTTCTCCTCCTGCCCTCAATCCCTCCTAGCATCAGAGTCTTTTCCAATGAGTTAACTCTTCGCATGAGGTGGCCAAAGTACTGGAGTTTCAGCTTTAGCATCATTCCTTCCAAAGAACACCCAGGACTGATCTCCTTTAGAATGGACTGGTTGGATCTCCTTGAAGTCCATGGGACTCTCAAGAGTCTTCTCCAACACCACAGTTCAAAAGCATCAATTCTCCAGCGCTCAGCTTTCTTCACAGTCCAACTCTCACATCCATACATGACCACAGGAAAAACCATAGCCTTGACTAGATGAACCTTTGTTGGCAAAGTAATGTCTCTGCTTTTCAATATGCTATTTAGGTTGGTCACAACTTTCCTTCCAAGGAGTAAGCGTCTTTTAATTTCATGGCTGCAGTCACTATCTGCAGTGATTTTGGAGCCCAGAAAAATAAAGTCTCTGTTTCAATTGTTTGCCATTTACTTGCTATGAAGTGATGGGACCAGATGCCATGATCTTAGTTTTCTGAATGTTGAGTTTTAAGCCAACTTTTTCACTCTTCTCTTTCACTTTCATTAAGAGGCTCTTTAGTTCTTCTTTGCTTTCTGCCGTAAGGCTGGTGTCATCTGCATATCTGAGGTTATTGATATTTTTCCTGCAATCTTGATTCCAGCTTGTGCTTCTTCCAGCCCAGCGTTTCTCATGATGTACTCTGCATATAAGTTAAATAAGCAGGGTGACAATACACAGCCTTGACGTACTCCTTTTCCTATTTGGAACCAGTCTGTTGTTCCATGTCCAGTTCTAACTGTTGCTTCCTGACCTGCATACAGGTTTCTCAAGAGACAGGTCAGGTGGTCTGGTATGCCCATCTCTTTCAGAATCCATAGCATGTGGAGTCTTCCTGGATCAGGGATCAAACCTGTGTCTCCTGTATTGGCAGGTGAATTCTTTACCATTGAGCCACCAAGGAAGCCCTGTAAAGCTGTTTTTCAAGCTGCTGCTTGGTTACATTTGGAGAACAAAGACCAGTGATCCATCCTTCTTCTATCATAAGAAAAATACATAATATTAACCTGGGGAGTTATATAATATTCCAAACATACTATTCCAAGACAAAACATTTTAAAATAGCTAAGACTCTCACAATCTCAGTTTATAAAACTGAAACTAATATCAGTAATATTTCATGCTTAAGTTTTTAAACAGCTTTGTTTACTATTCAGCTACTTTCCCCCTACACTGAAATTCTCACCTGGAGGATATTATGATTAGTGGTATCTTCACAGTCAGTAGACTCATTGCATGTACCTTTCCACCCTGGTGCAAAAGGATTAACTGGAGGGGGGAAAAATGACATCTTCACAAAACAATTCCAAAAAGTTCCAAACATTCCAAGAACGTTCCAAATGCTGAATTCAGTATACATGTGTGCATGTGTTTAATCTATGTAATCCTAGAAAGGTGCACAATTTGAATACTTTATACATTATGATTTCACTCCATCTGGGGGCTAATGGAGGTAACTACAAGGCTTTAAAATGAATAGAAATAAATTTGGTTTGGTTTCCCCCTTTTGTCAAGTTCTCAATTTAAAATTCTATAAGAAGTTATAACTTAAATATTAGCTGCATAGTTAAAGGCCATATTTATAAAATGCTATTGACTTCTCAAAAATAGGCAACAATATATATCATGCTGCTAAGTCACTGCAGTTGTGTCCAACTCTGCGAGACCCCATAGACGGCAGCCCACCAGGCTCCTCGTCCCTGGGGTTCTCCAGGCAAGAACACTGGAGTGGTCGCTATTTCCTTCTCCAATGCAGGAAAGTGAAAAGTGAAAGTGAAGTCACTCAGTTGTGTCCGACTCTTAGCGACTCAATGGACTACAGCCTACCAGGCTCCTCTGTCCATGGGATTTTTCCAGGCAAGAGTACTGGAGTGGGGTGCCATTGGCTTTTCCTAATATATCATAGTTGAAGGCAAATAATTAATGTGTTAATTTTTAAAACCACAATCAGGCTAAGGACAACAGTAGATTTTAGTGCTTAACAAGCATTTAAAGCCTACTACTTATTTCTCATATTAATATGGTAATTAATTCTGTAATAAGATAAAACTCATGAATTTAAAGAAATATTAAAATTTTTTACCTTGAAAGGCTATAAATAGCTCATGAATGAGGCCATGTTTTGGAACTTTAACAAAATGGCATTTATATGATGGTTCTATGATATGGCATGACAAATCAAAGATTAAATTATCCAAGATTTTCTTCAGGACTCGAAAAAGCAGATCATTATATTTTCCTACACAAGATTTTGTGGTAAAACGTACAGCCATCTGATATGAATAGTCAGGTTCCCGATAGGCTTTAAAAAAAAAAAAGATGAGAATAAAACAATTGTGCCTAGCATCAATTTCCAAATAACATGTAATATTAAATACCATCAATCTTACAAACCACCAAAGAAGCTTAATTTATCTAATCAAATGTTTTAAGGGCTTCTCAGGTGGCACAGCGCAGGAGTGGCCAATGTGGGAGACGCAAGTAGATGCAGGTTCGATCCCTGGGTAAGGAAGATTCCCCTGAAGAAGGAAATGGCAACCCACTCCAGTATTCTTGCCTGGAGAATCCCATGGACAGAGGAGCCTGGCAGGCTACAGTCGATGGGATCTCCAAGAGTCAGACATGACTGAGCAACTGAGCACAAAATGTTTTAACAATTTGTCCTCATGAAGAGATGTAAAACTAATGACTTTAATGAAAAAAGTTATTTTGTCTGATACATTATATACTCAGTACAAGAGAAGATATAGCTTCTGTGGGTGCCCTATATATGTAAGTTAAAAGTATCAAGAAAAAAATAAGATTTTGGTGGGGAGAGTCTTAGTTTACAGAAGTATCATTGGTGTCAGCACTATCCAGGGAAAAGGATCATTAATTTGCTTTTATGGAGTTAAACATCAATTTTTAAATTACCTAGCAAAACTGTGATAATGCTGATTGTGCCTGCATACCTAGACAGTGGGAAGTGGGAGGCTGAAAGAGGATTATTTAGGACACACTATTTTGATGTCAATTTGAGGTTCCTTGGTCAGACACATTTCAGTTCAGTTCAGTCACTCAGTTGTGTCCGACTCTTTGTGACCCTATGAATCGCAGCACACCAGGCCTCTTTGTCCATCACCATCTCCTGGAGTCTACCCAAACCCATGTCCATTGAGTCGGTGATACCATCCAAACATCTCATCCTCTGTTGTCCCCTTCTCCTTCTGCCCTCAATCTTTCCCAGCATCAGGGTCTTTTCAAATGAGTCAGCTCTTCACATCAGGTGGCCAAAGTATTGGAGTTTCAGCTTCAACATCAGTCCTTCCAATGAACACCCAGGACTGATCTGCTTTAGGATGGACTGGTTGGATCTCCTTGCAGTCCAAGGGACTCTCAAGAGTCTTCTCCAACACCACAGTTCAAAAGCATCAATTCTTCAGTGCTTAGCCTTCTTTATAGTGCAACTTTCATATCCATACATGACCAATGGGAAAACCATAGCCTTGACTAGACGGACCTTTGTTGACAAAGTAATGTCTCTGCTTTATAACATGTTGTCTAAGTTGGTCATAACTTTCCTTCCAAGGAGTAAGTGTCTTTTAATTTCATGGCTGCAATCACCAACTGCAGTGACTTTGGAGCCCTCAAAAATAAAGTCAGCCACTGTTTCCCCATCTATTTGCCATGAAGTGATGGGACTGGATGCCATGATCTTAGTTTTCTGAATGTTGGGCTTTAGCCAACTTTTTCACTCTCCTCTTTCATCAAGAGGCTCTTCAGTTCTTCTTCACTTTCTGCCATAAGGGTGGTGTCATCTGCATATGTGAGGTTATTGATATTTCTCCCGGCAACCTTGATTCCATCTTGTGCTTCCTCCAGCCCAGCGTTTCTCATGATGTACTCTGCATATAAGTTAAATAAGCAGGGTGACAATATACAGCCTTAACATACTCCTTTTCCTATTTGGAACCAGCCACATTTAAAATACTCTATAAGCCATACCGATTATATATAACAGACTCATTTACACTAAATGAAGAAACCATATACTTAATTCTGATCCAAACTAAATGTATAAGTTAAAATGTGCTTATATTCTTACCAAAGATCATAAAGTCATATCTCTGCTTTACTATCTTTTCTTCTTGGGTTTCTGCTTTGATAGTCTTATAAGAAAAACTGCATGTATAAAGTCCAGACAAAGGCTCCAGAAAGTCTTTCACCGTCAGCTTTCCTGTATTAGTTATATTTATTCTATTACTTCCTAAACAGAAAGAGTAAATGAGTTTGTTATCTAACATGTAACAATTCAAACACTATTTAGTAAACTTGGGGTTACTAATACATATGAAGACTTATAAATTAACGGACAATTTTAACTTCAAGAATTCAACAAAGTCTTAATTCTGCTGTATTACTCCATGGAAAACCACATGATAAGTACACTTTTGAAATATATTTTGGTTTTCTTTAATTCTTGGCATCTAATTTCAATTGATTTATACCAGTAATTCAGTAAATGAGATTATAGTACCTTATAGTATGATGCAATTTCACATAAGATAGAAATTAATAATCCTTACATTCTAAGACACCCTTCTAACATCATGAAAAATTACAAATTAGTTACCTCATTTCCTATCACAGATGCTGCAAAGATAAATTTTAGGTTCTATAAAAACTTCTGAACTAATAAGGCTTTGGGAGGAAAGGTACAAAAATTATTGCTTCAGTTTTATGAATAAGGAGAAAATAAGGCACAGACCAGGTTATGACTGTCTAAATACTGAGTAAGTGAAACGTCAGTATTTTAAGTTACAACTTTTTCATTCTCATAAATAATAGTGCTTTTCTAAAAAAAAGGTTTGCATCATTAAAAAAAGAAGATATTAAAATCAAATAACTTACCTGATAATTGCTTTTCATTAGGCCCAACCCATAAATATGTGGGGTCCACTGTTTCTTTTTCGGCACGTTTAAAGTCCATACAGACAAGGACTGGGCTGTTGTGATGTAATTTTACATATACTTTCACTATGACAAATAAAACAGTATATAACTACATTATATAGCAAAATTTAAATTAATAAACACACTTCCTACCATTTTGTCCCAAAGTTACTTTGATTAGTTCTCTTTGGATTTCACGGTTTTAAAAATCAGCATATCATTATAACATGTGGAAAACTAAAGTCCTTTTTACTTCTCATAGACTTTTAACTCTAGACTGCCAGAGAGTCATTATTTTTTTTTCTGTGATAATATAGTGTTTATAAAAGTGTACATAATACATTTTAATGTACAGATTCAGAAGAACGAGAATCAAAAAATTTTGAAGAGTTGGTAGAATCAACTTAAAGATGAGAAAAGAATCTTTTTGCTTGTAAAACTATTTTAAAGATGATCATTATCATCCCCAAGGCAAATGTGATATTTAGCTCCTAACAAGGAACAATAATTCAGTCTATGTGGGACACATAAGGAAGATTTTCTGCAATTCCTACTCTATCTCGGATTTGATGGAAGCAGCAACAATGTGCTTTGAACAATACTGCCCCACAAGATACTAATTATAAAGCCTGCTGAACACCGGGCTCTGAACCTATAAAGAAGATACTGTACCACAATTCGGCGGTGGCACGGAGCGGGAGGGGCTCCAAAAACGGAGCGATTCCAAATCTAACCAATGCTACGAACCGGCCCAAAGTCATCTAAAGTTAGCTGTGTGACTAATTTTCCTTGGGGAGAGTGTGAAAGTTTTATCACAGTGACAAATGACATTTAAGCTGAGCCGGAAATGATGTGTAGGAGTTCTAGTTAATGAAGGGATAAGGACATTCCAAACAGAGGGACTTCCAGCCCTGGAAATCACTCCTCTGAGCTGGTCTCGCAGGTTGCAAAGCAGCAGGGACATTCTGAAGAGAGGTGGTATCAGAGAAAGAGCTATAAATTGAATCTTAGCTCCTCACGAGCCGTGCTTCTTTAGGCGAGATTCTTCTTTACGCAACTGAGGCGCAGTGGCGTTGCTATAAGGATGAAACAACCTCCAGGAAGTGCAGAGCACACAGTAGACGTTCTATACATTTTTGCTCCATTTCCTTGCTCGGGAAAAACCTCAGCAGAGCCACGGGGCCCCCGGCTCTTCGGATGGACTCTGCGAGTGAAGAGGTCCTCATTACCTGGGTGTCCCGGCTTGCCATAAATGAAGCCTTTCTCAGTGCGTTCGGAATTACGCTGCCATCCAACTGCGGAGGGAAAAAAAAAAAAAAAACAACCCACTGACCAAGTGGAAGCGGAGCCGGAGCTCAGACTGGAGCGGGGCGGGGCGAAGCTGGGAGGCTGGACCGGGAAGCTGCGGGAAGCCTGGGGGCCGGGCGGGAGGAGCCCCACCTCCTGTGAGGTACCAGAGCACCGCGGAGAGTAGGACCCAGGCTCGCATCACGACTCAGGGGCTAGCGTCGCGGGAGGGTTAGGCGTCGAGGGGCGGGCTCCTTCCTACCTCAGCCCCAGCGCCACGCCTCCCCATCTCTCCTCCACCGAGCGGAGCAAACCGCCAGGGTCCGCTCCCTCTACCGTGCGTAGCTACAAAGGGAGCGGACGCGGAGGAGAGCGCGAGAGTGCTCCGCGGCCTGTCGCGCGCGGATGGGGCTGGGGGCGGGGCGTGTGTAGAGGGCAGGGCCTTGGCAGGTGCACAGGAGACGAGCGCCCCGCCCCTCGCGCGCACGCGGTCGCTGTCATGCGGATGCTTCCGGTGCTTCGCGCCTCCAACCTGGCGCCATTTTCCCGCGCTCTTGTTCGCTTCGTTCTCTGGGCAATCGGTGAGAGAAGAAAAGCCTTGGCGTTTTAGTCATTTCCTTAGTCTAGAAGCTGAAGAAATCGATGAGAGGAACACGGTGGGCGCCATGGGATAGGGCGGATAGGGGATGAGATTACATTAGGATCTGAGGAAGGAGAAGCTTCCACTTCACAGGAAGCAGAGAGCCCCGCGTGCGAATTCCCTATGCCTTTCTTATGAATTGTCTGGAACTGTGTGCACAATCCTTTTCAAATTCCTAACTCCCAGTTTTCACCCACCTGTGTTCTAACCCACAGAATGAAGAACCTGAAGAAGTAGTGCACCAACAAGGCGTCTCCAGGGCTTTGCACTCTAGAGGAACGTTTAACCTTGTCAACTTACAGCATCATACGATGTTGAGAGACTCCACTTGCAAATGTATCCGGGGTTGTGAAGTAAGCCTGCTTTAACAAAAACAAAAACACAAGCCCAGTTGAAAGGCAAGATCTCCAGATGCCTTTTTTGCAGGGTGGATGCTCAGTCAAGATCAGCGAGCTCCAAAAGAGACCAGGCCAGTGTCTTTCATGGTTCCTTCTTGGCTACTCATTTAGTGGCCTGGAAAGCCCTGTGTATTGTCTGTTTCTTAGCAGCGGGACACCCTCAGTCGTGGTTTTGAGTAGGCTGGTGGGTAGAGAGCCCAAGGTTCAGACAGGGTGCAGAATGATTATTTGGGGTGAGATCAAGAGTTTTCAGTTTTATTTCCTTTGAGCCGAGTCAGTACTTGGACTATCTCAGATGGTCCAGGAGCAGCCTTTGTCAGTGATTTCAGTTTTAGTCACTGTTAATTTTACTACATAGCATAAGCCATGAAATGTGATTCGGTGAGTCAGATCCACCCTTGTCAGTTACCGTGTCTAGATTCATGGTTTAGTTTCAACTGTTCCCTTATTAAAGTAATGATAATGAAGACAAATTTAGGCATTATCTCTGATTCCCTGGAAGTTTATCATTAAACCCACAGCATTTTATTAGCTTCCCAATTATAAGTAATTGATCCTTGTAAACCCTTGGGTGATCAACTTTGAATACTGTAAGAAGAGACTTAACCAAATGAGTAGTGATTTGTTCAAAGAATCCGTCTACTGTTTTAAAACAAACTTTTAATTTTAGAATAGTTTTACATTTACAGAAAAATCACGAAGATAGTACCGAGTTCTCATGTATGCCCACCTATTTCCTTATAATTAACATCTTACATTTGTTATGATACTTTTCTCACAAGTAATGACCAATATTGATACCTTATTAAATAGAGTCCATACTTGATTCAGATTTCCTTGGTTTTTACCTAATGGCCTTTTTCTGCTCCAGGATCCCAGTCAGGATCCCTTGTTACATTTAGTCATCAAGTCTCCTTAGCGGTGACAGTTTCTCAGACATTTCTTGGTTTTGATGACCTTGACAGTTAATGGGTTTTGAGATGACATTGACTTGATCTGAACTGGTCAGGCTCTTTGCAGAATGCCTCTAGGTTAGACTGGAGCTTAACCAGTCTAGGTTAACCCTCTAGGTTAGGGTTAATGGATGGAAGGCTATGGAGGTGAAGTACCATATTCAAATATATATCGAGGGCACATACTGTCACATGCCTTATATCACTGTTGTTGTTAACTTGATCACCTGCCTGAGGTAGTGTTTGTCTGGTTTCTGTCATATAAAGTTACTCTCTTTCCTGTACCTTTTCATACTGTAATCTTTGGAAGGATGTCACTATGTGAATACCATTCTTTAAAAAAAAAAAACACCTTTTTTGGGGGGTGGGGTGCTTTGTGTGGCTTGTGGGATCTCAGTTCCCTGACCAGGGATCGAACCCAGGCCATGGCAGTGAAAGCTTGGAATCCTAATCACTAGGCCACTAGAAACACCCATAAGTGAATCGCACACTTAAGGAGTGGGGATTTATGCTCTACCTTCTTGAGGGTGAAATAGCTGCATGAATTATTTTACCCACTTGCTTTTTATCTATCCCCTTAAGTATCACGTTTTTGAGTCTGAAATACTCAATACTGAGCTAATTATTCACAGAGTAGTAACACATTCCATTGATAAGTATAAAGAACATTGTAATGGAAGCTAAACACCTTCTAAAACTTTTAATAACCAAATAACTATTCATCCTTACACCATCCCTGTGAAATTTTACAGTTCCTCTTCTGCTACTTTTGATGTGCTATTTTTGCCTTTAGAAACTAACAAACAACAAATTTCCCCTTTCGATACTAAAATTAGACCTAGTGTTTAGAGTATTTCTCTGAAATTGTTATTATCCTGTAGAACTCCATCCCATACAAGTTATAGAGATGCTGTCATGGTGCCATAATCGTAAAACAAAGCCATTACAAGTTATTAACTCATTTAAAAATTATATACTATATCTATATATATGTCTCCTATACCAAGGCGTATTTAAAATAAACTAAAATTCAAAAAATTACAATATGTATTCTTTAACTGGATAAGAATGGGTTTACTCTGGTATGGCCTTCTGATGCATGAACGCCCAACCTTAAGTCTCAAATATACTTGTATATACCAACCACATACGTTTCTAACAAAGGCAAAATGGTCTTTTTGAGAATCATTTACATGTTTAACATACTGGGTAACTTTAAGAGGACTCACCTGAACAATGTCCCTTCAACCTTAGTGTGAAGAAAAATTCTGTTTTTTAAAAATTATGTGTTCACCTCCCCTTCCCTCTCCCTATAGTCAAATGTGTGCTTGATCTCTATAATGTGGGAAGGATGTTGGGAAAAGATGTTCACTCTGTGTACAACTAACATCTTTGAGTCAATTTTACTGTCTTTAGTGTATCTTCCCCTTACCACCCTAATCTCTTAGCACTGATACATTATATATGTATTTTTGTAAGCTGTCTCAGATCCTATTTGGAAGAAGGTAAGGTAGTAGAAAATAAACACACATAAATACAATGTGTAGTGTTTTGTGAGTGGTGGGAAATAAACCAAGCAGTTTCCAAAAGGGAAAATAAAGTGAGAATATTGCTTCCAAAATTGAAAAAGTTGAGTTGATGAAAGTGCCAACACTCTTTGGAACTGTCTTAGCACTTCCTGAAAACTTGAACCAAGAACTTTTATTATGTGAGATGAAAAGTTGAGGAAGAAAAACATATTACATTTAATAGAGTGCTCATTGATGGCATTCATGGCTATCATCCCTGAATCTAGACCAAAAGTTCCAGATTTTGCTCAAGACAAACCTCTTTGAACTTAGATTTGCAAGAAAGCAATCCAGATCCTCCCTCCCTCCATGTGATATTACTCTCTTATCCATTATCCTTCTAAAATAGACATTTGGAGACAATTTACTGCCTTGCCATTTCCTTCCTATTGGGGTTCTCGGCTTTGACATTCAAAAGGCGGCTGGAGGCGCGGTAGATACCTCGGCGGGGAACGTCCTTTAAAGCCGCCGCCAGCCAGCGCCGCTGTAACCCCGCGCACAGTCCGATCGCCGGCTCCTGCCCCTTTCAATCTGCGCCGACTCAGCGGCCGGATCCCGGGGACTCCCCGCGCTGGGAATCTCCCGCCAGCTGCGCGCTGAGTCCCGGCGACGGCAGGAGCACGTGGAGCGGCTGGGTAGCCAGAGCGGCAGCTCCAGCCCAGCCCGGCGGCGAGATGGAAGGTGAGCCTCCAGCCTGCTTCTTTTCTAAGGGGTCTTTGAAATGCTCAACCGGTGCACGCAGCAGAGAGAGTTCCTTCTGAATCTCGGTTTTGCTTCTATTTATTTCTTTTGTCAAAAGTAAATTTGAAAAAAGTAAATTTCAGAGGGCAAAGCGTGTCGGTTTTCATACATCTCTCATTTGCTACCTGCCCCCCCACCCCCAACCTAACTTTGGACAGTGATAATTTCTCCGCAGTTTTACCTCTTAGGGTTTGTCAGGGGTCAACTCTGATTCTGCAGAGGAGGAGTACTTATGGGGTGTCCCTGAAATGGCAGCAAACCTAAGGTGGAATAACTAATCCTTTTGCATGATTTTTTCGTCCATGGCTTCAATGTCCATTGGAATTGGGCTAACCTGAGTGACTTCTTTAGGATGAAAAGTGACTTTTTTTTACCCTCTAAGGGTAAATGCTGTCATATGGGAAGGTAAATTTTTAAGTAATGGCATTTGTGCTTCCCTTGGTACTCAATCTTCTAATGATAACTTATTTACTCAAAGCAAAAAATCAAGCTCACATGAAAAGTTTCATTTGAATTAGTTTTTAAAGTCATTAACTTATCCTCACTTCCCCTCAAATTTTCAGTATTATTGGGATATATATACTTCCTTGGGATAACTAAAGTTTCACAGTATTATTTTAAACTTTTCAACAGTCTTCTCAACAAGTGTTTCTAAAACCTTGAAAATGGCAGGTGTATCTCAAGTTGGAGAAAATCAGAAAATAGAAAATCAGAATTTGTGAGAAATGTATTCATTCTATTAGTAAATGAGATACTGACACCTAATTAAAATGTTAACTTGATAAATAATTATCAATAGCCTGGATATTTTCTTCATAATGATTGAAGGCTCTCTTATTACCAGTATACCTTGATCTTTGGCCGCTTTAGGTCTAGGGTCTATGAAGTTATTAAAACTTGATTGAATATGTCAGGACACAAAATAAATTTTGTTTCATGTATAATTGAGCACAGTACTGTGATTGTAAATCTTTAATTTACACATGGGTATGTTTATAATTTTAAACTGACTTGGCACTTACACGTGTTTTTTTCCCTCTAAGTAGAGCGCCAAATGATGCACAGTACATATTTAGTATTCTGTAAAAAAAAATTTAATGATCATTATTGAAAAATATTTTAAGGGTTTTCTCTTATGAAAAACTTTTTGCTTTAAATCAAGGTTTAAAAGTAAATCTAAAAATTTACACTGTGAATATTTTTAAAATGGTTTATGATGTGTAATTTTTATCATGTAAAGATTTCATTGGCCAACAACAGAAAAAAATTAGGTTGTTGTACACTAGAAAAAATAATTTAAAAAACACTCAGGCTTTAATTATTTCATATGAATTCCTGAGTTTATTTTTGTGAAGTGATAGATCAATACTCCAACACTGTTTTTTCCTAGTCTTAATCATTATCATTTCATTCTCAAGAATAACATATGAATGAGTGTAAGACAGTGGAAACTGGGATGTTTCTCTATAAATGTTAATACTCCTGAATTCATTTATTTAATGTGAAATAAAGAAATTATTAACTAAATAGCATAATTCAGGATATTAAAGCCCTAACCGTGACTTTTTGATAAGCTGAATAAAAAGGGAATGAAAACTTGTGTAGAATTTTATTTGGAATGTACAGGCTATAAATGGAAAGAGAATACAGAATTGAATCACTAGGTGAGTTTAGATGAGTAGATTATATTCATAATCCGTGGAGATGGATGTTATATGGTATGCTTGATGCAAATATTTCACACTTAAATAAAAAACTAAGATTAACAGAAAGGTTAGTGATGTGAATTTGGCTATTCTAACATCACATCCTTGAGGATCAGAGTATTTGGTGTAATAAAATATCTGGTTTATTATAGCCACTCAAGATTGGCTAATCTGGCCCATGTGTTTGATATTTAAATAAAGTACTTTTATACTATTTTGATATTTTGGTCCCAGTTTAGAATTTGACCTATAGTGTATACCTGTCATGTCTTGGCACTGTAAGCATACTTGATGAAGTACTTTTATTCTCTGCCTAATTTGGGGGCCAGATTAATATGCTATGGTTTATTGTGAAATGTGAAACTATATAGTCGATATTTCTTCAAAATATAAAATCTTTTAAAAAAGTTATTCATTTTTCATTCATCACCAGACATTTATTGAGAATTTCTGTGTGTGAAGATGTCAGATGAAATAAGCTTTTGAAATAGAAAGTTTGTCATATAAAGGTGAAGAGTTAATGCATGTAATAAATTGAGAACTAGAATTGTTTTCTTTTCTCCCAATTTGTGATCCTGAATATTTTCTACACAGAGATTCTTTATGTTACTGAATTTTGTTATTTGTGCTGTAATAATATCCCTTCTGTCTGATGGTTGAGAAATGGGTAGTTCACAAATTTTACAGGTATTGGCATATTTCTTATTTAATATAAAACCTTTGGGATTTCCCTGGTGGTCTGATGGTTAAGAATCCCACTTCCAATGCAGGTGATGCAGGTTCGATCCCAGGTCTGGGAATGAAGATCCCACATGCCATGAGAAAAGCTCATGTGCCACAACTGAGACCCAGTACAGCTAAATAAATAAATATTTTAAAAAACCTTTTTTATTTCAACATTATTGGGAAGAAATCTTTCTAAGAGTATTTGTTACACAGACCCCTTATAAGTGAGGTCCACAAGAGAAAACTTTATCTTAGGGACCCAGATTCAGTATTCAGACTATCAGGTAATATATTGTTCTGTAGTATATTCTCATGGGGTTTTTGAACTGTGCAAAGCTGAATGCCCCTACGCTAAATATTCCTAGGTTATTGTGTAGTTTTTGTCTCCTTCTTGATGTCAGCTTCCCACCACATGGCTTTTGTGGTAGCCATTTTTTTTCATTTCTAGCTTCCTTTCTCTGTTCTGGATGGATGGTATTTACATAGATACAGCCTCCAGATGGTGGTTTACTAGCCCTCCGTTATGAACATGTGAAGGTTGAACTGATAAAATTCAAAGGAACAAAAGCCACAGAAAGGTCACGGGGTCCTGGTAGAACATAATTTTAGAAAATTTCTGGTTGTGTTTCCTGCAATCTAATATGCTGTTTCATACTTCCATGTCTTTGCTAAAATTTTCATCCCATTCTTTACCTTGTTATGCCTACTCATCTTTTCATGCATTATCACCATGAAGGACCTCCTTCTCATGACTTTTCCTGGTGCTTTCTGGTGGTCATTCTATTCAGTCCCTCACCTCCATCCACCTGGGCTAAGGGCCTTTCCTTACTATGCATACTTCTCCCAATTATATTGAAATTATTTACCGATTTAAGTGTTTATTCCCCCACTGGTCTTTAAGCTTCTGAAGGCAGAAACTATGTCTTATTTTTGTATACTCAGTGCAAAGAGCAGTTCCTGGTTTATAAAAGATCCTCAGAGTTTGTTGCATTAAAGTTTCAAAATGGTGCCCAAAAAGGACTTCCCTGGTGATGGTCCAGTGGTTAAGACTTTGCCTTTCAGTACAGGGGTGCAGGTTCGATCCCTGGTCAGGGAGCTAACATCCCATATGCCTCACAGTCAAAAAACCAAAACATGAATCAGAAGCATTATTGTAACAAATCTAATAAAGAATTTAAGAAAATGGTCCACATAAAAAAACTTTGAAAAAATGGTGCTAAAAGTCATTTTCAATATCTTTATTATGATGCCTTTTATTATTCTTTGTGAATAAGGGATTGGTGCTAGCAATTCCTTGTTAGAACTCAGAAAAATTTTTAAATATTTAAAATGGTATAACAGAAAGGAAAACTTAGAAAACAAAAATGTTATTGATTTTTTGACTAGCATATTACTTAATGCTAAACCTTACCTTTTTAACTTTACATGAGCAGATTTCAGGATGACATATTAGTCCATTAAAACATGGATCAAATATGAGGGGAAATTTACTTTCTCAGTCAGTAAGATGCATGAATGGTATTATAAAATTATCATACATTTTCCTGGTGATACCTTTTTAATACGTTGTTAAAAGTTTGTCATCAGTGTATGTATTTACACTTATGACTAAAAGATTATCGGTAGGTCTTTTATCAGATAACCAGTATGAATTGGCTCCTAACTCAAGCTGTGGTTCTAGACCATGTGTGAAAAAGGAGTGATTAACACAGAAGCTGCCTGTAGTAAATACCCAATAAATGCTTTTTGAATGTGTTAAACATACATTAGTTATTGCAGAAAAAGATTCTAAACATCACAAGAACATGGAGTAGGCTGCTATTAAGCCTTTTGAAAGTACAACTCTCCCATTAACTGGCACATTCATAATAATTAGAAATCATAAGGATGACTCTAAGGCCTTTGAATTACTTTTTTAAAAAAGACGAAATGAAACAATGATTATATTTCTATTATAGGGGTATTATTTGAAAAGTGGTATACATATATATATATATATATATAAAACTATTAATTATTATTGCTGTAAAATCTGTCAAAATAATCCCTAATGATCCTGAATGAGGTAATTTTTTCAGCCTTAATTGAAATCTACTTTTGCATCCAGAATTAAAGTTCTTAGAGTACAAAGTGATGTAGAGTAAATCAATATAATTTGGAGTCAATACCATATTATATTGGACATGTAGCCCATCTAGAAGACAGAAAAAACTAAATGTTTAATAATAGATATGAAACAGAATAAAAGCATTTATTAAGCAGTGCTTTTTATGCATCAAAAATTCAAAAGCGGCTTACCTCCTGACTTATTATATCAATGGAATTGGCAACATATCACAAATTGTATTTATTAGCAACTGTTCTTAGAGATAACATTTTTGGCACATCAGGTTATTTGTGGGTTTATAAAGAAAACTTTTTAAAATAAGAGAAATGGAAAACATTTCAATAGCATCACTGATTAAGCAGTGCAAAACTGTATTTTTTACTCTTAACTCTTAATTATTTAAAGATTATTTAACTAGATTTCTTGCATATTTTGGTCACTAGTACACCTGTTGCCCCGTCTAAACTGTCAGATTCCAA
The DNA here is from genome assembly GCF_002263795.3 of Bos taurus. NCBI lineage: Eukaryota > Metazoa > Chordata > Mammalia > Artiodactyla > Bovidae > Bos > Bos taurus. The sequence continues at coordinate 40,208,492 of NC_037346.1, read as the reverse complement.
AGTGTAGGGATCTTTTTATCACCAGTGATAATGAGTACCCAGCCTAGTCCCTAGCACATAGTAGGACTGCAGTCATTTATTGAATAAATCAACTAATAAATTGCCTGTGTTTGGTCATTTGACTATTTGTTCAACTTTTATGGTAAAGATAGTAAAGAAAATAGTGACATGAAAGCTAGTTAATTTTGCTGGTTAATTTGTCAGAGGTGCTATTAAAAGTTTGATAGAAGAGCTTTGAATGTTGGCTGAATTCAACAGGATGAATACTGTTATTTTTTTCTGATCCAATACTGGCTTAACTTTGGGCAAAATAACATAGGGAAATCTAATCCTTGGCTTTGCTACATTTTTTTGCACTGTTTCAGAAAGCCACAATAAACTATTTCTTCACAACAAATGTTTTGCTTTTTAAAGTTGAGAATACCATATTTTACTTCATTTGATTTCTCTATCACACCACAATCAATTTTTTGCAAAGTATTATCTGTTTTAGAGACTGTTAACATAGCAGAATACTTAGAACATCAGAGCAATTTTATATGAGCAAATATGCACAGGAAAAAAATTCCAGTGTACAACCACGATCTTATGTCACATTTATAAATTTTTAATATTTTCAAAGAGCTGGTTAAAAAGTTTTATTTTGAGGTCCAAATATAAATTTTATAGGGATAATCTTCAATGCATTAATATTTGGTAAATGATACACATGAAAGTCAAATCGAGCCTCTGATATACATTTGTGCTACTGTCTACACTATGCACAAGTGTATAACATGATCTTCAATTGCAGAGATAAAGGCAGATGATGGCAAAAATGATTAGTTGTTAAATATTACAAAAACCGTTTTTTCAGAGTGGAGCTATTATATTTTACATCAGCTATGATATAACTCCACATTCATAAAAAGTTGATTATTGAGCATGCTCATTTTTTATCCACAGAATATTTTTTCCTATGCATATGTGCTCATGTAAAGTTATTTAGGTAAGGATATCACTATAGGGACCACTGCTGGATCTACTTAGCTATTGACCCTTTGCCTCTACCACAGATCAGCAACTGGCAGTCTTTTAGGAAGCTGTTTCCTATTCTAGGTTGGAATCTCTTGCTTTTCTGAAACTTAGTAATATTTTATGTCCTCTAATGACTGCTAGAACCTAACTGTATTTTATGCATAAAGTATTCTTGCATGGTTTTAATGCAATCTAAATTGTTTAAGAATAAAACTGCTGTCTACTGGATTGGCCAAAAAGTTTGTTTGGGTTCCTTTTGACCAACCCAATAAATCAAAGGAAGATGATTTTTTCTTTAGTTTGGAGCCAAGACTTTTGCCATTATTGATGCAAGTTATATCTTGCGTATTTTGTCTCTTGCATTCATGATGATTCTATAAACACATCTGACTACCTTCTTACTATAATTTACTAGTATATTTACATATTAAAACATTTTTTTAATTTATTTCACATTTATGTTACAGTTAGGTTTTTATTTTTAGAAAACTTCAATGTGTGGATAGGTTATATTTAATTTATGATGGTGTGTGTGTATGTTAGTCATTCAGTTGCGTCCGACTCTTTGTTACCCCATGGACTGTAGCCTGCCAGGCTGCTGTGTCCATGGAATTCTCTAGGCAAGAATACTGGAGTGGGTTGTCGTTCCCTTCTCCAGGGGATCTTCTCAACCCAGGGGTCAACCTGGGGTAAAGAGGTATTATAAAATACTTTTTCTAAAAGAGGGGGGCACTTAGTCTTGATAAGGTTGAGAACTCCTCTAAGTTTATAATACTGCAAGAGACCAGCAAATCTGAATAAGATGGTGTGTACAAAAATCACCTTGCATTCTACTAGAAGTAAAGTTAGGATCCAGCACATGTTCAGTTTAATTCATAATTCATTTACAAAGATCCTTTAGACACCTGTTAATCTAAGTATGGTGTGTGGACCAGTACCACTAGCAACATCTGGGACATGTTACAGATGCAGAATCTCAGGCCAGACATGCTGAATCAAAATCTGCATTTTAATGAGATTTCTAGGGCATTCTTGTGCACACTAAAATGTGATAAACATGGCCCACAGTTTGAAAAGTATTAGTGAAACATCACTTTCATAGCATATACTGGGTTAGTGGTAGATCATCTTTATATCTTTCAGTTCAGTTCAGTTCAGTCGCTCAGTCGTGTCCGACTCTGCAACCCCATGAACCGCAGCACCCCAGGCCTCCCTGTCCATCGCCAACTCCCGGAGTTTACCCGAACTCATGTCCATTGAGTCGGTGATACCATCTCATCCTGAGCGACTGAACCATCTCATCCTCTGTCATCCACTTTTCCTCCTGCCCTCAATCTTTCCCAACATCAGGGCCTTTTCAAATGAGTCAGCTCTTCATATCAGGTGGCCAAAGTATTGGAGTTTCAGCTTCAACATCAGTCCTTCGAATGAATACCCAGGACTGATCTGCTTTAGGATGGACTGGTTGGATCTCCTTGCAGTCCAAGGGACTCTCAGGAATCTTCTCCAACAGCACAATTCAAAAGCATCAATTCCTTCAGCTTTCTTTATAGTCCAACTCTCATATCCATACATGACCACTGGAAAAACCATAGCCTTTACTAGACAGACCTTTGTTGACAAAGTAATGTCTCTGCTTTTTAATATGCTGTCTAGGTTGGTCATAATTTTTGTTCCAAGGAGTAAGTGTCTTAATTTCATGACTGCAGACACCATCTTCAGTGACTTTGGAGCCCCCCTAAATAAAGTCAGCCACTGTTTCCCCATCTATTTCCCATGAAGTGATGGGACCAGATGCCATGTTCTTAGTTTTCTGAATGTTGAGCTTTAAGCCAACTTTTTCACTCTCCTCTTTCACTTTCATCAAGAGACTCTTTAGTTTTTCTTCACTTTCTGCCATAAGGGTGGTGTCATCTGCGTATCTGAGGTCATTGATATTTCTCCTGGCAATCTTGATTCCAGCTTGTGCTTCCTCCAGCCCAGTGTTTCTCATGATGTACTCTGCATATAAGTTAAATAAGCAGGGTAACAATATATAGCCCTGATGTACTCCTTTTCCTATTTGGAACCAGTCTGTTGTTCCATGTCCAGTTCTAACTGTTGCTTCCTGACCTGCATATAGGTTTCTCAAGAGGCAGGTCAGGTGGTCTGGTATTCCCATTGTTTTAGAATATATTTTTATTGTTTATATGCTGGTTTTAAAAGAGAGCTGAGCAATGAAAGTTTTTATAACATTTGATTTTGACTTACCTTGTAATATAACATTTATATTAATAGCAAGGTAATTCAAAAGTCAGAAATCTTGATTCATTCATTCTTCATTCAAAAACTGTTCACTGACTGTTATGTGTCTTGTATGCAAAATATTGGCAATACAATGGTGAAGAAGACAACAGTGCTTTTGCCCGCTTGGAATTTACAGTCCTGGGTGTTCTTTGGAAGGACTGATGCTAAAGCTGAAACGCAAATACTTTGGCCACCTCACGCGTTGACTCATTGGAAAAGACTCTGATGCTGGGAGGGATTGGGGGCAGGAGGAGAAAGGGACGACAGAGGATGAGATGGCTGGATGGCATCACCGACTCGATGGACGTGAGTTTGAGTGAACTCCAGGAGTTGGTGATGGACAGGGAGGCCTGGCGTGCTGCGATTTATGGGGCCGCAAAGAGTCAGACACGACTGAGCGAATGAACTGATCTGAGGAAGGTAGGCTCCCAAACAATAAATCCCCATTGAAAAGATTTGAGTTATTTGAAGGGTTATAAAAGAACAGTGCTAAAAGGAAGAATAATGGTCAGGGCAGGGTTGGTGCACCTCTCCTCTGAATAAAAAGTCTGGCTAGAGATAGAAATTTGGTCATCCTCAGCACATAGATGATCTTTAGCGCCATGAGAATGATTGGGGCCACCTATTGTGAGAAGAGGGCTCGGGATCAAGCCCTGAGAAGCATCCTACTTAGGTGGTCATGTAGAGGGGGAGGGGCTCACATAAGAGAAACAGCATGGCGAGACAAGTAAAAAAACCAACAGAGTGTGGTGTAACGGAATTCAGGGGAGAGAGTGAACAGCTATGTTCACTGTTGCTGGAAAGTCAAGTAAAGTGAGGACAAATAGTGTGGGCTGGTTTTGGGCAACGTAAAACTTGCTAGTGACCTTAACAAAAGTGGTTTTTGTAGAGTGGGGATGGAAACCAGACCGAAATGATTAAAGCAGGAACGGGAATAGAAGTAGAATCACTGGGTACAGGTCATATTCTCCAGAAGTTTAGCTAGCAGAGAAATAAGTAGAGCTATTGCTGGAGAGAAGCATAGATGTGGATCAAGAGATTTTGTTTGTTTGTTTTTGTTTTCCAAAGATGAATGACACAAATTATCTGTAGCCTAAGCTTAGTGAAAAAAGAAAAAAAATCAAAGATCAAAATTGAAACAAATCTTGAAATCTCAATCCTCAGGAAAATTTGATTGGAGAATTAGCTATCACTGAAAATATCTCCATATTTAGGTGGTACATAACATGTAAATAAATTTCCTCACCATAAGAATTTTTACATGGTGCCCATTCACAGGATGCTTGGCATGGATATAGTCCATAAAGACTATAGAAAACTTATGAAAATCCCCCAAAATTCAAATTTTTTTTAAAAGAGAGAAGATACTGCTATAATTGCGTTTTTAAGGTTTGGGCTTTTATTTTTTTGGCTGAACTGTGTGGCTTGCAAGATCTTAGTTCTCTGACCAGGGATTGAACCCAGAACCTCAACAGTGACAGTGCCAAGCCCTAACCACTGGACCTCCAGGAACTCCTTTGGTGTTTTAGATATTAATGGCACCCCACTCCAGTATTCTTGCCTGGAAAATCCCATGGACGAAGGAGCCTGGTAGGCTGCAGTCCATGGGGCCGCTAAGAATCGGGCACGACTGAGCGACTTCACTTTCACTTTTCACTTTCATGCATTGGAGAAGGAAATGGCAACCCACTCCAGTATTCTTGCCTGGAAAATCCCTTGGACGGAGGCGCCTGGTGGGCTGCCATCTATGGGGTCGCGCAGAGTCAGACACGACTGAAGCGACTTAGCAGCAGCAGCAGCAGCAGTGTTCAATAGATTTATTTTTAATTAAGGAATAGTTTATACAATGAGGTATATGTTTCTTACATATACAGGTTGATTAATTTTTATCTATATGCATTCCTTCAGAGTCAAGATAGGAAACATTTTATACCAGAAACGTAGCATTTAAATCAATTATACTTCAGTAAAATAAAATTTAGAAAAAGATACAGGACATTTGCATCACTCCAGAAGATTCCCTTTGTGCCCATTTACAAAACCTCCCTTTACACCAGGTAAAAAGGTGGCACTAGTGGTAAAGAACCCTCCTGCCAATGCAGGAGACATAAGTGAGATGGGTTTAATCTCTGGGTCAGAAAGATCCCCGGAAGGAGGGCATGGCAACCCAGTTCAGTATTCTTGCCTGGAGAATCCCCATGGATAGAGGAGCCTCATGGGCTACAGTCCGTAGGATTGCAAAAAATCAGACATGACTGAAGTGATGGAGCATGCACACCAAGTAAAGCACTATTCAGACTTCTGTAACCATAGGTCAGTTTTCTTGTTCTTGAATTCTGCATAAATCATACAGTAGGTACTTTTTAGGCATCTGGTTTCTTTTACTCAACATACCTTTGAGATTCATCCACATTGTTATATTTATTAATAGTTCATTCTTTTTTATTACTGAGTAGTATGAATATACAACTTGTTTATTCATTGTACTGTTGATGGACATTTGATTTGTTTCCATTGTTTATCTATATGATGAATATTCTTGTACATGTCTTTTGATGGACATATACATTAATTTCTCTTGGATATATATCCAGGATTAGTGTCTCTAGGTCATAGTGTGGGTGTGTTCTTAGGTCTGATGCATACTGCCAAACAGTTTCTGAAGTGGTTGGACTTTCACCCTCTCACTGGTGATCCCCAGTTGTTCCACATCTTGTCAACACTTACTGTTGTCAGTCTTTTAAATTTTAGCTATTCTGATGGGTGTGTAGTGGTATTTCATTGTGGTTTTAATTTGTATTTTCCTGATGAATAATGATGTTGAGTACCTTTTTGTATGTTTATTGGCTATTTACATATTCTTCTTCTTGAAGTGCCATAAGTCTTCTGTACATTTTTAAAAAATTGGATTGTTTATATGTTTCTTATTGATTTTATAGGCATTTAAAATTTAGAAGCATGAACTTCATCAGATGTGTATTGCAAATATTTTCTCTGGATCTGTAACTTGCTTATTTATTTTCTTAATCTATTTGATAAACAGAATTCTTAATTTTAATGAAGACAAAGTTATCTTTTTTTTTTTCCTTTTGGGATTAAGTCTTTGCCTATCCAAGGCCATGAAAATACTCTCCTATAATTTCTTCTAGAAATTTGGTTGTTTTAGCTTCACATTTAAGTCTGTCACCCATCTTCAATTGATATTTTGTGTTTAACTTCAGTTATTTTATAACCAACTAGGCATTTTACAGGTACAAAATGAAAATCTTACTTGTAATATGTTGGATTCAGTCATTTTAGCACAGACAATTTTTAAAAGTATCAGTGGCATGAAATGCTCATTCTTCCTTTTCTCTCTGCATGTTTGTTGGCACGTGATACCCATGGTAAAATATAAGTATATTTTTCTACAACTTTATAGTAACTGACCTTTCAGGGAAAAAAACACTAGATATTGAATTTGCTGTTTAAGATCTGTGCCCTGCAGTCTATAATTTCTTCACATTTAATCCAGGGAAAATGGAATATTTTGTTTAAAAAAAAAGAGGGTAACGTGGGCTGTATTGATCTTATGTTCTTAGAGAAGTATTCTTGATGTCTCTTAACCTTTACTTTGGTCCAAAGAGGAAGGAAAGGAAGGATTTCATGGTTGGAGAGACTATTCTCATTTTAAGGCATGCCCCCTCCTTTTTAATATCTTCCTTTCCTCTCACTTGAGGTATTTGAAATTAATTGGGTCTAAAATGTCTTCTAGTTCTGACCTTCTTCCAAGATTTATAATCTATGTAGGAAAACACCTTAAAACATTATTTAAATTCTTTGAGACAAAGGTTGAAACTCAAGAGAGGAATCCTGCTTCTCTTCATAATGTGCCACTGACATTGTACCTTTGAACAATTACATGACTTTATATTTTTTGTCATTCTTTTGTCTTAAATTTTTTTGTAAAATGAGAAGAATAATAAATGCCATTGTACCTGTTTATTTTCCAGAGATGCTATGAGATAATATGAAGTCTCATTTGCACTCATGGGCTAAGTGCTTGATGCCACATTTTTGGAGGACCATAGGCAAACAAAACCAGGTTCAGAAGAAAGCTCTCACCATGGTTAGGGAACTGAGTGGTAGCATTTGTGTAATAATTTATTCTGGATGTTCCCAGAAGGCTGAACTAGGACCTGAAATGGACAGTTCAGGAAATTTTGAGTTCCACTGTATTTAAGGAGGAACTTTTTAAACCATTAGAATTTTTCTGAAAAGGAAAAGTATAACTTCTGTATTCTTGGAAGTGTCTAAGCAGAGACTTCATAATCCAAATAGTTGGATATTGGAGAAAATTCAAATATCAAGTGGCAGGGAAAGAAGAGATAAGGTAGGTAAGATATCTACTTCAATTCCAACGTTTCTAATTTCATTGATTATAAGGATCGTTTTGTAGTCAGTGACTCAGTTTCCAAAGCTTTTTGTTAAAAAGTAAAAATGGACATTTTAAATTTAAGAAAGAGGTATGGGGATAGAGAAATCAGTTTATTGTTATGAAGGTAAAGGGAAATGCTGACGTTCAAAGACAACTTTCTGGCTGCTGTCAGGCACCAGTGCTGAGGACAGCTGCAAAGTCAGTGCAGGGCTCTTCTGAGATTGACATTTTGCTCTCCTTTAGCTTCTACGCTATGCTGGAAAGACAGACCAGCAAGTGGAAATCTCATCTCTGAAATGAAGAACAGAATTATATTAGCTGGTATTCTTTTTTTTTAACTTCTGTTTTGTATTGGAGCATAGCCAATTAACAGTGTTGTGATAGTTTCAAGTGAACATTGGAGGGACTCAGCCGTACATATACTTGTATCCATTCTCCCGCAAAGTCCCACCCCACCAGGTTGCCATGTAACATTGAGCAGAGTTCCATGTTTATTAGCGGATATCCTTTACTGAATGATAATTACTTAAAGTAACAAAATGAAAACGAGTTTGTAATCATTCGAATTAAAAATATGGTTGCATGTTTTGTTGCTAATGTAAATATTTGATTTTGTTCATAGATAGTATATTATTCACGTGTGATTTTTTATGAAATCTCAATTAACCAGATCCTTAACATTTTCAGCTTTAAATTTTATTTGTAATCTACCCCTTTTCATTTTGTAGCACATAAAATGCTAGAATCTCAGAGAAAAATCTTGGTATATTTAACAAAAATTCTAACTCATGAAATTTTTTAAACAGCATCTTTGTCAAAGAGAGAATCTGAAGGAGTAAAAACAAATTTGAAATTGTCATCTCTCAGCAAGCATATGATGAGACTTGTTTTCACTTCTGGTAGCAACCCACGCCAGTGTTCTTGCCTGGAGGATCCCAGGGATGGCGGAGCCTGGTGGGCTGCTATCTATGGGGTCGCACAGAGTCGGACACGACTGAAGCGACTTAGCAGCAGCAGCAGCAGCAGAAAACAATTTGAGATTGCTAATAAAGCTTTGAATATGTAGAGTGCTTGGAAAACTACAAAAGAAATAACCTTTAACTTTAACAGTCCAATATATTTGTGAACTGTATCAGTTACAGAAGCTATGTATTTTTTATAAGATTTATTGTTTATGTTGTCTTTGTCTGGTTTTGGTATCAGGGTGATGGTGGCCTTGTACAATGAGTTTGGAAGTGTTCCTTTCTCTGCAATTTTTTAAAAGAGTTTTAGAAGGATAGGCATTAGCTCTTCTCTAAATGTTTGATAGAATTCTGCTATGAAGCCATCTGGTCCTGGGCTTTTGCTTTTGGGGAGATTTTTTATCACAGCTTCAATTTCAGTGCTTGCAATTGGGTTGTTCATAATTTCTATTTATTCTTCACCCAGTCTTGGAAGATTGAACTTTTCTAAGACTCTGTCCATAAGATTTATTGTTTAAGAGGTAAAATGTCATTGGAAAACATAGTACAACACCAGTGTCAATGGAAAACAGTAATTATTTAATTTAAAAATATATCAGGAGATTATTTAGTTATGGCAAGAGCAGGAGGGAAATTGATATACATAAGAGTGTTAAGTAAGGATTGTAATTTTGGCTTTTAAACGAGGTAAGAAAAATGATTTTATCTAATGATACAAAAATTCTAATGTACATGCTGAGTTTATTTTGTATACACATATATAAGTATTTTAATTTTGGTTGCACTGGGTCTCCATTGCTTTTGCTCAGCTATCTCTGCTATGGTGAGTGGGGGACTACTCTTGGTTGTGGTGTGTGGGCTTCTCATTGTGGTGGCTTCTCTTGTTGCGGAGCACAAGCTCAGTAGTTGTGGCTCATGGGCCCTAGAGTGTGGGTTCAGTAGTTGTGCCACATGGACTTAGTTGCTCCACACGACGTGGAATCTTCCCAGACCAGGGATTTAACCCATGTCCTCTGAATTGACAGGCAGATTGTTTTTCCAGTGTGCCACCCGGGAAGCCCCATATAGGTACATTTAGAAATATTTTATCTGGATGTTTGGCATCATGTGGGTTTTCTTTTTTAACCCTTCAAAGAGTCACGTTTATTTTTTAATCAGTGAAATTTATAAAGTTCTTTATATGAAGATGCTGTCTATATCCTTTACCTTTTTGATGACTGCATTAATAGAAAGTGCTTTCCCCTGAAATTCCAGTTGCAGGAGTTTAGAAAACACTGATAGAAGATGATCATTGTTAAGCTGTTTCCTAGTATAATTTCCTTAGAATTTTCATTGATTTAACTTTTATACGTGGTTTCTTTCCTGACCCAAAGTTTTAATGTTTGCTTTAAATAACTTTGCAGTTAGCAGTATCCCAAGCGGCAACAAGACATTCTAAAATCTAGAGCTGTGCTCTTCAGTAGAACTTTCTATGGGAATGGAAATATTCTTTATCTATGTTCTCCAATATGAAAGACCCTTAGCTACATGTTCTGTTGAATACTGGAAATGTGGTTGGGTAACTGAGAAACTAAATGTTTAACTTTAATTAAATTTAAACTCAAATTGGCACATGTGGCTAGTGGCTATTGTATTGGACAGTGCAGTATTAGTGTTAGTATTAATAATAGATTTGACCAGGTCTTGACAAACTTTTTCTAAAAGGTCACCAGATAGTGAATGTTTTTTGGCTTTGCAAGTCATAGTCTCTTGCAAGTACTCAACTCTGCTCTTGGAATACAGAAGCAGCTGTAGACAACATGGATTTAGCTGTGCTCCATTAAAACTTTATTTATGAACACTGATGTTAGAATTCCACACAATTTTCAAGTTGCATGAAATGAATCTTTCTGATTTTTTTCAACCATTAAAAAATGTAAACTCATTCTTAGTTCACAAGTCATACAAGAACAGGTGAAAGCTGTAGTTTGTAGAACCTTGACTTAGAGTATTTATAAGTAGCAAAGATAGAGATGTAAAAGTTCATGTATTAATTCAACAAATACTTATTGAGTGGCTGTCACAATGGGTACTATTTTGAGAGCTGAAAATATAGCAAAAAGCAATAAAAATTACAGCCAACATCCATGTTTTCATTAAGTTTACATTCTGGTGGGGTGGGGAGGAGACATTTTAAAAGTGAACAAATAGGGACTTCCCTGGTGGTCCAGTGGCTAAGACTCTGTGCTCCCAATGCAAGGGGCCTGGGTTCCATCCCTGGTCAGGGAACGAGATCCCACCTGCCACAACTGTGAGTTCACATGTCATAACTAAAGAGCCTGCATGCTGCAATGAAGATCAAAGGTTCTGCATGTCACAGCTAAGAGCTGGCGCAGCCAAATCAATAAATACTTTTTAAAAAATGAATAAATATACGTCAGGTGGTGAAAATGAAGAAATTGTATGAAGAAAATTTTATAAAGTAAGAGAAAAAAGTGACAATGAAGGATGATATCTTATTATAGAGTAGTTAGGTAAAGCTGGTTTTATAAGGTTACTTTTGAGCACACACCTGAATGAAGAAAGGAGGTAGGGCAGGTGGCTATCTGAAGGAAGAGCATTTTGGTCAGAGGGACGAGTAAAAGCAAAAGTCCTGAGGCAGGAACATGCTTTACCCAGTTCAAGTAATAGGAGAGGTAGAAAACTGACAGGAATGCTATCTCAACAGAATTAATCCACTTTGGAATTTTCCATCATTTGCACCATATGTATTAATATCAGTAAAGGGAATTAATATTTTTGTCAAAAGAAGCATAGGGACCTTTCCTTCTTAGCTTTCTTTTTTTTTTTTTTGGAAAATAGTTTAAAACTATGTTGACTGCCAACACATTAAAAATACCCAAATGGACCCCACCATGGAAATTTTTGAGTCTTTTTTGAACTGAAGTATGAAGGAATGACAAAATTATCCATTAAAAACTGTAAAACTTTTGCTGCACTTATAAATATTTAATAGGTTTCTGGTCTTCAGGTGGGAATTCCTTTATCATCTATTCACTACTAGACTTCACATTTTTATAAAGATGTTTACATTCAAGAGGGGAAAATACACTTCAGTCTCCTTTGTTCCTGTATTTTAAGTATTTTTTAGCACCTAAGAAGAGCATCCATATAGCCTGATTATAGATGGTTTTCTTTTCTTTTTGGCTGTGCCACAGCAGATGGGATCTTAGTTCCCTGACCAGGGATTGAACCTGTGTCCCCTGCAGTGGAAACGTGAGTCTTAACCACTGGACTTCCAGGGAAGTCATAGATGGTTTAAATGTCTCCTTCAAACTTTGAATACTCGGATAGTCAGATCTCCTTTTTTTCTTGGAAACTATACTCAGTTCCTTCTGGTGTTATACGCCGCACAAAGGCTGCTTGAAAAAATATTGAGAGCTATTTAAATGTCATTGTCAGAGAGTTTAAGAGGCTCAGGGGACTAGGACCTTTTTTCTTTAGGTCACCAAATCAAAAGCCATCTTGCTCTGTAATAACTAAAATGTGTTTTCACATGAAGATTGTTCGTGTGAAACTTTTGAGCTACTTTTCTTTCTTTTTGTTTTTTGTTCAGAATCCCTTTAGTGTGCAGTTAAAAGTTTCACAGTTAGCTGAAAAAAAAAAAAAAAAGCTTTTAAAAAACTCCCACTATCAAACTTACAGAAAAGTTGCAATACAGTACAAAAAAACTTTTTTTTTTCCGGAAATTTTGAGAGTAAGTTGCTGACATAAAGCCCTATCCACCCTTGACTACTTTAGTGTGTGTTCTACCTTCTCCTACATAACCAGGAAACAACTATCAAAACCAGGAAATTAACACTGGGACATTACTACAATTTAATCCTCAGACCCCACTCAGATTTCTCCAGTAGCTTCTTTAATGCCCTTTACCTCAGGAGAATTCAGCTCAGAATCACGTATGCATTTAGTTGTCACGTCTCTTCCCTGTCCTTCAGTCTGGAATAGTTCTTCAGTTGGTCATGACTGTGACACTTTTGAGAATTACAAGCCAGTTATTTTGTAAATTATCCCTCAATTAGAGTTAGTTTTCTCATGGTTAGATTTAGATTGTGCATGTCTGGCAGGTATATTACAGAAGTGAAGCTGTGTTCTTTTCATTATCAGTGGACACATAATTTTCATTTGTCCCATTACTGATAATGATCACTTTACTCAGTACAGTGGTGTCTACAAGGTTCTTCACTATGTAGTTTCTCTTTTTATCTTTGTAATAATATTTTGAGAAGAAGCATTTTGCAACTATGTAAATTTTCCATTTGTTACTGGACTTTACATTTATCAACTACTTATTAATGTCAATATGGACTCATGAATTTATGCTTTTTAATAGGTTGTAATCCAATACTATCATTATAACTTTTATGCTCCCTTGTCTCAGATTTGGCCAGTGGGAACCCCTTCAAAATAATTTCCATATCCTTTTAATATATGCTCTTGTTTCTGTGAGCACTTCCTTGCTTTCTGGCACAACAAAATGTTCCAGACTCATCTGTACTTTCCCTCCCCCAGTGCTGGAGTCAGCCATTTCTCCAAGGAATATGGTTTCTATAAGTTGAGAATGATACTTAGAAGTTAATATCCGTATCCTGAAAGCTGTTGTGATGTCACTGCTCCCAGGGGCTCTCAGTGGACAGAGCTAGAGACCAGGTGTGTTATACCATACATATACACACATTTCCATCTATATTTTGTATCAGTTTATGTATAGTCAAAGCCATGTGTTCCTGCCAGTACTTCCATTTCCAATATAGGACCACAGGTTTCCATATTTATAACTCCCTTCTCTGACAGAGAAAAACCTGGGTCTCATTATCCTTATGTTTTTCTTACTTAATCAATCCTTCTTTGTATAAACAGTCATCCACTGCCACTGCCATTTCCTCTTCAGTGAAGATTCTTACCTTGCCTCATTTGGTTTCTGACATCCTGTACTGCAGGCACTCACCTATGTGGATACCCTTTTCTATTGGGGTCTGATGGGCTTCCCAGATAGCTCAACTGGTAAAAATATCTACCTGCAATGCAGGAAACCTGGTTCAAATCCTGGGTCGGGAAGATCCCCTGACGAAGGGATAGGCTAACCGTTCCAGTATTCTTGGGCTTCTCTGGTGGCTCAGACGGTAAAGAATCCACCTACAATGCAGGAGACCTGGGTTGGAAAGATCCACTAGAGGAGGGCATGGCAATCCACTCCAGTATTCTTGCCTGGAGAATCCCCATGGACAGAAGAGCCTGGTGGGCTACAGTCCATGGGGTTGCAAAGAGTCAATTGAGCAACTAAGCACAGCACAGATCCCAGTGCAAAGCTGCCCTTAATATGTGGATGCCCTCTTCAACCCAATCAAGTTCTGACACTTTGCCTTGGATACTCCCAAACATAGAAACTCTCCTCACTCCATTTGGGCTCTTTGGTGCCCCCACTGTCCCTATGTGGGTGCCTTGCTAACCCTGTCTACTCCCTGAAATGAGAGCACCCCCAGGCATAAATGGCCTCTTCTCTATGCTCAGGCTCTGACTCCTCATGCTAGGCCATCTCTTACTTGGATACGTTCTTCATCACTCCAGCCCAGGTGATTCTCCTGCCCTTCTCATCCTGCTTAGGCTCTGACTTGCCAATCTGTCTGCCCTTCATGTAGAATCCCTCCTCATCTCATGCTAAATGTGCATCCCACACAGGCACACTTTTCATATTGGTTGGTCTCCAACAGCCTACCCTGGCCTGTCCCTATTCCTTGTATGGACGTTTCTTTCACCCATCTTGGGTTTTAACACTGCATATTAGGCTGCCCCTTTGCTTATTTTACAAAAGGCTTCCCTGGTGGCTCAGATGGTAAAGAATCTGTCTTCAGTGCAAGAAACCTGGGTTCAATCCCTGGCTAGAAAGATCCCCTGGAGTAGGAAATGGCAACCCAGTCCAGTATTCTTGCTTGAAGAATCCCATAGACACAGGAGCCTAGTGAGCTATAGTCCATGGGGTCGTAAAGAGTCGGCCATGACTGACTGACTGACTAAGGCTTGTTTATTTTAAAAATATTTGTATTTTTCCTGCACTTAAGCTTTGTTGCTAACATCTAATGGGTGGTGTGTTAAACTTTTAATATTAGGATAGAATGTAAATGCAGTGACTGTATTTTTCAAAACAAAAATTAAAACATGTCTGAAATACAGATTATTTGAAATTAGTGGTATCTAGAGCAGTTATGGGTATATGATCACCATTGAAATAAAGAACAAATGGAGAGTTTCAATTTCTAGTAGTAGAGGAGGTTGGTCCCATTGAACCAACCTTCCAGCAGATAATAATTATAATTCTGGACAAAATATGAAAAATCTTTTACCTGCAGGCATTGGAAAATAACCAAAACCAACCTGTTTTTAAGGCTGTTTTGCTCAAAGGCAGGTCCCAGTTTTAGCATCTGGGTGACCAAAACTTGAATAGATAATCCACAGTTTTACTGGCTTAAAAAACCATAGCAATCACAAGCAATCATAGGAAGCAAAGGGGGAAATCCTAGAGTGGAGAGGGTAGAGAGGGCCTTTTGTGTATAAATGCTCTAGCTGGACCAAATCTTTAGCTACTCCTTGAACTATACTTGTATGAGTCACACCCTGAGCAGTCCATCTGAGGTGAAAGTAACTGAACAGAGATTTACGCTTCTGCAAGAGTACCAGTTTGTGCCAGTTTTCCTAAGGCTGTGAAAGTGCTGTAGTCTTGGAAAACCTTCAGTCCCAGGTGTACTGGGACAATTGATTACCCTAGATGCTTCCCACCACAAGTGAAACAGAATATGAGTTTAACTACATGCTTTAAAAAGTAAAATAAACAAAGAAATCTCCTATATCCTTCAAAGGAACATAACAAACTCCAGAAATTCTGTAACGTATCTTAATAATTTTCAGGGTACAATCCAGAATTATTAGGTTATTTGAATAAGCAGGAAAATGTGACCCATACTCAAGAGAAAAGGAAATCATAGGTGACTAACCCCAAAATGATATAGATATTAGAATTGGAGGACAAGCCTCTTAAACAAGTATAATAATTATACTCAGATGCAAAGGAAAATGTGCTTGTAATGAATTAACAAATAGGAAATCTAGCAGAGAGACTGTGTAGTGCGCTCAGTCACGTAATCATGTCCGACTTTTTGTGACCCCATGGACTGTAGCCCACCAGGCTTCTCTGTCCATGGGATTCTCCAGGCAAGAATACTGGAGTGGGTTGCCATTTCCTACCCCAGAGAGAGACTATAAAAAAGATGAAAATAGAATTCTAGAACTAAAAATTACAGTATCTGAAATAGAAAACTCACTGAATAGGCTTGATAGTACATTAAGATGACAGAAGAAAGGATAATGAACTTGAAGATTGATTAATGAAAGTATTCAATCTGAGCAACAGAGAAAAGAACTTTAAGGGGAAAAGAACAGGACCTCAGGAAAATGTAGGAATATGAAAAAATCTAATGTAGATGACGTCCTTGAAGAAAAAGGGCAAAAGAATGGAGGAGAAAAAGAATTTGAAGAAATAATAGCTGAAAAATTACCAGGTTTAGTGAAAAACACAATTTTACAGGTAAGGAGTTTGGTGGACCCATGTGAGATAAATGCAGATAAAATCACACCTAGGCATATAGTAGTTAAACTGCTAAAAACTAAGGAGAAAATCTTGAAAGCATTCAGAGAAAAAGAATATATAAAGGAAAACAGTGATAGAAAATATTCTTCTCATCAGAAACAATAGAGGATAAGGAGATAGTGGAATGCCATCTTTAAAGTGACAGAAGAAAACTGTCAGCCCATAATTCTATGTCAAGTAAAAATATCCTTTAAATTTTAAGGCAAAATAAAGATATTTCCAAATGAATGGAAAGTTGAGAAAAGCTGTCATTCATACAGTTGCACTAGTAGATATGCTGAAGAAAGATCTGTAGACTGAAACAAGACAATACCAGATAGGAACTCGGGTCTTTATGAAAAAATAAAAATACCAGAATAAATGCAGAATAGTAATTTTTTCCTCTTAATCACTTTAAAATATAATTTTTGCATGGATTCTTTTTATTCTCCTTGAGACACTTTTTAGGAAGGATGTAGAGAATAGTCCTGCTCTGGAGAGGAAATCGGCAACTAAATCTTCCAAAGTGGTATCCTTATTAAATTTAGAATGCTCAAATCTGAAAAAAATTTACTCTAAAAAGCTAATATTTATAATCCTTTTCGTTTCAGATATAAAACCAAATGTGGAACTGAAAAGCACTCAAGAGCAGTCTGTGCCCACAGGTAACAACATCATATCTTTCCTCTCTAAAAATATACCTTTACTGAATAGTTCAAATGAAGGGGAATATTCTGATTGCAATATACATGCTATGGAAATGGGTTGTGGAAAAAATGAAGTCGTGTCTTCCTGATACAAAAATAATGCATCCGTTTAGATCATATAAGTTATCTGACATCACAGAGCCAAACCACCCCACCCAATGTTTTTTTATTTTTTCACTGTTGTTTTTTTTTTTTTTTTTCTTAAAAAAAATTTTCAGCTGACTCATTTGAATTAAGACAGCTTTTGTTGAACAATATCATAGCTTATAAAACTTGTGCTTTTCACTCAGGAACAGTGGTCAGTAAACTTTATTTGTAAAGGGCCAGAGAGTAAATATTTTAGACTTTGTGGGCCGTATATGGTCTCTGTTGTATATTCTTCTTTATATTTTTTACAATCTTTAAAACTGTAAAACCATTCCTACTTCCTGGGTCTATATATTAATAAAAATAGGCCATGGCTAAATTTGGCCCTAGGCCATGGTTTGCTGACCGTTGCTCCAGAATAAACTATATACACTTAAAATAATCTATTTCCTAAAAATAAATTCTGTGTTTCTCTATTGATATACTCACTTTGTTTGAATCAAAGCTTTTGCTATATTACAAAATTTACCACACAGGTGTCTTTATTTTACTCTGAGTTGTAACCTTATGTTTTAATTGAACATGTACCTCATATCAGTTGTTCATATACAGGGCTCTGTGAATCTATCATTTCAGGCTTGAGAAAAGAAAACTGTTGTTTAGAGCAGTGTCTTAGTGTCTAAGAGTATATGATATGCAGAAATGAGAAACTTCACCTGAATCCATGACGACTGCATTTTCAGGACCTCTTCGTCATGTATCTTGTGTGATACGTTTCCATTTTACTCCTATATTCCAGTAAAATGTCCTGTTCCCCGTGTTCAGTCATGCTTGCGGCAGAAAGGAAGCCACTGCAATTTCCATCACCTCTCCTGTTTCAGCTCCTTAGTGCTGCAGGGTTCAGTGTTGTTGACTATTTGTTGCATGTAATAGGTTCTCAGCAAATATTTTATTGACTCTTGGGAAGGAGTTTGATGGCAAGTGGGTCTTTTCTGTTCATTTCTTTTGTTATCATTTTTTTATTAAGCTACCATGCTTATATGTGAAAAAATTCTAGCTATGTCATGCCTTCTTCCTTACTTCTAGTATTTTCGATATTTATTGTAAAAAATTGTGTCTTTGTTAAACTTAATTATTAGCAAGTTTGTTGTTTATTTAACCATGCTTTTTATCATATCTACTGCCTTTTACTTAGAAACTCCCATAGCACTTTGTATTTCCCTTAATCTCTTGTCCAAGTCTACATTTTAGACTTATCTCTTGTCTGAATCTTGCATTGTATTTGTGGGTTTGTTTTATCTACATCTGTAAATTATCAGCTCTTTGAATACAGAAATTATGACCTATTCATATCTGTAGCCTTGTCAACATTTAGTAAATGTTTGAAGAAATAAAAGAATTTGGGGGCTAGTATGCTTTCCACAAAATCATATTTATAATGTGAACAGAAAGGGAAAATAGAATTTGGTGTTCAGAAGCTTATAGGCTTCCTCTCGGGAAAGCATCTTTCCCAAATTGAATTTTGCCAGTAGTCTCAGGCTCAATATTTCTCATCACTATATGTTAATATTCTTGGTCTTAACATCTTACTGAATATCCTGAAATACACCAAAGGAGAGAGAATTTCTATCCAGAAGGAACTTGAGTGGAATTTAAGGTGAAAGAACTATTCAAGAAAATGATGTCTAATTGAAAGGCAAATAAACCTTGGACATATTTCTAAAATGTCACATATATCTTGCTTGGGTGTATGTGAAAGGATATTGTCTATTACTTAGGGATTGGATAAAGCTGAAACAGGTTTATAAAAATCCTTTCAAATTACTTCATAGTTAAAATTCTTTTTATCTTCTAGAAGGTTCAGAGCTTTTGAATGACTACGATTTAACCAAAGCTCATGAAACAGAAAATGTGGATGGTACAGAAGGCCCAGCCAATGAGGATGAAGACATAGGAGGTGAGCCATAGTATACAGACCAGAACTAAAGAGACGGTTGAGGCTCAGTATGGAGAAGAAATCAGGAAAACTTATATATGTGGATTGAGTTGGGAGGAATTCAGTTTTATTCACTTTACAAATATTTGCATTTAATAATTTGCTGTAGGATATCAGCAGATTTTGAGAATTTAAGTGTTCAAGCTATAATAACTTCATAAAAAATTTTTTAAATTACTTTTATTGGGGTATAACAGCAAAAGAGACACAGATGTGAAAAACAGGCTTTTAGACTCTGTGGGAGAGGCGAAGGTGGGATGATTTGAGAGAATAGCATTGAAACATGTACATTATCATATGTGAAATAGATTGCCAGTCTAGGTTTGATGAATGAGACAGGGTGCTCAGGGCTGGTGCACTGGGATGACCCTGAGGGATGGGATGGGGAGGGAGGTGGGAGGGAGGGTCAGGATGGGGAACACATATACACCCATGGCTGACTCATGTGAATGTATGGCAAAAACCACCACAATATTGTAAAGTATTAGCCTCCAATTAAAATAAATTAAAAAAAAAAAAAAACTTTTATTGGGGTATAGTTAATTTACAATGCTGTGTTAGTTTCTGCTGCTACTGCTGCTAAGTCACTGCAGTCGTGTCCGACTCTGTGCTACCCCACAGACAGCAGCCCACCAGGCTCTCCCGTCCCTGGGATTCTCCAGGCAAGAACACTGGAGTGGGTTGCCATTTCCTTCTCCAGTGCATGAAAGTGAAAAGTGAAAGTGAAGTCGCTCAGTCATGTCCGACTCTTAGTGACCCCATAGACTGCAGCCTACCAGGCTCCTCCGTCCAGGGGATTTTCCAGGCAAGAGTACAGGAGTGGGGTGCCAAGTGTTAGTTTCTACTGTACAGAAAAGTGAATCAGTTAAATATAAATATATATCTACTCTTTTAGATTCTTTTCCCATATAAGTCATTACAGAGTATTTAGTAGAGTTCCCTGTGCTAACAGTAGGTTCTTATTAGTCATCTATTTTATATATATAGTAGTATGCATATGTAAATCTCAATCTCCCGGTTTATCCCTCCCCTCCTTCCCGCTCAGTAACCATAAGTTTGTTTTCTATGTTTGTGACTCTATTTCTGATTTGTAAATAAATTCACTTGTAACATTTTTAAAGATTCTACAATAAGTGATATCATATGATATTTGTCTTTGTATCTGACTTATTTCACTCAGTATGACAATCTCTAGGTCCATCCATGTTGTTGCAAATGGCATTATTTCATTCCTTTTTATGGCTGAGTAATATTCCATTGTATATATGCACCATATCTTCTTTATTCATTCATCTGTGATGGTCATTTAGCTTGCTTCCATGTCCTGACTATTGTAAATAGTGCTGCAATGAACATTGGGTTTTGTGTATCTTTACAATTTATGGTTTTCTCTGAGTATATGCCCAGGAATGAGATTGCTATATCATATGGTAACTATATTTTTTGTTTTTTTGAGGAACTTTCATACTCTTTTCCGTAGTGACTGTACCAATTTATATTCCCACCAATAGCATAAGAGGTATTCCTTTTTTCCACACTCTCTATAGCATTTATTGTTTGTAAGTTTTTTGATGATGGCCATTCTGACCAGTGTGAGGTGGTACCTTATTGTAGTTTTGATTTGTGTTTCTCTAATAATCAGTGATGTTGAGCATCTCTTCATGTGCTTTTTTGGTCATCTGTATGTCTTCTTTGGAGAAATGTCTATTTAGATCTTTAGCTCTTATTTTGATTCAATTGATTGCTTTTTTGATATTGAGCTGCATGAGCTATTTGTATATTTTGGAGATTAATCTCTTGTTGGTCACTTTGCAAATATTTTTTCCCATTCTGTTGGTTGTCTTTTCATATTTCATTTTTTAAAATAACATGTTTATTTTACTCTTTTCTGTTATTAAAGTAATACATATTCATGATAGAAAGTTTGTTTAGGATGTTTTCCACCAGTTCTCTAGATACCAACTGGGCATCCAACAATTCAATTCAATTCTTATGCTAATTTCTAGAATTATTACAGAACTCATAGAACTCAGCCACAAGACTGCCCTCACTCAGACTTCAGTTGAAAGTTCCAGGTCCCCAGGTTACCTGCCCTTCTGTCTAACTTGACTACAAATTTAGGATTTCCCACACCACCCTCCCTTCAGGTTTGATCGTTTGCTAGAATGACTCACAGAACTTAGGAAAACCCTTTACATACTATTACTGGTTTATCATAAAGATTGCAACTCAGGAATAGCCAAATGGAAGAGGTACATAGGGCAAGCTGTGGGGTGGGGAGTGCAAAACTTCCATGCCCTCTCTGGGCCAACCACACTCTCAGCAGCTTGATGTCATCACCAGACACTCTTTGAATCTTACGGTTCAAAAGTATTATAGAGCTCAATCTCCAGTTCCCCTCCTGGAGGTTGGTGCGTGACGCTGAAAGTTCCAGTCCTCTAATCACTTGGTGTTTCAGGTGACCTAGGCTATTTAGGGGCTGCAACCTAAGTTACTTCAGTAGCATAAACTCAGGTATTATTGAAAGGGGCTTGTTATGAATAACAAAAGACATTCTTATCACTCAGGGAATTCCAAGGGTTTTAGGAACTTCAAATAGATGGGGAAACAATGGAAACAGTGAGAGAGAATTTATTTTCGGGGGCTCCAAAATCACTACAGATGGTGATTGCAGCCATGAAATTAAAAGACGCTTGCTCCTTGAAAGAAAAGTTATGACCAACCTAGACTGCCTATTAAAAAGCAGAGACATTACTTTGCCAACAAAGGTCCATCTAGTCAAAGCTATGGTTTTCCAGTAGTCATGTACAGATGTGAGAGTTGGACTATAAAGAAAGTTGAGCACCGAAGAATTGATGCTTTTGAACTGTGGTGCTGGAGAAGACTCTTGAGAGTCCCTTGGACAGGTAGGAGATCCAACCAACCCATCCTAAAGGAAATCAGTCCTGAATATTTATTAGAAGGACTGATGCTGAAGCTGAAATTCCAATACTTAGGCCACCTGATGGGAAGAACTGACTCATTTGAAAAGACCCTGATGCTGGGAAAGATTGAAGCCGGGAGGAGAAGGGGATGACAGAGGACGAGATGGTTGGATGGCATCACCGACTCAATGGACATGAGTTTGAGTAAACTCTGGGAGTTGGTGATGGACAGGGAGGCCCGGTGTGCTGCAGTCCAGGGGTCGCAAAGAGACAGACACGACTGAGTGACTTACTGAACTAGGAACTTCATACCAGGAACCTGGGACAGAGACCAAATGTATATTTTGTCTCTGACCACTAATCTCTTATAGCAAAAGCATCATATAAGTCAAAAGATACTGGTACATCACTAGAGTCACATTCAGTCATTAATTACTCTAGTCCATCATCATATCATATGAAAATGTCTTCAAGGGTGAGACCACTCAGATTTGTGTGCTTCCGTTTGATCTTGTCAAGTTCCAAAGCCACAAGTAGTCTCAGCAATACATGGTTTCATCTTTTCAAGCATCTGGTGTAATTGAGCTAAAGTGAAAGTTGCTTAGTTGCGTCCGACTGTTTATGACCCCATGGTCTGTAGCCTGCCAGGCTCCTCTGTCCATGGAATTCTCCAGGCTAGAATACTGGAGTTACCTTCTCCAGGGGATCTTCCCAAACCAGGAGCTGAACCCTGCTGTCCCGCATTGCAGGTGGATTCTTTACTTTCTGAGCCACCAGGGAAGCCCATAATTGAGCTAAAAGATGGTATTATTCCCTTGCTCTGAGCCTCTGTTGAGATTGTAATATGATATTAGATTTCCTTCATTTGCATAGCCCATTGATTCATTCCTTTACCCTGAACTACTGTTCCTCCTTCTCTCCATTTATTTATACCTAAACTTTTCCACATTTGGAAGGAACTTTAGATTTAGCAACTGTGCTGTTCTAGATTTCAGGCAACATACTAGTGTAGTAAGTGCTTCCCCTTCAGTTCCTTTCTAGTCATATAGGGTAGAATTACTTAGCTACATAACCACTGGGCTATTTATTTTTACCACGGGGCAATAGCTACTTTCAAGTGTTAACCTTGATTTTGCCAAATAGAATGAAGGCACTACCTGCCCTGCCAGGCCTTTAGGAATCCTGACATAAAGGTGTAAAACTATAGTTACAATTTCTTGCCTGTTTCTGGCACTTGTAGTTGCATCCCTGGTCCTGTGACCACCTGATGTATATTGGAATGCATTTTAAGGTCAACTTAAAATTTAATATATATCCTACAAACAGATTGTATCTTTTTTTTTTTTTTACTGTTGAAAACACGTTAACCAAACCCTCATGCCTCCATCTCCCCCTGTTTTAAACAAGGAGTATTTCAAATGCTTGTTCCAATTTTCTATGAAACTTATTCCGAGAAGAATCTCTCTGACTATTCATTATTTGGCATTATGAGCTGTAAAGTGTGTTCCTTTCTCTGATAAAATGTGATTTGATGATCCAAATGTGTTCAATATCTTCTATTGCGATTCTTTTATAGTACTTGGACTCTGCTTCTATCACCAGGTAAGCAAAACTCAGTAGAGAGTCAATGTCTAGTCTGTCAAAACCCATTTGTAGCCCTGCTGGGGCTACTGACATTGGTTCAGTGTAATCCACCTACCAGCTATGTGTGGGGTCTTCCCCCTGAGGAATCCCCCCATAGCCATCTGCAGCCTCTGTTTCTCTTGTTGGCATACTGAACAGTTCTTGTTGGCATTTTGAGCCTCAAAGAGTGCAAAAGGAATATGTCCAAATTCAGCCCTCTGCACTACTTTGGTCCCCAAATGTCTACTCATTTCATGGACCCAGGTTGCCTTCTCAAGCTAGTATACCAGTATATAAACTGGATGACTGATCATCATCTAGTCTGGAAGGAGATTCTTCTGTTGAACGTCAACCTGTCCTGCTTTAATGTACTCTCCAGTTTCCATAGTGATTTCTGCAGGGTTCTACTCCATGTGGGCATCCCTTTAATAGGCCAGATTTCTATCGCCTTCTGCCTATCAATATGGCCAGGTCATTGACCATCACACATTAGTCAGGTAAAAACCAAAACATAGAGGCTTTCATTATTGTTCAATTCTTCCATCACTGCTAGGAAAGCAGCATGTAATTCATCCCACCAAACTGATTTGTTTTTACCTTCTTCAATCAGAAGATTGAAGAAGGTCTTTCAAATAGGATATTGGCCATTTACCTTAGACTGCCATCCATACATCAAGCAGACCTTTGTTGGTCAGTTAAGAGCTGTTTGGGCTTCCCAAGTGGTACCAGTGGTAAAGAATCTTATGATACAGGAGACATAAGAGACTTGGGTTCAGTCCCTGGGTCTGGAACATCTCCTGGAGTAGATATTGGCAACCCACTCCAGTATTCTTGCCTGGAAAATTCCTTGAACAGAAGAGCCTGGCGGGGGCTGCAAAGAGTCAGACACAACTGAGTGACTGAACACAAGAACTGTTTATAGGGGAAAGAGACTCACAGACATAGAGAATAAATTAATGGTTGCTGGGGTTGGGGCAGGGAGAGGATGCTGGGAAGGGATAGTTTGGGATGGACATGTATACTCTGCTATATTTAAAATGGATAACCAACAGGGACCTACTGTATAGCACATGGAACTCTGCTCAATGTTATGGGGCAGGTTGGATGGAAGGGGAGTTTGGGGGAGAATGGATACATGTATATGTATGACTGAGTCCCTTCACTGTCCACCTATCACAACATTGTTAATTGGCTATACTCCAATAAAAAATAAAAAGCTTTAAAAAAAAAGAGAGCAGTTTATAGGGCACTGTCCAAGTGATGATAGAATCTGGCAGCTCCTTACACAGTTCCAAAGTCAGTCCTAATAGAAAAGAGGCTCCCTGCTTATATCTGCAGCTTGCATTCTCTTGTAGCATAATCCTGTGTAAGCCATTTCCATTTTCTTGTGGCACTCTTCTGGGCATTGCCCTCCTCATTAGAACATTTTTCTGATACCATCTAAGATACCATGGGTATTTCAGATACTGAGATTATTGTTTGTCCTGCAATCATTGGGGAAGTTTCAATTAATGTCTGATATAAGCCCACTACTTTCCCCTCAAGTAGAAATTCTCTATTCTGTCATCGCCATAGCTGTCACTAGGAAGCACTCCCAGGTTTTTGCCATAAGCCCCAGTCTGTGCTCCACATAGAACTATTGCATAGAGTTTGTCCACGCCAGTGCTCCAGCTTCTCTTCTACCCTGTGTGGACTTGGGCAATCTTATTCATCCTCATTTAGCATGTCCAATTAATATTACTTGAAGGATAGATTTTCATGCCTCCTGTTCTACAAAAGAGTTCCCTGGTCAGACACAGCAACCATTCCCATAATACATCCAGGTAAAAGAGTTGCAATCACTTAGGACATACCAGTTTTCCTCCAAACTTTCACCTTAATCCATTAACCCTTATATTCATTTTTTTTTTTAATTGAAGTATAGTTGATTTACAATGTTCTGTTAGTTGCTGGTATACAGCAGAGTGATTCAGGTGTACATGTTGTTCAGTTGCCCAGTCATGTCCGACTCTTTGCAACTCCATGGACTGCAGCACGTTAGGCCTCTCTGTCCCTCACCACCTCCTGCCTAAGTTCATGTGCATTGCATTGGTGATGCCATACAGCCATCTCATCCTCTGACGCCCTCTTCTCCTTCTGCCCTGAATCTTTCCCAGCATCAGGGACTTTCCCAATGAGTCCACTGTAAATCGCATCAGATGACCAAAATACTGCAGTTTCAGCTTCAGCATCAGTCCTTCCAATAAGTATTCAGGGTTGATTTCCCTTAAGCTTAACTGGTTTGATCTTGCTGTCCATGGGACTCTCAGGAGTCTTCTCTAGCACCACGGTTTGAAGGCATCAATTCTCTGGTACTCCACCTTCCTTATGGTCCAGCTCTCACAACCGTACATGACCACTGGGAAGACCATAGCCTTGACAATATGGACCTTTGTCAACAGAGTAATGACTGTCTAGGTTTGTCATAGCTTTTTGTCAAGAAGCTAATGTCTTCTGATTTCATGGCTGCAGTCACCATCCTCAGTGATTTTAGAGCCTAAGAAGAGGACATTTGTCACTACTTCCATCTTTTCCCCCTCTATTTGCATGAAGTAATGGGGCTGGATACCATGATTTTAGTTTTCTTAATATTTAGTTTTAAGCTGGCTCTTTCACACTCCTCTTTCACCCTCATCAAGAGGCTCTTTAGTTCCTCTTCACTTTCTGCCATTAGAGTGGTATCATCTGCATATCTGAGGTTGTTGATGTTGCTCCCACCCATCTTGATTCCAGCTTTTAACTCATCTAGCTTGGCATTTCTCATGATGTGCTCAGCGTATAGATTAAACAAATGGGTGACAGCAGACAGCCCTGTTGAACTCCTTTCTCAATCTTGAACCAATCAGTTATTCCATACAGGGTTCTAACTGTTGCTTCTTGACCCACATACAGGTTTCTCAGGAGACAGATAAGATGGACTGGTATTCAGTTTTGCATGTTTATCTATTTTATATATAGTAGTTTGTATCTGCTAATCCCAAATTCCTAATTTATTTCTCCCTCAGCTCCTTTCCCCTTTGGTAACCTATAAGTTTGTTTTCTAAGTCTATGAGTCTGTTTCCATTTCATAAATAAGTTCATTGTGTCATATGTTAGATTCCACATATAAGTGATATCATATGATATTTGTCTTTTCCTGTCTGACTTACTTCACTTAGTATGACAGTCTCTAGGTCTATCCATGTTACCTCAAATGGCATTATTTCATTCTGTTTTTTGTCTGAGGCTGGTGATTCAGTGGTAAAGAATCTGCCTCCCCTTCGATTCCTGGGTGGGGAGGATTCCCTGGAGAAGGATATTTAGGTTGCTTCAATATCTTGGGTGTTGTAGATAGTGCTGCAGTGAACACTGGGCCACACGTATCTTTTTGAACTATAGTTTTGTCTGGATATATGCCCAGGAGTGGGATTGCTGGATTATATGACAACTCTATTTTTAGTTTTTTGAGGAACCTCCTTACTGTTTTCCATAGTAACTGCACCAATTTACGTTCCCACCAACAGTGTTGGAGGGTTCTCTTTTCTCCACACCCTCCCCAGCATTTATTATTTATAGACTTTTTCATTAAGGCCATTCTGATCAGTGTGAAGTGGAACCTCATTGTAATTTTGATATGCATTTCTCTAATAATTAGTGGATCTTTGTCAGCAAAGAGATGTCTCTACTTTCTAGTATGCTGTCTAGGTTTGTCATAGCTTTCCTTTCAAGGAGCAAGTGTCTTTTAATTTCATGGCTGCAATCACCATCTACAATGATTTTGGAGCCCAAGAAAATAAAATCTGCCACTGCTTCCACTTTTTCCCCTTCTATTTGCCATGAAGTGATGGGACAAGATGCCTTCATCCTAGTTTTTTGAATGTTGAGTTTTAAGCCAACTTTTTCTGCTCTCCTCTTTCACCCTCATTGAGAGGCTCTCTAGTTCCTCTTCACTTTTGGCCATTGGAGTGCTATCATCTACATATCTGAGGTTGTTGATAGTTCTCTCAGCAGTCTTGATTCCAACCTGTGCTTCATCCAGCCTGGCATTTCACATTATGTACTCTGTATATAAGTTAAATAAGCAAGGTGACAATATACAGCCTTGTCATACTCCTTTCCCAGTTTTGAACCAGTCAGTTCTCCCATATCTGATTCTGACTATTGCTTCATGACTCGCATACAGGTTTCTCAGGAGCCAGGTGAGGTGGTCTGGTATTCCCATCTCTTTAAGAATTTTCCACAGTTTTTTGTGATCCACACTGTCAGGGGCTTTAGTGTAGTCAATGAAGCAGAAGTAGATGTTTTTCTGTAATTCTTTTGCTTTTTCTATGATCCAACAGACGTTGGCAATTTAATCTCTGGTTCCTCTGCCTTTTCTAAATCCAGCTTGTACATTTGGAATTTCTTGGTTCATGAAGCCTAGCTTGAAGGATTTTGAGAATAACCTTGCTAGCATATGAAATGAGTGCAACTGTATGGTAGTTTGAACACTTTTTAGCATTGTTCTTCTTTGGGACTGGAATGAAAATTGACCTTTCCCAGTCCTGTGGCCACTGCTGAGTTTTCCAAATTTGCTGACATATTGAGTGTAGCACTTTAAGAGCATCATCTTTTAGGATTTGAAATAGCTCAGCTGGAGTTCCTAAGGCCCACTTGACTTCACACTCCAAAATGTCTGGGTCTAGATGAGTGATCACACCATTGTAGTTATCCAAGTTATTAAGACACTTTCTGTATAACTTTTCTGTGTATTCTTGCCACCTCTTCTTAATCTCTTCTGTTTCTGTTAGAGATAGCAAAGGACTTGGCCAGGAGCATGTTTTTCATATACAAACCAACCAAATCCTGAGTCTGTACCCCCCAACTACTATCTCCTTATCTAAATCTCATGAACTCAACTAATATTTCCCTTGCCTGAAATCAATCCAAGGCCAAGTACCAGACAACTAGAGACCACTTGTCACAAAGCCTGCTGTAATTATTCAAACCAACCAGTCCTTAACTGTTTATCCTGCCTGCCTTGCCTTTTCTCTGAAAGTCCAATGAAGGCTCTTAGCCTAGGATTTTCCTTGCTCTTTTCTGCATTCTGACTGGCACCGGCGCTTTCCCCTGTGGCCCTGTTTGTTATGTGGTGACCCCTTCTATGGATCATATGAATGTAATAAACTTCTTCCTTTCAGGCCTCATTCTCATCTCCTTCTGTGGCTGCAGTAACTTTACCATGCTATATACAACATGTGCATGCTTATGAGTTAGGAGATACATGGGCTCCAGGTTAGACATTTACAACTGGCGTCCTGTTTGCATTTCACGGGGCAGGAAGAAGTGGGCTTCAGGCTGGATACTTACAGTTAGCCTCCTGTTTGCATTTCCTGAGACAAGAGATAGGTGGGCATTTAAATTGTTAAGGCATTTACAATCAGCCTCCTGTTTGCCCTCCAAAATGCAAGTAACAGAAGAAACAGGGTAAATAGCCAGTCTTCGTCTCTTGTAAAAACCTTAAAATAATAGGCATGGCAAGGACAAAGAGGGGCAAAACCCTGTTTGGGTGAAAGAGTAAAGGATCTCAGACCCCCCTGCCGCCCCCACACTTTGGGACAACGAAGACACTATACATGCGCAGAAAGGCTCCTTGGGGTCAAAAATCAGGGGTTAATGCCAAGCCATAATGAGTCTTGCTTTTCCAAGAAGCCTTCACTTCAAGATTCTTCTTGGCTAAGGGTGTTTGCACACCTCAGGGGAGAGTCCTGAGACAAATTAACTGGTGGGCTGGTGGGAGGGGACAAAAAAAGATGATTGGCCTAAGGGAAGACAAAGACCTGAAAAACTGCCCCCTTATAAAGAATTTAAACTTCCCAAAGGTGTGATTCTCTCTCTGAGTTCACCTGTGTGCCTTTCTGCATGTACTTTCCTTTTTAATAAACTTATTACTTTACTCTTCACCTTCTACCTCCTCACCTGAATTTGTTCTTGACTAGGCAGACAAAGACTAGGGACTCAGACCCTAACTGCTGACCCCTGTGGTCCAGTGGTTAGGACTCCCAGTCTGGGAAACTAAGACCTTGCTTCTAGCTGCTGCTTACTGCTACTTGCTGCAAGCTGCCACTTACTGCTGTATATGTTTGAAATCAATCAGAACACCCCCTTAACCAATAGCATTTACTATGACCTCGGTAATAGGCATATTCAGTGAGTGACTATCTTGGTTGTCATAAAGTCAGTGTCATCTGGCTTACATATGAAACATATCAGCTGCTTCATCTGGGTTGTTCTACTTGGCACTTACAGAGGGAGTTGGGTGGTCCTCTTTCTCAGCGTAAGCAGACCTTATGGTGGCTTTTATCCAGTCCATCAAGCTGACCATTTCCTCATGGAAAACATGCTGTGTGTCTGGCTGGGTCTTAACCACCTGCAGTTGTTTCATAGTGAGCAGTGGGTCCTTTATCAACCCAGACATGCTCTTCCACTCTATAGCATTCAGAACTAAAGACAGTGCCCCTAAATTAGTCACTCTCACAATCTGTTTTACTAAAAGTTCTCCAGGAAACTGATGGTACTGATTCACAAAATAAGACAACTCTTTCACATTCTACCCCCTGGTTTCAGTAGTTTCTTGGTTTTGCCTTCCTACCACATGAAGTACCTTCTTAGAGGTACTCTCTGCCATTTCTGCATAGTTTTTCTTTTTAGGGGAAACTTTGAGCCTTGTATCTGAAGCAGAATCCAACTGAAATCTGAGCTTGATCAGTCCTCAAGGTCTGACCCAGAACTCTCTTCATTTCAGCTCTTGCCAATAACAGTGACCAAGGAATTATGCATTTCACTTTTTTCTTATCAGTTTGCATTTCTGCACATATCCAGTGAATCAGCTTCCTAAGAGTTGGACCCATCTCTGAATACTCTGGGTAATTTTACTTCTCCATTGCCATTGGAGAAGGCAATGGCACCCCACTCCAGTACTTTTGCCTAGAAAATCCCATGGACAGAGGGGCCTGGTAGGCTGCAGTCCATGGGGTTGCTAGAGTCGGACACGACTGAGCGACTTCACTTTCACTTTTCACTTTCATGCATTGGAGAAGGAAATGGCAACCCACTCCAGTGTTCTTGCCTGGAGAATCCCAGGGATAGGGGAGCCTGGTGGGCTGCCATCTATGGGGTCGCACAGCGTCAGACATGACTGAAGCAACTTAGCAGTAGCAGCAATTTTACTTTATAGTAACTGATCCTAGCATAACTGCTGCTCTGTAACATGGGTGACCATGTGGCCAAGAATCAGAGGTTCTTCATTCCCCTTTTTTCTTCCCAAACTATATGTTCTATGAACAAGGACTGTTCTAGCAAATCCCACTCCTGACACCTATTCTAGGATGTTTTCCAACACCAACAACTGATTCTCCAGACATCAATTCAATTCTGATACTAACTTCTGGAGTTAGCACAGAACCCACAGGTTAAGGGCTCAGTCCTACAAGACTACCCTCACTTCAAACACCAGTTGAAAGTACCAGGTCCCCAGGTTACCTGCACTTTTGTCCAGTTTGACTACAGATTTAGGATTTCCCACAACTCTGCCCGCCCCCCCCCACTCCCAGGTTTGATAATTTGCTAGAATGACTCAGAATTTAGGAAAGCACTTTACATATTATTACTGGTTTATCATCAAGGACACAACTCAGGAACAGCAAATGGAAGAGGTGCATAGGACAAGCTATGGGATGGGGGATGGGGTGGGGTGCAAAGCTTCCATGCCCTCCCTGGGCATACCACCTTCTCAGCAGTTTGGTGTCCTCACCAGATGCTCTCTGAATCTTACCGTTCAAAAGTATTTATAGAGCTCAATCTCCAGTTCCCTTTCTGGAGGTTGGTTGGTGGCACTGAAAATTCCAGTCCTCTAATCACTTGGTGTTTCTGGTGACGAACCCATCCTGAGGCTATCTGGGGGCTGCACCCCAAGTTACCTCAGTAGCACAAGTTCAGGTATGATTGAAAGGAGCTTGTTATGAATAGCAAAAGATGCTCCTATCACTCAGGAAA
Organism: Bos taurus; assembly: GCF_002263795.3. Lineage (NCBI taxonomy): Eukaryota > Metazoa > Chordata > Mammalia > Artiodactyla > Bovidae > Bos > Bos taurus. The sequence goes on along the minus strand of NC_037346.1, from coordinate 40,176,761 downwards.
TTTCAAGGGTTTTAGGAACTCTGAGTAAGGAATTGGGGACAAAGACTAAATGTATTTTTGTGTTTTACCACAGTTCAGAAAGTTCATAGAAATAGAAAAAAGAAAAATCGACTTCTGATCTACCACTCAAATATAGTCTGTATTAGCATATGAAATACTTCCAGACTGTTTTTGTGACTTTTGAGCACTATATTTATGTTAGCATTGTAAGCATTTTGTATTAATATTTATGTTGATAAATATTATCAGTACTGCTTTGTGAATATCACTCAGATCTCATCTTAATGACATTTCTTCAGAGAGACTTTCCTTGACAACCCAGTTATTTTAACACAGTAGCCTATTTTAATTCTCTGCGTGGCACTTTGCAATGGATAGTTTTGGAGTTTTATTTGTTTATTGTGTCTCTTTTTCCACCCTTCATGAGCTAGGATCTTGAGTTTTCTTTTTTGCTCTAGGTATTTGCAGTACCTAGAATAGTACTTGGGAGTAGATGTGCAGTAAACATTTGTTCGGTTAAAAATACACACACGCATACACACACACTTTTTCCTTAAAGGAAGAAAAGAAAAAGACAAAAATTGTTTCTCTGAATCATCTTCTTTTGTCTTAGCTTCTTAAGGCCCCAGAAATGAAGGTCTATATCTAAAACTTCTGAGACTCAAATCACAGCTTCAACTAACATTCCAGCTCTGCCTAACTATACATTAATTTGTACCAGTTCTTAACCACAGAGACTGAAAATTGCTGCCTGGCACAGGATGTGGTCATTTGTGCTGAGGAAAGGCATATGGTGTTCTACCAACTTTGTGCAACTTTCTGAAGGTGACAACCATGGAGTCACATTCAGAATAAGGCAAATGATAACCATGTCATTGGCTTGCATTTTTCCAAGTTAGGGTTTCTGAGGTCTGGTGGATAACACCATGAAGTCTAGGGTTGAAATGGCTATCCCTATACTACTTTCAGTCTGGGAATTTACAATTTATGTTAGAATATGCTCTGGGTTCAGAAGTAGCCTTTGAGTTTTATGTTTTCAGATAGTTGAGGGGAAAAGATTAAATATTGAAATGTAAAGAAGAAACCAAATAACTCTGTTCAACTACAGGAATTTAAAACAAATATTATTAAAAGCCATGTGGTGTAGCACTTCTCGAGGAGTCCATGCAACACCTTTATGACCCTGATCAAGAAGTGCTTCTAAGGGTCATCTCCAACTGCTGTCATCTCCAGCTACGTGTCAGTGGATTACTGGAATATCTGTCTATTTTTCTCACTTGTTAGGGGCCTGGGAGTGTCATGTGGTTCTTGGTAAAGACTAGAAGATATTATCAATCATTCTGAATAATTTGAGAAAGAGAAGAAACAGTTAAGTCCAATTTAGAAGTGAATAGGCTACCTTTAGCATTGAAAGATTAATTCATCATTTCATGATTAAGCAGACTACTGTACTGTAATGTAACATAATGCCGGCACTTGATCGGGGTCATATACCTTGGGAAAGATTGTTACCAGGTGTCTGCTTTTTGAAAAGATACCATATGATCAGTATATACAAATTATACATGCTAAAATATGAAATAACAGAATTGAAAAGTAACATTGCCTGAGAAAAGATATATAGTAATGAATCTTAATATATCGGTATATTAAGGCACTTCTGCCATATTCACCATGGGTTGAATACGCCCTCCTCCAGGGGATCTTCCTGACCCAGGGATTGAACCCAGGTGTCCCATATCACAGGCAGATTCTTTACTGTCTGAGCAACCAGGGAAGCCCCATATTTAGCGTCGAGAAACATTAAGACTAGAGTTAGGATTATATTTTTAAAGGGAATTAGGAGTACCTCCCTGATGGCCCAGTAGTTAAGACTCCAGACTTCCATTGCAGGAAGCATGGGTTCAATCAAGGAACTAAGATCCCGCATGGTAATAATGATTATTTTAAAAGTATGCTTTAGAGGATCTTAATTTATTTAAGTTTGTGGAAGTGTATTTTAATGTCCTCCGAAAAGTTTTAGACACTGAGACCAGACCAATCTTGGAATGTTTTAAATTCAGAATAATTGTAATCATGTTTAATGTACATATTTAAATGTGTCATGTGCCTCTTTCTAATTTTCCAACTCTTAGAAAATTATTTTATAGAAAAATTAGAAACACTTACTTTATTTTTCTCTTGTGGAAAGACCGACTAAATTTTTAGAGGGAAAAGGCTTTACCCAACTAGTATTGTTGTTTGAGAAACAAAATAAAATATTTGGGAAAAAAAACTTTTAAAAGGTGTAAACATTTAACTTATGTTTACTTGTTTCCCATACTTGTTTCCCTAGGCAATTTTTTTTTCTGTAAAGGGCCAGGTAGTAAATATCTCAGACTTTGTGGGCAACACAGTTTTGCAGCTTCTCAACTCTGCTGTTGTAATGTAAAGCAACTGTAGCAGGTGCAGAATTGAATGTGCATGGCCTTCAAGAACTTTACTTATAAAGTCAGGCACTGAGTGGGTCAGATTTGGCCTGCAGGCCATAGTTTCTTGACTCTTGGCCTAGAGTATGCATGTATTGTGTGATAGCTTAAGAAAGCTATTGTTCTTGAAAGGAACAGGGTTCATGTAACCATACCAAAAAGGCATCAGTTGGGGTCTAACGGGATTATTTTTTGAATTTGAAAAATATACATCACTAACAGCTCTGTTTATCACGCACATGTACTGTGGGTATAGCTTTATGCCACTACAGTTTATATAAGCCAGTTGGTCACAAATAAAACCATTTGTGGATTCAGTGTTGTGTCTAGCACTCAGTTGGTTCCTCCTTTCTTCCTGAAAATGTAAATCTAGTAGACTGAAGCACTAGAGATATTTAAATCAATTCAAGTTTATTTCCTCCATGAGGCCTTCTTGTACTGTGCCAAGCCCTGCCTCCTCAAGTATGGTCTTAGAGTTGACGTTTGGGTGTGTGTTTAATTACTATTTATTTAAGCCTTATTGTACTCTATCTGGATTTGTTTGTGCATGACAAATTTTCACCCCATTACATTATAAACTTTTTGAGGAAAAAAACAACCCTCGTGGCCCACATTTACATCTTTTCAAAAATACTCATCTAGGAAGTGATATCGGAGAAGGCAATGGCACCCCACTCCAGTACTCTTGCCTGGAAAATCCCATGGACGGAGGAGCCTGGAAGGCTGCAGTCCATGGGGTCACTGAGAGTTGGATGCGATTGAGCAACTTCACTTTCACATTTCACTTTGATGCATTGGAGAAGGAAATGGCAACCTACTCCAGTGTTCTTGCCTGGAGAATCCCAGGGATGAGGGAGCCTGGTGGGCTGCTGTCTATGCAGTCGCACAGAGTCGGACACGACTGAAGCGACTTAGCAGCAGCAGCAGCAGCAGGAAGTAATATAATCCACCTGGATTTTTGAAAAGATTGAGAGTTTTCCAGCCTAGTCATTGACTCCTGTGAACAATTTTTTCTCTTCTTAGTGGTGACCAACTCCAACTGTTGTCAGACTGATTTTTTTTTTTTTTACTTTGGGGTATAGCTGATTAACAAATAATGGTTGTGATAGTTTCAGGTGAACAGTGAGGGGACTCAGCTATACATATACATGTATCCATTCTCCCCTTGAACTCCCCTAAGTCAAACTGATCTTGAGCAGTAAGAAATAACCAAGGGTTCCCCAGGTCTTTATTTTTGTTTAGCACCGGATGATTGCTGGGAGTATCATAGGAACTTCACTGAATACAGAGGATATTGGGACTTTCCTATTGGATTGACAATGTCATTGAGATATTATAATGTCAAAAGTAGAAATTAAAGCAATCATAATATATCACAAGAGAAAATATTCTTATTGTTTGTATCTGGCCTGTGATCACAGAAGAATAAAATAAAGCCTCTGGAGATCAGGGTTAGAGGTAAAATGTGTTTTAATGGTGGTGTACCTAGGATATAACTAGGTAGAGACGACACATCAAATGGTGGGATGTCATCCCAGCAGGGCCCTGTGAAAAAGAAATACAGTTAAAGGAAGAATGTCTGACATAGAACCTCATAGCTTTTTGTTTCAGTCCTTCTTCCTCTGAAATTGAATCCCTATCCCTTGCCATTTCCCACTTAGAATAGTGAAGGGAAAATTCCATCATCTGTATGTTTTGAGTTTTTGAATATGTGGATGGCATTGCTTTTCTTCTTTGAATAATTAGGGAATATAAATTTGGCTACCAGTACCCTGCATTTAATATACTACTGGCCTCCATTTTTCAGCATTCCCCTAACAACCACCATCTCTTTCTACTTAGGCTAGCAGTTTGTTCTTGAGCTGCTACTGGGCAAAAAGTACACAGTGTATCTCAATATCCATCAGCTTCGGCTGTTTACTCTGCTTAAGTGGCACATTTACCCTTCGTATTAGTTTCCTAGGGCTTCTATAACAAATTACCACAAACCGGGTGGCTTAAACAGCAGAAATTTACTCTCTAATAGTTCTGGAAGCTAGACGTTCCAAATGAAAGTGTTAGCACCACCATGGTCCCTCTAAAAGGCTCTAGAAAAGAATCCTTCCTTGCCTCTTTCTAGCTTCTGGTGACTCCCAGCAATCCTGGGTGTTGCTTGGCTTGTACCAGCACAACTCCAATTTAATCATCGCAGGGCCGTCTCTGAGTGTATTGGTGTGTGTCTTCCCTTCTACTTACAAGAACACTAGTCATTGGGTTAAAGGCCCATCCAGTGTGACCTCCTCTTAACTAATTACACCTATAATGACCCAGTTTCTAATAAAGTCACGTTCTGAAATTTCTGACAGACATGAACTTTGGGGGTACACTCTTCATCTTCAGAGTCTTTAGGACCAAATATTGGGTATACCTGGTTCTCGTTGTGAAATAGATTTCTTTTTAAATAATTATACAGTAATGATATGGCAGTCCACTCCAGTGTTCTTGCCTGGAGAATCCCAGAGACTGGGGAGCCTGTGGGCTGCCGTCTCTGGGCTCGCACAGAGTCGGACACGACTGATGCGACTTAGCAGCAGCAGCAATGATCAAGTAGTGTATTTATTTAATTATTCCTTTATGTAAGAGTTAGGATCGTGACTGATTCCATGAGAAAACTTGAATCTGATCATTTTTTGAAAGGCCTTAAATTTTCTCTGTGGTGATGCTATGCTTAGGTCAAAGATAAGAACTTAAGTTAGAAAGTTTGCTGAAAACAAATCATTCTCCTCCCCTTAGGAGCTAGAGCTCCCGTCCTCAGTAGTTTTCCATGTCAGAGTCTCAATATCTTTTGAGATGTACAACTTTTTCGCACTCATGAGAAATACAAACTATTTTGATGCTTCTGAAAGAGGGAAAAAAAAAGACAAGCCACATTTGTGGCCTATGGATGCTAATTACTGCTACATTTAGATGTGTGAAGGAGGGGTCTATGGCTGGAGGGAGCTGGGAGAGACCGAGTCAGTCTCGCCTAGGCGCTCACTGAGGTTCCAGCGGTACTGCTCAGCACACGCAAGTACATGCTTCAAAAGGAAGTGCCGTTTTTTATCAAAATATTACATCTCTCAAGCCCAGATCAAGACCTGCTGCTCATGGGATGCAGGGGTTATCTTACAAAATCAGCAGTGCTTTGCTGCAGAAGTTCACTCACAGGGGATTTCTGTAAGTGCTCACAATGGGCAGAGAGGCTTCACGGCTCGTACTGTGTCAAACGGGTAAGTTCTGTTGGTGATAAAACCCAGACACCCCTCCCTGACTTTTTTTAAAACAAAAAACACCCCAGGATTCTTTTTTTTTTTTTTTCCTCACCAACCTCTGTGGCACAGTGAACCAAAAGGAAATTATAGGAAGATATTTGTCATTCACAGAAATGTACAGTTGTAATAATGGACAGAAAAATAGTCTGCCCACTGTCTTTAGTGGATTCTCCAAGACTCTTCCCCCTCCTTTGACTTCCCTTTAACTGTGGAACAATAATACTGGCGCCTCCTTGGAGTGGAGGCAAGAGGAGTGAAATGAAATGTAGATTCCAGTTCAGTTGGTTAGCAGTATGCATGAAACACCCATTTGTGCCCAGTAACTCGCCCAGCATCTGCTCTTGCCAAGGGAGTTCAGCTGCTCAAACTGAGTTTGGCACCAGGCGTGGTGACCGGGCCATTCTGTGCCCTGGTACATTGTGGTAACCACATGAATGCACCCTGCTGAGGGGTAAGAGGAGTCCCAGTGATGTGCCAGAGGCAGCTCATAACCGCTTGTTAAGTTTTTCAGTGAGCCGCTGACTTCATGTTGATGGCTTGAAATAGGCTATGATATTTATACCACTGACATCAGCAAATGCTATGAAGAAGCTCTGGCCCGCCCTGAGTGGGTTTTTAAGCATTTCCCAGCACACCACTGGACTAAGGACCGCATGAAACCCTGTGCTGGCTCACTAGGTCATCACTTTTCATAACTTGTCAAAGGGGCTTTTTTTTTTTTGTAATTTGCACAAAGGCGAATAGTGTTGGAGAAGAGTATGTGAAATATCTCCACAGCATAGTAGGCAGGATCCAGAAATTTTGTCTTTAAGATATGGGGGTCACATTTTTACCGAGTTAATGAAATAATAGATTTTTTGGTAGATAGTATTAATATTACAAAAAGCACAAAGCAACAACAGTGAAGTTTAGACTAGACACTACTGGCCATATATTAAACTTTAAAAGTCTCAAGTAATCATGAAGCAGTTGCTTCCCTACCTAATCTCATAACATAAGAATTTTAGCTTGCTCCTGTCAGAAAAAGGAAGAGTGGACAGCTGCAGGCAATCACTAGTCCTGTAATATTCAAATTGATGCATTGTGGCGGGATCTTACTGTACTTCATTGACCTCAAAGGGTTGATGACATGTCAAGGACAGTCTTTTTAGTCTCTTTCTCCTTTTATGCCAAGTGATCAATATTTATTGACAGTAAATGGTCAATATTTATCCATTTTTCTTTTTGCCTTTCCATCCAACTATTCATTTATCCATTCATCATCTGCACTGTCCCCTGCTGCTGCTGCTAAGTCGCTTTAGTCGTGTCCGATTCTGTGCGACCCCAGAGACGGCAGCCCACCAGGCTCCCCTGTCCCTGGGATTCTCCAGGCAAGAACACTGGAGTGGGTTGCCATTTCCTTCTCCAATGCGTGAAAGTGAAGTAGCTCAGTCGTGTCCGACTCCCAGCGACCCCATGGACTGCAGCCCACCAGGCTCCTCCATCCATGGGATTTTCCAGGCAAGAGTACTGGAGTGGGGTGCCATTGCCTTGCCAGTGCTCACTAAATAATTGTCAGTTGATTAAGTGAAGAAGAGCATGTGAGTACATTTTGGCCTTGAGGTCTTTTTCAGCAGTGTTCCCCAAACCAGGATATAGGGAGACATTCCAAGGGTTACATGGATGTGGATAATTTTAAGAGAATCGGTTTCTATGTCTTCATCTTCATCATGTTCTCTTTCCTGGAACTGATCTCCCCTACTAGGCTGCTGTCATTGAGGTTCTTCTTTCCCACCTCCCCTTTCACAGTGATCCTTCCTCACTTTATAGAAGAAAGGCACATCTCTCACCCATCCCAAATCTTAATTCTTTGCCCTAAAGTGTAAATACTTCCAAGAAGTGGGGAGGATGTGGTGGGATGGATTGGGAGATTGGGATTGACATATTTACATTACTATGTATAAAATAGATAACTAATGAAAACAGACTGTATAGCTGAGGGAACTATACTCAGTGACCTAAACGGGAAGAAAATCCAAGGAAGAGGGGATATATGTATACATGTGATCGATTCACTTTGCTGTACAGCAGAAACTAACACAACATTGTAAAGCAACTATACTCCAATAAAAAAAATATATATATATATGTATGTGTATATATATATTTCCAAGATATCAAACAAAGGGTCAAGAGATAATTCCTCTACTCAAACTTTCATAAATGCATGCCCCCTTCATTTCATTTAGAGATGCATCCCCAACATTTTACTTTTTATGTTTAATAATTATTGATCAAGATTTTTAACATACCTATATTATTTTCATCAATTTTATGCTGATAACTTTAATGATAACTCAGTCTCAAAGAAATTTTATTAACACATAACACTTCATGGTAATAAAAATATTTTATTTTTGTATATAGTTGTTTTTTCTTTTCTTTTTATAGTTGTTTTTGTTATAGAGACATATGATAGAATGAGCAATAGAAGACTCAAGCATAAACGAATAGCATAAAGATAAAACTCTATGGAAAAGGAAAATGGAAATAGAAGTTCAAGGAGAAATTTTCTGATTTTTTAAAGATTATTTATGTATTTTTAAGTTTATAAGGGAGTAAATCAAATCACTAATATTTATATTCCATTACGCCCATTTGAAAGGGTGCAGTGAGTTTTAACCATCATTATTTACAATAAACAAACTGTGTTTTTGTTCTAAAAACTTTTAAATTATGATAAGTTATAGATGTCAACTTAATATCCACTTAATGTCCACTATATATCAAGGGTAAATATAATTTTTCAAAATTCTTTGAGACTATGCAAGCAAAAAATTGAAGACCAACTGCTATCATGTAAAACATATACAATGTAATATAAGGAGCCATCAATTTAAGACTGGACCTGATTAAAAGCCTAATATAGACTTGATACCTCAAGGTTTGAAAACCTCTTCAAAACTATATGAAATTTTGTTTATTGGTATGTGTATATTTTTCTATGTACAATATAGTTCTCACAGGTAGATCCACAACCTAGAAAAGATGAAAAATCCCTGACCAAAATGTGTAAGGTCTTAAGGCTTCTTAACTTTGCTATTTTTTAATAGTTTATATAATGGTCTCTATGCTTTCAACATAAACAATTTTGGTTCATTCCTGTGTGTATAAAATAATACTGATATATACTAATTATGAAAATCATGAAATAGGCACAATCCTCTTTCTTTCTTCATCACCAGTTTGAACCCTACCCTAGGGCAACCTTTTGATTATATTCCTTGCTGTTTCAAAAGCCTTTCCTTTTTTTTTTTTAAGTTTTGATAGAGAATGTTGGAAATGCTTCATCCACAAAAAATGCCGAGTGGCAACTTGGAAAACAGGTTTTTAGAAGAATAGACATCATCTGCCCCTGACAATTCTGTTATGTGGTTTCTCCTAGCACTTAATATTCAGCAGTCTAGCAGTAGGTTGACATAGTATTCAGGCTTAGAGTTAGGAAAATTACTTTTGGAAGTGACTGACAACACAGTAGTTTTAAAGCTTTGAATTTTCAAGTGTCACACACAGAGCAGATGAATGAAGATGTCAGAGCCAGGCCTAAAGGAGGACCTTGGTAATCCAGCCCTTGGTGTATAACCTTCAAACACCAATAAACAAGATTATCTGGATTTAACATGTGACCTTTCTCATTCTGACTGGTAGGTCCAGATGTTTTCTCATTCAGCTGCCTGGTTGAAATCTGCTTTTTAACCGACTGCAGTTGGATCTAGATCTGAGGCTGCAGAAATGACAGTCTTGAAAACTGTATTCTGCAGTGAATGATGCTGTCGAAACATTACATGTGGAACTCCACGGTTTAATAATTAAAAATAATTTGTGGCCTTACCCTTAATAGATTTGTTAATTATGTCAACTGAATAAGTAAAAACAGGATGGAGGTAGATGTTTCACTATATTAGTCAGTCTGGTGGCATTAAAAACGTTGAGAAGATTTGTTAGGACCAGGCTTTTCTGCACCTGCGTCTGCAGAAGCAGAAATCCCAGTCGTGCCTTTGTTACTCCTCAAGGAAGTTCATAGCAGCCCTGGAAAATATAGAAAGGGCTCTTTATTAACGTCTCTTAAGTCAGCCTAGGCTTCTGGCCATAACGCTCATCCACTTTAATGTACCTTTATTATCTTTCTTCGTTACTTGCAGTCCAGAACTGTTTCTGGCATTTTTATATGAACTCTTAACTCACCATGAACTTGATTTTCCGGTTCTTGTCCTTCAGGTTGTACTAGTTCTCTCTCTTAAGACTATATAGAAAAGATAGTTCTTTATTTTCTTATTCTCTAATGGGAGAACTCAACTCTCACATTCCTGAGTGAATCCTCAAAGAGCTTCCCCATTTGCTTTATACCACTGCTAACTTGTAGGTCAGAGATAGCACTCATTAATCAAGTAATAGTCATAGCCTAGTAAAGCATACTCAACCATTAACAGAATAGAAAGTGAGACATAAAACCACATAAAAAGACATAAAAACACAAAATGTGACAAAGAACTAATATAGTTAGAAAGTCTGGATTTTTATGGATATTAGTACAATTTAGAAAGCAAAAATCAATAGTTACTTAGGTATTATCTGAAGTAGTAGATAATAAAATAATTAAGTACTGTAGAAATGTCCTATGAGGCCAACTCTTACAGTTGCTTGTTTTAGCTTCTTTCCTACTACCAATTAGCAGATACGTCTTGTGTTTTTATACACAAGAATAAATACAGAATTTATTAAATTCTTTGAAAAGGGCATGAAATTAGTTGCACAAGAATAAAAGGAGTTAATGATAGTCTTATGAGGACTTCTCATGTTAGCTTAATCATTGCTCAAAAGCTACACTTGTCACGATGTTTCTTATAATAATTGGTGAATGAGCTGCTAAACTCTTCCCTCTTGAGAGAGTATTTATCAGTGTTGTTAGCTATTAGTTGTTGATTTTGTAAAAAATTCTTATAATTTTCTTTAAAAAAAAAAAAAAAAAACAGCTATAGTGTGGTTATAATTTCCATACCTTTAACTGTCCAATTCAGTGATTTTTAGTAAATTTACAGAGTTGGGCAACCATGTTTTAGAACATTTCTGTCACCCTAAGAAAATTCCTTGTACCTGTTGGCAGTCAATTCCCATTCTTACTCCCAGCCCTAGGTAACAGCTAATTTGATTTTTGTCTCTATAGACTTAGCATTTCTAGACCTCTCATATAAAAGGAATAATACAATATGTACTCTTCTGCTCTGCTGCTTTTACTTAACATAATGTTTTTAAGTGTATGTATGTTGTTGCATGTACCGTTACTTTGTTTCTGTTTATTTCTGAATAGTATTCTATTGTATTGATAAAGTACATTTTGTTTATTAGTTCACCATTTGATGGATACTCTGTTTCCATTTTTGTTTTGGCTTTTATGAGTAATCTTGCTATGAACATTTGTGTGCAAGTCTTTGTGTAGACATAGGTTTTCATTTCTTTTGGGTAGATACCTAAGAGTGGGGTCGCTGGATTATATGGTAAATCTATGTTTAATTTTGTAAGAAACAGTCTATATTAGTTATTGGTTGCAATATAACAAATTATCCCAAACCTTGGAAGCTTAACAGTACAGATTTATTATCTCAGGAACAGAGGCACAGCTTATCTTGTTCCTCTGCTTCATAATCTCAGATGCAGCAATTAAAGTGTTGACCTGGACTGCAGTCTCATCTGAAGGCTTAAGTAAGGAAGGATCAACTTCCAGATTCACTCGTGTGCTTGTCAGAATTCAGTTCCTTGAAGGTTTTTGGACTGAGGGCCTCCTTTTCCTCACTGTCGTTTGGCCAGAAACTACCCTCAGTTCCTTGCCATGTGAGCTGTCTGGCTTACTTCATTAGAGAAGCTCGTGAGAAGCACCAGAGAGAGAAAGAGAGAGTAAGAGAATGAGAACAAGATGGAAGTCATATTCTTTTACAGTATAATAAAGGGAGTGGGGGCTTCCTTGGTGGCCCACTAGTTGGACTGCCTTCCAGTGCAGAGGGTGCAGGTTCGATCCCTGGTCAGGAAGCTAAGATCTCACCTGCCTTGCAGCCAAAAAACTAAAACATAAAACAGAAGGCATGTTGTAAATTCAATAAAGACTTTTAAAAATGGTCCACATCAAAAAAATCTAAAATAAACAGAAGTGATTTCCCATCACTTTTGCTGTGTTTTATTAATTAGAAGCACGTCACCTACATCCAACCCACGTGCAAGGCGAGATTACACAAGATATGCCTACTAGCAGTCAGGGATTATTGGGAACAGTTCCAGAAGGTTGCCTATTATACTGACAAACTTTTTTTTTCCCCAAATGACTGTACCATTTTTCATTTCCACCAACAGTGTACTAGGTAGGGTTCCATTTTCTCCATGCATTTGCCAGCACTCACTATTATCTGTCTTTTTGATGCTAGCCATTCTTGTGAGTGTGAAGAGGTATCTTATTGTGGTTTTCATTTACATTTCCCTAATAACTAATGATGTTGAACATCTTTTCGTTTGCCTATTGTTCATTTGTGTAATTTCTTTGGTGAAATGTCCATTCAGATCTTTTCTACATTTTCAAATTGCGTTATTTGTCTCATTATTGAGTTGTAAGATATTTCCATTTATGAATCATGCTTTTGGTATCGAATGTAAGAAATCGATTCCAAGGTCACAAAGATATTATATGTCATCTAATATGCTTGGCCTTTATATACATTATTTTGCCTAATTTAATTACCGTAACTATCTTGTTAGGTGTAGATGTTATCTTCATTGCACAAATAAGAAAATTCACAGAAGTCAAGTGACTTGCTGAGATCACATGGCTACTTAGTACAACTTGAACCTAGATTCTGTGTTACTCTGAAGTTCATGCTCTTTCATCAGAACTTTGAAAAAAAAAAGACATTCAAATCTATTTTCAGTGGGCAGAATGAGAGTGAAATATGATATTGTCCTTTCTTTATGATTATTAGTACCCATTCTGGTGCTATTTGAATACTTTTATTAGAAACCTCTATTTGTGATCGTTGGAAGTTGCCTTTTGAAATAGAAAGGGGCTTGTACTCCAGTTTGTTGGCTGGATTCCGTCCTGGTTTTATTCTGCCAGGCAATATTCCGTCCACAGTTTCTGGTGGAGCTAGGATGCATTTCTTGCTTGCAGTCTTGAAGTGTGTCACTGGGCAGCTGTTAAGCAGTTATACTTTACCCTCAGGGACTAACATGTTCCAGTGACAAAATAGCTCATTCCCTTATGTGCTTGTAATGTACATTTACCTAGGACAAATCAGTACTGAGTTCCTTCCAATGTTTCTTAGTGCTCTAATTTCATCATTTGGAAAACAGAGAGAGGGGAATGGATGAAGCAGAGAGGAAGAAAAGTCCAAATAATGTGTAGCGGGTGGTAAATTTTATATTAATTTGTATATATTTTGTTTTAATTTAATGTTTAAAAAAGCAAGAATCTTCTCATTCTTAATCCTTATATTCATTTTTCTCTCTTTCAAGAATCCTCTATAACCTTTGTGTCTGGTTGGTATACCTTAAGTTAGAAATACAATTTATTGTTTTCCTCTGCCATGGCCTAAGATACTAGCCTTAAGCAAAATTACAATCTGTGCAGTATTTTGGAAACATCTCCAGCCTTAATTTTGTACTCTAAGCAAATGACAAATAATTTTTGCTCCTTCCTTCCTTCTTGCCTTCTTTCTTTCCTTCCTTCTGTTCGTTTGGTAAATGGTTGCTAAACTTTGTACCCAGCAGAGTGCTAAATGTTGAGGGTGTAGACATTGACATCAAGGAGCTGCTACACAGAGAAGAAAATGGGAACTAACATAGGGGAGCAGATGTGGAAAGAAAGTACAGAAGAAAGGAACAGTGCATTAGACTGAATATGAAACAAACATAAAAAATCCAAGAGGTGGTTGGCAGTGTCTGTTGGTTTCAGCAGGCAGGATTGGCTGAAAATACAGATTTGGGAGTCATTAGCAAAAAAAGTTGGGTCAGGAGAATATGTAAAGTGAAAAAACCAAAAAGTTCAAGAAACAGACCCCTGGAGATCGTTCACACCTAGGAGACAGAAAAAGACAAGTAAACATGGAAAATAAACGAGGTAGAAAGAGAAGAAGGAATGAATAGAGTTCAGGGAAGAGGTTCAAGGAGCTGGGGCTGGTCAGTGGCAGCCTGCTCCAAAGAAGCGAAATAGGAGTGCCTGAAGCCAGACCACACTTGGCAAAGAAATCAGCTAGAAAACCTATTATCACTGTGGGGCTTGGGGTTTTTCCTAATGTATCATGAGGAGAAACTTCATAGCACAGCTCATTTGCAGACTGTTGTAGACAAGCTAGGGGTGGTACAGCAAATGGACTGACTCCTTCCTTTCCATGTTGTGTGTAGTCGTTCAGTCGTGTCCAGCTCTTAGCGACACTGTGGACCATAGCCCGCCAGGCTCCTCTGTCTGTGGGATTCTCCAGGCAAGAATACCGGAGCGAGTTGCCATTTCCTTCTCCAGGGGATCTTCCTGACCCAGGGATGGAACCCTCTTCTCTTATGACTTCTTCCTTGGCTGGCCTTTTTATTATCATTAAATTGGTTCAGGCTGCCCAAGGAGTTTGTTCATTCATTCATTTTTTCATTCAATAAGTGAGTCCTCTGAAAGGTTCTAGGGACACGAATATTACTGAAACCTGGCTTCTGCCTTGATGATACTTCTAATCTGTATGGGAAATAAATAATAAATAAACATGTTAATGTTGTACAGTTAACATAACACACATATGTACTATGTATAACAAGAACTGCTGATGCTCTGAATATATTTAGAAGACATTTTCATTCCTTCTGTCACCCATGATCCTGAGTTTGGTGTTATGACAGGATATTTTTAACCAATTTAATTGTATTTGGACAACAATTTTTTAATTTTTCTAAGAATTATGTTTCTTTTTAATATTTATTTATTTATTTGGCTCAGTAGTTGCAGCACACAGGCTTAGTAGCCCTGAGGCATATCCTTAGTTCCCCAACCAGGGATCAAACCTGTGTCCCTTACATTGGAAGGCAGATTCTTAACCACTGGACCACCAGGGAAGTCCCTAAGAATTATGTTTTAATATACTTTAAATTTTTAGGATTAAGCTCTGTTCAGTTTTTAAAAAGGTAGAAAGATAAAAAGTGAATATTCTATACACAAGAAAATTGTGAATGAAAAGAAAGCTTTTTCTTCTGGATTTATAAATGAAATATCTACCAGATCCATACTTTAGTCTATCTCTAGTATGTTTAGGCAACATCTAAAACCTTAACCTCTTTAAATATATTTTTTTTTCAATCATTATTTTTCAGTGGATGGCAGTTCTTTCTCAGAAATATAAATATAAAATAATAAACGCACAGTAGAGAAAGTTCATAGCTATAATGGACAGACATGAAAAAATGTACTTGTATACTTTTTTTATAGTTTAGAAGGAACTCCCACACATCATGTTTTTCAGCCCTCACAACAATTCAAGATAAAAAATTCACCTGGCTTGATGGTAGCTGAAGAACTTAGCCCAGCTGATCGGCTGTAAAACACCTATTTTAAAATTAGGAAAAAATTGGAGAATGTGAATCAGGCTAATAAGATAAAATACTGATATCAATAGTGTTGAGATAAGAGGTAGCAGTTTGGATGATATCTACTGCTGATATGTAGTGTGTTCTTGTTAAAAGTAATAAATCTCCTCTTGTTCTAATGGAGAAGCAAGAGTCGCACTGAAATTATTAAGCAAAATTATTTTTACTATTATGGCAATGAATGAGCTATTTGATAGTCAGATAATTAGACAAAGATTAATGTCTCTAGTAAAATCAAGGGTGGTTCCTTGCAACTGAAACTTTCTTCATGTTTTCATGCTAATGCTCTTGAATTTGAAGTGACATGATTTACTAATTACCAGTTTAGATTCTTTAAGGGCAAATTTAAAGTCTGATAAGAATATGTTTTAATGAGAACTTAAATCAAATATTATCGAAACTGCTACCTCTTATCTCATCACTATTGATATCAATATTTTATCTCTTCTTAGTCTGATTCATATTTACCAATTTTTTCCTAATTTTAAAATAGGTGTTTTAAAGTCATAAGATGCCTATCATTTTAAATTTTAAAGGAAGAGAAGGATAAAAACATAATGGATACTATATATCAATGACCAAAAGTTTTATTTTCATTGAAATTTTATTTTACTGGTTAGAAAATTCTCATATTCTCTACTTCTCAAAATATCATTGGTTTTTCTCCCTCCTCACTTTTCACATAAAAATGTAAATTAGAAAATGAAAATGACCCATAATTTCAGTGTTCTTGTTTGTACTACAAAGAAGCCATTGTGGGAAAGGAGTACAGACATTAATTTTATAAGGAAAACTGTTCTAGTTAATCTATTTTTGCTATATTGGGTGATAGCAACAAACTCTATAGACTAAATACCTACAGTACATGTATTTCCCATTTTGCTCTTTAGTGCTTCAAGCTTCTAAATCCTATTAACAGCTGTCAAAACCTGGTAAACTATTTAGATGCTTTCACAATTTGTTTAATTGGATAGTTAGAAAATGGCATGCTAGAAAAGCCCACCCCCCTTTTCTTTTAGCCTGGCTGAACATCTGTAGCATTAGGGCCTCATTATCTCTGAATTGGCATAGCAAATCAGTGGCATCATTAAAATGCCACATTAAGATGATTAAGCTTCTTTGTTATCCAGTTGACTTTTGCATGTGCCGAGGATTTCATGGTTATGACCCCCAATCCTTGTAAAACACTTAAACAACATCCCCTTTTGTGTCTTCCCTGTCTAAAGCTGCTATCTGGTTTTGTCCCTTCTCACAACATCTCTGGCAAACTAGAGGCTATTACTCCAAACTTTGTTCTTTGAGTTGGATTCTGAGATCTCGTAGTTCAGAGTGGAAATTCAGAACCCGCTTTTTACACTGGGAAGTTCATACTAAAAACATACTATCCAAGACATCCAAGTTGCCTCTTCTGTTTGCCATCTTTGATAGGTTCTTCTCTCCAACTGAGCATTTTATGTGCCTGTAAAAACAAACTGAGGCACAGTTGGCTGAGACTGCTATTGCCCCTGAAGGATTGAGATGTTGGATCCTTTCCAAGACCCATTGTTTTTGCAGTGTCTCAGGTGAAACCAAAAATGTCTGCTCTGGAGTGCAAGCCTTTCATGTGATAACCATCACCCCAGGAAATGAAACCATGTGCATCAGCCCCAGTGAGCCAAGCCTTTGTTCTCCTCAGCCTACAAAATTCTCTCTGGGGTGTGTGTGTGTGTGTGTGTGAGTGTGTGTCATCTTCCTAAGTGGCCTCCAGAACATAGACAAAGATGGGAGCAATTGCACCCCAGAGTAGCTCCTTTAGAAAGAAGTGCAACCTAATCTAATTTTCTATGGGTTAGATTCAATTTAGACATCTTTTTTCCCCCCTCTGGGAATGTTTAGCAATTACCTTTATCAGCAATTTGTGGTTTGGTGTGTTCTTTTCTGCACAAGCTCGATTATAAAAAATTTACTGAGGAGCCTTTAACATTTTTTATTGTGAAGTATATGATACATACAAAAAGGCAAATATATTTACATGTATAAAGAATAACAACAAGCATCCATGGACCCACCACCTGGCTTAAGAAATAAAATATTGCTAGTGCCTAAGAAGATTCTTGATAGTCTTTTAAGTGGCAATCGAAGTCATGTGTCTAAGAAACCTGATACATATAATAAGAGACTAGAATTTACAAAATTGAAATGGCAGATTATTCTTATTACAAAAGGTCTGTTCACTGTACAAAAGACTTTGGGTTACTGTGGGGCTATTCCTCAAGTATATTCAAGTATTTCTTGCCAGATCTTTAAGATTTTCGGCCTTTATTAACAGTTCAGGTGTTGCTAGTCACTGACAATTGAAAAATCAAGGAAAAATGAAGATAAACATCTCTGAATGTATAATATAAATCTGTGGAACAGTATTATTGATTTTATGTGTAGTGCTGTATGAAAACAGAAACAGGAGGATTTTTTGCTAGTTTAAAGTATCAAGGAAAACTTCACAGAAGAAATGGCATTTAAACAGCATCTGCAAGTTTGAATAGAATATTGATGTGGGGAAGGGCATTTTAGGTAAAGAAAAGACTGGAGAAGAGGCTTGGAAAGCTGCATTTAGTAAGATGACTACTGTGCTTCTCAAACTTTGATGTGTATAAGAATCCTTGAGGATTTGTTGAAATGCACAATTGGATCCAGTAGGTCTGGGGTGAAGCCTAAGAGTCTGCATTCCTAATAAGCTCCTGGGAGGCATGCTGGAACTGTGGATCCAAGGACCTCACTTTGAATAGGCAAGATTCTAGTCTAGAGAGAAGGGTGATTCAGGGAATCTAGTGAGATATGAGATGGTCAGATCAGCTCAGGGCAGGTTCTAGACAGGCCCCTGAATGTCTCACTAAGGAGTTTGGATCCTGTAAACAAAATGAAATCCTTGAAAGTTTCTGAACAAGGGTTTTAGTATACTACAGGCTGATTAATTCGATAATAGGATATAGTCTAAAAGAGAGGTCGTATCCGCTGTAGACCAGTTAGGAGGCTAACATAGTAGTAGATCCATGTTCTAAGTATTTACTTTGTATGTACTTTACACAGAGCGCTCTGTCATATTCTAGAGCAGCGGTTCTCAAACTCCATTGTGCATAAGATTTGCCTGGAAAGCATATTTTTAATGCATGTTTCCAGTCCTCACACCCTGAAGTTTTGGGACCCCTAAAATTTGTATTTTAAAACCCCACAACCTTCAAGCAGTGTCATAGGGAATACTGAGTTTAAAAAAAAAAAAAACCTGTGTAACTTCTGACCTCAGATAGCTTATATGTCCATATGGGAGGTGAAGTGACTTTATAAGTAACTCAGAAAAAGAAGAAACGGATTATTTTGCAGCTGGGGGAACAGGGAAGGCATAATAGAGGAAAATGGCAAATTAATTTAGCCTTAAAAGATGTGTTGGATTTGGACCTTTGGCAGTTGTGGAGAAAGATCTTTTTGGCAGTGCAAATAATAAAAGGAAGAATATTCGTAAGTTGTTTAGTTTCATTAAAGATACCTGAGTATTCCAAATCAACATTACAAAGATAGCTGGGGCCACATATTGAAAGGTCTTTTAAATTCTTTGTTTCTGAGTTTGCATTTCATGTTGTTGGCAGCAGAGACTATTGGAGAATTTGGACAGGCTCATGATGTGACCAGAGCTATCGTTTACATAAACCATCTGGTGGCAGAGCATAGGATGTGCTGGAAAGGAGAGAGAAAGAAGGCAGAGAGCACCATGTGGAGGCTACCACAATAGATCGTAAGGAGAGCAATCAGCGTTTGAGATTTGGGATAATGAGCATGCAAAATAGTGGGGAGGAGAAGCAGATTGGAGAGAGGGTGCAGAAATAGAACCAATGAGTGATTAAACGTGGGGACGCAAAAGAACGGGAGGAAAGATGGCTGTAAAGATTCTGACCTGAGTAACTGTGGAGATATGGAGGAGGCCTTTGGGAAAGGGACAGAAGGAGGGGAGAGAAACTGTACCTCAAGATATATATTCGGGGTGCTAGTTGAAGTCTTAAATGTGGAGAAAATTGCCATAGGGAAGGAGGTCTAGCCGGGAAGAAGAAAGAAGGATAGAGACAGCATTTAGGAGGCAAAACGGGGAAAGGAGCTAAAAGGAAGTAATCAGAAGGTAGGCTTCCCTGATAGCTCAGTTGGTAAAGAATCCACCTGCAATGCAGGAGACCCCAGTTCAGTTCCTGGATTGGGAAGATCAGCTGGAGAAGGGATAGGCTACCCACTCCAGTGTCCTTGTCTTCCTTTGTGGCTCAGCTGGTAAAGAATCTGCCCGCAATACGGGAGACCTGGGTTCGATCCCTGGGTTGGGAAGATCCCCTGGAGAAGGGAAAGGCCACCCACTCCAGTATTCTGGCCTGGAGTATTCTGGCCATACAGAATCTGGACTGTATGGTCCATGGGATTGCAAAGAGTCAGATCCGACTGAGCGACTTTCACACTCACTCACAGAAGGGGAGGAAAGAAGTTTCACTGAAGAAGTAGGAATACAGAAGAAGAAGGAGTGGTGGTCAACAGTATCAAGGGCTGCAGAGAAGTTGGGGAGAATGGCACACAAAAAAACCACTGGATTTAAGAATCATGAGTTTATTGAAGATCTTTAGGGGAGCAGATTCAGTGAATTAAGAAGACAGAATCCAGATTACAGGCAATTTTATATCAGTTTTGAGATTGTAGAGACAGTAAGCACAGGTTACTTTTGTATTAAATCTATCTAGAAAGGGAATGTTGAGAGAGTTTGGGTGTGATGGGATGAGAGGCTAAACTAAATTTCAAAGAGAATAGAAAAGAGGTGTTGGCATCTAGAGATCTTGAGAACATAGAATCTATAGGTCTTGGAGCCTGACTTGATGTGGAGATTGGATGGAAAAGTCGTCCAGTTTCAAGATTTGGAGAATGGAAAAAGGAAGATGCCATGTGTGACTCTAAAGACGTCATAGGGACTACACTGGTGGTCCAGTGGTTAGGACTCCGAGCTCCCAATAAATGCAGGATGCCCAGGTTCGATCCCTGGTCGGGGAACTAAGATCCTGAATGCTGCAGGTACAGATGGGAAAAAAAAGACATCAAGCATTAGAAGCAGTTTGGGGTTCAAAATGGTAAGTTTGATTTTAGTGTGTGCATGTGTTAAGTCGCTTCAGTTGTGTTTGACTCCTTGCAACCCTATGGACTGGGGCCTACCAGGCTCCTCTGTCCATGGGATTCTCCAGGCAAGAATACTGGAATGGGTTGCCATGCCATCCTCCAGGGCATCTTCCCAATCCAGGGATTGAACCTGCATCTCTTATGTCTCCTGCATTGGCAGGTGGGTTATTTACCACTAGATATATTTATTAATGTTTTCAAGAGACACTAAGTAGAATGTCCCTCCCACTCCCTTTCCTCTGCTCCTACAAATTTTCCTCCCAAGGGTTGGAATGAATCTCTTAGTCCTTAGAGCAGACTAGTTTCTTTTCTGGTAGTTTTGGTGGACTATATTTGGAGACTAGGTGCTAAGCCTAATAATCTCTCAGTAATCCATTTTGTGTCTTATATACGAATGTGAATTAGTATTCAGCTTTGTTTATCTTCACATGGTAAACAATAATGAATTGTTGATCCTCAGTAACCATGCAGAGAGGCCATCCAGATCTTTTATCTAAAACTGGTAAGACCCCAAGAGCAAATCAGGAACTCTCTTGGTCCAGTAAGTCCAAGGGACTGCCTCAATTTCCTGTTCATGTGCTTGGATTTGTTCCCTTAGAGTCCTGAGTCTCAAATACTGTCTTCCTTTTTCTACAGCTGAGTCCTCAAGAACAAAAGCCAAGGACTTGTTGTGAGCTAGGTCGGTGTAGTACTGAGTTCTAGGTCAAGCCCATTAAAACCAAAATCCTGAGAGAAGGAGCAACCTTCTTATGTCTTGTGTTTTCAGAAAGACTCAAAACATTGATCTTACCAGATTTTAATTATCATGGACCACAGAACAGCCTGAGTCTGTTCATATTAACATTTTATAACCCAAATGAAAAGGATCCATTTCTGCTGGCCTTTTCTATATGCTGTTTTTGGTTTTCAGTAGCTGAAGTTTTCCGTTGAGGTTGTTTTAAACGCCTACATGCAAACTGAAGAGCACTCAAGCTTTGGTGGGATATCACCCGCAGCTGGAGTGATGGAGGAGGAGGAGGGTACAAGCTTCAGGTGCATCCTTCTCTTTAAAAAAAATTTAAAAAGCAAAAACCACTTAAGGAAACTCATTCCATCTAAAAGCAGGCAAGATGTGTCCAAGGAAGAGGATGACTCTCTCTCCATGTAGGAAATAGACATCAATTCATATACAACCCAGATGCATAGGATGGGCCACTTTGAAACACGCTGGATGTTGCCTGCAGCCCTCCATCTCTTCTAATCAAAGAGTAAAAGGTTATGAACCATGAACCGTGGTGAGAAGCAGTGGAACAGTGCCGCAGCAATGGCTCCTCTGTTGGTGGTTAGGCCCTGTCTTGCTCTATTAAGCAAACACAGTTAATATAGATGAAAGGTAACCTTGATAGAAGTGAAAATTGAAACTTGAGTAGAAGGTAGCAAGCCAGGCACAGCTGCAGTTATACTTCCTCCTGTGTGGCAACAGGAGCAGCACTTACTGGTGTTGTTTGGAAGGGATGTCATTTTTTTAAATATCTTTTCTTCAGAGTGTTTTGGTCTTTAACATCTACACCACTAAAGAGGGAGTGTGCAATATGATATAAAGAGCAAATTAGACTCTATGTGTCAGAGTGCAAGGGCAAATCCAAGTTCAGTGTTCTAATTCCAGTTCATCAGCTATTAACTGGCTGTGTAACTGTGGGCTAGTCCCGAAAACATCTCTGTTCCCGGATTTCCTCATCTGAAAAACAAGGGTTGGATCAGATGATCTGTAAATTCTCTTCCAGCCCTGAAATCCCATTGACCTATGATTCCCATGGAGCATTACAATTTCCAGTTTTTAAGAATGAATTTTTGTAAAAGTGAGCATTTATGCAGCATGTTTTATATATGAAAAATCCCTTATAAGTACTTATTATATTAGGCAAATATTTTAGGTTTTCTTAGTATCAGTACATAAATTTGCCTTCTTCATTTCTTATGTTCTTCAGCTTAAGAGTGTCGCAGCTCTTATTGAAATAGTTAGTACCTGATCAGCCAACTCACTTGGGCCAGCCACACCTCTCCTATCCAGCACTTTATTCTAGGGCTTTGAGTTTAGCTCTCCCTAACTTGGGTATTGGTTATTGGTGCTGTTCCCCTTGCTTAGGTTGAGCTTCATTTACCTGCGTCAATGAAAGTGACTCCTTAGAAGGTTATGTTAAAGGATTACTTCTCCTTTTATCTTTCTCAACAGTATTTCACTAGTACTGCCAGCTTCCTCTATGTTCAGCGTTGTCTCTTTATCAGTTCCAAGAGAGAGAGAGATAAGACTCATTTTAGCAGTTTGTATACATGGAAGGGGAAGAGGCAAGGCATGGCTTAAAATCAGGGAAAAAAAAACAACTTGTTAACTCTCAGTCTTAGTGGCTTAAATTGAGTGCAATTGAAGAATTAAAATAGTATTTTCTTCTTGAAACCAAAGAGCACATCACCTTGCCTTGCAACTGCAGCCACCAAAAAAGGTACTAAATCTGAGAACCTTTCTTCTCCCCCAGTACTGGAGAAAAAGTGCTCAAAATGTTTTTTTCATAGTTGCTCTGAGCAGTCATAGCTAAAATCTGTTATCTCTAATTTTCTGAATGGCCTAAAATGCTGTCATCTATTTTGTGTGTGTTTGTGTGTGTGTGCACGTGTGTCTGTGTTTTCCCCTGACTATGGCTCTGAATTCAAATAATCAGTGATCATCCTAATGGTGTTTTCTTGTTTTGTAGATGTACAATATTTTTAGCTTCATTTGGTATTTAATTATCAGTTGTGGGTCTCTGTTCTTTGAGCTGCTTTGATAGCTGCAAAAACAATCATTGTTCATTTCTTGCATTTTCCTCCCTGCAGATGATTCAATGAAAGTGAAAGATGAATACAGTGAAAGGGATGAGAATGTTTTAAAGCCAGAGCCCATGGGAAATGCAGAAGAGCCTGAAATTCCTTACAGCTATTCAAGAGAATATAATGAATATGAAAACATTAAGTTGGAGAGACACGTTGTCTCATATGATAGTAGCAGGCCAACCAGTGGCAAGATGAACTGTGATGTGTGTGGATTATCCTGCATTAGCTTCAATGTCTTAATGGTTCATAAGCGGAGCCATACTGGTAAATAGTCTATCCATTGTTCTGAAAACTGTCCTAATTCAACCACATAAGAAAAGGAGTGGTGTAATTTAGAACTTACTTTTGATTACTTTTCATTGATTTTTTATATGATTCTGATATCTCTCTCCCTCTCCGCATTTCCATTTACCTAGTGATTTTTATTCCTGCTTCACCATGCATTTGTCAAGCATATCACAAATGCTATAAATAAGACTGTAGAGATCACAGTGTTCTAGGTCAGCCAAATATTTTTCTTCAGTAACAAGTGGGAGTTAAATTGTGTGATATGCTTTTTGAGCATCTTGCATATATTTTGTGTAACTTTTAAAACAGCTGCTGCTAAGCTGCTAAGTCACTTCAGTTGTGTCCGACTCTGTGCGACCCCATAGACGGCAGCCCCCCAGGCTCCTCCGTCCCTCAGATTCTCCAGGCAAGAATTCTGGAGAAGGAAATGGCAACCCATTTAAAACAGCAGATCTCCTTATTGTATTGGGTTCAAATTTGGTAGATCAAAGGATTCAATTTTTATTAACAGTTTAAAAAATTTATTTTCAGACAACAAAAGGCACTCTATAGAGATGCATGCAAACTTAACACTCCCACCAAGCCCTATAGATTTCATCTAACATAGGATATGGAAACTTTAAAAAGCATTTCTTCAATTAAAAAAAAAGCATTTCTGGCTCTCTATACCTTATTAGGACTTCAGTCTGTGACTCTTTTTATAGATTGAGATTATTTAAAAGGAATGCTAAGTAATGCAAAAACTTAAGTCTAGAAAGCACTTCTAAAGCTACTCATTTTTTTTGCTCTGATCCAAGGCAAGGTGATACCTAGCCTTGCCAGATGAATGTTTTTTCTCTTCTAGAAGGAAGATTCCTTAAGTCAGTCCTAGGCTTCCCTTGAAATACAGCTCCCATCTGATCCCAGTATGAACAGAAACTATCTAAAAAATGAGCTTTTGCCATAGGCATCGAATCTGTGCATATGCTTCGCCAATTGCCGGGTGATCAGAAATCTCCTTTTTGTCCTTTTTAAAGGTGAACGCCCATTCCAGTGTAATCAGTGTGGGGCATCTTTTACTCAGAAAGGTAACCTCCTCCGCCACATTAAACTGCACACAGGGGAAAAACCTTTTAAGTGTCACCTCTGCAACTACGCATGCCAGAGAAGAGATGCACTCACAGGTCATCTTAGGACACATTCTGGTAAGTGAGAGCAATGAGCATTCCATATCTAGTAAATATGTCTTTCTCCGTGCCCATTGAGGAAACTAGAAAGAGTTAAGTATGGAGGTTTTAATCTGTCACTCCGGTTCTGAAGGGTTACAACAGCAGAGACCTCTAGGGCTAATTACACTTCCATTAAGACATTAATTGCTCTCCGTCTGGCTCAATGGGGATGAACATCTCCTTACCATCTTTGCACCCCTAGAGAACAACACAGTCAGACAGGAGAAGCCTACACTGTAAAAATGCTTTTTTAATTTTTGCAAAAACATTATAGCCATCAGTATTTTTATGGCAAACTTTATTAAAAGATTATTTTCCTAAAAATATACACACATACTATTCATTCAAAAGTCTGGATAAAGTAAATGATGTACAGTTTGTAAGTTGTATAAAACTGTAAACTGGGTATGAATATCTGTTGAGGGTAAATTTTGGCTAATTTGGGCTAATTTGGGGAGTTTGGGCCATTCTGGTCTAGATTTTCTTTTTTTTAATAGATATAATTAAAAATACAACATTATATTCGTTTTAGGTGTATATGAGCTAAATTTCTTAAACCTAACTTTCTTCTTGATCACCCAATTTATTTTTAATCTCTAAAAGATGAGCAGCAATAAGAATTCATAAAAAGCTATGTTCTCTCTTGATGTTTTCACTCCTTATTTTAACCACATTAAACTAACATTTAGAATTTCCCTCCTAGAAAAATAAAACTGGGTTTATTTTCAAATTTGGGACCTCATGTTCTTGATGTTATCTGACAAAATTTTAATTGAAGGGGGAAAAAAAGGGCTTGTTTTTATGTTAATCCACATTCTGCTTTGACTAAAACCCAGCCCTAAACCCGCAACTGGTCACAATTCAGAGACTAAGGATTAAACAAATCAGCCCCAAGAAAACCCACTGTGAGAGATGGTAAAGGGTAAAAGAAGGGTTTCTTTTACAGCTCATTGTTCAAAGTAATGAGTTAAGGCTGAGTTTGGTCCAAAAAATTAGAGTAGTTGTTTTCTATTGCTTTTTCCAGGTAAGATCCAACAACAGCAGTCATTTTTAAGATTCTAGAGGACCTCAATTTATGTAGAAACTTAACATTCCTAGCCCCAGAAAACCTGCATTTATTTTAATTTGTGATTCCATAAGGATCTTTCAGTGCTTTAAGCCCCAAAGGCTCTATTTTAAACAGAGCAAGAGGACTTGAAAAAAAAAAAAAAAATCTCAGTCCCTAAAATTCTGAAAAATTTCTGGTGTACATTTTATTGACAAGTCAGAAAGGTGAGCCCTGCACACAGAGTTGAAGTTATTGTTTATAACAGTAAGGCATTTGGAGGAGTTAGGAGATTAAAGGTGGCCTGTACTGTATGGTTGAACTTTTGAGGAAATTTTTGCTTTATCTTAGAAATTAAGATGAAGTCATTTTTTGAAATTTCTTCTTATTTCTATTATTCAAAATGATCCTCAGTTGGTTAGGTCAGTTTTTATTACTTGAGCCCAGACTTTGCTATAGCCACTGGGCAAAGATAAGCTACATTTATTGAAATAGGTCAATGTTCTAAAAAGACTTTTAGTGGCTAATACCCACAAATTGCAGCATTCTTTACTTACAGGCAGCTGGATGTCACAGAATACAGGATCTCTTCCTGCTTCATTCTTAAACCACACGAATCTCCTTGAAAAATAAAATGTTCCTTTTTGTATTTTTTTCCTGAAAAAGCAAGATTGGATTTGGAGCCAAAACACTGTGCTCCAGGATAGTGATTAAGTCTAAATCCTTTCATTTGTGGAAGGAACCTATCCTTTCAAAGGGTACATGAGAATTAATCATAGGCCATAACCTTGTTTCAGTTTACTGAATTTAAAAGTAAAGTAGATGCACGAGTATCCAAGTACTCTGGCTTCGCTCAGCAGTCTCCTTCCTAGGGGACAGTTTTCACAGGGCCCCAATACACCGTTTGTTCTATAACCCCTGAGGGTCACTGAGTGCCCCTTGTGCTCTCCTTATAGTTGAGAAACCTTATAAATGTGAGTTTTGCGGAAGGAGTTACAAGCAGAGAAGTTCCCTTGAGGAGCACAAGGAGCGCTGCCGTACATTTCTTCAGAGCACTGACCTGGGTGAGACTGGTGAGTTCATGCAACACCTGTTCTGGACATACTTAGTGAGCACCTGCTGTTCTAGGTGGTAGGTTGCAATAGTAAACAAAATACAAAAAACCCTGCCCGCATGGAGTTTATATTCTCATTGGGAAAAACAGACTAGAAACAAAATGAAAAAGTAACATGCAGTTTTGTCTGATGTTTTGTAAGGGAGTAATTGCAATTGAGAAAAATAAAGCAGGTACTGGGGGCTGAAGGTGAGTTAGGAGAAACATCAGCTAACTGACCTTTTAACAGACTTAAAAGCATGAGGGGAGAGCCCTACAGATCACTAGGAAAAAGCAAGTGCAAAGGCCCTGGGGCTTGAATTCAAAGAAGTGTAAGTAGTCCTGTATGGCTGGAAGAAAGTGAGTAGTGGGACATGAGGCCAGAGAGGAAATAGGAAGCCAGATCTTATTAGGCCTTGTAGGCCATTGTAAAGATGTTGGCTTTTACTCTGCATAAAATTAAAAATCTTCAGAAGGTTTTGAACAGAGAGGTGACATGATTGGACTTCTCATTTGAAAAAAAAATCACTCTACTTGCTACCGAGAATAGGTTGTATTGGAGGCAAGGTTAGAAACTGGGCAGTCCAGTTAGGAGGCCATTGCAATAATTCAAGCAAAAGAAAATTGTCTTGGTAATTGTAGAGGTGGTGCAAAGTGTTCTAACTCTATATAGTATAAAGATAGAACCAGCAGGATTTCTTAACAGATTGATGTGCAGTGTGATGAAGAACGCAGTTGCCATTGACTGAAATGGCAAAGATTGAGGGTAGAGGCAGCTTGAGGGGTGGCTAGGGCAGAGTTCATTAAAACCACAAGGATTTTCTTTACACAGGGCCCCCAAATCATGTACTTGTCCACTCATATGATTTATTGTGATGTTTATATTTGGCTCTGGGAATTTCATATTTTATTCCATGTTTTGAATTACATGCCGGGTGGCAATTGGTTGAAACACCAGATGTCTTTCCATGTATCAGTTGTGGTTTTATTTCCTTTCATTCTTGAGTTGAAACGACCTGAAACCTTTTTGTGTAACATCCCTGCAGTTGTCCTTTGACCCATATAATTGACCATCAACCTGGTTGGGCTTCCTCACTGATAGCTCAGTTGGTAAAGAATCTGCCTGCAATGCAGAAGACCCCGGTTCAATTCCTGAGTCAGGAAGATCCCTTGGAGAAGGGATAGGCTACCCACTCCAGTATTCTTAGGCTTTCCTAGTGGTTCATACAGTAAAGAATCTGTCTGCAATGTGGGAGACCTGGGTTCGATCCCTGGGTTGGGAAGATCCCTTGGAGGAGGGCATGGCAACCCACTCCAGTGGAGAATTCCATGGACTGTATAGTCCATAGGGTTGCTGGATATGACTGAGCGACTTTCACTTCACTGGTTCTGCAGCTTGGATTGCCTGCTATTTTTATTTGGTTACTTGAACCAGTTGCTTAGAGTAGGTATAAATCTTCATGGGATTTGGTGTTTGATGGTAGTGGTTGCAATTGAATAGTTTGAAAATTTTAAAACAGAAACATTACAAAAATATGACAGAAATAATGTGAAACTCAGGAAAAATGGAGTGGAAATCTTGAGTAGTTTAACTGTATCCGTTTTGAGTGAAAGGAAACTTTTGTTTTAGATAAAGCCTATGTTATGGTGTTAGGAGCTGGCCAACTGAATTCCGTTGGTGTGCACTGCTTCTGCTTTTTATCCTGATGGCATGTTCAGTTTTATCAAGGAGTTGGATTTCCTCCTTATTTCTAAAGAGAAATGTTTACTCTTAAAAACCTAAAACTTGGATTTTGACATCTTTAAGCAACATGCTTAAGCTTAGTCAGGTAATACCTGGGCATCGTTACTTGAAGTTCCATATTTCAGACAATAGACAAAGCTCTTACTATGAGAAATTCTCAAGTTATGAAATTCTTATATTCCAAGTAGAATCATTAATATTTAAAGCAAGACAAATTAAAGAGAGCATCTGATCCCACCTCTTCATTTTAGAGTTGAGAATACTGAAACTCATCAGAAATTCAATGACTTGCTTAAAAATCAATAGAACTTTTGTTGTTTTCATGATTAGCTATTTTTTTATTTTCAAAGACATATTGGGACATAATTCACATATCATTAAATTCACCCTTTTAAAGTGTACAATTCAGTGGTTTTTAATGTATTCACAAAGTTATACAACCATCACCACTCTAATTTCATAATATTTCTGTCACTTCGAAAGAAACCCTGTACCCCTTATCAGTCACTCGTGTTCCCCTCTTCAGCCCCCATCAACCATTAATTTACTTTCTGTCTCTAAGAATTTGCCTATTCTGAACATGTCACATGAAGAGAATCATAAAATGTGTGGCCTTTTATATCTGCCTTCTTTCACTCAGCATAATGTTTTCAGGGTTCATCCATGTGGTAGCACTTCATTCCTTTTTATAGCTGAATAATATTCTATTACATGGATTCACTGCATTTTATCCATTCATTTATTAGTTAATGGGATTTAGTTTTTTTCTACTTTTGGAAAAATGGCTTAATTAGTTATGTATTTTTGAAGGTTATATATTATTTAGTTAGCAAAAGTAGAATAGCACACATACTAATTAATAGACACTTTCGTATGTATGTATGTCTCGATTGTCCTGGAAGTAGGGGAAAACATGAGTAAAATATCCTCTATGAACAATAAGTTCAAAATTAGTGATTTTGAAGCAAGGTTACCACCTTACTTCCTATCCCCATGACCTTTTTAGGAATTTCAAATTAGAAAAGTGGCAGTAGAGGGGCTTCCGTGGTGGCTCAGTGGTAAAGAATCTGCCTGCCAATGCAGGAGACACGGGTTCAAACCCTGATCTGGGAAGCTCCCACATGCCTCAAGAGTAGTTAACCCTGTGTGCCACAACTATTGAGCCTGTGCTCTAGAGCCTGGGAGCCACAACTACTGAGCCCATGTGCCACGACCACTAAAGCCCGCACATCCTAGAGCCTGTGCTCAAGAGAAGTCACTGCAACGAGGAGCCCACACACCACAACTAAGGACGAGTCCCTGCTCGCCGTAACTAGAGAAAAGCCCAGGCGGCAGTGAAGACCCAACACAGCCAAACAGAAATAAATTAAATTAATTTTAAAAAGAAAAGTGTTCAAAGAATCTTTTTTTGTTATCTTCAGTGGTATAAAGTGATTCAGGAAATACTGAAATACAGAGGTTGAGTTAATTTGCATTTCATAGGTTGGTTTGATGAATGCATGCAAAACACTTAAAGTCTCAGCAAAAAAATAAAAGGCTAACTAAGTCAGCAAGTTTTGATTTAAAAAAAAAAAACAAATATATTGTTATGGTGGTTTCAGGTTAGAAAATGTATAAAGTCACAGCTTAATCAAGAATGGTAAACACTGCATGCCATGTCTATCTTTGATATTTCAAATAGTTCTTATGATTTTTCCTAAAATCCAAAATATAAAGAATCTTTAATCGAACACAAGCCAATCCTTTGATTATTGTCACAGCTCCCTACATGGTTTCTATTGTTTCCTTCTTAGAATTGGGAGTCCAGGTCTGGACATAGTGTTCCATTTTGAACCTGACCAATATAGTATCACCAGTGGTACCTCTTATCCCTTCATCTCCAGGTTTTTTTCCTTTTTCTTTTCTTTTTGGTTGCATTGAGTTTTCATTGCCACACTTGGGCTGTCTCTAGTTGCAGTGAGCCGGGGCTACTCTTCGTTGCAATGCACAGGCTTCTCATGGTGGTGGCTTCTCTTGCTGTGGAGCACAGGCTCTAGGGTGTGCGGGCTTCATAGCTGCAGCTCATGGGCTCAGTAGTTATGGCTTGTGGGTCTAGAGTGCTGGCTCAGTAGTTGTGGTGCACAGGCTTTAGTTGCTCCGCAGCATGTGAAATCTTCCCTGACCAGAGATCGAACCTGTGTCCCCTGCCTTGCCAGGTGGGTTCTCATCCACTGTACCATTGAGGAAATCCTACTACTAGCTTTTAAAGGGATGATGCTCTACTGTGGATGTGGCACTTATTCATCAAGTGTTGTTCAGTTGCTCTGCTGCTGCTAAGTTGCTTCAGTCGTATCCGACTCTGTGCGACCCCATAGACAGCAGCCCACCAGGCTTCCCTGTCCCTGGGATTCTCCAGGTAAGAACACTGGAGTGGGTTGCCATTTCCTTCTCCAATGCATGAAAGCGAAGAGTGAAAGTTAAGTCGCTCAGTCATGTCTGACTCTTAGCGACCCCATGGACTGTAGCCCACCAGGCTCCTCCATCCATGGGATTTTCCAGGCAAGAGGTTCAGTTGCTCAGTCATGTTCAACTCTTTGCGACCCCATGGACTGCAGCACATCAGGCCTCCTTGTCCCTCACCATCTCCTGGAGTTCTCCCAAGTTCTTATCCATTGAATCAGTGATGCTGTCCAACCATTCATCAAGTAAGTTGAAGTGTAGCCTACTGTAAGAGCTGAGCCTTGGGACAAACCTGCCCCAGTCAGGAATCAGGCCTTTATGGAAGCAGGACAAATGAAAAGACCTTGGATTGGAGACCAGTCTGCAAAAGAAGATCGTGTTGGACAACAAGACTCCTGCCTTTGCTGATCATTTTCATTTGTTCTGATAGTATTCATTGCATTCTCCTGGACTAGGCTCTGTGTCAGAGCTATTTGTAAAGATGAGTGGAGGTTAAGCCCCTACCCTCAAAGAACTCAGTCCAACAAGGGACTGAGCACTGGATCTATTAATATAATATAAAGGTCTAACAGACACATGTAATGGTATTACTTCAGCTCAAGTTTCTATACCAGACATCATCAAGATACTCCCAATTCTGCTGTCTTAATGGAGTATATATGAAAAGAAGAACGAATATAGACGACCACAGTTTTCATTTTCTCATTAGCTTGATCCTTATTCCAGAAAGGGACTAACAGCTGGTAGATTCATTTAGCCTCATTTCACACAAATTATGAATACTTGGAGCGGGACATATTTTTGTATGACAATGAGTTCTAGCAATAACAAGATTTTTAAAGTAATTGAGTAATTATATTTATTTATGAATCTAGAAGTCAAAACCTTTTATCTTCATCCTCATTGTTGTGGTTGAGATAATACAAGCATGAGAATTTCAGGAAAAAAATCCATACTTTTACCAAATAGCAGTCCAAAGAAAGAGCTTAAAATGTTTTAAATGTCTATTTTCCCAACAGATTATTCTTTTTAGAAAGTCAGTACTAACTCACAAGTAGTATTCATTGTACATGCTCAACAAGGCAACGGTTTTATGCAACTTTTTTGTTAGAACCTGGCTTGCTCTTTGATAGCAATCTCTTGTTAGACAATTCTTATTGCATAATATCACCCCTTTGTACTCTCCATCAGCTACTGGCTGACCACAGTATAGAAGAGACAGGAAGCAATGTCTCTTATTTGAGCTCCATTTAACACTTCAAGATCTAATGAAGGATTTTGAACAAAAACACAACAAATTATATAGTTAAATCTACAATCACTTTGAAATAGAAATGACATCATGCAACCAGTTAACTAAAAAACAGACGAACTATTAACACTTGTACAGAGATTAAAGACAGTAACGTATTCTATAATTTTGATTTAGGATGAGTTTGATTATTTTTCCAATATGTCATTAAAACCATTTTGCTAATGAAAATAGTTATCTCCCCTGTATACTAGTAGGCAAGTAACATGAAGGGGAACTGACCCAGAATTAGTCCTACTCCTACTATGCTCACTCATGAACCAAGTGTGCAAATTGTTCCTTGCCACCATCCCATATTCCCCACACCCACCCCTTGCAACATTAAACTGCCAAACACCACCCAGGAACGGATTTCCTATTTCGTCATTTAAACCCATTATCTTGTTCCCTCACTATCTTGCCAAACTGGTTTCCCTCTACTTAAATTCTGAGACATGATGTGGCAAGATAACACGTCTAGACTGTTTGTATAAATAGACAGTTGGGTCTTAAAGTTGAAGCAGAGGACCAAACTTCAAGTCCTTTTTTTTCCCTTTTCAGTCTACTGCTTGGACTCCTTGTAATCCCAAAGAGATGGTCTCGACTCAAAAGCAGTTCTTTGTGTTTTACAGGGTGCATCATTTAGTACAGCAGTTGTCCAATAACTGCAAGGCAGTAGACTGAAAGTTTGGGGGAAGAAAATGAGAGTATCAGTTCAGTTGCTCAGTCGTGTCCGACTCTTTGCGACCCCATGAATCGCAGCACACCAGGCCTCCCTGTCTATCACCAACTCCCGGAGTTCACTCAAACTCACGTCCATCGAGTCAGTGATGCCATCCAGCCATCTCATCCTCTGTCGTCCCCTTCTCCTCCTGCCCCCAATCCCTCCCAGCATCAGAGTCTTTTCCAGTGAGTCAACTCTTCGCATGAGGTGGAAAAGTACTGGAGTTTCAGCTTCAGCATCATTCCTTCCAAAGTATACCCAGGACTGATCTCCTTTAGAATGGACAGGTTGGATCTCCTTGCAGTCCAAGGGACTCTCAAGAGTCTTCTCCAACACCACAGTTCAAAAGCGTCAATTCTTCGGTGCTCAGCTTTCTTCACAGTCCAACTCTCACATCCATACATGACCACTGGAAAAACCATAGCCTTGACTAGACGGACCTTTGTTGGCAAAGTAATGTCTCTGCTTTTGAATATGCTATCTAGGTTGGTCATAACTTTCCTTCCAAGCCATAATCAATTGAAACTGTAGCCTTTGCCTAACTTGCCAATTGGAAAACACAGTTAACTTAGTGAAGATTAACTTAATCTCTAGAGTATATGCACATATACACTGAGGATTGGCATCATGAAGCTGATATTTTGAGTGAATGGCCCTGCAGGAGGGTGTTGGTAGATGGCAGCCCTGTGGATTAGGAGTTTCAGGGACTACCCTGGTGGTCCAGTGGTTAAGAATCTGCCTTCTAATGCAGGGGGTGGGTGTTCAGTCCCTGGTTGAGGAGCTAAGATCCCACAGGCCTCTTGGTATGGCAAAAGAAAAGAAGATTAGTAGTTTCAGAGGACTCCTTTCAATCGAATCAGAGTTGTAGAGTATGGGGAAGTCTCCCCGTTTGCCTCAAATTATCTGTGTATCCATCAACACTCCAGAATTTTATCTTTTTAAATGTCAGGCATTTGGTCACTGATTTCCAGAGTATGATTTACCTGGAAATGACTGTCAAGACAAGCTTGGTGAGTAACCAGGGATAAAAGAAGATGTTATCTCTAAAGGTTGCCATTTAGTGACAGGCCCCAGTTATGTTATTCAGGTCATTGTATACCCGCTTTTGCATCCTCCCAGATATAAAATGTATAGAATATGTGTCTTCAGAAAGATGCTTGTGGTGATTGATGGTGACTTTGGTAAAATGTAGACAGGGACTCCTGAGAGCCAAACGGGAAAACCAAACTGACAGCACAATGCTTGCAGGAAGTCCTGGGACTGACAGATCTCTGGGTGATAATGGGGCCGTTAGAGGAGTGACTGAAAGACTAAAAGAGAGTAGTGGTAAGATGGGGAGAGAGTTTAAAATTCCCAAAGTACTGGTTTTCATTCTTATTTTACTATGAATCTTTTTGATAATTAATACATGGGGCAGGGGTGGGGTGGGGGAGGATCTTACCTAGATTTAATCCCCTCAAGGTTGCTGGAACCAAGTCAAAGCACAAACTGAGCTGCCTCTTCGACACTCCTAAGAAAAGCCTCCTTATAACAGCCTCAGGAGCTTACTTCAAATCCCAGGCCTTTGTCTTTCATCTCTCTGCTCTTGGGGCTCTGGGTAGTGCCACATCTGGTGGTGGTTTGTGTGAAAGGAAATAATATGTATAATAGTTTCCTGTTTGGTCATTTAAACCTATCCTTGTGCTGGACAGAATTTGACCCACTTCGCTCAGTAGCAGCGTCCTGTCACTAAAGAACCCGTTATTTACAGCGATCTGTCAGCTGAAGTCACAGTGCTTTACCACTAGCCCCAGAGCTGCCCAGCCCCCTTATTTTTATCCTTATCTTCATTTATACAAACAGTGTTATTATAGCTTAAACTGGAGGCTTGGATTTATTTCTTTAGAGGACAGAATTATTTTTGATAAGAAACAAAGTCTAGTAAATATGGTCATTGTTATCAATCTCTTCTCTTATTCATTTTTGGAGCCAGATTTCATTTTATTCTTGAACTTTATTCTTGAATTGAGTTTTATAATTTATCGTGTAATGACTGGCAAGGAGTTTTTAAAAAGCAAAGCCAAAAAGGTGCTAATAATAAAATGAAAACTATTTAATACTTTGAATTCTTTTTTTCTGATTTGGCTCTAAACTCTCACCCTGGCCATTCTTGACAGTCTTACCCTTGAGGTCTTTCTTTGTCTTTCATTTACTGCAGAGATGACCAGTTTTCTTCTCTCTGAGTGTGTCCATTTGTGGTTCTGAATGTCCCAGAGATCATGAAACAATTTCTGTATATTGTCGTTGTTCAGTCGCTCAGTCATGTCCGACTCTGTGACCCCAGCACACCAGACTTCCCTGTCCTTCACCATCTCCCTAGAATCTCTTCATACAATAAACTCTTTTAACTGCAGAATGAATACTGACAATTCCTAAATCTGTGTATATATTTGTGGGGGTGGGAAATTCCATTGTGCACTCATCACTTGCTTTTTACTCTGGTCCCTTAAACTGATTTCAGTTTCTTTTTCCTTAGAGACATTGGGAATGTATGGATACTTCATTTAGTATGGACCTCCAGAAATGCTTATGATAAAACAGAGAGAAATGTTTGTAGCATCACACCGTGTTTGCTTAGGGCAGGGGTGTGCGTAACTATGACCCTCAGGCCAAATGCAGTCAGCAACCTCCTTGTGCACTTTAGGGCTGAACATTTGTAAAGTGTAAGGAGAACCAAAGAGTATGGAACAGAGACTGCATGTGTCCCACAAAGTTTAAAATACTCTCTGACCCTTTATAGAAAAAGTTTACTGACCCCTACCTTGGACTAGCATCAAGTGTTAAAATGTAAAGCCTTGTGTTTAGAGCAGCTGGTGTCTCTTTGAACTTCAGATGTAAACTCTTATTGGGTACTGTGTGCTGTACCAGACTAAATTATACTACATTTATTCCAGTTTGATTCTATGTTGGCACTATTTATATATTATTTCAGTGCTTCTCAATTCTTGCTGCATCTTAAAAATCATCTGGAAAGCTTTAAAAATACTGTTGCCTAGGCCCCTACACCAGAGGTCCTGATTTAACTGATCTGAAAGGGGACTGGGCATAAGTGTGTCTTATATGCTCTTCAGGTGATTCTAATATTCAGGCAGGTCTGAGAACTACAGACCTATACCACTTGAAGGTCTGTTTGTGGATTGACAATCAGACCATATTGTTAGTCCGTTTTTATTCATATTTTTCATTAGAAATATAATAAAGATCCATTATACAAATTGCTCTATAATTTCAAGACAGAAGTGTTGCTCAGGGAAATTTTAACTGAGACGGTTTTGAAATGTGAAGAGCATAAGAAACAGACAATGCCGCGACCAGAAAAATAGAATTTAAAAGATAGGAACTGAAAGGAGCATGCTGGAAAAAAAAGAAAAAGAAAAAGAAAAAACCACTCAGAATTTCAATACACAAATCACTGAGTAGATTTCTTGCTGTCTGGGTAAGTGTATCTATTTTCAAAAGTGCTATTAACATAAACAGAGCAGTAAATCTGGGGCACCATCCTTTTTTTTTTTTTTTTTCAAAGTTGTTAAGAAGAATTATATCAGTCTGCAGGTGTCACACGCAGTTACTCAGAATCAGAAAGAAGGCTGATCGGGGGTTAGAAGATCTCCATCTATCTATCTTTTTGCAACCAACCACGTCCAGGCTGTTTATTTAATACTTCCTCTTGCTAATGAAGGTACTGGTTGGGGATGGGTCGGGCTTTCCCATGTCAGCATAAGACTGCAAGATTTGAATGTGCCCTGGTGTTGGCTTCACTGACCACAGCAGGTACCCCAAGCAAGAATCTGAGCAGTAATAACAGGTAACAACAGCATCAGACCTCTGACAGTTTTCCTTCCAGTGTATTTCTTTTTCTCTCCATTTATCATCGTGTTCTTTTCCCTCTTCTTTTTTCATTTTTCCAAACCAGCAAGTGTGGAGGCAAGACACATCAAAGCAGAGATGGGAAGTGAAAGAGCTCTCGTTCTGGACAGATTAGCAAGCAATGTGGCAAAGCGAAAAAGCTCAATGCCTCAGAAATTCATTGGTAAGAATACAACCCTTTTTCCTGCTGTTGTTAGCAGATAGTTTGAATGAGATAACATAGGATGCTTGCTACCCAGGCCTTTCCTAGTTTAATCTCTGTTAAGATAATTGATTTTTCCATTTACAAGTTTTATTCTTCGGTATTCACTTTGATAACTAGAGCAAATAAAATAAAATATTTTTAACTAAAAAATCTTAACTACTAAAGAGAGGAGTATTTGGTATCCAGTATCTTAAATGAAGTTGGTGTTAGAAATGCTGTTCCTTCCTCTTTATTTTGAATGACATATGTTGCATGAGAGAGTTTGTGCAATTTACACCAGTAAGATGTTCAAGATAGCATTTTTGTAATCTTTTGTAATTATATTTTACAAGTTGGTTCCCTTATCATGCTCAAACTTTTTTCAGGCTCTAAAATATATTGCTATATTTTCTTGAATTTGATTGAGAATTGGTTTTAAAAGAATGTGGTTGAGAATGCATAGATTTAAATAACAAGGTTTGATTTAGTCACTTGTCTTACTGGAGTTAATTTTTATACCATTGGTTTTCACATTGTCAAAAAACACAGCAAGAATGAGATGGCTAAGAAATAATTATGTCCGTTAAAGTGTTAGGACTGCCAAATGGCAGAAATATTTTGTTGAACTCTCCCAGATGTTTACATAAATGTGACTATGATATTTAAAATAGATTTGTATTTGTGGAGTAGGCAGCTGAATTGAATGTATCGGTTTTGCTATAAATTGAAAGTCAGTGATATTGAACAAAAATAGTTATCACACAAAAATAGACCTTTTTCAACACCAGTAATATTTTAGAAACCTGTCAGTTTGTTTTTCTAAAGCTGTTGCTACTATTGATTTTTTACTTCAGTTCTTTTGTGTTTATTCTTTTCAATAGCTTTTACAGATATCAAGCGCCTGCCTGGTTTTTTAATCTGATTAAATTTTATTCTGGTCTAGATAATTTTAAATTCTGGTCTAATTAGTTTTTTTAATTTTATGTGAATTATAGAGATATATTGAAGGAACCCATATATTCCAAAGCTATCCAGTTTGGTATTTATGCTTTTTTATTTTATGTTGATTGGCTGAGAAGTTTTTGTATCCTTTTAGTTACTGTAAGAATAAATCGTGTCAGACTAAAGTTGGTGCATTTCAGTTTAGAGAGACTCTTTCCTCATTACCAACTTCCCTCTCCTGGAGGGAAGTGTCAGGGGACATGCAGTGACTTCCATATGGAGTTTAGGCACAGTGGACCAATCATGACACCAAGATATTATATTAAAATATTGCTCATACATCTTTTGAGCTGTACTTATGTAAAGAGGTTCTGGCTGGAGTACAAAAGGAAGCTTGAATTATTATTCTGTGCCATGAGTATAATGTAATTTGGGGGATGTTTTGACTGTAGAAATGGCTGCAGCTGATGTAGGTGGAGGAATATGGGGACAAATGGGCAATAAAAAAATGTAAAATGACAATTTCAATCCACTTATGGTCAAGGCATGTTGGTCTAAGAGAATTAAAACATGAGAGAAGGTACTTAGTTCATATAATTTCCTTAAACCTGTCCTTGAACTAAACCCCTACTTAATAAGTTGCTTTGGTATTTTCATGGGTTTAAAAACACATGTTTCGTATGTCCAAGTCCATGCCATTCTGCTTATTGCATCAGGGATCCATTCCATTTGTTTAAGACCATTATGACCAGAGGGTTTTCACTCTTCCATTTCCAGACTCAGGAGGGATGCTGATCTGGTAGGTACTGATTTCTCTCATCTTCTGAACCATCATGTTCTCTCTGCTGGCATCAGGAAACCC
The DNA here is from genome assembly GCF_002263795.3 of Bos taurus. Lineage (NCBI taxonomy): Eukaryota > Metazoa > Chordata > Mammalia > Artiodactyla > Bovidae > Bos > Bos taurus. The sequence continues at coordinate 40,137,616 of NC_037346.1, read as the reverse complement.
AGTCTAGTTAGCTCTTGATTTGAGCTGAGGTAGCAACTTCAGGACTTTGGGGCCCTGAATAGCTGGGGGAATTTTTTTGTTTCTTTTTGTAAATTGTGGTAATGTACAATAGGAAGAACACTGGATTAGGAGCCAGAAGACCAGGTTCTGATTCCAGTTCAGTCATTTCTTAAATGTGTGTGTTTAGACAAATCACATAACCTTTCTGGGCCTCTGTTTACTCATCTGTGAAATGAATAGACTGAGCAGGTGATGAAGTGATCCAGAAGGTCCCTCTCAGCTCCATCATTCTGTAAGTCTGTAAGATGAAGTATAAAAGCCAGCAATTATGAGCACCACTTTAAGTCAATATGTATAACTTAAGATAACTTTTTTTCTCAAGATTGTATAGATATGATATGTTATTATATGTTTGTTGTATGTTATAAACCATATCATATAATTTAGGGTGTTTTTTTCAGAAAGGTGTCATTTAACCTGAGTATCTATAAGCCATCTACACTAGTTCAACATTTACATACTTTACTTAGTATATTACTACCGATTCATCCACTCTTTTTGTCCATTCATTTATCATGCAAATGTCTATAGAGCTCCTGCCATGTGTGTGATAGTCTGGTTCCTAGCACTGTTCTCATCTTCTAGCATTAGCTTATACCCTGAACCTTAAGAGATTTTTTTTTTAAATAAAACTCTCTGAATCACTTAACTTAATCAACTTTTTTGATAGAAAAGAATAATTTCAAAGGGGAACTAAAGGAACATTATGACACCATGCAGTATTCAGGATGTAGTGATGTAAGACTAGTGGAGCTAATATCTTCCCTCCCTCTTTTCTCTCCTCCATTTCCTCTCCAAGGCACCATTTTCTGAAAGGATTCAGCTGCCAGGGAAATGGCAATGGGTTAAATGTGAAGGAAGAATGAGTCACTCCCTTTAATCCTGGCTGATGGTTGCACAGCTCCCAGACCAGCCTTGACTTCTCTGACCTCTTGAACTGTGAGGGTAAAGGTGAAGATTATACCATCAGGTCAGCCTGTTACTTTCCTAACAGGCTTGAGATAATTACCCATAGAAAACATTTTCACCCATTAGAGGTGAACGGAGGAAGCAGGATGGATTGTATTGTCTAAATGCATTTAGAAACACAAAAACATGCCTCTGTTGAAGAGTAAGGACGAGAAAATCACCCAAAGAGGAGAAAAATGAATCACCTTTTTTTAAATTCCCCAAGAAATGTTGTATCACTTTCTATAAAATGGGAAATAAATTGACGCACATTCATTAGAAATCAGCATCTTTACATCATCAAAATAATTCTTCTTAGTTGTTCTTCCCAAAGGACAAGAGACCTTGCTTTTAGCACCTAACCCCCTTAGGGAGTGTCTTTTCTCTGAATCTTATTCAAGACTTGCTTGACTATACTTCTAACTAGGCCATCTTCAAATACTTGGCTCAAAATAGAGGCCAGATTTCTCTCCTGGAGGGAGGAGGAAAATGACTACATTTCTGCATATTTCTTTTTCTGATATTCATTCTTTCTCCAAAAACAGATGTGTTATTCAGACCAAAGTGGTTACCATAGCATCTCCCTATTTTTTTTAATTTCATGTATTACTTTATTAAAGGAAGTTTTCACGTTGAAAAGAACATGAAAAAAGATCTCACTCACCCCCGGTAAACATGTCGTGAGGTTTTGACACTTCAGCAAACACTGTCGGTTCTCCCTGTGAACTAACTAATGAGAAATTGTCTGCTTTGGTTAACAGAGTGACAGGAAGCAGTTTTAATGCCTATTTCTAAAAGCAAAAAGTATCTTCTCCTGTCCCTTCCCAAAGGGCCAAAATCCCTAATCCTATAAGCCTCCAAAAGTCATGGCCTTTTTGAACTTGAAGGAATATTAGGATCCAGTAGGTGAAGTTTGTTCATTAAGGGAGGAAGGGGGATGGGAAAGATGGAGAGACGCAGCTCGTGGGTGACAGAGCAGGGCCAGAGCCTGGGTCTAGAATGTGCTGCAGTCCAAGGCCTTCCTTCCGCAGAAAGTCACCCAGAGCCGTACATGTCGTGTGTGCTACATGGGGGCTTTGAAAAGGGGAGGATCTCGTCACTGAAAGCTGGTGGAAGAAAAATTCTTGAAGGCCAGTCATTCTCTCTTAAGGGTGTGTTTTCTTGAGAAAAGAGCTGTGGTGACTCCATCAGGGCAGATGACAACCAAATAGCACTTCATGGTGACTCACAGAGGACAAAGGCTTCTGCAGCAACCGAACGTGGTCTCCAGCTCAGTTTTCCTCACTGCCACCCCCACAACTCTCTCTTTTCTCTCTCCTCCTTCCTGCTTCTTGTTCTGTGGCTTCCTACCCTCTGTTCTCCTCCTCCTGGAAGAGGTGTTAGCCACTTCAGTCTCACTTAGAGTGAGATCAGAGCCATCACCATCATCAGATATTCCATTTACCCTACTTACCTGCCCTTTTTTAGGGGGAGGATATGTGCTTGGAGTAAGAGTAAGTGATGATACACGTGGGAAATGGTATGAAGTATCAGCAGATACAGTTAAGTGATTTGAAGAAGCTTAAAGACTTAATGAAAACCCTGGTGTTTCACATTACCCTGTTGTGATGACTATCACATCGGAATTGTTATTTTTCTAATGTCAAAATCATTTCTCCTCCTCGTCAAAAAAAAAAAATCTTTCAATGGCTTCTCATCAGAATAAAATCTAAACCACCCAGGCGTTCTGAGGCTTTCACAATCTGTCTCTAAGTTGTCTTTTCTAAATGTATCATTTCAGCCAACTAATCTTTTAATTCAGCCATAATGAACTACTCCCACTTCTGTGTTATCATTCTTTCCATGCTCACTGTCTGGAATGCCCTCCCTCCCATCTGCCCTAAACCTCCACGTGGTCTACATTCCCATACTGTCCTAAGTCCTCTCTCTGTCCTCCCCCTGCAATCCAGGCGGGTTTAACAGTCTGCTTTTCATGATATAACTGTCTCCACCACCATCACTTCCACCACCTCAGATTTCAAGCAGACTTTAGAGGAAGAATAAATTAATATTTGTCCCATGTTATTTGGTATATTTGAGGTGTGGTATGTATTTTCCTCTCTCTGCTATCTTGGCTACTCTAAACTTTGTTCCACCACATAGTATTAAGGATACTAGTGTGTAATGAAATTGTGTACATGCTACATCTCCTGTTGGATTGCAACTAAGTTTGTATTCTTCAAAGCACCTAACATGGTATGAAGCTAACAACAATAATAATAATAGATCTACCACTTATTGAGTGCTCACATGTGCCAGTACTCTGTTAAGCACTTATGGACATCATGACAACTCTACGCATCTAGATCTTTATTGAGTGCATGGTACTGGTCCATATAGAACAAAGCTTAGTTGCTTTTCTATGCTTATGGGAACCATCCCAGCAGAGAATCCAGAGTCATTGCTGGTGGTGAGATTGAGACACGGGTAAGGTAGCAGCCAGGAAACAGTTAATGCTCAAACACTTACTGAAATACATGGGCCCTTGGATCACATCTCCATTTACCAGCTGAGCAACCTGTGCGAATTAGTCAAATTGTTTGTGCCTTAGGTCCTTCATCTGACTAAGAGATGATAATTCATCTTAGGTTAAATGAGACAATATGCTAAGTACCTGGGACGGCACTGGGTATATAGTAGGACTCAATAAATAGTAGCTATTCTTCTTAGTATTTACACATAAGGCCCAGTGCTTGGTACTGTGAAGTAGAGAAGTAAACAGGTTGGAGGGGTGGATCTTGTCCCTGGATGCCCAGGGCAGAAGTCTGAACCCACGTGCCCAGCTAAGGTCCCTTTTAGCTCTAGGCTGTGATTCTGTACTTTCAGGTTGGCACTTAGCAGCCAAAAACCATATGCCCTCACCACATTGCCACAACTCAGGATGGGCAGATGCTCAGTTCAGGGTTACCAAAAGCCTAGGCAGTAGGGATTGACACCTTTAAAAGGAATCACAGGTAGGGAACAGCCCCATGAGGCAGCCTGGGTTTCTAAACTTAGCACTTGTTGTTGCCATTTGTATTCTCATTGGAAGAAAACCTCCACTTCAGCCCGAAGCTGCTCTCATTAATCACGCAGAGGTGTGGTTTGATTTTGACTAGAAGCTGGACTGGAGGCTCTGAGCAGGTTTGGGAGCAGTTACACTCTTGTGGTTTGACTAACCTTTTTTATGAGTGTGTTACTAAAGAAACGTGAGCTGCTGGCTTTTCAATTACTGTAGCTTACCCCTCCTGAGTTTCATACACATTGAGTCATCGTGTCTACAGGTGACTGATAATCATCTGCACTATTCAAGTTACCGTAACTCGGAGATGAGGGGATCTGATGAGGGCAGGTTGCGTGCACGTGAAGATCTGAGGCTCTCCCATCTTCTTAAAAATGAACAATGGTCTGCGTTAACCACAGAACTCAGTCACATATTTCCACATCCAGAGCTGATTTTCCTCTTGCTGTTTTGCCTTTTACAACCTTAGCACTCAGCTGTTTTCTGACATGTGCTGCAGGTGGTAGAGACTGTGAAATCGTTGGCCTAAGTAGGCAAAACAAACTCTTGGGAGAAAGAATAAAAGTAGAGTTTGGGATGTGCCTGCCCCATCTCGGAAACTTTTTGGAGCCTCTCTGATAGGCAAAAAGAAGACTTCCAGAGAGTCCTGGTATTTGGAGGAACTGAGTAGAGTTAGCTCCACTGAAAAATCATCAGTAACGTTGAAAAGGCCAGGAAACCAAAGTTCATCATTTCTGTGTCACTTTCAGGGGAATGAATATTTGTGACTTAAGCCAGCTTTTGTATTCCAGTCTCATTCTTCCAAACAGCTCTGATCAGAGACACAGCCAGTCTGGCACTTGAAAGAAGAACTATTGATTACTTTGGCAAAGGTCTTCCTACTACTTATTGAGTAGTTAAGGCATGGTGATTTTCTTAACATATTTTTTCTCTGAGGTATTTGTCTGGAAGCTGTCAAGTTGGCCTTAAGGTAGTGGGGATGCAGGACAAATCGGTCTGATTAGGTCTTTTAGCAAGTCTTTCTGTCTCCAACTTCTCACTGTTCTGGTCTACCCTACACATTGCTGTTACATTAATATCCTTAAAATAACATTCTGACCGCAAGCCTCTCTTGTTCCAAAGCATTAGAGGTTTGCCGTTGTCCAGATCTAAGCCCGACTGTTGATTGTTCAGAGTGGGTATCGTTTGGTCCCACCATGTGTTACCTTTTTTCAACGTTCCCCAAAATGGAGGCAAAAGGCTGGGAGGCTCACAGGGCATTTGAAAACCTTGATCTACATGGCTAGAAAATGATTTTCTTTTTAGTTCTCTTTGAATCTTCCCGATTATACCAAGAAGAAAGATTTTGACTTTATGTTAGTTGTCTTCAGCACTAATCGCACACTCGTAAACTCTATTTTTAGCAAAGAAAGAGGGGATCTTTGTCTACAGGTACTTACAGTATCTGATCAAACTTTAATAAATTGCTGTGTTTCATTGTCTTTATTTTTCATAGTTACCTTCTATTTGTGGCAAGTGACTCTGGTTTTCCATTTATGTTGGTGATATAAAGTTTCCTTAAAAAAACAAATTTCTTTTAGCAAAAAAGGAAAGAAAGAAAACACAAGCCGATTCAAACCAAAAAAAAAAACCCTAATGTCTACCAAGTGCTTTCAGTGTGCCAGGTACTGTTCTAAGCTCTTATTAATTAAAGTAGATACAATTATTATCCCCATTTTACATGAGGACACGGAGCCATAGACAGGTTAAGGAACTTACCCAAGCTCACACCACTAGTAATGAGGAGGCAACATCAAATCCATCCATCTGACTCTAGAGCTCTTGCTCGCAGCCTCTGCACTGCCCAGGGCTGTTGCTGCTGCACAGTGTGGAGGGATAAGTGGAGTCTGAGAAATCCTTTATTCCATACTTCCTGATACTGCTGTATCCACACTCTCTCATTCCTTCCTGCTCATAGCTTGGATGGTCCCTCGTGTCTGTCTTGATTCATGCTCCTGTCTTAATTAGGATTTCTCTTCTGTGTCTCTGAACATCTAAATCCAACCAGTTCATCAAGACCCTTCTCAAAATTTAGATTTTCCAAGAATACTTTCCCTTCCGAAAGTACTCCTGAAGTTTTTGTATTCCCTTAACATTTAAATAGATAGTTTGTACCAGACTCCCCTGCCTTTGCCTTATAATCCTTTATACAGAAGACATGTTCCCCGACCCCCGCTTAAATGCCTCAAACATGGCATTTAGAATATAAGCTTCTGTAGAGCAAGGCAGCCCTTTCTAAACTTTTAGCATTTATTTTTCCCCAGTTCCAACTATTCTCTCTCCCTAGGTTGGAGAGTCCTCAAGAACAGAAACTGGTTCTTTCAATCCTTTTTGTGTTTTTTCCTCCCTGAAGCCCTTACTGTGTGGCAGTGACAAGTTTTGGAACAAGCATAACATGCTTCGGAAATGTTAGGGAAGAGAGGTTTTCGTTTGCCAGATCTCTCAGAATCCAGTGTCTACAGAATGAAAAAGCATCAGGAGTGACCTCACTCCCAGCCCTTGACACGTCTTCCCCACTTTCTCGTGCCTCCACCGGCCACTCACCATCGAGCACGCCTGCCATCACTGCAGACCCAGCTTGTGCCTTCCCTGTGGCCAAAGAGCCTGTTTTCTAACAGAACACCCACACGCCCTGAAGGTGGCTAAACTCTGTTTTCAAAATTTCTCAGCAGTTTGACATGAGAAGTAGGAGAGGGTGACCACAAATAAATTTTTCAGTTAAGTGTGAGATAAGTCCTAATGATCACATATGTATCAATGACACATCTTTTCAAACAAAAGAAGAATAACACACTTTATGAGGACAAACATCACGATCTTTCATCAAGAGAGCCTTTCTAAAACTCCCTGCCTTTGAAGCGCTTTTATTTAAATCTCAGTCCATCTAATAACCGATGTGTTTCAGGAGTGGTAAGTTGGAGTTTTGGGGGCTGTTTTTTCTGCCTCTGCAGCTATTTAAAAAACTGCCGAAGTCAGAGCATCCCCACTTTTTGCAGCACATCCGGCCCCCTGGCTCCCTACTATTACAAGCAGAAAAGAACAAGCAAACTAAGAGTTCAGGAATGGACTGCATCTTCAGAGTTCACGAACAGTAGAGAGACAGAAGCCCCCACGCTCCTGACACTGGCAACTCCCCACCCCCTCCTAAGCCCCCTCCTGATGTTCTCCTGCTTCTTTTCTCCAGGGTTCCCCTCTGACATGAGCAGTGGAAACAACTCACATTGTAGCCTCAACTTAGTGACATCTCTGACTCCCTCTTGCCTGCTGGTTTCAGTTATTTTGACTGTCCAAACATGTGCTGTCAACCACTGTCCCTTGAGACTTCAGCACCGTGCAGGACCATTTTGCCTGGGCTGAGTGTTCTTAAGCAGGCAACTTGTCCTTCCTCATTTCTCAAGGACTCCAGAAAATCATTTTAAAAACTCTGTGCCTCTGTGCTGTTCCTTTTGTCACCGCTTCTTTCCCTTGTTGTAGGTGAGAAGCGCCACTGCTTTGATGTCAGCTATAATCCTAGCTACATGTACGAGAAGGAGAGTGAGATGATCCAGACCCGGATGATGGACCAGGCCATCAATAACGCCATCAGCTATCTCGGGGCCGAAGCCCTGCGCCCCTTGGTCCAGACGCCACCTGCTCCCACCTCAGAAATGGTCCCGGTTATCAGCAGCATGTACCCCATAGCCCTCACCCGCGCTGAGATGCCAAATGGTGCCCCCCAGGAGCTGGAAAAGAAGAACATCCACCTGCCAGAGAAGAGCCTGCCTTCTGAAAGAGGTCTATCCCCCACCAACAGTGGCCACGACTCCACGGACACTGACAGCAACCACGAGGAACGCCAGAATCACATCTATCAGCAAAACCCCATGGTCCCTCCTCGGGCCCGCAATGGGATGCCACTTCTGAAGGAGGGCCCCCGCTCTTATGACCTCCTCAAGCCCCCACCCATCTGCCCAAGAGACTCCATCAAAGTGATCAACAAAGAAGGGGAGGTGACGGATGTGTACCGGTGTGACCACTGCCGAGTCCTCTTCCTGGATTATGTGATGTTCACTATTCACATGGGTTGCCATGGCTTTCGTGACCCTTTTGAGTGTAACATGTGTGGATATCGAAGCCATGATCGTTATGAGTTCTCGTCTCATATAGCCAGAGGAGAACACAGAGCCATGCTGAAGTGAACACCCAGGCCCAGAGATGAGTGTCACCTGATCATTCCATATCATTTTTAAAAACTGATAATGCCTAACAAATCACTCTCAAACTCAGTTCCAAACCCCTTTCCACAACATTTTAGTGTCCAAAGGATCACGTTCACGTGGGCAGCAGAGAAATGCTGTCCCCATTCAGAAATCGTTTGCAGATATATCATGTTACTACTTTTGTGAAACCTGTGTTTTCCCATCAGGGAAATTTAAAAGCCAATGAATTTTATATTTAAAAGCCAATGAAATATTTGGTCATAATCTTTTGTAGCAATAGACAGGCGTTCTTTGGAGTCTATTGCCAATCAGAAGAGTCCCCTGGTTGTGCTGTGTGAGACATTGTTTTCTAAATACATTGGCCATTTGTGGAAAAGCCTCATAGTCCTATGCTCGGGTCCACAGAGAAGAACTGTTGACCAGCTAACCTTGCCGGGAAACCAGCCCATGTGCACTTCACACAAGTTTGAAGGGTTAGAATGTGAACTCTCCATCCCAAATTACAGTCTAACAGTAAGGAAAAGAACAGCCATAAAATAAGTTACCAAAAGCCCCTACTCTCCAAGCATCAGATCCACCTCTTATCACACAAGCAAAAAAACCCAAGTTTTCCGATGATACTTCCACTTCTACTTTTTATCCTCCCCTGTCCCATTAAAGCTGCTTTGGGTTAAACCATGCACAGAAGAAACTCTGTATCAGAAGAACCAGTGGTTTAAACATAGACTGTCTGTCATTGGAACTCCAGGAGGTTGTCTGCTTGGATGATGGCATCCTTTTCCTACGATGGAGATTGGCAGGCGTGGTTCTGAAGGGGGAGTGATTCAGCAGCATCACCAGGGATGGAGGGAGGGAGGAACAACCCACCCGGAAGTTTTTTATCTCCTTCGTGGAGTATTGGTGTACAAACCCAAAGCAAACTTGCCAATGACTTTTGAAAAAAAAAAAAAACACAAAAAAACAAAAACCAAAGAATCATACCAAAAGTATGACTTAGTCTCCCCCACCCCACAGGAAGGAATCAAGGCTAGACACCATGATCAGAGCTGAGCTTCAGAATGGGTGAGGAGAGAGCAGCTCTGCCGGCGGCTGTCCTCCATCAGGCAGGTTGGGGGCTCCAGCCCCCCCCACACTTTAAATGGAGCTGTTGTATTCCACAGTTTCCTAAAAATTTGCTCTTGGTTCTGCAGATGTGTTGGCCGTCTTTCTCATTAATTATGGGAGACATGCTGTCAAGGAAAAGTGTTGTGATAATTGTAAAATTAGCAGTGGAATAGGGGTCACACAATCTGTTAGCTGAATTCCATGTTTGCCACTAATTAGCGGAATGACTTTGGGCAAATCACTTAACTCTTAAAACTAAGTTTCCTCAACCATAGAGTTAGGGGTTGGATTGGATTTTGATGTTCTCTGAAGGTCTTTTCCAGCTTTACATTTATGTGATTGTGTAGTAACCACAATTATTTCTTTTTGAGCCTCTTGGTGTATGGGTATTGAGCAGAAGAGTAAGTGTATGTGAATATATGTTCCACATTTCTTTGGTGTGAAAATGGTAGTGTTGTTAAGTTTTTCCTGTAACCACTGAGTTGTGAGTGTGAAGGGGAGGAACAAAAAACAGGAAGGCATCTTGATCTTGCCCCCGAGTGTGCGCACAGACTGGCGCCTGCGGCTGCTTACAGAGCCTTATTTTTCTCTCCTTTGAAAGTAACCGTGTTAGGAAAAATCAATGCTGCTTCCGGGGACCACTTCATGGAGCCTCTTTACAAATTAAGAGTCAGTTGTGTGAACATTTCTAGCAGAGGCAAGAATCCCCAGTTCCTGGTAGAACAGTGTTTTATGTATCTGCCTTGATATTTCGAAAGGGCTTTATGCATTAGGCTCAAACTCAATGCGTCTGTGTGCTGCCAGTAATTTAAATGTTCCACCTCAGACTGCACAAATGGCTTATCCTTCTTTGTAGCATGGCGTCTGTCTCAGGAAAAAAAGATTTTGTGAAATTCCATGGCAACAGTCCCAACATGTTTGGGATTTCAGCCAGAAGACTAGCTGGATTTCAGTGTGCGGGATCCTGAACATCCCTGTGTCTCTGTGATCCTAGACCCCAAGCCACACCAGGTTGCTTACACCCATTGTGAAAGAGGACCTGCTTGTTATATTTTTGAAATACCACACATCCTGTTGACTCTTCAGGGGACAAAAGGAAGAGAATTCGGAAGCAAGGATTAGCAGAAGAGAAAGCTAGGGAAGGCGAGTATTTCCACCAGATTAGTGGGAGAGTCTTTAGAGAAGACATCGTCTTCTGCACCTTAGGATAGTGAAACTAAAGCCCTTCCCACCAAGATGGGGACTCTGCAGCTATGACCCTGGTTGTCTCTGTGACTAATGGATTTTCTGAATGATTTCCATCGTTCTGAGGTCAGTTTTATGAGTGAGATGACCCCTCACACAGGCTGCACATTCATTGTTGCATTTTGAGCCTTGGATTGGGACATGTCAAGTCCAGAGAAAATGTGTATGTGGAAACTCCACATTCTTAAATCTTGAAATGGAACAGGGTGGAATGTAGCAGTTGCCACAACACAGGTAAACACTTCTGCAGACACTCTTTATCCTACTTACCCCTCTCCCTCGCTTGGGGTTGGGAAGGAGGTGAAGAACCTTAGCAAGATGCCTAGAGAGGAGGGCAGGTTAAGATTTACATCTGACCCTGCCTTACAGTGAGGTCTTCGTCAGCTTCTGACAACACAGTTCTTTTCTCAGCCAGAGTCCCTGTGACTGTGAGCTGTGTAGGTTTTCTCTCTCCTTCACTTTCCCCAATCCTCTTGTTAGCCAGGCCCCCACGGCACACCCAGGAGGCCGAAATCTGAGGAGCAACCAAACCTGTGAAAAATTCCCTTACAGCCAAGGTGGTAAGAGTGGAAAAGGAAGAGAGCTGTTCCCCAAACGTTCTTGATTGTTATTGGAAGTGTTCCCTGTGTTCCCTCCTTCAGTTCCCTGGTAGAAGTGTCTCCCCCATTACACTCCACACCACCACCAGGAAAAAATGTTAATAAATCCACCAGTCTTTAGATTCCTTAAGTCAGTCTTCCAAGAAGATATTAACCTTGACACAGATAAGCTAGCTAATGTTATGCTTTGTTATCCATTCTAAGCTGTTCCTGACTCAGCTTCCAACTTTATCAGTGACAAAATGTCTCACCTTTTAAAGGCAAGGTTTATTTAACATTTTGCCAGACCCAGAAGTAAAATGACCTCAGATTTCTTTTGCAAAGAGAGATGTTTAAAAACACAACATTTTATTCAGTTGAAACACTGTGTTAGTAACAAATCTAGCATCAGCATAATGCTTTTTCCAAGGAGCTTCTGTATCACTTTTTATTCCCCTCCTCTGCTTTTTTTTCCCTCAGCTAAATGTGAGGTTTAGAATGTTTTTAGGGGGAAAAAGCAATACTTCTGATATATATCCTAGGACCGGCAGTAAGACTGCAGTGTAAATGTTAAATGTTTAGTGTTTGAAGTCCTGACTTTAAAGTGTACCCCACTATGAGTAGGTACGTTGGCCTCTAGTGGAGATTTGGAAACACTCAAGATTTGAGTCCTCGGAGTGTCCAGGCTCTTTGACAAAGAGAATTAGAAGTTTGAGCTCAAGAAGAGAAAAGAAAGGGGAGTGATGAAAAGTTTGCCCTAGAAAATGGACTCAGGCTGTGCAGGAGATAAGAGATACGCAGTGATCTTCCTCATCTTTTAAAAGAATTTTAAAGCTATTTTTGTGCTCAGACAGTACAGTTCAGAGACTCTCTATAGGCAGAGTTCAGGAAGCAGAATGATTGGGGATTTAAGTGCCTGTGAAAAGGACAATTTTGACCTAAAACCAAAAGCCAAACCTGGGCCATCCCAGGGAAAGGACTCGTCTCTAAGCCTAACCGACTGAAAAGGTCTGAGAATGATCAGTGACTCAGTGACTGTGGACTTGGAAGAGCCTAGAAGAGAGGTCTAGACTTTCGACTTGTGTAGCTCCTAGCACAAGACTGTGCCTTTGTTGACCCAAGCTGTATATAGCCTGTCCCACACCATGTCGTCAACATGAGAAACAGGTCTTTGCACTTTGAAGAAGCTGGATGCAAGTTTCCTCTGAATATTACAATAGTGAACTGTCATATGCTGATATTGAATTGTTATTTGAAACTGGAATGTTAATGTTTTGATTTTTAAAAATGTCAGGACATAACAATATCTACCTCCCAAGGATGTTGTGAGGTTTTATGTAATTTTGTCTATTAGGTAACATTACTTTGTTTTTTGGGGGGAAGGGGGTGGATTATGTTGGGTGGCTGTAGATTTTCCACGTATTTCTGTATCTGGATTTAAAGACATGGAAAATATTCAAAAATCATACTAAGACCATGATAGAAATTCACTTGCTGTTAGAGGCAATTGATCCCGAACACACAGTTTGCATCATATTGTTTTAATGCCTAAGAGTAAAGAATATGCTGAACCTTAGAACCAATGGGTATGAACCACACGGTACAGAAACTTCATGATTTTGCTGTCAGATAAGTAGACTGGCTTTGCTCCCTCACCATCTTATGAGCCCTCCACCATTAATTCTCCCAGCGATTTAGTTCCCTCAAGTGGCCCTCACCATCCATCTCTCCATCAATCCCACTCTAGAAAGCCCAAGAGCAGTCCCATGATGTCACCCACCTTCTCCCAAGCCCAAGTCACACATCTGTGGGGCCTACTTCATTTTCTGTATGTGGGGGCAGCTTTGCTTCTTCCTCTCCTAAGAAGACTGAGAAGAGACCTTTTGACATGTTAGGAAAATGGGGCAGCCTTAAAAATGACTGATCCCATTGCCAGTGACTCATTTACACAAGGACTTTTCCAGGTTAGCAGACAAGGCCCTTTTCAGTGAGCCTGCTTCTGTGGGTTCACAGAAACCAAATTACTGTGGGTTGCAAAGAATTAGCAGGTCATTTGAAAAGCAGACATCCCTTTACCCAGACTGTGGTTTTGCATGCTCAAGTTCTCAGTCTGTAAGCTTTGGTGAGGGATCATTTTGGCTACTGGAAAAACCGTAGCTTATTTTTAATTTCTGGCTGCCAAAGCCACCACACGTGTGGTCTGTGGATGACCCTTGTCTGCAGAATGATGGGGTGGGGGAGGGGGCGGAGAAGGGACCGTGGTTTGGGGCTCAGGGCTGCCTTCCCACCAGGAGTGAGGGAGGGAGACCTTGCCGAGTGGTTTTGACACAGCCTGTGCTCACAGCACTCTCGTCTGGGTTTCTCAGAAATGCCCTCCCTGCCCAGCAGTGACCTTCCCTCTTGACCCTGGAGTCTGACCCGTTGGAGCACTGTAGCGCCCTACTCCTCTGTAAAGACTGTACAGGTTCAGCTTCTGAAATGTAGCAATGCTCACCTTGCCAGAACCCTAATGAGTGCATTCCCGCGTTGAAAACAACCCTGCTGATAGTTTTCAAAGTTTCTTTCTTATGTTTGATTTTTACATTGAAAAATGAAATAAAAAATACTGGTGTGTTTAATCCTCGCGCATGCCTGTCACTTGTTGTTGCTGTTGTCGGAAAATGGAATTCCTTCTGCCCCTAGGTATATTTTCTTAATCTAGTCCCTCTGGCTCTTTCTTAAAGTTCAGATACTTAGATAAGCAGAATTATCATTGAACTAAAACATCTTGCCTGATGTCTTGCTCAACCTGCCGCTGGTGTCCTGCTGCTGGCCCCGTGTGCCCATGGTGGGACTCTGGGTCCACTGGCCCTTAGTTCACTAAAGGGACCTGAGGAGGTTGGGGGCCTGGGCATGGCAAACAGACACACTGGGCATGGTGTCTCCCAGTTCCAAGACACGACCCCGCCCTCCCTTCCCAGCAGGGATCCTTCCTAAAGGATAGGCAACTCCTGATTTTTCCATCTCTGGGGTCTCAGAAACATCCACTCTGGGAAACTCAACTTGCAGTTGAACTCAGCCACCACATTGAGATGTAGTCTGTAGGTACTTGGAGGCCCAAGCTGGGTGCCGGTGGGGCTAACTCCTCGGAGAATGGTGCTGGGATCATGTGGCTCTCTTCCTGTCTTGATATCCTCTATTCTGTCTCAGAAAAGAGTCTGAGAGCTGGTCTGGCCTTCTGCTCAGCCTCACCCAGAGCACTGTTCCCTTCCTCTGGGGAAGAGGTGGGAGGAAGACGCTGCTGAAGGTCAGGACTAGCTAACATGGGGCCAGGTTGGTGGCAGCTTTCATGGCTCTGTGTTCAGCACCATCTCCCTCCCTTCAGCATCACCAGGCTGTCCTGAGGCTCTCCACCTGGTTTTCCAATCTGAACACTAAGGCCAGGGAGGGAAGAACAGCTTTGCAGCCTGCTCGTGTTTGGGAGCATTGAATACATTTAAAAATGGCCGCTCGGTAGCCTTGGAGAGGATGGTCTGCGGCCTTTCCCATCCTCACTCCCTTCCCAAAGCCGAAGCAGCTGAGAGAGAAAAGGAGGAGAAGGAGGCAGGGAGACTCCCCTTTGGCTGAGGAGCCAGCTGAGCAGTTGACTGGTGCTGGGGTTGGGGCTCCTTTCTTCCAGCCTGTGGATAGCTTCCTTTACTAATTCTTAGGAACTGAGTGGATGCTTTAGAGGCGGCAGGGTGGGCCTGGCCTTGGAGGCCACCCAACACCTGCACCCTCCCCCTCCCCCATCTCTCCACACAACCAGGCCATTCACCCTGGCTGCTGGCTGCTGCGGTGCAAGCCTCCACCTGCAGGCAACTGCCACCCCAGGGCAGGCAGAGGGCCAAGGACCTGGCTTCCTGGCCTCCCTCCCATCCCCTGGAATCCAGAGTCTGAGGAAGAGTTGGGGGCAAAGGGTGAGAGTCCTGGGAAGGCCAGGCCTGCTGAGGGCTGGCAGAGGAGCTCCTGCGGCAGGGCACACAAGGTCAGGCTGCAGAGCATTCCCAGTCAGACAGTTGTTTGCATAAAAGCCAAAAGCCACTGCACCTGGGGTGGGGAGGCCCTCTGGGGAGGTACTCCCTGGCTTGAGGGGAGAGGGGGAAGGAAGGTGTCATGGAAAGTCCCTGAAGGACACGGGGTGTTGAATTTGCTGCGGTTTTGTTTTTAACTCTGTCTTGACCTGTGAAGTAGGCAGCTGCCTCCCTTCCCCCCAAATAACAGACCTTCCCCCAGAATAACTGAACATACCCAAGGAAAGAGCCTGCAGTGGAAAGAATGGGGTTAGAGGGCCTGCGGGTAATGTCAAGCATCCCCCTTCCCCAGGACTAAGGGGGCAGGGAGCCCCAGAGCAGCCTTTTCCCATCACCTCGCCTTTCCCCTCAACCCCCCAGCGCCCCCCACCCCCGGGCCCAGAAGGGCTGCCTAGTCAAATAAACCACAGCTCTGGGGGTGGCTGGTGGATGGGAAGTAGGGGGGCAGATGCCGCCTCCTCCCCAAGGCTCATCCTTCCAGGGGTTCCATCCCCATGCCACCCCCACTGGAATCACATCCTCAGCACCTCCACCTCCCTCTCCTCACACACTGTGTGTGTGTGCCCACGATGGGGGAAAGCGGGAGAAAGCAGACCAAATCACTGAATCCAGCAGAGCCCTGAAGTCTCCAAAAAACAAACGCCGGCCTCATTAACTCCAGCTGAGTGTCCAGACTCCTGGGTTCCAACCTCAGCCCTGCCGCTCTCTGGGTCACCCTGGGCACTTTGGTTTCTCTCTCTGCGCCTAGATTCCACCCCCACCCTACCCCGCCCGGAGTCAGGGGTTTCTGAAGTTCTTTTCCAACAGACTCAGCCTGGCCTCAACCCCACTGCTCTAGCCAGGGCTTTCCCATTGTCCAGAAACAAGAATAGGAGAGAAACAGGGTTTTGTCCGCTCTTCCTTCTCTCCCCCAAAACTCAGGCACTGGGAGGGAGGTGGGGCGCTGGAGCCAGGAGACTGGAGGCCTAAGATTTTCCCAAGTGGTCACAGGAACCCGTTCTATAAAATTCCAACCCTGGCCCACAAGCTGGGGGTGGGGTGGGGACAGGGCAGTGGCATGGTGGGAGGCTGGGAATATGAGCAGAGAGGTTGGGTCTGAACCTCGGCCCTGCCCGCGCCGTCCTCTCTCAGGACCTTCTCTTAAATCTTCGTGGACCCAGACACCAGATTCCCGGGTTGGGGTTTCCTGGGAGAGGACAGCGAAGGCCGGGGTGGGGGCAGGGGGAAGGGGTGCGGTGCGAGGTGGGAGCTGAGGGGGGTGTGAGGGGAGGGGCAACTGCACTTCTGAGAAACAGCTCGGCGTCTCAGCAGCCCGCAGCCTAACCCCCTGCCTGCGGCTTCACAGCTCGCTCCTCCTGCCGCCCACGCCGCTCGGGGCCTCTCCGGGGGTCGGCAGCCCCCGCGGAGGCGGCGGCTGCTGGGGAGGAGCCGTAGCTCCGGGGACAGCGGAGTGGAACCCGTGGGGCGGGGTGGAAAATGGAGGAAGGCGTGGGTCGCGTGACACCCCAGAAGTAAAAACCCATCCTTTACTCGGGGTCCTGAGCGCTGGACCTCGGCGAGCCGTGTGTCCCCCGCCTCCTCCCCCAGCCCAGGTACTCTCCCATCACACCCCAAGCAGGATCCAGAAGTGAAACTGCTCAGGGTCACAGCCCAGCGCCGCCGCTGCGCCCCGCCCCGCCCTTCCGGGCACTGCAGCCTTGCAGGATCTCCCAGTGCTCGGGCGACTGCAGGGGAGGAAACTGGGGGAGGGGAAAGGGAAGTGCCCCACGGGGCAGTCTGCAAAGCGAGGCCTTCTCTCCTGGGGGTGCCCGCTCGTAACCACGAGTGGGAACCTCGAGAGGCGCGGACCTTAACTGCAGCCGAGGGACAGGCGCCTGCACTTCCCGCCACCGCCACTGGGTGTCACTGCAGCCGCGCGGCTGAGCCGGCTCGGAGCCGTCGGGAGGACCCGGCGCGGGTCCCAGGGAGCGGGCAGACCCGAGCCTGCCGCGCCCGCGGGGTCCTGCCTGGGCTTCGCCCCTAGAGGCCCCGTGGTGCTTGGATGCGGTGTTCAGACCTCCCTCCACCCACCCGATCTCTCAAGGCCTTCACCCAGCCCACCGACTCTCCATGAAGAGCAAACTAATAATCCCCTTGCTCCGCGACGGATGGGTTCATTGCTGGGGCGCCGCGCGAGCCTCCTGCTGCTGGCCCGGGAATAAAAGGCGCATCTTCGATGGCTTCGGCGGGGCCCGGTGAGCTGAAAGTCAGCCCTCCCCAACCCAGCGCGCCCCCTGGCAAGGCGGGCCGGCCTTTCCGCCGCAGAGGCGGAGGTGGCTCTCTGGAGCCAGACGCCCGCATTTCCGCGAGGGTTCGGCCCGTCGGGCGCCAGAGATCTAGAGGAGGCAGGGGAGAAGGGAGAAGGAAGGGCGGGCGGTGGGTGCAGATCACGTGTTGCGGAGCCAGAGCTACTGCTGGTTGAGTCCCCGGATGACTCCTACTCACCCAGGCGCCCCTTCCCACCCCTAGCTCATCCCTTGGATGTTTGGGACAGACCAGCTTGGGAGAAGGTAACCAAAAGGTGGGAACCTGTATGGGACTGATCTGATCCATGTAAGAGGGCTGTGGGTTGTCCAAGGCTGGGAGAGAGGAGATACGCTGGAATCTTTTGGAAAACTGAGATAGGAATGCCCACTTCTACTCTGCTGTGGATCTAACTCAGGGCACCAGTTGGGCACTAGATGCAGAGGAACATGCCCATTGGCTGCAGGTTTGTGGGGTGTCGGTGGCCCATTCTGTCCCTGCCTACAGCTTCCCCTCAAACTCAAAGGTCACAGGGCCCAGCTCCACTACAGGGATCCCTAGAGGGACCCATGGGGTGGAAGGAGTAGCATTGACCTCCCACTCTTCCTCAGTCTCCCCCAAACCACCTCGAGGTAAACCCAATCCAAGTAAAAACAAACTGCTTACCATGAAAACACAGTTTTTGATAAACGGCCCTCCAGATGCCCAGCAAAGAAAAACTGGCCCCTTCAGTGGAACAGACCTGGGCTTGTAAGAGGACGCCAGAGGCCATCACAGCTCAACCCATATGCAGTTGAATTTCAGGCCTCATTAGGGCCTGGTACAGCACAACACTTCTCAGCCCAAGTGGTACCCCCACTTCCCAACACCCCTTCCTGTATAAAGATCATGGGGGACCCCTGGGGGCCAGCCTCAGCCCCCAGGATCACCCACTCCCCTGAGGCCCTAGATTCCAGTCTTCAACACCCAACTTCCCTAAGATCCAGTTCCTCCTTCTCCCCACCCGCCCCCAACTCCCCACCCCAGCTGGAAGCTCTGTGGGAAGAGACTACTGCACCCCTCATACCCCAGTCCCAAAGCTGAGGTTCTGCCACTGACCCCTCACCCCACCCCACTGCTGGGCAAGTTGGACCAATCCCTGACCTCTCTGGGTCATCTTTTCTGCCTGCCAGACCAGATCAATGGTTCAGTCTTGAAAACTTTTTCTAAATACACCATGACGCCAAACTCCCAGATAGAAAGACAGTGCTCCCCCCAAAGCTCCCCAGCCTGCCCTAAAACCCCTACTGGAACCCTTGGACTCCCAGACACTGTTAGAAAAGTGCTCATGTAGCTGGTTCAGAAGAAAGGATCCTTCCCAGTGGCCTTGGACTCCCCTGCCGCTCTCTTTTCCTCCCTCCCTCCCTCCTCAATGTGCCTGGCACTGGAGCAAGAGGAAGGAGCCAGGCAGGGCCACTGAGCCGAAGCTGACCCCTTAGGCCTGCACTGGGAGGTCCTCCACCCATGAACTTGGAGGCTGCCTACGTTTCATTGACCAGGGTGTCTGGGGAGCAGGGAGAGAATGAACTGGCCAGAGCTTTGTCTGTCTGGACGACCTTCCCAGAACATCCTAAGAGAGGTGGTCTCCCCTAGAATCCTGGGCATCTGTTCCCAGAGTCCAGAAAGTTGGCACCAGCCCTCTCTGACCTCCATACGTGAGCAGGCAGGGAGGCCCACCCTGTGGCCACACCTTCCCACAGGTCCAGGTGTACCCAGGACAGCTCTAGACCTTGGTGCCCAGCTCACAGCAGCCACACTAGCCCCAGGAGCTGGTGTCTATGATGTGTCCATGATGTGCAGCAGGCCTTTCAGGGCCAACCCGCTGCATAGGCCCCACATCACCCTCTCTCAGGGCCTGCGTCCTCTTCAGCAGGGGGACATATGGGGAATTTCCTTTCCTTTCCCACAGCTTTTTTCTGATTTCTGAAATGTTCTTTAAAAAGCACGTTTTTAAAGATAATCAAACCCAATAACTTAAAATTGAAAAGACATTATCTGAGGCTCTAGCCTGTACTTCCTCTACCTTCTTCCACCAGCCCAGATTTCCTTATAACCACAGGCCTCCGCTATCCGGCACGGCAGCTCTCCTTGGCAGTCCCTTCTGCTGTCTGGCCTCTGCGGGTCATGCTGCATCCTTGGAGCTGGGGAATCTTGCCCTGAGTCCCTCTGTGACCTGAGGGTCCCTCGTCCCCCACACTGTCAACTGCTGGCTCTCCTCCAGCAAGCCAGCGATCTCAGCCAGTCACCAAGGACGTCCGGCTGCTGATTTCCAGTATCCAGCTCAAGGCTGAGCCAGCTACCTCCAAAGGCCCCCAGCAGCCCAGGTTCGTCAGAGGGGCCAGTACTGAGAAGAATAGGGACAGAGAACAAAGGACAAGGCAGGGAAGGACTGTGTTCACCACTCGTGAGATGGGCTGAGCCTGACCTCTGTCCCTAATTGTATCTATGACCTCAGGGGGCAGGGGGGACTCTCCTTGAACCTCAGTTTCCCATTTGTAAAATGGGAATGATATCTACCTCACATATTCCAACTAACTGCCTGACATAGAAAGGCTTGGTCTCCTGCCCTGTGCCTCAGGCGATGAGAGGTCACTGTGTGCTATCTTTATGCAGCCTAAATACCTGGACATGCTTAAGAGGGGACTCGGGGACTTCTCCGGTGGTCCAGGGTGAAGAATCCACCTTGCAATGCAGGGGACACAGGTTTGCTCCCTGGTTGGGGAACTAAGAGCCCACGAGCTGTGAAGCAACTAACCCTGCGCACCACTAGAAAGTCCATGCACTACAAGGAAAGATCTTGCGTGCTGCAACCCAGCCAAATAAATAAACTAAAAAAAAAAAAAAAGTGACTCATTCTAACCCTGTAACTCACCCCAGCCTGGACCCCTCGCACCCATACTTTGGAAGTTGGTGCTGGGCATCCATGGCCAGCACATAAGCCAGTACCAGCCAGCTCGAGCCCAAGGAGCAGCCACTGATGAGATGGTTCTGGGAACCATGGCAGGTGGCAGGTTGCACTGGTCCCTGGCTCCTCAGATCTTGCTAAAAAGAAACAAAATCTTCACCCCTCTCATTTCTGGACTGCAGTACTTTCTTCAGGGTAAATCCCCAGCAGGTTCCAGGCTGAGCATGGATGAAGCCTGTCTGCCCATCTCTGTCTGAAAGGCCTGACTCCCCGGCCTCTCCTCTCCTCAGGATTAGCCAAGGTTGGGGTGCTTCGGTCACAGGTGGCCGCGCTGGGCCTGCCAAGTCTGGCCTGATGGCTGGCTGTGGTGGCTGGTCCTTCTCAAAGTCCCCCTAGGACAACACCACTTGCCAGCAGGAGGGCTGCAGAGAAGGAGGGGCTCTCCAGGGAGGATCCCCTACCGGCGGTTTAGGAATTCCACCTGGCAGTCAGGCAGTCGTGGGGGAAAAGAACAGCCAGGACCTGGCTCTCCCACTGTGATTTGGGGCCATTCTGAGGAGTCCGTTTCCTCACCTGCAAAATGGGATACCACGTCGTGCCCAACCAATTGAAAAGACAAAGCTTATACAAAATTAAAGAATGAATCGCACGTACTGATTCATTGTACCAATTCATTCATGTACCGAATCACATGTATGCTCAGTCATGTCCGACTCTTTTCGACCCCATGGACTGTAGCCTAACAGGCTCCTCTGTCCATGGGATTTTCCAGGCAAGAGTACCAAAGTGGGTTGCCATTTCCTTCTCCAGGGGTTCTTCCCGACCCAGGGATCAAACCCGGGTCTCCCGCATTGCAGGCAGACGCTTTACCCTCTTAAGCCACCAGGGAAGCGACCCCATGGACTATACAGTTCATGGAATTCTCCAGGCCAGGCTACTGGAGTGGGTAGCCTTTGCTTTCTCCAGGGGATCTTCCCAACCCAGGAATCGAACTGGGGTCTCCCACATTACAGGCGGATTCTTTACCAGCTGAGCCACAAGGGAAGCCCAAGAATACTGGAGTGGGTAGCCTATCCTTTCTCCAGCGGATCTTCCCAACCCAGAAATTGAACCGGGGTCTCCTGCACTGCAGGTGGATTCTTTACCAACTGAGCTATGAGGGAAGCCCATCACCAAGTACCAATTACCCAGCTTCAAACAGTGTCAACGCATAGTCATGACTATGCTCACACTCTCTCCCCTAACCTCTAGGTTATTTTAAAAACAAAGTTGAGAAGAGAACTTAGGCCAAGGGGTCCCTTCCAGGACTGCTGCTGCCAGTGCCGACCCACACCTCCACAGGAGACCCTCCAACACTAGTAGAATGCACTTTCTTAGAATCCGAAAGCTATAATGTGAGGAGCTCAAAGACCCTAGGAGGAGATTCAAATGCTGCTGCTGCTGCTGCTAAGTCACTTCAGTCGGGTCTGACTGTGCGACCCCATAGATGGCAGCCCACCAGGCTTCCCCGTCCCTGGGATTCTCCAGGCAAGAACACTGGAGTGGGTTGCCATATCCTTCTCCAATGCATGAAAGTGAAAAGTGAAAGTGAAGTCACTCAGTCATGTCTGACTCTTAGCGACCCCATGGACTGCAGCCTACCAGGCTCCTCCGTCCAAGGATTTTCCAGGCAGGACTGTTGGAGTGGGGTGCCATTGCCTTCTCCAAGATTCAAATGAAGGAGCATCAAAGACCTTTGGTGAAAAACCTCAGCTGCACGTCTAGGCAGCATGAGTACCAACTACCAGCCATAGTAAATGAGACTGTTTTGGGTCTCCCAGTCTTTTCCAGTGGCCCAGTCAAGATCATACAAAGCAGAACTATCCAGTTAAGCCAGAAAATCATGAGAAATAATTTTTAAGCCCCCCAAAACAAAGCTGAGGACCTCTTGGTGGTCCAACGTTTAAGAATCTGCCTGCCAATGCAGGAGAATCGAGTTTGACTCCTGGTTCAGAAAGGTCCTACATGCCATGGGGTAATTGAGCCTGGGCGCCGTAACTACTGAAGCCCACGAACCCTGGAGCCTGTGCTCTGCAAGCAGAGGAGCCACCACAGTAAGAAGTCCACGCGCCAAACTAGAGCAGCCCCCACTCTCTGCAACTAGGGAAAGCCCGTGCACAGCAATGAAGACCCAGTGCAGCCAAAACTAAAAATAAATAAGACATTTTTTAAAACTCTTTTTAAAAAGCTGAGACATCGTTTCACTCATAAGTACTTCAGAATGAATCTCTTAAACGTGAAGACTTAAAAAAAAAAACCCATAACCACAATACCACTATCACTCTTTAAAAAGTTAACCATAATTCCTTAATATTATCAAATATCTCATCAGAGTTCAAAGTTTCCCCAATTGCTCATAAATGCTTCTTATAGTTCACTAGTTTGGATTTGAATCAAATAGGTCAACACATTACATCTGCTTGATAAGTGTCTAAATTTCTTGAAACCTAGAGATTTCCCATCTTTTCTTTTCTTGTAATTTTTTGTTGTTGAAGAAACCGGGTTATCTGTTCTGTAGTTTCCCAGTCTGGATTTTGGTCATCGTATCCCCGCATGTCATTTCATATGTTCCTCTGATTTTTTATAAAACTCGTCATTGGATGCAGGGAGCTTGATTTCTTGGCAAAAATAATGCCTCAGTGAGTTTCATGTGTCTGGAGGGAGGTTCTCTCTCTTTGTGATCTGAAGATTGAGCAGCATTTCAGGGGTTGCCAATCTGATATCTTTCTTATAAAGTTTTCCCATCATGTAGGAGCTGAAACTATAAAGCTCTTAGACAAAAAGATAGACTGGCATGGGCAGAGGCCAGACCCTGCAGGGTCTATCTGGGCTGAAGTGGAGGCATGGTGCAGGGAGGGGCAGGGAGCAAGCAGAGTGCTATTTTGGAAATACCACTCTGGATGTTGAAGGACAGATTGGAGAGGAAGCCAGACTCAGGGGGCTGAGTGCTGTGGGATTCCACCATGGCTTTCTGGAGAAAACAGAACAACAAACAGTACAGAAAACAGTGGAACCAACTGTAAGGACAGAAAGCAGATCTTCGGTTGGGGAGGGAGGAGTTGAACACAGGGACCCACTGGAGGTTAGGCAGTGGAGCCACTGTGTGACTTGGTGATGATGGACTGTGTGTTTGTCGGGACTCATTACCCTACCAGGTAGCCCAGGACTTGCCGAGGACATGGATGCTGTCTGACCCATCTCCGGCTCCCAGGCCCTGTTAGAGTGACCTCCGGGCTTTAGGTCCCGTCAGGAAGCCTCACCTGGATGACAGTCCCCTGTTTGTTCATTCATTTAACAAGCCATCCTTGGGCACCTACTATGAGCCAGTAGGTGGTACCAAGACTCTACTGAGTACCGAGACTCTCTGATGACCAAGAGCTCCTCAAGAAACATCAGGCTTGGGGACTTCCCTAATGGTCCAGTGGCTAATGTCGGGGACCCAGGTTCGATCCCTGGTCAGGGAACTAGATCCACATATTACAACTAAAAAGGTCACATGCCACAACTAAGACCTGGTGCAGCCAAATAACTACTTTAAAGAAAGAAAGAAACATCCAGGTTTGGCTTCACACGGCCTGGATCCATCTGACACATTTTCAAGAGTTTGACTGGTGCTCGTCTCTCTTGGTGGGCTTCCCTGATAACTCAGTTGGTAAAGCATCCGCCTGCAAAGCAGGAGACCCCAGTTCAGTCCCTGGGTCAGGAAGATCCACTGGAGAAGCAATAGGCTTATTCTTGGGCTTCCCTTCTGGCTCAGCTGGTAAAGAATCCTCCTGCAAAGCGGGAGAGCTGGGTTCGATCCCTGGGTTGGGAAGATCCCCTGGACAAGGGAAAGGCTACCCACTCCAGTATTCTGGCCTGGAGAATTCCATGGACTGTAGAGTCCATGGGGTCGCAAAGAGTCAAACACGACTAGCAACTTCCACTTTCACCTCTCCTGATCACCCCCAGCCCCAGCTAGCTGGGCCTTGCCAGACAGAACTCACAGGTGTACCAAAAAATAATCTTTATTGTCACTAGTATAAAACAGAGATCAACTGGCCTCTCAGTCTGTACAAAATGTGGGTGTAAAGACCACCTGGGCTGCCCCCATTTCTCCCATAGTGTCCTGTCCAAGAGCAGCACCCTGGAGCTCTGTGAAGGGGAGAGGGCCACACAAGTGCCTTCCCTGAAGGAGAAGTTGAGGGTGGACTGGGTGGGGAGCACCTTCTGCTTGAGGGAGGCAAGGAGCAGAGGAGAAAACTGGAGTAGGGGAGCTCCCAGCCATTCATGATGATCCTGGCCTCACCTTCTACCCACTCTGAGTCCGCTCCAGGGCGGGCAGCTCTGGAGGAGGGGGGCAGCCTGGGGTGGGCCAAGATGTGACCGGCCCGTGCAGTGGTCAGAGGGCCACGCGGGTGCAGCAGTAGCGCAGCAGGCAGGGCAGGATGCCGCGGTTCAGCTGGTGGAACTCCACGAGCTGCAGCAGGTCGGTGAAGCGAGTCAGGCCATCGTCCATGCTGAAGTACAGGCGCCCCTCCTCCTCGCTCTGGGGTGTGGCCACAGTGGGTGGGAAGTCAGGGAGGGGTGAGGGCCTGGAGGAGTGCCCTCCTGGGCCAAGGCTGAGGTCCCCATTGCTTGTGCAGCAGCAAGGAAAGAGGGGAGACCCCAGGCACCCTGGGGGCGGGGTAGGGAGGACGGGCTGCTGGGCGTTTCTGCGGCAGGAAGCAGGGATACTCACCGGCAGGATAAGGTAATGTTTGACTTTCTGCACGTGGCACAGAGAAAGCACAAAACCCTGTGGGTTCCGCTGACTCTCTCGGACCAGGAACAGGCTGCCAGGAGACAAGCCAACGTGACCGGAGGACACGAGGCCACCACCCGGACCCAGGTCTGTTTCCTCCCTGGTCTGCTGCCCTGCCCAGCCCAGTCCCTTACCCATCAACCAGGCCCTGCTGCCTGATGAGCCGCTGGCTCTCCTCGCGAGAAATGCGTCCATGGAACCAGGGTTGTGTGCGGTGGATAGCTGGGGTGAGAGGAGGCAGATGGGTGGTCACTCCGGGGCGGGGACCCTCCTTCTCACCACCCGCAACAGGAATGCTCAGAGAAGCCATACCAGCCCCCGCCCCTGAGGACAGCGGGCCCTCACCCACCTGCACTGAGGCTCGTGCCCGAGCTGGGGGTGGGCAGGCTGAGACGGTGGTTCGTTTTCTTCTGCAGAACAGTGGGGGACACGGGGGATCAGGGCACGGCTGGAGCATTACTAGCCCCTCAAGAATATAGAGCCTCTTTCTGCAGCTGGGTGCCTCCCCTCGCCCCTCGCTCTCCTCTTCCCGCTCCATGGAAGCCCAGATGGAGAGCAGTACAGACAAGCAGCTGAGTGTAGCCCCCTCACCCGCCAGGCCTGGGCCTCCTCCAGGGCGGCGCTCAGAGCTTCCCGGGGGTTCTCAATGACACGCCCAGCATGGCCGGAGAAGTCCATGGCCACCAGGGTGTCGTCTGAGACACTCCTCTGCAGGTTGGACAGGACGGGAGAGGGGTCAGATGGGACCTCAGTATCCCTGGCATGGGGCCTGGGTGCCTCCCCTCCCCCTCCCACAACACCCTATGAACACTCACCGAAGGTGGGGAACCCCCACAGGGTGGGCACATGTGGCGGCACAGTGTCTGCTGGTAATTCTTATACAGCTGTACCCCAAACTGCGAGGTGGAGAGAGAAAGAGGCCAGAGGTCACACAGATGCTGGGGGCTCCGCTGTGGTGCCCCGCCCAGACCAGGACTCCCCAAGAATCGGGCAACATCCCTGCCCCTGGCTGTGGGGCTTCCTGAAGCCAGAGCTGCAACTCCAGTCTTGGACGAAGGATTCTGAGAGAGCACGGCTATGATGATGCCCTCTCATTCCAGAGACTTCCTGGGGACAGAACTATGACTCCTCCCTCACGCCAGGGATCCCGAGAGCTGGGTCAGCCCCCCAGCCAGTGCCAGGACCTCACCTTGAAGAGGCGGAAGGCGGCTAACCAGCAGGAGCGGCTCCGCTCATCCTCAGTGCAGAAGAGGCGAAGCCCCTTATGGCCATTTCGAAGTTTGTTTGGCTGCGGGGAGAGGAAACTGCCTGGTGCCACATCTGCCTTTAGAACCAGATGCCGTCTCCCGTCTCCGTGGGGCAGGGCAGGGTGCAAGGAGAGGAGGCTGGGGGGTCCCAGAAGCAGCTCAGAAGCCCCAGGTAGGATCCTCACCTTGATACAGAAGCCGAAGTCTGTGGGCATCCCATAGAGCTTGCGGCCCTGGGTCACCACGTACACATTGGACTCGTTCACATCTGCTACGTACTGCAGGTGCCTCGGATCCTGCGCAGCACGAGTGAGCAAGACTTCGTACAGGCAGACCCTATGCTCCTCTCACCATCCCCCCTCAACCAGCTGGGGAGAGTCCAGGCCCAGAGAGGAGCAGAGAAG
Source organism: Bos taurus (assembly GCF_002263795.3). Taxonomy (NCBI): domain Eukaryota; kingdom Metazoa; phylum Chordata; class Mammalia; order Artiodactyla; family Bovidae; genus Bos; species Bos taurus. The sequence continues at coordinate 40,110,651 of NC_037346.1, read as the reverse complement.
TGCCCCAGGTCACACAGCACATAGAAGCAGAGCCAGGACTTGAACTCAGTTCGCCTGCCTCTCCCACTGCTACCTTCTGGGGCAGGTGAGCTGGGAGGGGAAGAGGGGTAGCTGAGGGTCTCAGGGCCGAGAGGGTGAAAGGTCTAGGAGTTCCCACAGAGAAGGAGCAGCTCCTAGAAGCACCAGGGATGGGGTCTCCCAGGGGCCGGGGCTGTCACCTTTAAGACCTCACCTTGGAAGTGCCCTTGGTGGAGTAATACAGGCCAGAGCGGCGCAGGAAGCAAAAAAACCGTTTCCAAAGCTTGCGCCCTGACCCCCGGAGCTGCAGGAAGCCCTGGATCTCTGGGAAGCTGCCTGCATTCAGGAAGTTCTGAGGACAGGAGAGCAGGGTGAGAGCCTAGAGGTGGCCACACACACACACACACACACACACACGCCTTCCTAGCACCTGCCTTGGTGGCAGGGGTTTACATTTACTGTCATGTAACAGAGGAAGAAACTGATGCTTAGGGCGGTGCTGGGCTTTCCACCCCATAGAGGGACGGCACGAGCTTCCCGGCCAAGAAGCCCCGGGCGATCCTGGGGAGTCACGGCCATGAAATGGGAGTGGGCCCTCACCTGGATGACGTCCTCATGGGACATGCCCGTGTGTGCATCCAGACAGCTAGAGACCATCTTTTCTGGGAACAGGGAGTGCTGGGGGCAAAAGGAGCCAGGAGTCAGGGACTGAGGATCTGGGTAGAGGTTGAGGTTTCTGGGCCCAGACCCCCCTCTTACACACACTCACTGGAGTGCTCTTGAACAGCTCGTATTTGGCAAAGTTCTTCCGGAAGACGATGCGGCTGTCTCCACCAATAGGCCAGGCAGCCTGCACTTCTGCCACTGACTCATGGTCCTCCAAGGCCCGCTCTGGGGTCAAGGGCAAAAAGCAGGGGTCAGTGGAGGCCAGTCAAGTGTGAAGCACTGCCTCCCAGGCCAGGCAGCCCCCTGCGCCCCAACTTACCCAGTGCTAGGTAGGGGTGGCACTCCACCAGCCCCCAGTTCTCGTCACTCAGGGCGTGAGATCGCTGCACCAGCATCTCGCACACATAGCGAGCCGTGGCACCTGTCGCCACCTCCACCGAGCGGCAGGTCCCATCTTCACTGTACACCTTTATGACCTGCACACCAGGAATGGCAGGTGACGCAGGGAAGGGCAAAGGGTGGTTCTCTCCCATCCCCCTCTGCTCTACCCTCTGGGATCCTTGACCAAATCCCCTCCACCCAGCCAAGGTGGCACTGTATCTGCCCCATCCCCTAGCACCCCATGCTCCCTGCCTTCTGTTTCCCAGGGCAACTCACATGGGGGCAGCTCGTGTCTCGAGGGAGCAGCCCCCTTGCACTGGAGGACCCCCCAAGAATGGGGCTCTGTGAAGAAGGACTGCAGAGCTCGGGGAAGGGGTTGGGGATGGAGGGCAGAGAGGTTGACTGCAGCTCCTCCTCTCGAAGAAGTTTTCTGGGGCGGGAGATGGAGGGGAGGAGTTGACGGTAAGCTTCTGTGCATTACTCCAGTGCTGACCGCTCGCTCCCCCCAGCCTCCCTCCATCGGCCAACACCCCATTTTACCTGCTGGTTGGAATGGGCAGAGGCTGGGACCTCTTCACCTCCCCAGACAGAGGGGCATCGAGAGGCGGGGGAGTCCCAGGAGGGGTCCCAGAGGCCAGGTACAGGTCTTCTGGGGAGCTGCTGAGATGGAGCGGAGACAGACCCAGCTCCATGACCTCTAAGGGAGAAGAGAAACAGCTGCTCTTGTGCCCTGGTCCTGGGGATAGGGGCCAAGGGGACCCAGACCTCCTTCACCCTTCAGTCGGGTGCCCCTCAGAGTTTATCGGGCCCCTCCTTGATCTCCCCCTAACTGGGGTTCCCTGGAGCCTCTGGCGAAGGGCAGAGTGAGCCCCTGTTACAAAAAGGGACTCTGAGTCCTGAGAAAGAAGCATTCCTGCCTCATCACAGGTGAGACAGGGAGCAGATCAGCGTTTGGACTCCCAGTCCAGTGCTCTTCCTGACCCCAGGTTGCCCAGGGGAAGAGCTGGGAGGGTCCCCTCACCACAGGCCAGGCAGCAGCGACCGACTCCCTGACCCCCACACAGCCCGGTTCAGTGTCACCCTTGCACTTCCCAGCGTGGGGCACTCACTCCTCTGGGCTCTGCCCCAGGTTTTCCCAGGGCTTTGTTGCCAGAGCCTGTTGTGGCAACGCCTGCTCAAGTGCTGAGTGATGCACAGAAGGAGAGAAGGAGGTGGGGAAGGACAGGAACCAGGAGGGCAGGAGGCGGGCTCAGCTGCAGTGGGAGGGAGAAGGCGAGCCTGGGGCCCGCTCCCCAGCGGCCCCCAAACCTTGTGTGCCTTCCTTAGACCTCTCCCGCTCCCCAACTTTCTTGAGGCCTCAACGCCAGAGCCACCTCCTTTGAGAAACCTTCCTGGATTTTCCACATTCAGACTGAAGGGCTCCCTCTCAGCCCTGTGCTGGGGCCTCCGCACCAATGACTGTGCACCTGTCTTATCCACCCAGTGGTCTGAAGATGCCCAGCCATCCCAGGCAAGGCCAGGGTCTTACCCACGTTTTATTGCCCATAGGCACTACACGGCATCCAGGAGATGGGGATGGCCACCAGCAGGTGGAGGCATCGCAAGCCCCTCCTCCCCAGGAACCAAGACCCTTTAGGCTGGGCTGAGACCTGGGAGGGACCTGGGAGGACCTGCCGTTCTGTCCCCTGCCTGTGCTCCAGATACTGGGCCAGGGCTGTTAGCTTGCCTAAGGTGCCCAGGATCTGCCCCCCGTCCCCGCACCCAGGATGAGGCAGGTCCCCAAACTTTAAGTGAGGACATAAGGAGATTTGGGGGACAGGTGAGTCAGGGTGGGGCGGGACACACTGCCTGAAGCTCTCCATTCATCCTTGACTCATCTCCACTACTTCCTGGCTTAGGAGAAACACAAACAACCCTGCCTCTACCCATCCCCTCCACTCCCCCAGCTCCCCCCACAACAGGATTGGGGAGGAGGAAGATGTGGGTGGGGTGGGGGGAGGCTGAGGCTCCTCTGACATCATCTCCTCCTCCCCACCTTTGGCCTACCTCCAGACCAGGTCCAGGTGCAACCTGCAAAGGGCCCCCGGTAGCCACCACCCAGCCCAGGAGCCCCCTCACCCAGGAGGGAGAGAAGAAAAGCCTGACCGGGATTCAGAAGCCCATCTGGAGTGGAGCTGACCTCACAGGGGTGCCCCTGGGGTACCTAAAGTAACCCAAAGAAACGTGCAGTGCTCCTTCTCCTGTCCGGGCCCCCCAGACTTCCACTCTGCTGCTGCTGCCCACCCTTAGCACCCAGGACTCAGCTGGCCCGGGAGGGTCTCATCCTCATCATCCCTGGGAGATGAGGGTCCTTTTAATTCATATACTCTCCTGGGCATTCTGATCAAAGGCGTACTCCGGAGCAGGAGTGGAAAGTCAAGACACACAGGAAGACAGACACAGACAGGCAGACAGGGGAAGGCCAGGAGAGTGAGCCAGCGATAGGGCTGGGGGTCCTGCCAGGAAGGAAAAGATCCACCCACGGTAGGACACCAAGAGACACCAGCACATCAACACCAAAACACAAGGCCCCCACTCCCACCCCCTAACCTCTGACAAACCGCCCTGCTCACTTCATTCCAGGAAGGACTAGGGGAAGGGCTGCAGGAATCACCCACTCCAGGAAGCCAGAGACCAACAGTGGTGTGGTCTGAGACCAGGAGGACTGGATCCTCTCCCATCCCAGAGGGAAGGGGAATCTGGGCAGCGTTTGGAAGGGAAGAGGGTAGATTTGAATCAGACTAGAGTCTGGCCTCTGTGGGGGGCGGGAAGGCTGACTCTGGATGGGTTTAGCCTTCAGATCCCATCACCCAGCTCTCCAGAACCTTCTAAGGCAGGACAGGACTGGGGAGTCAGGACCAAAGAGAGGAGAGGTGGGAGAAACCGGTCCTCGCTGTCTCCCCTGGGCAGCCCCCTCCACCACCCCGAGAGACCTAAAACTTTCAACCTGAGGCCCTGGGAAGGTTATATTGAAGAAATCGACCCCCACATCAATCTGTCCCCTTAGTATTGCGACTCCCTTCTGCGACTTCCCCGCCCCCGTGGCTCGGGCCCCACCCTCCTTCCCGCCCTCCCGCCTCCAGCCTCCTTGTTTACTTCCTGAATCTTGCCCCACCTGGCTGGCCCCGAGGGCGGGTGGCAGGGCTCAGGGCAGAGGGCCGGTAGAAAACAAGGCCACCTTCGGTACCGGGCGGGGTGGGGAGGGGAGGGGCTGGAGCTGGGGCCTGGAGGTGGCGGGAAGGCCCCCGCCAGGCCCAGGAACCCCACGCCCTGCCCGCATCGGGATTTAGTTAGGAGGAAGGCTTTACCTGTGGGGGAGCGCTTAGGGTGAGGGCCCAGGTGAAGAGGCGGGAAACCCCTAGCTGACCTGGAGTTGGGGGCAGGGCCCCCGGACCCTGCGGCCCCGCCCCCTCCCGCACTGGGGGAAAAACATCCAATGGGAATGAGGGGGGCAGCTCTTTTAAAGTTTAATTCGGGAAGAATGCTAGAGTGTCTGTGGAGTTAATCATTACAGGCTGCTTGCCTTCACGGGGGGCCCCCCCAGCAGGATAGCGGGGAGGGGGGGGCGGGTGGAGAGGGGAGAGCAGAGTCCAGGACAGGCGGACCAAGAGGGGGCATTCTCGAGGCGCAGTGGGGTTGGAAGGCCTGGCAAGGGCAGGCACGTGCGTTCTCCATCCCCAGCGTGCCAGGGAGACCCCGACTGGGATCCAAGTCTTCCCCAAGACTATTCAGACGGACAAGGCAATCTGACCCCCTCCCGCACTGCACACCCACTCTCCCCAGGCCCTACTGCACTGCAGACCCCGAGCATCTAGCCCTTCAGCCTACCTAGACCACTTCTTTCTGAAGCCAGAAGGGACCACCCCCCTCCCCGGGGCCTGTCCCACCCCCACCTTCCCACCGGAGGGCTGTGCTGAGTCGCTCAGTTCAGTTTAGTTCAGTTGCTCAGTTGTGTCCGACTCTGCGACCCCAAGGACTGTATGTAGCTCGCCAAGCTCCTCTGTCCATGGGGATCCTCCAGGCAAGAATACTGGAGTGGATTGCCATGCCCTCCTCCAGAGGATCTTCCCAACCCAGGAATGGAATTGAACTGGGGTCTCCTGCATTGCAGACAGATTCTTTACCAGCTGATCTACCAGGGAAGCCTGTATTGCTGAGAGGATGCAATCCAGAGAGATGAAGCTCTAGCAATTCAGAGAATCTGTCTCCTTTACTGCCCTCCAAGTTGGAGGGTGCCCCGCTGCCCCGACAGAGACATCTGTCTTTAATAAAGACTTGGGGGAACTCAAACTGGGGTCAAAGCAGACGGAGCCTGGGAGACACTTAGGGCTGCCCCCTCGGCATTGGGACACCCCTCCCAGCTCTCTTTCTGGGGATGTGGGGAGGGGCTAGTTTCAGCGGGAAATCCGCCGCCTCTTGGGGAGGAGAGAAACTGGATTCCTGCTTCCCTGACCCCATCAGCAGGTTGGAGTGTGTGTTTGGGGCTGTTGGGGGCGGGGTGGAGAGGGACGAAGGAATGGGGAGAACAGGGAATGAAAACAGGGAAAGACCGAGGGCAGATAGTGAGGAGGGGGCAGGATGGGAGGCTGGAGGAAAAGAGAAAGTGAGGCTTCCAGAGAAACACAGCAGGAGGCCACATCTTTCTCCATATTCTCCAAAGATCTCCACATCTTTCTCCCGGATCTACTGGTGCTCCCCACCCCCAAGACTAAGTGCCGCGCTCTGGTCCTTACCTGGACCCTGGGTGTTGGCACACCTGGCTGGGGCCACCGATTTAGGAAGGGAGATGCCAAGCTCTTAACTACCTGTCCCCCCACCCCCACCCCCCCGTCCCCGCCCTTGGCCTGACATCACTGAAGGGGGGAAGGAGGGGGAGCCGGGCAGCCTCCTGTCCTGCCCACCTGGGCAGCCATCCAGTCAGCTCCTGGCCCTGAGACTGGCACAGCCTGGGGCCCTGGTGCGGCTGGGAGTGGGAGCAGATTGTCGTCTGCGACCGATCTTGGTCGCCTTACCTAGAGGAGCCCCAGCTGGAGTAGCAGGACACAGGGTCCGAAGTCCGGCGCTGTCTAGGAACCTCAGGTACCTGGGCTTGGTCTGAAACCCCCTCCCTCTTCTCTACAGGTGGTAGGAGAGTGTCCCAACTTTGAACGTAGGAGTCGGGGGAGGTTGAGCTCTGTTGTCCAGGCTTCTGACCCAAGGAAACAAATTATCTTGGGCAGGTGGGGGCGGGGCCTGAGGGAGGGGCATGGGAGGAGGAAGCACCAGAGGAGGGGCGGGGACTCCCTGACACTCTAACCTGGCTGGGATTGTTTTTGTTCTTCTGTAGCAGGTGCCAGGGGAGAAACAGTCCAACTGTACAGCACCGAAATCGAAGATCTAGAGTCCTCATGACCTGGGATGGAGGAGCAGGGACCTGGAAGATCAGAGAAAAGGGACTCGCCCACTCTTCCCCACGCCCCTTCCCAAACCTGGTCTGTTCATTGGCCAATTTAGGGGGCCTGTCTGCTGCTTAGGGTCTTACCCCTTGGGGCAAAGGGCACTCTGTGAAAGAGGGAAGCCAGCCAGAAGGATGTCCAGCAACACGGCCTGCCCCTTGACCTCCAGCCACAGTCTGACCACCCAGGCTGCACCCTGGCCCCTCAGGGGCACCCAGCATATATCCTCCCTTCTAAGCAAAGTCCATGGTCTCAGGTTTTCCTTCTGAAATCGAAGGGGTTAGGCAAGGTCTCCCAGTGGCAGAAGTGGTTTGGGGAAAGCTCTGGTCAGGTGCCAGGGGACTCCCCTTAGCACTGGCCTTCAGCAGTAGGCAAACACAAGGTTGGAGAGAGGGCCTGGGAGACTGAGATCAAAGGCAGCAGCCGCCTTCCAGCCCAGCCCAAGTGGGTGACAGTTCAGTAAACAAATAATTCATAGGGGTGATAAGAGATCTGCCCTGGGGGACCTGGAGGAGTGACTGGATGCTCAACTTTCTCCAAACTCAGTTTTCCTTGAAAAAACCAAAGTGGACTAAGTGAAGAAGTGGGGAAAGAGGCAAGGTCAACTGGGCCACTGGATATCTTGTGAAAAACATGGTAGACAATTCACTCCATCAATCCTTCATTCACTCAACTAATATTTGTTAAGTACCTACTATATGCCAATCGCATGCTTGGCACTGGGGATACAGTGAGCAACAAAACAGATCCCACCGTTATCTTCATGCAGCCCAATCAGGGAGACTGATGTTAATCAAAGAACCAGGGCTTCCCTGGTGGTCCAGTCATTAAGAATCCATCTTACAATGCAGGGGACACCAATTCAGTCCCTGGTCTGGGAAGATCCCACGTGACATGGAGCAACTAAGCCCGTGCACCACAACTACTGAAGCCCTCATGCCTAGAGCTGGTGCTCCACAACGAGAAGCTACCACAACTACAGAGTAGCCCCAACTTGCTGCCACTAGAGAAAAGCCCAAGCAAAGCCACGAAGGCCCAGCGGCAGCCAAAATAAAAAGAAATCAAAGAATCACACAAACAATAAGAGATGACAGGAGACAACCATACTGGGAAAACACACAGGGAGTTAGGGAAGACTTCTCCATAGAAGTGACAGTTGAGCAGAGGGGAAGTTGTCTGGATTGGAGGATTTGGATTGGTGGATGGGAAGGGGAGCACCTTTCATGATGATGAAACAAGTGCCAAGACCCTTGACAAAAGGGGACAGAGCGTGCAGAGGCAGAGCAGGATGGAGAAGGAAGGAGAGGAGCCCACACAGGTGTGGCTGAGCACGTGTGAAAGGTGTGGGGAAAGGCTTTGTACTCAACTGTGTCCCTCAAAGTGTGGCCTCCAAATCTGCCTGGGCTTGTGTAAAAACACACATCCCTGGGTTTCCCTGGTGGTCCAGTGGGTAAGACTCCTCCTGCCAATGCAGGGGACACAGCTTCGATCCCTGGTCCAGGAAAATTCTACATGCCATTGGGCAACTAAGCCCATGTGCCACAACTACTGAGCCAGCGTGCGTAGAGCCCATGATCCACAGCAGGAGAAGCCATGGCGATGAGAAGCCTGGGACTCGCAAGTGGAGAAAAGCCCAAGCACAACCAAAGACCCAGCACAACCAAACATAAATAAATAAAATACAACTTTAAAAAACCAAGCGAACAACAACAAAGAAACAGATCCCTGGGCCCCTCCCCAACTACTGAAACTTGGTCTCTGGGGACAAGACCCAGGAATGTATGGTATTGACAAGCCCTCAGGTGGTTGTTCTGTAAACCAGGTTTAAGAGCCATCCATCCTGTCTGTCCAGACCAGCAGGAACTATGGGCAGAGGCCAGACCCTACAGGGTCCATCTGAGCTTAAGTAGAGGCCCAAAGGAGCGGGCAGATTTATATTTTGAAAAAATCACTCTGGATGTTGAAGGAGAGGATAAGTTGGAAAGAGAAACCAGACTCAGAGGGCTCAGTGCTATAGGATTCCATTTATATGACTTTCTAGAGGGGGCAGAATGCTAAGGACAGAAAACAGATCTGGAGTTGAGGAGGAGGGAGAGGGGTTGACAGCAGAGAAGCTTGTGAGGAGGTAATGGAGTTGTTGTGTATCTTGGTCCTGGTGGTAAGATGTACAACGGTGTGTGTCAGGACTGACAGAAAGGTACACTCCAGAGGATGTGTATTACTGTGTATAAGTTGTATCTAAATTTCTTAAATAAAAAAAGAAACGACAATGAAAAAGAATAGATTTATAAATCAATAGGACAGTTTCAAGAGTCTAAGTAAAAATCCTTACATTTCTGGTCAACTGATTTTTTTTAAACTTTTTTTTTTTTTTTTTTTTAAACTATACAAGTGCGGCCCAGTGCGGCCAAGCCAGGAGTCCGCACCAACCCCTGCCCACACACCACGGCCAGGGGAGAGGATTCTCTTCCTAAACATTTTTTTTTTTTTTTTTTGATGTGGATCATTTTTAAAGTCTTTATTGAATTTGTTGCAATATTGCTTCTGTTTTCTGTTTTGGTTTTTTGTTTGTGAGACATGTGGGATCTTAGTTCCCCAACCAGGGATCGAACCCGCACCCTCTACGCTGGAAGGCAAAGTCTTAACCACTGGACCTACTGGTTAATTGATTTTTGACAAAGGTGCCAAGACAATTCAGTGAGGGAAAGAACAGTCTTTTTGATAAATGGTTCTGGGACAAATTGAATAGCCACATGGCAAAAGATGAATTTAGATCCTCCCTTACACAATTTACAAATATTAACTCAAAATAGATCATGGATTTAAAAGTAAGAGCTAAAACTATAAATCTTCTAGAAGAAATTATGAGAGAAAATCTTTCTACCTTGGGTTAGGCAGAGATCTCAGATACAAATGAGACAGCAAAGCATAAATGACAAAATAAAAGGTTGATAAACTATACTTCGCCAAAATTTTAAAATTTTGCACTTTGAAAATTAAATTTTAAAAAATACTTGTGGAAGACTGGAGAAAAATAATTAAAGTCATATATTAGGAACTTTGTATACAGAATACAGTTGATCCTTGAACAATGCAGAGCTTAGAGGTACCAATAACCCAGAGTAGTTGAAAATCTGAATATAACTTTACAGTCAGCCCCCCCATCTGGTTTTCATCTTCAGATTGACACAAAACTTGTGTTGGAGAAGGCAATGGCACCCCACTCCAGTACTCTTGCCTGGAAAATCCCATGGATGGAGGAGCCTGGTAGGCTGCAGTCCATGGGGTCGTGAAGAGTCGGACACGACTGAGCGACTTCACTTTCACTTTCCACTTCCATGCATTGGAGAAGGCAATGGCAGCCCACTCCAGTGTTCTTGCCTGGAGAATCCCAGGGACGGGGGAGCCTGGTGGGTAGCACTATGTATTTACTGGAAAAATCCACATGTAAGTAGACCCACGCAGTTCAAACCTGTGTTGTAAGAGTCAATTGTATATAAGGAACTCCTACAAATCAGCACTAAAGAGACAAACAACCCAATTAAAAGTGGGCAAAAGATTTGAATAAATGTTTTTCCAAATTAAGATATATGAATGGCTCATAAGCACATGAAAAGGTGCTCAAGACCATTAGAGAAATGCAAATTAAAACCTCCTCACTCCCATTAGGATGGCTATAATGAAAGAGACAGACAAGTGTTGAGAAGGATATAGGGAAACAAATCATCATATATTGCTAGTAGGAATGTAAAATGCTACAGCCACTCTGAAAAACAGTTTGGCCATTTCTTAAGTTAAACATAAACTTTCCACACAACCTAGCAATTCTACCAGTAGGAACCTACCCACAAGAAGTAAAAACACATGTACACACAAAGACACACAAACATTCATAGCAGCATTATTCAAAATACCCCCAAACTGGAAACTCAAATATCCATCAACTGGTATTGAATAAACAAAACATTTCATCCATACACTGGGATATTTCTCAGCAACAAAAAGGAACCACTAGTACATGCTATAACATGGATGAACCTCAAAAACTTTAAAAGGAGTGCAAGAAGTCAGAAGCAAAAGACTGCATAGTATTTCATTTATATGAAATATCCAGGAAAGGCAAAATGATAGAAAGCAGATCAGTGGTTGCTTAGGGCTGGAGCCGATAGCTGGAAAGATTGAAAATACGCAGGTGGGACTTTTTTTAAGTCGATGGAAATGTGTGGAGATGGCTGCACAACTCCGTAAGTCACTGAATTGTTTTAAAATGAATGTTTTAAAGGGATGCTAGAGTGGGTAACCTGAGAGTATCCTTTGGTGGGGCTCCAGGGAAAGAAGAGGCAAGGAGACAGTCTCCATTTCTAGAGCTGCAAAACGGGAATAAAGAAGCCAGCTCGGTAGCAGGGTAGGATGAGACGGGGAGGTGGAGGATCTGGGTGCACGTGATGGCAGCACAGAGCCTGCGGAACAGAAGCCTTAAAGCCTAAGGTTTCCGAAGGCATGAGACAGGCTTAAACTACCCAGACTGTGCCTGCAGTTTAGAGCTTAAGAGTAAGAAGTACCTGAGTGTGTAACTGTGGAATGGTTTATAATGCCATCAGCAAGACAGGAGAAACGGCAACTATTCTATACCATCAGTCAACCCCAGGCCCTCTGCAGTCTAAGATATGTCATTAGATTAAATAAGACCGTGAAGTCCAGCGGACACTAGATGTGGGGCAAGACCGGCGCTCCGAGAACTCGGGCCAGGAAAGGTAGTCTAGGCCGATCCGCCCAGCCCAAGCCCTCCAGCTGGTAACACGGTCTTAACGCAGTAGCAGCCGCCTGCAGGGGGCGACCCGACGTCACGCGCGGCCCCGCCCCATCACGTGCCCGCGGCGTCGCGTCATACCCGGAAGCAGCGGCTGTAGGGAGTTGGCAGCAATGAGCGGGGATACAGGGACGACGTCCGTAGCGCCCCCTCCCGGGGAGACCGAACCGGGCCATGGGGTCCGCATTGTGGTTGAGTACTGGTGAGCGGCCCCTGCCAGTGACGGGGATCCGGGCCGGACGAGGGTGGGTCCACCGGAGGTACCTTTTCCGAAACCCAACCGGACCTCCGGTATCTTCTCCCTAGCGAACCCTGCGGCTTCGAGGCGACCTACCTGGAGCTGGCGAGTGCCGTGAAGGAGCAGTATCCAGGCATCGAGATCGAGTCGCGCCTGGGGGGCACAGGTGAGGCTGCAGAACACCTGCTGAGTCAGTGTTCTAAATCCCAGCTCCATCACTTTCTAGCTCTGGCATTGGCTGCTTTATCGTGTCCAGCAGTACCTGGCACATAGTAAAATGTCCAGCCAGCTTGAGTCCCCTTCCATAGGTGAGGGGAGTCACATTTGAAGCCTACTGGGAGAAACGGGTGAAACCGAAGTGTTGGAGGGAAGGGAAGCTTTCACTGAGTTACCAGGAGTTCAAAGGAAGGGCACATGGGTGATGCCTCCCTTGTTTCCTTGGCTTGACCCAGGGCTAGGAAATGGCTTGAAGAATCTCTAATGTGGCTGATGAGGGAGCTTGTGTGAAGTCTAAGGAGTGTGGAAGGCCCCCTTTTATAGAATTTCCCGCCTTTTGCCTGTGCTCAGCATACAGTTCATTCATATGTTTATTTAATACTAGGGGCCTTTGAGATTGAAATCAATGGACAGCTGGTGTTCTCCAAGCTGGAGAATGGGGGCTTTCCTTATGAGAAAGATGTGAGTACTTGCAATACCGGGAATAACCCCAGTTCAGCTTGCCCCTCCAGGGGACACAGCATTCCATTCCATATCTCTGCCCTCTAGCTCATTGAGGCCATTCGAAGAGCCAGTAACGGAGAACCCCTCGAAAAGATCACCAACAGCCGCCCTCCTTGTGTCATCCTGTGACTGGATGTGATTCTCGGTTCCTGCTCTCTTCTGGGATCCAAGCCTTGGTTGCCCCGCTTTGATCCTGCTGAGGGCTGCCCACTGCCTGTCTCACCTCACTTAGCTCCTGGCAGCTAAGAGACCCTGGCCTCCACTTTGCCCCTTTGGTGGGCACCAGGAGGGAGTAGATGGTTCTGTGGTCTTAGGGGTGGAAGAGAGATGCTCTCCATGGACATTTCCACAGCCATCTTACACCCCTTCCCTAAGATCAGTTCAGTTCAGTCGCTCAGTGCCCACAAAAACCTGCTCCCCTCTCCAGCTTAGCCATACCTGTCAGATGTTACCATAGTTCTAATTTATTTTCCACTAGCCCCAGGCAGTGTGAGCTATTGGCAATAAAGTGGCACTGCAAACACCTGTGCCCACTAGTGTGTGTGTTTATGTCGTTTGGGGCTGTGGGGAGGTAGGAAAGCGGGACAGAGGCCAGCCCAACTTTGTTCCACCGTGACTGTGCTGGCTGGGTGGGTTTTTCCTGGATTTGTTGTTCATCACTAAGTCATGTCTGACTCTTTGCGACCCCATGGACTGCAGGATTCCCTGTCCCTGCTGCTGCTAAGTCGCTTCAGTCATGTCCGACTCTGTGCGACCCCATAGACGGCGGCCCAGCAGGCTCCCCCGTCCCTGGGATTCTCCAGGCAAGAACACTGGAGTGGGTTGCCATTTCCTTCTCCAATGCATGAAAGGGAAAAGTGAAAGTGAAGTCGCTCAGTTGTGTCCGACTCTTCGCGACCCCATGGTCTGCAGCCTACCAGGCTCCTCCGTCCATGGGATTTTCCAGGCAAGAGAACTGGAGTGGGGTGCCATTGCCTTCTTCATCCCTGTCCCTAGCTACTCTTAATTCAGTGATTTCCTTGCCAAGGCAAGAAAAATGAGTCACACAGTAGACAGTGCCTCTTGTTTCCTCTGTCCTTCCCCGACTCCTCCTACCTAGAGAGAGAAAATTACCCCATTCAGGTGGGTGGGTGGCCTTAAGAGTTCTTTTTTTTTTCCCTAAGAATGATCTTTTCAAAGGGCTCTCAGATCAGAATCCCAACTCCCAGTTTCCCCTCAACCCAAGAGCCAGAAAACTGGAAGTAGGCTCCTAATTCAAGCTTTCCCAAGATTCCTAGCCAGTCCCTCCAGGAAAGATGAACTGAATGTAAGTTAGGAGGTAAGCAGTAAAGGGACGGCTCCAAGCCACCCCTAGACATAGGCTGGTGTCCAGCTGTTTTCCAAAATATATTTGCAAATGGAGAAAGTGAGTGTGGAGGACATCCCTCCCCCAATCCCAGGGACTGCCCCCCCCCCCGCCGCCATTACCCACTCTCCACTGAGTCCTTATTTCATTTAAAAAAAAACAAATAAACAAAAAAACAAAAGTAAAAACAAAACCAAAAAAGCAGTCTGTACAAGGACTGGATCTGGGTGCTGCTGCTGCTCCCTTCTTCCCAGGGACAGAGCTGGGTCTCAGGGACAGTCTCTGAATGGGTTGCCGTAGTTCCTAGACACCCCCTTGGGGCCTTCTTTGCACTCGGCCCAGCCTCCCTAAGTCGTTCAGTGCCAAGGATCTGGAAGAAGTCAGGCTGGGCCATTCTCAGCCATCTAGGAGTTGAAGTAGGAAAGGAGATTCCTGGCATGGCAGGCTCCCCTGGACATGATCCAAGGGCCTGCTCCCTGCCTGGTGCCGATGTGGGCCAGAAGTCAGGCCTTCCACACGCCCTGAGGGTTCAGTAGGGCCTCAGTGGCCCTGGGCTTTTGGCTCATACTGGCATGTCCAGACCCAAGTACTCAGGGTTCTCTGCCGTAGGGGTCCCTTCAAAGGTGCTGGGTGGAGTGCCCCGCTCTGATGGGTCCTGGTCCCAATAATAGAGGTTGTCAAAGGCTGGGCTGAAGGCTGGAGAAGGGTGGGACTGAGGGGCAGCCCTGCCCCGGGGTGCCAAGTACTCAGGGTTCTCCACGGCAGCCCCAAAGGCAAAAACGTCTTTGACAACCCCATTCTTCCCAGGGGATAGCGTCTTGGGCCTTTCCAGAGTGGAACCAGCAGGTCGAGGAGGCGGCAGAGGACCCTCTAGGGGTGAGGGGGGCTGTGGGTGAACCTCTGGCTGGTTCACATATTCTGAAAGGACAAGAGAAGGAATCTTGTGAGGGGGTGGAATCTGTGTGTCCCAGCTGCTACAACTGCCCTGCAGCAGGCCCTGGGCAGAGCACCCCCAACCCCCACCTCCCAATCTCTCAGCTCGAGCCTGACTTCATACCCGGCTGGGGGCTGCAGGTCAAGGGGGCAACGTAGCCATCAGCCTCGGGAGAAAGGGGTACTGTGGGGTCCTCGCTGTACCGCTGCAGAGGACTAGAGTCATGTTGGGGGAGGGGCTGCAGTCCCTTGGCCGCCCCCATTCCCAAGTCACCATCAAACACATCAGAGCCTGCCCCTTCGGAAGGTGCCAGCGGAGATCTGGGAGGCTCCTCCTCAGAGGGCTCCAGCCCCAGTGTCAGCTCACCACCGCCACTCTGAGGACAAGAGAAGGTCAAAATGGAGGTCATTCATGGATCTGAGATGGAGGCTCCATGGGAAGTGACAGGGTCCCAGGAGATAAATCATCTCTGATGTATGACAGAGGCATGGTAGAAAGAATGGGATCACAGTTGGAAAGCAGTAAGAATCCTTCTTAGGGAAAATGGGGCCTCCTTCATGAGAGGTAATGGCTGGAGGACATCGGAGGAAGGAACCCTAGTCCACTGGAGTCAGGGGAGGTATCCAACGACACCCACCACCATGTGATGGGAGCACTGACCCTGGTGGATGTGCTGCGGTGCCTGCGATGGGCCGTGCCTGCAGCACCCGGGGCAGGGTCTGGGCAGAAGAAGCCCTGCTGGGGTACCAGGTACTCCTCCGCATCCACCAGGTCGCCCATGTCGTCATCCTCCAGCAGCGAGCGGTAGAAGGTGCTATCCAGGGGGCTAGCAGGCCCCATGTCTTCATTCTGGGGAGGAGGGAGACAGCGTGGCAGCCTCTCCCCAGCCCAGTACACAGCCTCCTGAGGGTGGCTCAGGGAGGGCTAGAAGTCTGATGAGTCAGGCAGGAGCTTAGAGGCCTGGGACCCAGGAATCATTCTCCCTTTCCTCCCTTCTAAGGGAGAGTGCTCTTAGCCATAGGCCGGGATGGGGTGAAAGGTTCAGTACCTGGATGACCACAAAGCGCTGGGGGTCCCTGGCCATGCGGGAGAATTCAGCCACTAACTCCCGGAACCTCGGCCGACATTCAGAGTCAATCATCCAACCTGGGGGTGGGCAAGAGCCCGGCATCTCAGTTCTGGCTGCAGCCTGCATGCAGCACCCCTCACCCTCACCCCCAGTCTCGACAACACTAGAGTCCAAAGCCCTCTGATGATAGAGAATCTACTAGTTTCCCCTTTTTATTTTGCATCAGTCTTTTTTCCTAGCTGGCCCTCGCTAGCTCCTCTGGACTGGTACTGTAAAAGGGCAGGGAGAGCCTTCTGAGACTCCATTAACCATATCACCATGCTCTTGGCCCCCCCCATGCCCCTTGTAGGCCCATCCGCCCAGAACCACCCACCCCTCCTCCAAGCAGCCAACACAGCTCAAGAACGCACATTTGACCATGATCATGTAGACATCAATGGTGCAGATGGGGGGCTGGGGCAGCCGTTCTCCCTTCTCCAGCAGGTCAGGAATCTCCCGGGCTGGGATCCCATCATAAGGTTTGGCCCCAAAAGTCATCAGCTCCCACACAGTCACACCTGGGGCAGAGATGGGGTAAAGTGGTGGGAGGACCACAGGCAGCTTTAGTGTACGGAGCCTCAGAGGCTCTGCCCAAGAGCCTGGCACCATGGGGGAAGGAGGAATGATGCAGTGCCAAAGGGCAGGAGATAACTCGGTCTTCCCCCAATCCCTGAGAAGTGCACAGACTCTGGCAGCTTGAGGCACTGGCAGCCTCTTCCTTCCTTCTCATATTCATACTAAAGGTGTCCATTATTTCACCCCATCCTTCCACCCACATTCTCCCCAGGGCCATGGCTCCTTGTCCACCCTCCCTACCCACCCCATCACACACCATAGCTCCACACGTCACTCTGGTGGGTAAACCGCCGCCGGAGAATGGACTCCAATGCCATCCACTTGATGGGCACCTGGTAGAGCAGAGAAGGAAGTCCTCCAACCAGGTCTGAGTTCTCTCAGGGGCCAGACCCCACTCCCCCTTGTCTCACTCGGTTCGCTTGTCTAACCTTGCCCCCATCCGCGTGGTACTCTGTCTCGTCAATGTCTAGCAGCCGAGCCAGCCCGAAGTCTGTAATCTTCACATGGTTGGGACTCTTGACCAGTACGTTCCGGGCGGCCAGGTCCCTGTGCACGAGCCGCACATCCTCCAAGTAGCTCATCCCCTGGGGTCAGAGGCACCAGTGTGGACCTCGCTCTGCCAAAACTCTCCCAGGAAACCTCCCTATCCAGAGGCTTGCTCCCCAAGGGCACCTGCAGAGCCCTGGCCCCCAAAGTGCATACCTTGGCAATCTGCACACACCAGTTCAGCAGGTCCTGAGAGCCCAGGCGCCCACGGTGTTCTCGAACGTGGTCTAGGAGGCAGCCATAGGGCATCAGCTGTGTCACCAGCTGCACTGTGGATGTCAGGCAGATGCCCAGGAGGCGGGACACATATGGGGAGCCTACACCAGCCATCACATATGCTTCCTGGAAACAAGGGCACGCACTGAGAGGGTATGGGAAACCACTAACCCCCAACCACCACACACCACACACCCCTCCCATGGGCTGAGCCATGGTAACGGGACCCTCAGCCAATCCAATCCCATTCATCACAAACCAGAACCATGGCCCACAGACTAGGGAGGCTAAGAGTAGAGATTTGGGGGAATCACAGGGTGTCCCCCAAAACCCCAGTGAAGAGAGAGAGAGCCCAGTCCCCCGTGCCCCCAGCTGGAGAGGGTGGAAGGGCTTACGTCCAAGATTTCCTTGTTGGCTTTGGGAGATGTGTTTTCCCTCAACACCTTGATGGCCACGGGGATTTTCACATTTTCCCCATCAGGGATCCAGATGCCCTGGGCAGAGAGGAGGATGTGAGCAGGAGAAGGACCGGCCAGATCCAACCTGCAGCCGTCCTTCTTGGGGCCACTACTTGGGCTCCCAATTCCCTCCCCCACCCTTGGGCCAGCCCCATTATTTAGCAACAACCTCACCATTTAGACCCACTGGCCACTCCCAATCCCTTATCCTTAACTGCCCTACTCAACTGCGCCACCCCCGGCTCCTGGTCCCAACACACCCTCCGCCACACCCTGCAGCATCCTCTAGGACCCCCCACCCGGGGACTTTGGCCCCACCCCTGACCTTGTAGACGGTGCCAAAAGCTCCAGATCCTAGCACCTTCACCTTCCTCAGCTCTGTCTCTTTTAAGATCCGCATCTGAGCCTGATTGGGCATCGCTCCGCTGGGCGTCAGAGGCTCCACCAGCTGGGGTGAGGGGGTAGTGGGTCAGTGCTGCGGGTTGGGCCGCAGACCCCAGGCCGCGCGA
The DNA here is from genome assembly GCF_002263795.3 of Bos taurus. NCBI lineage: Eukaryota > Metazoa > Chordata > Mammalia > Artiodactyla > Bovidae > Bos > Bos taurus. The sequence goes on along the minus strand of NC_037346.1, from coordinate 40,092,652 downwards.
GAGGCCCTCAGGCCGCCTCACCTCCGTCTCCTGCAGCAGCCTCCGCATCGTGTACTTCCGGATCTTCTGCCGCCTTCGCTTAATGAGGATGCCGAACACCAGCCCCACAAGGACAACCAGCAGAACGCCCACCACAGCGGCAATGATGGATGTCACAGGGCTGGGGGCACGAGCCAGGATCATGGATTGGGGACCAGTCTGGGGCAGGGGGGATGAAGGGGTCCCACGGCGGGGCGCGGTGGTGGGGGAGGAGGGAGAGGGGGCTGTCACTGGCATTTGGAAAGGGAAGTCAGAAGGGTGACCCACAGGCTCCCGTCCTGTCTGACCTACTCTAAAACCTACCTTGGCTCCTTACCGTCTGGGAAATAAAGTCCAGGCTCCTTGCTAGGATTCAAAACCCTCTACACCTACGTCTGCAAGTTGCCTATGCTCTTGCCCATGGCTCTAGCCCAGGATTCTCAAACTTCCTGACAAAACTCACCAGGGAGCTGGTCAACCTGTGAGAGTATGGAGCCCCACCCTCCAGAGATTTTGACTGTGGTATGAGGTGGGGCCCAGGAATGTGCCCACAGAGATTCTGATGCTCTAGCCAAAATTTTCACCCATAGGTCACGATTTCCACATCTCCCAGCCTTTGTTATAACACTTCTGCTTGGATCACCATTTCTGCATGAGGTCATCTTTCAAGACTCTGCTTATCCTGGGATAGAAGGCCCTCCTGGGCACTGACCCTACATCCTCGTCACCCTTGTTCCCCTCCCTTGCTTAGCCAAGGGCTGGCTTATCACAGACCTCAAATGGACCCTTATTTCATGGACAAATGCTTACTTAGGATACACTCCAATCTTTTTTCCCTAAAACCCTTCCCAAAACACCCCTCTGCCTAGAAATCAAGTCCAACGATGGCAGTGATAGACATCACAGGGCCTGTGGCCTCGTGGTAGGGGAGAGCCTATGCCCTCCAGATCTGGCCCTGACTCAGACTTCACCCCCTACTCCTTCCTCTGTGCTTAGTCAGTTACCCACCACAGCAGAATCTTCAGCAAACACATCCTATACTTTCTGGACACCCCTCACCATGCTGCCTGGTTGCTTTCCTCCTAATACAAGTGACATTTCCGCCCCTCTTTCAAAACCTAGCTCATGTGCCTAAAGCCTCCCACTGATCCCAGGGATGTATTCACTGTCCTTCCCTCAGTGCTGCAGCTATGCTCTCTTCTCAACGTGCCTCGAGTCCCAGGGAGTTGAAGGCTGCCTGTGTCCCTTATGAGACACCTAGCTATACAGGGTGGGGAGGTGCTGGGTGTCTTCCTATTCCCTGACCCCCAAGCAAGCTGAGCAGGCCTTCCATCCCCTGCATGTGTGTGCACATACGTGCTCAGTCACTCAGTCGTGTCCAACTCTTTGCCACCCCATTGATTGTAGCCAGCCAGGCTTCTCTGTCCATGGGATTTCCCAGGCAAGAATACTGGAGTAGGTTGCCATTTCTTACTCCAGGGGATATTCCCGACCCAGGGATTGAACCCTGGTCTCTTGTGTCTCCTGCACTAGCAGGCCAGTTCTTGACCCCTGCACCACTTGGGAAGCCCCTCCATCCACTAGTTGAAGCTAATTGAAAGGAGCATCCACAGTGGAAGAGTAGGCTGGGGAGGACACGTGTCATGTCAGGACATGACACCTAGCAGCAGTGACCACCCAGGGGTCAGTGGGGGACTGGGGGCAATGTGGGATGCATTCTGGGGACCAGGCTGACCTGGCTCTCTGCTCGGCGGGGCAGCCCTTGTCATCCAAGTCCACACAGCTGCAGGAGAGAGAGAGTCCCGTCAACAAGGCTGGGAACCACCTCCTACACTCACTCCAGCCTCACAGGAGCCCAGGAGGTGGGTGTGACTGGGTTATGATCCCCACTTGACAAAGGCAGAAACTGGGTTCGAGGTCACCAGGGCTCTTTCCACCATCCCACGGGGGAGTCCTCCAGTCTGTAAACCCATATCCTTTGTACCTCCCTGTGGTGGGTAGGAAGTGGCGGCACCCAAAGGAGCATCGAGTCCAAGAGCTTGGCCATCTCCTCTGTAGAGGATGCCAGTGTAAACTACTACTGTAGTTGGGCAAACTCCTGCTGTCCTCCTAGCGGTTCCACCTCTGGGGATAAACCCTAAAAATGCCAACACCTGTACACTAGGGGGCATGTACAAGATGCTCACTTGTACATGGAGCTCAAGTGCAATAAACTGCCAAAAAGAAAAAAAAGGAAACAAGTTCAGTCATACTCTCAGGCAGGGACACAACTAAATAACTCCATATTGCAGACTGAGTAGTTTAAAAAAAAGGAGGTAGATTGATATGCATTGACAGGAAAGGGCCTCCAAGATACATAAAGGGGGGAAGGTGCAGGGAAGCAAAGTGTATATGAGTCAAATGAAATTGCTGAGAAATAGATGAGCTTATATGAAACTGTTGTTTCTTGATCATTTTTGATTTCCAAAAACAGCAATCTTATATGACTCAACCTAACATATACGTAAAATGCATTTATGTAAACATGTGCAAAAAAGCCTGGAGGAATGCACATACCAGAGTGACCTGGTAGTTCTCCCCAGGGAGGGGAGGGGCTGGGTGGGTGGGGCAGTGGGAGAAAGGGCACTTCTGCTTTACACTGTTTACTTTGATACTGCTGAAAATGTGTCTTACAAGAATGTATGCACGTGTTCCACGTGTTATCAAAAACAACCAAGTAAAAAAATAAAAAGAACAGGGCGGATCACTGTATTAGGACATGAAAAAGCATTGCAAGAACTGCAGTGTTACGTGAGAAAAAGCAATTTGCAAACAATAGGTATGGTCTATGCTCCTATTTTTGTAAAAAGAAATATAGACCAGAATGTGCACAGATAAGAATTAGAGAATAAAAATAATATATAAACATATTTTATATATTATATAATAATACATATGTTAGCATATGCACATATAAACTGGAGGGAGAATATGGCAAGTTATTAACAGTGGAATAGAACTGTTAATACTATTAATTTATTCTTCATGCTTTAATTTAAAAAATTTTAACAATATGTATTACTTTTGTGATCAAGAAAAAAAAGATAAAAAAGTTAAGGGCCTTGGGGTAAGCAAAGGCAGAGATGTCCCACTTTTTACAATAAGAGCCTCAGAGAGGCTCCTGGAACAAGCCCTTCTTTATATGGGGAAGGCCCTCAGACTCACGAGTGGGTGCAGTTGATGGGGCATGGCTGGCATATGCCCTCCTCATCTGGAAACTTCCAGATGGGCATGAAGGAGAGGTCAGGCTTCACACCACTGGGGCAGCGAGCCACGCAGAAGGGAGGATCCTTGTAGTGGGCACAAGCCACACATTGGTCAGCCTCCTGGGAGGGAAGAAAGGATTTGTGGGGGGCTGGCACCGATACCCCTGGGGCAGCAAGACTAGGCCCCTGGGTCCCCTTGGTGCTTCCCATGGCCACTCGGCAGCACTTTTCACCCTGCTTTTAGAACAGCTCCAGACCTGCTATGTCTGCTACCCCTGTTCTGCACCCAGCTCCCCAGTGCTCAGGCACAGTGCCAAACCCTATTTTAAGTTAATTCTTACTGTATCCCAGTGGGGTGGGCACTAGCATAACACTGATTTCACAAGTGAGCCAACTTAGATTGGAAGTGACACCTGGATTTGAAACCAGGTAATCTGATGCCTGAGCGCCCAGGTCTAACCGCCTTGACACTGCCACAGCCAAGCACACAGGCTTCCCTGGGCCTTCTGCATGGTCGGAAGGGTCTCAGGGTCCACAGTTCTTGCCGTTCCCAGCATCCCAGCCTCCTTCCACTCTCCTACTGTTCAGGGCTTGGAGCCCTCCTCAGGGATATTTTACTGGACTTGGCCAGGTCCCTGGCAGCTCCCCCCACCAACCCCGCCGAGCTTCCCACCACTCAGCTCTGAGCCCACAAGCACCTCACCGAGCCAAAGCAGGTCACTGAGCCATTCTGGGGATGACACTCGGGGTGGCACGGCAGACAGTACCTGTCCTTCACGTACTCCCGGGGGAGCCTGAGGGGAGCACAGCCAGTGAAGGGGTCTGGAAGGAGCCCCTGTGCACCTCCCTCCACCTCCTGGCCGCCCCCTCCTCCGCCCGGCGCGTACCCCTGCAGTACTCGGCATTCCTCCACGCATTCCTGGCCCCGAAGGAACTGGCTGCAGTTGACGCACTGGGTGGGCCCGGGACCCCAGCAGTGCCCTTGGGCGCACAGTGGGTAGCAGGCCAGGCCCTCGCCCACTGCAGTGAGGAGGAAGGGGTCAGAGGGGACTCTTATGGGAGGTTCCAGGTCTCAGGGAGGCGGGGGCGGAGGTGGGGGGGGGAACGGGACTGAGTTTGTGGGCGTGGCTCTGGGCTAGAGAGGCGGGATAGCTGCCGAGCACAGCAGGGAGAAAGTTATGAGGTTCCAAGAACAGAGGAAAGGGAAGGGAGGGATGCCAAGGCAGCGTGGCTGGACCCAGCTAGAAGCCACGCCAAGAGGCCAGGCCAGCCAGAGCTGGGTCAGCGATGGTGAGCCTGGGACTGGCAGTGCGCATGCACAGGGAAGTCGATGGCTGCCGCCAGAGGCCCCTGGGCGCGCCAGTGCGCTGGCAGACGCGGAGCCTGCAGCGCCGGGCTCTCTGTCTTACCGCACTCATCCTCTGGCCTGTTGGCGCTGTGGAGCAGAGCCTGGTGGGGGTTCTGGAAGAGCTGGTCCCAGGGCACCGTGTGTACGAAGCAGAGGCGGGCGTTGCGGTGAATGAGGGCCAGCCCGCTGCCCAGTTCCCGCAGCGAGCGCAGCCCCAGCCAGCTGATGCCCAGCCCTTGCAGGGTCAGCGAGTAGGCACCACTGTGGGGGAGTCGAGGGGGTGCATAAATGCAGGGGGGCAGCGCACCGCTGACCACCCCCATCAGCCAGAGCTGCCCTCGTCTTCCTCCTGTCCCCAGCACACGCTGCAAACTCCCATGGAAAGGTTCCTGCTGGAGTCCCCGGAGAACAGGAACCCCCTTCTCTTCACTATACATACACCCAAAACTTCTCCCAGACCTCCCTGGGCAGCTCCTCTCCGCAGGGAACCCCTCCCCTGGTGCTCACTCATGCAGAACTCGTCCCCGGATTACTCGCAGGTTCTGGAAGACGCTGAGGTCAGGCAGGCTGTCTGGCCACGCTGAGATGTACAGGTAACCTGCAGGCACAGGGTGAGGCTAGGGTATGGGGCCAGGATGAGAACCCCCAGCCCCATGAGAGCAGGCTTCAGAGAGACAGGGCCCACCTGTGATCTCCTCCAGAGACTCAAACACTTTGAGCTGCTCAGCCTGCAGCGGGGCGATGTTAGAGTCTGGGTCCCTAGAAGAAGGATTAGGGGAGGAGTCAGCAGGGCCAGGCAGAGAAGGCAATGGCACCCCACTCCAGTACTCTTGCCTGGAAAATCCCATGAACAGAGGAGCCTGGTAGACTGCAGTCCATGGGGCTGATGAGAGTTGAACAGGACTGAGCGACTTCACTTTCACTTTTCACTTTCATGCATTGGAGAAGGAAATGGCAACCCACTCCAGTGTTCTTGCCTGGAGAATCCCAGGGACAGGGGAGCCTGGTGGGCTGCCGTCTATGTGGTCGCACAGAGTTGGACACGACTGAAGCAACTTAGCAGCAGCAGCAGCAGCAGGGCCAGGAAGGGGGTGGGTACAATCTGCTCCACAAGCTGGCCCTGTCACCCTCCCCCACGTCCCCTCCACTTAAACCCTTTGCCCATCAAGGCTGGCTGTTCTCATCCTGAGCTTCAAGCCCAGGCCCTAGTTTGGCAGGATCTATCAAAATAATATGTATATCCTTTGATCTAGAAATTCTACTTCTAGGAATGTGCCCTGGAAAGACACTGGCCCCTGTTTCCAGAGGCATGTACAAGGGAGAACTGTTTGTTAGAGGGAAAATAAAACACCTAAGGAAATTAAAAATTTTTTAATATTTTAAATTAAATACCTAAATATTCCATCAGTAAATGAGGAGCTGTTAAATGTAACCCTGATCTATTCAGACTATTGATGAAAAACAACATTTAGGAGCATGTATTGGATTAGCCAGCAAGTTTGTTTGAGATTTTCCATATGATGTTATGGAAAAAACTTGAATGAACTTTTTGGCCAAACAAATAGTATTTTCTGGGCACAGTTATAAGAGCTTTGCAAATATTAACTCATTTAAACTTTATAACAACCTTATGAGGGCGGACTATTTCTGCCCCCATTTAACAGATGAGGAAGCTGAGACACAGCAAGAAAGACCACATGACTAATAAGTGGTAGAAGCCAGGTCTCAAACCCTGGCAGCCTGGGCTCTTAGCTGCTACTGTTCGCTGCCACCTGCTTCATTGCTGTTGAAAGAACAAGGCAGCTGAACATGAACTAACTGTCATACTCAGCTCTCCAAAGCCACGGGCAGACAATATTCACAGCAGGCTCACATTTTAAATCAACCTTCCCCCTCAAATTATTAGAACTACATTTCTCTGTGCATGTAGGTCTATATACGTATGAATGGTCTAGACGAACACACACCATTACCAGTGGTCTCCTCTGGAAAGGGGAGTAGAGGTGGAGGAAGTGAAGAGAATGTTCTCCTTTTTGTAATACACACTTTTACTGAAGTATAATTCACATACAAGAAACCACACAGATTTTTAGTGTGCAGTTTGATGAGTTTTGTCAAATGCATCCATTCACATATCCACCTCCACCAGGGATACACAGAACAAGTCCGTCACCCTGGAAATGTCCTTTGCGTTCCTTTCCAGGCCCTCCCCCGGCACAATCGCTGTTCTGACTTGTGTTACCACACAGTGGTTTTGCCTATGCTGGAATAAAGGCAGTCACACAGCATGGACCTCTCATCTGACTTATTTCACTTTTCATAATATTTTTAAGATTTTTTTGATGTGGACCACTTTTAAAGTCTTTATTGAATTTGTTACAACAGTGTTTATTGTTGTTTATGTTCCATTTTTTTTTGGCCATAAGTCATGGGGGAATCTTAGCTCCCCAGAGATGGAACCCGCACCCCCTGCATTGGAAAGCGAAGTCTTAACCACTGGACCACCAGGAAAGTCCCAGCATAATGTTGTTCTGTGTATCCATAGGCTGTTTCTTTCATTGCTGAGAATTTCACTGTATGGATATACCGTTTCTACAGTTAACCCTTGAACAATGCCTGGGTTAGGGGCACCCAACCCCTCTCTGAAGTTGAAAACCCCAGTATAACTATGTAGTCAGCCCTCTGCATCCACAGTTTCAGATTCCAGCAACCCCAGATTGTGCAGTACTGCAGTATGGATTTACTGGGGAAAGTTCATATTTAAATGGACCCGAGCAGTTCAAAGGCCTTCCCAGGTGGTGCTAGTGGTAAAGAACACAGCTGCCAATGCAGGAGGCATAAGATACATGGGTTCGATCCCAGGGTTGGGAAGATCCCCTGGAGGAGGGCATGGCAACCCACTCCAGTATTCTTGCCTGGAGAATCTAACGAACAGAGGAGCCTGGCGGGCTATAGTCCATAGTGTCGCAGAGGCAGACATGACTGAAGTGACTTAGCACACACACAAGCAGTTCAAACCCATGAGGCCCAAGGGTAAGCTGGGTTTATTCATTCAGCTACTGATGTTGTTGTTTAGTCACTAAGTTATGTCCAACTCTTTTGCTACACCGTGAACTGTAGCCTCTAGGCTCCTCTGTCCATAGGATTTCCCGAGCAAGAATACTGGAGTGGGTTGCCATTTCCTCCTCCAGGGGATCTTCCCAACCCAGGGATCAAACTGGCATCTCCTGCATTGGCAGGTGGATTCTTTACCACTGAGCCACCAGGGAAGTCCAGCTATTGATAGACATTTGCATTATTTTCAGTTTGCGGCCATTATGAATAAAGCTACTGTGAACTCACAGAGAATTTTACTTTATCTGGATGGCGTGACCTCCATACAAGTAAGTGCATGTTTATAGATAACATGTCATTTATGAGAAAAATTCCAGGAATTTCCCGGTGGTCCAGTTAGGACTTCTCCCTTTCATTGCCAAGGGCCCAGATTCAATCCCTGGTCGGGGAACTAAGATCCAGCCAGTCACATGATGTGGCCAAAAACAACAAACAACCAAAAACCAAAAACAACGAGAAAAACCTTCCCCCGCCCCCACCCACCCCCACTTCCCCCCATGGCCACCCCACCCCAGCCAAGCTGGTCTTCCACCAGCTTCCTTTGTATCCTGGGTCTCCCTCTTCTGTCTCCCACCACCCCCTAGAAACACTGCCACCTCAGGATTCAGTGACTGCCCTAATGCTGTCTCAGGCTGTGTGTCCACCCTTAACTTCGAGTATCCTTACCCTGCAAAGCTCTCTGGCAGAAACGCCAGGCTCCCAAAAATCTTCTTGCAGCCGGCAAACTCCTGGATGTTGGCACTGGTGACCGCCCTCACCTCCCGCAGGTGTTCCATGCCCAGACCATAGCACACTGTGGGGAGGGGGCAGGGACATTCAGCCTCCACATGGAGCACCAGGAACTCAACCTCCTGGATCCTGTCCACAGTCCCCTCCTGGGTCCACACGCCCCCTCCCCACATTGACAGGAGACACAGGGGAACTTGTGGGCCAGGGGCAGAGTCAGTGGGAAAAAAGGACTGGGTCCCAGGACAGTCTGAGGAAGGGTGGCGCAGTGGGCTAGGCCAGGCTGGCTGTTTCAGGGGGCAACCACTGGGTACCTGGGGCACAGGGCTTGCTGCATTTCTCACACCTCTGGGTTCCATCCTCAGCTGTCACCTCTTGGTTGTTCAGGGGACAAACCAGGGTGCAGGATCCCACATCCGTAGACAGGTAGTTGTCTGAGGAGGTCAAGATCGTGTGTCCATGTATCCTGGCCTTTCACCCCCACACCCACCATGAGCCGTGTCACCATGCCCAGGCAGTACAATAAGAATTATATCAACTGAGACTGAAATGCCCTTACAACATGCCTGAGCCCTGGACACTCGTCCTTTCCTCATGAAAGCCTTATGTGATAGGTACAGTTAGATTACCATTTTGCCAAAAGGGAAATCAAAGCACAGAGTTTTCTGTAAATTACTCAAGGTCATCGTGCTAGAAAGTGGAGGAGCCAGGATGTTAACCCAAATGGCCTGACCCTACAGTTTGTACTCGAGCCCACCATAGGGAACGTATGACCAGCACCCAAGAGCCCACTGCTATCTCCCACAAGAGGAGCAAAGAAGTCCCCAGATCCAAGGCCAGTCTCTGAATGCTTATCAGTAAACAGGGGAGCTAATAAATCAAACTCAGATCCATCTGACCATAGAGTAAAAGTTAACATTTAGGAGTGCTGAGTACTGGCTGGGCACAGTTGTAAGAGTTTCACAAATATTAATTCATTTAAACTTTATAACCACCTTAGGAGAGCAGGACTATTTTTGCCCGCATTTAACAGATGAGGATACCGAGATGCAGCAAGAAGCTCACATGACTAGTAAGTGGCAAAGCCAGGCCTTTTTTTTTTTTTTTTTTTAGAGCCAAGTCTTGAACGCAAGCCTCCTGAGCATGGGCTCTTAGCTGCTATTTGCCACCGCCTGCTCCGCTGCTGTTTAAAGAACTGGGCAGCTTGACACAAACTGCCATGATGAGCTCTCCAAAGCCAGTGGCAGACAATACTCACAACATGCTCCCATTTATATAAACCAAACTCCCCAGCAAAATTACTAAGACTGTGTTTCTCCCCAGCACTTACAAGGACAGGCCGTCACACAGCTGGCACCGAAGGTATAACGCCCCTCGGGGTTGGGCATGGACTCGAAGGTGTCTGTGTTGTAGGTGACCAGAGCTGGGCAGTGCAGCTCGCAGATGCCGCTGTGGTTGAAGTGGAGGCAGGCCTGGGGGACAGGCAGTGGGTGGGCACTGGGCTGTTTGGCCCTGGCGTGCCAAGAGCCATAGGACAACACTGGATGGGATGCCCCTCCCCTTGCAGCCTGAGGGCTGGGGCCCAGAGGGCACATACCAGGCAGTCAGAGTGCTTGGGGCCAGTACAGCCAGCAGCGCACTGCTCATGGCAGCAGTCGGTGGGCTGTGGGCCCTTACAGCGGGCACAGCCACTGGCACAGACGGTCCGCGTCACTGTCAAGTGGAGGCAGGATGAGGGCTGGGCGGCAGTCTAGGCACCAGCCCCACCTTCTAGGGAGACTTCCTGCCCCAGGGAAGAGGCCGAGGGCTGGCACAGCCCTCCCGTGTCACTCAGCCCCTGCCCTCCAGACCCTGTGCAGCCTGTAACTCACAGCTCTGACAGTCCTGAGAACTTTCTCCCCAGCAGTTGGGAGCTTTACAAGCTGGAGAACAGGGTGCGCCTGGAGGAAGAAACAGAGAGGTAGTGAGCGAGACCAAGACCAGGACGTGCAATGCACAGTGAGGGACAGACCCAGGCAGGAAAAGAGGACTTCAAAGCCAGGGACACGATCTAGAAGCAGAGAAAAACAGGACAGAGAACCACGGAGATGAAGAGACGCAGAGAAAGGGGAGATGGGTGCTGTTAGTGCGGCAGCAGAGTGGGGCAAGGAGTAAGCCAGGAGTTTGGGGTCGCTGGGCTGCGTGAGAAAGGGTGGCGGCTGCAGGCAGCGGGGAACGAGGCTTACAGGCCCGTGAGCGGTTGGTGTCTATCTGCTTGAGGGGCAGCTGGTTGTTCTTGTGGAAGATATCCTCCCACAAAATCGTGTCCTGGTGGCAGAGCTGGGGGTTCCGCTGGATCAAGACCCCTCCCTTGAGGATCTCTGTGGGGTGGGCAATAATCAGGGGCTTCTTCCCCCATCTGGCATCTTCTTATCTCCCCTGGGGCCTGCCTGCCTTCTAAAAGTAGAGCAGGCCTCTGAAACACACCCCGGGTTCCTCGGGGAGCAGAGAACACCCCTTCAGCATCTTTGAGCCTTATCAATACCACCCACAAACTAAGATCCAGGGAGGAGTGACTTGTCCATGCCACCGCCTCCTCTCCTCCACCTCTGCTGTGTGCACATGGCTTAGCAATTAAAAGAGTGTGAAACCCAGCCTCACCACCACTAACTAGCTGTGCGACTTATCCTCCGTAAACCTGTTTTCTCATTTGTAAAACGAGAACATTGATGTTTCCCTTGCAGGATTATGGCAGGACTGATGGGATTATGCATGCAAAGCACGGGGCACTCAGAGTCTGAAACTCTGTCTGCTTCAGGGCTGCCACGTACAGTTACACGGGTTGTTCACTGTACATGTGCACTCAGCCAAGAAGCGGGCAAAAATCCAGCCTGCATCCTAATCATCAAACTATGCGGGCTGGTGCAAGCTGTGACTTCCTGGGAAGAGGGGAAATCTTTCTGAATCTTCACAAGGGCGCCTTTCCTAGCTCCACCTGCATCCATCCGGAAGGGACCCCAGTTCTGACTCACACAGTCACCCCTTGGCTAGTAGGGACCCCTGGCCAGCTCTCAACAACCAGCAGAGAGTTTCCACGATAAAGATGGCCACCTGTGAGGCTTCGCAGCTGCAGCTCCTGCAGCCCTCCTGGGGCTGTGCCTGCAGCAGGGGCAGCACTTTCCAGAAAGTCTCCATTGTCCAGCACGGCCAGGGCGTAGTGTTCCTCAAAAAGCTGGGTGCCTCGCACGATTCGCAGTCTCTGCAGTGGGACCTGACTCACTCGATTGTGAGCGATGAGCACATAGCCCTGCACCTCCTGGATTTCCTGGGAAGGGACAGAGGAGGAGAGGGCTGAGGCAGGTTGGGCCCTGGACCACTACTACCCAACCCCCAAGACCTCCTCAAGGTCCCCTGTGCTTGGGGATCTTGGGCAAGGGCCCAGCTGCCAAGCAGTCTGCCTACCACCTCCCCAAACCAGGTTCTAGGACCAAATTCTAGTATGATTAAGAAAGAAAATGAGGGGTGGGGGCAGCACTCTGTCAATTGTGAGCAGGCACCCCACCCTCTCTACACCTCAGCTCCTCCATCTATAAAGGAAATGCCTGGACGAGATGATGTCTGGGATTCAACGGACTAAGCGTCGCACACCTGGCCCCGCTCTGGGACACAACCCAGAGGCTGGCTTCCACTAGCTCTCCTGTTCCTGACCTTTTCACATATATTTCCCACATGATATCTAAATGGGCTCCCCAGGAGGAGTCCAAGTATGCCTATGGCTACCAATGTAGTGTTAGTCACTCAGTCGTGTCCAGTACTTTGCGACCCCATGGACTGTAGCCCACCAGGCTCCTCTGTCCATAGGATTCTCCAGGCAGGAATACTGGAGTGGGTAGCCAATTCCTTCTCGAGGGGATTTTTCTGACCCAGAGATTGTATCTGGGTTTCCTGTATTGCGGGTGGATTCTTTACCATCTGAGCCACCAGAGAAGCACTCACGGCTCCCAATATACAGATAGGGAAACTGAGATCCAGTGAAACCAGGGCCTAGACCACATTCACAGGGCTTGTCAGTGGCAGAACTGGACTCAGAACTTGCCAAGCCTTTCATTACACCAGGTAGGAAGGGGACAGTGGCTGGGACAGTTGGACAGAATGATCACCAGAAGGTGATCATTCTGGTGAGAGAGCAAAAAATATAGCCCAGGAATAGATGCATTCCACCCAGAGATGTCCACAGTCAGCCACACTGTAGACAGAGAGTCAACTGGTCTTAGTGTAGGATGGATGGGGTGAGACATCAGAAGTGACTTCCTGGTTCAGGAGCCACAACGAAAGAGAAAATGTAAGGCGGGAACCTTCTACCACCCATCTGCAGGCAGAGGGCTCAGCCCAGCAGGAAGCAGGGCCTGGCTGGGTCTTGCCCATGGGCCTCACCTGCAGGAAGGAGAGGCTGGCATCAGCAGGCAGATAGGTGAGCTCCAGGTTACCCTGCACCACCTGACAGCCTTGGTAGAGGTGGCGCAGCATGTCCAGGTGGGTCTCGGGACTGGCCGGCAGCCGCAGCTTCATGTCTGTGCCGGTGCACACTGCGGAACAGAGAAGATGGTCAAAGGGCCTGCGCAGTGAGCTTCTCCAACCGGCCACGTGCAACAGCAAAACAAAGTGTGCAAATCTGGGAAAAGGGGGGGAAATCAGGGAAGAGGTTCCCTCCCGCCAACTTGGCCCGTCCTGAGCATCCAGAGGGGGTCCCACTGGGCCAGCCTTAGGGAGCTTGCCCATTCAATCCAGGGTGTTGGCTGGCAAAGAAAGCCTTCTTTTGTCCCAAAGGCACGACTCAGGGCCAATGGGTAAAAATCCCCCAAGAGAGGCGATGATGAATCATGAATCCTCTGGATACCCCCTTCCCCTTTCCTGAGCAAACAATGCCACCCACATGCCAACCTCCTGGCAAGGCATACCCACCCCCGCAATGCCACCCAGAAAGTGGGGAAGGAGGGTCAGCTCGAGTCATAGCTGGGGCCTGGGGACCACCAGTGGCCTGGTCACTGCAGGGACTTCTGGGATTTCCCCAGCAGAGAAAAGGAGCGTCAGATCCCAACTCTGGGTGTCTGGACCCAAGCTGCAGACACTGAGCCAGAGTGCTGCCTGCTCCAAAGCCTCCTCTGCTGGTACCTCACCCTTGCCACCTCTTCAGGGCAAGACTCCAGAACCAGCTGGCAGAATCTGTGCCACGAAACTCCTGCCACAAGGGCACTACGTCAGCCCTGTGTACCTGCCCACTGTCAACCACCAGCCAAGTGGCATCAAGATGAACTGCTACCCAGCCCACCTGGACCCCAGTCCAGTGTCCCTGAGGCCAGAAGTACCCACTAAGTCCAGGGACACTAGAAAGGGTGAACTACCCCTGGTAAGGGGGCACTCTGGCAGAAGCTGGCACCATGCCTACCAGCAGGGGGGAGATTAAAGGGCCCAGTGGAACTCGTTTTTCTGCTCTGGTGAGAAGATGAATCACCTGGCGCGTCTTGCCCAGGAGGGTGTGCCGGGGGAGGTGGGTGGAGGGCACCCCCAGATCCACAGATCCACAGGTGCCTGAGCTGTCTGGAATTCCTGTTGGTCTCCACTTCACCTCCCATGGACTACGTGCAGATTCAGGGAGACAGCACAATGGCTGACTATGGGGTCTGACACCAGGGCTTCTGCTTTCCCCACAACTTGGAGCCTAAGGTCAAATCCTGAGAGGTAATAAGAGACACCCTCTGCCCCCAGAAATCGGAGGAAAGGCTGGCGGGACAAGCCCCAGGGGTCCAGCCTGGGTCAACAGCCACAAGCGGGCAGCAGGAACACCCAGAGTGGTCTCTCTTCCCACCCCTCTGGCCAGGGAGGCAAGAAAGCAAAGAGGGAGGAAGGGGAGGGCCCAGAAATAGAACTCAAGGGTCCCTCCCCCCAGACTCCCAAGAGAAACAGGATCCGGGGGTGGCGGGCCAGGCCCAAAATAACGCCCGCTGCCAGGACCTCCCCCGGCCTCGGCAGCTTCAGCTGCTTTGTAGGCACAGCTGTCTCCAGGTCTGGACCCCAAGGCCCTAGCCCAGGCCAGGGACAGGGACCGGCGAGCTGGGGCAGGGGCCGTCTCCACCCACTGCGGCCTCTGCCGCCTGGAAGGGACACACCAGCTGCGGTAGCCGGGCAATGGGAAAACAACAACAGGAACCCTGGGGGCAACAGGGGCCACTGAGCGTCTACCGTGTGTGGAGCAGGCACTCTGGGTGGAGCCTCAGCCCCCAGAGGCTGGGATCTACAGAAACTGAGGCTGCCAGGAGTTATGCTTCCACGATCATAAAGCTGTGAGCAATAGAGGCACAATTTGAATTGGAGTCTGCCCGACTTTAGATCCCACATTCCTTCCACTAGGCCTAACTGCACACACGCCCCACCCCACACCCTGTGCAAAGGTAAATACACACCAGCTCTGTTGATGCCACTGATTACAACAGGCTCCAGGCCTGAGTGGCTGAGCTGGGCGGGAGGACCAGAAAGAGAGGGAGCCCCGCCCCACGGGTTTGTTTGTGGCCGTTTAGAAGCTGATTAAGACTAAGTGCTTGTGGGAACTTCCCTGGAGGTCTAGTGATAAGACTGAGCTTCCAATACAGTGGGTGCGGGTTCGATCCCTGGTTGGGGAATGAAGATCCCACATGCGGTCAAAAAATAAAGACTAATTGTTTGCAACAGGTGGTAAAGTTGGGACTCTGAGACCTACTCCCTGGAGGCCTGGGGACTAACCCCCAACCTGATATGAAACCAAGAAGCACTTCTACACCCCCATCTTCTCACTCATATCCCTCTCCTCAGTCCTCACCGTGGTCCCCATATCCACTCTCCCTCAGTGATTTCCTCCAGAGTAGGAGGTCCTGTCCCACACAGGAGAGCTTTGTCTCCAGAGCACCTGCCCTTCAGGAGCCAGATCTCTGGAGCAAAGACAGCGTGAGGCAGGACCAGACCAGAGCCAAGGACACAATGAGCCCTGGATAAGTGTTTGTGGAATGGCAGAATGAATGAACTCCAAGCAAGAGTCTCCAAACCAGTGCTTTCCTGGTGGTCTGGTGGTTAAGAATCCACCTGTCAATGCTGGGGACACAGGTTCAATCCCTGCTCCAGGACGATCCCACATGCCACGGGGCAACTAAGCCCCTGTGCCACAACTACTGAGTCCGCAGGCTAGAGCCTGTGAGCCACAACTACTGAAGTCCATGTACTCTAGAGCCCGTGCTCCACAATGAGACGCGACTGCAATGAGAAGCCTGAGCTCTGCAACTAGAGAGTAACCCACTGCTCGCCGCAACTAGAGAAAGCCTACACGCGACAACCAAGACCCGGCACAGCCAAAAATTAATTAATCAGTTTTTTTTAAAAAAAAGAGTCTCCAAACCAACGGGGACCAGCTGAGGTCACTGTGCCCAGCCCTCTGCCCAGAGGCTGGTCACAGTCCCCAAGTTTCTCTAACTGAATGTCAGTGGTCAGGTCCCAGCTCTAGGGGGCTCTCAAGTGGGTTCTCTCCTTTTCACCAGCCTTCAGCCTCACCTGCCTCTCTTGCTCACCCGCACAAAAGCCAACACTTCTTTTTTTCCATGAACACTGCCTGCATCCCCGAAGGTCACCTGCCTCAGACCCACGGGGCCAGAGCCCATTCCAGTGACATCAAGGTTCACCTAGCACACACACCTGCTGGATCAGACAGGGGCCTGGGCTCAGCTAGTTAGGCCAGAACCCTGGAGGGGCTGCTCCCAGTGTAACCCTGATCAAGTCCCTGGATTTCCAGGGCAGAGGTCAAATCAGATCCACCTGTATGCCTAGCAGTACCCGTGACATAGCAGGCGCTCAGTGAATATTTGCTGACCTGACTGGCTGTAAGGTGCGGATGATAAACAATAACAACTCTTACTCTCTGCAGAGAAATTACATGAAAATTAAATGAGATAATGAATCAAGAAACAGTGTGCAAACATGACAAGCCTTTGTCAACAGAGCTGGGGCAACACAACCATTGGCTATAATTCTCCCACTCCTTAAGAGAGCACACACCCCTCTCCCTACCTCGCCTCTCATCCCAGGGGTGGGGAGAAAAGGTGGCCTACTGAAAGATGGAGGTGTCCACATGGAGGGGCTTCCCACAGTACAGACGGGGGGATCTCTTTGCCGATCATGCTAGCACCAGGGGCAGGAACACCCAGCCTGGCCCTATACCAGCCCCAGCGCCAGCCCCACACTGGTCCCTCCCTCGCCTGCAGCCCTGTTGGTTCCACTGGGCCTCTGCCCGACTCCGGCCTTCCATCCCCTGCCAAGCCTAGAGGGCACAAGAGGAGGGCAGACAGGGCCTGGACATGGAAGGGAAGAACCCAAAGTCAAGAGGGAAACTGGGGCTGGGGGCGCAGCTCACCCTTATTTTCACCACAATAACAAACAGCACCTCTGCCCTAGTCTGGCCACCTGACTGCCCCTGAGGCTTTGCGTAACACTTTGATCAACAATTTTTTTTTTTTGGCTCTGTCTGGCCTTAGTTGTAGCATGCGGGATCTTTCCTTGTGGTGTGTTTTTTTTTTGGTTTTTTTTTTTTTGGCTCTGTCTGGTCTTAGTTGCAGCATGCGGAATCTTTCCTTGTGGTGTGCGGGCTTCTCTAGTTGTGGCGTGCTCGGGCTCCAGAGTGCAGGGGCTCTTGGGCTCACTAGTTGCCCTGAGACATGTGGGAATCTTAGTTTCCCAACCAGAGATCTGAGGTGTGTTCCCAGTATTGGAAGGCAGATTCTTAACCACTGAAATACCAGAGAAGTCCCTCTGATCAACTCTTGATGACTCCTCATCAGAGTCCAAAAATGCCCTGGACATTACTGGGTTGCTGAGAAGCCTTGGCTAAGTCACTTTGTTTCTCTGAACTTCAGAGAAGTTTCTCATCTGTGCTCCTGCTTCACAGGATTGTTGCAGAGAAGCAATGAAACTGTAATGGATGAGAACTTAGCAAATAGAAAGCGTGCCGCACTTTTCTAAAGTTAAGTCCATAAAGCAGGAGTCTGGGTAATTCCAAACCAAGAGAAAATGAAAAGCCCTTTGTATTTGACTTTGTAATACAATGTATTTTCTCTTTTGGCATTTGAGCCTAGCTTTCAATTATTATTTTTTATTGAATAGTAGAATGAGGTTACTTTCTCTAAGCATAGCAAAAACAAGGAAGGAGACTGTGGGGGAGAATCCTTCAGGAATTAAAGTATGGTCTGTCCAAGACGTGTTTACTGCATTTTACAAAACCTTGACTGTAAGAAAAGAAAATCCCAACCCCCTGGGCTTTCCCCCCATCTCCCTTTCCCCCTCAGCCCTGGCATATACTGGGAGTGCTAGAGGCAGCTGGGTGGGTCTCTGCCATTTTAGCCATTCCCCTGCCCAGTATGCCTCTCACAGCACCCAGCACTGTGGGCCGAGGTGTCAGGAAGCCTCGAGGAGCCCCCAGTACCCAATACTGCAGCAACCTAGCTGCGCTTCACCTGCTCAACTCCCAGGCCCAGGTGAGGAGGGCAGCGGCTCAGCCTGGCAGCCCAGACTTGCCTCACTCTTCTCAGCCAAAGGCCCGCCTGGCAAGCAGGGAAGGGATGGGGAGGCTCCTTGCTCAGAGAGAAGGCGGCGTGGGGCCACCTCCCGCTGTTTACAGCAGCTCTAGAGGGAGTTCCTTGAGAGGGCAGAGTTCAGCAGGGTGACCGCCGTGAGGCCACACAAAGCCCAGACACACAAACACAGAGACCACACAACTCAAGAACACCCTGACACAGCAGCCCCTCAGACAACACAGCAAAGCCCTGACAGAGGGGCCTCGGGCACGCACAAACAGGCCAACACCCGCCCCTTCTCCAGACTCCCTGATCCGTAGAGACCAGCCACCACAACTAGAACATTCTCATTCTGGCTTCCCCACAACCCAGCGATGCAGGGCCCAGTGTCCCCCAGCGCTCACGGTAGATGAATACAGTGCTTTCCAAGGTGTGGCTGGGGGTCGAACTGCCTGGATCCCATCTGTGGTTGTTGTTTAGTCACTAAGTCATGTCCGACTCTTTTGCGACCCTATGGACTGTAGCCCACCAGGCTCCTCTGTCCATGGATTTTCCAGGCAAGAATACTGGAGTGGGTTGCCAATCTTCCTGTCCCAGGGATCGAACCTGCATCTCCTGCATTGGCAGGTAGATTCTTTACCGCTGAGCTGGTGGGGAAGCTGGAATCCAATCCAGGACCCACCAATTACACGCTGCCACTTCACCTCTTGAAGCCCAGGTCTTTGCCTGGAAAATGGGGACACTGGTAGGACTTCTCTTATAGGGTTGTTCTGAGGCTAAAAGGAGGGAACCCAGGCAAACATGCACAGCACCTAACAGAGGGTGCATTTCCCATACGTGTTAGCTTTAATCATTATGCATCTAGATGGACAGATGGGGAAGACACATAGTCCCCCCCCTCTTCCCCACACACAGCATAAAGGAAAAGCAGAGGAGCCTGGCGCCCAGCACACCTGCGTCTCTCCCTGTTCCTTAGCTACCCCCTCTCCCTCCCACTGCCCAGGAGTCCCTCCCTCAGAACCCTCCCGCTTTAATGCCCCAGACCAGAAAACACACGGCCACCCCCGCCGTGGCCCACGCTTTCCAAGTGACAAAGCACACAGTCCCTAAGTCGGCCCTAAGGAAACTTGTTCAAAACAAACTTCTCCCCCTTCCCCCACCCCCGGCTCCGGTGAGGCAACGCTGCAGTCGTACTGGCCACCCTTGGCTCCCCGGCTCCGACTGGACAGGTTGCTTTCCCCACCTCCCCCTTCCGCACCCCGATCCTGCCCGAAGCCGGAGTAACTCAACCCACTTGGCCGAAAGGGGGCGGGGAGGGGGCCGGGCAGAAGGGACCCCCAGGAATCCAGCCCAGTCCAGTCTGGAGGCGGAGGTTGCCAACTGGAAAGGCTTTGAGAGAGGAGCTTGAGGGGCTCAAGAAAGGGGAAAACACACACACCATGCAATTCACCCTTTGAGGGAAACTTTCTGAATAACTTCAGAGAACTTTTATGACAAGTTCGCGGAGCCTGCAAAGCGCCGGTCCCATCTAGAGCCGCTCCGGCGTAATCGCCCTCTTACCCCACTTTCTCTGGCCCCTCCGAGCCGAGGGCCTGCGGCTCCGAGCGCCCCGACTATCTGAAACCTGGGATCAGGGAGCTTCGATGCCCCCCGCTGCCCGCGCCTGCCCGGGGACATCGGCAGGGGTCCCAGGCGGCAGGGTCCGGTCGCCGCTCCCTGCCCTCCCCATCCCAGACCCACCTTGGGTGCCCGCGGCTCCGGGGGGCAGGAGGGCGAGGAGGAGCCCCCAGCGGCACCAGGCCGCCAGCTCCATGGTGCTCACTGCCGCTCCGGCCCCATGGCTCCGGCTGGACCGGGCGGGGAGGGCGCCGGGCGGGCGAGGGGAGGGGGCCGGGTGCTAGTGCCGGAAAGGGCACCGGGCGCTAGAGCGGTCGGCGGCCTCAGGGGCTCGTCTCGGCTCCGTGGGCACGACGGAGGGGAATCTCAGCTCCACAACTTCATTCTTGTACTTCCTCAAGGCAGCCCTCCTCCTCCTCCTCCTCCTCCTCCTCCTCCTTCTGTGATTGGGAGCAAGCGCGCTCTCAGCTCGCCCCCCCCAACCCCCACCCCCTCCAACCGCATTCCAGCAAGTCCCTGGGAGTGGCAATTCCCAGCTTCACTTTCTCCCTCTCTCCGCGCAGGCCTGGGTGCGTCGCTCCCAGCTCCCGGACGCCGGCAGCAATTTTCGCCCGTTTCCATGGAGGAACCCCCCGCAGCCCCCCAAGAAGAACCCCCCCCAAAGGAGAGGAGGGTGATCGCGCCTCCCTTCCCCTAGGGTCTGGGGCAAACATTTTAGCTTGCCATCCTGAACTTTCTTTTAAATCGTAGGTTTAACTTAAAACATTCCTGGCCGTTTGCATCCTACTCCATCAGATGCCTATTTGTTTTAATACCAAATAATCGTTTTCCCAGCACATCCTCAAGTGAAAATGTTAGTCAAGGAGGGGGATGTTTTGCCTTTAATCTGTGGCATCCAGGACTCACTGGCATACCTTTCTGGAATCTTTTAGGTATCTTTTCCAGTTTGAAAAGCATGGTTTTAAGGGAGTCTACAAGTTTGGAGACGGACAGGGCAATGGGGGAGCCTGGTGGGCTGCTGTCTATGGGGTCACACAGAGTCAGACACCACTGAAGCAATTAGCAGCAGCAGCAGCACAAGTTTGGAGAAAGAGTCAAATTGGAGAAACCTACATCTCAATCCTTCAAAGATCATCCTTGTTACTTTATGGGGCACTCAGCACCCAATTTATCTAAGATTCCTTCTCTGTCCTTTGTCTTTTATTAGCCTGCTCCTCCATTCGACCTCCCCACCCGGCATTCCACCTGGAGCCCCTGACTCAGTTGCTAAGATCTGGTGGGGGGTGGAGTGGAGGTGGGGATGGAAGGAAAGCTAGGTTTTTGTTGGGAATGCCAACAAAATATTGCATGAGATATACCTGCCCTAACAAATGACTTGTTGTTTATCTGAAATTCAAATTTAACTGGGCATTCTTATTTTTATTTGCTAAAACTGGCAACTCTAGTTGGAATGCTGAAATTCCAGCATTCCAGCCTAGAACAGGACTGTGCTGCTCAGAGGGGATCAGAGGCACCTACTGGGGGTGGAGAAAGAAGGACATTAGCATCTCTTAAACTGCTTCCTTATTCCTAGCATGGTTCTAGGCCAGCACTTTCATGGTAAGGTCCAGAGAACAGGGCAGTCTGGGATCAGGATGACCTCAGTTCAAATCTCAACTCCACCATGTGTTAGCTGTGTGACCTTGGGCAAGTGACTGAACCTCTCTGTGTCTCAGCTGGCTCACTTATAAAATAGTATCTGACAGACTGCTGCTGCTGCTGCTGCTGCTAAGTCAATTCAGTCATGTCCAACTCTGTGCAACCCCATAGACGGCAGCGGACTAGGCTCCTCTGTCCCTGGGATTCTCCAGGCAAGAATACTGGAGTGGGTTGCCATTTCCTTCTCTAATGCATGAAAGTGAAAGTGAAGTCCCTTAGTCGTGCCTGACTCTTAGTGACTCCATAGACTGCAGCCTACCAGGCTCCTCTGTCCGTGGAATTTTCCAGGCAAGAGTACTGGAGTGGGTTGCCATTGCCTTTCAGTTCAGTTCAGTTCAGTTCAGTCACTCAGTCGTGTCCGACTCTTTGCGACCCCATGAATTGCAGCACACCAGGCCTCCCTGTCCATCACCAACTCCTGGAGTTCACTCAGACTCACGTCCATCGAGTCAGTGATGCCATCCAGCCATCTTATCCTCTGTTGTCCCCTTCTCCTCCTGCCCCCAATCCCTCCCAGCATCAGAGTCTTTTCCAATGAGTCAGCTCTTCCCATGAGGTGGCCAAAGTACTGGAGTTTCAGCTTCAGCATCATTCCCTCCAAAGAAATCCCAGGGCTGATCTCCTTCAGAATGGACTGGTTGGATCTCCTTGCAGTCCAAGGGACTCTCAAGAGTCTTCTCCAACACCACAGTTCAAAAGCATGAATTCTTCAGCGCTCAGCCTTCTTCACAGTCCAACTCTCACATCCATACATGATGACCACAGGGAAAACCATAGCCTTGACTAGACGGACCTTTGTTGGCAAAGTAATGTCTCTGCTTTTGAATATGCTATCTAGGTTGGTCATAACTTTCCTTCCAAGGAGTAAGCGTCTTTTAATTTCATGGCTGCAGTCACCATCTGTAGTGATTTTGGAGCCCCCCAAAATAAAGTCTGACACTGTTTCCACTGTTTTCCCATCTATTTCCCATGAAGTGATGGGACCGGATGCCATGATCTTCGTTTTCTGAATGTTGCGCTTTAAGCCAACTTTTTCACTCTCCACTTTCACTTTCATTAAGAGGCTTTTTAGTTCCTCTTCACTTTCTGCCATAAGGGTGGTGTCATCTGCATATCTGAGGTTATTGGTATTTCTCCCGGCAATCTTGATTCCAGTTTGTGTTTCTTCCAGTCCAGCGTTTCTCATGATGTACTCTGCATATAAGTTAAATAAGCAGGGTGATAATATACAGCCTTGACGTACTCCTTTTCCTATTTGGAACCAGTCTGTTTGTTGTTCCATGTCCAGTTCTAACTGTTGCTTCCTGACCTGCATACAGATTTCTCAAGAGGCAGATCAGGTGGTGTGGTATTCCCATGTCTTTCAGAATTTTCCACAGTTTATTGTGATCCACACAGTCAAAGGCTTTGGCATAGTCAATAAAGCAGAAATAGATGTTTTTCTGGAACTCTTGCTTTTTCCATGATCCAGCGGATGTTGGCAATTTGATCTCTGGTTCCTCTGCCTTTTCTAAAACCAGCTTGAACATCCGGAAGTTTACAGTTCACGTATTGCTGAAGCCTGGCTTGGAGAATTTTCAGCATTACTTTACTAGCGTGTGAGATGAGTGCCATTGCCTTTACTAGGGGTTAAAAGAGATAATACTCCTGAAGCTTTCAGCACAGTATCTAGCACGTAGTAAAAGGAAATCAACCCTAAATATTCACTGGAAGGACTGATGCTGAAGTTCCAATACTTTGGCCACTTGATGCAAAGAGTCAACTCATTGGGAAAGACTGTGATATTGGGAAAGACTGAGGGCAGGAGGAGAAGAGGGTGACAGAAGATGAGGTGGTTGGATGGCATCACGGACTCAATGGACATGAGTCTGAGCAAACTCCAGGAGATCATGAAGAACAGGCAAACCTGGCATGCTGCAGTTCATGGGGTGGCAAAGAGTCAGACACGACTTAGTGACTGAACAGCAACAACAAAACTGCCCAATAAGTGGTCTCAGCTTTAGTTATATTGGGCACATCTAGGTTCTGTGGGGCCTGAAGTTATGAAATTTGAGGAACTCTCTTGCCTGGAGAATCCCAGGGACAGAAGGGCCTAGTGGGCTGCCGTCTGTGGGGTCACACAGAGTCGGACACGACTGAAGCGACTTAGCAGCAGCAGCAGCAGCTCTTTAAGAAAAGGAAAACAACGTTATGAGTACAAAATCAGACACATACATGCAAATGAGGAGCCTGAAACTTACCCCACTTTATTTTATTTATTTTTTGGCTGTTCCCTGTAGCAAACAGGGATGGAACCCATGCTCCCTGCAGTGGACTCGAGGACTTTTAGCCCACTGGACCACCAGCAAAATCCCCTTACTCCTCTTTAAGACCATGGTAAGTCCACCTCCGGCCCTAACCAGTAATGTTCAAACTGCAGATCAGTAAACACTGGGTTGGTTGTGAAACTAATTTCAGTAATCAGGACAAAACTTTTTTGTTGTTGAGAAATAGAATGCAATCGAAAAGGTTCACTACAGGTAAGTGGGGTAAGTCATGTGTGTCCTGGGTGATGAGGTACAATGGATTTACTCTTTGGAATACAGTCATATATGTTCAAGAAATACTTCTGTGTGGGGGGACACGGTGACCCTTCAGAATGGGCATCAATAA
Source organism: Bos taurus (assembly GCF_002263795.3). Classification (NCBI taxonomy): domain Eukaryota; kingdom Metazoa; phylum Chordata; class Mammalia; order Artiodactyla; family Bovidae; genus Bos; species Bos taurus. The sequence continues at coordinate 40,068,668 of NC_037346.1, read as the reverse complement.
TATCCCTATTTTTTCTAGGGGTGAGGAAACGGTGGCTCAAAAACGTTAACAAATTTGCCCAAGACATTGTCAGGGCTAACAAGGGAAAAGTGGAACAGCCAGCACAACCAGCCCCTCATTCTCACCCGTCACCCAGCCCAGGCCCTAGTCAAGGAGCTTCTCAGACCTGCAGCCTCTCAGCCCTTCAGAGAGAGGGGGCGCTGCTCTGGCTCCAAGAGTCATTTGCTGGCCACACGCAGGAGGGCTTGCATCTGCACCAGGCACCCAAGCTTGTGGCTTCAAGAGCATCAGGGTGTTAGAGTCAGGGTTGAAGACGCCCCCTGACCCCCGGGCCCCGTGCACCCTGCCACGGGGGAGGGTTCGTCCTGCCAGCAAAATTGCTGTGGTGCCACCTTCAAGCGATCCCCATTGTGTGCCACCCTCTGTCTCAGAGCCACACTCCTCGTCTCTCTGAGTCCTCGGGCACCAGGAGAGGGGATGTCCTTCCCCATTTTGCAGAAGAGGAGCCCTGAGACTTTGGCTTTATCCATTCAGGTCCAGAGCCTGGAATCAATGGTGCTTGAACCCACTCTCCCTGCGGGTCCCCACAAAGGAGTCAAAGGAGGATCCTCCAAGAAATCCGGGGAACAACTGGTCCCTCCCTCCACAAAAATTCGCCTCCCCACCCCCTACTCCTGCTCTGGCCTCTCTGCACAAGCCCACCCTCTCTGCATCTCAGATCTCTGGGGGAAACTTGGGCTGGAGACAATGCCGGGTCCTGGAGGGCTGCTGGGGGAGGGTGGAGCCACCGGGGGTTGGGGGGGTGGGGGGAGCCAGAGTGGGGACGGGGGGAGGAGCGGGGGTCAGAACTTCACGCCCCGGGAGGAGGCTCCAGAGAGGCTGAGTTTCCCAAGGAGAAAGAGCCCATTCAGAGCCAGGAAGGAAGGGGAGAAAACCTTGTCTGGTGTTTGACAAGAGGAGAGGAAGGGGGGCAGGGGTGGGCGCTGCTGATTCGCTTCTCCCCTCAACTGCCCCTCCAGCAGGGCCTGGCAGGACAGCCAAGGAAAGGGGATGTCTGAGGGACAAAGACAGAGGGGGGGCCTCAGAGGGAGCAGGGGGGCTGGGGACTGCTGGGGTTGCTGGAGGAACCTGAGAGTTTGCCAGAAGGGTCTGGTGAGGGGCCTGGGGAGTGAGAATTGCAGAGGAAGAGGGTGACTGAAGGACAGAGGGCAGCGCGTCAGATCTGCCTGAGCAGGTCTTTGGCTGCAGGTACTAGGTCCACGGGCAGTGGAGGTGACCACCAGCACTGAAGAGGCAGGGAGGGGCTCTGGCTCAGGGAGGTGACCTCGAAGGGTCAACAGGCTGGGGGCTGGAACCAGCAGCCTGTGAAATACCAGTCAATCATTGACCAGCCGCTGACACTGGGGGCACAGGAGGCCTTGTGTGTGTGTGTGTGCGCGTGTGTGTGCGTGTGTGTGTGCGTGTGTTGGCACCAGAGGCTCCTCCTCTCTGGCTACCTCAACAGCCAGCCAGGGGTCAGAGGACTGAAAATAAACAGAAAAAGGGAGGAGACACGGGCCACAGTCCGAGGTCCAGGTCACAAACTGGGGCCTGCCCCACAAGGCCTCTAGTCTGGGGCAAGGTTTGCTCGGGAAGTGTCTGTATGAATTGGTTGGTCAGAAGGAGTCCCCCGAAAGTAGGCACAAGGCCTCTCTGGGGCCACAGGAGAGTAATTTGGAAGTTTCTGGTCAGAAAACCTATTCTTAACTTGCAACCTAACCTCTGGGAGGCCCGTCTGTTAACCCCAGTCCCCAGGTTAGCAAAGGAGCGGAGCCTAGAGGGACACACCAGACACGTGAGACCCTGGGTGTGCTGATCGCCTCCCTCAGCCCCTCAGCCCCTCAGCCCCTCTCAGGAATGCAGGCTAAGGCCTGGGGAGTTGGCCTCCCTCCCTCTCTAGGCTGCCTGGGCTCTCATCTGGCTTTGATGCAGGTGCATGGAGCAACCATGGCTTCCATCTTGGCCTGGGCACGCACAGCTGTCACGGCTTGTGATCCCATGTCCTGTGCTGTCGGTGTGTTTGTGCTGACTGCTTAGTATGTGCCTTAAGTGCATCTGAGGGGCTGTCGGCTGTCCTCACGTGGTAACTGGGCTGTGTGGCCTTGAATAAGGCTTCACTTTGCCATCTGAAATATGAGAGTTGCACTGAATGTTTCCTGGTCACAGTGTTTTAGGGTTTGGTGTGGGAGTAGTGACCCTTTCAACCCCTACACTTGTCCCTTGAAAGCACCATTGAGTCATCTTTTTGGCAGATTCCAGATTCCTTGTTTCACAAGCACTGGGTCTTGCTGCTCTGTTCAAGCCTTGAGGACCCCATGCTCACTCCACTTGCTGCTGTAGATACAGACGACTGGGGTGTGAATGAGGACATTCTTGCCTCTGGCTTTCGGTTTGGGGAAGAAGAAACTAGGAAGCTTTCAGAAGCATAAAGCTATGGCAATCATGAAGTCTTGATATGGAGGGGATAACTCCAGTTCCAGATGATTTCATTGACTGAACCCATGCCTCTCTTTCCTTGCACTTCCCATACAATCATTTTTTTAAATCCATCGATTCCTCTTCCAGTTCATCTAATCTTTTTCCCAATGCCAGCACCGGCTGGTCTAAGCTTCCATCAGTTCCACAGGCAAAAGCATAGGTCTTTGATCTTGGATCTTGCCCGCTTTCAATCCTTCCTTTCTCCCACACAATACCAAAGTAAATGTTTTCGACATAAATCAGATCATTTCATTAGCTCCGGTGCTGAAACACCTCCTAATGGCTTCCTGTTGCCTAAACTCTTCACCTTGACCTGAGACCTGCCAGAACCTAGTCTCTGGCCTTCACTTCGGTCTCAGAGCCTTCCAGTCATGCAGCTTTCTTTTCTGTTTTTCAAAGATGCCAAGCTTGTTTCTGCCTTAGGGCCTTTGCACTGGCTGTTCCCTCAGCCTAGAACAATCTGCCCCCAGGTGTTAGCATGGCTGGTTTCTTCTGGTCAAGCAGGTTTCAGCTCAAATGTCACTTTCTCAGAAAGGTCTCTGACCACCTAATCCAAAGTGGCCTTCTCCTCCTCCCTCCTTTGCCTCCTTCCCTCATTCAGGTTGTTTTCCAATTATATTACTCAGTGCTTGTGACTATGTGAAACTGAGTTTTTACGTTATACCTGTTTTCTAACTGATGACATACAAATGGCACAAAGTTTTCAAAGTACAAGAATAAAAAACATCTCTCACTTCCTTGTCACCCAGATACACAGTTCCACCTCTCCCCAGAGGCAACAACTATTTCCACTTTCTAAGTATAGTCTCTAAAAATAACAAACATAATATATATACTCTTGTTTTTCCTCACACGAGGTAATGTGTAGACACACACATATTGTTCTGTATCTTGCTTTTTTATACTTACCAAAAATATCATGACGGTTTGTCCACATCAAGATATTATAAATCTGCCCCGTTCTTATTAATTTCTATTTTGTATTCTATGATAATTACCTGGATCTCCCTCCATTTATGTAATTCATTCCCTATAGCTGGACATTTCGTTTTTTCTCTTTTTTTTTCTGCTATTGAAAATAATGAATAATGCTGCCTTGACTAGCTTTGTACTTTACCCCATTTTGCACTTGTGCAGGTATACCTAGAGACTGTGTAGATGTAGATACACCTATGAGAGAAATTGCTGGTTAGAGAGTCTATGGAAATTATTGGATTAAAAGGTATGTATATTTTACACAGTGCTAAACAGTCCTACAAGGAGAGCCAACCAGTCCATTCTGAAGGAGATCAGCCCTGGGTGTACTTTGGAAGGAATGATGCTAAAGCTGAAACTCCAGTGCTTTGGCCACCTCATCTGAAGAGTTGACTCATTGGAAAAGACTCTTATGCTGGGAGGGATTGGGGGCAGGAGGAAAAGGGGACAACAGAAGGTGAGATGGTTGGATGGCATCACCGACTCAATGGACGTGAGTTTGAGTGAACTCCAGGGGATGGTGATGGACAGGGAGGCCTGGCGTGCTGCGATTCATGGGGTCGCAAAGAGTTGGACACGACTGAGTGACTGAACTGAACTGAACTGAACTGAAACAGTCCTACATAGCGATCATACCAATGTGCTCTTGGTATTAGCAGTCTTTTGTTTAGTATTCATTTATTGCCTGTCTTCCTCCTCTGACCATGAGAAAGATGGCACCTTGGTGATTGCTCTGTCCCCAGAGACTTGCACATGGTAAACTGCAATACCTATTTGATAAATTAGGAGGAATCCTCACTGTAGACTATCCTTCAATTTTTTATTCTAAGAATATGGCCAGTTTGCCTACGAGCCCTCAGCACACTGTACTGTGTGCTTTTGTCTTTCTCCTCCCTAGACTTGGAAGGATTTCTGATTCATCTATTTTTTTCCTAGTGCAATTGCTAACACCCAATAGGGCTCAATAAGGCTGAGTTGAAGGAATGAATCAATGACTTTGCAGGCTGTGACTCACATAAAAAACCAAATCCAAGTTAGGAAACAGATTAAGATGAGGGAGCTCTTGAGCAAGGAAAGGAGGATCTCTGGGCTGAAAAGTGGGGAAATGGAGAAGCCTGGTAATTGTTTCTTCTGGCAGGAAAAGTTCTCAAGAGATGTCCCAAAGAAACAACACCTCATCTCCCATCGGGACAACATGACAGACCTCTCCACCTTTAATCTAGGATTGTTTTCTCCATTGGATAGCCATGAATTTTCAAGGACCTAAAAAATGTTTGAGGCATGAAAAAATTTTCAATGCTAGCTCCAAAATACGATAAGAAAACTGCATAAAAACAATTAATATTTTATTAAAGATGTACAAAATATAGCATTATGTCAACTATTTACTTAAACTCAATTCAATTTATATATAGTTATTTATAAATTTTATTTAATGTGCATGCTGCCACATTTTAGGATGTTTGATATAATATAGGATGAGGCTTCCTAAATTGGAACCTTGAAAGTTTTAAGAGCTCTGTTTCTCAAAAGGAGAATCCGTACTCTGTCAGTATTTCATCTTCTTTAATCCTAAATTTCCTCATTTTTAAGTAGGAATCTTAGTAAAAATATTCATCCAAGCATTCTAGTAAGAACAAAATAACATATTGCATTATAAAAGAACTAGTCTATCACACATACTTCAGCTATTTTTAACTTTTAAAGAGAGCGAGAAAAAAGAAAGAACTGACCCATCAGATGCAAAATAGTATTAGTACTCGATTATTTTCAGTCAGCTCCTGGAGGGCTGAGTGGTTGTTTTGTTCATTTCAGTTTCCCAATCAGTATCAAACTGGGTGCCCAACTCCAGGGGACACTATTCATGTCATATTGAACTGAAAAAGGTACCATTTGCAGAAAATATAATGTGAATGGGGCACCCCTGAGCACCATTCACAGAACATAAAATATGAATGGTGCTTCCTGGAGCTGGGCCTTACCTTGGTGCTGGGGCTAGGGGCTCAGGAAATGTTTGCTGACAGAGTGAAAGAGTAGAATCCAGGGACTTCCCTGGTGGTCCGTGGCTAAGACTCCGAGCTCCCGGTGCAGGGGCCATGGGTTCAATCCCTGGTCAGGGCACTTGATCCCACATGCCAAAACTAAGACCTGGTTCAGTCAAATAAATTAATTAATTAAAAAAAAAGAATAGATAGAATCCAGAGAGTGGAGTGGAGGAAAAGACAATCACCACACACACACACACACACACACTAATTATGCTTCAATCCCTGGGTTGGAAAGATCCCCTGGAGAAGGGAATGGCTACCCACTACAGTGTTCTTGCATGGACAGTTCCATGAACAGAGGAGACTAGTGGGCTATACAATCCATGGGGTTGGAAAGAGTCAGACAGGACTGAGCAACTAACACTTTCACTTTCTATTCCCAAAGATCCTCCTCTTAATTTTTCTTGAAATAGGATATCTCTCTTATTTCAGCGTAGTTTGAATCATGCTGGTGATTTGATAGCCCAGCTTTGGCACCCAAATTCTTATGATAAATTACATTGTTCATTCACTTAAACAAACAAAAACATCAAAAAACTCCATCTTTGGTCTTAGCAAGTGCCTTTGTGTGTGTGTGTGTGTGTGTGTGTGTGTGTGTACTCAGTCATGTCCAACTCTTTGCAACCACATGGACTGTAATCCACCAGGCTTCTCTGTCTATGGAATTTTCCAGGCACGAATGCTGGAGTGGGTTGCATTCCCTTCTCCAGGGGGTCGTCCCGATCCAGGGATCAAACCCCTGTCTCCTGCATTGGCAGGCCAATTCTTTACCACTAAGCCACCTGGGAAGCCATAAACCAGTTTTAATAAAATTCAAAAGAAATGACCCCAAAAGTTTTCTCATTATCACTTTGTGTGGTCCATAGTCATCTAGATTATGCATATATCTACCTTGACTCTATCACGTCCTTCCTTTGTATGCTTCCCGTTGGGGACGTGTTCCTTCTATTTGAAAAATATCTTTTAGTATCCTTTTCACTGAAGGTCTGCAGTGACAAATTCTCTTTGTTTCTGTCAGAAAACATAATTAGTCTTCATTTTTGAGCCATATATATTTTTATATATCAAATCCTAGGTTTTAACAGTTAATTTTCCTTCTGTGTTTTAAATGTGTGGCTCCATTGTCTTCTGAATTTTATTTCTACTGAAAGTCAACTGCAAGTCTTAGTATGGCTTCTTTCCATTCAAATGTCATTTTTCTTTTTTTAGCAGTTTGTTGATGATAGATGTGAGTTCCTGTTAGGCTTACCCTGAGGCAAATTCTGTACTAGTGCTGGCAGTAGAGTAGTAAACAAGACAGCAAAGTCCCTCCACAATCTTGCCTAGGAACAGAGACCACCATATGTTATATTCCCTCCACGTGTTATTACTCCTAGAAGCAGTGTTTCAGTTGAGACTAAAAGAATCAGCAGGAGTAAGAATGATATGGACGAGGGGATGAGGGAAAGCCAAGGGCCATGGCCTCTTGAGGGAAGTCCGGAGCAGAGAAGTGAGGGAGATCAGTAGGCAGGAGTCAGATTATGCAGGGCTTGTGGAATTATGATTTTATCTTGAGGCAAGTAGGAGCCAGTAAGGAATTTTAAGGAGAATGATATGGTCAAATTTCAATATTTGGAAACGGAGCATGGGCTGGAGGGGTGTAAGTAGAAGTAGGGGGATGTGTTAAGAGGATACTTTGGATGCCTGGATGACAGATGATGATTTCTTTAACTAGAGTAGTGGTGCCAGTGGAGTTGGAAGATAAATGGACACTTCCAGGTACATTAGGGTGAGGAAATCCGATTAAACTGGCAACAGAAAAATAGCCCTAGCTCAAACAAAGAGGCCCTGGAGAAGAAAGAAGACAGATGTTGATAAAATACCACTTTATTTTGCTTCTTAACCTACCCGGTGTCTCCCTTACCCTAACCCTGTCGCCTTTTTATAAGCAGATAACATTTAGGCGAGGGGCGGGGCAGGCGCCGGCAAAAACCCGGGAACTTGTATTTAAACTGGGGCGGACGTCAGCGGAGAGCAGATGAAAGAACACAAGGCACTTCCGCTTACTCCGGAAGTGAAAGCTCCTAAGTTCCTCCGCAGGCGGAGAGCCAGGGTGGAAGGATGGCCGGGCGGACTGCGCGGCTGGTATTGCTGGCAGGAGCAGCCGCGCTAGCAAGCGGCTCCCAGGGCGACCGCGAGCCAGTGTACCGCGACTGCGTGCTCCGGTGCGAAGAGAGGAACTGCTCGGGGGGTGCACTGAAGCACTTCCGCTCCCGCCAGCCAATCTACATGAGTTTAGCAGGTAAGCCACACCCCGCGGTAGGCCCCGCCCAATGATCTTGGCCCCGCCCCCTAATACCACTCTGTAATGATGTACCTTAGTTCCTCCCTCGGGTCCATTATGGGTGTGAGTGAGTGGAGCCCCAGAGTGATGATAGCCTGTCAGCCAGGAGCTTCGTTTACTTTTTATTTATTCAGTCAAATGGGCATTTACTACCGCCTGGGTACAAAGTACTGGAATGACACTGAAATCAGACCAGGGTCCTGCCACTGGGGGCTCATAATGCAATGAGATGGTATTTCGAGCCCCCAAGGATTCTTAGATTAAGTAGCATGTAGGGGAGGAAGGAATCGTTTCTGACTTTGAAGAGCTAGGGGCACTGATTAGCTTGGACATTCCTGAAAGGAAGGTCTTCCCGATAGATGCATTAAATTTAGGCCTGTGGCCATAGTGGGCACTTACAGTGTGACAGGTGTCAAAATAGTTATTTTTCACAACAACCCTTAGAGGTTGATTCTCTTAACCTGATTTTTACAAATGAGGAGACTCAGAGAGGTTAGGTGTCCTGTTCAAAGTCACACAGCCAGTAACTAGTAGAGTTTTCAGTTCTGGCCTGTTTGACTACCAGTTTGTTCTCTTCACTGTCTTTTGTTTACCACACAGAAAGAACAGAGAGTGGAGGCCCTGGGTAGATATGGACACATCCTGCAGCTTGGTTTACTCAGGGAGCAGGGTGCCTGAAAAGGAGTCATGGGAAATAAAGTTTAAAAGGCAGGGTGGGGCCTCCAAAGTCAGAGTGAAGAACCTGAGCTTCATTTTCATAGGCGGGGGTTAAGATGACAAGGATTTCTTCCTGGGGAGTGAGAGAAAATCCTGTATTCAGGAAGAGCAAACGTGAACCCAGATGTCCACAGATGGGTCCATCAGATGCGGAAATCTCCGTCTTGGGTGAAAGGAGAAGAGACATCTCTATTTGCTCACTGTACACTCTAACACACACACACACACACACGCACGCACCTTTCCCTCGTGTGTATGTTGCACCATTACTCATCCATCCAAGCAGAAAGTTAGGATTTTCAGATTTCTTCTGGTTTTCTCCAACCTGCAGGCCCTCTTGGCTTGTGTTTGGGTTGGAGCCCCTTTGGGGCTATCTCTGTGCCTCCCTGTGCTGGGGAGTCCACCAGGCCATATTTATCTGTTTCAGGTTGGACCTGTCGGGACGACTGTAAGTATGAGTGTATGTGGGTCACCGTTGGCCTCTACCTCCAGGAAGGTCAAAAAGTGCCTCAGTTCCATGGCAAGGTGAGCTGGAAGGTCAGGTTAAGTATATGGTGGGAGTAAGATGCCTCTAGTTGGATCGCGCTGTTGAAGCAAGCCAAAGTGTGGGGTGATGAGTGTGTGTTTCCTGTCCTCAAAACATGCTGGTTTTCGTATCATCAGATGGGAACAATGTGTCTTGCCTCTGGATTTGAGGTAACAAGATCTGGGAGGTTTTGGGGTCTCCTCAGGGAGTGGTGCTGGGCTGCTTAGAGTGGTTGAGATGCCCACCTTGCTACAAGGACAAATTCCCAGAGTGTCCCCTTGGTATGCTCTCTGTTGCTTCTTCAGTAGGGGTCTGGATTTAAAATAAAAATACCCCCTCAGATTGCCCAGTGAGGCACAGAGGCTCAGCTTGCTGATACCCTTTGATCCAATAAGATCTTATTCTAGGCTGTTGCGGCTGGTAAGAATTATTCTCCCCAGCTTGTCACAGAGTAAGGTGAGGCTCAGAGGGCTGTGGTCAGTGGTAGAAGATGGATTAGTTCTTGTGTCTTCTAGATGACAGGTCTGTGCTGCTTCCACCAACCATACTGAGCCATCAGCACTGGCCTGCCTTGTCTTCCCAGTGCTGTGAATGCTGGCCAGGATAGAGGGATGACTCTCAGCCAGGGAGCGCAGGGGAGCTCGTTGACCTGAAGAGGGACTGCATCTGAGGCTTTGGCCAAGGTCCAGAGCTGAGGAGCTGGCTGGGGACCTGGGGATGCAGCAGGTCAAGCAGAGGTGGGTGGGGCCAGCTGGGCATCGCCTGCCCCTCAGGCCCCCTCCATGTGCTCCTTTTTCAGTGGCCCTTCTCCCGGTTCCTGTGCTTCCAAGAGCCAGCTTCTGCTGTGGCCTCTTTCCTCAATGGCCTAGCCAGCCTGGTGATGCTCTGTCGCTACCGCACCTCTGTACCAGCCTCCTCCCCTATGTACCCCACCTGCGTGGCCTTCGCTTGGGTAGGTAACCTGGTAGGATTCCTGTTCTACACCCTCATCTGAGAACGAGGAAGCCTTAGATCCCCATTCTCACCCACCTAGCTTCCCCTCAATTTTCCAGGGTTAAACCTGCAGCTGTGGGGTGGTCCAGCCTGGGGAGAGCAGGGAAGGTGCTGAATCAGGCCTTTGCCTTCTAGAAGATCCTGGGTCCAGCTGTCTGAGAGGGAGGGAGAGAGGAAAGAGACCTTGATCTCGTCCCGAAGCAGGAAGCTGCTCAAACACCAGTAGGACAGTTTACAGACACAGAAGGGAGACGGGTGGTAGGAGCATGCTGGGACCACAGGTCTTTCCCAGGACCCCTGTGGAGGCTTCAAAGCCCTGTCAACCCCAGCCGAGCCCTAGAGGCAGTGGCAGCGACAGTACTCTGTCTAGAGCTTAGACCATCCCTAGAGAAGCTGAAGTGTGTTCCATCTGAGTATCCAGAGAGGTCTCTGAGCTTCACAGAGTGGCTGGTCAGAAGAGCCAGCATCTGGGGCCTGGAGCTGTGTGAGCAACAGGGACTGTGGTACAGATACAAACCACAAGCACCTTGGGGAGGGCATGAGAGGTTGCAATGGATGTCTCTGGATCAGAACTACCATGGTAAACCTTAGGGAAACAGCCCCCACTCACTCACCTTGCTTCCATCAAGCAGCCATTTGTTCAGGTGTTGAGTGCCTACTATGTGCGAGAGATCCAAAAGCATATAAAAACACATGGGTGCCCACCCTCTGGTGCCAGTCACATAAGTACACAACTGAATGTAAAAGGTCAGCTATGAACCAGTGCAGTGAAGGCTAGATCAGTGCTGTGGGGGGTGTGGTGGGGTCTAGACCCGCACGGGGCAATCCAAGAAGGCTTCCGTGAGGAAGGGGTATTGAGGTCAAACCAGAATGATGGGTGAATGTGCACTGGCAGGACAGAGTGTAGGTTATATGAGGACATGAACGCCAGGAAGCCAACCAGGCAGGAAGCTGGGAGGGGGTGTGCAGCAGGTGAGTGGGTGGGCAGCAGGTGGAGCCTGGAGATGGATAGAGGTGGAGAGCCTGCAGGCATAGTAACACTTTAGATCTTGACTCTCAAAACCTCATAGTAACACTTTAGATCTTGACTCCCAAAACCTCATAGTAACACTTTAGATCTTGACTCCCAAAACCTCAGGAAGCAATGAGGGTTTCAGAGAAGGGGCTTCGTGAATACATTTGCCATTCTGGCCTCTGTGTAGAGGCTAGGTTGGAGGAGGCAGGAGTGGATGCAGAGCCTATTTGGTAATTTTCGTGTAGGGCACAGTAGCTAGGCTGGAGAGGTGGCACAGGTCTGGGGAAGGAGGGGCATTAAAGAGAAGTGTGTTTGAGCTGTGTTTTGGAGGTAACATTAAAAATTTTTAATGCGTTTCTTTAACAAACCCATGCACAGCTCTTACTCTGTGCCAGGTATCATTCTAAGCATTTTATAAATATTAACTTTGTTAATCCCATAAAAAGCTTATGAGGTAGGTAGTAGTATTGTCCTCAGTTTACATCAAGGAAACCAAGGACTGGAAAGTTTAAGTTACCTGCCCCAGGAGCCAGGGTTTGGCCTGGCATCTGGCTCCAGAGTTTACACTCTTACCCCATCTTGGCTGTGAGGCGACCTAAGATGAGAAGTGAGAAATCAAGGACAAGCCCTGTGCTTCTGCTTAGAAGACAGTGATAGAAACTGTGAGTGTGGATGTCATCACCAGCGGGGAGCTTGGTGAGAAGAGAAGGGATCTGGGATAGAGGCCCGGGAAACCCCAAAACTTAACGGCTGAATAGGGGAGGAGGAGCCAGCAATGCAGACAGAAAGAGTGGCCAGAGGGGCAGGTGGAAAACCACAGGGCCATCGTGTGGTCGGGGGAGCCCTGGGACAAGGATAAGAAGGAGTCGGCCATTCTCCTGAATTCTACTTCAGTCAAATAGGATGAGACTGAAGGTCTCTGCGGACCTTGGGGAAGCTGATCGTGTCAAGAGCCGGAAGTCTAGGCCAAACCTTGGACTTCAGAGATGGGGACTGGAAGGAGGGCCAGAAGGAGGCTGTGGAACCTCTGGGAAATGGTGCTCCTCCCTAATACTTTCCATTCAATAATATTCATAATCTTTATCAGTTATAGAACTCAGATCACAGGATGGGCATGGTCCTAAGTTCTATACGTACATTTTCTTGTTTAATCCTCATGATATCACTGCAAGCCCTGTGGAAGGCTCAGAGCAGGGAAACATACCCAAAGTTATCAGCTCACAAGGTGGTGACTAGTGGAGGCAGCGTGGCCCCCAGGGCTGTCTGACTCCAGGGCCTGAGCACCTAGCCCCCTCTGGGTTGTCTCCACGTGTGCTGCTGCCTGTTTGTGGGTATCTGCTGTGGGTAGAGACGGGTTCATGCTTGTGGTGGCTGAAGCCCCCATCCCAAGGAGCTAAGCTGAGTGCGAGGTGCAGGTGTGGCCAGTCTGGGAGGCAGGATAGAGGCTGAGGCAAAGAGGGCTCAGGGAGCGAGCCTGGCGAGCTATGAGGTAGAGACCACATCGTCTGGGTGGAGGAGTCTCTCAGGGAAGCACGGGAAGGAGGGGAGCCTGCATCTCCTTCTACGGGATCCGTAGGCCTCGTCAGGCTTAGACATGTGCCCAGAGGGGAGAGGACGTTGGATTCCCACCTCCTGAGCTGGGGGCCCAGCAAGAGCGAAGGTGCAGAAGCTGGTCAGTGTGGGGCCTGGACCAGCATCCTTGGGAAGGTCAGCCTGACTGCTGTGACTGGCTGAAGGGCAGACGAGGGAGTTAAGAGGGAGCAGAGAGGGCTCTGAGTGCCGGACTGAGGGGCCAGAATTGTGTAGACTGGGGCCTGGCATCATTCCAGCCTGTCACTGGTGGGACAGAGCCACCACTCCCTGTTTTTGCCCTCATGCAGAGAAGTGAATTTGGTCCTGGCTAGACGCTGACTCCTTGGAAGGAAAGTTATGACCAACCTAGATAGTATATTCAAAAGCAGAGACCTTACTTTGTCAACAAAGGTCCGTCTAGTCAAGGCTATGGTTTTTCTAGTGGTCATGTATGGATGTGAGAGTTGGACTATAAAGAAAGCTGAGCACCGAAGAATTGACGCTTTTGAACTGTGGTGTTGGAGAAGACTCTTGAGAGTCCCTTGGACTTCAAGGAGATCCAACCAGTCCATCCTAAAGGAGATCAGCCTGGGGTGTTCATTGGAAGGAATGATGTTGAAGCTGAAACTCCAATACCTGATGCAAAGAGCTGACTCATTTGAAAAGACCCTGATGCTGGGAAAGATTGAGGGCAGGAGGAGAAGGGGACGACAGAGGATGAGATGGTTGGATGGCATCACCGACTCAATGGACGTGGGTTTGAGTGGACTCCAGAAGTTGGTGATGGACAGGGAGGCCTGGCATGCCACACTTCATGGGGTCGCAAAGAGTCAGACACGACTGAGCGGCTGAACTGAACTGAATGCAAGCAGGAAAGGTGGGGAAACTGAGGAGAGTTCTCTTGTCCCCTTTCCCTTGGCATTCTTCCAGGGACACTGATGCCTGCCCTTACTGCCCCTCGTCCCTGCCCCTTTTATCACAGGACAGTCCTGCCTGAACTATCTGAACCGAACTCAGAGCCTCCTGGGGTAGACACGCTGGTCTGAGGGCACCTCAGAGAGTTCCTGCCTTCATCTTCATAACACGTGCCAGAGGCTGGTGGTCGCTTCACAGCTCTCACTTTGATCCCGCCTGATTCTGGGGTCTTTCGTCTCACTGGCATCTGCCACTCAGCTTCCGTCTTGGCGAGGATCATACCTCCCAGGTGTGTCCTGCCGTCCACCATGACAGGGCCCTTAGGGACACAGCCAGTGATGCCAGGTTGGGAGAGGACAGATACCTGCGGCCTGTGTCTTAGGACACCCTGAGGACATGGGGCCCCCTCTTTGTGCCACCAGGAGGCCCTCGAGGGACAGAGCCTCAGTGCCCACACTCTCTGATGATCCAGTGTGGCTTTTACACTCGATCTTGTGTATTTGCAAGACGGAAAAATCCCAAGCTGTGTGGAGGTTGTGACTGTGGATTTTGTTGTAGGCTGGGTTTTCTGGAGCTACTGGGGCTCCTGATTTTTAGTGAGTTGGGGTGGGGAGGCCCCCCCACCTGCTCCAGGTGAGGTCTTGGGGAGGGGAAGGGGCCTCTGCAGCTTTTTCTCCAGCACTTAGCAGTGCTGACGAAGCTTTGGCATAAGAAGTCAACCCCTGCCTTGACATTTAGACCTGAACTTGGGCTGGGCAGCGGCCAGGCTTTGGAGGAGCCCACCACAGACCTTTGGCTTCATGGAACTGGAGGCCCCTGCTCTCTGCCAAAGCTATGAGGCTAAACTGGTTCTCTGTCCCTTCATCCAACAAGGAAAGGTCCTTTGGGTAGAGTGAGGATGGAGTGCCAGGAAAGGCCAGACTGTCTCTTCAGGATGGTTTATAGTGGTGGGGACTAACTGTACCCGACCTGTGCTGAGGAAACTGGGAAAAGATACAGCAGAATGGTGGCTAGACTTCCGGAAGGACGTCCCTACGGTCAGACAAGCGCCAGTGGAACAGGCAATGGCAGGAAATCAAGGAATCCTTTTTGATGGTGGAAAAAGTCCCCCTCCTCCCGTCTCCATCCACTTCTTGCCCACTTCTCTCTCAGGAGTGAACTGGGGCTGGCTTGCCCTGCCTGAGGCCTCTGGGAGAGGGGGGCAGGATGGCAGCAGGCATCATATTTAACATTCTGCCTCCCCCACTTCTGAGACAGCGAGCTATTTAAAGACCCACTTGTCCCCACCGCGGCGGTGTCAATGACAGCCCCGAGCACTGGGGCTTAGCACTGGGGTCGAATTCTTGACAGATCTGGCTCACTTGGCATCCAACCAGTTTCACGGCTGTGATATTTTTGTCTCAATTTTCTTATTTTCCAACAGACTGAAACAGCCTCCTGCTCTCCTCCACTCAGACCGCCGTGTCCCCCTCCAGTTCCACCCTCCTTGGCACCCTGCCCCTGGCCTCCCCCTTCCTTCAGTGTTCATGCAAAGTTCTTGGCGCCCGTGGCCCTCCTGGCCTGTCTGATTGGCCAGTTACCACCCCCCACCCCCGGCTCCCCATTCTACTCAGGCTTGGCCGAGGGGCCTGGGAGCAGTCATACACTTGGGCCCTCCTGTCCTTCACATCCTTCTGTTCCTAAACTTGAGCCTTAATGACAAACTCTGAGTGAAGAGAAGTAACCTCTTTTCGGTGCATCCTGGTTGGGTCGCTCAGGAGCAGGAAGGAAGGGGCTCAGTGGGGGCTCTTCCTACAGCTGTGGCATCTGTGTTCTGGGACCAAGAGACCCTGGGGCTCCGTGGTTTTCCCTGGAACATTGTGACCTTTGAGGAAGGGCAGTGGTGGGGGTCAGTTCCTGGACATGAAGAAGGAAACAGATATTTCTGGGCTACCTACTGTGTGCCAGGCCCAGGAATAGCCACCACTTACTGAGTGGTTTCGTTGTGCCTGGTATCTTGCAGACATCGTCCTGAGGACCCTCTTGTGCAGCGGGTGCTGTTCTGAACCCTGTTTTGTATGTGAGGCAACTAAGGCTCAGAGAAGCTATTATTTGCTCAAGATCACACAGCTGTTTAGGGGTTGAGACAGAACTTGAACCCAGAGTCCATCTCATGATGGAGGCTCCAGACATCCTCCCCCCAGCCTGGAACTGTGGCTGGGCCAAGGCAGATTTGGAGAGACCACCCTTTCTCAGACTAGACTTCCCTGGCCTCCAAGGAGAGTGGGAGACGGACTTGGGCTCTTTGGCCCTGGTTCTGTAAAGGGGTGTGAGGATCCTACGCTGGTCAGCAAGGTAGGGAGAAGTAAGTGCTAATGTTGAACCCTGTCCTGAGCACTGTGCTGTACACTGTACTTGTTTTGTTGGTTAAATCCTTATCAATACTATGATTATTCCCATTTTACAGATGAGAAAACTGAGGCCCAACAAGGCTAACTAACTTGCCCAAGAACACACAGGAAATGCAGAGGCAGGATTTGAACCCTGGCAGTCTGGCCCTAGGGCCTGCACTCTTAATGACACTATCTCCCAAGTCTGAGGAGGGGGTCAGAAGAGGAGCCCCCCATAATGAGACACTCCCCAGGGGAAAGGGGACTTTTCAGGGTGCAGAGTCCAGGCTTCAGGTGGGTCTCTGTAAGTGGAAGGCACCCCGGGGAGGCAGTTGGACGGGGGACCAAACAACCCCAGTCCCTGTCCCATAGAGCGAAGCCCTAGCCCTGTGCATTCCCCCACAAGCCTCCAGCTGCCACTTCGTCTGCCTGTAACCTCCCCATTCCTGCCATGGGTGACAAGGAGACCTGGCTGGCTGCCATTGCCTGCTGCCTTCCCCTCTGCCTCCCTGTCACATTGGCTTTCAGGGCCAGTTCCCTGCCCAAGGATGTCCCTGTGCCTGGCCTGCCCAGGAGACCTGGCCCACGTGATTACCTGGGTCCCGTCTCCAGCACTGAGCCTGCTTCTCTCCCTACTCTGACCCGAGCATCACAGACTTCACAGAAGCAGAGTCTGAGGAAGGTCTTCGTCCTGTTCCATTTTCCAGCCTACAGACCAGCGCCCATTACCGTCTCTGGGGAAGGGGGTCCAGTCTCCAGGGATGGGACAGGATGGCTGTCCTCCAAAGACCTGGATTAAGCACCTGACATCAGGGCTGGCAAGGGGACAAAGGATCACTTTGGGCACCCCCTGATTTGTCCCAGGGGGGAGCTTGGGCCCAGAAGGGCAGGGCCTGTGCCCAGGTCATGAGGAGCAGAAGCAGCAAGAGTCAGCCCTGAACCCAGGCCAGACGGCCTCACCAGGCTCCCTGAGCCTCCAGAGACTTCCAGGCTTGAGCAGCTTTGCAGCAGAGCTTAGGCCTCCACCCCATTGCTCTCCCCAATTCCTCACAAGCCCCCTCGAGCCTGTGTTAGGGAACTCATCCTACCACCTGACCTTCCTGCTGCATACCAGGGGGAGAGTGGTTTTTTACCCTGCTCCCTCTGCCCCTGCCTGGTCAGTTTTCCTGGTACACTGGACCAAGTGAGCAGCTCCTGGCCTTCACCCATCTCTGGCAGGCCTGTACCACCCTAGTGCACCCCTCCCCACCCCCAGGGCCTTCCAGGCCAGACCTTGGCCGCTTCTTCCTTGACTGGTTTCCCGGCCCTCCCACCCAGCCCACCCTTCTTTCAGTAAGTTGGGTTTCAGCAGTCCCTGAAAAAAAATGCCACCACCGACTCCCACGAGAGTGAGGGCTTATTTGCAAGATGATTTGTACTCTCTCCTTGCAGTTAATTTCCAGGAGAAAAGCCTCCAGCAGTCCCTTGGGCCCTTGCCCACCACAGCCCCTCCAGCCCTGCTCCTTTGCTCCTCCCAGATCCAAGCAGCAGCCACTGGCCTGGCGGGTTGGGCCGGCCCAGCCAGGGGAAGGCTGGGCTTCCTCCTCAGAGACTTGGCCCCAGTGGGATCTGCTTGATCTCCCTCCCTTGCTTGCTTGCTCCAGACACACCCCAAGCTGGCTCAAGCCCCTCCACCCTACCCACTTCATTCCCACCCCCAGAGGCTGAGGTCACTGGCTCCCCTGGCCCGGGTGGTGCTGTCATCACCTGCTAGTTGGGGGAGGAGGTGAGGTTCCCCGGGGGCTGTTGTCTTAGCCATTGAGTAACCAGGGAACTTGACTGCCGGAACTGGTTCCCAGGCCAGGCGGGAACCTGTGGAGGCTGCAGCGTCGCAGCCTTGGGGGGGTTCAGGGGTGGGAAGCTTGAGTGTGAGGGACCCAGACTGGGTTGGGTGGAGGGGCATGGGTTTGTTCAGGACCCAGGGAAGCATGTTTCTCAGCTCCCCTTCCCCAAAGTGAGATGGAGGTGGACCCTCTGGAGGGGCTTCCCCGCCTCTGGGCGCCAGGCTCACCAGCCGCCTCTCTCCTCAGGTCTCCCTCAATGCTTGGTTCTGGTCCACAGTCTTCCACACCAGGGACACCGACCTCACAGAGGTGAGCGCCCTCCCACTCCATCTTCTGCTGGGAACAGTCCCGGAGGACAGGGACAGCGGTGGGGCAGCCCTGGCTCTTACTTCTCCTGCTGACTGGGTTCACAGGACACTTGCTTTGTGCAGAGCCTTTTCAGCCTGTTAGTGCACTTGAGCCTCACTTGACCCTTGTGAGGCAGGTGTGATTACTGGCTCTTCTTAACTGGTGCGGCAGCTGAGCATTTGACAGGTGAGATCACTTGTCTAGGATCCCTCAGCCAGTGAAGGGGGGCAATCCAGACTCGAGCCCTCAGCTGTTGAACCCAGACTGCACTCTGAAGTCTGCGCATGCTCTTCCATTCTGGAGTCTTGGCCGGCACACCTCTAAACCCTTGCTGCTGAGTACATTTTTTTGTTAAATTGTATAATGTGAATACAAGGGTCAGTCTATTGAACTCAGACATAGAACAGCGATAGAGCAAAGGAACATGAGACATCCCCACTGGCCATAGGCCTGGGACTCCCACATTAGACTCTGGCTCTTGCCACCCCCATCCCTGTTGGGTCTTCTCCGGGCCCTACCTTCTGTGAAGCCTTGTCCACGGCCTACTCCCCTCACACTGGTCCCTCATCCAGCTCTCCTTGCCCTCAGAAAATGGACTACTTCTGTGCCTCCACTGTCATCCTGCACTCAATCTATCTGTGCTGTGTCAGGTGAGCCCGTCTTGGCTGCTATGGGGGCAAAATCGGGTCCTGGGGGCGGAAAGTGGTCACCAATCTCCCTGCCTGGGGTTGCTGTTCCAGGGCTTTCATCACGCATGCACATAGCATCCAGACGGATCTGGAGGGGACTCTTTGATGGGATGGGGGGCCCTGGCTCTTTCCAAGGAGCTCTATAGCACACGGTCACAGGCTGCCCCTCTGGGACTGTAAGCCTGCCCTGCTGGCCTGGCTCCCCTGCATGGTTGCTGGGGTGAGGGGGGTACTTCAGGGCATGCTGCCGTGGGGACCAGTCACTCTCAGTCTGAGCAGCTCTGGGTGGCGGGGCAGGACCGTGGGGCTGCAGCACCCGGCCATGGCCAGTGCCTTCCGGGCCCTCCTGCTGCTCTTGCTGACGGCGCATGTCTCCTACCTGAGTCTCATCCACTTCGACTACGGCTACAACATGGCCGCCAACGTGGCGATCGGTGAGGCGGGACGGGCTCTGGGAGGACGGGGCCGTCTGCGGAACTGCCGGCTCGGGGTGGAGGTGGGCGTTCGTGCTGTCCCCAGAGAAGGAGGTTCTAGAGAGACCCTTAGGGTGAAGGAAGAGGAAAGAATTTGGGGGTAGGAGAGAGGGGCGGTTGGGGGGAGGCTCCTGAGGGTGGCTCTGGGGTCACAGAGGGGAGACTTGGGGAGGAGAGAAGGAGTCCAGGGAGTGAGCCTCTTCCCACCCCCGCCCGCGCCCAGGCCTGCTGAACGCGGCATGGTGGCTGGCCTGGTGCCTGTGGAACCAGCGGCTGCCGCATGTGCACAAGTGCGTGGCAGTGGTCCTGCTGCTGCAGGGGCTGTCCCTGCTCGAGCTGCTGGACTTCCCGCCTCTCTTCTGGGTCCTGGATGCGCATGCCATCTGGCACATCAGCACCATCCCCGTTCACGTCCTCTTCTTCAGGTGGGTGCCTCTCCCTGCCCAGCACTCACCTCTGTGCCGGCTTCTCAGAAGCCTCTGTGCACCTGCCACCCACCCACCTGGCCAGCTTGCCTGCACCACCCGCCCCCGCCCCCAGGGGACGCTCTCAGAGCTGTGCCTTGCCTCAGTGGGCTCCCCTCTCCGCCCACAGCTTTCTGGAAGATGACAGTCTCTACCTGCTGAAGGAGTCAGAGGCCAAGGTCAAGCTGGACTGAAGGCACTGGAAGCAGATCTGCCCTCTTGAGAATCCTGTCTGTCCCTGCTGGCTCCCCTTCTCCCCCGAAGTCCTTGAGATGATTTGTTTTCCTTTCAGCATCTTGAACTTGGACATGAAGGGTGTGGGCCCAGAATCATGTAACCTGCCCACCCTTGCTCACCCCCACATGACCCCCACAGGTCTTGGCAGACCTGGCCTCGTAACATCGGGGGCTAGAAAATGGGCAGCCTCTTTGGTCCCTGGAGCTGAACTGGACTGGAACTGTGTTCTTAGCTCCACTGAGAGAAGGCTGTCTCTCCCTTCCTGTCAGCCTCCTCCTCACATCCCCTCACTGCCGGGATGATTCCCAGAACCCTCTGTCTAGCTGGGAGACCAGGTAGCACAGCCTTTGGGGATACAGTGAGGTCCCTTCTGTTACCCCTGTGCCCTCCTCGGGGCACCGCTAGGTGGCACTAGATGCTTGCTCTTGGGCTGCCCATTTCCCAGCAGATCTTCTCATGGGATCTAGAGGAAGTAAGCTGTTGGGATTGGGGAGCAGTCTCACTAAGACTTACTCCAGTCAGACCCCCGGGAGGCCTCACCGCACTCCCTCTTTGGAGCCAGGACCCCAGAGAGCGTAGGACAGGAATCCCTCTGGCCCCTGAGCTGCTGTTCTGGTTGGGAGCCCACACATGAGTGTGTGAGGGAGACCAAGTGTGTAGGTTGATGGGGTGGTGGGTGCAGATCTGGGGTGTGTGGGATGCCGGGTGGGGTGGTGAGCATTGGCCTTGTTGCAGTGCTGATGTGTGTGAGTGGTTTTGAAGTGTGTTGTTGGGGGACAGGCAGGTTAGTGTGGGTTAGGGGAATGTGCAGAGACTGAACGTGAGTGCAAGGGAGTGTGAGTTGGGAGGGGATCAAATCATGTGGACAACCACTGACTGAACACCAGCTCTGTATACAGCCCAGGCCAGGCAGAGAGCCAGGATGTCCTCAAGATCTGGCAGGGGTAAGAGTGTCCAGGTTGCATGTGTGTTTACGTGTTCCTTTCTTTTGCACTCCCCTCTCTACAAACCTCATAGAGCTCCCACACAACTCAAGATCACCCC
This sequence comes from Bos taurus, assembly GCF_002263795.3. NCBI lineage: Eukaryota > Metazoa > Chordata > Mammalia > Artiodactyla > Bovidae > Bos > Bos taurus. Next base: position 40,047,620 of record NC_037346.1, on the reverse strand, counting down.
CAGAATCAGCCCCTTGGGAGGCAGAGGGAGGAAGGAAAATGGGGATCCTCCTTGCCTAGACATGGTTTGCCATCCCCTACCCCAGTGCTCTGCCTGCTAAGCCCCTTTGCCGCTTCCTGACCCAGGGCGGGGGGATAAGGAGCAATCTGGGGGAAGAGGGGAGAAGACCTTGGCTGGGTCTAGTCTCTGGTCTTCCCAGAAGCAGGCAGGGGCAGTGCTGTGCCTACGCTGTGGTAAAGGTGACCCCTGCCAGTTGCCAGCAGCCATAGCACATTCCTGCTCCACACGGATAGAACACGTGGAGCTCCAGAAACTTTCCATCCCACGGCCGTCTCTGATTGGAGCAGGGAGTCTGCTCCTCTTCCCCTCCCTAGGGGTAAGGGCGCTGAGCTAGGACTCCAACCTCAGGGACTTGGGTGGCCCATGTTAACTTCTTTTGATACTAAGAACTATTTTAAGGTGAGGAGGGTGGCAAGGGACATTCTTAATAAACCAATTCTCAGCCTCACCTACTGTTTTCGATCTCATTTGTGTGAGTAGGATGGACTGGAGGGAAGAAGACAGAGCTGGCTGGAGGCAGCAGAGGGGCAGAGGGGTCTCTAGCTAGGAACGTGGGAGTGGGGATGGCAGGAACTAGATTCAGGGCAACAGCAGATATGGATGGAGCTCCTGTCCCACTTATCGTGGGGGCTGGAGGGAGTTGGTGCCTGTTTTTCTCCCCTGCCATCTCTGGGTCTTTGTGACTGGATGGTAGCTCCACTGGCCACAAGTTCCACTTACATCTCCTTCCCCTTCTGGGTTCCACTACGCTCCACTTCTATTTATTGGTTCTTAACCTTTCTGAGCTTCCCCTGCAAGTAGGGTACTGCTGAGCGTGGGGATGGAAGGGACCTAGCAGGTGCGGGGCACATAGCAGATGCTGAAGGAGCTCCCTGTGACCCTGGCCTTCCTTAGTTTGGGAAGAATGAGTGTACAGAAACTGACCTTTCTGGAAGCTTCTGGGGGGAAAAGGCCAGGGCCGATGCCTCCCATACCCCCACAACACAAGTCAGAACCCTTCCCCGGAGAGCCACAGACGGCACTTACACCAACTGACGGACTTATTTCTTTATTAGAGGCCACCTCAGACAACAGGGAGTCTAGGCGGGTGAGGGCCATTGGCCCTGCGTGCACGGGGGCCTCACACCCCCACCTTCTTCTGGGCCCAGGTGAAGAAGATGCCCTTGACATCGTCTACACCTGTCTGAAGGTGGGCAGGCATGGTGTAGGTGCGCAGATCCCGCACCTCATAGCTGCTCCGCACCAGGGCCTCCCTCACCTCCTCCTCGCGCACGGGCACCACCGCCAGCCTGGCCTCCCCAGCCAGGTACCATGACTCCTCCAGGGCTCCGATGAGGAGGAGGTGCCCCCCAGGCCTCAGCAGTGTGGTGATGTGGTCCAGGGCCCGCTGGAAGCTGGCCAGGTCTGGACTCACAGCCTCCAGGCAGAAGGCAGAGACCAGGGCGTCGGCAGGCAGGGGTGCCAGGCCTCCAGCACCCAGGGGCTGGGGCCGGTGCACATCGATGGGCAGGATCCTCTTCACCCTGGCTCGCAGCTGGCACTCCTTCTCCTGCCAGGATTCCCTGTTTGGGGGCAGAAGGCAGGGTCAGGACCAGGGTTCTGGCCCCCCACACTCAGTTCTCTGTTGGATCCCACCAGCCACTTCCGGGAAACCCCCTACCCAACCCTCAACCCCCCAGCCCTTACCCCTTGCCCTCGATGAGGCAGACATGCTGGCTGTATACGCTCCAGTCGAAAGCCCCAGGCTCTTCTCGCAGCCAGAGCCTCAGCTCCTGGCGGTTCACCTCCAGGAAATCTGTCATGGTGATGTCCTCAAAGTGGGCACAGGCGCTGAGCAGCTGGTATATAGTGGGTCCTGAACCGATGTCAATGAGGGTGCGGCCAGACACCTCACCTGGATGGGCAGAGGAAGTGGGCCCTGGTGCTAGGCCTGCAGCCCCCAGACTCAGTCACTGCCTCCCTTTCCTGCTTCTTCCCTGCTTCTCTCTGTTCCTTCTCCTGGTGTTGAGTGAGTCTCTATCTGGAAAAACCATTAGCTCTGGAGTTAGACGGACCAGGAGCTGAGTCCTGGCTCCAGCATCGGCTGACTTACCTTGGGAAATGAACTTAACCTTTCTGAGACTCAGGTTCCACAACCATTAACTATGCCTACCAGTGAGGATTAAGTTGGGGGAAACTCAGGTGCCTGGCAGCCCCTCTCCTCTGCCTGTTCCCAGCGTTCTGCCTTCCCCACCTCTCCTCTCAGTTCTGAGTGTTCTCCACTCGGAACCCCTCTCCTCATCTCTCTCCTCTCACGTGAGGGTTCCTGCTCCTCTTCCTCTTCTATTTCACCTCTTAATTTGACCTTGGGCTCTCGCGTGCTGCCCCTCTCGTTCCCTGATGAGTTTTTGTCACGTTTCCCCCCGCGCTCACCGGTGGCGAAGGTCTGAGCCAAGCAGCGCAGCTTCCAAGGCCCGACGCCGTCGGGGCAGCTCAGGTCCCCCCTCGGGGGCGCGTAGTTGTTGCGGAGGTAGGCGCGGGGCTCAAAGCGCTGGTAGGCCGAGGAGACCGCCGCCAGGCCCGGGTCTGAGTCGGGCACTGCGCCCGCCGCCTGACTCCGGTCTGTCCCGCTCATGCTGCTGCCGCGGCCACCCTTGCGCCCGCTCGCCTTTATCTGCGGCGCGACCCCCGCCCGCCAGCCCTGGCCCCTCCGGTGCGGGGGCGGCGGCTGAGCGATGAGCTGCCTGGGGCCACGCGCTGCGTCTTCCCTATGCCATCCATCTCCTTTAATGTCCCAACAGCAGACACACGGGGGTGGTATGGGGGGGAGCATCCGTCCCCGCCCCTGCTCTACCATTGCTCCCGGCTGCCCTCCACTCTTTGCCTCATCTGCCCTCCAAGACCAGCTCCTGCGCCCTGCCCCTCAGCTTCCTACCCCCGGACTCCATAGACCCCCGCAGCCACCAGTCCCAGCACCTCCACGTCGCCCCTCTCCAGTCCCGCATTCACCCCTTTTGCCTGGCATCCCTTCCCTTCTCTTTTGCCAGAGTTCAAGTTAGCCCTCTCCACAGTTCCCAGCTCCCAGCGCTCTCCACCAAGGGCCCAGTCCCCCGCCAGGCTCCCTATCTCCAGGTCACCCTGTCCAACATCCACCCCATTTCTTAGTAAGGCCCCCCCAGCTCCCCTCCTCCAGGCCTCTCTTCAGTCCCAGCGTTCTCTAGCATTCCCATCCCACAGCCCCACCCCCCCGCCCCGCTCCCCACCCTGACTCCAGAAAGGACAGTCCGTTCTGGCCTCCCCCACGGTCTCGGTAGCCCTGGAGCTGCACAGCAGAACTCCAACCCCGCCCGTCAGATGGCAGTGACGATAGGCGAGGCGAGTGGGGCTAATGCGTGCCGCGGAGGGAACAGCCCGGCCTCCCCTGCAGGCCCTGCGGGCTTCCAGCCGCGTATCTCGCGGAAGGCTCAGGATGTTCCCGTCACGTCTAGGGCGAGGGGCCCAGGTGAGGACGGAAGGGCGCAGGGTGCATTCTCCAGGCTGCCAGGGCTCCCAGGGGACACGAGCCCAGCCTCGGACACCAAGGGATTAGGTGTGTCGACTGGTCTGGAGTCTGACCCCTCTCATCTCACAGCCCACACTCCAAGCCAATCTGGGGGAGCAGAACCAGGCCAGGCCTGCTTGGCCCTCCAGGGCCTGCTTGGCACTCCAGGTACCAGACTGTCAAGATGCCAGGTTCTCCCCTCCTATCCCCCCAAATAGGAAGTAGATTCTGCGGAGGCCATCTCCATGGTCTTCCTGGAGTGGGACCCACCTCTGACCAAGTCTAGTGCCTCTCCACCCTGGGTAGGCTACCAGTCCCTGCCAAGATGGAGCCCAGGCCTCCTCCATGCCACCCGCCCCCCACACCTTGTCCAAGAGAAAGTGTCTTCTAGTTAGGCCAGGCAGCCAGGTTGGGGCATGAGTTACTGCAACAGCTGCAGAGGTCACAGACAGGAACCTGACCCCCTACACACACCCTACCCCCAACAACCCACCTTGGGCTCCCAGGCCAGGGAGGGTGGAACACCTGACCCCAACCAAGGATTGATTCTGTCTGGATTCAGAATCAAGAGAGAGGTCAGCCCTGGGGTCACTGACCCCATCCACACCCTGGCACAGCTGACAGTCCTGGTGCCAGCCCCCTCCTTATTCTCCATGAGATCATTTCAACAAACCCTGGATGCCAACTGGCCTCATGGGCACTGCACAGTGCCAGAGGACTAGAGGCAGAGGCCAGGGCTCACGGCAGTCAGGGGGACTAGGCAGATAGCCACCCTGTTTACAGCTCTGTCCCTACAGCCCCTCCCCTCAAGCGTGGGGTGACCCACCAATTCTGCCATATTTAGCTGAAATGCAGGGCCTGTTCCCAGAAGTGAGCATTGGTGGGGACACCAACGGGCGGGCCCCTCAACCACAAGGAAAGAGACGAAACTCTGGCACGTGATTGAGCGTTTATTGCAGCACTAACAGAGGGTGCTGGGGGCTCCACCCTGCCTCTGCCCTCTTCACGTCCCCCTCCCTCCAGTCTCCTTCCCAGAGCACTCCAGATCCTCTTACAGTTTTTCTTCACCCTTCTCTGAAGCTGAAATCTGGACTGGGGTCACTCCTCTCAGGGGCCTCTTGCCCTCATCAGCTTCTTCTGCCCTTCCTCCTGGGACTGGGGGTACTTGGCTGTGCTGGCCCCCAGCTCTTCACCTTTTGTGCCCATTGTCCGCTCCCCTCCCTCTGGGAACTCAGGAGATCCAGGCATCCTGGCCTCTGGCTCCCTCCTCCCCTAGCCCCCAACTCTGGGCAAACTACGAAGCATCCGTGACCAGCAGCTCCCCTCCATGGTCCTAGCCAGGAAGGGCCCAGCCCAGGGCAGGCACAGTGGAGCCCGAGTCACGGTCCCTCTCAGCCTCTCTGTGCTTCCTGAGACATGGAGCGAGACAGGGAGCGACGAAGGGTGCCGGGCTTGCTGACAGGCACCACGGGAGGCAGCTGCTTGGTGATCTCGGCCACATCCTGGCGGTCCACGCACTGGCCTCCCAGGGCTGTTTCCAGTGCCAGCAGCTCCTGCAGCTGGATGGGGGTCTCCTCGCGCTCCTCCTTGGTGCCCACCTTGGCGGGGGTGAAGATGGGCAGAGGCAGCACCCGCTGGTAGGGCAGCTGGTACTCCTGCAGCCCACGGCCGAGGATGCCCATCCGCATCACCAGCCAGGGGGAACGCTGCACCAGCGCCTGGCACTGCCCCTGCCGGTGATAGGTCTCATGCCGCTGGGTATCCTCCTCATGAAGGGAGCAACTGGGAAGGAGAAGCGAAGGGATGCTGAACCCGAGAGCTGCTGCCCGCCACTCACCAGAGGGGCAGCAGAGCTCCCTGGGGCTGCTGGAGGGGCAACTCCACTTTCCCCAGCAGGCACTCTCCTGGCCCCCACCCCCAAAACCTCTCCCAGGCTTTGTGCTCTGGTCTCATGAGTCTCAGGAAAGGTGCTCTGAGAGGATGGGGGACCCCTGACTGGCCAGCACTCACCCCTCCTCAGGCCTTGTGGACAGCGTCAGATCCTTCCACTCAGCCCAGAAGGCCTCTCGCCGCTCACAGTTCTCCTCTGACACCAGGCAGCTCAGCTCTGAAGTGGCCATGATGACTGCTCACTCCCTCTGGGCTCTCTTCCTCCCAGGCCCTTTAAATAGCCCCCTCCTCCCCCTCTTTCAGGGGCTATTTTCAGCCCCTCTGGCGTCAGATGCTATAAGCAGAGCCAAGACTCACTGATGGGGGACTCTGAGCCCAGGGCAGGGCTGGGGGGGGCGGTACCCAGATTCTGGCTGCCCCCAGGTCAGAGGTCAGCTTCTGAAGAGATCAAGATGCTCCAGTGGGGGCAGGGGTCCCCAGAGTGACACCTCCAGGTGTCTGACACTCTTCAGATACTACCCGTGACCAGGCACATGCCCAGCCTCGTGCCACCTTGGCACTTGCCATCTGCCCCACCCCTTCCCCTCGCCCAGGGAGGACAGCGGCTTGTCTGTAAACAGAGCGGGAAACAGTAGGAACCAAGGCCTCCTCTGGGCGCTGTACCAGGCCGTCAGGTCCTGTTCCGCTGCTCTCCTCTGCCTGGGCTCAAGGGCACGTCACACCTCCGACCATGCCCCTCCACCAAAAGGACAGTGCCATTCCTCAGGTGTCTGCCCCCAAAGGCCTGGCTCCCAACCACCTCCCCAGCAGGGGCACTGGAAGTTAATTCCACTCCTGGGATCCTGGACACGAAAGAGGGGGGAGGCGGCCCCCCGACTCTACCCCCTCACTCAGCTGGGGTGAGACGGGACTCCAGCAGTTCCAGTGGGTGGCAGCCAGTTCTGGCTCCAGCCCCCAAATCAGCCATAATGAGGCTGTCTGAGTAGGGGGCAGCGTCCACCCCCTCTGGGCCTCATTTTCCTCACTTTCTGTTCACAGTGGCCTTACCAGAAGAGCTCTGGGGGCTGCCAGCTCCAAGATGCCATCGGGCGGGGCCTGGCTCTGTCCCCAGGGAGCAAGCCAGTCGAAGGGCTTGTAGGGACAGCCCCGCCCCCAGAGCAGCAGCATGTGCAACAGGAGGCTGGCACACGGGGAAGGCACGGGGGAGGAGCAGCAGGGGTGTCACTGAGTGGACAAAGCAAGGGCACCAGGAAAGCCAGGGACAGAGGCTGTGATGAGACCCTAGCAGGCAGGCCCGCGGGCCCCCTCTTGATTACTGAGCACTACACCCAATCCTTGGCGCCTTTCATCTTACACAGCTTTAGCAAAGTAAGAAATGGAGGCTCAGGCAGGCAGACCTGCCGGGGGTCACATGCCTAGCCGGGCCCAAGAGGCAACACCCCCACCCCTGAGTCTAAGCAAGTCAGCCCCTCAGGAAGCCTGCAGGGAGGGAAGGAGGGCCATTTCCCAGTGGTCCCAAGTGTGATGGGCAGAGAGAGGAGGTGAGCAGAGCCCAGAGGTGCCTCAGTGACCCAGAAGCCCAGGCCTCGCCTCCAGGCTCCTCCCCGACAAATGTGCAGACCCCAGGATCAGCTGAGGCCTACTCGGGGTCTTTCCAGGTCTCCCCCACCTCCCGCCTCCCCATCCTGGGCTGGAGACCTTAATCTAACCTTCCTTAGCAGGAGACCTGGCCGGGAGGCAGGGAATCTTTCTCTGACCACTTATCTGACCAGCTGAACGGGGCGGGGGGGCGGTTCGAGAACTGGGTCCCCAGCTGGCTCTATTCTGGCTCTGGGAGGGTGGGTCATGTGTAGGCTGAAGCAGGGTTCCTTCCCCTAGGCCCTGCGTGCTGCCCTTTTTTTTTCACTCTCAAGAGGCCAGGCTGCAGGGGCTTTTTTTTTTTTTTTTGAGTTCCTGTTTTTAATTGGCTCAAATTACAAAGGTCCCCAAGGAGGCACTGGGGGGTGGGGGTGGAGGGCAGCAACCTGGAGACAGCCTGGGAGGGGCAGGCTCCCTGCCAGTGCCCACCACCCCCACCTGCCACCCACACCCCTACAAGTGGAAGTGCAAGTGGAGAAAGGTCCCAGACCCTTTAAATAATCCTAAAAAACCATGATGAGAGAGGAGCTCCCACACCTTCACACTGGTGATGAGCTGCCCTAACTTTGGTCCTGGCCAGGGTCCTCTCCCGCTGAGTCCGTGGCTCCGGTTAAAGACCCCGCCCCAGGCCAGGTAGGGGACAGTGGGTCTCCTCCTCCCAGAGGCAGGGAGGCTGTGGAACCGTTGGCAGGAAAGACCCATTCGGCGCAGCAGCAGAGTCCCAGCGCTTGAGCCCTCAGCCGGCCATGGCCGCCCCCAGGCGCAGTGAAGCTCGGTCTAGGGCGGGAGCTCAGGTCACAGAGCTGCTGTGGAGGAAGCTCCCCCCTCCCCACTGCTGAGGCCAGGTCCTCAGTGGGCAGTGGGAAGCCCAAGCGGTGCCCCTCTCTGGCTCTGGAGGCCGTGGCAACAGGACCCTGGCCCGCAGGGTGGTGAGGAGGCACCCTTATGCCCGGGCACCCAGCTCTCCAATGCGCTGCCGCAGGTGGAAGGCAAATTCGAACATGGTGGCTGCGAGGCTCTGGTGGATGAGGTACCGGGGCAGGCGGCCCTGGGGGAGGCGAGGAGAAGTTCCAGGAAGGCCGGCCCTCAGCAGGGACTCCCCCTCAACAACTGGTGCCCAAATGCAGGTGCAACTCTGGCATGTAGCCAAGGCCGCCCTCTCCCCCACCCCTGGCAGGAAGAACATGCCGTACCCCGGTCTTGGCATGAGTCACACAAATAGACCCGGGAGGGGGTGGGCTGGCAGCCAGCCACCCTTCCTCAGGCCTCAGGAGTCAGAGGTAAAGAGGGGAGGCACAGGGCCTCAGGGCGAGAAGACCATCTGGACCCTGCCCCCAGTTTCAGAGGAAGAAAGGAGGCGGAGAGCAGGGAAGCCAGGAGCAGGGACGCCCAAGGTCACACAGCACAGTCCCCTCCACTCCGCAGAGCCTGCCTCGGAGCCCCAGCATGCCCACCTTGAGATCTGTATTAAGGATCCAGATGAAGGTGCAGACTCGGGGATTACTGGCCGACTTGAGCACGATGAAGCCCCCAGGACCATTCTCTCCCCTGAGGAGAGATGCACTGGTAGGGGACCTTGGAGCCAGGCGAAACCCCTAATTTCCGCTCTGCCCTGACCCACCTTGGACTGGGGTGGAAGGGGGAAGGGAGCTGCTGGTCTGAGCAGGGCCAGAACGGGTGTCCCAGAGGCCACAGGATACAGCCCCCCACCCCACCTGCCATGGGGTGCTCAAATCCTCCTCCAACAGCTGGTCGATGTTTGCACAGCCCCAGGGGCAGGGCGTGTATCACCTTCCAGCTCTCATCTAGTCTGTCCAGGGACTCCGGTAGTGCGGGGGTGAGCACTTCTCACGGGGCCCAGCTCTGGGAGCAGTGCAGAGCCGCGGGGCTCCACGAGGGGGCGCCTTCTTGGGAGGCCACAGGCCTGAGCGGTAGGATTCCCATCCCATCAGCTCCCCTGCCTCCATAGATAAGGGAGCTGGCGTCAGGAGGGGAAATGAGCTTGCCCATCACCCAGCAAACACTGTGGTGGTGGTGAGACCAGAGCCCCGGGCTGACACGCAAAGAACAGCGCTCTCTGCGGAACCCCAAGACAGAAGGGGAAGTGTCGAGTATCTGGGAGGAGGCCACCCACAGCGCTAGGACTAGAGAGCAAGGGGGCTGGAGGAGGCCGTGGAACAGACAGCAGAGGACTCAAGCTTCTTCCTTTGGGTACCTCCAAGCACCATGAGGGTAACGCAAGGCCAAGGGACAGGGAGAAGTGGATGAAAGGCAGGAAGGTGATGCTTCAGAACACAGCCTCCTGCTGTGCCGGTCCCCTAGACCAGCCACCTCATGGCTCCCAGCCCCCTTCCCGACTGGTCCCTATTCATCGCCACCCTCGGTCTACCCTGGAGCTCCCCTGAGCCTGGCGGTGGTCCCAGATAAGCAGGAGTAGGGACAGTGGGACCGGGGACAGGAAGGCGACCTCAGCAGGAGAAAGTGCCCAGCTGTACACACCAGTCCTGCCCTGTTCTCACGGCCACGAGGGGAGGAGCCAGTGCGCATGACTCCAGGCAAGGTTCAGCTCACCTGACGTATTTGTGCGTCGGGGGCTTGGCGCAGTGCGTGGTGGCGATGCCCGCGGACAGGTATCGGTCTCGGCGCCGCTCGATGCGTCGGACATTCACAAAATCCCTGGAGGGGGATGATTAGATGAGGGGGGTGTGTAGAAGGCCCAAGGGCAGGAGGCCTGCCTGAGGGGGCGGGTAGGGGGGCTCACCTGGGGGAGACCACGCCACCCGCGGCCCCTGAAGACACATCATAGGAGATGAGGGTGTTGTCCTCTACTCGCTGAAGGATCTGCGGGCGTCAGGGCAGACATAAGGTGCAGCCACCCCAGGAAAACCCCGAGGATGGGCCCAGCATCTCAGGAAAGCCCCCAGGTCAGCCGGCTCTCTGCTCAGGCCCCGTAATTAGGAGCCACTTCCATTCATGGGCGCTGGACCCAGCACTCTGAGCATTTTGTTCTTCCATCTTCCAAACCCTCTCTTGGAGGAAACTATTACCACCTTCCCCATTTTACAGATGGGGAAGCTGAGGCCCAGAGTAGTTCAGTGATGCGACCCGGGTCCCCAGGGGGTTCACTGTTCACACTGGATCACGCCCTCACCCGCCTGATGGCTCTGCCCTGAGGGGTGCCAGGCTTGGACCGCTGGCTCAGCTCACCTGGCAGGCGGTCACCGTCTTGTTCCATAGCACCATCCTCTCAGGCTGCAGGATTACCTCCTGGTACACCAGCTCCGCGGGGCAGGGCAGGAAGGTCTGGGGCGGGGTGGGCAGAGGGCTGGATGGTGCCAGATGTACTTGGGCACACCAGCCCTTTCCTGTTGGGTGGGAGAAACCTGCCGGAGGGTCCCCACACCACCAGGCCCTTCCTGGATGGAGTCCCAGGCAGAGCAAGAAGCTCCAGAGCACTCTTTCCATCACCCACCTTCAGAATGAAGGTCTTGCCGTGAAAGGGAATCTCGATGGTGTACACAGTGTCCCCATATTCCTATGGCAGGGACAGAAGGGCACCAGGGAGGTGAGTGGAGGGTAGAAGAGGGCCGGGTTGAGGGCAGGAATGGGTGACGGGCAGGGCAAGATTTTAACAGCTCAGAGGAGAAAACTTTAGGAATCTGGGGGATATCTGAGCAACCATTAAAAAACAGTGGTTCTGACAAATGTCCTGCCATGAGGAGAGAAAGGCTTTTGATATCAAGTTAAAAGGCAGGAGCACAGCTGCAGCTGCAACCACGAAGGCCTGTCTCTCCAGGCCGCCGAGGCTGCCAGGGGAACTGGCCAGAGAAAGGGACGGGGATGTTTTCCCCCTGTTTTCCAAGCTCTCTGCCATCTTTCTAGATAATATTGTTTTGGTCATGAAACAAAACACCGGACACAGCACAGAAGCCTGGCTTCCCCTTCAAAGCTGGAGCTGAGGCGGCAGAGCGGCAGGGGCGGGGTCGTGGGGCGGGGGGGGGGGGGGGGGGGGGCGGTGAGCAGGGGAGGGGCGCTAGAAACGTCCAATCCAGGCCAAGGGGCTGACCCCAGGGCCCAGCCGCCTCCCCTGGGCAGAAATAGGGTTCCAACCCGTGCAATCTTTGGGCTTCTTTCTCAGGCCTCAGAAAAGGGAGGGAAAACTCCCTACAAGCCAACTCTCAGGGTCCCGTGGGAGAAAACTTTCTTACGTTATTCTTCTCAAACTTCCAGTTCTCTTCTTGGGCCAAGATCTGGTCCACCACCGCCATGGCCTCCTTCCCCTGAAGGACGTACTCCCGTTCCTGGCCAGAGAGGGGAGGCAGGAAGTGGTCAGCCTGGCAGCTGCACCCCTCTGGGTCTTTCTCTAGACACTCCACACATCTCTTTCAAAGGCCTGATTCAGCTGGATGTCCAGATGCAGGGTTTGGGCTGGTCTCCTGCGCCTGCTGAGCTCCCGGGGACCAGGTGCTGTGGTTGTTACCCCAGGGCCCAGGCAGGAAGGAGACCACTGGGCCTGACTGACAGTGAGCCAGACACTCAGATGGACACTGACAGGCCTTCAGGCTGCCTAAGGTCTGCCCTCCTCTGGGAAGCCCCTGCCCAGCTGGCCGAGCCCAGTGCTGGCTCCTCTCTGGGGTGCCCACCCCGGGTAGGGGTAGGCAGCCAAATACCTGGGCAGAGAAGCTTTTCTTCCCAACAATTTCATCATCAGATTCATTGTCAGACCCTGCAGAAAAACAAGCATGGAGGACAACGGGAAGAGGTGGGGAGAAGGGGTGGGGGTGAGGGATTGGGGTACAAGTGCAATGGTGTGTGGGGGGATAAGATTGTGTGTGGGAGAGGGCTGCGCGCTTTCTCCAAGGAGCTGACAGAGGACGAGAAAGGACAGACCCAGCCATCCTGCTCCTCATAAAGCCCCTCCCTGGAGGTAGTTCCCCCACCCACCAACCCTCACCTGCAAAGGATTCTGGGGGTGAATAGAACTGGCCCTCAGATAGAGCGCCGGAGAAGAGCAGGGGTCCTCGGGCGACAGCAGCCTGGGCGGCAAGGTACCCTGGGGGGCAGACGTGGGCAGCCATCGTCCCAGACCAAGGACAATCATGCCTTGGCAGCCTAGGGTCCCGCGGCCCAGGCTCTCTTTAAGGCTCTTGGAGGCAGAGTTGGCAAGAGAGCTCAGAACTGGCCCTCATGCCAGAAACTCTCCTCTCTTGGGTGGGGGTGAGCCTCGCTGCATCCCCTCACCCCCCAGCACTCACATCGCTCCTCCTCAGCCTCCTGAGGTAGGACTTTGAAGTCAAGGAACCAGGTCTCCAGCCAGGCGAGGACAAAGGAGACGATGGGGAGCAAGTAGCCGAAGGCCCCTTTGCTGAGCAGCTGCAGAGGGGAGGGGGCTGAGCTCCACAGCCGGGGGCCACCCCAGACCCAGAGCCCCACCCTGGGGCTGCTGACTCTGGCCTACACCCCACTCCTGGTACCAGCTGCTTGGGCCCCCCCTGTGGCACATGCCTCTGAGATGGAGGGATTAATGAATTCTACAGCATGATACACTAAGGTCAGCCTGGAGGAGGAACTTTCTGTTCTTAGGGTTTCAGCAGGGCAAGTGGGCAAAGCCAGTGAAGCTGACCCCTTAGAAAAAGCCAAGGACAGGAATCCTCCTCACCCAACCCTGACAACAGGGACAGAAACCCAAAGTCAGAGAAGCAGTCCCTTCTTGGGATGAGCCCATCCCGCAGGCCAGATGCCCACCAGACCAGCCAGACCCCGAGCCACTGACCTCAGAGAGGATGACCTTGACGATGAGGAATGCACTGGACACCAGCGTGGTGACCTGTCCAGGGGAGGGAGAGAGAGACAGACAGAGCGAAGACGGAGCCTGGGGAGTAAGTCCTCCTCCATCCCACCCCATGAGCCAGCCCAGCCAGGGCCCGAGAGCTGCCAGGAAAGTGGCATCTTACCGCAATCACCCACCAGTGCCGGAGCCGCAGCACGGCATAGCCCAGGAGCAGTCCGGAGAAGCGGAAGAAGGCCAGGACCTGGCAGGGGAGTGGGGGAGCTGTCACAGGCAGCCATGGGCCCCACCCCGGCCGAAGGCTGGCCGCCCCTCCAGGCTGCTCCCCCAGGCTCCCCACGCAGTGTGCACGCCCCAGCAGGGAATGGCCGAGGCCAGGTCAGTGCTTCTTTGGGGATTACATGTGACCTCCTTGGACGGGGGTCTTGTCTTCCCCTCCCACTTGGGGCTCTCTGAAAGCAGGGCCTCATTTGGGAACAGGCTTGAATACAGAGGGCTCCCTGATCAGATTAGGATGCATGCTGCAGGAAGAAGAAAATCCAGCCAAAGAACCCTGTCCCTGCTCCCTCTCTGCCCGCAGGATCTCCAAGGCCACTCACAAAGATGTCAAAGAAAGAAGTTTTAAATCTGTAGTTGATGATCTCCTGCTCCAGGTTCTTCTGGATGCCTGTGTTGGTCTGGAAGAGAGAGAGGTGGGTAGGACCAAGTCCCCAGGGCTGCCCTTCGTCCTCCCAGAGGGGGCAGGTGGAACCTGGAGGAGAGGCTGTAAATGCTCAGCTACCACCTGAGAAGCCCCGAGGCACCAGGCGAGCTCAGCCAGGGGCCTGAGACCCCAGCGCTGAGACTGTTCCTCTAAGGATACAGGCAGTCCAGACAGGCAGAGCTGAGCCTCCTGACACTCGTGAGCACACTGCCTAGGAAGGGGCAAGCCTGGAGGGCCTTGGGAGGTGATGGGCCCTATGCAGGCACTATGCTGGCAGACAGCGAGCTGGGAGCCAGCCTCTCCCATGATTTCCTCTCCCTCCCACCACTGCGGTGCTCCATCTTCCAGCCAAGCATCCATCTGGGGTGACGGGGACCAAGGGTGGGCAGTGGTGTCAGACGGAGCCCCAGGTGGCAAATCGATTGATTAGGTTTGTACTTAATGGGCAAAATCCATCAAGCTGTTAGAGAGGATGGCATGCAGAGTAAGCAGACTGGTCCTTGCCTCTGCCCTTGCCCTAGCCACCCACACATTTTCAATGGGATCCCTGAGAGCCTGGCTGGGGAGTAAGGAGTCCGGATGCCCACTGAAAGCTAGACTGCAGCCTGATGCCTCAGGTGGAATGGGGTGGCAGGCTTGTGCCTCTGCAGGTGGGATGCCAGCCTCCAGAGAAAAGGGGCACAAGGGGACTCTTGGGGATGGAGTTTGGGAGCCCTGAAGGGGAAGACCCATCACGATTACCTAGATTAGGGCTTCTGATTTCTGGAAGATGATCTGAATTGGGGTTGTGGAGGGGAGTGAGGTGTTAAAGATACAGATGTTGAGACGCTGGGTCTGAATCTCGGGGTGAGCCGAGCATCTGGAATGGCTGTAAAGCTCCTGAGCGATTCTGATGCTCAGGGCAAAAGCCAGCCATCTGGACAGCCCCTCACTGAGTCTCGAGCCCTGGTGCATCCCCATCAAATGCCTCAGCCTCAAGACCACTCTGCACCCCATGGAGTCAAACACCTTGCTGACATCACAACCCACCCCAGCCTGATCCTCCTCTTACTCCTCAGACTACGCCCTCTTGGGCTCCAGAGTCAGAGCTGCAGGTGGGGTGCCAGCAGAGCTCTCTCTTCCATGGTTTTCCTCTTTACAGATAACTCTCCCTTGCCTGCATACCCACCGGCCAGCCCACTGCATCAGGACTCAGGACAGTAGAGTTCCTGCCCTTGTTTTGCCAGCTCTGGCTGCAAGATCTTGGCGCCGGTCTTACAGCCTGGTCAGGGTCCTTGCATACACTGGGCAACATGCAGTCTGTTAGAAAACTAAAAATAGGGACTTCCCTGGTGGTCCACCTGGTGAAGCTACCAGGGAAGCCCAAGGGGATCATCCAAAGAAGGTTTAAGACCTCAGAAACTCTTTAAATGACCCTGAACCTCGCTGATCCTCAGCTCTCTCATCAGTAAGGTAATCCTTAAGGACCAGTGGCTAAGACTCTGTGCTCCTAATGCAGGGGGCCTAGGTTCAATCCCTGGTCAAGAAACTAGATCCCATGTGCCACAACTAAGACCCAGTCAAATAGGCGCTGTGTGCTCAGTCGTGTCCGACTCTGTGACCCCATGGACCGCAGCCCACCAGGCTCCTCTGTCCATGGAATTCTCCAGGCAAGAATACTGGAGTGGGTTGCCATTTTCTTCCCCAAGTAAGTAAATAATAAGTCAAACTAAGTAAATAAATATTTTAAAAAAACTAAAAATACATACGTTTCAAAGTATGAAAATGGCAAAATTGAAAAATTAATAAAATTTTAATTGTCCACCAAGAGAAACATGATGTTAATTCTCTGAACTGTTAAATTCAGCGTTCTGAAACTTTTTGTCAAATCTGAAAATAATTTGGAGATTAGATTTTCTCACTCCACGAGCATTTTCAAGTCTGCATGACAACTGTTGAGCTATTACAGCCAGTATAGCCATATAGGTTCCAAAGTAAAATTGCCAAACATTTTTTCAGCTCTTTTCTGTCAAGAAAATATTATACATACATTTAATGAAGGATGTGGGTGAATTTTAGTGCCTGCTTTCACGCTGGAAAGTGAAAGTGTTAGTTGCTCAGTCGTGTCTGATTCTTTGTGACCCCATGGACTGTATCCTGCTAGGCTCCTGTGACCATGGGATTCTCCAAACAAGAATACTGGAGTGTGTTGCCATTCTGTTCTTCAGGGGATCTTCCCAACCCAGGGATCAAATCTGGGTCTCCTCCACTGCAGACAGATCCTTTACCGCCTGAGCCACCAGGGAAGCCCAAGGGGATTGTCCAAAGGAATAAAGTTTAAGACCTCAGAAACTCTTCAAATGACCATGAACCTCGCTGAGCTTCAGCCGTCTCATCAGTAAGATGGTCTGTAAGGTCCCCCATGGCTGTGGCTCCTTCTCGCTGAAGGTGCCAGCTCACCTCTGTGCACAGAGGAGCATCACCCTCAAAGCCTTGCCTTGCCTTCCAGCTCAACATACCCAGAATCAAACTTCACCCCTAAACCAGCTCCTTCTCTAAGCTCCTCCTTTGTAACAACAGTCATTGTTTTCCTGAACCCTGAGCTTGAGACGGTTTGTGACAGGTTTGTGACAGGAGGCAGTGATCAAGACCATCCCCAAGAAAAAGAAATGCAAAAAGGCAAAATGGTTGTCTGAGGAGGTCTTACAAATAGCTGTGAAAATAAAAGACGCAAAAGGCAAAGGAGAAAAAGAAAGATACACCCATTTGAATGCAGAGTTCCAGAGAATAGCAAGGAGAGATAAGAAAGCCCTCCTCAGGGATCAATGCAAAGAAATAGAGGAAAACAAGAGTGGGAAAGACTAGAGATCTCTTCAAGAAAACTAGAGATCTCTTCCAGAAAACTAGAGATACCAAGGAAATACTTCATGCAAAGATAGGCACAGTAAAAGACAGAAACAGTATGGACCTAACAGAAGCAGAAGATATTAAGAAGAGGTGGCAAGAATACACAGAACTACATAAAAAAGATCTTCACGACCCAGATAATCACAATGGTGTGATCACTCACCTAGAGACAGGCATCCTGGCATGCAAAGGCCTAAGGGCCTTACGTAGCATCACTATGAACAAAGCTAGTGGAGGTGATGGGATTCCAGTTGAGCTATTTCAAATCCTGAAAGATGATGCTGTGAAAGTGCTGCACTCAATATGCCAGCAAATTTGGAAAACTCAGCAGTGGCCACAGGACTGGAAAAGGTCAGTTTTTATTCCAATCCCAAAGAAAGGCAATGCCAAAGAATGCTCAAACCACCACACAATTGCACTCATCTCACATGCTAGCAAAGTAATGCTGAAAATTCTCCAAGCCAGGCTTCCACTGTGAAATTTCAGATGCTCAACCTGGATTTAGAAAAGGCAGAGGAACCAGAGATTAAATTGCCAACATCTGTTGGCATCCATCGAAAAAGCAAGAGAGCTCCAGAAAAACATCTGCTTTATTGACTATGCCAAAGCCTTTGACTGTGTAGATCACAACAAACTGTGGAAAATTCTTAAAGAGATGGGAATACCAGACCACCTTACCTACCTCTTGAGAAATCTGTATGCAGGTCAAGAAGCAACAGTTAGAACTGGACATGGAACAACAGACTGGTTCCAAATAGGGAAAGGAGTACGTCGAGGCTATATATTGTCACCCTGCTTATTTAACTTACATGCAGAGTACATCATGAGAAATGCTGGGCTGGATGAAGCACAAGCTGGAATTAAGATGGCTGGGAGAAATATCAGTAACCTCAGACATGCAGATGATACCACCCTTATGGCAGAAAGCAAAGAACCAAAGAGCCTCTTGATGAAACTGAAAGAGGAGAGTGAAAAAGTTGGCTTAAAACTCAACATTCAGAAAACTAAGATCATGGCATCCGGTCCCATCACTTCATGGCAAATAGATGGGGAAACAATGGGAACAGTTGGAGACTTTATTTTTTTGAGCTTCAAAGTCACTGCAGATGGTGACTGCAGCCATGAAATTAAAAGACGCTTGCTTCTTGGAAGAAAAGCTATGACCAACCTAGACAGCATATTAAGAAGCAGAGACATTACTTTGTCAACAAAGGTCCATCTAGTCAAGGCTATGGTTTTTCCAGTGGTCATGTATGGATGTGAGAGTTGGACTATAAAGAAAGCTAAGCGCCAAAGAACTGATGCTTTTGAACTGTGGTGTTGGAGAAGACTCTTGAGAGTCCCTTGGACTGCAAGGAGATCCAACCAGTCCATCCTAAAGGAAATCAGTCCAGAATAGTCATTGGAAGGACTGATGCTGAAGCTGAAAGTCCAATACTTTGGCCATCTGATGTGAAGAACTGACTGATTGGAAAAGACCCTGATGCTGGGAAAGACTGAAGGCAGGAGGAGAAGGGGACGACAGAGGATAAGGTGATTGGATGGCATCACCGACTCTATGGACATGAGTTTGAGTAAGCTCCGGGAGTTGGTGATGGACAGGGAAGCCTGGCGTGCTGCAGTCCATGGGGTCACAAAGAGTCGAACACGACTGAGTGACTGAACTGACTGGGCCTGAGACCTGGAGGAAGGACACCTGCCATCCAGAACTCTGACCCACTTTGCACAAGGAGAACAAGGGGAGGCTCAGAGAGGCTGAGTCCCTCGCTGAGCTCACACAGTTGCTATAGAGCAGAAGCTGGGACAGGGGACCAAGCCCAGGATGCCCTGGTTCCATGCTCCTGCCTCTGCATCAGGTCCTGCTCTGCCCTGTCAGCACCCGGAGATTAGGTTCCACCGCCAGCTGGCCAAGCACTGCATGGCAAGGGTGGGGGGTGGGCAGACTCCACCCTGACAGGCAGCTCTGTCTCTAAACCATTAGGTGGAATCTCACCAAAACCAAGAGGCCAAAACTGGGGACACTGGAAGAATGCCCAAGGTGGGGAAGGAAAGCGGGGCGTCACTGGGAGTCTTTACAGATTGCCACCCACTGTTCCCTCTGCTTTCGGCACAGCGCCTGGGACACAGCTGGGACTCAGAAATGTTTGCTGAATGAATGAATGAACTAAGCCAGAGAGCAAAGTAGAGCAGAAAGAAGACAAAGGCTCTGGTAACTCCACCAGAGCCCTCTGGGATCCCGCCTCCTTTCTCAAGAGTGTCCACTAGGGGCCAGTGTGGTGCAAAGGTGTGAGTTCTGGGTTCAGACCCTGCCTTCTTCACACACTTGCTGAGAGACCTTGGATAAGCAGCTTAACGTCTCTGTGTTTCTCTCTCTGGAAGATGAGAACAGCTATTCTTCTAGTCTCATTCTTCATTTTACCCGGAAATCAACACACCCCCAGATGCAACCCTCTGAGGCCTGGGCAATACCCCTCCCCCAACCTGACCTGTGCCCCGAGCCTCGCCCCACTCACGTTCAGCTCAATGATCCAGAGCAGGGAGATGAAGAGCAGGTCGAAGGTGACGAACAGACAGAAGGTGCGGCGGACGTCGGAGATGGCCCGGCGCTTCTCCGACAGTGGCGGTGGGAGGAGGTGAGAGGAGAGGCTCTGGCTGTGGGATAGCGACGAGCCCAGGGAGGCCACGGCCGGCAGGCTGCGCTCCAGGTCGCGGGCCAGCAGGTCCCCGGACAGCTTGCTCATCCTGGCGGGCCCCCACCTCCAGCCAGGTTGGGCTGGGCCTCAGCAGCAGGGCTGCAGGGAGGCAGGGTGGCTGGTCAGGTCCTGGTGTCAGGGTCCAGGAACACTCGGAAACCTCCTTTGTCCTTTCAAACGCAGCCCTAGGACCCCGATTTGTTTCCAAACACATCTGCCCCCCACCCTCCGCCTAACTCTGTGGCCCAGGGCCCTCTCTGCCTCATTTTCCTCTGCGGCCTGACTTCCAGGCTGGAGGGGTCTGAGCATCCTTCTCCCTCTGTCCTGCTTCTTCACCACCCCCCCACCCCAGGCAAAATCCTGCAGCCCCATGGTCACCCTTGGGGGCCTCCTGGGTCCTCCCTGGGGCCACAGCCTTTTCCTGCCAAGCCCTGCCCTGTAGTTCAGCCTCTGGGCCTGTCAGCAGCCTCTGGGTCGGTCCCACCCCCAGGAGAGGTCAGCCCCAAGCTCTGTTCTTTGTTTTCCAAGCACAAAGCCACATTCCCTCCCAGCAGCCAGCCCTACCCTCCCACCCCCTGATCCATGGCAACTGGGAGGGACTTCCTAGAGCAGTGTCTCTGTGCAGGCCAGCCCGGAGGGATGGTGGGATGAAATCTTGGTCCTTTCTCTCCGCCACCCCCGCCTCAGGCCCAACCAGCTCTCTCCTGCTCCTAATGGGTGGGCGCGTCTCCAGGCTTTCTCTACCCCCACCCACAGCAACCACCTCTAGACAGCCAGAAAAAGCTTTTCAGAACATGAATCAGATCCTGCCATTCCCTGTTCACAACCCTCCAAGGGCTCCCCTCTGGTCTGAGGATAATACACCCTCCTCATGGTGGTCCTCGCAAGATGGGGCCCCATCATCTCACTATGATGGCCACCCTGGCCTTCTAGGTCCCTTTAAGTGGCAGCCTGGTCCTGCCTTGGGGGCCTTACACCCAGATCTCCCCAGTCCTTCAACTGGCAGCTCCAAGGCCCTCTCCTCAGAGCCTCGCACCCTCCTTCCCCAGTCCCAGTGAATTTACCGGGCTTCACCTTCTCCGGTAATCTCACTGCGTTCCATGTCCACATAGGGCAGAATGGTTCCTCCTATTCCTCACACAAGACAGCCGAGGCTCCAGGAGGTGAATGGATGTGACCATCCATGCCTTATCTGCCCATGTGACCATGAGGATGAAATCCTCATAAACCCGAGAGACAAAGTGGGCAGTGGGGCGCTCCCTCCCTGCTGAGCAGCCCCCAGGCCTATGGTCCTTGCTCTACCAATCTGCTGGCAGGGACCCTCAGAGGCCCTGTCCCCCAGGTGGGGGAAGGAAAGGTTTAGGCTAGAGCAGAGGGGAGCTGAAGCAGCATGGTGGGGCCTGAGTCTCTGGGAGCCCATGAAGAGTCTCCCTGAGTCTTCTCACATGCAGAACCAGAGGGCAGGTCTGGGCGCCACTGGAAGGGGAGCCCTGGGTCTTTGTGCTTGATTCTGGGAAGGCCAAGATCTAACTGGTCCCCTCACCATAGCCGTCCATCCCCTCCACACATTTGCTGTCTGGTCTCTTCCATGCTTCAGCTACTAAGTCGAAAACAAGCCCCCATTCTGTGGCCAGCACGGTTTCTGAGCAAGCAGGCTCACCCATCCCTCTACCTCTGTGCCAACCCAACAGTCAGGACTGACTGTTCTCAGCAGAAGCACCAGCCTCTACTACTCTTTCAGGGTGTCCATGCTAAGCTCATCTGGAGGAAAGCTGTACCAGCTCTGGAAGGTGGCGGCCAGAAGAGGGGGCCAGAAGAGACTGCTGGCAATGGGACCCCCCAACATCTATCAGCCAGATCTGGTGTCAGACTCTACGCTCAGCATCCCTCACTATGACACAGCCGCAGCCCCAGGGCGGGTGACATTTCCTTGTCTCTAATAGCCCGCTCGTCTTCTGCCAGACCTGTCTCCATCTCTCCTCTCTCCTGTCTCTCTCACAAGCTACCTCTTCACCATTCTTTGGAAGTGTCTCTGTACCCCCTCCCACGTCTGTCTTTATTCCGCCCCCTCTCTGGGTCTTCCTCTCCACTTCTCTCCCAACTGCGAGTGTCTCTCCACCCCCATCAGATTACTCTCTCTCTGGTTTTCTCTTATGTGTCTCTCTCTCCTTTCCTACCTGCCTTCACCTTCTCCCCCTTCCCTGTCTCACTGCAGGGTGCTGTGGCTTCCCCACTCCCTGTCTGCTCCCGGGTCTGTCTGGTCTTGCCCCCTGGCCTTCTCCCTCCCCTTCTGGGGACAGGACCTGGGTGGCAGCAGCTTGGGTGTGAGACACACTTGGCGTACAACAGCACTGACACTCACACACCCAGACGACCATGTGGAAGTGAGAGACACAGAGGGGGGCCGAGAGCAGAGGTGCTGGGGGAGCCCGAGAGAGCTGCCAATGCGGGGGGTGCGGCAGGTGAGGGAGCCAAGCACAGGGGGCTCTGCAGCAGGGGTGAGGGCTTCCGGCCAACAGTCAGAGAGAGCAGGGTTCTGCATCACCCTCCTCTGTGAAAGAAACTCAGCATCCAAATAAGCAAGAGCTGGAAGAGGTGAATGAGTTCAGGGGCAGCCATCTGACCTGAAAAACTTTGGGCAAGTCCTTCTTAGCAAGCCTCCATTTCCCTATCTGGGAGAACGGTCCATTTTTTTTTTTTTTTTTTAATGTATTTATTTTTTAATTGAAGGATAATTGCTTTACAGAATTATGTTGTTTTCTGTCAAACATCAACATGAATCAGCCATAGGTATACATATGTCCCTTCCCTCTTGAACCTCCAGGGAAAAGGTCCGTTAAAAAAAAAAACAAAAAAAACCCTTTTAAGAGAAACTTAACATCAACCAAAAAACCTTACCTAGGATCTCAATATATAAAACAGATATATTTGCAGGGCAGCAAAGGAGATGCAAACATAAAGAACAGACTCATAATCACAGCAGGGGAGGAAGAGGCTGGGATGACTTGAGAGAGCAGTGCTAAAAGAGAGCAGTAGTACACACGACCACATACCAAACAGCCAGCCAGTGGGAGCTTGCTGTGCGATGCAGCGAGGGCTGGTGCTCCTGACATCCCAGAGAGGTGGGGTGGGGAGGGAGGTGGAAGGGAGGTTTAAGAGGCAGGGGACACGTTTATACATCTGGTCCATACTGATGTATAGTAGGAACCACCAAAATATTGTAATTATCCTCCAATTTAAAATAAAATGATTTTTTAATTAAAAAAAAAATAAATGTTAATGTTTGGCAGAAACCAACACAATTCTGTAAAGCAATTATCCTTAAATTAAAAAATAAATTAATTAAAAAAAAAAGAAAACAGATAAAAACTGGGAATCCCCTGATGGTTCAGGGGTTAAGACCTTCACGGCCAAGGGTGCACGTTCAGTCCCTGGCTGGGGAACTAAGATGCTGCAAGCTTCGCAGTGCAGACAGCAGATAAATAAAATGGATAAAAACAGGACTGTATAGGTCCTGCCATAGGATGTGGCCACAGAGAGCCCCACAAGTCAGCCTTCCCTCAAACTCCATCCGGGGTCACCCTGAGGAACCTCCATGGGTGTGGTTTGAAAAACTCAATTCAGATGACGTTGAAAAGTTTTGAGTTCCGTGAGACCACTTGCCAGCTCCAGATATGAAAACCACCTTGGCCTAGAACTGCTCTCAACAGTCCCCAGAACACTGGCCCGGGAGGATGGAGGCAGCTGCCGGGAGGGCGGACTGGCCTCCACCCTCCCGACAGGGGAGGCAGGAACAAGCGTCAGGAGGCTGGGGGCAGCAGGGCTGCCACCCAGCCCCCTGGGAGCAGCGTCCCCCTGCCAAGCCCACCGCCTGCCGTCACCAGCCCCTCCCCAGCACCTTCAGAGGTGTCAGGAGGGGAGCAGCACGTGTGGCATGAAGAAGTCGGCCTGGGCTGACTGCAGACGTGACACCTGACGTGCTTGTGGAAGCTCAGCTGCTTGGAGAGAGTGGGGTGGTGGTGGTGGGAGGGGGGGGAACTGGTGGTTTTTCTCATCCTGGGTCAGAAGGGTAAGAGGGGTCGGGAGGAGGAGGCCAGGCAGGTCTCTGGGCACAGGGAAAGCTCTGGGGGCCCCTCACGCCCACTTCCAGGCCTTCTCTGACTGGCCCCAGGAAACGCTAGCCCGGGGGCAGCAGAAGCTTTCGGGTGGGTCCCCACTCAGCAGACGACAGCAGGCAGCTGGTACCTCTGAGGCCGGGGTTTGACTCTCGGTCCACCCTCACCAGTCTTGCGACTGGGGCAAACAGAACATTCTGAGAATCAGCTTCTTCAGTTGCATTAAATAAGGGGAATGATAATATACTTAGTGCCACAGAACTGTCCACTTAAAAGTGGCTAAAATGGCAAATGTTATGCTGTGCATGCTTTCCCACAATAAAAGGCAGCATCTCCCATCTGTGATTGCTACCAATGATTGCTGCCCCACAGGCATTTAGAGAAGTGTTAGGGGAAGGATGGCTGGTGTTTGGCCGGTGAGGGTGGAGATGGAGCAAGCGGGTGGGTAAGGCCATTCAGGTGAGAGGTGTGCGGTGTGGGGGGGTGGGGGCTTACACACAACAGTGATGTGTAATAAACTGCCCCCAAAGGCCTGAGTTCAAATCTGAGCTCCACAGTTCACGTGCCAGATGACCCAGAGTAAGCTGTCCAAGGCTTCAGCCCAGGCTTCCTCCTTTGTGTGAGCTATGGGCCAAGTTACAGAGGCTCCAGGCAAGCGTGTGCTCCTGGGGAGGTGGGCGGGGGGGTGTCCTGGCTCCCTGCACAGGCTCTGGGGGGAAGCCCGGACTGACCTCTGATGCTACCTCTTCCCACTGGTGCCTGACCCCCCAACCTCCCCCAGGGCTCCATTTCCAGTTCTTAGGTGGCTGGGGCACAGACAGGGCTCTTCCCAGGCCTCAGTCACACCCTGGGCTGGAGGCTCCAACCATCTCTCTGCCAGTCTCTGGCTGACATTTCCTGACCAAAACAAGTCTGCAATGTGCCTATGTCTGTCACTCAATTGGCAAGACTCCGAGGCTGCACCTGGAAACGGGGACTGGGGGATACCTGTATTGACCCTGGGGCGCCTGGTGGATCAGAGGAGACAGCTGTGCATGGAGAGCACGGAGAACAGCCCCTGATGTCACAGAGTAAGGGCTGCACAGACAGGAGCCATGGCCGCCGCCGCCGCCTCTGTGGGCCTCTCCCCTTCTCCTCTGCCCAGCTTCCCACGGAATGTCAGGCCAACCTACACAAGTTCCAGATAGAGCTCCCTCCACCAGCTAGGCTCTGTGACCCCGAGCAGACGAACACCCCATCTATGTCCAAAAACGATTCTCACCTCAGAGCAGTACGGCATCTCCAAACCCTCTCCCCAGGCCAAGGGGGCAGTAGACGTGGGCTCAAAACACGTGCCCCACCCTGGATTCCCACCTTGTATGCACGAGCGTGCTGTCGCTTCAGTCATGTCCAACTCTTTGTGACCCTGCGGACTGCAGCATGCCACGCTCCCCTGTCCATGGGATTCTCCAGGCAAGAATACCGGAGTAGGTTGTCACATCCTCCTCCAGGGGATCGTCCCCACCGAGGAATTGAACCTAGGTCTCCTGTGACTCCTGCATTGCAGGTGGGTTCTTTACCACTGAGCCACCGGGGAAGCCCGGATTCCCACCTTACTAGTCACTGAACCTCTCTGTGCCTCGATTTTCTTCTCTATAAAACGGGGTAATGGTAGTATCTGCTTCTTAGAGGTATTACAAGGTTTAGGCAACTTTTTACACATAAGGACCCAGAACAGTCCCCAAAAAAGAGTGACTGCTGTGGAAGGGTTAGCTAACATGACCCCTGTATCATCTTAGGTGGAAACAGTCTCGAGTTCTGACAGCCTCTGTGGGATGGCTTCAGGCCAGGGCTGGGGTTGCTCTGGATTGAGACTCTGCTGATGCCCAGGTTAATGGAGAATCCACAGACGGGCAGCAGACAAAGGCTCTGTGTGCAGAAGAGGCTGGCCTCGGGTTGTGTTCTGCCACTGGCCAGCCTGGGAGGAAGCTGGCTCAGGGAAGGAGGACAGCAGACCAAACAGGCCTGTGCATGATCCAGACAGGCCAGAAGAAAGCAATCCGGGCTGGCAGTGGCCCCGCCGGCCCCCTGCAGACATCCTCTCCTTCACTCCTGGCATCTGTTGCCAGAAGCTGTAGAGGTGACAAGACTGAAGCTTGGAGAGGC
The DNA here is from genome assembly GCF_002263795.3 of Bos taurus. NCBI lineage: Eukaryota > Metazoa > Chordata > Mammalia > Artiodactyla > Bovidae > Bos > Bos taurus. Next base: position 40,022,182 of record NC_037346.1, on the reverse strand, counting down.
CTGCCCACAGCCTGGACAGGGCGGAGTTGATCCCAGGGGCACGTGGGCTTACCCTAGTGCTGGGCTAAACCTAAATGTGGCCACCTTCAGGCCCTGTGGGGAGCGAGGTGTCAAAAGACCCCAAAGAGTTTAATAGCCAGAGCCTGTAGAGAGCTCAGCACCTTCCCCTCCACATCCGAACCATGAACAAATCCTTCCAAGTCCAGCCAGTATCCGCCACTGCTCACCACTAACAGCACCCTGCCTGAGCCACGATCTCACATTTACTACAGCTTCCTGACTGCCTCCTTGCCCTGGTCCCAAATCTGTTTCAATACGGCAGACAGAGGGACCACAGTAAACGTCAGGCTGCACCTCCTCGACATCCCAAACTTCCAACAGCCTCAGCTCCCCCACAGTAAAGGCCAAAGTCCCCGTCCTGGCCTACAAGCCTCCTCCTCCCCTGGTGCCTTCTGCTCCAGCCACACTGCCCTGTGGACACATCCAGCATGCTCCTACCCCAGGACCCTTGCTCCTGCTGTCGTGTCCGGATTTCCTCCCCTTGGTCTCTGCAATGTTCCCTCTCTCTGGAGAGGCCTTCCCTGAACCCTCTATTCAGCCCCAGCCTGCATCCCCTCACCCTGCTTCCTTCTTCACCGCAGACATTATATGTTTACTGATCTGCTTCCTGCCTGTCTTCTCCCACCGGATCAGGGACACCCTGCCTGCTCACGGCTGCATTATCTGGTTCCGGCACCAGTCTCACAGCAAATATTGAAGAAGTGTGCTGAACGACCGCAGCATCACATGTACAGGTGTTCCTGCACACACTCACACCCAATCCTGGAGGAGCGGCCCCACCAAACCAGCCTCTGCTGAACTGGACTCCACCCTCATTGGAGTCTCATGTTACCCAGAGCCTGGGCCCTTCCTCCACCAGCAGGCAAGGGGGAGGACTGGTTTCCCACGCAGCCTCAAGCAGGGTGACTGCTCCCCTCCTCTTCTCTGAACCCAGACTCACAGGGAAAGGCCTGGGTGCAGGTTTAAATCCCTAGGATAGCGAGGGTCCCCACCACTCCGCTCTTGTGATGGGATTGACACGCCTCCCCCAATACTCTCGAGCCACTGGCTGTTCCCAGGATACACCATGGCCAGTTGGGTCTCCCTTCATACCTCCAGTTCCCTTGGGAGGAACTCTTAAGTCTTTAGAGACCAGTTCAAAAGTTGCCTCCTGGACAAACCTCACTCTCAGCTCAGGCTTCCCCAAGCCCAGATCTCGGGACCCTGGCTCAGCACTTCAATCCCCACACCCCTAGACTTTAGGCTCAAACTCATCTCTCCTCGAGCCCTTGAGGCTCAGGTCATGCACATGTCAAGTAGGTTCACTGGCCTATGGATCACCCTGGAATAAGGGAAAGCGCGTAGATTTGGGGGTTGGTCAGGAAACCTGGAGTCAAAAGCCAAAGGCCATTCTTTATTACTCCGTGGGCCTTTGAGTCTCTCTGAAACTCAGTCTTCTCATCTGTAAAACAGGGATGGTAGAGTGCCCACATCACAGAGCTATTGAAAGAATTAGAAACAACAGCTGCAATGTGCCTGTGCTTAATTAATGGCACCCCACTCCAGTACTCTTGCCTGGAAAATCCCATGGACAGAGGAGCCTGGTGGGCTGCAGTCCATGGGGTCACTAAGACTCGGACACGACTGAGCGACTTCACTCTCACTTTTCACTTTCCTGCATTGGAGAAGGAAATGGCAGCCCACTCCAGTGTTCTTGCCTGGAGAATCCCAGGGAGGGGGGAGCCTGCTGGGCTGCCGTCTGTGGGGTCGCACAGAGTTGGACACGACTGAAGCGACTTCGCAGCAGCAGCAGCATGACTACTATCAGCGGCCACGGGAACAGTGTTAGAGGCAGGGCCCTGGGCCAGGCACATGCAGCACGGCACTCTGCCCAAACTGAGGGTCCATCAGTACTTCTGGATGGTAGGATGGGCCCTGATCTCAGGGAGCTGACCCAGGATGTTACATATTAGGCTCTCCTGTAGTTCAGGGATCGGTGACCTATGCCATCAGCCTCAGCACAGCTGGCTTCCTAGTCTCTACTGTGCCCCACCCAGATGGCTTGGGAAGTTCCCTGGAGAAGCAGGGAACTATGCCCCTAAAGAACCCAGGACACAGCAGCAGTGACAAGTAAGATCTCAGAGGCCAAGCCAGGCTCTTTCCCTTTTCCTTCTGAGGAAGTGAACAGGGCCCAGTCAAGCCAAAACAGAAACCGTATTCATCACGGAACGCTCCCACACTGCCCTAGCCCCAGGAGGTTCTGAAGTACAGTTTACAGGCTTTCCTTGTGACTCAGTTAGTAAAGAATCCACCTGCAATGCGGGAGACCTAGGTTTGATCCCTGGGTTGGGAAGATCCCCTGGAGAAGGGAAAGGCTACCTACTCCAGGACTCTTGCCTGGAAAATCCCATGGACAGAGGAGCCTGGTGGGCTACAGTCCATGGGGTCACAAAGAGTCAGACACGACTGAGCGACTTCACTTTCATTTTCTTTCTTTCACTTTCACTTACTGGAAAATCCTATCAAACTGAGATTGACTCAGCCCTTCAGCTCCCTCCACACGCCAGGCCCTATTAAATGTCAGAGATGTCCCCAGTTCTGTGACTCTATGACCCCAGCCTACTCAAGGGCTGGTGAGTCAGGCCCCATCGGTGCTGTTGGATAAAACAGGACTAATGAGGTTGAGTTCTCAAGGTCAGTTTGGAAAGGGCTGGTCCATCTTCCAGGGCAATCTCAGTCCTATGAGCCTAGGTGACAGAAGGGCCCTGCAGGGGCGGGGGTGGTTCAGAACAGACTCCTCCCAGCACTGGCCCGGACCAGCCCCTTCCCAGGCAGAAAAAGCTCAGAGGAACATACAACAGGCAGGATGGTATACCTCCCTTGTCCCTCGTCCCACTGATGTGGCAGCTGTCCCTTTGGGGACTGGGAGCCCAGGGCAGTTTCTGGGACATGGTTGTAGACCTGGAGTCAGAAGACAGTTCCTGCTGAGTGAACCTGACCTCACCTCCCAAATCTCAGCTTCTCTGTCTGTAAAACGGGGCCAACAACCTCTGTCGTTGAATGCAACAAGTGTGAGCTGTCAAATGTACACAATTTTTGGTCTCACCCACACCCTTTCCCCCAAACAAGTCCGAGTGTCGGAGAGCTCGGTTTCCCACAGCAGGTGAATGAGAGCCTACAGCGTGCCAGCCACAGTGTTGGTCCCTGGGGATATTCACTCAGGGGGTCCACGTCTGGGAAGGGAGGCTGACAGATAAAGGCCCAGCGCCACGCTGCGATCAGCACTTTCAGGGAGGGGTGAACAAAGGACTGTGGGCTCCCAGAGAAAGGAGCATCTGACCCAGGCTAGAGTAGGGGAGGTCAGGAAAGCCACAGGGAGGAGGAGCCATCTGACCCAGGCCTCTGCATCTATCAGCCGGAGGCAAGGAAGATGGGCACTCCGGGCTTGAACAGAAGCCCAGAATCTGGTTTAAAACACAGGCCCAGCCCACAGGCATGCGTGCTGACCTTACCCCTAGGGCCCTGCCCCCAAACATGGGTACCAAGCCTCCAGACCTCCCCAGGGCATGGTCTCTGCAGGCTCCTAACCCGAGGGGATACTTCTTTGCAGCCAGGTGAAGAAAGGAATCTGCCCTCATGCCCACCTCAGCCCCCTCCCCTGAAGGAGCTCTCCAACTGGAGGATATAGCTTTCCTTTCTCTGAGCCCACCCAGGTCTCTGCCTCCTGCTGGTACTCATTCTCTCACCGAGGGCCCCTGTCAGCTTCTCTGGGAAGTTACTCTTGGCCTTTTTCTTCCTTGGGTTCCCAGAGTTCTGTGTACATTTCTCTAGAACTCATGCTTGAAAGTGAAAGTGAAGTCGTTCAGTCGTGTCTGACTCTTTGCAACCCTGTGGACTGTAGCCTACCAGGCTCCTCCGTCCATGGGATTCTCCAGGCAAGAGTATTGGAGCGGGTTGCCATTTCCTTCTCCAGGGGATCTTCCCAACCCAGGGATCAAACTCGGGTCTCCCGCATTGGAGGCAGACACTTTAACCTCTGAGCCACCAGCCTGGCCTCTAACATTTATCCATTTCCAGACTCATTTCCTGAGCAGAATGACATGGGATCTAGGTCTTCTACTATTTTGAATCCTCACCCAGATCCTGCCCCTAATGCTCTCTACCCCAGCATTTTATTTACTGACAAAGAGTCAGGCTTTGCAGCTCTGAGACAGAATGAGAAGCCACATCAACTATTCTCAAGTAGTTGATAAAATTAAAAATCAGAATCACTGTTCTTTATCCTTCTTATGTAAACAGTAATAATAGTTAACACTGATTTACTGAGCATGCCTGTGCTCACCGTTTTAAGCCCTAAACATACACTATTTCATTTAATCCACGATAACTGTACCAAATAGGCACAGAACTATCTCCATTTGCCAAACCAAACTGAAGCTCTGCCTTCATCAATATCATAAGATAGTCCTGGGACCCAGGAAGTCCAGTTCATGAGTCTGTATCCTTCATCATCAGGCTATTATGGACAGGGTGCTGCAGGGACTCAGATGGGACAATATTTAGCCTTGGGCAGGGGCGGTGATCCAGAGGTGATGCTGCCTGAGCAGAGCACTAAAGGTCAAGTAGAAGGTAGGCAGCAGATAAGAGGAAAAGGGACTTTCTAGGCAGTGGGGCTGGTGCATGCAAAGCCATGGAGACACAAAATGGCAAGGTGTGGGCAAGCACATCCTGCAATGTCATATTATTGGACCTCAGGGTACACATAGGGTAGGAGAGAGAGCCGTGTAATCTGTGCTAAAGATTCAGCCTTTCCCATAGGCACTGGGAAACCATTCAAGGGTTGTAAGCAAGGAAGTGACATTATGAGACATCTTTTTCAAGGACCACAAGAGTTACAGTTGGGACACTGGGTTGCAGGCGGCCGTGAACTGGAAGTTCAGTCACCGCAATCATCCTGGTGAGAAACATATCGACAAGGTGCTGACAACAGAGTCAGAGGCATGGGACCATGTGCGAAGCATGTTAGGAAGTTACTAGACTAGGTCACCTCTTAGATATGAGAACTGAGAAAAAAGAGGAAGTATAAGATAATTCTCAGGTTTCTGGCTAGGATGGGGTAGTTGAGAACAAATGAATCTGCAGGGGACAAGATAAATTTGAGTTCAGACAGACTGAGTGGCAGCTGAAGTAGAGCCATCCAACTGGTAGCTGGATGGCCAAGCCTGAGGCTCCAGGGAGGGGCTTGGCTGAAGCTGGAGATCTGGGTGCCTTTCTGGTATCCTAAAGTTGAAGCCAGGCTTCCCAGGTGGCTCAGTGGTAAAGAAGAATCCACCTGCCAATACAGGAGCCGCAGGACACTCAGGTTCAGTCCTTGGAGGAGGAAATGGCAACCCACTCCAGTATTCTTCCTGGGATAACCCCATTGACAGAGGAGCCTGGAGAACTACAGTCCAAGAGGTCACAGTTACACACGACTGAGCCACAGAACACAAACGGACACAAAGCTGAAACCATGAGAGTAGATGAGACCATCCAGATTAAGTGTACAGAATAAGGGGTTGGGCAAGAAGAGATTGTGAAACGGTACTTCTGCAGTCAGAGGAGTAGGAAGAAAATAAGGGGATGCTGACGCGGAGGAAGCCAAAACGGGGGGAAGGGGCACATATCCACTATATCAATTACGAGTTAGTGTCACTGGTGTTATGCACCTTTAAGAACTCAAGAAAGATATCAAAGAGCCCTTCTGATGTCCATTAAGAAGTCATTCACTGCCATTTCCCAAGGAACTTGAGGGAGCCCGGATGACAGTGAGACGGAGACCTACAGGAACTTGCAGATATTTTCCTGCTCATTTTTAACCCTGCTACTGCTACTGCTAAGTCACTTCAGTCGTGTCCGACTCTGTACGACCCCATAGACGGCAGCCCACCAGGCTCCCCCATCCCTGGGATTCTCCAGGCAAGAACACTGGAGTGGGTTGCCATTTCTTTCTCCAATGCATGAAAGTGAAAAGTGAAAGTGAAGTCGCTCAGTCGTGTCCGACTCTTAGCGACCCCATGGACTGCAGCCTACCAGGCTCCTCCATCCATGGGATTTTCCAGGCAAGAGTACTGGAGTGGGGTGCCATTGCCTTCTTAACCCTGACACCTCCCTATATCCAGTTCTTGCTCTTAATACCCAGACACCACCCCCTCACAGTGAAAAGAAAAGCTATGGAGGGCGATCCGGGACGCCCTTCCCGGACTCTTTCGAGTGGGTGGGGCCGCGGACTGTCAGCGCAGGAGACCCCTTAACCTCGCGCGGGGTGGAGCTGAGGAAGGGGGCGGAGCTGAGGAAGGGGGCGGAACGTGGGGAGCAGGGGGTGTGGGAAGGGTCGGACGGAACCACGAACGGACACCCGCTAGGGAGACGGAATCCGCTGGCAAGACGTAGCCCTTGTACCACCACCTGGTCCCAGTGACCTCTTGCGGACCCACCTGCTCCATGTCAGCCACGACCCCAGCTCTTCCTACCCGCAACCGCAATCTGACTCCACCGCCCCAGCAGCGCCTCCGAGCGGAAAGAGATCTCCCGACGCCACTTCCGCCACTGAGTCCGCCCCCGAGAGCGATCCGGGACCTGCGTAGGACTGCAGCCCCGCCCCTTCCCCTCAGCCCCGCCCCCAAGCCCTCGGGCCCCACCCCCCGAAGTCCGGAAGTGGGGACTGAAGCCAAAGTTAGGCTTGAAAAGAGCTTCCTAACGGTAGGGGGGATTGGAAAGAAGCCCAGAGACATCATCCTTGTTGGGCCACGAAAGCCTGGCACTATGGAGAAAAAAGGGTCTTCCCCAGGGGAGGCCTGTGGGGAGAGGGGTGGGGACGGGTCCTTTGTAGGATTTCAATTACTCTTGAAGGACTCCTCTCCCCCACCCACTTTCAGCCATCCTTACCGGGATCTAGAACTCCTAAGGTCTTCCCCAAAAGGGTTTGGAGCTTGTCTGCAGTCAAGGCTCCAAGTGAGAGGACTGGACACTGGGGTCGAGGACCTGACTCTTGGATGACCACCACATAGGGAAACCTGTTACCTCCTCCCTCTCCTTTCCCCTGAAAGAGAAGTCTCAGCACAGTTATTTACAAAGATTTATTACAGGTTCAGGCCGGGAGTCAGGGAAGAGGGGAAGGGGACAGAGCAGCTGGAGGACAAGGAGAGCTTGGCTCCCCCACCATGTGCCCCCCTAAGGACTTATTATACTAGGTGGCATTCCTGGCATCAAAGCACACATAAAATGCAGCAAAGCAGTCTCTGCCAGTCCATCTTCCAGGCACCCAGGCTGGGGAGCAGGTGATAAGGGGAAGATTTACCAAAAGCTGAGGCCGTGGAAAAGATGCCTGAATTCTGGGCCCTGGTAGAAGGCAGTGAAGGGGTGATGACTTGGAATTGCCCAGGGGATGGAGAAAGATCTATGGGCACTTACAAGTTCTCAGTATCCCTTTTCCCCAGATCTTAGGGTCCTGCCCTGTGGGTTTCCTACGCCCAGGGGAGAGGGTCTAGGGAGTAGAATTGTGAAGGATGAATCTTTGTCCCCCATTTACTGGATTTCCCAATGCAAGCTCTCCCATCCCACCTCCTGCTGGGTGTATGGGGGAATGACTGGCAGGGGTAGGCATCAGGCAGCAAGTGCCCAGGGACTCTGGGCATCAGCCGAAGTTGGGCAGACAAGCAAACACAGACCAGCCTTAGTCTTCTAAAAGTCAGAAGCCGCAGCCCTAGCAAGTGAGAAGCAGGGTACAAAATAGGGTGTGAACAGAATGGGTTTCTGGAGAACATCAATGCTTCCTCCCACTTCCTTCCAGGAGATGCAGGGCTGGGTGCCTATGTGCCAGGCTCAGGGTGGGCAGGGCGCTGTGGCTCCTCCCCGGGTTCTGCAAAGCAAGCAGAGGGACTTAGGGCCTGGCTATGCCCACCAAGATCCCAGCCCTGCCTCCTCAGCCCCCCACTCCCAAGTCTCACCATTCAATGCTGGGTCTTCCACTTGGTCCTCAGAGCTTCCGTCTCTCTGGGGCCCATCCAGAGGAGGCGGGCGCTCCCAGGGACCCTCCAGACCTTGGCCATAAGTTGTCTTCTGCCCAGCTGGGGACAGGAAAGAAGGGATAAAAACACAAGCTCTGAGTATCCAGCTGGCTGTCCTAGAACATGAGCCAAGTCCAGCTGCTGGCTGAGACCAAGCTTTCTGAGGGTGTCACAGTGGAGTGGAGTGAGCACTGGACTAAGACAGTGCCTCCAGCGACTAACCACATGTCTTAGATAAGTCATTGTTACCTCTCTGAAGGGGCTGGTAGGAGGGAAGTTCTGTAGACTGCCTTAAATAAGATAATAGTTAACACCCAGTACCAGCACCTAGGAGCCACTCCAGGCTGGGTGGCAACTGATATTTGTTCCTTGGTCATCTTGCCGTTTGACCCACTGCCTTGCCGCTCTCCTGAGAGAACAGTCTCCTCTCACCTCCTCTTCACCTGTTCCGGTGGTGTCAGTGGGAATCAATTCAGCTCTTCCAGCTGAAGCTTTTGCTCCCACATCTGATGCCCCCACTGCCAATACAGAGCAGAGGCCTACGCTATTTTGAGGCGGGGTGCAAAGAGTGGACACTGTAAGGAGGGATGGTTGGTTATTTTTCATCCCCATAAATAATGGGACCAAAACATTTGAATGTGCATTCAGAGGGTGAGAAGTGGCCAGGAAAAAATAGCCCTGGGAGGGGCTGAGATCTTCCTGCCTAGGAATTCTTTGGGTCTTGGGACCCGGCTGTGTAGATTTTGGGATCTGGGGTCTCTAGCTCTGAGGCCTTCTGTGTCGGTCTTAGGCCCCTCACTGGCCTCTCTCTTCCCAGGCAGTTGGGGTTGGAGGTGCAGACAAGTGGGTTGGTTCTTGAATCCTAGATTCTGCATCCAGACACTAGAGGGCACCCTCTCACCTCCAGCCTAGGAAATTAAAAAAGAGGGAGAGAACCACAGGTTCCTGGAGAGAAGGTATCAACCAGTCCTGTGTCTCCCAGCAGAGACCACATCCTGTATCCAGAAATGCAGGCAATGGGGGCCCTGGACACTCTTAGTCCTCTATCCCTGATCTCTTTACACCTCCCAACGGCCATGGATGGGAAGTCCTTTCTTGGGTCTAGCCTCAAACCTCATGTAGCCTTGCCTTAATTTTTAGGGAAGAGAGGAATTATTAGGGAAAACCTGATAGGGAGAGCAACGGAGTCAAGGATGGGAACAGCCCAGGTGTCAGGTAAGGCTGAGTGTGAGGCATCCTGTGGGGTGAGAGAGTGAGAAGGCCCTTTACATGTGGGAGAAATTGTAAAGTGGGAGGGGGTGTCCCAGGACACTCAAGGAGGACCCCACCCAAGCCCATGATTGGTGAAACTCAGGCTTCACAGCCCCTTCCGCTTACCAGACCCCCTGCTGCCCTTCAGGACTTCCGCCTGGCTGTCCTCCTCCTCCTCTTCATCCTCCTCCTCTTCCTCCTCCTCTTCCTCTCTTGGGTAGCCCAGTTCCCGCAGCTCCCCCAGCTCATCCTCCTCCTCCGAGGCCTGGTTCTCACCCAGGTTGCTGATGGACTGCAGGTGAGACTCAGCAATGCGCTGGACGGCTAGCACAGGGGGACCAGGAAGGCACGGGTCAGCCAGGCCTGAGAAGCAGCCCAAGGCACAGGAGAGGCATGTGGCCCAACCCTCAGCCTCCTTCCTGGGGGCCTGGGGCAGAGCTCACCCCTGCAGGGGTCTAGTTCAAACAATACAGGCTGCTGGTCAGCCTGCTGGGGGCCAAACCAGGGCAGAAGCAGCAGGGGGTAGACTCTTGATCATGTTTGGCTCTTAAGCTGTCCAAAGATGCTGGGCCCCAGAGGCCAGCCCCAGGCATCTCCCCACGCCATAGGGTGCCAAGCTGGACAAGAGCAGGCGGGCACAGCAACAGCTTAACATTCCTTGGCTGGGGGAGCTTGTCTACCAGCTACAGCCCCTGGAGAAGGTACTGGACTGGTGGGCCGGGCCCCGGGGCATTTGTCCCTTTCAGTTTCTAGGGGAGTGCCCAGCCTGCTCACCGCTCACCCGGATCCTGCCTGCCACCCCATACTGGGCTTGGTCCCCACTCCCTGGCACTGCTCCATCACAGATGCTACTCCACACACCCCTGCCCCAGGCTCTAAGAGGCAGGAACAGCCCTGAGACTGAGGACACAACAGTCTGCAGCCAGTGACGTCCTTGCCTGGGGATGCAGCCTGCTCAGACACGGCCCCCACAATCTTGACCCACATCCCCAAGCTTCAGCTCCCTGTGCAGTGACCTAGAAAGCGGCAACCACCACCCACCCCCCCAACACCACCAAGGCCTGCTGGGATAGGACCTAGGAAGGGAACAGTGTGGGCAGCTGGAGAGAAGTTTCCAAAAGATGGAAAGGACGAGGGGGTTCAGAGAAAAGGGCCAGGGCTGGAGGACTCTGGGAGAAAGGGAGGGGCGAAGGGGACCCTGGGAGGCGTGGCCAGGGCAGAGGCAGCAGGGGGCCGGGAGCTGGTGGGATTTTGGAGCGTTCGGGTTACTCGAGGCCCAGAGACCAGATGATGAAGGGCTAGGGGCTGGGGTTGCTACAGCTGCTTCCTAATCCGCAGGCAGCCCCTCCCCTCAAAAAGCCCGAGGGGGTAGATCCAGGCTGGAAACCTCCTGTACAGGGAGCAGGGCCTGGCTCTCCTGCCAACTCGGGGACAGGCACAGAGGGTGTATTGTGCCTGCCTGCTGCCCCGTCTGGCCCCAAGCTCCACCCGGTGCTTCCTGCTAACTCTGGGCAAACTACCCAGGCAATAAAAGCACAATAAATTGCCCTGCCTTGTCCTTGGGGACTCAGCAAAGCTTCACCTTGAGCCAAGTGCAAGAGCTCGGCCTTGGAGAGCCCTCTTCAAGCCAAGACTTGGTGTCTGCCCTTCCTTGCGGACTCTAGGCTTCTCCCCCAACCAATCCCCCAACCCTGCCAGGGGCTTTCCTTTGCCCAGAAAGGGGCGAAACCCACAACATACAGTGCCCTAGAAGTTCAGAAGGGTCCTCTGAGGGTTGGGGAAAGGAGGAAGGAGGAGAGGAGGTGGCAGCTCAAGCATCCGGGGGAGGAGAGTTCAGTTCTTCAGTTCGTGAGCCGCAGCGACAACAATAGGTGCGTGCAGCCCTGTGCAGGGCCCCGTGAGAGCCTCCCTCGTGCCTCGCCTGCCTCGTGCCTCTCAGGGCTCTCTGGGGTCTTCCCCCCCTCCCTCCCGACTGCCTCCTCGCTCTGTCTCCAGCTCTGGGACCCCGAACTCCCCCCAACTCAAGTCTCCCTTTTGGAAGCTCCAAGGTCCCCAGCACAGCCCCTCTCCTGGCCCCCTCCCGGGGCCCTGCTTCTCCCTACTCAGACTCTCCCAGGTCGCAGCCCAAAAGGGCCGGGGGCGTGGGGGTGCACATTTCTGGCCAAGGCAGTCTGCCTGGGAAGCACCCTGGTCTGTTCTCTTCACACCCCCCCACCCCGCCCCTTGCTCACAACCAAGAGTCCAAGGGTGGTTCTTTCCTCTCATGTCCACTTGCCCCCTACTCAGCCCAGGGTGTGGAGGAGAGAGACTTCTCATGTTCTCTCCTCAGAAGATGGCACCTCCTCCCTCATGCCTGCTTCAGGGGCTGGCCTCCCCCACATCCCTACAGGTCGGAAGGCCTTCCAAAAGCTACACCCAGCGCCCGCTTGGCGTCTCCGCATCCCCTCTCCTCTCATCTCCTCAGTCCCTCTGCTCCCAACTGAGGCAGGCGGGCTGACAGCTGCACCTGTTGACCTCGGCCGGTGGTTGGGAGCTCACTAAACCCAAGGACGGAGCTCTCAGCACATCCTTCAGGCCTCCATCTCTCCCTCCATGGGAGGAGGGGGCTGGCCAGGCCAGAAGAGCTGGAGCTGAGCTGGGGGTGGGAAGGTATCCTAAGGCTTAGTGAGGAAGGGACCCTCCCCACATGCCCACCTGGCCCACCTGTTCCACCAGGTGTCTCTGCCTCAGCTCCCCCGCTGGAAGCCAAGTCTCCAGGCAGCCCTGAAGACCCCCTGTGATCTCACACCTGCTCCTCCCTCTCCCTGGAATACCCCTCTGCCTGGCTCGCCTATTGAATTCCTATCCATCCTTCAAATCCCCTCTCCTCTGTGGCTCTGCCAGATGCTTTGAGGTGAAGGCCCCCAGGAGAGCTGAGGCTAGATCTTACCCTTATTCCACCCCTACCGGGGGGCCTGGCATACACCAGGCGCTCCATAAGAGTGCTATAGGAATGACCTGCCTTTGGGGATTGAAAGGAAAAGCAGGAACAGAAGCAGCATTGGTGTGCAGACCTGTGCAAAAGGCCTGGGAACAGGAGGGGAGAGCAAGGGGTGCGACCCAAAGAAGGTGCCCTGGGAGGCGGGAGGCGGTGGAGGTGGTTCAGCGCATGCTTGCAGAGGCGGCAGAGGGCTGAGTCTCTATGTCGAGGCCTACCTGTTACGTACCTCTTTTCTTTCAACCCCGAAACCTGATTTTCAGACCCACACCACCCTTTTCAGCCTCGGGGAGCCTTGTTTTTCCAAGGCCACATTAAGAAAGAATTGGTCTCTAAGTGGGGGTTGGGATGGGCGCACAAGACAATCCCTCCCCATCAACGAAAGCGCCACACTCCCCCCACCCCGCCCCGCACACCCAGTGTCAGCCCCTTTCCAGGGGCCAAGGGGACAGGCAGACCATGGGTTGGGGAGTACCTTTCAGCGAGGGGGGTGTGTAGGCACAAGGATTGGATCTCTTCGACTTGAGGTGGTGCCCCTCTCCTGAGGCTCTCTGCCGGGGAAGTGCCAGGTTAAATGGGCTCACAGAGCCCCTTCCTGTAACCCTCCCTCCACTCCCTTCCCCCACCCTGCCAGCCGCCCAGGGCAGCTGCGTTGGCTATCCCGCCTCGGCTTTAGGTCCAGAGCTGTTCCCACAAGGCTGAGGCCAGCTGCTGGCTTTGGGAGGGGCACACAGCCACGGCCTGGCTCAGGGCGGGGACCCTGGATTCTGGAGGCCCAGCCTGAGTCTGAGCAAAGAGAAGGGTAGAGGAGGATCTGTATCCTGGCACCAGGCATTCTCACCAAGGTGCCAATTGATATGCTAATGTCCTCCTGGGTGGCACCCTGAGCTAGCTGGGAAGTAATCCCCTCCATCCCATCACCAAGGGCCTGGCATCCCTCCTTCCAGCTGCCCCTGGAAACTCACCTGGTGGGGTGAGGCCTCCTCCTCTGGGGAGGCCACCGGTGACCGAGCCAGGAAAAAGAAGAGAGAAAGAATCCGAATTATTGGTACTTTCCCCCAAAATTCAGTCAGTCTCTGGGCCCTTTCCTTCCCGGTGTTGGGAGGCGCCTGGTCAATAAATGAGCCCAGTGGAGTTGGGCTCCTGAACCTTAACCCCCCATTCTCCATTCAGTCTCCTACTCAAGGGACTTTGGCAGGGGCCCCCAGAAGGCATCACAGTTAGGGTGGGGCCAGGACTAGGGCGCAGGGAAGGGGCCCACCTGGTGAGGAGTGCTCTGAGAGCCGGAACAGCATGGCAGGGGTTGGTCTCCTGCGCCGGATCTGAGGAGACAGAGACGGGGAGAAGGCAGGGCAGGACAGACCCTTGCAGCCCGATCCCCACCCCCCACCCAGGCAGCAGGGAACAAACTGTGCTTTGGAGTCCCCAGGGAACCTTTGAATCAAAGACTGTCAGAGCTGAAAGGGACTCCAGAGCTCACCGAACCCCCTCATTTTACCGAGGTGAAAACCCAAGGCTCAGAGACTTTCAGCAAAGAGCTCAAAGCCACACAGCATGCCAAGGCAGAGAAGGGCAAGAAAAGCCCACCACTGGCTGCCAGCCAATGCCCATCTCTCTCCATGGCTACTCCAGAACCACCACCTCCCTTCATATCTTCCCCTGCCATGGCTCTCCCTCTCCCCTTTATGAAGACATCAGACCTCAGGACCCGACGCTGAGTGTGGAAGCTGGCATTCACGTGGCCCTGCCCACCTAAGGTCAGCTCAAGGGCTCCAAAGAAACCAGACTCAGCTGCAGAGGGAGGCTGAGCCTGAACAGCAGGCACCTCCAGCCTCAACCTGAGGCTCAGATGTGCACCTGAGCCCCGGACCGCCTGGGACCTGGGTCTGGGCCCCTTCGGCAGTATCACTCAGGCTGTGGAACTCTTCACCCAGTCCTCATAAAACCTCCAAAGTCGCCCTCCTTGGAACATGAGCCAAGCTGAACAGTGGGGGGTGGTGGGGCACTGAGTACTCCCAGTAACTCCCCCACCCTTCCCCCTAGCTTGGCAATCAGATCAACTGTCAGTTAATTAGGTCCTCTTTGAGCTCCAGGGAAATGCACAAAGAGAACCAGGTGAATTATGCTGAAACTGCCACCTCCCCCTGCCAATCTCCCAACACTGCCCTCCAGATCAAAAGCTGCTTGGGCTGGGGATCAAACCGGTCCCCCAGGCACCCCCCCCCCACAATGCCGTCTCTCTGCAAAATGCCTTGGCCCCCCTCTCACTGCTCTGTTGGGTACCAGCTGCTTCTCAACAACAGCAACAAGTGAATGGCTAAGTGGAGGGGGGAGGCGCCTGCACAAAACTCATGTCTCTTTCGCCATCACGCCCCACATCTCATCCCCACCTTTGGAGGCCTCCGGTACCCAGTGCCCAGGAAGGCTGCCCAGAGGACTCAGATGTCTGTGTGAGGACTTCTGGCTTCTGGGATGACTGGTCATCATTTCCCTCTCTACCCGCCCATGTTGTGGCTTTATCTAGCGGTTAGGACAAAGCTCGGGTGACCCCAGCCCAGGTATGCAGGGTGGGACTAGAGAGATGGCCAGAGCGTGCGGCAGGCGGGCGCAGGCCCGCTCAGTGTAACGGGTCAGGGGACCATGTTGTCACACCAGCGGTCCCCGGGGGACCCCAGAGAAGGAGGACACTGCAGGGTCCAGAGGACAGTCCTCCCACTCTGGGGCCGCCCGGGATTCTCCCGCCCCGGGATCAGGTGAGAGGCCCCGGGAAAAAGTTACAGGAGTCTCCGGCGAACTTCACGCGCTGCCCCGCGCCCCCGCTGCGTCCGAGGCGGGCCGGGCGCCCGCGTCTCCCAGGCCGGCTCCGATTCCGGAGCGCAGAGGAGTCGGGGAGTGGGGGTTAGGGTAGGGGGGCGCTGCCAGGGGTGGGGCGCAGCCCCCTTACCATCTCCACCTGGCGGGGGTCGAGCTGGCTGGGGGGCGCGGGCACGGAGAACTGGATCTTCTTGCGGTCTTTGGGGTCCATGGCGGGCGGGGCGCGCGTCGTGGGGTCTCGGGCTGCGATCCCGGCTCCGCTCCCCCGCGCTGCTCCGGGCGCCGCGGCGGCAGCGGGTTGAGTGTGGCAGAGAGGAGCTGGAGGGCTGTTCACGCACAGATAAAAATACCGCGCCGGCGAGGGGAGGGCGCGCGGGGGTGGGGGGCGGCCGCCGGCTCGCGGCTCTGGGGCTCCTGGGTGCCGCGGTCCCCTGGCGCCCGCACCTCGGGCTCGCGGGGCTGGTCTCTGTCCCTCCTTCCCTCGCTCTCTCTGTGTCTCTCCAACCTTCCTCTATCTCCCTTGCTCCCTCTCCGCGAGTCTCCCTCTGTCTCTGTTTCGCTCCGTCTCTCCGGGTCTCGCCCTCCGGCCCCAGCCTTGGGGTCCCCAGCCCGTCCCCTCGGCCTGGGACTGGCGCCGGGGCGCTTGGTGGGAGGGCTCAGGAGACAGTGGCCAATGAGCGCCGAGGAGCGTGTTCTCCCGGGCCGGGAGGAGGGCGGGGAGTGTGAGCCAGGGCCGCGGGAGCGGCCTGGGGGCCCCCTGCCGACTCCCCAGAACTTGAAGCTGCATTATTGATGGAGTCCAGCAGGGAGGATAAAGGGGGGAGGCCGAGGGGAGAGGGGCCGCGGGGACCTGGGACTCTGACTTTAACCCCTTCCTGGCCTAGGTGCTTGGAGTTTCACGGGGAGGCTGTGAGGTCGTGGAGAGAATAGCACCAGCGTGTCACGCTGTGAATGGGGGTGTCCTAGAAAGCGAGTGAGCGTGAAGGAGCGGGGTGTGCGTGGGAGGACACATGTCAGTCATCATGGCAGGGAGTGTGTGAAAGTGAGTGCCAGGGACCCTGTGGTGCCTAAAGCTGGGGAGTGTGTGGGGCGGGGTGGGGGGGGAGGCGGTCCGTGTGGTGAGAGAGTCTATGTGAGTAAGTGTGTCAGAGTGTCAAGGATGCAGGTGTGAGTGGCAGGGTGTGGGAAGACCGTGTGTGCACGGGGGAGGGGGCAGGGTGGGGGAGGATGTCAGAGGCTGTCAAGGTGATGGGCAGGCTGTGCCAGCTCGCAGCGGGGTGGGAGTACCCTCTGCACAGGTCCAGCCTGAAGAGTAGAGGGGGGTAAGGTTGTGATCCTGGGAAGGCTCTCGTGGGGGCGGGGGAATGTGTCCATGATGTACGGTACCCTGGATCCACGTGTCTCCTGCCTGTTCTCCCCAGATATGATGTGGGGGAGACAGAGCCAGCTCAGGGGGATAGAGTTGGGGGAGTTGGGGTGTACACGTGTCATCACGTGTGAGTTTGGTGCAGGAATAGAGCAAGGGGGAGAGGTGTGTGTGTGCTCACTTCGGAGGTGTGAGCCTCTCTCTCTGCAGAGGTGTTTGCATGTGTCTCTGAAGCGGGGAAAGGGGAGGAGATGGCCCTGTGGTTTGCCGGGTCCCTGTTTATTTATCATGCGGTGCTGGGTGCCTTTGCAGGAACTGGTGTTTCCCTCTTTGGGCCTGGGGGCGAGGGTCTGAATGCCACTCTGAGCAGGTGTGTGTGTGTAGACTTGTACGTGTGTGTGTCTTTCCGGGGCTCTGTTTGCCTTGGCTCTCTCCTCTCCTGGTCACGCTCAGGCCTGGAACAATCAGGAGCCCCCCTCCCCCAGCCAGCAACTTTTCCCCTCCCAGGCCAAGCATGCTGGGCCCTCGGCAGAGCGAGAAGGAAGCAAAAGGCCAGTGGAGTCTTGTGAAAGTAGGGTCAGGGGCACAGCGCAGCACCCCAGAGTCAGCGCCTACTCTGGGCATGAGGAGAGGGCACAGGAGCACAGAACTTTGCCCATGGGTGCTGGAAGGCCTGGCCGCTGGGCGGCACTGCTCCCCCACCCTCAGGCCTGGCTCAAGTCCCCGCTGTGTTTGTTGACTTTTATGCTTGTGGGGAAACAGCCAGATGCCAGGTCCCTGGGTCTGGGGTGTGGGCCTCTCTGGCAGTCCCTGGTTTGGCCCAGACCCCTCTGTCAGATGGATTGTGGTGGGAGGTGGCAAACACCAATTTGGCAGTGCCCTGGGAGGCAAATGAGGAGGTCACAAGGGTCAGAAGGGGCACAGGAAAGGCACAGCCCAGGCAGTAAGCTGTGTGGCCACTGGGCCAAGAGGAGGCTGAGAGGTCTGTGGCTTCCAGTGCTAGGCAGGTAGGAAGGTCCTGCATGGGGTGAAGGGGACAGAAGACAGCTGGACAGATAATGAGGGGACAAGGAGAGAGAGTCATCGCTCCCAGGGGAACCTCAGGACCCACTGGAGCTGACAGGGCCTTTGGGACCACAGTTGATGAAGCTCCTTTGGCCACGGAGGGCCTGTTCACAGAGGTTCTGCAGAAAGGATTGGAGTTCTGGGTGGCCCTGAATCAGGAAAAGTTCCCTAGACCCGGACTGGGGCAGCTGGAAGGGAGACTCTCCTCTCCTGGGTAACCCTGGAAGAGGGGGTCTTTGGGCATAGAGAGGAGGGTCTTTGCTGTTTCTTTCAACCTTTACCCAGGCACCTGCAGCTCTGGCTGCTAAACCCTGGGGTCAAGTGGGATGGGGGAACTTGGCTCATAGGGGTACAGGCACAAGGAACAGACAGGAAGGAGAAGGAAGGATGGCAGAGACAGGAGGTGACAGAGAGAGAGGAGGGGGAGGTAGGAAATGTGGAAAAGAAAGAGCGAGAAAACACATGTGAGAGATGGAGAGACAAAGGGAGAGAGAGGAAGCCTCACGACAGAGAGAGGCAGGAGACAGAGATGGAGAGAGAGTAAAAATAGCTCCGCATTAAGATAATTGCAGCTCACAGCTCTGCCCTCCGTTAGGAATTAAATGAGGTTTTATTACTTTGATTTTTCTCTCCTGGATCCTACGCGACTTCTCAAGAACTTGGGGAAAAGTTTTTCAGGTGGGCGGCCAGGTGGCTGGGGCTGCGTGGGTGACAGAGGAGGAAGGGACAGGGACTTCTGGAGGCTGGGGGAAGTGTGGGCAGGGGCAAGGAGTGGGGAGGGTGTGGCGAGGATGGGGGAGTCCAGCTGGGGCTGGGAGAGGTGGCCAGGGTCAGGCATATCCCAGAGCAGCTGAGAAGCTAGGGGCCAGGGTGACCTCCATTCTCTCTTAGAATTAATCATATGCAAATGAGATGTAAAAATAATGTGCCACTCCTTGGTTATTATTCTTGAGTTAGAAGCACTGGCGGTTGGGTCCAAGGAACAAATTCAAGACCTTGCTTGACTTAACTCCAATTAAGCAATGGGTCTTTCTGCTTGGACTAACCAAAAAGTTTGTCATAGGGTGTCTGTTAATGTACAGAGCAGGTCTGATCACACATTTTGAGCACACCATTTCTCTCACATCATTGCCTGCTGCCTGCCACAGCGCCCAGCATACAGGAGGCACTATATTCACCTTCTCTGGAAGCGTGAAGCCTTTGCTCTCTTTGGGGGAGGTAGGGAGAGTGGCCAATCGTGAATATTCCCTCTCTTCTCCCAGGCAAGATACAGTCTCGTGGACAGAACATAAACTGCGGAATTGGACAGACCTGGGTACTGTGTGATTTTAGACAATAAATGTCTTAGCCTCACTGTGCCTGTTTCCTCCTGCCCCCAAACCCACCTCACATGGTACCTGTGACGATTCAAAAAGATAAAATTAATAAAGTCCCCAGCCCAATACAGGGCTCCTGGTCAGTAAAGGTTCCAGCTTGTCTAAAGGGTTTCTCTGGTGGCTCAGATGGTAGAGAGTCTGCCTGCAACGCAGGAGACCCGGGTTCAATCCCTGGGTCGGGAAGATCCCCTGCAGAAGGGAATGGCTACCCACTCCAGTATTCTTGCCTGGAGAATCCCCATGGACAGAGGAGCCTGGCCGGGTACAGTCCGTGGGGTCGCAAAGAGTCGGACACGACTGAGCGACTAACACTTTCTCAAGAGCGCTATGGATGCAGTTCCGGAAATGGCCAGCAGGTGGCAGAGTTGACCAGGGTTTGGGCTGCCGAGCTGCTGGCATTGCGGATCGGTGGCTGGGCATCACACTCCTGACCTTGGCACCACGGAGTTGAGTTTAGCTGGCTGGGTTGACATGTGCAGCTGGAAAGGAGGTCCCCCGAAGTCCTGAGAAGCAATCTTAGAGAAGCCAGGGAGCGTTAGCAGGGCACACTGGGGCATCTTTCCCTGCCACTGCTGGTGGTGAGGAGGGGGGCAATGGGGAGGGGGAAGAGGATGTTGGGGACTCCAAGACCCGCCTCTGAGAAAACCCCTGGACACCGAGAGGAGAAAGCAAGGGCACTCGCAGTAGGGACACTGGTAACACCAAGACAGGTGGCAATCATCTGAGCATTCACTGACACACATTCATTTATTCATCCATCATCCAACCCTTGGCCCATTCAATAAATTCACATTGAGTGCTTTTTTAAAAAACTCTATTGAATTACAGTTTATATACTATAAAATGTATCAGTAAATATAAATTAAAATATACATTTCTATGAGTTTTTGAAAATGTTATTCAACACATGACCACTACCAACACAGATATAGAATATTTTCATCACCCTCAAATGTTCTCTTTTGCCCTATCCAAGTCAATCTCCCCTCCCCCCTCACTGGGTGTATCTTAATTGTTAGCACACTATTTTGAGACATGTCCTACCCACTATCTGTCTTTGCATCATCACCTTCCTGCTATAATGCCCAGAATACAGTAGCACTAAATGCTTTAGAGGCAATGGCTTGAGGAATGAATCAATAGATTAATTGGCAACGCATGGCATATAGAGAGCATTACTCGGTAGTGGCCACTGGGCTAGACCTTTTATATGCATTAGCTCATTCAATCCTCAGTAGATTCACTCCATTTTACAGATGAGGGAAATGAGGCTCAGAACTTCTGCCCACAGCTTGGGTTCAAAGGCAGACCATCTGACTCCAGAATTCCCACTCTTAACTGCTGTCTTTAATACATTCAGGGTGGGCGAGTAGAATTCTTGCATGCACTGAACTGGGCTTCTCTCTTGCTCAACATTGGTCCCAGTTTCTCTCTCTCTCAGCCCAGATTGGACAGATCTGGGTGGGAAGCAAAAATCAATGTGTGGAGGCTGCCCTCTGGTGGCAGATATGAGTACAGCGGTATCTATGCCCTCTGGCGCCCCCAGGTGGGATGCTGACGAGAAGAACGAGCAAGCCTACAGCCCACAGCGGGGGCAGCCTCGGCCCGGGCACCTGGAGACCCCCTGCTCTGGCCACTGCCTGGTGCCCCCCGAGGTGCCAGCTGAGGCTGCCCCCAAAGAACGCCAGCTGCCGGAGCCTGCCGCCTCCCACCCCCTCCACCAGCCTCACACACACTCCAATCCCGGTCCAGTCGGCTGCTTCCATTCCCTGAAGAAGAGGCCCTAAAGTTAAAACAGCTGTTAATTTATAAACCAATTTTTCCGTGACTGCTTAATAAATCGCCAGCAGCTGCTCTGCCCCCCCTCCTGCCCAGGCACCCGGCCCCGAGGGCTGCATGGAGAAGCTCAGAGCCGCCAGCCTGCCCCTCCTGCCTCCTTCCCCCAACTCCCTAACTTGCCCCCAATCTCCCAGGAACTGGGCATGTGTGGGGAAAACCCCGATGAAACCCCAGCTTCTCTGGGCTTCAGTGGAGGGGAGAGGGGAGGAGGATTTTTCTGCAGCCCAAAGGCCATTCCAACACCCTCTAACCCCCAGCCCACGACTGCCTGTTCCAGAGGGTAGGTGTCCAAAGTTTCTTAGTTCTTGGGAAGATGCAGGTCCCTATTCCCTAGAGAAGTTCCCTGAGCACCTGGGAGGTGAAGGGACCCTGGACTCATCCCTGAGTGCACTGGAATCCCAGTTCCCAAATCAGGGTGGTCTCCCTGACAGATGCTAACAGACTCACTGACCCTGCTGTTCTCTCAAGGGGGGAAATGGTGGGGGGCAAGGAATGCTGGGAGAGCTCCCTGTTCTGGGGAGATGCCCACACACACTCAGTCCCAGGATAATGAGGGGAGGGATCTGGGCCTTTAGAATTTACACTTTGCCCAATTTCCACTAGCATATAAAAGGCACCATGAAAATCCACACGGGGTGGGGTGGGGGATCTTGTGAATGGCAGACAGGAGACATGTTATTTTTATCTGCAAGTTCCAGGTGAAATGCCTGCTGCTACTGTATTCTGCTACTGACTCTGCCAGGCAAAAGGGTCAATCCAGCCATGCCCCTGTAGATACAAGGAGCTCAGATGGAAATGGGGAATTGTGTAGTAAAGCACATCAGATTGGGAGTTCAAATCCCTGTCTCCCACCTACTAGCTGTGTGACTTTGGGCAAAGAGCTTCTCCTTCCTTCCTCCGTGTCTCCATTTATAAAACAGGGATAATAATTACACAACAGTTGTGAAAATTAGAGGCATACAAAGTTCCTGGCACATAGTAGGTGCTTAACTTTCTCATCCTTCTGCTGAGATGAGAGCAGAGACTGGATCTCCCAGCTGCCCACAAATAGCAAATCTTGGGGGTGGGGTGCTCAGGGGATTTCCAGGGGTCGGGGCAGATAGGCAGTCTGGGGACAAAATTAAGAAAACTAACCAGGATTTCTGAGTTCTATGGTTCTGACTGCGCTCTCTCATTCTGGGCCCTTCTGTTCCCTCACATTCCTCTATCCCCACCTCCTCCTGACTCAGGTAGCCATGGTCTTTCCCCAGTCTGCTTCTTGGGAAAGAAGCAAGAGCTTCCACCCCACCCTACTCCTGGAGCCCCCACCTCTCAAAAAGCAAGTTGTCGAAGAAACGAATCGCCAGTCCGGTTTCGATGCATGATATAGGATGCTCGGGGCTGGTGCACTGGGATGATCCAGAGGGTTGGGATGGGGAGGGAGGTGGGAGGGGGGTTCAGGATGGGGAACACGTGTACACCCGTGGCGGATTCATATTGATGTATGGCAAAACCAATACAATATTGTAAAGTAATTAGCCTCTAATTAAAATAAATTTATATTAAAAAAAAAAACAAGTTGTCCCCACAGTCTGTCTAGCTGAAATCCCTTACATTTCTTCTCTTGTTGTAGAACCTGTCAGGCCCTTTCCTGCCCCACCCCCAGAGACCTGCTGGCCTCTGCGGCTAGTGGCCGGTGTGAGCCTGGCTGACTACATCCCCCCTGTACACCCAGAGCAACTTAGTCACCCTCTCTGAGCCTTGGGTTCCCCAGCTCTAGACTGGGGAGAATCCCAGTCCCTCCCTCTTAGGTTGCATGAGACACCACCCATGAAGTTCTTACCCTTACCACGGGGCCTGGCTCTCTGCAGGTGCTGAGGACATGATGGTGGAGAGAGAGGTGGCAAAGGGTGGCAAAAAGAACCTGGGTGTCAGAACTGGACTGTCAAGCCCCACTCCACTCCTCGCAGCTGAGTGACCTTGGGCAGATTGCTTAACTGTCTCGTGCCTGCGTTTGTGTTTCTCCATCCATGAAAGGGCGTGTGGTAGAAACTATGTCACTGGGGCGTTGTGGGCCACCTCGAATTCTCAGAACAGGTCTCCAGCTGAGTAAATGTGCCCCCAGATTAACAGTATGGTGAGCTGCTGTCACTGTTACGGGCCCCACTAGAGCACTGATTCTTTTAGCCTTGCCCCACCAGGGGCTTGCCGATGCAGAAGGTTGGAGGGTGAGTAGAACTGGACTAGAGACTCTGGTATTGGGGATCCCGGCTCAGGACAGGCCCAAAGCCTCCACTTCCTCAATGTTCCCACCTCTGACCTCCCCCTAGACCCTGGCTTGGGCTCAATCAGGAGGCACAACCGTCTGCCTCCCTGAGTCAATGGTCCTATGAAGCCGCCAGCCCCCTCCCTGTGCTGAGGTCCTGACTACCTCCCAGAAAAAAAGAAGGGTCCCAGGGGCCCACTCAAGCCTAGGACTGCTCTGCCAGGGTGCCAGCTGGTGCCCATGGGGGTGGGGCAGCAGCTTGATCGTGTGGAAAGGAAAAGTTGGAGGTACCCCCAGCCTTGGTGGCCCCCATCAGAGGACGAAACAAGATTAGGGCACCCAAGACAACCTAGAGGCTTTCTCCCCCTGGGGATCCGCTGGGGTGAGAGCTTGGCTTGGCCTGCCCGTTGCCTTAGTTTATTCGGCCATCCTGGAGATGGAGTCTTCATTTCTGTTTTCCTGGGGCCCCAAAGGCCTTGGCATTGGCCTCTCACAGCTCCTTGCCCTCTTTCCTTTCTTAAAGCAACCAAGCTCAGCCTCCTCCTCCTCCTCCTTCTCGCCAGGATTCTCTCCTTAGAAAGCACCCAGGAGTACCCTTAGCCGGGAGGGGAGGAGAAAAGCCACCCCGGTGCCGGGGACCGGCTCCGCAGGGCGCAGGGCTGCACCTGCGGAACTGCCCAGGGCCGGGGTCGCCCCGCGCTCCGTGCCCCGTGCCCCTTCTCGCCGCCACTGGCCCTTTAAGAGCCTCTCCGCGCGCTGCCGTCCCGGATCAGCCAGAGAGACCATTAAAATTTTATGCAGAATGAAAATGGGCCAGGTCTCCAGCTTCCTCGCTCCCATCCAATGATTTATTACTCGCAAATACCACAGAACTAATTAGTATAGTAATTAATTAATACGCATTTGCATATTTGCATGTGCAATTAGTGCAGTGGAGTGATTACTGGGAGAATGAGGGGCCCCGGATTGTCAGATGTGAGGGGGAAGTGGCCTGGAAAAGAGTTAGTGGGAATGAACTTTGTAGGGAGCGCGAAGGCGGGGAGGGAGAGGGAGGCGAGCGGGGCGAGGCGGGGGGACGCCGGGGCGCCGGGCCACCTCTCGGGGCGCGGAGCGGCCGCGCGGGGCAGCGCGGGGTCCCGGCCCGCCCGCGGCCACCGGACGCCGGTCGAGGGTCGCGACCTGGGCGCCCCCCGCCCCGCCCGCGGCCCCGCCCCGCCCCCGCCGCGTGGCACGGCTCCAAGCGCGCGCCTGATTGTTATGCATTGTGTTTCTTGTTGCGAGCGGAGCCGGGCGGAATGGGGCTGGCACAAGCTGTTTCCCTGCCACGCGGCGGTGGCACCTTAAAGGGGCAGCGTCCTCTTCCCGCAGCCGCCCGCTGCCGCCTCCGCCCACCCCACCTCCCAGCTGCCCGTCTGACCCCTTTCCCGGAGACGACTGGCGGCCGGAGCCGGGCTCGAGGCGAGAGGGCACGTGCCGGGGCCTCCCAGGAGGTGACGCGGCCCCACAGGGCTCGGGGCGCGTGCCGAGGGAGCCCGGCGGCGGTAGGGCAGGCTGCGGAGCCGGGAACCGGCGGCCGGGGCGCTCCAGGTCCTCTGCTGGGCACGCGGAGCGGGTGATGAGGAGAGATCCGGGAGAAAGCTGGAGTGAGAAGGACAAGGAGGAGTACCAGGAGCTTCCTCATAAGACACCGCTTCGCTTCCAGTCCTCACAAAGATTCTGTGCGGCAGGGCTCCTTATTCCCATTTTACAGAGGGAAAAACAGAATGACCTGGCAGGTGGCTAGTGATCAAGCTGTAAACTTGGGGTTCCAGCTGGTCTGTCCATCCCAAGTGCTCAGGTTGGAGCTAAGGCCAGAGGAAAGAACTGACATTTCCCCAGGGGGCATCAGGGAGGGCTTCCTGGTGAAGGAAGCATCTCACCAAACCTGCAAAGGTGAGGAGGGCACCTCCTAAAGGAGCTGAAGGCACAGGGATACTGGATGGATAAACCCCATGTTTGATGTGACTGCATCTTTCACTGTTCAGAGGGAGCCCCCCCCACCCCCAACCACCACCACCACCTACCCATGAATAGAACTGCAGAGACCCAGGCAGGGATACTGGCTCCCATTATGTGGGGGCCTGGACAAAAGGCACACCCTTGGCACTGTATCTTCCAAGGGCACCCTCCTTTCCCTCTCTGCTGTAGAGTCTACTGGTTCCATGTGCTAAGTCACTTCAGTCGTGCCTGACTTTGCGGCGACCCTATGAACTGTACCCCTCCAGGCTCCTCTGTCCATGGGATTCTCCAGGCAAGGATACTGGAGTGGGTTTCCGTGGCCTCCTCCAGGGGGTCTCGTCTCATGTCTCCTGCAGTGGCAGGCAGGTTCTTTACCACTAGTGCCACCTGGAGAGCCCACTGGTCCCACAGTGTAGAGATAACCTGGGTTTCAGAGAAAGGAACACCGTATGTAAAAGTGAGTAAGCGGCCGGACTCAGTCAGACAGAGCTTGGTTCCAATCTGGGCTCTGCCACTTACTAGCTATGTGACTTTGGCACAGCAGCCTTAACCTCTCTGTGCTTCAGCGTCTTATCTTCAAGTGGAGTTAACTGTCATCCCACATCTGAGGTCATGGTGAGAATGAAATAAGATTGTGTGTGAGTGAAGCCAGGGCCCAGCACCGATAACTCTACCGCTGTCATCTCATTATTATGGATTATGAAATATTTCATTATTACAGAGAGCTCTGAAGCCCGAGGGACAGGAGGACCCGCAAGAGGTAATCAGGTCCTCATTTCTAGTCCCAGCTCTGTCCCCACTTCTGTGACACCAGGCAGGTTGCGTCCCCTCTCTGGGATGTGGTGTTTTTTTTATCTGTAAGGTGGGGCATTGGGCCATGAGGCTCCTATCCCTCAACTGTTCCCTTCTTTCCCCATGCCCCCTAACCCTTCAGGGTACTGAACTAAGGAAGTAACAGCTAAGTCGCATTCACACTGTCCTCGGCTCCAGTTTCCCAGGGACTAAACCAGGAGGTTAAATTATGACCTCCTGCCCTGCTGGCCCTGCTGTCTATGTGCACCCTCCGTGCATGGCTTTTTGAGGCTGCCCTTCTGGGAGCACCAGCACCACTGCAGCTGTGGGTCATCTGTGCCCACTGCCAGCCTCAGGTGCCACCATGCACCAATGCTTGGCTCAGGCATCTGAGAACTTTCCAGTGCCCAGCTCCCAGGAGTCCCCAACCCAGCTCCCGGGTGGTTCTGATGTCCAGGGGAGGAAATCAGGACATGCCCAAGTCATGGGCAAGTTCATAGCAGAGCCCGCCTGGAGGAAAGAGAGCCTGGGACGCACACTGTCCTGTGCTCTTCCCACTGCCCTGCACTGCCCCATTGGGTGCCCTCCATCTGCTGTCAGTCAGGACTTAACCACCCCCCATCAGTGCAGAGAGAGGCAGCAGGTGGGCACGTGGCACGATTCCCATTTCACAGATGAGGAAGCAGAGGGTTACATGATTTGATCAAGGCTGAGACCCTGCTAAGTCTGGTGCTCTTTTGACTACCTTGAGCTCCCTCTTCGTCTGACTGCCTTCCTCTGCAGGCCAGACCCGTGGAGGGGCAGGGGCAGGGGCAGGACATCACAACTGCTCACATGGAAAAGTGACAAGGAAAGCAGAACAAAGATGTGCTGATGAACAGAACTTCAGGAACAAAGTTTTGTTTTTTTTTTTTCTTAAATACAGTTTATCAGGGGCTTGAGGCCAAACCAGCCATACCTGGATGGGGCAGTTGCTGAGGCAGCACTTCCACACCTGTTTGTTCATTTGATGCTCAGCAGGCATCTTATTGTAATGATCACACCCATTTTACAGAGGGGAAGGCTGAAGTTCTATGTCAGTGCTGGTGTTGGGGGGAGACTGAGGGGAAAGGGAGAGGAGCTTCCTATGGGCCGGTGTCCTGCCCTGGCTCCAGCATTCAGTTTCTGGGCAACGAGGGGACAGGACTTTGTTGCCACAAACACTTACTGAGGATATCATGGGTGTTAGGCCCTTTACTAGTTACTGCCTACCAGGTGAGAGAGACCTGTGCGGCAAAGGTCATGGCCTGCACCTCCCTGTCATCATCATTTAGTTGCTGAGTTGTGTCTGACTCTTTACCATCCCAAGGACTGTAGCCCACCAGGCTCCTCTGTCCATGGGATTCTCCAGGCAAGAATACTGGAGTGGGTTTCCATTTCCTTCTCCAGTGGATCTTCCGGACCCAGGGATTGAACCTGTGTCTCCTGCATTGGCAGGCATATTCTTAACCGCTGAGCCACCAGGGAAGCCCATGCCTCCCTAGAGGTGTGCAAAAGGCATTAGTGGAGTCAGAGGAGGTCATCTAACCCAGAGAGGCTTCCTGGAGGAGGTGATGCTTAGGCTTAAAAGGTGAAGAAAGTGGAGGGTGCTCCAGGCAGAGGGGACAGCCTGAGCAAGCTCACAGGTAGGAGGCTGGTGAAAGCTGGAGGAGCTTAGAGTGGCTGAGGAGCAGAGTTCAAGGCAGGGACAAAAGTACAGAGAGAACTGCACAGCAACCAGATCCAGTTGTCCCTAAGGAACAAGGCCTGATCCTAGGGGTGATGGGAGCCACTGAAGGTGCCCAATGAGGGGAATACCACCTTCAGATTTGACTTTTCCATAGAATGGGCAGGATGAACACCCCCAGTCCTGAGGAAGCCAGAGCAGCAAGGGCCTGTGGGAAGTCAGAACTTTCCAGGGAGGAGAGGCTGAGCCAGACCCACAAAAGAGGGTTGAGGTAGTAGGGGTGGCTTTGGGGAGCAGCATCAGCAAAGACGAAACGGCAGTGGGAGTGGGACAGCTCAGTGGCGTCCTGGGACCTCAGCTCCCGTTCCTGTGGCAAGTTGCCGTTACCCCATGCGAGGAAGGTGTGGGGTAGGACAAGGGGTAGGAGAGGGCCTCTGAGCCTGCTGAGAGATATGAGGCCCAAGAAGGGGGGCTGCTGCTGGGCAGGAATCCCCCAGGAGGGGGAGGCAGTGAGGGACCTCATGTGGCCTGAGTCTGAGCTTCATGCCCAGGGAATGGCGGCCCAGCACCCCCAGACTCAGCCTCCATACACAGAGCCCCCTCTCTGAGAGCCACTCAAAGGAAAACCTGTGACCCAACCCCCCCATCCCAAGTCCTCCTCCCCAGACTGAAATTTGTGCAGAAGGCAGGAGGAGGAGTCTGTGGGCTCCAGGCTTGACCTGCGACCTTAGAACTTACTGCTTTAGGAGATTCTCTGGAGAAAGGCTTCAGTACCCCCAAACCCTCTAAGTCAGTTAGGCAGTAATACAAGGAGCATTTATTGAACACCAACTCTATACAACCTGTGTGAAGCCCCAGACTACTGAGATATAAGGTAAGTAGCCACCACAGTCAAGTCAGGGAGACATGGGTGAATGGTTTGTCCTAACAGTGGGTGGTAAGTACTGAAGTTGCCAGGAGGAGATCCAGGAAGACACCCAGGAGGAGGTGTCCAAGCAGGACCGCTCTTGGTGAGGAATGAGAATGAATTTAAAGAAAAAAGAGACTCAGAGACTAGAGCCCATTAGGGAAGGAGCTCTTTTCAAAACAAAACAGGGCCCAAAAGCCAGAAGGCAAAAGTTATGGGGCACAAGTCACTGTACTTTTGGAGCAAGGGAACAATCCTGCGGGGGCTGGCTTTGCAGGAGGGCTAGTGGGTCTCCTCATGGCCCTCTGTCCCAGATTAGGGAGGTGTGCAGCAGGGGTCCGACTCAGGACTTTCAGATCAGGGCTGGGGCTGTAGGCAGGTGCCCACCTATCTTTGGGTGGGGCCTGGGCCCAGCGCGGGAGCCCAGGGTGCAGGCAAAGGAAGTCAGAGAAAATCCTAGTGGTGAGCTGGAGGTCAGCACAGGAGGTCAGCACTGAGGATGGGGGCTCCACCTCACTGGTCCTCCCCCGCCCCCTCTCCGGTGGCACCACAAGGCACGCAGCCGCATATCACCCGTGCCAGCCCTCACCTCCCGGCAACGTCGCCGCATTCTCAGCCACGCCATCTGGCGTGCCCGCCGCTCCCCAGAACACTGCGGCGGGCGGGGGGAGGGGGCAGGTGCCCACCCCAGAGCCAGGAAGAAGCGGCAGGTTCCCCTCCCCCACGTCCTGTCATACTGGAGGTGGACAGGGGACTGGGAGGGGGCGGCAGACTCTGCGGGCCTCAGGACCTAGGGGAGAGTCACCGCGTGGGCAGTGCCAGCCTGCCCCCTCCCCTGCCACCTTCCCCACAGCACACTCAGTGCCAGGAGCACGGGCCCTCCGAGGATCCCCGCATTCCTGCCCTTCACCTCAAATCAGAGCCAGGGGGAGAACAGCAGACTGCCCCTCCTTGTGCTGCTCCAGCCCTCACTCTTCACCTGCCAGACCACCTCCGCCTGGGAGGCCCCCGGAGATGGAGTGAAATGGCCGAGGGGAATGGGCACCTGAACGCTAACCTACTTGCTCCCCACGGTTTGGCCCTTCGGTGGGAAATCAAGTCCCCTTCCCCAGCACACTTGCCCCCACCAGTCTTATTTGGGGCATGGTGATGTTGGTGGCAAGTGTCTGGCTAGGTGTCCTTCTGGCTGTCTGAATGGAATGGAGGTTTACAGATTTATATGTGGGTTTTTTTTTTTTTTTTTTTTTTGGTGTAGCAGGGGGCGTAATGAGAGCAGCTTTATAAAACATTCTCCAGTCCTCTGAGCAAGAATCCCTAGACTGCTCAGGAATGACCTATCCCCTCCGGCTCTCTCCCCTCTACACCCCCAAGGCCCCACCCCCACCCCCAACCCAGGACCTACGCCTGCACAAAATGGCCGCCACCCCTCTGAGGCAGCCATTTTAGGTGCCCAGACAGTGGCCTCCCCTGGGATGGGGCTATGTCTCCATGGGAACCTCAGACCCTCAGCTCCAGGCTCCCTGGATGGGGGTGGGTAGCAGAAATGGGAATCTTCCAGGCCTGCCTGAGATGCCTACCCTTCCGCTTTCCCTCTCAGAGACCCAGAGGGGACCAGGCCCCTCACCAACTCCCTTCCCCCAATGCCAGGGGGAGGAACAGATGGCATCTCTGGGTGTCCTTCTTCTTCCATCTCCTTCCTTCCATTTCTGGCTCTTTCTGTCTCTCTATCACCGCATCTCTGCGTCTCTGGGTGCACGGAGAGGAGCACGGGCGTCCCTGTCTGTTCATGCTTGTTCCTGTGTATGTGGACACGTGTGTTTTATACCTCTTTCAAGCTCATGTCTAAGGCGGGCCCATCCCACACCTCCCTCTGTTCCAATTTTCCCCTGTTTTTTATTGTATCTTCTAAAAAAAAAGTTGAAATGTGTCGAGTGAGAAAAACTTGTTCCATTTTTCTGAAGGAAGAAAAGACAGGGGCAGCAAACAGACTGAGCGGCATGAAGTTTCCCATACCCCCAGGCACGTCCCCCAACCCCTCAGGCCTCATTCTCCTGGGGTGGGGGGCCCTGAAGGGGGCTGAGGCCATTCCTGAAAGGAGATGGGGAGGGATGGAAGCCCTCCAAAGGGCTCCACTGCAGTAGAAAGCAGAGCTGGTAGGGGCCTGTGAGGCTTAACCCAGGCCTCAGTGTCCAAAGGAGAGGGCAGGGGGTATCTTTCAACCCCAAGGAAACACTAATTCACGCATTCATCCATTCATTCACCCATTAATTCAACAAAAACTCAGTTCCCATGTAGACAAAGCATTCTGAATATGTATGTATCAGGGGGTATGTACAAGAAATTATTAGTGTAAAGCATATTACAGTTTACAAAGTGCTTTAAGGAAAAGGAGAGCTGGCATTTACTGAAGGTGCACTCTATTGCTAGCCCCATGCTCAACTCAATACACCCATTATCCTATTTCGTGCTAACAACAGCCCTATGAAGCGTAGCATAATTGTCCCCATTTTACAGATGGGGAAATCAAGACTGAGAGCTGTTATGTAACTTGTTCAAGGCATTCAGCATTCTTTAAGGATGGTAAGTAGGGTTGGCCAGGAATCAGAGCCCAAAGCATATGCATGGAATCAAAATACCATATGACTAGGGGACTCAAGAAGGGCCATGTGTCTGGATTGAAGACCCCCAGCCTCAGTGAAGAGACAGGAAAGCCTTTGAGGCTATGCCCAGAAGTGGACAGGGGCCTGGCCAGCACTGCCGAATCTATGCCCCACCTGAGGTCTATCCTTTGGCCCCCTCTGCCATGTCCAGAGTGCCCCCAGATCATGTGCCTTCCCAGGACCAGGATGTATGAACGGAGGAAGACTTAACATTGGCTTCTCATCCTTGGGGCCCCCTGAGGCAGACTATGGGACTATGGAAGGAGCACTGGGTTGGGAGTCAAGTCCCTGGGTTCTATATCAAGATCTGTGCTCCACTGCCTGGTCCTGGGCAAGCCAGTCCCCCATTATGGGCCTCAGTATAAGGACACTTGGATTCCCTGGTGGCTCAGACAGTAAAGAATCCGCCTGCAATGCAGGAGATCTGAGTTCAGTCCCTGGGTCAGGAAGATCGCCTGGAGGAGGGAATTGCAACCCACTCCAGTATTCTTGCCTGGGAAATCCCATGGACAGAGGAGCCCGGCAGGCTACAGTCCAGGAATCCAAAGAGTCGGACTCAACTGAGTGACTAACACTTTCACTTTCACAGAAGGATGCTTTGAGGTGCCTTCTGGTACCTGGTCAAGTGCCTCTGAGCCTCACACAGCGGCCCCCTTCTCCCAAGGCCTCCTTAGCCACCTTGTACGCCTCTGTTTAGAACCTAATTCATTCTACCAGACACCAAATCAGTGTCTTCCCAGCTCAAGACCCCTTCTTGAAGTCCTAGAAGGAGAAAAGTGTTCCTGTGCAGACTGAGAAGAAGACCCCTGCTTGGCACATGGTTGCCATCAAAGTGAGTGTGGTCAAGTATAATTGAAGTTGTCTTAGCATATGGAAGCTGGAGGATGGGGAGGGATAGGAAAAGTGGGTCTGAAACACACTAGGAAAGCCTGAATAAAGGTGTAGACAGGGTCTCTCAACACCTGATTGTGACTGCCTGCTTACACACATGACTCTATCTGAGTAGGGGTGTGTATCCATTTTTTGTACACAGAGTGAGGAACAGGTGTGTGTGTATGTGTGTATGTATGTGTGTAAAGCTTCCTCCCTCAATCCTTGCATCTGTGTCTGGCCCAGGGAGAGGGTTGAAGGGTGAGCTGTAAGATAAAACAGGAATTTCCTACTTTCCTCACCAAGGCACCTGTCTGACCTACCTCCCCCTGGTCACTGGGGGACTGCTGGAGTTGGCTTCTCTACTTTCAGGATTTTTTGAAGGGGGAGGGGAATGCTTGCATCTCCTCCAGGAACTTGAGGCGATTCTCAGCCCAGCCCCCTCCTCCCTCAAACAACCAAGTCAGAGGCCGGGAGAGAGACTGGTGGGACAGGCTACTTGTCTCGAAGGGGGAGGGTAGGTGGGGCTGGGAATTGGGGGGCGAGGAGGGAGAGGTTTCTGGGTTAGGAATCCAGACCCAACCCTCTCCCCCACCCCCAGACAGTGGGTACATAGTCTTATCCCAGGGGCTGCTTTCCATCCAGATGCCAACCTACATGTGCTCCCAAACACCCAAGAAAATCTTTCCCATCGGCTGACTCCACAGATACACACACATGTCCCCACAGACACACACACACGCCCATGCAGAGGCACAGACATCCAGGCAAGTCTTTCCTTTTCTCTGTCTTTCCCTTGGTTTGAATTTCGTTCAGCCACATATGTTGTGTGTGCATGAGGGTGGGTGGGGGAGGGGCAGACAGGGATGAGGGATGGCACAGTGCCAACATCTACCTATGGGGCTTAGGCCAGGGACGCCCCCCACGCCCACCCAGGGAAGAGGCCTCAGCTGTCCCTTTGTGGTCAAGGGGATCCTCCTGGGGGGGGTGTGGGGGCAAGCATAGAGGTCCCCTCTCCAGACCCTAGGTTCTGGTTCCTGACCCACCTTTGGGGGCCCGCAAGGAAAGAAATGGACAGAGCAGGGCCCTGGAGGGAGCATAGAATTGGGAACATCAAAACCCCCCAATTTCCAACCTTGCCACCCCATTGTTCCCATGTGGGGGACTCTATATCCAAGGGGGGCAACTCCTCCTACCTCCCTCTCAATCCCTGCTTTCCCTGCGTTGGGCGGGGACGGGAGGGCGGCAGAGATATTTATTTATTTCCTTTATTTATTTAATTTTTTTTTTTTTTTTGGAGTAGAGAGTGACAGATGGCGGCGGGTCCCGGGGGAGCCGGCTCTCCCCCAATGCAGACGCATGCCAATCACCGTCTCTCATGTGATAGCTGCTGCCCGTGACGTGCCAAGCCCATATGGCCTGGCATAGAGGCTGGTACCCCGCCTGGTAGAGATGCCACACTCGCTCCGCGGTTCGCATGGCGCTCTGAAGACGCCGGCGCCTGCCGCCTTGAGGAGCCGCTGCCCCCGCTCCCTGAAGATGGGGGAACAATGAAATAAGCGAGAAGATTCCTCTTCTCCCCCCTCTCTCTCTTGCCCCCCTCCCCCCCCTCCCC
The DNA here is from genome assembly GCF_002263795.3 of Bos taurus. Lineage (NCBI taxonomy): Eukaryota > Metazoa > Chordata > Mammalia > Artiodactyla > Bovidae > Bos > Bos taurus. The sequence continues at coordinate 39,988,615 of NC_037346.1, read as the reverse complement.
TCCCCTCTCCCCTTTACTCCTCTCCGAGGTAAGTTGTCCGAAAGGGAGCTAGATCTGACCCGCTGGTTGGGGGGGTGGGCAGCTTCTTCGGCCGACAGGACGGTCCCCAAATCCCCCCTTCCTGGGATGATGCCCCTTCATGGGGTGGGCATCGGAGGAGCCCCGGGTTTCCTCTCGCATAAGGGGCTGCAGCTCAGGGGGCTGCGGAGGGAGGCGTCTCTGCCCGCCTTGGGCTTGGGGAGGAGGGGGAAGCAGGGTCATGGGGGGCGTGAAGAGCCTGAGATGGGAACCCCCCATGGTTGTCCCGGAGGAACCTTCGACCTTTCCCTACCACCGGAAAAAGAGAGAGAGAGAGAAGCAAACAAACAAATTTGGATTTTTTTTTTTCCTATCAATCCCGAAATACAACGAGATCTGAAGAGACGTGTGGGAGGGAGGCAGTTTAAAGGGGGGAAGGGGGTCCCCGACCGCAGGGGAGAAGGACGGGGCTCGCTTCTCTCCGTCTCCTCCCCGCGCCCGGGTTTCTCAGTCCTCACCGCCCCGAGCCGGCTCCGGGAGCTGGGGACGCCGGGCTAGAGGAAACGATCCTCCCGCCTCTGGAATTGGGGCTGCGGGGGTGGGGGCCGAGCCGAGGGCGGCGCGCGGCCAAGTTGCAAATTGGATTAGGGAGCGTGGGGGTGAGAGCCACGGGAGGGTGAGGGAGCAGGGCGGAGGGGCCCGGGCCGCCGGAGCCGCCGAGCGGGGCAGCTGTCCCCACCGGCGGCCGCCCAGCCTTCCTCCAATGCCGGGAGAGAACAGGCTTTCCGGGCGATCGTGCCGCCTCCCCCGGTGAAGAGATCTGCTCCCTAAAGCCTCAGCTCCGTCCCCAACCACACCCGGAGATGACCCGGCGCGGGGAGCGGCCCCTCGTTCAGGCGAGGGGTGGAGCTGGGGCCCAGCTCTGGGGAAAGGGCCTGGGCCGAGATCCCGGGCGCGGGGCCGGGGAAGAGCTGGGCAGGCTCGGGGTGGGGCAGGCGGAGGAAGTGGGCATCCAGGGCCCCCCGGGCAGGAACCCGCACTGGACTCGGGGGTGGAGGCGGGTGGAGGGGGCGCGGCATGAACCCAGCGCGCCCCTAACTCTGTGTTCTCTGTCTCCCCTTCCCGCCCGCCGGGCGTCCTCAGGCACCATGCTGACCCGCCTGTTCAGCGAGCCCGGTCTCCTCTCGGACGTGCCCAAGTTCGCCAGCTGGGGCGACGGCGACGACGACGAGCCGAGGAGCGACAAGGGCGACGCACCACCTCCACCTCCGCCTCAGCCGGGGCCCGGGGCTCCGGGGCCCGCCCGGGCCGCCAAGCCCGTCCCTCTCCGTTCCGACGAGGTGCCGGAGGCCGCGCTGGCCGAGGTCAAGGAGGAAGGCGAGCTGGGGGGCGAGGAGGAGGAGGAAGAGGAGGAAGAGGAAGGGCTGGACGAGGCTGAGGGCGAGCGGCCCAAGAAGCGCGGGCCCAAGAAGCGCAAGATGACCAAGGCGCGCCTGGAGCGCTCCAAGCTGCGGCGGCAGAAGGCGAACGCGCGGGAGCGCAACCGCATGCACGACCTGAACGCCGCGCTGGACAACCTGCGGAAGGTGGTGCCCTGCTACTCCAAGACCCAGAAGTTGTCCAAGATCGAGACGCTGCGCCTCGCCAAGAACTACATCTGGGCGCTCTCGGAGATCCTGCGCTCGGGCAAGCGGCCCGATCTGGTGTCCTACGTGCAGACGCTGTGCAAGGGCCTGTCGCAGCCCACCACCAACCTGGTGGCCGGCTGCCTGCAGCTCAACTCGCGCAACTTCCTCACCGAGCAGGGCGCCGACGGCACGGGCCGCTTCCACGGCTCGGGCGGTCCGTTCGCCATGCACCCCTACCCGTACCCGTGCTCGCGCCTGGCGGGCGCACAGTGCCAGGCGGCGGGCGGCCTGGGCAGCGGCGCGGCGCACGCCCTGCGGACCCACGGCTACTGCGCCGCCTATGAGACGCTGTACGCGGCGGCGGGCGGCGGCGGCGCGAGCCCGGACTACAACAGCTCCGAGTACGAGGGCCCGCTCAGCCCCCCGCTCTGCCTCAATGGCAACTTCTCGCTCAAGCAGGACTCGTCGCCCGACCACGAGAAGAGCTACCATTACTCTATGCACTACTCGGCGCTGCCCGGCTCGCGGCCCACGGGCCACGGGCTGGTCTTTGGTTCGTCGGCTGTGCGCGGGGGCGTCCACTCGGAGAATCTCTTATCATACGATATGCACCTTCACCACGACCGGGGCCCCATGTACGAGGAGCTCAATGCGTTTTTCCATAACTGAGACCTCGCGCCTGCCCCTTCCTTTTTTTTTTTTTGCCTTTGCCCGCATCCCTGCCCCCAACCTCTCCACCCACCCAGCGCAGGGGCATCCCCACCTACCCCAGCGCGGGGTGCGGGGAGCGGGTAGTCGGTTCTGCCGCTCTCCTGGGCAGCGCGGTCCTCTTATCTGTGGGTGCCCGTCCTAGGGGCCTCGCTTCCCCCAGGGGACTCGGCTTCTCTCCCCAAGGGGTTCTCTCCTCCTCTTTCCCAGGGAGTACTTCTACAGGGACCCTCTTCGGGCACTCTCTGGAGACCCCTCCCCCATTCCCAATTCCTGCACTGTCTCCTCTGCCCCTTTCCCCCTGCAGGCCCAAAGGCTTTGGTAAGGGGGGCAGCTGAGTTGTGGTATACTGTTTTCCTCCTATTATTATTATTATTGAAACAGTCACCGAGCTGCTGAGGAGCCGGGCGCCCCCTCTTTCTTGAAAAGGGCGTAAGTCTGGGCTCCAAGCCTGGACCTGGAAGCCCTCATCCCCAACCCCTAGTCTCAGCGTTTTGTGGTTTTAATTTTGGCGGGAGGGAACGTGGATTGAGAGGAAAGAGAGAGGCCAAGATAATTTGTAACTAGAGTTCATTCCCCCCTTTTTCCTTTTTTAAACATACATACAAAAAAAAAAAAAAAAAATCTGAGGCGACGGAGGCCGAACGCAGAGTCCGGATTAGAAAAAAACGCAGTAAGAACTTTTAGAAGCAATAAAAGGCAAAAAATACTACTACCAATAATAAAAAGACACAAATATCTATGCAAGGAGGTTCTGACTGAGCCTAGCGGCCCGGCCCGGCCCCGGGATGCCCCTCCGGGCCCGCGGGCCGCGCCGCCCAAGCGCGGATCTGTGCACTTTGGTGAAGTGGGGGCCGGCGCTGCCCCCTCCCCTCCCCAGGTTCTTACAATCAGAGACTCCGAGATTTGGGGCCCCAGTGCCACTGCCCTCCCCCGCCCCGTCCCCGTTGTGCGTCATGCTGTTTTTTAAAAATCTGTTTCCAAACTTGTATGGAATGGCAAATTGTTGGGGGGTCGGTTTGGGGAGGGAGGGTTTGCATGAAAGACACACACGCACACCACACCGCACGCACACGCAGGCCCAGAGCTGGCGTCGGGGGGCAGAGGGAGGAGAGCTCGCCGCCCCCCAGCCCCGCTCAGGCAACTCCATCCCTTCCCGGGACAAGGGTGGAGACCCAGACCTGAAGGCAGCCCCGCCTCTGCCTGACCGTGCCTCTTTGGGCCTCAGGCGCCCGGCGATTTCCGGTGGCTGGAGAGGGAGTTTTTGTCCTAGGCATCCTCTTGGCTCTGGCTGACAAGTGGGCAGGGAGAGGGCTGAGGACTCCTTCTGGAGGTTTCCCAAAATAAAAGGGGCAAAAGGAGAACCTCTCCCCACCGGAGGCAGGAGATCAGATATCCAAACACACGATACAAAAATGCAAACCCACAGGCGAAACACCCACACACTCACACGGAATTTTACCTTCCTCCTGTAGAGAAGATGAAACTCCCGTCGGACACCCGAAGTGCATTGCGTGTTTCTGTTCAGTTTAATGACGATTAATAAATATTTATGTAAATGAGATGCAAAGCCGGACCGGTTTTTCACGGTGGCCTCGTTTCATTCCGGGCATTGAGCTGGGATTCAGCGTGATGAAAAAAACAGAGTCAATGACTGTGTGGTGGCCAGGTAAAGGAACCCTGGAAATTCCTGGGTAGGATTCCCACACTACAAACCCCCTCACACCCACCCACTGGGCACCGAAACAGCTGCACTTGCTGCCCCTCACAGACCTTACACAGACTCACACACGCCCCCAGCACAAAGCATTGCGCTAATCTCATTACACTCCTTCGGTTCCCCAACATGCACACGCACCTCTTTTGAAAACAAAATATCTTTTCATCACTGAAAATAACTAAGATGAGAGCAGTCAGTCATTTTACAATCCTTTGCCCACTATTGCAAAAACAAACAAACAAACAAAACGAGTGTGTAGAAATCAAGAGACAACCATTTGAGCCAGATAGGGATGCTTTTAAATAGAAAAAGTATCAGGTTATGAGGATGAAATATTAATGGAAGAAGTCTTTCCAGTCTTAAATTTAAAACTTCAGTGGACTCAAGGGAATCAGCCATTTTCAGCCTCAAGAATATTGAAATTTGTAGAGGTGTTGATGAAGTTAATGGAACACCCCCAGAGTTCTGTGAGGGGGCCTGAGTCTAGGAGCCCACCAGGTAGATAGAGTGGAGCTTGACATAGCCACTAGCTTCCCCTCACCAGACAGCGAGAAGCCTTCTGATCCACAGGGGGACAACCCCCTTCTTGCCTGGTGCTGCTCCGGGTAGAAGGAAGCCCTCAGGCAGACGGCCCAAGCCATTTCCTCCTCTCAGGCAAGGTAAACTCAGGGTTCTCTTTCTCTGAGCCTCAGGAGCAGACGCTGCTCCGAACTGACTTCCTCCGCAAAGAACAGCATCCCCCACTCCAATCCAGACACCAGTGCTCACTGGACTATTTGGAGAGGGGTCTAAGTCCCAAAGCCTGAACACACTTAGGAGTGCCACAACGGGACTGTTTCTGACTCTGCTTGTTTAAATTATTTTTTCAAAAACACTTCTGCTCGTTTTAGAGCTGAAATGGAGGTTGTAGTGTTGAGTTTGGGGCTTGAATTCAGGCACACTGAGGCTTTTAAAGGTTGGCCCCAAGACCCCCCAAATAAAAGCACCCTGACAAAGGAGGAAAGGGAAGGCGCTTGAAGGACTCAGTAGGCGCGAAAGGGTCCATCGGATTATACTCTCTGACCTTGAGCTCCGCGGCTCCCCTAAAAGACCAACCCAGTAGAGACCTTGTCCTCCTTCCTCCACCCGGAGAAGGCTGGAGGCGGAGCTGGGACCCGGCCGGGAGCTGTCCACTCCCGGGTGCTGACTCCGGTCCAGCCTCTCTCTGTCCTGCCCCAGAGTGAGGCCGAGCTTCCCTGGCCCCAGGGAGCGCCGCACAGCGTGAGGCCCCTTCCCAATGCCCAGTCTGCTGGAATTCTGGAAAGAATTCTCCCACAGTTTTTGGAGAATTTCACTGGAATCCTTTCAAAATTCTACCTCCTTCTCTGGAATTCTCATAGGATTGCTTCTCTAGCGTGAGATTTAGAACTGGGCCTTTCTTTCTGAGGATTCACCCCTGTCAGTGGTCTAAGGGTGGGTGTCTTATAGACCTCAAAATCACCCCTACTTTGGGAGACAAAGAAATCGGTTCACCTTCAACCTCCTTCATTTCTTACATGGAGTATGGACCAAAGTGATCATCTCAGACCCGAATCTGAAGGAGTCAGATCTGTTCATGGCATGGGGCTTGGCCTGGCAGGAAATGGGAGAGAAAAGGAACTCAGTACACATCCCGAGGCCTGAGTCTTATCCTGCTCTAAGAACCAGGTTAATTGGGTTTCTCTCCCAAAGCTGGTTTTCCAGAGCCTGCTCTGAAGTCCCAGTTCAGGCAGGATTCAAGTGGCTTGGGACAAGAGGCAAAAGATCCCTCTACTTGGCTCCCCTGGGCAGACCACAGACTCCAGAGTGCTTCACTCTTCTGGCTCCTCCAAGCAGCTTGATTCTGTTTTTGAAGCCGGATTCCAGCCCACTTCCAAGGATGCTGATGACTCTAGAGCCACTGTGTCTGTGGTCACTTTTGGGGAGGGGTCAATTTTGGGGAGGAGATCCCTAGTGCCTCCGCTTCCTGCGAATCCAGCGTCCACACGAGCTGCCCCTTTCCCAATTACTGACCCTTCCCCCACACTCTGCTCTCTAGCTGCGATTTGTCCTCCCATCGCCCCCCTCCCCAACACTCAACTTCCCTGGTGAGATGGCGAGGTGAGCAGGAGAAGAAGATGCACGCCGACACGCGGCCCCAAACTCCCCTTCGTAGGTCTTTTCCTCTCCCGCTTGTGTGCGCACAGACAGTGAAGCTCCAGGAACAGAAGGAGGTGTGTGTGCTGGGGCAGGGGGTGAAAGGGGCCGGAGCGGTGGGAGGGAGAGGGCAAGGGGAAAAGTTGCCAAGAGGACACCCTCCTCGCGCCTTAACCTGAGCAAAGGAATCTCCAAGCAGGAACTAGTCGGCTCGGCTCAGCTCCTGGGCAGCCAACCCGGAGGCTGGAGCTGAGATCAATCTGGAGGGTGTCCTCCCCTTGGTTTTCTCAACCCCATTCAAAGTTCAGAGTTTGGAAGCCACCAGGAAATAGAAGTGTCTCTGTGTCCAGGTCATTTGTATATCAGGGGAAAAAGAGAGGAAAACACTGCTGATTGTCTCCTCTCTGTTTAACCCTATTTCACCCAGGATCTGAACACTGACCCCCCCCCCCACCCAGTGAACTCCTAGTGAACCCCTAGCTCTGGTTTTATCACCCAAAGGGACAGCTCAAGAAATCACTGAGTACAGTCCAGGGAAACTGAGCCCCACTGGCGTCAGAGACAGGGAAGTCCTGACTCTCCCTGGATTCCATTGGCTTGTGTTTACTTTTCTCTTCTTCCCTTTCATGGGAAGTCCACAAGCTGGGGGATGCAAGGATCTCCCACAGAAGTCAAAGATTTCATTCCCTCTTGGGCAATTTTGCTTCCTCCTCTTCCCCAGAATCTTTAACCTGAAGTTACCTGCTCCTTGGAGAAATCTGTTGATTCGAGGGAACATTGGGACTGAGGGATAGTTCTAGATTCCACAGTTTAATTCTCAAGGAAGGTGGGAAGAAAGAGACAATGGAGGCCGGGCCGGACCAGCGTTGGTCTTGACCTCCACTCTCCGATTCACTGGTGACAACAGGGGTCAGCCCAGTCTTCCTGCCCCTATGTGCTCAAAGGAGAAAGCTTTTTCTTTTGCTGAGATGTGGGATGGGGCAAATGGGCTCAGCCATCACAACAGGCTTCTCAGTTCACAGCCCAAGACACGGTCACTTTTGTTTCTTTAGCACTGGGTGCCCAGGCACTGGCCACACAGGCCCGTGACAACCTGGGGTGTGAAAAAAAAACCTAAAACACTGCTGCTTTTCCAGATCCTAAAGTGGCTTCTGCCTTTCTATTCCACATTCATTTAAAATTCTGGACTGAGTTTTCCTGTTTGAGAAACAGTAAGAAAAGGTGCAGACACCTGGGGAGGGTCATTTTGCTCTCTGAAGTTTTCTCCACCCTACAGCACTAGGGTAGGAGCTCCTCACCTGCTCCGGAGTGCCAGCTTGAGAAGGCCCTGACCAAGTCTGGGCTCACAAGCAGGAAGGCAACTGTTTCCTGTGGGCAGATGCCAGGGGATGGGAAATTCAGCCCCTTAGTGCAGGGACAGGAAGCTGGGGTGCTCAGAGGGGGAGAGAGCCAAGGAACCCCAGAGATGTTGGCTGTGCCAAGGGAGCTGGGACACTGCGTTGGGTGGAGACACTGCCCAGATGCGCGCCTGGGTGTGGCTCTGGCGCCGCCAGCTCTCCTGCCTGCTCCAGCGTTGGAACCCGGCACAGTCTCCCAGGGTTGACTAAGGCTTCAGGGTTCCACGGCCGAGTGTATGCCTGTTGTTCCGTTATTCGAACCTTTCTGGGCTTCTCTCCACCTCTGTCTGCGTCCCACTCCTCTTTTCGAAATTAATTGAATTAGGAACGGGTCTTTCTGGGGCGCTTCCGCTTCCCGCCCGAGGCTGCAGCTAGCCAGGAGGCCAAGGCTGAGAGGTCAGGTCCCGCCAGGGCCGAGAGAGCCCCCGAGCCCCTTTGGGGACCCGCGTGCCAGTTCCTACCCTCAGCCAAGTCTTCGCCAAGGGCACAGCTGGGCGGGGTCTGGGCAGTCCGCCCGGCTTGGGACATCTGTTCTCGCCAGAGTCGCATTAAAGGCGAGAGGTGGGGGTGGTGGGGGCTCAGAACCAACCCCTCAATCCCGAGTCGATACCTGCTTTCTCGACCGCAGGCGGCGGCAGTAGGGGACACTGGACTCACAGAGTTTTTTTCTTTCCCCTTGGGAAAAGCGAGCGACTCGTGAGGGGCAAGTGCGGATTTCTCTTTTCCTTCATCTCTCCTGCTTCCTAATCAGATGCCACATCTGGCCTCACTCCTGGAGGGCAACAGGGCACTCCGGCCTCGCGGGAGTTGCCCGGGAGTCCCCGGAGGCGCCGACGCCCAAGATACCACGGGCCGGCCGGGTGCGGAACGGATCCCGCTTGCAGCGAACTAGCGTTCGGCTGGGCTCTGAGGCAGAGGCCGGGGCGCGGCGCGGGGGGTGGGTTAAAAACAACTCAATTAAAACATCGACAACATTTGGATTTATACTGGGGGGAGGGATGTGCTTTTTTTTTTTAATCTGAGAACCACACAGCCCCTAAGCAAAACCAAACAAAATCCTTAACTACTGATCATTTTGTAAAAAAAGACAGAAAAATTCCTCAGACACTTCTCCCTTGATGCTTCCATGAGAAAAATTCCCGACTGGCCAAGCCTGGCGCCTGGACACCTCTTTATTACCCCAGCGCCCTGGCGACGAGCCCAGGTCGCCCCCTGCCCACCCTTCGCCCGAGCGTTGGTGCCAGTCTGTGCCACTCAGCCGGTGCCCGGTGCCCGGTGCCAGGCGCGGGGGGGAAAGCGGGGAGGAGTCGAGGCTCCAGCTTAAATTCCATGGCATCTGTTCATTATTATACAGTGAGGATTTTTATATGGACAGCTAAATTAAAGACAGATTTTTGCCAGAATTGCAGATCCCATAAAAATGATGACACAGGATGGGGGCTTTTTCTTTAAAAAAGAAAGATTAAAAAACACAATCCAACAACAAACCACAACCCAAACCTGTGCCCTCTCCTCCAACATTGTGGAGTTTCTTTGCCCCCTTTGCCTGCCTTCTCTTCTTCCACCAGCATGAGCTGCCCCGGGAGAACCAAACCCCAGCGGCTCTTCATGCCCATCCTGCTCGCAGATGCCCAGTGACCAACCAGCTTGCTCCCACAGCCGCCGGCCGGGGTAAGGGTGGAGGGAGGACGGGCAGAGGTGGGATAGCCAGGTCTGACGTGGAGGGTCAGGATGGGAACTGTCGCTGGGAAAGAGTGCCAGAAAGGGGAGGAGTCAGTTGATCTGACCTTTCCACCTTCCTCATTCAAAGGGCAGGCTGCATTTGGGGCTGGTTGCCAAGGTTGGGCTTTGTCTAGTGAGTACCAGACATGTGGGGTCCTCCATTCCAGGGCACCAGACAGAGCCCAGGTCTCCCCTCTCTAATGGAGAAGGTGATCCAGGGATTGGGCACTGGACACAAATTGCCCTGGAGCGGGAGCACTGGAATTTTGAATTTCAGCATTTCTAGAAGTCTGGAACCTACACCTTGGTGATATTCTAGAACTTGCAGGGATTTAGAAATTCTGAGTCCTGGGTTAGGACCCAGACCTCCCAGACTCGGTTGGCTCTGGTTGCACTGAGTCTAGCTGCAGTGATCTGAAGTTCGGATATGCTGTTGTGGGGGCTCTGGGGGAGACCGGAAAAGTGTAAGGAGGGGAGGAAAACCAGAGGAGAATGGGAGGAGTGAGGACCACTCCCCGGAGTTCAGACAGGTCCCCCCAAATTAGTGGGAGCCTTTCTTATTTCTCTTTCATTCAATTTTTTTTTTCAGGGAAGAAAAATAAATACTCGTGGAGTTCTGTGTCCTCCAGACAATTGTGCTGTCTGTGTCTGTGTCCGTCTGTAACTGTCTGTGTGGCTGTCTGCTCATCTCCCTCAGATTTGGAGCTGACAGAATTCATATCAGAAGAGTGAGCGCAGGGACATCTGTGTGCAGAATGACTGTGCCTACTCGAACCTGCCAATCGCTCCTGGCACGAGCTGGGTAACAAATGCCTGTTACCTCGGAATGCTGGCGGGTGGGGGTGGGGTGGGGGAGGGCGCCTGGCACCACCCGGCTGCCAAGCCCTGCCAAGACCCCCTCCTGCCCTCAGCGGGCCCCGCCCCCTTCCCTGAGTTGAGGGTCCACGGAATTGGATTGCTCATTAATTAGCAGTGATTAGAAAATTTGGGTGTCTCTCAGCCCTGGCCGGCCGGCCTCCTCGGCCTCCCTAACCTCGAGCCCCGCTCCCCTCCTGCTCTTCCTCCACGTTCTCCGGATAAACTTCGGGTTTCCACTGAGGGCAGGCAGGCGGCCAGCTGGGGATGGGGTGGCTCACGGAATGCAGAGAAAGGGGTCTCTGGAGGGAAGAATTCCGCCGAAGTTGCCAGGAGGAGTTTCCGTCGCGAAGTGTGAGGTTCTGTGTGGAGGGGGTTTGCATAGACGCGGCTGGGCGGTGGAGTGGGGTAGAGAGACCGAAGATCGAGGACGGAGGACCGAGGAGAGACAGGGCTGAGGAGATGCGGCAGGAGGGAAGGAACGGAGAGGCCGGCAGCGCCAACCAGGTTCCCTCGGCGCTGGCGCCGGGAGCCTCCGAGACTCCGCCCAGCCCGCGGCCGCGACCCTGCGGGCCTCCGCCGCCCCCGGGCCCAGGCCTCCGGCCGCGCTCCCTGATCCATCAGCCGGTTTTGCTGTCGGAGGTGGGGGAAGGGAGGGCGCCACAGCCGGTGCCAGCTTGGGGGGGGGGGGGTATTGCGAGGAGAGGCGGAGAGCACATCGAAAATTCCGAGACATCTGTTCACCCACGGAGGAGACACCGGGCGCAAGAAGGCTGGGCGCCCCCACCCCGCCGCTCTGCCCGCGGTTCCAGGGGCAAGGGCGGGACTCCCGTCCTCACCTCACTCCCCACCAACCTCAGCCAAGTCCCCTACCCCCAGCTATCAAAGCTGGCCTGCAGAGCGGGGAGGAGGGGGCGTCAAGCTTGGGATCAGACTGGGGCTGTGGAATTCAGGAGCTGCTGTCCTACTGGGGGGTCCCCAGAAGCGGAGAGTCAGGACCAGGGGAGGGCTGAGTAGGAGGGAGATCCTGAAAAGGAGGCGCGTCTGTCAGAATAGATCTCCCCAGAGCACCCACAGATACCCACCCCCGTCCCCCGACACAAACACTCTCCGATATGGATGCTCCCATTCCTGAAAAAACACAAAACTGGCCCCCTTCACACTCAATCATTCACTTACGCATTCAAGCAGTTTTACAGATATTTGGTCTGTGCTGGGGCTGGGCTAGATACTAGGGATATACCTTCTTACCCACCGGAAGCTGTGAGCACATTCAGATACTCAAGTGCACAGGCCCACGTGCTGCTCTGACATTCACATAAATTCTTAGGGGAAGGGGCACCTGGAGGGAGGAGGTTCCAGGGGCAGCACCATCCTCCTCCTCATAAGCAGCTTTCCCAGGGGAAGCCAGGACAGGGTCTAGGAGCCCCAAAGCTGGGTGGGCTTGGGGGTTCCAGACTCACTGATGACAGGCACTTGTCATCTTCTTACCTACTCTTTATTGGCAGGAGTCCCTGCACCCAAATTTTCCCTGAGCCAGCTCCAACCCCATTTCCCACCAAACCTTGAGGACCACCTCTCTTTTCCTGCCTTGGCCTGGCACCTGCCCCTCCTCCAGGGCTGCCCTCACTGGGCCGACAGAGGCCAGGCCTCTCAGCTGGGAAATGTCCATGTGGTTGCTACTTAAAAACTGATTTATGAGGCCGTGGCGGCGGCGGAGGCTTGGCCTGCAGTCCTGGTAGTAATCAAGGGCATATGCCCATCTCGCCTGGCACTGCCCAGCTTGTGAGCCCAGCCCTGGCCTCTGCTCTCCTGCTGAGAAGGGAAAAGCATGAAAGATACCAAGTCTTTTCTCTTTTCAAGTCATCTCTCTCCTCCTCCAATCTCTTCCTTTTCCTCCTCCTCTTCCTCTTCTTCCCTTTCCTCTCTCCCTCCTCCCTTCATCCCTCCTCCTTCCCTCCCTCCCTCCCTTTCTCTTCCTTCTCTCCCAAGTGGCACGGACCAGCCTGTGTGCCGGGCTGGCGCTCACAGCTGCAGCCCATCTGCTATGATTGAATGGTGACAGTGATGAGACAGGAGCTGGGGGGAATGGGAGGACATGGGGGCTGCCCTGCCACCCCTCACCCCTCCTTGTGCCAGCCCCCACAAGCTTCCTTGACCTCCAGAATGAGACCATCCATTTGGCCTGTGAAGGGTGGGGAAATCCTGCCCCTCTAGGTAGTGAGGGAATCCCTTTTCCCCCCACTAGATTCCTGAGAAGAAAGAGGGAGACAAGAAAGAAGCAGAAGGGTAGGTAGAAAAAAGGCAAAGGGATCAGGGTTGGAAGAGTAGTCTGGAGGAAATGCTCCACATGTCCACATTCAAACAGGCTTAAGCAAGGCTGGGGCACCAGCGCTGAGGTGGGTGCAGTGCTGAGGCTCCAACCTGGGCAGAGAGGCACTAATGTAGGTCCAGGGTCCAGATTTTTCAAGGATCCAGGAAAACATCCTCAATGGCCACCGATGAGCACCCTGTTCCCAAGACCATGAGGTTCCCCCCTGTACCCCAGAAAAAAATCCTGGCTCCTTCTCTTCAGGAGTAAAGTTGAATAGCTGGAAATATCACAGTCTTCCACAATGCCTAAAGCTTGGACCTGAGTCTGTAGCAAGAAGGTCTAGTCAAATATGAAAGATTTCTCAACTGATCCTAGTATGAAACCAACATACAACGACAACACGGAAACTAACATATATTTGGAGTCTATTATGTATCAGTAACTGACAAGCATTATACATGAGCTGATGATCATCTCAATCACCCTATGAGGTTGGGACTCTTGTTATACTCATACCACAATAAGGACACTGGGGCACATAGGCCCAGATTTTGTCCTAGCCTTTGCTTCTTTTACTTTGATAGGAAAAAAGAAACAATAATTAAGGAGTCCAAAGATTTTAGGAATACAGTATCCTTTCTTTCCCACTTATTCCTCTCCTTCTGCCTGTCTTCTTCCTCTGTTTGCTCCTCACCCTCAGTTAAGTATCCACTCTCCAGTGAATATCCACACGTGTGGCTTTCTCTTCCTGCCACTAGTGCAAATAGGTGGAAATACTCTGAAGGAGGCACCCGCTCTTCCCATCCCACCCATGGGGAAACCACAGAGGCAGATTTGATTGCCTCTGACTCCACCCACCCTCTTTGCTAGGGCAGCTGCTCCTCACATCCATAGTCCTGGTCCATGGGGTATTTCTGCTTGAAGCCCTGGGTGAAGGACGCCATTGTGAACAGCTGCAGGACCAGGCTGGACTTCCAGTCTAATCTGGGCCCCTGGGAAGCTTGAGGGAAGCAATTTGCTCCACCTGGCATACTTCCCCTGACCTTTCCCTGCACACTGGAGTCTGTCTGGGTCATTCATGCCCTCTTTCATTTCTGCCATCAGCATCTCCACTCTCCCCGTTCCTCTTTCTCCAATCTCTATCCTTTTTCCTTCCTTCCTTCATCCTTCTGTCCATATTCACAATTCTTTCTCTTCCCCTCCCTTTTCTCTCTCTCATCTTCTCCTTCATTCTCTCTTGCCTAGATTATATGGTAAACATTTTGGCCCTTGAAATCCTTCCCTTCCAATCGGGAACATGGACATTATTCGTGTGTCATAAATTTCATGACTAAGATGTTGCTGGTGGGAGATCCATTCTTACTAGACAATCCCACTAGAGGGAAGTTTTTATCTCTGGAGAGGGAGATAGGAACCCATAAGCCAATCTTGTGGATAAGCATTAAGCAGTCACTAAATCCCTGCAATCCCCAGAACAAATCCAGATCAACATTGTTGTCCACTTGCCCAACACAAATTGGGATAAAGAATCATGTAGGGAGCTATTTGCGGGTCATTATTGGGTTTCCCTGGTGTCTTTCTCCTTCCTCTACTATTTTATGATCCTCCAGGGCAAGAAGGCACCCTGAAAAGGACAAGTTGAGGTCAGCAGAAACCGCACATCCTGTATCCCTCACATGCCATTGCACCTCTACTAAACTCTTCTCATTCTTGGCCCTGAAAGGCAAAGATAGATAAATGCTTGAGCCTGATACTGCACTTGGGCAGGAATGGGGAGGCTGAGATCACCTTATGTTTATCATCTCCCTCTCCTAATCCCAACATTCACAATACTTTGATTCCCCTGGTATCTTCTAAACTACCTCTATCCCTTTCTCTTTCTCCCTTTCCCCTTATCTATGAATTTCTCTCTCCCTTCTTTTCTCTCTCCTCCATTCTTTCTTCTGGTCCATTTCCATCTCTTCTTCCTGTAAGGAGGTCAGTCTGGTTTCAGCACCATGGACAGAGGCCCAGGGTGGGTTTGCCTGACCCGGGCAAGAGCCCAGCGTGTCTACTTCTGCCTGCTGGGATCTGTGCAAGTGGCGACTGCCCACGAGTTTCTTTCGGGACGCGCGCGCGTGCGTGCGTGCGTGTGTGTATGTGTGAGTGTGAGTGTACCCAAGCCTGTGTGAATGCCTGTGTCTGTGCCTCTCTGGGGCACACGCTTGTGGGCGTCTCCGGGTGCATCTGTGTGTTTGTATCTGTCTGTGCTGTGTCCCCGCCTGCTCCCTGTGTCCCTGGCTGAGAAAGGGGACGGGATGGGGACGCTCCGTTCTGGAGGTGGGGGAGGCAGCGGGTGGCTTGGTATCCCAGCCGGGCCTGGGGGCGTCATCCTTGCCCAGACGTGCGCCAGGCACCATGTGGCATGTATGCCAGCCGGCACAGGCTGAGGGCATTCTGCCCGGCAATGGGGGGAGGTGGAGGGGGAAGCAGGGAGCTGGAGACAAGCAAGAAGAGATGGGGAACTGAGCTCAGAACTCAACTCTGGGGCCAGGCCTTTTCCATCCTGCATGAACTCCACTCACAGTTACAGGAATGAAGAAATGTACAAATTATTTGCCTTTGAGTGCCTAAAGAGCCAGATAACCGTCTCACACACATATTCTGAAGCAAACGCACAGGAGGCAGAGCTTTTCTCGCTTGCACATGTGTGCATATCCCCTGGCCCTTTTAGTACCAGGTCCTGTACAAAGGCACACACACAGACACAAACTCCTTAGCCATTCTCAGCAGGGGGAGGCAAGAACCACCCCTTTGTGTCAAGAACGGGATCCCTCATCATGTAGGTGGACACTTCCTCCCAGACACCAGGCAGTCACTTTTAATGTCTGGGAGCTCCTATAGCAACTGCTCCTTCCCAAACAAATGGTGCCCTGGGGTTGTCATCAAGGGTACCTGCCCTCTGCACCCAGGTAAGTCTGGGAGGATAATGCTGCTTCTGTGCTTCAGCTGGGACAGAATGAGTGAGAGGGAGGGGAAAGACATCCAAATGGCAACTCCTTCCCATCAGTCATGCAGTCCTCATCCCCCTCTGAGAGGCTGGTGCATTGAAGACAGTCCTTGATGACTCATCTTGATTTCAATACTAACTGGCTGTGTGACCCTGGGCAGGTTATTTCTCAGTGAGATTTAAATATGACAGTTTATGTAAACGGCTTAGCTCAAGAGAGCTGTCACTAAGTGGTCACTGTCAGTATTATTATATTAATACTATGGTTAAGCCAGATTGGTTGAAATAATGTAGCTAAAGCTTCCAGCGCAGTGTCTGACCCTTAGTGGGTGTTCAATGAATATAAATATAGTATGGATTTAGTGGCAGAATTTGAGGAATTTAGGTAGTTAAAGGGAATTGGGGATGACAGTATTCTCTCTCCAAACTTGAGAGGCATGGACTCCCAAAGCACAGCAGGAGGAATGGAAGTTAGACCTGCAGAGAGGTTGAAGGGCAAGCTAGGAAGCCAAAGAGCACGGTAGTGAGATGGAATGCCCTTGTTGTGGGGCATCCAGATCTCTGCTCTTCATGGATTTTCAGAAGCCTCTAGAGGGTCTCCATTCCAAGTCTGAATCCATTGTCCATGTGCCTTCCCTCTTGTTTCTTCTCTTAGCTTCACCATCAATTGATGGCACCACCCAGTTAGTTGCTCAAGCCAGAATCCTGAAGTAATCCTCGAGTTCTCCCTACCTCTCAATCTCCATATTGACTCTCACCAAGAACCACTGATGGACCCAGAGTCCAGATTCTTCTCTCCTTCTTCAGTGTTTCCCTGCTAAGCCAGGTCACATCACTTCTCATCTGAGTCTCTGCTCCTGTCTCCCACCCTGCCCGACTGCGCTCCAATCTCCCAGAGCAGCTCGGGTAATCTTTTAAAAACATAAGCTGGGCCTTCTCCTTGTCTTAAATTCTGAAGTAGCTTCATAGCTCAGAGGGTAAAGAATCTGCCTGCAGTGCAGGAGACCTGGGTTTGATCCCCGGGTTGGGAAGATTCCCTGGAGAAGGAAATGGTACCCCACTCCAGTATTCCTGCCTGGAGAATCCCTTGGGCAGAGGAGCCTGGTAGGCTCTATAGTCCATGGGGTCGAAAGAGTCGGACACGAGTAAATCACCGCCACCAACTTTCTTAGGACATAGAATAAAATCCAAACTCCTTATGTGCTGGGTCTGGTCCCTGCTCCCCTCCCCAGTGTTGTTTTCTGCCTCTCCCTCTTCATGCTCCAGCCTCATTGGCCTTTCTTTTCACTCTGCAAGCACTGGAAAGGTCACTTTCCCACCCTGGGGACTGGGCTGCTTTCTTGGCCTCATCCATCTCCTTGCCTCCTTTCCACTCTTTTTTGGACCAGCTCCTTTTCACCCTTCAAGTCTCAGTCTGTCCCCTCACTCCCAAGAAAAACCTTTTTGGATGACTTTATCCAAAATGGTGCCCTGGTTGTTCTCTAGTTCAGCATCCTGTTATTTGCTTTGCAGCACTTAACTCTTGACTTGGTTTCTGCCTGTCTCTCCTGTTGGCCTGTGAACTCTCTGAGGGCAGGCTGGACTGAAGTATCTGTTCTGATCCCATGGGAAATTCTGGGCAGCACATGTAATAGGTACTTAGCCAATGAGTTTGAATGGTTGAACTGATGAGGGCTTTGACATCTTCAAAGTGAGCAGGGAGGGTAAGCAGGTCCTACAGCCTGAGCTCCAGCCTGCTCTATTAGGGGCCTGCTCCATTAGGGGTCTGTCTCATTTCTCTTTCTTTCTCTCAGGGGACCTGTCTGCTGGCAGCCTCCTAATTATATTTTACTTGACTATAAATCTTTTCGTTAAATGTAATTGAAAAATACACCTTTCGAATCATCACATTAACCTAGCATCCACTCTGAGGCAGTAATTAAAGGCTTCCGAGGATCTCCCACTGGCTTGGGAAGAACTGGCTCAGAGAGCATCCTCTGCCAATCCCAAATGTGTCAGCATCAGCCCTCCTGCCCCCAGAGAAGGTGGAAGCGCAGGACACACACTGCCCTCAGTTTAGTTTCAGGGGCCCTGAGGTCTGCAGTGCTCCCCCTCCTCATTCTCTCCTGTGCTCCTGGCTCAGTGCTGTATCAGGTGAGGAAGGAAAGGGAAAGAGAAGGAACAAATGCTCTCTCAGTACCTTAAATGAGTCAGGTCCCAATCCATCTTTGCAGCTCCCTGAAGACAGGCTGAGAAAACTGATGCTGTGAGAGGCTCTGCAATATGGTAGGGATACTGTCCAAATTAAAAGGCCAGGTTCTTAGAACCTAACTCATAATATTGCCTCCTTTCAGAGTCCTGGTGCTGCCTTTTGTCTAGCCCCTCTCCCTTTCCAGGACTCTAGTTCCTCACCTGTTCTGGTTTCTTAAACCCCAAACTCTGGAGTCATCCTTGACAATGCCCTTTTACACCCCCATCTGATTCAACAGCAAATCTGTCTGCTCTGCCTTCAAAATAAATCCAGAATCTGAGCGCCTCTCATCTCCCCTCTGCTACCAGCCTGGGCCAAGCTGCCATCCCCTCTCTCCTGGATGTGTACAGCTTCTGTCCTTGGTCTCCTTCAGTCTATTTTTGGTGTAGCAGCCAGAGTGATCTTTTTTAATTGAAATACAGTTGTGTACAATATTACAATAGTTTCAAAGAATAACAACAAAAAAAAGAAGCTTTAGGGAATCTGTTGGTCCTGTGGTTAGGACTCCATGCTTTCACTGGAGGGTGCCCCAGTTCCACTGCTGGTCTGGTCTGAGAATTAAGATCCTGAACAAACAAAATAACAGCTTTATGAAGGTATGATTCACTTACTTAAAAGTATGCAAGTCAATAGTTTTTTAGTATATTAACAGAGCTATGTGACCATCGCCACAATCAATTTTGAACATTTTCACCACTCCCTAAAGAAACCTATACCCATTAGCAGTCACTCCCTATTTCCCACCTAGGCAACCAAAATAAAACATCACCCTCTCTAAGAAAGCTTTCCTAGCTCCCCACATCCAGAACCACACTTCCTTTCCCTTTCTTCCTTCTTTGCTTTGCTTTTCCTTGAGGATGCATTGCCACCTAAAGTACCACATATGTTCCACATTTATTATGTTCATTGTCTGGTTTCCCCACTCCACACCATGCACAAGGTCCCAGTGGGTGGGGGCCTTATTTATAGTAGCACTCCCAGCACCTAGGACCAGGTACATAGCACTCAGTAAACAAATGTTGCATGAGTGAATGAACTCAATGATTCAGGTGTTGAGATCAGGGATTTCAAAAGTGTCATCCATTCTCTCAGGGGCTGGCAGTGAAGGCTCATCCAATAAAAAAAAAAAGACTCACTGGGGCCAGCTCCTGGTGCCTGGATTTCTCTTTCTCCTCCCTCTTCCTTGCCTCCTTTTCTTTCCTGCCTCAGACACGTCACCTCCACCCTCTGGGCAATTAACACAAACTCCCTAAACTGTAGATTTGAACTTCCTCCTCCTCTCTTTCTGCTCTGACCAATCCCTGGCTCTTCCCCATCTCAGTTTTCAGACTCAATCCTGGAGAACATCAAATGGACGGTCTTTGGCAGGCTATTGGGAGAATAGTCAGTTTCATTGCTTAAGTCTTTCAAGAGGGATGAACCTTCTAGTAAGTGCACACAACTTGGGCCAGGCCCTGAGTTGAGAACTTTGGACCAGTGCTTTCAGATAGAACTTTCTGCAATGATGGAAATGCTCTATTTCTTTTTCTTAAAATTTATTTCAAGCATAGTTGATTTATACTTATGTGTTAATTTCTGTGTGTAGCAAAGTGATTGCTCAGTTATGGTTTATCACAGGATATTGAATAGAGTTCCATGTACTATACAGTAGGACATTGGTGGTTATCTAGTCAATATATAATAGTTTGCATCTGCTAATCCCGAGCTCCTGTGCCAGCCCTCCCCACCCCCCTTTCCCCACTGGCAACCAAATCTGTTCTCAGTGTCTATGAATCCATTTTGTAGATAAGCTCATTTGTATAATATTTTAGATTCCCCATATAAGTGACGTCATACGATATTTGTCTTTCTCTTTATGACTTACACCTCACTTAGTGTGATAATCTCTAGGTCCATCCACGTTGCTGCAAATGGCATCATTTTTTTTCTTATGGGTGAGTAGTATTCCATTGTATACATGTACCACAGCATCTTTATCCATTCACCTGCCGGTGGATATTTAGGCTTTTCCCCATGTGTTGGCTATTGTAAATGGTGCTGCTATGAATGTAGGGGTGCATGTATCTTGTCAAATATTGTTTAGTCTGGATTTATGGCCAGGAGTGGGATTGCTGGATCAAATAGTAACTCTATTTTTAGTTTTTAGAGGAATCTCCATACTGTTTTCCATAGTGGTTACACCAATTTACATTCCCACCAACACCCTTTTCTCTACACCCTCTCCAGCATTTGTTAGGAAATGCTCTATCTTTGTTCTGTTCAATATGGTAGTCACCAGGCTATATGAGATTGTTAACCACTTTAAATGTGGCTAAATGTGACTGAGGAAATAAATTTTATTTAATTTTATTTATTTATTTTTTTAAAAACCTAAAGACCCTTTTTTTTTCTAATTTTTTTAAAAGATTTTTTTATGGTCCATTTTTTTAAAGTCTTTATTGAACGTGTTACAATATTGCTTTGGTTTTATGTTTTGTTTTTTTACCCATGAGGCATGTAGGATCTTAGCTTCCTGACCAGGGATCGAACTCCCCATCCCCTGCACTGGGAGGTGAAGTCTTAACCACAGGACCACTAGGGAAGCCCCATAAATTTTATTTAATTTTAATTCACTTAAGTTTAAATAGTCACATGTGGCTAGTGGCTTCCAGTTGGGATTAAGCATGTTATTTTATTTAATCTTTACAATTATCTTGAGGAACAGGTATAGGCGTCTCAATTTTACAGATGAAGAGTGGCTAAAAATGGGTGGTGGTGGTGGTGGTGGTGGTTTAGTTGCTTAGTTGTGTCCAGCTACTGCAACCCCATGGACTGTAGCCCGCCAGGCTCCTCTGTCCATAGGATTCTCTAGGCAAGAATACTGGAGTGGGGTGCCATTTCCTTCTCCAGGGGATCTTCCCAACCCAGGGATTGAACCTGGGTCTCCTGCATTGCACGCAGATTCTTTATGAAGTGAGCTACAAGGGAAGTCCCACATTGGGGGGACCTACCCTTCAATCTAGACCACCTTTTCATGACCTCACCCCCAACCATAGCATTTACTATCTTTTAATATTAATACTGGAGAAGGCAATGGCACTCCACTCCAGTACTCTTGCCTGGAAAATCCCATGGACAGAGGAGCCTGGTAGGCTACAGTCCATGGGGTCGCTAAGAGTCAGACATGACTGAGCAACTTCACTTTCACTTTTCACTTTCATGCATTGGAGAAGGAAATGGCAACCCACTCCAGTGTTCCTGCCTTGAGAATCCCAGGGACAGGGGAGCCTGGTGGGCTGCCATCTATGGGGTTGCACAGAGTCGGACATGACTGAAGCGACTTAGCAGCAGCTTAGCAGCAATATTAATATTAGAATGGCAAATAACTCCAATATTCTTGCCTCGAGGACTTCATCAACAGTATGAAAAGGCAAAAAGATATGACACCAGAAGATGAGGCTCCCCCGCCCCCGGTTGGTGGGTAACCAATATGCTACTGAGGAATAGTGGAGAAATAGCTCCAGAAAGAACGAAGAGGCAGAGCCAAAGCAGAAACTATGCTCAGTTGCGGATATGTCTGGTGGTGAAAATAAAGTCTGATGCAGTAAAGAACAATATTGCATAGGAACCTGGAATGTGAGGTCCATGAATCAAGGTAAATTGCACGTGGTCAAGAAGGAGATGGCAAGAGTGAACATCGACATCTTAGGAATCAGTGAACTAAAATGGATGG
This sequence comes from Bos taurus, assembly GCF_002263795.3. NCBI lineage: Eukaryota > Metazoa > Chordata > Mammalia > Artiodactyla > Bovidae > Bos > Bos taurus. Next base: position 39,967,168 of record NC_037346.1, on the reverse strand, counting down.
AAATGGACAGATTTAATTCAGATGACCATTTTGTCTACTGCTGGGGCAAGAATCCCTTAGAAGAAAAGAAGTAGCCCTCATAGTCAACAAGAGTCCAAAATGCAGTACTTGGGTGCAATCTCAAAAACGATAGAATGATCTTGGTTCTTTTCCAAGGCAAACCATTCAGCATCACAGTAATTCAAGTCTATGCCCCAACCACTAATGCCAAAGAAGCTGAAGTTGAATGGTTCTATGAATCAGACCTACAAGACCTTATAGAACTAACACACAAAAAAGATGTCCTTTTCATCATAGGGAATTGGAATGCAAAAGTAGGAAGTCAAGAGATACCTGGAATAACAGCCAACTTTGGCCTTGGAGTACAAAATGAAGCAGGGCAAAGGCTAACAGAGTTTTGCCAAGAGAACACACTGGTCATAGCAAAAACACTCTCTTCCAACAACACAAGAGATGACTCTACACATGGATATCATCAGATGGTCTTTACCAAAATCAGATTGATTACATTCTTTGCAGCTGAAGATGGAGAAGCTGTATACAGTTAGCAAAAACAAGTCCAGGAGCTGACTGTGGCTCAGATCATGAGCTCCTTAATGCAAAATTCAGGCTTAAATTGAAGAAAGTAATGAAAACCATTAGCCCATTCATGTATGACCTAAATCAAATCCTTTATGATTATGCAGTGGAGGTGACAAATAGATTCAAGGGATTAGATCTGGTAGAGTGCCTGAAGAACTATGGATGGAGTTTTGTGATATTGTTCAGGAGGCAGTGACCAAAACCATCCCAAAGAAAAAGAAATGCAAGAAGGCAAGTGGTTTTCTTAGGAGGCCTTACAAATAGCTGAGAAAAGAAGAGAAGCAAAAGGCAAAGGAGAAAGGAAAAGATATACCCAACTGAATGCAGAGTTCCAGAGAAACCAAGGAAAGATAAGAAAGACAAGTGAACAATGCAAAGAAATAGAGAAAAACAATAGAATGGGAAAGTCTCCTATTATCTCTTCAAGAAAATAGGAGATACCAGTGGAACATTTCATGCAAAGATGGGCACAATAAAGGACAGAAATGGCAAGAACCTAACAGAAGCAGAAGACATTAAGACGAGATGGCAAGAATACACAGAACTATACTAAAAAGGGCTTAATGACCTGGATAATCATGATGGGGTAGTCACTCACTTAGAGCCAGACATCCTGGAGTGTGAAGTCAACTGGATCTTAGGAAGCATTACTATGAACAAAGCTAGTGGAGGTGATGGAACTCCAGCTGAGCTATTTCAAATCTACAAGATGATGCTGTTAAAGTCCTGCACTCAATATGTCAGCAAATTTGGAAAACTCAGCACTGGCCACAGGACTGGAAAATGTCAGTTTTTATTCTGATCCTAAAGAAAGGCAATGCCAAAGAATGTTCAAACTACTGTACAATTGCACTCATTTCACATGTGGCAAGGTAATGATCAAAATCCTTCAAGGTAGGCTTCAGCAGTTATGTGAACCAAGAACTTCCAGATGTACAAGCTAGATTTAGAAAATGCAGAGGAACCAGAGATGAAATTGCCAACCCCCGTTGGATTATAGACAAAGCAAGGAAATTCCAGGAAAACATCTACTTCTGCTTCCTTGACTACATTAAAGCCTTTGACTGTGTGGATCACAACAAACTGTGGAAAATTCTTGAAGAGATCAGAATACCAGACCACCTTACCTGTCTCCTGAGAAACCGGTATGCAGGTGAAGAAGCAATAGTTAGATCCGGACATGGATTTTGAACAACAGACTAGTTCAAAGTTGGGAAAGGAGTACATCAAGGCTGTATATTGTTACCCAGATTTAACTTCTACGCAGAGTACATCATGCAAAATGCCGGGCTGGATGAATCCCGAACTGCAATCAAGATTGCCAGGAGAAATATCAACAACCACAGATATGCAGATGATACCACTCTAATGGCTGAAAGGAAGGAGGAACTAAAGAGCCTCTTGATGAGGGTGAAAGAGGAGAGTAAAAAAGCTGGCTTAAAACTCAACATTAAAAAAAATGAAGATCATGGCATCCAGTCCCATAACTTCATGGCAAAGATGAGGAAAAAGTGGAAACAGTCACAGATTTTATTTTCTTAGGATCCAAAATCACTGTGGATGGTGACTGCAGCCATGAAATTAAAAGACACTTGCTCCTTGGCAGAAAACTATGACAAACTTAGTGTATTAAAAAGCAGAGACATCACATTGCCTACAAAGGTCTGTATAGTCAAAGCTATGATTTTTCCTGTAGTCATGTATGGATGTGAGAGTTGGACCATAAAGAAGGCTGAGTGCCGAAGAACTGATGCTTTCGAATTGTGGTGCTAGAGAAGACTCTTGAGAGTCCCTTGGACAGCAAGGAGATCACATCAGTCAATTCTAAAGGAAATAAATTCTTAATATTCATTGGAAGGACTGATATTGAAGCTGAAGCTCCAATACTTTGGCTACCAGATGCAAAGAGCTGACTCATTGGAAAAGACCCTGATGTTGACAAAGACTGAGGGCAGGAGAAAAAGGGGGCGACACAGGATGAGATGGTTGGATGGCATCATTGACTCAACAGACATGAGTTTGAGCAAATTACAGGAGATGGTGAAGGACAGGGAAGCCTGGCATGCTGCAGTCCATGGAGTCACAAAGAGTCGGACATGACTTAGGGACTTAACAACAGCAATATTAACATGAATATTATTTACTAATATACTATGCTTGTCTCCTCAGCCAGAATATAATTTCCCTGAAGCCACGGATCTTTGTCTGAAATATCCCAGAGCTCCAGGAAGTACCTGGTACGTGGCAGGATATGAGTGAAAATCTGTTGGATAAATGAGTGCACCCGCTCCAGGTACTTCTGCCTCTGAAGGAGCAGGACTGGATTCTAACTGGAGCCCCTCTTCTTCCAAAGTCGGAGTTCCTCCCCTTGAAGTCATTCTCTCTCTATTATTATTATTATTTATTCAGCTGCACTGGTCTTCGTTGCAGCTCACGGGAGCTTCGTTGTAGCATGATGGCCTCTTTGTTGCACCATGCTTGGGGGATCTAGTTCCCTGACCAGCGATGGAACCTGGTCCCCCGTGCATTGGGAGTGTGGTCTTACACACTGGAGCACCAGGGAAGTCCTGCCATTTTCTCTTAAGTATTCTCTCCAGCTCCCTCCCAAAGTTCTCTTCCTTAGGGTGACCCTGGGCTGACCCAGGAGTTCCCTGCTCCTGTGATTTCTAGCCCAGGCAGAGATATGGCTTCTTTTATATGCACTTGGCTATGATGCCCATGAATTTCGCTAAATTTTTACCCAAATGCAGAGATCCTCCTCCCTTCAAGGCAGGAGCCCTGGGTCTGTTTTTTAGGCTGTTGCCCCAGCAGGTCTCTCCTTCTTCTTTAATTCTCCCTCATCAGACACTGCTACTCCTCCTCTTTGAGGAGGAGGGGCTGGACCAGGTGGCCTGGTCATTTCTTCCTTTCAGTGGGATACCCTGGGAGCCTAGCCACCTCCACCCCGCCTCTGGGGATGCAGTGACATGAAGGTACATAGGTAGAACCCCCCTCCATCCCCTGACTCCCACCCCAAGAGGAGATGATGAGGTATGTCCTCATGGCTGGGTGCAGGGCCTCTTCTCTGAAACTGGCAACGGGTTATTCAAGAGGCTCACTCTACTCTGACTCATTGGAAACAACCCTGCTGCTGGGAAAGACTGACGGCAGGAGGAGAAGGGGGTGACAGAGGATGAGATGGTTGGATGGCATCATTGACTCAGTGGACATGAGCACACTCTGGGAGAGAGTGAAGGACAGAGAAGCCTGGTGTGCTGCAGTCCATGGGGTCGCAAAGACTCAGACACGACTGAGTGACTGAACAACAACAGTGACCCCATTAGGAGAGATGGGAGTGAGACAGCAGGAAGGACTTCCCAAAAGTTAGGAAATGAAGTAAAGGCATGAAGCCTCTTTCCCACTTAAGGCCTAAGAGAATTAAATGCAGTCATCTTCCAGTACACCTTCTTGTACATCTTCCTGAATGGCCAGTCACAGGTAAGAATGGCTGCCAGCTCTCCCCTCAGAGCGCCAGGGCTCATCCCTCTCCAGTATCTCTTTTCTACTCCTCCTCATCCCCTTTTCCACATCCCTCAGCTCCAGGCCACTTGCTGAGATAAAACAGAGGGCCAACTCCCTATGTATCCCAGGGAACAGTAAGACACGTCAAAAGGGAAGAGATGACTTCTGACATGTGGCCCAACCACCTTCTGGGAATGAGGTGGGGCGAAAGGCTAGGGCTTCAGGCCAGTCCTAGCTCTTCCAGATCATAGCTGTATTGTCCAGAGAAGTTGGTCAACCTCCCTGAGCCTCAGCTTTCTCATCTGTAAAATGGGACTAACAGTATTTGCTCCACAGCCACAGCATTATATGAGTTGGAGATGGCTCATGGGAAGTTCCTGGCACAGAGTAGGCACTTAATTATTATAAATATTATTACTTAGGCTCCAAGAGGCCCTTGTCTTCTCCTCATCAATGAGGGAAGGCCTTCCCTTTCCCAACCTCATTGTCCATTTAGACCAGAGCAACAATTTCCTTACTGGCTTCTCTGCCTCTAGTCTCACTCTGTTCCAATCCAGTCTCTACACCCTGCCAGAATCCTTTTTCTAAAACTCAATCCAAACCCATCAATCCCTTCTGAAAATTCCTCTCAAGTTCCCCACTGCCTACCAGCACTCAGGAAGCATAGTGGATTAAGAGCGTGATCTCTGGGGCCAGACCTGGGGGATGGGGGTTGTTATTTGTTTGTTTTTGGCTAGGCTAGGTCTTCCTTGTGGCATGCAGGCTTTCTCTAGCTACAGTGTGCAGGCTCAGTTGCCCTGCAGCAGGTGGGATCTTACCTCTCTGACCAGGGATCAAACCCACATCTCCTGTATGGGAAGCGTGGAGCCCTAACTGCTAGATCACCAGGGAAGTCCAGAACTAGGTTTGCTGCTCAGCTCTGTTGTTTTCTAGCTGTGTCTCTTGGGCAAGTTATTTTTAATAACCCTGAGCCTCAGTCTACTCATCTTAAACATAAAATAGCAGGACCGGCTTGAATGAAGAAACAAGGCAATAGGTATAAAGTGTTTGACTCACGGACGATGCTAACTCGACCTATTATAGCAATATGAAAAAGTCGTAACTCCTAAGAATGGTACACAAGGCTGTCTAAACCAGTTAGACAATAGGAAAGACTTCCGGTTTATAGAGCAGGATTGTCATGATGAAGCAGCTGGTCTGCCTGTCCAACCTTGCTTCTCCCCATCCTCCCCACGAACCCCACGTTTTGGTTGGCAATTGCGCTACCATCCCCCAGGCTGAGGCTTCTTTCAGCGCCTTTGTCCATGATGTTCATGCTGTCTTGAATGCTCTTTCTCTTCTCACCTTCCTGGTAAACTCCTACTCATCAGATAAGACCTCATTCAAGCCTACTGCCCTCTGCGAAGGCTATTCAGGCCGCTGAGCAGGCTGAGTCATATTCTGGTGCTTCCCCATCTGAGGCCTGACCTCTGCTCAGCATCAGGTTTAGAATCACATACTCCAGGACCAGGTTGCCTGGGGTTGGAATTCTAGTTCTGTCACTTCTCAGCTGGGAGACCTCAGGCAACTTACTTCACCTGTCTGGGCCTCAGTTTCCTGATCTGAAAAGTGGGGTGATGAGAGGAGCAAAGGAGTTACTATGTATAAAGAATTTGCTTCCACATGTGCCAAAGAGTAAGTGCCCAGTAGGGGTAAGTTGTCATAATTATCATTCTAGCCTCTCTTGCTTTTCGGGGCAAAGCCTGGTCTACATGTGGGTCTCCCTCACTAGACTGTGAGCTCACAGGATAAAGGGAAGAAATGAATCATAGGCTGGTACAGAGCAGACATTTGGCACCTCCACTTGGATGGACAGTCACGAAGGTTCTCCTTCATCAAGAACTTTCTCGTTTGTCCCTTAGGGTAATTCTGAGCTGGGTACTAATATTCTTCCCATTTTACAGTTGAGGAAATTGAGACCAGGAGGTAAATGCCTTGGGGCCCAAGTAAGTGAGAAAGCAGCAGAGTCAAGATCTACTCTTGTACCCAGCTGACTCCAGTCAACCCCTCCTTCTCCCACCTCTGAGCCTTAATTTCCTCATCTCTAAAATGGGGTGATAGCTATTCTTCCCATCTCTCGGGTTTACGGTGTGGGTCAACATAAGTAAATGTGAGAGATCTTGAGGAAGAATAGGTTGGAATCCCCGTTAGGAATGGGATAATGCTTTGTCTAGGATAAAAACAAGAACTTTTCTAGGGGTGAAACTGAGGAGTAGCTGAGTCAAAAGGCCCCAAAGCCCCAATTCACCTCTCTCCCTAGGGTCTGTCTGGAGCCTGGGGCCAATTCGACAACCTGGGCCCACTGCCAGCCCCTCCACCCCTTCCCCGCAACCCACTGCCACCGGAAGACAATGGTGGGCAGGCCCAGCCTTTGTGAGAGGGGTCAGGCCAGTTAATCGTGGGCTGGGCTGGGGAGGGCCCGTAGTGGGGACGGGGAGAAGGGAGAGGGGGACTGCTCATGGGGACAGACAACAGAGGGTCTGTGAGGGTCGGAGGACGTGGGAGGCCACGGGCCTCAGGAGCAAAAGCTTGAAATAGGCTTTGGGGAGCGTTTCCTCCGAATGTAGATTTGAGCTCCTATTAAACTTGCCAAAAATTTGTGTTAGCTAATGGATTCTTAATTCTGTCTAAAATGAGAGAGGGAAAATTATGCCATTCATCTTGTATTGGTTTGAAATTACATCTGACACCTAATCGATCATACTGTGGAACATTAACTCTTTGGAAAAGACCCAACTTTTCCTCTCTCCCTCGCTTTCCAGTGCTCTCCAGCCACCCCCACCCCCGATTCCTTCCTTTGTATTTCATTAACTAAGCAAAGCTCTGGCTGTCTCTGGGGGTGAAGGGTGGGAGTTGGGGAAAGGGTTCATTTGAATCAAAGGAGATAAGCAGGCCCCCAATCTTTTGCCCAAGACTAGAACCCCAGCTTCTAACCTTCAAGTGACCTCCTCTATCTGCCTGCATTTTCCTGTGTGTCCTGAGATCTGGAAACACAGAATGGAAAGCACTGGGGTGTGGGGTGACCTCAGAGCCACCTTGGGGGCACCAGGGAGAGGCAGGGAGCCAGGCAGAGCTGAGCAAGCACCTGGGGCTGGGGCAGGGGCCGTGGCAGGGGGCTCACCTGCGACTTGCCTGGCAGATGGGTGAGGAGGAGGAGGCAGATGACAATAGATTTGCCTCTGGGGATCCTGATAAGCTGTGACTGAAAACCCCAACCCCAGACCTGCTTTTCCAGGAGGAGGACGTTCTGGCAGCAGGGAGAACCCACTGGAGGCCGACAGACCTGGGCTAGGATCCTGGCTTCACTGCTGATGAGCTGTGTGACCTTGGGCAAGTTACATAATGCCGCTGAGTCTCAGTTTCCTTCTCTGTCAGAGCAGGATAATAACACTGGCACAGGGCTTGGGTGGGGACTGGATGAGACAATCCAGGTAAAACAGGGACAGAGCCCATCGCCTGGCACACAGTAGGTTCCCAATAAAGCTGATAGTCAGAATTCAGTTCACTTCTGCTTCCCCTCCTCCCTTCCCCATCCCCAGCCCCATCCTTCTCTCCCACTGGCAACTCCCTGGCCCCTCCCTCAGGCAGACACGGGGCTGGGAAGACACGATGTCAGGTCAGGTCATGAGGGCCAGTATCTCCTCCTAAAAGGACACCCAAATGGGCCCCCAGGTCTCTGCAGGACTCCCAGCCCTCTTCCTTCCCGAGCTCCTTTGTCTCCTCCAAAAGTTGCCCGGGTTGAGGCTTGCACGGAAAGCTCTCTTAGCCATCCCCTCCCTGCCAGGAAGGTAAGGTCTCTTGAGGAAGGGGCTCTCTGGGAAGTGAGACCAGGAGGAGGGGTGCTCCTCAGCTGGGAGAGAGCTACTTGCTTCTGCTCAGGCATCTCTAATCTCTGCCTGTGGACTCCCAAGGGCTCCTCCAAGGATGTCCCTGATCTGGACACCCCATATTTATTGGGGCGGGGGTAGATTGGGTCAGGAGCAGGGCTTGGTCCCTCAAGAGCAAGGGAAGGCAAAGGGAGCCAGGTGGGTGTGAGAGAGGGGAGGGGGGCAGGACATGCCACCACCTCTGTTCCCCAAGGGGTACATGGCTTCTCCCTTTGGCTGACTTGGGGCACTGTGGGAAGAGAAGCTTCCAGGCCCCTCCATGTCAAGGGGTAAGCATGGAAGGAGCACAGCATGCTGATGCTCCCTGGTGCAGGACAGCCTGGGGGGCTGAGATGCCTCTCTTGTGGAATCTGGGCTGTTGCTGGACCCTCTCAGTGTAGACTTCGCTCCTGTTACACACCCACAAATACCAGAATAAATAAATGTGCAGATTAAGGGCACAGGATGCCGTGACAGTGAAGGTCACACAAGGACTCATTAGCTCCTGTCAGGTACCTGCTCCAAAGACAGGAAAGAATGGCCTAGAATGCCCGCATGTGTTCTTGGGCTCTGTGGAGGAGCTCCAAGGTAGGGACCAAGAAGGACCGGAAATCTCATCCAGTGCCCTCATTCTACAGAGGAGGAACCCAGGACTCAGAAAGGGGGTGCAACTGGCCAGGGCCACAGGGTGAGGCGGGCAGCTGAGGATGCGGGCCTCTGGCTCTCAGCCCACCGCTCTTCCCCACCCACATCACGAGTCTGAAGGGACATTTTCTGGGTCACTTGTCCAGCAGAACCTACACTGTTTCTGGGGAGTGGGTTGGGGCTTTGGGAGTTAGTGAGGACAGGGGCTGAGGGAGGCTTTCCCTGAAGAGTGGAGGGCAGAGGAGGCTGGGGGGCGGGTTCCTTAACTCCCTCTCCCACCCCAACGCACATAAACACACAAAGGGAAAATTTTATTTCCAAATGTCCCTTCTCTGGGGAACTTGCTGTTTCCCAGGAGACGCCTGGTGGAGATGCCCCTTCCTGCCAGCCTCCCTGGCAGCCACTAGGCGGCTGTGGCTCCCTCTTCTGCCTAGAGACAACGACGAGAACACCACAGCAAGGGTCCCACGTGGTTTGTATTAATAGAAAGTGAAGCCCAGGCCTATAAGCGCCGAGGATGGAGCAGGCCAGCCAGGGGCAGGTGGGCAGCCAGTCAGTAGGTAGACTGAGGCAGCAGCCCACAGGGCCACACTGATCAAGGCCCTGGGCAGCCTGGCATGCCTTGATACATGTGCTGACCTGCCTCTGGTCACCAGAGGGGAAACAAATCCTCCCTGACATCTTTTTTTCCCCCCAAACTGGGAATGTTTTTGACTGTGTTTTTACCTTGAATATGAAAGTAATACATGATTGTTATAGAAATAGGATTATTCCAATAAAACAAAATAAATAAAAGCACCAGGCTCAAATTTCAGGATCTGACTTTTCCTTTGAAGGAAAGCAAACAGCCTTTGGCTGAAGAGTCCAGGGCAAGAATCTGCTGTGTTTGGGAAGGATGGGGGAAGCATCATGACACTGTGGACTGTTCTATAAACTTGAAGTAATTACCTTTGTACTGGAGAGGCTGACGTGTGTGTCTGTCTGTCTTCCCCCCAGATCAGTGGCTTCAGAATAGAGCTCTTCCCACCCAGTCTGTGTTACTCCCACACTCCCACCTGCTGGGTGCCGCAGTGTGGTCACCCAAGACATATGAACTGGAAGAATAAATTAATGGACTCACCGATAAGGAAACACCCCCAGAGATAGACACTGCCTTGCTAGAGTGGCTCAGGTCAGGTTCACAAACGAGACTGCCACAGGTCTGGAAAAACTGGCCTCCAATCCTTCACCAGCCTCCTCTTTCCTAGGGCTGAGGAAAGCTAAAGGTTGGAGTACAAGTTCTTGCGTAAGAGATATTCCAGTTTGGGCCCTTGGATAGGACAGGGCCCAGGCACTAGAGGGAGACTGTCATGGTTTGCAGAAAAGAGGCCCCACTCAGAGAGTCCATGCCATGCCAGTGAGGTGGAGAGAAGTTTTGCCCCTCTACCCTGACAAGGAAGTAGCTCTGGTTGGCATGTTCCAGGTATTCTTGCAATTAAAAAGGGATTTAAGCATATGAGGTGGTGCTAGTGGTAAAGAACCTGCCTGCCAATGCAGGGGATGTAAGAGACACGGGTTCAAGGGAAACTTACCTCCTTCAAGGAGAGAGCAGGTATCCACCCAACACAGCAGCAGGGATGGGAAACCACTCCTTCATCTCCTTTTCTCTTTCTTGCCAGAGAATTTAAGTACGGTCTGGCCATCAACATATTATCCCATTCAGCCATCGACTACTGTCAGGGAAGTCTTAACCCCACTGGACAGATGAATAAACAAAGGCTAAGAAAGGTAAAGCGACTTGCTCAAGTCACAAACCAAGTAGCTGAACGAAGAAGACTCTCTAGTCTCAAGTCTGGCCCCCAGATGCTCTTTCCACTGAGGCCTCACCTCAGCACTTGGTTTCCTGGGGGCGAAGATTTCACAGCCAGACCACCCCCTGCTAGATTGCAAACAGGTTCTCTAGAGGCCCCTGGCCTTCCTTTGAGCTCAGATCCTTGAGTGTCGGGTGTGGTTTGTGCAGACCCTGTTCCCACTTCCCCTAAGAACAGTACGTAAGGCACCCAGGGAAATACCTGATAAGGCATGGGCCACCCCGTCTTGGCCCATGGATCAGTGCTCCTCGAAGATGTCACCTTTGCCATTTTGCCAAGGTTTGTTCTACCGAATTTCCCCGTCCATCACTGTGCTCCCTCCCCACCCAAACCATCTGTACCCTCCTGGGGAAGGGGCAAAACCTTTGCTGAGAGTAGGCCGGGAGGCCGGCTCGGCGTTGTTCGTTGCCCAAAGAGGGCATCTTGGATCCTTGGGCGGGAGTACAGAGCCGGACTCAGCTCCGCTCCTCGCCCTCCCCGCGCACCAGGGAGTAAAGGCCGGCCGGCTCTCCCTCCCCGCCCTGCCTGGCCTGTCGCAGCAGAGCACCGAGGAACCGGCAGCCCGAGGAGCGTCTGGGGGCAAAGGCCGGGGAAGGGGCCCGCAGATGCCGCCTCGGCCCCCCTTCCTTGGCCGGGGCCCCCACGGTGTCGGAGAGCAGGAGGAATCAATCAGGATAATGAAGCCGCAGCCTGCCACGCACCGCGGGGGCACTGAAGAGCCGGGGCCGGTGCCAAGTCCGCCAGACGGTTCGGAGGAGCCGAGTCCTGCGCGGCCCGGCGGCGGCGGCGGCGGCAGCGGCGGCGGTGGCGGCGAAGAAGACGAAAGCCGGGAGTCGGCGCGCGGAGGCCGGACGCAGCCCTGCGCAGGCCCCTGGCAACCGCGCCTTGGCAACCGGGACGCCCAAGAGAAATCTTAAAGCTGCAGCGCCTCTTTCCTCGCTGCTGCCGCCGCCGCAGCCTCCGCCGCCTCCGCCTTCTGGATCCCAGGGGAAAGGGTCGTGCCCTTGCTGATGGCAGTCAAGCTCTGTGCCTCTCGGAATTTGGGGGTCCGACTCATACCCTCACTCGTTTGTTTGTTAAATTTAAATCGAGCCTATGCGCCCAAGCTCGGGCTAGACACTGGGGAGGGGAATGGGCAGTGATTAAAAATTGAACGAGGTTCTGCCAAGAGGAGTTCACAGTCTAGCGCGCAAGGCAGACCAGACTGGCTGAGGCGAGCAAAGCCTTGTGTTACCCAGGATGAAGGGCTTCGCTGGAGGGCTGAGGGGCTGTTACAATATATTCTCACAGCACCTGCCTTGCTCCAAGCTATGGGTTAGTGCTTTCCTGTTATTACCCACCCCTACCAGCTCTGTGAGATAGTATGATTATCCTTATCGATCCCATTTTAAAGATGAAGAATTAGAGGCTCAGAGAGGTGAAGGGACTTAGTAAAAATCTCATTTTATGTTTTGGACAAGCAGCAGGACTGATTTACAGGACATCTTACCCTGGCCAGTTTTCTTTACATCATGATGTCTAGAAAGTTAGACTTGAGTGAGGACTTCCCCACACAAGTTGTGTAAGAAGCGAGGAGAATGGGTATCTGAAATAACAGCTGGCTACTTCTCCCTTCTGCTTCCCACTACCCTGACCGCCCTATCCTCATGGGTAGACCGTGTGTGGGCAGAGGGCTAGAAGCAGTGACCTCCAGATGTCCCTCTGGTTCTGTGATTTGATATCTCCTGCCTGAAGTCCAGGCATTGTGCCACCCCTCTGGGCAGCAGTAGTTGGCAGGGGGCTACAAACTGGGGGAGATTCCAGGCTTCTGAAACAAGGGGTCAAGGGTGATGGGGGAGGATTAAAGAGGAGGTAAAGGATCTTTGGCAAAAGAAAACCTGAGGCAATATCATTAGGAAGGCTGGGCTTCATCTTCCTGTCTCTTGCCCACCTATCTTTCTCTTTCTGCACATCCATTCAGGTAAGAAGTTTGTGCCAGGCCGGAGGTAGGCTCTGAAGCTGTTGGTGAGGCAAAAATCATGCTGTCTTTGGAGCCAAGCTCATCTGTTTTTTAAAAATTATTATTAACTATTAATAATTTATTTTCTTTTTGGCTGTGCTGGGTTTTTGTTGCTGCATGTGGACTTTCTCTGGTTGTGGTGCCCGGGCTGCTCACTGTGGTGGCTTCTCTTGTTGCGGAGCATGGGCTCCAGATGCACACGCTTCAGTAGTTATGCCACGTGGGGTCTAGAGCGCAGGCTCAGTAGTTGTGGTGCGGCGGCAACACCAGGGATCGAACTTACGTCCCCTGCACTGGCAGGCTGATTCTTAACCACTGGGCCACCAGGGAAGAAGTCCAAGGCTGTCTGGTTTTAGATCCTGTTCTGTCCCGTCATCAGCTATGTGAGTTTGGCCAGAGGACTCCCTCTCTCTGAGCCTTATACAGTTTCCTTATCTGTGGAGTAGACGCATTATTATCTACCTGTCACAGTACCTTCACCATGAGACTTAAATGCAGTGAGAAAAATGTCTATCTGGTGTCTGGCACATGGCAAGTGCTCATCAAATGGCACATTTAAAGCCATCTTTGCTTATTTTGGTAGTCTAAAGATATGTCCACTCCTAATCCCTCAAACCTGTGACTGTGAACCTTACCTTATCTGGAAAAAGGGTCTTTTGCAACTGTGATTAGGCTAAGAATCTTGAAATAGAGTATCCTGGATCATGTGGGTGGGCACTAATGCCACAGTGTCATTATAAGAGAGAGGCAGGGGAGATGACACACACAGAGAAGAACAGAAGACGATGTGAGACAGAGGCAGAAATTGGAGTGATGCACCCACAACCAAAGGAAGGCCAGCAGCCTCTGGAAGCTGAAAGAACAGAATCTCCCTGACAGCCTACAGAGAGAGCTCAGTCCAGCTCCCACCTTGATTTTGGCCCAGTGGAACTGGTGTTGAACCACTGGCCTCCAGAAATGTAAGCGAATGCATTTCTCTTATAAGTCACCAAGGTTGTGGGAATTTGTTACAGCAGTCTGGGGAAACCAATACACTTGCATTGGAGATTCCTTCTTGAACAAAACCCAGTACCTGCCCTCTAGGAGTCACAGTCTAGCAGGAAATGGGAGAAGTACACAGTGCATAGGGATGCCCAGAGGGTGGAAGAGTCAGGTAGGCAAGCCTGTTGCAGCCGGAGAAGTTACCCAGGTGAAGGGCTAAAGCAGGAAGGCATACAGACAGAGGAAGCGGGGTGGGGAAAGGCATGGAGTGAGAGAAAATATTGCCGTCAGGAGACTGCCCGCGCATGGAGTGGCTGGTGTGTGAGGATGTGGGGGTGGCATGACAGAATTGCTGAGATGGGCGGCAGGGGCAAGAGAGCCAAGTAGCTTCTACCCCTGAATGGAATCAGCCCCTCTGCCCTGGACTGGCACCGGGCAGCAATCAGAGGACCCCAGACTGTTGGAGGTGGACAGAAGCCTTAGAGTCCAGCCCTGCCATTTCATATGTAAGGAAACTGAAGCCCAAAGAGAGAGTCTATCCAGGGAATAATCTAGAACAAGATGGCCACACTCTGGCCTCTCTCTCTCCTAATGGCATGCAGGATCCTACTTCCCCAAACAGGGATTGAACCCATTCCCCCTGTAGTAGAAGAGCAGAGTCCGAACCACTGGACCACCAGGGAAGTCCCACTCTGGCCTCTGTTGAGCTGGGTGTCCCATGTCTGAGGATCTCAGAGACCCTTTCTGGTGGTCCCTCTATAGCCACTTCCGAAAAAGCAGACTCTTTGGTCTCTAAACAAAGAGGGGGTTATTTGCATGTTATTTACATGTTGCTAATTAGATGAGAGATGCAGATTCACTCAGCCCCTTCGCTTCATGTCCCCCTGTCCCATCTCACTCCCATTGAGTTCTTCATCCTCAACCATCTCTTGAACCTTGGTAATTTCTCCCATAATTCCAGTCCAGGCCCTCAAGTCCTCCTGTATTAAGTGCTTGGTCCTGCCTGGAAAAAGGCAGGACCTGGTACGTCTTTAGTATCTTCGGCCTGGGTGGAGGATCTTGGAGCATGTTGCAGTAGAAAGGGAGGTGATGGGTTTTTTCAGCTCGAGTTTTTCTCTGAGAATGGGGAGTGGTGAGCTCTGACTCCCTGTAGCCCAGGGGCCATCTAACTGGAGCTGTGGAGTGAGGAAGAAGGTGCTCCTTGGGGATCTGGTGGGCAGGTGCCAGCTGCATGCCCCAGGCCTGCCCCAAGCCTCTTGGCTGGCAGCCACACCAGTCCACAGAGGAGCTGGCTCCGTCTTTGAGGGAGGGGGATCTTGGAGAAGGTCAGGGAGCATCCCTTGGCCTGGCGGCCTAACGTGGATAAGGTTGAGGTTACCGTGTGAGTTACTGTGGATCCTCCAGTGGAGACAGCACATCCAGATTCTGGGGCTGTCATCAACCCAGTGCAGAATATCATGAGGCACTGTGTGAACTAAGCACTGTCTCCCTGAGGGTAGGCACTCATAAAGGCTTTCTGATAATGGGGGGAGACAGGTCAGCAGGAAAGGGAGCCACAGAGAGGCACAGATTCTGTCCCCCTCACTTCCCATCTGTCCCCTCTTCCCTCTGAAACCAAGGTTATGCCTAGAACCTCTCTCAGATCTCTGAGAGAGGTGCGATCTCCGAGTCTGTCACCCGGTGGTCACCAGAGCAGGCGCCACGTTGCAGCCATGACAGATACAGCGGATGGGCTCAGGTGCCCCCACCCCTGTCCTGGCAGAGTTGCTGTGGGGCTGTGTCACCAGTGTCAGCACTACAGCAGACTCAAGGTAGCTGCCAGGGGAATGTTAGTGCATTGGGATTCTTGGAAAAACCTGAGCCACAGCTCTGGCTAGCAACTTGCAAAAGCCAGCTTGCCCTGGTTAGAATAATGGACTGGATATGGGAAGAAGGACTCCTTGCACGTGTGAATAATTTTTCTCCTCAGATGCATAATGTACAAGGTACGTGTGGAGGTGCTAGGTGACATACAAGGTGTGTGTGTAGGTGCCACAGGGAGACTCAGGAAGCGTTCCGACCTGCATGCCCAGCTGTGTGCACATATCCCAGGGTGCACAAGGGTATGTGGCATGGGAGTGTCTTCACGGGATGCCACCTTCTCTCTGCTCTGCTCTAGGGCTTCACTTCTGGGTTTTGGGTAAAATGGGATATGAGGTAGGAATGTCAGTCTCACCGTCCCGAGCCCTGTTCCCTTGTGTAGAGGTTCTCTGCTTCCATTTGCCCATGACAGCAAGTAGTGAATCCCTTCCCAGTCCTGGTCGGGGGGAGGGAAGTTTCCAGCTCCTTACTGGCCTAGATGACTCCACCTCATACCGATTCCTTCTTCCACTAGTGTGTCCAGTGACACTCCCTCATCTAGAGTCCAGGTGAAGGGGAGAGGTGGGAGGAAGTGAGGTCATGCTATGGGAGTGGGGGTAGGAAGGGTGGATCAGATACTGTTCGATTTTGCCTGGGTCCCTCTGGAGCACTGCTGCTCATTTAAAATTCCGATTTAAAGCTGAGCGGCTCTTTAAATTTCCACATTAGCATGCCGCCCTGATGCCAGGCCAAGATGTTGGGATGGATTTGGCAGGAACGCCTCCAACAGCGGCAAGCAGCAGCATTTGCCAGCAATAAAACAACGCATGAATAAAAGAAGGCTGGCTTGGCAGCAGCAGCAGCCCAGGTAGCTGGGTGAGTCAAGGAGGGGCTCTTGCGTTCAGAGGCTCAGAGGCATGAAGGCCCGGGCAGGGTAAGCGTGAGTGTAGGCCTCTGCAGCTGTGTTGGCCCTCATTCTCAATCTGTGCCTGCGGTGGAATCTGGGGTGAGGGCCCAGGCAGGATGGGGGTTCCTACCCTGTGCCTGTCTCACCGCCCCCGCCCCCCTCCACAGGATTATCTTCTTGGAGGGGACAGATGTTGCTTTTGATGAGGACACAAGGACTTGGCCCATAGCCTGAGTTGTCCTACTTCATTAGGAGCCCAGAGAACAGGTAGGGTCAGAGAGCAGCACTGCCTAGAATGGCTTCCAGATCTATGACCCCGGGTGCCTGGTGCTGAGGGGCAGGTCAGGATAAGGGGGCTGGGTGAGAGGCTGCCATGGGGACTGGGTATTGGTCCTGAGTTGGGTGGGAGAGATGCTCTGGGCTAGGTGATTGGCTAGAATGAGGAGTGGCCTGGGAGAGCAAAGGGTTGCTGGGCTTGGTAACTCTAACTTTCTGCAGACTCAGGAATATTATTTGAGGTCAGATGGCAGGGGCAGCCCAGAGGTCAGATAAAGCCCTGGACTGGCCACTCCTGCTTCCCAGGGTCTAGGGAGTTCAACTCCAGAGGACTTGAGGCTGCTGGATCCTGTGCTCCTCTGTTCCAATCACCTGGCTGAGGCTCGTCACTAGCTCCGCCCTGACCCCCGACATTGCAAGAACAAGCAGACTGTCCTGCTCTTACCATTTATCCCTGCCACTTGGTCAAACCATCCGCTTCCCTGAAGCCCAGAGGAAGAAGACAGAGGGGTGGGAGCTGATGGTCTGACAGTCTCAGCTAAGGCAGAAAAGAGGGGTTTTATGCAGAGCACCCTTCCCTGGTGGAACTCCTCCCTTCCGTCATGAGTGACTTCTGGCCCCAATATGCAGAGACATTGTTAGGACTGAATTCTTTCAATGTCTAGAGAAGCTGGAGAGCATATAAGCAGGGCCAGTTTCCGGCAGGGCAAGGGCCCCATGTCCAGGACTTGGCCTGTCCTGATAGCTTTTTCCAGGGAGAATGAGGTACCTGGCCTCCCAGGCACCTCGTTGCCTGTTCTACCCATTGCAGAAGAGTCAGCTCTGGGTGGGGGAGTAGCTAGGAAGCTGAGTTTAGGCCAGAAAGCTTTTTGTCCTTTTTTTTTTTCCATTCATTCAACAAATATTTACTAAAGAGCTGCTTTATGCTAAGCACTGTGCTGGGCACTGGGAGCCACTGGTGAACACGGACACAGATAGTCACTGTCCTTGTAGAACTTTCCATCTGGAGATGGAAATAGGATCATTATTCAAATGACTGCACCAATAAGTATGAAATAACTGTGCTAAATGCAATGAAAGAAGGATATATAGTACATGAAAGTATATAATCGGGGGACTTGGCTGCGTCTGAGGAGTTGAGGATGAGCTTGCAAAGGAGACAGAGAAAGAGCAGCCAGAGTGGTAGGATAATTGGCACTGACATCACAGACTCAGAGGAGGAGGTGGTCAACTGTGCCGAGAGACGCTGTGAGCTCGCAAGACACCTATTTGCCCTGACTCTTCACCTGCTAGCTGTGAGTACAGGTATGGAAAGGCACTGGCATGGTGCCTGGCTCACAGTTGGCGCTCTGTAATATTAGCTCCCTTTCCCCCCTCCCTAAGCTGAGCCTCCCTCTAGGGACCCCCGACTTCTGGAACAAAGGAACTGCCTAGGCTTAGCCTCCTCTGTCAACTCAGGCCCCAAACCCCGGCCATCCAGTCCTCAGTGAAGGACTCTGGGTCTCTCCCTGCCTTTCCACATTAGCCGCCTTACATAGAGCTCTCCCATCCCCCAACTCTTCTTCCTTTGCCCTGGTCTTCCATGAAGAGGGGCTAGGGTCTGGGTCTCTGAGAAAGATGGCATTCTGGCCCTGTGCTTCTGGGGCTGAGGCTGAGAAGAGAGTTGGAATCCTCAGCAGCTCTCAAAGCTGCCCGGGGTGAATCTGAGTGTCTTAGGTAGGGAGAGGGAGTAGTGGGGAGATGAGGAGGGGGGCTGCCCACCCAAGGCGGCGTAGAGCCCAGAGCCTTTTCCATTGCAGACACCCCATCTGTCTCCCACAGAAGGCTCGGGTTGGAGGAGGTGCCGAGAAGGGGGGTATAGAGGGTGAAATTGTACAGCCTGTAAGCGAGCACAATGGCAGGGGAAATGCTGACTGGGGATAAGGGTGGAGGGTCACAGTGGGGCACTGACAAGAAGAACTAGAGGTCAGAGGTTGGGAATGGATGTGGGGGTAAGGACACCATGTGCTACTCTCCTTAGATAGCTTTGATTTTGATTTAAAGCTCCCTACCCCATCGAGGAGAGGGCAAAGAATCACACTTTTCTGGCCAACAAACTAAAGGTGTTCCTAAGCCCAGGGCCAGGCTGGACTCTTGATGCTTCCCTCTTCCCAGCAGTCAGACCTTTGCCAAACTTTAAAATAATATTTTGGTTAAATTTGATAGCTTCCAAGGTGTTTCTTTTCACATTACGACTTTAACTGATCCTGCTAAAGTCCAGGGAGGTAAATGTTATTTTTGATTTACACATAAAGCAACAATGAGTTTAAAAGATGAAGTGAATCACTTGAATCACAGGACAATAAGGAGAGGGGACCTACACGCAGGTTTCCTGACGCTACACGCAGCCTCTAGGCTACTCTTGGGCCTTCTGTGCTCTTCATTTTTGTCCATTATTGTACTGTTTCCCCTGGCAGGACAAGTCTGCCAGGTTTTCTAGTGGAGAGCTCAGAAGATCTTCCCTGAAAAACCCAGGTCTCAATGAACACACACCCACATGGCACCCTCCCCTTGGACACCAAAATCCAGACATTAGAAAACCGGACATCCCCAGAGGGATGACCCTGCCATATATGGAAACACGAGAGTGCTCTAGACTGGATATGGTGAGGGTAGAGGGGCAGGGCAGGGTGTGCCAGGTCAGGAAACATCCATTCCAGGTCCTGAGTGGACCCTTAGGAGTCCCTTTGGACACCCCTTCCCCACATTCCAAGTCCTAAATACTGTATTTTTTCCTCTCTCTATACTTAATATGATTTCACAGCTTTACTACCTACTCCCCTCTATTCTCCTACTCTTCCTTGTTTGGAAGTTCTTCCTCAGGTGTAACTTTATAAGGCTGCAGCTTATTCCTTCTAAAACAGATGCCAAGGGAACCCAAGACAGGGCTTCAGCTATTAAATATAAATAGACAAGGGAGGGAAACTGAATATAGAGACAGATATTATATCTCTCAGTCCCTGTGAGTTATTAGGAAGAAGGCACCAGTGGTTGCTAAGCAACAGGTCTCCATAGAGGACAAGGCACCTAGAGGAAAAAGGCACCTAGAGGAAAAAGCCTCCTCTGACGGAATATTGGGGTGAAAGGGTAGGGAAGGTGGGGTTGAAGGGCTATAGCCTGGCAGGCAGGGTTTCTGGGCAACCGTGGGTCTGTCCTCCAAGACCAGCCCTAGTCCCCAGGCCTTAGCAAACTCCGCCTGTATAGCCTTCAGGATTGGTGGAAGGAGGAAGGCCTCAGGCACTCCTCCCTTCCTGCCAGGAGGAGGGAACCTGGTTTCCACAGCAACCCAGAAACAATCCTGGCCTTACTTTGCTTATGCCTTCTCTATGACCCCCTCACGGAGCAGCACCTCTCATACACCCCTTTCTCTGACCCCCAGCTTCTGATTTGAGAGGGGAGGGCACATAGGAACGTTATGGCTGGGGATGCCACAAAGCTGGTCACACTTGGTTTATTAAGTGACTTATTAGGACTCTAAAGGGGGAGTGACTTTTAGGAGAAAGGACCTCCAGGTGTCCTCTGACCTCTGCACCCCCGAAGGGGCTGAAAAAAGCAGGGCCAAATGGTGGCATCCGATGCAAATTCTGGGCCCAGCTTTCCTTTCTAAAGGGCAAGTACAGACTGGGGTTGGAGGTCAGGAAGAAAGAAGAGGCAGGGTCTTTTTTTTTTTTGCCCCTTGGCCCCCCAGGCCCCCATTCTCCTAGACCTGAAGTCCACTGTCGTCAAGCCGGGAGAATGGAGATACAGAACATTAACGTATGTCAAGTATAAGTGAGTGGCACCGAGGGGCATAATCTGTTTTTCTAATATGACCACAAGCAGAGTGTTAGAAGAATTAGGCCGACAGCTGCTGGTTTCCCCCCTCCCTTCCTACCCGCCCCCCCCCTCCTCGCGCTCCCTCTCCCTTCCTCCTCGGCGTTTGCACACACCAATGGCAGCCGAGCCCTGCTCGCGATTTCTCTTAATCTTCCTCCGCCATCCTGCGCTCTTTCCGCAGGCGGTGCTGCGAAGCCGGCAGAGCCCCGCGTCACACCTTACTGCTCTCTGAGATTGCTCCACAGAGAGCTCAAGGAGATGGCAATTCGGCGCTGATGCCGGCTGGCAGCAGTTGGGAGAGGGGAAGGAGGAGAGAGAGGGAGGAAAGGAAGGTGGGGGGGAGTTGGCACGGATACCAAGTTTTTCCCTCGAGAGACATGGTTGGGGGGGGGGGCGGGGTGCAGTGGAGAAGAAGGAAGAAAATGACACAGAGAAAAGGAAATAAGGAAAAAGAGGCAGAGGAAGAGAATATTAAAGTTCTCTCATTCACACGTGGGCGTCCTTGGCCCACCTCACTCATGACCCTCTACAAATCATACCACCTAGTCGGGCTTCCCACACCTCTCTCTCTCTCTTCCCGCCAGCCAACCTGGAAGTCAAAGCGGCCTAGGCATGTTGTGTGTAGTGGTGCAAGCGTGTGTGTGTGTGTGTGTGCGTGTGTGTACGCCTGTATGTTGTCTCTGTTTTGGATCGCAGTAGAATGCAGTATGTAAATGAGATGGTTATTACCGCAATGTTCATCAAGCTGAGCCGAGAAGACATTAATAGCCTGATGAATATGCATGTGAATTTGTTAATTAAGTTAATTATTCTGCTGAAAATGCATTCGTCTTCCAAGGACATTTTCCCAATGATTTTTACATGCTCTAGCCATTAGTCATGCTATATTTTATCAGGGAAATGAGTTTGCTTAAGTTGTAAAAAAAAAAAAAAAAAAAGAGCAAGAAGAGAAATAGAGAAAGGAAGAGGGAAAAAATGAAAGAGGAAAGAGGAAAATGTATTGAAGTTGAGAGTCGGAAGGCATCTGGGGCCAGCCTTAAGTTTGAGGCCCAGCTGGGCTTTTGAAGCCTGCGCTCGATTTTTATGGGTATCTCACTCTAAAATTTTTGCCGTTTTTTTTGATGACAAACTTTTTTTTTCCAGTGCCAAATTTCCAACACATTAATTAATTGTTGTAGCCAATTAACTGTAGTTGTGCAAATGAGTTTAGCACTAATTACCATGCAGTGCCTGTAATCACATAAAAAACTTGCTGAGAGAGAGAAAAGAGGAATGGAAAGGGAGTGGTGGCAGGAGAGGAGGGTACCTGGAGTGGAGGGGCAGCCAAAGGAAGGGAAGAAGCAGAGGTCTTGGGGTTTCCTGGTTAGGTGCCATCTTGGCTTGAAGGGCAGGTAGCTGTCTCCACATTTCAGGCCTCTGACAGTCAGGAATCTCACTGGGAATAAGAGCCAGTAAAAGTGGTCTCCTTTTGTCTAAGAACTTCTACCCAGGGAATTTCCTGACTGTCCAGTGGTTAGGACTCTGCGCTTTCACAGCCAACGGCCCAGGTTCAATCCCTGGTGGGGGAACTAAGTTCCTGTAAGCCTCAGTGCGGGGCAAAAAGACAAAAACAAACAAATTAAAAAAAAAAAAAAAACACCAAATTCCACCCCCAAAAAAGGTTTAGAACGGATATCTCTGATAATTTCAAGAATGCAAAGTACTCCTTATAAATTCTGAAGCCCTCAGTGTTTATCCCCCATGGCTGAAATTGCTGGATAAGGACGGAGGGTGCGTTGGAAGAAGATTTGCCATTTCTGATGGGCCAAGGGAGATGGAGAAGAATGCTATGTACTCTCAGTTTGGTTCCTGAGCTGTAAGTAGACAGGGAAAGTTGTTACAAGTCCACCACAGCCACTGGAATAGGCCAGGGGAGCAATGGTAACAGCAACTGTAAAAAAAAAAATCCAGTCCTAGCAGGAGGTGGGAGGAAGCAGCCTTTGGCCAGACATAGCTCCCAGGAGGAAAGCCAAACTTTCTCTCCTGCAAGCTGGCATCTCTGCCATTCATCACGTTTGGGCTGACTCTAGGTTTCCACCTGTCAGCTTCCGCCAGTGCCCAGAGGCTTAGGGATAGACCAAATGATTTCTCTAGCTCCTTCCGACTTAGCTGTCCATGATTTGGAAAGAAACAGCAGTGGTAAAGGGAGGACTAAGTGTGAACTGGCTTTTATTTTAGGCAGATAAAGACTTGTTTTTTTAATTGAATGAGTGATGCTTGTAGTTGCCAAGGCCAGTATGTACAGAGAAGAGAGGGAGAACTTTATTTCTTGGTTTCTTCCTTCTTGGACAGAGTCCTTATGATTTCCTCCTTCTTGGCCTTGAACCGCTCTTCATGGTGCTTGTGGGCTTCCTTGGTCTTCAACCTGTGGGCCTCAGCCTGGTCTGCCAGAAGCTTCTTGCAAGCCTAGTCTGCCTTCAGCTTGCGGATATGTTCCACAAGAATCTGCTTGTTTTTGAACATATTACCCTTCACTTTAAGGTATAGGCTGTGATACATGAAGTGGTCAGTCTTCTTAGGCTCACAGTATCTTCTGAGAAGCCGGCACAGAATTCTCAGCCTCCTCATCCAGGTTACCTTCTCATCGGAGCACTGGCAGTACCCTTTGCCTTACCTGTGCCTATGTGGATCCCGTTCCAGTGGGTCAAGGTGTCTTTCCAGCATCGGGCCTGGGAATGGACCATCATAGTCTTCCAGATCATCAGCCCACCTTTGATCAGCTTCTAGAGCTGCTGATGTGAGGCGGCATCGGTGACTTCATTAGTCTTATTGGGGCCTAACCAGACCTTCTTTTTGTCACAGCGGAGGATGCTGAAGGCAAGCCTCTTCTGAAGCCCGAGCATACTTTTGGTTGCAGCTGCAGAGGCAAATGGTGAACTGGCATTTTTTTACTCCACTCTGCTTGCCTCGTACCGTGTCCCAGACACTGAGCCCACCCAAGGTGTATGTGCGGTTTGTAAATGACCTATAGTTCCCCACCACAAAAAAAATTAAAATGCTACTTCTCCCTTACTATTAAAATGCTATTTCTGCCATCCACCTGTCACCCCAGAATAGAAAGCTCACTTGTCATGGGACTCAGTTTCCTCAGACGTCATCAGAGACACTCAACTTCACATTTCCAAGGACAGCCTTGGCTATTCGTCCTCTGATACATACCCAAAGGCTGAGTTTTCCCTTTCCCATTCCAGGTCCCAGGTCTGTGGGAAGACTGCTCACGGGCTTCATCCACTTCAGCCTTGAGGTGTCAAAGGGGAAATGATTTCAAATGCACAGGCTATGTTGCCCCCTGCTTCAGGATATGGGCACTTGGCGTGCTCACTTGTGTCCCAGTCTTTGCGATTTGTGGAGTGTAGCCTGCCAGGTTCCTCTACCCATGGGATTTTCTAGACAAGAATACTGGGTTGGGTTGCCATTCGCTGCTTTAGGAAATCTTCCCAACCCAGGGACTGAACCTGCATCTCTTGCATTTCCTACACTGGCAGGCAGATTCTTTACCTTCATGACACCGCTCTTGTAACCTATGAAGCAAAGTTAGCAGTGAAGACCTGAACTGACCCAGGCTGCATCAGTGCTCTTCCTGCCTCTGACATCTCTCTTTTCCACATCGTCTTCCCAGCAACCTTAGTCAAGGTCTGAGAAAGCCTGCTGTAGTAGAAAGAGCCCTATTGTCTTGAGTCCCAAGGTCTTCTTTGCCATTTAACAGCATGTGACCATGGGAAAATCATTTATGAGCCTCAATTTTCCCTATGAGATGGAAGTAATAGTGGGTGCCATGACTGAAGGGTTAAGAAACTTAATAATCGTGAATATGAAACAACACTCAGGTCACCAAGAATAGGCTTTTTCATTAGTTGCTAAGTGAGCACAAAGTCAGAGCACAAAGTATTCCTTTTCAAAAAACTTTTAATTTTATTGGAGTATAGCTGATTTACAATGTTGTATTCAGTATTCTTTAATAGATTAATGGTTAAACATGGTACATCTGTGGTACATCCATATCTTGAAATAAATAAAATAAACTACTGATACATTAAAAAACTCGGATGGATCTCCAGAGGATTAAGCTGAATGAAAAAAATTCAATCCCCAAAAGTTACACAGTGTATGATTCTATTTTCAAATGACAAAATTTTAGAAGTAGAGGATATATTGGTGGTTGTCAAGGGTTAAGAAGGGGGTGACGTAGAGGCGTGATCATTAAAAGGGTAACATGAAGAATCCTTGTGGTGCTGGAACTGTGGTAGCAGATTTAAGAATTTACAGAGGTTATAAAACTGCATAGAACTTAACACACAGGTAAAACCAGGGAAATATGACTAAGACTGGTGGATTGAAATAATGGCAATATTCTGGCTGTGATGTTATGCTACAGTTTTACAAAATGTTACTACTGGGTGAATGTGGGCAAAATGTATAAGGGAACTCTCTGTATTATTTTTACAACTGCAATTACCTTAATTTTTAAAAAGGATATGATAGATTATTAATGTTTCTGCTGGGTATAGGAGAGAGAAGGGCCTGCCCTTGTGTTCCCACTGCAGAATTCCAAAGAGGAAGATTAAAAAATATTATTCTCATTGCATCAATAAAATGATTATAACTATGGGGAGTGGGGTATTTGTATCTGATGTAACAGTAATTCCACTCCCTTGAATTTACTTTAAACATTACAGGAAGTTTTTCACAAGAAAAAAAGAATTCTGTAAGTATTATGGTGATGGATGTTAACTAGACTCACTGTGTGATAATTTTGCAATATATACAAATATTGAACCATTATGTTGTAACCTGAAACTAATAAAATGTTATATATCAATTCTACCTCAATAAAACATGAAAAAAAAAAAACACAAAGTTTTATGTGGTAGGATGTTCATCATGGTATTATCTGTAACAGTAAACATATCTAAATGATTAAAATAGTGGATGAGCTTTATAAATCATGACATATCTAGGTGATGAAATAGTCTACAGACTTTAAACATACTTAAAAATATAATACACCAAGAACAATGCCAGTAGTTCTTCATTTTACTGAGATGTTCTGGGTATTTAAAACAGCTAATATAGGTAAACGCACTTACAAACTGTAAAGTGCTTGGCAAGTGCTCCGTGCTGCTATCCTTTTATTTTGGCTGTGCTGCACAGCATGTAGGATCTTAGTTCCCTGACGAGGGCTGGAACACACATGCCCCCTGCAGTGGAAGCACGGGGTCCTAACCACTGGACCACCAGGGATTTCCATTTCTCTGTGTTATCTTACTGGCTGTCTCTCCCAGCTCCATTCTAGATGAAGTTGTACTTCCAGGCAGGACACTACCTGAGGAACTCCTAGCTGAAGTCATGGGTATGGGGAAACTGACTTCTTCTGGAGTGTGACTCAAAGGACTGGGGCTACTTCCTTTCCAGGAGACTGCCACCCTGTTTCAAATCATCAATAAAACTATGGACATTACCCCCAGCATTTGCACAAACTCACATGTGGCTATAATTCCAGGGGATTCATAAGAGTCTTTGAAGAAATGTCAGCCCTGATGACTCTGAAAAAGTAGTAGACTCTACTGTATCAACCACCAGTGACTGAGCACCTACTCGGTATCAGGCACTTCCCGAGGTACTTTACACATATTATTTCACTAAATTCTCTTCACCATCTTAAAAGGTTATCTGCATTTCACAGACAAGGAAACCAGGCCTAAAAGAGGTTAAGGGATTTACCAAGTAGCACAGCTAGTAAACAGGAGCACTGGCATTGGAACTCAAGGCTGTCAGCCCATAAATTTGCAATCTAACCACACACGCTAGGTTTAGAACTGAGGAGGAAACTGCACTGAGGTACATGTCTGGAGGAGCCCCAGAAAATTACCCCTGTTCTTCCAATGCCCCTTGGGTAAACACAGACTTAAAACCATCCAAAGCAAAAGAAAAGTCTCTAAAGAGAAGTAGATCCATTCTGAAGTCTTATATTCCATGAGTAAGTTTTTCCATATATCTAACCTCTATCGTTTCTGCTCAAATCCTATCCCGTTACCTCTCTTGTTTCCAGTGGGGATGGTGAATATATGACATGATGCCCCTCCATGAAAGGTCCTGGGACCAGAGGGGATAGAGGAGTTTCTCTTTCCCCAGGACTGCTGAGGCCTCAGTTCCCTTGGTCTCTTGGATCTTCCCCAATGTATCAAACCAAACAATGAGCAGGAGAAAATGGATTAGCAAACTAGAACAAGATCAGCTTGAAGGGTGGCCTGGGACTCTCTCAGGACCTTAATGCTGGGCTCAGGGTGAAGGTAAGGTGGGCTGTTTT
Source organism: Bos taurus (assembly GCF_002263795.3). Classification (NCBI taxonomy): domain Eukaryota; kingdom Metazoa; phylum Chordata; class Mammalia; order Artiodactyla; family Bovidae; genus Bos; species Bos taurus. Next base: position 39,940,482 of record NC_037346.1, on the reverse strand, counting down.
CCCCACCAGGCTCAGCAGCCAGCTTCATGTTTGACATCTAATCATCTGTGGAGGTCCAGCCAGCATCGTTCATGCCAGAGCCTCTTGTTTGTCTCAATATGACATCTCGTAGAAAGGAGGGGCCCGGGGGGATTCTGCCATTCTGCATTTATTCCTCCTGTCTCAATACTACCTTGCTGTACTTGCTCAGGAGCAGCCAGTCCACTGGGGAGGGGGGCGCTTAGAGATACCCAGGAAAGAGAATAATCTTGTGAGAAGCCTGGGATCCTAAGACTTTTCTCTCAACATGACAGTCAGGAAGGAAACTGGGGCCTGAGTCCAGACACAGATTGGGAAGAGGTGTCTTCCGTCCCTCTGTCTTTCCTTCCCTCCTCCATGAACTATTCTACCCTGCTGGGACCTAGGCACGCCCACTGCTCACTTTGGCTTCCCTTGGCCCACCTCTCTTATGGACAGGAGAGGGTTAAAGAGATGGTATGGGCAAGCCATAAATTTCCCATCAGTGTGGGGAGGGGAGGACTGTTGGCAGGGAGGGGGGTAAGCTGGGTGGGGGGGGGAGCTGGGAAAAAGCCAGGAGGTTGTCTCTAGGTAACAATAAACACTGCAAGCAAGGAGCAGCTGTTACACTTACTCTCTCTGCATCACAATGCTGAAATAACACTAATAAACCAGTGTGCCCAATGCACAGGCATATACACATTCAGGGCCAAGTTCTGCTGTACCCCTAGAGCTGCCCTTTGCTTCAGGTCAGGGCCCTTGGTGCCAGTGGGCATACTTGTCTTGGCCTCGCTATACTTATGTGGAGGATGAGGACTGGTGAGTCAGTCTCAGAGCCAGAGTGGCATTCTCAAAAGAAGGAGGGTTTCAGAGGCTGGGGATTCTGGGTTCAGAACCAGAGGGCTTTCACCGATGGGAAGAGGTCAAATGGGGTAACTCTCGGCTGGGAGTTGGGAGGAGCAGAGGAGAGTGAGAGAGAAAAAAGTGTAGCGAACAGACAACTACTTACCATGTCTTCTCAGATTGGAGGGCATGAGGTAGCCAGAAGTGGAGTCAGCTAAATGGAGGTGGAAGTTAAAGGAGGGTTGAGGAGAAGGTTTAAGAGGTGGTATTGTGGAGTGATCCTTGTATCTCCTGAAGCTGAACTCCCCACACCAGCCTGCACCCCGCCTGGTGCCCCGAGCCTCCCCCTCACAGCACCACTTTTACAGCAGAGCCAGGTGATACGTCCGTTCAGTTCAGGGTTGAGCTTTATTATGGGTGTTCCAGCAGGGGTCCCTGGGTTCCTGATGCTGCCAGGAAGAGCTGGGGGGGTGGAACTGGTCACATCTCCCTACACAAAGAGCAGCTGGCCTGTCCCTTTGTCCAGCCAAAACTGTCTCTGGATCCCCAGGAGCATCCCAGCAGAGGGGCCCCTCATCCCTGCTGGACAGCAGAGCTGCCATCAGTGAAAAGAATAGAAATAGGCAAATGAAAACTTAGGTTCTCTCAGAGAACTCTCCTCCCATTCTTCTCTGAGGTTAGGAAGAGGATATTTATTAACTGTCTAGATATATCTTCTCTGAGGTTAGGAAGAGGATATTTATTAACTGTCTAGATATACTGGTATCCAAGATCCTTATTTCCTTTTGCTGAAACAGGGAGGCCCCTGAGACTGTGGTCAGGGGCATGGCTAGTTCTCCTGGTCCTTTTTCTGGCCCTGTGCTGCTGGTGTGACCTTAAACATAGTATTTTATCATCCCCCTGATTCAGAAAGTCTGGAGAAGATGCACGTCGCCTACTTGGCCTGTAAGGGAAGAGAAAATCGGCACCTTTGAAGACCACAGTTTCTGTTTCCAGCAAAGAAAGTATAAGACCAAGTGGTAATCCTTCCAGGTTCTGGTCTTAAAATACTGCCCCCCTACTTAAAAAAAATTTTCTGGGTGTCAGCTGGGTGCCCAGAGCTGTGGCAGGCAAGAGACGGCAGGGAGCAGTAGCTGTGTCTGCCCAGGAGTGCTGAGCTGCCCAGCACATTACCCTGTGTGTAGCCCATGGACACAGTAGAGTAAGAATAACTAGCCTCTCCTATCCTTTCCTCACTGAGAAGCCTCTCCCTGGGAATGCTCAGCATTCCCTGCCATCTTCTCTCCCATTTCCCTCTCTTCTTAGCTGGGGTCTCTCCTTGCCCCACAATCCAGATGAGAGACCTCTATCCACAGAGCACAGAGTTGGGGAGAAATGGGGCAAAAGGGAGCTCTAACAGGCCCAGATGCCTTCTCCTCTGTCGTTATCATGAGCCACCCTCTATTGTTATGAGTCACCAGAACCTTGAGCTCAGATGAGCTGCCAGCAGCCTTCTCCCTTCCTACAGCCACTCCAGCCAGGCAGACAGGCACCTACAGGACCCAAGAGCCCACCATCTTCCTACTTCCAGGGCCACAGTCCCCTTCTTCATCCCTAGGAATCTGCACCACAGACACACTGAGAAGAGTTAGAAAGAAGTGTGAGAGACCCCAGCATGTGCTCTGTGCTGTAGCAGAGAGCCAGCTGCCTGTACGGCAGAGCAGGATCACCAGCCAGGAAACCCAGCACAACCTGGGCACAGAGCCTTGTCAGCATGTGAGAGGATGCGTGAGACAGGATGGGGTAAGAAGGCTTTTTCAGGAGCAGGCATCTCCTCCTGGCTCCCTCTCTGGTCACTGTCTCTTCTCCTTGGCTTCTCTCTCCAGGTATTGATGGACATCATGGCACTGACATCTCTGAAATGTCTTCCTTCACCTCCTCCATGGCTTTGGGACTTAGAGAATGGTCTGCAATGATAACCTTCGAGGTGTCAAGGTGGGAGGTTCAGACATCCAGCTCTCTTACCAACCAGTGGGACACACTGAGGGAGAAGGAGGAAAGGAGCCCCATCAGAGTAAAAGTTAAACCTGGGCCAACACAGAGTCCCTCAGCAACCCCTCTTCTCTAGAGCGCAGGGGATACTGGGTACTGCTACCTCTGCCTTCACTTACTTCAAGTCTATCCCTCTTTCCCTGCAAAAGCTCAGGGTTACTTCTGGATTCCAGAGCAGGCTCCAGGCTCTGATTCCAAGGCTGCAGATGTCATACCTTTGGTTAAATCTTGAGAGTGTGAGGCAGAGCTAGTGGAGATTGAGGGGAGGGAAGTCTTTTTCCTGAGAGAAACATGAAGAATCTATCAATAATTGAATGGTTTAAGGGCCTTTTAGCTCCTCCAGCATACCTCTAATCCTGGAGTAGGGGTAGACAAGGGGTGAGAAAGAGGGCCTTCAGAAAGCCTGACGCCTCTTGTCTCTCTCCACCGAATGCTCTTCCGTTGCTCTGTTTCTCTAAACAAGAGCCATCTAATAAATCCCCTCAACAACACTCAGTATGAATAGCCTACTTTGAGTTAGGTAGCAACCCCCCGCCCAAAAGTGGGACTACAGGCCTCAGTTTCCAAACTCCCCCTATCTTCCTTCTTTCTAGCTTCTCCCTGACCTCCGCCACACCTCTTCCTGCAGGTCCTTGGAAGCAGGGGAAATGCAAGGGGGCCTTCTCATCTTGTTGGTAGTAGAAAGGGCAGAGAATCAAGACAGCCAAGGAGATGGCCCTGAGGGTCTAAGAAAAGGGCAAAATGAGCCTGGGGGCACTTAGAAAGGCACATCTGGGTCTTTCCTAGGGACTTTGGGGATATTAAATGGTGAGTGTACTGAGATGAGAACGTATTTCTGGGAGTAGGGCATAACTATTGGGGGCTTGGAGAGTGTGACAAAGTTTCTAAAGCTCACACAGCTTTCCAAGCTCTCTGCCCATCCTTGTCCAGACCTCAACTTAGTCTCATGAAGCACAGAACAAACAATGTTGAATTTTTTTTTAATGTTGACTTTTTTGAGGAAGGAAGGAGACACTAGGAAATGCCATCTTTGGCAACTTGGTGGGCAAGTCACTTCTCTCCATAAGTCTTTCTTAACTCTAGCATCTGAACAGTGAAGGAGGTGGGGGTGGGGACAGCTGGAAACATGCCCCTCTCTCAAGTGTTCATCAATACCTTATAGAATCAGACGGGGCTTCACTAAGAGCTTTGGGCCATGGTGCTGCACAAATACAGAGGCATTTCCGACTCAGCTTTCAGAGCCTTGAGTTTTAATTCTATCTCTCTTCTTGGCCTAGACATAGGATAAGACCACACCTTGCTACATTTTGGGGCATAATTTTCTCTAGTAGTTTTCACTGCAGCAGAAAAATTTGTGATAAGATCTCAGAAAAAGCTCAATATTTAGTTGCCATTGGGGAATTTATACCTTGGTTAAGGAACTGGGGAAGCTGATGTATTTCCTTCCCCGTGCCTTTTAGAATACAGTAAAATCTCATGGGATTGGGTAGTTCTGGAGGATCTGTCTACATGAAAGCAAGGGAATGGAGATGCCCTCTGGAACAGACTGTATGAGGGAAATGTTCCCTCAGTAATGCACCCACCTTACTCCCTTAAGTTGCTTTCAAAACTCAGAGGTCAGAGACAGGAGACTCCAAGAAATGGAAAATAATACTCTGCCAAACCTTTCCCCTTGACTTTCCTCCCAATACCCTACCTACCTACATTTTCTGGTGTTCCCAGGAATTCCCCAAATCCAGGAACAAAAGTAACTCCAGGACAAGATTCAACTGTTTCCCTTCTCTGGGTCTCCGTTTTCACATCTGTAAAACGAATGGTTTGAAAAGATGAGCTCCAAGTTCTCTTCCTTACAACAGTACAGGTCTATGATTCACCCCAAGGCATCAGCCCTCATTTGCATGTAATCTCCATGGCACCTATTTTATGTCTAAACACACAGAAATATCTCTGAACCCTGCCCCTCTCCTCCATCTCACCGGAGTCTCTGGTTCGTTGGTCCCTAGCTCTTATCCTCACCCTTCAAGGACCTCAAAGCTCTGTCCTCACCTTCCTTTCACAATTTTACAGCACTCACTGGGACAAGCTCAGTTGCACAAAACTGGGGAACAAGGAAACAGCCTTACCTAATATTTCTGGCTGCAATTTGGGGGCTCAGAACTGAGTCAACTGGTGAGGTTCTATCCTTTTTGAAGGTCCTGGCAGTTGGGGGGAAATCCCAGTGCCTCTCCTCCTCCTCCACCTCGCTATTCTCCATGCCAGAACGCAAAGTGGCCAGTGATTGATGGGCCTGGGTTCCCGGTAACCGCACCCAGTGGCCCAATCCTCCTCCCCTACCCAATCTCTCCCCTGTCCCTATTCAGAGCTCAGATTGTCTCATGTTGGTCCCTGAGGTCCCATTAATTAAAAATACATCCAATTAAATGGCAGGTGAAAACGTGCTATTGGAGCTCTCCACCCCCCTGCCCCAGCTTGGTCCCCCCCACCCCCCTTTTAAGGCTCAGCTGTGCTTTGAGCTGAGAAAAAAAAAAGAGAGAGAGAGGAAGAAAGAGGGAGAGGGAAGAGGAAGACATAGAGGTGGGGGTATGGGGGAAAGCTATTTGAACCTCTGCCAGGGTAGCATGTGCCAGCCTGGGAGGGTGGCACTGTGCCCTGGTGTCTAATTTCTGGAGGTGTGAGTAGGTTCAGTCAGCTGAGTACCCACTTCCATTTCCCTTAAAGGGGCAGAGGGAAGTCAAAGGTGGTGGCTAGCTGTACTGCCCTCCTTCTGGGTTTGGTGAGTGAAAGGTAGACGTGTAAATGGTAGAGGGCCCTTAAGACAGGGTGTGATGTTTAGGGGTTGCAAGAGGCTGAAGCTTCTATTCTTGGTATACTCCTGCTCTTCCCCAAACTGCAAAGAAGATAATGAGAAGCATGGTGGGACCCAGGTGGCAGGGCATGGCATGGCTCCCCTACCCCTGCCCCCAGGAAAGCTGAGAAAAAAATGGAGGAAGGAAGGAGCCATGATTTGGGTGGGAGCAGATGAGTCAAATAGGATAAAATATACCGGCATGGACATTTGCGTGGGCAGCACCTTATAAGTAAGAGGCTCTGGAGGGACCTATTTGTTCTTTCTCTGTGCAAAAAGCAGCAGAAGTAGTACAAAGTCACCTCAATCTGGCAGGCTGTGAGTAGGGCATCTTTTCTCCTTCACATTTATGGTGTCCCCAGCATTTTGTAAGGCATCTGTCCCGTCTTCCACCCCTCTAAAGCCTTCTGGCCCCAAGCAAGGCAAAGTTAATAGGCACTGAGAGCTGCTGGGTGAGGAGCTATGAAAAAAGGAGTAACTAAAAGTGGTACTCAGAATCCAGGCAGTACTGGGGGTATCTGCCAACTGAGGGCCCCCGCCTGGCCTCCCTGGCAGTCTCAGTACCTCCTCACTTCACTTTAACGCTAATTGGAGATTTTAATCTGCGCTGCTGCTCTGCTCGGGGTGCTGGGGGGAGCGCCAGCTGTGCAGCAATTCCAGCAGCACCGACTGTTTAATCAAGCTGTCCTCCTGGGGAGGGACCCTCGGGCATGGGGGTAGGAGGGAGGAGGAGAACCTCTGTCATATACCTTAGCCTGTTCAGCCTAGAAGGGCTTCCTGGAGACTGAGGACCAAATGTGGGAGACTTTATTCCCACAAGGGCTCCATGGCCCTTGGATCCTTAGTGGAGCCAATACACATATGGGAGCACTATGAGGCTTAGGGGCCAAAGCAGTTCCCATCCCATCCTGCTTTCTGGCACCTTTTTTGGCACAGAGTCCCAGAGTGTCCTGGGTGTCCTTTAGACACTCAGGCTGTAAATATCTTTCAGATCATCTGAGCCCTGCAGGTTTGTGCTGGGAGAAGTGATGGGGGCATAGAAGGCTGAACTTTGCTATTCTCTCAGTCTTCTCAGTCCTCTCCCTTCCTCTTAAGAGAGTTAACTCTTTAAGAGCTACTTCTTTTGAAACAATTATCATAAGAGATTTTTTTTTTTTCTCTCTCTGAAAACCCAGATACCTCCAAACTCTGGGCTGGAAAGTGACTGTCTAGAGGCTGAGGACAGGTGGAGCCTGTTACACCCCTAAAGAAAGAAACACCTGTACAAGGTGTTTGGTGCCTAAAACTAGGAGGCTTCCCAGGTTTGACTGGGAATCTATTGACATGTCAGTCCACTAGGGAAGAGCATTCAGGGTCTCAGGCCATTTTTTAAGGAAGATCAAGTGCAAGAACAATTAACTATTCTTCTGGCTCCTTGGGCTTCTGGACTCAGGCTCTCTGAGGATGTTTTTCACCCCTGTCTCAGGGAAAGAGTGTGGTGCCCCGCCTCTCCCTTCACCCAAATGCTGTCCGCTAAGGGGCAGGAGTTTTAATTGGTCAGCAGCACCCTCGTGTGGCAAAACCAAGGCTGTAGCAGCCCAAGTGGCCCAGAAGCTTCGAGGGATCAGACATCCAGATTGACAGAGGGGTAGTCACGGAGAAGGCAATGGCACCCCACTCCAGTACTCTTGCCTGGAAAATCCCATGGACGGAGAAGCCTGGTGGGCTGCAGTCCATGGGGTCGCTAAGAGTTGGACACAACTGAGCGACTTCACTTTCACTTTTCACTTTCATGCATTGGAGAAGGAAATGGCAACCCACTCCAGTGTTCTTGCCTGGAGAATCCCAGGGACGGGGGAGCCTGGTGGGCTGCCATCTCTGGGGTCGCAGAGTTGGACACGACTGAAGCGATTTAGCAGCAGGCACGGTACTCCAGGTACCCAATACTTGCGGAGACATTTCCTACTTTCTAACACCTAACTCTCCATCCATCCCACCCTAACTGCCTCACCTCCAATTCAAGGTATGTGCCTACCAGGGGAGGGGGCACCTTACCCAGAGCTGGCATTTGCTCAGGCCTACTGCTTACACTGTCTGGATTGCACGCGTAAAGAGCGATTGTTGACAGAGGAGATCTAAGGTCAAAAGGGTAAGCTGATAACTACAACGGCAGGAGAGGCTCTGGAACCCCTGCCAACTCCCTACAGGTGCCAGACAAGAGCTGCCTCCTAAGCCGGAGACTGAGTTTACCTACTGATGGGTTCTGCCCTACAGTGATCCATTTGCTACTCCCTGGATGTGTCTTGGAATGAACAGGGACAGACTCTTAAGAGTCTGAGATCCTTGTCCTCAGGAATGGACACAAGATAAAAACCTTTCCCTCAAAAGATTCAAGTTATTCCCCAAGGTTCCAGGCCATAGGGTAGAATGCACATCTGGGACTTCAGGCTTCCAACCCTGAGAAGGGCTGCGTGTCATTAGACCCTAACACTATCCATTTACTGCTCCTTTCTTCCCTCACCCACTAAATGGGAGAAATGGTTTTGAATTACAGAAAAGAGGACGGTATCTAACATTAGGAACGTCGCTCTAAAAATTAGGGCTGGAAGTCACCAAGCCAGAGAGCTGAGTAAACATGGCCTTCCTGATTTGTTTGGAGATATTTAACAATAGACAGAAATATTCCCAGAGAGAAATATGATCCTGTTTGGGGTTGGAGGGTAGGGAGAGGAGAGCACCTACCTCGCCGGAAGAAGGGTAGGGGTAGGCACTGTAGGTTGGTGACCTGCTCAGTTCTGGGCACTGAGGACGGGAATAAGCAGGCTGGCAGACCTCTACTTCCGGTGTCCTGCACAGTGTGTGGACGGGGGGATCTCCCATCAAACCTGGGAAGGATGTGGAGAAAGATGAGAAGTAGTAAAAAAGGGACATCAATGTCCTATCCTCAGAAGACAGAGAAAATAGCTTCTTGGGGAAAAAGAAGGCAGGGCTATGTGTGAATGACGTAGTGGGTGAGTGAGGCAGGTGCTGTAGAGAGGCTGAGAGTAACCGATATTAGCATCACATTATTGAGTAATAGCTGACCAAGAGATAAGAACAGGGATGAAGTGACCACTAATGTCAATAAAGGGCGTTGCCCATTCTAGCCAGGAGGGAGGAACTGCTAATCAGAAGGTAGGACACTGGCCTTCCCTGGTGGTCCAGTGGTTGAGAATCTGCCTGCCAGTGCAGGGCACGTGAGTCTGAACCTTGGTCTGGGAGGATTCCACATACCATGGGCAACTAAGCCTGTGCGCCACAACTGCTGAACCTGCGCCCTAGAGCCTGTGCTCCCAACCAGAGAGGAGACCCCCATCTAGAGAAGTCTGATGCACAGCAACAAAGGCCCAGCACAGCAATACATAAATAAAATTTTATTTTAAAAAGAAGGTAGGACACCATAGCAGAGTCAAAAAAAAATTTAAAGCTCTCCTAAGGCAATAGAAATAAAAGCAAAAATTAACAAATGGGACCTAATCAAACTTATAACCTTTTGCACAACAAAGGAAACTATAAACAAAAAGACATCCTACAGACTGGGAGAAAATATTTGCAAATGATGTGACCAACAAAGGCTTAATTTCCAAAATATACAAACAGCTCATACAACTCAGTGACAAAAAAAACAACTCAGTCTAAAAATGGGCAGAAGACCTAAATAACCATTTCTCCAAAGAAGACATATAGATGGTCTACTGACACGTCTCTATCGATACATGAAAAGATGTTCAACATCACTAATTATTAGAGAAATGCAAATCAAAACTACAATGAGAGACTTTCCTGGTGGTCCAGTAGTTAAGAATCTGCCTGCCAATGCAGGGGTCATGGGTTCGATCCCTGGTCTGGGAAGATTTCATATACCATGGGGCAATTAATTAATGTGTCACAGCTACTTAAGTCTTCATGCTCTAGAGCCTGTGCTCTGCAACCAGAGAAGCCACTGAAATGGGAAGTCTGTGTACTGCAACTAAGAGAAACTCCCGCTCGCCACAACTAGAGGAAGCCTGTGAGCCACAACAAAGATCCAGGGCAGCCAAAAAAAAAAATCAATTAATTAAAAAAAACCTACAATGAGGTACCACCTCACACTGGTCAGAATGACCATCATTAAAAAGTCTACAAATAACAAACTCTGGAGGGTGTAGAGAAAAGGGAACCCTCCCGACACTGTTGGTAGAAATGTAAATTGGTGCCGCCAAGATGGAAAACAGTATGGAGGTTCCTTTAAAAACTAAAACCAGAGTTTCCATTTGATCCAGCAGTCCCATTCTTGGGCATATATCGAGACAAAACTATAATCTGAAAAGATGCATACACCCCTATAAGTTCATAGTATTTACAATAGCCAACACACAGAAACAACCTAAATGTCTATCAATATATGAGTGGATAAAGAGGATGTGGGACATATATACAATGGAATACTACTCACCCATAAAAAGAATAAAACAATGCCACTTGCAGCAACATGGATAGACCTAGAGATTATCACACTAAGCGAAGTAAGTCAGAAAGAAGAAGTCAAACACTATATCACTTACACGTGGAATCTAAAGATATAGAGTACAGACTTGTCATTGCCCAAGGGGAAGGGAGAGAGAGAGATTAAGAGTTTGGGACTAGCAGATACAAATTGTTAAATACAGAAGGATTAAACAAGATCCTATTGCATAGTACAGGGAACTATATTTAATATCCTATAATAAACCATAATGGATAATAATTTTTTAAAAAAGCTAAGGTAACTCCCCTGGAGATCTTTGGGACTAAGAACTTCCCTGAGACTGTATGTGTGTGTGTATAAGTGTTAATCCCTTATAAAAGCAGCCCAGTGGCCTCTGATTAGCTTAAGATCCCTACCTGGCTTGAAACTCTGTGAAAGAGAGTGAATTTGCCAGGGCTCCGGATGTCAGGTAACTAATGGACATTACCAAATTCCTCAGGGGCCATTCCTCCTCCTGCTGCTGTCACCTGTAAAAGAAAATGACATGTAACATTAGACATGAAATAAGGGACCAGACACCAAAAAGGGTATATGCTCTTTCACTCAAGGAGCACGGCCGTAGTAGGTAAAATGATGATGATGATCACCACTCTTCTACTTCACAGAGCTGAGAAAGATTCAGATGAACCTGAAGTACACGATCAAAGCCAGTTTTAAGTTTTCTAAGATTCCTAACTCCAGGCAAGTAGCTCCCAGTCTAGTAAAGTAAAAACTATGCTTCCTTTACTTGAGAGAAAAATTGGGAATTCAACATAAAAGGAAGCTCTGAAACCCAGAATTATAAAGGGCAATGAAGGTTCGATGTGAATGCAAAGTTAATGCAAGAAAGTGACTCAAAAGAGGATAACTAATTTTAGATTAGATAATCAGATTGTTCTGAAGGCTCTCTTGTCCAAAACATCTTCTTGAAGAAAGGCTCAGGACTTTCTATGAGACAGAAAGGAGGTTTGTGGGACAGCAGATTTGACACAGTTTGGGCAGGTAGGTTTGTATATTCCCTATGTAGGGATGAATCTGCATGGGGACCAACTTCACATTTCTCCTGTGCTATGAACCACGGTGTGATGGAGAAAATGTAAAGATATGTACTGGGATCTATTTGTCATCAGCAATCAAAACTCATTTTGCAAACCCCCTGCCTCTCTGACCTATACCTATAACCTAGACCTAGATCTATCTCTAAGCTGCCTTTCTCCCAAGATTTTGCTTCCAGTTTAGGAACTCATTAGCATTCCCCTCCCGGCTCAGGGGCTCCCAGACTCATATGCCCAGAAAATAAGCATTGGAAGGGACATCTGGGAGAGGCCCAAAGAGGGGAAGGGAGTCTCAGCACCAGAGTGAGATGACTTTAGAAACTGCCATGTCTGTCAGCCCGCTGAGCACACTATTCAGGACTCAGGTCACTGTGGAGCACACCACCTTCTTTCCGCTCCACCAAAGAAGAAAACCAACAATCCAAAACTAAAAAAATAAGGGAGAGGAGTAGAGTTCACCTCGCCCCCAATTTGCCTGTAATCTCAGAGTATCTTATTTTACTGAGTTCCATAATCCCTTCTCTCATTCAGCAGCTCCCCTTAGTTTCCCAGCAACTGAGATGTTTTCTTTCTCTTTTCCTTCTGATTATTTTCAATATAGCTGTATTATAATGCAAAGGAGCCTGAGTTGAAATTTAGGGTAAATTCCTCACAAAATCTCTGAGGATCTTTTCCTACTATCCAACCCCTGGATGATGGCTGGGAACAAGCTCCCTGAATTTGGGGTAAATCTGAGGCATCAGGATCTTTGGTTATGACTTGCCACTTGCTTCCCAACGAGCCAGAGTTCTTGACTCTAAATAAAAATTAGTCGTACAATTTGCATGTCATTGGGTCTTTGAGGTAAAAACATATAAAGCTTCTCAGTTTTTCTACTAAGTTTTTAACCTAACTTTCCCCCTCTATCTGTCCTTCCCCTCCTGACCTGCCCCCCAAATCTCACAGCCTTACTTTCTTTCTTGAGGAAGCACAGGACTGTCAGGAACTGATGCTCTTAAAATTGGAGGCTCTATATACTCAATAGGTTAAGATCCTAGACTCTTGGCTTCTAGTCTTGGCTGGCGGCTGCTAACTCACTGTGAGACTGTGGACAAGGCATTTCCTTTCCCTAAGCCTCAGTTTCTTTCTCCATAAATTGGGAAGTTGAATTAGATGGTCTCTAGTTTCCTTTCTAGCGCTGGTCATCTATGATTCTATGAGGAAGAAGACATACTGTCCTTCCATCAGGAAGTGAAGTATTCCTGCCCTTCATACTTTTCTCTCAGGGCTACAGCATAGAGAAGCTCCTCTGTAGATGCCTGCCTTCTCAAGCTGGCTTAAATTAAGGGACGAACAAGTGAGTTCCAGTAGGAGGCCAAACTCCTTTCATTATGAAGAAATGATGTTAAAAAGGTAATCTAATTCTAACCCTGAATCTTGACAAAGCAGATGAGACAAGGCGGGTATGGGGCACAAAAAAGCATGACACCCCCCCTTGCCCCCAACACACAACTTAAGACTGTTTAAGAGTCTGAGCACACATTTGGCCTTGCCCTAGGGAACTCTGTATAACCAGTGACTGCTTAAGCCAATACAACTGTGTGTGGATGGAAGAAAGCACGGACATGTGTAAATACTTCCAGAGCATAGGTGTAGATGTTGTCAGTACACATACACTCAGCCTGTTCTCTCTTACTTTAGGCCTATATGTGCTGTCTGAGAAGCTATCGTGGGAGGGGACACCGCATCCAGGTCTTTCCCCTCCCCAAAGTCAGAAAGGAAGAGACAGTGAGGCAGGAGCTACTTGGCTTCCTATAAATTGTTTTGTCCTTCCTCACAGCTGCAATCAGAAGCTAAGGGCTCCCGCAGGCCTTGTTCTGATCTGCTGCAGGCGATGGAGGGTTTTTGAAACCGAGAGGACTTGGCTGCAGCCCCGTTTCAGCTGCCATTGGGGCTGGCTAATGGGCTCATTCGGGAAGACCCCCGCCTGCTGCACTAAAGAGTCCCCCGCCGACCCCCTCCCCAGTCCCAACCCAATTAATAAATGGGGGCTCCCACTTTATGGCTCTGGGAGAAGGAACCAGAGATACAAATGACCCCTAGGGAGGGAGAGAAAAAGGCCTTCCAAGAATCAAGCCAGAGAATTGTGCATCCACAGGCACATGCTGCCACAGGCTAGTCATATCCCACTTTCAAAGCATTAACGGGGAAGAAACTGGCAAAAAAACTGTATTTTCTTTCCCAGATCCAGAGTGGGATAGCATTTCTGAAGTCTGAGGGTACACCCCAGGAATCAACTCTCTTTCACCTGGTTCTCCAATCTGAAAAAGACAGAGTGCAGGTGACCATCTGGGCACATAGCACACACTCAACTATTTTCCAGGGGCTATCCCTCCTACTAAACTCTGCAATACTGAACACAGACATATCCCATCAATTATTTGGTTAATAAACATTTTCTACTTCTTAAAAACAAAGCAGCTACCTCCTTCCAAAATCTCATCACCATGAACAGTATAAATATGTCCTGAGGTTATCATCCTTACCCTATCTTGTATTTCTCCCCTCACATCCAAACTATCATCAAGCCTTGCTAATTCTACTGACCCCTCTCTTCTCCTTCCCCTTGTTTTACTCTAGTTGCAGCTCTTAGGGCCTTACATCTGGACAAGAACAGTAATATCCTAGCAAGTTTTTCTGCTTCCATGACCTAGTATAGCTGCAAAAGTCCTGAACATTGTGTTCATCTCATCATGCTCTATTCTGTTGCTGCTTACCAAATCAAATTCCTCATTCAGGCCACCAAGACTGTTCCTTCATTTCCTAATATTTTTTCCTTTATTATCCTGACTACTCCATTCACAGCCCTCTGCATAAAACACAAAGAAACTTTCTATAAGTTTTCTCTCTCCAATCACCTTCCTCCCTTCTGTTTCATGTCCTCTATCTTCACTACCTTCAAAGAATCTTTTCTGGTTAACTCTGGTTTTTCCCATTATTTCTTTGCTTTGCTTCCCTCTGTACTAGGTTACTGTTTTATTTTATAACATGCATCAGTATGTTCACTTATAAACACCAATCTCTCCACTTCCCACTCAACTTTAAGAGTCATCTCTCACTAGATCCAGAAGCTTCCAAAGATGGGACCCTCCCATAATCTTCCCCAGAAGTTGCCCTGTACTCAGGACATGATCCAGCTAATGATATTACTGCTCCCCATAGAAGCAACCCTCAAGGTATAACTCTTGGAATATCATATCAAACAACTACATCAAATACAAACTTGTTTTTGTACAATGTCAACTCTCAGGCTGCCATGTGCCGTTACCAACACTGAGCTTGGTACTGAGTCTTTTCAAAATTACAAATTGTTTCATGACTTCAAAGTGTGTTGCAAAACAAAACAAAAATATTGGAAAAAAAAAAAAAGTACAGTAACCATAGGATTTTATCTTCTTAATGCATAGTATATATACTGCTTTCTTTGAAGCCCCCTTAGGATGAGAAGTCCCATTTTGTTCCCTAAGATTAATCCTATATTCTCAGGTCATGACCTGATTTTCTAGAATGCAAATCAATCCCAGAGGCAACAGTAAGGTTGTTTCCTACCAGCCTTGCCTGTAGCTGGTCTCTGACCATCACATTTTCAGAAGGTCCCTTGGAATAGAGAAGTCATTCATGAGTCGCTCTCAACTACTTAGGAAGTACTTCCTGAGAGTAACTTCACTTCCAAATACTGACACCACTTCCTCTGGTTTAGCCCTGTGTGATTTTGTTGTTGTGTGTCGCTAAGTCGTATCTGACTCTGCAACTCCGTGGACTACAGCACACCAGGCTCCCCTGTCCTGTGTGATTTGACAGGAAAAAGTGACCTGCCACCTCCTTTTATCTCCTACATATTGCTCAGAACAATAAGGACTTGCCTTTTATCCTTTCCATTCTTTAGCCTCAAGGTGCTTAATAGTCTAGATAATAAAAGCAAAGGTACTGGGATACCCAACATATAGTAGGTTCCAGACAATGTTAGTCACCATTTTCTCCCTTCTTACTCCCAACACTTTCTCAACCTTTCTGGGTCTGTTTTTTCACTGCCTAACGATGGCACTAAACTAGACAAATTAATGCCCTTTTGTAGCTCTAGCATTCTCTGACTCAGATTCATATATTCTGGTTTGTTTGCTCTTCTATGCATCATCCTTACTTGTATCTAAAATGAAGGGGAGAGGAATAACATTATAGTTTCCAGGTTGACCTAAAACATATAAAACCACCTGCAGGGGAATGTTAGTACTCCAAAAATACAAATAATTTTTAGCTTGGTATATCCATATCATTTCCTCCTTAATCCTGGAATACTCTCTTGAACTACGTAGATAGCAGTGCTAAGCAAAATGTCCTATATATAAATTATTTGCTTAATGTAATCTAGTTTCCCGAGTGAAACTGTCTGCACAGCATCCCTCAGTTTAAGGGTTTCAGGCCGATCCTCCAACCATAAAGGTAACACTACTGTAATCAAGGGGACGCTTTACTCTTTAATGGGGCCTCCTTGAAATAAACTGTGAATCTTTAATGCAATTATTCCCTTTCACTACCCCAACCACAATTTTGCCTACCACTCTATCTTATCTCTTCTTTAAAAGCAATTATACACTGTTTCTTTCTGCAGCCCCACTACCAGACTTCTCCAGTTCTCCCTTCTTTCCTTTATTTCCATTTCCTTCTCATATTGCTTCATTTTATAAGAGAACTTTGGTTCCCTAACAGAAATTGCAAATACTAATTCAAGGCCAAACCTAGAAGCTCCTGAATTTATAAAAGGGATCAGGCTCCTAAGTTTTCTCTAGCTCTCTGAATTCAGCCTCTTTTCTCCAGTGCCAAAAGCATTCAAAATTGCATAAGCCTTGGTGGAGAGGGTTATCCGTCCACAAGCTGACCCTAACCAAGGGTGTCCCTCATCAAACACAAGAGGGATCCTCTTCCTGAGACAATCCATCAGAAAGGCTCCTAAAAGACAAGACATTTAGCTCAGCTCTTCACTTTGCTCTGCTACACTGTAGCCTTCTAAAGGTCTCTCCACGCTGCCTCCCTCAGGGGTGATTTTGGACTTGGATAAAATGTCCTTCACTCTTTTCGAACTATCAACATGATCTTCAAGTTACAACCATACCAGAGCACAACATCCCCATATCTAACTATTTTCAGGTCCGAAGGAACTTATGTCTAAAAGAGTTGATTTCATGGTTATACCTTCTCATTCTATGATGAATGAGAACTATGATGTGGCTGAGGGCTGCATACAGCTTTATTAAGAACTACCCACCTAGAAAGTATTAAAGACTAACTGTGTATCAACCTCTTTCTTTCAGCCTTGGACTACTAATTCTTGAGACAGAGATATGAGAGCAATCCAGCGGTCAAGTGTTTTGGCAACCTACTGATTAATCATCAGGGCATCAGAGCAACCCTCACGTGCTCGCTCTCTTCTCACCAAGCTTTACTTCCTAGAGACACCATCTGCAACTGAGCTATTAGCAAAAGCAAGTTTCAGCATATAAGGGAAGAGAATGAAGTGAAGGTTGACCAGTTAAAGAATCTCTTGTACTCCACAACATAAAGTACTGCAATAATTAAAAGCTCCTTTCATAGCTCTTAGCAATAAGAAAGTTATTTTGCTTTTTCTTTCACCTTTCACGCCATTAAGTTTGTCTCCTGAATTGCTTCTCACTACCCTTCAAAACTACAAAGCAGCAGTAATTCTAAATTCCTTGCAGGATTAAGCAATCAATATCTCTGGCAGGACTAAAGCATGAGAATTGGGAAGTGAGTGGAGAAAAGAAAGATAGGAAATGAAGTGGACGGACAGGAGATGGAGAGCTAGCTGCACATGGTGAGAGGTGTGGCGGAGTACCACCAGTGATTCCTTTAGGTGTCAAACCTCCCCCAACTGGCTTGGAGTAAACTCTCACTTGAGTACTACTAAGGCTATATAGGAACACTAGAAATGCCACACCTGGACAGAAAAATTAACCAAAGTGTCCAGGAATGCTCTTCCTCTCAGGACAACCAGGAGACTTAGCAGTTCATTTCTCCTTTGGAATGTTTGACTATTTACTTGCTTGAGGAACTCCCCACATCCATTTCCCCTAGCCCTTCAGGATGACTAAGTTGTGAACAGAGAAGTAATTCAAAACCTTAAAAAAAAAAAAAAAAAAAAGTCAAGCTATGGGGCAATCTTTAATAATAATGAAAATCCCAGTTCAGCACAAAGAACTGTTAACTTACTTGAGGCATTAACCATACCACACAGTTAAGGATGCCTATCTTGGAACAGATAGTGCCTAAGAAATTTAGGTACTGAACAGTATGGTTCCTACTTAGAAACAGCCTTGAGTGTGATGGAGAAAAAAGTCCAGCTTAGATAGGTCCTCAGCTTTCAGGCCAAGATTTGAAGACTGTCATTGCTATGAAGCGGAAATAATATTCTCTATTAGGTTGAAGTTCACACTCCTAGTCATGAACTTGCAGTATAAAAAGACTGAAAATGAATTCCTTTTCTCTGGAGACTAACAAGAAACACAAGACTCCAGGAACTGGAACAATCTTGAGCTCTCCATTCTCCTTGGGTAAAGATATGACAGCCCACAGGCAAGGGAACATCATACTTAAAACTGTGGGGATTCAAAAATACACTGGCAATCCTCATCACCAGTTTTTGAATTAGATTTCTTCCTAATTTCCTTGTTCTGCTGTACTCCTTAATCTTGTATGATTGCTTATTCCACACACAACTTCCTGATACCTATGTCCCCTCTTCTTGTCTCCTGATACTTTTCCTGTCCTGTCTACTTATGTCCTAACTAGCAGGACTGCAACAGACATTACAAGGGAGAGTTTGGTCTTGTGTGTCTTAAACCATGAAAGAGAAGGGAAAGCAATTTTCTCCTCAGTTGGAGACAGGAAAAGTTTTGGAAATAACAGGAATTTTACCCCTATCAACAATTTTGACTTACTTCCTGGATTGGCAATGTATCAGGAAATCTCAACAGAGCTGGGAACACTAATCCATCCCCATGCTGACCTTACTCATGGTAACACAGGAACTGGTGTGGGGATGAGGGTCTCTGATTGAAGAGATTATTTTTTGGCCTAAACAGCCTCATACCAACTTCTTTTGATGACGGTTGAGCTCAAACCCACTTACCTCTCCTTTCAGAAGGAGTCAGGGTACATGAAGCTCAACTCTTTTGACGGCCTGGCACCATCATTACTTTTGTACAATGGTTTTCTACTTTAGAAAATCACATCTTATGGTTTCCCCCAATTCTTATTTTCTAGTTCCCAGTATAATGTTTTGAAGCACCTCTTCAAACCCTAAGAACTTCTTTTTCTGGTAGTCTATGAGTCTACAGAGATTCTGAGACACAGCACCCCTAGCATAAAATGGAGGAAAAATGCCCTTTATATATATAATTAGATCTGCTCAAAGGGTACAAATTAAGAAGTAAATGCAATGGAGCAAAAGTGGTATAGTAACAGGAAATATTTAATTTTCCAATCTCCACTTTCCATTTTTATAAACTGAAAGAAAAAATTTAATATATTACAAAATATCTGTACATAAACAAAGTAAACCCAATGGGAGGCAAAACAAAGAGAGAGAAAGGAATAGTGTCAGTAACCTAATCAGGGAGAATGAGGTCTCAACTGACACTTTTCTGATGCAGCATTCTCTCTCAAAACCTGCTGGTAACCATTTTAGTACTGTAACTATATATGCATATTACACACACGCACACACACACACGCACACACACACACACAAGTGGTTTGGGTGATGTCTATGGCATAAGCTAAAAGAAGTCCTACTTACAAGTTTGTGCTAACTGCCCTGCTTTTAAGCGTATAGATTTGATGTTTTCTTCAAATTCTTATCATTCCAATGGACAGTTGAAGAAGAAACTAAAGAAACCGGGTCAAGCAAATTTGTTTTCAAAACCACAAAAATGATCATGGTCAAACCAGTTTTGCCTCTCACTTGTGAACAGAATCAGATTTCTCATCTGTTCAAAATAATGTGTTTAATGGACTTAGTATCTCCCATGGTTCAATAATTAAAACCAAAACCACTTCTGAATATAATTAATTTGGTTTGTAATTTTCTAATACCCAAGTAGAAATTCCACCAAAACTTTACTTCCATCACATTTATAGATAACATAGCTGAAAAATTACCAAATACCTTTTCTTCCTCCACACAGATATTCCAGGATATTTGAGTTTCTTTGTCCCTTTGCCTTTAGAAATAGTCAAAATTGCCAGATCTTTTCTATTGAAAGGTTAGACTCCCAAATTGGGGATGGAGGTTGAAATGGGATCATACACACACACAAACACACACCACACACACACACACTCACCCCGTTCCCTAATAGAAGGGATAGGGGAATGGAGACTTAAGTACATTATTTAGAATATTTGGCATAATTAAAATTAAGAGTTGGGGAGGGAAAAACATTATTGATGACTGCTGATAACCAAAATACAATTAAAATATATAGAGATTTTATTCATATTTGATGGAAAACCAATTTTTCTCACTGGATACTTTTGAAAGGATCCAGGCTTAAGTTCTCTAGTCAAAAATGGGAGAGTTGGGCCCAATGTCTTTAATTCAAATATTCTAAAATACAAAGGCCCATGTCTGAGGACTAAGAAGTCAACAGACAAAAGGTTCAGATGAACTTTAATGCAATTTACCAACAGCGTGTCAGTGAGCCTAGCAAATCTAACTGGACTCACCGGTATAAAAAGCCATCAATGCCAAAATGGCTAGAAGTTTCTCTTTTTAATCAATGATTGGCCCTGAGGGCAAGGCCAGACCAAAACCCAGAGGATAATAAAGAAATACACACACCAGGTATCTGCCTATTTCAATAACAGGGGAAGATAGTCTTTATGTAAGTATCAGAAGAGGATTCTTCTTTAATTTCTTTACATTTTTTTTTTATTAACGCGTCTCTCTCTCACAAGTAGTGTTTATTTTTTAATATATGAACTTGGCATTGAAACATAAAACTTTACTTAAGAGTTCTGTAAACTATTCTCCAAGATACTGAAACACATTTTGCCTTTTCTTTGTAAAGGGGGGCTAACCTACATTTCACAAGCATCTAGGTCTGTGCAGGTAATTTCTATAAATGTGTATGTTTTAAAAACACATTATATGCTGGTACTCACACAGAACTGGAAGCCAGAATGAGAAACCTCCCAGGTTATCCCATCCTGAAAGTCTTCCCCTCTTTCATTTTCTGATAATAAAGCAAAATTCTTGCCACGAAGTCATAATTTAACCCCTTTTACCAAAACCAAATCTCTCTGGAGGAAAATCTTTAAAAGAATTGGCAGGATATTCATGCTGATATGTGTGTATGTCAATACTGTTCTTTCTTATGGGATACTCTTTCAAAATTACTTTTTTTTAAAAAGGTCTCAGGTAGTGATATATCTTCAGAAAAATATTCACCCTAAACTAAGTTACATTTCCATGTATTTTCAGGATGTATTTTTTTTCCTCTTTGACAATATTACAATGCTCTGTTTCAAAGGTTTTTTTTTACATAAAAAAATATGTGTAAACAGTATGCTAACTGATGTTACTAACCCTCCAGGTATGGAGGGATCATCTCTAACCCTACCTCAGCAGCAATGTCCTAGGCTGTTTGCATCTACAAATCAACTTCACCATCAGAACATGGTTAAAAAAAAAAATTTTCAGAATTGAAGATTTACAGAGAACAATATAGGAGTTTGAATTTCCTTTCCTTTATTTCAAAAAGTAAAGAATTATCCCAGGTTCTTGGGCATCTCAACAATTAATTTTTTTTCCAAACAAATGCCTCAAAAAGAGAGAGACAGAGAGAGAGAGAGAGAGTCTATAAAGATGGGATAAAAAAGGTAAAGAGATGGGATAAAGTCTTCCTACTTGCCCAAGAATGCCACTTTCTACAACCTGCTTCACGTGCAGGGAGGGGGGGGGCATGTCTTCTCAAAGTGGAGCAAACTTTAAGAATGAGCAATTTATTTGGAAAAAAGGTATGTTCAAGATGCTCAATGGGTAAAAAAAGAGTTCACTTGAAAGCAAAAATGTGAGATGGTGGAGAGGAAGGAAACATTTATTTAAACCAGCCAGTCACTCTGTTTCCCTTAAAGCAAAAGCCTAAGAGCAGCTCAAATTCTGTGAACACTATTCTCTTAAAAAAAAAAACAAACCAAAAACGAAAGAAACCAAAAAACCTAAATTCAAAAGAAACCATTAAAAAAAAAGCCAAACTTTAAGAACCTCTCCTGAGCCATCTCAAAATTGAAACTGTTTCCTTCTTCTGCTCAAGAAGTGCAGGAAATGAACTAATTAAACATTTACTTTTCAATTTAATGACCCTCTCCATATTCTCTACTTATATTTACTAGGTAGAGTTGAAGTAAATATTCTGACTATATCCCATCCAGGAGGAACTGGTGCCAATATCACTATTTTATAAGTCGCTTGCTAGGAGCAAGTGAGCAAGGAATACAACAGATAGCTTTGCAATAGCCAAATGCAGATGATTACCTCGCTCTGGCAAATTATTTCATTAAAGGTTCAGAGGACTGGATGGAAGAATGGATAGGGAAGGAATCTTTCAGGACTCTGAAGTCTCTAGGTTAGTAAGGAACTCCTCTCCCTCTTCCCCCTCTTGGAGGGACTCTTGTAGGCCCCCGATACACTTTGCCATAAGCAGAAGACTGAGCTGAGGCCCCCCAGTTAAGGCTTGCTCCTGAGCTGCTGGTCCCAGTGGTTCCTGGCCCCAGCTCCCCATAGTTTTGCAATTTGGTCTCTGCATGTACCACAGAGTTGCTGCTTCCCTCAGCCTTCAGGAATGGTTGCCCGACCACTGAGTGTAATGCTAAGGGGACCCTGGCAAAACGGAGGTCCTGGTCCCCTGGGAACTGCACTGACCCTGTGCCCTGGTAACTGCTGGACTCCCCAAGGTGGCTCACAGAGCCCGAGAAGGTCCTGTTCTTCACCAGGGTCTGGGCCAAAGATTCTGTCAAGGCTGGACCAGAGTTGCGTTCATCAGTGTCAGTGGCACTGAACCCTGTTTCAGGCCCGTCAGTGTTTCCGTAAGTCCTGTTAGGATGGGGTCGGGTGGAGTAATCCATTGATCTCAAGGCCTGGTGCTCATGTGGCAGGTGGCCAGGAGGCTCTGCTTCAGGCTGGGATAAAAGTTGCAGCAAGGCGGCTGTCACGGCTGGGTTCAACTCCTGCGGGGCGCTGGAAAGATCGCCTTCAACCAGAGGGGGTGGAGGTGGCGGCGGTGGAGGTCCGGGGGGCTCAGGGGGCCTCTTCTCTGGTGGAAGAATGTGAGGAGGACATGCTGTGGAAGGGTTACTTCTTTTAAACACCATCTTAAAAATCACATGTGATTATAAACACAAACACACACACACACACTGCCCAACATAAACAAATATCAATATAAGTAACCAAATATATATAAAGCAAAAAACCTTGGGATCAGGAAATCGCAATTTATAAATAAAATCAAGTGATTAAAAGTAAAACAGTTGCATTCTGGATCTAACAGCTGGTGTTAAAATCATGTATTTCAAATGATTGTCCTGATTTTTGTCTGAGATCTCCTCCATTTCCTTCCTTAAGGAACTGTTCTAATATGTAGGCTGTTGGTAGCCTCCCCACCCCTTTTTGCTGTTGGATCAAAACATTAATGAAAATAAAGTAGAAAGAAGGAAGATGAGAGGGAACAATACATATGCTGTGGTCACATATCTAGGACATAATCTTGCTGTACAACAGGAAACTTTGTATGGACTTAGCTAACACATTTTACAGAATGTTTGATGATATCAGGTTAACACGTAAAATAAAGCTAGAAGAATATACAGGTGAGATGAAATTAGTAAAAACCTTTCATTACCATCATGTATACACATACACTTGCTTCTCCCAGTTTGAGCTCCTTCTCCCCATAATCACAGTCTGAAGAAAACCACCGTACTGTCATTCAGCTTCCTATGTTACAGTAATTATAAAAAGTCACTACAGCAATGTCATGCAGAATGGGCTGTTGATAAACATTTGTTTATCTTGGAGACAGTGAGAAGAGTATTTAGAAATGTATTGAACTAATACTATACTCTGTCTTTCCAAAGGTCTTATTAGAACCACTCCCTAGACATTTTGTTACCCACAACTGGATTAATTTGCCTAACCATGGCAATCATTGTCTGATAATGAACTCCTGCCAAGGCAAGAGACTAGAAATGTAAAATGGTGTGAGTTTGAGGACACACAAAACCAAGTAGTCAGAACCATGCCTTTAGAGAGTTGGGAGTCACCTTGCTGAAGAAAAGACTGTTTTGGGATATCTTTCAAATGACTGATTTTTCTGTTCCCTAATGAAGCATAGTTTTAAATGTCCATATAATCAATTCTTTATTATGAGACAGTGATATAAAGTCATTACTCAGGCAAGCCAAAAGTAGTTTTTATAATTATAACAATTAGGTATTTTGGTAGCATATATACCACAATTATATTTTGCAAAAACAATCAGTAAAGTAAGCATACCCTTAGTGGGCAGGTGCTATACGTAAATACAATTAGGGTGACCAAGAGTCCCGATTGCCTGAGACTGAAGGAGGTTCCCAGGTTTAAAACTTTTGGTTTTAAAACCAGGACAGTACAAGGACAAGTTGATCATCCTATATACAGTACCCACTCAATTTTTTGTTAACAGACTGGCTGGCTGACTAGATGGTAGAGAAAGCTAAATTAAAGGATGAAAAATTAGCTATAGAAAACTCACAACTTGAAAAGTAGACATCCAAAAACAGGAAAGCTAACTGGACTACAAATATCTATAGATTTCAGAGTTTTTCACTATCAACACTACACATCTCACTACATAAGAACATCACAGTACCAGTTATTTTAAAAAGTATTTTTGGTCTATACATGAAATGGAACACCAGTTTTTTTTTTGTTGTTTTTTTTTTAATACTAAAGGGCAAACAACTTTAAAAATGCCTAACTGCAAAAATGGACAAAGCTAAACTTATTTTCTTCCATCTATACTACATTTCATATTTAAACTTTGCCTTTTATACAAATAGTTTAGTTGTATTTCAATAGAACTAATTCTTGAGCTCACATTCTTTCACATTTATGAGAGGACGAAAACTATTTCAAAATAGCAAAGGCAGACTGGTTGTAAAGAACTATTAAAGGCTAATAAAACATCTTAAGAATTAAAAATAAAGATCACATTAAAAAAAAACATAGTTATAAGATTTAAAGTGTTAACAATATTGCCAACCCTTAACAGTCTGTACCAGTGGTGAGAGGGATCAATGAAATATACAAATAACTGAAAATTTCATTTTACTAGTTAGATTCAACCATAACCATTTCTCAACAAGTACAGAATAGCTAAGTGAAGTGAAGTCGCTCAGTTGTGTCTGACTCTTTGTGACCCCATGGACTGTAGCCTACCAGGCTTCTCCGTCCGTGGGATTTTCCAGGCAAGAATACTGGAGTGGGTTACCATTTCCTTCTCCACAGAATAGCTAAACAGTAGCCAAAGGGATAGATTTTCATTTTCTCTGGCTAACTCAGTCTGCCCTCTGGTGGAAGTGCTGATGAACAGCAAAACAGCCACATGAGAGGTAGCAGGAGCAAGATAGAGGCAGAGAGTCACCAACTGGATAATCCAGAAGTGACTGAAATAATTAGTGATGGCATTTTTACTCTCCTCTGAAAAATAAATCCAGTAATTTCTGGCCATGAGCCAGGCCTAAATTTTAGTTCATTTTCACCATTTGACTGATAGCTTGTTGACTTAATTATTGGGTGAATTTCTTTCAATCACTATGCCATTTAACTTGAATAACTTCTTTCAGTTATTGATTATAATTTTTTTTGGTTGGTGAGGGGGGTGGGTGGTGGTACGAGGGAGGAGAGTATAAGAGATGAGACAAAGAGACCTGCTTTAATTCTAGATTTGCTTTCTCTGTTGAATAACATCCCAGAGTCTCTTAAAAACTATTGGAATTGTTATGACAAAATAGCAAAGCGAGTTAAGAAACACATTCATTAAGAAAGTACAGTAATTCTAGTTCTGCCTCTGCCAATAATATGGTTCCAGTAGTGGGACCACAGATAGGCTTATTTAAATTCCCTAGATCGCAGTTTCCTTATCCACAAAGTAAAGAGGGTAATTTATTTGTTACCTTTTTTGTAAAACTTTACATACAATAACTTATTTGATCCTGTACCAGTGGAAATAAGGCATATACTCTGCACCAACCGATCTGAAATGTGAATGCAACACCCTAAAAATTGAAGGTTAGTGTACTCCAACAGCCCTTGTACATCTTCTCATTTCCCCAATTCATGGGGTCTTCATGGACAGCAAAAATTTCCAAGGAGTTGAAAACACAGATTGTAAAGATTTTAGAAATAAAGACTGTGAATCAGAATTGACTAGAAAATTTAAAGTTCTTTTCCCTCTAATAAATTGCATGCTGTGCTTATGTAAGATCAAGGTATACATATTTCCTTTTTTCGATTTTTAAAAAATAATAATGTTCAGTTCCTAATCTGGGGTCCATTCACTTATCCTTCAGGAAGAGATTTAAAGAAATCATTTTTATATGCTATTTTTTGGAAAGGAAATGTACGGTGTTAATTACCTGCTTAGAAATCTTCTCAAATCATTCTTTGGGAGATTAACAATGATATTTTATTAGGGCTTTCTTGACTGTATGTTTCCAGGAACTCAGTACCTAGCATTCACTGTTCTAGAGTACAAGTGGCTATTTGTACAATCTGATAATGGTTTGCTTGGAAGGCAGATTTTCAAGTGCTAGTACTAGTTGACCACCACACACACAGTGGTTCAAGATGCATCACTAGCTACAGCTGTGGTTTTCTTGTGTGAGAACATAGGGACTTTACTTACCTACTTCCTAGGAAATGGAAAAACAATCAGTATACGAAAGGTGTTTTAAGAAGCTTTGAGACTTAAATAAAAGAAGCTGGGCAAGAAATACATCACTTGGTGCTATGTTCTTCTGTAGACTAAGTTACAGAAAAACTGAAACTGAGGCCACTGATGTGAAAAAGAAAACATTAGAGATTTTTAAGAGGATCAACAGCACCTGAGCTCAATGAGATTCATGACCGGTCTGTTTACCTGCTGCCTCCTCCTGTGGCATTGTGGGAGTTCTTCGGGGCCCCTGTGGCCCACTGTTCTTGTCACTGTTGTTTTCCTCCAGGTTGCCTGCTGGCTCCTGGGTTTTCATCAGTTGACTCAAAAGAACTGCCAACATATTCTGCATGTCAGCTGGTGTGCTTGAAGCTTCAGGGGTTGTCTGTTCTGCTGAAGGTTGGACCGCTGGGGCAGGGGCTATCTCCTTCAAAGATTCCTCTGGGGCTGTGGGCTCTGAGTCCTGCTGTTGGGAAGTGGCAGCCGTTAGGGCACTGATGGACTGGTTCAGGGCCTCCAGCTGCTGCTGCATCTCTGGGTTGGAGTGGATGTTAAGCAGCTGCGCCATCTGAGGAATGCTCAGGTCCGTTTGGCTCTGCAGCAGGTTCAGTAACACTGCCAATTCACTTTGATTCAACTGCTGTGTGATATCACCGAGGCCTGTGGGGAGACAGTGGAACCAATATAAGAGGATGAGGTGAGGCAAGGCAAGGACCTTTGCCGTCTTCAACTGACAACAGCAACTTACAATATCCAGTGAATGAAGTTTCGTTTTGAATGTCTCATTTTTCATGCCTCCAATTGTGACACATTTGTTATTCTTTATATTTTCACTTAAAAATACAGGGACTAATTAAAATATCTCTGTATTGTGAGTAAAAGTGACTTTATCTATATTCTTCAAGATCAGTGATTTTCAGCCCTTACTGTATATCAGGAGAGATTTAAAATTCAGAAGCCTTAGGTCCTATCCCTAGAAATCTGGCAATTGTTTGGAGGTGTTTATGTTTAAAGCTTTTTAGATGATTATAATGTGCAGCCAGTGTTGAAAGCCACTGTTTTAAATAGACAATGAAGGAAAAGTGAGCGAAGGAAGTTGTAATTCAGAAAAAACGGTTGTACCACAGGAGAGCTACTTTGTTGTTTATAAAAATTCACTATTACACAGTTTTGGATATATTTAGATCAAATAACAGTCCACAGAACTAACTACATTTAGCGACTATGATTTAACATGATTAAATTCTAAGGTCTTATCAAATCTAACACAGACAGGGCTCTGATTATAGGTTAGCAAGCCATGGGTAAACTAATCTTTAAATTCAGCTTACCTAATTCACTAATTTATGCCACACACTGAATTGAGATATTAGTTTTCAGGATAGGGAAATAATGTATTTTAAGTTTTCTAGACCACATGTAT
Source organism: Bos taurus (assembly GCF_002263795.3). Lineage (NCBI taxonomy): Eukaryota > Metazoa > Chordata > Mammalia > Artiodactyla > Bovidae > Bos > Bos taurus. The sequence continues at coordinate 39,912,755 of NC_037346.1, read as the reverse complement.
AAAACTGGGCTTATCTCCTTTTCCCCTTACATAATGCGGATATCAACTCTTTAATTCTTCAGTGGCTAAAAATTAAAACACACACACAGACACAAATCCTTACACTTGACCTTCAAAATCTGCCAAGTGCTTAATAAAAGCACAAAGGCTCCTTCCCAGCACTGACCTATTGCATCCCCAGCCCCAGGTTCCACCTTGCCAGGAGCAGGCTGAGGTGGTGCTGGACTGCTGTTCTTTACAGGCTCAGCACTTGTCCCTGAGATAGTTTCTTTTCGAGAGGCTTTGGGTGGAGGTGGCTCTTCTACCAAAACACCACTTTGTCGCTGCCGTCGCCGTTTCTTACTCCATAATTCATGGCAATCCTGCCAGTGGGGGAGGCTGGAAAAAGACAAAAGGGGAAATGTGTGTGGGAATGTGCACTACTGAGTGAATGGAGGAATAAGAGATTAAAATGGGAAGGCAAAGAGCAAGGGGAAATGGAAAGGATAAAGAAAATATAAAAATAACCAGAAAAGTTAGTAAACAGCAGCAGCGTAAATAGAATCATGGCATATGGTAGTCTGAGGAACTAAAGATCCAAATGCCCAAAGGATTTCTTTCTACAGTGAGAAATGAAGATCTTGCTAATAACAGAGACACACACACCTGCTCTATAAAAATGTCCATATTCCAGTCAAATGGTTAAGTTTTATAATTGTTTGTGCTTAGCATAACAAAAATTAAGGAGACTTTTTTTTTCTTGGTCAAATTTTAATAGGGAATAAACAGACCAAAGGTGACTGCCTTCTTAATATTTACAAAAAGCCCAGGCAAGGTAGTAATTTAAATCTTGGAACCACATGAGCACATTGTAATTAAACGATCTCTGTGTAAAATCAATTTATGTGTTACTTGGTCTCTAATGACCAAAAAACTGGTTCATTTTTTCTTTCTGCCCATTGAATTTCCATGACTGAATATTTTCATTTGTGAGGTTTAATACATTTCTGGACTTTCCAATACTCAATAAATTCCAGTAAGTTAAATCTTACCACAACACAGATTACCACAGCCAAAATTTCCAATTTTTGCTAAAAAGCTTACATACTTCAGTCACATTCAATGCATCAAAATTCAAACATAATAAATGAATTAGGACATTTCTTTGGATTATCAGATTTGTAGTTATTACCTGTTCATATACTAACATCTCATACATTTAAGATACAGTGTTCCTATAAGAAAGAAATGCCCATAAACTCTGACGTGAAAGTTATAATGCTGTCAGCGAAAGTCAAAGGTTTCTATCAGAATGTGAGATGGGGAGTGTAGAACCTCTGAGGATCCCATATAATAGAGAAAATTAATAAGATTCTGATAGAAGAAAGACACATTCAGAGACCATGTTTTCTATATAAAAATTCAGGACATATGGCCTGATAGATAGACAAACTACTGGTTTGATCCCTGGTCAGAAAACTAGATCTCACATGCCACAACCAGGAGTTCTCATGCCACAACTAAAGATCCCACATGCCATAACTAAGACCTGGTGCAGCCAAACAAATAAATATTTTAAAAAATAAATACATAAAATTAGGACTGTTCTTGCATGTATGGGATAACATGATCATTGCAGATATAAGGAATTAAAAAAGATGAAATGTTTAAAAACCTCTTTATTTGGTTGGCCACTGCAGCTTCTTTTTTAAAAAACCTATTATTTTTAGTTTCTCAGGTTTAGAGTCACTACAAGGCCACCAGCACTTACTCTGGAGGATCCATTTTGCTGAGCTCAACATCTTTAAGGAAATCACTCTGTAGAGTCTGTTCAGCTGTACAACGTTTGCTAGGATCTAACGTCAGCATGTGGTCCAGTAAATCAAGTGCTGCTGAAGGAATGCTGTGGAAAGGAAGAGCAAAAGAACAAGTTCACAATGACTCCACAGTTCTTAAGCCTGTAACCTTATGCCAAAGGTCTCTGAATTTCCAACTCCATGTAAAAACCATGAGAAGGGAGTTGGAACCTGGCTAAACAAGAAAGCAGATTTGCTTCCACACAGGATTCAAGAAATGCAATAGTACCACAGGTAGAAAACATGAAGCCTTGAATGCAAGACTATGATGAAACTCATAATGCTCAAAAATAAAATGTTTTCCTACAGTGTGTTGGCATAATAAACTGGGATAGCACTAATTCCCCAGGGCAAGAAAAAGCTAAGTCCAAACAACAGCCAAACACATAAACAAATAGATGTACATATTTGTCAAACTCACAAAGAGAATTCTTCTCGTAGGCGCCTTCTATATTGCTTCTTCGGTTTCATTGTATTGAAGTAGGGCAGCTTGATAACATCAGGCCACACAGCTGGACAAGGGCTACCACAGAGTCGACTGAAAACAAAGCAAAAAGCAAGAACAAGGAAGTGAGTGAGCATTATAAATTTTAGCGATTCTAGAAGCAGAAATGATTACCTCCTCAAGTATGGGGGCTTTTGGCTTATTAAACTAAAAGGCATGCAGAGAGGTAAAACCTCACCTCACTGCTTTAAGGACAGAGGAGTTGGCTAAAAAATAGTAATGAGAAAATACTGGCACAATAGTCCAAAATGATTCACATATTTGGCTTTGTAAAACATGTTCTTAATGTCCCGCATAGATTTTCATTACCAGTTTTGTTCTTGTTCAGTTAGCACTAATTTCAAAGAGCTGAACTGGTCCTATAATGTCCTTGTTGAACTAGCAGAAGAGAGCTTAAGACTGGAATTCTGATGGAAAACTGAGTTTACTGCATAACACATAATGGGTTATACACCATCTTTTTAAAAAAGTGTATATTAGCTTGTCATATTCTTCCCTTTAATCTTATTGCAAAACAAAACAAAAAAAAAAAATTCAAATTCCATCCCAATCCCAGACCTTACCCAAACCCTCTATTAAAGGCTCTCTTTTATAACTATCTGTTTACATAATGCATCACTTACTAAACTCTGAGTTCTTTGAAGGCAGGGACCTATTTCTGAATCCTAAAGTTTAACAGTGATAGGAATTTGTTAGAGAATAGGCTCAATGAATGTTTACTGAATAAAGTTGATCTTAATCTAACCCAAATAAGAATAAACAACTATTCTGAAAACAGTATGCTTTTACATGAAGAACTAATAAAAACTATGCAAATTAAGTAAGTGAAATACACTTACTTACATATATAAGTATGTACAGCCCATGACAAAATATATGGTAAACCTGACTGAAGAGAAACTTACTTGGACATAAGGAGCATAAAATCATTTAGTAGAATGAATGAAAAGTATTAGAAATTAGAGGATGAGATTACTGATCAACCTTGGGCACTCAGAACACATACACAGCTGTACCTGATCAGTTCTAGCTGAGCCAGTTCCAGATTGGCTTGAAAAATAGGCTTCTTTGTGAATAGTTCCCCAAGAATGCATCTAGAAATAATAAAATTGAGAGGTCAGAAGAGAAATCCCTGGAGCTTATTTAAAATGTATTTCAATAAACTTTTATAGTGTATCAGGTTGCATCTAATATACTAAAAAAGCCCAAAACTAAGGGCCTAACTTTCATAAAAGAAAATACTTCTTATGGTGAAAAAAAACATTAAGGATTAAGATTTGCTGGTAGATCAAATTTTTGCCACCTATAAAGGACAGTCTATAAGCAGAAACAAGAAGTCAAGGGACTTTCCTGGTACTCCAGTGGTTAAGACTCTGTGCGTCCAATGCAGGGGGCATGTGCTTAATCCCTGATGGGAGAACTAAGATCCTACATGTCACGTAGTGTGGCAAAAAAATAAAGAAAAAAGGAGTCAAGAGTCCTTTTCTACCAATTCCACTGTAAATTTAAGGAAATAGCTAAACACAAAAAACTCACTTCAATTTTACAAAGATGCTGAGCAATTTCAGTAAGAATAATATTAGCCTTTTTCTTCATCTGCCCTGCAGAATGGGCACTATATACAGCCCTCTTAACATTATATTTCTAAAGTTCATTGTCATCAGTCAGAATCAGTTTCAACAAGACTTTCAAATATATTATGCTTAAATTCTTTCACCATTTTGAAAAGGCCTTTCAAAACTATATTGACATATTTACACAGTCTCCAAGTATCTCTCCATAAATTATTTATTAATTATAAAAGGAAAACTAGTAACTATTTAGTACTGAAAAAAACAACACCTTAGCTAAGTGACCAAAGTAACATCCCCAGAAAAAGGCAAGCAGGGTTCATGTGAGTACAAATGTAATACCTTAAAAAGAACACTTCTGAAATATAAAAGAATGAAATTCTGCCATCTGCAACATGGATGGACCTAGAGGGTATTATGCTTAAGTGAAATAAGTCAGACAAATATAGTACATTACCATTTATATGTATAATCTAAAAAATAAAATGAATGAAAGAATGTAACAAAACAAAAACAAACACAGATATAGGGAAAAAACTAATGATTACCAGTGGGAAGGAGGAACTGGAAAAGAGCAATATAGAGGTAGGGGATTATTATGTATAAAATAAATAAGCTACAAGGACAGGAATACAGTCAATATTTTACAGTAACTTGAAATGGAATATAATCTACAAAAATTTTGAAGTATTATGTTGTATACCTGAAACTAATATTTTAAATTAACTAAACTTAAAATTTCAGCCAAAATCAAAACCGAAAAAAAGCCAAGTAACTGTTCCAGATTAAGAATGAAAACTAAATGTAATATGTGCTACTAAACTGGATCCTCTATTACATGAGGTATTGTTGCCAGGACATTATGAGCGTACTGACAAAATTAGTGTGTGAATATATGGAACTACTGGAGAAGGAAATGGCAACCCACTCCAGTGTTCTTCCCTGGGAAATCCCACAGACAGAGGAGCCTGGCGGGCTACAGTCCATGGGGTCACAAGAGTTAGACATGATTTAGCAACTACACCACCACCACTACCATATAAAATTACTTTCAAATGGTTCTGGAAAAAAGATATATATAGTACACATATACAAACATCCATTTTATTCTATGAATATACTGTATGTTATATGTAAGTACATATAACATACAACGTATATATATACACACACATATAAATATATTTTATTCTATGAATATACTGTATGTTATATTATATATAAGTACATATATATATTATATATACATACAACACATTTATATATGTGTATATATATAGATATAAAATATATGAATATAAAAGAAATGTAGGGCTTCCCTGGTGGCTCAGTGGCAAAAAAATCTGCCTGCCAATCAACGCAGGAGACACAGGTTTGATTTCTGATCTGGGAAGACCCCACATGCTACAGAGCAACTAAGCCCTTGCACCACAATCACTGACACTGCGCTCTAGAGCCTGGGAGCCGCAACTACTGAAGCCCATGCATCTAGAGACCACGCTCTGCCTGCGACAAGAGAAACCACCACAGTGAGAAGCCTGAGCACTGCAACTAGAGACTAGCCCCCCACTAGTCACAACCAGAGAAAAGCCCATGCAGCAACAAGACCAAGCACAGCCAAATATAAATAAATAAAATTATTTAAAGAAGGAAATGTGGCAAGTTAAAAATCAGTAAAACTAACATAAGTGATCTTAAAATAATTATGTTGAGTAAAAGCTGCCAATGTGAAAAAGAACATGTACATTATGATTCTATTTACCACAAAATTCTAGAAATATAAATCAATCTAAAGAGCGAGCAGGTGGGTGTGGGGAATGGGATGATGTGGACAGTAAAGAGGGACTACAAAGGAACACATGGATAATTCTGCAGCACGTTACTTTGGTTGTGGTGATGGTTTCACCAATGTCAAAACAAATTATACATGTTAAATATATGCAGTTTATTATAAATCTCAATTGAAAGGTTAAAAAAATTAGTAAATCTGAATAAAGACTATACTAACATTCTTTGTACTATCCTAGTATCTTTTCTAATTATTTCAAAATAAACTTAAAACATGAAAAAAATTACATCAATACTCTATACTTTTTTATACCTGAAATATTTTTTTCAAAATGTAAGGAAAGAAAAAAAAGGGACAACAAATCTCTTTTATGGCCTGTGTTCTGAAATGAGATTTATTTACAGATACTCCTAAAACCAGTGTTTACAGTCAGCCCTCCATATTTGTAGGTACCATATCCATAGATTCAACCATGAACTGAAAATACTCAGAAAATAAATTCCAGAAAGTTTCAAAAAATCAAAACTTAAATCTGCCACGCTGGCAACTATTGGAACATTTACAGTGTTTAGGTATTGTAAGTAATCAGAGATTATTGAAAATATAGTGGAGGATATGTGGGAGGGTGTGTGTAGGCTATATGTAAACACTACACTATTTAATATAACACACTGGAGCATTCTGTAAACACTACACTATTTAATATAACACACTTGAGCATCCCCAGGATTTTGCGTGCAGGGGGTCCTAGAACCAACCCTGCTGTGGGCACGGAGGGACGACTATAATACAGTTTAACTTTGAAATTCTTTAGCTTGACAAAATTTGAGAAAGCAAACAAACGTAGCTTTTAAAGTTAACAGGAACTTTCTTTTAGCATTTGTTAACCTCAAATTCTTACTTCCAATAGTCTCTCAAACCTTATTCACAGAAAGAAAAGTGTAAGCAAAATTTGTTTCTAATATTAACTGCCAAATCAAATTCCAAATACAGTGTTATCACAACAGGTAAAATAAAACATAGAAAGAACAACCCTGCTGAGTTTACAGACTCTAAGTACAATGTGTTATATTAGTCTGTGTGGCTTCTCTCTTGATTTTCACACTAAACTGCTCTGCTCCATCGATTAATTCTGCCAAGAACATCCCACAAAAACATCTTCAGAGAGACTACCACGAATCACCAAAGTATTAAGTGCACATCAAAAGTCAAGCAAAACCTCAATTCAATGAGTCACTGAGCTTTTAAAGAAAGCATAATTTTCTACAATTTTAATTTTCAACTGTGCTTTTGTGTTTTCAGTTTCTAGTCCTTCAGTGAGGAAGACATCATTATGTAATCAACACTTGGCTACTGCACTGAGGTGGTAGATTGCACAGAAATAATACCAACAGAGCTATGAACTTTCCCTGTGTATCTTAATGGGGCGTTAACTTTAGAGCCTAGCTGTGACAATTTAAAAGCTAATACTGTTAAAGCAAATAGTCCAGAACACAAACATACCCAGCTTGAGTCAGTAAAATTTAACTAAAGCTTCATTTGAGTTGGGTAGGCTACTACAGAAATTAAGCTCTTTCTCCATCACCCTTTTTAATTTTGAAATAAAAGCCCTGTAGTTCTCCTTTGAAAGAATGACATTAATAGAGGAGAGAAAGGATGGAAAAAAGTGATATGCTCCCTGTGAAGTATATGTGTCAGAATCCTAAAGTATGGAGGTCAAGGTCAGTGTGTATAAATAATACAGCTTAAGAAACAATTAACTAACATGACCCATATAATATGTCTATGCCCCTAACATACAAACTGTGGTCTCTAAATATAATTTTCTACTAAAAGGACACCTTAAGAGAAATGGCCAATTCTAGGTCTGTGGCAGGAAATGAACTAGATGAGACTAGAACCAGAAAACAATACAGGCTATCAATTCCACTATGGTTGAGTCAAAAGGTCCCAAGAATTAACCTGAATAAACTCCCAATGACTGAAGTCTGGACAGTTTGAAGAGGAATAAGGATGATAACTCTAATGAATTAAAACATGTCAAATATGTTTAAATCCATGAGTTCATAATGACACTAAAAATCAAACCCTAAACAACCTCTCTCTGGTCATCTTTGGAGGATAACAGTAAGCCACCTTATAATTTTGAAAACTGGTAAATAAAATGAAAGATTTAACCCGTTAATAAAACCCTTTAAAAAACTTTTTTTTGGCCCCACCCAGGTGGCTTGTGGAATTTCAGCTCCCCAACTAGGGGCTGAACCCATGCTCTCACCAGTGAAAATGTGGAGTCTTAACCACCAGACTGCCAGGTAACTTCCTAATTAAGCCTTTTCAATATCATTTGTACCCAAGGTTAGCCAAATAGATAATCTTTCTTTATTCCAAGAAAGAATGAAATGATTAGAATATCATACCACAAAAAAACCCAAATGAATTGATGGATACAGACCACTAATAGCTAACAACACTTCCAAACAAGACAATTACATATTATTACATAAAGTGGTGTGTGTATATGTAACTCCACTCCAATAGGGGTGAATATTTTATTAGACATTGTTTAGAACTGCCTGTGTAAGAGAATAATAAAAAGTTGACTAATTTGTAATGGATTTTTTTAATTGTTTTTAAATTTTCTACAGATAATGCACCCAGCTATTGCCTGTACTCTGGACAAGAGGCTCCCACCGCTTCCTACCCCCAACTAGGATATACAAGTGACTATGTGATCTGTCAGAAGTACACAAAACCATCTGTAAAATAGTTTCAGGGTCAGTGGGTATTGGGAATCAGACCTGAATTCACCTACAATTTATAGGAAATAAAAATAGAGAACTATGCTTAAAAAATCACCATGAAGATGCAATCAGCAAAGTCTAGATGGTGAGAAACTCTATAGGACAAATAAACCAATTTCTTCTAAAAAAAAATTATAAGGAGGGGGGACCTAAGAGAGATGGAGGGGGAATCTATAATTAAAAGATGAGATATCAATTGCAATCTATGAATCTTATTTGAAACTATGTGTCTGATATTAAGAAATATTTAACAGATTTCTTTGAACTCTGGCTAAAAGTTGATCCCTATTCTTTTGAACTTAAAGAAGAGCTGCAAAAAAACAAATGGAGAGATAAAACATGATACAAGTTCATCAGTATGTGAGTTACAAACAAAAAAAAGATGAAAGGAATCTTACCCACAGCTCCAAACATCTATCGCTGGTGTATAACGCTCCTCTCCCAGCAGAAGTTCTGGAGGTCGGTACCACAGAGTAATAACTTTGTTTGTATAAGGACGGCTGAAAAGTAAAATACAACCATGACATAAATTTACAATGGTTTCCGATGAAAAATACTTGTATAATTAAATGCAAATTAAAACAGCTGTCAATTAGAGATGCGATCATCAAAACAGCTCCATAGCAACCTAACAGTTCAAAAGTAAGCTTGACGGAAGATGATGAAGAAATAACTTCCATTCCAATTTGGGTTGATTTATTTCAGTCTAAAGCAGGTTCAAGAAATCAGAAAGAATTAAGTGTCTAAAATCTAGGTGGTAACACATTTAGAAAATTATGGAACTCTTCAGTTACTGCAATTTACAGAATACTAACATATCCAAGAATAAAAAGGACTTTTTCCTATTTCCCATATGTAATTTTGATGAATGACTCACCTCTCTTCAGAATTATAGAGCCGAGCAAGTCCAAAATCTGCTAGTTTGATCTGCCCACTGTAAAACAAAAATAATTATTTTCATAAGTAACAACAGGAGCTCCCAAATTACACTTAAAAAGTCAAGTGCTGGGACTTCCCTGACAGTCCAGTGGTTAAGACTTGGGAGTTTCTGCTTCAGGGGGCACAGGTTCAATTCCTGATCGGGGAACTAAGATCCCATATGCAACAAGATGAGACCAAAAAAAAAAAGTCAAGTGCTAATTTAGGAATTAAAGGAATTACAAAAATGAATTTTAACCTTTTAGTTCTGCTCTTAATGGTAACTCTCCCAGATTAAGTTTCTTTGACCACACCACTCCACAAAGCCTAAGGGAGTTTTTTTTAGACTACTATTATGTTTTTGGATATGATTCCTTAACTAAATATTTCTTTTATTTCTTGGCAAACAAAAGTGACTAGAACCTGCTAGATTAAATACTTATGGTTGGGAAAAAACTGAATGGGCTATTTTAGATTAAGGGAGATTTAAGAGGCCTAACAACTAAATCCAATTCATAATCCCTGACTGATTCTGGTTTGAACAAATTAGCTCCACAAAAGACTGTTTTTTTTATTCCGGCCACGCCATGGGGCTTGCTGGATCTTAGTTCCCTGACCAGGGACTGAATCTGGGCAACAACAGTAAAAGTGCCAAGGCCTAACCACTGGACTTCCAGCAACTCCCTACAGAAGATATTTTTGACATAACTGAAAAAACACAAAATATGGACAGTTAGAAAATAATATATAATAATTCTGTCAGAGTATTTAGAGTCAAACATACTGATGTAATTTACTTTACTAGTTTAAAGTTACTATTTTAAAGTAAATTACATCAGTATGTTTGACTCTAAATACTCTGACAGAATTATTATATATTATTTTCTAACAGTCCATATTTTGTGTTTTTTCAGTTATAAAGGCAGAAAAATAAGGGAGCAAATACAGCAAAATGTTAATTGTTATATAATGTTGATGTTAAAGAGACCACATCCATGTTTCACTCTGCTAAATATCCTTCCTTTGACATTGAATGAAGTAATATTTTAATAAAATGCAACACAAAATGCTGGGAAACTATTTAAAAACCATAATTAACTGTTGGATTAATCATACCTATCTCAATTTTTGTGTACAGTTTGTGTCACCTCTTGGGCAATGAAAAGCCAGTTGACTTTTTTTAAAGGACTGGGGATATCTCAGGGGTTTGATAGCTCAGATCTAGCAGAAAAAATGAGATAGAAGAGGGGGAAAAAAGGCTATTCTACGAGGTGCTCCTCAAAATCTGAGCAATAGGACAAAATATTAAAACCAGGTAACTACTAGCAACAAAATTTTACATTAAATCAACTCAACATTCTTAGTAAAGATTATGGGCACCTTACCCACTTGTCCCATACCTCATCACATTTTAAGTTCAATTTATAAGCAATTTCTGAGAAAAGCAAAAGGAAAGAAATAGCTGTCTTGAGTCCTATATTGAGACAAAAAGGGTTCCTCAAATTCCTTGGCATCCTTACTTTGATCCCAAGACTCAAGGTAAGTTCTACTATGGTACAACTTAAAAGTTAAAATGGCAATAGAGGCACTTTCTCGGTGATCCAGTGGTTTAAGAATCAGCCTGCCAATGCAGGGAACACGGGTTTAATACTTGCTCTGGGATGATTCCATTTGCAGCAAAGCAACTAAGCCTGTGCACCACAACTATTAAGCCCAAACTCTGCAACCAGAGAAGCCACAACAGTGAGAAGAAGCCTGCACTCCGCAGCTAGACAGTAGCCACTGTACACTGCAACTAGAGAAAGTCCAGGTGGAGCAACAAAGACCCAGTACAGCTAAATAAATGAATAAAATTAGCAATTAATTAAATTTAAATAAATAAAATTTTTAAAAAGATGGTGGAAATGATAAAATGTATTAAAAAAAAATAGTAATAGATATATGGTTATGGAAAATAAGGCTAGACCTAAGTATCACCAGAACCTAGTTTATTTCCTAATCCATCCCCGTACCCTCTTACTCTCAGTAGATAACCTTCTTCACTGGAAACAGATGTCATCTGTTAGGTGGGAGCTATTTAACATTGTTTTACCTATACTTATTTACACCTCTAACCTTGCTTTCTCCTTTTCCTTCAATTACAGAAAAAATGTGTCAATCTCTTTTCCTGTTCAAGGATAATCCATACTACCACTTCTGGCTTTGATGTCATCTCCTCTAGAACCTCATTCCTTTAAATTACTTTGGTTCTTTCCTGAATCGTCAACTTTCCCCTCTTTATTTTCTTTTTCCTTAGCATTTAAATATGCTCAAAGCTCTGCATCCTTAATAAAAAATTAATAAAAACAAACAAAGTCACAACTACAATCACCTTCCCATTAATTATGCTACCCACCCACTTACCCCACACTTTCACCACTGACCTTTTTTATTTTCAGATTCTCTTCTTGGGTCTTAAAACCTATTTACATCACCTGACATCTATAGCCATGCATTCCTTAAACCTGCTAATTTTGCATTCATGATATTTCCTTATTTTCTTCTGATCTATCTGACCAGTTTCTCAGGTTTCATCTTCTCATATCTTTTCTATGCTTAGTAACTCCTGAATCTACACTGCTAGTTTGAAACTCACATGTGATCATATGCCTTACTTGGTATCACTACCCTGGATATATTATAGTACCCTGAATATATTCGAGTATGGGGTTTCCTCTTTTGCCTCATGCATCCTATTCTTCCTGTATTCCCTACATTGACCACTATGCCACCCATCTAGTTTCTCAAGTGAGAAATCTGTGAGTACACTGATTGATTCCCCACCATTTACTCTCTCATCAAGTCTACTAATCTACCAAGTCCATGCTGTCCATCCTCTACTAGCAATGCCTTGGTTAGTTTAAGTTCAGACCATTTCTTATGACATTTTTAGTAAGTCTGTGTGCCCCCAGTCCATACCCTATATAGTGACCATTCAGTGACTTTTCTAAAGCAGAAGACTAATTGGTCTCTCTTATATCTAAAATAATTTGGTTTTATTTATAGTTGTGTAATTAAGATAAATATCACGAAGCCCAACCCCGCCCTCCTCCCTCTCTTATCGACTGTTTTCCCTCCTTCATCCAGCTGAGGACTCCTCTCTACGCCATCTCACTCAAAAGTCTCTGTGTAGACACTAAATCAGCAAGAATAGAGGCTGGTTGGATCAGACTAGACTATGAGACTCCTGTAGCCTGCTTAGAAAACTGAAAAGAAAATTCACTTTAGTCTAGAAGCTCACCAGCTTCCTGAACTTGGGAAGTTAGGGACAGAGAGGGGCTAGACCCACCAGAATGGACACCAAACAGGACTGCAATTATTTCCTAGCCTGACACATCCCCCAACAGAAGAGCAAAAGAACAGAAGAAAGTATAGTCCAGAAAACTGCAAGATGATAGCCATCATCATTAAAGTTTTTGATGCCTTATTACTGTATATATAGATGGATTTAACCAAGTGCAGCTTTAATAAGAATTATGGTGGGTCACAGATATAGTGACAGAAAGGAATCTTTTAATATCACATTTTATCTCATAAAGGTATTTAAGTATAAATAATAATTCTATAGTAATTTGGACAATTAATGAAATGTATTAATTATATAATTTGAAAACAAAAAATTAGCCAGCACCTCTTAATGGCTGTCTCTTACAAATAAAATTTAAATCAGCTCCTCGCAACTGCCCAGCTTCATCTCGCCATTGTGTGTTTCACTCTTCTTGCCCTAGCAATACTGACTCCTTTTCCAGTTTTTCAAACATGCTATGTTATTTTCACATTTATGTGCTTTTGTATATTTTGTGAATTTGTAAATGTGAATTTACAAATGTGAATTTGTAAATTCAATCTCTTTTGCCTAGAAATGTGACCCTCTGTTGTCATTCTTTCTGGTAAATGCCTATTCATTCCTTGAAATCACATCTTCCCAGATGCTCCCAAATCTGGGGGTGGGGGAGAGTTTAATAAATGTTTACAGAAATAAGCAATTTATTTGTTTAGCTTCCCTACTAAATGCAACTCTCCAGGGACCAACCATCCAACATGGGACTTTAGGTGCTAAAACCAGGACAGTCCTGGGCAACCCTGAAGAGCTGGTCACCCAACTCCACAAAGATAGGAAACATGTCATAGTCATTCTATATTCCCATCAATTAATAGATAATGTTTGTTAAACAGAACTGAACAGAAATATTTAATACAAAGGGTGCATCAGACAAGTTCAGTTCAGTTCAGTCATTCAGTTGTGTCCGACTCTTTGCGACCCCATGAACTGCAGCACGCCAGGCCTCCCTGTCCATCACCAACTCCCAGAGTTTACCCAAACTCGTGTCCATTGAGTCGGTGATGCCATCCAACCATCTCATCCTCTGTCGTCCCCTTCCCCTCCTGCCCTCAATCTTTCCCAGCATCAGGGTCTTTTCAAATGAGTCAGCTCTTTGCATCAGGTGGCCAAAGTATTGGAGTTTCAGCTTCAACATCAGTCGTTCCAATGAACACCCAGGACTGATCTCCTTTAGGATGGACTGGTTGGAACTCCTTGCATCAGACAAAGATGGCTATAAAAAGCCTAATTACCTACAGAACCAACACTGGCCTTATTTCAACGGTCCCAGACTTGCTTTTTATTCCTCAATATGTAGGGCTATTACTCAAGGCTACTGTAAGTAACAAATGATATCACCAATTCACTTTAAGCAAATAGCCAAAGAGGAAAGAAGCAGATGATAAAAACTTCTGAAGGATTAACACTGTTCTTTACCAAATTCCTGTCTGTCTATATTATTAAAACCCAGAAGTGCTGGCAGTGGAGGAGAAGGGGACGACAGAGGATGAGATGGCTGGATGGCATCAATGGACATGAGTTTGGGTGAACTCCGGGAGTTGGTGATGGACAGGGAGGCCTGGCATGCTGCAATTCATGGGGTCGCAGAGTCGGACACGACTGAGCAACTGAACTGAACTAAACTGAAGTGTTGGCAGAATGGTCAGTCCCCAACTACATCTGTGTTTACTCTGAAATTCGATAACTAAGAAAGTCTCAAAAGCAGCTATAAGAGCAGGTTTCTCCCAATGAAACAAAGGAGAATTTCCTTAACTCAATGTGTGTAGGAATTTGCCTAGGACCACAAAAGTATTACTATGGCAAAAGCTCTCTGAATATTCCTGTAGGATATGAGTGATTCTCTAAAATGTTTGCATTTAAAAAAAACCTTTACAAATAAAATAAAAAATACCTTTACAATCCTATCTCCTTTAGCTTCTTACCAAGACTGAGTCTGAGACTGCTGATAAAAGTATCCCATCACAAGTTGTTCCTAAGGTACAGACATCAGATGTATATAAACACAAACACTGCATTATTGGGTCTATCTATAACTCTTTAATTAATTAGCTGAAACTAAGGGTGTCAGAAGAGAGGGAGAAAATGCTTAACCTCATATGGTTACTATGTTACCTGTTGTTCAGCAAAATGTTAGAACACTTAATATCCCGATGCAGGAAATTCTTTTTGTGACAGTAATCCAATCCTTCCATTAGCTGTTTCATGAATGACTTGATATGGTCCTCAGAAAAGTGCACCAAACCAGATTCCAGAAGTCCCATTAAGTCATGGTCCATATATTCAAATACAAGGTAAAAGGCTCCTACACAGGATGAAGAAAAAATTTAGAAAAGAGAAAAAGGATGCTGAAATAACGATGCCTTAATTTTTATATAATTTTGGAGTTGACCATTAGCTCTCTAGAAAAAGATGTTTAACTTTATATATGAAAAAACTAAAACTCCAGCAATGGAGTAACTTGCCCATTTTAATAATAAATAACAGAACTACTATTTGAATTAATCTTCTGACCCACAGTCTGGTGCTTTTTGGACTACTTACGTCTTGAAGGGGACAACTCCCCCAATTAGGCTGTATAACTAGTCTTTTATGATCTAAATCAGTTGGCAAATTACAGACTGCTTGGGGCAAATCCCTTCTGTCTACTGCTGTAAATAAAGTTTTATTTGTAACATACAACCATGCCCATTTGTTACACACTCTGAGACAACTTTTGTAGAAGTCTTTACAGAAGTGCTAACAGCACTCACATAATATGCCAGGGGTGCAGACTATTAATGAAATTTATAGTATTTAAGAATTGAAAGAAAAACGAATCATCCAATTCAACATCCTACATTTAAAAGTAAGGTAAAAGGCTAAGAGAATTGTAAAAGATTTGAAATCCACATTATCTGTACACTTTCAGCATGGTACATGATAGAGGCAAATTCTGTAACATAAGAAACACTAGACCTAGTTATACTATAATCTATCCAGTCTAAAATTCTTCTCTCAATAACATAAAGGTATGGATTCTTAGTCTAGAGGGTAGGCTTCAAGGACCCTGAAATAGCATATAACATTTTAAATGTTTTTTTTTTTTAATGTTTTTTTGAAGAATGAATCCATGAGATATTTTAAAAGGTCCATGACTGTCAAAAAGTTAACCACCATTGGATTAAAGGAATACTTTAGCTTTAGTTAAGCCCTCCTACAAAAAAAGAAAACACTAAAATTGCAAAAGAGTGGATAAAGGATACAAAGGGACAACTCAAGAAAGAGAAAAATAAGTAAAATTCATAGACAAGGGAAAAAACTTGTCTTGTCTTGTCTAAGGGAAAAATACCAATCCAAAATAATGGTATCACTCATATTTCACCTATCAGATGACAGTTTTTTAAAAAGATAAATTCAACATTATGGAGGATTAAGTGAGATGGGACTCACTGGTGGGACATAAATCATTATGCAATCTACAATTAAATATGAAAATTCCTTTCACCAAATAATTCTATTTCTAGGAAACTATATTAAGAAATAAATCAAAATGCAAAGATTTATGCAAAGATCCTCAATGCAGTGCTATTATAATATATTTTTAAACTGACAACTAATTGCTCAACAAGGACTGGTGAAATTAAATTTGGATTCATTTATCTTCATGCACAGTCATTAAAACATGTTAATGATACAGGAAATAGCTTATGGCAAGTTATAAAACACTAAATATACCTTGATCTCAGTTATGTTAAAATAAATACAATATCTATGAAGTACTAGAAAGAAATATGCCAAAATATTAACACTATATAGTGATCGTCTATGGATGGCAGTATACTGGAAGGGAGTGGGTGAGAAGTGATTGCCATTCTCCTTTTCCTATTCATCTACATTTTCATTTCTTCCACAATAGGTATGCATCACATCCATTCATTATTTTTTTGTGATTAAAAAAAAATTTTTATTATTTGGCCATTCCGCACAGCATGTTAGTTTCCCTGACCATGGATTGAATCTATGCCCACTTCAGTGAAAGCATGGAGTCCCAAGGAAGTCCATTATTTTATGATTTTTTTTTAAGAAAAAGAATTTGAACAGTATATAGTAAATTACTTATACAGTACAGAATGATATGGATAAAAGCAAGCACCTGTCCAAAAGCAACCAATTAACATTTTTTTATGCATCTTTACTCTGTATTATTTTTATAATCAGAAAAGATTAAAAAACACACCCAGAAATATACCTAGTATACTTAATTCTATTCCAGTCTAATTTTCATAAATTTATCTAAGCAGAATTTCCTTTTCTTTAAAACTACTTCTGCCAAACTCAAGAGATACTACTCCCTTAATGCTAATACCTCTGAGGCTCTGTAAAGAAGTCCAACTTAACTTTAACCAATACCCTCCTAATTTTAAGTATTTCAATCATATTTTCTTAATATCCCAGGCTATATTCACATATGCCATCTCTTTACAGCTGCCCATTTCTAAACCTTCAGATTTATTTTAACAGAAGTTGGCTGGATGTCATAGATAGACTACAACAATTTTATTCCCCAAAGACAAGTTACAAATCCAGGAAAACCACAATGTGACCTGAAGAAAATTGTTTTAGAAATACCTGCTTTGGATTCTGAACTGTATGAGCGCAAAGCTACGTTTAAAAAAAAAAAGATGCATATAAATGAAGGAGGGCTTCCCAGTAGCTCAGCCGGTAATGAATCCAACTGTAATGCAAGAGATCCTGGTTCTGGTTCTGGTTCTGGGTCAGGAAGATCCCCTGGAGAAGGGCTAGGCGACCCACTCCAGTATTCTTGGGCTTCCCTGGTGGCTTCAGATGGTAAAGAATCTGCCTGCAATGTGGGAGACCTGGGTTTAAACCCTGGATTGGGAAGATCCCCTGGAGGAGGGCATGGCAATTCACTCCAGTATTCTTGCCTGGAGAATCCCCATGGATACAGTAACCTGGCGGGCTACAGTTCATGGGGTGGCAAAGAGTTGGATATGAATGAGTGACTAAGCACAGCATAAATGAAAGAAGGATGAAAAAATGAGAATAACTGTTTAATCTGGGTTTTAACTTTCATTACTATTATTATAATTTGTGGAAAAAAAAAAAAACAAAAAGAACACTTCAAAATGTTGCTTGGAGGAGAACCTTACATTTTTTTATGTGCTCGCCTTATTAGGTGTTACAGCACTTTAACTGTAATGATTAACAATCATTTCCAAAGAGTACACTGATGAGGATGGATGGACATTTTATAAAATACGCACTGTTCAGCATAAGAGCAATGTGTTAACATCTTAATTTTGATATGAATTAAAGAAGCTGGATTTGTTTAGTACAACCTGTTAAAAAACACAAACATGCAAACAAGGAAGGGAAATAAAATGTACCAATCTACCATACAGAAACATGATTCTTTGCTAGTACCTTTGTCCTTCTTGAAATCCAGTGCATCCTGTTTATCTGTGACAATTTCCTTCATGTTAACAACACTT
Source organism: Bos taurus (assembly GCF_002263795.3). Classification (NCBI taxonomy): domain Eukaryota; kingdom Metazoa; phylum Chordata; class Mammalia; order Artiodactyla; family Bovidae; genus Bos; species Bos taurus. The sequence goes on along the minus strand of NC_037346.1, from coordinate 39,894,462 downwards.
CGGTGGATCAGCTGACGAAGGATTTTGATCTCACGAATGGCTGTGATTGGGAAGCCCTCTTTTTCATTGTCCAGTCTCACCTTCTTCAGAGCCACTAGCTCTCCTGTTACAGCAAATTCAAACAGTTTTATCATAATTAGCATTTTCTGGTCACCATCATGAATCAACCAATATATGCTCTTGCTCTGATAAACTTAATGCCTACTTTAATGCTACATGCAAGATATTTTATATTGTTTTTTTTTTTTTTAAATCCCCAGGTCCCCTTTCTTATCTTTGATTTTTAAATGACTTTAAAATTTTAATTCAATATTCGATTAGGCCTAAAAATTTTGGATTATTAAAATATACCAAAAATTCAACTACTTCATTTTATTTTCAAGGACTAACTCCTTACCAAACAAAGAGCAACTTACAAATTTTATTTTTACCTTTTCTTAAATCCCCCAAAACATTTTCAGTGGACAACCAGATAGAAGGTTTTTAGAGGGTAATAATTATATTATGCTTTTGGAAAATTTTGGTCTATTTTGTAACTTTTGGAGACCAAATTAGAACTCAAAGTTTACTTTTGCTAAATCCACTTAAAGCAGCAGTACTGCTAAATTTTTAACCTTCTGACATCTAGAATTTTTTGGCATTATTTACCTGTGTCTTTGTCTTTGGCTTTATATACCTGGCCATAAGTTCCCTCTCCAATAATCCCAATAATGTCAAACTTGTCCACACAGCGTTTCCCCCAGTCACTTTCTGTTTGTCTTCTTTCTCCATAACGCGGACAACAAATTCTAAAAAAGGCAAAACAAAAAAATAAAACAAACAAAAAAGCTGCTCTAAAAATTTAAGTGTTTTGTTTTGTTTTTTTTCTGCATCACACAGTTTGTGGAAACTTGTTTCCCAACCAGGGATCAAACCCATGACCTTCAGTGGAAGCTCAGAGTATTAACCATGCCAAGGAATTCCCTAAGTGTATTCAAAAAGAACAAAACAGAATTCTTTTATGATGATTTCTCTGATTCCTGGGTCTTTTATCAGTTTCTTTATTAAAAAGGCAGGAATCAAATAATATAAAATAAATAGTAAACAGTCTCTCACAGTGGCTGAGATTTTTCTTTTTTTGGCCTCAGGAAGACATAAGATCAAATAATAGAATTGCTGCTTACTTTCTAACTTCTTACTGGCTTCCTCAACTATAGAATGGGAAAATAATCCCTACATCATAGGGTTACTATAAAAGTAAAATATAAAACTTTGGCAATAATATATGCTCAATAAACGGCAACTGTTTTTCTTACTAAGAGAAGGCGGCTAACAATCAGAAGATCAAACCCAGATTCTACTACATTATGACATGGCAACTCATGTAGTTCAGGGGAAAAAAAAACCCACATCTATTAATTCCTCATTAATATGTACATGATTGACATCCTCTGAATATAACGATTTCTTTCTTCTTTAATACTCTAAGTAGTATGAACTCAAAAGATACCATGGGATCAATGTTCATGGTAAACTCGAACTTGGGAAATTATTACTTTTCTAAAAAACATGACAAAGTATCTGGGGATGCAGATGAAAGAATTTTATCCGTGAAAATAAAGCAAGATCTACACTAGGCCCAATCCTCTATGATCCTAATGGTGTAGGTTGTGGTCCAAAGGTAGGGATGGATCCTGCCAAAAACTCACTTTGGTCTCTTTTTGTATGGTTGCTGAGGTGGTGTGATTGCCTTTGGTTCTGGAGAGTCTGGGGGAGATGGATCCCCACCAGGGAGCTCTGGAGGGAGAGGGAGGTCTGTGAGTAGGTGACGTGGTCTTTGTTCCTTCTCTTTCTTCACAGGTTTTGAAGGTAGAGTTTCTTTCGGACTAAACAACAGAGAGGAAAAAAAGAAAAAGATCACAATTACTTAAAGAATGTGCAAATAAAACTCAAAGATTGTAATGTCTGGTTATTAAAAGGTTACAAAGATTTTACTTTTAAGGGAAAAGCCCCTGTAATATAACATAAAGAAATGGAGTTTAGTCACAGTTCAAGAGACTTGGATTTTGCAAAAAGAAATCTATAGTATATTAAAAAAAAAAAAAAAAAAAACTTGGATATTATTTGTAGAAACTTTAATAAACTCTTTAATGTCCTCCTGAAGAGGCTATCTGGATTTTTATTGAGATGAAATAAAATACAGGAAGTTATAATCTTAAATTTGCAAAGCACCATGGCAAACCTCCTCTAAAGATTTCAATAATGATGGAAAGCCCAACAGTGTAATACTACTATGTTACTAAAGATGTGGAGAGAAACTTGGAAAAAGCAAAGAGTATTTTAGAGTGTTTTGTAAGAAATACAGCTAAGCTGGAGATCAAAATAAATGATTTATTCTACTGGTTGGGAAGAAAAGGCAATCATATTCAACCACCCAAAATGGACAAATAACTCTCAAACTAAGAATCTAAAGAGAACGAATCCAAGAGACTATTTTAGAATCATTAAAGCACTGGCGGCTCAAATGGTAATGGTAAAGAACCTTCCTGCCAATGCCAAAGACACGGGTTCAATCCCTGGGTTGGGAAGATCCCCTGGAGAAGGAAATGGCAACCCATGCCAGTATTCTTGCCTGGGAAATCTCCTGGAAAAAGGAGCCTAATGGGCTACAGTTCATGGGGTCACAAGAGTCAGACACAACAATGACTAAACAACAACAAAGTACTGGCAGCAGAAAGCCTCTCCAGCAAATTATAATAGTCCGTGGGGGAACAAAAGGGATGGCTTTTCTGGAATAGATTAGAAAATTCAATTTTCAGATCTAATTTTTTAACCACCTCTACTTATGGGTAAAAAAAGGATTTTGCGCTATGCATGTCCTCAGGAAAAATAGGCAGCATACTAATTCATGTCTAGAGATAAAACCATGATAGTCTTTTGTATTCCATCACAGTATCAGAAGATTAAAAAGCATCTGAGAATCCTAACCACAGTAGGAACCTCTTCTACTTTTTCAGCAAGTGGTTATTAAGAGAAAACTTTCATAAATACTTACATAGAACCATAAACACATCTAAGGATAATACAGCTATCCCTTGCAATGTATCTTTTTAAAGCATACTGCTACCTTCAGTGTGTGAAACACAATCTCAAAAGCTACTACTTCCTATTATTTTTCATCATTTTAATCTCAAAAATCATACAAAATAACAGAATCTAGTTTGTACCATATTAACCAGAACTGGGGTAGTCAAGGTAGAGCAAAACGATCATCTGAAATTTTCTGTTAAATTACTGATAGTGATGAACACACACCAACTTGCAGTAAGATTTTTCTACCCTGAAACAAAGTCTGTTACGAGAAAACTCTTGGGTCAGGATGTCATATAGATTTTTTAAATTTCCCCAATTTTTAAGACATTCAGAAAAGAAAATTCCTAATTTTTCAACTACTATGTCAAAATACTTTTTATAAAATTCAATTCATGATTCAAAAATAAAGTCTAGCTTGCTTCTGTGTCACTAGAATTAAATTAACTGAATTCTTTCACCATCATTTCACGTAAGTTCAGTCTATATTTTACATTTACATCTTATTTTCTCCAAAATTTACTTTATGAGTTCAAATATTGCTATTGTGAAAATGTACATTGCTTCTAAAACATTGTATTTCAGTCTGTTATTTCAAGAAAGAATGCGTGTTTGATGGGATATGTACTACCAGTTTAGAGCACACAAGTTAAACAGAGGTTAAATTTTGTTTCAACAAATTCCACATGTACCAAAAACCTTGCAATAATAATGCATAAAATAAAAATGGTAAAATTGCAATGCTTAGAAATATTATGGTCTTTAGCCTTTAGTGTAGGGTACTCACTAAAATAAAGCTCTATATAGTTCTGAGAACATATGGTAGATACAGAAAGGGTCTAACATAGTGGAAGAAATATTGTCGGAGAAGGCAATGGCACCCCACTCCAGTACTCTTGCCTGGAAAATCCCATGGACAGAGGAGCCTGGTAGGCTGCAGTCCATGGGGTCGCTAGGAATCGGACACGACTGAGCGACTTCACTTTCACTTTTCACTTTCATGCACTGGAGAAGGAAATGGCAACCCACTCCAGTGTTCTTGCCTAGAGAATCCCAGGGACGGGGGAGCCTGGTGGGCTGTCGTCTCTGGGGTCACACAGAGTCGGACACGACTGAAGCGACTTAGCAGCAGCAGCAGCAAGTCATTACTTGAAGATTCAGTACCAGAAAGAACAGACTGACCCTATCAATATCAGTATTTCCTGCTTCTCCATTTATACCAGCAGATGGGTTCACTCATGGAGACAAAGTTGCATTAATGCCTGTGTATAATTAAAAAAAAAAAAAGTTGTCAAATCCCAGAGTGCTCAAATTTTAGAATATGGATAGTCTCTTGGAATTTATGATGCTGGAATTTATTCTGTAGGTACAACGTAAACGCCTCTGAGATGTCTTTACTGTTAATAAAAAAAATATGAATTTACATATGAACTACAAAAAAAGAAAATTAGCTTTATTTTGGGCCATGTCACACAGCTTGTAGGTTCTCAATTCCATGACCAGGGATGGAACTTGGGCCCACAGCAGTGGAAGCTTGGAGTCCTAACCACTGAAAAGTCAAGGAATTCCCCAAAATTAATTTTTGTAATTTTCAAAATTTAAAACAAACTACTTTAAATATCCCCATCCCTGATAGCTCACTGAATAAAGAATCTGCCGGCAAGGCAGCAGACATAGGAGATATGGGTTCGATCCCTGGGTTGGGAAGATCCCCTGGAGGAAGAAATGGCAACACACTCTAGTATTCTTGCTTGGGAAATCCCATGGATAGAGGAGACTGGGTGACTAAACATGCACTTTAAATGTGGCCATTTATCTCATTCCTCTTAAAGAAGGTTGTTTAAAAAGTGATTTATTTTTATAAACGTCTATTAAAATTTGAATGAACATATTAAAAACTTTCTATTAGCATTCTAATAGAATAAAAATAGAAAACAAGCATTCTATTAGCAAAATCCTAAATTCAAACCTGAACGTTTAATAGTCTTTTATACAAGAGTTCAGTACTTTAAAAATACAGCCTTTAAGAATCCTGTAGACTCTACCCAAGTCTGATAAAACTCCAGATGAACCACGCTATCCAAAAAAAACAAGAGAAGAAAACAACATTTTAAAAACCCTATATGGTTAACTGAAAATTTAAAGAAGAGTATACAGATGATTGGACTTCCCAGGTGGCTCAGTGGTAAAGAACCTGCCTGCCAATGCAAGAGACATAAGAGATGCAGGTTTGATCACTGGGTCAGGAAGATCCCCTGGAGGAGGGCATGGCAACTCACTCCAGTATTCTTGCCTGGAGAATCCCATGGACAGAGCCACAGACAGAGCCTGGGGGAGCGGGGAGTTACAGTCCATAGCGTCGCACAGAGTCGGACACAACTGAAGCAATTTAGCTGCATATATGGATGATCTCCTTAAAGAAGCATATCCCCATGACCAGCTATGTCTGTGAAGAATGCATTATATCAAAGTGGATGTTTGGAAGCCTTTGCTTCTAGAAATAAGAATTGTAGACTGTGAATCAGAAAGGTTTTTGCAAATACCATTAATTAAATTCACTCTTCTATTTCATACCTGGGTTTATATATTTCTGCTCAATATACATACTATACACACACACACACACACACGTTTGAAAGAGAGATTAATTCTTTTCCCAAAAGGACAAATCCTCTAATACAACCTTTATATCATCCATGTGACAAATAATTTCTTAACTACATGCCCAATTTCATTTCACACAAGCCTGGCCTTGGTTCCTTCAGCAGTTTTACTTATTCAAATAATCAGTATTTAATGACTACATTCTATGTCTTATGTTTAAAATACTATAGGCGATAAAAAGATGTATAAGTCACATTCTCAACATTTAAGCTCCTGCAGCCTCCTATGAGATAAAGTACAGAGGAATAGAAGTTCCATTCACAATGTTCAGATTTCTTCCTAAAAAGTCTTCTTACATAAAATTATTTTTTCAGGACTTCCCTGGCAGTTCAATGGTTAAGATTCAGCGCTTCCTATACAGGGGGCACAAGTTTGATCCCTGGTTGAGTAACTATGGTCCCAAATGCCACACAGCCAAAAAAAACTTTTTTTAAATAAACAAATGTTTTTCATGTGAAAGGTGCAGCTGGTTCATGGCACCAAATAAGTAAATGAAGACAAAAACAGAAAAGCCATCTTGAATTTTAAGTTAGTACATAGTGAAAAAATAAAATTGATATTGGAAGAAATCTTCACTTCCATTTTTCTACCTTTAATAAGGACTATTAAATGAAACAGTTACACTTTTGGAATCAGAATATGTAACAAAAATAATTTTTCTCACTTCTCTCTCGCGAGTGTTCTTAAAGACAGCTACACATACTCAAATAAGCACTGAATGATCTTACTTTACCCTTCATTTACAATCTGAAAGATAGAAATCTCTACGTGCCTTCTATCAAAATTGTTCCACATCTGCAAATCTGCACTCTACCCTGACTCGTGGTAGACAGGTTCAATGTCTACTTGGTTAGCCAAGTAAACATTTCAAAAGGAAGGTTCCTAGCCACACTGATATGATTCTAGCCACTATGTAAACTAATATTTAAACAAGGTTCTCATGGAAAGATAGTGGCCTAGGTTCCCTCTGGATGACTTCTTTTTCAACAAAACTACAAAAATATATATTTTGTATCTATGGTAAGTATATTGTGTACCTCAAACAAATTTTCCTACATAAATTTCAGGTTCTTTTCTTCTCATTTGTAGTTCTCAGGATGTGGCAGAATTCATTAATACCTATTAATATTAGAAAGAGCATGTGGAATTTTTCTTTAAAATAATATTTACCACTATATATAGTAATGGAGCCATTCATTTAAATAGTCTCTTTTCCCATCATTTATTGCACTTGCACCTTCTAAAAAAGCACAGAGAGTAGTTTGAAAAACTATAGACCTAAAGGGCTGAAATGTATCACTATTTAAACTACTGCTGTCACCTGGAAAGTAACAGAAGCTTGGGAATTGGTCTGGGATGCACGACTGATAATATTTATTTCTGTGCTTACAACGAAAACTTGTTGTATTAAGTGAAACTCATATTCTCTATAACAAGAGGGCAGAATCTCCATAGAAAAACAATAACCCGAAGACTGCCATGGTATATGTCACTGCTGATTCAAGTTTGTTTGGTTGTACTTGCCTAGCTAAGTCCACCAAGAAATTAAACAAATATATTTCCTAATGTCTTCCATGAAATCAGACTCATGTTTCAAATCATTTCAGGTCTCAATAGTCAAAAGGATTATTAAAATGAGAGCTCTTCTTATCACCACACTGTGAATTTATATTCTAATTAGCAAAGACTCTACATATTGTTCTTTTGCTTCTTAAGGATAATTTTTTTAAAGCATCAAGATGGAAAAAAGTCGATACAAAAGACATTTCTGGGACTACTTAGGATCTTAATATTATTATTATTGATATGCTACTGATATTATTCAATAAATGAATGTTTTTTAGGGTGATAAAGGTATTATGATTATACAGGAAAGTGTTCTTGTTAGAAGAGACATGCTAAACTATTCAAAAAAGTCATAATATCTGTAGTTTAAAAAAATATGGTAAAAAATTAACAACTGGTCAATCTAGCTGAAGGGCATACAGGTGTTAATTTTTCTGCAGCTATGTAATACTGAAATTTTCAACATAAAAATTCAAGGAGAAAAACACATGATTTTTAAAACTTTCAATCAAAATTATTGATAAATACTCGTGAGAAAAAGGATTACTAGACCTCAAATTATAATTATCTTTTCCTAATCATGTCATACATAAGGACTTTTTCCACTGAAAACCTAACATCACAGGCACTTCCTATTCATGAAAGCATTCTAAACAGACACGCATCAGAACAATTTTGACAAAGCCTTGAGAACAAAAACTACATTACACTTAGATCAAGAGGGTTAAAATTTCCCAGTTAACTACAGTACTTACCTATCCATGTCATCATCTCCCAGTAATAAGGGTGGGAGGGGCAGAGGAGGCAACGTTGAAGTTTTTAGGTGTGGAATAGCAGCTGTTACAGATACTTGAGTCTTCACAGAAACCTGTACAGAGGGCTGAGAATTTGCCTGAGAGGACAGAGTAGATGTCCTTGGATGAACAGAGGGGGGCAAAGTTGAAGTACTTGAAGAAAGAACCTGACTAAATGTTGGCTGGGGAGGAGGCAGAGGTGGCTGCTGTGGAATAGCTGGCAGTGGAGGCAAAGGTGGCAAGGGGGGTGTCTGTGGTGGAGGGGTAGTAGTTGGTAAAGGAGGTGGAGAAGTAACTGTGGGAAGAGGAGGAAGGGTCTCCTTTTCAGATGTCTCTGTCTCTTTTGGAGTAACAATCTCCTCTTTCAGTGCTACAGGTTTAGAGTCTTTTGTTCCCTGTACTTTTGTATCTTTAAGAACAGGATGCTTCTCAGAGTTCTCATCCAACTTCACTTTCCCTGTATCTAAAGAATTTTTGACCTCTGTGTTTAGATGTGTTACATTCACCAGTTCAGTATCTGGGGCAGATTTTTCCAATTTTACACCTCTGGGTAACTTTTTAGGCTCCAAGCCTGAATCCTTAGCCTCCACTGAACTGTTCTCTTTTTTGGGTAAAAATATAGGTGAACCCTTGGATTCCTTCCCATCCATTTTTGCTGCTGCTGCAGCTGCTGCTCTCTCCTTCTTTTTCCTACTGAGTTCAGCTCCCAAGCTGGAGTTCAATGGAAGCCTGACAGGTGAGATACTGGAATGTCGACTGCGTGACCCGGATCTCTTCTTTTTACTATGAGAAGATGAGTGTCTTGAATATGCAGGACTTCTACTTCTAGACTTCATTGATTTTCTACTGGAAAAAGAAAAAAAATTAAATGAATAGACTACAGCAATACGGAAGAAAACAGATTAAACTATGAAGAACTGTAACTAAAAAAACCCAGTTTGAGTACTTAGCAGTCTTAAAAATAGATTGTTGTTGTTGTTCAGTTGCTCAGTCCTGTCTGACTCTTTGCGACCCCATGGACTGCAGCACACCAGGCTTCCTTGTCCTTCACTATCTCCAAGAAGTTTGCTCAAATTCATGTTCATTGAATCAGTGATGCTATCTAATCATCTCATCCTCTGCCACCCTCTTCTCCTCCTGCCCTCAATCTTCCCCAGCATCAGAGCCTTTTCCAATGACTGGCTCTTCGCATTAGGTGGCCAAAGTATTAGAGTTTCAGCTTTAGCATCAGTCCTTCCTATGAATATTCAGGGTTGATTTCTTTTAGGATTGACTGGTTTAATTGCCTTGCAGTCCATGGCACCCACTCTCAAGAGTCTTCTCCAGCACCACAATTTGAAAGCATCAATTCTTTGGCTTTCAGCCTTCTTTATGGTCCAACTCTCACATCCATACATGACTAATGGGAAAACCATACCTTCGACTATACAGACCTTTGTCGGCAAAGTGATGTCTTTGCTTTGTAATATGTTGTCTAAGTTTGTCATAGCTTTCCTTCCAAGGAGCAAGTGTCTTTTAATTTCACGGCTGCAGTCACCGTTTCCGAAGTGATTTTGAAGCCCAAGAAAATAAAATCTGTCACTGCTTCCATTTTTTTCCCCTTCTATTTGCCATGAAGTGATGGGACTGGATGGTACCATCAAATAATAATAATAATAGTAATAATGTATCAATATTGGTTCATTAATTATAACAAATATAAGATAATAATAATAGGGGAAACTGAGTTTGAGGATATGAAAGAATTCTTTGTACTAGTTTCAGAATTTTTCTATAAATTTAAAAATGTTCTTTACTCTAAAAAATGGATTAGAAGGAAATAATCCTTCATGGTAACATATTTCAGTCATATAATCTAAAAATTATCCACTACTTATTCAACTGAAAGATGGATGGATATTTTTTCCCATGTTAGAAAATATCCATATTCACGATTACTTTTAGAATTTTGGTTTAAGTATCTGATAAAGTGAAAACATGATTTTTAAAAGTCATACTTAATGCTAAACGTAGTAACTAGCACACTTCACCAAAACCTAAAATTTTAAACTAGAGAGCTATCTAATTGAGAAATCCCAGGAAAAGATTTTGTTCCTGAATCCCCAGTTTATAATTAAGTTGTGCCTATACTAAACAAACTCTCAAGATACAAGACTTAGGATTTACAAACTATGTAAACTGGAGAAACTGTCTTGCCAAAATAATTTATTAGACGTTCTTAAAACTATGATGGCTTCTAGTACTTTCAAATATAAAATGATTTCCAATAAACATTTTAGAAATTCATAAAGCAAGGTATTATTGCATGTTCAACTTATTTTCTCCATTATTAAGAAAGGATTGGGAAGTAAAATCTGGGAATCTAAAAGGCAGATTATTCTAAATTAAAATCCAACCCCCTCTTAATTCTTTTTGCTTTTTAATAAAGTCAAATGTATTACCGGCCTTCTCAGGTAGTGCTAGTGGTAAAGAACTTGCCTGCCAATGCAGGAGACATAAGAGATGCAGGTTCGACCCTTGGGTCAGGAAGATCCTCTGGAGGAGGGCATGGCAACCCACTCCAGTATTCTTGCCAGGAGAATCCCCATGGACAGAGGAGCCTGGCAGGCTAAAATCCATGGGGTCACAAAGAGTCCGACACAACTGAAGGAACTCAGCAGGCACACAATGTGTCAAGTATGACTGGACAAAACATAATTTGCCCAATAGTCTAAAACAAATTGTTCCCATTTCAGATCTTCAATATCTCCCTTTTATGGCTGATCATTGGTAAGACTGATGTGATTCAAAATGTTTCAAAACAAATAGCATATACATGGTAGGGGAAACAACTCACATGATGTTAGTCATGATTTTCTTATACCCATAATGCCTTTTGGAAATTTTCTTCCAAAAGTTAATTAAAATATAAAATAATCACTGGAATCAAACAACAACATTTATATGAACATGAGGATACAAGACAATGAAACTAGTTAAATGGATTTACTAAATACCCAGTTACTCTTAAGAAAACTAATACCTCTGTAAACAAAGTGGCTAAAACAAGAGGCTTTCTCTAAATTACAGACTGGGTTGAAACTAACATTATCTCAGGAAAACACTAAGTAATGTCAGAAACATGCCCTACAAGCCACTGTTTCTTTAATCTTTCAGCATGACTAAATCTTCCTAAAGAACTCTGCTACAAATCCTTCAACTTCTGAACAGAAGCTTACTGTAATAGGACATTTGGATGGCTGTAAGTTACATAATGTTAAAGTTGAGGTCCAGATCCACTCTTTAAGGAAAAAGGGGGGTAAAAAGAGGACAACAAATAGGTAAATTGTCTTCAAACAGTGAACAAAACTGTCTTCAATAACAAATGTATTTTTTCCCTGAATTAAGTTAGATTCCACCCATTTGAAATGAAATTGCTACTATTAATCACTACTAATTTGGTGGATGCAAAGATCTTCAAAGTTTCTCTCAAAGCATTTTCAGTCTTTAAAAATGATATTGCTTGTTTAATTCTGCCTGTTTCTCTCAAGGCAAAACAAAAAAAAAACGAGAAGACCATAAAAGGGATCTATATGTTCCCTACCCTAAGAAACTGAATGAGGAAAAATATGTACGTATGCACATATCACACACCTACAAACATGTAATGCTCTTTACTAGCCAACTAAAAATGTGCATGTGACTCCAAGATTATTAGTGTTTATATTTGTGTCCTATAGGATCATGTTGTGTTTTCAATTCTTTCTTGATTTATTTTTACCATTACTGCACTAATTACAACTGAGTACAGGAAGAGAGAACTTGAGATTTGAACCCAAAAGGAATTATTGCAAAAGCAGCTTGTTTTTACTGAAACTTGTTTTAGCCTCAATGCAATTCTGTATTCTCAAACCCCCTAACAATCAAAATTCTCAGAACAGCCTTAATGAAACTACTCCCTCAAGAAAACAAATATTCTGAGACTATTTCTTAGGCATCCTTAAAAAAAGCTAAGCAATTTTACAAATAGTACACTTAAGACATCTACTTCAGTGTATATAAATTTACTTCTCATTCCTCCAGAAAAAAAAAGTCAACTCTAGCTAATGGTGTACATGCTAAAGTGTTTATAGTGAAGTATACTGATATATGCAACTTACTTTGAGATGAATCAAAACAAATGAAGATGGCTTGATGAAGAGATGGATAGAAATGATAAAATGTATATCAAGTATTAATTGTAGAATCTAGGTGGTACATATTTGAGTCCTGACTACAATAATAAAATGGAGGGGGAAAGCCTAAGGAACTTCATACTCTGACAGCTAGGAACTCTTTTAACTTGATGAATTCAAACTAGTTTATGAAAAATTATAGCTTTAGGTCAGCAAAAATTACTCACATTGACATATAAAAGACATGGCATGGATTTTTTTCTAATTTCTCTACTAGTTTTCAACATTTTTCTCACTCACTGATAAAACTTACTGACCAGGCACTGTACCTGGCCATGCACTCATATTTACTAATTAAACCTCGCAACTCTAGAACTAGGTAGTTATTACTCTTATTTCACACACAGAGAAATTAAATTATATGCCAAAGGTTACAAAACAAGATTAGGATTCCACTCAGATGTGACTCCTAAGCTCAAGTTCTCCTTTTGTGGAAAATGGTAAGACTATAAAGAGGGAGGTACATACACCTCATCACTTAGGAACAAGAACAGTTTTCTGTATACAATTCACTCCAACAATTAAATTTCAAACTAACATGTCTTTATCACCAAAAATATCACAGTGAAGATACTATTAGCATTTTTTAAAAGAAAGATTTTGAAAACTGCTGTGGTCACAAGATAGTGGTGATGCTTGTAAAGAAAATCAAAGTATCCTTGGAACCAATTTCTGCCAGGTTATACCATAAAAGGGAAGAGCTAATCAGTTTAATTCCCACTAGAAACATCAAAGATGGGAGTCTTTTGTAAGTTATCAAAAAAACTGTCTATAAGGAAATAAACTTACAGGTCTGGAGACATAGTGGACAACGCAAGTGGTAGATGACCTAGGAAAACAGCCTCAAATAACACAAATGAAATCTCCAATCAGGTCCAATGAAGCCTAAAGCACTAATTCCAAAGTGAATTTCAAAAAGTTAAGACAAAGCAACCGAAATAACTGGATAAACTCTGAGAACCAGTATCAACTCCATGCATTTGGTAAGCAGAAGCCTATGATTTTTTCTCACATAGGAGCTTACAGCTGAAGGTCCCAGCACTGGAAGTACCTACCTTTAGCAGCTTTAGGCATGTGAACTCTCCTCTTCAATTCTGGGTTAAGGGGAAGAGCAGTCTCACCTACATTATGACTAGCCAACAGCAAAGTGTTCTAGACAATGCCAAACACTGGGGGCTTCCACAAAATGTTAACAGGTCTAATCCCCAGTTCCTCATAAGCCACTGTAGGAAAGAACGGACTGTTAGACAAATAGCTCACCTGGGAAGTGGACTCCGGCTCAGAGAGCGCTTGCTCAGAAAAGGGCTGCTGGACCGCCTTCGACCGTAGGGACTGGGTGATCTCCCACTGTAAGAGCCACTCCTTTCATAGCTGGAAGAACGTCGCCGGCTATAGGGACTCACAGACCTCTGTCGTCTACTGTAGGGACTGGGTGACCGAGTGCTGGACTGGTAGGCAGAAGGCTCCTTGTAAGGCGGGCTGATTGACTGCCTTCTAGAGGTACTTCCCGGACTCTTCTTGTAGGAGTCGTAATTGCTAGAGGTGTGAGATCTCGGGGGACTAAGGTCATAATCTTGGCCGTAAGAAGCTCCGGAGGGGCTATCATCTTGCTTGGGACTGTCGGACCACTTCCGGTGGGGACTCCTGGATCTCCGTTTAGGGCTGTCCACGGTTTTGTAACTTTTGGGTGTTTCCCTCTTCCGATGACTTTTACTTCGGTCTTTGTGTCCCGACTTCAACTCACGCTCTTTCCGGGTCTTCTCCTTATGGAGTTTGGATGACCTGGATTCCTTGTTGCTGCTTTTCGAGATCTGAGCCTTCCCGTGGTCATCATTCTCCTCATTTGAACGCTTTGAACTTCCTGATATCCGGTCCTTCGTCGAGCCCGACTTGCTGGAGGCTTCCAGGTTTTTTTCTTTCTCTGTCTGTTTAGTTTTTAATAAGTCGCGAGTACGTCGGTGCTGGTGGTGACGGTGTTTATGCAGGCGGTCGCTGCGATCAGTCCCGCGACGTTCATCATTTTCCCTCCGGTCCACTTTGAAAGCCAGGTCATCAGAGAAGGTATCGGAATCAGAGCTAATGTCATCATATTCCACCAAAGGTTTGATAACTGTGCCCAAAGGTGCTGCTTCGGGTGTCACCAATCCCATGTCTTTGGAGTGCTTGGACTTATGCCGCTTGTGCTTCGACCCCAAGCGGTGACGCTCTCTGCTGTTGGAGCTGCCACCTCCCGATGACGGCTGCAAAGTTCCAGAAGCTCCCCCACTCCCGTCCTTCTTGCCCCCATGTCTCTCTGGATTGGGCATTCCCTTTCCCCTGGCCTCAAAAAGGGGAAAAAGTTCCCCAGCACTCCAAAAAGTAACCCCCACCCTCCCCCCCAGCCCCACGCCTACCAAAGAGCCCCTACAAGGGGGTGGGGAGGGAAGGGACGGTAGTCCAGGCTCCTCCTCCCTCCCGTCTCCTCAGCACCCTCCTACATGAGGTGGGGGTGAAGGAGCCAGGGAAGAAATGAGAGTTCCTCAGCAGTGGAGTTGCGAGACAACGAGTAGCTGCCCGAATCTGTTTCTCCTCCTCCCCACGCCGAGCCAATCCTCAGGCCCAGACGCCGGGGAGGTCGAAGAAGTAGGAAGCCGACGGCCCGGTGCTGTGTGGCCGACTCTGGCTCTGGGGCCCTGTGAGGACTGCGCGGGCCCTTCCCCTACCCGGTAGCCCGGCTCGGGGCGGCTTCCTGTCGCTGGGGTCCCGCGGCCTAGGTGCCTCACGCCCCCTTTGTCCCTCGCTCCTGAGGGACCCCCTTTTCTAGCTTCCGCCTCACCTAAGTACCTCACACACTCGGCCCCTCACACAGACTCACAGTCACACACTAGGTTAAACCGAAACGGCACTAGGAGGAAGGCGGGGGGGGAGGGGGTAATCCCAAGAAATACCGCGAGAATCTTCAGTAATCTCGCGGTATTTCGTGCTTCCCTTTCACCTCTCGCCGCTGCTAGCTCAAACAACGCGAGAGCAGGTCTCCAGCAGAGGAGCATTCCGCCAGATTCTCGCGATAAGAATCGGGCTCGCCATTTGAGCAAAACTTTATTAAAACGAACCAGGGAGAATTTTTTAATTTGAAACTTTATTGATAACTCATTGAACAAATACATATTCCGCTTCGGCGCAAACTAATTTTCGTGTGTGTGTGTGTGTGTGTGTGTGTGTGTGTGTGTACCCTGCAAAACACGATTTGCCTGTGTGTGTGTGTGTGTGTGCACCCTGCAAAACACGATTTGCCTGTGTGTGTGTGTGTGTGTGTGTGTACCCTGCAAAACACGATTTGCCTCATCCCTGTTTTAAAGATAAGGAAACCAGACTCAGATGCTCTCACTGCTAGGACCCCCGGTTCTATCAGTGGTGGGGAAACTAGGATCCCACAAGCCATGCATCTAGGCCAAAGAAAAAGGAAGACCTAAGAACTTTTTAATCATCTGTGCAAGTAAAATTAATACTGTCAAGAAAAAAGAAAGGAAATAAAGAGAGTATAGAATTTAGTACTTGAACGCAGGTGTGGTGACTTACTCATTGCTGCAAAAGGGCCTGGATGTGAAGGTCTCCACCAGTGTCTAACATGATGGCAGATGGCAGGAAATTTCATGAGTCAATTAGACAAAGTGACTGGTCAGCCTTATTAAACATTGGCATGAGTTCAGCAAAATTACTCTGATTTTTTTTTTTTTACTCTTTTAAATGAGATCAAGTATTTGACCTAGGATGCACCCACAACAAAATGGAAACGTGGAGATGGCAGAAGTAATTGTGATGATGTGTCAAATAAAACCTTGAAGAATAAAATTCATCATCCAAATTAATCCACCATCATATCAGCAGTAGAAACTTTATTTTTGAGTGATGGAGCTGAATTTTATTATTTTTTTTGGTCAAGTAAATCCTTTGTTTTTAATGATTTTTATTTGGAGGATAATTGCCTTACAGAATTGTGTTGGTTTCTGCCATACATCAATATGAGTCAGCCATAGGCATACATAGTCTCCTCCATCTTGAACCTCCCTCTCACCTTCCAACCTGTCCCACCGCTTATCATTCCAGCAGTAGAAACTTTATTTTTTTGAAATTAATTTTTATTACAGTATAGTTGGTTTACAATGCTATGTTAGTTTCTGCTGTACAGCAAAGTGAATAAGTTATACGTTTATATATGTGTGTGTGTGTGTGTGTGTTAGTTGCTCAGTCATGTCTGACTCTTTGCGACCCCGTAACTGTAGCCTGCCAGGCTCCCCTGTCCATGGGGATTCTCCAGGCAAGAATAATGGAGTGGATTGCCATTCCCTTCTCCAGAGGATCTTTCTGAACCAGGGATCGAACCCTGGTCTCCTGCACTGCGGGCAGATTCTTTACCGTTTGAGCTACTGGGAAGTCCACGTTTACATATATGTACTTTGTTAGATTCCTTCCCACTTAGGCTACCAGCCACCACTGATCACTCAATAGGGTTCCCTGTGCTATATGGTCAGAGAAGGCAACGGCAACCCACTCCAGTACTCTTGCCTGGCAAATCCCATGGACGGAGGAGCCTGGTAGGCTGCAGTCCATGGGGTCGCTAGGAGTCAGACACGACTGAGCGATTTCACTTTCACTTTTCACTGTCATGCATTGGAGAAGGAAATGGCAACCCACTCCAGTGTTCTTGCTTGAAGAATTCCACGGACAGAGTAGCCTGGTAGGCTACAGTTCACAAGGTGGCAAAGAGTCAGACATGACTTAGCAACTAAACCACTACCACCACAGTGTATATATTGTTGTTCAGTCACTCAGTCGTGACTGAGTGATTTTTCACCCAAGAAAATAAAGTCTGTCACTGTTTCCATTGTTTCCCCATCTATTTGCCATGAAGTGATGGGACCAGATGCAATAATCTTAGTTTTTTGAATGTTGAGTTTTAAGCAAGCTTTTTCATTCTCCTTTCACCTTCATCAAGAGGCTCTTTACTTTATTTGGAGGCAATTATCCTCCAAATAAAAATCATTAAAAACAAGCTTCCCTGTCCATCATCTCACAGAGCTTGCTCAAACTCATGTCCATCAAGTCAGTGATTCCATCAAACCATTTCATCCTGTCGTACCCTTCTCCTCCTACCTTCAGTCTTTCCCAGCATCAGGGTCTTTTCCAATTAGTCTGCTCTTCACATCAGGTGGCCGAAGTATCAAAGCTTCAGCTTCATCATCTGTCCTTCCAATGAATATTCAGGATTGATTTCCTTTAGGATTGACTGGTTTCATCTGCTTGTAGTCCGAGGGACTCTCAAGAGTCTTCTCCAACACCACAGCTCAAAAGCATCGATTCTTTGGCACTCAGCCTTCTTCATGATCCAGCTCTCACATCCATACATGACTACTGGAAAAGCCATAGCTTTAACTATACGGACCTTTGTTGGCAAACTGATGTCTCTGCTTCTTAATACGCTGTCTAGGTTGGTCATAACTTTTCTTCCAAGGAGCAAGTGTCTTTTTAATTTCATGGCTGCAGTCACCATCTGCAGTGATTTTGGAGCCCAAGAAAATAAAGTCTGTCACTGTTTCCATTGTTTCCCCATCTATTTGCCATGAAGTGATGGGACCAGATGCAATAATCTTAGTTTTTTGAATGTTGAGTTTTAAGCAAGCTTTTTCATTCTCCTTTCACCTTCATCAAGAGGCTCTTTACTTCCTCTTTGCTTTCTGTCATAAGGGTGGTGTCATCTGCATATCTGAGGTTACTGATATCTTTTGGCAATCTTGATTCCAGCCTGGGATTCATCCAGCCCAGCTTTTCACATGATGTACTCTGCGTAGAAGTTAAATAAGCAGGGTTACAATATACAGTCTTGATGTACTCCTTTCCCAATTTGGAACCAGTCTGTTGTTCCATGTTCGGTTCTAATTGTTGCTTCTTGACCTGCATACTGGTTTCTCAGGAGCAGGTAAGTTGGTCTGGCATTCCCATCTCTTTCAGAATTTTCCACAATTTGTTTTGATCCACACAGTCAAAGGCTTTAGCATAGTCGATGAAGCAGATGTTTTTCTGGAATTCTCTTGCTTTTTCCTGTGATCCATCAGATGTTGGCAAGTTGATCTCTGGTTCCTCTGCCTTTTCTAAATCCAACTGGAACATCTGGAAGTTCTTGGTGCACATATTGCTGAAGCCTAACTTGAACACTAACTTGCTAGTGTGTGAAATGAGTGCAGTTCTGTGGTAGTTTGAACATTCTTTGGCATTGCCTTTGTTTGGGATGAAAACTGACATTTTCCAGTCCTTGGCCACTGCTGAATTTTCCAAACTTGTTGGCATATTGACTGCAGCACATTCACAGCATCATCTTTTAGGATTTGAAATAGCTCAGCTGAAATTCCGTCACTTCTACTAGCTTGGTTCATAGTGATGCTTCCTAGCCCCACTTGACTTCACACTCCAGGATGTCTGGCTCTAGGTGAGTGACCACACCTTCTTGGTTATCTGGGTCATGAAGATCTTTTTTGTATCGTTCTTCTGTATATTCTTGCCACTTCCTCTTGATATCTTCTGCTTCTGTTAGGTCCATACCATTTCTGTCTTTTATTGTACCCATCTTTGCATGAAATGTTCCCTTGGTATCTCTAATTTTCTTGAAAAGATCTCTGTCTTTCCCATTCTATTGTTTTCCTCTATTTCTTTGAATTGATCACTTAGGAAGGCTTTCTTTTCTCTCCTTGCTATTCTTTGGAACTCTGCATTCAGATGGGTATATCTTTATTTTTTTCCTTGCCTTTCACTTCTCTTCTTTTCTCATATATTTGTAAGGCTTCATCAGACAACCATTTTGCCTTTTTGCATTTCTTCTTCTTGGAAGTGGTTTTGATCAACACCTCCTATACAATATTACAAACCTCTCTCCATAGTTCTTCAGGCATTCTGTCTATCAGAATATTGATCCCAATCTCCCAGTCTGTCTCACACACCCTTTCCCCCTTGGTAATCGTAAGTCTGTTCTCTACATCTGTGACTCTATTTCTGTTTTGCCAATAAATTCATCTGTACCAATTTTCTTGAATCCACATATAAACAATGTTATACAATATTTGCTTTTCTCTTTCTGACTATTTCACTCTGTATGACAATCTCTAGGTCCATCCATGGTTCTGCAAATGGCATTATTTCATTCCTTTTTATGTCTGAGTAATATTTTATTGTATATGTACCACATCTTAGTCCATTCCTCTGTGAAAGGATGTTAAGTTGCTTCCATTTTATTTTAAATTAATTTTATTGGTATGTAGTTGCTTTACAGAAACTTCCTAAAATATTTTATTTATGTATGTATTTGGCTGCCTCGGGTCTTAGTTGCGGCACTTGGGGTCTTCATTGCATCATGCAGGATCTTTTGTGGAGGTGGTCAGACTCTCTAGTTGCACCACAATGGCCTTAGTTTCTCTATGGCATGTGGGATTTTAGTTCCCAGACAAGGGTCAAACCCTTGCCCCCTGCATTGTAAGGTGGGTTCTTAACCACTGGAACACCAAGGAAATCCCAAATCCTTTCTTAATTATCTATTTCCTGTTGAAGCAGACTAGAAACCCCTAATGAATGAATAATAAATGAAGCCTGTTACTGAGTTTTTATAATACCTTCTATTTCTACAGCACTTTTCAATTTTCCACAGAAGTCTTTTAAACCTGTCAATAAATATCAATTAAACAAATAAATAACCTGATGAGGTGACCAGGATGAGTATTATTATATGCAATTCCTATAGGCTGAAATTGAGACTCAGAAGGAGTTGGAGCACATTTGCACTAGTAGTAAATGACAGGAGAAGGGACAGCTCTTTCTGTAATCTGTAATCTTTCTGGAAAAACCATAGCTTTGACTATACGGACCTTTGTCGGCAAACTGATGTCTTTGCTCTTTATACACTGTCTAGGTTTGTAACTCAGATTTGAAAACTCAGCAATGGCCACAGGACTGGAAAAGATCAGTTTTTGTTCCATTTCCAAAGAAGGGCAATGCCAAAGAATGTTCAAACTACCATACAATTGCACTCATTTCACATGCTAGCAAGGTCGTGATCAAAATCCTCCAAGCTAGGCTTTAATAGTGTGTGAACCAAGATCTTCCAGATGTATAAGCTGGATTCAGAAAAGGCAGAGGAACCAGAGATCAACTTGCCAACATCTGATGGATCACAGGAAAAAGCAAGAGAATTCCAGAAAAACATCTGCTTCATTGACCATGCTAAAACCTTTGACTGTGTGGATCACAACAAACTGTGGAAAATTCTGAAAGAGATGGGAATACCAGACCAACTTACCTGCCTCCTGAGAAATCTGTGGTGGTGGTGGTGTAGTTGCTCAGTTGTGTCCGACTCTTTGTGACCCCATGGACTATAGCCTGCCAGGCTCCTCTGTCCATGGGATTTTTCAGACAACAATACTGGAGTGGGTTGCCATTTCCTTCTCCAGGGAGAAATCTGTATGTAGGTCAAGAAGTAACAATTAGAACCGAACATGGAACAACAGACTGGTTCCAAATCGGGAGAGGAATACGTCAAGGCTGTATATTGTCACCCTGCTTATTTAACTTCTATGCAGAGTACATCATGTGAAAAGCTGGGCTGGATGAATCCCAAGCTGGAATCAAGATTTCCAAAAGAAATATCAATAACCTCAGATATGCAGATGATACCACCCTTATAGCAGAAAGCGAAGAAGAACTAAAGAGCCTCTTGATGAAGGTGAAAGAGGAGAATGAAAAAGTTGGCTTAAAACTCAACATTAAAAAACTAAGATCATGGCATCCAGTCCCATCGCTTCATGGCAAATAGATGGGGAAACAATGGAAACAGTGACAGACTATTTTCTTGGGCTCCAAAATCACTGCAGATGGTGACTGCAGCCATGAAATTAAAAAGACACTTACTCCTTGGAAGAAAAGCTATGACAACTTAGTATATTACAAAACAGAGATATTACTTTGCCAACGAAGGTCTGTATAGTCAAAGCTATAATTTTTCCAGTAGTCATGTATGGATGTGAGAGCTGGACCATAAAGAAGGCTGAGCACCAAAGAATTGATGGTTTTGAACTGTGGTTTTGGAGAAGACTCTTGAGAGTTCCTTGGACTACAAGGAGATCAAATCAGTCAATCCTAAAGGAAATCAACCCTGAATATTCATTGGGAGGACTGATGATGAAGCTGAAGCTCCAATACTTTCGCTACCTGCTGCAAAGAGCCAGCTCATTGGAAAAGACCCTGATGCTGGGAAAGATTGAAGGCAGGAGGAGAAGGGGATGACAGAGGGATTAGATGGTTGGATGGCATCACCAATTGGCATCATCAATGGACATGAATTTGAGCAAGCTCACGAAGATATTGAAGGACTGGGAAGCCTGGCATCCTGCACTTGATGGGGTCACCAAATGTCAGACATGACTGAGCTACTGAACAAGAAAAGTTTGTCATAGCTTTTCTTCCAAGGAGCAAGTGTCTTTTAATTTCATAGCTGTTGTCACCATCCACAGTGATTTTGGAGCCCAAGAAAATAAAATGCCATCATTCCAAATCACACACACACACACACACACACACACACACACACACACACACCACATCTTATTATCCATTCATCTGTCAATGGACATTTAGGTTATTTCCATATTTTGGCTACTGTGAATAGTGCTGCTATGTCCAGATACATGTCCAGGAGTGGGATTGCTGGATCATATGGCAACTCTAGTTTTTTGAGGAGCCTCCTTATTGTCTTCTGCACCAATTTACTTTCCCACCAACAGAGTAGGAGGATTCCCTTTTCTTCACATCTCTACAGGATTTATTTGTCACCTTTTTAATGATGCCCATTTTGACCAGTGTGAGGTGGCACCTCATTGTAGGTGGGTTTTTTAAGATTTATGTATTTATTTATTATTTATCTTATTATTTGACTGCGGTGGGTCTTTGTTGTTGCATGTGGGCTTTCTTTAGTTGTGGTGAGTGGGGACTACTCTTGTTTTAGTGTGAGGACTTCTCATTGCAGCGGCTCTCTTGCTACAGAGCACAGGCTCTGTGCAGTCTGCATGTGGGTTTCAGTCATTGTGGCTCTTGGGCTCTAGAGAGCAGGCTCAGTAGTTGTGGTGCATGGGCTCAGTTGCTCCACAGCATGTGGGATCTTCCTGGACCAAGGATTGAACTAGTGTACCTTTGCACTGCAAGGTGGATTCTTAACTGCTGAACCATCAGGTTTAGTCAAATGGCTTTGACTACAAATCAAAACCATTGTAATTTTGACTTGCACATTTCTTTAATAATTAGCCATGTTGAACGTATCTTTCTGTGCCTGCCTGTTGGCCATCTGTGTGTTTTCTTTGGAGAAATGTCTCTTTAGTCTTCTGCCCATTTTTACTTGGGTTGTCTTTTTGTTATTGAGTTGTATGAGCCATTTATATATTTTAGAAATTAAGCCCTTCTCAGTCTCCTCATTCTCAAATGCTCTCCTCCCAGTCTATAGGTTGTCTTTTTATTTTATGGTTTTCTTTGTTGTACAGAAGTTTGCAAGTTTGATTAGGTCCCCTTTAAAAAAAATTTTTGTTTTTATTTCTATTGCCTTGGGAGACCGACCTAAGAAAACATTGGTACAATTTATGTCAGAGAATGTTTTGCCTATGTTCTATTCTAGGAGTTTTATGGTGTTAGACCTTTAAGCCTTTAAGCCATTTTGACTCTCTAGATATTTAAATACAAAACATACTAAAAACTGCTGGTATTGGTCCAACAAATGGTGAGGACCGTGCCTTTGTAGTATAAGGATTGCTTCACTCTACAGGAAAACTTTGAACTCAGAAATTCCAGGGCTGCATGATTTGTTTGTTTCATGATCTCCCAGGGCAGGGAGTCAGGGTAACTCTGGGAAGCCCAAGTGGCCAGTCAGGTGATGACTGTAGTTTCCCTGTAAGTCCCCCAAAGCAAGTCAGAAAGCTTCTCTTTAGGCTCTACACAAGAGGAAATATTTAACTAAAGTTATAGTAATTTCCCCTCACCCCAAGTCCAATTTGTTAGTTTAGCTTTTGGTTTTAAGAGCCTTTGAAGTCTCCCTCAAAGCTTACTCATTTAAAATCTGTCCATGGTCCTCTTCTTGGTGTGTGTATACCTGGAATTACTTTTCTTATTTAATGACATGTCTGTCCTATATCGGAGACGGCAGTGGCACCCCACTCCAGTACTCTTGCCTGGAAAATTCATGGGTGGAGGAGCCTGGTAGGCTGCAGTCCACGGGGTCGCTAAGAGTCGGACACGACTGAGTGACTTCAGTTTCACTTTTCTCTTTCATGCATTGGAGAAGGAAATGGCAACCCACTCCAGGGTTCTTGCCTGGAGAATCCCAGGGATGGCGGAGCCTGGTGGGCTGCTATCTATGGCGTTGCACAGAGTCGGACACGACTGAAGCAACTTAGCAGCAGCAGCTGTCCTATATTTTGACTTTTTGTTTTATAAAAATTGATGTCTTTTTAAAAAAATCTGTGTTTTTTTTTTTTTTTTGACTGTATCGGGTCTTAGTTGCAGCATGGGTGATCTTTGTTGCAGTGCTCAGGCTGAGTTGCCCTGCGGCATGTGAGATCTTAGTTCCCTCACCCACTGGGGGATCAAACCCATGTCTCCTGCCTTGATGGGCAAATTCTTAATCACTGGGCCACCAGGGATCTTTACTTTTAGAATACAAATTTTTGACAATGTCATTTCATCTGCATTTTCAAATGAGAAATAGTAACTTCTCATTCTATTTTGTGACTAAAATTTGGTAAAGTTTATTCTGTTTTCAAGTTTTATATGGTTTAACAATTCCTAGCTACTCCAGTACAGTATTTATTGTTCATTTGTATAAAGAGCTTGCATGAGAAACTGTAGCTGTGTATTCAACAGTCATGCTTTGGACATGAGTAAATTAACAAAATATTTTTGAGTGCCTACAGTTTCAGTGACTGTTCATATTTTCAGAACTCTAAATCAGGTGAACCCATCAAGGGCTAGGGCTGTGTTGTCAAGTGTATATTACCAGCTTCTAATACACAGGTGTTAGGACTCCACAGATGCTTGTTTAAACAGCATTTTAGTTTATTTTTTGGCTGCACTGGGCAGTTTGTGGGATCTTAGTTCCTGAACCAGGGATTAAACCTGGGCCCTTGGCAGTGAAAGCATGGACTCTTAACCACTGGCCCACCAGGGAATTCCCACAGCATTTAAAATATAAACTATCTTTGGAAATTCTCAGTTGGATAAATTCTCTCTGTACTTCTTCAATGTTAATATTGCTAGATTTATATTCTATAATATTTGGAACATACTTTTGTACTAAAAAATGTAATTGTTTAAAATTAAAATTTAACTGAGTGTTCTGTTTTTAAAAAATCTGACAACCCTATCAATTTGTCTCTACATATGCACTGAGTCTCTGACATGTGTCAGGAACTAGGCTAGGCAGTATCACTAGACTAGACAGTAGTGAAAGAAATAGACCCGGTGCAGCCGCCCTCCTAGATTTGATAGTTTAGCAGGGAAGACAGACATTGAATACATCATCATGTACTTAATCAAGTACTGAAATAGTAAAACAGAGGACCTTATTAAGTCAGGGTTTAGAGAAAGTTTGCATCTCTAGTCCTGAACAAGAGACATTTACTTTGAGAACTATATAAGAGGGCCTCAGTGAGATGTGGGGGAATGGAGAAGAGGAAAGCCTTCCTGCAGTTAAAAAGGCCTGTTCAAGGACCTTGGGAAAGGAAGGAGTGAAGCAATTGTCTGCAGGTGGAAGGTCAGTGTGGTTGGGATTTGGCAAGGGGAGAAGGGCTAGATTTAGAGAGGAATTTTAGCACCAGTAAAAGATTTGCCTACTAAGCCCAGGTACAATGCTAGGTAGTGGAGATTACAAAATGAGGGGCAATTACTGCCTCAAGAAACTCTCTGTGTAGTGACTGAAAGGAATGAGGGTAAGAGGAATAGACAAGAAGTAAATTTTATTTCTACTTTCAAGGAGCATGGTTACGCATATCTTTGTCAAAATAAGCCTTTGACAAATAAAGATTTGTTCTTATCTGTCTGTTCATCCGAACTGTAGTTACCAGCAGGAATTGTTTTGGAGGATGTTTGCATATCATTTTTGAAATATGGGGAAAAGTCTGAGACTAAAGAGCCAGTGGAAATCCACTGCTAAATATCCTTACAGCAAATTAGGTAAAATCCGACTTTTCAGCAGTTACTCTCAAGGATGTATTTGAAAAAAAAAAAAAAAGAGTAACCTTCACTATTTTAAGAACTTCCACCCAGTGCTAGTAGAATTGTATTTTAGCCTGGCTCTTGTTCCAATGGGCAGGAACTACTAACTTCTCGGCATTAATCCAGATTTCTCTTCGTGAAAAGTTACTGATACAAGAGACAGGACCACACATTCTTTGTGATTTGTAGTGTAGAGCGTAAGCGAACCTGCTTGCTTTTACTGACTACAAAAAAAAAAATACAATCCATTGTGAACACCTTTGGGATCCTAAACATAATTAGCAGTATCTGATGACTGCTGAATATTCATTGGAAGGGCTGATGCTGAAGCTGAAGCTCCAATATTTTGGCCACCTGATTGACGCGAAGACTCCACTCACTGAAAAAGACCCTGATGCTAGGAAGAGTTGAGGGCAGGAGAAGGGGAGGACAGAGGATGAGATGGTTGGATGGCATCACCAACTGGATGGACATGAGTTTGAGCAAGTTCTGGAAGTTGGTGATGGGCAGGGAAGCCTGGCCTACTGCGGTTCATGGGGTCTTAAAGAGTCGGACACGACTGAGCGACTCACCTGAACTGATGACTGCTGCAAACAAGTTTTTCTTAACTCAAAATCTTCCACGTCCTCAGAAATATTGAAAATGCTCAACAAAAATATTTCTGAAATTAAAAAGGAAATTCGGTAATGGAAATTAAGTGTACTGGGCTACCTTGGGACGTCGTGTTACAAAGACCCAACGTCTAGTATCTCAATAAAGGGGAAGTTTTAATAAAATATTCCTAACAGCAATATTCTTCGAAAAGCTAGTATTTCAGGAAAGACAGCTGGGGCTTTTACTTTGCAAACTGCTTGAAAGCCAAATCGAAAGCGCCAACTTCCGCAGAGGTGTGGAACACTACCACTACAGAAGCTCCACGCCTAGCTCCGAGAAGTCGGAGACAAACCAGAGAGCAGGCAGGGTGGGGATAATCTCGCGAGAAGCAACGTATAAATCATTTTTCGCGATATTTGGTGCCCAGCCCCTTTCCTCTCTCTCTGTCTCTCTCTCGCAGGATCACGGTTAATCTCGCGATCTTTTGGAAGTTCCGTTGGGGAAGATGGCGGCGGCCGCGAGCACCCTTCTCTTCTTGCCGCCGGGGACTTCAGACTGAGTCTTCCCTGGAAGAGTGGGACTGCAGGTGCCCTGCGTCCCGGGAGCCCGAACCAACTTGGTTCCTCCATTACTGGTGGGGAAGGGCATATCCTCTTGTGTAGGACTTAGGCCCTCCCCGCCGTCAGGATGAAGGCTCAGGGGGAGACCGAGGGTGAGTGACTGAGGGGGAAATCAGGGGGCGGGACACAGCTGGGGGAGCCAATGCCTCCGCGGGGGCCACTCTCCCGAGGGCTCAGGATCTAGGAGGCGGGATATGTCTGAGTTTTAGAGTCTGACTGCCTTCCTTGGTGATGGAGAGCTTCGACTTTGGCGAGAAGGGGGCTCCCAACTTGAGTGTGAAGGTTTCCTGTTTGGCAAGGGGCAACATTTGGGCCTCAGAGCATTTTTTAGCCTAAAGAGATGGGAGACCGGGCAAGTTAATGTAAAACTTGCTTCTTCAGAAGAGAAATCTGAATAATGATATAAAACAGTAATAGAACGCTGTATATCAAAGTACTGTAAGATGTTTTGGCGTGAATGAAATGATAGGTCCTTATGGTATTAAAAGCCAGTAGTTTTCAAAAATGTCACAGTGTTCATATCTTGTGGTGGTGTATATTTTAAAAATGCTTTTAATTTCAGTCTTTAAATATCTGAACTAAGAACTGCTGAAAAACACTTTTCTGTGTAACTTTATATTCTCTAAAGTTCCACATTTCAGCTTAGATGCTCCCTTAGCATTTCGGACATAGTTCTATTGATACACGATTATTTTCTTGTCTTCTCCAATGTACTCTGAGCTTAGTAGAGCAGGATCTTGCTTTACTCATCATTGTATTGTCCTGGGCACGTAATGTTGTGTTGTGTTAGTCACTCAGTCGTTTCCGATTCTGTGACCCCACGGAGCCCACCAGGCTCCTTCGCCTATGGAATTCTCCAGGCAAGAACATTGAAGTGGGTTGCCGTTTCCTTCTCCAAGCACATAATAGTTGCTCAAAAAAAAAGTTTCATTGAAAAATTTTTGTAAAGATATTTATCATCGGCCTTCTCAACGGAGAGAAGGGAGGTGTGTTTGAAGGAGAAAGGAAAGAGGGTGCAGAGAATGACAAGTGTTAAGTGGAATCTTAGTGAGGCAGGAATTTTGTCTAGTTTGCTCACTGCTGTGTCTCTGAGATGTAAAATAGTGCCTGAGTGAATGTCTTAAATGTGGGAATTGCCAAACATTTCTCCAGAATCATAAACTGGATGAAACAGCCCCAAGAACAGTTTTCCAGAAGATGAAGGCCTTGGAGGGAGGAGTTGAATCTCTATTTGAAGATGTCACTACTTCAACTTTGATTGCTGACATTCTATTCATCTTTCAAGACATCTTTTCTGTAACATCCCTAAACTAATTACACACTTTTCCTCCTTTGAATTTTGATAGTAATGTGTCTATTTTTAAGAGCATATCTCATTTTGCTTTGTGTGATGGTTATTTTCACATTAACTTATCCACACCCCCTCACAGATGTCATCTCAGGCATATTGTATTTTTGCACTGCTGGTCTCCAGCACAGTCCTTGCTCGTGTTAAGCAGTTAAAAGAATTACAGGAGTGTTGGAGGTTGTAGGAGTTTCCTTCAAACACTATCTGGGATCCATTCTTTTCTACCTTTCTCTTACCTTTGCCTGAAACTCATCCATTAGTCACTTGACATGTTCCTTGTTCATACAGTTTGAATTCAAACAGGAAATAGCTGAATGGCAAATGAAGCTTGTTTTCTTGATAATACTTACAAATTGATCTCTTAAAATAATGTGAAAAAATTAAGAAAGTCTGTATTTTCACATTGAAAACCAACTAACCATAGTAAGACCATGTTCAAATGTATGCTCTGTATATGTCATGCAAAGGATTTCAGGCATATCATGAAATTATTTTGTTGTTAAACAGTAGTCTTGATCCTCAGGACTGGAGGTGGTTCTTTTTTTGCTTCTCATTAAGTCTGAAGAGAAAGCAGTCCCCTTCTATAGTGTTTGTTAGATTAGGCCCATAATTTCTGTCTACTTGTTATTAGAAATGAATTCTTTGTGTATTTTGAAGTAAATGATATTGGAAAAGATTTTAACTGAGTTCGTACCAGGAGGAAGTATGGGAGTTTTGTTTGCAAGAAAAACTGTGGAAGGTCTTGAACGAAGAGTTGCTAATGATGTTTTCTGATTTATATCTTAGAGTCGGAAAAGCTGAGTAAGATGAGTTCTCTCTTGGAACGGCTCCATGCAAAATTTAACCAAAATAGACCTTGGAGTGAAACCATTAAGCTTGTGCGTCAAGTCATGGTGAGGATTATGGTGAACTGGATAAAGTGTTGTGCTTAGAAAATTATTTGATAAGCTAAGTTACCTATGTAGACTTTTTCTAGCTAGTTATTATGGTGTGTCTTCAGTTTTATTTCTCATAACATCATACGAACATGATGGCTTTCAACTTTTAAGAGTCTACCTAAGAAGAAGATATGTTAGTAGAATTTTGTTAATCATGAGTTATAGTAAGCTGGGATATTTTAGGCAAAAGTTGTAAGAAACACACTTATAAAGCATAATGAGTTTCCTAGTGACCTAGTGTTTAGGATTCCCAGCTTTCGTTACTGTAACGTTGGGTTCAATCCCTGGTTGAGGAACTAAGATCCCACAAGTCCCACAGCGCTGCCAAAAAAAAAAGATACACATGATAGCCTGATATAGAGAAACATTTACTTTTTACTTCCTGTCAAGCTCCTTGATTCTAATGTGTTAATACTTTCATTGTATCTATACTGGTAGTAGAGTTTGCAATCATTTTTAATTAACTTCACTTGTTTACTCTGTGATTTTCTCTACAGTACTTTCTCCTTCCTGAGGCATTCACCAGTATGGGGAGCCCTTAGTTAAGTGGAATACAGGGAGTGGGGTGAGTGTATAGCACAGCACTAGTAAGAGAACTGAATTTGCTGTCAAAAAAACCTTTATTTTAATCTTGACTCCACTACTACCTGTATAACCTTGGACAAATTACTTGTTTTTTTCCTAGCCTCAATTTCCTCATCTAGAAGGTAGAGACACCAGTTTGAGTAAGATGAGCAATACCAGTTGGCTTTTTCACACAGTTTTGCTGTAAAGATCAAATGAGATAATGGACACCAAAATGTCATGTTGCTTAGAGATTTCTGTAACTAAGTTCTACAGACATCTTCTGGCTCAGGATTTTATACATAAAAAAGATTTGTTGTTGTTGTTTTTTTTTTAAGTCTTAATGACAATTTTTCCAGTATGGGTATTCAGAGGTTGTCATTTTTTTTACTAGAAGGCAGCCATATTCTAGTTTGAGATACCACCTCTAAATGATATTGTCATTAGAGAAACATCATGAGCTAGAGGACTCCAGGTGGCTACTAAGACCCTCTTTTGGGTTACCAGTTCTTGGTTTGGTCACCATACCTTCCATTGTCTATTTGTCACTTTTGCAGATTCAGAAACCTACTTTTATTGGTATGTAAAAGATTTTGAAGAATTTTAACAACTGTGTGTGTGCATGCTAAGTCTCTTCAGTCATGTCCAACTCTTTACGACCCTATGGACTGTAGCCTGCTAGGCTCCTCTGTCCATAGGATTCTCCAGGCAAGAATACTGGAGTGGATTGCCATGTCCTCCTCCAGGGGATCTTCTAAACCTAGGGATTAAACCCATGTCTCCTGTGGCTCCTGCACTGCTGGCAGATTCTTTACTGCTGATCCACTGGGGAAGCCCTTTTAAAACTGACATATTAACAAAATCTCAGTAGATTAACATGAAAGTCAGAATGCCTGTTTATTAATGAGGGTTTGTCTTTCCAGTTAACAAAATACTGGTATCCATTGTCTAGAGCAATGGACACAGTCCTTGTCTATTTAAGGTATAAAGGAATCTGGATTATTAATTAAGCAGATGTTTGGGAGCATGGAATTAGAGCCAAGAAAGATGGATTTAGGGCGTGGAAAAGCCTCAAAACCTATCCTTGTATCATAAAACTGCTCATACTTCTGGGGACTAGAATGTTGTACAGAGAGAAACTGCTTCCTTGAATAGGTTTAGAAAAATTATGCTAAATTTTTGCTCTTTGGATTTTTGGATTATGTATCTTGTTTCCTAGAGTGAGTCTGTTGGGTGGGCCAAAAATTTCATTCTGTTTTTTCCGTAACATGGAAAAATCCAAATGAACTTTTTAGCTGGCCCAGTAGTTTGACTAAGGTTTGGTTGTATTTCTTAGATTACATGCATATCACCTTATTAGGTTTGGGAATTGTCAAATTTGAGCCACCCCATTGTGAGTCTTAGGATATAGTCATCTTCTGCAGGAGGCTGATTGCATTTATTACATTTTGATTCTTCTAATTTTTCCCTGAAAATTATTTTAGATCTGGAAATACCTTTGTTGTAGACTTTTTTTTTTGGTTGCACTGTGTCATGTGGGATCTTAGTCCCACAGCCAGGGATTGAACCCACATCCCTTGCTTTGGAAGCATGAAATCTTAACCAGTGGACCACCAGAGAAGTCCTAGATGTGAAAATACCCTTTTCTCCTTTCATGGATATGGATATGGTGTATCCATGTATTCAGTAGATTAACCTTTCCTCTGTTGGACAGATGGACAAAATAACAATTAAAAATTTATAGATTATCTAGAATATATAAGAAATATAGAGTATATAGACTACTTCATAATCTGTAGACTCCTGAAATATTATTTCTAGAATAATGTATGTGTTTACCAAAAACTATTGGCTTGGTTAATTTTTACCTCAAATGTTTTCCTGTTTTAATATAGGAGAAGAGGGTTGTAATGAGTTCTGGAGGGCACCAACATTTGGTCAGCTGTTTGGAGACATTGCAGAAAGCTCTCAAAGGTTTGTAAACATTGTTGAAATATGCTAACGTCTTAAAAACGCTCCAGTTTAGGAAAGACTTTTATACTAGAAATGTAAGTTGAGATAGGTAGGTCTCACTCTTGATTTCATTATGAAGTTGAGATGAACTTTTACCTGAACTTTTGAAACATTTATTTTTTATTCTATTTTGAAGGCTGGTAGAGACTCAAAAAATAATTGATGAAGGATAACTAAGATAGCATATAGGAGGGGGAAATTTTTTTCCTTCACATGTTCTCTCCTAATTAACTCAATAAGAAGATGGACTTTTTGACTGTAAGACTTTTACAGTATTTATTAAGAATGTTTTCATAAGAAAACGAAAAGAGGAAAGAAAAAAATGTTTTCAGGAAAGCAAACATGAAATTTAAGTCATGAGCTTGATTATTCAAGCTTATAATTACTACTTCTGTCTGGTTTTGAAGGAAAATGAGAGTAAAAACAGACAAACAGGTTTTACACTGATTATCATAAATGAGTTGGGATTGGATCCATACCCGCTTTACCACTAGATGACTAGCAAGTCCCTAAGTATGTCTTTTTTAAAGATATATGCTATGCTAAGTCACTTCAGTCGTGTCCGACTCTGTGTGACCCCATAGACAGCAGCCCATCAGGCTCCCCTATCCCCGGGATTCTCCAGGCAAGAACACTGGAGTGGGTTGCCATTTCCTTCTCCAATGCATGAAAGTGAAAAGTGAAAGTGAAGTCGCTCAGTCCTGTCCGACTCCTAGCGACCCCATGGACTGCAGCCTACCAGGCTCCTCCATCCATAGGATTTTCCAGGCAAGAGTACTGGAGTGGGGTGCCATTGCCTTCTCCGTCTTTAAAGATAACCTGTCCCAAATGAGTAAAGAAAAAGTGAAAGGAGAAAGGTCCAGTTTTTTTCAAATAGATCTCTTTTTTTTTTGACCCTTATTGCTTAGGCTGCAGCTAAGCCTTATCAGTGAGCTTTGTGCAAATTATAAGCATTTGAACTATAGATAAGCTTTGTGCAGATTACAAGTATTTGGACTATTGAATGTGTTTATGGCTTTGGAAGGACAGATACACTCCTCAGGATGTTTCTGTCTTTGAAGAATACTATTTAAGTTATTTGGAGCATGCTTTGTGATTTCCTGTTTTTCACCCTTTTGTAGTAACATCTTTACCAGCAATGACTGACCGTTTGGAGTCTATAGCAAGACAGAATGGGTAAGTAGTATATCTGTAGGCAGAAATATTTAACTTAGTGTTGACTTTGGGTGGCTTTATTTATGTGTCTTCTATTAATTTTTGTTTTGATTTGTTCCTGCTAGACTGGGCTCTCATCTCAGTGCCAGTGGCACTGAATGTTACATCACGTCAGATATGTTCTATGTGGAAGTGCAGTTAGATCCTGCAGGACAGCTTTGTGATGTAAAAGTGGCTCACCATGGGGAGAATCCTGTGGTATGTGTTGATATTTCACTGGAATCTGTGGGGTTTACTTAGGGACATTAATTTTTAAAGATATTGTTGGGGTTTGAAATAGCTTGGGTTTAGGTTTTTTCACGAGCCACTGTAGAGATGATGTGATGGGCTACAACATCAGTAGCTGTAGAGTGGAATTTAGAATACTCTGGGTCCATCTCTGACATCATCCAAAGGCTTTGACAAGAAGAAACACCAGAGGAACTTTTTCTAATTCATATCAACAAACATGAGCCGCAGTTGAACAATAGGTGCTGGGGATATGAACAATTTAAATTCCTATCCTCAAAGAACTTATAATCAAGAAGGACAGATAATCTTGTATATAGTTAATGTCTCTGAAAAGCCCTGTAATAGAGACGAATGTAACAGGTGTATAACCAGACAGTTGGATATGAATTCCAAGGATGGCTTTAAAGAGAGGTCCTAATGTTTTAAACAAGCAACTGAAAGTTGATTCCTTTATAAAGTATTTCATATATTTGATTTTTAATTTCATGACCCAACCCCATGGTTTACCAAGTAGGAAGAAGATGTCTTTGATATCTTAATATAAGGACCTTCTATAGTTTTAATGTTTTTGTTAAAAAGCATGTGTTATTAATAAAAAAGAAAAAAACTTTTGATGTCTTCAAGCATCTTAAAGTAGCTTAGAGTTTTAACATAATTTCTTTAATTTCAGAGCTGTCCAGAGCTTGTACAGCAGCTAAGGTGAGCAGCTGACATTTACATTCCCTTTTATTGGCAGACAGTGCTGTTCTTTATAGTTACATTTTGAGAATGGTTAGAATTTACTTTTCTAAGGAACAACTTTATTTTCTTGGGTCAAGATTTTTCAGAGTCTGTACTTGATCACTTTCAGAATTGACTTAGCTTTTTTTTTTTAACACTCTATTCCATCTATCCTAGGGTTTCCCAACCTTGACAGTATTGCCATTTTGGGTTGGGAGATTCTTTGCTCTAGGGAGTTGCCCAGTTCATTCTTGAATGTTAAACAGCATCCCTGGTTTCTCCCAACTAGTTAGGATCTATGATAACCTCCTGATCTGTGATAATCAAAAATATCTCCAGATATTGTCAGACGTCCTCTGGAGGACAAAATCACTCCTGGTTGAGAACTGCTGAGTTAACCTTAGGAATTCTCTGTGGAACAAAAATAAATAGAACCTAATTATTGAATTAGAGAAAGCTTGAGAAAATTGAGTCTATACTATGGAAAGAACTTTTTTTCACTTTGAGAAAAATTGTTTTATATTTCAGGTTTATGGGTCCTAAATCATAGTAAAGTGCTAGGCTTGAAGACAGTCTCTTTTAGTAATTGATGTCTTTTGTCATTGGCTTATCTTTTCTCCTTTAATTGAGTGGAGATTTCCATGCTTAAATTTAAACCCAGAATTAACTCTCTGGGAATTTGAGAAAGTTGTTACATCAATTTTATGTTTTAAATATAGTGCAGTTATCAGACATCACACGGAGGAATCTTACGGGTTTAACATTGAGAAATAAGTTTTACACTCAGCCTTCCAGTGATCATTTTAATGTCCTTACAGCCAAATACACCAGATTTGAATGAGCTTTGAAAAATTGCAATGCAACATAAAAAAATAACCTTTTATGATTTCATTTACTCAATAAGTCTAGCAAAGATGTATTATCAGAATAGTCCAGGAAACCAGTATTTCTGGTTCTAATGTAGAATAGGAGAGACTGTACCAGTTTATGGACTGATGGTGTTCTAAAGTTAATTTGTAAGCATGTTTGGAAGTGGGAACTTTAGAAAGAATATTAGTCTTTACCAGGTATTTTTAATCACTCTGTATAGATGATGATTTTAAGGTAAGGAATATATTTTGCTGTTGCTCTTGTTTCTTTTTAGTGTCTTCATGGCACTTTGGGCAGTAAGTATTCAATAAATGCCTGATCAAGTATCTGACATTTGTCAGAGCAGTACAGTTTTCAACAGACATTTTTTTTTTTAAGTTTGAAAAAGGAATAGAGACTTAGAATTGTTGAGTTGTGTTGGATTCCTGCCTATAAAAGCTTATTTGACTAAGAATCCATCTCTGAATGTTAGGTTTTAGGATGCCAGGATTCCTGGTAGTAGTTTCTTTTTCCTGGGGTAAATCTTGTTAGAGGATTGTTATAGGAACATTTCAAAATATATCGTTTGCCTCCACACTACCTATTCTGCCTTTACTTAGGTCTCCCATCTCTCTCCCACTGTTCATTTCCTTTCTCTGCTCTTAGTGTATACATGAAAGTGTCCTATCTTCCTAATTTATTTACTTCCTTTTTCTCTCTAAAAGATTTTTTTCCTCATGACATCCAGTCATCTCAGTTACAAATTAAGAGGAGAAGTGCTTTATTTAAACTAAGTCTCATTACTGAAGAACAAATTAGTATATGAGGTAACAGGTCTTTTTGACTATCTTTTATACTGTTTATTAGCACCTTCTCCCAAAAAATGGAGCAGAGAAAGGAGAACATTGTATTTTCTTTTGCAACTTTTGATTGATTCCAGAAAACTCTGGGGGGAAAAATAAAAGCAAATTATTAAGATTAGTTTTATATAGCCTTCATTTTTGGGACTTTGCTGATACGATTGAGTAGTAATTATATGTTTTATTCTCTTCCCTCTCTCCTCTTCCCTGAACATCTTACAGGGAAAAAAATTTTGATGAATTTTCTAAGCACCTTAAGGGTCTTGTTAATCTTTATAACCTTCCAGGGGACAAGTAAGTATTTTTTGCTTTTGTTTGAAAAATTAGTATAAATCTATAAATCATTTTGTACTTAGAAATTTGCCAAGTCTTCTGCCCTAGCTCATTTGTAATTTCTATTCATTCTGACAGTCTATAACTCAGCTAATTAATGTCCTTTAAAGGTATTTTAAATAAACAGTATCTGCATTAATGATTATAGTGCTAGAAGGTAGATTATAATCCTTGAGGTATCTTCAGCATATTGATTTCTAGGCTGAAAGAAATTGTCATGGGACTGGTTTTATATTTTTAACCTAATTGGGATTCTGCTTACTTGCTTGGTCTTTTAAGTAGAGATAAAAACTAGCTTTGGTAGATCACTAATGATTTTGTTTTTTAATTTTTTTTTTTTAAATAGATATCTAAGTTGCTTCCAAGGTAGATTTGCTCTCTAGGCTTTCAGTGTTTGTGTATATGTATATTCGTTAACTAATTCTTGTTCTGTTTACTTTCCAGCAAACTGAAGACTAAAATGTACTTGGCTCTCCAATCCTTAGAACAGGATCTATCTAAAATGGCAGTTATGTATTGGTAAGACTGGCTAAAGTATCAATTCTCTTTGACCTTGTTCTTAAAGTTTTTTGTCTATAGGTTACTAGGCTTCTGTTATTTAAAAAATATGTATTATAGATGCATGTTACTATGCATCTGTATTTTACCTGTACTGTACATCTTGTCCATATCCTTTCACTTCCCAAATGATTGCATTCCATTTTCTGAATATCAGTATCCCTAAGTTGTTGGTTGGTATTCCATAGGTTTTATGAGAAGACTTGTGAAACCTGGCCTCCCTTCTGATAAATAATATTATAGTTGTAATTTTTGTTCACCATATTACACACTGGTATATTCTTAGAAATTATCCCTTCACCTTGAGGGTGAAATATAATTGTTAAATGCCCAAGATAGAGTCATTAGGATAGAATTAAAAGATGTGTAAGGGCTGAACTCACTATGACATTATATACTAATACCTTCAGGGCTTAAATGTAAATAAACATAGATCATTTGTCTTGCAGGAAAGCAACCAATGCTGGTCCCTTGGACAAGATTCTTCATGGAAGTGTTGGCTATCTCACTCCAAGAAGTGGGGGTATGTGATGCTATTTTGCTTGTTTAGGAAAAAACCTAATTTTTAGTTGAAAGATTACTACTTAAAATTTCATCTTGGTTTTATAAGCAGAAGGTGAAAATTACTAGTCATTTGTGATGGTTTTCTTTTTGTTTAATTGAAATGTAGTTGATTTTCAATGTTGTGTTAGTTTCTGGTATATGGTAAACTGATTCAGTTGTATATACTTTTATTCTTTTTCCTATTCTTTTTCATAATAGTTTATTATAAGATACTGAACGTAGTTCCCTGTGCTATACAGTAGGACACTGTTGTATAATAGTTTGTCTCTGCCAATCCCAGACTCCAAATTTACCCCTCTCATTTGTGTATTTTTTAGTGGTTTCTAAGGTGTCAATACTTGCCCTCCCCTAGTTTTCATATTTTTTAATTGTGAAGTAAATTGTTGCTGCTAGAAATAATACTTACGCTTCTGTCGTATTTCAC
The DNA here is from genome assembly GCF_002263795.3 of Bos taurus. Classification (NCBI taxonomy): domain Eukaryota; kingdom Metazoa; phylum Chordata; class Mammalia; order Artiodactyla; family Bovidae; genus Bos; species Bos taurus. The sequence goes on along the minus strand of NC_037346.1, from coordinate 39,857,052 downwards.
AAGCTGCTTTGGATCATGAGTTCTCATATTTTAAACTATTTTCTTGTATATAGGTTTATAGGAAGGGAATATTTTTCTTTATTTGTAAGTTACCTGATAAAGTAGTGATGTTTTATTTTTCATAGGTCATTTAATGAACTTGAAGTATTATGCCTCTCCTTCTGACCTGCTGGATGATAAGACAACATCCCCTATCATTTTGCATGAGAATAATGGTAAGACTTTCACTATAAAGTAACTAAAGGTTTTGCTCAGTGTTTAAAAAATATTTTAAAAAATTTGAATGCCCAGACCTGCCTGTACTTTCTGGTTTGCTACTCACAAGTAAATATGCCATCCCTATCAAAGTTTTCCATTTCTACCAGAGTTTGCTTCTGATACATACATACACATTCATACATATATACATATGTATATATACGTTTGTTGTCATCTAGTTGCTCAGTCATGCTCAGCTCTTTTGCGACCCAATGGACTGTAGCCTGCCAGGCTCCTTGTCCATAGGATATACATACATAATAATAAAGGCTTAATTGATCCTTTTGAATGAGTAAATGAGTGAATGAGAAAATATAAATGATCTGACTTGAAATTTGCTTTAATCATTACTTTAATGGTAAAGAAGTTAACCAACTTACTAAAGAACTAAAATAATGGATCTTACTTTGTATTTGCACTTTTTTTGGGTGCACTACATGGCTTGCTGGATCTTAGTTCTTTGACCGGAGATGGAACCCCATGCCCTTGGGAGTGAAGGCACAGGGTTCTAACCACGGACTGCCAGGGAATTCCTGTATTTGCACTTTAATAGACTAAAACCTAATGAAAAATGGCCTAATACCTCATTTTGCTCCCCTTTTTAACTTCAATCATTGACTGTCTGTAGTCATAATTCTGTTTAAATGCATTCTGAAGTTGGAGAAAATAAGTTAATATTGGTAATCGGTCTTTAAAATTTTTTTTCCTTAGACTGCATTGTTTCCTATATTTTGTATTATTTACTAACAGAATTATTGGTTTGTTAGAAAGGTACTTGTAGCATTTCTAAGTTATATAGGTATAGAATCTGATAATTAGGGCTGACAAATTACACAGAAGCTAGCTTTTTGTTTTTTTTTTAATGTTAAGATCCTTATAATTTGTGTTACTCTGGAGAATACCATTTTTTTTCTTTTTCCCAGTTCCTCGATCTTTGGGCATGAATGCATCAGTGACAATCGAAGGAACATCTGCTATGTATAAACTCCCAATTGCACCATTAATTATGGGATCACATCCAGTTGACAACAAATGGTAAGTGAAATATAATTCTAGGGTAGCAAAGTCCATTTTTTTTCAACTTTAAGCCCAATAAGAAACAAGTATTACTTTGACTTGGCTCTTCCCACACTTGACTTCCTAGGGGTGGGCTTTTTGTTTTATCCATTTGATTTCTCTTTTCGGTATTTGCATGCTCCTCTTTGAAGTCTGCTCATAGAACACAGTTTTATCATGAGAGAGAAAGAAGAGAACCGTGCTACTTCCACTGGCTTAGTGGTTTAGTGATTGCTCTATGGGATTTTCTTATGGGACTTTATGTTGATCTGGAGCTATGTTGGAGTAATATTAATAACTAGAGAACGTGTTTCAGGATAGATGTTCGATAAGATACTTTAGGGTTAACAAATAGGATATTTTGGAATTGGGGGAAGGAAGTTCAAAGAGTGAAGTTTGATAGTCTTTGTATGTGTTTATATGATACAAACGTGTCTGAGTGTTGAGAACTTTTCATTTTTACATCAATTCAGAATCCCAATCCTCTACTTTTTTTTTTGAAGGACTCCCTCCTTCTCCTTAGTTACCAGTGCCAACAGTGTTGATCTTCCTGCTTGTTTCTTCTTGAAATTTCCCCAGCCACTTCCAGTATCTAGAGCATTTGTTCAGAAAATTCAGAACTGCACAGGTGAGTTTTAAGCAGCATCAGAAGCTAATAATTGTTATAAAAGTAAAAGCAAACTTCAAATTCACATTATCTTAGCCCTCTTTCAGTCTTGACCTCAAAAAACTAGTGATAGGTATAGATATCATGGTGTTTTGAACTAGTCAGTGCTTATTGGTAAGTACTTCTTGAATAAATGGGTGAATGAAGGGAAAACTGAGCTGTCAACATTTTCATCTTACTGTGATTATATTGATCTTTGCTCTTCCAGGAATTCCATTGTTTGAAACTCAGCCAACTTATGTACCCCTCTATGAACTGATCACTCAATTTGAACTGTCAAAGGATCCTGACCCCTTACCTTTGAATCACAACATGCGATTTTATGCTGTAAGTAAGGCGTTATGGATTGTTGTAGATTATGGTTGGACCCAAGATCAGAATCTTCCTTTTATAGGATATCTGAAATCAGAAGACATTCTTTTGGCTTACCAGATCATGTCCTGTTTTCTCAGGCAGGAAATTACAGATATCTTTGAAATGTACTGAAAAAGAACATAACTTCCAAGTTAGGAAAAATGTACATTGAATTGTTGAAATTTCAAATGAAAGTCTCTTAATGGTATTCTAAACTTTTATAAGCTTATAAGTAGGTATTAAGAATTCTTGCTGTTTAATCCTTTCAAGTGCTGTGAACTTCTGATCTACAGAGTACTTACAGAGAAGAAAGTACTGGAATGAGTGAATTAAGGACGGTTTTTAAACCACATCTGAACTTGAATTTATTTGAATGTTTGACAATAGTCTAAAGTAACAGTTCCTCAATTCTGGCTCCATTATAACTGTATACTGCTACTGCTAAGTCACTTCGGTTGTGTCTGACCCTGTGTGACCCCATAGACGGCAGCCCACCAGGCTCCCCCGTCCCATAGGGTGTTATTAAAAAATAAAAATTTTGCACTTACTGTTCAGGGACCCCTTTTATACAGATTTCTGAGGTAATTTTTATGTTAGCTAGGTTAGGAAACCACTGGCAGAACATTTAGAAAAAAGGGGTCTTTTCAGCCAAGTGAGTGAGTGGCAAGAAATTGCTGATTTTTGAGGAGTAGGGTGTTTTTTGTTTTTTTTTTTTCAGGATAGTTTGTGGTTGGAGTACAGTGGCTGAGTAAATAGCATTTGTTCCCTTTGTTCTTTTTGCCCAGGCTCTTCCAGGTCAACAGCACTGCTATTTCCTCAACAAGGATGCTCCTCTTCCAGATGGTAGAAGTCTACAGGGAACCCTTGTTAGCAAAATCACCTTTCAGCACCCTGGCCGGGTTCCTCTTATCCTGAATCTGATCAGACACCAAGTGGCCTATAACACCCTAATAGGAAGCTGTGTCAAAAGAACTATTCTGAAGGAAGGTACTGCCTTTCCTTTTGCTGTATTTACCGGTAAATGGTACTGATTACTCTGCTACTGCTAAGTCACTTCAGTCGTGTCTGACCCTGTGTGACCCCATAGACGGCGGCCCACCAGGCTCCCCCGTCCCTGGGATTCTCCAGGCAAGAACACTGGAGTGGGTTGCCATTTCCTTCTCCAATGCATGAAAGTGAAAAGTGAAAGTGAAGTTGCTGAGTCGTGTTCGACTTTTAGTGACCCCATGGACTGCAGCCTACCAGGCTCCTCTGCCCATGGGATTTTCCAAGCAAGAGTACTGGAGTGGGGTGCCATTGCTTTCTCCGACTGATTACTCTAGTAGTTCTCTAATTTGGTGGCTCATCATATCACCTGTGGAGCTTCTAAAACTACAAATATTTGGTTTCCATACCAAATGAACTTAATTAGAATTTCTGTGGGAGGAGTTGGGAATCTAGTTTAAGCTCTGTGGATAATTTTGATGGAAGCAATCTGTATATTGGCATATGGAAACTACTGAGTTTTTTTGCAATGGGCTTACTGTTTTTCTGCATGCAGTGGTGTAATTGGGTACCTAGGGCCCTGAATCTTGCAGCAGATATATAAGGTATAATTTGAGATTTTGTAGGAAGAGAGTTCTTGACACCTGAATTTTAGGTTGTTAGGCAGTGCTTCTCACGTTTTAATCCTGAGTATATTTTCTCCACCTTCTTTGGAGAATTTTATCATATAGCTTAAAAACAGATGAGACCTGTGCCCTTTTCTTTCTCTCCCAGGATTCTGGAATGCTGATGTTTTTCACACAGTTTGCTCTTAGAAATCTTGATATGAATTTTGGCTGCTCTAGTTAATCATAGTTAATTTTTTACATTAGTTGTAAACATTTCAGTGATAGAACTGTGCCATTCAAATGGTAGGCAAGAAGAAACCCAGAAGGTAAATCAGGACATATATTTTATGGGAGTAAGAATTGTTCCAGAAACGAAAAATTTTAGAAAGTTGAAGTAATGACACAGAACATGTGCAAGTATCCTTATGACCCTTCTGTTTCATGTATCTCAATCCTAGGAGATTATCCACATAGCTTTAGAGCATTTAAAAATGAGTTTTTGTGAGATAGTTATGAAGTTAGTCCTACAGAGATACATACTTTTCCCCAAGAAAGTATATAATTCTTGTCTCTGGGCTTTCAGCATGTTTGGCTTAGAAACCAACGATGATAGTTATATGTTAAGTGTATTTGGCATAAATATATCATTTTAGATTGTATTCCCTACGTCCATGTTTACCAAACTATGGAATGTATAGCTAACAGCTGTATACTAGTAGAAAGCAGAGTTTATGACAGTGATTCTGATGCTTATCAAATAGAATGAGAAACTCCTCTTGGCCACATTTATTTTCAGAATTGATTTTCAAGGCAGGATGTTTATATCTGCCAAGGACTTTATCAATTTAGGGATTAAATATCTTCATTTAAAAAAACTGAAGTTTACTTTGTTTTAGAGTATTTATAACATAAACTGGTAGATTCTTGGGAATCTGATTTCTTCAATCATCTGTGAGTGCCAGTGGGTTTCATGTTTTTAAAAAAATATATGGGATTTAGTTTCCAGTGAGGGAGAGAAAGGATTTCATAATTATTACTATTTACACATCTTAAGTCTTTTTATCTAGTTGATTATTTTATGATCCTTTTCTTTGCCTTTTAGATTCTCCAGGGCTTCTCCAATTTGAAGTGTGTCCCCTCTCAGAGTCTCGTTTCAGCGTGTCTTTTCAGCACCCTGTGAATGACTCCCTGGTGTGTGGTGAGTTATGTGGGTGGTTAGCACCTCTCTCAGGGTAGCAGTTTGGTCCTTTTATCTCTTCTTGAAAAGTCAGAAACTGAAGCCAAATCCATCCTAAACACCTCCTATATGTTTTATTTTTCAGTGGTAATGGATGTGCAGGACTCAACACATGTGAGCTGTAAACTCTACAAGGGGCTGTCAGATGCACTCATCTGCACAGATGACTTCATTGCCAAAGTTGTTCAAAGGTAGCACTGGCCCTTTTTCATCAGAGTACCATTAAGAGGTGTATAAAGAATGCTGTTTTCAGTAATAAATGAATTAGAAATTTAGGAGGAAGGCATTTAGTCACTGCTTTGAATTCACACTTCTCTGCTTTTGGATCTAGAAGCAATATGAGTTTTTGATTTTATAAATCTCATAAGAGTAATAGGAAGTAAAGTAGGTAACTTCAGACCCAGTGTTAGGGCTCTTTTATGAGGGAGAGAGCTGAAAAAAATGTAGATCTTTTTTTCACTTTTCCTCTGTGTCATTTTTGTAAAAAACACATGTAATATGTCAAACAGCAGTATGTGGGAAGATACTTTAGCCATTCAGCTTCCTGGAAGCATTAATATGTAATTTCAAGATTTTTTAGAGCAGGTACGAGTGGTCTGTTTAGTAAATAAAAATAAATTTTATTGACACATAAGACATGCCTGTAAATGAACACATGTCTGTTCCTTTACATATTGTTTATGGTAGCTTTTGAGCTAAGATGGCAGAGTAGCTGGACAGAAACCATATAATCTTAAAAAGTCAATATATTACTATCTGGTCTTTTAAGAAAGGTTGTTGACATAGTGTAGAGCAAATTGTTTTCAAACATGTTTATAAACATAAATTTATCTGTAACATAAAAAGTGCTTTGCTTTAAAATAAAAAGGATTTCCTGCCAGTGGTAGTACTTTTCACAGATAGCTTTGGGGTGATTTAAGCTATTTAAGTATAGAATTTGATGGGTCAAGAGATTTTTCTAGTGGTTCATCAATTAAGATAAATTGTATATACAATTACACCATTAATCACATGTGAAGTCCCCAAAGGAGGGCATTTTCTTACTGAGGTCATTATTACCAGTTTTATTTTAGTTCAGTATGGTATCTAATTATTTGGACATCTGTTTAGGATTGGTTTGTTTTTGGTGGCATGTCAAAGGAGGTTGATGATTGCCTCCTGGTCCAGATTTTTTTTTTTTTGGCTCCTCTATGTGGCTTGCAGGATATCAGTTCCCCATCCAAGGATTGAACCTGGGCCCTCAGCAGTGAAAGCTTGGAGTCCTAACCATTAGACTACCAGGGAATTCCTTCCAGATTCTTTTTATTCATTCATTCATATAAAATATTTATTTGGCTGTGCCAGCTCTTAGTTGTGGCATGCGAATCTTTTTTTGTGGCATGTGGGATCTAGTTCCTTACCAGGGATCAAAATCAGGCATCCTGCATTGGGAGTATGGAGTCTTAGCCACTGGACCATCAGGGAAGTCTTCCTCCAGATTCTTTTTAGAATGGGTATATCCAAAGCTCTGGCATTTTACAGAACTGCTCCTGCCTTACAGGTCCTCTGCCTTACCTGAAAACTATTTATTGCACATCTTTACTTAAGGCAAAAGTAAAGCCTTTATCTCAAATGAAAAATTGGTTTAAGTAGCAGCTAATGCATTGTTCGTTTTTTTCCATCTTATTTTACAGATGTATGTCGATTCCTGTGACGATGAGGGCTATTCGGAGGAAAGCTGAAACCATTCAGGCCGACACTCCAGCACTGTCCCTCATTGCAGAGACAGTTGAAGACATGGTGAAAAAGAACCTGCCCCCGGCTAGCAGCCCAGGGTATGGCATGACCACAGGCAACAACCCAATGAGTGGTACCACTACACCAACCAACACCTTTCCGGGGGGTCCCATTACCACCTTGTTTAATATGAGCATGAGCATCAAAGATCGGCATGAGTCGGTGGGCCATGGGGAGGACTTCAGCAAGGTATCTCAGAACCCAATTCTTACCAGTTTGTTGCAAATCACAGGGAACGGGGGGTCTACCATTGGCTCGAGTCCGACCCCTCCTCATCACACGCCGCCACCTGTCTCTTCGATGGCCGGCAACACCAAGAACCACCCGATGCTCATGAACCTTCTTAAAGATAATCCTGCCCAGGATTTCTCAACCCTTTATGGAAGCAGCCCTTTAGAAAGGCAGAACTCCTCTTCCGGCTCACCCCGGATGGAAATGTGCTCGGGAAGCAACAAGACAAAGAAGAAGAAGTCATCAAGATTACCACCTGACAAACCAAAGCACCAGACTGAAGATGACTTTCAGAGGGAGCTATTTTCAATGGATGTTGACTCACAAAACCCTATCTTTGATGTCAACATGACAGCTGACACGCTGGATACGCCACACATCACTCCAGCTCCAAGCCAGTGTAGTACTCCCCCAACAACTTACCCGCAACCAGTACCTCACCCCCAACCCAGTATTCAAAGGATGGTCCGACTATCCAGTTCAGACAGCATTGGCCCAGATGTAACTGATATCCTTTCAGACATTGCAGAAGAAGCTTCTAAGCTTCCCAGCACTAGTGACGATTGTCCACCCATTGGCACCCCTGTTCGAGATTCTTCAAGCTCTGGGCATTCTCAGAGTGCCCTCTTTGACCCTGATGTCTTTCAAGCCAATAATAATGAAAATCCATACACTGATCCAGCTGACCTTATTGCAGATGCTGCTGGCAGCCCCAGTAGTGACTCACCTACCAATCATTTTTTTCCTGATGGAGTAGATTTCAATCCTGATTTGTTGAACAGCCAGAGCCAAAGTGGTTTTGGAGAAGAATATTTTGATGAAAGCAGCCAAAGTGGAGATAATGATGATTTCAAAGGATTTGCATCTCAGGCACTAAATACTTTGGGGGTGCCAATGCTTGGAGGTGATAATGGGGAGACTAAGTTTAAAGGCAATAGCCAAGCTGACACGGTTGATTTCAGTATTATAGCAGTGGCTGGTAAGGCTTTGGGTCCTACAGATCTTATGGAGCATCACAGTGGTAGCCAGAGTCCTTTATTGACCACTGGGGACTTAGGGAAAGAAAAGACTCAAAAGAGAGTAAAGGAAGGCAATGGTGCCAGTAATAGTAGTCTGTCAGGGACAGGATTAGACAGCAAACCAGGGAAGCGCAGTCGAACCCCTTCTAATGATGGCAAAAGCAAAGATAAGCCTCCAAAGCGGAAGAAGGCAGACACTGAGGGAAAGTCTCCATCTCACAGTTCTAACCGACCTTTCACCCCACCTACTAGTACAGGTGGATCCAAATCTCCAGGCAGTTCAGGAAGATCTCAGACTCCCCCAGGTGTTGCCACACCACCCATTCCCAAAATTACTATTCAGATTCCTAAGGGAACTGTGATGGTGGGCAAGCCCTCTTCTCACAGTCAGTATACCAGCAGTGGTTCTGTGTCTTCCTCAGGAAGTAAAAGCCACCATAGCCATTCTTCCTTATCTTCTGCTTCCAACTCAGGCAAGATGAAAAGCAGTAAATCAGAAGGTTCATCAAGTTCTAAGTTAAGTAGCAGTATATATTCTAGCCAGGGGTCTTCTGGATCTAGCCAATCCAAAAATTCATCCCAGTCTGGGGGAAAGCCAGGCTCCTCTCCTATTACCAAGCATGGACTGAGCAGTGGCTCCAGCAGCACCAAGATGAAACCTCAAGGGAAGCCATCATCACTTATGAATCCTTCTTTAAGTAAACCAAACATATCCCCTTCCCATTCGAGGCCACCTGGAGGCTCTGATAAGCTTGCCTCTCCAATGAAGCCTGTTCCTGGGACTCCCCCATCCTCTAAAGCCAAGTCCCCTATCAGTTCAGGTTCTGGTGGTTCTCACATGTCTGGAACTAGTTCAAGCACCGGCATGAAGTCATCTTCAGGGTTAGGATCCTCAGGCTCATTGTCTCAGAAAACTCCCCCATCATCTAACTCTTGTACAGCATCTTCCTCTTCCTTTTCCTCAAGTGGCTCTTCCATGTCATCCTCTCAGAACCAGCATGGGAGTTCCAAAGGGAAATCTCCCAGCAGAAATAAGAAGCCGTCTTTAACAGCTGTCATAGATAAACTGAAGCATGGGGTTGTCACCAGTGGCCCTGGGGGTGAAGACCCAATGGACGGCCAAATGGGGGTGAGCACAAATTCTAGCCATCCTGTGTCCTCCAAACATAACATGTCTGGAGGAGAGTTCCAGGGCAAGCGTGAGAAAAGTGATAAAGACAAATCAAAGGTTTCCACCTCGGGGGGCTCAGTGGATTCATCTAAGAAGACCTCAGAGTCTAAAAATGTGGGGAGCACGGGTGTGGCAAAAATTATCATCAGCAAGCATGATGGGGGATCCCCCAGCATTAAAGCCAAAGTGACTTTGCAGAAACCTGGGGAAGGTGGTGGAGAAGGGCTCAGGCCTCAGATGGCCTCTTCCAAAAACTATGGCTCTCCACTCATCAGTGGTTCCACTCCAAAGCATGAGCGTGGCTCTCCCAGCCATAGTAAGTCACCAGCATATACCCCCCAGAATCTGGACAGTGAAAGTGAGTCAGGCTCCTCCATAGCAGAGAAATCTTATCAGAACAGTCCTAGCTCAGATGATGGCATCCGACCTCTTCCAGAATACAGCACAGAGAAGCATAAGAAGCACAAAAAAGAAAAGAAGAAAGTAAAGGACAAAGATAGGGACCGGGACAAAGACCGAGACAAGAAAAAATCTCATAGCATCAAGCCAGAGAGTTGGTCTAAATCACCCATCTCTTCAGACCAGTCCTTGTCTATGACAAGTAACACAATCTTATCTACAGACAGGCCCTCAAGGCTCAGCCCTGACTTTATGATTGGGGAGGAAGATGACGATCTTATGGATGTGGCCCTGATTGGCAACTAGGAACCTATTTAAAGCAAAAATATGGCCAGAGAAGAACTAAGTGTATAGGCAAATCATCATAAGGAGTGAGTCAGACAGGTCTGATTTTGTGTTTAAGAATCTTAAATGGCATGGCTTTGACACCAAGTGGGATGAATTTTGAAAGGCATAGCCGGACCCTACTAAAGAGACCATAGGGTTTGATTCTGGTTACCACAAATCATTTGTTCCTTTGCCAGAAAAAAAAAAAAGTTTTAAAATATTTGCTTATGAAAGGGAGGGGGTGGGAAGGGCTTAGGGAGAGGGAAGGGTGGGAAACAGTTTTGTGGGAAATATTCATATATATTTTTTCTCCCTTTTTCCATTTTTAGGCCATGTTTTAAACTCATTTTAGTGCATGTATTTGAAGGGCTGGGCAGAAATGAAAAAGCAATACATTCCTTGATGCATTTGCATGAAGGTTGTTCACCTTTGGGTAGTTGTCCATTTGAGGCAGGGGCAAATGAAGGACTTGGGTCATTTTGGACACTTAAGTAATGTTTGGTGTCTGTTTCTTAGAGGAGTGATTGGGGAGGGAAGATGATTTTAGCTATTTATTTGTAATATTTTAACCCTTTATCTGTTTGCTTTTATACAGTGTTTTTTTCTATTCTATGAGGTTCAGGGTTCAAAATGATGGGAGGCAAGGAGGAGGCTTATTTGGTGGTAGGGAGCTTGTGGCTTATGCTGGTAATGTAGTATCAAGCTGAAGCAGATCAGTCAGAGCCCACCTTTGGAGTCAAGTTGAAAACCAAAATGGTGTTTTTGTTATAGGAGGTTTTTCATAGGGTTCAGACATCATAGGAATATTAGGAGTTACCTTTCTGTGGAGGTATTGATTTATAGTTTTTTCCTTTAAAGAAAGCTTGGCTGGCTTTTTGGGATGTAAACATGTTTTCAGATTCAGTAAAGTTTAAAAGTGGGATAGCCTCCCTGACCCAGTGGCATGAAAACCATTACAGAATTCATAGTTCTCCTATTTCTACAATGTGCCAAAAGTCCATATCCCAGCATTTTGTTTGTAGGAGAACTGATGCCATTCCTGAGAACTGGGCTCCTTGTTTCCCTTCATCACAAGGATAAGGAGTCCAGACTTTAATCACTCCACTGTATGCTCCCTTAGATAAAACAGTAAAAAATTTGCAGCCATAGTTCACTTAAAACCGTTTTCAAGCTCACTTGAAGTAATGGGGGCCTGGAATGCTAGGTGGGCATGAAGATAAACCCTTGCTACTATGTAGCAACACAATTGGACCTTTTTGGAAGAACAGGTCTGAGTCTGGATTCTGGGGGACATCAATAAGAAGCCCTTCTCATACATATAGAAATCCAGGAGACCATTTGAGTGCAACACAAGTTCTCAGTATTTGGAGGGTCCTCTCAAAATTCTGCGGCCTTACTTTGATTTTGACACCTGCACTGTGCCATTCCTGATGATTCCATTCAGGATCTGTATCAGCAGGATGGGGCACGATCCCCAGCACAACTCTTCTGGATTAAAAAAAAAAAAAAAAGCCAGGTGATTCATTTGTGTGTGTGTGTGTGTGTGTGTGTGTGTGATAAATGGAGTGACTTCATCAGATACTGAAGAAGATTTCTATATTCAGCTCTTTCTGCAGGTTGGAGTTAGCATAGAGTTGGAAAATCAGCTTTGGCTTTCTTTCCTGACTGTCTCTGATTTCCTTTAGTGTTCTCCCTTTTCTGGTCATCAGCTCTCAACAACTCTGCCACTTTTGTGTCCCAAGGTAATAAGAAGTAGGAAACGAAACATTGCAAAGTGGAGCAAGAAAAGTTATCGGTTACCGTATCAGAGTCAAATGTCTTGGGTGACACTAAGGAGGACATGGGCAAGGTGATACCAGAGTGCTTTATCTTGTGATGCTGATACAGTAGCAGCCTCTCAGACATACAACCAGGTTGGATTTCTCACAAGTTTCTCACCTAGTTTTGAATCTTATCCCATTGGTTTCTGCAGGAAAAAAAAAAAAAGTTAAAATGGTTTTTAAGTTTGGGTGGGGAAAGTATGGGGAATGTACTGCATAATATCAGGGGCTCAGCTCCCCCAAGTAGAGCCAACAAATACCAAAATGAGTAAACTGGGAAGCTTTTTCTCTCTTTCTGTCTTCATCCCAGATCAAAGAATTCCGAGTTAGGATCTGGATGAAGGATAAGCCCCTGAATTGTCGATGGGCACACCCCACACACTGACCCAGCATCTGAACTTGCTTAACAGGGAGCCGGGGCTAAACTGCTTCACCCTGCCTGAGAACCAGGGAGCACTGCATTTCTCCACAGGGTGGAGGAGAAGAGGCAGAATAAACCAAGCCTGGGACACCTCCCTCCTGTCTAGGTGTACTCATTCTTCTGTTTCAAAAGACGACAAGGACATGAAGTCAACTTCTACCTATCTTCTGCTGCTGGTGTCTTATGTATTCTTAGTTTGACCTGATTCCTCTTCTGTCTTTTGGCTTCATGTTAGGGGTTCTTGGTCAAAACCTGCTCTGATGTACATGAAGATTCCAGGTTCAAAAAATCAGTTTATTTTAAAAAGTATGGGGGGAGGCGTGAAATGAAATGATATAATTGCCAAAACTAGGCTTGAGGTTGGTGGCTCTTGGAAGGATTTTCCTTAAGGCCTAGGTCTGAAAATACAGGGCAGCACTATCATGAATTCTGAAAAGAAGCCTTCCAGGGAGCCAGTGAGTCATAGTATCCAGTTGAGTCACTTAAAGCAGATTCCAGTATAGGAAACTCATTCACAATCCCTTGGCAGTCTCATTTTTTTAACCTTTTATCCCTAAATCTCCCTCCCTCTTTATTTCTACCCTTAAGTTTTTTTGAGGGGTAGGAAGTACCTAACATCTCAGAAGCTAGGTTGGGAAACATGCTCAGTTGTAGAAAAACTGAGCTGTAAATTTTGTGTTTTAAAAATGTACATCAGGAGCAGTTGGGGAGGGTCTTTTCTAAAAAAACTTTCAAATTTGATTTTCTGTGCATATGGCCGTTCTGTAAATACTTTGGGGTTTTTCATTTTTTTGAAAGTAGATAAAAATCTGTGGGATTTTTTTCCCCAAAACATTACAAAAATGTGTTTATTTACATGCAAATAAATTTCTTTGATAAAAAGCACCATGTGTATGTGTAATACATTTTTAACTTTTGAATACTTTTTGTTTATTCAGCTTTTTAAAAATCCAATCAAAAAAATTTTAACAAAGTAAAAAAATCTGAGTAGTACTTGATAATGGGTTAACTGGAAAGGATAATTGAAATTAGAGAAAAACCTGTGGAAGTTTTCATCTGATTTATCTTGCTCAAGCCACTTTTACTATCTTTTGCAGGCCTCTGTCACCAAATTCATCAGTAGTTCTTGCTGAGAGAAAACTGCTCTGAGATGAGATGCAACTAAAAGGTTGTTTCTATTTGATGGACGTGAAGCAGTAACATTAACAGTGTCTGGGACAGGAGGAGGCTGTAGCATCTAGACCTGGGTGTGTGGGCCTGAGAACAGGTTTCTGAAGCTGGCTTCCTTGCTTAGGAAGTAATTTCTAAGATTAAAAAAAAAGTTAATTTAAAAAAGTGCTTGGAAGGATAAGCCTTTCGGGTAAAATGTGCCCGTTTAAAAGATCTCTGCACTTGTTGCTCTTAAAGTAAGCTCATCTCTTAAATCAGACATTCATAATAAGCCAGTCACTGAAAGTGCAAAGGAAAAGTGGTAGGAAAACAAAATCATCTACTTCGGAATACAATTAGAAGTGGTCCAGCCAGGACTGCTAGAATTTGTGATACAGTTTCCAATATTTTATCTTTGAGATATAATTATGTGGTTTTCCGCTCTAAAGGTAAACATTCCTTATTTCATAGAAATCAGATCATAAGTTTCGAGACCTGGAATTGCTAAAGTATACTATGACATACCATGACACAATCCAGCTTCTATGGAAAGAGAGAGAATGTTAACCATTGGTCAAGGTTCCCCCCAACCCCCGCGCCGCACCGCCTACTCGTTCAGACACGCTTGTTTCTCCCGCCAAAGTGGCGTCAGGATCAGGCTCTCACCAACCAGAGCGCTGATTGGAGGGCGGGTAAGCGCTAGAGCTCATTGGGTGCCAGCGGCGGAGGGGCGGGGGAAGCCAAGGCCTTTCTGTCTCACCCGCCCCCACCTCCACCAAAGCGCGCCCCTCCCCCAGCTAAAGAAATGGTCGCCCAGCTTCTGCACTGCACCCCCTGACCACAAGGCACGAGGTGCGGCCTCGCTGCTGGTCCCCAGAGCAGACGGCAACGCAACTGTCCCCCCGAATCCATGCACAGGGAGATCCACGCCCCACAGCGGCCCCCCAAGCCTCACTGCAACACCCGGTAATGCAATCCACGGAGGCGGGGGAGGCGGCAGCAGCGGCGGCGGCGAAAGCAGCAGCAGCACTGCCCCAATCTAGAGACTACCAGAAAGGAGGAAAATGGCTCCGAGCAGGGACCGCCTGCTGCACTTTGGGTTCAAGGCGACAGTGAGTGATATAGGGGAAGGGAGCTGGGTGGCTGGGAAGGACATGTGTGCCAACACGGGCTACTGGGAAGCGACAAGACTTAAGGGGCTGGGAGGACAAGACAGGCAGCTCAAGTGCTTGGTGGGTTGGTGCGTGCTGTCTGTCGCGGAGGGGAGAGGTGGGGGCTCGGGTGCTGTGTGCAGTTGTCCTGCTTTCTTCTTTCTCACCGGTCGGCGAGCACGCGCGCACTCGCACCCGCCCCACAGCCCCTCCCATAGACAAATACACACAGACACATAGGCACTTCCCTGCCTCTCCTTCTCGCGGTGGGCTTGTCTGCCTTGGAAGCGAGAGCGGGCTCGCGCCGCCGCCACCGCCGCCGCGCTCCCGTAGCTCTTGGGCTGACGGCCGCGGGCTCTGCCCGGGGATGGGGGAGGGGTGGTCCTGCGCCGCTGCGCGCTCCTCCTCCTCCCCCTCCCCACGCTGTTCCGATGCCCGGGCGGCTCTGCCCAATGAGGAGCGGCGTTGCTGGCAGGTGGGGAGTGTTTTTGTTTTGGGTTGAAGTTGAGGCTGAGAAGAGAGAAGAGCTAGCGACGAGCAGTCGTCGCCACCACAGCGGGAGAAGGAGGAGGCCCTGCTGGAGTCTAGAGGTCTCTCCTCCCCGCCGACGGCCCCATCCCGCTGGTCCTCTGCCTCGTCTCGGTACCGGAACTCCGGGGCCTGCCCGGGGCCCCCAGTCTTTGCACGCCGCAGCGCCCGGCCCCGGCCGCACCCGCCGGCCCCATGAGGAGGGACGTGAACGGAGTGACCAAGAGCAGGTTTGAGGTGTGCGCTTAGGGCGCGGGGGGGTGGGGGCGGGGGCGGGTGCTAGGGTCCCGTGAGGAAGACTATTTCCGCTCTCATGCCCCGGAAAATTCGCTCCGCACCGAATCTCCTCTTTCGCCTGGCGCCGTCACCCACTGGCCTCGGGCTGCCACACTTCTCTCCCTTTTCTCGCCACCCAGAAGCTCAGTGCAGCCTGGCTTCCCTTGTCCTCCCGGCTGGTCGCCTCCTGCGTCTTCCACTCGCGGGCCCCGGCGGGGGATTAGCTCTGGCGCCCTAATTCCCCCTCCCCCCAATATCATTCAGCTTTCCATTCTTTACACAACCCTTGGCTTGCCTCCCTTCACCCGGCAGAAAAAGCATCACAGCTGCGATCGACCGGAGGGACCTCGTTTCTTTTCTTTCTGCCACTTTATTCTTGAAGCGAGGGGGAAATTATGTGCCCGGGACTTTTTCTCTGAGTTTGAGAGACTGGTTAAACTAGGGGAGTAGGGGTGGTATACTGAGATGATAGAAACGTCCACGGATTTTCGGTGCTGTGTGGTCTGGGTATTGTTCTGGTACTTCCTCTTCCTTCCCGTGTGGTCCGTACTTCTGAGCTCATTGTTTCTGGGAACTCTTAGATGTGTACAGGCTTCGAGATTGGGACGAAGGTCTGAGAGACTTAAGAAAATCCTTTCAAGTCCCTTGGTCTCTGAGAACTTTTCCTCTGACGAGAGAGGTTTATAGTAATGGAATTATGGAATGGATGAAGAAATAAAACATCTGAAAGCGTCTTTAGGGAGTAGGCAGTGTTGGGAAATGATTCCTTTGGGAAGTGAAGTATTGTAACTACAGGTGAATTACTGTAGTATAGTAATATACTGGGAGGTTTGTTGAGTGAACAAGAAAGAGAAACAACAGCAAGAAGAGTAAATGTTACCTGGCCTTTTTGGACAGAGAATCAGGTTGACCTGGCATCACTCACATTCAGTGTGGCCCTCACTTAATGTTTTTCTTCATTTTCATTTGAAGGATGAAATTGTAAGACAGACAAAAGTTTCAGGAAACTTGTCAACGAAGCGTAGAGGATGAAATCGTTACCTAAGGGTCTTCAGTTTAATCTTTTCCTTCATTTCTTTTTATGCTTATGGAGAAAATATTTTAATTTACCCACAAAGATCAAGACAGGAAGTGTTTGGGGAGAGTTTAAATTCAGAGCTACAACGTTACTACAGCGCCAGGAGTGGAGAAAATCAGGTAGTTTATGTTTGTGTTTACTTTAATAGAACTTTATGTTGATGTAGAGAGACCCAGAAAGCTTAATTTATGATGGTTTCATATTCAGTACTACTGTAAAAGGCCAGACTGTCGTTAGAATTACCAAATAGACATTTAACAGTTAACAGAAATCTTCAAAGGGAAACCCAAATACTGAAGAATTGAGTGGAGGATAGCCTTTTGCCATTGCAGTCAGTTCTTTATCATTTTGCTATTCACTTTTAGGTTGTGTGAGTGATTGTTGGAAAGAGTTCTTTTGTAGTTTGTACTTTAAAATTGTATCACTGTATCCTGTTTTTATACTTATATTTTAATTTGTAGTTTATCTGTACTGGTGGTTCTAAAATAATAAGAAAATGTATTGCTTTATTAAGCATATCTGTTTGTGTTGATTGGTATTAACTGGGAACCAAAGTTTTCTGAAAATGTCTGAGAAGAACAATAAGAATGAGGGAGGGAACACCACTCCTTCTACAGTGTTTGTGATTAAAATGTTTATTTGTAAACAAAAAGCTACTCTTACTATGATGTGAAGTGTTAATTTTTGTTGTTGTTCATTCTCCAAGTCAGTATCTGACTCTTCATGACCCCATGGAAGTGTTCATGCTGGAATACAAATGAGAAGGAACTGCAAATGATACCTGTTAATGAGTTTCATTATCTGAGTATTTTTTTAAATCATGTACCCCTTAATGACCTAATTCACAAATAATAAAACAGTAAACTATTTGGTCTCTCATGAAATAATACACTTATTGCTAATACATTGAAAACATTTAAAATATTTACTTTCAGTGGATAAAAGATGTAGATAAGATAAACAGGCTTTCAGTATCTAAAAATTTACATCACATTTTTTTAATTCTCAAAATCTCAGAAGGTTTTTAAAAGAGTGATAATTTTACAATTTTAAGTATGTAGCTTTGAGGATTTTTCTGAGTGTAGGAAATTTCTGTAGCAAATATATAACAACTAATTTCAAGTTAGCAATGGTTAATACAAAACGTGAAAGATTATTTTCTTTTGCTTGGCCACTTTTTTGGGGGGGATAACTAAAACTTTTTTGTTTAATTATTTAAAGTGTTTTTATAGGGAATATTCTTGTGTATTATGCTTTTGGATGTTAAGTGCCGGCCACACACTTTAAATCTCACACTCAGTTAGAACGGTAAAAAGCAAAACAAAATATTTTTTTAAGTTAAATCAGAGGAGAACACTACCTATTAGGCAGCTGTATAGCATCCTGTGAAATAGCCAAGTAGATGACTGTTGGATAAAAGAGTTTAAAAAAGATATGCAGATGTGAAAATTGTTTTTGTTGTGTCACTTTGGCATTAGATTACACACTAATAACGCTTATAAGTTAAAATAGTGTATACTAAATTGTTTTAGTCTATTAATTGAAACTCATTCAAATACTTGTATATTACTTATAGTACACTTTGTTTTGTGGCAACTTTTGATAATTACCTTTCAAATTTAAAAATGGTTATTCAGTGTGTCCTGTATGTCAGGTGCACTGGGCTAGATGTTTTTACCTCTGTTACTTCTAATTTTCACAATTCTATTTTGAGGAAAGCTAGGGCCTGACAAGTATTCAAGTTGCACAGCTAGTACATTGGGAAGCCAAGATTCCAATCTGCATTTTTTTTTTTTTTTTTACTCCACTCTATCATTCTGGTCTGTTTTTAGCATTACATAGCATACAAGCTCATAAAATGTGAAAAAGAGCTTTTCTGAAGTTCTTTATCCAGCATGTTTTATTTTGCTTTGCTATTGAGAGAATATAGCTGCCCTTCATTTTAAGCACTGTAACTAGTACTATCTTAACATAGTGACATTAATGACAGACACGTGTCTGGCTAGCCCTTGAATCCAAGTTTAGATTTTTTTCAGTTAAGCCTCTCCACTTTGTCATACTCTTAGTTAGCTCCATTATAAGAATGTAGTACTGTTGGAGGAAAATTCTATCTTATTTGGATTTATTAAAAAGTATAACCTAAGAAAAGTATAGTAGTAACATTCACTGACATTCTCATACTATTTTACAGTTTAATCAGTGCCTAGAGAAGTTAAGACTCATATAGTTAGGAAGTGATAAGTTCCAGTTTGGGTATTTTGGAACACTGGGCATCATTGTATTTATTTATTTTTTTCATTACACATCGCTGTTGCTCTGATGAATCTATAATACTAAAGTTTGCTTGATTAGGTTGTAATATTTCTTTACCTGCTTCATTTTACTTCTTCAGTTTGTCCAAAATAAGAAAAATCATAAACTGTTTTGTGGTAGAAAGAACATATTTCATTGGGAGTTACCAGAACTTGATTTAGTTAATATTGATTTTTGTCAACCAACTGACTGTAGCGTTGGTCATCTCTTTCACTTCTCCGGTTTGGTTATTTACCTCCTCTGTAAGAAAAAGAAGTTAAAATCAATTACTGAGGTTCCATTTATTCCAGATCCTATGAATCTAATTTTTTATTGAAAGCTGACCTTGGTCATTTCTTCTGAAATAGCCACTTCAGTATTTGTTAGAGTTTGTAGGCTCAGTCACACAGTTTAGTTAAGACTGCAGTAATGACCCTTTTTTCCCTTAAGGTTTTATCTTCTAATCTAAAGAACATTCTGCATAGTAAATAACCGTATTTTCCAAGTTGGTACATGTGGAAAATGTTGTGTATATTTTCCAGTGGGTCAGAGTCATTTGTTTCACTCTATTTGAAAGGCATTGCAATGAATGGGAAGAGAACTAGTAAAAGTAAGGAATTTTGTTTTTAACACTTTAGAGATTAGTTTGAAAGCAATTACCTATTACCTAACAGTAGTAAATGGCAACCCACTCTAGTGTTCTTGCCTGGAGAATCCCAGGGACGGCGGAGCCTGTTGGGCTTCTGTCTATGAGGTCGCACAGAGTCGGACACGACTGAAGCGACTTAGCAGCAGCAGCGGCACCAACATTACTATAGAAAATCGAAATCAGAAGTGTGCTTTTTGGGCTCATTCAGACAATCTGTTCTTTTTCGAATAGTGTTACTGATGTTTCTTTATTTTACAATCATAGGTGCTTTTGAAGCACAGTACATTGTGTCATGTACTTATATTGTGTTCACTCGTTACTTAAAAATAAACATGTTTGTATCTTGCTTCAGTATGCATAAGATAAACAGCTAGGTACTGGAAATTGTGCTTAATCCATTAAGTCATTAAATTTTTTTAACTTGGCAGAGACTTTACAAAATGTATGGTTGATATTTAAGTCCTTCATTATAAGATGTAATCTATTTCTACATTGAAGATTTTCATTCATTAAAGCAGTATTTCTCTTAGAAGTATCCACACTTTTAAAGTCATGTCTTCATGTTCTAGGCCATTTGTCAGTTTTTAGCTGTTGGTGTTGTTTTTTTAATCTTAATTTTAAAAGTCCTTCTATTTTCATCTTCAGAGTTGTATCTTTTCAAATTTTGGTATTATTTTTCTTGCAGATTAATGAGTACTTTTTAAATTCCTAGCCCTTAGATTACTGTTTCTCAACTGGTGACAGATTGGAAACTAAATTAAAAATTTCAGTAATCTAACTAGTACTGTGGTTTTGCAAGGGTATTTTTAGATGTCCAAAATAAAATATTCCGTTACACTAGGAAAATCCAAGGGAGGGAGGAAGAAGAAAGAATGCCCTTAAACTGACCAAATTTAGCTTCTTGTGCATAGTTGCCTTTACACTGTTTTCCTAGTTAATATCCCAGACTTCATAAATTCTTAGATCAGACCCCCACCCAAAAATCGCCTCAGAAAAATGAAGGCATCCAACGTGGTTTGTTTTTTTTCCAACTGGTGGTTTTATATCTTAATGCACTGGGACCCATTTGATAAAAAGATTTTAACTTGATAATAGCCACTAACAGTAGGTGGTAGTATTGAACTGCGCAGTAGTATTTGTGCTTGATTCATGTGGCTTAATTATATAACGTTAACAAATATATGTATTTAAATGCAATAAATCCAAAACAGATTTGCATTAGCTCTTGAAGACTATTTCTGTTAAAAGAGTGGCACTGCTGGCTAGTTATTTTCAGCACATATCAAATAACTATTTAGCAGGCATGTGATTTAAAGCTATAGGTAAGTAATCTCTTTATTCCCTAATCATATTTCCTCTGATTTTATGATATTTTGTTGTCTTTATTAAGCCTCATATTTGACAGTTGTAATCAGGTGGAAATATAATTAATTTAATCCATTTTGCTGTCTTTTAAGTTTCTATGAAGTAAAAGTCACCTATTTA
Source organism: Bos taurus (assembly GCF_002263795.3). Taxonomy (NCBI): domain Eukaryota; kingdom Metazoa; phylum Chordata; class Mammalia; order Artiodactyla; family Bovidae; genus Bos; species Bos taurus. The sequence continues at coordinate 39,836,116 of NC_037346.1, read as the reverse complement.
TAAAACGTGGTAGACAAGGATTATCAGTTATGAAACAGATATTGGCTGTGTCTTCTGTCATTTTTGTCCTAGATCCCAGGAATTTCTAGTAAAAACTAAAAAAGGGAAATAGAACACTGTGAAAGTAAATAGTATATTGATCTTATGCATTACTTTGGTGCTAAGACACAAGTCCTATCTAATGAGGTGAAGATAGGCAATATATCAAATGCCTGCCCAATTTTATATTATCAGATATACCACCTGTTATGATATTTGCTGGTGAGCGAAACTTTCTGATCAACCAAAGTATGCAGGCAGATATAATTTCACAATCATTTAAAAATAAAAAACAGAAAAGCATTCTCAGTTTCTTACTTGTAATTTGCAATAGTAAGAATATGCCATAAGGTGAGGTAAGGTGAAGTCGCTCAGTTGTGTCCGACTCTTCGCAGCCCCACGGACTGTAGCCTACCAGGCTCTTCCATCTGTGGGATTTTCCAGGCAAGAGTACTGGAGTCGGTTGCCATTTCCTTCTCCAGGGGATCTTCCTGACCCAGGGATTGAACCCAGGTCTCCCGCATTGTAGGCGGACACTTTACCGTCTGAGCCACCAGGGAAGTCTATGGCTATTTTTGGAGAAGGAAATGGCAACCCACTCCAGTGTTCTTGCCTGGAGAATCCCAGGGACAGAGGAGCCTGGTGGGCTGCTGTCTATGGGGTCGCACAGAGTCGGACACGACTGAAGTGACTTAGCAGCAGCATGGCTATTCTGAGTGGCTTTGAGTTTGTTTTACTGTATGCAGAATGAGAGAATTTATGTGACAGGAGGGACAGGCAAAAAGAAAGCAGTAAAATTTCTAGATTAGAGCAGGCTTTTAAATGTAGAATACCTCTTCCCTCTAGGGAAGGTCATTGCCAACTGCTTTTATTCTGAATTGCAGTTACCAACAAAGAGCCAGGTTTGTTTTATTTTTTGTCTGTTTTGCTTTGTTCAGATGGGTGGGGTGAAGAAAAAGAGAAGAGATTTACAGTTCCTTGAAAATTAACAATGTAATGTTAAGTATAAATGTTAGTTAGCTACAGTTCTCTGTTGGAATATGTTATCCTTTTTTTGTCATCTTATTTTTTGAGCCAGATCACCTACATATTTTAATGTTCTAATTTTGAAATTAATTTGAGTAAGGAGAGAAGGAAAACATTAAGATGACATCTTTAGGGTTTTATAGAAAGGAATAATTTCTTAACTAGGAAACACTTGCCATAAGTGTTTTATATACACATATACATGTGTATCTGTGTGTCTGAGGGTAGATTGTCTCTCTGTACCTCCGTTGTCTCAACTCTAAGGTTCCTTCTAGCATGGAGATTGTATGATTCTCTCTAAATAAATCCCCCAGGTTGCTGTGAGTTGGAAATTAGATATTCAGTTTATTGCCAGTGTTCTTATATTTGTTTCTATTACAGTAAACACAAAACAGCCTTTGTGACCTGACCTTATATTTATTTATTAAATACTATTATATATAAATATTCTTTATTTTATATACACTTTATTTCATTTTTGGCTGTGCTGAGTCTTTGTTGCTATGTGGGCTTTTCTCTAGTTGCAGCCAGCAGGGGCTACTCTCTGGTTGCAGTGTGGGCTTCTCATTGCAGTGGCTTCTCTTGCATGGAAAGAGCCTGGACTTAGGGCATGGGCTTCAGCAGTCTCAGCACATGGGCTCAGTAGTTGAGGCTCCTAGACTCTAGGAGGAGGAGGGGGCGACAGAGGATGAGATGACTGGATGGCATCATCGACTCGATGCACATGAGTTTGGGTGAACTCTGGGAGTTGGAGATGGACAGGGAGACCTGGCGTGCTGCGATTCATGGGGTTGCAAAGAGTTGGACACGACTGAGTGACTAAACTGAACTGAGACTCTAGAGCACAGGCTTAATAGTTGTGTTACTGGAGCTTGGTTGCTCTGCAGCATGTGGGGTCTTCTCAGATCGGGGATCAAACGTGTGCCTCCTGCATTGGCAGGTGGATTCTTTACCACTGAGTCATCAGGGAAGCCCCTCTGAACCTATACGTGTATATCTGTTTACAGATATGGTTGTTGTTCAGTCACCAAGTCTTGTCCGACTCTATTTCCCAGAGTTTGTCCAAGTTCATGTCCAGTGAATCGGTATACCATCCAACCATCTCATCCTCTGTTGCCCTCTTCTCCTTTTGCCTTCAGTCTTTCCTATTTTCAGGGTCTTTTCCAACGAATCAGCTGTGTGGATCAGGTGGCCAAAGTATTGAAGCTTCAGCTTTAGCAGTAGTCCTTCCAAAGAGTGTTCAGGATTGATTTCCTTTAAGATTGACTGGTTTGATCTCCTTGTTTTCCAAGGGACTCTCAAGAGTCTTCTCTAGCACCACAGTTCGAAAGCATCAGCTCTTTGTCGCTCTGCTTTCTTTATTGTCCATCTTTCACATCCGTACATGACTACTGGAAAGATCATAGCCTTGACTATATGGACCTTTGTGGGCAAAGTGATGCCTTTTCTTTTTAACACACTGTCTGGGTTTGTCATAGCTTTCCTGCCAAGAAGTAATCATCTTCTAATGCAGTCATCATCCACAGCGATTTTATAGCCTAAAAAGAGGAAATCTGTTGCTGCTTCCACCTCTTCCCCTTCTATTTACCATAAAGTGATGGGACCAGATGCCATGATCTTAGTTTTTTGAATGTTCAGTTTTAAGCTGATTTTTTCACTCTCCTCCTTCACCCTCATCAAGAGACTCTAGTTCCTTTTGGCTCTCTGCCATTAGAGTGGTACATCTGCATATCTGAGGTTGATGTTTCTCCCAGCAGTCTTGATTCCGGCTTGTGTGTGCTTCATCCAGCCCAGCATTTTGCATGATGTGCTCTGCATGTAAGTTAAATAAACAGGATGACAATAAACAGCCTTGTCGTACTCCTTTCTCAATCCTGAACCAGTTAGTTGTTCCATACAGGGTTCTAACTGTTGCTTCTTGACCCGCATACAGGTTTCTCAGGAGATAGGTAAGGTGGTCTGGTATTCCCATCTCTTGAAGAGTTTTCCACAGTTTGTTATAGGGGCTTCCCTGGTGGCTCAGAGGTTAAAGCATCTGCCTCCAATGCGGGAGACCCGGGTTCGATCCCTGGGTTGGGAAGATCCCCTGGAGAAGGAAATGGTAACCCACTCCAGTATTCTTGCCTGGAGAATCCCATGGACGGAGAAGCCTGGTAGGCTACAGTCCATGGGGTCGCAGAGTCGGACACGACTGAGCGACTTGACTTTCACTTTCACAGTTTGTTATGATCCACACAGTCAAAGGCTTTAGTGTAGTCAGTGAAACAGAGGTAGATGTTTTTCTGGAATTCTCTTGCTTTCTGTATGATTCAGCGAATGTTGGCAATTTGATCTCTGGTTCCTGTGCCTTTTCTAAACCCAGCTTGAACATCTGAAAGTTCTCAGTTCACATAATGCTGAAGCCTACCTTGGAGGATTTTGAGCATAGCCTTATTAGCATAGGAAATGAGTGTAATTGTTCAGTGGTTTGAACATTCTTTAGTACTGCCCTTCTTGGGAATTGGGATGAGGATTGACCTTTTCCAGTCATGTGGCCATTGCTGAGTTTTCCAAATTCGCTGACATATTGAGTGCAGCACTTTAATAGCATCAGATACGGTATATTTGTCTGAATGATTTTTGCCAAGGAGTGAAGAATAGGTATGATTGTGTGATATCCTGGAGTTTAATGTGTTACGATTCACTTTTTAATATTTTTGGAATTTATATACTTGTATAAAGAGAACCTTTTAAAAGCATTAGCTTTAAGTCTGAGTTTGTACCCTGGCTTTGCCATGTACCATCTGTATGACCTTAGTGTGCATGTGTGCTTGGTTGCTCAGTTGTGTCTGACTCTTTGTGACCCCGTGAACTGTGTCTCACCAGGCTCTTCTGTCCACGGGATTCTCCAGGCAAGATTATTGGAGTGGGTTGCCGTTTTCTCCCCCAGGGGATCTTCTCGACCCAGAGATCAAACCTGGGTCTCCTGCATTGGCAGGCGCATTCTTTACCACTGAGCCATGTGGGAAGAAGCCCTGTATGACCTAAGACAAGTCATTTAATCTCGCAAATTCTCAAATTTTCAATATCTAAAAAATGGGTATAAAACCTACTACACTGGGTAATAAAGATTAAATTCTGTGATGTTTTTATAACATTGAGCAAACATTGTGCATGATCTGTTGTATGATAAAGGCTCAATAAATGATGCCTATTATGATATTACTTTCTGGAGTGAAAGTGGTTTTGAGTAGACTTCGTAAATCATTGTTTTAAATGCTTTAAAGGAATATACTATTTAAAGGAAAAAGTATTATAAAGGAAGGAATGTAACTAATGATTTCTTTTCACCGGATTCAATTTTATACGTTGGGTTTATTGGACAGGAACACCTATGAATTTTAATCAGTGTAGTTGAACCTATGAAGTTTAATCAGTAATAATTTGATGATGTTTATATGGAGTTTATACTGTAACCATTATTGTGTTCACTGTTAGGCAGATGTGGGTAAATGTCTCCTAAGATGAGAATCTGGAACCAAATTGTAAGTTGACATTTAAAACAGTCAGCTTTTACCCAAGAAACTGGTCATTCTTCCTTTTCTGGTTTGTAGAAAATAAAGCTATGGCATGACTGAACATGGACAAGTACGTAGAGATGCATTTATTTATTTATTTTTAAGAGCACTGCATTGCTAATACCCTTTCCCCACACTCATCCTTATCGGTTTTTTTTGAAAGTTATTTACATGCCTTCATATAAAGACACTTCTGTTGCAAAAATCACATCGTAGCTTGTTTCTGCAGCCCATTTGTAGGAAGGAAACCTGATATATTTTGGAAGTGTCCTTGCATAAGTTGAAGCATTTATTTAATAATGTAACATTCCTAACACATTATCATGAATGGTAACTTCAGGAAGAAAAGGGACTTAATATTCAGTATTCTTAGTCACAGCTGACTGGAGTTATACAAAAGCAGCTTCCCAAATCTAGATCTACACAACAACAAAAAATGCAATTTTACCGAGGTCAACACATTCTTTAAGAAAGAATAATTGTATTTAGATTATTTGCCTCAAAAGGTGGATTAAAGGCCCTAAATGACATAAATTTCATCTGAGCACATCAGTTTCTGGTCCAGACAGAAAAATCTGGCCTAAATATAGGAGTGAAGAACTCAAGGGACCTTCTCTTTGCACTACTGTAAACCCACACTGCACACTGGGGAAAACTTCTCTGTCTTTACAGCTCTTAAATAACGTTTCCAGTATCTATTTCCCTACCTTATTACAAACTGGATTAATACAGTGTTTTATGCCCATTATACCTCTGTTGAAACAAAAAAGATTAAACCTAAAACTCTTACTTTAAAAAAAAATTTATTTTTGGCTATGCTGGGTCTTCCGTGCTACACAGGCTTTTCTCTGGTTGTGGTGGGCAGGGGCTGCTCTCCAGTTGTGATGTGCAGGCTTCAGGAGATGTGGCTCAACAGTTGTGGTTCCTGGGCTCTAGAGCACAGGCTGGATAGATGTGGCAAACGGGCTTAGTTGCTCCTCAGCCTGTAGGATCTTCCTGGGCCAGGCACTGAACCCGTGTCTCCTTCATTTGCAGAGGGATTCTTTACCACTGAGCCACCAGGGAAGCCCCTAAAATAATACTCTGTGACTTAAATGGACAGCGTTAAGGAGGAATAAATGAAACTGGATTTAATTTATGGCAACCGAATTGCACAGTAGAGATAAATAAGTAGCAATCTGAATTAGACATTTAGACTCACCAGTGAAGTTTTTTGTACAATACTAATCCCTTGAAAGAATACTAAGTTAATTTGTATTTACAACTTGAACTCCATAGGGAAATCAGTTTACATATCACGGATTTGCCATCATAAAACCAATAGCTCTTTTCAGGTTTCTGTCCTGTCCTAGATGTTTTAGCCCTAGAAGCAAGAGCAGTAGCTAATGTATAGCACCTAAAATACGGTTATTTTACAACTTGCACATTTTACAACTGAAACACATTCAGTTATACTAATGAAACCATCATACCACGCTACAGCCTCTCAAACTACCAAGAACAAATATATCTGGGAACTCAACAAAGCTAATCTGACCTTGTCTGGGGCACAGAAATTCTCAGTCTAGAAAACCAGGGCATGCTGTTGGTAGGAGTTCAGTTCTGTTTAAATTTTATTTAGCATTAGTAATAGAGTTTTGCCAAGAAAATGCACTGGTCATAGCAAACACCCTCTTCCAACAACACAAGAGAAGACTCTACACATGGACATCAGCAGATGGTCAATACCGAAATCAGATTGATTATATTCTTTGCAGCCAAAGATGGAGAAGCTCTATACAGTCAGCAAAAACAAGACCAGGAGCTGACTGTGGCTCAGATCGTGAACTCCTAAATTACCAAATTCAGACTTAAATTGAAGAAAGTAGGGAAAACCACTAGACCATTCAGGTATGACCTAAATCAAATCCCTTATGATTAAACAGTGGAAGTGAGAAATAGATTTAAGGGCCTAGATCTGATAAAGTGCCTGATGAACTATGGACTGAGGTTCGTGGTATTGTACAGGAGACAGGGATCAAGACCATCCCCATGGAAAAGAAATGCAAAAAAGCAAAATGGCTGTCTGGGGAGACCTTACAAATAGCTGTGAAAAGAAGAGAAGCAAAAAGCAAAGGAGAAAAGGAAAGATATAAGCATCTGAATGCAGAGTTCCAAAGAATAGCAAGAAGAGATAAGAAAGCCTTCCTCAGCAATCAGTGCAAAGAAACAGAGGAAAACAACAGAATGGGAAAGACTAGAAATCTCTTGAAGAAAATGAGAGATACCAAGGGAACATTTCATGCAAAGATGGGCTCAAAATGGTATGGACCTAACAGAAGCAGAAGATATTAAGAAAGCGGTGGCAAGAATACACAGAAGAACTGTACAAAAAAGATCTTCATGACCCAGATAATCACGATGGTGTGATCACTCATCTAGAGCCAGACATTCTGGAATGTGAAGTCAAGTGGGCGTTAGAAAGCATCACTACGATCAAAGCTAGTGGAGGTGATGGAATTCCAGGTGAGCTATTTCAAATCCTGAAAGATGATGCTGTGAAAGTGCTGCACTCAATATGCTAGCAAATCTGGAAAACTTAGCAGTGGCCACAGGACTGGAAAAGGTCAGTTTTCATTCCAATCCCAAAGAAAGGCAATGCCAAAGAATGTTCAAACTACCACACAATTGCACTCATCTCACACGCTAGTAAAGTAATGCTCAAAATTCTCCAACCCAGGCTTCAGCAATACGTGAACCGTGAACTTGCAGATGTTCAAGCTGGTTTTAGAAAAGGCAGAGGAACCAGAGATCAAATTGCCAACATCCGCTGGATCATGGAAAAAGCAAGAGAGTTCCAGAAAAACATCTACTTCTGCTTTATTGACTATGCCAAAGCCTTTGACTGTGTGGATCACAATAAACTGTGGAAAATTCTGAAAGAGATGGGACTACCAGACCACCTGACCTGCCTCTTGAGAAACCTATATGCAGGTCAGGAAGCAACAGTTAGAGCTGGACATGGAACAACAGACTGGTTCCAAATAGGAAAAGGAGTACGTCAGGCTGTATATTATCACCCTGCTTATTTAACTTATATGCAGAGTACATCATGAGAAACGCTGGACTGGAAGAAACACAAACTAAAATCAAGATTGCCGGGAGAAATACCAATAACGTCAGATAAGCAGATGACACCACCCTTATGGCAGGAAGTGAAGAGTAACTAAAAAGCCTCTTGATGAAAGTGAAAGTGGAGAGTGAAAAAGTTGGCTTAAAGCTCAACATTCAGAAAATGAAGATCATGGCATCCTGTCCTATCACTTCATGGGAAATAGATGGGGAAACAGTGGAAACAGTGTCAGACTTTATTTTTGGGGGCTCCAAAATCACTGCAGATGTTGACTGCAGCCGTGAAATTAAAAGACGCTTACTCCTTGGAAGGAAAGTTATGACCAGCCTAGATAGCATATTCAAAAGCAGAGACATTACTTTGCCAACAAAGGTCCGTCTAGTCAAGGCTATGGTTTTCCCTGTGGTCGTGTATGGATGTGAGAGTTGGACTGTGAAGAAGGCTGAGCGCCGAAGAATTGATGCTTTTGGAGTGTGGTGTTGGAGAAGACTCTTGAGAGTCCCTTGGACTGCAAGGAGATCCAACCAGTCCATTCTGAAAGAAATCAGCCCTGGGATTTCTTTGGAGGGAATGATGCTGAAGCTGAAACTCCAGTACTTTGGCCACCTCATGTGAAGAGTTGACTCATTGGAAAAGACTCTGATGCTGGGAGGGGTTGGGGGCAGGAGGAGAAGGGGACGACAGAGGATGAGATGGCTGGATGGCATCACCGACTTGATGGACGTGAGTCTGGGTGAACTCCGGGAGTTGGTGATGGACAGGGAGGCCTGGCGTGCTGCAGTCCATGGGGTCGTAAAGAGTCGGACACGACTGAGCGACTGAACTGAACTGAACTGAGTATGTGTTAAATACTGATAGGTGTTAGAAATGCACAGCTGCTCCAAAGCAACGTCTCTTCCTCAGGGAGTTTGTAATCTACATAGGAAGAAAAGTGCATGAGAAAAATAATTTAGTGGGTTCCGGCAGTGTTAGCTATATGGGAGAGTTAGAAGAAACAATTTTATTTCTTGGGAAACAGAGTAGTAGGATTACTAAAGAGAGAGCTAATCAGAGTAAGTGCTTTTCTCTAAAGCTGGACATTTCTCAGAAGTTTAAGCAGAAATTAATCAAGGTTAGAAGAAGAGTGGACTTGGGGAGAGGGGAGGAGAGGGTAAGATTGTATGGAGAAAGTAACCTGGAAACTTTCATTACCATATGTAAAATAGATGGGGAGTTTGCTCTTTGTCTCCGGCAGCTCAGACCGGGGCTCTGTATCAACCTAGAGGAGTGGGATGGGGAGGGAAATGGGAGAGAGGTTCAAGAGGGAGGGGACATATGTACACTTATGGCTGATTCATGTTGACTTTGGACAGAAAACAACAAAATTCTGTAAAGCAGTTATCCTTCAATTAAAAATTTAATACATTTTAAAAAATAGAAAACTAGTAACAGGAAAATAACACTTCCACCAGTAATTCCAGGAATTCATTATATAGTAAGTAGTTATACACATACTGTTCCATTTGTTTTTAAGGCAAATAATAAATATTTTTAAGGAATTTATAAAGGATTGAAAAATGCTGACCCTTGTATATGGAGGGCATCCTGCTAACTTGCTTTCACTAGGACAGATATTTTGAACTATCTTAAAGGTGAAGGTGAAGTTGCTCAGTCGTGTCCGACTGATTCTTTGTGACCCCATGGACTGTAGCCTATCAGGCTTCTCCGTCCATGGGATTCTCCAGGCAAGAATACTGGAGTGGGTTATCATTTCCTTCTCCAGGGGATCTTCCCTACCCAGGGATCGAACCCGGGTCCCCTGCATTGGAGGCAGACGCTTTAACCTCTGAGCCACCAGGGAAGCCCTGTGTTACTTAAGAAGTATCTTAAGTAACAGCTTAATACAGTGTTTTACACATTAAAGAACATGTTCCCATTTATGATTTCATTTGAACTTAGAAAAAAGTCTCATGTAGTAGGTAGAGGATATTTTTCTGCTGTTTTATTGTAAGAAAGCAGATGCTCTGAAAGGCTGTCATTTCCCACATTAAATAGCTAAGTATTTAAAAGCCAGAACTTTAATCCATCCAGTTGACTTGAAGTCTCCTATATGTGCCTGTAGGGCATGCCAACTGAAAATGGGTTGTTTTGAAAAATTTACCCATTGTTAGTTACTCTTTTGATCCATAGCAGGTATTTATAAGATGTTTGGTTAGGATTGATTAACACTAAATTTGTGGCCAAAAGAATTGAGCAGAGTTAATTTCATGTGAACTGGAAAGCGTGGACATTGAACCTGTTCTTTGGTTTACTAGCCAACTTAAGTAACTCTTAAACAACTGTGAACAAAGATTCTGTATAAACCCTACCAAGTCATAAATTCCTTTTAGATACCTATGTAATAAACAATACACCACTGTTGAGTGAAAAATAATAAAAATTCAGGATACAGTATTTTATGAATAAACATACATTTCTAGGTCAAAGATCAACTAGGCTTAATAGAATAAAAGATTGATATCAGGAAGAATACTGAGAAACAAGAAGAGTGTTTAAATTATTTATTTCAATAATTTGAAATTTGCATTAAAAATAATCCCATCCGTAAAGTGCAAGGTGTTCTGGAGTTATGGCCAAGATCTTTCTGACCCTTCTCCAGGGGAGCTTCCCAACCCAGGGATCGAACCTAGTTCTCCCACACTGCAGGGGATTCTTTATCAGCTGAGCCACCAGGGAAGCCCAAGAATACTGGAGTGGGTAGCCTATCCCTTCTCCAGGGGATCTTCCTGATCCAGGAATCGAACCGGTGTCTCTTGCATTGCAGCTGAGCTACCAGGAAAGCCCCTCTGACCCTTCTAACATCTATCAAATACATGTTCATATGAAATGTGTGATAATTCATAACATTACCTTTCTAGTCTTAACAGTACTACACACCTACCTAGGATCCAGCTTTATTTTTCTAGGTTTTACATATCCTGACTGTTGTCAAGTGACTTGTCAGTATTTCTAGTAACAGTATTATTTCAGAGATGAATTAACAAAATGAAAATGACAGGATTCAGTTTAGCATTAGGCTGGGAGCCAGGGGAAAATATATATGCTCCACATTATCTTAACTGGAAATAATGTTTTTCTCTTGTGAAATTAGGCCTGGATACACATTCAGGTTGAAGGTGCATAGCCAGCCAAATAGTTTTTATAAGTAGGTTGTTTTGCTTAATGCCAGTGGTACTAGAAAGGAAATGATCAAATTTAAATCTTAAGTATAATTTAACCAAAAATTCCCTGGTGGCGCTATGGCAGAACCCATCTGCCAATGCAGGAGATGCAAGAGACACAGGTTCAATCCCTAGGTTAGGAAGATTCCCCTGGAGGACGAAATGGCAGCCCACACCAGTATTCTTGCCTGGGAAATCCCATGGACAGAGGAGCCTGGTGGGCTGCAGTCCATAGCGTCACAAAGAGTTGTTCACCACTAAGCGACTAACAAAAAAACAACCAAAAATAAGCTCTGTAAACCTTCTTGTAGCTTTTATTTACTACGGCTGAAGTTGGACTGTGGCTGATTAAATGACTGGCAGTCTCTGAAGTGTACCATTATTTTAGACAAAGTCAGCTTGAGCATTATCTGCTTTGGCTGTCCTAAAGTAGCCTCGGGTTTCTTAGTTTAATGTGTTTCAGGGATGGGTCTTTCTTCTGCCCACTTCTGTTTTTATAGGCCTTTGGTTTAATTTGGGCAAGGATCGACCCTTCCCAACCCTTGTCTCTTGTGTCTCCAGCATTAGCAGGCAGATTCTTGACCACTGCGCCACCTTTGCTTTAGTATTTGTTCTTGGAAGAGAAGTTAAGTTATAATTAATTGTTCACTATAAAGGGAAGCCCTAGTAGCTCAGTGGTAATGAACCCATATGCCAGTGCAGGAGATATGGGTTCAATAATTTTATAAATGTATGTATCTATTATTATTATGTATGGACATGTTCACATTTTATGAATGAACAAGATTGTTGGACATAAGGTTTAGAACCTTGCTTTTTCTCTTTTAAAAAATTATAATAAGTTTAAAAAAATTATAGTGTTTTAATTTATATAAATACATGCATAAATTTTTATTTAAAAGCTAAGACATTTCGAGTATGATCATTCCTTCTTATACTGCCCCTAATTCTGATCCTCTTCACCTCTATAGATAAGGAGCAGATAAGCAACCAAGTATTCCTTATAGCACAGAGAACTATATTCAGTATCCTGAGGTAAACCATAATGGAAAAGAATTAAAAAAAAAAAAAAGAATGCATGTATATGTATAACTGAATCATTTTACAGTGTATAGCAGTGACTAACACAATGTTGTATTAATAAATCAACTATACTTCAATAAAAATTCATTTAAAGAGGAGAAGCAAAAAGAGAGAGAAGGACCAGTTTTGAACTTGATGAGTGTCCTTGTAAAGCCTTTTTCTGTACTTTTTTTTTCCCTGTGCTTTTACCGTCTAGTTTTCTGTGTTTATGATTATGTGAGTAGCCTCATACTGTGACTTTGGGAAAACTTAACTACGATATGTCTTTGAGTCTGTTAGATATACTTCTTTTCACAGCAACATAATCATCCGTTATATGGATATTCTAGTTTGTTTAGCTAGCTATTAATGGACCTTTAGGTTTTGTCCTTTGCATTGCAAACGCAGATACAGTGAATGTTCTTTTATATGTTCCTTTATGTGAAGTATCAGGAAGAGAGTTTTATAGGGAAAAATCATATAGGGAATATATGATTATTATATTTATTAGATATTGTCAGACTGACTTCTTAATTTATGTTTTGGCCACTAGTGTGTAAGTGACCTTGTTTCTCCACATCTTCACCAGCATGTGATATTTCCCAACTTTTTCAGTGATAGAAGGAAAATTGTGTTTTATTGTATTTTGTATTTCCCTCATTACTGCTGAAGTTCAGTATCTTCATATTTTACTCTTCATGTTTTATTGATCTCTTGTATTTTTTCCATAAGAAAGAAATTTTTATTTCTTCTTGCTTATTTTATTCTGTTAAATTTTGAAAATTAGATTGTCTTTTTTTTTTTTTTTTTCTAGATATTCTTTGTATTGGATACTGACCGTTTATGTACCCATGTATTTGCAAAGGTTTTCATTGAATAGTCTTGTCAGTTTCCTCTTGGTGTTTATTTTAAAAAAGTGTCCCTTATCTCAAGATTGGGCTTCCCAGGTGGCCCAGTGGTGAAGAATTCACCTGCAACGCAGGAGTCACCGGTTCACTTGGTCAGGAGGAGCCCTTTGAGAAGGAAATGACAACCCACTCCATTCCTCTTCCCTGGGAAATCCCACAGACAGAGTAGCCTGGTGGGCTATAGTCCATGGGGTCACAAGAGTCGGACACAACTTAGTGACTAGAGAATGACATCTCAAGATTTCCTTATATTCTTCCATGAAGATGAAAAGTGAAAGTATTAGTTGCTTAGTCACGTCAGACTCATTGCAATCCCATGTAGTGTAGTTTTTAACCTACCTGGAGCTTGTTTGTAAGATAGAGTTTTTTGTTTGTTTTATAAGATAGAGTATTAACTGAACTTTGATAGCCAGTTGTCCCAACATGATTTAGTTCATCTTAGAGACACAAGCAACAGGGCTAGTCTGAGAAGGAACAAGTGAGAGGGTAAGAGGCAGGAAGGCTAGGGGCCTGCAAATGGAGGAAATAGGCTGCAAGTGTTACACATTTTTATCTCTCTCTTAAGCAGCACAGGAGGAAACAAATTACAAGTGTCAGATTTTTTTTCCCCGTTCTCTATACAAAATTAAAAGGAGGCTTCTTTTAAAATGCTCTGTTGTCATGATGACACCTGGTTCCATCTGAACTTAACATTTCTCAAACCTTGAGCCAACCAATGCATTTTTCTTATGGAAATGTTTTTCTTAAGCTATGTTAATGAACTATGTTTTACCCTAGATTCTGTCTTTCTTCAAGTCCATTCCGCCTAAGACTCAGAACGGAGAAGGTCTCAACAAACCAGTATGTTTTACTCATAAAATTGTTCTTCTAATCTGTGTTATTCGGAGAAGGCAATGGCACCCCACTCCAGTACTCTTGCCTGGAAAATCCCATGGATGGAGGAGCCTGGTGGGCTGCAGTCCATGGGGTCGCTAAGAGTTGGACATGACTGAGCGACTTGACTTTCACTTTCACTTCCCCCCCACTAGTTTTGAAATGCCATTTTTATCATAAAACTAAGTAAATGAATTCAAAGGCCTTTTTGGAACTGTGTTCTTTCATCTGTTTTTTATTGCCAGTACCGCAGTTTTAATTAATGGGCTTTACATATTAATTTGAGGGAATTTATATCTTTATTATAATTTCCTTCTCATTCGTGAATATGATAGAGAGTTCTTCCTTTAAGATCTTACATGGTTTTTGTTCTTTTTATTTTTGCATACTTGTTTTTGATGTTACTACAAATGGGCTTTTTTTTTGTTACATTTCATTTTTTTTCTGTTTTTTTAAACATTATTTAATCATTAATTCAGTCAACAAATATTTGAGCACTTTCTATGTGTTTGATATTGTTAGAGATGCTAAGACTATAAAAGTGAACAGAACACAAAATCCTGCCTAAATAGAGTTTAAAATTTAGTGAAGGGAAATTGACATGAAACATAAAAAAGTAAATGCATAATGTGTCTGATGCTGATAAATGTTATGGACAAAAAAGGGATAAGAAAAAGAGGAAGGAAGGGAGCTGGGCATGGTTCATATTTTATATAGAATGGTTAAGGAAGAGCTTGCTGGTGGTTAATATTTGAGCAGACTTAAGGGATGTGAGAGTTGGACTGTGAAGAAAGCTGAGTGCCGAAGAATTGATGCTTTTGAACTGTGGTGTTGGAGAAGACTCTTGAGAGTCCGTTGGACTGCAAGGAGATCCAACCAGTCCATTCTAAAGGAGATCAGCCCTGGGTGTTCTTTGGAAGGAATGATGCTAAGGCTGAAACTCCAGTACTTTGGCCACCTCATGCGAAGAGTTGACTCATTGGAAAAGACTCTGATGCTGGAAGGGACTGGGGGCAGGAGGAGAAGGGGACGACAGAGGATGCGATGGCTGGATGGCATCACCGACTTGATGGACGTGAGTCTGAGTGAACTCCGGGAATTGGTGATGGACAGGGAGGCCTGGCGTGCTGCAGTTCATGGGGTCGCAAAGAGTCGGACACGACTGAGCGACTAAACTGAACTGAACTGAAGGGAACAACGGAGAAAACTCATACAGGCAAAGGAATGTAGAAAGGAAGATGGGAGTGTTCTTGATATATTCTAGGAACGGAGTGAACAGGTCCATCACTGTGGCCAGATCATGGAGAGGTTGGTTAACTGGTAGGGAAGAGGTCAGAGAGCTGTGAGTTAGGAGTAGAGGTGAGGGTTGGGAGGACGGGTGAGCAGGGCAGAGCAGAAACGGACTTATTGACCATTTTGTCCTTTAGTTTCTATTCTAACAAGGGAAGTCATAGGGATTTTTGAGCAGAAGAATATTCAAGCTTTGAAAGGATCGCTCTTGCTTTGTAGAGAAGTAGTATATAACTGGTATTAAAGGTTCTTTGAGTAATTGAGAAAAGTAGTAATGGTACCTTGTATGAAGTTGGTTGTGGTGGAGATGTAAGAAGTAATTGAATCCTGGATATATTTTAAAGATAGAAATGATAGAATTTGTTGCCATTAGGGAGCTATAATTGTTGTTGATTTTTGTATATTCATTTTTGTGTCCAGTTAGCATGCTTTGAGCTGCACAGTAGAAAACCCTTTTAGTGGCTTAAAGAATTATCTCAAATTATGAGTCCAAAGCAAAGCTTTTCCCCAGGATTAAGAGCCTTGGTTTAGAGAGGTGGTTTTTCAAACTTCAATTTGCTTAACAGTCACCTGGAAAACTGGCAAATTACCTGGGCCCGTGAATTTGCTTTTCTGAGTACCACGGACTTCCCTGGTGACTCAGACAGTCAAGAACGTCTTCTTTGCGGGAGATCTGGGTTTGGTCCCTGGGTCAGAAAGATCCCCTGGAGAAGGAATAGCTACCTACTTCAGTATTCTTGCCTGGAGAATTCCATGCACAGAGGAGCTTTGCAGGCTACAGTTGCGAAGAATCAGATATGACTGAGCGACTAACACTTGACTTTCACCACACTGGGTAACACAGTCTTGGAGCCTGATAAATTAGGACTTCCGGGTTTGAGCAAGACAGTGGAACCGGATCAACTGGGTTCAAATCTCAGCTCTGCTATTTCCTATCTGTATTTTAAAATCTCAGGTATATTGATCTCGAGGGGCTATTTTGTTATTCATTTCTAACTTTATTGTGTTATATGTAAGTGTATTAGTGACTTATATGTTAATAGATTTTTGAAAGTTTCTTTGTGGCCAAGTACATCATCAGTTTTTGTAAATATTCTGTGTTGGAACAAAGTAAAATTTTGTTTATTAAATGCTTGGTTAGGTTTGATGTAGGGGGAAAATATCATACACAAAATTTTTAAATGAGACTGCCTTTTAAAGGGCCCATTGCAGGAAGGAAGAACTGCTTACCCATCAGACACTGGAGACCAGAATACTCCACTTTTTTAACATTTCTTAAAATTATAGTTTTTCTGTTTATATCAAAATATAAAATTGTGATGAATCAACAGAACAGTAAGGCCTCAGAACTCTTAAGTAAACAAAAGAAGACTCTTAGGTAGATGAGGGAAACACCTAATGATGAACCCGAAGTACACAGGGGACCTCATATTTATGACTGAGAAAATTTTAAAAGTGGATTTAAACTTGGAAAACTTCAAAAGGGGTGATGGTAATTTCAAAAGGGCTGATGACACTTTTGAAAGGGATCATAGTGTTTATCCAATAAAACATTAAGAATCTATTATTTTCTTAGGGTCTTAATGATTCCTAATTATGACGTACAGTACTGTCAAATTATGGCAAAGGTAACATTTTATCAGTGCATTTTGACTGAGATCGCTATTTACAGTGGTGAGACATTGGAATACATGTCATCTCTGCACCTCAGTTTTTTAATAAGAAAATGGAGATAGTAGAATCTATCCAGGGTTGTTGTAAGAGTTAATTGATGTATGAAAAGTGTTTATAAGGCTGCCAAGTATACAATATGCATTCATTAAATTTAAGTTACTGTTATTATTTGACTCTGTTCATTACACATATCTCAGATCAAGCTTTGATATTCAGATTCTCTAGGTTTTTATTAACGTTCTGTCTGTTTTGTCTCTTGGTTTCATTGGAAGAGTATTAAAGTTCTCCGGCCATCTCTGTATGTGTTGATTTCTTCTTATAGCGTAGTTTCTGCTCCATATATATGTTTATATTTTAAATAATTTTATTTGTTTACTTACTTTTGGTTATCCTGGATCTTTGTTGCTGTGTGGGCTACTCTCTAGTTGCAGTGTGTGGGCTGCTCATTGCAGTGGCTTCTCTCGGGGGGCACAGGCTCTGCCCGAGTAGGCTTCAGTAGTTGAGGCACACAGGCTTCAGAGCACAGGCTCAGTAGTCCCACGGGCTTAGTTGCTCTGTGGCATGTAGGATCTTCCCAGATCAGGGATTGAGCTGGTGTTCCTGCATTGGCAGGTGAATTCTCAACCACTGCACCACCAGGGAGGTCCTAGGACTGATGGTTCTTTATGCTATTTTTTTTTGCTCTTCCATGCTTTAAGAATATCTACTATTAGTAGTAGTAGTAGTAGTATTTCATCAAATTTTTAGTGGTCTTTACAAAGTTGATGAAAATAATCTGGTTTATTACTCCTATAAGCAGAAGTACCTGTTTCACTTTTCTTCTGAAAGTAGATCCTTTTAAAAAGTCCTTTTACTATGGACCTGTGGATGATGAACTTACCTAATTATGTATGGAAACATCTTTTTTCCTTCCTTATTGCCTGGGTCATCTAGGGTGGACTAGGTACAAAGTTGCAGTTATTTTCTCTGAGCACTTTAAAGATTTTTCTCCCATGTCTCTTGACTTCTGTTTTTACTGAGAAGTTGACTGTGAATTTATTTTACCTTTCTTCGAAGACCTTGTTGAGTACACAGT
This sequence comes from Bos taurus, assembly GCF_002263795.3. NCBI lineage: Eukaryota > Metazoa > Chordata > Mammalia > Artiodactyla > Bovidae > Bos > Bos taurus. The sequence goes on along the minus strand of NC_037346.1, from coordinate 39,818,300 downwards.
TTTAAATTATATTTTATATTAAGATAATTTATGTGACAAGAATGTTCTTCCTTTTGTAGTATATAATTCAGTCACAGATACTTGCTGACTATTGCTGCAGTCCATTCTGGGAAATTTTCTGTACCTCAGAAAGAACCTTACAACTTTTACACATTACTCCCTATCTCCTGTCACTCCCTTGTTCTAAGCACCCATTTATCTGCTTTTAGTCTCTTTAGATTTCTCTTGCCCAGACTCTCATAGGAATGGAATCATACAGTGTGTGATCTTTTTTGACTGGCTTCTGTGCATGTTTCCAAGGTTCATCCATGTTTTAGCATGTTTGCCATTTTATGACTGTATAGTGAATGCATTGTATGAAAATACCACATTTTATTTCTCCATTCCTTTATTAACAGATGTAAGTATGTGTTTGAAACCTTTTTTCAGTTCTTTCGGGCATGTGCTTAGGAGTGGAATTGCTGGGTCATGCTGTAATTCTATATTTAACATTTTGAGGAACTGCCAAGCTATTTTCCACAGCAGCTGCCCATTTTACGTTCCCACCAGCAGTGTGCTATGGTTTAGCTTTCTCCATATTCTTACTGTTACTCTTTTCATTCCCCCCTCCCCTTTTTCTCAAATTATGACGTCTTAGCGTATATGGGGTGTTATCTCATATGGGCTGGTTTAGCTTTGTATTATATTTCTCTAATGAATGATGTTGAGCATCTTTTCATGTCCTTGTTGGCCATTTGTATATCTTCTTTGAAGAAGAGTTTATTCATATTCTTTGTACAGTTTTTAATTGGGTTTTTTGTATTTTTACTGTTGAATTGTGAGAGTTCTTTATTTTGAATACTAGACTTTTATCATATAGATGATTTGCAAATTGTTTCTTTGCATGCTTTGTAATTTTTTGTTGAAAGCTAAACATTTTGAATGTAAAATGTGGCAACTCTGGAAATCACATTCTTTCCCCTCCTGGTTTTGATGCTGCTGCTTATTGTAGTAGTAGTGTTTGTTTTGTTTAGTGTCTTTTTCTAAACTAATCCTGTAAACTCTGTATTCTTTGTTGCATGTGGCCACTGAAATCTCTGTTCAATTAGCTTAGTAGTCAGCTCATGATTAAGCAGAGTTTTAAACACTTGGAACCAGTCTTTGCTGAGGGGCTCTTTGTACATGTTAGAGCATGCCTTCCGTACTCATCCAGGCAGTTTACAGTTATGCCTTAGCCTTCACTTCCTGTTTCTGCAATGCCTCAAAATCAACCAGAAGTGACAGCTTAGGGTCTTCTCAGGTCTTTCCTGAGTGTGTGTGCAACCCTGGATGTGCATGTGGTCTTCTAGATTCCCAGGAATATATTGGAACTTTGAATACCCTTATGGGTATCTCATTCTCTAGCCCTTTCCCCTTAAGCTCTTTGGTTAGTCTGTTGTCTTTTCCAGTTGTTATCTGTTCCTTAGGCAGCAGTGACTAAAACATTTGCCTGTAAATGGTTTGAACAAAGTAGAGTAATTTTTTTAGCATTAGGCCCCTTTTAGTCTGTGCGGTCATAAAGAGTCAGACATGACTTAGTGGGTAATACTAAAAAACAGCCCTTTTAGTCCAGCAAAATAAAGACAGGCCTTTTGAGCTGGCCTTACAGGGAGCAACCAAACAATCAAGACAAATAATTATAACACTTTGAAAATGAGATCTATTCTGGTTCCTCGTTTACCAGCAATGCAGGCTCTTCTTTTCAGGATACTGCTACTACAGTTCTGGGGCTTGGAGTAACTTAAATGCCACAAAGCTCTCTGTTCTTAGTGAAATTCAGGCTTTGTGCTTGAATATACACTCCTTGGATTGTTGCAAGCCTTCGGTTAGTTTCTGAAGTTCAAGAACATTTGATTTTGCCAGGTTTTGGTTAATTTTGTGGAGAGGTGGGGGCTCCCTGGTGGCTCATATGGTAAAGAATTGGCCTGCAATGTGGGAGACCTGGGTTGGGAAGATCCCCTGGAGGAGGGCATGGCAACCCACTCCAATATTCTTGCCTGGAGAATCCCCGTGGACGGAGGAGCCTGGCTGGCTACAGTTCATGGGGTCAGAAAGAGTCGGACATAACTGAGCATCTAAACACAGCACATAGAAAGGTGGGATTTCAAAATTTCTTATTCCATCATTTTTGCTGATGTCACTCTGAGTACACTTTTGATATGAAGTTTTATAAAAGACCTGATTCTGGCTTCCTAATTTTGAAATACTTCAATTATACTAAAAATGTACTTTGTCACTTTCTAATCTTTATTCTGTAGAAGAGTGACCACAACCACTAGTTTGGCCATATCATGTCCATCATTTTTTATGTACTAATTTTTAACAGCTACTATCACTGATGATATATTAATACAGTGAATTTGAGTGGTTATTGTCTTTGTCACATAGAAAGATATCTTGAGATATTAGCTTAAATTCTATCCATTTCATTTGAATTTATCTCCTCAGTGTAAGCCAAATTATTTTCAATTTTACATTTATAAGATGTATAACTAGCTTTTAAAAATCCTAGAGAATGCAGGCAAAAAACAGGACTGGTGATAATGACCCAACGTATTGTAGAGGAAATTTGACAAGGAAAAATAACATCTTAGTTATAAGGTTAATTATAATCTGACAGTCTTGATATGTGGTTGCTGTGACTTTAGAATGAGTAGAACCTGAAATAGCAAGAAACCATAAATTCTCTTTACTTTTAGTTTAGAGAAACATTTAGCCTTTCAGTCAGTGCAACAAATATTTATGTTATGATTTGTTACATGTGTGACACTGGTTAATCCACTTTCTAAAAGCTTACAATTTTATAGATTAGAAGACCATCAACATAGTAAGACAAAATTTAAGATCTATAATAGAATTATAAACAGAGTGCTGGATAATAGGCAAGTAGGAAATACCTAGAGCTTGTTGGAATTTCTGAAGAGATTTCAAGTAATTTCCTTTATCTTTGCTGAAGTTCTGAACAAATGGAGAAAACAAGGGTGGCTCGTAGGTTCAAAATACCACTTTTCGTACTAACAGAGACCATATTGAAGGATACAGCTTTCAGTATGTGAGCTAAATTGTGCCTTTTAACTGAAGTCCTTTAGGGAGACCCCCACTTGCTTCAAAGCAGTGCTATATTGACTCAGGCTTCTCTATGCAAGGGAGAGTCTGGCCCTGAGTAAGTGGTGAATCCTTGCTCCACAGCTTGAAAAAGTAGAAGCACAGAGATGAACCAAGTTTTCTCTTCATTTTTGTGAGATTAAGTAGTCACATAGGTTCAGATAATTTACCCTGTGTCTACAAGTAAAGAAGTACAGAGAAGTCAGGAGTGAGTTTGTAGAAAATTCTTCCTCTGGAAAACCTCAAGTGGGAAAAAGGCATTCCCCTCTAGGAGAGAGACTCAGTGAAGCTTTCCTGAAGGATATGAAATTGGAGAACGTTTTAAAAATGAATCAATTTCTAGGTAGAAGATATAAAGCCATAGAGATGAGAAAGTGTAGGCTCTGTTTGAAAAAGAGGTAGTAGTCTAATTTAACAGAGCATTTGAGTTTTTGGTTTCAATTGTGTTATCCTTTGGGAGTTATTATCAAACATAAACATTTAGCCTTTGAAGAGTAGTTGGCTCTATTTCAAAGTTGTTTGACTTAAAAGATTACAAAACCCATCCCTTTTAAGACAGCAAAGTAAAATTACTTTCAGGCTTTTTTGAAAATCATCTGAAGACAGGAATAAGCTCCCATGTTTTAAAGGATGAGACGTCTGTAATCCTCCTTCTATAGGAAGAAGGAAAGCAAGGAAATTAATTTAAAAGTAAGTGACCTAACAGAGGAGAGGAAGGTCAAACCCTATAGAGGAGAATACTGGCAGGAGACAGATCATGATTTGTCTGCAGGACCCCTGAAAAACTCAGAACATAAAAGTATTGTATATTACAGACGGAAGCTGAGAACAGGGGGCATTGGAAATCTGTAATGGGAGATGGACCTGAGCTGCTGCTGAGCTCATGGTGCCACCACCTCCACACGCATCCCTTTTATCCTAATCAGTTGAACAACTGCCATCAACCTTACAGAAGTCAGGAGATTATTCTTTGAAGAAACAAGGTGAGAAGATCAGGACCTTGAAACCTAAACCCAGAGGAGAATGAAGCTAAGGTGGCACATTGAGCAGTGAGAGTTCCTAGTTTCCTTCCCTCACCTAGTTCCAGAATTCCGTCAGCAGGTGAGAGATGAGAGTCTCCCTTCTAGTAGGAGAACGCCCCAAAGAAGAGAGAGATGAATTTAAAATTCTGCTTGTATATCAGCATTCTTGTGCCTATCAGTGTTTTTTTTTTTTAATCTATAAACATGTTTTTGTTTATTTTTTATGGCTGTTGGTGGGCATGACATTCATGGCCAAAATCTTCAAAGAACTGTCCATAAAACATACATTCTAGGATGTTTCCAGAAGTCTTGGATTAGTAAGATGGAGGGAATAAAAGGGAGGGGCTAATTAATAAAATGTTGCCAACATTTTTTAAATGTTTCTTATATCATTGATATTTTAAAATGAATACAGATTAATTTATACCAAATCTGAAGGGTGTAATTCTAGCATTTAAAAATGGGATCCATGTAGATTTATGAAAAATATCATTGTCCTAATTGTTTTTCTTTAGTCTTGAGTCACCACTGGTTTAGGAAGATGAGATCAAGCATACTGCCAAAGAACAGAGTGACCAAGCTTGTGTGCTAGCTAATTTGTTCATACATCTAGCAATGACACTGGCCTGCTTTTTCCTCAGTCTTCATTGATTTTAATTTTGATTTTTCTTTAATGTTTAAGAAAATAACTGGGACTTCCCTGGTGGTCCAGTGGCTAAGACTCTGTGCTCCTAATGCAGGGGGCGTTGGTTTGATCCCTGGTCAGGGAACTAGATTGCACATGCCACAACTAAGAGTTCACACGCTACAACTAAAAGACCCTGTGTGTAACTAAGACCTGGAGCTGCCAAACAAATAAAATAATATTTAAAAAAAAAAGAAAAATAACTAAATGTAAACCTACTTTATTATGGTCTATGTGCATACGTGCTAAGTTGCTTCAGTCGTGTCTGACTCTTTGCTACTCTGTGGACTGTAGCCTGCCAGGCTCCTCTTTCCATGGAATTCTCCAGGCAAGAGTACTGGAGTATTTCCTTCTCCAGGGGATCTTCCTGACCCAGGGATTGAACCCGCATCTCTTAGGTCTTCTGCATTGGCAAGCTGGTTCTTTACCACTAGTGCCACCTGGGAAGCCCAGTATATTCTATACGTCTATATAAATTGCATTTATTTATTTGTGTTGGTTCCCTCTTTGGTCTCCTCCTGCCTTTTTTTGGTATCCAGCTTTATTGAGATATAGTTGACATATTTTAACACTGTGAGTTTAAGGTATACAATATGGTGATTTGATATATGTGTATTTTGCAAAACAGTTTCCACAATAAGGTTAGTTAACACAACCATCATCTCACATGGTTAATTATATTGTTTTGAGTGTATTTTTATTTTATTATTTTGGCCCTGCCACACGGCACGAGATTCTAGTTCCCTGACCAGGGATCAAACCTGTGTCCCCTGAAGTGGAAACCACTGGGCTGCCAGGAAAATCCCAGTGATTTTTGTTTTGTGGGAGAACATTTAAGATCTCTTAGTACTTTCAAGTATACAGTACTTATGTATAGTAATGTTCAATATAGTAACATATAGTAATGTTAACTGTAGTTATCACGCTATAGACTAGATTTGCAGAATTTATTCATTTTGTAACTGGTATTTATACCCTTTGCCCTCCCTCTCCAATTTCTCCTACTTCATAGACCCCTGGCAGCCACCACATATAAGTGAGATAATACAGTGTTTGTCTTTCTTTGATTTGACCTTACATGATGCCTTCAAGGTTCATCCACGTTGTAAAAGGCAAGAAAAAGTTCCTTCTTTTTTGTGGCTGAATAATATTCCATTGTGGGTATGTATATGTGTGTGTTTATGTTTATATATATGTGTGTGTGTGTGTGTTTTCTTTATCCATTAATCTAAGTGACAGACACCTAGGTTGTTTCTGTATCTTGGCTACTGTGAATAGCTGCAATGAATGTGGAGTTGCAGATATGTGTTTGAAATAGTAATTTCATTTCCTTTGGATTATACACCTACAGTGGGGTGACTGGATTATATGGCAGTTATGTTTAAAATTTTATGAGGAACCTCCATGTTGTTTTCCGTGGTGGCTGTACCTGTTTACATTCCTACTAACACTTCACAAGTGTCCACCTTTTCACCAGTACTTTTTAGCTCAGGTCTTTTTTTAACCGTGCCAAATGGCATGTGAGATCTTAGTTCCCTGACCAGGGATTGAACCTGTGCCCCTTGCATTTGAAGAGCAGAGTCTTAACCAGTGAACCCCCAGGGAAGTCCCTCTCAGTTCTTTGTCTATAGCAATTCTAACAAATGTTGAGATAATATCTCATTGTAGTTTTATGTTTCCCTGATGATGTTGAACACCTTTTCTTTGGGAAAAAAATCTCTGTTCAGATCCATCACCCGTTTTTTTTGTTTTTTTTTTTTGGCTATTGTTATATGAATTCTTTGTATATTTTGTGTAATAATCCCTTATCAGACATAGTTTGTGAACATTTTTCTCCCATTTTATAGGTTGCCTTTTCACTTTGTTGATTGTTTCTTTTGCTATGCAGATGTTTTTTAGTTTGATTTAGTTCTGCTTGTTTTTTGCCTTCTTTTCTTGTACTTTTGGTGTCATTGCCAAGACCAGTATTAAGGAGTGTTTTCACTATATTTTCTTCTAGGAGTTTTAGGCCTTATATAAGCCTTTAATTCACTTTGAGTTAATTTTTGTGAGTCATATAATATAGAGGTCTAATTTTATTCTTTAACATGTAAATATCCACTTTTCCCAGTACCATCTGTTGAAGAGACTCTCTTTTCCCCGTTGAGTATTCTTGACTCTCTTCAAATATCTGTTGATCATATATTTATGGGTTTATTTCTGGGCTCTCAGTTCTGTTCCATTGGTCTATTTGTCTGTTTTTATGCCAATACCTAATGTTTTGAGTACTAATGCTCCTTAATGTAGTTTCAGATCAGGAAGTATGATCCATCCAGCTTTGTTATGCTCCCTTACAATTGCTTTCGCTATTAAAGGTCTTTTGTGGTTCCATATTAAATTTTAAGCTTTATTTTCTATTTCTGTGAAAAATGTCACTGGAATTTTGATAGGGATTGCATTGCCTAGGTAGATCACTTTGGGTGGTTATGGGCATTTCAGTAGTAATTGTTCCAGTCCATAAACATGGAAATGTTTCTATTTATTAATGTCCTTAATTTTTCTAATCAGTGTCTTACAGTTTTTATGTATAGATCTTTCACCTCTGTGGTTAAATTTATTGCTTTGTATGTGTAAAATTTTTAAATGGAAGTATAATTGATTTATAATGTTGTGCCATTCTCTGCTATAGAGCGAAGTGACTCAGTTTTAAAAATATATACATTCTTTTTTTAATATTTTTTTCTGTTATGATTTATCCTAAGAGATTGAATACAGTTCCCTGTGCTACAGAGTAGGACCTGTTATTTATCCTTTCTAAATGTAATAGTTTGCATTTATCAACTCCAAATTTCCAGTCCACTTGGCAACCACAAGTTCTGATCTCTGTGTTTTACAGATAGGTTCATTTGTGCTATATTTTAGATTCCACATATGAGTAATATCTATGTGGTATTTGTCTTTCTCTTTCTGGTTTACTTCACTTAGTATGATAACCTCTAGTTGCATCCATGTTTCTGCAAATAGCATTATTTGTGGTTTTTTTATGGGTGAGTAGTATCCCATTGTATTGTACCACATCTTCTTTCTCTTTTCAACTGTTGATGGACATTTCAGTTGTTTCCATGCTTGAGCTATTCTGAATAGTAGTGCTATGAACAAAGGGGTGTGTTTATCTTTTTGAATTATAGTTTTATTTGATTATATGCACAGGAGTGGGATTGCTGGGTCATATGATAATTAAATTATAGTTTTCTCAGGAACCTCCATACTTTTTTCCATAGTGGCCGCACCAACTTACATTCCTATTATCAGTGTGGGAAGGTTCCTTTTTCCTCACACCCTCTCCAGCATTTGTTGACTTTTTTAATGATGATCATTCTAACTCCTATGAGGCTATACCTCATTGTATTTTTCTAAAAAAATTATTTATTTGGCTGCACTGGGTTTTAGTTGCAGCATGTTGGATTTTCGATCTTCATTGCAGCATGTGAGATCTTTAATTTTGGCATGTGGGATCCAGTTCCCTGACCAGGGATTGAACCCGAGCCCCCAACATTGACTAAACTCTGGTGAGTACGGAGTCTTAGCCACTGGACCACCAAGGAAGTCCCCTCATTATATTTTTGATTTGCATTTTTCTAAAGTTATTAGTGATGTTGAGCATCTTTGCATGTGTGTACTGGTCATCTTTATGTCTTTTTTGGAGAAATGTACATTAAGGTATTCTGCCCATTTTTCAATTGGATTTTTTTTTTTTTTTTTTTTGCACTGTTGAGTTTTATGAGCTGTTTGTTTATTCTGGAGATTAAGCCTCTGTTTATTGCATCATTTGCAAATATTTTCTCCCATTCCATAGGTTGTCTTTTATATATGTGTGTGTGTGTGTGTGTATATATATATATATAAATGGTTTCCTTTGCTGTGCAAAAGCTTATAAGTTTGATTAGGTCCCATTTGTTTTTGTTTTTATTTCTATTGCCTTGGGAGACTCACATAATGTTTTGCCTATTTTTCCTTCTAGAAGTTTTATGTTTTCATGTCTTACTTTTATGTCTTTAAGCCATTTCGAGTCTTTTTTAAATGCATAGTGTGAGGGTGTGTTCTAACTTCATTAATTTAGATGCACCTGTCCAGCTTACCCAGCACCACTTACTATAGGGGCTTTTTCCCATTTTATATTCTTACCTCTTTTGTTAAAGATTGTTGACCATAGGTGTGTGCATTTATTTATGGGCTCTCTATTCTGTTCCATTGATCCGTATGTTTGTTTTTGTACCAGTACCACACTAGATAGCATATTGAAAAGCAGAGACATTACTTTGCCAACAAAGGTCCATCTAGTCAAGGCTATGGTTTTTCCTGTGGTCGTGTATGGATGTGAGAGTTGGACTGTGAAGAAAGCTGAGCACTGAAGAATTGATGCTTTTGAACTGTGGTGTTGGAGAAGACTCTTGAGAGTCCCTTGGATTGTAAGGAGATCCAACCAGTCCATTCTGAAGGAGATCAGCCAGGGATTTCTTTGGAAGGAATGATGCTAAAGCTGAAACTCCAGTGCTTTGGCCACCTCATGCGAAGGGTTGACTCATTGGGAAAGACTCTGATGCTGGGAGGGATTGGGGGCAGGAGGAGAAGGGGACGAGAGAGGATGAGATGGCTGGATGGCATCACTGACTCAATGGACGTGAGTCTGAGTGAACTCCGGGAGTTGGTGATGGACAGGGAGGCCTGGCGTGCTGCGATTCATGGGGTCGCAAAGAGTCGGACACGACTGAGCGACTGAACTGAACTGACCAAACTGTTTTGACGGGCTTCCCTGGTGGCTAAGACAATAAAAAACCTGTCTGCAATTCAGGAGACCCAGGTTTGATCCAGGTCATGGAGAAGAGAATGGCTACCCACTCCAGTGTTCTTGCCTGGAGAATTTCATGGACAGAAGAACCTAGCGTACTATAATCCATGGGGTCACAAAGAGTTGGAGAGGAGCTGAATGACTAACACTTTCACTTTCACACTGTTTTGCTCACTGTAGCTTTATAAGATTGTCTGAAGTCTGGGAGAGTTATTAGGTATTTTTTTTAATATTATTTTAAGTGGGATTGTTTAATATTCATCTAGTTTGTTCTTAGTGTATAGAAGCACAACTGATGTTTGTATGTTGATTTTGTAACCTGCAGCTTTAATGGACTTACTAGGTTTGATGGTTTTATGTTATATCTAAAATTTTTCTGTATAAGGTCATGTTATCTACAAACAGAGATATTTGTACTTCTTTCTTCTGATGTGGATGTCTTTTATTTCTTTCATACCTAATTGCTCTGCTTAGGACTTCTAGTACTATGTTGACTAGGAGTGATTAAAGTACTTTGCTTTTGTTTTTGATCCTGGGGGAAAGCTTTTAGCCTTTCACCATTGTGGTGTCAGCTGTAGGCTTGTTGTATATGGCCTTTAATATGTTGAGGAACGTTCCTTTAGTATCCAGTTTTTTCATGAAACAATGTTGGGTTTTGTCAATTTTTTTCTGCATCTATTTAGATGGTCATATTATTTTGGTCTTTCATTTTGTTAATGTGGTGCATCACATTGATTAATTTGTGTGCCTTGAACCATCCTTGTATCATAGGGATAAATCCCATTTAATCATGCTGTATGATGATGTCCAATGTGGTTTGCTGTTATTTTACTGAGAATTTTTGCATCTAAATTCATCAGGAATATAGGCCTATAGTTTTCTTGTAGTTTCCTTCTCTGCCTTTGGGTAATGCTGGCTTCATAAAATGAGTTTGGGAGTAATTTTTGTCTATTTAAATTTTTTACGTCTTTATGATTCATTCTTGGAAGTGTTGAAAAACAAACTGGTGCACATTAAAATTTTGAAGAGTTTATTTGAGCAAACATTGGTTTGAATTGCGAGCACCAGTCCAGAAGTGATTTTAGAAGTGCTCCATGCCCAGGAGCTATGGGCAGGGTTTTTATAAATAACACTCTGAAGCAAAGTGATCAGTTGTATCTTAAGCATTTGCCTTATTTGGGATTGTTCTTAAGTTTCATTTTCTTATATTCCAGTACACATACACTGGCTTAGGTTTTGGTTGCTATGTCAGCTACCAAGACATTAGAGCCACCTCAGTCTAATTGCTTGGTTATTTTTAATAATAGTAAGTGGTCATGTTTCTAGGAATTACCCATTTCCTGTAATTGTTATAGTATAATTGCTCATAGTTGCATGACTCCAAAACCACTGCTCCAAAATCACTGTAGATGGTGATTGCAGCCATGAAATTAAAAGACGCTTGCTCCTTGGAAGAAAAGCTATGACAAACCTAGACAGCACATTAAAAAGCAGAGACATTACTTGGTCAACAAAGGTCCGTCTAGTCAAGGCTATGGTTTTTCCAGTGTATGGCTGTGAGAGTTGGACCATAAAGAAAGCTGAGCACCGAAGAATTGATGCTTTTGAACTCTGGTATTGAAAAAGACTCTTGAGAGTCCCTTGGACTGCAGGGAGATCAAACCAGTCCCTCCTAAAGGAAATCAGTCCTTTATATTCATTGGAAGGACTGATGATGAAGTTGAAGCTCCAGTACTCTGGCCACCTGATGTGAGGAACTGACTCATTGGAAAAAAAAAAAAACCTGATGCTGGGAAGGATTGAGGGTGGGAGGAGAAGGGGATGACAGAGGATGAGATGGTTGGATGGCATCACTGACTTGATGGACATGAGTTTGAGTAAGCTCCAGGAGTTGGTGATAGACAGGGAAGCCTGGCGTACTGCAGTCCATGGGGTTGCAAAGAGTTGGACATGACTGAGCAGCTGAACTGACCCTTTTTATTTCTATGGTATTAGCTGTGAAGTCTCCTCTTCAATTTTGTTTTTTTTTTTAATTTACAATTTTGTTTGAGTCCACTCCTTTCCTCTGATTAGTCTACCTATAGGTTTGTCATTTTGATTATCTTTTTAATGAACCAAGTGTTCACTTTTTATATTGATTTCCTTTCTCTATTTTGTTTGTTTCTGCTCTAATCTTTATTTTCTACTAACTCTGGACTCTGTTCTTTTTCTAGTTCCTTGAGGTGAAATGTTTTCTTTTTGGGATGGGCAATCTTTTTTTCTTTTTTTAATGTTGACATTTATAGCTATAAACACGCCTCTTAAGACTGCATCCCATAAATTTTGGTTTGTTGTGTTTCCATTTTTGTCTGTCTCAAGATATTGTTTGATTCTCTTTTGATTTCTTTTTTGACCTATTGGTTGTTGATTAGTGAGTTGATCAATTTCCATGTATTTGTGAATTTTCTGATTTTCCTTCTGTTACTGACCTCTAGTTTCATGCCTGTGATATTGTGATTTATAACATTTATATGTTTTGGTGTTCATTCTTGATTCTTGACTCCCTAAACCTTTGTAATTTCCTAAGTGATAAGAGCAGGGGAAACATCTTTTGTCATATATGTGGCCTTTTGTCCTTAGTTAAGAGCCATAAAAGTGAAATGGGTGTCTTTCTGTTACAACAGGCCCTTTTCAATCACACCTGAATTTATGTTAATAAGGTGAATTTTTGAAAGCCCCTAGGTAACCGAATGTTGCAGGCCAGTTACTAGGGGAGCCAACCATGATAAGAGGATTGGAACTTTATCCTCTCGGGAGGAGAGAGGAACTAAAATTGAACCAGTCACCAGCCACCATTGATTTAGTCAGTTATATCTGTGTATTGTGACGTATGGAGCCTCCATTTAAAAAACCCAGAAGAATGATGTTCAGAGATCTACCATGTTGGTGGGATCCATATGTCAGGAGGGTGGTCCACCCCAGTGCTTATGGGGACACAAGCTCCTGCACTTAGGACCCATCCACCTTATGTACCTCTTCATCTAACTGTTCATCTGAATTTTTTTATAGAATTCTATAAACTGGCATAAACATGAGTTAATGTTTCTCTAAGTTCTGTGAACCAGTTCTAGCAAGTTACTTAAACCTGAGAAATGAATTGCAGGAACCTTCAATTTATAGCCAGATGGTCAGAAACATAGGTAACATCCCTGGGCTTGTAATTGGTGTCTGCAGTGAGGGCAGTCGTGTAGGACCAAGCCCTTAACCTGTGGGATCTGATGCTATTTCTTGGTAGATCGTGTCAGAATTGAGTTAAATTTGTAGGCCACCCATTCTGTGTCTGCTGAGAAATGGGATATTGCTTGGGTATTGGAAAATACACGTCTGAATGCCATTATGATCAGGAAAGATACTTGATATAGTTTCTCTCTTAACTGGTTTTGTCAAAATTTGTTTTCTGGCCTAACATATTTTCTGTCCTGGCAAATGTTCTGTGTATGTTTGAGAAGAATGTGTATTTTGCTGTTAATGGATGGACTGTTCTGTGTGTATTTACCAGATTCATTTAGTCTAGGATGTTGTTCAAGTCTTGTGTCCTTATGGATTCTATGGAAGATCTATCTGTTGTTGACAGTGAGGTATTAAAATCTCCTGCAAAAAAAAAAAATCTCCTGCTACTATTGTTTTGCTGTTTGTTTCTCCTTTTATTTGTTAAATATTTAGGTGCTCCAGTGTTAGGTTCATGAATGTTTACATTTGTAATTTATGGATGAATTGACCCCCTTTATCATTATATGACCTTTTTTGACTCTGAGTTTCTTTATTTGTCTGCCTTTCAGTCAATTCAGTTGCGTCCGACTCTTTGCAACCCCATGGACTGCAGCACGCCAGGCTTCCTTGTCCTTCACCAACTCCCAGAGCTTACTCAAACTCATGTCCATCGAGTCAGTGATGCCATCCAACTATCTCATCCTCTGTCGCCCCCTTCTCCTCCTGCCTTCAGTCTTTCTCAGCATCAAGGTCTTTTCCAATGAGTCAGTTCTTTGCATCAGGTGGCCAGAGTATTGGAGCTTCAACTTCATCATCAGTCCTTCCAATGAATATTCAGGACTGATTTCCTTTAGGATGGACTGGTTTGATCTTCTTTCAGTCCAAGGGACTCTCAAGAGTCTTCTCCAACACCATGGTTCAAAAGCATCAATTCTTTGGCCCTCAGCTTTCTTTATGGTCCAACTCTCAAAGCCATACACCACCACTGGAAAAACCATAGCCTTGACTAGACGGACCTTTGTTGACAAAATAATGTCTCTGCTTTTCAATATGCTCTCTAGGTTGGTCATAACTTTCCTTCCATCCTTCCAAGGCATAAGTGTCTTTTAATATCATGGCTGCAATCACCATCTGCAGTGATTTTGGAGCCCCCCAAAAATAAAGTCTGACACTGTTTCCACTGTTTCCCCATCTATTTCCCATGAAGTGATGGGACCAGATGCCATGATCTTAGTTTTCTGAATGTTGAGTTTTAAGCCAACTTTTTCACCCTCCTCTTTAACTTTCATCAAGAGGCTCTTTAGTTCTTCTTTGCTTTCTGCCATAAGTGTGGTGTTATCTGCATATCTGAGGTTATTGGTATTTCTCTCAGCAGTCTTGGTGTGACTTAGGGACTAACACTCACTTTTCACTGACCTCCCCCCCCCAAGTGTGATAGGGAGGCCTCGGATCCTAAGCCTCTGCCCAAAGTATTCCAGAGCAGGAATCACCTCCCCACACTCCACCCTTCCCTCCCTCTCCCAACCTGCTGAGTCCCTCCAATCTGAATGATCCAGTGACCTGTCCACCCAGAGGAACGAGCTCACTTTGCAAATAAGGATGGAACTGTTTGCCCTAAAACTTACCTATAACGTGTTTGAGACTCAGTGAGGCTTCTCAGGCTGAATTTAGCATTTGTTCACATCCAGATGTAGATAATCTATACAGCATTTTAACAGCATTATCTTATAGGATTTGAAATAGCTCAACTGAAAATCCATCACCTCCACTAGGTTTGTTCATGGTGATGCTTCCTAAGCCCCACTTGACTTCGAATTCCAGGATGTCTGGCTCTAGGTGAGTGATCCCACTATCGTGGTTATCTGCCTTTAGTACCAACCTTAATGTCATCTAGTTAAACTCCTTCTCAATGAAAGAATCTGCTGTATGACATCCTTGATATTGTAAAGGCTGGCTGAACAGTAATGGGGAGAGTATCACAGCTTTACACATTCATTAAGCCAAATCTGTCTTAACCACACTATCTCCATTTCTCCTAGGTTGGTTATCTTGAACAATATAGAGCTATTTGATCTTAAAGGACAATTCTTCAGGTATTCGATAGCAGCTATAATGTTCTTCCATTCAGCATTTTGAATATTCCTCTAATCTTTGCCATTTTCCACAAAACTTAGTTTTAGGCTCTCTCAATATCCCAGAATCCCTTTTCTAAATGATATTTAGTTGACTTCCTTTCTTAAATATGATGTTAAAATTATTGATAAGCACTCAGAATATATAGTAGTTTTGTCTCCTGGTCTGGTCCTCTGCTTTCATTAATGTATCCTAAGATTATAGCTTCTTTCCTTTTAAAATTTGTTACAGTAAGTCACATAAATAAATCATGATAAATTAAAATTCCCTGTTGTGTGTGTGTGTGAAGCTAGCTTTCTAGTTTCATATTTATATAACTAGTAGTTGCTCAATCTAAGACTTTTTAAAATTTACCGTTTACTTTCCTTTTGAAATCATGTTGAACCCTCTTTCTGTTATCCAAGGTTATTATTTACCCTAATGAGTTTCATGGTATCCAGAAATTTTGTTAAATATACTTATGACTTTATTTAAGATATCTAAAACTGCTGCATGGGGATTTTGGTTAAACATGGGCGTTTGACTTAATACATTATTGCCTTTCTTTTCAAATAACACTGACATTACAATAAAAGAATAAAAAGAAGTATAACGTCACAGGAACAAAAATGACAAAAAAATTTTAGAAGATAAGAAAAAATTAGTAGAAGAGTGTTAAATGATTTAGGCAAGTAGAAGGAGGTACACTCTGAGTTGTCTGCGGAGACTAGCTAGCAGGTTTACAAAACCTCCGAAAATACTCAACGCTTGGTAGTAAAAAGTGAAAATACAAGGATGAGGCTGGAGATTCAAAGTAGATAATAGCTGTAGAATGTCTTAAATGAAGTGGTTGAATCCTCCATAAACTATTTGCCTTTCTAGGAAACTGGGCATTATTTTTTCTCTAAGAAAATGGAGGCTAATATTCTGGATCCAGGTATATCAGATGCATGAAAAGGAAGGGACATGGAGCCAAACAGTGAACTTCCATATAGCTTCTTAATGCAATGAATAGAAGTAGACAGCCAAGGATAACCTAACAGTTGAGGAGAGCCTCTAAGATGAGAGGGTGAACAAATAAAAGAGACAAGGTAGAGAGCAGAGGGAGAAAAACAGGGTGGGCCAGAGGGGAAGGGGTATTAATCTGTTAGAAATGAAATGTTGCATCTTTAAAAGAAGAGAACACTCTTTTGAAACTCTTTCAATAAATAAGAAATAACTTTTGGAAATAAAAACTGATACCCCAAAAAAAAATTAGTGCAAAGATTGGAAGCAAAGTTGAAGCAGTTTCATAAAGACACAGATCATAGGTACTGATTATGATTTCAGTAAACTGAGGATACAGAAGACTATACTAAAAACATCCAGAAAGAGTACCTTGAAGTTACAGTCATGTCCGACTCTTTGCAACCGTGTGGACTGTAGCCTGCCAGGCTCCCCTGTCCATGGGGATTCTTCAGGCACAAATACTGGAGTGGGTTGCTATGCCCTCCTCCAGGGAATCTTCCCAACTCAAAAATTAAGCCCCAGTCTCTCACATTGCTGGCAGACTTTTTGCTATCTGAGCCACCAGGAAAGCCCAAGAATACTGGAGTGGGTAGCCTAAACCCTTCTCCAGCGTATCTTCCTGACCCAGGAATCAAACAGGGGTGTTCTGCGTTGTAGGCGGATTCTCTACGACCTAGCTACTAGGAAGAAATTGTCTAAATTTGATAAGCATATAAAAAAAAAAAAACAGAGGTAAATATCAGAACTCCCTACAAGATTTGTTAGGTATAGGGAGGATCCTAATGGTTTTCTAATGTCCTTTTGTCTTGGTTGACATTTTATATAAAAATTCAGTTGAGTTATATGGTATAGAGACTATATAAATATATATATATCAATTAATAACAACCAAATATCTAGCCATATCTTACAGCCTTTGTTTAGCTATCTTGTTCTTAACAGTGACACTGTCTTGTTCATCAGTTCAGTTCAGTCACTTAGTCGTGTCCAACTCTTTGTGACCGCATGGACTGCAGCACACCAGGCCTCCCTGTCCATCACCAACTCCTGGAGTTTACCCAAACTCATGTCTGTTGAGTCAGCGATGCCATCCAACCGTCTCATCCTCTGTCGTCCACTTTTCCTCCTGCCCTCAATCTTCCCTAGCATCAGGGTCTTTTCAGATAAGTCAGCTCTTCGCATCAGGTGGCTGAAGTATTGGAGTTTCAGATTCAACATCAGTCCTTCCAATGAACACCCAGGACTGATCTCCTTTAGGATGGACTGGTTGGATCTCCTTGCAGTCCAAGGGACTCTCAAGAGTCTTCTCCAATACCACAGTTCAAAAGCTTCAACTTAATATGCTGTCTAGGTTTGTCATAACTTTCCTTCCAAGGAGCAAGCGTCTTTTAATTTCATGACTGCAATCACCATCTGCAGTGATTTTGGAGCCAAAAAAAATAATGTCAGCCACCATCTCCACTGGTTCCCCATCTATTTGACATAAGTGATGGGACCAGATGCCATGATCTTCATTTTCTGAATATTGAGCTTTAAACCAACTTTTTCACTCTCCTCTTTCAGTTTCATCAAGAGGCTCTTTAGTTCTTCTTCATTTTCTGCCGTTAGGGTGGTATCATCTGCATATCTGAGATTATTGATATTTCTCCTGGCAGTCTTGATTCCAACTTGTGCTTCATCCAGCCTAGTGTTTCTCATGATGTACTCTGCATATAAGTTAAATAAGCAGGGTGACAATATACAGGCTTGACATACTCCTTTCCCAATTTGGAACCAGTCTGTTGTTCCATGTCCAGTTCTAACTGTTGCTTCCTGACCTGCATACAGATTTCTCAAGAGGAAGGTCAGGTGGTCTGGTATTCTCTTCTTTTTCAGAATTTTCCACAGTTTATTGTGATCCACACAGTCAAGGCTTTGGCATAGTCAATAAAACAGAAATAGATGTTTTTTTGGAATTCTCTTGCTTTTTCAATGATCCAGCAAATGTTGGCAGTTTGATCTCTGGTTCCTCTGCCTTTTCTAAATCCAGCTTGAACATCTGGAAGTTTACGGTTCATGTACTGTTGAAACCTGGCTTGGAGAATTTTGAGCATTACTTTACTAGTGTGTGAGATGAATGCAATTGTGTGGTAGTTTGAGCACTCTTTGACATTGCCTCTCTTTGGGATTGGAATGAAAACTCACCTTTTCCAATCCTGTGGCCACTGCTGAGTTTTCCAAATTTGCTGGCATATTGAGCATAGCACTTTCACAACGTCATCTTTTAGGATTTGAAATAGCGCACCTGGAATTCCATCACCTCCACTAGCTTTGTTTGTAGTGATGCTTCCTAAGGCCCACCTGACTTCACATTCCAGAATGTCTGGCTCTAGGTGAGTGATCACACCATCCTGATTATCTGGGGCGTGAAGATCTTTTTTGTACAGTTCTTCTGTGTATTCTTGCCACCTCTTCTTAATATCTTCTGCTTCTGTTAGGTCCATACCATTTCTGTCCTTTATTGAGCCCATCTTTGCATGAAATGTTCCCTTGGTATCTCTACTTTGCTTGAAGAGATCTCTAGTCTTTCCCATTCTCTTATTTTCCTCTGTGTCTTTGCACTGATTACTGAGAAAGGCTTTCTTACCTCTCCTTGCTATTCTTTGGAACTCTGCATTCAAATGCATGTATCTTTCCTTTTCTCCTTTGCTTTTTACTTCTCTTCTTTTCACATCTATTTGTAGGACCTCCTCAGACAGCCATTTTGCTTTTTGACATTTATTTTTCTTGGGGATGGTCTTGATTCCTGTCTCCTCTACAAAGTGTCACGAACCTCCATCCATAGTTCATCAGGCACTCTATCAGATCTAGTCCCTTAAATCTATTTCTCACTTCCACTGTATAATCATAAGGGATTTGATTTAGGTCATACCTGAATGGTCTAGTAGTTTCCCCCACTTTCTTCGATTTCAGTCTGAATTTAGCATAAGGAGTTCATGATCTGAGCCACAGTCATCTCCTGGTCTTGTTTTTGCTGACTGTATAGAGCTTCTCCATCTTTGGCTGCAAAGAATATAATCAGTCTGATTTTGGTGTTGGCCATCTGGTCAAGTCCATGTGTAGAGCCTTCTTTTGTGTTGTTGGAAGAGAGTGTTTGCTATGACAGAGAGTGTTTGCTATGACAAGTGCATTTTCTTGGCAAAACTCTATTAGTCTTTGCCCTGCTTCATTCCGTATTCCAAGGCCAAATTTGCCTGTTACTCCAGGTGTTTCTTGACTTCCTACTTTTGCATTCCAGTCCCCTATAATGAAAAGGACATCTTTTTTGGGTGTTAGCTCTAAAAGGTCTTGTAGGTCCTCATAGAACCATTCTACCAGCTTCTTCAGTGTTACTGCTCAGGGCATAGACTTGGATTACCGTGATATTGAATGGTTTGCCTTGGAAACGAACAGAGAACATTCTGTCGTTTTTGAGATTGCATCCAAGTACTGCGTTTTGGACTCTTTTGTTGACTGATGGGTACTCCATTTCTTCTAAGGGATTCCTGCCCCCAGTAGTAGATATAATGGTCATCTGAGTTAAATTCACCCATTCAAGTCCATTTTAGTTCGCTGATTCCTAGAATGTTGACGTTCACTCTTGTCATCTCACATTTGACCACTTCCAATTTGCCTTGATTCATGGGCCTAACATTCCAGGTTCCTATGCAATATTGCTCTTTACAGCATCGGACCTTACTTCTATCACCACTCACATCCACAACTGGGTGTTGTTTTTGCTTTGGCTCTGTCTCTTCATTCTTTCTGGAGTTATTTCTCCACTGATCTCCAGTAGTTCATATCATGGCCTAAAAAGTCTAATAGATTTCCTTGGTCTATTAACTTGATATCACTCTTCTTTAATGCCTTTCTTACAGAGTTATTTCTTCCTTTCCCTTTTAAAGAATCTTTCTAATTTAGCATATTGTTTCTTTTTGTTCCCTTTAAATCTAAAATATAATTTCTGGCATGCAGTTAGGATGTCTTGGGTACTGTGTACTTTGTTTCTTACATTATCTAAAACAGGGGAATTCTTTTTCTACAAATAAGTAACATGGCTGTATTAAAATACCATTGCTTTGGAAATATTTCCATAGCAGTAAGATGATTTAGAATGTGTGTTTGTGACTGAGTTGTAAAATTACTATCTGACATATGTCTTGGAAAATTCCACACATCCTGCCAGTTTTCAGTTTCTGGCACATTGACTAGAGTTTGTACATGAGGAAATCAAACCTTACTTTCCCTTGATTTACTGCCCCCTCTGATAATATGAGATTCAGTTAAATGCTTGCTAATCCTGAGTCAGATCCCATCATGGCCTTTTTGTATCTACTAGTTCTTTTGTGTGTATGTAATGGGTTAGAGCTTCCAAGCGGCTCAATGGTAGAGAATCCTCCTGCCAATGCAGGAGACACGGGTTCAGTCCTTGGGTCAGGAAGATCCCAAGGAGGAGAAAGTGGCAACCCAAAGAATAGAATAGAAGTGTGTGCTTATATTCTGGATATTGAATTGGTAGTGGATATTGATTTTGGTTAAATAAGTAGAAGTCAGGATAAAAGAAAATCTTGGAATATTTAATCAGATGTTAGAAGGCATCCAAAGCAGAAAGTTTGACCTGTTAAGTAATGTATCTGTTTTCTAAATGTATCCCTTCATTGGTGCTTTTATCTACAGATTTCTTTCTTAGGATAAATTTAGTCATGAGATGGTAATGCACTGGCAGCAGTTTGCTTCTAAAAAGCAATTATATTTCTACTAAGGACAAGATGTTGGGTGGAGGAATTACATACTTATTTGGTTTTAGGTTTATTTAGCCATACAAAAATGTTTTTCCTCTTAAGATTTTGGCAAGAAAATCTAACCAATTGGAAAAACATCTGCTGTTGGTTGAGTGAGGGAATGGCATAATCAGTAAAAATTACTTATAGGAAAAAATTGTTTTAAAAAACTCTGCAGCTTCAACTCTGGACTTCTCTATGGCAGTTCATCCTTAATCTCTCCCAGAAATTTTCTTCCCAGCAAAAGATTTTACCTATGTTGGGCTACTTCTGTATATCTCTAATTTTATTCAAATCTTTGAAATTTAGATCACAAGTCATACACTTTTTAAAAGGAGAACCTGTTTTCACAGCTTTTGCTGTCTAACAACCACTCTGAAACTTAGTGGCTTGAAACAGTTATCCGGCCTGGCAGTTCTTCTGCTAGTCACTCAAAAAGATCACTGGCGAGGCTGCAGTCCTCTGGTGGCTTGGCAGGGGCTTGAGCATCTAAGATGGCCTCACTTACAGTCTGAGATCTTGGTGTCACTATCAGCTGGTACTCTTTTTCCACAAGACCTGTCATCATGCAGAAGGTTATCTTGGGCTTTCTAACATAGTAGCAGGAGTGTTTCAAAAATTAAAGTTTCCATTACTTGGAAATCAGTGTTATGTTCACACACACACCGTTTTTTTGTTTGTTTGCTTTTTGTTTTGGTCAGATCAAAAATCATGTGAACTCGGATGCAAAGGCTGGGAAAATAGACTCCACTTATTGAAGGGAGTACCCATTGCCAAAGGGTATTGTAGCAAGGAGATAAGATTCTTTGGAGGCCCTTATTATAATGTTCTACCATGGTCTGCCCTTTGGCTCCAGTGATTCGCATTCTTGTCACATGCAAAGCATTCTCTCCCAAGACCTCCAAAATCTTCTCCAAAGACAAATAACCTGTAAAAATAAAAAAGTGTAAATAAACAATGGTGAATACCTGTAACTTATCATCAGTATCAAATTTAGAGGTGGATGAGGGTACTGATGCGAAGAACTGACTCTTTTGAAAAGACCCTGAGACTCGGAAAGATTGAAGGTGGGAGAAGAGGGTGACAGAGGATGAGATGGTTGGATGACATCACCGACTCCCTGGACGTGAGTTTGAGTAAACTTCAGGAGTTGGTGATGGTCAGGGAAGCCTGGCATGCTACAGTCCATGAGGTCGCAAAGAGTCAGACTCAACTGAGCAACTGAACTGAACTGAACTGAGGGTACTTACCTGCAATTCCTCTTGATCCAGAGACTTGTGAACTAAAAAGAAAAGTTATCTGCCCCATACACTCAACATACACTGTTATTCAAAGAGATAAAATAACGCTAATATTCCCCAAAAAAGGGGGGAGTAACAGGGCTTCCCAGGCGGCACTAGTGTTAAGGAACCTGCCTGCCAGTGCAGGAGACATAAGAGACTCAGGTTCGACCCCTGGGTCAGGAAGATCCTTGGAAGAGGGCATGGCAACCCACTCCAGTATTCTTGCCTGGAGAATCTCATGGACAACGGAGCTAGCTGAGCTATGGTCATGAGGTCACAAAGAGTCGTACACGATTGAAGCAACTTAGCATGCACACATGCACGCATCAGCCCTGAAATGTAGTAGACATGTTGTCAGGGTCACATACTGCAGCTAAAACAGAGCAGAACCCTGTGTTCCTTCTCCCCCATGTCCTCTGCCTGCCTTTTGTCTGTAGAAAATCTTTAGCTGAAGAGTAAGTTTAACAGAGAATCAAGAAAATGCAGAAGCAAAGGAAAACAAACAAAACCAATAATTGTTCAGTTATTAAGCAAAGTCAAGGGCCTTAAGTTCTTCTTCATGGGCAATAAAATCAAGATGGCACTGACGAGACCACTGCATAACCAATTTCAAGATGCCTGTCAGAGCTGACTGTAGCCCCCTCCCTTGGCCTATAAACACACCTGAAACTCTACTTCAAAAGCTCTTGCCTTGGCACTTCCCTGGTGGCCTAGTGGTTAAGAATCTGCCTTGTAACACAGGGAATGTGGGTTTGATCCTTGGTTGGGGAACAAGATTGCATGTGCTGCAGGGCAACTAAGCTCGAGTGCCACAACTATTGAGCCTGGGTGCTACAGCTAGAGAGAAGCTTGCACGCTGCAATGAAAGATCTTGCATGCCGCAACTAAACCTACCGCAACCCCCAAATAAATATTTTTTAAAAGTACCAGTGAACAACCCATCCCAAACTAAATAAATCAGATAGCCAAATAAATTGGATATCTGAGGCTGGGGTCTAATAATTCAATTCAAAAAAAAAAAACAAAAACCTCTTGCCCACTGATTGTCAGTGGTAAGTTGGCCTTTTGACATGAGTCTACTCTGTCCCCGGGTTGCCTGCTTCTGAAATAAAGCATTTTCCTTTCCACCAACCTTGCCTCTCAAGTGTTGGCAAACAGTTGGATCTGACTTTTGGTAACACAGGAGCAGGAAATGTGCCTTGACAGGGGCCCAGTTCTACTTCCTGGGAATGGTTCCCTAATCCACTGTTCTCTGTGATTCTTAGTACTGCGTCATGAGCTCTTAACACTGCTTTCTGAGAGGTTCTCCTTTTACATAAGAAATACCTCAGGGTACTTCCTCCCTACAGAAAGTTGGGAGTCCAGAGGTCTCCTTTCATTTTAAATAGTCTCTGTCCCTTGTTGTAGTTGTACCCAGCAGGTACAACTTCCTTTAAAATTTCTGGGATTTTCTATGAATCTAATTTGTATTATTCCATGTCCCAAAAGCTACATCATTATAACTCTTTTTAAGACAGACCTCTCCCTATTTTGGTTGTGTCTGTCTGCTGTGGCATATATTCCTTCTAGCTGCTTAGAGGCCATTGTGTCTGGTTGAGTCAGCTAGGCATGGCTTTAAATTTTTCTGAATTAGAAGACAACTGCATAACCTTTGGTTTGGCAGAGTTCACATATATGATATCAAAAGTATTATCTGTTTAAAAAAAAAAGATAAATTGGACCTTACCAAAATTAAAAATACTCTTTTTTTAAAAAGTGTTCTTTGAAAGACACCATTAAGAAATAGAAATAACACAGAATGGGAGAAAATATTTACAAGTCATAGAGTAGATAATGAATGTGTATTCAAAATATATTAATATAAAGAGCCCCTAAATCTAAGAAATTAAACAACTCAAAAGCGTAAATTATTTGAATGCACATTTCACCCAAGAAGTCATTTGAACAGCCAAAAAGCACATGAAAAGATGCCCAACAGCATTAGTAATTAGGGAGATGCAAATTGGTACCATAATAACACCCCATTCAGCTCAGTTCAGTCGCTCAGTCGTGTCCGACTCTTTGCGACCCCATGAACCGCAGCACGCCAGGCCTCCCTGTCCATCACCAACTCCCGGAGTTTACCCAAACTCATGTCCATTGAGTTGGTGATGCGATCTAACCATCTCACCTTGTGCTCCCCTTCTCCTCCTGCCTTCAATCTTTCCCAACATCAGGGTCTTTTCAAATGAGTCAGCTCTTCGCATCACGTGGTGCCAAGTATTGGAGTTTCAGCTTCAACATCAGTCCTTCCAATGAACACCCAGGACTGATTTCCTTTAGGGTGGACTGGTTTGACCTCCTTTCAGTCCAAGGGACTCAAGAGTCTTCTCCAACACCACAGTTCAAAAGCATCAATTCTTCTGTGCTCAGCCCTCTTTATAGTCCAACACTCACATCCATACATGACCACTGGAAAAACCATAGCCTTGACTAGACGGACCTTTGTTGGCAAAGTAATGTCTCTGCTTTTTAATATGCTGTCTAGGTTGGTCATAACTTTCTTTCCAAGGAGCAAGCGTCTTTTAATTTCATGGCTGCAGTCACCATCTGCAGTGATTTTAGAGCCCCCCCAAATAAATTAGACTAGCTGAGATAAAGTCAACATGAGACTTCCATAGAGGTCCAGTGATTAAGACTCCTTGTTTCCATTGCAGGGTTCGATCCCTGTTTGGAGATCCCAAATGCCCTGTATGGTAAGATACGGACAGACTGGAAACCTTATACATTGCTGGTGGGAATATAAAATGGTACAGCTACTTTGGATATCAATTTAAAAGTTTAAAATAAACTTAACCATATGATACAAGCCATAAACTCTCCATTTTAGATTTTATCCAAGAGAAATAGGAACCTATTTCAACCCAAAGCAAGTGTAACAATTCAAATGTTAGCTAGGAATGAATAAACAAAATTTGTAATTTCATATGCTGAAATACTATTCAGCAATAAAAAGGAATGAACTACTAGTACATGCTACAACATAGATGAACTTCAAAAACACGCAGAATAAAAGAAGCCACGTCCAAAAAAATTGCATTATTTTATGATTCTATTTTTTTTAATGCTCATAAAGGAAAATCTACAGAGACAGAAAGCAGATGAGTAGTTACTTAAAGATTGATTGCTGATGGGCATGAATGATATTTTGGGGATGTTGGAATTCATCAAAACTGAGTGGTAGTGATGGTCTGACGGCTTTGTACATTTACTAAAAATCATTGCAGTGTACACTGAAAACCAGTGAATTTTATGCTATGTGAATTATGCCCTAATAAAGCTGCTAAAATTTCTGTATACAGATGAAATACCATACTGGTGAAAACTTTGCAATTATTACAACTTTTTTTTAAGGAAGGGGATAATAAGTTGAGTATCCAAACTTTTTTCTTCATGTGTTTTACTTGTTATATTTTATAATATTACTGTTATATTTTGTAATATTATTCAGTCTGTTGCTGAAATAAATTCATGTTATTTGCACGTTATTTGATGAATTTAGAGTAACATTCAATTTATTAAATTTCTTTTTCCCTCCCCTCCTCTCATCTCCCTTCCCAACCATATCCCTCCGTTTCCTTTGTCTCCCTTCCCCTCCCCTCCACCACCGAGATAGATATGAAGTGAACAAAGCATGGAGGTCTGCTGTGAATTTACAGTCAGAAAATATTTCCTGATCTGTTTAGTAAAAATGACATTCATTGGTTCAGGAATTTATAGGCATTGTGTTGTTCACTGACTGTACTGTGGTGAACTAAACGGACAAGGCCCCCTTCGTCATTATATCAGAGCTTACAGTCTTATATATTGGACACCATATCAGCCCAGGGTGCTTTGGGATTTTATCTGAGAAGGGAACAGTCACATCCAGTTAGGATGATTGGAAAAGGTTTCATGACACAGATAACATGTCCAGTGGGCGTTAATCGATTTCTATTGACAGAATAGGCAAGTTTGGTTGCACGGGTGCTCTTGAGAAGATAACATGAACAAAAAGCACAGAGCCTGTTTGAAGAGAAGTATGTGGTCCTTCGTTCTTATTTTAGTTCTGTTTTCCTTCTCTTGGTCATACTGTAATTGCTATCTGTAATTAAAAGTTACTGCGATTTATAAAATGTACCATTATTTTATGTATCACACACAAAAAAGCTTTTGATTTTGATTGTAAGATGATTCCTAAATTCAGAAACTTTAAAATGTGAAAAAAGAATCTTAAAAATTTTTAATTGTGGAAAAATATATATAAAAATTGCCACCCTGTACTTTTTAAAGTGTACAATACATTCAGTATTGTGCAACTGAATTAAATGACTTAAATTATTATAGGAGTTTATTTTTCTCTTATATGTAAGTCCAGAAGTATGGTGTCTCTGTAGTCATCTGCAGGCTTTTTCTAGTTTTCTGCTTATCTCTAAACTGTAGTCTTCAGCTTCATGATACAAGATGGAGTTCAGTCATCCTGACCACATTTCAAACAGCATAATTGAGGAAGGAGTAAAGAAGGGGCACACCCTCTCTCATTAAGGACACTCCAAGCCCCCTGATACTGTACACATCACTTTTTCTTATATCCCATTGGCCAGAATGTAATGGGAAATAAAGTCTTCTTTCCACACAGCCATGTGTTAGCTAAAATATGGGAGTTCTGTTACTCTAGACGTGTAGAAAGGATATTGGGGGATACTAGTAATCTGTGCCAAAATGCATATTAAATTTTTATTTCCTCTATAATGCTTGAATAATATAGGTCAGACCTTTTAATTTCTGGGTTTTGGAGTTGTTAGCTATACTTTACTTTAATCAGCAGGGGTCACTGTTGAGAAAGTGTTTCTTTTCCTATTTCCTTTATTAAACCCAGTTGCCATTTCCCACTCAGATCCTGGATTTAAAACCTCTTGAATTGGTTTCCTGTGTCTTTGTTGTGTGCTGAGCATTTAAATTCATTGTTTTAGTAAACTAATTCCCAAAGTTTGCCAAAGATTTCAAAACTGATCAGGAAAGCTAAAATAATAGCCAAAAAATGCTTCTTCATACTATTCAGGAGCTCTTTGTTATAATTACAGTTTATAAAAAGTAGTTTCACAATTAATATTTCTTAACTAGGTAATTTATAGAAAAACAATTACAGTTTTATACAAAGCAGTAATAAATGTTAATGTATGACAAACCAAATCACTTAGATTTTTTAAAACCTGGATATATAAGAATGCCCTATCCCTATATACAAGGGATATATTTATATCCCTTATATAAATATATAAGAATGTCCCTCCCTGTAACAGGAGGGCTGTTACAGTGTCTGTTTAGGGGATGATGTCCTATCTTGAAACAAATAATTGAGAGAGAATATTATAGTTGCCCTCATGTTCCCCCACCACCCCCATACCCACATCCTTGTAATTGTTTGCAGACAGATTATTAAAATATGTAATTATATATCCCTGATGACTCAGACGGTGAAGAATTTGCCTGCAGTGCAGGAGATGTAGGTTCAGTCCCTGAGTCTAGAAGATCGTCTGGAGAAGGGAATGGCAACCCTCTCCAATATTCTTGCCTGGAGAATTCTATGGACAGCAGAGTGTGGTGGCTGTAGTCCATGGGGTCACAAAGAGTTGGACATGACTGAGCAACTAACACTGTATATCCGCACATTAATATGAAATGAGATAACTAAGAATGTCAGATGTTTGAACAGTGACTCTCTAAAACAATAATACCTAAAACCTTCACAAATTTTTCTAATTAATTATATCCTTGGTCTAATTGGTTTTGACATCTTTATATGTTGTATGAGAAATCTAGAGTTTGGATTCAGCTGAAATAGTAAGATGTCTAAAACATTCTGTTGCTTCTGTGAAGTATTTACTTTATAAACAGTATCATGAACTAGAGTGGAAACCATTTGAATTTTCTAGAAAACATCTAAAATTAATGTGTGTCTACCTCTAGGATTATTTTCTAAGTTCCATTGCTGTGTCACTTTAAATAATAAAATATTCTGACTCTGTGTTAGAACTATGATTTCATAAGTTCTGGGGTCCTCAATCCTTTTTTTCTGGTCCATTGATTCTCAGACTTCAGGAAGCATCAGTATCACCTGGAGGGCTTGTTAAAGTACAGGTTGCCTCTCTTTTCCCTCCACCACATCTGGCACCCTGTTTCTGATGCTGTAGATCTGGGGTACAACCCAAGAACTTGCATTTCTAACAAGGTCCTGTGTGATGCTGATGCAGTTATTTGACCACAGTTTGTGAACCATTGATCTTTCTCTACTTGGAGTAGGTTCCCAGGTACTCCCAGAACACTATTCCTTTTCTTCTTTACTTTTTCATATACCTCATGTTGATATAGACACAACAGCGTTTGGCCTATTTAGGCTGAAGAAGTGAAGTGAAAGTCACTCAGTCGTGTCCGACTCTTTGCGACCCCATGGAGTATATAGTCCATGGAATTCTCCCAGCCAGAATAGTGGAGTGGGTAGCCGTTCCCTTCTCCAGGGGATCTTCCCGACCCAGGAATCAAACTGGGGTCTCCTGCAATGCAGGCAGATTCTTTACCAACTGAGCTACTAGGGAAGCCCATTTAGGCTAACTTAGGGGGAAAATTTTTTGATTTTTGTTCCTTTTTTTAAAAAAAATCTAGAGTTGTACAAGTTGTGTGAACAATACCTAGCAGATTTATATTTTTTATCAGTTTAATTATTGTCTATATTCAAGTGAGCAGAAAGTGCCTTGCTGGGTATTCAATTAAATACTTTGAATATACAAGATAAAGAGTTCAGCATTTCTACTATAAAAGCGATTATCTTTTATATTTTCTGGATTTGAGTTGGGCATAGTCTGTTATATTGGGTGCTTTAGTGATATTTTATACTTAAAAATTTAATTTTTTCCAAAGATCTCAAGCTTAAGATACATGTTGTATGCTAAGAAGTCCCCCAGGCAGGTGTCAACTTTTGATACATTTAGCTGTCTTTGCAAGATATTGTTATTTATGTCATCAACCCTAGATTATTCAGGGTACACTTTATAACTCCTTCATGCATTCTTTCCCGTAAGTGTACCTAGAGAAGAATGATGATGGAACTTCCCTAGCAGTGCACTGGTTAAGACTCCATGCTTCCACTGCAGGGGGCGTATGTTGGATCCCTGCTGGGGGAAACTAAAATCCTGCATGGTGTGGCCAAAAAAAAATGAATAATCATAATAGTCAAGAGTCTTAGAAAATTAGAAACTGTGAAATTTGCGATTTGTTTAGGAGGAAGTGTGATGACTTCATTTTGAAAGACTGTTTTACCAAAAAGGAGTATGATTTTTTTCTTAGTAACTTCCATTAATGGATAGAGATTTTAGGGAAGCAGATTTTTCTTTGATGTCAGGTAATTTCCTAAAGCATGTGATTGTCAGTCAGTAGCTTTATTATAACATAGTGTGTTTGCTACACTGAAACTTAGTAGATGATCCAGCTTTCCATCAGCAACTCTGTAGCTTCTTTAAAATTCCTTTTTTCTCCAGCTTTTTTTTTCATTTCCTATAATCTTACAGAGATCTGTATCGTCTTTTACTTCAACTATAATTTTAACGTATTTCTAGCTTATCTCCTTGATGCCAGCCAAATTTAGTATTTGCTTATTTCCGTGTTCCTCATTGTAGAGGAGGAACCCCTTAAGTACAGAGCTAATATCTTACTATCTTTGTATTTAATTGCCTAGAAAGGTGCCTAATACTTACAAGATGTTCAGTAAATGTTCACTGTGTGAAGTCAAGAGGCATCTATGTGATACTTAATAGCAGGGACTGAACATACTCCTCAGTTTCAGTGACATGTGTGTTGTCTTTCCTGACTTTTTATTGGATATATAGGTATTTTATTTTTAATGTAGCTTACTAGACAAGCTTATAGTGGAAGAAATTGTGGGTCTGTTTAAAAATACCCATTGTGAGTTATTTCATTAATTTGAGTGATCCTTTGTGCATCCAGAATGCATATGGTTGTGGTTATGAAGCACTATTAGTTTTCTGCATGATTCATAAAACTTGAAGGAGAATGTTCCCTATCCTAGGTTTCTGAACAACTCCATGAACAAATAAATATGAGTTAGATCTGAAAAATAACCTTGCCTTAAGGTTTTTCAAATGGTCACTCTGTACTGATACAATTTTAAGCAAGTAAATTTTTTGTACCTCGGTTTCCTTATATGTAAAATGAAGATTAAGGGTCATAAGAAGATTTGATACATTAATACATGAAAAAGACTAAAAATAGCACCTGGCACATAATATCATCCTTCTGGCTGCTATTAGTTAATTTTTCTCTAAAGATAAAGATAGAGAGCAAATTAAATGTCTCAGACATTTTTTAGCCTAAGGAGTTTCTGAAAATATGACTTTGGTTTATAACATCCATTGTGGTTATTCTCTTTTCTCCTAAGAGGATTACCTCTAAACTGTTGAAGTGAAGTCGCTCAGTCGTGTCCAACTCTTTGCAACCCCGTGGACTGTAGCCTACAAGGCTCCTCGGTCCAGGCAAGAGAACTGGCTTGAGTTGCCATTTCCTTCTCCAGGGGATCTTCCCTACCCAGGGATCGAACCCGGGTCTCCCACATTGTAGGCAGATGCTTTACCGTCTGAGCTACCAGGTGGTAGTCTAAACTATTGAGTTAAACATAATAAAATGTTAAGTAGCACTTGACACAATGATTTTGTTTTTGCAGATGTTCTCAAATAGCGATGAAGCTGTAATCAATAAAAAACTTCCCAAAGAACTCCTATTACGGTAAGTCTAACTTTATGATGGTTTTTTTGTTTTGTATCACATTTGCCTGTTTAAAATAATCTTAAGAGTTTTTGCTCATTTTTGTGTATCTTTAGGATCTGGATTATCTGAATTTTAAAATTTATTGATGCCTATATTAAACAGTCTTATCCTAGGAATTACGGCCTTTTAAAAAGTTGCTTGAAACTTTCCTCTATTACACTCGGGATTTTATTAGAATAGCATGACTGAAAAAAGCACATTGTCTTTGCAAAATGTTAGAAGTTACTGTGTTCAGGGGCATCTTCTTGGTCATAGCTGGTACTGCTGTCTAGCCCATAACCAGTCCCTACTTCAGGATGAAAAATATCTCGCTCTAGTGCTGGTAAAGAGTATTTCTGGCATTCCTAAGTATTTGCATGCTGAGTCCTCCACTAGATTGCAAGATCCTTGGAAGCAGGGATTAAATCCTAGGACTTAAACTTTGAAAATGCTAAGGAAAAAAAAAAAAAAAAACAAACTGAATTCAACTTGAAATGGATTTTTTCCATGAAAGTAAAACATACATATGAGCTGATTGACTATAGTTGAAAAAACATCCTAGACTACCAGAGCCATTGGAAAATGCACTCTGAATATCTTTGAGTATGCCATAAATTTCAGTGAAATTTTAGCTATCTTAAAGAAGAATGTATTTAAATAAGGTTATGTTCTTCATTGTTCCCATAAACTGAGTACGTTAGGTTACGTTCTTCATTGTTCCCATAAACTGAGTACTTTAGGTTATGTTCTTCATTGTTACCATAAACTGAGTACGTTAGGTTATGTTCTTCATTGTTACCATAAACTGAGTACGTTAAGACACACTTATTTTTAATATTGGGCTTCCCAGGTAGTGCTCCCTGCCAATGCAGGAGACTCAAGAGACGCAGGTTCGATCCTTGGTTTGGGAAGATCCCCTGGAGTGGGAAATGGCAACCCACTCTAGTACTCTTGCCTGGAAAATTCCATGGACAGAGGAGCCTAGCAGGCTACAATCCATGGGGCAGCAAAGGGTCGGCTATGACTGAGCAATCATGCTGTTATCATACTGTGTTTATGTTTTTATATTTTATTAGAGTTTTTCTGTTTTTGTCATGAAACTCAGATTCCTTACAGTGGTCTATGAGACCTCTCATGTTGTGACAGGGGAATAATATGATCTGGTTTATATTTTTAAAGCATTAGCCTGGGTACTGTGTGCCAGCCAGATTGGGAGATTGGAGTGGAAAGCAATAAGAAGGCTATTAAAGAAATATAGGCAAGAAATGAGGTTGACTCGGATAACATCTTCTGTAATTCTTTACATTGCACCATTGCCTGCCCTGGCCCTTTCTAACTTTAGACACCGTTTCTCATTCCCCTCCCACTCCCTCCCCTCTTTTCCTTTTTTAGATAGAATTGACATATAATCTATTAGTTTCAGGTATATAACATAATGATTTGATATTTGTATATATTGCAAAATGGCGGTCCAGTGGCTAAGACTCCATGCTTCCACTGCTGAGGGTACAGGTTCAATCCTGGTTGGGAATTAAGATCCTGGATCCCACATGGTGCAGCAAAAAAACAATAATAATATATGCAGCAAAAAATAATATATTGCAAAATTATCACCACAGTAAATCTAGTTAATATCCATCACAACCCATAGTTAAAAATTTGTTGGGTTTTTTGTTGTTACTGTTTTAGCTTCTTTTAGAAGCTTGTGCTTCTTCCAGCTCAGCGTTTCTCATGATGTACTCTGCATATAAGTTAAATAAGCAGGGTGACAATATACAGCCTTCACATACTCCTTATCCTATTTGGAACCAGTCTGCTGTTTCATGTCCAGTTCTAACTGTTGCTTCCTGACCTGCACATAGGTCTCTCAAGAGGCAGGTCAGGTGGTCTGGTATTCCCATCTCTTTGAGAATTTTCCACAGTTTATTGTGATCCACACAGTCAAAGGCTTTGGCATAGTCAATAAAGCAGAAATAGATGTTTTACTGGAACTCTCTTGCTTTTTCAGTGATCCAGCAGATGTTGGCAATTTAATCTCTATTCCTCTGCCTTTTCTAAAACCAGCTTGAACATCTGGAAGTTCACGGTTCACGTATTGCTAAAGATTGCTGAGATTATATGGTAGATCTATCTTTACTTAAGAATCTCATACTGTTTTCTGTAACGTCTGTACCAATTTACATTCCCACCAACTGTGTATGAGGGTTCTCTTTTCTCCACATCCTCACCAACACTTGTTATTTCTTATCTTCTTGATAATAGCCATAGGGGAGTGTTAATATCTCACTGTGGTTTTGATTTAGTCACTGTTTTGCCTTTGCTCTGTTAACTGTTGATGAACTGTAAGGCCTATAGTTGCTAAAACAGATAGTACTGGGGGGAAGACTGGATAAAGAGGAATTCCTATATCAACCAGTTTTTGTTACCACAAACAACTCCTGAATCTCAGTGGCTTTTTCTTACCATTACCTGAAGCTATGGGTTGACTGATTTGTCTTTCAGGCAATGGGTCAACTTTTTGTTTAAACCAATTAAGCCAAATAGAAAATTTTGTGATATCTTTGAAATTACACTAAACAGGGAGCCAGTTAGTTAGTGTAAATATTAATGAATTCTGTCCAGGGCATTTGTAATTTTTTTGAAATTCATTAAATGTAATATTTCCTTAGGAAACTTAAATAGCCTGATAAATATCTTGTGGGAGATACGTTAAGCCTATGTACTGTTACTCGTTTTTGTCCACTAATTTTAGCCTCCATTGATGTTACCTGAAACAGTTACTATTGTTATGTTTGCCATGGTTTTATATTTTCATAATTCTTCCTGTATTTATTAATTAGAATTCCACTGTAAGGAAGACCCTTCACATCTGTTATGTTTATTTATTCAGTTATTTATAATGGTATAGACTTCTGGATATGTGTTTTATTTTATGAGTTATATTGTTACTGTCATTACTTATTGGTCAGATTTTTTGTGTGGCTTCTAAATTTGTGGGTGTGTGTATTTGGAATTTCATACCATGTCTGTGTATTAGCTGTTTTAAAAAATACAGTTTAATAAGTAGCATAGACTATTTGGCTTGGTTAGCTTTTTAAGTTACATATTACATTATTTGGTGCAACATGTATCAGTCTACAAGGGGAAAACTTGTGTTGCTAGGGCCAAATTCAGTGCCACAGCCAATTTACCAATGAATTAAGGAAGTGTTCTTGTTTTTTCTTAGCTGTAGTTTACTTTAACTTAGTGATTTTCCTCCTTTCCTTTTGAAACAAAGTTTATTAGTAATGCTCCAGCAGGCTGGAATCCACTGCTTGCATAATGTGAAATTCAGTTAGCAGAATTGACAGTACTTCCTTTCAGAGCAGAACCATGTGCATATCTTTAGGAGTACCTCTTGAAAAATGAATGTCAGTGTTTATAAGACAGAGACTCTTCTGTTTTCCAAGAGCTAATGTAAAGTGACTTGTTTCTCAAGATTCCTTCTGAGAATGATATTGATAACTTTAAAAATAACAGGAGTCGTAAGTAAGACTGTTTGAACCCACACATGCCCTTTTAGCTATGAAACAGAATGAAGTTTCAGAATGAGGATTATCATTATTTACAAGAATCTGAAACTTTTTTCATTAATTTTTCAACTCTTGGGGTGTTGACTCATAATTATCATGTAATATGTTATGTGTATATATGAGTTGGTAGATGAATTTTCTGAAGTTAGATGGAAAGAATGAATTGGCTGGAGTTGTTTGTCTAAATAATCATGCTGTATTGGGTCCCCTGGAGTACTCCTAAGTTTGATGATTTTCTGGGAGGACTCAAGGCTCAGCATATAGTCATACTTAGAGCTATGACTTATTACAGGGAAAAGATACAAAGCAGAGTCCGCCCGTATGTCTGTCCAATGTATTGTACTCTTTTCCTCCTAGTAAATAAAACTTCACTTGTTTCACTTAAAAAAAAAAAAAAGGCTGAATGGAGTGAAATAGGAAACCAGGTTTTGCCTTTAAGAGTCCTTTCCCAGTGGAGTCACACAGGGTGTGCTTAATTCCTCCAAAAATAAGTTACAACAAAAAAGTAAAATGTCTACCAGGGAAGCTTATCAGGGAATAGTGGGAAACCTCTGCAATCCAAATTCTCAAATGCCATCCAAGATGCAGCAGTGCAAGCAACATTTGAAGGGCCTTTCTAATAAGGATAGGCCTGCTATGTGAACTCTTTTCTGTATACATGCTGTCTTATTATATTCTATTCCAGGAAGCTTACAACACTGATAATATCTAGTATTTTCATTCACTTTAATTGCCAGGAGTTCAGGGTGGATAGGGGAGTGTGTTTTCTTACTTTTAAGGGCATAATGGTTAGAAACATCAGCTCTGAAATCTCAACACCTGCGTTTTGTCATTTACTAGCTGTAAACTGAAGATTTTAGTACCTACCTTTTAGGAAAGTACTAAAATCCTCCCTAGTGACTTAGTGGTAAGGACTTCGCCTGCCAGTGCAGGAGAGGCAGGTTCAATCCCCTGGATTGAGAAGATCCCCTGGGGAAAGAAATGGCGAGTTACAGTCCATGGAGTCTTGAAAGATTTGGACACGACTTGGCAACTAAACAACAAACAAGGATCCAAAGGGTTGATAAATATGAAGTTCTTACTAGAAAGAGTGCCCAGCACATAGGAAGTGCAATAAAGTGTCATGTATATTACTGTTAATTCTATTTTTTACTCGTAGACCATAAAAAGATGTGACTAGATACTCAGACTACCAAAAGTGATCATCTCTTACCTTTAAGATGCATTGGCAGATGTTCCTGAATCAAAGAACAGAAAAACAATATTGCTCTTACTGACCATTTCATTTTCTAGTCTTCTCAATTATCCAGAACAAATCAGAGAAACAGAAAGCAAGCTGGAAGATCAAATGTGCATTTTACTTAAAGGATACATGCCAGCCATTTCTCAGTTCCCATTTACTCTTTATTTTTTTCGTTAAACACGGTTAACACAAATTCAATTATGAATATCAGTAAATATGGGATCAGAAGAGTTATGTTGATAGAGGGTCCACTGAGTTTATTATTAGCAATCTGACAATAAGAGAGAATATATAAAAACTAATTTTAAAAGCAAACTTTTCTGGTGGTTCACTGTTTAGAGCTCTGAGCTTCCAGTTCAAGGGGCATCCGGTTGGAGAACTGAGATTCTGTGTGCTGCACAGTGTGGCTTAAAAAAGGAAAGAAAACAAGAAAGAAAAAAAAAGAAAACCAACAAAAACAAACATGTAGGATTGAGAAGAGTAGTGGTTCCCAGATGAGAAAGGGTGGTGGGAAAGGTATAAAGGGGGTCAACTGTATGGTGAATTAATAGAAAGTAAATTTTGGGTGGTGAGCATGTTGTAGGGTATACAGAAGTAGAAATACAGTGTTCTACACATGAGACTTATACAGTGTTATAAATCAGAGTTACATCAATTAAAAATAGTAACATTCAAAAATATTACAGTACAGGGTTGTTTATTTAATGAAGAGAAGTTTTTTTAGTGACTTAGTTACTCGTGAGGATTTCACTGAATAGAATGATAATTGATGTTCTTTATGAAAGCCACGAGATATCAAAAATAATTAAATTATGTCCCCTTAAACCTTTTGGGGGGCAGGGGTTCAGGTGATACATTTTGTTTCATACTGATTTTTTTTTTTTTAATACTGATTTTTAACACAGTAATTTTTAACACAGTTACATATATGACTCTTTATAAACATAAGCATATGTTTAGGCTGTTTTTTCCCATACCATGTATGTATGATGCATTTTCATTTGAGTTTGCTACTGCAATTTCCTTGGTGAGAGAATAAAAGATGTATGTTTTTATTCTACATTAGCAGAATGCTGAAGTTCAGTAATGAGGCCTCATTCTTGTCCTTTGTAGTCCTTCAGCTTTCTTTCTTTCTTTTAAAGGATTTGCTTCTGTAGAGCAGTTTTAGGTTTACAGTGACATGAGAGGAAGGTACAGAGGTTTCTCACGTGCCCCTTCACACATGCAGGCCTCCACCCCCATTATCAACATAACCCACCAGAATGTTTTTTGTTTATTTGTTTGTTTGCCAAAGATGAACCTATATTAACACCTTCAGCTCAGTTCAGTCGCTCAGTCGTGTCCGACTCTTTGCAACCCCATGAATCGCAGCACGCCAGGCCTCCCTGTCCATCACCAACTCCCGGAGTTCACTCAGACTCATCCTTCGAGTCAGTGATGCCATCCAGCCATCTCATCCTCTCTCGTCCCCTTCTCCTCCTGCCCTCAATCCCTCCCAGCATCAGAGTCTTTTCCAATGAGTCAACTCTTCGCATGAGGTGGCCAGAGTACTGGAGTTTCAGCTTCAGCATCATTCCCTCCAAAAAAATCCCTGGGCTGATCTCCTTCAGAATGGACTGGTTGGATCTCCTTGCAGTCCAAGGGACTCTCAAGAGTCTTCTCCAACACCACAGTTCAAAAGCATCAATTCTTCGGCGCTCAGCCTTCTTCACAGTCCAACTCTCACATCCATACATGACCACAGGAAAAACCATAGCCTTGACTAGACGAACCTTTGTTGGCAAAGTAATGTCTCTGCTTTTGAATATGCTATCTAGGTTGGTCATAACTTTCCTTCCAAGGAGTAAGCATCTTTTAATTTCATGGCTGCAGTCACCATCTGCAGTGATTTTGGAGCCCAAAAAAATAAAGTCTGACACTGTTTCCACTGTTTCCCCATCTATTTCCCATGAAGTGATGGGACCGGATGCTATGATCTTCATTTTCTGAATGTTGAGCTTTAAGCCAACTTTTTCACTCTCCACTTTCACCTTCATCAAGAGGCTTTTTAGTTCCTCTTCACTTTCTGCCATAAGGGTGGTATCATCTGCATATCTGATGTTATTGATATTTCTCCCAGCAATCTTGATTCCAGCTTGTGTTTCTTCCAGTCCAGCGTTTCTCATGATGTACTCTGCATATAAGTTAAATAAGCAGAGTGACAATATACAGCCTTGATGTACTCCTTATTCTATTTGGAACCAGTCTGTTGTTCCATGTCCAGTTCTAACAGTTGCTTCCTGACCTGCGTACAGATTTCTCAAGAGGCAGGTCAGGTGGTCTGGTATTCCCATCTCTTTCAGAATTTTCCACAGTTTATTGTGATCCACACAGTCAAAGGCTTTGGCATAGTCAGTAAAGCAGAAATAGATGTTTTTCTGGAACTCTCTTGCTTTTTCCATGATCCAGCGGATGTTGGCAATTTGATCTCTGGTTCCTCTGCCTTTTCTAAAACCAGCTTGAACATCAGGAAGTTCACAGTTCACATATTGCTGAAGCCTGGCTTGGAGAATTTTGAGCATTACTTTACTAGTGTGTGAGATGAGTGCAATTGTGTGGTAGTTTGAGCATTCTTTGGCATTGCCTTTCTTTAGGATTGGAATGAAAACTGACCTTTTCCAGTCCTGTGGCCACTGCTGAGTTTTCCAGATTTGCTGGCATATTGAGTACAGCACTTTCACAGCATCATCTTTCAGGATTTGAACTAGCTGAACTGGAATTCCATCACCTCCACTAGCTTTGTTCGTAGTGATGCTTCCTAAGGCCCACTTGACTTCACATTCCAGGATGTCTGGCTCTAGGTCAGTGATCACACCATCGTGATTATCTGGGTCATGAAGATCTTTTTTGTACAGTTCTTCTGTGTATTCTTGCCACCGCTTCTTAATATCTTCTGCTTCTGTTAGGTCCATACCATTTTGAGCCCATCTTTGCATGAAATGTTCCCTTGGTGTCTCTGATTTTCTTCAAGAGATCTCTAGTCTTTCCCATTCTGTTGTTTTCCTCTATTTCTTTGCATTGATTGCTGAGGAAGGCTTTCTTATCTCTTCTTGCTATTCTTTGGAACTCTGCATTCAGATGCTTATATCTTTCCTTTTCTCCTTTGCTTTTCGCTTCTCTTCTTTTCACAGCTATTTGTAAGGTCTCCCCAGACAGCCATTTTGCTTTTTTGCATTTCTTTTCCATGGTGATGGTCTTGATCCCTGTCTCCTGTACAATGTCACAAACCTCATTCCATAGTTCATCAGGCACTCTATCTATCAGATCTAGGCCCTTAAATCTATTTCTCACTTCCACTGTATAATCATAAGGGATTTGATTTAGGTCATACCTGAATGGTCTAGTGGTTTTCCCTACTTTCTTCACCTTATAATTATCTTAAGTCTGTAGTTTACCTTAAGGTTCACTCTTGGTGTTGTAGATTTT
This sequence comes from Bos taurus, assembly GCF_002263795.3. Taxonomy (NCBI): domain Eukaryota; kingdom Metazoa; phylum Chordata; class Mammalia; order Artiodactyla; family Bovidae; genus Bos; species Bos taurus. The sequence continues at coordinate 39,779,076 of NC_037346.1, read as the reverse complement.
ATGAGGTGAAGTGAAGTCGTTCAGTCATGTCTGACTCCTTGTGACCCCATGGACTGTAGCCTACCAGGCTCCTCCGTCCTTGGGATTTTCCAGGCAGGAGTACTGGAGTGGGTTGCCATTTCCTTCTCCATAGATTTTATGGGTTTGTACAAATGTGTAATAACATATCCATCATTACAATATCATACATAGTGTTTTTACTGCTGTAAAAATCCTTTCTGCTCTGCCTGTTTATCTCTCTCACTTTTCATCCCTTGTTGTTGTTCAGTCACTCAGTCGCGTCCAACTCTTTGCAACTCCATGGACTGCAGCCTGGCTTCCCTGTCCTTCACCATCACCCGGAGCTTGCTCAAACTCATTGAGTCGGTGATGCCGTCCAGCCATTTCGTCCTCTCTCGTCCCCTTCTCCTCCTGCCTTCAGTCTTTCCCAGCACCAGGGTCTTATCCCAGGCGACCACTTATTTTTTGATCTCCATAGTTTTGCGTTTTCTGGAATATTACATAGTTGGAATTTCCTTAAACCTTACTATAGTGGGAGACATGCAGTGTACCAATCATTATGTTGGATATAGAAATAAACGGGACTTTTTGTCCTCAAGAAACTCAGTGGGTAGTAGAAAAGACTGACAGGAAAATAATCAATATAAAGGCATAGTGGAGGTTTGCCTAGAGCAAAGCTCACGTGTAGGACATTGCAGCCAACCCTAGAGAGTTCAGAAGATGCTTCCAAGGAAACGAGACCTGAGCTGAGTCATAAAGGGTTAAGTAGTGATTAACTGGATGTTGCAGGAGAGTAAGGAGGAAGAGCATTTCAGATGAGATTATTGTTTCCTCTTTGTGGACAGAGGCAAAGGGTTTTTGATTCAGGCATGCTACAAGATTTGAAGCTCAGGCTCTTTTGCATAATACATAGTATTGTAGTTTAGGACTTTTTCCCCCTAAGGCTTGTCTGGCAAACAAACTCTTCTTTGTGATATTGTTTATATTGGAGAATTCACAAACTTTGCATATACAGTCCGTTAATAAATTGGATGCTGCCTGTCTCAAACTTCATCTCTTGCCTGGTTTGCATGTTTCTTCATAATTGCCCTTTTTTTTTGGCTGTGCCACGTGGCATGCGGGATCTTAGTTCTCCAACCAGGGATGGAACCTTTGCCCCCTGCAGTGGAAGCAAGTCCTAACCACTGGACCACCAGGGAGGTCCTGCCATTTGCTGTTTTAATATTTCCAAGCCTAACACTCCGTTGCCTGGAGGAACTACAACAGCAGTAACAAAATAGTCTTGGGGAGTGAATTGCCTGTTTTATTTTAGTTCTCTTAGAGACTTCAGCTCTTGCTTGGCTCCACATTTTCTTAGCCAGTAACAATTCTCCACTCTTGCCTTGTTGTCTTGGTGAGAGTTGCTCAGTCGTGTCCGACTCTTTGTGACCCCATGGACTACACAGTCCATGGAATTCTCCAGGCTAAAATACTGGAGTGGGGAGCCGTTCCGTTCTCCAGGGGATCTTCCCAACCCAGGGATTGAACGCAGGTCTCTCACATTGCAGGCACATTCTTTAGCAGCTGAGCCAGGAGGAAGCCCTGATGTCTTGGTAGTGATGGACTATTAATAAGATACGTATTAGGCTCATTGCCTTTGTGTAGGTTATTTATGTATGTGGACACAACACTGTTTGTCTTTTGAGACTGAGAGCCACTTGACTATGTGAACATACTGTTTTTTTTCAAGTCTTTTTTGTCTTCCTATCATTACACATTCTAGTACATGAACTCCCAGCAGGCTCAGCTTGATATTGTGGGGCCAGTTTTTAATAGCCCTAAAATCATGACTCTGTCAAGATTGGGGCCATCTTGAGGACAAAGGAGCATGAGTATCCTAGGAATATAACCCTAGAAGAAAACATTATTTGGAAAATAATCTTTATCTCTTTGTTTCCTGAAGTTTGTGTTTTCTGTGTGTTAATTGTGTTATTGTTCAAGGCTTGGGTGCAGGAGTTAGCTTGCAGAATACAGGATGACCCAATTAGATATATATAGCTGATACTAAGCCAGTGGTTATTGTCTGTATTTTTATTTCTTGCCACTCCTTTGAGTTTTAACATATTTTTTACTTCTTTTTTTCCTCTTTGTGTTTTTAGATTATTTTAAATTTACTGAAAAGTTTCAGAAGTAGTTCAAAGAAATTCCATAAAACTTTTACTTGGATTCCTCAAATGTTAACCTTTGACTGTACTTACATTATTTTTTCTTAACTATTTGGGTTAAGTTGCAAACCAGACTTTTTACCCAAGACTTCAGTGTGAATTTTCTAAAATCAAAGACTTTCTCATTTATAAACACAGTACAGTAATTGAAATTACTGTAATTTCTAAATACACGTTGATGTGATACTATTATGTAGTCTATAGACCTTATCCCTATTTTACTAGTTATCCTATGCATGATCCTGTTCTTTGTGTTCTTTGTAGTACAAGGCAAGAAATCTTTCTGATTCAAGTTGCAGTCCAAGATCACAGGTTGCATTTACTTCTCACTTCTCTTCATCTGGTTTCAATTTTGAAGAGGCCTTCAGTCTTTCTTTGTCTTTTGTAGCCATTGGCAGTTTTGAAGATTCTTTACAGAATGTCCTTCATGAGTAAATTCAGTTGTCACAGTTTTGTAGGAATACCACAGAAGCTAGGTAGTATTCTTATTGTTCATGTGCTGTGCCGTGCTAATCACTGCAGTCATGGCCTACTCTTTGTGACCCTATGGAATGCAGCCCGCCAGGCTCCTCTGTCCATGGGATTCTCCAGGCAAGAATGCTGAAGTGCATTGCCCTGCCCTCCTCCAGGGGATCTTCCTGGCCCAGGGATCGAGCCCACATCTCTTATGTCTCCTGCATTGGCAGGTGGGTTCTTTACCACTAGCACCATCTGGGAGGCTCCCTCATTGTTGGTATCATAAGCGTAAGATGTCTGTTTGTCCCATTACTGTTGATGTTAACTTAGATCATCAGGTTAAGGTGGTATCTGCCAGATTTCTCCACTGTAATGTTACCATTTTCCCCCTTATCATTAGTAAGTGTCCTGTGGTGAAATACTTTGAGACTATGTGAATATCTTGTTTTCTCATCAAACATTAACTCAGTCAGTTAAAGTTTTTGTTTCTTCCTTGAAACAGTTATTACTGTTGTGGTTACCAAATGGTGATTCTCTAATTCCATCTTTACTTCTACATTTTACTAGTTGGAATTCTCTGAAGAAGAGTTTTCCCTTCTATCCCGTTTTTTCCTTTCTTTAGTAACATCAATATATACTCATGAATTCCTATTTTATTCAGTGTGTGGTAATCGCATTTGTTTTCTGCTCAAAATGTTGCAAATTTAGCCAGTGGGAGTCCCTTAGGGTTATATTCTATGTTCTTTGAATATGTCCCATCATTCTTTGAATATATCCTTGTTTTTTGGCACAAGATACTCTAGGATCTTCTTGTACTTTTCCTGACCCAGTCCTGGAATCAGACATTTTTGCAAGGAGCACAGGGATGATTTTGAGTGGAGAATGGTATTTAGAAACTAAGATCTCTACCCTACCTATGTTTATTGCTACTGGACATCATTGCTTGTAGATCTTCTCATTAGATGGAGCTAAGAAATACATGTTTGGAGGTGGGTAGTGCATGAACACATCTTTATGCAATTTTATATCTGTATCTATATATAGATGAATAGATAAATTAAACATGACAATTCTCTTATATAACCAGTTTATACTAACAGCTCCAATCCTAGTCTAATACCTTAAGGCTCATTTTAGCTCTCCTTTCCATATTTATGGGTGTAATACGACTCTTCTTCTCTAAGGGAGAAATATGACTCTGTCTACAATATAATTACTTATTTACTCAATCTTAGATTGCACATGAAATAACCCATTACACTCTGAGGAATCTAATTAGAGTTCATTATTTATAGTTTTTTGTTATGAGTTTGTTTGTTTTTGGTCTTTTTCCTGGTGATATACAGAAAATACAGAGCTCAAAAGTTACATTGGTTTTCTTTTTTTACATTATTCGTTTAAAATGTTTTAGTTCATTTTATTCATCTCTGTGTATTCAGTTTGGAGTTTTACTGAATGTATTCATTTGTTTATTTTTAGCAGATAGGTAACTTGGCTGTCCCCAGCCTACAAACTTTGTGTCCCATGTTGTGGGTGGCCCCTGAAATGCAAGTTCAGTTCTTCTAAATTTAGCAGCTTGGAGTGTTTCCACCACTCACAGTAGTCAGAGGTCTCTTGGGGGTTTGGACGGAATTTGTGCTCCCTCACATCATTCTAACTTTCTTTCTCTGCTCACTTCCTGTTGCCTATGGTTGCTCCAGACTCTGCTCTTGATTCCCCTTCACAGGTTTCTATGCAAGTTCTAAGAGCCCCAAGTACAACCTGTCCTCAGAATAAAACCCATGAAAAAAAAAACAAAACACCTGCAGAGTCGCTTGTTGTTCCCTTTTCCCCTTTAATAACTGCCTGCATTTGTTCATCTCTGTTGCCTTCAGATGGTTGTTTTTATGTTCACAATTTGATGTTGTATCTAGAAAGTTAGTCCAGTGGAAACTTACTCAGCCATGACCAGAAGTAGAACCGAATTTTATTTCTGAGTTTATAAAACAAACATGATCAGAGACCAGATAGATCTGTCCAACAGGAGATCTGTCCCTCCTTTCTGCCCCATCCCCATCCTTCTTTTTGAATCTTAAAAATGAGTTCTGACTGAAGAATGATTCTTGACTTTGACTTCTTTTGAGTATTAGATCTCAAACTCAGGCAGATGCCATCTTTGACGTTCATTTTTTGTTAGTGGGTATGGATTAACCAAAAAAATTCCTCTTCATCTAGAGATTTGAATTTGTAAATTAATGAAAAGGCTTTGCTGTTATTCACTGTTGTCATCTCTCTACCCTGGTGTATTTCAGTCCATGATCAACGGGTTAAAAACATGAAGGTGTAGTTGTCTGCAGTTTGCTTTAAAAATATCTGAATTGCACATCTTTTATAAATGTTTTTGAAAATCATAAATTATCACCTTTATATAATATTCATAAGAATCACCTGGAGAAATTGTTTTTTTTTTCTGCAGATATCTGGGCTCCACACTCACAAATTCTACCTTCTCTAGGACCATGCACATCTTTTTTTTTCATATGGCAATAACATCTACTTATAATTAGACCCTAACTTCTTCCGCATTATATTTCAGAAACCTAGCCAAAGTCTTTTTGCTTGAATGGGGAAGATGAGGCCTACTTTACCTAAACTTGGGTGGCCTAAAGCTAGGCCAGTTTTTCAACAATCTCTTGATAAAAGATGGGGAAAGACTTTTATTGAACCAGTCAAGCAGGATGCTTCAATAGTAACAGACCTTTCATTCGCCCTCAGTTTTCTTATCTCTTTGATCGTAACCATTCTGGTTACGGATAATAGGTATCCTCAAGAAGGAGTTGTGTAAAGGGTTGCAGTGTAAAGTACCAAGCCTGAAGATGATGAAAAGCAGTATAATGTAGTTTTACTGTTCTTGCCTGTCATATGAAAAGAGTAGTATTGTTTCACCTTGACTTATCCTACAAATGCATACTTAAAATTATATTGATTTTTTTTTAGTTTAAATTAATGTTAACCATATTTAGAAGGATAAATGCTCTCTGTGAGCCTCCTCTTCACCATCCTCACCAACTGGCCTCTCCCCTCCTCCAGCACCCAGTCACTGTAACTGAAACTCTAGCAGCTTATCCCATCAGTCCATATATTTGGGTTTCTAAAGGTAATTGTCTCTCCTTATCTCCTAGGATAAGTAGAAGTCAGAAGTTACTAAATAATAGCAGACATTTAGACAGACTGTGGGATGGTTGAAATTTAAGCACAGAGGCTTATCACATCCATCTTAGGCTTCCCTGATAGCTCAGTTGGTTAAAGGATGTGCCTGCAATGCAGGAGACCTGGGTTCTATCCCTGGGTTGGGAAGATCCCCTAGAGAAGGGAAAGGCTGAGAATTCCATGGGGTCACAAAGAGTCGGAGATGACTGAGCGACTTTACTTTCAAGTACAGAAGCTTATCACATCTATCTTACTAGGAGTCCAAATCAGGACTGGAAAGCCCAAACTAGTATTGCCACAGAGGGGCACAGAGACTGTATTTGTCTTCTTTCTCTCTTTAATGTAGCATAATGTCAAACCCAGGTGAAAAGCCAACTCAAGGGAATTTTGACATTAGAACCCCAGATAGTACATTCTAAGAATGGAATTATGATTGTTGGGATATGTGCTTCAGAGAGTCTCCTAGGTCTACATTTGACCTCTAACCTGAGGTTTCATGTCTGTCTATTATGCTTTATTTTGTGGAGAACCTTTCTGTTGAAAGGTTACTAAACCTAGTCTAACGAGGATCCGTTATCTAAAATTTCTCTCCTGTGTCCCTGCCATGTATAACATTATATTTATGCAAATTACTTAGGGATTACTGGTGATTTGGCAGAAATGGGATCTTGAGGAAGCTCCACAAAAACGATAGTATATAGTGGATGACAGGGAAAAGCAGCAGCATTAAGCAGTGTAGGAAGGTTTGTTGCATTAGGTAAACTTACTGTTTTAGGAATTGAGGTACCTAGATTCATAGTGTATGTATTTATTTGGGAATGGTGTTTGTAATCAGTATTTAGAAAGATGGAAATTTTATTTTATTAAAGAGAGCCATCAGGGTTGTAGCAGGGTCACCTCAAGGGATCAAGAAAGGTGTTCACACTTTCCATCTATGGACAGATGTAGAAAATATGGTATATGTATACATTGGAATATTATTCAGCTTTTAAAAAGGTAGTTCAGATACATTCAACAGCATGGATGAACCTTGAAGACATGAAATAAGAAGCCTGTAACAAAAAGGCAGATACTATATGATTCCACTCATATGAAGTATGTGGAGTAGTTAAATTCATAGAGAAACAAAGCAGAGTGGTGGTTGCCAGGAGCTGGGGAAAGGGAAGTGAGGAGTCACTGTTCACTGTGTATAGAGTTTCAGTTTGGGAAAATGAGAAAGTTCTTGAGATGGCTAGTGTTGGTGGTGCTTGTGCAGCAGTGTGAATGTACTTCATACTATTGAACTGTACATTTAAAAGTGGTTAGCTGGTAAGTTTCATGTTATGTATATTACCTAAACTTAAAAATAGTTTTAAAAAACTTTATTTACAAAATATACATAACTTTTCTGTCTGATGTAATTATTAACTCAGTTTATTCCAAGTTCTAAAATGTGATTGACAGCCTCTAATCACCAAATAGTTTGTTCTGTTACAGTAACTTGGAACAGAAAGTGTAGCCTTCATCTCCAGATTGATGCTTCTTGACCTCCATTTCGTAACACTCCAGTATCTCCAGCTATTTCAAGGAATATCATCTTTATTTATTTTTATTTTATTTTATTTTTTAACTTTACAATATTGTATTAGTTTTGCCATATATCAAAATGAATCCGCCACAGGTATAAAGTACATGCTATACTGTACCTTTTGCCACGTGCAGAAGAGCTTCACTTGTTATTGAGATCAAAATGCCCTTTAAAGGTATTCATGGGTAAGGAGACCTTGAAGCTCAAGTGACCCATTCACTTTATTGCCAGAATGCTCTGACCTGTTTTTATGGGTGGCTTATGGTATAGAGAGTTATCGTTCTTTAGGCAAGTTAATTATTTCAAGTAATAATGCTTCAATAATATTAAACTCTCTAAGAGAGTCTCTACAATACTACTAAACTGCCTAAGAAAAAATTTAGGTGGTGTTTCCTGACATTGATGTGTTAAATGAGTTTTACAATTTCCCAAATTGGAATTAAATACATAGAGATTTAACATTTTATATTTGCTAATTTTTAGGTGTTGCCAATACTTTATTTTTTTCCCTTCATAACTGTAAAATTCTTTATAAAGATAACTCTCCCCTAGCCTCTTTCTTTTGATAATCATGGTGTGGAAATTGTTTTTTTACTTTAAAGAAAAAATGTATTGGAAATATTTTATCATGCCTTAATGTGAATGATTGAACTTGTACTTACACATAACATTATCAGGTAAAAGATGACTTTTTCCCGTATGTTTTATATGGGTTGTATAAATTGCTTCAGCTTTTTGTGTGATTATTTAAAGGACTTCTGTCTTTTCCTGCATGTGTTAACATAACCAATTATTTATAGGCAAAAATCAAGAGAAACTCCTTTGTCATATAATGTATAGTAAAGTTTTTCTCCATCTCTTTTTAGGATATTTTCTTTTCTGGATGTTGTTACCTTGTGTCGCTGTGCTCAGGTCTCCAGGGTAAGAGTGGCTGACATGATTAGAAGAGGATTCCTTGCTGACATTAATGATAATCAGCTTCTGTAGCAGACGAACCATTTCCTTCAGATGGTAGTTGTGTGTTATGTTTCCAAGGATGTTGTTGCACCCATGGCATACCTAAACCCATGTTAATTCTGCAGTGGAATTCTACTATATATATTGTTGCTAACTTTAGTTTTTTGAAACTCTTGACTATTTCTATAATACGTGCAGAGGAAGCATCTTCAAGGAAAAAGCATATTAAACGTGCAAAGTAAAAAGATTAGACTTTACTTGGAACTGTAATAATACAGTGTTTCATTATGTTTTCCTACTTCATTTTATGTATATACATGGAAAGCTTTTGATATCTCCTGGTATTTTTTTCTCAAAAGGTTATAACTAGAATTTAATTTTTAAGAAATTACAGCACAAACCAAATTCCTTTCTCAAAGTCAGTTTCTGCATTACTCTTACTTACAAACTTTTGACAACTGACATGACTGTGACAAAACAGTGAAATATCATAATCCTATTGTTGCCAGTAATACTAAGAATAGAGTCTCTGCTGTGGGAAAATTATATTATGAACCATTCCTAGTCTCTTTTGTAATATATATATATAATATTTAATAACATGAGTGAATACATATTTTTACCACCTTTTTATAAAATAGACAATGGCTTTTTGATTGTTCAACAAATATTTATTGAGAACCTTACTATGTGCCAGGTATAGTTGTAGGTGCTGAATATGTAATATGGTTGATTATATCAGAGTATTTATCTTTGTAAAGACAGGTTTTCCTTAAAGTTTCCAACACTGATTTCCTCAGGAAAAAAAAAAAGCACAAAACTTAGCATAGAAAATTCATGTTATCTTGCTAACGTTAATATAATTTCTACATCCTAAAAGCCATACTGAAACTGTATCAGCTATTTAGGAAACAGGCAGTCATATTTTGATGATTTCTATTCATGACATTTCTGTTCCTGGTGCCTGAGTCGTTGCTCTAGTCATAGCTGGTACAAATGAGTTGGGGTTTCTTTTCTGTCTACATTTGAAGCTGAGGTCATCACTGAGAAACAAAATGCCCAGACTGGTGTCTAAACCTGTTCAGTAGCAGAGTCTCATCTCAAGAGTGTTGATTTGAGTGAGTTTTAGTTGTTGTTTTCATGTTCAGGTTCTTCTTCCTTCTTAATGTGTTTTAACTTAAAAGGAAGCACAATGCCAGTCTTTGTTAAATCTGTACAGTTGGTTCATCAGTAGTTAGCCTGTTACTCTCTGCACTTGAAGTATTTTGTTAATGTGCTTTTAAAAAAAAAACTCTGGAGAGAAACCTGTCATTCCTAATTTTAGTCTCAGTTTAGCATGTTTCCTGCTTGCTGGAAAAAGTAGTGTGAGGAAATGAGAAATATCAAGCCAAACCAGAGGTATATTTAGCCTATGAATCTAGTGAACACATGATCTTTACAAGTTCTTGTCTTCCATGGAGCCATTTAAGAACCCATTGGGGGCGTCCCTCGTGGATCAGTGATAAAGAATCCGCCTGCCAGTGCAGGAGACATGGGTTTGATCCCTGATCCAGGAAGAGCCCACATGCCACAGAACAACTAAGCCTGTGCACCACAACTGCTGAGCCTGTGCTCTAGAGCCCGGGAAGCACAACTATTGAATCCTGTATGCCCTAGAGCCTGTACTCTGCAACAGGAGAAGCCACCACAATGAGAAGCCCGCACACTGCAACTTAAAAGTAGCCCCTGCTTGCAGCAACTAGGGAAAAGCCCACACAGCAACGAACACCCAGCACAGCTAATGAAAGACAGATAAAATGTTTTAAAAGAAGAAAGGAGGAAAAAAAAATTAGAAAAATATGAAGCTACAAGATGAAACGTAACATTGAAATCCTAAGAGAACCTTAAAGATTTCTAGAATAATAACTTTGTTTTCTCCTATACCCCTGGCATATGTCTTGCTGGTTGTATGACAGTTACCTGGGACTTAAAAGTGTGCCTGCAGTTTCCTTTTTACAATTTCAGTGTTTCGAATCTGTGTTTTGAATTGTTGTAAAAGGAGATGATATTCTCAGTTTATGAATTAACAGGATTAAGACTTTGCATACACTTTAAATTTAATAAGGAAAACTTTTAAAGGCTTTCTGATTAAAATACAATGCAGAATGATCCATAGCAAGTTAACACTGTAGAGTCATTTTTCACCTTATCCTGAAAAGTTGAAAAGCCTTCTTGCCTCTCTTTAGCTAATTAAAGAAATGTATTACCATTGAACTGAGTTGAAAGGAAAGATAACCAATTGGAAAACATGCCTGAGTGAGCTCGTTGGTAATGAGGAAAGCATTAAAGTCTCTGTCACGTATATAGAGAAATGATAGTGTCTTTTGTAAATCCCAGGTCACAGTTTCAGATCCAAACAAGCGATGCTATGGATTAGCATATTTTTATCAAACATGATATATGTATTGAACACAGTACATTCAGAGTCCATCTTCTTTTTTTGGTTTCTTCCTCACCTTGTTCCTGGAGTAACAGACTTGCTTTTCACCAATTGGATCGTCTCATTTTGAAATCAGAAATTCCAGTTAGAAAACAGTCTATGACTATGGTACTTATTACAACCTGTCCTTTCCCCAGCCCCCTAATGTAAGATCTTTCACAGCTGCTAATTTCTGTACCCACTCATTTATGAGATAATCTACTTAGAGAATAAAACATGAATCAGAAATGAGACTCACCTTTTGGGAGTTAATGATGGGTGTGCTGAGACATTTTTTTGGACAATTTCAATCATTATTAGGTTGATTTTTGAACTTGAACTTCACTGGCTTTTTCCCTTCATTTTAGCTTCTCATTTTGTGTCTTTTTCTTCAAAATAGGCCTGGAATGTTCTAGCTTTGGATGGCAGTAACTGGCAGCGAATTGACCTGTTTGATTTCCAGAGGGATATTGAGGTATAATTATGTGGTGTGTGGCCCCATTTCTCTTGTTAGAATGTAATTACAGCATGGAACAAATTAGCCTCAGCTATATAAATCTCCTTTCCCTGGAGAGAGAAACCATTAATTTCAGTGCATCCGAATTTCATGAGAGCCTGCAGTGTTCCCCAAGAACTTGATCAGCTTTTGAGAATAAGCAAAATTATTTTACTGAAATAATAGTAAATTATTTATTACTAAGTTTTTGTTTTTATTTTTGTTGTAGAAATATGGACCTGTGTTTGCTCTTTTTAGGAAGTCTTTTTATATCTGTTTATGGAAAAATAAGTGGAGTTAAGAACTTACTGAGGCATAATATTTGCATAAATTCTTCTTGATGAGCATTTTGGGTTCTAGGAGAGCCTACAGATAAGTTTTTCTTTCATTCTCCAGAAAAATGTATTGGATTACTTTTGCTGTGGAAAGATTTTTTTTTTCCCTTCTCATTTCTCTCTCATATTTCAGCCTTAGTATTGCCTGTTTTCTCAAATGGAGAATGGCTTAAGCTTATGTTATTTTAACCTGAATTTTAACTCTGTGGTCCTTGGTTCTCTCATCTGGAGAGTGCAAATCATAGCTTCCTCACTGTGTTACAAGGATTAAGTAAGATTTAGGTTTAGATTTTTTTCAACTGGGTTGGGTTTTGGTTTTTGTTTTTGTTTTTAACATATTAATGGAGCTTAGTTGTCTTGAGGATTCATGTAAGAAGTTTAAGAAACCTTACATGAACTTTCCATTATCTTCAGAAAGTATCATCAACATGGTGGGTTTTTGTTTTTCCCAATTCTTTTTATCTTCATGGATGTAAATGTGTAAAGCAACATAACCCACAAAATCATTCAGCAAGCTTTTGTTAAGTGCTCATTGAGTCTCTGCTGTATTTAGAGTGCTATAGTAAATGTACCGAAACAATAATACAGTGACATAAAAGAACTACAGAGCACCATTTCCTCAAATACAAAGTATCTTAAAGATGAACAAAATAAATAACAATGTAGAGTTTAGGCATATTTTAAATAGACCAAGAAAGCTGATTTGATTTAATTAGGTTGTTTAAACGAGTTAGAAGCATTTTAATAATGAGAATATGTTCTTTTCAAGACTTGGTGGCTTATCTTTTTGTATACCTATCTTCTCTTTTTTACAGGGCCGGGTAGTGGAGAATATTTCAAAAAGGTGTGGGGGCTTTTTACGAAAGTTAAGTCTTCGTGGGTGTCTTGGAGTAGGAGACAATGCTTTAAGGTAAAAACATAACTACCCATTAACTGATCTTACTGAAGTAAAGAACAACATGAGACACAGCAGCATCTCACCCAGAAAAGGCTGGGATAGTTTTCATATTCTTAAGCTGTTCTGAACCCAGATACACATTCATTGCTTATCATACCAGTATCCAGTAGTGGGATGTGTGGTTTTGGGAATAAAACAAGAACATGTGCTCCCCCACAAAAACCAGCTTCCCCATATTATAAATGGTTCATTTGGAGCCTTGAGTAAAGTTTGTCTGTTTAATTCAAGCTCGGATAATTTTAACTTTGGTTGACAAAAAGATTGATGTTTAAAAGTTTATGGTTGAAAATTAATTTATTTGTAACTTAATGACTTTTTGTACTAATATCCAGGTTTGCCGTTTTGTATCTTCTATTATTTTTTTAATGCTGAGAATTGTGCACATTTTGCCTCAGACCCTTTACTTTGTTTCTTTCCTATAAAGAACCTTTGCACAAAACTGTAGGAACATTGAAGTGCTGAATCTCAATGGGTGTACAAAGACTACAGATGCGTAAGTATTTTATATTTTAGAAGGGTAAGTCATAGCCCATTATGTCCTGCCTGTACTAGCTTTTAATGCAGGCTGCTAAATATATTTAGTAAATTTCATTTTGGTTTCATAGAGAAATGATGTTTCAAGAAAGAGAAAGCAACTTTAGAAGTTAGAAATGGAACAAGAAGCTTATTTTGGAATTTGGCTCAAATTCTGCCTCAAAATTTAAAATAAAACTTAAGTTACTTGATATTATTTAGTAATATTGCTAGTTTTGTTTTCTCTATACCCCCACTCTTTTATCTTATTCATTTTATCTTTTTGTGAAAAATTCCTAAACAGTGTAAATATGCATTTCTTTTTTTGCACTGAGTCTTCGTCGCTTTTGAGCAACCTTTCTCTAGTTGTGGCAAGTGGGGGATACTCTTTGTTATGGTGTGGGGATTTCTCATTGTGGTGGCCTCTCGTTGCAGAGCACAGGCTCTGGGCACGGGCTTCAGTAGTTGCAGCATGCAGGCTTGAGGGCTCTGGAGTGAAGGCTCGCTAGTTGTGGCACACGAGTTTAGTAGCTCTGCAACATGTGGAATCTTCTCAGGCCAGGGATGGAACTCGTGTCCCCCGCATTGGCAGGAGGATTCTTATCTACTGCTCCACCAGGGAAGTCCCAACATGCATTACTACAATAAGCATTTCTGAAAAACAAAAGCTTTTAACATAAGCACATTAAATTCATAAATCTAAATATCTTAAAATCATCAAATAACCACAGGTTAATGTTCAGAATTTTGCATGTTCTAGTGACTTTAGCAGTATATTAAATATAGTTTAAAAGAAAAAAGATACAGACTTCAAAAATCAAGAGTGGAGACCTCTGTTTCTGATAACAACAGTCACTGCCCTCCTGCTATAAACAGCTCTAAAACTGTACAAAACATAGAAAGCAAGCAGTCTGAAATGTTGGACAACATGCAGAGCAGAACTGAGAAACAAATGAGGTGAGCCTTATGATTGTCGTGGCTTTCTGCTTGGTGGCATTTTTGAGATAATGGTACAGGAGAAGGAATGCAAGCAGGGCACAAAGTTCTGTCTGATTTGAAGAGAAAGATCAAAGTTCTGGGAGACCAGGATGACCAAATAGGTGTCTGGAAAGAGGGAAGCTGACTCAAAAAAAGACTACAGAAATCTTCATAAATTTGGCTGAAGAGTAAACTATATATGCACATATTGAGACCCCACAAAGCTGGGCAAAGAATAACTAAAATGGAAAGAACAATTGCTGGGAAACTGAACTGAAGAAGAATTGCCAGAACTTAAATAAGGCAGCCATAAAGAAGGCTGAGCACCGAAAAATTGATGCTTTTGAACTGTGGTGTTGGAGAAGACTCTTGAGAGTCCCTTGGACTGCAAGGAGATCAAACCTGTCAATCCTAAAGAAAATCAGTCCTGAATATTCATTGGAAGGACTGATGCTGAAGTTGAAGCTCCAGTACTTTGGCCACCTGATGTGAAGAGCTGACTCGTTAGAAAAGACCCTGATGCTGGGAAAGATTGAAGGCAGGAGGAGAAGGGGACGACAGAGGATGAGATGGTTGGATGGTATCACCAACTCAATGGACATGAGTTTGAGCAAGCTCTGGGAGACGGTGAATGACAGGGAAGCCTGACATGCTGCAGTTCATGGGGTCACAAAGAATCGGACATGACTGAGCAACTGAACAGCAACAGTATTGATAGGTCTATGATATTTATAGGAGTAATATATAAAATATGTTAGAACATGCGAAAATAATAGCACAAAGGAGAGAGAACAGAACCATTACATATTGGAGTAAAATGCTAATGTTTTTGTGAGAATTAAGTTACTGTTCTGAAATAGATTGTGGTAAATTAAGATACATATTGTATTCTGTGAGCAAACTATAAGAAAATAACTCAGGGAAAAGGTAAAAAAATCAACAGGAATTGAAACAGTATACCTGATACAAGAAAACAGTAAAGGAGAGACAGAAAAACAAACTTAAGGAAAGCATGAAACAAAAAGAAAAAGAATGGGAGAGAAAATGCAACCATATCAATAATTTTACTGGGACTTCCTTGGTGGTCCAGTGACTAAGATTCCATGCTTTCAATGCAGGGGTTGCTGATTGCATCCCTGGTCAGGGAGCTGAGATTCTACATGCCATGCAGCATATTTCCACCCCTCCACAAAAAAAAAAAAAAAAAAAGATTAAAAAACCAACAATTTTTATTAAATGTGGACAGACTGAACACTTCACCCAGAAGACAAATTGTCAGTATGGATTAAAAAACAAGACCCAGCTTGTGCTGTCTATAAGAGACAAGCTTTAGATTGAAATACACAAATAGGTTGAAAGTAAACAGATGGAAAAATGCATACTGTGCAGATAGAACACTCCACCCAATGATTACAGAATAAACATTCTTTAGATACATACTTGGAACATTCTCTAGGGTAGAGCATAGATTGGGCTACTAAATAAGTCTTAATTTAAGAAGATTAAAATCATTCAAAATATATTCTTTGACCAGAACTAGAAAATTAAACTAGAGATTCTCAACAGAATCTTTGGAAATTCAGCATCATGCTTCTATGTAATTTTGAACTGAATGAAAATGAAAAGCTACCACCATTAATGTGATGTGGCCAAGATAGTAATACAGCTCTGCAATCCTGTGTCACAAAAGAGAAAAGAGAGAAAGCTCTTATCAGTAACAGCCTTCAACATTGAGAAATTAGAAAAGGACTTCCCTGGTGATCCACTGGTTAAGAATCTGCCTGCCAATGCAGGGGATGAGGGTTTGATCCCTGGTCCGTGAAGATTCCACCTACCGCAGACTGACTAAGCCCGTGCGCTGCAACTACTGAAGCCTGCTCACACTAGAGCCCATACTCCACAAGGGACACCACAGCAGTGAGAAGCCGGCACACCACAGCGAAGAGTAGCCCCTGCTTGCCCAGTTAAAGGAAGCCCACATGCAGCAACGAAGACCCATCACAGCCAAAAATAAATACATAAAGTTTTTTTAAAACTTAGCAAAAAGAAGAGCAAAGCCCAAAGCAAGCAGAAGGAAAAAATAAAGATTAGAATGGATATCAGTGAAACAGGAAACAAAAACAGTAACAAAATCTGTAATCATTGAAAAAAGTTTTTTTAATTGATAAACCTAGACTAAGAAAATAAGAGGGTAGACTCAAATTGTCAAAAGCAGACAAGATGAAATGTTTGTCAGGTAGTATCATAAATACATTTAATCAGACAACCTAGGTGAGATGGACCAACTCCTGGGAAGGTACAGATTAACATTCTGAATAAATCTGTAGAAGTAAATACAACAATTCAAAATTGTCCCACAAAAAGAAAAGCACAGGCCCATATGACTTCACTGGTGAGTCCATCAAAAGAAGGAAGAATACTAATACTCAAACTCACTCATAAAGTAAAAGAGGAATAATTCATAACTTGTCCTGTGTGGCCAGTATTTTTCTGATACCAAAGCCAAGCAAAAACATCACAATAAAAGGAAGTCTACTATATTCCTCAGACACAGAGATGGAGAAATACTTAATAAAGTATTAGCAAACTGAATCCAGCAACATATAAAAGGGTTGGGTCTTATCTAAGTGGGATTTATCCCAGAAATACGTGTGGTTTAACATCTGAAAATCAATTAATGTAATTTTCCATAATATTAGAATAAAGCAGAGAACAACAAACTTTTCTGTATAGGGCTGGATAAGGAAATATTTTAGGCTTTGTTGTTCTTGTAGTCTCTGTCAGTGTCAACTCTGCCAGTGTTTTACAAAGTGGCCACAGATAGTACGTTAACAAATGAACATGGCTCTGCTCCAACAAAACTTTATCTCATGTTGCTGAGACATAGTTTAATGTCACATGTCACAAAATAGTATCTTCTTTTGACTTTCTTTCAACCATTTAAAAATACCAAAACCATTCTTGACTTCCTGGACATACAAAAATAAGCAGCTGCTGAGATTTACTGTCCTCTGGAATGAATAAAGGACAAAAACCACAGGATCATTTTCATTGTGATGGGCAGCTTCTAAACTGGCCCCCAAATAATCACTGCCTCTTCCTGTTTGCACTTTTGTGTAATCTTCTCCCCTTGAGTGTACACTGGACATAGTGTCTCATTTTCTAACAATAGAATACTGCAAAAGAGATTGTGTATCACTTTGGAGATTAGGTTCCAAAAAGACTGTGTCTTCTATCTTGCTCTACTTTCTTCTCCAGCTCTGGAAGCATTCTGCCCTCTTGTGAGTAGCTCTGTGAAGAGGCCCATGTGGCAAGAAACTGAGGTCTCTGGCCAACAGCCAGCAAGAACTTAAATTCTATCAAAAACCAAATGGGGAAGCTTGGAATTGGGTCATCTTAAGTCTGCCAACCTCCACTTAACCTAAATGAGTTTGGAAGGGAATCAGTATCTAGCGACCTTTGAGATGGTTCCAGCTGTGGCTAGTATACCTTGATGGTAGCCTTGTGAGAGATCTTGAGTCCAAGTCACCCTGCTGTGCTGCCTGTGCACATATTCCTGACTCATGAAAACTGAGATAATAAATAATTATTATTTTAAGCTGCTCGGTTTTAAGGTAATTTGCTATGCAATAGTAGAACTAACTGATGCTTCATTAGATGCAGTAAAAGCACAGAACAAACTCTTAACACTCATTTATGAATCTCCTGGTGGTTCAAATGGTTAGGACTCAGTGCTTTCACTGCTGGGACGCAGGTTCAGTCCCTCATTGGGGAACTAAGATCCTGCAAGTTGAGTGGCACCGCCAGAAAAAAAGCAACAAAGAATAGAAAGGAGTTTCCTTAGTATGATCAAAAGCTTCCATGAAAAACCTACTGAGAATAAGAAATACCAGATTTCTACACTGAAAAGCATTAAATTATATATCAAGAATATATAGAGAAAGCAGAAGATACTAAGAAGAGATGGCAAGAATACACAGAAGAACTATACAAAAAAGATCTTCATGACCCAGATAACCACGATGGTATGATCACTCACCTAGAGCCAGACATCCTGGAATGTGAAGTCAAGTGGGCCTTAGGAAGCATCACTACGAACAAAGCTAGTGGAAGTGATGGGATTCCAATTGAGCTATTTCAAATCCCAAAAGATGATGCTGTGAAAGTTAATATGCCAGCAAATCTGGAAAACTCAGCAGTGGCCACAGGACTGGAAAAGGTCAGTTTTCATTCCAGCCCTAAAGAGAGGCAGTGCTAAAGAATGCTCAAACTACCACACAATTGCACTCATCTCACACACTGGTAAAGTAATGCTCAAAATTCTCCAAGCCAGGTTTCAACAGTACATGAACCGTAAACTTCCAGATGTTCAAGCTGGATTTAGAAAAGGCAGAGGAACCAGAGATCCATTGGGTTATCGAAAAAGCAAGAGAATTCCAAAAAAAAACACATCTATTTCTGCTTTATTGACTATGCCAAAGCCTTTGACTGTGTGGGTCACCACAAACTGTGGAAAATTCTGAAAGAGTTGGGAATACCAGATAACCTGACCTGCCTCTTGAGAAACCTGTATGCAGGTCAGGAAGCAACAGTTAGAACTGGACATGAAACAGCAGACTGGTTCCAAATTGGGAAAGGAGTATGTCAAGGCTGTATATTGTCACCCTTCTTATTTAACTTATATGCAGAGTACATTATGAGAAACGCTGGGCTGGATGAAGCACAAGCTGGAATCAAGATTGCTGAGAGAAATATCAATAACCTCAGATAGTGGATGACACCACCCTTATGGCAAAAAGCAAAGAAGAACTAAAGAGCCTCTTGGTAAAAGTGAAAGAAGAGAGTGAAAAAGTTGACTTAAAGCTCAACATTCAGAAAACTAAGATCATGGCACCTGGTCCCATCACTTCGTGGCAAATATTTGGGGAAACAGTGGAAACAGTGGCAGACTTTATTTTGGGGGGCTCCAGAATCACTGCATATGGTGACTGCAGCCATGAAATTAAAAGATGCTTACTCCTTGGGAGAAAAGTTATGACCAACCTAGACAGCAAATTAAAAAGCAGAGATATTACTTTGCTAACAAAGGTCTGTCTAGTCAAGGCTATGGTTTTTCCACTAGTCATGTATGATGTGAGAGTTGGGACTATAAAGAAAGCTGAGCACCGAAGAACTGATGCTTTTGAACTGTGGTGTTGGAGAAGACTCTTGAGAGTCCTTTGGACTGCAAGGAGATCCAACCAGTCCATCCTAAAGGAGATTAGTCCTGGGTGTTCGTTGGAAGGACTGATGCTGAAGCTGAAACTCCAATACTTAGGCCACCTGATGTGAAGAAGTGACACGTTTGAAAAGACCCTGATGCTGGGAAAGATTGAGGGCAGGAGGAGAAGGGAACGACAGAGGATGAGATGGTTGGATGGCATCACTCACTCAAGGGACATGAGTTTGAGTAAGCTCAGGGAGTTGGTGATGGACAGGGAGGCCTGGAGTGCTGCATCCATGGAATCACAAAGAGTCAGACACTGAGCAACTGAACTGAACTGAACTGAACTGATACAGAGAACATTCTTACAGTCAATAATAACAAGGCAATCCAATTAAAAATAGGCCTGACCTTCCGGGGCGGATGTCACCATGGCGGCGGCCTTGGCTCGGCTCTGGCTCCGCTCGGTCAAGCAGGTTCGGGTTCAGTCTTGCCCCTTCCAGAAGAACGTGGAATCGACAATTTCCTTCCTCCAGGCGGTGAGCAGCAATAAAGTTCGCTCCACGAACCTCAACTGCTCAGTGATTGCGGACGTGAGGCATGACAGCTCCGAGCCTTGCGTGGACGTGCTGTTCGGAGATGGGCATCGCTTGATTATGCGTGGCGCTCACCTGACCGCCCAGGAAGTGCTCACTGCTTTCGCCTCCCACATCCAGGCCAGGGGCGCGGCGGCGAGCAGGGACAAGCCTAGCGCCAGTACCGGGTGCTGACAGCACAAAAGAGACCAGTCAACAGATTTTAACCCAAGACTGCTAAGGACACTTATTTAAGAAGAACTTAATTACTTATATCACTATCTGGAGGGCCACAGAATGCCAAAAAAAAGAAGAGGCCTGTGACTACAAACCTAACCAATGTTTATGGGACGAGGAAAGACGAGGGGTGCGGACAAATTTGAATTTATTTCAGTTTCTTACCGTCACTCACTGCTTAACCCTTTTGAATTTGGCTTTTCCTTCCACTACTCAAGGTACCTCTTACTCTATTAGAAATGCTGTTTTCTCAGTCCTCATCTTTCCATTTCAGTCGCATTTGCCACTCTTAATACACTCCTTGTGGAACTTCTCTTCCTCTCCGGTCCCTTGTCTTAACCATAAGGGTGTACTACTCTCCTTTCTTTTATTTTTGGGGCATCTTGTCTTCTGTCATGACTTGAACTGTCCTCTTGGGTTAAATCCTATATTTGTGGTGGGCTCTAATCTTAAGTTCTGTGCTATATAGTCAGGGTACCTACTACCAATTTTCGCCAAATTCCAGCAACACTTTCTGTCCAAAATAAAACTGATAATCTTGCATACTGTCTATAATGATCGTTGAACAACGGCAGGTTTGAACTGCAGGGGTACTCGTATATGCCTATTTTTAAAATAAATACTACATGATCTGTGGTGGTTTGGGGAAAAAAAAAAAAAATAGACCTGAGACTTCCCTGGTGGTCCAGTGGTCAAGACTCTGCACATCCATTGCATGGGGCACAGATTTGATCTTTGGTCAGGGAACAAAGATCCCACATGCCACACAATGTGGCCCCAAAAAAAGAAAATTAATCAACTGATAAAAGCCCTAAGCACTTAGACAGACCTTTCACCAAGGAAAGAGATGATTGGCTATGTTCAAGAAAAGAGTGTTCATTACTAAACTGCAGAAGAAAACCACAAGAGGAAGTTTGACAAAGGCATTTATGATACATTTGGGAAAAGTTGAACACAGACTGGGACTGGGTGTCAGACATTAAGGAATTTAAATCCTTATATGTTAGAAATATGTCTGAAATATTTGGTGAAATATATGGTGAAATAATATGTCTGGGATTTCCTCTAAAAGATTGGAACAAGGGAAAAAAAGGAAATAGATGAAATAGCGAGAGTAGAATATTGGTAGAATATTGATAAATGTCAGAGTTTAATGATGGTATATGTGCATTCTCTGTTAGTCTTGAGAGTATATTTGAGATTTTCCATACCTGAAAAAAAAATTTAAATGAGGAACTTGACCACTGTGAGAAAAGAGCTTTTAACAAATTCATAAAGGAAAGCAGGCAGTAGTATTACATAACTTAGTTTCTTTCAGCCTAACACTAGTCCATCCTCAGTATACCTTGCAAAAATCTGATTATTTTGTTAATGCCATGCACAAGGTTATCGTGAACAGAAAGAGATTTAAGTGAAAGAGCAGAGACAGCTTTTGGTTTTCATGTATCACAACTTGCTAGCATGTTCTAGCTAGCTTTCTGGTGTTGTGAATTTACAAAATGCCTGTAAATCTTTTACCAGCACAAATGTAGTCACTGTGAATAGCTATTAATGTTTCCAAATGTGAATCAAGAACGATCTTCCCCCTGTGCAAATTCTTATACACAGCACAACTTTTTTTATCCTTTGAGAACCTACCTCTTCCTCAAGGTTAAAGATCCCTGGATTTATAACTACTTTTTATTAATATTTGGGGTATGGAAATTTTAGTTTTTGTAATACTTGAGAATCATGTATGAAATTCTAAAGATGTGTTCTTATTTGTTTATTGAAAATTATGTATAATATTATTATATGCTTAGTAGACTGTGTTCATATTTGTTTATTATTTTCTCCTTTTTCAGTACATGTACTAGCCTTAGCAAGTTTTGTTCCAAACTCAGGCACCTTGACTTGGCTTCCTGTACATCAATAACAAACATGTCTCTAAAAGCTCTGAGGTAAATTTCTTATAACAAGAATGTCCAATAATCAGAACAAATACTTATTTAAGTTGGAATTGAAAGAAACTTTTGTTTTATAGATATGTACTGTGGTTCAAAATTGACCCTTTGTTTTACCACTTGCCCAAATTATAGGACAAATTCAGATGAAATGACTAGCAGTAACTAGGATTTCTGAACAGAATAGTAGTTTGTACATGAATGAAGTGCTTAGCACAGGATTCTGTATGTAGTAAGCACGCAGTAGGTTTTCATTGTTTTAATGTGATTGTAATTTTTAAAACTGCATTACAAAAAGATATTTCTTGAAAGGAGGGTGAAGTGCCCATTCTCTTTGCACTTTTACTTTTTTATCAGCCTTTTATAAATGATTATGGTCCCATGCATTACTTACATTATGAATAATAAGAATTAAACTATTAAAAGAAGAAATTAAATTTAGTTAAGTAGAGTGTAAGTAATATGAAAATGTGGCTCCTTCTATACTTAAGAACACATATATCTAAGGCTGGTTGGTATAGTAAATAAGGTAGTATAACAGTGTTCATAGTTTATAGCACTTCATGTAAATGAGCTCATTTATTTGAAAATCTTGTGAGGTAGACACTTTCCAGATAAAATCTAAAACACTTCTGAATCCCAGTTATTGTGATTCAACCATGGGAGGTAACTGAATAAGTCATCCTTAAGTTTCTCAGAGTCTATAAGAAGAAAAAAGACACTTAAGTATGTTTTAGTACAGAGGAATAAGTGTCAGGGTAAAAATGAATGCATCAATTTGAGGAGAACTTAGAAGGACTATTGCTAATCTTGGTCTGAGAGAGGCTTTGGCAGACTTCCTGAGGTGACTGCCTGAAGTAACACTATTAATGCTGAAGAATGAACTTGAACCAAGATCCCTGGCTTTATTTTATAAAACCAAGCAGTATTTTCCAAAAAATGCCCTAAAGCTTGGGATTCTTCTATAGTTTAAATGTATAGTTAAATTAAATGTAAATTAAATTTAAATGTATAGTTAATTCTTCTGTAGTTTAAATCAAAAAATGAAATAGTATTTGATAGAAGGCAGAGATCTAATATCATATATCCTAAATTCAGCCTGTGTAAAATATACCCTATATATGTCCCAGAAAAGAAAATTTTGCAGATCCTTTGTAATTTTTAAAAGAAAATTTTCCATGTCCTCATTACTAATGCTTTGATAAGTGCTTGAATTGTTTGATAGAAAACTTTGAGATTGAATCTGATTCTTCATTAATTACTCTGTTAACTTGAATGAATGAATCACTTAATTTCCATTTCTTGTCTGAGACTGTTAAAGTTGTGATAAGTGCAGAAAGAATATATTTTGAAAAGTATAAAGCTCCATAAAATCTAACATATCTGAAAAACAGCATTGTGCTTGAGCTTGTTAAGGTAGATTTGAGCTAGTCCTCCTAGTGGTGTCTCCCACGTGAACACCGCAAGCATTGATAAATATGCCTTTTGTTGTTATGGAATAACCAATAAAATGAGACATTGGTGCCTTTAGAGTTGGATTTAGTCATATGTTTGTTTCATTTGTTTTATTCCTAAGTGAGGGATGTCCACTGTTGGAGCAATTAAACATTTCCTGGTGTGACCAAGTAACCAAGGATGGTATCCAAGCTCTAGTGAGAGGCTGTGGAGGTCTTAAAGCCTTATTCTTAAAAGGCTGCACACAGGTAATAATAACTCCCTGTCTTAACTTTAGATTGATAGAGGCGCCATGAGCTTGGTGGGCAGCCCAGGATGTTGGCTAGAGAGATACGTAGTTGTGTGTTACTAACCAAAAACCCATGCTTACCAAAAATTAAAGTATTTTCCCTAGAGTGAAAAAGTAGAAGAGGGAATTCCTTAGACGCCACGCTTCCACTGCAGGGGGCGTGGGTTCAGTCACTGGTTGAGGAACTAAGATCATGCATGCCATGCAGCATGGCCTTCCGCACCCCCATCCCGGCCCCCCAAAAAGGAGAAAAATTAACACCTGACCAAAGATAAAATTTTTGATGAGAGGCAAAGATGAGGAGAGAAAATCATATAGAACAGGTGCTGTTGGCAAGAAAGGTTTCATGTAATTTAATCTGAAAAGAAAACACGCTAGGTTGTCAACTGCCTGAGACCTTGAGCTGGATGTGCAAAGTTTATAGCAACCTACATTTTATAGTGTTGATGCTTATTTCCTGCCAGTCACATCACAAAT
This sequence comes from Bos taurus, assembly GCF_002263795.3. Classification (NCBI taxonomy): domain Eukaryota; kingdom Metazoa; phylum Chordata; class Mammalia; order Artiodactyla; family Bovidae; genus Bos; species Bos taurus. The sequence continues at coordinate 39,754,786 of NC_037346.1, read as the reverse complement.
CCAACATATTTTGTCATTAAAATTTTTAATATCTCAGTGTTTTACAGTGGGGGAAAAAAGGATTTGACATGGTAACAACATGTGGAAGGAAATGATCAAGAGTGGGTTTAGAAGTGACTGACAAAGTAGGGCTATGCTCTTATTCCCCCTTTTTTTATTAAAGGTTGCTAAAACCATGCCTTGGTTTCTGTTTTTCTTTTAATGCCCTCATTCTTTCACCATAATGGGAGGATTTCCCATTGTTTGAAACAGAGCTTCGAAAGTATGACTGCCTTAAAACAACAGCTTGAACTTCTGGTTATTTATGGAACCCTGAAAAATATTGATTGGGATGCATCATTATAGTCAAGTTACTTGCCATCTGGTCTCAGCACTGTACTCATAGCAGTGATCTTCCAGCAGTAGATAAACTGCAGATTCCTCTCTCAGCTCCTGCTCCCAAAAGTTTGTTAAGGAACTTTACATGGAGTGTAGAAATGTGAAAGTTACTTTAGTTTCAAAATCCTTCCGGAGAATTCTGTGAAGAATATTTAATTTATCAGAAGAAATATCCATGAACACTAGGCAGTGCTTATCTTTCCCTTGATTTGGTGGTACGAAATTAATGTGGCCCAAACTGATGACAAAGACTAATAACTGTACTAATCATATGAATTGCACTTTTATATGATCCTTTGAAACTTCGTTAGCTACATTTAAAATGTATTGATGAATGTGTACACTCTGTGTGTGTATGTACACTCTTAAACCTTTAAGATTTTAAAGTTTTAAAATTCTAAACAATATCAGTAATAGTTTTTTCTCTCTCTTTTTAATTTTTCTAGCTAGAAGATGAAGCTCTCAAGTACATAGGTGCACACTGTCCTGAACTGGTGACTTTGAACTTGCAGACTTGCTTAGTAAGCAGTCCTTCCAACCGCTCTTTTGTGCTAGTAATTCATTTCAGTAATGTTAAGAGTTTCAGTCATAATGACCAGCAGTTTGTCCACTTCATCCCTGAGGATTCAAGTAAACATCATGCTTTTTTACATGCTCAGCATTGCTCACTCCTAGGGCCTTTGACGTAGATGAGATAGAGAGTAGCTTATACAGAATTCCAAGTAAACTCAAGTACAACTCCACCCCTTTCTCTTCTACTTAGGAAAACTTACTTTTTAGAAGTAAATTATTCATAAACTTTGGTCTTTAAAATATTTTTGGTAAATTAATTGCAGTCACATCAATTTAAGATCTATCAGTCATGACTATTGGGGACCACTGATATAAGTAGATGACAAGCAAAGTATACCCTTTAAATTATTCTCAGTTAGTATTTATAGTTTACATTTGATTTGTTTATTTAGACTATCAACTTTTTTGTGTCTATCACAAAAAAGATTTTGATTTTGGATTTTGCTCGTAGAATTAACTGAAACTATTCAGGATCCTAGAACAGTGACGGTACACCTTTAACTTTCCTCTCTTGCCTTAAAAATTACGTATGTGTATTACTTTGGAGTAAGAGCCTCTCGTTGCAGTGAAAAAAGTTAGGGTTTTCCTTGTTTTTGCTAACCCTTCTGGTGGTTATACTTTCTGTTTATTCTTTGGTCACTTGAGACTTAAGAGCACAGTGGTCATTTTAGGGTGACACATATAGGGCCATGTTTTGTGCAGTTTAAGCATCCTGTCCTTCCAGCCCTTAAGCTGCTACTGTTGCTAAGTCGCTTCAGTCATGTCCGACTCTGTGCGACCCCGTAGACTGCAAGGATGGTGCTAAAAGTGATGTTTAAGATGCTCCTAGAGACTGAGTTAAGGAGATGATATTTTGATTCCCATAGTTGCTAACTACCAGAAATTTGCCTACTTTCATTTATGAAACTAAAGTCTTTGGCCTGAAAGAAAGATCTTACACAACTTTTGTAAACATGAAACTGTCATCTTACAGTGATAGGAAAAAACTGATACATCTTCAGATTTTATTTATGTACACATGCACAGGTATTACATGTTTATGTTACATATAAACACATACATACCATGCCTAGCGTTTACCGTTTTGGTTTCCTTTCCTCTACCCTCTGGCATAAAGAACCAGCTCCGTCATGTGTTTATTTTACTGTTTACCTTCACCCAGATCTTAGGGCGTGAGTCATTCCATCCGTCATTCCTGTGCAATGTGATGAAATGATTCTCAGCATTCATAAGACTTCTTGAAGTTTCTGCCCGAAACTGTTGAAGTGACCGAAGTATGTACTTAATGCAGTCTCTTTTTCTTGACTAAGTTGAAAACATAAAAGTTTAGTAGATTTTTACTCTTTTTAAAAATCATGAGTATTGGTAATATGACTTTCTTCATCTTTTTTCCTCAATAATCCCTTACAGAATTTAAAACGTGAAGGAAAAAAAGGCAGCACAGCCCTCACAATACTTTCCTGTGTATATACACCTTATCAACTCATTCTTATGACAGATCTTGTATCTGTCTTTGCATCCATTTTCAGTTGTGTGTTCTACAATACTGAGAGCGTACTGATTTAAGCAATGAATATTTAAAGTTTGAGGGTTTTTTGTTTGTTTTTGTTTGTTTGTTTCAGTTGTCCTTACAACCGAAGAATACTGCTTGATTAAACAGAGATGACAGGAAAGCTTTATTCTGAGGCTTACACAAAATTAGTGAATCTATCAAGATAGGGATAAATTAGAATGTTGATTATATCCAATATAAGATGTTTATACGTGACACCTTTTTTTTTTTAATGTAACATCTTCTGTGTTCTTTTTCATTTTAAAATTAAAACAGTAATTTGAAACATACAAAATTTGAGTTGGATACAACTGTTTCCATTAAATTAGGATAGTCTTTATATTATAAAACTGAAATTTAGAAATAAATGGATCTATGGTTGATATAAGACTGCAGTAGTGTCATCCACAGGTTGTTAAAGTAACTTAGTATCAATTTTGAACTTGTAAATGTGTTTATACTGTTAAAATACTGCTGTTCTTATCTGTTTTCTAGGTTTTAAAATCATTTAATTGAACCTACACCAAGATGCACCCCATGCTGTTCCCAGTCCTGTTACTCCCATTAGGTTAAAAGAACCCCATTATAGCTTCTTCCCTTTGCACCAGCAATGAGCACAGATTCTCTTGAAAACTAAATCAAAAGGAACTGGAAGGAAGAAAGAAAGTGTTCATTTTCTTTTAGGTCTGCTACGTGATTAATATCAAATCTGCTTTTATTTCTTTTTGGCACTTACTTCACAGAGGTAACTTTTTTTGTCTTTATCTTCTGCTAAGTTACTGATAACTCTGGGTTTTTCCCTCTTGTTTTTTTAGCAAATCACAGATGAAGGTCTCATTACTATATGCAGAGGGTGCCATAAGTTACAGTCCCTCTGTGCCTCTGGCTGCTCCAACATCACAGATGCCATCCTGAACGCTTTAGGTCAGAACTGCCCTCGGCTTAGGTAAACATTTTTGTTTATCTCAAAAAATCAGAGAAAAGGAGCAGCAGCCTCCACTCATGCTCATTCCTTGGAAACTTGAAATTTCTAAGGTAGACTCTACAAGGCCACTACTACCTTTTCAGATGCCTACCTACTTGCTTCCTACCTCATTTGATTACATGTAATTGGCCTGAACCTGGGGGTCATAGTCCTCATTTTCTACTTCTTGCTGTCCATACTAGAATATAACTAGTACTAAAATACCAACATTTTATCTCATTACTTGAGAAAAGAAATAAAGTCATTTTCTCTTATTAATGCTTTCATGTAATTTCTTTCTGAAGAAAATTTATAGAGGCCTACCTATTCTATTGTAGTAATGATGTCAGGTACATAGCGGGGAATATTTAAAGCGAAAAAACAACTCTTTTGTACTGATGGTTTTAAAGCAAGCTTTATTTCTCTGTGGCTCCTCTTCTCTACCTGAGTACAAGATTGGCTGAATGTTTACTAAGAATGCTATGTTAGCAGACACATGGCATCAAGCCCATCTTGATTTTCAGCCTTTAAAACAAAGCTTCATTGTACTTACATATTAAACGTGTCAGCCATAAACGACTTACAGATATTAATTCATTTAATCATCATAACACCATATAAGCACTGTTATCACCTCTATGTTATAGATGAGAAAACCAAAGCACAAAGAGGTGGAGTAAACAGTTCAAGGTCTCACAGTTAGTAAGGGAAGGAATAAGTGTTCACTCCCAGGCAGTCTAGCTCCAAAACCTACAAAACCACTTTTCTTACCTATAACAATCATTGTAAACCAATAAAAACTTTCTTAAAACTTTTTTGTAATGATCTGGCCATGGGCCTTTATATGGTTTTGCTTTAACTTTTTTAGTAATTTGTAAGCAAACATACAGTGTTCTTCGGTATTGTCATACAGACACCACCAGACTTTGCACAGAAAAGAGCTACTACTTTTGATTCCCCAAGCCTGTGGTTGGTGTTTAGGGTTGTGTTCAGCAGTTCCTGAATAGGAGAGTGACTGCCAGCTCAGCTTCCTTCTCTGCTGGGCCTCCCTGAAAGCCTGTGGGAGGAGGCAGGAAGCTTAAGGATATTTTTTTTCATATATATGGAATTTCTTATTTGGGACAGGCCTGTGATTAACCAGTCCCTTCATCGTATTTTTAAAAGCTGTTTAAATCTGAGTGAACCTACATGTGAAATAGGGAAAGAGAATAATTTACTTTAGCAGCAAGATTAACTGAAACAGAGTATTTATCTCCATTTCCTTTGTTTTCTAGGAGCAGGCTGCCCTCTGGGGGTAAGCAGTATGCTATCACGAAGGCTTTTTAATGCATTTATCATGCATTTTGGCATTAACTACAAGCTTCTATTATGTTCTTCTGATTGCGTCACCCTGAAATATATTTACAGGACCACTTTTTGATGACTCCATGAAAGAGAATGGCAAGATCTGTATACAGACTTGCTTAGCTGTGAATGTCATTCTGTGTTACATAGACCTTAGGGAATAGGAGGTTGTTTTCTTAAATTCTTGCTCTTTTAGAAGACCCAGTTTTCAGGGACCAAGGGGTTGACTTTCACTTTGTTTTTTTAACAGAATATTAGAAGTGGCAAGATGTTCTCAATTAACCGATGTAGGCTTTACCACTCTGGCCAGGGTAAGTGTTTTCTTCAGGTTCTGTAGGCTTTGTTCAGGATTTTTAATTTCAGAAGAATGAACAACATAGGGAAATGTAAGGAACAGAAAATTGAGGAATGGGATGTGGGAGAATACATCTGTGGCTGGTGTTCCTGAGCATTCTTGGGCAGAAGCTTCAGGCAAGTGCTCTGGAAAGGTAGACATGGGTTGGAGAGCATGACACTCCTTCAAGAGACTTGATTTTCCACTTTTTCATAAGATGCTAGGTTAAACTGAGCAGGCATTTCCTAGTGCTTTGTGAAAGATTTACTTGGTTATTTGGTGTGCAACTGGTGAATGAATGTTGAAAGAAACATGTAAGCCTAATCTAAATGGAGAGATTTTTTTTTCATTATATTTTTAATGGAATAACTTGGCATGAAAAGGTAGGAAAACCAATTACATTTATGGTTTTAAAGTGAAAGTGAAGTCGCTCAGTCGTGCCCAACTCTTTGCGACCCCATGGATAGTAGCCTGCACCAAGCTCCTCCGTCCATGGGATTTTCAAGGCAAGAGTACTGGAGTGGGTTGCCATTTCCTTCTCCATAAATGGAGAGATGTTAAGAGATTTTCTGTATTCTCCACAAGATATTAATACATGAAGGGGCTTTTAAGTCACTGTATAATAGTATTTAAAGTATACCATCTTTGACCAGTGTAATGGACCACGAGAAAGGGCATTTGCTTTCAGGGCAGATCAATGGAATACTAATGGGGGAGGGAACAGGGGGCAGCGCTTGGCATAACTAGATTAAGACACAGATTCCCTTCCTGTGCTTCCAAAGAAATCATTTTCATTAAATTGTTTTTGGTTGAAAGGATCTCTATATTATCTCAGTGAATATTCAGGAAATTTATTCCTTTGGACTTCTTAGATAGTAGATACTTTAAGTGTGGAATAATTGAGAAATTCACTATGATACAGGCCTTTTAAAAAAGTGTAAGTAATGGAATAAGGTAGGAAGTGGTATTAAAATGACACCAGTTCTGAAGCTCTTGAGATTTCATCGGTACATTTAATACCATTTATTTTTTTGACCTTAATTTTTTCCTGTATTTTAAATGTTTTTTCTATAATGTTGGGTTGTTTGTATTTTTCAGAATTGCCATGAGCTTGAAAAGATGGACCTGGAAGAGTGTGTTCAGGTAAGATTGTGGATTTTTACTCGGAAATACAGTATAATAGAAATGTACATAATACATGCACGTCGGAACGTTCAATTCCCTACCCTCACATATTATAGAGCCTGCTTGCTGTCCATTTATTGAGGTGTCATCCAGGCATACCAGGCACAGGTGCTCATGCAATTTGTGCTAGGAAAATACATGTCATCAGTAAGGTTGCCATTAGAAAGAAAGAAGGATCAGGCATTCAGATCATAAAGATATTAAGATATTTCTTTAGATCTACAGGGTTATGATACTAGTAAATAATTAAAGCCCCACGACACTGATAGATATCTGTCCCTTTTTAGCTTAATTGGACCTGGAGCCTCATATATCATAAACCCTAGAGACCCAACTCTGTGTGGAACCCTGTCCTTCAGGCAGGCAGACTTACTACCTTATTAACACTTTCTTTTATTACCAATGTTAAGAGCTTTGAGTTTGTTGGTTGGGTAGGGAGAAATTTTAAAGGGGGACTCCTGAAAAGAAGGTGGACTTCCATGATGATCCAGTGGTAACGAATCTGCCTGCCAGTCCAGGGGACATGGGTTTGATCCCTGGTCCAGGAAGGTTCCACATGCCACAGGGCAACTAAGCCCATGCGCCATAACTGCTGAAGCCTGTGTGCCCCAGAGGCTGCGCTGCACAGCAAGAGAAGCCTTTGCAATGAGAATCCCGAGCACCACAACTGTAGTAACCCAGGCTCACCAAAACTAGAGAAGGCCTGTGCACAGCAATGAGGCCCAGCACAGCCAAAATAAAAACTTTTTAAAAAAGCAGTGAATTTTTTTAATGGTAAAAATAAAGAATAAAAGATACTTCGGTAACTATAGCAGCTATATATTCAGTAACTCTATATACTCCAGGTAACTGTTTGTTATCTGGACACTACTTAGTACCTGTCAATCCTAATTAAACTAAAACATGTTCACGTCCGTCTCTTGCACGTGCCTGTGTGTCCTTTCCGGTGTCCACTCCTTCTGAATGATGCACACATGCTTGCCCACTATAATCCCCTACCCCTGCCATTTCTTAGCCCCTGTGGAGTTATGTGATTTATAATAATAATTTCAGAATTGGAGACAAATTTGAAAAGAAACGCTGATTTACTTTTCATCCTAAGATAATTATGAAAGACTGTTGTTTCTCAGGAGTTTTTCCTTATTGAATGTTCGTAGTTAACCCAGCAGCTTCTTTCTGCCATCCTTGAGGGAAATAACTGACATACCAGTTACCAGTCCTGAGTTGTGGCATTGTTTGTAAAAATATGGGTTAGATATCTAAAAACTTGAGGATGTTCCTACATTAATTTTTTTCATGGAACAGTGTCTTCTGATTCACTTCCGTGATGGTTCTAAGGAGATCAAACAAAGTCCAGTGGGTAGAAGTTATGAGGGGACAAGTTTTCGTTTATTTCAAAAACAATTTTCAACGGACCTGTTCAAAGATGACTAGATGAATTTAAGTCTAGCCTGGATAGATTCTCAAAAAACAGGTTCTGGTAGCTGATGGGATTTCAACCTTAAGATTCTGTTGTTTGATAATTATCAGGATATCAGACTGGAAGTGTAGTCAAATGTGGTATGGCCCATGAGTTTTTTGCAGTTACACCTAAAATAAGCTTACATGTTTCTTTCAGATAACAGATAGCACATTAATCCAACTTTCTATACACTGTCCTCGACTTCAAGTATTGGTGAGTTTGACTTTGGAAATTTTATATATTTATTGAATTTATTCAAAACTGAGCTCTATTGGTGTCTGGTTACCATCTTGGGAAAGTATATTTCTCCAAATTGTCAACTTACAGAAGACCAAGGGAGGACTTGTCTAAGGGAGAAAGATAGAAACTGGAAAAGTTAAATGTTTTCTCTATCGATGCTTAGAGATTGAAAACTGACAGTTTTTCTCCCTCCTGCATGAATTACACTCCAGCCTGAATGATGCTTAAATTTCTAGAGATCCAAGAGATGAGATGGCCCCAAATACAGTCTGCTTCCTTCTCACTGGGACTAAATGTTCCTATAAAACAGAACCAATCAAAGCTTTACTTGGAGGGAGTTTCTGCTACTGCTTCCAGTAACACTGTGAGAAAGAATTCAGGTTGTCTGTTCTGTATCTAGGCTCATTTTTGGTGTTCTGTGGCACATTAAACCATGTTTCAGTCAAGGGTTCTGTGTTTCACATGGAAGAACCAGGGATTTAAGGAAAACTTGTAAAGTTAACAGGTGACCACATCTTACAGCTGTAAGAATCATCTTCAGGTAATAAACTATTTGGGCATGCCCTGCATCAGGTATTCAATATTTAGTCCAAATTTCAAAAAAATGTTTACAGGAAAAGCTTGAGTGCCACCCCCACCCTTGTCCCAGTAAGAGAGGAAAAGTATTAATAATTTGTGTGTCAAGAGGGTTGTGGGAGATGTCTTATTTTGTTTATGAACTATTTCATGGTCATTATAGGAATTCACAAGATGTATTTAGAATCACCCAGAGAAATGTTGATCATTGATTATCAAAAGCAGAACCCCACCAACTCTGATATGCATTCTTCATTTCACCACATGGCTCTAGTGATGGCTCGATATATTTCGGAATCAAACCAGCAAGCTCTTTTTCCTGGTTACACACAGGCCTCTGATTCAAAGAATGCTATTAAATATTTCAGTGTCCTTCCCTGTTCTATTTGGCTGCAGAGTCTGTCTCACTGTGAGCTGATCACAGACGATGGAATTCGTCACCTGGGGAACGGGGCCTGCGCCCATGACCAGCTGGAGGTGATTGAACTGGACAACTGTCCCCTAATCACAGATGCGTCCCTGGAGCACTTGAAGAGCTGTCACAGCCTCGAGCGGATAGAACTCTATGACTGCCAGCAAATCACGCGGGCTGGAATCAAGAGACTCAGGGTAAAGATGGCAGCATCATCCTCTGGCTCTAGTTTCTCAGCACTCTTTCTTTTTTTCCCCCTCCATTTCCTTTTCTAAGGTTTAGATTCCTGTGATTTATGTATTTACTTGGATTTTCAACAATGAGAAAAAAAGATGGCAGGGAAACCTAAGGGTAGATAGTTCTTTCCTGTTGTTCCTGATGGAAGTTTAGCAGGATGAAAAAAAAAATGAAAAAATATTTAGTTAAATGGGGTTTAAATTTTTTAATTTGTATAGCCTTTCATATCAAACTCTTGTGCTAGGAATCTTTTTTTTTTTTTTTAAGACAGCAAATGGTGGTTGGATCACCATTTTTTACCTTTTATTTTTGCCCCATCCTTCATAACAGACTCATGTATAGCCAAATCACTGAAAGACAGGTTGCCAGCAAAGAGGTTATAAAAGACTGGATGAATCTTTGTGTTGGATTGTTCTGCTCAACAGACATTTATTGGAACATCTGCTCCACACCTGTTGTGGGAAAGGCCCTCTGCTTAATTTGGCCCTTAAAACCAACCTTTAAAAATATCTGTGTTGGCCTTAATAGCATCGGAGTGCATAAAGGAGCAGCAGATTTAAGTTGAAGTTCCAGTTGACCTCAATTCCACCTCTCCCTTTAGACCTGGAGGACTGAGAATGTAATTGCAGTGGGAAGGCCTTGCATCCGTATCTCTTCTTTACCAAAAGAGGAAAGCCACAGGTCATCCAGAGCTGCTTCTGTGGCCTATGGTCCCTAGGTCTGCCTGGCTGGATTCCACCCCAGCCGGGGATTCCACCTCTGAATCCTCAAGAATCACTTAGCACTCTTCCAGTCTAGCTATCTGTGTGCATGTCTAGACTCCTAAGTTCCCTAAGAGCAGGATCTCTATCTTGACCATTGTCCCTTTACAGAACTAGCACAATGCCTTGAACATAGTAGGAGTTTAGAAACCATTTATGTAGTAAATGTTAGAAACATGTTAGTTAAAAGAGGATAATGGGTTTTTAAAGATATCAGAGGAAACATTGTCCATAATGGCTTGGAAAAAATTAATTTTTAAGTTTATATAATTTCTTCCAGCTATGGGAATCCAACCAGGAATCCCTTTGGGACAGGTTAAGAGATTAGCATGACCTTTGCCCCCAGTTTTATTATTATGGACGCAGCAGCCAAAGGTATGTGAACTAATATGGTCTTTTGGAATAATCTGGGATGGTATGAAGTAGAACCTAGGTCTCAACATGCTGTCCGTGCTCAGCCTCTGTTCTGCCTTCGTGTCCACTCAGTCCCTCTGGTTTTTCTGAAAAGCAACCTTGCTGTTTCTGTTGAAGGCCTCCCTCTTAGTAACGTTTCTGTCTTGTTTCAGACCCATTTACCCAATATTAAAGTCCACGCCTACTTCGCACCTGTCACTCCACCCCCATCAGTAGGGGGCAGCAGACAGCGCTTCTGCAGATGCTGCATCATCCTATGACAATGGAGGTGGTCAACCTTGGTGAACTGAGTATTTAATGACACTTCTAGAGTTACCGTGGATCTCCATTGGAAGCAACCCCAGTGTTCCGGGCAAAGGTTACAAAGTGAGGGCGGTGTCCAGATCCCCAGAGCCACACATAAATACACATACCCACTCTCACCCTGACCCAGTCTGTCTCTGTGACCAGGGGACTGAGTTCGTGCTGGCTTTATCATGTGGATTGGTAAAACTTAACCATTCCTGTTGGATGTGCCCAGAAGAAAATCATAAGCAAGGTAGATGGAAGGGGGCATTCCAGCAAACCCAGTTTTACTGCTACTGTGGTTTCTTTATTTTGTTAAGGGGTTTCTTTGGCAATTTTGGAACAGCAACTGCAGTCCTCCAGGGTCAAGGAAAGCATAGAAAAACAATACATGTTGTATCAGGGACCAGAGGGAAAATTTCTTTGCATCCTATAAATGGTAGCCATCCATTGTGAGATGACTAAAGAGCTGCTGTGCTTCCTTGTTCCCATGCCAACATGCTGAGCATGCTCACAAAGAAGGCTTGTCCATTCCTCCTACTGTGTTTTAGTATTTGGCCCAGAGGTTTGCTAAATGGTTGCATTGAAATCACTGTGGTCCAGATGTGATGACTTATTCACTCAAATTGTCACTGTCTGTAGCACACTGTGTACCTGTCTTTCATTCTCTGTTGCTCCCTCCTGCACTCTTGCTCAATCTGTCATCTGTTCATAGTCTGCTTACTCACACTCAGTTGTTACTCCTTTGCTGTTGTTGTGTTTACAATTTGCATTTTGGATAATTAGTTGGGGTTACCAAACATTTTTAAAAGAGACATTATCAATAAATATTTTTTTAATTCTAAATTTTACCATTAGGGGACCCTGCCTGAATCTTTGCCAGTCAAGAAAAATTATGAGAAGAAATTGAGCTAAGACTATTTTGATGAAAACAAACTTTGCCTTTTGGTCTTTGTTGTATCTTGTGATAAATGATAATATGCATGATACACCCAGTATTCCCCTCTGCACATTTTTCCTTCCATCTAACTTAATGAGGAGAGAGAAATGCATTATTAGAAAAGAGTGGAATGGCAAATCCCAAAGCTGAAACTGAAAGCCACCGCCACCAAAGCTCAAATATTGTGTGTTGACCAAAATCTAGGTGTGATCAGTGGCATCTCTGATTTGTGCCTGTGAGATTTGTTCTACTTTAGCAGGAATGCTGCTCAAGGAGTTGTGCGATTGAGCTGGGCTGTTTCTCTTTTTTTCCTCCCATTTCAGCTTATCAGGGATGCGAGAATGACCCTATCACAGCTGGTCAACTGTACATCAGTGTTTGGTATCATATCTAATGTTGGAGCCTCAAAGGACTAGAACCTTTTCAGAACCCATCAGCCATCTCTCTCTTGAGCACAGACTTTCCATGAATGAAATATCAGAGAAGCCAGGTAAAGGCATTGGGGTGGCAGAAATAGAACATTGAGAGGAAGTAGGGGGTTCAGTGTGTTGGGCAGCCTGGTCACCAGAACTTAGAGCAGAGTATTCAGTGTCCATGACTCAAAGTCAAAGAAGAAGTTCCCCCCCATCAAAAAAAAAAAAAAAAAAAATCATAGAGGATGAGGGAAATAAAATAAGTTTCTGAAGTGTAAGAAGTAGATTTCTAAACATCAAGGTTAGAAACCTTGTGTGATTTTTTTAATAGGATGACTTTTGGTTTTTTAGGACATTAATGTGCAACGCACCACAATCTTAGGTCATCTTCTACATGATCCAGGCTGTGAAAAGGCTTGTTTTAATGCTGCAGGTGTTAGTAATACTAGCATATGTAAGAATAAAATGTGATTTACTTTTCCATAAGCAATTAGTTGAAAAGGTCCTAGGAACCTACTATCCACCATTAGTTAGCATGTTAAATTTATTTTAAATCTAATTTTATTATTACACCCTTTTAAAAGCTCAAATTATATGTATTTTTCATTTCCTTTCCCTTATCCTCTTTTCAGGTTACCACATAAGGAATATATTTTTTAAAAGTGAGACCCACTCTCCTGGCTATATCCCACATATATACATATACACATTTGCACACACACTTCTAAATGTGGTTGAAAATATTCAGATCCCCAGGTAACTCACTCAAACAAAACTTATATATATATATATGTATGTATATGTATTTAGGGGGCAACAGCTCTAACATACAAAGTTTAAAAAAAAAAAAATAGTGCCTGAATAAAACCTTGATTTATTAGTGAGTGTGGATTTTAATTTCCCAACAGTTGAAGTTCTTGAGGTACTTCTTTATTTAAAAAAGGAACAAACCTATTCACTAGTACATGAATGTCTTGAAAATGCTGTTTCTCTTCTCAAAGAGTGCACCCCTGTGCAAGTCTCTGCGGGCTTGTGCAGGTGAGAACAGAGTCAGTGAGAGCATAAAGGCCCTGGAGTATGCAGCACTGGTGTGTATATGGTCAGGCAGGAGCCTTGTTCCTTTCTCAAGAAAACTTGAGGCCCATAAAGCTTGGAAGGACATGTATTTTTATGCCAATCTGAAACCTGTGTCGGTTAATGATACAGGACTTTGAGAACCCATGGTAAGTTTTGGTCAAGTGGAAAGGGTCCTGTCATTTGAACGTAATATTTCCTGACTCAACATTAGGAAAAACTTATTGGTCTCTTTGTCTGATTCTGGAGTGTGCCTTCAATTAAAAAAAAAACCAGAGTGAAAAGTGAGAAGAGATTTGGGCAAAGTAAGAAGGTATCCTCAAAGTTATTACACATCCAGATCATCTCTTTTCTAAGCATCCTTTTCCCCTTATGGTTTCCAGCATCATCAGTATCTTTTACATCTTCATTGACCCTACCTATGAAGGGAATGATTCCAGCTTTTTTTTTTTTTTGCATAGACTTCTCCCATTTCCTTTATATACCCATCCTTGCCTTCTATTTAAAGCTTCACTCCCAGTGATACTGCTAATTTATTTCCATGTCTTCAATCTGGCTTCCTCTCTGAATTCTTGTCCTGATCTGGGCAACCTTGAATTCAGTAACTGTAAGGCAGCTCAGGCCATTTTTCACTGAGTGATCTTTGGTGTGTGCTTACTGAATTTGAAATCAAACTGTCAGATATAAGGAATAAGGGAATCTGGCTTCTTCCCTTTTTTCCAATATTTGGAATATGAAAGCACATTGTGCTTTTATGTAAAAAATATTTCTCATCTTATTCTGTTCTTTAGTGGATGTAAAAGTATTACTTAAGTGGTTTTTATAAATTTCCACATCCATTAAGTTGATTTAGTAGACATGTAAGTCAGAAATTTTTCATATTCCTTATATCACCTTTTAGAGAGAAATCTGGTGAATATTTTTATGATGCTTTATTTCAGGCTTTCCAAACTGTTTGAATGGTTCAATATAGCTACAGTGCTGTAGCAGTCAAGTTCTTTTATTTCTTCTAATTGCCTTGTAAAATGCACTGTTACTGGTTTGATAACCCACAAATGCCATGGGAGGCTAAACAAAGTATAAGTTGGAACCTGTCTTAGTTTGAAGTTGTTAGGAAGTGTGAGAGTATCCCAGGAAAGAAGAGTTGGTTTCCTACCTGCCTATGGGCAGCGTATCCTTGGTGACTATGTTATTTAGAGCAAGGAGCACTTGGTCATGGTGGACCCTTGTCCATTTAATGTTTATTGAGCTGAAAGTCAGATTGCTCATGACAACTGCCACGAGAGAGGAAGGGTTTAAAGGAAATCGGTCTGTTCTGCTTTTTTACCCTCCCTGTGTGCATGATTTAAGGTTAATTTTCTATCCCTGTTGTGCATCCTGGCTGACACTCCTTCATTGGTATGCTTTGAGCTTCCAGAACATTTTATTAAAAAATTGCCTTCTCTATCTGCCCACCAGTTCTAGGATCTTTAACCACCTCAAACCTAAGCCATGTGAATTAGTCAAGTCTTGTTTGAGAAGACAGATAGGATGTTTCATTGGAGGTCTTGAGGCAGAACCCTCCCCCTTACAATGATCTTGAACCAAAGAACCCTAAAGTGGTAGGAGGGTGAGGGGAGTCACAAAGTCTCAGCCTCTCACCTTTATTTCTATCATAAATGTTAATTAGAAGATTGGAACATACAGAAACCTGTATACAACCATTTCAGTAGGGTATAATTAATCCAGGTAATTTGGCTTGTATTTGCTGTGTCCAGATGTCCAAATGTAACATGTCGACATCTCCAGCAAGAGAGCATGCTGCTCTAACTTGCCCTCCCACTTGAAACAAACTTTCTACCATTTGAGGCAAGTGAGTTTTCTGCATGAAGGGCTTCTGCAGCCCACCCATCCCCCTTCCCCATACCCCAAGGCAAGTCTACCTGTTTTGCCCATTTTTATCCTTAAGAACATCAGTTCCACATCTCGGGAACCTTTGATCCTTAAGAAAGTCAGTAAGAACTTCTCAGCTGAGTCTGAGTGAATCTTTGGAGCCCAAGAGAGGTACATTTAGTTTTCAGCAGGAAAAAAAAATTGTTGGACAGGTTTACATGGGTGTTAAGAAAAAATGCCGTAATGCAATTCTTTCATCTCTGCCTCCTGTTTTTGTTGAGTAAGCCCTTGGTAGAGGTTAGTTCCCAGGTGTCGGGACTCAGTGTTTCCTCAGGCAGGGTGGTTCACTGCCCTTTTAGGAAAAAGAACCATGAACAACCAAAACTATATCAGTTGACCCTTTTGGTTTTCTGTATTTTTCAGTGTCTTGTTTTGAAGAATCAGGGTGGGGAAATGGTAGTTGCAATTCAAAGTGAAGGAGAAAATTGGTTCTGGAACTGGGGTACTTTGCTTCAGGTACGAGCATCGGTCCTGAATATGTAGAAACAACTGCCTCGCCTGTAGGCAGATTTACTTTCCATCTAATGAACTCCATGCCCTTCTTCCTGGCAAGGAGGGCTTCTACTTTGCACACAGCAGACCAGTGTCACCCAGAAAGGGATCGGCACCTCTGAACACCACCAGTGCTTCCCAGCAACTTCTGGGTGTGGTTTCCACCAGAGCAAGAGCAGGTAGGAAGTAAATGAGAGTCCCCATCTCAGGGAGAGATGAGGGAAGAGAGCTGTGCAGACACATGTATTCTCAACTGCCAAAGCCCCAAGAACGCAGGAAAACCTTTGAAGTAATTTCTTTTTTTTTTTTTTTAATTAAAGTGAAGGAAGAAAGCTTTGCCCCACTAAGTTTTGGCTTGCAGCGTCTCTTATACTGCTTATTACTATTAACTCAGATCTGTCCCACACTGCTGCTCACATACATGTATGTGCTTGTTACCTTAGCCTAACCCTTCTCATTCCCTGATGTCATTATTCTTTGTTTTCTTTTTTTTATGGCACTAGTGAATGAGAACCTAAAGTCTTAGAAAATCCTAACTTGAAAAAGGAGTCTCTAACTGGCATGGTTTGATTAATTCCTTTACCTTTCCCTGCCTAAAGACTTGAATGATTTTCTTTCCTAGTGCTATATAATAGACCTATAATAAGTGAAACCTTTGCTGCTACTTTTCTGGGTTTACATCAGTTTTTTGTTTTTTTTCTCCTTCCCTTCTCTTAAGAATAATTTCTTATCTGTGCTTCTCTGATGACTGTTAATTTCTAATAAGTACAGGAAGAGGTGAGCCTGAGATTTCTTCTCTCACTTCCCTCCTTACCCTGCCCCTGAAAAATACACTAACCTCTAACATATACAAGATCTGTGAGATGGGGCTCATCATAAGATACTTGGGGATTTTTTTTTTCCCCTCACCATGCTGCAGCTCTCAGAGTTGGCCCCTGAGGATCTGTGACTACTCAGTCCGAAGAGTTGCTCCAGGGAGAGAAAGGCCTTAATTTTGCCTTTCTCCCTTCCTGTTTTATGATCACCCTTCAGATGCCTCCCATTCTGGCTGCCTCTTTTTTCCTCCTCCCAGGAATTGTTTTCCAAGTAACCTGCCTTGGTCGTTTCCCAACTCCTCTCCTCACCTTTGCCCACCTTCCAGTGACCCTGAGAGCGCAGACCTGAGAAACAGGCTGTGCAGAGCTCAGAGAACTGTGAGGACTCCCCCTGCCTGCCAGACTCTGCTTGGGACAGAGATGGATGGGTAAATGGTGCTGTGGGAGAAATTTTATCTTCAAATCAGGCTGTTTGACCCTTTCATGGCCCCGCCTCCACCCCCACTCCCTGAGGAAGGGGTAAAATGCAGAGAACAGTTGACTGGCAGGGTCTGATCCCCAACATCGCTGTCTGGCCTAAGCCTTGTCCAGCCATTCGGCCTGCCCTGGAGTGAGAGCTTCGGTGTGTGGGAGCCGCTGCTTGCTTGTTTCTCCGCCAGGCCTGCCCCAACACTTAGCCAGTCCCTGGGGCCAACACAGTTCCTCCGTGGTGACTTAACAGCAGCTTCCATTAGCTGTCCAAGCAACTGTGTTTCCACCCAGTACTTTTGGCGCTTGAGATTGGGGGGTGGGGGGGAGGGAGGGTTATTTAAAATAAATAAAATCCAAGGTGGCAGTAGAGGATTCCTTTTGCTTTAAAAATCTTTGGACTAAAAAAAAAAAAAAAATGTTTTTTATATATAAATATATAAAGTAAATTGTTATGTAACTATTATTGTTTCCTGTATGTTCTAATTTTTGTTTTATGATGTAATTAAAGGAAATAAGCTGTGAAGACTTTTCATTTTGCTGCGGAAATAGCCTGACTTGTAGCTAAGATTCTTAATGTCCTTGAACCCCTGGTGTGTAAAGGCCCCCGAGGCTCAATCTTTTTGGCATCTTTATTTTTTTACTATCCTTTAATTAGTACTCTTCATTAATTTTTTTAAGTATTTAGTATCTTTTCAATAGCCTTTTCAACAGCCTTAATACCCTGCACTCCACTTGTCTCTAAGAAAAATGGAAGACATAAATCAGAGTTTCTAAAAAACCTTTGTCTTAATTAATATGATAGTAACAGTTCAATCTGAGTTCCTTATCTGTGCAGAGAATTGCCCTTAGACTAAAAAGGAGTGAGGGAGTAGTGTAATGGTTAATCAAATAAATTCCATGGTAGCCCCTCTATCTCAGTTCTTTGCTGGTAAAGTGGGGACAGCAGTACCTGTTTTAGAGTTGTGGAGATTAAAAGCAGTAACAGTGGCATACAGTAAGCACGTTACCTGCTTTTACTCGCTTCATTTCAGTGTCTAGTCTGCTGGAGGCTCCTAGCTTGAAAGATAAACAAAGGCTAAATGCAGTGGTGCCCCTATCCTTCAGTGGAGATAGGGACGAGAAGTGGAGCCGGATCAGCAACCTCAATTTAGATCTCAGGGTATCTTCCCTGCCCTGAAAGACCCCTGGGGAGCCCTGTGGAATCATGAGCCTCACTTGAAATCCACTCATGCTGCATGAGGTAAAGGCCTAGTCTGGACTGGTCATCTGGGGCTGACGGGGTCCCACGCTCCCTTCCAGGGGTACAAGCAGATGCCTGCCTGCTTCCTTGTCCTTATTGAGGCAGCCTTGGTCTTTGAGGGAGGCAAGTTCTAGGTCTTTGAACTTCAATATGCAGATTCTCCCTTCCTGTCCTTTAATCCTGTTAATCCAGTGTTTAAAGTCTTCCTTCTGCCTACCCTCCCTAGCCAGAGGTCAGCAGGTTTAGGACTCACCAGAGATGATCAGTAAATGACAAATGGGGCAAATGATTAATAAAGGCATTTGGGTCTGTCTTCCACACCATGCACACATGGGTTTTTCTTTTCAGTATGTTTAAAATTTTCCATCAGAAAGTTTTAAGGGAAGGGGATTGGGAGGAAAAAAAAAGGAATGAAATAAAACATGGTCTAATATCACTTACTTAAGAAGTACATATAAAGTTGGTTTTCTACATGGAAAAAAAATACACAGAAAATTAAGTTTCAGGTAGATTATAAACCTAAAAATGAAACAAAATTAAGATTTTAATTCAACTACATTTAAAAAAATAAAGCCGTATAACCTCATTGTTCAAGAATAGCTGTAGTTGAGCAGCTTAGGGCAAGAGTTGCTTATCCATATTGCCAGGGTGTTTGCCTCACAGGCTTGGCCAGCTCAGCTCAGCTTGTCTCAGGGGTTCCAGCGACTTGCTGCTGAGCAGAAACATGAGCCTGGGGCCTGCTTG
Organism: Bos taurus; assembly: GCF_002263795.3. Lineage (NCBI taxonomy): Eukaryota > Metazoa > Chordata > Mammalia > Artiodactyla > Bovidae > Bos > Bos taurus. The sequence continues at coordinate 39,735,948 of NC_037346.1, read as the reverse complement.
TAGGACCCATGATGGTTTGGCTCTTCACCTGAACCCTGGTGAAGCATCTGAGGATTTTAAAAAGGCTACTGGTGAACACAGGACCCCAAAGAACCAGGCTGGCACCAGTCTCCTCCTCTTGAGCAGGGTACCTCTGGGCCTAGGTCAGAACCAGGTAGTAGCCATCTAGATTCTGCACTGAAAGCAGTTTAAAAAAGAAGGGGCTCTAGTGGGATGAGACAGACCCCCAACCTACTGTGCTGTTCCCAAACATCAAAGCAGCCTGTGGTACATCTGCCACATCAAATGTTCTTCCAGGGCCCGAGTCCAGCTCTTTAGGACCTCCCTGGGTACAGGAGCAGAGAGGAGGGAGAGAGGACAGACAGTGAATAACTAGGACCACCAGCCTGCTGATCGGAAGTGCTGTGCTCCAGGTGATGTCCAGCAAGCACCTGCCATTGTGACCTGTATGACTGTTGGGTTGCGGCAGTGTGGTGGGGAGAGCAAGGGCTTTCCCTCTCCTAATAACTGCCTCAAACCAGGGCATTTTTCCCTCATGAGAATATTGTTAACTTTTTACTGAGCAATGAGTAGCTGTTCTTAGCTATATGACTGTTGTTTTGACGCAAAGCTAGCATGGAGCAGATGTTCACCAGTTGGTTGGGGCACAGTACCCACAACACACCTTCAAGGAAACTTTCAGTCTCATTTAAGAGATGGTATAAGACAATCTTAACCTTTCTAGGGCCTGCCAGGCACACAACCTCTCCCTCTAAAATCCCTACCTTTCTTCACCACAGCCACAAAGTACGATTCATCCTTAAGATTCTGAGCCACCTGCAAGGGAGAAGGGGTCACTAAGACAATTCTGTTCTTAGAACCAAACAGAACAAGCTAGGGCAGAGACAGCGAGACTGGGCCTGAGGTTGGAAGAGTATTCAAGCCGCCTTCCAACCTCATGGGACTGTGCAGGGAACCACTGCCTACTTTACCTGGTCACTGAGGAGAATGAGGATGCCCCCGGGGCCCTGATGGAAAAGACAGTGGACCTGATTGGCTGGGAGGGCCAGGAGTTCAGCCAGTTTCCCCAGGAGCTCTACAGCACTGAGTTCATCCAGGGAGATCTCTTGATAAAAGCCTGGGGGTGTGGGCAGCACAGGGGCAAGAGTCAGTGGGGGGTGCCACTGCCCAGAGGGCAAAGTAACAGCTCATTGGGAGGTGCCCAGATGGGGAGAAGGAGTAAAGGAAAAAAGTTTATAAATTCACTTCCATTTTCACCTCCCCTTCCTTACCTCTGGCAAGGCCTCAAATTGAGAGGAACCTCCAGTTTAAAGAAGCGATGGGACGCTGTATGAATGACTGAAGCCCAAATGCAGTAACAAGATTATAGTGTTCTAATCCCTTGTACTAACAGAATGACAAATTGGATGATATTTGTGGAATCAGAGTGTAGAGCATGGAGGAATAAACCCAGGGAAACATACTGGAAGGAGAAGACTAGTCAAATTACAGAAGATGAGAATGCCAAGGGCATACTGGGTCCCAGACCAGAAGAGGTTTCATGCAGCTACGCCTGGCTTTCTTCTTTTGTTTTCTCAAGACCCCAGAACCTCACCTGAGTCAGGGTTCTTAGGAACCTCATCGTCTTGCCTACAGGTCTCCTGAGCAACATACAAGGTCAGCTGGTGTCGGATCGGCCTGGGCCAAGAGAAAAGTCTACGTTCAAACCTGAACTAACAGGTCCCAGTTTTAGCCCCTTTGGGAGAACCCCACCTCCTCCCAGGTGTCTAGGGAGAGGGGTCACCAAGATTTAGTGAAGGCTGGACCCTGTGGGGAGAGGAGAGGAGAAAAATCCACCTGTACCCCCAGAAACAGTGATGTACACCGGATGGGCACAGAAAGAAGTCACAGCAGCCTGACTTAAGCCCAACTCTGCTAGCCTTGCTCTGGCCTCAGGCAGCAGGTTGCTGTCCTCAGGTCTCTTACTGTCCTCCTGAGTTTCTTACTTTGTAAAAAGACGTGGGGTTGAGTAGTTTTTCAGGTGCCTTCCACTTAAACATTCTATGAAACAGGACTGCAGCTGAGTTGGTAAGTGCCACTACACTGGCAGGGCTTCCCAGGTGGCACTAGTGGTACAGAACCTGCCTGCCAATGCAGGAGACAGACAAATTCGATCCCTGGGTTGGGGAAGATCCCCTGGAGAAGGGCGTGGCAACCAACTCCAATATTTTTTTTTTTTCAACTCCAGTATTCTTGCCTGGAGAATCCCATGGACAGAGGAGCCTGGCAGGCTACAGTTCATAGGGTTGCAAAGCGTCAGAGGTGACTGAAGTGACTTAGCACGCACACACTACAGTGAAAAGGGAACCCTGGTTGGCAATGCCCAGCACCTGGCTCTGAGAGTATTGAAAAGGCGGATCCCGTCAGCAGCTCCACAGATCTGAATAAGGTCCTGGGGAGTAAGCTTCAGCAGATCAGTGCCTGAGAAATCAGACGGCTAGATTAGGGGAAGAGAGGCCAGAGACCAAGGGTGGCAAGGGATACGATCCACTATTAGTCTACAAATAGCCCTAGTATATCCAGACGTGGGAGTCAGACTTGGATTCAAATTCCACCTCTGCCACTGGCTAGATATGTGCCCTTGGGCAAGTTATTTAGCCTCTCTGAGCCCTGTCCTCGGGGGTAATGTATAAATTGTATGAGATAATCCACAAGAAGAGAGCCTAGCAAGCATTATGCTGTGTCAACAATTAGTTCTAAATAAAAGTTAGTTGAAGGACACAGAGCAAGCCAGGACAGACAGGCTTCCTGCCTGAGTGCCCTCAGTCCCCTCCAGGTCTGGTCCCTACCTGTGGACCAGATCCCAGCCTCACCAGTGAAACTGGCCAGCAACCGCCAGTAGCTGGAGAACCAGTGCCGATGAGCAACCACTGCTGTGTCTCTAGGACGGAGGCTCCGGGGTTCAGACCCTGAGGCATAAAGAGTGGTCCAAGTGACACCGTGGTCCCATGGACTGAGAACAAGGTGGAGGGGAAACATCCCTGCCCTTGGGGGTCCCAAGTCTGAGAAGGGAGGCTCATCCTGCCCAAGGGACGTGCCCAATGCCATCAGGCAACCATTTTGCGATCTGTGGCCATACCACATCTGTCCACCAGGGGGCAGGGCCACCCTATTATGGAGAAAGAGGGAACTGCTGAGAAGGCTTTGGAAGAGTTGGGGGTAGGGGGAAGACTCACAAGAGCTAGGCTGCCCCCCAAGGTGTCCAAGGTGAATGATGGTGAGGAGCAGAGCCTATGGGGGAGCAGGGAGTCTGGCTCAGAGGAGCAGGGTGGCCAGTCTCCTACCCCCACTTCCCTAGGCCTGTCCTGGTGTCACCCAGTTGTTCCCCAGAAGCTCCCTCAGTGGCACCCCTGGGCCTGCCCCTCGCTGGCCTCCTGAGTTGAGGGCTTCTCTCTTCACTCTCACCCCAGGGGCTGATAGGAGGTGTTTATCCTGCCTCACCTCTCCGGGGACAGGAGCTTGCAGGAGTGGGGAGAGGTCAGAGCAAAAGGGCTCAGAGGCAGGTGGGCCCCTGAAACGAGCTCTGGCCACGGTGAACACTGTGGGGCAAACAAACAGCAAGGTTAGCCTGGACATTCAGGAGTGCAGTGGTGACTGTTGGCAGGCCTTGGGCCAAACTTGGTCCCTGCCCCAGGAGCCCCTCACAGGTAGATCAGATTTCCACACAATGAAGAGAGTTAAACTAGCCTCAGGTCTGGCTGGGGAGTTGGGGAACTTCTGGAGGAGCTACAGCAGCAAGGGAGATGCACCAGGAAGAGGGAGCAGAAGTCCGGTAGTCGCAGCAGCAGGGCACAGGAGAGGCAGGCTGTGAGCGTCTGCTCCTGGGAACCGTCAACTATAGGCACTGCAGTTTGTCCTCGCAGGAAACGGGGACTCACTGGTGTGTATGTGGGGGTGCTGATGATCATGCAGCAGCCGCAACACCTGAGGCCTCAGTTTCCGCACGTGTACAATGAGGATGTTTTCTGCCCCCCGGCCCCCACTGCCCAGCACACGTACCTCCATGAAGATGGTGCTCTCACAGGCTGTCTGATACTTGTTTCTCTCATGCACGGGCTGTTTCTCAATCTTCTCCCGGTCAGTTTTCAGTTTCCGGTCAGCTCCTTTGGGCTGCAGGAGGATGACAAGGAAATGTCAGCATTCCCCTCCTTACCTGCCCACTTCTCATGACAGGAAGGGCTCTGAGAAAGAGACCAAGCCCCATCCATCTGTGTACAGAGAAGGAAACAGTCCCAGGTCCAGGGTCTGCAGGCTGAGTGAGGGTCTACCCCAATGCCAAGTCAGATCCACACAGCCAGCAAGGCAGGGTGACAGCCCTGAGAGGGAGGGAGGGAAGGAGGGGAAAGGGCCCCATGCTGCCCGCACCTTAAACACCTTGAGGAGGCAGCCAGCTGAATGCAGGTGCTCCAGCGGAAGCTCCTTGTCACTGGGCTTGAAAGTGTCGATCTGGAGGCAGAAGGGGACGCTTTTCTCCCCAGCTTTTTTCCGAGTGAACTTGGTGCTGATGCAGTGAACCTGAGGTGGAAAAGAAGGGTGACTATCTAGGTCCTGCCCATATTCAAGGGATCTCACCTGAAACCTGCTACCTGTCTGCCACCTGTAAGCCACAGCAACTTTCCATCCCCAACCAGTGTCTATTCTTAAGGTATACCTTATTAGGTTCTTTCCCTGGTTCAAAATCCCTCAGTGTCTCCTTAAGACTATGAGACGAGAAGCAAAGTCCCTGACCGCAGCATTCAAGCACCTTAAAGAGACAAGCCTTTCTGCCTGGCTGCTCTTCCTCCCATCAATGAACCCACTGACCCACTCATCTAGCCTACTTATCACCCCAATACACCTGCATAGCTGTCCCTAGAGTCCTCTACTGGGAAAGCGCTCTCTGCTCACACTTGAGCCCATACATTCCATTCCAGGGTAAAGTTACCAGTTCAAAATTTATCTAAATTGAGTGTCCTGTATTTTATTTGCTAAACCTAGCAGTCTACTCTAGGAAGCCTTCCTGATCTGCACAACCACTACAGTGGTTATGATTGCCTTCCTGCAATCTTGTGAAGAACAGTTAAAGAATCCAACTTTACAGGTAGGGAAGCTGAGGCTCGTAGAGATTACATTACCCAGGCAAGGTCCATGCCAAGAAGTACTGGAACTGAAATTGTGCCATATCCACCTGGCTCCTCGTCCAGGTGCTTAGAGTACAGAGGACATTCAAAAAAGGGACTTATATGTGAATTTTGACAATACTTTTTATTATAAAAGGAAATCTATTCAACATAGAAGATGCAAGGGGGCTTCCCTGGCAGCTCAGCTGGTAAAGAATCCGCCTGCAATGCAGGAGACCCCAGTTCAATCCCTGAGTCGGGAAGATCCCCTGTAGAAGGGATAGGCTACCCACACCTGTATTCTCGGGCTTCCCTGGTGGCTCAGATGGTAAAGAATCTGCCTGCAATGTGGAAGACCTGGGTTCATATCCCTGGGTTGGGAAGATTCCCTGGAGGAGGACATGGCAACCCACTCCAGTATTCTTGCCTGGCAGGCTACACAGTGCATCAGGTCGCAGAGTCAGGACTGAGCAACTAAGTACAGTACAGCACTGAAAAAGTACAAAGGATACGGGCATCTCCATCACCCCACCACTCACAGAGAGTACTGTTAACATTCAAGTATTGTTTCTTTCTATCTTTTCTCTGCGCAAGAAAAAAACACAACTTTTATATACACACACTTTTATTTTTGCAAAATAGAAATCAAACATTAAACACAAGTCTACATTCTGCCTTTACGTATGGGAAAGCAGTTTCTCTTGTCATGAAATATTTCCAAGACATCATTTTTTTTCCCAAGACATCATTATAATGGCTACACAATTTCCATTATAAACTACTAAACACCTATTTCAAAGTCCACCCTTATCTGATGGACATTTTGATTAATATCTTTTAATATAAAAAATGGCAGGGGCATGAATAGCTGCTAAAGCTATGTTTGTGTACTTATTCAGCACTGCATTTCTTGAGGTAGAACTACTGGGAAAATGAGTATGAATATTAAATTTAATAAAATTTGCCCACTTACAAAATGGATACATCAATTTGCATTCTTGGAGTATGAGGTTGTCTGTTTCTCTAAAGCTTACAAATAATAGTTTTTTAAGAGTCTTTGCCAGTTTGCATATGTGTGTGTGTGTGTGTGTGTGTGTGTAGTTGTTTAGTCGTCAAGTCATGTCTGACTCTTTGCAACACATGGACTGTAGCCTGCCATTCCTTTGTCCATGGGATTTCCCAGGCTAGAATACTGGAGTAGATTGCCATTTTCTTCTCCAGGGGATCTTCCTGACCCAGGGATTGAAGGCATATCTCCTGCATTGGCAGGTGGATTCTTTACCATTGAACCACCAAGGAAGCTGTGTGTGTGTGTACATATATACATGTAGTTTTAATTAGCATTATTAACATTTTGTGAGTTTGAACTGTCTACTTGTATTAGCAATTTGTATCTTTCTTTATAAATTGCTTATATCCTTTGCCAATTTTTCTATTGAGCTTTCATATACTTTTTCATGTATGAGAATTTTTTATATATTTAAAATATAACATCATGTATGTTATATGTGGCAACTGTTTTCCCCATGTGATGTCTCCTTTTAATCTTGCCTACACTTTGCAGACCATTACTTTCTATGAAGCTAAATTCTGTCCTGTGTCTTGTCATTTCTTCCATCACCTTAATGTTTAACAAGTCCTTCCCTACGGTGACATTCAATCAACATGTGTCCACCTTTGTTCCTCATGGTGCTTTCTGGAAGTGATTCATTCTTATTACCTCCTCTGACCTCCACCCAAGCTCACCTTTCTTTTCCATATAGGCTGCTGCCACCCTCATCTGACCTCCAGCCTCCTTCCTGTCCCAGCCTCAGACTCACGTGCAGGAAGAGAGAGGTCCTCTTGGTCGGGTCCCAATAAAACTCCACGGTGTTCAGTTGTGAGGGCAGCACTTGGGGTTCCAGCACCCCCACAGACAGAGGGATATCTGCAGGCACAGATTGGCAGGCAGGGAGCAGGGCTCAGCACCACCGCCCGCCCCATCCACAGGGGCCTCTAAGCCAGACAGCAGCCCTGAAGGGCCCTGGTCCCTCCCCAGTCACTTATGTCCAGGATACGGTCCCCAGGCCAGCTCCACCTCCAGCCGTCCAGCTGTTGCTGCTCAGTGTACTGCAGGCGCCGGTCGTGGAAAACCACACGCACCACGCTCTGTGGGCACAGGAGGGTGCCGTGGCATTTGGGAACCAGCTCCCACCTCTGGGACAAGCCAACCTTGCCAGCCTCTCCCTTACCTTCCCTCCCACCCACATGGGGCAAAAGGACTTAGAATAACTAGATCTGTGTCCAGAGGCCACCTGCCACTCAACAAGCAGTGAAACTGAGGAAGTAACCTAGAGCTTCAGTTTCCTCATCTGTAAAATGGAGGAGTTAATCCCTTTGCACTCAGTCACTCTTTCTTCACAGCACTTAGCAGTTTGCGATTTGTAAATCAACTTGTAATCGTATCTAAATTGTTCAATGACATGTTTGTCTCAGTAGAACGCAAGTCCCCAAGGAAAGAAGCCACATCTGTCTCTTTACCCCTGAATCTCTAGTGCATAGAACAGTTTCTGGCAAAGAACGGGAGCTAAATAAAAACTTTTTTTTTCCTGAGAGATGGAATCATGTGTGTGAATAATGCTATGTAAATGTATTTCTAAATCCTGGTTCTGCTATTTACTGGCTCTGTGTCCTTGAGAAAATAATACTTCATCTCACTGTGCCTTTTTCCTCAACAATTCCCGCCACCACTGAGCTGTTGTGAAGGTCAAATGAAAAGGTGGACGTGAGCGGGTTCTACTTGAGAATGACATCACTGTGGTGACACTGGCTTCCTGCCAGAGGGAGAGTCATAGCCAGCCTTTGCCAGTTCTGGGAGTGGAGGCACTTGCCTTCAGCAGCCGGGGCTCCTGAGTGGCATCGACCAGTCTGGGGTTGCAGAGCATCTGTACCTCATAGGACTGGCCTAGGAGAAATTGAGGGGAAGTGGGCACCCCTCTCAGGGGCAGAGAGGCTGCCTGCCACCCCCAGCCCACCCCAGGTCCAGCCTCCCACTAGCACCCCGCTCGCCCCTCTCCATCCCCAGGTCCAGAGCACCCTGGTTCACCTGTGCCAGCGAAGTGGCTGCACAGAGCACGTACTGGAACACGGGGCAGGGCTGCTCCGCTCGGGGGATGTTGGCCAGCTCTTCCTGAAAGAGGAAGGCACGGCTGGCTTCTGCCCTGTCCACCCCCTCCTCCAAGAGGCTTTGACTCTTTCTGCCAGATTCGCCCTCCAGGGAGCCTACAGTTTGCTGAAGCAGGTACCCCTGCAGCAGCCAGGGCCTAAGGGGTCCCCATTCAGCTGCTCTGGCCTCCAGCAGACATCCCTCAAGGTGCAAATCCCCAACACTACAATATTTGCAAACATCTGCCATCAATTTGGAGAAGGAAATGGCAACCCACTCCAGTATTCTTGGCCTGGAGAATTCCATGGACAGAGGAGCCTGGTGGGCTACAGTCCATGGGGTTGCAAAGAGTCAGACACGAATAAGCGACAAACACACACACACACACCAAATTGGGCTTCCCTGGTGGCTCAGAGGTTAAAGTGTCTGCCTCCAATGCAGGAGACCCGGGTTCCATCCCTGGGTCAGGAAGATCCCCTGGAGAAGGAAGTGGCAATTTGCAACCTCAAGGCTTGCCTGATGGCCAGTGACTGCCCAACATGTGTCCTGAGTGGGTGGGTGGTTAGGGTGCTTTGAGATGTCCTGGGACCCACTAAATTCCAGATACATTTGACCATTTCCCAGTGGGTTCGCAAAGAGTTGGATATGACTGAGCATGCACGCCCTGACCAACCACCCCCCAAGAGCAGGAAGCCCATAATCTTCAGCTTGAAACAGATGGCCCTACCGTGTCCATCACAAATCAGATCAGGGCCTTCCTCGGGGGCTGGAGGGAGGGGTTCTGGCCCCACCTGAGCAAGCTGCTTGGCGGCCCACGGTACAGCTCCCTGGGGCTCGGCCACAGGTGCTCCAGCTGGTTGTGCCAAAACAGCATCTTGGAGAGCGAGCAGGACCAGCTGTGTCGCAGAGAGCTCAGCACTGGGTTGGGCTGGACCCCCTGGGCCATCCACCTGGGGGCCCAGGCTTTATACACAGGCAGGGACACACAGAAGGGTGGGGCAAGGCTTCGGCCCCTTATTGGCTGAGCAACCAGGGCTCCAGGAAACTCAGGACCTGTTAGGCAGCCCAAGCTGCCCAGGGGGGGAATGGAGAAATGATGTCCCTAGGGCTCCCCACCAATCATTAACTCAAAGGGGAGACAGTTTTGCAGCAAAACCAGTCACAGGGATGGATATCCACTAACCCCACCTTCAACGTTCCCCAAGAGGCCCAGGAACCATGAGGGGCACCCTGGAGCTAAGAGATTAGCTCCAGATACATAAGCCAAGTTGATTCCTGGAGACCGACTGCCTGGACCCCTCACAGGACGCTATGGGGGCTAGGAGCCTGACCACTCCAGGAGACAGGACAAACAGACACACAGCGTCACGTGGACCTACAAAGGGCCTTTGCTCCCCCTGGCCTCCCCCTGGCCGCCCCCCAGCCTCCCCCCATAGAGGGGCAGTGATGGCCCAGCACCTGTCCTGTCACTGGGGGCTGCCTGGCTAGGGGACTGGAGTTTACAGAATATAGTCCAGCTTGCTTTGGAGACAGCTCAGGGTGGTGATGGGAAGGAGAGCACACCCGTGAAGGGGGGTGGGCCTGGGAGTGCCCCCTCCCTGGGGAGGCAGAAGGAGAGGGGGTCCAGCTGGGCGCTCTGCCCTGGGGCGTGGGGCAGGCTGTGTTTGTGGATGGCCCCCTCCCCAGGAAGGCAGAAGGGGAGGGGGTCCAGCTGGGCGCTCTGCCCTGGGGTGTGGAGCAGGCTGTGTTTGTGGATGGCTCCCTTCCTCGGGCTCAGCTCCCATTGTCACTGTGCACAGTCAGCCCCGGCCCGCTGCCCCCACCTCCCACTACTGTATTTGGTGTAAACAGATAAGGGCGTTTCAGAGAGCAGACACAGGGCTCCAAAGATGTGGCCTGACCTCCTGTGACCCTAACTATCAAGGCTTTGTGATTCTGGCAACCCCTCCTCAGAGGAAGGGAGAAGGAAAACCAAAGAGTATGCCTCTCTCCCCGCCAACCCCCACTCCCCCCCCCCACACACAATGGGCTGGGTTCCTCCAGGTACCTGGCCCCCCAGTCCTGTACCTACATTCTTCTCCTATGAAGCCAGACCAAAGGAGAAAAGGGGATGGGAACATTCCTGCCAATGGGGGCCAAAGAAACTTTGAGTCCCCAAGATCCCCATTAAGACCCCTAAGACTTCAAGACTCACCCATTGCCCAAAGCTGGATTCAAGGCCAGAAGATCCCCACCATGGGACCCTCCAAGGCTGGACAGAGCAAGATACCAAGAAAGCCAGAGGAAGGGGCTAGGAAGGGTGAGGAGGCAGGGCGTGGCCCTGGTCTGGGTGGAGCAGGATGAGGAAGTGGCAGTGGGGTGAAGGAATGAGTAGGTGGTGGGAGGTGGTTTGTTATGGAGGATGGAAGTAGAAAAGGCGGAGACTGGTGTGGACCCCTCAGAGGACACCACCAGGAGCTGGTCTGGGGAGGGGGACTGCACCACAGGCATGCAGTATCTTAATTCCCCCTCGAGTGACCGAACCCCTGCGCCCTGTAATGGAAGGCTTAGCTGGACCGGCAGAGAAGTCCCAAAGCATGATATGTTTTTTTAAGGTGGATTTTTTTTCACATCCAAACAGCTCTATCATTGTCTAGGCATGGCATAACTCGATCCTAATAATACCCTTGGGGTTATTCCTTACCCTAAGCCAAGGAAGTAACTTTTTTTTTCTGTAAAAATTGCTAAGGAATAATTCACTGTCCTTCTCCTCTAACCAAAATGTATTGTTTTGTTTTGTCTTTTATCCCAGGCAACATTCTAACCTGGAGAGTTAGAGTGTAAAGCCTACTGCTCCCTCAGAAGAAGAGGGGCTGAGAGGAGTGTCCCTCATCCATTCACTGAACCTACCTAGTAGTAGTAAGTGAAAGTCGCTCAGTCGTGTCTCTTTGAGACCCCAGGGACTGTAGACTGCTTGGCTCCTCTGTCCATGGAATTCTCCAGGCCAGAATACTGGAGTGGATAGCTATTCCCTTCTCCAGGCAGGGACTCTTCCTGACCCAGGGATCGAAGTGTGGTCTCCTGCATTGCAGGTGGATTCTTTACCAGCTGGGCTACAATTATAGGCCAGTAGTAGTAGGGTGATTTCTTTTCCCAACAAACTGTTTCTGAGGCTTCTAGGTACGCAACTCCACAAGGCATCATACTGAACAGCAGCCCCTAGAGTTTGAGGAGGCACAGACCTGTCTTTGAGTCCCCAGCCTTGTATTCCTGAGAGTTCTTCTCACCATTAGGAAGTCTCACGCTGGAAAGGTACTCGGTTCATGTTTCAAAGTTACCGCCTCCTTTTTTTTATATACAATATATTTTAAAATTATTTATTTATTTTTGGCTGCACTTTGGTGCTGGGCGTGGGCTTTCTCTAGTTGTGGAGAGTGGGGGCTACTCTTCATTGCAATGCGCAAGCTTGTGGCCCTGGGGCTTAGTTGCCCCATGGCGTGACTCATGTCCCCTGCATTGGCACACGGATTCTGAACCCTCAACCACCAAGGAAGTCCACTGTCTCCTTCTTAAAACCCTTCTGCCACCCGGCCAGTTGGCATTTATGTTCTCCATGTGTCTCAGCCCTTCACCAAATTCCTTCACAGCAGTCATCTGACATGCAGTTTATTCTTTGTTCACTTTGCTTAATGTCTGTTTTCCTATCAGAGTGGAAGTCCCTTGAAAGTAGAGACTAAGAGATGGGTTAGTGTTTAGGTTGAAGAGTATGTTTCTCGAGATAGACCCTGAGTGCAAGCACAGCTGTGTGGCTTTGGGTAAGAAACTAAACCTTTCTGAGGTTCGTGCTGAAACTATAAAAAGGGGATGATGAGAACCTCTACCCCACAGGGCTGGGTAATAATGAATGAGATGATAATTGAGCGCTCAGTAAATGTAGGTGTCTTTTTATTTATTTATTGTGGGCTCACTGCACAGTGTGTGGGATCAGGATCTCAAGTCCCTGACCAGGGGACCAGGGGACAGAACCCACATCACCTAGAGTGGAAATGGACTGCCAGCAAAGTCCCAATATAGATGTCCTTTTCTCTATATATTTCCAGTGCCTAGTCCATTATACAGGTTAATTTATTTAACACTTGAAAGTGTAGGTTTATTTATATAACACACAAATGTAGAGGGTCTGCTTATTTAACAAACAGTTCTTTAGTGTTCAGTGTGACTTCAGAGTGCTTTTCCATCTACCTTCTAAGGTAAATGCTATTTGTTTCTATTATTCTATTATCACTGCCTCCCTCCCCCCAATTATACAGATGGGGAAACTGAGGGTCCAAGAAATTAAGTTGCTACCTCAAGGTCACACAGCTAAGACAAGACACAGCCAGGGTTTGAACCCAGGCTGCCTGAACTACTACCCTTTCTCCTAATGACCATACTGTATGACACACTCTGCCTGACAAATGTGTATGGAATTCTGAAACGAGTCTCCAAGCAACACTCCAACTAGAGGAGCTGGAGAGTCAGGCCTACTCCCCCTCCTGCAAAGAAAGGGGCTGATGTGGGGATTTGAATGATAAGTGCATTCATTTATTCAACAGCTCTCAAAGAAGTATTGGACCCTGGAACCTGGATTCTGATGAGGGACTTCTGACCTTTCTGAGCTTCAGCCTCTCCAGCTGCAAAATGGGGACAAAATGCTTTCTGTTCCACTCCTGGCCCGTGAGCTCTGAAGATGGCCAAATATGAATGACAGTGGCTGGGCTGCTGCGGTTGGTTTTGTAGAATGGGGGTTGGGGGACTAATGATGGCAGAGAGACAGGATACAGGATTGTGATTTCCTCAGGTGTGGCTATGACTTGAGAATTCCCTTGGGATGAGTAGCAATGAAGGCTGCAAGGAAACAGCTTTTCTAGGGTATTCGATCTTCCAGGTCCCACTGCATCTTACGACCACCTCTTGAGATAAGAAGGTCCCAATTACAGTCTGTGCAATTTGCCCAAGGTTATTAGCTAGTGGCCAATACTTTGGCCACCTGATGAGAAGAACTGACTCATTGGAAAAGACCCTGATGCTGGGGAAGATTTGAAGGCAGGAGGAGAAGGGGACGACAGAGGATGAAATGGCATCACTGACTCGATGGACATGAGTTTGAGCAAGCTCTGAGAATTGATGATGGACAGGGAAGCCTGGCACACGTGCTGTGGTCCATGGAATCGCAAAGAATCAGACATGACTGAGCAACTGAACTGAACTGATTAGCTAGTGAGAGTGGGCTGGACCCTGAGTCACCTCACTGCCATGCACCCAGGCCAAAACAAGACTCGTTCCTGGCCATCCCCTTAGAAGGCTCTTAGCCCACTACTCTGGCTCTGTTTCCATGTTGCTGCCCCTGGGAACCAGAGAGATGTTCCTGTGACACAAGAATGACCATACCATCATCACTCTTGGTGACATTCTCAAGCTGGGCTATGAAAACCCCTGGGTAACCACACCCATCTTCAGGCATCAGTGGTACACAGTGGTTAGTGCTTGTTAAAAAATTTTTTCTGGCTGTGCTAGGTCTTCATCATGGCATTCGGGCTTTCTCTAGTTGCGATACATGGGCTTAGTTGCCTCATGGCATGCGGGGTCTTAGCTCTGCGACCAGGGATTGAACCTGAGTTCCCTGCATTGGAAGATGGATTCTTAACCACTGGAGCATCAGGGAAAGTGCCTAAAATCATTTTTTAGTGGGAAAACTAATATGGATATTCTTGGATTCAAAAGCAAGGCTTTCACAAACACTTAATATAGAGCCTTGTCTTTAAATTCCTTTCCAGTCCTGGGTGAACCACTCTGCCCACCTGCTCCCTCCTCATGCCCCATGGTACCCCTAGATTGTTCACCTGGGTTCCCATGAGTGAGTCTGAGAAGCCTGTTTGTGCAGGAAAACCCGTCTTCCTGGCCCAGCATCCACAGCCATTGGCCCACTTTCTTCTGCCTTTCCCTCTCACCACTCCCCTTCTCCCTTGCTTACAGTCCTGCACTTCCAGAACAGTCTGTTCTATTTCACACCTGGGCTTTGCCCAGGCTATTCCCTCTGCCTTCCAGCCCTCTTGATGGCCTCTGTCAGCTCAGCTCAAGGCACATCTCTGTCCCCACTGCTCCCTACCCCCAAGTCTGTTCAGAGGGAACCCCTGTATTGTTGGCACTCTCTGGGTCAGGATTTACAAGAGGGCTTCAAAGGCAGTAAACAAGGACCTCCGGAGCCCAAAGCCTCTCTAGGCATTTAGTAGGACCCCATGGTTTAGATGTCACAAATGTAGACTCTTAAAGGCCCCACCTACATCTGCTAAATCGCTTCAGTCATGTCTGACTCTTGGCGACTCTATGGACTGTAGCCTGCCAGGCTCTGCTATCCATGGGATTATCCCAGCAAGAGTACTTGAGTGGGTTGCCATTTTCTCCTCCAGGGGATCTTCCTGACGCAGGGATCGAACTTGCCTTACTTGTGTCTCCAGCATTGGCAAGCAAGTCCTTTTACCACTGGCGCCCCCTGGGAAGCCCACCTACACGCTCCTATCCGAAAGATATACAGTGCTAGTTTCTGTGTGGCCTGCAGGGGGCGGTGTGGGTCCAGGCTGGCCCCGGGAACTCCAGCTGCTGTTTCAACAGTCTAGACAACCAGCCAGAAAATCTCTGCCCTGAAGGAGTTAATAAGCTGAACACTAAGGGAGGAGTTTTAGGCGGGCCCCATCCTGCCTGCCTCAACCTCTCTTTAACATCATCACCCTCATCGCTTCTCGGCCTTTTGGCTAAGATCAAGTGTAGTCACATCATCACCCTCATGCTTCTTTCACTTAATAAAGCCAGTCACCCTCACCTCTAACACCCGGATCCAGTTCCTTCCAGACTTCATCCTCCGGCTTTCCCACCAGGTCTCAGGGGCAGTCTGCACCCCAGTGTGTGCCCAGGGCCCCTCTGCAGCAAAAGAGCCTCCCTTAAGAGTTTGGGGGCCCCCAGTGCTCATACCTCCAAAAGTCTAACCCCTAACAGCCCCACCCCATCCACTGGGCTCCACCTCTTTGCTCACCCCAAAGTGATGACATTGCTGTTGCCTTGGTAACAGATGCTTTGTGGGTGGGTATGGGGAGACTTCAGGACATCAGAGGCATGGGGGAGGGGGCTGGGCAAACTGGTATAGGGCCTGGGAGGGGCAGCCGGGGGTTATGACTTCCCCACCACAGGCCGCCATCAGCCTTATGTCCCCAGCCTCAAGGAGAACAGAAACCGCATAGAAGGGGCATCTTCTTGGAAAGAGAGGCGTTCTCATTGGAGGAGAGGGAAACATCCCCCTCCCGAGAAAACAGGTCTTCAGGACAGTTCAGCCTGGTGGGGTGGGGGAGGGGCTGCACATACTGGAGCCCATGTTGTGCCCCTCCAGGGAGCCTGAGGCACAGAGGGAGGGGGCCGCTCACTCAGGGCGCGTTAGGGACAGTGCCACAGGCAGTGGAAGGGTGGCTGGCTGTATGCCAGTGTCCCGAGCTCCAAGGGGTGGAGAGGCCCTCCTCCAGGCCCTGGGGACCTTGCTGTCCCAGAAGCCACAGCCAGGAAGTGTGTCAGGCACTTGCGTAAGAGCCTTCTATATTTCCATAAAATCATAATTACCGATGCCTGCCACGAGCCTTAGCTCATTAGAGTGGCATCTGCCTCTGGGGCCCATGGGGTGGGCTGGCAGGGGGACGTGAGGGAGATGGGACAAGGCCAGGCCTCTCACTGTGTTCTCTGCATTCCCAGCCCCACTGACCCTGGGCACTCTTCCTCTCCCCAGCTGGAGATGAGAACCCAGGCTTGGCCTCAACCATGACAAACGCCCCAACGTGGGAACCCCAATTCTAAAGCTGGAGGGAAAGGCCAGCCACTCATGTGCTCAGCTTGGGCTGTCCTTGACAACCCATGAGGGCAGAGGCCAAAGCAGGGAGGGGCTTGAACTGAAGGTGTTTACAGGAGAAAATAGGTCAGTCCTTATGGAATAGCAGTCAAAGAATCTCAACCCCCAATGGAGGGCCCTGGCGTCATTCAGGCTGGTGATTCTTAATCTTGGGGGATCTTAGATTCTCTGAGGAGCAGAGGAAAGCTCTGAACTCTCCTCCAGAAAATGCTTATCCTCCAGAATTTGATACAACTTCGAGGGGTTCATGAACTCCCTGAAACTCACCTACAAACCCAAGGTTAATAAGAATCCTTAAAATTTTTTAAAAATACAATAGTAACTATCATGTACTTTCTCTGTCCAATTCTTTACATATATTAACTTATAGAATGCTCAAAAGAACACTAAGAGACAGGCAATTATCCTCCGCATTTAATCCAATTCCCCGTTTCAAAATAATTTAGTCCAATTCATCCAATCTGAAGAGAAAGAAACTAAAGACCCTCCAGAGATGATGGACAGCTCTCTGCCCAAGATCACGGAGTAGGAAAAAAGGGCAGACCAGGGTGAGGACCAGGTTCTCTTAGTGTGCTGGACTTTGGCCATATGCAGATTCGAAGTCATCTGTCCATCCCATCATCCCCAGGCTCCCGAGAGCCCAGCAGCTGTGCTCATTCACTCAGCTCTCCTAGTAAGAGGCCTCCTGGTAGTTCTATTATGACTTCCGGTCTGAGAGCCTTTTTGAGTGATTGCCACTCATCCTCCTGGAATGCCTTGCCCCTTGCTCCGCCCGCCCCTCATTTCTGCCCTCCAAATCTAAGATGGACAGTGTGCCCCCAAGAGAAGCTAGCCCCATTGCTCCTGCCCCAGCTCTGAGCCACTGCAGTGGGAATTGTCAGCACTGAGACAGTGACTCAGACTTAGTTCATGAAAGATTGCTCTGAAACACGAAGGCTGTCGGCCAGAAAGGACATCCAGAGGTCATGGGATCCAGCCCCCTGCCTCCTCCGTATTTGCTCTACCTTAGGCTTCTATTGCTGAGACCAGATGGGCCCCAGAGCCCACAGACTTCCCTGCCTTTCCTTGGTCCCCCATACCACTGATTCCCCTGAGAATTCTTTCCCAAGTCTAGTCAGGGTCTCCTTCTGGGTTAGTTCTTCCATGACTTAACAGGCTCCAGACAGCTAAGGAAAGTGAGGAAAGGAAGCTGTTTCTTCTCTCTGCCTCAGAAAAAGACCTAGAAAGAGACAAGTCCCCCAAGAAAAAAGGAGAGAAAGAAGAAAATGAAAACTTTCTGTGTCTGTCTTTCTTAGGCTAAGTGGTATATTCGCACTATCTCATTCATCCTCTGAACAATTAGGTGGGCAGAGTCTCCATTTTGCTGATGAAGAAATCAAAGCTTTAAAAGTTACCTACTCAAGGGACTTCCCTTGTGGTCCGGTGGCTAAGGCTCCTTGCTTCCAATGCAGAAGGCCTGGGTTTGGTCCCTGGTCAGGGAACTTGATCCCACATGCTGCAACTAAGACCTGGTGCAGTCAAATAAATAAATAATAAATAAATAAAAATAATAAAAATAAAAAAAATAAAGGTTACCTACCCAAGGTCGAGCAAATTAGTGACTACCCAGTTATTGGACTCAAAGGAAGCCAGAGCCTCAGTTCTTTGGAGGGAAATAGAGGTACCTTCCTGGTGTCTCCGATGGTAAAGAATCTGCCTGCAGTGCAGGAGACCCGGGTTCAATCCCTGGGTTGGGAAGATCCCCTGAAGAAGGAAATGGCAACCCACTCCAGTATTCTTGCCTGAAGTATTCCATGGACAGATTAGCCTTATGGGCTACAGTCCATGGGGTCACAAAGAGTTGGTCACGACTGAGCAACTAACACACACAGAGGTACATACATCCCTCAGGAGGTCTCCAAACACAGAAGAAGCTTGTTTGTTCCAGCTCAAGACTGCTAGAGATAGAGGCCTGACGATACCATCTCAGGGTGCTCCAAGCATTCCTAAGTCTGAGTTGCCTAGGGAGGGGTTGTTGGGCTGACCTGTGCTGGGCTGGAGGGAAGAAGGTGGCCCTCAGAGGGGAACAGGAGAGGCTGATCACGAATGGGCTTTTGGGGAAACTGGACTGAGGGCTGAGGTCAGGTTCTGTGGAAACTCCTTTTAGGAAATCGAGCACTCAGAGTCTGCCATGTGTGGATCTGGAGGGGGAGGAGACTAAGCCCCCACAACCACAGACCCGCCCGCCCGTCTGCCCTTGTCCTACTTCTGCCACTGGCAAATAAATCTCTTTCCCTAGATGCTGTAACCTGAGCAGTGCTCCAACTCCAACGTGAGCACATCTTCAGGAGGCGAGAGATCACATGAATGGCTGTGTGCACGGGTGGGTGGGGAGGAGGGACACAGGGTTCAGACCCTCCTCCAGGGCTGGCATAAAGGCAGGACCCTTCTGAGTGCCACCCACTCCTCATCTCATCACCCACAGCAGATGAGCAGGAAGGGGACTTAGACCCAGAAGTCTCTCCACCCACACCCAGGGAAGGCTTCTCTCAATCTCCAGCCTCCCTCCATTTTCTTGGACAGGCCCAGAGATGAAGGGCCAGAAGGGCCAGGAGGGGAGAGCAGAGAAGTTGAGGAAATGGCAGGTGAGCGACATGCATTAGCAGAGGTAGCTTCAGATCAAGTGGACAGAAGACTCTTTGGAGGGTCCACCTCTCCCTACCCCCATCTAACTTCACTTGTGGTAGGATCTTTAGGAGGGGGAGTGTCTTGGAGAGGTTTGGGGACCTCAAGTGTGGGGACTGAGGTCTCTTCTCTGCTGAAGTCCAGACAACAGGATTGGAAAGCCATGTCGTTGTCCTGCTTTCCAGGACAGGGCTGGCCTTTGACACATGGTGTTAAGTTATCTATACTTTGCAGAAGAAACCCCTACCGCACAGTCCAAGGATGTGTACATTTGGAGAGAATGTTTCCAGGGCAGAGACATCCAGTTAATGGGGTGGAAGCTTCCCCACTCTTCACTCTCAAGAAGTCCTACCTGCATCTCATTCTCGGCTCTCCTTCTGCAAATCCAACCTATTTCTATCCTCCTCTAACCCTTCCAGACTCTAATATGATCTCCTGAACCTTCCTTCAACCTTGTCATGCTCCCCCACCCCCATTCCGGATTTTTCAGTGTGAAACTGCCCCCTCCACTTCTTTACCCTCCAAGCTCCTCCCCATCTTGTCGAGCCCCCCAAAGCTCCGCCCAGCTCGCCCTCCTGGCCACCGCAGCAGCCAATAGCTTAGAACCTGATTTGCATAGCGGCGCGGGGGAGCGGCGGAGGGAAGGGGGAGGGACCAGGCGACCTCCTAAATCAAAGTTGGGAGGCGAGGACTGGGCGGAGGGGCCGCCGGGTGCCCGGCTGGGGCCGGCGAGGGGAGGGGAAGGGGGAGGGGGTGGGGGGCGGGCGCAGAGGACAGCGAAGCGGGCCGGACACTGACAGCTCCATCGCTTCCTCGGTTCCTGCCCGAGTCCCCACTTCCCTCCTCTCATCGCTCCGAGCAGCATCTTCTTCAGACCCTTGATCCTCACTCTTGGGGTCGTCCTGCTCCCTCGGCTCCGTATAATTGCCTCCTCTCACCCACCAATCCAGGAACTTTCTCCGCCAGCACCCGGGAGTGGGGATTGCTTTGCCTGGGCGGGTTTCTCCAGGGGTTCACTGGGTTGGGGGGCTGTCTCTAAGGGCTTCAGGTCCCGGAGAGACGCCTGCCACCCTTAGCCTGCTTCCAGGTGGGCTGCCGTCGGGTCTCGGCACCCTCTTTTCCCGTCTCCCCTAACCATGACCGAAATGAGCGAGAAGGAGAATGAACCGGATGACGCTGCCACCCACACCCCCCCGGGGACCGTCTCTGCCCTCCAGGAAACCAAGGTAACTCGAGAGGCGCGAGGCCTGGACCCCTGCCCTGTGCGCCCCCAGCCGGGGCATCCTCCTCCCGACTCAGTTGCCACTGTGGCCTCCGGTGCCCTGGAGTCACCGTAGAAGGGCCCGTTTGGTCCCTAACGCTCCGCGCGGCGACCTAGGGGCAGTAGGTTCGGATGAGGGACCGCAAACAGCTCCCATCACTCAAACACGACACGCCCTTGCGCGCGTGATGAGCGGAGCTCCCCCACGACCCTCCAGGGAGGTTGTAACTCGGCTTTGTTGGAGGGAGTCGGCGCAGCGAAAGCGGAGGGAGTGTGTAGCGGTGTGTAGCGGGTGTGGGCCAGTGTACGCGCCCGAGTGTGCGCGCCAGGCGCACCTCTCCTGTGCCCGCCAGGTCTCCGCCTGTAGCTCAGTCTGTCCCCCTCTCTCTGCCCGTGTCTCTACAACCTGTTTGTCTCTGCCTTAGTATCTCTCTGTGCGTCTCTCCCGGGTCCTCTGCGTGTTTATCTCAGAGTCTCTATGGCTCTCTCTGACCCGCCGCAGTCCGACATTCCCTCCTCCCAGCCCGGTTAGGCTCGGCGACGTGAGCCCGCGGCCCCAGGGTGCGCAGCTTCCGAGTTCGCGCTGGGTGTTGCGGCAGCGCGGGCCATCACGGGCGGGGACCCGCGGACTGTCGTTGCAGCTCCGGAGCAGAAAGACAGGCAGACCCACCCCCCCTGCCAGCGGGACGGGGGCTGGGTGGTAGTGGGGGCGTGGGGAGCGGGTAGAAGCAAAAAGGGAAGTCATCATAATTAATGAATGTCATAATTAACCCTAATTATGTATGATTGTTACTCCTGCGGGAGTCACAATGAATAAATTATTCCCCAATGAAGTCAGGCGCAGCCCAGACTCCTGGCGCTGAAGGGGCTGGGGGCGGGGAGGGGGACGGAGAACACAACAGGGCTCACTTTCTGCAACCCCCGCCTCTAATCTGTCTGCTGCCTCCCCAAGTTCTAGATGCTGACCCACAAGAAGTTGTGCGGGAAGCAACCTGAGCAGGGTCCCTGGGGATGGGGAGAGAGGGGGCAGTCCTCTCTGTCCCCTCCCCAGACTTCAGGCCAAGGTTACCCTTTCCCTTCCACCCTGGTAATTGGTTCCCACTTGGCTTCTGTTACCCAGATGAGGAGGGGGTCAGCCCGGACCAGAAATGGGTGCCATCTTTGGCTCCCCGTGGTATCACTAGTTCATCTATAGCTATTTCCCATGCCCATCCTCCTAATTCTGGACTACTTCCCACGATATGAGGTTAATTCAAGGTCAAGGTCATCCAGGAAATGACCAAGGAAAGATGAATAGGGCCCGAGTGGATGGAGTCTGGCTTAGGCACCCCAGGTAGGCTTCCTGTCCCTAAACCGGAGGGATCCAGTGGGTCTCCATATCCAAGACTTCAGATTCACACTTGGCCTTCTCCTGCTCCCTTCTGAGAACTGGAAACCTTGGGCTCTCAGACCACAGAGTTAACTCCCCTTCAGACAGTCAAGTCTATTGGGAGAAGAATGAGGTGTTGAGGTGGGAGGATATTGCTTGGAATAACTGTGACAGCTTCTTTCAAGCAGAGGGTCCCAGGAACAGAGCCCCATTCTGAGTTCCAGTGAGCCTGACCTCAGTTGCCTTCTTATCACCCTGGACAGACGAGTACAACCTCCCTGCTTGCTTCCCAGGGCACTGGGGCCTCTCAGATCCTGTCCTGTTTCCCACACCACAGCCTGGCCACTCCACCCCCTCCTTAAGGGCTTTCTGAAGGCAGGCAGGAGTGCTGGGCAGCGCTGCCTCAGCAATCAGCAAGCTCAGCTGTGTGGGGCTGGCAGGGCTGGCAGGTCTGCACCTCATTTCTCCCAGTCCAAGGACCATCTCATTCCAACACCTCTGGATCTGAGCCATGGGGATCTGAGGAGCAGGGAAGGAAGAGAGTGTACACTTGACCTGGTCCCTCTGTACCAGGTCAGTTGGATCCCTGCCCCTTTGACCCCCTCCCTGTACCTCACTTATGAAGGGCTCCATAATAACAACACGGGCTGGGCTTCGGCTTTGGGGGGAAGGTACTCAGGACAGCAGAGGTGGGCAGAGAGAATTCAGAACCTTTGCCAGCCTCCTTCCATCCCCCATCTCAACTTGTCCCAAGGAAGCTTCTGTCTTCAGACTGTGGGGGTGGAGGGGAAGGAAGGGAGAGGGTTGATTGCTGCCCACCCAGCTCAGTTTGAGGCAGGTACAACAGAGGAGGCTGGTGCCTGTTAGGCAGTGAAGCCAACATTCCAGACTTATTTATCAGTGTTTGGGGGTCCCTGGGAATTTCTTGCAGCCCAAGTTCAGCCTCCTGCCCACTCTAAGGTTGGTGTCACTCCTAAACCTAAGGTACTCAGTGAGCTTCCTCGCGTCAGCATTGCCCTCTCTGGGTCCCCATCCCATCCTACTTCGTGGGGTCTGCCATCACCCCTTCTGGTGCCATTCTTGGGGAAATCTTGTCATGCCAGCTCTGCCATCTGAGTCAGCTTGTGTCACATCTGCCACCCCCTCTGCCAGTTGCCTGATACCTTTTCAGGAGCTGGTGGGAACTGAGGGAAGAAAGGACCATCCAGGGTGTGGAGATGTGGGGAGGAGGCAGGGAGGCCAGGCCCTGCTTCCAAGAGGGGACTCAGAATGACAGGCCTGGTGGTCCAGGCTCCAAGCCAGACAAGCTCCTGGTGCTTTGGCGGTGATTGGGTGGGAGGTGGGGAGGAAATGGGATGCAGATGTGCCCGTTTGCCAGGGTATATGGCAACTTCTCCTGTCAGGGAATGGGTCCTGGGACAGTAGGGGCACCAAAAAGATAGTGGTGGGGAGGTCTTCCCTGGAAACTAAGAGTTCCAGGAGTGGAAATACCTGGCTAGGCTGAGCCAAGATGAGGTTTGGGTGGCCAAGGCAGATGTCTCTGGAGTGGGCAGGCATTAAGCCATTTGGCAGAGATGCCTGCATCTGCCCTCCAGCCACAGACTTTGACATCCGCCAGCCACCCCAGGTGTTATTCCTTCCTGCCTCTCTACCCTCCTGGGATCTGGGACAGAGTCAGGACTGCCCCGGCGCTGAGGAACAGTCTGTTCCAGAGGCCTCTGGTCCCCTGCAGCGGTGGCTCCTGGCACTAAGGCCAGGCAGGGACCAGGAAAGGGCACGGGCTGGACAGAAGAGAGGTTTGAAACCTCATCCTGTGAGGATTACTTTGGAAATAATGGCCTCGGAAGGGGGGAACATGATTGATGTCTTCAAATATTTGAAGAACTGATGTGCGGAAGCGGGAGTAGCCCTTTCTTGAGCCAAGGGAGGAACAAGGGCTGATAGGCAGGGAGGCAGGTTTCAGCTCTATATAGGGAAGCACTTTCCAGCGATTGCAGCTGCCCAAAGATGGAATGACTGTCCCAAGAGAGGGTGCTCTTGCCGTCACAAGAGGTGACCAACAGAGTCAGACAACAATTCTGAGGGGCTGTGGCCAGAGTGCTGCAGGGTGGGCACTGCTCCAGGTGGCCAGTCTTTCTAAGCTTACATCTCATGACAAGCCCATGGCACAACTGAGGGGCAGAGGTGAGGGCCAAGGCAGAGGGCTCCTTACTCCTTGGGCTCAGTAGCCAAAGCCACTAGTTCAAGTCCCAGCTCTGCTCCTTAGCAGCTGAGGACGCATGATGAGTGAGTAATTTAACCCCTCAGTTCCTCATCCTGAAAAGTGGGACAATAATTATCACTACCTCAGAGGATGGTGGAAGGTTAATGAGATGCTGCATATCCATTCCAGGACTCTGATAATAACCACCTCTCATTATGTTTGTAAATTTAGTTTTTTGTTTTGTTTTTTAATATTCATTTATTTTGGCTGCACTGGGTCTCCATTTTAGTTGCATCATTCAAACTCCTAGTTGCGGCATGTGGGATCTAGCTTCCCAACCAGGGATCGAGCCTGGGCCCCCTCTCTTAGCCACTGGACCACTAGGGAAGTCCCCCATATGTTTAGGTTTTTGGTTTGGGGTTTTCAGATTCTTGCTTTCCGTATTGCTTAGAAAGCACCTAACCCTGCCTCCTTCCTCTTGGGGGTAGGGAAACTGAGGCTCAGAGAGAGGAAGTGAAGTGACTTGCCTTCAGGAGCAGGTTTCATTTTGCCCCCACCCTCAGCCTGTCCTCCCAGAGGCCTCCTGTGCTCTTTGCCTACAACTCCTGGGCAGAGCAGCGGCTGGTTCACCCGCCTCCAGGCCTGTCAGAGCCTCCAGAGCCACGTTTGGCCCATAGAACACATTTGTGTTCTAATTAATTGTCCCTCTGGGCCTCTACCTCTGCCCCAGCACCCTGGCATCTGGGGCCTGGGGCCCTGCTTCTCAGAGACACACAAAGAAGCCCACAGTACTGGCCAGGAAACTGGATTTGGAAGGAGCTGGGCAGCTCAACATGCCAGTCACCCCAGGGCTCTGTCTGGCCTTTCAGCTGGCACACCAGGACCCACCTTGTGCCCAAACATTTCCCCCTCTGCTTCCCCTTTGTCCTGTGGCCTACTGGCCTCCCCAGGGCTAGAGGGGTCTCTGCTTCCATCCCCTTGGCATGGCTGCCAAGCTGGCAGCCATGGCACACAGGCTGCCTGGTATCCCAGCTGGGAACCTGGGCCAAGTCTCCCTGCCCTATGTCCCCTCCCCCCATTTTTTTTTTTTTTAATCACCAGTGAAAAGAAGTGGGCAGGAGAAAGGGTTCTGAACAGGAGGTGAGTGGAGCAAGGGTCTGGGTAGAGCCGTCCAGATTTCATTCCAGGCAGAATAAGGGTATGTTCGGGTGAGCAGTAGAAATAGCTCTTTGTCATTGTTATTCCGACATTGAATGGTGTCCGACTCTTTGCGACCCCATGAACTGCAGCATGCCAGGCTTCCCTGTCTTTCACCAACTCCAGGAGCTTGCTCAAACTCATGTCCATTGAGTCAGTAATGCCATCCAACCATCTCATCCTCTGTGGCCCCCTTCTCCTCCTGCCCTCATCTTTCCCAGCATCAGGGTCTTTTCCCATGAGTCAGCTCTTCACATCAGGTGGCCAATGTGCTCTGGCCTCATGCAGAATCCATCCTATGCTCCAGAACATGCACTCTGTTTAGGGTTCAAGCCACTTGCTCATCATTTATTCCACAAACATGGAATGAGCATCTTCTATGTGCTGAAGCCCATTATGGGGATTTGAAGCAACTTTCCCTGCTCTCCAGGGGCTCACAACCTCCTGGAGAAGTGAGAAGTAAATGACAAAGCATAAACCTGATCGGAGCGCTCATGTGGTCCCACTAAAAGGAATCCCTACAGAAGAGATAGCTCCCCCGAGGAAGAATAGTCACAGGAAACCCTGGAGGATAGAAAGCGAGACATAATTGGATAAGGCAGAGAAGAGGACAAGCGTGTCAAACGCCCAGAAGCATAACATACAGATGAGTTCAAGTCATTTTGTCTGAACTCAGGTGGAAGGCATGGGGTGGAAGGGTGGATTTGGCCAAGTAGTAGTGCCCTGGCTGGCATAAAGGCCTTGACTGAGTCCTGAGGAGCCATGAATGGTTTTTGCATTGTCAGGGGTCACCTTCCTGCTGCATGGAGAACAGGTGGGGATGGACAAGGTGGAGGCAAAGAGTTATAGCCCTGAACCAGACTGAGGGTGCCAGAGCCTGAACTAGGGCAAGGCTCTGGGGGTGCTGAGAGGTTGCAAGGGATAGGCTGGAGAGGTGTTTCGGAGGGAGAATCAACACTGAGGATGAGAGTCCAGAGCAACCACGCCCCTCTCCCTGTGCAAGAACTGAGGACCTGGCATGTTTTGTTTGGGCCCCCAAAGTATTACTTTGTTAACTCAAGTAAATGGCACACCCATTCAATAAAATTCCTGTGTGGCCATTAAAAAAGAATGCTGAAACTCTTTGTGTATTGGTATGGAATGATTTCCAAGATTTACTGTTAAGTGAAAAAAAGCAAGGTACAGGAGAAATACTATACTACCATTTCTGCAAAGAAAAAGGAATAAAACCTCTTGACTTTGTTTCTATTCAATTTCACATAAGAGTCTCAATTTCTTAACTGACTTTTTTTTTTGGCCACACGGCATGGGGGATTTTCCCATGACCATCCCCCCAACCCCCTCATCACCCCCCAGCCCCCACCCCCCACAGTGGAAACGCAGAGTCTTAACCATTGAACCACAAGGGAAGTCCCTCTTAACTGACTTCAAATTTCATAAGTTCATTAAGCACATTAATCTTTTTTTATTAAAAAATCACATTTATATGGAACTTCCCTAGTGGTCCAGTGGTTAAAACTGTATGCTCCTGCAAGGGGCACAGGTTCAATCCCTGATGGGGAAACTAAGATTACACATGCCGTGTAAAATAAAATTACCCAAAAAAAAATTACATTTATAAAAAAAAGTCTAGATTTCTTTTAAAAAATTGAGAACCCTGGCAATGCTGGGCTGCTCACATAGACTAGCCTCAGCTGGTATAGGAGATCAGCAGTTACTTGCTGGCCATACAGTTTGCCACAGTCCCCACCACTCCTAATTAGCCTTTCCAGTCAGAACTCCTTTGCTAGAGGAGTTTCCCTGCCTGGCTCTTGTGGGCACCTGGGGTGGTGACCTACCTTCTGGAACTTGGCAGCCTCTCTCTCAGGAGAAGCTTTGTATCACCTCTGGCTCTCACCTTCAGGCTGCTGCTGGCCGAGGAGAGACCCCCGGGAGCCAGCCCCCTCCAGGCTCACCATCCCTCTTCCTCTCTCAGCTCCAGCGGTTCAAGCGCTCTCTTTCTCTCAAGACCATCCTCCGAAGTAAGAGCGTTGAGAACTTCTTATTTCGCTCCGGCTCTGAGCTTAAGTGCCCCACTGAGGTGCTGCTGACGCCCCCGACCCCGCTGCCCCCTCCTACCCCACCACCAGCCTCCGCAGACCGGGGCCTGCCCACTCCCGCCCCATCCCCCTGCCCAGTCCCACGCCCCTTGGCACCACTCAAACCAGTGAGGCTGCACAGCTTCCAGGAACACGTCTTCAAGCGAGCCAGCCCCTGTGAGCTGTGCCACCAGCTCATTGTGGGTAGGTGCCGGGGTGGCAACAGAAGGGGCCAGGGTGGGTGTGGGGAGTGGGCCCATGGAACGGATTGCCTGAAGTCGAGGCTCCAGCTATTCATGGTCCCCAGACCTAACTGTGCCCCTCCACGCGGGCGGACACATAGCACCCTTGAGGGTGGGGGGGGGGTCTCAAGCTGGGGGTCAGCTACACCCTGACTGTATCGGGGTCAGCTCTCAGAGCTTGGCCCCAGGCTGCCATGAGGAAGCCCAATCCCTTGCTCCCTCCACGCCCTAACCTACCTCCTTTGCTCCTTGCCCATGGATGTAACCTATCTTGACCATCCCCTGTCACTGACCACCCCTCTTGTTCTTCCCAGGAAACTCTAAGCAGGGTTTGCGGTGTAAGACATGTAAAGTCAGTGTCCACCTCTGGTGCTCTGAGGAGATCTCCCACCAGCAATGCCCAGGCAAGACGGTGAGTGGGGACCACGTGGAGATGGCTGACTGGTGCTCCCAGGCTTGGCTTCTGGGGCTCTGAGTGCCACTCAGGGCTGATTCCTCAGGTTGAGGGGTGCTTGGGCTTGGGGAAAGCCAGCACCTCTCGGGGGCTGTGACCTCTCCATACCCTCTCTCTGCCTGCTTTTGCCACAGTCCTCCTCCTTCCGCCGCAACTTCAGCTCCCCACTCCTGGTACATGAGCCTCCGCCAGCCTGTGCCATGAGCAAGGAGTCCCCACCCACTGGTGAGTGTCCAGCATTGTCCCTCATCCCTGTGGTGTGAGGAGAGACCCACACACTCCTCAGATGGGCTTTGACTTACACTGGCACTGCCTGTTCTTGGCACAGCTACCACTCCCTTTTCATTTTTTTAGATTTTTCTTCATCTTCCCCTCCCCCTAATTCTTTGGATGCTTCTGTCCTGAATGTAGAGTTGATTCATCCGTTCATCCATCCATCCATCCTTCAACAAAAACTTTATAGAGCACCTGCTAAGTGCCAGGCACTGTGCTAGACACAGGGACACAGTCTTAAATAAGGTGGAGCTCATGGTCTAGTAAGGGAGCTAGACATGCAATAGATAATTACACAAATCATCAATTAGCCACCATTTGGTGAATGCCTGCATCCGAAGGATAGGAAACGAAGAGAGGATAAAAAGGCATCCACTCATCCGCAGAGACAAAGAAGGCATCCAGGAAACTTGAAGGATAGGGAATTAACCTGAGGATCTGGGGAAGACCAGTGTGGACAGAAGGCAGGCCGGAAGCAGGAAGGGGCAGAAAAGGGACAATGAGCCTGGGAGTGAGAGGGTGAGATAGAACTCTGGGTGCAGGGCCTTAGGGTCCCTCTTAAGAGTGTTCTTTGAACTTTATTCTTTTTTTTTTAACGTTTAGTGTATTGAAGTATAGTTGATTTACAACATTGTGTTAATTTCTGCTTTACAGCAAAGCGATTCAGTTATATACATTCTTTATATATATATACATTCTTTTTCATATTCTTTCCCATTATGGTTTATCACAAGATATTGAATATAGTTCCCTGTTCTATACAGTAGGGCCTTGTTGTTTATCTGTTCTCTATATAACAGTTTGTATCTGCTCATCCCAAACTCCCAGTTCATCCCTCCCCCACCCCTCCTCGGTAACCACAAGTCTTTGGACTTTATTCTAAGGTCAATTTTTGTGTTTTCACAAGAGCATTCTGGCTACTGTGTGGATTGGAGGGGCTGGAGAGAAGCAGGGAGACCATGGGGAAGCTATGATGGTTGCCAGTTTGGTAGCTTGGATCAGGCTGGCAGTCGTGGAGCTGGAGAGAAGTGAGCAGATGCTAGACTTGTTTGGGAGGCAGGACGAGGTGATGGAGTGAACATGGACAGTGCAGAGGGCGAGGGGTGGAGGATGCTTCAGGCTTGTGCCTGGGTACCATGGGAGGACATGGAGTTCTCACTGCAATTAGGGAGACCTGGCAGGGGCAGGTGAGGGGCATGCGCAGAATTCACTTTAGAGCTGGCTGAGCAGGGCAGCTAGCAGGGCAGCCAGGTGCCCAGCCTTGATGGTGACTCCTCGGCAGGGGCCAGCGGGAAGGTAGACCCTGTGTACGAGACCCTGCGCTATGGCACCTCCCTGGCTCTGATGAACCGCTCCAGCTTCAGCAGCACCTCTGAGTCCCCCACAAGGAGCCTGGTATGGGGAACACCAAAGGGAGGGGGCAGGGGTCCCAGAGGGTAGGGGGCTGAGCCCTCCCCTCTCTGTGTCCCCAGAGCGAGCGGGATGAGCTGACCGAGGATGGGGAGGGCAGCATCCGCAGCTCAGAGGAGGGCCCTGGCGACAGCGGTGAGTGGGGTTGGGGACCAGGGGCAGGAACAGAGCACAGTGGGGGCCACCACCTTCAGCCTCACACTCTGGCCCCACCCTGGCATCTCCAGTATTCACAGCCCCAGCTGAGAGCGAAGGGTCAGGACCAGAGGAGAAGAGCCCAGGACAACAGGTGAGGCTGGGGTGGCACTGAGCCTTGGCCGGCCAGGTGGGAAGGGGACATCCTTCTTGTCACTGATCCCTAGGTGGGTGAGAGTGTGTTGAGTGGGAGTCTCACTGTGCCATCATTTATCCTCAATCTACAGGGATATGCAATGCCAGGGTCAGTAGGCATGGGAGGCAGGGGTGTTACCCCTCCCAACACTGACCCGTGCCTGTTGAGCCCACTCCTACTCCCCAAGGGTGGGCAGTTCCAGTGCAGCAGGCAGAGGAGGCGCCCCCTTCCCACCCCTGGCCCAGTCCCTCAGGGGTATGTGGGCACAGCAGACAGGAGACTCTGACCTCTCCCTGTCACTGTCCCATATCCTAGCCCCAGCGTAGGCAAGATCAGGGCAAGGGGAGAGTGGGTGGAGTAATAAAGGTGTCCTTCCCCCAGCCATGACCCCGAGCTTCTTCGCAGCCCCCCAGGCCTGCCCTCCGGAAGGATGTGGGGCCCATGTACTCCTACGTGGCGCTCTACAAGTTCCTGCCCCAGGAAAAGAATGACCTGGCTTTGCAGTGAGTCCCCCAGCGGCCCGGCCTCTCCCCCACCCCCACCCCGATCCCGGGGGCTGCCTGCCTCCAACCTCAGGGCTCTGCACTCCCAGACCTTGCAACATGAGTTTGAGGGGGACCTTCAAGAGCCTCTGCCAGGCATGCTGGAGGCTACTGAGCCCCCATATGAGACAGAGGGGCCAGAGTCCAAGAGGGTTGGTACTGATGCCAGGCCTCTGTCCTAGACAGTGTCTGTGTACCTATGGTCACACAGGGGCCATCGTGTGCCCTTGCAGGGGACCTGGGGGTCTAGGACTGTTGGGATGCAGGACGGGCAGGTCCCTCCTGCCCCACATGCTACCCCCTGCCCCCCATACTCTCTCGTCCCAGGCCTGGAGACCGGATCATGCTGGTGGATGACTCTAATGAAGACTGGTGGAAGGTGATGTGGCAGGGTGGGGAGCGGAGGGTGAGCCGTGGTAGGCACCGGACTAGCCCAGAGAGCTAGAGGGCACTTTCCCTAACATCCCCCCTCCTTCCTCCACGACCCAGCCAGGCCTAGGCTCACCCTCAGGTCTTGCCTTTACTTCACCCCTCCATGCCCCAGTCTTGCTCTTTTGCCTACCTTGTGCCCTTCCCAACCCAGAAGCCCCCCAGCTAAGGGCTCAAACACAAAAGAACCCAGGATCTACAGGATGATGGCATTGGCTCTGAGTGGATATTAGGTCTAGAGAAAGCAGCTGGGGTTGGGGCAGCACAGTGCTCACTGCCAGCCTCATTCCAGGGCAAGATCGGCGACCGGGTTGGCTTCTTCCCAGCCAATTTTGTGCAGCGGGTGAGACCAGGCGAGAACGTTTGGCGCTGCTGCCAACCCTTCTCTGGGAACAAGGAACAAGGCTACATGAGCCTCAAGGAGAACCAGGTGAGGACCTGGGCCCCGCATGGCTGGAGAGGCTGGCATAGGAGGGAGATAAGTGGCGGGAACGTGGGCAAGCACCCTGGAGGAGGAGGAGGCTTGGAGCCTGGGGGCAGGAGGGAGGGCAGATTAGAAGTCCCTGGTGACCTAGTGGTTAGATTCCAGGCTTTCACTACCATGGGCTAGGTTCAATCCCTGGTCGGGGAACTGAGATTCTCACTAAGAAAAGAGAGAAAGCAGCAGCAGTGGGACTGCTGGGAACTGGGGCTGGTGGCCAACACAGGCATGGGCTCAGTTATGTTAGAGACAGCTAGGGGAAGAGCGTTGGGGTGGGAGTCCAGAGGCTTAGGTCTGAACGTTATTGTCAACCACGGGCAAGTCATTTCCCCGCTGTTACCTCCTCTGGGAAACGGGGAGTTTGTCAGGGGCATTAGACCAGCTGATCTCAAAGGTCAGCCCCGAAGTGCTGCTCGGTGTCCGCTGACCGCCTGGTTCTTGCTGCTGTGCCCTGGATTCTCATGGGATCTGCTCCCATCACCCCAGCTCCAACCACATGGTGGTCCCATCATCCCCTGGGATGGGCCCCATGGGAGGCATCAGCAGGACTCGGGGCCAGGGAGGCAGGCAGCGCCAGGCCTTAGTGTTGTGTCTCTCCCGCTCAGATCTGTGTGGGCGTGGGCAGGAGCAAAGATGCTGACGGCTTCATCCGCGTCAGCAGTGGCAAGAAGCGGGGCCTGGTTCCAGCCGATGCCCTGACCGAGATCTGAGAGGAGCCAAGAGAACCCAGAAGCCACCCCTGCCCATGCCCAGCCCTCCTAGCTTCTGGCCCCTCGCGGGGGTTCCCTCTGCTCCTCTCCTAGGGGCCACTCACCATGGCTTGGGAGCCTTCTGTACTGAGAAAGGTGTTATTTCTGGGGTCCTGGGGTGCCCTGAAGAGGTTGCAGCTCTGAGACTCGGGAGTGGGGAGGAGGAGAAAGTGGGAGGGAATGGCAAAACTCTAGGTGGGTTCCTCCGGTCCAGTTGCCATGCAGAGTCCAGCCCTGAGAGGAAGTTCCGGAGGAACGTCTGGGCTGCCTCTTCCAGAGAGCCTATCCCCGCCCACCACACCTTTGCATGCCTGACACCCCCTCTCCTCACAGAGCCTCTGCTCGGGCCCTTGTATGTGTGACCCTGAAGCTGTCACTTTGGGAGTGGGGCCCTCCTGGGTCCCTCAGCCCCAGCTCTGGGTCGGGAGGGAGCTCAGGGCTGTGGGAGGACCCTGGTCTCATCACCTCTGTCACTCCATCAACTCTCAGGAAAGTTCTGTGGCTCTCTCTCCTGTTACTTGAAACTTGGGTGGGCAGAGGAGGGGAGGGCTGAGGTCTGGGGAGAGTGTGGCAAATCAGAGGCTGTCCTCTCGAGTAGGACAGTCACCACAGAGCAACCTCACTCTACCCTTGTTCACTGGGAGAGGACACACCCAAGAGCGGCCTGCACACAGAAACCCACTGGTCCACCTGATCAAAACAATCCCCATTTCACTGTCAGGACTCCGAACGCTCAGTTCCTGTCCCAGGCCTTGCCAGGCCTGCCCCAGGAACCCCACCCTCAGGACTGACCCTGCAATAGCCCTCCCTTACCCCCTCACTCGGGGCTCTGTGGGGGACAGGGCTGCCGTTGCAGGGGCCCTTTTTCTGGCTGCATCTGGTCCCTTTTCCAGGACACAGCCCTGGGAGGAAGCGGGAGTGGGAGACAGACAATGAATTCTGTTTGACCACCAGAAAGGGAAGGGGGTAGGCACGCTGGGGAGGGGGTGTGTGGGGACACGCAAAGAGGACCCCTCCCTTGCAGGTTGCTTTTCTCTGGTGCCAACCTCCCTTTCCCCGCCAAGCTCAGAGCCTCCTCTTGTGCCCTTGATCGTGCCAGCCAATGCCACCTCCATCCTGGGCACAGTCACACCCTCCCATGTGGTGGGAGGGACACACCCTCCTACCCACTGGCCCCTGCCCCACCTCTCCGTCTCAGAGGGAGGAGGAACTCAAGCCACACTGCCCTGTTTGCTGCCATGAGGCCCCCCCAGCAATATCCCAGGGGCGGGCCCAATGCCCACTGTACATGAGGCTGCATGAGGAGTCTGCTGGGGCATTGCTGAGCCCCCAGACCCCTAATTAAATGTTTCTTGTCCCAATCTGGCTGCTCTATGTATCTATCAGCTTGGGTCAGAGGACGGGAAGGGGTGGGCGGGGCCTGGAGGTGTGGTGGGTGTGGACCAAAATAGGAGAGAGTCTGAAGGTGGAGAATGTGTTCATCTCTGAGAGGAGGGATACAGGGGCTGGGCTGGCCCTGACAGTGAGGGTCCCCGCGCCTCCTCACTCCAGATCTGAGGAAATGGAGGAGGAGGTTTGGGGGACGCCGGAGGGAGAGAGGGTGGGGCTGCGGTCATTTTCTAGTTCGATGTGGACCTGCATCGCGCAGCGGGCGGGCATGCACCTCCGCGTTTCTGCCCACCCAAAGGTGCCCCCGGAGACCAGCCGAACCCAGGGTCTGGCGGCCTCAATATCCACCCGGGATCAGCCTCGCCCCCTCAGCCCCCTAAGCCCGAGGCAGATACGTTGGCGGACCGTGCGGCCCTGAGATGACTCAATCACGCCCATCATTGGGAGCCTGGCGCAAGAGGGCCGCGGTGGCGCCCCTCCCGCCGCGGTGCCCGCCGCCCACCTGCTCGGCAGAGCCGCCTTTCCCCTCCGGCACGCCGGGCCGCGTCATCGCCCAGGCGAGCACGTCCTGGGCTATTTATAGACAGAGGGGCGCGGAGGGAGGGAGAGGCTGCGGGGGTGCCAGGGCAACAGCGTGCAGCCAGAATGCAGAGCGGGTGGGAGGCCTGCTCCTCCGGATAGGCACCCATCCGGTTCTGCCTTCCAGCCCCCCACCCCCAAATCAAGGTGGGCCAGGTGGGACCAGCCCCTGGGTCCCCAAACCACGCTTTATTTGGTCCCTTTCATCCAGGAATGATGCGGGTAGGGAGGCAGCAGAGGAGCAGGAGGAAGGTGACTCCCCTTCCTAGGACCCTTGATGGTGGGATTGGATAAAAGTGTCACAGACCCAGTGGAAAGGCTTATAAAGAGGGGAACTCACACAAATAGACACCTACTGTGTCTGGGAAACTGTGCCAGGGACTTATTTTTTCCTCTTAAGGACCCAGTGAGGAAAGTGGTGGTGTCCCCTTTTCACAGATGATGGAACTGATGCCTAGAGATATTAGGCGGCTTGCCCACGGTCATACAGATTATCCAGCCCAAACTTGTCCCTTTTTTACACAGAGCAGCTGAGGCCCAGAGCAGACTCATAACATGCCCAAGGTCACCCAGCAAATTAATGGTCGAGCTGGTTTCAGAAATTCTATCTCTCACTTCCCAGTTCCATTCTTCCCCAACTTGACCCTGGGTTCCTCAGAGCCTTAAACCAGTATGATGGAAACAGAGACACCTGGAGATGCTGGAGGGGCTCCAGGGATCAAGACTTCACCCCCTGGAGACAGTCAGAGACTTTCAGCCAAACCTTCTGAACACCCACTTGTGTCTGTACCAGCCGGCAGCTGGCCTGGACCCCCGCCTCCCCCCAGCTCATTTGCCGCACTGCTGAACACAGCAGCTTTTTCGGGTGGCTGAACCACCCAAAGCAGGCTCACAGCCTGGGGGCTGGGAACAGCTGGTGCCCCCGCTGTAGCCGCGGCCCTCCTCTGTGTCCACGCTGGGGGTGGCAGGAGTAGCAACACCATTGGCCTGGGGTGGAGGATGCTCAGCAACCCCCTGGTGGTGCCCACCCACCATTTGGCTATTGTCTGTGCCCTCTGTCCCCTACCTCAGCCTGAGCTTAACCTGGGTACCCTGAGAGATTAAGGTTATCTAGGTTTAGGGGAGATGCAAAAAGGAGGGAAGTCTGGGGGCCAGAAACAAGAGGCCTAAAAGGGCAGGAAGATGGGAACCAGAGGTGGAGGCAGGGAGATGCAGACAGAGTAAGGCCCCCCCATCTTACTAGCCCTACTGCCTTTGGCTCCTTCAGCCTTCCCTCCTCCCCACCTCCTTAACACCCATTCCCCAATGCTTAGGACGTTGGGGGCACCTGCTGAAGAGTGCGAGGAAGACAGCGCATACCTCCAGCCTCAGCTCTCCCTGTGCTTTGGGAAGCCAGCCCAGGTGGTTCATCTGTTCACCTCAGAGATAGCACCGAGGACCTTAGCGTTTCTCCAGGCGCAGCAGCTGTGCTCGTATCTGTCATGTGCAGCCCACTCTGAGTCACCCCCCCACCCCCCACCCCATGCACATCTGAAGGAATCAAAGGTGGGTGCTGATGTTCAAGCCAAGCTTGGGTTCTGGGGGGCCCTCCGGGCTTCAGTTTCCTTCTCCAGAAATGGAGCTGGACTTGCTTAGGGAGTCTTTACCTGGGGCCATGAACCCCTTTAAAGGGTATGCAAAATTATATGATGGGACCAGTTGCATGGAAATGTCTTTTTTTTCCCTTAATTTTTATTTATTTATTTTTGGCTGTGTTGGGTATTTGTTGCTGCGCGCCGGTTTTCTCTAGTTGCGGTGCGTGGGTTTCTCATTGCAGTGGCTTCTCTTGCTGAGGAGCATAGTCCCTAGCGTGCGAAGGCTTCAGTAGTTGCGGCATGTGGGCTCAGTAATTGTGGCTCATGGACTTCATTGCTCCGCAGCATGAAGAATCTTCCAGAACCAGGGACTGAACCTGTGTCCCTTGCATTGGCAGGTAGATTCTTAACCACTGGACCACGACGAAAGTCCCAAATGGACATGTCATTTCATTAGAAGTTCTCAAGGCTCCAGGACTGGAAGAGATCCAGTGATTACTTTAGGGGATCTGTCTGCTGAGGGGGCCCTCCCAGGCACTGCCTGGAAAGGGGTTAGAGGCCGGTGGTGGAAAGAGGTAACCTTAGGCCTGGAGTGAGCTTCAGAAAGAAGTGATTAGATGCAAGCCTTCCCAAGAGATAGGCTCCTACAACCTAATTCTTCCCTCCCCCTCCCTTCAGCCCTTCACCAAAGTAAGGCAGTTTCCTATATCTTCAGTGACCTGTGGTCTGGCTTGCCTTGTGGCTCAGATAGTAAAGAATCTGCCTGCAATGTGGAAGACCCGGGTTCATTCCCTGGGTTGGGGAGATCCTGGAGAAGGAAATGGCAAGCCACTTCAGTATTTTTGCCTGGAGAATCCCATGGACAGAGGAGCCTGGCAGACTACAGTCCATGGGGTTGCAGCGTCAGACACGACTGTTAGGACTACCACTTAACTTCATTTCAGTGACCTGTGAGAGAATAGCACCATCTCCTGGTCCATGATGGCAACCTTTTTCTGTGCAGGCGGCTCAGGAGCCCCAGTGAAGGTTCTAATTGTCCTTCCTGTCATCTCTGTACTGCCTGGAGGAGGTGGAGGTGGGTGGCCTTCCATGCCCTTCCTCCTCTGGTCCAGGCATGGGAAGGTGTCTCATGCTCCAAGCAGCTTGGTGATAGCCCTTCTTCTTCCAGGCCACAGCTTCCCCATTTGGAATGATAGGCTTAGAGCAGGTCCTATGGATACACTATGCACAGGCTGGTATGGTGGCAACAGGCAACCCCAAATCAGTGTCCTCTCAGCCCAGATTCTGATGCACATGGGTGGTGGTCGAGGTTGTCTGGACTATTCTGTCTGTGCCTCCCTGCCTTGGGTTACCCATCTCTCTACTGTCCAGAATGGACAAGGAGCCTAAAGGCAGAGATGGGGACAGGTCTGCTGCCCTCAAGATCACTTTAGCCCTGCCTTTCCCACACCAAATGCAGATCTGCACACCTGCCCATTACACACCCTGAAGACCCCTTACTGGCCTTCTCATTACTCCAAAACAAGAATTCCTCCTGAATACAGGTAGAAGGCAGGGAAGTAACCAGGAGGGGCACCAGTCATAGCTGTTCCCCTTTCCTTCCCACTTCTCACCGGAGCTGACACTTCTGTATTTGATTGGTTGACTGATCCCTTCCACCTGGACACCAGTCCCTCAAACTGTTACCCACTCAAAATATTCAAGTGAGCTTTTCCAAGCATCCTCCACTGACTGGATCCTTCTGACCATCAAAGACGTCTCTTGCCCAGTCTTCCAAAGCTTGAGGCCTGGGAACCAAGCCAGGTTATTTATCTCAAATTCATTCTCCCCATCCCTAATGATGCAACACTAATTCAGGCTGAACAGGTGACTCCCAACATGTGGCTTAACCTCTTTTCTCATCTGAACATGGAGAAGCAAATACCCTACTTTATAATGTTAGAGAACCAATGCAAGTCAATGTAAATGCCTCAGTATCTGGCTCATAGAGCACATACCTTATTGAAAGATTTATTGGTTATTACTACCATACAACAGGGAAAATCAAACCTACTTCTCATCTGCAGAGTTAACCCAGAATGGCTTTGACAAGTGTGTCACGTGCCTTTGTTCCAACTCTTGCCAACAAAGTCTTTTTTGGCCCCCTTTTGATGCTTATAAAGCAAAAAACAAAACAGGAAACAGTACTGATAAGGAAAGAAAAAAAGGTTTAGAAATTTTAAATAGGGATGCTCAAAATGATGGCTTCAGTTCTATCTCAATAAGGCTGTCTAAAGAGCTCAGGCAGCAGCCAGCAGTTCAGGTTCAGATCACACCTTCTGGACCAGTGGCGGTGGTTCAATCCCCGCTGTCCTGGGGTTCCAAGGCAGCAGACTGCAACTCTGAACCTCAGTGCAGTTGAGCACAAGCATACTACTTTCTGTCGTTTTTAATTAATGTACAACTCACAACTGAATACCAACCAAAAACCAACATCTGAGACCGTGTCTGAAGTGCCACTCATGCTCTGCTGTAAAGGGCAGTTTTGAGGCACAATATCCAAAGCCTGGGTAGAAGTCATTCCTCCCCTCCCTTCAAAGTAGGCCCCACACGCCATGGATGGAGGGGGCATGAGCCTGACCAGAGGCTAGGAGTCAAGGAAGCAACAAAGCAGGAACCCAGGGAAGGGTCTGTATCCCAGTCCTCAGTGCTGGTCCTGTAAACAGTGAAGACCCCACTGAAGACTATGGAAGCACAGAGGTAGGCAGATAAAGGCTTGTCTTTTATTGAATGAGTGATCTATGCAATTGCCGAGGCCACTATGTACAGAGAAGAGGGGGAGAACTTTATTTCTTGGTCTCTTCCTCCTTGGACAGAGTCTTGATGATTTCCTCTTTCTTGGCCTGGAGCCGCTCTTCACGGCGCTTGCGGGCTTCCTTGGTCTTAGACCTGCGGGCCTCAGCCTGGTCCCTGGAAAAAAGAAGATGGGTGAGCTGCTGGGAACACCAAAAGCTGATTCAACTAACCAACAGCCCCACACTATCCCAACACTGATGGCATGCGGGTGTGTCCAAGACACAGCAGTATGTATCTCTAACATAACAGCTGTATTCTGGACAGACTGCATGGAAGTTAAGACTAGACATTAGCATATTTTAAATGTCTCAGAACTTACGCCAGAAGCTTCTTGCGAGCCTTGTCTGCCTTCAGCTTGTGGATATGTTCCATGAGGATCCGCTTGTTTTTGAACACGTTACCCTTCACCTTCAGGTACAGGCTGTGATACCTGTAGGGTACAAGGGTTATTAGAGGCTCTGGTCAGCAATGGCATCAATAGAGGTGGGCCCTGATCTGCTCTTCTACACAAGGCCCCTAAGCATGTAGAGTTCCTGTCCTCTCCCCTCCTGGTGCAGAGAATTCTTTCCCTCATCCAAGACTTTCTGCACAATTAGGAGACAGCAAGAGCTCACTTGGCAGATATTGGGCTACCCTGATGGTATACGCAGGGAGGATCGAATGGAAGAACTTTCCTAAGAAAAGTGTAAGACACATGGCTCTCCGCCCAAGGCCAATGAGACAGAGCTTGCATCTGTGCAAAGAACAAGTCAGCAAAGCCACAATGGATCTTGGTGAGGCCAGGAGAATGTACTTACATGTGGCGGTCAATCTTCTTAGATTCACGGTATCGTCTAAGCAGCCGGCGCAGAATTCTCATCCTCCTCATCCAGGTTACCTTCTCGGGCATTCGAGCATTGGCAGTACCCTTTCGCTTACCTAGGAAGAAGAGTCAGGCTCATCATAGTGCATCTGGGTTACTAGAGCCAGCTGATTAGTCACAACAAGAGCCACTAACTTCTGCAACACTCTATAGTCCACCGAGTCATGTACCAAGAGTTGTACCTCATCTTAGGTAGCATTATTTCCATTTTACAGATGATCTCAAGTATTAAACTTCTTTCATTTACTCAATTTTCAAAGAAGCAGAAACAAGGCAATTATCTCTCATTCACTTCAGGCAGAATGTGAATACTCCAAGGCACGCACTGAGGCAGCCTGCACCAGGTAAGCTCTAAGATCTTAAAAGGCGGTGTGACCTTCATCTCCCCAGATCATGCTGACCTTACAAAGTGATGTTAGGATTTATAGGATGACATTTCCCAAGTATCCAGTAGGATCCCTGGCAAGGTATAGGTGCTCAATTGGTATTTCTACCAATACCATCAATTCCCACACCAGTGCCATCGTTCTGATTTGCAGACAGAAAAACACACCAAGCATCATGGACTAAGAAAAGGGTTCAAAATAAGTCAGAATGGGGAAAGA
Organism: Bos taurus; assembly: GCF_002263795.3. Taxonomy (NCBI): domain Eukaryota; kingdom Metazoa; phylum Chordata; class Mammalia; order Artiodactyla; family Bovidae; genus Bos; species Bos taurus. The sequence continues at coordinate 39,696,232 of NC_037346.1, read as the reverse complement.
TTCTGAATTGATCCCAGTCTACATTTAATCACCTATCTTTCCCCAAGTCTTGGAACAAACAGAACACACTTACCTATACCCATATGCCTGCCTTTCCGGCGAGCCAAGGTGTTTTTCCGGCATCGAGCCCGGGAATGGACAGTCACAGGCTTCCGGATGATCAGCCCATCTTTGATCAGCTTCCGGATCTGCTGGCCTGGGAAATCACAATATACCTGGTCAGTCAGGTGGGCCCTAGTCCCACCAGTCATAACTCACGAGTCCAAACAGGACATGACAGAGCCATGGCTCACATCCCCGATTTTCAAAAATGGTACAAACGGGGGACCTTCTATTTCTTTCCTTAAAAAAAAAAAACAAAAACACAACAAAACTTCTATCCTTTTAGATGTCTAATAGCACTCAAAATATACGTATTTGGGGATATGTGATCAAAATAGTATACAGATATGGCCTAGTCCTTCAGATTCTGTCTTACCTATTAGCTACCAGTCTAAAATAAGGATTTTCTGAGCACATATGACAATAACACAAACCCAAACAGAAAAGAATTTCCCTGACAAAGATTCCTGCTAAACTTTCATCAGCTCCTGAAGCTTCTCACAGGCCAATCTGTACACTTCCTTAAAGAATTCTGTTAGGTCAGTTCAGCCAGAAACCCCCTAACCTGTTTCCTCTTAGTTATTTTTCTTTATTTAAAAAAATCCATTAGTTTGTCGTCCTCTTAGTAATTTTTCATCCACTGACCCCCTTCACCATGCTCCTTGGCTATAAATTCCTACTTGCCCACTGTATATTCAGATTTGAACTTCCCAATTCATCACTTCATTTCCTTGGCCATCTCTACAGGCCTCCCCCCAATCCCCGAGTCCCTGTACTGTCTCTCCAAAAATTTCTCACATAGCTATAAAACAGAACATCCACTCTAGCGATATTTATTAATGTTAACACTGAGTGGTTGCCATCAATTTCCATCCTGTCATTCTGACAAAGATCAGGAAGAGAACCTCTGGCAATCCATATTTTCATGGCTCCTCCATTTTATGAGACCCCCCACCCCTCCGCCAGGACTGTAAGCTAGATTATGTTAACAGTCAACATAATTGTTGTCACCTTTCATTGCACAAAGGATGAGAAATGGGGAGGGTAAAGGAGGAACGTAGACCCCAAGAACTCACGGGAGTTGGCATTGGCGATTTCATTGGTCTCATTGGGGTCCAACCAGACTTTCTTCTTGCCACAGCGAAGGACACTGGAGGCAAGCCTCTTCTGAAGCCTGAGCATACTGTGACAAGCAGAAAACACTATCAGGTCCTGGAAACCATACCTGGGCAAGGCTGAGCATCCCCAACAAAACCTGCCCAGCCCACGTAGACAACGTCTGTGGGTTTGTTTTCCCCTCTAGAAAATAAGATTAGCGAATAAAACGGGAATGAAGAGGGGGGCTTACGCCTTTTCTGGTATCCAGCACGAAAAATAGTGTTTAACGTGAAGAATCTGTGGCCAGTGGACTGTTTCCTGGGCTCGTTTGTCTCTTATCTCGGCAATAAACTAGCTTTAAAAGTTTTCTTAATGATGGGTCTACGGGGCAGAAGCCATCAAAGTGCTAGGATCGCCGCGCTTTTGGCAGGCAGAGGCCTGGGGCCTATTTGCGGCCTGTCCTACGTCACATGGAAGCAGGGATGGGCTCGGAGTCACAGATTGCCCCAGCGAGTTAAGGGGGCCACAGCCCAGTCCCCGCCGCCGCCTTTCCTCTGCCCAAGTGGGTCGCCTCAGACACGTGCAGGGCGCGTAGCCAGCCCTCCCCCGGCCTAGAGTTCCCGAGACGTCCCCCTACCCACTTCCCCTCGAGGCCGGGCGCTAGTGTGCTCCGGCTACCCCAAGCTCCAGGACCAGCCGCTTCAGGGCGGCCTCTGCCCTGTCTTTTCCAGTATGGGGCGCGGTACTGAGCCCCGCAAAGTAAAAATCAACCAGGATCAGAGACACAAGAGCGCTTACCTCATGGCCGCGGCCGCAGCGGCGAAAGGAAAGAGCTTGCTCTCGCTAGGCTCCTCCCATTATCTGTGAAGGGGAGAGTCCATCCCCCGTTCCGCTTTCGCCCGTATTCCCGTCCGGTCCTTTCATATTCCGCCACCCTATACTTACTTATATATTCTGAAAAGACCCAGAGTAATAGAAGTCTAACATCAGGAGTCGGTTTTAAACTTTAAAACATGGAAAATATCCCCCTTCGGTATGCCAAAGTGGTATAGTCCGACTTCCTATTAGGCATGCGCAGCGAGGGTACCCGATTACGTGGGTAGTGGAAGCCGGAAGTCCGCTGGATTGCGCAGGCGGGATAAAGGGGGCTTGCTACAGTGGCCTACTTCTCCCAGGTGTAGTGGGTTCTGTGGAAGGGTGTTTTATTAATGGGCGGGGTGGAGGGGAATGAAGCAAAAGAGAATGAGCTGAGATACCAGACAAAAGCAAGCTTTTATTCACTCTCCCAGTAATTGGGGAGCCCTGGAGTGCAGGTCATTAGTTTTTGAGCCACTGTGGTCCTTAATTACTTAGTGCCTCCATTTCCTCCTCTGTATAGTGTACCTGTATAGTTATGATATATCTAATTTGCAAAAGAAGGCGTTAAGACAAGCTCCATGATGGCAGGATGGGTTTGGCTCATACAGCTTGGCACATAAGTAAGCACTTGAGAAATAGCAAGTGAGTGAAAGAATAGTTGGGAAGTCTTTTTAAATCAAACGACAGGACCTCTCATAGTTCTTTCTTCTTGCTTCGGAGAACCGAAGGCTTGGTTAAGAACCCAAGGAGAACATTCCAAGGTCCAAGAAACATAAAGCTGGGTTCTGGTAATAACTTCTTACTTTGCTCCAGCTGGTAACCCCATATCTATCATCTGAACTTTCCTGGCTGCTAAATAGAGCATGCATGCTAAGTTGCTTCAGTCGTGTCCTACTCTTTGTGACCCTTTGGGCTGTAGTCCTCCAGGTTTCTCTGTCCATGGTATTCTCCAGGCAAGAATACTGAAGTGGGTTGTCATTTCCTCCTTCAGGAGATCTTTCTGACCCACATAACCAACTTTCCTCTCTTATGTCTCCTACATTAGTAGGTGGGTGCTTTACCACTAGGGCTAGCTGGGAAGCCAGCTAAATAGTGCTGATGAGGTCCAAAAGAGGAAGGGAAAGAAATTCCCTGATGGTCCAGAGGTTTTGACTCTGTGCTTTCACTGCCTGAGGGCCCAGGTTTGATCCTTGGTCAGGGAACTAGGATCCCACAAGCAGTGTGGTGTGGCCACCCTCACCCCCTCAAAAAAAAAAAAAAAGAGGAAGGGGATCAAAATTCATGCCACTTTCTCACAATAGAGAAATCGAAAACCCAGGTCTTTCTACAAAACCCAGGCCTTCTCTGTCATGCCAGGCTCTCTTGTGTCCAAGGGAAAGATGGGAGCCCTGCTCAGGGTTGGATCTTAGGGCTGACCCACACCTGTTGCAAAACCCAGGGTGAGAAGGAGGAGTCAGTGTATTCCCCAGACTCCCCTCCAGCAGAACACAGCAGGTTGGCTTATTTTACTTTTAGCAGCGCCGGTTTGCAGGCTCTTAGTTCCCCAGTCAGGGATTAAACCTGGGCTTCCCTGGTGGCTCAGACAGTAAAGCTCCTGCCTGCCATGTGGGAGACCCCGGTTCGATCGCTGGGTCTGGAAGATCCCCTGGAGAAGGAAATAGTAACCCACTCCAGTACTCTTGCCTGGAAAATCCCACGGACAGGGGAGCCTGTTAAGTTATGGTCCATGTGGTCACAAAGAGTTGGACACGACTGAGCGACTTCACTTTCACTCAGCAGTGAAAGCCTGGACTCCTAACCACTGGACTGCCAGAAAACTCCCAGCTTGGCTTATTTTAGAGTTATTGAACCTGGGCAAATCTCCATTCTACTTCTCATTTCTCTTTTTTGTGGAGCCCGGGAAGGGGTCAAGCAAGGTGGTAACAGGTGCTCCTGTCAAAATTGACACTCTCCCCTCCCTTCCCTACCTCACCCCTGCCCTGCACAGCATCTTACAGCATCTCCAAACATCTCAGAAACCCATCATTTAATTTCCTCTTCCTCCCAAAAATCCCAGGTGACAAAGACACCACAGTACCAGCAAACCCGTTTTACAGGAGAGGTGTACTGATGTGCCCAGAGCCACACCACCAGAAAGAGCCTGAACCAAGTTGGCACTAAGGCCGCTTGCCAGAATCCTCTAGTCCTTTTAGCTTCACAGATCATGGTGGTTGGGGTCCAGGCCTTGGATATCTGTCCCCAAATAAAGGATGAAGGGGGAAACAATTCCAGGTGACAGGTCATTAGATCTGATTTTCGCCACTCTCCAGTCTCAGCTCCACATTTCTTCCTCCTCCTCCCTCTCTACCCAGGAACACAGACCTCACCCAGGCCCACCCCTGGCCTTTTGGAAAGGTTTGGGGGATAGCTGTTAGCGCTAGGGCAATAGGACTCCTGAATCCCTGGAATTTCTTGTTGCTGTCTCTGCTGAACTCCGTTTGGACACCCTCCCCACCCCAGCTTCAGCCTCCAGCCATCCAGCACCAACCTATTTGGGAGGGAGGGACCTTTCTGTTTGGCTTAAGGCGGTCTGGGACAACAGTGGGGAGAAAGGAGTTAAAGCTGGGTCCCAGGATCACAAGGGCTGGGAAGTTCCGGTGGCCCAGCCTGGAATGGAATGGGGAGACCAGCTAGGAAGAGCGGTTTGGGACGGAAGCGGGGGGCGGTGCCAGCCATGCTAATCCGCGCTTCGGTTCCATCCGCGCTTGGCATCCACTGGTAAACCGCACCCCCTCCCTCCCGCTCTCAGCTCCTTGGCAAGGTTTCTAATGTCCCCCAGAGTGGCCACCCTCACCCTAGGCCAGTCGGAGACCTGAGCTCGCCGGGAGAGGCGTGCGTCCCTGCAGCCTCCCTCCCATTGTCTGTGCAGAGCAAGCGGAGGGGCTGCGAGGGGCGGGGCCGCGACTGGCGGAGGGAGGGAGGGAGGGAGGGACGGGTGGGAGCGGAGGGGGCGGGGGGAGATGCTGAGCCTTCAGGGGCGGAGGAGGCGGCGGCAGCAGAGGAGAGAGCGGGAGGAGGGAGGGAACGCAGGAAGAGGGCAACCGAAGGCCGGGCCAGGTGGCTGGACCGGGTGCTGGCTACGCTGTTCTCGGTTCCGACGGCCTCTCTCATGCGTTGAGGGCGCCCGGCTGGGCCGGGCCGGCGGCCGGAGGGGAGGCTCCTCTCCATGGTCCAGAAGACCAGCATGTCCCGGGGCCCTTACCCATCCTCCCAGGAGATCCCCATGGAGGTCTTCGACCCCAGCCCACAGGTGAGGTGTGATGGCCGGGATCGAGGGAAGGGGGCCGCTCCCGTGGACCTTGTGGGGTCAGATCGAGGGGGGACCGGGGAGAAAGGGGTTATATGCCCGGCGTGGAGGGGAAAAGGCTCTGCGCCCCCCATCCCTGCCAGTGAATGATTGATGGGCGCTTGGCTGGGAGTTATGCTGCGGTTTTGCAGAGCGGGGAGGGGGCGGTCGGGCCGCCTGTCACCCTCGCCTCCTCCTCTCCCCCGCGTCAGGGGCTTTGCTCCTTGGGTACCGGCTCCAGTGGGTTAAGAGTGTGGGTGCTGGCGGCGGGATCCGTGGGTTGAGGGAGGCTAGAGAGGGAGCTCAGGCAAAGGGGGCGACGCAGAGCACGCTCAGGGGCTCCGGGCGGGTGTGGGTGGAGTGGGGGTGGCACTGGGAGATGGCCGAGGCGGTGGTCAGAGGGCGGTGCCAGCAGGCCTTCAGAGCTACGGACACTGGCCCTCGAGGGTGGGGAAGGTACCAGCACCGAGCTAGGCCCCCGTCCCAGCCACTTCAGTTCCACCTCTATATTAGACCACCTCCCCTCCCCCGACACCCGTGTTAGCCCTTCCCGACCCATCCCCCTAGCCCCAGAAAACGCCTCCAAAGTTTGGAAAGTTGGATGGATGCCAACTCACTGTCCTGGAGGGGAAGAAATTGTGTTACCTGGGGGAACGGGGGGGGGGGGGGGGCTGCCTCCCCACCCCCACTCACACTTTTCCTGTACCAACTGGTTACCCCCAAGAAGGGATATTCTTGGGGGTGGAGGGTGCCGGTGGAGTGACCAGCAGAGTCTGGGGTGGTCGTCCCCAAGAATTTCTCTGGGACGTCCTTTTCCATTCTGGCAACACCCCAAGGCTAGGATAGCATTAACTCTTTTCTTGCTGTGGCCAGCCTGGAGCAACTGTAACCACCATGATAGTATGGCTGATGGGCACGTGGGGCGGGGGGGTGTCAGATCAGACCTAAAAATACTTCCCTTCTCCACCCCAGGCCCCTTGGAGCCTGGGAGGCAGCTGACCGGGCCCTTCCTTTCAGCTGTCCCTTGTCCCTCTGGGTGCCACTCCCTTTTCCTAGCCTGGGATAGTGGTGATATTGTGAAAGAGAGCCTTGTGCTCACTGGGGGAATCCTCTTAAATTCATAGGGATCCTCAGTCCTTAAGGTTGGATATATGTCTGGTTCCAGAGAAGGTGAGGGAGGGAGGATTCTTGAAGGGTTCCCAGGTGTCTTGCCCATCTATCCATCCATCTCTTGTACTCAAGCCCAAGGAACCAGAGCCTCTAGTCTGATTATGGCTTATCTAGCTTCTTTGGCAAAGAAACTCTAGGATGGAGGTTGTGGACAGCAGCTTGGAGGGCCTGGACCCTCAATCATCCCCTCTCACTCTAGATTGCCTGGGGGCTGATGTGTATATGTGAGTTGGGGAGGGCAAAGAAGCAGCCCCCTTCCTAGGAGGCCTGGAAATACCTGAATAGGTGGCTACTTGAGAGGTCAGGCAGTGTCCACACCACCCAAGCCAGGAGCCCAGCCAGCGGGACTGAGCCCGGCTTCCCGGAGGCCCTGCAGGGGCTGTGTCCTCGGTTTTTCTTGGGGGAGGGCCAAGGGACATTTAGATTTATGCAGCCTGGTGGGCATCATGGGACAGGAAGTGGGCAGTGGCAGCTGAGGGCTAAAGGGCTTGATGTCTCTTGCCCCCTTGGGAAGAGGTATGATCACTGTGATTGTGAAAAGGGGGCTGAAAAAAAGTCCTACCAGGATGAGGGGTATGCTAAATCTGCCCCCATGGGTCAAGGTTGGGGTTAGATATTTACTTTCCAAATACAGTTTCATGTCCCCTCCCCTCCTCCCTAGAAATCTAATAGTTTTAGGTCTCTTAAGACCAGAGAGCTGCAACTCCCCTCCCCACTCTGCAAAAAACAAGGCAAGAGTTGGGCTCAGGAAAGTCAAGCTGGGCCTGGGTTGGCGATTCCTCTTCTCTCTGGGGGCTATAGGTGCACACAGCCCCAGTCTGCTCCAGCTGAAGTGGAGAGGGAAGGGGACTTTCCCAGGGGCTGTCTCCACACCCCCAGCACTGCAGGCAGTCTCTCCCTTCCCCCCAGGCCTCTGCAGCCTGCCCAGCGTCTTAATTAGCTTTGCTGCCTAATGAGCTTCCAGCTTCTCAGCACCTCCCCTTTCCCAACCTCTGACTTGGTTCGGGGGTTTCTGTGTGTGCTTCCTAGGGCTCTCTTGCTCTGTCCCCCACCCCATGGCTGTGGTCTGGGCCCTCCCTCTCCCTCGGGCTGTACCATCCCAGGAAGAAGATGGAGGGGCAGGCTCTTGAGATTAGGGAATGATATTGCCAAGGCTTGGCGGTAGTTCTGGACTTGATGGGATGAGGGTTGGGCAAGGGTCTTTGAGATTCTACTCTTGTCCCTTCCTGGCCTCTCCAGGGCAAATACAGCAAGAGGAAAGGGCGGTTCAAAAGGTCGGATGGGAGCACATCCTCGGATACAACATCCAACAGCTTTGTCCGCCAGGTAATGGGGAGGCTGGGTTGAGAGGAGGGAGGTGGCTGGTTGGTGGAGACCAGGATTGGTGAGCTCCAGGCACCCTCCCCCACGTCATTTGTTACCTGCCTAGAACCACCCCATCACCCTTACACCCCATGACCTCCTCTGCATATACTGTCAGCTGTACCCACTCCCTCAGCCCCCGCCCAGCCCCTCCCCCAGCACCAGGCACCAGCCCCTGCTGCCTGCCTGCGTCATCTCATTCAGGGACAGCCTGGCCTGCCTCCTTCTAGCTTGCTTCAGGCTGTCACCCACTCCCCCTGCCGGCTGTCTTCTTCCATGTCCTCCCCCAGAATCTGTGACAGCATGGGGTAGAGGGAGGTCCTATGAAATGAGGAGCCAGGACATTTGGGTCCCTGGAGCCCTGATTAGGTATGGATCCGGGGAAACGCCCTCCTCACATCCAGTTGTGACTGTTGTTTAATATGCAGAGAGAATGTGTGTTGAGGAGGGTGGAGGAGAGGCAGCAGGAAGTTGATTTTAGAGAGGACTTCAGCCCAGCACCCCTGAATGAAAGGGCAGGGGTTATAACTGAATGGCCTTCTGGGGTCTTCTGTTCTCAGTCAGGAAGTTGCCATTCTCATCTCTGTTCTAACTCTCAACCCCAGGCCATCTCAGGCTCAGGGAGAAGCAGTGAGAGAGCCCTGTGGTTGCTATGACTACAGAGCATCTCAACAAAGCCTGGTACCCAAAAAAGGCGAGAGGGGCTTAGGATCAGACAAGGAAGGAGTACGTTGAAGAAAAAATGGGCAGGCACATGAGGACAGAGGACAGTAGGAAAGTCAGTCACCCCCAGGCCAAGAGAGAGAGGATGATGCCAGGCAGATCCACTACTGACTGGAGTGAGGCCCTTCTTTTTGATTCTTATGTCTCCACAACACTTGGCACTCAAAAGCCCAGGCCTGACTTGAGAGGATCAGGAAAGGGACCTTTCATCCCAGGATTCCTAAATACACATACAAATGGGAAGTCCTTTCCCTCATCCCCTGTGTGTATTGTAGGACTGGGGCAGGGCCAGGGCTAGGAAAAATGACACCGTGCTCAGTGGAGCCCCTCTTGACAGAAAAGGGCCTCATTCCTTCAGTGTTTGCCAACCCAGGGGATCAGACCCCAGTTTCCAATCCTTTCTCCTCTCAGCTCCCCAGCTCTGACCCCCAGTAGGTGGCAGGGAGTGGGGGGGCAGGCCTTGCCACATCTCTGAGCTAAATATACCCTAGCAGTTTGCACATGTAGCAACTCTGCTTGTAACCTGAGCCCCCTGGGGGAACGGGCAGTTTGGGCCACCCCCTAGGCCAGCAGGGCCAGGCACTGAGGGCGCCGGGATGGAGGCGCCCAACCAGACCCTCGTAGTGGTGAGCTGGGGATGGAGTGAAGGTGGGGGTGGGGGGCGGGAGCAGCCCCTCAGGAAAGCTGGTGGGAGGCCTTCACTCCAGCCTATTTCCTTGCCTTCTCACTGTTCCCTTGTCTCCCGCCATTTCTGGTATGCACGCACTTGTGTGTGTGTGTGTGTGCATGTGTGTGTGTGTGTGTGTGTGTGTGTGTGTGTGTGTGTGTTGGGGTCAGTAAGTGCTTGCCCCTCTCCATCTCTGGGTCTGTTCCTCTGGCTCTCCTGGTGGCTGTCTTCCTGACTCTGAGTGCTCAGGAGGGATAAAGAGTAGTTGATTCACTGGTTTTCACTCTTTCCTTTGTATCGCTTTTCCAGCTTCTATGAAAACCCCACCCCACCCCCTGGTTTTCCTCTCAGAGTCTCCCATTTTCCTGATTTGGCTGGGAAATGGATGGGCCGCTGCACTGGCTGATGACGAGGGCACTCTGGGGAGATGGGACCTGGTCTTCTTTCTTTCCGAGGTCCCCTCCATACCAGGCTAATGGGCATTCTTGGCCAAGTGATCCCTTCCTGTCTTCAGAAAGAAACCCTCCCACCCCTGCAGTCTTACCCTTTCGTCACATCCCCTCCGGCCCTTTGTAGCAATAAATCCACACTTCTGGCTCCCGTCCTCACGTTCCCTTGGGGACACAGACACTGAGGGCGCCCCCCTGCCCCTCCCCTGTACGCACACACAGGGACCTGTATGCATTCAGTCATGCACCAGGACATACCACAGAGCACACACTCCCGAACAGACTTGAAGTTGCACATCCAAATACACCCGTGAAAGAGCATGTTCATTCACCTCCTGGGCTATGTGTGCCTTACACGTGTGTCTGCATTGCTGAGGGAGTTCCTTATGTCCTGGGATGGTCCGTGTGGTCAAGGCCAGCATCCTGGCACACCCAGACTTCTGAACCTGTCTTAATGCTGGCAGTTGGCTGCCCTAATGCAAGGGAAAAGCCTGCTTGTGTTCTTCTCTTGATGTGTTTCTCCTGTCTGCCCCACCCCAGGAACTTTGGGTTCTTTTTTGTATCTTATAAGAGTCTAAGGGTTGGGGCTTTCCAGCTTCTGGCAGGGGAGGTAGGATTCTATTTTCCCTCGCCCTTGAGCAGAAGGTAGCAAATTTTTGTGTGGCCCTAGCACATGGAGCAGGCTGCCCATGGCCACCAGTGCAGAGGGCTCAGACCTAAGCTGGTGGCTGTGGCCCCTGGAAGGACTCACTGGGCCTGTGCTGGGTCTGTCTCAGCGGGTTCTGGGAGCAGGGGAGGGAAGGAGGAACAGGGAATGGAGACTGACCGTTGGCACTCTGCCTCTGCACTGCACCCTATCAGGTTCCCACCCCTCCCTGGGCCCCAAGCAGCTGTCCTTGGACCTGCCATAATTCCCTGCTTGTTGCTATCACCCTTTCTAGGGCCACACTCTTCCCAGGGGCCTGCAGACCTCATTCTCAGGCTCTTCCTGTCTAATGCCGCCACCTCCTAGCCCTTGTGGTCTCACACTGGTGCCTTCTGCGGCCCAGGAGCTGGGGAGGCGGCGTTGGCCCTGAGCTGGCCCTGTCTGTTTTCAGGGCTCAGCAGAGTCCTACACCAGCCGTCCGTCAGACTCTGATGTGTCTCTGGAGGAGGACCGGGAAGCCTTAAGGAAGGAGGCAGAGCGTCAGGCGTTAGCCCAGCTAGAGAAAGCCAAGGTGAGAAAGATGGGAGGGGCTGTGCTGGCATTGTTTCCCTTACCTCGTGCCTTGGAGACAGCCTGAACAGACCTGAGTCAAGTCTTGGCCCAGCCACTTCCCGGCAGATGTACGCCTCCTATGTGCCTCTGTCTTTCATCTGTAAAAGTGTAAGCTATAATACCTGCCTCCTTATAAAGTGCAATAAGTGCCTAAAACTCTTGCCACACGTAACAGGAGCTAAACATTTCCACTCTTTCTGGGTTGGCTCTTACTAGCTGTGAGATCTTAGGCCATTCACTTAACCTTTCTGAACTTCAGTTTTCCCATTCATTCAAGTGAATATGATAATAGCACTTTGTAGGATTTTTGTAATGAATAAATAAGATAATGGGTGTGAAACATATAACACAGTGCCTGGCACACTAAACAGTAGCTGCTATCATGATCACTACTATTATTATTATTACTGTGACTGTTCCTTCTTGGTGTCATTCTGGGGTCCCCCATAACCTATACTTATTCCCTGATGCCCCCCTCCATCCTGAGAGGACTGAGTTCTGTTTTTTGCTGTTTTTTTTTACTGTGAAATTTAATATGCACGTAAAAACCTGCATAAGCCATTCAGTGAATACTTTTGTTTTTTTAATAAAAATTTTTTTGATGTATAGTTGATTTACAGTGTTGTGTTAGTTTCAGGTGTGCAGCAACATGATTCAGTTATACATGCATTTTTCATTATTACAAGATTTTGAATATAGTTCTCTCTGCTATACAGTAGGACTGTGTTTACTTTGTGTATAGTAGCGTGTATAATGTGTATCTTAATGAAGAATTTACAAAACAAACCTCTCCATAATCACCACCCCAGTCAGGAAGTTGTACATCCCATTGTGATTTAACTCTCTGGTTGTCATCCACCCTGGGTGCCTCCTCTAGACCAAGCCGGTGGCATTTGCTGTGCGGACAAATGTCGGCTACAACCCATCTCCAGGGGATGAGGTGCCTGTGCAGGGAGTGGCCATCACCTTCGAGCCTAAGGACTTCCTACACATCAAAGAGGTGGGGCGAGACCGCTTGGCATCTGGAGGGAGGGCAGTGAAGTGTGTGCCAGGAGAGGGGCAGTCAGAGCTCTAGTGGAAAAAGACTTCTGAACTAAGCAGAGCTGGGCTAAATTTGCTCTGTGATCTTAGACAAATCTTTCCACTTCTCTGAGCTTCAGATTTTTCATTGGTAACGTGCGATGGTAATACCTAGGTTGCAGGGTTGCTGGGAGGGTTTGTGAAGAGGACTGTTGATGGAGTGGCAGTGTGCCAGGCACACAGAGGTGTCAGCATTTACTTCTCTCCCCGCCTTTCCAGGATAGAGCTGACACATGGCGGGAGGAAGGACTCTCAGAACAGGGATATGCTTGGGGTGGGGTAGTCCAGGGCACAAGAGGATGCTGGTCCTAGAGAGCCCTGAGAATTGGGAGCTGTACTCAGAGGCTGGTGCCGGGGCTCTTTGAGGGTGCCATCCCCTGGGCAGAGAAGGCAAGGTTGGGGGTGGTATCCCCTGGAGCTGGCTGCTGGCTTGACCTCTAATCTCCTTCTTGGTCTCCCCCACCCCACCTGCCGTTGTTGTTTGCAGAAATACAATAATGACTGGTGGATCGGGCGACTGGTGAAGGAGGGCTGTGAGGTTGGCTTCATCCCCAGCCCTGTCAAACTGGACAGCCTGCGCCTGCTGCAGGAACAGAAGCTGCGCCAGAACCGCCTCAGCTCCAGGTGTCTGGCTGGGGGCGGGGCACTCCCACCCCCGGGAGAGGCCAGCCAGCCAGGAGGAGGCCCCAAGGGTTGACCTCATATTCTGAGGACACAGAGTTGCCCGAGGCCTCACCCGTGGGGCTGGCGAATGAGGGCCACAGAGTGGGGAGGGGCAGCCTGTGAGAGAACAAGATCCCCCGCCCTCACACCCACCTCTTTGCTCACGGCTCCATTTGCCTCTCTGCCCACACAGCAAATCAGGTGACAACTCCAGCTCCAGCCTGGGAGACGTGGTGACTGGCACCCGCCGCCCCACGCCCCCTGCCAGTGGTAAGAGCTGCCGCCACCCCAGGGGGTGGGGTGGAGCTCCTGGGTGGGGTGGTCTCCCCATTGCCTGTCCCTTCCTTTCCCTGCAGTAAGGGGTATCCCAATCCTGAGTCCTCCAAACACATCCAGCGGTACCCCCTCCATGAAGAGCAGGGCACCCCCCAAGCTGGGCTGGTCAGTCAGCACCCATTCTCTCATGTCTGTCCTCTCCCATTTCTTCAGTAGCTCCATCTCTCCTCCTGACTGCCCCGCCCCCTGCCCCCCATTCATTTCTCCCAGCCCTGTTCCATTCACCTCTTCTTCTTTCTTTTCTCCCCATCCCATCCCCGCGTTCTGTACTTGTGTCTCCATGTCCATCTCACTCCTCCCCACCTCGCCTCCTCCCTCCCTCAATCCTGACTCTCCGGTCCAGGTAATGAAATGACTAACTTAGCCTTTGAACTAGACCCCCTAGAGTTAGAGGATGAGGAGGCAGAGCTCGGGGAGCAGAGCGGCTCTGCTAAGACTAGTGTTAGCAGTGTTACCACCCCGCCGCCCCACGGCAAGCGCATCCCCTTCTTCAAGAAGGTAATTCTTACTGCGTTCTTGTGAGAGGGGAGGTCAGGGCCCAGCTCTTCGGTGGGTGGAGGGGGGCTGGAATGGATTCAGATGGGGTATCGGCCTGATTTTGTGGGGATCAGGCCTTCCTGCCGAGGAGGAGGGAAGGGTAGAGTGGCACCCAGAATGGGCACGTCTGTCTCCATGCACAACCCCACCCTGGCCTTCTTGCCCAGAAGGGATGGTTCTTGCCATGGAAGCAGCCCTTCTAGCCCCCGCCCCCCAACTGAAAGCAGATCTGGTTGTAATGAAACCTGACGTTTCCCCCTCACTACCAGTGGCATATTCATGTTTGCCCTTGCCCCCAGATGTGAAGGGGAAAGTGGAATGGTGACTCTTCTTTGCCCTTTTCAGATTAGGGTGCCCAGGGATCTCCTGGCTGCAGAGCAGGACAGTTAAGGGAACCCTTACAATGGGCAGGTTGGCCTGCACTGGGGCCAGGAGATGGGCACCAAATTAGGGGCTATCACTCTTTCCAGCTTTTTTCCAAGACCCGGAAAGGGGGTAGAGGATGTCTGAATATTCCAAAGTTCACCGGACTGGCTGTCAGTCCCACTCCTGGCCCTGATCCAGGGCCATCTCTGGCTCCCCCTTGGCATGGGGTCCCATCCCCTCTCTCTGGCTCTGTCTGTCACTAACACGCATGCCCTGTTATCTCTCCTCGTCCGCCCGCTCTCCCTCCCTCTCTTGTCCTGGCTCCTCCCTTGCCCTCTGCCCCTGCCTGGGTACCCTCCCCTTTCTCCTCCCCCTCCCCCATCTTGGCAATCTCTGGACCCAGCCAAACAGAAGCAGAAGTCGGTGAGTAGCACAGCTTTCTATGTTTCCCTCCCCACCCTCTGGGATGAGCTAGGGGGACCTTCTAACACCCATTCCCATATCTGCCCCCATTTCCTCCCCCCCATTCCTGGTTCTCCCTCCCCACCCCTACCCTGATCCCCTACATCTGGGCTTTGGGACCAGGGGGAGGAAAGGATGCATGCGGGAGCCTGGAGGCGGGGGGAGAGGGGCTAATGCCATCTCCACTCTGGGGTTTCCCCTCCCTGCTTCCCCCCAGACAGAACACGTGCCCCCTTATGACGTGGTACCTTCCATGAGGCCCATTATCCTGGTGGGACCGTCGCTGAAGGGCTATGAGGTAGGAGCCCCTAGAGGGGCATAGGGACCAGAGGGGCCCAGACTGCCAGAAAGACTCTGTAAGGTCTTGAGACTCCAGAGACATCCCCCAGCAGGGTCTTCCCAGGGTTTCCTCCCCAGAGGGCTACAGACCTTTAGAGACCACCCCCTTCCCCAGGGGGGCCCCAACCCAACCCATGGGGAGACCCACTCAGAAGGGTCTAGTCTTCTCAAAAATACCCAGAAAAGTCCTCCTAGAGATTCTACCTGAAAGGATCTCTGGAATCAGAGACCCCAGTGGAGGCCCCTCAAACTCAGAAGGATCACTTCCTCCCCTGAACAGGGACTCATTCATCTCAGGGATTAAAGGAGAAAATGGAATGTCAGGGGGCAAATGCCTAGCAGTCTACCCTCCTTGAGAGCTTCAAACACCTGACATCTCTTCCTCCTCCTCCACCCCCACCCCCTGCCCCAACTTCAGGTTACAGATATGATGCAGAAAGCTTTATTTGACTTCTTGAAGCATCGGTTTGATGGCAGGTAAGCCCTTTGGAGCTGGCTCTCCATGCCCAGCATGGTTCTCTGCTGCTGGGGTTGGGCAGGATGGCTTGAATGACAATCCTGGAACTCTTGGACTGAGGGCTACAATGCTGTCCTGGAGCCTGGGGAGGAGGCAGGACATTTTAGCCCACCCTGAACCCTGACCCTTTGCTCTGCCCCCCAGGATCTCCATCACACGTGTGACAGCGGACATTTCCCTGGCTAAGCGATCAGTCCTCAACAACCCCAGCAAACACATCATCATCGAGCGTTCCAACACACGCTCCAGCCTGGGTGAGCCCATCCCTTGACTCTGCCCCCACCCTGCTCTGGGGCCAGATGTGGGAGTGAGGGGGCATCTCCAGAAACACTCTATCTGCCCACTGCCTCCTGGGAGGCTGCCTTATATTTACCCCTTCCCCATGACTCCACTCGCCTAGCTGAGGTTCAGAGCGAGATCGAGCGGATCTTTGAGCTAGCCCGAACCCTTCAGTTGGTTGCTCTGGACGCCGACACCATCAACCATCCAGCCCAGCTCTCCAAGACCTCACTGGCCCCCATCATTGTTTACATCAAGATCACCTCTCCTAAGGTGGGTACAAGACCCTACTGGGGACAGGAGTGCTCTGGGTGGGCTGCCTGTGTTTAAGCCCCAGGTACTGCTTACTAATCATGTGACTTCATCTCCTCAAGCCCAGATTCTCTTCTCCATCAAACTCCATTGTCTGGATATTGTGAAGATGCAACCTAATGTGAATACTTATCACTTAGCAAACGATCTGGTATAATATACCTCATGGTGTATTAAGTGTTTTAAATATTATTATTAGAGTTGTGCAGGTTAGTCCCCTGTCTCTGCTTTGTTGACCTCCCATCCTTAGTCCAGAAAATAGAAACAGTTCTGTGTGTTCTGCCTCAGTGTCACCCAGCTAACTTGGCAGTTGGAAAAAGACCTCTCCTGTCTTTTTTTTTTTCTCCTGTCTTTTTATTTCAGCCCTTTTTACTGTACTGCCCTCATTTAGACCTTGATAGAGATGAACTTGGTAGGAAGACTGATTTACTTCTTTGTCATACAGCAGCTCCTTTAATTCCCCCCACTAGACATTAGTGGTTTTGAGAAACGTGGAAGGTGAGCCAGGTTGAAGGATTTTTATAAAATGTTTATTTATTTGACTGCTCCGGATCTTAGTTGTGACACGTTGGGTCTTTAGTTGTGTCTTGTGGGATTTTTAGCTGCAGCAAACTCTTGGTTGTAGCAATTGGGATCTAGTTCCCTGACCAGGGATCGAACCCAGGCCCCTTGCGTTGGGAGTGCAGAATCTTAGCCAGTAGATCACAGTGGAAGTCCCTAGGTGAAGGATTTGAAGCATGAGGGTCAGATCCTAGCTCTGAGTGGCTTATTTTAATTAATTAAAGTTTGTTGTTTTTTTTGGTTGTATGTTATTGAGCTTTGGATCTTGGGGAGATAATTTAGCTTTTGCACAATTTCTTCACCTACAAAATGGGAATTATAATCCTTATCTTGAGGTAGTGATGTAAAGAGCCCAGAGTTCTGTCTGATGAAGGCAATCAGGGATTAACATTGCATGATAGCACCCTATGAGCTAAACACCCAGTTTCTAATGAGGATAAAGGGGAGGATGGGATTTAAGTACTTCCTGAGGTGGTTTAAAGGAGCAAATGAGATAATGGATGCAAAAGCACTTTGTGAACTAGAAAGTAACACACACTTCCATTGCCCTCGCTGAGCACTGACTCTGAGGTTAAGGGTGGGGACTCTGAAGCCGGGCTGCCTGGGTTTATGTCTCACTGCTGCCACTTACCTACTGGCTCTGGCTCTTTGGGCAGGTCACCTGACTTCTCTGTGCCTCAGTTTCCTCATTTGGAAAATAGGAATCCTTAGGTGATGTTTGTGAAGATTAAATAAACAAATTAACCATGCAAAGTGCCTGGTACCTATTGAGTGCTATATGTGTTCAATTCTTAAAGACTTTTATTTTGAAGTAATTTCAGATTTATAGGAGAGTTGCAAGAACAGTACAAAGGATCACCTTTGAATACCCTTCACTCAGACTCACTACTTTTTTAATGGCTCTTTAGAAATAAAATTCACATGCCATTTAATTCAGCCATTTAAAGCATACAATTTAATTTTTTTTTCAGACTCACTAATTTTGAACATTTTGCCACATCTACTTTATCTTTAGGGCTTCCCCCATGGCTCAGCAGGTAAAGAACCTGCCTGCAGATGCAGGAAATGAAAGAGATGTGGGTTTGATCCCTGGGTCAGGAAATGAAAGGATCCATGGAGGAGGGCATGGCAACCCACTCCAGTATCCTTGCCTGGAGAATTCCCATGGACAGAGGAGCCTGGGGGGGCTATAGTCCATAGCGTCACACAGAGTTGGACATGACTGAAGTGACTTGGCATGCACACACTTTATGTACGTCTATATTATGTATATATGTGTTTATATATATATATCTTTTTTCTTGAACTGTTTAAGTTGTAGATCTTGTATTTCTTTATCCCTCAAAATTTCAACATGTATTTCTTAAGAACAAGGACCTTAACTTACATGTCAAATTCAAGAAATCTCACTAAAATACTGTCTATTTTCAGTTTTCACCAGTTGTCCCAAAAATGCCCCTTATAGCAATTTCCCCTTCAATCCAGGATCACGTGTTGCATTTAGTTGTTAAATCTCTTTAGTATTTTTTTCTTCTTTATTTTTTTTCTCCTTAGTAATCTTTAAGCTAAAAATCGAAGAAGGGCTTTTCTTCGATTCTCATGAGACTATCATTTTTGAAGAGTACAGATCACTTATTTTGTAGATTGTTGCTCAAGGTGGGTTTGTCTGATGTTTCCCTGTCAACAGATTGAGGTTTTGCATTTCCGGTAGGAATATTCCCCAAGTGATGTGTCCTTCTGAATGCATTACATCAGGAAGCATAGGATGTTGGTTTGTTGTATTGCTGGTACTGTTAACTTTGACCACTTAGTTAAGGTTGTAGCTTTATGTCTAGCTATTATCATTATTATTGTTATCATTGAGAGGAGGATTATAATAGTGGCTGCCTAAAGGCATTATTGTCAGGACTAAATGAAAAGAAGGACTTTCCTGGTGGCACAGTGCTAAAGCATCTGGCTGGCAATGTGCAAGTCATGGGTTTGTCTCCTAGGTAGGGAGGATCCCCGGAGAAGGGAATGGCAACCCACTCCAGTAGTCTTGCCTGGAAAATCCATGGACAGAGGAGCTTGGTGGGCTACAAGTCCATGGGGTCGCAGAAGAGTCGGACACAACTTATCAACTAAACAACAACAACAAAATGAAAAAAAGCACAGACCAGTGCCAAGGCATAGCAAGTGTCCCTATCAAGGATGGCTGCCTGTTGTTAACACGGAGGGGAAGTTGGCTCAGAATGAATGAAACCTGTAAAGAAGGTTACAGGGGTTGGGAAGGAGAATCACTGCCCTTCATACAACCACTGTTGGAATGTCCCAGGGGAGGCTGGCATGAGACCCAGGAGAGAGCCTGAGCTTTGTGTAGGATGGACACAGGGCTGGTGAGGTCATTTCTGAAAAGGCATCCAGGGCTGAGCGTCATGGAATGTTCCCCCGGCCCTGATACTGTCTCTCCACGTTGGCTCCAACCAGGACCTGCCTCTCCAGGTTGGTGCATTGCAGGGTCCCTCTAGCTCCTCTTTTCCCCTTACCAAACAGGTTCTTCAGAGGCTCATCAAGTCTCGAGGGAAGTCTCAGTCCAAACACCTCAACGTCCAAATAGCGGCCTCAGAGAAACTGGCGCAGTGTCCCCCTGTGAGTGCTCAAAGGGAAGGGAGGGCATTTGGGTTCTCCTGGTTTCCTCTGGCCTGCTGAGAGAATGACCAGGAACACCTGGGTCCAGTTCAGAGGTGCAGATGGATTGTCTGGGAAAAGAGGGCTGAACAGGCAGTTAGAGACTGTGTTCAAGTCCCAGCAGCACCACTTCTCTACGGAGAGTTAAGCCCCTCTCCACACCTTGGCTACCTTATATATAGAATGAGGAAGCTGTAATATCTAGGTGCTAAGACCTCCTTATATATATTTAATTTACATATCTGAGAGCCCTCCTCTTCCTGAACATCCAGAGGTTTCTTTTTAACTTTGTCCTTCAACCCCTTGACTCCACCCACTGCCCCCAGGCCACACCCTCACCCCTTGGTCACGCCCAGCTCATCCCAGCCCTGCCCTTAACCCCGCCTCCACAGGAGATGTTTGACATCATCCTGGATGAGAACCAATTGGAGGACGCCTGCGAGCACTTGGCAGAGTACTTGGAAGCCTATTGGAAGGCTACACACCCGCCCAGCAGCACTCCGCCCAATCCGCTGCTGAACCGCACCATGGCTACTGCAGCCCTGGCTGCCAGCCCTGCCCCTGTCTCCAACCTCCAGGTACAAGTGCTCACCTCACTCAGGAGAAATCTCAGCTTCTGGGGCGGGCTAGAGGCCTCGCAGCGAGCCAGGGCGGTGCCCCAGCAGCAGGAGCACACGGTGTAGGTGCCCCGCCCACCTCCCCTCCTGCCCAGGGCTCGGAACTGAGTGCAGGGAACTTGGGGAAGGAAGGGAAAAGTTTTATTTTGTAAAAAATGTGGTGAGTGGCAGTTTCTGGTGTCTGTGGTTTTTGATGGGTTTGGGGCTAGCTGGTGGGGCCTATCTGGGCCTGGTCCCATAAGACTATATCTGCTGCCTTGGGGGCTTCTGCTTTGGGGGCCTTGTAAGATAAGAGACTAGGAAGAAACAGGAAAACCAATGTATATTTGCTGGACTCTACACCCGTTTTCGGAGAAGGCAATGGCACCCCACTCCAGTACTGTTGCATGGAAAATCCCATGGATGGAGGAGCCTGGTAGGCTGCAGTCCATGGGGTCGCTAAGAGTCGGACACGACTGAGCGACTTCACTTTCACTTTCCACTTTCATCCCTTGGAGAAGGAAATGGCAACCCACTCCAGTGTTCTTGCCTGGAGAATCCCATGGACGGTGAAGCCTGGTAGGCTGCAGTCCATGGTGTCGCACAGAGTCGGACACGACTGAAGCAACTCAGCAGCAGCAGTAGCAGCAACACCCGTTTTAGACTCAACAGAGGTCACAGCATTTTAGACGCAACAGACCCACGGCCTTCAGACCCAGGGAGTCCCACAGAGCAGGGCCATTAAAACCAGACAGACTGCTCCCTGCTCCAGAGCCCTAATCTCCAGGGGTTCTCAGAAGAGACCCAAAATGAAGCATATTCTATGAGTTGATATAGAACCTTCCACCCTTCCAGTTAAACATATTCCAGGGAAGATCCTCCTGTGGGTGCCCCACCCTACCTTGATCTCCTATGGGAGCCATGGCTTATTTCTGAGGTCAAATCATTAAGTATTGGGTTCTAGATTAGAGCTAGAAGAAACCCAGGAAATCATTCTAGACCACTGCTTTTCAAATTTGTTTTCAGCACCAGAACCCATTTGTTCACTGAATCTTATGGGAAGTTCAGTGTGTAAATAAGGCATCCTTGCTCTGCTTGGAGAGGGCTAGTGGCTTGGCCTCCACTTTACCTCCACGGGGACCCCTGAAGCACTCTATGTCCTGTCCATCTACCCCAGAACTCCAGGGAATGAAAATTGCTGCTCTAGCCTAATCCCCATCACAGCACCACAGAGAAACTGGGCCACTGAGATGGGAGTCACTGCTCAGGGTCACACAGCTTGAAGTGGCAGGGGATGCACTAGAACCCAGGCCTCTTGGCACCCCACCCAGCAGCCTCCATGGCCATCTTCATGTGACATTGGTGCTAAGGACACTGAGCCATCTCATTGTTGCCAGTGGGGAATAGAGACCCATCAGCCTTCCCCAGTATTCTTGCCTAGAGAATCCCATGGAGAGAGGAGCCTGGTGGGCTCCTGTCCACAACTGTAACAACTTAGCATGCATGCATGCATTGGAGAAGGATGACAACCCACTCCAGTATTCTTGCCTGGAGTATCCCAGGGACAGAGGAGCTGGTGGGCTGCCATCTACTGGGTCACACAGAGTCGGACACGACTGAAGTGACTTAGCAGCAGCAGCCTTCCCCAGCCTGAAGCTTTGAGTCTTTTGGGGGCAGGGGAAGAATCCTATCAACCTTGGAGACTGTCACCTGACTCAGACTGGAGTAGGGAGAAGTGTGGAGTTCTGGACGCCTATGATTAGGGTCCTGTTGGGCTGAAGGAGCTGGATGAAATTCTCTTTAGTATGTTTGGGGCAACGACTAATCCAATCAACCACTAACAAGTGGCAATACTAATGAGCTGTTAATGATGATTTAGCCCAAGACAGCGTTAATGAGTGCCTTGAGGAAGTGACGACTAATCGTTCATGGGTTCTCTACCATGATTACCAGGAGAGTCATGCCTTCTCACACCTGAGAAGGTCGGGCGCCCCCTCTCCTAATGGAAGAACAAATGCCTTGAGTTCTGTCCTCTGGCTGGGCTCCAGAGCCGGTTGCCCAGCTGCCCAACCCCTAGGGCCAGCACCCTCCTCCTTCAGCCAGGCTGGGCGTCTTGGTGCCTCACTAACCTGCCTTGCTTTGTTGTGTTTCTCTCACTCCTGCCTGATCTGCATGGTGTGTACCGTCCGTCTGCTAACCAGGGACCCTACCTTGCTTCCGGGGACCAGTCGCTGGAACGGGCCACGGGGGAGCACGCCAGTGTGCACGAGTACCCGGGAGAGCTGGGCCAGCCCCCAGGCCTTTACCCCAGCAGCCACCCGCCAGGCCGGGCGGGCACCCTGCGGGCACTGTCCCGCCAAGACACGTTTGATGCTGACACCCCTGGCAACCGAAACTCTGCCTACACGGAGCTGGGAGACTCGTGTGTGGACATGGAGACTGACCCCTCCGAGGGGCCAGGGCTTGGAGACCCTGCAGGGGGCAGCACCCCACCAGCCCGACAGGGATCCTGGGAGGATGAGGAAGAAGACTATGAAGAGGAGCTGACCGACAACCGGAACCGCGGCCGGAATAAGGCCCGCTACTGCGCGGAGGGCGGGGGCCCAGTTCTGGGGCGCAACAAGAACGAGCTGGAGGGTTGGGGGCGGGGTGTCTACATCCGCTGAGGGGCAGGGGCTACACAGTGGGAGGAAGGGCTCTTGAGCCCAAGGGAGGGGAGGGACAGGGGGGCTCACCACGGAGATGTATCTTGCCTCCAGGGGGCGCTGTCTCCCTCCTTTCAGATGCCTTTGCTCAGATTGGGGTTTCTTTGGTGGTAACCTTCCACCCAGCTCCTGGGAGTCCCTTAAGCCTCAGCGGCAGGTTTTTACCTACCTGCTGTGGATGTATGGAGGATGCCCACCTTTCTGCAGTATCCCCCTCTCCACCTCAGGGGGCTCTCTCCCCTCACCCAGAGAAAAGGTGCACTTCCTTAACTCCTTCTACTCCGGGCTCTAAATGAGGGCCCTAAAATGGTGTGGCCCTTTCTTTTTCCACCCTGGAGTATTTGGGAATGGGGGGGAGGGGCTTTTCCTGGAGAGGGAGACCACAGACTCTCACATGAGGGCTCTCGTCCCCAAACCCCTGGTCCAGCGTCCTTTACCATGAGCCCCGCCCCCAGCACCTGCCCGCAGCTTCCTGGCTTCATTGTCTGGGAGGTGCAAGCTACAGCAATGGAAGCTCCATCGGGAGCTGTCTCATGGAGCGGTCTGGATGATGCTGGCGGGCATCAGGTGCAGTGCCCTGTGCCTGCCCAGGACCTAGAACTCTGAGGAGGAGGCCGCCCCAGATGCTGCTCCTCGTCCCACCACCTCCATGCCTCAAGCCTTTGCCTACCCCAGGAATGAGCTTTGCCTACAACATCCCTTGCCTGCTGCCATCAGAAGAGGGGGCCCCTCTGCATCTGAGCCCCCCCATCCTCTCGTCACCTGGGCCCATGGAACACTCTGATCCGCCTCATTTTGAAACCAAAAAAACTGCTCCTTCACTCTCACCCTGAGGCCCCAGAAAAGAGGCCCTATGGTTGGTGCCCCAGAGTTAATCACCACCCCAGGGGTTGCCTCTGGATGTCAGATCTCCCCTGGGGGGTGGGGGGCTTGGCTGCTGCTGCTGCTGCTCTGTATTTGCCTCTTGTGATCCTGTCCTTTACCCATTCCACTCCACCCAGGAGAGGCCTTGGTACGCCCTCTGCTCTGGAGTGTCCCTCTGCCTAGCATCCCATTGCCCAGCAGCCCTGCCCCCCAGCACCCAGCTGGGCCAGAGAGAGCCGATTGTGCCAACGAGGACTGGGCCCTGCCCGGCTGCCCGCCTCAGGGATGGGCACCTCATGCCTGTCTCGCCACCTCCTGTGCCAATGTTGTCCCACCCCACCCCCTACCTGGGGCGGGGTGCAGCTTCCACTTACTGGTTAGAAGAGACCACTGCCCAACCCTCCCCCTTTCCTGTCTGGTGTCCCGTGCCCCAATCTGTCTGTCTGTTCGTCTGTACTACCCTAGAAGTATTTTGCCACATATAAAACCGCCGTCCTGTCCTTTGCACCGCCTCCCAGGCCTGCTTCTTTGTCCCCATCACTCGCCACTCGGTTGCCAGCCTAGGTGTGTGGGAGCTGCTGACCTGCAGGGAAGGAGAGTGAAGCGGTGGGCGTGGGAGTCAGCTGCGCCCTGAGTGATTTGCACAGCGGGAGAGATTGTGCTTTGACTTTCGACTCTGACACATTATATTCAAGCCTGACAGGAGCTTCGTGGCCAGTCTCAGCTCCACTCCGCCCCAAGCCCCATACCTGTCCTGTCTCCCCATAAGTAGAGCCAGGGAAAACCGGAAACTGTAGAGGGAAGTGGAGTGTCCCGGATGTCATTCAGGGGATCAGATCCAGAGCCACTGGCTCACAGTCTTAGAAGCATGCGTGTTTTTCTGCTCCTGTGGCCTCAGCTGCTCCCAGGCTCCTCAGGGAGGGAAGGGCTGAACTTCCGGCTTCCTCCACTGATGCCTCCAACCCCCACCCCAGTCACTGCTAACTAGCCTTGTGAGAGAGAAGGAGGTATTTTTTGGGGGGAGGGGTGGGTAGAGAATTGGGAACTCCCCCAGTCCCAGACTGAAAGAGAAAAGGCCAGGAAGAAAGTCTGCAGGTGAGAGTGACAGTTCCTGCCTTCATCACCTGGCAGGATGTGGACTTGCCTGCCTCACACAGCACCCAGAAACCATTTCTCCACTCTCCTGGTTCTTGTTTTTGGGGTAGTAGACCCAGATAATCCTGTCCAGAGTGTGCATGTGTGTGTGTGTGTCTGTGGGTGTGTATAGAGGGCAACGGACATTCAGACCCTCCAGATGAGGGGTTAGCAAATCCAAGGAAAGAGGAACTGGACAGGCCCACAGGTTGAGTGACTGGCTCATGGTCAACAGGGAGTTGATGGCAAAGCCAGCACTGTTGGGACTGGAGCCCATTCTGCCTCCCATTGTGGTGCTCTTCCCCTTGCATTGCAGTGGAATCAATCTTTCTTTCCTGTGTTTAGTAATTGAGCAAACATTTATTGAGCATCTACTATGTACCAGGCACAAGTCTTAAGTGGGAGCAGCAGACAGTTCATAAGGGAGCTCTCTGATGTGGGAAGCAATGGGTCTTAGGGGAACCTGAAAGAGAAGTCCCTGCCTTAACCTGGGGAGATCAGGAAGGGCTTCCTAGAGGAGGTGAGGCTTGAGCAGAGTCTAGAAGGCTGGTTAGGAGTTGACCTGCAGAGAACCAGGGAAAGTATTCAAGGCAGAGGAAGCAAGTGACATGCATGACACATTCTTGACACTTCACTAGCAAAGGGTGCTCTCAAGGTGAAGGGAAGAGTGGGGTCACAGGAGCATAGATTTGAGGCAGCCTAGCTAGGAAACAGCTGCAGTGCTCCAGGTGAGAAATGAGGGTTTGAAGTGGAACAGGTAAGGAGGCGGTGGCTGCAAGAGACAAATAGTGTTTAGGATTGAGAGTTCTTGGAGAGCAATTGGAGGTGGCTAGTGAGAGAGATGTGAGAGTTGGACTGTGAAGAAGGCTGAGTGCCGAAGAATTGATGCTTTTGAACTGTGGTGTTGGAGAAAACTCTTGAGAGTCCCTTGGACTGCAAGGAGATCCAACCAGTCCATTCTGAAGGAGATAAGCCCTGGGATTTCTTTGGAAGGAATGATGCTAAAACTGAAACTCCAGTACTTTGGCCACCTCATGGGAAGAGTTGACTCATTGGAAAAGACAATGATGCTGGGAGGGATTGGGGGCAGGAGGAGAAGGGGACGACAGAGGATGAGATGGCTGGATGGCATCACTGACTCGATGGACGTGAGTCTGAGTGAACTCCGGGAGCTGGTGATGGACAGGGAGGCCTGGTGTGCTGCGATTCATGGGGTCACAAAGTCGGACACGACTGAGCGACTGAACTGAACTGAACTGTGTGAGAGAGAGGGAGGCATGTGGATGACTGTAGGTGATGGTCTTCCCAGACATAGAGGAAGCAAGTGAAAAAACCAGGTTAGAGGCAGACATTAGTTTTGGACAAAGTGGTCACAAGCCTAAGTGGGAGCCACAGACAGCTCCTCCTGTGGGAGGACATCCAAAAGGGAAAGAGCAGAAAACAGGCTCCGTCTGGGCTCCACAGAGAACTCCATCTGCAGTGCACCCTGGTATTTTCAATCAAAGGCAGGGATCATTAGCTTCAGTTTACAGATAAAGCTCTGTGAGGTTAAGCAGTTTGACCATAGCTACACAGCCATCAAGCAAGGACTTGAACTGAGATCTTCAGATTTCAAGTTCTGTGCTGTCCATGACCTCCAAGTCTTGTGCTGATTCCCCTGGCCCAGGGTGCCCTGGTTTCTGCAAGGGGAGGGGTGCGGGGCAGGAAGAAGCAGGTGTCCGAGTATGTTTCTGTCTTCTCGCCGTGTGCCTTCTGCTTGAAATTGCATTCGCCCGGAACTTGCAGGCAGGGGCGTTTCTAGGTGGTTTGGAGATATTGAGCGATGAGGGGAGAGAGATTCTTGTCTCTTGGCAACCACCAACCCTCAACCATCACACAATAAGCATGTTGGTGGTTGTCAACACATGAGGATTTCAACGACCATGAAGTCGGTTCGGACTAGGCCCAGAGAGGCTGATGCTCCTACCGCAGCCACCTCAGGGACTCAGGAACTGAGATGCTGGGGACACCTCCTACCTCCCTCCTTGACCAGCTGCTTCTGTCTTTTCAGTAGTTTCTGCCCCAGAGTGAGCTGAGGTCAGAGAGGTTGAAGGTTTCCCTCATGCTAAAAAATGAGAGCTGAGTTGTGACCACCAGGACCTGGGAGCAGGCCAGAAGATGGGGTGGTTTCCAGCTCAGTAACCTCAAGAAAAAAATCTTAGCCCCAGTAATCACATCAGCAGACAAGTGTGCCTTGGCTCCCTTCTAAATCAGGCCTTCCCTCCACTGTCTCTTTTTTAGTTGTTTTTTGGGTGTGTATATTTGTCTCCCTAACTAGATGGCAAGCTCCATAAGACCCGGACAGGGCCTGTTTTGTCTGCTTGGCATGTTTCTAATTCCTGACTCACATTTGTCAAATAAATGAATGAGTGCCCCCTGAAGATCCTACTGCTGGGCCTCACAGCAGAGGCAGCTCATGTCTGTTTACTGAATGTGCTCCAGTGAGCAGAAACAGTCACTTTCAATTCTGCAATTGATGGTGGGGGCAGGGTGCACTAAGAGGTTCCTTCCCTCTTCCCACCCTCCAACCCCTCCAGGAAACAGATGGTAAAAATGCTTTAAATATTGCTGCTTCCCCTAGCACATTTCTGAGCCTCTACCCTACCCCACCCCAGCGCAGCCCAGCCCATTTTTAACTAGGGCTGAAATGGAATCAGCCTAGATGGGCTTTGGTAGTCAATTCTCCTTCCATCTAACTCTGGGCACCACTCTGGGTGGGATGAAAATTCTGTATTTAGTGAACTTTTCCCTCTTCTGTCCACAAGCTACCCAGCCTTCCTCAGTCCTCTTCAACTTCCATTCCTAATCCTTTTTTAATATTCCAAACACCATTTCTCAGGCTGTAACTTAGCTTATAGCCCTTCAGTCCAAAAGCAACACATCCCCACTGTGCACCAGGCTCTGGGCTGATGGGGAGTGGATGGTGGGGAATACACAGGTGAGAGAGACATGACCCCGCCCTCTAGGACTCACAGTTGATTGGAGAAAGCAGACAGGTCAGTTATCATCTCAGTGTAAAAAGGAAGCCCCATTTGACTGGAGAACCAGACCAGGGCTTGGGAATAAGGTGGCTTATGTAGTGGGCACTTGAAGGGATTTAGGAACACACCTCTCTGAGAAGGTGAAAGGCGCTCAGATGGAGGAAACGCAGAAGCAAAATCATAGTTGGGCATGTGTAGACAAGAACCATGGATGCAGAGCATGGGGGATAACCCACAAAGGCGGGTGGGACATTGTTCTTGGGGGTTCTTCAATGTCAGGTGGGAAGATGGATCTGAATCCAGTGGGCAACAGGGAGCCATTGAAGGTTTATGAGCTGTGGAGTAACAGACTCTGAGCTGTGCTTGAGAAAGATTCATAGGGCTGTGAGGCAGATGCTCTAGGTAAAGGGGAGGCAGGAGGACCAGTTAAAAAGTTGTTCTCTTTGGGGAGAGGATCACTGATGGGCTGTAGGTGGGCAGTGGCAGTGGGCTGGAAGAAGCTGAATCTCTTGTGTGGTGATGGGTCTCTCTTAACTGCCCCCTCCGTCTGATGTTGGTTTGCTTTCTTCACATCTCCTTTTGTCTTCTGGTTTCCCCCAGTTTATGCAAAGAAGGAAATTCACACACAACAACAAGCAGTTCCCCACTTCCTCTGTCTCCTCCAGCCTGGTTCTCTCTTGGCCCGGGCTCTCCTTCGCTGCGTCTCAGGATCCTGGACCCCTTTGTAGGGTCTTCTTGGCTGAAGGCTCTCTCTTTGCTCCATCCCTATCTTCAGATGCCCACTCTTGGGAATCAGAAAACTATGTCCAAGCAGGTGGTTTGCCAGCAAATCATGGGAGCAGCACTGCTTTACTCCTAGGAGTTGCCCATCACCAAGGAGCCTGCAGAAGTTGCCCATCACCAAGGAGCCTAGCTGGACATCAAGCCCTCCCTAAGGGAGCTCACCCGAAGGAGGCCTAAAGGCCCACACTGATGTCACAGCTGGAGACCTGTTGAGGGTTGGAACATTCTCCCAGCTCAGAGAGGATCCATGAGCCCTCTCTGCATCACACAGCTAGTAGGTACAGAAGGTGGATAGCTTAGGGTTTTGCTTGTTTTGAGTTCCCCAGACACGGCACTTGGAGAAGCAAGAGCTGGCATCTAGTGTGGGGCCCTGTGCTAGGTTTCCTGATTTGCAGGGGAGACTAGTCCACCCAGAGAACTCAGGGGTTTCCTCAGGGTGAGGGGGAAGATGTAAATTCTGGACCCCGTTTTCCTTGCACCTCCAGGGCTATGGTAGCTCATTGTCCCTGTAAGGTCCATGGTGCCCTCCTGGGGCCAGAGTCCCAGGGGATTCCCAGGCCCCTTAGGGGACAGACTCGCGGGGCTTCAGGGACTTCATAGGTAAAGTTTGTGACAGCCTTCCCCAGGGGTAGGGGCTCCAAGCATCTGGGCTCGACCTGGGCCCCCGAAGACCCCCCGAGTCCTAGCCCTGTCTGACTCGGGACATGCCATGGGACAACTGATGGCCAAGTTGATGAGCATCTTCTGGGAACGGGGTAAGAGGCACATAAGTCATCCAAGTGACCACTTTGACCCAGCTCCCACCTGCTATCCGCCCCCTTTCCTCCCCCTCAACCTGTGGGGTGGTCTGGGAAGATGCGATGGGGCACGCTCAAATAATCCTGCGTGGGGGCTCCCTGCCTGCTCCGAAGTCTCCTCTGCCCCCTCCCGCCCACTCCTCGTCGGTCGCTCGCTTCGGTGCATCTTTGGGCGCCCCGCCCGGCGAGCCTCCTTCCTCGGGCTAAACGCGGTCGCCGGTTTCCTACGGTCGTGACTTCACGCTCAGCTCTTTCTTCAAACCCCTTCTCTTAACAAGAAGCCCTGGGTTCCCCGGACCTTTTGCACAATCATTTTTCTGGAAATGTGGAGAGGGGACAGTGGGGTTCAGCTCTCATTTCCGCTGTTCCGAGGTGGCTCAGGGGTCCCGTCCCGGTGGGAAAGAAATCTGTCCTGTTGGTTTCTTGTGTGGAGAGGGGGCTCGGGAGCAGAAGTAGTACCGTGAGCCGAGGTCCCCCAGCCTGCTGGGAACACATGTCTCCTTCCTTGGAGGCTGGTGGGGCACACAATCCCTTGGTCATCGGGTTTGGCCCTGACCCTGCCCTTCCCCCGGATGCTTCCAGAGCACAAGGTTATCATCGTGGGACTGGACAATGCAGGGAAGACCACCATTCTCTACCAGTTGTAAGAGACTCTCAGATTCTGAGGGGGCTGGGCCTTCCTACTAGACTGACAGGCATTTGGACCAATCACCGGAGCCCTTTCCTGGGTCTCTGGTAGCCGGGAGAACAGATAGGCGGAACGCTAGTGTGACCTTCCTGGTACAGGAGCCCCTCGGTTCAGTGGCTTCTCCATCAGGTATTCGAATCCTGCTCGGTATGAGCAACCCCACTGCTCCCCGCCATCTACCCGCGGTCCCTGCCAAAGCCGGTTGTGAGCGTAAAGCTGTCCAAACCTGACCGATGATCGCCTTCTTCGCTCCCCCTAGCGTCAGGTCTCCGCAAACTCCGGCATCCCAGCCTTGTGTCTTCATTTTTCCTCCCCCTTTCAGTCCCTTTTCAGACTGGAGAAGGAAATGGCAACCCACTCCAGTATTCTTGCCTGGAAAATCCCATGGACGGAGGAGCCTGGTAGCTACAGTCCATGGGGTCGCAAAGAGTCGGACACGACTGAACGACTTCACTCACTCACTTTCAGACCCAAAAGGGAGGGCCGGCTTTGGGTCTGGGTGGACTGTATAGATCCTGGTCTAGCAGAGCCTGGCACGTGTGCGTTTCCCGATATTCACTCTCTGGATGGCATCTCTCCTGTTTGGAACTTCCTGAGTATTTACTTAGGAAAATTCTCCCTGAAAAAGTATAATTTTTCCTGAAGAAAAGAGAAATTCAAACAACATGAGCATATATATATAGTAAAGTTCCCTCTCAC
This sequence comes from Bos taurus, assembly GCF_002263795.3. Classification (NCBI taxonomy): domain Eukaryota; kingdom Metazoa; phylum Chordata; class Mammalia; order Artiodactyla; family Bovidae; genus Bos; species Bos taurus. The sequence goes on along the minus strand of NC_037346.1, from coordinate 39,665,815 downwards.
CCCTAACTCCCAGTTTTATGTCCCAGGTTTTCCAGAGGTATTTCCTACATATAAAAACATGTGTTTGTTTGTTTGTTTTTCTAACTCACTTTAAACAAAGCCCCTCTCTGAAGGCCCTCACTTATGTCTGTCTCCTTTTTTCAATCCCTTGCTACTTGAACTGTGGTCCACACACTGGCAGCATTGACATCAGCTGAAAGTGTTAGAAATGCAAAATGTTGGGCCCCAGTCTAGACCCTCTGGATCAGAATCTGCCGTTTAGCAAGACTGAGCTGCATATTAAAGTTGGGGGAGACTGTTCTAATGAGTCTCCCCTCTCTGGGGTCCAAGTCAAGCAGGACTTGATCTCCCTCCTGTCTGCATTCCCTCATCCCCAGCAGAAGCTCTGTCAACCTGGGCTGAGATGCTCTGAGTTTGATTCAGCCTGACTTAACAGTGGACTGGGCTGAATGGTTGGTGCCCTCTCCTACCTCCCTAGCCTGACAAATGAGGTGGTCCATACACGTCCCACCATGGGTAGTAACGTGGAGGAGATTGTTCTTTAAAAGACCCACTTCCTCATGTGGGACATAGGAGGACAGGAGTCTCTGAGCTCCACCTGGAGCACGTACTACTCCAACACTGAGGTAGGAGGCTGCCTGGGCTGGAGGAGCTGTGTGATATTAGCCAGTCACTTAACCTCTTTGAGCCTTGATTCCCCTATTGTGAGATGGAAACTGTAATAACGACCTCTCTGGGACTGCCCTAGCGGTCCAGCGTTTAAGACTCTGTGCTTCTATTGCAGGGGGTATGGGTTTGATCCCTGGTTGGGGAACTAAGAGCCCACATGCCGTGCAACTTGACCAAAGAATTTTTTTTTAAATGATCTCATGAGTTGTGAAAATTAAATGATTAAACAAGAGCTAATTCAGATGTGTTGAATACTTAATGCAGCACAATGCCTGTTAAAATTTTTGAATACTTCCTGGCAGCTTTGTCTGCTTGCTGGCAGCTTTCTGTTTGATGCATCGGATGGGGTAAGCTCTTTGTCTCTGGGGGCCTTACTTTCTCACTCTGGCAGCAGCAGAATCCAGTGGTTTCATTCCTGGAGTGAGAGCTGATTTCAAGCTCCAGCGCTACCACTCTTAGGCTGTATGGCTGAGGGCAAGATCGCCACATCACCTCACCGACCTTCAGTCTCCTAGTTTGTAAAAGGGGATAGTAACAGTTCCAGTTCCGCAAGGTTGTGGCGAGACCCAAGTGGAGTCACAACGCCCAGGACTTGGCATAACCTCTGGCACACAATCAGAAGTTGTGCTCTGTCCACCCTGGGTCTGGATAAAAAGGGAATTCATATGGGACTAGGGCAGTGAGGTCTTGAGACTGGACAGTTTGTTTTCTGTGGGGCTCACATCAAGGCAGAGTAAAGTGGGAAGAGACACATTCATGGGATGAATGAATGTGTGTGTCATCACTCACAACTTCCCTCTGCTGGCCAGTTCATCATCCTTGTGATTGACAGCACAGACCGGGACCGGCTGCTGACCACTCGAGAGGAGCTGTATAAGATGCTGGCCCATGAGGTAAGCTCCCTGCAGTTGGGAGAGGACCCAGGGCACTAGCTACTAGCTGTGTGACCTCAGTCTAGTCACACAGCTGCTTGAGCATCATTACTGATGTCCCAGTCTCTGAGCACCTCTATCCTAGCAGCTTGGGCAGGGCAAGATTATTCCAGATGAAGGGCAATAAGGCCTTCAGCACAACTGATCACAGAATTCAGAGTTGCAAGTGCCAGTCCTGACCTCACTTGTCACTCACTGTGGTGGGACCCCACACGAGTTACTGCGCTTCTCTAATTCTCAGTTTCCCCAAGTACAATGTAAATGGGACAGGTCATCAATTCCCTCCTCCTGGGATCGTTGTAAGGACTCTGAGCTGGTTGTGGGCCCTCCATGGACTGTTGGTATCGTTTCATGTGGTTGTTACTGTTGGGCAGGGCTTCCATCCTTGCCCACCTGGGCATGGGGCTGTCTTGCTGGGAAAGCAGAAGAGCTTGAGAGGGCTCATGGGGCAGTGGGAAGGGAGGCTGGGTCCTGGCAGGCTGACTGGGGCTGGGTTCCTCTGTCCACAGGCTCTACACGATGCGCCCATCCTCATCTTTGCCAATAAGCAGGACATGAAGGACTCCATGACCATCGTGGAGATCTCCAGTTCCTCACCCTAGTGCCATCAAAGACCACCCGTGGCACATACAGGGCTGCTGTGCCCTCACCGGGGAAGGGTTAGTGGCTGTCCTACCTGGACCTTCAGGGCCTGTCCCAACCAGCTGATCATCAGAAACTTCTCTCGTCTCTCTCCTGTCAGAATCTGACTCATAGCATCCCTTAGCATCTGGGTCAGGAGAGCTGAACACCTACCCACAGTTAAGATGCTGTTTGTAAGCAGTGAGCAAGACAGTGTCTCTGTTCTCCAGGGGCTTGTTCTACTGGGGAGAGAGGTGACGCGCCAAACACAAACATTTTCGGTACTGAGAAATGCAGGAAGAAAGTGAAATTTAATAACAAGGATGGGTTTGCTAGAGCTCTGGTGGTCAGGGGCCATGTCTACTAGGAGGTGACTTCAGAACTGAGACCTGAGTGAAGAGACAACCATGGGAAGACCTGGGGGGCAAGCCTTCCAGGCAGAAATCACTGACTCTGACCTTGAGTTTCCCTATCTGTAAAGAAAGCTGTTTCCTCCCAGTGTTTCTATAGAGAATAAATGATATCATTCAATTAACATTCACTGGGAACCTACAGCTGTTCCTCCATATCCATGGATTTCACATCCTCAGATTTAACTAACTGTAGATTGGAAATATTCAGAAAAAAAAAAAGCCAGAAAATTCCAGAAAGTGAAAATTGAATTTATTGTGTGCTAGCAATGATTTACACAGCATTTATATTATATTTACCACTTTTTACATATCATTTACAATATATTAGGTATTATAAGTAATCTAGAGTTGATTTAAAGTACTGATTTAAATCAGTGACTAGGTTATATGCAAATATATGCTACTTTATACAAGGGGCTTGAATGTCTGAGAATTTTGATGTCTGCAGGGGTCCTGGAACCCTGGAACTCCATGGATACAGAGAAACGACTGTACTTTGTGCCAGGTACTGTTCTAGGCACCTGAGAAAAAGTAGTGAACAAAACAGATAGAAATCCCTGCCCTCACGGAGCTTACTTTCCAGGAGGGGAGAAAGAGACACTGAACAATAAAAATAAGAAAAATGTACAGTAAGTTAAAAAGTGATGTGTGAAGGGGAAACATCAATAGGAAAGGGAAGTTGGATGTGTGTTAGGGAGAATGTTGCAATTTTAGATAATGTGTCCAGGGAGGGGCTGCTGAGAAGAGAGCTGCTAATTAAACATCTGAGAATGTGAAGGAGCTAGGTCATGGTCACACAGAAAGGTTCTTGAATCAGGCCTGGAGAATCCCCTGTCCTCTTCCCTCTCAAGTGGAGTCACAGTGGGTTTGGGGCTTGGATGCCCAGTTGAAGAAGGTGAGACTTTAGGCAGGCCAACCCAAGGAACCACGTATTTCTGGCCATGTCCTTCTAACTCCTGGGTCAGGAGGAGCCCCCTACCCCCGTCTCCAACCCATATTCAGTTCAATTCAATCAGCATTTCCTAGGTAACCCTCATGTGCCATGCACTGTGCCAAGTGATACAGACATGACCAAGACCCCATTCTTGCTTGGAGTTGCTCACAGTCTAATGAAAGAACTTGCTTATGGAGCCTCTTCGCAGGCCTTTGAAGCCACCCTGGCACTGACCTAATGATGGAGTGGGTGGAAAGGTGGCATTGGAGGCTTGCCCAAAGACATTGCTAAGGTGGGTCTCCAGGCCTCTTTGTCCAAGAAGCCCTCCCCAACTCCCAAACATCCAGAGGTCTCTGTACATCTCCTTTCTAAACGTTATCACAGTATGTAGTTATACAATTATTTTTTTGACCATTTGTTTAATATCTATCTCCTCTGCTAGACTGCAAACCCTAGAGGGCATGTCTATTTTTTCACCAGTAACCCCTAGCATAATACCCATTGCACAGTTCATTTATGTTTGTTAACTGAATGCAAAACTGGATATAAATTTGGGCGTTCCAGCAGTCAGCTCTGGGCAGGGCTGGGGGTTGGGAAGGCCATCAGCCTCATGGGATATGCTGATCTTTGCCCTGTTCTTCCCTCTCCCAGGCTGCCTGCCGGGCTGCAGTGGATGCAGTCTCAGGCCACTGCCAGTTGATGTCCCAGACTGAGGCCAACCAGAAACTTGGAGGGTTTTGCATGGACTATGTGGGTAGAAAACCCAAGTGACTATTATTTTTCTATGACGCTGTAGTGACCAGGGGCATCTATGGATGGTGAGATTGCTACTGTCCACCCAACCCCCCCACTGAGGAGCTAGATGGAGCACCCTGAGTTGCTGCAGACAGGACAGCAGAAAAGCTGCCCTTCACTCCATGGAAGCAGGCATCCTTCTTAGAGACACCAGGGGAGCTGTTGGATGTGTTGGGGGATCAGGAAGTGGAGCCCCCTCCCTCAGCCCTCAACCTCTCTGTAGGAAAAATGGAGGGCCGAGTAAGAGACCCCTGGAATTGTTCTTTATTTCCTAGACCTCTACCCCAACCCTTTAACCCCCACTCCAGCTTTCCGGCCCCTTAGCCATCTTTGTCCCATACGCTTCAGTCAAAGGAGATGCTAGAAAGGTGAAGAGGCTGGCTCAGGGGTTGCTCAGTCGTGTCCAACTCTTTGCGACCCCATGGACCGTAGCCTACCAGGCTCCTCCCTCCATGGGATTCTCCAGGAAAGAGTACTGGAGCGGATTGCCATTTCCCTCTCCAGGGGATCTTCCTGACCTGGGTCTCCCTCATTCCAGGCAGAGGCTTTAACTTCTGAACCACCAGGGAAGGGGGGCAGAGCCAAAGCCTGAGAGGGGAGAGGGTGGAGGACTGGACGTTCCAGCCAGAGACGGGTCCTCACACTGCAGGGGGTTCCACTCCTTCCCCACCTTCCCATTCCCTCTGAGACGCTGGGTCTGACCACAGCTTTTGAGCTTTAAGCTACCCCTTCACTCCCAGTATCCTTCCAGTGTGAATCCCACTCCTCCCAATACCCCAGATTCCTACAGCATTTGTTTATCTTGTCTTTTTGTAGTGATTTTTTTCCCACACCGTAGTAGGAATTTTATGAAGGTATAATAAATGCCATTGAAAACTGCTCATCTTTTATTTCTGCCTGCTCCTTTGGCTGCACCTCAAAACTGATTCTCTGGCAGGGGAAATCCATCTATGAAGTGGAAAGGGGCTGCCTTAGGGTCTATATGGGGACTGGCTCTTCGGTCCTGGGCTCTATAGCCCTCTGCCAGGTGACTAACACCGGGTTTGCCAGCACTCAGAGCTCTGGGCTCTGCCTGGGCCTAGGGGAAGGAGGGGAGTAGGGGACTTAAGGGGTTGGAAAAGCCCAGGAGTACTATGAAAGTAGAGCTGGAAACAGGATGGAAACCAGGCTGCCTATGCTGTGCAGGGAGCAGTGCTATTACCCCCAGAAAACCTGGGGTGGTCCTGAGGTCAGTGGGTCTGTTCTCTTAGAAAGTCAGGAGATGCACAACGCTGTGAGAGTCTGGACACAGATATAGTGGGCTCAGGATTTCTTAACCCGGTGGTTTCCATAAAGAGTGATGAGGGGAAGAACTCAGGAAGTCTAAATATCTCCATTCAGATGCCGTCTGCCTTCCATTAGGTTAGCTACAAAGAACACAATAGGTGAAAATTAATTATTCCCTTATTCCGTAGAAATTCATCCTAACCGGCAAGCAGCACCGGTACCACGGGGGTATAGCTCAGTGGTAGAGCATTTGACTGCAGATCAAGAGGTCCCCGGTTCAAATCCGGGTGCCCCCTCTAAGGCCTGGGTTATTTTTTCCTTCCCCGGCTTCTTAGTCCTGCAGTGCTCCTACTGAAGTTCCCTTACAGGCTAAAGAGGAAGGGTCCTTCAACATTGCGGAGCTCTTTTGCCGGCGATCAGAGTGGAACCCCAGGTCCTGCCAAACCACGCCCTCAGCCTCGTGGGGGCTGTACAAAGGCCGGCTCTCCTGATGGTAGGGTGGAGGCGTGAGCGCCCGCACGCAGGTCTACGTATACCGGGATCTCAGTCTGTTGGAAGACAGACTGAGTTTCTAAGGGCCGGGCTTGGGCTGGGACAGGAAGGACTGGAGGTGTTTGTGAGCGTGTAGGAGAGAGATGGGCGCCAAGGGAAACGCTAGGGGCGCTCTAGCAAGGCAGGAAAGGCGGACCCAGGCCCAAAGGAAGGTCCAGGAAGTGAGAAATCTAGGGGAAGTGAGGGACTTCCCCTCCCGCAGTCCCAAATTGCTTTTTCTTACATCATTATAATTCTTTAGTTCAGAGTTTCAGGAAACAAACTCTGCATTCAGATAAGTAGTCTCTCGAGATTTATAGTCTCTCTGTCTCTTGAAAATACTGGATTCCACTTCCGTTTGTACCCAGTCACAGCGCCTGCGCTGGAGTAGCACTAAGAAGTCATCCGCAGACGGATAACCAGCAGAGGGGGTATAGCTCAGTGGTAGAGCATTTGACTGCAGATCAAGAGGTCCCCGGTTCAAATCCGGGTGCCCCCTTGTGTACCTTTTTAAGGATCCAAATTCGGATTCTCCCAATCACCATTTTTCTTACAACTTTCTACTTCTACTATTTTATGTTGACATTTACTTCACCACTGCTATTTTGGGCAAGATGAGGAACGGCGAGACAGCAAAACAGAAATTTAGAGCAGAGGTTCTCAAAATGTGTTACTGAGAACAGCACCACCAGCTGGGAACGTGTTAGAAATATGGATTCTCGGCCTCAGAACTATAGTACTTGGGGGGGGGGGGGGGCTCCCAGAAATCTGTGTTTTCTAAGCCCTCCAGGTGATTCTGATGTACACTCAAGTTCTAGAAGCTTACATTAAAAAAAAATTGACATGTCATTTGCTTCTAATTATTTCCAAGTTGCTGTTTCAACCTGAGTCCTTTATTAAGAGACCTTTTAAAACAGACCGTGCGCGGGGCATCCCGGACAGGGGACTGTTCAAAAAGATCAGTGCTGGAGTTGAAATTCCGTCCTGGGTCCTCTCACCTTGACCTTTCGGAAGGTAGGGGCAAGGAGATGTGAACCCGCCTGGCTGGAGTCGGAGACAGCGCGCAGCGCGGAGGCAGGTCTGGAAAATCGAGGAAAACCGCAAAACACGCGCGTTGCGTCTCGTCACGTGGCCACTAGAGGGCAGCAAGAAGCCGCAGCTGGAAGCAGCAGCCTTTTTGCTTCTGAGAGTTGGCAAAACCGCAATTTAAATGAGACAAGAAGAACTTACAGACAGGCCTAGTCTTGTCCCATTGTAAGTGATTAGGGGATGTGGGGCTAAAGGAGGTCGGTTCTGGGACCCTGGGTCCTGAGGAAGAAGGAACTGGGATTCTGAAAGATTCGTCTTTAGGGCCCCAGCCTGTATATGTCAGGGTGTCGCCTTCACCCTCATTCTCCCTCCATCCAGCGCGGGATCTCCTTGCCTTCGCACGAAGTAGGTCGAGGAGGGAAGAGGCACCTCCGGGTTCTGACCTGATTCCCTGCCATCCTAAATTGAGGGTATTTTTATTCTGTTCTGGTAGGGTAAAAAAAAAAGTGATCTATTCCCAGAGCCTGCTTATAAGGTGGTGGCAGTTGGGGTGAGACGTTTCCTTGCTCTCCTCTGAAGATTGACTGGGTCGGGCCCTGTGGAGGTCTGGGGTCCCCAAAGAGGAGGGTGACCTCAGTTACTTTCTGGTGATGGGAAGAAGTCCAGGTTATTTCAAAGTAGGGATGATCCAGGTCCCCTCCATCCCCATGTCTGCGGGGTGGGATAAAGTGGAGAGAAGCCATAAGAGGGCGTGGAATCCAGGCCTCTGCTGCAAGGGGAGACTCCTGGGGTGGGGGTGGGCATCAGATCCCTGCACAACTCCGTGGAATCGCCCAGAACGTCGGGAAGCCTGGTGGAAATGGGTCGGGGGTGGATGGTAGGAGCCCAGGGTCTGAGGAAGGGGCGCCCGCTGTCCCTTCCTGGGATCTGGCCCTTCGAGCCTTCTCTCCACCGCTTTCCCCCAGGGAGTGGAGGAGGGGAAGGCAGGCAGGAGCTAAGGTGCGGTGTAGGGGTAGCTGATGCTCTTCGGGGGTTCTCCCAGCCCGAGGGTTACCCGCCCTGTCCCCCTCCACCTCCCGCTACCCCCTCCTCCCGCCTGGGAAGCGGCCGCGGTAGCTCTCGGGGAGCGCTCGGGCAGGGCTGGGAGGGCTGGGGAAGACTCGGGGAGAGCTCCGGAGGCGCCGCGCCCCCCCCCCCGCCCCGCCCCCTCCCCGGTCCCCGCTCCGGGAGGCCGCTCGGCTCGCTCGCCGCCCGCTGGCGCTCCGCCGCTCTCACTGCTTGCCTGCCCCGCGCTCCGCTGCCGCTCGCCGCCCACCCCTCCGCCGGCCAACCCGGGGGACCACGCCGCCCGAGCCGGGCCGGGACAGCTGCGGGCCGGGGGCGGGTCCTGGCCTCCACCATGCGGGCCGAGCTCTGGCTCCTCGTGCTGGTGCTCAGGGAGGCTGCCCGGGCTCTGAGCCCCCAGCCCGGAGCAGGTAGGACTGGCCAGAGTTGATGGGGGTGGGTCAGGGTCGTGGGTCGAGGGGGCAGGTGGGCGGGCGTGGGCATGGACAGGTACCGGCAGGCTGACGATGTCAGAGGCGTCGGGGGTCGTGTCCGCGGGAGGCCAGGAGCGCTGTGGACGGTGGCAGGTGAACAGGGACCCCTACTTTCCTAAACACACAGGGTGTGTAAGTGAGGGTGGAAGGATCAGACACCGATGCCCGCATTTCTCCTTCCCTCCTGGAAGGACACTGGAGGGACCCCAGTAGGGGGAATCCATAAGGCATTGGGCTCTGGCCCCAAAGGGGACGGTGGGAGAGTCACAGGGACCCCTGGCCACACTGGGTGAGGCTGAATTCTGATGAGATGCGAAGTCTGGGATGTCTTGCTTCAGTTTTGTTTCCTTTTTCTCTCCGCTGCCCCCACTCCCAAGCTGACCCAGTCTGGGGGCTGAGTGGCAGTAGCCAGGAGGATGGAGGAGACCCACCATCTCTGCTCCAGCAAGGGCAATGGGGAGCCTGACGCCCTCTCCTCTCTGTTTGGTACTTGAAGAGCAGCGCGGGGCCCAGAAAGAAGCAACTTGCTGCTTCCCCACCCCCAGCCTCTAGGGTCCTGCAGTCACTCTTGCTGTACTCCCCTGGTGGCCCTTGGCCTTTAGCTGTTCTGGCTCTAGATTAGGAGGGTGGGGTGTCCTACCTTCCCCACAGCAGTTCTCTGCAATCATTCTCCCACCTGGAAGTCCTTTCGGAGATCTACCTTGAGTCTCTCCTGTTATAAAGGAGAACCATTTTTCAGCAAGTAATTTTGCATTCTCCTCTTTCTTCCTTATGTATGCAGGCATTCTCTGGGGTTGGGGAGGTGGGTAATTGCAGTCAAGCCTCTTGACAGAGAGAATTGGGAAGATAGAGTTCCGTGATGTCCCCCAGGGTGGGATGGAGCAGGTGGAGGGTTTGTCCAGGGGGATGCGGTAGTTGGGCTGCTGTGTCTCAGGGGTCTGCGGGCATCAGGCACAGCATCAGTGATGGCATTCTTGACTTTAATGGTCCCTGAATATTGTTGAGACAGGCCTGGGTTTCTGTTGAGAAGGAGAGTGTGGGCAGAGGGCGGTGGAAACTGAGGTGGCAAGAGGCTGCTGATGCAAAACCACCAGTTTTCAGAGAGACCACACAGAGAGTGGCCAGAGACTTGACTTCTAGTTCCAACATCTTGCTTGCTGTGTGACCTTGAGCAAGTTACTTTCCTTCTCTGGGCCTGTTTCCTCCCTTTTAAAGTGAGGCTGTGGGCAAAATCTTTGTGGGATTATAGAATTATGAAAGATCTTTTTTTCTTTTTTATGACTCTCTCTCCTTTTCAGATTTGTTATGATGTGTATGAGGTAATTGCAAAAAAAAAAAAAATTAAGTCAATATAAAAAGGAATGGGTTGGACAGGTCAATTTTTGAGGTCTTTTGCAAACCCATCCTGATGGGATCTTCTGAACTCTGGATATGACTGGGTTGATGAGGGATGGCGCTGAACCTGACTGAGATGGGAGATCCACGGAAAGGGGTGGGGAAGAGGGCATTGGAAGGAAACAAGGATGGGCAATGCAGGGGCCAGAGCCAGGCTGGGCTGAGGGCTGCCTCTTCAGAGGTGGTTAGAAGAGTAGATACCCTGGGGGGCCAAAAAGAGGGGGCAGGCAGAGATTCGAATCACATCTCTCAGTTGAGGACGCCCTGTCTCCTCAGCTTTGGCAGATTCAGCCAGGAGAAATGAACTTTCTCTGCAGCAGGCGAGACTGGTGATACTGAAGGAAGCCAGTGGGGGCGCTGCTGACTCTCAGTGTTGAGCTTTTTTTTCACAACGACCAGACTGGGTTTGAGAGGGCCCTGTGTGGAGGCAGGGGGTGTCTTATAGGGAGAATAGATGTGGGAGTGGGACCCTCTGGGGGAGGGCTGCTCCGATTGGTGGTGGAGCCCTGGTGACAGGTGAGAGGGCAGTTGGGAGCTGGACCTGAGTGGTGGGTGCTGCCATCCAGCCCCAAGGCTCCAAGTCCTCTGTGCTGTGCTGGGAGAGGGGATGTGGGTGGGGGGTGGAGGGGGGCGGGGCTCAGGGGGGAGCTGAGATCTCCCCTCCCTCTTGATGAACTGGCCTTGAAACTTCATCTATCATTAAAACAGGAGCAGGAGAAAGATGGATGAGTGACCTAAAGATACAGTCAGGTGGTGAGGGAGACCAACAGAGGCTGACAGGCAGATAGACAGATGGGGAGACAGGAAGACACTAGGGTGCATGGTGGGAGCTGGGGGCACCCTGGGGTCTGGGCTGAGTGAAACTGGAAGTGCCTACAGCAGACAGAGAAGGAAAAGGCCACTGAAGGTGGCATCCTGTCCTGGGAGTTAGCAGATCAGGCCCAGCTCCAACCCTGGGTGACCCTGGCAGCTTCATCCTTTTTCTGCCCCTTGGATTCTCCATCCATAAAACGAGGTTTGGACCAGATTGCCTCTAGGGCCCCTTGTAGCCTTGACTCTGCTTCCAGCCTTCTCCTTGCTCACCAGGGAGGGATCTTCAAACAAATGGAGACTGAAATCCAATCTCCACCCAGTGGCCACTGAACAGCCTCTCCCTACCCCCACCTCTGCTCGCATTCTGCCCGGGTCTGTTGCCCAAAACACTCAGGCTGCGGTCCCCTGGGATCGCCAGGTAACTGACTTCTCTTCATCCGGGTCTCAGTCAGCTCAAGGGCCACCTCTGAGAGAGGCTCCCTGAGGGCCCTGACCAGAGCAGAAACAACCCCAACCCTTTCGTCCTTCTGTTTCCTCCACAGTCTGTCTCACCATCTCACACTGTCTTACTGGCTGAATTACTCATTTTGTGTGTGTCTTTCCCGACTAGAATCTTCATGGGCACAGGGCTTGTGTCTACCTGTTCGCTGTTTTTGCTCCAGCACTCACACAGTGCCTGGCACATAGTGCTTGCGTGCAAAGTCGCTTCAGAGTCTTTGTGACCCTATAGGCCATGGCCCACCAGGCTCCTCTGTCCATGGGATTCTCCAGGCAAGAATACTGGAGTGGGTTGCCATGCCCTCCTCCAGGGGATCTTCCCAACGCAGGGATTGAACTTGCGTCTCTTACGTCTCCTGCATTGGCAGGCGAGTTCTTTACCACTTATGCCACCTGGGAAGCCCGCCTGGAACACGGGGCTCAATAAACATGTATTGAGTGAGTGAATGAATTAGAGGGGCTCACAGACCCCATTCTGTCCCTTTTAGAGAAACTCAGAGAGGCAAATTCTTCTTTTCTCCTCTCCTCCCCTCTTTTCTTCTGAGCCACTGGCCATCCCTCCCTGCCCCTTCCTTATGCCTCCCTCTCGCTCCCCAGATCAGGGTCCTCAGTGGGTCTCTGCCTGCCTGCAGGAGGGAAGAGAGTGCAGTTGATGGCTTTGTAACTGAGAGGCGGGATTTCAATTCAGGGTCTGGAGCCTTCCCCAGACCCCTTGGTCCTCATATGAAACCCAGGAAAGGCAGGAGGACCCTGCTGGATGCTTTGTGTACAGTATTTTGTTAAAGACTCACAATGACTTGCCAAGTGTAGGCTTTATCATTTCCGTTTTCTAGGGGAGGAAACTTAGAGATTGTGCAATTTGTCCAATGTCATAGTCAGTAAGTGATAGATTCAAGGTTCAAGCTCAAGCTTATTTGATTCCAAACTCGTGTTTTTTTATTTTATTGCTCACAGACAATTTTATTTTCTTTTATTGCTGTGATAACAAGGAGGGTTTCTGATGAGGCTGTACCCCAAGAGAAGGGTCTTCTAAGCCCTGTGGGCCTCAGGAGTTCTGAGAATTTAAACATGCCTGCCTTCTTTCCTTCCTTCCATCCATCACCTGTGTGTGCTTGACCAGCATCTGCTCTGTGTCAAGCACCTAGAGCTTGTGGTTGCCCAGATAGCAGTGATTTGTCAGGATCAGGGCTGGGACTATGCACATAGCATTTGGGGTGAGGCACAGAAGTGTCAGAGAAGGCGCTGGGAAGAAGTGACATCTCGTGAGACTTGAAGGATGAGCTAGAGCTCGTCAGCTCCATTTATTTATGGAGCAGAATGATCTAGGCTGAGAAAACTGCCTGTGTGAAGTCCCATGGCCAGAGAGAGTGGGGTTGAGCCCTGGAAAGGACTCGGGGACTGAAGAAGCCAGCAGGGATCTGATCACGAAGGGGCTCCAGTGCTGAGTGGGAGAGCTGGGCTGTCAGCTGAAGGGTCGTGGCAAAGAGGGGAGTGCAGGAGGGATGGAATGGAGTTTTTCCTCTGGACAGGATGCTCTGGCAGGTGTGTGGGAGACGGGTCCAAGGGCATGAATGGTAGAGGCTGAAGTCATCACCAGGAAAAAGGTGATGGTGGCCACAACCAAGTGGTGGCCGTGGGGCTGGAATGGCAAGCTTGGGTGACAGGTGGGATGAAGGTGACCTGGCTCAGGCGCTGGGATGGTGTGATCAGGCCTCCCGGAGTCAACCCATTGCTTCTTGCCCTGGAGCAGGGCAGTGGCACCCGAAGAGGGTTGGGGCACGGCCACTGGGTTGCCCCTCTGCATTCCAAGGGGTGCAGTCTGCCGGGGAACCTCCCAGGTTCGGGCCCAGCGGCACCTGTGCATCCTGCCCTGGGGCTGCCCTGCACCCTAGAGAACGGCCTGGTGTGTGGGTCACCTGGTGTGCTGCGGTGTGAGCAAGCCTGCACGTGCTGTGCCTGAGTGCAAACCCTGTCATGGACTGGTCACGCAACCTGGGTTTCCCAGTTTATAAAATGGATCTACAACAGCACCCCTCTCATGAGGCGATTGTGGGGATTAAATGAGTTAGTGGGTTTAAAACCCTTGGAATAGTGCCAGGACAGGGTAAGCATTCTCTAGAAGTGAGCTATTATTGTTATTACCCCTCCCAGTGCGAACACTAGACTTGTTCGCTACTTGGGGTCATGGGTGGCGGAATGGATGAATACGTGACTAGCGGTCCTCTGGAAGCTTCTCACCATCACTCATAGGCGGGTCCCCTCACATGCAGAGGCAGGGGATGGCTGCTGGGAAGAGGGCAGAGCAGGCGGTAGCCGGGAGTTGGAGCCCACAGGAGGAGGAGGACCCAGGCCTTCAGGCAAGTGTGTGTGTGTGCACATAGGCCCTTACATACACATGTGCAAAGCCAGCTGTGCTGGCTCCTTCTGCAAGCTGAGGGAGTGATGTCCCATCCTAGTCAACCGGGAGGGGGCAGGGTGTCAGGGAGACAGTTGTGGTGGGGGCTGGGAGGGCAAGATTCAGGGTTAGGTCAGGGTGGGGCAGGTTCCTCGGTGACCTCCTTCTCCATCCCTTGGCCCTTCTCCTTCCTGGATACTTGGTCTCTGGTCCTGGCCCTGAGTCTTTCTACTTATAAAATCTTACTTTTGCTTCTTACTGTATGCTCATGGTGGCCTGTGCCATAGGCACACTTGTCATTCCCACTTTCTACTTCTACTTAGACGAGTAGACTGATGGGTCCATGGTCACACAGCCTGTGGGCGTCAGGTGTGCTGTCCCTGGCCGCACTTCTGGTGGGGCCCTCTCACCAGGCCTTGGGCCGCACCGTCCAGGCACCTCCTGTCTCGGATGCAGGACTGTGACGCCTGCAGATCCCTAGCATCCCTTTCCGGGCCAGCTGAGCTCCTCTGCTCGTTCTGCACAAGCTCCTTTCCTGTTCTGGCTCCTGCCCAGGCCTGAGGGCTGCTTGCAGGAGGACCCAGGGAGCTGGGCAGGCCAGACCAGCACAAATAGTTCTGACTCCAGAGGCAGCTGTGGGCCCCACCCGAGAGGGGCAAGACAGCCCTGCCTTGGGGTCTGAGCCACAGGCAGACTGCCTTCCCAGTACTGGGTTTAGGTCCGTCTCAGCCAGTGGGCATTTTGGGGCAGGGGTCTGGAGACCACCCTTTCCCCATCTTCTCCAGAGCATCTGGTTGCAATTAGGGGCAGGGGAGTGAAAGGGGGCCGGCAAGGATCCAGCAGGCGCCAGCAGCCAAGAATGACTTAATTGGATAAACTGTCTAATGACAAACCGGAGCCCCGCAGCAAAGAGTCCTGGCCCTGGCCCCAGGCCTGGTCCTGGCCAAGCCGTTTCTCAACCTCTGTCCTTGCTGGCTCCCAAGTTACCTCCAGTATCGTGTTCTAAGTTGTGCAGTGATTGAGCACCCACTGTTTGCCAGGTACCAGGATGCACATTTACGGTAGGTGGCAGAGTCCTGGGGGAACCCAAGTCTACCAGGGAGACGGGCACATCGTTGGACCTCTGGCGGGTGCTGCAGGAGAGAAGGCTACCTCCGGGAGCTCTGGGACCAGGTGGGGCAGGGCATCTGACACAGCACAGGCCTGAAACTGATGGAGGTCACAGGGAATGTCAGCTCCTCCCATCTGGGGCATATACACGTCCATAATAGGTGTGGCAACTGGAGAAACAGCATAAGACATGTCTTTGTGGGCACGCATAACTCTTTTTCTGAAATGGGAAAGCATGGTTTCTGTGTCATTTGGAATACATTTAATGACCAAGAGGGAACTGGAGAGAATATTGGGTCGAGGAACGGCTGCTAGATGGCCTGGGCGCAGCCACTCTTCAATCCTGTGCCCGCCGCAGACATTGCCAATTGATCGTGACCATCTTTCCTGCTAAACACAAATGGAGCCTCAGAATTCTTCCCCATTAGAGCATTCCTGGTTCTCACTAATCCATTGGAGGTGGCTTTTGAGATGAAACCCATTTGTTATCCTCAATGGATTCGTAAAGCTCCTTGTTTCCTGGGGAAAGTGACTTGCCCAAGGTAGTGATAAGACTAAACAGTGCTTCCATTATAGAGACATATTCAGTTGTCATAACCTGGGAGGAGGGGCTACTGGCATTGAGTGGGTAGAGGCCAGGAATGCTGCAAAAAAAAAAAAAATCCTGCAATCCTGCAATGCACGGGACGGTCCCCCACAACAAGGGATTATCCAGTCCAAAATGTCAGTGGTACCAACGATGAGAAGCCCTGAACTAAAATAACTCTGCTCTCTGGCTTCTAGTCCCTGGAGTCCCTTGGAAGATGAGATTATGTGCCATTTCTGGCAGAGAAATAGGGAATTGGTTTGGAAAGTACTAGAGTGGTTGTTCTCACCCTTGTCTGCCTTGTTAGGTCCAGGGCTTTTCAAAAACTCTCCTGGGGATCATTTAAGTGTCCTCACGCACAGGCCACACCACAGACTAACTACATCAGAATCTCTGGGGTGGAGAACCCAGACACCAGGAATTTTTAAAGCTCCCCAGATGATTCTAGTGAGGTTGAGAATAATCAACCCTTTAGGGGCAGATCAGCCTGGGTTTGAAACTTATCTCCATCCCTGATCTGCTCTATGACCTTCTTTAACCTCTGTGAGCTGCTGATTCCTGTTCGAAAAATGGAGAACATCAGATTTTCAGTGGAGGGCTGGAGTGAGGGCTCAGGTGTTCCGTATGCAAAGTTTGTGGGGTGGAGCTTGGTGCATGCTGGGTGTCTCCTGCCGTGGTGTCAGTGTCCCCAGAGTCAATGATGGTATCAGGGGGGTCAGGGCTTCTCAAAATAAGCGGGCTGGTCCCCCTCCCGGCCTTCACTCTGACTGCCAGGACTCAGCTTTCTGTCCCTTTCTCCCAGGTCAGGATGCAGGCCGAGGCTCTGGAGGGGCCACCCAGGGGACCACGTGGGGCTGGAATCGGAGAGCCCGAGAGAGCCCTGGCCCGGTGTCGGAGCTGGACAGGACTCAGCTGAGCCAGGACCTGGGTGGGGGCACCCTGGCCATTGACAAACTGCCGGATAACGGGACCAGGGTGGTGGTGAGTGCTGGAGGGACACAGAGGGGGAGGGAAGTGGCGGTGGGGAGGCCCCAGGTGCCCCTTGTAAGCTTGTCAGAGCCACAAGTGTATCCTTTGGGGTCGATCCTGGAGGTCAGCGTGGAGAGAGGGCTCCCAGGGGAGGGGATGGAAGCCCGGCCCAGCCTAGGTCAGAAAATCTTAGCATCTCAGAGCTTCATAGGCTGCCTACCTCCTTGTGGACTCAGAGGGGCAGTGACTTGCTCAAGGATACACAGCATTACCACAGGGTTTAAGACACTGGACTCTTCCATGTCTTAGGGCCTCCACTAGAAGCAGAATGAAGGTGGCTATTACTAGTCACGTTGACTGCTAGCTCTGGCCCTGTGCCTACCCCATTTCTGTACCATCTACAGACCACGTGGCCCCAAAGGGTTAATGGTGTCACTGCTCAGCCCCAGGGCAGGGCACTCTGAGCAGAGAAGGCAATTAGGGTGGTGTGGCTGGAGAAAACCTCCTCTGCCTGGGGCAGTCCTGGGGCTGGTGAAGCAGGGAAGACATGGAGATTGTGCAGTGCTGGCCGGCTTCCCGGCCGGCCACAGAAGAGCTGATGAAGGCTTCTGTGTCTGGGGGCTTCTGTAATCACGTGTGTGTCTGAGGGTTACTGTGTATTATGTACATTTATCTGTCACCGTGGGCTGCTGTGTCTGTGATGAGAGTGAGTGTGTGAGAGAGACTGTATGAGCATGCCCGTGGTCATGAGCGGAGGAGGCCAAGGCTGCAAGCGAAGAGGGTGGATTCTCAGGAGGCAGAAAAACTACGGAAGGAGAAGCAACAAGAGGATGGGCATTTCTTTATGTTTCAATAACTCGTTTTTTAAATCCAAGACACGCATGCAATCAAAAAGGTCAAATAGTGCTGAAGTCAGAAAATAAAACAGCAGTCCGCCCCTCCGCTCTGGACCTGCCTGTCCCTTGCTCAGAATATGCCACCTGGAGCTTTTTACCTGGCTGTTACCTCCGTGTTTCTAAGTAATTTGCTTATGCAGCTGCCTCTTGATGAATCTGTTTAGACATTGTATGTTGATTGCCCGTTCTGTAGATGAAGATTCACCTTCTGTATACTCCCCCAAACATGGTTTGACGCTCTCGATATTGTTAAATCCATAGGCTCTGCTTTTTATCTTTATCAGGTAAATATTGTTCACTACTAAGCCGGTCAGAGCACTATCATTGTTTCCTTTCTTGCATCATTTTTGCTTTTCCTACCTCCCACCCCTGCCTAGTTGCTTAGATTTTTGTATTTACCAACAATATATGTACTTTTTTTTTTTAATCTTTTGACTTCACTGCACAGTGTGTGGGCTCTTAGTTCTCTGACTAGGAATCAAATCCACACCTCCCTGCACTGGAACACTGAGTCTTAGCCACTGGACCGCCAGGAAAGTCCATGGCTATGTATTCTTAAACATCCACTGGCCTCAGACATAAGTTTGGCGTGGTCAAACCTGTCTATTTTTTTTTTTTTTTTTTGGAATCTCTCTCCTGTTGTCACGCTGGCCTGGTACTCGCCTGCCTGCCTGCAGCCATCCTGGAACTCCCTAGTCTCTCTCTTCGCTGGGTGCCCTGTCCTCTTGATCCTGTGTCTTTTCTTTCCTGCTTTGCTCCCTCATTTGTTTAGCTTCCTGAGAAAGGTTATAGAAGAAGAGAGATTCTTTGGAGAACTTGCATGTCTGAAAATGCCTTTATTCTATCCTCACTCTTGATTGATGGTTTGGCTGAATATAGAATTCTAGATTAAAAATAATCTTCCTTCACGAGTTTGCAGGCATCTCACATGGTCGTCTGGCTTCTGATGTCACTGTTGAGAGGTCTGATGTCGTGCTTATGCTCATTGTAGATAACTGCTTTTCTGGAAGCTTTCAGGGTGTTACCTTAAGTTAACCCCAGCCTTCTAAAAGTGTCTGTCCTATCTTTCTGTCTCGCTGCTCTGGACAGTTGACTGGCTATTTCAACCCAGGCACTTATATTCACCAGTTCTGGAAAATCTTCTTGTTTTATTGATTTGACTATCTTCTCTCTACTACCTACTCAGTTCTTTCTTCCAGACCCCTTGATTAGATGTCCATCTAGGGAATTGATTCCCAAACTTTCTTCTCTCTTCTATTGTCCATCCCTTTGCATTTTTTGTTGTCTGTCTGTTTGTTGGCTTGTAAGTGTTGTTGTTGATCCACTTTCTGGGAGATTTCTCAACCCTTTTTTTTTTTTTAGTATTTATTTACTTGGCTTTGCTGGGTCTTCGTTGCAGCCCACGGGATCTTTGCTCTTTAGTCGCAGCATACAAACTCTTAGTTGCGGCATGTGGGATCTAGTTCCCCGACCAGGGATCAAACCCCTGCCCTCTGCATTGGGAGCATAGAGTCTTAGCCACTGGACCATCAGGGAAGTCTCCTCGACCTTATTTTCTTAATGTTACCAATTTGTTTTCTACTATCATATTTTTAATTTCCATGAGCTATTTATTCTTTTCTTAAAAAAAATAGTCTCCTATGGTTCTTGTGTCATGGATGTAATAGCTTTCCTAATACTTTTTCCTGCATCATTTCTTTCTTTCTTTCTTTTTTTTAAAGAGTTTAATGTAGGAACAGTATACACGGACGGGCCAGGAGTGGGCAGGGTGAAGGAGGAGAAGATGTTAGGAGAAGCTGCAGCAGGGAGCAGCTAAAACTGTGCACGTGAGCCTGAGCTGGCAGGGAGAGAGGCTCCCCAGAGGAGGAAGAGCTGTGCCACTCTGCCACAGGGGCTGCTGGATGGGCTGCACCAGTGTGCATGGGAGAGGGACCCAGCCGCCCTGCAGTCTGGTAGGGAGGGAGCAGGGTAACACATGCTCTGAACTCTCTTTGTGCATTGTTTCTGTGACTTATTTTTTCCCTTTACCTCAGCCTCCGATGTGGCTTGGCACCATTACTGATCCTGTCTTTATTTAAAATGCTAACCTTTTGTTCATCATGGACTTTTTGGCATCAATTGAACTAATTAATTTGATTTTAAAAATATATGGCATTAAAATATTCTCTTGATGGCTGAGTTTGTTGATGCCACTTTATTATTTTAAAATTTTTTTATTGGAGTCTTGTTGATTTACAATGTTGTGTTAGTTTCAGGTATGTGTGTGTGTTAGCTGCTCAGTCGAGTCTGACTCTTTGCGACCCATAGACTATAACCCACTGGGCTCCTCTGTCCATAGAATTCTCTAGGCAAGAATACTGAAGTGGATTGCCATTCTCTCCTCCAGGATATCTTCCCAACCCAGGGATTGAACCCAGGTCTCCTGCATTGCAGGCAGATTCTTTACCGTTTGAACCACCAGGGAAGCCCAGCTCTAGGTATATATACAGCATAGTGATTCAGTTGTACGTACATATTTTCATTCTTTTTCAGATCCTTTTCCCATATAGGTTATTACAGAACATTGAGTCGAGTTCCCTGTGCTATACAGTAGGTCCTTGTTGGTTACCTATTTTATACCTAGTAGTTTGTATGTATGTTAACCCCAAGCTCCTAATTTATCCCTCCCCACCATGTTTCCCCTTGGGTCCCCATAAATTCATTTTTAAAATCTGCAAGTCTGTTTCTGTTTGTAAATAAGTTCTTTTCGCTGGTGCCATTTTAAGGGTTGGACCAGAAGTCAGGGCCTCCCTCGCCTAACCCTAATACCAACCCTGAGGTGGAGCCTCAGAGAAGGCAGCCCCATTCACTTCCCATCCTGCCCTGTCTTCTCCACCCTGCAGAACCAAGGAGCCATGGTGGGGTGATGGGACAGAGGGCCAGGGCAGGGGAGGCACCCCGAGGAAGGGAACGCCTGGAGGCTCACCCCTCCCTCAACCCCCAGCTTTGTTAGGCCATCAGTTAAAGAACTGGTATTTGCTCTGGGCCAGACACCACGGTCAGAGGACCATGGTCCAGTCTGAGCAGAGAGGCCCTTGCAGAAGAGAGCCACAGAGACGTGGCCTTCTGGAAGCAATTGTCTGTGGGCGTTCAGAAAGGGCAGTGGGGATCATTAAGAGCCAGTATGGATTCAATAACCCCAGAGCCTAAAAAACAACACAAATTCTTGGGCTCCACCCTGAACTGACTGGTTGAGAAACACTGGAGCTGGGCATTTGTTTCAAGTCCCCCCATATGATCCTGATGGTTCTCTACCTGTAGGAACTTCTGAGCTATAACATTCCACGCCAGTTTTAAAATCCATTACCAGATTGATCACCGGAAGGTGAGGCTTTCTCAGGTGCCATGCGTCTGTACTTGATCACAAGACTTCCACCACCCTGAGGGCTTTGTGGCCCCCTCAACACATCAGGAGTCCACACGAAGGAGGACTTCTCTGGTGGTCCGGTGGTTAAGACTCCGTGCTTCTACTGCAGAGGGGCAGGTGTTCTATTCCTGGTTGGGGAACTAAGATCCCCCATGTCATTTGGTGCAGCCAAAAGAAAAAAAAAAGAGTCCATGCGAAGGAGCACGGCCCCACCCTGGCAGGAGGCCCCTCTGACTGCAGTAGAGGTCTCCCTGGCTCTGCCCAGAAGATTGGAAAATCAAACTTCTAGATCAGACTTCTCCAACAGCCGGAAGAGAGTTCAGATGTCAGATTAGGAACCAGAAGCCCTCCTCTGTAGGCTGGATGATAGGTGGCCTCAGGCCAGATGAAACTTCCGGGACAAATATAAATCCTGGCACTTCAGCTTAAAATCAGGTGGGAGAGATGTGGCTTAGCAGCGGTTCATGAGGAAAAGAGTTGGAGCTCCTCACTGCTTGTGGGCTGGGATGAGTCAGGAGTGTGGAGTGGCTGCCAGGGACGGAGGTGGGAGCCAGCTGTGTTCATGGAAACCCACAGAAACCCCGGCGACAAGGATTGGGGCTCTGGGAATCCTGTGGTGGGGAGGGAGGGTGTTTCTTTCCTTGACCATGGCTGAGGGGCTTGTGTCCCCTTTCAGATGGTTATGCAGAAACCAGAGTAGTCTAAATGGTTGAAGGAGCCTGGGGTATTTAGCCCGCAATAGAGAAACTTCTAGATGTGGCTGTTTTCTAATAGCTGCAGGGTTGGGACTGGGGCAGAGGGAAAGGGTTATTTTTCTCCATAGCTCATATCCCTTCCTGCATGGAATTATCTATTTGTTTTTATTGCCTCTCTTCCCCTGAAACCGAGGCACATGAGATCTGAGATTGTCTTATCACTCTGTAGCCAGTGCCTGGCCCACGGTGGGCGTTCCTCCTTTGAAGGAACAAAGGAGGCAGGGATTTCCCATCTCCAGAGGCCTTGAAAGACAGGGTTGGTGAAGAGAAGAGGTTTTGCCCGGGGTGAGTCGTTGGACATACTGGCCTCAAAGGACCCAACTCTACTAACTCCTGGGCTCCCACACACATAAGACAACATCAGCGCTTATATACCCCATATGCACCGGAACACATGTTCACACGCTGCGACCCGGAGTGGGGGCCTCGTGCCTGAATCCTCAGAGGGTCTGTGCTCCATTCCTACCTGGCCTGGAACCCATTAGGCCTTGCCCTGAGCAGCTCTCAGTGGAGGATGGTAATGACTGCCTCTCTTCAGCACAGCCAGACCTCCACACCCCCCGGGCTGTGTGCTCACCCTACCCTGGACAGCGGGCCCTCTTGAGGTGTCCCGGGAAGGGGCCCAGAGACGCCTGCTTCTCCTGTGTCTCCAGTCAGCATCTCTGAGAACTGGGTTCTCCTTTTCCAAAGGAAACTCCATCTTGGTAGCAGAGGGCTGAGCGAGAGGGAAGTGGCAGAAAGGGGACATTTCAGCAAGCTGGATTTGGTCTGCTTCAGGAAGTTTTCTTCGGCTTCCACAGAACAACATTTCCACCATTTATCCACATCACAGTCTATTCTGTGCCAAAAGGAACCAGACTCTGGTTCCCTCTGCTCAGGAGGCTGAGGGCCTGGCACCTGGGCTACCATCCCTTTTGCACCCAACCCCCAACCCCACACAGGAGCCTCCTCATTTTCCTTCATGGCTCCTTAGTCTACCCTCCTGGCCTCAGCTTCCCTCCTGGTCCAGCTCCCTCACCTCAGTCTGTCTGCCCAGCCCCCATTCCAGACCTTCTCTGCCCAGCCCCACCACCCCCCACCTCCATCTTCCTTTCTCACTCCTTTGGCCTAACCCCTTCTTCCTAGTCCCTTCTGCCCAGCACCTCCTGCCTGGCCACCTTGCAACAATGCTCCTTCAACTCGGACCTCTTGCTTTGGAAACTTTGAGGCGTCTGGCCTGTGTTCCCAGGGTAGACTCAGAGCCATCTCCTTGGATTTTATTCTCACGCCCACTCTGCCACCATCTACCATCCTATTTCCCCGTGGAAACAGGATTCTTGTCTGGACTCAAGCTTTCCAGAGATTTTCCACCAAGGCCAGTCCTGAGGCCCTGGAGACACTGGAAATTTTATGGAGGAGGGAGGGGTTGCGGAGGGCTGTAGTGCTAAGTCAGAAATCTGGGAAGAGCCACAGTTTATCCTCCAAGAGGCTGAAGGGGAATGTCTTCAAACCTGGGGATTTCCAAATCCAAATGAAGGGTTTTCTTGGTTCTGTGGTTCATGTCTGGTTAACAGTTTGGGAGGAACCAAGTTTAAGAGCATTCAGATTTGGGAGTTCCCCCGTAATAGAACAGTTTTACTCCATAACAGAAAATTCTGACTCCCCACCTCTCACCCCAGTATTCCCCCTGGCCTCCCTTCCCTGAATTCCTCTCCTCTCTCTCTGACCCAAGCAAAACTTCCCAGCTCATCCGACCGCCCTGGCAAGCCTAGGAATGCTGAGAAACTCTGCAGCTGGCAGGGACCACAGCATTCAAGACAGTTGGGCAGCGAGAGGGACAAGTGGGCGCAACGTCTGCCTGGTTCCTACACCCCCCAAAGGAGGCAGCTCCCAAAACGAAGCCTCTAGAAGGCCCCCTCCCCAGACCTAAGGGCCTAGGGGAGACAGGACAGACAGACTCGTAGCAGGGACACAAGAAGAGCCCCAAGCAATGGCTCAGGGAAGAACCCAGGCATGCCAGTGCCTGCACTCAGGGGCAGGGATGGGGTGAGGAGGCTGCTAGGGGAAGATTCCTGAGGGTAGAGGGTGAGGTGGGTGGAAGGAAAGTGGTGAGTTGAATTGCAAAGAGAGAGAAAATAAGAGATTTTGTGAAAAGGAGGCGTGTCCTGAGAGGTGAAAGATGGAGTCCAGACATTCAGTCTTTAGCGCTGTGGAAAGAGTACCACCGGCCTGGCCTTCCATCTGGCATGCACCAGCGGCAGACCTTGGGCCGGGTGGGCACTTAAAAACCCTCACTTAATGAACCTGGCGTTTCAAACCCCTACTAGCTTCAGATTTCTCAAATGGAGCGGGTAGGTACTGATCTTCAGAGAAGGCAATGGCACCCCACTCCAGTACTTTTGCCTGGAAAATCCCATGGACGGAGGAGCCTGGTGGGCTGCAATCCATGGGGTTGCTAGAGTCAGACACGACTGAGCGACTTCACTTTCACTTTTCACTTTCATGCATTGGAGAAGGAAATGGCAACCCACTCCAGTGTTCTTGCCTGGAGAATCCCAAGGACAGGGGAGCCTGGTGGGCTGCTGTCTATGGGGTTGCACAGAGTCGGACACGACTGAAGCGACTTAGCAGCAGCAGGTACTGATCTTACAAAGTTGAGACTGAAGAGCAAAATGCCAGGCACTTGATGGGTTCTCAGTTGGGGATGTCTCCCCTGCGTGGCTCGGAAAGGGTGCCACAGTGCCCTCTGCTGGCTGCTCAGCCTAAGGACCTGCTCTGCCTTCCACACAGGTCCCTTTGGTTGACCCTTTCCCTTTTCCTTCAGCCAGCTAGTTGGTCTGTCGGTTGGTCGTTTGGTTTTCTTTCTTTCTTGTTGAGGTGAGATTCACATTAAAAAATTAACCATTTTAAAGTGAAGTGCGTTTAACACGCCCACAGTGTTGTGCAACCATCACCTCTATCTAGTCCCAAAACATTTTCATCCCCCAAAAGGAAACCCTGGATTTAGGCTGTCGCTCCACACCCCCCGCCCCCAGTCCCAAGTAACCCCTAATCTGTGTTCTATTTCTATGAATTCACCTGTTCTGGATAGTTCATATATAAATGAAATACCATATATGATCTTTCATGTCTGGTTTCTTTCCCCTGGCATAATGTTTTCACGGCTATCCATTTTATGGCTGCATAGTGTCTTCCATTATATGGATATACCATAGTTTTGTTCATCTGTTCCTTTGTTGATAGACGTTTAGGCTTCCTCCTTTTGGCTATTGTGAACAGTCTGCTGTGAACATGTCTACGTGTACTTGTTAGAATACATATTTTCAGCTCTTTGGGGTATATGCCTAGAAGCGAAATTGCTGAGTCATAGTGTAATTCTATGCTAAACTCTTTGAGGAACTGCCAGACTGTTTTCCACAGTGACTGAACCATATTACATTCCCACCAGCAATGTATGAGGGTTCCCATTTCTCCACATCCTTGCCAACATTTGTTCTTTCTCTCTCTCTCTTTTTTAAATTATAGCATCCTAGTGGGTGTGATCTAGTATCTCACTATGGTTTTGCTTTGTGTTTCCCTAATGACCTAAATCAAATCCCTTATGATTATACAGTGGATGTGAGAAATAGATTTAAGGGACTAGATCTGATAGACAGAGTGCCTGATGAACTATGGACGGAGGTTTGTGACATTGTACAGGAAATAGGGATCGAGACCATCCCCATGGAAAAGAAATGCAAAAGAGCAAAATGGCTGTCTGAGGAGGCCTTACAAATAGCTGTGAAAAGAAGAGAAGCAAAAAGCAAAGGAGAAAAGGAAAAATATAAGCATCTGAATGCAGAGTTCCAAAGAATAGTAAGGAGAGATAAGAAAGCCTTCCTCAGCAATCAATGCAAAGAAATAGAGGAAAACAACAGAACGGGAAAGACTAGAGATCTCTTCAAGAAAATTAGAGATACCAAGGGAACATTTCATGCAAAGATGGGCTCGATAAAGGACAGAAATGGTATGGACCTAATAGAAGCAGAAGATATTAAGAAGAGATGGCAAGAATACACAGAAGAACTGTACAAAAAAGATCTTCACGACCCAGATAATCACGATGATGTGATCACTCACCTAGAGCCAGACATCCTGGAATGTGAAGTCAAGTGTGCCTTAGAAAGCATCACTACGAACAAAGCTAGTGGAGGTGATGGAATTCCAGTTGAGCTATTCCAAATCCTGAAAGATGATGCTGTGAAAGTGCTGCACTCAATATGCCAGCAAATTTGGAAAACTCAGCAGTGGCCACAGGACTGGAAAAGGTCAGTTTTCATTCCAATCCCAAAGAAAGGCAATGCCGAAGAATGCGCAAACTACCACACAATTGCACTCATCTCACACGCTAGTAAAGTAATGCTCAAAATTCTCCAAGCTAGGCTTCAGCAATACATGAACCGTGAACTTCCAGTTGTTCAGGATGGTTTTAGAAAAGGCAGAGGAACCAGAGATCACATTGCCAACATCCACTGGATCATGGAAAAAGCAAGAGAGTTCCAGAAAAACATCTATTTCTGCTTTATTGACTATGCCAAAGCCTTTGACTGTGTGGATCACAATAAACTGTGGAAAATTCTGAAAGAGATGGGAATACCAGTCCACCTGACATGCCCTCTTGAGAAACCTATATGCAGGTCAGGAAGCAACAGTTAGAACTGGACATGGAACAACAGACTGGTTCCAAATAGGAAAAGGAGTATATCAAGGCTGTATATTGTCACCCTGCTTATTTAACTTATATGCAGAGTACATCATGAGAAACGCTGGGCTGGAAGAAGCACAAGCTGGAGTCAAGACTGCCGGGAGAAATATCAATAACCTCAGATATGCAGATGACACCACCCTTATGGCAGAAAGTAAAAAGGAACTAAAAAGCCTCTTGATGAAAGTGAAAGAGGAGAGTGAAAAAGTTGGCTTAAAGCTCAACATTCAGAAAATGAAGATCATGGCATCTGGTCCCATCACTTCATGGGAAATAGATGGGGAAACAGTGGAAACAGTGTCAGACTTTATTTTTTTGGGCTCCAAAATCACTGCAGATGGTGACTGCAGCCATGAAATTAAAAGACGCTTACTCCTTGGAAGGAAAGTTATGACCAACCTAGATAGCATATTCAAAAGCAGAGATATTACCTTGCCAACAAAGGTCCATCTAGTCAAGGCTATGGTTTTTCCAGTGGTCATGTATGGATGTGAGAGTTGGACTGTGAAGAAAGCTGAGCACCGAAGAATTGATGCTTTTGAACTGTGGTGTTGGAGAAGACTCTTGAGAGTCCCTTGGTCTGCAAGGAGATCCAACCAGTCCATCCTAAAGAAGATCAGTCCTGGGTTTTCATTGGAAGGAATGATGCTAAAGCTGAAACTCCAGTACTTTGGCCACCTCATGCGAAGAGTTGACTCATTGGAAAAGACCCTGATGCTGGGAGGGATTGGGGGCAGGAGGAGAAGGGGATGACAGAGGATGAGATGGCTGGATGGCATCACTGACTCGATGGACATGAGTTTGAGTGAACTCCGGGAGTTGGTGATGGACAGGGAGGCCTGGCGTGCTGTGATTCATGGGGTCGCAAAGAGTCAGACACGGCTGAGCGACTGAGCTGAACTGAACTGAACTGAGTAACTAATGATACTGAGCTTCTTTTCTTGTGCTTGTTGGCCATTTGTATATTTTCTTTGGAGAAATGTCTACTTATGTCCTTTGCCCGTTTATTTTTCTTTTGCCCATTTGTGAAATTGGGTGATTTGTCTTTTTGTCTTAGGCGGGTTTCTTAACCTCTCTGAGCCCATTTCTGCATGGTCACATGAGGACGCTCTTGCCTAATGGCAAAGGTGTCATACACTAACCTACATAAAGGGGCCTGGGGTTGGGAATGACAGACATTAGCTGACTCTGAATTAGGCTCTGGTTAAGTGACCAGCCATCTGTGTTTTCCCAAGATGGTCCTGTTTTTGGCACTGAATGTCCAGCATCCTGGGAGACCCCTCGGTCTCAGGCATACTGGGACAGCGGGTCATCTTAATCTGGTCCCAATATGGTAAATAGTGTGTATCTTTGCTGCATTGTCACTCTAAACCTCGGTTTCCTCACCTAAATGTCTCACAGAGTTTTCATAAAAATCAGTTAAGCTAATTGAAAAGTTAATCAGAAAGGTCTAGGAAAAATGAGTAGTGGTTTTCCCCCCAGATCTTAGCTGGAAGTACAAAAATGGGACCCCAGCCACAAAGGAGGATTTCCTGGCCTTGAAGCTTTAGGGGCTACTCTTCATATTATCACAATTCCTCACTGTATAGTGGGAGCTTGTTAGGAATGCAGTTGCTCAGGCCCCTCAGACCTGCAGAAACAGAATCTGACTCCCAGGTGATTCTTATGCACATTAAAACTTGAGAAGCACTGCTTTGTATCAGAGGCTTTGAAGCAGGGATGATAATTCTGGATATGAAAAGTGTATCAACAAATTCATCAGAGTAGTATTTAAAATAGAAAAATAGATCATAAAAACTGGAAACTAAGTGCTCCCGAATAAGGAGATAGTTAAGAAAATTATGGGTTTTCTTCTGAGTAGATGGTCATGACTCATTTACAAATGATTGTTAAAAGACCATGTTCAGCATCAGAAACTGCTTCAGATATCATGAAACATGACAGAAGCCGTCCACACAACTGGATAGTCAGCAGGATTATAGCCACGTGAAATTACATCCAGATGAAAAAGACTAGAAGGAAATATGCCAGAATGGGACCAGGTGATGGGTGGAGGAGGCCTGTTTTTGTTTTTTTTTTTTTGGTTCCTTGTTCTAATTCTCTGTGATTAGGTGAAATATATTGATGCTGTCAAAATCTCTGGTTGACTGATAGGTACTCCTCCAAAAGCCCACATATTGAATCAGTGTCAGGATAAGATGATTCTTCCATTTCCATGAAGTGTCAGGGGGTATTAAAAAATGCTTTGTCTAGAAAGCCGGTTCACACCCTCTTTCCAAGCCTGGTCCAAACCCCTCTTTCAGCACCTTCTCAGGTCAGCCTCACGCACCCTGACACCTCTTTACCCCAGGTCTTCAGCACCATATCACAGCCTCTGTCGTCCAAAGCCCTTTCCAGGCTAACCCACTGGGACCTACTTTCTACAATTCTGTGATGACAGTTTTCCATATGGTTTATTTCAGTCTGAGGCTTGAATGCCTCAAGAGGGCAAATCGAGGTTATTATGTAGGTGCATGAGGTGAGGGAAACTAAAGGAGCCCTCCCTG
Source organism: Bos taurus (assembly GCF_002263795.3). Taxonomy (NCBI): domain Eukaryota; kingdom Metazoa; phylum Chordata; class Mammalia; order Artiodactyla; family Bovidae; genus Bos; species Bos taurus. Next base: position 39,636,995 of record NC_037346.1, on the reverse strand, counting down.
AGAGCTGGCCTCACTCCCCGGCCTTACATTTCATCCACTCAATGACAAAGGCCAGTATAGTCAAAGTTGTGGTTTTTCCAGTAGTCATGTATGAATGTGAGAGCTGGACAATAAAAAAGGCTGAGCGCCAAAGAATTGTTGCCTTCAAACTGTGGTGCTGGAGAAGACTCTTGAGAGTCCCTTGGGCAGCAAGGAGATGAAACCAGTCAATCCTAAAGGAAATCAGTCCTGAATATTCATTGGAAGGACTGATGCTGAAGCTGAAGCTCCAATACTTTGGCTGCCTGATACAAAAAGCCGACTCATTGGGAAAGACCCTGATGCTGGGAAAGATTGAAGGCAGGAGGAGAAGGGGATGACAGAAGACGAGATGGTTGGATGGCATCACCAACTCAATGGACATGAGTTTGAGCAAGCCTCTGGGAGTTGGTTAAGGACAGGGAAGCCTGGCGTGCTGCAGTCAATGGGGTCACAAAGAGTTGGGCACAACTGAGCGATTGAACAACAACACTCCAGGAAGCAAGTGTTTCTAATACTATCTGGGAACAGAGACCTAAAGTGCTGGGCAACGGCTGCACAACTAGTGAGTGGCAGGGCCAGGATGAGAACTCAGGCCTTTCTGTCCTCGGAGACCTCAGAGACAAAAACGAGTGACATGCTGGTCCACACAGAGGGCGCTTCTTGACCAGGGCTTTTCAAACTTTATTGTGCCAAATAATGCCCTGGGAAGCTTGTGTAAATGTGGATTTTGATCCAGCAGTTGTGTCTGGATTCTGCAGCTGGCACCACTGGCAAAGAACCCGCCTGCCAATGCAGGAGACATAAGAGATGTGGGTTCAATCCCTGGGTTGAGAAGATTTCCTGGAGTAGGAAATGGCAACCCACTCCAGTATTCTTACCTGGAGAATCCCGTGGACAGAGGAGCCTGGCGGGCTACAGTCTATAGGGTCACAGAGAGTCAGACACGACTGAGGTGATTAGCACACACGCACCTGGATTCTGCATTTCTGGTGAGCTCTCAGGTGAATCTGAAGGTGCTGGTCCCTGGGCCACACTTTGAGTAGCAGGGATCTAGAAAACATTTCCACTGGCCTTGTAAGGCCTCCTAGAGCAGTGGAGGCAGGCAATGGGATACCCAGTAATCCCCTCAGCATGTCCTGGGTTGGACCCAGCTGTCTGGCCCACCATTCTAACCAGCACGGCCAGCCTGGCTTCTTCAACAGGCCCTGCAGGGTGCACTTGGTTGCCTGCCCCAGCATTTCCACCTGCCAGTTGGCTGGCAGGTGATGGGCTGATGGTGACAGCTTAGCCAGAGATCCTGTCCAGAAACGGCTTGAGCTCAGCCAAGGTAAATGCTGCCCCGCTGTCAGAAATGAAGTGCCTGGCAGGCTCCCGGCATGAATAATTGAGGCAGAAGAGACACTGAAACAGCAGGAGCTGAAGATGGAACTGGGGATGGTTTTGAGGAGGCAGCCTCCACAATCAAGACCTTTCCTGGAAAGGTTCAACAGATTCATCATAATAACTCCCACTTTTCAAACCCCTACTGTGGATGCTGGGCTAAGAGCTTTATGTGCTTATGTTTTGTCTAATCCTTGCAAGAGCTCTGTGAGAAAGGTTACTGATGAGGGAACTGACGCTCAGTGGGGAGAGGAATGTGTGGCACCAACTATTATATAGTGGGGCTAGTTGTTGAACTTGGGTCGGCTAACTCCGCAGCCCCTGCCCTTGATCCTAGAGCAGTGGTTTTCAAGTTGCAGTCCACAGAACCCTAAGGGTTCCCAGAGGTACTCCAGGGGCCACTGTGGATGAAGGGTGGCAGAGAAGGAAACAGAACAGCAGGCTGGGTTCCAGGGCTTCTCTTTTCTCCCTGCAGAGTGCTCTACTTAGATGTAATTTATGTATTGCGCCTCCATGGAAGAAGGTTAATTGGAAGAAAGGGTTTCATGGCCAAAAAGATTTGAAAGCCACATCATGCTGCTTCCCCAAATGAATGTGGTTTACCCACTGGGGCTTCCTGCAGGCATTTCAAGGAAACATGGTTCCCTTTTGTGGACTTGCCAAGTGGTCTGGCTTGTGCTGCGCTCTCTGACCTTCTTCTGTAGTGTCACCTCCATCACAGCTTCAAGCCTCTGGCCACAGTGCCTGGAAGGCTGCCCTCTAAGGTAACAGGTCTGCCCCACAGATAGCAGGTCAAATGTGGTGTCAGCTGTGAAGTGTGTGAATTCCTCAGGTGAGTTCACTGCCAGGCAAGCCTCTAAATCCTTTTTCTTTGTTGTGCCCAGTCACTTCAGCTGTGTCTGACTCTTTGTGACCCCATGGACTGTAGCCCGCCAGGCTCCTCTGTCCAGGGATTATCCCAGGAAAAATACTGGGTTGGGTTGCCATTTCCTCCTCCAGAGGATCTTCCCAACCCAGGGATCAAACCTGCAGCTCCTGCATTGGCAGGCAGGTTCTTTACCACTGAGCCACCTGGGAAGCCCTTTCAGGAGACGTATCTATCTGGAAAACAGTGAAGAAGGCTTCGGATTGAGTGGCCTGAGGAGGCCATTTAGAAGCTTGTATTAATTAGGATACAGATTCAGCTGTTGTAAAAATGACCAACTGACAAGGTACTTAGACATGAAAGAGGTTTATTCCTCTCTTACATGTAATAGTGTGAGCATAAGTAAGCAGGAGTTGCTGTAGTGTCTCCATGGTGTTAGAGACCCAGCTTCCCTCTACAACATTTATCTCTCATGTTATGGTCCAAAATGGCTGTTTCAGCTCCTGCCATCACATCTGCATCCCAGCCAATGGAAACTAAGAAAGGTGAGAGCCCCTTAATTCCCATTGAGGGCAATCATTCTTCTCATCTTCCATTGGTCAGACATAGTCATATAGCTACATGTAGCTGTAAGGAGGGCAGGGAAATGTGATCTAGCTGGATGACCATGTGTCTAACAAGAACTGGGCGATTCTGCTACTGAAGGAAGGAGAGGAGGATGATTACTGGGAGACAGTTTTCAGTGTCTACCATGAGTGGGCTTGCACCATCCAAACTGCATGCCGGTGGCACATGATAAGGGACCTGCAGTGGCAGACAGGAAGCACCCCCATGGCTGCCAAATTCCAAGCCACCACCAAGTCCAGAAGCCAGTGACGATTGACTTTGTAGAAGAAAAAACATGGCAGCCAAGGACAAATTCTCCCAGAAATTTAGTTTCTCATTTCTCTCTTTCCATGCAGATTCTTGCTGTCTATGCTGGTGAAGGACTATCTGGGGTATCCCTCAAAATCCTTCCTCTGATCACCCCTAGAGCACAACTGTTGTCTTTAGGGCTCTTTTGGTTCCAAGGAGCCATTCAAGCTGTCTTGGGAAAGCTTTATAGAGAGAGTTCAGAGACTTGCCATGGGATCCATGGGCTAGAGATGAAGCCTGACCTTCCAGCCTGACCTCGGACCTAGAAAGCCATCAGGAACCAGGGCTGCTTTCTCTGTCTTTCGAGACCCTCCTCAACTTGGTCTCTTTTTCACTTATGCAGCATATATTTGTTGAAGCCACATGTGAGGGCTGGCTTCCTTCTCCTTTCTGTGGAACAGCAGTCACACTTAGGGCAAGGCCCTGATTACACCAGAGGTCTGTGCTCCTCACTTGCTGCCCTGCTGCACTCTCAGCCACGGGACTGAGTACACTTCCTCTGGGTCTATTGTTGTGGTTTTGGGTCAGGTGGCAGCATGGGGAACCTCCCTGCCCAGGGATCGAACCCATGCCGCCTGTGTTGGAAATGCAGAGTCTTAACCACTGGACTACCAGCACCTGCTTCGAGTCTGAGCAGGTGGAATCAGGGTTTCCTTGCATGGCCTGGAAGCATCTCCCTCGTTAGCTTCACTTCCTTGCAGAAGAGCTTGAGGCATCAGGAGACGTCCTTCCTTCCTTCCCTCCCTCCCTCCTTTCCTCCTTTGACAGAGAACTGTTTTTCTCATCCTCTCCCCTTGCCTGCATCTCAAATTCCTCCTACCCTTCCCCATTCCAGACAGGAATACAGCCCAAGGGATGTGCTTCAAACTGCAACTGTACCAATTCAGGTCTTTTGACTGAAAGGCCCTCCTCAGGTGATGGTACGAGCGTTTGGAGAGGAGAAGACGGGGAGCTGGAGGCACCTTCCCGTGTGCCTGATGTCCTGCCTGTGGGAGTGCTGTCCAGAGACTTGCTTGAGTCCAGTGGCTCTTGTGTCTGTCACCTGCCGTCAGGGCCGGGCGCTTGTATCACCTGCCATCAGCGATGGGGGAGGATGCCGTCCTTGTTGGAGCTTCAGCTTGAGCATCAGTCCTTCCAGTGAATATTCAGGGTTGATTTCCTTTAGGACTGTCGATCTCCTTGATGTGCCATTGGAAGGCTTCCTGGGAACTCCAAGAAGGAGCTGATCCTGTCCCAGGATCCCCCAGTAGCACACAGCCTCCTCAGTGGAGCAGCGCTGGCTAGGGTGGTGGGCTGTTTGTCCTTCGTGGGCAGAGGACTCAGAGTAACAGGCTGGTGAGACAAATCCCCAGTCACCCCACCCTTTGCCTCTTAGGCAACATAGCAAGAGATGTGTCAGCGTCTGTTTGGGCTTCACAACTGCAGAGCGTGGCTTCTGCGCAGGGCTGTCATTTCCAATGCTTGGAGGGTTGGTGAACACCAGGTGAGTCCCAGGGATTAGGTGATGGAAACCAGACCCTTTTCCAGGCCTCCAAGCAGCTGTCTTAAACCTGTTCCCCATGAGCTGCTGTCTCGCTTTGTTTGGTAATAACATCCCATCCCGCTCACTAGAATGCATGGCTACTGGCAATAGCAATAAAACAAAGGAAGAGCAGGCTTTCAACAAACTGTGCTTTGAAATTATGAATGGTTGGTCATTCATTTATCAACATATCCTCCATCAAGTGCATACTCTGCTTAAACACCAGAGGTGGGACCTCCCTGGTGGTCTAGTGATTCTCACTCCACGCTCCCAATGCAGGGGGCACGAATTGCATCTCTGGTTTGGGGACTAAGATCCCACATGCTGTACAGCACAGCCCAAAAATAACCCACCATAGGTAAAGGCTGACCTTACTTGTGGGGAAATTATGGTCTTCTAGGAAAGGCAGGTGTGGAGATAACAAGTCTAAAAGTCAGATCAGTCATTGCAAGTGTGCAACACATGGAGAGGCAGAAGACCGAGATGTGATGAGAGTGTAACAGGGACATCAGGAAGCCACTCCTGATGAAAGAGCACCTGAAGAAGTGACCATCGAACTGAGGTCTGAAGGACCATGAGGAATCAGCTTCTGAACTGCATGAAAAAGAGGTTTTGAGGCATAGGAAGTACCAAGGCCCTGAGTCAGACAAGCACTTGGTGATTTCAGGAATTGAAAGCCTTGCAGGGCTGGGGCAAGGAGAGCGGGGGTGGGGGTGGGGAGGGGAGACCTGGGGAGGGAGGTGGTGGGGGGAGGGGCCAGACTACTGTGTATCAGGAAAAATTCATGTTTGCATATAACAGAATGCTGAACCTGAGGACTTAACAAGCATTCCTCCAGGGACCCAGGTTCTGTCTAACTGTCCACTCCACTATCCTATCTTTATTGCTTCCCTGGTGGCTCAGATGGTAAAGAATCTGCCTCCAATGCAGGAGACCAGGGTTTGATCCCTGGATTAGGAAGATCTCTTGGAGAAGGGAATGGCTACCCACTCCAGTATTCTTGCCTGGAGAACCCCGTGGACAGAGGAGCCTGGCAGGCTATAGTCCATGAGGTTGCAAAGAGTCGGACATGACTGAGTGACTAACCCTTTCACTTGTCTTAATGCTCACAAGATGGCTGTTGAAGCTCCAGTCATCACATCTGCATTCCAGGCAGGAATAAAGAGAAGGGCAAAGGCAAGAGGGATGAGCAGTCAAATTTGACCTCTTGTAAAAGGCTCTGCTAGAACCTTCAGTATATCTCATAAGCCAGCCTGCATCACATGGTAAGCCTTAAGTCATCCAGGGAATGAAGTTTTTTAGTTGACTACATTGCTGCTTGCTATAAAATCAATGTGCTATTAATAAAGAAGCGGGGTAATGAATATTGGATAGGCGAAGTCTAGAGTTTGCCTCACAGGGCCTTGGAGGTCATGGTAAGGAATGTGGCCTTCAATCTGAGTGCAGCTGGGAAGCCGCAGAATGTTCCAAGCAGGACTGTGACAAGAAGGGGGAGACATTGAGGGTTGCCCCCTTGCGGCACAGCATCACACAACTGTGGACTTGTGTATTAGCCTCCTAGGGCTGCCATAACAGAGTATCACAAACTGGGTGGCTTGAAACAATAGAAATTATTCTCTCACAGTTTTGGCCAGAAATCTGAATCAAGGTGTCAGCAAGGTCACAGTCACTCTGGAGGTTAGGGGAGATTCTTCCTTGCCTTCTCCTAGTTTCTGGTGGCCTCTGATAATCCTTGGTGTTTCTTTGTTTGTAAACTGCATCACTCCAATCTCTATCTTTGTTGTCACATGGACTTCTTCCCTGTGTCCCGTCTGTGTCTCTGTATCTAAATCTCCCTCTCCTTTGTTTTGTAACAATCATATAACAAGCCTGTCATTGGATTTAGGTCCCACCCTAATGCAGTAGAACCTCATCTTAACTTGACATCTGCAAAGACTTTTATTTCCATTCATGGTCATATCCAAAGTACTGGAAGTTATAACTTAAACATAGCTTTATGAGGGACACAATTAAACCTTCTGTGCATTCAAAAGGACTAACCTGGTTAGTTCACCAGGTCAAAGAGGAACTTCCTTGGTGGTCCAGTGGCTAAGACTCCCAACTTCCAATGCAAGGGGCCTGGTAGGGTTCGATCCCTGGCCAGGGAACTAGATCCTGCATGCCGCATCTAAGATCTGACACAACCAAATAAATTAATTAAATTAAATAAATTTTTTTTTTAAAAGGACTAGAGTGCCACCTAGACCCTGCTTGGCTCTGTTGGCTGCTAATGTCCTCCTCCCCTACTTTTTATGAAAAGACAGCCCAGGAATTAGGGAAGCAAGTTTACTTCCAAAATCTTGACTGTGCTAGGCACTGGTCCCTCTTACTTCTATAAAAGGGCAAAAGGAAGGTTCTGGGCTCCCTGAGCAGGCCTCGCCTCACCTCAGCAAACCCTTCTCAGGCATCAAGGATTCAGGGATCCTGAGCTGTGGTGCAGAGGTGATTCTGCCTGTCCCTCTGTGTCAGGGGCTCAGAGTTTGAGGCGATGGGGTGGAGGTTGGAGAGGACATCTAAATGGTGGGCTGAATAGCATGTAAACTAGGGCTTCCTTTCTTTGGGCAAAATTTTAGGCCCACTGATGCTGTTTAATAAACCACTCCTTTGTTGGACCTAGTGGAGAGAAGAATTGAGCGGTAGCTCTGTCTGGCAGGTGGTCGCAGCTGAACCTGAACTGGCTTCAGAGCTGTGGTCCTGCAGACGTTCAGGTGCAGAGTGTTGGTCAGGGCCCCGTGGTTGTTCTTTGAGGTGGAATAAAACCCACTCACCACGTGATTCCCTGGAAGCAGCTTGGGGGCCTTTGGACTCTTTTCGTGGGCACATTTGTTCACGTGTCTTTGCATGAGTTGGTGTGCAAGGGGCTTGCTTTCTTGGCAGGTTTTCTTTTTTTTTCTGGAGCTTTTTTTTTTTTTAATTGAAGTATAGTTAATTTACCAGGTTTCCCTGATGGCTCAGATGGTAAAAAAATCTGCCTACAGTGCAAGATACCCAGGTTCGATTCCTGGCTCAGGAAGATCCCCTGGAGAAGCGAATAAGAGAGGAGCCTGGCGGGCTATAGTTCATAGAGTCTGAAAGAGTTGGACACGACTGAAGCAACTTAGCATGCGTGCATACATAGTTAATTTACAACGTTGTGTTAATTTCTGCTATACAGCTAAGTGATTCAGTATACACACACACACACATATATATATACACATTCTTTTCTATATTCTTTTCCATTCTGGTTTGTCTCAGGGTACTGAATCGCGTTCCTTGTGCTACACGGTAGAACCTTGTTTATCCTTTCTATGTAAAATACTTTGCCTCTGCTAATCTCAAACTCCCAGTCCATCCTTTCTGTACACCCCCTGCCCCGTGGCAGCCACAGGTCCGTTTTCTCTGTCCGTGAGTCTACTTCTGTTTTCAGACAGGTTCGTTTGTGTCATATTTTAAATCCCGCGTATAAGTGATATCATATGGTATTTGTCTTTCTCCTTCTGACTTCCTTCACGTATATGATAATCTCCAGTTGTATCCACGTTGCTGCAAATGGCATTATTTCATTCTTTTCCGACTGAGTAGTATTTCGTTGTATATATGTGCCACGTCATCTTTACCGAGTCGTCTGTCCATGGACGTTTAGGTTATTTTCATCTCTTGGCTATTGTGAACAGTGCTGCTATGAAGATAGGAGTGCATGTATATTTTTAAATTATAGTTTTGTCTAGATATATGCTCAGGAGTGGGATTGTTGGAGCATACGATAATTCTAGTTTTAGTTTTCTGAGGGACCTCCATACTATTTTCTATAGTGGTGTCAGGTGATTTTGGGGGTCGTTTTTTGCTTTTTTTTTCTTTTGGTGGTCAAGGTGGGGATACCAGCAGAAATGACTGGGGATAGGAAACTTGGAGACCTAGAGGGGAAAATGTGACTTCTAGTCTTTGGCAGGGGGTGGGATGAGGGAATAAGCAGAAGCTGAAGGGGCTGCTTTCCTGAGGGAGGCTGTGAACACAGAGATGCCCATGCCTGTGGGCAAGCTGAGATTCAGTGCTTCCTCCTCTGGGCATCTTCTAGGACCTCAGGGTAGATGACTGTGGCAGCAGTGGGAGGCAATATCCATGGGCACCCATGGCTGGTGGCATCAGGTTGGTTGGCCCCCCCTCAGAAGGTTTCATGAGTAAAATCAGAAATCCAACAAGCATGAGCCCAGGTGACTCTCACAAACAGTACCTGTGAGTCACCCCTTGAGGACTCCTGTGGATGGTGGAGGCCCTCACTGGGCAAGTCGGGGGAGATCAATAAGAAGGTGATCTTTAAGCTGAGCATTGAAGAGGAGGGATCTGCCAGGGGGAGAAAGCAGAGTCATTCTGGGCAGGGAGATCAGCATATGCAAAGGCCTGAGTGACCAACGGTGGACTGAGACTACTGGGAAGTTGGTCTGGTGAGTGGGTGCCCAGGATGCACAGGTGAAGGAGAGAGAGAGAGAAGTTAAGCTAGAGAGAGGGTGGGGCGGGCTCATGGGGGAACCTCATATGCAAGGCTGAGGTTTGGGTTTTCGTCTCCAGGGCAGTGGGAGCCCCAGATGGCTTATGAGCAGAGGAGTGTGGCCTCATGTGTTTCCGATTTGTTTACATTTGCTTGATGTCCATGCTAGGAATGGGTGGAGAGGCCGGCAGTCTAGAGGCTGGAGGGGAGGAACCAGGCAGTGGCCAAAGGAAATCTACCCCCCACCCCCACCCTGCCTGGCCCTGTGTTTCTCCTGCTCATCTTCCCCCAGCCCTGCCCCAACCCCAGGCCCCAGAGTGTGTCACCTGTCAGAAGAACAGAGTCTGCCTCCGGGCGGGTGGATAGAGCAGGCGACCCTTGGCCCTGCTCATGCTGGGACCCGGGCAAGGGCTGGCTGGGCAGCTGGCAGCTTGGCAGGGAAAACATGGTTAGCTCTGCTGTGTCTGCAGCCACTGCTGCCTGACAGCCTGATTAATGACCCGCAACGCCCAGGGCTCTGCACGGGTCAGCAGCCCCATGGCTGTGGCAGCGGCCAAATGGACCTGCCCGCTGTGCCTCTGCTCCTCCTCGGCTGCGCTCCCAGATGGGCTGAAAGGCTTTGACATGGCCTCCTCCCCAGGCTCTTCCGCTCTTTCTGCTGCTTGTTTCCCAGCCTCCTTTAAATCCTGCCCCTAAATGCTCCCTTGCAGGAGAGGCTTTACAGAATTAACTCCCAGCCCTCTGGATTCTGACTTATTCTTCATTTTGTCCCAATCAGGCACATAGTAAAGCTTAAAAATATGTCTTGAAGGCATCATTGCTGCTTCTTTCCCCGTTCTCAACTCTTTAGTGACTCGTATGGGCCCTGTCTTATCTCTCTGCTAGAGGGTCTCTGTTTGGGTATTCCGTTTGCATGGGTCCCACCTCCTCCATCAGACTAGCAATGCCCAAGATCAAGGATCTGCCTCCGTCTTTAGATGGGTAGCTTCCAAGATTCAGATTTTTCTTCTCCGTTAAATTGGGTGCTCCCCAGGGTAGGGAGCTGTGTCTCCCCCTCAGACTGGGAGCTCCCTGAAGACAGGGCTCTGTTTGAGGCTACCTTATCTGTTGCTCCTTCATGTCCCAAGTTGAGCTCTGCCTTGGGTATGCTCTGGGGCAGGGGTGAGGTAGCGGGGAATGGAACTCGGGGCTCTAGGAAAACCCCTGGCCTGTCCTGGGGATGGCAGAGTGGAGCTCAGGTATAGCAGGCATGGATTTAGCTGGAGCAGAGCTGTTGGGGGCATAGCTAGGGGGCAGGTACTGAGCTCTCCAGGGCCAACGGCATCCAAGGGTCTCCCAGGCCTAAACCAGCTCTTCTGGACTATGGTCTGGGAGGACCGTGAATTCTCTATCCGGACATCTGGATGGAGGAGGTGAGAGGGTGGTTGCTAGCATCCTGTCTCCTCATCCTCCTGGGACTCTGTCTTGGATAACGACAGGAGGACAACCACAGCTACTATGTGTCCCGTCTGTATGGTCCCAGCGAGCCCCGCAGCCAGGAGCTGTGGGTGGACGTGGCCAAGGCCAACCAGAGCCAAGTGAAAGTTCACAGAATCCTCTCCAACACCCACCGGCAGGCTTCGGTGAGTGCCCCAGTCCCTGGCAGCACTGCCCCGGGCTGGGAGGCTGGGGGCCAGCCCACTCTGCCTGGTGAGTGGGCATGGCTATGGCCTGAGGTCTGGGGTCTGGGGAGTGCCTTCCCAGGGGATCCTAGGGGGCTTGACCGGAGTTGGGGTGCCCACCTGTGGCCCTGGGGGCCTGCCCTGGACATGCCTACCCCCCCACCCCATCCAGATAAGTATGGGACAGTGTGACTGCCCGGCTACCTGGCCTGCATGTTGGCCCTGCTGACTCTCTCCCGTCCCCTGCAGAGAGTGGTCTTGTCCTTTGATTTCCCTTTCTACGGGCATCCTCTGCGGCAGATCACCATAGCAACCGGAGGTAAGGCCTTGTCTGTGGGGCTGGGAGAGGGTGTGGAGATTTCAGCTAGAACCTGGGACCTAAACTGGAAAGGTTCACGGGAGTCAGGGTTTTATAGATGGACTGGGGTGGGTCCCACATGTGGCTCTCTCTTGGGACCCCACTCTCAGGTGAGAGATCATGAGTGTTTCGGACCACCTCCCTCACGTCTGCTGACTTAATTGTGTGTGTGTGTGTGTGTGTGTGTGTGCATGTGTGTGGGTGCACGTGCATGTGTGTCTCCCTCTGGGTCAGCACAGCCCAGTGTGGGCAGTCCCTTGGCCCTTGTGCTTCTGAGTCTGTGAGTGAGAGGGAGGAGACTGCACTGAGAGCCTGTTTCCTGGGACCAGGCTCCCTGTTGATATGAGGGAGCCTATCTTGGATTCCTGTGCACTTTCCAAGGGACAGAGATGGGTGGAGGGGCAGAGAGAACCTTCTCTAGTCTGGGCCCCTTTTGCTCTATATACACCAGACCCATGCCCACCATGTGATGCTGGGGGTCAGAGGTCCAAGACTCACTTCCAGCTCCATCTACACTACTCCTTCCTGCATGAGGAAGCAAGTCCATCTCTGATGACTCATCTACGCTTCTTCCCACCCCAGGCTTCATCTTCATGGGTGATGTGGTCCATCGGATGCTCACAGCTACCCAGTACGTGGCCCCTCTGATGGCCAACTTCAACCCTGGCTACTCTGACAACTCCACAGTTGCTTATTTCGACAATGGTGAGATCAGAGCTCAGAGTTTAATTCATCCAGCTCCAGGGATCCCTTGGTCTAGCCCCCTTTAGAGGCGCCCAAGGCCCAGAGAGGGCAAGGGACTTGCCCACAGTCACACAGCACGGCAGCTACCCTACCTTTGTGTTCATTTTCCTCACCTGGGGACAAAATGCCTGCTACCTGATGAGAAAATTAAGTGAAAACAATTGGCTCTCGGTGCCGCCGTCTCTGGGGTCGCACAGAGTTGGACACGACTGAAGCGACTTAGCAGCAGCAGCAGCAGCAGAGGTGAAATAAACATTAGAGACTTTGTTTCTTACTCTCACCAGGTTCTCTCTTGAGAACCTACCTGCTGCCCCAAGAGAACAGAAGTTTCTACTGTTTCTCCTCCTTTTCATCTCAGGGGGTCAGAATAGGCAAGAAGGACAGGGCAGTGCTTGGGGTTGGAGATGATTCAGGTACAATTACAGTACCTGGTTGGGGGCGGGGAGGGTGCAGCAGGGTCTCCTGGCTCCCCTCCAGCTTGGGAGCCAGACTGTTTGTGGGCTGCCCAGTTTCTGCCTCCTGTCAAATTTCCAAACTGCCCCCATCATCGCTAAAGGCACTAGCTGGTGTCCCATCCACGTGGGCCACCATTTCTGCAGGGCCCTGCTCCCTGCACGACCTCCCTGACCAGCCAAGTCTCTGCTCTCCTCACCAGGGACAGTCTTTGTTGTTCAGTGGGACCACGTCTACCTCCAGGGTCGGGAGGACAGAGGCAGCTTCACCTTCCAGGCGGCTCTGCACCAAGACGGCCGCATTGTCTTCGGCTACAAAGAGGTGAGTGGGCCATTCTTTCATTCAACAAATATGTCGAGGCCCTGTAGTGCGCCAGACTTAGGGTGTGGTGCTGGAGATAAGGAAGTTCACAGGATGGCTGCCGGCCCATCTTTGTGGAGCTGAGAATCTGGCTTGGGGGATAGATAGTAACTGTGGGGGCAAGTGCTCTTAAATAGTGATGCCAGGAAAGCCTTTCACGGGGCTCTTTACCTGAACAGGAGCCTGGGAGGCTCTCCTGAGGAAAAGAGTTGAAATCTTCAGAACGTGTAGGAGTTAAGGAAGCAAAGAGGAGGGTGAAGTGTGTTCTGGGAGGGAGCAAAGCATATGCAAAGGCTCAGTGGCAGGACTGAGCATGGCTGGTATAAAGCACTGAAAGAAGGCGGCCTAGGGATTTCCCTGGCAGTCCAGTGGTTAAGTGCCCGTGGTATGGGTTCCATCTCTGGTTGGGGAGCTAAGATTCTACATGCCTCCCAGCTGAAAAAGCAAAACAGAAACAATATTGTAACAAACTCAGTAAAGACCTTAAAAATGGTCCACATCAAAAAAAAAAAAAAAAATCTTGAAATTTCAACACCACTCTGGCTTCAAAGTGGAGAGCACAGGGCTGGGACTCAGAGGAAATGCTGGGAGATGATGCAGGAGAACCGGCCAGCTTGGGGTAGGGTGGGGGTGATGGAGAAAACTGGATAGATTTGAGAGCCTGTTAGGAGGCTAGTTAACAGGATTGGAGATGTGTTTGACAGAGGAGGAGGGAAATGAAAGGAAGCTGGGAGAGGCTGAGGGTGACTCCTCCATGGAGGTGCCATTCACAAAGAGAAAGAAAAGAAAAAGGAAATGTGTTTGGAGATGATGTGGGGAAGACTTGGAATTTGGATGGGCCCATTGGGTTGAGATGTCTGAGCCCTCCAGGAGCCAATGCCCACCAGGCAGATGGGTCTGAAGCTCCAAGAAGAGCTGGTCCAAGAGTGTTTCGGGGGTAGATGGAGCCTCTTCTTCCCCGCCTGCAGATCCCTATACCCGTCCTGGAAATCAGCTCGTCCCAGCACCCTGTCAAAGCAGGCCTGTCAGATGCCTTCATGATTCTCAATCCATCCCCAGATGTACCAGGTGAGACCCCATGGACCCACAGAGATCCCTGGACGGGGCTGGACTCAGCTCAGATTAAGCCAGACTGGTGGGGGAGAGGGCAGTGGTAGGAAGTGGTTGGGGGGGCGGGTAGGAGGAGTTAAGTGGGAACTGAGGGAAGAAAAGGGGCAGAGTGAGTTTCAACTTCTCTTCATTCGAGCTGAGGAACCATTTTTCCAATAAAATTTCCAGTGGGAGGCACTGCTCTGGTGGTGGAGGGGGGTGGGGAGCCAGGGCCCTTCCATTTAGCACACCCTCCACTTAGAAAAATCTCCAAAGACACTAAATTAGGGTTTATTAGTCCTCCCAGCACACAACCGTAATTGCCTCCCAAACCCAGATGATAGAAGGAGCGTCACAGCGGGCTTCAGGAGACAGGAAAATTAGATTTCTCTCCTGTCCCTGATCCCCGTTCCCCAATTCCCCTTCCTGGAGGCAACCAGGGCCACCAGGGTATTTCTAGAGCTACAAGCCTTCGGGTAAGTATACATAAGTGTATTTATCATAAACAATGGCATAAGCTGTCCTCTGTTCTGCTCCTGAATAAAGTATATCCTGCCCATCTTTCTGGATCACTCTTTTTAATAACTGTACACCCCTTGCATGGATGTACCTTAATTGAACCAGTCCCCTGGGCCCAGACTTTTCAGTTGTTTTAATCTTTCTTTACAACAAATAATACTGCAGTGAATATTCTTGCAAATATGTACTTTTATGCTCTTGCATGAATATTTCCATAAGATTACTTCCCATCACTTCACCTGTCCCTCCACTGTCCCTTCTCCCACCCCCAAACTCCCAGCACTCTAGCGAGTGGCTCAGACCCTGCTCTGTTGCACAGTCAACTACTCTAATTGGTTGGTTAAAACCTATACTGAGCCAGTTACTAAAGAGTTTCAATATCATCCTGATTGTATTAGTTAGCTACTGCTGCATAACAAATTGTGCCAAAACTTAGAGGCTTAAAACATTATCTCAGGGTTTCTGTGGATCAGGAAACAAAGCATGACTTAACTGGGTCCTCTGGTTTAGACTCCTTCACAGGCTGCTCTCAAGGTGGTTGCCAGGCTTGCCTCAGTGACTGCTGGGGGGACATCTAAGAGCTTTCATGTGGTTGTGACAGGATTCAGTTCCCCCTTCGGATCTGGCTGCGTGAACGTCCCCATAGGACAGTTCATACTGTGGCAGCTGGCTTCCATCAGAGCAGGCAAGGAAGACAGCAGTAGAGGGTGAGCGAGAGGGAAGCCAGAGCCTTCTCATAACCTCACCACTTTTGCCACCTTCTGCTGGTTGGAAGGAAGTTCCTAGGTCCAGCCCACACTCAAGCTGGGATTAAACAGGGTGTGAATCCCAGGAGGCAGGGATCACTGGGGTCATTTAGGGGCACACTGATTACAACCCCATCCCTAGATACTGAGCTTATAGTTATCTTATTGGATTATCCTGCAGCACTGTAAATGAAGTCTGTGCATTTGTCTCTTTCTAAATGAAGATAAGGAGGCCCAGAGAGGTGGCGTGACTTGCTTTTACACAGCTCTGAGGGTTAGAACTGAAACCCAAATCCTCTGTATTTTAAACCCTAGTGTCCACCATTGAGGCTTTCTAAATCCAACCAACTCCCACTCCATCCAGAGCGGGCAATCCTTCCCTCCTCAGTTCCCCAAACACCCACAGCACTGTGTGCACACACCCAGGCTGTTTTATAGGAAGGACTGTTCTTGGTATCCATGCCTCCCTGCCCCTCCCCACGGCCCTGTTTTGCGCACCTCAGGGGTGGGGTCTGTGCCCCCCTCGCAGGCCCTGTGCCCAGCGGCAGGAAATGTGTGTTGGATCCAGCTGTAGAATGAGGGTGAGTTAGAGGAAGTCAGATCCCCCGAGAGTGTCTGCCTCTGAGGCTCCTCTGTGGTTCTAGAATGAAAGGCTGTTTTAGAGCAAGCCAGGGAGATGTGGGGAGGTGTGGTAATGAGGGGCGAGGGAGGAAGCAGAACCCACCTGAAATAACAGGAGGGCGGCTGCGCCTGTTCTGTGAGACCTGGAGGAAATACAAGGGCTGTTGTGGGAGCGGCCAAATCAGGTGGCTCCAGCTGTGGTTCATGAGGCGCTGAGTCTACCAGCCAAGGGAAACCCACGTCTGACTCTAGACACTGCCCAGCAGTTCCTGGCCTCCAGGCTCCCTGCCCCCTGTCCCCTGTCTCCCTACTCCTTGTTGTCACTGCCAGACAGAGCTGATCTTGTCATTCTCTGGCTCCTTATGGCCCAAAACATGAATTCAGAGTTCTTAGCATGGCACTTGGGGCCTACACAGCTGGGCACAGCTTACTGTTTCATTTTTCTTTCAGTGTTATTGAGTCGTGTCCGACTGTTTGCGACCCCATGGACTGGAGCCCTCCAGGCTTCTCTGTCCATGGGGATTTTCCAGGCAAGAATATTGGAGTGGGTTACCATGCCCACTAGGGGATCTTCCCAGCCGAGGGACTGAACCCAGGTCTCCCGCATTGCAGGTGGAGTCTTTGCCGTCTGAGCCACCAGAGAAGCCATAAAGCACTGTGTAACTTTCAGGCGTTAGAGCATAAGGATCTGACTTACATACATCATGAAATGATTACAATGTTTAGTTAACATCTCCCATCTCATGAAGATGCAAAATTAAAGAAAAAAAATAGACTTTTTTCCTTGTGATGAAAACTCTTAGGATTTATTCTCTTAATAACTTTCATGGATAACATACAACAGTGTTAATTATATTTCTCACATGTATTATGGGCACAGGCCTACCCTTATGGGCTGGTCTCTGAACCCTCCTGTCACCCACCACTCTGTCCAGTCAGCACTGGTCTGCATGCCCTGTGTTCCCCAAACATGCCAAGAGGGAATCTGCATCTTTCGGATGCAGTTCCTCATGTAAAAGCCACCCCCTACCCTAGTCCTTTTACCACTTGGCAAAATCCTACTTATCCATTGGTCCAGCTTCCTCCATGCAGCAGAATTCACGTTCCTCCTCCATCCTCCGGGCACTTTGTTAAGAGCTTTAATATAGAACTCTTGACACCATCCGGCCTCATTCGTCTTCTCCCCAACTAGCTGTGAGCTCCTTGGGGCTCCAGCACTTAGCCCAGTGTCTACAGCAGGGCAGGTGCTCAAAAAATGATCCCTGGAACAGGTGCTGAAGAGACTGGGTGTGGTAGAGACCGTGTGCTCTGCCCTCTGGTGACCCTAAGTGAGAACAGAGCCTGACATCTGAGTTTAGGGGTGAGTGCTCTGATAACCGTATCTCTTTCTGTCAGAGATTTTTCAGCTTGGGGATCAGGTGTGGACTTGAAAGGAGCACTGAGGTGTGGGTGAAGTAAATCACATGTATGCATTTTTCTAGAGCAGTATCCATGGCCTTCAGTGGATTTTAAATAGGCTACAACTCCTGCTTTTCAGAGTGATGGCTTTTATGTGGCTGAGAGATCAGATTCCTCTGGGTCTGATAATCAACCCAGCAAATAGGGAATTCATTTGAATTTGGTTGAGATGCAAATATTGGGTTGGCCAAGAAGTTCGTTTGGGTTTTTCCATAAGATATTATGGAAAATGAACTTTTTGGCCAACCCAATAACAATACATTTCAAAAAACCATGATAGAAGTTCAGGGAGAGGCCTTTGGTCCACAGACAATGTCACTGTGGGAGTCACTGTGGATATTCCTGTTGTCCCAACCCACCTGTCCCATAGAATAGGCGATGTCCCTGCCCTGGCACCCAAGCTTGCCTCCTCCCTGCCTGGGGTGCTGTGAGGAGTGGCATTTACTCCCCATTATTCAACTGAACCATGTCTGGGGGACTCTCTCCTTCCCCCAGGCCCCCAACACTTTACTCCCACCCCTGTCTGAAGGTGGACGGAATTCTGCACAGTCTCATGTCTGGGGATTGAGGGAGGAAAACAGGCAGAGTTTCTCTTACCATCACTTCCTTGAAGAAACCGCTCTGCAGGCTTTGGAGCAGAGAGTCTGCAGAGTGTGCTTTGTTGCAGAGAAAAGATTCAGATTAGTAGCGTCTGTTTGCAGAAGCAGGCAAAACATACAGAGTAGTTGATACACTCTGTATTTGACTGGCGGGGGGCCCAGAAGTCAATATAATTTCCTCTATTCATTTAAGAAACCCTGTCTTTCACGGACAGTATAAAAGCAACTTTAGGGTCTCCAATATAAAAACTGATAGATTCTGAATTAATGGAATCGATTAATGAGGATTTCCTTATTAAAACTCCAAATGGCAACCTGCCACTTGGCTGGCCCCAGAATAGCCTTGGATGGCCCAAGCACTGGAAACTTCTCCTGTTCCAGAACCTTCCTTTCGTTTCAAAGGCAAACTTGAGAAATGTGGCGGCGGCCCGAGCTGTACCTTGGTGCTGGGTGGGGAAGAGGAGGCCCGGGAACTGGCAGCAGAGGAGTGAGAAGGAGCAGCCAAGTGAGGGCACGGGAGGGGGTATCGTCACCGTATCCAGCCCATTTTGTCATCTCCCTGCTCCTGATAAGGATCCTCCATGGTGCTCTTTTCTTGTGGCTCTTTATCCATCCTGGTGCCCTCCCCCAACCCCGCCCCCATGAACCTGATTTTTACTTTTATTTTCTGTTTTTCCTTCTACTCTGCTCCCTGAGTGTTTACTTTCCTTGTCTCCTCTCCTCCCTCAGTCCCTTTTCTACTTTGCATCTGTGTTGAGGGGCCTCCCCTGCTGGGCTGCAAGCTCCTTGGGGTATAAGATTCTCATTGTATTTATCTCTGGGGTCCCCTGCTAGGGCTCGAGTCACGATTATTAAATGAATAACTGAATGAGCAGAGGAAGATATGAATGAATAAATGAAAAATGCCTCCTGATCCACCATCTTCCATTTTTTTGTATGGTAGCCACCATCTCGGAGGGAAGTTTGTGGCTGGATCTGTCAGTCTGATTTCTTCTGATCAAACCAAACCCCTCCCACTGGTGTCTGGTGTGGAAACAAAACGGGACATGCCAAGCTCTCCTTTGAGCCACGGACGTCTCTTGATTGCATGGCAGGGCTCACCGGGTCTGGATCTTAGCATTTCTGAATGTTTGATGAGTGGAAGCAGAGAGAACACAGAACGTCTCAAACTGCCAGGAATGTGGCTCTGGGGCGGCCACCATCTCGGTTCCGGGAGGGATCTGTTGGTCACGAAGACGGACATCATCATCTTGGGCGAGCCCCAGATGTTGGCAAGATAATCCAGATGCAAGTAACACAGACTGGGATACTAAGGGTTCTGTTTATTGAGAAATAAAAGTCTTACCAAATCAGACACTTAAACAAGTACAAGTTGGCCGCTGAAGTGAGCAAATATTTTTAGTCAGAGATGTTTCCGTCCACCCACCCTCCTCCCCCTTCTTACCACACACATCTCCCCTTCCCTGCTGGTGGGGCTGTGCTGGGTTTTGGAGGATATATCCCATTATCTCTGGCTGAACCCTCACTTAAGGCACATCCCCACTCCCCAGCTGGCTGGTTGGAGACCCATCCCTAGATTCTGGGGTAGGGTTTACTGGGAGCCCCGCCTTCCCCAGCTGCTCCTTGCTCCTGTCTATCCCTAAACTCGACTCTCTTGACAAGTTCATGCATCTCTCTTCATGCCTCAACACTGACCCCTTTGTCCTATTTCACCTTCCTTCTAACTGAGGTTTGATTCCTGGGTCGGGAAAATCCGCTGGAGTAAGGGATAGGCTACCCACTCCAGTATTCTTGGGCTTCCCTTGTGGCTCAGCTGGTAGAGAATCCCCCTGCAATGTGGGAGACCTGGGTTCGATCCCTGGGTTGGAAAGATCCCCTGGAGAAGGGAAAGGCTACCCACTCCAGTATTCTGGCCTGGAGAATTCTAGGGACTGTATAGTCCGTGGGGTCACAAAGAGTTGGACACGACTGAGTGACTTTCACTTTCACTTTCCTAACTGAGAGCCAGCTCTCCCCTACAGCGCTGTAGGTAGAGACACCCTGGAAGCCAATACTCCTGCTTTAAGCTCTAACTTCGGAAGGGTCTGGCTTTCTGTGGCCCATTGCGGGTGGCCCTTTTGAGAAAGGCCATAATCTGTGGTGGGCTGGGGAGGAAAGGCGTCCTTCCTTTGTGCTGCGGGCTGAAGTTATGATAAATTGCTAGGGTTTTCCTGACTATTTATAAGCCATTCATTCGTTCACAGTCCTTTCTCAAGACCCTGTTGTGTGCCAGGCCTGGGGCGAGGGGCTGGGGGACAGAGACGTATAACTTGCAGGCTCTGCCCTTGGGGAGCTCACAGTCTCAGGGGGCGGGTGGCCAGCAGAGTAAATGTTTGTGAAGCGGGTGACATTGGGTGGGGCACAGGGGGCTGTGGAGCTCAGAGGAGGGGCCACTAACTGCATCCCTGCTTGGGGGATGTCTTCAAGGAGGACCTGTCATTTGAGTTGAGCCTTGACAGAAGAGGCAGATTAAGGAATAAATGTTTACACCTTGACAGAAGGGGGAGATTAAGGAATAAATGTTTACACAGAGTTTAGACTCCAGGGCCTCAGACATCTTGGAAGACCTGGTTTCACATTTACTTTTATCCTATTCCATTTTGGTGTTGAAGGGGGTGATTTTTCAGTAGAGTTGGCCCCTGGGGGTGGTGGGTGGGATGGAGCTGCGAAAGGCTGCCTGGAAGTTTCCCATCCTCCACCTAAGGTCTCACATGGCCCAGGCTCAGTCGAAGTCCTGGCCACTTTTACAGAGAAGTTGGTGTCACACAGGGAGGGCCCTACCGCACCTGTGGGCTGTTGGGTGAATTGAAAATTGGAGCCTCTTCTGAGCAGATAATCTCTCACCTCAATCTCTTTCAGACCCACCCCTGCTTGGCAAGGGGCGTTTCTTATATCAAAAAAATCTCGTGTGTGTGTGTGTGTGTGTGTGTGTGCACATGTAGGCGCTCACATACACACACGTGACTCTGTGTGTGTGTGTGTGTGTGTGTGTGTGTGTGTGTGTGCAGGCGCTCACATGTGCACATGTGAGTGGGTGGTACTCACATTTGGAGTGCAGACCTTTGAGGTGGGTCTGCAGATTCCTCTTTAGTTCCAGGGGAGCTTTGTGGCCACCCGCGCCAGAGCAGTTTCCTTTGTGTTGCACAGAATGTCTCAAGGACATTCTGTGGTTGCAGACGTTTTAGGGACAGAGGTGTCCCCAGGCTCTGCCACAGAGAAGAGAGCACAGTGGAAAGAAAGCATGCTTTGGGGTCATCACCTGGGGTTCAGTCCTGGCTTAAGCAGGAGGTGTTAGTTGCTCAGTCATGCCTGACTCTTTGTGACCCCATGGACTGTAGCCCACCAGGCACCTCTGTCCGTGGAATTCTCCAGACATGGTTTGCCATTCCCTTCTCCAGGGGATCTTCCTGACCCAGGGATCGAACCTAGGGTCTCCTGCATTGCAAGTAGATTCTTTGCCATTTGAGCCAAGCTATAGATTGAGGATAAATAGATGATAGAAACATAACTGAAATGTTCTTTTGAGCAGTATATGCTGCCCTAGATTTTTCGTTCAGGTTGGGGTGCCCAGCTGTCGCACAGGACACTCTGCTTTTTATGGATGCCCTTACTGAGTTCACTCCAGTGTTCTTGCCTGGAGAATCCCAGGGACGGAGGAGCCTGGTGGGCTGCCGTCTATGGGGTCGCACAGAGTCAGACACAAGTGAAGCGACTTAGCAGCAGCAGCAGCAGCTACTGAGTTCTGCCACCTTAGGAAACTTTTCTCAAAATCACCTTCAGCTGGAAGGAAACTTATATCATCTATTCTGGGCTTCTAGTGACAAAAAACCCAGCTGAAACTAGTTCAGCTGAAAAGGGGTGCATTGGGAATACTGAAGTAGCCCAAAGAACCAAAGGAAGAGCCAACACCTGGGAAGATAGGGCCAGGGCAGGTCCGGGACTCCAGGGACTGGGGTGCCACCAGTATTCCATGCTTCTTTCCCCAATATAGCTTCATCTTCTAGCTTTCCCCATGAGACTGGAACTGTGGCCATTCATGGACACCAAGCTTGCATCTTCTCAGCATTATTACTAGAGAACAAAGGGCTGCGTGGTTACAATTAAAAAGTCCCAGGGAAGGTCTCTGATTGGTCCGACTTCATCAGATGCCCAACCCTGGACCAATCACTGTTGGCCAGGGAGGCAGAGTCATGAAAGAAGATACAGTACAGACCACATGTAGGAAGGGGCTGGGGGCAGTTCCTTCTGTTTCCAGAAGGAAGAAGGGCTGCTGGGTAGGCCAAATACTAAGTGGCCCTTTCCCCTCATGGGAAAGCTCATTCATGAAACTCAGCTGCTTGCAGCCTGTGTTTTGGAGCTGAAGGAAACCAACCGCAAGTCATGGTTCTTCGGTGGGCATGGGGGAAATATCAGAGCATCTCAGACTGCCATTTTAGGAAAAGTCTTTCTATCTACAATTCCAGCTTTTTCCAGCAAGGGTGTTGGGGCAGTAATGTTTTTCCACTTCACAGATAAGAAACTGAGGCCCTAAGGGTATCCAACTTGTCAGGAGCAGAGCTTGACTCAGAATTCAGGTCTTTTGACTCTGAGGTCCCCTAGGAAGTTTCTGCAGGGACTGAGGCAGGATGTCAACCTGGCTCCAGCCCTTGAACCATCAAGGAGAGGAGAGGATCTCCGAGGTCAGCCTGTCCATCTGCAGACATTTGCAGAGCATTCACTGTGGGTCAGGTTCAGGACCAGATGATCGCAGTTGACTGGTCTCCACCCTCCAAATTGACCATCATGACTACATCATGCAAGGAGTGCAGTGGGAGGAGGGCCTGGGGCAAAGGGGGTAATAGGAGGGAGCTGGTCAAGGGGGGCTGCTCAGAGAAAGTGGCCCTCAGCTAGATCTGAAAGAGTGGGATAGACAAGAAGAGAAGGGGTGGAAGAGTGTGATGGGTCAAGGGAACAGCAGCTGTGAAGGCACAGAGGGTGGACTCCTGTGCTCTGGCCCCAGCGGCAGCTGGGCCTCTGCATTGTCAGCCTACTTATGACATAGGATTGACTACTCACAGTCAACTCCCCTCCTCCTGTCTCTCCAGAGTTTCAACAGCATCATCCCGGGATGACGGTTTTACTTCCTGCCCTTGGGGGCTGCATACTGACTCTTGGTTCCTCTCACTACAATCTCCTGCCCCTCTGTCAGGCTCCAGGCCCCAAAGCCTATGAAATGCTCCCAATGATAGGCTCTGTCTCTGTTTCAGAATCTCGGAGAAGGACCATCTTCGAATACCACCGTGTGGAGCTGGACCCCAGCAAGGTCACCAGCACATCTGCCGTGGAGTTCACCCCGTTGCCAAGTAAGTAGGGCTTGTCCCCAGTGATGGAAGAGAGGCATTCTGCCATCCTGGCAAGAGCACTGAAGTCAGACTGAGTTCCATCCCAGGCTCACCAAGGTCCCCTGTCTAGATACGGCCACCTGACTTCTCTGGGCCTCCGTTTCTCATTTGTAACATGGGCCTCACACTGCCTCCTTCCCAGGGCTATGGTATGGGTGAGAACTGCACTAGGTAGAGCTGAGGATGCAAATCAAAGTCCAGACACTCACTGGCACATCCCAGGCCCAGGGCATGGCTTGTGCTTGATACATGACAGCTGCTGGTATTAACGGGCTTCGCCCGTGGCTCAGAGGTAAAGAGTCAGCCTGCAGTGCAGGAGCTGCAGGAGACACAGGATTGATCCCTGCATCTGGAAGATCCCCTGGAGGAGGGCATGGCAACTCATTCTAGTATTCTTCCCTGGAGAATCCCATGGACAGAGGAGCCTGGTGGGCTACAGTCCATGGGGTCACAAGGCGTCGGATACGACTGAAGCGACTTAGCACGCAGGCGCTGTTATTAACATGTAATTGTAACCCAGGAAAGAGATACCTCTGATAACTTGGATTGAGCTCGTAGAAAAGATAATACAGGAACTGAATGGAACCGTAAGTTTATCATTGCATTTTCTTTAGAGGAGGCGTGATGCTGGCATCCACAGGCAGAAGGCAGTGTCGGGTTTAGCCAGCAGCCCTCCAGGATCCAGGGGGCTGGGTCCTGTAACTCTTCTGCACCTTGCTCACCTGCTGTTGAAGGCACACCATGGTGGAGGCCCCCACCACTGCTGCGGAGCCTGAAGGATCCAGTCAGGGCAGATGGGGAGAGTGAGGGAAGGACAGTGCTCCTGTTCATATATATATATTTATTATTTATATAAACTGCACCAGGTCTTTTATGTGGCTCATGAGCTTCGCGTAGTTATGGCAGCACATGTGTTTAGTTGCGGCATGTGAGACCTAGTCCCTGACCAGGGATTGAACCCAGGCCCGCTGCATTGGCAGCATGGAGTCTTAACCACTGGGCCACAAGAGAAGTTACCACCTGCCCCGGCCCCATGCTTATATTTCTAAAGACAGTTTTCATTTCCTCTCCTGCTTCATGATACCTCCCAGCTTCCCTCTGGAGTCATGGCTTTCTCCCTGCCTTCTGGGGCGGTTCTTGCCTCTCTTTCTCCTCTTCTTTTTCCTTGGAGGTTCTGGGAGCAGGGGGTGAAGAAAGAAGAGGAGGAGGAAGGGTCTTCTCAAATGCTAGGCCATGGCCCAGCAGGTGTCCTCCCCTGATGCCTAGGGACAGGGCTGGGACCCCTGGGGTCCCAGGCTCACCCCCATCCCAGTCGCCCTCCCTCTCGGCAGAGCTTCCTCTAGGACTGGTGAGAGCAAGCCTTGGGCCCCAGGAATGACTAAACTACATTTGGGAGCAGGGACATCCAAGGGCAGGGCTAACCACCCAGGCAGAAGAAGTGGAACATCTGGGAGTGCAGTTTCTGGGACACGTCTGTACATTTAAGCCTCTTCCATCCCTCCAGTGAATTTTGTGAGCATTTAATAGCACACAGGACATCTGAAATGCAGATGAAAGTAAAGGTCAGTGTGTTTTTTTAATGTCTCATGAGGCTCCTAGGGATTTTTCTCAGTTTGACTGGAGCCATTTAAGGGGCCTCCAGAGTCACTGGGAATGAGCAGGTCATGGGCTCCCAAGTCCAGGAGGGAACTGCTACTGAAACTGTGATTTAAACTCCTGGAAGCTGGTTTGCCTTGTTCTCAGAAAACTCTGCACCCCACAGCCCCAGGTTTTCTCCCTTACCTTTGGGGGTCGGAGGACTTAGCCAAAATTCTTCCAGAGATGTGGCTCTTCAAGCCATCATACACCATGGCCGGTCCTTCTTCTAGAAGAGACCCTGAAAAGGTGGGCTGGTGTGAAGGTGGAAGCTGGGGAAGGGGGTCTCCCAGGGGGACCTCAAGGCTAGGAGCTCAGGTTCTTGGCTTAGACAGACCTTGGTTCAAACCCAGATCTGCCTCTCTTAGCTTTGTGACTCTCTCCAAGCCTCAGGTTCCTCCTCTGTAAAATGGGGATGAGAGCAACTCTATATCAATTCCATAAACTTTTGTTAACTGCCTACCACATGCTGGGCACTGCTGTAGACCCTCGGGGTGCACCAGAGAAGAAAACAGCCAGAGCGCTGTCATTCTGGGGTCAGGCCAGTCCCTGCTTGTTTTCTGCCTACGGAGTTCCCTCCACCCTTCCAAAGCCTGCAAAGCCCTGGTAGACGAAAGCACACAGTGCCCCCTGCAGCCAGTCCCTCCCACAAGGCAATTAGAGGTGACCACACTGTGCCCGAAGCAGTTTTTCTCCCCCTCACCGAGGGCTAGTTCCCAGATGCTGTCTTGCTGGGGGTCCACAGAATGCAAACTGGTTCCCTAATTAATGGATTGTGGTCCAGGCCCATGAAAACCCACAGAGTGAAGAAATGCCTATTGAATAAGTGGTCATTTTCTGTGGTTAGCGGTCACTTCTTGCTGTTACCAACGTGTTCTGTTCAGCTGCTCTTCAGATGAGTCCTCAGAATGCATACAGTTATTCTGGGTCAGTGTCTATCTATCCTTATAGTAAAATGGATGGATTTTGTGGCAGCTGCTTGCCACTCCGAGGTCATTTAAGAGGGCAGCATTTGAGTGAGTGAACAACTCTTAAAATCCAGCTCCCATTCTTCCTGCTCCCCTGGCCCTCTCTGCTTTTCTGGCTGGCTGATGACAGAAGGGATCCACACACCCTCCAGCAGCCACTTCCACTAACTTCCCTGCTCTCCACCCCTGCCTTGCCCAGCGAGGCCCCAGCTGCCATTCCTCCCCATTCCCACCACCTTCCACCTCTCCACCCTGCAGAGTGCTGCCTGCTGTTGGGAGCATCCTGGAACCTACTCCTGGGCCTCTGCACAGAGGGGTCCCTCTGCCTGGACTTCTCCCCCAGGAGAGTTGCCTGCTGGCTTCCCTTCTCTGCGTCTCCTCAGAGGCCTTCCCCAGCCTCCCTGAGTAAAACACATCCCTGACTTGTTCTGCTCCACTTTTCTCCTGGCCCTTCTCACCACTGGAAGCCCCAATGTAATGTGTTAGTTGCTCAGTCGTGTCTGACTCTTGGCAACCCCATGGACTATACCCCACCAGGCTCCTCTGTCCATGGACTTCTCCAGGCAAGAATACTGGAGCGTGTTGCCATTCCCTTCACCAGGGGATCCTCCCGACCCAGGAATCAAATCTGGGTCTCCCGTATTGCAGGCAGTTCCTTTACCATCTGAGCCACCAGGGAAGCCCAGGCAGAGCCCTAGGGTGGATCTTTTTGTCTGTATATTTGTCGACCATC
This sequence comes from Bos taurus, assembly GCF_002263795.3. Lineage (NCBI taxonomy): Eukaryota > Metazoa > Chordata > Mammalia > Artiodactyla > Bovidae > Bos > Bos taurus. Next base: position 39,610,421 of record NC_037346.1, on the reverse strand, counting down.
TCCTCCATTCGCTTGCAGGCTCTATGCGGGCAGTACTTCTGGCTTTTCCTGTTCACACTGCATCTCCAGGGCAGTGTGGGCCCTTGATAGTACTGGGCCCACAGTACTGGGCCCTTGATAGATGCTCAATAAATTTTTGTTGAAAGAATGAACTAGTGAATGAGCACCTGAGAGGAACGATGGACCAGAGTCGATAACAAGTATCATTCACTGGCTCCCTGTGTGGCCGGCACTGTTAGAAACCCTCTCACAGCTGGCCTACCACACAGACAGCATCCTTATCCTTCTATTACAAATGGGGTACCGAGGCACCAAGAGGCCAGGTGACTTTCCAGGGAAGATTTAAGCCTGTTTGAGCAGAGGTCAGCACATTCCCTGGAAATAGCTCACTTCCAAGAGGAGAGGGAGAGGAAAGGAACGGAATCCCGTACGCCTGGTTTACTCTTGAAAACTCAGAGCCCAGACTTCCCTGGGAGGAGCTGGACAGGCCAGGAGTGGGTGTCTGTTGGCAATTCTGCCACATGGAGTCATCAGGAGTTGGGAGCGCTAGCTGGTCAAACCAGAACATCTAAAATCCTTTCAAGTGATAGAAGACAGCACAACTGTATTATAAACACTAAATTTGCTAAGAGACTCGATCTTAATTGTTCCCAGCACTGGAAGAAATGATACTGATGTGGAGTGGTGGAGGCGTTAGCGAAGGCTACCATGGTCATTGGACAGCAATATAAATGGATAAAATCAATGTGCTGCACACCTGAAACTTACATGATGTTGTATGTCAAATATATCTTGATTTTAAAAAATCCTTTTCAACCCTGTAAATTATAGGCAACAGGCCAGAAGTCTAACTTCCCAGACTAGGTGTGATTCCTTGTACATCCTTATGACACCATGTAATCTTCCTTTGTAAACCATATCACAAGGATAATTATGTAGTTATCTTTGTTTGATGATCTGCTTAGTGTCTGTCTTCCCGTGTGACTGTAAGGCCCAGGAAGGCAGGTACCAGGTCTTACTGCTGAATGGCCAGCACCAGCTCAGGGCTTGATCTGCTAGTGATAAAAGGAAGAAAGGAAGCGGGGAGGTGGGGACAGGGAGAGAGGGAGGGAGGGAGGGTAAAGAGGGAGAGTCAGAGAATCAAGGCTGGACTCAAATGTGCATTAGTTGCTCGTCGTCTCCAACTCTTTGTGACCCTGTCAACTGTAGCCCTCCAGGCTCCTTTGTCCATGGGATTCTTCAGGCAAAAATGCTGGAGTGGGTTGCCATTTCCTTCTCCAAGAGATCTTCCCAACCCAGGGATCAAACCCTAGATCTCCCATGTTCCAGGCAGATTCTTTACCATCAGAGCCACCAGGGAAGGACTCAAGTGAGGGTGGCATTATAAACTTCTAGGGTCCCTGTTGGTCAGAGCCTCCGGAGTTCTGTAAGGACCCAGCATTCAGGGAAGTCGCACCTTTTGGAGGTCTGTGGCGGGACTGGTGCTGAGTGACTGCTGCCTTCTTCTTCGCAGCCTGCCTACAGCATCGGAGCTGCGACGCCTGCATGTCCTCAGACCTGACCTTCAACTGCAGCTGGTGCCATGTCCTGCAGAGGTTTGTACCAGGCTCACCCTCTGGTTCCCACAGGCAGACTGTTTTGGGGGGCAGAGGGTGGCACCACCCTGTTCCCTGCCTCAGGTCTCATGTCCAACATGAAGGTAACTTTGGCCAGTGCTACTCTGATGCTTAGGACAAGAATATTACAGCAGTGAGTGTCTCTCTGAGGCTTGTGACCCATCAAGGTGACTCTAGACTTTGGAAGACCATTCAGAGATTCCAGCTACTGCAGCTCCCTCCTCACAACCGGGAGGGTTGGTTCATCCTCTGGCAGGCCTTTTCCAAGAGTGGTCCACAGTTGCGAGCATCCCAGAATCAGCTAGGGCTCGAGCTAAATGTGCAGATTCCTGGGGCCCACCCCTGGCCCCCCGCATCAGGGTCTTTCAGAAAGAAGCCAGGGAGCCTGCATTTTACCTCACTACCTTATCTGCAAGCAAGCGTGAGACCTGCCAACTCAGGGGTGAGCCTAAGACCTATCATCATTGGGCGAAAGCCCCACGATCCCAAAACCGCACCTCAAAACTGTTCTCAGGCTATAACAGGGTTCCCTGAAATCCAAGGGTGTGGACATTGCAGGCATCTGTGGAAAGCTGGGACAAGTAACAAAGCTGTGTTTGTTTGGTTTTGGAAGCAGGGAAAATTCTGGATGAGATTCAGTTTCAGGGATAAAGTTCTTAAATCCTACTCATCTTCTACTCCTTGTTCTGAAATCATTTCCTCACAGATTAGACTCAAAATTTGATCCCTCTTCTCCTGTCCAGGATAAATAAATGGTGGGGGGAGGGGGGAATTGGGGGGGGGAGACTTTCTTGGGGGACTAGAGCTCCCATGAGACTGGGAAGACCTATGAACTCTAAGAACCTTGGAATCTTGAAAATTGCAAATTACAGAGGCTTTGAGTTCCGTGCAGCTGTCTTGTAACTGTCAGTATTTCCTTTGCTCCTTTCCAATGTCCTGGTGCAGAAATAAAAGCCATTGCCTTTACAGGCAGCCTGCCTAGCACACAAGACACAGCTCAGGGCCAGGAGGAGAAAGGGGCCCTCATCAGGTCTCCCAGCTGTTCTTCCCACCAGCTGTGCTCTTATTCACTCTCTTGCGCCCTCAGTTTATTTTCCCTATAAAATGGGCTGGGGTTATGTGATTCAGGGAGATGTGGGTGAGGAACATGCCTGTTATTTTAACTCCTCAAATACAAAACAGAATTTTTGCAAAGTGTTCAGAGTCCTTCACATGAAATGCACAGAGCCTCAGAGAGAGTACCTGGGGGAGGCCCGAGATTGCATCTTCCTGGCACGGAGACTTGCGGTGTGATCCATCTTGTGCACTTTGAAATGTGAGAGCCCCGTGTGAGTGTGAGGCGATAATCCAGATGACCTCAGATGAGCCCTGGAATGCTGCGGCTGGCTGCCACCATGTGACTCAGCATCATCCAACAACAGCTGAGCCATGAGGACTGCAAAATGGGTCAGATGAAAGCAAAACCCTAGCTTGCTACACCCGCACTTAATGCATATGCCCATGCCCAGAAAACCATGACAATTTAATGAGAGTTGGTCGGGGTGGGGGGGCAGGGCCTTGGCTGTAGACATTATCTTTGCTGGATTATGTTAAGTAGAGGACAGAAAAGCTCCATCAGGGATCCTGTCCCCAGATGTACGTGGGCCCAGGCTCACCCAAGCCAGGCCCATTCCTTCTTGACGGATCTCTGGAGCCTCAGCTGAGAGCTGACTCCAGATTTCTAAAAAGCCAGAGATGAGGGCTGCTGCAGGGCAGTTGGCTACCGTGGTCTCTCCCACCAACTGCTGCTTGAAACCACCTCACGGTTCTTGGCTCCGCCTCCACCTGCTTTGCCCTCTGCAGCCTTGCAGAGCCTCCCTTCCCTGCACGGGGGCCGGATCTGACTCAGATGATTTCACTTATCATGCAGGTATTTTCCTTTCACCCTACATTGTCCCCTAATGGCCCACCTTGGAGTCTACGGGTGACCCTGACTCCAGGATTTGGCTCAGAAAATGAGGGTCGTAACCCTTGCCTTACAGTGTCATCGCAAAGGTCCTCTGAGATAGCGCAAGGGCAGCACGTGACTGGGGTAACACCTGGCGTTCAGGAGACGCTCAAACAATGGCCGTTTCTCATGCCTTTCTCCTTTGCGTCTGGGTTGGTTGGCCCCGGGCTTGGAATGGGGTGCTTTTGGACCTGTATCCAAGGCTTAGTCCTTGAAAGAACCAGTTAGTTTGGCCTAAAGGAAACTTGAGTTCCCAGCCCTCAGCGATGCCCCTAGTCTTCCACGCCTCGAAGGAGGGGGCATGGAGCACCTGAGAGAGGGGACCGTGGACGGCTCCGCTCGGTGTCCCTGCTACAGGAGGAGCAGCTCAGAGGCGTCTTTGGAAGGAAGGACTGGCAGAGCCTGGAAGCCTCGGCCTCGCCAGGTCTTGGACAGATGGGCAGGCGGTTGCCGGTGCAGAGTTTTCTCAACACTGGTGGCTGGTGATACTGGCTTCCCATCCAGAGGTCCCTGCACTTGAGTAGGACTTGGTGGATTCTCCTGGCACCAAACAGTGAAGAACGGAACTTTGAGCATGACGCCGTGGAGAATATTCTCTGGTTCATCCTCGTACCCCACCCCTTCCCTAGGGAAGCACTTGATGTCTTCCAGCCCAGCTGAGCTGTGCAGTGTCCTCTCAGGGGACCCTGGTCAGCCAAGATCTCATCTCTCCCAGTCTCTGGCAGGACCTCACTTCTGCCCTTCAGTGACCACATGGTGGGTGTTGGCCAGATTGGCTGATGTCCATCCTTGGCCTCGCCCCTCCTTGCCAAATTTAGGCTCCTCCACAAAGAAGGGGGATTCAGCGAATGAGCAAGACTTTCCCCAGATGAGAACACGTGTGTGAACTCCCTGGTTTCTCCGCCCAGTTTCTGGGCTGCCCGGAGTTGCAGGGTGGGGCTTAAGGTCATTAGAGGTCATGCAGTCTGTCAGCTCCATAAATACAGAGACACATACAGACATACAGACACACACACACACACATGCATCTGGGTGGGTGTGGCCTTGGTCCTGGGGAGCTGGGTCAGGAGAAGGGTGGGGATGCCACAAATAGCTTCCCCTCTTTTGGGGGAAGGAGTAGAGGGGGCAGGAGGGGCTTGATCACAGCCACCTGGTGCCGGGGCACCTGCTCAGTGGTCTTGGGGAGGTTCACCTCCTCCTTGCTCCCCTTGGAGAGCTATTACTGCATAGGGGTAGGGGAGGGCTTCTCTGTCAATCCCATCACACCTCCAGCCTCTTGATTTCCCCCTGCAGATGTTCCAGTGGCTTTGACCGCTACCGCCAGGAGTGGCTGGCCTACGGCTGTGCCCAGGAGGTGAGAGCCTGAAGTGAGCTGGGTGGGGGAAGGGCAGGGCTGCAGGTTTGCCCCTTGCCTGGTTTCTCTTCTCTTGGTGACATTCTGCCCTTCACCTGGGGCTTGCCTCCCTGTCTGCTCTGCGCCAGTGAGACCATTGTTGGAGGTTTTTGAGGGCTCAGTGGGTCCTTGGGATAAGCACTTCTCCTGGTGACTTGGCCCAGAGCGGCAGTTCTCCAGGGGCTCTCTTGGTCCTTGCAGAGGGTATATTGGGTGTGGCCTTGGCCACGCTGGAATCTTCTAGGAGGCTGTGTGCCTGGTAACATTCAAGAAACGACTGCCCTGGCTCAAACCTTCAGGCATTTAAGGAAGGCAGTCATTCTGGGAGCGAAGTGGGTTGTACCTGGCACCTCCCATTTAGAATCCCATAAAAAGGTTCAACCCCTGGGTCAGGAAGATCTCCTGGAGGAGGACATGGCAACCCACTCCCGTATTCTTGCTTGGAGAATCCCATGGACAGAGGAGCCTGGCGGGCTACAGTCCATAGGGTCTCAGAGTTGGACACGGCTGAAGTGTCTTAGCACGCATGCACAAGCACAGGTTCCTTCTCACTTGGAATTTTCCAGAATGCTCAACATTTTGGATGGGTAATGTCCTATTCTCACACCTTTTACTGACACAGAGAGACCCATTCATGTATGCATCCCTTCCCCTCCCTTCCTCTCACTTTCCCTTCTTGCAGGGCAGGCACATGGCATGTGCCCAGCACTTGCTCTGATTTAATCCTATCATGGTCCCAGGAGCTACGGACCAGTGTCCCCACTGATCAGAGAAGGAAACTGAGGCTCAGAGAGGTTCAGTGACTTGGCTTGCCGCTCACAGCCAGTGAAATGGTGAAGGTGCTGGGCCCAGCATTTAAATGTGAACCCCCAGAATTACTGCTATGCTCTCACTACCATCTGTTTTATCAGTGAGGCTGGGTGAGCTGTTTCTAGTCTTCAAAAAAACACCCCCAAAACCCCTTGTCCATCCAGCAGCCTGTTTCTGACATTGGCTGTTGGTGAATGCACTCATTCGCTTTATTTATTTAAGATTGGCATCTCAGCTCCTTCAAGAAGGATTCGAAGTGGCTGACAGGTAAATTGCCCTGTAAGATAAGACACTTTCATGATAAAGTAGAAAGCTTAAATGCATTCAGAGCCCAGCTTTGGTTAGATTACCATGCTTGGACCACTCACTGGCATCTTAAATCTTCTGGCCGCTGAGGGATGAAGGCACCCCCAGGGTCCTCCTGCGTGCGACGTAGCTGCTGCAAGGCCTCTGTGCATCGCAACCCCGGGTCTGTCTTGCAGGCAGAAGGCAGAACGTGTGAGGACTTCCAGGACGAGGACTCCTACTCGTCCTCCCCCGACAGCTCCTTCAGCCCCTTTGACGGAGACTTCACCACCACCTCCTCCTCCCTCTTCGTTGACAGCCTAACCACGGAAGGTAAGGGTGGGGAGGAGCCATGGCCCTGGAGCATCACTGCCCCTGAAGGGGATTATCTCAGGGAACAGGGTTGTTGCATCCTATCACATCTGAGGCTCCCAGAGCAGAGGTCACTTGCTAGTGAGATACAGAGCTAGGTTTAGGACGAGTGGACTCCACACCCACATCAGAGTTGTGGAACAGAATTCACTGTGGCAATGGGAAAAATTACTGTCCCAGCACAATGCCAATTAGTTTACATAATAACTTGATTCATCTTAATAGCAATTCTCAGAGAACCTGTGAGATCTTGGCATCCCGATAGCAGGTATGAACTCAGTCCCACACACTCAGATGTCAGAGAAAGATTGCATAATTTTTCTGTGACTTCCCTTCTGGTTCCCACCCCTCATTGGGCTGGTGTGGTGGGAAGTTCCACCCTCGCCGTGCTGGGGCTTGACTTTCCACTCCTGTGATGTCCAGGGGGCAGAGGGTAGTGCAGGACAGCTCTGACCATCTGGAGTTGTTGCTGAACTGCTTCTTCAGGCCTGGCTGTCCCTGGGGCCTTCTCTGCCATCCCCATGTTACTGGTGCAATGGTGATTCCTGGGTTCTTGTCCTCACAAGGGAAAGAAATCGATCTAGAGACATAGAACAGTTTTAAGCAGCAGGAGTTTTAATAAGCAAAGCAAAATGTACACTCATGAGAAGGGAGGAGAGCGGACTGGGGGCCAGAAGCAGCCCCACAGTGAAGGTAGAGTTGGGTTGTTCAGAGCGATGGAAAGTCCCTCCCTGTCCTGCATCACTGGATTGATGCATTGATTGATAGCTTTAGATAACGTAACTTTCCTCCTGTGTGCAGCCACTTACCCATAAGCACCCAAGTGGAAACGGATTGGGGGGGTGGTGGGAAGGGAATGGCAATACTAATTTATTATAAATACTGCATAATGAACCCCAGGCTATTCTGAGTCACCTCTTAGGTCTTGTTGCACCTACACCAACCAGTACTGGGGGTTTGGAAAGCCCCGCTGGGTTTTTGTTATCTGGCTTGGTCCTGATATGGCTGGAAATTTTGCAGTCCTTAACTCATCTCACACGCTAGTAAAGTAATGCTCAAAATTCTCCAAGCCAGGCTTCAGCAATATGTGAACTTCCTGATGTTCAAGCTGGTTTTAGAAAAGGCAGAGGAACCAGAGATCAAATTGCCAACATCCGCTGGATCATGGAAAAAGCAAGAGTTCCAGAAAAACATCTATTTCTGCTTTATTGACTATGCCAAAGCCTTTGACTGTGTGGATCACAATAAGCTGTGCAAAATTCTGAAAGAGACGGGAATACTAGACCACCTGATTTGCCTCTTGAGAAATTTGTGTGCAGGTCAGGAAGCAACAGTTAGAACTGGACATGGAACAACAGACTGGTTCCAAATAGGAAAAGCAGTTCGTCAAGGCTGTATATTGTCACCCTGTTTATTTAACTTATATGCAGAGTACATCATGAGAAACACTGGACTGGAAGAAACACAAGCTGGAATCAAGATTGCCGGGAGAAATATCAATAACCTCAGATATGCGGATGACACCACCCTTATGGCAGAAAGTGAAGAGGAACTCAAAAGCCTCTTGATGAAGGTGAAAGTGGAGAGTGAAAAAGTTGGCTTAAAGCTCAACATTCAGAAAACGAAGATCATGGCATTCGGTCCCATCACTTCATGGGAAATAGATCGGGAAACAGTGGAAACAGTGTCAGACTTTATTTTTCTGGGCTCCAAAATCACTGCAGATGGTGACTGCAGCCATGAAATTAAAAGACGCTTACTCCTTGGAAGGAAAGTTATGACCAACCTAGATAGCATATTGAAAAGCATAGACATTACTTTCCAACAAAGGTCCATCTAGTCAAGGCTATGGTTTTTCCTGTGGTCATGAAGGCTGAGCACCGAAGAACTGATGCTTTTGGAGTGTGGTGTTGGAGAAGACTCTTGAGAGTCCCTTGGACTGCAAGGAGATCCAACCAGTCCATTCTGAAGGAGATCAGCCCTGGGATTTCTTTGGAAGGAATGATGCTAAAGCTGAAACTCCAGTACTTTGGCCACCTCATGCGAAGAGTTGACTCATTGGAAAAGACTCTGATGCTGGGAGGGATTGGGGGTAGGAGGAGAAGGGGACGACAGAGGATGAGATGGCTGGATGGCATCACTGACTCGATGGACGTGAGTCTGAGTGAACTCCAGGAGATGGTGATGGACAGGGAGGCCTGGCATGCTGCGATTCATGGAGTTGCAAAGAGTCGGACACGACTGAGCGACTGATCTGATCTGATCTGAACCGAACCACAAAAAGGGAGCTCTCGGGGCATGTTCTCGTCACCAGGGTCCAGGTCAGGCAGGGAAAGGTGACCCCATCCAGGATGGGGTGGGACCTGCTCATGTCTGACTTGCTATCTACCAGTCTTCAGTTCCAAGGTCAAGTTGCTTCCATTTCTTTGAGGCCAGTTCTCGGAATTGTGGCAGTTATGTCATGGCTACAGTCTGCTCCTCATGCAGTTAACTTCTTCCACCTGGTGGAGGTTTGGGTGTCCAAAGGTCCTTGACTGTGTCTAATGACTGTATTATCATTTAGTCTTGTTTTCCTATTTTTCTGTGTTTTCTCATGTCTCTGACTAAACTTATTCTTTGGTTAAAGTTTTTCCACATAGAAAAGGTAGGCTGAGGACATGGAGAGCAAGGGCCACAGGATCCTGCTCTGTTTCACCCAGGCCTAGGGTTTTATCGAAGCTGCCGGAGGTCCATCCACCCTGTGGGGAAGACCAGGCAGGGTCCCTGGATTCTTTGGCTATCTCTGAGAAATTCCTTCCTCATCCTTTTTTGATACATGGCATCTAGATTTTAAGCCCTTGCCCTAAGTCTAAGACTGAAAGATGTATGGGGTCTTCCTACCTCCCCTGAGCCCAATTACCTGTTTGAAAGGAGCAAATGGAAAGGAGAAAAAAGTTGGTATTTTTAAACATTATTCATCCACAATCCCATTTTATAGACAAGGAAATGGGCTCATGAGGGGCAAAGTAGGTTGCTCAGCAGTGGAATATTCTTTCTGCGGTCTCCCCCTGCCTTTGAAATGCAGCCTAGAGAACCAGAAAGCAGGAACCCATGGATCTGGCCGGAGGGAAGCGAACAGTTGATAGAGCAAACATCTAAGGGGACTGACCATGAGCCAGGTAGGGTGCTGACGTTGTGTACCCATTAACACTCAATCCTCCTAATTATCCTGAACTTTGATGCTCTTTGATCCCCAGTTTACAGAGGAGACACTATGGCTAAGAGAGGTTGATGGGCTTACCCAAAATCACCCAGCCAGGAAAATGTGGTATCGGGTCTCATCTGGTTCCCAAAGCAGCAATCTGGCTCGCTCAACCCCACTGCCTTTCTCATGCTGAAAGGAATAGAGAAGGGTCTTCATGGGTTCCGTGGGTGGGAGAATAGTGAAGGGTGAACAGTGAAGCAGGAGACTGAATAGATTACATAAAAAAGCAGCAAGAGGAGACCTTGCCCTCGGGAATTATAGTGGAGTTCAGGGGTGACCTTCCAGTCAAAGGAAACTCCACTTAAGAGAGCCCCCCGGCCAGTCACCCTTGAGTTAACCCTATGTGCTACTGGGGGCTCAGTCTGAGCCCAGAGCTGGGTTGGGGTCTGCAGACACTAGGTGAGAACCCAGCCTTTCCCTCAGGGGCTTATGTCTGGGTGAGCCACGGGGCCTGAGGCCAGAGGGGTGGCTGCGGTGGGCATGGAGAGAGCCCAGGGTCTGGCATCTGGGGGTTGGGTTCAAGCCCTGACTCGGAATTATTCTCCTTTAGTCCCGGGCTATGGCCATGAAGGGCTGTCCCTATACAGTGTGTCCCGGCGATCAGTTTTATCACCTGTGTGTCTCCTGTCAGCCCAGGAATGTGTCCCTCCTGTTTGCTATGTAATCCACATGGGAAACATTAATTACAGTAAGGACAATTATGGCTTTATGGCCTTCCAGTCCTGGAGGAGGTGGCAAAGATTAGCAAGTTGCCTTTATCAGAAAAAAATGTGACAAGGACTTGTCCCCACAACAAGCTCTCAAGGTGTCTGGAGGGACAGGTTTGGGTCAATCCCTGCCTGTGTTATTACAGCCTACACAGGGAGATGACATGCTGGGGGCAGAGGCTAGCTCATGGTCCAGGAAGATGCTGTGAATGAAGGGGATACAGCACTTCAGCCAGGGGGACCCACCTGGTCAGGGCAGGGGTGGAGAGCAGAGAAGTTAGTGGGAACGGCTGCTGAAGGGTCGTGGACCCCTTCTCTCCCCAGCCAGCCAGAAAAGCAGAAAGGGCCAGGGAAGCAGGAAGTGTGGGAGCTGGATTTTAAGTTACTTACTTGCTAAATGCCGCCCACTTAAATGAACCAGAATGAACTCAGAGTGGTAAGCAGCTGCCACTAAATCTATGTATTTTATCGTAAGGATAGACAGGCACTGACCCGGAGTATCTGTGCAGTCTAAGGACTCATCTGATGAGCAGCTGAACAGAACATGTTGGTAGCAGCAAGAAGTGACTGCTAACCACAGGAAATGACCACTCATTCAGTAGACATCACACATATTTCTTCACTCTGTGGGTTTTCATGGGCCTGGACCACAATCCGTTAATTAGGGAACCAGTTTGCATTCAATGGACCCCTAGCAAGGCAGCGTCTGGGAACCAGCCCTCAGTGAGGGGAAGAAAAGCTGCTGTTGGCACAGCGTGGTCACCTTTAGTCGTCTTGTGGGAGGGACTGGCTGCAGGTGTCTATTTGTCTATCAAGACTACATGTGGCTTGGGCTACAGTGTATTTCCAATGGTCTAGATTCAAAACAAGTTGATTCAAAAAATCAAGTTAATTTGCTCAATCATGTTTAGGATTACTTTGGTCAATTTCGGGTAATCCATCATTTTTAACTTGTAGTTAAAAAACAGATTCAGAGGCATATATAAATACCTTGTGTATTGCAATTCCTGAAGAAAACGTATCTTTCTGTTATAAGTCAACAATTCTCTGTTTTGTTTACTTTGAATTTTTAGGGGTTTCTGTAATTTTGTTCATTTATTTTTGACCATGCTGGGCCTTCGTTGCTGCGCAGGCTTTTCTTTGGTTGCAGCTTCTCGTTGTGATGGCTTCTCTTGTTGCAGAGCCCTGACTCCAGGAGGTGGGCTTCGTTAAGTTGCAGCACATGGGCTTAGTAGTTGTGGCTCCTGGGCTCTGGAGTGAAGGCTCATTAGTTGTGGTTCACAGGCTTAGTTGCTCCACAGCCAGGGGGACCTTCCCAGACCATAGATCAAACCCATGTCTGCTGCATTATCAGGCAGATTCTTTACTTTCTGAATTTAACTCACCTGATGCGAACAGTCAACTCATTGGAAAAGGCCCTGATGCTGGGAAAGATTGAAGGCAAAAGGAGAAGAGAGCAGCAGACGATGAAATTAGCATCACTAAATAGCCTCACTGATTCAATGGACTTGAACTTAGGCAACCTCCAGGAGATAGTGAGGGACAGGGAGGCCTGATGTGCTGCAGTCCATGGGGTCACAAAGAGTTGGACACGACTTAGCGACTGAACAACAATGACGATACATGATAAACAGTTAAATGATTCCAAAGTCAAATCTACAAAAGCAACTATATCCGAAGAAGCTTAGTTTCTTGTTTTCTTCCTCCATTCTATTCCCCATTTTCCCTGTGAAAATGAAGTGAAAGTGTTAGTTGCTTAGTCGTGTCCAACTCTTTGTGACCCCATAAGCTGTAGCCTGCCAGGCTCGTCTGTCCATGGGATTTCCCAGGCAAGAATACTGGAGGAAAGAGGAGTGAGTTGCCATTCCCTTTTCCAGGGGATCTTCCCAACCCAGGGATCGAACCAGGGTCTCCTTTGCAGGCAGATTCTTTACCATCTGAGCCACCAGGGAAGCCCCTTTCCGCTATGGGGTACTATTTTTAAACTGTCTTATGGTTTGTTCTTCCACTATCTAGTGTGATTTTTTGATATTTGAAGATTTATTGGACATGCATAGCAGAACAGGGTATTATATTCAGGTACTGGGAGCGTGAAACGGTTGGTTGCTGAGAGGCTCATAGTCTATGGAAACCAGGGGACCCAAGATGCTCCAGAAACAGATCAAATGCCGTGGGACACAGGGGAGGACATACCCATCTGTCCTCTGGGAAGTGACAGGGCTGGGACCAGGACTAGGCTAAGGTAAGTGACACACTCAGTGCAGATATAAAAGTTAAGGAGGCATACACACACACACACACACACACAAAAGCAATAATTAAGAGAAATAATCTTTTCATGCAATATTTGCAAAAATCAAAAGTGATGCCAAGAACTCCATGGTGAACAAAATATCAAAAAATTTTTAAAAAGACAGAATCAGACCCTGTTTCACATGTGTCACCCTAGCCTCAGCCCTGCAAGAGGCATTTCAGGAGTGGGACTTTTGAAAGAGGAGTGGTGAAGGGGAGGAAGGGCACGTCCTGTAGGAGGAACAGAATATGCAGCGATTCAGAGATCTGAGAAGACCCTGAGGTCTGGAGAGCCTTGCGTAGCTTGTTACACCCACTGTAACAAGTGCTATTGAGTTGACCCAAGTGACAGGAGAAGAGAAGACTGGGACAAACTGCCAAGGGTCTTGAACATCTGTAATCAAAGGGGAGTCAGTGGAAGCTCCCCTTTGAATGAGGAGGATGGTGGAGGGGGAGAAAGGACGCAGAGCAGGTTGCAGGTCCTACATTGTGGAAGGTTCCATTCATTTAATGTTTGATGCTTGAAGCAGTGATCTCTAGTCATCTAGAATATTCTCCTGATGTGGAATTTTTGCTATCCTTTCTCCACAGGAATCTGTGGGGAAGAACCACAGGAAGGGTCAACTATTGGGACTTATTTAGGAGGCTTCAGGGTACACTCCTTGAGGTGTAGAGGGAGTCTGTTGGCCTGGAAATCTGTCTCCCGCATTGTACCCTGGGGGTCTTCAAGCAGATTTGATCTCGTGACTCACACACACCCCACCTCAAATCCTTCCTCCCTTTCCTGCTGCCCCCTAGGATACTGTGAAAGGCCCCGAATTTGGCTTTTCAGGCCGCTGTCCACCCCCACCCCCAGCCTCACCCACTCTCATCACCCCCTACTCACAGCCTGTCTGCCCTCCAGCTGCACTGAACTGCTTTTTATGTCTCTACTGGCCAAGTTCTTGCTGACTCCAGCCTTTGCCACACCGCCTATATGGGACTCTATCTCAGCCCAGTATCTTATCCTGCCTTCTTGACTGCCTTTGTGTGGACAGTTTTCATTGTCCCTCCATTCCCCACCCCCCACCCCCACCGCATGACCTCCCTGAGGGCAGAGATCACATCTATCCACAGTACTTACTCCTGGACTCAACTCCCAGCAATCACTCAATAAGTATTTGTTGAACGAATGAACACTGGGAAAAGTTGGCTTGTCTGTGGCCTTTGACCTTTAGACTGCTATGTGACTTTGAGCAAGTCACCTCCCCTCTCTCGGCTTCAGTTTCCTAGCCTTCAGAATGAAGGGCTGAACTGAACCTCCCTAAAGTCTCATCCAATCCTAACGGGACAAAGGCCATTGTGATTCTGCTAACCTTGCACCTTCTCTCCTTTCCATTTGAAGATGACACCAAGGTGAATCCCTACGCAGGAGGAGATGGTGAGTACAGAGACACCTGCCCCTCTTCATCACACCGCTGCCTCTTGGACTCACCCCCCAGAGGGTGCAGCCTTCACCTGGCCTCTTTGCTTTTACTCCCTGAGTTGGGGAGGGGGAAACAGCAGCAGCCTGGGCTTCTCCAACCTCCTGCTCGGTGGGAAGGTGCGGGACGTGGGCGGGAGCTTCTGGGCACACACTCCCGAGGCTGAAAAAGCAAATCTACATCTAGACATTTCTCATCTCGGGTGGGAACCTCCTGCAGTTCTTCTGACCATGGTGCTCTTGAGTATTCACTGCCCTGAAAGGAGTGAGAGGCAGAGGAGAGGATGAGCTAGGGCAGGCATGGCCACGGACCTGTGGCCCTGGCCTCTGTCCCCAAGGGGCCTCCCAACCAGTGATGGGTGGAGTACTCTCGTTAAAGTTGTTGCAGGAAGGGGGACCCCTTCCAGGGCCCAAGAGTGAGCTCTTGTCTAACACTCTGAAATGAATTGTTCGTGGAGATACACGGGCTGACAAAGCAAGAGATTTTACTGGGAAGGGGAGCCCGGGTGAAAAGCAGCAGGGTAAGGGAACTCAGGAGGACTACTCTGCCCTGTGCTTTTCAGTCTCTGGTTTTATGGTGATGGTGTTAGTTTCTGGGTTGTCTCTGGCCAGTCATTCTGCCTCAGGGTCCTTCCTGGTGTAATGTGCATCAGCCAAGATGGATTCCAGCCAGGATTCTGGGAGGTTGGTAGGGTGCATGAACTGGAGTCTCCTCTCTCCTTTTGACTTTTCCCGAATTCTTCCAATTGGTGGTAGCTTGTTAGTTCCGCGTTCCTTGCCGGAACCTCCAGTTTAAGATAACTCAGCCACGTGGGCACTATGGGGTCTGGCCAGGGCAGGCGGCTTTGATCAGTGTTTGCCCTAATAAAGTTGCCTTTAATTCCCAACATGGGTTGGCAGAGAGGACACAAAACTTGTCCACCACAATTTTACACAGCTTAAGAAGGTAGGGTCCCTGATCCCAGGACTGCCTGGGGGGATAATCTCCTCTCTGGTGATGTGGGGGCGCAGGCGGCCATCTCCCCTGGCCTTTGCCCAGAGCCAGCTTAAGCCCTTGCTGCAACTACCACAAAGAGGAGATGGAAGAGTCTTCCAGCTCCAGGGGCTGGGAGACTGTTAACCTGGCTCCAGCAGGAGAGGAGGGACTGTTAGACAGCTAGATGGTTTCTCCCACCAGAGGAGGAGCCATTGCTCCTCTGTGGGCACCAGGTGTGAGTGTGCATCTGTGTCCATTGGGCTGAGGGGAGGCAGGGGCCTCTGAGCCACGTTATTCCACATCGTGTGCTCATCAGCCCAAGCCCTGCCCTCAGATCATCAGGGTCACTGAAGGCTGCGGGCTGATGGCCAGGTCAGGAGAGGCCAGCTCGGGGTGTGTCCTCTCCACTCCTCCAGTTCTTGGCAGATACCCTGGCAGTGCCCCCCAGTGTAGTTTCTCTCCTAAGCTTTTTTCTCTTGCAGAGAAAAGGGGATGGGGAACACAATGACTTTGGATGTATGCAACATTTTATTAAAAATCCCCACCCTTTGTTGATTCCCATCACACCCACCAGCGAAGTAAAACAGACTTCAATATTTCTGTTGCTCGCATGCTGCTCCATCTTCTCTATGTCATTAGCCCCACATCCTTTTAGGATAAGGAGAAGCAGCAAAAAGCCACCACAGGTAATATTAGCGAACTAGGCTTCTTAGCATCACCGACTCGATGAACATGAGTTTGAGCAAGCTCCAGGAGTTGGTGATAGACATCCTGGTGTGCTGTAGTCCATAGGGTCGCAAAGAGTCAGACATGACTGAGCGAATGAACTGAATTGAACTGAGGCTTCTTAGTGACTGGCACTGACTGTGTCCTTGGACGAATCCCTTTACCCCTCTGTATTTCCATTCCTTCAGCTGTACGAGAAAGGGTTGGGCTGGATGTGCTTCCAGCTCCATAGTCTATGGAAAATACTCAGCCTTCTCCTTGGGCTGTATTTCAAATGCTTGCAATGTTCTCAGAGAGTGTTTGCTGGCTTATTAGCCCTTAGAGGACCTAGTTCATTTCTTTTATTGAGTTCCTCTGATGGGTCTGCCATTTTTCTAAGAGTTGAGGACACTGAGGTGAATAAGACACTGTCTCTGCCCTCCAGGAGGTCACAGTCTGGTAGTGGACAGTGACAGGTAAAAATGTGGTCATTTGGCTCTCGTAATAGCTACACTTATTGAAGTTGTCCCAGAGACTGACTGTGCTCCTCAGCAGTTAACATGAATTATTTCATTTTAATCCTCACTGTAATCCTATTGGGTAGTTATCATTATTATCCTGTTCTACAGAAATGATGACCGAGACACACAGAAGTTAAATAAGATGCCCAAGATTACACAGCTAGTAAGTAGCAGAGTCTGTATTTGAAACCAGACAGCCAGACTCCAGACCCCACAACCAGCAGATCTCTCAACCATCACATGCCCTTTGTGAACTCCTTAAAAGGACCTATATGGGATGGGTATTAGAGAGAGCTTTTATGATCCCTAGGAGACATGTGGGCAACTTTTAAGTGATTTTGGAAAACTGCCTGAAGTGTGCTAAGAACAAAGTTAATGTCACGCTCATTATAGTTCCACCCGACCCACCCCTTCATGTATTTGATGAGTAGATCTGAAGGTTCTGTTGGCCTTCATCTCTGGGCTTTTGTCAGAACCCGGGACTCCACGGCCCCCCTTCCTCAATCTCCTGACCTAATGGTCTCTTCGCAGGCCTTCAGAACAACCTGGCCCCCAAGACGACGGGGTCCCCCGTGCACCTGGGCACCATCGTGGGCATTGTGCTGGCCGTCCTCCTCGTGGCTTCCATTATCCTGGCTGGGATCTACATCAATGGCCACCCCACCTCCAACGCTGCCCTCTTCTTCATCGAGGTCTGTGCGGGGTGGGGCGACCGCTCTGCCATCCCCATCTGCGTCAGCATTCCCCAGCCATTCAGTCCCTATCTCTCCTCATTTCATCCCTCACCCACCTCACACCAGGCTCCTGTTCCCACTTGAGGGGCTTCATCGATTCCATCCGGGCATACCTCCCACTAGCAGGCGCTCTCTGAGTCCCTAACCCCCAGGGCTTGCCCCTCAGGACTCCTCTGGCCTGCTTGTCCTATCGCATGGCCTCTGCTTTGGCTCCACCATTTGTGAAATCAGAACAGTGACCATCCCCAGAGGAAGGAGAGAAAACCACAGATGCCTCACATGCCCTTGAGTGGTTATGTGACCATCCCCAGTGATTTATGGTTTCTCACACCCAAATTCCAAGGCCTGGGGATTAGCCAAAGCCATAATGAAACTGAGGTCTTTGCCTCTTGGCCTGCTGTGTGCATTTTTGATTAGATTTGACAGGCCACAGTAATCATAAGAGTCGCTCTGTCTGGGAGCTTTCATTGAGGATGCTGCAGTTTTGAACATCTCAGAATTCAGAAGAGCCAGCCTGACGTGCAGCATGGGAAGTAAGGCCTGGGCTCCTTCACTGTGAGCCGCAGAGCTCAGGAGCCCCTGCCCACCCCCGACCCGTGGTGACTGACCAGCTCTCTGAATCCCCTAGCAGGGTGGCCTCTAGGTCCACAACCCTCCACGTGGGTCACACGCCCCTTGACCTCATCACCCAGAGGCCTGGGTGGTTCCCTCCCCTCTGGTTCAATGCCACCTGTTTCTTATGAATTCTAACCAGTCATTGGTAGGTTAACACTAAGACCTGCCAAGGCTAAGACCTACCTGGTTTCACCCAGGGAACCTGCAGATCCCCAGCCACAGGGATGCAGACAGGAAGGCCTGAGACCTGGGAATCTGCATTTTCTTCAGCTCCCCACCTCTGATGCAGGACCTGTCCTGTCTAGAGGGTTATCTTGGCATTTCCAGAACCTCCCAGATCATTCCATCTCTTACCCATTTCCTCACTTTCTGAAGTCTTAGGGCTCCACTCTGTGTATTGCTGAGTTTTTCACCTTGTGTCGTGCAGTCCACATGGCAAAGCATCAGATAACCTCCTTCCCAACTCCTGGGGCTCCCAGCGGGTTTCCCAATGCGCCGAGGATCACAGCCGGGAGCCTTCTACACTTCACCTGGCTCACACACAGTAGTCCCCAAGAGCCCTTGAAAAGTGCTCAGAGCTGTCCCCCTGGGTGAAGGGGAGAGGGTGGGGAGGGTCCCCAGTGGGTGGTATCGCCCCCCACTCACTCTGTGTCTGTGCCCCTGCAGCGGAGACCTCACCACTGGCCGGCCATGAAGTTCCGCAACCACCCCAGCCACTCCACCTACACAGAGGTTGAGCCCTCAGGGCATGAGAAGGAGGGCTTCGTGGAGGCGGAGCAGTGCTGAGAGCGCCAGGTCTCCCTTGGAAGGGTACAAAGGAAGACCCGGGGACCTCAAAACACACGAGTCAAAGCAAAGCAGAGAAATGACTTTTCTTGGCCTCCTCTGAACACACCCTGGCTGGGAAAACGAGCCCGTGGTCTGCGATGCCAGCACTACAGTTTGGCCATCACACCCTGGATATTGAAGCAGGGGCAGAAAAGCCACAATTACCAGTAGCAATCATAAGTGCCAGAGGTCTCCCCTTCTGAGTCTCTCAGTGGTCTACTCTGGAGCTGCCTCCGAGGTCCCTTCCCACCTGGAGATGGACAGATGCCCTGCTCCCATCACCTAATGCCCCTGTGTACGACAAAGAGAACCAAGCTCTTGATTGTGGCCGCCACATTCCAGGGTCCATAGACTCAAGAGCGGGTCCTCATGGCTATGGATTCAGCGTATTTTGCCCCAGCTTCTGTGGTCTAGAAGTCTGGAGAAGGAGTTCTCACCATCTGTTACACACAGGTACGGCTGCTCCCAGCGCTTTCGGCAAGACGCTGATTGGCATGCTGGCATCCGAAGCAAGCCAAAGGAGAGGAGAGAGAACTTGTGGGCAGATTGCATTTTTAGGCTTCACTCCCCCAACTTGCCCTATCTGCTGAGAATCAGTTAGTTTCTACCTTGAACATGTGTGTGGTCCATGTCACGGGCTTTATCCAACGGCAGCCCAGCCCACCAGGTGAGCCGTGCTGTGCGCGGCCACATCTACCAAGTGGGCTCTTCATTCCAGCGGCACGGTTGGGTGTCCATTGTCTTCACTGGCCTGGTCTTCCGTCAGTGCCAGTCAGTACCTCCAAAGGCAGGGCCTGCCTGATCAATACTTTGCCTCCTCTGAGCTGGAATTGTATAGCCATTAAAGAGAAATAAGGTGGGGAGAAGCTTCTTGAAACATACCCAACAGGGAACTTCAGTTGGATTCTGTTGAAAAGCCAAACCTCTAGAACAATTGGGACAGAGGAAGCTGATGCGGAAAGGAAGGACTTTATATCTGCCAGAAATTCTTGGGGCAGAGAGTTTAGACTCCCAAACCCAATCTGGTTTTGAGTTCTGTCCCAGAGATGAGTTGGTGTTGCTTCTGAAGAGCATTTCAAATGAAAACCTATAGTTCACCCTCATTCAAAGTAAAAAAATATATATATATATCAGCAGCAAATAAACAGTAAATCACAGTCTCCACTGTCCTTTGTTGTTGTTTAATCACTAAGCTGTGTCAGACTGTGTGTGACCCCATGGACTGTAGCCCACCAGGCTCCTGGGTCCATGGAATTTCCCAGGCAAGAATACTAGAGTGGGTTGCCATTTCCTTCTCCAGGGGATCTTCCCAACCCAGGGAGCAAACTCATGTGTCCTGCACTGGGAGGCAGATTCTTTACCACTGAGCCACCTGGGAAGCCCTCCACCGTCCTCAGTCATGTCCGTTTATGCATATCACCAGCATGCTGCCAAAGAAAGAAGCTGATGTACAAAGCCTCCTGAAGGGGGGGTTAGGGAGTCTGCAAATAACCAGGCACATACCAACACTGGACTGATGGTCTTGCAGATGCTCCATGGTTTATCCTTGGTGAGTATGCTAATAACCATTGGAGTGGGAAACGTGCTGAACCTCTGCTTTCCATAGGTATCCTTCATAAGCCAGGCAAGGAAGAGCTATGATTTTGAGAAATTGTATCCAAATTTGAGAAAGTAAAAAGATAATGCAACAAAGAGGAAAGAGTTCTTTTTAAGCTTCTGAAGGTATGAAACAGAGCCCTCCTAATGAGAGAATCACAGCCAGACACTGAAATACTCAGGGATCCCAGCACTGCTGGCTGGCAGGAGGGTGATTTTTGCCCTTGGCTGACCAGCAGAGAATCTGTGACCTTTGTGTGTCTAAAACAGCCAGTGAGGGAGTTCCAGCTGTGATAAGATGCAGCGCACAGCATCACAGGTCCCACTCCCAAACTCCAGCACGCTTCTTCCTAACGGGGGCTCTTCCGATCATGCTGATTCCTGAAGGGAAAGAAGACTGAGGATGAAAAAATGGGCAGTGATGTGCTGAGGCCTCTACTACAAACACTGCAGGTGGAGACAGAAAGCACGAGATACCTCGGGCCAGTCAGAGCAAGCCTTGCTGGCCCCCGGGATGACGGTGGTGAAGGCAGTGGAGCTGTCTGTCAGCAGGTAGCCTGGTTTGTTAACAGCAAAAAAGAACTAAAGACGTGTCATTCAGAGAGGTCCCTGGCCATTCAGAGCGCCTCAAGTCAAAACAAAGCGCTCCCAAGAAACAGCCAGCAGCTCACAGAATTAATGCTGGTTCTCACCTGTCCTTAGGCTCTCTCACGAGATCAAGCATCTCTCAGACCCGAGAGTTTAACTCCAAGGTTTAGGGGGGGTTCACTGGGTAGCTGCAGAGTGAATGACCAGAAAGAGACATAGCGGTTTCATGGTCAACCAGCAAAAGAGTACTTTTGCGCACCATCAACCACAGATAGCTTGCAGACTTCCAGGCCTCTCTGACCCACAGGCAGACAAAATCACCCAGGAGAGCAGGTGCTCAGCAGATCCTTCCCTACATGGTGCCTTTGGGGATCCTCACAGTGAGCCCACTGGAGAGGGGTTGGATGGGTCCATGAAAGCTCATCACTGACAGAAAGCTTCAACCCCGTGAAACAGCTGTCTGTGTGGTACCCAGAAATCAGGAGTTCTCTGGGAGGCTCTGTTTTACATCAGAACTCTTAAGAGAGCCAACAAGAAAATGAGAAGGAAATCTGATAACAGTCCAGAGGTTAGGATTCTGCTTCCACTGAGGTGGCCGGTCAGGGAACTAAAATCTCACAAGCCACAAAAGAAAAAGAAAGAAAAAGAGAAGAAAAATGCAGAGGCCAAGTGTGAGGGGGGAGTCCCTGGATCAGGGTGTGAGCACAACTTAATTCCCCTGTAATCAGCCGCCCTTACATTTGTGGATTTGTCCAATAAGGTCCTTGGGGGTTTCTGATTCTAGAACATGAATGCATATAAGCCCAGCCAGCAATTCCAGTACCCGGGAATGCCCCAGGTGGAGCAGATGGGGTTTCCAAGCTGGACACCATCTCCCTCCTGCCTCAATCAGGTGTCACCACCCACTCACACCAGCAGGCCCCTGACTCTGGAGACTGCCTCTTCATGTCTTCAGGTCTCAGCCTGGAGCCTGAGGTTGAAAATGTCCTTTTTTCACTGTTAGAGGTTCTCGATGGGCCTATGGAAACAATTTTTTTAACTTGTGTGTTTTTCCAGGACTCTCCTGTGTAATGGAGCCCCTGTGTATGTATATCTATTTATACAAACACACACATACGTATATGTAAAATTGCTAGAAACGTTGGATGCAGCTTATAGCCATGCTCAGCCTGTAGCTTGATGTGCTAAGACAGTGGGAAAAGCTCAGTCAACCACACTATGTGAAAAGCAGAGTATTCACTTGAGCTGTTCACTTATAGAGCTGAGACTGTCTTCTCTGGGTGCTGGAGCAGATTTGCACAAAGCACTGATCAGGAGCCACATCCAGACTCCCCACATCAGGTAAAGTCACAAATCAAGTCAGCCTCTTTCTCTGTCTCTCCCATCTCCCGTTCTCCCCTCCCCCAGGTGCCCCCCCTCGAAACAAAAAGACACCTGAGCTTAAAGCACAATTCAAAGGATTTGGGATATGAGGGCACCGTGTGTGCGCGTGCACGCGCGTGCGTGTGTGAGTATGTGTGCGCGCGCGCACGCGCGCATGTGTGTGTGTGTGTGTGTGTGTGTGTGCGCGCGCGCGCGCGTGCTTAGTCGCATCTGACTCTTTGGGACCCCATAGACTGCAACTTGCTAGGCTCCTCTGTTCGTGAGATTTCCCAGGCAAGGCTACTGGAGTGGGTTGCCATTTCCCCCTCTAGGATATCTTCCCAACCCAGGGATCAAACCCACATCTCCTGCGTCTCCTGCACTGGCAAATGGATTCATGACCACTGGCTCTACCTGGGAAGCCTACCTGTTTTAAATGCAATCTATTCACATATTTAGCTTGAGAATTCTTTGCACAGATTCCCAGTGTTAAAAATAAAAGGCAACATTCTTTTATAACTTCTGCCATGTGCAAAATTAAGTGCAAAAGATTTTGAATGACATTCTGCAAGTCACCACACAGCCCTTAGTCCTGATGACTGCCGCCTTCTCTGAGGACCTACCCTTAGAAGCATAGGAAGAGCCTCCAGCAATCTGCCAAGCAGTCATGTTCTTCCCAAACTCCTGCCCCACCTCAAAGAGAAACAGCCTGGAAAGAGATTCTAGCTATTTATTTATTAGAGGTTTGTAAGTCCCTGGAAGTAAACTACGGGGGTTTCTAATCTACTATCTAGAGACAGAAAATAAATCTGCTAAGTTGATGCTGCCACATTTCTGGAGATTTTGCATTTGAACCGCCTTAGCAGCTTTGCCGTGTTTTTATTCTCGATTTTGCTCACAAAACATGGTTAAGCAAATCAAAACAGAAAGAGGAAAAATTTGAACTCCTCACAGCCAAACTCAGCTATGCCAAATTTCAGGCTCCGAACAAGCCAGCTTATAAATAAGCATGCTGTGTTTGCCAAATAAAGAGGAGTGTATTGGAGAAGGCGATGTGGATTGATGAGAAAGCCCTGGGTTACTCCACAGTGCTTCAGAAGGCGGGAGCTTTGGCCCCTGCCCCACCCCTGAGAAGCTGTGTGTTGTTGGCCAAGGCACCCAACTTCCCTGGGCCTCTGCAAAATAAGAAGTGGGAGGACTAATGATCTAAGGAAGGATGTCTTCCTCTCCTTAGCAAATACGCTCATCCAGTCTTGTTCTTTCCAATTCACAAGCAGCTTGAATGGAAGCATCTCTTTGGTTTCCATTATGCTTAATAAAGTGACCAACTTGTTCTAGTTTGCCTGAGACTTTCTGACTTTAACACTGAGAGTCCTGTGTCCCGGGAAACCACTCGATCAAGAACCCACTGGGACAGTGGTTAGTCTATCCTGAACCCATTGGTTGAGGAGATGTTAACAATCTCAAGCGCCTGTAAAGCATTAAAGCGTGGGCCATACAGGCATCCCCTGGGGCTTAGCTGGTAATGCAGAATTCAGACCTACCCACCCTGACCTACTGAGTCAGAATCTGCAATTGACCAGCTGCTGAGGTGACTCAGGTGAAATGCATGAACATTTGAGAAGCATTTCTAGGAGGCAATTTTACTGACATGATCACAACCTGTTGCGGAGGCATTATTTCCCCATCTCTCAGATGAGGAAATTGAGACTCAGGTGGTTTCCTTGTTTATTTACTCATTCTCTCAATACTTATTAAGCACCTACTGTGTGCCAGGCATCATTAAGTGGCTTGCCCAAGGTCACCCAGTAGTTGAGAGAATTCCCAAACCCAGGACTTTGGGTTTACCATCTAGGGTTGTTCCTCTAGGGTGGGACAGTGCCAGAGCTATGTGCCCACAGTTTAATTGGGGAGCAGGGACTTCCCTGGTGGTCCAGTGGTTAAGACTCTGTGCTGTCAATACAGGGAGGCTGGGGTTCGATCCCTGGTCAGGGAACTAGATCCCACATGCTGTAACCAAAGATCCCAGATGCGACAAGTAAGACTCGGAGCAGCCAAATAAATAAATAAAGATAAACAGAGCCGTCCTGGGCTTATAAGAGTCTTAAAAAGATGCAGAACAAGGACAAGCACTCTTAGCTCCTGAAACTGTGAGCTTATCAGCTATTTATTTACACAGTCCAAGACTCACTGTTCTTGCCTCCTCATCCGGATCCCCCACTCCAGTAACACTCCCTCAGGAAGATTTGGAAAAACTGTCCTTAAAGTTTTGCAGAACACAAGGCCTGCCCTGGGGCTTATTTTTTTGAATGGAAGACAATTGATTACTTCACTGTCCCCTTGGGGCTGGAGAGAAGGGAAATGGGAGGAGAAGGAGAATCCTTACTTTAACTGCTGACACCAAAGAAATTCTTCAGGGAATGGTTTTTCTGATGTTCATAAAACATTTTTACATTTGGTCCCTAGAGGTGGCTGAATCATACCCAGTTTTCCACAAAGCTAAAAGCACAAAGAAACTTCTGAATGTAGGCCAATAAAATCTCATCATACGTTCCCAGTCTTGGGTGAGAAACTTCCTTTCCAGCTTCAGTCTTTCCTTTTCACATTTTTCTATTCAGAAAGTGACTGTACCACATGGGGTATCCAAAAGGTATAAGACTCACTATAACCAGTGGCGAGAAGTCTGAAAAGCCTTAAAAAAATAACAGATCCCATCTCTCCTCCATTGATCCATCTTGCCATCTCTCAGTTTAGACCCCATTTGGTTTTTTTAAAGTTTTTATTTTTAAATTTTTATTTATTTATTTGACTGACCAGGTCTTAGTTGTGGCATGTAGGATCTTTAGTTGTGAATGTAGGATCTAGTTCCCTGACCAGGGATTGAACCCAGGCGCCCTGCAATGGGAGCACTGAGTCTTAGCCAATGACCACCAGGGAAGTCCCCTAGACCCCATTTTGAATGCACAGTTTTGCTGGTCTCAACTAACAGGCACAGTGGAGGCAAGGGTCTAGTGGTGATCTTTTGTTCTTACTGCCCCCACCCCCAAGGAATGGTATGTGTTAATAATTCCAATCTCGCCCCCTCAAGTTCAAAAGGGCAGCCGGCCCCAGCTTCGCTCCCACCTCCAGAGCTGCAGACACCCCTCTGTGTTCCATGGGGCTTGTTGGGCTGTACCCCACAGGCCTCTGAGGCCTGTGCCGCCCAACTTCAAGACGGGAGAAAGAGCCCAGAGTCAGCATCAGAGTTATCAATGGTTTCATGAATGGGGAGCTTACATGTCTGAAGCAAGGTCCTGGGGTGACACCCTACTGTGTGCAGCAGATGGCAGTGGGCAGGACATGGTGGTACTCTTCACTACTTCCCAAGGGGAAGGGGAGTTTACCAGTTATAAGGGATTGACATCAGGTGGGCTCATTAGTTACCACAGAAACCAGTAGTGGGGCATGCTCCTCATTGCCCCTTTGACAAGAATGATGACTCGCTAGGGCCAGGGGCAAGCACATAGAGAGGTCAGTTGTGTGGGTAAGATAGAGGTGAAGCAGACACTGGTTGGGCAGAAGATGTGCAGAGAGCAAGAGAATGGCCATCTTGAGTAGCCCGACATACAGAGTTCTTCTCCCCAAGCCCTCTGTGCTCACAATTCCTTCTGCCTCCAGAGACAAGCACTCAGCCCTCCCTCACTGTGAAGGAGGAACCAACCCAACAAAACCAGGCATAAGCAAAGCTTACTTACCAAGACCCTGGTCTATGTACTTTTGAGATGATGATCACACAGGTGACATCTCACATTTGCTCGGTACTGTGTTCCAGGCAGTGTTTTATGAGAGTTATTTGCATCATCACCTATGGGCCAATGCTACTGCGATATCTACGTTACCTAGGAGGCCACTGAGGGTCAGAGCATGAGGGAATTTGCTCAGGGTCACCAATGAGGTCACTCAGGCAAGGTATCTAGAACTTGGCAAGGGTAACTAGAAGTCAGTTGGCCTTTGGCCCTCAGCTTTGGTTCCTGAGGCCAAGGTATGCCCACTCTCCTACCCTTAACACCTTGACCCATCCTCTATCAAAGGCACCGTGGACCCTGTCCTCCACAGAAGACTCATTTCCCAGCCAGGAAGTGAAATTGGGTGGGAAGAAGCACCACTGCCTAGTTTCAAGTGGAAGTTTTAAATCTCTGAGACCCCACAGACCGGGTGGCTAGTCTTTTGCCCTGTAGAAATGAACCCTCTTGGGGTGCCCTTCCCATCCTTGGGCCACACATCTAAGAGACTCTTACCTGATGTTTTCTCATTTGTAAGAGCCCAGATTGTAAAAATGACTCTCTTGTCCAGTCCCTCAATCCCTGAGTTTCATAGATGGAAAACTGAAGCTTCAGGAAAGTCAAGAGTCACACCCAAGACCACACAGGAAGTGAGAGAGCTGCCCCTGCTGGTTCTCCAGCATGTATGGAGGGTAGGTGGCTCTGATGCTACCAGGCCTGAGCTGAATCCTGGTAATGCCACATACCATCTCTGTGACCTCACAGAGTTGCTCAATGTCCCTGCATACTTGCTGCTTTGCTTAAATGGAAGAGATGAAAAGAGCAGCACCACGGACTTCCCTGGTGGTCCAGTGGATGAGACTCTATGCTCCCAACGTAGGAGGCCCAGGTTTGATCCCTGGCTCCCGTCTATGGGGTTGCACAGAGTCGGACACGACTGAAGTGACTTAGTAGCAGCGGCAGCAGGGAACTGGATCCCACATGCCTCAACAAAATATCCTGCACTCCACAACTAAAAAAAGTGTCCCACGTGCCACAGTGAAGACTGAAGATCCCACATGCCACAACTAAGACTCAGTGAAGCCAAATTAATAAATATATATATATATATATATTTAGAGCAGACCACCTACCTGTCTCCTGAGAAACCTGTATGTGGGTCAAGAAGCAACAGTTAGAACCTTACGTGGAACAACTAACTGGTTCAAAATTGGGAAAGGAGTAGGACAAGACTGTATATTGTCACCCTGTTTATTTAACTTCTATGCAGAGTACATCATGCAAAATGCCAGGCTGGATGAATCCCAAGCTGGAATCAAGACTGCTGGGAGAAATATCAACAACCTCAGATACGCACATGATATCACTCTAATGGCAGACTGAAGAGAAACTAAAGAGCCTCTTGGTGGTTTAGTTGCTAAGTTGTGCCTGACTTTTGCAACCCTACGGACTATAACCCACCAGGCTCCTCTGTCCATGGGATTTCCCAGGCAAGAATACTGGAATGAATTGCCATTTCCTTCTCCAGGGGGCTGCATTTTGTCAGAACTCTTCACTATGACCTGTCTGTCTTGGGTGGCCCTGCACAGCATGCCTTATGAGGCTTCATTAATTTACACAAACCCCTTTGCCATGACAAGGCTCTGGTCCATGAAGACTCTGATACTGGGAAAGATTGAAGGCAAAAGGAGAAGAGGGTGGCAGAGGATGAGATGAAAATGAAAGTGAAAGTCACTCAGTCATGTCCAGCTCTTTGTGACCATGTGACTATAGTCCATGAAATTCTCCAGGCCAGAATACTGGAGTGGGTAGCCTTTCACTTCTCCAGAAGATCTTCCCAACCCAGGGATCAAACCCAGGTTTCCCGCATTGCAGGTGGATTCTTTACCAGTTGAGCCACAAGGGAAGCCCAAGAATGCTGGAGTGGGTAGCCTATCCCTTCTCCAGGGGATCTTCCTGACCCAGGAATCAAACTGGGGTCTCCTGCATTGCAGGCATATTCTTTACCAACTGAGATATGAGGGAAGCCCCTAGAGGATGAGATGGTTTCATAGAATCACCGACCCAAAGGACATGAATTTGCGCAAACTCTGGGAGACAGCAAAGGACAGGGAAGCCTGGCATGCTGCAGTCCATGGGGTTGCAGAGAGTAGGACATGACTTAGTGACTGAACAACATACATATATATGTGAAATAGAACCTGCCTCCTCAGGCTTTGTGAGGGTTAAACATTTCAGTGTTTGGAGCCAAGCATAGCACTCAGTTAGTGCTCCAAAAGTCTTGGCTTCTTTTTCACTTGTTAGTTACTGAATGCAACACCATCTATTATCCAGGGCAGTGGATGGATTTTCTGGTGCTTCTTGCTGTCTGTATGTTTGAGCATCACTGCTACAGAAGGAAATGCTCTGCTGGTTAATCTGCTCAGAAAGCATCCGTCTCAGACTGCCTCCCACTTTCCCCGGAGATGGGGACAGACATCAACAGACACCCATGTAATAGGTGGCTCTGGTTTCTTTCAAGGAAACAGGCATTGAAACTCATCATTCTAAGCTTTCTATAATTATATTCAAAAGCTCATTTTCATGTCCTTTAAGGGAAAAAGGGGAATATGAGAAAGGAATATTGCAGAAATCAAACCTTAGAAACTTCCCTCAGTGAATAATTTTGAAGGAAGGTCTCAGTACTCAAGGCTGACTTTTTTTAAGTAGACTGGATGAGGCACTGGGCTGGCTTTTCCATTTCCTTTTCCTTTCTTTTTTAGCTTTTCTATTTCCTTTTCAACGTAAATCAGATTAATTGTTGCAATTTCTTTTTAAAAACATTTAATAAAGCACCCACAATAAGTGCATACTTGCACTTATTTGCAATAAGTGCAAATACTTTGCATATTTGTAAAAAAGATGCATGTAGAAGGAGAGGAATTTCTCTTAACCAGAAACTCTTCCTCACTTAGGAAATCATGGATATTTTGATGGAAAAGAGTGAAAAGCCTTTAGTGTTTTTTCAAAGTGAGGCCAAGATAAGCCCAAATGTGGCTCTCCTTCAGGTCCACAGAACAATCAGAAAACCCAAATTTAGAATCCTCATTCCTCTGATTACTAGCTTCCTCTCCTTCATAAGGGGAGACGTCGAAGTGCCCGGCAATCCCAGAATCAGGGCAACAGGTCATTGGACACAGAAGCACTTCCCACTCATATAGGACCCAGGGCTGGGTCTGCCAGTTTCTGGTTATTTGGGAGAAAAGGCACAAATTAGCTCTCAGTCCTCAGCACCCAAGTACAAGTCTCACAGGCAGCCCGCTGCATTAGAAAAGGACACAAAATGCAGAGCAAAGTGCCGGAGGCGTTTCTGGAACAAACTCCTTCCAGGCCGGGTCTTTGTAATCTGATTCTCAATTTCTGGGTAAAATCGCTTTTTGCGGTAGAAACACCCAAGCAGAGTGGGAAGCATGGAAGGGTTCATGGCCCTAGGGGATCAGAGTTAAACACCAAAAGGCTACAAAGGAATATCCCCTTTCCTGTGTTTATGAAGATTTATTGAAAAGTCCCTTTGAGGGAGTCGTTATGCCTCTCAGGGCTCAGAGAAGCATAAAAGCTCCCATGAGCCTTCTCTAAGGTTTCTCCTGGTTCTTTTACTTGGAGGTGATAGTTAAAGAAATATCTACCACAGTGATTTCTGTTAGTTCCATCGTTCTTTCTTTACAGGCTGTAGATCTGACAACCTGCAATTACAGGAACCTAAATGAATGCAGCTCTCACAGCACTTGTATTTCCCTATGCTCTAGTAAAACAAAGCTCCTCACCAGTTTGGCATAACGGGGGCTCCCTCTCCCGCCTCCACTCTCACTCATAATAAAAAGATAGCTCCCTTAGGGCTTTACAGCTTTCAGAACACTTTCACCCGTTCAAGTCATATGCCTCGAGGACCATCTGGACCCCTATCCTGTCCTTGAGGCCAAGTCGCTCAGTCGTGTCAGACTCTTTGAGACCCCATGGACTGTAGCCTACCAGGCTCCTCCGTCCAAGGCATTTTCCAGGCAACAGTACTGGAGTGGGTTGCCCTTTCCTTCTCCAGAGGATCTTCCCCACCCAGGGATGGAACCCGGGTCCCCCGCAGTGTAGGCAGACACGTTACCCTCTGAGCCACTAGGGAAATCTCATTCTGTCCTTACTCCCAGCCCAACACCAAGCAAGATGCCGAGTTCAGTACTAGTATAATCATAGGTGATATTGACAGGCCTTCTTGGCTTTCAAAACTCTTTCTCAGTATGGTATCTCATCTGAGCATCGTAGTTCTCCTTTGAGATTGGCAGGGTGGAAACCCGCATCTCCTACTAAGGATAAAAGAAACCGAAGCTCAGAACACTGAATAATTTTCCCAGGTCCCACTGCCTCTGAAAGGAAGATCACATTAGAGCTTCACCTCCACCATTAATAAGTTACGAATGACAGCTAATGTTAATGGAGTATCATTCATGGTCCAGGCAATACTAAGCATCTCATAGGCATTTCGGCCAGAAAGTAGAAAAGAAGCCAGTGACTTCACTTACTGTTGAATTCCTAAGGATACCAATCAAAGTGCACTTTTTAGGCATCAACCTGAGCCCAGTAAAACAGGAGTTTAGAAATACAAAATATAGGGAGTTCCTTGGCAGTCCAGTGGTTAGGACTCGGTACTCTCACCACCAGAGCCCCATTTCTACCCTAGTTGGGGAAACTAAGAGCCTGCAAGCTTCGTAGCATATCATTCCCTACCAAAAAAAAAAAAGAGAGAGAGAGAGAATACAGGAGCTATTTGCCTTTGTGGTACTCACTGTAGAGTCCATCAGAGAGAAGATGAGATGCTTCAAGACAGAAAACAATACAATCTAATTTATATTTATGGCCTAAATTAGTAAGCTTCCCTGGTGGCTCAGTTGGTAAAGAATCCGCCTGCAATGCGGGATACCTGGGTTTGATCCCTGGGTTGGGAAGATCCCCTGGAGAAGGGAAGGGCTACCCACTCCAGTATTCTGGCCTGGAGAACTCCCTGGATTGTATAGTCCATGGGGTCGCAAAGAGTTGGACACGACTGAGCGACTTTCACTTTCTTTCAAATTGGTAAGCAGACTAAACTCTCAGAGTTACAGTAGCTCAAAGGAGAAATAAGATGGAAGATTTAAAATAATTTTTAAAATATTCATGTATGTTTTATTTGGCTGTGCTGGGTCTTCATTGCTCAGACTTTTCTCTAGTTGCGGTGAACAGGGGCTATTCTCTAATTGCGATGCACGGGTTTCTCATTGCAGTGACTTTTCCTGTTGTGGCACGTGGGCTCAGCAGTTGCGGCTCGTGGGCCCTAGAGCACAGGCTGTATAGATGCAGCCAAGAAATTAAAAGATGCTTGCTCCTTGGAAGAAAAGCTATGACCAACCTAGGAGGCATATTAAAAAACAGAGAGATTACTTTGCCAATAAAGGTCCCTATAGTCAAAGCTGTGGTTTTTCCAGTAATCATGTATGGATGTGAAAGTTGGACCATAAAGAAATCTGAACATGGAAGAACTGATGCTTTTGAACTGTGGTGTTGGAGAAGACTCTTGAGAGTCCCTCGGGCTGCAAGGAGATCCAACCAGTCAATCCTAAAGGAAGTCAATCCTGAATATTCATTGGAAGGACTGATGCTGAAGCTGAAGCTCCAATACTTTGGCCACCTGATGCAAAGAACTGACTCACTGGAAAAGACCCTGATGCTGGGCAAGATTGAAGGGGACAACAGAGGATGAGATGGTTGGATGGCATCACGGACTTGATGGACATGAGTTTGAACAAGCTCTGGGAGTTGGTGATGGACAGGGAAGCCTGGTGTGCTGCAGTCCATGGGGCCTCAAAGAGTTGGACACAATTGAGTGACTGAACTGAACTGAACTGAACTGTGGGTGTAGTTGCTCCACAGGATGAGGGACCTTCCCAGACCAGGGATAGAACCCATGTCTCCTGCATTGGCAGGCAGATTCTTTACACTGAGCCACAGGGGAACCCCCAGATGGAAGACTTAGAGTTGCACTGTTCAGTATGATAGCCACTAGCTACAGGTGACTACTGAGAACTTAAAATGTAGCTGATTCAATCTGAACTCTGGATTTTTAAAAATTTAGTACCAAAAAAATTATTGTAAACAAATCACATTAGTAATTTTTATCTTGACTACATGTTAACATTATAATGTTCTGTATATGTTGGGTTAAATAAATTAGTAAAATCAATTTCACTTTTTTAATGTGGCTTCTAGAAAATTTTAAATTACATATGAGATGCTCATTATATTTTCCTTTTTTTAATTTAAGAACCCAGGTCTTCTGCACTGCAGGCAGATTCTTTACTGTCTGAGCCACCAGGGAACCCCAATTTAAGTATAGTTGATTTACAATGTTGTGTTAGTTTCTGGTGTATAGTAAAGTGATTCATTTATACATGTATATACAATGCATATTCTTTTTCATATTCTTTTCCATTATAGGTTATTACAAGATAGTGAATATAATGCTATACAGTAGGACCTTGTTGGTTGTCTACTTTATATATGTTGTTGTTGTTCAGTCACTCAGTCATACCTGACTCTCTGTGACCCTGTGAATGGCAGCACACCAGGCTTCCCTGTCCTTCACCAGCTCCTGGAGTTTGCTCAAACTCATGTCCATTGAGTCAGTGATGCCATACAACCATCTCATCCTCTGTTGTCCCCTTCTCCTCCTGCTCTCAATTTTTCCCAGCATTACTCAGCATCAGGGGCTTTTCCAAGGAGTTGGCTCTTTGCATCGGGTGGCCAAAGTATTGGAGCTTCAGCTCTTCCAAAGCATATTCAGGGTTGATTACCTTTAAGATTGACTGGTTTAATCTTGCAGTCCAAGGTACTGTCAAGAGTCTTTCCAATGAGTTGGCTCTTTGCATCAGGTACCCAAAGTATTGGCACTTCAGCTTCAGCATCAGTCCTTCCAGTGAATATTCAGGGTTGATTTCCTTTAGAATTGACTGGTTGGATCTCCTTGCTGTCTAAGGGACTCTCAAGAGTCTTCTCCACACCGCAATTCCAAAGCATCGATTCTCTGGGACTCAACCTTCTTTATGGTCCAACTCTCACATCCATGGGCTCCCCTGGTGGCTCAGTTGGTAAAGACTCCGCCTGCAATGCGGAGACCTGGGTTTGATCCCTGGGTTGGGAAGATCCCCTGGAGAAGGGAAAGGCTACCCACTCCAGTATTCTGGCCTGGAGAACTCCATGGACTATACAGTCCATGGGGTCACAAAGAGTCAGACACAACTGAGCGACTTTCACTTTGTCACATCCATACATGACTATGGGAAAAGCCATAGCTTTGACTATGTAGACCTTTGCTGGCAAAGTGATATCTCTGCTTTTTAATATGCTGTCTAGGTTTCTCATAGCTTTTCTTCCAAGAAGCAAGAGTCTTTTCATTTCATGGCTGCAGTCACCACCATCTGCAGTGATATTGGAGCCCAAGAAAATAAAGTCTTTATATATATCTATCTATATATATGTATATATACACATATATATCTATATATATGTGTGTATATATACACATATATATTTATTTATAGCCATTTGTATCTACTAATCCCAACTCCTAATTTATCCCTCGCCCACCTTTCCCCTTAGGTAACTGTAAGTTTGTTCTCTATCTCTGTGAGTCTATCTTTGTTCTATAAATAAGTTCCTTTGTGTAATATTTTAGATTCCACATGTAAGTGATATATTTGTCTTTCTCTCTGACTTGCTTCACTTATTATGATCATTTCTAGGTCCACGCACATTGCTGAAAATGGCACTGTTTCATTCTTTTTATGGCTAAGTAGTATTCCATTGTGTGTGTGTGTGTATCACATCTTCTTTATCTAAATATCTCAGGAGACATTTAGATTTCATGTCTTGGCTATTGTAAATAATGCTACTATAAACACTGAGGTACCTGTATCTTTTTGACTTAGAGATCCATCTGGATATATGCCCAAATCCCATTTGTTTATTTTTGCTTTTATTTCTATTGCCTTGGGAAAACGACCCAAGAAAACATTGCTACAAATCATGTCAGATAATGTTTTGCCTATGTTCTCTTCGAGGAGTTTTATGGTGTCCTGTCTATATTTGAGTCTTTAAGCCATTTTGAGATTCATTTTTGTATATAGTGTGATGGAGTGTTTTAACATCTTTGATTTACAGATGGCTGTCCAGCTTTCCCAACACCACTTGATGAAGAGACTGTCTTTTCTCCATTGTATTATATATTCTTGCCTCCTTTGTTGAAGATTAATTGACCATCTGTGTGTGGCTTTATTTCTGGGCTCTCTACTCTGTTCCATTGATTCATATGTCTGTTTTTGTGCTGATACCATGCTTGTTTGGTCACTGTAGCTTTGCTGCATCATCTGAAGTCTAGAAGTGTTATGCCTCCAGCTTTGTTTTTTTTTTCTCAGCACTGCTTTGGCAATTCTGGGTCTTTTATGGTTCCATATACATTTTAGGATTATTTATTCTAGTTCTGTGAAAAATGTCATGGGTAATTTGAAAGGAATCACATTAAATCTGTAGATTGCTTTGGATAGTACAGCTGTTTTAATGATATGGATTATTCCAATCTAAGAGCATGGTATATGCAGCCTAGAAAGGTAAGTCGCTTCAGTCGTGTCCGACTCTGTGTGACCCCATAGACGGCAGCCCACCAGGCTCCCCCATCCCTGGGATTCTCCAACCAAGAACACTGGAGTGGTTGCCATTTCCTTCTCCAATGCATGAAAGGGAAAAGTGAAAGTGAAGTCGCTCAGTCGTGTCCGACTCTTAGCGACCCCATGGACTGCAGCCCACCAGGCTCCTCCATCCATGGGATTTTCCAGGCAAAGGGTACTGGAGTGGGGTGCCATTGACTTCTCCAATGCAGCCTAAGAGCATGGTATATATTTCCATTTCTGTAAATCATCTTCAGTTTCCTTTATCAGTGTTTTATAGTTCTCAGTGTATAAGTTTTTCACCTCCTTGGTCAGGCTTATTCCTAAGTATTTTATTCTTTTTAATGTGATTTTAAAATAATTTTTTTTTTGCTTTCCCTTTCCGATATTTCATTGTTAGTATAAATAAATGCAACAGATTTCTGTATGTTAATCTTGTCACCCTGCTGAATTTTTTTTTTATCAGTTCTACTAGTTTTTGTGTGGAGGCTCACATAACAGTCTATGGGACAATGCTGGTTTTGAATAATGATCAGTTGTCATGTTTTAGATGTCTAACTAAATGCTAAGCACTTTATGTGCATTCTCTTATTTAATCATCTCCACAATTTTATTTGTTTTTCTATTTTACAAATGAGGAAGCCGTGGCTTAAAGGAGTAAAGTATATAACTATGAGAAAAGGATAAGTTAAAACTAAATGTATTACAATGAAAAATGTCCACAATAAATTGGTTTTTTGGCCATGCTGGATCTTAGTTCCCTACCCAAGGATCAAACTATGCTTCTTGCATTAAAAATGCCAAGTCTTAACCACTGGACTGCCAGGGAAGTCCCTAAAATGTTTTTTTTTTTTTAACAATTATCATCATTATCAGAAAAATTAAATATACCTATATCACTTATTTTAAATTAAGACATTAAGTGACTTGCTTGCGGCTCTTCTACTAACCACAGGGCCAACACTTGAATCCTGGGCCTGTGATGACTCCAACTTCATGCTCTTATCCCCATGAGGACCCATAGAGATAAAAAGGCTTTGGAGGGCATAGGACCTAAACTACCACACATGACAGGTCTTCTTTCTGCAATATTCTTGGAAAGTGGCCAGCTAGCCCCTGCTTGAATACCTATAGTAATGGAGAGTTCGTTACCTTCCTAGGCAGCATGCCCCATTGTTGACTACTTAGGAATCTGTTCATCCTAAATTCTGTCCTTAAGTTTGGAATGCTCTTAGTGGAGGTGGCCCCCTTGAGCTAGACTGAAAGGATAGGCTGGTTTGCACTGGTCTCTAAGGAGAGTCCAGCATGTTCCCCACTGCTTCACGGGGATGGGAGCCCTAATCTGCCTCCACCCCTGCTCCCACCTCCCAGACCCAGCACTTCCTGTGGACTGACTCAGGTAAACCTTACCAACTCAGCATGGGCTGCCTCCCTCATGTGGCTGTGGGGTCACAGCTGCTGCAAATGCCTGAATTGCCATTCACGGTAAAGCCTCCCTCCGCTGAAAGGATAATCAACTCCCTGCTCCACTGACAGGTTCTCACTGGGTGAGGGCTGAATGCTGGGTCTTTAGAAAAGACACCAGAAAAGGCAAGTTCTTGGCCCAGCTTTGACAGATTCCCTCAGCCACTTTAAAGGGAAATTGCTGGGATAAAGATTAGGCGGTGTGGGGGTTGGTGGGGGAGGACGTGTAGAGAGGAAAGCAGCAGAATCTGGGATGCTAATGAATTTCCTGTGATCTCACTTTTCTTCTTCCAGCACAGGCTCCTCTACAAAATGGATGGGGCTGCCTTGCCAGCCGGAGCCTGAAAATGTGCCCAGGTGTACAGAACCCCAAGTCCCTGGACAACCTGTGAAATGCTAGCTGCCTGTGAACAGATGAAAGGGAGGACAGGCAACTGTCCTGGAAAGAAGGATCTGCAGACGGGACCTCCCTCAACTTTGACCATGTACATCTCAGGGTCTGCTTTCCCGGTCTGACCCCTCCCAGTGACAGCAGAGCTGTGAACCCAGGAACACTGACAGCCAAGAAAAGTGGCATCATCAAACCCCTCCCACCGCCTCTTCTCTCCTCTCATGGCCATTTTCAACATCAAAGAATAATAAACTACTACACTGCACATCTGAAACTCACATAATATTTCAAATCAACTATGCTTCAGTTTTGAAAAATTTATAAAGAATAAAAATGCTGTAAAAGAAATGCCCCCCAGGAGTTTTAGTAAAGGGTCTGAAACCTATAATTTGATCCCCAGTTCCATTCCATCTGCCAAAGCTGTGACGGACCCTGCGGTCAAGACAGTGGGCCAGCCATCTGCTTGCAACCATACCATGATTACAGGTTGTTCCTAAGAGTTGGTATAACTAGAGGGTTAGGCTCAAGGAGACTCACAGTAGCATTACTGATTGCCAACCATGTTCTAGGCTTTGCCCTAAGGGCTTTATGTACTTGCAACAAATTTGTGAGCCTGGAATTATTCTTACAAATGTTTTAGGAATTGGAGACTGGACTCAGAAGCATTAAATGCAAGATTGCCCAGCCAAAAAAATAGCAGGAAGGGATTTGAACCTAGATCTGTCTTGGGCTAAAAATCTGTGCTTTAAAAAAATAAATAAAATTAAACAAAACATAACAAAACAAAACGTTTATTATGGAAAATTTCTAACATACATAAAACCACCGCAAACTAGTAACGTGAACTGCCATATACCCCTCACCAAGTTATAATGACCATTAACACAGGGCCATCTTGTGGCAACTCTACGTTGACCCGTGCTCCTTTATTGGGTTATTTTGAAGCAAACTTAAGTTGTACCATTTTATCTGTAAATAGTTCAGCCTGTGTCTCTACTGGAGAGGGATGCTTAAAATCTGTGCTCTTGACCTCCTCATAATAATGACACAATAATGAGAAAGTCCCCCCAAATATGCAAAATTTCCATTACCTCCAGAGGGGAATGAAGCATTCTCTGGCTGCATCTGACCTTTCCACATAATGTGGGGAGGATACAGTCATTATCTGCTAAGTCCAGGAATGCCCATCTGGCAGTCCAACATCATGGGGACTTGGCCACCAGGCCACGTGGATAACATTCCTGCCAGTTACCCCTGAGTAACATTTATCTGCTGGAAAATATTACCTAACCAGTTCTGTCCAGCTGCACTGTCTCACAACTTGTTACCTTGTTGGCTGTCACGTGCCCATGGAATAACATTAACATCAACTTGGCACACCTACCATATGTCAGACACTGAGCTAGGGGCTTCCTTCCTTATGTGTCTGGAACCAAATGCGTGATTTTTAAAAATTTCAATCTGATTTTTTTCTGTTCAAATTTCCATTTGGAAACTTCCTTGGTGATCCAGTAGCTAAGACTCTGCTCTCCTAATGCAGGGGGGCCAGGTTCGATCCCTGGTCAGGGAACTAGATCTGGCATGCTGCCACTAAAACCTGGCACAGCCAAATAGGTAAATACACATTTTTTAAGAACAAATTTCCATTTGGTTCAGAATTCCATCCTGCGCTGCAATATTATGGAAAGGAGTCTATATAATCCCTTCAGGGGCTGAATCCATCAATCAGCAGCATTTCTTGAGAATGTACACATTCAGAGAAGTCACCCCATGAGTCACCATAGAAGGTACGAAGAATATAGTTCCTGCCTTATACTACAATGCAAGACATTTCTCTGTATTCAAGTCTGCAAATTACTTAGTAATAAGACAAAATATACAAATAAAAAGATCAACAAAGTGGAACATACCACCTGGCACAGCAGATGTAAAAATAACATGTCCAGGGAGTTGAAAGGCGATAGCACTTATGTGTGACTGAGGGAAACCCGAAAACTTTGGTGGGGGAGGTGCAAACAGATTGCTTCGCAGGACTTGGTGCAGTTCGCTGTACATGCCCCAAGCCATAGACTCTAGAGGCCACACACTGTGCTCTCCTCATCATGACACTGGCGATGGCCCTTACTGAGTGTAGCTGGCTCTGGTTCCATCTGCATTCTTATTCTGTGACTCCAAGGTGCCCCTGACTGCTCTGGACTGCTGCCTCTCCCATGGAACCCTAGTTGCTGCTGCCGCTGGCTCTCAGGGTTTGCTTGTTAACCCCAGAAGGCAGAGTGATGCTGCAGCTCTCTGCTTCTCCAACAGATGTGTTTGCTCATCAAACCAACTATTTTCTGAGTATCGTGAAGATGATAAGGTGGTTTGAAGCTCTATTGGAGGAAAGAGTTATACCTTCTAGGGTTGGGAGTGCAAATAGACCCATTGTTAAGGTTTTTACAGATAGAGGTGATGGGAGAGGTAACTATAAGAAGAAAGACAGAGGCAGGGTATTCCAACTGGTGGATGAGCTGCAGTGAAGGGCAAGATGGGGCGAACCATGCAGGTGTATGTGGAGAAGCAGGCTGGGGCATTTTGTGAACACCATAAGAACATGTTGAGGACTTACATTAGCAATGAAGAGCTAATGCAGGGACCTAGCAGAACTGTCACTGTACCTTAGGAATGTCAGTCGGGCAGAGCAAGTGACATGGATTGGAACGGAGGAAATAAATGGAAGCCAGGAGACCAGTTAGAAAGAAGGCCTAGGGTCTAGCCACTTTGTAATTATCTGCTTACTTACCCGCAGTGGGAAGTAGTCCTCTTGAAATAAGCCTTCTACTCATATTGCAGGAAGAAGGACTCTTTCCAGGGCCTAAGAGTGGGTTCTTGTTCAACATTCAGAAATGAATTGTCTGAGGAAACACATGAGCTGACAAATCAAGAGAATTTATTGAGAAGGGGTGCCGGGGGAAAGAGCAGCAAGGTAAGGGAACCCAGGAGGACTGCTCTGCCACATATCACAGTCCAGATTTTATGGTAATGGTGTTAGTTTCCGGGTTGTCTGGCCAATCATTCTGACTCAGGGTTCTTCCTGGTGGCATGCGCATGGCTCAACCAAGATGGATTCCAGCCAGAAGGATTCTGGGAAGTAGGTAGGATATATAGACTGGTGTCTCCTTTTGACCTTCCCAAATTTTTCCGGTTGGTAATGGCTTGTTAGTTCTTTACTGGGACCTCCTGTCATAGAAAAACTCATGCAAATGGTTACTACAATGCCTGGCCAGAGCAGGCAGTTTCAATCAGTGTTTTCCCTAATGCTTGCTCTAAACATCTTGAGGAATGGGTCTGCACTGTGTTAGTTTCTTGTTTCCCTCGTACCTGACATTAGTAGGTATTCAATAAAATTATTAGCACCTGGCACATAGTAGGTGCTCAACAAATATTGTTACAAGAAAGAAAAAGGAGGAAGAGAGGGAAGAAGGGAAGGAAGAAAGGAAAAAGTCACACTTGTGATAAGCTATGAAGACAGTTTAGGGCTCAAGTACTGAGATCTTTCTGGAGAGGTGGCTGTAGTAGAAATGGTTAGGTAGGGGAGCCACAGTATTTCAGCAGGAGCATCTAAAAACCTTGGCAAGTGACTGGATGTGGGAGGAAAGCAAGAGCAAGGAATCTAGGATCGAGGAGAGAATGGGAAGACCACTAGTAGAACTAAGACAACAAGGGAGAAGCCTGTCAGTGGGAAAAGACAGGCTTGTTACCTGAAATCTGGGTTCGCCTCAGGTGGGTGTCAAGCCAAAAGACACAAGCAAGCCAAAGAACAGGAGGAGGGATTTATTACTTGCAGAAAGTAAGAACACCAAGGATCTTTCCCAAAGCAGTGTCTCTCTGAACAGCAAAATTAGGGAAGCTGTGAGCTAAGGATACAAATAGCTGAGAAAAGAAGAGAAGTGAAAAGCAAAGGAGAAAAGGAAGGATATATCCATCTGAATGCAACATTCCAAAGAATAGCAAGGAGAGATAAGAAAGCTAAGTGATCAATGCAAAGAAACAGGAAAACAATAGAGTGGGAAAGACTAGAGATCTCTTCAAAAAAATTAAAGATACCAAGGGAACATTTCATGCAAAGATGGACACAATAAAGGAGAGAAACGGTATGGACCTAACAGAAGCAGAAGAGATTAAGAAGAGGTGGCAAGAATACACAGAAGAACTATACAAAAAGATCTTAATGACCCAGATACCCACGATGGTGTGATCACTCACCTAGAGCCAGACATCCTGGAATGAGAAGTCAAGTGGGCCTTGGGAAGCATCACTACAAACAAAGCTAGTGGAGGTGATGGAATTCCAGGTGAGCTATTCCAAATCCTGAAAACGATGCTGTGAAAATGCTGCACTCAATATGCCAGCAAATCTGGAAAACTCAGCAGTGGCCACAGGATTTGAAAAGGTAAGTTTTCATTCCAATCCCAAAGAGAGGCAATGCCAAAGAATGTTCAAACTACAGCACAATGGCACTCATCTCACAAGCTAGCAAAGCAATGCTCAAAATTCTCCAAGCTAGACTTCAATAGTACATGAACATAGAACTTCCAGATGTTCAAGCTGGGTTTAGAAAAGACAGAGGAACCAGAGATCAAATGGCCAACAACTGTTGGATCATAGAAAAAACAAGAGAATTCCAGAAAAAAACATCTGCTTCATTGACTCTGCTAAAGCCTTTGACTGTGTGGATGACAGCAAACTGTGGAAAATTCTTAAAGAGATGGGAATACCAGACCACCTGACCTGCCTCCTAAGAAATCTGTATGCAGGTCAAGAAGCAACAGTTAGAACCAGACATGGAACAACAGACTGGTTCCAAATTGGGCAAGGAGTATGTCAAGGCTGTATACTGTCACCTTGCTTATTTAACTTATATGCAGAGTACATCATGTAAAATGCCAGCCTGGATGCATCCCAAGCTGGAATCAAGATTTCCAGGAGAAATATTAGTAACCTCAGATATGCAGATTACAAGACCCTTATGTCAGAAAGTGAAGAAGAACTAAAGAACCTCTTGATGAAAGTGAAAGAGGAGAGTGAAACAGCTGACTTAAAATTCAACATTCAAAAAACTAAGATCATGGCATCTGGTCCCATTACTTCATGGTGAATAGGTGGGGAAACAATGGAAACAGTGACAGACTATTTTCTTGGGCTCCAAAATCACTGCGGATGGTGGCTGCAGCCATGAAATTTCTTTCCTTGGAAGAAAAGCTATGACCAACCTCAACAGCATATTAAAAAGCAGAGACATTACTTTACCAACAAAGGTCCATATAGTCGAAGCTTTGGTTTTTCCAATAGTCATATATGGATGTGAGAGTTGGACCAACATAAAGAAAGTTGAGCGCTGAAGAATTGATGCTTTTGAACTGTGGTGTTGGAGGAGACTCTTGAGAATCCTTTGGACAGCAAGGAGATCAAATCAGTCCATCCTAAAGGAAATAAGTCCTCAATATTCATTGGAAGGACTGATACTGAAGCTGAAACTCCAATACTTTGGCCACCTGATGAGAGGAACTAACTCATTGGAAAAGACCCTGATGCTGAGAAAGACTGAAGGTGGGAGGAGAATGGGATGACAGAGGATGAGATGGTTGGGTGGCATCACTGACTTGACGGACATGAGTTTGAGCAAGCTCCGGGAGTTGGTGATGGACAGGAAAGCCTGGCATGCTGCAGTCCATGGGGTCCCAAAAAGTTGGACATGACTGAGCGACTGAACTGAACTGACTGAGCGACTGAACTGAACTGACTGAAGGATATATGCCTATTCATGAAGGAGCTTGGGCTGTAGGTAGTGTATAAGCTTTAGTTGATTGAAGTTACAAAGGTCAGAAAAGGTCACATTGTCCCCTAGTTTCCAGTTGATCCAGTTCCAATGGTTGAGCACTTCAGGCTAATCTTTACCATTGGAAAAAGGACTAGGAGTCTTTACAACTGATACATCATCTTTGCTATTGTTACTTCTCTTGCCTGATAACAGGTAGAGTTCCTGCATTCTTTTTTCCACTGAAAATAAATACAGAGATATGATATATCATCTTTGCTATTGTTACTTCTCTTGCCTTTTCTGGTGTCTTTCCAAAGACCCAGCATTCAGCCCTCACCCAGTGAGAACCTGTCAGTGGAGCAGGGAGTTGATTATCCTTTCAACGGAGGGAGGCTTTACCGTGAATGGCAATTCAGGCATTTGCAGCAGCTGTGGCCCCACAGCCACATGGGGGAGGCAGCCCACGCTGAGTTGGTAAGGTTTACCTGAGTCAGTCCACAGGAAGTGCTGGGTCTGGGAGGTGGGAGCAGGGGTGGAGGCAGATTAGGGCTCCCATCCCCGTGAAGCAGTGGGGAACATGCTGGACTCTCCTTAGAGACCAGTGCAAACCAGCCTATCCTTTCAGTCTAGCTCAAGGGGGCCACCTCCACTAAGAGCATTCCAAACTTAAGGACAGAATTTAGGATGAACAGATTCCTAAGTAGTCAACAATGGGGCATGCTGCCTAGGAAGGTAATGAACTCTCCATTACTATAGGTATTCAAGCAGGGGCTAGCTGGCCACTTTCCAAGAATATTGCAGAAAGAAGACCTGTCATGTGTGGTAGTTTAGGTCCTATGCCCTCCAAAGCCTTTTTATCTCTATGGGTCCTCATGGGGATAAGAGCATGAAGTTGGAGTCATCACAGGCCCAGGATTCAAGTGTTGGCCCTGTGGTTAGTAGAAGAGCCGCAAGCAAGTCACTTAATGTCTTAATTTAAAATAAGTGATATAGGTATATTTTATTTTTCTGATAATGGATGATCATTGCTTAAAAAAAAAAAAAAAAAAAACATTTAGAGACTTCCTTGGCAGTCCAGTGGTTAAAACTTTGCACTTCCAATGCAAGAGGCACAGGTTCAATCCTTGGTTGGTGAGCTAAGATCCAGTATGGTCAAAAAACCAATTTATTGTGGACACTTTCCACTGTGATACATTTATTTTTAACTTACCCTTTTATCATAGTTATATATAGCTCCTTTAAGCTATGGCTTCCTCACCTGTAAAACAGAATAACAATAACATTGTGGAGCTGATAGAAAGATCAAATAAGGGAATGCACATAAAGTGCTTAGCATTTAGTTAGGCATCTAAAACATGACGACTGATCATTATTTGAAACCAGCACTGTCCCATAGACTGTTACATGAGCCTCCACACAAAAACTAGTAGAACTGTTAAACAAATTCAGCAAGGTAGCTGTATACAAGATTAACATACAGAAATCTGTTGCATTTTTTTACACTAAAAATGAAATATCAGAAAGGGAAAGTAAAGAAAATATTCCTTTTTAAATCACATTAAAAAAATAATACTTAGAAATAAGCCTGACTGAGGAGGTGAAAGACATATGCTGAGAACTATAAACACTGATAAAGGAAACTGAAGATGATTTAAAGAAATGGAAATATATATCATGCTCTTGGATTGGAAGAATCAGTATAATTAAAATGGCCATACTACCCAAAGCAATCTACAGATTTAATGTGATTCCTATCAAATTACGCATGACATTTTTCACATAACTAGAAAAAATAATCCTAAAATGTATATGGAACCATAAAAGACCTAGAATTGCCAGTGCAATCCTGACGGGAAAAAAACTAACTTAGAGGCATCACCCTCCCAGACTTCACATGACTCTACAAACCTTCTGTAATCAA
The DNA here is from genome assembly GCF_002263795.3 of Bos taurus. Taxonomy (NCBI): domain Eukaryota; kingdom Metazoa; phylum Chordata; class Mammalia; order Artiodactyla; family Bovidae; genus Bos; species Bos taurus. Next base: position 39,566,271 of record NC_037346.1, on the reverse strand, counting down.
ACAAGCATGGTATTGGCACACAAACAGACAAATGAATCAATGGAACAGAATAGAGAGCCCAGAAATAAAGCCACACATAGACGGTCAATTAATCTTCAACAAAGGAGGCAAGAATATATAATACAATGGAGAAAAGACGGTCTCTTCGTCAAGTGGTGTTGCGAAAGCTAGACAGTCATACGTAAATTACTGAGGTTAAAACACTCAGTCACACTATACACAAAAATAAGTTTTTCTAGTTGAAGAGAGCAGGGGCTCTCTTCGTTGTGGTGCATGGGTTTCTCATTGCAATGCCTTCTCATTTAATCCTTGTGATAGGCATATTATTATTATTTCTACTAAAATATAAGGAGGTTAAAAGACTCATTCAAAGTCACACAGATAATACACAGAAGAACTTGGAAACAAGAAGTCAATCAAGAGACACTCACTGATGAAAATGCCCAGCTCCTTGTAGGTGCCAAAGATCCCAAACAGAGTAGGAAATAGCTCCTACCCACAAGAAGCTTACAACCCAGTAGAGTGAGCTCTATGCTATAGACCAAGAGGCTCTAAGACATAAAAGTGCTCAGCAGAGGTGCTAATTCAGGCGGAGGAAGGGAGAGGAATTATATGTCAAGGGAGGTTTTCAAGGGGAGGTGATGCTGAGCTGAGTCTGGAAGTATAAACAGAAATGAGCTGGCTGAGAAGTGTCAAAAGAGAAAAGCATTCCCAGCAAAGCACACTGGCCTGGGGCCTTTGGGAACTGTGAGTTATTCAGTCTGCCTGCACACAAGGGCAGGTGTGGCCAGGAGAGGCAAGTGCCAGGATAGAAGTAGGGGAACTTGCATGCTACCCTGAGGGATTCTAATGTGTTCTGAAGGTAAGTGCCCCAGTGAAGCATTTTAAGCAAGAGAACAATATCCTCAGATTTATATTCTAGAACCTTCACTCTAGAGGACCCCTGGAGGCAGAGTGGAGGGCAGATGCCTAAGCAAGAAAGGATAAGGGCCAGGCTGAATAGGGCAGTAGCACTGGTAATGGAATAGAGAATGAATAATATCATATCATACTATTTGGTATTAATTATGTATTTTGGAAAAGGAAATGGCAAACCACTCCAGTATTCTTGCCTGGAGAATCCCATGGACAGAGGAGTCTGGCAGGCTACTGTCCATGGGGTCGCAAGACTTGGACACGACTTAGCGATTAAACTACTACTACTACAATTATGTATATGAAGGAAGAATTGGTCAGCCTTAGAGGACGAAGGAGATAAGGAAAAAAGGATACAGAATGATGGAGAATTATTGCCAGATTCTGGCTGAAACAGAAGCAGGAAGTTAGAAACGGATACTAGTGGAGGTGGACAGCTGAGCAATGAGTTTGGGAACTTCCCTGGTGGTGCCGTGGACGAGAATCTGCCTGCCAATGCAGGGGACATGGGTTTGTTCCTGGTTCCAGAAGATTCCACATGCCTTGGAGCAATTAAGCCCGTGAGCTACAACCACTGAAGCCTGCGAACTCGAGGGCTTATGCTCCTCAACAAGAGAAACCACCACAATGAAAAGCTGGCGAACAGCAATGAAGACTAGCTCCTGCTTGCCGCAACTAGAGAAAGCCCATGTAAAGCTACGAAGACCCAGCACAGCCAAAAATATAAATAAATGAAATTGTTTTAGAAAATAAAAAAAAAAAAAAAATAAGTTTGGGACATACTGGGTTGAGAAGACCCCAGGCCATCCAGGAGGGGGTATCCAGTAGGTAGCTGGGTATGGGGATCTGGAGCTCAAGGCGAGGCTGACCTGGAGATATATCTTTGTGAATCATCAACATAGGGTAGTGGATGGAGCCAGGGATGGAGGTAGTGTTTGGATAGACAGAAAATGGTCTCTCACACAGCCTTGATGAGCACTGGCATTTAAGGAATAGGTAAAAGAAAAGAGCTGAGAAATCGGTGAGGAGAAGCGAGAGAGACAGGAGAGCAAAAAAAAGAAGAAAATGATGTTCCAGAAAGCACTGGGATCTAAGCAGGTCACCTGGAGGATGCTCCTGAAAGTGAGAGCAGTACCATTTTTGTTCCCTTTCTGAAGGATGGAGGATGGCTTCCTCCAAGCTGGTCAGAGGTTTTAGCAAATAAAAGGAAAGTGAGAAAAAGAAAGGCCCCTTTGAGTTGAGAAATAGAAGAGAGAGAAGAGTCCATCTCCTCTCCTCTCTGCTGTCTTTTCTTGCTCTTGCTGCAATAATCAGAGCACTCAGAAAATAAAGCTTGTTATTTGATAAACTGTGGAGAATCAGATGCTCAAAATGCTTCTATTATGTGCTTCAAAACCAAACATGCTGAAAATGGAGACCATGCTCATGTTGTCCTTAAAAATGTTCCTTTGATAAACATTAAGCTGTTCTGTTTACCAGAAATGTTAAGGAGGAAAATAAACAGGGCTATTTAGAAGTATTTAAAAATTGAAGTTTAAACCATAAGGGAAAACAAGAGGCAAAAATGACCCAAAACTGCATGAACATTGCAGACCTCAGCTGCCCTCGAAATCTTTTTCTCTGCCTAACATTACATAATTCTTCATCAGCCAAAGATATCAGTTTCACATGCTAAAATTCAATGAGTATGTGTCATGCTTAAAGGACAGGGTATTGAAAGGAAAAAATAACATAAAGGGATGGAAAAAGGGTTTGGCACATAAAGGCAATGCACTTAAAAGCCTAAGTATTTTCTAAAGAAATTTTATGAATATGATTGAAGAATAAATGATGCAGACTTCCATTTCAGATTGATGGGGACAGAATGGGATAGTTAAACAGGTAGTTGCAGAGGTCCCAGTAGGGGACTGTGGATAGAGAAGGAAACCTAGGAAATGCTGGGAGATGACTATAAGTTAATGATCGTTCAAGAAAGCTATTGGAACACTGTGGAACAGAGCAGCTGCTAAGTCACTTCAGTCGTGTCCGACTCTGTGCGTTCTCATAGACGGCAGCCCACCAGGCTGCCCCGTCCCTGGGATTCTCCAGGCAAGAACACTGGAGTGGGTTGCCATTTCCTTCTCCAATGCATGAAAGTGAAAAGTGAAAGTGAAGTCGCTCAGTCGTGTCCGATCCTCAGCGACCCCATGGACTGCAGCCTACCAGGCTCTTCCATCCATGGGATTTTCCAGGCAAGAGTACTGGAGTGGGGTGCCATTGCCTTCTCCAGAAACAAAGCAGACTTAACTATAAAGCCATAAGTAAAAGAATGAGATGTGCCCCAGGTCATTAAGTGAAAGAAAAATGTTACCACCCTTCTGTTGATTTGAATAAGTGCTATGATAATCCTAGTTTGACCTCATATCTTTAGAAACTCTCCTGCCCAACGTGAAGGAGGAGCTGGTGGTGTAAGCCTGACATCTATGTGAAGAAGGTGGTCTTTTCGCCCTCCTCCACTTTCCTTTGATTATAAAATTGTAGCCCACTTAATCCTCAGGGCAATGCCCTCTCCCCTGCTCACTTGCATCTCTCACAAGCATCTTACAGTAATAAATCTATTTCTTGCCTATTACTGTGCCTCTTGCTGACTTCCTTCTGCATGGAGACACAAAGAATTTGAGTCTCAGTAAGTCCAGACACCAGATGAGTGATTCTAATTAAAAGAACATAGTCCAAGTCCCAGTCAGGGTTTTGGCTGGGTTCAAGTCCCAATCTGATTTTAAGATGATGTCATAAACCCAGATATCCTAATTCCCCTGCTGAAAACTAAAAATTTTGGATAAAATACTAAAAATACCTTCTAAATTCATTAATAAAAATAACGAATATTCAGCCCAAACCAAGTGGTGGTAGGAGCCCTGAGAGATAAGCGGAGAAATTATCAAACCATGTAGCTCTCAGTTTTCGAGACTTCAAGGAGATCAAGGAATAAGACAGAGCCCCAGGTCTGGCTAAGGTGGAGATTCTAAGTGATACCCCCTCATGTAGGTGAGGCACTTAAAGTCTACACTTTCATTGTTATGCTAATCCAGAAATATATCTAATCTTTCCATCTGGAAGATCTGCAACCAGAATGAGCTGCCCTGATTCTTGATACCACAGGAAAAGGAAACAAACTCTGGAAAATGTATAACTAAAGGCTAGCCCTAACACAAATCTGCAGCACAGATTTGTATTAGTTGGATGGTCTGAAAAGCCTCTAGCAGAAAATGTAATGTAAAGCGATCCTAAGTGCTGAAAGAGTAAATACAAAGCCTCTTAGGTGAACCCACCTTTATCCTTGGCCCTACAAAATTCCCACAGGTAAAATTTTAAGAAATATTAAATCATAGTCAAAAATTATAAAACCCACGAACAATAAGGTCCTACTGTATAGCACAGGAAACTATATTCAACATTATATTCAACATCCTGTGATAATCCATAATGGAAAAGAATATGAAAAAGAATATCAGTTCAGTTCAGTTCAGTTCAGTTCAGTTGCTCAGTCCTGTCCGACTCTTTGTGACCCCATGAATTGCAGCATGCCAGGCAATGGCACCCTACTCCAGTACTGTTGCCCAGAAAATCCCATGGACGGAGGAGCCTGGTAGGCTGAAGTCCATGGGGTTGCTAAGAGTCAGACACGACTGAGCGACTTCACTTTCACTTTCCACTTTCATGCATTGGAGAAGGAAATGGCAACCCACTCCAGTGTTCTTGCCTGGAGAATCCCATGGACGGAGAAGCCTGATAGGCTGCAGTCCATGGCGTCGCACAGAGTCGGACACGACTGAAGAGATTTAGCAGCAGCAGCAGCAGCAGCAGCAGGCCTCCCTGTCCATCATCAACTCCCGGAGTTCACTCAAACTCATGTCCATCGAGTCGGTGATGCCATCCAGCCATCTCATCCTCTGTTGTCCCCTTCTTCTCCTGCCCCCAATCCGTCCCAGCATCAGAGTCTTTTCCAATGAGTCAACTCTTCACATGAGGTGGCCAAAGTACTGGAGTTTCAGCTTCAGCATCATTCCTTCCAAAGAACACCCAGGGCTGATCTCCTTTAGAGTGGACTGGTTGGATCTCCTTGCAGCCCAAGGGACTCTCAAGAGTCTTCTCCAACACCACAGTTCAAAAGCATCAGTTCTTCAGTGCTCAGCTTTCTTCACAGTCCAACTCTCACATCCATATATGACCACTGGAAAAACCATAGCCTTGACTAGACAAACCTTTGTTGGCAAAGTAATGTCTCTGCTTTTCAATGTGCTATCTAGGTTGGTCATAACTTTCCTTCCAAGGAGTAAGCGTGAGCTTTAAGCCAATTTTTTCACTCTCCTCTTTCACTTTCATCAAGAGGCTTTTTTGTTCTTCTTCACTTTCTGCCATAAGAGTGGTGTCATCTGCATATCTGAGGTTATGATATTTCTCTTGGCAATCTTGAATCCAGCTTGTGCTTCTTCCAGCCCAGCGTTTCTCATGATGTACTCTGCATAGAAGTTAAATAAGCAGGGTGACAATATACAGCCTTGACGTACTCCTTTTCCTATTTGGAACCAGTCTGTTGTTCCATGTCCAGTTCTAACTGTTGCTTCCTGACCTGCATATAGGTTTCTCAAGAGGCAGGTCAGGTGGTCTGGTATTCCCATCTCTTTCAGAATTTTCCACCGTTTATTGTGATCCACACAGTCAAAGGCTTCGGCATAGTCAATAAAGCAGAAATAGATGCTTTTCTGGAACTCTCTTGCTTTTTTGATGATCCAGCAGATATTGGCAATTTGATGTCTGGTTCCTCTGCCTTTTCTAAAACAAGCTTGAACATCTGGAAGTTCATGGTTCACGTATTGCTGAAGCCTGGCTTGGAGAATTTTGAGCTTTACTTTACTAGTGTGTGAGATGAGTGCAATTGTGTGGTAGTTTGAGCATTCTTTGGCATTGCCTTTCTTTGGGATTGGAATGAAAACTGACTTTTTCCAGTCCTGTGGCCACTGCTGAGTTTTCCAAATTTGCTGGCATACTGAGTGCAGCACTTTCACAGTGTCATCTTCTAGGATTTGAAATAGCTCATTTGGAATTCCATCACCTCCACTAGCTTTGTTCATAGTGATGCTTCCTAAGGCCCACTTGACTTCACATTCCAGGATGTCTGGCTCTAGGTCAGTGATCACACCATCGTGATTATCTGGGTTGTGAAGATCTATTTTGTACAGTTCTTCTGTGTATTCTTGCCACCTCTTCTTAATATCTTCTGCTTCTGTTAGGTCCATACCACTTCTGTCCTTTATCGAGCCCATCTTTGCATGAAATGTTCCCTTGGTATCTCTAATTTTCTTGAAGAGATCTCTAGTCTTTCCCATTCTGTTGTTTTCCTCTATTTTTTTCATTGATCGCTGAGGAAGGCTTTCTTATCTCTCCTTGCTATTCTTTGGAACTCTGCATTCAGATGCTTATATCTTTCCTTTTCTCCTTTGCTTTTCGCTTCTCTTGTTTTCACAGCTATTTGTAAGAATATATGTATATATAAATAACTGAGTCACTCGGCTGTACAGCAGAAATTAACACAACATTGTAAATCAACTATACTTCAATAAAATTTTTAAAAAATAATTAAAAAAATCACAAAACCCAAGGAAATTATCACCAGATATGAAATGCAGTAATACAGGCAGCAGAATCAGATTTATAAAAACTTTAGCTATAGGAATGATCAGAAACATAATATTAAAAACCTATTTAAGAGCTTTTAAGACATAAAAATAAATAATATAAGTAAACAAGAAGAGCTACAAAAATGATTAAGAAGTTTTAAACAATTAAATTCTGGAAATGAAAAAATGTAATAATTAAAAATTAAAACAGTGGACAGAATAGAATATTAGACACACTGAAGAGAGAATTATTGAACTAGAAAACACCTGAAGAAATTCAGTGAGACAAAGAAATGAAATATGAAAGAATACTCAGATTCAAGAAGCCCAATGAATTTCTTTTTTAAAATATTTTTATTTATTTATTTATTTGGTTGCATTTTCTCTTAGTTACAGCATGTGAACTCTTATTTATGACATGTGGGATCTAGTTCCCCAAGTGATGAAACCCAGGCTCCTTGCATTGGTTTTGGGAGCCTGGAGTCTTAGCCACTGGACAACCAGAGACATCCCTCCAGTGAATTTCTAATAGAAATAAAAGGAGGTTTGCAGAGACTTCCCTGGTGGTCCAGTGGTTAAGACCCCATGCTCCCAATGCAGGGGGCCTAGGTTCAAATCTTGGTCAGGGAAATAGATCCCATGTGCCTCAACTAAGACTATGGTAACCAAAGAAAGAAAGAAAGGAGATTTGCAATCCAACACATCATAATAAATTGCAGAACACCAAAGACAGACCAGATCATAAAAGCAGAGAGAAAAGACAGATAACTTCAAAGCTGCGACATTAGATTGATAGCCAGCTTCTTAACCACAACAATAAACGTAAGAAGATAATGGAAAAATATCTTCAATGTGTTGAGAGGAAATTACAATCAACCTAGAATTCCATACCCACTGAAAATCTATAAAGAACAAAGGCTAGAAAAGAAGGAATATTAAACAAATAAAAAGGAGTGTAGAGTGGTAAGTGGTAAAATAATTAATCAAATATTGACCATCTATTTTATCTAAGCAATTGACTATGTAAAACTATAGTAAGTTTCTAAGGCATAAGAAAACCAAAAAGAGGATATCTGTGGTCATCTGGCCCCAGGGCCTGCAGTATAGGTCCAGCCACGGCTCCCTGCTACCCCGTGTCACCATGGGCTTAACAAGGGCCAGAAGGGGACCAAGGTCATGACGCAACCAAGACACAGCTGTGGCCTTGGGCACCTCATCAAGCACACTACAGAGTTCTCTCAGGACGTGATCCAAGAAGTGTTCAGCTTTGCGCTAAATGAGCAACATGCCACAGAACAGTTTAAGGTCTCCAAGGACAAGCAGGCCCTCAAGTTCATCCAGAAAATGTTAGGGACACATATCTGCGCCAAGAGGAAAGCAAGAGAACTGAGCAATGTCCTGGCCACCACGAGGGAAGCAGTTGCCAAGGGACTGAGTCCCCCTCGCTGCTCTGTGCATAATAAAAACTTTACAGGAAAAAAAACTCACCTAAGGTAGAGTCAAAATACACAGCCAAGTGACATATAAGTCAGAAGGTGGGTGATTGGAATTAAAGTGTTTCAAGGTTCTTTCACAGTGTTTGGAAAAGGCAAAAGAGTAATGATTTACTTAGGACTTTGATGAGTTAAGTACTCATAATAACGTTTTAGATCAAACCACTTAAGTCTAGGAATAAAATATTTAGCTTCTAAACGAATAGAAATGTAGTGATAACAAGTTAGCAATCATAACAAACTTAAGAGAGAAGAGAAAAATAATCATAAAAAGAGGAACCAAATAGACAACAACAAAAATTATATCAGTAATTGCGTTAAATATAATGTAATAGATGCTTCAATTAAAAGCTTGTCAGAGCAGTAAAAAACCAGCTTTATGTACTTTTTAAAAGACCCATCTAGAGTATAAGGATACAGAAAGGCTGAAATCAAAAGAATGGAAAAGACACACTAAGCAAATACTAAGTAAAAGAAAGCTGACAAAACTTCATAAGTAACAGACAAAATGTACTGGAAAGCCAAAAATATTATTAGATATGAAAAGTTCACTACATAATGATGAAAAATATACTACAAAAACTGGCAGACTAAAAGATGGGACTGAACAGTTATCATAACAAGAGACAGTAATATCCTCAAGTGATCAAGAAACCAAGCAGGTAACCAAACCAAGCAAACTCAGTAAGGATTTATGAAATTTCAATAGAACAATTACCAAGCTCACGTTAATGGACACATTAAATTAATTTAAATTTAATTGATTAAATTAAATTAAAAACAATGTCAAAGCAACATTGTAAAACATTACAAGAATAGCACAGAAAGGAAAATTACATGCCAAGTTCACTCACAAACATAGATGCAAATACCATAAGTAAACTATTAGCAAATTGAATTCATCAGAGTTTAAAAGAATAATACACTTTTCTCAAATTGGATTTACCCCAGGAATATCTTAAAGACTGAATATTAAGAAGTCAATTAATTATTCTTTCTCCTAGGTGTGATCATTTATTGTGTTTTAATAGGAAAATGTCCTTTATATTTAGGAGCTGTATGCTGAAGTATATTATGGGTGGTGTGTCATGATATTTGCAGATTATCTTTAAATAGTTAAGAAAAAGGATACAGGGAATTCCCTGGCAGTCCAGTGTTTAGGACTCTGTACTCTCACTGCCCAGGACCTGGGTTTGATCTCTGATTGGGGAACTAAGATCCCACAAGCTGAGAGGTGAAACCAAAAATAGATAAATAGATAATAAAATGTGTGGACTCAAAGTTATAAAAGTTAAAAAATATATACAGCCTATTCCAAGAATATATATATAGACATGTATATTACATATATGAGACATGTGTTAGTTGCTCAGTCATATCTGACTCTGTGCAATCCCATGGACTGTAGCCCACTAGGCTTCTCTCTCCAGGCAAGAATACTGGAGTGGGTTGCCATTTCCTTCTCCAGGGGATCTTCTCCACCCAGGAATTGAATCCAGGTTTCCTGCATTGTAAGTAGATTCTTTACCATCTGAGCCACCAGGGAAGCCTAGATGATACAGAGATAAAGCAAAAATAGTAAAGTTTTCATGATTTTTATGCCTAAGTCATAGGTATACATATGTTCACTGTACCATCCTTCCAAGTTTTATGTACATTGGAAAATTTTCCTAATGCAAAGTAATGAAAAAGGAAAACCAAGCAATGAAATGTACCACGTTAACTGAATAAGCGAAAAAAGTTTTTGACAAAATTGAACATATGTTAATGATTTTAAAAAAGAAAAACTATTAGCAAACATAATGGTGATATATAAACATTTCCTTTTTAAGACTGGAAACAAGAATGGCTGATTTCCAAGACTGTATTGAAAGACCATCAGAGTAGCAGCAGGTACAAAAATTGGACTGAAAGAAACAAACCTGTTATTATTTGCAAATGATAAGAGTTTTTACAATGAAAATCTTAAAGGATGTACATGTATATTTGTAGATTTAATAAGAGAATTTAGCAAGCAATTGTATTAGAAACAAAACCAATAAATGAATATCAAGAGCGCTTCTATACACCAGCCTCTAAAAGAAATTGTACTTTTAAAGAGATATCATTTATAATAAGGTTAAAAATAATGAAGTACCTAGGAATAAATCTAACAAAACATGTGCCAAATCTCTATGGGGAAAAATTATAAATCTTTGTTAAGAGATATTGCTGCTAAGTCACTTCAGTCGTGTCCGACTCTATGCGACCCCATAGACAGCAGCCCACCAGGCTCTGCCGTCCCTGGGATTCTCCAGGCAAGAACACTGGAGTGGGTTGCCATTTCCTTCTCCAATGCACGAAAGTAAAAAGTGAAAGTAAAGTCGCTCAGTCGTGTCCCATCCTCAGCGACCCCATGGACTGCAGCCTACCAGGCTCCTCCGTCCATGGGATTTTCCAGGCAAGAGTACTGGAGTGGGGTGCCATTAAGAATACTAAAATAAACAGAGGGCTTTATTATGTTCATAGACTGCAAGATTTGCATTAAGAAAAACATCAGGTGTCCTCAAATAAAACTTTTAGATTTATGGCAGTCCCATTCCGCAGATGAATTTATTACTGACCAGACTTCTTGGCCTTCCCCAATCAACAGAAAAATAGAAATTGACTAGAGACCCGACAAGAAATTCAGGCAAGGCCTTACTGGGGCCTCTGCAGGAACAGTCTCCTTTGCTTGCTCCCGGGTGGACGGCGGGGGTGGGGTGGGGCGGGGGTGGGTGGGCAAGCTTCTTCCTTATATAGGGAGAGGGTAAGGGTGTATCCAGGACTCAGGCTGAAGGAGGTGTTTTGTCCACCCCTTAGGTGGTATTGTGTGCAGGACATACTCAGTACCCCATTTTTGCTCCAGACCCCCTGATTTTGCTCCAGGCTCCTCAAAAGTGGCAGTTGGGTCTTTTAGTCTCTTGTATCTTTTGTCCAGAATTTGTCCCAACTGCGCAAGCATGCAGTCATTTTTAGTCCCATGGAGTTTCTTTGTATTTTATTGCTTGAGAAGAGGTGTGTCCAGGTGCAAGCACTGCAGTATTGCAGTAAATGGTCCCAGATTCTGGGCCTATCTCAAATGTAAGCCTCTTTTTAAAAGGAAGGATATTTTGACACATGTTACAACATGTATGATGCTCAAAGACTTCAGATTAAATAAAGGATTAATAATGTATTGATATGATTCCATGTATATAAGGAACTAAAGTAGTATAATTAATAAATTAATGGCTGCCAGGATCTGTGGGGAGGAGGGAATGAAGGGTTAGTATTAATGAGTACAGAGTTTCAGTTGGGAAAAAAAAAAAAATTCTGGAGATGGATGGTGGTGATGGTGGCACAACATGAAGGTACTCAAGGTCACTGCACTTCTATATTACACATAGTTAAAATAGTAAATATCATGTATATTTCACCACAATAAAAGTTGTTAAATCGCTACATCATGTCCTACACTTTGAGACCCCATGGACTGCAGCATGCCAGGCTTCCCTATCCCTCACCATCTCCCGGAGTTTGCCCAAGTTCATGTCCATTAAATCGGTAATGCGATCCAACTATCTCATCCTCTGTCACCCTCTTCTTCTGCCTTCAATCTTTCGCAGCATCAATGTCTTTGCCAGTGATTCAGCTGTTCACCTCAGGTGACCAAAGTATTGGAGCTTCAGCGTCCTTCCAAAGAGAATTCAGGACTGATTGCCTTTAAGATTGACTGGTTTCATCTCCTTGCTTTCCAAGGGATTCTAAAGAATCTTACCCAGCACCACAGTTTGAAAAGTTCAATTCTTTGGCACTCTGCCTTCTTTATTGTCCAGCTCTCACAATTGTACATGATTACCAGAGAGACCATAGCCTTGACAACAAAAAGTGGTGAATATTAATTCAAAGCTCCAGATTAATATTCATCTCTAGGATGAAGAAAGGAGATAAAATCAAAGAGAAGTAGGGTCTTGACAATGTTCCCTCTTGGCCTGGTAATAGATTCATAGGTATTCATTGCTGTTTTTTTAAACTAAAAGACTGTATTTTCATGCCTGATACTGAAGAAGCACAAGCTGGAATCAAGATTGCCGGGAGAAATATCAATAACCTCAGATATGCAGATGACACCACCCTTATGGCAGAAAGTGAAGAGAAACTCAAAAGCCTCTTGATGAAAGTGAAAGTGGAAAGTGAAAAAGTTGGCTTAAAGCTCAACATTCAGAAAACGAAGATCATGGCATCCGGTCCCACCACTTCATGGGAAATAGATGGGGAAACAGTGGAAACAGTGTCAGACTTTACTTTTCTGGGCTCCAAAATCACTGCAGATGGTGACTGCAGCCATGAAATTACAAGACGCTTACTCCTTGGGAGGAAAGTTATGACCAACCTAGATAGCATATTCAAAAGCAGAGACATTACTTTGCCAACAAAGGTTCATCTAGTCAAGGCTATGGTTTTTCCTGTGGTCATGTATGGATGTGAGAGTTGGACTGTGAAGAAGACTGAGCGCCGAAGAATTGATGCTTTTGGAGTGTGGTGTTGGAGAAGACTCTTGAGAGTCCCTTGGACTGCAAGGAGATCCAACCAGTCCATTCTGAAGGAGATCAGCCCTGGGATTTCTTTGGAAGGAATGATGCTGAAGCTGAAACTCCAGTACTTTGGCCACCTCATGCGAAGAGTTGACTCATTGGAAAAGACTCTGATGCTGGGAGGGATTGGGGGCAGGAGGAGAAGGGGACGACAGAGGATGAGATGGCTGGATGGCATCACTGACTCGATGGACGTGAGTCTGAGTGAACTCCGGGATTTGGTGATGGACAGGGAGGCCTGGCGTGCTGCGATTCATGGGGTCGCAAAGAGTCGGACACGACTGAGTGACTGATCTGATCTGATCTGATACATATAAATATCAGGAATATAAATGTATGTGGCAAAACTATCATGAAAAACAGGGGAATTTATAAACACAAATTCAAAACAATGGTGAGAGGGAAGAGGGGAAGGGAGGAGAGGGAAGGAAAAGGATCTGGAAGCGGGGACCCTAGGACGTCACTGGTCATGATGGTTTTTGTTTTTTGTTTTTTTTCCCCTAAAATTGGAGAGGTGAGATATACACAGGAGTCTATTATCTCATGATTCTTTTTCCTTACACATATTTTTCAAATATTCTTTTTAATTTATTCTGTTTTTAATAAACGTAATTTTTAAAAAGATGCCTAACAGTATATATTTTAGAGGTTTGGCTTTATTTGTAAGTCTGGCACAGGGTCAAACACTGAGGCCAACCACTTCATGAGACTGGGCTAGGCTACTTCTATCCTACTACCTTCGTGGTGCCATGAGACGATCACAGCCGTCTGAAGAAGTACTTGTGATGTGATGAACAGACAGCTTTAGTACATAATAAACCATAGCTCTCCTTTATGCAAGTGGTTAAAAGGAGAACGTGCCCTCCTCTGGGGTATTAAAGTTTTGCTGTGGCTCCTCCAGTTCCTTACAGGGTAGAAACTGGGCCACTATGTCCCTTGGCTGCATTCATTCCATTAGCTTTCTCTGCCTTTTTCCCAACATCAACAAAGGAACAATACATAAAATACAACCATATAAAAGATCCTGTCATATTTGACAAAGGAAACCTTTTTCCAGGATAAAGTACCAAATATCTCTACTATTATATTAGAAAGTTAAGTGGGCTCATTATGGGGGACCAGAAGGCTGCTTGGCAGAGCCCTCACAGTTTCAAGGAACCCCAAATTTAGATCTTTGACCTCATCTCCAAAGAAGATTACAATACAGTCCCAAAGGCACACAAACAAGAGTTTTAAAAGACATTTGTTACGTAACTTGAAGTGTGTGTCCCAGTAGCAGGCCAAGTCCCACTGTTACCTTCTGACGAGAATTTATAAAAAATACAATATATTTCTTGATTCAGCATTCTAATTTATTAAATGTAAATTTGTTAAAATTTACAATTAATTGTATAACACTGTTTTGGTGTTTCTTCATTTTGTAATAAATCAGGAGCCTTTAAAATTTATGATACAGGTTTAGCAAAGAAAAATACAGGAAACCCAGTTAAATTTTAATTTCAGATAACCAAGTAATTCTTAGTATGAGTATGTCCCATGCAAAAATGAAAAGGTTATACCTTTTCAGTGTAACTATGTCCCAAATTTTTCATGAGATGGACTCATACTAAAAAATTACTTATCTGAAATCATAAAATTCAACTGGGTGTCCTATATTTTATCTGGCAGCCCCCATTAACATACATACCCAGCTTCTCCACCTCTGTGTGCCCCAGAGTGGGTAGAAAAAGAAAGAAATGTTTGCTGAGTGTTTGCTACGTATGAGCCCAGTACATTACAAGTGTGATCTCATTTAAACTTTACAACAACCCCATGGGATACATATTACCATTCCATTTAAAAGTGAACAGTATATGGAGAAGGAAATGGCAACCCACTCCAGTATTCTTGCCTGGAAAAGTCCATGGACAGAGGAGCCTGGCTGGCTGCAGTCCATGGGGTTACATGACTGAGCATGTGTGCATGAGGGTGGAGGGTCATGGGTTGGTAGCAATAAACTGGTAGAACTAAAAAAAAAAAAAAAAAATAGTGAACAGTATAGCACAGGGAGCTATATATAACCTAGAAGGGAAAAGAATTTGAAAAAAAGATATATGTATATGTGTATATATATATATATATATCTAAATCACTTTGCTGTACACTTTGTTTAAATATATAAAATAATTTTTAAAAAGAAAAAGAAAAAATTTTAAGTGAACACAAAGCTTGAATAAGTTATTCAAGATGCAACAGAAATGAGGTGGATGAAGCATCAAATTCAGGCTTGCTTCCCAAATCTATACTTTTTCCCTCTTTTCACCTCCCATTTTAGAAAGCTTTCAGATGACCTTCCTTTTTTCTTTCAAGTTTTAACCAAAAAAGGAAAGCGTTCTGCAAATACTCCAAACAAAGGCTTTCCTATCATAACTTAATATTTCATATGAAATATATTTTTCATATCAAATTAATTTGTTTGCTTTGAGTATAAAGTAATTATAAGTGAAATTTGCATAGCCTAGTGAAGAGTTTTGCTTTAAGAAGGTCAGATAATCTCTTGTAGCTCAATTTCTTCATCTATAAACTGAGGGTGCTCTGTGCTAAAGCTCTTTCCAGTTCCCCATCTTCAGGATTCCACTCATTTGAGAAAACATGTTAAATTTTACACAGCTCTCTGCTGTCACCTGCTGGAAAAATCACAGAACCTGTTTCTGCTTGAAATGCACTCTTGCAGTAGCCATTGAATTCTCTAGATCCTATGGCTTGTTTACTTAGTAATTTCAGTCAATTAATGAGGATTATAGATTTCCAAGTTTTCCCAGTTCTAGCATTTTGCATTTCTTGGGGGAAAAAAAGTGAAAGTGAAAGTCGCTCAGTCATCTCTGACTCTTTGTGACCCCATGGACTGCAGCCCGCCAGTCTCCTCTGCCCATGGAATTTTCCAAGCAAGAATACTGGAATGGGTAGCCATTCCCTTCTCCAGAGGATCGTCCCAATCCAGGGATCTCATTGCAGGCAGATTCTTTACCATCTGAGCCAGCAGGGGAGCCCTGCTTTCCATTTTTAAAACATTCCAAATCAATCAAGCCATCTGAGTTGACCATCTAAAAATCAATTTCCAATACCTAAGACATGGAAGCAACCTAGATGTCCATCAACAGATGAATGGATAAAGAAGCTGTGGTACATATATGCAATGGAATATTACTCAGCCATAAAAGGAACACATTTAAGTCAGTTCTAAGGAGGTGGGTGAACCTAGAGCCTATTATATAGAGTGAAGTAGACCTAGATAAAAACAAATATCACATATTAACGCATATATATGGAATCTAGAAGGATAGTACTGATAAACCTATTTGCAGGGTAGCACGGGGGAGCCTGGTGGGCTGCCGTCTATGGGGGTCGCACAGAGTTGGACACGACTGAACGACCTAGCAGCAGCAGCAGCAGCAATGGGGACACAGACACAGAGAACAGACTTATCGACACGGGAGTAGGGGGAGGAAGGAGAGAGTCAGACTAATGGAGAGACTAATGTGGAAACATACACACTTTCCTTCTCCAAACATATACACTACCATATGTAAAATAGATAGCCAATGGAAATTTGCTGTATGACTCAGGGAACTCAAACCTGGGCTCTGTAACAACTTAGAGGGGTGGGATGGTGTGGGAGGTGGGAGGGAGGTTCCAAGAGGGAGGGGACATATGTATACCTATGGCTGATTCATGCTGATGTATGGCAGAACCCAACACAACATTGTAAAACAATTATCCTCCAGTTAAAAATAAATAAATTTAAAAAAATTAGTTTTTAGCAGTTTTTTCCATAACACCCAGTGTTTTGCAATGACTGTCCTCCCAAATCTACTCAAATAAAATTAGCTTTATTAATTACTGTTACTGCTGCATTTATGAGATCTGATAAGAAGTACTCAATAGAACAGAAAAAAATGTTTTTCTTAAAGTATCTTATAAAGATTTTTGGGAATATTTAATTTTTGTCTTCTACAAACACTCAACTACTTTCATACACTCACACATAATCTGGAATACATATACCTATTTTTAAAATCTGCTTTATAGCTGCAAAGTCTGGTTTTTTTTTTTTAATTATAACTGGAAAAATGTTCCTGGAATTAAAGACTAATTTTTGGCCTTAACTGTTTTACATATAGAGGTTTTTTTTTTTTTTTTTGAGCAGTTTTAGGTTCACAGTCGGAGAAGGCAATGACACCCCCCAGTACTCTTGGCACCCCATTCCAGTACTCTTGCCTGGAAAATCCCATGGACGGAGGAGCCTGGTAGGCTGCAGACCATGGGGTCGCTGAGGGTTGGACACGACTGAGCGACTTCACTTTCACTTTTCACTTTCATGCATTGGAGAAGGAAATGGCAACCCACTCCAGTGTTCTTGCCTGGAGAATACCAGGGATGGCGGAGCCAGGTGGGCTGCTGTCTATGGGGTCTCACAGAGTCGGACACGACTGAAGTGACTTAGCAGCAGCAGGTTCACAGTAAAATTGGATGGAAGGTACAGAGATTTTCAGTATACCTCCTGGCCCTCGCCTGAGACCCTCTGCTCACAAAACAGCCCTCAGCATCAACACTTCCCACCAGAATGTAACATTTGCTAAACTTGATAGACACATCATTGTCACTCAAAACAAAGTCCAAAGTACATTAGGGTTCACTTTTGGTGTTGAACATTCTAAGAGTTTTGACAACATATAAGGACATGTAGGAAAAGAGTACGTCAAGGCTGTATATTGTCACCCTGCTTATTTAACTTATATGCAGAGTACATCGTGAGAAACACTGGGCTGGAAGAAGCACAAGATGGAATCAAGATTGCCTGGGAGAAATATCAATAACCTCAGATATGCAGATGACACCACCCTTATTGCAGAAAGTGAAGAGGAACTCAAAAGCCTCTTGATGAAAGTGAAAGAGGAGAGTGAAAAAGTTGGCTTAAAGCTCAACATTCAGAAAACGAAGATCATGGCATCTCATCCCATCACTTCATGGGAAATAGATGGGGAAACAGTGGAAACAGTGTCAGACTTTATCTTTGTGGGCTCCAAAATCACTGCAGATGGTGACTGCAGCCATGAAATTACAAGACGCTTACTCCTTGGAAGGAAAGTTATGACCAACCTAGATAGCCTATTCAAAAGCAGAGACATTACTTTGCCAACAAACGTCTGTTTAGTCAAGACTATGGTTTTTCCTGTGGTCATGTATGGATGTGAGAGTTGGACTGTGAAGAAGGCTGAGCGCCGAAGAATTGATGCTTTTGGAGTGTGGTGTTGGAGAAGACTCTTGAGAGTCCCTTGGACTGCAAGGAGATACAACCAGTCCATTCTGAAGGAGATCAGCCCTGGGATTTCTTTGGAAGGAATGATGCTGAAGCTGAAACTCCAGTACTTTGGCCACCTCATGCGAAGAGTTGACTCATTGGAAAAGACTCTGATGCTGGGAGGGATTGGGGGCAAGAGGAGAAGGGGACGACAGAGGATGAGATGGCTGGATGGCATCACTGACTCGATGGACGTGAGTCTGAGTGAACTCCAGGAGATGGTGATGGACAGGGAGGCCTGGCGTGCTGCAATTCATGGGGTCGCAAAGAGTCGGACACGACTGAGCGACTGAATTGGACTGAACTGAACTGAATGACATGTATCCAGTATTGTTGTTGTTCAGTTGCTAAGTTGTGTCTGACTCTTTGTGACCCCATGGACTACAGCATGCCAGGCTCCCATGTCCTCCACTACCCTCTGGAGTTTGCTCAAATTCATGTCCATTGAGTTGGTGATGCTATCTAACCATCTCATCCTCTGCTGCTCCCTTCTTTTGCCTTCAATCTCTCCCAGCACCAGGGTCTTTTCCAGTGAGTCAGGTCTTTGCATCAGGTGGCCAAAGGATTGGAGCTTCAGCTCCAAAGAATATTCCAAAGAATATTCAAGGCTGATTTCCTTTAGGATCAACTGGTTTGATCACTTTGCAGTTCAAGGGGCTCTCAAAAGTCTTTTACAGCACCACAATTTGAAAGTATCAATTCCTTTGGCGCTCAAGAGTTCTTTATCGTCCAACTGTCACATCCAATACATGACTACTGGAAAAATCATAGCTTTGACTATACAGGCTTTTGTCAGCCAAGTGATGCCTCTGCTTTTTTTAATATGCTAAGTTTGTCATAGCTTTCCTTCCAGAGAACAAGCATCCTTTAATTTTAAGGCTGCAGTCATTGTCCGCAGTGATTTTGGAGCCCAAGAAAACAAAATCTGTCACTGTTTCCATTTTTCCCCTTCTATTTGCCATGAAGTGATGGGACTGGATGCCATGATCTTTTTTTTTAAATATTGAATTTTAAGCCAGCTTTTTCACTCTCCTCTTTCACCTCCATCAAGAGACTCTTTAGTTCCTCTTCACTTTCTGCTAATAGAGTGGTATCATCTGCATATCTGAGACTGTTGCTATTTCTCCTGGCAATCTTGATTCCAGCTTGGGATTCATCCAGGCTGGCATTTTGCATGATGTACTGTGCATAGAAGTTAAATAAGCAGGGTGATAATATACATCCTTGCTGTACTCCTTTCCCAATTTTTAACCAGTCTGTTGTTCCATGTCTGGTTTGAAATGTTACTTCTTGACCCACATGCAGGTTTCTCAGGAGGCAGGTAAGGTGGTCTGGTATTCCCATCTCTTCCAGAATTTTCCAGTTTGTTGTGATCCACACAGCCAAAGGTTTTAGCATAGTCAATGAAGCAGATATTTTTCTGGAATTCCCTTGCTTTCTCTATGATCCAGCAAAGATTGGCAATTTGATCCCTGGTTCCTCAGCCTTTTCTAAACCCACCTTGTACATCTGGAAGTTCTTGGTTCACGTACTGTTGAAGCCTAGCCCAGAAGATTTTTGAGCGTAACCTTGCTAGCGTGTGAAATGAGAGCAATTGTTCAGTAGTTTGAACATTCTTTGGCATTGCCTTTCTTCAGGATTGGAATGAAAACAACCCTTTTCCAGTCCTGTGGCCACTGGTGAATTTTCCAAACTTGCTGGCACATTGAGTGCAGCACATTAACAGCATTATCTTTTAGGATTTGAAATAGATCCGCTGCAATTCCATCACCTCCACTAGGTTTGTTCGTAGTAATGCTTCCTAAAGCCCAGTGGACTTCACATCCCAGGATGTCTGGCTCTAGGTGAGTGATCACACCATTATGGTTATCCGGGTCACTAAGTCCTTTTTGTATAGTTCTTCTATGTAAGCTTGCCACCTCTTTTTAATCTCTTCTGCTTCTTTTAGGTCCTTACCATTTCTGTCCTTTATCATGCCCATCCTTGTATGAAATGTTCCCTTGATACCTCCAATTTTCTTGAAGAGATTTCTAGTCTTCCCCATTCTATTGTTTTCCTCTTTTTCTTTTCATTGTTCACTTAAGGTTTTCTCATCTCTCCTTGCTATTGTCTGGAACTCTGCGTTCAGTTGGGCATATCTTTCTCCTTCTTCTTTGCCTTTGTGTCTCTTCTTTCCTAAACTAGTTGTAGAGCTTCCTCAGATAACCACTTTGTCTTCTTGCATTTCTTCTCCTTTGGTACAGTTTTGGTCACTGCCTTCTGCACAATATTATGAACCTCTGTCCATATTATGGTATCATAAATAGTTTCCCTGCCCTAAAAATCCTGTGCTTTGCCTGTTCATTCCCTCCTCCTCTCTAGCCCCTGGCAACCATTGATCTTTTTACTCTCCCCATCAGATCAGATCAGATCAGTCGCTCAGTCGTGTCCGACTCTTTGCGACCCCATGAGTTGCAGCACGCCAGGCCTCCCTGTCCATCACCAACTCCCGGAGTTCACTCAGACTAATGTCCATCGAGTCAGTGATGCCATCCAGACATTTCATTCTCTGTTGTCCCCTTCTCCTCTTGCCCCCAATCCCTCCCAGCATCAGAGTCTTTTCCAATGAGTCAACTCTTCGCATGAGGTGGCCAAAGTACTGGAGTTTCAGCTTCAGCATCATTCCTTCCAAAGAAATCCCAGGGCTGATCTCCTTCAGAATGGACTGGTTGGATCTCCTTGCAGTCCAAGGGACTCTCAAGAGTCTTCTCCAACACCACACTCCAAAAGCATCAATTCTTCGGCGCTCAGTCTTCTTCACAGTCCAACTCTCACATCCATACATGACCACAGGAAAAACCATAGTCTTGACTAAACAGACGTTTGTTGGCAAAGTAATGTCTCTGCTTTTGAATATGCTATCTAGGTTGGTCATAACTTTCCTTCCAAGGAGTAAGCGTCTTGTAATTTCATGGCTGCAGTCACCATCTGTAGTGATTTTGGAGCCCAGAAAAATAAAGTCTGACACTGTTTCCACTGTTTCCCCATCTATTTCCCATGAAGTGGTGGGATGAGATGCCATGATCTTCGTTTTCTGGATGTTGAGCTTTAAGCCAACTTTTTCACTCTCCTCTTTCACTTTCATCAAGAGGCTTTTGAGTTCCTCTTCACTTTCTGCAATAAGGGTGGTGTCATCTGCATATCTGAGGTTATTGATATTTCTCCCGGCAATCTTGATTCCAGCTTGTGTTTCTTCCAGTCCAGCGTTTCTCATGATGTACTCTGCATATAAGTTAAATAAACAGGGTGACAATATACAGCCTTGACGAACTCCTTTTCCTATTTGGAACCAGTCTGTGGTTCCATGTCCAGTTCTAAATGTTGCTTCCTGACCTGCATACAAATTTCTCAAGAGGCAGATCAGGTGGTCTGGTATTCCCATCTCTTTCAGAATTTTCCACAGCTTATTGTGATCCACACAGTCAAAGGCTTTGGCATAGTCAATAAAGCAGAAATAGATGTGTTTCTGGAACTCTCTTGCTTTTTCCATGATCCAGCGGATGTTGGCAATTTGATCTCTGGTTCCTCTGCCTTTTCTAAAACCAGCTTGAACATCAGGAAGTTCACGGTTCACATATTGCTGAAACCTGGCTTGGAGAATTTTGAGCATTACTTTACTAGCGTGTGAGATGAATGCAATTGTGCGGTAGTTTGAGCATTCTTTGGCATTGCCTTTTTTGGGATTGGAATGAAAACTGACCTTTTCCAGTCCTGTGGCCACTGCTGAGTTTTCTAAATTTGCTGGCATATTGAGTGCAGCATTTTCACAGCATCGTCTTTCAGGATTTGGAATAGCTCACCTGGAATTCCATCACCTCCACTAGCTTTGTTCGTAGTGATGCTTTCTAAGGCCCACTTGACTTGACATTCCAGGATGTCTGGCTCTAGGTGAGTGATCACACCATCATGATTATCTGGGTTGTGAAGATCTTTTTTGTACAGTTCTTCTGTGTATTCTTGCCATCTCTTCTTAGTATCTTCTGCTTCTGTTAGGTCCATACCATTTCTGTCCTTTATCGAGCCCATCTTTGCATGAAATGTTCCTTTGGTATCTCTGATTTTCTTGAAGAGATCCCTAGTCTTTCCCATTCTGTTGTTTTCCTCTATTTCTTTGCATTGATCACTGAAGAAGGCTTTCTTATATCTTCTTGCTATTCTTTGGAACTCTGCATTCAGATGTTTATATCTTTCCTTTTCTCCTTTGCTTTTCACTTCTCTTCTTTTCACAGCTATTTGTAAGGCCTCCCCAGACAGCCATTTTGCTTTTTTGCATTTCTTTTCCATGGTGATGGTCTTGATCCCTGTCTCCTGTACAATGTCATGAACCTCATTCCATAGTTCATCAGGCACTCTAGTTATCAGATCTAGGCCCTTAAATCTATTTCTCACTTCCACTGTATAATCATAAGGGATTTGATTTAGGTCATACCTGAATGGTCTAGTGGTTTTCCCTACTTTCTTCAATTTAAGTCTGAATTTGGCAATAAGGAGTTTTACCTTTTCCACATGTCATATAGTTGGAATTATACAGTATGTAGCCTTTTCAGATTGGCTTCTTTCACTTAATAATATGTGTTTTAGTTTCCTCCATGTCTTTCAGTAGCTTGATAGCTCATTTCTTTTCAGCACTGAATATTCCGCTGTCTGGATGTACCACAGTTTATTTATCTATCACCTACTGAAGGACATGGTTGGTTCCAAGTTTTGTCAGTTATGAACAAAACTGCTATAAACACCCATGTGCAGGTTTTTGTGTGGACATAAGTTTTCAATTCCCTTGGGTGAATACCAAGGAGTATGACTGCTGGATCATATGGTTAGAACATGTTCAGTTTTGTAACAAATTGCCAAACTGTCTCCCAAAGTGGCTGTACCATTTTGTTTTTCTGCCAACAATAAATGTCAGTTCCTTTTGTTCCACAGCCTCACCAGCATTTGGTGTTGTCAGTATTTTGGAATTTGGCCATTCCAATAGGTGTGTAATGGGATCTCACTGTTGTTTAAAATTTGCAATTCCCTGAAGACATGATGCATGGCATCTTTTATATACTAGTTTTCCATCTGAATGTCCTCCTCTTTTAATACTTTTATTTTTTGGCCACACTGCATGGCATGCAGGACCAATGATCAGATCAAACCTGTGCTCCTTGCTGTGGAAGCAACAGAGTCTTAATCACTGGACCGCCAAGAAGTCCCTGTATATCTTCTTCAGTGAGGTATACCTATCTGTTCAGGTCTTCCGCTCATCATTTAATTGGGTTGTTCATTTTCTTACAATTTTAAGAGATTATAGTATATTTTGGGTAAATTCCTTCATCGGACATGTCTTTTGCAAGTATTTGCTCCCAATTTATGGCTCACTGGCCTTAATTATTTAAATAATTAAAACCACTTTCCAGAATTCTCAACACAATGCTAAATGTGCAGCCTAAATAATTCAATCATGAAATATAAAATATAGTACTAAATGTATTGCTAGTTGGACAAGAAAAAGTGCTCAACAATGATAATTATTAGAGAAATGCAAAACAAATCACATTGAGATATCACCTCAGACAGGTCAGAATGGCTATCATCAAAAAGACTACAAATAATAATTGCTGGAGAAGGTGTGGAAAAAAGGGAACCCTCCTATACTGCTGGTGGAAATGTAAATTCGTACAGCCAATATGGAGAATAGTATAGAGGCTCCTCAAAATACTAAAAATATAGCCACCATATGATCCAGTGATCCCTCTCCCAGGCATGTATTCAGAAAAGATGAAAACTCTAATTCAAGGAATTCCCTGGCAGTCCAGTGGTTAGGACTCCATGCTTCCACTGCAGGGGGCATGGTTTCCATCCCTGGTTGGGGAACAAAATCCTGCAAGCCATGTGGTTTGCCACCCCCCAAAAAAAGACTAATTAAAAAAGATACATGCACCCAATAGTCATAGTAGCACTATTTACAATAGTCAAAACATGAATGCAACCTAAGTATCCATTGATAAATAAATGCATAAGAAGATGTGGTACACATATACAATAGAATATTACTCACCCAAAAAAAGAGAATGAAATAATGTCATTTGCAGCAAAATGGATGAGCCTAGAGATTATCATACTAAGTGGAAATAAGTCAGAGCAAGACAAATATACATCACTTGTGAAATCAAAAAAAACAATACAGATGAAGTTGTTTACAAAACAGAAACAGACTCACAGACATAGAAAACAAACTTAAGGTTACCAGAAGGGGAGGGAGGAAGGGATAAATTGGGAGGATGGGGTTAACAGATATACCACAATATATATAAAATAGATAAACAACAAGGATTTATTTATTGTATTGCACAGAGAGTTACAGTCAATATCTTATAATAACCTATAATGGAAAATAATCTGAAAAAAACAACTAATTCACTTAGCTATATACCTGAAACTAACACAATATTGTAAACCAACTATACTTCAGTTTTTAAAAATTTATTGCCAGTTGGGATTGAGTTGGCTCCCAAGGGTAGGAGCCAACAGCCAGTCCCTTCATATCTAAATCCACAGTATCTAGGGGTTTCTTGGTACAGCTGCCTGGACCTTGATGCAATCTAAGAAGTAATAAAATCAGAATCTTGGGGAATTCCTTGGCAGTCCAGTGGTTAGGACTCTGTTCTCCCTGCCAAGACTAAAATCCTACAAGTTGCAAAGTCAAAAAAAATCAAAATCCAAACACCTTTTTAAAAACTAATCTTAGAGGAGGGCTCCTTTTGAAAGGAGATTGGAAAAAGATTTTGGGCAAGGGGGGTAGTGCCCACTAACTTC
Organism: Bos taurus; assembly: GCF_002263795.3. Classification (NCBI taxonomy): domain Eukaryota; kingdom Metazoa; phylum Chordata; class Mammalia; order Artiodactyla; family Bovidae; genus Bos; species Bos taurus. The sequence continues at coordinate 39,541,430 of NC_037346.1, read as the reverse complement.
TGTGCTATTTGTTCTTCTGCCTCATGATTTCCCAGACAGTATCAACTGGCTTAAATATTTGAGTATATTTATTTATTGATATCTTTCAGTTGATGATGATCCTCATTAAAAAATATCCAAAATGACTTTTCAACCCTCTTCCATCTCTTCCATTTGTCCTACACTAATATGCAACAGTGTATATTTTAAATAATGCTTTTGATAACACAAATAATACATACTCAATACAAAGAGCTTGGAAAACCCAGAAATGCACAAAAGAAAAAAGAACTTATTTAAATCTCCCTTAATATTGTCATACGAAAATAACTACTATACTACTCAGTAGGGCTTCCCAGGTGGCACAGTAGTAAAGGATCTGCCTGCCAATGCATGAGACTCAGGAGACATGGGTTCAATCCCTGGGTTGGGAAGATCCCCTGGAGAAGGAAATGGCAAGCTACTCCAGTATTCTTGCCTGAAGAATCCCATGAACAGAGGAGCCTCGAGGGCTATAGCCTATCAGATCTCAAAGAGTCGGACATGACTGAGCATGCATGCATGACATATGACATATTACTAGTGGCATTTCTTCTGTTACCTGAAAACTGGGTTCACGTCTTAGTGGGTACTGAGCCAAAAGAAACACCCAAGCCGAAGTTTGGAGGAAGGAGGGAGTTATTACTTGCAGAAAGTAAGAACACCACAGAGGATCTTTCTCAAAGCAGTATCTCCCCAAACAGCAAAATTGGGCAAGGTTTTAAGCCAAGCGTACATACATATTTTTGAAGGGACTTGAAAAGAGAAGTCAGCATAGAATTGGGGTAAAGGACAACAGAATCCAAGTTTTAGTTGATTAAAGCCATGGAGATCAAAAAGGGTCAATACAATCATCACTTAGATTCCAATTGCTTTGGTGCTGAGGAGGCTTGAATTCTACAAAACAGCTCAAGAAAGTGCTTCAGGCTGATTTTTATCTTTGAAACAGAACCTGAAATCTTTACAACTGATTTGTTATCTTTGCTGCTGGTACTTCTCTTGCCTGCTAACAGATTGTTCTTTTGTTTCCTTAAATTCATTATTACTGAGACCTGTTCAAAGGCGGGCACTGAGACCAGGCTTAGATTACAAAATGGCTTAGGCCAAAAATGGCTTCTCTTATGTCAAAAAGTGATGTCTGGTTCTCTTTCTCCAGGGAGCCCCTACCCTATCAGCTTATACTCCCAGCATTTTATATACTCATGTATACATTTTTTTCATTTTAAAATAGTATAACACTATGCACATTATAGTAGACTTTTTTGGCCTCTTTTCCCCCCTTCTTTTTATATAGTAGAGTTTTTGTTTTTGTTGTTAGGCATGTCCAACTCTTTGCATCCTGGTGGACTGCAGCACACCAGGCTTCCCTGCCCTTCACTATCTCCCAGTTTTCTCAACTCATGTCCATTGAGTCAGTGATACCATCCAACCATCTCATCCCCTGTCACCCTATTATTCTCCTGCCCTCAATTTTCCAGGCAAAATTTGACATGACCCAAATGTAATTACTCAAACTGGCTTCATAACAAGAAGGATGCTGGAGTTGAAAATCTTAGGAAAGACACATTTTTTGGACCTTGGTGTCCTTGCCTGAAAATTGAGGAATTTCTTGCCATTCTGTTGTCAACGCCTATTGTGGGATGAAATCTTGTCACCAAGTTACAGTCTAAGGACTTTAAGTAATAGTCTCTGATTCCATATACCCTTACACGGTTTTATTCTTAGTATATTTTTTTCTGACTGCCTGATTCAAGTGCCCAAGGCACATGAATTTGCCTTATTATTTTTGCTGGCAATCTTTCTGATTCAGTTGACTAGTCTTTAAATATAAAAATACAATTTAAAAATTAAATAAGCATAAAGAAAATACCCATCTTTCCTGAAAGAAAAAAAAAAGAGGACCAAAGAAATGATAAAAAAAAAAAAAAAAAAAAAAAACATAAATTGGGGGACTTCTCTGGTGGTCTAGTGGTTAGGACTTCTGCTTCCAGTGCAGGGGCCATAGGTTCGATCCCTGGTTGGGGGACTCCCCACACACCATGGGCATGGACAAATTTTTTAAAAAAATTAGTCAGTGGACTTTATTTTTCGTATTTAAAGAAATAAATGCTCAAAAGTAAAGGACAGAAATCACTATGTTTCAATTCAATTCAACCAGTTAGGCTTTAGTCAAAAAAAAAGGTAACAGACTTAGGGTCCAAATAAAGCAACATTAAGAGAAGATGAGAAATATCCCAGAAGGATGGAATAGGATTTGGATACACCAAGGAAATCAAACTAGAAAGGAAATCACTGTCTAAACAAGGGAATTTAGAAGTATATCATTATTTTCAATGATGCAAAAGATATAAGCCAACTATGTGGTCTTCTCTATCAAGAACCAACAGGAAATTGATTTAAGCTATTAGATTAATTTGGACATTAAAAAACTGTTTGCTAAGGGTTGGGAAACCAGAAGATAAAATGTACCAAAAGTGGAAAATGTGCTTACTATTTGTACAGGGACTGTTGTACTCTGATAGCTGCTCTTCCCTTCTTATATAGTTATAGCATCCCCTATTTTTAAGCTGGACACAGGGTCTTCCAAGATATTTTTCAGTTAGGACTGACCATGTTACTAAATTGTGGTCAAATCCACGTCAAGGGAAGGGTCCTTGAACTGTCAGGGAGAAGTCCCTTCTTTCCTTTCCTTCTTTCTGCTGACTGGAATGTGAACATGATAGCCTGAGCTCAAGAAGTCTTCTTGGGCCATGAGGCGGAAGCCACAGGTTGAGGATGTGGAGCAACTAGATAGAAGGGGCCTGGGTTCCAAATGTTTGTGGAGCTGCCACACCAGTCCCAATTACTTACCTCTAAACTTTATTTATATGAGAAAAATAAACTTCTATCTTGTTTAAGCTACTATATTTTGGCGTTTTCTATCACTTGAAGCTTTTCCTAATTTTAAGTGATAGCCTCTTACAACCAAAATTTTTAAAAGTTTATCCTAAGATAAACATACAAAGTGCTCTTTGCAGGATTGTTTAATATTAAAAAATCAGAAAAAAATTAGTGATCCTGAACCAGTTAAACGAATGTCTGATGTATCTTTATAGTGAAATACCATGTAACTAGTGAAAAAGAGGATACAGATATATATTTACAGACCAGGGAAGATTCCAACAGGAAGGCAATGTACCAAAGTATTATTATTGGTTACCCTCAAGTAGAAAGATTTAGTTGATTTTTAAGGGATGGAGGGAAAGAAGACTTGTGTATATTTTTCTTTTTTCTGCACTAAACAATGATTTCTAATAGGAATTTTAAATTAATATTTTTAAAGAAAAAAAGTATGTATTGGTTTAATCAAAGAAATTTGTGAAATTTCATTTCCTAAAATTTTTGTGTGATGTTACAAGTAACCAGCTGTTTTTGAATACTTTATGTCAGCTCTCCACTTCTCTGGAATTCACAAATGAAGACATAATTTGATCACTTAGCCGCAGCTGAAGATAAAAGGAATGATATTCTTTCATAACATAAAGTAATAGTTAAATGCTCATTTTATTAAGTAAAAAATAATGGCAACAGAGGATACATGTATACTTGTGGCTGATTTGCACTGTTGTATGGCAGAAACTTCTGAACACTGGTGGAGGACACCAGGCACCCAGAAAGGCAGCCCATTCTCTTCGAAATGGGGTAGGACAAAATATAAAAGACAAAAGAGAGACAAAAGAGTTAGGGATGGAGACCTGTCCTGGGTAGGGAGTCTTGAAGGAGGAAAAGTTTCTACACAGTAGGAAACCCTCTCACAGGCAGGTCCGTGGGGAGTTTTGGAATCTCAGAAGGCAACATAACTGGGAGAAAAAAAAAACCAACCCACAGAATACACACCTAACCACAACTGCGCAAAAGAGAACTTTCCTGTGAAAGGCTCTAACCTAACAGCTTAAGACGCAGCCTGGCCTGCTCTCAGAACAAACGATTGAGCGAATACAAAAAGAGAGCTAGCTGGCCAGGCCCCTCCCTACCAGGAGGCAGTGAGGCAGGCTCCAAAGGCAAGGGGCTGCTACACTCTTAGCCCCAGAGACAGCATCTTCCACCAAACTGAGCAGGCTCCCAGCTGCTAACCATCTGGATGGTTGACATCTGCCAGGAGGGTCGCAGCCTGAGATCAGCTCTCCAGAGGAGATATTCGGCATACCTGAGACGGTGCTCTCACGGTGTGCCCGGGAAACTAAGCGGCCGGGATCAAGGAGGTGGTTAAGACACACAGCTGACCTGTGACAGTGCGCAAGAAACTGACCCGGACATGCCCATGAGTGTCCAGGAGTCTCCAGCAGAGGTGTGGGTCAGTGGTGGCCTGCTTCAGGGTCGGAGGCACTGAGTCCAGCAGTGCATGCATGGGACCTTTTGAAGGAGGTCGCCATTATCTTCATTGAAGTGAAGTGAAGTCACTCGGTCGTGTCCTACTCTTTGTGACCCCATGGACTGTAGTCTACCAGGCTCCTCCCTCCATGGGATTCTCCAGGCAAGAGTACTGGAGTGGGTTGCCATTTCCTTCTCCAGGGGATTTTCCCGACCCAGGGATTGAAACCTGGACTCCCGCATTCCAGGTAATAATTATCTTCATTACCTCCACCATAGTTTGGCTTCAGGTCCAGCAACAGGGAGGGAACACAGCCCTGCCCATCAACAGAAAATTGGATTAAAGACTTACTGAACACGGCCTCACCCATCAGAACAAGACCCAGTTTTCGACTCAGTCAGTCTCTCCCATCAGGAAGCTTCCATAAGCCTCTTAACCCTATCCATTAGAGGGCAGACCGGAGAAGGCAATGGCAAGCCACTCCAGTACTCTTGCCTAGAAAATCCCATGGATGGAGGAGCCTGGTGGGCTGCATTCCATGGGGTTGCTATGAGTCGGTCGCAACTGAGCAACTTCACTTTCACTTTCACACAATGGAGAAGGAAATGGCAACCCACTCCAGTGTTCTTGCCTGGAGAATCCCAGGGACAGCAGAGCCTGGTGGGCTGCCGTCTATGGGGTCGCACAGAGTCGGACATGACTGAAGTGACTTAGCAGCAGAGGGCAGACAGAATGAAAACCACAATCACAGAAAACTAACCAAACTGATCACATGGACCACAGCCTTGTCTAGCTCAATGAAACTATGAGTCTCGCCGTATAGGGCCACCCAAGACGGATGGGTCATGGCAGAGAGTTCTGACAAAATGTGGTCCGCTGGAGAAGGGAATGGCAAACCACTTCAGTATTCTTGCCTTGAGAACCCCATGAATAGTAAGAAAAGGCAAAAAGATATGACACTGAAAGATGAACTCCCCAGGTTGGTAGGTGCCCACTATGCTACTGGAGAAGATGGAGAAATAACTCCAGAAAAAATGAAGAGATGGAGCCAAAGCAAAAACAACACCCAGCTGTGGATGTGACAGGTGATGGAAGTAAAGTCCGATGCTATAAAGAGCAATATTGCATAGGAACCTGGAATGTTAGGTCCATGCATCAAGGCAAATTCAAAGTGGTCAAAGAGGAGATGGCAAGAGTGAACATTGATATTTTAGGAATCAGTGAACTAAAATGGACTGGAATGGGTGAACTTAACTTAGATGACCATTATATCTACTATTGTGGGCAAGAATCCCTTAGAAGAAATGGAATAGCCATCATAGTCAACAAAAGCGTCCAAAATGCAGTACTTGGATGCAATCTCAAAAATGACAGAATGATCTCTGTTTGTTTCCAAGGCAAACCATTCAATATCACAGTAATCCGAGTCCATGCCCTGAAAATTGAAGAAAGTAGGGAAAACCACTAGACCATTCAGGTATGACTTAAATCAAATCCCTTACAATTATACAGTGGAAGTGACAAATAGATTCAAGGGATTAGGTCTGATAGAGTGCCTGAAGAACTATGAATGGAGATTCATGACATTTTACAGGGGGCAGTGATCAAGACCATCACCAAAAAAAAGAAATGCAAAAAGGTAAAATGGTTGTCTGACAAGGCCTTACAAATAGCTGAGAAAAGCAGAGAAGATAAAGGCAAAGGAGAAAAGGAAAGATATACCCATTTGAACACAGAGTTCCAAACAATAGCAAGGAGAGATAAGAAAGCCTTCCTCGGTGATCACTGCAAAGAAATAGACGAAAACAATAGAGTGGGAAAGACTAAAGATCTCTTCAAGAAAATTAGAGGTACCAAGGGAACATTTCAGGCAAAGATGGGCACAATAAAGGACAGAAATGGTATGGACCTAACAGAAGCAGAAGATATTAAGAAGACATGGCAAGAATACACAGGAGAACTATACAAAAAAGATCTTAATGACCCAGATAAATACAAAGGTTTGATCACTCACCTAGAGACAGATATCCTGGAATGCAAAGTCAAGTGGGCATTAGGAAGCATCACTACAAACAAAGCCCATGGAGGTGATGGAATTCCAGCTGAGCTATTTCAAATCCTAAAAGATGATGCTGTGAAAATGCTGCACTCAATATGCCAGCAAATCTGGATGTAATTCAGCCCGCAGATGTAATTAAACTGCCTTCTTGACGTCTCCCTTGATATCTCATAGACACACCAAACTTACCATCTGCAAAATTAAACTTTTTATTTTCTGCTAGAACAACTCCAGCCTTGAGTATCTCAGTAAATGAAATTAACATCTATCCACTTACAGAAGTCAGAAGGCTAGGAATCATCCCTATCTCCTTTTTCCTCCCTCCCATATCCAATCCATCAACAAATTCAGTTACTTTTATCCCCCCAAAATATCTCTAATCTGTCTTTCCAAGACAATCACTCCAACCCTGCAAAACAATTCTAACAGATCTTACCTCTTCTACTCTCACCAGCCTCATTCATTCTCCACATAAAAGCCAGGGCAATCTTTAAGTGATGTAAGTCAGATTGTATCACTCTCTGCTTAAAAGACCTCCACAACTTTCCATGACATTGAATAAAATCTAAGTTTTTTTTATCACTCTGTATCTTTGTATCCATTAGGTACTCATGGCTCACTGCCTAGAGGTTGAGATCTTGTCGTGGACCTAATAAAAAACAAGAGGAAAAAAAGAAGTAGCTCCAAAAAACTTTTTTTTTTCTGTCCAGTCTTTTAATGGAGAAGGCAATGGCACCCCACTCCAGTACTCTTGCCTGGAAAATCCCATGGGCGGAGGAGCCTGGTAGGTATCTGCAGTCCATGGGATCGCTAAGAGTCGGACACGACTGAGTGACTTCACTTTCACTTTTCACTTTCATGCTTTGGAGAAGGAAATGGCAACCCATTCCAGTGTTCTCACCTGGAGAATCCCAGGGACAGAGGAGCCTGGTGGGCTGCCATCTCTGGGATTGCACAGAGTCGGACACAACTAAAGTGACTTAGCAGTAGCAGTAGCAGTCTTTTAATTCACTTATATATTTAAAATGTATGTGTGTAAATATATATATACATATATATATAAACAGAATATTTAAATTTGGAATCATATCATAACTATCTTAAAACTTAATTTTATATCCTATGTCATTTTTCAATGAAAAATCTTTAATGAAAATTTTTTAATCTTTGAAAGGATATTATTAATAATGGACAAAGTTGTAGTGTGAAGAGGCATAATTTATTTAGTCATTCTCATATGATGAATGTTTGCAGAGTTTTCGCTGAGTCTTGGGGTTACCATTCTCATGTGTAAACCTTTTATAGCATAGGCTGCAGTCCATGGGGTCGCCAAGAGTCGGACACGACTGAGCAACTTCACTTTCACTTTCCACTTTCATGCATTGGAGAAGGAAATGGCAACCCACTCCAGTGTTCTTGCCTGGAGAATCCCATGGATGGAGAAGCCTGGTAGGCTGCAGTCCATGGGGTCGCACAGAGTCGGACACGACTGAAGCGACTTAGCAGCAGCAGCAGCAGCTGATTTTTCTTATAAAAGGTTTCTAGAAGTGGAATTATTGGGTAAATAAGTATGAATATTTTTGTGGTTCTTGATGGATCTTGCAAAACTACTTTTCAAAAGTGCTCATTTGCTTGACAACTGACCCTCTGGACTGTCTGGAGATTTGGCAGTGTGTTCATCACGTTGCAGAACAAACACCTGTCTTTCTACCTGGCTTACGGTGGATACTGTGAGCCCACGGCCACCTTCTCCTGTGTGGCCCTCCTAACAGACCCCTACAAGCACAGTTCACACAGTACTTGTTTCTCAGAGCCAGCAATCTAAAGGGCTAGGTGCTCTCAAAAGAAATGCAGCCGCATGAGGTGACTTGGTCCTGGTCAGTTCCATGAAGGGCTCCAGAGAAGACTGCAGAACCAAGAACCAGGAGGTGCTCCAAAGAGCTCAAATTTGAATAAACACTGCATGCTCAGTCCCTCAGTGGTGTCCAACTCTTTGCAACCCCATGGCCTGTAGGCCACCAGGCTCCTCTGTCCATGGGATTTCCTAGGCAAGGATACTGGAGTGGGTTGCCATTTCCTTCTCCACAAAATACTTTGTAAGTCAAAATTAATGAATCTCTGTGACTACATGATATATGTCAATTAATCCTAAATTTCATCTCAACCTTTATGAAGTTACTTATATATTCTATTTTACTGAGGAATGTAGGTACATCTTAATTTCTTGCTTATAATGTGGAGTGGGTCTGCAAAGACAGGAGTTTGTGTTGTGTCTGACTCTTAGCCCGCCAGACTCCTCTGTTCACGGAGATGCTTCAGAAAAGAATACTGGAGTGTGTAGCCTATCCCTTCTCCAAGGGATCTTCTGACCCAGGAATCAAACCAGAGTCTCCTACATTGCAGGGAGATTCTTTACCAGCTGAGTTACCAGGAAGAGCCTACTGTGTTCTAAGTTGGCTCTCATTTAGGGCCTTTATATGAAGTCCTGCACATCCACATCTGTGGATGCTGCCTGGAGAGGATGCTGCCTCTCCAGGATCTCCATAGAGTCACTCCTAGTTGCTTGCTAAACTCTGCCAGCCAGGCTTGCAAATACCTAGAACATACCAAAATCTACACTGCTGTTCCCTTTTCTCCCATCCCCTCTCCTGACTGGCTCCTTCTCCTCCATTAGTTCTCAAATTAAATGTAACCTCTTCAAAGGGATCTTTCAAACCAGTCCATCTAAAATAGGTACACGCTCCCTGCCTCCAACTTTCATATTTTCTGTTTGCCTTATTTCCTCCATAACACTGCTATCTGCAGTTTATTTTGTCTGCTCATTCTATATTTCCCATTAGACTAATGAGCTCCAGTAAGGCAGAACACATATGACTTGTTTTCTGTGGTATCTTTAGGACCTGATCCTGTGACTGGCCCAAAGCAGATTTCAATAAATTGCCAATGAATGAATAAATGAATGAGAATTTATTCTTCAAGGGAGGAGGAGGACCAAGCAAGGAAGATTTGTCTTGGACTCCAACTTGAGATGCTGGAGGCACTCATCCTTCTTTGTTCTAGGCACACCCAGATAGGTTTAAAAAGGAACATTGGGGGTTTTCCCCAAAAGAAGTTTTCATGAAAGCTCTTGTAACTTAGTAACTTATCCTCTTGGCTTGGCGTTGGTGGGGGGGGGGGGGGGGGGGTGGTATGGTGCGGGGCGGGGTGAGGGGGAGTGAAAGTGGCTCAGTGGAGTCCGACTCTTTGTGATCCCATGGACTAGCCTGCCAGGTCCCTCTGTCCATGGAATTCTCCAGGCCAGAATACAGGAGTGCGTAACCGTTCCCTTCTCCAGGGGATCTCCCCACGGCATCAAATCCAGGTCTCCTGCATTGCAGCCGAATTCTTTACCGTCTGAACCACCAGGGGGTGGGGGGCGTGGATTTAAAACCCGGCTTAAAACTAGGTTAAAAGGAAAGGAAATCGTTTGGAACAGATGTGCGGTTCACCAGATTGGGGCTCTTCATTTTGCATCCTCCCCTCCCGTTTCTGGGCTTCCCAGATGGCGCTAGTGTTACCACTAGCCGAACGCCAATGCAGGAGACTTGAGAGACGCCAGTTCGATCCCTGGTTCGTGAAGATCACCTGGAAAGGTAAATGGCAACCCACTCCAGTATTCTCGCCTGGAGAATTCCATGAACAGAGGAGCCTGGCGAGCCACAGAGCATGGGGTCGCAGAGTCTGACGCGACTTAGCACGCACGCACTCCCGTTTCTAACGGCTCCACCCCTTCCTGTGGCAACGAGTGGCTTTGGCTTAGGGTCTGGCACCAAAGACCCACTTCGTCCTCGTTGATTATTCATGAAGTGGGTGGATCTGTGTGTGTGTTTGGGGGGGGTCCTTAATATTTATAAGGGGGCGGAGTCTCCTTTCTGAGGGAGCTCAGGGAGGGTTCTAAAATATTCCTCACGGAGGACGGCACTATGGGGTCCGGGGGCGGGGCCTTCTTCCCGCTGGGGCTCCTGGGAGGATTCTAAAATATTCTCGAGGCCAAGGGGGCGCCTGCGAGACTGGAACGCAGCTTCGGAGCCGACGGGAGCTGGACGTTCCCTCTTCCTGGCGACAAAACCTTGAGGAAATTTTCTTTTCTAAATATTAAGAAATTTGAGGAGGTGGGGCAGAACGACCAAGTCCCATTTTCCTGTGATCCTTTAGCCGGAAAACTGTCAAAATCTGTGGTAAAAAAAATTTTTTTCCCCAATAATTTCTAGAGATAAGTTTCATCTTTCCATGGACTGGAGACAGTCAAAAATGCATCCCAGTGTGGTTTGACTCTTAAATTGGAAAGTTTTTCTTTTATGGCCTCTCTGGTTTACCTCTTTGAAGATATTTTGAGCTTATTCCGGAGCACGGGGGGATGGGTCTCTTCAAAGGGTTTTCTTATGTTAAAACAAAATAGAAATCCTGCTGAATTGCTATTGGAAGGTTTTCTCAGAGAAGAGGGAGAAAAGTTCATCCAAGAGGTACTTAAAGCCTTTCAAACGTGGGCAAAAGTAGTGAGACGGAACAGGGCATTGAAACGTCATCGTATTACGATTATTTGGGTTCGTGATTCTCATTCTCTAGAGGGCTGAGAGGAAACCAGAAATTATTTGGGATTACACCTTTAGGATTATCAGGAAGTCTTGTTATCTACCCTGGAACGTTCAGGTCTGACTGAGAAAAAGAAGGAATTGTAAGAGGAGACTTTAGTTTTAGCAGGATTTAGATCACTGTATTTTAACTTCTCTCAGAGGTTTAAAAATATATAGTGTGTGGTTGACACACTAAAGCCCCCCAGGTTTTAGGTGTCAGTGAGTTTCTGAAGAGCCCGCAGGCTCCCACCCAAGTCCCAGGTTACACAGTGCTCAGAGAAACAGAACAAAACCTAGGCCAGGTGTATATTTTACTATAATGAAAAATGTTCTTAAATGCCTACTGTGAGAAGTTAAAAACAATCTTATGGGGAGGAGGGAGGATGGTTCAGGATGGGGAACACATGTATACCTTTGGCGGATTCATTTTGATATTTGGCAGAACTAATACAATTATGTAAAGTTTAAAAATAAAATTATTAAAATAAAAAAAAAGTACCTCCATCCTCCCCCCAAAAAAAAATAATCTTATGGATTGAATAAATTAATATTCTTTCATTTGGTGAAATCCCATGCAGTCCTTTTAAAAATATATACTTGTAGAAATATAACTATTGGTATGGAAAGAAATGACAATTTTAATTACAACTGAAAAGGATTACAAAATAGTGTGAACAGTGATTTCCTCTGTTTTTGTAAAAAAGAAACATATGGAAAACTCTAGAATGTTATGAGCCAAAGGGCTTGATTTTGTGCTAAAAACCAAATGAATTTAATATTCTTCTTTTTGTTTTGCTGTATTTTGTAAAAATTTTTGACAGTGCATGTTACTTGTGTAATTTTAATGATTATTTAAAAATATCTACTAGCAAAGCACTATGTAGGGTATAGTTTTAAGGGAAATTCACAATATACTTTTCACTAAGCACTAAATTTCTTGGCCACATTTTCAATTATACAGCTGATTTTAAATTGATGTAAATTGACACGAAACCTTTTAGATGAATAAGTAGCAATGTGATTTTTTAGCAATTTTGTGCCAAAAGGAGAAAATGCATTTTGGTCAGATATATTTGTAACTCTTTGATGAAATGTCTTAGTTGTTTCTTCAGAAATAAGGAGCCCTAGATTGGAGTTATAGTTATGCATGTGTACATATGCATGTACATATTTACATATTTACAAAAGAGTGTTTTCTGAATAGGAAAAGGAAAGACACAAAGTCACTGTGTGTGATAACATTTTTTAAAAAGAATTATTGTTTAGTGTAAGTGAATTACTAGTAACTTCAATAAAATTCTTTCTATGAAATGTTTAGTTTGAAATAAGTTATGTAGATCCTTCCTAAGACTTGTCAGTTTAGTCGCTTAGTCGTGTCCAATCTTTGCAACGCCATGGACTGCAGCACGCCAGGCTTCCCTGTCCATCACCAACTCCTAGAGCTTACTCAAACACATGTCCATCGGGTCAATGATGCTATCCAACCATCTCATCTTCTGTCATCCCCTTCTCCCACCTTCAATCTTTCCCAGCATCAGGGTCTTTTCCAATGAGTCAGTTCTTCGCATCAGGTGGCCAAAGTATTGAAGTTTCATTATAAGCTGCTATTAAACAAAAGTGGAATTGAGGGAAAATTATTAATTTATTCTAGTCTTATTAATTTTATAAAACTTTGATTTCATCACACATAGTGAATCATAATGAAACCATCTTAATCTGTTAGAGCTAGTCAGTTTTAAAAAGCTACAAACTAAAGTCTGTTTTTCAATCTGTCTTTATTGTTTCCAACAAAAGAACATGTCAGTATTGTTTTTAAAAAATAGAAAAAGTTTTAATTCTACATTAATACTTTGAATTTTTTAAGAATTAAAGTAAAAACAACATACTAATTGACAAATATTGAATGGATTGAAATTATAATTTTTGTGTTAATTTTTTTGCTTTTTGAAAATGTCACATTTCTTTTCTTAGAATACATTTCATCTAAATACATATCTCATTTTCTACTAAAACTCTGTCTGAAATATCTGGCTAAGAGGGAAAAGATTTTTAAATATTTCATATTATGCTGGAATGAATAAATAGACTCTACTGGTTGGAATGCCCTATATTGGGCATCACATTAAAAGTTCTGTAACTATAGAGAGATAACTATTACCCATCAAAATATGAATCTTTCTATTTAAAGAAACAACATCGCTTCATCAATATAATTTCCTTTTTTCTTTGTCTCTTGTGCTTTTGTTTTCTAATCAGAGTAAATTCATGAGATAAGGAAGAGGATGACGTCTAGAGTAAATACCAGTTTCACTTTGATTCCTAACCAGAAATATAGACGTAGTAGTCGTCGATCCAGCTGTTTTTCCAACACCTTTGACTCAGATTCTCAGCCCTTATCAACGCTTGGAAATTTTAAAGCCTTGCCATTGGAAATATTCCAAATAATTCTAAAATATTTGTCAGGTGAGGTTTGGCGACTATAAGTAGGCAACATGGACACTGGAATATTTTATTTTCCCCAAGAAGTAGTTTTGTCATCTTAGACCCCGCTAGAATGTTAATGGTGTTCAGTTCAGTCTCTCAGTCATGTCCAACTCTCTGCAATCCCATGGACTGCAGCATACCAGGCCTCCCTGTCCGTGTTCACATTTAGTTTACTTTTTAAAATTTCATCATTGTTAGGTAAGTGGTACTCGGATAAAATATGACACTCAAACTCCTTAAAGTATGCTTCTAATTATGACATGGTAATTTGAGTGTTACATCCCCAAATGTTTCTAATTCATTGAGAACTAGATTTCAAACAATTTTAAGATTTTTCCCTTTTCCCCACTTTAATTATTTATTTTTAGTAGTATTATTAATAGTAGTATTATTTAGTAGTAGTATTAATGAGCTAACTTGTAAGTTCATAGACTGCTAATAGTGATGTTCTTGTATTTAAGCCATTTACATATATGTATATGTGTATATTTCTTTTGATAGTGAAGGATATCAGCATGCTAAGCATGGTGTCCAAAACAGTCAGCCAGCACATTATTAATTATATCTCAACCTCATCAGGAAGCAAAAGACTTTTACTACAGGATTTTCATGACCTTGAGCTGCCTGACAGAGAAGACACCGCTATAGTGGAACACTACAGATCTCTAGGTAATTTATGTAATATAATGAGAATTGTAACAGATAAAGAACTATACTTAATTAAGGGGGTTTTAATCATGCAATTCTGTAAGGCCTGTGGGAAATGGAATACTTCCTATTTCCATGACACTTTTACTCTTCCAGTGTGAGGACTTTCCCTTAGCAGCAATCCTTTTGTTTATTGTTTAGTCGCTCAGTTGTGTCCAACTCTTTGCGACCCTGTGGACACCAGGGGTCCTGTCTTTCAGAATCTCCCGGAGTTTTCTCAAAGTCTTGTTGATGCCATCCAACCATCTCATCCTCTGTCACCCTCTTCTCCTGCTGCCCTAAGTCTTTCCCAGCCTCAGGGTCTTTTCCAGTGAGTCGGCTCTTCACATCAGGTGGCCAAAGGATTGGAGCTTCAGCTTCAGTGTCAGTCCTTCCAATGAATATTCTGGGTTGATTTCCTTTAGGATTGACTGGTTTGATCTCCTTGCTGTCCAAGGAACTCTCGGTAGTCTTCTCCAGCACCACAAATTCAAAGCATCATTTCTTTGGTGCTCAGACTTCTTTATGGTCCAGTCTCACATCCCTGCGTGACTACTGGAGAAACCATAGTTTTGACTGTACAGACCTTTGTCAGCAAAGTGATGTCTCTGATTTTTAATACACTGTCTAGATTTGTCATAACTTTTCTTCCAAGGAGCAAGCATCTCTTAATTTCATGACTGCAGTCATCATCCACAGTGATTTTGGAGCACAAGAAAAGAAAGTCTGTCACTGTTTGCACTTTTTCCCCATCTATTTGCCATGAAGTGATGGGACTGGATGCCGCGATCTTCATTTTTTGAATGTTGAGTTTTAAGTTAGCTTTTTCAATTTCCTTTTTCACCTTGATCAAGAAACTTGATCAATTCCTGTTCGCTTTCTGCCACTGGGGTGGTGTCATCTGCATATCTGAGATTATTGATATTTCTCCCAGCAGTCATGATTCCAGCATGGGGTTCATCCAGCCCAGCATTTCACATGATGCATATAAGTTAAATAAGCAGGTGATAGTATACAACCTTGTACTCCTTTTTGAATTTTGAACCATTCCGTTGTTTCATGTCCAGTTCTAACTGTTGCTTTTTTTCCTGCATACAGATTTCTCAGGAGATGGGTAAGGTGGTCTCGTATTCCCGTCTCTTTCAGAATTTTCCAGTTTGTTATGATCCACACAGTCAAAGGCTCTAGTGCAGTCAGTGCAGAAGCAGATGTTTTCCTGAATTCCCTTGTTTTCTCTATCATCCAGCAAATGTTGACAATTTGATCTCTGGTGCCTCTGCCTTTTCTAAACCCAGCTTGTACATCTAGATGTTCTCGGTTCACATACTGTTGAAGCCTAGCTTGAAGGATTTTGAGCATAACCTTGCTAGCATGTGAAATGAGTGTGATTGTTAGGTAGTTTGAACATTCTTTGGCATTGCCCTTCTTTGGGACTGGAATGGAAACTGACCTTTTCCAGTCCAGTGGCCACTGTTGAGTTTCCAAATTTGCTGGCATATTGAGTGCAGCACTTTAACAGTATTATCTTTTAGGATTTGAAATAGCTCAACTGGAATTCCGTCACCTCCACTAGCTTTGTTTGTGGTAATGCTTCCTAAGGCCTACTTGACTTCACACTTCAGGATATCTGGCTCTAGGTGAATGGTCACACCATTGTGGTCATCCGAGTCTTTAAGACCTTTTTTGTACAGTTCTTCTGTGTATGCTTGCCACCTCTTCTGGATCTCTTCTTCTTCTTTTAGGTCCATACCGTTTCTGTCCTTTATTATGCCTTCTTTACATGAAATGTTCCCTTGGTATCTCTAGTTTGCTTGAAGAGACTAGTATTTCCCATTCTATTGTTTTCCTCTGTTTCTTCACATTGTTCATTTAAGAAGACTTTCTTATCTCTCCTTGCTATTCTTTGGAACTCTGCATTCAGATGCGTGTATCTTTTCTTTTCTCCTTTGCCTTTCACGTCTCTTCTTTTTTCAGCTATTTGTAAGGCCTTCTCAGACCACAGTCCTTTACATTATCTTTAAAGATGAGAATGCACTTTAAAGTGTCTGTCCTTGTGACTTCATGTGGACACAATGTCATCGAAGCTTATCATCTGGTGGCTTACCAGTTTAGGAAATTGATGTATTTCTATGCTTTACTTTGTGTGGATATGATGAGTTTTATCTCTGTATTTCTTTTCCTTTTCAACCATAATCTAGTTCTTAAAACATAAAATAAATTTAAATATATTATTGTGGAAAATCACTTATTCTGTTATCAGAAACAATGGTTTCCTCTCTTAAGGATGCTATGCATTTACTAATAAATCATTATGCTATTATTAAATTAACTTTAGCAAAGGAAGTTGTGGACGGTTTCTTCCCTAGATTTGTAATCGTTTATATCTTTCATCCCATTCATTGATTTCATTCTTCCTGAGAATGAGAATAAAATTCTAATTTTGACTTGACTTAATGACACCAGTTTAATTATGAAGCTACCTGTAGTTAATCAAAACATGGCAATGAAACAAAATATCTGATGTTGAGAGTAAGTTAAGTGAATATTACCTTTTAGTATCCCAAGGATGCCTAGTTTTCAAATAGTGAAATAAGACTGCATAGATGTGAAATACATCAAACTGTATTTGATAAGTATACTTAATAAGACTAAATGAAAAGTATGTGATCTAGTTACAATGTTATTGGTTTCAGTACTTATGATTAAGCTTAGTAAAGCTTGCAAATGAATACATCAATTACTTTTTGCCACTTATTGTAAATATCTTTTTTCAAACATCATCAGTTGTGGAGGAAGTGGTTCTTGGGAAAAGCTTATTCTTTAGTTTAATTAGAAAGAATTTTTTTCTCTCTGATCAGGCTCAATTGCATAAACAAACAAAAAGCATTAAGACAATTATGTGGATAATTCAGTTAAAAATACAGATATGTGTTGATCTTTAAAGGTAGCTTTTAAATGTGGTTTTATTCATGTAATGATTTCAACCTTCCATTTAAATTTGGTGCAGACAGCTAGCTTATGACTGATTCTTTAGATAAATGTTTGATGTACTTACCATTTCCTCACATTGCCATTCCTGTGTTCTTGTTTTCCGACATTAAAATAACATTTTCACAATTCTGCATTCTGAGGTTTATACATTTTAATTTGCTGCTTCATACAAAACAGAGCAGATGGCCAGTGTGAAAAGAACAGTACATCTGATCTATTTTAGTGAGAAGAAATTAAAGAAGTTGGTCTCTAAAGGATATAACAGAGCACCTGTGTTAAAAAATAAATAAGTCAACTGGCATTGGTTTTTATGAGAAATTGCAACCCTTAAAAATAGGCATTCTGCATTTAAAAAAGCAACCAGCATGCAATTAGAGTTTACAGTTCCCCGGCTATGATATGCCTTGAGACTGGATGCCAGAACATGAAAGGAAAAGAACTCAGCCCGAAAGCCAAACACTGAAAATGTCTTTTTATGTACAAAAATAAGACGAGTTTATCTTTAAAATGCAATCCTGGTAATGTGTTGCCCAAACATAGCAACTTCTAAAAATAAGTTCAATTCCCATAGATTCTAAAGAATTATATAGTTTTTTGTATTATGTAAAAAAGTAAATGCAGAGAAGATGAAGACTAAAGAAAGTCATGATATTCAGGTATGCATTTTCTTACCATATGTCTTATTTTTAGTTTGAGGATATTTGCCCTTATAGGAATGTTAACAATATATTGCCATTTTAGGAGAACAGAACACTTAAAGTTTGAGAAAACAAATTATACACTTCCTGTCACTGTAGTTCAAGTTACATAGCTCACTGGGAAATTAAAGGCTTTTAAAAAAAATATGTAAACACAAAATTCTATACATTCTTAACATGTGAGCCCCATAAAAGGATATCTTTAAAGAAATAAATAAATATTTCATCCAAACTGGATACTTTCTGTGAGGGAAAAAAGCCTTCTAATCTCTGAAATTTCAAGTACTTATGACTAAGTTTTGTACAGTATTTGGAGAAAAGAATACAAAATCTCTTCTCTCACTCTTTCCATTAGCAATTCTTAAAACATTTTCCCTTGTGGACATGAGGCTAATTTTAAGAGATACCAGGAAAAAAAAAGAGATACTGGAAAATGTTTTCTATGGAATAAAGACAGTAGAGTTTCCCAATTGTGTTTTGTATTTGGTTATTGTTGTCTTTTGGGGGGCTTCCCTTGTAGCTCAGTGGGTAAAGAATCTGTCGGCAGTGCAAGAGACCTCCCTTGGAGAAGGAAATGGCAACCCACTCCAGTATTCTTTCCTGGAGAATCCCATGGACAGAGGAGTCTGGCAGGCTACAGTCCATGGAGTCCACCATTGTTATCTTTTTAAATTGAAATACTTTCTTAAATCTATTCTATAGCACCAATTTCACAGTTTTTTGTAAGATTTCATGTCATAGCCTCTTGGGTGAATACCAGAATCATCCTTGGTAAACACATGTATTACAAGCGTTGTGCACCCTTCCTCCCAAACTTCCCCTTAAAAACACTGGTATCAGCTCACAGTCCGTTAAGGTACATCTCACTTTCAGGAAACATTATGCTGTGAGTTATAGATATTCTTAAGTTAATTACATTGTTGTTGTTTTCTTTCATGTGTCTCTTTACTTTCTCAGGTCTACTATTTAAAAGATGTACATTGCTGCTACCCACAAAGGAAAGACTAAAGTACATTCACAAGATACTTGCAGATGTAAGATCATACTTCTAAAATAGTTCACAATCTTGATTTCCAGTAAAGATGTTTTATTATTAATGTCTTATACTTGTTTTAAATCTGTATTTATTTTTATGGAATTTCATGAATTAGTACTAAAAATTGATTGATGATAATTAATACTTTACCAAGTACTCAGATTATAAAACACCAAAATGTAGTATAGGAGTATTTTCACTCAAGTGTATTAGGTTTATCAAAGTAGTAAAAGTATTTTTACCTCGTGGGAATTCTGAAGATGTTTTAAAGTGATGATGTAGATATTTTATTAAAATGGAAATAATTTCCAAGTGTTAACATTTTACTGTTTAAATATTAAAAGCATTTTAAATATATAAAATGACAAACCTTTTATGACAATTTATGATTTGGAAATGTGTATTAATGTGTTAGGGCATAATCTCTGTTAGACATTGAGTTTTATTATATAAGTCCAAATATATATCTACTATTGCTGATTCAGTTTTACACTCAATAGTATGCAAACTGTTTCCACTGGCTTTTTTCATGTCAGTGTTTGCATTAAGTTCAGCCTCTAGGTTATTGCAGCAACTTCCAAGATGATCTTCCTACCATTCATTTCTTCACTCCCCAAGACATTCTGTATGCTGAATCACTTTCATCAATTTAATTTTCTTGCTTAAAAATCTTCCAGTGGTTACTCAATTTCATCACAATAAGGTCCAAAGTCCACAGGTGGTATTTAGGTTCTCCTTGACAGGGGCTTCCCTGGTGGCTTAGAGGGTAAAGCATCTGCCTGCAATGTGGGAGACCCGGGTTCAATCCCTGAGTTGGAAAGATCCTCTGGAGAAAGATCCTCTGGAGAAGGAAACGGCAACCCACTCCAGTACTCTTGCCTGGAAAATCCTGTAGATGGAGGAGCCTGGGAGGCTGCAGTCCATGGGGTGGCAAAGAGTCGGACACGACTGAGCGACTTCACTTTGACAGTGCAAGCTTAATTCCTACTATCTTGAGCCTGACTAAGCTGCTCATATCTTTCTTTCCAAATGAACCTTTTTTATTTTTATCTCTATACAATTTTCCCTTTATTGTTTCCTCACCAATACTATCTATTCATTATATTTGAATCCCACTCAAAGACATTACTTGTTTTACATCCTTCATAAGCTTTTTAAATCATTCTCAGAATGATCCTTTCCCTGATTTCATCATGTCTGATATGTGTATTTGGTCATTGCAGCACTTATACATATTCTAACCTGAAATGTAAAAATAACTTCAGGTATGTATATTGGCCTAAATAAATTGTGAGCTCCTTGAGGCAGAGACTTTGTTCTATACTTCTTTCATAATCCTCCACCTATGTAACATGATACTAATCAGTTATATAGTGTTTTAGTTATTTTCAGTTAAGATTGAAAAAGGTCATTACATATTTCCACTTAATTTGAATGTCAGATCATTGTACAGTTGCACTGAAAAGGAGGAATTAATAGTTGTTCTCTTTATAGGTTTCCTGTTTTAAATTCAATGGATGTGCAGCTCCTTTGCAATGTGTAGGATTGCTATGTTATGGCATATTTTTACAGGTACATTTTTTATTTACTGAAAGAAGAAAAGGAATTCTTTTTGAACTGTTAATAAGTAGAGTATGTAATCTGTCTATAAAATAATAAAAGTGATAATAATCTAAAAAGAAAACAAAATAACATTGTAAAGGTTTGAGAATGTGTTAATATGTTTGCCACCTCAGGTTTTCTTCTTGGATTTCTCACTAGTAAGAAATGTTTAACATTTATATGCTCTATACCAATGTCCTTGAAGTTTCCAGCCAATTGTAATGACTGGAAATATTGTAGGGTACAGAGTGTGGATGTGTAATGAATTTTAAGTCTTGGGCTAGTTATTGGGATGTGATTTTAGAAATCAACTGTATTTTAAAAATTGTGACTATAGGAAATGATAGATACAACTGATTTTAGTATGGGGCTTCCCAAGTGGTGCTTGTGGTAAAGAACCTGCCTGCTGAAGCAGGAGACAAAAAAGACCCAGGTTCGATCCCTGGGTTGGGAAGTTCCCCTAGAGAAGGACATGATAATCTGCTCCAGTATTCTTGTGTGGAGAATACCATGGATAGAGATGCTTGGCAGGCTATAGTCCATGGGATTTCAGAGTCGGATATGGAGTGCAACACCTCAGGCTTCGTTGTCCTTCACTATCTCCTGGAGTTTGCTCAAATTTCTGTCCATTAAGACAGTGATGCTATCTAACCATCTCATCCTCTGCCACCCCCTTCTCCTTTTGCTTTCTCAGCATCAGGATCTTTTCCAATGAGTCGGCTCTTCGCATCAAGTAGTCAAAGTATTGGAGCTTCAACATCAGTCCTTCTGATGAATATTCAGGGTTGATTTCCTTTAGGATTTATTGGTTTGATTTCCTTGAAGTCCAGGGGACTCTCAAGAGTCTTTGCCAGCACCATAATTGAAAGCATCAATTCTTTGACGCTCAGCTTTCTTTCTGGTCCAACTCTCACATCCATACATGATTCTTGGAAAAACCATAGCTTTGACCATGTGGACCTTTGTCAGCAAAGTGATGTCACAGCTTTTTCATACGCTCTCTAGGTTTTTCATAGTTTTATTTCCAAGGAGCAAGCATCTTTTAATTTCATAGTTGCCGTCATTGTCCGCAGTGACTTCGGAAAAGAAAATCTGTCACTGTTTCCACTTTTCCTCATCTA
Organism: Bos taurus; assembly: GCF_002263795.3. NCBI lineage: Eukaryota > Metazoa > Chordata > Mammalia > Artiodactyla > Bovidae > Bos > Bos taurus. The sequence continues at coordinate 39,519,770 of NC_037346.1, read as the reverse complement.
TTTGCCATGAAGTAATGGAACCGGATGTCATGATCTTCTTTTTTTACAATGTTGAGTTTCAGGCCAGCTTTTCACTCTCCTCTTTTGCCCTCATCAAAAGGCTCTTTAGTTCCTCTTCACTTTCTGCCATTAGAGTGGTATCATCTGCTTATCTGAGGATGTTGATATTTCTTCCAGCAATCTTAATTCCAGGTTGGGATTTATCCAGCCTGGTATTTCAAATGATGTACTCTGCATAGAAGTTAAATAAACAAGATAACAATATACAGTCTTTATATATATATATATATATATATATATATATATATATATATATATATATACAGGCTGTATATACAATATACAGTCATACTCCTTTCCCAATTTTGAAGCAGTCTGTTGTTTCATGTCTGGTTCTAACTGTTGGTTCTTGACCTGCATACAGTTTTCTCAGGAAGTAGGTAAGGTGATCTGGTATTCCCATTTCTTTCAGAATTTTCCACAGTTTGTTGTGATCCACTTAGTGTAGTTAGTGAAACAGAAGTAGATGTTTTTCTGGAATTTCCTTGTTTTCTCTGTGATCCAGCGAATGTTGGCAGTTTGGTCTCTGGTTCCTCTGCCTTTTCTAAACCCAGCCTGTATACCTGGAATTTCTCGGTTCACGTACTGCTGAAGCCTAGCTTGAAGGATTTGGAGCATAACCTTGCTAGCATGTGAAATGAGTACGATTGTTAGGTAGTTTGAACATTATTTGGCATTGCCCTTCTTTGGGACTGGAATGGAAACTGACCTTTTCCAGTCCTGTGGCCACTGCTCAGTTTTCCAAATTTGCTGGAATTTTGAATGCAGTACTTTAACAGCATCAACTTTTAGGATTTGAAATAGCTCAACTGGAATTCCATCACCTCCACTAGCTTTGTAGCAGTGCTTCCTAAGGCCCACTTGACTTCACACTTCAGGATGTCTGGCTCTAGGTGAGTGACCACACCATCTGGTTATGTGAGTCATTTATACCTTTTTTGTATAGTTTTTTGTATTCTTGCCACCTCTTCTTAATCTCTTCTGCTTCTCTTCGATCCTTACCATTTCTGTCCTTTATTGTGCCTATCCTTGCATGAAATGTTCCTTGATATCTCCAATTTTCTTGAAGTGATATCTAGTCTTTCCAGTTCTACTGTTGTCCTTTATTACTTTGTACTGTTCACTTAAGAAGACTTTCTTATCTCTCCTGGCTATTCTCTGGAACTCTGCATTCATTTGGGTATATCTTTCCCCTTGTCCCATGCCTTTCGCTTCTCTTCTTTTCTCAGCTATTTGTAAAGCCACCTCAATCACTTTGCCTTCTTGCATTTCTTTTTCTTTGGAATGGTTTTGGTTACCACCCCCTGTACAATGTTACAAACCTCTATCCATAGTTCTTCAGGAACTCTGTCTCCCAGATCTAATCCCTTGAATCTGTTCATCACCTCCACTGTGTAGTCGTAAGGGATTGATTTAAATTCTACTGTAGTCTGAAACTAAGTCACGGTATGGTTGTGAGTCAGCTATCTAAAGTGCTCTAGGGTTTGGGCCTTTCTCTGTTATTTTCCTCATAACTGTCAGAGGTCAGGATTCAATACCATTTAGTTCTCTGAAAAGAGACTCTCAATGCAACCACAAAGAAATTGGATTTTGGAGCATTTCTAGGTTTCGTTTAATATAAAATTTCCTATGAATTTTAACAGTCCCATACTGGATAAAAATTGCACATCACCCTGATTTTGTGCTGCAACAGCTGATGGTCATAAGGCAATAGTGACTTATGTTTTGATTTGATGGTTTGAATATCTGCAATGTTTCCTTTATTTTATCACTCTCAGACCTTAACCGCAGGTTGGGATGAACTCGAGTGCCATCGTGTTTATAATTTCTTATGTGAGCTGACTCATCTGTCCCGCAAGATGCAGACAGTGGTCTGCAGCAAACCAGGTAAAGAACTAAAATTCAGAGATGACATTATACGGAGATTAAAATAGAAAAAAATAACATAGTTCTAAAGTGTATTTTTGTTTGTTTGTTTGTTTTCAAGTAATTCCAGCAGAAAGCTTCCCTTTTTATTCCTATTATATAGCAATCTAAATCAACAAGAAAAGAACTTCCTAAAAAAATTATGAACACTAATTTAATTAAACAGTAACTTTTAAAAACCAAAGACAAACAATATGACACACACTGTTTTGGTAAAAAACTGAGAAACAGAATATTAACCAAGAATATTAAACAAAAACAACAACTTTTAGTCCCCCATCCCCTGTTCCTATATCAACTAAAGATTCTTAACTTAAAGCACTTGGATATTCTTGGAAAGTAATATTAAAATGCACAATAACATTTCTGCATTACATTTTCATAGTATTAGAAGAATAGTAAATGCATATTCTTTTATTCAAAATATGGAAATCTGAAATATTAAAACAAATTTGACAAAATTATAATTGGTTTGTGCTGGGTTTTACCTAGTTTTAACACAAATAGTGATTTTTATTACGTACCACATATATTTGAGGGCATAAGAAATATATTTTTCTTGATTGTACAAAATGCTTCACAGCAAAAAGCTTAAATACAACTCTCTAGGAACACTTCCATGTTCTTATCAATGACCATAAAGTGAAGAGAGGATATTTCAAGTTTCTGAGTGTCAGTGTAGGGGAAAGTGGGATGGAAGGTGACTGACATCCACACACAGTTAGGTGACTGGCAAGGTCATCTAATTAGGAGGCTGCAGAGTTGTGGATGGAACCCAGGATTTTCTTATCTAAAAATGCTGCAGATTCGTGTACTCAAGAAGAAGGGGCTGCTGCTGCTGCTGCTAAGTTGCTTCAGTCGTGTCCAACTCTGTGCAACCCCATTGACGGAAGCCCACCAGGCTCCCCCGTCCCCGGGATTCTCCAGGCAAGAACACTGGAGTGGGTTGCCATTTCCTTTTCCAATGCATGAAAGTGAAAAGTGAAAGGGAAGTCGCTCAGTCGTGTCCGACTCTTAGGACCACATGGACTGCAGCCCACCAGGCTCCTCCGTCCATGGGATTTTCCAGGCAAGAGTACTGGAGTGGGGTGCCATTGCCTTCTCCTAAAGTGTATTTTAAAATAAACTGCAGTGTTTACTTGTAGAAAGAGGACAAAGAGATGTAAGGGAATGATAAACACTAAATCAAATAGTGAGGCAGAAGTGGCCTGTAATTACAGAAAGAGATGAGCTCAGAGGGTCTTCAACCATATTAATAATATTTTATTCCTTAAACTGGTGGAGGATACAAAGGTGTTCATTATAATATTCTTTAAACCTTTATATATACCTGAAATATATCATTTTTAAAAATTAAAAGAAATCTATAATTTAGCACTGTCACTCTGAGAAACTCCCACAGTGTGCACAAGGCGACATGTATAAGAATGAGCATTACAGGGAAGACTGCCAACAACCTAATGCCTGTTGTCAAGAGAATGGATAAATGAATTGTGGCATATTTACACAATTAAAATGAGTTAACTAGAGCCATGTGTATTTTTAATATGGATAAATCTCAAAATATAATTTGAGAGAAAAGCCTACCAAACAATACTTTTAATATGGTACCATTTATATACATATTAAAAACATGTAAAATAGTTCTATATATTCTTTATGGTTATATACATATGTAAAAAAATATAAGAACATAGTTGGGAGGTATGATAGTTAATTTTGTGTGTCAACTTCAATAGTCCATGGTACCCAGATATTTAATCAAACATTATTCTAGATGTTTGAAATTATTCTTTAGATAAGATTGACATTTAACTCAGTAGACTTTGAGTAAAGCAGATTACCCTCCATAATGTGGGTGGGCCTCATCCAATCACTTGAAGGCTTTAATAGAAAATGACTCTTCTCCCCAAACAAGAAAGAATTCTGCCAGCAGACTGGACTTGAATTAGAAGTCCCCACCTTGTTGGAGCCTGCCAGCCTACCCTGTAGATTATGGACTTGACAAGCTTCAGTGATCTGCATAAGCAAGACAAATCCTATGTGTATATACACATCCTGCTACTTTTGTTTCTCTAGAAAGCACTGATTAATACAGCAGGAACAAAACCCAATTCAAGATGGTGATTATCTCTAGGGAAGAAGGGAATTGGGACTGATAAACAAGAAGTTTTAACTGTATGAATAATGTTTTTTTTTTAATTCTGAAGCAAATATAACAAAAAGATTTGACAAAACTAGATGATCAGTATACAGTGTTTGTTATAGTATCTCTGTTTTTCTGTCAGCTTGAAATATTTCATTATGAAACAAATCATGGCAGAATTTTTTAAGGCAGATATAGAAGCCCAGTGAAACAATAGCAAAATTAATTTATCATGTCCTTCTCTTGATCAGAAAGCTTTATTAGTTCCTGATATCTTCCCTGGTAGTTCAGCAGGTAAAGAATCTGTTTGCAGTGCAGGAGACTTCGGTTTGATTCCTGGGTCAGGAAGATCCCCTGGAGAAAGGGTAGCTGTTTCTCCAGTAGTGGGAATACTACCCACTCCAGTATTCTTGGGTTTCCCTGGTGGCTCAGTTGGTAAAGAGTCCTCCTGCAATGCGGGAGACCTGGGTTTAATCCCTGGGTTGGGAAGATCCCTTGGAGGAGGGCATGGCAACCCACTCCAGTATTCTTACCTGGAGAATCACCACGGACAGAGGAGCCTGGTGGGCTGCAGTCCAAGGGGTTGCAAAGAATCGGACACAACTGAGGAACTAAGCACACTAAGCAATTGATATCTTCAAAATAAAGTCCAAACTATCCTGCTCTTCATATACTAATCCCAACCTACCTTTCCAAACTTACTGCCTACTACTCTCTGTATCAGTTTGACACAGGGATATTGCTCTGTATCACAGATTCCTCTTACACATTTCTACCTCATACCTTTCATTCATTCTCTTTTTCCTGAAATGCCATGTCTCCTTTTCATCCTTTAAGACCCAGTTTACTTGATCTTCCCTGATCTCCTTAGACCTGCAGTAATCTCTCTCCTCTAAACTTCTGAGCTACTTGACACTTGACTTAACACATCAAGAAATACTTATTTACACATGGCCTTGGTGTGAGGGCTTCCCTGGTGGCTCAGAAGCGTCTGCCCGCAATGTGGGAGACCCTGGTTTGATCCCTGGGTCGGGAAGATCCCTTGGAGAAGGAAGTGATCCCCTAGAGAAGGAAATGGCAACCCACTCCAGTACTCTTGCCTGGAGAATCCCATGGAGGCAGGAGCCTGGTAGGCTACAGCCGACGGGGTCGCAAAGAGCCGGACACGACTGAGTGACTTCACTTTCACTTTTTTTTTTTTTGGTGTGTTGGTAGACTTTCCATTTACACTTATGTCCAAGTAAGTAGATCATAAGTAGTATAAGAATATAAAATGTAAAGTGGTGTCACCACCATGGAAAACAGTTTGGTCATTCCTCAAAAAACTAAATGTAGAGTTATATATGGCCCAGTAATTCCACTCCTAGGCACCTAACTAAGGAAATTGAGAGCAGGAACTTGAACAAATACTTGTACAACAGAATTCACTGAAACATTATTTTCAATGGCCAAAACCAGGAAACAACCCAAGTGTTCATCAATAGATGAATGGATAGACAAAATGAGGCATATATATACAGTGGAATATTATTCAGTCATAAAAAGGAGTGAAGTTTCTGGCCACACCATGTGGCTTGCAGGATCTTAGTTCCCTTACCAGAGATCGAACCTGGGCCCCAGCAGTGGAAGCACAGAATCCTAACCATTGGACCACCAGGGAATTCACAGGAGTGAAGTTTTGATATAGGCCACAACATGGATGACCTTTGAAAACACATGCTAAGTGAAATAAGTCAGACGCAAAAGGACAAATATTGTATGGTTCCACTTCTGTGAGGCACCTAGAACAGGCAAATTCATAATAACAGAAAGTAGACTAGAGGATACCTGGGACTGGGGGGAGAGAGGGGAATGGAGAGTGATTGCTTAATGGTCACAGAGTTTCTGTTTGAGGTGAGAATAAGTTTTAGATAGGGTAAGAGTGATAACAGTTGAACAACATTATGATTGTAATTGATGCCACTGAATTTTATACTTTAAAAATGGCTAAAATAGCAAATTTTAGATTATATATATTTTACCACAATTTAAGAAAATAATGTAATATATCAAAAACTGTTGAATTATATATACTAAATTATATACATTAAAGTTATATGGTATGTAAATTATATGTATATTCCAATAAAGTTGTTTTTAAAAATACATGAGATACCATTTTATACCCATTTGGATGGCTAGAACCAAAACATCAGATAGCAATTGTTGGTAAGTGTGTGGGGCAATTGGAGCCCTGATACACTGCTGGCCAGAATGCAAAATGGTACAACCACTTTGGAAAACAACCTGGCAGTTCTTCAAATGATTAAGTATAGAGTTACCATATGACCAAGCAATCTTATTCCTAGGTATATCCTCTAGAGAAACATATTCATACAGAAGCTTGTAAATGAATGTTAATAGCAACATTATTCATAATAGCCAAAAGGTAGAGACAACCATCAATGGATGAATAAACAAAATGTGGCATATCTATACAATGGAATATTATCTGGCTATAACAAAGCATGAAGTATTGATACATGCTATAATGTGGATGAACCTTGGAAACATGCTTTGGAAAGAAGCCAGTCACAAAATACCATCTACTATATAACTTCATTCAAATCAAAGTTCAGAATAGGGAAATCTATAGAGACAGAAAGTAGTGGTTAGTGCTGTGGGTGATAAGGGACAGAGGGATGGGAGAGGTATAGTTAAAAGAGCAGGGCTTCTTTTTGAGGTAATGATGATGTTCTAAAATTAACTTGGTGATAGCTGCATATATCTATGAATATATTGAAAAATGGTTGAACTGTATATCCTTTAAATTGGTAAGTGTTATGGTATGTAAATTGTATCCCAGTAAAGTTGTTTTAAAAAGTAGTTCCTTGATAATCTAAAATTTTTAGAGTAAATGAAGTAACATTCTCAGTACAAAGCATATTAATGATGTATGTCTTTGATCTATACAATTATGCATATCAATCTAAGAAGAATGCTTTACAATTTGTCTTCATAGGAAGCGCCCGAAAACTGGAATTAAGGATCAGACTATTCTGTAGGAATGTACTGCTTGATCACTGGACCCATCGAAGTGATTCTGCGTTTTGGTTGACATGTATATTGAAACCATGGCCAATGGTGAATCAGGCAAGATTACTGTATATCATCTTCGGACCTATATCTCCTCAAGATGGTGAGCATCTATTTCTTAGGGATGTATGTTTCAAAGCTGGTTAATTACTTTTACTTTAGGAAACATCATTTTATACCTGCTTAGTTTCATCATTCTTTTTTTTTTTGGATATCATTAGTTATTATAAAAGAGAACCATGGAAATTATTTACATGATGAAAGATTTCAGAACTTCAGTGGAATGGGCAGCTTCACATGATGCCATTTCAATTTCAGTCAACATATTTCCCAAGAATGTGACCACTGTAAATAAGAAATAGTCCTGGTTGTCTGGAACTACTTTGGTGCCTCCATATTCTGGGAAAACTTTTATCTCCAACTTTAATGCTAACTGGTTGAATCTGTCCACCCTTTCCCTTAGAGCCGGATCCAGCAGCTACCACCATTGCTTGCAATACTTTTCCTTGTGATTTTTCTGGAAGCATAATGCCTCCTTTGGTTATAGTTTCGGCTACACTTCTTTCAACTAATACATGACTCCAGCTGCCATAGTTCATACTGTGCTCTCACGCCGCAGCCACAAGGAGAGACCTCTCATCATTCTTAATAACGAAAGTGGATACAACTCTATACTACATTACACTACATTTGCTTGGATGAATATATTTCTTTTGTTCACACAGCATTATGTCAGGACTTAACCAGTTTAAAGTGTGTTGTGTAGCAGCGGGAAGCCAATCTGCAATCAAATTTTGTTTGTGTGTATAATTCAGAAAAAAAATTGGTCATAGGTAAACAATAAAAAATTGACTGGATTATTCAGTTTTGATATAAGTGTCTGGAAGATTCTGAAATACAGCATGCTCTCTTTTTGGAAGGTTATCACTAGGTTTTATTTCATTTTAGTAAGATTTTTGTCAATTGTGTAATTTCTGTTATGGATAACATTATCTTTGAACCATAAACAGTGTTTTGCTTGGTGAAACTACCTTTTCTTTACTTCATTTAGCTATTGTTGCTGTGCTTCATTGCATCAGTAAGAGACATTAAAATTTATACTGTTATCAGAATTTACCTTTCATTATGAAAGTAGCATGTATAAGTAATGGATTTCATTATGCAATCCAATTTCCTTTTTAAATAATCCATATAATCTTTATCAGAGAAGCAACTGTTCTGTCATAGCCTAGTTTTTGTTTCAATTATCATTCAGGACAGGTGGTTTGGCAGAAAATGATAGAAGGACCTACAGATGAATCCTGTCTGAAAGGTTTGGCTGAAGCCATTAAATTACTATATGACACAGGCACCAAAGAATGGACAGCAGATGATGTTATCAGTCTTGTAGATGAACTATCAGGTAAAAACAAAAAAAATTTACCGCATAGAGTAATAGAAACATATTATTAGAATACAGTTATAAAATTGTAAGGACATAAAGCAATTAAAAAAAATTTTTTTAAGTTATACATACAACTCAATTGGAAACAAATGACTTATTATCAGAAATCACTTTTTGATTTTTGAAGAGAATGCATATAATCAATTTACTTTCCTTCGGTTTTCCTTGTCAATTTTATAGATATTATTCATTGTTGTTGTTATTTGAAAGTTTCATTATTTTATTAGCTTCAGTTCAGTTCAGTTCAGTCGCTCAGTCGTGTCCAACTCTTTGTGACCCCATGAATCGCAGCATGCCAGGCCTCCCTGTCCATCACCAACTCCTGGAGTTCACTCAGACTCACGTCCATCGAGTCAGTGATGCCATCCAGCCATCTCATCCTCTGTCGTCCCCTTCTCCTCCTGCCCCCAATCCCTCCCAGCATCAGAGGGATTTCTTTTCCAATTGACACTTTTCCAATGAGTCAACTCTTTGCATGAGGTGGCCAAAGTACTGGAGTTTCAGCTTCAGCATCATTCCCTCCAGAGAAATCCCAGAGCTGATCTCCTTCAGAATGGACTGGTTGGATCTTAGTTATTCCCATTTTGCAAGTTCTCAGAAACACCTCCTAATGTTGCATAAGAGGAAAGCCCTCAAGAAAAAAAAAAAAAAAAGAGGAAAGCCCTCTCCATTTGGTACAGGAGAGATGAAACAATGTTTCCCATTCCTGCATCATCCTTTAGATTTTTAAAGTTCTCAAGATTTCTTTTCCCAAGATTAGACCACTTTGTCTGTTGACCTTTGTGGGAGAAATGCTTTGACTATATAACTAGTACATTTGTGAGAGTCACTGTGACTTGGCAATAATCTCTTTTGCCTCGTAAAGGCTGTAACTGGAAAACTAAAGCATTTTCTCCAAGATTCTCCTTTGACACTAACTGTATTTCCAATAAAGTGATATAATATTACATGTATTTAATGATCTTTACTATAGCTATTATGTAATATCTCATTAAATACTGTTTTTCCTTTAATAAAAGTGGTTCCTCGTGAGTGGCTTCTGGAGAATAATGCACGTCTCCTAATCCTAAGTGGGAACAATATCTGTTTCACTTTCATGGCTAGTAAAGCTGTGAATGGACGCACCATTGAACTGGCAAAGCTGATAGTCTTTTTGGCTTTGGTAAGTAAAAAATAAGTTTTTTCTAGCAAGTTGTTTAACGTTATAGCTGACCTACCAAGAAACTGCCATGAAGGAACTGAAATATGTACAAAACATTTTGAAAAAATAAGTATTTAAGTATATTTTTATATATACTTAAAAATTTTTAATTTATATAAAAACTATCATATTTGGAAACATTCCTTATATTAACCTCTCCCCATATCTCATATCAGGATTGTCATTATACAGCTCTGCCAAGTTATATCCTTTTTTTCCCCTTAGATTCCATTAAAAAAAAAATAAAGCACCCTATATAATTTGCTCCAGGATATTTCCTGGGCATCAGGGAGAGAATGTGGAAGTGAGTGGTGGTAGAAGTGAAACAAGATTTGTAATTGCTGAAGCTGGAGAATGGATACTAAGGGTTTATAATACTATTCTCTTTACTTTTATATAGTTAAAATGTTTTTTAAAATAAAACATTAAAAAATATATTTAATGTCCATTCATTTAACACAAATTGAGTGTTTACTATGGGCCATACACTGTGTGAGATTTTAGGACTATGGAAATTAGTAGAACAAATCCCTGACCAAAGCTGCTCACAGTCTTCTAAGAGGTATCAAAGTATGTATAAATAAATTCAGTGTGGGAACTTCCTGGTGGTCCAGTAATTAGGACTTAGCACTGTCACTGCCTCGGCCTGGGTTCAGTCCCTGGTCAGGGAACTAGATCCCATGCGCCGCAACAAAGCTCTGGCACAACTAAATAAGTAAATAATTATTTCTTAAAAGATGTGAAAATATGAAGAAAGCTACCAAATTAACTGTATTCTCAATGTAAATATTTATTTTAATAAGCAGATGTCCTAAAAAAAGAGAGAGAATTGGAATTGCATGGCTGTCTTCAGGGAACTATAAGCAGCTCAGTATGATTTCTGAAGGGGAAAATGTGCAGAAGAGGAGGAGGTGGTGGGTTTAGATAAGAAGGGAGGGGCCAGGCAGGGAGGGGCCTGGCAGACCTGCGGAGCCTGAACCACAGCAGCCACATTGCGGACATGTTTTAGGAAGCAGGGCGACACTGTCAGTTTTACTTCTTGGAAGGTGCCTTTGGCCTCACTCTAGCAAAAGGAACGGAGAGGAAGCCATTAGGGGTGGAGAAGCCTTCTCTGGTTAACATCTCAACTCTGATCACTAATTTTCTCTAAATCGCCTCAGACTTGTCTTCTGTTTATCTTCATTTACCACTGGTGTTCTTAAGCCACTATCTTTGTGAGGTAATTGTCTCCCTAAATAGGGAAACTCTTTGAAATCCAGAACTGTGTCACTTACTTCTTTCACAATGTCTTATACAGTGATTTATACATAATAAGTAGTCAATAAATCTCTCCTGTCAGATTAACATTATTTGGTTATATTATTATATAGTTTATTTTCATGCTGTACGTTATTTGGCTACGTGAACAATTTGCCATTTAGAATGTTAGTAAATCAACCTTTTTCCTTTCAGTCAGTTTTAGCTAAAAACATGTAATCCTCATTTTATTTATGTTTTAAATAAGAGCAAAATATTCCTTCTAGTCTCAAGATGGAAAGTTAATAGCATCATAGAGTTCTCTTGCCTATTGAAATTGCCTGTTTGTCTGTCACCTTCATTGGATCCCTTGAATATACAGGCCTTGTGTTTATGGTTTGCCATAGTATCCCCAGCTCTTAGCATGTGCTCAATGAATACTTACTGAATAAATGAGTAAATGAGCAGGAGCCTTTTTTTTTCATATGTTTAATAATTGGCGTTTGTTTGGCCGTGTGGCATGTGGGATCTTAGTTCCCCAGCCAGGGATAGAACTCATACCCCCTGTAGTGGAAGCACAGAGTCTTAACCACTGAACCACCAGGGAATTCCCAGTAATTGTTTTCAATATTATTTTTTTGCATTAACAGTATCCTATAATAATCTTGAACCAGGCTTTTATTTACTTCATGCTTTTTTCCCCATAAAATTTGTACCATTTGAAAGCAAAGGAGTATTAGATATTAGAGCATTTGCCATTTATAGACTCAACATACTAGGTTATTAAATTATGTTAAACTTATAAACAGTAATTGTTAGTACTATTTTCAAATTCTACAACTTTCTTCACATGAAAATTTACCACAATCGTTTGTATGTCTAAACCAGGTATCTGAGAAAGAACTATACTGCATGGATTGGGCAGTTAAAATGATGCAAAAAGTCTGTAAAGTCTTTAGCACTCCAGTGGAAAGAAATAACTTCCTGCAGAGTGTGGCAGATGCATTTGCATGTGCTATAATGGAAATGCTACAGTTAGTTATGTCTGGTGAGTATACACATAGATGGTACACAAGTGTGAGTGAAATGCATGTTAGTCTTCCCTTAAGACAAATATAATTCTGTGTAGACCTTTATTTCTAAGCAAAGAATAGAAAAATCAGTCATTGTTAGTTTTTTCATGAGATATATTTAGTTTCTAGTATTGTCACTTTTAAAATCTGGTATTGGTTTTAATGGAAAACATAAAGTTGAAGAGTCTGCTCTGAAAGGAACCAATATAATTCTGCACAGCAAGAAATCTTAACCTGTTTACTTGGCCAACTATTATAACCATCATAATAATATCCTTTATTTGTATAGTTTGCACATTATATTATTTCACAGTTTTATTAGGTGGCAAACATGATAATTAACCCTAATTTGCCAAGGATAAAACTAAGGCTTAGAGAAATCACCTGACTTGCCCAAGGTCATGAAGTTAGAAGCAATAAAATATGGACCAGCATATTTTTTTTCTGATTTCTAGTTCAGTGCTCTTAATATAATTCCATGATTTCAGTTGTTAACATCTAACTTAATGAAAATCACTAACTAGTCTTCTGTTACACAGTATTAGGGATAATATGTATGTTTTGAATAAATCATATATTTAGAAACTTAACTGTCATTTTCTTTTCTCTATGTCTGTTCCTGTGTATGGCATAGGAGATGGTGATGACGACGACAGAAGCTTTATGAATTTATTCCATCTTGTGCAGGCTCAGGCTAGCTTCCATAAAGAGGTCCTGTATTTGACCATGAATGTTCTCCCTTCCTAAATACTCAGAATCTTTGCAGTTAGAGAATACCTCACTGAACTAACGATTAGAAGAGTGTTACTTTTCCACACTCAAAGAATAGCATCCTTGGGACTTTTTATCACCTAAGTAACCTAAGAATTTAAAAGCTGCATAAAACTCTAGAAGCAACTGCTTAAATCATTATTAATATAAAAATTACAGGCAAACCCAAGAATGTTTTGAGATTTCTCTAGAAAACAAGCTGTGCCTCTCAAGCTAAATGCAACATTAGTGTTCCAAAGCAAGAGAAAATTCTGTTACATAATTAGAGCAGACCCAAATAGTGTGTCTATGTTCATTTTGCTTAGATTGTATAGACATAGCCTAGGATGTTTATGATTTGCAGTATGATGTTTTGGATTGTGCAGATACAAATCATATTTTTTTTTTTACCACCTCTTTGCATAGGATTACAGAGAACATTCAAGAAACTTCCCTGGTGGCTCAGAGGTTAAAGCGTCTGCCTCCAATGTGGGAGACCCGAGTTCGAGCCCTGGGTCGGGAAGATCCCCTGGAGAAGGAAATGGCAACCCACTCTAGTATTCTTGCCTGGAGAATCCCATGGATGGAGGAGCCTGGTAGGCTACAGTCCACTGGGTCGCAAAGAGTCAGACACGACTTCACTTTCACTTTCACAGAGAACATTGTGTTTTTTGGATCAAAAACCAAAGGAAGTATGTTTCTGTGTATATACAGATCCATACATGTATGTGTATATATACATGTGTGTGTGTGTGTATACCACATACACACACATGCGCAAACACACATATAAGTCCTTCTTTAAGACAAATAATCTAAAAAAGTCTATAAATAGAGGAAGGTATACAGAGGAGCCTGGAAGGCTGCAGTCCATGGGGTCACTGAGGGTCGGATCACTTTTCACTTTCATGCACTGGAGAAGGAAATGGCAACCCACTCCAGTGTTCTTGCCTGGAGAATCCCAGGGATGGGAGAGCCTGGTGCGCTGCCGTCTATGGGGTCTCACAGAGTCGGACACGACTGAAGCGACTTAGCAGCAGCAGCAGCAGCATATATTATCTTAACACAATCAAATCATCTTTTATTCTTTCCTGGGGATTTGAGTAAAATACTGCAAGTAAGGGAAAATATAAAGTGAAAGAAAGTAGCTATTCTGCTCCTAAAGCTTTTCTCCTTATTTTAAATACTAGGACTTGATGGTTCCAACATGAATGGTTCCAGCAATCCATGAGAGAGTGAGGTTTATCTTCACTCAAGTAAATGGATTCCAAGAAGCTCCAGGACTATTTCAGTTTGACTAGTATCTGCAACCATCACTCTTACTATTAAAATAGAAAAAATAGTGCCCAATGAGCTGAAATAATGCTGGAGCCCTCTTGGATCTCCCATTTTCTTCTCCTTGGGTTTGATCACTTTACTTCTGCTGAAGATACACCCTTTCCCACTGGACTCCTCAGAGGCTGACTTTCTTTTCCTGAGCCCTTGACATTTTAAATCATCTCTGGAACTGATGAAGGAAAGAAAAACTAGAAGATATGGAAATTACCCACAGAATTGGGATAGAAATTGTGGGAAATTCTCAAGTTCGACAAGAGGGTTAAGAGGTTTAATAGGGTTGAGAATGAGTGAAAATTGTTGAGAAAATATGAATTGTAACAAGATTTTACTACACTTTAATAGCAAAAAGACTTACCTTTATTTTGAGGGGTCAGAAATTAACTGCCTTTCTTTGATGGCTTGTCCAACTAATTCCATCAGTAGCAGGAATTTTTTTCTCCAGAGTCTAGTATTTGTATATTTATGCACAAAGTTCTTTCTTTTATCCTGATTTCATTTTCTTCTTTTCAATTTAAGGATTCACCCCCCCCCAAAAAAAGGATTCACCCACAACTAAATTATGAGGATTAAAAGTTGTCAGATACCAGAATATAAAAATAACACTTTAATTAGCTTTTTTTCCCCCTTCTCTCACTCTTTTTTCCATACGTGCTTTGGAAAGCCTAATCCATTTCTTAATCAAACACTGGTGATTCCAAATTGAGAATACTAGATTATATGGGGGAAAAAAGAAAAAAAATTTTAAGTAAAAATTTTCATATAAATAGTGAATATTTTAAATATTTCCTAGATGGATGTTAAGTTCATTGCCTTAGAGAAAGAAATTTAACATTGTGAAATTGCTTTGATTTCTTGAATTATCCAAGTCTCCACAGCAGTTATTTTCAGCATGTTTACAAAAGAATAATGGTTTAATTTAAAACATTTTTTTTAATCTGGACTGTGAATTGTGTTATACACTTCACCTGACGTGATTGCTGCAGCAAATTTTTTTTAGCTCACATTATTTTGTTATTCTTAATAATTGTGAGATTATTATCTCATCCTCCCCAGAAATTTGGAACATAAGAAAATCTGATTCATTCTTTGGATACAGTAAATAAATGATATCATCTTGTTACCAATAAAAAGTAAACTGAAAATTCTTCATTTGATTATTAATAGATAATCTTTGAGACCAAAATTGCAGTTTCCTCAACTTGGCAGTTTTTTTGCTGAATACATTTGTCATCAGCAATGAAATGTGATATCAAATTTTAAAGTGGGAAATTAACTTTCAAAAGTATATATTATTATCAATAGTATTGATGATTAAGTGATGGTAGAGGCAATCATATCACCACAAAAAGGGAGCATTTGCAAAATGAATAGCCTAAAAACAGTGGGCAACTGTCCACTTCTAACCCACTCTAGAACAGTCATGATAAAATAATGATGTAAATTGTCAACAGGTCAGATAATTTATCCTGTACCTGGGTTTCTAGCTTTTTTCCTCTTTTGATAATGGTTTCCTCAGTCTTTTTTGAGCTTGATTTACAGGATGGTTTTTATTTCCACTAGAAGACAAGCTTAACAACACATCATCATATTTATCTTTACTATGCCACCTCATGCGAAGAGTTGACTCATTGGAAAAGACTCTGATGCTGGGAGGGATTGGGGGCAGGAGGAGAAGGGGACGACAGAGGATGAGATGGCTGGATGGCATCACTGACTCGATGGACGTGAGTCTCAGTGAACTCCGGGAGTTGGTGATGGACAGGGAGGCCTGGCGTGCTGCGATTCATGGGGTCGCAAAGAGTCGGACACGACTGAGCGACTGATCTGATCTGATCTGATTGTTTCTAAACATAGACATCATACCACATAGCACTAATAACAATCTAATGACACTCATTTTCTTAGAGACTAAAGTTTATATCTTGTGAGAAATACTCTGTGCCTTATGAAACTATAGAACTTTTATCATTAATACCTTTTTAGATAATTCCTTCTCATGCTGTGCTGACCCCTCAACTTTATCATCTTCACAGTGTAGTACATACTGTACTTGGGAAGCTCAAGCAATTGTTTTATGAGGTGGCTCTCCATAAGATGAACAGTTGGCACATGATTTTATACTTTATCCATCCCTTCATGGCTTACTTGGTGCTTCCAGTTCTTCTATTAATAACAAAATATTTTATTGCCAGGATAATTATTCACCTTTGGAGATTACAGCAAGCATGAGGTGCCCAGTAAAAGGTGTAACTGGAAAAACCACATTATGTCAATAAAAAGCAAACATGAGCCTCTTTGTGTGATGATTACTCAAGAGTTAATTGCCTAACTACCCCACTCCAGTACTCTTGCCTGGAAATCCCATGGATGGAGGAGCCTGGTAGGCTGCAGTCCATGGGGTCGCTAAGTCGGACATGACTGAGCAACTTCACTTTCACCTTTCGCTTTCATGCATTGGAAAATGGCAACCCACTCCAGTGTTCTTGCCTGGAGAATCCCAGGGACAGGGGAGCCTGGTGGGCTGCCGTCTATGGGTCGCACAGAGTTGGACACGACTGAAGTGATTTAGCATAGCATAGCAATTGCCTAAGTGAATAATACTCAATTATATGATTACAGATTTGCATGTCAATATTGTAAAGGATAAAAACACAATGCTCCCACAAAAACTTCTTCCGTTATTTGATACCATACTAGCAATAGGACTCCTTTACCAGTTCCACTAGCAGGCAGCTCTGAAACCTGTAAGAGATCAGGTGATGGACATATGCTCCTTGGCTTATTGAGACATCAC
The DNA here is from genome assembly GCF_002263795.3 of Bos taurus. Taxonomy (NCBI): domain Eukaryota; kingdom Metazoa; phylum Chordata; class Mammalia; order Artiodactyla; family Bovidae; genus Bos; species Bos taurus. The sequence goes on along the minus strand of NC_037346.1, from coordinate 39,502,727 downwards.
TAACAGGAAAGATGACCCGAAAGACAGCTGTATTGGACAATCTTTCCTACGTTAAAAAAAAAGTCCCAGAGGACTAAGAACACATTTTTTTCATCAAGAAAGCAAATACAACTCCAGAAAATTCCTCAAGTAACTAGACTTAAAAAAAAGTTTATCCCTTGAAAATTTTTTACATTTAAAAAGATTAATAATTATAGATTTTCTAAGATCACTGCTTTCTTAAAGGTGCACAAAATTGAAAAATATTCATTGTTAAAGTATTTATGGTGAACTGTCTTTGATACATATTTGCTAAATTTTATTTGTTATTTATTAATGTTAATAAAATACAATTAGAAACATTTCTAACTTGTTCAGAGTTTGTCTTTATGCAAACCACTGAGCATGTAATGCCTTTAAAATTTTTTTTGTATTTTAAAATAAATGTTTTAAGTTGATGTATAACATATAAATTACAGGTGTACAATATAATGATTCACAAATTTTAAAGATTATACTCCATTTATAGTTATTATAAAATATTTGTTATGTAATTCCTTTAAATTATTTCATGTGGAAGAACTTATTTTAATTTAAGCTGTTAATTACAGCTCTACCATGATCAAAAAACTAAATGTTTTAATACAAAATAATGCTTCAATTAGCTATATACTATATGTGTTTTATGCTTAATATTTGTGTATAAATTCATTTATTAGCAACAACTCAAATTGAATAATAAATCTATAAGCAGAACAGTATTCTATACTATTTGCTGTTTAATTCACTCCCAAGCAATTGATATTTCCAGTTACTGCTAAAATACTACAGTTGCAGTTGTCATAGTTTAATACCAGTTTCAAACAACAAAATATGTGATTATTGTGCATTACCTGCAATCTCCTCTTACAGTGTTTTTTAAAACAAAGAAGTTCTTAAATATTTCTAAAAAATGTGTCTGCCTTGGCAGTTGTTTTTAGTTTATAATGGAAATTGTGTCAATGATTTTTTTCTGTCTCTCCCTTTATATATGACTTTGATTTTATTTTTACTTAAAATATATGGAAGCAAAGCTAACTTAGAAAAGGCCCATTCTAGGCTTAAACATTTGGTCTGTGATAAAGCCAAGCATACAGTTTACAAAGACAATTTTCCCACTTTATGCTTAAGTACTTATAATTTTCCCACTTTATGCTTAAGTACTTTATTAAGGGAAATTCTCAATTCTAAGTGAAGTGAAGTGAAGTCACTCAGTCGTGTCCGACTCTTTGCGACCCCATGGACTGTAGCCTACCAGGCTCCTCCCTCCATGGGATTCTCCAGGCAAGAGTACTGGAGTGGCTTGCCATTTCCTTCTCCAGGGGATCTTCCTGACCCAGGGATCGAACCCGAGCTTTACGCATTTCAGGCAGAGGCTTTAACCTCTGAGCCACCAGGGAAGCCATTATCATTTCTAAAAGATAATGTAAAGTTAAAATGATGCTTTTTAAAAATTCAGTTTTGTTTATTTTTGGCTGTGCTGGGTCTTGGTTCCTAAGTGGGCTTTTTCTCTAGTTGTAGCACGTGAGGGGCCATGCTTTGTTGAAGTGCACAGGCTTCTCATTGCAGTGGCTTCTCTGTTGTGGAGCATGGGCTTTATGGTGCAAGGTCTTCAGTAGTTGGGGTGTGTGGGCTCAGTAGTTGTGGTTCCCAGGCTCCAGAGCACAGGCTCAATAGTTGTGGCGCATAAGCCTGGTTGCTCCTTGGCACGTGGGATCTTCTCGGACCAGGGATCAAACCCATGTCCTTGCACTGGCAGGCAGATTCTTTACCTCTGAGCTCCCAGGGAAGCCCTAAAGTGATACTTTTAAGGGATTTTAAAGTTTGAACAATGCTAATTTTAAGCCTTTTAAAAGAAGACAAATTTTCTGAGGTTTAATAAATCATGTCATGCCAAGTTTCAAATTCAGAAAGTTTGGATTGGATTTCTTATAAAAAATACCCAATGAGTTTTAGGTAGTTCCAACTTAGTAACATTTATTAATATCTTCCTATTGTTTAACTGTTTCCTAAAATATGTTCTTTCTCTTAACATAAAATACATTATTTTCCACTTGAACCCCTTATTTTTTTTAGTCAAGAAAACAAGTATTAATATAATGATTTTTAGCCAATTAATTTTTTAAGTTATCTGCATTATTTAGAGATGTTTTTACTACATTGATATGTAGTAAATGTTCAACCCCATTTTTATAGGACATGATTGCCCTGTGGCACAGATTTATAAGATCTAAAGAAAACCTTATATTACAAAAGTAATTTTTGCAGGGTTTTATTATTTTAGGATGACGATACACAAATAATTTAAATGTGAAATTTAGGAAACTTTTACCGAAATGAGCACAGGAGAACTCAAGTTATAAACTGACATAGCATGGATATAGGCACAAAGTCATAAAATTTCTTCCAAAATGTAATTATTTATTTTTTAAAACCATAATATTTTGCAAGTTATTGAAAATATGATCTGTCTGTATATTGTGCCCAATATCACTGGTGTATAACTGAAATTGGCTGACTGTTTTCACTGAATTGATTAGTCATATCAACTGTGTATGGCCTTCCCAGGTGGCCCTCGTGGTAAAGAACCTGCCTGCCAATGCAGGAGACATAAGAGACGCGGGTTTGATCCCTGAGTTGGGAAGACCCCTGGAGAAGGGCATGGCAACCCACTCCAGTATTCTTGCCTGGAGAATCCCCACAGACAGAGGAGTCTGGCAGGTTACAGCCCATAGGGTTGCAAGGATTCTGACACAACTGAAACGATATGGATACAGACTGAATAGCCTTGACCTCATAAAAGACTTAAGAGGGAGCCTGGTTAGAGACTATATATATACCATGAAGATCTACATTACCATAATTAACTGTGTAACTTGGACCACTCCAAAATGTTGACACTTGCCCTACTTACCTACGAAAGGACCTAGAGCTGCTCTCTTGACTTGAAGTACAAAGTTTAGTTTGAAACACATGTTATGCCAGAGTTGGAGGAATGTTTTAGTGGGAAATGTTACATCAAGGACTCCAGATAACTGAAGATCATCTCTGAACATATTAATGTTTGGAGCCATGCTTCCCCCATTAGTATATCTCTCAGCTTACCTCATTTGGCTACATACCACCCCATATTGTACTTGTTAATATTCCTTAAAGAGCTTAGGCAAATTATCGCTGATATATGTTTGGGGTAAATAAATATTTTCATTTTCTCCTCATAATGTGGCTGTTGGTACCCAAAAAGAGTTTTTCAGGTGAGTTTTCATTATAAAATGTCATTTGGGGAGAGCAGAAAAGCAGACTTCTGGTAAACTATAAAAGAGTTTGTTTTGTGGGAATTCTATTCTCAAACAAAGATGGAATTTCCATCCTAGAATTATAGAATTTTGAAATGGAAGAGCTCATAAACGATTTTCCGGTCCAGCTGTTTATCAGAATAATCTGAAGCCCAAAGGTTAAGTGGGCTTCCCTGGTGGCTCAGCTGGTAAAGAATCTGCGGGCAATTTGGGAGACCTGGGCTCAGTCTCTGGGCTGGGAAGATCCCCTGCAGAAGAAAATGGCTACCCACTCCAGTATTCTGGCCTGGGCTGTATACTCCATGGGGTTGCAAAGAGTCAGACACTGAGCGACTTTGACTTTCAAAGGTTAAGTGACATATTGAAGATCACATAATTTGTTGCTTAGACAAGTTCCTAGAACGGTGTTTTTTCTTGGCCAGATGTTGTGACGTATATTATACTTCCTCGATTTTCTTTTTAAAACGTGGAAATTGAACATAATGTTATAAATAAAACTATTAGGCTAATCTCTCTCCTTGTTCATTTATAAGCCAGAAAGAAAAATCAAATGTAGAACAATCATGACAGATTTTTCAAAGAAATAGACACCACAGATTTGGGGCCCAACTCTACTCTGGACCCTCAAATATATGGTTTCTTCAACCCTACTTGGACAGAGAAATGTTAAAAGTTTTTTGCTTTTGTTTTTTGAGAAAGAGAACATTTGGCAATACAAAAAAGAAACAAAAAAACACATTTATTTGAGGGTAAGAGAAAAGTTTTTCCCAAATAACACGTGTAGCCATTTTGTTTCAATAATTTATAATTCAGGTATGCAGAAAGAATGACTGTATAACTGTTGCTCTCTTTAAATGAGAAGCTGGAGCCCAAGGGGCATGGAGTGGGGAAGATAAATCTTAGAAACTCAAATGACAAGTTCCTTCTACAGAGTGAGACACGGAAACCGCACAAACCCAGATTGTGCAATCTTGAAAGACAGTGAGTGATAAAGCAACTACTTCATAGATGAAGATAGACAACATGCTCTTGGACTTAAAAGGGACACCCTTCATGTGAGCAAGAACAGAACATAATTTAGCTTAATATGAAGTTGCAATTAAGACCTAAGGGAAGGCTATCAAATAAATTTTTGAGCAGTTCTCCATGGTAACTTTAATGAGTCTACATTTTAGCTCTTTCTCAACATCCTCCATCTACAGCTTAAATGCACGCTGCAGTTGCCAGCCATGCCTGTGAATTCCTGATGTCCCAGCTGAGTGCTTCTGCCTCTGAACTCTAAAAAGCCCCTTGCTTGACAGGGGTTAACCATATCCGGAAAGCTTTAGAAGAGGTCTGCTGGGCAGCAGGATTACTGTCGATAAGAGGCCTCTTGTTGGACTGGAATCCAGGAGCTGTGGGAAACCCAGAAAAAGCAAGGCTCAGATGGGAATACAAAGGTATCAGCTCCTGACATTGGGAGTTCCTCTCTCCGCCAAACCCCAGAGTCAGGGAAGACTTGACATCTCCCCCAAATCCCACTCTCAAGTAAATTTCATTTGCTATCTCATCCTCAAGTTAGAATGAGTTACTAGTTAATTAATTAATGCAATTATGCAAGCATAATTGTAAGCCACTCTACTGACATATAAAGATGTTTTTAACCTTTAATTACCAGGAGAAAATGGAGAAAGTGGAGTTTGAGCACCTAACTTGAAGAAAAAACTAGGAAATAATAGTCCCTCCCACCATGCACACCACTCCCAACCCATTCTACCTAAAAAATCCTTTGATTGTGGGCTTTATTTTTATTTTAAAAATCATTATTTTAAATTAGGTCTTAAAGAAAGAAGTTGGCATTTCTTATTCTTTTCAGAGTGGTCTGGGAAATGCTACATCAATACATCTGAGAAAAAAAAATAGGAAAACAAGATCCCTTGTAATTTTGTTTTTGAATCAATACCCGAAATAATGACCAGAAAAAAAAATCTACCGGTGCGTCAGCAAGCAGGATGCTCGGCCAGTCAGCTTCATCCTTCCCCCCTGAGCTGTGGGCTCCACGCCGCCGTTTCGGGTCCCTAGAGCAGATAGATAATGTAGGACAGAATGACCAGGCCTATGATGGCAAAGAACATCAGGATGAAAATATCCAGCATTGTGGAGTCCTTGGCCGAGGACGCCTCTGGATTCCGGGGAAATGTGAGCACGGAGACTGCAGCCAGTGGAGAGAAATGGCTCCCCCTTCCCTCTACAGCTTAGCCCTCCTTTCCCCCTCCCCCTCCCAGTGCCTGAGACTAAGGGATACTGCGGCTCCATCGGCAGCTTACTACCCGCCCCCGCTCCCCCTTCCTTCGCCAACCAATCAGAAAGCTTGGGAGCGGGTAACCAAGGAACTGCTCGATTTAGACCAGGCAGAAATGAAGAGGCTCAATTTCTCTCCAGGAACCCAATCCTACCCTTTGTATCTAAATGGAGTCTGAATATTATGGAAGTAGGGAAGAGATCTGACCTGTATCCAGGTGCCCAAGGAATATCTCCTGAGTGCTTTTCTTCTTACTTTTTCCTCTCATGAATCCTTGGCAAAGGAACTCAAAATGATGGTTGGGGGCTGGGTGGGCCATTGGCACGTTGTAAAGTCAGGTTATGGAGGGACAAGGACAAAGGTCTCAAGTGTGTTTCAGATGGCATCTCAGGGGGATGGAGCTGAGACTTACGGGATTCCTATATTATGTCAGATATTGCACTCGTGGTGTAATTTCAACCTCCCTGCAAGTCTTTTATAGATGAGGCTCAGAGATGATCAGTAACCTGCCTAATGTTTCATTGGAAAGGCCAGAGACCAATTCAAAATTAGGCTTGTCCACTCCGGAATCCACATTCTTCTCTCGCCCCAGACTGGCCCACCCTGGTAATCTGAAATCCCTCCTCAGGCCCACCTGGGCTTCTCAGCTTGCAACATTTTGCACAGATCCTTCCTATTACAGTGTGAGCATCAGAGGCCTCTCCTTGAACCTTTCCTTATCTCTTTATGGTCATTTCCCACATCCTTATCCTCTCTTATATCCTCCTCAGAGCTCATTGCAGTGTTATACCCAGAGAGGGCACTACAGAACTCTGGGTCAGGCCCATTCCCCATGCAGTTAAGTGTTTAGAAATGCAACTCAAGTGACTTTTCTTATTGAAGTAGAGTTGATTCACAAATTTGTGTTAATTTCTGCTGTATAGCAAAGTGATTCAGTTGTACATATATAACTTTTTCATATTTTTCAAGTGGCTTTTTCTGAGGGGAAAGGAGAATTGATGTTTCATAGTTTAAGCTGGGTGGTGGGTAGTTATGCCTTCTTGTTTTTATTATGCCTTTTGCCTTATTTCCTATTAAATTAAAAAAAAAAAAGCAAATTCCCTGTGACACCTCTGAGGCCTAGTGCCCTTGGCTCCACCCTAACTAGATCCTTTGAGGGGCACAGGACGAGGGCAGCAGCAGCCCCTTCGTCATGCTAAGCCTCAGGAACTTAGGCTGCTTTAGAAGGGAGTCAGGAAACTGCTCGCGTGGGTTTGCACAGGGAGGCAGGGCAAGAGCTTCCTGTGAGTTGGGAGTGGAGACTTGGCACTGGTTCCCTCCCAAGCAGACTGTCCCGAAAAGGGGAATGAATGAAGCCTCCTGGGGAGAGGGGGCTACAGCTCTGCAGCAAACAGGAGGCAGGCCAATGGAGGCACGATTTGCCAACTCATTGCCTGCTACTGGGGACACATTAAGCCGCCCGTGGTGTCAGAGGGGGAGCAGGTGTCAGTACCACCTGTAATTATCCCACCCAGCGCTGCCTCAGCTGCTCAGAGCAGCCGTGTCATCTCCTGATCACAAAGGCTCTCGTTTTGGGGAAAGCCCTTTTCCTCTCCACCCTGCTGCTATCCTGAATCCAGGGGAAGCCTGAATTCTGTACCCGGAGTGAAGAACACCCCTCTCCACAAGGCCGCAGCAAGAGGCTGGCTGGTGGCCCCGACCTGTGGACAAAGGATCTGGATTCCTTCTCTGCCACCTCCTTTTCCCAACCCGGCAGAAAAGGGGAGGCGGGCTGCCTGACCTTGTCTAAGTTCAGACCCAACGCACCTGGAGCAAAGAACTGAGCCTGGGAGATACCGGGAGGCAAAGCGTGTGGGTGCCAGGCTCCTGTCAAGGTCATGGCAGGAAGCCAGGAGCATCACATTGGGGTCCTAAGACCTCCAGTCCTGCCACTAGCTGGTGTGACTCCCACCAAACCACTGCCTTTCTGGGCTTCAGGGAACCCCATCTGTAAGATGGATATCAAGCAGTTACTTCTTTTATAGGGCTGTTCATAAAGTCAAAGGGGAAAAAAAAGTGTGTCTAAAATGCCCCCAAGGAGACAGGACACACACACACACACCACCTCAGGACCAGAGAGAGCAAGCCAAGTCCGCAGGTAAAAATTATACTTTTATTTGAGTCACCAGGAGAAAGATTCACTTGTGGTCCAAGTCAAATGTTCAGAATCATAACAGGCCAGAAAGATTTGATCCCAAGCACAAGCCCACGAGGGAGGGGACCAAAACAGACCAAGAAAAGACGACCACCCCATATAAAAAGATGAACGGACGGCTTCACACACACACACACACGCACACACACACACAGATGAAATGTTTGGACAGAGGCAAATTTCACGTGATCATTTCTATTTCTTTTTAAATACAGGTTTGTGGGGTGGTATTTTTTTTTTCCAGCTATTAAAAAAAAAGGCCCAAAAGTGCATATGTGAGGGGGAAAAGGCAGAAATTAAGCAATAAAGTAGTTTTCCCTGGAGGGACATGAGGAAGAAAACAGGAAGCAATATTGAGAGAATTCACTTTTCTCAGCACTGGGCTTCTTGCATTTTATTATTGGTCCGCTAAAGTTATATTCACATTCTAGCTTTGTTGCATCTTCTTTCCTGGGATTAGATTGGCAAAAAAAAAAAAAAAACCCTCTGTGAACTGTAGGAAAAACCAGGGACTCGGCCCAGCCCTCAGGTTCTGTGCTCTGCTAGGGATGGATGATTGTGGAAAGGAATAAGGACTCTCAGCAGCCCCTAGGTCCCTCAGCACCAGTGTGATAGTCCCTCCTCTCTCTGGGGGTGTGTAAGAAAAGGTCCCCTATTTTTAGGATGGAAGGAACCAAGGGTTGGCAGCAAGATTCCAGTGGCTGGCTTGCCTTGTTTTGGAAGAAAAATTAGGCTGAATGAAAACAGGCTACTTGTTGCTCCCCAGCCCTCCTCCCAGCCTCTCACTTCCCTGCCAACCACAGGTTCTCCAACAGGATATGTCTCTCTGACCTTTGGTTCCAGAATCCACATTGTGCTTTGAGATTAAGAGGAAATAGAATGGACTAGCATCTGCCCACGGCTCCCAAAATTGTTCCTTCTCTGCTTCCGTCATCCCCCACACTGCCCAATATAAGACTCTCCACCCGCCCTCACCATGGCTGTGGCCAAGGAGGGAAAGGGATTGGTCAGGCAGAGGCTCAAGCCTCTGATCTGGGGTAAATATTCCCAAGTCAACTCACAAGCAGTGAGGACTAGATGTTAAACGTGCCTGCAGGCCCCTCCCTCTCCTGCAAGGCACAAGGATGCAAAGATATCAACCGTAGGGCCTGAGTCAGTGGACTTGGGGTAAAGATGGGAGGGGGAGACCCAGAAGGGTGACAGGAAAGCCCAGAGATGAATAAAATCAGGCAAGGGTGGTCATAGCCACCCACGAGTGAAGAAGGGACTTGGAGATAGCACCATCTTTCCCTTCCTCAACCTGGGTCTGCGCTTCCAGTTTTATAAGCCCTGGGACCCTCTCCCTTCACTTCAAGGAGGCCTTAGGTAAATGAGCGAGCTGGGGGCAGGGGAGGGGGCTGGGAGTGGGCAGGAAGAGGGGAGAACACTGCGTAGGTGACACAGGTCCCCCAGCTCCCTATTCTACAGCCCAGGACACAGAGATGGGGGAAAAGTATCTGCCTGGAGTCATGAAGTCTTTCCTCTCCCCGCTCCGCCAGCAAGCTACAGGCCCCAATATCAGCCCCCACCAAGTACACACCCCCTCCTCACTTCTGCACTTTGGAAAGCGGGGGTGGTGGGCTTCCTCCATTCAGGGATAGAAGGAAAGGAGGGATTCTCATTCCAAAGAAAACAGAAGGAACTTCTCTCCCTCAAGGACCTCCCCTCTGTGTACCCTCCAGAAAGCCCGCACCCTGCCTGCTTCTCTCACGCTCGCACTCACACTCGCCCGTCACAGACATCTGCAGACACCCCCTCCTTCCCCTTCAGGGAAGTCGTGGAGATACAGAGCGGGCTGTGGCTTCGCACAGTCCAGTCCCCCTGGGGTCAGATCAGGTGGTGTGGGATAGGGGGAGGCCATGGAAGGCCCCAAGCTGCCTTCCCAGGAGGATCAGCCCGTCTAACCAGGTCTCAGGGGCTGGGCTGCACGGCCGAGAGGCCTGAGGCTTCCTTGCCCCATCTTTCAGGAGGAGGCAAGCCAGGGACCCCGGAGACTCACTGGGAGGGAGAGAAAAGGGCTGCAAAGAGAACACCCCGTTCCCCTCTTTTCTGCAGCTGTCCCTAAGGCAGAAAGGTGAGACCCGGACCCAAGCCGAGCTTCCAGCTCCTTGCCCATACCAGGCCCGGTTGAGCAGGAGAGTGAAATCACAGTGTGAAAAGGAACCATGTGGGGAAGGATGAATGAATACCAAAGCAGGAACTTTACCCGCCTCTGTCAACCTTGAGCGGGAAGAGGGTGGTGAGGGGCCCTCTCGGAGGGCCGGCAGCCCCATCTCTGAGAAGCAGAGGCAGAGCCCATCTCACTGGCACAACAGGAGCACCCTCCCCACCCCCATCCCCATCCCAGGGCACGGACAGCGGGGTCCCACTCCTGGGAATGTGTGGAGCCCCTCCTCTGGGAGTCCTGGGGGTCTGGGGCTCACCCCAGTCCTGGAATGTTTGGATGTATGAGGAGGTGGGTAGGAGGGGCTGAGGGGGCAGAAAAGAGAGAAGGCAGAGGCCTGGGAGCCAACGGGTCACCCACCCAGACCGTCCCCACAGGCCTTGGCCTCCCACAGAGCGGTTCACACGTGTTCCATCCAGAGAGAAAACCAAGAAGTTGGTCAAGGGGAAAACCTGCCAGAAGGGGAGCCGCGAAAGTGGCAGAACAAGGCTTCGGTTGGCAAAAGAAGCTGGAAGAGGGGGAGGAAAAACAAGCTGTCGCAGAATTTAAAAAACAGAGACACCGAAGGGTGGACAGGTCACGCCCAGGACAGACGCGATGCTGTGGAATGCACTGAAGACGGATGGGGCGGGCGGTGCCCGGCGGGCTCAGATGGCCTCCACGTAGTTGGCTGGCAGCATCCCCGTGTCACCGGTGCGCTCCACGGTCCCGTACATCCAGCCGTCGTCGATCTGCTGCACGTTGACAATGGTGTCCCCATCTTGGAAGGAGACCTCGTCCTCGTCGGCAGCACTGTAGTCGTACACAGCACGGTACCGCTTCTGCAGGGGTGGGGGCGCGGTCAGTCAGGGGTGCCTACCTCTCTGGGACCCCAGAGCAGAGGGGACCAGGAGCCGGGAGACAAGGACGGGCTAGGCTCTGCCTCAAGTTTTCTCACCTCTGTGTCACACTTTCTGAGAGCGATCACCTTATTAACACTACTGCATCTGGCACCTCCTAAGGGCCAGACACAAACAGGTATGGAGGTTACAGGACCTCCACCCTGTCTCTCGGAACAGGAATGCTGAACTGTCCTGTGGACACCATGCTGGGTTGAGTTTAAAAGGATGACTTGCCCTGCGTGCTATTATCTGTATTATTATAAACACCAGTCTTTGTTTTTTCTTTTTAAGCTGTTGATGAATTTGTTTCTTAAGTTCAGGATAAAGACCAACTCCTGGGAGAAAAAACTCCAGGTGATACAAGAAGTACCTGTCAGGTCCCACCTTCCAACCTCAGCCAAAGTCTCGTGTTTAAACCCCAAGCTCTAGGAAATGTCCAATAAAAACACATGAAATCCAACTGTCATCTTGGAAGCAGGCAAGATTCTAAAGTCCTCTGACCATCACTGCCCTTGACACTGACTTGTCTCTGGGAGTCAGCTTAGTCTTTAGGGTCCCCCAGGCTAGGTTCTGGGATCTGTTTGGGTCCAAGGCTGGATGAATCCATTAGAAATCTCCAGAATCTGCCCCAGCACCCCACCCCACCTCCAATACCCTGTTCAGACCTTCTGTTTCCACTCCCCTGGTCTGCCTCCTCCCACTGTTCATCTACTGTGATCTCAGGGGGAGCTTTCCAAAATGCAAACCTGATGAAGTTACTTCCTGGCTTTAAACCCTTCAGAGGCCCCTTATCCTATTTAGCACAAAACTTCCCAATCCCCTCCAACCCAGCAGAAACCAGCTTCATCAGCCCTGAAGAGTATGGAGTAAGAGATTACAACGCTCCAGGCTTCTTATCCTGCTTTCCAGATGAGGAAATACAGGTTCTAAGAAAGTAACCTAATTCCTGCAGAATTGATCCATAACCTCTCCCAATCCAGTGCTCTTCATGTACTACTTTTATAACCAGAAAAATAAATATTAGAAACCACCACCAAATAAAAAAGAGGTCACAATCCTCATGGAATGACTGAAGTGACCTCGGTCCTTACCACCAACTGTGCCTTTAATCTCTTGGGCCAAGTCACCACCATCTACGCCTGCATCCTGTAACAGCCACCCAACTCATCTCCCTGCTTCCACCCTCAACTTTTTATTGCTGCTTCTCAACACAGCTGCTGAAGCCAGCTTTTAAAACACAAAAAAGCCCTTACTCTGCACAGCTTGCCAGTCATGATGGCCTCCTGGCAGCCTGAAAGACAAAGTTGTAGTCGCTCAGTCATGTCCGACTCTTTGCGACCTCAGGGACCGTAGCATGCCAGGCTCCTCTGTTCATGGAATTCTCCAGGCAAGAATACTGGAGTGGGTAGCCGTTCCCTTCCAGGGAATCTTTCCAACCCAGGGATTGAACCTAGGTCTCCTGCATCGAGGACAGATTCTTTACTGTCTTAGCCACCAAGGAAGCCTGAAGCCTACAAGTCCCTGTATGATCAGACCTCATCCCTCTCCAGTCACCTTGGCTTTCCCACTGGTCTTTGAACTCTCCTAGAACACTCCTGCCTCAGGGCCTTCACACTTGCTGTTCTTCTCCAATACTCATTCCTTTACTGATCCCTTTGCTGCCCCCACCCCTTCTCACCGTGCTGTCTTTTTCTTTATCTATGACCTTTTGCCACATACCTACTTATCTATTCATGTTTGTCTCCTTGACTGGAATGTAAGTTCCAAGAGGGCAGGAAGGTGAACTTTTACTCAGATCAAATCCTTTCTGTCCAGAACATGCTCAGTAAGTATTTGAAGCACTGGCTGGTCTATCTGGAACCTTAGCCTTCAGATGACCTCTCAGACTGCGTTCCTTCCCTCACTTGTGCCTCACTCGAGGCACCAGCAGGTCTCTTATCTCAGGCTACTTTATTTCTCTGAGAATTGTCCCGCCTGAGTTTTTCTTCCTAAAGGTTGTCCAACAGAACAAAACAAAACAAAAAAAGGGTGTCCAAGAAGGGACGTCTTTTCTAAAGGGACGTCCAGGAAGCCTTCCCTAGGCTCACCCCACCTCCCACACCTCCCTCTGCCAGGGCCACTCACCCCGCCGCCGCCTGGGGCGCTGCGCTGTATGGACGCTGGGGCTGCAGGCTCCTTGTAGCCACCATAGGACTGGGCTGCCGGCTGCTGCTGGGGCTGCTGGTACACTGGAAGCCAGCAGGAGACAGGCTCAGGACCTGTCCTGCCAAACCCAGAGCCTCCCAGAGCCGCCCCCTTCTTCCATGAGACCACGTCATGTACTTCCAACTCCGCAAGCTTGCTCAACCCCCACTTCCCAAGGGCTTCTGTCTGTGTGCACACACGCTGCTGTCACGCCCCAGTGGCACCTTCCCCGTCACAGCAGGAGGCCAGCACAGCCCTGACCCTGGTGTTCATGCCCTGGGTAGGGACGGGACCTGGGGTGGGTGTGGGTGTGGGTGTGTGTGTGTACTCGAGGCTTCCCTCTCACCTCCTCCTGTGTGTGTGTGTTTCATGCCCTGGGTAGGGATGTGTGTGTTTGTGTGTGTGTGTGTGTGTGTGCATGCCCTGGGTAGGGATGGGACTTGGGGTGTGTGTGTTTATGCCCTGGGTAGGGATGTGTGTGTGTGTGTGTTCATGCCCTGGGTAGGGATGGGACCTGGTGTGTGTGCGCGTATGTGCATGTGTGTGCGTTCATGCCCTTGCTGGGATGGGACCCGTTTGTGTGTGTGTGTGTGTGTGTGTGTGTGTGTGTACTCGAGGCTTCCCTCTCACCTCCTCCCCACCTTGCCTCAGGTCCTCGGTCCCCACAGCCCTCCCACTCACCTGGGGTGCTGGCGGGGATGTGGTGAGGCTGCTGCTGCTCCTGGGGCCGCCGGTAGCTGCTCTCCTGGGGATCTCGGCGCTCGCACTCCAGACCCTCACCACCACTGGGACCCATGCGACTCTTCTCAAACTCCTCGTGGTATTTTATCTGCAGGGACAGAAAGCACTGGGTGAAGGACCCACAGCAAACCAACCAAAGCTCCCCTTTTCCGTTGCCACTCAAGATCCTGGGACGGGAGAGACTCCTGCAGGACTCCAGGCAAAGAGAGCCAGGTTCTCAACAGGGGTGTACCGCGACGTGCCCTCAGACAAGCACTTAACCTCTCCAAGCCTTGTTTCCTCCTTACAGAAGTGAGCATCAGGATCTCCCCTCAGGGGTTGCTGGAGGATGCGAAGAGATGACGGATGTAAAAGGGCCACGTCAGCTAAAGTGTTAGTGCCTCAATTGTGTCTGACTCTTTGCAACCCAATGGACTGTAGCCTGCCGGGCTCCTCTGTCCATGGGATTTTCCCAGCAAGAATACTGGAGTGGGTTGCCATTCCCCTCAGAAGGGAATGAATGTTAAATGAAAGCACCAGACAAATGTAAGCTGTCAGTTTTATGTCCCTGTGGCAGGGCTGGAGCTGCCCCGCTTCCACCCTGGCCCATAGCAGTGACTATGGGCTTACAGAGCAGGTTTACAGAGCATCTGCTAGGTGCCAGGCACTACGCCAGGCGTTCTGCATCACAGGCTCATTTTACCATGTCAGCACCTATACGGGGGTACAGTATAGTCCCCGTATAACAGATAAGAAGGAGACTAAAGCACTGACAAGCAACACGAGTTACCCATGCTCACAGAGATTTCAGAGCCCGTGTTCTTAACCAGCAGGCGATTCTGCCTCTTGTGGGCATGACCTCATAAAGCTCCGCTGAGGACCCCAGCTTGCAGGACAAGAAATGTCCGGCCCTCTCCAAGGGTATGTCAGTATCTGGAAGATGAAGTCCTTCTCTCCTTGGGTTAAAAAATGGGCAAAAAGAGACCCGAAGAAGCCACACACCCAAGGTCTTCACCAAGGACCACCAGGACCCAGAATTGTGTTCTTAAAGTCTGGTCTTCAGACTATCTGCTGAACGCAGGTTCCAGGACCTTCCATAGAATCTACAATATCAGGGCTGGGGTTTTGGAATATGCACCTTTATTTTTTTTTCTTTTTTTGGAGGGAATATGCACTTCTAAGGGACTTCCCAGGTGGCGCTAGTGGTAAAGAACCCACCTGCTAACTCAGGAGACATGGGTTCGATCCCTGGGTTGGGAAGATCCCCTGGAGGATGGCATGGCAACCCACTCCAGTATTCTTGCCTGGAGAAATCCCACGGACAGAGGGGCCTGGCGGGCTACAGTCCATAGAGTAGGTATACAATCCATAGCACAAAGAGTCAGACATGACTGAAGAGACTTAGCATGCACAGACACATGCACTTCTAAAAGCTTCCCGAGGTGAGTCTGAGTCTTGAAGGCTCAAGTTTGAGAACCAGTGGTCTGGAGCAGAGGTTGGCAAACTCAGGTCCATGAGCCCACAGCCCATTTGCTCATGGTCTGCATATGAGCTAAGAACGGGTACTACGTTTAGTAATGTTTGAAGCCTGTGCGGAGAGTTAAAAGGAATAAGATTGGTAACACATGAAATTTCTATGAAATTCAAATTTCAGTGTCCAGAAATAAAGTTCTCCTAGAACAGTCACACCCATTCATCTCCCTATTATCTCTGGCTGCTCTCACGCTGTCACTACAGAGCTGAGTAGCTTTGACAGGCCCTTTGGCCCACAAAGCCTAAAACATTTACTCTCTGGAGCTCTACAGAAAAAGTCTGCTGTCCCTTCTTTGCTCAAATATTCCTGTTGGTAATATCTGTTTCAGCACAATCCTCCCAAATTGCACCTATTGTATAAATTACACAGAAGTACCACTTTATGGGAAATAGATGGGGAAACAGTGGAAACAGTGTCACTTTATTTTTCTGGGCTCCAAAATCACTGCAGATGGTGACTGCAGCTATGAAATTAAAAGACACTTACTCCTTGGAAGGAAAGTTATGACCAACCTAGATAGCATATTCAACAGCAGAGACATTATTTTGCCAACAAAGGTCCGACTAGTCAAGGCTATGGTTTTTCCTGTGGTCATGTATGGATGTGAGAGTTGGACTGTGAAGAAGGCTGAGCGCTGAAGAATTGATGCTTTTGAACTGTGGTGTTGGAGAAGACTCTTGAGAGTCCCTTGGACTGCAAGGAGATCCAACCAGTCCATTCTGAAGGAGATCAGTCCTGGGATTTCTTTGGAGGGAATGATGCTGAAACTGAAACTCCAGTACTTTGGCCACCTCATGCGAAGAGCTGACTCTTTGGAAAAGACTCTGATGCTGGAAGGGATTGGGGCAGGAGGAGAAGGGGACGACAGAAGATGAGATGGCTGGATGGCATCACTGACTCGATGGACGTGAGTCTCAGTGAACTCCAGGAGTTGGTGATGGACAGGGAGGCCTGGCATGCTGCGATTCATGGGGTCGCAAAGAGTCAGACATGACTGAGCGACTGAACTGAACTGAACTGAACCACTTTACACCCATGAAATGTCTATACACATTTGTGTGTAAAACGTACAAATATGAAAAAAACAAAAGATGAAAAAGAACCAGAGTCAGGAGTTCTAGGATTTTCTGCCTGCATTCCCAGTGGCAACATGCCCACATCCCACCTTGAGGACCTACTGACTTTTCAGAGAGGAAATTTAGGGGGAAGAAAGCAAGCAACCGAGGAGAGGTGGGAGGTCCATGGTTAGCGCTCTGGAAGCGCTGGGCTGGGGCTGGTGGAGGAGGTGGGACAGTCCCCCCGCCTCCCCCGCAGAGGAAACTCAGAAAGGGGGACACAGAAAACTGGTCTGGTCCTGAGCAGACCCAGGCCTGAATTCTCTCCAGACCTCAGACCACCACCCGCCTGGAGGCTGGCTCTCACTTCCTGTTCACTAGGATCCTGCCCTGTGCTGCTCCCAGTGGAAAAGGGGGTGGGGTGAGGGGGACAGGGTATGGAGGGGGCAAAGCCTGTCCTGCCTCCAGGAGCAGAAGGAACCTGCAATTCTGTGCCCTGAAGTCCCTGCCTGATCCAGCTGTCCGAGCCCAGGTGCTCCCATGGCCCACCCCTTCTCACTTTCTTTGCTTTCTCAAATCCGCTTTATAAGGTGGGCAAGAGCTAAAACTCAGCCAGAAGCAGCCGGGCTACAGGTCTGCAGGGGTGATCAACTGGGCCCACCCACATCTCCCTGCTGCTCTTCCGCTGTTGAATGATGGTGACTTGCTGCAGCCCGGGCTGAGAGAACAGGTCGGGCAGCAGCATAGCTTGGGATGGGCCGGTGGGGAGGTAGGGAGTGCCTCACTTAGGGCTTTGGGTCAGCATGAGCCCCCCTCCTCCTCTCACCCCTTTCCGTCATGCCCAAGCAAGGACCCACACCCAAAGAGCAAAATAAACTGAGCCAGTTCCGGAAGGGGAGACAGCTGGCCCTGGTCAGACTGAAAACCCATCGGATCCCCAAACTCCCATGAAGTAGAACACCGAGGGGTGAAGGTCAAAGGCCAGCGTCCTGCTCTCAGATCCCTAAGACAAGGGCAAAGGTGAGAGTCTCTCTTGAGCCCACTCAGTGAGCCCCCCTCCTCTGGCAAGGAGTCGGGGGGAGTGGGGGCAAGGAGAGGCCTCTAGGCTCTCAAGGCAACTGCCCTTCTGACTTCTGTCCTGGGGGTGGGAAAGGTTAGCTTTCCGTGTTTACTTTCTGGTAATGAAAAGAGGCCTGACCCTGGGAGCTGGTGACCACGGGGAGGCAGACAGAGGCCTGCCCCGGGCCCTGAGGGAGCCAGGACGTGGGCTGAGGGGCAGGCCCCCGCTACCCTGGTTGACAGCCCACTTCTTGGGCTGCGGCTCTGTCTGTATTAGTGAAGGGGTGACTCTTGGAGGAAGAAGCATGTCTGGGTCCCATCCCCCGTCACGTTGTAGACTCAGTCCTTCATGGAGGACTGCACGTCCCTCCCACACCTCACCCCTAGAGTCACGAGCCATTCACTTGCTCATGTGAACTTGGAAGAGTCCTATCCCCTATGGGCCTGGATTTCCTCATCTTAAAAAGAGGCCATGGCACCATCTGCTCCCACGTGGTCCTAAGGCTTCCAACTACCTCTAGGAACCTAGCCAAATCCTAGAACTGAAAGCAAGTGTGGACGTGTGTTCGTTTCCGCAAGAGGCTGATGGGATCCATCTTGCTCCTTAAAAAGCCACTCTACGCAGGGCCAGCTGATCCAGGTGGACACAGCAGTGGCAGCCTGAACACAGGAGAACCCTTCCCACCACCGATACAGGAACCACCTGCTCACTGTAATGACCTTGACTCAGCTCTTCACATTGAGTTCTCTGCATATAATCTCCCTTGGCCTTGACAATAATCACCCTTTAAAAAAAGTCCCATAGGTGCACTTTAATTTCCATTTTACAGAAGTCAAGTGACTTTCATTAGTCAGGCCTGAAGCTGCTGATACAAGGACAAAGCCACAGCTGGACGGGTCCTTTCCTGGGACAGGGTGACCACACGCCCAAGTCTGCCCCTGGTCCCAGTTCATGTCTTCCTGAACAAATATGAGTAGCACTCCCTTTCGCTTTCAAAAGGGATGATAATCACAAGGTCACCCTAACTTCGAGAGAAGGGGCGCCAGGCACTGAAGTCAGGAGCGGCAGCGCAGAACGGAAGCGGACCGAGAAAAGCGGGGCTGCAGCCCTTCCGCCCGGGGGCCACCTGATAAAATCTCGGTCCTCTCAACTTCCTCTCCCTCCCCTGCGCAGGAAACAAGGAAACTGTTATTACTTTGCTGATCGACCTAATAGCTTGAGAAGCAAAGAGGCACCTTAAAGGGTATGAGCATATCCAAAAGGGAAATAAAGACTTATCAGAGGCCAAGGCCCTGGTGGAGCTCAGTCCCAGGCTCAGCAAAGTTCCAGTCGTCTAAGTGCCCTGAAAAGGGGTCACCTAAGCTCAGAAACGTCAGCAGAGGCCCAGCCAAAACCTGTCCTGGGACCCCACGGAAGGACGCCTGGAGATCCAAGTGCACAGAGGTGCAGGGATCCAGGCCCCGGAGGACCCTCCCCACTCATCCAGGGCCCTGCCAGCCAGGACTCCAGGATGACTCATTGAGGGTCCATTCCAAAGCTACGGAAAACACATTTTCTCTGCCAGCTGATGGTCTGTTTTCTGAACCCGTGTTCTCCTTCCTGATTGTGGTGGAAAACCAAGGTCTGACTCCACATTTGCTCCCACATGATTCCACATCACAGCCAAGAAGGGAATATCAGGCTCTGGATGGAATAATCAACTCACCAGCCAAGGTCTGGTTTTTCTAACAATGTTTCCATTTGTTGCGGGCCTCTGTGGTGCCCTTATATGCATTACTCATTTCCTTTTCTCAGCCAGCCCAAGAACAATGTATTATGATCATCCCCATTTTTCAGACAGGGAAACCAAGGTTCAGGAGGTAGGTAAGAGGTGCATAAATGAGTCCTACCATCCAGCTCTTTAGTTCTCAACCACCAAGTAATGCTGTGTTCCCCATGAGAGACTAACACTATTTTGTTTTTAAAACAAATGTAAATCTGTGCTCAACTTCATTACTAATCAGAGAAATGCAAGTTAAAACCATGAGATACTACTACTGCTCACAATGAGAATGGCTAAATTGAACAAGTCTAAGGATGCAGAGCAGTGGAAACTCTCACCAGTGCTGGCGAGACGGTAAATCCATAGCCCTGCTTGAATAGTATTTCAGCGTCATCTGGTAAGGCTGAGGGGACACAGCCTCCAAGATCCAGCAACTGCCCTCCATGTTAACGCTAGGAAATACGTAGGAAGTTGTCCACAGCCACGGAAGCAATCCAAATGCCACCAACCCCAGAATCAACAAAATGTGGGATAAGCACTTTAAGCAGAATACAAGGCAACAACAGAAAAGAATAAACTGCAGCGTCATGATGCTTTAAACCCAGTGCTGCCCCAAGGATATGACACACAAGAAAAAGTTAACCGAATCACTTTTCTGTACACCTGAAACTAACACATTGTAAACCAACTATACTTCAGTTTTAAAAAAAGAAATATTACATACTTAAAAAAAAAAAGCATACAGGGTTTCCAACAAGCCCGTCTCCAGCCATTTGACTCTGGGGCTAGAATTTTCTTTGACTTTACTACTGATTGGGCCCAAACTATAAGGATCTGAAGGGTTTCCCAGGTGGTGCTGGTGGCAAAGAACCCACCTACCAATGCGGGAGTCAGAAGAGACATGGATTCGATCCCTGGGTCAGGAAGATCCCCGGGAGAAGGGCATGGCAACCCACTCCAGTATTCATGCCTACAGAATCCTATGGACAGAGGAGCCTGGTGGGCCACAGTCCACAGGGTCACAAAGAGTCAGGCACGACTAAAGCGACTTAGCATGTATGCATGCCTGCATAAGGCCCGAAGCTAATTTAAGAAATATGAGCTGCTAATTATTTCTGACTGTGAGAAATGCAAAAGATTTCTGCCTGTAGCAAGGCTATCTCCAAAGCTTATGGTTTTACAGTCCTGTAGGACATTCACCAGTTCAGCAGCTAATGGCAGAACACTAACCAGTTCTATATCTAATTATATCCAGTGCTTTCTTTCACAGACTAGGCCTCACCTCTGCCTGTCAGATGCTCCCAGCTGGTTCCTCATAATTAAGTTAATTATATGATAGGTACTCACTACATGAGAGTTATGTCTGTTTTTTGAACACTTTGAAAGCTCTATTTTGACAGGGGGCTGTCATGCTCTGCTTCCTGCCTTGCATGGTGAACACACACACAGGTGTTTGTGTGATATACTTTACAGAAAAAGGAAAAGTTAAAAAGACCCAAAACTGTATACAGGAAATCTATATATGAGGAAATATGTAGGTAAATGAAAACTTGCCTACTTGAAGGCAGGGGCTCCTAGTAAAGGGACTTAGCAACTAAAAGTCCTTCTGTCTAGGACGTCCCTGTTGGTCCAGTGGTTAAGAATCCGCCTGCCAATGCGGGGGACACAGGTTTGATCTCTGGTCTGGGAAGATCCCACGTGCTGTGGGGCAACTAAGCCCGTGCCTAGAGTCCCTGCTCCGCAACAGAAGCCACCGCAACAGGAAGCCCGCACACGGCAACTGGAGAGCAGCACACTGCAGCTAGAGAAGGCCCATGAGCGGCAACCAAGACCCAGCACAGCCCGAAAAAAAGAGAGGCTCCCATCCTTACAGCCATCAGAGCCGGTGCCCAAAGGCCAGGTTAATATTGGGTTGGCCAAAAAGTTTGTTCGATTCTGTCCATAACATCCTATGGAAAACCCCGAATGAACTTTTTGGTCAACTCAGTATAACCGAATCACTTTGCTATATGGCAGTAACGAACACAACATAGAAAGCCAACTATACTTCAACTAAAAAAAAGTCAATCACGCACGACAGAGGCCTAACTTACTAGCACTTTGCCTCCCAAGTTTCCACACATATTTAGTTCTAGACACAGGCCCAACTTTTCAGCCCAACTTTAGTCCCTGTCCCCTTTTTCACCACCATATAGAAAGCAAAGTCTACCTTTAAATTAACAGCAATGGACAATATTTATCTCAGACTAAGTGCTTGACATTTTCCTCACACATGAGGAGGCGTCTGACGATAACCCGGGAAATGAGTGACCAGCTCATACAGGAACACTATTTTGGATACAAAACAGAAGGTGTGGCTCTAGACATCATCGTTCCCAAAACTCCTCTGGAGGAAGGACAATTTAATAACGTGGTTTAAAGTTCCCTAGGGGTTCTGGATGTAGCCAGGACTGGCACCTTTGGTGAAGCTCTTTTCAGATTCTCTTGGTGATGATTCTCACACTGCAGGGAACTCAGGAAACGTGTTAAAAACGCTGGTTCTTGAAAAAAGAAATTTTATTTTGTATCATTTTTAATTTTGTATCTGTATGAGATGATCCGCTCAACTTATTGTGATAATCATTTCATGATGGAGGTAAATCCAATCATTATGCTGGACACCTTACATGTATATAGAGCAGCATGTCAATTACAGCTCAATAAAAATGGAAGAAAAGATAAAAAAACAACAAGAATAATTTAAAAAATAAAATGCTAGTTCCTGAGACTTTCTTGGTGCTCCAGTAGTGAAGACACCGTATTCCCAATGCAGGGGACTCAGGTTCGATTCCTGGTCAGGGAACTAGATCCCACATCCCACAACTAAGACCAAGCATAGCCAAATAAATAAACATTAAAAAAGATGCTAGTTCCTAAAAATGAGATAAAATTAATGCAGTTTCTGGGCTCTGCTCCCAGGCAGTCCCAGGAGGAGGCCTCTGAGGCTGCATTTTCTTTTTTTTTTTTGCATTTTCTTTTTTTTAGCCTGTATCTTCAATCAACCTTTTCAAGTAATTGAAGTACAGCTGTTTGGAAGCCCACAGCTGACAGACTAAGGGCATTTGCCAAAACCAAGGGTCTTCCAGCTCTGTGGTCGTGTGTCACAGGTTCCAGCTAAAGCTGCAAACGCAGAACCAGGTCAGGCATCAGTCACCTCCCCACCTCAGAAAGGGGACAATCAGCTCATTGCAGGCCTGTGGCTACTGATAAGATGGTATCTGCCCAGGTGTGGGTGTCTTGGCCAGAGTGAGTTGTTACCAGGGCTCCTCAGACACTAACACCTCCAATGACTAGTTGGGGGGGAGGTTGGGGAGTACAGGTGCAATAGGCAGGGTGTGGAGTATTCTGGAAGCGTTCCAGAAAAGCAGGCAAGGATGACTGGGCTTGCCTCCCCCTTCTAAAAGCCACAGGCTGGAAACAATGAGTGAATGTGCTGGGGGGTTGTGGTTGTAGGAAGGGAGCAGGTGTCCAGATAACAGTCTTCACAAGGAAAGGCCAGAGGCTAAAGTCTCAAGAGTCCAGTTTTCTGTATCTTCCTTCCTTGTTAACCGAGGTTTCCCCTCCCTCCTGTTTTCCATGAGGACAGCTGAGACTCATACTTTCTTCCCACTTTCTTCTGGGCACAACCTGCAGGGAAGCTCTCGGGTTGGGACCAGGCCCTAGCTAATAAAGAAGCAATTGAGACAGGCTTGTTTGAGGGGAAGAGGGGATTACAGCTGTCAGAGGCATCTTAGCCCAAGGGAAGCACTCCATTTCCTCAAGCCACGACTTTCAAGCTGCGGGTCAACAATACAATTGCGAAACCCGGCACCTTTAACAAACTAAAATAGAACAGAAAATATCCGAATGCCCTTTAAGTGGAAGAGCACTCTTTCCTGAAAGTTTTGGTTCTGTTTCTCTTAAATAAATCAGCAAGCCTGTTCAGTGGGCCACAACATGAAATGTATTTCATACTGCAGGCTGCTGATCAAAGTTTAAGAGCCAAAGTCTCAGGCATGGCCACTTCTGATGGCTTGGGTCCTGGCTTCTGACATCTACCTGAGCCACAGCGAGTCGACCCTAACAATGGTCCAACTTACTTCCAGGAGTGCCTGATCAAGGAGGTCTGAGGGCTGGATGCTGGATAGACCACCCAAAACTCAAGGCCCCTGAAGCTTCTGTCCCCAGTCCCTCAGCCCAGAGTGACACCAGGCAACCTGCCAACCCCTCCTGAACCAGACCTGAAGACACCTGCTTGCCCAGTCCTTTATGGGACTCTGTGCAACACAGGCCATGTCCATGCCTGTGGCTCACAGCGGTGCCCCCGCATTGCCCAAAGCCCCCTAAGTAGCCTCCCCACAAGCCCAGAGCTGCACAGGCTGCTAGTCTGTGGCTCCGCCAAACAGGAAACTGAGGCCTGTCCCCTGCCACAGGTGCCATAAGGGGCGTTGACCCACTGCCCACTCTGCACACCAGCCCTGCCATGGCTAGACACTGGTGACCACCCTGGACCTGGGAGGGCCAGGCCAAGGGGTGCAGAGCCAGCGAGCAAAACCCAACTGGGGTTTTTACACAGGAAGGAAGAGCAAGCCGAGGTGGGGGAGGAGGCTGAAGAAGGGCGGAAATGACTGCAATGTCAGCACCCAGAGGCAGTCGATGGGGAGGCCAGCCCCTCCCCACCCCTGCCACCCAGTTCTGACCTTTGTGCTCAGACAAAACAGCTAGTCCGGACCCTGGCCCTCACCATAGCCAGCAGGGAGGGGGGGAAATTTCAGAGAGAGTGGGGGATGAGGGGGGGTGATTGAGCACAAAGGCCCTCCCCAAAAGTCTAGTTCTTTCAAGGTGGAAATATTATGTGGGCAGAGGGTATCAAAGGGGCAATCTGGGGGTACACAGAGGAAAGGCATCTTGGGAACCCCAAACCCTTCCCTTCCCTCGGCTCAAGCAGGCACCAGCCAGGCCTGCTGAGGAAAGCAGGGGTGGCACAGAACTGGCCTCATGCACAACTGCCAAGCAGGCGGGGAGGAGACGAGACGGGAGCGCCAGGGTCAGGGTAGTACCCGCGGAGCAGGGGACCTTACATTACTGATCTGGTCCTGGGTCTTCTTGATTCTCTGGAGCTCGGGCGTGTCTGCCACCACGCTGAAGCCTTTGCCCTTGTTCTTCTCAAACTCCTCCTTGTAGCGTACCTGGAGGACCAAGGTGGTGGAGACGGATCAGAGTCGAGGCAGGGGGAGCAGAAAGGGCTCCAGCCTGCAGCAACCAGCCAGGAGAGACCCTGACCAGAAACCCCCCTGCAGTGACATCCACTCCCACCTCCCAACTCCAGGCAGAAACCCTGGCCAAAAAGTATCAGACCAATGATAATAAACTATTACTATGTATTCATATTTGGTGTATCCTGAGTGCCAAGAGCTTTACATGAACTGTCATTTAAGTCTTGCTATAGACTATCGTTAGTTCCATTTTACAGACAAGGAAACCTGAGCCACAGAAAGTCACCTGCCCAAGCTCACACAGCTTAGCAGCACAAGTTCAGAGCCAATAGGATGAACTTTCATCTGCCTGACTCTGAACCTTCACCACGGCCCATCCTGCCTGATGGTGAGAGAAAGAAGGTTCTTTCCAAGGACTGCCCCAGCCCTCACCCTGGCCAGGATGTGGTCCTACCCGCTGAGAGCCTGGGGGAGTTTCTGAGTGAGGGCTGTGCCAAGGGACAAAGTTGGTGCCCAGAAAGGAGGGCGGTAAGACAGCCACTCAGAAGACTCAATCAATGAGCCTTTGAGAGGCCCCGGTGGCTGCCTGGAGCCTGCCAACCTGGCTTTTGAGGTCAGCACCACAGGAGGGGATGAAATGGGTGGGGGACAGATAGCATGTCAGGCTTCCAAGAGCCAAGAAAGACCTCTACCACCCCCTCCAATGCCCCTCTCTTCTGAGTATTCCATGGAAACCTGAGTACTAGAGGGACTTAAGTCAGACATTCAGAAAGGACGTCCCAAGCACTAAAGGAACTGAAATATGAAAACTGTCCTCCCCTGGGGGTTTTGAAGAACAGAATGGAGGCTGGAAATGGCCCTGGGACAGGGACCTATTCCTCCGGCTTTCAGAGTCTTTACTGTCCACCTCGGCAGCAGCTGTTCCAAAGCCCACCAGCTGCCTGGACTTTTTCCATGCAGGCTGCACTGTCCTGGAGGCAGGTCAGCCCAGGACACAAGGCCTAGGACCTTGGGAATTTCCAGGCCTCTCCCAGGCATGGAGTCATCTGGCCTCAGGGCTGAGCTGCACCGTGACCCGACTGACAACATGCACCTGTCAGTTCCTCTGCACCCCCCAGGGGTCAGGGTCCCTGTCTGTCTCCAGAGCCCCAGCTCACCCATCGAACAAGGGCTTCTTGTTCCTAAAAGGTTCCAGAACCTCCTTTGTTCTGACCCAGACTGAAATAAAGGCCTGGATGTGCTAGGTCCCCTCAGACTGGAAGTTAACACAGTGGGTTCAGGTACCAACCCACCCCAAGGGCCTAGAACTGCCCCACAGCAGCTCTTTCAAGAAGGCCTGGGCCAGCACAGCAACTCTTAGTGGTAGGGGTGGGTTGGGGGGGAGACCCTTCTGGAAGCAGGCATCAAGAAAGGTAAAGCACTGAGAGTCAAAAATGCGTCGCTCCAGATGCAGAGGCCCCAGATCTAAGACCTCTGGCCTTGATTTCCTCACCTGTAAGAGGACTGTCCATAATGGAGAGGGGGCTTCCTACCACCCAGTAAGAGCAAAGAGCCCGTGGAAGTTGGTATGAACACAGGCTGTCTCCCACTTGCTGACTGATCTTGGGCAACTGATTTAACCTCTCGGGCCTCAGTGTCCACATCTGTAAAATGGGGATCATGACACACCCATTCTAATCAAAGATACAGGTGGCTTTAAAGCAACAAACACATATGAAGCACATGCTGAGTCGCTCAGTCGTGTCCGACTCTGTGTGACCCTGTGGACAGAGCCCACCAGGCTCCTCCGTCCACAGGATTCTCCAGGCGAGAACACTGGAGTGGGGTGCCATTTGGCAGCGTTCAGTGTGCAAGGATGAGGGTTAAGTGTAAAGGTGCTTTGTCGAGTGCTGAACAAACACTAGTCCCTGACTCCTTCCTCCACTTCCTGGCCCTCTGGAGGGTCAGGCCCCTAATCCAGGGGAATAATTGTCATGGCAACACTACAATGACATCAGCTGGTTCCCAGGCTCAGGAACTGCCTCTCCCTCCCTGCCGGGGAGGAATAATTCATTTCACTCCTGGCACAGGCAGCCCAGAGAGGGCGGGGCTGGAAGGAGCAGGGGGCAAGAAAGGACAGAGGCCTGTGCTCAGCACTACTTTGCTGTGTGTTCCTGGGCAAGTTGGGCCCCCTCTCTGGGTCTCCTGAGAGTGGCCAGCCGCTGATCAATAAAAGCCCTCCTGGTTCTGGAGTTTCTGACCATATTTAAGCACCTGCCCCTGACTATGGAAAATCAAGGTGGGGAAGATTCTCTGGCCATCTGGAGCTGGAGTAGGTGGCAGAGTTTTGTGAAAGTCAAGGAACCAGAAGTCTGGGGAGGGCCCCACATGGAACCTCGCTCATCACCCAAGCTGAAGTGCTTGCCCTCCTCGGGGATGGCTCACCAGGATGTGACAGGGGGCTCTGAGCGGGGAAATGACCTGCCCAAGGTCACTCAACCTGCCTTGTCGGTTCAACTCAGGAGTCCTGTCTGAATGCTTCCTGCCTGGGCCTCCAACCCTGGACACTCCCAAGGTAGAGAGGGGAGTGAGGCCTGAACAACCAGGACCTAAGAAATTCCACTTTTCATATATAGATTTATTAATTATTCTCCCAGATTCTAGCTTGTTCATCACTTACCATAGCAAATAGTAGATACAAACAGAGGTTTGTTGGGTAAATAATGAACGAATTGAATGCAGAAATAAAATCTCCAAACAGGCAGCATAAGTTGAAAAACAACTGCCTTGCTGACCCAGTGTAAGAGGAAAGATCACGACTTAAAAATACATATATGGAAAAAAAATGATACCAACAAGTCCTACTTATTATGTACCTACCATGTGCTAAACCCACATACTATGTAACCCACCCACTTTTAACAAAAAAAGACATTGTTTTAAGAGTAAACACACAGAGATGGGGAGGAGAGCTAATGAGAAAGGTCAGTCTGGAAGCAGTCATCAAAAGGTCTAATACTCCTCAGCTTTATCATATCCAAGTTCCATCTCCTTTCCTTTCCAGGAGAATAGCGCTGGAATAATACTGAGTGCTGACTGTATGCCAGGAACCATTCTAAATACCTAATATATACTAACATCCTCACAATAACCTTTGGAGAGAGGTAATTCGTACTTTACAGATAAAGGCAGTAAGGTTCAGAGAGGTTAAATAACTGGTCCAAGGTCACTGAGCTAATGAGGGCAGATCCAGGATTTGGCCTTCAACTGGCTCGGGTATGAGTGACGCAGGCATGCTGCCTACCCTGCAGGTTATAAGATTCAAGGTAAGAGAGTGGGAACTTTGCACACAACAGGGCAGGGCACAGGGCTTTGGTACAATCTCCTGTCCCCTGCGGCATGTGCCCCGTGGCATTTCCCAAGCACAGCACCAAGGATGATGAGGGTAGAATTAAAGACATCTTTTCCTTTCACTTTTGTCTGCGCTCAGAGGGCCACACAGACAGCCCCAGCTCAGCCCCACCCCAAAGCTGCTGCCTCTACTAGTCCTGGGGCTGGGGTGGGAGAGATGCCCTGCAGGGGTAGAGGGGTGAAGGGCCGCTAGGCCCTCGCCACTAGGGCTCTGCCTCAGCCAGGCCTGGACAGGCCCACCCAGAGGGTCATTTGTGGTCAGCCCTGTGGTTACCCGCCCCCACAAGGGAGGCTCCAGGTGTCCCAGACACCGCAAGTACCACTTTGGAAACCAATCTAGAAATAGGAAAACAAAGTTGAAATAGCACAGGCAACTTCCCAGAGACAGAGGAGACAGAGACACCAACGCAGGCCCAGGAAGGAGCCTGGAAAGAGATGGGAGGCTGGCCCCTGGTGGGTGGGGCGGGCTAGATAGGGAGGCTCCCACTTCCCTTCCCGACACAGTGGCCTGCCCAGCCCTCAAGGCCCACCCTGCCCCCACAGCGGCCACAGGAACCAGAACTGTCATGGCCCACGGCCCCAGCCAGGCCCACTTAGCCCTTCCAAGCCTTAGAGCCATGGGCCCAGCCCTCAACATCTAGGCAACTGGTCCCCATTTTACCAGGCAAGAAAAGAACACTGAGAGGCAAAGGGGTGAGACTGAGACCCCACAGCCCGGGGAAGCAGCAGACAGAACCAGACTTGCAAAGAGGACAGTACCCCTCTTCTAGCCCCAGCCCTCAAGAGCCCAACTGCAGGAGATTAGAGCAGTGGCCTCAATGCAAAGCCTCAGCTCACACCCCTCACAGCAGCTCCTCACCTCCCTCTCTACCCCACAGCCTGGCTCTACGCAGCTCAGAGCAGGTCTGCAGGACCAAAAGCCCTCATCAGAATCGCCAGGGCTGCCCAAATGCAACTCCCCGGGCCCGGCCCAGAAGTGGCAAGCAAAACCCCCTTGGGTGGGGCCGTGAACTCTGCATTCTAAACGCCACCCTCATCCCCTGCACCATCCCCCCAGAAGGCTGATGCATCCTGGGCATTAGTGCGCACAGCTGGGCGCCACAGCAGGCTGCAGAGGGGTTGAGAGCAAAGGGCTCGACTTCTGTCAGGGAGCTGGCTCTGCGTGGCCTCTAACCTGTGTCCCCACCTGTAGCAAGGGGACAAGAGTCCCTCCATCATCAGGTGGTTTTGACGACTGAATGAGGTCAGGCCCGACCCCCGTGATGACCCATGAAGAGTGACTGGCCTTCTCATGACCTCCCCACCCTCTCAAGAATCAGGAACCCTGGGGACACGCAGTGGGCCAGGCACCTGGGAGACAGGGTGGGTCTGGAGGTGGGCAGGGGGTGCTTCCTCCTGCAGGCCCCGCCCCTCAGGGATTGAGTTCCACAGGCAAAAAGAGCTCCAGCCCAGCTTTTTGTGGGACTGATAAAGGCTGAGGGAATTAGCAGGGTTTGAATTTCTCCTCCTGAGAGTAGGTGTGTGTGGGGGGTGTACGTGTGTCCCTTGCTTCTGCCTGAGTGTGTACACACACTCCCACACTCCTCTCATGCTCTGGGGTGAGTACAGGTCACCCCACAATGCTCTGACCTGCTCTCCCCATGAAGCCCCTTCTATCCGCGACAGGATGGGGAGTCCCTAAGGCGGTTGTCAGGGCCTGGCCAGGGGATTCCCTGTGCAAATCAGGCCCAGGCCCGAGTGCCATCTCAAGCCTTCTTCCTGCCAGCTGAGCCACCCAGCCCTCCTCAGTCAGGCGGGCTCTGGTACCCACATTAGCCCCTACAGTGACTTCAGCTTTCACACCACAGCAGGGGCAGAGCCTGAGCTGGTAGATGTGAGCTGTGCTAAGGGCCAAATTAGCTTCCCCTACTTGCCCCCAGGTGGCTCAGTGGTAAAGAATCCGACTGCTGATGCAGGAGACATGGATTCCATCCCAGGGGTCAGGAAAATCCCTTGGAGAAGGAAATAGCAACCCACTCCGGCATTCTTGCCTAGGAAATTCCACGGACAGGGGAGCCTGGCAGGCTACAATCCATGGGGTCGCAAAGAGTCGGACACGACCTAGCACTGTGCACCTGCTCTCCCATCACGGTGGGATACACAGGAGGCCTGAACCCCTGGCTCACAGGGCTGCATGAGGTCAAGGTCACTGTATTCGGGAGTGAAAAAAACAGAGCCTGGATCCTCCAAGCTCACTGAGAGTGTGTGTCAACAGGCAAAGTCCAGTGCTTCTCAGAGCCTTGGTTCCCTGTCTCTGACGCCTGCAGTCAAGTCAAGGATAAATGAGGTGAAGTAACAGAAGTGTTTGCTAACCTATAAAAGTTCCCACCAACAGGAGGAACTATCATGTTTATTATCAAAGTAAAGATAGTTCTCCTTAGGGAGTTGGGTGGAAAACTGGAAAGAATACAAGTCTCAAACAAACTGGCATTCAAAGTCATTAGCACCTATTTCCTCTTCCGTAAAGTGAGAGGGATCCTGCCAACTGCACAGAACTATTGTGAGGCATGAACGCTAACACACCCAGAACACCAAGCACTCCATACATTAGCTACTAATACAGTTATTACCACTACTGCTACTTGTGTGATTTCAGCAACCCCTTACTGTCTCTGAGCCTCAGTTTCCCCATCTGTACAATGGGAAAACAGCACCGATCCTTGCAGGTTGCTGGGAGGATTAAATGAGAGAATGTGGGTAAAGCCTTTGCCATTCCAGGGCTAGTTCTCCTTCATGTGACCAACTGGGGGACAAGGAGCCAGAGAATTCACATCAAGATCAGGCAGCAGGCGCCCCACCTGGAAGGATCAGGAGGGATTCCCCCGAGGCCCAGGTGGATCCTCCAAGACATTTTCCTGGCCCTGGGCACCCTGCCCACTTGGTTACATTCCCCAAGAGTTCTTTGCTAAAGCCCCGCCCTGTCCCACCCTACAGTCCGGGCCAAGCTTGTTCTGGAAGCCCTCTCAGACCCCCAGACAGGGTAAATCATTCTGATTGAAAGGTTCTGGACCTTTTGCTTATTCCTCAGTGGCCCCTAAAGCCCCAGCTCTCTCTCCCTGGTGCAGGAACCCCGTCCTCCCCTACTGCAGTGGCAAGCAGGGCTCCCTCTGAGAAGGGGCTCAGGAAAATCAGACCAAGGAGACGTGGGCACGACAGGCCCCTGGGGCAAGGCTCCCTTAGCAGCCTGCCCTAGGACAGGTAGAAGAGGGCCGGGGACATGGCTAGAGGATAGACTGTGTAACTTCACTCTCCCTGGTCACTTCCTGACCAGGGATCAAACACGTGTCCCCTGCGGTGGAAGGGCTGAGTCTTAACCACTGGCAGCCATCCCAAGGACCTTCCTTTCGGGGTGGGTGTGAAAGGCTGGGAGGGAGAGGGGACCAGCTTCCTGGAGGAGGTGGGCTTTAGGGGCCTCCCACAAAATTCCTGATGCAGAAAGAATCTGAAACCCACACCCCTCCAACCCACTTTAGGTAGGGGGTGGGAGGACACACTCTTGCCCACTTCGCTGATCAGGTCAGGAAACATGAAGTAACTGGGGGTGGGGGCAGGGAGACTAGACAAGTGCTTGGATTTCAGCACCTTGCTGAGCAACCACAGAAGGAAGGAGCTCTTGCCAAATCCAGGGGTGGCCCCGCCCCCCCAGGCCAGGCCCCAGCTCTAGCCCCACTCCCTCACCTGACTCTGCAGCTCACTCTGTTGCTTGAGGCGGAGGTTTTCCGGGGTGTCAGCCACCATGGTGAAGGACTGCTTGGGGTAGTGTCTGCAGGACAGAAAACAACACAATAGGGTTCATCCTGGGCAGGAGGCTGGGAACTTCTGGGCTTTTCACCCCCTTATCCTTGGGAGGCCCCTGCCCCAGCATCAGGACCACAGTGCCCACCACCCATGGCTGCAGGGAGGCAAGTGTTTCTCAGCCTGGGCTGAACTGGGAAGATAGATCAGGTCTGAATGATGGCCACCAAGAACCCCACAGGAGGCCATGGAGTTTCAGATCACCCAAATAATCCATGTCTACTGTGCAGGGAGGTCAAGGGGGCCAGGCACTCAGGAGGGGAGAAGATGCTCACGGGCTCAGGACAAGGCTTTCGGCTGAGACCAGAAATGGAGACCAATGAAGCAGACGAAAGGTGGGATGGAGAAGGAGACAGAAGGGGAAAGCGACATGCATATGCAGGGGGCTTCTGGAAAGGCAGTGAGAGAGAAAAAAGGCACCAGTGTTTCAAAGGGCAAATGAGGTCCAACTTAACCAGAGAGCAGCTGAGAGATCTGCTTGAGGCCAGAGAAGAAGTCACCATGTGACAGATAACAACACTGTAACAACAGTTGATGCTCCCTGTGCTAAGGGTGTCCATGCCCTAGTTCACCAAATTCTTAAAACCACCCTATTGTCTCCCTTTTGACAGATGGGAGACAGCAGCTTGGAAAGGATACAGCGTGGCCAAGGCACAGGGCTAGTAAGTGGAGGCATCCAGATTTGTTCCCAAACCATGTCTCAGGACCCAGCACCCTGAACCCAACCCTCCAATCTCCAGACACAGGCCAGACCAGGGTGTTCTCCCCCAGGAGGAGGCCTGGCTTGGAGGTGGCAGTAGCCAGGGCAGCCCTCAGAGCCAAGCCTGCCAGGACCTCCAGGGCCATCCAGTTCAACCCCCTCATTTCCTCAAGAAGAAGATCGTATGCTGGCACCGGGCACTTAGCTGACTTCATGATTATTTATCACATCAGTTGACTGTCTTTTCTCCACTAGTTCTCTGAGGTGAGAGGGTTCTCAGTGTTTCTTCTTCACGGACTTATCCCAAACTCCCCAAACAGAATCTGGTGTTCAGTAAATATCTGTTGAATAAACGAATGTCCTACACTAGCTGTTGAAGCTGGGCCAGGATTAGAACTCAGGTCTCCTCCATCCCCAACGCCCGCCCCAGGTCTCCTAGAAAACTAGCTAGAGAGGCAGCCCCGAGTCACTGTGGTCTGTGTGGAGGTGTTGGTATGTGAAAGGGCTGGGGGTCCAGAGGCCCCCATGATTTCAGGGACCGGTGGGTGGCTTCTCTAAGCAGGAGCCAAGGGCAGGCCATTCTCAGCCCTGGCTAACCACACCTCACCTCAACTGTGACCACTGGCTGGTGCCCGACTCACAGGCTGACCCCAGGTAAGCAATGGATCGCCCACTTCCAGCCACCCAGGTCGGCTGGCGTGCTGTGAACTGGTCACCAGCTGCCCTCCTACCTCTGTGTGTTTCAACAAGCCTGGCATGTTCTCCAGCCGCCCACCTCAATCCTGAGCCAAAGCTATCAGTAATCACACAACTTCCCCGTGTCAAGGGCAGATTCAGGTGCTAGAGAACTCAACTAAAAGGGAGAGGAGCAGTGGCTAGAAGGAGCCCAGCCCTGCCACTGCCTTGCAGGGTGACTCTGGCCAATCTTTTTTCCCCTGTGAGCTAGTTTCACCATCTTGGACCTAGAATCACAGCAAGGTGATTTCACCTGTGCCCCATTTTACCAGGCAGATCCAGGTAAAATGCCCCAACTCCTAGCCTCCACTGCCCACCTGAGTCCTGCCTCCCCGATCAGCCCAGCCCGTGGCTCCCTGAGCAGAGGGAAGAGCAAGAAAAGAGACTAAAAAAAGCAAATACAGATGCCTGCAGCCGGCAGCAGAAGTCTTCCGTGGATGAAGGTGGGGCTAAAGCTGTAGACCCAGTCCCGGGTTTGGCCCAGCTCCACGAAGCCAGGGCCACCCACAGTGGAGAAGCTCCATTCAAAATTCCTGAGTTCCAGGGGAAGGGAGGATCTGTTCCCGGAGCGCAGAAGGAGACCAGCAGGAGGGATCTAAGTAAGATCTCTAGCAGGACCGGCAAGAGATCTGAGGTTGCTTGAGGGAGGCTTTGGAGAGGACCCTCCCACCAAGTCAGAGCCATTATGATAGCATCAAGGGCTGGTGGTGTCGTGAGGAGAGTGTCTATAAGTGGAGGCTCATGAGCATAGGAGGAAGGTCAGGTCCAGAAGCAGGGGGCTGGAGAAGACCTTCAGGGTGGCTCTGGCCCAGAACTTAAAGGGTCAGTTCAGAGAAGATGGTATAATTAGCATTTGATGGGAAAGGGTGTCTGGCAGGCTCAGAAAACACATATGCACAGGAGCCAGTCTGCCAACCCGCGGTTTCCCATTTGCCTGAAGGTACAGGGTTAAAATGGGAGTGCCGGGTCCAGCGGTCCAAGGTCAGCCAGACACATACACCTGACGTGCCCCGACTCTGCAATTCTGTGGCTCCTGCATGCTCTGTTATTCCTCACACACGGTGAACATATAGACAGGCCTCTGCAATGCTCATCTCCTAGACACCAAGGCCAGCAGGTCCACGTTCACACATCTACAATCCACCAGAAGGGTCTCAGGAGACACCTCACCATGTAGCGGGTGCCTGCACGGATGGGGCTGGCAGGTATTTCATTCTCTCTTGGGAGCCATCATGACCCCAAGATCTCAATGCCCCCACCCAGGGCCAGAACACTAATCCCATCAGAAGGGAAGGGGGGACCAGCCTGGATGTCATCAACTCAGCTCAGTCTGGAAGGAGGAGAGGGATTTTAAACATCAGATTAAGATAGATTAAAGGGGGGCTCTGGAGCCACCGATCTCTTACCCCTGCCTCCTAAACCCCGACCCCAGGTCAGAAAAAGGGAGGCAGACCTAAGTATGGACTACATTCCTCTTGCTGGGTCAACCCTGTCCCCTCCTCACAGCCCCCAACCCTGGCGAGACAACTCTGCCTTTCCCGTCCCCTGCTCACTGCGCTTCGGGTTCCCATGGCAACCTCATCCTCAGCTCCAGGCAGCAGAGCGGTTGAGAGCAGGCAGACAGAGCGGGTCTGTGGGGGTGGGGGAAGAGACACAGACAGCCAGGGTATCCTCAACTGCAGAGGAACCCGTGAGGGCAAAACCAGGAGGCTGTGTCTGCGGGATACTTGTAGACAGTTCAGATGAGGAAGACGTGAGCCTTGGGTTTGCTTTCAGGGCAGGACACAAGAAGGCCAGGGCTGTGCCCTTCCCCCACCAGCACAACTGTCTTCCAAGAGGGCTACAACTGATGTGACCTCCTCCCAGAAACAATTAATTGCTGGGGATTCTACCTTTCCCTCCCTCTCCATCTTCAGATTGAAGCTCCCCCACCCTTCATTACTACCCTCAGATACCAGTCAAGATGAATGGATATATGTGTATCCCAATGTAGGCGCTAGGGCAGACGAGAGGTCCCCCACCCCAGCTAATGACCCCACTGGTACCGCAGCCCCAACAACAGACTGGGCCCACAGTGAGGGAACGAGGGGCCAGGGTGGGGAGAACCGGGCCTCCCAACCCTGGCCTGGAGCTGAGTCCAGAGCACAGCTGTTCTTTGTCCCTTCTGTGGGCCAGCCTGCACCCGGCCCCTTGTTAATCATTCCCAGTGGCAGGCCCTCTGCTGATGCCCCTCCCCACCCTTGATGGCAGTATCAGCTGCTCTGGGAAAGAGAGGCATGGAGAGAGCCCACTAAGACAGGAAGCCTGGGGGTGGAGGGTGCAGGGAAAGGGATCTAGCATTCATGAGGGCAAGAACAGAGTTGAGCAAGATAACCAGGCACCTGGCAGCAGCCCTGGCCTCTGGGAGAAGTTAGAGTCACATAATTGGGGGCAGGAGGAGAAGGGGACGACAGAGGATGAGATGGCTGGATGGCATCACCGACTTGATGGACATGAGTTTGAGTGAACTCCGGGAGTTGGTGATGGACAGGGAGGCCTGGCGTTGCGATTCATGGGGTCGCAGAGAGTCAGACAGGACTGAGGGACAGAACTGAACTGAACTGAAAGTTACTTCAGGATACATTGTATCCTGTGCACATTCTCTCCTGAAACCTGCCACAAGGCTTTGGGCTAGAAAAGGCAGGCATTATCACTGTGCCCATTTGACAGATAAAGAAACTGAGACTCACTGTCAAGGACAGAGATCTGGCCCAATGCACTCTCCCCAATTCCACACACGTCCGGGCAGCTAAGGGTAGACTGACTTCCCTCCCCCAGGTGAACACCAGCCTACTCCTAGTTCTGGGGAAAGAAATGCTTGGTTGGGTGGGTGGAGAACTTCCTCTTTTAAAGCCAACCAGTTTCCAAGCGTGGCTATTCTAAGAGAACCGTCTGGGGTCTCTCAGCCACCTCCTGCCTGAAGCCACCTACTCCTGACATTTCTAAAGCAGGTCCAGACAGTGACCTGGGTAGGGGTGCGGGCGGTGCAGGAGAAGTGGGGGCTCCTCCCAGAGGACCTCTGAGTCACCTTCCTGCTTGAAGGGACTGCAGGGGCTCCTGCAACGGGCTTACTGGTGACAGGGATCACTTGCAGGGCAAAGCCATGTCCCTAGTCCCACCATCAGCTGTGTTCCAGATACAGAACAAGAATAGACCAGTATCCTGGAAGCCCAGTACCCGCTTTCGACAGGCAGCCTTGCCCCTTTCAGCCTTGGATCCCTTCAAAAACCACAGCTTTTTGTTCAAGGAGGAACAAAAATACAGCAACAAAAGCAACAAGGAGCCTTTGGTTTCACCAAAAGGGGGAAAAAAAAACAACAACCCACAGCCCTGACATCCTGCCTCTGGAAGGAGCTACTGATCCCCCTGCTGGGAACACTGCCCATGGGCGGTCAGGGAGGACTCCCCTCTAACCCTGTTTTTCACCAGTCCCCCAGGCCTAAGGGGCCAAAATGGTGGGGATAGGAAGCAACAAGGAGGCATTGTCTGACCAGAGGAAAAAAATGAGCAGCCAAAATGATGGAGGCTAGACAAGAACTGACCAGCCCTCAGGGGTCGTAGATAAAATGAAAAATCAAAATCGATGACGACAAAGAGAAA
The DNA here is from genome assembly GCF_002263795.3 of Bos taurus. NCBI lineage: Eukaryota > Metazoa > Chordata > Mammalia > Artiodactyla > Bovidae > Bos > Bos taurus. The sequence goes on along the minus strand of NC_037346.1, from coordinate 39,466,007 downwards.
TGATCATGTCAAGTCAGGAAAGGCATGGAAACACTGGGTTTCAGCTTCCTCATCTATAAAATGGGCTGTTAGGAAGCAAAGATCCCTGAGGTTTCCTGAGGCCCTGACATCTGAGTGTAAGGAGCTGGAAGGTGACAGTGAGGTGGGGACTGCCTAGAGGTTACTATGGGTGCTCCTTTGAACTCCCCCCGCCACCCACCGACCCCGCAAACATAGCGCACACACCCCTTCCTACTCCCTTCTCCTGGTCTTGTTTTTCCCAGTTAGAGGCAGAGAACTCTGGGGAGGCGGAAAAGCCCCAGGCCCCAGTCCTGGATGTGCCTGCCACTGCCCGATCCCCAGCTAACTAGACCCCAGAGATGACTTCAAGCCCCACCAGCACAGGTCCCACCTCACGCCCTGACGCCTGGGGTATGGAGCAGGACCGCAGTCTCTTGTTCCCTAGAACCAGGGACACCCCCACCCTCCTCAGCCCTCAGCCCACAGCTCAAGGCAACTGAAGGACAATCCCAGAAAGATACAACGGAGCATTCCCCCTTTCTTCCCCAGCCCCTGTCCACCCTCCACTTAACACCCTAGAAGCTGGTCCCCCAGGCCTGCAACTGCCTCAGGCCGGCAGCCTCCATTGATTCATGGGCTCCAAGGAGGAAGAACAGGAACATTCCTCCCCACCCCCGCCCAGCCCCACCCCACCCAGCCCCACCCCGACCTCCAGGCTCCTCAATTATTTGCCCGGAGATAAGACAAAGGACCAGGTTTGTAATTGTGACCAGATCTGCCCCACTTTCAGAAAAAGTAGTTTACAAAACAAATCATTGAGGGCATAAATTGAGGGCATACATATTCCTCTAACCAATGGAACAGGCTCACCCCACCTACCTAGATGCTTCAAGAAAGAATTATACAAACGCAGGCCTGCTTCCCTCTACCTTGCCATAGCAGTGCTGGTTGCCAATGGCCTGGGAAGTGTGAACACAAACGCGGCCTATTCAGTCCGATTCCCTGGCGCTTACCCCCACAGCCGGCGGCATGTGTCTGGTTATCCAGAGGCACGTGTGTGAATGCACAGCCTTGGGGGTCCACTACCACCCAGAAGGCCGGCTGTGGGCTCTGGCCTGTGTTCTCTCCCCAGCCTCACCCCAGACAAGTCTGGTGCAAAGAGAAAATACAAGAGGCCTTTCTGCTGCTTTCAGTCACTTTCCAGAACTTCCATCTCAGTCTTCAGAACTCACCAGGGAGAAACAGACAGTGTTCTTTCTCTTGCCCACCCTCCTGCAAGATCCTGGCTCAGGGACTAACCAGAGAACGCAGAGGCCCCCTTGCACACCAACTCACATATACCCTCCCTGGGTGGGCTCAACTCCCTGGCAAAGGGCCCGGGCCAGGAGCGTTCACTTGCCCCTCTGGGTCTTGAGCAGGAAGTGCTGAAAAGCCAGGCCTGAGTGTCACACAGCAAGGCCAGGCTGGGAATTGGGGCACAGCAATATCCTAGAAACCCCGAGACTGGGGAACCTGAATGTCACTGGTGGATGGGGTCAGAGGCAGGAAGAAAACAGGAAGGGATGAGAGTGAACACTCAGCACAGTGCCCGACACAGCACAGTTGTTCAATAAAACTGGTCTAGGCTCCAGCATCCTTGAGCGGGAATTCTGAACCATGGGATAACCGAGGCCCAGACAAGTCCAGAGTGCGCCCCAAACAAGCTGGGCCTGCATCTGAGATATCCCAGAATCCCACGTCTGGCTCACTGGCACAGACCAGCCGCTCAGACTCTGGCTTAGGGAGTGTGGCTGCCTCGGGCAAGCTGCTGCCACAGCTCTCATGAAACACAGCTGGGTCACAAATTCCCCAAGTCTTTGGCCCCTCATCCCGGGTCCTTCCCAGGTAACATCCTAGCTGGGTCAAAGGTCAGCTGGGCAGGGAAGAATAAGAGCTGTAAAGGCTGGGGGAACAGAGAGGGGTCAAGCTGCTGCTCTGGCTGGAGGCCAGGAGAGGCAGGTGAATCTCACCTTGGGCAGGTGGGAAGCAGCATCTGGGAGGGGTGTGTCATCTCCCGCCTTCCCTAGAGCTCCCCGATAACCCAAGCCCTACAGGAGCTCCCCACCCCTACTGGCTGCAGCCTCTTGGAAGAAGGTGAAAAAAGTAAGCTGGGACTTTTTGGCACTACGCTGAGAACACACAGAGAAAACAAGGACAAGCCTCTGATTTCTTTCTCCAACTCCCAGAGCTCGCTGAATTCTAGGCTACCAGAGTCTTAGGAAGAGACAGGAAGACGCCTCAGTCCCTGCTGCCCACTGAGTTTTGGGCTCCGCCAGACTCCTGCCTTGAGGAGCAGAGGCTCAGAAGCTGCCCCCAAAAGGAGTCTCGTGCCCAGAAACTAGCCTGAAGTGGGCCAGCAATCAAGGGGTTAACTGCCCCAGCCTCTGGCTTTGCTGCACCCCACCCTACTCCCCAACAGAGGGAGGAAGTGGCAGAGAATCAGGGTTTGTGAGAGCCTTTAAGAATTTGAAGAATGTCCCATTTCCCTTGGGGGGAGGATGGGAGGGGTCGGCAGGGGAAAGAGGACCAGTAGAGCTAATAGAGAAGGGGCAGCGGAAGGAGGAGCCAGGACCTAGCTGTGACCCTCGCTCTAGCCCAGGCAGTCTCCCCAGCGTCCCAGTCCCTCCCAGAAGGGAGGAGGTTCATGGTGCTGCTTGGGCTTGAGATTTTATCGGTTTTCCCAGCACCTGGCACAGGTTGGCATCTAGCAGCTGGCAGGCAGTAAGTGCCTGATGCAGGCTCCAGCCAAGGAGATGAGGCTGTAGTGTGAGCAGGGAGGGGAAGACAGGAAGGGGGAGTTGTTGTTCAGTTGCTAAGTCATGTCCGCTTCCTTGTCCTTCACTATCTCCCGAAAGGGGGAGACAGCCATTCAAAGGGCTTTAAGATCCCAACTCCTTTTAGACAAATCCCAAAGTTCCCCTCCTACGTGAACTTCAGCTGTAGAAAGCCTCCAGGATGAGAATTTAAAAAGGTAAAAAACAAAAAAAGGACTCGGACTTCCCTGGTGGTCCAGTGGCTAAGACTCTGTGCTCCCAAATCAGGGGTCTCGGGGTTCAATCCCTGGTCAGGGAACTAGATCCCACATGTTGCAACCAGATGTGCCACATGTGCCACAACTAAAGATTCTGCTTGCCACAACTAAGACCCAGCATAGCCAGATACATAAGTATAGAAATAGTTCTTTTATAAAGGGACTCAAGTCAGAGCCTAAATTTTTTTGAATGCTGACCTTGCAGCCTACTTAAGTGACTTGACCTTCCAAAGCTCCCTACAGAGCAGCAAGGTCGTGAAGTCCTACATGAGCCTGGACCTGCACGTGATCAACTCGAAGGCACTGCATTCTCTGAAACTGCATGGGATGGGACAGGATATCTCCCTGGGATGGGAGACCCCACCTCGACCCACCTCCCCACAGCAGGCCAGAGCAAACTCCACTGGAAAAGACACGAAGTTCTCTGCCTCCCTCAGCAGGCAGGGAAGAGCTCTGCCTAGGGTCAGGCCACGCCCTTCATGCTGCTCCCCAGTCTCAAGAAATGACAGTCAGGGGGGCCCCCGGGCCAGGGCCTAGATTCTCTGGTAGGGACAGGGCAGGGGAGAGGTGACAAGTCAGCTGCCTCCATGGACAGAAATGTGGAAGGCGATGCGGAGAACACGGCCAGAAACAGGACTTTTTCTTAAAAGACCACGTGGATCCCTCTCTTGCAGCAGGGTGCGGTGGAGAGAATAAGCTTGCTTATACGGGGACTGAACCAGCGTCTCGCTAGTCATTCATCTTGGGAAAGCCCCTTCCCTTCCTCAAACCTCAGTTTCCTGCTCTGTAAACTGGGCATATTAACAGTCCTGACTATCATCCAGCCGTGGTGAGGAGGACTCAACATGGTTAAAACGTGCGGAGCAGAGTGTGGAAGTGTTGGGCCCTGGCACCTTGTGGGTGTTAGAACAGAAGGAAGCTCTGAAAGTGAAAGTGGAGTCGCTCAGTTGTGTCCGACTCTCTGCAACCCCATGGACTGCAGCCTGTCAGGCTCCTCCATCCATGGGATTTTCCAGGCAAGACTACTGGAGTGGGCCGCCATTTCCTTCTCCAGGGGATCTTCCTGACCCAGGGATAGAACCCAGGTGTCCTGCATTGCAGACAGGCGCTTTACCATCTGAGCCACCAGGGAAGCCCTAAATGCCCGCCCAACAGCCCCTGCCCAAGGCGGACTCACGCGTTGCAGTAGGGCTTCTTCTCGTAGCCCTTGTAGTTCTTCATGTTGAGGGTCATCTTGCAGGTCTCGCAGTGGAAGCATGCTTTATGCCAGAACTGGGGGCAGAGGCAGAGGGAGGACACTGTCAGATAAGCAGGATTTAGGAAGGGGGCTCGGGCCCCAGGAAGGAGCACTCCATCCCTGGGACTAGAACAGACACCCCGCTGCAGAAGTGAGCCAAGGACATCTCAGGTCACAGGCTCCAACAGCTGATGACACCTTCCCCTGTCCCACGGGTGCTGTCAGCAGGAGAAGAAGGGCAGACCCCAGACTGAGTGGGGAAACCCCCCCCCACCGCCCACACCCCTGAAGATTGGCTCCACCTCCCCCAGACCACCCCGGCAGCCTGCCTGCCTGAGCAGGAGAAGCCTCATTGCTTATGCAAAGCCGCACCAGGCGTTGCTAAGAAGCGGCTGCTGCTGAACATTGAGGGGCAGCGCCTCAGCCTAGACAAGGCCAAGGGGGACAGGAGGGCCCAGCCTCCATGTACCCAGGCCTTCCCACACCACAGCAGACACGCTTGGGCCTGGGTAAGGCCCAGCTCCAATGTCTCCTCGTCCTGAGGGACCCATGCCCAGAGTGTGGGTGAGTGTCCCCAGGCTCTAGCCAGCACACCCACACCACTTCCCTCCCCCAACCGTCTCCCACCCCCCAGCTGGTCTCCCTCGGAGGCAATAGAGCTTTGCTTGGAGGTGGATCCCCCACCTGCACAGTGGGCATCACAGCCCCATCCTGGCTAGCTGGGTGACCTCGGTCAGGACCCACACCTCTGAGCCACTTCTGTGTCTGCAGAATGGAAACCTTAATACCCATCTCTCTTGGGACTGTTGAGGTTTAAATGAAAAATCACCTATAAAACCCTCAGCACAGCACCTGGCACCTCTAAGTACTCAGATGTCAGGTGCTGGGTGCGGCAGGGGTGACCCTCAGCTGAGGGGGCTGGGCAGAAGGTGTGTGAGTGCTGGGGTGCAGGCGGGACTCTACTGTGCCCAACCACAGCTAGAAGACCTGTGAGTGAGACTGAGTGACCAGGAACCCCCCAGCAAAGGCCAGGGACCCAGAACAGAGCGAGGATCAATCCAGGGCCGCCAAGGGACGGGAACAGAGTCAAAGACCATGAGGGCAGGGGAACTGATGTAACAGAGGTGACCCCATCCCGAGAAACGCTGAAGCTCGAGAAAACCCAGGCAGATGAGAGACTTGCCCCTGGCACCTGGCAGCCCAGGACGAGGCCCCGGGGTTAGCACCTACCCGGAGCCCAGCTTCCAGGGCCCCAGAATCCGGGCTGTCGGGGTGACCCAGCTGGCCTTTCTGTGCCCCCTTTCCCAGCAGCCAAGGGACATCCTCCTGATTCCTCAGAGAAAGAGGCCGGAAGCCAGGGAAGGGCACAGGGAGACTTTCGAGGTACCCAGCAAATGCCTGGTTTTTGGCCACCTATCAAGAAATTCCCCTGAGGCAGTGCTTTTCAAATGTATCTCCCAGCCAAGAGGTGCTTCTGGGCCACTTGGGAGAAAGGGACAGAAAAAAGGGTTAAGAGCTTGGGATACCACCTCCCTCACCCTGGCCTGTGTTGAGCAGAGCCCACAGGGTAATTGTGTGTTGGGGGGTGGGGGGGTAATCACCTTCTAATAGGGTACTTTTCCTATCAAGGAGACCCAAAGGCCTCTTCAGGAGTGGAATAGTGACCAAAGGAACAGGAGAACCGCTCTTTGGGAAGAAGGCCAGGGGAAGTCTGGAAGCAAAGAGGAGGCCGGTGAAGCTGGGCTCCCAACCCAACCTGGGCCAATCCCACAGCCCAGCCCGACGCCTCTCAATGCGAAACCCCAGTGCAGACAGCCCACTGGAATCCTAGAACAGAGTGGTCCCTGCCCCCCACCAGCCCCCAAAGTGAAAGCCCCTCTCCCTCCCGCAATGCCTGGGAGGCGCTGGCAGACTGCCCCAGCTCTGTCACCACCCAGTCTGCTGGCCTCTGCCTGCTTAGCCGCACATGCCCCTGCCTGGGCCCCCGCCTCCCCCCACCCCCGCAGGGGCCTGCCAGGAAAAACATTCTCTGGAATCCAGACCATGACCCACTTTCACACACACATAGGCAGGAATCCGCACTGTCCTGGGCCTGGGGACCTCCAGAGGTGCCCCCCGATTGACCTGGGGGAGACAAAGGGAGGGACACAGACACGTCCACCCTAGCTCACAGTCAGGTACCCACCCTGGAGCCAACCCCCTTGGGGCTGAGTATACTGACCAGGCTGGGGTACAAGGCCAGCAGCCAATCCAGGGGTTCTACAAGACACCCCCTGCCGCCAGCTACCACTGGAAGGAATGGGAGCCCCATACAAGGGAACAGTGCCCATTTCTATCTATAGCTCTTCCCCACCTCACCTCCAGACACCCCTTGCTCTCAGCTAGACACGTTAGAGGCTAGGGAGTGGTTATCTGTTCTCTTACAGGAGGACCAGGAACAAAATAATGAAAAGGAGGGGACTGAATGTCTTCAGGGTAACTACAGAACTCCGTCCGTGCACCTGTAAAGTGGAACTAAAACCCTGGTCCCAGGGAAGTGCTGGGAGGAGGTGACACAGCCTCACTTCCCTCCCCTCTCTGGAGGAGGGCACCAAGAAAGGTTCAAGAAAATCAGCAGCTTCCACCACTGTGTCCTTTTGGAGACAGGAGAGTGAGGGGAATGAGGGGCAGAAAATGGCAAGTCATTCAATAGCCCCTGTGGGCCAGGCAGACCCAAGGAGACCCCAAATGAAAAGACACCCATCCCTGTCTCAGTCAGGTCTGGTAACGGACACAGTCAGAGAAACATGTCAGTAACACCCCACAGTGACCCTCTGTCTGCCTCTTTTCCCTGCCCCAGGAGCCCTGCCGCAGAGCAGGAGTCCCCTCTTCCTTACAGGCCACAGGTAAGGTTTCAGAGCAGCATTCCTGGGACTCAAGGAGCAGTTACCTCTAAACATGCAACTTGAATCCTCCCCACTGTCCTGGAAGTCCACGGCTTCCCTGTTCACCAAAACCTAGTTCTCTGGGTACCCGTTAGGAGCCTCTTGGCCCATGTCCCAGGCTCCAGCATCAGCCTCCACTGTCCCTGGCCTGGAGCTCCAAAGCTGCAACCCACTCCACAGAAAGGCAAACTGAGGCTGCTGGGGGCAGAAGCAAGATCCCCTGCACTTGGGTGAGGTTGGGGTCAGCCCTCTCTCTCTAGAGTCACCGTAGACGTGGGGGGAGAAGCTGCTCACAGCTCTGGGGGTGGGGGGTGTGGTGAACTTCAGGTCGCTGTGCCTGCTGCCTGGGATCTTGCCCACTCCACCCTCTCCACCCACGTGCCCTATGACTCAGGGCTAGAGTATGAGACCTCTCCCTCCCTTCCCGTCACCCAGAGTTACAGTTTCTCACTCCTCCAGGGGCAACGGTAGCCCCACCCTGGCCTGCCCTGGCCCGGTCACCAGCCTAGCTCAGCTGGCCACCTGGAGGCTGGCTTAAAGGCAGAGACCATGGCTGCACCTCCCCAGATTCCCAGGGAGTATTATTCCTGGTTCAAGAGCTCAGGCCTCGAGCATTCCACAGGCCAGGGTCAGGAAGGGGAGGGCCCACTACAAACATTAGGGAGATAGTATAAATTAAAGTACTTTTTTGCAAACACAACAGGCAGAAGAGCTGAGCACCAAGAACTTTAGAGCTGAATTCCAACTCGGGCTGTGGGGAGTGAACCGCATGACCTGTCTGGGCCTCTGCTTACGGGCGCCATAATTTACAGGAGCCATCGCATCTGCTCTGTGAGGCTCGCGGGAAGACTGAGCCTGGCACATTCCAAGGAGTCTATGCAGGGACGGTCATGGGATGACTGTGGGGTGCTCTTAGCTAGGAAACGAGGCACCAAGGCTACAGGCCTTTTCCCCTCTTCTGTGTCCAGTCCGGTTTCCTTCTACCTTGCTGCCACCTGGGGGGTGAGGGGGAGAGTACTTAAGACAACCAGAGGCAGAGAGCCCTCCCAATGGGGGAGTCCAGGGGACTCTACCCACCAATCCTCTACCCTCCTCAATGCCTCCATCTGTATTCAGGAGCTAGGCAAAAGCAAGCCAGGCCAGGGGGACACAGAGAGTCCCCATGTTAATGCCTCCCAGTGTGATCTAGGACCAAACTCCAAGTCTGTCAAAAGGTAGAGGACACTGTGAGACACAGCCTCTCTCCCTCCGCAGAGGCCCTGCAGCAGCCGAGAGGGCCCCGCACCAAGTAGGTGCTTAATATTCATTGAATGAATGAGCAAGCGACATCACCCTGTTTCTTCCCCAACTCTAATCCCATAAGTTGGGGAAACAAATCTCGACCTCAAACACCGTGGCCAGCCATACACATTTATTCAGCACGAGGACACGCTGGGTAATGCAGGTTGATGGTAGGGTGGCCATCAGAGGTGATGTGGCCTTTACTCACCTAAGCCTTTGGGAGATAGGCTCAGGGAGGAGGAAAGGCTAACACCAAGGACGTAGCTTGTGCTCTGGGTCATGTCGGGTCCTAGGGAAATTGCAGTGAAACAGGTGAGTCTAATTTGACTCTCTCCTGTTGTAAATGGGTTGTCTTGGGAAGGTGGTTAGCAACTGTGTCTATGGGACTGAACGTCCCTCCTCAGGCGTCAAGGTCCCCATTCCAAGTGCCTGCCCTTACTGCCTGGAGGGCGTTGGGAGGAACCAGTCTAATACCTGGATATTCCAGGCCTCCTGCTCAGTGCAGGGGTGACATCTCCCCAGGGAAACCTCCAGTAGGGAGAGATCTAAGAAGAGGAACCGCCATGTCTCACTTCCCAGGGCACCCTCCACCTGAATGTCCTCTTCTAGAAAGGGGAAGAAAACAGCTGGGGAGGATGCCTTAAAGGGGCTGCACCCTCCCTCAGACACCAAAGGTTTTTACAGGGAAAGCCAGGTATGGGGCTGGACAGAGTTCCCCAGAAAAGGAGAGGGGGCACAGCCTATACCACATCCCCTTCCGGGCGCTGTAACAGGCACTTGAGTGCACTTCCCCACCTTTGAGGAAATGACATCATCATACCCATCTGACAGACTGTGAACACTGAGGCTTAGAGCCATTCACAGAGCTGGTGGTGAGCAGACCTGGAACTAGGACCAAGTGTTCCAACGCCCAGGCTAGCAGTCATTCCAGCAGATACTGCTTCTGCCTTATGTGGGTGGAAAGTGGCCATTGCCTCTTCCCAATTCATGACTGTGCAGAAGGGGAGCACAAGGAACTCAAGACGCAGAGGCCAAAATCCCTCCCACCAGGGAAGAGCAGAAACACCAGTGTGCAAGGCCAGAGAGCTCTCAGCTCCTGCCCCCAGGCTCAAGTCCTGCCCTCCCGCATGGTCTTTGGGAAGGTCAGCACCCACATTCATTGCACCATAACATGGCCTTTCTCTCCTCCTGCCCAGCCAGGCCCAGGAGAGAAGACCGAAACAGCAGCGGCCCCGCATGACCCCTTCCTCCAAGAGCAGTATCAAAATGATCTCAGAACCGTGGAACCCCACCCCCTCACCCTGACTCAGAAGCCAAAGGTTACTGAGGAAGCGCCAACCCTAAGGAGGGGAAAGACAAAAGAATCCAAGGGACGACCCTTTCCCCCCTCACAAAAAATACCTGACTCCAGGTGGGCCCTGCACCCTCTTCCATCCCATGCCCCCCAATCCCTGGCCAGACCAGATGGGAAGGAGGGAATCTGTGGGCAAGGGGCCAGCTTTAGGAAGTGAATGAAAGGTATGATGAAGAAGTGGACAAAATCCTAGAGGCCTCTCCTCCAGACCGAGGAGGGGATGAGAGGGAAGGTGGATTGCCTTAGCATCTTAGTGAGATTAAAAGAGGTCCGGATCCTACCCCAAACTGCAGGAAATACCCAGTTCCACTCTCCGCCCCCCTTCAAAAAGTATAATGGCAACCAGATGAACGAGTCTAGCATGATGGGGGGGGGGGGGAGACGCCTAAGGGCCCCCAGGGGACAGTGAATTTCCAGAAGGCCACGTTCCCTTCCCCCCAACACCTCCCCCCTTTTCTTGGCTCCCCCTGAACTCAGCCAACCCCACCCTCCATTGGGGAAACCTGCTCTGAAAAGTTAGCTCTTTGTTCTACAGGGTGGACTCAGCCTCTGAACACAATTTCAGATCTCAGTGAAGCAACCCCCACCCACCCTACTCCAGCAAGCGACCCCGCCCGGGTCCCGCTGGGCGGACCAACGCTGGGAGTTGGCTTCTAATTTGAGGTGGGGGCTGGGAAGCTATGGAGGACGCCGGCTAGCCCATTAACCGCTGAACCACCAAGAGGGCTGCAGGTCGTCCAAAAAACGGGCTCTCGCAATGGGGCTCGGGTCCTTATCCGAAGGCCAGTTCCCCAGACGCAACACTTGCCCGCTGACGGCCCCCACCCTCCAGTCTCCAGGCCAGGAAGCCGGGCCAGTAGCCGCCGAAGAGAACCGCTTAGCAGGGGCCCCCAACCTCTGCCCCGCCCCCCCGCCGCCCCCTCCCCCAGCGCCCAGCGCTTCCGCCTACTTGGCGCTCGGCGAGGCGGGGAGAGGGAGCGGCCGTCTGCTCTCACTCTCCGGGCCCTAGGGGGCGGGACTGCACCCCTAACCTTCCCTCACTCCCCCCACCCCCACTCCGGAGCCCGGCTTCTCCATCCCGGGGCGCCGAGCCCACTCCTCTCCAGTAGTGGCTGCCCGCCACGCGTGGACTCCTTTCCTCGCCCCGGGTCTCCCGGTTTCCAGACTGGGGTCCGTCCCTCACACCCCATGACACCACCCACCTTCCCTCCTCCCGCGATCGCGGTAACGGGGGCGGCAGAGACCCAGCCCCGCTCTCCTCCTCCGATCTGGAGCTCGGGGATTGCAAAGACGCGTCTCCCAATCCCGAGTCTCACCTTATCCAGACAGTTCACCTTCTCCGTGGGATACACGATCTTGCAGCACCGAGCGCAGTTAGGATTCATGGCTCCGGGAAAGGCTGGGGCGAGGACGCCCGAGCTCGCGCGCGTTCTCTTTCCCCGGAACGAGCTGGCGGGAGACGGCCGCGGCCTCAACTGCACAGGCGACAGCGACGGCGGCTTGAGCTAGGGAACTGGCCTCCGCCCCCGCCCTCCTTCCCCTAATAAACACAGCGGGGAGGAGGGGCTGTACCGGGGCGGGGACGCGCCGCGGGCGCGGGCAGGGGCACGCGCGGCAAGGCGCGCTCTCCCGGCGACGTGGGACTGCGCGGGGGCGGGTTCCAGGGAGGACTGTGCGCCCAGCGGTACGCGCCTAGGTGAGCTCGCAGGCAGAAAGGGCCCTGGAATGCGCCCGGAGGCCAGGCGCGGACATGCGACCTTGCCCAGGGCCCTTCCGCCGCTGGAGGCGGGGCGGGGGCGATCTGGTGGCACATCTGGGCACCTGGGCTGCAGGGCGGGCGAACCGCTCGCAACTGTCCAGGGTGGGGTTCGAACCCACTCGAACACCCAACCAGATTCGCCAGATTTGGGGACTTCCTTTGTACCCGTCGGTACCTGGCGAGAAATCCGCGGATCAACGGGAACCCCCCTGCCCCGCCCCTAGAATGTTAGCCAAGCCCTGCAACATCCTCTCCCACAATTTGTAGGGCGGAACCCGTCCCTCCCTCCAGGACTCAGTTCCTCGCAGACCGGGTTAGTTCTTCCGTCCCCGCGCCTCTGCCGTGCAGCTTTTCTGTAGTTCCCCGAATCCAGCGAGCTTCTGCTTTGCGCTTGATCCCATTTTCTCTTGCGTTTCTTTCTCCTTACCCTTACTGTTCACCTTTGGTGTAGCAGTGTCTTAACACCCAAAAGAGCCGCATCCAAGCCAAGGCGCGGCGTGGGGGTATAGCTCAGTGGTAGAGCATTTGACTGCAGATCAAGAGGTCCCTGGTTCAAATCCGGGTGCCCCCTCGGCGATTTTCCCCCTAATTTTTGTCTAGTATAATTCTTCTTGATTCATATTTTAACCTCGGGTCCTAGGTTAGAGAAATAGAGAAAAGCTATTTAAAAATTCCTTCCTCATTCTCCAACCTTAACGGAAGGCTTTCGGTTTTCGTACTCAGCAGCAGGAGGGGGTAGGTACAGGCACAAATCACGTACAAAAACTTCAGGTCCCCACGACCCATGCCGGAGGTACTGGGATTTCTGTGGTCACCGGCGGCAGCCTCAGTCGTGTAAGGCGGTTCCAGGCGCTGGTTCAGGAGGCAAGACTCCCCCAACTTGGTGTTTCATTTTGGGTAGGGGTGGGTCTGGAGAAGAAAACCCACAGACACAGATTTTCTCCAACTTCAACTTTCTTTATTACCGGTGACAAGCGCGTGCCCTAAGCACCTCTCCTTATTGCTCATAACACCAGCACAGTGAAAGCAGTTTGAGAATGTGGAAATGGTCAATGCGGACCCAAAATCTCATTTTAATTTACAAAAATAAAGTTACCTCCTGATATAAACTGATATAAACTAATGTAGTGGTTCTCAAACTTGAGTGTGTGTCAGAATTAAATAGGGAGCTCCTTAAAACACTACCCCTCCAACTACAGTTTCTGATACTCTTGGCCCGGAGTGGGACCCCAAGAATTTGCATTCTTAACAAATTCCCAGGGAGTGTTGATGCTGCTGGATCACACTTTGAGGACCACTGAGCAAATAATACAACGCCATTAAGTCTCATAACCTACAGATGGGGACAGATAACTGTCCACTGCGTGACTGGCCGTTATCACTGTTGGGTCCAAGGAAAAAGATCAGGAAGCAAGAGCGACCCTCTCGACTAGGTTTTGCCCAAAAAAAGGAAAAAGAAAGGATAGTGGGAGAGGCATGCTTCTTGAGTCAGGGGGAATTTGTGGTATTTTAAACTCGGAATTTGGTTGTGTCATCCCGCAGGGCCCCAGGGGAATACTACTCGAATATTTTTTCCCCCAAGGCTCCCATTACTGTCTGGAGAAGAAAGTGGCAATCCACTCCAGTGTTCGTGCCTGGGAAATCCCATAGACTGAGGAGCAGTCCTTGGGGTGGCAAACAGTGGGACACCACTGAGTGACTGAGCATGCATTACTGTGAGACAAGTCGTGAAGCTGGACATGGTGATTAAGCAGAGCTGCTGTGCCGGTCAGAAGGTGATGGCACCCCACTCCAGTACTCTCGCCTGGAAAATCCCATGGATAGAGGAGCCTGGTAGGCTGCAGTCCATGGGGTCCTGAAGAGTCGGACACAACTGAGCGACTTCACTTTCACTTTTCACTTTCATGCATCGGAGAAGGAAATGGCAACCCACTCCAGTGTTCTTGCCTGGAGAATCCCAGGGACGGTGGAGCCTGGTGGGCTGCCGTCTATGGGGTCACACAGAGTCGGACACGACTAAAGTGACTTAGCAGCAGCAGCAGCTGTGCTGGTCAAAGCTCAGAGGTGAGAAATAGCTAATTTTTCACCCCGTTCCTGGACACCAGGCCTCAAACTCCACCTGTAGGTTTATCAGGCCAAAACCCTGCCTTTGAGCTAATATAAAGAAGACGAAAGCCGTCCACTTTTCATCTTAAATCTGTGCTGTGACTTCGCCACTATTATGAACTAGGCAAAATAATATTGCCCCGCCCAGGCATTCCATTTCTTCCCCTCCAAAGAAACTATGATTAACATTAAACCAGTAAGTCTTGAAGGATCTCAAACTGGAAAGGTCTCAGCCTTCTTTCTACCTACTGAGAGTACAGGTAAATGGGCTTCTTGGCCCTGAGTCAGAGTGCTCACCGGAAAAGTGGTGGTCATTCCTGTGTGACTTTTAGGCGTCTCTCTCTACTTCTCAAGGTTAAGAGTATTTTCTGAGAATCTCCAGAAAGCTTTGGATTCAGAACACACCTTTGATTTTGTGTTAACTTGTGACTGTGAAAAATGGAAAATCAGGGAAGGGGGCACCCGGATTTGAACCGGGGACCTCTTGATCTGCAGTCAAATGCTCTACCACTGAGCTATACCCCCTCTACTGGCAGTATTCTGGCAAATGCTTTTTACATCCATTCCAGACTTTTTTTTTTTCCTGAAAATTCTTTTTCCAAAATCAGTTCCTTCTTGCTACAAGATATTGAATAGTAATAACAAGGACAACATTAAAAGACCTAGTAAAAACATGGGATTTTGAAAATATGTGAACTTTTGTCTTTTCTAAGTTCAATTCTTTATCCACGATCCCAAGTCATCTCTTCACCCTAAGAAGTCAGAGAAGAGCTTCTTGCAAAACTGAGTAAGGCATCCTTTCTCCTGGTCTCTCTAAAAAGAATGCAAGCACCAGCTGAAGAGAAATGTCCACTGAGAGACTTTCCCTGGCTGTGTTCTCTAGTGGTCCCTCTCTGTTTTTAGAAAACAACTACTTTGTGCCCCATGGTAGGTGCAGAGCATGCTTTCAATAGAGAGGTACAAAGGTTCTCATTCTCACTGACTTGAAAATCAAATGGAGACAGAATAGAAACAAGAGCACAAATGAAAAAACGCATAAGGAAAAGGACTAAAATAAAAGACAAGATATGTGTTAGGGAGGTACGAGCGGGTATTTCAAGACGCATAGTCAGGGAAAAGTTTTCTTCACAGGTGATTTTGGAGTTAAGACGTGGATGACATGAAAGAGACAGCCATTTGCCCATCTGATGGGAGTGAGCATTCCAGTTAAAGGGATTGGCTGCTGCATTGGTCCTAGGGATGAAAGTATAATTCTAAAAGATGCATGCACCCCTATGTTCATAGCAGCACTATTCACAATAGCCAAGACATGGGAACAACCTAAATGTCCATAGACTGGATAAAGAAGATGTGGTACATATATACAATGGAATACTGCTGCTGCTGCTGCTAAGTGGCTTCAGTCTCGTCCGACTCTGTGCAACCCCATAGACGGCAGCCCACCAGGCTCCCCCGTCTCTGGGATTCTCCAGGCAAGAACACTGGAGTGGGTTGCCATTGCCTTCTCCAATGCAGGAAAGTGAAAAGTGAAAGTGGAGTCGCTCAGTCGCGTCCGACTCTTAGCGACCCCACGGACTGCGGCCCACCAGGCTCCTCCATCCATGGGATTTTCCAGACAAGAGTACTGGAGTGGGGTGCCATTGCCTTCTCCAACAATGGAATACTAAGCAGTCATAAAAAAAGATTGAAATAATGCCATTTGCAACACTGTGGCTGGACCTAGAGATTATCATACTAAGAAAGGTCAGAAAGAGAAAGACAAATACCATATAATATTACTTGTTTGTGGAATCTAAAATATGACACAAATGAATGTATCCAGGAAACAGAGACAGACTCACAGACATAGAGAACAGGCTCGCGGTTGCCATGGGGCTGGGGAGCAATGGCTTGTGAGTTTGGGATTAGCAGATGCAGACTATTATATAGAGAATGAATAAAGAATAAAGCCCTACTGTATAGCACAGGGAACTATATTCAGTATCCTGTAATAAACCATAATTGAAAACTATAAAAAATATATATATATATAAATATATACAGCTGAATTACTTTGCTGTATACCTGAAACTAATGCAACATTGTAAATTAACTACGCATTTTGTGCATGTTAGTCACTCAGTGGTGTCCGACTCTGCGACCCCACGGACTGTAGCTGACCAGGCTTCTCTGTCCACGGAATTTAATAAAATTTTTTTTTAAAAAGAATGACTCAAAAAAATAAAAATAAAAAAGAATGACTCTTCTTTTTTGACTTCACTGTCTGGGTGCATGTGATTTCCTGAGATAAAGAACATTGAGAAAGGAGTAAATTTACCAAAAAAAAAAAAAAAATCCTCAAGAGTTTCTTTTTAAAACTCTGAAACAAAGGTAATAAAGTACAGCCCCCTAGTCTCATAGACTTCACATTCTAGTATAAGGTCAATATGCTAAGTCTGAGGTGTCCGACAGACATTTAAGAGGAAATTTAAGTATGCAGCTGGAGATCCTGTTATTTCTGAAGTTCAGAAACATGTCTGGATTTGAAATGTGATGTGAAGAGTTGTCAGTATATAGCTGGTAGCTGGTGAAAAGTCAGTCCCAGAAGTGTGCTAGATTCGACTCACACCGGCTTGTGAGAACCAATTGTTAAATTTTCCAGAATTTTTAAAGCCAGTTGATTTCACTTGAAATTAGCAGATGGGTGTTTTTACACTATGAGAATTGGCAAATCCTACAAATCAGGTCCTGGGCAGTTATTAGCCTTTTATCAGCACAATCCTACTTCTGACTAGTTCTGATGTTCTCCAAAAAGGAAGAGGCCAGCATCCTCTGAGGAGTAAAGATAAGATGTAGAAGGTTTGAGAATGGAGAACGTGTGTGAAATAATCATTTTAGAGAGTGAGAAAGTGAATCTAGCCAGTCAATGGTGGAGGAGTAATAGACATAGAGCCTGTTTCAGGTTGGTAGTGTGGTTCAGACTTCTGAGCACTCCTCTAACAACATTCTACTGCTTGGGTGCAAGCTTGGTGTAATGCCATAGTTGAGTTGAATGAATTAGAGTTTAATGAGTTGAGTTTAATGAGGTTTTGCTGATAGGTACCACCAGGGTTTGTAGTGAATCAGGCACTCTGCCAACTACTGTGAGGAATACAAAAGGGAAAGCAACATGATCCTACCCTCCAGGAACTTAGTCTATCGGAGAAACAAGATACAGATGCCAAGGGGGGGAAATTCCGGACAGTTGAGAAAGTAAATGTAGAGAGTAACAGAACTGTGAGGAAAGCTTGTTGATAATGAACAAGAAATGAAGTCAAAGACTTTCTTAATATTTGGTAGTGAAAAAGGAAAACTGGACAGGTGATCATAGCTAAAGGGAGGATTTTCCAACCTAGGGGAAATCTATTGATGTTTGAAGAAGCAAAGCGAGCGGAACAGACTCAAGATGCTGGAGATACCTTGGGAAAGACAAGGGAAGCACTTCCTTCCGTGCGCAAAGCATAGGCTGGGGATTCAGTACAACTTGGGATACAGGCAGGGAGGATAGAAATTAGACTTAAAGAATTCCCAGATGTCAGAGGTATAAGAGGTTGTAATTGTTGGAGGAGAGAAATCTCATTGCACACCACAGTGTGTCTGGCCGGACTGGACTTCGTCCTTCCATCCTTCCCTCTTACCTTTCGGGTCCGTTTCGGTCCAGATTGCTTTTTCTTTTGGTCTTTAGGCATCAACCTGGGAAACCTGAAAGAGTTAGTCATACATATCAAACTATTGTTAATCACCAAGGCACCGTCTGCTCCCCAAAACACTACAAATAAACTGTAATCTTCTTTCTACCAGCAGAGGGGGTATAGCTCAGGGGTAGAGCATTTGACTGCAGATCAAGAGGTCCCCGGTTCAAATCCGGGTGCCCCCTTGTGTCCTCACTTTTAAACCCTTATCCACTTCAACATGATAGGTAGCAAATATTTGGTCATTTGTCAGTGTTTTCTGGGAATACAGAAACTGGTCTACAGACATCTGTGGATTTCACATTCTAAAAAGGTCAACACCCAAATAAAGGAATTTCCGGTCCACCCAACGGGTTCCAATCTGAGTTTGGAAGTTGAATTCTTCCACGTCTGCCTGTGAGACCCTTTCCACATAGGGAAAAAAAATTTACTTCGCACTTCCTTACCTGTTTCATTCTTGTCCATTCATGTGTACAGCTTTCCAGAGGCTACATGATGTCACAACAGACTAAATGTGGAAACATGAAAATCCAGATGTCTTTCATTTAGCCAGATATCAAAGAAATTTCTAAAGGAACGTAAAGTGAAGCCACTCGTCTCATTATTTTTAAAATTTAAGTACAATTGTTTTTAAGCATATGTATTTTCTCAGCATTCAAAAAATGAAAAGCATGGCATCCGATGGCAAATTCTTCATGGCAAATAGATGGGGAAACAATGGAAACAGTGACAGACTTTATTTTCTTGGGCTCCAAAATCACTGCAGATGGTGACTGCAGCCACCAAATTAAAAGACACTTTTTCCTTGGAAGAAAAACTGTGACAAACCTAGACAGCATATTCAAAAGCAGAGACATTACTCTTCCAACAAAGGTCTGTCTAGTCAAAGCTGTGGTTTTCCAGTAGTCATGTATGGATATGAGAGTTGGACTATAAATACAGCTGAGCGCGCTTTTGAACTGTGGTGTTAGAGAAGACTCTTGAGAGTCCCTTGGACTGCAAGGAGATCCAACCAGGCAGTCCTAAAGGAAATCAGTCCTGAGTATTCATTGGAAGGACTGATGCTGAAGCTGAAGCTACAAATATTTTGGCCACCTGACTCATTGGAAAAGACCCTGATGCTGGGAAAGATTGAAGGCAGGAGGAGAAGGGGACGACAGAGGATGAGATGGTTGGATGGTATCATGGACGCAATGGACATGAGTTTGAGTAGGCTCCAGGAATTGGTGATGGACAGGGAAGCCTGGCATGCTGCAGTCCATGGGGTTGCCAAGAATCGGACATGACTAAACAACTGAACTTAACTGATTTTAACAGGTAATGGATCATCTTAAATATTTCACAATTTAAATTTCTAATCTGGTGACTGTCAGTAGATAGATATAATTATACAAACAAAACCTTTTTGGAGTCCTCAGTAATTTAAGAATGTAAAGGATATTCAGATGAAAATATTTGAGAACCAATGCTCTAAGTAACCAACCAAGACAACTGGCAGAATAGCAAATAATACAGGCAGAAAAGCAAAATTTCTGGAAAAATTGATTTTGGTTTTGGATGTGTTAATCTGAAGTGCCTGTGGAGGTGTCCCTATCACTGTTTCCATATACTAGCTAGAGCTAAGCAGAAATGTCTTAGGCTGAGATACAGAATTGGGAGTATAGGCTGAGATACAGAATTGGGAGTACTCTTGCCTGGAAAATCCCGTGGACAGAGAAGCATGGAAGCCTGCAGTCCATGGGGTAGTGAAGAGTCGGGCACGACTGAGCGAATTCACTTTCACTTTTCACTTTCATGCATTGGAGAAGGAAATGGCAACCCACTCCAGTGTTCTTGCCTGGAGAATCCCAGGGTCAGGGGAGCCTGGTGGGCTGCCGTCTATGGGGTCACACAGAGTCAGACATGACTGAAATGACTTAGAAGCGGCAGCAGCTTATTGATAGTAATGGAAGGTATTGGGTGGTGTGATAACTCAGAGAAATATACTGAGAAGGGGCAATGAGTAAGGAGAGAGAAATATAGCATAGTGGCTTAGAGCCTGTACTTTGGAATCAGTCAGATTCAGGACACCATTCCATCTCTACCTTTCATGATTTGTTTGATCTTGGACAAAAACACTTAACCTTTCTATTTCCTAGTTTCCTCATCTGTAAAATGAGATTAATAATACCTAAGTCACACGGTTGTGGGGAGGATTCAAGAAGTCACATTCCTATAAAATGGTTAACTCAATGATTAGTATTTAAGAACACTCCATAAATAGTAACTTCTATTATTACTAGCATCTTGGAAACCGTAGGTGAAGAGGGTTAAGAAGATGGGACCGGTCCCAGTGTGCAACAATGTGAGGTCAAGTAAGATAAAGACTGAGGAGTGTCCTTGGATTGCGGAAAGAGTAGGTCACGGGGACGTTCTAGTATAATTTATCAGTATACATAATTTGTAGTATAATTTCAGTCATATAGTGAGGAAATAAACTAGATTACAGGGGTTCAAGGAATGTGTGCACTCAGGAAGTAAAGAAATAGAGACAGAT
This sequence comes from Bos taurus, assembly GCF_002263795.3. Classification (NCBI taxonomy): domain Eukaryota; kingdom Metazoa; phylum Chordata; class Mammalia; order Artiodactyla; family Bovidae; genus Bos; species Bos taurus. The sequence continues at coordinate 39,446,030 of NC_037346.1, read as the reverse complement.
CATTTTGCAGCTCTGATTTTTATGGACCAATGAAACTATCCCAGAGATGGCGGTGTTGAGGTGGTGAAAAGTTGATGTAGGATGTAAAGGAACATTTTTAACAACAAAAAGGATGAAGACGATAATCCTTTAAATTGAGCAAATGTAGCTTTATGAGAAACACAGTATTTTCCAAATATTTCTAATTTTGCCATAGAAGACTGAAAATTCCTTCATGCCAGGATGCTGACATATGGAAACCATTGAGGTAGACTTCATTTGTTCAGCAATCATTTGCCACGTATTTATTGAGTCAGGCCCTATGCTGAATGCTGGGGATATACTGTTGAACAACAACAAAAAAACATGAACTCAGCTTTTACTGGAACGTATAGACTAACTGTGGGGGTGGGAAGTCATTCAACAAAGTCATGAAATACATATTTAAGAACTGAAATAAATAGTATGATGGAAAAATACCTCTTAAGAGAAGTCAGAGTAAAATTTCTCTAAGAAAAAGATATTTAAGCTGAGATCTGTAAAAATCAATAGATGTAAAAATGTAACACTTTACATGGTGTAAAAATACACAATGAGGGTAGTCAGGCTAGAGTATGCCAAGCATGTGTGAGGCCTATGGCTATTCAGGAGCATATATGGTATCTGGGACAAAAAGGCCAACTCCGCAGAGTGAGAGAGAACATGGTGCAAGATGAGGTTAGGAGGTAGAACAATGCTAGATCAGGGCCCAGTAGGCCATGATATGGATTTTAACTTTCATTCTGAGAGTACAGAAACCACTGGAGGATTTTCAGGAGAGTGACATAGTAATATTTACATTCTGAAAAATTATTTCTGGCCATTATATGAAGACTGAGTGGATGGATGAGGGAGAAATAGAGGCCAAGAGACCTATTGTGGAGCTTCAGTAGTTTAGGCAAGAGATGGAGGTGGCTTGGACCAGAGTGTTAGTAGAGGAGATAGAAGTGGATAGACTTCAGAGACACTGAGAAGGCAGACTGAAAAAACTTGGGCAGGAATCCCAGAGGCACACCTATGGTGGTTCCATTTATCAAGAGAGGCAAAAATGATAATGAAACCATATACTCAGAAACACATGGAATTCGGCTAAGTGGAGAGAGAGAAACTGGTAGCTAGAGAAACTGGCAGGAGCAAGTGAAGGATTTAAGAGTGAGAAGGATGATTTATAAATGGATAGATTTAGAGACCTCTTAATGTTGAAGTGCTCCAGAGGTTAGCCCATGATCTCTTTTATTTACACTTTCTTCTTTTTGAATTCATCCACTATCATGGCTTTACTTATATGCTGACAACTCCCAAATTTCTATCTCCCTCTTTCTGGAACTCCAGGCTAATACGTCCAACCTGCTATTGAAATTTCTCTCTTTTGGTCTAACAGACATCTAACTCAACATCTTCAAAACTGAACTGCTATTCTTACCCCCAAAGCTGTTCCTCTCACAGCTTTCCCCATCTCAGTTGATGGCAACTTGCTCAGACCTCAAGCTTTGGAAACATTTTCTCCTCTTTCTCTTCATCCCACATTTTGTTGGCTCTATCTCCAAACATATCCAGAATCTGATCACATTACAGTACTTCTACTGCTACCATTCTGGTCCAAACCACCACCATTTTTCTTTTGAGTTATTGCAAGAGCTTCCCAAATAGGTCTTCTTACTTGTATCTTTGTGTTCCCTCCCACAGTCTAGTCTCAATTAGAGTGATCCTTCTGACATATTAGTCAAATCATTTCCCTCCTCTGCTTACAACTTAATGATTTCCAATTCAGTCTGTAAATGTCAAAGTCCACAGTGATGTACAGAGCCCTACATGATCCAGTTCCATTACTTCTGACCTTCATTCTATTGCTTTTCACTTCACTTACTCTGTCCAGTCATTCCTGGCTTCCTTGCTGGTCCTCACATTGTTCAGGCACAATCCCACCTTAGAGTCTTTCATCGGTTGAGGACTCTGTCTGGACTGCTCTTCTTAGACAATCAAATTGCTAACGCCCTCATCTCAAAATCTTTGCCCTAATGTCAACTTCTTCCATAAAGCCCACACTGACCATTCTATTTTGAACTGCAATTTGCCCCTCTTCCCACTTCCAGATTCTTACTTTTTTTCTACTTTTGTTTTCATAGTATTTATCAGCATCTAACATACTATATGCTGCCATTATTACGTCTAAGGATTCGCTCAGTCGTGTCCGACTCTTTGCGTTCCCGTGGACTGTAGCCCACCAGGCTCCTCCGTCCATGGGATTCTCCAGGCAAGAGTACTGGAGTGGGTTGCCATTTCCTTTTCCAATTACGTCTATGGTTCTGTATCTAATACCCACCTTCATCACCACCCTGACTGGATGTAACTTTCATAAGGGCAAGAATGATTTGTTTTGTTCTGACGTAGTCTAGCCTGTGCCCAGGATAGAATCTGGAATCAGTAGTCTTTTAATATTTGAATGAATGCATCGACAGGAAGAAGCCTGAAGAATGGGAAAGCCTGAGGCAGTGAAAAGAATGATGAATATAGCAAGACATAGAAAGTACAAGTGGGGTTGGGACCAAGCACACACAATATGGAGTTATCTGTAGCCCTATAATGGCACCTCTCAGTTGTATCACAGCCTAATGAAACCATTTCCAGCTCTTTAGCCCTTGCCCTCAACGCCCGTGCGTTCTCTGGGGCCATTTAATCATTTCTGAATCTCTAGTGTCCATCTAAGTCCCTGGCACATAGTGTTCAGAAAAGGGGTCCGATCAATTAAACCAATGTTTCTGTGTCCCAAACAACTACTCCCAAGCTCCTATTGAAAGTACTCTGGGGTATCATTCATTCCGCAGCCTTCAACCCCGAACACCGCTCACTTTGTATCGCGAGCTCTAGGTGACGTCCCGCATTTATTACGTAATAAGACAGCGCCCTGGGGAAAGAGGCGGATTGAGCAAACTCCGGGTCACGTGCCAAGATTGGGCGGGGCGTCGGAGTTCATATCCCAGTGTCCTTTGTATCTACTTCCTTTTTGTCCCTTTCCGGCCTTCAAGATGTCGAAGCGAGGTGAGCTTTTGACTTTGGAAGATCCTTCGCCATCTGTTGCGCTGTGGCAGCTGGCCTTGCCGGCAGCGGCGGCCGTGGGCAGCTGGGGCGATTTGCTATGCGCGAGGCCCGAGAGGGCTTGGAGGGTTCATCGGGAGAGCACCGGGAGAGCCCCTGAAAGTGACGGGGGCCGGCTGGAGGGTTGAGTTGGCAGGATCCAGTCGTGACTCTAGGTCGAACTCTGCGGGTTCACTCCGCGTCACCGCTGCAGTAACGGGATTGGAGTTGGACTGACTTAAGCCCCAGTGTGGGCGCCTTGTGCAGTCTCCCACCCTGCAGGAAGAATTGAGTGGTGCAAAAGTTGGATCGAGAATTGAGTCTTCCGGGCCAGTTAATCTCAGTCTAATGTCGTCGTAGTGAGGACTTGGCTGTTGGCCTTGAGAACTGTGTGGCACATGGGGCAGGGAGTGTGTGGATTCCTAAAGAGAACGAATCTACAGTGTGCCGTTTCCCAAAGCATACGCGAGTGAACTTCTACTTTAAGCATGTGAAAGGGACTTCGAACCGTGACTGGGCAGTGACCTCCTGTTTCCCTTCCTACTTACAGGACGTGGTGGGTCCTCTGGTGCGAAATTCCGGATTTCCTTGGGTCTTCCGGTTGGAGCCGTGATTAACTGTGCTGACAACACAGGTGAGACCTTCGGCTGCCCCCTGCCATACTCACCCTTTTAAAAGCACTCAGTGGGCCTTTTGCTGATGACCCGCTGAGCCGTCAAGAAAGGGCAGAGTGAAAACACCGCTTTTGGGTGAAGCGGCAGCTTGTTGTGTTGTTTTGCTTCAATCGGTGGTGTGACAGGGTGTTCCACCTAGTGGGGACTATCTGCTTGGGAGTGTAAGTGGAGGAGGTGGTGTTGGAAAATAGCAGCACTGCCTGATTGGCCTTCAAAAGTAGTCTCCATGTTTGTTTACATTCTTTTATAGGAGCCAAAAATCTATATATCATCTCTGTGAAGGGGATCAAGGGACGATTGAATAGACTTCCTGCTGCTGGTGTGGGTGACATGGTGATGGCCACAGTCAAGAAAGGCAAACCAGAGCTCAGAAAGAAGGGTGAGTAGAGAGATGGAATTCTCCTTTTGGTCTATGGACAGTTGAAAGATTTCTCTCATTATTGGAAAAATGGAACAGTAATTTTGCCATTCTCAGGGCCTCTTAAAGCTTGATCTAGTTAACAGTAGTTAACAGACTTGTCTCACATACCTACACTAAAGAGCCATGTCCTACTGGGATTTACAGTCCATCCACACATGATTCCTTCTCAAGCTGTCTCCTTTTAGTTCTTGTTTTTTTGTTTCAACTTATATTCCTTCCTTTGTGCCTCCGATTCTTGCTGTGTCCCCTATCTGGAATATTCTAATTCTAGTCGTCGTCTGCTCATTTCCTTCTTGACACCTCTCCTTAACCCATTCTCTCCCCTTTCCCAAATAACCTTGAATCCAGGTGGTAATTTTTGTATGTGACATTTAGGGTTGTCTCTTCTGTGAGAGCAGATAATTGTCTTTAGTTAGTTGCTGATTACTTGGCTACAGACTAGGTGGTACCAGATGAGAGTTAAGCCTTAAGACCTGAATCACCCCAGGCAAGTTTCTTTTCAGGAACTAATTTGAAAGGGAGTGATGATACATATGGCAAAGGAAATGGCAGCCCACTCCAGTATTCTTGCCTGGAAAATTCTGTGGACGGTGGAGCCTTGTAGGCTGCTGTCCATGGGGTCGCAAAGAGTTGGACACGACTGAGCAACTTAACTTTTCACTTTCTAATGATACATAGATGAGATTAACTCAGAGTTGCGACTGAACAAAAAGTTCAGTATGGTTACTTCTAAATCTCTTCTGATAGAAACTGAAACCTGAGGCTGCTCATTGCCTAATTGTGGACCACCCCAAAAAGTTTTCCCACTACATGTATGGATTAGGGGTTGGGGCTGAGACAGTGCTGAATTGTCTGCCTTTACAGCTTCTGATATTCAATGCACTGACTTTCTAGCTCTGTTGACCTTCAGTATGCACTTGGGGACTTGATAGGCAAGGAATAACCATTGCAGTTAAGCACTGATAAAGCAGTGTGTTGATCAGGGTTAGCATGCAACTGGACAGGCTGTCCTCCTAGAACACGTGCTGGGTCTGGTCTGTGGCCTGGGAACCTGTCAGGGAAGGGCAGAGCAGTTGTCCATCACTGTGGGTGAGATGGCAGCAGGGCATGCTGTCTGTCTCAATCAGTTGTGGGACAGACCAGAACACTTCTTGTTTTAAAGCTAGGTCTGACTTTCCAACTCTATTACTTTATTCTTCGGGCCTTGTTTCTTCTAAATGATACTGTTAGCCCTTGAACAGCATGGGTTTGAACTGCACGGGTGCACTTAAACACAGATTTTTTTCCCACTAAATATATATTACTGTCACACAACCTGAGGTTGAATCAGCAGATACAGAGGGTCAACTAAAAGTTACAGATGGGTTTTAGACTACACATTATAACACGCAGAAATGTGAGAAAGGACAGGACTGGAAATCCAGAATCCTGAATTCATATGACCTTATTTATTAGATTCATTTGTGAGAATTGCTAAATACATAAGCGTCCAATGGAGAGTCTCAGTCAGCATTACCTGTCACTCAGTGTGTATCCCATTGTTAAAAATTCAAAAGACTGTCTGAACATAGTACTTGCTTCAAGGATAGCCTAAAAAATCCCCTATTTCCAGTCTCATCTTAAAATATGGGGCTTCCCTGGTAGCTCAGTCGGTAAAGAATCTGCCTGCAGGGCAGGACACCCCGGTTTGATCCCTGGGTCAGGAAGATTCCCTGGTGAAGGAAATGGCAACCCACGCCAGTATTCTTGCCTGGAAAGTCCTATGGACAGAGGAATCTGTTCGGCTACAGTCAGGGTCGCACAAGTAGGACACAACTTAGCGACTAAACCACCACATCTTACATATAGAAATTTTAACTATTATCCCTAGTTTGCAAGAGGAAAGCTTAAATATCATAAGATTGCATGACCTGTTCAAGGTCTCCAAACTACTGTCAGTCAAGATTTGAATTCAGGTCTGTCTGACTCTAGTAAGTGAAGTCAATGCTTTAAATATCTGGGAAATATTCACTTTAGAGCAGGTAGGTTTTAAAAAGTTACTTATGACCCTGGAAAGCAGTTTCTCAAAAAGTTAAACCTAGAGTTAATTAAATAAGAAATACAAGTTGAATTTCTGTTAAGCAACTCTTAGGCCTCCAAGAGATGATCATTTTTTTGTATTTTGTTGTATGTTCTATCTTCCATTGTAAGTAAGACCATTTCCTTCCCATAACTCATTCTTGCTTCACAGATGATTGTCTTGGATATAAAAAATTATAGAAATGTATAATCATTTAAAGTGATTGTGTTCTGTGCATGTGCCCTGAGATATTTAGGTTAATTCCAAGGTTGCCTATTAAAACATGTACCTTGCAGTTAAAATGGCATAAAGTGCTAATTTTATATCAAAGTTTGTACTTGGAGGTCCTGATAGAAATGAGGATGGAATATTGTGTAATGAGGAGTTACTAGCTTGGCCTCTCTAGTATGAGGAAGGTCCGTTTCTCAATACTATGACATTGGGATCTTAACAGTACCTACCTCTTGGGTGAAGTAGGGAAATGTATAGAATGTGCTTAACAAGTTTCCTGTTGGTATGTTGCTGATCTGTACTCCCAGAGTACAGATTCATGCTTGTAAGGAAATGCTTATAGTTTGAACTTAGAAGTAAGGTCTTTCCTTAAGGGGTGATGGATATTTATTCTCTTTTGCACTTGATTTTAGGAAATGTAAAAGCTAATGAGGACGCATTCTGTCCAAATGGGGAATGTTGGGAAGCTAGACAAGGTGTAAACCGCTTTTCTCATGGTGACATTGGTACTTGACAGGTTTAATGACAACTGTTTTTTTTCCCCTCTCAGTACATCCAGCGGTGGTAATTCGACAACGAAAGTCATACCGGAGAAAAGATGGTGTGTTTCTTTACTTTGAAGATAATGCAGGGGTCATAGTAAACAATAAAGGCGAGATGAAAGGTAAGAAAGAATCCATGTCTTTGTTCAGCTTTTGAGATTTGATGATTCAACTCAAGAAGTGTGCAAGGAAAGGACCCTTTGAGCTTGTGTCGCTTCATTCTTTTATGCAGGTTCCGCCATCACAGGACCAGTTGCAAAGGAATGTGCAGACTTGTGGCCCAGGATTGCATCCAACGCTGGCAGCATTGCATGATTCTTTGGTGTATTTGTAAAAAAAATAAAAATTATTTGCTCCCAATGCTTGCCCTCCTGTTTGTTTCTACATGTTACTCTTGATACCACCTAATCCTTACCTGAATTTTTTAGTTCTTAAATTATAGATGATATATACTGTTTGTTAGCCCAGGTAACTGCCCTGCAATTAGAAAGCTATTTGAGATAAGGTAGAATGTATGGTCAGATCCTGGACACTCATGGACTTCAAGGAATGATGTGAATAGGGACACCCTTTGGGGTACACACGTATATAATGTGCACTTTGCAGTTACAGGTTTTCTTTGGGTAAATTGGTACATGAATGCATTTATATTTATAAAACCTAACACGTGGTAATTGTTCTCATGAAAGATGACTAAGTTGTTAATATCTACAAGTCTTTTTTTTTTTTTTTTTGCTATCAAAACTATTTCGACAGCATACATCTTCCAAACCCTAGCTTGAGAATAAAAGATGATAGAATGTTAACACAGCAGGCTAATACCCTTTTTCCTCCCCCAAGCCATGAGAGTTGATTTAGGTAACATTCATGGAGAAGGCAGTGGTAACCCACTCCAGTACTCTTGCCTGGAAAATCCCATGGACGGAGGACCTTGGTAGGCTGCAGTCCATGAGGTCACGAAGAGTCAGACACGGCTGAGACTTCACCTTCATGCATTGGAGAAGGAAATGGCAACCCACTGCAGTGTTCTTGCCTGGAGAATCCCAGGGACGGGGAAGCCTGGTGGGCTGCTGTCTATGGGGTCGCACAGAGTCGGACATGACTGAAGCAACTTAGCAGCAGCAGCAGGGCTTGAGAAATGAGCGCTCGGCTGGTTTGGATCAGTAGTCTGGCCTAAAGATGTTGGAAGAGGATTTTTACACTAGTTTGTGTTCATGTATCTAGCAGAGTTTGTACAGTAGATCTGTCTCCCCTACCCCATCCTCCAGACTGGTGAATTTCAAGTGTTTAATGTGACATGAAGCCCCCAGGTACTCCCAAGAAACTGACTGCCAATACAGGAGATCAGGGTGGGGAAGATTCCCTTGGAGGAGGAAATGGCAACCCACTCCAATATTGTTTGGAAAATTCCATGGACACAGGAGCCTGACGGGCCACAGTCCATGGGGTTGCAGAGAGCCAAGACATGACAGTGTCAAAAGCTATAGACTTCTATGATTTCACATTTGACTTAATGTAAGACTTGCCTATCCTAGTATAAAAAGATTAAACATGCTAAGTTGATACATCAGGACCATTGATTATGTACAAGTATGTGGTGGGTTAGTTGGGAAGTGATGTCCGAATCTTAGGACCCCATGGACTGTATCCTGCCAGGCTTTGTCCATGGGATTCTCCAGGCAAGAATACCGGAGCTGGTTGCCATTTCCTTCTCCAAGGGATCTTCCTGACCCAGGGATCGAATCCTGGTTTCCTTCACTGCAGGCTGATTCTTTACCAACTCAGCTAAACAGGTATAATGCAAACTTTTTCTAATTAATACATGTGCTTTTGTACAATAAACAGGCTTCCCTTGTAGCTCACTGGGTAAAAATCTGCCTGCAATGCAGGAGACCCAGGTTCTACCCTGGGTTGGGAAGATCTCCTGGAGAAAGAAATGGCAACCCACTCCAGTATTCTTGCCTGGAGAATCCCATGGACAGAGGAGCTTGGCAAGATACAGTCCGCGGGGGTTACAGCAGTCAGACCTGACTTAGCAATGAAACAATCACCACAATAAACTGGTAACATAAAAGAATTCCTGAATTTGTTGCCTCATTTGTGAATAGCACCTCAGTTCATAGGAGCAGAGGAATTTCTAAAGGCCCTTTGTAAAGCATCTATATAAAGGGAAATTGGGGAAGTAAACTAGAAAGAAAAATCACTTTAACCATAATTGGAGAAAATGATTGTTCATGTTTTGCTATATCCTATTATATACACAAAATTAACCAGAGGGGAAAAGTATGGTAATATGTGTCAACTTACTGTTTTGATGGGTTTTTTAATTTATCAGGAGGAGATATATTAGCTGATGAATTGGGTAGGGAGGGGAGAAGTGATTTAAGTGGATATACTGGAAGTCAGGAGGTAAGTTCTGGTTCTGGATCTGCCACTAAATGAATTAGGAAATATCCCAACATTGCCGAACTTCAACTTCAGTTCAGTTGCTCAGTCATGTCCGACTCTGTGACCCCATGAATCGCAGCATGCCAGGCCTCCCTGTCCATCACCAACTCCCAGAGTTTACCCAAACTCACGTCCATCGATGATCCAGCCATCTCATCCTCTGTCATCCCCTTCTCCTCCCGCCCCCAATCCCTCCCAGCATCAGGGTCTTTTCCAATGAGTCAACTCTTCCCATGAGGTGGCCAAAGTATTGGAGTTTCAGCTTCAACATCAGTCCTTCCAATGAACACCCAGGACTGATCTCCTTTAGGATGGACTGGTTGGATCTCCTTGCAGTCCAAGGGACTCTCAAGAGTCTTCTCCAACACCACAGTTCAAAAGCATCAATTCTTTGGTGCTCAGCTTTCTTTATAGTCTGACTCTCACATCCATACATGACCACTGGAAAAACCATAGCCTTGACTAGACAGACCTTTGTTGGCAAAGTAATGTCTCTGCTTTTGAATATGCTATCTAGGTTGGTCATAACTTTCCTTCCAAGGAGTAAGCGTCTTATTTTCATGGTTGCAGTCACCATCTGCAGTGATTTTGGAGCCCAGAAAAATAAAGTCTGACACTGTTTCCACTGTTTCCCCATCTATTTGCCATGAAGTGATGGGACCGGATGCCATGATCTTAGTTTTCTGAATGTTGAGCTTTAAGCCAACTTTTTCACTCTCCTCTTTCACTTTCATCAAGAGGCTTTTTAGTTCCTCTTCACTTTCTACCAAAAGGGTGGTGTCAACCTACTGTTCTGTAAAATTCGAGTTGGAAGTAGATGCTGTCTGAACTGATCCATTCAGGGTTCAGGCTTTTCAAAGGAACTGGGTTTGGTAAATGTATATAACAACGTGGGAGCAGAGAACCTTGCTCTTAAAAGGAGCACGGGGAGTTGGGACCGACTGCGCTCACAGCCACATTCAGTCATCCCCCTTCTCTTCAATCTCTGAATCCTCTTGCATAGTTCCCTCCTAGACATCCCTCACCTCGGGACCATGCAAGCAACTACCCCCACATCCCTGTGAGGCTACCCCGTAGGATGGGGACAATCGGGTTTGTGTCCCCTACTGTGACGCCTACGTGATGTTTAATTCCACGTCACAATGTGCCGGGGAGCCTCCACCTAGGACACTCCGCTTCTGCCAGAAAAGCCCTCGGAGGCTGCGGTGGTCTGAATGGCGCACCTTTGCGCGTGTCCTCTGCGGCGGGAGAAGGGGTTCATTCTGGATGGGGTGGCGGTGAGCACCATGGCCCGCTCCTACGAGCACCTGAGGCCCAAGCTCTGGTCGGCGATTCCGCCCTACAACGCGCAGCAGGACTGCCACTCCCGCCGGTACTTCCGGAGCCGCGTGGTTCCGCCGATCCTGCGGGAGACTGATCAGGTACCCGAGCCCCGCGTAGGACCCGGCTATCTGCGTCCGCAGAGCTTGGCCCAGGTGGCGGGCTGACTTCCCAGATCCGGGCGTCTCATGCCAGCGCCCTCACCACCACGGAGGCTGCCGGATTTGCACCCTCTCAGCTTTCTGGATGAAACTCCAGAATTGCTGGAGGCAGGAGACAGGTGTTGAGCACGAACTTACTGAGCTCACCTTCCATGCCTGAATTTGAGAATGATCTCATTTCAGATCTCTGCGAGCCTCTGCCAAAGAAATTGGGTTCGTTGTCCTTTTTGGCGTCACGGATTCACCCTTTGGGGTGATCTCACGCCGCAGATTCTCAAAGCCCGACCCCGCGAGGCCCACTAGGCGAGGTGCCCTCGGTCCGGTGACGTAATGCGACCTTCTTTGAACAGATTGAAAGGAAACCTCCCAACTTACCCAGCCCTCGCTTCTACTCAGTTGCACATCCCCCTTACAGGGATCAAAGATTCTGAGGCTATTACAGGCTGACGGCTCCAATTTTTTCAACCCTTTTGCTTCCAGTATTTGTGACTATTAATACATATCAGTGATACGGGGAGAGGAGGACTGAATGCGGGTTATTCTGTGAACACGTCTTGGAGTTTCAGTGGTCCCGGGTGGTTGTGTGCTCATGTGCGTTCGTTCGGTACAGGCACACGGACTCACATAGGTGTGTTCCATATTTGGGTGTGTTCACTGGCTACTCATGTAATATTTATAACACAAGGAAACAGAAAATGGGGGAAAACTCCAGAACTTAAAAGTTGAAAAATAATATGATGTACACACTTTTGAAACTTTCTATGTTCCATTTTGTAAGTTTTCTTTAGTCGTCACAACCACCGTTTGTGGTAGGTGGTATTTTCATTTAAATGAAGATCGTGTTTACTGAAATTTGCCAGACCCTTTATTTGAGGTCAGTTTATGTCTCACTTCAACCTCAAAGTACTGTTGAGGAAACTGAGCTCCAAAAAAGCTGTGTCTTTGACCTAAGGTCTTGTTAGGGGCAGAACTGGAATTAGAACCAGTTTTCCCTGATGTTTCAGACAGTAAAGAATCTGCCTGTGATGTGGGAGACCTGGGTTCAATCCCTGGGTTGGGAAGACCCCTGGAGAAGGGAATGGCTACCCCCCTCCAGTATTCTTACCTGGAGAATTTCATGGATAGAGGAGTCTGGCAGCCTACAGGCTGCTGCTGCTGCCTGCATCACTTCAGTCGTGTCTGACTCTGTGTGACCCCATAGACGGCAGCCTACCAGGCTCCCCCGTCCCTGGGATTCTCCAGGCAATAACACTGGAGTGGGTTGCCATTTCCTTCTCCAATGCATGAAAGTGAAAAGTGAAAGGGAAGTCTCTCAGTTGTGTCCAACTCTTCGAGACTCCATGGACTGCAGCCTACCAGGCTCCTCTGTCCATGGGATTTTCCAGGCAAGAGTACTGGAGTGGGGTGCCATTTCCTTCTCCAGGCTACAGGCTATGGGTTCCCAAAGAGTTGGATAGGACTGAGCGACTAACACTTATACTTTCTCTGGCATTAGACACTGAGCCTGTAACTACCAAACTACAACGCATCTCACTGAAAGGCAATAGGTCACTAAGTATATTTAATCTGTCTGGCCCTTTTACCCCTGGGCTGTGACCTCTCCCTCCCCCAACAAGACAGGAGGCAGGGGTTGGACTGTGCTTTTATCGGCATCATGGCTGACAGTCTTCTGCATTTTCTCTCTCACTCTCAGGATCATGGCGGTACAGGAAGGGATGGTTGGATAGTGGATTATTTCCACATCTTCGGGCAAGGACAGAGATACCTCAACAGGAGAAACTGGGCAGGGGCAGGCAAGTGCCACCTCCCTTTCGAATCTCATCATGATCTCACCTGGGAAGAGTGGTGTGCCTTCCACAGTGAGAGAAACTGGGTCCTAAAGAGACCTGGAAGGGAAAGAGACCCAGCGACTGACTGCATCCTCCAGTTTTCTTCTCATGCATGAGCAGATTGTGTTACAGTGCTCCCTGATAGTTAGTTATTGAGCACCCACTGTATATCAGGTGCTTTTTATCCTCAGAATATCCTCAAGTTACAGCCAGGGAAATTGAGTTTTAGAGAGTTAAAATGATTTGTTAAGAAAGGTTGGAGTTCCATGGTGGCTCAGTGGTAAAGAATCTGCCTGCCGATACAGAAGATATGGGTTCAATCCCTGCTTTGGGAAGATCCCCTGGAGGAGGAAATGGCAAACCACTCCAGTATTTTTGCCTGGGAAATCCCATGGACAGAGGAGCCTGGCAGGCTATAGTCTATGGGGTCGCAAGAGTCAGACATGACTTAGCAATTACACCACCACCAACACCAAGAAGGGCTGAGCTGAGATTCAAATTACACTATTTCCAAGGGAAGCCTGTGTTCTCATTGCTCCCAGAGCAGACTGTGTCCTCCTCACTCTCCAGGCCCAATTTAGCAGCAGTAGGAAAAGTGAGCGTTGAGAGCTGTTTTTCTGGCAGGGTAAGCCCTCCTCCTACCCCACCTAGTCACATGATCCCTCGCACCATTGGCCAAATTGAGCTCATCTGTTTTCTCCAGATGGGTCAGATACAAGGGTGAAATCTTCTCAGTTCTCCAGGGTGCAAGGCAAGTTCAGCCGAGCCCAGAAGCTTCTGGCCCTTCTTCTCCCAGCACATATCATCCATGCTCCCTCTGCATGCTATCCCTAGTATGAGGATTGGTTTCCAGGATTCCATCTGTCTCTTCCACCTCATCCACCCTTGGCTCTTCAGGACTCAGGGTTCAGCAGGGACGTGGGAGCACAGTGACTATAACTGAGTGAGCCTCCTATGCCAGCCCAATGGGAGTAGGGAAAACAAGAAAGGGCTGAATATAGGCTCAGGCCTCTCTCTCTGTCCCCCAAGGGCATTCTCTCCAGCAAGTGACCGGGCATGACCACTATAATACCAATCTGAAAGCAATCCAGGGGTTCAATGGTCGGTTTGGCTATCGCCGGAACACTCCAGCCCTTCGCCACTGCCCATCTGTCTTTGGAGAGATCACCAGGTTCCCTCTCTTTTAACAGCAGCTCTTCTCTTCATGCTCCTCCACCTGAATTTCTAAAACAGATGTGTATATGAACTCTCAGTGTTATTTTATAATAAAACTTTTGTGTAAGTGCCTCAGTGTGCTGTTTCATCCCTGAGACTGGGGGAGGGGGAAAGCTAGTTTCTCCACCCTCAGCTTCTCTACCCTGTGGAGGAGGTGGGAGCGGAAAGTGCCCTTAAACTCTGTGTAAATAGATTGCCAGACTTGAGAGGAGAAGCCTCTGGCCTCCCCTATATAAGGAGGAAGCACACTACTTAAGCCCTCAGAAACCCTTTCCCAGGCATCAGGAGGGCCCAGGTCAGAAGCTACCTACTGTATCCATCAAGAACAGAGCAGGCAACGTGGCCACAGGGATTGTTGGTTGTCCTGAGGAGTTTCTGATTTTTCTGGATCATCCATCCAAAAGAACTGATGTTTTCCTCCTCCTTCCCACCCTCAACTCCTCACGAGGCAGGGGATGAACAGGGTGATATCTGGAGCTGAGGATCATGACACAGTAATATGGTGTTTGTGGAAGCTTTCTCTATCAATGCTATATCACTTTCCTTTTCAGCTAGTTTCCAGCGTGTCAGTTTTCAAGTGCTCCCACCCCTTTTATTGGTGGCCAAGAAAAAAGCCAAACCAGATTACAGATACAAAGGGAGTGGAGCTTTGGAATACAAAGCTTGCAGGAATTCTACAGTGGGTGGAAACTGTTTGTATTGAGTCACCATAAGTAGACAAGGAAGACACCACCCATAGGCTCTGGGGGTATAGCTCAGGGGTAGAGCATTTGACTGCAGATCAAGAGGTCCCCGGTTCAAATCCGGGTGCCCCCTTCCTGCTTTACCATTTTACTTCCATTAAATGCTTCACTCCCAGCCCCAGGATGACTAGAGGAGGAAGATAAGAACTCCCAAGGGATTCTTGTCCAGATGAACTAGTTACTCTCATATTCCAAACAATGAGGATAAATCCCTGGAGGATTCCACAGGTCTTCAATTAAGACAAAGCCCCTGAGGAAATTCTTAGATCTGAGAGCTGTGATTACAATTTATCGATATGATGTGTGACAGAATAAAGATAAAGATGTTGGTATAACATGTATAGTTGAGGGCTTACTACACACAAGTCTGCGGTGAATTAAAGGATGAAAGAGGGCAGCTGTCCTCAGGGAACTTTGGTAACAGGACCTTTGTAACAACTTTTACAAACAACTTTCCTGAACTTTTCTAACAGGAAGAAGGACACAACTTTTGAGAGAATGACATAGCCTACGGACACAACATAAACTGATTAGAATCAAATGGGACCAAGATGGCAGACAAGTCTAGTCCTTGATCCTCGATCAGAAGTGAAATGACACACCCAGAGGTGCCATGACAGTTCCAAGACACTGTTAGAAGACCAAGGAATGGGCAGTGGCCCAAATCCTGGAACCTTCCCCAAAAGAGTTGGAATAATCCTCCCACTCAATTAGCATACAAAATTACCCAGCCTATAAAAACCAACTACACCACATATCATGGCCACACCTGCCTTCTGCGATGGCCCTCCCTCTGTCTGTGGAGTGTGTTTCTCTCTGAATCTGAATAAATCCATTTCTTACCTATCATTTTGTCTCTCATGGAATTCTTTCTGTGATGAGACATCAAGAACCTGAGCTTTATTAGGCCCTGAAACGAGATACCATAATCTTGTCTGGGTTCAAGTCCCAAGCAGGGTTTTGACTGGGTTCGAGTCCCAATCTATGGTAAAGGGTTTCACTTTCAGTCTAATGGAAGTTCACACATTTGCACCTAGCCATTTAGAGCAAGAGCATTTTATTGCTCAAGAAAGAGATAGCTTTTAAAAAGACCCACCACATAGGGAACTTATTCAGTTCTCTGTAATAATACTCTGTAATAATCTATATGGGGAAAGAATGTATAACTGATTCACTTTGCTGCACAGCAGAAATTAACACAACATTGTAAATCAACTATACTCCAATAAAATAAAAAATAAAAAGACCTACCCACTTTTTCTAGATACAATTTAGAAATCCAGCTCAGTTATATACCTAGAAGTGTCTGCTGCTGGTACAACCAACCCTAGACATTCGTCACTGTGCTGTGGATATTGTTCCAGCTGCACCGACATCTCCACAACAGTTTCTCAAGTTTGACAATGCCAAGTGGAAGCATTTGATTGGCTGAGCCCTGGTCTGACACGTTTGTCGTTTTCCTCCATGAATGGGAGAAGTGTGTGTTAATTGCTCAGCCATGTCCAACTCCTTGCAACCCCATGGACTGTAGCCCGCCAGGCTCCTCTGTCCATGGGATTCTACAGGAAAGAACACTGCCATTTCCTTTTTCAATGAAGGGGAGATGATGGTCTTATCTCACCAAGTCTGACAACATGAGGTATTACCCCAGAATTGGAGGGGTGTTTGGGTATAAAAGCAAATGTATCATGACCATACATTTTTTTTTCCTCTATGAAGAAACCACTGTAAGAAGAGAGCATCAGATCAGATCAGTTGCTCAGTCGTGTCTCACTCTTTGCGACCCCATGAATCGCAGCACACCAGACCTCCCTGTCCATCACCAACTCCCGAAGTTCACTGAGACTCATATCCATCGAGTCAGTGATGCCATCCAGCCATCTCATCCTCTGTCGTCCCCTTCTCCTCTTGCCCCCAATCCCTCCCAGCATCAGAGTCTTTTCCAATGAGCCAACTCTTCGCATGAGGTGACCAAAGTACTGGAGTTTCAGCTTCAGCATCATTCCCTCCAAAGAAATCCCTGGGCTGATCTGCTTCAGAATGGACTGGTTGGATCTCCTTGCAGTCCAAGGGACTCTCAAGAGTCTTCTCCAACACCACAGTTCAAAAGCATCAATTCTTCAGCGCTCAGCCTTCTTCACAGTCCACCTCTCACATCCATACATGACCACAGGAAAAACCATAGCCTTGACTAGATGGACCTTTGTTGGCAAAGTAATGTCTCTGCTTTTGAATATGCTATCTAGGTTGGTCATAACTTTCCTTCCAAGGAGTAAGCGTCTTGTAATTTCATGGCTGCAGTCACCATCTGCAGTGATTTTGGAGCCCAGAAAAATAAAGTCTGACACTGTTTCCACTGTTTCCCCATCTATTTGCCATGAAGTGATGGGACCGGATGCCATGATCTTCGTTTTCTGAATGTTGAACTTTAAGCCAACTTTTTCACTCTCCACTTTCACCTTCATCAAGAGGCTTTTTAGTTCCTCTTCACTTTCTGCCATAAGGGTGGTGTCATCTGCGTATCTGAGGTTATTGATATTTCTCCTGGCAATCTTGATTCCAGCTTGTGTTTCTTCCAGTCCAGCGTTTCTCATGATGTACTCTGCATATAAGTTAAATAAACAGGGTGACAATATACAGCCTTGATGAACTCCTTTTCCTATTTGGAACCATTCTGTTGTTCCATGTCCAGTTCTAACTGTTGCTTCCTGACCTGCATACAAATTTCTCAAGAGGCAGATCAGGTGGTCTGGTATTCCCATCTCTTTCAGAATTTTCCACAGTTTATTGTGATCCACACAGTCAAAGGCTTTGGCATAGTCAATAAAGCAGAAATAGATGTTTTTCTGGAACTCTCTTGCTTTTTCCATGATCCAGCGGATGTTGGCAATTTGATCTCTGGTTCCTCTGCCTTTTCTAAAACCAGCTTGAACATCAGGAAGTTCACGGTTCACATATTGCTGAAGCCTGGCTTGGAGAATTTTGAGCATTACTTTACTAGCGTGTGAGATGAATGCAATTGTGCGGTAGTTTGAGCATTCTTTGGCATTGCGTTTCTTTGGGATTGGAATGAAAACTGACCTTTTCCAGTCCTGTGGCCACTGCTGAGTTTTCCAAATTTGCTGGCATATTGAGTGCAGCACTTTCACAGCCTTTCAGGATTTGGAATAGCTCAACTGGAATTCCATCACCTCCACTAGCTTTGTTCATAGTGATGCTTTCTAAGGCCCACTTGACTTCACATTCCAGGATGTCTGGCTCTAGGTGAGTGATCACACCATCGTGATTATCTGGGTTGTGAAGATCTTTTTTGTACAGTTCTTCTGTATATTCTTGCTATCTCTTCTTAATATCTTCTGCTTCTGTTAGGTCCATACCATTTCTGTCCTTTATTGAGCCCATCTTTGCATGAAATGTTCCCTTGGTATCTCTGATTTTCTTGAAGAGATCCCTAGTCTTTCCCATTCTGTTGTTTTCCTCTATTTCTTTGCATTGATCGCTGAGGAAGGCTTTCTTATCTCTTCTTGTTATTCTTTGCAACTCTGCATTCAGATGTTTATATCTTTCCTTTTCTCCTTTGCTTTTCACTTGTCTTCTTTTCACAGCTATTTGTAAGGCCTCCCCAGACAGCCATTTTGCTTTTTTGCATTTATTTTCCATGGGGATGGTCTTGATCCCTGTCTCCTGTACAATGTCATGAACCTCATTCCATAGTTCATCAGGCACTCTAGCTATCAGATCTAGGCCCTTAAATCTATTTCTCACTTCCACTGTATAATCATAAGGGATTTGATTTAGGTCATACCTGAATAGTCTAGTGGTTTTCCCTACTTTCTTCAATTTAAGTCTGAATTTGGCAATAAGGAGTTCATGGTCTGAGAGAGCTTCTCCATCTTTGGCTGCAAAGAATATAATCAATCTGATTTCGGTGTTGACCATCTGGTGATGTCCATGTATAGAGTCTTCTCTTGTGTTGTTGAAAGAGGGTGTTTGTTATGACCAGTGCATTTTCTTGGCAAAACTCTATCAGTCTTTGCCCTGCTTCATTCCGTATTCCAAGGCCAAATTTGCCTGTTACTCCAGGTGTTTCTTGACTTCCTACTTTTGCATTCCAATCCCCTATAATGAAAAGGACATCTTTTTTTGGGTGTTAGTTCTAAAAGGTCTTGTAGGTCTTCATAGAACCGTTCAACTTCAGCTTCTTCAGCATTACTGGTTGGGGCATAGACTTGGATTACTGTGATATTGAATGGTTTGCCTTGGAAATGAACAGAGATCATTCTGTCGTTTTTGAGATTGCATCCAAGTACTGCATTTTGGACTCTTTTGTTGACCATGATGGCCACTCCATGATAAGTTATAAATTTCAGTCCTGGCAGCTAAGGGTTTGCTTTCTCATACCCCTTTATTTCCTATTTGTTAAAATTAATTAAAAATTTTGTATTAAATCGTGTTCACATTTTATCATGATCATGTAAATACTATTGACTATTTGTCAGTTATATATACTGTGATAGCATTTTCTTTCTTGAAAACTTTTCTGAAGAAAATTACCTCATTATCTCACTTGTGTATTTTTCTTTGTGCCTGTTGAACAATTTGAACTTCAACAGTCTCAGGGTGCAATTACACGCTTGGCCAAACCTACCAAATTAATTTTTCAAGGAAGTTCTGACAGCCTGTATCCTTCTGTTTCAGGCTGTTTAGACCTGCCATCCAGCTTGGGGTGCCTTGCAAATTCCTAATCCTTCTCCTCTAGGCTGGATTCTTTGTTTCCTGGGTACTGTTTTCCTTTTCTTAGTTTCCTTCTTTGTATGGTCAAAAATAACCCCCAGGAGCTTCCTAAGAAAGAATATATGGGAGGCAAAAAGTCCTGGTGTGTTTGAAAATATATTTATTTTACCTAAACACTTGAGAGATAGTTTGAGAATAAAATTATTATTGAGAATTTTTTTTCAGAAGTTTGCAAATAACTGTCTTCTAGCATCTCTTGGTAGATTTGATGGCGTTCTTATTTCTATATGTGAATGCTTTCTGTCTATAAAAATCTTAGAATCTTTGTTCCTGATGTTCTGAAGTTTTTCAATGATGTACTTGGTGATTCCTTTCAATCTAGAGACTTAATATTAAATGTTATTATTATTTTAAAATTTTTTATTTTTTATATTTCTTTTTATTTGTTTATTTATTTGGCTGTGCCAGGTCTGATCTTCAATCTTCATTGCAGGATACGGTAGTTGCATCATGTGGAATCCAGTTCCATGACCTGGGCCTCCTGCATTGTGAGCCTGGAGTCTTAACAGCTGGACCACCAGGGAAGTACCAAATTTTATTATTTCTTTGATACTTTGTTCTCTTTCATTTGCTCACTGGGGAAATTATCTTTTCTCTCTTACTGTTCCTTTGTCTCACCACCCCCCGCCCTGCCCCCTGCCCGACTCATTTGTCTTTTTGTCATACTTTCTAGGAGATTTACTCATATTATCTGACAATGTTAGCTTTTTGATTTTAGTTTTCTCATGGTTCCAACTGGTCCTTTGTTATTACATCCTGTTCTAGTTTTATGGATACTGGTTAGTGTCTTGTTTCTTTAAAATCAAGGGTATGCCTCTTACACTGTTGGTGGGAATGCAAACTAGTACAGCCACTATGGAGAACAGTGTGGAGATTCCTTAAAAAACTGGAAATAGAACTGCCTTATGACCCAGCAATCCCACTGCTGGGCATACACACTGAGGAAACCAGAACTGAAAGAGACACGTGTACCCCAGTGTTCATCGCAGCACTGCTTATAATAGCCAGGACATGGAAGCAACCTAGATGTCCATCAGCAGATGAATGGATAAGAAAGCTGTGGTACATATACACAATGGAATATTACCCAGCCATTAAAAAGAATACATTTGAATCAGTTCTAATAAGGTGGATGAAACTGGAGCCTATTATACAGAGTGAAGTAAGCCAGAAAGAAAAACACCAATACAGTATACTAACGCATATATATGGAATTTAGAAAGATGGTAACAATAACCCTGTATACGAGACAGCAAAAGAGACACTGATGTATAGAACAGTCTTTTGGACTCTGTGGGAGAGGGAGAGGGTGGGATGATTTGGGAGAATGGCATTGAAACATGTATAATATCATATATGAAACAAGTCGCCAGTCCAGGTTTGATGCATGATACTGGATGCTTGGAGCTGGGGCACTGGGACGACCCAGAGGGATGGTATGGGGAGGGAGGAGGGAGGAGGGTTCAGGATGGGGAACACGTGTATACCTGTGACGGATTCATGTTGATATATGGCAAAACCAATACAATATTGTAAAGTTAAAAATAAAATAAAATAAAAGAAGTATACAGATAAGCAGAAAAAATAAAAAATAAAATAAAATCAAGGCTATGGTTTTTCCAGGGGTCATGTATGGATGTGAGAGGTGGACTGTAAAGAAGGCTGAGCACTGAAGAATTGATGCTTTTGAACTGTGGTGTTGGAGAAGACTCTTGAGAGTCCCTTAGACTGCAAGGAGATCCAACCAGTCCATCCTAAAGGAGATCAGTCCTGGGTGTTCATTGGAAGGAATGATGTTGAAGCTGAAACTCCAATACTTTGGCCACCTCATGTGAAGAGCTGACTCATTTGAAAAGACCCTGATGCTGGGAAAGATTGAGGGCAAGAGGAGAAGGGGACGACAGAGGATGAGATGGTTGGATGGCATCACCGACTCGATGGACATGGGTTTGGGTAGACTCTGGGAGTTGGTGATGGACAGGGAGGTCTGGCGTGCTGCAGTTCATGGGTTCGCAAAGAGTCGGACATGACTGAGCGACCGAACTGAACTGAACTGAGGTATTCTTCTTCTCCAGGAAGTGTTTATTTTTCCCTTAAAGTCCTTTCTTCTGCTGTTTCTTTTGGTTTGGGATTCTTGTGCTGAGAGCATTCACCAATTAACTCCATAGGATAAAGGCTACTGGAAACTCTGTGTTCTTGGGTAGGGCTTGCTGACTGGTGAACTTACTTGTGAGAAACCCAATGCTGAGCAGTTTTTTCATTTGGGAACTTCCAAATGTCTGTATCTGTGGATCACTATCCCCTACATTCCTCAGTTCATTTAGTTTCTCCATAGAAAAATTCTGAGATCTCCGGCCTAGAATAAACACACTAATGCTATCATTTTGGGAGTAGGACAGGGAGGAAGAAGGGAATTAGTGATCCTGTTTTTTAATAAGCAGACATTCAATTAATCCCCACCGCAGATTCTGAAAGCCCTTGGCAATCCAACTGGAAGTAGAGGAGTCTCTCAGGTTCAGTCGCTTCAACAAATCTTTCACCTGTGGGACTGGAAATTCAGAGATTAAAAATCTCAACTGCTCCTTATACAGACTTTCACCAAAATTCCCTATTTGCAGCCCACCTGGTGGTGCCGAGTTCCTAGTTTTCCCAGGGTTCCTCAACTATCAGTTCTCTTCTCGATTCCTCTCCAGCTCTCCCTCTTGGAACCCGCGTTTCACTTTCTGTATGTATGGATTTGACTACTCTAGTGCCTCATACAAGTGGAATCAAACAGTATTTGTCTTTTGTGTCTGACTTATTTCACTTAGCATAAAGTGAAGATTCAAGATTCCTCCACGTTGTAGCAGGTGTCATAATGTTAGGAGAAACACGGACTGAAACCATCTACCCTGGCCAGGCACCGTAGTAACCATTTGCATGATTTATTCTACAACAGGAGATTTTGGAAGGAACATGAAATTAACAAGCCACCACCAACTGAAAAAATTTGGGAAAGGTCAAAAGGAGATGTTCGGGGAGCGAGCTCCGCCCCTGGCAAAGGTCATGAGGAAGGAGGCTTGGCATACAAGGCGGGATCAAGCCTCAGGAGTCTCCCTGGGAATTCTCGAGCATCTACCCCCAAAACCAGAGTCTGCCTACTTTCTGCTTTGTGCTTTCACCTACACCTCTGACTTTACGGGGGGCTGTCCCCCACTACCTCTCTCTGAAAAAAGAGTTAGCTTACAGCTCCAGTTAATAATTCCTGGGTGTGACAGTGTTTCAACCTACAAACTCCTTTGGAAGTCCTCTAGCCTGCCTGAATAGGTTTTTTCCGGCAACATGTGATTGTTCAGAGCCTCCCAACTGTGAGAGGCAGGAGATGTTCTAAACTGTCTAAACACAGATTCCTTTGAGCAGTTAAAAGATTGATTAGAAATTGTATTGGTGAAGGGTTTTTCACTTGTTGGGCCAATGTTTGCTGCTAAGTCTCCATATCCCTTACCTGCTGTGTCCCTGGCAGTGTATTGATTAATATAATTGGTGTAAATAGTAGCTTTAATGTTTGTAACCTGGGACCCTTGAGTTAATTATTTTTCTTGTTATAGCCCACCACACCTTTGCTCTGTAGGAATGCAACTTTATCTAATGCTTTTTGGAGGCTGGCGCCTGACTTTAGAATAATCACCTTTAGAGAAAAATAAGTTTCTTAAAATGTTAACAGGCCTCCGGGCCAGAAGATGATGCAAATCACCTAAACTTTTGCATATGATAAGTTTGCAGGAAGAAAGCCTGGCTTACTGCATGACTCTACCCCTTCCCCCATTATCCTCTATGCATAACTTATGGTATAAAAACTACTTTGGAAAATAAAGTGCGGGCCTTGTTCACCGAAACTTGGTCTCACCATGTCGTTCTTTCTCTTACCTTCTGGCTGAATTATTCAGCCTCTTTTTTCCACTGAATTTCCTCACTGAGCTATCCTTATTTCAGCCTCTTTTCTCCACTGAATTTCCTCACTGAGCTATCCTTATTCTATTACTCTTTATATCCTTAATTAAAGTTTAATTAAGCAGTTGTTTCCTGATCCTCGCTGATGCCGTCCCCGCTTCGAATTCCCTGGATCCACCAGGGCTGGACCCCGGCAGAGATGCCACATTGTCCTACCATCCTCCCAGAATCCTCCTGGTTGGAATCTGTCTTGGCTGACCAATGTGTGTGCCACCAGGATGGAAGGACCCTGAGTCAGAATGATTGGCCAGAGACAACCTGGAAGCTTATCCCCTTGCCATAAACCTGAGACAGAGAGCCACACGGCAGAGCAATCTTCCTGGGTTCCCTTACCTTCCTGCTCTCTGCCTGGGCATCCCATCCCAGTAAAGTCTCTTGCTTTGTCAGCAAGTGTGCCTCTGTGGACAGTTCATTTGAGACTAGAAGGGGTCCTCCTTCCTGCAACAAGAATTTCATTTCTTTCTAAGGCTAAATTTATATATACATATATATGATATATAGCAATATATTAACATATAATAATTATTATATATACATACATTATATTATATTGCATTGTAATATATTATAATATATAATATATAATATATATATATATATATATATACTCAGAAGGGGAATTGATGGGTCATATGATAATAATTCTATATATAATTTTTTGAGGAACTGCCATATATTCAGAGATATTTTTGAATTATTTATACCTAGTGGGACCCAGACCTCCACACTTGTTTCTTTATCTTACAGGTCATTAATATATATGTAATATAATAAAATAAATATATAATATATATTTAATATATATTATATAAATATAATATATACATATATAATTTTAAATAAAAATATAAATATATAGAGAAAATATATAAATAATATATTATATATTATATAATTTATCATTATTGTGATATTATATTATAATATATTATATATTATTATATATGATATTATATATATTTTTAATAAAAATATATAAATATACACAGAGAATATAGATAATATATTATATACTATATTTTTATATATTATGATATTATATTATAATATATTATATATTATTATTATATATGGTATTATATATATATATATATATGGCTTCCCAGGTGGCTCAGTGGTAAAGAACTCGTCTGTCAGTGCAGGAGATGCAGGAGACATGAGTTTTATCCTTGGGTCGGGAAGATCCCCTGGAGGAGGAAATGGCAACCCACAACAGTATTCTTGCCTGGAAATCCTATGGACAGAGGAGCCTAGTGGGCTACAGTCCATGGAGTTGCAAAGAGTTGGATGAGACTGAGTGCACACACACACAAACACACACACACACACATGATATGGTACAGGGGCTTCCCTGGTAGCTCAGATGGTAAACAGTCTGCCTGCAATATACACAATTCGTATGTATGTGTGTATTTATATTTTGTATATATATATTTTTTTTTTGTTTATCCATCCATCAGTGGACACTTGCATTGCATTGCTTTCAGCTATTGGCTACTGTGTATAATACTATGAACAGAATGAACAGAATATACAAATATTTGTTTGAGTGCCTACATTAGTTTCTTTGGAGCATATACTCAGAGGTGGAATTGCTGCATCATATGATAATTCTATATATAATTTTTTGAGGAACTGCCATATACCCAGAGTTATTTTTGAACTATTTATACCTAGTGGGACCCAGGCCTCCACACTTGTTTCTTTATCTTACAGGTCATTTTAATATGCTTTCAAAATGTAGTGTACTGCCAGAGTCAACACTTAGGTTTCAGCTTCCTCTTTTCTGCTAAATCATAGCCCCCACCATCACCACTTTCCATGTTCAAAAACTGACCCAGCTCTTCTCTTCCCTTTTCAGTTCTCTTTTTTCCATGTCAAGTTATATATGTTATTGTTTTGGCAGAGTTTTGGGAGGGAATGAAGCTAAATACACATGTTCCGTGTTTGTTTCTCATGCTAAATTCTTTTTTTTTTTGGAAAGAGGTGCTGTGCTGCGTGGCAAGTGGGATCTTAGTTCTCTAACCAGGGATTGAACTCAAACTGCCTGCAGCAGAAGCATGGAGTCTTAACCACTGGACCTCCAGGGAAATCCCAATAATTATATTTATATGGATTTTATTTATTTTTGGCTGTGCTGGGTCCTGTTGTTGAGTGGGCTTTTCTGTAGCTGTGGCTAGTGGGAGCTACTCTTGTAAAGCGTGGGCTCTAGGGTGTGAGGGCTTCAGTAGTTGTGGCTCATGGGTTTAGCTGATTTGCAGCGCATGGGATCTTCCTGGATCAGAATGAACCCTGCATTGGCAGGCAGATTCTTTAACACTGAGCCACCAGGGAAGCCCTATATTTATTTTTAAATGTGTATAAATGTGGCCCGTCTCTTGAGTTGGAATTTCTTAGGAGCAACAGCTTTGCTGTGCTTGCTCTCTGTAGTGGCCAGGAGTCCTCTTCCATTCTCACAGTCACTCGTTTGCTCATGTAATCACAATACAGAATGCCTACTACATGCTCGATACACACTGGTTGCTCCTTATAGGACGGCAATCGTTAGGCAAACAACAGACATAACTCTACCAACATACACACTGGGTCGAATGAAAGCTGTCTTCTCAGTTTCCTGCCCTTTTTGTTGTGTCTCTGTTTTGATAGACACATGCTAGGACTATAATCAAAGTTGCTTTCAACATACCTAGCCACCTCCACCTTTTAACACTAGTAATTAAAAGGCCACCCTTTTAATTAAGTCTTGCAACACTTAACAGAATTTGGACTTATTACAGCACAAGTAGAACATTTCATTGCCCAGCACGAGCCCTAACTTCAAATCCTCCTGCTCCCTATGCAATCACTACACCTTTTTTTGTCTCTTAATAGTTTCCTAGAAACCTGGTAGCTTTGAGTCCAATTCTACCCAGTGTTGCTGAGGAAGTTTTTGAGAAAGTTCAGCTGAAACAAAACTTAATTAAACATCAGAGTGTGGAAGAAGGGACTTCTTCCCTCCTTTTGCTCTCCTTTCACTGGCTGATGGCCACGTGCTGGTGGGGGTCAGAACTCCGTGATGGAGTATTTCAGCACAAAGCAGCTGGCTCCTGTTTCAATTCAGTTTTTTTCCACAAAAACCCCTCCCTTTCTAAGAGACACCTTAAACCCACCTGGCATCACTTTTACAGGCTTGTTTGTAGAGTGATAACCGAAAAGCTTAGATATCCCTTCCTGTGCCACTTAGTAAGAATTGCTTCAGTGGATGGACCAGGTGCCACACACTCAGTGCTATACTTTGACTTTGAATCTTGCCCCTCAGTTTGCCCCAAGGGTGGGGTGGGTACTACAGGTATATGCAGTTTGACAATAACTGGTCAACATGTCACAAAAACATCTGAACCACAGAGTGAAAAAATTACCTTTTTTTCAATTCTTTTTCGTTCCTGAGTAACTTAAGTGAAAAATTGTATGAGATCATCTCTCTAATGAGAGACCTAAAAGAAAGGTCACTTCTGAAACCTATATTTTTTTAATCAATGAGAGTAGATGTAAATATCTAGCTAGTGTTTAATAATATTGCATTTGGCTTTTCATTCTGTTTATTGCAAGTGATACTGATTTTCTTTTTTTTAATGACAGCCTTATTGATATAAATATATATGATACAATGTACCTATCAAACACACACAATTTAATGGTTTTAGTATATTCAGAGTTGTGCAACCCTCACCACAATCAACTGTAGAACCTTTTATCATCCCCAAAAGAAACCCCATATCCATTAGTAATCACTCCCCGTTTCCTCCAATCTATCCATCTGCAGATAACCACAGATCCACTTTTTGTCTCCACGCGTGCATACGTGCTAAGTTGCTTCAGTCGTGTCTGACTAACTTTGCAACCCTATGGACTGTCCAAGGGGTTGCAAGAGTCAGACACAGTAACTAAACAACCACCACCATGGACTGTAGCCCACCAGGCTCCTCTGTCCATGGGATTCTCCAGGCAAGAATACTGGAGTGTGCTGACATGCTCTCCTCCAGGCTCTTCTGCCCATTAGAGGTCAAAGCACGGTTATATATGGTTTTGAGACTGAGGGATGTAACATTGACAGTTTACATAATCCAGGTCTACAGGTACAATGCAAGCAGTGGGTGAGTCACGAGTCACAGGATTAAGAAGGAAGGTTATCTCCTGAGGAGTTATGACCCTTGATGAGATTAAGAAGGAACGTTATCTCTAAGGATATCGTTATCTCTAGTTAATGCAGAGGCACAATACCCACTAAAGGGGAGGGAGGAGGACCAGATGGACAAAGAAAATTTTTATGTCTAAACTTTTCTTGTCTTCTTGTTTTGTTGTTTGTTGGCCACGCTGCATGTAGCGTATATATGTGGGATCTTAGTTCCCCAACTAGGGATCAAATCTGTACCTCCCGCAGTGGAAGCAGAGTCTTAACCACTGGACTGCCAGAGAAGTCCCCCAATTTTTCTTGTCTTGTTATAAAATGTGAGTTTTATTTCAGCGCTATGAATATTCATATATAACTTTTTGTATGGATATATGTTTTCATTTAACCTATGTATATATATTGAAGAGTGGAATGCTGTGTCATTTGGTGACTATGTTTAACCTTTTGAGTACCCACTAGACTGTTTCCAAAGGGTTGATTTTCCTTTACAGCTATGAGAACTAATAAGTGAATTTAGCAAGGTTGTAAAATATAAGGTTAATGTACAAAAATTATGTTTTTATATATGAAAACAAGTTTCTCCTACTCACAGACTCAGTTCTAACCACCAAATGTGTGAGAGTTTTTCTCACATCAAGTAACTCTCTGGTTCTCTGTGGATATCAACTGGGTGTCCAACATTAAATTTTTTTCCCTTTTTTTTTTGACTGTAACCATTCTAGTGGGGCTGACATGGTTTCTCCCTGTATTATTTTATTTTATTTTTTAATTGCACCACATAGCATGTGGGACCTTAGTTTTGTAGCCAGGGATTGAACCCGAATTCCTTGCATTGGAAGCATGGAGTCTTAACCACTGGACCACCAGCGAAGTCCCCAACATTCAATTTAATTCAGTTCTGATACTTTCTACCTAGAGTCAGCATCCACAGGATGAAGGACTCAGTCTCATTCGAGTGTCCCCCCACCCCTGAAACTTCAGGTACCAAATGCAAGTCCAGGTTGTCACCTGTACTTCTGACCAACCAGCTATGTATCATTGGTTCCCATACTTCTTCAGTACCACAGTTTGCTAGAACAGCTCACGGAACTCAGGGAAACAGTTTACTTACTGTTAGTCGCTTACTTATGTCCACTTCCTTGCGACCCCATGGACTCTAGCCCACCAGGCTCCTCTGTCCATGGGATTCTCCAGGCAAGAATACTGGAGTGGGTAACCATTCCCTTCTCCAGGGGATCTTCCCGACCCAGGGATCAAACCAGGGTCTCCTGCATTGCAGGCAGATTTTTTACCATCTAAACCAGTGGGGGATTCTCCAGGCAAGAATACTGGAATGGGTTGCCTGGAGAATCCCCACGGACAGAGGAGCCTGGCGGACTAGAGTCCATGGTGTCACAAAGAGTCAGACATGACTGAGCGACTAAGCACATAAAAGGACACAACTGAGAAAGAGCCAAATGGAAGAGAAGCATAAGGAAGGTATGTGGGAAGGAGCCCGAGGCTTCCATGACCTTTCTGGATGGGCTGCCCTCCCAGCATCTCCACGTGTTCACCAACCAGGAAGCTCTGGAATCCTTTCAGTTAAGAGTTTATTTTAAATGGACACTTCATTATGTAGGTCTGTCCGCTGCTGATTAACTCAAACTCCAGTCTTTTTCCTCTCCCATGCAGTCAGCAGGTGGGGCTCAAATATCCAACCTTGTAGTCTCAAGGTTGTTTCCCCTGGCAACCAGCTATCCTGTAGTAATAGGCGGGTTGAAAGAGGCTTGTTATGAATAACAAAAGATGCCCCTTTCATCTTTATTGCTCTTATCCCTTAGGCAATTAGAAGTGGATTAAGAGCTCCTGCTAAGAGATGAATACCAAATATTTCATTTCTTATTTCATCACAATATCACAATTTTGTTGTTCTTCAGTCGTTCAGTCTTGTCTTACTCTTTGTGACCCCATCCGTGGACTGCAGCGCTCCAGGCTTCCCTGCCCTTCACCATCTTCACCCTGCCCTTCACAAATGTATACCAATATTGGGCTTCCCAGGGGGTGCTGTGGTAAAGAACTTACCTGCCAATGCAGGTTAGTGGTAAGAGACAAGAGTTTTATCTCTGGGTCAGGAAGATGCCCTGAAGGAGGGCATGGCAACCCACTCCAGTGTTCTTGCCTGGAGAACCCCATGGACAGAGGAGCCTGGCGGACTACAGTCCATAGGGTCACAAAGAGTTGGACACGACTGCAGAGACTTAGTACACACCCACCCATTGAATCACTCTGTTGTGCACCGCAATTTAAATAGTGTTACAGGTCAATTATACTTCAAAAACAAACAAATAGACTAGTAAAAAAGAGATCAAATTTGTGGTTACTGGAGGTAGCCTGTGGTGGGTAGGGTGGGGGAACTGGATGAAGGTAGTCGAAAGGTATGAATTTCCAGTTATAAAATAAACAAGTACCAGGGATGTAATGTGGTTGTTCAATTGCTTAGTCATGTCCGACTCTTTCCGACCCCATGGACTGCAACACACAAGGCTGTTCTGTCCTTCACCATTGCTGGGAGTTTTCTCAGATTCATGTCCATTGAGTCGGTGATGCCATCTAAACATCTCATCCTCTGCTGCCCCACTGTCCTTTTCCTTCAGTCTTTCCCAGCATCAGGGTTCTTTTCCAGCGGGTTGGCTCTTTACATCAAATGGCCAGTGTACTGGAGTTTCAGCCTCAGCATCAGTCCTTCTAATAAATATTTAGGGCTGATTTCCTTTAGAATTAGCTGGTTTGATCATCTTGCCATCCATGGGATTCTCAAGAGTCTTCTCTAGCACCACAATTCAAAAGCATCAATTCTTTGGTGCTCAGCCTTCTTTATGGTCTAACTCTTACATCCATACATGAGTACTGGGAAAATCCTAGTTTTGACTATATGCATCTTTATCAACTTCCCTGGTGGCTCAGATGGTCAAGAATCTGCCTGCAATGCAAGAGTTTGATCCCTGGGTCAGGAAGATCCCCTGGAAAAGGGGATGGCTGCCTACTCCAGCATTCTTGTCTGGGGAATGGACAGGGGAGCCTGGTGGGCTACAGTTCATGGGTTGCAAAGAGTTGGACATAACTGAGCAAATTTCACCTTTGTCGGCAAAGTGATGTCTCTACTTTTTAATATGCTGTCTAGTTTTGCCATAGCTTTCCTTCCCAGGAGCAGCATCTTTTAATTTTATAGCTGTAGTCACCATCTGCAGTGATTGTGAAGCCCAGGAAAATAAAATCTGTCCCTGATTCCACTTACTCCTCTTCTATTTGCCATAATATGATGGGACTGGATGCCATGATTTTCGTTTTTTTAACATCGAGTTTCAAGCCAGCTTTTTCACTCTTCTCTTTCACCTTTATCAAGAAGCTCTTTAGTTCCTCTTCACTTTCTGCCATTAGAGTGGTATCAGCTGTGTATTTGAAGTTGTTGATATTTCTTCCCACAATCTTGATTCCAGCCTGTGATTCATCCAGCACAGCATTTTGCATGATGTATTCTGCATATAGGGCTTCCCTGCTGGCTCAGATGGTGAAGAATCTGCCTGCAATGCAGGAGACCTGGGTTCGATCCCTGGGTTGCAACAATCCCCTGGAGAAGAGAACGGCAACCCACTCCAGTATTCTTGCCTGGAGAATTCCATGGACAGAGAAGCCTGGTGAACTACAGTCCATGGGGTCGTAAAGAATCAGACATGACTGAGTGACTAACACACACACACACACATTCTGCATATAAGTTAAACAAGCAGGGTGACAATATACAGCCTTGTTATACTTCTTTCCAAATTTTGAACCATGAGTTGTTCCCTGTCCATTTTTAACCATTGCTTCTTGATTGGCATACAGGTTTCTCAGGAGACAGGTAAGATGGTCTGATACTCCCATCTCTTTAAGAATTTTCTACAATTTGTTGTGATCCACACGAAGGCTTTAGTATAGTCAATGAAACAGAAGTAGATGTTTTTCTGGAATTCCCTTGCTTTTTCCATGATCCAACGAATGTTAGCAATTTGATCTCTGGTTTCTCTGCTTTTTCTAAACTTAGCTTGTACATCTGGAAGTTCTGGGTTCACATATTGTTGAAGCCTAGCTTGAAGGATTTTGAGCATAATCTTGCTAGCATGTGAAATGAGAGTAACTGATGGTAGCTTAACATGATTAATATAATTAACACTGTCAGATGTTATATATGAAACTTCTTAGGAGAGTAAATCCTTAGAGTTCTCATCACAGGGAAAATTTTCCTCTTTCTTTTATTTTGCTTCTATATCAGAGGATAGATGTTGGCAAAAAAAGAATAAAGGTGAAAAAAATGTATTCATGAGAAAGACAAATTCTGCTCAGTTAATAAAGGATATAGAGGTAAATACATCTATAAATATTTGTTGTGAATTTACTATGTGCCAGCAGTGAGATCACAACCTTAGTTGGGAAGACAGAAAATAAATAAATGCATAAATAATCCAATATCAGGTCACGATACAGGGCATAACCCAGGCAGAGGCGTCCCCAAGCCAACAACTTCATTTAGTACTCAGCGACAGCAGCAGGAATGTGCTCATTCAAGTTCTTTGCCAGGTTTGGGAAGCATGCTTGGACCTACAGCCCCAAACCTGCTTTTCCAGCACTCATCAGGGACATCTTGCCCCACTGAGTGGATATTGTGATGATTTCTTTCTGTGTGACTTTCACTGATGCACACGTAGAGAAGAGAGCACATATTAAAAGTGTGCAGTTCAATGAGCATCCCACCCTGAGCACACCTGGGTAACTAGCATGCAGCGTTCCTCCCCAGGTACCCTTGTGGTCCCTCTGCTGCTAATGTTTCCTAGTGTTCTGACACAAACACTATATATTTGTTTTGCATGTTTATAAACTTCATATATAATGGGAATATACAGCACATGAGCAGTACATATGCTCTGGTTTGTTTACTCATCATCACATCTGTGAGATATAGTCAAGTTGTTGTCTCCATCAGTATTTTTTTTTTTTTGGTCATTTTTTTATTGTCTGACTGTGTCACAGTTTATTTATCCATTCTATTAATGGACAAATGAATCATTTCCACTATTTGTTTTATAAAAATATTTATTGGAGTTTAGGGAGTATAGTTGATTTACAATGTTGTGTTGATTTCAGGTGTACAGCAAAATGACTCAGACATATACATATATTCATTCTTTCTTAGGTTCTTTTCTCAATATAGGTTATCAGAATACTGAGTAGAGTTCCCTGTGCTATAGAGTTGGTTGTCTGTCTTAGATATGGTGGTGTGTGTGTGTTCCTCCCAAGCTCCTGATTTATCCCTCCCCCACCCCATGTTTCCCCTTTGGTAACCATAAGTCTGTTTTCAATATCTGTAAGTCTCACACTATTTTTTTTTTAATAAATCATCAATTTTTCTGGTTGCACTGGGTCTTCGTTGCTGCGCATGGGCTTTCTCTGGTTGCAGAGGGCAGGACCACTCTCTAGTTGCGACGTGTGGACTTCTCACTGTGGTGGCTTTTCTTGTATCGGAGCACAGGTTCCAGGGTGCATGAGCTTCAGTGTTTGCAGCGTGTGGGCTCAAGAGATGGGGCACACGGGCCCAGTTGTTCCAAGGCACATGGAATCCTCCTGGACCAGGGATTGAACCCATGTCCCCTGCAGTAGCAGGTGGATTCTCACAGCTCTCACACCTCACATTTAAGGCAGTAAAGTGAGAAATTTCATGTTCATATTATATATTCAGATAAAAGGGATTCTCTTTTTTTGTTTGTCCTGCCATGTCAAGTCGTAACCTCTGGGCTCCCAGGAAATTCCCTCATTATTCTTTTAATATGTTTTTTCTAAAAAAAGAATATAAGCGAAATAAAAACATCCCAGACAACCAAAAAATAAAAAAATAAGATAGCATCACAAAAAATAAAAACTTAGGAATAAATTTAGCAAAAGATATGTAAGATCTCTATTCAGAAAATGACAAAGTACTGCTGAAATTAAAGAACACTCAAATAAATAAAAGAATATACCATGTTGAAAAAAACAGAGAATATACCATGTTCACATATTGAAGACTCAGTAGTGATAGGGGATGTCAATTCTCCAAACCCATAGATTCAGCACTGCTGCTGCTGCTAAGTCACTTCAGTAGTGTCCAACTCTGTGCGACCCCATAGACGGCAGCCCACCAGGCTCCCCCGTCCCTGGGATTCTCCAGGCAAGAATACTGGAGTGGGTTGGCATTTCCTTCTCCAATGCATGAAAGTGGAAAGTGAAAATGAAGTCACTCAGTCGTGCCCGACTCCCAGCGACACCATGGACTACAGCCCACCAGGCTCCTCCGTCCATGGGATTTTGCAGGCAAGAGTACTGGAGTGGGGTGCCATTGCCTTCTCCAAGATTCAGCACAATCTCTCTCAAATTGCAGCACTTTTAAGTTGTCAGGCTGATTCTAACATTTATAAGGAAACATAAAAGTCCTAGAATAGCCAAAGCTATCTTCAAAGAAAGGACCAAAATTGAATGACTTAACATGACTTCACTTTCACTTTTCACTTTCATGCATTGGAGAAGGAAATGCCAACCCACTCCAGTATTCTTGCCTGGAGAATCCCAGGGACAGAGGAGCCTAGTGGGCTGCCGTCTATGGGGTCGCACAGAGTCAGACACGACTGAAGCGACTTAGCAGCAGCAGTAGCAGCAGCAACATGGCCTGCTTCCCATACTCTATAAAAAGCATGGTAATCAAGACAGATGGTACTGGCATAAGGATTGACAAATAGACCAGTGGTGGAGAATCGAGAGCCTAGAAATAGATCCCACTTATTTGATCATTTGATTTTTACCAAGGCACCAAAATAATGCAATGGGGAGAAAAAGACTTTTCATAAATAGGTGCCAGAATAACTGGATATCCATATGGAAGAAGATGAATCTCATACCATACACAAAAATAAATTCCAGAGATGGCTCATTACTACCTAGGGTAAACCCAAAATGGAGTGATGGGAGCTAGTTAAGCCTAGAGTTGACTATGGTTTCAGTGATATCCAGTAGTGTGTACTATTCAAGTCTCTCTAGAATACAGGAAGACTCCTTCTTAATAACCACAGAACCAGCCAAATGCTATGGGCTAATGGCCCACCACAGAGAATACAGATTGGTGAACTGGAGACTATGGTTATGTTCTGTGCACTGCCGCTGCTTAGTCACTTGGCTGTGTCCAACTCTTTGTGATCCTTTGGACTGTAGCCTGTCAGGCTCCTCTATCCATGGAATGGAATTTTCCAGCCAAGAATACTGGACCGGGCTACCATTTCCTACTCCAGGGGATCTTCCCAACTCAGAAATAGAATCCACATCTTCTGTGTCTCCTGTATTACAAGCAGATTCTTTACCTGCTGAGCCATCAGTGAAGGCCTTTATGCTCTGTGATTCCTGTTAAAAAACAAAATTTAGGACTTCTCTAGTGGTCCAGTGGTTAAAAACCTACCTGCCAATGCAGGGGACACAGATTGAATCCCTGCTCCAGGAAGATTCCATGTGCTGTGGGGCACCTAAGACTGTGCAACATAACTACTGAAGCTGGCATGCCCGATAGCCTGTGCTCTGCAATGAGAAGCCACTGCAGTGAGAAGCCTGCACATCACAGCTAAAGAGTAGACCCCACTTACCACAACTAGAGAAAGCCCTAGAAAGTCCTGCAACTAGAGTGCAGCAGCGAAGACCCAGTGCAGCCAAATATAAATAAATTTATTAATAATCAATGTGTGGATCACAACAAACTGTGGAAAGTTCTTAAAGAGATGGGAATACCAGACCACCTGACCTGCCTCCTGAGAAATCTGTATACAGATCAAGAAGCAACAGTTGGAACTGGACGTGGAACAACAGATTGTTTCCAAATAGGGAAAGGAATACATCAAGGCTGTATACTGTCACCTTGCTTATTTAACTTATATGCAGAATACATCAAGTGAAATGCCAGGCTGGATGAAGCACAAGCTGAAATCAAGATTGTGGGGGAAAATATCAACAACCTCAGATATACAGAAGACACCACACTAATGGCAGAAAGCAAAGAAAAACCAAAGAGCCTCTTGATGAAAGTGAAAGAGGAAAGTGAAAAAATTGGCTTAAAACTCAACACTCTGAAAACTAAGATCATGGCATCTGGTTCCATCACTTCATGGCAAATAGATGGGGAAACAATGGAAACAGTGACAGACTTTATTTTCTTGGGCTTCAAAATCACTGTAGATGGTGACTGCAGCCATGAAATTAAAAGACACTTGCTCCTTGGAAGAAAAGCTGTGATCAACCTAGACAGCATATTCAAAATCATAGACATTACTTTGCCAACAAAGGTCTGTCTAGTCAAGGCTATGGTTTTTCCAGTTGTCACGTATGGATGTGAGAGTTGGACTATAAAGAAAGCTGAGAGCCGAAGAATTGATGCTTATGAACTGTGGTGTTGGAGAAGACTCTTGAGAGTCCCTTGGACTGCAAGGAGATCCAACCAGTCCATCCTAAAGGAGATCAGTCCTGAATATTCATTGGAAGGACTGATGTTGAAGCTGAAACTCCAATACTTTGGCCACATGATGCGAAGAACTGACTCATTGGGAAAGAACCTGATGCTGGGAAAGATTGTAGGTGGGAGGAGAAGGAGATGACAGAGGATGAGATGGTTGGATGGCATCACTGACTCGACGGACATGAGTTTGAGTAAGCTCCAGGAGCTGGTGATGGACAAGGAAGCCTGGCGTGCTATAGTCCATGGGGCTGCAAAGAGTCGGACATGACTAAGCGACTGAACTGAACTGAACTAGCCCATAATAATCTTCCCTTAAGTTGCTGAATGGAGGAAGGAAGAAAGGAATGTTTCCTAATTTGGATGAAGCTTTTTAACTTAATCCCACCTCAATAGATCCCTCTTCCACCACTTTCTGCAAGAATTCATGTCTAAGCAGACCATTTGATCAGGGCCCATACTTGTTAACCTGATTTAGTAGCTGTGGGGCTATTTGTGGTTATTTGACTGTAGGACTGACTGGCACAAGATCCAAAGGAGCATCATTTGGGCATTCATCTCTGGAGTAGCTGAGGAGTAGCAAAGATCTGACTCTACCTTGGGAAGAGCATTTATCAGTTTACAGACTATGGCTACAGTACAATTTGTCCAGTGTCCGACATCCACTGAATGGAAAAATGAACGAATTCATAAATAATGAGTAGCTAGATGAAAGGCAACACAGCTCAGTTGCGGCAATTAATTTCTTAATTCGCCTCTGATATCTCCCCTCTGCTCACTGAGAAAACAGCTGTATTACAGCATTTGTACATAACCTTTATGTTTCTTGGCTTAAAACAAGACCACTTCATTTATTTATTTATCTTTGAAAAATAACTTTATTCTAAAGCAGTGGTTTTCTAACTCTAGTGTGCACATGAATCACACGAAGAACTTTCTAGAATCTGAGGATCTCACCCCTGAAAAGTCTGATTCAGTGGTTCAAAGGTAAAGTCCAGGAATCTGTCATGTTTAAGGAGACCTTCTATGTATTCTATTATAGATCGTCTCAGGTCACACTTTGAGAAACACTGGTGAAAAGAAATTGGCTTATGTAGTTTCTGCAATTTCAGTTATTTCTGCCTCAAAAATAGCCATGTCTTGTTTTCAAGTACTTTCCACCACAAAACTGTGGTACTGTTGTTTTTTAGAATCATTTTCTTCCTGCTAAGGTTTGCTATCAATCAGCCCTAGAAGATAAGCCCCCTGGAAGATAACTTACTATGGATATTGGTAACTTTGTCGGTAGAATTGTTATTTATTAAACACCTACTACCCAACAAATACCACGTAAAATGTTTTACAAATTTTATTGCTTCTAATTCTTACAACTTTGCAGGGTAGGTGGTATCGCTCTTATTTTACAGATGAGGAAAAATCCTCAGGAGGTTGTGTAACTTGTCCAAGGTTATGTAACATACCTGATAGACTTGAGATTGAAGTTCAAGTCAAAGCCATAGCTTTTACAGCATGTTGTTGTTCAGTTGCTCAGTCATGTCCAAGTCTTGGCGACCCCATGCAGCACACCAGGCTTCCCTGTTCTTTACCAACTCCCGAGTGTGCTCAAACTCATATCCATTGAGTCGGTGATGCCATCCAACCATCTCATCCTCTGTCGTACCCTTCTCATGCCTTCTATCTTTCCCAGCATCAGGGTCTTTTCCAATGAGTCAGCTCTTCGCATCAGGTGGCCAAAGTGTTGGAGGTTCAGTTTCAGCATCAGCCCCTCCAATGGATATTCAGGATTGACTGGTTTGATCTCCTTGCAGCCCAAGGGACTCTCAAGAGTCTTCTCCAACACCACAGTTGAAAAGCATCAATTTTTCAGCACTCAGCCTTCTTTATGGTCCAACTCTCACATCTATACATGACTATGGAAAAACCATAGCTTTGACTAGACAGAATTTTGTTGGCAAAGTAATGTCTCTGCCTTAATATGCTGTCTAGGTTGATCACAGCTTTTCTTCCAAGGAGCTGCAGTTACTTAAATGCAGTCTTTTAAATGGCTGCAGTCACTGTCCACAGTGATTTTGGAGCCCAAGAAAATAAAGTCTGTCACTGTTTCCATTGTTTCCCCATCTATTTGCCATGAAGTGATGGGACTGGATGCCATGATCTTAGTTTTTTAAATGTTGAGTTTTAAGGCAGTTTTTTCACTCTCTTCTTTCACTTTCATCAAGAGGCTCTTTAGCTTTTCTTTGCTTTCTGCCATTAGTGTGGTGTCATCTGCATATCTGAGGTTATTAATTTTTCTCCCCATTCATCCAGCCCAGCATTTCGCATGATGTACTCTGCCTATAAGTAAAATAAGCAGGTTGACAATATACAACCTTGATATACTCTTTTCCCAATTTGGAACCAGTCTGTTGTTCCATGTAGGGTTCTAATTGTTGCTTCTTGACCTGCATACAGGTTTCTCAGGAGGGAGGTAAACATATAACCCCATTATTTTTTAACTTTTAAAGCATATAACTCCCTTATTATTACATGAAATTGTTAATATTAACAATTATTTCTATGAATTCATGCCCTATGCAAAACACCTTAGTCTATTGTGATTTCAGAACACAGGGCCTTTAAGGATCATCCATCCATTCATGTATTCATTTAACAACATTAAACAGGACTTTCCAGGTGGTGCAATCTAAAGAATCTGCCTGTCAATGTAGAAGATGCAAGAGACTTGGGTTCGATCCCTGAGTTGAGAAGATCCCCCAGAGCAGGAAATGGCAACCCACTTCATTATTCTTGCCTGGAAAATTCCATGGACAGAGGAGCCTGTTGGGCTACAGTCCAGGGACGTGCAAAGAGTTGGACACGACTGGGCACACACACACACACACACACACACACACACACACACGCAACTACTATGTGCCAGAAAATGTGTTATGCATAAGGGATACAAAGGTGAAGATCTTTAGCATTATGGAACTTGCATGGATGCAGACATATATAGAGGCAATTTTAATACAGAGTAAGTGATCTATAAATTTAATATATATCTCAATAACAATATTAAAAACATCATTTCTGGAACTGGACAAGTTGACTTGAAAGTTAATTTAGAAAAATAAAATTGTAAAATAAAACCATGAAACTCTAGGAAAAGAAGAGTAGCGAGGGTACAGTGGGCCTATATCATTAAAACAAAGCTATCAGGGCAGTTTGATAAGAACACGTGAATAGATGGATTAATGGAGTGGAATAGAGAATTCAGAAACAGACTCAGATACAAATGGGAATATAGTATATGTGTATATGCATGTATTTCACACCAGTGGAGAAAATATAAGATTATTCTATAGAGATGTTGAGATGAATGTGTAGCCAACCAGAAAGACAATTTAAAAAATTCCAAATGGGTCAAAGACTAAAACATTTAATACAAAACTATAATGATACGTAAAGGAAACTTGAGATAAATGAAATGCTGATTGAGGAGGATATAAGGATGGTGGGAGACTTTTATCGCATTGACTTTTTTTTTTTGACAGCACCATATGGCATGTGGTATCTTAGTTTCCTCACAAGGGATAGAACCCATGCGGCTGGAATGCGGCACAGATTCTTAGCCACTGGACCACCAGGGAAGTCTGTATCATGTTGACTTTTATATCTTTTAAAACATATTTACAGGGCCTCCTTGGTGGCTCTGTGGTAAAGACTCTTCCAACCAATGCAGGAAACATGGGTTCGATCCCTGAGCCAAGAAGATCCCACATGCCTTGGAGCAACTAAGCCCATGGGCCACAACTACTCTGCTCTAGAGCCTGGAGTTGCAACTACTGAGCCTATGTGCCACAACTATTGAAGTCCATACACTTTAGAGCCCATGTTCCACAGCAAGAGAAGCTATTGTAATGAAAAGTGCACACACCACAATTACAGAGCAGCCCACACAGCAAACGAAGACCCAGCACAGCCAAAAGTAAGCAAATAAATAAATCTTAAAATATATATATATATATATATATATTTACAATGTATTACCCGTTAAAAACTGTTTTTGTTAAGAGTATTTGGCTAGGGAAATAAAAGTTTAGCTGTAGCGTAGTGAGTGAGAGGTAGGAAGTCTTGTGAGGCTGGAGGAGTCAGAAGAGCCAAGTCATGAAAGAACTGCACGTTGTGGCTTGTGAGATCTTAGTTCCCCAATCAGGGACTGAACCTAGGCTCTCGGCAGTGAAAGTGTAGAGTCCTAACTACCAGACAACCAGGGAATTCCCAGGACTTGACATTTTTAAAATGTGGGTTTTATAGTATGAATAATGGGGAGCTGTGAAACTTGTTAAAGCAGTGGGTTGATAAAATCATATGTTGAGAGAGACACAGCCTGCACTCACGTAGATAGCAAGATATCTCTAAATCTTGGTATGTCCAGTTGGAAATGCCTAATAGCCAGGCTTAAAACCCTGGAGCTTGAAAGGGAGCTATGATGGGAGATAATGAATTTGGGATCATTAGCATATTTTAATAGATGGTAACTGAAGCCCTGTGACTAGATGAGATCACAAGAGGAGAACACTGTGAAAAGGCCTAAGACAGAACTTAAGAGGCAGAATGAGGAAGAAAAAAAAACGTTCCCTGAGAAGGATCTAGAGAATGAAAATTTGGACAGTGATGGGAAGAAATTAAGTAAAAAGTGTATCAGTAAGGAGAAAGTAATCCTAAATACCAAAGGTTAGAGGTAGTCCAGATGAGGGTGAAATGTGGTTTTTGATTTAAATACGAGGAGGGGCGCATTATTGAAGGTCATGGGAAGAATAGTTGAGTGGAGAGTTCAGGTTAAGCCAAAGTTGAAGCGGAAGCATCTTACCTCCACAGTGGAGGTAACTTGCTATAAGTTTGCTAAAGACAGAGAGGAGATTGCAGTAGCTGAGGGAAAGACTTCTTTTTAAAGGATCAAGTATATCTAAAATGATGATGATAGTAAGCCAATACTTAGGGAGTCAGAGGAGAGAGTGAGAAATTGAGTAATACTTAAACTGTTTGGTGTCGCTTCCAGGGACTCCAAAGAGCTCG
Organism: Bos taurus; assembly: GCF_002263795.3. Classification (NCBI taxonomy): domain Eukaryota; kingdom Metazoa; phylum Chordata; class Mammalia; order Artiodactyla; family Bovidae; genus Bos; species Bos taurus. Next base: position 39,404,742 of record NC_037346.1, on the reverse strand, counting down.
TAACCATAGTCCTTTATGTCTCAGCACAGAAAGAATTCAGCCAGAGGCAAACTGATGCACAAGAAGTGATTTATTAGAATAGGATGCTTGTGAGGCTTACAAGCAGGAGGGCAAGGTAGTGCTGTGTCCAGGCTACAGTTTTATAATCAAAGGAAAAGTGGGGAAGGGGAGAAGACCTTCTTTGTCTTTCTTCAGTAGACATCATGCTTCTACCATCAGTTCCTACTCCAGGGTGGGCAGGTGAGTTTTCTTGTTCCTATACGATTAAGCTAGGTCCACAAATTATTGTTTTTTACCTGAGCAGAGAGTTGTGACCTAGCGTTCATTAGCTTATTCAGCTCACTGGGCAGGATGTGGATCGCATGCCATCATTCATTGGGGGGCATGTCTCCTGCTTCTGTTGCATGATTTATTGCTAAGCAAGCCTGGTTTCTTCAAGTCGCTCAGTCATCTCTGACTCTTTGCGACCCCCATGGACTATACACTCCATGGAATTCTCCAGGCCAGAATACTGGAGTGGGTAGCCTTTCCCATCTCCAGGGATTCTTCCCAACCCAGGGATTGAACCCAGGTCTCCCGCATTGCAGCTGGGCCACAAGGGAAGCCTGCTTTCTCCAGTAATCATTAACTTAGAAGGGTCTCCCATTTTTTTCTACTTAACAATCCCCTAGTGGCATTAACTATTTAGTCAACTACTTTATCAATACCAGATGTGAGGGGTGGGATCCCAACTGATGAACCTCCATGCCTTAGATTAGGAGGGATGCCTCTTCCACCATAAACGAAGGGAAAGGAAAGGGAGAAACTGGCAGATTCTCAAGGTTTGATACAGGGAAGCTGATGGAATTTCGGTTGGCTGGTTTCTGTTTAACTGTAAAATAAGCCTGGGGAAAGGGAGGTGGCTGTGAGCCGAGGTTTGAGGAGAGTGCTGATTTGAAAAGCCGTTTTACAAACTCTAGGTGGCCTAGGCTGGTCCACGCTGGGGCTCGGGAGTGAGATCCGGAGGGGAGCTCCCAAGGACGCCACAGTGCACTGCCATGGCAACAGAACCGCCAGGTGAGGCCCAGGCTCGATTAGAACCCCCGAACAGCGCGTGCGTGCTAAGTCGCTTCAGTAGCCGGGGCTCCTCTGCCTATGGGATTCTACAGGAAAGAATACTGGAGTGGGTTGCCATGCCCTCTTCCAGGGGAATCTTCCCGACTCAGAGATGGAATCCGCGTCTCCATGTCTCCTTCACTGGCCAGTTGGGTTCTTTACCACTAGCGCCACCTTGGAAGCACAACCCCACAGATCTTCAGCTTATTACCACACCATTTGGAAAGCCAGGGGGGAAGAGCCAACTCGAGGTGACCGAAAGGAAACCACAAATCCCGCGATATCATGGGCCGTACCCCGTGAAACTGCTCGCGAAGCTACCGCCACGCAACGCGACAGCTAGTATTAAACGTCACTGTCCTGCGACGCTGTTTCTGTAATAGGACGCCCTCCCGGAAGTGGGCTCTAGATCGGGCAGTGAAAGTGGTAGCCGTTTGCCCCCGGGACCAGATCTCGGGAGGTCGTTGTTGAACTGTTTCTCCAAGTTTCTCTCCTATCCTGCCTGCGTCTTCTGGCTCCCCGGAGTGAGGCAACGTCTCCACCATCATGGGAGGCGGAGACCTGGTAAGTGAGGGAGCCCAGGGCTGGAGGAGGACTGAGAGGCCAGCTGGGGCTGGCGACGGGTGTGGCAGTGAGTATTCTTAAAACGCAGCTGTGCTTTCGGGGAGAGAGAGCTGTAGCCCAGGACAGGGTGCGGATCAGTGCGGCCGTGGAGGGACGGGGCGGAGACTTGGAAAGGCGTGTGAGGTGGGTCGCCAAGGATGGCAGGTGGTGTTTGTTGGCAGGAAACCCTTCTGGCTGGAAAATCTGGGGAGCTTCGGGACGGTTGGAACCGTGGCTAGCAAAGGAGGCCGGTGTGGAGGACGTGTCACGCAGATTTTGTTTTGTATATTTTGTCTTGGGGTACCTTGCCTTTCCTCAACTAAGAATTCAGTCTTGTCCTGCGCTGTAATTGTGGTGATTTATGCCCCATTCTCCTCATCCCTGAGCCGCGTTCCTGGTTCACAGATCTTCCTCATGTTCGCCTTTCTGACTTTCACCCCTTTAGTGCAGCATTCTGATCTGTAGTGGCAGAGCCTTCTTCTGAATTTATTGTTGTTCAATTGCTCAGTCGTGTCCAATTCTTTGCGACCCCATGGATTGCAGCACGCCAGGCTTGCTGTCCTTAACTGTCTCTGGAGTTTGCTCAAACTCATGTCCATTGAGTCAGTGATGCCATCCAACCATCTCATCCTCTGTAATCCTCTTCTCCTGCCTTCAATCTTTCCCAGCATCAGGTGGCCAAAGTATTGGAGCTTCAGCTTCAACATCAGTCCTTCCAATGAATATTCAGGATTGATTTCCTTTAGGATTGACTGGTTTGATCTCTCTGCAGTCCAAGTGACTCTCAAGAGTCTTCTCCAACACCGCAGTTCGAAAGCATCAGTTCTTTGGTGTTCAACCTTCTTTATAGTTCAACTCTCACATCCATACATGACTACTGGAAAAACCATAGCTTTGACTATATGGACCTTTGTCAGCAAAGTGATGTCTCTGCTTTTTAATATGCTGTCTAGGTTTGTCATGGCTTTTCTTCCAAAGGGCAAGTGTCTTTTAATTTCATGGCTGCAGTCACTGTCTGCAGTGATTGTAAGTTATGTGGCTAATTCTCATAACCTGTATAGCCACCAAATGGGAAAATGTACCCATAAGAACGTGGTACAAGATCAGAAAAATGCTTATCTCCTGAAAGTGTAGCTAATTGAATCAGCAAATAGATTGATTTAGCCATTTGTCTAGTAGCTATATTAGAGTTTGTCAGATGTTATCAATTAGAATGACTTCCATGATACCATCAAGGTTAGTCCGATTTAGTGTCTTCACGTAGCTGCATTTAGGGACAGGAAAGCTCGAATCAAAAGTTTCTCAGCCTCACCACTATTGACATTTAGGGCTGGATAATTCTTTGTTGTGTGTGTAGTCCTGTGCATGTAGGATATTTAGCAACATCCCTGGCCTCTGGCTAGTAGCACCTTTCTCCCTGAGTTGTGACAGCCAAAAGTGTCTACAGACATTCCCAAGTGTTCCCTGAGACGCAAAATCACCTGTATTGAAGGCAAGCGAGAAGGACCATTAGGACAAGGTGGGGGGTGGGGAAGGAAGGGTTGAATAACCTGATGAGGGGAAAGTGAAAGGTTGCTGCTGTGAGCCATGTGTTACACTGGAATTCGTGACCTCGGAGGAGAGGATTTTGAACTGGGGTCAGAGATGAGGCTTGATTGAGTACTTGGAGCTTTTTGTGTACCAAAGTTTTATTAAAGTATAACAGAGATAGGGAAAGCTTCTGACATAGACATCTGAAGGGGACAGAGTGCCCCCTTGCTAGTTTTTAGCAAGGTGTTTTATGTCTGTTAGAAAGCTTTTAATCAGATAAGAGAGATACCTCAAGATTGAGGGGATTGAGGCCTTTCCAATCCTGATTCTCTCCAATTCATTCTTTACGTGCTAAGCTGGTCATGCATTTCAGCTGCATATGAATGTTTAATATATTCTACTGCCAACGGGATAATTCAGTCCCTTAACATGGCTTATAAGGCCCTTAACCTGTTGCTTGCTTTATTGGCTTCATCTCGAGTCCCCTTCCCATCAGATTGCTCGCCTATCTCCAGCCATGCTGAATTATTTGTATTCTGTTCTTTCTCACCACTGGGCTTGCAGTTGTGTGTGCTGTTACCTCTCTTTGGAAATCTACTCCACTCGTCCCTGCTTCCCACATCACTGGCATAATTTATACTTGTCCTTAGATGTCACTTCCTCCAGAAAACCTTCCCTGGTTGGGAAGCGGAACCAATGCAGTGACTCATGGGGAGAAAGGGAGAAGTGAAGCACTCCTTGAGGGTGAAAGGGAATATCAGAATCAGGGGGGGATTCTTGGGAAGGAAGGTTGAAAGAGCTACCAGGTGTGGTGGTAAACCATGCAAGTTCAAGGCAAGTTCAGTGGACTCGAGGAAAGAAGGTTGTATTCTTAAGAATGTGTCCAGTGCCAAAGGCACTTGAGTTCTTTCACCTTTCAGAGTCTATACCTTCCCACCTCTCTGCCTCATTTCTGTATTTTCATCACCAGCCCTCACTTCAGGCCTGTGGAAGTTAGACTCATACATTTCAGGATAGAAGTAGTTGAAGGGAATTGCGGAGGGGCCTGTTCTATCCTGAAATTTTATGTACTTGAACAACCTCTCCTCCGCCCTCCACGTGTGAGAGATTGTTGGGTGCCAACCTTGCCATTGTTAGAGACATCTTGCCCTTAGATGGCTGCCTTGGCGTGAATGGGGTGGGGTGAGGCAGGGCCAGTTACGCTCACCACACACCTACTCCCTGCCTTGTTTTCTCCCTCCTTTCATTTGCCACAGAATCTGAAGAAGAGCTGGCACCCGCAGACCCTCCGCAATGTGGAGAAAGTGTGGAAGGCTGAGCAGAAGCATGAGGCTGAGCGGAAGAAAATTGAGGAGCTTCAGCGTGAGCTGCGGGAGGAGAGGGCCCGGGAGGAGATGCAGCGCTACGCAGAGGATGTCGGGGCTGTCAAGTAAGCAAGGCACTCGGGCCGTTTGGGCTGGGGGTGTCTTGGTGTGTGCGGGAGTGCAGGCCTGTGGATGCATCGTCCAGTTGTTGCATAATAGCTGGATAAGAGAATGAGTTTGGAGTCAGTCTGAACTGGGTTCTAAGGCTGACTTTGTATGAACTAGCCCAGCTATGTAACTGGGAGCAAGTTTGGGAGCCTCAGTGACCTCAGTAGAACCAGGCGGGCTGAGAGTACCCAACTCCTAAGGCTTTTAGAGGATCAGATGAGATGACATGTAAAGGCCTTAGTGTAGGCCAAGTTCATGGTAGACAATTGACAAGTAACTGTGACTCAGGATGACTGCCTCTACCCTGCTCTTAAGTGTGTGGAGGCCCCATTCCTACTTTTGTTACTATATGTACTGCAGGCTCATTTTAGGGAGGCGGTGAGGTCCCATGGAAGGAGATAGATGTTGTGTCTGTCAGTGAAAGCTTTGTGACTGTGGATAGTCCCATTCGGTTTCCTCTTGTATAATATCGGGTAGAAGTAACAGATGATATACCCTACCAGCCTTCCATAAAAGGGGATAGGAGTAAATGTGTTCTGAGAAAAATAAAAAGCATAAGATATGCAGTGCAGTCCTAAATCAGGATTGAGTAAAAACTCTAGACTAAAATTGAGTAGTCTGTACTGTTCCTTGTGCGTATCCTTGTGGACAAGTCTCCAGGGTGACATGTGACATACTTTCCCCTGTATTCATGACAGGAGGATTAGTGACATTTGTGTGTGTGTGAGTGTGTATATGAGAGAAGAGACACAGACCAAGAGAGAGACTTCGTTTCAGCTCATGCAAATGGTATTATGGAATTTAGGCAGGATAACAATTACATTCTTTCAGGAAAATGGATTGGGAGAACGCCATTCTGACCTAAGTATGAGTTTAAAATATTTGGAATATTTTAAAATAAAATTTTGGAATTTTTCAAGTACGACACAATATATTTAGGGCATTAATATATTAAATGAGCTAAGAGAATCAAATTCTGTACTTTTTTTTTTTTAACCATAGGCACACATTAAGTTATTTTACTTTTCACACTTTGTATAAATTATATCCTTTATAATTTAAAGTAAATCAGTTTCACACATTTGGACTAATTCCTGGGCAGCTTATAAGACATTCTTATATGTGACCTTTTAGATTTTGTGAACCCTTGATTTTAAAACAAATGTCAACTTTAGACAGAATATCTGTTAGAAGAGTTTACTTCCCAACTAACCAAAAGTAAAAAATTATTTTGAAATTTTTATTCAGACAAGTGTTACAGATATGTACCTGATATGTCAGAAATTTGGGGCTTTGCAGAGTATAGATGAGCAGCTTAAGAGCTGGGAGTCCAGTGGTTACCACGTTGCTGACCCTCACGCCCTCTTGTCTGCTGTGAGTGGGAGGAAGGTGATTTTATATTCTTCTGATTGTTTGCCCCAGCCCCCTCACTTATATCCTCCAATATCGTGAAACTCAAAGGTCAACGTGTAGGTCCCTTTTCTCGGTCTTTACTTGCAAGTGTTAGACGATCTGCTTGTCCAGCGGGCTGGCCTGTGTAGTTCTTTGCACAGTGTCGTGCTTTTCATGGATGCAGTAAAAACCCTTTACTGTTTAACAGCTCGCTTCTACAGTTCAGATGATCTTTTCTATGTTTATTATGCTTCTCTCCTAGAACAAAGAAAGAAACCTTAATATCTACATTATCCTTGATCTTCATCAGATTCCTCTTTGCAGTAGAGTGTTGCTTTAGTATTCTCTGATATTATTAGAAAATTGTGTTTTCCACGCACGGGTCTACACCAGCATTTCTCAACCCTTGCACCCTTTGGAGATTAGATAGATGAAGATGGGAGTGATTCCCACTCAGGCGAACTTCCTAAGAATAGCAGGGGTTGTCTGGGGCAAGGGCATCTGTAGATTTTAACAGCTCCCTGGGAATTCCCTGGCCACCCAGTGGGTAGGACCTCTCACTTCTCAGCTTTCACTGCCGAAGGCTCGGGTTTGGTCTCTGGTTAGGGAACTAAAATCTCACAAGCCACTTGTGTGGCAAAAATAAAAATCTCCCTGGGTGAGCCTCATGGGCAGTCTCAAGAACCTGTTCTATATCCTTAGTGATAGCAACAGCAAAAATCTGTAGATTATTTCATTTTTATATGACTTTTACCCTATGTCTTTTCTCATTTAAAAACTCAGAGAGAGGATCTCATTTAAAAACAATGGGAGTTGGCAGTTACTAGCTCTATTTTATTTAAAAATTTTATTTATCTGTTTATTTTGGTTAGGTCTTCATCGCTGCCCAAGGGCTTTCTGTCATTGCCGTGCACGGGCTTCCCATTGCAGTGGCTTCTCTTGTTGGGGAGCACAGGCTCTAGGCGAGTGGGCTCAGTAGTAGTGGTACACGGGCTACTTGCCCCGTGACGTGTGGGGTCTCAGTGTCTGGACGAGGGATCTAACTCATGTCCCCTGTATTGGGAAACTAGTTTCCATTTTAGACGTGAGGATGTGGAAGTGTGAAGAAATAACTTGCATGGTTACCAGGCTGGTTAGTGGTGGAACCAGGCCAAGTCCAGTGGCACTGGATCTCTGTGATTACAGCATGGTTTCTTACCAGAGGGCCTGAGGAGGACTCATATTAGTTGAGTCCTTTTTAAAAAAAAAAAAAATTAATTAATTGATTGATTGATTGTTGGCTGTGCTGGGTCATTGCTGCTCCATGGACTTTTCTCTAGTTGTGGTACTTGGGCTTCTCAGTGCTGAGCACAGTCTCTAGAGCTCAGGCTTCAGTAGTTGCAGCGCGAGGGCTCAGTCATTACTGCTCCCTGGCTCTAGAGCACACATTCAGCAGCTGTGGCACATGGGCTTAGTGGCTCTGTGGCATGTGGAATCTTCCCAGATCAGGGATAGAACCTATGCCTCCTGCATTGGCAGGAGGACTCTTTACCACTGGGCCAACCAGGGAAGCCCTAGTTGAGTCCTTTGGAGACAAACTGGAGCCCTGAAAATACTACTTCATAGAAGTGTCCGTCTTCATTTTTCCTTCTTTCTCCTGGACAGGTTTTGCTGTTCTGCCTTCAGGCTCCCAGCCCGCCTATCTTTTCATGTCATCTCTTCTCTTTCTTTCCCTTAGTTTCTTTTCCCTCATCTCATAACTGCTCCTGCTCCCCAAGGCTCACTGCTCTTCTCCCTTTATTCTCTAAGGGTGCCTTCAGGGACTTCCCTGGTGGTCCAGTGGTGGAGAACCTGCCTTCCACTGTGGGGGACGTAGGTTCGAGCCCTGGTCAAGGCACTAAGATCACACATGCCACTGGGCCACTAAGCCTGTGCGCCACAAGTAGAGAAGCCCTCAAGCCACCATGAAGACTCAGCACAGCCAATAAATAAATACATAAAATAAAATTTTTTTTTTTTTTTAAAAGAGTGCCTTCATCCACTGGTACCAGTGTCAGCTTCATGCTGATGACTCCCACGTGTATCTCTGCATATTCAGGTGTTTCTGCCCCACAGTCACCTCCTCACATTCTTAGCTCTCAGCAGCACCATTTGGTAATCTGTTGACCTCTGTGCCTTATCGGGTAGCCTGTGAGCAGCTCAGCTGCCTGAATCTTTGTCATCTTTCTGATGTTACTCCTCTCTGCCTGGCACACAGGAAGAATGCTGAGTCAGCGTTTACAAATGAATACAAATGACTCTTTAGTCCCCGCTTCCCAGTCCATGTTCACGTCAGGCATGTATAGGCATGATCCTTTGAGTCATCTTTGACATGTCCTTTCACTTATTTATTTATTTTAAGATATGTTTATTTGTTTCATTTGGTCGCATCAGGTCTTAGCTGTGGCACATGGGATCTTTTGCTGCGGGTATACAGGCTTCTCTCGAGTCATGCTGCAAGGCGATCCAGAGCTCACGGGCTCAGTAGTTGTGGCACAAGGGCTTCGTTGCTCTGATGTGGGATCTTAGTTCCCTGACCAGGGATCAAATCTGCGTCCCCCCTGCATTGCATAGGGGATTCTTAACCACTGGACCACCAGGGAAGTCCATCAAACCAATCATTTTAATAAGAAAAGAGGTATCTAAAGGGTTAGACCCTCTTATTGGTTTACATTATTTTTATTAAAATGTGCAAACATGAGACTTCCCTGGTGGTTCAGTGGCTAAGATTCCAAACTCTCGATGCAGGGGACCCAGGTTCATTCCCTGGTCAGGGAGCAACTAAGACCTGGCACAGCGAAATAAATAAATATTCAAAACATTTTTTAAAAATGTGCAAAGATATAACTAGAAAGATATTATTTATGCTCATAGTTATGTAATCTTAAAAATCAATATACAAAAAATGTCATACTCAAAAATCCCTGAAACTAATGTTATGGATAGTACTGTTTTGATGAGACTGCTTTGCCGCTTGCAATGTGAATGTGACATTGGTTGCCCCAGTACATACTCGTATGAGTTCAGCGCACCTTTATTGTTTGTTGCATGGAGACCCGATTTTCTCACCACTTTTTCTCTTAGAACCACAGGGAAATATTTGGCGTGATACTGTGACATAATTTGGCTTCGCTCTTTTGGCTTGAAAACATAGCTTGTTATGGCTGGTTTTTCTCATTATCCCCTTGAATGCGATATTACCACTGGCGCCAATATGCCAGTAATTTCCAAAACACGTGATAAACACCACTGCATATGTGGTCACTGGCATTGTTCTTGGTGATGAGCTGATCCAAAATGTGCACATTAGCTGTTTCAGGTTATCCTCGACATGAAGGCACAGCACAAAACTTCGTAAAGGAGACTTGAGAAGCCCTGAGCAAAGATCCACACCCCAGGCTGAGGAACATTCTTTCCTTACAAGTTGCTTTAGTTGTGTGGAAATAATCTCTCTGCTAAAATGTAAACTCCATGACAGCAAGAACCATTTCTTCCCGAGTGCCTCGTGGAGTGTGGTGTTTAGCCTTTGCTAAAGAGCCTGAGGAATGACTCCTAGTCTGACCAGCCACACTTTTTCTTTTCTTTAATGTTTGGCCGTGCCTTGCAACCTGTGGGATCCTAATTCCCTGACTAGGGATTGAACCCACAACCTTGACAGCAAGAGCATGGAGTCCTAACCACTGGACGCCAGGGAATTCCCCTAGCTGTGCTTATTATCTGTCGCTTGTGTTCAGGTTTTGTGATTAGGTTTGCAGGAGTCTACATTTTCTTTGACTATTTTTTTTTTCCCCTTCAACTAGGAAAAAGGAGGAAAAATTGGACTGGATGTACCAGGGTCCTGGTGGGATGGTGAACCGTGATGAGTACTTGCTGGGGCGTCCTATTGACAAATACGTTTTTGAAAAGATGGAGGAGAAGGAGGCAGGCTGTTCTTCGGAGACAGGACTCCTCCCAGGCTCTATCTTTGCCCCGTCAGGTGCCAATTCCCTTCTGGACATGGCCAGCAAAATCCGAGAGGACCCGCTTTTCATCATCAGGTACTGATGAGGGTCTGGGAAGGGGGTTTTGTTAAAGACGCTCAGCCGAGATCTTATCTCGCCTCTTGCTTTACAATTGGGAAGAGATTGGTAAATGTACCAGACCAGATCAGATTTATCCATTTACCCTTAGCCATTAAATAACAAGAGGTAGAAACAAGATGAAAAAGACTGGCAGCTTCTTAGAAATCTGGGGATATGTATGACCTGCCTCTTGAGAAACCTATATGCAGGTCAGGAAGCAACAGTTAGAACTGGACATGGAACAACAGACTGGTTCCAAATAGGAAAAGGAGTACGTCAAAGCTGTATATTGTCACCCTGCTTATTTAACTTCTGTACAGAGTACATCATGAGAAACGCTGGGCTGGAAGAAGCACAAGCTGGAGTCAAGATTGCTGGGAGAAATATCAATAACCTCAGATATGCAGATGACACCACCCTTATGGCAGAAAGTGAAGAGGAACTCAAAAGCCTCTTGATGAAAGTGAAAGAGGAGAGTGAAAAAGTTGGCTTAAAGCTCAGCATTCAGAAAACGAAGATCATGGCATCTGGTCCCATCACTTCATGGGAAATAGATGGGGAAACAGTGTCAGACTTTATTTTTTTGGGCTCCAAAATCACTGCAGATGGTGATTGCAGCCATGAAATTAAAAGACGCTTACTCCTTGGAAGGAAAGTTATGACCAACCTAGATAGCATATTGAAAAGCAGAGACATTACTTTGCCAACAAAGGTCCATCTAGTCAAGGCTATGGTTTTTCCAGCAGTCATGTACGGATGTGAGAGTTGGACTGTGAAGAAAGCTGAGCGCTGAAGAATTGATGCTTTTGGAGTGTGGTGTTGGAGAAGACTCTTGAGAGTCCCTTGGACTGCAAGGAGATCCAACCAGTCCATTCTGAAGGAGATCAGCCCTGGGATTTCTTTAGAAGGACTGATGCTAAAGCTGAAACTCCAGTACTTTGGCCACCTCATGCGAAGAGTTGACTCATTGGAAAAGACTCTGATGCTGGGAGGGATTGGGGGCATGAGGAGAAGGGGACGACAGAGGATGGGATGGCTGGATGGCATCACCAACTCGATGGACTTGAGTTTGGGTGAATCCTGGGAGTTGGTGATGGACAGGGAGGCCTCGTGTACCGCAATTCATGGGGTCGCAAAGAGTCGGACACGACTGAGCGACTGAACTGAACTGATAGAGCTCTTTTCCTCTCCCCTCTCTCCCTCCCTTTGTTTGTTTGTTTTCCATAGCAGAACCCTTTAAAAAGAAGCTTTAGAATCTTACTTGAAATCTTAATACAAAACAGATCAAAGTAAAGCTGCATTTTGGGTGTTAAATAAAATCATGTACTGTGTGTGTGTTTTAATTTGGATAATTTTATTTCAAGGATGTAAGATAGAACATTGAAAACTGTTTATTTCTTATTTATATATCTTTATATGTACATGTTTTCTCCCATTTTGTATAAAATACGAATAACATAAAATTTGCCATCCTAACTGTTCTGAAGCGTACAAGTCAGTGGCGGCAGGCACGTTCACAGTGTTGTGCCACCATCACCCCACCCATCCTTCCCAGAGCTTTTTCATCTCTGCAGCTGAAACCGTATACTCAGTAAACAATAAGTCCCCATTCCCTCCTCTTCCCAGTTCCTGGCAACCACTTCTACTTTCTGTTTCTATGAGTATACTCTAATTACTCATATAAGTGGAATCAGATGGTATTTATTTTTTTGTGTGACTGGCCTATTTCACTCAGCATTATGTCATCAAGGTTTATCCATATTATATAGCATGTGTCAGAATTTCTGTTTTAAAAATTGTGGTAAAATGCACATGATGTACAATTTCCCATTTAAACCATTTTATATATACAGTTCAGCAGTAGGGCATTTGAATTATTGTGTAGTCAATCCAGAAGTTTTTCATCTCTTTGTTTTTTTTTTTTGGAAGGCTTACTGGATCTTCCCTGACCAGGGGTTGAGCCCAGGCCACCGAAGTGAAAGCCTGGAATCCTAACCTCTAGGCCACCAGGAAAGTCCTCATCTTACAAAACTGAAAATCTATACCCATTAAACAACTCTCCATTTCCCCTCCCCTGCAGTCCCTGGGAACCACTATTGTACTTTCCATTCCTATTGTTGGCCTATTCTGAGCCTCACAGAAGTGAAATCCTTCAGTATTTGCTTTTTTGTGAGTGGCTTATTTCACTTTATATAATATCTTCAAGGTTCACCCAGGTTGTATCAGAATTTCCTTCTTTCTAAGGCTGAGTGATAGTCAGTTGCATGTTTATACCACATTTTTTAATTCATTCATCTCTCATGCCCATTGGGATTATTTCCCCCTTTTAGCTATTATGAATAATACTTCTATGAACATTGGTGTATAAATATGCATATTATAAATATGCATAAACTCCTTTTTCCCACCTAATCATATATATGGGGCATCTTTTTTTTATTGCTGACCACACTTTTATAACATCATTTTTAATATCTATATTGTATGGATATACCATAATTTATTTTATTAATATTCTCCTATTGAAACCCTAACTTGTTTCCAGGCTTTCGTTGTTCTAATATGAACAACTTTTTAGTGACCTTCCTTGATTATATCCCTTCAATAATAAATTCTTGAGGAAGCATTTGTAAGATTAAAGAGTTTATGAGTATGTACAGGCTGTGATAAATGTTGCCAGATTGTCCTCCAGGAAAATTGACCTGTTTATTCTCCTATGAATATATGAGAATAAGACTTCTTTAAAGAGGAATCCATTCTCTTTACTTTTCAATGTGTTATGATGCTAAACAGTGGAGGTAGTATTGAAATGCTGCATATGTTTGATACACAAGATGACATACATTTATTTGACCAGTTGGGAAGCCCTGAGCATGAAGCTTAACAAGCAACAGACCAAACTCACTTTGTTGCACAACAGGGAGCCAGTGTGGACTTTACCCACAATACGCAATCCCTCATGCAGACTTGGGGAAGATTTCTGGCTTTCACACCATCATGCAGATGGCAGCATAGGGCTTGTCTGCCTGCATTTAGAAAAAAGATTGCTGCATAGAGTTATGGAGAGTAGAATGAATGACTTAATTCCCTTTCTGAAGAAATGATTATAATTTTTATAACTTCTTCTCTTTCTTTAGGAAGAAAGAGGAGGAGAAAAAAAGAGAAGTACTGAATAATCCTGTGAAAATGAAGAAAATCAAAGAATTGGTAAGTAGTGCATTATGTAAGCATTAAGAACTACTTAACATGAGAACTCCTCTCCATTTATTCTTTTTTTTTCCTTCTCTCCGTTTATTCTTATGAGAGGGAAAACAGAATGGCTTTAAATGTCTTTGTCTTTTAGAGACTGTCTCCTGGTGATTTTATGCAATCTTATATCAAGCTTAGTTATGCTTGATTTTCTCTTTTATGTTTTTTGGTTGGAAATGCAGCATGTGATGTCATTCTTCCAGAAAAAGAGGGATATTGGGATATGCCTGTGGAAAGCATGATTGTACACTGTTCAGGAGATCAGGTGGTATCCCATTCACCATTAGGGCCCATTCATCATTCACATATTATGTGGCTCTTTCTTTTTTTTTTAACCTTTTATTTTATATTGGAGTGTAGCCGATTGTTGTGAGAGTGTCAGGTTGACCGCAGAGGACTCAGCTTTACCTGCACATGTATCCATTCTCCCCTAAACTCCCTTTATGTGCATGTTTCTTGGATCAGTTGGTAAGAAAAGTTTAAAAATTGATCTTGCAGCCCCTAATTACTTTCAGTGGAGTTGGATTCTTTTGACAGAATAGAAATTCCTAGGCAGTGGTTCTGGGGACTGTTTCAAAACACAGATTCCCAGCCCCACCCACCAGAAAGTCCATTCAGTAGTCTAGTGGGTGTTTCTGCACAACCAGGGTCAAGACCCGCCACTGTTGTCAACAGGGGGCGGCTGACTGATCATGTCCCCGAACCCCTGTAGACCCAGAGACCTGATGTCAGGCAGTTTGCACATTACCCTCAGAGAGGCTGACAGGTCTGGATAATCTTACGTGGTTATGTTCTGGGTATTTTCTAGTTGCAAATGAGTCTGGAAAAAAAGGAGAAGAAGAAAAAGAAGGAGAAGAAAAAGAAGCACAAGAAACATAAGCACAGAAGCTCAGGCAGCGATCGTTGCAGCAGCGAGGACGAGCGCAGCAGGGGGAGGTGAGCACAGAGCGGCCTCCTGCACCATTGATTCATTCACTCTCATTCATTCCACAGAAGTGGACAAGCGCTTGCTCTGGACCGAGAACCGCTAGCTTCTGGGGGCTCAGTGGAGGGCACTTGCACACTCTGGCTCTCTGCCCATGGAGTTGCCAGCTAGCATTAGAGTTCCTGGAGGTGCTGGCAAGATCGCCAGCAGGGCTGGCTGCAGCCGTGTCGGTCCTAAATCAGACGTCCTGGATGCAGCTTTCAGCGCTTTTTTATTTTATTTATTTATGTACTTTTTGGCCGCACTGCATTACATGTGGGATCTTAGTTCCTCGATGAGGGATGGGACCTGCGCTTCTTGCATTGTAAGCTCAGAATCTTAACTGCTGGATTGCCAGGGCAGTCCCTCATTTCAGCTCTTGATTCCACCAAGACTGAAGTGGGTTTTATGGAGGCTTTTTTTTTTTTAATGCATTAATGGGCCCATCTGGGCCTGTTCTGTGTCTTCTCTGCGGGAGCCGCCAGCGCTGTCGCTGCTGACTCAGAGTCCCTAGAATAGCAGCACGAGGTGAGAGGAGAATATGCTCGGGCTCTAGGGCTGAAAAGTGAGGCCCACGGTTTTTCACAGGAAAAACATGACTGTGCTGATGCATCTTCCAGCAAAGATAGAGAAACACACTCCCACGTGAGAGGCAAGAGGTGGGAGAGGTCATGTTTAAAACAGGAAGCACATTTCAGCACAGAGCTGTAAACTGGACCTTAAGGCGTCTTCTTTTTCAATGAGTATGTGTTTAATCTCTTAGATCTCAAAAGAAGATGGCAAATTCTCCCCCTGTTTTGTCCAAAGTCCCTGGATATGGCTTACAGGTAAGGATATGGCTTCTCAAAGGGAGTGACTGTGGGGCCATGGAACATGCCAACCTGACAGCCTTTTTGGATATAGAGCATTTTTTTTTAACTTTTTATTTCATTTTGGAGTATAGCTGATGTTATGGTAGCTTCAGGTGTACAGCAGAGGGACTCAGCCATATATATACATGTGTCCACTCTCCTCCAAACTCCCCTCCCATCCAAGCTGCCACATAACACTGAGCAGAGTTCCCAGTGCTATATACAGTCCACCCTTATTGGTTATCCATTTTAAATATAGCAGTGTGTACCTGTCCATTGCAAACTCCCTAACTGTTCCTTCCCCCAGCCTTTCCCCCTGGCAACCATAAGTTCGTTCTCTAAGTCTGTGAGTCTTTTTCTATTTTGTAAACAGTTTCATTTCTATCACTTTTAGATTCTGTATATCAGGGATGTCATACGCTGTTTCTCCTTCTTTGTCTGACTGATTTCCCTCAGTATGACAGTCTCTGAGTCCATCCATGTTGCTGCATGGACATAGAGCATTTTTAGCAGCCAGTCAGACACACAGAAAGAAGGGAGTTTGGGCAGCAGAGGCTGGGATTGCTGGGGAACAGGCCCCTTCCTTACTCCTGAGCCTCTCACTAAGCTGAAGTCCCTGTGAGTAGAGGGGCTAAACCATCAATGGGCATTTAGGCATCACCCCCCTTCCTTCTGCAGGTAATTTACATGAAATACATACATTTTAAGTGTACGGGTTGATGACTTTTTGATAAATGTACATCCCTCTGGACTCCTTGTTTCCCCTCAGGTCTTTTCCTCCATGTTCTGCCTCCTACTCCCCCTCAGGCTGTAGAGAAGAGCCAGGCCAGTTTAAGTGCTTGGGTGATATATCCTTTTAGGGCATTCTGAGGATGACTTTCGGAGAAGGCGATGGCACCCCACTCCAGTACTCTTGCCTGGAAAATCCCATGGACAGAGGAGCCTGGTAGGCTGCAGTCCATGGGGTCGCGAAGAGTCGGACACGACTGAAGCGACTTAGCAGCAGCAGCAGAGGATGACTTTCCTAAGTGTAGCTCTCAGTGATAACCGTATGATGGGATTGAAATACCCAGTTGGCCCCTTATAGGACCTCAGTGTTTATTCATTTTCTTGTTTCACTGCATCTTCTGAGCCACAGGATCTTCCTGCATACAGCTTTCCTTCCTTTCCTTGATGATACAGGTCAGGAACTCCGACCATAGCCAGGGCCTGCAGGGTTCTCTGATGGCCGAACGAAAGGGAGCGCATGGGTTGAAAAATTATTCCAGGTCCAGGAGCTCCTCTTCCTCACCTCCCAGACATACCAGCAAGAAGAGCACCAGGGAAGCAGGGTCCCGGGATAGGAGGTCCCGATCCCCTTGCAGAAGGTCTCGGTCCCCAAGGCCAAGCAAACCGTGAGTGTGGGAATTCAGGGGCAATAACCTGTGAATGTGGGGGCCTGGTCACAGCTGGGGTTTGCTTTTGGCCATATCTGTTTATCAACTCTTCCAAATGTCTTTGCTTTGTTATTATTGTTACTTTTTTTTTTTAATGTAAAGCTCAAATTTCTAGAACTACATATTTGTATGTGTGGAATCTCTGGAGTGAGAGTAATATCAAATCTTTTGTATCCTTATGCCTTTATTTTTCTTCCAGTTCCTCCCTCTATTTTCTTCAATTGGGTTATGATTCTGAAGCTGTTAGTTTTTCTTCCATCTTTTGAAGGACATGGTAGAAGCTCCTATATTGAAAAAGCTTTTCTCCTCTCTGCCTTTTGTATCTGTTACAGGCACAACTCTAAGGGAAATAGGAAAGACAGAGGCCGAAGTAAGAGCCCGTCTCCTAAAAAGGAGGTTTACCAAAGGCGGCATGCTCCTGGGTACACCAGGTGAGTCCAGAGCCCAGGAGATTCACTTCAGACTCCCAGGCCTGAGTCTAGGCGTGGCTCAGACCAGGGCAAGAGGATAAGCTGTATCACCTTTTTTGTTTGCCGCTTTCTTACTCCACTTGTTAACTTTTAACCATCCACCCTACCCCCTACTGCATGGCAGTCACATTGAAAGGACAAAGGAAATAGTTTTGAACTACTGAACTAATGACCGGTTCACTAAGTAACTCTCTGTCAACATCTGTAAAGCACGGTTATTCTCACAGAGATTTCCACAGGAAGAAAGAGTGCTCCTTTCTTGAGGCATCAGCTGAAAGGGAAGCAGGGTGGTCTCTTTGAGGGCAAATGCCCTAAGATCAACTGCGTTTGAGTTAGGTATGGCTTGGATCTGACAGAACATAGATGTACAGCCTTGGGACCTGAGTGGAGTTGGCTGTGCCCTTGAGAGGCTGTCCCAAAGGGTCTCAATTGCTCTTAGAAGTTATTAGATGAGGGAATTCCCTAGTGGTCCAGTGAGGACTCCGCACTTTCCCTGCTGAGGGCTTGGGTTCAATTCCTGGTGGAGGAACTAAGATTTGGCACAAAAAAATAAAAAAGAGTTGGGCAACTTTTGTGTACTTCCTTTAACTGCCTCCCCAATTGGCTGCATGTTAGAATCACCTGAAAAGCTTAAAGAAAACCCCAAATCCCATTCCCTGGCAGCTCCTATGACATAATTTCTGGGAGGATGAGTTGGGTAGCTAGGATCAGCGACTCAATGAACATGAATTACCTCAGTAATTCCAGTATACAACCAGCACTAAAAAATCACTGAGTTCATAATAACCTCTTTCAATCACTATGGTGTTAGAAGAGATGCGGACCCTAAGGTCCCTTTTAACTCTTAATTGCCTGATTCCCTAAGTTTAAGGTTTAATTTTGACCGGCAACTTTCCAAAATATTACATATTTCCCTGCCTTCCAGAGGGGGAGGGTATACTGCATGTTATTTAATCTCCTGTTGGTGTTGCTGGGTCAGTTCTTCAGCTGTGCTGTAATCCATGCTCTTCTTAGGGATGAATGCTCATGACTATCTGTATTTTTTTTCTAATATATTTTAAGACTCTTGGTCAGTGCAAGGCCTGCTTTTTCAGATCCTGCTTTGTTTTTCTGTCTCTTTTGCCATCTGCCATCACTTGAATTTGTCTTACTTTGTCAACCTTTTTTTAGTGCTGTTAGAATTTTTGTTGAATTTTGTGATTTAGAAAGTTAGAATAAACAGGTTCCTACTGTGTAGGACCAATAGACCAATATTTCAATAAAACTTTTTTTAAAAAGTGAGTTAGAGCCCTCAAGATCTCAGTCTTCCAGGAATGGAAACACAGAAACTTGAAAGGATGGATTTTGTGATCTCTTTGTTTTGGTTTGGTGTTCCGGGTAGTTGAACACTAAAGATGTAACCAAGATTTGGGTACTGAATAAAGAAAGAAAGATTACGGCTGTAAAACCTTTCTTAGCACTATTTATATTGTTTCTCATATTGAGAGTCATTGAATATTTCCTCAAGGGTCTGAGAGTTCTGCAAGATTTTAAAATTTTTTGAGTTCTCTTTTGAATGTTTTAATTAGTGATCTGAAACACCTTTCTTGTCAATTAAAAAGATGAAGCTCCTCCCGTTTCTTCACACCTTCACCAACCTGTTATTTGTGGTCTTTTTGATGCTAGCCATTCTTCAGGTGTGAGGTGATACCACGTTGGGGTTTTGATGTTTTTCTCTGATGTTTAGCAGTGTTGAGCATCTTTTCGTGTGCATGTTAACCATCTGTGCATCTTCTCTGGAAAAATGTCTCTTCAGGTCTTCTACTCATTTTTTGTTGGGTTGTATTTTCTGCTGTTGAGTTGTTTGAGCTGTTTATATAATTTGGATATTAACTCTTTGTCAGTCATGTTATTTGTAAATATATTTTTTCCCGTTCAGTAATTTTTTTCATTTTGTTGATAGTTTCTTTTGCTGTTCAAAAGCTTTCAAGTTTAATCTGGTCCCATTTGTTTATTTTTGCTTTTGTTTCCTTTGCCTGAGCAGACAGATTTAAAAAAAAAAAATTGCTGTGACTTATGTCAAAGAATGTTCTGCCTGTTTCTTCTAGGAGTTTTATGGTTTCTGGTTTTGTATTTGGGTTTTTAATCCATTTTGAGTTTATTTTTGTATGTGGTGTGAAAATGTTCTGATTTTATTCTTTTACATGTAGCTGTCTGGTGTGGTTCTCCTGCGTGGTTCAGTTTCTCTAGAAACTACCAGAGTCTACCCTCTAGAGGATCTCCTGTAGATGTTTGGGAGAGCAGTCACTGACTTCCCCTGAGTCAGGCATGAGGATCCCAGGATATCTTAATTGTTCCTTATACAGACTTTAATTAGTCCCTTTGTTTTCATCCTTGTGCACCACACTCCAGAATATTACAGCCTCCATTACCTGACGCTCTCCTGGGTTTTACAGTGTGATTGCTTCTGATCAATATCAGGCACTTAGGATTCAGTTTTCTCTTAATATGTTAAAGTGGTTACCACTCCTTCATCCTCTTGTATCTTCTGACAAGTTTGTTCACATATGTATTATCTAGAGTTATTTCCTGTTCCATTTTCTTTTTAGTTAGTAGGGTTTTTGAAGGGGAGCCTTCATTTCGCTATAGATAACTAAATGTCAGATTTTTAGTATCAAGTTTATTTCTTAAAATTGGGCTCCCACTCCCTTATGGGACTCCGATAATTATTTTTCCTTTTAAAGGGGGATCTGTATATCACACCAATTTGAGAAACAATGGATTTGGATGTCTTACATTAGTAAATAGTGATCGAGCTGGTTCATCTCCTCCTCTTCTTGCTCTTCATTTGCAGTGAGTGCTAGGAAAGAAGACCTATTACTGACTGAGGCTGAGTTAAATTCTTCAGGCAACTTGCTTCTAGCTTAGTCCTGAGTGGTATACTCATGAGCTATGTCCATGAATTTCTAAGCATCTCCAGTGGGTAGGTGGTAGATGTCAACCATCATATGAATAAACTTGGTTCCCTGTTCTTCTATAAGTTGTTAAACAAACAATTGGAATATAATTGCCATAGATGGAGGTTCCTGATTAGTTCTTATTATGTATTTATTGTTTCAGAATAATTACTCTAGAGATTATTGAATGAGAGTATGGATTCCTTCACTAAAAGTCATTGAAATTTGAGTGAAACCACCTGATCAAGTTGTTAGGAAGGAAGGAAACTCTTGCTGAGTATGGCACTGGGCTGGGCATTTCTAAGGGAAGAGAGCTATGGGCTGGAGATCCTGGGTCCTACCTGGTTTCTCTTCCTGTGATATTTCTATTTTTTGGCTGGGAGAGAAGTAGGTCTTAGGGTAATTTTTGTGTTCAACAGAAAGCTCTCATCAGAGGAGCTGGAGCGAAAAAGGCAAGAGATGATGGAAAACGCCAAGTGGCGGGAGGAAGAGAGGCTGAACATCCTCAAGAGGCATGCCAAGGATGACGAGCGGGAGCAGAGGCTGGAGAAGCTAGACTCCCGGGATGGGAAGTTTATCCAGTGAGTGCATCTTTTCCCTGCCTAACAGCTTTCATGGCAATGGTCCCAAGGAGGCAGTCAGAAAAACTGGTTCATTCACTGTGTTCCCAGTGTTTCTGTGTCTGTGCGGAGCTCAGCCCCCAGACACCTCTGTTGCTCTTCTCAACTTCTGGCCAGACCGTGAGATGTTTTTGATTTGAGGGGAGGAGAAATGAATTGGTATTTTACTGAATCTTCTTGTCCTTCTAAGAATTCATGGCTCAGGAAGCCTTTTTCAAATGAGACTTGGACTTATTTTCCAGAACAGATAAATTTTCCCTTACAAATTTGTAAAAAATTGAGTTCCAGATGGAGTTACTCAAAAGTTATCTATGTGGACTTAAAGAGAGCTTGTGTTTCTACAGCCGCTTTATGGCTAACAACATGTTTTAACTTTCCCATCTTCTCTTTCCAGCCGCATGAAGCTAGAGAGCGCATCTACCTCCTCTCTGGAAGATCGGGTGAAGCGAAATATTTACTCTCTCCAGAGAACCTCAGTAGCTCTGGAGAAGAACTTTATGAAAAGATGAAAGCCATCCCCTCTCTTGCTGGTTTTCCTGAAATTTCCAGGGAGGCTGCTGATCCCTTAAAAATTCTCTTTATAAGAGTTCAAACGGCTTCTTTCACAGATGTCAAACCACCACTGTTCAAAGTGACTTTCCTTCATGGATTCCAGAAACAGCTCAGTTCTTTTGAGAACCAGTGTGACTTGCTCTTTGGGACCCTCGGTAACTTTTGCTGGGTGCAGAGTAGTTTTTTCAATGGGTAGGCATTGGAACATCTAGGTGTGAGCACTCATCTTGCTCTGGAGGGAGCCTCCCTATGCCTCTTCCCTCCACCTGTGTGAACAGACTTAACTCTACCACCTCAGAATAGACTGGACCTTTCAGAAACCTCTCCCCTCTGAATCACCCAGAAAGATTGTTCTTACCAAGGTAAATGAATACTTAACTTGATTTAGTAGATGATGTGACAGAATGATGTCAGATTAGGGCAGAGCCAAGGCAGTGACAAAGAATCTGGAAGGGAAAACAATGCAAAAAAAAAAAAAAAAACCCTAAATGAACTGTTTAACTATTTGAACTATCAAACTGTAAAATATAGTGTGTGCATATGTATAAATTATAATTTTTACATTCTTTTGGAAAAAAAGAAGTTAGCTTTGTGAGAATATCTTGTTTGATAAGTGACTTTACTATGTAATAGAACCTCATTGAATCTTGTTATCCAGTAACACAGTAAGGCAGATCAGCTTTTCTTTCCTCTGCAAATCTGGCGGATTTTGGAGGGGCCCAGGGTTTATTGATAGGATCTAGGGTATCTGTCCTTTTTACACTGCTTATAGTCTCTGATGTGTGGGCAGTGCAGAAATGAAGTCAAATCATTTTAGGAGTCAGGACCAAACTATCAGTTTGCACCCTGGCTCTTAAAAGAAAGTATAGTGGAAGCTGTTTATTTCATGCCTTCCCTTTTATCATGTAGTAATCTTATTACAAGTCTAGGTTTTCAGGAGTTGTTTGGTATTATTTTTTAGTCAGGATTAAAAACAAAACAAAACAAAAAAACCCCCAAACTCATAGGATCAATCTCCTGTCTTCATCCCTTTCCTGTCTCCTACCAGAAGTTCTCATTTGACTCAGGAGTCCTAGGCACTCTTGATCCACACATTAGCTGGGCTAGTTCCTTGTTCTGCTAATTCCTAATTCTTAAACGAATTTGGATTTATGTTTTTTGAGCACTTATGCTGCCGGACACTGTTATGCTTAAAACCCAGTCTTTCCCCAGAGAGAAAGTAACATACACTTGTTATTCAATTTAACACCTTATCCTGCTTCCCTATACTAGGGTTAATTATGTCTTTTTATTACTTGGTAATAAAAACTACATTTATTTTTGTAACTGTGTAAAGAGCCACCTGTGCTGAGTACCGAATTCCTATACACAACAATGTTGATCCACGATTTGTGTTCAACATAAAACATAATTCCGAGAGGAATTATGAAGAAAGCGTGGGCAGTTTACTGAAAGATTTCACCGAGTGAGCCAGAGAGTAAGACGATTATAATTCCCTGTCGCATGATAAGTGTCTTAAGGTGCCGGCCTGCCCCTGAACTGGACGCTTTGGCCGGAGGCCGGCCACCGGTGGGTGAGAGAGGGACTCATTCATAAAACCCGAGGCTTCCAGCTGGCTCCTCTCATTGGCCCTGGGGGGAGAGGGCGTGTCCCGCGGGTGGAGCGCGCCCCGGGTCCCAGGGGAGTGGGAAAGATCCACGCATGGGTGGAGCGAGGGGGCGTTTCTTGCTTTTCCCGGCAGGACTTCCTTTTGCCCTCGCTGTGTTCCTCCTCTCTCCCCCGGGGTGGGGATGGTACGTCCCACCCTCCTCGCATTCCCGCCCCTCCTCCCCTTCGGAGCCGTGGTGCCGCCGCCATCTTGGCACGTCAGGTTGAGGAAAGACCCAAACCCTAGCTTTGGGGGCCCGGTCAGGGAGATGCTCCCGCAGTAGTCTGCGAGACCTACCCAGCCCTCCTCCCCTCCCTGCTAGGGCGCGGGGCTCTGAGGCGCGCGGAGGCCGGCTTGGCTCCTGTCGGGCCCGGGGAGGAGGAGCAGGCTGGGCGGCCCGCTACCTCCCCGGGACGGGCGGTACCACCCAGGCAGGGAGGAAAGGGCCTGGTGACGGCGGGGCTGCGGCACTGCCCAGGGCGGGGTGCAGAGCGGGCCGGCCGGCTCCCTGGGGCGGGGCGGGGCGGGGCGGGGAGGGCGGAGCGTGGGGCGGACGGAACCACCGGGGCGGGGTGGGGAGGTAACGGGACGGGCGCGACCATGGCGCGGTGAGGGAGCGGGGGGTGGGGATCGGTCCGGGGGAGGCCTGGGACCGCTGGCTCGTGCGCCGTCTCGGCCGCCCCCCCCTTTCGCTGCCGCCGCCGCCGCCGCCCCGGGCATGTCGTCCAACTGCACCAGCACCACGGCGGTGGCGGTGGCGCCACTCAGCGCCAGCAAGACCAAGACCAAGAAGAAGCATTTCGTGTGCCAGAAAGTGAAGCTATTCCGGGCCAGCGAGCCGATCCTCAGCGTCCTGATGTGGGGGGTGAACCACACGGTAACCAGCCCCTCCGAGCGCGGCCCCGCGCGTGCTCACGCCCCCCGCAGCCCCAGGGCCCTCGCTCGGCAGGCCCAGCCAGTGACGCCTGCAACCCCTAGCCGAGCCAGTTGCACGCCCACCCCACCCTTGCACGCTGTCCCATCCGGGTGTGCCTCCCCGCGCGCCACGCGAGGCCTGGTGTCACCGACGGTGGCGTGCCGTCGCGTCCTCCCCTTCCCTCCAGCCCCTCAAGCTTCATGCGTCTGGCTTCGGGCAACCCCCAGAGCACAGAGAGAAGGCCTGGGTGGGATGAAAGGGCTTTCATCCCCTCTTCCTCTCTTCTCACCTCGTTCCCGTTAGTTGCATTTGTTTTCCTCCTTGTTCCTTGTAATGGGCTGCCTAGCTCACTGTCCAGTTGAGAGTTAAGTGGCATTAGTCTGCCTGAGTATTCCTCTGTTTGTGGTCGCTTGGTTGATGTGGCTGCTCAGAGTTTCCCCATCCTCCAGACCTCCTTACCACCGACTGGAAATCTTCCCTGGGTTTCCTCTTTTTCTTCTTGGAGATGTATCCACTGGAGAAGCACAGGCTTCCTTGGACCATGGACACTTCACTGGGGTCTTCCTGGGTTAGGGGGAAGGGAGAGTGTAACCATCTGAGAGGAGGTGAGGCCTGCTTATGAGGACCATTCATAGCAGAGGACCTGAATTCTGTGGGGTTCATGTCAAAGATGTTGACTTCTCAGGTGTTGTGCTTTCTATTGTATGTAATGATGGTTAGGATAAGAGGTTCCCTGGATCCTTGGGTAGCTTTGGGATTGTCCAATAGCTCCTGTTAGGAAGTTGGAACGCTGCACAGTGTTTGAGCTGGAGGACTTTGTGTCCTGTTTGTTTGGGGTCTTTCTTCTTTCTCTTCCAACTACATGCTTCTTGCATTCTGACCATTTTATTGAGTCCTTACACCAGAAATGAGGAGAGGAAGTATGAAGACTTGAAATGCCACTTCACCAGCTAAAAGTTTGGAATGAAGAAAATGAAGCTAATGGCTTGAGTTTTCTGTGGATATCAATCAGTTCTGTAGGCTCCCTGACTTCTCGGAGCACTTGAAATTGCCCACAAGACCAAGTGATGCCAAAGGGATGCAGGGCTAGCAGGACTTTTTGCTTTGCTTTACTGGAAGAGCCTCTGGTTGGAGATTGATAAACCATAGTTCCAGCCAGAGTTTTACCTCTAATATGGAAATGCATGAGTATGGTGAGGTCTAATGAAGACAACCAACAAGGTTTCCTGGTCTTGGCTGAGTTACTGTTTTCAAAGACCTCACTGAGGTGAAGGTCCTGGCTAGGGTGGGGAGAACCACTGGTTCTCTGTGGTCTGGCTTTATGCCTAACCCTCTGGGAGCTGTTGTTCAGTCACTAAGTGGTGTCCAACTCTGCGATCTCACAGACTGTAGCCCGCCAGGCTCCTTTGTCCTCCACTATCTCCCAGAGTTTGCTCAGGTTCATGTCCATTGAGTCAGTGAAGCTATCTAATCACCTTATCCTCTGCTGCCCCCTTCTCCTTTTGCCTTCAACCTTTCCTAGCATCAAGGTCTTTTCCAGTGAGTCAACTCTTCACATGGAGCTTCAGCTTCAGCATCAGTCCTTCCAATGAATATTCAGGGTTGATTTCCTTTAGAATTGACCTATTTGATCTTCTCTGGGAGCTGCTTTGATCCAACAGTCCAGCAGAGTTTGTTCTCTCTGCTTCCTGCTGCCTCAGGGGTCATCTGACAATATTGCAAGGGAAACTGGGTCATTAAAATGTGAACCCTATGTCCTTGCCTGGAAATCAATCCTTGATTTTGTTGTGGAGCTTGCTTCTCACTAGAAGGCATCCTGTCTGTGGAGAACTGGTAGTCGTCTGAAAGTCAGGAATATTACTGCTAGTTGGAAGGGACTTTGAGTCCCTTATTTTATACATGAAGAAATGAAAGCCCTAAGTGCAGAATTAGTTCACCTGTGGTCTTTTGCAGAGCAAAAAATGCAGCTCATTGTCCACACCATGGGCTGCATTGGCTGATGATGTGCTTGAATGAGAGGTCTTGTTTTATTTGCCTCCTGTTCCTTGTCCTGCCTCTCAGCCAAGTTCCAGGATAGATGGGAATTATGGTCTTGTTAGAGAACCTGAATGTATGCTCAGATGTCTGTGCCTGTGCCTGCCAGTTCCCTTGGTGTGTATGGTACTTGGTTTCCCATAGGAAGGCAGTGAAACTCTGCTAATGAGGTATCTTAAGATTCTCTTTGACTAGGCAGTCACCCTCTTTCTTTGCTAACTTTTAAGAAAGTTTGTTTGAGAGCTATCTGGGAAGGTATTGACTTTAAGCAAGACCCAAGCCTCTGGATATACTGAGCAAGTGCCTCAGGGGAAAGGTACCCGACACCGCTGTCCTTGACAGGCCCAGCTTTGAAGATCAGTTAGTCAAGAGTTTTATTGCTTCCTCTTGACCTGCAGTAAGGTCTAGGATTTTGTGGGTCCCCATGTGAAATGGAGCATCTCCCCAGAAGACTATAAAATCTTGCAGTTCTCAAGTTTTGCACCACTCAGTTTTGGTGGATTGATAGCCTTTCTTGGAGGTTCCCTTCCTTCAGAGCCCACGGCTGCAACTTTTTGCAATCTAAGTTTATAGAAAAAAAATATCACCTTTTGTTTGTTTCTTTAGTTTCTCACCTCTTTGAGCATTTAGACATTGATGGTCTCTGGCTGATGGTGTATGGTAGATGAGGGATGGATACATCTTTATCTATAGCACAAGTCAGTTACATATTCTCCCATGAGGTGGTTGATTTACTTCTGGGTGGAAAAAGAGGCCTTGAACTCAGTATTGAAACAGGACCTCCTGTCATGGACAAGAGATGCAGCCCCTAGACTTTATGGAGGAAACAGGAAGAAAAGCTCAGAAGACTTTGGATCTGTTAGAGGAGAACTAGTAAAGAGAGAGAAACTAGTGTTTTCGTGGATGAAATACAGTTCAGGGGGCCTGGAGATAGGGACGAGATGGCCTGGGAGAAGTATGTAGAGATCAGAGGAGGCAGACGTGGCTTGATAACCTTTTGGCCATTTTAGGAACTGGTTATGTTTGAAGCCTCACCCCAGTGATCAGAAGGAATAGGAGAGGTTGGTGGTAATTATGTTTAACCATTTGGGAAGCTGCCAGACTGATTCTTGAAAATGACTGTACTATTTTACATTTCTGCCAGTAGTGTATGTGGGTTCTAATTTCTCCAAATCCTGTCAACCTTTGTTATTGTCTTTTTTATTTCAGCCACCTTAGATTTGAAGTGGTATCTCATTGTGATTTTGTTTTCCTTTTCTAGATAGTTAATGATGCTGAATATCTTTTCATGTGTTTATTGGCCAGTTAAGATCCCTTGCCAGTTACTTTTTCGCTCATTTTAAAATTGGGCTATTTATTTTTTTATAATTAACTTGTAAGAGTTCTTTATATATTATAGATTCAAGTTCCTTATCAGATACATGATTTGCAAATGTTTTATCCCATGCTTCGGGTTATCTTTTTTTACTTTCTTGATGGTATCTTTTGAAGCTCAAGTTTTTAATTTTGATGGAAGTCCAATTTATCTATTTTTCTTTGGTTTTGATGAAGTCCAGTTTATTTTTCTTTGGTTACTTGTACTTTTGGTGTCATATCTAAGAATGCTTTGCCAAACCCAAGATCATGAACATTTACTCCTATATTTTTTTCTGAGAAAAACTCAGAGTCTTCTAAGAAAAACTCTTTTAGGTCTAACTCTTACATTTAGATCTCTAATCCATTTTAAGTTAATTTTTTGTGAATGGTATGAGGAACAGATTTATTCTTAAGTCTGCTCAGTTCTCCCCCACATTCTTCCCCCATTCTGTCCACACATTTTCTTTGCTTAATGCAGACCCAGAACCTCCTTTCCTTGCCTTTTCCTTTTCTCCTGCTACTTTAAAAATCTTCAGTAAATATTTCTGCTCTATGAAGCCTTTGGATGAATTTGTCCTTCAGCACACCTTCTCACCTCACAGAGAACACTGAGACTCAAAAACAGGAGCAGAAAAACCAAGGTGTAAAAAGGAGGAATAAACCCAGGGGTGGATTTGTTGGCCCTTGTGGCTCTCTGTTCTTCTCTTTTTTTTCTGGAGTTTCGATCTCACTTGGACCTCCTTGGTCTCGGGAATGTGTTTCCCAACTTGTCAGTTTTCTGATGGTGGCAGGCAACAAATGATTGCCAGTGGTGGCCAGCCCATTGCTGAGCCACCCACAGAACCCTGGCACGTGTCGGGAAGCTTCCTGGGTAGCAATTCCAATGAAGGTCACACAGGGAAGTTGGAGGCTTCTGGAATCAGAAGTTCACCAGATTAGAACTAGCAACTGAATTTTCATGTCCAATCAGATCAGCATAGCGTGAACTCACTACTCCTAAGTTCTCATACAGCTTGTTTTAGCCTCCTCATTATTTATGCTGATGGCTCATAGAGTTGATCATGTGGATAATCCCGGAACCACTTACATGGTGTGAGATACAACAGACTTACCACCCTAATATGTTCTGTTTATCATACTACTCAAATGAGTTGCATTCCGCAAGTGCACTTCTGCTGAAAGTGAAGGAGGTTGGCCCAGAAGTGTGCTAGGTAGTAAAGAAAGGCAGATCTTCCGGAAACATTGCTTTAGTCATAGCCTTTCACACTTCAAAGCTTTTTGTCATTCTCTTTTGTCTACCAAGTGAAGTTTATTCTTCTCTCCTGGGCTTTTAAGACTCTTTACAGTCTGGTCATAGCCTCAATAGCTAACCTTAATCTTCTTTTCCATCCTCCAGACCATGAATCTTTGGCATGGTCACACCAGCTTTGCCATCTCTTCTTCCTAGTGTTAGTCATCTTTCAGTCCCCTTTTTTCTGGCCATCTGTCCTTCCATCCAGCATTTATTGTGTAACTGCTATGTGCCAGCCATTGTTCTAGGGACATAAAAATGGGTAAGATAGTCTCTTCTTTCTCAGGGCTCAGAGTCTAGTGGAGAAATCAAACGTGTAAACAAGTAATTACCCAAGCGAATGTGATAGTTAGGATATAAAGATAAACAGAGGAACAAGTGAGTAGTTCATCCTGGGAAAGACAGGGAAGCTTTCACAGAAAAAGTGTTATTTAGCCATATCTTAGATGATTCCCTTGGCTTTATTCCTTCTTCTGTTTTTGCTGCTATAGTCTATTACCTGAACTATTATGTGTGTGTATATATGTGTTCAGTCGTGTCCAACTCTGCAGCCCTATGGACTGTAGCCCACCAGGCTCCTCTGTCCGTAGGATTTTCCAGGCAAGATTACTGGAGTGGGTTGCCATTTCCTATTCCAGGGGATCTTCTCTTCCCAGGGATCAAACCTGTGTCTCTTGTGTTTCCTGCGTTTGCAGGCAGATTCACTAGCGCCACCTGGGAACTATTCTAATAGCCTTATAAATGGTCTTGCTATCTCTTACCTTTGCCTTTTCCAAACCTCACTTGATTCCAGAATTACCTTTCTATATCATCCATCTGATCATGTGAATTCCTGGACTTAAACCTGAGAAGACTTCCCATTGCCTACACAGATAAGTTCAAGTTATTATATAGTGGACAAATTAAGTTCACATTCAGGCTGTGTGCCTTAGTATAGCTTTGGAGTAGTAATTTTCTCTCTGAGCCTCATTTTCCTTTTCTATAAAATGAGCATAACACTTACCTTGAAGATTATTAGGACAGAGGGAAGGAATGGAAAACACTACCTTAGTCCAGGTAGCTGCCCATAGCAAGGATTGCACAGCACAGTGTCAACAGCCCAGGTTTTGGCACCAGCAGACCTAGGAGCAAATCCTGACTCTGCACATATTGTCTGTGTGACCTTGAGCGAGGTACCTTGAATCTTTTGCAAAAGGCAAAATCAAATTAATAATATTTCATGTGACTATTAAGTATTAGAAATACAGAAGAATATATATATATATGTGAGATGTATGATACATAATAATATAGAGAACTGACCACTTATAGACATGCCATGAATAGAAGCAACTGTTATTTACTAATATTGATAATGTCCAAGGCCGTTCACCTGTCTTTCCTGTACTGTTTCCCTCCACTTCTTCATACCTCGCTTCTATCTGCCGCCCTTCCCCCTGCCCTTCCCCCTTACCAAAAATGGGCAATGTACTTTTTACCTCGGAGGCTTATAGTTCCCACAGCTGGGATTCCCTTCCTTGGGTTTTGTGTTTTGGTCTTTTTTTTTGGCGAACTACCTCTTAGGCCTTTCTCACTTGTATTTCTCTATAGCTTCTTCTAGCAGCCAGCTCTCCCACTCCCAGGCAGACTCAGTCATTTTTTTATAAATTTTATTTATTTATTGGCCATGCTGCACTGCTTTCAGGATCTCAGTTCCCTGACCCGGAATGGAACCTGGGCCATGGCAGTGAAAGCCTGGAATTCCAACTCCTGGGCCATCAGGGAACTCCCAGATCAGTCTTGTCTTAGTCTGCTGTTTCATCTCCCTTTATTCATAACTCTATAGCACTCATCACATTTTATTTGTTATTTGTTGTCTGCCTTCCCAGCTAAACAGAGACCGTATCTTTTCGGTTTTGTATCTGCGGCTTCTGGGACAGTAAGGGCACATAGTAAGGCTACATTGAGAGAAGTAAACTGAATACAAGTTTAGCCGAGTCTCAGATCCGGAAAGACCTTAGATGCCAGGCTAAGGAGTTAAAACTTTACCCTGAGGCTGGTGAGGAGCCATGGAAGGTTTTTAAGCAGGGTGTAACGTGACCTTGTTGTAGGTTCTTCCAGCGTCAAGTGCTCTTGGCAACACCAGGCGGGGCATTAGGTTCCGTTCTAGCCTGATGTGTGAGTGCTGGGACTGACCGTGTTTTCACCCTCCTCTGAAACTCTGCTGTTCTGTTTGCCGCCCCTGTGTTCTGACTTACTTAAATGCCCCTTGACTTCAAGTTTCACTGTATCCTGGGTTTGTCTCATCTCCCCAATAAGAGGATAAGCCTCCCAGTTTTCTGTGCGCAGTGCACACAACGCTCCCTTGCTGCACACACTCTTCTCCCTAACATGAAATGAAGCATGTAGTAGGTATTTCGGCAAGTGCTTGTTCAATTGAAATTGAATAGAACTCTCTGGGGATATAAAATTTAGCACAACTGAAAAAAAAATAGTACAGCTGATCCCTAGAGTGAATCATCTACATGTGGCCCAATGGAAATGAGGGTGAGTCTACACAGTTCAGCTGTATGGATTATTCAGCAATATATTATCTGTTAGAAATTTCCTGCTGTTGGGTTGTGTAGTTGAGAATAAAAACTGACCAACTTACAACTGTTCAAAGTATGCCACACTTTTGAGTTACACAGAAAATTAATAATGAACAACTCTTGTTAGAATAATTCATCCTGGCTAAGAGGCAGTTGACCCCTCGCAAGTGGGTGTTTTAGTCTTTCCTAGTTCTCCCAGTAACAAGCCCTGACCATGGCATAGAGTCTTGATTTTAGCCTAACCCAGATTCAATCAGTAGCAGATACCAGAACCTTCTAGTATAAAATCATACTCTTTGGGCCAGTGGTGAGTTCTTTCTAGGATGGAGGTATAAGCTCGAAAAGGAAGAATTGCATAAGAGCCATGAACTTCTTTAAATATCAGAGCCAGACTTAATGGAAAAAAGGAAGTGGCACAGCTACCATGAATTGTTTCTGTTGGCAGGGAGACAAGAAGTGGAGTGGTTTCCTCTGTAGGCATACACTTAACAATCAGGTTGTCCTGTGAGCACTCCCCGGAAGGATAACTGCAGGGTGGTTTTGTATGTGTCCGTGGTGGTTTAGCCAGTGGTGGACATCTCAGACCTGGATGCTGGAAATTTTAAGCCTACAATTTGATCAGTTTTGACAAATGTACATACCCATGGAGTCATCACCCTAAACAGCACTTAGAACATTTCTAATACCTAGAATTGGCACCTCATGTACCTTTACAGTCAACCACAGGACTGCCTGACCCAGGCTACGTCTTACTGGACTCTCTCACTGTAGATTCTAGAATTTCATATAAATGGAATCATATAAGATGTACTTTTATATCTGTGCTAGTCAGTTTTGCCAGCAGTTTATTTAGGCTCTTGCACCACTGCCAACTTAACACTACTACCCTACGGCCTCTCCCCGTACACATATCCTTCGTTTCCCCAGGAGTAAATTGGGTTTTTCACCAGCTCTAGGAAGGAATGGTTTCCCCCGCCCAGTTACTGCATTAATGTGAACTTCCTCCATCCTCTGACATTTCTAAATAAAAAAGCTTTGGAACATGAAAGGGGCAGCAAATTAAATGGTATTTCCCCCCATTTATGCTCCTGGAGGAGTCCTAATGACTAGGTTATTCCCTCACTGCCGCATGGGGCCTCATTGAGATAATAGGATTTGCAAGGAAAGTATCCGGGAGACCCAAGACTGTACTCCCCCTGCCCCCTATCCATTAAGTCAGGACTAAGGTTTCCTCTCTAAATCCTGAATGCATTAGTGGCAACTGGGTTGAGGGTCAAATGTCAAATACTCTGCTGTGATGGAAGAGGACATCTGTGGCTAATTAGGCCACTAATTGGCTAAACTGGGATGGGGAAGGGCAGGAGCTGCCTTCTCAGCTCTGCACCAGTGGGAGGCCAGTTCCCTGTGCAGCCTCCAGCTCCCTGAAGGGGATGAAAGACAATGAGAAGGTTTGTTTGCAGTGGGGTCAAGGCACCCCTCCCACGTCTCCCCCAGTTCAGTCCAAGGCAGGACGTGGCTTTAGGAATTGGCTTGATGAAAGTAGTTAATCAGGAGAGAGAGAGTGAGCCAGTAGCCAGATGTCTACCTCTTCTGCTCACTTTAAATTTAATTCTTTGGAGGTAAGAGTTACACACCCATATAAATCCACCCCGATTTTTTCTTGCCCCAGGCTGCTTTCTGGAGTGACCTTTAATTTGTATGAAGATGTTCAAAGGCCTCAGTGAATACTCAAAGTATATTGGGTGATATTTATTCCCTGATCCATTTATTTTTGCATTTGATAAATACACTTACATAGTACCCACCATATGCAAATCATGGTGCCAGGTAGCTTGTGTGGAGCCTCCAAGAGTCAGGTGGATGATCTTTGCTTAAAAAGATCAGTGATATGATCTTGCCTACTTATAGTCAAGCAGGCTTGTGAGGTTTATGAGCATTAAATACAATGTGAGGGAGGCTGTGAGATGGCCAGAAGAGGGATACAAACAAAGCTTCAGGAATTCTGAGATGGGAAAGAACATTTATAGTCTGGAGAATCATGAAAAGCTTCATAGAGGAGGTGGGCCTTATCAGGTGGGGAGAGTTACAATAGGTAGAGATGAAGTTGGGAACATATTAAATATTTGAAGAGAAGAACAGAAATAAAGACAAGAAGGGAATCCACGGACATGTCTTTGGTGAGATGGTGGCATCTGTGGTGTAGCAGTTATCTCTCTGAGGCAGGTGGCCTGGCTAAGAACCTCATTTTCCCCTTGCTTTGCAGATCAATGAGCTGAGCAATGTCCCTGTCCCTGTCATGCTAATGCCAGATGACTTCAAAGCCTACAGCAAGATCAAGGTGGACAACCATCTCTTCAATAAGTAAGTGGCCAGCTGAGTGGGTCTTGTAGGCAGTTCTTTCCCTCAAGGCAGAGAGCCTCCCAAAACCTCACCGTCAGGGGGCAAGCAAGCACCTAGCATGGTGTGAAAGCGACACCTGGGTCACAGAGCTGGAAGACTGGCTGGGAAAACGTGCTCATTATGCGCCTCTCCCGCTTGTGCTGTCCTGTCATCTCGGTCCTCCATCAGCCTACCTTCAGTGTCCCTCAGGACTTGTGGCTCACGCAGGCTGATTCATCCAGGGCCAGTCTAGGTAACAGTGAGCTGCCCAGGAGCTGAGGTGTCTAGTACGAGGCTGACAGCAGTGGCCCTATCTTGATCTTAGTCTGAGGCAAGAACTGCCAGGCATGTTCCTGACCTGGGATGCAGCCAAGCTCCTTTCTTTCCAACTAGTGTGTGAACCACAGGCTGAGCATGGTGCCCAGGGGTGCTATCTAAAATCGGTTTTCCCAATTTTGCTCATTGTGGCTTCTTGGATTAAAACTGGTGTCTCAGACTTTGATGGAGCAGCCATTTCCCTTGGCACAGTTTGGGACCTCCTCTAAGCCTTGTAGAGTCTCTTCCATCCTTCTGTGGGTCACCCAAGAAATATGTGGTGTTCACACTCTCTTCCTTTCTGCATTTGAATCTTGGTTCCACTCTCCATTGTCCTACAGTCCCCACCACCTCACCAGCTGAATTCTGTCACCCCACCATTCCCAGACTGTTAGCCCAGAGGAGAAGCTTGATTTGAAAACATCTATTAGTGGCCTCTCTCTGGCATAGTGAGTAATAACATTGTATTCTAGAAGCTGTCTGTCTTCATAGCTGTGACTTGCTAAGTGGCCACCTGTATAGAAGAAAAAACTGTTTCTCTTCTATTCTCACACAACTGCTTATTTCTAACACCAGATAAGTGGGTTCTCCCCCACCCCATCAAGCAATTCTGTAGGACACTAACAAGGTGTCCTGCAATTCAGTTCAGTTCTGACTCTTAGCGACCTGAAGTTAGCATCAGGTCTCAAAGATTAAGGACTGAGTCCTGCAGACTACCCCCCGACCCCTGCAGATGCCAGTCTCAAGTCCAGGTTGTCACTTGTGCTCTGACCTATTTGCCGTATAGGTTGGCAGTTCCCACGACCCTCCCCACTGGGTTGGATTACTTTGCTTGAGTGGCTCACAGAACTCGAGAAACAGTTTGCATGCTAGGTTACTGGCGTATTATAAAAGGATGCAACTCTGGAACAGTCGGGGGAAGAGAGGCATGGGGCAAGGTATGTGGGAAGGGGCAGGGAGCTTGCAGGCCCTCTCCAGGTCCACCACCTGCCCCAGACCTCGATGTGTTCACCAACCTGGAAGCTCCCCAACCCTGTCCTTTTGGATTTTTGTGGAGACTTTTATAACAGCATGATTGAGGAAGTCATTGGCCATTGGCAGTTGGTTCTGCCTGCAGCGCCTCTCCCCTTCCTAGAAGTCAGGGGCCTGGGACTGGAAGTTCCAACCCTCTAGTCCTGGTTGGTTCCCCTGGCCATGAGCACCCATCCTGACAGGTGTAACAGAAGTCACCTCATCAACATAAATTCAGGTGTGATTGAAGGGGGTTTGTTACAAAGAACAAAATACACCTTTATTGCTTACCACTTAGCAAATTCCAAAGATTTTAGGAACTCTGTGCGAGAAACAGGGACAAAGACTAAATATGTATTTGTTATTACGTTCAATATCACACCACTTAAGGAAGGAGAGGCAGCCCTAACCTCTGGGGCAGGAAAAGGGGTTGTTCTCTGCCAGAGGTCAGGGCTCAGGAGTCGACCGTGTACCACATTGTACCAGGGGTCCATGGTGTCCACCACCGCATTGACATTTTGGCCTAAAGTGAACTTCCAATATCTTTGTTTTTTTCTTTTTTTTCTTTCTTTTCACTGATTCCTTTTGTCTTTTCAACAACTGTTTATGTGCTAGTTATTAGACTGCAGTGCTGTTTACTATGAGACAAGGACCTGCCTTCATGAGAAGCCTCTACTTTTTATTTCCTTGAAG
Source organism: Bos taurus (assembly GCF_002263795.3). NCBI lineage: Eukaryota > Metazoa > Chordata > Mammalia > Artiodactyla > Bovidae > Bos > Bos taurus. The sequence goes on along the minus strand of NC_037346.1, from coordinate 39,369,280 downwards.
TCTCCCATCCTGGAGTAATCAGAGGGACATATTTCTTTTTTTTTTTTCCCACCTCAGTTTTATTGAGATATATTTGATATACAGCACTGTCTTAAGTTTGAGGTGTCCAGCATGATAATTTGACTTATATAATTCATGAAGTGATTGTCACAATAAATTTAGTGAATATCCATCATCTCATATAGATATAGAATTAAAAAAAAGAAAAAAATTTTTTCCTTGTGATGAGAATAGAGGGACGCATTTCTGAAAGGGAGTTCCCAAGTAAGTGGCTCTTGTCAAGATGGAGGGTTTGGAGGAGGCATCCCTTCAGGTAATTCTCTTCCTTCCTGAAAGTCTATGCATTGGCTGAGGAGTGGGGAAGACATAGATTGGTGCCAGCAGCCAGCAAACAAGGCTTCCTAAAAAGATAGGATCCCGGTCAGTCGACTTAGGAAAGCACCTACCCCTTCCATCCTAGTGGAAGCCAAGGGCAGGACGTCCTGCGTGTAACCGTTTTCAGGATGTGTTGATAAGAGCCTCCCCAGAGGAGAGGGGTCCTTTGATGAGAAAAGGCTTTCCCTTTAGCAGTCAAACTGACATTTACCTCATAGCAGCTGTTCACATGCAGCCACCTTTCTGTAGCAAGTTCAGGACTTATGAAGGAGGGCGCACACTCAGTCTCACTTCTCTGCAGGGAAGGTTTTTTTTTCCACTTCAGTGTAAGTTTTATGGAAAGATAGCACATACTCAGCAAAAGTACGCAAGTCATAAATACACAGCTAGATTAATTTTTTACAAGGAATTAAGGAATGTGCACAAGGAATGTGAAGTTTTTAAACTTTAACATGCTCAGAATCACCTGGAGTGTGTGTTAAAAATGCAGCTTTCCAGACTTACCTCCAGAATGTTGGGGGCTACATTTTAAGCACTGCAGATTGTTCCGATCCAGGTGACGTGTGGACCACAGCTTGAGAAGCCCTGATGTATGAATTAGAGGAGCAAGGAGTTCACAGAAACACGTCTCTGCTTTTCCCCAGAGAGAACCTCCCCAGCCGCTTCAAGTTTAAGGAGTACTGCCCCATGGTGTTCCGAAATCTCCGGGAGAGGTTTGGGATTGACGATCAGGATTACCAGGTATGGAATGTCTTTGAAAAATCAGGAGGGTTAGAGAGTGGGAGGCAGGGGGCGGTGGCGGGGGGAGGCAGGGGGCGGTGGGGGGGGCGGTGGCTGGGGTGGTCAGGAAGCCACAGGACAAGTGGAGGAAAAAAATGTGCTACTATTCTTGTGCTGTGTCTTCCTGTCAGGTCTCACTCCACCCAGGCAGTCTTTGTCCAGTGCTGGTGGGCTCTTGGAGGAATGAGGGCCTTAGAAGTACTTCTGATGGTGCCTCCTAGGTTTAGGCTCCCCTCCCTCAGAGGGAGCGCAGGGGGAGGGAGAGGGGTCTGTGGAAGCTGCTTCATTTTAGTCTGACATTCCCAGTCTAGGCTGAAGAACCCTTCTCCTTCATAGTTTGACTTAAAAGAGAGAGAATTGTTGCTAGCAGGAGATGAGGCCTCTTAAAGCAGATAAGACAGATTAGAAAAGGAAGACTTACTTCAAGGGTAGTGTAACTTCTTGCCAGATATGAGTGCCACCTCCTAAACTTGTCCCCTGTTCTGACTTTGGGAGGGGGCTAGGCATGCAGGAAGCTGCCCCTTTTAGGGGGTGATCATGTCACAGAGGCCTTTGACCTATTGGAAGGAATCAGTCCCAATCAGTCCCAATCAGGGACATTCTAGTGTGACTCACCATCTGTGGCTTCTGTTACTTCTCCACCTAGCACCTTCCTTGGACTTCTTCCTCTGGCAGACAGCCTGGTGTTGAAGGTGGGAGAATTTTCCACTTCACTTGTGTAGCAGTAAAAAATATAGCTGATTTTCAGTTGTCTGTTGGGGGGAAAGAGGAATGCACAGCCTAGTGAAATATAAAATGGATGCCCGCATCTTGGATAATACTGTCATTCCTCCCACCCCGCTCCTGGAAAGTCTTTCACAGAGTAGAGCACAAGAAACAGAGTCTCCTCCCCTCTCCACCGGCTCCAGGGGGCCTCCTGAGGAGGAGGGATAGGGGACGTGAGAGGCAGGAGGGAGGCCAGGGCCTTGAGCAATCAGGAACGGTCATGTTCAAGAGGTGGTGGGCCGCCCTCCAGCCCCTCCCGTTGGGACCAAACCCTGAACTGTCATGCCCTGATCAGAGCATGAGGTTTTCTGAAAACTTGCCATTAGTGCAACCCTAGGTTGTTGGGGTATCTCCTTCCACGGTGGCTCTTTCCCTTCCCTTTGGCCATCTAACCACATCTTGTTTATTTCTCTAATAGTCTTGTGGGCAAATAATTGTGCTCAAGAGTGGAAGAGGGGCAGGGAGGATGGTGTTCAGGGAGGGGACTCTGCTCTGAGACTACCAATGACTGAGAGAGGCAGGAGATGCCACCTAGAAATGAGGCAGGGGTGGAACTGCTCTTGTCCATCCTCTGTCTTCTGACCTACCAGAGGTCTTTTCCAGGCATCTGATTGGTGAACACATTCCTTTGGTTGACTCACACCTTCCCCTACTCCCTCCCTGCTTGAGGGTTCTCCTGCTTCGGATTCTGATAGGAGTGGGGCCCTGGGAGGAGCAGGGACAAAGCCAGAAAAGCTCCCCAGGTTTGCCTCCCAGCTCTGGGCAGACAAGCAGGAGTTTGAGGTGAGGGGAGAGGTGTTGGGCAGAGCAGTGAGGACCAGCTTCCTGCCTGAGGAAGAGATTTCTAGCATGAGGGTACATAACAGAAAATAAAGACAATTCTATCCACTCCTTCTTTATGCTTGATTTCTTGAATATCTCCTAAGCGTTGTCTTCATCACCCCCGAGAGACGGGGGAATCATCTCGGTCTGCTCCCTTGTGTTCCAGGTGAGGGAACTCAGGAGGAGAGAAGTGCAGTGGCTCTCCCACGGTCACGGTACCTGTGAGCGTCAGGATTAGAGCCCAGGCCCCTAACATCCAAGGCTGAGTTTTAGGTTCTAGAGCAGCTCTCTAGGATCAGAATGAAAAGAAATATTTCACAGTCGGTCCTCTTCTCATCACAGTCAAGGATTAGGAGCAGTGGGTGAGGAACAACTCATGTCTCTCTTAAGGAAGACTTGGGAGAGATGTGAATTTCCCAAGAGAAAGGGGGCAGGTAAGGTCTCATCTGCCTCAGTGCTATTGGCTTCAGAGCAGTCTGGCCCATAAGAGAAGACTCAGAGGAAAGGTCAGAGTCCTTGTTTCCCCTCCCAAGACCAGCTTTTGTCTTGGTCCATCAGAATTCAGTGACACGCAGCGCCCCCATCAACAGTGACAGCCAGGGCCGGTGTGGCACACGATTCCTCACTACCTATGACCGGCGCTTTGTGATCAAGACTGTCTCAAGTGAGGATGTGGCTGAAATGCACAACATCTTAAAGAAATACCACCAGGTATGGTGAGTCGTGAACCTCAACAGCAGAGGATGGGTTGGAAGAGGGAGAGGAGCCTCCGGTAGAGCTTCCTGGGGAGGGCTGGGTCCTCTCTGGTAATGGCGGGTGCTTCCTGATAACCAGGCACTTGCCCTACCCTGGGGCTGTGTTTCTGTGGGGTGAAATTCCTCCTTGAGAAAAAGAAGAAAGAAATGAAGGTGTGTTATGGACGCAGTCCCAGCTGACCAGCTGTTTCTCGTCAGAGTTGGGGAGTTTTCACCCTCTGGCACCTGCCTCATTTCTTCTGAGAGAGGTCCTGTCAGCTCAGCAGGGCCGCTGCTTTTCCCATTCCCTCTAGCCTCTCTTCTGGAACCTGTCCGTGGGAAGAGCAGGGGGTGCCTGTCTGAAGCCTGCCTGGGTCTTCAGGGAAAACTGGCTTCTCTGTGGGCACCTGAGAGGTGGTGCAGGGGCCCTCGGGCGTTTGGGGAGTTAGAGCAGAAAACGCTGGGGTCTGGCATGAGCGAGAGTGGTGAGTGCGAATCCCTTCTGTTTCCCAGATGGCCGCCTCACAGCCCTGCCTCTGCACCCCATCTCTCCCCTCCGGCTTCCCATATCAGGCTGGCAGAGAGGATGCAAGGCCGGGATCAGTAATTTTCCTGCAGAATCCCAACCGTATGAAACCAAAGGGGCTCTGCACGGCCTGCTCAGCCTCTCAGTCTGCCTTCTAATTGGGGGCAGGGGTGGCCTTGCCTTTTGCAGGTCTGAGGAACCCCATGACTTCACAGAATCTGGTTTGGAAGCCACTAGTCTAGAGGCCAGAGAAGGCAATGGCACCCCACTCCAGTACTCTTGCCTGGAAAACCCATGGACAGAGGAGCCTGGTAGGCTACAGTCCATGGGGTTGCACAGAGTTTGACACAACTGAAGTGACTTAGCAGCAGCAGCAGTCTAGAGGCTGGACTTCCCTTGTAGCTCAGTCAGTAAAGAATCTGCCTGCGATGCAGGAGACCTGGGTTTGATTCCTGGGTTGGGAAGATTCCCTGGAGAAGGAAATGCCAATCTACTCCAGTATTCTTGCCTGGAGGATCCCATGGACGGAGGAGCCTGGCAGGCTACAGTCCATGGGGTCGCAAGAGTCTGGACGGAGGAGTCTGGCAGGCTACAGTCCATGGAGTCGCAAGAGTCGGACACGACTTAGCTACTAAACCAGCACCAGTCTAGAGGCTAGAATCCCAGGGGGCATGTGAGCCTGGGAAGAGCCCTGTCTGCCGGCACGTTCACCTGTTCCTTTCCTCCTTTCCTTTCTAGTTCATAGTGGAGTGTCACGGCAATACCCTTTTGCCACAGTTCCTGGGCATGTACCGCCTGACCGTGGATGGTGTGGAAACCTACATGGTGGTCACCAGGAACGTTTTCAGCCATCGGCTCACTGTACATCGCAAGTACGACCTCAAGGTAAGAGCTCTGTGTTTCCCAGCTCTGTGGCCCTCTCTCCCCGAGGCTTGGAGGGGCTGCAACTGCAACTTCCACGTGTTGGGAAAGCTGAGGCATAGGTTTTGGTGTGGACAAGTGGCTCTAGAGTTGGTACTCCTAACCCACTTGAGCCAAAGGCTGTCTCGTGTCCAGGTGACAGCGACAGGAGGCTATTCAAGCCCCAAATGTCTCCTATTTATGTGCAGTGAATGTTCTTCAATTCCTGTCAGGGGGATGTGCACACTGAGGGCAGCAGGGTGGGGACAGGCTATGGCACACACACCCTGGCGGCTGTCCAGGCCTCATGGACTGTGCACAGGCACATTTCTAGACACAGTGAAAAACACACTTGTGCCTGTGAACCACAGTGCTCTGCTGTTCCCGAACCTGGCTTCCTGACCCGGGTCCCTCAGACCCCTCTCCCTCTGTCTGCCACGGCTGCACTGGCCTCCTTTCTGCTCCCACGGTGCCCATGCTCTCCACACCCCCAGCATCTCCCAGAGGCTGCCTGCCATTGTTTCCCTCCCCGCCCTCTTCTCCATGTCCACCTTCCTCCACCTAATCACTTCCTACTTAGCCTTTCAAGCTCAGCTCAAACATCACTAATTCCAAGAAGCAGGCTTTGGCCAAACCCCTATCTAGTCTAGACCCTGGGCCTGTACTGCATGCTGCACAGGTGAGAGAGTCCTGCCTGCTCACCTGTAGCACTTTGCACTATTGTAATTAATGGGTTAATTAACTGTGTAACTCCTGCTTACTGTCTGTCTCCCCTGTTAGAAGGAGAGCTCCTTAAGGGCAGGGACTGAGTCTCTCAGTTCAGCCCTATTTCCTGAGCACGGGTCTGGTTATAGTCAGAGCTCTGTACAGTCTGTGACAGAGGAAGTGAACAAGTTGCTGCCTCCTGGCCCCTCTAGGAGTCTAACCAGTCTACTTGAGTTCACCTGCTGCCTCGCCCTAAAGACTGGTCCATGTTTTTTTTGCTCAGCGGAATCTGCCTCAGCTTGGACTTCTCCTGACAGCTCTTATCCTTTCAGGGTTCTACTGTTGCCAGAGAAGCGAGTGACAAGGAGAAGGTATGTGGGGTCTGTGCTCATCACTTGTGGAATGGGTCACTTGGAATCAGAAACACCTTCTCCCACCCCTGCGGTCCCTTCCTCTGCTGCCGTCCAGCCTAGTTCCTAGACATGCAGTCTGTGGGTGTGAAGTACTGTGTCTCTAAGCTCCTGCCTGTCCTCATCCTTGGCCTAGGCCTTGGTCACCAGCTTTTCACCTTTGCCCTTGCTGGGTTCTTCACAGTCCTAGAGGGCTGGCAGCTTCCATCTCAGCCCAGCCTGAATCAATGAGTGGCTACTTGAGCCCTGAGCTCGAGGTAGCTCAAGCCTGGTGGTCCAGGCCCAGAAGGAAGTCCTTTGATCAGTCCTCATTGCCTGACTCCTGCCACCTACTTGCCATCTCTGCCTGTCTGAAGCTGGGAGTGTAGACTCCTGGACAGAGCTGTTGATCAGCAGGTTGGCCGTCTTTGTGCCAAGGACCCTTTCCTCTCCTGTATCATTGCCCACAGCCTTGCAGGTGAACAAAGCAGGCCACCAGCCTAACACTGCTATTGCTCTCTCAGGCCAAGGACTTGCCAACCTTCAAAGACAATGACTTCCTCAACGAAGGGCAGAAGCTGCATGTAGGAGAAGAGAGTAAAAAGAACTTCCTGGAAAAACTGAAACGGGACGTAGAGGTATGTACTTACCCATGATTTTACTTTGGTTGAGCTCTTGTCCCCAGAACAGAAGCCTCCTTAACCTTAAGGAAAATTGAATTCACCACTTCCAGGAGTGTGGACAAGAGGAAGGTAGTGATTTGAGCCGTGTGGGTAAAGCTAGTGCAAGTACACATTCCATTTGGGAGGACACAGTTTGTGCTGGCCGAACCTGTGCAACTCAGTTTGAAGTGCTTTCCCTCATTTTTTTTCTTGTCTGTTATAACCTCCTTTTGAAACTCCTCTGCAAGCTTCCTTTCTGGTGTTATCCCCATAGTGGAGGAGGCATCCAGGTGTCAGAGTGACAGGAAACCAACTATTAAGACCCACCAACCGTGCCTTTCTCTGGCTCAGATTCTCCACTTGCCTTGCAACTTTCTGGTTGGCAGGGGACTTCCTGTGGAGAAGTTCTTTGGAGAGGACACGTGCTAAATAATGAATGTGATATCTGCACCACTTGATAACTTGGTGCCTCCTATTTTAATAAATCGGGAGCCTGTTCATTACAACCAAACTGTATAAACTTTAGAAAATGTTTTTTTTATTGTGGTAAAATATGCATAACATAAAATCGGCCCTCTGAGACTGGTTCTGAGCAGCGCTCAGCACATCACACGGTTGTGCAGCCACCGCCACCATCCGTCTCCAGGACCTTTCATCTTCCTGGGTGAAAAGTCTGTGCCCGTTGCCTCCTCTTCCGTGCCCCCGGCAGCCCCATCCTACTCTGTGTTTATGAAGTCGACTGCTCCAGGGATCTCTTATGAGTGGGTCACACCGTGTTTGTCCTTTGTGTCTGGCTTACTTCACTTGTTCTTTGGAAGGAATGATGCTGAAGCTGAAACTCCAGTACTTTGGCCACCTCATGTGAAGAGTTGACTCATTGGAAAAGACTCTGATGCTGGGAGGGATTGGGGGCAGGAGGAGAAGGGGACGACAGAGGATGAGATGGCTGGATGGCATCACTGACTCGATGGACGTGAGTCTCAGTGAACTTCCGGAGTTGGTGATGGACAGGGAGGCCTGGCATGCTGCGATTCATGGGGTGGCAAAGAGTCGGACACGACTGAGCGACTGAACTGAACTGAACCGAATGTCTTCAAAGATCATCCATCTTGTGCTTATTGTCAGAATGTCCTTCCTTTTTTCTGAGGCTGAGTAACATTCCGTTGAATGCATGCACCACATTTTGTTTACCCATTCATCCATTGATGGACACTTGGTCTCTAGTTAAGATTAAGTAGTTAATCTAGTTAGACGTCTCCAGAGAAGCAGAGGAGGATGTAGATAGCTAGATATTTAGTATAAGGAATTGGCTCACAGGATTATGGAGGCTGACAAAAGTCCCAAGATCTGTCTGCAGTTGGCCAGCTGGAGACCCAAGAGACCTGATGGTGTAGTTTTAGTCCAGAGGCCAACAGGCTCGAGACGCAGGAAGAACTGACGTTTTTTTCAGTCTGTGTCTGAAGGCAGGAAGAAGACTCATGGCCCAGCTCAGAGGCAGTTAGGCAGGAGGAGTTCCCTTTTACTCGTAGGAGAGTCAGCCTTTTTATTCTTTTTGCCCTTCAACTGACTGACTGAGGCCCACCTACCTTAGGGAGAGCAATCTGCTTTATCAGTTTATCAGTTCAGATGTTAATCTCATCCACGAGCACCACCCCAGACACATCCAGAATAGCATTGGACCACATTTGTGGGCACCCAGTAGTGCAGTCAAGTTGACACATAAAATTAATCTCCACTCATCGTTGTGAATAATGCTGCTGTGAACGTGGGTTTTACAAACTTCTTTTTGTTAGGCATCTGTATCTTAGCCACCCCCTATTGTGGTTGTCGTCCCATGCTCTTTGTTCTTCTCCAGGTTATGGAGTCCTAGCTCAGGAGACTTGAGCACAGTGCTGTTCCCAGTGCTTGTATGGATGAGGAATGCACAGTGCAGCATTCCATTCTTCCCTCCAGCTCACCATGGCCTCTCAGTCCCAGATGGAATTGCCTCTTCCCTCTTCGTGCAGGGCTCCTTCTGCTTTTACTCCTGCAGGCTCTACCTGCCTGACTTGTCTTCATTCACTAGGATCAGCCTCGACTCCTTTCCTCAGGGAGGCCCTCTTCCCACTGCTGGACTCACACAGCTCCTTGCCCTGGTGGAGTGACTGTCTTCACCATTAGACATCGAACTTGTCCAGGGCAGAGACTCTGATGTCTTGTTCTCTGCTGTGTTTCAGAGTGGGAGAATTAAGTTGAAGGAGTGCCTTTTCTCCCCTTTCCAGATGCTAATCTGCCACGCCAAATGTCCCGTGTTAACCTCTGCCTTCCGCCTTTCCTTCCCCCACCTCCATAGTTCCTGGCCCAGCTAAAGATCATGGACTACAGCCTGCTGGTGGGCATCCACGACGTGGACCGGGCAGAGCAGGAGGAGATGGAGGTGGAGGAGCGGGCCGAGGACGAGGAGTGTGAGAACGACGGCATGGGCGGCAGCCTGCTCTGCTCCTACGGCACGCCTCCAGACAGCCCGGGCAACCTCCTCAGCTTTCCCCGGTTCTTTGGACCTGGGGAATTTGACCCCTCTGTTGACGTCTATGCCATGAAGAGCCATGAAAGTAAGTAGGAGCCTGTGCCTGCCAGGCCCCTCCAGCCCTCCTTCCACCCCCTGCTTCAGGCCTGTTGTTCAGATGCCCTGTGGGTGCCTGAGCCTCCACCTTATTAACTGCTGACCCTGGCCTCTTTTTGCCTCCGGCTGCCATCCAGGGTCACCACCAGTAACTCTGTCTTCTGGGGCCCTGAGGTCCTTCTCTCAGGCCTTTCTTCACCTCTGTGCGTGTCCTGGATAGCTGAGGCCTGGTTGGCTCAGGTTCATGGGAGGGACAGAGCCTCCTAAACAGTGTCATGTCAACCCCACAGGGTAGCTGTGAAGATCAGATAAGATGAGAGCTATGAAAGCTTCTAAGAAGGACTCCATGGGTCATTTCTTTTCTCAGATTCAAAATGACAGGGATGAATCTGGATGTCGTATCTGAAGGGTTAAGGACACAGCTGCTTTCTGCCCTTGTCCCTGCCTCTTCCTCCTTTCCTGCTTCCTCTCCCCCTGCAGGTGCCCCCAAGAAGGAGGTGTATTTCATGGCCATCATTGATATCCTCACACCATACGATGCTAAGAAGAAAGCTGCGCACGCTGCCAAAACAGTGAAACACGGGGTGAGTTCTTCCCGTCTCCGTCTAGGCCCGGGTGGCAGGCCCTCAGGCCCCCAGGGCTCCTGCTCAAAGGAGACTTTCCTGCCCCTTGGCCCTGCCTGGGTGCCTTGTGTTCTCTCTTTGCCATCTACACCCCATCCCCACGCTGCAGCTGGCTGAAATGCCCAACTTGTTTTTCCCCAGGTTCTCTGGCTCCTTTCCCCCAGGCTGCTGGGCATGTCGTGCATCTTGTTGACTGCCAGTAATAGCTTTGTTTACATGCCATGCTGCTCCCCAGAGGCCTGTTTCCCCATGGGCTTCAAGCTACTGTTCTCCAAACGGGCCCCCACAGAGCTCTGGAGCCTCTCTGCCGCCTCCCCACTGCCTTGTTCTTGCTTCAGTGGGTGCAGCCCTGGGATTGTGAATCAGCAAAGCAGGGCCAAGGCACTTGTGAGACATGGGAACGATTTCTCAAGGTGGCCCGCCCAGCTGGGGGCGGGGCAGTGCCACCTCCTGATACGGGCCTCTGTGTATTACAGGCGGGGGCCGAGATCTCGACTGTGAACCCTGAGCAGTACTCCAAGCGCTTCAACGAGTTCATGTCCAACATCCTGACGTAGTTATCGTCTACCTTCAGCCAGAGCCAGCGTGCTGGATGTGGGGTCGGGGATTGGAAGAGAGAGAAGGTGTTATCTGGGCTAGATGGGAGGGCGGGGAGCAGAATGGGGGTCGGGGAGGGCTTTAGCAAGGTGACTGCAGCCTGTGACATTGAGAGAGACTCCAGCAGGAGGGGAGGGGATGTGCCATGCGTGCGTGTGCTCACAGGATGTAGCCTCATCTGCTTACCCTTGATTTCCCCGCCTTTGACCTAGGTTAAAAAGGTGTTTCCTTTTTGTTGCCTTGTAACGTTGTAAGATACCTTGGGGCTAGAGATGATTTTCTGGGTTTATTTGGGGTTTGTTTCTGAAATCTCATTGCTCCAGATTTGCTATTTATAATGATTTATGTCATCACCCTATCCACCATCCCCGTCCCTGCCCTGCTCTCCGTTCCCTCAATTAAAGAAGCACGCACAGACCCAGCGAAGGGTCCTCTCAGAGCAAAATGCTCTGGTGCCGGAGAAGAGGTTAGACACCTCGGCCCTGCTGCGTTTGATCTTGTCTGGTTGACTTAGTTTCATGGAGTATTGTGCACAGCTTCCTCTACCTTTCTGGCCTTAGCTCCAAGTGAAATGTTACATAGTTCCTCCATCTAAACGCTGTCCCTCCCAAAGGCGTGCTCCAGGTCAGCATCAGGCATCTTGGAGCAGAATCAAAGAGCTCAGAGGGGAATGAGTTCATCCTCACGGGATGGTCAGGGGTTGGGGGACCACTGGTTCTCAGAGAACCCCATGATCATCACCCAAGCCCCAGGCTCTTTGCAGCCCCTGGAGTGCAGACATCATCTCTGTGAATGAAGCCTGTCTCCCACTGAGTCAAGAGGAACTAGAAAGCACCTCTGGATATAACAGGACCCTCATGCTTACATGGTTATTTCCCCTTGAGAAAACTCCAGAAAAGCTGATGAGTATCAAATGAGGTCTTGTGCCCTCCATCCATTTGCTTCCTTCAGATCTTCTCCCAGGCATTCTCATTTGTAGGTGAGCTTTTAGCCAGGGCCTGGGGCACTCCTTACAGAGATACCTCTTCAAGCCCCAAGGCTTCCATGCAGTAATGTGTCACCTGGATGGTTGTGGCCAGCAGGAATGGTGTACCCCACCCTCCCCTTTGGAGTGTGCCACCCAAGCCTGAGGTTGCTTCTGAGTCACTTGAGGATCTGACCTGGGAAATACAATTTGGAGGCCTGATGTGCAGTTCAGCCTGGCCCAGCCTTGGAGCTGTGTTTCCTTGATGCATAGACTTTTTGCATACCTGCCACCACAGGCCTCCTCAGGAGTGGCATCTGGCTGCTTCCTTCAGGATCTCTACCACCTTCTGAACCTGCTACTGAGGCCTCAGAACTGCGTCCTTTTGTGAGGCCATCAGAGCAGTCTGGCCTGGTCAGGAGAGAAAACAACTCTGTGCTGGGGGAGGTACATTCCTGCGTCTTCTCACCTCCTCACCAGGAACTGGGGACTTGGGATGAGATGTGGTGAAACTTGTAGATAACTGCAAATGGAAAGGAAGTTTGTGGAACCATTTTGAATGAATGGATTGGCTTCTTAGGCTTTCTTCAACCTGGCCAAGCTCAGCTTCTGAAGCAGGAACCAGCAACATCTCTGTGCCCGATGCACAGCATTTAGGTCAGGGAGGAATGGAAACCATGTTCTTGGACTCTACTGGGCTGTCGGAACCCTTCTGGAGAGGCAAATGGGCCAGACAACTGCCCTGACCCCCGAAAGGGGCTGTAGGTATCTCTGGACGTCAGCAGCAAGATCGCGAAGTGACTTGGGAAACTTGTACCAAGTGGCTCATGGAGAAACAGATTTCACTTAGGGAGGGGTTAGTAGGAATAATGTCTGGACTTGATTTCCCCATCTTCTAATCAAGAATGAAAATTTGAATCTGCTCCTGGTCGGGCCCAGCAACTCCCGAGCTTGGCAGGCTGTCCTCTCGGGGCCTCCACAGCCCTGGGCTCTCTCCAGCTTCCTGCCATTTGGTCTGCTGATCATGTCCCTCATAATGTGTATGAAAAGTGTAACCAATTGTTCCCAGTTAAAGGTGAGCTACCAGATATCTAACTTCTTTAACATTGAGTTTTTGTGGGGTGTGTGGTTTTTGTTTTTTTTTTTTTTGTATATTGTTTACATTTTGAGAGGTAGCATTCTGTTTTAAATGCTCTTTTTGTTTTTCTGACAGTATTGTTGACTGGGTCAAAACATTTAAGCTGTGGTTTGGTGGATTTTAAATTTTTTTTAAAGGTCATTCTCTGCTATCTTCAAAACCTTGGGTTTGGTCCTTTAATTCCTTTGGCATTCAAATATCTGAAAGCTATTTATCTTGGTTTATACAAGGTTTTTCTCTTCTTTTTGTTAAGGATGAAGATGTTAAATTTGGTTTGCAGTTTGAATGTAGAGAAAGTGAAGTGATCCCCAAATTTTTGTCTGTCCCTGCTTTTTTCCCAGTCCTACCATGCCTTGTCTGGGCAGTAGAAGGCGTCCAGGGGCAAGTGACTACCCTCACCATCACTCTGGAGCCAAGAAGAAAAGCTGAATGGTTTTATGGCATCCCAGAATAATTTGGGGTCTTGTAAGAACAAAGGCGTAAGAACAGGACACAGCTGCCTGGATGGGGCCTGGTTGGGGATAAGGGAGGATTCTTCTCCATTCTCTCCCTCTACCACTTAACTAGTCACAGCTCCTCCCATCCTGCCCCTCTTCTTCTGAAAGTCTGTGCTGAGAAAACTCTCATCTCCTAGGTCTCCCCACCAAAGCGAGAGTTCCCCTGAAAACTCCACCTCAACCACTAGAAGGCGGCCTCTGGCCCTGGTTCCTGTTAATGAACCACTGAGTCTTCATCCCCCAGTACGAGCTCCTTCCCTGTGCCTTCCAGTGTGGGGGCTACGGGGCAGGCTAGGAAGCCAGCAGTTCCAGGGGCACAGCCCGAGGCAGTGCTCCATGTCTCCTTATTTAGCTCAGGGGTTACTGGTCTGTGGCATGTGCTACAAGTCGCCCCTGTGGCTGAGTGGCACTCCGTAGGTCCCCACTACAGGCAGCTTATCCTCCCTGCTCCCTCTTCCTCCTTGCGTTCCTCTTGCCTGTTTAGGCCTCACACAGGTTCCCTGGTAGTGCTCAGGGCTTGGGACTACATGCTCCTGCCCTACTTTCCCCTCTTCACAGTCTGCCAGGGTCTGCCCCGAGAGGTGGACCAAAGACCCAGGACTTTTCTCAGTAGCCAATCCCACCCTCCTCTAATTGTCTTTTTATCAAGTTGAAGAGAAAATTTCAGCAATCCCCAGCATTTGAGCTACTCAAATGTTAGGGGCCAGAAGGGACGGTGTGTTTAAAACCACCCTTAAAAGGCTCTGGCCTTAGACCTGTGGCTCCCCCAGTTCCAGGGACCCCACATCTTTCTGGCAGAAATGTGGGGAGGGGGCTCCAACCTGAGCACAGGAATCAAAGGGAAAACATTCAAACTGCCCCCAAATCTACCAGCCATCTCCAGGGGCTCTGTGACGCAGCCCTGGCCTTCTGAAATGTGACACTTAGGAAAAGTGTCTCCAAAGGGAAGAGGAGACCTGGCTGTCCCTGGCGATCCTTTGGAGGCTGGGGGAGGAAACTTCCAGAGGAGTCCCTTCTCCTTGCTCAGAGCCATTTTGGGAGGAAGTGGGAACCAACAGCCTTTGGGGGTAAGGCCTGGTGCCACTCAGCACACCCAAGCATCAGGTCAGGTCCTTGTAGTAAAAAAATGTGAAGTTTAGATTCAGATTTTGGGGGAGCAGGATAAACTACCACCCTACCACGTGTGTGACTTCTCAATTTCCCACTGCAATTTCCATCTTTTTAAATAGGAATTTTCAACCCCCTGTGCTTGTCTAATGTCTGCTCGGAACAATTCGAGACCCTGTTACTGTTTTAAGATGCATGCATGTTAGAAGATGAATCTCCAACCCGGGGAAAAAAATAAAACTCAAAAAAGCTTTGTGTACACACTTGTTATATGTGAGTCCTTTGGAAATAATCCTTTTATCTTTTTCCTAATTAGAAGGTTTTGGTCTCAGTTTCAGGGACTGCTTGGGCTAAATCTGGGCTTGAGTTTGAGTAAGAGTCAGGACCTTTGGTCACTCATTTTCAGATGCTGTTAATAAGCAGTGACTAAGGTGGTGCTTAAGAGACATGGATTCAGTAGGTGGGTTTGGAAGATCCCCTGAGGTGGCAATGGCAACCACTTCAGTATCCTTGCCTGGAGAATCCCATGGACAGAGCTTCCAGGCGGGCTACAGTCCATAGGGTCACAAAGAGTCAGACATGACTGAAGCGACTTAGCATGTACATCTGCAGGGCCTGTGCCCCTGGAGGGTCCACCTGTCAACCACATTTACCCTCACCCTTGCCCTCTCAGAGGAATGGACAAACTGCCCACACTTCCCCAGTACGTACAGCCAGCACTTGGTGGAAGCCACACATCTGTCCCAGCTCTCCCTTGACTAGCTATGTTGACTTTTAACAAGTCACTTCTACATGCCTCCAGTTCTCCACCTAGACTTTTAGCTTAAAATCTAGTGGTTCTCAAGAGTGTGGTCCAGGACCACACCTAGGAACTTATCAATCCTCAGGGTCCTCTGCAGCTTGGGACGAGAAACTGCTTTATCAAGCCCTCCTGATGATTATAATGGAGGCTAGAGTTTAGGAACTACTTGCTTATTAGGGGATCTGCAACAGGTTGCAAGCTGGAATCATTTGGGGAACTTTTGGGAAAAACAGGTGTCCAGGCCCCTTTAAAAGGCCAAATAAATCAGGGATCAAAATACCTGTGTTTTGGAAGCATCCTAGGTGACTAACATGTAGCCAAGATTAAGAAACTCTACTGTGTAAGGATATTACTTATGGATACGTGGCCAAATTTCTACCTGAAACAAAGACTATTGAAGGGTTTTCCAAGAGTTGAGTATAAAGGTTTCTAGGCTTTGGAGTCAATTGGAACATGGGCTTACACCTTTGCTCTGCCACAAAGTGGCCTTGGACAGGTTACTTAATGGTCATTAAACAAGGAAAAAATGTATATTGCCTTGAATCGATATGGTGCTTGAATTCTAGAACATCAAGCACCTTGTGCGGTTCCAGCACAGCACGTACCCGCAAGTGATCTGCAGATGCCACCCCCACTGGTGGGCCAGCAGAGCACGCTGCAAGTCAAGAAAACCTGAGGGCTAAGCTGTACCCCAAGTACTATTTGTAACTGCCCAGCTGGGGACAGAGATCTGTGGTAAACACTCAAAGAAGCAGGAGTGAAAGAAAATCTTTTATTAAAAAAAAAAAAAAGGCTCTGAAAACAGTTAGTCCATGCGGGCCTTCAGTGTCCTCGTGGTGATTTTGTCCTTCTCACTGCAGGGGGGGAAAGTCACAGAACATCTAAATCCACGAGACTACAGAACAAACTACAGCAAGAGCTGTCCTAACTCGGGTTAGCTGTTTTGCCCATGCTACACTAACATCAGCTTGTTCCCCTGGCCTGTGGTGAGGAAGGGGGAAATGGAGAAATTTCTGCAGGTGAAGCCATCAAGAGCTGGGATGACTCAAGGCTGGAGTGTGAAGCACTCCAGAGCAGGGCGAGGGCTCCCCCAGCCTGGAGAACAAGGAACTGAGGAAGCGGGTATGAGGGTTTCACTTCAGTGACTATAAATTCTCAATATCAGCCCTAATCTGTTATCACAGGAATTAAGCAGGTCATCCTGTAACAAAAGGGTCCAAATGGGACCCTTATTCTGGGACACTTTCCAAGGAAAGCTGTCGGGAGGGTACCTTTGACTTTAGCCAGTCAGATTCCTGGTGACAGCCCCAAACAAGAGGGAAAGGGTGGCAGGACTCTGGCTAGGGGGTTGGAAGGTGGTCACTGAGCTCGGTACACCATACAGGTGTGGCTTCCATGCTGGGGGAGAGGAGAGGAGGGACCCAGGATGTATTCTGATCAATCTGCAGGAGCCCTGCACATGTCCCTGAGATTTGGGGAACATTGTTCAGGAAGGCAAGAAATGTCTACTGTGAGCAAGAGGAGGCGACTCAGGGCCAGGGAGCCTCACTGGACAGAGGTTGGGGGAAGGGAATCCAGGTAGGCTCCCAGCTGCCACCCTTAGGAAGCACGGATATCTGCTATCTGGTGCCTGCTGCAAGAACCTTTCTTATTTCACACCTGACTCGGGGGCTGGGAAGATGGGCTATTTGTGCAGGAGGGGAGAGGCACGTGTCTGCAAAGCTCCCAGACTTCTGACGCATACTCACATGATGTGGACAATGACTCCCATGCCTGACACCGCATCCCTGTCCACAGCATTCAGCATGGCTTGTGAGATGGTTTCAAACAGGTGTTCTGGATCCTGCCAACAGAGTAGCAGCCTTTCAATCCCCAGAACCTCAGACCTTCACTTGGTCTGGCTCCTTAATTCTCTTTTCTCTAGGCTCAAGGTGCCCAGCCCAGGCACCTCCTGTGTCTGGAGGGATAGTACCCTGGGTGCAAGAAACCCCCTCAGCCCCTTCTCAGAAGGAAGCAGGGTTACTAAGATAAAGTTGAGGCCCTGAACCTCCTCCGTTAACCAGCAGTGTGACCTTGAGCAAGTCAGTGTCCCTCCACAAAACCTCAATCCCTCTTCTGTAAAATGGGGAGAACAGTCCCCACCGCTCCTCTGTGCCTCACCAGCTGTCTGATCATCTCTCCTCCCACATGGCTCCAAAGTGCCACAGAACCTAGCCTGTCCAACCATGGAACCATTTCCTGCCAAACCTCTTCCGTCCTCTACATCCTCTATCTTGGTTTGCTTAGCTAGAAAACTCAAGTATCCTCAGCATCTCCACCATTCTCACTTCTGTTTTAAGGGACTAAATCCTCTAGACTCTGGCTGCCCTGCTCCCCCAATGCCACTTTCTTTGCTCAGGACCTCAGCACCTCCTGCAGGTGCCAACAGCCCACCGCACCAACCTGCAGGCCTCTGGCTCCTAGGGTCTCTTACTACCTTAGACACCATGTCAAAAGAAAAAAGTGCCAATTCCTTGGCATGCCATCCAAAGCATTTGCAAGGCTCATTCTGACCTCAGGCTCCGCCTTCCTCCACATTCTGCCCACACTCCAGCAACCACAGCAAGCTCTCTCCAGTCACTCCACTCCCCAGGCCCCTCCTGAACCTCTAACCTTTGCACAGGCTGTTCCTTCTGCCAACCAGGTCCTTTACTTCTTCCTCTTCCCCGTCAACTTCATTTTAACAGATAACTGGGTGTCTGTCTGGCTTCACTGGCTGCAATGGGCCCTTGAGGATGGACTTCCTGGTTTCCCTGGAGCCTGGCAGAACTGGCACACCAGTTAACCCTCCCTGTCAGGCACTGCTCTCATCTTTCCAGGCCATTTCCTCACACCACCACTCGTAAGACAGGTTCTACTATTATCCCTGCTTAACAGCTGAGGAAGTGGAGGCATAGAGAAGTAAAGTGACTTACCCAAGAACATAACCAATTTAGATGGTAGGTGGATCTGGGTTCCCAACCTAGACAACCTGGCTCCACAGCCCGTTCTGCTGAGCTGCCTCTAAATAATCCTACACCCTGTTAAATGTTTATTCAATGAATGGATGTGAGAACCCCATAAACTCCAATGAGGAATTATTTGTCGCTGTAGCAAATATCTGACTGAGGTCTCCTCACAGAAGGCGCTCTCTCTGGGAGCCAAGGCTCTGGCAGATGAAGTTTCTAGACACCCTTCCAAGGCTCAACAGCTGTGACTTTCTCTCCTGCCCGCACCATTCTCCCCATTGTTGTTGTTATTTTGCGACCCCATGGACTGTAGCCCTTCAGGCTGATCTGTCCACGGGATTTCAAAGGCAAGAATACTGGGGTGGGTTACCATTTCCTTCAGGGATTCTCCTCATTACCAGTCAGGTAAACACATTTTCCCCTGATGGTCAAGGAGTGGGCACCTCAGAACTCAGCCCCACTCCACGCCAACAACTCACCATGTTGGGCTCCCAGAGGGACTCGCACATCCCGTACATTTGTTCAGTGCAGGTACCACTGACTACAAAGTCATCGGTCACCATGGGGCAGCCAATAAGGTCTAGAGAGCAAATGAAAGGCTTAAAGGTCTTCGGGTCCAATCCGGCAATGACCGGCTCCGTGTAGTAGGGCCCAAACCTGTGGGACCAGGAGCAGAGAGAGAAAATGGCACTCAAGAGCATTTCCTTTCCTGTTTAGTCTATCCAGACAAGGCCCTGGCCCAGATCCAAATCCCCCTTCCCCTCCTCTCTTGCCATCTATAAATGCTCTAAGACTTTTTCTTCTTTTCTCTGACTCTTACCTTCATATTCCCTCACCACTGACCCTCTCTTCCTCTTTCTTTCTTCGGGAATTTTCTTTTTTTTTTAACCTGTTCTTCCCTATCCTCATCCAGGTCCTATCACCATTCAGTCTTCTATTTATACACCTATACCTTTACTCCTTTCAAAAAAAGATTTCAAGCAGTTTGTAGAAAAACACTGAAAATAAAACTGAGCCACAAAAACATAAGCCGTTTGCAATAATATGGATGGACCTAGAGATTATCATACTAAGTGAAGTAAGAAATACTATATGGTATCACTTATGTGGAACCTAAAATATGACACAAACTTCTTTGTGAAACAGAAACAGACTCATAGACACAGAAAACAAACTTACAGTTACCACAGGGGAAAGGGAGCGGGGAGGAATAAATTACGAGTTTGGGGTTAGCAGATACTATATATGAAATAGTTAAACACGGTCCTGCTCTACAGCATTATGTTCAATATCTTGTAAATATAATGGTCATTTAATATCCTGTAAAAAAAAAAAAAACCACGTGAAGTGAAAGTTGCTCAGTCATGTCTGACTCTTTGCAACTCCATGGACTGCACAGTCCATGGAATTCTCCAGGCCAGAATACTGAAGTGGGTAGCCTTTCCCTTCTCCAGGGGATTTTCCCAGCCCAGGGATCGAACCCAGGTCTCCTGCATTGCAGGCAGATTCTTTACCAGCAGAGCCACAAAGGAAGCCCAAGAATACTGGAGAGGGTAGCCTATCCCTCCTCCAGAGGATCTTTCCAACCCAGGAATCAAAATGGGGTCTCCTGCATTGCAGACGGATTCTTTACCAACTGAGCTATCAGGGAGGCCCTTGTTAAAAAAACCATCATGGAAAAGAATATGCATATATATATAAAACTAAATCACTTTGTGCTACTAGAAACTAACAAAACAGTGTAAATCAGTTCATTAAAAAAAGGTCTTCCTATGCACCACCACCAACAAAAAACCCCTCCAAACAGAATGCAAGACACTCAAACTAAACACAAAGTTTTGTTCTGAGTCTCCCAGCAGGCAAAGCAAAAAAAATACTCAGTGAGGTGGATTATTGTCATTGTCTGCCATCAGGAAATAACAGCTCATCGGAAACTTGCTCTAGACCTTGAAATCTGAGAAGAATCTATCTTAAGAGATCTTCATTTATTATTTTGAGAGGAAAATACAGTTGATTGGGCAGGAGACATTGTTAGAACACCGGACCAGGTCAAGGGAGAGCTGACCCCTTTTGTGGGCTAGTAGCCAATTTTTATAGTCTCAAAGACAAAGAAACTTCCTGCCGGAAGGGTGGCATTAGGTGATTGGTTAGGGTGCTATAGTGTGGGTATTTTACCTAATAGGGAGTCAGGGAGTTGGCTAGTTTAGGTCAGGGGGTCTCAAGGCAATAGCTGTTATGGGGCTTAGTCAGTTCCAGAGATGACCCTGGTACAGGGCCCCACATCTGTGACCTTGGTATAGGGCTCCACAATCCCCACTCTTTTTATTTATGGGTCAAATCTTTGGCCCCTTAACACCCTGCTTGTGACTGAGTGACTATCTAGCCCCATCTCAGGCCATGGGGACTCAGGTCACCGGGGAAAGGGGTGATGACTGCTCCAACTTCTTTAGGCTGAACAGGGATGTCATAGGGTCCTGGGTCATCATAGGGATCTTTATATAGGAAATACTCAAAAAGTAATGGCCAGTATCCTCAACAGAAACAGTAAGTAAACAGACATTATTCATGTCTTATATCAGTTCTCAGTAATACCCATGGGCATGATCTTAAGGTACAACTTTGTAAAAAATAATAATTCTAAATAAAAAATAATAATTGTTAGGTAGAGGAAGAGGTGGAAGTAGTGCACTTTGATCTGGTATTTCTCAAACAGATCCCGAGACATCAAATTTCTCTAAGAAATTAATTTTGTATTTTCCTCTCAATAAACTGAAAATAAAGTTAAATAAGAATGTCCTGAATTATCTGGGTAACAACCTTAAAACTAAATACAACAACACAACTCAGGGCCTGTGTTTATACTTCCAGTCATGTTGATGCCAAGGTACCACCTGAAGGTTAGTGTTTACTTTTTATTGGCAGTGTTTCACAGAGGTGCCTGAATGGATTCTCTGGGATCCATAAGAAGTTTTTTACTTTAAAAAGGGTCTGTACATGGCTCAATTTTGCAAATCATTGCATTTGCCTATCCTGCTGAAAAATCAATGACTTCAGTTGGACTTGTACAGAAAGCCTGGTTACAATAGCTAAGAATCTAGAATTTTCCAGGTCAGCCTCAATGTCTCATATTTTTATTACGAGTAAACATGAACCATTAAATATATGGAACCTAAGTGTGAGGTAATCTGTACAACTCTGTAAGATTTCCCCCCATATCTGAAACTAATACAATATTATAAATCAATTACACCTCAATTAAATTTATAAAACAAAACAAAAGAAACACCTCTCCCTGCCTACCCCCATAAAATAGTTTTTCAAAATCTTTTGTTAAGCCTTTCTCAATTTGGGATTTTTAGAAACATGGTTATTACATATGTCAGACAATTCATAGCTAAGAATATTAACATCAACCAAAAAACAATACCTCTTATTTTTCAAT
Organism: Bos taurus; assembly: GCF_002263795.3. Lineage (NCBI taxonomy): Eukaryota > Metazoa > Chordata > Mammalia > Artiodactyla > Bovidae > Bos > Bos taurus. The sequence continues at coordinate 39,347,863 of NC_037346.1, read as the reverse complement.
AGTAAAAAGGCAACAATATTGCTCCACATATGGAAATGGCAAAATTTTAGTTTTAAAGCTAAAGAGTACTTTTGTAACTTTTCTATAAAGTCAAAAATTATTTCAAAATAAAAAGTTTAAAAAAAATAAAGAAAGAAAGAAAAAAAGAGCTCAACTCGTCTTCTTACCACCCAGTTTTGCCCAGAGATGGAGGGGGAAAGTATCTACAGGCTCTCCCTTCAATTTCATCACAACTTCTGGACTGAATTCTACAATTAGGGGCCCCTTCTTGTCTCACCATAAAGTTACCAAATGTCAAAAATTAACATACGCAATTCCTAGATTCCATGTATTCCAGAGAATCTAATGATCACAACAGAATGAACTCTGGGGTAAGGGTGGCTCCTGGCTGGGAGACTCCTGGGCACACTTTGGTAGCATTAATTTTGTTGCCTGGGATCAAGGTTATTTGCTTTCCCTGCCTTCTTCTGAAGTAGCCCTTTTTCTTTCTTATTTGATTGTTAGGCCCAGAGAAAACATACCCCCCAAAATAAGGATACTGTCCTACAAATAAGACATGAGTCAGCCAGGGGAATTTCCTTCCTAGGTATGTTCCCCAAGTCCCAGGCTACCCTTCTACTCACCGTTTCTCGTACAAAAGGTTGGCTACCATGCTCATGAGGGTGTAAGGTTTGATCTGCCGGCCTTCCTTCAGCTCATACAGGTTCAGCCGGAACTTGAGGCGCTGGGCACTGTGGTAGAAGGAGACAGTGTGTTAGCAAGTAATTGCTGAATGTCCCCTGTGTACACCTCATGGAGGTCAGGAGATGCCTAAGGAGACACACAATCCCAAACCTGCCAAGAGACTCCTCCCCGTCTCCCAGTGATTTTCTTACCTGAAGTCCAGCCTCATGCCCACTTTGAGGTTTTGTCCAACACTTCTACCTGTAAACATGCCACTCTGCTAACCTTTTTCCTCATTCTTTTTTTGAGGTGAGAAAAGGGGAGTAAAGAAGCGGATTCCCAACCCCCCCCCACCCCCCCACACACACGTTTTTGAGGAATAGTTTATACAGCACACTCTGGACAGGAGCCTGAATGCAGACATAGTGATGGCAGCTTACAGTAGAAAGAGCAGTAAACTGAGAGAGCTGACTTGGGCTAAGTCTTCCTCTTCCCACTTAATTTTCCATTCCTAAGATGGGGACAAAGTAAGTCATCTGGCAGTGAGATAACGTATGAGTGTTAATAAACAGCAGCAGCTGCACTATTGGACCGAAAGACACCTAAGCAAAGAGGCCACGCCTCCTCCAGTGCCATGGCAGAGCTCAGGGACAGGCCCTGCAGGGAGCAGACCAGTGACAAGACTGCTGGAAGCGGAGCGCTGAGTCACAGGACCCCAGAAGAAAGACACAAGCCTAAGCGTCATCGAGGAAAATGAGGCCCAGCAAAATTAGCAGTGACTGCCCACAAACATGCAAACTTGGCGAGAGAAGCCTCCTGAAGAAAAGAAAATAGTGTGAGGGGAACAGCTGTGATTGGAGACAGGAAGACTAATGGGGGCCTCACAGTGACAGGAACACTAAGCCATCATTCTCTGATTCCACCAGCACTGGGATAAAAGGACTGGTTGGTTCAGATCTCAGGAAGAATATCCAAGTTATATATATTATTGAGACTTTAGGAAGGTTTAAAGGAAATGAGAGAAAAAAATTCCTGACAAGCTCCCATCCACATCTGTTGTTGTTCAGTCGCTAAGTTGTATCCAACTCTTTGTGACCCCATGGACTGCAGCACGCCAGGCTTCCCTGTCCTTCACTATCCCCTGGAGTTTGCTCAAATTCATGTCCATAGAGTCAGTGACGCTAACTAACCATCTCATCCTCTGCTGCCCTCTTCTCCTTTTGCCTTCAATCTTTCCCAGCATCAGGGTCTTTTCTAATGAGTCAGTCCTTTGCATCAGGTGATCAAAGTATTGGAGCTTCAGCTTTAGTATCAGTCCTTCTAATGAATATTCAGGGTTGATCTCCTTTAGGATCAACTGGTTTGATCTTGGAGTCCAGGGGACTCTAAAGAGTCTTCTCTAGCACCACAATTCAAAAATATCACATCAGGAATTATCAATCTTCTAAGAACTATGTCCAAGAAGTGCTGCTTCTTAGGCCACCTGTAACCCCATCTTCCCTCTTGAAACTTTGACCCTGACTCTTTTCCTCTTGTCTCTCTTCTTACCCCACTACTGAATATACAGCTCAGCTCTTGAGTTGTCACTTATTTTTTCTCTCTATACATTTTGTCTCTCTGTAATCTGTTCTCATAGATTTAACAGATCACCAAAGCCTATCCAGCCCTGAGATATAATCTCAAGACCTCAACTGCTCACAGAATGTTTCTACTTGGCTTGTCACTTCAAAATTGGTATCAAAATCAAAGTCATCACCTTTCCCCTAAAACTAGTCTTCTCAATTTCAGTCAACATGCTCAAAACAAAAATCATCTTTGAAACATTTCTAGATTGCCTACATGTCAAGTACTAAACTAGACACTTAACAGATAAAAAAGACAGGAATCCCAACCTCAATGCACAACTCTTTGGCCTCACAATATCCAAGTAGCCACTTAGGTAAGTCAGCAACAACTCTCAGAAATGCCTTCTTTTCCTTTCCCACTACACCACCCCGTTATGACCACAGCCCTCACACCTCACAGAATCCTTATTTCATCTCCCCAATTCTCCCTTCTCTCACAAAATCACTGTCAACTAAATAGCTACTCTAGCAGTTAATATGCACCAGCTCATTATGGATTAATTATCTTTCGATATGCCTGCCTTGTCTCCCAACTAGACCACTTGTAGTTCTTTAGGGACTGAGCATGAGCTTTGGCCTCAGAAATTGGGATCCTGGGAGTCAGTCATTAGCTTACAACTTGAGCAGTAAGACTCTCTGATACCTTGTTTCCTCATCTGCAAAATGGGAGAGCAACATGGTGATGTATGTCCTTAAGAAGATTAAGGTCCATGAAGATAAGGTGCTTTCCACAGTATCTGGCTCCGAGTAAATGCTAACCTGGTTAGGATCCACTCTATCGTTAACAGTGTTCGACAAAGTCTCAGATTCAGTGGTAGTGTTCAGTAGAAGACTGACACCCAGGCCACTCATCCCGCTAGGCAAGGCTAGTCCAAGAAGCGTGGGTGTGGGTGGGAACCCCCGACACTTACACTGTCTGGACGTCGGTGGCAAGACCCGCCAGGCCGATGTACAGTCGGTCGCCCATGGGAAAGATCTTCTGGAAGTCCGTGGTCACCATCTGGGCCTGGATCCCGAAGCGCCTGTCAGCAGCGATGGCCACACAGTTCTTCCCCTTCATGGCCATGACGGCCCCTCCGTTATAGGACATAATAGACTGAAGCAAACAGAGCGGAGGGGCTCAGCTCGAGGGGCAAACAAGGCCATAGCACCCAGCGCAGCCCCTGATTCGCAGGCTCCTCTACGCACCGTCCTCCACTCTGGAGGCGCCTGGATACCCTGAACTCCAGCTCTGAGATTAGCGCTGTGAGGCTTCGAGGAGCCCCATTTCCCGCCGCTGTCCTCACCAAGGTTCGCACCCCCTTCAAACTGAAGTGGCTTCCTTCAATCGACCACCAGGCCTCTCGACCTCCCAAACTTCCCATGACCTCCCCTCCCCATTCCTCTATCCCTACCCCAAGTCCCTCTTCTTTGCTCCCTGTCTCACCATGATTGCGGTGTGTTAGGACCTCCAATCGCCACAATTCCAGCAAACCTGCTAAGGGCCTCTCTACGCAACCACCCTCGCTGCTTTCTCTCTATTGGCTGAGAGGCCGACCCTTCCGGAACATCTTGATTTTCTATTGGCTGTGTATCTTTGTCAGTCACCAGTACAGGAGTTGGGTTGAGAAGCCAAAACCTAGGTAAGGAAAGCGCAAAGTGAAAAGTCACTGTGAGTGCGGAAGAGCTCGGCGTCGCGGTGCAATCTGGGATAGTGGTGGACCCAGTCTCTGGAAGCCAAAGACGCCGGCCGGAACCTCCGTCCACGTGGGCTGGTGAAACCCGAAATAAAGGGCTTTGGCTCCAGTAAAGGGCAACCGGGTTGGTTAAGGGCACGCTGTGCGGTCGGGGATACTACTCTTGAAGCTTGTTTCATTTATTCACTCCAGAAATCCTTACGTCTGTTGTATGCCAGGCACCATGCTAGGCTCTGGACATGCACCGGACTAGAACAGTGTCCGGTATTTGGGAGGCGCCCGTAAAGTGCCTATTTACTGTTGGAGAGGGGCGCTGGGAGGGCGTCGCAGATATTCTGCGGCTGCAGGGGTTGGGCTGCAAAGGGGGCATTTGGAAGCTGCAGGTCGACTTCACGAAGCCTCATTATCAGATCACCCTGAAGAAGAACGTTCCAGACTTCCCCAAGTCTAAGATCCAGAGGAAGCAGGCGACAATTTCGCCAGCCCCAGCCACCCCCGAGCCAATGCAGGGCAGGCTGCACGTCCCGCCTGCTCCCACCCCTAGATCGAGACCCTTCCCTTTCTCCCTTGGGTCTGACTTCTTTCGTCCCGTAATGGGATTTGTTCTGAGTCTTCCGCTGTCGCAGGCTCACGCCCATTGACTCGGCTCACCGCCACTGCAGTAGTTATCATAGTCTCTGTGGCGCAATCGGTTAGCGCGTTCGGCTGTTAACCGAAAGGTTGGTGGTTCGAGCCCACCCAGGGACGTCTCCTTTTTCCCACCATAAAAAAGGAAAATCTAAAGGCATTATTCAGTCAACCGCTGTAAAGCCAAATTTTGTATTGAAATAGCAGAGACAAAGCTTTTTCTATAGGTAATCAGGGGGTCATTGTGATTGAAAATTCGTTGTTGTTCAGTGAATGACAGTATTTCTACCGCACTTCCCTCCGCCACCTACCTCCAACCCCGCCCCCAAATTGGATTGCCGGAAAAGCCAAGACAGGTTTTTGTCTCACCGTGCAACACGTTTCAGGTTGCATTTTTCGTTAAGAGTAAGAATGAATTTGCAGTGGAGATCGGTCAGTTTTCCACTGTCTGCCTCTATTGATGTTACAATCTCGAAATGTTACATTCGGAAAGGAAGAAAATAGCGCGAGAGACAAAGGCAGTGACAAATTGAGGGATGAAGAGAAAGGTGAGAAAGGGAGAACACAGCTGTGGTATACGCAGAGAGAAAGAGGAGACATGACAAATAGGCGTAGTGGAAGGAAGACCTGGGGAAAATGGAGAAAGGGAAAAGAGGCTCAATATGAGAAGCACGAGAAAAAGGAGTTGGACAACAACAAAACAGGTTCTTTTTCTAGAAATACAGAGATGTGGGGAAGAAGATGGGGAAATAGAAGCAGAATCTAAGGACATTGTTTTGGGGAGAGAGGAGTTAAAGAGCACAGAGGTAAAGATAGTCATAAAATGTCTAGAGGAGCTGCACTCTCCTAACATTGTCATCCTCTTCCAGATCTTACCACCACAGTATCTCTTAGTATATGTGCTGGAAATAATTACCTAGATTCCCGAGTTTCTGCCCTCCGGAAGCTTTTGGTCTATGACAGACAGTGACTCTTCTGGTGAAGAGTCTGTCAGCTAGGTGACCTCCTGATATACTACAACTAACACAATCGAGGGGAAGCTTTGGCACCTCATGTCTGCCAGAGATGCATCCCTGGGCTGGGAGTGGCAGACTCGGCTTGCTTTTAGGAGGCGCTCTCTCAAGCCGTTCCCTTCCACATTTGATCTCTCCTCAAGGTTGGGCTCAGAGGAGGCCTCTTTTGAAAGCCTTCTTCACTGCTCATCCACCCTTACAGGGGAAGGGAAGGAATGGGAGTGGTAGGTGGTAGCAGCAAACCCGAGGGATACACAGTGCCCACAGAAGCTAACAGGACAGGCTATGTAACACTCCAGCTTGCCCCCACTGCTCTGTGAGTGCCCTGTGGGCATAAGCCGGGCTCATCAGCTTTACATCCCCTGTGCTTAGTGCAATATTTGACAGCGGCACATGACAGGTGCTTCTTGGCTGGGAAACCAGAGAACTTCAGAATTGAGAAGGGTTTGGTCAGAAGGTTCCCCCGATAAGCCAGAGAGGCCAGGGATGTGGGGACTGGAAAGTGACTGAAGTGACTAAGATGAAGTTGCAGTAGTAGTGGGGGCTTCAGCATGCTTCTTCTGTCTTGTGGTTTGTTTGTGACTGATGCTTAATAACTATCTGAGGAACCAGTGAACCGATTCCCAATGAGCACGGTGGCACCCTCCGGCAGCACTCCAGGATTAAAGGACCGCAGTGGGGACTCAAAGGGACATCAGCCTACTTCCCCTTAGCTGATAGCCTCCCACCCTCATCCAGGCAGCCCCTGAGTGCCCCCTGTGGATCATGGGTGAGACGGAGACCTTCGCGAAGCCTCTACAGGTTTCTCTCGCCCGGGATCTTCTAGCTTGAAAGGAGTCGCAGATCAAGAGTCCCAGCTGCTCTCCCCTCCGGCAGGGGGACTGGGGGACTGAAGAGGATTCCCGAGTCTTCCCGGGCAGAGTCCACGATGCCCGCAACACACCTGCTCTAGGGACAGTGGGCGTGTCCACGCCAAGAGCCCCCTTTCAGTGAAGGGCGGGAACTCTGGGTCTCCCAGCACGAGGAGGGAGAGGACAGCAGGTGATCGAATCTTCCCCTGACCCTACTCCCAAGGGTAGTCAGACCACCAACCCCCTCCCCGGGCGGAAATCTCTCCAGCCCTTCCTCTTCACCCCCACCCCCGTCCCCACTCAGTGAGTGTGGGCCAAAGGCTAAAGCTGGGGTCACTTGGAGGCCAGTGTCCACAGGTCTCCTGGTCACTAGCCAAAGGGTGAAAGCATTCAGTCCGGGGGCCTCAGCTTCCGATCTGCCTGGACTGCCAAAGAGGAGGGAAGGAGGAAGAGGCAGGCGGGTCCGATCCGTGCTGAAGATTTCGTTTCCTAATTTCCTAACTTGAGCCACCCACCGTCAGTGCGCTTAATGGCGCTTCTGGCCGAGTAATCGAGCTCTTTGGAGCGACTGACATAATGACCATCCCTAATAAATCCTGAATAACGAATACGCAAATCGACCGTCCTAATGAGGTGGGCCCACCGTAGTCTCCATAAAGTAATATCGATCGGCTTCCCCAGCTCCGGCCTCAGCTGCTGCTCCTAGCTCTTCCAAGCTCCCTGCTAGTTCTCTCCTCCCGGCAGGAGCCACTGGAGACCGAAGCCCGGAACGACGGTCGGAGTTGGCGGGCACCAGCGGCCTTTGCGCTCGCCAGGGAGAGCGAGGCGCACCAGCAGTGCAGAGCTCAGAGCGCAATCGGCGTGCGGGCGAAAAATGCGGGAATCAGTGCCCCGCAGAGAAAAAGCGCGGGCCCACATCCGAGCCCCAGCGCCCCGTTTTCGAATACATTCGGGTCTCTCGCCTTCGGCCAGATTATTTTGTCCCGGGCCCGGAGCCTAAGCTGCTGCCTCAGCTTGCCTCCCGGCCCAGGTTGCGTCCCGTTCTTCGCCCAAGCACACCTAGGCGCCAGCCTCCACCACAGCAAACGAGCCCCGGCCGCGAGACGGCCCCCCAGGCCTCTGCCTCCGTCCTCCCGGCAGTTGGCGCCCCCGAAGCGGCCGGGTTGGGTCCCGGACGCAGCGTTTTAGAGCTGGTGATCGGGCGGCCGAGGGGGTCAGGGGCTGGGAAGGAGTCGCTCGTTCTCACTCATGCAGTTATTAATTTCAAGGGAGTGTCACTTAGAGTGAATGAAAATAACCCGGACGCGTGGCCAGAAGCGTCGCGTCCCCCGCCCGAGCACAGCGCCCTTTGGTCGAGGCCGAGACGTGGAGGACTGCAGAGCGAGTCACATTTCAGTCGAGTCCTCATCTCACCAGTTTCCAGGCGCCCCAGCTAGGGGCGAGGACCGCAGGGTCTGGGGGAAAGGGGTGCGCACACATATTTTGGGGACAGAGGTTAGTTGAGGAGGGTGACAGAGAAGAGAATTCATCCTCCAGGGTCAGGGGCTGTTGAAAAGAGTGAGGTCGTAGTCTAGTTTTGGGGGGCCCGGCACCGCGTTGCGGGGGGGGCAGCCGCGTTAGCCTCTCCCCCATCTCCTCTTCCCTCTCCGCAAACACCCTGAAGGAATGAGGTCACGTGGGTGAGTAGTGGGCGGGACCTACTCTTGTCTGGAGGAAAAAAGCCATTTTGTCCCCCCCCCCCGAGTCCCGGTCCCTCCCCTCCCCCCTCCGTCCCCTCCCCTCCCCTTTCTCCCTCCCACCCCAAAGCGCTTTCACAAACTCCTTTCTTACCATAGGTTTCTCCCCTCCCGCCGCCCGAGCGAGCGACACGGCTGCGGCCCCCCTCCCCTCCCTTCCCTCCCTCCCTCCCATCCCCCCCTCCCCGAGACCCACCGGACCCCGAACCCAGGTAAGCGGACGCAGTCTCCCCTCTCCTCTCTTTCTCCGACCCTGTAACCATCTGGGGACTGGGACGCGGGCCGGCACATCCTTCTTTACAAACCCCTGCCCGGGGAGGCTCTGAGCCCGGCCTGGTCTCGCGTCTCCGCCCCACCCCCGCCGGCCCCTCTCCTAGCTCGCCCCGTCCGCCTTTCTTTCTCCTTTTTTCTCTCCCCTTTTCCTTTTCCTCCCTTCCAAGATGGCCGAAGTGGGTTCCCCCTTCTAACGATTTGGCGTCTCCTCGACCACCACCTCTTTGTGCTGCAGCCCCCCTAGACCCTGCTCCCTAGGTAGCGAGGGGGAGGGTCCGAGGCAACCGCGGGGCTTTGGGGCTCCGCGCTGGGGCGGATCTCTGCCCCCCTAGCCCTCCCCACGAGTTAGAGCAGCCCCTGGCTCTCCCCCAGTACTCCTTTCGGTCTGGGGAGGGGTCGCTCTCGGTTTCTTCCGTGGGCATTGAGGCGTCGTGGACGCGCGAGGGCTTCGAAGCCGGGAGGAAGGGGACGAGCTTTTCGATCGCTGCGGGGTCGGAGGAGGGCGCTCTTCCCTGCCGGGCGCCGTCCTCTCGGGCACCTCCCCCAGTCGCTCCCTTTTCCCCCCAATCCCGGGACTGGGCGCCCCGCCCCCTCCCCGAACCACCTCAGCGGAGCCTCTTTCTCCGGAACACCCCTCCTTGGGGCCCCGCCGAAAGTTTGGCTCTAGGGAAGGTAGGAGCGGCCACCCGGTAACTGGGGCCTCTGATCGTCAGACCCAGGCTCCTGGGGAAGCCGGGGTGGAGGGGGTAGAAGGAAGATGGGGAAGATTTATCGCGATATTTCCTATCGCCCGCAGAGGCGGGAGGGGTTTGGCCGGCTGGCCCCACTTGCACTGGGTAGCCCGACTGCCCCCCCTCCCTAGATCCTCTTGCTTCTAGTTCTAAGGGGGTGGGACCCCTCAACTAGCAGACAGCCCTGCCCCCCTATCTCCACGGGGGGCCCAGCGTGCCTCTCTCCCTCCCCCACTGCCCCCATCTGCCCAGAATTGCTCGGGATGGCTTGAGGTAGGGGAGGAGGCCCGGGGATGGCGAATTTTTCTGTAAATATTGTGGAGGCGTTGCCCCGCGCTTCCCCCTGGTCTTTGTCTCTCAGAGACCCCCGCTTCTCCCGCCGCGCTGCCTTAGTCTCCAGGGCTCCCTGAGGCTGGGGTGGGGTGGGGAGGTGGTCTCCTGGTGGTGTTTCACTCCGTTCTTACGCCTCCTTCTCTGGGCCTCTTGCAGTTTGTTCCTGAAACTCTCATTTCTCTTCTTCCTCCCCCCTCTCCACTCTGTTCCAAGGTGTTAGTACTTGGAGAAGGAGCATAAAGAAAGCTCTGTTATAGCTTTCTGGTGGGGAGGTTTTCCCAGGGGTTTCTTGGTTTGGAGTTGGGGGTTGAGGTCTTAGAGCTGTCTTTGGAATAATGCAGGAAACAGGCCCGAGGTAAGACTCAGGACTTGGGATCCAGAGAGAGTGTAGCTAGGTGGGGTTCAAGTTGAAGTCTTTTGCGGGGGGTGCTCTCTGCTGCTCCTGGTCTTCCCTGGAAGATCTTGGTTGATGGAGCTGTTGCCATGGGAATGGAGAGAGCCTGAACACGAAGAGGTGACATCTTTGTGCAGGTTGGATGCCCACCTCACTCCTCCAGCCTCTGGCCCCCAGAGTGGAGGTTGCGAGCCGTACTGCCTTTGTTGCCGGAAGAGTTATGTTATAATTTATCCTGGGTAGACCGGGGATGCACAAAAGGTTAGTGTGTGTTTGTAGCTCTGGTTTCAGGCAGGGATGTCAGACTGTGTGCTTCTTGGGGTGGGTGGGAGTGGTTTGTACATCTGGCAAGCGTGGGCCTGGCTCTGGTCTGGCTCTATGTGTGATGGGGTGTGTCTGTGTGTGTGTCTGGCCAAGTGTCTGGCCGTGTGTGTTGAGAGTGGGAGAGAAAAATGGAGGGGGTGTGTCTGGCTGTGTGTGCATATGTGTGTGTGTGTATCTGGCAGTGTGTAACTGTGTATATTTTGGATATTTGTCTTTGTTTGATCTTAGGACACTGAGAGGTGGGAGGGGAGGGAGGCTAGAGTGAGCCCGGCTTCAGGAGACTAGAGGACTCTTTCGATGCTTCTGGCAGGAAGAGCACTCAGGGGTCAGGGAACACAGAGTTTGAATGTCCCAGGCATACCTCCACCCCCGGCTCTTTCTGCACACACACAAATCCGCAGGCTTCCACAGCTGAACCCACAAGGCTGGGAGAGGGATGGTCTTCTGGGATCCAGTACATTCTGGCTCCCTGAGCTTCCATAGAGCCTGCTTCCCTACCTGTATTAGGGAAGTTGGGTGAGGCCATTAGCCTCTGCCCGCTCTTCCTACTTCAGAGAGAGACTGTCCTCATGGTTATGTTTTGACCCTGACGGCTCACTGAATGGTCTTCTGATGGAACCTGGAGTCCTTCTGCCTGCCTGGATGGAGTCAGACCAGGCTTATTGATTCCTTAAATGAGTGGGAAGCCTAGCATGGGTGCCAGTCTGTAAAGAGCACTGGAATAGGAGTCAGGCTGTGTCTAGTCCTAGGACTGCCACTGGGTGACCGCTTGACCTGAGACAAGTCACCTCTTTCTGAGCTTCTTCATCTGTAAAGTGAAAGGACTGGACAAGATGCTTTCTAAGATCCCTTCCACTTCTGTGATTTTAGATGTCTGGATGTGACCCCGAGTGACTTTTCCCAAGACTTGGAGATTTTCTAGTAAGGGAGTTGGGTGAATTTCATGTGGGGGGAAAGCAGAGCAAAGAATCCTAAAGCTGAGAATCTGAAGGAGCAGAAGGCGATCTCTGGGTTATCAAAGATTGGCTATTTCTCAGGGGAAAAAGAAAAAAAAAATAAACTGACAAAGAAGTCTGAATTAGAGGGGAGCTTCCAGAAAAAGCCTGGTTAGAATGGAGATATAGGGGGTTGGTTTAGTGAGTAGGAGGCTTTGAGAAAGGGTAAAGATTCATGCCAGATTTGGATGACACGGAGGAGTTGGGGTTGAGTCCTGGGTGCTGATCAAGCTCCTTTCCTGCCACTGTAGCTGAAACCTGGGGGCCAGGAGCAAAGACTATTCCATCATCATGGGGCCAGACGGTACTGAAGGACTTGGCCCCCAGTTGAGGGTGGGAGATGGTGCTCAGGTTCACTGTGGGGATGTGGTTGGAACTGGCCCCCAAAGCGCTGCAGGGCACTTGCAAATGGCGCGGTCTCCCTTTTCTGCTTCTTGGGACTTGTCTCTTCCTTCCTCTCTTAGGCTCTGCCCTAAGGTGATGGGAGCTGGAGGTCCAGCCAGTTGTAGCTGGGGAGGAGCTAGGTGTCAGGTGTGGGGTCCTGAGGCCTCTTGGGGGGAGAAAGACAAGGCGGATGAGGGAACTGAGCTCCTGTTTACAGTTGTTCTTGGCACCTGCTGGCAGGGCCCTGCAGGTAACCATGGCAACCAGGTGAGGAGCCAATCAGTGCTTCTCCCCACCCCCAGCTCCAGAGGTAACAGTCTGAGGCCCCTGGAGATGGGAGAGGGGAGCAGGGAGTGTGGCAAGGGGGCTCATTTCTTAAAGCGAGAGGGAGGAACATTTCACTCAGTAAGGACCACAACTCTTGCCTTCACCCGTGCATCCAGAACTGAGCTCAAGCGGTAGTCTCGGTCTGAATTCTCACAAGTGCTTGCAGAAATTAGAGGGTGAGCATCACTGAGCTCCTGCATGTTGAGGCCACAGTTGGCCTGGCAGGACCTGGATGAATGGGAGGATGGGAACTCTTTTTGTTTTGGCTGCGCCTTGCAGCATGCGAATAGTTCCCCATCAGAGATGGAGCTCACGCCCCCTGTGGTAGAAGTGCAGTCTTAACCACTGGACCACCAGGGAAGTCCCTGGAAGGGAGTTCTTAAGAGCCAAGTGTCTGTTTTGGAAACACAGTGAATATGTGAATGAGGTGGCTAAGGCAGTGTGTGTGGGAGAGAGGGAGAGAGAAGAGGGCATGAGATTTTCCAGTTGCAATCTAGACCCTTGGGCTTCCCCGTGGCTCAGATGGTAAAGAATCCGCCTGCAGTGCGGAAGACTTGGGTTTAATTCCTGGGTTGGGAAGATCCCCTGGAGGAGGGCATGGCAATCCACTCTAGTACTCTTGCTTGGAGAATCCCCATGGACAGAGGAGCCTGGTGGGCTACAGTCCATGGGGTCACAAAGAGTCAGACACAACTGAGCGACTAAGTACACACAATCTGATCTGGACCCTCAGCATTAGCAGATCCCCAAAGTTTTCTTCTTGGCTGTGTACACACACACATACACACACACACACACACACACACACACACACAGACACACACACGACAGGTAGTCACACGAAGTACCTTTGGAGGCCCAGCAGCATGTACACACAGCATGGATATTATACACACTCAGCGAGTTAGCCACTTGGAGTCTGTTCCCTCCTCTGGATGGTTGTAATAATATTTGGGCATCTTGCCAGGGGTTACTGTGGGAATAACCAAACTGTATAGTAGCCAGGAAGGTTTCTACATAATTATGAAGAGGGGACCCATGCAGGGAGGGCTGGCTGAGGGGGCGGAGACCCCTTTCCTTCCTCAGGCAGGTCTGGGCTGCTGCATGCATGCTGGCTCTGGGCTTGCGTGTTCCCCTCTGTCTGCCCTGCAGCTTGGTGTCTCTCCCACATGTGGTCTTTGTGTCTCTCTCTCTCTTTTGGTCTCTGGACAGCCTCTGTTGGCTGTTTGGGTCCTGGCCAAACTCATCCTGGGGTCTCTATAGTAACTGCTGATTCCCAGCTGTGAATTTCGGGTCCTAGAAAACCCAATGTGTTGGCTTTAGAAATCTTTCTGGAAAGGAGAGAAGGATGTATGTTGTAAAAGAGCTCTGGGGGTTTGGCTGCCCTCCCAGGCCCCGCCCCATGGGCTTTTCCTCTGGGAAAGAGGACAGAGGTACCGTGGCTGCTGGCTACAGGTTGGATTTCTGAACTAAGAAGTAAGCACATCAGCTAGTCCAGACCTGGGCTTTGCCTGTCCTCCCTGGACCCAGCCAGGGCCTGGCTGGGTGCTTGGTGGGCTGTGGACAGAACTTTCTGCCTGGCTTCGGCGGGCCTCCCTGACGGCCTATAGCCTGTCACTGGGCAGCTTGTGGCCAGGCCGCGGATGGGAGAAGATGGGCAGGTGGCGGTGCCCACAGGCGGAGATTCCCGAGTGTGCCTGGGAGGGGCGTCGTGCAGCAGGCCACCCATCAGGGCGCGCGGTGGCCTCCCTGTGGAAGCAGCAGTGACAGGCGTTTTAACCAGACCCTTTGCAGTTACCTGCAGAGTCTGGGGCTGGGCTGGGGGTCGGGCTGGAGCTGTATGTTCCCAACTTTGGGGGCCTAAGGGCCATCCTAGGTATTTCCTGCTGGAGCTCCAGGCCTAGAACCTGTGTGGTCGGCATGTGGTGTGTTTCCAAGGAGCTGCTCCAGGGCCAGGCCGGAGCCCAGGGATAGTTAGTGGGATGCCCTCTTCAGACTTAGGGTGTTCATTCCCCCCGTGTTCCCACGGAAGGAGGCTTCCTGGAGCAGTGATGGGAGGAAGGAAGGTAGGATGGAGTAGAAAGACCCAGTCAGGAGGCTGTTTCCTCATAGCTCCCAGGGAGTTCACTTGTATGTATATGGATTGGGATCTGGGAGATTTTTAAAAACTCTGTTCTCTTCCATTTTCCCGCCTCCCCACATCCTCTGGAGAGTTGAGTGGTGCTTCCTGTGGTCTAACTTCAGTCCTTCTGCTGCTCCTGAGATAGAACCTGAGCTTGTTGCTCAAGGTCACAGGAATCTCCAGAGCCCTCAGTGAACACTCAGAGGGGGTCAGAAAGAACCACCCCAGTCTGGCTTTGGAGGGAAAGGAGGGGGCCATGGGCCCAGGGAGAGATGTTGCCTGTGGGGCAGGCAGAGTACAGTGTGGGAGGGGCTCTTGGATCCCGGGGTTCCTGATTCCATGTTCTATTCCCCAGGGTGACGCCCCCCACCCCAGCACCATGCATCGGACCACACGGATCAAAATTACCGAGCTGAACCCTCACCTCATGTGCGCCCTCTGCGGGGGGTACTTCATAGATGCCACTACCATCGTGGAGTGCTTACATTCCTGTGAGTTGGGGTCGAGGGCTGCTCCTGGGATAGGTGGCCTCTGCCTTGAGGAGCAAACGTGTCCATGTGTCTGGTGAGGGTCCCAGGTCAAAGGGAGACTGCCTGGGAGGAGACTGCAGGGTTCAACCCAGCAGTTCATTTGGGGGACTTTTACCTGAAATCTCCACTCCCTCCTTGAGTCTCTGTGGATGACGCTGCACCCCATGAATACAGAGTGCCCTGGTGTGCACCACGGGCTGGTGACTAGGAGTCAGGGAACTGGGAGGTATCTAGTAGCTTGGCTGTTGATTTGTTCTACAAGGGGGTTTGGAACTTGGGACTCACCTTCCGCATGGTACTCGACACTGGCTTCACGCACACACACACATCTGTCCTCCCCCAAGGATAGATAAAGGGCAGTTGCCATCTGCAGAACAGGGCTGTATTGGGTCTTTGAAAGGGCCTGAGCTGTGGGAACATGGTGGAGAGGAGGGGATACCTGAACCCGGGCAGGGAGTGTGGGGGCTGATCCTGGGTTACAAAGGGGACTCTGACTCTTCCTCCTCTCTCCACACCCCCCAAGTCTGCAAAACCTGCATCGTGCGCTACCTGGAGACCAACAAGTACTGCCCCATGTGCGATGTGCAGGTCCATAAAACCCGGCCACTGCTGAGCATCAGGTGGGCCCAGCACTTCCTGCTGCTCCCACCCATCCTCTGGAGCAGCTGCCCTCTGTCCTTGCTTCCTGAAGCCCGGGGGGCAGGTGGGGGAGGAGCATCGGGCATGGACTGTCCCTTGGGGATGATGTATCCAGCTGAGAAATTCTAGAGAGGCAGAGACAGGGCCTACAAGGACCCTCATGCCTGGGCCCTGGTTCTGAGAGAGAGGTGGGAAGAGGCGGCCTAGGCTGGAGAGTCAGGGTGAGATGGTTGCCGACTGGCTCCTATGTGCTTCTTTTCAGATCTGACAAAACCCTTCAAGACATTGTCTACAAATTGGTCCCTGGGCTTTTTAAAGGTACCTGCACCCTTTGTCCCCCTGCCACCAGCTCTCACTGCCCAGCCTATTGCTTCCCCTGAACCTGCTCCCTCTCTTCCAGATGAGATGAAACGGCGGCGGGATTTCTATGCAGCCTACCCCCTGACAGAAGGTGAGTGTGTTCACATGTGTGTGCACATGTGGCCCTCCCCCTGGCACTAGGGCCAGAGGCATGGAAGGCCAGTGGGCACCACTGCACTATCTCCCATCCCGGGGTTGGGGGGAGGGCTGGGCTCACTGCACTGAGCTCTGAGATCCCTGGGTTGATGGTGGGGTGCCTGTCCCTGCTCCTAAGCTAAGCCTTCCCAGCTCGCTCCTTCTGCAGTCCCCAACGGCTCCAACGAGGACCGTGGTGAGGTTCTGGAGCAGGAGAAAGGGGCTCTGAGTGATGACGAGATCGTCAGCCTCTCCATCGAGTTCTACGAAGGTGTCAGGCAAGTCTGGCCCACACCTGGCCCTTTCAGGGTCCTAGGCAGGTCCCTCCCCTCTGCCGTCCCCCTTCCCTGGGAGGAAAGGGCACTTCCGGGAGGGCCTTCCAGATGTTTGTGTGCAGTTAGGTCCTGCCTGCTCCAGGTTTTCCCTTGCTTCATTCCTTCTCCTTCTGCAGAGACCGGGAAGAGAAGAAGGGCCCCTTGGAGAATGGGGATGGTGACAAGGAGAAGGTGAGTGCTCGGGCCTGCCCAGAATGGAGTATGGGCTGGGAGAGAGTGCTGGGGTGGACCCCAGCCCTTGGGTGCCTCTTCCCCAGCAGACAGGTGTGCGCTTCCTGCGATGCCCAGCAGCCATGACTGTCATGCATCTTGCCAAGTTTCTCCGCAACAAGATGGACGTGCCCAGCAAGTACAAGGTAAGTCCCTGGCCCCTTTTGAAACATGTGTCTTGTTTGTGGATGTGTCTGACAATCTGTGCATCCTAGTCATGGCTCATGGCTGGTTTGGTGTCACCAAGGGCTTGCGTGTTGTGTAACAGCCTGTGTAGAACAGTAACTGAAAACGACATTCAGGTGCGGCAGTCTACTTCTGCTGAAGCCAGTGTGCAGAGGTGCATGGGACCAAGACAGTGTGTGCATGCCTGCATGCTTAGAACTACGGCAGAGCTGTGTATGTAAAAACTTGGGGCCATATCTAGGGCCAGCTGGCTAGTCTGAAATTTCCAAGGAGCTTTAGGATATAGCTTCTCAAATCTGAACATACGTATGGTCCCCTAGAGGTCTTGTTAAAATGTAATTCTGACTGAGTAGACATTGTGTTTGTAGAAAGCTCCCAGGTGCTTCTGGTGCTGCTGGTTCATGGACTATTGAGGCTCTAAGACAGTAGATCCCAAACTTTGCCACATGTCAGAATCACATGAGGAGTAACTTCTCAAGATTAAAACTCGATTCACATCTTAGCAGTTAAAACAATCTCTGGAGCGGGATCCAGGCATGTTGTGATTCCACCGTGTGCCTTCTCCCTGGGGCCCTTTCTGTGCCTGTTCGCTCCTCTGGAGAACATGCCAGAGATAGAAAGGGACCCAGAGCACTGTGTGGATGGCCAGGGGTGGCTTGATGATGTGGGCATCTGCTCTGCATCCCTTCCCACCTGCTGGTCAGGAGTTATGTTGAGACAACTCTGAGAGGAAGTCAGATGCACTGGGCAACCTGAGGGATGAGGGATCACCTGCTCAGAGCCTCTTTGCCAAAAGGCTGGAGCCTTGAGCCGTCTGCCCTTTCCTCCTCCAGGTTGAGGTTCTCTATGAGGACGAGCCGCTGAAGGAATACTACACCCTCATGGACATCGCCTACATCTACCCCTGGCGGCGGGTGAGTGTGTGGGGTGGTACGAGCCTGGGCCATTACGTGGGCCACCCTGCTCTAATCAGAGACAGTTCATCCCTCGTCTCATGGGCTGGGCATGTCCAGGGTGGCCTTCCAGACCATCTCTCGCTGATGACCTTCCATACTCAGGAGGAAAAAAGGATCCTTGGGCAGACCACATGTGCAAATTTGGGTGGCCGTGGAGGAGTAAACTTTGCCTTCTGCTCTCTGGCCTCCCTCTTGCCTTTTTTCTCTGTCTCTGGTCTTACACGTGCTCTCTTCCTCTCCCGCCTTGCTTGTCAGTCCCACCTGTGTGTCTCGTCCTCCCTTTCTCCCTGTTTGGGTGCTATATGGTAAAGGTGGGTGGCTGCTCCATTAGCCTTTTTCTCCTGACACCCTCCCCTCCCCTTCTCCCTGCAGAATGGCCCTCTCCCCCTCAAGTATCGTGTCCAGCCAGCCTGCAAGCGACTCACCTTGCCCACAGCACCCACCCCCTCCGAGGGCACCAACACCAGCGGGGCATCCGAGTGTGAGTCAGTCAGTGACAAGGCACCCAGCCCTGCCACCCTGCCGGCCACCTCCTCTTCCCTACCCAGCCCAGCCACCCCTTCCCATGGCTCTCCCAGCTCTCATGGCCCCTCGGCCCCCCACCCCACCTCCCCAGCTCCCCCTGTGACAGCCGGTGGGGCCACTGCAGCTGCCAACGGGGGCACCTCAAACTGCCTGCAGACACCATCCTCCACCAGCAGGGGGCGCAAGATGACTGTCAACGGAGCTCCTGTGCCCCCCTTAACTTGAGGAAAGGGACCCTCTCCCTCTTTTTCCAGCCATGCCTCTCCACCCCTCCACTTTTTCTGGGCCCCCTTTTCCACCTCTTCTATTTTCCCCAGCTCCTCCCACCTTAGGGGTGGGGGATGGGTTTTATAAATAAATCTATATATATATGTACATAGGAAAAACCAAATATACATACTTATTTTTTATGGACCAACCAGATTAATTTAAATGCCACAGGAAACAAACTTTATGTGTGTGTGTATGTGTGGGGGGTGGGGTGTTCATTTTTAAGGGGTCTTGTGGAATTCTCTCTGTTCTTTTTGGGGGTGCCTAGAGGTGGAATTGGAGGGGCCACTTGAGGCCCAGTATCACTCTGCCCCATCCTCCTCCTGTCCCAAGACATATGGGGTGCTGAGGGGCCCCCACCAACCCCCAAAGCTTTAGGCACAACTCTAATTGGCTGTGTATGGGGCCCACTCTGTTTCTTTCCCCCTCTTGGCTGCTGTCCTACCCTTACCCTGACCAGTGCCCTCCTCCCACCATTGTTGAATGTTCAGAGAATTGCAAAGACAGTGCCTTTTACAAATGCAGCCTATCCCCTGGTTTTGAGGAGCAAGTGGGCAGTGGAGAGGGCATCTCCCTTACCTCCTCCTCCAGCAGTGGAAACTTTGTATAAAGAATAGATAGTTTTGCCTCCCCACGCCCCTCACCCCCAATGCCATGTGTGTGGCCTTTGCATCATTTATCTTGTGGAAAAGAAGATTCAGGCCACAGGAGGCCTCAGCCCTTGAACTTCCCCTGTGGGGTTAACATTGTAAACGGCCTCACTCCTTCTCCCCCTCTGCCACCCAGAAGCCTGCACTAGCAAGGCTGCTGGGGCAGTCTCTTTGGGGGCTGGAGTGGACAGGTGGAGGCGGGGTGACCTTAGGTAAGCACAGACCCCAGATGTGGCCAAAGGCAAGCAGTCCTCCAGTTCCCTCTCCACCCGCAGCTGCGGCCAAGTCAGGAAAGAGCGACAGAGACATCTAAAAGCACAAGACAGGCCAGTAAGGTCTGAGCTCCGCTCCATCCTGGAGTCAAATGGTCCACCCCCGAGGGGTAGATCCCCTGCCCACCTGTCTTTCCTCCAATGTACATAGATCGGATCGGGGAGGGGAAGAGGCAGCACTCCAACACAGCTACATGTCTGGGGCCGGGCATCCCCTGTGGGTTTGTCTGTGTTCGCACCTTGTCCTGTGTCTGAGGTGCTGTGGCTGTAACCTTCTGCCCTGGGGTGTTTGTATCTCCTGGCTTTGTAATAAATGCTGCATACTCTCTGGAGCCTGTAGTTCTTTGGGACAGAAAGGACAGGAAGGGTGGGCGGGGTCCTCTGGCCTACTCTAGTCTCTGGGCTCATCCTGCTTTGCTGTTGCTGCTAAGTCGCTTCAGTCGTGTCCGACTCTGTGCAACCCCATAGACAGCAGCCCACCAGGCTCCCCTGTCCCTGGGACTCTCCAGGCAAGAACACTGGAGTGGGTTGCCATTTCCTTCTCCAATGCATGAAAGTGAAAAGTGAAAGTGAAGTCGCTCAGTCACATCCGACTCTTTGCGACCCCATGGACTGCAGCCTACCAGGCTCCTCTGTCCATGGGATTTTCCAGGCAAGAGTACTAGAGTGGGTCATCTTGCTTTGGGGGACCCCATATGGAAGGGACCTTAATTGTTCCCTCCCTGCAGCCAGTCTGGTGTCCCCAGCCCAGGTTAAGATCCCGGAGGGGGATAGGTCTTGTCCCTCATACCTGTGACCACAAGAACACCACTCTGGGCTAGCAGGTCTCTTTAATGGCATCTTCACCGGCAGGCATCAAAGCCAGGGCCTATTCCCAGCTGCGCCAGATTGGAGACCTTGGCTTATCGGAGCAAGCCCTTCACAAACCAGCTGTGGGGGCTGGGATCCCTGGGGTGAGCCACCCCTCAGAGTGAGGAGCCCAGTTCTGCCTTCTGCACCTGTTCACTCCTGTGGGTACCATCACAGTATGGGGGCTTCTGGGTTGCCTTGCAGGTACAGAGCGCCACTGTGCGGGTCTCCTGGGCCTTGAACTTCAGTGGGGATAGGCCAGTGCGTTTGAAGAAGTGGGAGCCATCACAGAAGGGCTAGTAAGGAAAAGAAAAGTCAGAGAGACCCAACCCTACCTGCTGGGGCAGGGCAGTGCTGGTAGGGACACAGCTGAGTGACACTGACCAACTTTTGTCATCTGTAATGTGACAGTAATCAGAGTAATTTCAAGAAAATAAAATGCATAAAGGTTTATCATGCACTCTGCCAGTAGAAAGTGTTCAGTACATATGTCCTTACAGGAATAGTTTCTGGGGGACCCAAAAAGAGAATTATCAAAGCAAAATGGTATTTCGAAATGATACCTTATGTATCAGCAACTTTTATACTGATAATGGTTTTTTGGGTTTTTTTAATGGCTCCGAGTCTTCGTTGGTTCATGACATTCATTTCCTTTCCCATGTTCTTAAGGTACGAACTTCTCTGAGTGGCCTTTAAGACTGGACATCAATTTTGTTTGGCTCCAACAAACAACTGGGCATGTTCATGGGGAGTGGATGTTGCCGGGAGGGGGGTGGAAGGAAGGGGAGAAGGTGAGGTCCGACAGCAAACTGGCTGCCTGCTGTGAGCATCTATGCCCTTTCACCCCAGAAGGTGTTCCTACACAGCCTGGGTAATGGAAACAGGCCCAGACAGGTGGTTTGCTACTGAGTGGCAGAGCTGGAGCCAAGCCTCTTGCCCTTGAGTGAGGGTGGGGTAGGAGGGTGGATGGGGGAAGTGTGCAGATAAAAGTCAGCAAACTGGCCCCAGAGGGCAAGAGGCAGAGAGACACAAAGGGCCCGCCAGTGCCAGGACTCACTGGCAGGCAGCAGAGCGCCATGCTCATGAGCAAATCGGTAGCAAAGCAGGACTTCGGGCCCTGGGCTGCTGACAGACACCACATCATGCGGTTTGGAGTTCTGAGCCAGTTCTGAGCCAGCTCAGGAAGGAAAGGGGCCCAGAGGCTAAGAATGTGGGGCAGGTTCCTAAGGGATGGAAGGCTCCTGGGACAGGAGAGGGGAGCAGGCAGCCAGAATGACAGGACAACAAGAAACCAGGGAAGTCACAGAAACTGAAAAAGGGAGAGTTTTCAGGAGCAGACGCCAGGAAGGGGCATACTCGGGGACAGAGAAGCTGCTCAGAGTCTTCCTGATGTTGAGGTCTGAGGCCTGGGAACCCAGATGCTTCCCAGGAAGAAGGAAAGAGGGGAGAGAGAGAGGCAGGCAAGCCTTTCTGGGCAGAGCTGGGAGCTTCTGAAGAGGACAGAACTCTGGCCCCACCCACCTGCCCCAGGACTCAGTTTCTCTCTCTTTGTCTCCATCTTGAAGGCTGGATGCAGAGAACTGGGAGCTCAGGGCTGGCCCAAGAATATCCCCACCCACACCCTTGTGATCCCTCAGGTATATATGGGAAAAAGGAATGTCTTGAAGGGGAGTTCCTGGGCCACACATGGTGTCCCCAAACCACAGATGTGATATGTCAACGGGGAGGGGGATACAGGTCTCTCACCTGCTTTTTGCTGCGGCCACACACACACCACCTGTAGGTTTTCCCAGCCACCAGCTCCACCTTGATAGGTGTTTTTAGGGCCACCACGGACTTGGCTGGGGTTTTGGGGAACCATCGGGCCTGTGGCAGGGAAGATGAAAGGTCAGCACATGCCCTGGAAGCACTTTTCTTGCCTGTGGCCATGTCCAGCTTTCCCAGGGCCCTGGCTGGTGACAGGCTTTCTCTGCATGAGGCTGATCTGACTCCACCCTGCAAGGACCATGCCCCACCCCCAACCACCGTGAGGCCCCCCAAGCTCAGGATAGGGAAGAGATTTCAAGGCTACGAAACCACATATGTTTCAGGGTCCAGGCTTTCCCTTCAAGCCCTGGCTCTCACCCTGGTGCCAGGGGTGGAGGGCCAGGATCCTGCCAGCCTTGGCGAGCCAATGGCACCTGGGATTCGGTTTATCAGGCACCAGGGTCCCTCATGCAGAAGCCTGCTCCCCATCCTCTGCCCTCGGGTCACCCCATCTCCTCTGAGCCAGGGCGAGGTGACCATAGATAGACAAGGGAGTCTCAGGCTGGAGTTTACAAAGCAGGGCTGACCTATTCTGGTTTCCTCCTCTGGTCTCTACCTCGGTGGTCTCTCTGGGCCTGGGGGACTCCGGTGGAGGGAAGGGGAAACAGGGCGGAGTTGGGGGCGTAGGGCTTACCAGCCAGGAGGTGATGTCCCGTCTCTGGTTCAGCGTCTGCAAGGCAAGTAGGCATCCGCGGGGCGGTGATTTGGAAACAGGAAAATAAAGTCAATGGAAAGCCGAAGACTTCCAGAGGGAGGGAAGAGACCGCAGGGCTTAGGCGCGCATTAGTAGTACGAAGGTAATAAGGGCCCCCGAGAGAGGAACGGGAGTTGCTGGGGGAGGAGCCGGCACCCAACGGGCGCTCAGGGACGGCTGCGAAGCACCAGGCGACGCAGGGGTTTGGGGTAAGCTCAGCCTAGGGGCCGGCTCGGAGAGGCGGGGCGATGAGCGGAGGACGGTGGAGCGCAGGACAGGGGAGGGGGCCCGGCCGCGCGGGTGCTCACCCAGGCCGCCGGCCGCACGAGAGTCCCCACGCCGCGCACAGAGCCCATGGCAGGCCCGCTGCCACCACCGCGCCGCGCCGGCTCCGCCTCGCGCCCCGGTCACCTTCCCGCTTCCCCGCCTCCCTCCAGCCCAGCCCCGCCTCGGCCCGGAAGACGCCGCGGGGTTCGCGCGGTGCGGGCCGCGGGCCTGCACGGGTCGTCCAGCCCCAGCTGCCGGAAGTCGGGCCGAGGAGCCGGCCCAGCAGCCCCCTCGGAGCCCCCAGGGTGTGGCGGGCTCTCCGGCGCCCCCTTTGGTACCCGCGTGTCTGCGAAGGACCTGCGCGGAGCATCGCCGCTCGTTTGGTTGCCTGCGCCTCCCGGCGACCCCTCCCGCCTTGTGGGCAGGGTTCCTGCCCGGGGACCGAGACCGTTTTCTCTTGCCGAGCCTTAAGACAGTGCTTCTAGAAGTGCGGTGTGCATATATCTCATCACTTATGGAGTTGTTTTTTTTTTTTTAATCAGATTCCGCCTGGCCCAGAGATACACATTACGTTCTTATGAGTGGAGCAAAGGTATCTGATTTTCAGTACGCAACCTGGGTATTTTGTGCATTTTGGTCTGTGAAGTACTTAAAGAAATGTTAGTAGACCATCTGCCCACCCCCACCTCCATCCCCTCCCAAGGCTCCCACAGTTGGCCCTCCACTTCTCCCTTCAGTAAAGCCAGACAAACCAAGGTCTCTTTGGTTGTTTTTTTTTTTGTAAAACATTCTTTTATTAAAAGAACAAGTGCTGTTTACGAACTGCCCTTCGTACAAATAACATCCGTTATACAAAGATACAAGATCCGGGTTATGCACAATTCCAGGCTTGGAGGTGGCAGGGGAGGGGCATTGCCTTTTGGGTTGAGGATATAAAGGAGGCTTTACAAAGAATGTAAAAGGAGCTCCTGGGTTTGCAAACTGTGGCTTCCCCTCCCTGCTCCCCTAGGAAGGGTCTGCTACATTGAGAAAGGCTGGGGTGCAAAGAGGGGGACAGGCTGGGAGCCAGGGTTTGGGTCTCCAGTCCCGCCACCTAAGTCCCAAGTTGGGCTGAAGGACGTGAACAAAGGGCGATGAAGGCACCCCTCAGTCACCAGCTTTTCAGTAGATCAAGTCAAAGGGACTGGGAGCCAGACACACTTTTAATCTGGACTGATGTGACTGGAGGAAGCCAGGGTACTGCGCCCCGTTTTCCTACAGATTCCCAACTGAAGTGACCGAAAGCTCTCCAGACACCTCTCCCCAGGAAACTGGGAT
Source organism: Bos taurus (assembly GCF_002263795.3). Classification (NCBI taxonomy): domain Eukaryota; kingdom Metazoa; phylum Chordata; class Mammalia; order Artiodactyla; family Bovidae; genus Bos; species Bos taurus. The sequence continues at coordinate 39,323,788 of NC_037346.1, read as the reverse complement.
AAAGGAGAACTGGGAGCAAGCTGCCTACCCTTAACTCTGCCAACCACACACCAAGGAAGATGCTGGCAGGCAGAGCCCGTGTCTGGATTTCCAGTTTGGGAAAACGCAGCGTGGAGGTCACCCTTTCTCAGAGCTGGCTCTCTCTCTTTCCCAGACTCTGGCTCCCCTCACTGTCGAGGCCTTTACTAGGAGTACTTCCCTAGAACTCAGGACAGGAGTGCTCTCATCAGCCTCAAGGTGAGGGCACCTGGAGGCAGCAATAGACCTAGGAATCTGAAGGGAAAACACACACACATCGGAAAAACTTAGACAAGAAAAGGCAACCTTTAAAGTGTCATTGTCTCTGGAGAGGATCCATCAGCTCTGAGCTAAGACAGTCAGTGCTTCACAGATACCCCCCACCCTGGGCACAGCCCTGCACTCACACCGCACACCACACACACAGGGACAGACAGACAACCACATGGAGGCAGTGCAGTGGGGCAGGAGAGCCAGGACCAGGAGGCCAGGGTCCTGAGGACTGGTCGCAGCTCTGCCCCTGAGCCCCTGCCCACCCCCCACCCCCCAGGCTTGGAGCTATCACCTGTGGGGCAAGGAGCTGGCTCGCAGGATCCTAAAGACAGGTCCCTTCCAGCTCTGACATTCATGCACTCGTTGTGAGGCCAGACAGCGGCTCTGCACGCACACCATGCTCACACCTCCACACTGAAGGGGATGACGTACTGAGCTCCACTCTGCAGTTTCAAACTCCACTTCCGCCCTGCAAACCACATCCTTCCCTTCCCCTAGACAGAGCCACCTATAAATCTGCATCCTTTCCTAGTCCCCATCCAAATTCATCCTAGAAAAAGGGACTGAGGCTGGGAGCAGATGGTGGGGGCTCAAGAGCCATGCCCTTTGCACTGGGACCCTGCTCTGTCCAGAAGCCCTCCAGACCTTTCTTATTATAAAGCCTGGCCCCCACCCCAAAAGATGAAACGCACCACCTCTCTCATGTCCCCCTGCCCCAAACTGAGGGACAGCACCAATCCATACGCAGCCTGGGGCCCTTCAAATCTAACCTGCCTACCCGCCACTGCACCCCAGCCTGGGTAAAATCAGAAAACAGACTCTTGGAGATGAGAACCCCAGACTTTAGGGTGCTGGAGGGAAGGGGAGGTCTTGTTCCAGGACCTCTCACTCTCTGCCATGGCAGCCTTGGGGTAAATCGACTTCCTTCACTGTCCAGAACAGAAGCTGACTTTGGTTCTAAGTGGGTCGGCCTTGGGCAAGAGCGTGGGTGTGAATGAGCAACTCTTCTAAGAATCTCTGAAGGTTATTTTTCTTTTCAGTGGTTTGGGGGCAGGGAGTTAGAGAGCTTCATAGATGAAGATGAATAAAATGCTGACTTCTATCATTCCTTTCTAACTGATATTTAGCATTAATAAAGAGAGAGTATTTCTGAGGTCATCACAACTGCCTTCCCCCTCCCCCCAAGCCCTTCCAAGTGCCTAAGAAATTGCCTCCAAAGGATTCCCACCCACCCCCTCCATTATCAGCTCCCTAACATCTTACAAAGTCTTATCAACAGGAATATTAATATTATTTTCAGTATCAGAAAAAAACCAGTTGAGCAGCACAGGCAAAAATATATCTGCACTACGTTTCTGTCATTGCCAAAAATATACACATCTTTTCTTTATTAAAAAAAAAAACAAAATGAAACAAAACCAACAACAACAGAAACACACACACACACGAATCCACACATGCAAAGAGACTGACTAAATGTGGGCATCAGGAAGCTGGCCACGCTCCGCCTGGCTCCGACCCCAGTGCACCCACAGACACACGCTTCAACCTCGCCCTCTCCTGGCTGCCCCAGCAGCCCTCAGCCTTGGCCACCAAAGGCTCTGGGCAGGTGCGGACTCTAAGGTGAGACTTGCCCACTGCACCCTGGGGAAATAGCTGGTGGGTGAAGGAACAGTTGTTAGGTCAATCGAAGCTTAAGTCTCCCCTGGCTGGTGGGGGTGGGGAGGGGTAGGGTGCAGGGGGGCAGGCTGGCTGATTCTGGGAGACAGTTTTCACTAAAAGAAGTGGTACTTTACCCCCCTTGCCTTCTCCCCTGATCCCTGGGGCACCCCTTGTGCCAGGGAAGCAGGACCAACTATCAGTGGTGGAAGGGGAGCGCTGCGGGGGCACTGAGACCATGTGGAGTCTGGGGGAGGAAAGGCAGGATATCACCCTGATTTGAAGCCCCCAGCCCCCAGTTACTCTCCAATACTGGAGTACAGTTCTGGTTTTTGTTAACCATTTGGGCCCCAGAAAGGGACCAAAGTTGGTGAGGTGAGAGGGTGCAAACAAGAGCTAGGAGTGCCCCTCTGGTACTGCCTCATCAGAGCACTGCCCCTGTCCCTGCCCTCGGCTACCTGGGGACCAGGGGGAGACAGACAGACAGACAAACACACACACACACACACACACACACACACAGCGCACAGGCATACCCGCACACACTCTCTGAGTCAGGCAGCTCTATCTCCCCACCCTCGGCACTCCTAAATCCAATAGTGCAAACAAGGGGCAGGGTACCGAGGGGGCTGGGCCGCCCACCCCCTGCCCTCCCCCAGCCCATCACTGGGACCCACCCCCCGGGAGGTAGGGAGGCCTGGGCCAAATTCAATGCCATCCTGCCCCTTCGTCGGCCCCCTAGTCTGTGGGCTTTTACAAGCACAGCTTGTGACCCTTGTGGGGGGCAGGGGAAGGAGCCCAGCAAGAAACAGTCCAAGGGAGCCCTCTTACCATCTGCCCAAGTTGGGTAAAAAATGGTCAAGTAGGGTCACCCTTTCTTCCATAGAAGACTTCCACGCAGGGGCAGGCCCAGGGCCTAGTCCCCACTTCTCCCACTCAAGTGCTGATCCATTTTATGTGGGGGGTTTAAGCAACCCCCCACTTATGCCATGGCCCACTTTGCTCTCTAGGGAACCCTGAAACATTCACTGAGAGTGGGGGCTCCTAGGCGGGCTTGGAGCCTGTCCTCCTTCTGAGCCCCTCACAAAGGGGCCAGTGCAGAGGCGGGGGCAGGGGGCAGATGGAAAGGGCTCCCCTCTGGGTCTCAGTCCGTGGCACCGGGAGCACCCCCCACTCCCCAGGCCTCAGCACATACTCCGGGGCTCTCCAGTGTTGGGGTGCAGGTGCCCGCTGCAGGCTGGGACCCCTCAGACCAGATCTGCCCCTCTTTGTGGGGTCTAAAGGAGCGTGGGTGGATTTAGCCTTTTTCCTGGTTGGCTGAGGCTCCTTTGTCAGCAGTCTGGAAAAAGAGGAAGGGAGACTGGGGATTGGGGAGGTATCTGGTCCAATCACCCGGTTGAGAATAGCTTCCTGGGTCAAGAAAGCTGATGTTGGGTGCAATAAAGGGCTGGGCTTTGACGGCTGCACAACAGGGTCAACTTCCGTGTATCTGTGTGTCTGTTGGGAGAGTTGCCCTGCATAGGGCGCCCAGTTAAGTAGGCATGTGCCAGCCAAGGGCCTCCCGGGCTCTGGCTCTTTGCCCTCAGAAGGAGGGATGCCTTTCTTGAAATGGCTCACCCAGAGCATCATCTTTTTCTAAATGGTCCAATCAAAGAGGAAACAGCCTTTTCTAATGGGCCTCTCCAGGAGAAGGGAGACAGGACGGTCCCTCTGCCCCATTCCCAGCTCCTCCCCTAAACCAGACCCCTTACTCACCCCTCCTTTGGGGCCACTGGCACTGCCGTCCGCCCCTGACAGGCTGAGGAAAGGGTTAGTCTGGGCAGTGAGGACTGGAGGCCCGCCTGCTGCTGCTACTGCTGCGGCCGCAGCTGCTGCAGCCATGAGACTCGTGTTGTTGCCGAGCGAGGGCGCCACCAGGGCTCCGGCGGGCAGCAGAGGTGGGGCAGATGCTGTGGGCAGCAGGCCAGGGGTGCCCGCGGACAACAGTGGGGTGGAGCTTCCGGCCAGCAGGCTGGCCATGGGCAGCTGGGAGCCCCCGGCCATCTGCAGCCGCTGCAGCTCCCGCTTCTGCTGGATCTGCTGGATCATCTGGTAGACAACAGTCTGGTGTTCCTGCAAGGGGGCCAGATGGCTTACTGGCCAGTGGTCCCCAGGGTCATCTTACCCTGATTGGCCTGGGCCCCATCCTATCTCACTAGTACCATGAGGCAAGAGACCTGGGAGACAGTCAAGATTCCATCTCTAACTCCCCACTCTGGGCCTCAGTCTCCCCATCTGGACAAGAAAGTGGTTGCACACCATCAGTGTTTGTCACATGAGGTACTACCAGTCAAGTGCAGGAGGTTTAACATCCCTCCCCCACCCCCACTAAATCAATTCCTCAGTCATTATGACAAACACAGAAGTCCCCAGGGGTGGCATGACCCCAAGTTGAGGAACACTGAATGAGGTTAACAGTTTTCAACTTCTCTATTTTTTTTCCCCTTAAGATTCATTTATTTTTGCTTTGAATAGAGAAAGCATTCTCAAGCGTTCCAAAACCCAAAACAATTTTTCAAGGCTTAAGAAATTTTGCTATCTTATTCCTGCTACCATCTGGTCTCTGTAGGTAACCAGTTGAGCTAGTTTATTGTATATCTTTCTCATGTTTCTTTACATAAAAATGAGTGCTTTTCTATTTCTTTCAACTCTCTCCTTTTTACTTTTATGTTTTTGTCTTTTGGCTGCATCGCACGGCATGTGGGATCTTAGTTCCCTGACCAGGAATTGAACCTGCGCCTTCTGCATGGGCAGCAAAGAGTCTTAACCACTGGACCACCAGCGAAGTCCCAGCAACTCTCTCCTTTCTAGAAGGAAGAATTCCTTTTCTCCCAGGAACTCTTAGTAGAACTCAACACACAAGAAAGACCTAAAAGGGGCTGCTCTGGTTGAGGACGTGTCTGTCACCTGCTCAGCCACCTCTCTATGCAGACCTTGAAGTTCCCCACTGGAGAGCCTTGGGGCTGGGACTGGAAATGCTCAGTAACTGAGGGCTCACTTCCCTCCAGATCCTCTTGCTGGGATGTGATCTAGGGCCACTATAGCATTCCTTCCCCAGCACCCAGGGGCCCCCAAGAGGAACACTTATGCCCTTTGTCCTCATATGATCCATAGGGGCCTGGCCCCACTCCCACAGGGACAGTCTCACCTTCCCAGCCTGGGGCTCCCTTCCCAGCCTGGGGCGGCCCTCCCTGGACTGGCCCAGACCCTCTGAGACCTTTCTGGCAGAGCTAGGGGGAGGGGCATTACCGGGGTCAGCTGTGGGGAGGCCAGGAGCTGCTGGAGCTGCTGCAGCTGCTGTTCCTGCTGCTGCAGGAGGTGTCGCTGCTGCTCGGTGAGGCTGAGGCAGGGGGACAAAACACAGACCATGGGAAGAGACAGGGAAACACTCCTCCCTGCCCCCCTAAGTTCCCACTCTCCCTCAGGCCCAGGTGGAGAGAGAAACAGACTGAGCTCAGAGAGGACGGTGGGAGGAGACACATGAGATGGGAAAACTTCCCCAGAGGGAAAACCTCAGCTAGGGCACAAGGAATAAACAAACGACTTTTGTCCCTGAAGAGCTACCATCCAGAGGGCTCTCACGTCTACATCTAAGGAGAAGCTGGGGCCAAGAGGTGACTGGATTTTCTAGACCCCGTAAGACAGGAGGAGAGCTTCCCTTCTGAGGGATGTGGGTGTTTGTAGGGGGAGTCCCTCCCAGAGCCAGCCTCCCCATCCCCTTCCCCAGGCTGAGCTCTCCCTCACCTGTTGAGACAACCTGGCAGCTGCAGCGTGGGGGCCCCGCCAGCCTGGCTCAAGCCTGCAGGGTTGGGGGCGGCAGCCCCATTCAACCCCCCCAGAAGCCCATTGAGGGGCAGGGCCCCGCTGCCCGCCAGCCCCCCCAACAGCCCCTCAGCCATGGGCATAGCCCCCAGCCCCGCTGCCCCGGGTGCCCGGCCCAGCCCATTCTGTGGCTGAGGCGGGAGCGGGGCAGGGCCCCCAGGCAGGGCCAGGGGCAGAGTAGCAGGGCTCTGCTGGAGCAGGGGCAGCGGTGGGGGCGTGCTGTGGAAGGACAGCGACGAGCTGCTGCGGCTCGGGCAGCCTGAGTGTGGGTCCTGGGGAGGGAGGGGGAAGGGAGGGGTCAGAAGGGCAGGGGGCCAGTGTGACCTTTCTGGCCCCCGGCCCAGCACCCGCCAGCATTCTCACATGGTCACCCCCACTTTACTCCCAAGCAAAGCCACCCAGGAGGAAGAAGCAATGCCCAGGGATAAAGGCTAAGAATCCAAACAGTCTTCACAAAGCACTTCCTGGGGCCCCAGCACCCACCATGATGCTTGTTTAACACTGAAGAGTGAAGGTGGTATAGTGACCACCTCGAGAATCAGACCCGAGGTTCAGTGCTTGACCTGTACTAACTTGCTACTGCTGTTTATGGGTGAAACCACTGGGTCTTAGGCTCAGTAACTCTGCAGCCAGTTGAACTGAAAGACGGGCTCAAATCCCATGCCCACAATTTAATGGCTCTGGCGGCTCTTCTGTTTCAGTTTCCTCATTCATAACACGGGGGTAACAGGAGAACCTAGTCCATAAACTTCTTGTGAGGACTAAACACACCAACGCTTGAAAAGTCTCAGGCCAGGACATGACAAAGGGCAAGGATGCAATTAATGTTTGCTGTTATTATGATTATTATTGCCCAAGTCACACAGTAAGTGGTAGGGAGAACAAGAACCCACTTTGTTTAATTTCAATAATAACCACAGCATAATAATAGCAACTGCTACCCCAACCACCACCAATTACACAGGGATTGTTTTCTGTGTGGCTAAAATAAATTGTAATAAACTCTTCATACTTTTCAGAGTTGCCTTCCCTAACTACCATCCAGAGAAAGGTGGATGTACATCCACCCACCCTCCATTCTTTCTCATACCCCTCAAATGATTTCCATCTTAGCACTTTTCTCTACTTTTAATTATTGATTTTCTTGAATTGAGCCTGTCTCCAAGAGTGTCCCATTTGCTCACTGCTTGCTTAGCCAATGACTGGACTTAAGTAGGCACCTCCTAATTATCACTTACTTAGTAAAGGAATGAACGGGTCAGTCGACCAAATTACTCAGCCAATCACTTCACTGCCCAGCCTCCAACAGCCCAGCAAGGTGGAAATGCGACTAGGAGGCCCTTGAACCGCTCCAGCCCTCCCCCGCCCCGTGCCCCTCCCCATGGTGCCCACCTCGGAAGACGTGGACAGCGAGTTGTCCAGGCCCAGACTGTTCTTCCCCGGAGGGCTTTTGCTGGTGCTCAAGGAATCGCTGCTGCCGGCTGAGGAAGGGGGATCAGGGAAGGAGCTCAGCGGCTGGAGTCTGGGCCAGTTCCGACTGCAGAGCGGAGGCCCCCATTACCGGCCTGGGTGGGGCCCCCTTACCTTGGGGAGGCAGGCCATAGGGCCCAGGGACAGGGCCGTTGGTGGCAGGCAGAGCAGCAGGCAGGGCGGCGAAGGGCACAGACAGTTGCACGTTGAGAATCTGCAGTCGCTCCTTCTTGGCCGTAAGGCTCAGGATCTGCTCCTGAAGCCGCTGGTTTTCCTTCTGCAGCGCGTGCAGCGCCTTCAGCATCTCCACAACTGCAGACAGAGGGCGAGAGCGCCTGAGCCCCGCGGGCCTGGGAAGGCGGGGCGAAGGCTGGGGCGGGGCCAGGTGACCAGGGGCGGGGCCTGGCAAAGGAAACCGGACTGAGACCTAGCAGAGAAGGCTCCGGTTAGCCAGGGGCTCGGGTGAGTCTTGGGGAGCCAGAGGTGTGAGGACCACAGGTGGGGCCCTAAGGCTCGGGGTGGAAGCCCAGTGCTTGGAGGGAAGGGGCGGTGGGAAGTTAGGGCTTAGTTAGATCAGGGCCACGAGGTCGTAAAGGCCAAAAGCCGGGCGTAGAGGGGGCGGGGCCTGGAGCCCGTCCCAGCGAGGGTTAAAGGCTAGGCTTGGGGTGGGCCACCGTTAAGGCAGGGGCGGGGCCACAGGAGGAACCTTAAAAGACCTTTGGGGACCTCGGAGAGAAAGGTGACCGAGTCTGGGGTCCTAGGACAGCCACCCAGCCCGATGTCACCCCTTCTCACTGTTGACGCCGGCCTCGCCGTCTCCCTGCTTCTCCAGCAGCTGCTCCATGTTAGTCGTTCCGGGGGCCGCTGGGTCTAACTGACCGCCCCCGCAGGGTGCGGACGCCGTCTGGTCGAAGAGTGCCGGGAGGCTGCTGATGGGGGACCTGGGGTCACAAGGGAAAACCGGCTCAGATTCACCTCACTCCCCAACTCCAGCCTCCCTGCCTCGCGGGTTTCAGTTATCCGCTCTGGATTCCAACCCTCTCCGCGCGCCTGCCTTTCCGCACGCCTCCCCCACCCCCCACCCCCGCCTTCGACAATCCCTCCACCAAGCTCCCCCTCTGCCCCCCAAGCCGCCTCCCTCTCCCTCACATGGAAGACAGACTCTCCTGGGGTGAGGTCCCCCGACATCGGAAGCTGCAGTCCTCCAGGTCTGGCTCTTGGAAGGAGAAGGGAGGCAGGGATCAGTGAGGAAGAGGTGCAGTCGGCCCCAAAGTCCCCGCCTGGGAAGTGGGTATAGGATCGGGGACCTTACCGCCGACCTCTTTCCCCAGGATCTCCCAACCCCCAGACAGGCAGGTCTAGTTCTCGGGAGCCCTGGTTTGAAATCCCAGCCCCTGGGGAGGCAAAATCATGAACTCTCTTTCTCCTCCTCTAGGCAGAGAGGCTCCTGCATCCTTGCTGCTTTCAGCTTCTCCTCCCAACTTTTTTTTTCCTGGAAAATTTATAACTTCATAGTCATAGGAACTTGGGGCCTAGACAGTCCCGAGTTGAACTTGGATACTTGCTATGTGACCGCGGGGCTTAAAACCAACCTCTCTGAAGTGATTGTTATGAATAAGGTAATAAATGTGAAGTGTTAACCTGAACAGTTTAGCTGCCATGTAGCAAACCCTTAATTACTGTAGTTATTATAATTTTATATGACTTTTATATTAATAAACTCACAATTAGACCGCAAAACCCTATGTTGAGCCACAAAATTACAATTTGGGTTTTGGAAAATACAGTCATCTACTCTGCAGGGTTCTTAGTTTTGTCAGATTCGCCCCTTTAAGGCTTACCTGAAATGGCAAGCCCCGCCCCTCAACCAGCCAGGTGGTACCTCTGCACCAATCAGCTCTCTAGGGCTGTGTTCACTCTACTAGGAGGAAGGTGCTTGCGATCCGCCCTCTTAACTCCTGAATACCCAGAGAGCCGGTTGCCCAACCAGTGGGATCTCTATAATCGCCAATCAAGAACTCACTAAGAGGCCAGCAGGGAGCTTTGCTACAGTGGTAGGAGAAGTAGTCTTGGAGCCGAGGAGCCAGAATTTCAGCTGCTGCTCTACCTTTGCCTACTTCAACAGCCTTGGGCAAATCATTCATCTTCTCTTGCCTTTTGCTTTTGTGAGATGGAGTAGTAGTAATTCTTCCTGGTCATGCCCCACCGCCTCAAGGGGTTTTGATGTGAAAGTGATGTACCCTGGTTTGTTATATGTGGAATGTTTTTTTGCAGGGTCAGCAATGGCCAGAGGGTGGGGGATAGCCAGAAAGCCCTCCAGTCCTTTCCGGGGTGACAAGCAGGTGACGGGGTGCCCCTTTGTGAAGAAAGGGGAACAGGGTCAGGGACTCACATACCTGTGTGGCTGCTCTCGGCTTGGGTGAGGAGGGGGTTAACGGCACCCATGGGGGTTCCAAAGATGTGGGTAGAAGGGAGGCTAAAGGTAGAGCCAGCCAGAGAAAACACCTGAGGGAAAGGAGGTAGAGTCCAGCCTGGTGGTTATTCCTGGATCTAGAGCACAACTGTGGGCACCGGGGTGGAGGGGACCAGGTGTGCTGGGGAGGAGAAAGGACCAGAAAGAGGGAGACGTTCTGGTGGTGATCAAGCCCAATCTCTCAAATTCCCACGGAAAGCTGGGGTCCTCGGCAGGCTGTCCCCCACCTGCCCAGGGATGGAGGAGCCCAGGAGCAAGGCCTCACCTGAGTGGTGGAGATAGAAGCAGAGGAGGAAGGGAGGGTGCTGGTGAATGGGGAGCGGCTGAGGCGGGGCAGGGCCGAGGTCCCTGGGGGCCCCAGGAGGCTGGAGGAGAGGGGGGTGCTGCAGACAGCCCGCAGCATTCCACCACCGTGAGAGATGGGGTCCTTATTACTGGTGTAGATGCCTACAGGCACGAGAAGGACACAGAGGGACGCTTAGAGTCGCCTCTCCTCTGCCCCTCCTCAGTCAGGTGGCTGGAGCAGCCACTCCCCAAGGCCAACACTCCCCTGGATCTTGCCACACACCAGTCTCACCCTCCTGCTGCAAAGATGTCACTTCTCGCCTTAGTGACACCTACTTGCCAAGCCTGCTTATTCTACTGCCCTGCTCAAGCCTGAAGAATTCCCAGTTTTTCTAATTCCCCAACCCACACTTGGTTAAGTCCTGTTGGCAATCTCTCCCATCACAACCATGCAGGAGATGGGTGTGGGGGAGTGTCTCAAAGGTGACTGTCACCTCCATCCTTTGTCTTCTGGAGCAGTTTCTGTCACATTTCCTTCTAACTGCATAATTATGTCTCTGTCCCCTCACTAGACTAGCTGGGCCCTAAGACACCCTTGGTCCCCAAGGGTCACTAACCTGCCCCCAGCAGGGGAGACTCCAGGCTCAGGCTGGGCAGGCTCCCAGAAGGCCCAAAGGTACGGGAAGCCAGACCACCCAGACCAGAGCTGACGAGGGAACCTCCAGAGAAGGGTGAGGCAGCAGTGGCGGTGAAGCCAGCCAGCTGGGCACCGGGCAGGGAGGGAAGGGCTGGGCCCCCAGGGCCCTCCTTGTTGCGGCTGCCCTTGGGACGGCCTGGCCCGTGTCGGCTCTTCTTGCTGGCTTTGTGCTTCTTCTCCTTCAGGCCTGTCTCAGGGGTCTCCTCAGCGGGCACAGGGGTGGCACTCAGTGTGGGCATCCGCTTGTGGGTGCCTCCAGAGGCCCCGGACCCCGAGACATGGGGAGACTTATAGTCCCCAGGGGATGGGGCCCGGGCCCGGCCTGAGCTGGAAGTGGTGGTGGAGAAGCGCATGATGGGCCCGAAGCCAGAGAAGACCACCTTCTGTTCAAAGAGGTCAGCCTTGGGGGGCTCCGGGGCTGAGGGAGAGGGAGGGGCTGAAGGGGGGGGTGCAGTGGGCTTGGAGTACTTGTCTTCTTCTGGCTGCTCCAGCTTGGGGAATGCGGAGAAGTCAGGGGAGCTCTGCAGGGACGAAACTGCAGAGAGGGACATGGAATTACAGCTGGACCCCAGAGCCCCTGCCTCCCTCCTGCTCCCAGTGGGTACTAATGGAGAGAGCTCTGGTCGGGGGTGCGGAAGCTTGGTTTCCTATCCCAGCTCTGCCACTGTCTCTGTGTCCTGGGACCAGTGTATCCCCACCCTCCAGCTTTTCCCACCTGTGACAAAGTAGAATAGCTCCCACCCTACTGACCTCACTGGATGACTGCAGAGATTACAGGAGACTAGTGTCAGTGCTTTAAAAATGGTACTTGACAGCATCAGCGCAGGGAATAATGAATACTTTATGGGGGTTGGAGAGGTGGGCCCTGAGGGAGATTGGAGGGGAGTTCCACCCTGAGAGAGGAGGGAGTGTTGAGGAGTCACTGGCTGGGGATTCCCACCCCACCAGGCAATTTAAGAAGCAAATGAGATGCAAACCAATATGCAAAGGGCCTTGCTAGAAAAGCTCACGGCCAGACTGTCCCATCCCACCTCCTCCCCAGCTCCTGCATCCTGGGGTGCCCATACTCACCTGTAGGCTGGAAGGGTCCCCCAGATGAGGAGGAAGAGGAAGAGGAAGAAGAGGAGGAGGCAGAGGTGAAGCAGCTCACACCTTTCCCACTGCTCAGCTTCTTCCCCTTGTGACTCAGGCTATGGCTGGAAGACTTTTTCCCCTTGGAGTCCCTGCTGCCTTCAGAAGTCTCTTGAGTGCTGGCCTCGTGGTGGGAGGAGGAGGAAGCCGAGGAGGAGACCTGAGGGAGGGAGGAGAGAGGAAGGCTGGAGCCAGCTCTGGGGGTCTGGGCTCACCCTGACTTGGGGGTGGAGCCCTGAGGACACAGGACCTAGGGCTCTACTGGGAGAGCTCAGTTAGCTTCAGGAAGGACTATGGGGCAAGGAGATGGTGGTGGGAGCTCCTAGACCAGGGAGATGGAGAGGCAGCTCTGTTACTTCTAGGGGTGAAGAGTTGGGAGCTCTAAGCCCAAGAAGCTGTCTGTCCTTTGCCTCATGCAAGGGAGAAATGAAATCGGTCCCAGAGTCTGTTCAAAAGTATGCATCTGCTCAGTCATTCAGTTTAGAAACACTTAGGCCTACAGGGCTGGACTTGTACTGGGAAGTGGTGAGTGCAGGGAAGAGGGACTCCAGGGAGAATGGGCCACCCTGGCCCCATTCTTGGGCCCTCCAGTCCCTGCCACTCCCTCCCTGCTCACCCCCCAGCTGCAGCCACCTGGCTGACACTCCACTCCCTGGCTACTCCACGCCCTTTCCAAACAACCTGAGCCTCCATGCCAAGCCCTCTGCCCAGACAGCCTAGCCTCCCTCTTTCTGGGAAACATCTTCTCCTTCAAAATCCAGCTCAAAAGCCCCCTCTTCCGTGAAGTCACCCGATAGCTACCTGTGGTGGAACAAATCATTCTGTCCTCTATTTCCTGGGTGCCCTGTACCCACCCACATCAGCCATGTCAATAGTTGCCACACTGTATTGAGAGATTGTCCCCCATGTCTGAGGGTGGCAGCAGTGGCTGGAAGAGTAGGGGCTCTGGGGTCTGTGAACCTGGGGTCTACCACCGTGTATGTTGTGTGGTCTCCACCTCACCGAGCTTCGGTGTCCTTCTGGGGCTAATTATCCCTATTTGGAGAGTTATGAGGAACATAATGGCAGATAGTATGGGGTTGACGATGATGGTTCTGATGGCGCGGCTGCTAGCAATACACTGTAGCGTGTCCTGCGGTGGCTGAGAACAGGCCTTCAAGCCAGACTGCCTGGGTGTGAATCTTGACTCCACCATTCCCTAACAGTGTGCTTTTAGGCAAAGAATTTAACTTCTCTGTGCCTCAGTGTCTTCATTTATTAAATGGGGTTAATAAAATGCCTACTTCACTGGATTATTTTGAGGATTAAATGAGCACATCCCCACACATGCCCGCCATCCCCCTGTTCCAGAAGGGAGCCTGGCATGTGGTGAGTGAGTCAGGGCTTTGTAGTAACAGTCAGGGATGGTTTCTCCTCCTGGTGGAGACCAGGTATCCAGTACATGAACAAATGCCGAGAGAGGTCGGAGAGGAGGATGAGCCACCCTGTGCTGCCCCTTCCTGGGCGGAGCCCTCGGCTCTGTCTTTTTCTTTGTTCTTTTCAACAGCTGGAGTTCTGAAGGGAGCCAGATGTGGTTCTGAGAGCAAAGGAGGAGAGGGCCCAGGGGGAGGGGTGGCTGAAATGCTGGGGTGGGTGGAGGGGGATGGGCAGAAGGCTCCAGCATGTCCAAAGAGAAGTCCAACCACTGGGGTCACTCCTAGATCTCTGGCCCACTCCTTCCCCCTGCCTGCAGACCCCAGGGAGAGATCAGAGGGCAACGACAAGCTTTTCCAGGTGAGCCCTGGGCAGCAGGGAAGGGAGAGGGTTACTGGGACAGTTGCCACAGCAACATCACCCTGGAAACCTGATACCTGAGTCTCCTGCTAAGATGCCCAGAGCCCTGGCAACCTCCTGAGGCTGGTGGAGGTGAACGGGCAATAATGGCGACAGGAGGAAGCCGTGTCTCCAGGCCCTCGTTCTCCTTCTGGGGGTGAGGGGAGAACTGACTGGAAGGAGGGGCAGGGAGGGCTGCTCTGGCTTGGATTAGCAACTCCCTGGCCTTGGGTAGGGCCTGCCAGTTGTTTATCCAGATGGTGCCCATTTCTGGAGTCAGGCCTGACATGCCATGCCCCTACTGGGAAAGTGGGATGACTAGGGGTCTCAGGGTATGGTCCATGGGTCTGCCCTGCAAGCCACCATGGGCCACACTTTCAGTCCCTCCAACCTGCATGGAGTGGGCTTTTGGTTAGGCGACCAGGCTCTGAGCAGCTTCCTGATATGTGTGTGGCAGGGTGGAGAGTGAGGGGGTGTCCTCTGCCTCTCTCTGGAGAAATGGGCCCCAGAGACTCAAAGAACCACCATGAGTACTGTATCTGCAGACAGGAACCTGGTGCTGAGGCCCTCTGTCTGGGCAGAGGCAGATGTGAACAGCTGGCAGCCTGCAGGAAGGGTGGTGCCCCTCCACCCCCACCCCTCCTGGTTGGTCAGTGACTAGTGGGGCTGAGGAGCAGAGGCCCCTCCTGGTCTAGAACAGGAGTAGTGTGGAGTGTGGAGCAGAGTCATATGAACGTGAAATTGCAAGGGTTCCCAGGGCTGCACGCCCCAACCCTTCACACTGTGCCTCCCTCCCGCAGCCGCGGCTGCCCCTCCTGGGTGTAAGCAGTGGTACCTTGTCAGCAGTGGGGACCACAGGTGGGGTGAGGATGCTGGGTGACTCAGGCCGCTTCTTGTGCTTCTGTTTAAGGCGTTCTTTGTCCTTTCGGCTCTGGGGAGGAAGAAGGGACCAGACACTGATGCTGGGAAACGGTCCTGGTGAGGATAAACATGACTCATGCATGTGGGGAGTGGGGTCCTCTCAGGCACAAGGCTCTGTGGGTGCCATCGCCCCCTGTGGAGGGACTAGGGGACTTTGGCTGGACAGCAGTGGCCCCGGCAGGTTCCTCTGAGAGCTGACAGCCCCTCCCCCCATCCTCCCATATGTTGTGCTGTGCTAAGCTCGAGTAGTGTCTGACTCTTTGCGACTCCATGGACTGTAGCCTGCCAGGCTCCTCTATCTATGGGGATTCTCCAGGCCAGAATACTGGAGTGGGTTGCCATGCCCTCCTCCAGGGGATCTTCCCAACCCAGCGATTGAACCCAGGTCTCCCGCATTGCAGGTGGATTCTTTACCGTCTGAGCCACGAGGGAAGCCCATCCTCAATGCCTGCTAAAAATAACCTATCCCATTATCATGCCAGTGACACAGGACGCCTCGTATGGAGGCACACACCTGTAAGGGTGTCCACTTGGGACACAGAGCTGTGCAGGGGGACAGGAGCCAGGTACACTGTGACGTGTAGCCGCTGGGGACGCAGGCATGTGCACCACAGACACGGCTAGACATGCGCAAATGTACAGGGCCGTGTGTTGGGGTCTCTGGGGAGACTGTCATGTCATATGAACGACACAGAGGAACCACACAGATAAAACAGCCCCAGGGAAGCCAGGCCTTCAGCTCACCCTCTGTGACCCTCACAGGTCACTTCCTCAGCACCCCCTTGGTCCTCAGGGGCCTCAGAGGAAAGAAGGGGGCAGGCACTATCGCCTCTGGGATACCTGTGGTGGCTTGGTGCAAGAAGCAGGTGTTTGTGACTATGGGCAGGAGGGGCAGGGGGAGAAGACTCTTACCTTCTTCTGGCCCCTCTCATGGTGGGAAGGGTGCTTCTCCTGCTGGGCGGATGGGGAGGCCGACCTGCTCCTCCGGCCAGCAATAAAGCTGCTGCTGCCTCCCCCTGTGCTACCCCCTCCTCCTCCTGTTCCTCCGCTGCCGCCCCCGCCCCCACTGGAGTGCCGGGATGTCTTCTGCAGAGAGAATTGAGAGGAACTGCCACACCCTCCTCTCCGTAGGTTACTGAAAGGTTCTTGAAGATCAGGTGATCCTGGGGGTCAGCAACCCCCACCCCCACCCTGCCTGTCACAAGAGGACCCTGTGTCCTTAATGATACTCTGCTCAACAGAGTGCATTCCCTGCCCCGAAATCCTACAGTCTGCCCAGCTGGCTTATCCAGGGCACAGATTTAGCAACTGAGGCCCGGAAGAGGTGGGGAATCTCGGCCCCAGCCAGATACCAGGCATGGATGGAGGTGGGCCTCGGCCCATGTCTCTCTCTCCACCACCTCTTTCCATGGTGCCCTCTTGGCCCCTCTCAGGCACTCGACCTCGGCCCACCTCAACCTCCCTCCCTGGGTGGCCCTCATGGGAGCCCCTGCTCCCCATACCCCATCCTTCCCTCCAGACACTATGCTCCAGCCATCACCCCTTCTCTTCTTTTCCTGGCCCTCCACCAAACAGTGCTTCCTTTTGTCCCAAAGGATCTGCTGCCCTTAAGAACAAGGCATGGAAATATCCATAAGGAACACTTAAACAACCCCTGTGCTACCATTCCTCCCAGCCAGGGCCTTGGACTCCCCAATGCCTGGTCTGATGGCTTCACCAGTCCTAGACTTAGAGCTGTTCTTTCTAAGATCACCCACAAACTCCCAACTGTCAAATTCAAAGACTAGTTTCAGGCCTCATCTGACCCAGTGGCTCCCCAGCAGTGGGCATCACTCCTACTCTGCTAAGCTCTAAACTCCCCATTTCATGGTTCTCTTCATACCTGAGCCCCCAACCCCTAGCCTTATACACCTGGGGCTGCCACACCTATGGGGGCCTGAAATCTGAACACAGCCACCAAATCTAAACAGCTCCACTTGACACCTGCTATATTCCAAACCAAAGCTCCCTACCTTGTCTTAGTGTCGTGTTAGTCATCCAGTCATGTCCGACTCTTTGCAACCCCATGGACTGTAGCCCGCCAGGCTTCTCTGTCCATGGAATTCTCCAGGCAAGAGTACTGGAGTGGGTTGCCATTCCCTTCTCCAGGGGATCTTCTTGACCCAGGGACTAAACCTGGATTTCCTGCATTGCAACTGGATTCTTTACCACCTGAGCCATGAGGGAAGCCCCCAAGTTGATATCTAACCTTGAACCAAGGTGACCTTATGACTTATCCAAACCAGGACACTTTTGAAAATGAAAGGAGGAGCTATTAATAATTACACCAAGGCAACAGGCACAAACTGGGACTCTCCGCGGCAGACCAGGACATATGCTAGAAGTCCACTCCACTGCCTGAGGAGCTCAAGCCCCATCTATCCAGCATCAAGAGCCAGGATCCTATGTGCCACCCTCAACTCCTCCTCCTCAGCCACCCTCACATGTAGGCAAGTCTATCTAGAAATAATTCTAGAATCCAGCCTCATCCCTCCATCCCCCCCTCTCTTGCAGCTGTCTCCCAGTCACCAGCCTCAGCCCTTTGGATCTGGCTTCACAGTGGCTGCCAGGGTAATCTTCCTAAAAAACAAATCTGATCATGTTACCCTCTTGCTTACAAGCAGCCTCACAAGCCTGTGGCCTGGGGGTGAGGTCCAAGCTGCTTTCCCAGTCAGGCCACAGCATACCTAGCCAGGACACCCCACCGCTTCTGAAACATGCAGGTCTCTCCACCAACATGGGTTAGCACCCCTTCTCCCACTTCTCCGTGGGCCCCTGAACCTGAGGCAGAAGCAAGTCCAGCTCTGGCCCTGCCTGAGCTTTTTCACCTCATCTCTTGCCTTGTCCCTACCAAACATCCTGTTCTGTTGCTTATGAATGGTCTTTCTTATCTTGGGACTTTATCCATGCCAATCCCTCTGCCTGGAATTCCTGTCTTTCTTGGCAGGCTCCTGAGGACCTTCAGACTGTTTTTTTCTAAATCCCACATACCAACTGTGAGATAAGTCACGTAACCTTAGTGGGTCTTAGCTTACTCATCCGTAAAATGGGTAAATGCAGTACACCCAGTTCTTAGGGAGGACTGCAAGAGCACGCACATCCACGTGCACACACACACATACAAACACACACACGTAAAGAGATTAGTACAGAGGCTGGGGCACGGTAAGCCTCACAAATGTTGGCTCTAATTGTTGGCTCAGCTTAAATGCTGCCTTCTTCTTGAAGCCTCCTAGACTCTGATAGGCAGGGTCTGAGCTCTGTCTTCTGGGATGGACTGCTTGGCTCAACTCTGCTTCACCCCTCAGGCTGTACTTAAAATTTATTCCTCATCCAATGGTGAGTTCCTCAAGAGCAGGGACATAGTTCCTTCCTCCCCTGTCTGTCCTCCCAGATCCAGGCACCCTAGAGTCCACACCCTCTAAACCATGGCTGACCAACCCACTCACGCCCAGATGAAACTCACCATCTTGCTGAAGTGGTATTTGCAATAGCCACAGTACTTGACATTGTCAACCTCCAGTACTTCTTCCTCACACAGCAGGCCTGCCATTTGGGCACTAATCAAGAGAGGTCAGCCTGAGAAGGATGTGGTCCCAAACCAGACCGGCCACCTCCCCTGCACCCTCCAAGACCCCTACTGGGGCAAAGCCAAGACCACCCAAGGGAAGTACTGCCATTATCTCCAAAGAGACAGCAGCTGGGATGAACCCATTTGGCAGCCATCCATGGCAAATCTCAGGAGAAGGTTGGGATAGCTGGCCAGGGATCCCAGAGAACCCTAAGGAGTGGACGCAGGAAAGGCAGGGGTCTCACCAGGTAACATGGAAAGCTTGTCGACATCCATGGCGGTTACAGGTCATACAGGCTCCTGAAGCCGCCTTGCTCTCCCGGCCCTGCTCCTCACAGATGTAACATGTCTGCAGGACATAGGGCAATCGTCCCCTCCTCTCTCCTACTTGAGGGATCCTTTGGCCTCCCTGCTCAGTTCCATCCTCTCCCCACAATCCTACGTCAGACTATCCAATAGCACTTTCTGTGATGACGGAAATGTTCTAGACTGCATGGTCCGATACAGGACCCATAAACTACATGGGTTATTGAGCCCTGGAAAAGTGGCTAGTGTGACTAAGGAACTGAATTGTAAATTGTATTTAACTAACTTACATAGCCATATGTGGCAAGTAGCTGCTACCCTGGATAGTGCAGCCCTTGGATGGTGAGTCCTGTGAGGACAGGGGCTGTGTCGGCCTTCCTCCCCAGCGAGCTCGGCCCCACCTCTGGGCCTTTGCACATACTGTTCCTTCCACCTAGAACCTGGTACTCTCCCCACTTCTTAAGGCTGGCTCCTTCTCATCCCCCAGGCCTCAACCAAAATGTCTTTCCTTGACTGCTTTATCTAAAATAAACTCCCCCCCCACCCCCTGTGCCAGGTACTCTTTATTTTAGTATCTTGTTGTTTTCTTCACCACACTTACCACACATTGCATTTACTTTGCCTGTTTACTGATATCTATAGCCGTCCCACACAGGAGTCGGGGCAGGGAACACATCTGCCTTGATCAATACTAGACACTGTGTGTCCAGCATCTTGCCCCAGTTTTTGCACATAGTAGACCCTCAGTAAAATGTGCTCAGTGAATGAATAAGTGAACTGCTCCCTAAGATCTACCCTCAAGCAGGACTGCAAAGGAGCCTGCTATTTCACTTGATCATGGGCATGAGTCTGTCAGTGGAAGGTGCCTACCCACCTCCTGAGTTCCCTGAAAGTGTAGGTTGGAGAGAATCAAATTACACTGGATGAAGAGAGGGCTGGAGAAGGACCCAAGAGTGGTTGGGGAGGAAGGGGACTGGCATGGGGCAGAGCAGGGGCCGCTGACCTTGTTGAAGCGATCATGAGGCACGTACTGCAGCACGATGGGTTCCATGGTAAGCACGTTAGCAAACTGCACCTCAGGGATGTAGAGGGCACACACCACGTGGGCCCAGCCTGGGGCAGTGTGGGGCCGGCCTCAGCTGTGATGGCCAGCCAGAGACCCTGACCCCTCACAACCCCATACTGCAGACGATCCCCTCCTCCATGGCCTTCCCATGAGACTCCACTGCCAGCCAGGGAAGGGAAGGGAAACCCAGCCTCTGCATTCCACCCCTGCCCACGGACTGCTCCTGCCTTCCCAGACCCTGCTCAGGGGGCCTATCTGACCTCAACAGATGAGCCATAGGGCTCAGCAACCCCCTCACCTCCATTGTCGGTCCTCTTCAATGCCCCGTCTTTGTGTGGGCACAGCTCACACCTCTGCCAATACAAGGGGGCACAGGGATTTGGGGGATGGGCTTTTCCAAAAGGGGGGGTCTACTGAGCTGAGCCCTCCCTGAATACATTCAGAGAGCCCCAGGATGTAATGATTAGATGTCTAAGGGGGAACTGGTGGGGATACAGAGAAAACAGGCTGAACGTGAGTGATAGTTGTCAAAGATGGGGGAGCCTCATCAACAGGAGAATTATAGTATTCCCTCTACTTTTGTATAGGTTGGAAACTCTCCATGATAAAAAGCTCAAACAAACAAGAAAACAAAAACAGAAGACCCGGCGCCTGTGGTGGGGCAGAGTGAGGGCTAAGCAGAGGGAGAGATGGGGTTGGTGATAGAGGTGTGCAGGAAACAGGAAGTCCTGTGTGACACTCCCACCCCAGCCTCAGCCTCAGAGCCCCCCAGCTCACTGGCAAGGGAGGGGATGCTCAGGTGTTTATGAGAGGAGAGGGAAGTTTCAAACTCACCACCCTGGCTGCTCGCTCCTGAGATTCACATTTCCGGCAGAACCAGGGTCCTGTTGGCACCTGGACGATGCCATAGCAAGCTGCGGGTGAGGGAGGAGAATCACCAAGCAGATCTGTCACCAGTGGCTTTTCCCAGAGTAACTGGGGCAGGGGGTGACTCTAACAAACCAGAGCCAGTTCCAGCCAGGGGGCTGCTCCCTGTCTGGGGGTCACTCATAAGACAGCGGGACCACAAGGAATGTCCACAGCACACGCCCAGCTTTCAACCACATAACCAAGCCATCCATGCAGAGGTGGGAAGTCTGAAACCTTGACTTTAAACTTCTAGAAGATCCCACCCCACCCCAATGCCCTTTCTGTACCCAGCTTTCTGGTTCCCAGCTCTTGCCAGGACCAGTCCTCATCATCAATAACGGAGAATATTAGAGGAACAACATTTAGGATAGTCAAACACGTTTTGTTGTTATGGGGTGGGGGGGCATTTCTTAAAGGGCCAGTAATGAAAGAGGCGGGTAAGTCGAGGGTCTAAGGGACCTCATCTTCTGCTTCTAATTATAATAGGAACAGGTCAAAAGTCAAGGCCGAGGGCAGGTGCACTGCAGGTAACCAATAGGAGAGTGGCGGGAAGAGCCGACAGCGACAGGATTAAGGGCTGTCCCAGGAAGGGCGGGGGGGGGGGGGCAGCTGGCTGTGCCAGACAGGCGGGAGATGCCAGCCTGCGCCCTCGGCAAGATTCCTCAAGGAGTTAACTCCCGAACCATGTGCTGCTGGGGGAAACTCCAAACCTCCCTCTTCTCGATTCCCGGTCCCCTGCGCAACCTCTCTCTATCCGTAGCTCTTCCCGGGAGGATTTTAGGAGTCCCCTCTCCCCTGGGACCCTTCTCTTCCCTTCCCAATTCCGCTCCTCCCAGTATCCGGAAGCAAGAGGGGAGGATGACCCCCCCTTGACCTCTCCCTCCCAGAGCCAGGACCAAAATAACCCGGGCGGGAGGGGACACCTCGCAGGTAAACATTCTCCTAGCAGCCCCGACACCGGCGGTGTGGGGCGCGGAGAGTGCACTCATTGCCCTCTAGACTGTCCCCAAACTCCCTCAACTTGGGGTGGGGGGCGCGGGACTGGAACAATAGGCAAGAAAACAATGCCTGACCCGGTCCTCCAGGACCGGGCGGGGGGAGCCCCCGACGCCTCCCTTCTCTTCAGGTGGGGTGGGGGAGGGGCGCCCGAGCTCCAGGAGGTCTCGGGAGGGCGCGGCCGGGGCCGCCCTGCGCACGCCGCCCCCAGGGTCCCGCCGCCCCCCACGGCCACCCCCGTACCTTGGTGGACAGCCACGCTGCACGCGTGCCCATCACAGTAGACCAGCGGGTTCTCGGCCCAGCCCCTCTCGTCCGAACATACGCAGCAGCCTCCTACCATCTCCTTCATACTCCCATGAGCTCCCTCCGGGGCTGGGGTGGGGGCCCGGCCGGCGGGGGTCGGGGGTCAGGGGGGGAGGGAGGGAGCGGGGGGCCGCGCGCCTCCTCGCTCCCTCCTCCTCCTCCTCCGCCGCCGCCGCTTCTTTTCTTTGCCTCCTCCTTCCTCCTCCTCGGCGTCCTCCTCCTCCTCCTCCTCGCTCGCTCTGTCTGGCCGCCCCCCCCGCCGTGCTCTCGCCCTCATGCCCCGACGGGCCCCCCCCCCCCGCAACAATGAGACCCGCGCGCCGGGCTCGCCCCCTCCGCGCCGCGCGCCCAGCTACCAGGGCCGCCCGGCCTCCGCGCAGCCCGGGCCCGGCGGGGGAGGCGCCGAGTGGCACATCGCGGGCGCTTGCCCGCCCCGCGCCGCCCGCTCACGCGCCGCCCCCCCGGCCCCCCTGCCCGGCCGCGGCAGCCATGGCCGCGCGCCTCCGCTCGCTCGCTCCCGGCCCGCCCGCCGCCCGCCGCCGGGTAAAGTCTTAGGTTCAGGGAACAAAGCCTGGCTTGGTAGGGAGCTTTTCGCTCGCTTGCTCCGCGCTCATTTTCCCTCTTTCTTCTTCTTCCTCTGGCTCTCGGTAGGCGCTCCTGAGCCCTCCATCTGCCTGCCCTTCGGTCTCGGCCCCGGGTCTCCTTCTGCCCAGGTCTTCCTCTCTAAGACTGTTCAACCCCAATGAAACTTGGAGATGGAGATCGGGGAAGGGGCGCTAGAAGGAGCGCGAGCGACGTGGGCTCCTCACCCCTTGGTGTCCGGGGTGGGGGTGCTTTTGGGATGGTCGTTCAATGGCTGTTTTCTCGGAAGCCTGTCTGGAGAGCAGACACACGCAGACATTTGTTCATTTCATTCTACAAATATTTATTGAATACCTACTATGTGCAGTCGTTGGGGATAGAGCAATGAACAAATGGGTATGCCTGCCCTCGGGGAGCTTCCGGTTCAGCCCACAGATATATACGCTCGCACAGGGACTCAGAGCCCTCGGAAGCACAGCGAGGCACCCACAAATTCACGCACTCACTCAGCCTCATACAATCACACTACCCTACCTTTCCAGAGGGGCACAGACCCCAGGTCCAGCCCCTCAGGCGCGCTTAGAGACCCAAGCGAGTTAGGGAGCCACTGCTGCGGAAGTGCTCGCGAACAACCCAGTTACACTTGAACTCGATGCATGTACCAAACACACAACATAAATTCACACACAACGCCCCCAAAGGATTAAAGTCCCAGAAATTGGGTCTGGGAAAGAAGTGAGGGGGAGTCAGTCCGAAGGCTTCATCCCCAAGACTGCTGTGGGCAACGGGGAGGAAACTTGCCCCCCCCTACTTCCTAAAGGGAGGGGGTGGACGCCCGCAGGGACCAAAGGTCACACTCCCGCAGCGTGAGATGGGGTGGCGGAGGGGAGAAGGCAGTCCTGGTGGCTTCAGCGACACTTCAAAGACGTCGGGGCCGAGAACGCTTCCTGCGGGGGAGGGGCAGACGGAGAGGAGAGGGGGAAATCGGCAGAAGGACTAAGGGTGGAGGAGGCTGCCCCCGCTTCAGCGCAGGCCCCCCTGCCCGACTCTTCCGCCGGGACCGCCTCCTTTTCACCAGCACCTGTTCAACCGGAACATCAAGGGGCCGGGGCCCGCCATCACCCCTCCCTTCGCGTCTATTTAGTACTTTTCATCCGGGAAGGGGGGTGAATCCTCGCCCAGGAGTGGGGAGTAGGGCGGGGGAGAACTTGTCCTTGACCTGGTCTGTGGCGTCAGGGATTTAGTCCCTTAATCCCGACGAGGCTGGAGTTTGGAGAGGTCGGGGAAGCTGAGTTCTAGGCTTCAGTCTCCACCTCCCCTTGCTCCAGCAGGGACACGGGAATCCGGAGGGCTGCCAGGACGTTGAGGCTCTGTCTAAATGGGCGGGGAGAGGGGTTGGGGGAGGCCTGTCTCTGCCGCTTCCGTGTCTGTGGGAGGGGGACAAGAATCAGGGTATTGTTGGGGACCGGTCGGAGGGTCGGGATCCCCGCGAGGACTGCTATGCGCCGGTATCTTCATCTGCCTTGTAAACTTCGCTCATACGAAAAGTTAAAACAAGACACAGACGACAAGTCTCACTTAGGAGTTTCTGACGAATTGCCTTTTCTGACAAGAGTAAAACATCAAGGAAATTAAATGCAAAAATATCAGCCCAAGCCATGCGCCAGTTTTTGGAATATTTTGAGTAATTGCTTTCGGAACCGATTTTGGCCGAGGTGGCCGACCGTAGTTTCGGGTTTCGCTGGACGAGGGTCACTAGAAGAACCGTCGGTCTCTGCGTCTAGGGATGGTCGACTTGGGGACTGGGGACAAGGAACCTTTGTTCGGGTCTTTACCGCTTGCGGGTGCACCGCCCGAAGCTTGCGGGATGGACGGGTTGTACGTTTGGTTTAGAATACTAGCAACATGGTTTCGTTTAAGTCACCCACAACCCTTTGGGGTGTTAATACCCTCCATTTTATTGATGGAGTAACTAAGGTTCGTAAAAAATGAAGTGACTTGCCCAAAGTCACGTTTTCTGACAGCGGCAGAGCGGGGATTTGAACCTAGTCTGTTCTCCGCTAGAGCTGGGGCTCCACCACCATGTGTTCACCGAATGCCAGTGTCGAACTGGGATGTCCGCCCATCATAACTGTTCCCGTCTGAGGTCTGGGGAAACCCGGTGCCCTGCGGGCTGGGCGGGATTCGCAGGGGGTAATCCCAGGGCTGAGCTGTCAAGCTCCTTCTCCATCTTCCAACATCTTCCAGACGACCTACTATGTGCCGATTCACGGGAAAAAAGCGAGCAAGAACAGTACTCGGCCAACAAGTGGTTCAAGTTCATTGCGCTCTCCTTGGCTTCACAGAGCACTGATCTGGGATGTCAGGCTGATCCTGGCTGTGCAGTTTTTGGCGTGTGACTTCACCTTTCAGAGGCTCAACTTATCCCTCTTAAAAGGGGCGTTAACCCCCTCTGGCAAGGGCTGCAGTGAAGATCTAACGAAAATCCTTTTGTAAAGCGCTAGGGCACACAGTAGGCGCTCAATCCCTGCTCTTCCCCTCTCCACCCCTCTAAGGGTTCCAGGGCAGCGCGTTCCCGCTCTGGCTTCCCGCCTCCGGCACGCTCGCCCGCCTAGCGCGTCCCGCGGCTGAGGGACTGGGGCAGAGAGGACCAAACAGAAAATTATTTCCGCCCGCTCGGCCCGCCCCGCCCCGCCCCGCCCCGCCCGTCCCCGGAGCCAGAAGGGGATTGTGGGGCTGCCGCGGCCGCTGCCGGAGCGGAGCGGGGCGGAAGCGCGCATCGCGCTGCTGCTCGGGCCCGACCGCGCCGGCCCCCGCACCTCCCGGCCCGAGACTGCGGGTTGTGGTCGGGGTGGTCCTGGGATCTGAGGCGGCTGCCGCCGATCTCATTTCCACGAAGCCTTGTTCGCTCGTTCCCGGAACCTAGCGGGGGAGGCTGAAGAGTGTTGAGGTTTCTCTTCTCCTAGCTGGCCGGGCGCTTGGTTTCGCCGGTCCCGGGGGCGCGCCCTCCGCACTAGAAAGCCCCAGGCTCCGGGAAAGGATTGCGCTGGCGCCCGCGGGTTTGCATTTTATTTGCGTCCCGTTTGCTTATCATTTTATCCCCCGAAAGCAAAGCTTCTGACCTTGGGGACGTTCAGAGAGGTTAGGTTACTTTTCCGAGATAACCCAGACAATAAGAGGCTTCAGGTGGTTTTCCTGTGGTCTGGGAGAGCCTGGCATGGCCAAATAGAAAGATGGGACCCTAAAGTCAGAAAGACCTTGGTTTGGTACCCAGGTTAGTCGTTTACTGACTTTGACCATAGATTAGTAATGGCTTATCTGGGACCCTCAATTTCCCCGTCTCAGAATGGGGACACAGTACCAAGTTCAGTGTTGGTATGAGCAGTGACACTGTCAATGCCTGGCATAGGGAAGGGTGATTTCCCCGTCAAGGGTTATGACTGCCGCAGTCTCTACAGTAAGCTTGATTGGGGTGCGAGAGTGGGTGAACAGGTTCTTTCCTAAGTCAGACATCCTGTGCGAGAGGAATAGAGGCTCGATTTAAAGAGGAACTGGTGGGAGTGAGGGGATTCCCCGCCAAGCATTAGGCGGCCAGTCGTCATGATTATTGTAATAAATAGTGACTCTACCCTGGTGGAATTTTTGGCTTTTCAGCTCTTTCTACGGGAAGAGCACAGTGCTTAGTGTCAAATCCTACCTCTGCCATTAGCTAGCAGTGTAACACAGATTGTCACTGCCTCTATTTGCCAATCTGGAAAATGGGGATAATTGGATCCCCTCCTCCAAACTGCAGGGCTTTGACAACTCCAGCCAGCCAAGGTCCCAACAGGTGTTTTAAGAGCTTTGAGCCCAGGAAGTTCCTTTGGTCATGTTAGGGCACAGGGGACTTGCTTTAGGGAGTTAAAATGGGTAGGAAGGGAAGAGGTTCATGGAATAAGGTAGCCATCTGCCCAAACTTTCCAGAGGTACTTGGAATCTAGTCCAGCCCTGCCCCTAACCAGCTAGGTGACCTTGGGCAAAGCAGTTGCCCTCTCTATCATTTGGTTGGGTGGCTGGATCTTGAAAATCCCCTTGGAATTAACATTCTGTGGTTGATGATTTTGCTCTTGGGGAAATTTCCAGGCTGAGGGGTGACAAATTAATAGCACATTTGCCCTCCTGTGTTCTTTTTCACCAGTTCCTCCTGAAATCTAATCATTCCTCCTGTTATAGTTGCCATCAGGACAGAAGTGGAAAAAGTTGTATTATTCTGTCTTTCAGCAAACTCTTCATTGAATCATCATGGGCAGCCCATAGGAGATACACAGATAGTACCTGGGATGGTGGGAATGACAGATATAGACAAACAACTTCAGTTCAAGATGATAATGGCTGTGATAGTGCTAAGAACAATGTTAACACTGGGAGGAAGGAAGTAACTATTTATGGGGTTAGGGAAAGCCTGAGCTAGGACCAAGTGAGGGAGGGAGGGAGGGTTTGCAGGCAGATAAGGGACAGAAGAACTTTCCAGGCAGGGGGAACAGCATGTTTAAAGGCTCAGAGGTGGAGAGCAGCAAAGGTGAGAAGCAGCACATTGGAGTTATACACTGTGGACACCCCATGGTGGTATGTGTAGGAGAACAGGAGGGAGGGTTAGCGGGATGGCCAAAAACCAGATTAAGGGGACCCAGGTCATTTTGCTAAGGAGTTTGGATTTAATCCTGAGAGCAGTGGGGAGCCAGTAAGGGCTTTTAAGTAAAAGGTGCTTAGCCTTCCTTGCACACTGATTGTCAAGTCTGGGATTGGTTAGGGTTGTGGGGAGGTTAGATGGATTAGGACAGCAATTCTCAACCTTGAGTGCACGTGATTCCCCTGGGGGTCTTGTTAAAATGCAGAGTATGACTCAGTAGGTCTGAGGTGGGGGTTGAGACCCAATATTTTTAGCAAACTCCCAGGTGGTGCTACTCCAGAGAGCACAGTTGAATTGCAACTGGTAGGAGACTTCAAAAGATCCAGTTGAGAGATGAGGATTTGACTCCAGCAGAAGCAGAGGGGATGAGCAAAGGGCAGCAGATGAGGATGTAAAGAAGTGGAATGTTAAGACTGCGACAGGAACTGTTTGGCAAGGCAAGACCAGGAGGATGACTCCCAGAGGTCTGATGGAGAGGACTTGCTGGTTGGAGCTCTCTGCACTCACTGTAGAATTCAGGAGTGGCATTGGGGTGGTGGAGCTGACAAGGAACTGTTCTGGGCCTGCTGACATCGGGTGTCTGTGATACGTAGGGTGGTGATGCTTAGCAGGCAGTCTATTGTTTGGGTTTGAATCTGCAGTCTGGGTTGCAGAGACCCAGAGTGAGAGGGCCAGAAGGCTATCCTGAGAAGCAGGGAGTTCACGTCATGGAAG
Organism: Bos taurus; assembly: GCF_002263795.3. Taxonomy (NCBI): domain Eukaryota; kingdom Metazoa; phylum Chordata; class Mammalia; order Artiodactyla; family Bovidae; genus Bos; species Bos taurus. Next base: position 39,296,030 of record NC_037346.1, on the reverse strand, counting down.
TCAGAGAGGAACTTTAAGAAAGAGGAAGTGATGCCAGGTCACATGCCACTGAGAGGTCAAGGGAGGAAAGGATTCTTTGGGGAGGAGAGGAGGGGGTGCCTCCTTGATGACTTCTGCCTGGAAAATTCCAGGCACTAGCGGGGGTGGAGGCTGACCGCAGTGGATCAAACATAGATTGAGGGGTGAGAAGGAGGAAATAGTGGATAACAGTGCTAGGGGGAGGGACGGGGCAGGAGGCAAGAGTGGACAGCTGTGGTGGTAGTGATGGTGATGACGACAATAGCCATGATAACAGCAGCAGCTCACTTTTGACGAGAGCCAATGTGCCAGGCACTGTGCTAAGGTAAGCATCTGACAATCTTGCAACGACACTGAGATAGATCTCATTCCTGTTCTCATTTTATACGGAAGGAAACAAGCTCAGAGTGCACAGCCAGAAGGTGCAGAAGCAGAATTTGAACACTGCCTTTAACCATGAGTTTGGTTCAAATTATCAATAAGGGGGCTGCTCTGGGGACTAGCTAGCCCCTTCTCCCCAAGCCTCTCCCTGTCTGTCACCTCCTACTAAATTATTTCTTTAATCCACTACCATTTGTTGACCCCTAATGGCAATCTACTCCAGTACTATTGCCTGGAAAATCCCATGGACAGAGGAGCCTGGTAGGCTACAGTTCATGGGGTCGCAAAGAGTCGGACACGACTGAGCGACTTCACTTTCTTTTCACTTTCACTATGTACCAGGTAATGGACCAGGCACTGGTGATGCAGAAAGGATAAGGCAGGTTGCAGCTCTGCAGGTGCCCGGGGTGGAGGGGAAAGGCTGGCTGGTAGGCAGGCAAACATCACCATGCAGTGCGGTATGTGTTATGATGGGGAATGGACCTTTTACAGAGGGAACCCAGGAGAAGAAGTTCCAGTTTCTGTCTGGGGAAGTCAGGCAAGGCTCCTTGGAGGAGCCAGGCTGAGCTATGACTTGAAGGTGACCAGAAGTTTTCTGGATAGCCAGGGGAGGGAGAACATCACAGACCAAGGATGAGCGAATGTACATACCCTGCTGTGTCCAAGGGGTACAAGTGTTTCAGGAAAGGGGGGTGGGAGGGAAGGGGTCAAGACACTTTACCTGTGGTTCAGATTTGACCCCAGGAACATGAGGTCCCATGGAAGATGCTGAGCAGATGTACATGTTGCAAAGTTCAGTAGCCACAACACAGTTGGTAGTCAGAGGGGTAAAGGTGGAAAACAGAGTGACTTCTGAAATTATTGCAAGTTCTAGAATGTAAGTTCCACAGTGCAGTGATTTTCTTCTGTTGAAGTAAATTGATTTCCAACATTGTGTTACTTTCAGGTATACAGCAAAGTGATAAATGTTTTTTTTTTTTCATATTATTTTGTCCCTTATTACAAGATAATGAATATAGTTACCTGTGTTATACAGTAAAGCCCTGTTGATTACATATTTTATGTATAGTAGTTTGTATCTGTTAATCCCATGCTCCTAATTTGTCCCTCCCCACTCCTTTCCCATTTGGTAATTATAAGTTTGTTTTCTGTGTTTGTGAGTCTGTGTCTGTTTTGTCAATAAGTTCCTATGAGTCATTTTTATACTCCACTTATAAGTGATATCATAATATTTGTCTTCCCAGGTGGCGCTAGTGGTAAAGAACCCACCTGCCAGTGCAGGAAATGTAAGAGACATGGGTTCAATCCCTGGGTTGGGAAGATTCCCCTGGAGGAGGGCATGGCAACCCACTCCAGTATTCTTGCCTGGAGAATCCCGTGGACAGAATCCACACCCTCTCCAGCATTTATTATTTGTAGACTTTTCGATGATAGTCTTTCTGACAGGTGTGAGATGATACCTCATTGTGGTCTTTATTTTTTTAATAATGAAAAAATTATCTTTATTTGTTTATTTTTGGCTGTTTTTATTTATTATTTCATTGCTGCATGGGCTTTTCTCTAGTTGCAGCAAGCAGGGGCTACTCTGTGGCAGTACAGGAGCTTATCATCGAGGTGGCTTCTCTTGTTCTGGATCATGGCCTCCAGGTGCATGGGCTTCAGTAGTTCTGGCTCCTGGGCTCCAGAGCACGGGCTTAATAGGTATGGTGCACAGGCTTAGTTGCTCCATGGAATATGGGATCTTCTCAGATCAGGTATTGAACCCATGTCTATTGCATTGGCAGGTGAATTCTTTACTCCTGAGCCACCAGAGAAGCCCCTCATTGTGGTTTTGATTTGCATTTCTCTAACAATTAGCAGTGCTGAGCACTCTGTCACATTCCTGTTGGCACATCTGTGTGTCTTCTTTGGAGAAATGTCTATTTCATTCTATAGGGCAATGATTTTTACCTGCTGTGTTTACTGATGTAACTGAAACACCTGGATCAGTGTTGGGCACGTAGTGGGTGCTCAGTTAATACTTGATGAATGAATGAATGGGTAAATGGATGAGTGCTTAAATGTTTCTGGGAGTGAGGAAGAGGTCCTGGACTGGAGTGTTGGTGGGGATGGAGAGAGGGAATGTGTAGGGGGTGAAACTGAGAGAAGCTGATTGTTGACAGTTGGCAGTCATGGAGTGGGAGGGTGACACCCAGGTTTCTGTCTCAAACAACTAGACTCCTGAAGAAGGGAGGAGGCGCAGAACTGGGAGAGAGTTGATGGATTCAGGTTGGGATTGCTGCATTGGAGGTTTAGTGGACCATCCCAAAAGTGGATTGGATTTGTGTATCACTTTAAAAATTATAAAATGCTTTTGAAGCATATGTAATATTTTGCCTACCTCTTCTGCCATATCCCTGATACTCTGAAAAATATTCAGAGATATCTTTGAGCATTGTCAGCAGTGGATAGTAACTGAAGTCCTGGCGAGGGTAAGATCAAGCTGGAAAGCTGTGCAGGTGCAGAGAGCAGAAAGCCAAGGCCAGAAGCTCAGGGAATGCTGGCATTTAAAAGGGGGTGAGGGTGGGCGAGGAACCTCAAGGAGCATGAGAAGGAAACTCCAGAGATGGAGAGGGACCTCCAGAAAGAGTGGTGTCATGGAAACCAGGGAGGAGACAAGAGGGAGGGAGTGGCCCACAGGGCAGGGGTCTCAGAGAGGGGGCAACTGGTCCAGCGTCAGGGGAGAGGTGTCAGAAGATTGGGTGGGAAGGGAGAGAGAGTGTGAGTGTAGACATCCTTCCTGGGGGCTGGGATGGGAGAGATAGGAAGAGAGGACAGCGGGGAGGAGGACACGAGGTCAGGGAGGTGTGGCCTGCTGTCTCCTGGACAGTCTCTAGTACAAGGCCTCAGGTGGACCAGAGGGGACATGTTGCTTCTCCCAGGGAAGGGAGGACATGAAGGATGGGGACAGATGAGTGTGTGTCTGTGCTTATGTGTGTGTAGGCTGTTTCTGCTTGATAGCATGTATTTTTTCCTGAAAATTTTTTTTAGTTTTCTATTTTTAATCAACTTTTATGGTATAATTTACATATAGTAAAATGCACACATTTTATGTGTATAAGTGATGACCTTTGGCAAATGTACAGAGTCATGTAACCATCACCCCCATAAAAATATAGAACATTTCCATCTCCCCAGAAAGTTCCTTCATATCCCACAGCAGTCATCCCCCCAGCTCCAGGCAACACAAATCCAATTTCTATCACTAATAGATTTTGGCAGATTCATTTTGCTGGCTCTTCGTACAAGCGTGCTCAGTGTGGTGGCCAACTCTTTGAGACCCCATGGACTGTAGCCCTCCAGGCTCCTCTGTCCATGGAATTTTCCAGGCAAGAATACTGGAGTCAGTTGCCATTTCCTACTCCAGGGGATCTTCCCGACCCAGGGATGGAACCTGTGTCTTCTGCATCTTCTGCATGGGTAGGCGGATTCTTTACCACTGAGACACCTAGGAAGCGCTTGCTGGCTCTAGAACTTCATTAAAGTGGAATCTTAGATTCTTCTGTGTTCAGCTTCTCTTCATCAACTCTGCATTTTCTTTCTGAAGCAGGAAACAAAGCCATTGCTGAGCTGGGGGCTCAGGTAGAGAGCAGAAGAGGAGCCCCTTGGGGTGGGGGGATGGAAGGGTTGGGAGACAGCAAGTGGGCAGTGTCCCCCAGTTGTGGCAGAATCGGGGAAAGCAGCCACGTGGATTTGGGTTCAGATATGAGGCTGTGCTCAGGGTACTAGGATTCTGGGGAGCAGCAGACCTTCGTCATAGCAGGGGTAGGGTAAGGCCTGGGGACTGGGCTGGGCTGAAGATGAATTCTGTCTCCTGGACTCAAGATAGGATGGTGGGAGTTGGGATTCAAAATCCCAGAGTCATGCCTGTCATCGCCTCACCAGCTCTTGGCTGACCACCTCTTCAATGGACCCGTTTCCTGACTCTGGTCCAGGCTCTTAGCCCCTTGAGGTTGAACCTCTGCTCGCCCTCTTTTTTTAAAAAAAGTTATCCATGTATTTATTTGACTGCTCTGGGTCTCAGTTGCATCATGCTGGGTCTTCACGGTATGAAGTAGATCACACTGGGATCTACTTCCGTGAACAGAGATCAAACCCCAGCCCCCTGCACTGGGAGAATGGAGTCTTAGCCACTGGACCACCAGGGAAATCCCTTTGCTTGCCCTCTTGTGGAGATTCTTTATCCCTACCTGCAAGCTCTCCTTCACCTGCCTATTTCCCCTTAGCCTCCAAATGAGCTCAGGCCACCTCCGTCCAAAAGGCCACCCCCTTCACCTTGTCTGTCTGTCCCTTCTGTCTCCCATCCGCGCTCTGCTTTGTAAATCAGAAAGCTCGACCAAGAACTTCATCTCCATGCACACAACTTACAGTGACTCTCTGGCTCCCCCTCTCCCCTGCCGAAGTTGCTCTGCCAAAGGTCACCAGTTACCATCAGTCTTGGATATTTTCTGGAGGTTGTGGCTGCCCAGTGTCCCTCTGTCTATTTCAGGGGACGACCCTAGATCTCTCCGTGTACCCCACCCAGGCCAACTGCTTTACTGCCAGCCTTCTCCATCTCAATTGATGACCACTTGACTTTTACAGTAGTTCAAGCCCGCAGCCTGGGATCAGTGCTGGTTCCTCTCCCACGTCCACTCTGTCAGCAGATCTTGCTGCTCTGCCTTCACAATATACACGGAATTCGATGACTTCTCACCCTGCTCACTGTTATTATTTCCCCGGGACTATCCTGGTAGCTTCCTAACCAGTCTCCCTGCCTCCATCCTTGCCCCCACCATCTAGTCCCTACACAGTGGCCAGAGTGATCCCCTTAAACTGTGCACTGGGTCACTCCTGGGCTCCAGGTTCTCCAGGAGTTCCCACTGTGCTCAGAGGGCCAAGTCCTCACAGGGCTGACAGCGTTCTAAACGGTCTGCTGCCCTGTCGCTCTGGCCCCATCTCTGGCCTTACCTCTGGCCTCACCTCTGGCCTCACCTCTGGCCTCACCTCCACTCTTCCCTGCGTGCTCGTGCTGTGGCCACACCACTTCCTTGTTGTGTCCTGTGCACACCAGATACATCCTGCCTCCTCAATTTGACTCTCCATGCCCACCTTATTTAAACTGCCATCTGTACCCTTCCCCACCTCTCCCAATCTTCCTTACCCCTTTTTTTTTGTCCTTAATCTCCTATGTTACTCACATATTTATATCCGTTGTTTGTTGTCAGTCTTTCTTCTCTGAGCTCCATGCCATGAAGAAAAGGATCTTTGTGGATTTCGTTGCTGTTTCCAGGGGCCTAGAGCTGTGTCTGGCACAATGTTTACTGCAGGAACTGAAGGAAGGGATGCTGAGCCTCTGTCTTGGACACTGAGATGCAAGCACGTTATCCAGCCCTGCCAGTCTGGGGCCTTCATGCTCCACTCTGAGGAGCGAGTGACCAGGACAAAGGCTGCTGGGGGGCAGGAGGTGGCTTGCTCCTGGCTTGATGGCTTTGCTCCTGGTGCCCAGTGGGTGACATGTCCTGTGTCCATTCCCACGGAGTGACAGCTCTGCTTTTTGCTTCTCAGGCTCCACCTCCAGGTGACCCCTTCCACTTCTCTGTTTTTGCTAAGAAGCTGAAGTCAGTTTCCCAGACCCCTGATTGAGTCATCTCAGAGTCACAAAGGCCAGTAGCTCTTCCCTTACTGTCCTGTGAAACCTCTCCATGACAGTTGCTCCCCATGACTGCCCTGCATGTCTCACTCTTTTGAGTTTCTCAGCCACCTTTGTAGGGGTTCTTTCCCTTTCCCGTCCTGAGGTGGGGTGGGGGGTCCTCTTCTGGATCCACAGGACTCTCCCCTGGAAATGCTCACTCCTGCCAGGAGTTTCTCCCTTGGCCTGTGGGCCTGTGACAGTTCTGACAGCCCTCCAGCACCCCCTGGCCTTTTCCAGGTCTCTTTAGACCATACCCACTTAGATTTGGCTCCTGGTTCAGACCCAAACTGAACTTGACCTCTCCCCATCCCTTCACTCACCCTTCTTCTTGTAGGTCCCCTCTTAGTCAACAGCCTCGACCTTCTCTCCTGAGACAAAACCCCGAAGGTCCTTTTCAAATGTTTCTCTTCCTTTTTCTCTGAGTCAGTCCCAAGTCCCATAAAATCTACCTTGTCTACACCTCTTAAATTGAAAAGTTTCCCTGTTTCCCCTCAACACAGCCCTTTTTCAGATCAGCACCTTCCTGTAGCCAACCTTAGCAGCTGCCTCCCCACCTGCCTCTCAGACCATCTTGCTCGTCACTGTACCCTCCCCATGGTTCCTGGAAGCCGCCTGGGGACCACGGTCCTGCCCTGCAGGTTCCAGGACCCCACCCTCAGGCAGCTATCCATCCGAGGAGGAGTCCACACCCCAAGGCTCTGGAGACAGATAGACTCTAGCCGAGAGAGAGCAGACAGTCCACACACCCTTGACATCAGTCTCTGGCCCATTTGGGCTGAGCAAAAGAGACAGCCCAGCTCTGTGTTCACACTCACCCTGTAACACTCAGGGAAAACAGGCCTTGGCAGAAGGAATGGAAGAGTGTCCTTGCTTTGAATGAAACACCAGTGAGGGATAAGTTAAGCTAATTATCAAGTCGTGCCAGAAGCCAAATTACAGACATTGTCACATTATAAACACCAGTTCTCAAGAGAGCGGCTTGGAGACATCTGGGCAGCTGGAGCCTGGGCTCCTCATCTTCCCCCTCCAACCTGCTCCATCCCCTCCTGCATTCCAGCTTAGAGCTGGGGCTCCCAGTCTCTTCCCTACAGCCAACTGGTTACCAGTGCTGCTGATTCTCTTTCAATACCTGTCCATGCTCATGGTTACTGCCTTCCTATTGGTCTTTACTAGCACTTACTGTGACCTTGGGTGAGTGACTAAATGAGTCCTCCATTTTTTTCCATCTGTAAAATAGACTTTTTCTTTTAAACACAGGGCAGGTTTCACTTAGGGGCTTCCCTAGTGGCTCAGATGGTAAAGAATCTGACTACAGTGCTGGAGATACAGGTTCCATCCCTGCCTCGGGAAGACCCCCTGGAGGAGGGCATGGCAATCCACTCCAGTATTCTTGCCTGGAGAATCCCATGCACAGAGGAGCCTGGCGGGCTATAGTCCATAGGGTCACAAAGAGTCAGACATGACTAAATGACTCAGCACACATGAAAGTTTTCACTTAGATCAAGTATGCACCTAGCATAGGGGCAGTTCAAGCTGAGCATTCAGGAAATACTAGTTCCCTGTTCCCTTCATGCCTCCCCATCCCTCCTGCTGATCTGTGATTTCCTTTGCTTGAAAGTGGTCCGCAATTCCCCATCCTACAGGATAAGGTCCAAATTTCTTATCAAGGCCTTAAGCCCTTTGAATTCTGGTTCCTGTTCTCACCTCTGTTCAGCCACGCTGATCTACTTCATTTATTAAAAGCACAATCATTCTAAAGTGTTGTCCCACAGATTACTTGCTGGCTTTAAAGGAAGAAAATGCAACTTCTCCCAGAGAGATGGGCTGTCCCCAGTGAGTCCTACCCATCAGCAGCATTCTGTCACTAGGAGCAGAGCTCAGGCACCGAGGACACTGCGACGTAGTGCTCATGGCCCATGTAGTCAACCTGAATCTAATGGAGCCTGTAAGTCTAATTTCCAGTTTACAGGACATACAGGGTAAACACCACCTCAAGGAAGCAATCAGAGAAGTCTAGACGGTGGGACGTGATGTCTGTAATTTACCTGACATGCTTTAGCAATTCAACAACTCAATGGCATAAGGGGGAAAAAGATTATTCTAGATTTAAATGAGATGGAAGAGACATAACCAAATGCAACATGCATTTGGTTATGTAGACCTTTTTCAGATCCTAGTTGGAACAAACCAAAAAGCATTTTGGGGGGACAATTAGGGAAAACTGAATATGGGCTGGGTATTAGATGATACATGGAATTATTATTAATTTTGTAAGGGGTGATTATCATATTGTGCTAAGAAAACTTCCTAAAGTATTTAGGGGTAAACTGTCATGGAAACTTGAAATCATTTTAAAATATTTTGGCAAATACAATAAATATGTTAATAATTACAGCAGCCAGCCACTATGGAGAACAGCAAAAATAGAGTTATATGATTCTGCAATCCCACTCCTAGGCATCTATCTGGAGAAAACTCCAATTTGCAAAGATGCATGCACCCCTATGTACATAGCAGCACTGTTTACAATAGCCAGGGCATGGAAGCAACCCAAGTGTCCATCGACAGATGAATGGACAAAGAAGATGTAGTATAAAATATTACTCAGCCATCAAAAAAAAGAACAAAATGATGCTACTTGCAGCAATACGGATGAATCTAGAGATTATCATGCAAGGGTTAAGGTTAGTGAGGTAAGTTAGAGAAAGATAAATACCATATGGTGGCTCAGATGGTAAAGAATCCGCCTACAATGTGGGAGACCTGGGATCAATCCCTGGGTTGGGAAGATCCCCTGGAGGAGGGCATGACAACCCACTCTACTATTCTTGCCTGGAGAATCCCCATGGGCAGAGGAGCCTGGTGGGCTACAGTCCATGGGGTTGCAAAGAGTCAGACATGACTGAGAGACTAAGCATATCACTTATATATGGAATCTAAAAAAATGATACAAATGAACTTATTTACAAAGCAGAAATAGACTCACAGACAGAAAACAAACTTATAGTTACCAAAGGGTTAGGATTAACATATACACACTGTTCTGTGCTGTGCTTAGTTGCTTGGTCATGTCCGACTCTTTGTGACCCCATGGACTGTAGCCCGCCAGGCTCCTCTGTCCATGGGGATTCTCCAGGCCAGAATACTGGAGTGGGTTGCCATGCCCTCCTCCAGGGGATCTTCCCAACCCAGAGATTCAACCCAGGTCTCCTGCATTGTGGATGGATTCTTTACTGCCTGAACCATCAGGGAAGTCCAAGAACACTGAAGTGGGTAGCTTCCTTCCCCAGGGGATCTTCCCAACTCAGGAATTGAACCAGGGTCTCCTGCATTGCAGATGGATTCTTTACCAGCTGAGCTACCGGGGAAGCCCAGATAAACACTGCTACTAAGTCACTTCAGTCGTGTCCGACTCTGTGCGATCCCAGAGATGGCAGCCCACCAGGCTCCCCCGTCCCTGGGATTCTCCAGGCAAGAACACTGGAGTGGGTTGCCATTTCCTTCTCCAATGCATGAAAGTGAAAAGTGAAAGTGAAGTCGCTCAATCGTGTCTGACTCTTAGCGACCCCATGGACTGGAGCCTACCAGGCTCCTCTGTCCATGGGATTTTCCAGGCAAGAATACTGGAGTGGGGTGCCATTGCCTTCTCCCAGATAAACACTGCTATATATAAAACAGGTAAATCACAAAGACCTACTGTATAGCATGGGGAACTATACTCAATATCTTGTAAAAGCCTATAATAGAAAAGAATAATAACCAGAAAAGAATCTGGAAGAGGAATATATGTTATATATATTACAGATATATTACAGACATATGTAACTGAATCACTTTGCTGTACACTTGAAACTAACACAACATTGTAAATTAACCATACTTCAACTAAAAAAATTAATTACTAACATAAGTAGTCATCTAGGTAATGGGTATATGGGAGTTCGTTTCACTATTCTCTACTTCTCTTTAGGTTGAAATATGCATAGTAAAGATTTTTAAAAATATATGTGAGTGCTAGTTATGTGGTAGTCACTGAGCTAAGGCAAAATCTAATGTGGCTCTTGGAACAGAGTGTCAAGGGAGAGGAGAATAGTACTAATAAATGAATAGATGAGAAGCTTTGAAGGAAAGGTATACAGGTCTTGAGTGGGAAATGGTGATGAAAACTGACCTGGTCATGGTCTGGAGTGGTGGGGAGCAGCTTCCTCCCAGGAAGGAGTGAATGAATCAGTGGAGCTCTGAATAGAAGCAGGTGCGGGCCAGGCACAGGAGAAAGGAGGAGGGTAAAGTGTATGGTCAGAGGGAAACATATGTGCTAAGAGAGCTGAGGGAGCTGGTTACTTGGGTGCTAAAGGGGGAGGGGTCTGAGTGGCTGAAAGGAGAGTGGACAGCACAGGGGAGCTAGAAGGTGAGGGAACCGTTCCCCTTGCCCCCTGCTCCCCAGGAGGACCTGTGGGAGGGCTGTCGGTTACTGCTGTACCCTACCTGTGAGCCGTTTAATGGTTTCATTCTTCATCCCAAAAGCAATGGGAAGCCATCAGCAGGTTTTGAGCAGGGGGTTAACACAATCCAGTTGGGTGGCTATATACAGGATATGGCAGGATGTGGGGGCGCCGCCAGGGTATGCCAGAATGGAGGTGGGGATAAGCAGACCTGGGGTGTAGTGATCACCTGACACCAGGTGCCAGGGTGCCACCTGGGTTTCTGACTGTGGGAGGGGGTGGAGGGAGGAGCCATACACTGAAACAGGTTTGCCGGAAAGCAGAACACGTGGCAGATGGTTTGAGACAGGTTGGGTCTATGGGGCTTTTGAAATGCCTGAGGTGGAGGCCAAGAGGGCATGGCGTGTCTTGGTCAGTGCGGAAAGGCTGGTTGGTACCTGCGCAGGGACACAGAGAGAGAAGAGGGACGTTCTGGACAAGCCTTAAGGAACCCTGCTGTTTGTTTGGGCCAAGGAGGGGAGAGGGAGCCTGGGCTGAAGACCGAGCGAGAGGGAGCAGCTAGTGAGGCAGGAGGACGCCAGGCAGGTGCAGTGCCCAGAAGGTGAGGGACTAGAAAATTCCTGGAAAGAGGAAGTGGCCAATCATGTGGGAGGTCAAGATGGGAGGGCTGAGGAGAGCCTGCCAGTTTTGATGAGATGGAGGCCACTGGAACCTCAGCAAGAGCTATTTTGGTGGCCAGTGGGAGTGGAAGCAGATGGAAGCGGGTTGAGAAGGAAGTGGGAAGTGCAAAAAGGAAGACAGTGTGTAGACAGCTCTTGGGGGAAGTTTGACTGTGAGGGGGTGGAGAGATGGGTGGGGTAGGGACTGTGGGTCAAGGGGGAGATTTAGCTCCCTAGTGGGACAGACACGCTGATGGAGTTGGTAAGAAAAATAATAAGGGGTGCCTCTCAGAGGGCATTTGGCACTGGACCAATGCCAGTCCCCCTTCAATTTAGCAGGAGGGAAGATGTTGATGGCGGGTAGTTGGCAGCACACGGGCAGGCACTTGCTTGCCTCTGGTCCTTGCCCCCAGAGCTTTCTCAGCTGGAACTCTCCCATGCCTCTTTTGAGTACTTTTGTTCATCCTCTACGAGCCTAAGTGGTAGATTACTATCTTCTGTGAAAAGACTTCCCTCTTCTACCACCACCCTGCCTCTATCAGTCCAAGGACCATGGTTGTCCTTCGATCACTACTTCCCAGATTAGCCTAGAATGTCCATCTCTCCCACCAGACCCTGTCTTTATTGCCTAGTTCCTAGCTTAGTTCCTAGGGTCTAGTAAAGGGCTTGCTACAAGGGAGGTCCTCAAGGAATGTGGAGGTGAATAGATAAATGAACTAACTACATGCAGACATGCAGAGGAAGTCTAACAGGAGGAGCACAAGCCCAGAGTAATGAGGTGGAGAGGGAAGGATATGGAGCAGGGATGGAAAAGGGAAGAAACAGGAGAGGGGACAAGGCTAGCTACTGCCAAGAGCTCTTGCATTTATCAACGGCTTTTATGAGCCATGCACTAAATATATGGGTTTCTCTTTTAATCCTCACAATATCCCCAGAAGGAATGTTGTCTGCTGGCATGTTACCTGGCTCCTCCTAGTTAACTAGAATGTATCCTCGAGGTGGAGTGGAGTTTGTCTGTCTTGCTCACCAGTGTGCCTCCAACAAAAGCACATAGATAAGGTGTCAGATGAAACATAGGCTGTTCAGGTAAATTTGAATTACAGAGAATAGCGCTTGCTTCAGTAGCACATATACTAAAATTGAATTATAGAGAAATAATTTTGTTAGAATGTGTTTTGTATTTGTGTGTGTGTGCTAAATTTGGCGATCCTGTACATAGTAGATGCTGCTGCTGCTGCTAAGTCGCTTCAGTCTTGTCCGACTCTGCGACCCCAGAGACAGCAGCCCAACCAGGCTTCCCCGTCCCTGGGATTCTCAAGGCAAGAACACTGGAGTGGGTTGCCATTTCCTTCTCCAATAGTAGATGCTAGTAGATGCTTAATAAATATTGCTGAATAAACATTGCTTGATTAAATGACACCATGGGGATGCAATCAGTAAATTCCAGACAGTGGGAAATCTAGATGAGAGTAGGGTATCTTCACTGAATGGGTAAGTTTCAGGGAGAATATAAAAGAGAGAAAGGAGGAATTTATAGATTAAAAGAGAATTAAGAGACATATCAACCACGTGAAACTCTTCCTTGGATCCTAGTTCAAATAAACTAAATAAATTGTAGAGAAAAATATTTTAAGATATTAATAATTAGAAATTTAAACACTGGCTATTTGATAAAGTTAAAGGATGACTTAATTCTTTTTAGGTTTGATAATAGTATTGGGGATTTTATTTTCAAGAGTCCTCTTCTTGTAACAATATGTACTGAAATATTTCGGAATGAAATGATATGCTATCTGGAATTTGCATCAAGATAATATAGAATTATATTCTCTATCTTACTTGTGGTGCTTATGGGTATATTCATTTGTGAAAACTATTCATTCAAACTATACACCTAAAATGTGCATTTTATTATATGTAAATTGTACCTCAGTGAAGTTGGCTTTTGAAAAATGGGAGAAGAGACAGAAATGGATGAGGATAAGGATGAAACAAGACTGGCCATCAGTTGATTAGTTTTGAAGTTGAGTGTTGGGTACATGGAGGTTCACTATATTCCTCTGTAACTTTTGTATGGGTTTGAAAGTTTCCATAATAAGTCATTTTTTTAATTGCATAAAGGAAGATGCTATTTTGGGCTTCCCTGGTGGCTCAGTGGTAAAGAATCTGCCTGCAGTGCTGGAGCCTCAGGAGATGGGGGTTCAATTCCTGGGTCAGGAAGATCCCCTGGAGAAGGGAATGGCAACCCATTCCAGTATTCTTGCCTAGAGAATCCCATAGACAGAGGAGCCTGGCGGGTCCTCTGGACCCTACAGTCCATAGGGTTGCAAGAGTTGGACACAACTGAAGCAACTTAGCACATATGCATTTCTATTTTACATACGAAGAACTAAAGCAGAAGCTGAGACTTCCCTGGTGGCCCAGTGGCTAAGCCTCCACGCTTTTAGTGCAGGGGGCTCAGGTTTGATCCCTGGTCAGGGAACTAGTTCCCACATGCCACAACTAAGACCTGGTGCAGCCAAAGAAATAAAAAAATACAAACAGAGGCGAAGTAACTTGCCCCCAGTCACACCACTGGTAAAATGAGGAGTCTGGAATATGAAGAGACCCATTTGACTTCAGAACTTTCACTATTAACCTCAGCAAGTTTCCAGAGCGAAGTATAGATGTTGTTTAAGGGATGGTACAACCCTCTTGGTTGGCACAGTCTGACTTAGGGAATTCTAGAAGCAAGATGGGTAAAAATGGTGGTGGCTGTTAAGTAATGGGACAAGAAATGGCTTCCCTCTTACATTCATCACCTGGATGCAGACGGACTGTTATCAGCATCCACTTGGGACCCAGATGACTCTGACATTAGTCGGCAGCCTGAACTCGGGCAAGTCACTTAAAATCTCTGTCCCTTATTAATAGACGTTTTGACGATTTCTTTAAAAGTTAAACATAAATTTACCCTAGGACCTTGCAATCCTACTCTTTATTATCTACAAGAGACATGAAAACATGTCTGCACAAAGACGTGTACACCAGGGACTTCCATACTCCCAGTGCGGGGGCCTGGGTTCGATCGCTGGTCATGGAACTAGCTCACACCTGCCACAACAGAGAGTCGGCGTGCTGCAACTAAGATCTGGCGCAGACAAATAAATAATAAATATTTGAAGAAAAGACTTGTATGCCAAAATTCATAAAACTATTTATAAGAATAAAAAAGTAGAAACAAGCCAAATGTGTTTGGATCAACAAAATGGGGTATATCCATACTTCAGCAATAAAAAGGATATTTCAGCAATAAATAGGAACAGACTACTAATATATGCTACAACATATATTAACCTCACAACAGTATCTTTTTGTAAAAGAAGTCAGATGCCAAAGACCACTTAGGGCCTTTGCATTTCTATGAAATGTCCAGAAAATGCAGATCTATAGAGGCAGAAAGTAGTTCCCTGGGGTGGGAACAGGGAGGTACTGCAAGAGGGGATGAGGGATCTCTCAGGAAATGTAAATTTTTTTAAAAGGGAAAAGAAAAAAATATAAAATCATAGTGAGACATTAACATTTTTCTGAGAAAATTTTATCAAGTGCAGAAAAAAGAATAGGAGCATCTTGAATGATGTCATTAATAATTTAATATATTTATATTTATTTTATTAATAATTTTTAAACTCTTGCATCTCACACATTGTTATTAGATTTCCATAGGACATTTAGAAAAGCTGGAAAAAGATAAACATTACTAAATTTCAAAAAAGCAGAATTCTTTTTTTCCTGTGATTCAGTTATACATATTCACATATATTATTTTTGAAATTAGGGAATGTAAAATTGAATTGTTGTGATGGTTGTATAACTGTAAATTTACTGAAAATCATTGACTTGGACACTTAAAGTGGGTTCTGGATAGTAAGTAAATTTTTAAAAATTAAAAGTATCTACCTCATGTGTAGTATCTCACACCAGTCAGAATGGCCATCATTAAAAAGTCTACAAATAAACAAACACTGGAAAGGATGTGGAGCAAAGGGAACCCTCCTACACTGCTGGTGAAGATGTAAACTGGTGCAGGCACTATGGAAAAAAGTAGGGAGATTCCTTAAAAACTAAAAATAGCATTGCCATATGGTTCAGCAAGCCCATTCCTGGGCATATATCCAGAGAAAACTATAATTTGGAAAGATACATGCACTCCAGTGTTCACAGCAGCACTATTTACAATAGCCAGAACAGGGAAGCAACTTAAATGTCCATCAGCAGATGAATGGATAAAGAAAGATGTGGTATATATACACAATGGAATACTACTCAGCCATAAAAAAGAATGAAATAATGCCATTTGCAGCAACATGGAGGACCTAGAAATCATCATACAAATTGAAGCAAGTCATAAAGAGAAAGACGAATACCATATGATATCACATACATGTGGAATCTAAAATATGTCACAAATGAACTTATTTACAAAACAGAAACAGATTTTAGACATAGAAAACAAACTTATAAAAAAAAAAGAAAAGAAAACAAATTTATGGTTACTAAAGGGGAAAGGAGGTGGGGAGGGATAAATTAGGAGTATGGGATTAGCAGATACAAACTACTGTATATAAAGTAGATAAACAACAAGGTCCTACAGTATAGCACAGGGAACTATATTCAATATCCTGTAACAAACCATAATGGAAAAGAGTATGTACATGTATGTATAACTGAATCACTTTGCTGTACACTAGAACTAACACAACACTGTACATCAACTATTACTCAATGAAAAAAAGTTGTTGTTTAGTCGATAAGTCATGTCTGACTCCTTCTAACCCCATAAACTGCAGCACGCCAGGCTTCCCTGTCCTTCACTATCTCCTGGAATTTGCTCAAACTCATGTGCATTGAGTCAGTGATGCCATCCAACCATCTCATCTTCTGTTGCATCCATCTCCTCCTGCCCTCAATCTTTCCCAGCATCAGGGTCTTTTCCAATGAGTCAACTTTTCACATCAGGTGGCCAAAGTATTGGAACTTCAGTACCTCATAGAATTATTATGGGGATTAACATAAAGTTCTTAGGACAGAGATTGGAATGACATCAGTACTATAGAAATTACTATTCCCCACTGTACCTTCCTCTGGGGAAAGTGGGCAGGTCCCCCACTCCCAAATCTTTGAACACAGGCCTTTGGATGAGACTCAGATGAGCCACAGAAAGGGAAGCCTGGCATCCGGGTCTTGGGGGGCCCTTCCTATCCCTTATTCCTAAGAAGTCAAACGGGGTCCTATATCCAGCCTCTGGGAAGGAGGATAGGTTTCTGAAGAAACTGGTCTTCTCATCCAGGCTGAGGACGGGGTCGAGTGTCCTCTACCGTAGGCAACAGGAATTGCAACAGCTGGGTCAGCCCACACATCATTTCCACTCCTGATAAGGTTTGTGAGGAAGTTACTGTTGTGTCTTTTCACTGATAGGGACACGTTGAGACTCAGAGTGCCCAGGTAACCTGCCCAGGGTCGCACAGCCGGCACCCCTGGTCCAAGCCTTCCCAGAGGTAGGAAACTCAAGCCCACTGGTGGGACCCAAGCCCACTCCCCTGGCATCTTAGCTGCAGAGTATGGAGTAGGGTCAGATTGAAGCACATGCCCCCTCCTCCATAAGCAAACAAATTTGGTATTGCAGTCTCCAGGGTAAAAGTTTTCAGCACTGTCCACCAAAAGAGACAACTGTGAAGATCATCATCCTTCCAGAACTTTCCTCCAAACCTGTCAGGATCCCAGGATCCTCCCTCATGACAACTTCCCCACAGACTTCTTCTATAGAAGATGCTAAGGGGTGAGTGCTTCGAGCAATGAACATCACGGCCCCTTGTTCCTCAAATGCTAGCCTTACCTTGGGATCTTCACCTCCAGCTTCTGCAAAAGGGTTGTAAGGGAGGCAGAGCTTTCTGATCCCTTTCTGCCCAAATGTTATGGGATGACATGTCAGGGAAACAGTACTTCTGTTGTCATCACCAGAAGGACCAGGATACAAGCTGCATTATTTGTTTCCTTACAGAAACCCTCTCTTACCCTTGCCGGGGAGTAAGATATTTCTCTCTCTGACCACCCATCACCCCCACACAAACATACCCTTATTCCATGTCATCGTATCAGTCTCTCAATATTTCTGGGGATAGGAAGCAGTCCAATGACCCTATTTTTATCAAGAGAGGAATATTCCAAGGATTCATTCATTCACTTACAAATATTTATTGAGCACCTATTAAGTCTGGGCACTGTTTAAAGCACTGAGGTTGCAGAAGTGATCAAGACAAACTTCTCATCAGCTCATTTCCAGACTAATGGAAGAGGCAGATAATAAAGAGAAATACATTCACAGATTTTCATATATTAGTGAGCTCTAACACGAAACAAGGGTAAGAGGATGGAATGTGCTGCGGGTACATGGTCCTCCCTTAACCAGGTTTTTAATGGAATTCACTTTCTTTGCTTTACTCTCCCTAGGGGAGATAAGAGTGAGGGTCTATGTATCTCCTCCTAGGGTCCCCTCAACCTATTTTGGCAGTTCAAGCCTCACAGGGCATAATCTTGGGATTTGAGGGGGTACGGCAGAGCCAGCCCCTCAGAATTTGCTCAAGGGGCCGGTTATAAGTTAAGTGAGAAATGGAAACAGGTACTGAGAAAGTCTATTTATCATCTTTCGTGGGTGTAATGATACTCCTCCTCTTCAAATTTAATTCTTCCTTTTTTCATCTTGCACACACACTCACTGAATTCCTAACTATTCATTCAACGTTTTTTGAGCCCTCTGTGTACCAGGCACTGTTCTAGGCGACCGAAACAGAGAGGTAGGGAATGTTCTCTGCCCACAGGAGTCCTTGCTGTGCAAAGCTGCTGAACAACCTCTTTTCATCTTTTCTTTTAACTTCGCTTTGAGATTCACCTCTGTTTGACTCACGCAGCCCCAAAGGGGTAGATGTGAACATTCCCATTTTACGGATGCGAAAACCATGACTGCTGAAGGGGAAAATGAAGTGCTTTGGCGGCTACTAAACACTGGGACGCCACTGCGCCACGTGCAGCGGCGCATTTAGCCCATCGATATCCCACCCGCGCACTCACCCTCCTTCCCTCCCTCCCAGCCGCCGCCGCGCCGGGTCCACGTGTGTGTGTCTGTGTGCAGAATGGGGATGGGGGCGGTGCCGCGGGAGGGGTGGGGTCCTGGCTAACGTCACAAGCAGTGCCGCCCAATCAGCGGCGGGCTCGCGGCCCCGGCGCTGGTATTGGGGCAGCGAGGGGGCAGTTCTCTATAACGCGGTCTCCGGGAGCCAGCGGGGAAGAAAGAAGCCGAGCGGGCGGAAGGCGCCCTCCCCGCCGCCTGGGCCCCGGCACCGGGTGCCGGGCCCGGGGTCCTTCCCGCCTCCTGCGGCCGCCGGCCGCTTTGTTTCCCCAGCCTCTGCGCTCCGGGCAACTCAAGAGGGGCTCCCGCCGAGGCTGCACAGGGCTCGCGGCGGCAGGAAGGGCGGCCGACCGCGCCGGGACTCACAGGGACCCAGGAGTCCGGCCGCCGAGAGGGCCGCGTGACGAGATCGAAGAGGGACCCGGAGCTCCGTGGCCCACGGGTGCGGGCCGGGGGCGCTAGCGAGCAGAGACCTCCCCGTCGAGGGGGGGCGATGTTCCCCTCGCCCGTGGGCTCTTCGGGCAGTCAGGGCATCCCGCCGCTGGGACCAGGGCCCCCTCAGTGGGCACCCCCCCGGAAAGTTCCATGGAGACTCTGTGCCCCGCTCCCCGCCTCGCAGTGCCGGGGTCCCCGCGAGGGTCACCCTGCTCCCCCACACCCCGGAAGCCGCGTCGGGGGACCCAGGAGTTCTCTCCTCTGTGCCTGCGTGCCCTTGCCTTCTGCGCCCTTGCCAAACCCCGGGCGTCCTCTCTGGGCCTGGGGCCTGGGGAGCTGGCGCCGCGGGCTCCGGTGCTGCTGGGCCCTTGCGCCCCGCTGTGCACCGGCGGCAGGGCCCCGGATGGCCTGAAGCACCTCGCGGGACAGGCCGGGCGGTCCAGCGATCCCAACGCCCCGGCCCGCCAGGATGCCGACGCCGCAGTGTGCCGGGGCCGCGGCGAGGAGGAAGAGGGCGGAGGCAGTTTCCCGCACTTCAGCGCTCGCTCCGGCGTACCTCCCGGCCACTGCCCGGCGCCCCGGCGCCCTCGGGAATCTCCGACCAGCTCCGTCTCGGCTCCGCCTAGGCCAGCCCTGGCTCTCGACTCTCAGCCTGGCCCCGCCGCTAGCCCGCATCAGGAGCCAGGTTCTCGGCCTCCGCCGCCACCTGCGGGCCTCTCCTCTGAGCCCATGGGGCCTGGGGCCGCGCCGGAACCGCCCCCGCCGAACCAGACGGCCGCAGTAGATGGAAACCCTCCGAAGGTCGCCCCCGAGGCACCGGCCTCCAGCCCCTCGACGGCCAGCGAAGCTCCGGCCGCGCCCGGCGATCTCCGCCAGGAACATTTCAATCGTCTGATCCGCCGCTCGAAACTGTGGTGTTACGCGAAAGGTTTTGCCCTCGACACTCCGAGTTTGCGCCGGGGGCCCGAGCGGCCCCCAGCTAAAGGGCCCGCCCGAGGAGCGGCCAAGAAACGCCGGCGGCCGGCGCCCCCCCAGCGCAGCGCGCAGCCCCGCCGACCTACCCCGACGCTCCCCACCACGAGCACCTTCAATCTCCTCGACTGCTTCCCCTGTCCCCCGGCCCTGGTGCTGGGGGAAGACGGAGACTTAGGGCCGGCATCCTCGCTTCGCCTCCAGGGAGACGCTAAGCCCCCGCCTGCCCACCCGCTGTGGAGGTGGCAGATAGGGGGTCCCGCTGTCCCTGAGCCCCCCGGCCTCAAATTCTGGGGAATCAACTTGGAGCAGCCCTGAGCGTGAGACCTCTTCTGCCAAGGGGGAAAAGTGGGGGCCATCGCCAGACTGCGGGCTCGAGAATAGAGCCTCATTTCTCACCTTTGCCTGTCCTCTCTAGGTTTTATGGGCTGTGGTCAGAAGGACCTCAAATGACAGTGATCTTCAAGCACCTAACTGGTTGCAGTGACACCCCCTCCCCCTCATCCTTTGGAGAAGAACCAAGGCCTGGAGTCGGGAGAAGGCTTAACCGAAAAAGGCTTAAAGACGTAGATTCCAATCCCTCCCCTCTTGCATCTCGGATCTCTGGGGGCAGGGCCTTCACCCCAGGGGGAGTCGAGGAGGCTACAACTCAAAGAGGAGGAAAAAAAAAGAGGGAGAGAGACCTTGGTGATGGACAAACCGGTTGTTTCTGTGGGCGAGCCTGGGGATGGGTGGGGGCTGTGGTGGGGGTGGGGAGGTGATTGGCAGCTCCCTGGGGGCATCCTCTACCCCCACCATCCAGGCCTTTAACCCTTCACTCCCCTCAGGCCTTCCCTAGCCTCCAAGCACCACTGTAGCCTTCATGGGGACCCGAGCAGCTTAGGCAAGGGTAAGATCACCCTCTCCCAGTTCTTTCCCTAGGGTCCCCCCAGTCAAGTGACCCCTTGTTACCGAGGTCTTCATTCTCAGCCACCAGTCTTTCCCCTTTGTCCAGTTTTGGAGTTTCTTTCAGTATTCCATTTGCTTTCAGGTTATAGGATCTGATGGGTAAAAGAGGACACCCCCACCCCACCCACCCCCACCCCTGCCATGAGTCTGCCACCTCCTCTAGTTTAATCCTGGTATTAAGAGGAGCAAGGCTGAGGAACCTCCTACCCTTCAGAAGTACAAACTGCCTGGGGAAGGAGACCATCCCAGGGAAAGTAATGGAAGGTGGAAGAAATCAATAAATCAGACCAAACAAGTTGCCCTTCCTTCCAGGTCCTCTCCACCGGTTAAGGATGGAGGGCGTGGAGGTGGAGGGCATGCCTAGGGCCATTCTTTGAATACCCAAACTCAGCCTCCTTCAAGGCTAGAAACAAGACAAGCTGCTCTTTGTGGAGGGGGTAGATGAAAGGACTCGTGGCCTAACCACAAGGTCCAGTGGGGTGTTTGAAGGGGCTCAGTTTGAGTCTGGATGGGAACTGGGCTGAGGAACCTTAGCATTCTCCCCCCCACCCAACTTCAGGCATTTCGGGAGTTGTCAGGGACCTGATGGATCCGAAAGAGGCAGGGCCGGGGATTAGTTTTGAGGTCAGAAGTTCTGTTTTCCTGGGGGAGGGGAGGGAGTCAGAGGGGAGTGGACTTACTTTCTCCACCCAGGTGAGGTCTGGGAAGTTTAGCTTTTAGGGAAATTCCAAGTTTAGGTTTGAGGGGAACCTGGGGGTTGCCGATCTGCCCAATAGTGAGGGATCCAGTGACCCTTCTGCCCACACTAGTGAATATTGTTTTTTTCCCCTTTTCCCCCAAGAAGGGAGGAGGGAGGAACAATTCCCATATATGATACTGGGGAAGGACTTGTCTCCTTTTCTGTGAAAATGCTTTGTAAAAAGTTGTTAATGTTTGCATAGAGCAGATTCTTGAAAAAAACAAAACAAAACACTGTTTTGGACCACAAAAGTTTTGTTTGTTTTAAAAGCTGTCTCTTTTCATTTTTCTTTTGCTGGGGGTGGGAGTGGGGGTGGGGTGGGTGGGTGTGGGTTGGGCAGTGCTCTCTTTCTCCTCAACATCTGGCCTTTATGAACCCTGCTGACCTCCCCTCCCCCTCCAGCTGTGTTGTGGGGAGGAGGGAGGAGGGTGGGGGAGTGCCTTCCATGCCTGTGCTTCAGGGGTATCCATCTTATCTTGCCCCCCAAGAATGGGGAAGGCCGAGGAAGAAGGCAGATATGAGGGGTGGGGAGAGAGTCGCTGTGAAGCGGGGGTGGGGGTGTGCGCAAGGTTTGCAAGGAGAAATGGAGAAAGGCAGACTCCAGTTTTTAAAGGGCTCCTCGCTTTTCGTCGGGTCAGTTTTGGCCCTCTCGACCAGCCTGGGTGGGACGTGTGAGCTCTGGGCAAAGGAGAGGAGCGGTGGGTCACGAAATACTCTTTGGGGACTCTTCTTTGAGGAGTGGGCGAGGATGCTGTGCCTTTGGTTTTCCTCCTCCTCCAAGTCAAAATATTAATCTTCACCCTGGAAGGGGGCTGGGCAGTGAGTTAAAAAACACACCTTTGTCCAGACCTGGAACTCCTTGCAGAATGGAGACTCTCAGAAGTACCCCTAGAATCTTTCTAGTCAGTTTAGAGAGTAGGGAACTATGTTAACTTTCCCTGGGCTGCGGCAACAAACTGCCAAAACCTTGGGGGGCTTGAAACAGCAGAACTGTATTCTCTCACAGTTTTGGAGGCTACAAGTCCGAAATCAAGGCGATTGCAGGCTGTGCTCCCTTTGGAGGCTCTACGGGAGAACCCTTGGCCTCCTCCAGCTTTGGGTGGCTCCAGGCTCCAGGCGTTCCTTGGCTTATGGCTGCCTTCCTCCAATCTCTGCTTCCGTCTTCACACGGCCTTCCCCACTTCTGTCGCTTGTAAGAACACTTGTCATGGGATTTAGGGCCCACCTGGATAATCCAGATGATCTCTTCTTGACGACCTTAATTTAATTACCTCTGCACAGACCCTTTCTCCAAATAAGGTCACACTCACAGATTCTGGGGGCAGTGGAGTTCCGTCGGGGACTTAGCTTTTTCAGCGCCTCCATTCAGCCCACTACAGAAACTTAAATCCCAGGATGGAGAAACTTGCTCAGACTTCCCGGGTAAAGGAAGCGTGTGCTGGGTTGGTGTGGGGCACAGCCCCACTAGAGCTGGGGCCACGAGCCTCCCTGAACTGGAGCCCTTGCTTTCCTCAGGTTGAAACAAGGATGCCAGGACTCTCCCTTCTACTAACAGAGGTGGGGTGGGCGGACTGTCCCCAGGAAGGCCCTGAGGAAGCTCTCCCTCCCTCCCTGATTTCCACCACTCTCACTCCGGGTCTCTCTCAATGTCTCCAGCCCCCGCTCCCTCCCCTCTTTCCGTCCTTCCCCTCCCCCAGCTCTACTACGGGCCACCCTTGTTTTTGCCTGGATGTGGAGGTTGAAGGGTCTTGACTTCTGCCTGGGTCTCTAAGTTCCCTTCCTGGGTTATCTCAGGTCCTTTAGTCCTAGAGGGTCTCTACGTCTCAACAGCTTTAGGACCCAGTGTCTGCCCCCGGGCCACCTGCATGACCCTGAGAGGGGGCGCTTCTTTCAGTTTTCTTTCCAAGGCACCTTGCCTGCCTTCCCCTTAATCCAGCTCTGCTCATCATCACCTCCCTCCTCCTGAGAGCCTCCCGCTGCCCCACACTCTACCTCTTGCCTCTTAAATCTTTGCAGCTTGATTCCTGCCCCTGAAACTGCTCTTTGCAGGGTCACCCATGACAACCCCCAATCACACATCCAATGGTTGCCTCTCAGCTGCCCTGGCCCCTGAATCATTCCATGACCTGTGGTGCTGCTGGACGTGCGCCAGGGTCTCCTGACTTTCTCCAAAGTTCCTTCTGTCTTCCTGGCTGCTTCGTATTCCTCTGTCCCCAGGAAGCTTTAATACGAGACAGACCTGTGACATCTGCCCTCTGTCCCCATGTCTCCCCACATGACTTTTTGTCTTCTCCCAAGTCTTTCGCTGGCACAGGCACAAGTAAGTGACTCCCAATGACTGTACCTGCCCCTTCCCTCCAGTCCAGCCCCTCTCCTGAACTTTGGTGCCGTGTCTCTGCATGGACGCTGGCAACTCTCACTCACGGAGCTCATTGTCTCCACTCCCTGCTCACATCAGTCCCCAGGTCAAGTCCACTTCTGGTTACAGCTCTCCTTATCATCTCAGCACTGTGAATTCTTCCCTGACTTCTCCCATTTGACCCACTTTTATAAATTTCCAAGCCTCCCCCTGCTTCTAGCCACGCCACAGAGCCATCAAAAAGAGCTTTTAGTTGCACAGGAAAAGCAGGACACATGGTCCCCTCCTTAGGATGTGTATCTCTTATTCTCTCCCTCACGGTGCGGCTCCCACGAGTCTGGTCTGGACTCTTGCCCACCGAACTAGTTTCTGAATCTCTGGTTCTTCTCTGATACCCTCGGATCATGTTACCTTCTTACTCAGTGGCTCCCCTGATTTTATTAAATGCAGCCTCCTTGGCCTGTCTATTCTGTCTGATTTGGCTCTAACTCCCTGTCCAGCCTATCCCCGTTACTTTATTTTATACACCGTGTGGTCCATCACACCAGAATGCCCTTCCTTCCCCAGCCACCCACTCTTTCTCTATCTTCATTTCCCATGTACGATGCCGATGCCATCTCCTCCATGCAGTCTTCCTTGATTCGTCGAGTTGGATGTGATCTGTGCCACTGCTAAACCTTCTTCATTCTTTTGTGTCTGGGGAGAGATAGTAAAGTGTGGTGGAAGAACATGGGCTTTAGAGCCAAACACTCCCGCTTTTCCTCTCCACGGACAGCCAGAAGCTAGTCGGGCTTCTCTAAGGGAATCACCTTTCATTTCATTGCTTTGACCTTCACTGAGAGTCATTGACATGAAATGGCGGCCACTTGGAAACCACTCCTGCGAGTAAAAACTTCCCAACAAGACACTGTTCAGTATGCCAAATCCCCCTATGAATTTTAAGATAGAATATTAGGGTATTGATAAGGTTCTAACTGTGATTTTTCTTGCACCCTCTACAGTTATCCCTTGTATCTTGCTTCATTTTATTTAGGTCCTGTACACCGCAGGCACCTAACGCATTCTTGTCCAATGCAAAGTGCATATGGCCAGTGGAAGTTGGGAAGCCTGCAGTTCCAGAAATGTCCACTAGATGCTGCTGTCTGCTAGCGTGAGAAGGAGGACGGACGCAGGCGAAGGCTGGGTGGGGAAGGGCTCCTTCTTCCAAGCAATTGAACACCTCCCCGTGCTGGGGCTTGGGGAGAGAGATGTGGAAGACTTGGCCTCTGCACACAGGTACTTAGCCAGGGGATTTGCAGGCATTATTTTGCTTTTATAACAATAGATAGATATTATTATCTCTGATTAATAGATAAGGAAATGGAGGCTCAGGAAGATTAATCAACTTGTCTGAGGTGGCACAGCGAGTGCAGAAGCAGAGTTTCACTCTGAACTGTCTGCTTGGGTTTTTCTGAATAGAGGTTATCATAGCAAACACGTACAGGTACTGTTCTAAGGGTTTTATACTTAGTCACTCATCTAATCCTCAGAACACAATGAGGTAGGTACTATTATAATCCCCATTTTGCAGATGAAGAAACTGAGGTACAGAGAGATTGAGCCCACACAGCTACAGAATTGTGCCCTTAGAGTTTGTGCTCTTTTAAAAATTTATTTATTTATTTGGCTGTGCCAGGTTGCAGCACATGGGATCTTCAGTTTTCCTTGAGGCATGCAGGATCTTGAGAATGTGAAATCTTTTTAGCTGTGGCATGTGAACTCTTTAGTTGCAGAGTGTGGGATCTCGCTCCCTGACCAGGGATCGAACCTGGGCCCCCTGCACTGGCAGCAGAGTGTCTTAGCCACTGGACTACCAGGGAAGTCCCTAGAGTTGGTGCTCTTAATGACTACCCTGCTGCTATGTTTCAACACCCCAGTAGCAACCAGTTACAGACTCAGGGTGGTCCCCCACCATTTGGAGACCATTGAGCTCTGTGCCAGAAACACAAAGACACACAGCTGACCCCATGGAGCTTTTTGTTGCACGGGAAAAGCAGGACACATAGTCCCCTCTTTAGGATGTGGGCTCTCCATGGACGTGCTGGGCGACTCTACCTGAGTGGATTACACTCTCTGGGCTTCATCAGAAGAAACTGTAGCAGGAAGTGACTGTCAGACACAGGAGGGCTGTTATTCATATTTTTGTGCAAAATGATAGTACTTAAAAAATAGAGATAAAGTTATCTACTTTTAAAATTTTTTAAAATTTTCTGGCTGTGTTGGGTCTCATTGCTGCTGGGTCTTCGCAGCTACCCTCTAGTTGCTCAGGCTTCTCATTGTGGTGGCTCTAGAACATGTGGGCTGGCTTCACTAGTTGCGGCACGTGGGTTGCACATGTAGGATCTTCCTTGAACCAGGGATCGAATCCATTTCCCCTGAACTGTCAAGCGGATTCTTAACCACTGCCCCTGCAGGGAAGTCCCCAAGGTATCTACTTCAAAGTGCATAAAAAAATCCAGCTTGATTGATATTTACACATGGATATACCTGTATGATCACCACCCAGGTGTAGATTAGCAACATTTTCCAGCCCTCTAGGAAGCTCTGCCAGTCAATAATCACCGGAGATAATCACCATGCTGCCTCTATTAACCAGAGATTTATTTTGCCTGTTTTTGGCCTCCATAGAAATGGAAGGTACTCTCTGGGTCTGGCTTCTTTTGTTCAACCTTATGTATGTGAGCTTTATCGTGCTGTTGTGTGTGGCAGTGGTTTATTCTTTTCATTGCCGTGCAGCAGGGTTTCATTGTATGAATATTCTACAATTGATGTATTCTGTTGATAGATGTTTGGGTCATTTCCAGTTTTTAGCTTCATGCATCAAGCTGTGCAGCACAGTTTTAAATGAATTGGGAGAGACAGTGAAGAGAGCTAACATTTACTCAGGCATTAACTGTCCTGGACAATGGGCTATGAACTAGAGATAAGAAATGACGAAACTCCCATATTTTTCTCCCCAAAGCTCACAGCTTAGGAAGGGAGAGAGATGAGTGCATCAACAGTCATAGGACAGCATGACTAGCATGGAGATGGAGACCCATGTGGCTGAGGGGACAATGGAGCACTCAGGGAGGACTTTCCAGAGGAGGAGGTTATGTGAGTGGAGGCATGAAGGGTAGGGAGGAATTCATGGCTTGAGTGAGTGGGCCTCTTGAACAGATCATATTGCCTGGAACACAGGGCTCGTGTGACAAGCAATGAGGGCAGTGGTGAGCAGAATGGTAGGGTCCTGACCTTCTTGTTTGTGTGTGTTTGTGTGTGTGTGTGTGAAAAAGACCAATCATCAATAATCATGCAGCTGAGACAAGTGTGAAGGAGATTAGTATAAGAGGCTGTGCCAGGAGGGCTTGCCCTGGTCAGGGAGACAGAAGAGGCTTCTCTGGGGGAAATGAAGCTTGAGATGAGCTTCGAATGATGGCTAGAGGTTAACAACAAGGAGAAGGAAAGAAGAGTGTTCCAGGCAGAGGGAACAGAATGGGTAATTGTCCTGGGGCTGGAGCGGGGAGCAAGGGTCATCAAAGAGCCAGGTATAGCCAGGGCTGAGTCAGGGGAGAGGCTGGGCAGAGGCAGGTATGGTCTTGGAGGCCAAGGTAAGGATCCTGGCCTGTTCTGTCAACACCAGGAAGATAAGAGATGGGTTTTAAGTAGGGCTGTGACAATCAGATTTATGGTGTTTGGAGAGGATCACTGTGGCATTGGTGGGGACAAAGCGGGACAAAGGCAGGTGTAGGAAGGCTGGTGAGGAGGCCACTGTCAGAGTCCAGGCAAGAGATAATGGTGGCCAGCCTTGGGAGGACGGATGTGGGGGGATATAGATGTGGAGTGAAGTGGATGCGGGTACAACTGACTGGATGTAGTGAGGGTTAGACCCGGGGGATGAGGGAGAGGGAGGTGACAGGAGCAAGTCCTGGGACTGTGGCTTTAGATGCTGGGTTGGCAATGAGACAGGAAACGCTGTGCTGGGTGAGAGCAGAGGGAAACCTCCTGAGCTCGGGTTTGGGCATGTAGAGTCCAAGGTGCCTTTGAGCCATACAAGTGGCTAGATGGGTCTGACAGTCAGAGAAGCAGGCAGGGCCAGAGATGCACTCATGTGAGTCACTTGGGTGTCCTTGGGAATGGAGGTTGGGAGGCTGAATGGGGGCTCGGGGAAAGACTAATAAGTGGGAAGAGAAGAGGGCTCAGGACTGGGAGCCTCACGTGGCACTGGAGAATGGTGTGAAGTGGGCAGAGGCAGGGAGATGAGTTTGGAGCCTGTGAGAGAGAACGAGGGAGTTTGCGGGGAGAAGGAGAGGAGAGGCCTTTATAAAGCAGAATTGTAGGCCTTGGTGATGGGTGAAGTGTGGGGTGAAGGCGGGAGGAGGCTAGCTTGAATCTCAACTTTTGGCCCTGGTGCCCAGGTGGGTCTGCTGTTCAAGAGAGAGGTTTGGGCTGGGGATGGAAGTATTTGGAGTCATCAGTGTATGTCTGAACAGGAATGATCAGGGAATGTGTGTCCAGTGGGAAAGATCCAAGAATAGAACCCTGAGGGACGTTAACTAAGATGACAGAAAGGATTGGGAGGGGCGCCACGGAAGCTTTGGCGACCCCTGCTGGTCACCCACCGAAGTCTGCGCCTGGAGGCTGCTCAGGTGGACTTGCTTCCCAGTTCCCCTCTGCCAAGCCTGGCTGTGTGATTTCACCCCCGCAGTGGGAGGCCAAGGGAGGCAGTGTGAGCCCTTCTCTGCCTGGACTGTAAGACTCGAGGTATGTCCTCCCTACATTCCCTTTCTCCTTCCTGAGGCTGGAGCCCCACAGGGCGGTCACCCAGCTTTGGTCTCGAGTCACTGGTAAGCCCTAGGGGGCAGTGCAGCAACACCACAGAAAGAACCTACATCTCCAAATGACTGTGCGAGGGGAGTTCCTCACTGACCTGCAATATTCACTCAGAATGTGAGTGAGCCTAACATTTTTTATTAGGCTAACTAGTTACATTAGCTGGGTTAGGCTAAATTGTATTAGCCTATTTAAGTTGTATTAGTTAGGCTAAACTCCTATAACAAAGTGACCCAAAAGAGACAGCAGCTCAAAGAAAGTAAGGTTTCTTTCTGTCTCTGGTGGCTCAGCCAGTAAAGAATCTGCCTGCCAACGCAGGAGACCCCGGTTCGATCCCTAGGTCAGGAATGTCCCCTGGAGAAGGGAATGGCTACCCACTCCAGTATTCTTGTCTGGAGAATTCCATGGACAGAGGAGCCTGATGGGCTACAGTCCACAGAGTTGCAAAGAGTCAGACATCACTGAGCGACTAAAGTTTTAACTTTTTCTTTTCTCACTTTTCAACCTAACTAGTACAACAGAAAAAATAGAAAGCCTAACGAATACAATGTAACTTATCCCATCTAATAAGAGAACCAAGGGGAAAGTGCATCAGGAAAGAAAAAGTGGGAAACCGTGCTGAATGCTGCCTGTGCGTGTGTGCTCCATCGCTTCAATCATGTCCAACTCTGCATCCACCACTTTGTGACTAGCCTGCTAAGTTCCTCTGCCCATGGGATTCTCCAGGCAAGAATACTGGAGTGGGTTGCCACGTCCTCCTCCGGGGGATCTTCTTGACCCAGGGATTGAACTTGCATCTCCTGTGGCCCCTGCATTGCAGGCAGATTCTTTACTGCTGAGCCACAGGGGAAGCCACACAAGGATCAGCTAAAATAAGGGATAAAGAACATCCACCAGCTTTGGCAACCAGGAAGTGACTGATGACTCTCGTGGCCCCTTCCAGTGTAGCCCTGGGGCGCGGGCTA
This sequence comes from Bos taurus, assembly GCF_002263795.3. Classification (NCBI taxonomy): domain Eukaryota; kingdom Metazoa; phylum Chordata; class Mammalia; order Artiodactyla; family Bovidae; genus Bos; species Bos taurus. The sequence continues at coordinate 39,266,383 of NC_037346.1, read as the reverse complement.
GGGGACGGATGAATGAAACAGGCAGTAAAAAAGTAGATTCAGCAAGTTTAGACATCTCTTTGGAGTAAGCTGGATGTGAAGGAAAGAGATGGGAAAGGATCTAAAAGGGGACTCAGGATCAAGCATGATTACAGTGGAGCTGGGGGAGAGGGTAGGGTTAAAGATGCTGGAAAAACAATGAGTGAGGGAGTGGGGCCTCTGCTGACGGGGAGGAGCTGGGACCCAGAACTTGGTGACAGGGCAAGAAATGTGGGTTCTCAAACACGTGTGTGTGTGTGTGTGTGTGTACATGAACATACACGTGTACATTCAAGGCATGTTGGCAGCTGTGGGAGAGGGAGGGAGTGCTTTCTGGAGAGCTTCCATTTTCTCTGAGAAGCAGGACTAAGTTAAGGAGTACAGTGTCGGGTGGGAAAGGGCTGGGTGGAGGATTGAAGGGATCAGAAAAAGTAAAGTTGAGAGAAGGGATCTGCTAACAATACAGAGACAGTTGGAAACTGGGAATTGGTGGAGACACCAAACTTCCCATGAGGGTGCTTTTTCTCCAGTGAGCTTGGGCTCTGGGGCTGGGGTCCAGGATTGCAGCAGGCAGGCGGTGGACCCAGCTCAGAGGAAGTGCAGGACCAGAAGCAATGCCTTCAGGGGATGGACGGGACAAGGTTGAAGGCCAAGTAGGGGCAAGATCTCAGTAGAAATGGAGAAGTGTGAGAGGGTGAGGGTGCCCAGAGGGCACAGGGCAGCTACGGAGGAAGCAGGGAGGCTGAGGGCCGGAAGGAGGGGAGGGTGGCCAGAGAAGGCTGCCTACTTTTGGGGTTCTGCAGGAACCCCACGGCTGCCCAGGATGACAGCAGGACTTGAATTGGAGAGGCATTCTGGGAATTAAGAGCCAGAGTCTTTGACATTTGAGGGATATGGGCAAGGTGGCTGATGGCCTGAGCCTTCCCTTGGCCCACCACACAGACATCACATCAGCAGGCAGAATAAACAGTGACTTCTCGCATTTGTGTCATGGAGCCTAACCATTTACGGAGACTTTCATTTTCCTACCTGTGCGATTTGGCATTTAACAGAGGAACAGCTGAGAGGGATTAAGATTCTAAAGGCCCCACGGTGCAGCTGCCTTACCCCACTTCCTGTGATCGCCACAGACCCAGGTCACAGGACCTTGTCTATTGCCATGAAAACGGATGGGAAGTGTCCGCCACCTTTGGTTCTTCCCATGGAAGTACAGGGTCTTGTGGGAAAATAAGGTATTACTGCCTACAGTTCTAAAAGGTGGGCATCCTGGAGAGAAGAGGGGAGACTAGAGAGAGGAGGATACATTCCCAGGTTGGGAGTGATCTGGATCTCATGGCCCGAGAAGCCATGAGCCTCCTTTGGTGTTATTTTGGCTAAGAGGATAGGGACTGAGAAGCAGGCGCTGGAGACAGTGGGGCTGTGGGGAGGCCCCTTGGTGCCCCCGTGGGGAATTACCTATGGCTTATGGGGACCTGTTTGCCTGTCCGCAGATCTGTTAGTCCTGTGTGTGTCTGTGAGCGGGTCCCTCACAAGTTTCTGAGTTGCGGAGGTGTCTCTGGAGGTGCGGGCGGGTTCGCGTTGAATCTCGGCGTGTTTGAAGGAACAACGTAAGTTCCTGCATCAGGCTATCCTGAACGCATGGAGCATGCATTTCTCGGCCAAGCACGGCTCTACGTGTAAGGACGAGTCCCTTCTGCACTAGGCAGAAACTAGGTCAGCGTGCGGCGAAGTGGAGCTAGGAATCGATTCTCCAGTAGTAACAGGCTGAGTGGGGAAGAGGGCAGGGTGGTGGAAGGGGAGAGGGCAGAGAAAGGTACCCTTGGAACCTGGGAGCCTCCTAGCCTCTTTGGAACACCTGCCCTTGGGGGAGAGCACCAAAGAAGGGAGTGTGAGCCCTGGAGAACCTAACCACCCAGGGACCAGGACTCGGGGTTGGGAGGCAGGCCCAGAGGCAGAGATATTGAGGGTCTCTGTGCCTGGGGCTGGTGGGATTGCGGGGGTGGTGCAGATGTTGCATGGAATAGCCAGCTGTCTGGGGCTTTGGTTAAGAAAAATGTCTTTTTTCCCTGGTGTTCCTCCTGCCTGACACCACTAGGTCTGCTGTAGCAAGAACCCATAGCAACACATCTCCCTCCATCCCTTCCTCCTCTGCCTCCCCCTGGGCATAAAGAGACGCTGCAGGTGGACCCGGAGTAGCCCCTCACCTGGGTGGGGAAGAGGGCTGAGGGTCGTCTGATCAGTGGGAGAGTGAGGTTAAGATTTGAGGTTTAGATTTGGTTAAGAAAAAGATGGTCAGCATCTGCCTCCAGATATTGTTGGGGGGTCTTTGGGGACCTGGGGAGGTGGAAGTTCCATTTTCTCCCTGGGGAAGGGCACAACAGTGTAGGGCACCCTGCCCGGGGCCTGGTTGCATGGGAAGGGTCTCTTATCCCAGGGAGGGAGAATCTTTACTCCTCTGGGACCTGAGTTCCCCCCAACCAGGGGAGATGCTCTTTTGTTGGCTCCCCTAGTGCTAGACACCCCTTGATCTGGGATCCCTAAGCCCATGACTCCCCAGGTCCTTGTGTATAATGGGATCAGAAAGTGTGAATACCCAGGCCCTGGAGAGGTCAGTGGGCTCTTCGAATGCCAGGCGTTTCTAGGAGGATGTGCTAGCCCGTGTCAGGGCCCCGTGCCTGCCCTGCCTCCAGCTTCCCACTTCCTCCTCCATCTGAGCTGTTGCAGCAGCAGCAGCAACTTCTCTCTCAACACCTTCCAACCCGGGGCCCAGCCAAGTACCACCCAGCCCACGGCAAGCAGGCACACAGCAGCTCCAGAGCTGGCACACTCCTTAGCTTCTGCCCCTCCCCTCTGCAGGCTCCTCCAGCCCCTCCCTTCCTCCCTTCTGCATCTTGGAGGGGCTGTGAAGAGCCCCCTGCTCTGTCAGGGCCCCACTTCAGGTCCCTGTAGAGCTGGGGCTTTGTTTCCAGGGCCATGTCAACCCTTGTGAGCTCCAGGTCAACTTGGGCACCAGTGTGGCATCACCTTCATCCTTTATGGTTCCAAGTCCATGCAGACCCCTGTGACTACTGTGGGGTCCATCTCACTCTGGGCCAAAGCAGGCTCCACTTGGATCTACTTCTCTGTGGGCTCCATGGTATTCCGAAACAACATAGGCCCTGTATTAGTTAGTTCAAAACCACCCCCCATCAATGCTCACTGCCCTCCGCAAGCTCCAGGTCCCGGGGGTGGACTGCTGTGGGCTCCTTGACATTCTGGACTAGGAGTTGGGCCCAGGCAGGTGCCATATTATTCTAATTCCTTGATCCACTGGACACCATTGGATATGCACCATCTTTATCAGCACCCCAGGACTACTGTGGGTTCTTTGTCCATTGAGCCAAAGTGAGCTCCATCTCCTTCCTTGCAGATCATGGTTGCTCAGTTTGACCAGTAGCACTGGCATCACCTAAGATTTGCTGAAAATGCAGAATCTCAGGCCCCACCCAGACCATCTGAATCAGAACCTGCATTGTTAACAAGACCTTTGATGCATATGCACATTAAAGTTTGAGCAGCACCGTCGTCAAGTTCATGTCAATCTGGATCAAAGTGGAACCACACTGACCCAATGCTATGTGAGCTCCATGACCCCCAGGGCCAATGTGGGTGCCGTATTAAAGAGCCCCCTGTGCCACATGGGCGTTCAGGTGTTCTCCCTGTGGTTCCCCAGGCCTCTGTTTCCTCCGTCTCTCACCTTTCTTTACTTCCTCCTTGAGACCTCATCTCTAACCAACATCCTTCTTCAAAACCTAATGCTCCTTCCTCTGTTCTGAGTCTCTGGCCCCCTCCGCACAGAACCCAAGCACAGAGGGCTTTTGTCATCCTCCTCTCTGAGCTGGGCTTTGGGGATACTCCTGACCCTCCCTCCCCACCAGCCTCCTGCCGACCTCAGGCCACCCGAGCTGGAGGCTGCTGCTGTAGTTTTCCATCCCTGCTGTTCTCTGCCTTATACACACGTTGCACGGATAGATCCAAAGTCTATATCTATATATACTTCTCACCCCCCCACCCCCGGACGGCGTGCGTCTCCTTTGCCAGGCTGTGGTCGTGCAGTCTGTCGCTCGTTAAGGCACTGTCTCAGATTTGCATCTTTAATATTTTATCCAGGAAGCGCTCCTGGCTGGGGCCCTGGGAGCTGGTGTGAAGCCGACAGAATGTCAGGCCCCGGAATGGTTGCTCACGGGTGGTGGCGGTGGGACGCGCGTCTGGGGGACAGGAGAATGGTGACGCCAGTTCTTGGCTGCTGGTCTAGACGTCAGTATTAAGGTGGGGGTGGGGAGAACACATCAGAGATCAGCAGCTCCAGCCTGCACAGAGAGCCCCCTTCCTGGGGCAGAACCATCAACCTCTGATGTGAACTTGCTGTTTAGGTTCAGTGACTCTTCCAGGTCTTGGTCAATTTCAGTGTCTGGGGATTTTCCAGCGGGGAGAAGCCCTTACTCCATGGGGAAGCTGCAAAAAACTCATCCTCTTATCTGGCTTCCCCCAGACCCAGGGTAGACCACGGAGGACAGAGGACGACAGAGTGGGAGGGAGGAGCCGGGCAGGAGAATGGCAGGTCTGGCTGGTGCTGTGTGACCTTGAGGTGTCATTGAGCTGGCTGGTTTCTGTGAGTGACAGGGAACAATCATCAGCATCTTCCTCCCCTCCCTGGCATGTTGGAGATCTGAGTTAGTAGCAAGCAGTGCAGAATATTGACAGCAATCCCTTCTGTTCCCAGATATTTGTAAAGAATTTAGCTGGCAGGAGGGGGAGAGGAGGGAGAAAGATGAGGCTCTGGCCCTAGGGCAGATGGAAAAATCTGAAGATGGAAGAGGGGGAGGGGAGAGCAGACAGACACAGGGCTTTCATTCTGACCCTTAAGAGGCATGAAATGCCTGATTGTGCCTGTGTCCTGAGGGCTCAGGGGGGCCTGGAGGTCGGGAGGTGGGGGGCAGGGGAAGGAGAGCCTGCTCCATCCCCTAAGCCTCTGGGGAACAAGATCCCCACTCTTTCTGCTATAGTCTGGCAAGGCTCCGCTAGACAGGGCTTCTCAGAGAAGGAGGATGGGGCGTGGTCCCAGGCCCTGCTCCCCCACCTCTTGCCAAGTTTCAGGGCCTGGAGGTTTGCCTGTGCGGGACTCAGCCCTGGTTGGGGGCAGGGGCCAGTGTGTGTGAGCGGGTGTGTGTGATTATCCCTCAGCCTGCAGCTGGGACACCCCTCTGCCCCAGAGCTGGCTGCTCCGCCCCCAGGGGCTGCATGGGAAAGTTCTTCCTGGTGTCTTGTCGCAGTTCTTTGTGCTGCCACTTCAGAGCAATTACTCTCTATTTTGCTCTCTGGGGGGATTAGAGCCCTCATTTCCTGAGGTTTATTCTGCCTCCTCTACCCAGGAAGAGGCATCATGATTTCATAGGGAATACTGAAGGCCTGGTCTGCTTCTCTGGTCCATACCTGCATACCTAGAGGGCTTGGCCTCTGTGTAAAGTGATATCCTCCAGTGAGCATCCCCAGCATCCATTCACTAATAAGGAGCTGGGAGGGAAGCTTAAATGGCCTCAAACACCCATGAAGGACAGCACCAAGCTGCACACCAGAGCACAGACATTTTACATGTTAGGGAGCCCTCCACTTTTGCAGTGTCCCCTATCTCCATCAACAGTTTGCAAATGCCTTTTACCTTGGGATTTTTGGTCCAAAGGATATTGGATAAAAGAGAAAGTAAACCAAGAAAAGTACAGCTGCTGTGGCAGAAGTCAGGGGTGGAGGGCCAGGGAGACCTGCCTGCTCTGCTCCTTGGAAACCTTTCCAACTGCTCCCACCATCCCCTAGGGACTCCTGAGAGGCCCTGCAGGACTCCCAGCGCTTGGCAGAGGACAGTTAGAAAAACACTGATCTGCAAATCTAGTTTCTTAACTCTTGGAAGCTGCCAATCAAAGGGAATGGGGGCCGGCAGAGACAGGATTGTATGTGACAGTCCCACAGGTGATAACTTGATGACAAAGGAAAAAGAGGTAGAATAATGCTAAAAAGCAGACATGCAAAGCCTAAGGGCTCAAGGCTGGGGCCATTTAGTTTGGGGGCGATCTTGATTACTCCTCAAGAATCTCTGGGGCCTGGACTCATGCTCAGAGTAGGGGCCTGGTACATCTGGGAGCCTGCATGCTTGGTGGAAAGGAATTAGATGAGAAATTTGAAAAATCGCTTTCCACAATGGTTAAAATATAAAAATATGGAACAATGTGGATCCTTGAAGGTGAGCCCTGAGCTCACTGAGTATGTTGACTCATTCAAAGAGCTCATGACAGTGGTTCTCAGCTGGGGTGATTTGGGTCCCCCACCCCCAACCCAGGAGACATTTGGCACTGTCTGGGGACAGTGTTGGTTTTCACAACTGGGAAGAGGGTGCTACTGGCATCTAAGGGATAGAGAGAAACCAGGGATGCTGCTAAACATCCTATAATGCACAGGACAGTCCCCCTCAATAAAGAATTGCCCAGCACATCAATAGTGCTGAGGGTGAGAAACCTTGGTCTAGACTCAAGACGATGCCAGAGTCTTTACTGTATCTATTTATCCCCCCACCAGAGTATGTTCCCAGAAGCTGGAAATAATGCCTTCTATTTGTCTAGTGCATCTGCCTCTGGACTTTATGCAGAGTAGGGGTGTTGTGCTGTGCTTAGTTGGTCAGATGTGTCTAACTCTTTGCGACCCTATGGACTGTAGCCCACCAGGCTCCTCTGTCCATGGGGGTTCTCCAGGCAAGAATACTGGAGTGGCTTGCCGCGCCTTCCTCCAGGAAATCTTCCCAACTCAGGGATTGAACCCAGGTCTCCCACACTGCAGGTGGATTCGTTACCATCTGAGCCACCAGGGAAGCCCAAGAATACTGGAGTGGGTAGCCTATCCTTTCTTCAGGGGAATCTTCCTGACCCAGGAATCAAACTTGGGTCTCATGTATTGCAGGCGGATTCTTTACCAGCTGAGCTACCAGGGAAGCGCCAGGCATAGTAGGTGCTTTACAAGTATTATTAGGTGAATGTGTGAATAAATGACCTTCCTGGACATGGTGAGCCGTCCTCTTCTTCCAATCCAGAGCCCAGTTTGCCTTGGAGAAGGCATATGCTACTTCTTCACTTTAGTTAATAGATCTTGCAGGGGCTCTTGACCCTGGGCAACCCTGGGAGAAAGCTGGGGAGGGCTCACCCAAAAGTGCCTGAGCTGTTGACTCAAAAAGAGCAGATGCTCATTCGTAATGCAATTTACATATCATTTGCATGTTGCTTTGAATATAATTTGCATGCTGCTCCTTTAAAGTCAAAAGGCACAGATTTGGCCTGGGCTTGCCTTTTCCACCTCTGTCCCTCCACTCTTTTTTGCTCACTCTCTGGGGAAACATTCACCTGTTGGGCCCATATTTGCTTAGATTCCCCAGGGCCTGGCACAAAAATCTTAGGAAACCCATTCATGGTGAGACGCAAAAAAAAAAAAAAGAAGAAAACCAGCAGACCCCTTGCATTTTGCCCATTTCTTGTGGTCCAGATTCTGGCCTTTGGTGTCCCACATGTTTGAATTTCACCTCAGCCTCTGCTGCTCCACAAACTGCATGATTTTGAGCAAATTATTTAATCTCGGCCCCTCAATTCCCCCATCTGTGAAATGGGAATAATGATGGAGTTAATGGGATGATTCAATGAGAGAATCTATTAAAGTGCCAAGCATCTGGTAGGCACGCAAGAAACTGTGACTGTTGTACTTACTATTAAACCTGGGTTCTTTGAAGCAGCTGTCGCCAGGAGAAGTTGCTTTTCTGAACTTCTTGCTCTGCTGCTGGTCCCTTAGCTGATCTCTTTTTCCTTTTTGAAACTCTCCCTGCTCTTGGCTTTGTATTCTGGATTTCCTCCCGTCTTGCTGGCACTCTTTCTTATTCTAAGTCCTTCCCTGTCTACCTCTAAGGTTTGGAGGGTCCTAGGGCCCCTCACCTTTTCTCCCTGAGTGTCCCTGGCTTCAACCACTGGCCCCATGGCAGGAACTCTCAATTATTTTTCTAGCCTGGAGACTTATAATCCTCACCTACATGGCATCTCCACTTGATGTCTGAAAGGCATCTTAAAATCAACATTGTGATTTCTAATCCTTTTCCTTTCTCAGGCATCCCTACTTAGGAAAATGATACTGTCATCTCCCCAGTTGCTCAAGCCCAGAAGCCCAGAATAAGTCTTTGATTCCTTTCTCCCTCATCCCCTGTTTTAGTTATCTCTTGCTATGGAGCACATTATTCCCAAATTTAGTGGCTTAAAGTAATAAGCATTTACTATCTCAAATAATACATGCTTCTGTGAGTCAGGAATCCAGAAATAACTTAGCTGTGTTCAGGGTCTCTCATGAGGTTGCATTCAAGGTGTTAGTGAAGGGGACTTCTCTGGTGGTCCAGTGGTTGAGAGTCTGCCTGCCAATGCAAGGGACATGGATTTAGCTCAGCTGGTAAAGAATCCGCCTGCAATACAGGAGACCCCAGTTCGATTCCTGGGTCGGGAAGATCTGCTGGAGAAGGGATAGGCTACCCACTTCAGTATTCTTGGGCTTCCCTTGTGACTCAGCTGGTAAAGAATCCGCCTGCAATTTGGAAGACCTGGGCTCGATCCCTGGGTTGGGAAGATCCCCTGGAGAAGGGAGTGGCTACCCACTACAGTGTTCTGGCCTGGAGAATATCATGGACTGTACAGTCCATGGGGTTGCAAAAAGTTAGACACAGCTGAGTGACTTTCACTTCACTTCACTTCGAGAAGATTTCACATGCCGGGGAGCAGCTAAGCCTGTGCCCCACAACTACTGAAGCCCGTGTGCTCTGGAGCCCATGCTCTGCAATAAGAGAAGCCACCACAGTGAGAAACTGGCACGCAGCAACTAGAGAAAGCCCTCGCATGGCAACAAAGACCCAAAGAAAAGCAAACAAATAATAAATAAAATTTTAAAAAGATGTCGTTGAGGATGCAGTCATTAAAAGGCTTGCCTGGGCTGGAGGATCTGCTTCCGAGGGGACTCACTCACATGCCTGTTAAGTTGATGCTGATGGTTGGCAGGAAGCCTACATTCCTTGCCAGGTGGACATCACAGAGCTGCTTGAGTGTCCTCATCCCATGGTGGCTGACTTTCTCAGAATGAGTGATCTAAGAGGGAGCAGAGAGCAAGACGCAGTCCCTTCTCTGATCTTGTCTTGAAAGTCTCACACTTACTTCTGTCATGTTCTATTCATTAGATATGAGTCACTAAGTCCAGCTCGCATTCAAGTGGAGGAGAATTAAGTTCTGTTTCTTGAAGGGAGGCATGTCAAAGAATTCATGGGCATATTTTAAAACTCTACCTAAGTATATCCCTAATTATCTACTCTGCTGCCACCATTCTAGTCTTAATCACCCTCATCACTCACCTCTGCTATGGCAGTGGCCTCCAGACTGACTTTTTTTGGAAAAATATTTTAAAACTTTTTATTTTATATCAGAGTACAGTCGATGAACAATGTCGTGATGGTTTCACGTGCTCAGCAGAGCAACTCAGCCACACATATACACGTATCCATTCTCCCCAAACTCCCCTCTCACTCAGGCTGCCACATAACATTGAGCAGAGTTCCTAGCGATAGACAGTAAGTCCTTGTTGGCTATCCATTTTAAATACAGCAGTGTGGATATGCTGATTGACTTTCTTGCTACTACTCATGCCCCTGTACAATCCATGCTCCTCAAAGCAGCAGGACGACTGTGCGACCGTGGCACTCCTGTGTGGGGGTTCTAGTAAATGATGATGAACTGCATCTCCTTTCCCTTTTAAGATCCCACGAAGATGGTAGTAAAGAAAGAAGGAAGGCATAAATCCATAAGGACAGAGAAAACGATATCTCAGCAGATAAAGGATTTTAGCAAGGTTTTGAAAGATTAGAAGTGGATTGAGGAATAGTCATAAATTTAGCGATGAGGACAGAGGAAGACAGATGATAATAAGGGGTAAAGGGATTCAGAAGTATCAGTGTAGGCAGAGGTGCAGGGGTGAGTCATGGGGTGGACGAACAGTTGACCTTCTGCACAACTGCTCTGCACAGAAAGGCAAAAGATTAGAATTTTCTCACCTGGAGAAACTAAAAGGCTCTGAAGAAAAATTCCATAGAGGAATATTTGGAGGGTTTCCAGCAAATCAGTTGGCTCTTTGCCCAATGACTAAAAAGCAAAATCCACCAGTAAAAAAACCCTTACCCCTGCCTGTGGAACTTCCAGTCTGCTTTTTAAAGCTTTTCATTAAATAGAAATGGTTGAAAAAAAAAAAAAAGAAATGGTTGAGCAAAATCACCTGACGAATTAAGAAAACTCTTGTGTCCTAGGAAAGACATCAAGTGGAGTTAGAAGTGCACGAAATTTATTGTGGATAATGCTGGTGGAAAATCTTCAGACTGTGATGTAGGACTGACCTGTGAGAAAAAGTGAAGACTGGGGAGGATGCGTTTCAGTCTGTGGTGGGACGCAGAGTCTCAGCCAGAGCTTCAGAGTGACAATTGCCCACTAGGGGAGACCCTGCTGGGCTGAAATGTCCCGGTGGTAAAACCCCCTACTGTGCTGGGTAATTGGCTGGAGTTGCCTGAGGAGAGTGTCCTCAGTTCAAACACTGCAGTTGATTCAGAAATCATGGAAGCTGTCGTTTGTCAGCTGACAGCCCTCGTCAAGGATGGGTTTCTTGGAGTGAGATCTGAGTGGTGCATTTCCATGGCTGCTACAATCCCAGCATGAAAGAGAAAGACAAAAAAGGAAAAACTGAGGAAATAGGGGAAAAAAAACAAGCCAACTTAAACACACCCCTCCCAATAATTAGTATCCTCTAATAATTATTTTAAAAAGAATAGAATGCAGTGAAAAAGAGCTACAAAGAACAAGAGAGAGAGAGAGTTCTTTAATAAATAGAGAACAGAATGGCTGGAGAAGTAAAACAAACAAAAATCACTTGGAGAGTAGCAGAACAAAAAGACAAAGAGATGAAATTCATTGACGTTCTTGTCTCTGATGAGAAGCAGCAGACAGAATCCAAAGCGCTTGTACTTGAGAGACTCCCAAGAAGAGAAACAGGTGGGGAAGAAGGTAGACAATACTTGGGTGGACCAGTCCAGTAGGTTCAATGTTCGACTGATAGGGGTTTCAGAAAAAGAAGGTAGATATGAAGAGGGAAGGAAATAGACAAAAAATTAACACAAGAAAATTTCACAGACTCGAGGGACGTGAATGTCCAAAATAAATGATCTGAACTTCTGCGTTGGCCCAAGATGGAATGACAGGGAATAGGTTTACTCTCCCATCTGTAACACCTGAAAAGCCAGACAAAACATATGAAACAATAAAGTTCAGATGTTGGAAATCAGGCAGCACAGGACAGTGATCCCTTCGAGAAGAGAAAGCTATAAGCTCTATCTACAGTTGTTCCCGCCTACTGCCTGGAGTGAGTTTCCAGGCCACAGGACAGGAAAGGGTAACTCAAGTAGAGCCTGGTGGTCTACTTGAGTTTTAGTAAATTTATGCAGTTGTGTACCTGAGATGGTAGATTTAAACTCAACCATTTCAGTAACTGCAATCAACATACATGGTCTAGGGCTTCCCTGGTGGCTCAGTGGTAAAGAATCTGCCTGCCAATACAGGAGACTTGGGTTCTATCCCTGGGTTGGGAAGATCCCCTGGAGAAGGAAATGGCAACCCATGACAGTATTCTTGCCTGGGAAATCCCATGGACGGAGGAGCCTGACTGGTTAAGGCCCGTGGAATTGCAAAAGAGTAGGACACAACTTAGTGAGTAAACAATAGCAACAATGCATTGTCTAGATAACCTAATTAAAAGGCAGATAAAAGGAAAGACTCAACTATATGCTGTCTATAGGAAGCCCACTTAAAGACACAAGTAGATAAAAAGTAAGAAGATATACCATGCTAACACTAATCAAAAGAATGCTGATATGGCTATATTAATATAAGATATGTCATGCTAATACTAATCAAAAGGGCTATATTAACATCTGATAAAATAAATTTCAGAACAAAGATGATCACAAAGGATTAAGAGGGCCATTTCATAATGATAATAGGGTCATTTCAATGACAGGCCATGCGTTAGTTGCTCAGTTGTGTCTGACTCTGTGTGACCCCATGGACTGTAGCCTACCAGGCTCCTCTCTCCATAAGATTCTCTAGGCAAGAATACTGGAGTAGGTCGCCATTCTCTTCTCTAGAGCATCTTCCAGTCCCAGGAATCAAAGCCAAGTTTCCTGCATGGTAAGCAGATAATTTTTTAATTTAACTATAGTTGATTTACAATATTATGTTAGTTTCAGATGTTCAACTTCAGGTTCTTTTTCATTATAGGTTTTCACAAGATATTAAATATTGTTTCACGTGCTATACAGTAAATCCTTGCTGCTTATTTTATATATAGTGGTGTGTATCTATGAGCCTGGTAGGCTGCAGTCCATGGGGTCGCTAAGAGTCGGACACGACTGAGCGACTTCACTTTCACGCATTGGAGAAGGAAATGGCAGCCCACTCCAGTGTTCTTGCCTGGAGAATCCCAGGGACGGGGGAGCCTGGTGGGCTGCCATCTATGGGGTCTCACAGAGTCGGATACGACTGAAGTGACTTAGCAGTAGCAGTGTATCTATTAATCCCATATTCCTAATTTATCTCTCTGCCTCCTCTCTTTCCCCTTGGTAACCAAAAGTTTGTTTTCTATATTTGTGAGTTTGTTTCTGTTTTGTAATTAAGTTGATTTGTATTGTTTTTTCAGATTCTACATATCAGTGATATCACACAATACCTGTCTTTCTCTGTTTGACCTGTTTTACTTAGTATGATCATCTCAAGGTCTGTTCAGTTGCTACAAATGGCAATGTTTCATCCTCTTTCATGGCTGGGCAATATTCCACTGTGTATGAATTCACTCCATCTTCTTTATCAGTTCACCTGTTGATGGACATTTAGATTGCCTCCATGTTTTGGCTGTTGTAAGCAGTGCTGCTATGAACATTGGGGTATATGTATCTTTTTTAAAAATATTCACTTATTTTTGACTGCACTGAGTCTTAGTTGCAGTACACGGTATCTTCACTGGGGCGTGTGGATTTCTGTCCAGTTGTGGTGCACAGGCTCCAGAGCGCGTGGCTTCTGTGGGTGGTGGCAGGCAGGCTTTGTTGTCCTGTCCACGGCATGTGGGATCTTAGTTCCCCAACCAGGGACGGGACCTGAGTCCCTTGCACTGGGAGGTGGAGTCTGAACCGTGGAACCACGGGGAATATCCCTGAGGTATATGTAGCTTTTTAAATTAGAGTTTTCATCATTTCTGAATATATGCCCAGGACTGGGATTGCTGGATCATACGGTAACTCTATTTTTAGTTTTATAAGGAACCTCCATACTGCTTTCCATAGGGGCTACACCAATTTACATTCCCACAAGTAGTTTAGGAGGATTCCCTTTTCTTCACACTCTGTCCAGAATTTATTATTTGTAGGCTTTTTGATGATGATTCTGACTGGTGTGAGGTGATACCTCACTGTAGTTTTGATCTGCATTTCTCTAATAATTAGTGATGCGGAACATATTCACATGTGCCTGTGAGCCATCTGTATGCCTTATTTGGAGAAATGTCCATTTAGGTCTTCGGAAGAGGACATAATTCTAAAGGTTTATTTGCAAAGCTTCAAAATACATAAAACAAATACTGGTAGAAATAGACATTTATAAGTACAGTCAGAGATTTAAACACTCCTCTCTCAACAAGTGATGAAATGAGAGAAAATCAGTAAGAATATAGAAGGTTTGACCAGCACTATTAACTAATTTGACATATATACATAATACATATTTATATTATGCTTGGACTTCCTTGGTGGCTCAGTCGGTAAAGAATTTTTCTGCAATGCAGGAGACCTGGGTTCAGTCCTTAAATTGGGAAGATGCTCTGGAGAAGGAAATGACAACCCACTCCAGTATTCTTGCCTAGAGAATTCCATGGACAGAGGAGCCTGGCTGGCTATAGAACATGTGGTCACAAAGAGTTGGACACGACTAAGTGACCCAGTTTCTTCATATTTATATTATATAGTTTTCTATGTGTGTATTAAAAGACTCTTGCTCCTTGGGAGAAAAGCTGTGACAAACTAGACAGGACATTAAAAAGCAGAGACATTACTTTGCCAACAAAGGTCCATCTAGTCAAAGCTATGGTTTTTCCAGTGGTCATGTATGGATGTGAGAGTTGGACCATAAAGAAAGCTGAGCGCTGAAGAATTGATGCTTTTGAACTGTGGTGCTGGAGAAGACTCTTGAGAGTCCTTTAGACTGCAAGGAGATCAAACCAATCAATCCCAAAGGAAATCAATCCTGAATATTCATTGGAAGGACTGATGCTGAAGCTGAAGCTCCAATACTTTGGCCACCTGAAGTGAACAGCCGACTCATTAGAAAAGACCCTGATGCTGGGAAAAATTGAAGGCAGGAGGGGAAAGGGATGACAGAGAACAAGATGGTTGGATGGCATCAGTGACTCAGTGGACATGAATTTGAGCAAACTCCAGGAGATGGTGAAGGACAGGGAGACATGGTGTTCTGCAGTCCATGGGGTCGCAAAGAGCTGGACATGACTGAGCCACTGAAAAGCAACAGCATGTGCACTGATATCTGTGAAAATGATTATTTCTTCCTTTTTAACCCTTATACCTGTTATATAATTTCTTGTTTATTACATTGACTAGAATTTCCAGTGCAATATTAAGTAGTGGTGATAGAGACATCCTTCTCTTGTTTCCTATCTCAGAAGTAGGCTTTTGATAGTTTTGCACTTATCAGATTAAGGAAATTTTCTTCTCTCCCTACCTGCTAAGTTTTTTTTTAAAGATCATGAATTAGTGTAGAATTTTTTCAAGTTCTTCTGCATCTACTGAGATAATCAGATGCATTTTGTTCTTTATCTTGATAAAGAGATAAGTAACTATTTGATTTTCTAATGTTAAATAAGTCTTGTACTCCTGGAATAAACCCAATTTGGTAGGTATGTACTATTCTTTTATATATTATTATATTGGCTATGCTAATATTTGGTTTAAATTTTTTTCCATTTCTGTTCAACAGAGAGACTGACTTGTATTTTTCTTTTCTTTGTAATATCTCTATCGTGTTTCAATATCAGGGTTATAATAGCCTAATATAATGGATTGGGAACTGCTTCTTTTCTTTCTCATTTTGGAAGAGTTTCTTGAATAAGGTTTATATCTCTCCTTTAAATATTTGGAAGAATTTACTAGTGAAGCCATCTGGGCCTGGGGTTTTCTTTGTGACTAGGCTTTCAATTACTGATTCAATTTCCTTCATGGATATGGAACTAGGCAGATTTTTAAATTTATTCTTGTTTCAGTTTAGGTAAGTTGTGCTTTTTAAAGAATTTTCTCAATTTTTCCAAATTTACAAATTTAGTCATATAGTAATTAATAACATCCTCATTATCTTTTTAAAACTTTTTAGTGGAGGCACAACACGCAAAGTGCACACATCTTACAGCTTGATGAATTCTTCCCTTGGCATATGGTGTAACCACTCCCAGATAAAGATGTAGAACTTTTAAATATATTTATTTTTTGGTCACATGGTGCACAGTGTGTGAGATTTTAGTTCCCTGACCAGGGATTGAACCTGGGCCCTCTGCAGTGAGAGCATGATGTCCTAATCTTTACTGGATAACCTGGGAATTCCCTTCTTTTTTGTTATATCCACTATTTCATTTTATTATTTCAGTTCAGTTCAGTTCGGTTGCTCAGTCGTGATTAACTCTTTGTGATCCCATGGAGTGCAGCACGCCAGGCCTCCCTGTCCATCACCAACTCCTGTATTTACTCAAACTCATGTCCATCATGTCGGTGATGCCATCCAACCATCTCATCCTCTGTTGTCCCTTTCTCCTCCCGCCTTCAATCTTTCCCAGCATTAGGGTCTTTTCCAATGAGTCAGTTCTTCAGATCAGGTGGCCAAAGTATTGGAGTTTCAGCTTTAGCATCAGTCCTTCCAACGAATATTCAGGACTGATTTTCTTTAGGATGGACTAGTTGGATCTCCTTATAGTCCAGGGGACTCTCAAGAGTCTTCTCCAACACCAAAGTTCAAAAGCATCAGTTATTCTGTGCTCAGCTTTCTTTATAGTCCAACTCTCACATCCATATATGACCACTGGAAAAACCATAGCTTTGACCATATGGACCTTTGTTGGTAAAGTAATATCTCTGGTTTTTACTATGCTGTCTAGGTTGGTCATAGCTTTTCTTTCAAGGAGCAAGAGTCTTTTAATTTCATGGCTGCAATCACCATCTGTAGTGATTTTGGAGCCCTGCAAAATAAAGCCTCTCACAGTTTCCATTGTTTCCCCATATTTGCCATGAAGTGATGGGCCTGGATGCCATGATCTTAGTTTTCTGAATGTTGAGTTTTAAACCAACTTTTTCACTCCCCTCTTTCAGTTTCATCAAGAGGCTCTTTAGTTCTTCTTCACTTTCTGCCATAAGGGTAGTATCATCTGCATATCTGAGATTATTGATATTTCTCCTGGCAATCTTGATTCCAGCTTGTGCTTCATCCAGCCCAGCATTTCTCATGATGTACTCTGCATTTAAGTTAAAAAAGCAGGGTGACAATATACAGCCTTGACATACTCCTTTCCTGATTTGGAACTAGTCTGTTGTTCCATGTCTAGTTCTAACTGTTGCTTCTTTTTTTTTTTTTTTTTGGGGGGGGGGATAACTGTTGCTTCTTGACTTGCATACATATTTCTCAGGAGGCAGGTCAGGTGGTTTGGTATTCCCATTTCTTGAAGAATTTTCCACGGTTTATTGTGATCCACACAGTCAAAGACTTTGGCATAGTCAACAAAGCAGAAATAGATGTTTTTCTGGAACTCTCTTGCTTTTTCCATGATCCAACGGATGTTGTCAATTTGATCTCTGGTTCTTCTGCCTTTTCTAAATCTAGCTTAAACATCTGGAAGTTCACGGTTCATATACTGTTGAAGCCTGGCTTGGAGAATTTTGAGCATTACTTTACTAGCGTGTGAGATGAGTGCAATTGTGCAGTAGTTTGAGCATTCTTTGGCATTGCCTTTGGGATTGGAATGAAAACCGACCTTTTCCAATCCTGTGGCCACTGCTGAGTTTTCCAGATTTGCTGGCATATTGAGTGCAGCATTTTCACAGCATCATCTTTTAGGATTTGAAATAGCTCAGCTGGAATTCCATCACCTCCATGAGCTTTGTTTGTAGTGATGCTTCCTAAGGCCCACTTGACTTTGCATTCCAGGATGTCTGTCTCTAGGTGAGTGATCAAACCATCATGGTTATCTGGGTCATGAAGATCTTTTTTGTATAATTCTTCTGTGTATTCTTGTTACCTCTTCTTAATATCTTCTGTTTCTGTTAGGTCCATACCATTTCTGTCCTTTATTGTGCTCATCTTTGGATGAAATGTTCCCTTGATATCTCTCATTTTCTTGAAGAGATCTCTAGTCTTTCCCATTTTATTGTTTTCCTCTATTTCTTTGCATTGATCACTGAGGAAGGCTTTCTTATCTCTCCTTGCTATTCTTTGGAACTCTACATTCAAATGGGTATCTTTCCTTTTCTCCTTCGCCTTTAGCATCTCTTCTTTTCTCAGCTATTTATAAGGCCTTGTCAGACAACCATTTTGCCTTTTTGCATTTCTTTTTCTTGGGAATGGTCTTGATCACTGCCTCCTGTACAGTGTCACGAACCTTCGTCCATAGTTCTTCAGGCACTCTGTCTATCAGATCTAATCCCTTGAATCTATTTCTCACTTCCACTGTATAATTGTAAGGGATTTGATTGAGATCACACCTGAATGGTCTAGTGGTTTTCCCTACTTTCTCCAATTTAAGTCTGAATTTGGCAATAAGGAGTTCATGATCTGAGCCACAGTCAGCTCCCGGTCTTGTTTTTGCTGTCTGTATAGAGCTTCTCCATCTTCGGCTGCAAAGAATATAATCAATCTGATTTTGGTATTGACCATCTGGTGATGTCCATGTGTAGAGTCTTCTCTTGTGTTGTTGGAAGAGGGTGTTTGCTATGACCAGTGCATTTATTATTTAGACTCCACGTATCAGTGATACCATACAGTATTTGTCTTTCTTTGTCTGACATTTCATTTAACATAATACCCTCCAAGTCCATCCATCTTGTTGTAAATGGAAAAATTTCATTCTTTTTTTTTATGGCTGAGTAGTAATCTATTGTATATATATTCCACAGCTTTTTTATTTTTTCATCTGTTGATGGACACTTACGTAGCTTCCTTATCTTGACAGTTGTAAATAATGGTGTTATGAACACTGAAGTGTGTGTATCTTTTCAAATTAGTGTTTTTGTATTTTCTGGAAATATGCCCAGGAGTGAAATTGCTGAGTCATATATTAGTTCTATTTTCAGTTTTTTTGAGAAACCTCCATTTTGTTTTCCACAGTGGTTGCACCAATCTACATTCTCACCAATAATATATGAATGTTGGTCCATATTCTTTTGAATCTGGTTTCTTTCACTTAACATTATGTTTGTGAGATTCACCCATTTTATTATATGCAGCAAAATTTCATTCATTTTCATTGTTGTATAACATTTCATTGCATGAGTGTTATACAATTTATCCATTCTACTATTGATGGACACTTGTCTTTTTTTCCCCAGTTTTTGGCTCTACATTTTTTTTTACTAGAAATATACATTCATATTTCTCATGTATCTAGGAATGGAGTTGCTATATCATAGGGTAAGCTACGTTTATCTTTCATGAAAGTTATCAAGTAGATTTCCAGAGTGATTATGTCAATTCACACTCCCATCATAAATTCTAAATTTTAAAAATTTTAGCCATACTTGCGAATGTGCATTGGTATTTCACTGTGGTTGTAATTTGCATTTTCCTGATGCCTAGTGATTTGAGCACTTTTCCATATGTATCTGTTGATATTTGAATATTCTCTTTTTAAAGTATATTCAGGTGTTTTTTTTTTAATTGGCTTGCTTGATTTTTAAAAGTAATTAGTAAGAATTGTTCATGTGTTCTGTGGTTTGCGTTTTCAGCTTTCTTTATGGGGTCTTTTTTATTTTTCAAATTTCTTTATTTATGACTACATTGGGTCTTCATAGCTGCTTGAGGGCTTTCTTTAATTGCAGTGAGTGGGGGCTACTCTCTAGTTGAGGTGTACAGGCTTCTCATTAAGATGACTTCTTTCGTTGTGGAACATGGGCTCTAGGCACACAGGCTTCAGTTGTTGTGGGTCGTGGGCTCCAGAGTGCTGGCTCAGTAGTTGTAGTTCATGGATTTAGTTGCTCTGCGGCATGTGGGATCTTCCTGGACCAGGGATCGAACCCGTATCTTCTACATTAGCAGGCGGATTCTTAACCACTGGACCACCGGGGAAATCCTATGGTATCTTTTGATGCACAGAGTTTAAAAATTTTTTTTATTAACTTTTTTTTGGCTGCACCATGCAGCATGTAGGATCCTAAGGTCCTTGACTAAGGATTGAACCCACACATGCTGCACTGGAAGTGTGGTATCTTAACCACTGGACCACTGGAGAATTCCCGAGGTTTTTAATTTTAATGAAGTCAAACATATCAATGCTTATTTTATCTCTAGTGTTTATTGTGCCTTGATTAAGAAATATTTGCCTTCCCCACAGCCATGTAAATTCCTTTCTGAAATCTTTTTTTTCAGAAGCTTTATTTGTTTTCTCTTCCACATGTATATCTATGATCCATCTCAAGTAAAATTTTGGATATGTTAGCAGTAGGAGCCAAAGTTTCATTCTATTACATTCTATTCTATTAGTGGATATTCTATTAGTGGATATTCTATCACACTAGCACAATTCATTGAAAAGTACCATCTTTTCCCCCACTGAATTGCAGTTGTGCATTTGCTGTATATTAGATAATGATATATGTGCTGGTCTGTTTCTGGGCTATATTCTGTACCAATGGTCTATTTGCCTACCCTTGTGCTAATATATTACTGTAGATTTATCTATCATCTATCTCTTTTTTTTTAAATTAATTTTTGGTCGTGCTGGGTCTTCGTTGCTGTGCACAGGCTTTCTCTAGTTTTGATGAGTGGGACTACTCTTCATCGGGGTGCACAGGCTCCCCATTGCAGCGGCTTCTCTTGTTGCAGAGTCTGGGGGCTCTTGGCACTCGGGCTTCAGTAGTTGTGACTCTCGGGCTCTAGAGCACAGGCTCGGTAGTTGTGGCACACCGGTTTCAGTCGCCCGCAGCATGTGACATCTTCCCAGACCAGGGATGGAACCTGTGTCCGCTGCATTGGCATGCGGATTCTTATGCAGAGGACCACCAGGGAAGTCTTATTTCTAATATTCTTGCATGCAACAGTAATTACTTACTTTTTATTGATGAGTACTTTTCCATCTTATGAATTTCTCACAGTTTATTTATTCACTTACCTGTTGATGAACCTTGAGTTGATTCCAGTTTGGGGCTATTCTGAACACAGGTGCTATGAACATTCTTGTACAAGTCTTTGTGTGGACATATGTTTTCAGTCCTCTTGGATAAGACCTAGGCATGCTGGATTATAGAGTTGACATATGTTTATTTGCCCAACTATTTTCCAAAGTGGTTGTACTATTTTACATGTAGGAGAGTTCTAATCGTTTGCATCTTCTCAATATGTAGTATTTTCAGACTTTAATTTTAGTTATTTTGATATGCATACTGTTGTGCTTTTAGTTTGAATTTCACTGGTGACCGAGGACCTTGAACAATTTTTCATTTGCTTATTAGCCATTCCAGTATCTTTCCTGAAGTGCCTCTTCAAGTCTTTTGCCTATTTGAAAAATGGATTGTTTGTCTTTCTATTACTGAGTTATGCAACTTATTTACTAATTTTAGATCAGATATATGTTATGATTACTTTCATAATCATATCATCACTCAGTGGCTTAGTTTTTATTGGGATGATATCCTCATTTGGTGAGGATCATTTGGTGAACAGAAATTAAAATTTTTAAAGAATATTTTTTTATTCGGCTGTGCCAGGTCTTAGTGGTGGCACACAGAATCTTCAATCTTGGTTGTAGAATGCGGGGTCTTTAGTTGTGGTAGGCGAACTCTTAGTTGCGGCATGTGGGATCCAGTTCCCTGACCAGGGATGGAACCTGGGCTCAATGCATTGGGAGCGTGCAGTCTTAGCCACTGGACCACCAAGGAAGTCCCAGAAATTTTAATGAATTCCATTTTATCATTTTTTTTCTCTTTTATGGTTAGAGCTTTTTGTCCTAAGAAAATGTTTCCTACTCTGAGGCTGCAAAAATATTCTTCTATGTCTCTTTGTAGAAGCTTTATAGTTTTAGCTTTTGATATTTAGGTTTATGACCTATTTTGAATTAATCTTCGTGCATGGTGTGTGGTGAGGGCTGGGGCTTATTTCATTGTTTCAGCATCAGAACTTTCATTTTCCCATTGAATTGCCTTTTGGCTTGTCAAAAACTGATTTTCATCATATGTCTATGGCCATGCTGTTCCACTGATCTATTTGTCTATCCTACGCTACTACTACACTATCTTAATTGTTATATCTTTGTAGTAAGTCTTAAAATCTGATAGTGTAAGTTTTCTAAGTTTGTTCTTCAAAATTGTTTTGGTTATTTTAGGTCCTTTGCATTTCCCTACACATGATAGAATCAGTTTGTCAATTTCTATTTTTAAAAATCTGCCAAGATTTTTTTATGATGGCACTGAATCTATCCATCAACATAGGAATCATGACACCTTAACAATGTATCTTCCAATCTATGAACATGAGATGTCTCTTTGTCTTTTATTTCTTTAAGTAATATTTTGTATTTTTGGTATAGAGATCTTGCACATTTTCCATGAAATTTGTTTATTAGTATTTAATGTTTTTTTTATATTGTCAATGGTATTTTTAAATTTTAATTTTCCTGCTGTCAGCTTATAGAAAGACAATTGATTTTTGTATGTTGACAATGTTGTTGCTAAGTTCACTCATTAGCTCTAATAGTTTTCATAGATGCCTTAGGATTTTGTATGTACACAATCATGATTTACTTCCTCTCCAATCATTTCTTCAAGTTGTTTTCTTTCTTTATTGAGCTAGCTAGGATAATGTTGAGATAGAAGAAATAAAAGGAAATCTCTTCATTTCTTCCAAATATTAGGGGAAAAGCACTCAATATTGCACTACTTAATATGATATCAACTATAGGGGTTTTTCTGGGACAATGGTTATCAAATTGAGGAAATTTCCTTTTATTTCAGTTATCTAAGAGTTTTAAAGTTCATGAATGGGTATGAAATTTTGTCAAGTGCTTTTCTGAGTCTATTGAAAATGGTCAGGTAGTTTTTCTACTTTATTTTGTTAATATGATGCGTTACATAGGTTGATTTTGGAATAACAAACCAACTTTCATTGCTGGACAAAACTGCATTTGGTCATTACTATGAGTAATAATAAATAAATATGAATTTGATTTGGTATTTTTGTGTAGGATTTTTGTGTCTCTGTTTTTTAGAGATATTGGCCATAACTTGCCTGTCTTGTAAGAAGCTTATCAGGTTTTGGTACCAAGGTTATTCAAGTCTCAGAAAATGAGATGAGAAATGTTCCTTTTTTCTCTATTTTCTGAGTTTGGGTAAGGTGGTATATGTCTTGCTTAAATGCTTGGAAGAATTCTCCAGAAAAGCCATCTGGGCCTGGAGTTATCTCTGTGGGAAGAGTTTAAATGAAGAATTCAGTTTCTTTACTAAATGTAGGCCTCTTGTAACCTCAAAATTCAGAGTATTCTTTTGATATTTTTGGATATTCCTGTGACAGTTTTGGTAAGTTGTGGCTTTTTCTTTTGGAGGAATTTTCCCATGTTACTAAAATGTTCAAATGTTGACATGAGGTTGTTTTTAATATCCTTGTATTATTTTTTAACATCTGTAGGGTCCATAGTAATGTTTTCATTTTTATTCCTAATATTACTTATTTGTGCTACTCCCCCACCCCAGTTATTTTTCTTGCTAGGTTTTTTTGTTGTTGTTGTTGTTGTTTTAAATCAATTTTAGTGGTCTTTTCAAGAACCAAATATTTGACTTTTGTTGACTTTTTTATTGCATTTTTTTTTTCTATTTTGTTGATTTCTACTCTACTCTTGTCTTACCATTTTATTTCTACTGCTTTTTTTTTTGGAAGGGTGGTTAATTGCTGTTTTTTTTTCTAAAGGTTCTTCAAATGGAAGCTTGTCATTGATTTTTATCTTTTATGCTTTTTGATATATAAATTTAAGTGTATACATTTCTCTTTAAGCATGGTTTTAGCTGTATCCCATTATGATTCAGTTAAAAATATTTTGTAATTTCCATTGTGGTTTCTTCTTTCGCTCCATTGGTTATTTAATTAATTTCTAAACTTTGGTGGAGGGAAGTTTCTAGTTCTTTTAGTTACTGATTTCAATTTCACTGAGTTCTAAGAATACACTAAGCATGATTTTAATAACTTGAAATTTGTTAAGACTTGTTTTATGGCCCAGCATATGGGCAATTTCGTTAAGGTATAAACTGATATTTGAGAAGAATGTGCCTTCTGTAGTTGCTAGCTTCCTCTTTTTTTAATCAGTTCAGTTCAGTTGCTCAGTTGTGTCTGACCCTTAGCGACCCCATGAACTGCAGCACACCAGGCCTCCCTGTCCATCACCAACTCCCAGAGTCCACCCAAACCCATGTCCATTGAGTCGGTGATGCCATCCAACCATCTTGTCCTCTGTCGTCCCCTTCTCCTCCTGCCCTCAAACTTTTCCAGCATCAGAGTCTTTTCCAGTGAGTCAACTCTTCGCATGAGGTGGAAAAGTACTGGAGTTTCAGCTTCAGCATCATTCCTTCCAAAGTATACCCAGGACTGATCTTTAGAATGGACTGGTGGGATCTCCTTGCAGTCCAAGGGACTCTCAAGAGTCTTCTCCAACACCACAGTTCAAAATTCTTCTGCGCTCAGCTTGCTTTATAGTCCAACTCTCACATCCATACATGACCACTGGAAAAACCATAGCCTTAATGAGACAGACCTTTGTTGGCAAAGTAATGTCTCTGCTTTTTAATATGCTCTCTAGGTTGGTCATAATTTTCCTTCCAAGGAGTAAGCGTCTTTTAATGTCATGGCTGCAATCACCATCTACACTGACTTTGGAGCCCAGAAAAATAAAGACCCACTGTTTCCACTATTTCCCCATCTATCTTTTTTAAATAGTAGTCTATAAATGTCAGGGAAATTCATTAATAATGTTGTTCAAATCATCCATTTCTCTACCAATTTTTAAAATCTACTTGTTCTATCAGTTGCTGAGAGACATGTTAAAAATATAAACTAAAATTGAAGGTTTATCCATTTCTCCTTTAATTATGTCGGATTTTGCTTTATGTATTTTGAAATTATATTGTTAGGTGCATATACGTTTAAGACTGTCATGTATTTCTGTTGGATTAACCCTTTTATCATCATAAAATGTACCTGTTTGTTTGTGGTAGTACTACTGGTCATAAAATTTACTTTGTCTGATATATAAAAATACCTTAATCAAAATAAACACCAACTTTATTTTGGTTGGTGCTTGCATTGTATCTTTTTTCATCCTTTAACCTTTCTGTATTTTTATATTTAAGATATGTTAAGATATGTCTCTTGTAATTGGAGAAGGAAATGGCAACCCACTCCAGTGTTCTTGCCTGGAGAATCCTAGGGACGGGGGAGCCTGGTGGGCTTCCGTCTCTGGGGTCGCACAGCGTCGGACACAACTGAAGCGACTTAGCAGCAGCAGCAGCAGCATGTCTCTTGTAAATAGCGTATAATTGGGTTATTTGTTATAGTTTCACATCTGTCTCTTTTAACTGGAGTATTTAGCCCACTTACATTTCACATAAGTACTAATATGTGTGTGTGTGTTGCTCAGTCGTGTTCAGCTCTTTGTGATTCCATGGACTGTAGCCTGCCAGGCTCCTCTCTCCATGGATTTCTCAGGCAAGAATACTGGAATGGGTTGCCATTTCCTACTGCAGGGGATCTTCCCAACCCAGGGATCAAACCTGAGTCTCTAGTGTCTCCTGCATTGACAGATGGATTCTGCACCACCTAGGAAACCCAAGTACTAATATAGTGAGGTTAAGCCTATCATAATCTATTTGTCTCCTACTTGGTCCTATATTCCCACTGGCAAAGGTCACAGATTGAAGTGTGAGGATTTGATTGGAGAAACACTTGAATAGAAACAGGAATACCAGTTAAGAGATTGTAGCAGTTGTTTGGGTGAATAAAAAGGGCAGCTTGGATTAGATTCATGACAATAAGGTTAGAAGAGATGTGGACAAATTAGTTTTTACAGATAAGAAATATAGAACTTAGTGATTGGATTTAGGTGTGGGGTGAAAGAGAATAAAGAATCAAAGAAGACTCTTAGATTTCTGGTATAAGCAGCTTGGCAGATGATAACTATCATTTAATTTAAAGATTCAGGAGGAGAAAGAGGATTAAGGGAAAAGATGATGAGATTGGTTTTAAGAGAGGCCTGGTATGCAATTGAATATGGGCTTCCCTGGTAGCTTAGATGGTAAAGAATCTACCTGCATTGGAGGAGATTTGGGTTCCATCCCTGGGTTGGGAAGAGCCCCTGCAGAAGGAAATGGCAACTCACTCTAGTATTCTTGCCTGGAGAATTCCATGGACAGAGGGGCCTGGTAGGTATAGTCCATGGGGTTGCAAAGAGTCAGTCATGACTGAGTGACTAACATTTCCACTTTCATATAGGACTGGAGGTAACATCTGAGCTGGAGATATTTTTTAAATATTTATTTATTTATTTGGCCGCACAGGGTCTTAGTTGCGGCATGTGGATCTTTTAGCTGCAGCATCTGGGACCTGGGCCCCCTTCATTGGGAATGTGGAGTCTTAGCCAGGCTGCAGTCCATGGGGTCGCTAAGAGTCAGACACAACTGAGTGACTTCACTTTCACTTTTCACTTTCCTGCATTGGAGAAGGAAATGGCAACCCACTCCAGTGTTTTGCCTGGAGAATCCCAGGGACGGGGGAGCCTGGTGGGCTGCTGTCTATGGGGTCACACAGAGTCGGACACGACTGAAGCGACTTAGCAGCAGCGGCAGTCACCAGGGAAGTCCCGGAGCTGGAGATATTAAATTGGGAACTACTAGAATATGTAGTAATTAAAGCCACAGAATGTTAGGGAATGAGGATAGAAGCAGGAACTTGGAACAAAAACTTGAGGAACATTTAATATTTGAGATGAGCCAAGGAAACTAAGAAAAAGTGGTCAAAGAGATAATAAAAGGAGAACCAATAAAGTATAGTGTACAGGAGGCTGGGATGAGAGTATGTTTTAAGAAGAGCGCAATAGGGACTTCTATGGACAATAGGGACTTCCATGGACAATAGGGACTTCCATGGCAATCCGGTGGTTGGGACTTCGCCTTCCAGTGCAGGGGGCACGGTTTGATTCCTGCTCAGGGAACTAAGATCCCACAAGCCTCAGGGCACAGCCATAAGGTAAAGAAAAATAGAAGTGGGCAATAGGTAATTGCTGTATGCTGCTGAGAGTTCAAATTAGATAGGAACTAGAACAATGGGGAATTCTCTGGTGGTCCAGTAGTTAGGACTCCGAAATCCCAGTGCAGGGAGCACAGGTTTGATCCCTACTTAGGGGAACTAAGATCCTGTATACTGCAGGGCACAGTCAAAAAAAAAAGCAAAAAACGACTAAAACAGTTATTCTACAGCATTAGAAAGAGTAGTTTGATTGGAGTCAAGGGGAAGGGGAGGTGTGGCACAAGGCTGGAGTAGGTGGTGGAGGGGGAGGTGAGGAAAGAAGATACACTGAGATCACTACACCAGTCAGAACAGTCAGAATAGGCTAGGTTTTACTATGGCAATAAACAACCCTCAAATTGCAGTAGGTTAAAGCAGAAACTGGCAACTTTTCCTGCCAAGGGTCACCTAGTAAATATTTTAAGATCTGCAAGCTGCAACTATTATCACAGGCTACAGAGACTCTGTCACAACTACTCAATCTGGCCATTGTAATGTAAGAGTAGCCAAAGTGTAAGAAAAGGGTAGGGTGTGGCTATGTTCCAACAAACCTATATTTAGGGAAACAAGGCAGGAGGGTGGACTTGGCCTGTGGGCTGTAGTTTGCTGACCCCTGGGTTAAAGAACTCTGAGGATCATTGAAAAGTGCTGCTCAGATTTCCTTCAGGTAAACCTGCCATGTGGAGCATAGTTGACGGACAACCCCAGCTGCCACCCCTATGAATCCTTCTTTGCTTTGTATTGAGGCCGTGTTTCCCCTCTGCTTCTCAGTCACTGGGGTTCTAGTGCTGGCCGAATCCTGTGGGGTTTGGGACTCTTCTAATGGGTAATCCCTCCATCAGATTTCTGAAAGCTTCTCTTTCTGCCCAATCCTTTTCGCCTCTCCTGTCAGATTTTCCTTGTGGTCTGATGACTCTCCACGCATACTGTGGCTCCTAACCCTTTCTCCTTCACAGGCATTTGCCCCAATAAATGTCTTACACATCTAACCCTATCAAGAATTCTGCTTTTTAGAGAAACTATCACAGCATCATGGCTTGTTTCTTGCTTGGGCTTCGTGGCCATCATGGGTTGACATGATGCTCTGATTCACAGTATTCTCACATCAACCCTGGTTGGATGGAGCCTCCATCAGCTAGATTACTGATGGTCACTCTGGCAGGGGGGATGGAACATGGCAAATTGTGCATTAGTTCTTTTTTTTTTTTTGTGCATTAGTTCTTAAAAGCATCCACCTTCAAAGTGTTAGTTGCTCAGTTGTGTCCACTCTTTGTGACCCATGGACTGTAGCCCGCTAATCTCTATCCATGGAATTCTCCAGGCAGGAATGCTGGAGTAGGTAGCCATTCTCTTCTCCAGGGGATCTTCCCAACTCAGGGATCAAATCCAGGTTTCCTGAATTTCAGGCAGATTCTTTACCACTGAGCCACCAGGGAAGCCCAAAGAATCCACCTGGAAGTAACACATGTAACTTCCATCCACCTTTCATTGGCCAAAGCAGGTGACATAGCCATCCCTAACTTCAAAGACTGGTGCAGGGGAATCTTACCATGTGCGAGGAAAAAAGAGACACAGAATAGCGATGAACTGTCCTCGTGACAACTGCAATCAGTCTTCTATAAGTATAAGGAGAAGTGGGAGACATTGAAAATGCTTTAGAGATCAAGAGACCATCAAACATAAGGAAAATTGTCAAACCATGTTCAGGCTCCATGTAACATCAAGAACCATCCTTTTCTTTGGTCCCTGTCTTTTTGGCTGTGTGTATTTGTCCAGTAATACTCAGCTGCTTGGATGCAGGCATAGTGAAAGCAGAGAGTTGGATTCATTCATTTTTTTGATACTTTTTTTTTTTAATGATGTCTCCACCTACTCTGAAAGTGGGGCTTTTGTTTGTTTTGTTTAGTTTTATGCCCCAAGCCTAGAACAATGATTGGTCAGTAAAGGTACTTAAGGGTTAAAAGTGGATTCCTTCTCATTGCCTCTTTCTTAGGGATTACAAATTGTGTGGTGTATGTGTCCTTCCAAACCTTTTTATATGCATAGACATATATTTAAAAATTAAAAACAGAACATTTATACAGTTTTCTGAAACCCTTCCTTCAAAAAAACTGAGTAAATATATATTTTTTTGTTTTTTACATGCATGCACCGCTTTATTTACTTATTTTATTTATTTGGTTGCACCGGGTCTTTGTTGCTGCACGTGGGCTTTCTCTGGTTGCAGAGAGCAGGGGCTACTCTCTAGCTGCGGTGCACAGGCTTCTCATTGCGGTCGCACGGACTTCAGTAGTTGCAGTACAGTGGCTCATTAGTTGTGGCTCGCAGACCCTAGAGTATGCAGGCTTCAGTAATTGCGACTTTAGGGCTCTAGAGCATGGGCTCAGTAGTTGTGGCACGTGGGCTCAGTTGTTTCAAGGCATGTGGAATCATCCCGGACCAGGGATCGAACTCGTGTCCCTCGCCAATGCAGGGGATTCCTAGCCACTGTGCCACCAGGGAAGTCCCTGAGTAAATATTTTAAAGGATAGATTCAATATTAGAATCGTTTTGGTTTGTAAGGGACAGAAATGTAATTTAAATTGGCTTCAGCAGAAACAAAACATGGGCGAAAAGGCTTTATTTATTCACATACTAAATTCCTATGGACAGCTGACTTTAGGCCCAATTGGGTCCAGCTGCCCAAACTTTGTCTTCATGAATTTTTCACCAGTTCATGGTTTTGAGTTCCTTTGTTTGGCTTCTTGGATCAACTGTTCTATGTGAAGTCAAGATGGCCATTGAAGTTCCAGACGCACTCCACTGGCTCTTCTTTCTGAAAACTGGAAAAGTCACAGGGTGTTCTCTAATTTGATCCTCATTCTGATCACATGCCTTCCCCTAAACCATTCAATTTGCTTGAAGGAGGATGACTACACTGATTGATCAAGTTGAAGTTGCACGCCTGGGACTGGGAGGTGGAGGCAGCCCCACCTAAGGGGTCTGTGAATAGGAGAGGAGGGGTTCTCCAGAGAATGTTGGGTGGAGGGGGGCTGTTTCTAGCAGGAAGGGAAACAAGTGCCAGAAAGCTGAAACAACAGATTTCTATTAAAAGTGGAGTTGTTTTTCTCAAAGGATTTATTTAACATTTTGATGAGTACTAATAAATTGCCTCCAAAAGTGTTGTACCGGTTCGTATTCCCACCAATAGCAATGTATGTATTCTTTTTTCATCCTTACTCGTGTGAACACTGAGCGTTATCAGCTGCATTAATTTTTTGCCAATTTAATGGACAAAAATGGTAGTTCATTATTGTCTTAATTTGCATTTCCCTGACCCTAGTGAATGTGAGCAACTTTTCTTATGTTTATTAGCCTTTTGTATTTAGTCTATAAATTGTCTTACTACTTTTGCCCTTCTTTTCAATTGGGTTTTCTAACTTTTTCTTACTGATTTACAGAAGCTTGTTGTATATTAAGGGTGGTGATTAACCTTATCTATGTCTTAAATGTTGCCAATACTCCCAGCTTAGCATTCAGTTTTTAACTTTGTGGGGCTTCTCACTGTAATCAAATCTGTTGATATTTTTCCTTATGGTTTATGAATTTTATGTCTCATAGAAGTCCTTCCCATTCCCAAATTATAAAAAAAATCCTTCTATATTTCTTTTTGGTGCTTTTATAGTTTGACTCTTCATACTTGGATATTTAATCCATCTGGAATTCATTTTTATGTATGGATTTCACTTCTTTTTTCCATAGATAGATAGCCACTTGTTCAGCACAGTCTCCTTTCCTTGTTGGTTTGAAATGCTGTTTTTATCCTGTGCTAAATTCCCATGTGGTGGGAGGGGGAGACTGCGAGACAACTCAGAAGATAAACTGAATGAGAGTGAGGGGGAGAGAGGGATGCAGGGTGGCCACAGGGCGAAGGTGTGAAACTGTGAAGTAGGGAGAGGAACGTGAATAGGGAGAGGGAGTACGGTGCTTAGGTCAGTTTGGGGCATGTTACCTTGAAGTGTTCGTGGACATGAAGGACTTTTTAATAGAAAAACATAATAAAGGTTTATCTTATTATACAATATTCACCATCTGCAGACTGCTTCTGGATCTTTCTGTTGACCTATTTGCCTATTCAGGTCCTTGGTCATTCTGAGACAGGCTGGGACCTGAGCCTTTTCGCTGCAGTGCTACTGTGCTTGCTCCTGGACAGACGTCTCCTTGAGCAACAAAATACAAAGAAATTATAAGGGACTAAAAATAACTGCATGCATGCGCAGATGGGGCAAATTCTGGATAACAAGATAAAAAAAAACAAAACCCAACCACCACTTCTGAAGAGCTAGGAACAAAAGCAGAGTACTGTGAATGCCCCCTGCTCTCAACACCACCCAAGGGGTGGGCAAACCACCTAAGTAACCTCTCTGCGCCAACCCCTAGACACACCCCAACCCCCTCCCCATATAGGGAACCAGCCTGCCGCCCTCCCTGGGGAGCGAGCAAGGGAAACTCTCACTTGTTTTCGCTCCCCCCTGCTAGAGCAGGGGCCCCAATAAAGCCTTGCCTGAATTTCTTGTCTGGCCTCTAATAAATTTCTATTGATTGAGGAAGGCCAAGGTCCCTGGTCAGTGCCAATTCTACGAATGTTTGGGAAGGATCTACTATGGATGCAGATAAATCTTGTTCTTACGGTAACAGCAAATGTTTGATGGTACATTTCGATTAGTGGCGATGCAAGCAATCTGCACCCAGCCCATTATCCACATTTTTAAAAAACATTTTTTCCCCTTGGTACTCATTTTTTCTTCCAGATGAATTTTAGAGTTATCTTTCTAGTTTTCATCAAAGGAATTGGAATTTTAATCTGAAGTGCACTGGATTTATAGAGTAATTTGGAGAGAATTGACAGCTTTACCAAAGCTTTCTTCCATTGCAAGAAAGTGGCATACATCTCTCCGTTTATTCAGGTCTTCTTGTATGTCCGCAGTAAAATTTATTCCTCTGTATTTCAGCTTTAATTGCTGTTATGAATAAAATCATTTTTCTAACGTTTTAAAATTGGTTTTTGTTGGTAAAAAAGAAAGCTATTGATTTTTCTATATTTTTCTCTTAACTGGCCATTTTACTGAACTTGCTGATAAGATCTACAAGGCTTCAGTTGAATCATTGACTTTTCTAAGTAGAGGATAATATAATCTGCTTGCAGTGATTATTTTACTCTTTTTCCAATATCTATATCTCATTTCTTTTTTCAGATTAACTCTTTTGTTTTATTTGATTATTACTTCTTTTTATTGACCTTTGTATAGCTTTACTGATGAATAATTGACAATACAAGGAACTAATTGTATTTAAAATGTACACTTTGATAAGTTTTCATATATGAGTATACCTGTGAAGGGGCTTCTCTGATGGCTTAGTGGTAAAGAATCCACCTGCCAATGTAGAAGTCTCAGGTTCGATCCCTGGGTCTGGAAGATCCCCTGGAGAAGGAAATAGCAACCCACTCCAGTATTCTTGCCTGGGAAATCCCAAGGACAGAGGAGACTGGCTGGCTACTGTCCATGGGGGTCACAAAGAGTCAGATATAATTGAGAGACTAAACAGCTACACCACCTGTGAAGCTATCACCAAGTCAAGATAATGAGCATATCCATTGCCCCAAGAAGATTCCTTGTTTCCCCTTTTAATCTCCTGCTCTGACTGTCCTCCACCTTTTTCTCGCATCTGTAGGAAACCACAGATGTGTTATCTGTCCCTATAGATTAGTTTGCATTTCCCTGATATTATTAATTCCTGGAATCATACAGGGCATACTGTTTGTTGTCTGGCTTCTTCACGTAGCATAATCATTTTGAGATTCATCTGTGTGTGTATCAACGGTCCGTTGCTTTTTGTTGCTGGGTAGTATTCCATTGTATGGATGTTATAATTTGTTTATTCATTCACTTGTTGATGGGCATTTGGGTTTCCAGTTGTTGGCCATTACAAACAAAGCTGTTGTGAATGTTTCCATAGAAGTCTTTGTGTGGTTATATGCTTTCATTTCTCTTGCATTGAGAACTTGTGAGTGGAATTGCTGGTCATAGGGTAGGTATCTGTTTAACATTTTAAGACCCTGGCAAACTGGTTTCCACAGTGGTTGTACCACTTTACTTTTCCACCAGCAGTGTATGAGAGTTCCATTTGCTCCACATTCTAACCAACACTTGGTACCGTCATAAAAATTTTTTTAAAGCTATTCCAGTATTGATATATCACTGTAGTTTTCATGTGCATTTCCCTAATGACTGATAATGAACATCCTTCCATATGCTTATTTGCCATCTGTATATCTTCATGGTCGAAGTGTTTGTTCAAATATTCTGCCCTTTTAAAAAATTCAGTTATTTGTTTTCTAATGAAGTTTTAGAGTTCTTTATTTATTCTGAATGAAACTCCTTTATCACATACATACTTTGCAAATACTCTCTCTTAGTCTGAGACTTGTCTTTTTATTCCTATAACAGTGTCTTTCAGATAGCAGATAGCTTTAATTTTTATAAAGTCCAATTTTTCAATTTTTTCTTTTAAAGTGTTTTATCTGAGAAATCTTTGCCTAACCGAAGGTGGCAAAGATTTTCTCCTATGTTTTCTAGAAGTTTTATACTTTTGGGCTTATGTTGAGATCTTAGATCAACTTTAAATTAATTTTTATATATGGTGTGAGGTATTTTATTTTGAATATGGATATCCACTTCTCCCAGAACCATTTGTTGAAAAGATTATCCTTCTTCCCCTTAGACTGCCTTTGCATCTTTGTTAAAAATTAATTAATCATACGTGTGTGTGTCTACTTACAGACTTCCTACTCTATTCCTTTGGTCTATTTGTCTATCTTGATGCCAACATGCAATAGCTTCCTGATAACCTTGAGTTTATGTAGTGTAAGTCTTTCAACTTGTTTTCTTTTGTATTTATTTAGTTGGCTGCATTGGGTCTTAGTTTCAGCTCCAGTTGAGGTACGTGGCCTCAGTAGCCCTGCAGCATGTGGGATCTTGGTTCCTTTGTAGAGAATCAAACCCATGTCCCTTGCACCAAAGGCAGATTCTTAACCACTGGACTACCAGGGAAGTCCCAACTTGTTTTCTTTTTGAGTGAGGCATTTGTTCTGGAAATGGTTTTTTTATTTTATTTATTTATTTATTTTTGGCTGTGCTGGGTCTTCGTTGCTTCTTGGGTTTTGCTCTGGTAGCAGTGAGTGGGGGGTACTCTCTAGTTACGACGTGCAGCCTTCTCACTGCAGTGGCTTCTCTTGTTGTGAAGCAAGGGCTCTAGGGCACATGGGCTTCAGTAGTTGTGGCTCCCGGACTCTAGAGCACAGGATCAACAGTTATGGCCCATGGGCTTGGTTGCTCTGAGGCATGTGGGATCTTCCCTGATCAGGGATGGAACCCCTGTCTCCTGCATTGGCAGGTGGATTCTCTACCACTGAGCCACCAGGGAAGCCTCCTCTGTCCATGGGATTCTCCAGGCAAGAATACTGGAGTGGGTTGCCATGCCCTCCTCCAGGGGCTCTTCCCGACCCAGGGATGGAACCCGAGTCTCTTATGTCCCCCGCATTGGCAGGTGGATTCTTTACCACTAGCGCCTCCTGGGAAGCCCCATCTCACAGTCTTGCTAAACTCATCTGTTAGTTCTAGTATCTATTTTTTTAGGTTCCATCAGATTTTGTACATGGACATTCACACTGTCTTCACATAAAGACAGTTTTAAGCCTTCCTTTCAATTCTAGATGCTTTTCCCCCCTTGCCTTAGCACACTGGCTAGAACTTTCCAGAACACTGAATTGTGATAATGGGAGTAACATCTTTGCTTTGTTCTTGATGTTAGCAGGAAATCTGAGGTCCTGTTAGGAAAAGTCACACTTTGGGTAGCTCCCTCTATGGGGTCTTGGATTCTTCTTCTCTGTTGAGTCTTCCTATTAGTACAATGCAATGTGCTTTAAAACTCCAGTATATTTTTTCTCTGTCATTTTCAAACAGATTTTTAAAGATGGTGTGGTAAACACACGTAGCCTTCCTGAATCAGAAGTCCAGGGCTTTGTCAGGCAAAGGTAAACACAAAAGACTGAAGGTAGAGAGTTAGATGATCTTATAAAACAGAGACTCTGGGCTGAAAAAGGAAGAGAATGAAGACAGAAGGGAGCTGATGGATGGGGAAAACATCTCGGGGTCAATTGTCAGAGGGTTGAAGAACAGTTGTCCAAAGAATAAGTGAACAAAAGGAGGAGAAATGAGGTCAGAGAGGAAAATGTGAGCACTTATAGGTTGGTGAAAATGTCCAGGATGTGAACAAGGGTGTAGGCAGAGGAGACAGTGACTAGACATGTGAAGGTTGTAGAAGGCAGAGGCTGGGACTTTAGAGTTACCCAGGATGCACTAGGGGGAGGGACGCCAAAAGACTTCAATAAACTGAAAAGGCAAGGTCGGTAGACAACACCAGTGAAGACGGTAGAGGGTGGCACAGGGCTTTTACAGAAAGTGACAGAGTGATGGAAGCAGCAGTGGGGAGCTGGGAAGGACCTGATCTCACCTTCCAACCCTGGCCCTACCTCCTGACCCTGAGGTTGGGGATGAGATTGAGTGGGTGGCTGCCCCAAGAAGGGGTGACAGGACCAGCAATACCCTGGGAGATGCAAGACTTTCCCCCTACTTCTTGGGTCCCAGCTCCCCTGCCTTTGGTTACACCTGAAGATTGGAGTCCACCCCTGACTCAGAGCCCAGGGAAAGCAGGGCTGAGCTCAGCTGTCCAGCAGCTAAAAGCAGAGAAGAGCAGAGTCTTATGTTTCCCTCAGGGGCTCACTTCACTTTTCTGAGCCTCAGTTTTATCAGCTCTAAAATGGAAAGGTTTTAGGGAACTCCTTGGCAGTCCAGAGGTTGGGACTCCACCCTTCCATTGCAGAGGGCAGGGTTCAATCCCTGGGTGGGGAATTAAGAACCCACGAGCCATGTGCTGTGGCCAAAAATGAAAAAAAAAAAACAACTGTTGTTAATAAATAAAATAGGATTTTATACACAGAGGATTAAATAAAATAAAATAGTGTCCTAAGTGCTTAAGAATGGCCCCAACTATGATTATGTTATATTCCTTAGGTTAGACTCTAATTTCCCTGTTTCCCTGCAAAGAACTCCCTGATTTTGACCAGAAGCCCAACCACCCCTGACTCAGGCTGAATCCACCTCACCTCTTGACAGTAAAGAGCTGGGGCCCATTCCTCAGTGCTGCTTCTGAGCCTTGAAGGTCATCCCTGAACCACCAGCTGTCACAACCTCTAAGATACTAGCATCACATTTTGGGCTGGAGCCGGATGGAATCCACCACAGGACCAGGAGCAGGGGCTGCACGTCCTGTGAGGAGAGGGACCAGGAAGCAAAGTGACCATCCAGGCCACGGGGGCAGTCTAGGCCGGTGTGGCGGGGGAGGACGGAGCTTTGCTGGTCTCGCAGCCCGTGGACAAGGGCTGCTCACCTAGGGGACTTGCAGTGACAGAGTTCATGGCTGGTTACTCTGTGTGAAGCGTCTCCTCTCTGCGATCCTCCTGTTTTCTAGATCCACAAGCAGAGAAGTCCAGAGAGAACTGCCCAAGAACTTGGAGCAATTATGGAGCCTGGCCTCTGTGCCTATGGCTCACTCCCCTCTCAATCCTTGCCTTCGTATCCACCTCAAGACAGCAGACGCTGGCTTCTTTTCCTCTCACCTCCCAACGTCTAGAAGAGGGTCCTGCTTCTCGCAGATGCTCAGAAAACATTTCTTGGTCATTGAAGGACTGTTGGGCACTGTACCAATTGGCTTATATATGTGTGCTCTCTCTCTAATCTTCCCTCATTTTACAGATGAGGAAACTGGGGAACAAAGAAGCTAAGTGCTTAGAAAGGTGAGTAGGTGTGAGAAGAGATCTGGGTTTAAATCCTGCCTCTGCCACTAATTAGCTTTGTGTCCTTGGGCAAGTCACTTTACTTCTCTGAGCCTTGGTTTACTCATCTGAAAGTGGCTCATCTCATGGGATTGGTGTGGGGTCCTAGAGTCCTGGCCCAGGGTGGAGACAGTGAGAGAGGGCTGAAGATTGGGGCTTGAGTCATTTCTTTGGGAGGCAGCCTTGCTTCTTTCCTGGGAGGTGGTGAAAGGTAAAGGAGACAGGTTTGGGAATGGACAGACCTGGATTCTTATCCCATGCATACATTGTGGGACCTTAGGGAAGGGACTTATACTTCTTTATACTTTCCTATTGAAATTTAAATTCAGTTTCCACATTAGTAAAAAGGGGGAAAGCCTCTTGGGTTTATTGTGAGGATTAAATGAGGCCATCTTGGGAGTGCCCATGCTGCGGCTGCTGCTAAGTCACTTCAGTCGTGTCCGACTCTGTGCGACCCCATAGACGACAGCCCACCAGGCTCCCCTGTCCCTGGGATTCTCCAGGCAAGAACACTGGAGTGGGTTGCCATTTCCTTCTCCAATGCATGAAAGTGAAAAGCAAAAGTGAAGTCGCTCAGTCGTGTCCAACTCTTAGCGACCTCATGGACTGCAGCCTTCCATGCTCCTCCATCCATGGCATTTTCCAGGCAAGAGTACTGGAGTGGGGTGCCATCGCCTTCTCCGGCAAGTGCCCATAGTAGGTGATTAATAAACACAGTGTCCAGGTATCCCCTCTACCAACCTTCCAGAAGAATCTCTCCAATGCAGCCTCTGTCCTGACCTTGTCTCCTTTAACCTGGCAAGTCTCTAACAGCTCTATAAAGAGTTCATTTCTCACTTTGGTCTCCCCTTCCCCAATCTTGTTTGCTCCCCCAGCCAGCTAACAGGAAGAGGACATGCTCTAGGTGGCTGGCAGTTTGAAGAGAATGCTCGATTGCTCACTCACTCCCTGCTCCCCAGCCCCTCCTTGGGTGACTCCTCCCTGTCCGCTGCTATGGGTTCTTTCTGAATCGTGGCACTTAAAAGCCTCATGGTCACATGCAGGGCGCACCCCAAGCTTCTTATCTGGGCATTCACCATTAACAGCCCCTTCTCCAATGTTAATCTACCCCCATCCCGTCTCTCTTGCTGCCATTCCTGCTCAGCCTTCTATACCCCCCATCTCCCACCTCAAGCATGCCCCTCGGCTGAGAACACCCTCCTCCATCTTCTCCACCCAGTAAAGTCCTGCTCTCCTTTCAAGGCCCACCTCCAATATCAATTCTCTCTAATAAAGCCTTTCAGACCCATTTCTCTGCAGGAAATTGCTCAACCTCCGGGCTGGCCATACATACTGTTCACAGGGGCAGCGGGATGGAGTCCAGGGGTGACAGCTGTTCAGCTCTGGCCTCTCTGGGAGGAGGGCAGATATGACTGGCCTCCTGTCCATTTCCCTTCTCCCCTACCCCTGTCCAGGCAGCTGAACATAGGCGCAGAGCCCTCCATGGCCTCCTGTGCTTGCCCCACCCCCCACATGGGCTCTGAGCCCCAGAGGTAGCAGGTGTACCTTTCATCCGGCAGGAAGGCTCCGACTCCACCCCACTTGGCTGGGTGCGAAGCTGTGTAGTACAGATGGGGATGTTGAAAATATCCGTGACATATTCCAAACTGGCCTACTTCCCTATCACGAGAGTCTGAGACAGAGACGGGCGAGGATGAGTGAGATGGGAGCTTGGGACCTGTTCCCACCTCCTTCTTCCTCTCCCGGCTCACTTGTTAGACAGGAGAGGGGTTTGCAACCTCTTTCAGCCATCTCATCCCGGTTCTGGGGCCATGTAGTTGGGGTGTGGTGGGGAGGCAGGCTTGGAGGAGTGAGGCTACAGTGGGCCTGGGGAGGTGGGTAGAGGAACCAAAGCCTGGGTCCTCTCTTGGGAAGCTTCCAGCCTCGGAGGCAGGACAGTGGAGGCCATCTCATTGGACCTGGGGGCTGAAGGCTTGGATTCTAGCCCTGGTTCACCTGTGAAGACTCAGGCAAGTTTCTTAACCTCTCTGGGCTTTGCTTTTCTCATCAGCAAAATGAGCTACTCAATCCTTGCTTTCCCTCCTTGAACACTTGAGTATGGGGTTGCTTTGAAGACTGTTAAGGGCCCTGCTTTAATTAATCCACTTCTCCGCCTTTCCACCTTGGCTAGGCTGTGCCCCGACATAGTGGTTTAAGGGGTCACCAGTTCCAGCCTTTGGCCTCCCAGCAGGCCTGGCAAGGCCTCCACCCTTAATCCTGGCTTAATGATCCCTGAGTAGGGAGTCACCCACTGTCCCTGCCTAGTGCCAGGACTGTGCCTTGGACAGGAAGTTCACAGTGGGAGCTAACGTCAGTCTCTCTTGCTGACATGGAACCCTTTGGATGTCCTCTGGCTTGTCTCCTTCATATATGAAATGATCATTATTTTAGATTTTCTCTTTTGGGGCTAGAAAGAGAAAGTGAAGCCGCTCAGTCATGTCCGACTCTTTGCGACCCAATGG
Source organism: Bos taurus (assembly GCF_002263795.3). Lineage (NCBI taxonomy): Eukaryota > Metazoa > Chordata > Mammalia > Artiodactyla > Bovidae > Bos > Bos taurus. The sequence goes on along the minus strand of NC_037346.1, from coordinate 39,227,228 downwards.
ACTGTAGCCTGTCAGGCTCCTCCATCCATGGGATTCTCCAAACAAGAATACTGGAGTGGGTTGCCATTTTCTTACATCCCCTTTTCCCCTGTTTCTCAAGATGGGCAGGATCCTTGGGGCATTTTTCTGATTCTGAGAAGCTGAATGTCTTCCTGCTTACAGATCCCTTGCCCAATTTTGGATTCTCCCAGGAATAGGGTAGGGAGGTTATTCGTGTCTCTGCCTTAATTTTTCCAACTCACACACCACAAGAGAAATAAGTGGCCAAATTGGGAAAAACTGGTTGCTATGGTGCCACTTCCCTGAACTGGGTTCAATCCCTGGGTCAGGAAGATCTCCTGGAGAAGGAAATGGCAATGCACTCCAGTATTCTTGCCTGGAAAATCCCATGGACGGAAGAGCCTGGTAGGCTACAGTCCATGGGGTCGCAAAGAGTCGGACATGACTGAGCCATTTCACATGGTGCCATTAGTCAGGGCGAAACATACCCCTTATCCAGCTATTCTGCTTCTAGGAATTTATTGTACATATAAACTCACATTGTGTAAAATAAAGTAACTAGCAGGGTGTCTCTTGCACCACAGCCTAAACATCTGTCAACAGGGCACCTTCATATGTGCTTGTGCAGAACAATCTCTAGTTTATGTTGCTGAGTGTGTATTGTCTGCTGCCATTTGGATAAAACAACACAAAAGAAATGCTTGTGAACATATAGGCAGGCCCTGAAAGACCAAAGAAGCTGGGAATGATGTTTGTTTCTGGGCCTGGAGCTGGGTGACTGGGAACAGAGGTAGTGACAGGGAAATTGACTTTTCCTTTTGCACCTTTTGAATTTTGCATCACATACAAATAGAATTTTCTATTAAACAACCAATCAAGGACTTCCATGGTGGTATACTGGATAAGAATCTGCCTGTCAATGCAGGGGACACAGGTTTCATCCCTGGTCTGGGAAGATTCCATGTGCTGCGGGGCAACTAAGCCTGTGCCTTGCTACTGAGCCTGTGTGCCTGGAACCTGTGCTCCTTAACAAGAGAAGCCACCGCAGTGAGAAGTCCGTGCACAGCAAAGAAGACCCAGGGCAACCAAAACCCATACAAAACAAACAAAAAAGAAAACCAGTCAAATTAATTTTTCCAGCCCTTAAAGTCTTGTATGTATTAATATTTGGCCCCAGTCATATACCAGTGGTTTTTACTGAGAAAGTCTGACCTCTAATAAGGCGAGTGAAGTCATGGATGGATGGCGCAGGGAGTGGTATACAGGCCTGGGTCCTATCTTGGGAAGATGCCTGAAGCTCCCCCAGCATGGAAGGAGGGCACATAGAGGCGCAGCCACAGGAGGACCCCAGAGAATCAGGGCAGCAGGTTGCCCTGAATCCACAAGCACCGATGCTCTGGAGGGTGGAGAAGACGGGGGGACCAAGAGGACGAAAGCTCTGTCCCTAGAGAAGCAAACCAGATGGTCACAAATAAAGCTAAGTGAGTGTTAAGAAACCCAGGGGGACAGGGACTGTCAGCTAGAATGTTTGTGTCCAAGTGCCTGTGTGTGAGGAGGGCAGGGCTGGAATTGGGAAGGCTTTATTGAAGACGTGGAACTTGAGCTGGGCCTGAAAGTGGGTATCAGGTGTCTACAGGTGCAGAGGAAGGAAAGGACAACCCCAAGGTGGGGAGCAGTATGGACAAGGGCATGGAGTGTAAAGGGAAGACACAGGACGTGTGTGTATGTGAGTGTTATTGCTGGAGGTAGCCAGAGATGAGGCTGCCAAGAACGGGGCTAGAGCAAAACATTTCCAGCTGTGAACTCAGGTTGTTTTTTATAAAACACTGCAAAAATGGTCATGCACTAGGAAGTGTGGCAATGTCAAATCATGATAAAGTTTTCTCAAAGATGAGTCTTCACTTCTGTACTCATCTTGTGGACAACACTTTGAGAAGCCCTGCCCTAGGGGTCCTAGGATGGGCTGCAGAGGTCAGGGAGGCCCACAGATTTCTTGCAGCTGGTCATGTATATTCATTTGTTTAGGGAAGGGGGCAAAGCTTTTGTCAGGACCTCAAAAGGTTCAAGATCTCCAAAGGACACAACCCTCTGCTCTAGGGAATGGTCACTGAAGGTCTTTGAGCAGAACGATCTAGTGAGGCTTTAGAGCTGAGGGGAGCAGAAAATGTGCCTGATTCAGCCTGAGACCCCTTCCTTCCCTGCCCATATCCAGAGAGGCTAGCCCAGGGCCAAGCTCAAGGGAAAAGGATTTGGTGGGGAGTCAAAGATGCCAGAGAACAAGGGGCCCATTTAGGGGGTAATTAAAATAATCTGTGGGAAAGAAAACCAGAGGACTTTTTCAAGCTATGTTTGGAGCAAGATGATCAGGGAGGGGTGGGCCAGCCTCGAGGGCAGATGGCACGATGTTAGCTGAAGATGGGAAACTGAGCTCCTCAACACTTGATCAGGCGTCTGCTGCCTGCCTGGGAAGCAGGAACCTGAAAGGGAGGCTCCCTTGGGATGGGAGCCAGGCAGAGCAGGAGGCTGTCAAGATGCAGTCTGGGTCCAAAAGAACTGCATCCTGGGGGCCTGTGAGCATCTTCCAAGTGTTCAGAGTGGATGCTTGGTGCCTCAAACCCTGGGGAGTGGCTGTAACTCACGTGGGCACAAGCTTCTGTTTCCAAAAAAAGTAGACTCTGAAATCTGCAGATGGGTCTACTTAATGAACTCCCTGAAAAAATGTCTACTACATTTTTTTTTTGAGGTGAAATTCACCTAACATGAAATTCACCATTATAAAATGAACAACTCAGTGGCGTTTAGTGCATTCACCATGTTGAGCAACCACCACCTCTATCTGGTTCCTAAACATTTTCCCAAAAGGAAATCCCATACCCATTAGGCAATTGCACCCCATTTCTTCCTTCTCCAGACAAATCTCTATGGATTTACCTATTCTGAATATTTCCTATAAATGGAATCATACAATACCTGACCTTTTGCATCTGGCTTCTTTCACTTAGCACAGTGTTGAGGTTCATCCACATTGAATCGTGTATTAATACTTTATTCCTTTTTATGAAAGAATAGTATTCCATTGTATGGATACATCACAAATTGTTTATTCATCCATTGAAGGACATTTGGGCTGTTGGGTCATATAGTAATTATATGTTTATGTTTTTCAGGAATTGCCAATTTCCTATAGCTACTGAACCATTTTATATTCCCACCAGCAATAGATGAGTTTCATTATTAAATAGATAATTCTGTGACCCTGGAAGGTGGAGAGGGTTTCCAGGTGCTACCATGGATAAAATAAGTGAGGGTGATCCAGTGCCCACCACAGGCTTATAAGGCTGGTTGGCAAGTCTGGGAAGGATGCTGGCTAGAGTTGAAAGGCTGTCTTTCCTTTCTTTCCCAAAACAGGTAGATCAGGTGGTGAAGTCTAGAGCCTAAAAGCCAGCTGGGTATGGTCCTGCAGGAGAGGGGCCTGTGGTCCGCCTGGGCCCCAGTGGCTCCAATATGTCTTCTCAAGGAGAGATGCAGAGCACCTTCTTTCTCCCTGCTCTAGTCTGGTCTTCTCATCTTTCTTCTCTCTTCGCTTTCTGTGTCTAGGCAACTGAGTAGGAAGGAAGGAGGTGGGATGCTACATGCATGTTCGTGGACTCCATCCACAAGCCCCTCTGTCTACTTAGGCCCCAGGAGGTCATCCAAAGTGAGATGGGGTGCTGGGACCCCTCTTCCTCACCTTTATTCCCTCCTCCTCCTATGAGAGGGGACCCACTGGCTTCTGCAGCACCAGCATGGCGCATGTAGCTGGGGAGCAGGAGATCCAGCTCTGGCCATCTGCAGCCCTCAAAGGTCAAGGTCAGGGGAGGAAAGAATCACCAGGGGCACTTATGGCGGCGGGGTTGGCTTTGGTGCTGGCTTAAGGAAAGGAGGGGGAGGTACATTCATCTGTGTTACAGAGTTCTCCTGGACACTCCTGTCCAACAGGCCCTGCGGTGGCTTGCCAGGTGAGCACCACTAGCAGGCAAAGCCTGACACTGGGCAAGCAAGAAGGCGGTCCCGACCTCACTGGTTCTCAAAGTGTGGTTCCCCCGCAGCAGCAGTAGCATCAGCAGTAGCCACAGTAGAGAACTTTGTCAAAATGCAAATTCTCAGACCCCCTCCTCAGACTTACTGAATCAGGAACTTTGTCACAAGTCCTCCAGGTGATTCTAATTCTTGCTTTGGTTTAAGAATCGCTGCCCTGCCCTGAGGGAGAGTCCTAGTTAACAGAGAGGGACTCAGTGCTCCCAGTCTGATGGGAGAGACAGGACACTCGCTGGCCATCTGACAGGGAAGACAGAGTCTAGTGCTCAGAAAATTCTCAATCAGAGGGGGACACCTAGGTTTCTCAGTGCAAGTCCCTCTAGTGGGGTCCCTCCCTGCTGGAAGCACCACCATGAGTTTCTTTGGAGGGAGCTGGCTACACTTAGGACCCCAGAGAAACCCCCTCTCTTCCACTTTTTCTCGCCATTCTTCAGAAAGCGGGTTTGATGTGCTAATGAGGACATCAATTATTGAGCTTCATTAGCATTCATTACAATAACAAGCAAGGGAGAGGGGACCGCAGGGAACAGAGGAGGGTCTTTTAAAACTTCCTGCCATTTACTCCTCTCCTTGGAGTGGGAGGGGGGATGGGAGAGTGAGGCACACTGGAGGAGAGGCTCGGGGTTCCTGGAGACTGGGCTGTGGTCAGAAGAAAGTAGCCTCCACCTCCTCGGCTCCCCAACCCAAACCAGCCCCAGAGGCCAGCTCACTGCCCTGGTCACTCCTTCCTGGGAAGAGGGCTCTTCACAGCCCCCTCACTGCCTTTGGGCCACCCTGGTGGAGTCTGGATGATCCAAATGGGGCTTATGATGTGCCCTAGCCAGACAGTCACCCTCCTGGCAGGGTGCTTTTTCAGGGATCTGGGCTGGGGGCCTCCAAGTTGGCTGAATGAGCAGTTTGGGGTTTCCCAGTATCATTTTTCACATCACCTTTTCCCTTGTGGCTTTCCCTAGAGACCCGTGTGCCCCTCAGCCCACACCAGGCCCCTTCTCCCTCTTCCTGACCAGATGTTTGTCCAGGTGCAACCCTGGCTCTGAACACCCTTGGGGAAGGAGAAGTGACGCTGAGAATTCTCACTTCTAGGGTGCTCCCTCATAACTTTGCTCCCTTGGTCTGGGTGGAGTGAGAAGGGCCAGGTGGGTGGTTACAATCTGCTGCTGATCTGCTGTTCCAACATCTCAAACAAGCCAGCAGCCCCCTCCCAACCAAGAGGCAGCCAGAGATGCAGGGAAGACCAGAGGGAAGTTACCTGTTGAGGAATGAGGGTGGGGGTGGGGTGGCACCTGAGGCATCTCAGGTGGAGGCAGCTGGCACATTTCTTGTGCCTGGGCACCATGCCAGCTTCCAGGAGCAATTCTGGTCTCTCAGCTGGAGAAATAATACCTGTGTTTCGCTCGCTCTGATCAGAGGCGATGGCTTCCTCCAGACTTCTCCCTAGGAGAAGGAGCCTTGGCTTTTGAGATTGGATAGGAAGGGGAGCAGGGACCTATCTTCCCTGGGGGGGTGGGGGCGGAGGATTTGTTGCTGCTATTGTTCAGTCGCTAAGTCACGTCTGACTCTGCGACCCCTTGGACTGCAGCACACCAGGCTTCCCAGTCCTTCACCATCTTCCAGGAGTTCGCTCAAAGTCCTGTCCAGTGAGTCGGTGATACTAGAGGATTGGGCGGGGTCAATGAGGGTGGCTGGAGTTAGACCATCGGCCCTCAGGCTCATCTCGGGCCTCAAGGGTCTGTGTTTCCATTCACATTCAAGTGGAGGAAATCCTGGATTGAGGGGAGGAGGGGTCCAAATGAGCTCACAGCTATGAAGATGATCACAAATGTTGAGGATCTGTCTCTAACAAGTGAGCCACACAAAAAATGCTACCTGAATCTGACTTAAGCCCCTCACTATGGAGTGGCCTTCGTGATGTGGGAGGTCACCTTAGGGTAGTGACTGATGCATGCATTATCCTGCTAACACGTTTGAAATTATTCCCAATCTCTGGGGGCTAATTCATAGAGTCCCCCTCCCCAAGTCCCCAAGCCCGTGGCTTATTGGAATCTAGTGTAAAGGCCAGAAAAACCTCCATGTGATAGGACAAGCATCTTTCCAGTCTTCATCCAGGGGATAATGCCCAGGTCCTCAACTCTGACATAAATAACTAGTCTTAAGCTTCAGTCATGTTCCTGTGCCCACCCAGTTCTCTTCCTTTCCTTTAAGTTCATGAGAGTGTGTCAGATGTTAGGCCTCACCTTCAGGCAGCCCACTAGGTTAGGAGATGGTGGTGGTGATATAAAAGGAGGCTGGGAGCTTTGGAGTCAGGCATGTCTGGATTTGAATTTCATCTTTGCTACTCTTAAATTAGGCAAGTGGTTATGCCTCCCTGATCCTCAACTCCTTTCTCTCTGAGACGGGGCTGAAAACAGCCACGTTTGCAGGGTTGTTGAGATGCTTAAATTACAGAATATGAATAAAGCATATTAGGTGGCATGGCGGGGGGCTTCCCCTTTGGCTCAGCAGGTAAAGAATCCATCTGCAATGCAGGAGCCACAGAAAACACAGGTTTGATCCTTGGGTCAGGAAGATGTCCTGGAGGAAAGCATGGCAACCCACTCCAGTATTCTTGCCTGGAGTATCCCATGGACAGAGGAACCTGGCAGGCTACAGTCCACGGAGTTGCAAAGAGTCGGACACGATTGAACTGACTTAGCATGCATGCATATTAGGTGGGCACAATATGGAGGAGAGGAGACCTTGTCTCATGGGGGGCTAACCTGAGGGGGAAGGGAGGGGCAGCATCCTGTGTGGTTGAGTTGGGGACCTGAATGGAGGAGGAGGAGCAGCAACATCAGTCCCTAGCCTCTGGGCTCTGAGAGGTTTGGGAGGTGGTGTCCACACAGCTGAAGGGAAGCCATCCCTCCCCTTGCCGACCCCGCCTCTACACAGGGCCTGCTGCCTCCCATGCCCATCCTGGGCAGGCAGCCAAGCCGGGAGCTGGATGAGTGCCCACAGCACGCTCAAAGGCCAAAAGATGGGCACCATCCAGTTGGCAGAGGGAGAGGCAGCTGGCCCAGGAGGGGAGAAGTCAGGGAGCCGACTGCTGGGGTCGTGTGCCCAGACGGTGTGTCCAGGACGTGCTTGGCTGCCCTCCTGAGCTGTCTGTCTGGAGCCCCTCCTCTTCCTACCCTGGCCCGGCCACCTAAGTTACTGTAGCTGGAGGGAGATTTCTAAGGGGCGTCAGAGTTGCCCTGAGCCAGGCAGTGTGCTTGGCTCAGGGCAGGCCTGGGGGCGGGAAGGAAAGTGGAAGAGAGAGCCTGGATTAAGGCTGCAACTGGGTAGACCAGGAAGTGGGGAAACCGGTTTGTCATTTGGGCTGCTTGGGGTGGGGTCTCCTCTTCTGCCTCTCGGCCTGCCTGCCACTCTGCCTGGTGGCCTACAGCGAAGAGAGGTACTGTGTCCCTTCCTTGCTCATCTAAGCTGGCTTTGGGAATGCCAGGAGGAAGCAAAAGGGGTAGGGGTCTTGGCCCACTTTCCCCTCCCCAAGAGAAGTTTGGAAGAGAGGGGACAGGACAGAGAACCCGAGAGAGAGAGGTAGCAAGCAACCAGGATGGGAGGAGGGGACAGAGTCACCTGGAGAAGTCTGTGGAGCCAACAGGTAGGCTATGGTGGGACAAGGAGTGGGTGGGAGTAGGGCAGGGGTGGGGTAGAGCTGGCGCTTTGCAGCCTTTTTGGAGGTGACTACGATGTCGCCAAGGGAGGTGTGAGAAGGGGCAGGAGCTAGAGCGCCCTCTTTTGGGGTCCTACTTGGCAGATGGGCAGAGACTCCCCTCACTCACAGCGCCGGCCCCTGCAGTTTCAGCAGACGCCCGCAGGAGGGGCCGCAACCCGAGCTGGGGAGAGGGGGGTGGGAGGAGACAGCCCAGCAGGGGGCGCCGGGGAACTGGGTCCCCTTGGCCGAGCCAGGTCTAAGGAGGGGACGAGGGGAGCGTCCCGGGAGAGGAGGGTCCAGACTCTCTCTGCACAGGGAGCTGAGCTGCGGAGGTCACCTTGGCTGAAGAGTAACCCCTGGTCCCTCCCTGCCCCGTACCTCCCCCAATGTTTCTTCATCCCACGGCCCGCCAGGGTTTGGAGAACAAGTTCCCACACCCTCGAGATGCACCCCTCTCCTTCGAGGCCGGCTCCCGGCTTTAGGCAAAGTCTCTATCATGGCTTGAGGACTGCTCAGGGTATGAGAAGCAGGTGCAGCGGGGCGGGAGGCCTGAGCGCGCCCCGCATCCGCTGCCCGGCCACGAGCCGCGGGATCCAGCAGTGCAACTGGAGGGCGAGAGGCGCCGGCCCCCTCCCCTCCCGGCTCCCTGCCACCCCAGAGGCCCTTTGTACGTTCCAGCCATACGCGCGTGCCCGCGCCGCGCGCGCTCCCGGCCGCAGTGACACACCCGCACCGGCCCCCGCGCGCGCGCGCACACACACACACACATACACACTCGCTCTCGCACACTCGGTGACACGCCCGCGCGCGCGCGCGTACCCACACGCCCGGCCGCCGGCGCCCTCCCAGCTGGTCCACCCCGGCGGGGCCCGCGCCCCCGGCCCGCCCGCCTGGCACCGCGCCCCAGGGCTGGGGCCCAGCGAGGAGCCCGCGAGGCGGCGAGAGGGCAAGCGCCAGGCAGGCCGGCCCGGGGCCCCCGCCCCCCGCGCCCCCGCCCGATGGGGAACGCTCCGTCCCAAGGCATGTCCCTGTCTCTCTCCTTCCTAATGTGCCTCCATGCTTAAGTGGAAGGTATTTCTGTTTTCTTTGTGTGTTTTCCCCTCGGCCGGGGGCGGGGGCGGCGACCGGGCCGGGGAGGCGGTGGCCGGCGGGGCAACGGGTGCTCGGGTCGCAGGTGTGTGGGGGGCAGGGGACCGCGGCGCGCCGGGCTCGGGAGAAGGAAAGGGCGAGAAGAGTGCTGGGTCCAGAGAAGGGGTCCGGCATTGGCGAGGCTGGAGACCGGGTGGGGAGGGCCTCGTGAGGCCCGGGGAAGGGAGCCCCAGAGAGGTGGGGGGTTCAGTTTTAAAGAGGTTTGTGCGGGGCAGGGAAGGAAGGAGAGAAGAGAAAGGGGGATGGATGGTGAAGAGAGTGGGGGAGGGAGTGGTCCATCCGAGGTGGATGAAGAGGAGGATGCCGAGAGGCGAAGGGGATGGAGAAGTGGTGGGAGCATCAAGGGCCTCTCATTCCCCCAGGTCCCAGAATGGGGTGCACGCCCTTGGATGGTGGTGGTAGGCGCTTTGCGCCAGCCCCCCAGGGAAGGAAGGGGATGAATGTATTCTGGGATTGGCTGTGTTGCCAGGATACCAGCCTGTGTTCCCGCCCCTTTCCCCTTTCCTTCCCCCCCACACCTCCCCATCCTCCCGTCACCTCGAGGCCCTAGCCCTGGAGACCTGGGAGCCTAGGTAGCAAGGTAGCAGTTGCAGAAACTGGGGACCCGCTCCCCTCTCGACTGGCGGGTAGGGAGGGGCCACGAGAGGGAATGACTGGGGGAGGGGCCATGTGATCTTAAGTCCGGGTGAAGAGGCCAGAGGGCGAGAGAGGGCGCCCCCAGCTGGGGAGAGCGTCTAGGGTGAATGAGGAGGTAGGGACTGAGGGAAGCTGAGCGGCAGAGGGCGGGGCTGGGGAGGGGCCGCGCTAAGCCCCCCCTCCCCTCCCACGCACCCCCTTGCTACGTCAGAAGCTCCTGGGCCAGCTCCGAGTCCTGTCGGTGGGGGCAGCAGGATGCTGGTGGAAGCAGAGGGGGCCGGCCGGGTGCCTCCGCAGCTCGGCTGGCAGGGCCCGGCGGGGCGTGTGCGGCTGCTGGTGCAAGCCCCCCCGCCCCACCCCTCCCCATGCAGCCCTGGCAGTGCCTCCGGCGCTTTGCCCTGGCCTGGTGGGAGAGGACAGCGGAGGGCAGAGCCCGATCTCCCAGGGAGGAGGCCGGACCGAGGGACCCCGGGGGCCGAGGGGAGCCAGGTGAGCAAGAACAGGGAATGTGCGAGGAGATCCCAGACTGGCAGTCCCTTTTCTCCAATACTAGGGAACCAGCAGGTCTTGTAGCCCCCAACTTGAAGGGAAGTGGGTTCCTTGATGGAGCCTTACAGAAGATGTTCGAACTCCTGTTGTTTTGGGAGGGGAAAAACAGATGAGGGCTGGAAGAGGGGATAGGTAATCAGACTTCTAGGCTTGTGAGTCTGAATATTCATTGGTGTTGAGTTTGAGCACTTTGGGGTGGGGATAGGATGCCTTCTTTCCAACTCTGAATACCTTGGTCTGGGTGACCTTGAGCCAACTGCTTTGCTATCTAACTCCGTGCCTCAGTTTCTCATATTCCCTTCCCTACCCCTCTTGCTGTCTTAAAGAACTGATGAGGCGTTTGATGGAGACTGTCACTGTGAAAATGTGGGGCTCCGTCATCACTGGTGGCAGCTGTGGTGGTGGTGGTTTCTGGCATGGTTGTGAGTGTGTACGAATGTAGGGGGCAGTTATGGTTTATGTGTGAGGTCTTCTGCTGGTTGGGGCCACTGTGGGCAAGTGTCAGGGTCCGGCATTCATACAGGAAGGAAGGCTCCAGGCAAGCTGGGAGTTGTTGAGGCAGAGGCTTAACTGGTGGCCTAGTGTAGAAGCAAGGGATGAGGCATAAGGGGAGGGGGTTCCAAGAATAAGATTCCCCCTCCACCCAGACTGCCTGGCACCCAGGCACCGCTGGCAGCGAGTGCAAAGGCTTTGCCCTGGCTTCCTGCCACCGTGCCTTGGGGACAAGAGGGTCTTTGTCCAGTGCCCCCCCCCCCAACCCCAGCCCTGCTCCTTCCGCCCTTACCATGATGGCCAGTTCTCTGTGATGACCCTCAGGGCTGGGATGGAGATGCAAGTGTGCTCTGGAGATCTGGAGGAAGCAGCTGTGGTCTTCAGGCAGTGCTGAGTGGAGACCGGGAGCCCTCCTAGGGGAACGTCCCTGGGAATTGGGAGGCTTTTCCCCCCACCACCCCGCTCCATGCTTTCTGCTTGCCTCCTTGTCTCCTTGCCTAATGAGGAGGGGATGGTGTCTGGGGTCTTCATGGCCTGATTCCTGCTGGGAATCCAGGGTTCCAGGTCTCTTAAATATGTACAGGGTACAGAGTAGGGTGCTGTGATGCAAAGCCTCAGGTGATCTCTCTTTTCTGTCTGGCCAGGGACCCACCCTGGAAAAAAGGTTTAATTAGAACCATTGATTCCTTCTTTGGCTGTGGGCATTGATCTCACCGGTGTGGTCAGAGCTGGGGCTAATGGGGGCACGGCTGCCCAGTTCGAACAGGGAGGGGGCTGGGCTCTTGGAGGTATCACATCTGTTTTAGTCCCGTCTCCACTCCAGGTTAGGTCTTGGGGAAGGAAAGGAGACGGGGTTTTGACCTGAGGGAGCTGTGTTTGGAGTCCGAGGATCATCCGGAGTAGTGGGGCCAGGCTCTAGAAGGGAGGGGCTGCTCCATTGGAAGCGAGACAGTAGGCCCTTGAGGGGGCAGGCAGAGAGTTCAGGGATGGATCTGGAGCTTGCCATGAAAGCTTTGCTTTCGAGGAATCCCAAGCACTTATCTCCTCCAACCCCTGGCAAGGAGATCCCATTTCTTCCTTCGTTTGTGTCTTCAAGGTCCAGAGAGGGACAGAGACTGCCTCCGAGGCCCAGTGGGCCTGCATCTGGCTTCTGAGCCTGGCAGTCTGACCAAACAGCCCCTGACTAGGCACAGAGAGCCGAGGGTGAGACTCATGGCAGCCTCCCACTGGCCTCTGGGTTTGGTGGGATGTGGGGGACAGGTTGTGCCCCCCTAGGCCCTGGCTGCCTGTTGTGGGTGGGCTGGTGCAGGTGCAGGCTTCAATGAGCCACTCAGATGCTCTTTGAAGAATCCCTTGTTGGCTTCCTAGGGCCCATTCGAGCAAAGATAATAAAAATCTGGCCGTCAGCGGGTTTGAGGGCTGCATTTGCTTCCCCTTCTTTCATTCCCAGCTCTGAAAAGCGGAGATGAAGGCTTTGGATTTGGCTGGGAAGCTGCGCTTGCCTGCCCCGAGGGAGGGAGGGGAGGAGAGCGGAGGGAGGCAGAGAAGGGAGGACCGATTTCCTGGCAGCCGGGGGATTTGCTGGGGAGGTGGGCAGAGGGGCAGGGACGTGGTCCCAGACTCCCTCGGGCCTCGATGGGGCTCCCATGACCCTCAGCCTGGCTCCAGCCTTATCCTTCAGGTCTGGAGACTGGGAGCACCCCCTCAGCTCCACTGTTCCTACATTCACCGCTCTGCTTCTCAGGCTCTCCGCTTTCTTCCCCAGTCCCCTCCACCCCTCCATCTCTCCCACTCTGCCCTTCCTGGGCTCTCTCCTTTGTCTCCCTCACTCGACTCCTGAGTCTCCCTTTTTCTCCCCGTCTGCCCCCTCCGATCTGTCTGTCTGTCTTCTTTCCGTAGCATCTGTCCTGCTTTCTAGGACCGACTGGAAGGCTGAGAAGCCAAGTTGGTGGGGAGTGGGGGAAGGGAGCTGTAGCCACAGAAGGGATGGGCTTGAATGGACTATTATGGTCTGTCAGGTGTCATAGTTACCAGAGGCCAGGCGGAAGGGGGCTGCTGAGCACTTAGAGATGTGTGTGTGGTGAGGGCGCTGTCCCCCTCCCCGCACACAGCGGGCACCTTGCCCTGACATTGGGCTTTAGACACTCAACTTCTCTTGCCACCTACTGCCGTTTGGCTGACAGGAAATCAGTGCCTCGGCACCCTCTGGCCCCGTCACCCCTCTGGTCACCCACTGCCCCAGGCATCATTGCCACCCTGGCCCACGGTTCCCCCACACCCCCTACCCAGGCTCAGATGGGGAAGGGAGGTGGCCAAGGGAACCCTGTACAGACCCTGAGACCCCTGCACCATCCTGTAAGCCCCCCAGATGGAAAACAAGACTGTCATGGAAAGAGCACTGGGCTGAGTAAAGAGACCTTCTTAGGATCCTTCGTTAGCGCCCAAATGTCCGCGTGACCTTGAGCAAGTCCCTTCCTGGCAAGGGCCTCTTTCCTCACCTGTGAAATAAGGGGGCGGGCTGGGTCCTCTCCAAGGTCTCTTCTGTCTTTCCACTGATGTTGTGTCTCTCTTCTGGGTGATTTGCATATGCTTTGCATACATTAATGGTGCCTGCTCGAAGGGGGAGGGTGCCGCCCACAGGGACCAGAGTCCAACCCACCACTCAGATTCCCCTTGCCCATTGGCCCAGGCTGTCACTGCAGGAATCTCCCAGAGGGAAGGAAGCTGGGGTGGGGGGGGGGGTGGGTCTGAGAATTCCCTAGGGAGGTGGCTCCTGTGTTCCAGCCCTGGCTAGAGGAAGAATAGGGGGGTAGCCCTGGTGGAGGGGACCCCTGTCCTTGTCAGTCCTGCTCCAAAAAGTCCAAACAGGAAAGCCAAGTGGTGTGAATTCACTGCAGTTGCTTGTGGCTACCACTGGTTGTATGAAATCCCAGTGAGATGGGCAGAGGGGCTTGGAGGTCTCCGTCCTCTGTTCTCAGGGCCTAAGTACCCTCTACATGCCAGGAGCTTAGCTAAGTGTAAGAGTCCCTCTCTCTGGCTTCAGCTGCCTCCCGCAGCCCAGGACAGGTCCGGCCATCTTATGCCCCTACTCACTTCTGCTCAGACACCTGGGCTCTAGGTATATGTGGGTAGGAACTTGGACCTGAGAGATGGTCACCGAGACCAGGATCATTGCATATCGGGCGCTGCCCGGTCAGCACACTGCCTGACCTCACGGGCCTCCTCCCCTGCCACCTGCTAGGTGCTGTGTTTGGTACAGGCCAGTGTCCTGCATCTCAACCCTCAACCTGCCTCAGTTTCTTTCACCCATACCCTCATAATGCCATCACATGGGGCAATACTGGGGTAAAGGTTGGCAGCCTCAGAAACCAATACTGGGGTTTCTGAAGACAGGAGCAAAAATCACCTCTCCACCGCCACAGAGGACGGACCAGAGGAAATGCAGCAAGAGGGATCCAGGTTAGATTTAGTCTCGGGGAGGAACTGGCCCAGCAGGCAAATTAGTTTCTGACTACAGAATTGTTGTGAAGCTTAAGTGAAACAACAGATGAAAATTTCCAGCACAGTGCCTGTCACATAAGAAACAATAAATGGTATGGGGAGGGGATGGCTGTCTCTGAACGCAGTGGAGACCCTCCCCTAACCCGAGGTGCAGGAGTTTGCAGGGAATGAGAAGCTGGAAGGACAATTCCAAGAAGAGCTGTTTCTCCCACATTCAAGCTGCCACCGCAGCCCTCCTGCCCCTCGCACAGCGCACTGGGCTCAGGGCCCAGCTACCCTGGGACACTCTGCCCTCATCCTCTCTGCTGTAGGTGGGCAGACAGAGAGTTTGGAGGCTGGGAATCCTGTTCTTCTTCCCCTCCCCCTGTCTTTGCTCAGGACAGCTTGAGAAGAAACAGGCCCACGCTGCAGCAGGAGGAATCGAGGTTAGATGGGAAGGAAATCTCCCGGTGCATGAAGGGTGGCTGCTCTGAGGTGCTGCTTGTGCATCTTTCCCCTCAATGATAGGTGTATATGAATGCAAGTAGGCTAGTGTTGTAGCTAGGTGCAGCGGACTGGTTAATATGACCTTTGAGATGACCTTTGGGCTATTGTCAGGAGCTTGGTAGGTCCAGTTTAATCTCATGAGGCTGTGGTGGTTGGTAGAGTGCAGGGGGCCATGATGGAGAGGGGTTCAGAGCTGCTGGGAAGGAGAAGGGACAGGGGAGTCAGTCTTTGATCAGAGAGGTCAAGTGCACGGTAAAGAGCAAGCATTGGATGGTGCCAGCTCGCCTGCCTCCCTACTGCCGTGTGACATTGGGCAAGTTAGTTGCCTCCTCTGGTCTTCAGTGTCCCTGGTGTGAGAAAGAGGACAGAACTAGAAAATCTAAGATCCCTTCAAGATGTCACAGGTTCTACCCATCTCCTCTCTCCTGAGATAATACAGGCCTTGCCATACAGAGAGTGGGAAAAATACTTCCCAGCTCCAGATAAACCAGGAAAAATGGAGATTTGGCCCAAGAGAACACTGGTGCTTTTGTGTGCCTGCACATGTCTTACAAACAGTCCCTCCTGCTCCAAAGGCACACCTTGTCTAAATCTGTCCAATGGGCCCAGAGGATGGGTAAGGGAGAGGCTACAGGATTCAGCTAAGTCCATTTTCCTCCCACCCCAGAAAGGCTTTGCCACACTCCATTCCACCCAGAGACTATACTCCAGTCCATATTTTCTTCTGCGGAGGCACTTCCAGCTGGTGGCTCATCTCCCCCACAACCTTTTCCTGGTTCCTGGTAGCCTCAGCCACCTGGCCCAGTCGCTTGCATATCCTGGAGTGGAGTAGCGTTAAGATTGGGAAGGAGCTGGGTTTTTCACGTGCCTGCCTGCCACACCTTGGCAAACATCATCATCCCAGCACCCTGACCTCTTTTCCACCCTGGCCACAGAGCATGCCGGAGACCTCAGACCCAGGGGCCCACATCGGAGGCGGGGGGTGCCCAGAGCCAGAGACCCCCATGTGGCAGCCCTAGCTGGAGATGTTTGTGCAAAGCCTAGGAGGCAGAGAGGGTGTGTGTCCTGCCTTCTTCCACCCCAGGGCGACTGATAATTGCAGGCACAGCAGGCATCTGTGGTGTTACCCCAGGCCCAGCATCTGCCTCATTGGGGAAAAATTAACGATCCCAGTTCACTGGGAAGGCATGCCACGGCTCACTGAAGCTCTTGCAGATGCATCCGGGCCTCTCTGCCTCCTCTCCTGGGCTGTCCCCATGCCAGTCCAGCCCCTCCCCGTGGTCAGGCTGGCCTGAATGAGTCCCTATTCTTGCCTCAGCCCTCTTCTGAGTTGGAAACTGGAACTCTGAGGAAAAGCCAGGGCTACCAGGACTGACAGTGACTCTCGCTTTGCTGCCCCTGACTTTTTAGACTCTCCCTAGTCTGCATGCTCAGGAGGATTTCTGGATGTTAAAAGAAGAGACCTTTGAGGGGCTTCCTGGAGCTTCTTCCATCATGGCGACTGGAAAGTAGGAAAGGGCTCCTGGAAAGCCAGAAGTCATTAAATGATGAAGCTTGGGAGATCCTGAACTCACTTCTGAACCCAACAGCTCATCCCCTTCCCCTGATCCCTGGTCCATCTGCAGCTGAAGGTTGGAGTTATCTGCCTCCCATTCCTAGAATGAGGCAGAAAGGGATGGAAACAAAGCCTTCTCTTCCCCTACTGTCCATGAAAGATAGTTTATATTGGAGCATGGGATGGAAGGAAGTTAGACTTTAGGCAGAACTTCCCAGATGGCACTGAATGGGAGACAGACAAATCCTAGGGGAGGTGGATGGGAAGCAGTTCAGATCTACAGTCAAGAGCTCAGGCTCTGGATTCAGACAGATCTGGGCTGGCATTCCAGCCCTGACACTCACTGTGTGTCTTGGGGCAAGTCACCTCACCTCTCTGAAGTTCAGTTTCCCCATCTGTAAATTGGGGCTGATCACGGTGGTTTCCTCACAGGGTGGGTACCAGGATTAAATGAGGTAATTTAGGCGGAGTTCCTGGCACATTGTGAACTTTCAGTAAATAGTAATCTTTGTCCTCCTCCTCCTTACTGTCCAACTGAGAGTGAAAAATGGGTGGCTGTTCCCCCAGGAAGAAGGGGCATATATGAGAAAGTCTCTTTAATCTTACTTAAAACCCAGATTCTCACCTCAGCCTGTTTGGGGTTGGGCCCCTGGAGCTGCCACTTAAGGCTAGTGGTGAGGAGGGAGCTAGGGCTCTTGAGACTTCGTGCCCCCAACTGGTGCCCCTCTGTGCCCCACCCCTAACCCCACTGCCTGTCCAGGAAGCCCTCTGGGGTTAGATATGTTAGTGAACATTTTTGATTTCTTCACCCAGTCAAGGTCCCAACATCTGGGTACAACAGTTGCTTCTCCCCAGGGTGCCTGCATCTTGGGTAATCAGTGGGAAAATTGGAACCATGAGATTGGCAGGGGGCTCTGAGGTTGCTTGCAGCCAGACGTGATGTGGGTGTGGATGGGTCTGAACCAGCCCAGTGAGAACTGGGCCCAAGAGGATGCCCAGGCCACAGTGTCTCCAGGCAGGCAGGTCGTAGTGCTGCGCACCCCCAGATGCAAGGCAGAAGACGGGCAGCGCGGCCTGGGGGGCGGCAGTACAGTTAGAAGGGCTTCCTGAGAGTTCGAGAGCGAGAGGGAGGCAGCGGGATGCATAGCTGAGAGGGGCCCTGCTCTGGCAGGCTGAGGATTGGGCGAGCGTGGAAGCAGGAGCTGGCCACAGGGCTTTGGGCGATATGGGCAGGGGTGCCATTTTCCGACATGGTCCCCATCACAGCGAGTGTGCGTGTGCGCTTGTCGGGTGTGAAGAACCGCTGCTTCCTCTGTTGCAGACAGAGGAGGGGGCCCTCCTCAAGGTTAGGGGATGAGTGGAGCCGATGGGGGTCTCTTGGGCTGGGAGGGGGTTTCAGCAGAGCAATGAAGGGAGGCCCTCGGACTCTGAACCCACCAACCTTCCGGAATGGGGTGGCCTTGGCTGGGGGAGGCAGATGGGCCCTCCAAGGTGCTCTCATCTGGGGTCTTGTGTGGGCCCCCAGTAAAGTGGCTGTCCCTATTTCTGGGAGGAGAACCAGGCCTGGCTTGTTGGCTGTCTGTCCTGGGGACCCCACTCTGAGGAACCCCATGTTTTTTGTGTTGTCCTGCTGTCTGTCTCCTGTCTGTCTCCCACCAATGTTTCTGTCCCTTCAGCCCCAGCTCTTGACCCAGCACCCCATCTCTGTCCTGCCTGCCCCCCAGTCCTCAGGGACCCCCAAAGGGGCAGCTCCGAAGGCTCTTCCTTGCTCTGTCCCAGTCCCCGCCTGCCCCCCTGGCCAAGGCCCCTGCCCGGCCGGCCCATCCCAATGTGGGAGCCCCGCCCCGCCCCATCCGTTCTCCAGCTCCTGTCCTCCGGCTCTGGGCCTTCGTTCACACTCTCCTTTCCTGTCCCTCGCCCAGGGCTCCAGCGTGCAGCGGGAGGGAAGGCTCCAGGACTCTGCTCCCTCTGTTTAAAGTCTCCAGGTTGGTAAGCCAGGAGGGGGGCCTCTCCCTACCATCCTGCCTCCCACCGCTCCCTGGCAAAATGGGGGAGGGGGCTATCCCTGGTGGGCCCAGGCCTTTGCTTGGGGAGAGGGCAGCAGAGACTTGACTCTGGGGAGGGCACCTTGCCTGGCAGAGAATGTGTCCGTGTGTGCACGTGTGTGCATGTGAGTTAGTATGTGCGAGCAAACACGTGTGCATGTATATGTGTGTGCTGGCTGCAAAGCTCTGTGTAGTGGGGGCTGGGAAGGGGGAGGAGGAGGAACCCTCTGTCAAGGGAACTGGAGACCTGGGGGGAGGGGTCAGGAGCAAGGGGCCTTTTTTATGGGGGAGAGCCCATGTTCCAGCATCAGCCAGTGGAGGGGGATCAGAGAAGATGGGACCATGTCGACCTCAGTACAGCTTTGTTGCGTTTATAGGTACTTGTAAATCTGTGATTTCATTTCATTTATTTAATCGTTTATTCATTTATCCATCCATTCCTTCATTCAATACGGACTTATTGAACCCCTTCTCTGTGCCAGGCACTGGGCTAGGCTCAGAGGCCAACAGTGACAAGACAGCGAAGGTTCTTCTGTTGCTTAAGTGGTGTGGGGATACGGGTTAAGGGGTTGGCAGAGTTCACTGGCTGTGGGGCCTGAGGCTGTGGCCTGGCCAGCTGACTCCAAAGGGCAGTGACCCACTGTCCACTGATGCCCATCCGCCCCTGCTCCCCCTGCTGGCGGCTGCTCCTCACTGCATGTCTCTGTTGAGCATCCCAATGGCACTCCTCTCATAGCGTGTTCCTGCCAAGCAGGCAGTGACTGGACGTCCCAATCCATGCAACCTGGGGACTGTGAGCAGCATTGTTGGGCCAGAGCAGAGGCCACTTTAGAGGGCCTCTGGGAGCCCACCTCCACTTCTGTGCCCGGGACCAGCAGCCTAGGGCACTGGACTTGAGAGTCAGCCTGATCTGGGTTCAAATGCTCACTTAAGCCATGTCTGAGCTGCTGGCCTTGGACAAGCCACTTTCCCTCTCTGAGCCTCATTGTCTTTGCCTATAAAATGGCAGGCTTGTTGAGAAGAGTATAGGAAAAGCAGCAGCCGGACCAGAGCCTGGCCCGTAGCAGGGGCTGCCCCATTGTGGTTCCCTTTCTGCACCTCCCCCAGCCCCTCCCTGGGGTGGGGCAGCTCCAGCCGGGTACTGTCTGAGTGCTGCCCCTGTCTCACCTTGAAGAGGGGTTGCAGAGTCCCTGTCTTGGCTGTTTGCAGGCTCCGTGTCCCCCAGCCCTTCTCCACTCTCTGAAGGATGCTTCGGCCCCAGTCCGGGCAGGCAGATGGGGCAGGCAGCCCTCCTTGCCACTGTGGCTGCCGCCGCCTTGATGGCTTTTTAATAACTTTGCTCGGAGACAATCTGCAGAGCCTCGTTTGTCTGCCTCTTAATTAAAATTACCGTTTTCCTAAAAGAGCAACATTGCTGCTCCCCTCCCTCCCCTATCAGTGGCTGCTGCCAGGAGAAGGCAGAAGTGACTTGAAATTGCTGCCTTTCCCCTCGGCCCCTGTCCTGGTCACACAAGCCACCACCCACCCTGCCCCACTTCTCGACACAAACAGGTGGGCCAAGGCTGAGTGTCAGGAACTAGGAAAGGAGGAAAGAGTGAATGTCTTCCTCTTTCACTTACACTCTTCCAGAATACTCCCAGAGACAGGGAGCTCAGTCCCTCTCAAGACTTACTTTCTACATCTGTAAAGAACCAGAGCAACCCCTGTCTGGCTGTACCACCCAGAGTGGAATAACATGTGGGGAGGGGGGTTTAAAATGTGCTGTGAAGGGTTATTAGATTGTTTGTGGTGGGGCAGGCGTCATCTGGGGCCAGAGGCCTCCCTGGAAGTGGGCCCTGTGGGGTCAGCTCCTCTGCCTACTCTAGTTAGAAGGTACATCCACATTCCCTCCGTGATTCAGCGAGAGCAAGGGAGTGCAGGGCTGGAAAGGTATGGGGGGTTCGTTTAGTCATTACTGAGTTTGGGGGGGAAAGTGTTCCTGGTAATAATAAAAATACAAATGACTAATATTTACTGAATTTTGCTCAAAACTGTATGAGCCATATGCTGGATCAAGCCCTGTACCTGTGTCCCTTCATTTCACCCTCATAGCTGTCACATGAGCTCCATGCTGTAATCTCTATTTCACAAAGGTGGTGACAGACCAGAGAGCTTAAGTAACATGCCCAAGGTCACACAGATGATCCACCGTGGTAACTGCAGCCCTACTCCCCCTCCTGCCGTTGTACCTTCCACCTGAAGTCTTCCTGAAGTCTAGCCTCTGTCCCTCATGCTGCATGTAGAGGGCTGTGCCTTTGCTTCACTCTCTGCACCCCTGCAAGCACGGTTCCCTGTGATTCAAGCCACTGGAATCCGCTTCCCTCCCCCTACCGCATTCCTGGGTCCACCCCTGGGGGAGTCTCGGGGCAGGGGGGCTTCCTGACCCTGAAGTCAGGGGTCAGAAGTGGATTGGAGGTTAGAGAATTCTCATGTGCATACCTCCTTTCGGTTCTAGCCAGAGTCCTTTTCCACTCTGGTGAGGGTGGGCTGCGTGGGGCCAGGGAAGAGACCCAGTGATGAGGCTGGGGCGGCAGATGCTGCTTGTGAGGCGAGGGGCCGCGGTCGTACGTCATAGCTCCACCAGCAGGACCCACCTGGGAAACGGTCTGGAGGAGCGGGAGGCGCTGCAGCCAGGCGGAAATCCAGCACTAGGAAGGACCCCTTGAGATGCCTCTGTTTCCATCAGCTCCCAGTGGGCCTCGCCTTTCCCTCTGTGACCCTCTGCTCCTGCGCCTCCTCTTCCAGGAAGGCCCTGCCTTTGTCACCTCCCACCTCTGCTCCTCCCTGAAGTGTCCCTCCGTGACCACCTCCAGGCTTGCCCCTCTGAGCACTACAAGATGTTTGGTGCCTTAAATGTAATGAGCTTTCTGTTTCTGGAGGTATCCAAGTCCCGGCTGGGTGGCGTTCCTGCAATAGGGAGGACTTGCAGTTTGGTGTCGGCCCTCTGAGTTCACATTCGCTCCTGGGGCAGCAAACCCAGTTCTTTCAGGGGCCGGAAATGAGTGAAGCCGTGGATGAGGACCATAGAGAAGCGTGCTTATGTTCCTTAAAGGCATTAAAAATCAAAGAAACAAAACAAAACACTACCAGCCAAACAAAATGCCTACACCCCAGGGTGGCCAGGACCCATGCCTAGACCCAGTATGGTCTTTGCTAAACTGCGATTCACTTACCTTGGCATCTTCATGTTGCCCAGCGCACAGTAGGTGTGTACGCATTGTTTGTTGAGTGAATACATGATCACCTGTGCATCAGCCACTGTGCTAGATACTCTGTATGTTTATTTCTTCCCCTCTGCTCAAGGTGGGCATTGTTTTCCCCGTTAGAGAAACTGATCTCCAGTGAAGTAAAATAACTTGTTCAATGTTACACTTAAGGGAAGGGGCATTTTTTGATTTGAACCTTGGCGTGCTGTGTCCTTCCTCGACACACCTGTGTGTGACCCAGAGCACGTGCATTCCATACCTAACCTGGCTAACAGGGAGCTCTGGAGTGGCTAGTGGCCACCTGGTTGACATGCGCTGCACACCTCTGGGGAGGTAGGGTTGAAGGAAGTGAGGGCTGCAGAGGCGAGGAGGGAGCAGATACCCCTCACCCCAGTAAACCCTTCCTCCCTCAGCTTCCGGTCCCAGCCCAGCAGCCTGGGGATGGTGGCGTGGTGACAGGTGCCGAGCTGCAGAGATGACAGTACTGCTGATTCCCCCATAATTACTGTCTGATGAGATGCCAGAATTAGCCACCATGCGAGCATGGCATGCAGATACGGGGCAGAGTGCTGGGAAGCAGCGGGGGGTGAGGGAGCCTCTCCTTCCAATCCAGGGCCCTCTGGCAGTAGGGCAGAGTCTGGGGAGGAGGAAGTAGGTTAACAAGAAGGAAGCACTGTGTGGTTAACATGATTCAGATGTTATCGTGTGGGCTGTGGTTTTCCAGTCCTTAGAGTGGTTGGACACACCCCTGTAATGCCTGGCTGCTGGATAGGGTATCAAGGGCCTCAGGCCACTAACCAGAGAATTATGGGCAGAGCAGGCTGCCCACTCAAACTCCTGGGCAAAGGCTTTGGTGTTTGGAGCTGGGATATGCCTGGCTGGGCTGACAGGGCCATAGTTGCTAGGAAGAGGCTAAGACCCTGAGCAGACTCCTGGAACCACATTGATGAGGCCAGGCATCAGAAGGCAGAGGGAAGTGCTTCGATGGAGCCAGCAGGTTGTACTCACTTTGCCAGGAATCATTCATCCCCGGCAGGAAGAGTCAAGTTGGCCCTGAGGCTCGAGGTCAGGGGAGGCCTGAAAGTTAGGAGCAGGGGATAAGGAAGGTCCTCTTGGTCCCAGAGCAGGGCTGTGTCTGCCCTGGCATTGATTCTCCTGGCACACAGGCTGGGGGCAGGAGGAGGGCTGGTGAGTGCAGACACAGTGGGGTCACCTGGGCTGCTCAGACCTCGTCTGGACAATTGGAGCCGTTCTGAAGGCCACCAGATAACAGGAGTGGTGACAACATGAGGCTGACCCAGCAGACGGCAGTGCAGGTAGCCCAGGGCTGAAGCCAGCCCACAGACGGAGGGACTTGAGGTGTCGGGCTGAGGGAGAAGATTTGGGTCCAGGAGCCTTCATTCTGGCCCCAAGGGAGAAGTCATGACCCACCCCCGGTCCCTCTGAAGGCCGTGGGCACAGACTCTGGCTCACTTTAAGGAAGGAGGGGTCCCACAAGGTATCTGGTGCCTTAGACATAATGAGGTCTCTGTTTCTGGAGGTATCCAAGTCCCGGCTGGATTGCGTTCCTGAAATATGGAGGACTTGCAGTTTGGTGTTGGCACAGCCTGTGGCAGGGGCTGGGGGGGTGTGTCTGCACCAAATTGAGGTATGGGGGAGGGCTGTGGAAAAGTGGAACCTCCTTCCCATCCTGGGCTTCAGGGGCCCTGGGGCTGTCCTGCTCCCTGCCCCTCATCCTCTTTCAGCCCTGTCCTGGGGAAGGGTTCATGCTCTTCTGCTGTGTGGTCTCCCCAGAAAGGATGGTGTTGAGGATCTCTGTGCTTCACTAGGGAGGGTGCTGTTCGAGTCCTCCTTCTTAGGAAGCTAGACAGACTGAGGGGATATAAGGAGTTCTGGCCCAGGGGCTGAGACAAAGACTCAGGGATGAATCAGCAGGGCATCGAGGAGGGAAGGGGGATCCCGGCTGAGAACCCCACTGTCGAGACCAGGGCTTCTCCATTTACCAGCTCTGACCGTGGGCAAGTCACCCCTTCCTGAGTCTCTGCTTTCTCGTCTGTAAAATCGGGGAGAGCAACCTCACAAGGTGTGTCTGAGCACTGAATGAAGAGTGGCTATCAGAGCCCCTTGGGGACCGCCCTGAGTGTATGCCGGTGGGAGGCTGGGTATCAGGAGTGCTGTCTTTCACGGTTGGTCCGTTTCCCCCAGAGCACCCAGCAAGCCTGGTGCTGAGTTCACATCTTGTCACTCCACACGGATGGGTGGATTTAACTGAGATGGGAGGTTGGAGTTTTCGAGTCTTTTGCAGATGGAAGGCGAGACCGTGCATTTCTTCCCTGCCTTCCAGCTCATGCGCCACCTTCCCAGATGCTGCTCTGGTGGACGGTTCAGTCTAGACACCAGGGAGAACTGAAAGATGCCCCTGGAATCTGAGCAGGCCTCCAGGTCAGTGAGGACCCAGCAGGCAGGCAGGAAACCCTGAGTCTCCTCCTGCCTTCTCAGGCTCCGCCTCTTCCATCCTCCAGAGTCTTTCCGGTACTAACCTCAGCGTCCCTGGGGAGGGAACCTGATGGGATGCACACTTGCTGTTTGTTCTCAGTGGGCCTTCAGGGCAGCAGAGTAACTACCTTGTGAGGTGAGGGCTGAAACTCACAGTCCTGTCCTTCGCGCTCCGGCAGCAGGTGGAAGTGGGTCCAAGGCCCGCCAGCTCCTTGCAGGAGGCTGAGAACCTGTAGAGGGAGACAGGGCTGGGCGTGCCAGGTCTGGAAGCGGCCTCTCGGTCCTTGGCATTGCCTGGCTGGGTAAACACTGGTGAGAGTGGAGTGGCTTTTATGTCAAGACGAAATGTAAACGCTTTCAGAGACCCTGAACTTGGCAATGCAAGAGAAGGGCCATGGAAATCGCGTCTCTGGGAAAGGGTAGCTGGATTCAGGATGGCAAATGGGGTTCCCAGTGTCTCTCAGTCCGAACTGGAGATGCCTCAGACTAACACCCGAGGGAGCTCCCACGTGCAGTGAATCTGTCAGGGGATGGTAAATGTACACGATGTGTGTGCGGGCACCGTGCCCTGTCTGCCTGCATGGCATCCAAGATGGCACAGTGGTGGGTCAGGGTGGCGGCTCTGTGGTGACCCAGAACTGGCTGGGCCCAGGCGTGCCCTTCTGTGTGTGGATGCCTGTGGTGGGTGCAGGGGAGCCCCTGGTGACTGGGCACGTGTCTGTGAGCCTGTGCTGGGCATGTCGGCCTGCACCACGGGGCACAGGCATTGACAAGTGGAAGCGTGGCCTGTGGTTGGAGACTGCAGACACCAGGACCCCGTTGTCCTGGTGGCTGAGGGAGCTGTCTGGATGCTGGGGTGTGGGGCTGGGAACAGCTCCCCGAGAGAACCTGACCCCACAAATGGCGATGTCTCAGAGGAGGATGTAGAAGGATCCAGCCGGGCTGGGGCTCCTGTCCAACATTTGTGAGACCCTCGAGGAAGCCTGGGTGTTGATGACACTTCCCTCTGGGGAGCTGGGGTGTATGGTGGGGCTTCCACTCCCTTGCCTCCAACAGATTGGGGTCCCTCTTCCTGGGAACAGGATGCCTCCCTCTGGGCTTGCTTTCAGCCCGAGGCAGCTTCAGGGCTGTGGTAAAGGTCCCCTCACCCACACCCGCTGCCCAGGCCTTAGCACCCTGAGGTTCGAGTTCCCCTGCAGGGGATGGAGGGTGCTCTGGCAGCCTCCCCAGAGCAGTGGCAGAGCTGGAGCACAGGCATCTGCTTTCCCGCCTCCCCCCACCTCCCTCCCTTCCTCCCTGCCTGTGTTCCTCTCCGCTGCCTCTCCAAGGAGATGTGGGGCTGACAGGACACCTTCCCTGGGCGCGTGATGGTGGTGGAGACGCCAGGCAGGAGTTAGCTTGTTAGCGCGGGCTGTGTGGGCACACGCCAGGGCTGTTCCCAGCTTCTCCAGTGAGGGCTTCAGACTAGGGGTGACGTGCTCCCCTCTGCATCCCCGCCCCCGCCCTTCCTGGGGAAACCAATTAGCCAGATCTTCATCAGCTAAAAATGCAACCCCCTACCATCCTGGTTGTGATAATGACTGTGGAGTGAAAGGAAATCACGGGATCGGGCAGATCAGGAAGGGCCTGTCCCCCGCCCGCACCCTGGCCGATGCCTTTGTGCAGTGTACAACCTGCACACCCGTCTGAGTGTTAACAGTTTTTTAAAAAAACAAAAACAAATGAAATGACTGAGGCTCCAAGAGGCTGCTAACATTCTGAAGGTTACACAGCCAGACAGTGGCAGAGCTGGTTTGAAGAGAGCTCTTTCTCCTCCAAGTCGAGGGATTTTTGGTCATGCCATAGCTTCACCTGCAGTGGGGGAGGGTTGCACATGTGAAATTCTGAGCAGGAGGCTGGCTTGTCAGCTCTTTCGCCAGGAGGGAGTCTTGTCTGAGGAGTATGATTCAGGTGCCACATGGGGACCCTGGTTTCTGTGCAGTGAGCAGCTGCTGGGCCGGGATGGGCACCTGAGGGGTGGCTGGACTGTGCCCCATGGCCTTTCTCTCTCTGGGGCCTGTGGTGCCATGGCGTTTTCCTCCTTGCTGCTGATTTCTCCTAAGGAGCTTGTTAGTCTTGCCCTCCTGGGGTCTGGGGCCTGGAGAAGGGATTGCTTTCTGGCCATTGCTTTCTGGGAAGTGGCAGAGAGGGATGGGAAAGTCCTTGTCCCTGGGGGCCAGGATGCTCAGGTTCCATTCCTGCTCTGCTTCCAGCTCCTGTGTGACTCAGGTTCATTCTTGGTGCCTCAGTTTCCTTCCCCTTGAGAGGCATTTGGCTGGAGTGAAGGCAGGCGCAGGCAGGGCTTAGCTGAACAGTCTGGAGACATCACTCTGCTTTGCTAAGAGAGAAGAGCCGTCACCTCGCCAGGGAGAGGGCTGTCCTACGGTTGTGGGGAGTCATGGAGAGAGGGCAGCAGGTCGAAGGGGACAAGGACTCCACGGCCACGCAGAGCCAGGGCACTGGCAGAGATGGCACTGAGGCCAAGCCTGGCATCTTTGACTGTCCCCAGGCACCCCCCCCACTCCTAAGGTGGCCTGTGAGTCTCTTCACCCCACCTAATTCTGTCCTGTAAGACCACCCAGTCTGGGTAGGGGAGGGGGTGCCTCTGCCTTCAAGGAGGCCCCAGTCTAAGGGGGAGACGAGGGCCTTGCCCTGAGGGAGCTTCTAATCCAAAGGGGTAAATGGGGGCCCTGTCTAGTGCCCCCAAAGAGGAGGCCCAGGTCTTGGCCAGTCTAAGGGGAGACAAAGCTCTGTCCTAGGCGAGCCCCTAGTCTGATGGGGGAGACAGGGGCCCTGCTCTGGGGTGTCCCCAGTCTAAGAGGGGGACACAAAGGCTCTCAGTCTGAGGGAGGAGGCATGGGCCCTGCCCTGCGATGTGCCCAGTTGGAGGGAAGAAGCCCTGCCCTGCGGCGCTCCTGGTCTGAGCAAATGGACAGGGTCACAGGACAGAGTCGGCCTGTGGAAGGGTGGGAGGGAAGAGTTGGCTCAGGGAGCCTCTGGCTGGGGCAGTGCCCACCCCACCCCCAGGGAGTCCGACACCCTCCCTCTCTCAGATGCCCTCTCCCTGGGGAAAGTTCCAGAAGCCCTGCTGGGAGCAGCCGAGACCCAGGCAGGTGAGCTCTCCCTCCCCCAGGCCTGACAGGTCCTTTAATTAGATTCCGACTCGTTTACCAACTAAGTGGCCTTCGGTGGGTTTTAAATCTGTGCAAATTGGTTCGTGTTTTTCTGCCTGCATGAAGCTGTGACTGACGGTGCCCTACACCCGCCCCTGCCTCCTGGCTCCCTCCCGGGCAGACTCTGTGGTCCCACCCCGCTATCCCCCTAGAGTCTAGATGCCCAGCTTCCCTCGGGGCTGGGGAGCGGGAGAGCAGGGTTCCCTGAGCAAGGGGTTAAAATAGTCCAGGGGGTTCACAGTCCTCTTCCTCCTCTCCCCCCAGCCCGGGGAAGGGAGTCCACATAGTTAACTCACTCAGCCTCCCCTGTCCTTGGTTTCCCTGCTGTACTGCCCAGAGAATCGACCCGATCTAGGCCTTTCTCCACGGTGGCTCTGTAGGTCAGTGCTGGGGGTGGGGAGGGGGCATCCGTGTCTCCAGCCAAGGACCATCCTGCCTCTGATACCCTCTCGCCTGGCACCCGTCCCCCAGCACTGCCCTGCCTTGGGGAATTGGTCCATCATGGGGATGGTCTCCACCTGGCCTCTTCCCACTTCTGTGTCTTCCTTCCCAACACCTCAGGAACAAGGGAACCGCCTTCCCTGGGGGCCCAGCGATGACAGCTTGCCTGGCCTTGCCCCCGTGCTCCTGGGTCCCAGGGAGTCACCTTTATTGTCTGACCATCGCCCGCATGCTCTTAAGCCCTCTCCCTTTCCTCCCAGGCCTCTCTGCCATGGGATCCCCTCCCTTTTCTTTGTCATCCCTCCTGGCCCAGGCAGAGTCTCCTGAGGAGGCCTGACCTTCAGGGGAGTGGGGCTGGGTTGGTGGGGAATGGGGCAACACGGCAGGGGCAGGTGTGAGGGTTCATGCCAGGAGCTGGACGTGAAGCCCTGTCCTTAATCCTCTCCCCCTGATGCCTGTTCCTCCCTCCGCCCGCCCCCACCTCCGAGGCTCTGGTTGGAGTGACGGGGAGACTCAACAGGGTGCTGGGCATTAGCAATTTGGGGGGATATTACACAGGAATGTTTACAGAAAGGCAATTGCCCGGAAAATGACTTTGGTTGCTGTGGTATGGGGCGGAAAAGATGGTTTTAGAAAACAGACACAGATGGGCTTCTGCTCCAAGGACCCACAGACAGCTGACTGAGGGCCGTGGGCACACAGGGGGCCAGAGCCAGGGGCGCCTGGAGACTGAGGGGTCAGCTTCTTCACCAAGGAAGGGGTGGGAAGGGATGATCCCTTCACCTCACCCAGGTTCTTGAAGCCTCTGCCAAGCTTGACCTTTGTCCTTTGTCCTCTGGCCTCTGACCTCCCAGCACAGTGCGCTTCCTGACTGCGCAGCCAGCCACTCAGCAGGATGGAATTGTCAGGCACAATCGATGGTGGCAGTTGCCTCAGGGCTCCTCCTGGGTGACTTGGGCTCCTCTTGCTTTGGCTGAAGATGGTGGGACTTGTGCTGCACGTATTCAAGTGTGTGTGTGTACGCGGACGGGGCACTTTGGGGTCTGAGCCAGGCCTTCCACCTTTCTGGCAATCTCCATGCACCACCCCCACCCCCTTCCCCACTGCTTGCCCTGCCTGGCGACCTCACTGGGATCTAGTCCCAGGCCCTCTGGACTCCCTGAGCTGGTGCCCAGGCCACAGTTGGGGTCACGCTTGTGAGACCTCAGGTCCCCACGGGAGGGGACTTGTCCAGCCCTCCCAGTCTCTGGGGAGAAGGACCCAGAGACCTAAACTCTGGTCCTCCCAGCAGGGGCCCCAGTGAGACCCTTCTCTTTTCTGTAGCTCCTGGCTTTGTTCTTCCCTCTATTTCCTCCCCTTCCTCTTTCTTCTTCCCTCTCCCTCCCCCCTCCCCTTCTCCACACTCTCTTCCTCTGAAGATGATGTCATGTGTAAATGTTGCCCAGTGGCAGCCAGAGGACAGAGCGATGGTGACATCTGGGGTAAAGATGCAAGGTGGGGAGGGGCTGGATGGCTTATGAGACAGTGTCACTGAAACCTTGGGATCTTAATTCTCATCATGAGTTACAGTGATCTCATGTGAAAGAATGCAGTGAGGATAAAAATAAATTGGGCTCATAAATAAACGTGGAATTTGGAATTGGTGGAGCAAATAACAATGTCGCTCTCTTCCCAAGCACCTGCGCCTTTATCCGCAGCTGGCCACTGGGGGGCGCCCACTGCTCCCTGGTCATCCCAGCCTCCAGACAGGTTCACTTCCCCATTGCCCAGGCAGGGAAGGCAGAGCTAAGGGAGGCGACAGCACCCCCCCTTCTCCACTTTCCCTTTCCCCTCATACTGAGCTGGATTCCACTAGTCCTGGGCATCTCTCCTGTAGCTTGAATCTCTGACTCAAAAATTATAGCTGGCCTTGCGTACTGAGGATCCTTGGAGAGATGGCAAGACCTCCAACTTATCTCTCTGACTCCCCCAACCCCCATGCTTCAGGGGCTGTCTGTCCCAAGGCCCCTTCCAGCAGTGTACCCCAGCTCTGCTTCCCCATCCAGGGTCACCCACTTTTCTCCTGCATCCCCTGTCTCTCCACCCTGCCCCAGTAGAATCCAGTCTGCTTACCGCCTTCAGGCCTCCCTGTCCCATCTGCCTCCCCAGGTCCCCCCACTCACAAGACCCTTGCCCAGATAGATCCTTCAGCAGCCTCAGCCGGTGAACAGAAGCATCGATCTGCTCAGGGCCGCTGCTACCCAGAGCCACTGCTTGCTAGATTGGAATTGATCTCCTTGGCTTTTCACCGAGCTGCTCTGTCTGGGGAGGGTCAGGGCCACTTGAGGCCTTGGTGGTGGCTGGAGCAGGCCCAGGGCAATGGGAAGGCTGCCCTGCTGTCCCACAGCCCACATGCCAGGAATGTCTTTAGTTCAAAATGTGCTTTCTCCTCATCGTCTTGCCAGCTTCTCACCCACTGCCCAGGAGGGGGGTTTAGAGATGTTGTCCCCATTTTACAGACCAGTACCCTCAGGCTCTGAGAGAGAAGAGGCTTTTAGAATGGAGAACTAAAAGAATGGCTAACCTGGGACCCCTCAGAGGAAGAGCTGACTCTAAACCCAGGAGGTCTCTGGTCTGGGCTTTTGTTCTCCCAGTGTTCGACCTCGGGCGCCCGGGGCTGGCTCAGATAAATTCTTGCCTGAGCCCTCCGTGCCCCCAAGGGCCTCTTTATCCCCAGGCAACAGAATGGTGCCCCAACCAAGAATCCCAGGCCAGTTGTCTTAGTCTACTGGGGCCCCACAGAGCGGAGAGAACTCTGCGCAGAGCAGGGAGCTAGGACTCCTGGGTCAGCAGGTACCTCAGCTCTTTCCCTGAGTTTCTTTGTTAAAAAAAGCCAAGGATCTTGCAGGTTCTTAGTTTTCAAAAGAGCCTAAAGATTTCAAATCAAAGCCCCACCTCCCCTCAGAGACAGCCCATTGTCTCTCCTACTTCCTCCTCTCTCCCTGCCACCCTCTAGAATCCAGGTCCTGCCTCACCCATGGCCCTGCGTGCACCTGCCGGTGTTCGGGCACTTGAGGCTGAGCCCTGTGGTGGAGGAGGCAGGGAGGAGTTGGTCCTTGCTCCACTGTCTCTGGGCCTGCTCAGCGGCCTCCTCCCTACCCCAGTGCCATCCACTCCTGTGAGGATTACGGGGCTGTAGTCATCAATAGGGCTGTGGGCACACGTTCACTGTCTGGAGCCTCTGCCTCCCTGCTGCCTGCTCTGGCAGCCTGGACCCCTCCTTGCCAGCCCCACCTCGGCCCCTTTAATCGACCTGGGAGAGCCTGGGTGACCCTGGACCTCCCCACCCTCCCTGCTTCTCTCAGGCTGGCATACCGCCTGCCCTACCCCCAGGAGCCAGGGAAGGACACTGGCATAGAAGCCAGGGAAGGATGCTGGCACAGCTCCTCAGGAGCTGGCACAGAGGGTGCAGGTGGGCATGAGGAGCTCTTCTGAGTCCAGGGGCGTGGAAGGGCAGGAGAGCAGATGAGAACTGACCTTTCCCAGTGCACCTAGGTATCCAGAGCCCTAGGCGGCACGGCGAGCCTGGCTGGCTGGCACAGGCAGGGTGTGGGGGGCGCCCTCTGGCTCAGGCATGCTCAAGCTGGGCTTGAAAGCTGGGCTTCCAGCAATGAGGCTGTGGGCAGAGTCCACCCCACACTGGGCAAAGGAAGATAACAAAGTATACAGGGTGCTCCACCATGGTGGGTCTCTTCCAGCTCAGTTGTGTCCCATGAGGTAGCGATCCTCCAGCTGACGGTGAGGGTGAGTGGGAGACAGAGTTTAAGGGTCAAGGGAGGCAACCCCCTGACTCCAGTTGGGGCTATTTTTCCAGCACCCAGAGCAGCCCCCCATCCCGGCCATCCTTCTTCTGGATAATTTTCAGGTCACTTCTTTTCAGCCATATTCACTGGCCACCATGGGTTGCCACTAGCTCCTCAAGAGCAGGGGCTGGGTCCCCATCAAGATGGCCCTGGGGCTCCCAGCCTCAGTCAGGTGCCAGCTTCAGGAATTTCTTTACTACCAGGGAACCTTCATACTGTATTAATGCAAACTCAATTTGTTCTTTGTTAACTCACTTTGAACTTAATGCATTCACTTAAAAGGAAATCTTAGCTCACTGCCATCCCAAGGAATGATACCCATGAAATCAGGAGTTGGGCTTTCTTGTTTTTTCTTTTTTAATCCTTGAAAATAACAGTATAACTATTAAGCTCTGAAACAGCATTCCTCCCATAGTCATCTCTTGAGTGGACCTCACTTTGGGGAGCACAACCGAGGGACAGACGTCCTGGGGGAGGGAGGGACCCCAGACCCAGCGCCAGGGTAGGGAGACAGCAGATAAACAAGGAGTGTCAATGGTATCATTGTTCCATCAGCAAACAGTTGTCGTCTGGCCAGGAAGGCGTGGTGAGAAGGGGTGAGGTGACTCTAAGAAATATTGGAGCCAAATCTGGCCTCGACCACTTACTGCAGCTTTGGGCATGTCACTGCCCTTCATTGACCTCAGTAGTCCCATCTCTGAAATGGGATTACGGTAATACCCCCACAGCGGTGCAGCGAGGTGTGAAGGCCATGATAAGTGATCAGTCAGACCCTTGGAAACTTCAGAGCTCTGGGTCTATGGGGGCCATTCTTCCAGTGGTTTTGGTGGGAGGTGCTGGTCGACTGGGACTACTGGAGATGTACATGCCTCGGCCACATCCAGGGAGGAGTGTATGTGTGTGCTGGGCGAGGAGTGGCTTTCTCTGGAATATGGCTGAATGTCCTCTTGCCTCCTGCGGTGGACAGGAGGGGCCTGAGGAACAGTGGATGTGTGGAGGGAGGGGGCCAAGAGAAGTTGCACTGGAGGGAACCTGGTCGGGTCCCAGAATCCTCAGCGCCCCCCACTTGTGCCCGCTTCGGCTTCTGTGAGTTAGCCCCTGTGTTGGGCTGCCTGTGTCTGCTATGGTGCTTGATGCTTCCCGACCGAGGCTACCCTGAGGGTTTCACCTTTGAGACTAGGGGATTGTGAGGCTGGGGGCTGGGGGTATGCCGGGAAAACCGTATTTGTCTGCTAAGTGGGTGATTTCTGGAAACGAGGGAGGGCAAATGCGTGTTATGACCAGGAATGTGGCTCAAGTAAGCCCCAGCAGGTCCTCCCATCCCTGGTGTGGGTGACACCTTGGAACCACCATCCCTGCTGGGCTATGGGAAGGTCAGCATGGAGGCTGGAGGGTGCGAGACCGCAGAACTGGGCCTGCGGAGGCCAGGGGAGGACTCAGGGCTGGTGGGCAAGTAGGGACGGGCTTCAGAGTTCTGCATGGAGACCTCAACCCCCGGCCTTCTCTTTCTTTCGCTTCTGTACTGTCCTTTGTCCCCTGTGCGTCCCTTATAGGTCTTGGACTTGTGTGTGTTGGGAGGGAGACTGAAGGAAGGGCGGGGAGGGGAGGGTCCCAGCGGGGAAAGCTTGAGCTGTTCTGTCTGCTTTCTTTGAGTTTGTCCCCAGTCCATCTCTCACTGTCTTCTCTGTGCCCAGCCTCTCCTGTCTGTCTGTCTGTCTGTCTCGGGGTGGGCGGGGAAGGGGGTCCCCAGCCCCAGACCCTGGACCTGCATCTTCTTGGAAGTGTGATTTTTGCCCTCACTCCCCCTGCCCCATTGTTCCCTCGTCCTGGCCCTTTTCCAAGCCAACCCCCAGCCTAAAGACACGTGTGTCCTAGACATGCTAGTCTGAGGGAGGAGGTTGGCCTCCACCCCACTCCCAGGAGGATGCTCTTGAAAGAAAGACAGTACAGGCTCCTTTCCACAGTTTGCAGGAAGCATCTGAAAGGAACCCTGCTTCCCTCCCCTGTTCACCCCAGCTTAAGGAAGGAGGAAGGGGATGTGTGGCTGGAGAGGTGCCCAGGACCCCTGCTCCCAACCCCTCCTTGGCTCCTAAGGCCAGCCCCTAACCCGCATCATTATCCTCCAAACCCTGCAGAAGAGCAGGAAGCTGGACACTGCCTTTGCCCTCCAGCCTTCTTGGAGCCCCCGTTCTGCCTTTTCTGTTCCTAGTGCCTGTCGGGCAGCCCTTGCTTCACCCCAGGTGCCTCTTGCCGCCCCCCTTAGGTCAGCCCCTCCTCGCAGTGACCCCAGTGGGGGATGGGCAGTCCCAGGACGAGCACGCACCGTGACCCCGCCGAACCCCCTCTCCCCCCTCGCAGATCCAGAGCGGAGCAGCCCCCCCATGCTGTCTGCAGACGATGCCGAGTACCCGCGGGAGTACCGGACCCTGGGGGGCGGGGGCGGCGGGGGCAGCGGGGGCCGGCGCTTCTCCAACGTGGGGCTGGTGCACACGTCCGAGCGGCGGCACACGGTGATCGCCGCCCAGAGCCTGGAGGCGCTCAGCGGGCTCCAGAAGGCCGATGCCGACCGCAAGCGCGATGCCTTCATGGATCACCTGAAGAGCAAGTACCCGCAGCATGCCCTAGCCCTTCGGGGTCAGCAAGACAGGATGCGGGAGCAGGTGAGTGGGGCCGGCCGCGGGCTGGGGAGGGGGTCTGCCTTGTGCGGTCCTGCCGCCAGGCTCATCCTGATTCTGAGACGCCTCTGGGGCAGAGGGAGGGACGCCGAAATCTGCTGGTTGGCTCTTGGGAGCCTGAGGAGGAAAGGGATGGGGGCTCAGGGCCCAGACCTCTGCCTGCAGTCTTGGAATTTGGAGCATGGGACTGGGCAGAGAAAGCCCAGCCTCCAACTGGGGCTGGTAGGCTGAGCAGAGGAAGGCTGTCTGGGAGGTCAAGAGAGTGGTGGGGAGGAAGAGGGGACAGCCTCCAGGACTGACTGTTCTGAGCCTGAGGGTCCATCTGGCGCTGCAGTACCTTGGGGTGGGCACCTCTGTGATATGGCTCCTAAGGGAAGGTCAGACCTTGGGAGGAGTTTCAGAAGGCTGGGTGGGCTGTGCCCCAACAGAGCCCAGAATTCCTGGCGCCTTTCCCTCCTCCCCCATTCTTCACCCTGTTCCTTCCTCCAAGACTTGCTGTGTGAGTTTGAGCTAGAGGACTCCCCACTCTGTGCCTTGTTTCTCTCCTGTCATCAGTAAGTCTTAGAGGGGAGTCAGGACTCCAGCTTCCCTGGTCCAGGACTTGCCTCCTTCTATATGAGGTGCGATGCTTCCTTTGTAAAGCTCTCCCAGATCCTTGGTTTCTGGATGCATCTCTGCATCCGAGTAAAGCCTTCTTGTCTGCAAGTAAGGCCTGTCTTGTCTTGGCCTTCTACTTACAGTCCCACATCAGTGTGGGGCCTTGACAGCTGCTTCATGCTGGTTGTTGAGACTCAGCTGGGAAAAGGAGTGGAGGGGAGGGGAGTTGTTCCCATCAGCACACCAGCATCCTTTCAGTCAGGCCTTGGGGTGTCAGTCTCTGCTCCCACAGCCGACTAGCTCTGTCCCCCTTTCCAAGTACTGCTGGGCGTGGCTGGGTAGGAGGAAGACTGTGCCCACCTCCATCTTCACTGCAGGGAACAAGGATACATTGGAGCATATCTGGTACTTTATCTGCCTCTCATATCACCTCCAGTTCTGTCCAGCCGTTATCTTTTTCCATCTCCAGAGCCCTCCCGGGAACAGAGTTACAACTGGGATAAGGGAAAGTTGCAGATGAAGGAGATCAGGCCTTCCCCCTCAGGGGTCCCTCGCAGCGGATTCCTTCTGTTGCTCTGGCTTAGGAGGAGGGGGCAGGGCCCTTTGTGATCTAGATGGGGTGAAACTTAAATATAGGGAGCACAGTCAGTCAGAAGAGGGTTTGGAGGAAGGGAGATCAGGTGGAGAGCCCTGGTCAGGGAAGGCTTCGTGAAGGAAGAGGTACTTAAACTAGGCTTAGAAGGATGGAAAGGGTCTGAATGGTCATGGGGGAAGAGAACAGTTTTAGGAGGTCGGAAGATGGGAGGTGAGTATAGATCTGAGTTGCTTTGGGGACTGGCATAGAGGTCCAACAGGCTGATGCAGAAAGCTCAGGGTGGGAAGCCGTGGGAGGTGTGGGGGCCAGATGGTGGAGACTAGGAGGGCCATGGTTGTTTTTAGATGGTGAATAGGAGGGGGAGTGGCTGGAGGCAGGGCAGGAAAGGAGGAAGAGAGTGTATTAGGGAGGATGAAGGGAAAGGGATGGGGTGGGGGTGGGGTGGAAGGAAGATGAGCAACGCTTGTTTGCTGTCTGGACCCAGAAGGCAAAGACAGAAAAACCTGGGTGACAGGGAGATGTTGGTGGTGCTTAGAGGGAAATAAGATGGTTGGGAAGGAAACATTTGGGAGGATGAGGGACTGGAAGAGGGGAGATGAGTTAGAGGGGGCATAGAGGTGTTTCACAGGGACGTCTGTTAGGCACTGAATATACAACTCAAGACTCTAGAAAAGGGGTTGAGGTGGGCCGAAATGGAAGTGGGACCTGGGGTAAGTGTAGTCACCAAGGCAGAATGGAGTCTGAGAAGAGAGGGCCCAGGATGGATGGGGAGAAGGGACCAGGAATGTCCTATATCCCCGAGGAAGGGGAGGAAGGCCCAGCAGTAGGGCCCCCGGCACTTCTGAAGTCTGGAAACAGCCATTGGGACCAGCCAGGATCTCTGGATCCATAGGGTATAGAGAACTCCTTTCTCGAGCTATGATGATGTAACGGCTAGTGTCAGGGGTTGGAGGTGGTGAGGAAACAGGATCCTGGGCTGCAGACCTGTCTGGGGAGGTCTGGCCAGAAAAAAACATGGAGACAGGCTGGATGGCAGCCTCAAGGGGCAGCAGGCCTGGGAGAGAGGATGTGGGCATGTCTAAGGGCCTCCTATGTGCCTGGCACAGTCACTGGCACAGGGCAGGCACTCAGTAAATACTTAGTAAATGAATCGAAGCACAGCCGCCCGCAGATTCATACCTTTGTTCCTTCACTCTTTCATTCCCTGCCGTGCGCGCAAGTGGGTGGGACCTACAGATGTTTCACTTGTATCTAGGGCTCAGTGCCTAAGCCTAGCTGGGGCTCTGTACATGTTTGTGGGGTGACCGAGTGAGAGGTGGATGACTTTGAGGATGCTGAGGGGGAGGAGGGCCTGGAGGAACCAGGAAGGGATGGGTTTCCAGCCTCCCGTGTGGTGTGGGAGAAGAAAGCAGCCTCCCTGAGATGGCAGGGAGGAAAGCCGTGCTGCAGGGCCAGAGGTACACTGGGGTGAGGCCCCTCCTTCCCATATCTGGCTTCAGCCAGGAGGGAGTGAAGAGCTGGAAGAGGGAAGAGGTGAGGGGCAGCTCCCTTGCAGAATGTCCAGAGAGGCAGTGAAGAATTGATGAAGAGGACTTCAGGAGTATCTGCTGGGGAAGGCTTTGACCTGGGCTCAGAGAGCCCCCAGCCTGACTGGAGAGAAAGCCCCGGAAACAGATGGAGGGGATGTAGACTTGGTAAGGGACTAGCCAGCGTCACAGGGTCTCTCTGCAGTGTGAGCTCAGTGCCAAACCTGCCCCAGGAACTCCCCTCCCCGCCCCATCACACTCCCCCAGCGGCTCCTGCCCGCTCCCCCTAATGGGGTGTCCCCCGCTTCGCACACACAGGTTGGCGGCTGGACCGTGGACCCCGTGTGCCTCCTCAGCTCCCTCTGCTCCCACCTCCATGGCGACTCCGCCCCCTCCGGGGCTGGCCAGCCGGCCCAGGTGAGTCACCCGCCTCCTCCCACCCCCCAAACCCACGGCAGACTTGGGCTTTGGGGAGATTTTTTTCGAAAGGGGAGATCCAGGATTTTAATTTTGCACCCCTTTCTCTTATGTGGAGCCCGCATTTTCAGAAGACTCCAATGCCCTGTACTCTCCCTTGATAGTCTAATTCCTACCGTTCCCTCCCCAAAGGAAAAGGGAAAGTGTTAGTTGCTCAGTTGTGTGTGATTCTTTGCGACCCCATGGACTGTAGCCCACTAGGCTTCTCTGTCCGTGGAATTTTCCAGGCAAGAATACTGGAGTGGGTTGCCATTTCCTTCTCCAATTACCTCCCCGAACCTGTGCCAAAGCTTGGCTCTGGGGAAGGAATTTTTTTGAAGGGGAATAGGTTAAAAAAAAAATTTTTTTTTTAATTCTTCTCTCTTTTAAACAGAAGTATATCTCTTCTACCCTCCCCCACTGGTTTTCAGGAATCTCTTTTGCCCAATTCCCACCCCCACTGCAGACCATCTCATTTCGCTGTCCCCACCCGCCCTCCATCTCTGAGTAGACCCAGCCTTTCCCTGATGTCTCATCAGCAGGAAGTCCTTCATGATGTCTCTCTCCCACCCTTCTTGCTATGTCCGATGCTTAATTTCAAAATTTGAAGACAACCTTGGCATCTAGCCACTTGTTCTGAACTGATTGCCTGGTTCTTCATCAAGCC
The DNA here is from genome assembly GCF_002263795.3 of Bos taurus. Classification (NCBI taxonomy): domain Eukaryota; kingdom Metazoa; phylum Chordata; class Mammalia; order Artiodactyla; family Bovidae; genus Bos; species Bos taurus. The sequence goes on along the minus strand of NC_037346.1, from coordinate 39,189,295 downwards.
TCAGTTTCCCTGATGGGAAGATGGACAGGGACACCCTGAGACAGTATCTTAAGGGCTCAGCCTTGCAGCTCAGCCCTGGACATTTCTGTGGGAGAAAAACAGGCATCTGAAACCCCAGAGGGGAGGAGGGACCAGACAGTCAGAGTTGCAACAGGCCATGGGCAGCCCTGAGGAGGCCTTGACTTGAGGGTTGCAGAGGAGGTACTGTGGCAGAGAATCTAAGAGGGAACCGTTTCTCTTCTTTGTGCATCCTGCTTCCTTCCCCTTGGAGAAGGGCAGGAAGTCGAATTTTTCAATGAGAATGAGGAGAAGGAAAAATGTGACAGCCTAGGAAACGGTTCCAGAGCAGGGACTCTTAGCTGTGTGTAACTCAAGTCTAGCATGAGATTGGCGTGCTTGGCATCATTCACAGGGCACCCAGCTCATTGCCCTTCCCAGCTCTTGGCCCAGTATTGACTGAACTTAGGGACCAGAGATGTGTCTGCCCCCAAGGCTACACAGCAAGTGGAATGGGCTCATCTAGAGTGGTCACATGTGCGATGGAGGTCAGACTGGGACAGGGATGGGGATGAGGTGTGAGCCCCAAATGGAGCAGATGAAATGTCTTGAGTTGGAGTGATGGAGGGAAGTGAGGCTGGATTTGGTGAACTTGATGTCCCAGGTTATGGGGCCCCAGGCCTGTCTGCATCTGGAATCTACTCTGTTGGAAGGAAGGGGAGAGCTTGAAGAGGTCTTCACCCCAGGGCTTTGAAGTACAGAGAATAGTGGCTGTGAACGGGATCTTGTCATCACTTTATACCTAGTCCTTATCGAACTTCTCTTTCCGAATGGCTGTGTCTGAGGCCCCTTTTTGTGAAGTGCAGGACCAGAGACGTTCAGCAAATGCCAGAGTCACACAGTCGGGCAGGATCAGACGTCACCGAGGACATTTAGGCACTCTAGGTCCCCCAGGCTTGGCTGGGAATTGAATCACTGGAGAAGCAGAAGGGTCACGGTGCACCGCGGAGACCCTGGTGGGGAGAGGCTGTAAGCTCAGAGGGTGGCGGGTCCGGAGACGGGCCACTCTCCTCCCCGCTACCATAGGCCAGATCGTTAGGGGTGGAGGCCTGAAGACGACCCTGGAAGGGGACCGAAGGCCGGACTCCAAGTCGCAGCCCCTCCCCCGCTTCCACTAAGCTGTCTAACCTCCCTCTCTCCTGCTGCAACCCGAGTCCCGGGCGGCGGGCCGGCGTATCGGGTGACCGCGGCGACGCAGCCACCAGCCTCCGCCGTTCCTCGGCGGGGCTGCGCCGGCGGGGCCGCGCCGGGGAGGGGGCCGGAGAGAGGATGTGCACGGCGGCGCGCCGTGCCGCGCCAGGTGGAGTCGCGGTTACCGGGGCGACCGGGGCCCGGGCCGGCTCGGCGGCGGCGGCTCTCGCATTGCAGCAAAGGGCACCGGCGGTGGCGGCTGCGGAGGCGGCCGGGGGAGGGGAGAGTCCGGGTGGGTGGGAGTAGGGGACCGCCCTCCCTCCCCTCGCCCGACGCGCGACCTGGGGCTGGGGGCCCCCGCGCATACACCTGTGGCCGCAGGTAAGGGGGAGCGGCTGCGGGGGCCGGGGTCGCCGCCTCGGGTTCCGCGGGGCGGGGGCGCGGAGACCGGAAGCCCTCCCACCCGGTTCGGAGGGGTGGTCTGGGGCTGGGGGCGTGCAGGCCGCTGAGGTTCCCGATCCCTGAGAAACGCCCCCTCCCCTCTGCCATCGCGTTCACCGCTTTCCGCAGGGGACCGGCCCCTACCCCGAAATGCGGCTGGCGCCGCCTCCCCCAGCCTCAGAAAGTCATGACCTTTTCGGGGTGCTCCGTCGCCTCCGGCTCAGCGCCGGTCCCGCAGCACCACCTCCCCCGCCCCCCACCCACACTTTGCACCGGAAAGGGGTAGGAGGCCGCCGGGTTCACAGGGGAGTCGGGCACGTGCGTCGCGGTGAGAGGCTGGAGACCTCGGGGGGCGTTAAGGAGCCCCAGCCTGGGGCGGGGTCGGGGGGCGAGTGTTTACGCGGACGCGAGTTCACTGGAGTTGAGAGGTGGGTGTGTGCGCTGCACGGAGGATCCAAGGGACTGGAACTAGGGTGCGACCCATTGGGTCCCATCCCTCTCCGGAGGCTGCGTCGTCGTCGGGGCTTGAGGTCAGGGAGGGGTCATGTACTCACCTAGCCTACAGGGGACGTCTGCCCAGGGGAGGGGAGAGACCTCAGCTGGCAGGGCTGAGGCTCCCAGGGGACACGGCCCCGCCCTCCCAGGGCAAGAGATGGGGAGAAAGGACCAGCTGCAGGGGGAGAGAAGAACCACTACCCCCCAAGGGTGCCTAGGGTGGAGGAGGCAGGGTGTTAACTCCTTAGCTCCCCACCTTCTCCCCACCCCCACCCCCGCAGGAAAGAAGTTGGTTCCTCTTCTCACCTGGGAGTTTGAGGACCCCTTGGCACTGCTTCTTGGGTCTCCAGGAAGCTCCCATCCCATATTACTGAAAGCCTGGTCCCTACAGAGTAGATGGTTGACTTCCATGTTATCCTCATAGAGCCCTTCTCATGACCCTCAAGTGGTTTTCCTATGCAGCCCTTTTTCCCACAGTCTCACTGTCCTCTGGAAAGGTGAGACACCCCCTTTCTGAGTCTGGGGGAGGGAGACAGCTTTACCCTTGGGTTGGGGAGCCAGATCTTCCTGGGCCCTTCCTGCCCTCTGTCCTCGTTCCAGGGGTTTCTGGTGCTGGGCAATTCCCAGGGAAAAGACCTAGAAGGCTGAGCAGTGCAGAGTGCCAGGAGATGGAGAGTGGTGCCAGGGAAGAGTACGCAGAGATACACCACCCCACCCCCCTGCCCATGGCTGGTCCTGAGTTCTTGGCAATGATTTGTGGCCAAATATTTGTTGAGAGGCCCTCTTATACCAGGCACCCTATGGGCCAGGGCAGGAGGAGCTGACAGCCAGGAAGAGGGTGAAGAGGAAAGGGTGCTGGTGACTGGACAAGGAGAGCCCTACTTTTGCAAAGGAGCTGCCTCTGCTCCTCTCAGTCACCCAAGGCTGTCCCAGGGGTTTACTACCCTGGAAAGAGCCAGACAGGGATGCACGACATCCCCAAGGCCCTCTCCCTACCACGGTTTTCCTCTCCAAGGACACTGAGTTGCCAGGAGACTGTGTCTCACCCTGGTGGGCACAACCTGAGAGGGCCATCCTCCCCACTCTCCAGAGGTGACAGAGGGGCAGCATTCTGCGTGCCCTACCAGCCAGCGCCCGAGTCCCGGGACTCTGGTCCCAGCCTCACTCCAAGTTCACCAAGCACAAAGACAGCAACTCTTCCCTCTACCCGCTAGTGGGGCTTGGCTGGCCCGTCCTGTGGCACTGGTGCCACCCAGTCCTCTCCCCTGGCCCAGCTAGTGATCTCTCCAGGTCTGAGTGCCCCAGGGATGTGCCTAGCATAGCCTGAGGCAGGCCCATGTTGGGGGCACAGCTAGCATGGCTGTAGCCAGGACCCATCCCTCTTCTGCTCCCAGAGATGTGAGGTGGGCACCAGTTGCATACTGAGCCTGGTATGTTGACTTTTGGGGCTGGGTGGGGGAGGGGCATTTTCTGCTTCTTTTGCATCAGGACACATGATTGTCCTACCTGACACATGATATCTGGGACATCATAGGCCTGGTACAGTGGCTGAGGTGGTCAGAGGCACCATGACCCAGCTAGTTGGGGGAGGGAGGCATGTGACTCTCTTTGTGTGTGTGCATAGTATGTGTGTGTGTGTGTGTGCGCACGTTGCTTTGTGTGTCTCTGCAGTCGTTGTGTATGCGTATGCATATGTGTGAGTGGGCATCCATGTCTCTGTGTGTTTCTGTGACTTCCTAGGGGCTAGGGCTGGGAGGGGGGTGCCTCTGTGATTCTGCTTGTAGAAATGTGTGTGAGCAGGTCAGTGTCTGGTGTGGGGTGGGGGTGGGAATAGGCGGTGCATGTTTGTATGGAGCGGGTTGGTCCACCTATGGGTATCTCTGTCTCTGAGTTTCTGTTTGTTTCTGACTGTGGCCGGCCCTTCTCCAAGTGTTTGTGTCCCTTTGTGGGTGTGTCTGTTGCTCTGGGTGTGTTTGTGGTGATGTCCTCATGGGAGGTTGTCTGAGAGTCTGTGCGCAGCTCCGTGGGTGGTCTGCACACCGGGGACGTGCAGCTGGATGAGGGACGGCGGCCTTCTCTGCAGAGCCGTCCATCACCACTGGGGCTGCAGACATGACTCTCATCATAAACCTTCCCCTGCCCTCTGCCTGGCTCTGCCTCCCCGCCCCAGTCTTGATCACATGTCCACTCCCTCTGCTCCCCCTTCCCTTCCCCAGGCCACAGGCAGCTGTGGCTAGAGCCTGTTACTCCAGCCCTTCGCCCCCGCCTCCACTCAACACCCATGGGTGGCATGTGTCCATAGATGGTTCTAGATATTGGCTAGGGCACAGACTTCGTTGTCCCCTTCCTCTGCCAGGCATGTGATTATTTTTTTGCATCTCTTGGAGGCAATGCTGGGGGGAAGGGTGGGGGTGTGGCCCAAATGGGATGGTTCTGGTGAGTAACCCTCTTCATCCCAGCCTTAGTGGCATCATCCCCACCCTAAAGGTCAGAAGCCTCCTCCCAGCAGGATCCCTCTCCAGCTCCTCCCTGCCATAAAGTATTCAGGTCCACAGGACACCCCACCGTGGTGCCCTCTGCCATCAGGGACCCTTGGTGTCCCTCTCCTCTGCCAGCGGCTCTGAGGCCTAGGGAATCTCATCTGCTGGTGCCAGGCACCCCAGGGCCAGGCCATCTGCTGCCTCTGTCTCCCTGCTGAGGCTGGCACCGGTCAGCAGGGTGTCCTCAGCTTTGCCAAGAACCAGCCCAGCCTCCGGGCCACTCCTCCCTTGTCCTTAGCCATCTGGAGGGGCCTTCTGGTCTCCGGAGAAGGCAGGGTGACTCTAGGTTATTGTGAATGAGGAGAAACCTAACACACCCATTCTGGGGGAGCAAGGAGCCCTACTCTCTCATCTGTCCGTCCACAGGACATCGCCGACGATCCCTTGCTGCCCGTGGCTTCCCATCCATTGCCCAGGGCTGTGGGTTGATGGGCATCTGTCCACTTTCCCTGAAACCTGGGTCCATCATGTCACACAGGCCTCCTTGCCCTGGCCTTGGCTCCCTGCCTCCCTCTTCCAGTCCCTGCCCCGTCAACCTTCCTGCGGTCCACTTCCCATCCCACCTGGGTTCACTCAAATGCTTTCTGCTTGTCCACCTCGTTAAGTCTAAATTCTTTCGCTCAGCATTTAAGGGTGCCCTTCTAGCCCCAGCCCCTTTGCAGCTTAATATGCTACTTTCCCGGGCTCTGCCCCAACCAAACTGGACTGTCTCCTCAACACACCCAGCACATGCCTGCCCCAGGCCCTCTGCCCATGCCCTTCCTCCCAACCTCCAGCTGCTCATTTAAGCCCCAGCTCCAATGCCACCTCTTTCGGGAAGTTTCCCCTCAGCTGGCACAACCAGATGCCATTTCTCTCATCCCGCAGCTCTGATTCATCTCTGCCAGCATCTCACGTGCTCTCATATCATGGTCATCTGCATCTTTTCCTGCCTGTAACTCTCTGAGGACTGTTACCGTGACTAGATTGCGTGACTTAGAAACATCTGGACTGGTTCTCCCCTCCCCCACTAGCAGGCCTGGAGCCTGCTCAGGGCCATCCCTGGTCTCCAAAGAGAGTGGGATGTACTAGGCATGGCTGCCTTCCTGTTCCTGGGAGGGTGGAGGGCCCAGGGCTGAATGCTGAGTGCCAAGGATCTCTAACCTACCCCTGGCCCTACTCTCCCCTCCCAGCCCCCACATAACCATCTCTTCTCTTATTTCCATCAGCAGCCAAACTACTGGAGTTTCAAGGTCAGTGGTGGTGCTTCTGCTTCCGTGACAACTGCATGTGCTGTCCTGCCCTCCCCCCTCCCTGCACATGCTTTGCACAGGGGTGTGCGTCTGCAGGGGGCCGTCTGGTGTGGGTGGTGGGCCTTGGGGCTGCAGGCTGGGGCTGCTGCTTTGAGAGAGCCTGGGTTTGCCTGCCAGGGGCTTGTGGAGCCAGTGTGGCAGTTTGGGCCACCCCTACTGGGAATCTGGGTGGGGGGTGCTCAGGCTTACCCTGAGACACAAGGGCATTTGGGAATGAGATAGGTATTTCCCCCTGCTTGGAGAGACAGCTGGCTCCGAGGGAGGGCCTTGGATCCCATGATCTTATTGAGGGCCTTGTCTTCTGAACTCAGACTTCATTTTCCAAGCCTGGAGGAGGAAGGCCCCTCCAGACAGGAGGCCCCGTGACTACAATAGGTCCCTCATCCCTTTCTTACTTTCCACTATGGAGAGAGCTGGTCATGCCAGGCAAGAGACTCACAGCCCTGCACCCCCCCCCCCAAACCTGTTGCCCAAGTGGAGGACTGAGCTCAAGGATGGTGCTCTCCTGCCTCCTCTGGAGAGTTCGGACCATGCACAGCTGGAAATCTGTGCCCTCCAAGGACATCCTGCTGACCCCTGGGGGAGCACACTCTGGGACCTCCCCATCTTCTTTGGCACCAGAGTTAGAACTGAACTACGTTAGCCTGCTGCTTGCATCCTGGGGTCCCCAGTTCCTCAAATCCTGGGCATCATGACAGGGGTGGGAGGTATACATTCCAGACTCTCCCAGTGCCATCTTGCTCCAAACATCTTGTTTGCATGCATCCTCCCAAAGGGAAGTTCTTGAATCAGAGAACCACAGAAGTGTAGATTCGTGGGGTCAGGCATTATAGGCTTTTTGTAGGAAGCAGTAGCGCATAGTGGCTCAGTGCATGTGGCCGAGGGCCAAACTGCCGGGTGGTGAATTCCAGTCTGCTACTAACTAGCTGAGTGACCTGGGCAAGTTACATAAATTCCCTGAGCCTTGGTTTCTCTTCCATAAAATGGAGCAGTATCTACGTCATAGAGTTGATGTAAAGTGAAGGGACAAGAGACTGCATGTCCTAAATACAATGCCTGGCTCATGGGGAGCCTTACTTTGTTAGCTGTTAGCATCATGGATGCTGACATGATTCTCCACTCAGAATCACCTTGGGAACCTGTCAAAAACCTCGAACCCCAGGCTCTAACCTCCAGAGATTCAGATTCAGTGAATGTGAGCCCTGGAGAGAGTGTTTTTAAAAGCTCCCAAGTGATTCTGCCCCCATATGTGGACAGCCTTTGGGAACCTCAGATCCTGGTCTGATCACCCCAGCTCAAGGTTCCCTCCGTCTGATGTCTGACTAGGAGTCATCAGGTCCTCCCTGGAGCATCTCCAAGGACCAGTGCTCACTGCTTCCCATCTTTGGGAAGCCCTTTCCTGTCTTTGCGGAGCTCTGTTTGAATTACTATTTTGTTCTCTTCCCATCTCCCTTGTAGTCAGGAAGTCCTTCTGGATGTCTCACTTTTTCTCTGCTCTGTTGTCCCGGCTCAGGGCTGGAGAGAAGCGCTATTGCACTTTCTCTTTTCTCAAGAGTGTTTTCTACAAAGGCTGTGAGAATGGAATAAGAGCCCAGAAGACCAGGATGGAGACTGGAACTGGTGGGGCAGGGAATGTGGGTGTGTCTTCTCCCAGGGTTCCCTGGGCAAGGGGCTGCCTTCTCAGTCCCTAGGATCCCTACTCCCCTTCATTCTGGCTCCTGTTCCATCTTCTTATTGGCAACTCATTTGTGTCCCCCTGAGGTGCTGTGGCCACCCCCTACTCTTCATCCTCACTAGCTGCCTCATCTTGCCTGAATTCTGTAGCCCCTCATCCACACTAGCATGGCAACCACTGACCTTCCAGTTGCCTGGCAACCTCATGACCACCAGACCAGGCCTGGTTCCCCACACTGTGAGGAAAGAGAGGGGCACAGGCCAGCCCTGGTGATCAGCCTAGAACTGAACTGCAGACTCCAAAGTCTGGGCCCAGGCATCCCCCAAGTGGGCCCAGTTCCTACGCAGCCTCCCTCCTCCCCAGACCCATGCCCACCCACTGATCAAAGCATTATGCTTGAAGCTGGATGCCCACTAATGTCCCCATATCTGACCTGCAGCATCCCCAAGCTCTGAGGCCACTTTGGGGACCGCTGGGCACATTGCTCATCAGAAGAAGATGCTTTCTCTTTTGAGAGTGCTAATCTGATTGGAACATTAAATTGAGTTAATAGGAAGATGGAGATGAATTAGGGGTTAATCAGGATTTACGGAAGGGGGGAGCTGAGGAGGAGAATAATTCCTTTTTAGAGACACTTTTACTGTTTGTTTGTTTTTATAAAAATGAGGGCTTCCCTGGTGGTACAGTGGTTGAGAATCCACCTTCCATTGCAGGGGACGCAGGTCTGATCCCTGGTTGGGGAACTAAGATCCTGCCTGCTGCAGGGCAAGTAAACGGGCATGCCGCAACTACTGAGCCCAAGAGCTGTAACTAGAGAGCTCCAAGCGCTGTAATGAGAGATACCCCATGCTGCAAAGACCCAACACAGCCAAATAAATAAATATTTTTAAAAGACACTAGAATTATAAAAAACAAAAAATATAAAAATTATATATTCTGATTGTATATAGTTCACACAGCCAGGCAATGTATAAAGTAAAGAGAAAGGTGTGTCTCAGCCCCAAGATAACCAGTGTTAATGGTTTTGAATGATTTGTGGTTGTTAAAAATTATTTTATAAAAAGAATACAACTGGGCAACACGGTCTTTTTCTTGATAACATGTATATGTGATACATCTCATATATATATAATGTTGCATAACAGAATGATGTAGATCTGATTCATTATCTTTCTCCCTTAAATAAATGAGTTTCTGATAGCAACCAGGTTTGAGGGGAGGAGCTGGGGCAGACTGGAAGGAGCTGTGGCTGAATGAGAGCTCCAGCCCTTCAGCCAAAAGTAGATTCTTGAAGTGCAATTGAAATCAGGGTGTCCCCTCTCCTAAAGAGAGGGTATCGAACTGTCCCTGGGGCAGGGGATGGTCATTGGGTGACACCCTTCCCTAGCCCCAGGCAGATATCACCCTCGGCTGTAGCTTCAGGACAAGGGCTGCTATGATGAACTGGAGGAGGCCTTTCTGGGCGGCTAGCCAGGCACGTTGGCCATGTGGCAGCATGTGCCATGCAGGGAGGGGCTGAGGCCTGACACTTAGGCCATGTGCTTGTGTGGGCTGAGCATGTGCACTGCATGTACTAAGCAGGTAGTCTGAAACTGGGGTCCAACTGGTTTGGGGGGTTTTGGGGTGGTTCTTCCAGTCACCCTAGGTCGAGGACATTGTGCCCAGCTCTGTGAGGGGCCATGCCTCCCAGAACTGGGATCCCAGGGCCCCTAGCTCTCTGCTTTCTTCCTGGACCCTGTTTCCCACCCCCACCCCAACCCTCTGAACTCCATGAAGGATAAATTCATCACTCACAAAACCGCCGCTTAATTAATGTCTGGAACTAATGCCCCAATTTGCTCAACGATTCTGCTGCTCACCTCGGTGACAAATTTGTGTTGTTGTTCTTTGGAAGCTTAAAATAGCAGGCGTGCCCATGGCTCCCTGCTCAGATGGTTTCTTGTCTGGCTTCCCAGGGTGCCTGAGTCCTTTGCCCAGTCCTTACCTGCTGGGTATCCTGGGGAGACCAAGGCCCCAAGAGTTTGGGGAACTCTCCTGCAGTCACACAAGTCTGAAATCCAGGAGACTCTCCTGTGTGTGTGTGTGTGTGTGTGTGTGTCTCTCTCTGGCTAGTTGGGGCTCCCCAGGCCAGGATAGGGGCAATGGGCAGAGCAAAAGGGGCTCATGCCTGCTTTGTCTCGCCCCACCCCATCCCCGCAGACCCGCAGCTCACGCCACACTCAGGGAGCCCAGCCTGGGCTGGCCGACCAGGCGGCCAAGCTGTCGTACGCCTCGGCCGAGTCACTGGAGACCATGTCAGAGGCCGAGCTCCCCCTAGGCTTCAGTAGGATGAACCGCTTCCGACAGAGCCTGCCCCTCTCCCGCTCAGCCAGCCAGACCAAGCTGCGCTCACCAGGTACTGCCTGTCCATCTTCCCTCCTGGCCACTGGCTCCTCCCTCTGTTCTGCTCATCCCGGCATCCTCTCCCTCCCCTTGACCGCTTCATCTCTCCTCAACCACCTTTCTAGGGAGACTCTGGCTCCCCTCCCCCATCCCCATCTTCCCGCCCACCCCTCCTCCTCCAATCTCCTCCCCTCAGGGCCTCTCCCTCCTCAGCTGCTCTCTCACCCGCCTTCTCCACCTCTCTTCCCTCACTTCTCTCTGCCTCCGCACCCCCTTCCCTGTCCCTCTCTCCCTCTCTAAGCCTCCCCTCTCCCACCCCCTTCAGCAGCCCCCCATTCCTTCATTCCCCGCTTCCCTCATCTCTCCCCCTCACTCTCAGTTTCTGCCCCAACTGCTCCGGCCCGCAATTCCATTTCCTCGCCCGGACTCCAGCCTGCCTGGGGTGCCTTGAGAGGCCGGCAGCATGAGGAGTGCCTGGGTGCACCTGCACTCCGGGGCGGCGTCCGGCCTCAGACCCTGCCTCTGCGGGACCAGCGGGACTCCCGAAGGTTCCCCGAGCCGCCGGGGTGGTGGCGGTGGCGGCCCCGACACCAAGGGTGGCGTCTCCTTTGCAGGGGTGCTGTTCCTGCAGTTCGGGGAGGAGACTCGGCGCGTGCACATCACGCACGAGGTTAGCAGCCTGGACACGCTGCACGCACTCATCGCGCACATGTTCCCGCAGAAGCTCACCATGGGCATGCTGAAGTCGCCCAACACAGCCATCCTTATCAAAGATGAGGCTCGCAACGTCTTCTACGAGCTGGAGGACGTCCGGTGGGCGTGGCCCCGGGGGGAATGGGGTGGGCTCCCCGTTACTCCTCCTCCGAGGGGGGTCTCGAAGCCACAGGTCATTCCCCAGCCGCCTCCTCACCTAGCCTCAGCCCCCTTTACCTCTCTTCCCGGAGCCCTACCAGCCCGCCCCTTCTTCGGTCATCTCGGCCCCACCGCCTTCCCTTTAACTCATCCACCCCTGCTGGTTGGCCTTGGCTTGAGCTAAACTGAAAACAGTTCGTGAGGCCGAGGTAAACGGGGTAGAAGATGCTGGTTGTGTGTTGGTGGCAGGCAGCCAAGGAGTTAAGGGGTTGGAGCTTGCGGCCCCTCTTGCCACCCCTTTCCCCTTTGCCTGGAGGTGCCCCCTCTCATCGCAGGGCTGGGGGATGGTGACCCTCTGCACCCCTTCCTCCCCCCAGGGACATCCAGGATCGCAGTATTATCAAGATCTATAGGAAGGAGCCACTCTACGCCGCTTTCCCTGGCTCACACCTCACCAACGGGGACCTTCGGGTATGGCTGGGGTGGCCCAGGGCATGGAGGAGGTTGGGCAGATGGGTCCAGGAGCAGTCTAGCCACTTGTCATCAGGGACCAGGGCCAGCTTTGGAGAAGGGAACGTGGAGGCTGAAGCAGAGGATGGCCTTCATTAATTGTGGAGTCCTGGAGGTGTCCCTCCCCTCATCTGCCGCTTTCCCTCTGGTCAGATCAGGATTTCTCAAATCTGCCTCTAAATATCCTAGGAGACCGCTCTCAGGAACCGCCCCTTCCTTCTTTGCTTTCCATCCCCCACCATGGGGTGAGCTGGAGATGGCTCCTCTCTCTGTTGCCTGGCCCTCTGCCACTTCTTCCTCCGTCCTGGGAGCCCTGACGGGAAAGGGGTCGAAGATGCAGTAGGAGGGTGGAAAGGCAGAGAACAGAAGGGACTTCCTCAGCGTCTCGAGGGCGGGAGGAGCTGCTGGCTCCTTAAGCGGGAGGCAAGGGATCCCCTTTGTGACCGGCTCGTGGGGTTCCGGGATTGTCTTCTGCACAGAGAGAGATGGTGTATGCGTCGCGGGAGTCGTCGCCCACGCGGCGCCTCAACAACCTGTCGCCGGCGCCACACCTGGCCTCAGGCTCGCCGCCGCCGGGGCTACCATCGGGGCTGCCGTCGGGCTCGCCGTCGCGCTCGCGCCTCTCGTACGCCGGGGGGCGCCCGCCCTCCTACGCCGGCAGCCCGGTGCACCACGCGGCTGAGCGGCTGGGAGGCGCCCCCGCAGCCCCGGGAGTTAGCCCGAGCCCCAGCGCCATCCTGGAGCGGCGCGATGTGAAGCCGGACGAGGACCTGGCGGGCAAGGCGGGCGGCATGGTGCTGGTGAAGGGCGAAGGCCTCTACGCCGACCCCTACGGGCTGCTCCACGAGGGCCGCCTGAGCCTGGCCGCGGCCGCCGGCGACCCGTTCGCCTACCCGGGCGCCGGAGGCCTGTACAAGCGCGGCTCGGTGCGCTCGCTCAGCACCTACTCGGCCGCCGCGCTGCAGTCCGACCTGGAGGACTCGCTGTACAAGGCAGCGGGCGGCGGCCCGCTCTACGGCGACGGCTACGGCTTCCGCCTGCCGCCCTCGTCGCCGCAGAAGCTGGCCGACGTGACCGCTCCCCCCGGCGGGCCCCCGCCGCCGCACAGCCCCTACTCGGGGCCGCCCAGCCGCGGCTCGCCGGTGCGCCAGTCCTTCCGCAAAGACTCGGGCTCCTCGTCGGTCTTCGCCGAGAGCCCCGGAGGCAAGACCCGCAGCACCGGGGGCTCCTCGACGGCCGGAGCGCCCCCTCCCGAGCTCTTCCCCGGGCCTGGGGAGCGCCCGCTCGTTGGGTTCGGGCCGCCTGCGCCAGCCAAGGACACTGAAACCAGGTGAGGGAGCTAGCGAGGCTCGGGGCTGCACGGTGGGGAGAGGGGAGACGGCAGAGTCTGTCTGAGACCCGGGAGTCCTTCTAGACCCGGAGTATCCTTGAGGGGTCACCAGAGTATCTTGGCTGCGGCAGGGCAGGCATTTCATCTGCCAGCCCCAAGGGACCGATGAGAGGGCCCCAGACAAGGGACCTGGAGACCTGGGTTTGCATCTGGTCCCTGAGCCTTAGTTTCCCCAACTAGAGTTGAGGCTAGAGCACAACTCTTTATTTAATGCCTTTCCTGCTCAGGCACAAAACGTGCCACCATGAGAGCTGTCCAGCACAAGGCCGGCTGAAGTCCACTGGGGAGGGGGTGCTTGTAAGAAGTGGGGATGAGAGGGGCACATTTCTTTAAGTAGCCTCCGAGTTGGGGAACTCTTGCCTATCATCCAGCTTCTTGCTAAGGGTGCAAGGCTGGAGGAGGTAACCATGGCACTGACCTGCCCCCCTCTGCCCTCAAGCAGCACCACTGAGAGGTGAGGAGAAATGATACATTCACATAGCTTTCTTGTGGCCTGTGTGCCAGGCACTGCACTGGGCACTGTTTATGCCAAATTGGGCAAACCCAGCTCCTGCCCTGTCTAGTGGGGGAGACACAGTGAAAAAAAACAAACAAAAAAACTTGTTCTTCCCTTGGGAGGGTGTACTCCTAAGGTAGTTGGGTACTCTGGGATGACTTCAGAGAAGAGGAAGGGAGAAGGGCGTGCCTAGCAAGGGGAATACATGTGCAGAGGTCCAGAGAGGCCTGGGTGGGGCCCATTAGGGAGCTAGTGATGAAGAGATGAGTCTGGAGAGGGAGAGGGTGACTGTCAAATGGGGAAGGGCATTTCCAAAGTTATGTGTGTGGGAGGGCTGTAGATTTGATCCTTAGGTGTTGAGGCCCTTTGAATTGTCTATGCGCTGAGGAGGAAATGGTTTTCCTCTAATTATCAATCTTAGGAGAGGGGGGCTGGGCAGGAGGGACCCCATGCCCAGCGATGGGGTTGATCAAGGCTACTGTCTTCCCTAGGGAGCGCATGGAGGCCATGGAGAAGCAAATTGCCAGCCTCACAGGCCTGGTGCAGAGTGCCCTACTGCGAGGTTCAGAGCCTGAGACCCCCAGGTGAGGTTCTTTTCCCAACACCACTGCCAAAGGCCTGTGGTTGGGGCAAGAGGAAGGGAAAGTGAGCAGCAAGAGCCCTGGGCTCAGCTCTGCCCATGTCTCATCATGGTGCTGGGGGTGAATCCCTTCCTTTCTTGGGGACGCCATCCTGAGACCAGGGGACTGGAGGAGTTTACGTTAAAGTCTTACCCAGCTTTGACGGTTGGGGCCAGCCTGGACCCCATGATGGCCATCTTTTCCCTGTACCACAGTGAGAAGATCGAAGGCTCCAATGGAGCAGCCACCCCCTCAGCACGTGAGTGACCCTTTCTCCCTCCCCCAGAGGTGCTTGCCCTCTATTAGCCTCTCTGGTCTTTCCCTAGTCTGTAAAGGGGCTACAACACCAGGCTTCAATGGGTAAATGAGTAGTCACCTTAGCCCAAGATGTCTCGCCTGGTGCTTTGCTCTCCTCAGAAAGGCTGACGACCACTGGTTGGGGCAGGGAGTCAGAGCCACGCTTCTCCCTGGGTACTGTGTGGGGCCACGAGTGGGAAAGAACTTACCCCGATCTCTCCCAGCTCACGATTTATTCCCTTTCTCCCATCTTTGTGGTCCCTGTCTGCAGCCTGTGGGTCGGGCAGCCGGAGCAGCGGGGCCACTCCAGTGTCCGGCCCTCCCCCGCCTCCGGCCAGCAGCACCCCTGCGGGGCAGCCCACTGCCATCAACCGTTTGCAGATGCAGCTGCACCTGCGTGGCCTACAAAATAGCACGAATGACCTGCGCAGCCAGCTTCAGCAATTGCGGAAGCTCCAGGTACCACCACCTCTCCGGGGCCCCGCCCCCTCAAACCCCGCCCTACCAGAACCCACCTTCTTGCCGAAACTCCTTCCCTAGAATCTGCCCTATCCCGAGTCCCTCGCCGTTTACTGGGCTGCTCTCCGAAACCTTCCTCGAACTCCCGTCACCTCGCTGAATCTCTATTCCCTCACCAAGCCACTACCCCTGGCCCGTGTCCCCCTCAGCGTGCCCTCTTTCCCTTTCCCTGAATCCTTCCCGCCCTCCTGGAGCCCCAGCGTACCCCACTGAGCCCCCTCCTCCTGTCAGTATCCCTCAGAGCAGTCCCAGCTCCTTCCCTTCTCCCCTTCTTTTTCCCCCTCCCCTCCCTTGGGCGGAAGCCTTTCCCCCAGATCCCCTCAGGGCTACCTTCCTGAGCCCATACAGCCTTCCCCAGCCTGACCTGCTTAGCAGATGGTCCTACCAGTCAGGAGCCTGGCATCCCTGTGCCCGCTCCTCGAGAGTGCCCCAGGGCCCATCAGGTGAGAATAATGAGTAGAGACAGGCTGGAGAAGGGGCAGAGAGTTGCCATCTGGGCAATGGGTAAGATCTCGGCTACCCCCACCATTGCCTCAACTCGGCCTTAGAACTAGGTTCAAGTGTTAGTTATGTTCCGGTCCCAGCCAAGGAAACTCTGTCAAACCACAGTGCTTGAGTCCTTCATCGAAGCCACAGCCCTGCAGTCCCAAGGTGGGCAGGGCCCTGTTAGGGTCATCTCTTGCCCTCAAATATCCCTTACCCCATTCTCCGGCCTCTATATTTCCCCAGAAACCTTGTCCTCTTCCCCCGACCCCTTCGCTGCAGCTAACTGCCACAGCCAAGCAGCCGCACCTTCCGCACTGCCCAACTTGGCACTCCTGTCTCCCTCCACCATCCCCAAGCCATTCTCCTCCTGCCTCTATGCTTCCCCAGAAAGTAACCCTCGGCCTGTGACCCCTACCACCCCACCCTTTCGCTGCTGCTCACGGCCGCAGCCGAGCAGCAGTATCGTCCGTGGAGTTCGCCCCGCGGTCGGGCTGTCCTCTGCCCGCCTCCTCCCAGCCCTCTCCCCGCAGCACGCCTCCATTCTCTCCCACCCCCGTCCACCGGCCCATCTGCGTCCCGCAGCTACAGAACCTGGAGTCGCTGCGCGCGCTGCTGAAGGGCACGGAGGCGGAGCTGAGCATGCGCGTGTCGGAGGCGGCGCGGCGGCAGGAGGACCCGCTGCAGCGGCAGCGCACCCTGGTGGAGGAGGAGCGGCTGCGCTACCTCAACGACGAGGAGCTCATTACCCAGCAGCTCAAGTGAGGCTGGGCGCAGCGGCTGCGGGGAGGGCTGGGAGTGCGGCCTCGGTGGCCTGCAACCTGGTATCACTGCTGCTGCTAAGTCACTTCAGTCGTGTCCGACACGGGGAGGCACAACTCCCTTCTTTCTGACTCCCAGGTGTCGTGGCTCTGTTCTGAAGCCTGATTTTCATCTCCTCTGTGGTCTGATGTCTCTGTGACCCACAAATCTTTGACCATCTGGCAGGAGTCCTATTTTCTTTTATTCTGGCTTGATGTCTGCTTTTGCTGTGGTCTTACTCCCTAATGGTCCAAGGTCTGGCTTCCCCGTCGTCTGCAGCCTTACTCTCATGTTTCCAGATGCCAAATTTCACTTCTGTCCTCTGCCTGCTTTCGTTCTGGCCTGTGATCCTTGCATACTGATCCTCGAGTAGAGTGTTCCAGTGGGCCAGCTTGGTCACCGTTGCCACCCTCACCCGCTCTTAGACCAGATACAGCCAAGGAGAACCCTCCTCCCCTCCTACTGCTGCTGAAACAGGGCTCCAGGAACAGAGAACACCCTGCCCCCAAAGACTTAGACATGGAAGGGTTAACAGAAGACAGTCCTCTGATCCAAATTTAGTAAATAGCTGTCTGGCCAAGATTCGATTGTCTGGCACCATTGCAAGGAGAGGCTGCCTTCCGCTGTCCATCCACTGAGTGAGCAGCTCCAGCCCCCTGCAGCTTTCCCTGGTCAGTCCCTGGGTCTGAGACAGAGACCCTGCTCCTCTGCCTGGTCTCCCTCTTGGCAGCACAGGGCATGAGGGGCCCGAGCTCCAGCTCCAGCTCTGAGCAGCTGGGCAATCAGAGCAGTTTCTGCCCTTCCCCGTGCTTCAGCTTCGTCACCTGTGCCCAAGGTTAAGCTTTTCACAATTCTTTCCAGAGGGGGCTTTGGCTCCTACGGGTCAACTACTCAGAACCAAGGAAGACTGCTCAGAGGAACCCGGCTTCCTCACCAAAGTCATAATTGGCTGTATCACTTGCAAGGGGCTCCTTGAGAAGGGTCCCTGCTCCTCAGCCTCGAGCCCACACAGCCTGGAGCCCACACAGCCTGGAGGTCCATGTGCATTTCAGTGATGCACAGGGCAAGATTGCCATGACCCCTTGTGGTTGAGATGAAAGAAGGGGCCATCCCACTTGGAAATAAGCTGGTGTGGCAGTCAACTGCATCACCCCTGCTGTGAAAGCTGAGTGACAGCTCCGGTCAGATCTCCAAGTAGACGGATGGCTACCACCCCCTGCCCCCGCACCCAGGGAATTCCATTTACCTAACTTACCTGTCCTCTTTTCCCCCTTTTTTATTCAGCACAGAGGAACTGGATTGGAATTTTCAAAGGGAACTGTACTGAGACATTAAAGGAAAATAAAAGGAAATATAAAAGTACAGAGGAGGCAGGAAGGATGAAAGAATGTATTTATGTTCCTGTCATATGAGTGTCTGGTCCTCAGCTTCCTGGGGCCTCAGTTCTCCAGGAATACACAGTCTCTCTATGCGTTGCCCTGCTATCAAACCCATTGCTCTGACTGCTCACTTTAGAGAGCTTGGGGGCTGATACATAGCTTCTGGCAGGGTTCTCCATCTACTTCGAAGGTGGCTTTTTGGGGGGAATCTGGACTGGTGCTGCAGTGGCTTTGGCTTGACTGGGAGGGGCCTCCCTGCCTAATTTCCTGCTGGCCCATCCTTACCCCCTCCTTAGCTTACCAGCCTCTGTCCACTTCCTCAGCTTCACTCTACCCCTTCCTTTTGCCCTGGCATCTTGCTGGAAGTTACAGCTGATTCTGTGCTCCACTCAGCTTGGTTTACTCATGTGTAGCTCTAGTCAAGCACGTTGTCTAGATGTTGCCCTTAGAGGCAGCCTCCACTGACTGAGACCTTTGACCTTTGGAGTGTAACATGGCCCAGCCCAGCACCAACTTTATAGGCATGTGACCCGTTATTCACACAGGGCACCATGCTTGTGAGGGCCCGTACTTGGTTCAATGCTCTGCTGATATTATCTTGAAATTCTTAATTTTTATACTAGGGGCAAAATCTTTATTTTGCTTTGGGCCACCCCACATTTTGTAGCTGGTTCTGCCCTGATCCTCACCTCTCAACTGTTCCAGAACTAAAGCTGGGTCTGGAAAGCCCCACCACTTTCTGATCCCAATGTCTAGACTTGCGCTGGTTTGGACTTTCTTACAGAGCCTGCTCAGGTTATGGGCCCCCAAACTTTGGCAGAGTGCACGATCAGAAGACTGAGGTGCTAATTGAGCCTAAGGGGGGCTTAGTGGCTTTCCTCCCTGCAGTCACTCAGGGACCCAGGCTAATGCCTTCCAATAAGGCACGTCTTCAATATGTGCCTTCCAAGATTACCCACAGGGTCATTTTCAGCCAACAGGAAGGGGAAACGAGTGCAGAGGAGCCTACATGGGAGGATTTTAGGATGCCAGACCTGGAAACAGCATGTACCACTTCCACTCATATTACATTGGCTAGACCTTATTTGAATGGCACTTCTACATGCAAAGGAGTCTGGGGAATGTAGTTTAGTATCTGAGCTACTTGTTGTTTAGTTGCTAAGTTGCGTCTGACTCTTTGTGACCCCATATGCAGCACATCAGGTTTCTCTGTCTTTCACCATCTCCTGGAGTTTGCTCAAACTCATGTCCATTGAGTCGGTGATGCCATCCAACCATCTCATCCTCTGTTATCCCCTTCTCCTCCTGCCCTCAATCTTTCCCAACATCAGGGCCTCTTCCATTGAGTAGGTTCTTTGCATCAGGTGGCCAAAGGACTGGAGCTTCAGCTTCAGCATCTGTCCTTCCAGTGAATATTCAGGATTGATTTCCTTTAGGATTGACTGGTTTGATCTCCTTGCAGTCTAAAGGATTCTCAAGAGTCTTCTCCAATACCACAGTTCAAAAGCATCAATTCTTCGATGCTCAGCCTTCTTTATGGTTCAACTCTCACATCCATATGTGACTACTGGAACAACCATAGCTTTGACTAGACGGACCTTTGTTGGCAAAGTGATGTCTCTGTTTTTAAATATGCTGTCTAGGTTTGTCATAGCTTTTCTTCCAAGGAGCAAGCATCTTTTAATTTCGTGGCTGCAATCACCATCCGCAATGATTTTGGAGCCAAGAAAATAAAGTCTGTCACTGTTTCCACTTTTTCTCCATCTATTTGCCATGAAGTGATGGGACCAGGTGCCATGATCTTAGTTTTTTCTATGTTGAGTTTTAAGCCAGCTTTTTCACTGTCTATCAAGGGATTCCCTGATAGCTCAGCTGGTAAAGAATCCACCTTCAATGTGGAAAACCTGGATTTGGTCCCTGTGTTGGGAAGATACTCTGGAGAAAGGAAAGGGTACCCACTCCAGTATTTTGCCCTGGAGAATTCTATGAACTGTATAGTCCAGGGGGTTGCAGAGAGTCGGACATGACTGAGTGACTTTCACTTTTCACTGTCCTCTTTTACCCTCATCAAGAGGCTCTTCACTTTCTGCCATTAGTGTGGTATCATCTGCATATCTGAGGTGTTGGTATTTCTCTCAGAAATCTTGATTCCAGCTTGTGATTCACCCAACCCAACATTTTACATGATGTATACTCTGCAAATAAGTTAAATAAGTGGGGTGACAGTATACAGCCTTGATGTACTCCTTTCCCAATTTTGAACCAGTCCATTGTTCCATGTCCAGTTCTAACTGTTTCTTCTTGGCCTGAATACAGGTTTCTCAGGAGACAGATAAGGTGGTCTGGTATTCTCATCTCTTTAAGAATTTTCCACAGTTTGTTGTGATCCATGCAATCAAAGGCTATAGTGTAGTTAATGAAGCAGAAGTAGATTTTTTTTTAAATTCCCTTGCTTTTTCTATAATGCAGTGGATGTTGGCAGTTTGATCTCTGGTTCCTTTACCTTTTATCTGGAAGTTCTCGGTTCATGTACTGTTGACGTCTAGCATGAAGGATTTTGAGCATAACTTTGCTAACGTGAAATGAGCTGAATCATACAGCAGTTTGAAAATTCTTTGGCATTGTCTTTCTCTGGAATTAGAGTGAAAACTGACCTTTCCCAGTCCTGTGGCCATTGGTGAGTCTTCCAAATTTGCTGGCATATTGAGTGCAGCACTTTAACAGCATCATCTTTTAGAATTTGAAATAGCCCAACTGGAGCTATTTGTTCCACTAGCTTTGTTCATAGTAATGCTTCCTAAGACCCACTTGACTTTGCACTCCAGGGTGTCTGGCTCTAGGTGAGTGCCCACACCATTGTGGTTATCTGGGTAATTAAGGCTTTTATGTATAATTCTTCTGTGTATTCTTGCCACCTCTTGTTAATCTCTTTTACTTCTGTTAGGTCTTTGCTGTTTCTGTCTTTTATTGTGTCCATCTTTGCATGAAATGTTCCTTTGGTATCTCTAGTTTTCTTGGAGAGATCTCTAGTCTTTCCCATTCTATTGTTTTCCTCTGTTTCTTACTCTGAGCTACTATTTGTATGTAAACTGGAGGTAATAATGGTTCCCACTCCCAGGATTTGTTGTGAGGATAAAGTGAGGGGCTGAATGTGCGCCTGGCACGCTGTAGGCACTTAGTACAAGATCCCTCTTTAACTGGTGGTGCTGACGCACAGGATTTTGGCCTTGGCTCCAGTGTGGTCTGTTTTTTCACCCACTAGTTGGATGAAGATATATAAAGCATGCTGATAAGATTTGTTGATGACACAGAGCTTTGAGGGGGAGCAAATCTGTTGGATGGTAGAACTGAGATTCAAAAGTTGTTCCTCCCTGGATTGTTGAGCTGATTTCCAACAGATGGGATTTGACAGGAATGTATGTGACGTCCTGCATGTGGGTCAGGGATATCAGTAACTCAGGTGCGGGACTGGGATGACCTACCTGGGCAGTAATTCCTTCTTTCACTTATTCATTCCTTCCAGAATTACTTACCAGACCTCTGTTCTGCTCCAGGCACCATGCCAGGTGCTGGGAATCAGAGATGAATCAGAAAGACAGGGTATCTTATTTTCTGCCTAGAGCTGCTTAGCCTAGCAAACAGGAGCTCCAGGCAGGAAGCAGACCCCTAACACCAAGTGTAAGGGGAGAGTTTCCCACTGGGACCTGGGGATGTGTGGGAGTTAGTCACACGTGTGCGCGGGGGGTGGGGAGGTGGTGGTAATGGAGTGTTCCGGGCAGCGGAAATGGCATTATAGAAGTCCAGGGAGAGGGACTTTCCTGGTGGTCTCGTGGATAAGGTCCACACTCCCAGTGCAGGGGGCCTGGGCTTGATCCTTGGTCAACGCAACTAAGCCTGCATGCCGCAATGGAGACCTAGCGTGGCAAACAAGAATGACCAACAGGGAGAGCAGCACATACAAGGACCTCAGGGAAATTCTGGATGGTTGGAAATAGAAGCAAACCAGATGGGGAGGAAGTGGATGTGGCTAGAGAGGAAATAAGAGCAGCCCCCAGGGACTGACCCCATGCATTAGCTCATTTAATTGCTTTTAGCTCATTTAATCCTCATAGTGGCCCCAGGAGGGAGGAACTCTTACCATCCCCATTTTTGGGGGATGAGGAAGCTGAGATCTGGAGACAGTCGGTAACTTCTCCAAGATCTCTTCTGGGTCAGGCAGAGTGCGGGTTGGAATGTGGATCTGTCTGACTCCAGACCCAAATTTTCAGCTACTACCCCCATGCCCTTTGTGGCTGCACTTAAAGAGTTTGGATTTTAGCCTCAGAATGTCGAGATCCATTTCGGGTTCAACACAGGCGGTGGTGACTTGGTCTGATTTACATTTCAGAAAGATGTAGGGTGTTAAAATGACACAAGCTCAGCATAAGCCATCTGAAAATAGGAAGCAGCTTTGTCATTGAGGGAAAGAGGCTGAGTGTCTGGATCATTTGAGAAAAGGTGGACGCCTCCCCAAAAAAGCACACGCACCTGCCTCCAGTTCTTTGAAAAGCTGCCAATTTCTCTGCTGTGTCCTTGGCTAATGAGAATCAGAGGGTGTGAGTCCTAGGGAGGGAGATTCTGGCTGATACTGCTAAAGATGAGAACTTCAACACAGGGACCTGGGGCACCTGTTACGGAGTGTTTCTGAAGTCTCATCTCTGAGGTCTGGCTCTCTGATTTCACTTTGGCTTGTGGCCTGGTGGATGGCTTTTAATTTTGATCTGACCAGTGGCCTGATTTGTTTCCAGCTGTTCAGTTTCAGGGGGCTGGGCTGGGGCCAGAGGGGCTGAAAAGGTCTTTCTGTGACTGCAGTGACCTGGAGAAGTCGGTGGAGAAGATCCAGAGGGATGTGTCCCACAACCACCGACTGGTGCCCGGGCCCGAGCTGGAAGAGAAGGCGCTGGTGCTGAAGCAGCTCGGGGAGACACTGACCGAACTCAAGGGTGAGCCTGGGGGCACCCCCAGCCCCACCCCAGGCATTGTACCCCCACCCCACTGCCTGTCCTCCCAGCTGTCCAGAGCTGCTCTCTCCTCCCGCTCACTCCTTCCCTTCGCCTCAGCTCACTTCCCAGGCCTGCAAAGCAAGATGCGGGTAGTGCTGCGTGTGGAGGTGGAGGCAGTGAAGTTCCTGAAGGAGGAGCCCCAGCGCCTGGATGGGCTACTCAAGCGGTGCCGGGGGGTCACGGACACCCTGGCCCAGATCCGAAGGTCATTCTATCCCTGACCTCCTATCTCTGACCTGCGATTTCCCATGGGGTCACACACCGGGCCCAGATCCCTTATCCCAACTCCCCGCAGAGGTCAGCGGTGTGCTGGCTGGCTCTGCACTTTGACCTGTCACCCCTTGCATGTTGCAGGCTTGGCGCTCCCATTTCCCAGATGCAGTCACCCCTCCCCAGGCCCTTCCATCTGTTCGGCAAGATCCCAGAGCCCCCCTCACACCCCGCCTCCTCCATGCCAGGCTTCCCTCCCAGGGAGCCACGACCCTGCTGACCTCACAGCTGCTCCCAACTCTCCCACCCCAGGCAAGTGGACGAGGGTGTGTGGCCACCCCCCAGCAACCTCCTGAGTCAGTCCCCCAAGAAGATGACGGCTGAGACGGACTTCAACAAGAGCTTAGACTTCGAAATGCCACCCCCTAGCCCTCCGCTGAACCTCCATGAGCTGAGTGGGCCAACCGAGGGGGCCCCTCCAGCCCCCAAGGCGGGCAACCCCACCAAAGGCCTGGACACTCCTGGCAAGAGAAGCATGGACAAGGCTGTGTCTGTTGAGGTGCTGGGCGCGGGATGGGGGGGCTGGGGCTAGGCTCACACATTCTCACCACCGACCTACGTTGGCCAGTGCCGACACGTGGGACTTGTTCCTGGGGAACAAGGCAATCTGAGAAGCATACTGAGGGTGACATCAGTCCTGCTAGTCAGGGAAGCATATCATAAACCTGTGATAATCAAGGCAGTACAAGAAAAGATTATGTGCTCAATGAAACAGAATAGAATGTCTAAAAGCAGGTCTAAATTTCTCCTGAGAGTACTTGGTTATGAAGGTGGCATTCCAGGCTCGCAGCAAAGGCATGTAATACTCAAGAGAAGCCCGAGGCTCGGATCAAATGGGAGGCTTCCTTTGCATACCTTGCATGTGTGGCTGAGGCCCCAGAAGTCCAGGAGCAGGGCAGCTGCTTCAGTGCTGACTGTTGGCCCTCCTCTCAAGGCTGCTGAGCGGGACTGGGAGGAGAAGCGGGCAGCCCTGACCCAGTACAGCGCCAAGGACATCAACCGGCTGCTGGAGGAGACACAGGCGGAGCTGCTGAAGGCCATCCCTGACCTAGACTGTGCGAGCAAGGCCCACCCAGGCCCAGCCCCCACCCCGGACCACAAACCCCCCAAGACCCCCCACGGCCAGAAGGCAGCCCCCCGAACGGAGCCCAGTGGGAGGAGAGGTTCAGGTATGGGGCAGGTAGGGGGTTGCAAAGAGCCCAGAGGAGGGGAGCCCCAGCCTCAGGAACTCTCAGGTTGATGAGGGAGGTGCTTGGGAGTGAAAATCTTTGTGGGTGGGCTATTAGAGAAACGGGGTGCTGGCCTGACCCTTGGCCACTCAGGAAAGATGGGATAGTGCAGGACTGCATCCAGGGATTTTCCCACAGCTGCTGAGAGGACCACACTGGGAGGATGAGAAAGTTCAGGCAGAGGGTTGTGCCCCTGCACGTTTTGTCCAAGCATGTGTGGCAGGAGCCAGGCTGTGCTGAGATGGGGTGCAGCCCTGAGGGATGCAGATGGGGTTCCTGTGCTCCCCAAGCCTGTGAGCTCACAGGGGAAGCAGAAACCCAAATAGGAAACAGCAGATGTCACTCATTCATTTATTCATTCTTGCCACTTGTATATTTGTTAAGTGCCCATTGTGTGCCAGGGCTTTCCCCGTGGCGCTAGTGGTAAAGAACCTGCCTGCCAATGCAGAAGACATAAGAGATACAGGTTCGATCCCTGGGTCCAGAAGATCCCCTGGAGAAGGGCATGGCAACCTACTCCAGTATTCTTACCTGGAGAATCCCATAGATAGAGGATCTTGGTGGGCTACGGTCCACAGGGTTGCAAAGAGTCAGACACGATTGAAGTGACTTAGTGTGCACGCACACGTGTGCTAGGTGCTGGGGATAAGGAGATGACTACTTTCAAGGAGCTGAAAATGTAGTAGGAGAATAATACTAACATCTGTGTTTATCAGGCACTTACTTTGTGGCAAGAACAACCCCAAATGCTTTCTATGTATTAATTTTTATAATTTTGCAACAAGTCCAGAAGGTGGATACAGTAATTATTCCCATTTTACAGAAGAGGACACTAAGGCTCAGTGTGGTTAAGTAATCTGTCCCAGGCCATACCCAGTGTGTAAACCAGAAACAGGAGGCAGGTGCTAAATGCTGTTCTGCAGGAGACCCTGAGAGGGCAGGAAGTCCGTCCCATGGGAGGGGGCTTTTCACTGGAGTCTTGCATTTCCCTGGCCAGTGAGAGAGGGCATTCCAGGGAGAAACATCATGTACCAATGCCTGGAGGTATGTGTTTGGTGTTGCTCAGCTGGGTCCAGGCCTGAGAGTAGCAAGCAGAGCTGAAGCTGAAAGGTTGGCAGGCACAGAGGTTTGGGGTTGTGGGGAATCACTGGGGGATCAAAGGAAGAACTGGGGGCAGGGAGAGCCTGGTGGGCAGGGTCAGACTCTTGCAATAGTACTAACTACTCTCTCTTGATGGAGGAAGGATGAAGATCTGTGCCAGGGCGGAGCTGAGGGGTGGGCGGGAAAGTGGTGGATTAGAGTAGCGATTCTCAAACTTGAATGTGCACGTGAAATCACCCAGGATCTGCTGGCATGTGGATTCTGACTCAGCAGCTCGGGGTGGGGCCTGAGCTTCTGCATTTCCAACAAGCTCCCAGGTGCTTCCAGTGCTGTTATTCCCTGGACCAGGCTTTGAGTAGAAGGGATGAGTGCTGTAAGCGGAAGAGTGACAGGGCTTGGGGCTGGATTGCACAGGGACGTAGGAGAGGAGGAGGGGCCTGTGTCCCTTCCCTGAGATTTCCCCTCTCCTCCTCCCTGGAGGAGGAAGCCAGGTTTACCCTAACCTTGGAGTCAGATGTGGCGCACAGACTCCAGGGTTATGGGTCCCCTGACCCCCAGCCCCTTGGCTGCCCGCAGATGAGCTGACAGTGCCCCGATACCGCACCGAGAAGCCCTCCAAGTCCCCACCGCCACCCCCTCCCCGCCGGAGCTTCCCCTCCTCCCATGGCCTGACCACCACACGCACTGGAGAGGTCGTGGTCACCAGCAAGAAGGATTCGGCCTTCATCAAGGTACCACCCCCCACCTTGGGTAGGGGACAGGTACATGGGGTTGAGTGGGAGGGATGCCTGAGAGGACCTCTGGAGACCCTCTGGAGTGTTCCCCTCCCTCAGAGGAAGTGGAAGGAAAAAAGGAGGCTGGCTGGTGGGGACTCTGCTTCTGGCTTGCGCTTCCTCCATGGGAAGGGGCCTGGTAGATGATGCGGAGCTGGGTGGGCAGGTGGGAGATGGTCTGGAAGGGGTAGGACCTAAGAGGTGAGCTGGCTGGAGGCAGACAGAGCCTGGTCTAATGAGGCCCGGGCCTTGCAGAAGGCCGAATCCGAGGAGCTGGAGGTGCAGAAGCCCCAGGTGAAGCTGCGCCGGACTGTGTCCGAGGTGGCCCGCCCGGCCTCCACGCCCCCAATCATGGCCTCTGCCATCAAGGATGAGGACGATGAGGACCGCATCATCGCAGAGCTGGAGGTGGGTCAGGGGTCCCCAGGTCATCAGCCAGGAGCCCCCCTTTTCCCCACCATGTGGATCTCAGGGTGGGGTGCTCAGGCTAGGATGAGGGGCTGGATTCCCGGCTCCCCACTGAGGCTGGTTCCGGACTCTGTCCTTGCCCCAGTTTCTTCTTCACTGTAATGGGGGAGGGGGTGTAAATCCCTCCCTGCATGTTTGAGTTTTTTATTGCAATCTCTGAGACCCCCGACTGCCCTGACGCCTCCTCTGCTCTGCGACCCCATCCCCTAGTATTCTGAGAACGAAGCTCTAACATCCTCCATCCGTGTGCCTTGAGCCCCTCTCAGCGCTGTAAGTCCCCAGACTCAAGTGTTCTCAGCGCCCCTCCCCGAGAGGCTGGAGACCTGGACGACCAGGGCCTCTGGGAAGAGATAACTCGCAGGGCAGAGTGACCAGTGGCCATGATGAGGGGTCAAGGAGTGAGGCTAGGGTCCCTGTGCCCGCCCAGGCCACCCCTCCTTCCTGTACCCCCTCCTCCAAACCTGCCCCCACCTTCTGCTCCCCAGGTGTTTGAGAGAAGCTCAGTGTCTCCCCTCCCCCCCACGCCCCGCCGCCAGCCGATCCCCACCTTGCTGTCCCCCCCGGACCTGGGCCCCCCCAGGGCCTCAGCCCCGGGCCCCACATGGAAGGTAACGGGCTGCCCCCACCTCTCACAGCGCTCTCTCTGCCTGTGCCTCCACGCTTCCTCTCCTCACTTCTCACGCTAACCCGCCAGAATGTGTCACGTGCCCGAGTCCCGCCGCTGCCACAGCCTCACCCCGTGGCCCACCCCTCCCCGCTCCAAGGACAGGACCCTTCCTTCCCTCTCGAGACTCCAGCAGCCTGGCATCTGGTGGCCCCTGGGGTCTGCATTTCCTTACAGGCTTGATTCCGAGCCTGGCCCCTGGTGGCTTGAGTATTTAATTCTGATCTACAGCCAGAGTTTTAGGTCTGGCTCGAAGCCCAGGTTCTGCGTGGGTCCAAGATTGGAGTTTGGATCTGGCTTGCTACATGACTTTAGGCCCAACTCAAAACCTGACTTCGTCTTGAACTCTTGCCCCTGCCCCCATCTCCCCACTCTGCTGCCTGTGCCAGGCGGGGGCTCTGTTTCTCCCCCTGGAATCTATGCCTTGTGCTGGGGGCCAGGACACCCAGGAGGAAGGCTCATTTACAGCCTCTCTCTCCACCCCATGGCCCCACCTGGTCACAGAGCTTGGAATGGAAGAAATCCATGCGCTTCCTTGGCTGCTGGTTCTGTCCTTCAGCATTGGGAAGTTCTACCTTCACTCTAACTCCAGTCCTTGCTGCTGTCCTGCTGCACTTATTTCCTTTTTATTCTTCCTTGGGAATTTGCGGGTGACCTGCTGTCTGCACCCCAGGGGACTTGCTTGGGGAGGGGGAGTCGGGGGGCAGTGGTCTGAGCATCTCTCCCTCTGCCCAGTCAGGTTGGAGCAGGAGGGCCTCTGGTCTGGGGAGGCACACACGTGGTCACCTGTCTTGTGTGGCTCTCTGGGCCCACAGTGCTGGCTTCCACCTGATCTCTAGCCTGGCTTGAGGCCTGGTGGTGCTTTGGCTCCCTGGCGGGGGGAGCAGATGGGCAGTGAACAGGTAGACAGGCTGTCTGCTGGGCAGAGAATGGGCATGGAGCAGCCCAAGGAGCCGTCTGGGGGTGAGTGGTGTGGCAGGGCTGCGCTGGGCCAGCTGTGCCCTCAGCACCTGGGCACGCTGCACCCAGCCACTACTCCTTTCTGGCCCTGGAAGCTCCTGAAGGGGCCCAGCGGGCAGAGCCCCTCCACTGGCCCTTCGGGCTGGCTGCCCCCTGCATCCGGAGGCGCTGGCAGGCAGTGGAGCCGGGTGGGCGTGGGCCGCCCTCACTGACTTCCCACTCTGCACCTTCCACATCCAGGTAAGCAGGCGGCAGAGCTGGGTGGGTTCCCTTGGGAGGGGGGCTGGGGGGTCCCTGCTGCCCCCCACGTATCTCCCCATGGCTCATTGTAGTGGAAAGAGCACTGGACTTGGAGTCAGACTTCCTGGGTTCAAGTCCTGGCTCTGCCACTAGCTAGCTGTGGGTAAGTGACCTTGAGTAAATTACAGGACACCCCCTCACACACCTGTTTCCTCATCTGTAGAGTGGTGAAAATAGCCATTTCATGGGGAACAGAAAGGATTAAAGATGAAGGCATATGTGGCAGTTCCTGGTATAAGACTCTGCTCAGAATTAGACCAGAGTTTACTCAGCTGTGGTAGGGTGATTGGGGGCCTCTCTCTGTGCCCCCATAAAAGCCAGAGCCAGGGACGCTCACACAGAGGCGGGTGCTCTAGCTTTGCCCAAGCTGGTGGCCGAGCCCTGCCCACTGTGGCTGTGAAGCCCTCAGAGAAAGCTCCAGAAGTAGGGGGTGGGGACGAGGAATCTCTGGCCTAAGATGAGGATGTCAGACCCGTTCTCCGAGGTCAGAGGCCAACACCCAGTCTCCACCCTCATGGGGCTGCGGGTCTCGGACATTCAGTTCTATGTAACAGATAGCTAATATCTATCAAACACTTACACCGTGCCAGGCACTGTTCCAAGCACATGCCCACGTGAGCTCATTTCATCCTCCACCAGCCTTGTGTCATTGTTACCCCATCGCATAGACGGGCAAACTCCGGGCAGTAACCATGAGACCTGCTCCCAGAATTTAACATGGCTGCTGAGAAGTAAACATGTAGAGTGGGACTTCCAGGTGGTCCTAGTGGTAAATAGCCCACCTACCAATGCAGGAAACGTAAGAAGCTCGGGTTCAATCCCTGGGTCGGGAAGATCCCCTGGAGGACGGCATGGCAACCCACTCCAGTGTTCTTGCCTGGAGAATCCTCATGGACAGAGGAGCCTGGCGGGCAACCAGTCCATAGGGCCACAAAGAGTCGAACACAACTGAAGTGACTTAGCACGCACGCATCTGTGCCTCTAAGTAAACTGGCATCTCTGCCGGGAGGTGGAGACGATAGGGTGTGGTGAAAAGAGGCCTGCGATCTAGTCCAGCGTTGTCTCTCACTTGTTGGGTGAACTCAGTCGGAACCCTCCCCTGCCTCAGTTTCCCAATCTGCGACAGGAAGGGACTGGGCTCACCCACATGCACCCTGCTCCCAGCGCGGGGGTGTTTGGTTACAGGGATCACACCCTCCCTCATCTCTCTTCTTCCTTCAGGCTGCCGCAGGCCCGAGGCCCTTCTCTGTTCCCCGGATCGTCTTGACGGAATGTGCTCCCATCCCTCCTTCCCCACCAGAGACCAGGCTTGAGGAACCCGGGCTTAGAACAACCCCCACCCCACGACCCCGGACTCTGGCCAGCGGCCTCCTGGGCCGGGATAATCCACCGGCCCCGCCAGGGATGGTGGCTGCAGCTTCCCAGGCCTGGAACAGCCCGATGCTAGAGAAGGAAGGGGCGGCCCTGAAGACACTGGTGACAGGCGACTGCAGCCCAGAAAGGGGAGGAGCTGGGATCCCCAGTCCCTGGGGACCTGCCCCAGAGCGGACCCAAGAACCCTCCACTGCGGAGACCCCCCCAGAGGAGACCCACAAGGACTCTGGACACCACACCCCACCCTGCAGTGGGGAGCGCAAGGCTCAGTGTGCTGCCATCACCCAGCGGATGGACAGCCTGCAGGAGACACTCCAGGAGCTGGAAGCCACTCTGAGCCAGATGGGCATGGCCTCTGCCACAGGGCCCCCTGGCAGCCCCCCACCTCTGCCCCCTGGTCCCCAGGTGGCTGCCTGCCACTCCAGTCTGTCTGTCTTCAGAGCAGGAGGGAGTCGGGGGCTGCAGGAGCACCATGCCAGCCCCCCTCCTCCTACTAGCCTCTCTCAGCCCCACCGCCCTCCTGGGAGCCTGGTGCCAGGCTGGGTTTACAGGCAGAGCCCCTGGCAGGCTGGGAAGCTGGCCTGCCCGGGGATCAGCCTAACCAGCCCTGTTGGGGACCAGGGCCTCTCCCCTTTGCTCTGTATCTGTAAACCAACAAATAAAGTTCTTTCCCCCTTTTCCATCCCCACACTCCCCTCCTCCTCTCCTGTCTGACTTTCTCTGTCTCTGTGGTTTCTCTGCCTGCGCTTCTGGATCCCCAAAGCCCTTCTGGGCAGGCCTGGTCCCTGTAGTTGTTCAAGGGGGCTGGACTGGTCCATCTCTAGGGAGACTTCGCCCCTATCCTCCCATTCAAAGGAAAATGTGGGCCTGGGGCTGCCAATCCTACTTTGTTGGCAATTATAAAGACCCCTGGGCTTTCCTAATAGTGCAGTTGGTAAAGAATCCACCTGCAACGCGAGAGACCCAAGTTCGATTCCTTGGTCGGGAAGATCTGCTGGCGAAGGGATAGGCTACCCACTCCTGTATTCTTGGGCTTCCCTTGTGGCTCAGCTGGTAAAGAATCCGCCTGCAATGCAGGAGACCTGGCTCAATCTTTGGGTTGGGAAGATCCCCTGGAGAAGGGAAAGGCTACCCACTCCAGTATTCTGGCCTGGGGAATTCCATGGACAGTATAGTCCTTGGGGTCACAAAGAGTCAGCCGCAACTGAGCAACTTTCACTTTCACTTTCATAAAGACCTCTCTCCCACATCTCGGATATGTTCTCCAGGGCCCAAGATGGAGCCCCTTGCCAGGAGTGGGAATGATGCCAGGGACCTTTACTTTAAAAACAATTCCCCCAGAAGGGCACCAGCTGCCCCTGGGCCACTCAAGGAAACCACCAAAGAGCTCTCACTTGGGAGTTCTGGGAATCTGACTGGGGTTCTGTCCTCTCCCCTGTGGGGAAGCCTTAACCCTGGCCTCAGAGAGTGGGCCTGAGTCCTGGATGGGGGTATGAAGCCGGGGAGGGCTCTCCAGGTCTCAGAGGGCCTACTGTACCTAGGGCGCCTGTGTGATCCCATCTCCAGCTCTGACCCTGTTCCTCTTCGTGCAGAGCGGCGGTGGCAGCGTGCCCCCCATGAAGGTGGTGACTCCAGGGGCCTCTCGGCTGAAGACGGCCCAGGGCCAGGCAGGCAGCCCCGACAAAGGCAAGCATGGCAAGCAGAGGGCCGAGTACATGAGGATCCAGGCCCAGCAGCAGGTAAGCCTGGGCGCCTCGGGGGCAGGGCCGCGGCCCCACGCAGCCCCCACCCCCACCTCACCTCCAGCCTCCAGCAGTCAGTTCTGTACACTCCTGCTGGGCCTGGCTGTCTCCTGCCAGTATTCCTGTGCCCACCATCCTGCGGCTGTCCAGGGAGGTCCTACCGGTCAGGACTACCCCACTGGTCCCTCAAACCATTTTCTCCTTCCTCTCTCCAGTACCAGTGCTCAGGATCTGGTTGAGAACATAGCCAGATCACTGATCACTCCTCTTGCAGAAGGCCCCTCACTCAGGGCCAGAGAGGACCATCTCCCCAGCTGCTCCTGGACAAGGCGGAGTGAGCGGACCCCAATGCCTGGGCCCTTCTAAGGCCGGTTCCCTGGGGTGTGGGAGGGGGCCTTTATTCCTGGTCTTCCTGCCACTCCTCCCCCTCCTCTGCCTCCTCCCCTCTGCTCTCAGATCCCACCTGCTCCTTGGCCCTCTGCTCTCAACTCAGCCTCCCTCTTAGTTTTTAGGCCACCTCCCAACTGAGGGAGAAGCCAGTCTTGCATCTCCTTTTCAGCCTTGTGCTTGGGTTGTAGTGGGGTGCATAGGAGTGGTGTGCCCTCTTTCAGATTAAAGGATGGTATGTAGAGGTGGCAGCCTCACCCTTGGCCCACCTGTGCCCTGATCAGAAGATGCAGGGTGGTCCCCGGGCCTAGATGTCAGGAAAGACCTTTAGTTCATTCATGTGGTTCAGTATTTCCAAGCAGTTCCTATATTCTAAGTGCTGGGTGGGAGTGGGGAAAGGAAATGTCCAGATGCTATGACTTGAAGAAGGTTCTAGGCTCAGAGGTAGGAGGTTAGAGATGGGTAAATCCAGTCACCTCCTTGACAGACCAGGGGACAGCTCAGAAAAGGAAGGGAATTTCCCAAGGGCCCACAGCAAGGTGGCATCAGAGCCAGGACTGGGACCCCAGGATCTCAAAGCTCTTCCACCACACAGCTCTGCAGCCACCTTGGGCACACAGGCCTGCGGGTTCTCTCAGAGTCCAGTGGAGATGGGCCAGCCAGGCCCCTCACTAGCTCCCCGCTGGCCCGCTGTCTTCCTCGCGAGTCCCCAGACACACCCCAGCCCTTCTTCATGTCACCGCCTTGTTCCTGTGTCCTGTCCAGGCTGGTCTCTCCTCGGGGTCTAGAACCGCAGCTGACATTCTGCCAGACACACATTCGCCCACTGCACACTCCCCACTCTAAGGAAGGGCCTTATTATTCCCATTTGACAGATGAGGAAACTGACGCTTTACCCAAAGTCACACGGCTGACAAACGGTGGAGGGGGTTTCAAATCCAGACTGCCTGACACCTCTGTCTCTCACCCTCCGCCCCTCCTGCCCCTCTACCCTGACACACATTTGCCTCAGTCTCTTCAGCGGGCATCTCCCTCCTCTGTAATTAGGTTCCCCAACTCCCCCGGCACCCAGCTCCTCTGCCTGCTGCCCTCTCTCCTGCCCCTCCAGTCACTTCCATCGCCTCTCCTCCATTCATTCCTCGGCCCGGGCCCACTCTGAGCCTCATGCCTGGGCTCTGGTGGCCTCTTCATCACTCTGCAGTCTGCTCACCTCTCTGCAGCCTGTTGGGCATACAGTCTGCCCCCCACACACTCATGGGACCCTCTTCTCCTTGGCATCCCCCTCCCTTGTCAGCCCTCACCCGCCTCCTGGCTCCTTTCTGGGAGACTCTCCTGTGCCCACCTCTTCACTCCTCTGTGCCCACCTTCCTCCTCAGCTTCTTCTCACAGCACACACTCCTCTCCTTGGGCACCAGCTGCCATCTCTTCTGGCCCAGGTCTCTCTTCTGAGCTCAAGCCTGCCCCCTTGCTCTCCCCTCAGGAAAGTCACCTGCCCCAGGCATCCACCCATGCCCCGATTGAGGGGGGGGTCTCCTGAGCTACCCCCTCCCTCAGGGACACAGTGGTTCTGTCTTCCCACATGACTGGTCTGGCTGTTTATCTCTCCCTTTCACTTCTCTAGTAAATGCTTTTTCTTTAAAAAAAAAAAAAAAAAAAAAGCATCTTCTCTCTAATGAAGTATTACATGTTTCTTGTAGAGGTGTTTTAGTAAAGAGACATCATAAAGAGTCGGAAACAAATCACCCCTTGCGTCAGTATCCAGTGCAAGCCTTCCTGTTTCCTGTGAATTCTGTGACCTCTCTCCTATCCTCCCAGACCCGCGGGGTGGGGAGGGCTATTTTAAAATGCTGATTGGGTTGTATCACTGCCCCAGCTTACCACCTGTGCCCTGCAGCCCCAGCTGGATTTGAAAAAAATCAAAACTCCCTCACTGACTGCCCTGACGCTTCACCTCCGTTCGTTCCAGGGCCCTGCATCACCTGGCCTTCCGTCCTCCAGCTGGGGCACTGCTCCTCCCAGCTCCGTTTGTGACCCTGGTCAAAGTCCTCTGCCTTCTGCAGGCTCTTTTCTAATCTGTACAATGGGGACAAGAACCCAGGGGCAGTCTTCTGAGCTCCTGTAATACTGGGTGTGGAAAATAGCTTCGAAAGCCACCGAGTGCTCTCCAAAGAGAAGGAGTCACCGCTGTGCTCACCTGTACTGTCCCTTTGGCAGGGCCAGGGGCTGGGCAGAGTCCTCTCCCTCACTTATTGTTCTAACACTAGGAGCTCCAAGCTGCCTTGGCAGTGATGAAAGGGAGAGGAATAGAAGCGCCAGGACCAGACACAGAAATTGGGGTAGAAGAGTGGAGAAAGGGGTACAACTGTGCCTGGTATTACAGAGAAATCAGGGGGAATGATTGAGGAAAAGTGCCTGGATGTCGTGCTCAAGGGAGTGGGATGGACTTTTCTGACGGTCGAGTGGTTAAGAATCTGCCTGCCGATACAGGGGACATGGGTTCGATCTCTGGTCTGGAAGATTCCACATGCCTCAGGGTGACTGAGCCCATGCTCCACAACTATTGATCTTGCACTCTAGAGCCCATGTTCCTCAACAAGAGAAACCACCTCAATGAGAAGTCCAAGCGCTGCAACTAAGAGTAGCCGTCACTCGTTGCAACTGGAGAAAGCTAGTGAGACAGACCCAGTGCTGTCTAAAATAAATACATACATTAAAAAAAAAAGATTCAGGGGTGGGATAAGAACCAGATTCCCAGGGGACGAGGATCAAGGGCTTGGTGTGGACATGAGAACTGAACACCCCTTCTTCTACTTGGGCTAAGCAGGCTGCTGAATATTGTGTATCTCCTTGGATGACTCCAGTGACGAGGCTATAATGAAGTGAACAAGAGGAGATGTTGAGGCACTCAGGGACCAGTGAGACCTGGAAGCTGGACCTCCCTGGGGAGAGGGACCTGGGGGTGTACAGTTTAGGGAGTCCTGTGAGAGGTGAACAATAGGCGCTATAGTTACAGGGGGCACAGCATGCCTGCAACCCACACCGAGTGGGGAGGGAGTAGAGAAGAAACGTTACCCCCTCTCTCTTCCCACCCCGTCCTAACCCCCATTGGCCAAACTCAACAAGAGGCCAGTCAGCCAAGGGCTGGCCGGGTTGACCAAACTGGCTGCAGAGCAGAAATCAGATTTGGGGATGTTAAGTAAAATAGAAAATAGCACTCCTTTCCTGTACCAATTTTAAGCATATGTGTCTTATTTAATGCTCAGAACAACTTTACATCTCATATGTGCGTTAACCACTTTATCACTGCTACATCCCTACAGCACCTAGAATAGTTCTCAGCACATGCAGGCACTCAGTAAATATTTGTTGGCTAGGTGAATGAGTGGTTGGACGAACGAATGAATTTGCCAGTGATCAGGCCCAATCCAAATGGAACTAGACAGTGCAGACTTGAAATATTAATATACTGATGATATAATAATAACAGCTTCCGTTTATTGCCTGCGTCCGGAGTGCAGGCACTGGGTCCTGGGCTCTGTGTACAGCATCTCAACCTGATTCTGATGCTGTAGAGTCTGTTATCCTTGTTTAGCAGGTGAGAACATGAAGATCCAGGGAGATAGCTGCCAGAGGTCGCACAGTTAGGAAGTGGCAGAGCTGGGACTTAGAGCCAGAGTTGCCGGGGACAAGTCCTAATGCCGGATTTTCTGCTGCTTTGGCGGGAAGCATAACTTCGTGGGCGCCAGCAAGCCTTGGAGAGCTGCCACTCATGATGGGGATGCTGTTGACGAGAACGTCAGGGGAGCAATTTTGGCCTCACTTGTGGCAGTTTGAGTAGTTTTAGCCACAAATAATAGAAACTCCAATTCAAAATGGCTTAAACAGCAAGGAAAAGTTTTATCAGAACAAGAAGCAGGGAGGCTCCAGGGTTGGGGAATTCATATACTCAAGGACATCAGGACCTGGGTTCCTTCCGTATTTTGGTTCTGTTGGCCCATCCTTCCACCCCCACCCCCAACACAGCTGCCTTCATTTCAGGGCTGTAAGTATACAGATCATTTCTTTTTTAAAGCTTGACTTTAAATAATTTATTTAATTTTTTTTTTTGACTGCTGGGTCTTGGTCATTGCAAGGGCTTTCTCCAGTTGCAGCGAGTCAGGGCTACTCTCTAATTGCAGTGTGCGGGCTTCTCATCGTGGTGGCTTATCTCGTTGCAGAACACGGGCTCTAGGCACATGGGCTTCAGTAGTTGTGGCACACGGGTTTAATTGCCCCGTGTCTTGTGGGATCTTCCCAGGCCAGGGATTGAACTGGTGTCCCCTGCATTACAAGGCAGATTCTCAACCATCAGACCACCAGGGAAGCCCCACAGATCATTTTAGAAACAGGAGAACCTTCCCCAGAGACTCCCAACTGATCTCCCCTCTCTTCTTATTGCCCACCCCTAGATCAGTCACTGGCTAGAAGGGAACAGCCTGAACTGCCATTGGTTCTATTCCCCCTTGGGCTAGAGGAAGCCCTGCCTCTTCTGGCAACCCAGTGCCTGATTCAGGCAAATAATAAGGAAGAAGGGCATGTGGGCCGGGGACAGTGGCACTGGGAATGACCCTGGAGGAGGCACCAACTGGCAGCATCAAGATGATCTATTATTACATGGGTAATGGTACTCAGTCATGTCTGACTCTTTGCCTCCATGGACTGTAGCCTATCAGGCTCCTCTGTCCATGGAATTTTCCAGGCAAGAATACCCTAGTGGGTTGCCATATCCTACTCCAGGGGATCTTCCCAACCCAGGGATCAAACCCTAGTCTATTGCATCTCCTGCACTGGCAGGCAGAATTTTTACTCTTAGCTACCTGGGAAGCCCCAAGATAACCTATACTTGCGTGGGAATCTGCGTCTCATAGCCTGGAGGGACAGGTCAGCATGCTGAGGGTGCCTGGAGAGGGCTAGACTCTGGCCCACAGGAAGGGGAGGGGTGTGGAGTTCAACCCTTTGGGTAGATCTGGCTAATGGTTCCAGTTTCCCCCAGCTAAAAGCTGACCATCTGTGTATGAGGTTTCTGCCTGTCACAAAGGCAAAGCTCTTTCTCTAGACATAATTAAGAGCAACAGGGGAAGACTGGCTGGCGACAGGGAAGCAATGAAAACCTTCAGAGGCAGCAGCTGTATCAGTTGGGAACTCTGAGCAGCACGGGACAGGGTCAGTGGGCACAGTTGGACACGTTCCCTCAGTTTCAGAAAAGTGGTGGGCACTCTCCTGGAGGGGAAGATGGCCTGAGAGGATGTTACAAAACAGATGCTCACTGAGCAAGTAGAAGAGGTGTCCATGCAAAGCAGGGGTGTCCACGTAAGCTGGTGACCGCTGCTGCTCCCTAGAGCTTAAAGGCCTTGCACCAGCTATGGGAGAATAGGGAGGGGACATCTTCCCAATGAGGACACTTCACCTGAGTGAACGCAGGAGTCAGGGGGCAGCACAAGCTGGGAGGGAGGTGTTCAAGAGACCAAAGTTTGGGACAGAGTGAAGCTCTTGACAAATGCTAAAGGGAAGGAATGGGGAAAGCTCGTAACTAGAGAGGCAAGCTGAGATCAAAGAGGACAGTCAGGAGGGAACCAACAGCTGACTTGGGACGCAGGGGGATGTGAAGAGACTCAGGAGGAAGGGGACCTGCCCCCTTGCCCACCTGGGTTAGGGAGAAAAAACTCTAAATGGTAAATGGTGGGAGAGGAGGGGCGAGACTGGAGCCTACAGTAAGTGACAAGGGAGTAATAGATCCACCCAAAGGGTTGAACCCCACACCCCTCCTCTTCCTGTGGTTGTCTTTAAATGAGTCCATCTCCAGGCCGGGGTACCGGGACCCCTCCAACACAGGCCATGCCAGGCACATGGGTTCCACAAAGGGCTGGATGATTTGAAGGATGTGGGGGCTGTGGGCCTGGAACCCTTCTGAGAAAGGAGTGAGCAGCCACAGTCAGGATAAAAGGAGATAGAAGACCCAAACAGTGAACTCATGCCTGGATTTTCATAAAGGGGAAAATGTAGACCGCAGACCACAGTGTGGTGAGCAAAATCCAGAGATAGTTTGCTGTGCACATGTGGGAAGAAATGTGATCAGCAACCTCAAGGGTAGGTTCACTGTCAGCCAGTCAGATGCCTGTGGTCACTTCCCTTCCCGGTGGCAGGGGGCACCTTGCTTTCCACCCCCACCCCCCCACAAGGCGTCTGATAGAGGCTGCCAAGCAGCCGGATAATTATGTAGGTCGAGGAGCAGTGGCGTGGCCATGCCCAGGCGGGACCTGCAGGACGTCTCTGGCAGTGTGCCACAGCTCTCTGCTTCGAGTCCTCGTCCCTCTTTTCTTTAATCAGGGCACTTTGGTTATCACACTGCTGCTGCTGCTAAGTCACTTTAGTCGTGTCCGACTCTGTGCAACCCCATAGACGGCAGCCCAGTAGTAGCTAAGGAAGGCTGGGAGGGACAGTGGATACAACCACAGGGAGAAAACCTAGTCTGTGTTACCCTAACCCAGTGATCTCAGAGTTAACTGTGCGGCAGGATCACTTGTGGCGCTGGCCTAAAATGCAGATGCCTGAGCTCACAGGACAGATGGATCCTGGGGCAGGGTCCAGGAATCTGAATTTGTAATTCATCCCCTCTAGGAGATGCAGATGGGTCTAGAACCCTCTCACATCTCCAGGACCAATGTAGGTGCCAGGGGTCTGCTGGAGGTGGGGAGGGGGCACAGCTGTTTCTAACTATCAGAGGTGACCTGTGAGTGCCAGACACGTCATGAGGGGGTGGCTCCCCATTACCCACAAGGCACAGCTCAAAGTTGGAGGAACACTTGTGGGGCAGGAGGTGGGGGTGGGCGTGGGGGTCCTGAGGGTTCCAGGAGGACAAGTTCACTCTTCAGCTTCCACCAGAAGACCTCCTGCTGAAGTTGGAAGGGGCCCTGGTTGGGCTGCTTCTCCCCTCCTGCCTCCCCTTTGGCAGCTAATGTTTCATGTCTTCCTTCCCTTCCTTGCCCTCCCCCTGTCCCCACTTGGTCTGGTTCTGCTCCCTGTCCTGCTCCCCATTCTGGTCCTGGGCTGGCCTTCCTTGTGCTTCTCTGGTCTCTCTTCTGCCTTCTGTCTTTCCTGTCAGTAACTGTGGACTTAACCACCCACCCCAGGCCCTTTGTTCCAACCCCATGTTCCCCTTTCTACCCCTGCTCTGGCACCTTCCTCCCCTGTCTCAGAGGACCACTCTCTCCAGATGTTCCTCTGGTTTCTGGTTTTTGCAGTTAATTTTCTCTTGGATTTGTGGAAATTTTTCATTTTTTAAAACTGTAGGGTAGGATAAATTGGGAGATTGAGATTGACATATAAACACTACTATGTATTAAAGATTGGGATTCCCTGGTGGATCAGATGGTAAAGCGTCTGCCTGCAATGCGGGAGACCCGGGTTCAATCCCTGAGTCGGGAAGAAACCCTGGAGAAGGAAATGGCAACCCACTCCAGTACTCTTGCCTAGAAAATTCCATGGATAGAGGAGCCTGGTGGCCTACAGTCCATGGGGTCGCAAAGAGTTGGATACGACTGAGAGACTTCACTTTCTCTCACTTTCTATGTATAAAACAGATAACTGAGAACCTAAAACAACTAACTGGGGGCCAGCACAAAGGCTCCCCTTCTTCTCTCTGACCCCAACCTCTGCTTTTGTTCTAGGCCACTAAACCATCTAAAGAGATGAGTGGTTCGAATGAGACCTCAAGCCCAGTCTCAGAAAAGCCTTCGGCTTCCAGAACCTCCATCCCCGTATTGACTTCCTTTGGAGCGAGGAATTCTTCCATCTCCTTCTAGAAGCTTCCTTATAACCCCAGCCCAGCCTGCCCTCCCCCTTCCCTGCCATATCTCTCTCTCCTCTGCTTCCCTTCGTTTCCACCTCATTGTCCAGAATCTCTGAAGGGTTTGCCATGGATGCGGCCCTCTCAGCTCTCTCTGACCATCCCCTGTTGGTGTTTTTGGTTTTTTGAATGATTCACTTTTGTCTTTTTTTTTTTTAAGGAAAGAAAAAAAAGCAAACCAGTAAAACTAAAGACCAAAACACACCACCTTCCCTTGATTTCCTATTCCAAAATGGCGCACTTCCTGTCATCGTCCTTCCCCTGTCTCTTTCCCCACACTCCCTCCCAGGTTCATCCTGAAGTTCCTGCACCCTTGCCCTCCCTTCTCACTCTCCCCCCACACTTCCCAAGAGCACTCCAAACAAACTCTGAGCCATGGAGACTTGGAGCAGCAAGACACCCCCTTTTCCCCTTTCTCAGAAACCTTCCTGGAGGAAAACCTGGACATTGGATCAACCCCAAAATCAGGCTAGAAAATTGGACGTAAGGAGACTTTGGCCCTGGAGGCGCCCCACCTGCCCACCCTCGGGACATGACTGAATTCTGCTGCTTCTCTGCTCCCATCCACTCATGCCCGGGTGGGCCTGGAGTCAAGACAGGTGGGCTGGAGGGGGAGGCCAGAGTCAGAGGGGCCTCAGGGTGGTGTGATGCCACTGAATCTGTGTGTCCCTGGAGAGGAGCTGGCTTCCCGGAACCACCTCCCTGCGGTGAGGAGCTGCCTGGCCCATGCCAGTGGGAGGAACGGGGCACCTTTGGACTGCTGGCTGTGGACGGTGGGTTGAGCAGACAGCCTGATGCTGGGGACACTGCCTTGGGAGAGGGCAGCCCCGAGGAGGGGTAAATCTGGTACTTTTAGTTTCCTAATTTAGCACTTTAAATGACATTAACTTATTTAATGGGGTGGGATGGACAAGAATGAAGGGCCTAGCAAATTAGACTTAGAGGCCTAGAGGGTGGGAAGGGTCTGGTTGTAAGGGAAGTGGGGGCAATAGAGAAGGGGTTGGTGGGGGGCAGCGAGGACAGCTCTGACCCCACAGGTGGGCTGACTTGACCTTTAACCATCCTCTCTGAGATTTGAGGGTTTTCAGGGAAGGCGTTAGAGGGTTTAAAATGGGGAGCTAGTGACCCTGGTGAGATTCTCAAGGGTCCTCGAGGCCTGACCAGCCAGCCAGTGCCCCCAACCTCTGGCCCATGGGCCCCTGCCTTGCAGAGGCTGTGGGCAGTGAGGCTTTTGGTTGGGGTCCTGAGAAGGGGAGGGAGAAATCAGTTTTGGCTTTCAGCAAACCCCGCCACCCGCAGGGCACAGTGAGGGGCCAGCAGGGAGATTCTGTGGGTGGGGGAGGAGGAGGATGGAGAGAGGTCCCCAGGGAGCAGGATTCCTGTTTGGAGCACAAAGTGGAGTAAGCACAGGGGAGGAGGGGGTTGGAATTAGTCACCCCCCGCAGAAAGCACAGAGAGGGGAGCCATTGAAGGAGCAGAACCTTCTGGGGCCTGGCGCCTGAGGAGAGCCAGGGGGAGCTGTTGAGGGTTGGGGAGGGAGGGGACACTGGGTTGTGTTACTTCATTTTCTTTTTTTGTTGTTGTTTTTGTTGGTTCATCCTTGTTTTCTAGCTTTGGATCATTTTTGTACAAAGGCAAGCAAGCCTTTTTGAAAAATAACAAAAGAAGAGGAAAAAAAAAATCCCTCCCCCCAAAATAATAACCCTGGAAAATAGAAAAAAAAAAAAAGGACCTCATAAATGATGCAATTACTTTTAATTGCAGGCAACTCTTTACATTTAAGTGAAGTGTCTTAACATTTTATATTGTTTTAAAAATATATTTACATATTATATATATATATAATATACGTAATATAAATATATATAAATATTTAAAAAAGAAAAAAAAAAAAGAAAACCACAGCACTCTCCCTGGCCGCTCTTTTGGCGGGGGAGGGGGCTGGAGGGTGGGCGCATCGGCCTGGTTTCTGTGGTCCAGTGAAATGGTTTGGTTTGATTCGGCTGTACAGAGACCCCCTGACTTAGGAGGAGAGGGGGAGTGGTGCCCCCTCCTCCCTCCACTCCATTGCCCTTTGCTTGCTACTTTTCCCTTGCCCCGCCTCCACCCTCAGCCCTGTGCCCTGAATGTTTGCCCCACCGTCATTGTCCTGAGTTGAATGTCCCTTTGTGGGGGAGGGGAAGGGGGCGTGTCCATCCATGAGGGGGCAAATGGAAGGAGTCGTGTGCCCCACCCCACCCGCTGCTAATGCGGAGCCCAGTGGAATTCGTACCTTTTACTTTGGTGCCAGCACATTTATAGGAGGAGTTGTGCGCAACTTGTGTGTGTGTGTGTGTGTGTGTGTGTATCCACTGGCACTAGTCCATTTATCGGTGTGCAGAGGAAAGGAAGCATGAACACGCACAGACATGACCTCCCGCATGTGTGTGCAGGGAGGCATGCCCACAGTGGTGCGTGTAACCAGCCTGGGCATTGGCACATGCGCACGTGCACCTTGGCATGGAGAAGCCTGGTGTGTAAGAACGTGTGTAGTATGTGTGTGCAGACGTGGCAGCTGTGAGACCTGTATGTGCACATGGAGGTGCGTGCGTGCATGTGTGTGTAGACCCCAAGTGTAGAAGCGCCTGAGTGTGTGTTCCCTCATCCCTGCACCACTGGTTCTGGCTCCCCTCACAAGCCCCCAGCCCCTGGGCCCTCTCAAAGTCCCCAGCACGTCAAAGCCCCCCCAGCTGCATGCGCCTCACTGCTCTGTCCATCAGTGTGTGCTTGACCAAGAAAAACCAAGACGTCTGGGGGGACCCCTGTACCTGGTCCCCCCAGCCCCTGCCCACTGTGCTGTGTTACTCGCATGGGGGGTTTCTCTCCCACCCCTTCCACAATATGCTGTTTCCCCAGGAGCCTCAGGCCTGAGGCTCTGCGAGGGGTCCCAGGTGGGACCCCCCCAGGGCGAGCCCGGCTCACACCCCACCCTGTCCCCCGTAGGGCCCATGTTGGTGTAGCAGTGATGGCTTCTGTGGGTATTCTGTGACCTCTGTCAGTGTAACTTGACAATTTCTAAATGGGAAAGGGTTGCTGTGTTTTCTCTGTCTCTTTTTTAATGTCCCTTTTCTTCCCCCATTTTCCTGCTCTCTTTCCTTTTTGGTTTTTCTAGCTGAGTGTTTGGGGCTTAAATAAAACTTGTTTCTTTTTCCTCTCCTGGATCTCCTTCCTAGAGGCTGCTGTCTCATTATTTCTCATCTTCACCCTGGAAGATGCTGGGGCGGGCGAGGGGAGGGGGAATTCCTGGCAGCCAACTGCCTTACGACTTAGCGGGCAGAAGGCTTAGCAGGCAGAGCGCAAAGTGGGAGAGGTGGAATCAGGGCCCGGGTTGGGGGGCTGTTGCTGCCCGCAAGAGCCCTTGAGAGCCAACATCTGGACGCTGGAGAGGAACACCGCTAACTCCTGGGGTGCCAGCCCTCCACCATCAGCGAGGATGCTATGGCATCACTGGCACCGGCAGGCGACAAAGCCAGGCGTGTTAGGCGTCTTCCCGACCATCATGCAGCACAGGCAGCGTTGGAGTCCAGCTCTGCCTGACTCCAAAACCAATGCCTTCCCCCCAGAACCGAGTCCAGTCTGCTTACCTCCAGCTGTTCCCTGGATCGGGCCTCAGCCTCCTGCCCTTTGGGTGAGCTGACCCTTTAATGGTCTCCATCCATCCTGTCAAGAACATCAGCTTTCAAACTGTTTTCTTCAGCTGTATCTCAGTAGGAAATCCATTTTACATCTCAGTGATTTAGACATGTCCACACGTACACAAACATCCACATATTTAGTGAAATAGCACCCGCTGTATACTCTGCTGACCTCCCTGGTGGCTCAGACGGTAAAGCGTCTGTCTACGATGCGGGAGACCCAGGTTCGATCCCTGGGTTGGGAAGATCCCTTGGAGAAGGAAATGGCAATCCACTCCAGTACTATTGCCTGGAAAATCGTAAACATTTGGTCACAGCCCACTCTGGATTTCATGACCCTTGAAAGGGTCAAAACCCACAGTTTGCAAAATACTAGTCTGAAGATTTAGTCTCAGTCACATTGCATTTCTGCTTTGTCCTCCTCAAAGGCCACTGGTTCCTCTTACACCATGGTCGCCTCTGAAATTGGAAGACCCCTGACAGGAGATTTACCCTAGATGCTGGTTGGCTGGGGTCCTGGACCCTGACCCTATAGCCAGCAAGCTGCCTGAACCCTTCCAGGCTACCACATCAGAGTCTAGCCTGCCCTGCCATCAAGTGGGCCAGCCAGCTGACCTGCTTTGGTTTTTCAGGTTTCCCTGGAATTCTGAAGGCTGTGCCACTGTCCCAGTGTGTTCTAATCATCCTTGAGGTTACACTTCTAGGAATTCTCCAGCGTGGCCAAGACCTGGGGTATTATTGGGTCACCTGTACCGTAAAACCATCCCTTCCATCCCATGAGATAATTACAATGGCCTAAGAACCACCCTTTTCCAGGCCTCGCTGGAACCCAGTCACACTTAGGTTGAGGATGTGCTTGCTGTCTTCAGGGAATGCCCCCTCCCTGGGTCACCCACCTGCCATGTAGCCCTTGAGGTCTGACTGAAAGTCAGACCCCACCCCTTTTGTCCTTTTTAAAAGGCAGCAGATCTTGCCTTCTCTCTCCCATCCTATTTCCAGCAAGCTGGGCAAGTAGCCAAAATCCCTTCATCTTCCAGAATCACCCCCATTCACCAACAGTTCAAGATCAAGTCATAAATGGGACCATCAGTGCATAGCAGGAGTTAGGCCAGGCATTTCATTCGTCCTTCAAATACCTCCCAGCTGTCTACTCCTGGCTGGGCACTGCTTACTGATTCACTGGGCCTATGACTCAGCACCTAGGAGGAGACCCAGCCAAAACAGAGGTTTCTGAGCAAAATCATGACAGACAGTGAGCCGTGCC
Organism: Bos taurus; assembly: GCF_002263795.3. NCBI lineage: Eukaryota > Metazoa > Chordata > Mammalia > Artiodactyla > Bovidae > Bos > Bos taurus. The sequence goes on along the minus strand of NC_037346.1, from coordinate 39,144,802 downwards.
CCAGGAAGGCAAGCAGGCCTGCAAAGGCGGTGGCTGAGTAATGAAGACCACCTCTGAGAGTGTGACCAGAGGCCCTGAGGTCACACTGAGGGCAGGTCTTCAGAATCGACAAGGGGATTGTCTGGGAGCTGGTGGCTGGGTGTCCCCCACAGAAGACCCTGAGGTAGGAAGTCATCTGTGGGTTCTAGAAAATGAATGAAACCCAAGTAGATTGAGAATTGGCAAGGGGGCACAGCGTCACAGGAGGTCTTGGTCTTGGACAAATGTAGCAAAGAAGGTGAATTTCTTCTCAGGCCATTGAACCAATAGGAGGGTCAAGTCAGAAGGTGACATGATCTGACACTGTTTTTCAGAGTTTACCTATGGCTGTGGTGTGATGAGGTAGGGTGAGGGCGGGGTGCAGATGACGGCTACCCGAACTCATTCACAGTGAACAATCTGATGGCTGAGGGAGGGGAACTGAGTCTTAGAGACTTTGTAGCTATAGAGTGATGGAGCTAAGACTCAAACCCATGACCCATCTCTCCTGTTAGCCATGCTTTCTTGGTGCTTTTAGTACTCATCATTACACATATTACGGACTTCCCAGGTGGCTCAGTGGGTAAAGAATCCATCTGCAATGGAGGCAATGCAGGAGACGCAGGTTCAATCCCTGGGTCGGGAAGATCCCCTGGAGACAGACATGGCAACCCTGTCTAGTATATATGCCTGGAGAATCCTATGGGCAGAGGAGCCTGGCTGGCCACAGTCCGTGGTTGCAAAGAGTTGGACACGATTAAAGAAGCTGAGCACACAAACACACGGATTAAGTGTTCATTTAATCCTTACCATATGGGCTATCGGTGTCATTACCTCCTGTCTACTGATGGGGAGAGTGACTGAGCAAAGGATTTGACTGACCTCAGGTTGGTCTCAGAGCCAGATTCTAATTGATAGTAGAAAGGGGGCTTCTTTACCAATAGGAACCTGGGAAGTCCACATATTTTCTCCCTCAGCATCTGCACATCTCTGAGTCCCCTGGGAATGTTCTTCCTCTTTGATCTCTGAGTGGCTTAGTTGTTAAGTCACTCAGTCATATCCGACTCTTTGCGACCCCGTGGACTGTAGCCCACCAGGCTCCTCCGTCCGTGGGATTCTCCAGGCAAGAATACTGGAGTGGGTTGCAATTTCCTTCTCCAGGGGATCTTCCTGACCCAGGGATCGAACCCAGGTCTCCTGCATTGCAGGCAGACGCTTTAACCTCTGAGCCACCAGGGAAGCCCCTGAGTGGCTTAAGTGACCCTAAACTCACAGGGCAGCAAAGCATCCTTTACTGTGCCAGGGCCTTGGGCCCAAGGCCACTGTACCCATTAGCTGACATAGGCTCCCTCAATATTCTCTAATGCCGACTGGTTGACAGCACTCTTAACGGCATCTGGCAAGAAGCTCCACCCCATATCCCTGGCCACGTGCCAGGAATTTCACTCAAATCCACAGACTCTCTGCTTCAGCTCAGACCCACCACTGTAGTCCTTCCACCTGCCCATGTCAGAGAAAAATCCTTATTCCTTTAATTCAACCCAAACAGATTTGGAGTTTTCCTATGAAGTATATGCCTAGCCTCATGCCAGTAGCACAGTGTCTTGACTGGTGGTAAGTTTTGAAGTTGGGAACTCTCTTTTTCAAGATTGTTTTGATAGTTCTACGTCCCTCTCATTTCCATAGGAATTTTAGGATCAGTTTGTCAATTTCTGCCCAAAAAGACCAAAAAAATGGGGATTTTAATAGGCAGTGTGTTAAATCTGCCAACTTAACAACATAAGATCTAAAACATGGAATATCCATTTATTAAGATCTTTTAAAATTTCTTTCAATGATATTTTCATTTCCTTGGTATAAGTTTTGCACTTTTATTAAATCTATTCCTACGTATTTTATTATTTTTGATGCTATTATAAATAGAATTGTTTCCTTAATTTCATTTTTAGATGGTTCATCACTTATAAAGTGGGGTGAGTGATAAAGACTTCTTTATTGAGGTACAATTGACATACAACATTGTGTCAGTTTCAGGCATACAACGTAATGATGCAATATTTGTGTATACTGTAAAACGATCCCCACAGTAAGTCTAGTTAACATCTCTCACCATCCATAGTTAGAGAAAATTTTATTCTTGTGATGAGAATTCTTAAGATTTTCTCTCTTAGTAAAGATTTACTCTTTTGCTTTCAACTATGCAGTACAACAGTATAATTAACTATAGTTGCCACACTGTACATTACATCCCCGGGACTGACTTAAAATATAACTGAAAGCTCGTACCTTTCGACTCCCTTCTCCCATCTCACCCCATTCCAACCCCCGCTTCTGTCAACCACCATTTGTTCTCTGAGATTTTTTTTTATTCCACATGTAAAGAGTGCATATGGTATTTGTCGTTTCTATCTGACTTGTCTCATGTAGCACAATGTCCTCAAGATCTATCCATGTTGTCGTAAATGGCAAGATTTCTTTCTTTCTATGGCTGAATAATATTTCATTTTATGTATATACAATGATTTATCTATTTATGGTATTTGGGCTATTTCCACCTTTTGGTTATGATGAACAATACTGCTATAAACATTCAGGCACAAGTTTCTGTTGGGACATATGTTTTCATTCCTATTGAGTATAAAGCTGGATGTGGAATTGCTGGATCATATGGTAATTTTATGTTTAATTTTTTGAGGAACCACCAAACTAGTTTTCATAGTAGCTGTATGTTTTGCACTGCCTCCAGCAATGTTCCAGGGTTCCGATTTCTCCATATCTTCAGCAACACTTGTTATTTTCTATTTTCTTGATTTAATCTTCCTGGTGAGTGTGAAATGGTATCTCATTGTGGTTGTGATTTGCATTTTTTAAATGACAAAATAGAAAAAAAGAGAAAATTAAACATTATAAAACTAGAAGTTAGTTATTGGAAAAGATTGACAAAACTGATAAATACCTAGTTAGACTGACCAAGAAAAAGAACTAAATATTTGTCAGTTTTGTTCCTGGTGGGCCAGTGGGCGGTGAATTCTGAGGTTTGGGGGAGAAAGGCTGAGCGGCCTGTGTTTTATCAAGAGGCCATCCTGCAGAGGCCGCTCTTCTGGGCCCCGGGGTCGGGGGGAGTCTGCGTGGTGGAGAAAAGCATGGGCCCTAGAGTTCTTGAGAATCTTGGAACCTAAAGAGAAAGGGGGGTACAGATCCCTCTAACAGTGACCAGGAGAAGGCAGTGGCACCCCACTCCAGTACTCTTGCCTGGAAAATCCCATGGACGGAGGAGCCTGGTAGGCTGCAGTCCATGGGGTTGCGGAGAGTCGGACACGACTGAGCGACTTCACTTTCACTTTCACTCCAAGAACCAGCTTTTAGTTTTATTAGTTTTCTCTTTTTTTTATATTTTCTGCTTCATTTATTTCCATTCTTTATTATTTCCACCCTTTGGCTTGTTTTGGGTTTAGTTTGCTTTTCTTTTTCTAGTTTCTTAAGATGCAAGGTTACGGTGTTGATTTGAAATCTCTCTTTGCCAGTATGACATTTACAGCTATAAAGTTCCCTTACAGAGCTAATTTAGCTGCATCCCATAAGCTTTGACATGCTGTGCTTTTGCTTTCATTTATCTTAAAGTATTTCTAATTTTCCCTGTGATTTCTTCTTTGACTCATTAGATATTTAAGAGTGTGCTTTTATATTGCCACGTTTGTGAACTTCCCCAAACCTTCTGTTGCTAACTTCTAACTTAATTCCCTTGTGTTTGGAGAACAAACTTTGTGTGATTTCAATCCTTTTAAATTCATTAAAATTTAAATTGTAATTTAAATGTTCTGGGCATGTTTTATGGCCTAGCTTTTGGTCTATCCTGAAGAATGTTCCATGCACACTTGAGGAAAATGTATATTCTGTTGTTGTTGGGTGGAAGCTTCTTTGGAGATTGTTAGATCTAGTTGGTTCATAGTATTGTTCACATTTTCTACTTCCTTATTGATCTTCTGTCCAGTTGTTCTAGTCATTATTGAAAGCGACAATGTCCAACTATTGTTTTGATTTTTGTTTGCTTGTTGGTCACGCCACACAACTTGAGGGGCCAAGGACTGAACCTGTGCCCTTGGCAGTGAAAGCATGGAGCTCTAACCACTGGAATTTTCTCCAACTATTGCTTCGAATTGTCTACTTTCCTTTCAATTCTGTTAGTTTCTGCTTCAGGTCCTGTTGTTAGAAGCATATATTGTTGTTGTTCAGTCACTCAGTCATGTCCCAGTCTTTGCGACCCCATGGACTGCAGCATCCCAGGCTTCCCTGTCCTTCACCATCTCCCAGAGCTTGCTCAAACTTATGTCCATTGAGTCGGTGATGCCATCCAACCATCTCATCCTCTGTTGTCCCCTTCTCCTCCCACCTTCAATCTTTTCCAGCATCAGGGTCTTTTCTAATGAGTCAACTCTTTGCCTCAGGTGGCCAAAGTACTGGAGCTTCAGCTTCAGTATCAGTCCTTCCAGTGAATATTCAGGATTGATTTCCTTTAGGACTGACTGGTTTCATCTCCTTGCAGTCCAAGGGACTCTCAAGAGTCTTCTCCAATGCCACAGTTCAAAAACATTGATTCTTCGGCGTTCAGCTTTCTTCATAGTCCAACTCTCACATCCATACATGCTACTGGAAAAACCATAGATGGACTATACGGACCTTTGTTGGCAAAGTAATGTCTCTGCTTTTTAATACGCTGTCTATGTCATAGCTTTTCTTCCAAGTAGTATGCATCTCATAATTTCATGGCTGCAGTCGCCATCTGCAGTGATTTGGGAACCCAAGAAAATAAAGTCTGTCACTGCTCCCATTGTTATCATATCTATTTGTCATGAAGTGATGGGACCAGATGCCATGATCTTCATTTTTTGAAGATCATTTTTTGAAGCATATATATTTATAATCATTTTATCTTCTTGGTAGACTGACCCTTTTATTCTTATAAAACATCCTTCTTGTCTCTAGCAATGATTTTTTATCTTTAAAGCCTATTTTATCTCATACCTGTATAACCACTCTGGCTCTCCTTCATAACTCTTTTCATCATTTCGTATCTTTTTCCATTCTTTCACTTTCAACTATTTTGTGTCTTTGAATCTAAAGTAGTGGTTTTGTGAACAGCATGTAGTTGGAGTATGTTTTTTAATCAATTCTGCCAATCTCTGTCTTTTGATTAGGGTGTTTACTCCACTTACGTTCAATGTAATTACTGATAAGGTAGGATTTATGCCATTTTACTGTTTTTCATGTCTTATGTTTTTGTTGTTTTTCCAGTCCTTGACTCCTTCTCTTTTTTGTGTGAAACATATTTTCTAGTGTACCTTTTTAATTCGCTGTTTTTTCATTTATAATATTTTGAGAGAGTTATTTTCTTAGTGGTTGCCCTGGGGGTTACAATTAGCATCTTAAGTTAAAACAGTTTAGATTAATACTAACTTAATTTTCATAACATGCAAAAGCTTTGCTTCATTATAACTCCATTCCCTCCTGACTCCTTTATGTTCTTATTATCATAAAAATTTGATCTTTATACATTATAAGCCTGTCAAAACAGTTTTGTAATTATCATCTTATGCAACTACCTTTAAACAATAGAGAGTTAAGGACAAACAATAGAAGAATTACAAATAAAGATGTTTATGGGAATTCCCTGGCAGTCCAGTGGTTAGGACTCCCTGCGGAGTCCTCCAATGGAAATTGTACAGGGCATAAATTCGATCCCTAGTTGGGGAACTAAAATTCCACAAGCCATGTGACATGGCCAAAAAATAAATAAATTAATTAAAATATTTATACTGCCTTTTATAATGCCTACATGTTCCCCTTAATGGTGTCCTTTATGTTTTCATATAGATTCAAGTTACCATCTAGTGTATTTCATTTCAGCTCACCGGACTCCATTATTTCTCATAGGGCAGACCTGCTAATGAGAAATTGCCTGCTTTTCTTTACTGGAGATGTCTTCATTTCTCTCTGGTTTTGAAGGAAAGCACAGGGTTTTGATCTGTCGTTGTTTAGTTGCTAAGTCGTGTCCGACTCTTTTGTGACCCCATGGACTATAGCCCGCCAGGCTCCTCTGCTCGTGGGATTTTCCAGGCAAGAATGCTGGAGTGGGTTGCCATTTCCTTCTGCAGGGGATCCTTCTGGCCCAGCGACCAAAGCTGTCTCCTGCATTGGCAGGCGGATTCTTTACCACGGAGCCACCAGAGAAACCCGGTTTTTGATCTATTCTCCCGCAAAGCCTACTATAGCATGAAGGAAGCCCAGTGGGCAGCAACCCTGACCTTATGGCTTTCTGGGCTTAGATTTATCCTGCCTTTACCGCTTATTAGCTGTGTGACCCTGGACAAGTATGTCATCTCTCTGTGTCTAAAGTTTCCTCACATATACAAATGGAGACAACAGTGTTGTGACCATAGCTCCAAAGAGTTTTGGAGGATTAATTAAGGACATATAAAGCCCTTGGGGGCTGGTGTGGGCCCACAATAACACTAGCTCTTAGCCCATGTGCCAATCAAAAACAACCTCTGGGACAGAGGTGGAAGAAGGAAGCAGATTTCAGTGAGCCACTAAGCTCTTCCCAGTTCCAAGGCTCCTCCCTAGGTTCTCTTTGATGACTGGCATCTGTTTTTCCTACAGATGGCTACTAGCATCATCAGAGGCAGCCTGAAGCTGGCAGGAGCAACTATAGAGACATGACATGGAAGAAAGCCCATCCCAAGTTGTAAGCTTACATATGTGAATAAGACAAAGGGCGATGACAGCTGGCCAGCAGGGAGGACCCTGGGCTTTTCCAAAGCCTCCTCTCTGCTGGCCAGCACCTGTGGACCATTCTGAAGGTCCAGACAGCCCTGAGAAGGAAGGTGCCTGTGCCCTTCCTGGTTTCTGCAGGAAAAGAGAGCAGGTGCGTGAAAATCTTCTGCAGTGATGAGGGTCAGCACCCTTCCGTCTTATCTTCTGTGCCCAAGTCATTGCTCAAGCCAGTCTTCCAGGACACCTCCAAGCTACCAGGAAGCAGAGGTTTGTCTCCACTAAGTCACCACCTGGCCCGGCCCCACTGCCCCCGCTCCGTGGGCCAGGTACCTCACTTTCAACCCCTCCCAGCCCCACTCTGTCCCTCTCCTCCCTCCCAAACAACTGAGACAGCTGACTCGTGCCTCAAGGAAGGCCATTTATTTCCAAGATATAGACTATACTGTTCAGACAGGACTTTTCAGAAGCAGGAAATCTTAGTTGTTGCCTAGAGAGGTGTGTCAAGGACACAGTGAAAGGAGACATGCGGACGTCGGGCGGAGGCTTATTCAACACTGTTACAACACTTTTTTAAATGAGCAAAACATCTTTAAAAATCCTTATAAATTCTTTATAATATGTTACACATTTAGAGACAATATTTACAATAAAGGATGAGGGAGGGAGGATCAAGAAATCTACTTTACAGCAAATCTTTGCATAAAACAAGAGGACCGATAGATGTGGCAGTGGGTTCACAACCCCCTGGGCTTCCCTGGGATGAGTGAGGACGTGGGTGGAGAGGCCTGTGATCTGAGATCTATTTACAGCTGTTGGGGGAAGAGAGCGCTGGGTCCTGCCCTTCCTGAAGGAGCAGCCCAGCGCAGATCCCATCCATCTATCTGTGTGTGTGTGAGTGAGTGAATGAGAGTGTGAGAGACAGACAGACACCAAGGATGTTTTCTACCCTCCCTCTTAAAGGGAAGAAGGTGGGGCCCGTGTGCCTGAGCTGTGGAAGGAGCAGGCACAGCTGGAAGAACAAAAAGCGGCAAGAGGTCTAGCAGGGGGACTCTGGACCCTCCCCATGGTCTGGGGCACAGGCAGCTCCCCACGGTCGTAATGTAAAGATTGGGAAAAGGTTGGTGTGGGGAGTAACCCTGGTGTCAGTCCTGCCTCTGTGGAAGGGCCCCACCCGCCTTCTCTGGCTCTGACAAGCAGCAGGGGAGCAGGATCCCGTGTGCAGGGAAGACAGGGAGCCCTGATGGGGGCGGGGGAGGAAAGGGGCAGGAGTGGCAGGAGTTGCTACTGGAAACACTTGGACAATGAGAACACACACTCGCACACACCACCCCGCCCCCACGGACACTATCGCCCCACCTCATCTCCCCCAATATACATACACACGCACCCCGCCTTAGCTGGCAGCTAGGGGCTAATGCGGGCGGGGAGGACAGAGGAAAGGCGTGAGGAGCCCGCATCACCCAGTGTCTTCTCCTTAGTCTGAGCCTTAGGGGCTCCCTATCCACACCCCATGGGCCGATAAGGGTCCCTAAGTGCAGACACAAGGGCCCAGAAGGGCACACTTATCCAGGGGACAGAGACCCTCACAGCCCTGCACGGAGTCCCAGTGGCCTAACCCTTCTCGGTCTCCTCAGCCTCGGAGCCCCTGCCTTCCACTCACACTCCGTGTCCAGCCCCGGCTTCTCCTCTGGCCACTCCCGACCAATTCCAGCGCACAAACCAGAGACACGGCCTCAGCGCCCCCCACTTGCACCCGGATGCTCCCATGGGCGACTAGAGAAGGGGTGCAGGCAAAGACGACTCCTGGGAAACCGGGGCGGGGAGGGGGGTGACGGGCGCGGGCGGTGTCACAGACACTGATGGAGGCGGGAGGCGGCCGAGCGGCGCGGGGGCTGGCTCTGCGGGGCTCCCGGGTCCCCGGGCGCGGGCGGCAGAGAGGCGGCGGTCGACGGGGCCCGCGCCTTGGTGGACTCCAGGCTGCTGAGGCCCGAGTCCTTGTTGTCGCTGTGCGCCCGCGGGCCCGCGGACACCGGAGGACCCCCGCCTCCCAGCTCCTTCCACTCGTTGAAGTTGAGGTCGGTCAGGGGGCTCTGCACAACCACTGTGTGGCGGCGCCAGCTGCTCCGGCGCCGCCGCGTCTCGGGGGACAGCGGCCGCCGCAGCCGCACGGCCAGCATGTCGTCGGCGGTGCCGCGGAGGCGCAGCCGCAGCGCCTCGAGGCGCGAGGGCCGCGAGCCCAGCGCCGCCGCCGCCGCCGCCACGGCCGCCGGGGGGCGCAGCGACTCCTGGCTGCTAGAGGAGGCGGAGCCCGGCAGCCCGGCGGCCGCGCCCGCGCCCTCGCCGTCCGCGCGGCTCCGGGCCAGGCGGCGCCGCGCCAGGGTGTCGCCGGGCATCAGGTGGTGCGAGCTGAACGAGGGCCGGCGCGCCGGGCGCCCCCCGGACCCTGCGCCGCCCTCCGTGTCCGTCTCCACGTGGCTCAGCTCGCTGCGCTCGTCGTCCGCCTCGTCCCCCGCGCCCGCCCGCCGGCCCCCGTTGCCCGAGCACACGCTGCGGTCCATGGTAGACAGGGTGGAGTAGCCCGAGACGATCGAGCGCGTGTCCGCGGCCGGCCGCTCCTCCGGCGCCGCCGGGGGGCTGAGGCGTCCGGGGGCCTCGGGGGCGGCGGCTCCCGGCCGCTGCCCCTCCGGCCGATCCTGGGCCCGCGGCGCCGGCGCCCCCGCCTCAGGCTTGTGCGCTTCCTGCTCCGAGTCGTCGTCTGTGCTGCTGCCCAGTCCCCGCGCCTCCCGCCGCTTCTTCCGCTTGCGGTTGACCGCCGAGATGAAGGAGATCGCCAGCATCTCCCGGGTGTACGGCTCCTTCTTGGGGGCCCATGAGCCCTGTGCGGGAGACAGGTCAATGTGCCGGGGGCGGCCTCCAAGCTCCAGACCCTACATCCCCCCCACACCACAGCACCTAATCTTGACAGGGCCAAGCCAAGCCCAGCCCAGCACCCGCACCGTCTGCTGTTCCCCGCCCCGCCCCCCAACCCCAGACGGAGGTCCCAACCAGATCCGCTCTAGAGCCTACCACCCCCGCCCCCTCAATTCTGAAGCCTCCTTGGCGCCTCCTCTGGTCTTAATCCAGACTCGGCTTTTTCCTGCGAGCTGGGGGCTGGTTTCTCACCTCGCCCCAACTTTCATTCCATTCTCCACATCCAGTGTGGCATAAACCCTTTTAAACTCAAGCTCTACTAATAACAGACTCTAAACAGCGAAATGACACTTGACAGTTTGAACCCATTTCACGTATACTATCCTGGGTTATGATACCAGAGCCTGCACCTTTCTCTGACCATAACTCTTCCTTCCCTTCCTCTCCACTCAGTCTCACCAGGAAACCTGCCTTTCCACCTACTCAGTAGGAACAGCCTCTCTGTGGCAACCCACCCAAGTTCATGTCCCTTCCCACCACACCCTAAGCATTTCTGTGGTCCCACCAGCACCCCGCTGGTGGCTCAGATGGTAAAGAATCTGCCTGCGATGCAGGAGACCCAGGTTGGATCCCTGGGTCAGGAAGATCCCCTGGAAAAGGGAATGGCACCCACTCCAGTATTCTTGCCTGGAGAATTCCACAAACAGAGGGCTACAGTCCATGGAGTCACAAAAAGTCAGAAAGGACTGAGTGACTAACATTTTCACTTTTTTTCCCCACCAGCTCTCCACCTCCACAATCCCCAACTCCAGATCAATCCAACCACCAGTTCTGCTGCCAAAAGTGGCTTAAGAATCCTGCACAACCTGATGGTTTGGATTGAAGCCACTTCCAAATTGTGATTTACAGCTGCAACGTGGGCAACTTTCTGCCACTGTTCTCACTGCTGAGCCTGTGGGTGGTTTTTGGTCCTGGCCTTCCATGATCCCCTAGCAGAGCCCAAGCTGCCCATCACTGCCTCCTCCACCTGGTTTTTAATCCTGCCTTTCTGGCCTCTCCTCTGTCTCCTGGGAGGCTCGTTTTCCTCTTCCTACCCCTTAAGAAGCCATGCTCTCAGGGCTCTGTTCTCAGCCCCTTTTTTCTTCTCTCTCCCTGGGAATATCCTGCCCCCGAGGTCTCCCTCTCCAACACCAAATTCTTTATTTCTCGAGCTCCATCCAGAACTCCTCTTCTAACTGCAAATCTGCCTCTACCAAGGGGTCTGCCAACACCTGAAACTCACCTACCTGGAGCCACATTACATTCCCTACCCCTGCCCTTGACTGCCAACATTCATGTCCTTACCTCAGGTGACTCTGACTCCTCCCTCTCCCCTCCTCCCTCTAGATTCTCCAGAAATGACTCCCAAAGTGGTTCATCCCATTATCCTGTGTTCAGACCCTCACTCTGCCTTTTCTAGACCTTTCTGCCCTCTCCAAAGAGGATTCCCTGCCTCCACCCTTGCCTCATCCTAGCCCCTCCTCCTCAAGAGCAGTCAGTCCTTCTAAGGCAAGGCAAGAATCTGACTGCCTCCGGCCTCTGCAGGACGAGACCCCCATGAGGATAAAGCACAGACACAGGGCCCTCACAACCTGCCTGAGGCCCCTCTGCCCTGACCCCAACTGAACACAGCCGTCACTCAGGCGGTTCAGACCCTTCCCTTGATAGGTCTTGCACTTTAACACTGGCAGCCCTTAGTTGTGCCCCGCTCCCCACCCTATTTATGGGATGAACTCTTAAGTCCACCTACTAGGCGCAGTGCAAACACAGCATCCTCTGTACAGCAGCCTCCCACCCAGCTCTCCCTTTGGCTGAGCTGGGAAATCCCTTCTCTACCTGTTACATAGACCTTTGAAAATACACATACAGCAGCTCTTTCTCACATCAGAATAGCTTTGTTTCCACATCATCTGTATCAAACCCTGAGTCCTTTGAGAGCAAGGTCGCGTGGCTCATGTTTGCATCCATGACTCCTAGTACAGTGCCTGTCACATAAGAGGCACTCGAGAAATGTTAAGTGATTAAACAAATAGGTGAACGAACGTAGGAAGCTCAGTAGACGCAGATGCTGGGACTGGTCCCCTGCTGGGCTGGAATGAATGACCTGCCCTGCCACCCGTCTCACAGGCCACCTTCTGTTGCAGCCACAGTATAACAGGCACACCTCAGAGATACTGCAGACTCAGTTCCAGACTGCAGCAATAAGGCAAATACCTCAATAAAGCAAGTCACATGAATTTTTTGGTTTCACAAAGCATATGAAAGTTATGTTCACACAGCAGTCTATTAAGTGTGCACTAGCACCATGTCTAAAAAAGTGTACGTAGCTTAATTTAAAAATATTTCATTGCTGAAAAACACTAAACAATACCTGTGCCTTCAGGGAGTCATAATCTTTTTGGAAAAGTAACATCAAAGATCACTGATCACAGAACACCGTAACGAATATAATTACCATGAAAAAGTTTGAAACAGCACAAGAATTATCCAAGTGTGAACAGAGACACAAAGTGAGCAAATACTGTTGGAAAAATGGTGTCAACAGACTTGCTCAACATAGTGTTGCCACAAACGTTCAATTTGTTTAAAAAAAAAAATAAGTGTAGTAGCCGTAAAGCACAAAGGAAAGTGTAAGAAAATGAGGTCAGCCTGCAGGGGACGGAGACACAGCGCTGCCTCCCATGACTGCCGCCCTCTCTCATATCAGTTAGCTCTGAGAAAACCGGAGTCTGTCAGGGATTCAGGATTCACAGGCCTGCGGCTCCTGGGCCGCGGCTGCCCACACTGTGTGACTCTAGAAGGCACCGCCTAAAGCTGTGTGAGCTGCAGCGCTGCTACAACCAGCGTGAGGCGCGTGGGGGCCTCTTCCCTGGCCTTCCTTCCTGGCCTGTGCTCTCTGGGAGACGTGAGAGACCGCTGGGCTCATCTGATCAAATTACACTCTCATCCTGGCGAGTTACAGAAGCAATGAGGTCAGAACGGCCACTTCTAGGGAATACAGAGGTCAGGAGGTTCACATATAGGTTGAGGGGTCAGTCCAAAAGAGGCTACAGGAAACCAGGGGTCTGGCATGAGCAAGGGGTGGAGGTGACAAGGAACTAAATTCAGGTCACTATAATTAATTTGCTCCCTGCCATAGAAGTCTTGTGATGGACTGAGCTCCCTGTCGCCAGAGGTGTGTAAGCAGAGGCTCTATGGAGAGGTTACAGTGGACTTCTGCACTAGACTAGAGCAGCCTTCCTTCCTTCTGGGCTTTCATCTGACATATAATGAACTAATGAATATTTATTATAAATAATGAATATATAATATATGTATATATATGTTGATATATAATGAATATAATGATTAGATAACATAATGTGCTTGGTGTCAGGCACACTGATTTTTCTGGGACTCAGCCAGTGCTTAGAGATCCAGAAAGAAATAAGCCCAGTTTGACCAGACAACATTTAGCTGATTTCACCGACTACTATGGACAGAACTGTTCCCCACCCCCAAATTCATATGTTGAAGCCTTAAGCCCCCAGTGTTATGGTACTTGGGGCATTGGGGAGGTAATTTTATATGCGGTCATGAGGGTGGGGCCCTTATGGCTGCATTAGTGCCCTTATAAGCAGAGAAACCAGAGAGCTTGCTCTTCGTCTCACATGCACACCTGTTCACTTTCTCTTTGCCATATGAGTACATGGTGAGAAAGCAGCCATCTACGAGCCAGTTCTCACCAGAAACTGACCGTGCTAACACCTTGATCTTGGACTTCTAGTCTCCAGAACTGTGAGAAAATAAATTTGTTTACACACCCCTGGCCTTCAAGCTCTAACCTAACAGTTGAGCAGGGCTCATCTGGGGCAGGCATCCTTGCCCTACTGGGCAGGCTCTGGAACAGGCAACTAGCTGCCTATGAGACCTGGTTCAGAGAACCAGCTTAGGCTTCGTTGTTTTCAATGTCATTGATTTCTGTTCTTATCTTTATTATTTTCCTTCATTTGCTTTGGGCTCTGCAAAGACCTTAAAAACAATCATTATATCACTCATAGTTGTTGTTAACCCCATTTACGAGGGTAGGTATTATCCTCATAAATAGTATGAGGAAGCTGAGGATCTTAAAGAAGTTAAACAACTTGCCTAATGTCCCAAAGCTACCAAGTGGTGGAGCCAGGACATGGGCCCACAACTGTCTGTGCTCCTAACCAGTAGGCAACACTGCCTCGGGCCACCAAACTCCCAAGCCAGAGCCTCTACTTCATCAATTATCTCCCCAAGCACTGCCAAGGTGAGCGAACTCAGCTTACCCTGGACACTCAGGTGTTTCCCACCTTCCTTCCCAGTGACTAGCAATCTTCTTCAAGATTCTAATCACAACTCTCCCAATTGTTGTGACCAAAAAGCAAGTGGGCTGGCTTGTACAGGGATATAACTTTCAGAATTGCTGTGGCACTTACCTTAGACTTGGCTGAACTACAGGTGGTGGAACCTGTTGGTAAGAAACAAAGGAAAAATGAAAGTTGGATTGGGCAAGAGAAGGCTGATTCTTGTGAACACAATTCCCTCTCCTCAACAGCTTCAGAAACCAGGGAGTTCAGAACCCTGAGCTCTCCCCAGGTCCTGGGAGCGCGGTGGACTTCTGATGTCATTTCCTGGGGGATAAGGATGGAGTGGAGAAGGATGTCAATCACCACTTCCTTTTGAAGCAGGAAGTGACATCAGGCCCCTGGACCTGCATTTGCCCAGGGTTAAGGGCAAGGCGGACTTTTCTTTGGCCTCTCCCCTCCCCTCCTGTCCCTGTTACTCTGAAGCACTAGAGAGAAAACGCCAAACATCAGATGCAGTTCACAGAAACCACCACAATACACAGCAAATCACAGATGCTCTGGAAAAATGGAGACCACACAGTGCACAGAGAGGGGCGCTCTATACCTACCCTCACCCCCGACTTCAGGGACATGAGAGGGCAGAGGGACCATGTGAATGATGGGGCACAGGGCAGACAGGAAATGGGCAGGGCAGGAGGTAGGGAGGGCTGGTGATTACAGCCTGGAAAGCGTCTACCTCCAGACCAGAGGTCAGGCTGTCCTCAGGGGCAAAGGCCCTGTTTACTATCAGAGTTATGAAGGAATGTGGGTTCCAGTCCCTTATTAACACTGGGGTGGGGAAGGACCCAGAAATAAGTCTTGCAGTGCTGTCCCCAGGACTGGGGAAGGAGCAGGCCCACCCAAGGATCTCTGGGGGTCTGAAGGGGGGCAGGTGCGGTTAATCCACACTCTCCAGCAAGCAAGTTAGATGCCTCCTCCCCAGCCCTCCCCTGCACACAGTGAGAGCAGATGGGCTGACCACACAGCGACACACACGGGCAGGAGAGTGGCAGCAGGTGATTAGAAGAGACGGGGGGCTCCTCTCGGCCATCCCCACCCCCACGTCCTCTGGCCCCCTCCCCAGCCTGCCTCTTGCAACTAGGGGTGCTGTGGTATGCCTCTGTCAGAGACGCAAGGGGGGAGGTCACCCACAGAGTGGGGAGTTAGTGGCTAGAGCCAGAAGGCTACCCTCTTGTCCCTGGACTCCTCTACTATGACAGCCAGACCCCTGGGAGCAGGACTAGGGGCTGAGTGACCAGGGGCTCTGATTTCGGGAGCAGGAAGAGCCAGCCTTCAGAGGCGGCCGACGCAGGAGCTATAGATGCAGAGAGGCTTCTGGGATGGCATCACTGAAGTCTGGAGATGCTGGGTCCCACTACCAGCCAAGCCTACTCCACCCAGATAATCAGAAGTGGCCAAGCTCAGCACAAAGAGAAAGCCATAGAGTAGGGGGGCCGGGGGGCTGTGGAGGGCAGCCATGTGGTGCCCAGGCTTCCTGGCAAGGGGACCCGACTTGGCTCTAACAAGTGCTTCCTTCCTCCTGAGAAGGGGCTTTCCGATGGGAGACCGGTACGCTGTTAACAAGCGTGGGGAGCTGGACTGTAGGGGAGAGGTCCTCACCGCCCTGGACAGCTCTGCCTGTCCCTTGCCCCATGCCTGCCCAGCCTTCTTATAATCACCCGCCACTGTTAGTGACCGAGGTCGCAATGCCACACTGTACCCTTTAAATCTCCAACAGGTCCGCTGGAGGAAGGAAGGGAGGAGAAGAGAAGAGCAGGATCCAGGGGATGGGGGGAGAGCACAGGGAGAAGAGGGAAGAGGGGAGGAGGGGTGCAAGGAGAAAAGGAAGAAAAATTAAAAAGAGGCACGTGCCCAGGACACAGCCCTCGAGAAACAAAAAGCTCAGGAAAGAAACCGGTGAAAACAAAGGTCCTACCCAACCCAGGGCAGCCGAGGAGGCGGAAGCCCCCGCCACAGCCCAGCCCAGTGGTGGGGCAGGGAGGGGCCCCGTGGGGCAGGAGCAGGGCAGCTGGGCGCCTGGCCAGGCATCTGGGACCCTCAGGAATGCAGATCCCATGGCCTCTTCACCTCTTCCTGGGCCCGTGCTCTCACCTGAGCCTGGCTCTCCAGGTGGCACTGTCCTGCCAATGTTAGGCAGGAGGTACTCGATGTTTGGCACTGACTGAGGCTCCTTGTCATCCACGGGAGTCTGCAAACAGGAGAAGGGTCAGGCCCACGGCCTCAGATGGGTGACTGCAAACCCCTTGGAACGGGAAACCCTGAAGACAGGGCGCAGGTCTCCTCCATCAGACTGGGGCTCACCGGCTCAGGGAGTGTTCCCTCATCAGCCAGGGACTCCAGGGCAGTCCTACATGTCCCTGCCTTCCCCACACCTTGGCTGAACCCTAAAGGCCTCACTGCTCCCTCCACTGAGGGTAGGGTCTGTGTCTCCGCCATTAGACTGGACCTTCCTAAGCCCTCTGTCCTCCTCATAAGATTGGAGGGCAGGGTCTGTCTTTGCTACTGGACTCAGATTCCTTAGGGCATGGCCTCTATCTCCCCCTCAGACTTGGGGTTCATGAAAGTGAGGGCTATATCTCCCATCAGACTGGAGGCTCCTGAGGAGAGGGCCTATGCTTCCTCCAACAGACTGGGATGTCCTAAGGGCAGGAACCTTCTCCTGCTTCAGACTTCCTGCCCACCCCACCCACCTGGGATGAGGACCCACCACCAACCTGACCCCACCCCACGGCCCCTCTGCATCACTCACTCTCTCTCCCTTGTCCTCGCTGTCGCTGAAGAACCAGTCTGACTGCAGAGGAGACAAAAGGAAGTGATGGAATCAGCGTGGGAAGGAGCTGAGGGAAGACAGGGAGACAAGAGCTCCCAAACTGCTCGGTTCAGAGGACCCACTCAGGCACCTGATGGAAAAGTTGGGACCCAGTGTGGAAAGGAAACACAGCCTGGAGTGGGAGAGGGTCTGAGTACAGAGAGATGCCCGGCTCAGGACAGCTTCTCTCTGCCTGTTTTTCACCACGCACAGTCCCTGCGCATCACCACAGCCACTCCCTACTGCAAACCAGAAGAGAGGGGTGCAGCAACGCCATCTAGTGCCAGCGAGTTCCGCTGCAGGGAGAAGGCCAGCCCCCGCGGCTGTAGCTGTGTGTATCCCACCCCAGGCTGGGGTGGGTGCCCCAACCCCAGATAACAGGGTTGGTGCCCCCAACCCCAGATAAGGCAAGTGCCTACAGTGAGGTGTCAGGAGGTTCCCCGAGGGTCAGGCAGGCAAGGGTGTTCTCATACATGCCAAACAGAATAGAAAATAAAAATCGCACTCAAATTTATTTTGATGATAACACCCTAAAAGTTTTCTGAAAACCGAAAACATTGCTTACATGTGAACAGGTATCAGCCTTAACTAGAACTTTCGGCAGCAACAGATACAAGATGACATGAAAGTAATATTTTTTGATGTGTTTCTGAACTAAAATTTAAGAGATTTTTAATCTAGAATTTTATATCTTGCTAAACTCTCATTTAAATTTGAGTGTGAAATAAAGCTATTCTAACATCAGAAAGTTTGCTACGTGAAGATTCTCTTAGCTGAGCTCATGAGCAAGTAAATAAATAAATCCAGGAAAGAATAGGAAGTTCTAAGAAGTAAAGATGGATAATAGTGTAGAAAAGTCAATTGTTATCAAACTAAGCAATGATTGCACACATACATATACAAACAGGCACCAAGTATACCCGTGACAATGTGGACTTCAAATTCATAGGGAGGAACTAGTGACAGGTGAAAATATACTAAGATACTCGACTCTTAGATGTGGTGGAAGGAAGACGTGGACACTGATAAACTTTAGAAATTGATAGTAAAAATTCAACATGACTACAGGCTTTTTGCAATTGTATCATTCAACATAAGTATGGGTTTTATAAAATGTGTGAGTTTTATATCAGGAAAATAAAATCAACCCATACAAAGGTAGGAAAGAAGATGCCATTTAAGATGGCAGAAATAAGTCCTGACAGTACAGAAATTACAAAAAGTAAATGAGCTAAGCTCACTAACTGAAAGTTAAAACACAGGGAGTATTATTTATATTTATGGATATCTTTATACTTAAAATTAGCATGTAGAAGGTGGATTGAAAAGACATGCGTTAGCCTATTTTAGAGTAGTAATTATTGGGGGCTGCAGAGTGGGCTTTGGAATGAAGGGAGGAAACAAGGAGACTTGCAAAGTTGATTATGACCTTGGGTCACGAACTTCAGTTATTATTCATCATAATCAGGCATATGATTAACTCAAATAAGCAGCGCAGAACAGGAACAAGGAAGAGACAGAGGAAAAAAGAGATGACGAGGGGGAAACGCAAGATCTAGAGTCAGTCACTCAGGGCTCCAGTTCACCTGAGGTAAACCACCTCTCTGAGTCTACTTACTTATCTTTAAAATGGGCATGATACATGAGTATCTACTTTGAGAACTGTGCTGCGGATTAAAATAAAATACCGTATGGCCGTTATCGAAAAGACAAGAAATAACAAGTGTTGGCGAGGATGTGGCAAAAACCCTTGTGCGGTGCTGGTGGGAATGTAAAGTGGTGCAGCCACTATGGAAAACAGTATGGAGGCTTCTCAAAAAATTACAAATAGAATTACCATATGACCCAGAAAATTCACTTCTGGGTATTTATCTGAAGGAAATGAAAACATATACGCACCTCCCTGTTTGTTGCAGCCTCATTTACCATAGCCAAGACACGGAAGCAACCTAAGTGTCCATCAATGGATGAATGCATGAAGAAAATGCAGTCTATATGCCCAGCAGAATATTACCCAACAGTAAGAAAGAAGGAAACCTTGCCATTTGAAGCAACACGGATGGACCCTGAGGGCATTATGCTAAGTGAAATTCAAAGTCAGGCAGAGAAAGACAAACACTGTAAGATCTCACTTACATGTGGGATTTGAAAAGAAATAATCCAGGCTCATAGATACAGACAACTGATTGTTGGCTGCAGGGGAAAAGGGATGGGGAGGTGACTGAAATGGGCAAAGGTGGTCAAAAGATATAAACTTCCAATTGTAAAATGAATAAATAAGTCGTGAGGATGTAATCATGGCGACTACAGCTAATAACACTGCATCGTATATTTCAAAGATGCTAAGAGAGTAGATCTTAAAAGGCTTCATCAAAGAAAAAATTTTCTATGTATGGTGTTGGACATTAGCTAGACTTTTGGTGCTGATCATTTCACAATCTATACAAATATTGAACCATCATTTTGTATACTTGAAACTAATATGTCAATACATCTCAATTTTTAAAAAAAGCGAAAAAGAAATACTGTATGTAAAGCATTTAGTACAACAAATAGTGTATAATAAATGTTAGCTATTACTAAAAGGTGCAGTTCCTAGAGACAGACTGTCTAGAAGGAGCCCTAAAAACCCAGCCTCTAACTCAGGTTTAAGAGTACCTGAAAGTGCTCTGAGAACCCGGAAGGCTACAGGAAGCTTCTGGACGTCTACGGGAAGCTTCCGGATGGCCCGTGGTTCTCTGGAAGAATTCACACTAGCTCAGGCCACCCGCTTTTGCACATGCCGTTCCCTCTGCCTGGAATGCTCATTCTCCCTTCTCTGCCTGGCTAACCCTAGTGCCTTTCAGGAACTCCCTGACTCTGGTTGCAGCCCTGCACCCAGGGCTGGGCTGGGTCCTTCCATGTGGCTTCCCTGGATATAGCCCAGAAGTGCTGCCTTCACTGGGCAGCGTGCCTTCAGGGCAGGGTCTGAGCTCCATTCACCTCTGTGCTGCCAGCACCTGCATTTGTATCTGGTATGGAACAATGACAATGGTGGTGATGATGGCAATGGTGATCAATAAGCTAACCCTTGTATAACACTTACTACCTGCCAGGCACCATTCTAAGTGCCTTACAGATAATAACTCATGCAACCCTCAAAATAACACTGCGAGACAAACAGGTGAGGAAACAGAGGCACAAAAAAGGTAACTAACTTGTCCAAGGCCCCACAGCATATAAGGGGCAGAACCAGGGTGCAACCTCAGGCAGACTGGCTCCAGGGCCAGTATCCTGAGCCCCTGCATCAGTACTTCTCAACTGGGGTGACTGTGCCCCTCCAAGGGGGCATTTGGTGACATCTGGAGACACTTTCAATTGTCACAAGTGGAGGGAGCCTCCTGGCATCTGGCCAAGAGATGCCACGAAACATATTATCAGCCACAGGACAGCCCCCAACAAACAATGGTCTGGCCCCAAAGGTCACTAGTGCCGGGTTGAGAAGTTCCAGTGCACGCACAGTAGGAATCACCACGTTTGCTGAGTGAATAAATGAACAAATGCCTCAGCATGGTCTTTGTTTCGGTTTTAGCTAGCTTAGTAATCATGAGTATGAGCTGGCTGGTGACTTGCTGCCGGGTGGCTGAACACTTAGGTTTGGTTATAACTCGGCCATATCTTGCTGTGGGACCCTGAGCAAGTCACCATTCCTCTTCAAGCCTCGGTTTCTACTCTCTGTACAATGCAAGGTCAGGTCTCATAACTTAAGGCCCCTTCCAGCTCTGCTGTCCAAAAATTCCATGGAACACAGAACCCCCGGGCAGGGAGGCAGGGGTGGTCACAGCTGAACCTCCCAGTGGGACGGGAGGTCATGTCACCCACGAATTCCAACCACCCACTCACTGGCCAGGGGCTCAGAGCCAGAGCAACTGCTGCCACAAATTCTGCCCTGCCTGGGCTCGGGACTACACTGGGATTACCCTGGCTCAAGAGTCTCTGTGCTAGACAGACTGGCCAACTTGGGTGGGTTGGCTCAGTGGGCTCAGTGTGAATGAACAGGCAGCTCACTTTCTTGACAATTGACAATCATCCAGGGCTGATTACTTTAATGCCAACGGGGCAGAAAATGGAGAGGTGCATGTTTGGTCATTCCCCAGAAATGATTTCCTCAGTGGGAATGCCCAGACTGGCATAACCTCAACAACAAATCATTCATTCATTCATTCATTCAACCAATACTGAGGGTTCACTCTATGCCAGGCACAGGGTCAGAGCTGGGGTTACACCTATGAAGGAGACCAATGTACTCCACCTCCCACACCCTACCCAGAAAAGATGCTGCCACTGGCTGGGGATGTCCCCCTGAGACCCTAGGGTAGGGGAAGTGGACACACTTTGGGCCTCCCATCTCCCTGAAGGTCCTGACTCTCCAGCTGACCAAGGCTTTGGGCTTCTTTGGACTTCGCTAGGAGTCAGGGGGCCAGTCTCCCTCTCTTCCTCACTACCTTCCCCACCAAGCATACACTCATGGGGGCTCCATGGGTTCCTCGTTTGGGGAGCTGAACTTTTCCAAGGGAGGAAAGCTTCCCCATACCAAGGCCTCATCAGGATCTCTGACACTGCCCAGCAGCCTTGGCCTCCCCAGCAGCTCTGGAGTGGGCCTCCGGGCTGGTGGTCCCAATGTTAGAGTGAGAACAGGCCTCGACATACCCTCCTATGGCTCAGAGCTCTGACACCCAGTGAAGGAAGGAAAGGAGCAGGCAAGGCCAGCCGGCATGACCAAAGTCTACCCACAGCCTGACTCGGCTAACTCTGACCACCTCGCTCACTCAAGAGCCAGCTCTAGGGTGGACCCAGGAGTCGGCCCTCCCATTCAGTGGGGAGTAAAGCAGAGGAGTTGGTCAGACAGACCTGCCTTCAAATCCTGAGGCTGCTACTTAATAGCTGTGTGATCTTGAAGAAATCGCTTTTCCTCTCTGAGCCCCAGTTTCCTCATCTGTAACAGGAGTAACATGACCTGGCTTATTCCCTTCCCTAAAGTGTCTATGAGTTGCCGTTTCCTACTGCAGGGGATCTTCCTAACCGAGGAGTCGAAACCACATCTCCTGCATTGGCAGGTGGATTCTTTACTACTGAGCCACCAGGGAAGCAAACCCTTTTTTTGACCAGTTGCCCATCTTATTTCTCCTGGCAGGAGGGTTTTGATTCCATTCTTTGTGGGTTAAACCACAGGTCCCACCAAGATTTGGAAATGGAAAAATCAATGATTCATAAAAACATCTCTGAGTGCCCCTAGAAGGGGGCAGTGCTGCCCTGGGTTTGGCGCTTAAAAAAAAGAGAAAAAAAAATAAAAAGCCTCCTGCGCCTTCTGCTGGCCATTCTGGGTTCTCATCCTGTGGTGGATAATAAGACTCCTTAGAAACCACAGGCTCTTGTGGGGCCTCCAGGCAGCCTTAAGGAGGAAGGTGACCAGCCCAAGACACGGAGACCACGCAGCCAGATCCTGCCCCAGCCCATCATCCGCCCTGCCCCATCTGCCTCCCATTCCCCAGGGAATCACCATTTTTCCCTTAAAGTCTCAGTGGGCCTGCAGGGAGAGTGCTGTCCCATCTGTCTGCCCAGTTCTGCTTGGACATCTCTCCCGTGGGTCACCTTCTGAAGGCACCCCGCTTCTTTCAACCCTTCTGCCCTCCAACCCAGCAGCAGCTCTCCCTGACCTTTCTCCTCCCTCTGTCCCACACACACATCCTGGAAACTCAGCGGCTCCTGGTTGTCCCGCTGGGGACAGGCATTCAGGATTCATACCTGCCTGGCCTTAAAATGCAGGCTACTGCTTCTGAAGGGCCTCCTGCACCCCCGGAGCATTTTCCACATCTTTCCCTGGGCACACCCACCCCGGCGAGCAGGAGCCAGGGCCCAGGGAGGCCACTTACGTGCTGGATCAGCGTCTCTACAATCTTGTAGCGGTCAGGCATGTGGGTCACCATATCTGCCATGTTGTCCTCAGACGTCCTCACCAGCGTCGGCCCGAAGACCAGGGCCAAGTTCCGGGGCTCCATCTGGGCAGGGGAGGGAAGCGGATCAGTGTTAGTCTCCCTGTGAGCTTTGACCTCCAGGCCCCTGGGCCTCCCTGACTCTGGGCCCCTCTGGCCCCCAGCCCGACCACATCCTGAGCTGGTCCTGGCCTGGGGCCATGTGCCTCCTTGCTGGGCATGGAGGTGCCTGGTAAGTAGAGAATAGGCCCCACTCAACCCCAGGCCCAGCTCTCACGGGCAGTTCCCCACCTGCACACCCGTACTGTCTAGCAATGGGAGAGGCCAGAGTGAAGACCCACTGGACGTCCCAAGGGTGTTTTGGACTGGCAGGAATCCTGTATGTCCCCTCATTCTACCCCCCTGCGGAACTAGAAGATATAGGGGTTTGCTTACGAAAACGCAACGCAAGGGACCCAAGCTCAGTCAGAGGGTAGATTCCACCAGACACAGAGTCTGAGGCTCTCCGCCTCTGAAGACCCTCAGAAATTCAGGAGCCGGCTCAGGAAGAAGTACTGGCCAGTATGTGGGGGCAGCGGGACAGAAGGACCCCCTAGGTCGGAAGGCGGGGCCAGTGAAGCCTGAGGTTACCTGACCTGGAGGAGCTTACTGAATAGAATATGCTGAGGAGACCCCACTAGGCTTCCCTCCCCCACACTTCAAACTGGAGCTGGACCCACCTTGTTTTTCTCTGAGTGGTCGGCAATGGTCTTCAGATGACTCACGAGGAATTTGAGTGTTTCATAGTAGTGTCCTGGGAGATCCCGGATCTGGGTGGGAGAAGGAAGGGGCATGGGACCAGGCTGTGATGGCTTCCACCTCCCCACTGCCCCTCAAAGGGGCTCCGCTGCCATATCTCAGGGGGTCTGGAACCCACTCTCTAACTGTCCCCCGGGGATAGACAGAGGAACTGAGGCCCTGAGGAGAGAAGGGCTTGCCGAGGTCACGGGGGAAGCTGGTGGCACTGGGCTTGGGCTGCTGGGGCCGCAGCGCTCGCCTGTCCAGTCTGCCCTTCGCCCAGCAGCAGCCCCCTCCTTACCAGCTTCCGCAGCGTCTTCAAGCGCTCCCTCGAGTCTTCAATGCGATTGGCCTCGATGAAGTCGTTGTATTTGTCTAGAACAGTGAGGATTCTTTAGAGAGGGGGGCTTCCGGGCTGAGGAGGCCCTGCGGGGAGGTCATGTTTGTGCTGAGGTTGTTCAGTTGGTGGGAGGGGGGCTCCAGGGCCCTAAGTTCATGTGACCAAACCCACCGCAGCTGCCCTCAGGGGTGCGCCTGACCTGGAGAAGCCCAGGCGTGCTCGTTTGGGAAGAAGTGAGACCTCAGCTGCCTGTTGACCCTGGAGAAGGGGTCCCTGCCCCAGGCTCCAGGACAAGGACACCACGAGGTTAGAAGACAGGTTACCTAGAAAGAGGGAGGGCCCTTTCAGCCTCCAAACACTCCTCCCCATCTGTATCAGGGTTCCCCCACCTCCCCTCAGAAGAAGTCCACGGGGAACTTTAAAAAAGGGAACGTGGTAAGTTCATCCTGAAATACACCTGGATGAGAGAATGTGCAAAGACAGCCAAGAATATTCTCCAAGGGAAGAATGATGAGGGAGGACCTGCCAGTGAGAAACTGACACGGACTAAAACCATCGTACAGCTCAGGCAACGTGACGCTGATGGAAAGGGGAAGAAGGGTCAGAACTGAAAGGAGGGAGACAGGCCCTGTGGATCTACAGGAAAAAGTGTGTCCGACTCTTCGCGACCCTCTGGACTGCAGCCCACCAGGCTCCTCTGTCCATGGGATTTTCCTGGCAAGAACACTGGAGTGGGTTGCCATGCCCTTCTCCAGGGGATCTTCAAGTCAGTGGGGAAGGATGGTGGTGTCGATAATGTCCTGCGGACTATTAGCTATCTTGTCGGGAAAATAAATCCATTTCTAGCTCATGTAATACACAAACAAATCTAACTGCATTACAGAGTCAAAAATAATACTTATTCAAGTATTGGGAAAAATAAGAAAATATTTTTATAATCATAAGGTATTCCTAAACACTCATGTTTACGTATGTATCTCAGCACAGAATCCATTAAAGGTTAATCTCCTAGTAATGACAGAAGTGAAAATGAAAACAACAGTGAGATGCCATTTCCCCTCTCTGATCAGCAAAATTTTAAAATATTAATAACATCATCCAGTGTGATGGGGACGTGGGAAAGTATCTTACACCACCAGCGGCAGTGTGAGCTTGGGTCAGCTCCTCGGCATGCAACTTGACTTTAGCTTTCAAAAATGCTTTCCAGGACTCTGACCCAGCGAGTCCATGTCTAAGAATCTACCTCTGGGATCCTGGTCCAGGCATGCAGGGACACAGTCAAGAAAAATCATTATAACGTGTATTGAAATAGCAAAAATGTGAAGGCAATCTAAATATCCATCAGTAGGAGAGTGATTGAGCTTCTCAGGTGGCTCAGTGGTAAAGAATCTGCCTGCCAAGCAGGAGACACGGGTTCGATCCCTGGGTTGGGAAGATCCCCTGGAGAAGGAAATAGCAACCCACTGCAGAATCCTTGGCTGGGAAATCCCAAGGACAGAGGAGCTTGGTGGGCTACAGTCCATGGGGTACCAAACAGTCAGACACGACTCACCAACTAAACAACAACAAGGGGAGTGATTAGACAATTTACTGTCTATTCAGGCTGGGAAACACTATGTGGTTGATTTAAAAGGAAAACAAGGTCGAGCTCTTTGTACTGACATGAATGAATCTCAAAATTAACGAGCCTCCTTCTGCTGAGAACCACGCAAGCAGCGGAGCCACTCGCTCACAGGACTCCTGACAACTGGATGTGTCTGTCTTGTCCCAGCTCATGTCGGTGACAGCAGATTGGGATCCTGAAGCCAGCCATGGCAGGAGTATCTATACTGTAGAAACTGGAAAGTGCTATCATCGCAGCTTTATTCCTTTCAGAGCCAGATGAAACAGCTACCAGCATCACCCAACTGCAAGCCCTATGTAGGCACGTGTGTCTTTGTCACACGTGTGAGAGGAAAAAGGAAAGTGAAAGTCGCTCAGTCGTGTCCAACTCTTTGCGACCCAGGCCAGAAGACTGGAGTGGGTAGCCTTTCCCTTTTCCAGGAGATCTTCCCAACCCAGGGATCGAACCCAGGTCTCCCACATTGCAGGAGGATTCTTTATCAGCTGAGTCACAAGAGAAACCCCGTGTAACAGGGTCTGGAAGCAAACACAGTGCACTGTTAACAAGGAGCTCAGCAAACGGCCAAGAGCTGGGCTCTGGGGACAGATGCCTGGGGTTGAATTCTGGCTCTGACATTTACAACCTCTGTGACCTCGGGCAAGTCACTTAACCTCTCTGTGCAGCAGCTCCCTCATCTATGGGGTGGAAATAATAGTACCTCCTCATGGATTTGTAGGGAGTAGTGCCTGGCACACGGTAAATGCCCAGAAAATGTTAGGATAACCTCTGTGGACAGGAAACGGGAAGATGACTGTGTTCACTTTATTTATATCGGTACTGATGAAGTTTTTTACAAGCATGTGTTTCTTTTGTATTAAACCCCCAAAGTAAAACCACACACTCAATTTAAAAAGCAGTCAGGATGCAGCATAGATAGGTACTCCCTCCCCCTTCCATCCTCCACGTCCGCCCCCAACTCACCATCAGTGAAAAGAGGCTCAGGTAGCTTTCGGAAGAAGGACTTGAGCAGGCTGCTGATCACGTTGAGGTCTTGCCAGCGCTGGGGAGGGGGCAAAGACATAAGGCTGTAGTCAGGCCCCGCCCCGGTGCCCACGCCTCCATGCTAGTCCAGCCCTAGAGCCCAGTCCAGCCCGGTTCTGGCCTTCTCTGGGATCTACTGATACCATACCCAGCTCTGCCCAGACCAAGGGTCACTGGGCTAAGAATACCCACTACAGCAGAACAGAGTCCCCAGCCAGGTCCAAGCCCCTTGAGCCCCTAGCCCCAGTGCCCTGCTCCAGCCAGCCATTTGTCCCTCCACAGAAAGAACATCCCTTCCCTGGTGCAGGCACTGTGGGGGACAGAAGTGAGCAAAACCCACCCCCACATGAGCCTGCCCGTTGGACCTGCTGGTGCCAACTCCTGCTGGTCTAAATCACGAATTCTCAAGAAGGGACGTTGGAACTGTTTGGTTTTCACACCTGGGGCACGCCACTGGCATCGAGCGGACAGAAGCCTGGTGCTGCTAAACTTCCTCCAGTGCACAAGACAACCTCCCACAAGAAAAGAGTTATTCTGCCGAAGTGTCAAGGTTGAGAAACTGGGCTAAACAAATGGTTGTTGAACACAAGAATGAAAAATAGCCAGGTCAGTGTCCCTTCTGTGCACCAGGGGGCGCCAACACCCAATGCAAAGTCCTTCCTGGATAGGAACTGCTCAGAATAACACATGTTCAGAAAGCAACAAAATCCTGGAGCAAAGACACACAACTCAGCAATATAGTACTCATTACAATGGGTCCATAGCTCAACACTTTTTTCTTCTTAACTGATAGTGAATTGAATTTCCATCGACAAGCCCAGTCCAACGGGTTGCTCCATGACATCCTCTTTCCTGTCCTACACCTCAGGTCTGCCAGGGACAGATACCACCAGTCCGCAGCTCAAACTTCTGGCTCCTTTCCTACCCCTCCTTCTTCCCTCTCGTGCAGCCAAGTCCTAGAGCTGCTCCCACCCTCCTCATCCCCCTGGGACCACTGAGTCCTCCTGACCCCCTCTCCCACAAGATGGGTAATTTCTTCCCTAGACATCCTACTCTGGGCCTCCTTAGTTTACATCCACTCAAGTGAAGTGAAAGGTCCTTAGTTGTGTCCAGCTCTTTGCGACCCCATGGACTATATAGTCCATGGAATTCTCCAGGCCAGAATACTGGAGTGGGTAGCCCTTCTCTTCTCCAGGGGAATCTTCCCAACCCAGGGATCAAACCAGGGTCTCCCACATTGCAGGCGGATTCTTCACCAGCTGAGCCACCAGAGAAGCCCACACACCTATTAGGCATACGCTAAAGCCCTGCTTCTCAAACCCTTCTCTCATCTATGCCTCCCCAACTGAAGAACCATCCAAGGCTCCCCACTGTCCATTAGCTCAAGGTCAAAGGCTTTAGTGAAGCCACCAAAAGCCCTCTGTCCTCGGCCCTGGGCCTCACCCTCCCCACTGCCAAGCCCAAGAGGTGGGTCCACTCTCTGTTCTGACACTCAGATCCCTCTCTGGGATACACAATCTGGCCCCTAATGAGAACCAGCCTTTTCTCTTGTCCACTATTTCACATGTGCTCATCTTGTCTCCCGAGCTCCTTCCCAAGGGCAGAAAGACTGTCTTATGTCTTCACATACAGCTTCAGAGTATGTGACTCATAGGACTTTCCTGCCCAAATTCATGGTTTTCTGAAACATCTTTTCCAGCAGAGTATCTTTTGTCCAGTAAAATGATCCAAGGAAACCCAATGTGAAAAAAATCGACATTAAAGAAAACAGACAGAAGGACTTCCCTGGTGGTCCAGTGGTGCAGAGTCCGCCTGGCCATTCAGGGGAGAGTGGGTTTGATCCCAGGAGGATTCCACATGACGCGGGGCAACGAAGCCTGTGTGCCATGGCTGCTGAGCCCACGTGCTGCCACTACTGAAGCCAATGCTACTAAAGCCTGAATTCCCGAGGGTCCCTGCTCCGCAACGAGAGAAGCCCCTGCAACGAGAAGCCTGCATACCACAAGGAGGAGCCCCTGTTGGCGGCAACTAGGGAAAGCTCACCCAAAGCAACGAAGACCCAGCACAGCCAAAGATGAATAAAAAGAGACAGAGCAAAGCAGGTTACTCTAGTTCAGGCAGGGACACAGGTCCTGACCTGCCCTCAGCCTCCCACAGCACCTCTGGGGAACCTTAGGATTCTGGGAAACACTGGCCCTACTGCAAACTCTTTTTTTAAATGGAAATGTTTATTTGGATATTTCCCCCAGTTTTATTGTGATATAATTGACATTTAAACTGCTGCAAACTCTTTTTTTTTTTTTGGCTTAAACAACAGAAATTTCTTTTCTCACAACTCTGGAAGCTGGGAACTCTAAGATCCAGGTGCCGGCCCGTTCAGTTTTTGGTGAGGGCTCTCTTCCTGGTTTGCAGGCAGTCACCTTCTTGCTGTGTCCTTATGAGGTGGAGAGGGTGAAGAGAGGGGCTCTTTGGTGTCTCCTTCCACAAGCACACTCACCCTATCATATCGCAGCCTGACTTTATTTCCCCATAATTACCTCCCAATAGGCCCTACTCCCAATACAGTCATGTTGGCAGTTTGGGCTTCAATGTATGAATTTTGGGAGGACATGATTCAGCTCACGGCACAAGAGAAAGGGAAGATGATAGAGTAGAATTCTGGAGGAAATACCAAAACAGGATTGTGAACACAGAGACATTAATGTTTCTCTCTATAGCTGAAGAGGACAAGTTGTAATGAAAGCACAGAAACATTTTTAGACAAGACAGACATTTTGGGAGTTTGCATTAGATGGCCTTGACCTCTGGAAGGCTGCACTCTTCCTCCCCAGGCTGCTGTTACCCACCTTGCAGAGTTATTTGACATTTACTTTATATACTCTGTCCAGGATTTTTAGATGTAATCACTAGGAAAAACTGGTCAGAGTGTGCTTTCTCTATCTTAACTGAACCAGAGTCCTTCTATGTAATTTTTTTCCTGCTTTAAACACGTCTTATCATGAAAATTGAGATCTAATTGATGTTCAGTATTATATAAGTTTCAGGTGTATAGCATGTGTGTGCCAAGTTGCTTCAGTCATGTCCAACTCTTTGTGACCCCATGGACTGTAGCCTACCAGGTTTCTCTGTCCATGGGATTCTCCAGGCAAGAATACTGGAGTGGGTTGCCATGCCCTCCTCCAGGGGATCTTCCTGACCCAGGGATCAAACTTTCATCTCTTACGTCTCCTGCATTGGCAGGTGGGTTCTTTACCACTAGCGCCACCTGGGAAGCCCCCAGGTGTATAGCATCAGTTCAGTCCAGTCGCTCAGTCGTGTCCGACTCTTTGCCACCCCATGAATCGCAGCACGCCAGGCCTCCCTGTCCATCACCAAATCCCGGAGTTCACTCAAATTCACATCCGTCGAGTCGGTGATGCCATCCAGCCATCTCATCCTCTGTCGCCCCCTTCTCCTCCTGCCCCCAATCCCTCCCAGCATCAGAGTCTTTTCCAATGAGTCAACTCTTCGCATGAGGTGGCCAAAGTACTGGAGTTTCAGCTTTAGCATCATTCCTTCCAAAGAAATCCCAGGGCTGATCTCCTTCAGAATGGACTGGTTGGATCTCCTTGCAGTCCAAGGGACTCTCAAGAGTCTTCTCCAACACCACAGTTCAAAAGCATCAAGTCTTCGGCGCTCAGCCTTCTTCACAGTCCAACTCTCACATCCATACATGACCACAGGAAAAGCCATAGCCTTGACTAGATGGACCTTTGTTGGCAAAGTAATGTCTCTGCTTTTGAATATGCTATCTAGGTCGGTCATAACTTTCCTTCCAAGGAGTAAGCGTCTTTTAATTTCCTGGCTGCAGTCACCATCTGCAGTGACTTTGGTGTAGAGCACAGTGATTCACAATTTTTGAAGGTTATATTCCATTGTTATTATAACATGCTTCAAACTCTTAAGTGTGGTTGTCAGATCCCTTCACAAGCTGGTCTTGTCTCATCTGATCAGCCACCCACATTGCTGGCCACTCCAGCAAACACCATATACTCCCTTTCTTTTAACCAGGGGTCTGCAAACCATGACCCAAATGTCAAATCCAGCCAATGACCTGTTTTTGTGTGGCCCTCGAGGTAAGAATGGGGTTTGCATTTTTAAAATGTTGTGAAGAAGGGCTTCCCTGGTGGCGCAGTGGTAAAGAATCCACCTGCCAATGCAGGAGACGTGGGTTCAACCCCTGATCCGGGAGGATCCCATGTGCTGTGGTTCAAATAAACCCATGTGCCACAACTATTGAGCCTATGCTCTAGAGCCCAGGAGCTGCAACTCCTGGGCCCATGAGTCCTAGACCGTGCGACGCAACGAGAGAAGTCACACACTAAGAAGCCCACACTCCACAACTAGAAAGTAGCCCCCACTCGCTGCAACTCGAGAAGAGCCTGGGCGGCGATGAAGACCCAACACAGCCAAAAATAAGTAAATAAACAAATAAACATTGTGGAGCTGAAGAAGGAAGAGAACAAGGAGGAGGAGGGTGTACAACAGACCACATAACCAAAGCCTGGAACACCTGCCTCCTGGCCCTTTACAGAGACGGCATGGTGACTGCCAGCAAGCCTCCAGGGCCACGCCTTTCCCCAGACCATTTCCCTGCCTGGAGGGCCCTTTCCTGGCTTTCCTGAATTCTTCTTATCCTCCAGGCCCAAAAACCTGTCACCCGCCAGCCTCTGCTTCAGAGCTCCCAGGCCCTGACCGCATCCACCTGTTGGGCTGCAGCCGGGTTGAGGCCCATCCCTGCGGCTGGTCTGCAAAGGCAAGTCTCGTCGTGCCCATCTTGGTGCCTTGGCCCAGTGCCAGGCACACCACAGGGTACAATGAACACACCACATTGGCCCCCTTCCATGGACCAACCCCCGAGTCAGACTCACCTCATCCTGCAGGTTGATGTCCCCGGGGCCACGGTTGAGCTGTTCCTGCAGGCTGGACACCACTGCATTGTTGCCTGGGACTCGGTAAATGCCCGTGGACTCCAGCCCCCGTGCCTCCACAATTCGACAGCACGCGGCCACGATCAAGGGGACACGCTGGAGACACAGGCAAGGCAGGGGTGTTAGGGAGGTAAGAACAGCATTCTCCAGGAAAGGATACTTGAAAATGATACGACTGATCAATGAGGGATTAACAGCCAAAATACATAAACAACTCATACAACTCAACATCAACAATACAAACAACCTGAGAACTCCCTAGCGGTCCAGCAGTTAGGACTCCATGCATCCCCTGCTGGGGACCCAGGTTTGATCCCTGGTTGGGGAACTAAGATCCTCCAGGCCACAGGTCAAGGCCAAAAACAATACAGATGACCCAATTAAAAAATGGGCAGAAAAACTGAACAGACATTTTTCTAAAGAGGAAATGCAAACGGCCAACAGGCACACGAAAAGATGCTCAACACCGCCAGTCATCAGGGAAATGCAAATCAAAACCACAGTGAGATACCGCCTCAGACCTGTCAGAATGGTTGCATCAAAAAGACCACAAAGGACGAAAGCTGGCGAGGATGAGAAGAAAGGGGAACCCTTGTACACTCTTGGTGGGAATGTAAATTGAAGCAGCCGTTGTGGAAAACAGCATGGAGATTTCTCAAAACACTGAAAATAGAGTTACTATACGACCCAGCGCTGAAGAATTGATGCTTTTGAACTGTGGTGTTGGAGGAGACTCTTGAGATTCCCTTGGACTGCAAGGGGATCCAACCAGTCCATCCTAAAGGAAATCAGTCCTGAATATTCATTGGAAGGACTGATGCTGAAGCTGAAACTCCAATACTTTGGCCACATGATGCGAAGAACTGACTCATTGGGAAAGACCCTGATGCTGGGAAAGATTAAAGGCGAAGGAGAAGGGGATAACAGAGGATGAGATGGCTGGATGGCATCATCGCCTCAACGGACATGAGTTTGAGCAAACTCTGGGATTTCGTGATGGACATGGAGACCTGGTGTACTGCAGTCCATGGCGTCACAAAGAGTCAGAGATGACTGAGTGACTGAACTGAACTGAACTGACTGATGACCCAGCAATTCCACTCCTGGATATATATCCAGAAAAAATAAACCACACTAATTTGAAAAGATACATGCACCCCAATGTTCACAGCAGCATTATTTAAAGCTGCCAAGATACGGAAGCAACCTAAATGTCCATCAACAGATGAATGGATAAAGAAGATGCGGTACATGTACACAACGTAATACTGCTGCTGCTCCTGCTAAGTCGCTTCAGTCGTGTCCGACTCTGTGCGACCCCATAGACGGCAGCCCACCTGGCTCTGCCGTCCCTGGGATTCTCCAGGCAAGAACACTGGAGTGGGCTGCCATTTCCTTCTCCATTGCGTGAAAGTGAAAAGTGAAAGTGAAGTTGCTCAGTCGCATCCGACTCGTAGGGACCCCATGGACTGTAGCCTACCAGGCTCCTCCATCCATGGGATTCTCCAGGCAAGAGCCCTGGAGTGGGGTGCCATTGCCTTCTCCACTACATAGTCATAAAAAAGAATAAAATTTTGCCATTGGCAGCAATATGGATGGACTTGGAAAGCATGATGCTCCGTGAAATAAGTCAGAGAAAGGCAAGTACTGTATATCCCTTATATGTGGAATCTAAAAAATAAAATAGTGAATATAACAACAACAAAAAAGCAGGCTCAGATATGTAGAGAACAAAGCAGTGGTTATCAGTAGGGAGAGCAAAGCGGGCAGCGGCAAGACAGGGGTAGGGGATTCGAGGTACAAACTAGTGGGTATAAAATAAGCTACAAGGATATATTGCACAACACAGG
This sequence comes from Bos taurus, assembly GCF_002263795.3. Taxonomy (NCBI): domain Eukaryota; kingdom Metazoa; phylum Chordata; class Mammalia; order Artiodactyla; family Bovidae; genus Bos; species Bos taurus. The sequence continues at coordinate 39,111,326 of NC_037346.1, read as the reverse complement.
GAGCATAGCCAATATTCCATAATAATGATAAATGGAGCATAACCCTAAAAAATTGTGAATCACTACATTGTACACCTATAATTTACATAATATTGTACAACAACTATACTTCAATGAAATACAATTTAAAAAAGAACAGTATTCTCCACCAGTGGGCCAGAGGTGGGAAGGACAAGATGGGGGCAGAGAAAGGGCAGAACCCCATGGAGGGTAGTTACTAAAGGCTCTCGCTGCCTCCAATCTGGGAGCCAGAAATCACACCAAAGCTTTGCCACGGTCTGGGAAGGAGCACCAGCTGGGAATCAGGGACTCTGACTCAGCTCTGTGCTCCCTCCCTGAGCGGCTTCCCCAGCTGTGTCCATAAGATGAGGTGGAGAGCTGGTTCCAAGGTCCCTGGCAGCTCTGACCCTCTGTGCCTCAGTCGCCCCACTCCCCTCTGGCCCTGGAGCACGGCAGGAGCCCACCTGGTTCTCCGTAGCTGGCTGGCACTCCTCCAGTCGGACACCAAATGCCCTGGGCGCCGCCTTCTTGTTCTTCTTGATGATGCTGATGCCCCAGGGGGTTTTGGAGGTGGAGACACTGTCATCTGGGGCTGGAGGAGGAAGAGAGCCCGGGTGAGCTAGGGGCCCAGGGAGGGGCAGCAGCCACACTCGGTCACAGACACTTGTACATCACATTCACACACTGGACGTAAGGGGACTCCTTCAGAAAGGCAACCAGGATGCTGAGGGCTGATGGGAAATTATACTATCCCAACAGAGAAGGCCAAAGTCATGAGGGTGTTCACCCTGGGGAAGAGAGGCCTCAGAGTAATAGGGGACTTCTGTATGGGCTCAGGGGCTGACAACAAAGTGGGCGCCACAGATTCTGGTACAACCAAAGAAAGAACTTTCTAATGGTCAAAAGCGTGTGAAGATGGAAAAGGCTGCCTCCTGCTCCTGAAGGACACAAGCAGAGATTGGAGGACCACCCAGCTGGGATGTCCTGGAGGGAAATCAGGCTCCAGGCCCTTCCACCCCTGAGACCCTCAGAGCCCCCAGCCCCTCACAGGCATACACACATGGGCAGATGCATGAGGATAACCACGGCACACACCCACATGCATACCACCCCCTTAGCAGCCACCTTCCTACCCTTGCTCCCTGCAGGCTGGTCCTGAGTTCTGAAGCCACGTGCCGTACTCTGTTTGAGGAACTCAGACTTGAGTCCCCCCAGGCCACGAGAGCCTTTGGGGGAAGAATCAGCTTTGGGCCCAGAGCTATGGCTGTGTAGGAAGAGGGGAGAGGTCTTCACTGGGGTGGCCCAGCATGCCACCTGCCCTGGCTTCCCATGTCTTCGGACCTCTCCTCCATCCCCAAGACCATTCCCCCCATGCCTTTCTGGGGACTGGAGGCCTCAATGCCCCTCTGCCCTCCCTGCCCCCAAGAGAGGGCGATTCAGGGCTGCCCTCAAGTCTGGAGATGGGCCAGGAGAATGACCTCTGCCTGGGGTGTCCCCCACCCCATGGCCAGGACAAGGACTGGGCCTCACCTCACTTTGCGATAATCATTAAGCTTCTTGCTGATCAGAGCTTGGTTGGCACAGCCGGGGTCCTGGAGGAAGGAAAGAGAAAGCAGACCCCATCAGTGCCCATGGCCAACCCACCAGGACTTCTCCCTGGCCCCTGCCTCAGCTTTGCCTCCCCTCTCCTCCATCTGCCAGCTGGAGGGGACAGACCCCAGAGCAAGAAAGACCAGGGCCGGACTCTCAAGCACCCCCTCACCAGCCGTGTGACCTTGGGTAATCCACTTAACCTCTCTGAGCCTCAGTCTCCTCCTTGGAGAGATAATATGGCAACCTCAGGGTTGGGGTGCAGAATTATGCATGTGGCATTCATCACAGTTCTGGCAAGGCACAGCCCAGCTGCCCCAGGAGGGGCAGCTGTTGCAATAATGCAGGGACTTGGGACCCCCAGCTCATACCCTGTTGGGGACAGCCCCAGCCAGTCCCCGCAGAGAAGGGCCCTAAATTTCAGGTGCTTTTCTCCCTGCAGCGAGGACATTGTCCTGGGGCAGCAGAGCCTGGCTCAGTGAGATGGTGGGCCTCGGTGAGCACTAGGACCCCCTCCTGTGGTCAGAGCAGGTGAACGCTGGACCAGGGCCCAAGCCCACCATCCTCTTGGCAGAGGCCAGCCCCCAGCTCCCAGCCCAGGACCCCCACAGAACTGCAGGTGTACAGAGGCACACTTGTGCAGCCACCTGGGAGCTGGAGTGAGTCGAGGCAGATACTCCAGCCAGGCCCCTGGCGTGCAGCGCCACCGTGGAGGGGGCGCCATTTAAAACTTCTCCTGGATTCCCTGCCAAAGCCCTTGGCTCAGCCCCTGCTGCCTGCTGCCAAAGGCCAATCCCCTTGGCCTCCTCCCAAGGTCAATGTGTTTTTGCCTCTGCAGAAAGGCCAGCCCTGGCAGGGGGGTCCCCTACAGCTCTGGCCCAGGGGGACCTCTTTCTGTAATACATTTCACAGGAGATCCCCCTGCCTCCCGAAGCTCCACCAAGAGGCTGAGGTTTGGCCTGGACCTGACCTCTCTGTGCCAGAGCCTGCCCAAGGCAGTCATAACAACGATGATAATAATAATAATTACTGTCACTCTGACAGCTATTATTGTTACTGCCAGTCATGGAATACTAAGGACGCCAGGCCCTCTGTGAGCCACTGGCCCATGCATCCTCTCTTCACACCAAACCCTGGGCGGGCAGAGTCGCCAGGTATACTCCTGTTGGCCCATTTTATGCAAGAGGGGACTGAGGCTCCGAGCGGGGAAGGGAGGAGCCCGGCCGGTGAGAGGGGCCCGGGGCCTGCCCTGCCCTCCCTGGCCCGCCTGGGGCCGGGCCGGGCCCTCACCTCGCCCTCGGCCCTGCTGTTCTCTCGGATCGCTCTGATCCAGCCCAGCATGTCATCCCGGTCCTCAGCCTGAAAGAGATATTCACAGAAGTCAGCGGTGGTCAGCCGGAACACGTGCCTCCTCTTGGTCTCGCTGTAGGAGATGTCCACCAGGCAGGAGCCGATGCAGACGGGCGCCGCCTCGTCCTCACCTGCGACGGCCGCCGCCGCCCCCGCCGCCGCCGGCCCGGGCTCCCGCCGCTCCTTGCTCAGCGAGAGCGAGCGCGCCCGCAGCGCGGCGTACACCCGCTTCCACTGGCGCAGGCCGCCGCCCGCTTTCTGCAGGGAGACACGGGGAGGGGGAGAGAGGGGAGGGGGGCGGGGTGAGAGGCTGGGCCTGCCCTCCCCGCCCCAGAGCCCGAGGGGGCCCTAGGAGCTGCAGGCGGTGGACAGCGGTGGGCACCCTACCCCACTGCCCGCCGGGAGCCCCCTGCTCTGCGCCACTCCCGCCGGCGCCTGGGGCGGCCTCCCGCACGCAGTCCCCCACCTCTCTCAGCCCCGCAGCGGCCGGGACACCCCTATCCATCGTTCTCAGTGCCCTCAAAGGGTCCCCAATCTTCTCTTCAAGTGCTAGCATCGGCGCTCCGGCGGCATCGGCAATGCTCCCGGAGAACCGGCAGGGGGCTCCAGAGGGCAATCAGACCCCCTCAACCAAGCAGGACCCACCTTCCGCACAATCCTCCTAAAGCCATTCAGGGGCCACATTCTGCTTCCCTTAGCGGGCAAAGCTTGTCAGAAGCTGTCAACCACGCTTGCTCTCCCTGCTTCTCTGCCTCTCACTCAAGACTCCACTCCCTCTCCTCTTTCTGGGAAGCTGCCCCCCAGGCCACCTGGGCTCAGTACTGCGAAAGCTTGTGGCAGCGTCCAGGCCCTTCTCAGCCCTTTGCTTGGCCTCTTGGTGGTATAGGACCCAGCCAGCAGTCATTCCTTCCCTCCCCAAACTCTCTCTTGGCATCCAGGATCCTGTGGTTTCTAGTTTTCCTCCTAATTTCACTGACTCCTTTTCTACTCCTCCACCCCGCCCCTCATCAACCAACATCCCCTACATCAGCAGTTCTCAACCAGGAGATGTTTGTCTGGAGACATTTTCAGTTGTCACACCTGGGGAAGTGCTATGGCACCTAGTGGGCAGAGGCAGACTGAGGATGCTGCTAAGCATGCTGATGCCAGGCCAACCCCACAGCAAAAACTCATCTGGCCCAAAATGCCAACAATGCTGAGCTGAGAGTCCTTGCCCTAAAGGAGGGGGCGCTCCAGAACTTTGTCCTCGGCCCCCACCCCCTGCACACCTCCCCCATGACACCATCCACGCCCGTTTTTTAAAATCTTGTCTGTCTGCTGATGCTGGTGCTCAGTCGTACCTGTGGCCCAGCATCTCCCCAGAGCCACGCTCCGGTACCTGCCACTGTCTGCTCAGTGTCTCCATCTGCATGTCCCACGGGCACTGCAGATGCTGCTTGCTCACTATGGGGCACTTGATTTTTACCTTTCCCCTTCCATCCATCTTTTTCAGCTCAGTAAATCCACCTAGTTGTCCAAAAACCTGGGAATTGCTCTTGACTCCTCCTTGTTCCTCAACCTTGACTCCAACCCATCAGGAAATCACAACTGTTCTGCTTCTAGAATATCACCTCTCTCCATCTTTCCTGCCACCACATCAACACCTCTTGCCTGGACCACTGCATGAACCTTCCCAGTTTCCACTCTCCCTCCTGCAACCCACTCTGCAAGCAGCAGCTGCAGCCATCATTTCAAAATGTAGATGAGGTCCTGGTTCCCCCTGCTTGGCACCCTCTCATGGCTTCCCATCACTGCTGGAAGCAAATCTAAGGTCTTTTGTGATCAGGTGCCTATTTCTCCTAACCCATCCCTCTTTTTTTCTCATGATGCCGAGACACAGGGGCCTTTTCTACTGAACAAGCCCAACCTTTCCTTTCTCCAGATCTGTGCACATGCTATTCCTTCTGCCCAGAGCCCCTGGTCTTTCTTCCTCATGTGGTTGCCTCCTTCTCACCCTTACGGTCTAAGCTCAAGTGTTACCAACATCACCTCCTTAGCAAAACCACCTCTAAGCGCTTCTCCCCTAATGGCAGCTCCTCCTTCCTCCCCACTTAAAGGCAATTACATCGCCCTGTTCATCTTCTATGAATGCCCATCGCAGCCTCAGGTTACTGGCTATGGGCAGCTTTCTCCATATTGGGAAAGCTCGGAAAAGCTCCTGAGTCAGGGAACTCATCTGCCCTCTTGCCTCCACACTCGAGAGCCTAGAGCCATGCTGGCACAGGGGAAGTGCTCGTCGATATTTACTGAGTAAATGAATTTGTCGTTCTCGGAACAACACCCTGCGGGCTGGGGCTTCATCTCCCCCATTAGACTGAGGGCACCGTTCCTCTGGCTCACAGCCTACCTACGACTCTTCAGCCAGCAAGAGCCTCTGTCCTCAGAACAAACCAGATGAGGAGACTTGGAGGCTGGCAGGTGAACTCAGCTACGTCTGGCCATGAACCCTGCCCATCATCCCATACCTACTGGACCCAGGCAGGGATGTTCAAAGCAGGAAACAGCAGGGCCCTCCAAGAGAAGTTTAATGTCAGAGTGAGATGGTGACCAGGAGGCCCTTTGGGACTAAACCAGCTAGATGACCTTGGACAAGTCAGGCCCCCGCCCCTAGCATCAGTATGCCATATTGGAAAAATAAGCTCAAGTGCTGGGTCTGGCTGCAGGGATGTCACACCCACCCATCCCATCCTCTCACTGATAGTCAGTGGCCTCCAAAGGAGCTGGGGGCCGGGGGAAGGCTGGACTTGGCTGGAGCAGACAACATCTGCCTGGCAATCTGGATCCTGGACAGACCGAAGCACCCGGGAGGGGCCAGGTCCCTTCCTTGCCCAGGAGATCCTGCTGCTGGGCTGCCAGAGGGCTCCCAGAGCAGGGGACAGCCCACTGTCAGGCAGGAGTCAGCAGCTATCACCTCCAGCCTTGGGCCAGACCATTTGTCCATACCTGCCCACTCCTCCTTGGTCTCCATTCTCCGCTTCCTCCCAAGGCCCATCCGTCTCTTGCTTTCTCCCTCAGTGTTCCTGCGCCTGTGGCTGCAGACACTTGTGTCCTCTCTGATGGACAAGCACCCTCCCCACGTGGATCTCCCTCCTGATGCCGCACCCTCAGAGCCTCTGTCACCAGGACACCTCCACTGGGGGATGCGCCAGGGCCTTCGGACGCCATAGGCCCACAAAGAACCTCTTGGCTGCCTCTCCCCAGACCTGCCCCTCCGGCTGGGGGAAGGGTCCCACCATTCACTGACCCTCCAGCCCAAGCTGGGACCCCAGGAACCAACACTGCCTCCTCCACCCTCCGTCACCTCCCAGCCTGCAGCCTGCCCAGCTTTCCTTCCCCCTCACATCTCTCTAAATTGTCCCCTTTCCTCCGCCCCGCTCCCCTCGCTCACCTGGACAACAGCAATGGCCTTGTCTCCGCCTGTCACAGATGCAACACTTACCTCCTGGGCTCCCACCTCCACCCCACCCCCTCACCTGCAAAGGCTTACCCCAAGGGATGGGCCTGCGAGCGGGCAGGCACCCACCTCCACACCGGCCTTCCATCTCTTATCCCGGCTCCTAGCCGCCCAGCATCCCCTGCCACCTTCCCCCCAGACTGCCCAGGAGGGCATCAGATCACACCTGTCAGATCACACCCTTCCTGCTTCATAGATCCCTAGACACCCTTCACAGCTTTCCAGACACCCCCTCCCATTCCACTGAGGTCAGGGTCATAGGTTGCTACGCACTGCTCTCCTGAGTGCCCCCATCACAGCAGTCAAGCACTGTGCTTTCTCCACCCAGCATGAACCCCAGCAGGGCAGGACTGGCCTGGCTCCTTCACCCCTGAATCTGTAGAACCTCAGCAGAGAATTGGAGCTGAGTAGGGCAATGGCACCCCACTCCAGTACTCTTGCCTGGAAAATCCCATGGACAGAGGAGCCTGGTGGGCTGCAGTCCGTGGGATCGAACAGAGTCGGACATGACTGAAGCGACTTAGCAGCAGCAGGCTGTCCAGCATCATGAACAGGCCAGACAAGGGCACAGAGGAGTGCCAGCCCTGTTTGGACTACACTCTCACTTCACTTTCACATGGGCCCTTGGAGAAGAATAACACTGTCCCCATCTCACAGATCAGAAAAGTGAGATTCGGACATTAAGGGGGTTACCAGCTGCCTTGTGCCTGATAAGTGGCTGGGCAGGAATTCCAAGTGTGTCTGACTTTGAAGCTTAAGTTCCCGCCAGGTACAAGATACCCTAGAAGGCAGGATAGAAAATTCAAACAATAGCAATAAGCAGAAGAGCAGCTCCCAAGGGCCAGGCACCCAGGTAAACTCTTGCTTAGATCATCTCATTTAATCCTCAGCAAAGATGCACGATCTGGGGATTAGCATTCACTCCGCTTACAGATGAGGAAACTGGGTCATAGGTCAGCGAGCAGCCTGAGCTTCACCAGCAACTCGCAGCACAGTTAAGAGCCAAGCCCAGGTTCACGCTAACCGCTCTGCCCGGCTCTGCCTGTGCTGCGGGGAGGCACAGCAGTGGGGTGGCTCCTCCTCCCGCTTCTGCAGCCCATGGTGCTGCCTGGAGCCAGAGTTCGTGCTCCACAGATCCAGGGGCTCCACCTTTGCCCCTTGGGATCCTGCTTGTTCCCCCACCCAGGCCTAGGCCCCCTTCCTTTCTCACCTGAATCTCCAGAGCAGCTCTTACTTGGCCTCCTTACCTCCCTTTGACCCTGTCTAATTCACTCCCCACAAGAAGCCCAGTGGGAGAGGCACCAGGGGCTTTTAGGTGCCCCTTGTTGTTCAGTCACTAAGTTATGTCTGATTCTTTGCAACCCCATGAACTACAGTCCTTAGTATAAAGCCGCCATGGCTCAGATGGTAGAGAGCCAGCTTTCAATGCAGGAGACCTGGGTTTGATCCCTGGGTAGGGACGATCCCCTGGAGAAGGGAATGGCAACCCACTCCAGTATTCTTGCCTGGAGAATCCCATGGATAAAGGAGCCTGGCTGGCTACAGTCCATGGGATCTCAAAGAGTCAGACAGAACTGAGCTACTAACACTTTCCAGGATAAAGACTAAAACCTCTGATGGCCTTGGAAAGGCTGAACTCTGCTTTCTTCTGGGGCTTCAGCTCCCCTAACAGAATCACCCTGGCCTTGCTCTGTCATTTCCCATGAGCCCCAGTGGCCATTCTGGGTGTGATCTGCCAACCAAGGATCAACCATGGGATAGTATTGTCAGAATTCCAAGCATAACTTGATCAGATCCACCCACAGCAAAGACCATCTCTCTGATGAACTTTTTCATGAGTTCTTTAGGATCCCTGGGAAGTTCTTCCTGGCATCTAACCTCTACCCCTCATGCGGCAGTCTTAGCTCCAGAGGCAGTGGGGTGGGTGTAGGAAAAACTGGAGAGTTCTGCTGGAGCCAGCTTCCATCCACCTCCAGCTCATTCCTCCAGCCATCTTACCTTCCCTTTCTTGGTGAGGACCTGCTTATAATACAACCAGCCTTCTCTCCTAATGTCGCTGAAGGTCGCATCTGAGAGGTCAGAGGTTGAGTGTCGCTTGGAAGGAGCGTCAGCATCTTCGGAAGTGCCCCAGCTATCCAAGGACTGCAGAGAGACAACAGAGAGCAATTTAGGGTGGCTCCCACAGTACCAGCATCTCAGAAACCCCATGGACCACTTGCAGCCCCACAGGCCTGGTGTGTACCACACTCCTCTGTGCTGTGTGGTCTCAGAGGCCTTGCTTGCCCTCTCTGATCCATCTGTGTTGCTGTCATGAGATGTATGTGATGGGGAAGCCAGAAAGGAGGAAAGGCTATGTGACCTGCCGACCACCTGCCTCAGCACATTTAACTTTATAGACTTGAAGGAATTAAGGAAACAGGGAAAGTGATTGTGTCCGCATGGAGTTACATAAACAGGGGAAGTAGGAACATCAACAAAGACTGAGTTAGTGGAGCAGGTGGTCATGCCCACAAGGGGTTAACAGAGGAAGTGCCAGTGTCAGCAGGACTCCAGCAATAGCAGTGACAGGTTAGGGGAGGGTCAAGTAAGCAGAGGAAGTGAAAGGAGGAAGCCAGGTGACAGAATCATCAAGGTGTCAATAAAATCAAGATGCCAGGAGTTCCCTGGCGGTTCAGTGGTTAGGACTGCTCACTTTCATTTCTGAGGGTGCAGGTTCAACTAAGATCCTACTAAGCCACAGGGTGTGGCCAAGAAGAAGAAAACAGAAATCAAGATGCCTTTTCCAGCCCGTCTATAATCAAAAAGATTTAGGCCTGGACTTCCCTAGTGGTCCAGTAGTTAATAATCTGCCTGCCCTGTACAACACAGGGAGCCCAGCCTGGTGCTCTGACAACCTAGGGGGGGGATGGGGGTGGTAGGCAGGAGAGAGGCTCAAGAGGGAGGGGATATATATACATATATGTAGTTACGACTGATTTATCGTACGGCAGAAACCAACACAACGTTGTAAATTAAATTAAAAATAAAAAAAAAAGAATCTGCCTGCCAATGCAGGGGACATCGATTCAATCCCTGGTCTGGGAAGATGCCATGTGCCGGGGGGCAATTAAACCTGTGCGCCACAACTACTCAAGCCCGAGTTCCCTACAGCCCAAGCTCTATGACAACAGGAGCCACTGCAGTAAGCCTGCGCACCACAATGAAGAGAAGCCCCTGCCCACCACAACCAGAGAAAGCCCTCACACAGCAACAAAAGACCCAGAGCTGGCAAAAATAAATAAATATTTTAGAAAATAAATAAATAAAATATTAAAAAAAAAAAAAGACACTTAAGGCCATTTCAGAACTGATCCTGTGTCTCCCAAAGTCCTGAGGCTGGAAACGTTGGCCTCTCCATCACTCTCAACCCTGTGTCCCCGCCGCCCTTTCCAGGGTGTTCGCTGTCCCCTGAAGACACCACACAAATACCGACCCAGTGCCTCCCAGCATGGGCACTGTGTTAGACACCCAGTAGGGTCAAGCAGTGACTAAGACAAGTGAAACCCCTGCCCGCATGGAGCTTACATTCTAGCTGGGGAGACAGGCAAGAAAGGAGATGAGCCCATAAAGTGCTCAACAGGGGAAGTGCTCAGAGGAAAGCCCGGTGGTGGGGGGAGGCATGAAAGTCAGGGCTAGGCTGAAATCTGATGGAAGGCCTAAAAAAATCTAGAGAAAAAAAGTAAATCTAGAGAAAGTGAAAAAGTGAGTCCTGCGGCTATGGAGGTGGGCATGGAGAGGACCTTCTAGACGAGAGGTGGGGGCTTGGCAGGACAGTGCAAAGGCCTTGGGAGGGGGGCTCACGGTGTCTTTAGGGGATGACAGAGCCCCCAGAGAGGGTGGGTCTCATGGCTGGCACAAAGTGAGTGTGGGGAGAGCCAAGGTAGGAAGGAGACAGGAATCCGGGTGACCCATTTGGGATCATAGGAGTCCCAGGCCAGGCCCTGCTGCCAAGGCTAGGCTCCAGAGCTGAGGCGTGGGACACCCCAGCCCTCCGACACCCTCACCAGCTCACATCACACGTGCCACTCACCCCATCAGTGAAGAAGCTTCGAAGCATCCGCAGGCTGGGCACGCGGTTCGGCAGGCGCCTAGGCGGTGAGGATCAAGGATGAGGCATACGAGAGGCACCACTTGGACCTCCCACAAGTCCCAATGATCAAAGGTCCTGCAGTGGGAAGCCCACTGCCCCCGCGTGTAGAAGACCCAAGGGCCAAGAGCCCTGCCACACCCGGTCCTCACCGCAGAGCCCGGCCCTCGTCCCGGAAGGTGTTGAGCCCGTCGTCGCAGGACTTGGAGCGCTCGGTGGTGATGGCCAACAAGTAGGAAGAACGGCGGCCGGCCTTGATGCTGCCTGCAAAGCCGCCCAGATCAGCGGGGCAGCGGAGGGGGCTTCCCCAGAGCCCTCCCATCCAGGCAGGGCCCGGGGACCTGGTCCCCAGGGGACCCCAGGAGAAGCAGAAGCCAGTCGGGGGAGGCCAGCCATCAGGCAGTGGGCCCAACAGGGACCAGTGGGACCAGGCAGCAAGGGAGCGGCTGGGGCTGGGGTTGCGGGAAGCACTCACTGCAGTCCTGGGAGTAATGGCGGCCGAGGGCAAAGGTGAAGGTTGGGGAGGATGGGCTGGTGCCCAGGACAGGGGCGGAGTTCATGGCGCTGGAGACCACAGCAGAAGCAGGGACGTGCTTGGCTTGGAGGTCAATGCTGGGGCTGGTGGGCTCGTCTGCGAGAGCAGAGGGAGCGGTGGGTGAAGGTCCCAGAAGCCTGAACCTGCCTGCCACCCCAGGGCCCCAGCCTCATAGCCAGGCTGGGACCATATCCCCAGACTCCAAAAGCCCTCCAGGGCCCTCCTGGCAACACGCCCACTGCCAAGGGAACTGAGCCACCACTGTGGTCATGCAAGCTCAGCTTCAGCCTCCTCCATCACACTGAGGGCACCCAGGAGTGGGGGCAAGTCACCCCTCTTAAACCTGGCTCCTAGAGGCAGGAACTGTGTCTGCCCCACCAGACTGACGGCTCTCTGAGGCCATGGAATGTGTCTCCCCCATCAGACTGGGAGCTTCTAGAGGATAAGGACCATCTATCTCCCCCACCAACTGGGGGCTCCTTGAAGTGGGTGCCACATCACCCCCTTGGACTGGAACTACCTCCTAACTTCATATTGGGAGCTTACTGAGACGAAAGGCTGTGTCTGCCCTATTAGACAAGGCTAGCTCAGCGGACTTGGGGGCTGGGGTGCGGGGGGCAGGTCGTGCCTCCTCTCCTGGCCTGGGGATCTTCCCCAGGGTCACTCCCATGGCTGCCCTTGGGTGAGCTCACCACCCTCAGGTCCGGTTACCACCTCTGGGCTCCAGTTCCATGATCTTGCAGGCCAGTCTTCCCAAGCCCCCAGACCCAGCCCAGCTGATCACGCTCCCTCATGAGCACCTCTTATTCAGCAAACCTGAAATCTTTTCCCGTCTCGTTCCTTTTCTTTCCTGATACAGAGGTGAGGCTCTACCCTCCAGGAAGGCCAGAAACCTGGGAATCACCAACCCTTCCGCTGTCCCATCTCCCCTTTACGCATCCATTCCTAACAAGTTTTCAGTATTCCCTCTGCTCTCAAAGTGAAGTCCGAACTCCTCATCAACTAATAGGCCCCTCCCAACCCATGCAGTGACCTGGAAGGACATCCTAACTCACACTTCAGGGTCTTTGCACATTCTCGTCTCTCTCCCTGAACTTTCTTCCCCTGACTAACTCATTCGTCTTAGCCACAATCTCCTTTCTCTCCTTGGCCACTGTGCCCCAGCCCAGCCCTTCTCTGTCTCTCAGCGCTCCCCGACTCCTATTACACACCCGTTCACCTGGATCGTTCTCGTCTGATCATACATTCCCATGGACCATGCGCTCCAGGAGAAGACAGAGCCTAGCACAGTGCCTTGCACAACTCGGTGCTGGATGCATGGAAGGATGGAGACGGATGGAAAGAAGAAAGAGTGAACGGAACAAAGGAAAGATAGAGAAAGAGTGGAAGGAAGAGTGAAAAGAAAGAAGAGGGGAAGAACAGGACAAAGGAGGCCAGAGACGGGGAGGGAAAGAAGGAAGGAAGGGAAGGAGAGACAGGGGAAGTAAAGGTGGATGGAAAGAAGACTGGACGCGTCAACGAGTGGAGGAGGGATGACGGGATGATGGGAGAAAGATGGATGGACGAATGGATGGATGGCCACAGAAATGAGTTGATCCCATCAGCACCCACCCCAGAGTTTCGCTTGGGTGGCAGGTAGGTGGAGGACAACAGGGACACGGAAAAGCAAGTCTCCCAAGACAAGCCACCCGCACCATCACTCACCGATGAAGGGAATGGAAGCCAGAGAGTCTTCAGTAGTGGCCAAAGGGGCCACCTTCCTGGCCGGGCGTTCCCCTCGCCCACTGGCCTCTGGCTCTGGGGACTCGTCACCAAACCCAAGGTTCATCTGTCTTGCGGGGGGCAGCTGGACCTTGCGGCCCGTGGGAGGCTTCTGCCTCAGGATCACTTCATCACGGCGATCCTCGGCGGGAGGCTCCGAGGCCCGGGTGCTGGGTTCTGGTCGGACAACTCTTGGTGGTTCAGAGGCCTCTGGTGGGAACGGTGAGGGGGACTGGGCCAAGTTGAAGGTGGGCAGCCCCCCAAAGGGGGAGTCCCGGAAGGAGAGCGCCTGCAGGAGGCCAGTCCGGCGCTGGAATGATGGGCTGTAGCTCCGGTACCCGATGTACCCGAGGTCGTCCAGGCCCTGCAGGCCAGGAGGGGCTGGGGCCTGGGGCCCGGGCAGGTCCCTGGGTGCGCAGGCAGGGGTGCGGGCAGACGGTCGCTGGGAAGCCCAGCCGCAGCGCTCGAAGCGGGGTGACAGCAGCGCTCCTGGCCCCAGCGCCTCGGCAGAGCGGGTGGCCCGGCTCAGGTAGTCGTCTGAGCGTGCTCGGTGCCAGCCCTCCTGGCCCAGCTGGCTCAAGGCACCCTGGGAGGTGGAGCAGGGCCAAGGGCGATGGGCAGTCACCTCCTCCAGTCGGTCCTGGGAGGCACTACGGGCCCGGGGGGGCATGGCGGGGCACCGTCTCTCCCCCGCCCTGCGGGGTACCTGGTTCGACAGCCAGTTTGACAAGGCCTGCTGGCACTCCAGTCTGCTGGGGGGTGCCCGGCTGCCAGGCTCCGGGAAGGCACGAGGCGTCCGGGGCTCTGGGGGGAGGCGGGGGAAGGCACCAGGGCTGGGGCGGGGCTGGCTCATCCCCAAGGAAGGGTGGTCCGGATGGGAGCGGGCGGTAGACGGGATGCGGGGCCCCGGGTCACTCCAGGCAGCAGGACTCCGGGGGTCACCGGGCAGTGCTGAGAGCGGCTCAGGAACCATAGCGGCCCAGGTGGAGACCCGGGCTGGCGGGGCGTAGGTCTTTCGGGGGTAGCAGATCGGGGGTGGCTCTGGGATGCTCCGGGCCTCTCCAGAATACGGCTCGTTCCCCTTCAGGTAGGCGTCCTGGGAGTAGGCCTGCCCGGGGACACAAAGGCAGGTGAGCAGGGCTGAACAGACCCCACAGGGCAGGGTTACAGCAGCCCCCGGAGGTCAAGGCCCTCCAGAAAGGGGCCTGAAGGAAGGGGACCAAGCTTTGGGGGTGGTCCTGAGAGGGCGGGGGTGAGAAGGCATGCTCCAAAGAGAGTCAAGGGGAGGACAAAGAAATAAGAGGCCTTTGAGTCTTACACACACATACACACATACACACACACACATTCACTCGAGAAAGAGCCAGGATTTTTCTAAGGCTTATGACAAGGACTGCCTTTAGCCACAAACATTCCAACATCTGTTTTCTGGGGTCCTCCCCTCATGCTGGCCTCAGCCGCCTCCCTGCTTGCTTGTGTCCCATGGTGCCCACAGACCCTCGGGTGGAGCTGGGAAACCCCACCAGAGACCAGTCAAGGTGGCAGATGACAGGGGAGGGAGCCGCCTAAGGGGTGTGTCCAGGGTGGGGTGGGCGGGGGCTGGGAGAGCCCAGCTGTCCCTCCATCCCCCTGGACGGGAAGCTGAGGGCCTGGCTCCTGGGCCACTGGGGGGCGGGGGAGGGACTTGCTCACCCCCTGCTTCTCTGGACCAGGCTTGAGGGAGAGGCCAGACTGGTTGAGGGACCTTGCGCCACCTTCTGCCACCCCAGCCCTGGAATTTGGCGCTGGGAGCTGAGGCTGACGCTGCATTGCTGAGGAGTGGCAGGGCCAGCGCCCAGGCCCGGCCAAAAAAGGAGGCAGCCCCCAGGGACAGCGGCCTTGTGGCCCTGGCCTAGCCTGGCCCCTGAGGGGCTACCCAGGGGCCTAGCTCAGCATGAAGTATCAAAGAGGGAGGGTGAAACCAAACCACACACACACACACACACACATCACAAGGAGACCCAGGAAAATACACACCCAGAGACACTCACACACACACAGAGAAGCACAATGAGACACACACACACACACACAGTTAACTACAGCTCCAGTCCCGGGCACACACATCACGTGACGAGGGTGAGTAAACCACACCCCGTACTCAGCCCCCTTAGGACCCACACACCAGCCAGGACACTCACGTACCTCTCCCTCCTGCCATCCTGCCGGCTCCCCGGACTCCCCGCATCACAGCCGCTGTGGTGGCATCCCGGCCCCCTCCACCCTCCCAGCCCCCGCCAGCCCCCGCTGACCACTGTGCCGGCCCTGGCCTCGGGGTCCCCCAGCCTGCCCTCCCGGCGACTGCCCTCGGCCCCCACCGACTCTCTCTCGCAGGCGGGAGGAGGAGGGAGGGGAGGATGGGTGTGGAGGGGCCTCGCCGCGTCGGCGGTGGCGTCAGCAGCTGCCGCAGCGCCATTGGCCTCCAGCCTTGGCTCCCAACCACAGGAATGCCTGGGCCCCACCCTCCAGCTAGCCAGGGAGAGGGGGGCCGGCGGAGGCCCCCAGATGCTGACAGCTGGGGCTGCTTGCCCACCCGAGCTGGGGCAGCAGAGCTCAAAGCTGTTGCCCCACCCTGCCCAGAGGAGAGAGCACGGCCCTAGGTCCCGCCCGGTCACACACAGTCCCCCACCCCACCACAACACGCCTGCCTCTGCCTGGAAAAGGTGCACACGGGCAGGGCCTTTGAGACTTGGGAAAAGCCGTCCACCTACCTCTCTGGGCCCCCATCCATCCCTGCCTCCCCCTCCCCAGGAAGGGCAAGGGGACTATCGAGGTCATGGGGTGGAGGTTCCCAGAGGGGCATGGTGCCAAGCATGGCACTGAGATTACAGTGATTGTGAGCACACATCCAGGGCAGAGGCCAGCACGGCGGCTCCCAAGGCCTCCAGGATTGGCCCGCAGCCCTCTCCTGGGGGGCAGTGACCTTGGGGGCAAGCAAGCTGGCTTCTGGCTGGCACTCATGAGACCAGGGAACTGGGCACTGGGCAGAGAGGACTGCTCTGGGCTCTGGGTCAGAGCTGGGAGGGAACAGAGAGGCAGCGTGTGTGTTTGTGTGTGTGCACACGTCAGGCATGGAGTGTGTGGCATAAACGGGTACACACGTGAGTGCAGGGCACATCGCGTGCCACGTCTATGGTGCCTGCTCTGTAGGCAGTGGGGTGAAGGAAGGGGCGTCTGCACCGCGTATCATGATTGGGGAAGTTCATGTGGTTGTCGCACTGCTGAGCACACACGCCAGGGCTGGGATGGAGCAGGCTGGGATGTCTGTGGGCACATGTGTTCTGACAGCAGCAAGCATTCGTGATGTCCTAAATATTCGTGCCACAGGGGTGAGAACCCCGAGTGTGTGCTGTGACACACTGGTGGCGTGCTGTGGGGATCCGAGATGCTGAGGAGTGTGGGGTATGCTGTGATGCCCGTGGTCATGCGTGTGGGGTGGTGCCTACGTACTGAGGGGTTGTGTGTGTGGTGTGTTGTGTCTGGGGTGCGTTATCACATAGGACAGGCTAGATGAAGGGTGGGCCACGGGCTGTGTGGTGTGGCTGTGTACTGAGCGTGTCTGCTTGAGCATGGGGTGGTCCGTGGTATGCCGTGTGAATGGGAGCACACAACAGTATTTTGTGTGTGTGTGTCTGTGTGTGTATGTATCTACAGGAGACGTGCTCACGCGAGGCCAGGTGGGGAGAGGGCGGGGAACAGACATCTTACAGGAGCCACAGGGACGTGCCAGTCTGGCAGGGCCTGCTGGGCCACCTTCCTCCCAGACACCCTGGCAGGAATCCTGCTGGTCAAAGCCAGTGCCCGCCTCCCCCAACACAGCGCAGCCCTGAATGAAGCAGCCAGCAGCCCCAGCCCGGGGACGGGCCTGGCATCCCCAGTGGGGCAGTGCCGGGCTGGTGGTGCCCCCACACTCTTTCCTCTGCTTCCTAGAGGGGCCAACATGGGAGAGAGGCCAAGGAGAAGGGCTGTATCCCGCCCCGCACCCAGGGTCCTCCACCTCAGAGAGCCGGGAGGACTCACCAGCTGGAGGATGTCCTCGTCCTTGGGCATGATGGAGAGTTCCAGAGTGTCATCGCTACGGAGACAGGGCAGGGGGTCAGGCCAGGCTGAGGCAACAGGGTCTGGGAGAACAGGGATCCTGGTCGCCAGGGCACCACCAGGGCCGAGGGGGAGGGTGTGGAGGGACTCAGGGAGTGGGCTGGGGGCTCTGATGGGAGAAGGGAGGCAGGGGTGCTCACCTATTCTGGATCAGAGCTATGACCTGGGAGTAGGTCTTCCCAATGACACTCTCCCCATTCACCTTCACCAGCCGGTCTCCTGGGAACCAGGGGCATGGCCACAGGTGAGTAGGTCAAAGGGTGTCAGTAGCCCCACCCGAGACCCCCTGCATCACATATGAATGACAATGAGCCAGGTAACTGGGACAGCTCACCTGTGCGAAGGCCCGCCCTATGGGCGGGGCCATCATCCTTCACGTTCTTGACAAAGATGGTGTCCATGGGCTCCAGGCGGTGCCGGGGGGAGGATCCTGTTGAGCATCAGTCAGGTTAGCTGGGGATGGCTACTGAAGGTCACACCCATGCACAGCTACACACATGGGGGACACACACTCAGAGAATGAGCACACTCACACGGACACAAAACAGAGCCACACATCCACAGGGACACGGACACACAGGATCAGAAAAAACACACTGCTGGGAGGATGAAAAGCTACACGGGTGCATGGAGTCACCCCTTAAATGGCTCCTGTGTCCTAGCACCATGCTAGAAAGTAGACCTCAGAGGAAGCACGGACGTGGCCCCTGCCCTTCCCGAGCTCATTGTCTAGTGCGGCAGACAGACAGGCATGCACACACGCACACACACAAACATCACAAGACAAAAGAAGGGTGCCCTAAAAGGCCAGTGGGGAGAGACACCCGCACGCTCAGAGAGTGTCCACATCCAGACCCAGGGAGAGCTGAGCAAGGCCCTGAGGCTCACAGACACCCTGACCTCCCACCCCACTCCCTTCCCCAGGGTCAGGGCTGCAGAGGCCCGCAATCCCAGGACTGGCACTCCCTCCTTGATGACATCACTACATCCCAGCATTACTCCTCTGCTAAGTGCTGTATCCATCAGAGAAACAGGCCTGCACTAGGCCGGCTGGCTCCTCCCCCATCACAGGCCTCTGCAGTGGGGATTCAGAAAGACAGAGTCCCCACGTGCGCCCAGTAGAAGCCTCAGCGGCAGACGGGGAAGCCTGCCTGTTCAAGGAGGTCTGCCCTGAATACCCTGGGAAGCCATTTGGGAGAGCAAGGCTGACAGCCAGGGGAGTTAGTCTCATGTCTGGAAACAGAAGGACCTCAGGGCCGCCCTCATACCCCGAGAACCCTCGTGTCTCTGCCCCCAAGGACAGCCCTCAATCAGCCTTCCCACCCCCAGGGCCCTGCAGGTCCCGCCTGAGCTTCCATCTAGGCTGGGAGTAACTCTAGGGCAGGGGCCAGGGCTTAGAAACCCATCTGCTCCTCAGAACACCACCCCCAGCATGAAATGGACAGGTCCGAGGAAGACAAATGTGGAGAAAAGAGAGGGCGCAGAGAGTAAGCATATGTGCAAGTGGATACACAGGAAACAGCAGACAGGGGCTGCAGTCAAGGGCAAGGGTGCAGCAGAATCCACGCCGACCTGCAGGAGAGGGCCAGACACAGAGCGGGCCCCCAGCCCAGCCCAGCCCCGTCCACTCCTTACCTCCTCCTCGGCCTCCATTCTCTTCCTCCTGCAGGGGACAGAGGTGGGTGTGGGCCCTCGGCAGCACAGGGGGAGGCCCAGCTTTGCCGGGGTGGGCCCCTTCAAGCTCCCCCACCCATCAGCCTCCCCTCTTATCATCCTTCAAGTAGCCCAGAAGCCAGAGGGGGAGGGAAGGGTGTCCATGGGGAGGTCACATCCCAGGCAATGTCCCCGGGTCACAGGAGCCCTCTCTCATGCCTGCTAGTCCTACCACATCAGCAACTCAGCCATCTGAAAGCCACCAACCCAATGGGGGACTCAGGACCCCTTCCCTTGGAGAGCTCGAAGCCCAGTGGAGGAGGGGTCAAACCCATGACACACAGACAGGACCCAGGCAGACACAGATAAGCAGGCATGACAAGCGCAAACAGTGGCTATCAGCTCTCAGAGAATGGGGAGGAGAGGCCTGATTAGTCCCTCTGGGAGGGGGCGGTTTAAGGCAAGTTTCAGGCCAGCTGAAAGAAGGCATTGGGGTGAGGTGAGCAGAGGATGCAGGCACTCAGTGGCAGAAATAGGACTGAGTCAGCTGAGCTGAAGCAGAAAGAGAGTCAACACCAGCAAGTGACAAGAGTCAGACTCAAGCTTTCAGGTCTGAAAGGAAAGAACGAGGGAGCCAGTGAAGTTCTTGAGTGGGAGAGAGTAGATATGAAAATGTTTCCAGCATCTAGGTACAGGGCTAAGAAATGGCCTCAAGGAGACCCACGAGGGAGGTCTCTGGGCTCATCCCTGTGAGTGAGGAGGGAAGGGCACTGCATTTGGGGAGAAATCGGAAAAAGGCAAGAAGAAATCAGAGAGACAGGCCAGGCCAGTGGCGTGCAGCATTTTCCAACTGGATAGGACCTTTGGGGTCATCTTGTCTAATCTGTTCCACAGATCACCACTTTACAGATGACAGGGTGTGATTTGTCCAGGGCCACTCAGAGACAACAGAGCAGCCAGTGCTAGACCCCAGGAGTCTGGGGCACCTCAGCCAGGACAGGAAGCCGCAGGGCTCTGCTGGAGCATAGTCCCTTGGCACCCGCCTTCCTGAGCGGGGCGCGTGCCCGCTGATATGAGCTGACAGCACTGTGAGCAGTGGCAGCGGCAGATGGATGCATCTAGACGGGTGAGTGCCCTGCAGGCTCCCAGCCCTGGGCATGTTCTGGAAAGGGATGGAGCCTGTCTCTGGCTTGCCCTGCCCTGGGGTCTTCCACGTTAGCAAGGTCTCTCTGAGACACAGGCCAACCACCCAGCCTAGACCACTTGAGCTGCATCTGCAGGGCCACCCTCCGGAGGTCCCCTGAGAGAAGGACGAAGGTCCAGAAAGGGGGGACATTCTGGGGAAGGAAGGACCGGAGGTTCCTGGGAACTGGGAGGCTGGTGTCCTCGGGCATAAGGGGTGAGGCAGTGCCCCTACCACACACCATCAGCCCCTCTTACAGCCAATGAGAAGATCTGGCTCACACCCAGACTCAAACACGGGTGTGAGAGCTATGCAGCGACATGCACACATGAAGCGTATATATAGACACATGTCTAGATATACACACACGCGTGTACATGACTAGCATACCATGCACGCATGTGTGCATACAAAGAAACACGAGCAGGCACACGGACCCAGGCAGAGAAATCCAATGCCTTGGTTCTCTGGCAGGTGGGACTAAGCTCCCTGTCCCTCAACAGCTGTGCAGGCTGGTCCCAGCCCTGGTGGAGGGGAGAAACAGGTTCATGGGCCCCAAAATAAATCGTTCTCCCCTCCTGCTGGGAGAGAGGAGGGGAAGGGAATTGGGCCCTCCTGGGGAGTCCTGGTTCCTGCCTAGGCCCCCCACAAGCTTTCCGGTCAGGGACCACCCCCTGCCCCCAGCCCATACCGTGGCTCAGTTTGAGTAGCCCCAGTTCCTGTACTCAGAGAACCTGATATTTATATTAGACCTGGAAGGGTTTCTCGGAGTCAAATAGATAAATGCCCTCAGGTGACAGCAGCAGACATGAAGCCCAGAAAGAGCGAGAGTACCCAAGATCCACCGTGAGTTAGGAGTTGTACCAGCACTGGGGCCCAGGTCCCCAGCCCAGCACAGGGCTCTTTTAGGCCCAGAGCTGAGGCCAGCAAGGGCCGGGGGCACTCTGGGAGGGGCCCCGGAGGTGTGTGAGGACGACTGCCCTAAAGCTCAGGCTGGGGAGGGTCAAACTAACCCAGCTCAGAAGTGGCAGGTAGACAATGGGTCCTTGGAAGCCCATCTCCTGAGAAGCTGTTCACCTTCCAGAGGCCGAGAGTCCCGGGGTTGGGGGAGCATCCTGACTCCCCCACCTCTAGCTCCTTGCCCCAAACCAACCACCCCATTCTCCTTAGAAGACTGAGCCCAGAGCGGATCGGGGGCTTGTCATGCCACACAGGTGACCCAGCCAGGGCTGCCCCTGCCTCTCGGTGACCCTCTTCCCCAGGCACAGAAGCACCCGGAGGAGAGCACAAAGGAGTTGCCCTGAAGCTCCCTCAGGGCGGGCGGGGGTGCGGGCCTACCTTTAGGCTGCAGTGCACGGCGGACTCGGGCGGGTACACGATGAAGTGCCGCAGGGTGAAGCCGAAGCCATCCTGGAGGCTTTTGCGCAGGAGCAGCGTCCGTGGGCCCTGCCAGGGGAGGGGGCGCGCAGGAGAGCACCCATCTCTCGGGCCCAGGGGCAGCTGCGGGAGCAGAGCGAGCAAGGGTGAGATGCCAGTCCACACACAGCCTCCTGCAGCCTGGAGGACCTGGGGGGACGGCCGGGGCGCACCGACCCGGCTGTGCCCAGACCCCTGCTCCCCTCTCCCTTCCTCTCCCACACTCATCAGCCCAACAGCTTCCTTTTCCTTTTTTTCCTCAGTCCCCTTAAGACACCTATGCGTCCAGGGAAATGAGTGCAGCAAGTCAGGTGTCCGTTCTGTTCAGTTCAGCTGAAGCTCACCGACTCTGGACACACAGCCTTCCTGCCTGGGAAGTGCCCGCTGCACAATCTCACACACACACACGTGCACGTGGACACGAGCACAGACACACCCACACGCACTCACGTAGACGGGACACACCACAAACACCCAGACAAGAATGCTCGTGTGCAAAGGTGCAGACACACCGAGGAGCACACACATGCTCACGGAGACACAGACATGCGCACACACACACATAGGCACAGACAGACTGACACACACATGCATCCTTCAAGAGCAGCAGTAAGAAGATGCGAGGGACCATGAGTCCCAAGGGACAGTCCGCTGAAGGGACGGAGCCCAGTCCTGGCTGGCTCACCAGAACTGAGTGGAGAGCCGGGTTGGGGAGACACTCCGCTACCCTCTGGCCACCCCACCTGAGTACTTGGGATTCCCCGAGATGGCAGGGCAGAAGGTGTCTGAAGAGGGTTTGGGGGCACATGGGTGTGTTTATGGGGCAAGAGGGAGAGAAGGAGGTTAGTGCCTGAGAGGAGGCTCCCTTCAGTTGCCCTGCTCAGACACAGAGGGAAAGTGGGTGACAGGAGGGCGCCAAAGTGAAGGGCAGTCTGCCTGCTGAAGCCAGGACAGCTCCCTCAGGGGTTCACTAACCCCTGATCTCGGGCAGCCTAACCTACCTGGCGCCCCTAATCCAAACCCTTTGGAGGGCGAGAAGCCCCTCCCCTCCCTCAACGGTCCTCATCCCCTGGCTCTTCCTTGGCACCAGGCCGGAGGGGACTTCAGCTGCAGAAGAAAGGCGCAGCTGGGTGCAGAGGGAAGAAGACTCCAGGGCAGGAATTTCGGTAGGAATTTCACTACGAAATCCCCCTTGCTCCCCACCTCGAAACTGCAACTCTAATGTACTCATCCTGAGAAGCCCCTGCCTGTAGCCAGCCACCCTCCAGGTTACACATCTGGCAGAAGGAGTGGATCCTGTGCCCAGCCCGAAGCTAGGGATTTCTGCGTGGGGTAGGGGCTGGGCTCCATGGGGCAGGAGGTTTGAGGAGGGGATATCCTCAAATCTCAAAAGATTAAAGTGCCACAGAAGTAACAGGCTTGCTTCATACGGTTTCAGAAGACATAGCCAGGTGGGAGATTTGAGAAGGCCGAGCTAAGCTCTTAGCCAGGGAGATCATTCTAATCATATACATCTGGAAAGTGACCCAGATGGGGCTGTGAGCCCTCTGTCCTCACAAGGGCTCAAGTGAAAGCTGGACGACCCCCATCAGGGAGGCTGTAGGAGGCCTCCGCCTTTTCTGGCATCAGGCGGAAGGTCCAATGATGCCCCCTCAGCTCCTTCCACTTGTGGCTATAGCCTGGACACTCCCAATGAGCCCCACATCCCCACGGGGGTCTGAGGAGCCCAGAAGAGAAAATTCTCTGGGAATTCTGCTGAGATCTGAAAGCCCCTGGATTTCCTATCTCTGCTGGTTTGGCAAGGAACAGATGAGGAAGAGAAGAGGGCCTCTGGGGACCCTCCACTGCCCCCTCCTACCAAAATCCCTGCTCCTGCCTAGCATGGAGTGCTTCCACTGCACGTCCTCCACTGGGCTCTGAGCTGAGGCTGTGTGCAGGGCCTATTG
Source organism: Bos taurus (assembly GCF_002263795.3). Taxonomy (NCBI): domain Eukaryota; kingdom Metazoa; phylum Chordata; class Mammalia; order Artiodactyla; family Bovidae; genus Bos; species Bos taurus. The sequence continues at coordinate 39,088,136 of NC_037346.1, read as the reverse complement.
TTTTGCTGGTGTCCTGGATTAAGGTTTAAGCCACCAGCTGCCCCAGTGATGAGAAGTGGCTGGGACAGGTCCCCGCACGCCCCCCGCCCCTCCCCCAGCACACATCCTGCCTGGAGCTGCCAGCTGCCTGGGGGTGCCACTCCCTGGGGAGGAGGGGCCAGTAATCAAGGGCAGTGGGCATGCCTTTCTCTCTCGGGTCCTCTCCTCACCCAGGCACCACTGGCGCTCCCTCCCTTATCTCTGCCTCTCCCTTTCCTCTTTTCCTTCCTTCCAAGGCCCCTTCCCCCATCCCTGCCAACTAGGCGCCTGAGAATGTCAGTGTGGTAATCCCCCTGCCACAGTAACCACAGCCCTGCCTGAAGAGGAGCTGCTGTAGCCCCCATTAATGACCAGATTTGGCAGTCTGTGGGAAGTTCTTCCTTAGGTTTAACCTCAGTCCTTCATGCTATTACACATGCATGTTCCCTCTGCTTTCCTCCCATCTGGGACAGCACTGAGTCTTGCTCTCATCTTGACCGGGAGGGAGGTGACAGATGAGGAAACAGAGAAGGGACCAGCAGTGGAAAGTCATTAGACTGGGAAGAGGTACAGCTCACACATACATCCCCAACTGTGCTATCTGAGGTAGGTACAGAGACAAGAGGAAGGAGAGAGGCAGGTTCAGGGGACACAGGGACATCACCAAGTAATGCCCCCTAGCCCAGATCCACTTCCAAACGCTCCCACCCTCAGGTCAGGAGAGACATCCAGAAATTCCCACTGATGGTGGGAGAAGGGCAGGTGGTCCCAGGGCCACAAATAAGACAGAACTGGACATGTGATGGGCTGGCAACACCAGGAGCTAGAACCCAGGAGTCCGGCTCCTCCCCTCCCCCAGGAGCATAAAGAGGTCATTGCGGGGAGCACAGCGTTCACGCTGGGCATGGTGCCCACTGTGACTCACACCCTGCCAGCCTGGTCGATCTCGGACCTCAGAAACACTGTCCCCACCCCCATCCCCCCACTCCAGCCATGTCAGTTCTCACCCTGAGGTCACTCATTACTTCCTTGGCCTGCTTGAAAACCTTGTGTGTCTGTGCCCAGGTCCCCTCCCAGGGAGAGGGCAGAGTTCTGAATCAGGGTCACTGTCAGCCCAAACTCTCCAGGATTCCATGCCCTGGCATCTCTTCAAACAACCCCGGTCCCTTCCATCTTTCTCCCACCTGTAAACCAAGAGGCTTGAGCCCACTGCAGGCCACCACCAGACTGGGGGTTGTCATCCAGCACCCCCAGAAAAGGTCTCAGCCACCACTCTGCCGCCCTCACCCACCTTCCAGGGCATGGGTCCCGGAAGCCTGGGCTCCCCGGCCCCGCTGACCCCCGCGGCGCTCACCCTGGCCGGACGCGCCCCCGGCGCGCGGCGGTCGCTGTGGCTGAGGCAGGGCAGCCAGAGGCAGCGCGGCTCCGGGGCGCTGCAGTCCACACCGACGGCGCGCTCCCAGCGCCAGCCCCCGGCCCCCGCGCGCTCCACGCGCCACACCGCGCTGCCCACGAGAGCCGCGGCTGGCGGGGGCCCCCGGGGCCGGCCGCCGCCGCCCCGGCCCCAGCGCGCCGCGGGCCCGTCTTCCGGAGCCCGGCGCGCCGCGCGGGGGCCGGTGGCCGCTCCTCGGCGCCCGGCGGGCGGCGTCCTCGGTCCCCTCGGCGGCGGCGGGCGGGCCCCCGAGGTCCCCGCCCGCCCCCCGGAGCCGCGGGCCCGGGGCCCTGGGGCCCCGAGGGGACGGACGGCCCGCGCGGACGGCGGCAGGACTGCTGTAGCGGCTCCGCACCTCCCACGCCTCTCCGCCGAGGGCGCCTGAGCCCGGACACGCCGGCGAGTCGCGCAGGGCAGACGCCTCCCTCTCCGGGGCGGCCCCTGTCCGCGGCCGCCCCATCCCACACCCACACCCACACACACACACCCACACAGGAGAGGCCCTGCGCAGTGCCCCCGCAGTCACACACTGCACACCCCGTGCAGGCGCGCGCGCATGCACACACACACACACACTCACGCACACACCCCACTCACAGGAAAGCTCTCCGTACCCCCCCGCACACGCTATACTCCTTCCAGTCCAAAGCTCACGCATTTTGCTGCGCCCCAGAGAAATACATACTCGCATGGGTACACATGTAAACACACACCCAACCCACCTCACCACACACACATCTAGGCACCCCACACCCTCCTCCCACAGGCACACTCATTCTGCCTATGTCCACATGCCCCACATAGACACACACACAAGCACACTACACCCCTCATACACATGGTGTGCATGAACACCGTTCTTTATGCACACACGCTTTGGACACCCCCCAAGGATATAATGGCCCCCACCTCCCACTGAGACACATTTGCAAGCATATCCACTGTGCCCTTAAAAGCACACCAGGCCCCCTCCTACCCACCCATACCTACCCACACTCACACACCCCACAGGGAGACCCACAAAACCCACAAAGGCACATGCCTATAGGACTTGTACACACTACTCAGCACAGCCACTCAATGCATTGCTGCTGTGCCCCCTCAGGTCTCTCTCCCTCTCTCTCTAACACACACACTCACACTCACACGCACTGCCCTGCACAGGGAGCAGCTCTTTCTCATACCACCCCGTTTCACGTCATGTTGTACACTTCCCACCACCAGCCACGGGAACGCGTAGCCACCCCTCTTCCCTAGGGCCCCCTGCCCATTAGCTCGACCCAGAGGGGACACCAAAGCCGACAGTGGGCTCCAAGCTGGCCCCCACTTCACCCCCAGCATGCGAGTCAGACAGGAAGCCGGAGTCACGGCAGACCCTGTCCTCCGCCCCTTCCTGCTCCCTCTCTTCCCAGGCCCCTTCCCGGGTGGGGCTGGCAGAGGCCTTGGCTAGTAGGTGTCACCACCACGATTTCTATGCACTTGACTGTTCAGTGTGGTCTTGCCCCACACAGCGGCTCACTGGGGCCTGGGGCCACTGCCCTGGCCCAGTTTTCAGAGAAGGAACCAACAGAAACCCAAGAGCACCCAGTCTGTGAGGGCGGCACTGGGACTCCAAGTCCAGAGCCCCTTCTTTCCAACCTTGATCTCACCCCAAAACTCTAGCCAACACCAGGGAAGGAAGGCTGAGGGCAGCGGGGAACAGACCAGCCAAACTGCGCTCTCAGATCTAGGAGTCAGGGAGGAAGAGGCATAGGGTTGGGCCCTTGCAGGGGAAGCCACCAGAAGGGAGAACCAGGCAGAAGAGCCAGCATCCCTTCCCTCCGTCATCCCCATCACCCGCTGTCCCGGGAAAGGACAGGCCAGGATGGAGAATCACCTGGGAGGCAGAGGAGAGAGACAGAGGGGCACAGGGAGGAGGCGAAACCAAGGGGCAGAGGGAGGAGAAATAAAGGCCCTCGAGGGTGGGCAGGAGCGAGGGAGGAGGCGGAAGGGTGAGGGTGAGGCGTGTGGGGCCGGGAGCGGTTTTGTTCTCCTGTTTCCTGTTTGCTGCTAGCTGGGCCCCCAGTGCAGGAGCCAGACCCCCACCCCGTTCCCTGGCGGAAGCCAGACAGGAAGAGGGAGGCTGCCATCAGCGCTGAGTCAGGAGGGCTTGGGGCAGAGCTGGAAAGGACCATCCATGGTCTGGGGGAGCAGGCCTCCTGGCACCTCCATCAGCAAGCTCCCCATCATTAGAAAAGCAAGGCTTCTGGGTCAGGACCACTCTTATCTTTGTCTTGCCCTCCAAAAGCCAGGGCCTTAGACCACTTGGACTGCCCAGATGTCCTCAGACTCTGCCACCCCAGATGAAGGGCTACGACCATACGGACGTCCTGACTCAAAGCCTGACCTGCTTTCCCAGAAGGCAGCCAGTTAGTCCCTCCAGCTGCCTGATTGCCTTTCCTCTTGCTGAAAGTCTGGTCCCTGGTTCTGAGAAAATGGGCTCACTCTCCCCTCTCGTACCCCATGGAGTCTCTCGTGGCCAACAGGTGCTGACGTGTCTGTGTGTCCAGATCAAGAGCCCACCTCCTTCCCTCGAAACGGGTGAGGGTTCTGAGAGCTGTGGGCAGAGGCGAGGTGGACAAGCAGCACCAGGTTTGTGTCCCGGGCTGCAGAGACCTGGGAAATACAGGCCATCTGTGACACCCATCTCCTGGCAGGGGCAACAAGGCCCCCGAAAGCAGATAACAGCCTCCTCCAACACAAACCGACACCTTCCCCACCCCACCCTCTCCACCCAGCTGCCTCGGTAGGGATGTCAGGTGCTGGGTACACACGGTAGGGCCTAGAAACCTATACACAGCTTGAATAAATGATCCTCCAGGCCTGGGGAGCCTCTCAGCCACCTCCCCCATTTCCTTTGGGAAAGGAATGTGGGGTGGGCCCCAGAGTGCAGTCAGGGAGGGGGCCAAGGGCTGGGAAATACCAGGCGTAGCTGAGATTCTATTCCAAGCCTTCCTGCCTGGTGTGAGTCCTCCCCTACACCCTCCCGGCTTCCTCCCCCCAAATCAGGAATTACCCCGCTGAGCAGTCTTTCCCATCATCCTCTAGTTTGACCAGCTTGCAAAATCCATTCAACCTTATCTTCCTGAAGGTCCCTGGGGAAGGCTTGGGGACTACACTCCCAAAGGGAGGGCATCCAGTCTTCCTCTCTCCAGATGAGATCATCCTTTACTGTTTGAAAGCACTTTCACTTTATCTCATTTGATCCTTACCCTAAGAACTGGATATGTGAAATTGTTTTTATACCCATTTTTCAGATGTAGAAACTGAGGCTCAAAGAGGACAAATAACTAATTCAAGGCTGACTTTTACTTTTAAGCTGGGACAATCCTAGGATTCTAACTGACTCAAATCTCTTTCCATTATCCCCTTATTTATCTATTCAGGAACTTGAGTGCCTGCTGAGGGCCAGGTGCTATGCTGGGGGCTGGGACACCTTAGAACGAAAAGACAAATGCAGACCTCACCCTCAGGGCACTTACAGTGCTATCCTAGCTCCTGAAATCAGGGGGCTCCAGTTCTAGATTCAGGCCCAAGCCAGCTGCCTTCACCCCGACCAACAGAGACCCCGCCCCCGCACACACACCAAAGGAGCCCCTGTGTCAGAGATTCAAGGCTTCTCTCTGGAAGGGGACAGCTTGTTTGAGGGTGGCGTTCAGGGCCTTCCAGGTTAGCCTTTGAACCAGAGGGTGGACAGGGCTGGTGGAGGGGAAGGCTGCAGGGGCCAGCCTGACAACCGGGAGCTGGGGAGAGGAGAACTCCTGGGGCCGAAGGGTCAGGTGAGAGGAGAAGGAGGGAACAGATACTGCTGAAAGGCATGTGGTTCAGGAAGTGAGAGAGAGGGGTCTCTGGGTCAATTCGCCTGCTTTTTCTTCCTCTGGGTTGCTTAGTGCCTCCTCCCAGAACATAGGCTCCAAACCCTGAGACAAGCAATGCAACCACCCCAAGAGAATCATGTGGAATTTCCAAAGGTCTGACTGGTTCCATACGCCCACTGCACACGACCAAACTGGGACCCACTGACACAGGCTGGGACCTGGAACCCTTTGCTGCAGTGCTTGCCCCTGGACAAAACTCTCCTCCAGCAACAAAATGCAAAGAAACTATATGGGACTAAAAATAACTGTACACTTTCACAGTTGGGGCAAAATTACGGACTAAAGATACAGAGAGACCAAAAAAACCCAATTGCCACTTTTGAAGAGCCCAGAAGAAAAGCAGGAGTTGGGAGAAAAAGAAGGGTATTGCGAATGCCCTCTATACTCAACACCACCAGAGGGGTGGGCAAAATACCTAAGACACCCCTCCAGCCTGACTCTTGGACACACCCCTCCCCTCCCCTCATATAAGGAACAAGCCTGCCCCTTCCTCAGGTAGCAGCAAGCAAGGAGACTTGTTTGTTCTCTCTAGACCCTGCTGCAGCAGAGGCCCTAATAAGGCCTTGCCTGAATTTCTTGTCTGGCTTCTAGTCAATTTTTATTGATTGGGGAAGGCCAAGAACCCTGGTCGGTATCACCATAACCACCTCACATACAGACAGAGCAAATCCTCTGCCAGCCGGTCCATCCCAGGCATGCCGGCAATGTGATACCAAGGCATGCCCGCCCGCCCACGCCTGGGCCTCTGACCCCTGCCCCAGTCTCCTCCTCAAGGGCGGTCGCCCGCCCCCTCCCTCCTCCTCCACCCTTCTGCCCCACTCGGATGCCTGCTTCTCAGCACCGCTTGTGTGAGCCTGACGTGCCCCAACAGGCGAAGCTGACAAGCCAGCCAGGCAGGCCCGGGTCTCCCCAACATTCTTCAATGTGCAGATAAGCCCGCGTCACTGGGAACCTGAGGACCCCATACTCGGTCTGGCCTGCAGGCAGTTGGGGAGGTGGCTCAGAGGGTCTCTCCCTATTAAGGGTCAGTCTTGCCCTGAGTGGAGGTGTGGTGACCCTCCTCTCCCACTCTGAAACTGGGCCCCAGGAAGGCTGGGGGAGGGGAAGGTGAGAGAAAAGGGAGGAGGAAGCACTGTGATGCCAGAAATCCAGGAGGGCCCGACAGTCTCCAGAGCACCCTCAAGGAGCACTGAATCCCCGAGTTCTTCCAGTGGCAGAATGGCTCGGGCTTAGCACATGGACTCCAGGGTCCTCTGGAGTCCAGAACTTCTGGGTCTGTGTCCTGTCTCTACTACTTCCTGGCTGTGAGACCTTGGGCAAATTACTTAACCTCTTTGAGCCTCAGCTCCTCACCAATAAAAAGAGAATGACACTTAAGTTCCACCTCATAGGTTGTTGGGAAAATTAAGTCAATTAAAGGAAGTCCTGAGTAGGAATTCAATAAATGCAAGCTTTTGTTTGTTGCTTTTTCTTTGAAAAGGTTTTTTTATTGAGGTATAATTGACGTGTAACATTATATTAGTTTCAGGTATACAGCATGATTGGATGGCTATTCACATACTGGATATTCACATATATTTTGAAGTGATCACTACAAGTCTAGTTAAACATGTTACCACGCTTTGCAGATTTTTTTTTCCTGTGATGAGAACTTTTCAGATCTACTCTCTTAGCAACTTTCAAGCATGTGATACTCTTATTATTAACTATGGTCACCATGCTATACATGACATCCCCAGGACTTTACTTTTTGGTTCCTTCCACTCATTTCACCCACCCCCCACTTCTGGCAACCACCAGTCTGTGAACCTGGTTTGGGTTTTTTTTTGGTGTGTTCGGGGGGGTTTCTTTTTAGATTCCACATATAAGTGAAATCATACTTATAGTATCTGTCTTTCTCTGATTTATTTCACTTGCCCTCAATGTCAGGGCAAGATGTTTTCAGCATTTGTTGGATATTTACACTCTCACACACCCAACTACACTCACATTCAGACATACAAACAGCTCGGCCCCACGTACACAAAGACACAGTAACACGTACAGACCCAGGTGAACCTATTCACATGGGCATCATCATCATCTCCACTGCCAGCCCCCTACGTGCCCCACCGCCCCCTAATAAGCAGGGAGGACTCATCAGGAGCCCCCCCACTTTTGTAGCAGAACTTCCTCAGGCCCTGAGCCTTGTCTGTAGGCCCTTTGGGAAGGAGGAAGGGGCGGCCAACACGAGACCCCAGGACAGAGCCTGCTCCCAGCAGACAAGGAGCATGGCGAAGGTGCCAGGCTGGCAGGGCCTCCTCCCAGCAGGAGAGCCAGTGCCCTCCTCAGGGACACCAGAGGGAGGGGTCTTTCCTCATGGTGGGAAATGAGCACTTCCAGAGCAGGGTGAGTCTGGAGCCAGCCACAAAGTAAACAGCGGGGCCATTGCCCAGGCAACCGTGGCCTTGGCGTGGGCCAGGGCGCACCACAGGCCCTCTCAACCCCTGATTTACTCCACTCAGCAGCCCCTCGACCGTCTCAAGGCATGCCCTTTCGGTGGCCATTATGATCTCTGGGCCTGTCTGGGGATTCGTCAGAAGGAAGAAGCCGTGCTTTCTCCATCAGATTGGGCTCTTCGAGAGTAGGCTTGTTGTTGTTCGGCCCCGTGTTAGTCCAGAGTCTCTTCCCAGCAGTCAAGGCCTGTGTCCTTCCCTCAGAGAGTGCTCCAGGGCCTGGCCTGAGTCTCTCCCACTAAACTGAGAGTTTCCTAAGGATCATAGCTACTACATTTTCAGAAATGTATTTGTACGGCTAAAGTGCTTTGTCTGTAGTAGACTCTCAAAAGCTATTTGCCAATGGTGAGAATGTGGACAAATTCAAACTCTTGAGCTTTGCTGGTGGGAATGCAAACTGGTTTATTTGCATTTGCAGAGACCGGACATGTGGACATAGAAGGTGAAGGAGAGGAGGGGATGAACTGAGAGAGTGGCGTTGACACTACCATGTGTAAAACGGATGGCTAGCAGGGAGCTGCTGTAAAACACAGAGCGCCCAGTCCCACTGCTCCGTGATGACCAGGCGGTGGGGTGCAGGCGGTGGGAGGGAGGCGCCAGAGGAAGGGGATATGTGTATACTTATGCCTGATTTCTCTTATTGTTCATCAAAAGTCAACACAACATTGTAAAACAATTATATTCCAATTTTTAAAATTGTAGAAAACAATATGGTGGTTACGGAAAAAATTAAACACAGAATCACGATATGACCCAACAATTCCACATCTGGCCATGTACCCAAAAGAAGTGAAAGCAGGGACTCAAACAGATGTACAATGATGTTCATAGCAGCATATTTCATAAAGGTTCCCTTTATGGAAAGGTGGAAACAACCCATTACAGATGAATTGGATAAACAAAATGTGATATATACATATATATATATACACACACACACGCACACAATGGAATTGTATGGTCTTAAATTCTGACATATGCCACAATATGGATGATCCGTGAAGACACTGTGAATTGAAAGTGAAAGTCACTCAATCGTGTCTGTGACCCCATGGATTGTAGTCCACCAGGCTCCTCTGTCAATGGAATTCTCCAGACAAGAATACTGGAGTGGGTTGCCACTTCCTTCTCCAGGGAGGTCTTCCCGTACCAGGGATGGAACCGGGGTCTCCTGCATTGTAGGCAGATTCTTTACCATCTGAGCTACAATGACCCGTGGAGACATTATGTCCATGAAGACATTATGCTACGTGAAATAAGCCAGATCAAAAAGACAAGTATTGGAGCTTCCCTGGTGGTCCAGTGGTTAGGGCTCCACACTTTCACTGCAGGGGGCACGGGTTTGATCCCTGCTCTGGGAACTAAGATTCCACATGCCATGTGGTATGGTCAAAAAGCACACAAAAAAAAAAAAAGAGAGAGAGAGAGACAACACTGCTTTAAAAAAGAAAGATAAATGTTGTATGATTCTGCTTATATGAGATACCTAGATTCACAGAGATAGGACATAGAATGGTGGCTACCAAGGGCTGGGGGAAAGGGGAATGTAAGTTATCCTTTAGTGGGTACAGAGTTTCAGTTTGGGAAGATGAAAAGGTTCTGGAGGTTTGTGGTGGTGACGGTTGCACGGCGATGTGGATGGACTTAATGCCACTGAACCGCACACTTAAAAATGATCAATTTTGAGCTGCCTATATTTTAGCACACACCAAGAAAATGGCAAAGTCAGAATTCATATTAAAAGTATATATATTATTGAAAGAAAATAGAACAAATGAACGGGTACTCCAATGGGGCCCAGGAGCAGGCCCTGCCCACAGTGGATGCCCAGGACAGCTGGGCACCTCCTTCGGGGAGAACCTTTCCCTCCCACCCCTTTCCATTGTGTCCTCTCAGAACCCCCATTGTCATCTCTGGGGCCCTAGTAGTCCCCATGTAGGGGGAGTTCTCAGGCCCAGGGAGTCTGAACCTCGCACACAGTCGATCCTTGGCATTGATGAGGACCTACCATATATCAGGCTTCACTGGTGGCTCAGACGGTAAAGAATCTACCTGCAATGCGGGGGAGCCAGGTTTGATCCCTGGGTTGGGAAGATCCGTTGGAGAAGGAAATCGCAACCCACTCCAGTATTCTTGCCTAGAGAATGCCATGGACAGAGGAGCCTGGTGGGCTATAATCCATAGCGTCGCAAAGAGTCGTACAGGACTAAGCGACTAACACTTTCACTTACCATCTATTAGAGGCCAGACAGACGGATGTAGTGTCTTGAAATGCCACATTCCAAGGTGCCAGGACCTTGGAAGAGCTTTTCTAGCAAAGTCAGGCTGAGTATGGGGCTCCTGATCCCCTGAGGTCCGACCCTCCCCTCAACACACACGTCTTTCCCAAGCCTATGTACATATGTTTACACACCACTTGTAACATGTACACACACACACCAGGGTGTGCACAAAGAGGCAGATCCCTCTTCTCCCATGCTCTCAGGCACACACTCCAAGAAAACCACACCCGCACACTGAAGGATGCAGCCTTGGCAGAGACACCGGCAGGTCCCGCATGCAGCAGAGCCCCCTGCTGGCCCAGGTCTGGCACACTTATCTCCTTCACAGCCCAGAGTGGGCAGGGTGCCCTCATTCCCTCCACTCCCCTTCCCTGCTGCATTGTCCAGGCCCCTAACCAGGCCCCAGGGTCAGACTCCCCGCGTGTTACAGAGGAGCAGAAGGACAGAGCAACTGTGGACCCTTAGGAAGGGTCTCACTTTGGTTGGTCAAGGAGGCCTGGAGAGAGGCCAGAGCCCTTCCTCAGACTAGATCGTGTTAGGAACAGCCATTCCTGAAGGCCAGAGGATGCCTGCAATGACTCTTCCCCAAAGTCATCATATCCGTTCTTTGACTCCATACTGAAAAGCTCATTTCAGAGGAGACTGGGGGAGAACCCTGGGCGTGGCTCTTCCTATGGTCCCCTACACCTCTCTCCAGAAGTTCTTCCTATTGTCTGACCACCTGGGCAGAGACAACAGGTGCATCCACTGGTTTCTTTCAGGGGAGCGTTCAGTCCAAGTCAAGCTGGGACCACATCCCCTCCCAGGGCAGGTCTCAGCAGATTCTGAAAGTCTACCCAAAGGCACATGGGGCTCCCTACAGGGAGAGGTTCTCAGCTCCACCCCTGAAACCACACATCCCCTCAGCCCAGGCCCTGCTCAACCTGCCCAGGTCATCCTACGCCCAGCAAGAGCTGAACCTCTCCCTAATCCAGCCCATGTTGGCCCGAGGCAACTGGAAGGGTGGAGGGGACGGTGGCTCTGCAGGAACAAACAACCTCCCCTGGCTTCTGCCAAGGAGGGAGCCAGGATGGTTTCTGGGATGGGCTCTGTGGTCTGAAGAGGACAGACGGCATTGCTTTCTGTCCCAGATCCTCCCCCTCACCGGGTGCCGGGCTCTGCATTTGGGGACACTGTGACAGCCGCAGCAGTAATTAATATTTGTTGAGCCCTTACTATAAGCCAGGCACGCTTCACATGCATTACCTCATTTAACAGCAGAGCAGCTTCTTAGGATAAGCGAGACACACACCCACACACCATCTTGGCCTCTTGGGCCCCCCACCCAGTCTGGTACTGAACTAAATCATAGGGCACCTAAGGGCACGGGACAGAAGGCTGGTGAGAAGGAGACTTCTGGCCCAACCTTGAGAAAGCTGACCTGGAGAAAGGGTCACACTTGCCAACGGTTTTGACTCTAGTCCTTTTCTGGCTGTGTCCTTGATTTCACACAGGTTTTCTTATTTCTTCAGTTACAAAACAAAGGTAGGTATAGCAGTCTGACAAAGTTGCTGGGAAAGCATCCTGGGAACCGATAAGTGGGAGGGGTTATAGCCCTGGCCCTACATCCCACCATCCGAGAGTGGACTGTTTCCCAAACGTTTCCTGAGTCCACCCACTTCACCATGTCTACCACTCTACTCAAGTCTCCGTCACTCCTCTGGCCCCTGACAGTCCGGATGCATTGTTTTAACATGAGGACCACCAGGCCCTGTGCAATGAGCCTCTGGGTTCCATGCCCACCACACCCCCTTCCACTGTGCTCGGGTTACCCTGGCCTCCTTCCAGTTCCTTTGAAGACTAGGCACCCTTCCAGCCTCAGGCCCTTTGCACATGCTGTTTCTGGAATGCTGTTCCCTTTTCCCCAGCTCCCTCCCTGCCTCATCAACCCACACCCTAATTAGTTCCAACCCACTCTGCAGTTCTCAGCAAAAGAGTCACTCCCCAGAGACACCTCCTCTGGCCCCCGGACCAGGTCAGATCTCACAGTACTCTCGAGATGGTGTCTATATATTTATGAGGTTATTCTGACCAACATCTCCCCCGGGGGCTGCAGGGTCTGGAAGGCTGGGACCGTGTCAGCTCTTAGCCCAGCATGGATGCTCAGCACACTTGTTTCTGAATGTTCAGGAATAAGTGAGCTTCTCAGAGAGGGTGGATGGTTGGCAAATCCCCATTCCCAGGAAAGGTCTGTCTGGGGCAGAGGCTGCTTCAGATCTTTGTCCATCTTCCTGTACTCCCCCGCCCCACCCCACCAACTCCTTCCTCAGTAGGAACCAGATCCAGAAAGTGGGGGTGCCGGAAAAAGAGAGTCAGGGGTGGGGGGAAAAGGAAGCTGCTTCGTCTCTTTTGCAGGGTCCACTGTCCCCTTACCCCAGCTGGCCAAGCCCTTGTCCACTCAGCGCTGGCCCACCACACCCACAGCTCTCGCTCCCTGGAATTTAACATGTGTCTTTCCCTCCCCCACCTTCCTTTAACTTCTCCCTTACCCTCCAGGTCTCAGCTTGACTGTTTCTGAAAAGCTTCCCGGACTGCAAGCTAAGGGACATGCCAGGGAGCCACGGCTAGCAGCAGCGCAGATTCAAGCCCAGGTCTGTCTGCCGGCAGAGTCCAGGCTCTCAACCACCTCAACACACGCCTCATTACTACGTTTCCCCCTTGAGGCCCGGCTGAGAGACAAGCCCCCCTCCAGGCCTCAGTTTCCTCCCGAGGGTTCGGCTTCAGGAAAACCCCCAGACTTCAGGAAAACAGGCAGATAGAAAGTGGCGGAGGAGACACAGGGAGAAGTTCGAGGGGAGGAAAGAGGAGTGGAGGGAAGGAGGAGCGCAGAGGGTGGCAACCTAGGACCAGCCAGACGTGAGTAACGCCAAGTATGCGAACTACGCCAGCCCCTGAGCTATGAATAGGGCGGTCAGGCTGGCCGCCCAGGACGGCCCTTCACGCCCGCAGCCCCCGAGCCCAGCCCTGCACCAGGTCCCTAAATGGGGCGAAGGCCAAGGAGTCACGCTTAGGGGTGGAGGCTGAATGGCAGGATCCAAGAGGTGTGGTCATGCAGATGAAATGCAAATAGAGAGCAGCTGGCTTATCTGATTGGTGGGTCTCTGCCTTTCCGGAAGCGTGCTCCGGATGGGCTCTAGCGTCGCGCTGGGCTCCTGCTCACACTTGTTTTTGCCCCGGCAGTCGCGGTTCCCCAGCGGTCCTTCCGGTCACGCCTTGGATGAGTCGCAGTGATATGTGCAACCTCTCAACCTGTTCTGTCGAGGCCCTGGTAAGGCTCTGCGGTTGAGATACCATTCCCTGCCCTCCTCAGGGCCAGGTCAGCCTCTCCTCCTTGGAGCTCGTACGTCTGACAGCTGGGCTTTTGGAAAATTACAGCAGCCCATCTCTGCCTCCCCTTTTCTCATCAATGACCAAAGTGGGGAGCACACTGGACCAGGAACAGGAGACTCAGTCCCCAGCCCAGTGCAACCCCTTGTGTGCCCCCAAAAGATTCAGTCAACCTCAGAGCCTGGCTCCTCTTTCTTTCATTCTGGCATGATTGACTAGGTGTCCCCAAGGGCTAGGAGTCCAAGAGACCTAAGATCAGGTTCCAGCTGTGTGACCCCAGTCAAGTCTCTTCCCTCTCCAAGCCTCAGCTGTGAATGACGTCCCTGAGAGGGCTCAGTGTGGAGTTCTTGGCACATAGGAGTTTTTTTTTGATAAATCTTAGTTCAGTAGTTCACAAAGGATTTTTTTAAGTTAATAAAACAGTTCCTGATTTTATGAAGAGACAGACATGAGATAAAATTTAAAGGCTGCAGAGCATAGTGTTTAAACATTCCTAAACAAGATTCAGAAGAATCTGGCTTTGAATCCCAACCCGTTTCTTGGTCACACTTCCTAGCTGTGTGTCCTTGGACTAGTTACTAACCTCTCTGAGCTTCTGTTTCTGCATTTATAAAACAGAGATACTGTATTCCCCATAAGGCTGTTGTACACATTAAAGAGATAATGTGTATAAAGTGCTCAGTACAGCAGTGCCTGACACTGAAATGTTCAATAAATGTTAGTTGCAACCAATACTCCTAATGTTATTATTATACGGTTTTCACAAGGCATTGTGAAGTACTATGGTAACTTTCAGTTCATCAGTCAACAATATTCATTCAATTTCACCAGGTCTAGAAGCTGGAGATAGAGTAGTGAACAAGACAAAGTCCCTACCCTCATGGGGCTTAGAGTCTAGTGCCCAGAGGAGGAAATCCCCTTATATTTGAGGAATTGGTGGCTGATACATATGTGTGTGTGTGTGTGTCTGTGTGTGGCAGATTTACAGAGAAGGATATTTGAACTGGATATTGAGGATAAACAGGAGTTTGAAATGGAGAAGGCAAGGCAGTTCTATCAGACAAGGGGAAGAGATGGTATGGCATGTTTCTGGGAAGGGGAAGAGGGTGACACATTCTACTCCCATCCTGTCCCCTCCATCTCCAATTCCACATTCAGCCCTCATCAACTCTCACCTGGTCTGCTTCCTCCATTTCCTGACACCTTTCCATGGCTCCACAGTATCGATGGGAGCAAGTCAAGTTCCATAATATGGCATGAAGGATCCGCCATGAGATGGAGAAGAGGACCAGAATCTGGCCCTCATTGGCCTTGACAGTCTCAATCTCTCTTTCTCTCAATCTTGCACTCACTAGCCCCATTAGAGGCCAGGCTGTTAGATACCTCCTTGCCTTTGCTCATGCTGGATCCTTCTGGCTAGAACGCCCTTCTCTCCCTTCTTCACTATCCCACTTGTCCCAGCAGGCATCTTTCAAGCCTTGGCAAGCCTCACCTCCTTGGGGAAGCTTTCTTCCCTTCAGAGCTGGAGCATCTTTAGCGGGGCAGGGACTCAGCCCACGTTTACTGACGGAGCCCTGGGGTCCTCCATACCACTCATGAGCAATCCCAGACATAGGAGGAAACCCTGTGCATGCAGGGTCACAGAGAAGCAAGACATAATCATGCTGCCTGCATCCACCACCTTTCATTCATTATGCCAGCCCCTACCTGGACTTCAAGGCTCAGCTGGGGGCAAGGAGAAGTGGCCACCTTTCCAGGATGGGGACTGTGCTCCCAGGCTCTTTCTTGTCTGGGCAAGTAGCCATGACACACGATAGCCTTAGTTAGAATTCAGAAAGACCCAGATTTAAATTTGGATGCTGGATGACCTTTGGTGGAGTAATTTAGCCTCTCAGGGTCTTGGTTCTTGTTATTTGTAAATGTACAACCACTTCACGACAGTCCTTGAAAATTGATCAGAAGAGGTTTCACCAAAGAATTCTCAACAATAGATTTGGAAAGAGGAGATGAGAGAAAGGAGATTAATCATATCACCAACTGGTTTTTAACCAATCCCTATAGAAATTCTACCCAGTGGCACTGTTTCCATCTTTAAACTCCCATCATCACTTTTGTGACCACATTTACACTGAAATGATGTCGCGGTGAAGACACCATTTGTGTCTTCTGTAGGTCTGTCTCTCTGGTTAGATCTGGCCAATTTTCAGGGCAATATTTTTTGGGGGTGGCAAGGGGTGTCTGCACTGGTGGATAGTATACGTGCACATCTCAGAACCCCTTATAAAACCTTAGTGGGGCTTTTGGCTGGTGGGGAAGCAGACAAGGAACCTCTTGAGGGCAGGACTGTTTCATACTCATCCACAGAGAGAGCCTGGAACACAAACAGTGCACAGGAAATGGCCACCAAATGAACAAAGTCCGGTCTGGTCTGTATTAAGACCTCGCCACTGCCTGATTTTCCCAGGCACTGAGCCTCCAGTTCTTGGCGTCAGGTCCTTCTCCTGCCCCAGGCTGAAATTAGGAAGAGGGACACTCTCATGCAAGCCAGGCCTGGGAATGTCCTCAGCACCCTGGGCCACACCCAGTCTCAGAGAATGCTTTCCCTACCACTGTGGGGATCTAAGCACCTGGAAACCACTGGAGGAGGAAAAGGTCCCAGTGGGACAGGGAGGGGGACCCGTTTCTCTTCCCACCAGCAATCCTGGCCTTGCTGTGTGACCCCCATTGCCTAACTCCCACTCTCTCCTCTTGGAGACACGCCATCCCCTCCTGGGCTGTGGGTCCAATCTCAGCTGCCCCCTTATCCCCTCACCCCCACCAGGTGCTGCAGGGCAGAGGGGGGCACAGTGCCAAGGCTTTATTAGAGCTAATGAGGGCTCAGCCCTTCAGATGCCAGTGCAAGATACAGGAAAGTACCAGAACCACCCGCAGCCCCTCCATCATGGCCTGGTGCTCAGCTCCCTCCTCCCCTTCTCTTGGGGAGGAACCAGGGGCCACACCCTCGGAAGAGGAAAGGGAGATTTAGAAGTGTCTTCCCAAGTACAGAGAGTGCCATGGTGCCAGGGGAAGATGGGGATGAGGGGCCTGAACCAGAAAAGAGCCTCAAGGTGGGGGAGGGGTCTCACCTGGGCTCCGAAGGCTCCACGGTCCACAGCTCAGTCCAAAACAACCCACCAACAGACACTCGCCCCTTCCCGTTCTCCCTTTCATGGAACATAGCGGTCAGAGCTGGGGAGACCATGGGCTCTTGTCCACTCCCCTCGGGTCAGAACTGAGCAGCCTGAACCTGCTTCTCACCTGGCATCCAGCCTTCCTCTTCCTCCCACTCTTGGCTGCCCCTTCCCCTCTGCTTCTAGCCCCTCGGCCTTGGACTTTCTCTAGGCCCAGAGGTGGGGGCGGCCTCTAATATCCATTCTCTTTCAGAGAATGCTGGAAACTGCGGTGGCGGGTAGGGGTCTGCCCTGCAGCCTCCCCTTCCAGCCTTTCGGGGGCTCTCAGACACAGCCTCTAAGTCCTGCATCTACACCCAATTCTCTCCAAAGAGCTCTCACACACTTTGAGGAAATTAAAAAGGAAGAAGCTGCAGACTTAGGAGCCCACAGTCAGATAGAAATCAAGCTAGGGACTGTTGGAAACCAGGCCAAAATGAACTCTGTCCTCCCCTAATTAACCCCCACTTGGCGGCCAAGACCCTGGAGCGGCTGTCCTTCCACATGGCTCCCACATGTCCCCCCAGTCTGGCCACATTCCTCCGGCCCACACACCTCCCACCAGCCCTCCCACCCGAAGGGGCCGGCGCCGGGTCTGTTTCCATCCTTGGCTGTGGGTCTGTCATCTCCGTGCTCCGCCCCAGTTCTCTCCTCCCAGGGGCTCAGGCTGAGTTTGAAAGGGTCACTTCAAAGAGGACCTGCCTGCCGAGGGCCCAGCCAGACCCAGGGCTGGCTGCTGGGCCAGATTCCCGGTGGCCGGGGACAAAGGCCCCACTGTTCCCCCGACCCCCGGACGCCCCCAAATGCACTGGGCATGAGAAGTCTTTCTTTCCCCAGTTCTGTTCCTTGCAGGCCCCGGCTCTTTGCCACAGGGAGTGGTCCTGATCCCTCGTCCAGCTAAGTCTCGAGGGTGGGGAGGTCAGGGAACTACCCATTTCCCACCCCCACCATTCACCCAATACCTTTGGGCAGCCAGGATGTGGAGGCAGCTTTGAGCTGACTGCAGAACCTGCGGTCCAGACACCTCACTGCCCCTCAGTCACCAAGCCCTTCCCAGGCCGCTTCTCACACCCATCAGAACCATACCCTTCCTCCCAGGCCTCCTCCAGGCAGCCTTTCAGGATTCCCTTTCCTCAGAGGTGCCTCACAGCCCAAACCACAGCAGCCAACCTCTCACTCTTCTCCCCAGTTCCTGACAGCAGGGACCACATCTCACCTGCTCCTCTAATTTCTTACCACACAGCGCTGATCCCAAAGCAGGGTCCTTAGGTTTTTCTGTGTTGACTCCTCACCCAATGCCTGAATTCTCTCTAGTCCAACTTGTGCTTGCTTACCTCCACTGGTGGGGGCCTCATTACCTCCAAGGACAGCTCTTCAGATTACTCCAACCATACAGGATTCTCTTTATTGAGCCCAAAGTGTGTCATTTTCATTTCTATCCACTGATCATTGTTTGTTTAATAACAGTTTAAGCTAATAGTTGCAATTATCAAATGTCATCCACCAGGTAAAGTATTACCTCACTTAATCCTTTCAACAATTTTGAGGGATTATTTTAGGGACAAGAAAATGGAAACTAAAAACAACTAAGTGAGTTGGCCAAGGTCATACAGTCACTAAGGGGTAAAGCTGAAATTTGAAGCCCCTCAGGCTGAAGGCAAGGCCAGAGACCCAGTGTGCCTCCCAGCGCACAGAGGCCACGCCAGACCTGGGGCTCTCGTCTCCTGCGTGGCCTGTCTATATTAGAAGGCAGACCACACTCCCCACACTTCTTTTTTCTTAGTTAGCTCCCACCAGCCTTTGTCAGCAGATGAAGTGTGGCCTGCAGATAGCGACAGTTTGATGCTAATTCAAGGGGAACAGAGGGAGTCAAAGGGGAAGAAGTCACCTGCCTAGGGGTACACAGGCTGGAGGAGGCTGGAGAAAGTGGCCTTGGGCTTCAGGTTTACAACTCGAGGTGACTGGAAACACAACACCCCTTTCCATGAGAGATGGAGAATTGTAGTTGTGCCAGGCCCTGTCCCAAACCTGCTACTCCATCCACCCTCCAACTTGAAAGGAAAGGAATCTTCCACCAAGATGGTACACTGGGCTGAACATCTCAGGGCCAGAGAGATGAAAAGGAAACAGCCATCTTTAATCCAACCTGTAGTCTTTTTCCCACCTGCCCGTTGCTCGGCACCACTCCCTTAGAACTCTGGGGGAGGAAAGGAGGGAGTGAGAGCAAGAGAGAAGTCAGAAAGCTGGGGGCCCCCAATGGCCTTGGAGGGCAGGTGTGATAGGGTGTGGGTGAGCTTTATTTTTTTGGCCATGCCACACGACTTGCAGGATCTTAGCTCCTGTCCAGGGTCGGGGGTGCAAGCTCCTAACCACTGGACTGCCTGGTAAGTCCCCAGGGTGAGCTTTCCTTTCCTCTCCAGGTCTGGCTCAGGCAGTCCTGGCACAGAGAATAAGATGATGCATCTCTAGGCTACCTTCCCAAGACTCTAACCCAGTTACTTCCAAAGGATTAGACTACAGGATTCCATGGTTTTTTCCCCACACAGTCGGTCAGTCAGTCAGTCAACAAACATTCTCAGAGCTCTGGCTGTGTACCAGGCTCTGTGGAGACCAAGATAAACACAGCACCTCTGGGGCTGCTGGAATAAGCATGGTCAACTCCCTAGCTCTGCCACTTACTAGCTGGGTGACCTCAGGAAGCCATATAATTCTTTGTGTCCATGTCTTCATCCGTCACATGGGATGGGGACAATGCACCCCCGTGGAAGTGGTGGCCGTGATTATTTTTCTTGCCCTCAAATAACTCCAGCCTGGCAGGGAGACTGATGTGTAGACCAAGCATCCCGATGCTGGGCAGAACTGGCACAGAGCACCCTAGAGGTCCAGGGGAGGGGCTGCTCCCCGGCCTGCATTTCACAAACATTTATGGAGGGCTGGCAGCTCTGTGCCAGGCACTGTGCTGGCCACTGGGCACAGAGAGATGAACAGGACACATTGTCCACTTTCCCTGCTCCTCCCTGCCCTCCTTTTTCCCTCCCAGTGTCAGAACCCTGCACCAGAATGGGGCACCCAGGACAGAGCTGTGTGGGGAAAGGCACAGGCCGGGAGCATGGGAGTCAGGACCCCCGGGGTTCCCGTCCACCACTCTCGGGCTGTCTGGCCTTGGCTACTCTCCGGCCTCAGGCTCCCCACTGCTGGACAAGATGGGCCCTCTGGTCCTGACCCACTGTGACAGGTGACAAGCTCCGCCCCGACAGAGATTTCAGCTGGCCCCAGAGTCCATCCCAGCCTGCTGTCCCACTGAGGCAGTGAGGAGGAGACGCCAGCCTGGCACTGACTGGCACTGCCCTGCTGACAAGCTGGCACAATTTCACATGAAAGAGGGGGGCCTGGATCTAAAGGCGGGTGTTTGAAGGGGGTGGAGGGTGCTAGGGGAAAGGCAGAGCCAGCTCCCACAGGCCCTATTCATGGCTCTCTCTGGGGAGGGAGAGAGAGCAGGATAATTAAAACCAGGCTTTGTCCAAACCCCTGACCAAGCCAATATCTCACCTTTGAACCCCTGCAGCCAACAGAGCACAGCCAATGCCCCTTTGGAAGGAAAACACCAATGAACCAAGCCACAGACCAAATGTGGTGGGTTGGCCTGGGGTGGGATGGGGGGCTGGAGGAGCAAATGAGCCGATTCTCCACCTATCAAACACAGATGGACACCTGAGGCTTGGCCATCCTGAGGCGTCTTGTCCCCGTTTCTGTCTCAGCTGAAAGACAAGCCACCAAGCTCCAATCCAGCAAGACATTGACCTTGATCTTGGCCTGTATCCAAGACAGACCCAGATTCAGGGTGGGAGTAACAGCAGACAAGTCAGGTCGTGAGACGCAGGGTAGTGGAGTGAGATCATGAACTTGGGCCAGACTGCTGGGTCCCTATCCTGGCCCTGCCACTCACTAGTAATGTGATTTTGGCCACACTATTGGTTCACTGTGCCTCAGTGTCTTCAACTGAAAAGTGGGGATAATAAAATAATAGTACCCACATCACTGCGGTTTTGTGAGGACTGGAAGAGGTAACATATAAATCCTGGCCCAGAGAAATTGCCATTATGTCTTAGCTATCAGCTCTACTATTAAAGCAACTCCTCATCCTTACAACACGGTTTTTTTTTTTTTTTCCGGGCACTAATGTATATGCTCATTTGAGTATATTTGCATCTCCCATGAATCTCTCCAGATTTTTACACTGTAATCCAACATCATAGGAATCTACCTAGCCCACTACACCACAGGAAACTTCCCTGCATGATGCTCCAGGCTAGCCTGGAATGCTACAGCTTATAAACTTCTCCCTAGAAGTTCTCCCAAAGAGCTAACTGCAGTCCTTTATTTAGTAACTTATTCCATTCTCCTTTGTAGACTCTCTTTTAATCTGATACATCATGAAGTCCTTAAGTGTCTCTGCAATACAGGATGAAGCAATAGATGCCGCTGCCCACTCCTGCACTCTCTGTTCTGTAACCAGCACCCTTCCTCATCCCCCACTCAAAGTGCTGCACCCACGGGGGGGCCAGTCAGGCCTCCTGCACCCCTGGCCCATGAGCTCAGAGCTGGCCTGAGGCGGGAGCACAAACGTCCCCATCCAGGCTGCCTAAACACAGGGCCTATTCCCAGGGTCCAGTCCTTTTCTGCTTGAGCTGAGATCCTCAAAAGCCTGCCCCATTCTCCATGGTATCCCAAAGCCACCTTCCTAATACTACCCGCTTCCTCAGAGTTTCATCTTGTGCCATGATTCCCGTCAGAAGATCCGGCACTATTGTATAGTCTCAGCCCCTAATATCCACCCTACCTGCTCCTGGGGCTTGGCTCTTGAGGCTTTCATATCCAGCATTGAAGGATTTATGTATTGAAATCTAGGGTGGACCCAAACACTTTCTGAGCAAGTAGAAGAGTCTGGAGCTGGTGGGGCCTTTGGGCTGTGTTTGGAGGTGAGATGACTGGTTATGTAACTGAGATTCAAACTGCATGCCAATGAGTGCATCTCAGTGAGAGCGGCCACGCTGAGGAATGGGGTTGTTGCCCTGGCAGAGGGGGAGAACCCCAGGGGATCAAATGCCATCCACCTCCAGCAGACAGGGTGGGGCTGGGGGTGGAGATAGTAGGGAGGGGGTGGGGATGAAGTAGGTGGTGGAGTGTGTGGAGGGGGCGATCCAAGGAACTCAGGGATAATGACCTCCACTTCCATCCCCTGTCCATCCTGAAATTCAAGTTTGTAATTAGGAAACACTTTTGGCTGAAAGGTAGAGGGGGAATCGGGGATAGAGATGCAGATTAAGGGAATACTGTGCACACATCCAGCTTCTGAGGTACACACCATGCTCAGAGATTCCAAAGCACCAGACCCCAGCTCAACACTGAGCAGATGGTTGGGGAGAATAGCCCTAAATCTTCCAGCAGAGTTAAAAGAGCAAGAGACCTCTGCCCAAGCCTTGATCCCAACCTGGACCCCCTAGAGAACTTTTTTCCCCAGCTCCGAAAACCACTAACCTGTCAGTGTTCAACTCTTCAGCTTGGAAAGAGGGGGGTTGTTTTGGGGTGGTGCTCCAGCAGAACTGGGCAGTCAGGCTCAGAGGTATGGAGGGGGCTGGCCCCAATGGAGCCCGAAGGCCCCTGCTGGCCCCTCCCCAGCCTCAGCAGCTGGCAGATGAAAGAAACCAAGCAAAGCAGCCCAGCGCTGAGTAATGCCCCTGGCACCCCGTGCCCAGACCCACCCACAGCCAGCCTGAGAGGGCAGAAGGGAGGGCAGCTGCGCCTGAAGGACCAGGGGTCCCAGCCCTGTTTCTCTTCCCCAGGACCCAGTGGGGCCGTGGACCCGTGCCGGGCAGCTTGTCGGGTGGCCCGGCCCGGCAGGAGGGGAGTGTGGCCCAGGGAGGGGGTGTCCGGCCACAGTGGCCAAGGACATCCCGCTCTGGGAACCCCCTCCCCCACTCCCTCTCCCTCCAGCTGTGCCGGGGCCTCGCCAACGGAAAACGAAAACTCGGGCAGAGGAAACGGCGGCAGGCGCCCCGCCTGAAAAACCCGGACAAAAGGCGCGGGCCTCCCGCCCTCGCTGCCCGGCCGCCGGGGGCCTGGCACCGCTGCCCGGGTCGGTGCTCCTGGCCCTGGCAGCCCGGTGCGCGTTGCGACCCCCTGACTACCTTCCTCCTTCCCGTCCTTTGCTCAGGGCAGCTCCCGCTCCAGCCCCCTTCCCGACCACCAGCGGATGTTTCTGCGGCCGTGCCCCGCGGTGCCCGCGCCGTGTGCCCCAGGCAGTGCCCACGGAACAGGGACGCCGCGACCCCAGCCCTGCTGCCACCTCCCCGGCAGCGCCTGGATCCGCCCCCTTTCCTGAATCAGCGCCCTCACCTTGGGGGGCCGGGGCTCCGGGCGAGGCGGGATCCCGACCAGGCAGAAGGCGACTCCATTCATCGGGCGGCAGGGGAGGCTCTGTGGCCAGGGCACTGCTGGGGGCGCAGGCAGGGACCCGGGAGGGGCGGGACCGAAGGGGCGGGGTCGAACGCGGAGGGTGGGGCGTCTATTCGCCCCGCCCCCTGCGCGCCAGACGGGGCGCACCCTCTGCCTCTTGCTGGGTTACAGATGCGTACCGGAGGGCTGAGGTTGGGGCTGTCGCTGACAGAGCCAGCAGAAGAGAGACGGTCTCAGAGAGACAGTTCGGGCTGGCCCAGCCCAGAAAAGACGATCCAGGCAGGCCAAGCAAAGAGGATACGGGCACAGAACACCGGACTAGCTAGCACCGAGAGAGGGAGGGAGGGAGGAAGAAACGGAAAGGGAAGCAGAGAGAAACAAAGCCAGAAGAGATGATCAGAAACAGAGACGGAGAGACTCAGAAAGCAGGAGAGAGGCAGAGACAAGATAGAGACAGAGAGAGGTAGAGAAAATCAGAGACAAAGATGAAAAGACTCTGGTTGGAAGAGAGGGAGAGACAGAAAAAAGACTTAGGGAGCCTTCCATTCAGAGACGCATGGCAGTTGAGACAAGGGCAGAGATGGAGGAGGGGGAGGGGGTGAGGGTAACAGGGGAGCTTTCAGTTTTTATGCTCCTCAATCTAGGACTCCCTTCCTAGTCTCAGCTCATGCAGGCAGGGGAGAGGAAGCCATACGAGAGAAGCAGAGCTTCAGACCCCCACCCAGCCAGCCTGTGGCTCATACCCTTAGACAGCTCACAGACCCACTCTGCAATGGGTGACAATAAAAACAGAGACCCTCCAGGCCTTCCAGTCACAAGCTCCCACAGCCTCCTTTCCCAGCCTCATTCTGAGCTGGGACCAGTGAACAAACCAGGGTCCTGAGTCCATTTCTCATTTCCCTGCTCCCCAGCAGCCCATCCCCTGATGACCCTGGAAGGGACAGTCTCTCAGTCTTTAGTTTCTGCTGGAAAGTTCTTTCTGCTGTCTAATAACATCCCTCCTACCTCCTTTTATTTTACAGCCTATGCTACCTCTTTCCCTTGCCTTCTTGTAGTTCTAAAGGGCTCCTGTACTTCTTCACCCAGATTGTGAAGAAAGGAAGGCAAAGGCCACAGATAAATAGGAATATGATTTGGATGAAGAAGGCAATAAAAGCGGGAAAGCCAACTCTGCCTACTGAAATGTCCCACCCCCTCTGGGGCAAGGAGCCTCATAAAACCTATTTGCTCTACCATCACCACCCTGCCTCCTGAGAGCCGATCAGCCTCAAGTCCTAGATCCTCAGGATCAAGGACTCGGACCCTATAAGGGACAGTGTTGTCCAGACACCATCTAGACCACCCCTACTCCTATAAGCCTCAGGAAGGAGGTATTGACTTGTTAAGTCTTTATGTTTTAAATTCTCTGGCAGTAGAAAAGGATGCTTTTGTAGTGGTGGTGGGGCAGTTAATGACTCCTCTTCCTTCCTCACCTCTCTCCATCAAGGTCATATGCAGCGAAATTATGCCCCACTTCTGAGAAGTCTTTCCTGCTATCTAACTGTAACCCATCACACCACCTGTATTTTCTTGCTTAGTCTTCAACCAGGTCCCTCTGTCTGACTTTCTGCCCTGAAGCTCCAACAGTCCAAGGCTGGCTCAGGGGTTCTTTCCTCTCAAAACAAATGGGTTGTCTGTGTAAGGGGGGGAGCAGTGGCAACTGAGATCCAGACTGGACTGAGGGTGTGGGGAAGGGGGGCGGGTGGCCCCTAGGGTACCCCTGACTCACTTTTTCCAGAGCTTCATGCCCTCAGACACTGCAGGAGGCGGTGAGAGGAAATGAGCTCACACTGGCCGGCAGGCAATTCCTCCCTCCACAATGCACTGCGCTCACCTCCCCCACCCTCTCCCACTTCCCAGAAAGTGGACTCTTCCCCCACCCTGCTGCCCTTCCCACCTCTTCCTGCACCTTGACCTGCACCCCCATCCCGTCCTGCCCTCCCCCATCCATCTTCTCCAGCATCTCTCTCATCTTTCCTTTTCACCTCGGTTCCCCATCCCCTCTGACATCTGTATCCCATTACCTGCATCCCACCATGCTCCCTGGAATCCACTCTATTCCTGGCACACTCTCTGGGGAAAAGGGCAATAAAGTCCAACGTGGGATGGAGGGTGCCCCTCACTGAGGATCCTCTTTATACTCCTCCCTTTCTAAATTCCTCTCTAAGCCCATTCAGCTTCTTTCCCCCTTCACAAATGTTTATTGGGAGTCCTAATATACCCTGCAGTAGGAGAGTGGAGGTGGCCCCTGGGGATAGGAGATAGGCTTAGCTCCTTCCCTTTAAGAGTCCTGGTCTTACCAATCCTGACTCTAGTGTGAGATCCCAGGAGAGGAGCCATGGAAGGCTGCAGAAGCAGAAGAGGAAGGCTTCCAGAAGCAAGCGGCCATGATCTTTGGAGGGTGTCATGGATGGGACAGGGTGTGGTGGGCCATGGGAAGAAAGAAGATTGTGGACAAAAGCAGGGAGGCAGGAGAAAGCAGACTCCAGCAGTGTGGTTGGAGCCAAGTGGAAGGTTCGTGGGCAGGAAGCACGGAGGGATGAGGAAGGAAATGTGGGTGGGGATGTCACCGTGGAGTGACTGGGCCTGAGGCACTTAGATTCCAGCCTAGCTTGCAGCAGGGATTTAAGCAGAGATGTGCCAGGGCCACTGTAGCATGACGTGGGAAAGAATGGAGGTTGTGGGAGTGGGGGCGGGGAGGGGGGCAGTAAGGAGCCAGGCGTGGGGGATCAGATGGGAGGGCCCTGCACCTGGGCAGGGGGCACCAATCCTCAGAGGCCCCGGATCTTGTTAACCAACTACGTATTATGGAAAGGAAATAGAAGAGTCTAGAACAACTCCCAGTGGGCTCCCCTTGTGGCTCAGCTGGTAAAGAATCCGCCTGCAATGCAGGAGACCTCCTGAGTTCGATCCCTGGGTCAGGACGATCCCCTGGAGAAGGGAACGGCTACCCATTCCAATATTCTCGCCTGGAGAATTCCATGGACTGTAAAGTCCATGGGGTCCCAAAGAGTCAGACATGACTAAGCAACTTTCATTACACTTCAGAACAACTCCAAGTTTTATGGCTCAGAATATGAGATATTAGCTGTCTAGAGTGTTCTCAGGGAGAGGGGACATGCCAGGCACTGGCCTAAGTAATCCTTTGTATATCTTATTCCAATTCAGCCTTATAAAGGGTCTATGAAATAAGTATTATCTTCATTTACAGATAAGGAAGCTGAGGCCTAGAGAGCTTGAGCATCTTATCCGAGGCCACCAGGCATTTGGGCTCCCCACTCCAATATTCTTGCCTGGAGAAGTCCATGGACAGAGGAGCCTGGTAGGCTACGGTCCATGGTGTCACAAGAGCCGGACACAACTGGGCGATTAACACACACCATTTGGACTCAAGTCCACACACTTAACATACAGGCTGTGTTGCTGGTGGGGTAGTGATTGGCAGCTTGAACCCTGGGTCCTTCTCCCTGAAGAGGGGCGTGAGCTAGAGACATGGCTTTGGAAGTCATTCATGGATCAGGAGTGAGGTTTGGATTCTCCAGGGACATTGCAGAGAGGAGATGAGATATGGGATGGGACCCGAGGAGCACCCACCTTTCAGGGCAAGCAGGAAGGAAGAGGCAGCAAGGAGGATTGAGGAGAGAGAGCTGGAGGAAGTGGCACTGTGTCGTCGAGCAGGGGACAGGCGGGGCGGAGGCCAGACTGTGCAGTGAGGAAGAGCATCAAGTGTGAAGAAGTGGAATTGGGCCACTGAGAGAGTTAGCAGGAAGGGACAGGGGACAGCACAGGTGAGTGGGGTTGAGGCATAGCTCCAATTCTGGGGGGACACTTGAGTAGGCTTTTTGGTTGGGGAGCAGGAGCCAAGGGAGAGAGAGCCTGAGAGGGTGATAAGTGGAGTAGAGGAAAAGGAACCCAGCATCCTGCCAGTGGAAGAACCTGCCTTCCCCAGACCCAGGCAGGGCTAGGAGAGGAGCGTGGGGGGAAGTCAGGGAGTCCCCAGACCAGAGAATTCCAGGGCCAGGATCAGGCCTGGCCTAGGAGCCGTTGCGGGGTTTTACGGTGTCATCAAGGAGCCCCGAACCAAGAGCACATTCAAGTTTCCATCCTGCCCACGTAGTAGCTGAATGTCTTTGAAGAAAAGTACATACTCTGAGCCTTAGTTTCACCCTCTGTAGACGAAAACAATAGGCCTTCTCCACCAGTCTCCAACTGAGAGCTCACATTTGATAAAGAATCAAAGCAATGAGTGGAAGACTATAGGGGTGATGACCATAGGGGTTATGGTCATAGGGGTTAGAGGCATGATGACCAAACATACACCTGGCTACAGCTTCCGGCCTTTCCACGGAAGGGGAGAGAGCACCCCCTGGTGGAGACGGGTAGGAGGGCAGGAGTGGAGGGAAGGGCTGAAGAGAGACCTGACCTGTTCCTCTGGCTTTCAGCCCCCAGGTTTTCTGCTTGTTCCCTTGAAGCAACTCATGCCCACCTAAATTTTCATCTCCAAGGAAGGTGGTGGCCCATAGGACCTCCCTGGTGGTCCAGTGGCTAAGATTCCAAGCTCCCAATGCAAGGGGTCCAGGTTCAATTGCTGATGGGGTAACTATTAATAGATCCCTCATGCCACAAATTAAGACTCTGCATACCACAACTAAAGATCCTGCATGCCACAATGAAGATCCTGGCACAGCCAAATAAATAAAAATATTAATTAAAAAAAGAAGGCGGTGGCCCAGTCAGTCAAGTTCAAAGACATTTATTGAGCTCTGGCTACATGCAAACTGCTGTGTGGGTAGCAGGGAATGGACCGACCAGGTGATGTGCTTGTCCTCAAAGAGCTCACTTTCCAGGGAGGGCAACAAGCACAGCAAAGGTTGCTGGGATGGTGTGCTGGGATGGTGCTGTGATGGTGCTACAGAGAACTGGACAAAAACAGGGAGGCTTCCATAATGAGGGGAGAAGGCAGGGACCTTGGGAGGTCGTGTTTGGCTTAGACCTTGAAGGCTGATAACAGACAGGTGGCAGGGAAAGGAGGCCTGAAGGCTGAGAGCTGGGGAAGGGTGGGGGACCCAGCTCTGGCAGAGCCCCAGGCATCCCAGAGAGGGGACCTCAGACCTCATCAAGTCCCTTGAATGGTGTAGGGCAGGACCTCAGTCCACTCGAGTCCATGCCAGTCCTCACCCTCATCCCTGCTGCCAGGTCCCTGAGGAATCCTGGACAAGAGGGATCCCATTATCTCAAAGTCCTTGAGGAGGGAGGTACAGCCCTCTGGCCAGGCGAGGGCTGAGAGACATTGGCAACCTGCCAAACAGCTGGGGCCCTAGTCAAGCAACTTCTGGACCTCTGACCCTGGTGGAGAGAGAGGTGGCTGCTTCCCTGGGCCAGCAGCAGGGCAAGCAAGCCACACTCTGTGAACCCTAGTATCAGGTCGGGTGTGGTCAAAAGACGCCCACCCCTGCCACTCTCAACTGGCAGCACCCCCCCCTCAAGGGAATCATGTTGGGAAACCTATATCATAGTTTGGCCCTGGGCTGGGGTCTCAGCCCCACAGGCTCTCCACTGCATGATACCAGGCAGTTGGCCTGGTGGTGAGGACTGTGTGTGTGTGAGTGTGTGTGCAAGGCTAAGAGACAACTGATGAAGATTGTGACACCACCTAGCAGGGGCCTGAAAACACCAAGACGGAGAGGAATGGAGTTAAAGTATGTTGAGCACCAACTATGTGCAAAGCTCTTTGCAAACATTATTTCTTTACCAGCATGACTCCCCATGACAACACTATAAGGTAGGTATTATTAGTTTCACTCTATAATGAAGCAACAGGCTCAGAGAGCATAAATAAATTGCTGAAGTCTGACGCTGAGCCTTTACTCTTTCTACCAAGTGCGATACCTCTGGGAGGAGCTAGGCCAGGTTGTCCCTTTTAGCTCCAGGATGCTAAATTCATGGTTCTAGATGAGGGCTTTTAACTGCTACCAGCAACTGGCTTGCATCCCTGCTTCTGCCACAGGCCACCTGGACCCTGCCTCACACAACCTGGCCCGTGCACATCCCTGCATGGAGCAGGGTTTGCTCCACTCTCCTCCCAGTCTCTCTGCCCTTCTGGGAGGATGAGGGGTGGTGAGAGGAGGAGAGAGGAGGGGAATGTAGAAGCAGGGAAGAGATGGCGGGAGGAGAGGAACAGAGGGGAGCAGCGAAAAGAGTTGGGGAGGGGTGGCTCCCACCTCCCCCTGGAAGCTCTGGAAATCCCCGGCAGCTGCTCCCCTCTCTGTCTGGCACCGGGAAGGAGTGAGGGGAATTAAATGGAGAAAAAAAGAGGGTCAGGGCACTGACCACAGAGGGGCAAACCCCTCTGTCCTGGCACTCACTCCACCCGGCCATTCCAGCCCCTGTGAGAGATTCCAGGCATGCTCCCCTTTAAGGAAACCCTCCATGCCAAAATCCACACATACCAAACAGACACATCAGGGCGGTCCTTGCACTATAAAAGGATTCTTTGCTTTACAAGAGGGCTCCGCACATGGGAAACTTAAAATAGGAGCTTCCCCTGGGGTGGTGAAAGAAGCTCTGATTTCAGAAGCACCCCATACACGCCTTGCTTCTGACACATTCAGGAAGCTGGCGACACCCACAGGGCTGGTAGGGCCGCGGCTGCCTCCAGGCGCTGACATCAGCGTGGGCACCTCCACGGTTGTGTTGATCATCAGAGTCCCCTTGTGGGGTGAGGGGGGAGGGTGTGTCACGGTCCAGGGGACAGGCTGCCTGCTGCGCTTCTCAACAGAGCTGTTTTAGGACACCTAGAAAGGACTGGAAAGCCACCGCTCAGCACAGCTGGCAGGGATTTCACGGAGAGGACAGATGTCCAAGGGCTCCCAGTGCCCCTTTGATGTCCTGACTCTCCTCCGTGTTCTGTCCCTTCCACAATGCCAGGGTACAGGAGAGCCAGGCTCTGCCTCTGGGAACGGAAAGCAGCTGATTCCCAGAAGAAGTACAAAAGGCGAATGGAGGACCAGCTCAGACTGCGCCACAGGCCCACTGAGATGTGTTTAGGGTCCTCCAGGCAGAAAGCAGTGGTATTCCCTAGCCTTACCTCTCCTTTCTTTAAAAAAAAGAGATGGAGATGAAATTCACATAATATAAATTTAACTATTTTAACGCGAGCAATTCAGGGGCACTTAGTCCTGTCTCCCAACCCCTGCTTTTTTGTGCTCAGAGTGGAGTTGAAGGTAGAGTCAGTAATGACAACAGCAGAGAATGACGAATCCCTGCCAGGCCTGGTGCTCCAGGGAGCTGCCACAGGCGATTTAAATTAACAGCCAAGATGCCCAGCAGGCCTGGAGACTAGACCAGCCCACAGCCCTCCCCACACATAACACCCAGCCCAGGGAAGATGCCGAGAACCTTTCATGACTCCTCAGAGCCTCCCTCCAACCCCCAGAACTGAGAATCACCCCACCCCCTGACTCATCACCCTCCACCCCTCCATGCCCCTTCTCACCACCAACCCAAGAGACCCTCTGCCACAGAGGGGAGGGGTCTCAGAGCCCAGGTCCCAGACACAGCTTTAAGCCTGGGAGCGTGGACATGTAAAGGCACACGCAGGAACAGAAAACCTTTCCACTCCAGACCCCACCCCAAGACCGCTCACTGAGTTGTGACCAGGAAGGGAGCAAGGCAGCCCCCTCCCTCCAGCCCACCTCAGGATGCTGCCCCTCTTAGAACTGGGGGCAGCAAGTCAGGATAGAGGGAAGGCCCCTCCCACCCACTTAAGGGCACGGCCCCTCTTGTCCAGGATTTACTGAGCTCTGGAGGAAGTGAGGTGCTCTGACCTAAGGGGGCCATCACCGGGACCCCTCTGATGGAGACTGTGTGAAAGGAAGCCACCCAGGGCCTGGCTGGGGCGGCTTGTCTGTATTTGGGGGGCATGTGAACAAGCTGCCCAGCCCACCCCATCTTTTCACTGCCATGAAATGGTGACAGCAGCTGCTGCAGCTGCTGTAACTGGGACTGGAGGGGGAGCCTGGCAGGGAGAAGCCCCTTGATGTGCAAGGGGGGAGGGGATGGTTGTATCGAGAGGTCCCACGGTGGGGAGGGGATAAGGTCGGGAGGGTCAGCGGTAGTTACATGCCCTGGGAGAGCCACCCCCACCTCTGCCATTCCTTATTATGCAGAGCTTACTAGGATCCTGGAAGGGGCCGGGACCTTATCGAGTGGGAGGGGAGCTTCTAAATGTTCTCCTTCTGGAGCAAGGATGGGGAGCGAGGGAGCGTGTGAGCCCTCGGTGAGCGCCTCCTTCTGTGTCAGTGGTGGGAGAGTACTCGTGTGTGCGTGTGTGTGTGCGCGCGCGCGCACCAGCTCTATGTCACACCAGCCCTATCCCCTCCCCAGAGCTCTGGCCCCGCCCGGAGCTCCAAAGCCCCAAACCCCTCCCGCCGTGTCCTTCTCAGCGCGCCCACCCTCAGCCAGTCTTCCCGCCCCCCGCCCATCCCCCGCAAGACACGCACCCGAGCCCCAGGCCCCGCACCCGCTGACCTGCTCCATGCTGTTGCTAGCTACGCAGTCCTCGCCGCGCCAGCCCGGTGGGGCGCAGTGGGCGGCGGCCCCTCCATGCGCCCAGTCGGTGGTGCAGCAGCCGCACCCGGCCACCGCCGCGCGCGAGGAGCGCCCGGAGTCCGACACTCAGGCCCCGCCCACAGGCCCCGCCCCTCCCTCCACACCCCACCCGCGGGTAGAGGCGTCGCGCGCGCGCATACACACACACCTTACACACCACACACACACACACACTCCTCACACATCCAGGGGCACACCCCTGCCAGCTTCTCCTATTCTGCCTGTCCCGGGGGCACCGTTAGTCCCGAGAAGATTGCCTCCAAGGGAAGCCCCTCTCCTCATTTCTGAGGTTATCAGAGTCAGAAGGGCCCCACCCCTTATTTTACAGAGGCCTCAGAGGGGCTGGCCCAAGGTCACAAGCAGCTTGATGACAAAGCTGACCCCCTGGCCCAGACCACTGTGATTGCCCAAGAGCCGGCCAGAGAGATAGAGCCTGGACCACAGGGAGACCCCACCCTGATGAGCAGAGGTCTGAGCCCTGTGACCCCAGGAGGTCAGGAGCTGATGGGGAGAGGCCACTCCCTGTTGCCTCTCTTCATATGTGTTCTGAGGCCCTTGGGTGGGTGTGGGGAACAGGAATGGAAATTCCTGTCGCCTACCGTGTTCCCTGCCCCAGGCATATGCCAAGAAGAAGGAGGAGCTGAACTGTTTGTCTACTGCCAAAGAAGGGTCATCTGAAGCTCCAGATGCCAGTTGGGAACCTGCCTTGTGGACAGTGGAGCCACCAATTCTGGTGAAAGCCAAGGAGGTGGCAAAAAGCCTGCCTCCCACACTGAGACCCCCCTACCCCATCAGGGGTGGCTGATGACTGCCTGCTGCCCCTCTGTCCTGCCCCTGTGAGGGCAGGGCCACACCAAGGGGCTATCACATGCACAGGCATGTGAGACGCAGGCATGCTGCCCAGGACAGGAGTGTGGAGTCCTGGGTGGACAGGGGTGGGAATTAATCTGCCCTGAGGTGGGCAGTGGGGCTGGGGCATCAGTGTCCAGGGACTGGTGGCCCAACACCCTGGGCCAGTGCCGGGAGGCATGAAGGGGATTGCACGCTTCCCACTGCACCCTGGCCTCTTTGTTAGCAGGGTGAGGGAGCAGAGGGCTGGAAGCCGAGATGGGGAGAGTTAAGATCTTCAGTGGGCCCAGACAAAGGGGGCTTTATAGGCTGGGTGTAGGGGGCATGCTAGGGGGAGGAATTCAGGAATGCAGGCTGGGGAGGCCCTGAGACCCCCGGGCAGCCCAGTTTGGGGCTGGAGTTGGATGCCCCCTGCCCTCCCATGCTCTGGCCCTGCAGAGCATTTGCTGCTTTGCTCCTGGGACTGCAGCCAGGAGTCCCGGCAGAACTTCATCCTTGGCCACCCCTCCTTTTGCGGATCTGGGGGGCACTACCCACACACTCCCAGTCTGCCCCACCCAGCTGGCAGCAGACTCTCTTGGCTTCCCAGCTATGCCCTCTCAGCGGCCTCGTGGCCCTGTCTGCTACCAGAGTGAGTGCCCTGCCGGCTGCCAGGGGAAGGGAGGGACAGACTTGGTGAGGTCACAAGGCTATGGGGTCAATGGGGCCCTTTGTCCCTTCAAATGGAGTCTGTCTTGGGCTAAAGAGATGGGAGACAGAGAAGCATATCGCCCAGACCCTGACCTGGCCTCTCCCAGGCTGTGGTGGAGCTGGGCTCTAGGCTGTGGAAGGCAGGCTCCATTCTTCCCAGAGCCCTCTGGTTCTCTTTCAGGGCCGAAGTAGCCACTGAAAGTAAAAATTAGGAGGCAGAGTAGATGGCCCAGCAGCAGCAGCCGCCCATGCTGGCCTCTGAAACAACTGTTGCTTGGCCAGGCCTAAGTTCTGGGCTTGGGCTTTGCAAGTTTAAGAACTGTCTGTCCCCAAAGATGCTCATCTGGCCCTAAAGAGTGGACTTCTGCTGGCCAAAGTCATGGTGTCTAGATTGCTAGACACCAAAGCTATTTTATCAATGCACCCTGAGCACTATAGGAAGCTTCACAAACAGAGAATCCCAGTACACGGAAGGGAAGGGATGATACTGCTCACTGTCTCTGCCCCAGCCTTCGGGGTCCACATGTGCAGGCCTCCCTCTTGTCTGGCAGGCTGGATCTCTGACAAGCTCCTACTCCGATTCCTGATTCTACACTGGACATGGTTAAGAACCTTCAGCAGCAGTACCTCTGGGTGGGGGGTTGGGGGCCGGGGCCTAGCTCAGGTTGTCTTATTTTATCTGCTTCATAAGATTAAGAAGAGGACACTCTTATCTCTTGAAGAGTGTCTTGGGCAAAAACCTCCTTTTAGGGGGTAAAAATAAATATCCAAGTCTGGTCAGCGCCCTCCTTTCCGTCTCATTGAGAAGTCAGGCCCAGGGGAAGCAGACTGAGATTCCAGTCCCGGGTCCGCTCTTCAGTAGCCCTGTGATCTCGAGCAGGTAATCTCGCCTCTCTGAGCTCCAGCTTCCACATCATGGGGTCGATGAAAGATTACATGAGATGGGAGTATAAAATGCTCGGTCCCCTGAAGGCCCCATAAATGATCAATAAAAGTTAAGTACCGTCTACAAAGAGCTGAATGAATTAATCTCATGTCAATTATTATTAGCCTTAGTTCAGCCGGTGACAATTTTTGACCTTGTTCCCAAGTTCTAGGAGGCCAAATGCTGTCTACAACCAGGTGGCACCTGTCTTCAGCTGGGTGGAGGGACAGAAATGAAGGGCGGTTTCCAGCCTGGTGCTGATCCCTGCCCCCCAGCCTCCTTCTCTTTGCCTCAGCAGCCTCCAGGGCTCCCTGGGGAGCAGAAGGAGTGGAAAGGGAGCTGAGAGTCACCAGGTAAGGCAGACAATCCCCGGGTGCCAAGGGCCTGAGAAGAGAGGAAGGAGGAGGAGTACCCAGGAGAGAGCAGGAGATGAGAGGGAAGGGGGGCAGGGGGTGGGGGGGCCTCGCTCCTCCACCTGCTGCTCTGCAAACAAAGCCAAGAATGATGCAATCCTGGCCTGGTGCATGCAGCTGAGGCTACAAGGCCCTGAGAGGGAAAAGTGGGCGTGGGGGGTGGGGAGAGCAGGAGCAGCAGGGCAGATGCAAGGGCCCTATGGATGCTGGGCTCTGGTTCCCTTCCCAACATGTGACTCCTTCCTGTGGCTCCTGGCTGCCTCCTGAAGCCCCACACCCAGGGTCAGACTCCGCCCCAAAGAGTCACAGCTGCCTTCAGTGCAGGAGGCAGACATGATGCAACGAAGACATCATTCCACAAGGGGCGGGAGATGACAAGAGACCCAGACACCAAGTTGACTCGGAAGCCCCCATTGGGCCCTTCACCAGCAGGCCTGGGGCTGCAAGTCTCAGTGTCCCCTTCCTGCCTGGAGACAAAGGACAGAATCCTCCAGAGAATGTGGGATGGGAAGACCCAGGAGAATCTCACCCAGGCCCTGCACAAAGTAGTACATTTTTATAGAATTAAAGAAAAACCCAAGGCAGACAGTGATCCAGGTCTGGGTTCCCAATGCCAAGAGACCCTGGCATCCCCCTGGGGCAGCTGTACCATGAGCAGCCATCAAGCCATTGGGGGTGGGGGTGGGGTGGGAGGGTGCCTCCCCAACCTTGATGGGTGTCTGCCTCAGCTCCCCATTCTGTCTAGAAGCCAAGAGAACAAAGGTTTCCCCCTCTTCCACCTGGAGAAAAGGGGCTTGTCCCATCCTCCAGGGCCATGGGGAAGATGGGTCACCGGCCAGGGTCCCCAAGGGGACAGTGCATATTAAATGGGGGCAGCAGAAGAGGATGCTGAAACTGTGTTCAGGATATCTTAGCCCAACCTCCCCCCACCATCACCCAGACCCGAGGGGACAGCTGGGTGGCCTAGCCCAGAGCAGCCACTAGGCGGCAGGAAAAGCCCAGCAACTCAGCCAGCTCCAGCTGCTCCCACCACCTGCTCCCACCACCATCCCCACAACCTACCCACCCACAACCTCTCTTCCCTCTCCTCCCTCCAGCCCATCCTCACTGTGCCTCCTGCCTCCCATGATGGGGCCCCTGAAGTCTTCATTCTTCCTTTTTGCCTTTGGGAAGGGGAAATGCCACTAATAGCAATGATAATAATTAGTGCCCGTGATTGTTTGAGTGCTGGAGGGGTCCCAGACATTTCACATGCATTATCTTATCTACTCACACATGAGGTAAGTAAAAAAACAAAAACACCTCTCTCTCTTTTCAAGAGGAGATAGAGAAAGCATAAATAGATTGCTCTCAAACCCAGGGTCCTGACCTGGGAGTGTTATCTAGTGGGTGTAGGCGTGGGGAGGAGGGGAAGGACCCCTCGGATGCATCTGAGCTGTGTCCTTACCACCCCCTCTCCCCTCCCCAACCTCTTGAGATTCTAGGAGGGTGCCTTAGTCTTGGGGTGAGTGTGAGGCTTTAAAACTTTACACAAGTGATTCAGGCTCACAGAAACCCCTCCCTGGCTGAGAACCACGGCACCCTCACCCCCTGGCTCTCCTCCAGGCTCCACAAGGCATTCTGGGCGCTCCCCTTGCATTCACAGGGCAGTGTGACTGCGCCCCATTCAGGCCCAAAGGCAAGCCCAGCCCAGAGGGCCTTTCCCCACTGCTGCTTCCACTTCCAGCCTGGCTGCCTTTGGCCTGCTCCAGGGTTTTCACAAACATTCATGGGGGCATCTCTCGGTATGCTGGCACACCACTAGGTTGAGGGGTGGAGGACAAGTTGAAGATGAACAACACAAAACACTCCTTCCGTGTTTCATTTGTCTAAAGCTGGTCCTCCCATCACTTCTACGTATGGGGTCCCATTTAAAAAATAGCCTGATATCCAGAAGAAAAGGATATCCATCTCTACTGCTGTTTTCGTCACATTAGGACATTGGAAAAGGTGGCAGTTACAGGGAAGGGGCACCAGGAGATGACACCCAATCCACAGTGAAACTTCTTGAAATCTTCTTTCTCTGCCAGTCTCTCAAACAAGATAGCTGCTGCCCGATGCCCCTGCTCCATTCCACATCTTCCAAACTCCCTCAGGCTCAGCTGTGAACCTTCTCATACTTAAGGATAAATTAATAATAATTTATTATTAATCAATTAATTAAGGATAATTTACCCTTTTCTAAGGATAAATCTAATGAGCCTCCCCTATTTTCCTGCTCATCCCATCACCCCTCATGACTGGCAGAATTAAGGCCCAGAAACAAAGCCATATTTCTCAGAAGGGGGAAGGGGGAAAGCCACGGATGAGATGAGAAGCCTGTGTGAAGGGCACCTGAGGAATTCCCTGGTGGTCCCGTAGTTAAGAATCCACCTCCCAATGCAGAGGACACAGGTTTGATTCCTTATAGGGGAACTTTTATATGAAAAGGCAAAAAGTTATGACACTGAAAGATGAACTTGCCAGGTTGGTAGGTGCCCAATTTGCTACCAGAAAAGAGTATAGAAATAGCTCCAGAAAGAATGAAGAGGCTGAGCCAAAGTGAAAACAATGCCCGGTTGTGGATGTGACTGGTGAATAGAAGTAAAGTCCAATGCTGTCAAGAACAGTATTATGTAGGATTCTGAAATGTTAGGTCCATGAATCAAGGTAAATTGGAAGTGGTCAAACAGAAGATGTCAAGAGTGAACATCGACATTTTAGGCATCAGTGAACTAAAATGGACCAGAATGGGTGAATTGAATTCAGATGACCACTACGTCTACTACTGTGGACGAGAATGCCTTAGAAGAAACAGAGTAGCCCTCATAGTCAACAGGAGAGTCTGAAATGAAGTACTAGGTGCAATCTTGAAAACAACAGAATGATCTCTGTTCACTTCCAAGGCAAACCATTCAATATCACAGTAATACAAGTCTATGCCCCAACCACTAATGTCGAAGAAGCTGAAGCTGAATGGTTCTATGAAGACCTACAAGACCTTGTAGAACTAACACCAAAAAAAGATGTCCTTCCCATCGTAGGGGACCGGTATGCAAAAGTAGGAAGTCAAGAGATACCTGGAGTAACAGGTAAGTTTGGCCTTGGAGCACAAATGAAGCAAGGCAAAGGCTAACAGGGTTTTGACAAGAGAATGCACTGGTCATAGCAAACATCCTCTTCCAACAACACGAGACAACTCTATACATGGATATCACTAGATGGTCAATACCGAAATCAGATTGATTATATTCTTTGAAGCCGAAGATGGAGAAGCTCTATACAGTCAGCAAAAACAAGACCAGGAGCTGACTGTGGCTCAGATCATGAACTCCTTAGTGCAAAACACAGGCACAAATTGAAGAGAGTAGGGAACACCACTAGACCATTCAAGTATGTCCTAAATCAAATCCCTTGTGATTATACAGTGGAAATCACAAATAGATTCAAGGGATTAGATGTGATAGAGTGCCTGAAGAACTATGGATGGAGGTTTGTGACACTGTACAGGAGGCAGTGATCAAAACCATCCCCAAGAAAAAGAAATGCAAAAGGACAAAATGGTTGTCTGAGGAAGCCTTACGAATAGCTGAGAAGTGAAAGGCAAAGAAGAAAAGGAAAGATGTGTGTGTGTGTGTATCAGTCGCTCAGTTGTGTCCAACTCTTGCAACCCCATGGGCTGTATGTAGCCCACCAGGCTCCTCTGTCCAAGGGATTCTCCAGGCAAGATACACCCGTCTGAATACAGAATTCCAAAGAATAGCAAGGAGAGATAAGAAAGTCTTCCTAAATGATCAGTGCAAAGAAATAGAAGAAAACAATAGAATGGGAAAGACTAGAGATCTCTTCAAGAAAATTAGAGATACCAAGGGAACATTTCATGCAAAGATGGGCTCAATAAAGGACAGAAATGGTATGGACATAACAGAAGCAGAAGATATTAAGAAGAGGTGGCCAGAATACACAGAATTATACAGAAGAGATTTTAATGACCCAGATAACTTACACAATGGTGTGAGCACTCACCTAGAGCCAGATATCCTGGAATGCGAAGTCAAGTGGGCCTTAGGAAGCATCACTACAAACAAAGCTAGTGGCGGTGATGGGATTCCAGTTGAGCTATTTCAAATCCTAAAAGATGATGCTGTTAAAGTGCTGCACACAACATGCCAGCAAATTTGGAAAACTCAGCAGTGGCTACAGGACTGCAAAAGGTCAGTTTTCATTCCAGTCCCAAAGAAAGGCAATGTCAAAGAATGTTCAAACTACCACACAATTGCACTCATCTCACACACTAGCAAAGTAATGCTCAAAATTCTTCAAGCTAGGCTTCAACAGTACATGAACTCAGAACTTCAGATGTTCAAGCTGGATTTAGAAAAAGCAGAGGGAACCAGAGATCAAACTGCCAACATCCACTGGATCATTGAAAAAGCAAGAGAATTCCAGAAAAACATCTGCTTCACTGACTACACTAAAGCCTTTGACTGTGTGGATCACAACAAACTGGAAAATTTTTTAAGAGATGGGAATACCAGACCACCACCTTACCTGCCTCCCGATAAATCTGTATGCAGGTCAAGAAGCAATAGTTAGAACTGGACATGGAACAACAGACTGGTTCCAAATTGGGAAAGGAGCACGTCAATGCTGTATATTGTCACCCTGCTTATTTAACTTATATGCAGAGTACATCATGCAAAATGCCAGAATGGATGAAGCACGAGCTGGAATCAAGATTGCTGGGAGAAATATCAATAACCTCAGATATGCAGATGACACCACCATTATGGCAGAAAGTGAAGAGGAGCTAAAGAGCCTCTTGATGAAAGTGAAAGAGGAGGATGAAGAAGCTGGCTTAAAACTCAACATTCAAAAACCAAAGATCTTGGCATCACTTCATGGCAGATAGATTGGGAAACAATGGAAACAGTGACAGACTATTTTCTTGGGCTCCAAAATCACAGCAGATGGTGACTGCAGCCATGAAATTAAAAGATGCTTACTTCTTGGAAGAAAAGCTATGACCAACCTAGACAGCATATTAAAAAGCAGAGGCATTACTTTACCGACAAAGATCCGTATAGTCAAAGCTATGGTTTTTCCAGTAGTCATGTATGGATGTGAGAGTTGGACCGTAAGAAAGCTGAGTGCTGAAGAACTGATGATTTTGAACTGTGGTGTTGCACAAGATTCTTGAGAGTCCCGTGGACAGCAAGGAGATCTAACCAGTCCATCCTAAATGAAATCAGTCCTGAATATTCATTGGAAGGACTGATGCTGAAGTTGAAGCTCCAATACTTTGGCCACCTGATGTGAACAACTGGCTCATTGGAAAAGACCCTGATCCTGGGAAAGATCAAAGGCAGGAGGAGAAGGGGATGACAGAGGATGAGATGGTTGGATGGCATCACTGACTCAATGGACATGAGTTTGAGCAAGCTCCAGGAGTTGGTGATGGACAGGGAAGCCTGGTGTGTTGCAGTCCGTAGTGTCGCAAAGAGTCAGACATGGCTGACTGACTAAGGGGAACTAAGATCCCATGTGCTGTTGGGCAATTAAACCCATGCAGCATTAACTACTGAGTCCACATGCTGCAACAGAGACCCATTGCAGTCACAGTTTTTTAAAATGGAATAAAATAAAACTAAAAAAGGAGGTGTCTGAGCTGAGCTGTTTAACCGCAGGCTTTCTTATCCAGTAGGGGCCAGTGTGTGGTTCAGTGCAACCTCTGGTCACTGGACAAAGCCTGCTGACCCTACATTGGCAGCTTCTTCCACCTAGAGGGCAGCATCTTTGTCATTCTCTCTGACACCACTGACAGCAGGAGGAAGCGGTCCACATCCCCCTTGAGATATCTTACATTACAGCTACATCACTTACTCCATGCTTTTACTCCACCCACCAAAAGCCCAATCCCTTCCTTAAAATTCTCAAGAAGCCTGACATTTAGGGTCTAAACCCCCCACCCCCATGACTCCATACAACCAAACTGTCCTGTGCAAACGATGAAAATCCAGGTTCAAGGCTGGCTGACTAGGAAAATGAGGCTGCACTCCTGGGAGGGGGGCTGATCTCACCTTTCCTCAAGCACCAACACCTTGGCACTGTGCCAGCCCGGAGGCAGGGAGACAGCTGAATAGAACATAGGTTCTGTCCTTCAGACCAGAGATTATAGTCAAGTAACTCCAGACACATGAACAAATATTTTAACACAGAAAGGAGCATTTGTTTGGCTGAGAGTGGCTGGTGAAAATTCTAGAGGTGACTGGAGGGAAATCCTTGAAGGATAGCAGTTCTTCAGGTGAAGAGGGTAAGAAGTAATGATCCTCCAGGTAGACAAGACAGCATGAGGGAAGATGGAGTGTCAGGAGAAGAGATGCCATGATCTGGGAACCTCAAATCATGCATTGTGACCAAGTGCCTCCAGTGTGGCGGGAGCAGGAGAAACGGCCTTGAATCTTAGGTTGAGGAGTTAAGGTTTTCGTATCTAGTTTAAAAGTCATCAGTGATTTAGGGAAGTGACTTAAGCACATCTTCATTCTGGAAGGACTGGAGAGGGGAAACAGGAAGCAGGAAGACCAGTTGGGAACTGCTGAAATTGTCCAGGTGAAAAAGGGGAAGGGTCTAAACTAGGCCATGGCAACGGAGGAGGGGTGCATGACAGGTCCCAGCTTCAGTGGGGATTGTGAACAAGAGTGAAATTGCAGTCAAAATTCCTCTTGAGAACCTCTGGGGAAGGGGTTCCATTAGAGATTAATAACTTGGTTTTTAGTACTTCTTCAGAGCTAGAGTGAACTCTAGTGCCTTTGGCTGAGCACCAGAAGAAAACGATTGGTCTTCAGAATCCGTATGGCACAAAATGCTTGCACTCTAAGAGACTGGAAAGGAACCAAAATAGAAAATTCACTTTTCCCATCTCACCCTCAATGGGGGGACACAGATGCAATGGAGGAGGAAATCTCCTGCACAGTTACTGCCATGTGCTTATAACTGAATTCAAGTAGGTTAGGAACAGGCATGGTAAGACACAACTGAGGTGAGACAGAATGAAAGTGGAAGCTGAAAGCAGACAAGAAACACAGGAATTGAAGGAGGTGGTTTCAGGTTTTGGGGGTGAGGAGGGAGGGAAGGGACTATTTTATTTGGGGCTTCCTCTTTCCAAAAGAATGCCTTTTCTTCTATGGCTTTATCACTCAAGCCAGAGAGGACTAGTACCTCTTCCCCAACGAACCTCACACATCGTCACTAATATGAACAGTGTTGATTTGAAATGATGAAAACCTATGTCTTCACTTTCAAGAAATGCCCACTAACACTCTTGA
Source organism: Bos taurus (assembly GCF_002263795.3). Taxonomy (NCBI): domain Eukaryota; kingdom Metazoa; phylum Chordata; class Mammalia; order Artiodactyla; family Bovidae; genus Bos; species Bos taurus. The sequence goes on along the minus strand of NC_037346.1, from coordinate 39,046,092 downwards.
CTGTTGGTGTTGGCAAAGATCTTTATGATCGACAAACTGTATCCAAATGGGGGACATTAGAGCACTGGAATTACTGATTCCAAGTTAAGCATTTTCCTTTGTAATGTTCCTCTTACTTCACAGTTTGGAGCATTTTTTCTTCGAGAAGGGAAGAGAACTTTCATCAGGAGTTCATGCCTTCACAGAATGGCTATCAACATTGCTAAGACATTGTTTCATCCTAATATGGACCTGTGACTTGGGAGTGAGCTGAGTGGGGCCAGCGGGGATCCTGAGACTCCTTCCTGGGGCACTCTAATCAACCCTAAGACAACGCCACAGCTGAGAACCAGGGTTTCAGCTCACTTGAGTGTGCTTTCCACGATGAGGATGCAGAGAAACTGCAGAAAACTCTCCAAAATGTGCCAAGGTTAGCACACCAGCCTTCTAAGTGGGGAACTTGGAGACAGACTGGGTGAGAAAGTTAAGAGGAAAGATTTGAGTGGCTCCAAGTAGCCACAATCAGAGAAACATTTCTAGTCCTTTCCTCTCCAAAGAGGACCGCTCAAAAGGGAGTAGGCTAGAAAGACAGGAGGGACACAGGTTAAACTCATGAAAAACCTTGACTGCCAGTCTAGACATAAACTAGGAATGTCCATTATGGTATGCAGTATGAACTCTCCCAAAATAGAGCAGAAAGGCCCAGAAAGCTGTCTGAAATTCTCCTGCACTTCCTAGGGAAGGAGAAAGTAGCTATGAGCAATGGCCATCAGCCTCAAGAATTTTCCAATCTCTCTGATTCTGACAAGAGCACTTCTGGATGTGATCTGTTTAGCTGACATCACAGGGATTCCCTGAGTGCCAGGGTGGGCCATCTGACCCTAAGTGGGTCGTTATGGTGTGGAGTCATGAGATGAGAGAGGGACTGAGAAACCACCACCCAAATAACATGAAATAATTTCTAAACATTTTTATTTCAAATCTCTTTTCACCCCTTCCGCAAAAAGACATGGGTCAGTACAGCAATCATAAAAAGGAGATACAAACACAAGAGTCAAATGTCTCCCGCACTGACACTTTACAAAAAACCGGGAATTGTACATGAGTTTTCCAAACAGGACCTGCAGCAGCTACTAATGTCCCTTTACAAGAGTCAACATGCCTATTAATACAGTATATACAGACACCCCATTCTGGAACTAATCTACAGGGACATCCCAACACCCCCCATCTAGCCCCAGAAAAATACCAAAACACATCCAAAGTGCATTTGTTTTGTTTATATCAAAACATCTTTCCCTTTCCCCACCCCACCCTCAGACCCTCCCACCCCATTTAAGATTGGCCTGCAAGTCTATTTTAACCATTTAGTAATTTTTTATAGTTTATGAAAATAAATTATACAGCAAATATTTTAATAAATTAAGCACAAAAAGGTTGAGGAAAGGAGAAAAACTAAATGGGAAGACAAAAGCCAGGCTGCGCTTTGGCTTGGAGGGTGGGGTGGCAGAAGAGGACGGAAGTGGTTGCAGGGGGATGTGGCTCCCCTTCTGGTGAAGAACTGGCAACCACCCCGAGCCCAGATTGACACCCCTCTTCATTGAGTTCCTTAAAAACAACCAAAAAATGTACAGCAGTGGCTGTGCCACGGGCAGCACCAGTTTGGGCATTCCAACAGGCCTGCCCACAGAGCGGTGCCTGGATTATGCTTGTCCCTTGGAAAAGGTTCTGGGCCTAACAGTGAGGGGCAGGTCCCTGTTCAATCAAGGGAGCACCAGGGATGGAGTAGTCAGACCAGCCTTCCCGCTCCACCTGAGCTGAGTAGGGGGCTTAGGATGCAGCTCAGTGCGGGGCTGTGTGGTTTGTGATCTCCTGGGTTCTGACCAGAAGTGTCCTAAGTTCAATTACACTCCATCTCCAGGAGCAACTAGGATCGCAGTCCAGCTGCGAGCAGACATTCACTGCCCAGACTGGCTGCCATTTGCCTGCCCCTCAGCATTTTGAAAGAGGGGGTAGGAGGGGGGAGGAAGCAATTCCAGGTACCCTCTTAAGAAGATGAAATGGGCATGGAGGTATGTCACAGACTCAGCATGCAGGACTGGCTTCCTGGGAGGGGGACCAGAGCGGGAAGGAATGGGAGAAGGGGCAGAGATGGAAAACAGGAAGAATTCAGGGGCACCTACCAGGAAGGTCAAGAAGCATGAAAAAGACAAAGACAATATGGAATCTGCATGTAAAGAAAGGTCTTTCCCTGGCAGATTATAGAGAATCGATAATTTAAATACAGTTCCTTACTCTATTTTTCTAACTGTAGTATCTGAGTCCCCAGTGCCTCTGTCTCTATGCTCCAACTCTCACCTCACACCTCCCAAGGCTTCACTCTTATCAAGGCCTCCTGCCATTTTGTGCTGAGCATGAAGACTTTAATGTCAAAACAGGATAGATCGCGGGGACTGGCAGATTTGACTTTGCCTTCTTGAGCTGTGTGGCCCAATAATCCTATAGCTATCATGGGGGGAGAGGGGCATGCTTTTTTTTTTCTTTTTATTTTTTAATAAAAAAGGTTTTACTCCCCAGGAGCAAATAAATCATTTTGAACTACTGATAAACACTGCTGCAGTGAAAAGAAAGATGGCTCCATGTATGCAATAGCACAAATTCCGTGTAAGAACAGCTGTGTCGACAATTAGAGCTAAAAATCACTTCTCCACTTCCCCCTTCCCCACGAACCAAACCAAGAGGATTCCCATAGGGAAAATGTCTAACTCAAAAGCTCCTCCCTTAGGGACAGGGGCATGTAATTCTCTTAGAAGTGGACAACAAACAGCAGGTCTCCCCTCAGTGGAGATGCTCTCCACACCCCCATTAGTGGCAAGACTTCTGCAAATAAAGACACACACATACGCACACACACAGACTTTCAGACCTCCTTCCAGCAGCAGAGCTGTACATCCCAGTGCTGAGGCCTCTAACTTCAGGGCTCAACCCCTAGGGAGAGGTGGCAGGGCAGCGGGGAATCTAACCTAGGGGGCAAGTTCCTCCAATTGCCATTTCCTACCAGGGTCAAGGGTTTCAAGCAGGCCATGTTCTTCTGGGTCCCGGGGTGAGGGCTTCAAGGCTGGCACCCAGCTTTGCTGTAGTCTCTCACCCTGGATCTGGGAACACTAACCACCCTGCCTCTCGCCAGTTCTTTCTGGAAGCATAGGGGTTCTGTGGCCATCCCCACGTCACTCCCAACCTTAATAAGGGGCTTGTGGAATCAGCCCCAGCGACAAGCATGAAAGCAGAAGAAACTGTGGTGATGGGCTCCCCACTACGCCTCTGCCCTCACGAGGCTGGGAGCTGCCACCCCGGGCTGGCTTTCCAGGATGTCACACTCACTGTATCTAGGCACAGGCAGGCAACCAGACCAAGGTCATTGCCAACTGTCCCTAAGACCTAGTCGTCACCTATTTATCTAGTCCCACACCAAAGACCCCATACCTCCTCACTCCTGTGTGACCACAGCACACGAAATTCAAGTAATAGCAAGTTGTAGCAGTAACTGTCACTAGATCACAGTGGTTCACACCTGTCCTGAGGAAGGTTACAGTAGATCAGTCATAAACAAGCAAAGGTTAAACAGGCAGATCCGAGGTACTGACATCACCTAGCCACAACCAATGACGGGTCCCTAGAAGTGAGAGCCTTTTCCAGTCTGTGAGTTGAAAATGCAACCACCAAAAAGGAATGAGTTCCTCCTGCAGACTGCTTTTCAATTAGCACCACACAGAACTGGCAGAGGGTCAGGGGCACGGCCGGCGGGTGAAGGGGAGGTGCTGACGACGGCCAGCTGCTCCTGCTCCCTCTGCTGACTGACTGGGCCGGTGCCCTTCCTCCTCACCTCTGGATGGAGCCTGTCTCCTCCGGCACAATTCTCTTCTGTAGCCACTCTACTGAGGAAGAAGTAGGGTATAGCCTGGGCTGTGACTCATGCACAGACAGGTCACAGACATGGTCAACACTACCCTTCCCGGCAGGAGAAAGAACGGTGGTTGAGGGTGGGTCACGCCTCCTCAGCTGGTTTGGTTTTGTACCTGAGTACAGATCCTCCAGTGGAAACCGCTGGTACCACAAAGGGTCCAGGGCTCTGCCTCCCTCCCTCTGGCTATGCTGAGAGCAGTGAAGCCCCCAGCCACGGGCAGGGCAGGGGCCCCTGGCTGACTTCTGGCTCTGGGCTCCACCTTGCCATCATAACCTCTCAGCATTCACATCTACCTGATGACTAGGAAGTTTTGGTCTAGATCACAGCACAGAAAAAGGATTCTTTGATGCCACTGCTCTAACTTGGGGCTGTGCACTGTTCAGTACACGCTGTGCAGGTATCTGCTTGTGTGCTCTTGTTCCTGCATTTCTCAGTGTCCTCCCCTCACCTAAAAACCAAAGTCCCACAGCTCCAGAGCTTTCCTAGACCATCTGGCCTTCCATGAACTTAGCCACTCTGAATTTCTTTAGAGCCAGCCCTCGATTCTCCTTTGCTGCGCTGAGTCATTCTCTAAATGTGGCCATCACCTAAAAGCTCCCTTAGGCCAGATAATATGTCTTCCACCTCTTGCGTTTTCCACAGTAGCTAGCCTAGAGCCACACAAGTGCACACTAAAACGTAATTTTTTAAAAAAAGATTTCAGATAGCTGCAAAACAGCCACTTGAGGATCTCAACAGATTCCAGTCAGTAGGCTTTAGGTGGGTGGCACTTTCTGCAAGATGGCAAGTTAATTTGCACATTCAAGAGGTGAGACCCATTGGTTAAGCCAATTCCTGGGATCACTATCTTAACTGGTTGGTAATACTACCATGACAGCCAGAGAGAGCAGAGGGGCCAAACAACAGAGCAGAGGTGGGCTGTGTTTATGCTACAAAGCTCATTTTGTGCATTACCTCTTGACAGCCAGGTAACAATGCAAGTTTCCACCCTATTCAGCTAAAAGGAGGAACGGTCATTCCACACGGGACGTAAGGCAGAAGGTCGATGCCTCCAGGTGAGGCAGTCCTATAAACCACCAAAACACTGGGGCCTCACCCTAAACCATCAGGAAACCACAAACCTGACATTATTTATCTCACTAGATGAGGCAGATTTAAACACAGGGGAACCAAAAGAGGCAGTGTACTGGAACACTTACTGCAAAAGAGTAATAAAGATCAAACAGCTCAATTTTCACATCTTAATAACAAACTTCTCCCCAGAGTAACTCTACAGAAAAGCAAACTCATACTGCTATGTGATTTGACAATGGCCCAGTTCAGAAAAGCACTGGAATTCTTCTCCCTCTTCCTCTACTTCTATCTGGAAAAGAGGCAGCTCTCAAATCAGCATCTGACAGACTTCCCAATGAAAGGAGGGCAAACAAGATCTAACTCAGGAAAATGTCTGAGTTGCTAGAAAGAACTCAGGAAAATAAACAAGCCTTTGCTCCCTCCTGTTTCAGACCAACCTAAGATGAGCTGTAATGCTCTCCTCCCTCTCCCTGATCTCAAACATCCCATTAAAGCTGAGCCATGAGGGAGCTTTCTCTAGGAAGAGCACAATAGTTTCCTTTCTCACCCTCCTCCACATTCCCTCTTACTAGCTGACAGACATATGGAGGTAAGGAACACTGACTCCTAAGTCATGGGTACCGTTTGCCATTAAGAATCTGGAAGCACGCTCCATTAACGGCAGCAGCCCGGGACTGGAGCTCTGAACTGCTCAGGTGATGAAAATACTACTGCCTTGACAGCTGGTAGAAGCAACAGGAATGATGTTACCATGACCAGAGTGAAATGAAGTTATCTCGAGGGAAGGGGTTGAGGGGAGAGAAACAGGGCTAACATGAAGTCATAGAATTCAGTAAAACAGAACGAATATAGCTTCTATGAGAGGTGATTCTGAAATTAGGTTCCTAAACCTTAGAAGGAAGGTATATGAGGAGTCACTACTTCCCCAGTGGGGCCATGTGCCAGGTTTTGTCCAGCATTTCTATTTAAGACTATCCACCCTCCTTTCTTTCCTGTTCCTGCTAAAGCTACCCATGCTTACAGAGAAGCAGGTTCTCCTCAATTAGAAACTCCCAACTTGATCTGCACTCTTGACTCCTTTCCCCTTCTTCAAGGTCAATGTGAAGACTGGAATTCTGCCTTTGGGACCAGCTGAATGATCATCACTGGCAACCTGCTCTCCTCTCCTTCCCTCCCTAAGACCTGCTCACCCTCAGCACCACTTCCAATCCAATGGGCACAAACCCCAGTTGCCTTTAGGGTGAGTCTTCTGTACCGAGAAATGCAAATATACAAAACAAAACTTCTGAAAAAGGAACAGTGTTGAGACTTCTTCCGGTTTCCCGGGGAGTTCATCCAGCTCCAGGAGCACAGGGCTGGATGTGACATGGTGGAGCCCTGCTCAGAGTCCGCTGGTGTGCTTCATCCAAGCCCCAGGGTGGTGAGGGGAACCAGTCTCTTGCACAGAGGATCCCAATCCTTCCTACTCCCTCGTGTTTTCTTCACTCTCCTTTTCATGGTGGCTTCATTTGGTTCTTTAAAACTGGAGCTTGGCAACCAAATGCCTAGGTTAAAAAAGGGGAAAATTAGAGTGGCTCAATACAGTGGAATCAAAACGGAGTCACAGCCCAGCCTCTGGAGGTAGAGGAGCACAGCTCAAAGGGAGAATGGAGCCTGGAGAGCCCAGTGCTTCCACAAACACTGCAGGTGGCTGGGGATGCAGCGTGGCCTTTGTCATGGAGACCTGAGCAGCCTACAACCTGGTCACCAAAAAAGGTCCTAAAATGACAGATAAAGATGCCCCTCACACCGCTTCCCTTCTCTCTTTTCCTTTCCCCTTCATTTTCCATTCACTCTTCCCCTCTGCTTCTCCCCTAAGGCCCACTTGCTCTAGGGACCAAAAAAAGGAACCGGGTCCCTGGAGGAATCCCTGGCGAGTCAGGCTAGAAACAGCTGCAAGCCTGCGGCTTCTGGCCAGTGAAGAGGGCTGACATATCGTCACAAAGGCCGGTGTGGCATTAACCTTCCGATTCAAGAAGGGCACTGTGCCAGCTGTCACTCTGTCCCGTAACTCCAAGCGCCCTGGCAAGAAATTCTCCAGGAAACAGCATGCACAGACCAAGTGGCCACTAAGAACTCTGAAATTAAAACAAGTCTGACCAACGAGAAATCCTAATGGCCAAATTTCATAGCTTAAAAGGCCTTTCCCTTGGGAAGTGTTCCCAAGAGAACTTCCTTGTTTTTTCAAGAGGTCCTCAGAGCAAGCACAGCAGGGTGGTTTATTCTCTGCTACAAGCTACAACCCCAGTGTCACAGCAAAAAAGAGACCCCAGGAGTTCAGTGCAATCCTCTACTAATATATGACTGCCCCTCCACGCTCATGACCAATGGCCAGCCCCAGCCTATGCCTGATCATATCAGGGCTTTTGTACTTAGAGGATCTCTTGCCTAGAATGTCTGCTCCCAAGTCCTCTCACAGTTAACTCCTTGATATTCAAATCTCAGCTAAAATGCCACCTCCTCACAAGAGCCTTCCCTGATCATTCAAACTTGAGTATGAATGACATGTTACCACTAACCACTGAACTTCACCCAATTTAATTTCCCTCACAACATGCACAGTCAACTGAAACTAGCCTATTCCCTGACTCACTTGTTGCTATCCTCCCTAAAGAACTGCAGCTCCGTGAGAACAGGGCCTTTGACTATCTTGTTCAGCACTCTCTTCTCAATTCATACTGCCTACTTAATATATAGAGGTCTGCTGAATCAACAAATGGGGAACTCACTAACTCCTGCGGAAAACCATTCCATACTTGGATCTGTTCAAAAGGTTCTTCTAAAGATAAACTGAGGACTTCCCTGACAGTCCAGTGGTTAAGAATCCAAGCTTCTGCTGCTTGGGGCACAGGTTTAATCCCTGGTCAGGAAAGTTCTATATGCTGCGCAGTGCGACCAAAAACAAAATAAAGTAGAAATAAAGCTGGAGACTGAACTCTGTTTATAACTTACTCTGTGTTCCTGCCCTGCCCCCTGGAACCACACAGAATAAGTTTGATTACTCTTAGGAAAATCTATCAAACACTTCTTTTGGCCTCCAAGCCCCTCTCACCCTAAAACTTCTCTGGTCCATGATAATCATTTATTCCCTGCATTATGAAGTGTGGACAGTCCCCACCATCCCTAACCTTTCTCTGAATATACATGTGCTTGTGTAGGCTCCCCCTAAGGCACAGCACCTACAGAAGCAGTGCTCTAATTGAACAGTGCCAATTATTCCTCAACAGTGCAGATGAGTAGGTGGGTCCCCCTAGTTCCCTACCCTAATCATTGCAAAGCCACCAAACAGAGAAACCCTCCTAGACAAAAGAGCCCTTAAATGTTTTAGGAGACACTTCTGAGTGCACAAAACTTGCCAATACAGGCAAACCTCATTTAACTTGTTTTGTTGCGCTTTTACAAGTTGAAGGTTTGTGGGAACTCCACGTTGTCAGATGATGGTTAGCATTTTTTAGCAATAAAATATTTTTAAATTAAGGTATGTAGATTTTTTAGACATAATGCTAGTGCACACTTAACAGACCACAGTATAGTGTAGACAAAACTCTTTATATGCGTTGGGAAACCAAAAAAATCATGTGACTTGCTTTACTGTGATATTTGCTTTTTTCCAGTGGTCTGGAACAGAACCTGTGATACATCTCCCAGGTATGCCTGTAACTGAAGATCTGACACAGAAACTGCACATCCAGCCCAGGATCCTTTAAGTTAAAACTTAACTGCCTCCCGGAGTTACCATTTCTTGATCTCTCTTCATTCCTCTTCCCCTGGCTAGTCCTGGCTCACATGCTCTCCCCTCAAGAGCACAGGATCAGAGACATCCAGAGCCAAGAGGAGACACATAGCTGGGGTCATCTGAGCCATGGCCCCAAAACACCCACGGAACAAAAACACCAGTTGTCACTCTCTCCCATTATGAAGAGAGCTGAGAGGGTGGGAAGAGTTAAAGCCCCCTTTCCACTCTAAAGCTGTCCCACCTATGGGTTTTCCCCCTTTCTTCTGTATGGGGGATGGGATTAGAAACAGATGAGGTTAGAAGAATTCAGTGCTTAGAAAGGACACTCCCCACTGAGAGGGGGTAAGGGTAGTCTTTGACACCAGCAGTAGATCACTAGAACGTGAGATCTTACACGTAACCCTTACTACCAAAATCACCACTTTCTGGTAATTCTGTTCCCTACTTACCTCTACTTTCAATATTCACATTAATGTAATTTAAGAAGACTTTTTTTTTCGGCTGAGCTCCGAGGCATGTGGGGATCTTAGTTCCCCAACCAGGGATCGAACTGGAGCCCTCAGCACTGGAAGCATACAGTTCTAACCACTGGACCACCAGGGAATCCCCAAGACTAATTAGAATCTACCTGTACAAACCAGTATTCCAAGGTATTTTATGGGAAAACAAATAAATAAAACTCAGTATAGCAATGGGATACACTCTTAAATAAATGAATCCCTTAGTTAATTCATTTATTGTTTTCACCAATTTACTTTTCGGTGGCCCAGATGGAATTTTAAACAGAAGAGCAAGCTGTTTTTCCCTCATCCCCATATTCCAAGCCATGGGATAGTAGAACTCTCACTGAAGTGCATGCCTGTTGCAATTAAGGGCATTTTGTGTTCCCTTTGATGAAGTTTTCTTCCCCTTTGGTTTCCTGCTCTACATGTCATTTGTCCAACAGCTGCACTTCTATGTCCTCCTCTTTATATATATTCAGTGATTAGCATGCATGTTGCTTTGCAAATACTCAAGCCTTTCTTGTCTATTTGTTCTTCTCCCTGTTGGGGTATGTGCCCCCCTGGGACTCCGTGATCAGATGTGGCAACTCTCTGGACAGATGCCTGGATTGGGATATGTGCATGGGGTGGGAGGAAGGGGGCAAGGCCCAGTGCAGGATAACTGCCCAGGAAGAGACCAGGCTGGACAGTGAGGTGGAGTATGCATACCCTTGGTGGTGACCAGCAGGGGGCCCCTCGCTACGTGGAGGGTTCCAACACCTCTTGCTTCTGTTTGGAAATGAGCTGCGCTTCCTTTAGAGACAGGTATACCTCTTCCTGAGGATCATAGTAGTAGAACTTTCGGATATAAGAGATCAGAGGCCTACGAATAATACAAAAGAAGGGTACACACAAGTGTTATACAGAACTTAAAAAAGAAAGATCACCTTTATTCAACCCTCCCTTGTTTTCATTCCCTATATGGTTGAGACAACACCAAAGAGTCTCTGCCAACTTGAGAAAATTCCCACGTTCTCACTTATTATAGTTCTGTCTCCCTCACTCTTACCATCTCCACTCTACTCTTCACAGAGTCTGCACAAGGGAAAGTGACACACGCACACACCTTCCTCCTTCTTGGCTGTACTGTGACATTTCTAAGGTAGGTGCTAAGACGCAGGAGAAGTGAAAAATGAACGCCTGGGAGTTGCCAGGCTCTGCCTGTACACTCCACTTGCAGGCCTCACTGACACTTTAAGTAACCCTCCATTCCTGCTCCGGCTCTAAAGACCCCATCATACTTAGGCAGTGGGAGATCCGGGATGTGATCGATCCGGACGAGCTGTCGGATTCGGAATCGGCAAAGGTGCTGGAGGGATTTGACATTGCTGAATCGGGACACTGGATAGAGCAACTGGACTGGAGTTGGTGGCAGTCCTTCAAGAACAAAAACCGAGAGAAATATTCAGATGAGACAAGGCAGCTAACTATATATAATCTTCCTCATGAAGAGAATCCAGGGAAGGGAAATGGTGCTTCTTTACAGTTCACATATGTCTTCTGTACAAAAGCGCCCTTCCACAAAACTTGGTTTCCATAGTACTGCTACCATATTTCATACTCAGGGGAGCCTATCCTCTGGCAGGGGGCTTCCCCAGCCTGACTTCTAACAACTGAGAGTCTTGCTCTTCAAACAGTTCAGTGAAAAATGTCAAGCTAGAGACTCTGCTTGGAGCCAAGTGGCCAATCTCAGGCCCAAGGACAACAGTCAAAGGCATCCTTGTTGGGAATGGGAGATACTTGTGTAGCATCTAGAGTATCTTGGAAGGTGAGGACTCAAAAAGGCTGTTCAGAGGGGTCCCCACCAAATTCCAACTGAGAGACAGTAAGCAGAAGGCAGCAGCTAGGATCAAATTTTACAGGCCGGTCACACAGTCACTTACTTCAAGCCTGGACAATCAGGTTTAGCTACTTTTTACTCCCCGTCAATCCTCCACCCCCACCAACCACCCTTCTTACTTCTGAAAATTTAGGTTGGGTACAGGAACAGAAAAAAAGATGATAATACTTTTTCTTTTTTAGATAAACAGCTTCCAAATAATATTCATATTGGTTAACTATTTTTTTTAAAGGTTCACTTTAATTGTGTGTGCTCAGTTGTGTCTAACTCCTTGCAACCCCATGAACTGTACCCCACCAGGCTCCTCTGTCCATGGAATTTTCCAGGCAACAATACTAGAGTGGGTTGACCATTTCCTTCTCCAACGGATCTTCCCGACCCAGGAATCAAATGAGCATCTCTTGCGTCTCCTGCTTGGCAAGTGGATTCTTTACCACTGCGCCACCTGGGAAGCCCAGGATGTACCACCTGGGAAGCCTAGGATAATACTTTTAAAAGAAAAGCAACTACAGTAGCTTGGGCAAGCTGGAGTTGGTACTGTTCTGTGTACAAGTGCCTGCTGACTAAGGCCAGTCAAGCCCAATGGAAGCCCCACACTCATGTTTCATCACAGTATCAGCAGGCTCCATGCTGGGAAATTCCAGCCCCCGGGGGTCAATGCCACAGAATGGAGACACCCACAATGGCAGGGACATTGAAACACGTTCAAGAGAATAAAGAATACTCTTGTTTCAATAAACAAAGGACTATGGAAGGTAAGCAAACTGCTCTCAGAAAGAATCTGAGTTGCAAAACCTTTGAAAGAATTCTTTTCTCAACCATTGTTGAATCAAATCAAACTCTGTAGACACAACTTGTTGGAAAATAAAATATTTTGGGAGTTTAATTTCAAACAGTTTTAAAATTTTGTTTGAAGCCATGAGAAGAAAAAATTAAAGCTTGCAGATTGTCTCCCAAAGCCTTTTCATGGTTGTTAATAACAGACTTTCTAAAAAAATTGAAATACATTTCATGCTATATAAGTAAGCTTATCTTAAAATCATTTACCTCAGTCTTCAAAGCTGTGCTCCCAACACATACCACTATTACCCCCCACTGCACAATGAAGAAACTGAGGCCTACTGAGCTTAGAGAATTTGCTCACAGCACAGAACCAACAGAGCTGGCCTTCCCTGAGCACTTGCTCTGTCTGAGGAAGAGTTTAGCCCAGGGAACCTCAAAGGAGGGCTCTCCAGGAGTCTTCCAGAGCATCTGCCCGTGTGACTGTCTTAACGGGGGGTGCTGTCAAGACAGTCACAGCTTCTTGATTCAGGACCAGTCTCTCTTAGTCCTTGACTTCTCACCCCTATCTCTTTAAATCTAACGCTTATATTTTTAAAGCACTGTAACCCTCACCCTCAGGGGCTGGTTCCCCGGGGGGTCGAAACAAGGACTTTCTGCATGTAAAACTGACCTGCTAACCACTACACGATGGAAACACAAGCTCAGATCACGAGCTCCTTATTTCAAAATTCAGGCTTAAATTGAAGAAAGTAGGGAAAATCACTAGGCCACTCAGGTATGATCTAAATCAAATCCCTTTTAATTATACGGTGGAGATGACGAATAGACTCAAGGAATTAGATCTGGTAGAGTGCCTGAAGCACTATAGAAGGAAGTTCGTAACACGGTATAGAACGCAGTGACCAAAACTATCCAAAAGAAATGCAACAAGGCAAAGTGGTTGTCTGAGGAGGCTTTACAAATAGCTGAGGAAAGAAGAAACGGAAAAGGCAAGGGAGAAAGGGAAAGATACACCCAGCTGAATGCAGAGTTCCAGAGAATAGCAAGGAGAGGTAAGAAGCCTTTCTCAAATGAATAAGCAAAGAAACAGGAAAACAACAGAATGAGGAAGACTAGAGATCTCTCCAAAACAACTGGAGCTATCAACGGAACATTTCATGCAAGGATGAGCATGATAAGGGACAGGAACAGTAAGGACCCAACAGAAGCAGAAAAGATTAAAAAGAGGTGGCAAGAATACACAGAAGAACTATACAAAAAAGATCTTAATGACTCAGATAACCACAATAGTGTGGTCACTCCACCTAGAGCCAGACATCCTGGAGTGTGAAGTCAAGTGGGCTTTAGGAAGTGTTTCTATGAACAAAGATAGTGGAGGTGATGGAATTCCAGCTGAGCTATTTAAAATCCTAGAAGATGATGCTCTTCAAGTCCTGCCCTCAGTATGCCAGCAAATATAGAAAACTCAGCAGTGGCCACAGGACTGGAAAAGGTCAGTTTTCATTCCAATCTCAAAGAAACGCAATGCCAAAGAATGCTCAAACTATCAAACAACAGTGTTCATTTCATATGCTAGCAAGGCTATGCTCAAAATCCTTCAAGCCATGCTTCAGCAGTATGTGAACCAAGAATTTCCTGATGTACAAGCTGGGTTTACGAAAAGGCAAAGGAACCAGAGATCAAATTGTCAACATTTGTTGGATCATGGAGAAAGCAAGAGAATTCCAGAAAAATATGTAGTTCTGCTTCATTGACTATGCTAATGCATTGACTGTGTGTATCACAAAAAAATATGGAAAATTCTTAGAGATGGGAATACCAGACCACATTATCTGTCTCCTAAGAAACCTGTTTGCAGGTCAAGAAGCAACAGGTAGGACTGGACAAGGAACAACTGATTGGTTCAAAATTGGGAAAGGAGTATGACAAGAGTGTATACTATCACCCTGCTTATTAACTTCTATGCAGAGTACATCATGAGAAATGCCGGGCTGGATGAATCACAAGCTGGAATCAAGATTCCAGGAGAAATATAAAAAACTTCAGATATGCAGATGATACCACTCTAATGGTAGAAAGTAAAGAAGAACTAAAGAGTCTCTTCTACTGCTACTGCTAAGTTGCTTCAGTCATGTCCGACTCTGTGTGACCCCACAGACGGCAGCCCACGAGGCTCCCCCGTCCCTGGGATTCTCCAGGCAAGAGCACTGGAGTGGGTTGCCATTTCCTTCTCCAATGCATGAACGTAATAAGTGAAAGTGAAGTCGCTCAGTCGTGTCCGACTCTTCGATACCCCATGGACTGCAGCCTACCAGGCTCCTCTGTCCCTGGGATTTTCCAGGCAAGAGTACTGGAGTGGGGTTCCATCACCTTCTCCGAAAGAGCCTCTTGATGAGGGTCAAAAAAGGAGAGTGAAAAAGCTGGCTTAAAACTCAGCATTAGAACAACTAGGTTCAGGGTATCCAGTCCCATCACGTCATGGCAAATAAAAGGGGAGAAAGTGAAAGCAGCGGCAGACTTTATTTTCCTCGGCTCCAAAATCACTGTGGATGGTGACTGCAGCCATGAAATTAAAAGAAATTTGCTCCTTGGTAGAAAAGCTATAACAAACCTAGGCAGTCTATTCAAAAGCAGAGACATCACTTTAACAACAAAGGTCCATATATACTTAAAGCTATGGTTTTTCCAGTAGTCACGTATGAATGTGAGAGTTGGACCATAAAGAAGGCTGAGTGCTGAAGAACTGATGCTTTCAATTTGCGGTGTTGGAGAAGACTCTTGAGAGTCCCTTAGATACCAAGGAGATCAAACCAGTCAATCCTAAAGGAAATCAACACTGAATATTCATTGGAAGGACTCATGCTGAAGCTGAAGCTCCAATACTCCGGCCACCTGATGCGAAGAGATGACTCAATGGAAAAGACCCTGATGCTGGGAAAGATTGAAGGCAGGAGGAGAAGGGGATGACAGAGGATGAGATGGTTACATCATATCAGCAATTCAACGGACGTGAATTTGAGCAAATGACAGGAGATTAGTGAAGGACAGAGGAGCCTGGTGTGCCGTAGTTCATGGGGCCCCAAAGAGTTGGACATGACTTAGCGACTGAACAACAACAAAAGCCCTCATCCACCCACATACACCACTGGTTGGCCCTCTCCTCATATACCATTAAAAAAAAATTCACACATGGATTTCTCTCCTGAATATATTTAAACTCAAGTGGTTTTAAAATGATTCTGGGTTCAAATGCCTCTTTGAATTTTACCTTTTCACTCATATGCTTTAAATATAGTCTTTAGTAAATTACACTATGATGAACAGAAAGCTTTTAGAAGGTTGGGGTAATACTGCTAAATTCAACATGACGTTTCAGAGACAAAAGTAATTTATGTACCTAATTATTTATTCCCAAAGACAGTACTATAGGACTTGCACTTAAAGAGGTCAGGATAATAGTAGCATACAATTATCTGACTGTTTGCTTACTTAAATTTTAATGACCACATATACTTGCCTATTTAATTGTGTTATTTTTAGACTTAGGTTCACAAACAGCAATTTGAAACCTGTTAATTCTCTGATATTCCCTAGTGTCAACTTGACTGTTCACTGTTTGCCCCCAAACACAGCAAACCATTGGAGCTCTGATATCCAAAGCATGTTCACAGAAGAGGTCAGAAATGGAGATAAGTCCAACATAAGACACCAGTGCAGCTGAAAGGGAAAAGCAAGATACAACAGTGGTCATGAAGAACTTTCCTCTGTCCTCATGCCAGGATGCCATGCACAAATCCAATTTTCAGCCACTTTGCTCTTTTCTCTTTCCCCTAAAAGGACCAGGGTTAGGCATGAGGGCTTCCCAGGTGGCTCAAGTTGTAAAGAAACCAGCTGCCAATGCAGGAGATGTAAGAGGTATGGGTTTGATCCCTGGGTTTGGAAGAACCACTGGAGGAGGGCATGGCAACCCAGTCCAGTATTCTTGCCTGAAAAACCCCACTGACAGAGGAGGCTCATGGGCTACAGTTCATGGGGTTGCAGAGTCAGATACAACTAAAGCGACTTAGCATGCATGCACACAGGCATGATGAATCTCTTTCAGAAAAAAAGTAAATAGAATGTCTTTCCAGTCTTGAGCACCCAAACACCCAGGTCTTTCTCCCACAACAAACTATTCCCTGAAGACCAGAAACTATTCCCTGAAGACCAACCCCAAATGTCTGTTAACAGGACTGAATTGAGAAATCTGAGCTACAAGGAAAATATATCACTGAACAATTAAGTATAGTCTTAATGAT
Source organism: Bos taurus (assembly GCF_002263795.3). NCBI lineage: Eukaryota > Metazoa > Chordata > Mammalia > Artiodactyla > Bovidae > Bos > Bos taurus. The sequence continues at coordinate 39,029,837 of NC_037346.1, read as the reverse complement.
GGTGCAAAAGAGGAAGCAATTGATTTCCTTAGAGTGTCTGACTCAAAGTGTGATTAAAAAAACAAAAAATATTTTCTCTTCAGGCACTTCAGAGATGATGGAGATTCTTCCAACTAAGAAGAACACATTCAAGTTGAGTTTGGCTCTCACAGCATCAGAAGTTTTGTGCTAATCCAATCACATTCTCTTTTGGAGACTGCTGCTTGGTGTTAGGTGTCTAGCTTACTACTGTGAATTGGACCAGACTGAGATGTAATCGGCAACCTCAGATTTATCATGATCATGCTCCAACACTGTCATGAGAAGAGATAAGAGACAAACCAAGCTCAGGGGCCATTCTTTTGACCAATGATCCCTCCCCCAATTGCTAGTTATTCTACTTATTAAATTCTTTCTGTTCCTCACTTGGTGCCATCTAGAACTTTCATTAGGCCTGGCTTTATAATCCCTATAATCCCTGGCCTCCTTTTGCACGAGGCTGGATATGCTGCTAGTACATTCAGCTCTAGATTTGAGCCAGAAAAACCTGACTCTGCATCTTGACTCTGTAATTCACTGTGCATCGGTTTCTTAATCTGTATTTTTAAAAAGATAAAAAAGGAGGGAGAGACTGTATCATTCCTTCAAGGGATCTCATAAGGGTTAAATGAAACAGTATGAGCCCCTTGTAGGCAGTTACCAGCAACCTAAAGTCTAAACAAAAGGGCTCCTTTTACCATCCCCTGAGTTATAATCCCTGGTATAAACTGACAGAGCTCAACCTAAATCTAATGACTACCACCTCCTCACGGGAATCCTCTCCCCTAATAAAGTCAGCCTTACAGAATGCCTAGACCACTGATAAGCAAAGGGAGGCAGCAAACAATGGTAAAGGAGAACGCTGACCTGGTCTTCTTGGTCCCAATCTTCCAAAGAGAAGTCACTTATGGTCTAGGGGCAAATACTAATTTGCTTTCCCTTCTCAATTTGATTACAATTTTAAGTGCAAATAGATATCCTACTTGTATCCTAGAAAGACACTCTCCACTCTCCACTGTGTTTATCCACAGATAAACACAATTCTGACTTCTTTATGTCCTCCCTTTATGCCAGGAAACTCAATCTGCAACTTGCTTACTGCTATTTTTTTTCCCATAGCAGAAGGTGGGAAGTAAAGCACAGGAGTTGGAGTCAGCTGGGCATTGGTTTGAATCCTGGCTTCAGCACTAATTAGCTGGGTAACCTTTAGAGTAAGTGGCTTCACTTTTGAGACACCCTTAGTTTCTTCATTGACAAAATTTAAAAAAAAAAACAAACTTTTTTTTTCAAGAGACCAATCTATTAGCTAACTTTGAGGCTGTTGCAAGAAATTAAGAGATATTTAATAAAGATCCTGACAAAATACCTGGCACATGGTAGGCAGGCACATAACAAATTGCAGCAACCCCTGCAGGTACTGACCTTCAGCAGTGTTAAAAATCTTACTTAAAATTTCTGCAGACAAGGCACATTTGTGGAATGAAATGAGCTATACCTGAGGAGTCTAAGATTCCATGAAGTCTCTCGATACTCTACAAGTGATACATGCTCCAGACTCCAGAATCCTCTGAGAGGATCCACCCACAAACAGAGATGACTACCCACCCTGTTCCTGTCAATCGCCACCAGGCTTTATATAGACTTTAACATGGGCTCTTGCCTTCTCTTCCTACCTGACCCCTTTTTGAAGCTAAGAGCTCTCTGAGGGTAGTGTACGTGCTCAGTCGCATACGACTCTTGCGACCCCAAGGGCCGTAGCCTGCCAGGCTCCTCTGTCCATGGGATTTTCTCAGCAAGAATACTAGAGCGGGTTGCCATTTCCTCTTCTAGGGGATCTTCTTAACCCAGGAATCAAACCTGTGTCTCCTACATTGGCAGGGGGATTCTTTACCACTGAGCCACCTGGGAATCCCTGAGGTGGAGAAGTAGCTTATTTTTGATACTGAGTTTATTTGATACTGTTTATTAAATAAACACCCCCCAAAAGCCACAAACTCTAAAAATGGCTAGGCAGAATCAGTTCCTATAAGAAAGGATTCTAACTTTTTCCATTTAACCAAGTCAACTGCATGAGACCCAACTGTGCTGACAGCACTGATGCAAGTAGTTAATGAAGTGAGAATTAATACAGTTCACACCCTGTCATGCCTTACTGAAATCACCAAGATTATAAAACACATTCCTGTAACCTGGCTCAACTGATGTTCCTGATATCATCAGATGTTACTGATGTTCCGCCGGAGGCGTCCCTATAACTTCTTTTTAGAGCAATTTCTTGACACCTAGTTTAAGATTCTTAATTTGATTCAGTGGGAAAGCACGATGTTCTCATTTTAAGTTCTGTTTCTATCTTACAAATTCCTCATTTTACTTTTTTCCAACATTATAAAAGCAGATTCCTCCAAACCATCCCTTCGCCCCAGCCTTCAACAGAGATGATATAGATACCCCCTATTTAGTGGGCAGGATAGGTACTGCCAGTGCTCCCAAACTGAGACTAGTCTCTGAATTCAATACTGGCAGGGATACAGGACACAACAAAGTACTCTAACAAAAATTTCAGTACAAATGCACAGAATCCAGGGCAGACTGCTATTAAATTCAGCCTCCTTGACACTCCCATTTCTAGTGAAGACTCTTTTACTTTCCCAGTTTCCCATGAAAATGACCCGAGAGCTCTCTATTTCACATGTAAATGTGAGATGTCTGGATCAGGAACAAGGAAAGACCTCTGAAAGTTAAACGTGAATACATGACACCCAGACATCAGAGGCAGGATCAGTTTTCTCATTCACGTGATCAGAGAAGCAAAGATTCCTTCTCAATATGTGTGTTAGTGTCCAACTCTTTGTGACCCCACAGACTATAGCCCACCAGGCTCCTGGCGGATTAACGTATAAGGACAGGATATTACCCACTAGGCTCGAGGAAGAGTGGATGCTACAAGAGCCAGGAAAAAAAGCTTTAAGTGTTTCTGGTTTGGGGGTTTTTTGGGTGAGTGGGTGCAGGAGTGGAGGTAGAGATCCTGCACGATCATACTCAAGTAAGTTAAATAATTAATATAAAGCTTTGAATAACTGTGGGAGAAGAGGGAGGGGAGAGGTGAGGAGTGGATATTATGCTTGATCATACCCAAGTAAGTTAAATAATTAATGTAACGATAGCCTTACCTGGAACCCTGGATCTCAAGAAATAGAGAAACTTCCCATTCTTGGAGTGCATGATGGCCCTCTTAATGAACTCCACCACTGATTGACAGCGATCCTCAAACTTGGGATGACACCACAGGCTGAAGGTTCCTGCCATGGAAAGTTGAGGAGAGGTAAAAATGCAAAACTTACTTTAGGAAGACTTGAGAAGCTGGCTCGAACATTTTAATGATTTTCCCTCCTGGAAAGGTAGCTTGTGGTCAAGCTGAGTCAGAGGTCCCTGTTCCTGCTTGTTCTACAACTAATGGAAAGAAAGATGTTGCTTTTAATAATACATAAATTAGGTCTTACAATGTTTCTGTTAAACAATAATAAATTTGAGTCAGAAAAAGATATAAAAAGATTTTGTTGAGTATGAACATTAATCTTTAAACCACAGACCATAAAGAAAAGCCAGCTATGCTAAAGTGAGTTTAAATGACATTCCTCAAGAAGATTTAAATCTTCAAGTATGCATAGAATAGGAAAGACAAGAACAGCAGTTTTGTGGATCTCACTCATTCATGTATATGTTAAGCATAAAAATCAAATTCTAAGTCTTTTCCTTCTGTAACTTCTAAAATCCCACACCCCAACATGTTACAAAGATCCCACCCCAAACTTTAGAATCCCAAAGGCAAAAAGCAATCTGAACTCCCATAGCTTAAAAAAAAAACAACAAAAAAACTTCAGCAACTAAAGCACTAAATCCAAGAGAGTCACAAAAGGGATACTAATCACTCAAGAGAACTGCAGATTTGAGAACCTTGGCTACTCTTTCGGGATCACTTAAAAAGATGAAGACAAATGTTCCAGTGCAAACTGGCAGCTGAAAGGCCCAGGGCTTCTATGAAAAGTTCCATTTATTCAAGGCAGAAAAGTTCCTTTGAACAAAAAGTAACTGGAGAACCATTTGAAAATACTCTGGGATAGGCATCTCGCCTATCGGGAACCTAGAGGTCAAGCATTTATTCATCATTTCCATGGCCTAGTCATTTATAATTTCAATAGGTTTATAAAAGCACTTCACTCTGAAATGCTATGTTTTGCGTTTTGTTTTGTTTATTCGACTTTTGCTTTTAGGAACAGCAGGAAAACAAGTAGCAGTCTACCCCACAGTTCTCTAATTTTCTCAAGTCTTTGGACTGAAGTTCCTTTCTCTTCATGCATCTTGAAAGCAGAGGTGGGGGCAGAGGAAACCATGGACAAAGCTATGCTGACCTAAACAGCTACTTCTTGCCTAACAAGAGAAGCAAACCAAATTAATTCAGCAGAACGCGGCTGACAGCAGGAAAGATACAGTGGTGCCTGAGAAGAGCATGAAAGAGCCCCTTACATGAAATGCAGTATCTCATACAGTTCATTTAAGATTGATCACATGTGGGAAGAGCAAGAAGAATCGGAGGGGCAAGTCCATAAAACTCCCCAGAGTTCTCCACATTTTTAAAATTTGTAGCATATTGCAGGTATTTTGACAAAGTATGTGTTAGCCAGCCCCGCCACCAATAACCATTACAAGTTCGTGGCCCAAATCAAATACCAAATGTCCTGATGCAAAGTCCATCCAGACAGCAGTACTGAACAAGTCAGCTTCTCGACATGACTGGAATATTAAGCACAACCTGACCACAGAGGAAGACAGACGGTATGTTGATTCCACAAATTCTCATAGAGTTTTGATGACTATTTCCTACAAGACTACAAAGCTGACCAGAAAAAGACATAATTATCATTGATGTGACTGCCGTGCAAAGAAATTCAGAACAGAACAGTCACAGGATCAACAAATTCTCCTCTTTATATACATGACTAATATCTCTAGATGGTAAGTTTAATCATGAACCAAAGCTTGGGAGAATTTGTCTCATGGTCCTAGGTTATTTCTTCCTGCTACGAAGAGAGTTTTACTGGCTTTATTCTGTTCTTCAATAGTCTTCTTCAGACTCTATTTAAGAGACAAGATGCTGAGAAAACTTTTAAATGGAACATGTATGTTCCTCACCATCCCCACCAATATTTCTCGTGATCGAAATCAGTGCCCATATATCAATATTCAGTTGAGTCCCTGAGATTTTCCTACCTACTCACAGTTCCATTTCCGTGAATCCTTCCAATGAGAAAGTCAGATAGCAAAGGTAGAAAAAGCCAAAGGGGAAAGAAGGTTTCCTTCAAATGCCAGCACCTCTCACCTCTGTAGTGCTCCATTCTGGTGTGGTGAGTGATACCCTGTGATCGGAAACTGAGGCTCAGGATATAACGAGGATCGGAGCTGTCTCGTACCAGAAAAGAACCATCAGGCTTGCCTTTCAGCTTCATCTCTGCATCTTCCCAATTCATCGGCCCCCAATACCAACCACACTATCAAAGAAGTGGCAAGGTGTTAGAACACAGAAACATCAAAGTTTTCAGCACAATTACTCTGACCACAAGAACCCCCCATTTCCAAAACACTGCAGTAGGTAGAAGCTGGTAGGAGTGCCTCAACCATTAGCAATCAATATCAGGTTCATCACATTTTCAGGCCTTCAAAGTAACAGAAAAACTTTACAGTTCCATTACCAAAGCCCTACAAAGAAGAGATGAGGGACCTAGGTCAGCTTAGACTATGTAAATATTTCTCCATAACTTTTCTCACCAGGTTCAGATGTTTTTTTCAGATTCAATTTTACAACATCTCATAGAACTAATGATAGCAACATATTGTTTTGTCACTGTAAATACAGAAGCAAAAAAACTACTCTTCCTCTAAAAAGAATAAAAGGGGAGCCTGGCTTAGAATTAGGAGAATGTGAGAGGAGGCAAGCTGCCAGTCCTCAGGTACCACCTACCTTCTCCAGCTCTCGAAGGCTAGCCGCAAAGCTGCTCGAGTCAGGCCGGTAGAGGGGACACTGGAGGTGCTGCGGGGGCTGGCTGTGCAGAGATTCGGCTGCTCGGATGGGAGCGATCCGGGGAAATGCATCTGCAGGGCAAGAGCGCAGTGGTCACATGTTGCTCCTTATCATTCCCAACCTCAAGTAGACCCTCCCTCCCCCCAAAACAGAGATGCTAACTGAAGACGGGCAAGGCATTAGAAGCTAAGCTGGAAAGGGTGGAAGCCAAAGCAGTGCGGAAGAGCTGGATGGGCTGGGACACAAAGCTGTGTGGGCTCGTGTAAGCTGTGAAGGGTGGGTGGGGGCGTTTAGCCCCAGGAAAGGGGGAGGCAGCAGCTCACTAACCTGACTAAGGCGACTACTTCAGGGCCTGCACCAGCCTAGAGCGATTCCAACTTCTCCCACCTCGAGGTGAAGTGCCGGTAAGGCAGCCTTGGAAATAGTGACTCTCTTAACTTGCCCAGGAAGAGCAACGATTTTGCCAAGCAAGTAGATTTTGTCAGGCAAGTAGAAAAGAATGCTGATTTCATTCATTTTATTCCTTGGGCACTGGGGGCTGGTCAAGCAGGTATGGGCTACTGAATGCTTGGTACTTATTTACAAGGCTGCAGTAAATGCTAAAAGCTTAGAAAGATCACAGAACTTTGAAAACCAGCAACATATTAAACCTCCTCACTCTACTGAAATTAAGGCAGTTTCCTAAGTGATATTGACTCGAGGATTGCAAACAAGTTTCAGTAGCAAAGAGACAAAAAAAATCCAACAGTCTTTTATCTCTACCAAAACTCAGATTTGCCTCCATAAAGAAAACAGGCTAAAATAACCAGTGCTTGGCCTCATTTCCAAGGAATTCTGGTCCAGCCAAGGGGATATGATTTAAGCTTTCTCCTAAGTTCTTTTATTTCCATAAATAGATCTCTCCCATCCTTCAAAAGTGTTTCACTTTGTTCTCCCCACTCTTGCAAGTCTTGCCTCTAAGCTAAGCTAACCTGGGGCATGGGGTGGAGGAGGCGGAGGTAAGGGGAAAGACTGCAGGGAAGACCCCATCGGAGCCACAAGGACAGATGTAGGCAGCGTCCCACTGATATCATCTAGAAGAGAGAACAAAAGCAAGAGGTTCAGAAATACGGGCACAGAATGAGCACAGGGAAGGCAGAGGAGAGGGAAGAGGATCATCAGGCTGCCCTCAGGGGCAAAATGGCCTGAGCTTCACCCTGTCTTTTTTGCACAGAGGGCCACAATCATCTTAATCTGGTTTCCTTTGCTTGAAAGTAGGAAAGTAAGGATATCCCCAAAGCTGCCCACTGGCAGTAGATTCAGAACAAGATAAATACTCTTTATAAATAAATAAAGATTGAAATAATATATGGACAGTAGATGTTACAGCATGCAGGTAAGATACCCACTTAACCACTTTGGAAATGAGAGGGGTGCTGAGAATGGGACAAGAAATATAATAACTGGGTCATCATTAGAAACCCAGGAGTCTGTTTGGTTCCTGGCAAAGAACAACAGGTCGACAGAGCTCACCCTCCCACAGGGCAAGAAGGAAGAGGGGAGGAAACTATACCTAGGAGGCTGAGGCTTCTTCTTGGAGGAGGAGGGGGAGTTGGAGGGTGTGGAGAGGTCAGGCCCCGCTGAGAGATGTCCACGTCCACAAGAGACACTGTTTCACCTGAGGGATTCACGGAGCAAGCGTGTTACAGCAGCACCTGGCCCAAAGCCACGGCCAGGAAGCAAAGGGAGGCAGAGAGCAAGCAAGGGACGCCAGAGGTCCATGGCTCTCAGAAAGTTCAAAATCTAATGCTCCCACGGCTGGAATCCCCCTAGTCCAGACACCTGAGAAGTCAATTTTAAATTCCATTATTCCTTTACTCTGTTACAGATCAAGGATCTTTAAGACAAAATCATGGGATTGACAGTGGAAAAGCCAACTAATGCTGGCTCTGCCACTGAGGATACAACCTTGAACAAGAAGTCTTCTTTATTCAAATGGAACCCACATCATTTATTTTTACAGATTTGTGTATCAACTTTTGCCTCGGGGAGCAAGGCTAGCAACTTTTTACAAGCCCAAATGGACACGGACAGCAAGCACTATTAAAATATAAGAACTGTTAAGCTGAATCCAGATAAAGGTCCCAATGTTAGCCCCAACTTCTTCCTAAATGGGGTTTTCCACATAGAGATTTTCCAGAATAGTCACTCCTAAGAGGCCCAACCATGTCAGATATCAACTAATTCCTAACACTTGAGGCTACAAAGGCTGAGAAGTACATTTACAACCCTGATAATTAATTACTTCCACAGTCAGGCAAAAGTCAGGTAAGCTTAGAGGAAGCTTCTCAGTAGGAACTGGGGCAGAGGGAGGTACACATGGTTTGTCTTACTTTTCAGCATGTTATGCAGTTCTGTTCTCTACCACATTCACTCCTTCTTGCCACCCAGCACAGCTACCCTCTCTCCTCATGAATCACCAGAGAATGAAGGCTATTTTATCAACCTTCTGTTGAAGGTCGCAAAGAGTCAGTTTGTTTTGGTAGATCTTATCCACAAGTCAGAATTTGGGATTTCTCTAATTTGGCCCTTAGGGTGTTATTTCCAACACCTTTTTCTTTTGTAGGAAGCTGAATTAGCCCCTAGCTAGAATCTTAATGTTTCCCAGTTAAGAAAATGAGGTAACAAATATCTCTAAAAGACCAGAAACTGGACATTCAGAATCTAATACAGTTTGTGGTGTTTTTTTTTTTTTTTCCTCCAACAAAGGTCTTGAACACTAAGATAAGCAGAAAAGCTCTTCCAAAAGTCATCAGTGGAACTTCTAGGAATTCATCACACAGCTTAATTACTGAGGGCCTAGCTGCCCAGGGCTTCCCCTGTGGCTCAGCTGGTAAAGAATCTGCCTGCAATGTGGGACACTTGGGTTCCATCCCTGGGTAGGGAAGATCCCCTGGAGAAAGGAAAGGTTACCCACTCCAGTATTCTGGCCTAAAGAATTCCATGGACAGTCCATGAGGTCTCAAAGAGTCAGACAGGAATGAGCGACTTTTACTTTCACTTTAGCTGCCCAGAGCAATGCAATGAGCCCAGGTTTCCGGAAGGGTCAGAGAGGTCTAGCTTGTAGGTAGTATAGCACTTAAAGGAAATAATTCAAGACAGCTAAGGTTCTTTGGAATAAGAACATGGGACCTGAAACTACAAATGTGGGTTTCATTACTTTAAAAGGGAAACAACTACTAACTAGAAAGACATTCTGCTACAGGGTAAGATCCTTTAATTCCTTGCTTGGGCTAAGAACAGAGGTCCTCCTTCTCCACCGGTGCCTATTACAGGCACCAAACTCACCTGTTCTGACAGTTCACAGCAGTCTACTCAGTAATGGGGGTTCCACTAGACTGTTGAACATTTTCCTGAAAATGTCCAGTCCCAGATCATAATTCTTGTAATCATCTTTTTCAAGGGACACAATATCCAACAGAGTTTGAAACTAGGATTCAGGTTAAAGGACTCTCAGCCACACCCAGTGAGGAGCACTCAGTTTCTGAAACTTGAGGCTGTGTGCTCCAGATGTCCTTTTCTACAGCTCATTCAAGCAGAAACTCCACACCTGACTCACAGAACAAAAGGTTTCCCTCTCAGAAAAAGCTCCCCTTCAAAGAAGAAGGTGAAAGGATATTTGACCACTTTCTTACTTTAGCAACTGTGTTCCCTGCTGCACGAGGAGAGACTTAAATTAGATCCAATAAGAACTCTTAACAGCTGCAAGAACTGTTAGCTCCCAAAATGGGTAAGACAAGAGTTCATGTGATTCCCCTTTGCCCAAAGTCTTTAAAAATAGACCAGATCATCGTGGATCATGTTTATTAGATAATCCATGAACTCCCTTTGGAAGCAGGCACAGGAACTATATGACTTCCAGAGTCCTTTATGTGCTATGAGCCTATAAATTTGTATTTCCTACTTTTAATTTATACGTGATGACCCTGAACTAAAGCCTGCATAACTGCCAGGGCCACCTAATTACCAGCAAGCAGTCTCTACCTCAACCTATAAAGCATCCAAAGTTAAGAACGCATTCCACAACTTAAAAATAGCGTCACCCCAAACCCAGCAGGCAGGGAATGAAGAAAATAACTGCAGACATGCCTGCAGCTCCCTCTGCGATGCATCTGCAAGTGTTTCCTGACACGTCTCAGAACAGTCCTGCTTTTAGACGTTACAGAAGAAGAAACAGATCACCTACCTGTGAACAGCGGGCTGAAGGAGACTGGAGAAAAGGCACTTTGAGTTCTTGTCAACCTGGGTTTCCTGAGGGGCGAGAAAGCACACAGAGAATGAGGCGGAGAATGCACACACATGCATTTAAATCACTGCAGCGCTCAATCCCAGATGCACTGAAAAATAAAGCAAACCCGAGTCACTGTCAACCACGCTTTTGTAATAAAGACTAAAATTTAAAGAGGGAAAAATAATTAAGGCGATTCCTTAGATAGATTTGGCTACAGAATTCACCAGCCTACAAAGCAATAAGAAATCTCTTTGGAGCTTTCCACACCCATCACCTTAAAAGAGTAAAACATCTTGAGTGGTAATTAGTAAGTCCATTTCTAGAGGAAGGAATTCAGATGCAGAGTTGATTCTCACAGGAAAGCCAAGACAAAGGCTCTTAATCTGAACAGGTGCCACTTCAGAGCACCAGCTTTCCCTCTGGGCCTGCTCTTAGGAGCAGGAGATCCCAAAGTGAACCAGGCAGGATTTTTGGATTTGAGAATAGAACTACAGGATATACATGCAATCTTCAACCAGTAAGGCCTCTGATTTCTGCAAAATGCCCCCAAGCCATGGGTCAAAGCCAACAGCCAACAAGGGAGCCTCTTCAAGTTAAGATGCTCTGCCTGGCACCCAAAGAAGGTGGCCTCTTCTTTTTTGAGCTGCCAGTCATAGACCCCCCACCACCCCATGCCTGTTCTTGATGCTGCTCCCAAACCAGCTGGAAAACCCAGATCTCTGAAGACACACCAAAGGTAACTTCACATTGCACCAATTTCAACTGGCTTTGGGTGAGAAATGAAATGAAAGGAATCCAAAAGACTGATAAAAGTCTTTCTGATAGAAATGTGCTAATCACCTCAGGATGACTGAACTGACTATAAGAGAAAGAAGTGGAGGTGATGAAAATATGCTGTATCTTGATTGTGGAAGAGGTTATGATTTTGACATCTGTCAAAATTAACAGAACTAAGCAATTAAAAAAAGGTGACTTTTAGGTGGTATATAAATCGTATCTCAATAAATAAGCCTTTAAAAAAAAAATCCACCACCAAATTAAATGCCTGACTCTACACCTTAGAGCTGGCTCACTTTCCAAAATTACTCTCACCCAAAGGTTTAAATAAAACTTCAACTGCACCAAGAGATGGGGAAAAGCAAAGAAAATCCAAAATGAAATCCTACTTTGAATTATTTGACTTTGGATGATCTTTATGCATTTATATTTTAACGCAGATGTCTGTGCTTCTCAGAACTCACTTCAAACAGAATTTCAAAACCATACTGTGAAGACCTTACTCAGAAATAGCTGAGATGCTGGATTCCTGACCCATCTCACACTCCCTCTGTAGCCGCCTCCATGCTGAGACTTGAGAAGTCTAATGACGGTGCCGACTGTGAACGCCCCGCCCACAGCACACACAGGAGAGGTGGCTGCATCAAAAAAAGACAGGCGCACACACAGTCCCTCTATTTATAAAAGTTGCTTGTGGCAGTCTGCAGCTTAGTCCCAACACTCCAGAGGTCTGGGATGGAAAACGAATTCCACTGGACATTAACTTTAAGACTAAAGAGTGTCCAAGCTGATTTCTATTCGGTAACTTGCAGATACAACATTAAACTCAGCAAGCAGAAACCTGAAGCACTGGCCTCTCAGAGGGTTCACACCTCAGCCATTTGGCTGGTTGCCTCTTTTCAAAGGAAGCTGCAATGCTTTGCCATCTGCCCATGCTGAGGACGAAGCTCCTCGGTGCCAAGCGCTGAAGAACAGCAGCACCCAATGCACACATCCTGCCGAGGCCTCCTCACTCCAGCTCTTCTCCCCATCCCCGACATTTTGAAGAAGAAAATCATAGTTTCTAGGATCTAGAAAAAGAAATATATATGACTCTAAACCCAGGCAGAGCCATTTGAGCATCTCAGAACGGTTTTTTTCGGACAAATAAGGAAGCTTAGAGAGGTAGAAGGTCTAAGAGGCTGAAAGGCCAGTAACAAATATAAGTGCTTCCTTCTCTCTTTGGGGAGATATTGTCTAACTAAAAATCCAAAGCAGTTTCCCTCTCAAGGATCTTGAGAGCATTCTAATGGCAGTCATTCATGGAAAGACCAATCTAGACAACTATAAAAAACAAAGCAAGGGAATGATTAACATAAAATTGAGGATGGTGGTCACACGGGGGAGGGGGGAGTTGTAATCAGGAAGCCACACTCAGGGGTCTTCAAACTGATAACATGTTATTTGTTAAGCTTAGTGATGGTTACCTAATATACATTTCATTATTATTATAGTATATACATTTTATAAATTTCTTTTTGTATATCTGAAACATTTAAAATGATAATCATTCTAAGCTAGATATGCTGTTTTTTGGAAAGCAACAAGAATGATATGGCTCCAGGTAAAATTTTTAACTAACCCTTCTATACGACATTCCATATTATTCTCCTCCTCCCCAAATCACCTTGACAAGCATTAGGGTACAAAGTTAAGCCACTGTAACTCTGCCAGTGGACTACTTGCATCTTAGCAGCAGAAAGACCTGAAGGATGATGTCGGGTAGGACTGGTGGGCTATGCCTCAGGTGGCAAGCAGAAGACCTTAGGTCTTCTCTGCGGCTAGCTGTGCTTTGTGTCAGCTATGCACTGCTTATGCTGCGGGTAACAAAGACATAAGATGTCTCTGTCCACTTCCACTCTGCAAATTACTAATTAAATGGCAACAGATCTGTGGGATAAAAGGAGTTAAAAACATTAGACTAGACAGGTTGACAACACACTGATATAACTACTGGCCATTTTTCAAATTCCTTGAAACCTAAAATACAAACAATGACATAGTAATGCTCTTTCTCTCTTGTCCATAAATCCCCTCTACAGTGTCCTAAGACTTACACATGTCCTTTGCTAACTTTTAATGTAGGATCCAAGTATCAGGTTTTGCAGCCACAATTTACCTCTGCCCCTGTTAAAGCACACAGTGCCAAGTCCGCCAGCCTGTGCCATTTCCAACACATCACAAGCCAGTGTCTGTTCATGTGCTACAGGCACAAAAACCATGTGCTCGTTTTTAGTTCCAATACACAGACATCTGTGCAACAAGGTCAGATCCAAAACTCCACCATAAACCAACTAAAGAACCTATGGAGGGAACTTCCAGGGAAAAGCCCAGAGGGGTAGCCCAAGGTCTAAAACCTTAGAAATGATGTCAGTGGGCAAAATGTAAAGGAGTAAAAGACACAAGACTCAAAGGGACAGAGATTTCTAAAGCCAGGTTGCTCATTCCAAAACAGAGCTGCCAACCACAACCACTTCATGGAAAAATAGTTGAAAAGATCAACAGAATATGGACCCAAAACCTAAACACAAAGGCAGACCCTCTTCACCACACCATAAAATCATTTTTCTCTCAGTATGTCATGCTCTTTCTCAAAAAGACTCTCTTAGACCTGAAGACCCAAGAAAACAGAGAAAAGGGTTTCTCGGGTCTGCCAGGTCTATCCAAGACAGCAGGGCCCCAAACTGATGCCAAGGCAGCCTTTCTTTCCAAAACTGTATCTTTTTTCCCAAACAAACAGATAGGAAACCACTACAAAACTGTTCTCCATTTTTCCACCTCACAACTATGCAGACAGCCAGCAATAGCCTCAATCGTTAAGTAGGATAAAAAAAAAAAACCAAAAAACCCTTGAGAAATGAACAAGGTACCCATTTCCAACCAAATGTGTATTATGGAATGCTTCAAAAAAAGTCGGGTTGAATGCTATTTCTCACCAAATACAAAGGAAGACAATCAGCTAAACGTATGTGAACCAGACAAGGGAACTTAACTGGTTTTCCTGAAATAGCAATCCTATATAACACCGAAGCCCACAGGCATCAAGCCCAGCTCTCTGAATTTCAACATATGTGTCTTACACAGCCTAGCCCAGTTCTCCAGAACAGAAACCTGATTAGCTGGTGAGCCCATGTATTCCTTCACTTCAAGAGTTCTCTAGGTGAACTCATACTAGACCTCAGGACCTAAGACTCAGTGTATCCAGGAAGGTCAACTTAGCAGACTCCAAAGCATGTGAAAGGAACTAAAGTCTTGTTTAATGTTAAAATATGAGGGACTTCCCTGGTGGTCCAGTGGCTAAGACTGCAGGTAGCCTGGGTTCAATCCCTGGTCAAGGAACTAGATTCTTGTGTCCCGCAACTAAAGATAGCAGCCAAATAAATAAATATATATATTTTTTTAATATGGAAACTGTTAAGTCTTGTAAAATGATCATGGGGGACTTCCCTTGTGGTTCAGTAAGACTCTGTGCTTCCACCGCAGGGGGTGCAGGTTAGTTTCTCTGGTCAAGGAACTAAGATCCTGCATGCCATGCAGCGCTGCCAAAAAAACCCAAAATTTAAAATAACTGTACGAGGGCTTCCCTGGTGGTCCAACGGTTGGGAGGCGGCCTGCCACTGCAGGGAACACAGGTTCAATCCCTGCTCTGAGAAGATCCCATATACCCTGAGGCGAATACTGACTCAGTGCTCCAGAGTCCACAAGCCACAACTACTGAAGCCTAGAGGCTGTGCTCCGGAACAAGAGAGGCCACTGCAATGAGAAGCCTGTGCACTGCAACGAAGACTGGCCCCCACTCACTGAAACTAGAGAAGGCTCGTGCACAGCAATGGAGACACAGCACAGCCAAAAAAAAAGACTGTTGGAGATACTTTCTCGTGACAGCTGTGGGAAAGGCAAATACTGAGAAGAGCAAAGAGAATCATGCCTAGAGGTTACTGCAAAATCCCCAAATTATACAGCAAAGACTGCAGAGACTCATAATTAACTCCAACCAACAATAAGAAGCCAGGGATACACCTTCTGGCAAAGGGCTGACATTTCTCATGGCTTCCTGGTCCTACCAATCGAAACAAGAGAACAAGCTAAAAATCCAAACTTATCCTTCCTCCCAACAGGGCAGACTTACTGAGGTGTAGAGCCACAGAAATCACAACTACCCTGGCCAGACTTATCAAGTTTCTCACAGCTGCAAGACTGCCAGCAAGACTGGCACATAGTAAGCTATGGAAAAGCTAACGAGAAAATCTAACAGTAAATCCTAAGCATTTTTTAAAACTTCACCAGTTCTATTTTACTACCTCTCCTCCAAAGGCAAAAAATATCCCATCTTAATTTCTCTTGTCTTCACTCTATTCCTATAAGGTCAGGAACAAGACAGGAATCACTCCCATTTTACAGATTAAAAAAGGAGGGAAGCATGAAGAAAACAAAATCGGGCTGCATCTCACAGGTGATGTTGGAGTCCTACATGGAATCCAGATGTTCACATTCTCTGTACAACATGTGCCTCCTAACAGCAGTAAACCAAACGTTCATACATGAATACCTAGCTCTTCTCCAATTCATCAGAAAAAGTTCTTGGACCAAGAAATGTAATTCTCCAGTGCCCTGAACTAAGCTTCTTTGCAGAGCTACAGACCAATTTGCTCTGCAGGAGAAATCGGTATTGTGCTTAGCGTGAGGGTTGGTGACAGAGCAGCCAATGACCATTAAATTCTGCTTCCAAAGGCAAAAAACCGTATAATGTTATATACCTTTTCCTGTTCCTAATCTATTAGATGTTGCAGCTAATTTCACGCCACACCTCATATTTGGTGTCTCTGGAATCTTAGACCAAGTCCTGGTCAATATGGAACAAAGGCAGGACAAACCACAAGAAAATTAGCAATCTATCCTAGGTCATTACCCACAGCTTCAATCCTGCCCTGCCCCCAGCAAATGAAAATTTCATCTACACCGCTAAGTGGAGCATCGAATGAAGAGCCTACCAGAAAAAAGCTGCTTCAGCAGCCACATGCTTTTTCAGACCTGAGCTCCCAGCGTGAGTTTATTGGGAGGCAAATGGTGAAACATACATTTACCTGAAGGGACAACACGCCTCAACTTACTGGTTTCTTCAGGGAGTTTAGGTTTTTTCTGATCCCAAGATGAGACCCTGGCAAGCTGTTCAGAAAAGGCAACAAAATCAAACTGACCAGGAATCTCCTGGAGGTCCAGTGATTAGGACTCCACACTTCCACTGCAGGGAACACAAGTTCCATCCCCCCAGGCCATGCGGCCAACAAGAATAACAAAAAAGTGATCCCATACTTTCCTCTTGGAGTAAAAGTTCCTTTGAAAGGAGAAGTCCATGGATGAGTGATTTTCAGTCCAGATCATATGAGGGAGTTTTTTTTTAATTCAAATCTTGGGGCCGTCTGATCTTTTCCCAAAGCTCCCCACGTGATTCTGGTGCACAGTAAAATTCTCAATTTGTCTACCTGTTTTTCAGCCTTGGGTTGTGGCTACTGGTGAATCTTATGAGCTGCACCAAAACCAATTCCAAACGTTCTAAGAACCCATTCAGCAGTGCAAACCACAATGGCAGTTACCACAAGAGAAAATCTAACACTGGATGTCAGAGAGCTGTCTGCACTTCAGAAATGCAGAAAAAAAATCTATGTCTAAGTTTGGAATTTTCATCAACTGGGGTAGAATTCATGTACAGGTGGCCCAGTGGTATAGAATCTGCCTGCCAATGCAGGACATGCAAAAGATGCAGTTTCGACCCCTGGGTGGGGAAGATCCCCTGGAGCAGGAAATGGCAACCCATGCCAGTATTCTTGCCTGGAGAATTCCATGAACAGAGGAGCCTTGTGGGTCGCAGAGTCAGACAGGACTGAGTATGCATGCACATCATACTTAGAATTCTCATACAGGTTTGAGAACAAGGCTATTTTCTATTCTCACAGTGGTTAGCACACAGGCTTGAGATATCAAGTATGTCTAAGTAACCAATCAAGAAAACATTAAAATTTTGACTAGAGATGCCCAGATGACTGCTGGCCTACAACTACACAAGTCTGTCACATCATTTGCATGCATGAGTGTGAAGGGGGGTGCTGGTACACAGAAAGAATAAGCAAGGTGGTCAAACTCAAACTTTCTGCCCCAAAGGCCACACCTTTCCAGCAAGCTTCCTGCCAGGGGTAATGGTAGACACAAACCTTGAAAAAACTTTAAAAGCTGGGCCGGGGTGGGGTGGTTTCAAATCATCGCCCAGAGAGATGCTAACCAGCTGAGAAGTGGGGGTGGGGGTGGGGGGGGTAGTGAAGGCTGCTCCCACAAACAACTCTGACCTTTTGGAAGATATTACCACCTTTAGCCCCAAGTCTCTGCCTCCTGATGAAGGCCACACGTTAAGAACCGTCAGGATCTTTTTTTTAGCAGTAGAATAAAAGGGAAATGAAAAGAGAAAAGGAAGTTTGTCAGCCAACCCTAATGCCCCCGAGCCGGTCTCACCTCCCCGCGTCCAGCTCCCGGCCCGCAGAGCCGCCCATGTCTGTCAGGCTCGCAGCTGAAGCAACCAGCTCTCCAGAAGGCCTCTTGCCGGCCCCATCCCCACCGCCAGAGCCACCGTTGCAGCTCTTCGTGCGGAAGAGGCGACTGAGGCGGATTTTGAGGGAGCCCTTCCGAGAAAGGCCGGCGAGTGGCCGGAGGGGCCCAGGAGGCGGCGGCGGCGGGGGAGGCTGCTGCGGCTGCTCCCCTCGACTCAAGCGCCCGGGAGGGACCAAGTCCTGCATCGGGAAGGGCACCGGGGGTAATTCAGGGCCGGGGGTCTGCAGTAGAAGCCGGCCGCCCCCTCCTCCTCCGCGGCCCGGGCTGCTGAGCTCCTCTTCCGAGCAGCTGTTAGTCTCCAGGCTCTCTGCCTCCGACTCCAAGCCCTCCAGGACCAGCAGCGCGTCGCTCGTTTCCGTGGGGTCCTCCCCGGCCTGCGGGGCGGCAGCAGGCGGCTGGGGCTGCGGAGGGGGCGGCTGCGGGGGACACGGGCACGGGCAGCAACCCCCGCCGACCGTCTTGACCCCCGGCCCAGCCGGCTGCCCGAGCCCCAGAGCGGCCAACTGCGCCTCTAGTCCAGCCGCCGGGCCCCAGGTCCGCTCGAGCGCCAACCCCGGCGGCAGGGCCTTGGGGTCCAGGGCACAGCGGTGCCGGGGACAGAGCAGTTCCGAGGGTCCCGGCTCCTGGGCCGCCTCCGCGTCCTCCTCCTCCGGCGGCCGACCCACGTTGCGGAACACCATCAGCTGAGGCGGCCTGGAGCCCCGCGGGCCGGGCCGCGCGAGGAAGGGTGGCGGCGCGGGGCCATGGCCCGGGGGCGGCGGCGGCGGGCCTGGCTCGGGGGCCGCCTCTCCATAGCCGAGCAGGCGGCTCAGGACGCGGTACGAAGCGGCCGCCGCCGCCGCCTCGCCATCCCGGAGCTCGGCCCCCTGCATCGGGGAGAGGGAGGGCGGGCGGCTGGGAGCCGGGCTGGGGTGGGGACTAGGCCGGGCCCCGCCGGAGCCCCGCCCGCCGCGGCCCCCGGAGCGACAGCGCTAACGGCCGCCGCGGCCTCTGCCTCATAGAGGGGGCGGGGGGCGCGCGGAGCCCAGCGCGAGCCCAGGCCGCGCGTCGCCGCCACCGAGCACCACCCCCAGATGGCGTCACTTCCGGGAGATGGTGGTCACGCCCCCTCCCCCAGGGCTTGCTCGCCCTGGCCTCTTCAGAGAGTGACGTTGCGCGAAGCCTGGGCCGCTATTGGTCGTGAGCTGCTTCTCGCCTGGCCTTTAGTCCTCAACCCGACTCTAGTTTTTCACTTCCCGGGCGCTCTGGGCGAAACCACCCCTTCGGGTGAGGGTAAGGTGGGATGGCCCTGGAAAGCCTGGTATCGTCCTGGGAGAGAGCCGCTGGCCTTGGGAGGACAATACCTCTGGCTCTGGTCCTACCTATGCAGCTTGCGACGTGTGACCGTGGCCGAGTCATTTGTTCATTGACTGTATCCCCGCCTTGGCATCCAATGAATATTTATAGAATGACACGTGAGGAATATGTTCTAGAGCCAGGGCTGTGCTGATAAATGTTGAACAGCCGACTGTTGGGAGAAAAGGGGAATGTATGCATATATATGTACATAAATTTATCATAAATTGTACTGATGTAAAGGATATGTAACAGAATTTACAAATAATAATGCACACTTGCAAATTCTTTATAACCAATTTATTCTCACAGAATACTTTCATTGGCTTTTGCCAAACTCCTATATGGGTAGCCAAACTGGTTTCTATTGAGGCGGGGAATGTAATTGCGACATGGTTATTGGTTGATGTCCTCTGTCAGTGTAAGAAAAAAATGAATAAACAAAGACGTCTTAACTGTCAAATATGGGAGCAGCTTCCTTGCTGATCAGAAAACAGTTTTTAAATAACTGAAAGGATGTTTCCTCAAGCTTTGTCTATCCAGAACATAATGGCTACAGACATAATACATTCATTTAAAATCTGAATTATTATTCTTCATCAGTTTCTTAAATCTAGATAAAGAAAGAAACAATAAATCAAGTCCCTTTCTGTAGTGTTTGCCAATTCTATGGTGCAAAGATTCCCACCAAGGCTGGTTTCAGTCTACCATCCTGACTTTATTGAATATAGAGAATACTATTATGTGGTAGTTTCATATTATGTAGTAGAAACAGTAATACAAATAGCCTCAAGAGCATAGGTAAATAGTAATAGTAAGATTATTAAGAAGTGATGAGTTTGGGGAATTTATTACCTTTGTTTTTAATACATTTAATTATAAGTTTGTATGATTTGATTTTCAATAATTGGCTGTGTTTAACAACTGGCTTACAAAATTTCTGAAATTTTAACAATTGTCTTTCACAACCCAGTCCCACATCACCACTACACTTCAGTTTTCTCATCTGCAAACTCAGGATAAGGATTGCTCCTTTGCTTACCTGCAAGCATGCTGTGAAGATCAAATAAAATCAAGCCTGTGTAGAGGAGGTGTGACTGGAGGCAGGGAGACCAGTTTCTGCAATCATCCCATGAAGAGATGTTGAGGGATGCAAAGGATAAGGAGGAAGGATCATCTAGCAGTATTGAGCAACTTTAGTACCTGAAGGTGCATTGAGGGGTCGATAGTCTAGCCATCTGCTCTGAGTTTTACAGCCAGAGAGACCTTTTAAAACTGTATTCGCCAGTAACCTGTGATTATAACCCTCTGTGGTTTCCCATCGTTCTTAGGCTAAAGATAGAACTCCTTAAGGAGGCCTATGGAGTCCTGTGTGATCCGACCCCTGCTTCTCTGGCCTCATCTTCCACCAAGCTCCACCTTGTTCTCTCTGCCCTGCAGTTCCAGGAGCTCCCTGGGTCAGGCTCACACGTTATGGCCATTGCATAAGTGATTCCCTTTTCTTGAAAGGCCTTTTCCCTCCATTTTTTGCTTCCTACTCATCCTTCAAGTTAAACTTACTCCTTTCTACCTCAGGGAAATCTCCTTCCTTGGTAATTCCTCCTCACTGAGTTCTAAGACTACTCTTTTGTTGCACTTAATTGCACAAGTGTGATTTGTCACCTGTCTGTGGAGTTATTTGATTAAAGTCTGTCTTCCCTACTAAACCATCACCTCCGTGAGAGCAGGGGTCTAGTTTGCTTTTTGTCCATCATGGACTTTCCAATGCCAAGGACTGCCTGGCACAGAGTAGGCCCTTGATACATGGAATGATTGTTCCATGCTTGTAAGAGACTCCTGATACAAATTGATCTCTGATTCTGCACAACAGAATTAATAACCTCCCTTGCCCATGAAAAAAACTGAAGTTACTTACCTAAGGTCACAGAGTCCATAAAGGTGCAATGGAATTCAAAACCAGTTCTGATCCCAAAGAGTATATTTTCTACCCTCTCTCCCTCAGCTCCCTCTTAGGTGTCACTTAAGTTTCTGGAGAAAAGAAGAGAAATTGTTATAGGATCATAGAACACCAGAGGCCTAAGAAGACCATCCAAACAAGACCCTGGTTATTTCTAGAAAATTCTGGCTGGGGAACAGATTACCCCATCAATGCAAGGTCTTGAAGCTCTGCAGCACCCTCTGCTGTCCAGCTAATTTCTTGGCCCCAGAGGGAAGCCGGCCATGTCTGCCCCCTGGGTTATCTCCACCAGCCCAGAGCACACAGAGGCCAGGGCAAGGAATGCTGCCTTTCTCCCTTTCCCTTAATTTCCAGGCCTGTAGCCCAGTTCCTGGAAAAAATATCAAAAATTAAGTTCCAAGTAAAGGAAGTGGAGAAGGAAATGGCAACCCACTCCAGTGTTCTTGCCTGGAGAATCCCAGGGATGGTGGAGCCTGGTGGGCTGCCGTCTATGGGGTTGCACAGAGTCGGACACGACTGAAGCGACTTAGCAGCAGCAAAGGAAGTGTATTTTTGTGTGAGTTGGATTTGTGTGAGTATGTGTTGGGTGGATTTTGTGTCCACAGATACCTTTTTCTTGAGGGCTATATAAGTTGTCTCTACAGTGGTAGAACCCTAGTTTTAAAGGTTTGCAAAGAACAACACAGAGAATCTAAACCAGTCTTGAGTTCACGCAGTCATTCAGCAACAGCTTCAGGAGTGCAGTGATGAGTGAAACAGGCATGGTCTCTGCCCCTCTGGAGTTTGCCATCTAGTTTGAGTCCTAGTCCTGCCACTTCCTGAACATATTACCAAGAGCAAATAATTAAACACCTTTGAACTTATGTTTCATTTGTAAAAATAGGTCAATCTCCTCTTGATGGGGCTATCGTAGGGATTAAATGAAAACTTGCAAATGCCACGTGCGTGTGTGCTAAGTCACCTCAGTTGTGTCAGACTCTTTGCAACCCTGTGGACTAGAGCCCACCAGGCAGGTCGGTTCTTTACCACTAGTGCCACCTGGGAAACAAATGCTACAGTGCTATACAGACATTAGTTCTTTTTTGTTTCCCCCTTTTTTTAAAAGATCTATTTATTTTAATTGGAGGCTAATTACTTTACAATATTGTATTGGTTTTTGCCATACATCAACATGAATCCGCCACGGGTGTCCACGTGTTCCCCATCCTGAACCCCACTCCCACCTCCCTCCCCGTACCATCCCTCTGGGGCATCCCAGTGCACCAGCCCCAAGCATCCTGTATCATGCATCGAACCTGGACTGGCAATTCGTTTCATATATGATATTATACATGTTTCAATGCCATAACTTCTTGGAGGAAAAAACAACTATTATGTCTTCACCAAAAGTGTTCTGTTGGCTCTTGGCTAACAGTAACCAGTAATACCAAGAACATGGGATGGGGCACTTGCTCACCATGCCTGCCCCCTGCCATCCTTCTCTCTGTTAGCACATGGAATCAGAGAGGCAAAGGAGGGAACTATAGATGTGTGATACGGTCTGACCGCAGTGACCACTTGCTATAGGCACGTTCAGTTCTAACATTATAGGGATTTTGTGAGGGGTTGTCCTCTAGCTTCCATCTCTTCCTCCACCCTTTACATTCCCAATGAAGGTTCCAAAGCAGAATTGATGTTTGTAGAGGCCACATGTAAAACAAGGGAAATTTTTAGCAACCACCACCCAACCCTTCCTACCTATACGCGGGGATCTGGGGCATCAAAGACTTGAGGAGGGTGGGGCAGAGTGGGAAGGAAAGAAACTACCAGCACATGCATAGGAGCCAAATCACTGGGTGACGGATCAGCAACGGGAAGGTGGTGGAAGAGGGACGAGAGGAAGGCTGAAGCTTTGTTTGGTGGCTGACTTCAAGAATCCACACCCTTCTGGATCCAAGGAGGCTGCCTCAGACAGTGCTAACTCTGGGCTTTCCAGTTACTGTGTCCAACACGGAGAAGGATGTGGTGGGTAAGAAGACTGGGAAAAGCAGGAGAGGTTAGCCACTGCCTTTATGAAAAAGAAAGAAGACAGGGCTGAGGAGGAGAAAATGAAGGTGAAAGAAGCAGAGGGAAAACTGTTTACTCTCTTAGCCCACTCCACCCCCAGCAGGACTCCCCCACCCCTAGGCGTGTGTTGTCTGTTGTTTTGTTTCATTTTGGCCACACTGCTTGGCATGCAGGATCTTAGAGTTTCTTAGAGGTTCCCTGAGCAGGGATCAAACCTGTTTCCCTGAAGTGGAAGTACAGAATCTTAACCATTGTCATGCAGGAAAAGGAAGGCTCCCCTGGGTAGGGTAGTGGACACCTGCTCCATCACAAGCAACAGCGTGATCCTAGGGAAGGTGCTTCAGCTCTGGTCCTTGCTTTCCTCCTCTATAGTGAGGCTTTCTTGAGGTCTCTAAGGATGAATAACAGGGTGATGGTAGGGGGTTGATGTTTTTGGATCCAAAAGACTGCGGATTCTTGAAGTCAGCCACAAAACAGAGCCTCAGCCTTCCTCTCTGCCCCTCTTCCACCACCTTCCCATTGCTGATCTGTCACCCAGTGATTTGGCTCCTGTGCTTGTGTTTTCTGGTAGTTTCTTTCCTTCTCACTCTGTCCCACCCCCCTTCTTAAGCCTTTGATGCCCCAGATCCCCGAGTATAGGTAGGAAGGGTTGGGTGGTGGTTGCTAAACCCTTCCCTTGCTTTACACGTGGTCTCTACAAACAGCAACATCTGCAAACCAGGAAGAAAGCTCTCAGGAGGGAGTCAAATTGGTCAGCACCTTGATCTTGGATTCAGTAGCCACCAGAACTGTGAGAAATATACTCTTATTGTTTAAGCCACCCAGTGTATGGTATTTCGCTGTGGCAGCCATTCAAGGCTGAGTCTGAGCGCCTGAGAACCATGAAAGCCAGGGGTATAGTTCTCGTCTGAAGAGCAGCAGGCTCAGTACTCAGGAAAAGTTGACTGCAGGTCTGAAGACAAGGGAAAAACCAATGTCTCAGCTGGGACATTGTAGGGGAGTCAGAGCTCTGGGTTTGAGTCTCAACTTAAATGGAGCAGCTAAGTGAGTCTCTGAGCCTTACTGTTTGTGAAATTGGGATAAGAACATTCAGCACAGGTGGGTATGAGGAAGATTCATTGAGATAACACACATGAAAAAGATTTTGTACACTCCCACAGTCTGTACACACACCAATTATGGTTCTATTGAGCTCTCTGGCCCACCCCTCGCCATCCCTAGTCTCAAATTCCAGTTTAGCAGCACGGTGTCAGGGTGAGGGGGGGCACAGGCAGCTAGAGCAGATTGCGGGGAGCTGCAGCTTGGCCCTTTATCATGGCCGTCGAAATTGCTGCCAGGAGGCTAAGTGGAGCAGAGGAGTGGAGAGAGGGGCACCGGCTCATCTGCGGTTGCTATGGCGCCCCATCCTGGATTTGCCCATCTCTCCTAATGGAGCAAAGGGCAGAGGGAGGGAGGGAGGGAGGGAGACAGAACTGCTGGTCCCTTCGTCTCCCCTCCCTTCTGTGTCTCTCTGGAGCAGATGTACGGTGGAGAGTAGGGGGAGGGAGCCTGGATATTGGATAAGAGTGGGAGGGAAGAGTGGTGTGCCAGGATTAAGAGGGTTTGCAGCGAGGGGCCACACTGAGAGGGGAGGGAGCAGAGCCCTCATGCTGACGTCCAGAAGCCAGATGATGATGTTGGAAGAAAAAAAAAAAAAAAACCCGGAGCAAGACAGCGTAAGCATGAGAGAGAGGAAGAGAGGAAACGAGGAGGATTCGAGGATTCGAGGTGTGGAAGCACTGCAGCCACCAAATCCCACAGGCAGCCTGGACCCCAGGGCCCT
Organism: Bos taurus; assembly: GCF_002263795.3. Lineage (NCBI taxonomy): Eukaryota > Metazoa > Chordata > Mammalia > Artiodactyla > Bovidae > Bos > Bos taurus. The sequence goes on along the minus strand of NC_037346.1, from coordinate 39,004,897 downwards.
GCAGGCTGCCCTGAGGATGGACACCAGGGCAGTGGCCATGCCTTCTCCGGCGGCAGGGCTGCTAGGCTGCTGTTTCCTCTTTGGCTGGGCTCTGGGGGTTCCAAGGACCCTCCGCTCTCTGCCCGCACTGTCCTCCAAAATCAAGCCAGGGTCTGTACCCATTTGGGTGCCCCCAGAGGGGGCTGAGGCAGCCCTGGCTTTTCTCTACTCTGGAGATGCTCAACACCTGTCTGGGGCTAACTGCAGTGAGCGCTATGAAGCCCCCGGGGCAGGAGCCAGACCAGGGCTCCCCCCAGTCCTATGGAGAGCAGCAGGTGCTGTGACCCAGGCCGCCAATTTCCTCAACATGCTGCTGCAAGCCAACGACATCCGGGAGTCCAGTGTGGAGGAGGACGTGGAATGGTACCAGGCACTAGTCCGCAGTGTGGCCGAGGGGGACCCAAGGGCATACCGGGCTTTGCTGACTTTTAACCCTCCACCGGGGGCCAGCCACCTGCAGCTGGCCCTGCAGGCCACCCGGGTTGGGGAGGAGACCATCCTTCAGGACTTGTCCGGGAACAGGGTGCAGGAGGAGAGCTCAACTGGAGCCCTGCACCCCGCTGACCTGCAAAAGCGGGTGCTGACCAATGACCTAGGGAGCCTTGGCAGCCCCAAGTGGCCACAGGGGGATGGATATGTCGGGGACGTGCAGCACGTGAGACTGTCTCCTCCCTTCCTGGAATGCCAGGAGGGTCGACTGCGTCCTGGCTGGCTTATCACACTCTCAGCCACCTTCTATGGACTCAAGCCAGACCTCAGTCCGGAGGTCAGGTAAGTGGGTTTGTGCAGGATTTGATGCTATTGTGGATCTGTGGAGGTGGCGGGGGAGGGGGGGGTCCTAGCTGTGCATAGGCTATTTGGTATGCACATGTGCGTCTGGAGGACACAGATGTGTGTATTTGCATTCAGCTGTGTATATTTGCAGTTGACTCTAGGACTCTAACTATGTGTTAACATATACAGGTGTGTGTATGATCGATCCATTTACATATAGGTATACACACGTGTGTGTATGTACTGATGGGGGGCACAGCTGGGCATAGGTCCTGGTTCCCAGATCTGAGTAATGGGTACAATGCAGGAGAGGGTTTGGCAGGGATAGCCGTTACAATCTGTGTACCGGCTTCTCGGAGGAGTCAGATGGGTGTCCCAGGAGTGAAATCCGCTACTCTCTAGCAATCTAGAACTGGAAAAGGAGGCTTCTGCAAGTGAAGGAAAACACCTGGGGGGAGGCTTGGAACCATGGCCCTTTCTGCCCAGAAGTTGTCCAGGTCCCAGTATCACTCCCATGGCTGTATTCTTACATCAAGTCCTGACCCAGGAGCCTGTGATGCTCCTCAAATAATTGACCTCCTCCCTCAACCGGAGTAAAGAGCTGAATGGGAGCCATGATGGGAAGGAGGGAGCAGGTGGATACTATACCACTAGGCATTCAACAATCAACGTTGTTTTCCCAGCTCTGTGTCCCCATTCATTGTCCCCAGCAGAGTTCCTCTCCTGGCCACAGGCAGCCTGGCTTTTTGCCAGCTCTCTCCCCAATTGGCTCAGAGCCAGGGTTGAGAGCCCTCAGGCCAGGCAGCTCTTGAATCTGGGCCCCTCTATTTCATATCTCCTTCACTATGATCAATTCAGACCTGGTTTGGGCAGAGTGGGGCGTTGTTAATATCTGTGCTTTGTGTGCCTGTTTGAGTATAAGTGTGTATACACGCAGTGGGGAAGTGTGAAAATCCCTTCCAGACAGATCATCAGAACCGCAGCTCCCATATATCTTGCCCACTCCCTTTACCCATTGATAGAAATCAGGAAATGCTAGGATGTTGAAAAGCTGAGGGATGGGGGGTGGGGCAAGGGAAAAATCTAGGGGGAGGAGGATTGTTGCTGCAGAGACAGTGAGGGTTAATAGCATTGGAGAAGTGGCATGCTTGTGTGCCCTCTCTCCTGGCACACTACAGCCACTGTGCTAAAGTGCGTAAAGCTTGCATTGCACCATGATCTGAGATCCAAGGATACATGTCCACCTTGGCACCCTTCACTATACCCCTAACTGCCAATTCACTGCCCTAGGGGGCAGGTGCAGATGGACGTAGACCTTCAGAGCGTGGACATCAATCAGTGTGCCAGTGGCCCAGGCTGGTACTCTAACACACACCTGTGTGATCTCAACAGCACCCAGGTAAGGATACGGAGAGTGGGGTACGGGTTTCCTACCTCCCTTCCCCTTTCCCATCATGCCATCAGGAGCAGCTGACGAAGGCACATCAGCCTCTCAGGGCTTCAGGGAAGTCCCTATTGATGAGACAGATAGAAATGAGATACCAGGCTATTTAAAAGTGAGGACACTTACAGCCTAGCCCCATCCCCAATCGGAGACAGCCACCTTCATTCCTTTGCAATCTCAATGTGCCTCCCTGTCTGCTCTCCCTTCTGGTACTGGGTGCTTCAGGATCCCTTCCCAGGACCACTTCCTGAGCCTCTATTAATCAACCCCTTTCCTTCTCCTGAACCACATTCTCCATGTCAACAGAGCTCTGGGCTCCTTCTAACCCACAAAGGATGCTTTATTGGGTGTTTGTTGAAATAAGTGGAATTGGGATGTAGGAGGAATGTAGGAAAAAGTTGAGATGTAGGAGGAGACTAACCAGAGAAGGAGCTTGAAGAGCTCTGGAACTGGTAAAGGTGATGGAACCTGGACCAGGTGCTGGCAAAATCAAAGCCGTGGATGCAGGAGAATCTGGATAATGGAAAGCAATGGTTGGTAATCCTGCAAACCCACTACTGGGAAACTGGGAGGCCAGTGAACTAATCCGCTCCACAGCAACACTGACTGCATGCTTGTTCCTGAGCTGAACCAAAGCCAAGGCGAGCCCCGCAGCCTGCTGGGAAGTGGAGCGGGTCTGGGCATCTGCTGCTCTTCAGGGGACATGTGTCTGAAGCTATACATCCAGGGATGCATAAAGGCTCCCATTGTCCAATGCACTTTTAAACCCAGCCACATTCATGTCTCTGGGTATGCATTTGTCTGATGGTGCAGACTGTGGCAGAAACAGAGCATTTTCTAGCAATCTGAGCAGAGGGGAAAGTTGGGCCACGATTTCATAAGCACCCTTTAGGTGAAATCAGGGCTGGATATGGAATCTTCCTTCCTTTGCCCCATTGCTATCTGTTCCTGGCCACTCCCTACAGTAGATCTGACCTCATCCACGTGCTTATCTTCGCTGCCTGGCTCTGAGGTCTGCTCTGTCTCCTGCTGGGCAAACATCAGTGGGTGGAGTTGGAATAAAGAGCTGGCCTTGGCACCCCACCAGCCTGGCATTAGCCTGGCATTAGGGCTGGGGAGAGCAGTCCTACACCAAAGGCAGATGGCCTTAATAGAGGAAGCTGCTCCCCTGTGGGTGCCTTTTCAACCCACCTGTGTGCCAAAGAGGGAGGCTGATGTTGACACTTTGAAGCAGGATGTAGGCACACAGGTGTGGTTGATCTCAGAGTTCTCTCTGCTTCCACCGCCCCAGCACCTTGCTCTAGCAACAGCTGGGGATTGGGAAATGGGACCTATGAGGCTCCTGTCACAGCTAGTCTGGATAAAAGGCTGATCCATCTCCAAACTCTGTGTTTGGAGGTCTCTTTGATAAGAGAGACAATGGTGGGGTCAGGGTAGGGTCTGCAGGGAGGGATGGCTTCCCCAGGACTGGGGCTCCCCAGTGTAGACCCAGGGGCTGTGGATAGGAGGGTAGATGACCCTCCTACTCTTCCCCGGCGGGAAAGCCCCATATAAATACCTATGGTGTTTGTTGGCCCCACAGTGCGTCCCCCTGGAGAGTCGGGGCTTTGTCCTTGGCCACTACCTGTGCCGCTGCCGACCTGGCTTCTACGGGGCAAGCAACTCCTTGGGTATGTAACAGTGGTGAGGGACAGGCAGGTGTTTTACAGGCTGGGCTGATTGGAGGTGGGTATCTGCGGAAGAAAGGCAGGTTGGGGTGAGATACTGGGAGAAAAACTTGTGGGGCCAGGGCAGAATGTCGAGAGAAGCAGGAGACACAGGCAGGGTCCAATTTGGGGGTGTCTATGCCTTCTGAGACTGAGCCTAAAACATGGCAATTTGATGCAAGCTGACCTCATGGTGAGTCCTAGCCTGGTATCACCTCTTCTTCTGCCTTCCCCTGCAAGTACTCACTTCCTCATTCCTTCCCCCAGGGGCCACAGACCCTAAGAGGGCAGGATAAGAACTGTGCCAACCATGAGGAGAGAAGGCTGGGGTCTCAGGATGCCCCAGCCACGCCCTTCTCCCTGTACCCATCTTGTTCATTATAGGCTCAGAGGAGGGTGCTGTCCAGCCTCCTGGGCAATTTGGGTCCCCTCAAGGCAGCTCCGGGAGGCTGCTGCGCTGCCAACCATGTGCCGAGGGCTGTGCCAGCTGCCTGGATGCCACGCCGTGCCTGGTGGAGGAAGCCCCCAGGCTGAGGGCAGCGGTGCTGGCCTGTCAGATGTGCTGCATGCTGGTTGTCTTCCTGAGCATGCTGGTCTCCTATCGCTGCCGCCAGAGCAAGGCAAGCAAGGCCCCACAGCTCTCTTCTCTGCACATGTCCTACCCATCGTGAATCTCTAGCATCAGGGGGAGACCAAAGACTACCTAAGGCTAGAACTTGAAAAATGCAAGTTTGAGCCTTAATCTAACTCACTCTCTGACATTAAGCAAGTGACCTCACCACCATAGACCTGTTTCCTCACCTGTGCAATGAAGTCACTGGACTTGATTCAAAGCACTGTGTAGGCACTAGGGGAAGTGATCTGGTCCCTTATGGAGCTCCCAGTTGAGTGGAAGAAGCAATGGCAGCACAGTAAGACAGGGGCCAGGATGGAGGTGCCAGCTGCTGTGGCAGGTCAGAAAAGGGATCCAGTCATCCCGCCTGAGATGGTGTGGGATGTCTTTCTGGAGAACATGACACTTGAGCCAAGTTTGGTCAATTGACAGAGAAGGGAGTTTCTAGGCAAGGGAGCTGTCTGACCCAAAGCTTGGGGGAAAGCCTGAGATCCCTTCTAGCTCCAGCAGCCTCCAATTCCAGCCCAGGTCTGCAGCAAGGCCCAGGGTGAGATTGGGAGGGGCATGGGGCTGCAGGGGCTATGTGAAACCTTGGCCTCAGCTAGGCTTAGTGCCAGTGGAGCTAAGAGCCTGTGGATGAAGAAGGCACAGCTGAAGTTATAGGGGGTAGCTTTAGCTCAGGGCCACAGAGTGACCCCTCAAACAGACCTGAGACCCTCCTGCACCATCCTCCAGGCTCTATCCTCTCGCTATCCTGCTTATGTGCATCTTTCTTTCCTGGGTTCACAGAGGATCCGAGCATCTGGAGTGGTACTGCTGGAAGCCATCCTTTTCGGATCCCTGCTGCTCTACTTCCCTGTGAGTTTGTGGCTAGAGCCTGACCCCACCTCCTGGGATCCCCCCAGTCCCAACCTGGCACCCTCCACACCCCGGAATCTGTCCTCTGTATCCTGTGGGGGGATTCAGAGACCTCAAAATCTCCCTGCTCGTACCTACAGGTGACAGGCTGGCCTAGTGAGGCTTAAAAGAGCTCTATGACCTGTTGTGTAACTTAGGACAAGTTATCTAACCTCTCTGATAAGAAAGCTGCTCCTCTGCAGAATGGAGGTGATGATGTCTCTGTGGGGAGGCTGTTAGAAGGATCAGCAAGGTGCTTAGCGTAGGCCTGGCACCCAGTGCAAGTGCAATGGACAGCAATTGTTTTTACCCCTTCCCCACCAGGTCTTCATCCTGTACTTCAAGCCCAGTGTCTTTCGCTGCATCGCCCTCCGCTGGGTCCGGCTGCTGGGCTTTGCCATTGTCTACGGCACCATTATACTCAAGCTTTATAGGTAGGGTCTGGGTAGGGCCTTGTTCTCATGTGGCTCCCTCCAGGCCACCCCAACTCATTTATGGGATGGAGTTCTTCACCGCCAGACCCCCTATCCAATCTGCTCCTCTGGGCCTCCAAGGCCTGCTCCCGTCACTGTAGCCCTCCCCACCATGTAACTTTTTTGGGGGGGCGGTAAGAGGAGGCAGTGACCCATGGAAGGGATGGGAGAATAGGGATGTGTGGAGGGGAGGGAAGCAATGGCCAGAGGCGTCCCCTCTCCCTGCGTCTACCAGCCACACCCTGACCCTTGTAGAGTGCTCCAGCTCTTTCTGTCTCGAACGGCCCAGCGAGGCCCCCACCTGAGCAGCGGGCGGCTGCTGCGGCGTCTGGGGCTGCTCCTGCTGCTGGTGCTGGGCTTCCTGGCTGTGTGGACGGCAGGGGTCCTGGAGCCAGGAATTCAGCACACGTCACTGGTAACACGGGGCCACACACACACGGGACGCCACTTCTACCTCTGCCACCACGACCGCTGGGACTACATCATGGTGGTGGGTGAGTTACTCCCACAGAGTCCAGCCTCACTCTGGTCCCCCGCCCTGTACCTCCAAGGGTTCTTCCTCCTGTACCTGGACCAGGCTCCCCCCAGAACCCTCTACAGAGAAAGGGGTGGCATGGCTGCTGAGGTGGTACCTGGCTCTGTCCCTCCCTCCCTTCCCTACAGCTGAGATGCTGCTCCTGTGCTGGGGCAGCTTCCTCTGCTACGCCACCCGGGCTGTTCCCTCAGCCTTCCACGAGCCACGATACATGGGCATCGCCCTGCACAACGAGCTGCTGCTTTCTGCCGCCTTCCACGCAGCCAGGTGAGGACAAGCCCTCCTACCCACCACGCCTTCCACCCTAACACCATTCCTCACCTCTCCCAGGGGAGGGTACCCCCATCCCAAAATCCTGCTGGCAACACCCGCTACACCGCAGCAAGGTGAGGAAAGTCCCTCACCTAGAGTTCTCTCCCTACCCTACAGACATCCTTCCTGTACCCTATGTCTCGCCCAACACCCTAAGTGCTCTCCCATTCCATCCCCTACTGCTCTCCTCCCTACACGGGCTCCATTCTCCCTGCCTTCTTCCCCTCATACCTCAGCCGTCCCAGCAGCAGACCTGCTGTGCGTGTCCACAAGGACCTGGCCCTGTGGTGAAGGCAGAACCAATCCACGGGGCGGTTCATAACAGTGCTATAAGCAGCCAGAGAAGGCAAGCTGGAGGAGTCTGGGAAGGCTTCTTGGAAGTGGGGATTAACATGAGCCCTGAGGTGGGAGGGCAGGAAGAAGGAAGAGTGCCTTCCTCACTCCACTGAGCACCTGCAGGAGGTCAGGGCTGGGGTTGGGGGGAGAGCCACTGGGACAGGTGAGAGGGAAGAGGCCGCTCCCACCCGCAGCTAACCATCACCCCACCACTACCACCTCACCCCCAGGTTTGTGCTGGTTCCCTCCTTGCACCCGGACTGGACGCTCCTCCTCTTCTTCTTTCACACTCACAGCACAGTCACCGCCACGCTGGCTCTGATCTTCATCCCTAAGGTGAGGTCTTCTCTGGCCTCCAAGTGAGGTGACCCCGGCCCCTTGGCCAGGGGCACTGTGGACCTGCTGTGTCCACAGTGCCCTGTCCAGGTCAGGGCGAGAATGACACCTGGGCCCAGAGGGATTTGGAGCCCACTTAGGAGTTGGCTCGGAGAAGGCAATGGCACCCCACTCCAGCACTCTTGCCTGGAAAATCCTATGGACGGAGGAGCCTGGTAGGTTGCAGTCCATGGGGTCGCAAAGAGTTGGATACAACTGAGCGACTTCACTTTCACTTTTCATTTTCATGTATTGGAAAAGGAAACGGCAACCCACTCCAGTGTTCTTGCCTGGAGAGTCCCAGGGACGGGGGAGCCTGGTGGGCTGTTGTCTATGGGGTTGCACAGAGTCGGACACGACAGAAGTGACTTAGCAGCAGCAGCAGTAGCAGCAGTAGGAGTTGGCTAAGGGCTTCCCTGGTGGCTCAGATGGTAAAGAGTCCCTCTGCAATGTGGGAACCCAGATTTGATCTCTGGGTGGGGAAGATCCCCCTGGAGAAGGGAATGGCAATCCTCTTCAGTATTCTTGCCTGGAGGATCCCATGGACAGAGGAGCCTAGCAGGCTACAGTCCTTGGGGTTGCAAAGAATTGGACAAGACTGAAGCGACTTAGCACGCATATAGGAGTTGGGGAAGGACGCTCTGTCTCCAATCCCTGGGCAAGGGTAATAAGAGCTAGAGCTGAAGGGGGTCCTTGTAACACAATTGGAAGGTTGGCAGACTCTGAAAATAAACTCGGAAGCAGTTACAGAAGATAGGTGAGGGGGCTGAAGGACATGGCTAGGAATTGTGGGCACAGGGCATTAGAGACCCCTGGTCTCTAAGTTAGAGAAAATCAGGAAGGATGAGATGGAACAATACTCTTTTGACCTCCAGAATCCCAAATCAGAAGGGGTTGAGGATTTATGGAGTAAATACATATGCCACAGGGTAGGGAGCCAACATGAGTCTTTTTCCTGATCATGCCCACCCTGGCCAGTTCCGGAAGCCGGGGGCTCCTCCCCGAGAGGAGATCTTGGATGAGGTGTACGAAGACGAGCTGGACCTGCAGCGCTCAGGCTCCTACCTCAACAGCAGCATCACTTCAGCCTGGAGCGAGCGCAGCCTGGACCCTGGAGACATTCGGGTAGGTGCTGCCCTCCTGACCTCCTCTTGATGGTACTTAGGGACTGGACATGGAGCAGTGATGCCCTGCCACTCGGGCTGTGTGCCACTGAAGGTCCCCTGTCCTCCCCCTAGTCTTGCATCCCTTTCTTCTCCACCATTGCCCCAAGCTGCTTCTCCTGCTTCTACACAAAGGAGACCACACATGTGAAAAGATCCCCCCAAATACCGAAACTCACATTCCTGACCCACTTGGCAAGGGAGGCAGAACCATGAGTGGAGCTCAAATCACCTGTGTCCTCCACTCAACAGGGCCACCATGAGTGGCAGACTGAAAAGCCCCTCAGCCCCCAGCACACCCAGCAGTTAGTGCTCCTAGGGCCATCAGGGTTGGGTAATTCAGCCACTGGCTACCAAGGATTTCCATACCAGGATCCTCTTTCCTTGGACTCAGCAGTGTTACAGAAAGGAAGTGCTTCCTGAGTCTTACATCAGGAGAGCATCCTTACTATATTTTTCTGCTTAAGAATATCATAATGGTGATAGGAACCTTGATGAGAGGCTCAGAGAGTTAGGAAATAAAGAGACTGGCAGTAAAGCCCATTGTTTTATAGAATCTACAGTGGGAACAGTCCCAGGAAGCCACTGGGTCCATCCCTCCACCTTCCCTGAAGCCCCCTCCACATCTGACTTGTTTACATCCCCCAATTCCTTCCTTCCTTGTCTCAACTGCCCCCATGTCCTCCTCACCATCTGAGTTCTGCGTTTCCTGCCTCCTGGGGATAGGTTTAACTGAGACCCCAATCTATCAGGTAGGCCTAAGTGGAGGCAGGTGGCCACTGCCATGCCATCCTTGACCCTCCAGCTTGGGGATCAGCAGTGGGTGTGCTCTCCCTATGCTCACTGTGGGGAGAGCACCAAAGTAGGAAGAGCTTTCAAAGCCCCATCCTGTCACTTACACCTGAAAAGGCAATGGCACCCCACTCCAGTACTCTTGCCTAGAAAATCCCATGGAAGGAGGAGCCTGGTAGGCTGCAGTCCATGGGGTCGCTAGAGTCGGACACGACTGAGGGACTTCACTTTCACTTTTCACTTTCATGCATTGGAGAAGGAAATGGCAACCCACTCCAGTGTTCTTGCCTGGAGAATCCCAGGGACGGGGGAGCCTGGTGGGCTTCCGTCTATGGGGTCGCACAGAGTCCGACACGACTGAAGCGACTTAACAACAAAAACAACAATGGCCGTTTTCACACCCACTGATCGCACCACTTCTTTAAAGCAGTGAACACTAGGCAGTCAGATTTCCTTCCTTTATTGAAGTAGAGGCTCAGAGAGGGCAAGAAAATAGCCTTGAGGCATACCATAGGTCAGCAGCCTCAAACCCACGTTTCCTGTGCGCCAAGCTGGGACCGCCCACCAGACCACAGTGCCGGGTAGAAGGCAGGGCCCTGCGTCCTCAGGGTTGAGTGGGTCGGGCTCAGAACTAGGTTGGTGTTGGCCCTGCAGAAACGGAGAAGTGACTTTTCCAAGTGTTTTAAAAGCCAGGAAGGGACACGGCTTGGTGGGAAAGCGTTCCCCCAGAAAAAAGGGTCTCAGCACCAGCTGAGGGGCAGAGCAGCGCCCGCCAGGGGATGGAGAGGATGGTCCTCACGCGGCTTTGCTCTCCGGCCCCCAGGACGAGCTGAAGAAGCTCTACGCCCAGCTCGAGGTTCATAAGACCAAGGAAATGGCTGCGAACAACCCCCACCTGCCCAAGAAGCGGGCCAGCTGGCGCCAGGGCCTGGGCCGCTCCTTCATGAGGTACCTGGCCGAGTTCCCCGAGGCGCTGGCCCGCCAGCACTCCCGGGACTCGGGCTCCGCGGGCCGCGGCAGCCTGCCCGGCTCCTCCCGCCGCCGGCTGCTCAGCGCCAGCCTCCGGGAGCCCGCCGCGCCGCCCGGCCTGCGTAAGTGCCGCAGCACCTGCGAGCAGGACTGTGACCCCCAACGGGACCACAGCCCGCCTCTGGTCGACTCGCTGCTGCGGAGGAAGCTGGCCCGCAAGGGGCCGCGATCCGACAGCCGCGAGTCCGGCGAGTCGGCGGCCGGGCCCCCCGCGCTGGGCTTCAGGTCGGCCAGCGCCCACAACCTGACGGTGTGCGAGCGGTTGCCCCGCGCCCGGCCCGCCTCGCTGCACAAGTCGCTGAGCGTCGTGGCCGGCGCCAGGGAAAAGGCCCTGCTCGTGGCCAGCCAGGCCTACCTGGAGGAGACCTACCGGCAGGCAAAGGAGCGGGAGGAGAGAAGGAAGGCAGAGGCCGCCTTGGCCAGCCCAGCGCGGAGGCCCTCGGCCCGGAGGCTGGAGCGAGTTCGAGCAGCCCCCGTGTCGGCCCCACCTTCCCCGGCCAAGAGCCGCAGCGTGGACAGCTCCCACGTCTCCGGACGGTTGCACGAGGAGGCAGCCAGAAGGCTGCCGCACGTGCCCATCCAGCACCAGATCTCCACACCCATCATGGCCACGTCCGGGGCGGGCCTGGGGGAGCCGGGGATGCTGTCTCCCACCTCCACTTTGGCCCCAGCTCTGATGCCAGCTCCTGCCCCTGCCCTGGCACCCATCCCAGTACCCCCACAAAGCCCCAACCTACTTACCTACATCTGCCCGTGGGAGAATGCAGAACTGCCGGTAAAGAAAGAAAATGTGGCTCAGGAAGGCCCCTCGGGGCCAGAGCAAGGCAACCCATCTCATGCCCCAGCTCGGGCCCGTCTCTGGAGGGCCCTCTCTGTGGCAGTAGAGAAGAGGGGGCCTGGGGAGAATGGGATGGACACAGAGGATGGGCATCTCCAGGGGGAAACTGAGGAGGATGAGAACAGGCCCAAGGTCTTCTCTAAATCCCACAGCCTCAAGACCCCTGTCCAGCAGGGTTCCATGCGCAGTCTGGGCCTGGCTATCAAAGCTCTGACCCGTTCTCGGAGCACACACAGAGAGAAGGAGAGTGGGGAAGGGAGTCCTAAGAAGGAGAAGGGCCGAGCTTCTGGAGAGGGTGTGGGGGCATGCCCCAGATCTCCCAGGCCAGGCCGGCCCAAGGGGGTGAGTAAGCAGGCGGCACTTGGCCCCTATGATGATGAAGAGTCCCTCCAGAACCAACAGAACGCTCACACCAGCAGGATGCTCCAAGTCTGTCACCGGGACAGCAGCAGGGAACAAGAAGACAGAGGCAGGAGGACTTCCCAGTGTCTAGGGGAGGGGAAGGTTGAGAGAGCAGGTAAAACAGGCCCTGCCACACTGAAGCAACTCAGGCAGGGCACAGCTGGGGACAAAAATGCTAAGCAAGCAAAAGAAGCTCCTGTGGGGTGGCAGGAACTACCCAAAGCTGGCCTCCAGCCCCTGGGCAGTGCTGACCCCAGGGTGACAGAAGTGTGCCCCTGGGAAGTCACCGAGTCAGAACTGTGTCAGCCTGATGGTAGCAACAAAGCTGAAATCTGCCCCTGGGAGGTGGGTGGAATCCCTGAGGAGGAGGCCCTACGGCAATATCTAGATGCCTCCCAAGGCGAGAAGGAGAAAGCCTCAGAAAAATCTGAGCCCAAAGATGTGGTTGTTGTGGCTCGGAAAAAGCCAGAGAGGTTGGTCAGGGGTCAGGAGGCAGTTTGTCCTTGGGAGAGTGCTGATCCTGGGGGTGTGTCTCCTGGGTCAGCCCCTCAGGACTCGGACAGAACCAGGGGCCGGTCTGAGGCAGTGGGCAGTGTGGAGCCTAGAGAGGTGGAGACGCATCGGTGGGAAGCCCCTGGCCCAGGAGCTTGTACATCTGACATCACCACGGCAGAGCTGTGTCCCTGGGAGGCAAGTGAAGGAGAGACAGGGAAACCATCCCAGGAGGGAGTAAAGAAACTCCCCCAGGAAAAGCAGAAAACCCCCGAGAAAACAATCTTCTGGAAAGAACAGAAACTGGGTGAAGGCTTGGAGTCTCTTTGTCAGTGGGAAAGGACAGATTTCCGGGGCCCCTCAGTGGTTTCTACTCAGGCCCCAGGAACCCCCGGTTGCTCAGGGAGTTTGGGCAGTAGCATCACTGAAGTCTGTCCATGGGAGGCAGGAGACAGTCCTGCCATTGGGAAGGCAGAGATCTGTCCCTGGGAGCTGGGTGATGAGATAGTAGGGAAGGAAATGCTGAGTCAGGGGCCAGGTGGCGAATCTCCCCAGGAAAAGTGGGACACCTCCAGAACAGGGAGCTTTGGAGAGATGAGGGGATGGACTGGGAAAGCAGTGCAGAAACTTAGCCAACAGCAGGAGTCAGTGTGTCCGTGGGAAAGCACAGCTGCTGGGCACTCTGGCCCACATCTAGACAATTCCTCATCCAAAGCTGATGGCCAGCTCCTCAGCAATAAAGGAAGTAGAGCAGCGCAGGTCTGCCCACCAGATCTCAGGTCAGAGGGAAAGGGAGCAACACCTGCCAAGGCAGAAGTCTGTCCCTGGGAGGTGAATGAGAGAACGACAGAGGACTGGACATCAGGGCAGGCACCAAAAGGAAGAGAATCTCAAAAGGACAAGGAGAAGATGCTTGAAATATCAGGCATCAAAGCTAGCCCAAGTTGGGCAAAGCCTGAGGAACAGATGCCAACGCAGGAAGCAGTCTGTCCCTGGGAGAGTGTGGACCCTGTCAGCTTCACCCCACAACCTGGTCTTCAAGACACAGGTGGACCCAAAGCCAGTTTCCAGATGTCTGGCAGTGTGGAAAGCAAAACTGCTGAGATTTGTCCCTGGGACGCGGAGGAAACCCTGCCTGCTGAGAAGGCTGAGGTCTGTCCCTGGGAGGTGAGTGCTGGAGCTGGGGAGAGAAGGGCTTTGGGAATGGAGGCCATTAGGCAATTTTCAAGCAAAACGAGGAAGCCTTCTGCAGATTCTGGACCTAGCGAGAGAGCTGTTGGTACTCCAGAGAGGCAGGCCCAGGAGCGGGAACGGGCTTGCCCCTGGGAGAGCATGGATCCAGGGGGCTCCTCTTGGCATTCAGACACTCTGGGCACTGCCAAGCCAAAACCTGGGGTCCAGGAGCTGGACCGTGTGGGGTGCAGACCAGTGGAGGTATGTCCCTGGGAAGTGGAGGGAGCACCTACTAGTGAAAAAGTCAAGGTCTGTCCCTGGGAGGTGGATGAAGGAGCCCCTGGGAAGGAATTAGAACAAGAGATGAGAACGGACTCAGTGGGGCAGAGGGAGAAAATGCTAGAAAAGGGGAGACTCACCTCCCTGGGAGAAGACAGATCGAAATGGAAAACACAACTGAGTCAAGAGCAGGAAGCTGTGTGTCCCTGGGAGAAGGACTTGAGGGCACCCACTGCTCAGGCCCCTGAGGTCTCAGACGTGTCCAGCAGAGGGGTAGAGGAGCCCTCCCTAGAAATAAGTGATGAGGCAGCAGAGAAAGGGGGCCTGACGCAAGACCCAAAGATGGACTCCTCCCCAGAACACGTAGCCCCAGAAAAAGCAGAAGTCACTGCTGAAGATGGGGAAAAAGTGAGCAGTGAACTACAACCTGTCCATCTCCAGGAGAGCACAGCCCCCAGGGACTCCTCCTCCCACCCACATAGTCAGTGCCCTGACCAACCTAAAGCCTGCTCTCAGACACTGCCCAGCGCTGGGGACAGGCTCGCTGAGGTCTGCCTGTGGGACGCTTCCGCCACAGACGCTCCCAAACCTGACGGCGGTGCCAAAGCTGAGACCTGTCCCTGGGAAGTGACTGAAAGAACCCCTGAGGAAGGGGCGTCAAGACAGGATGGAGATGAGGAAACTCAAGAGGAGAAGGGGAAAGCCCCAGAAAAACCAGAGCACAAAGCTGTGGCCCTTCAGGAAGAGCCTGAGAGGGCAGATGGAAAGCAGGAACCAGCCCCACAAGCTTCCGACAGTAGCAAAGAAAGTCCCAAGGCAGCAGGCAGTGTGGGGGCCAGAGTAGCAGAAGTATGTCCACAGGAAGCGCAAGAAGCTCCCCCTGATAAGAAAACAGAAATCTGCCTTTGGGAGGTGAGCCAAGAAACAGCAGAGAAAGGGGGATGTGAACAAGAGGTAGACAGAGAATCTCAAGGGCAAAGAGTAATGTTCCTGCAAAAGGCAGAATCTGGAGGGACTGAAGAACACTCTTCAGAAGAAGTAAAAGTCAGCGGAGAGATGGAGGCAATCTGCCCTTGGGAAGGTACAAGGTCAGAAGGGCTCTCTCCTCAGCCAGATGCTCCAGCCACGGACCAACCCAAAGACAGTCCCCATGGAGTAAGCAGTATGGGGAGCCGGGTGGCAGAGCTGTGTCAATGGGAAGTCACAGATCCCGAAGGAAATAAAATAACAGGCACCATGGCAGACATCGACACATGTCTCTGGGAGGGAACTGGAGCCCCATCTGAGGAATCTGGTCTCCTGGCTTTAACAGCAACTCAGAAGCAAATGCTCTGCCCCACAGCCCCTGAGAACCCACCATGCCTTTTAGTCCAGAGACCTTTGGGTAGCTTCTTTCCAGACAGCAAAAGCCCCCGCCCCAAAGTGAACAAGCCAGCCAGCACCTTTACTCTGGAGGGTGTCAGAGAACTCCAAGTCCCTTCAGAACCTGGGCCGAGGACCAGCTTAGGCCCAGAGCCAACCCTCCAAGAAGCTATGACTCAGAAGTCTTCTTCCTTAACTGAAGACCTAGAAGTAGCTTCTGAAACTCAACTTGAAGAACTCACCCCTCCAACTGTCTATCCTTGGGACTGGGAGTAACAACTGCATCAGTGAGGTCATACACTGGGTGGCTAGCTTTCAGAACAGTCAAGGTTCTTTCCAAGTTCTAGGTGTTTCCAAAAAACTGAAACAACCTAAAGGTTGGTTGGCCACTTTCCCTTTCCTTTCCCTTTCACAAACTTGGCCACTTTCCCTCTCTAAGAAGGCCAGAAGTCAACTCATTCCAAAGGCAAACTGTACAAGAAAGGTGCAACTCAGACTCCAAAAGGAAGTACCAGCCTCTCTTTACTTCCAGTTCTCCTTCCTGCTCCAGAGGACGAGAGCCAGACCTTCTGCTTCTAATTAATCCTCCCATCCAGCTAGAGTACTCAACACAAGCCATCTGTGACATCACTAGTAAAGCTAATGTTAATGACAAAAGGGAGTCAGCTGTACCCGGCCCACACTTTCACAAAGGTAGACACATTCTTCTCTGAAGTCTCCCAGGGATAATTTTTGAGAAGAAACTAAACCACTCAAGGCATTGGCAACATAGAGGCTGAAGATTATAAAAGGTCACCACAGAGAGTTTAGAAGCTACTTAATTCAAGTTCAAAGGCAAATCAGAGGAAAACTTAAATGGCTCAAAAGAGGTCCCTGTAATGCCTTAAAGATCTTGTCATTTTGACTTTGGACCCCCAGTTTCTGTTTTATTGATCCTCTTACCTGCCCTGCTTGACTGCTGAAGTAGAGTCAATCAAGCACATTTATGTCCATATCAACATCTGGCGTCCAAAGCAACGTAGGAGACACAGAGTGTAAAGGGAAAGGCAACGGCTCCAGGTCCTGCCCACGCAGGCCGAGGGAGAGCTCTCCTTTCCAGACACTGTCTCACAGTTGAAGAAGCATGCCTCTTGCTAGCCTTCTCAGATGGCCTTCCCTTCTTCCTGCCCCATCTTTTGACAGTCTGCAGAGTTCACCCCTCTGCCTCATTCTCCTAGCCTTTCAGTACTGTCATCAAAGGGACTCCTCTCTGTTGTCAAATGCAACGGGAGCCTGGGGAATTTCTGGTTCTGAGACAAGAACCACTCCAGCTCACCTGCTCATTAACAAGAGGCCCACATCAGTCTCTTTCCCAAGAAGCTTGAGCAAGAAAGGAGGTCCTGTTTACAGCCAGCACTGTACTTGCCCTCAGAAAGATTCGTGGTGGGGGCAGGTTAGAGCCCAACAGCCAGGGAAAGGGCATCCTTAAGTACAAAGCCTCCTTTCTTAGGGAGCTCTTTCTGGTTCTATTCTTTCAAGCCAATTCAGGCTACTCTTACTTAAGCGGTCCTAGATAACAAGAGTGCTGGAAATAGGTGATACTACCAAAGGGAAATGAGAAAGGAGAAAAACACTGGTCACAGACATCCCAGATCTGGCAGAGGTGAGGGGGTGGAAATAGGCAGAGTAAACACGGCAGAGCTGGGCAGGGACCCACCTTCTAACTGGACAGATACTGATGCCATTCACAAGGAGGAAAAAAGACAAAAGGCAACCAAATACCCAATGGGAAAAAAAAGTTTGCATGTAAATAAAATATTCTGGGCAGCTACAGGGCTTCGCAGAAAGTAGCAAAAGTGCTCCATGTCCAAAAAGGAGGAGAAAGCATGGAATAACCCACTTGCAGAGACCAGACATCCTTGTTCCCTATCTAAGCTCTCCCTCTTACCTAGGAGCCCTTCCCCAGGCTTCCAGAGCAGTAATTAAAGTGTATTCTTTCCCTGGGCTGAATTCTCAGCCTCGCAGCTTGTGTGTGTGTGTGTATACTGTTGTATCCGACTCTTCATGACCCCGTGAACTGTAGAACACCAGGTCCTCTGTCCATAGTATTTTCCAGGCAAGAATACTGGAGTGGGTTTCCATTTCCTACTCGAGAATCTTCCGGAGCCACAGATCAAACCCGCATCTCTTGTGTCTCCTGCATTGGCAATAATTCTCTTCCCTTGAGCCACATGGGAAGCCCTCATAGCTTCTGAACCAATGGAAATTCTGCACCTGAAAACAATCCCACTGAGAATGGACTAGCTGGGAACAGAAAAGTCGTCCCTGTAATCACGGCTGTGAAATAAGCCATGGGGAAAAAATAAAGAATGCTTTCTTGACCACTGTAGTTGTTTCTAGCTTATTTGTTACGGTAAATTTATTTTTTCAACATTTCTAAACATTAATAGTAGACAGGTAAGGAAAAGACAGTGGCTGCTCTGGTAGCCACACTGCAGCCTTAGAGACTAAGGGGCGGTCTGGCTAATTCTCAGCCAGTGTTCAGCTACATGGCTAGCACTGCAGATGGTCTCTGCCCAGCCCTTCGAGCCAATCCTGTACATCTGGGCCATCCGCTCAGCTGGATTTGACCCCAAGGGGAAATGAAAACTGCACTTATCCTCTGGCTCCCTGGTGGCAGCTATTGCTTAGCTGCTATTTAGGATTATCTACAGACCCCTGAGACAGATCTAGGGGAGTGGGGTGAAATAGCTTATTTGAAAGCTTTAAATATTTTCATAGAAATCAAAATGCTGTTTGGTCATTAAGTGTGCTTTCTCTGCTCCCTGTCCCACCCAGGACTGCCTCTCCCTTACTCCACACACCCCCCAGCTGTGGATCCTACTGAAAGCACCTCCCTTCTCATTTTGCCTTAATCCGGGGCTCAGGCAAATAGGATATGGCCAAACCTCACTTGGGCAGCAATGCTGGAAACTGATGTACATTTTTAAGCCAAAAGGGTTGAGACTAAGTAGCCTGATGAGAGTGGCTGCTTTGGATTAACCCGCTAGTGCTGCCTCTCCCCTAAGCATACACATCTTGTTTCTGTGGTCTGCACTTGGCAGCTGTTATTAAAACCTTAGTTCTCCCTAGTGAGGCCTGGTCTGTTTGCTGCTTTGCTGAGATGGTAGCTTTACAGAGAGGAGTCAGGTTATTCTCAACCTGATTCATTTCTTTGGACTCTACTCTCAAGGTCAGAACAGATTAATCCTTAGCCAAGTGATAAACTCCTTAAAAGAAAACTCTAGACTTAAAAAACAGAAATATGATATTTTACATGTTTCAATGTCATTCTCCCAAATCTTCCCACCCTCTCCCTCTCCCACAGAGTCCATAAGACTGATCTATACATCAGTGTCTCTTTTGCTGTCTCATACACATAAGAAACGAGTTGCCAGTCCAGGTTCGATACACGATACTGGATGCTTGGGGCTGGTGCACTGGGACGACCCAGAGGGATGGTATGGGGAGGGAGGAGGGAGGAGGGTTCAGGATGGGGAACACATGTATACCTGTGGCGGATTCATTTTGATATTTGGCAAAACTAATACAATTATGTAAAGTTTAAAAATAAAATAAAATAAAATAAATAAATAAAATTTAAAAAAACAACACAGAAATATGAGAAATAAGGTTCTAATTTTTAAGGGGAGACCTCATGGGCTGATCAGTGTAATAGTGCTACAAGCCAAGCTTGCTGCTGGGACAGTGACTTCCCTGTCACACCTCAGATGACCCAGGACATGAGTATGTGAAGTCCTACATCCTCCTCCAGCTGGAGCTAAGGCACAAGTAGGGGCTGGGCTGTTTCCCTCTCCACAGGTTCATATCCTGGAATCTTTGCCTCCAAATCTGGGCTGCAAAAATAGTCACCATTTCCAAAAGGTGCTAGAAATCAGTGAACCAAGTCTTACTGATGAATTTCCCAAATGTATCCACACTTCCATGGCCCCTGCCTCTACCAACGCCTCCTGGGATTACATCAGGATACAGTCGATAATTAAGAACAAAATCTAAAAGCTGAGGACTAAATGATGTCTTTGGATTTACATTCATTTGTGAAATACAGATACTGATTTAGTGAATCAGTGTATGAGAAGAGACCCTCTTAAATGACATCACTTTTATAAACACTAATTATTTTTCTCAAGTCTGGATTTCCTGTAAGTCATCAGTCATAGTTAACTTCCACGTCTACCATCTGAAGACTTGTCCACTTCCAGCCTGAACCAGGAGAAATGTAGAGAACCCACCACAATTTGTCTAATACTTGATAAGTGTTTTATTTCCAACTCTGATCCCTGCCCTGTAATTAGAAAGTCCTGCCAGTTTGCTCCTGACAGTTCTTGCTTTGGGCAAGCTGGTATCATGTTCTCTGAAACATACCATCTTTCATCTGGAGTTAGAAACTAGATTTAAGATGGAAAAAAAGAAGCAGAGCCATTGCTGTGCATAGAACCAACCCACCAGGGCCCAACCAGCAGCAGTTGTTATTGAGGATAAGACTGCTTAAAAGACCCAAGCAGGGTAAGAGAGAACAAAGGCAGTTCTTTCTACAGCATGAAGAAAGACAGGTGACTTCACAGCTTCCGGACACCCAGACTTCACAGCTTCCAGCTGCTTCATCACCCATGCTTCACCCCAGGAATCATTCTTGCCGTCACGCTAGCTGAGGCTTATGGGCCTCTCTTTGCAGCTCTTCATACTCTTCCCCAGGTTTCAGCTGGGGCCCAGGGATCATCACCGTCTGAAAGAGCAGGAAGCTAAGTTATCTATTATCCAAGTCCATGTTTACCCAGGAGATTCAAGCCTGCCTCCAGGCCCATCCGCAAAGAATTCCTCTTCCTGGGGCGGCATCACCCTCCCTCTCCACTAGGAGGTGCCCAACAGGAGTGGCTGAGGATGTCACGTCTTAAACCAGGAGGCCCTAGTGGTAAAGAACCCGTCCACCAATACAGGAGACGTAAGATGCGGGGGGTTCAATTCCTGGGTGGGGAAAATCCCCTGGAGGAGGACATGGCAACCCACTACAGTATTCTTCCCAGGATAATCCCATGGACAGAGGATCCTGGTGGGCTACAGTACATGGGGTTGCAAAGAGCTGGACATCAGACTCAAGCAACTTAGCACACCTTAAACCGTGAGAGCTGCTTTACCTTAAGGATGGGCTGCTTAGGGGGTGCCCATGGGGGAACAATCTTGCCATGCATTCTCCAGCTGCCATAGGGATTCGCCAGGTGCTTTTCAAAGACAACATACTCCAGGACATCCCTGGGCACATCTTCCTGTCCATACATCAACCGGCCAAACCGGTCATAGATGGCCAGAGTCTGCAAAGATGAAAGCACGTCAAGTTGGTTAGTCCTCAGAGTTGTTTAATTCTGAATCCAGACTAACTGATCAACCACTGACACTTTACTCTTAGAGGGTTTTTGACTGGGTGGGGAGGGCGGTCAGGGTGGAGGGAGTGGAAGGAGGTAGGAGGGATCCCAGGAAGGGGAGGGAATAATATCCCCACAACTGTGTTCACAGCTAACATACAGCAGTGGGAAGGGTGCAGTGACAAGCCCAGAAAGACCATGGCGAGCCTTTCCTTAGAACTCACAGTCCTGGTAGCTATACCCAGGACTCAGAGGTAGGTGCTCAACCTGAGAGTAAAGAAAAGCTGGGAGGAAAGCAGACTGGTGCCTCTACCTGCCGGGTGTGCATGCGGACGGTGACCTGGCCGTACGCGTTGCTCTTGGTCACCAGACTCGAACAGCGAACCTGCACCACCTGGGGTGGCTCTAAAGACTCTACGAAGCTCCAGCGGACAGTCTTATATTTGATGTCCCAGACCATGTCCTGAGGGCAGAGAAGAGTTCAACTGGATTCCTGCCCGCACCCCCCGCCCCCTTAGGGAAGTGGGTGCTTATTTCCATGCTTCCTCTTCCTGCAATGCCACAGTCAACATGCAACGTTTCCCATCAAATGCGCTGTGGTGCTTATTTTCTCTCACTTTTCTAAATTTTGCTTAAGCTATTGCTTCAGCTCACCTTACAACAACTCTCTTTTCATTTCTAAATCATGACTCAAGAGCCAATTACCACCTGGAGAACCCTTCTCCAAATCAATGAAGACCGCATTCCAAACTGCCAGCTTACCTAATATGTTATCCCTCCCACACACTGTCATAATCTGCTCGCTAGTGCGTGCATTTCTGTTGGCTGCACATTTGTTTTTTTCCTCTTACCTTTCGGCAGTTTTTATAGGAATTTTATAGACTTTTATAAAGGCTAATAACCTCCTTAGACTAGGATAGCTATACTTGTGCCTGGGGAGATGAGGCAGAACTGGGAGCAACTGAAATTCTTATTCTTGAACTTCTAACTAAACCACAAAGTCCTCATTGTCAGGAGTCTCCCAGAGTACCTAGCGCCCTCGTTACCACACAGTGTAAGCCTCAAGCACACTGCTTAAGTCCTTTATTGTGGCCCAGGCATGTGCAGGGCTGGCCTAATGTGACCATCCCCTCCCCTCAGGATTTGCAGTCTCAGTACTGCTTGCTCAGGGACCTCCTCTATCTGCAACTGCACGGCCTTTACCAGACTCCATACCAAGTCATTACCATGCAGCCAAACATAACGAACTTCGGCCTTTTGCCTTAAACTTCCTGTACTCTCAAAACTGATCCTTAAGAAAACTGAGGTGCTATCTAGAATCTGTCTACTCAGGCATCCCACAATTCTAAGGAAGATGAGAACCTACCGGAAAACAGTTTTCGGTTACCAAGGTATGAAGTCGGTCATGGTCTGAGCTAAAAAGGAAAGAAATTTGTATCACTGACTACTGCTTTTATGATACACTATATGAAAGTTGAAAATGGCCCTGAAAATGGAAAATCATTCCCTTCATTTTTACAAATATTTTCTGCACACCTACTATAAGCCAGGTAATATACTAAGTCCTAGAAATACAAAGATGAAGAATAACATGATTTCTCAGAAAACCATGAGCTCTAAAAGCAGTGTAAAGTTGTGTTTGAATTTCAGGAGCAGAAAGAAATTTCTCTGAAATTACTAGATATCCTTGAGATGGGTAAGAGACCCTCACTGGGACATGGGGACTGATTTCTGTTCTAAGCTGGAACAAGATTCAACACAAACAACAATCAAAAGCTCAACTTATCTCTTCTTACCATGGATACATCATCAATACCAACTGCCTAGCCTTATTTCTTACACTTTCATCCTTGAACCCAGCCAAGAGATAACCAGTATGGCTGAGTCCTTCACTGTTCATCTGACACTACAACACTGTTAAACAGCTATGGAAAGAAAGTGAAGTCGCTCAGTCATGTCTGACTCTTTGCGACCCCCATGGATTGTAGCCTACCAGGCTTCTCCATCCATGGGATTTACAGGCAAGAGTACTGGAGCAGGTTGCCATTTCCTTCTCCAGTGGATCCTCCTGACCCAGGGATCCAACCCGAGTCTCCTGCATTGTAGGCAGATGCTTTTACTGTCTGAGCCACCAAGGAAGTCAACGGCTTCCATTAAATGGCTATACTCCAATACAAAATAAAAAGCTTAAGGTTTAGAAAAAGTAAAAGATAACAACTTGTCATTTCTGGTCCTTTCCAAACAAACTGTCCCTCCATCCCATCTTTGTGGCTGCCAGAGTGACCAAGTTATGCTGATTCTATTCAGGAAGAAAATGAAACAACAAACCCAAGCTCTTGTACATGTAAGATTTTAGGAGGGTTCCTAACTGAAGTAGTCTTCAAGTAAACCTAAGACCACAGATTAGTTTCTTTCAGATACACATTCATGACTTTCTCCTGCAATTTATTTTTTTTGTTGCTTTTTTTCTTTTCTTTTTTTTTTCTATCTTCTGCAATTTAACACTTCCTAAGTGGTTAAAGTCTTGCTCTTTGAAAAACTGTGTCTCTAATGCCAGAGTGGGTGATAGGTTAATTCTGTTTCACTTCCACTTCTATTCCAAATAAAAAAGACTCTGAGTCATTTCCCCTCACTGTAGCTCTAGACTAGACTACACCAAGTTGTGGTGACAGATACCACAGCCACCACACCTGGCACCTCCGAATGAACTCTGCCTCATCACTATCTTGGCCTAGAAATCTTCAGTAGAAATAAACTCCCCCTTTTATGAGCTGACTCGGTATTTTGTAATAGAACTTATCCTATAAGTAAGTTTGCAATAAAATTTACCCTCCCACTGTAAACATCCAGAAAGGCTGGACAGAATACAATAAACACAGACACACACACATTTTTAAATCTCTAGCCTAGTACACGAGAAAGGAAGTTAAGTCCATAGGTGCCAGAGAGGAAGAGCGAATTAAAAGTAGAATGGAAAGAACATAACCTGATACCACAACCAGGTAAGAGATGATTTAAGGATCCAGAAATAGGATCTGATGGCTAGAGCTTGACTTTTCCTAAAACCCAGGACGTTGGAAGGACAGGGAGTTGGAACTGAAATCCCTGTATAAAGCTGTGACCCTCAAAAGAGTCTGGCAGGCGCAGGAAAAGGAAACTAGAAAAACAGCCCACCAACCTAGAGACAAAGCTTCCCTCTGTCTAGGGCTCTGAGCAGGGGTAAAAAATCTAAAAAACAAACAACAGCAACCAAAAAACCCCATGAAAACTGAAAAATTAAAGCCCTAAGTACACATTATACTCAGATGTAGACACAAAATTTACAGTATCTCTATGATGCAAGAATTCCTAAACTAAGAAATTAACATAAAAACTAATACCTTGCCAATGCTATCCCTAGAGGATTTGGCAGAAACACACAGAGAAAACCTCTCTGGGAGCATATTCATAACTTAGGTTGTCTGCAATTCCCTCAGAAGAAACACACTCCATCATCAACACTACAAAACAGACCTGGAATCAATCTAGCACAATCAACAGACACAGACATCAAGCAAAACAACAGACCAGGAAGCACTAGGGGTGGGTCCCTTCATTGAAGTAACTGATAAATAAGCAAAGCAAAATCTCAGAACTCTGGATACTTATAACAACCAGGGGAGTGCCTGATGAAGGAAGAAGCCAATGAGCCTGGATTTAAGAACATGTACAAACCACCTCCCCTCCTCTTTCCCTCAGCCCTGCCATGACTGCGGGACAGCGGTCTGTGTTCTGGAGTGGATGGCTGGTACTTGGGCAGGCAGCAGGGACCTTCCCCTCCAAAATTTGAGTTTGCACATTCTGGTCAATCTGGTGGATGGCAGAGAGACCAGCACAAACCATGCCACGGTTTCAGCCCTGCTGGCTGCAGCAGCTTTTCCCATCAACAGATATAAAGGGATAAAGGGAAAAGAACACCTATTTTGTTTTTATTCAGTCAGACAATTTAGGAAATCTTTGTCAGGTCACTGGCCGACTGCAGAGGTAATGGAACGGAAACTTCACTGACGACTACCCGAAACAAAGAATACACACTTGGCAGTATTAGTTTGGAAAAGTCACAAATGGATGGCAGCGGCACTAATCAACAAAGTCAGCAATTTCTGAGGAGCAGAGCAATCTGATTTTCAGAGTTACCACATAATGATGCTCAGAATGTCCAATTCTCAACAAAAAGTTACAAAGTATACAAAGAAACATGAAACTATGGCCCACTTACAGAAAATAATTTTTGACAGAAGCTATCCCTGAGGAAGCCCAGACATTAGAATTATTAGCCAAAGACATTAAATCAACTGTCCTACATGCTCATTGAGATAAAGGCAACCAGGCGAAAAGAACTAAAGGAAATTCTAAAACAATCTACGAAATAAGTACATCAATCAGTAAAGAGATAAAAATTGTGAAAATGAACCAAACAAATTCTAGAACTGCAAAATACAGTGAAAGAAATTAAAAATTCACTACGGGGGTTAGGGACTTCCCTGGCAGTACAGTGGTTAAGATTTCACCTTCCAGAGCAGGGGGTGCAGGTTCAATTCCTGGTTGGGGAGCTAAGATCCCACATATCTCCTGACCAAAAAGCCAACACATTAAAAAAAAAAAAAAAGCAAGCAATAAGGTAACAAATCCAATAAAGACTTAAAAAAAATTCACTACAGGGGCTGAACAGCAAATCTGAGCAGGAAGAAACACGGGATCAGTTACCTCGAGGATAAAACTATTGAAAGCATCCAATCTAAGGAGCAAGTGAAAGTTGCTCAGTTGTTTCCCTCTCTTTGCGTCCCCATGGACTATACAGTCCATGGAATTCTCTAGGTCAGAATACCGGAGTGGGTAGTCTTTCCCTTATCCAGGGGATCTTCCCAACCCAGGGATCGAACCCAGGTCTCCTGCATTGCAGGCGGATTCTTTACCAGCTGAGCCCCATAACTTGCGGATAAAACTATTGAAAGTATCCAATCTAAGGAGCAAAAAGAAGAAAACAATGAAGAAAAATGAGTAGAGCCTGAGGTACCTGCAGGACACCGTCAAGTGCATGAACACACATATCAGGAGTCCCAGAAGGAGAAGAGAGGAGGCAAAAAAAACATTTGAAGAAATAATGGCTGAAGGAGCTTCCCTAAGGGTCCAGTGGTTAAGAGTCTGTGCTTCCACTGCAGGGGACACAGGTTCAATCCCTGGCCGGGGAAGTTCCTGCATAACGCATAGTGTAGCCAAAAAAAAAAAAAAAAGAATAGAAAGGATGGCTGAAAACATTTCAAATTTGGTAAAAGAAATGAATGTTCATATCCAAGAAACTCCACAAACTCCAAGCAGAATGAACTCAAAGAAATCCACACTGAGACACAGTACAGTGCAAGTGTCAAAACCAAGAGACAAAGAGAAAATCTTAAAAGCAACAGAAGAGAAGTAATTTGTCACATACCAGGGACCTTACAAAGGTTACAGTTGGTTTCTTATCAGAAACTATGGAGGCCAAAAGGCAGTGGGATGATATATTTAAAGGCCTAAAAGAAAATCTGTCAACTACGAATTTTATAGATAGAAACACTATCTTTTAAAAATGAAGGAGAGGGCTTCCCTGGTGGCTCAGTGGTTAATGCACTTCCATTTCAGGGGACATGGGTTAAATCGCTGGTCGGGGAAGTTCCACATGCCATGAGGTATGGCAAAAGAAAAAAAAAGAGAAAGAAAAAAGAATGAAGGAGAATTGTAGATATTTTCAGATAAACAAAAATTGGGAGGGTTTATTACCAGGAGATCTGTCCTATTAGATATACTAAAGGCGTTTTTCAGACCTAAATGAAAGGACACTGGACAGTAACTTAAAGCAATAAGAAACAATCAGCACAGGTACAGGTTACTATATAGGTAAACATAAAGGCCAGTATTCCTGTCCTTCTGATCTGTAATTCCTCATTTTTTTCCTATTTGATTTAAAAGGCACATGCATAAAACATCGGTTACAAATCTATGTTATGGGCACATAGTGTATAAACATATAATCAGCGGCAGTAACAATGCAAAGGGGAAGGAGCAGACTGCTTGTACACTATTGAAACTTTGATATTATCCGAACTAGACGGTTAAGATACGAATTCTGATCCCCAAAGTAACCATTAAGAAAATAAGTTTTAAAAAATCTATAGAAAAGGAAAGAAGAGAATCAGAAAGTTATACCACTGGGACTTCCCTAGTGGTCCAGTGGTTAAGAATCCGCCTGCCAATTCAGGCAACACTGGTCCAGTCCCTGGTGCCAGAAGATCCCACACGCCTGGGACCAATGAACCTTGTGTGCCACGACTGAGCCCATTCTCTACAGCCCTCAAGCCCCAGCTACTGAAGCCGGTGTGCCTAGTGCCCTCGCTCTGCAACAGAAGACACCACTGCAACGAGAGGCTCACGCACCAAAACAAAGAGTAGTCCTGGCTGGGTGCAACTAGAGAAAGTCTGAGCACAGCGACAAAAGATCCAGCACACACAGCCAAAATTAACAAATAAATACATAGGTGATATTATTAGAAAAAAAAAAAAATGAAGTCAGATGCTTACATTACAGCATACTCAAAAGGGATCAAAGACCAAAATGTGAGAACCAAATCTATAAAACTCTTAGAAGAAAACATTAGGGAAAAATTCCACGACACTGAATTTGGCAATGATTTGTAGATTTGACAGTAAAAACTCAGACAACAAAAGAAAACACATGTAACTTGGACTTAACAAAAATTAAAATGTTCTTATTTCAAAGTACACTACCAAGAAAGTAAAAACCCATGAAATGGGAGAAAATATTTATAAAGCATATATCTGACATGGGATTACTATTCAGAACACATAAAGAGCTCCTGCAACCCAATAACAAAATAGCAACCCAACTGTGGCCACTGCTGAGTTGTCCAAATTGCTTCACATATTGAGTCAAGACTTGAACAGCATCATCTTTTAAGATTTTAAATAGCTCAGCTGGAATTTCATCACCTCCATTAGCTTTGTTTGAAGTAATGCTTCCTAAGGCCCACTTGACTTCACATTCCAGGATATCTGGCTCTGAGTGACCACACTAATGGTTATCTCTATCATTAACTTTTTTTTTTTTTTTTTTGAGCTTTTCTCCTTTTTTAATCAATGACCACCTTATCCAGCTTTGGAAATCTGGACAAAGAGGAGGCTGAGAAGAGGCCTGGTTCAGTGTCTGAGGGTCTCTGAGTGAGTCTGCATCAGCATGTGGGCCCCAGGTGGGCCTGTCCATGGGTTGGGCACAGCAGTTTCCTGAGTAAGAGCCTGCCCCACCCTCAGGGCAGCACCCCAGTCCAAAAAAAAAAAAAAAAAAAGAATCAAGGCCCTCCAGGCTTCAGCTGTTTCCAAGACCCTCAGGACAGTCAATAAATACCTTAGATTCTCAGTCAGGCCTGGGAGGAAGGAGTATGCAAAGGGCAGAATGGGCTGCCCAGGGATCCCAGTGATTCCCAGGTACTCTCCTGCCCTTTCCCAACAAGAAGGTAAATAAATAGACCTCCAACTCAGGAACAGGGGTGTTGGAGCAGAGGAACCCTCCCCTGGGAGTTAGTAATTAAGTTTCATGTTAAAAAAAACCACACCTAGCCCCTGCCAGTGTCTACAAAATCCTACAGGATTGGATAAAGGGCTAGCCTGCCTGGGGCTACACAGTACGCAGCCCTGCAGGTTCCTGGAGGAGGTCTCATGTCTGTTCTGCAGCTCCCGGGCCTCCCTCCTCCTTTGTGGGTGACTCCAAGAAAATTGGGGTGATTGATGGTGGCTTCTTCATCGAGTATGGGGAGGCTGGGACCCCCACCACCAGGAAGTGGTTCTTCTTCTGAAACAGTCTCCACAGGCCCCGGTGGTTGTCACACACATCCAGGTCCCAGATTCGGAGACACTTGGCAAGCTGAGTCCAGGTGGTGAAGTCATTGTCCTTCTCCATCCGGATAAATGCCATGTAGGTGTGGCCCTCTGTGTCTGGCAGGAAAGAGTCTTCACAAGGGTTCTTGCTGTGGTCCAGAACCTCCGCTTCACTGAGAAGCCTGTGAACTTCTACTTCATAAGCGTCCTTCTTTAGACCGTCCACGTTCCTGAGCTGGACACCTGGAACCATGCTGAACTTGTGCTTCTTGAAGTAGGCCTCATGGAAGTAGCCATTCATGTTGAGGCCAATGATGCCAAAGCGGTAGGATCAGGACACATCAGGGATAATGCACTCTCGGCCTCAGCGTTGTTCTGGCATCCGCATAAACATGTCCCAGTCCCAGAGCTTTTCTGGTGTGGGCCACTTGGGCTCAAATTCTTCCTTGTACAAGAACTTCCTGAGTACCCAGCCCAGCCCAGGCATGGTCTCCACACGGTACAGCACTGCTGGGTCCTCCGCCGTGTGTTCACAGCCCTGGTCATTCCAGGCAGAGATACAGTACAAGCTGTCGCCCTCCTCCAGCAGGTGGACGGATTGGCTCAGGTAACTGAAAGGATCCACAGCAATATCCAGGTCCTCTCCCAGAACCACAGCAAACTTGGCTTCCGGAAACAGGTTGAAAGTGGCAGTGAGGCTGGCCTTGTAGTGCTGAGGCACACGGGCGTTCTTGACGCTGATGGGAGTGTGCTGGATGCCCTTCAGACCAAGCAGCGCCACCACCTCCATCAGCTCCTTACAGTAGCCATCAATGAAAACTTATCATCTGGGGAGACACCCCCTGGGCTGAGAGTAGAGAGCGCAGCATCCTGTACAGGTAATTGGGCCGGTTCCCCGCAATGACAGCCACAGGCACATCAAGGACCTTGTTGTCTGGGAGTGGGTCAGGGCTGAACTCGATGGGTGTGGGGTCCTTGCAGCTGCACACGCTCCCGTAGCCCTCAACTTTGCTGCAGTAGCAGCGGCGACGGTTCAGCTCTGTGTCTGCCCAGTGGCACTCTGCCTCTTCAGCTGAGCTCAGCAGCACATCTGTCTTCAGCAGAACTGGATCCCCCCAGGAGGAGAGGGCAGGTGACTTATAATGTTTCTCCGCGAGCAAAGGACCTCCTCTTCGTCCCACGAAGGCCCTGGTGTCCCTCTAGGCCAGGGCAGGGCCAGCCTGGCTGCCTAGGCTCCTCAGCAGAGCCCTGGCGGTGTCCCTGAGGAGGAAGGAGCCCTCGTGCTTGACGGTGCACATGAGCACTCGGCCAGCTGCCGCCATGTTGAGGAACAGCACCACGGCCTCATCCTCATGAGGTGAATAGGTGTCAGACACTCGCTCTGCCATCCATGGCCCGTGGCCTGGTTGAGGACGATGACTTGGCTGCCCCGGCCCTGCTCCTGGGCCTCACCCTCCAGCACCGTGGTGCCGTCCACTGGCACATACACTTTGCCGCGGCTTGAGTATACCTCCACGTCCAGGACACGTCGGGGACCACTGCCTCTGCGCCTTGGAGGCTCCAGTCGGCCCAGGGCCTCATCATAGTCTTGTTCTGGCTCCAGGTCTTCACTGGCCTCGCTGACAGCTTGTCGTGTGTCCAGGATCAACTTGATGTTGACGATGACGGTCACCAGTAGGAAAAGCACGGCTCCTGACAGAACCTCCAGGGCCCACTGGGTGGTCAGTTTATACTTCCAGGTCAGATACCAGCTCCACTTTTTTCACGCCCCAAAGGGCTTGATGAGAGAGCTGGGCTTCCAGTTGTCCATGCCGTATGTTGGGGGGTCACCACTGTCCTGGACAACCCATGCCTGCAGCAGTATCTCAAGGAGCCCGGGTCCCGTTCAAGCCCCACTCGGGCCCGCACATCTCGGCCGGGAGCACCACGGCCTCCGCCTCCTCCATGCCACTCGCGGCCCCACCCCCGATCATTAACTTTTTAAAATATAGTTCTTCTATTATTGCCACCTGTCCTTAATCTCTTCTGCTTCTGTTAGGTCCATATGATTCCTATTCTTTATTGTGCCCATACTTGCATGAAATGTCCCCTTGATATCTCCAATTTTCTTGAAGAGATCTCTAGTCTTTCCCATTCTGTTGCTTTCCTCTCTTTGCATTATTCATTTAGAAAGGCCTTCTTATCTCCTTGCTATTCTCTTTAACTCTGTATTCAGTTGGGTATATCTTTCCCTTTCTCGCTTGCCTTTCACTCCTCTTCTTTCCTCAGCTATTTGTAGTGCCTCCTCAGACAACCACTTTGCCTTCTTGAATTTCTTTTTCTTGGGGATGGTCTTGATCACCGCCTCCTGTACAACGTTATGAATCTCCGCCCATAGTTCTTCAGGCACTGTGTCTACCAGATCTAATCCTTTGAATCTATTTGTCACCTCTACTCTATAATTCATAAGGGATCGATTTAGGTCATACCTGAGTGACCTAGTGGTTTTCCCTACTTTCTTCAATTTAAGCCTGAATTTTGCAATATGGAGCTCATTATCTGAGCCACAGTCAGCTCCAGATCTTGTTTTTGCTGACTGTATTGAGCTCCTCCATCTTCAGCTACAAAGAATATGGTCAATCTGATTTCAGTATTGCAAAGCTAGTGGAGGTGATGGAATTCCAGCTGAGCTATTTCAAATCCTAAAAGATGATGCTGTTCAAGCACTGCACTCAATATGTCAGCAATTTGGAAAACTCAGTAGTGGCCACAGGACTGGAAAAGATCAGTTTCCTTTCCAATCCCAAAGAAGGGCAATGCCAAAGAATGTTCAAGCTATCAAACAATTGTGCTCATTTCACATGCTAGTAAGGTTATGCTCAAAGTCTTCAAGCTAGGCTTCAGCAATATGTGAACTGAGAACTTACAGATGTACAAGCTGGGTTTAGAAAAAGCAGAGGAAACAGAGATCAAATTGCCAGCATTTGCTGTATTATAGAGAGAGCAAGGGAATTCCAGAAAAACATCTACTTCTCCTTGATTGACTAAGCTAAAGCCTTTGACTGTGTGGATCCCAACAAACTGGAAAACTCTCAGAGGTGGGAATAGCAGACCACCTTACCTGTCTCCTGAGAAACTTGCATGCAGGTCAAGAAGAAACAGACTGGACATGAAATAACCGACTGGTTCAAAACTAGAAAAGGAATACAATAAGTCCATTCTGAAGGAGATCAGCCCTGGGTGTTCTTTGGAGGGGATGATGCTAAAGCTGAAACTCCAGTACTTTGGCCACCTGATGTGAAGAGTTGACTCACTGGAAGACTCTGATGCTGGGAGGGATTGGGGGCAGGAGGTAAAGGGGATGACAGAGGATGAGATGGCTGGATGGCATCACCGACTTGATAGACGTGAGTTTGAATGAACTCCGGGAGCTGGTGATGGACAGGGAGGCCTGGCGTGCTGCGATTCATGGGGTCGGACACAACTGAGCGACTGAACTGAACTGAAGGCTGTATATTGTCACCTTGCTTATTTATGTACTTCTATGCAGAATACTGGAGAAGGCAATGGCAACCCACTCCAGTACTCTTGCCTGGGAAATCCCATGGACGGAGGAGCCTGATAGGCTGCAGTCCACGGGGTCGCTAGGAGTCAGACACAACTGAGCGACTTCACTTTCACTTTTCACTTTCATGCACTGGAGAAGGAAATGGCAACCCACTCCAGTGTTCTTGCCTGGAGAATCCCAGGGGCGGCAGAGGTTGGTGGGCTGCTGTCTATGGGGTCGCACAGAGTCGGACACGACTGAAGCGACTTAGCAGCAGCAGCATGCAGAGTACATCATGTGAAATGCTGGGCTGGATGAATCACAAGCTGGAATCAAGACTGCTGGGAGAAATATCAACAACCTCAGATATGCAAATGATACCACTCTAATGGCCGAAAGTGAAGAGGAACTAAAGAGCCTCTTGATGAGGATGAAAGAGGAGAGTGAAAAAGCTGACTTAAAACTCAACATCCAAAAAACGAAGATTATGGCATCCAGTCCCATAGCTTCATGGCAAACGGAAGGGGAAAAAGTGGAAGCAGTGACAGATTTTACTTTCTTGGGCTCCAAAATCACTGCAGATAGTGACTGTAGCCATGAAATTAAAAGATGTTTGCTCCTTGGAAGGAAAGTTATGACAAATCTAGACAGCGTATTAAAAAGCAGAGACATCACTTTTCTGACAAAGGTTCATGGAGTCAAAGCTATGGCTTCTCCAGTAGTCAGGCATGGATGTGAGAGTTGGACCATAAAGGTGAGTGCTGAAGAATTGATGCTTTCAAACTGTGATGCTGGAAAAGACTGTTGAGAGTCCCCTAGACTGCAAGGACACCAAAGCTGTCAATTCTACAGAAAATCAATCTTGAGTAATCAGAGACTGGAAGGTCTGATCAATTAGACATTGGAAGGTCTGATGCTGAAGCTCCAATATGTTGGCCACCTGATGATAAGAGCCAACTCATTGGAAAGGACCCTGATATTGGGGAAGATTGAAGGCAAAAGGAGAAGAGGACAACAGAGGATGAGATGGTTAGATAGCATTATTGACTCAATGGACATGAATCTGACCAAACTTCAAGAGATAGTATAACACACGGAAGCCTGGCGGGCTAGAGTCCATGGGGTTGCAAAGGGTTGGACACGATTTAGTGACCAAAAGACACAAAGAAAGGATCAGGATGAGTTAGGGATCAGGTGGGGTGAAAACAGCTGCCATTAAGCAGAGTCCTAACATTTGCCAGTGGAGCTGAGCCAGACCAAATGGTGAAAATTCCCAGACGCAGTGAGAGAAGTCAAGGATAGCTCCAGGCTCCAATTATTTCCCAAAGAGGAAGGTCTCTCACTCTAGAATTCTCACCTGAAGGAAAAAAAACACACCTAGAATAATAGCTGCTGAGAACACAGTGGGTATAAGACAGGGAGTTCACATACTTGTTTAGACACAGATGAGCTTCAATGAAGATATCCTGGGCTTTTTCAGGGAAGTCCTTTACTTTAAAATTAGGATCACTTTCTTTTATCCTCCGGATTCTGTAAAATTAAGCATGAGAATCATTTTAAAGAAGATGTCATTCAATTTCCATAACTTAACAGCTTACTTTACCTCCATTAATGTCTGTTCATTTATTCAGTAATTGTTTTTTGAATGTGCCAAGTCCTATAAATTCAGCCTCCTAACTTAATTCTAAAGAAAAACCAAAGCTTCTCATAGTGAATTTCTGGAATTTTGACATCAAAGAAAATATCCTATAAGCACTAAGGAAGAAAAAACAGGTTTCATACAGAGGTTCAAGAGTCAGAAAGACATTGGGCTTCTAACTAGCAACATCAGAAGTTAGAAAGATTAGAAAGACAATGGAGGAGTATTTTTGATGAAGAAAAAAATGACTCCCAGTCCAGAATTCTATATCTGGGCAAATTATTTTTTTTGGCCACACTGCACAGCATGACAGGTTCTTAGTTCTCCAACCAGGGATTGAACTTGTGCCCCCTGCAGGGGAAGAGTGAAGTCTTAACAACTAGACCACCAGGGAAGCCTATGGGCAAATTATAAATGAAGTGGGAGACTAAAAGAAAGACTTTTTCTTAGCCTTGCAACATTTCACTTATTTACCTTCCACTCTTTCTCAGGAAGCTGCGAGGAAATGTGTACCACCAAAATAACTGAATGTACCATGAAGGAGAAAGACATAAAATCCAGGAAACAGGGAATATATATAAGAGCAAGGCAAATGGATTAGCAGGATGATGATAAAAGCAGATTCCACAATGTACAGTGAGCCTGAAGAGAGACCAATCCAGACTGAAAAAGGTAAGAAGGCTCCAGAAGGGCTTTCGTCTTTATGATGAGGTTGATAAAATAATGTTTTCTACACAGTAAGAGAAAATTAACACAACCAGGGGTTCTATAAGGAAATGAGAAAAAAAAGACACTTAATGCCAGGAAAATAAAAAATTATTATGCAGGAAAGGAAATGTAATAATAATGTACTGCATGACTCAGCTGTCAACAGCATTTTCATAGTTATAATAATGTAAACAGGGAATTCTGATCTAATCAGTGTTACCAAAAATGTATTAAGAGGATGAGGGACACCATAACCTAGAGGAATTTATCCCAGGAATGCAGGGTTGGCTTAACACTAAAAAATCAATTAATGTAATATACCATATCAATACAATAAAGGACAAATATCACATTATCGTCAATGATCAGAGAAAAAGCATTTGACAAAATCAACTTCTTTACACTCTTTTCACCTCAAAGCCTTGTTTTGTTTCCCTGGAATGCTATTTCTCACCACATTTCTCTACTCAGCTAACTCCAAGCAACCCTTTAGATCCCAGCTTTAAATGTCATTTTCTTAGAGAAGCCTACTCTGAACTCCCAGACGGGGAAAGTTATCTTTCCCCGTCCTGTGTTTTCAGAGCACTCATACTTTATTGTATCTGTAATTATGTGTGTACAATCAGTAACTGTTCTCCTCCCCTAGACAATAAGTGTTGTATTCATCAACATCATGAACTCTTTCACCAAAGAGTTCACAAGCCAGGAGAGAAATACATGAGAGGAGAGCAACAGAATATAGAGTTACCAGAGACAGTAAAAATAAGCATACAGTTATAATTATAACAAAGGCAACTCCAAAAAAAGTCAGGGAAGGCTTAAAAGCAGACACAGAAATTAAAAGCAGACCTAGAGATTATCATACTTAACCAAGTAAGTCAGAAAGAGAAAAACAAATACCATATAATATCACTTATATGTGGAGTCTAAAATACAACACAGGGATGTCCAGTGGTTAAGACCCTGAGTTTCCACTGCAGGAAGTACAGGTTTGATCCCTCTGGTCGGTATACTAAGATCCCATATGCTGAGTGGTGCAGCCAAAAAAAAAAAAAGGGCAGAAAGAAACATCTATAAAACACAAACATAATCAAAGCTATGGTTTTTCCAGTAGTCAAGTATGGATGTGACAGGTGGACCATAAAGAAGGTTGAGCACTGAAGAATTGGTGCTTTTGATTGTGGACAAGACTCTTGAGAATCCCCTGGACAGCAAGGAAATCAAACCAGTCAATTCTAAAGGAAATCAACCCTGAAAATTCACTGGAAGGACTGATGCTGAAGCTGAAACTCCAATACTTTGGCCACCTGATGCAAAGAGCTGACTCATTGGAAAAGACCCTGCTGCTCAAAAAGATTGAGAGCAGGAAAAGGGGGCGATAGAGGATGAGATGGTTGGATGGCATCTCTGACCCAAAGGACATGAGCAAACTCCAGGAGATAGTGAAGGACCTGGAAGCCTGGTGTCCTGAAGTTCATGGGGACACAAAGAATTGGACACAACTTAGCAGTTGAACAACAACAAAGAAACAAAGAGAACAGACTTGTGGTGGCCAAGGGGGGAAGGGAGAGGAGAGGGAAGAACTGGGGGTATATTATTAAAAAAAAAACCAGGGCTTTCCTGGTGGTCCAGTGGTTAAGAATCTGCCTTGCAATGCAAGGGACACCATTTTAATTCCTGACTGGGAAGATCCAACATGTTGGGGGCAACTAGGCCCCTGTGCCACAGCTACGGTGCTATGGAGCCCAGCAGCCATAACTATTGAGCCCACATACAGCAACTACTGAAGCCCACATGTAGTGTGGGGTGTAGGGCCGTGCTCCACAACAAGAGAAGCCATTACAGCCAAAAATAAATAAATATTTTAAAAAACAAAAAACAGCAGACACAATGCCTGAAGAAAAAAGACATTTTTCAGACAAAGGAAAGGATGTGCAAAGAGACACAGCACAGCAATTGTCAAGGAACTAGCAATTAGTTTGGAAATGTTAAAGTTTAGGATGAGAAAAATGAAATAGACAATGGTGGAGAGAAAGGTAAGAGGCAAATTATTTTTTAAAAAGCCCTGAATACCACTGAAGAAATCTATATTTTATTCTTCAGATAATAAGGAGCCACAAGGAGTCTGAGGCAGAGGTGTTGATATGATAAGATCTGTATTTAGAGGAATGTTGTAGCCACATGAAGAATTGACACTAACTCAATACACTAATGCATAGAAATGTATATATGACCTTAAAGAGCCTATAATTTAGATATAGTCAGAGCCAGAGTGACAGCTATTGAAAATCTCTTTAAGAAGACAGTTTTGGCTTCTGCTCCTTAACTAAAGCGCAGTTAGCTCCCTAGAACAGGTCTGTCTTCTTAAGCCTTTTTGGTTTTTCTTACTCTCTTAAAATCTCAGGTATTTCTCTTATAAATATGCTCTCTCTTATTACTACTTTAAATTGTTAAATATGTGATCAAAAAAGTGTCCTACAAACTTCAATGTCAACTTCCTAAATGACGTGACAAAAATGACAAGTCAAGGCTGAGATGCTAAGATTCAGAATGTCCATACTATTATCCATTAAGTCTATTTCAGGGAAAGAATATACTGTCAAGTTATCAAAGGAGTTATACACAATTAATCCAAGATGGCCTCTCTGGATTAAGTAGCAACAAGAAATTTTTATTTTAATATTAACTCCCAGCTGTCTCAGATACCTACGACAATTGTGATGCCACATTCTTCTTCAATCGCTCAGTCCTCTGTGCCAGTCCTTCCTTAGAAAGAGATGACACTCGGGCATCACCCTCAGGAGGAACATAGGCATCAAAGATACTAGCTGTAAAGAGAGAAGGAGAAAACTAAGAAAGCATTGCAAGATTGAGAAAAAGTCATCTTGAGGTCATAAAAAATTGGGAGGGCTCCTGGATACAAAATAGATTATGAACAGACTTTTCCATGCAGAAGAAATCATGCAGGATTAGAAAAAGTAGAGTAAGATAATGTTAGTCTTCAAAAGAGTCTTAGCTGCTTCTTGTACAAAAGGGAGAAACTTTACTCTGGTCTTCTAGGAATATTGTGAAAACAAGATCAAAGATGACCTCATGAAACATAATGTATACAAATTATTGAAGCTGAACTGATTTGGGGGTTAATTAAATGCTATCATTCACAGTCCAAATCATTCCACTTTTCAAGAAGACCTTTGACAGAAGGGGACTGGGTTAGGGCTTTACCTGTACAGGCCAGATGTATGGGACGTTCCAAACTTTCTTGAGGAATCACCAGTCCTGCTTTCCGGGCATATTCTGTGAACTCTTTTTCTGTTTTGTATTTGGGTTGATAAATAGGGGGTGTGAAACGTTTTTTAGTTCTCACTGGAACTACTGCTGTGGACTGAGTCATTAGGATTGGCTGGAGGATAGCAGAAAAAGGTTAGGTAACCTGGGAAAAAATCTTATACAAACTGTAAGCAAAGATAGAAAGGGCACAACCAAAGAATGACTTAGGAACAATTATAAAGCCACACATAACGGGGAAATGCTTCTATCTTAACAATTATAGCTGTCTCTTACTAAAAGCCAGTTAGCAACTTTTCCTAATACTAATACCACTCCATCTTTACTAAAGGCTTTATTTTAGTACTTTTCATACTACAGGGCTATGCCAACTCAAGAATGCAGAGTTGATGAAAGTTGATAAAAGCAAGGTTGATCAGACTGATGAAACAACGCTCAGTCTATGGGGAACTTAAACACCAACCCAGTATTCTCTTTTCTTCTGCTCTACCTTAACTCAGAAATCTCTACATTTACTCAGATTACATTGTGCTCATTCTATTGGGAGCCTCAACGTAAACTTTATTTTGTCGTTCTAGTTTCCAATTAACCAATAAGCTCCTTAAAGGCCAGATCTCTCGCTGACCATGAAGTTTGTTCAGGCAGGAACGATTCTCCCTCCTTTACAGCTACTGACCAATTTAGAACATTTATAAAAAATCAACGGGAAGCGAGACCATCTTCCAAACCATTACTTCTTTCCCATTTAACACCCGTACGCCAATGAGATCCAGGGCAAACCGGAGAAACTTAATCCCCGAGAACTTGCCCGCCCTGATAGCCCTACCAAGGCTCTCCCCACTCAGCCACATAGCTATACAATAACTGTGTCTCGCCTACCTCAACTGCTCCCTACCTAGGCACGATCTGTATCGCCCAAGTTCACCAAGGACAACCGTAAAATGAGTATTTCCCTCTACTCTGTCCTCCTCCAGCCCCCAGACTTCCAGCCACCCCACCCCTACCCACCTGCCGAGACCACCATCCTACAGCCCTGGATAAGCAAGACAAACTCCGCGGCAAGGGGGCTGCCATTTTGCTCACGCAAAGGCAGCTGGGAAGGAAACTGTGAAGAGCCGGAGGCTGGAAAGAAGGCGCATAGGGCGGAGCTAGCTCGGGCGTGGAATTTTCCAGGGCACGCGCCCTCCGCCAAGTGTGAAAGGCGCGAACGCGCACGTACGCATTCGGGAGGGAGCGAGGGTGGAGTCGGGTTGCTCTTGCGCAGTCAGATGGAGTTGGGGGTAGGGTGGAAGCACGGTTGTCACGCGCCGGGCGGAGAGCGTGGAGCCGCAACTGCGCCTGCGCACCAGGGTTTCTGGCGGCCAGGAGCTACTGCGTTCCAGGTTTGGGACGGAGCTGCACCTTTTTTCCATTCCGTAAAGAACGAAAAGGTGTTTCCCTTCTGAGACAAGTGTTTTCTTCAGTGCCTACTTGGATCTTAGGAAGGACGAAAATGTCTAGCTTCTGGGTGTATATCCCCATATGGTGGGTAACCTTAGCCAGAGCTCTAATTTTCCCAGTCTATACTGTGAGAAGAATATCCTATCGAATTAAGGAGATTAATGACAACTATGTTTATTGAAGCAAAAGACACGTGGACTGACAAA
Source organism: Bos taurus (assembly GCF_002263795.3). Classification (NCBI taxonomy): domain Eukaryota; kingdom Metazoa; phylum Chordata; class Mammalia; order Artiodactyla; family Bovidae; genus Bos; species Bos taurus. The sequence goes on along the minus strand of NC_037346.1, from coordinate 38,965,752 downwards.
AGCATTTGTTTGCCATTTGGGGACAGAGGCACAGGTTTTATTAACAAAAAATGGCTTATACTTAGAAATAATTTAACAGATGCCAGGCAATTTTCCGAGTAATTTTATATATTTTAACTCAATCCTCATCACAAACAAGAGTAATATTCTTGTATATAACAATAAGATGTGCCGCCTTGAAAATAAGTACATAATTTATTTAAGATCACACGGCTGATAATCGGCAGAACTGGGATTCAAATTCAAACAGTCTGACCCCAGAACCCATGCACTGACTACTGTACTGTATTTCTGAACATTAAGTGGTTAAAGGATTCATGTTGTTGGGATCATCCTGGAAAATCCAGTACTGTAATCATAGGTGAATAATAAGCACTTTTCATACTTACCCTTTAGGTTTTTATCTCATTCTGCCAATTAATGTTTATTGAACACTTACCTATGGTATTTTGCAATGAGTTGGGATCTATGAGCTGTACAATAGAATTGCTACAAAGGTCCAAGTAAAATACTAACAACTGTCAAAGGAAAGGGAGATTACTTTTGGATTTGGGGATCTGATGTCTTAAATCTTGACTTTTTGACTATACTGTGTGTACACACACACATTTTTTGGCTTCACCGCAGCTTGTGGGATCTTAGTTCCCCAACCAGGGATTGAGCTCGTGCTGTCTGCAGTGGAAACACAGCCTTAACCACTGGACTGCCAGGAAAGTACCTATATAGTCTTCAAGGCTAAGAATATTCTTATAAGTCTTAACCATTGCCTTGAACCTATAGCATGACACATTAATAGTGACATGAAATTAGGTGTTATATGTATATGCTAAAGAATATATTAAGCATTTAAGTGAGATATATATAAAAATAGTTATTTCTTAACAAAGTCCTATCTACTCTATGCTCCCCAAAATAGAACATGAATTGGTTTTAACTGCTTTTCCTGAAAGTGAGGAAACCCCACTCCATGATGAGTGGTTATTAATGCAGAACATTGATACAGTCTTTCTGGAATTATCTGCTTCACTGTAGAGTCTTATGTTTGTCTCACATGGTAGCCAACACGTCCTAGATCGTCTCCGCCTTCCCTCTGGTCAGTTTCTCAGGGAACACAAACTTGTTCATATCAACCTGGATGAAATAATAAGGGGAGTCAATTGCTTTTAATTCATTTTGAGATCAGTTGTAAGTGGGTTTTATAGCTGCTCTTTGGAAAATTCATTTTATCTTCCTGTCTCATTAACTGCATGGAAAATTGGGAGCTGTCTACCTGGGGATGTTAACATGAAAAGGGTACTTCTTAATTCCACAAACATAGAAGTTCACACTTCAGAAAAATCAAGATAAGAACAAGAAAAGGAAACTCATTTTGTAATTAGAGGAAGGAATAAGGTGGTTAGGGGCTCAGCCTTGCAAAGAAACAGTCTTGCACATAGTAGACACTCAAATATTTATTCATTAAGTGGATCATGGGAAAAAAATAAGTGAATCAGTAGAATGCCAGATAAACTGTCATGAGGCAGAGGGCAAAGCTGATTTCTGTGTTTCCCCAAATATAGGGAGTTCCTGGGATCACTCATTGTCTTATTCTAAATGGATCCAAAGAGGATGGGATATCCCATAAGCAGTGGGACATACACTGTGCTTGCATTCCCCACCCTGCCCAACACACCACCACAGTGGCAGATGATGTCAAAGATTGGAACTTCTGAAATTCTGCCTGGTAGACCTACATTCTGGGCTTCCCTACTGTCTCAGTGGGTAAAGAATCTGCTTGCCAATGCAGGAGACATGGGTTTGATCCTCGGGTCAGGAAGATTCCCTGGAGAAGGAAATGGCAACCCACTCTAGTATCCTTGGCCAGGAAAATCCCATGGACAGAGAAGCCCTACAGTCTGCAGTTCACAGAGTCACAAAAAGAGTCAGACACGACTTAGCAACTAAACACTAACCTACTTTCCAGGAGAAGCACTGTTGATTTGAACAAGGAAAATACTTCTGGAGGATTGGAAGAATCTGATTACAATATGTTTATTGATTACAGTAAACAATATGACACTTGGATTGAAGTGAGCAGTAGGCTTGCCATGTGTTTATACTGTACTTCCCTCCCTTGGATGAGAACATGAAGAGCAAAGGGAGTGAACTGTCCAAGGTAAGGTGACATAAACCGTGACTTCTAACTTTCTAAGAAATGGTCTCAACCGATCTTTAGCTAACGTTAGCAGAGTTTTTACGTCACTTGGAGAGTTGACAAAGCTCTTATGTAATGGTGCCTGACTGTACATCTTAGTTCCACCTCTTTTCCTCATTATAGAAAAGGAGTAATTAAGTGCCTAACTCATAGAATTGTTACTAACTTAGTAAATGAGTTAATACATGTCCCGCTCTGGTTAGTTAGGGTAACTGCTTCCAAGCCCCATCATAGCCGTGGAAGGGATAGATGGAGCCTAGCAGAGTTGCTAAGAGTCGGACACGACTGGGCGACTTCACTTTCACTTTTCACTTTCATGCATTGGAGAAGGAAATGGCAACCCACTCCCTTGTTCTTGCCTGGAGAATCCCAGGGACAGGGGAGCCTGGTGGGCTGCCGTCTGTGGGGTTGCACAGAGTCGGACACGACTAAAGTGACTCAGCAGCAGCAGCAGCAGGGTCCTGGTAAGTGGAACTGCCCCTTGTGCTGACACAGATAATATCAGTGGTCCCAGATTCCACCCCAGTACAGTGTCCCTAAAGCAAAAGAGCCCATAACCTGGGTATGAATTGGAGATCCTCAGGAAGCCTTATTTGTGTTAGGTCTCTTTTGTTAGGGAAAAGCGAAGAGCTTATGTTAAAGCTAAAACCATCAAAATGTAGATTGTTTCCATACCCCAAGGTGATTCCTTATTTCTGTGCTGCATGACTTTCTTCTCCTCGCTATTCTGTCTCATCCATCCTTCCATTCATCCCTGAAGCTGAAGACAAAGGCTTTCTCCTTTATCTTTTTCTGCCTGCCTCAGACTCTTTATTTCTAAAGGTATGTTTAGGAAGAGATACTGCTCGTCCTGGCTCAGCCAGAAAAGAAGCCCATGCATCCTGCTGTTCAAGTGAGGTCTCAAGTTAATCCCTCCCCTCTTCTTGCTCCACTTTCACCCCAGCTGGCTAAATCAAGCGATAATCCTGAAAGGGAATTTCAGGCTATTTGTGACTTCCCCTCTCCGCTCCCTACCCGCCACGTTCAGGGAGGAGAGAGCAAAGCCCCTGGATCAGAGTAATCTGTTTCTAACCCACTTCCATTCCCAGGGATTACCTCTGCAGGAGGAGAGAGACAGAAATAAATCTGCATCTTGGCACTGGGAACTTGCGGAAGAAGCTCCAGCAGTGCCTGCAGAGTGTGGGCATGAGGTTCAGGAGCCCGGGCGCTTGTTCTCATAGTCTGGGTTCCCAACAAACAGAAAGTGTGATATAATGGAAAGAATTCTGGCTTGGGAGGCAGGAAACATGGGTTCTAGTCTCACCATTCCTGACATTGACTTCCTTGTGGCCTTGGGAGTCACTTCATATCGCTGATCACTAATTTTCCCCATTAAAAAAAATAGCACTCCAGAGTCCTAAAAACCTACAGTCCCTACTGATGTGTGGTGGTGGTTTAGTTGCTAAGTCATGTCCAACTCTTGCGACCCCATAGACTGTAGCCCACTCCATGGGATTTCTCAGGCAAGAATACTAGAGTGTTCTGCCATTTCCTTCTCCAGGAGATCTTCCCTACCCAGGGATCAAACTCAGTCTCCTGAACTGGAGGTGGATTCTTTACTGACAGAGAGCCACCAGGGTTGAGCTCCTATTAATAATGCATAAAGGCCTGACAAAGACTCCCTTTAAGGACCCTTGTGAACCAATTGCTCAACACACCTTCCCTCTGGTCTTTGTTCTTTCCTTTACCCTCTATGGGCCCTGACGTATGAACATGTATCTTCTACCTGGCAATTCTTTGGGGATGCTCTCCAGTTCCAGCTCTTCGGGGTGGAAGCTGTGTGAATGCAGGAAACTTCCACTAGAGGGTACCAAGGTTTCACTGGCATCTCTGATCACAAAGAGGCCTATGCAAACCCAACAGTTACAGGGTTTTTTTAGTACTTACATTCAGAGATTAAGAGATCTCCATTCATTATTCCTTACCTGGTCTGCTTCTTACTGCTCCTGGAAGGCTTAAGAAGTCTCCACTCTTGACATTATTTTGATTTAACTTGACATCAAATCAAAGGCAGCTTGGTATAGTGGAATTCAACTGGCTGGGTCCACTACTTTGGAATTCTATGGGCACATTATTTAACTTTTCTGAGGCCCAATGTACCCATCTGTGAAATGGGGATAATAAAATTTACTATTTTAAATAAGAAAATTTACCGTGTAGGGCTGTTGTGAACACTAAAATCCTATATGAAAACTTGTGACTGGTACACAGTAGGTACATAAAATTGTGTCTTAACTAGTGTAGAGTCCTCAGAATTGCCACAAACAGGGAATGGTGTTGAGGAAAGAAAGGTGAATTTTTGGAAGCCGAGTATACCTCCAAACAAGAAATGTAACTTTTTGCCATTTTGCTCTTGAGTCTTAGAAGTTTCCGGGCTTGTGCTTCTTGGTCCTGCCCAGCCTCCGCCCTCGTTCCTATTCTATTCTCTGTGTCAGCCCAGCCATGGCACTCTTCTGCCTTTTTCTCATCTTGATTTCCTTGGAGGTGAGTTTATTTTCTACTTCCTCCTCACTTCCTTGACAAAAAGTCCTTTGTATTTTGCCCTGCGTTTTCTGAAGAGCCACCTCTCCACCTGGTTCTGTTCTTCCCTTCTCATCTCTCCTATAGACATTTCTGGGGTGGAATGTACCATCTGTTTCTGAGACTGAGCAGAAGTTTGGGAAAGAGGGAGGGCGAGCATGTCAGGGCTTGCGTGTCAGCAGACACGTTACAGCTGCAGGGCAAACCAGGGTGAAACCGCAAGCCAGAGGCCCCAGGGCAGGCAGCGGTAAGGCCCGCCCCTCAGCTCCTCTCTCATCTCTCTCTCACCCCAGAGGTTTCCTGGCAGGAGTGGGAGAGGTTGGTATCGAGTCCTTGAGCCCTGACTCATTCCCTGACCTAGTTGGGTGTTACCCAGTTATCTCCCAAACCTTTCTCCAAAGGCCTTTACAACACAACAGTGTCATCCCAGAAAACAGAAGAAGCAAGCACACCACCTATGAACTCCATGCCCATCTGAGGATCCCAACAACAAATAAGTTTGCCGTTCTCATGGCTTTATATACCACCCAGGAGGTTACACTGGTTATAAAGTAAACAAAATCATCTCACCCTGAGAAATCAGCTATTTTTGCTTTACAGAAATAATCATGTTTAACTTTTTCCAGAGAGAATAAAATTATGATTTTATTTTTCTTGGGCAGGGGAAGGGGCTGGGGTAAGGGTGGATGAGGTGAACGAGGACTGGAACACTGAGCCAGGAAGTGACTGGCTGTTATCACAAAATGAGTCAGGATTCTATATAGGGACTAACTCAGGTCTCCTAACCCCACCCCAAATTCCATTCTCTTTGCCTCAGTCTAGTTACTTTTGGACTTTTGTAATGTTCCAGGTTTTCTGGACCCTCACAGAAGTTCTTAAAATCTCCAAGATTCCTGAGAGCTTAATAGGAGCTTCTAGACTTCTTACATGTCCCTCTCACTGTTTGTCCTGTGGAAATGTGAGTTGTATGTCTGTTTCCTCCTCAACAGACTGTTGAAAACACGTCAGAGTTATTTAAGATTCAAAGAGCGATGTAGTAAGTTATCTGTGTGAGCTGAGATCTTGGAGACAGGAGATTCCATTTTTAAATCATTCGTTGGTGTTCACCTATTACTGTCCTTCTGTGCCACCGTGCTAGCGGATGCTGACGATTATTTCCTTACCTCCCCTTTACGCAAAGGTCCCAGTCACTCCCTCACTAGGGTCATGCTTCCTGAAGACAGGAGCTGGTTTCCAAGAAAGCAGATTTTCGCTTTATCCTTTGGCAGAGAGAATGGAGTCATTGCACACAGGCCAGAACATTCTTTCTGCCAGAGCTTCCCATCTGGAAGAAAAGAGAAAAAGAGTTTCAGAGTTTCCATAAGGTCTGCCTAAAAAAGGGGAGGAAGGCATAGTGAGCCCTCGGGAGGGAAGATGAAAGCTACAGGGCTGGAACCCCAAGTTCCATTGTCTGCAAAGAATATCAGATTCTGCAGGCCTGAAACCCTGACCTGGCAGCTCCTACCTTCCCCTTCCTCCTCACCCTTAGCCAGGATTTATTCTGTTCCCTATTCCTTTAACTTTTCACGTGTATTTATCTGTCTTGCCTATCCCATCTCAGAATTTTCCCTCTATTCTTTGTTCTTTATGTACTTCCCTTCCAGTTTTGTGCTCTCCCTATGGGTGACTCTAAAATACTCCTAGACTACTTCTTAATGCATCTCACAAAAATAAGATTGAAGCATTAGAAGGAACTTTCTCACAACCTGTGATGTATGGAAGGACTGCAGTGGGTCCAGAGAGCCTCTGAAATTGAATGCTAATTTAATGCATATATGCATCTTTCTGGAAGAAGGCCCAGAGCTCCAATCAAGTTCTTAGATCTTCCATTCAGATCCCTGCCTCTTGACCCTGTAGTTCAGTGTGTTTCAGTGTAAAGCTGAGAACCCAAGTTAATTTTGGAAACTAGAATAATTCTATTTTTTAAAATGAAAAAAAATTAGAAAATATCAATGTGTATCACATGTAGTAAGGACACTAGTTTTGATTAATGTGATACAAAATGTATTTGTATGATAATTTGTTATTTTTATATATAAAATCAAAACATCTAATCTCATTCATTTCATGAATATTTATTGAGTTACCATAGATGTTGCTCTGGTCACTGGGACTATGGAAAATGAAAAGAGACATTTCTGGTCCACAAGCGGCTTGCATTTAGTAGGAAAGAAGTACACAAAAACATTGCAAAAGAATATTAAGTCCCACTGCAGAAGGTGCAGGGTATAAAAGAGAGTATGGGACTTCCCTGGTGGCACAGTGGCTAGGAATCCACCTGCCAATGCAGAGGCCCTGGGTTGATTCCTGGTCGAGGAAGATTCCATGTGTCTCGAGCAAATAAGAGCCCATATGTCACAACTACTGAAGCCCACGCACCTAGAGCATGTACCCCACAACAAGAGAAGCCACCAGAGTGAGAAGCCTGTGCACCACAACGAAGAGTTGCCCCTCTCACTACAACTAAAGAAAGCCTGAGTGCAGCAGCAAAGACCCAGCGTGACCAAAAATAAATAAGAGTATGACACATTATTTAGAGTTCAGGTGGGGCCATGCTCGGGTAGTGTGTGGAGAGATGAGTAAGAATTTGCAGGATACATAGCAAGAAGATGTGCAATTCGAAGCATGGGGATTGACACGCACCAAGACACAGCAGTGTAAGACAACACAAGGATGGCCTGGGCTGCTGTCAGAGTGGTCTGGTGTGTTGTCCCTGTACTGTGGAGAGGTTGGATTCTTAGGCGAGATCATGGACAGTCTCCCACTAAATACAGAAATGCTTAATATTCCTAACAGACTGCTCTGCCTGGGCTCTTTCAATGAGATAGAACTGAGAATTTTGTGAAGCAGCTCATTGTATTCTTGAGCATCTGATTGTGACAAATTCCTTCCTATACTGATGTAATTGCTTCCCTTGTTCAACCATTGATTCTCATTTACCTTCCGCAGCATAGCAAAAGGAGTTGACATTGCCTTCTATTAGGTTGAACCAAATGAAGTTGCGTTTTTATAAATCAAGATAGTAGGATGGTTGGCGATTTCATGTTGTTAGCCTGTGCTTGAAAAAAGCCAGTTATTTGAGGACAGTTATTATTTATCTACCTTGCTCTTCTCTTCCCAATATCTAATATCTTTAAACTCCATCAAATTCTTCCTTACTTGGGAAGTTACTAGATCCTTTTTCAACCTGATCTCTCCCTGGACATACACTGGTTCATCAGTGTCTTTTTTTTTTTTTTTAATATTCATTCATTCATTTATTTTGACTGTGCCAGGTCTTAGTTGCGGCACACGGGGTCTTTGATCTTCGTTGTGGCATGCAGGATCTTGAGTTGTGGTATTTGAACTCTTACTTGTGGCATGTGGGATCTAGTTCCCCAACTAGGAGCTGAACCTGGGCCCCCTACATTAGGAGCACAGAGTCTTAGCCACTAGACCAAAAGAGGGAAGTCCCCATCAATAGCTTTTTAAACATGAGGTACCCAGAACCGGTCAGATCTGGGTAAAATATCTTTTAATTAAAGCACAGATCTCTTTTTATCCGACATTGTGTCTTTTCATGAAACTGTGACTACATTTGGTTTGGTGAATCCTAAATCTTTCATATAAAATGCTGTCAAGGCAGCCCCACTCCTTCCTATACAATTGATTTTTCTTGGCTGCACCACCCAGCATGCAGGATCTTAGTTCCTTTATCAGGGATAAAACCCATGCCCCCTGCAGTGGAAGCTCAGAGTCTTACCCATTGGACAGCCAGGGAAGTCCCCTACATCTGGGGTTTTATTTTATCCTTGTCAAGTTTCATTTGCTTGATTTTGGCATTTTGTTCTAATCTGTCAAGATGAGTTTATTTTAAAACATTTTTAACTGAAGGATAGTTGATTTGCAAGGTTTCAGGTGTACAGCAATTCAGTTATACATATATTTCTTTTCCATTATAGGTTATTACAAGATACTGAGTACAGCTCTCTGTGCAGGTCCTTGTTCTTCCCTATTTTACATATAGTACTTTGTATCTGTTCATTTATCCCTCCCCACCTTTTGCCTTTGCTAACCATGAATTTGTCTTCTGTATCTGTGAGTCTATTTCTGTGTCGTAAATCAGTTCACTTGTATCATTTCTTTTCAGATTCATATATAAGTAGTATCATAGGATACTTGTCAGTCTAAGATCATTTTAAATCTCGCTTCTAACTGCTGAACCTGCCCCCCACAACTAGACAGTCCGTGCACCACCACGAAAGATCCCACATGATGAAAGGAAGATCCTGCATGACACAACTAAGGCCCCATGCAGCCAAATAAATAAATATTTATATAAATAAATAAATCTGCTTCTATCATCCATTCTATTATCTTTCCCAGCTAGATCACTATCTAAGCTACTGATTTTAAAAATATCTAATACACCAGTGATTCCTTCATGGATCACAGCCTTGTCCTGGTGAAGGGACTTGTGTAACTCAAGCTATGAGCCATGCCGTGCAGGGCCCCTAACACTGATGGATCATAGTGGAGAGTTCTGACAAAATGTGGTCCACTGGAGGAGGGAATGGCAAAACACTCTAGTATTCTTGCCGTGAGACCCCGTGAACAGTATGAAAATGCAAAAAGATACGACACGGGACTATGAGTCAGCAGGTGTCCACTGTGCTACTGGGGAAGAGCAGGGGGCAATTACGAATAGCTCCAGAAAGAATGAAGCATCTGGGCCAAAGCAGAAATGACACTCAGTTGTGGATGTGTCTGGTGGTGAAAGTAAAGTCTGATGCTATAACAAACAATATTGCATAGGAACCTGGAATGTTAGGTCCATGAATCAAGGTAAATTGGACGTGGTCAAGCAGGAGATGATAAGAGTGCACATTGACATCTTAGGAATCAGTGAACTAAAGTGGATGGGAATGGGTGAATTGAATTCAGATGACCATTATATCTACTGCTGTGGGCAAGAATGCCTTAGAAGAAATGGAGTAGCCCTCATAGTCAACAAAAAAGTCCAAATTCAGTACTTGGGTGCAATCTCAAAAATGATAGAATGTTCTTGGTTCGTTTTTGAGGCAAAGTGTTCAACATCACAGTAATTCAAGTCCATGCCCCAACCATTGATGCCAGTGAAGCTGAAGTAGACCACTTCTGTGAAGACCAACATGATTTCTAGAACTAACACCAAAAAAAGATGTCCTCTTCATCATAAGGGATTGGAATGCAAAAGTAGGAAGTCAAGACATACCTGGACTAACAGGCAAGCTTGATGGTTCAAGGGCTTACCTGATGGCTCTGATAGTAAAGAATCTGCCTGCAATGCAGGAGACCTGGGCTTGATCCCTAGGTTGGAAAGATCCCTTGCAGAAGGGTATGGCTACCTACTCCAGTATTCTTGCCTGGAGAATTCCATGAATTGGACACGACTGAATGACTAACACTATCACTTTTTACTTTCATTTTTTTGGCCTTGGAGTACAAAAAGAAGCAGAACAAAGGCTAACAAAGTTTTGCCAAGAGAACACACTGGTCATAGCAAACACTGTTTTCCAAAAACACAAGAGATGACTCTACCCATGGACATCACCAAATGGTCAATAGCAAAATCAGATTGATTATGTTTTTTGCAGCCAAAGATGGAGAAGCTCTATACAGTCAGTGAAAATAAGACCTGGAGCCAGCCGTGGCTCTGATCATGAGTTCCTTACTGTGAAATTCAGGCTTAAACTGAGGAAAGTAGGGAAAACTGCTAGGTCATTCAGGTATGACCTAAATTGAATCCTATATGATTATACAGTGGAGGTGATGAATACATTCAAGGGATAGATCTGACAGAGTGCCTGAAGAACTATGGACAGAAGTTCATAACACTATACAGGAAACAGTGACCAAAACCATCCCAAAGAAAAAGAAATTCAAGAAGGCAGAGAGGTTGTCCGAGGAGGCTTTACAAATGGCTGAGGAAAGAAGAGAAGTAAAAAGGGAGAAAAGAAAAGATAATACCCAACTGAATGCAGAGTTTGAGAATAGCAAGGAGAGATAAGAAGGCCTTCTTAAATGAACAATGCAAAGAAAAAGAAGAAAACAGTAGAATGAGAAAGACTAGGTATCTCTTCAAGAAAATTGGAACATTAAGGGAACATTTCATGCAAGTATGGGCACAATAAAGGACAGAAACAGTAGGGACCTAACAGAGGCAGAAGAGATTAAGAAGAGGTGGCAAGAATACACAGAAGAACCATACAAAAAAGGTCTTAATGATCAGGATAACCACGATGGTGTGGTCACTCACCTGGAGCCATGCATCCTGGAATGTGAAGTCAAGTGGGCCTTAGGAAGCATTACTACAAACAAAGCTAGTGGAGGTGATATAATTCCAGCTGAGCTATTTCACATCCTAAAAGATGATGCTATTCAAGTGCTGCAGTCAATGTGTCAGCAAATTTGGAAAACTCAGCTGTGGCCACAGGGCTGGAAAAGCTCAGTTTTCATTCCAGTCCCAAAGAAGGACAGTGCCAAAGAATGTACAAGCTACCGAACGTACAAGCTTCGCTCATCTCACATGCTAGTAAGGTTACACTCAAAATCCTTCAAGCTAGGCTTTAGCAATAAGTGAGCTGAAAACTTCCACATGTACAAGCTGGGTTTAGAAAAGGCAGAGGAACCAATGATCAAATTGCCAACATTCGCTAGAATCATAGAGAAAGCAAGGGAATTTCAGAAAAGCATCTGCTTTATTGACTACGTGAAAGCATTTGACTTGTGGATCACAACAAACTATGAAAGATTCTTAAAGAGATGGGAATACCAGACCACCTTACCTGTCTCTGAGAAACTTATATGCAGCTTAAGCAACAACAGTTACAACCTTATATGGAACAACTGACTGGTTCCAAATTGTGAAAGGACTACGTCATGGCTGTATATTGTCACCCTGTTTATTTAATATATATACAGAGTACATCATACAAAATGCTGGGCTGGATGAATCACAAGTGTGAATCAAGACGGCTGGGAGAAATATTAACAGCCTCAGATATGCAGATAATATCACTCTAATGGCAGAAAGTGAAGAGGAACTAAAGAGCCTCTTGATGAAGTGTGAAAGAGGATAGTGCAACACTGGCTTGGAACTCAACATCCAAAAAAATAAGATCATGGCAGCTGGTCCTGTCACTTCAAGGCAAATAGAAGGGGGAAAAGTGGAAGCAATGACAGATTTTATTTTCTTGGGCTCCAAAATCACTGTGGACAGTGACTGCAGCCATGAAATTAAGAGACACTTGCTCCTTGGAAGAAAAGCTATGACAAACCTAGACAGCCTATAAAAAGCAAAGACATCACTTTCCTGACAAAGGTTTGGATAGTTAAAGCTATGATTTTTCCAGTAGTTATGTACAGATGTGAGAGTTGGACCATAAAGAAGGTTGAGCACTAAAGAATTGATGCTTTTGAACTGTGGTGCTGGAGAAGATTCTTGAGAGTCCCCTGGATTGCAAGAACATTAAACCATGTCAATCCTACAGAAAATCAACCCTGAATAGATGCAAAGAGCCAACTCATGGGAAATGACCCTGATGCTGGGAAAGACTGAAGGCAAAAGGAGAAGAGGGTGGCAGAGGATGAAGTGGCATCACGGACTCAATGGACATGAATTTGGGTGGACTCCAGGAGATGGTGAAGGACAGAGAGGTCTAACGTGCTGCAGACCATGGAGTCACAGAGAGTTGGACACGACTTAGTGACTGAACAACAATACGACAGTGAAGTCCCTCTCTTTATTGATATCAAATTTTTAAATCAGTATCCTTTGAGCTCAGTTGATAAGCTAGTTAAAAATCTATATAGCTGTGATTATCCACCCACATTGCTTCAGGCTCATTTTCTTAGCCCTATCTACCTGCTCCTTTACTACCTTTCTCTGATCTGTTCCTAGTCCATTAAGCAAACCAGAACCACTCAGGCACCACACAAGTACAGATCTTTTTGGGCCCTACAAACACCAGCAGCTTTTAAAGGTATTATCAGTGACTTCTCCATTTGCTAATTCCCCACCTGTTGTCATGCCGCTCTTCCCTCTGTGAAACTCTGCAGAGACTTGTCATTCCCAACTCTCATTACCCGCACCACCCACTCCATACATGATGTCTCTGTGTTCGAGGATATAGACTCCAGCTTAGACTTCATCATTGCTCCTCCACTTGGCTCTTGGTGCTCTCTCTCTGCCTGTGATAGAGCTCTTTTTTTATTTAGCTTGGCTATTATTCCATAAATAACATGTGTAACTTTGCCTCAATCTTTTTAATGACTACATAGTATTCTATTCCATAGATAGACAATACTGACGGACGCTTAGGTGGTTCCCCAAATTTTGGCATTACAAAGAGGCCATAAGTCTGTTTGCAAATACCAAGGTAGGATAAATACCTGGAAATAGAATGGAAGGATCGAAAGATATGTAGCTTTTATTTTTATTTTTTATTTTTTTTCAGCATCCATAAATAATATTTTATTGGAGCATAGCTATATCCATTCATTTACATATTGTCGTTGGCAGGTTTCTGGTTCATGCTTTTTAAATTGTGTTGAAGGTCTAGAGCCTATACCTTGCCTAACCTAGCTAAGAAGTCTTTGTTGAACCCAAGGCCACACTTTTCTTCAATGTTTTCGTCTACAAGTTTTATACTTTTAGTCATTTTATTTAGTTCTGTAATCTATTGTTTACAGTTTTGTAATACATTGAGTTAGTTTTCATATAGGTATGAAGTATGGGTTGAGGTTTATTTTTTTACACAATGGATTTCCAATTACTATTTTTACACATGGATTTTCTGTTGTTTTAAAGGACTATACTTTATTGTTGAGTTACCTAGGCATCTTTTTTAAAAAGTAGTGACCATTTAAGTATTGGACTGTTCTGGACTCTGTTTTATTGTATGTGTGTTGATGCTTTACCAATATTTGATTACTTCTGTAGTTTTTATGGTAAGTCTTGAAATTAGGTAGTGTGAGTTCTTCAGTTGTTTTCTTTTTCAAAATGTGTTGCCTAATTGGAGAGTTTTGCTTTTCCATACAAATTTTAGATTTAGCTTGTCAATTTGTTTAAAGAATTCTTGCTGAGATTGTGACTTGAGATGACATTGAATCAATTTATAGAGAATTGATATCTTAACAGTACTGAAACTTCTCATGATGAATATAGAATATTTCTCCTATTAATTAGACCTCTTTTAATTCTTAGTATTTTATAGTTCTTACCAAAGAAAGTCTGCTTATATTTTGCTAGATTAATACCTTAGACTTTTCTTTCTTTTATTTTTGATGCCATTTGCATACTACTTTTAAAAATTTTGATTTCCAACTGTCTATTGCTAGTATACAAAAATGCAATTGTCTTTTGTATATCGAGCATGTATCTTGTGACTTTGCTGCTGCTGCTGCTAAGTCGCTTCAGTCATGTCCGACTCTGTGTAACTCCATAGACGGCAGCCCACCAGGCTCCCCCATCCCTGGGATTCTCCAGGCGAGAACGCTGGAGTGGGTTGCCATTACCTTCTCCAGATGTGTAGCTTTTAATTTTGGTAGTGCCAAGTTACTCTCCAAGGAGTTGTACCATTTTACCTCAGTGGTAGTTTAGAGCTCAGCAACATAAACAATTTTGATCTTGTTCTTAAAAGATATCTTGCTATTATACTATTGGAAATTTGAAATGGCTTTTAATTTTTCCCTTCTCCCTCATTTCTCCTCCTTACTCTGATTGCTCCCCAACCCTGAACTCCAGATTCTTCTCACTCATTTGTACAAAGTCATTCCACTGTCTCCAGACCCTGATGGTTAACTCTGCCCCAGCCCTGCATTTACACATACAAACCTCAGCATAGTAAACCTGCTTCCCTCCAAAGGCATCATTCTTAGTAATAACAATATTGAGCGTGTTCATGTATTAACTGATTTAATCAACCTTGTGACGCAGATACTGTTGTTATCCCTACTTCATGTGTAAGGAAATTGAGGTATAAAGAGGTTAAGTAGCTTGTCCAAGGTCACACAGTTTAAAAATTGCACAAATACTATTTGAACCTAGATAGCATGTCTCTAGAGATCACACTCTAAACCCCTACAGACAGATTCCTCTCCTGAGAGATTAGTCTGTTTAGGTTCTTATCAAATTCTAACCTTTCTTAGGGCTTCCTATGGTATAAATCAGACTCTGGTCTCTACCCTGATCCCTATCTAGCCCACAGCAGGTTCTATTAGTAGCTCTGCCCACAAACGTGTCTGGAAAAAATGAGTTTCAGAACCGCCTTATTTAGCCTGTGACAGAGGAAAAAGTATGGGGTGGAATCACAGGCAAAGGGGACAGCAGTCAAGCCCTCTCTCTCCCTTTGCAGAGGTGCGGCCTCCCTGTTCTGTTCTCTGGGTGGTTCTTCCCAGACAGGAAGGGAGCAGTTGGCTTAGTCAGTCTAATTTTCCCTGGAACTCAGCACACTGAAATCCAGGAGTGCCTGAGGCCAACTTAGGCAAGTTCTTCTATTCAATTAACATTCGTTTGAGTCCCAACAATGGGCCAGACCCTATGCAGTGTAAGGGTACAACATAAGTCACATACTCTACAAGTGAAGATAAGCACTTCAATTACCAATTACCTGCAACATGGTATCTCAATAGTTTGAACCTTGAGTGCATTGTTTGGAGTGGGGGAGGGCAAGAGGAGAAAGGGAAAATGGAAAGTACAGATAAAGTGCGTATCCCTGGTGTTTTAATTGTAAGGAAACAATCCAGATTAGGGAAAGTTAGAAAGTTAGTAACTCAGCTTCAGGAAGGATTTCTGGCAGAAGGAAGGCACCTTTGCAAGTACTCTAGTTCTTCAAATGCAGGTGAGGTCAAATACCTAGCCTGTTTATCTGTGGGTAGGAAGGTATGAGGCAAAGGGCAGTCAGGAAAAGTTCCAAGATCCATAATAGTGGGGGCAGGGGCATCTGTGAAATGCTAATTCCTACTTGGCAGCTTTTCTGGAAATTGTGATGGTAGCTGGTGGTGGGAAAAATCACTGAAATCACCAGTGACCACAACCCTTTCCCTGCCTCTGGGTGACTGGCTATCATCTGAGCCATTCCAGTTGTTGACAGGCTGCTGTGGATCCTTTCTTTTCTTCCTCCCTCCCTCCTTCCATTCCTCCCTCATTTCTTTCTTTCTCTCCCCCACCCCAACCACCACACAACTTGTGGGATCCAAGAGTCCTAACCATTGGACCACCAGGCAACCCCTCTTTCTTCTTTTCTTTCTTTCTTTTTGCTTGTGGGATCTTAGGTCCCTAACCAGGAATCAAACCCATGCTCTTGGTAGCAAAAGCATGGAGTCCTAACCACTGGACTGCCAGGGAATTCCCTCTTTGTCTTTCTTTCCTTACTTCTTTCTAGGTAGGAGGAAGGGAGGAATGAAAAAAGAGATTCATTTTTCTATGAGCAAATGAATAAGCAAGCCACATCTTCTACATTAACTAGACAGCCTCTTGTAGGATAAAAAGGCCTGGCCAAGGGATTCAGTCAGCAGAGAGACCCAGTTTCTGGCTTCAGATCTTTGTGAGCCTTGGAAATTCACAACCTATCTGTACACCACTTCTCATTTGTGCTGTGGGAATAATACGTTTTTGTCCCTCAATGATATTCCAAAAAAGGAAAGAAAGGAATAATAGATAAACATTTAAAGGCCTCAGGAAATGGTACTCAATAGGGATATATTTTACTTTTTAAAATAATTTCTCAGATTGTTTCAGTAAAATAAAAAGGCCACGGTTGATATGCTGTTTTATTAAATGGGTGCTGAGTGTTGCTAAGGGGCCTCTTTTGAGTAATTTCCTCTTCTTAATTGGGACAGAAATTCTGGCCATTGATAGAAACATAAAAGGGCCAAAATAGAACTCGACTGTTCTACAGCTTCTGGTTCTCAATAGACTTCCACTTAAGGATTTTGTTCTATTCCAAAGCTAAGTCATTAAAGCAGGGGCTAGTTCTAATGAAGAGGATATTTATGAAGAAATATAGATAATGCAAAGAGAAAGGAAAGGCAAGAAAAAAAATGCACTGATGAACTACAAATGGTCATAAAATTTGGAAACATGGGTGAATATACTTAATAAAAGATTTATGAATATTACAATACAAAACATGCTATGTTCAATAATATTACACAATATGTTCCTCACTAAAGATGCCTTGTTCAATGCCATGGGCCAAGCTGCAGTGCATACAGTGCTAATGCTGTTCCTACCATCCCTTGCAAATGAGTCTGTGATGCCTTATCTCATATAATTTATCTCTGATTTTTTTTCACTGAATAAACATACATATCCCAGAAGAAGTAATCAAGGGGGTTCAATCTGTAAAAATATAAACTATTCTCTATGTTTGCAGACTTTATGACTATCTTGTAGCTTCTACAGAAATGAACATAGAGAACAGATGCAAAGAGGATGGTAGAGAGTCTAGAGAAAGATAGAGGGTAAAAGTAGAAACACAGAGGGTGTGACCATGGAAACAAAACTGGGTGGGGGGGCAGGGAACAGAGAGCGAAATAGGCAGATAGACACAGTCAGAGATCCTTTGGAAAATAATGCAACATATCAGGGAGACAGGACAGTGAGAAGGACAGAAAAGCAGGTCAGAAAGGAAGGAAGTATTTTTTTTTTAAACTTTTTATCTTATATTGGAGTATAGCCAACTAACAATGTTGTGACAGTTCCAGGTGGATAGCAAAGGGACTCAGCCATATATTTACATGTATCCATCCTCCCCCAAACTCTCCTCCCATGCAGGCTGCCCCATGGGATTGACGGAGTTCTGTGTTTTACACAGTAGGACCTTGTTGGTTATCCATTTTAAATATGTGCGTGTGTGCGTGATGATCCCAAACTCCCTAACTCTCCCTTCCCCTCATCCTTCCCTCATGACAACCATAAGTTCCTTCTCCAAGTCTGTGAATCTATTTCTGTTTTATAAATAACTTCATTTGTATCATTTCTCTTTAGATTCCACATAAAAGGAATGTCATATGATAGCTCGTCCTTCCTGTCTGACTTATTTCACTCAGTACGGCAGTCGGTCCCTAGGTCCATCCATGTTGCTGTAGCTGGAATTATTTTGCTATTTTTACGGCTTCCCAGGTAGTGCTTGTTGTTCAGTCACTAAGTCATGTCCGACTCTTTGCGACCCCATGGAATGCAGCACACTAAGCTTCCCAGCCCTTCATCATCTCCCGGAGTTTGCTCAAATTCATGTCCATTGAGTCAGTGATGCTATTTAACCATCTCATCCTCTGTCGCCCCCTTCTCCTCTTCCCTTCAGTCTTTCCCAGCATCAGGGTCTTTTCCAATGAGTCAGCTCATCAGGTGGCCAAAGCATTGGAGCTTCAGTTTCAGTCCTTCTAATGTATATTCAGGGTTGACTTCCTTTAAGATTGACTGGTTTGATCTCTTTGTTGTTCAACTCTCAAGAGTCTTCTCCAACACCACAGTTCAAAAGCATAAGTTTTTCAGTGCTCAGCTTTCTCTAAGGTCCAACTGGCACATCCATATGTGACTACTGAAAAAACCGTAGCTTTGACTATAGGGATATTTTTCCACAAAGCAAAGAATACACAGGTGGCGCTAGTGGTAAAGAATCTGCCTGCCAATGCAGGAGACATGGGTTCAATCCTTGGGTGGGGAAGATTCCCTGGAATAGGAAATGGCAACCCACTCTGAATTCTTGCCTGGAAAACTTCATGGACAGAGGAGCCCAATGGGTTACAGTCCATGGGGCCGCAGAGACAGAGTGACTGAGCACAGCACGTGGCTGAGTAGTATTCCACTGTATATATGCACCACCTCTTCTTTATCCATTCATCTGTCGATGAACATTTAGGTTGCTTCCATGTCTTGGCTATTGTAAATACTGCTGCTGTGTACAGCTCTCAATATTTAAATGAAACAGGTGATGGAAGCACATCTGCTCTTGCATGGACCAAATTCAGATCAGATCAGATCAGTCGCTCAGTTGTGTCCGACTCTTTGGGACCCCATGAATCGCAGCACGCCAGGCCTCCCTGTCCATCACCAACTCCCGGAGTTCACTCAGACTCATGTCCATCGAGTCAGTGATGCCATTCAGCCATCTCATCCTCTGTCATCCCCTTCTCCTCCTGCCCCCAATCCCTCCCAGCATCAGAGTCTTTTCCAATGAGTCAACTCTTCGTATGAGGTGGCCAAAGTACTGGAGTTTCGGCTTTAACATCATTCCTTCCAAAGAAATCCCAGGGCTGATCTCCTTCAGAATGCACTGGTTGGATCTCCTTGCAGTCCAAGGGACTCTCAAGAGTCTTCTCCAACACCACAGTTCAAAAGCATCAATTCTTCGGCGCTCAGCCTTCTTCACAGTCCAACTCTCACATCCATACATGACCACAGGAAAAACCATAGTCTTGACTAGACGAACCTTTGTTGGCAAAGTAATGTCTCTGCTTTTGAATATGCTATCTAGGTAGGTCATCACTTTCCTTCCAAGGAGTAAGCGTCTTTTAATTTCATGGCTGCAGTCACCATCTGCAGTGATTTTGGAGCCCAGAAAAATAAAGTCTGACACTGTTTCCACTGTTTCCCCATCAATTTCCCATGAAGTGATGGGACCGGATGCCATGATCTTCATTTTCTGAATGTTGAGCTTTAAGCCAACTTTTTCACTCTCCACTTTCACCTTCATCAAGAGGCTTTTTAGTTCCTCTTCACTTTCTGCCATAAGGGTGCTGTCATCTGCATATCTGAGGTTATTGATACTTCTCCTGGCAATCTTGATTCCAGCTTGTGTTTCTTCCAGTCCAGTGTTTCTCATGATGTACTCTGCATATAAGTTAAATAAACAGGGTGACAATATACAGCCTTGACGAACTCCTTTTCCTATTTGGAACCAGTCTGTTGTTCCATGTCCAGTTCTAACTGTTGCTTCCTGACCTGCATACAAATTTCTCAAGAGGCAGATCAGGTGGTCTGGTATTCCCATCTCTTGAAGAGTTTTCCACAGTTTATTGTGATCCACACAGTCAAAGGCTTTGGCATAGTCAATAAAACAGAAATAGATGTTTTTCTGGAACTCTCTTGCTTTTTCCATGATCCAGCAGATGTTGGCAATTTGATCTCTGGTTCCTCTGCCTTTTCTAAAACCAAATTATGCACCATCTATTAGGGAAGAACTAAATGGGAACTCAAGCTCTAGACTTGTCTTGTTCCAGGCATTCTTTGGGTTATATCACACCAACCCTGGAGTTCATGGAAAGAGATCACAGGAAGACTGAGTGTTGAGGTGGAAAGAGTGCCTCTTCTGTGTCAGGTTGGCCTGGGTCTGCCAGTAACTGAAAGTGAAAGTGAAGTCGCTCAGTCATGTCTGACTCTTTGTGACTCCATGGCCTATAGCCTACTAGGCTCCTCCATCCATGGAATTTTCCAGGCAAGAGTTCTGGAGTTGGTTGCCATTTCCTTCTCCAGGGGATCTTCCTGACCCTGGGATCGAACCTGGGTCTCCCGCATTGAGACTGAGTGTTGAGGTGGAAAGAGTGCCTCTTCTGTGTCAGGTTGGCCTGGGTCTGCCAGTAACTACCCACTGCAATCCCAGGCAAATCAGTTAATCAATGCATTTCTCAGTTTTCCAAAATGAGAATACCATGTGCTTCATGTGGTACTTGGAGGGATAAGTGAAAGAAATACATAGTATCAAGTGCATAGCAATTCACCAAAGCAATTAAAGTGGCCAGCTTTAAAAGAAAAAAGTGCTTCCTAACTAGGAGTCAAAGAAATGCAAATAAGGAACAATGGGATAGCACTTTCACTTACTGAATTAACAAAGATAAAAGAAAACAAACTTTACAGCCTGATGCTAGAGGGTATGGAACCAGATATTCTCATGCTTTGCTAAAAAGAAGGTAAGTTGGTACATTTCTGGAGGGGAGTTTGACAACATGTATTAAGAGCCTTAAAAGTGTCGATGCTCTTTGATTCAGGGTTTCACTTCTAGATATTGAGCCTAAGGAAACAATAACATGTAGGAGGAAAAAGATAATCTATATGAGTTTGTTCACATAGGTTCTTTATACGACAGAAAAAATATAATCAGTATGAATTTTCACAACCTTTATTTCTCCCAGAGGCAAAAAGAGTGTTTTTCTACCAGACTGGTAAAATGAGGGTTGGGTCCTAGAGAAAATGCAATAGAGCTTCAACTTAATTTATATTGAAAAAGGCAGATATTTATAGGAAAATGAGAAGAATTTAATCAGAATGGTGTCAGGGGACAAACAGACATGGGGGAAAGAAGGAAGGAAATGGAAGAACCAGGAAAAGTGGAGTTAGGAGAAAGTTTCAAACAACTGTCCTCTGAGTTAAGTATTAAGAGAAAGAGGAAGATGAGAAGAGAGGACTTCAGTGAAATCTTCCTTTGGTTTTATCTTAAGAGTAAAGATTTACTTCTCTTGGACTTTCCTGGTGGGACAGTGGATAAGAATCCGCCTGCCAATGCGGGAGATACAGGGGGTTCCATCTCTGGTCCAGGAGGATTCCTTATGCCACAAGACAACTAGGCCTGTGTGTTACAACTACAGAGCCTGTGCTCTGCAATAGGAGAAGCTGACACAATGAGAAACCTGTGCACTGCAACGAAAAATAACGCCCACCTACTGCAACTAGAGAAAGCCCATGTGCAGCAAGGGAGACCCAGTGCAGCCAAAAAAAATTTTTTTACTTTTTCTTTTCTTTGTTCTCATTTTCCTCTTTTTCTTTGATTATTTTATTTTTAAATGCTGGAATGATGTTTCTTTAAAATCTTAGCTTGGGCTACCCATCTGCTTGGTTTTATATTGTTCAGTTGCTCAACTGTGTCCAGCTCTTTGCAACCCCATGGACTGCAGCGCTCCAGGCATCCCTGTCCTTTACATCTCCTGGAGCTAGCTCAAAGTCGTGTCCGTTGAGTTGGTGATGCCATACAACCATCTCATCCCCTTCTCCTCCTGCCTTCTATCTTTCCCAACATCAGGATCTTTTCCTGAGTCAGTTCTCATCAGCTGGCCAAAATATTGGAACTTCAGCTTCAGCATCAAGCCTTCCAATGAATATTCAGGGTTGATTTCCTTTAGGCTTGACTGGTTTGATCTCCTTGCAGTCCAAGAGACTCTCAAGAGGATTCTCCAACACCACAATTCAAAACCATCAATTCTTCAGTGCTCAGGCTCCCTTATGGTCCAACTCTCACATCCATATGTAACTATGGAAAAACCATAGCTTTGACTAGACTGACCTTTGTTGGCAAAGTAATGATTCTGTTTTTTAATATTTTGTCTAGGTTTGTCATAGCTTTTCTTCCAAGGAGCAAGTGTCTTTTAATTTCATGGCTGCAGTCACCATCTGCAGTGATTTTGGAGCCCAAGAAAATAAAGTCTGTCACTGTTTCGACTGTTTCTCCATCTATTTGTCATGAAGTCATGTGACCGGATGCCATGATCTTAGTTTTCTGAATGTTGAGTTTTAAGCCAGCTTTTTCATTCTCTTTCACTTTCATCAAGAGGCTCTTCAGTTCCTCTTTGCTTTCTGCCATTAGTGTAGTGTCTTCTGTGTATCTGAGGTTATTGATATTTCTCCCGGCAATCTTGATTCCAGCTTGCTTTTCATCCAGCCCAGCATTTCACATGATGTACTCTGCATATAAATTAAATAAACAGGGTGACAATATACAGCCTTGTATACTCTTTCCCCAATTTTGAACCAGTCCATTGTTCCATGTCCAATTCTAACTGTTGTTTCTTGACCTGCATACACATTTCTCAGGAGGCAGGTAAGGTGTCTATTATTCCCATCTCTTGAAGAATTTTCCACAGTTTGTTTTGATCCACACAGTCAAAGACTTTAGCATTTGGTTCTTTATGGATTGTATTTAAAACAGCAAACATAATTGGAAACACTTTAAATATCCAAGAATAGGAAATTAATAAAATAAAATAATCACGATGGTGTGATCACTCACCTAGAGCCAGACATCCTGGAATGTGAAGTCAAGTGGGCCTTAGGAAGCATCACTACGAACAAAGCTAGTGGAGGTGATGGAATACCAGTTGAGCTATTTCAAATCCTGAAAGATGACCCTGTGAAAGTGCTGCACCCAATATGCCAGCAAATTTGGAAACCTCAGCAGTGGCCACAGGACTGGGAAAGGTCAGTTTTCATTCCAATCCCAAAGGAAGGCAATGCCAAAGAATGCTCAAACTACTGCACAATTGCACTCATCTCACACGCTAGTAAGTAATGCTTAAAATTCTCCAAGCCAGGCTTCAGCAATACATGAACTGTGAACTTCCAGATGTTCAAGCTGGTTTTAGAAAAGGCAGAGGAACCAGAGATCAAATTGCCAACATCTGATGGATCATCAAAAAGGCAAGAGAGTTCCAGAAAAACGTCTATTTCTGCTTTATTGACTATGCCAAAGCCTTTGACTGTGGATCACAACAAACTGTGGAAAATTCTGAAAGAGATGGGAATACCAGACCACCTGACCTGCCTCTTGAGAAACCTATATGCCGGTCAGGAAGCAACAGTTAGAACTGGACACAGAACAACAGACTGGTTCCAAATAGGAAAAGAATACGTCAAGGCTGTATATTGTCTCCCTGCTTATTTAACTTATATGCAGAGTACATCATGAGAAACGCTGGGCTGGAAGGAGCACAAGCTGGAATCAAGATTGCCAGGAGAAATGTCAATGACCTCAGATATGCATATGACACCACCCTTATGGCAGAAAGTGAAGAAGAACTAAAGAGCCTCTGGATGAAAGAGAAAGAGGAGAGTGAAAAAGTTGGCTTAAAGCTCAACATTCAGAAAACTGAAATCATGGCATCCGGTCCCATCACTTCATGGGAAATTGATGGGGAAACAGTGGGTAACTTTATTTTTCTGGGTTCCAAAATCACTACAGATGGTGATTGCAGCCATGAAATTAAAAGACGCTTACTCTTTGGAAGGAAAGTTATGACCAACTTAGACAGCATATTAAAAAGCAGAGACATTACTTTGCCAACAAAGGTCCGTCTAGTCAAGGCTATGGTTTTTCCAGTGGTCATGTATGGATGTGAGAGTTGGACTATAAAGAAAGCTGAGCACCGAAGAATTGATGCTTTTGAACTGTGGTGTTGGAGAAGACTCTTGAGAGTCCCTTGGACTGCAAGGAGATCCCACCAGTCCATTCTAAAGATCAGTCCTGGGTGTTCATTGGAAGGATTGATGTTGAAACTGAAACTACAATACTTTGGCCACCTGATGCAAAGAGCTGACTCATTTGAAAAGACCCTGATGCTGGGAAGGATTGAAGGTAGGAGGAGAAGGGGACGACAGCAGATGAGATGGTTGGATGGCACCACCCACTCGATGGACATGGGTTTGGGTGAACTCCGGGAGTTGGTGAGGACAGGGAGGCCTGGCGTGCTGTGGTTCATGGGTTGCAAAGAGTCGGACACGACTGAGCAACTGAACTGAACTGAAAATAAGTTAAGTAGTTTATAAGTTAATTAAATAAGTTCGCATATATTTATAGCCATTGTCATAATGGAGAATATTTAATAATGAATGAATGATATAGTAAGTGAAATTGGTTATGATCCCTAAATGGTAAGTGTGTGTGTAAGTGCATGTGTTGTGTATCACTGGAAAAAATACAGGTGGTCAGTGTACTATTAACAGTGATTTTGTTTAGATTTACTGATACTATTTTATTAATGCTCATCTAAAATTTCTGTATTCCCTACATTGATCAAGTAATCCTTTTATAATCAAAAACCTCCTTACAGTAAACCTTATTTAAAAAAAATTTTTTTTAAACCTTAGTTTTTAAAATAGCACAAGAACAGCTTCTAGAAAAAAATACAGAAGAGAATCTTTGTAAATTTGAAGAAGGAAAACATTTCTGAGCGGGACACAAAAAGCACTAGCCGTAAAAGAAAAAAATTGAAAAATTGGACTTCATCAAAATGACATCACTAAGAAAATGAGTAGACAAATGACAGACTGGGAAAAATAGTAATCACTGTATATACTTGACCAAGGAGTCATATCCAGATAATTTATGGAGTGCCTGTAAATTAACAGCAAAAAGTTGAGCTACCCAATTAAAAAATGGGCAAAAGACTTGAACAGATGCCTCACAAAAAGAGAGATATAAATGGCCAATAAGGCATGAAAAGTGCTTGTAGCAAATGCTATGATATGCCACTCTGATTCTCCTTTCTCCTTTGGAATGAAGGACTTATTCTTCAATGTTGGAGAGGCTGTCAGGAAACAGCCTTCAATCAATCCACTTCATTGACTGCCTATGCTGAAGAGCACTGACTTGCCCAAGGTCACAGTGGCCATTAATATGGGGGCAGAGAAGTCCAGCCACTTGCCTAAACTCAGAATATTTTGTATTTTTTCAAGTGCATTTTCAGTGCTCTTGATTAAGGTCAGCTGAGGTCTCTGAGACTCCATTGTACAACAAATCAACTTCATCCCTTGTCCAATAGTGCTTCTGTCTTTTTTCTTGCACAGAGGTTGAACCCAAGTGCTCTCCCTGAAAAAACCTACTGCTAACTAATCTCCCAATGAGTCTGCTTCCAAGGGAATTCAACCTGTGACAATGCTCAACACCAGTAACCATCAGGAAAATGCAAATTAAAGCCATAAGGAGCTATCAATTACATCCACTAGAAGGGCTAAAAAAAGACTGACAACACCACATGTCCATGAAGATGTGGAAAAAGTGGAACTTTCATATAGTGCTGGTGGGAGTGTAAAAAGGAACCACCACGTTGGAGAATTGTTTGGCAGTTTCTTACAAAATTAAACATATTTTTAACCCATGATCCAGGAATTGCATTCTTAAGTACGTAGTCAAGAGAAATGAAGACATATATGTATAAGACTGTATAAGAATCCTCATAAGTAGCCTTAGTTATAATAGCCACAAACTGGAAATAATACAAATGTCATTTAAATTAGAGAAGGAATAAATAAATTCCAGTATCCTCCTACCATACTACTCAGCAATATGATGGAATGGAGTACAGATACAACACATGTAGATCAGAAACATTATGTTGTATAAAGCCACACACCACACATACACACAAACACACGTAACACATACTAAATGATTTCACTGACATGAAGTACAGGAACAGGCAAAGAAAATCTATGGTGACAGAAAGCAGGAAGTCCTCGGGTTGCTTGGGTGAAGTGGGTGAAGTAGGGGCAGGAGTGGGGATTGACTGAAAGTGCCGTGAGGAAACTTTCTGGGGTGATGAAAATATTCTGTATCTTGTTTTGACTAGTAGTTACACAATGGTTACAATTGTCACTAAGTACTGACCTAAACATTTAAGATTTGTCCATTTTATTCCTGAACATTATATTTCAGTCAAGTTATACACATACATGGGGCTTCTCAGGTGGCTCGGTGGTAAAGAATCCACCTGCAAATGTAGGAGACACAGGAGACACGTTCGATCCCTGGGTCGGGAAGATCCCTTGGAGGAGGAAATGGCAACCCACTCCTGTATTCTTTCCTGGACCATCTGATGGACAGAGGAGCTTTGTGGGCTACAGTCCATGGGGTTGCAAAGAGGCAGACCCAACTGAGCGACTGAGTGTGCACACATACACATACACACACAATGAGTTCCTCTAGGCATTCAGTAAATGTTTAATAAACAGGTGAAGAGATGATTTTTCTTAAGAACCAAATTATTAATAATTATGGAAAAGATTTCTCTCCCTGGCTTATGGCAAGATGTGATTCTCTTGAGATATTCTTTGATTTCAGCTCTGTAAATATTTATTATTCACAGTTGTTTTTTTCCCTCCCACATTGAAATGGCTAAGCTTTGATCTCTCCCAAAGTGGCAGAATCGGGTCTATAATGTCTGCCTGAATCATTTGCAGGTGAGTGGAAACGTTAAAAGGATATTAAGATAGTAACAGTGGTAGGAGAAAGAAAGAAAAAAACCATCATTGGTTTCCCAGTGTGGTAGATAGCATTTGGCTGCTATTCCACATAATCTTGCCAACATCACTCTCAAAGCAATTTCTCTTACAAAATATGGCACAATCACCACCCTATTTTGAACATGGGTATTTAATCTCAGAAAAAGTATTTAAAGTGTTTGAAATATTTGAAGAGACAAGTTGATTTTTATGGAGCCAGCTGATATCAACCTATGCTGTTTTACTTTCCAGGTAAAGTTAATACCCTGGGGAATATGAAAATTTGAAGAGAGAGAATCCTTTTAGGGGTTTCATAACCTAAAAAATTAAACAAGACAGAATGCCAATGACTCTCAAGAGAAAGATTTTTGCAAACACACAAAGCTACTTTTAAATTCCCTTTAATAAAATCAAACAGTTCAAAAGCCATGGCTGCCATCTTCAAAATCTGAAAGTAGACTACTGGTGGAGTTGCCAGATTTAGCAAATAAAACTCTAGAGTCGAATCTTCAATTAAATTTGAATTTCAGGTAAACAGTTTTTTAGTATAAGTGTTCCTCCCAAATATTGCATATTTTAGTGTTAACAGCTCCTATGCCAACAAAGGTTCGTCTAGTCAAGGCTATGGTTTTTCCTGTGGTCATGTATGGATGTGAGAGTTGGACTGTGAAGAAGGCTGAGCGCCGAAGAATTGATGCTTTTGAACTGTGGTGTTGGAGAAGACTCTTGAGAGTCCCTTGGACTGCAAGGAGATCCAACCAGTGCATTCTGAAGGAGATCAGCCCTGGGATTTCTTTGGAAGGAATGATGCTAAAGCTGAAACTCCAGTACTTTGGCTACCTCATGCGAAGAGTTGACTCACTGGAAAAGACTCTGATGCTGGGAGGGATTGGGGGCAGGAGGAGAAGGGGACGACAGAGGATGAGATGGCTGGATGGCATCACTGACTCGATGGATGTGAGTCTGGGTGAACGTGAGTTGGTGATGGACAGGGAGGCCTGGTGTGCTGCGATTCATGGGGTTGCAAAGAGTCGGACACGACTGAGCGACTGATCTGATCTGATCTGATCTGATGAAATATCTAAAACATATTTGTACTAAAAAACAACTTTAAAAACGTATTTTTTATCTGAAGATCAAATTTAAATAGCCGTCCTGTACTTTATCTGGCAATCCTAGTATTTTGGAAAGCTACTTGGCCTACTCCACAGAACAGGAGCCCTCCCTTGCCCCCTGCCACCCCCCACCCATGCCTGCCAATCTGGCTGATGAGAATGTACCTTGAGGGTTATTGCATGGAATTACAAGGTTAGCAACACTCATGTTGGGGCTTATCCGGGGGCTCAGCAGTAAAGAATTCACTTGCAATTCTGCAGGAGATGCAGGTTTGATCCTTGGGTTGGGAAGATCCCCTGGAGAAGGAAATGACAACCCGCTCCAGTATTCTTGCCTGGGAAATCTCATGAACAGAGGAACCTGGAGGGCTAGAGTCCATGGAGTTGCACGGAGTCAGACATGACTTAGTGACCAAAAAACAACAATGGTCATGATAAAAGAAAAAGAACTGAACCTTTCTTCTGCTCCACAGATTCCCACACTCACACAAAAAATACTGTGAAAAACATTTAATGTGTCCCTATTATTTAGAGTGGTAATGGGTTAGTTATACTAAGTAAAGAGTATACTTCAGTTGGATCTCTAGAGTTTGTTTGTATAGGGGCTGAGAGCCTAGGATTAACCATATGGATTTATGAACCTAGAGAACTTGTTTCTCTTGTTAGGTTTGCTAGTCCTGAGGAATGAACAGACTTGATTTGTAAAGCACCTGGAAGACTTCAAATTTGCTGCATGAAAATATTTTTTTTCTAATGAGATTATCCCCCCTCACCTCTTTCACTAAAGGATTCCTGGCATTGTTTTACCTTATAGGACTTGTTACTATGGCAGATCTCCCTCTGTCAGGTCTCACCCTGTTTAATGGAGGCTGGAGTACCAGTACTCCAGAGGCAGGCTGAAAACAGCAACATTGTTCTGAGTCTGCTTTGAATGCTCATGGAGGGAGCATTCTTCTTAGCATTAGCTGATGCTCCATGGTGTGGGATTCTGTTACCTTCATTTGAGCTGTGAGCTGCCTGGTTATTCTAGCAATCAGATCTTTCTGTCTCCTTCCTATTACCTGGCCTTGACACCAGCTATCATGTGCCCTCTCTATCTTGACTCCCAGGCCCACAATTCTTCTTTCATTTTCTTTAAACTCAAATGCCAGAATTTTGGAATTTTTAGGACATTTACATGGTTATGACAACAGCCATGGAGAATATTTGAAAACAGGACTGTCCAGTAAAATCTAGGACATGTAGTCAGTCCTCCTAATATTTCAGCACTTGTCCTCTGACAGTTACCTATGATGGCATGGATATTTTGAAAGGAGACAGGACCGGGAATCAGAAATTCTCTTCATGGCTTTTTTTTGCAGTTAATTTGGGGCAAATTTCTCCCCCAAATTAACTGCAAAAATCTATCTCTGTAACTTTCTGATCCTTTTTATTTGAAATCCCTTATAAAAATAATAAAAAAAGAACAAAGCAAAAGGAACTTATTTTCAATTTACTGTGCCTATCCTTTAAGTTTGAATCCTAGTGTTTGTAATACAGCATATTGGGCTTCTCTGTCCCTTTACCATGAGGGTGGGAAAAGCCAGAGAAAACTAAGATTTTAAAGATTTTACCATTTAGTTTTAATTTCTTGTTTAGGAGTATAAAACAAGTGTCAGCTTTCAGGACTGCAATTTGTAAACTTCAAGTTTGAACCCAACCTGGACAGAACTGCAGTATTCTAACTCCCAGAAAAAATAAAAGGGGCTTATAAACCAAAGAAAGTGATTTACCCTGTCAAACAGTAAGAATAGCACTATCGGTAAAATAGCAACTCCTTTTCCTCTCCTCTACCTTTTCTTTTTTTTCCCTCCTCTACCTTTTCAACTCCTTTGATCCTGTCAGCCTCCCCTCTACATGATAGCCTTTTAAACTGAGATAAGATAGTAATGAATCACTTTATTAAAAGTACATAGGGCCAAACAAAGATGTCATATTTTGGCATCACTTGGCACTGAGACATATCAGAACAGGACAGAGAGTTCAGGGCTTCCTGATGTAGAGTTCCTAAGATTGTTTTCCTACTAAGTAGCTAATCTAGGTTTGGGACAAAAAAAGAAAAAAAACATATATATATATATATATATATATATATATATATATATACACACACACACACACATTGTTCCCAGGACTTCCCTGGTGGTCCAGCAGTTGAGAATCCACCTTGCACTGCAGGGAACGTGGATTCAGTCTCTGGTTGGGGAACTAAGATCCCACATGCTAGGGAGCAATTAAGCCTACAACCTGATGCAGTCAAATAAATAAATAAATAAATATATATATATATATATATATATATATCTTGAATGTCTGAATTGTGCCTTTTTGCCTAAAGAGTTTTGTCTTTTTTTTTTTGGCCTGCCCTAATTTCTGATGTCAGGTCCCCAGGGTATCTGTGCTCTGCCTCCTTCTCAGTGAATGTATATTTTATACAGTGTGATCGCACTTTGAACTAAAATAGACCATATCTAGAAATCTGCTGGTATGGCTTCCCAAGGACTAAAGAATATGAATAGTCTGAATTGCTTTTTGTTTCTGTGGCTTCTTCTTGAGTCAATCCACAATACAGAGACGATACCCTCTAAATTTTATTTTGGAAAAAACAGGCACCAGATCTCAAAGGCTAGCCTCCATATTCCAAGACTATTTTCCTAGAATAAAGCAAATGAAAGGGGACTAGATGCCTACCTTTCAATCTCTCTTCCCCTCTGGCATTATTATCTTATTCATTTTTTATTGAGAACAAGATAACTTTCAGTTCAGTCCTGTGCATAAGCAGACCACAAGCTAATTACTAGCTCCCCCTACACTTTTTAAGTGTTTATTTATCTTGACTCCAATGCAAATTCTGTAGGGAGCCTGGCAGCAGCAGATTTTCATCCTGTTATTTAAGATATGGCTAAAATTTCAAAGGCAGGTTGGCAGGCCTTAGTATTTTGAGTGTCTTTTCTTCACCCCACCCTTAACCTAGGGTTAGACATGGGTGAGATTATTCTCTTTGAGGTAAGGGGTCAAGACTTAAGGGAGGACTAATTCTGATGTAAATTATTCTTGTCAGGGATTTAAAAAACAAAAAGAAATAGAGCCAAGGGTGGAGAAACTGAGGCTATGTGACTGTTGCTAAGTTGCTAAGACAATGCTCTTGGCTACTTCACTGGTCTAGTTCAATCTGAGCCCTCACTTATTTCTTTGGGATTTGAAGTCAAGGCAACACCATTGCTAAGTTAATTCTAACATGCCAGCTCCAGAAGAACACTGTAACCTTTAAAGACATATGATTTCAAGGGAAATGTAGCAGCATTCCAGGGGCCCACGTATCAGACACAGATATATGCATTCTTCCCTGCAGCAGAGGGCGTTGGCCTTATTTTCTAACTCATGTTCTGCAAGAGCCTGGTGACTGACCCTTCATGAGAGGACAGGGCCAAACAGGCTCATCTCAACTTGAAGATCATCAACAAAGGGTGTGCGTTTAGTCATAGAGTTGCCCAGTCACTTGGGATTGGTAAATAATCCTGGACTGGTGTTAGTGAAAAAGGACGCAGAAGTACTCGGAAAGGAAAAAAAAAAAAGAGGAGAGGCGCTATAAAGGAAGTAAGACAGGTGGAGGTGGAAATGCATGACTTTTTCAACTTCCTGATGGAAAGATACCAAGAGAAATAAAACTCTTTCCAACTCTGAGGGCCTTTCTTTGGCCATATTTGGATGTATATAATGTCATATTGCCATCCTCAAATAAATAAAGGAATGAATACATACAGACACACATACATATATCACCTGTTACGTATCGTTATTATCCACATTTTAAATAAAGCATATGGAATTAATCTACTTCTCTTTAATGAAGAACACAGGATAGGTAGGCAACATTCTATCTACTCCCCAACGGTCATTCCAACAGCCATTTTAAGTTACAGAAAAGAGTGAAGGCTGGGATCTCATGGCATCAGCTACCTATGGATTGCTCTCCAACTTTTTGTTTCCCTGGTTTTTGGAACCCCTTCACCATCTTCCGCAGGTAAGACTCTCCTTAGTGGAACTAGAGTTACAAGTTCAAAACTGACATTGAAGCCTATAATTTCTAAGTCAGTGAAACTAAATGGTTACAATAATGATTTACTTTCATGTAATGTGGGGAATATTTTGGATCCATAACCCAGGTCCTTCATATTCTCTTTGCTGTGAAACATCTTCAATGACTTACATTTGCCCTATATAGTTGACCCTTGAACAGCATAGATTAGGGGTGCTGACTACTCCCTCCTGTCAAAAAAATCTGTCTCTTAATATAACTTTATAGTCAGTCCCCTGCATCTGAGGATTCAACTACAGATCATGTAGTTGTATAGTTTGTATTAAATGAAAAAAAAAAAAACAAAAAACCCCAAGTATAAGTGGACTGCTGCTGCTGCTAAGTCACTTCAGTCGTGTCCGACTCTGTGCGACCCCATAGACGGCAGCCCACCAGGCTCCCCCGTCCCTGGGATTCTCCAGGCAAGAACACTGGAGTGGACTAGCATAGTTCAAACTTGGGTTGTCCAGTTAGGTGCCAACTGTATATCCTTTTACTCCAACTGGTGCTATGAAGATCATTCTGATATTAAGAACATGACATTTTTTTTTTTTAGAAATTCTCAAACCACAAGTGAATATAATATACTTTGAGAAAAGTATATTATACTTTTTGAAATATATATAAGAAATTATATATTTCTTTGAGAAAAGTATACAGTATGCACTTATCTGCTTTAAGGCCATTATTATCAGTTAAAGAGAGAAGCCAAGAAATCTGTTGGAAGTGCTGCTAATGACCTTGAGATATATTGCCTTTTCCATTCTTTCTGAAGCCCCATTGGAAGGAAATTAATTTCTGAGAGCCTTAAACTTCATTTAAGTTATCCCAAAGAACACTGTCTGGAACATATGTCAGATCCTTAGTCTTTTTATGGGAACTATATGCTATCTTCCATTCCTCTATCCCAGGAGGCCTGGGTTCAGTCTTGACTTGCTGCATTGGAACCTCTGGGTCATGGGACTAGGGATGGGGCCAAGTAAGTTTCTCCCCTTTATCCTCAGCAGGGTCACAAT
This sequence comes from Bos taurus, assembly GCF_002263795.3. Taxonomy (NCBI): domain Eukaryota; kingdom Metazoa; phylum Chordata; class Mammalia; order Artiodactyla; family Bovidae; genus Bos; species Bos taurus. Next base: position 38,932,703 of record NC_037346.1, on the reverse strand, counting down.
TTCTGTTGCCATGAAGTCCATTAGCCCTGGTAGGTTTTTTGTTTTGCTTTTCAAAAATTCCTGTGATTTTATAAAAGAAGGTTGCCTCTAACCTTAGGTTCACATAGTTTCTCTATGAAGCACACAACACAAAGGGTTTTTTTTTACCCTTCAATACAAAGGGTAAAGTATTATCTCTTGGTCAACTGGTTAGTCAGGTCAATAACAATTGAGATGTACTTTGTGCAGGGCTCAGTCCTGACAGTTACAGGAGAAGAAGTCAAGCTCTTGCGTCTTACATCTCAAAAAGATATGTATATAAGACAAAATGACAGAACAAGTACAAATAAGTCAGCAAAAGCCAGTATGTGAGAGATGATGGGAAATGGGTTATAGCTGGGTGGAGTCAGTCAATGAGGACTTTCTGGAAGAGGTGAGTTTTGAAGGAAGGGAGGGGCATGGGTTTGCCAAGAAGGATGAGGAGGTCTTTCCAAGCAATAATGCATGAGCAGTGGTAAAGAAGAGATAGTGAGCAAGCTCTAAGAACCAGGTTAGCTTGCTAAGACTGGAGAATCTGTGTTAAAGGGTAGAGAAACAAGTCTGAGAAAATGGTAACGACAGCTCATGGAGAGCCTTAAATGGTTATATATTAAATTTGCTTTAACAGAAAAAGGGAGCCTCATGGGTTCTTGCATAATGAAAATAAAGAAGTTCAGGTACAGATCAGTTGCTCAGTTGTGTCTGACTCTTTGTGACCCCATGGACTGCAGCACGCCAGGCTTCCCTGTCCATCACCAACTCCCAGAGCTTGCTCAAACTCATGTTCATTGAATTGGTGATGCCATCCAATTATCTCATCCTCTGTTGTCCCCTTCTCATGCCTTTGATTTTTCCCAGCATCAGGGTCTTTTCCAGTGAGTCAGCTCTTCCCATCAGGTGGCCAAAGTATTGGAGATTTAGCTTCTGCATCAGTCCTTCCAATGAATATTCAGAACTGATTTCCTTTAGGATTGACTGGTTTGATCTTAAAGTCCAAGGGACTCTCAAGAGTCTCATCCAACACCACCGTTCAAAAGCATCAATTCTTCAGCGCTCAGCTTTCTTTATGGTCCTACTCTCACATTCATATATGACTATGGAAAATCCACAGCTTTAACTAGATGGACCTTGGGCGGTAATGTCCCTGCTTTTTAATATGCTGTCTAGGTTTGTCATAGCTTTTCTTCCAAGAAGCAAGTGTCTTTTAAATTCATGGCGGCAGTCACCATCTGCAGTGATTTTGGAGCTCAAGAAAACAGTCTGTCACTGTTACCATTGTTTCCCCATCTATTTCCCATGAAGTGATGGGACCGGATGCCATGATCTTCGTTTTTTGAGTGTTGAGTTTTAAGCCAGCTTTTTCACTCACCTCTTTCACTTTCATCAAGGGGCTCTTTAGTTCCTCTTCACTTTCTGCCATAAGGGTGGCGTCTGATAGCTGAGGTTATTGATATTTCTCTCAGCAATCTTGATTCCAGCTTGTGCTTCATCCAGCCCAGCATTTCAAATGATGTACTCTGCATATAAGTTAAATAATCAGGGTGACAATACACAACCTTGATGTACTCCTTTCCCAATTTAGAACCAGTCCATTGTTCCATGTCCAGTTCTAACTGTTGCTTCTTGACATACATACAGATTTCTCAGGAGGCAGGTAAGGTGGTCTGGTATTCCCATCTCTTGAAGAATTTTCCAGTTTGTTGTGATCCACACAGTCAAAGGCTTTAGTGTAGTCAATGAAGCAGAAGTTTTTCTGGAATTTTCTTGGTTTTTCTATGATCCAACGGATGTTGGCAATCTGATCTCTGGTTCCTCTGCCTTTGCTAAACCCAGCTTGAACATCTGGAATTTATTGGTTCACATTCTATTGAAGCTTAGCTTGGAGAATTTTGAGCTAAGCTAGCTCAAAATTACTTTGCTAGAGTGTGAGATGGGAGAAGGCAATGGCACCCCACTCCAGTACTCTTACCTGGAAAATCCCATGGACGGAGGAGCCTGGTAGGCAGCAGTCCATGGAGTCCCACAGAGTCGGACACGACTGAGCGACTTCACTTTCACTTTTCACTTTCATGCATTGGAGAAGGAAATGGCAACCCACTCTAGTGTTCTTGCCTGGAGAATCCCAGGGACGGGGAAGCCTGGTGGGCTGCTGTCTATGGGGTTGCACAGAGTCAGACACGACTGAAGTGACTTAGCAGCAGCAGAGTGTGAGATGAGTGCTATTGTGTGGTAGTTTGAACATTCTTTGGCATTGCCTTTCTTTGGGATTGGAATGAAAACTCATCTTTTCCAGTCCTGTGGCCACTGATGAGTTTTCTAAATTTGCTGGCATATTCAGTGCAGCACTTGAAAAGCATCATCTTTTAGGATTTGAAATAGCTCAGCTGGAATTTCATCACCTCTGCTAGCTTTGCTCATAGTGATGCTTCCTAAGGCCCACTTGACTTTGCACCCTAGGATGTCTGGCTCTAGGTGAGTGGTTACACCATTGTGGTTATCTGGGTAATTAAGATCTTTTTTGTATAGTTCTGAAGAATTAGGAAATAGGGAAGCTGCAACAAAATTTTCCAGGAGGGAAAAAAAATGGCTGAGTCTTAATGCCAGCTCTGCCATTTACTAGCTGTACAACCTTGGGCAAGTCTCTAAATCTCTGTGTGTCTGTTTTCTCATCTGTAAAACGGGGATAATGGTGTTGACCTAAAAGAATTGTTGAATGGATTAATGAATTAGTACATGTAAAGTGTTTAGTAAGCACTCAATACATTATTATTAGATTAACAAATTATATTAGAATTATTAGTTTATGGCCAAAAATGGTCACAGAAATGCATCCATGCAACAAAAGGCCCCATCTCACATCTTAGTTCGAAAGGACTGCAGCTTTTCAGTCTGTCTTAAAACGTTTGTAGGATTCAGAGGATAGCAGGACAGGCCTAGAGTCCAAGATGGTGCTGATCAATATATTGATAATAGCTACTAGTCACATGTGACTGTTAAGCACTCAGAATGTGCCAAGTCAGAATTGAGATGTACTGTAAATGTAAAATATACACTGGATTTCAAACTCTTATTTTGGAAAAAAAGTTGCATATATACACATATATATACTATATGCATATATATATATATGCATATATATATATATATATATATATATATATATATATATATATATATTTGGCCGCGAAGCTTGTGGGATCTCAGTTTCTCCAATCAGGATTGAATCTAGGCCATGGCAGTGAAAGGAATCCTAACCATCAGGCCACCATGGAACTCTTTCATTAATATTTTTTATTGGTTACATGCTGAAATGATAATATTTTGCATATACTGGGTTAAATAAGATGTATCAATTTCACCTTTTTCCTGTTTTTGATGTGGCTATTAGAAAATTTAAAGTTAGCCAGATTGCATTATATTTCTATTGGACAATGCTGGTTCAGTACAGCCTTCAGCACTGAGTTTTGACAAGGGGTGCTATATAAGAAGGTTTTATAAAGGAACATGGGGATAGATAAAATCTCCTCATCCTTGACACTTTAAAACATCTAAATATATACACATTTATGTATAATATATATTAAAAAATATATGCCTCAGTGAGATGGCTATAAAACTGAGGGAGCCACAGCTAATTTACCTTTAAAGAGGCCACAATTGGTAAAAGGTCTTTATGACTATAATTTTTTTGGCGCACTGCAGGGCTTGTGGCATCTCAGTTCCTCCACCACGGATAGAACCCAGACTCTGTGAGGGCACAGAGTCCTAACCACTGGACGGTCAGGGAATTCCCAGGTCTTTTTTTTTTTTTTTTTAAGTAGAAACAAAGATGAAAGCAGAAAAAAAGTGAAACATATCTTACTTTTTAACATGAAATCATGAAAACAAAACTTCTAACTTTTGAAAGCACTTGCCCAAAGGTCCAAATCTTACTGATTTTAGTAACCTGGATTATTAAAAGATTTTCTGACAAAATTTTTCATATCATCCCTTGAAGTTACACTGAAAATAACAAGAATAATTACGGCCAAAGAGACTCCAGTCAGGGCTTTCTGTTGATCTGGAGCTAAAAATCTAGGCTGGGATTTTGCTCTAAATTGGTATTTTAACATTTTGGACTGACCAACTGCATAGGTTTCTACTCCGAAGACCGGCCGGGGGGTGGAGATTGGGGTGGTGAAGGGAATGTGGGGGGCGTGGGGGTGTGATAAGGGAGCCCTCACACCTTTTCTCTGCTTCTCAAACCCTTCCGGGCTTCTTCCGGCTCCGGGAGCAGTCCGCTGTCCGCGGCGGCGCGGACAGGTGCAGCGCCAGCAGCCCCCTCCCGCCTCCAAGGCTCGCTCGCTAACCCGCATCCTCCCGCCCAGCCGGCCGCGCCCTCGCCGCTCCTTCCCCTGCCTCGGCGCGTGCGCGCACATCGGCGGAGGCGCGCCCGCCCCGCGGGGCCGCGCACGCAGCTGCCGCCGCCACCGCTTTCCCTCCCCGCTGGCCCTCCTCCCCTTCCCTCCCCTCCGCCCCCTTCCCCGTAGGCAGCCGGCCCGCCAGCCCGCCCGCCCGCACTGCCTCCCTGCTGGCCCCTGGCGCTCGGGCTGGGTCTCTCCCCCGCCCCCAGACTCCCCCGGTCGCTCTCCTCAGGCGGTCGCCGGCGCTCGGTGGATGTGGCTGGCAGCCGCCGCCCCCTCCCTTGCTCGCCGCCTGCTCTTCCTCGGCCCTCCGCCTCCTCCCCTCCTCCTTCTCCTCCTCAGCCGCTCCTCTCGCCGCCGCCGCCGCCTCCACAGCCTGGGCCTCGCCGCGATGCCGGAGAAGAGGCCCTTCGAGCGGCTGCCTGCCGACGTCTCCCCCATCAACTACAGCCTCTGCCTCAAGCCCGACTTGCTGGACTTCACCTTCGAGGGCAAGCTGGAGGCCTCCGCCCAGGTACGGCGACCCTCGGGCGCCGGGGGCGAGCTGCCGGGCAAGCAGTTAGGCCGCGCCCGCGGGCTGGGCTGGGGGCCCGACCTGGCGGGCGGGCCTGGGCGCTGCGGACCTGGGGCTGGGGAGGCCGGCTCGGGGACGGGCGCGCCCCTCTGGGGCGGCCGCTGGGTGCCCGGTCTATGTGCTCTGCCCTGCTGGGCTGGGGCCCGGGCCGCGCGCCTCTGGGGCCAGCACACCTGTGTGGGGCCTCCCCCAGACCCTGGCCCTTCTGGGCTTGGTCGTGGTCTGGGAGAGGCTGGAGGGTGTTGGGGAGGCCCGAGGGGTCATCGGAGTCCATGCTCAGCCTTTTCCGTCGTTCTCCCTACGCTCCACGGAGGACACTTTGGAAGGGACAGTCATCTGGGACTCCGGCTGCCGCGCGTTAAGAGAGGAGGGGATTCTAGAAGGGGGAAGAGAGTGAGAAGGGGAATGTTAATCCCGTGCAGCCTAGCTGAGTTCTCCCCGCCTGCTCCGGCCCAGGGGCAGGGTTTCTAAGATGATCCGCCCCCTCCCCCTTCCCCTCTAGTGACAGTGCAGCAGTGACTTTGTTCTCTCCTAACCTCTAGAGAAGCTGAAGGAGGACCCTCGTCTCCGCTTTTCCTCCCATCTTCTGGCTTTGCAGCCTTTGAAGCAGGTGGATTTATTGCTACAGCGATGGTTGCTTAGCAGTACCCTCCTCTGAAAGAAGCCATTAGTTTTAGTATACCACTGGTGAAAATATTCCATTACTCTTCATTGCAGTTTTTGGTGAATCATGCTCCCCCGCCCCTCCCCCCGCAGATTATCTAAAGTATTGTTTTATTTTGGAGATCGTTAGTATTGATGCCCTACAAAGGTCAGGAACAATAGACATTTGTGATACCGTGTTATGTGATGTATTATGTGAAGTTCCTGATGAAAAATGGGAACTGTTTACTAGTACCTTTAAATATCTTGTTGTAACGATAGCTTTAAATGTCTTGTTACCTTGAAAAAGAATGATGATAAATATATTTTGTTTCATTTCTTTTCCTACTGCAGTTAGGGGGAAAAATCAGTAGGCCTCAATCTTAAAGAACAGGGTGTATGTAGCAATGAAATAAAAGAAATGTAGACTAGCATAGCGTTGGAATGAATTGAAAGTTGGCAGTTGTATTTGAAAGCCGAGTACTCAGGTTGAAAATGTGTCTAAAAGTGTAGAATTAAAAAGTATACTGTCAGATTTGGGGTGCTTGTAGGAAAGCATGAGGGCTCTGCATCTAAAGACGAAACTTACCCCTGTGAAAGTCAGGTGATTAAAAAATTTTCCATTGAGAATATGAATCAGAAAGAGTGCACCCTGGGTCTAAATTAGGATTTGAGAGGGTTATTTGGGAGACTGTTTGAGCCAAGTGACTATAGAATGTTTGATATATATTGGCTGGGGGCAGATGGGAGGGAGTGTAAACAGTAGTGTGTCTTGTGACTTGGCAGACCTGCGGGAAGAAGGACCTAGCAATGAATGAGTTCGCATTATGTCAAAAGGCTAACATTGAAAAAATCATTTTTTTTTAACTCCATAGTTGTTTTACCCCATAATGGATTCATAATTTTGAGAAGTATACCCTAATAGGTTCATAATTTTGAGAGGTATACCCCATAATGGGTTCATGATTTTGAGAGGTATAGGGAAAATTTTCAGAAAAAAATTGCTAATAAAGGTTTTATTTAAGTGTTAGGGTAGAACAGCAAGCAGTGACATGCTTATCCATTTTCTACTTGGCCCATTTTCTACTTGGCTTTTTGAAAGAAATGAGAAATATATGGCAGGCTGGTTCGGGACACTGAGGGAGCACATGGTAATGTACAAGGTATTAGCAGGGACTTGTTACTCTGATACAAGGAAGAAAACAGGTTTTATTAAAGGAAGAATGGACTTTTTAATTGTACACATTGCCGCTTTTGAAAATGTAAAGAGGAGTTAACATTAGTAAAAAGTTAACAGTTGTTAGCATATATTGATGTTTTTGAAATAGATTGGAGCAGTAAGTTTAACCTGTGGGATTAGGTGGTATCTGATTGTGGAAGTCTAAAAATATGGACACAATTATATCTCTGGAAGCCAAATTGATAACTGATATTGTGTCAGTCCCCTAACAGTTTGGAATTACATTGCACAAAGTATGCAAGTTGCTTGGTTGCTTTAGTTACAAAATTTTGTAATAAGCCCAGAGTATTTGTACAGGTTACATGTTAGAAATTTAGTGGATTTTTAACCAGGCCTGGGTGTGGACTCCTGGGGAAGATGAATTAGTCAGTGTGCACTGATTTAAAAAGTAGTTGTCTTTTACATAAGTGTGTGTGGTCTAGTTCAGCAGGTTTTGAAAATGTGTTATCATGGGCCTAGAAAAATGGGACATTCCCTTTCCCCTCGTTTTACATTAGGATATGTGAGAGGAATAGACTTTCATAGCTATTTCAAATTCTGACTCTCTTGCTTTGTAGGTAATTCATTTAAAAATAGATTACAAGTTTATGTGAGTGGTGACAGTTCCTGGTTATGAGTGTATAGTGCTTTATACAGTAATTGTGTTATGGAAATAGTTTACCTGTGCCAGAGAAATAGGAGTCAGGATATACTAAACAATCCCTGGCCTCTGCCAACAAAATATTCATGATGGAGATGACTAAATTGGCACTTTGAGGAGAGTTACAGATACAGTAGATTGTTTGGCAGACTGAAACTTGGCACCTAAATGGATGTTATTGTCAGCCCTGTGTTACAGAAGTTTCTGCCCAAATTTTGCAGATTTTCTATGCAGTCATTTTAGTAGGGTTTTTTTTTTTTTTTTTCTTTTAAAAAAGATAAAAGTAATCAATTTTGTCCAGCATTATGCTAGATCACTAAATGGTCTTAAAGTAAATTTGAAAGATTGGTCATAAGGAATTGAATTTGTTCAGATTTCTATTATGTTTCTTGAAATGTATCATTGAGGAAACCCCCGAGTATAAGAAAGTTTTGTTTGGTAAGTTTTATCCAGTATCAACTGGCAGTGAATTCTGCGGTGAGTTTTCCAGATAAATGAAGCTTACTCTTTGAGACACTCAGACTTTAAAAAATATTTACTGATTCTATGGAAATATTTAGCTTTTTAAACTCTGTGATTGCTCGTATTCTAGGTTTTCTAAATACTGAAAAGCATTCTCAATATGTCACTGATACTTATAACCATAGATTACCCAGAACTATGTACTATAATTTATTAGTTTCATATTTGTTCTTTATAAAGTTTTTTTGTTTTTCTTATTCTCAGGTTATTACTTGCTGCTTACTGTGTGTTGTTGCTCCCTATTGTGCAATTTTTTCCCTGTTCTGTTTTACTAAATTTGATCTGAATAGCTCTAAGTAACCAAATAAACAAGCTTGTTTGAGCTTAAAATTTTTTTCTAAATGTGTTTGATGGATTCTCTTCTGAGTGAAAGGTATGAGCTTTATTGTATGGACTTTGTGTCATCACTTCTGGTTTCCATAAAGGCTTTATTTTTTTTTTTTAACTTCCTGGTTCTTGATAATTGATATTGTACAATGCAGCCTACATAAATGTGGTCTTGAATAGTAAATTATCAGTGAGACGTCTCTGAACTTTGCTACATAAATGAGACTGTTCTTACTGTAAAGTAAATCTTACTGTAATCTGTATGTGAGTCGATGTCAAAGGACTGAGCCTTCAAATAGCTGTTTTGTTGTTAATTGAGATTAGTTCTCTAGATCTTGGAGATTCCATTTTGAACACCATACAAGTATGTAGTTCTCAGTTTATTTGGCCATTTGCAATCATTTTGATATTTTATTTTAAATTTAGAAATATTTTAAATACAGAGAAGTAACCTACCACTTAGATTTAGCAGATGTTAGTGCTTTGTCCCCTTTGTTTTAGACTTTAGATGTTTTTTGGAAAATAATATGTCACAGATACCACTAAAGTCCATTTCCATCTCTTCCCACCCTCACCCTGAGCGGTAATTTATCTTTTTTGGTAGCTGTTACTTCTATGTATAATTTTAAAGTTTTATGGTATATAAACAATAAATAGTAATGTTCTGTATGTTTACTTGTTTGACTTTCTGCAGCTTGCTGTTTTTAGTGGCTCTTTTGTTAGAAAACTTGGCTCAATTTGTGTTTACTAATTATTTGCTCCTTATTGTCTTTAGAAATTATAGTACTGTTCCACAAAGGCAATGATTATTACAAAATTTTAATGATGAAATTGCTTGTTAGGCAAAGTGAAACTTGTCAAGCTTCAGACTGACTGGTTTTTGGAATTGTCAGACTGGAAGTTTCCTTTTACTAAAATCTCAGGGTTTTAGCAATCAGGAAAAAACCCTTTTGAGTCTTAATAGTACACGTAAGGCGTGTTCCTGAGTGACTGTGGTAAAGACTCATTCAGGAAAAAAATTGTCTCAGATGGCTCCCTTTCTCGCTCTTAGGAAACTTCCATTGCAAAATTGTTACCAGTGGTCAAGTTGTCTCTTCAGTAGAAACGTTACTTAGGGTGGTTTGGTTTAGTTGAAATACAGTCTGTATGGGACCCCAAGAAGACTTAACTAGCCCTAGTTTGAATTAAAGAAAGAATACACTAATAACCCATTTATTCAGATGGAAAGGTTGAAAGTAAGTTTGTTATCAAAACAATTTATATGCCCACCTTTAACATTCTGCTTCTATTTTAAGCTTGGAAAGTGAAGATCTTAATGCTGAAATTCTTTTGATTTATTACTAGTTTTGTTTTTTTTTTTTTAATTGAAGTATAGTTGACTTACATTATTACCTGTATTTTTGATAGTGGAACATACAAGCAGTATTCAGTAACATGATGATGTTAACCTGTGAGAAATCACTGAATCATCAGGTTAGAGCTCTTGTTGGTAAAGCATCAAAAAGATCAGTGTGATAGTTGAGTGCATTCTTAAGTCCTGGATGTTTTAAATTACATTCCTTGGATGATACATAAGAGTATGCTGATATCCAATATAATATATATGTGCTTTATAATACAGCACATTATTCTTAAGTTTGCTATCCTTTTGATTAAGTGCTTTGTAAACCATTAGGTGAATGCTGTTAGATGACATTCAGATTAATATCTTTATGAGTAGAGCACATTTAGTCTTGTTCTCTGTGCATGTGTCTGAATAATAACATCTATTAAAAGATTACCTTGTGTGAGGCACTAAGTGGTAAAAGAAATACTTTCTATGGATTATTCTGTTGTCTATAAAGTGCATTTCTAATATGAGACAGAATATACTGTCTGGTTTTTGAAATTTGAGTATTGCCTTCCAGAAATGGCAGTACTCTGGAAAAAAAATTAGTTGCTGTTCAACAAGCAGCTTAATTCATTAGTATAAACTGGTCGTGGTGTTTGTTGCTCAGTTGCTCAGTCGTGGCTGACTCTTTGCGACCCCACGGACTGCTGCACACCAGGCTTCCCTGTCCTTTCTACAAACTGGTGGGTTTTCTCTAAACCCAGGAGGAATTGGAATGTACTTGTAACTGGATGTTGTGTCCTGTGCCTTTCCAAAGTACAAACACTTTTCCTCAAAACGGTACAATAGTGAGATAAATGTCATTTGGCATATGTAGTGTAGTACAGGTATCTTGACATGGTAGATTAATTGCTTGGCTACCATTAAATTCATTGTAGATGTTGATGGATGAAAATAAAAGTTGCCTAGGTAAAGATTAAGACATGTAACTAAACCACTGTTGTTATTCTGTATGCTAACTTCAAACCCTGGAAAGTTTTTTATTCATTTTACCCTTTGGTGCATATGCTAGAAAATGCTTTATTCCTGTGTTTCTGAAAAAATTTTTTAAAGTCAGTTTGTGAAAAGGCAAGGTTGTTTTTTTCTTTTTGTTTAAATGTAGTGCTATAAACAGTCAGTTGGGACTAAAAGTTTTAGTGTTGTTTAGATGTGTTCTGGCAAAATAAACAGTGTGAAGAAAGGAATATTACCACTTACAAAATTAAAAAACTGTTCACTGAATGGTATTTTTGTTTAGAAACAGGAAGATTTATGAGAAGATTTTGTTTTTTATAAGCCAAAATAGTTTCTCTTTATATGTTAGAGACTTTGACAATCTGTTATAAGTTTAATAACATACTGTCTATAATTTAGGCCAGGTAATTTTAATTTAATATTAATCATATGTATGTATTGGTTCCTAATAAAATAATTACTCTTAGGTAGGTTTTTCATACAGATTTTATATTACTCTGTTTCTTTACTTAGTGTTGTGGTCTGTTCAGTGACCTCAAGGCACTGTTGGCTACAGTTGGTTTTGTTTGATCTACACAGTGTTTTTAAAGAATCTGAATTAATTGTCATTAGTTAAAAGTTGGGAGATTGCACGTAAAATTTGTATTTGTGGCTTTTTAAAATGGAAAGATCTGTCAACATTGTTTGTTTTTTTTCCCCCGTATTTACCAATAATTGGTTGGCTCCAGGAAATTACTTCCTCCTTCCTTTGCACATAGCTTTCCTTTATGCATAGCCTTCACCTGGCCTACTGTACTCACCTGTTTCATTGGCCTCTGTGGGCATTTGTTTGTGATTTAGGACATCTGTGTTTTTGTTATTTTAGATTTAGACTGTTGAAATGTCTGAAAATGAATTTGAACAATTATATAAAAACAAGGTTACAACCAAATTGGAAAATGAGCAGGGGTTATGAATAAGTTGCAGAGGAAAAACTTAAGGGCCAAAAAAGAAAGAAAATGAGAGAGGGAGGGAGGGAAGAAGGGAGGTGGGGGGGGTGGTTGTAGAAGTTGGGGAGAGAGAGAGAGAGAAAGAAGAAACAAAAGAGATAACTAATGTTACTAGCGATCAGAAAAATTCTCGTTTAAACAACAATGGAATAAGTGCAAAGGTTATACACACTTTGATATCATTTGTATAAGATTAAAAACATTGCTGTTCTTTATATAACTAACAAAAGTACTAAACATATATGAGAAAGATATACATTAGCTTAGGATAGTGGTTATCTCTAAGGAATGAGGAAGAGAGGAAGGGGCATTCTTTGTACCTATATTTTACTTTTTTGGATCTAAGTCAAATAAGACAAAGCTGTAAAAGTTTATTTAATCTTGGTGGTGAGTCATTAGTGTCTGTTACATTCAAGATGTTTCTTTGGGAAAATAAAAAATTTAAAGAGTGTTTTATGAAGTTTTGACATAGTTTACGATACCAGATTTCTTCCTCTATTTTTACAAAAAGAGCGTACACTCATGATGGGTATGATATGCAGGTTGAGATACATAATTATTTGCAACATGTAAGAAAGGTTTCCTAATTAAAATTTTTTTGAAATTAAAAAATTTAAGTTGTTTTAAATCAAGGTTTAAGTGGGGGGAAAAAAGGCTTTTATTTAGCTCGTTGGTCAGATACTTGAATTCTGTGAAATACCTAAGTATTTGTTATTGCTTTGAATATTACCACAAAAATGTGAATTGCTTTGGATATTTAGAACTAGTCATTTATTTCTACCATTGTTGCATAAATACTTAGTTTAGGTTTTAGTCATGTCTGGATTTTTTAAAAAATTGCCTATGACATATATTAGGCCAAGATGAAGATGTACATATTAATAATCTAGGCTATTTCTGACACTGCTGACTTTTTTTTTTTGCCATCTTAGGTGAGGCAGGCAACCAATCAGATTGTGATGAATTGTGCTGATATTGACATTATTACAGCTTCATATGTACCAGAAGGAGATGAAGGTAAGCGCTGTTTTCCTTTTTAGTTTGCTGTCTCCATGTTTGTGTATAATATGTACTTTTGTGTGTGCTTTGGTGTGTGTGTGTGTGTTTAATACATACACTTCAGATTAAGATATCAATGTTTGTTATCTTCAAAATAGGAAAATTCTTTAGATGGTTATAGGAGATATTTGAATAATATGAAATAAAGAAAATGTCACAATTTTATTTCTACTTCAAACATTAAGTTATTTTGTGACCCTAGGCAGATCACATTTTCATGAGTGTAAAATAAATATAATACCATTCACCTAGATCTGAAGAGTTATTTTGAAAAATTAAATACTTTGAACATGAAAAGTTTCTCGAGCAGACTAGTTTATACGTGAGTTTCTTAAAGTGTTTTTTTTAATTCTCTTAATAGATTAAAATTGAGATAGTGTTACTCATAATTGGGAGAAAATATTTGCTTTATGAGATCTAATGTGAAGGTTAGAAACTAAATGATGGAGTTAGTTATAGAGGAAGAAAATGTTGAAAAGAAACATAGCATAGAATGTGTGGGAACTCAGCATCTTTAACAAAGAAATATTTTAGATCTTGTAATTACAATAAGAATTAAACTGAATAATCCATTTCTGCCTGAATTCTTATTCCACATAAACTGCTTTTGAAAAAGTTACCAAGTTTGTCATGAACTCACAAGTATATCAGTTTTGGATCTGGATTGCGCTTTACTTTTGACTTGACATTCCCTGTTAAAATGGCTTATTGGTTAGTCTTTGCTACTCAGACTTTGCCTCTTAGAAAATCTTCTCTTTCGTTATACATTGTTAGAAATTTGACCTTTTGATTTACATTCTGTATTGCTATTTCCCTTTTTCATAGTATACTGAAAATAAGCATACAAGTAACATTTTAAGGCCTGGCTATATGTGTCTCCTCAATTTTTCTTAAATTATCTTGTCTATAGAAAGATAAGATACGTATCAGTTGAGCATATTATTGCCAAGAAGTACTTAAGTTCAGTTGATTGTAAATGAGGTCAACTGCTGCCATTTTAAGTTAGAGGAACAGATCCTTCAAATGGACTTTGTTTGAGTGCCAACTTAAAAAAAAATCTTTGGTAAATGAAAGAGATTATTTAATTTCTTTAACGGAGGAAAAATGGAAGCACCTTAGGTAAGCATATCAAGGCAAGCTTTCTTTGTTGTAGGTAGAGAGCGTTTAAATTCAATGCAGGGTTTCAAAATGTTGTTAAGTTTAGCTAGATAGAACTAGCAACATAAATGTGTATCCTCCAGTTGGCCTAGTTTCAGCTCAGGTTTGTTTTTATCCTCCTCTACTAAAGTGGCAGGAAAAGAATTCAGAGAATTTAAATGTTTGAATATGTGTAACTCAATGTGCCAAGTGCATAAAGATCTGAATCTTAAGGAAGCAGTGTTAGTATTCTTAAGGAAAATTGATAGGCAATAGGATTTGGAGAGAGATTCATATAAAACATTAAATGTTTTTAGATACATAAAATATTTTCTTCAGAACTAGCTAAGGTACATTTCTCAACTCATAGCAGTAGTCATGTGTAAACCCACTTAATTTTAGAGTATAACAGAATAGGAAGTTACATTAATTTGATACTTTAAGGAGACAGAAACAGATTTGGCCTTCCAGATATATACAAAGCTTAATTTTGCCCTTAGATATGGAAGTATTTCTTGATTTTTATCTTATTGGGAGACTATAGCACTGTTTCTTTAGAAACTAGTAGTTATGAACTTGACTATCAGCTTCTTCCAGGGCTGTAAGCCGGTGGCAGGGTAATAAATGAGTCAATAGGAGAGATAGGATTTTTTAACCCAGCTAATCTTATCCAGTACCTATTAATATTTATGATTGCCTTCTGGAAGACGGCTTTACGTATCTGTAGCCAAAATCTTGGTGCTTTAAGGTAAAATCAGAAAATTATTTGAAGGCATGAAATTGTTGCTTCTGTGTGTAAATTTTTAATTGATGAAAAAGGCCATCTTGTGATATGTGCAGTAATCCAGATAGATCTATTGGCATGTCTTTTTAAACTAAGGCACTGCCTTTTAAACAGAAATAATTTATTTTAAAACCTATTTGAAATCTTACTTTGTAATTTTTAAAATGAGAAATCAGTAAGAAAAACGGCTGAAAACTGTTTTTTTACTGTTCTGCACTTCAAGGGTTGGTGAAATCATTAGCACTTAAGCCAGTGCAAGGAATGCACCTCCCTACACAGTGCAGGGATTAGTATTGTCATCAGCTTCTGCAAGAGAAATACGAAACTTTTGAGTGCCTGAACTCAGGTCCTGACAGGTAAATAGTCTTTTAATTTATCATTAATAGTTGATGCTTGGGCATAATCACATAGAGAATGATCACTTGAAAGTTTTGTACCAACTTTTCCCTTAGTATACTCTGTCAGGTATGTGTTTGTAGAATTAGCTATGTAAGAAAAAGCTTTTCCGTTGGTTACATATCACGCAAAGTTCTATTATATAGTTTCAGATCCACCAGCATCACTTTGGTTTAGCCATATAAAGCATGTAAATTTTAACACATTTATTCTTGAAGTAGAATTGTGTATTTCAGTATGACGCATATGTGCACGTGTATTTCATGAAAGGATAAAACAAACAGAAATATTGCCAAATATTAATTTTGAGTAAAACTATTCAAAAACAAGAAGGTTCCTCGCATTTGATTATAAGCTTTTATACAATTATTAGTAACCTTTATTCTTCCATACAATTATGTGTGGGTTAGTAAAAACATTAATATACCACTTTCTCTTTGTGATAGAATTGTTTATGGCATTGTTCTGAAAATACATATGTGACTAATTAAGTGCTAGCTCTCAAATCGGGAAGAGTGAAAGAAGGGAAGGTACCTTTTCCAGTACAAATGTACTAAAATATGATACCACTATTCATATGAAAATTTTTAAAGAAATCTGAATATAACTTTAGTTATACTAATCACAATATAGGGTAGGGCCTAAAACCAATTCATTCAACAAACTTGAATGAATTGGGCTGGATGTAGGAAGATAAGAAATCGGGGCAGAGGCTGAACCGAAGAGTCTGTATCTCACATAAATATATTAACATTTTAAACAACTTTTCTGGCCAAACAGAACATTTTTGTGGGTCAGAATGCTGTTGATTTTGCAACCTCTGAAGAGGGATTTCAGGGAACTCTGGTGTGTTGTGCATATTCTTTATCACTTGGACATGAAGATAAGACTTGAGCATAGATGTATCATTAAAAAGAGGAAAATCCCTTATTAGATTCTTCTTGGTTCTTAATTGAAACTGTTACAAATTATGTATAATATGCTATTACTATTAAATATGTTAAGCAAATAGTTTTAGTTTGCGATATGAGTTCCATGGTATGTATTTTTTAAAAATTCAAAATGTAACATAACATCTTTTTTTAGGTAGCTTTTAGAGTTTTTGAACACTAAAATGGCATTATTTTTGAGAACTTGTTTTTATTTTGTCTTTTTTTTATTTGGGGACTTCAGTTATAGCTCAGTTGGTAAAGAATCTGCCTGCAGTGCAGGAGGCCTGGGTTCAGTTCCTGGGTTGGGAAGATCCCCTGGAGAAGGAAATGACAACCTATTCCAGTATTCTTGCCTGGAGAATCCCATGGGCAGAGGAGACTGTCCATGGGGTCACAAGAGTCGGACCTGACTTAGCGACTAAACCACCACCACTTGTTTATTTGCTATTGTTTTTTCTGGACTGCACCACTCTACTTATGGGATCTTATTTTCCAAACCAGGATTGAACCTGGGCTCGTGGCAGTGAAAGTGCCAAACCCTAGCCACTGGATAGCCAGGGAGCTCCCAAGTTTTGGAAATTTTGAACATAAAGTCTATTATGTGCTGTTACTGTTCTGAAGAATAGATAAATTATTGCATAAGCTTGCCATAGTGTCCAGGCTACATTAAGGAACCAAATATTTTCCTGGTTCTCTGGTAACTATCAGGGCAGCTTGTTTTCAGAATTAAATGTTGATTTTATTTTTTAAATTAAAAAGCTTTAGTTTTTAGAGTTTTAAATTTAGTGCAAAATTGATGAGGAAGTACAGAGATTTCTCTCGTACCCATACGTACAGCCTCTCCCACTATCAACATCCCAAACCAGAGTGGTACATTTGTTACAGTAAATGAGCCTACATTGATGTCATTCTCACCTAAAGTCCATAGTTTAGAGTTCACTCTTGCTGTTACACATTCCATGGGTTTTGACAAATATGTAATGACGTGTATCTGCCACTGCCATTATAGTATTGTACAGAATCTTTTCACTACTCTAAAAATCTTCCTGTGCTCTGCCTATTTACTTATCTTTCTCCCTGGCAACCACTAATCTTTTTGCCATAGTTTTGTCTTTGCCAGTTTGTCATTAGTTGGAGTCACACAGTATGTTGCCTTTTCAGGTTGGCTTTTTTCATATAGTAATAAGCATTTTTCCATGTCTTTTCATTGTTTGGTAGCGCCTTTCTTTTTATCTCTGAGTACTGTTCCCTTGTCTCTACATAAGTTTATTTATCCATTCACCTGCTGAAGGTCTTCTTGGTTGCTTCCAAGTTTTGACAGTTATGAATAAGGGTTCTTTCTGTAGAGGACATAAGATTTGAACTCCTTTCACTAGATACAAAGGAGCATGATTGCTGGATCCTATGATAAGAGTGTGTTTAGTTTTGTCAGAAATTGCCAAAATGTCCTCCAAAGGACTCTTATCATTTTGGATTCCAACCAGCAATAAATTAGAGTTCCTGTTGCTCCTCATACTCCCCAGCATTTGTTGTTGTGTTTTGGATTTTAGCTATTCTATAGATGTGTAGTGGTGTGGCATTATTTTAATTTATAGGACCGTAATGATTTCTTGCCATCAAAATATCTTCTTTGGTGGGTATGTTCAGGTCTTTTGCACAACATTAGTTGCATTCATGCGTGCTCAGTCTTGTCTGACTCTTTGCAACCCCATGGACTATAGCCTGCCAGGCTCCTCTGTCCATGGAATTTTCCAGGCAAGAACACTGGAGTGGGTTGCCATTTCCTTTTCCAGGCGATCTTTCCAACCCAGGGATCGAATTCTGTGTCTCTTCCGTCTCCTGCATTGGCAGGCGGATTCTTTACTACTGAGCCACCTGGAAAGCCTGGCACAATATTAGTTGGAAAAAGAACAATAGAACAATATTAGCTGGATTGTTCTTTTTCTTATTGTTGAGTTTTAAGGATTGTTTGTACATTTATTTGACTCCATAGGGTCTTATTTGTGGTGCACACGTTCTTTGTTGCAGCATGCAGGCTTCTCTAGCTGGTTTGTGGTGCACAGGCTCTAGAGTGCAGGCTCTGTAGTTGCGGTGCACAGGCTTAGTTGCCCTGCAGCACGTGGGATCTTAGTTCCTGGACTGAGGATCAGACCCGTGTCCCGTACATTGGAAGGGAGATTCTTAACCACTGGACCACCAGGAAAGTTCCTGAAGCTTTTAATTTTAATGAAGTCCAGGTTATTTACTTCTTTCATGGATTGTGTCTTTGGTGGTGTTGTATGTGAAATGTCTTCACCATACCCAAGGTCAATTAAATTTTCTTGTATGTTATCTTCCAAGAATTTTATAGCTTTGTATTTTACACTTTGGTCATTGATCAGTCCCTCCCTCAGTTATGTCCAGCTCTTTGCTACTCCATGGACTGCAGCACGCCAGGCTTCCCTGTCCTTCACCATCTGGAGCTTGCTCAAACTCATGTCCATTGAGTCAGGGATGCCATCCAACCATCTCGTCATCTGTCATTCCTTTCTGCTCCTGCCTTCAGTCTTTCCCAGTATCAGGGTCTTTTCTAATGAGTCAGCTTTTCTCATCAAGTGGCCAAAGTATTGGAACTTCAGCTTCAGCATCAGTCCTTCTAATGAATATTTAGGACTCATTTCCTTTAGGATTACACCACAGTTCAAAAGCATCGATTCTTCAGTGTTCAGCCTTCTTTATGGTCCCACACTCACATCCATACATAACTACTGGAAAAACCATAGCTTTGACTAGACGGATTTTGTCGGCAAAGTAATATCTCTGCTTTTTAATACATTGTCTAGGTTTGTCATATCTTTTCTTCCAAGGAGCAAGCATCTTTTAATTTCATGGCTGCAGTCATCATCTGCAATGATTTTGAAGCCCAAGAAAATAAAGTCTGTCACTTTTTCCATTGTTGTCCCTTCTATTTGCCATGTAGTGATGGGACCGGATGCTATGATCTTAGTTTTTTGAGTGTTGAGTTATAAGCCAGCTTTTTTCACTCTCCTCTTTCACCTTCATCAAGAAACTCTTTAGTTCCTCTTTGCTTTCTGCCATAAGGGTGGTGTCATCTGCATATCTGAGGTTACTGATATTTCTCCCAGCAATCTTGATTCCAGCTTGTGCTTCATCCAGCCCGGCATTTCGCGTTATGAACTCTGCATATAAGTTAAATAAGCAGGGTGACAATACACAGCCTTGACGTACTCCTTTCCCAATTTGGAACCAGTCTGTTGTTCCATTTCTGGTTCTAGCTGTTGCTTCTTGACCTGCATACAGGTTTCTCAGGAGGTAGGTAAGGTGGTCTGGCATTCCCATCTCTTTAAGAGTTTTCTTAGGACTGTAATCTATTTTGAGTAAATTTTTGTAAAACAGGTAAGATCTGCCTGGATTATTATTATTTTTGCATTTGGGTGTTCAGTTTCCAACACCATATATTGAAAAGATACATCCATTGTATTACTTTTGCTCCCCTTTCAAGATCAGTTGACTGTATTTATGTGGGTCTGTTTCTAGGCTGTCTGTTCTTTTTCATTTATCTGTTTTTCTCTTACTTCTCCAATGCCACATCATCTTTATTATTTTTAAGTCTTGAATGAAGTTGGGTAGTGTCAGTCCTCTGACTTTGTTCTTCTCCTTCTGTATTGAGTTGGACATTCTAGATTGTTTGCTTCTCCATATAAACTCTAGAGTCAATTTAAAAATATCCACAAAATAACTTTCTAGGATTTTGATTGGAATTGGTATTGAGTCTGTAGTTCAGGTTGGGAAGAACAGATAGCTTGACAATATTGGGTCTTCTTATCCATGAACATGGAATATCTTTTTCTTCTTTTACTCCTTTAGTGTCTTTCATCAGAGTTTTGTAGTTTTCTTTGTATGAATCTTATACATAGTTTGTTAGATTTATACCTAAGTATTTCATTTTGTGGGGTGATAATGTAAATTATACTTTTTTAAAAATTTCAGGTACTACTTATTCATTGCTGGTATATGGGAAAGCAGTTGACTTTAGTGTGTTAACCTTGTATCCTGCATCCTTGCTTTAATGGCTTATTAGTTGCAAGTGTTTTTTGTTGATTCCTTTGAATTTTCTATATGACCATATAATTTGTGAACAAAGATAATTTTATTTCTACCTTTCCAGTATGTATACTTTTTCCTTTTCTTGTCTTAATTGTATTAGCTAGAACTTCCAGTATGATTTTGAAAAGCAGAGGTGAGAGGAGCCATCCTTGCTCGTTCTTCATCTTAGCTGGAAAACTCAGAGTTTCTCATTAAGTATGTTAGCTGTATGGTGTTTGTAGATATTCCTTATCAAGTTAAAGATGTTCATCTTCATTTCTAGTTTGTTGATTGTTTTTATTATGAAAGAGCGTTGTATTTTGTCAAATGTTTTTTGTGCATCTATTCATTTGGTTATGTGGTTTTTCTTTAGCCTAACTGTGATGGAGTACATTAATTGATTTTTAAACATTGAAACAGCCTTGCATACTAGGTTAAATTCCACTTGGTCATGGTACATAATTATTTTTATAATTTTTTTTTTCAAATTTAAACTTTTTATTTAGTATTGGAGTATAGCTGATTAACAATATAATGGTAGTTTCAGGTGAACAGTGAAAGGATACAGCCATACATATACATATACATTGTTGGATTTTATTCACTAATATTTTGTTGAGAATTTTTGCATCTGTGTCTCTAAGAGATATTGGTCTATAATATTCTTGTAATGTCTTTGTCTGGTTTTGATAGTGAGGTAATGACTAGTCTCATAGAATGAGTTTGGAAATATTCCCTCTGCCTCTGTCTTCTGTAAGAGATTGTAGAAAATGGATCAAGCCCATGTCCCTTGCACTGGCCGGTGGATTCTTAACCATTGACCACTACAGAAGTCCTGCCTTTTTTATGGTTTGAATTGAACATTTTGTATGATGCCACTTTCTCTCCTTTTTTTAGCATATCAGTTATACTTAAAAAAATTTTTTTAGTGATTGCCTTAGAGTTTGCAGTACACATTTACTTCTAATCTAGTCCACTTTCAAATAAAAAGATAATATTTCACAGGTAATGTGAGTACCTTATAATAATATACTCCTAATTCTTCTTTCCCATTCCTTGTATCATTGATGTCATTCATTTCACTTACGCATACGCTTCCACACAGAAGCCAACATAGTCAAATACATTGCTGCTATTAGTATTTTGAACAAATGATTATCTTTTAGATGAATTAGGAATAAGAGAAACATTTTTATTTTACTCTTATTTATTCATTCTTTGATGCTCTTCCTTTCTTACGTAAATCTGAGTTTTTGGCTTACATAATTCTCCTTCTCTTTAAAGAACTTTTAACATTTCTTGGAAAGTACGTGTACTGGCAACAGATTCCCTCAATTTTTGTTTGAAAAAGTCTATTTCTTTTCACTTAAAAAGACTTTTTTTTTAAGAGCAGTTTAGATTCACGAAAAGATTGAAAAGATTTTCCTACAGTTTGAAGGACGATTTTGAAAGGTACAGGATTTTAGGTTAGTAGTTTTTCTTTCTCAACACTTTAAATACTTCATTCTATTCTTTTCTTGCTAGTATAATTTCTGAGAAGTCGAATGTAATTCTTATCTTTGGTTCTCTATACTTAAGGTATTTTTTCCCTCTAGCATCTTTTAAGATTTTTTTTTTCTCTAGCTTTTATTTTCTAAATTTTGACTCTGATATGGCTAAGTGTAGTTGGTTTTTTTTTTCCCCCCTCTTCTTTCCACCCCCTGCCACCTCCCCATTATTCTCTCTATCTTTTCTGTTTCCTGGATCTGTGGTTTGGTTTCTGACATTAATTTAGAGAAATTATTACTCTTTATTGCTGTAAATACTGTTTCTTTCTTTTTTAAAAAATACTTATTTATTTGGCTGCATCAGGTCTTAGTTGTAGCACACAGGATCTTTCCTTACAGCATAAGGGCTCTTTGTTGTGGTGCTCGAGCTTAGTTGCCCCTTTTCCAACCAGGGCTCAAACCCATGTCTCCTGCATTGGAAGGTAGATTCTTAACCATTGGACCACCAGGGAAGCCCCTGCTTCTGTTTCTTCTTGTCTTTCTGGTATTCCTTTTGTATGTACTTAATGCCTTTTGTCAATGGCACCCCACTCCAGTACTCTTGCCTAGAAAATCCCATGGATGGAGGAGCCTGGTAGGCTGTGGCCCATGGGATCACAAAGAGTCGGACACGACTGAGCGACTTCATTTTGACTTTTCAGTTTCATGCATTGGAGAAGGAAATGGCAACCCACTCCAGTGTTCTTGCCTGGAGAATCCCAGGGACGGGGGAGCCTGGTTGGCTGCCGTCTATGGAGTCGCACAGAGTCTAACACGACTGAAGCGACTTAGCAGCAGCAGCAATGCCTTTTGTACTTTTTTCACAGTTCTTGGATATTTTGTTCTGTTTTGTTTTTGCTTTTTTCTTATTTTTTGTCTTCTCAGTTTTGGAAGTTTCTAGTGTCATATCCTCAAGCTCAGAGATTCCTTTCTCAGCTGTGTCTAATTGTGAGCCCACCAAAGACATTATTTCTGTTAGTGTTTTTGATCTCTAGCATTTCTATTTCTTTAGAACTTCCATCTCCCTGCTTGTGTTATCCATCATTAGATGTTATTGTTGTTGTTCAGTTGCTAAGTTGTGTTCGACTCCTTGCAACCCCCTGGACTGCAGCATAACAGGCTTCCCTGTCCTTTACTCTCTCCCAGAGTTTGTTCAAATTCGTGTCCATTGAGTCGGTGATATCTTCCAACCATCTCATCCTTTGTCGCCCTCTTCTCCTCCTGCATTCAATCTTTCCCAGCGTCAGGGTCTTTTTCAGTGAGCAGGCTCTTTGCATCAGGTAGTCAAAGTGTTGGAGCTTCAGTTTTTAGAAAGGTTACTGATCTGATAATTCTAACATTTGTGCCATATCCTCCCATATCTGATTCTGGTTTTGATTCTTGTTCAGTCTCTTTAAATAGTGTTTTCTGCCTTTTAGTATCCCTTGCAATTTTTTGTTGAAAGGTAGACATGACGTCCTGGGTAAAAGGAACTGTGATAAATAGACCTTTAATAATGCAGTGATGAGGTAAGAGCAGAGGAGAAACATTCTTTAGTCCTATGATTAAATCTTACTCTTTTGGTGAGCTAGTACTCCCGGGCAGAGCTTCACTGGTGCTTCTCAAGTTTTCTTACCCCCTTAGGTGGGACAGGATGACTGGAAGGGCTGGAGTTAGGCATTTCCCTTAGGTTAGGCTCTGATAAAACCCTAGCAGGTTAAGTTCTGGATAAAACAGTTTCTCCTGAGAGCAGGTTTTGTTAAGAAGAACCAGAGTATGCCAGCATATTTCAGAATGGTTTCTTTTCCCCTCCCCTTGCCAAAAGCTTGAGGGGATTTTTCCCTGATATTCACTTTTAGGACCTTGTATAGCTCCTAGAGGTAAGACTCACAAAAGCGTGAAGGTCCCCCTATGACGAGGTCTTCCTGGAATTTTAAACTCTCAAACCTTTTCACACTGAGCTTCCAGCACTTCCTCAGTTACAGTTCAGGTTTTCCTCCCCCAGCACTGGTTGCCAGAGGTGATTTCTTCTTTTGGGTTTCTGCACTGATAAGTTGTGATTTTCTGCCTGTCTCCAATTTTTCAGCAGTGGTTTACTATTTGTCCTCACTTCTCTGGTGGATCTGAGGAGAATTGGTGATCTCCAGTTCCCAGCTTTTTACTTGTGGTCTTAGGATGGGATGTCAGCTTCTAAGATGTTTACATGTGTGACCAGATATCAGAAATCCTCTTGGTGATTTTATTTCCAACATAAAAGGTTGTTATTTTTAAGATGTAAAAGCAATCTGTGCCGTTTGTGGACATATGCTTTCATTGCTCTTGGGTAAATACCTGTAAATAAAATGGCTGCATCATATGGTAAATGGAGAATTTTAAAAGAAACTGCCAGTTTTCTAAAATCTCTGTACCATTTTATATTCCCATCAACTGTGTGAGAGTTCCAGTTGCTCCATATCCTTACTAACATTTGTTATATTTCATCTTTTCAATTTTAGCTATTCCAGTGGTTGTGTAGTAGTGTCTTATTGTGGTTTTAATTAATATTTCCCTAATGGCTATTGATGTAAAGTCCTTATTTGCCATTTGTATTATCTTCCCTTGATGAAGTGTCTGTTCATACCTTTTGCCAACTGGAGGAAGTTGTTTATCTTCTAAGTGAATTTTAAGAGTTTTCATATATTCCATGTTTAAGTCTTTGGTGGATATATGTTTTGCATACTCTCCCAGTCTGTGGCTTGCCTTTTTTTTTAAAAAAAAATTAATTTATTTATTTATGGCTGCACTAGGTCTTTGTTGCTATGTGTAGCTGTATCTGGTTGCAGAGATCAGGGACTACTCTCTAGCTGTGGTGCACGGGTCTCTCATTGTGGTGGCTTCTCTTGTTGCAGAGCACAACCTCTAGGCTCATGGGCTTCAGTAGTTGCAGCACAGGGGCTCATTAGTTGTGGCTTGCAGACCCTAGAGCGTGCAGGTTTCAGAAGTTGTGGCTTAGTTGCTCTACGGCATGTGAAATCTTCCCGGACCAGGGATTGAACCCATGTCCCCTTCATTGGCAGGAGGATTCTTATCCACCGCTCCACCAGGAAAGTTCTGTGATTTGCCTTTTTATTTTTTGAAGAGCATAAGTTTTAAATTTCAATGGATTCCAGTTTGTTGAATTTTTCTTTTACAGTGTATGGCTTTTTTAATGACTTACTTAAGATGTTGCAGAATTCAAGGACATTATGATTATCTTCTAGAAGTTTTATAACTTTAACTTTTACATTTAGATATTTTGATCCATTTTGAGTTAAAAATTTTGTTTACGTAATGAGATAAGGGTAAAGGTTCTATTTTTAATTAATTGATTAGTTATTGGTATATGGGTGTCTACTTTTTTTTAGCAATATTTATTATAGAGGTTATTTGTTCCCCCTTGAATTTCTAGACTCTTTCTGTTGTATTTTGAGTCTTGAAATCAGGTAGTGTGAGGGCTCCATACTTGTTCTTTTTAAAATTATTTTGGTCCCTTTAATTTTCATTTTAAAATCTGCTTGTCAATTTCTATAGAAAAGCCTAATGATGTTGTTATAGGAATTGCATTGACTCCATTGGGGAGA
This sequence comes from Bos taurus, assembly GCF_002263795.3. Classification (NCBI taxonomy): domain Eukaryota; kingdom Metazoa; phylum Chordata; class Mammalia; order Artiodactyla; family Bovidae; genus Bos; species Bos taurus. Next base: position 38,907,506 of record NC_037346.1, on the reverse strand, counting down.
GCAATATTGAGGTTTACCATTCATGAAGAACATACATTTCTCCCTTTATTTAGATCTTCCTTAGTTTCTCTCAGCAGATTTTAACTTGTTCTAGAGAGGAATTTTCTTTTCTTCTGCAGACAGAATACAGCTAGGTCATCTTTTTTAAAAAATTGTGGTAAAATTCACAAAACAAAATTTATCGTCTTAACCATTTATAAACGTAGAGTTCATTGGTACATGTTTACCTTGTAGAACAATCATTCCTACTATCCATCTCCACGATTCTGTCTTGCAAAACCAAAACTCAGTGCACATTGAATAATAACACCCATTTCCCCTATCCCTCAGCCTCTGGCAACTACGATTATACTTTCTGTCTATGAATTTGACTACTCTAGGTACTTTATATAAGTGGAATCTTCCAGCATTTGTCATTTCATGACCAACTTAACTTCAGTAACGTCTCTAAGGTTCATCCATGTTGCGGCGTGTTTCGTTTTAAAGGAAATGTAGTTTGTATACTTTATCAATAGACACTTGGTTTGTCTCCAACTTTTACCTATTGTGTATAATGCTGAAATGAACATAAGTGTATAAATATCTCTTTCAGACTCTGTTTTAATTCTTTTGGATATATACTCCAAAATGAATGGCTTGATCATACGCTGATTCTATTTTTACTTTTTTTACCATACTGTTTTCTGTACAGGCTGTACCATTTTTCATTCCCACTGATAGTATACAAGGGTTCCAATTACTCCATACCCTTGCTAGCATGTATTATTTTCTTTTTTTGGTAATAACCATCCTAATAGGTCTGAAGTGGTAACTCATTGTGGTTTTGACTTGTATTCCCTTAATGATTAGTCATACTAAGTATCTTTTCATTCACTTATTGGCCAATTGTGTATCTTGGAGAAATGTCTGTTTAAGTTCTTTGCCATTTTGAATTGGATTGTTTGTTTGTTGTAGAGTGTAGGAGTTCTTCATATACTCTGAATATTAACCCCTTGTCAGATATATTATGCAGATACTTTCTTTCATTCTGTAGGTTGGCTTTTCACTTGGTTGATTGTGTATTTTTGTTGTTTGTTTGGCCCCACTGCATGGCTTTTGGGATCTTAGTTCCCTGACCAGGGATTGAACCTGGCTTTCAGCAGTCCTAACCACTGGAATTCTCTGTGTCCTTTGATGCACAAAAGTTTACCATTCATGAAGAATATACATTAAATTTTGATGATATCTAATTTGTCTATTTTTCCTTTTGCTGCCTGTGCTTTTGGAATTATTGCCAAATCCAATGTCATGAAACTTTTCTCTTTTATTTTCTTCTAAGAGTTTTATAGTGTTAGTTCCACATTTAGGTCCATTTTATAGCATTAATTCCCACATTTTGATTCATTTTTGTATATGGTATAAAGGATCTAACTTCGTTCTTTTGCATATGGATATCTGGTTTCCCAAATACTATTTTTTGAAGACTGCCCCGAGGTCCAACCAGTCCATCCTAAAGGAGACCAGTCCTGGGTGTTCATTGGAAGGACGGATGTTGAAGCTGAAACTTCAATACTTTGGCCACCTGATGCGAAGAACTGACTCACTTGAAAAGACCCTGATGCTGGGAAAGATTGAGGGCAGGAGGAGAAGGGGACAACAGAGGATGAGTTGGTTGGATGGCATCACCGACACAATGGACATGGGTTTGGGTGGACTCCAGGAGTTGGTGATGGACAGGGAGGCCTGGCGTGCTGTGGTTCATGGGGCTGCAAAGAGTCAGACATGACTGAGCAACTGAACTGAACTTTCCCCATTGAATGAGTGAATGGTCTCAGCACTCTTGTTGAAAATTGTTTCCGCACGTCGAAGAGTTTATTTCTGGGCTCTTCATTCTATTCTGTTGGTCTGTATGTCTGTCTTAATGCCAGTACCACACTTTTTGGCATTAACACTAGCTTTATTAGGGACTTCCTTGTAGCTCAAATGGTAAAGAATCTGCCTGTGATGCAGGAGACCAGGGTTTTGATCCCTGCCTCAGGAAGATCCTCTGGAGAAGGGAATGGCAATCCACTCCAGTATTCTTGCCTGGAGAATTCCATGGACAGAGAAGCCTGGCAGGCTGCAGTTTGTGGGGGTCACAAAGAGTCAGACTTGTAGCTTTATTATCAGGAAATGTGAGACTTCCAAATTTGTTCTTTTTTCAAGATTGTTTTGGCTCTCTAGGGTTCTTCGAGATTCTGTATGAATTTTGGGGTGGGTTTTTAAGTTTCTGTAAAAAATGCTGTTGGGCATTTGAGAGGGATTGCACTAATCTATATTTTAGGAATCAGTGAACTAAAATGAATGGAAATGGATTATTTTAATTCAGATGACCATTGTATCTACTACTGTGGGCAAAAATGCCTTAGAAGAAATGGAGTAGCCCTCATAGTCAACAAAAGAGTCTGAAATGCAGTACTCTGGTGCATTCTCAAAAATGACAGCATTATCTCAGTTTGTTTCCAAGGCAAACCATTCAATATCACAGTAATCCAAGTCTATGTCCCAACCACTAATGCTGAAAAGCTGAAATTGAACTGTTCTATGAAGACCTACAGAACCTTCTAGAGTGAACACCAAAAAAATGTCCTTTTCATCATAGGGGACTAGAATGCAAAAATAGAAAGTCAAGAGCTACCTGGAATTACAGGCAAATTTGGCCTTGGAGTACAAAGTCTGGAGAGGGGAAAAGCAGGCTTACTTAGTACTGTATACTTACTGCAAAATTCAGATTTAAATTGAAGAAAGTAGGGAAAACCACTAGGCTATTCAGTTATGACTTAAGTCCCTTACATTTATACAATGGAAGGGACAAATAGATTCAAAGGATTAGATCTGATAGAGTGCCTAAATAAATATGGACAGAGGTTTGTAACGTTTTACAGGAGGTGGTGATCAAAACAATCCACACAAAAAGGAAATGCAAAAAGGCAAAATGATTGTCTGAGGAGGCCTTACAAGTAGCTGAGAAAAGAAGAGAAACAAAAGGCAAAGAAGAAAGGGAAATATATGCCCATCTGAATGCAGAGTTCCAGAGAATAGCAAGGAGAGATAAGAAAGCCTTCCTCAGTGAACAATGCAAAGCAATAGAAGAAAACAATAGAATGGGAAAGACTAGAGGTTGTTGAAATATTAGAGATACCAAGGGAACATTTCATGCAAAGATGGGCATAATAAAGGACAGAAACGATATGGAACTAACAGAAGCAGAAGAGATTAAGAAGAGGTGGCAAGAATACACAGAAGAACTATACAAGATCTTAATGACCCGGATAACCACGATGGTGTGATCACTTACGTAGAGCCAGACATCCTGGAGTGTGAAGTCAAGTGGGCCTTAGGAAGCATCACCACGAACAAAGCTAGTGGAGGTGATGGAATTGCAGCTGAACTATTTAAAACCTGAGAGATGATGCTGTGAAAGTGCTGCACTCAATATGCCAGCAAATTTGGAAAACTCAGCAGTAGCCGCAGGACTACAAAAGGTCAGTTTTCATTCCAGTCCCAAAGAAGGGCAATGCCAAAGAATGTTCAAACTACCACACAATTGCACTCATCTCACATGCTAGCAAGATAATGCTCAAAATCCTTCAAGCTAGGCTTCAACAGTACATGAACGGAGAACTTCAAGATGTACAAGCTGGATTTAGAAAAAGCAGAGAAACAAGAGGTCAAATTGCCTACACCCATTGGATCACAGAAAAAGCAAGAGAATTCCAGAAAGAGATCTATTTCTGCTTCATTGACTACACCAAAGCCTTTGACTGTGTGGATCACAACAAACTGGAAAATTCTTCAAGAGATGGGAATACCAGGCCTCCTTACCTGCCTCCTGAGAAACCTGTGTGCAGGTTCAAGAAACAACAGTTAGAACCAGACATGAAACAATGGACTGATTCCAAATTGGGAAAGGAGTACATCAAGGCTGCATATTGTTACCCTGCTTATTTAACTTATATGCAGAGTATATCATGCAAAATGCTGGACTGAATGAAGCTCAATCTGGAATCAAGATTGCAGGGAGAAATATCAATAACCTCAGATATGCAGATGACACCACCCTTATGGCAGAAAGTGAAGAGGAACTAAAGAGCCTCTTGATGAAGGTGAAAGAGGAGAGAGAAAAGGCTGGCTTACAGCCAAGAAAACCAAGATCATGATCCGTTCCCATCACTTCATGGCAAATAGATGAGGAAACAGTGGAAACAGTGACAAGGGTTTTCTTGGGCTCCAAAATCACTGCTTATGGACTATGCCCATGAAATTAAAAGATGGTTGCTCCTTGGAAGAAAAGCTGTGACCAACCGAGACAGCATATTAAAAAGCAGAGACATTACTTTGCCAACAAAGGTCCGTATAATCAAAGCTATAGTTTTTCCAAAAGTCATATATGGATGTGAGAGTTGGACCATAAAGAAGGCTGAGTTCCAAAGAATTGATGTTTTTACCAATACTGTGGTATTGGAGAAATTTCTTGAGAGTCCCTTGGACTGCAAGGAGATCCAACCAGTCAGTCCTAAAGGAAATCAGTCCTGAATTATCATTGGAAGGACTGATGCTGAAGCTGAATCTGTAATACTTTGGCCATCTGATGTGAAGAGGCAACTCTTTCCCTGTTGCTGGGAAAGATTGAAAGCAGAAGAAGGGAACAACAGAGGATGAGATGGTTGGATGGCATCACCGACTTAGTGTACATGAGTTTGAGCAAGCTCCAGGAGATGGTGAAGGACAGGGAAGCCTGGCGTGTTGGCAGTCCATGGGGTTGCAAAGAGTTGGTCTTGACCGAGCGACTGAACAACAACATAGATTTCCTTTGGTAGTAAAGAATCCGCCTGCAATGTGGGAGACCTTGGTTCGATCCCTGGGTTTGGAAGATCCCCTTAAGGAGGGCGTGACAGTTCACTCCCGTATTATTGCCTCGAGCATCCCCATGGACAGAAGGGCCTGGTGGGCTGAGTTGGACATGACTTAATGACTAAGCGCAGCACACAGGTTTGTGGCAATCTTAACAGTATTGTCTTGTAATCCACGAACAGGGGCTTCTCAGGTGGCTCAGCGGTAAAGAATCCATCTGCTAATGCAGGAGGTGTGGGTTCGATCCCTGAGTCAGAAAGATCCCTGGAGAAGGAAGTGACAACCCACTCCAGTATTCTTGCCTGAAAAATCCCATAGACAGAGGAGCCTGATGGGCCATAGTCTATGGGTTGCAAAGAGTCAGACATGACTGAACGCATGCATACCCACACACGCACACAATCTTTGAACAAAGGATGTCTTTCCATTTATCTTTGTGTTTTTTAAAGTTCTTTGAACATGGTTTTGTAGTTTTTTGTGTACAAGTCTTCCACCTCTTTGGTTAAATTTTTTCGTATTTTGATTTTTTGATGCTATTGCAAGTGGAACAGTTTTATAAGTTTCCTTTTGAGATTGTTTACTCTTAGAGTATAGAAATGCAGCTGATTGTTTTAATTGATTTTTTTATCCTGCAACATTACTGAATTCATTTATTAGTTCTAACGTGTATATGTATATAACCTTTAGGGTTTTCTACATACAAGATTATTTCATCTGCAAACAGATAATTTTACTTTTTCCTTTCCAATTGAAGGCCTTGTATCTATTTTTGTTGCCTAGTTACTCTAGCTAGAACTTCTAGTCCTGTGTTGAATAGAAGTGGCAAAATCAGGCATCCTTATTCCTCATCTTAGGGGGAGAGCTTTCAGTCTCTCACTAAGCAAGGTCATCTTGGTCCTGTTGAATCTCCCCCCGCTGCCCCCAATTTGCCCTTCTTTCTAGTTTGTAGCCCTGTTAGAGGTTTTTGCTAAGATTTTTCCTTTCTTTCTTGGCCCTGAAATCCAACTTCTAGTTGTCTACCATCATAAAACTACTGTAATATAGGAGGCAGTAAATATCTTGAGGGGAAGTTGAATGAAGAATGTTAGACTTTATCTATTATTCCATTTTTCTGGCCATATGAAGACTGACTGCTTTGGTAGTCCTGAATTCCAAGTTTTATCTCCTCAGCCTAGTGAAATTATTGCAAGCTTTATTACTCTGCTTTCTCTGTTGGCCTCTATGTTCTGCTTAGAAGTCAGCAAATGCCAACAAGGGAATAAAGAGCCCGTGAATCTAGAGCTGATCTGTGTGTGACTCACATTCAAACACTTATTTTTAAAAATTCAGTATTTACGGTTATTCTAATACTAGCTAAGCTGCTAAATAGCCAGAGTGGAAGTCTAGATGCATCGTTTTTTTTCCTTTGTACTTCTCTGTTTGTTGTTGTTTCGTTGCTGAGTTGTGTCCAACTCTTGTGACCACATGGACCATAGCCTGCCAATCTCCTCTGTCTTTGGAATTTTCCAAGCAAAATACTGGAGTGAATTAGATTCATCATTTTAAAATGTGAAATATATTTACTTATGAAATCTGTAGCAGAAGGTGATATTTTACTTGATTGTGTAAGTTCAGCGGTTTACTGGCCAGATACAGATGATCATTTGGGCTTTCCAGGTAGTACTAAAGGTATTAATGGCACTAAAGTACTTAAAGTACTAAAGGTGCAGGAGACATGAGAGCTGTGAGTTTGACCCCTGGGTCAGGAAGATCCCCCCCAAAAAAGGAAATGGCAAACCCACTCCAATATTCTTGCCTGGAGAATTCCATGGACAGAGGAGCATGGCAGGCTACAGTCCATGGGGTCGCAGAGAGTCGGACACAACTGAGTTGAGGTGTGCGTGCGTGCTCACACCCACACACACACACACACATGATCATTAGGAAGTGTTTTAAAATGATGGTTTAATGATTTGAAGATTGTTATTAAAGTGTAAAATACTTTCAAAAACATTGCACAGGAACAATTTTTAAAATGAACAATTATAGGTTGTGTTCTTGACATGGTGTTTAATATATTGTTTTGCCTGTCTTTTAATATTACAAAAGAAATACATGCTTGTTGTAATAAAATCCAACAATAGAAAATATGAGATGTGAAAGTCTTCTTCCCTCACTTTATTATACCAGGTGGTACTACCCCACTAGTCTCAGAAGTAACCCTTATTAATAATCTGATGTGAATTCTTTTTTATACATGCAAGTTTTTTCCTGTAGTTACAGAAGTTAGATTATGATATATATGCATAATGTTTTACAACTTGCTTTTTTTTAATTTATTTTTTAATTGAAGGATAATTGCTTAACATAATTTTGCTGTTTTCTCTCAGACCCCAACATGAATTAACCATAGATATACATATGTCCCCTTCCTCTTGAACATCCCTCCCATCTCCTCTCCACAACTTGCTTTTTTTTTAAGCTAATATGGTATACATCTCTTTTCTTATTTTTGGCTGTGTCGGGTCTTCCTTGTGGCCCTCAGGATCTTTGTTGTGGCATGCGGAATCTTTTATTGAGGCCTCTCTAGTTGTGGCACACAGGTCCCAGAATTCTTAGGCTCTATAGTTGAGGCACACCGTCTCTCTAGTTGTGGCTCATTGGCTTTCTAGTTGCAACTCATGGGCTTTGTTGTCACTTGGCATGTGGAATCATAGTTCCCTGACCAGGTATCAAGCCTGAGCCCTGTGCTTTGGAATCATGGGGTCTTAACCACTGAACTGCCAATGTGCTAAGTCACTTCAGTTGTGTCCAGCTCTTTATGATCCCACGGACTATACCCCACCAGGCTACTGTGGCCACGGATTCTCCAGGCAAGAATACTGGAGTGGGTTGCCATTCCCTTCTCCAGAAGATCTTCCTGACCCAGGGAGTGAACCCTTGTCTCTTAGTTTAGGTCTTTCATATTAGCAGGTGGATTCTTTACCACTAGCACCACAGGGAAGTCCTGTGTTATACTAACTATACTGAGTATGAGATGTCTACTCTTCTATCCTGTCTTCCTTGAAAAGGTGAAAGTGAGATCATTTCAAGTAGAAACTAAAACTTTCTCGTACCTTTTAGTCCAGATATATTACCTGTTGATACTTTTTTTATTTTGGCCATGCTACATGGCTTGTGGGATCATAGTTCTCCAACCAGGGATTGAGCTCAGGCCCTCAGCAGTGAAAGCTGGACTCCTGACCACTGAACTGCCAGGGAATTCCCTGCAGATCGTGTTTTGGGTGCTTTGACAACTGTAAGCAATTCAGAGACAGTTTTGGAAAGTATGTTTTTTTTTTTCTCTCCCAATATTTTGCAATTTTCTATTTTAATTGAATTTTACTCTGAAGGTATATATATTCTAACATTTAAGCACTGGTTCCAAACCTACATTATGTGGCTGCTTTATAAACATTTAGCATTTTTGGTTTATTTGAGTCTTTTTTTCTTTTTCCCCTCTTTGGTCATGCTGTGTGGCTTTTTGGATCTTAGTTCCCCAACTAAGGATCAAACCCAGGCTCACATCAGTGACAGCACCGAGTCCTAACCACTAAACCACCAAGGAATTTCCTATTTAAATCTTGCTGATGTGTAAATAAGTATTTATTTATGTTAATTATGTTAGAGGCACCTGCATACCTTTGATTATTGTGGAACTGCAAGTAATGTGCAGAAAGTTCCCCTCTATCTCTCAGGTTCTGCTTGCTTTTCAGATAAATTAGTTAAGGAAGTTTATTATTTATTTGAAACCTTTCTGTCCCCAGTGTCAAAGTTTTGTTTTGTTTTGTTTTGTTTCTTAAGTGGCCGTTGTGTAGTCTTTCAGGTTTTTATTTAATATTGATTTTTAAGTGGTAAGTGTGAAAGCATGTCTGAAGTATCCTTTATCTACAAGAAACTTAAAAGCAATTGCAAAAAGAATAGAGATAAACAGATGACATATTCTTCAAGAGAACTTATATATGGTATTAACAATAAAATAAAACGTCACATTTTTAATTCCTTATCTTGTTGGGATTTCTGAGTGTATCTGTGAACTGTATTCTGCTTTCTGTACAGAATGGATCTTTTTTTTTTTTTTTGGCAGCACCATGGCTTGTGGGATCTCTCAGTTCCTGACCAGGGATTGAAAGCCATGGCAGTGAAAGTGCCAAATCCTAACCACTAGACCACCAGGGAACTCCCAGAATGGATCCATTTTAAAATAAGTAGTCTTCGGGAGTTCCCTGGTAGCCTAGTGGTTGGGATTTCGGGCTTTTACTGATGTGGTCCAGGTTCAGCCCCTGGTAACTGAGAACTCATTTGGGAAACTGAGATCCTACAAGACCTGCTGTGTGGCAAGAAAGTAAACTGGAGTCAGACTGAATAAATCTTAGAAGGAACAAATGATAGCTTTAGCCAACTCTTTTATTCCTTTTTAGTACAAATCAGAGATAAAGAACATGAAGTTTGCAATTGTACATGCTTGAATTTTTTCACTTTCACTTTAATTGGTTTTGAATGATAGTGAAAGACTGATGAGCTGAGAAAAGAAGATAAAATAGCTGAGAAAACAAGAGAGGCCAAAGGCAAAGGAGAAAAGGAAAGATATATCCATCTGAATGCAGAGTTCTAAAGAACAGCAAGGAGAGATAAGAAAGCCTTCCTCAGTGATCAATGCAAAGAAATAGAGGAAAACAATAGAATGGGAAAGACCGGATATCTCTTCAAGAAAATTAGAGATACCAAGGGAACATTTCATGCAAGTTCAGTTCAGTTCAGTCGCTCAGTCGTGTCCCACTCTTTGCAACCCCATGAATCTCAGCATGCGATTCATGTCCATCACCAACTCCTGGAGTTCAGTCAGACTCACGTCCATCGTGTCAGTGATGCCATCTAGTCATCTCATCCTCTGTCATCCCCTTCTCCTCCTGCCCCCAATCCCTCCCAGCATCAGAGTCTTTTCCAGTGAGTCAACTCTTTGCATGACGTGGCCAAAGTACTGGAGTTTCAGCTTTAGCATCATTCCTTCCAAAGAACACCCAGGGCTGATCTCCTTCAGAATGGACTGGTTGGATCTCCTTGCAGTCCAAGGGACTCTCAAGAGTCTTCTCCAACACCACAGTTCAAAAGCTTCCAGTCTTCAGCGCTCAGCTTTCTTCACAGTACAACTCTTACATCCATACATGACCCTTGGAAAAACCATAGCCTTGACTAGACGGACCTTTGCTGGCTAAGTAGTGTCTCTGCTTTTCAATATGCTATCTAGGTTGGTCATAACTTTTCTTCCAAGGAGTAAGCATCTTTTAATTTCATAGCTGCAGTCACCATCTGCAGTGATTTTGGAGCCCCCAAAAATAAAGTCTGACACCATTCAATATCACAGTAATCCAAGTCTATGCCCCAACCAGTAACACTGAAGAAGCTGAAGTTGAACGGTTCTATGAAGACCCACGAGACCTTTTAGAACTAACACCCAAAAAAGATGTCCTTTTCATTATAGGGGACTGGAATGCAAAAGTAGGAAGTCAAGAAACGCCAGGAGTAACAGGCAAATTTGGCCTTGGAATACAGAATGAAGCAGGGCAAAGACTAATAGAGTTTTGCCAAGAAAATGCACTGGTTATAGCAAACACCCTCTTCCAACAACACAAGAGAAGACTCTACACATGGACATCACCAGATGGTCAACACCGAAATCAGATTGATTATATTCTTTGCAGCCAAAGACGGAGAAGCTCTATACAGTCAACAAAAACAAGACCAGGAGCTGACTGTGGCTCAGATCATGAACTCCTTATTGCCAAATTCAGACTTAAATTGAAGAAAGTAGGGAAAACCACTAGACCATTCAGGTATGACGAAATCAAATCCCTTATGATTATACAATGGAAGTGAGAAATAGATTTAAGGGACTAGATCTGATAGATAAGAGTGCCTAATTTCATGCAAAGACAGGCACAATAAAGGGCAGAAATGGTATGAACCTAACAGAAGCAGAAGAGATTGAGAAGAGGTGGCAAGAATACACAGAAGTATAACACAAAAGATCTTAATGACCCAGATAACCATGATGGTTGATCACTCACCCATAGCCAGGCATCTTGGAGTATGAAGTTAAATGGGCCTTAGGAGGTATCACTGTGAACAAAACTAGTGGAGGTGATGGAATTCCAGCTGAGCTATTTCAAATCCTAAAAGATGGTGCTGTTAAAGTGCTGCAGTTAGTATACCAACAAATTTGGAAAACTCAGGCCACAGAATTGGAAAAGGCAGTTTTCATTCCAGTCCTAGAGAAAGGCAATGCCAAAGAATGTTCAAACTACTGTGCAGTTGCCCTCATCTCACATGCTAGCAAAGTAATGCTCAAAATTCTTAAAGTGAGGCTTCAATAGTTTGTGAACCGAGAACTTCCAGATGTTCAAGCTGGGTTTAGAAAAGTCAGAAGAACCAGAGATCAGATTGCCAACATCCGTTGGCTCATAGAAAAAGCAAGAGAGTTCCAGAAAAAGATCTACTTCTGGTTTTTTGATTACACCAAAAGCTTTTGACTGTGTGGATCACAACAAACTGTGGAAGATTCTTCAAGAGATGGAAATACCAGACCACCTTACCTGCCTCCTGAGAAATCTGTACGCAGGTCAAGAATCAACAGTTAGAACCAGACATGGAACAGTGGACTGGTTCCATATTGAGAAAGAAGTACATGAAGAGTGCATATTGTCACTCTGCTTATTTAACTTCTATGCAGAGTACATCATGCAAAATGCTGGGTTGGATGAACCATAAACTGGAATTAAGATTGCAGGGAGAAATATCAGTAACTTCAGATTACTGATAAAATCTGAGTTTAAATTGGTAAAATCAGATAATCACTGCAGATGATGACTGCAGCCATGAAATTAAAAGATGCTTGCTCCTTGGAAAAAAAGCTATGACCAACCTAGACAGAATATTAAAAAGCAGAAACACTGTTTTACTGATAAAGGTCTGTATAGTCAAAGCTATGGTTTTTCCAAACTAGTTATGTGTGGATGTGAGAGTTGGACCATGAAGAAAGCTGAGCGCCGAAGAATTAGTGCTTCTGAACTGTGGTGTTGGAAGACTTGAGAGTCCCTTGGACAGCAAGGAGATAGACCAGTGAATTCTAAAGGAAATCAGTCCTAAATATTCATTGGAAGGACTGATGCTGAAGCTGAAGCTCCAACACTTTGGCCACTTGATTCGAAGAACTGACTCATTGGAAAAGACCCTGATGCTAGGAAAAATAGAAGGGAGGAAGAGAAGGGGGCAACAGAGGATGATATGGTTGGATGGTATCACCGACTCGATAGACATGAGTTTGAGTAAGCTCCGGGGGTTGATGGACAGGAAAGCCTCGTGTGCTGCAGTCCACGGGGTGGCAGAGTTGGACACCTCCTGAGTGACTGATTGAAAGACTAATGAATAGTTTTTTCCATATGGCTATGTACAAATATAAAGTATATGAGTGTATCATAGTTTAAAAGTTTTATTTGGGGACTTTCCTGGTGGTGCAGTGGATAATCATCCACCTGCCAATGCAAGGGACTTGGTTTTGATCCCTGGTCTGGGAAGATTCCACATGCCGAGGGATAACTAAACCTGCGCACCACCAACTACTGAGCCCTTGAGCACGAGGGCCCACGCATCCCAGCTTGTGAGCCCACATGGTACGACTACTTAAGTACGTACGCCTAGAGCCTGTGTTCTGCAACAAGGGAAGCTACTGCAGTGAGACGCTCATGTCCTGCAAGGAAAAATAGCCCCCATTCACCGCAACTAGAGAATGCCAGTGTGCAGCGACAAGGACCTAGTGCAACCAAGAATAAACTAATTTTAAAAAAGCCAGCAAAACTCATGGAAACATTATAAAAATAATAAATGAAAAAATCATCTGTATTTGGCGAGTTTTAAAACATTAAACAGCTTCAAGGTGATATAGATTGCTTTAGTGACTATTAATTTAAGCATTTAGATGATGTATTGTTTGATTATACAAGGTATATTTGTCTTCCTGTTAGGTTTCCTAGCCTTCTGACCAGGTGCAACCAAGGGTATCATTTTTCTTAAGAATGATAATGTTAATAGTAATGATAATAAAAACAATGAGTTCATTGTTTACTTTGTGCTAGGCACTAAATACAGAACCATACAGATACTCCTCCTTACAGAGAGGTTACTTTTAGGTCATAAAATTGGCTCCTAGGGTCCATGCCCTTAAATCACAGCCTGTCATTAATTTAACCATACCATATTTTAATTATATGTTTGTGTCTGTGCTGCTTCCTATTAGAATCTAAGTTCCTTAAGGTCTAAGAGCCATGATTCATTCTTTTTCATGTGTAGTCTTCCATGGTGTCTGACATATAGTTGGTGTTCAGTAAATTTTTATTGAGTGAACTAAAGCAGAGTCTAAAAGAATAGAGTAAGTCTGTCATATTTGTTAGGCATGAATTTCTTCATATGCTTATTTATTGACTTTATGTGTAACAAAATTATATTTGGGATTATTTTTCATTAGCTTTAATTTGTATTTTACTTCCTTTTGAGGAATACAATCAAGATGTCTTGTACCCAATACAAAATAAAAAGTTTAAAGTTAATTAAAAAAGGATAGTTACTAATTGTAGAGATTCTGTATGGTGTTTTACTATTAAGGAAACGGAGAACATAAAAATTGTAAATTATATACTTTTTAGATTAAATGGAGAGAAAAATGATTCCATAGTATTATATAATACTGTATTATGTGCTATTGTTTTTTCCAGTTTTATTGAAGTATAATTAGTAAAAGCTATCTATTTTTAAGGTATGTAATTTGATGTTTTGATATACATGTACATTCAATTCAGTTCAGTCGCTCAGTCGTGTCCCACTCTTTGTGACCCCATGAATCGCAGCACGCCAGGCCTCCCTGTCCATCACCAACTCCCAGAGTTCACTCAGACTCACGTCCATCGAGTCAGTGATGCCATCCAGCCATCTCATCCTCTGTCGTCCCCTTCTTCTCCTGCCCCCAATCCCTCCCAGCATCAGAGTCTTTTCTAATGAGTCAACTCTTCGCATGAGGTGGCCAAAGTACTGGAGTTTCAGCTTCAGCATCATTCCTTCCAAAGAACACCCAGGGCTGATCTCCTTCATAATGGACTGGTTGGATCTCCTTGCAGTCCAAGGGACTCTCAGCAGTCTTCTCCAACACCACAGTTCAAAAGCATCAATTCTTCAGCACTCAGCTTTCTTCGCAGTCCAACTCTCACATCCATACATGACCACTGGGAAAACCATAGCCTTGACTAGACGGACCTTTGTTGGCAAAGTAATGTCTCTTCTTTTCAATATGCTACTCAGGTTGGTCATAACTTTTCTTCCAAGGAGTAAGTGTCTTTTAATTTCATGGCTGCAGTCACCATCTGCAGTGATTTTGGAGCCCAAAAAATAAAGTCTGACACTGTTTCCACTGTTCCCCCATCTATTTCCCATGAAGTGATGGGACCAGATGCCATGATCTTCGTTTTCTGAATGTTGAGCTTTAAGCCAACTTTTTCTCTCTCCTCTTTCACTTTCATCAAGAGGCTTTTGAGTTCCTCTTCACTTTCTGCCATAAGGGTGGTGTCATCTGCATATCTGAGGTTATTGATATTTCTCCCAGCAATCTTGATTCCGGCTTGTGCTTCTTCCAGTCCAGCGTTTCTCATGATGTACTCTGCATATAAGTTAAATAAACAGGGTGACAATATACAGTGCTAATTAACATGTCTGTCACCTCACATAGTTAACCATTTTTCTTTTCCTTGCTTCATTTTGATCACCATTTTCATCATCATCTGTGATCTACCCGCTAGCAAGTTTTAAGCATGCAGTACAACAAACACATTGCTGTACCTAGATTTCCAGAACTTAGTCATCTTCCATAACTGAAACTTCATACCCTGGACCAATATCTCTCCATTTCCCCCTCCCTCCAGCTCCTGGCAACCACCATTCTACTTTCTGCTTCTGTGAGTTTGATTATTTTAGATTCCACTTATGTGCTGTCATGTAATACTTGCCTTTTTGTGTGTGGCCTATTTCATTTAGCATAATGTCCTCCAAATTCATCCACGTTGTCACAAATGGCAAGAATTTCTTAAGTCTGAATAATATTCCATTTAGGGCTCCCCAGGTGGTGCTAGTGGTAAAGAATCCTCCTGCCAGTGCAGGAGACAAAAGAGGCGAGGGTTCAGTGCCTTGGTCAGGAAGATCCCCTGGAGGATGGCAACGCACTCCAGTATTCTTGCCTGAAGAATCCCCATAGACAGAGGAGCCTGGTGGGCCATAGTCCACACCGTCACAAAGAGTCTGACACAGCTGAAGCACCTGAGCAATATTCTGTTTACACATATACACAGCCACACACACAAACACATCATGTTTTCTGTATCCATTCATCCATCATTGACAGACATTTACGTTGTTCCTGTGTTATACTTATTGTAAGTAAAACTGCAATGAACTTGGGAGGTACTGATTTCATTTCCTTTATGTATACAGAAGTGAGATTGCTGGATTATAAAGTTCTCTTTTTTTTTTTTAAATTTTCATTTATTTATTTATGGCTGCACTGGGTCTTCGTTGCTTTGTGTGGGCTTCCTCTAGCTGTGGCGAGCAGGGGCTGTTCTCATTACAGTGCACTGGTTTCTCGTTGCCGTGGCTTCTCTTGTTGTGGAGCACAGGCTCTGGGTACATGGGCTTCGGTAGTTGCAGCACTCAGGCTTAGTAGTTGTGACCCTCAGGCTTAGTTGCTCCACGTCGTGTAGAATCCTCCTAGACCAGAGATAGAATGCATGTCCCCTACATTTGCAAGTAGATTCTCACCCATTGCACCACCAGGGAAGTCCCTATAAAGTAGTTCTTTTTCTAATGTTTTGAAGAATCTTTATACTGTTTTCTGTAATGGCTGTACCAGTTTCCATTCCCAACAGTATTACCAAGTTTCCCTTTTGTACATATCCTTGCCACCACTTGTTTAGTATCTTTTGTCTTTTTTCATAATATATATGCTGTTCTTATATGCTAAAGAGTTAATTGTTCTCCAGATCAGTGCTTCTTAGCTTTTTCCCCCCCAAGATATTAATAGAAAAGGATATTTTCTTGGTACACTGGAAAGGAGAGGCTCACAGAAGGGTGAGCCTCTCATTGTTCAGGATCTGCTGGCTGACCCAAAGGCCAAGGAATCAATATTTGGGCAAACCTGTAATCTATAGAACTGCCGTAGAACATTGTGTGAAAAATCTCTGCTGTGAATAGTTTCAGATTTTTAGAATTGCAAGGCATCTTTGCTTTGAGATCCTTATAATAAAATATCAAGACCACCAGGGAAACCCTCACTTTTGATTTTTTTAAAAATCCTAATTAAATGTTTGTTTTCTGTTTCCTTAACTTTTGCTCTTACCTTAATTATTTCCTTCTACTTTCTTTGGCTTTGTTTATAAAACAACTAAGTTTTTGGTTTTTTTAATTTCTTGAGATGGATGCTTGGCTTATTAATTGCTTTTCTAGTATATTCATTTGAAGCTGTAAATTTTCCTCCTAAAAATGTCCTGATTTTAGCTATATCCCACAGTTTTTTGGATTTTTTTTTGGGGGGGGGGGGGGGGGGGATTTGTTTGTTTTGCGGAAAATTCTCCAGGCAATGACTATAGCTCTTGTTACTTGCTATTGCTGGTGCTCCTTTCCTCCTCTCCCCTCCCACCCCCCTTATAGCTTTGTGAAGGTATATGCAGTATTCATATATAATAAGCTGCATATCAGAAAATGTATAATTTGATACTTTTTGACCTGTGAATGCAAGGGTCATGACCATAGCCATCACCCACACAGTATTTCCTCATGCCCCTTTGTAATCCGTTTCTCTCCCTTTCCTTATCCCCAGGCAGCCACTGATCTGCCTCTACATTTTTTGATGTTCAGTTTTTATCATTCAGTGAAAAATATTTTTTAATTTTTAGTCTATGGAATTTTTATATGTACCTAAAATTTTTCTAGTTTAATTTACTGTATGCTGTCTGTATGTGTGCTATGTGCTCAATAAGACTTGCTTTATGGCCTAAGATATGGTCAACTTTTAAAATGCTTGTGTGTGCTTCAAAAGACTATATAGCTGGGATTTCCTGGTGGTCCCATGGTTAAGAATCTGCCTTTCAGTGCAAGGACTGGAGTTCTGTCCCTGGTCCAGGAACTAGGATCCCACTTGCTGCAGGGCAGCTAAGCCCAGGCACTGCAACTCTTGAGTCTTTGCGCCACAACTGGAGAGCCCATGTGCTGCACCTATAGAGCCATGCACTCTGGAGCCCTTGAGCCACAACTAAAAAGAGAAGCCTCTATGCTGCAACTAAGATCCGACACAGCCAAAAATAAATAAATAAAATTTAGAAATAAATTAAAAAAACTTGAAACAGAGTATAGCTGTTGGATGTATTTTTTTATGTATGTCTTATAAAGTCGTTTGTTAGTTTTGTTTAAATCTTCATTTTTTACCAATTTTTTCCTCCTGTTTGTTTTATGAATTATTGGTTAATGTTTGTATGCAATTTTTTCTCATTCTTTACCTTCACTCTTTTCAAATCTTTATGTTTTAGGTAAACAGCTCTTTTTACTTTTTTTTTCCTTTTAAAATCCAGTCTGAAAATCTTTGTCTTCTAAAGCATTTAATCTATTTACATTTAATGTAATTACTGTTATTTGGCTTTTTATGTACCATTTTCTTACGTATGTAATTTTAGAAAAGTTTAAAAAAAATTTTTTTTTTTAATTTGTAGTTGTTTTTTGGATGTGTGTCAATACTCTGGGAATTAACAGCCATCCCTGACTTAAAAAAAAAATCCAGTGTTGGGACTTTCCTGGTGGTTTGGTTGTTATGACTCCATGCTCCCACTGCAGGGGGCAAGGTTTGATTCCTGGTCAGGGAATTCCTGGATGCCACACTTTGCAGGTGGAAAAAAAAATCCAGTATTAATTGATCATTTTACCCTTCTGGGTAGTACAAGTATCTTAGAGCACTTAATCTCTATTTATCATCCTCTGATTTATATGGTATTATTGTGGTATAGTTTAATTTTTTTAGCTACATATGTATATTTAGCTAGTTACATGTCTTTGAGTAATAAAGACATTGTTTTAACTGTTTCTATTTAATTTGTCTTGTCCTCCATGCCAGGCTTTATTCGATTATTGGATGTTCAATTAGGAAAATTGTGTCATCAAAATAAGATGATATTTTTTTCATCTAGGGAAGACTTTTGTTTACTTTATCTGGGAGTCACTAGTACTCAGTTACAATCTTTTTCCAGTATAAGGGCTTTAGATTTTCTGAAGTCCAAGTGGTTTCCTGTGTGGACTTTTTTTTTTAGTCATCTTTACTGTAATGTTATCACCTTTTGAGGTTCAGATCCACAGGAGGAATTGGTTTACCTGGACCCCCACCCCGAAATCTTAACAGACCCTGGATTCCACTTTTTGTCCCAGGAGCCCACCAGACTCAGCCTTTAAGACATGTATACCAGATCAGCAAGTGACTTTAGAACAAAAGTGGCCTGGCATACAAGAGCTTCCTATTTCTGGAATTCTATTTCTTCTTCATCTTGGCTTCCTTATCTTGTTTCTTTGTCATACCTTTGAGATTTTTTTTCTCCCCATTTAACTTTTTTAGTTTTAAGGGAGCTGGGTAAGTGAAGAGGAAAGTTTCTTTACATACTACTCCATTATTTGAAATAAAGTTTCTAATTGTTTTATACATAAGGAAAACAGATCCAGAGATTTAAGTAGTATTATAATACCACATAATCAGTGGCAGAACCAGGCCTAGAATCTGTTTTTGTGTTACTCTGATACTTGCATTGCTGATAAGTCATTTTAACTAATTATGCAGCAGTCATTTTGGGTTTCATGTGTATTTGGTATATGGCTAATTCTCTTTAGAATTTTTAGATTGCTTAATAGGGTAGGATGATTATTATATAAATCCATTTCAAAATACGGAACTTTGAATATAGGTATTGCTTGAAGTGCAACTGTGCATACAGCAGAATGGCTTCTAAAACCACAAACATAATATGGTGGGTAGCTTGCCAAAAAAAAAAAAAGCACCTCATCACATGTTTAATCTAGTACTGAACTATACAGGCTTATGAAGGCTATATAGAACTACTTAGGCTAGGTTTCCTGTTACTTACATACAGCAATGGCTTGGAGGAAATAACATTCTGAGTTCCACTTAGACAGTTTATAAAGAAACCTTACAAGTACAGTTGAATTGGAGCTTCTAAGTTGAGATGTTTAGATTTTACATTTGTTCAGTTCAGTCGCTCACTTGTGTCCGACTCTTTGCGACCC
Organism: Bos taurus; assembly: GCF_002263795.3. NCBI lineage: Eukaryota > Metazoa > Chordata > Mammalia > Artiodactyla > Bovidae > Bos > Bos taurus. Next base: position 38,888,246 of record NC_037346.1, on the reverse strand, counting down.
CATGGACTGCAGCATGCCAGGCCTCCCTGTCCATCACCAACTCCCGGAGTTTACCCAAACTCGTCTCCATTGAGTCAGTGATGCCATCCAACCATCTCATCTTCTGTCGTCCCCTTCTCTTCACGCCTTCAATCTTTCCCAGCATCAGGGTCTTTTCCAGTGAGTCAGCTCTTCGCATCAGGTGGCCAAAGTATTGGAGTTTCAGCTTCAACATCAGTCCTTCAAAGAACACTTAGGACTGATTTCCTTTGGGATGGACTGGTTGGATCTCCTTGCAGTCCAAGGGACTCTCAAGAGTCTTCTCCAACACCACAGTTCAAAAGCATCAATTCTGCAGCACTCAGCTTTCTTCACAGTCCAACTCTCACATCCATACATGACTACTGGAAAAACCATAGCTTTGACTAGACGGACCTTTGCTGGCAAAGTAATGTCTCTGCTTTTTAATATGCTATCTAGATTGGTCATGGCTTTTCTTCCAAGGAGCAAGTGTCTTTTAATTTCATGGCTACAGTCATCATCTGCAGTGATTTTGGAGCTCCAAAAAATAAAGTCTGTCACTGTTGCCACTCTTTCCCCATCTATTTCCCATGAAGTGATGGGACCAGATGCCATGATCTTAGTTGAGCTTTAAGCCAACTTTTTCACTCCCCTCTTTCACTTTCATCAAGAGGCTCTTTAGTTCTTCTTCACTTTCTGCCATAAGGGTGGTGTCATCTGCATATCTGAGGTTATTGATATTTCTCCCGGCAATCTTGATTCCAGCTTGTGCTTCATCCAGCCCAGCGTTTCTCACGATGTACTCTGCATATAAGTTAAATAAACAGGGTGACAATATACAGCCTTGACACCCTCGTTTTCCTATTTGGAACCACTCTGTTGTTCCATGTCCAGTTCTAACTGATGCTTCCTGACTTGCATACAGATTTCTCAAGAGGCAGGACAAGTGGTCTGGTATTCCCAACACTTGAAGAATTTTCCACAGTTTATTGTGATCCACACAGTCAAACGCTTTGTCATAGTCAGAAAAGCAGAAATAGATGTTTTTATGGAATTTTGTATAATATAATATGAAGGCAGAATCCATTATGGATTTCATAGATGATGTAAGCACTGACAACTTTGGCTGATTTTATATAATTTTTTCCATTTCAATCTTTTTAAAAATGTGGTCTCTTGAGTGTACCACTTTGTAGTTCTCTCTTTGTACTTCCTTTTCTGTGATTAAAAATTTCATTATGTTTATACAAATGGGGAAGGCCTATTAGGTCTTGGCTCATTAGTTTCATGGCTCAACTAATGATTACCTTTCAACCCAAGATTATCATGCTCAAGTATTAATATAGGAAAACTTTCTGAATGCAGAGAGAGAGACAGAATATATATGTGTATGTAGAAGACTAATATTAAAAAGTTAGATAAAGTAAGGAAGAAGAGGTGTTGTTCTAAACTTAAAACTTACTGCTTCTGGTAAATTTTACTGGTGAAGTACCAACTTTTGTTAATTGTGACATGAGTTGGGAAAACTCCAGGAATTGGTGTTGGACAGGGAGGCCTGGCATGCTGCGATTCATGGGGTTGCAAAGAGTCGGACAGGACTGAGCAACTGAACTGAACTGAACTGAGACTTCCTTCTTAATATAAATGTAGCATCTTCTGAGAAACTGGTCTATACTTTGGAGCTTGTTGTAAATCAGTACATAAAGAGCTTCCTCTTTTTTATGATTTAATGGAATGAATTTATAATAAATCATTAAGAACCCATACTGCAATGAGTAGTAGTATACATATCTCACATCATTTTGCACGTGTGAATAGGTCTGTAGGATAAATTCCTGGAAGGCAATTTCTGGGTCAGGAGGTGTAGTCATAATTTTGCTTGATATTGTCAAATTTATAGAGATCATGTTGTCAGATTTACTTTATAGAGATTGTACCAACATCTACCAGCTTGTTAGCCAAACAGCGTGCTTATTAGCAGCTTCTCTTCTCAAATTTTTTGATGTTTTGTTAATCTGATGGTAAAAAATTTGTTACTTTGCACTGCTTTTACTTTGCATTTCTTTATACTGTAAAGTTAAAAATTTTTTTCATGTATTTAAAAAGAAAATTGGTAGATAGCAGTGAACATTTCATGCAAGGATGGACACAATAAAGGACAGAAACATTTGGGACATAACAGAGGCAGAAGAGATTAAGAAAAGGTGGCAAGAATACACGGAAAAACTATGCAGAAAAGGTCTTAATGATCTGGATAACCACAGTGGGGTGGTCACTCACCTAGAGCCTGACATCCTGGAGTATGAAGTCAAGGGGGCCTTAAGAAGCACTACTATGAACAAAGCTAGAGGAGATGATGGAATTCCAGTTGAGCTATGTAAGATCCTAAAAGATGATACTGTTCAAGTGCTGTACTCAATATGCCAGCAAATTTGGAAAACTCAGCAGTGGCCACAGGACGGCAAAAGGTCAGTTTTCATTCCAGTCCCAAAGAAAGGCAATGCCAAAAAATATTCAAGCTACTGCACAATTGCACTCATCTCACATGCTAGCAAAGTAATGCTCAAAATTCTCCAAGTTAGGCTTCAAAGGTACATGAACTGAGAATTTCCAGATGTTCAAGCTGGATTCAGAAAAGGCAGAGGAACCAGAGATCAGATTGCCAATGTCCGTTGGATCATAGTAAAACCAAGAAAATTCCAGAAAAACATCTGCTTCATTGACTACGCTAAAGCCTTTGACTGTGTGGATCACAACAAACTGTGGAAAATTCTTAAAGAGATGGGAATACCAGACCACCTTACCTGCCTCCTGAGAAACCTGTATGCAGGTCAAGAAGCAACAGCTAGAACCGGAAATGGAACAACCGACTGGTTCCAAATTGGGGAAGGAGTTCATCAAGGATGTGTATTGTCACCCTGCTTATTTAATTTATATGCAGTTCATAATGTGAAATGCCGGGCTGGATGAAGCACAAGCTGGAATCAGTATTGCTGGGAGAAATATCAATAACCTCAGATATGCAGATAACACCTCTAATGGCAGAAAGCAAAGAGGAACTAAAGAGCCTCTTGATGAAGGTGAAACAGGAGAGTGAAAAAGTTGGCTTAAAACTCAGCTTCAAAAAACTAAGATCATGGCATCTGGTCCCATCATGTTATGGCAAATAGATGGGGAAACAATGGAAACAGTGACAGAGTTTATTTTCTTGGGCTCCGAAATCGCTGCAGACAGTGACTACAGCCATGAAATTAAAGGACGCTTGTTCCTTGGAAGAAAAGCTGTTACGAGCTTTGACAGCATATCAAAAAGCAGAGACATTACTTTGCCAACAAAGGTCCATCTAATCAGGGTTTTTCCAGTAGTCATGTATGGATGTGAAAGTTGGACCATAAAGAAGGCTGAGCATCAAAGAATTTATGCTTTTGAACTGTGGTGTTGGAGAAAACCCTTGAAAGTCTCTTGGACTGCTCAGAGATCAAACCATTCAATCTTGAAATCAATCCTTAATATTCATTGGAAGGACTGATGGTGAAGCTTCAGCTTCAGTACTTTGGCCACCTGATGCGAAGAGCCGACTCATTAGATAAGACCCTGATGCTGGGAAAGATTGAAGACAGGAGAAGGGGACAGCAGAGGATGAGATGGATGGTATCACGGACTCGATGGACATGCGTTTGCGCAAGCTCTGGGAGTTGGTAAAGGACAGGGAAGCCTGGCATGCTGCAGTCAGTGGGGTTGCAAGGAGTCAGACATGACTGAGCGACTGAAAAATAATCTACTTTTTAGGTGCAGTGTGAATCCAGATCCCAAAGCTTGGCTTTTACTCCTTAATGGGAATTCTGTTGTCTCAGTACTGCTTATGAGAACATGATCCTTTCCCCACTGCTCTGCAGTGTTCCATTTAGTAGATGACATGGAGGAAATGATACCTTTAGTATCTGTTGATTAAGTTCTTGGTCAGCCTTCTGTGGATTTAGTACTACTTTAAAATGGAATTTATGTGACTACTGGTATTATTTAAATTTGAAAAAAAAAAAGTGAGTCACTTTAGCATCTAAATAATTTTTTTTTTGGCTGGACCTCATGGCATATGGGATCTTAGCTCCCCTACCAGGGATTGAAACGTGCACCCTACATTGGAAGCATGGAGTCTTAATCACTGGATTGCCAGGGAAGTTCCCAGATAATGTTTTATGTTTACATTGTCAGTGCAATAAAGAGATCAGATAACCAGTGAGACCTGTACGAAGCCTGTGCTTAATAGGAAGGAAACTGTTTACTTATTCTTTATTTTTTATATTTAATGCTTTACTTTTTAATATTTAGGTAGCATGGTACAGATGGAATAAAAGATTAAATTGAAATACAGGATTGTAAGTGCATATGGATATATTTAGAAATTTTCAGTTAGGAGAAACTCTGACCTAGATTTTTTTAATAGGGAAAACAGGAATTACTTATAATTCCTCATTGTGTTACTCATTGTTAATGCAAATTGGCCTTAACAGCTATAGGTTCCCACATAGGGGTAGGTGCTTACTAAATAAAAAGCATTGTATCCCTCTTGAGGCCTACTATGGCAGAAGAGAGCACAGAATTAACACATTAAATGATAAAATGAGAAAGGCCAGCAGAAAGGGAGAAAATTACAATGAAGAAATTTTTAATTTTAATATTTTTAATTGGATGATAATTGTTTTACAGTATTGTGTTTCTGCTGTACAACAAGGTGAATTCACTATAAGAATATAGATATCCCCTCCCTCTAGAGCATCCCTCCCACCACCCTCCTATCCTACCCCTCTATGTCATTGCACAATACCCAGCTGAGCTCCCTGTGTTACACAGCAGCTTCCCATGAGCTATCTATTTACATGGTAGAGCATATGTGTGTGTATCAGTGCTGCTGTCTCAGTTCGTCCACCACCTCTCCCCACCCTGCTGTGTCCACAGATGAGTTCTCTGTTCTGTTCTCTATGTCTCTACTTTGTCTTTACTTCTCTATGTCTGCGTCTTTATTCCTGCCCTGAAGATAGGTTCATAAATAAAGTAGATTTATGAAGGGACCTGAGAATCCTGGTATTCTTTGTGGAAGTGAGCATTTTAAAGGAAAGGTACTGATCCAGATAGCATACCTACACAAATATCAAACAGAAAATAAACTCTGTATTCTAGAAGAACTCATATGAGAAAGGTTCTCAAATTTTGTCAGAGACTTAAGTGGTGATTGGTCAGTTTTCATTCCAATCCCAAAGAAAGGCAATGCCAAAGAATGCTCAAACTACCGCACAATTGCACTCATCTCACACGCTAGTAAAGTAATGCTCAAAATTCTCCAAGCCAGGCTTCACCAATACGTGAACCGTGAACTTCCAGATGTTCAAGCTGGTTTTAGAAAAGGCAGAGGAACCAGAGATCAAATTGCCAACATCTGATGGATCATCGAAAAAGCAAGAGAGTTGCAGAAAAACATCTATTTCTGCTTTATTGACTATGCCAAAGCCTTTGACTGTGTGGATCACAACAAACTGTGGAAAATTCTTCAAGAGATGGGAATACCAGACCACCTGACCTGCCTCTTGAGAAACCTATATGCCGGTCAGGAAGCAACAGTTAGAACTGGACACACAACAACAGACTGGTTCCAAATAGGAAAAGGAGTACATCAAGGCTGTATATTGTCACCCTGTTTATTTAACTTCTATGCAGAGTACATCATGAGAAACGCTGGGCTGGAAGAAGCACAAGCTGGAATCAAGATTGCCAGGAGAAGTATCAATAACCTCAGATATGCAGATGACACCACCCTTATGGCAGAAAGTGAAGAAGAACTTAAAAGCCTCTTGATGAAAGAGAAAGAGGAGAGGGAAAAAGTTGGCTTAAAACGCAGCATTCAGAAAACTAAGGTCATGGCATCTGGCCCCATCACTTCATGGGAAATAGATGGGGAAACAGTGGAAACAGTGTCAGACTTTATTTTTCTGGGCTCTAAAATCACTGCACATGGTGATTGCAGCCATGAAATTAAAAGATGCTTACTCCTTGGAAGGAAAGTTATGACCAACCTAGATAGCATATTCAAAAGCAGAGACATTGCTTTGCCAACAAAGGTCCATCTAGTGAAAGCTGTGGTTTTTCCAGTAGTCATGTCTGGATGTGAGAGTTGGGCTATAAAGAAAGCTGAGCACTGAAGAATTGATGGTTTTGGACTGTGGTGTTGGAGAAGACTCTTGAGAGTCCCTTGGACTGCAAGGAGATCCAACCAGTCCATCCTAAAGGAAATCAATCCTGGGTGTTCATTGGAAGGACTGATGTTGAAGCTGAAACTCCAATATTTTGGCCACCTGATATGAAGAGCTGACTCATTTGAAAAGACCCTGATGTTAAGAAAGATTGAAGGCAGGAGGAGAAGGGGATGACAGAGGATGAGATGATTAGTTAGCATTACTGACTCAATGGACATGAGTTTGGGTAAACTCCGGGAGTTGGTGATGGACAGGGAGGCCTGGCATGCTATGGTTCATGGAGTCCCAAAGAGTCGGACACGACTGAGCGACTGAACTGAACTGAAGTGGTACAGTAATTAAGTGTGTCTGCCTTTTTTTGGTTATAGTGAAAGCTTTTTGCACTGGTAGACTGTGAAAACAGGATGAGCCACTTCACCTTTTATGTTCTCTAAGAATGACTGTGGTTTTTTAATTATGATTGACCAGAGTCCTAAAGATCTAGGCAAGAGTGCCTCCTCCTTAATAAGCCATACTTGAAAAGCCCAGAATGAGAACACATAATCATTAGATTTGTTTGATAAATGGACATGCTATACAAATTTGATCAGGATCTCAGAAGGAGTATCTTTGAAAAGATTTTACCATTACAAAATTTTTCATAATTAATATGTTCAGGACCCTGGTAGGCTGCAGTCCATGGGGTCGCAAAGAGTCAGACGCAACTGAACGACTTCCCTTTCACTTTTCACTTTCATGCATTGGAGAAGGAAATGGCAGCCCACTCCAGTGTTCTTGCCTGGAGAATCCCAGGGACGGGGGAGCCTGGTGGGCTGCTGTCTATGGGGTCACACAGAGTTGGACACGACTGAAGTGACTTAGCAGCAGTAGCAGCATGATGCCAAATTCAAAAGTTATACAGTACTAAGTAAGCCTGCTTTCCCCCTCTCCAGCCTTCCATCTCTCCTGCCTAGAGAAAAAGTTGTCAGGTTTGTGTGTATCCTTCCTCAGATGTTCTAAGCATTTATAGACATATATGTTCATGTGTGTCTATATATCTACAGATATCTATAGATATGTATGTCTATATATCTGTATCTATGTATGTATTGTGTGTGTGCTCATAAATGATAGCATTTTGTGTATATAGTTCCGAAATTCTTTATACTTCTAAGTCAAAATTATATCAAATTATTTTTTAACTTTGTAGGTATATATTGTCATGAATAACCTTTTTTAATCAACGTGAATATTGTTAGTAGTTTTGGGTATAAGGTTTTTTTGTTATGGTTTTATACATGCTATTATTATATTCAAGTTTTGCTTCTGTTTATTTGATTACTAAAATACATACTCAACACATGCATGCTTATACTCAAATATGTGTGTTTATGTCCACATATTTCAAAATGCCAATTATGTTTAGTTTTTTTCTGAAATGTAGTGCTCTGTTGTAAGTAATTTCAGCAAGAGTCCTTATTTATACAGGTATAATGAATTAGTGGGCTTTCCTGGTGGCAGTAAAGAATCCTTCTGCCAAATAGAAGACACAGGTTTGATCCCTGGGTCCGGAAGATCCCCTGGAAAAGAAAGTGGCAACCACTTCAGTATTCTTGCCTGGGAAATCCAATGAACAGAGGAGTCTGACGGGCTACAGTCCATGGGGTTGCAGAGTTAGATATGACTTAGGGGCTCAACAACAACAATGAATTAGTTGTAGTTAACAAAGAACTGTCAGATATATTGTGATCTAGAAAAAGAGTGTTCGTTTTTTTGAAGGTCATAACCAGACACTATGCTAAGCACTTTACATAGAGTGCATTATATATAATCTTCAAATAACTAAAGAATAGGTAATGATTTTAATTTTATAGATGTGACAGTGAAGGCTCAGATTTGAATAACTGCATATGCCTGATTATAAGGTTACTATTTTCACATTTAAAATATTTTTTTAAAGATTTTTTTGTCAAGGTTAAGTTTGGTTAAGCTTCAGTTCAGTTCAGTCGCTCAGTCATGTCTGACTCTTTGTGACCCCATGGACTGCAGCACGCCTGGCCTCCCTGTCCATCACCAACTCCCAGAGTTTATGCAGACTCATGTCCATTGAGTTAGTGATGCCATTAGACCATCTCATCCTCTGTCGTCCCCTTCTTCCCCCGCCTTCAGTCTTTCCTAACATCAGGGTCTTTTCAGATGAGTCAGCTCTTCGCATCAGGCAGCCAAAGTATTGGAGTTTCAGCTTCAACATCAGTCCTTCCAGTGAACATTCAGGACCGATTTCCTTTAGGATGGACTGGTTGGATGTCTTTGCAATCCAAGGGACTCCCAAGAGTCTTCTGCAACACCACAGTTCAAAACCATCAATTCTTCGGCACTTAGTTTTCTTTATAGTCCAACTCTCACATCCATACATGACTACTGGAAAAACCATAGCTTTGACTAGACAGACCTTTGTTGGCAAAGTAATGTCTCTGCTTTTTAATATTTTGTCTAGGTTGGCCATAACTTTCCTTCCACGGAGTAAGCATCTTTTAATTTCATGGCTACGGTCACCATCTGCAGTGATTTTGGAGCCGAAAAAAATAAAATCTGTCACTGTTTCCACTGTTTCCCCATCTATTTCCCATGAAGTGATGGGACTGGATGCCGTGGTCTTAGTTTTTTGAATGTTGAGCTTTAAGCCAACTTTTTCCCTCTCCTCTTTCACTTTGATTAAGAGGCTCTTTAGTTCTTCACTTTCTGCCATAAGGGTGGTGTCATCTGCATATCTGAGGTTATTGATGTTTCTCCCAGCAGTCTTGATTCTAACTTATGCTTCATCCAGCCCAGCATTTCTCATGATGTACTCTGCCTATAAGTTAAATAAGCAGGGTGACAGTATACAGCCTTGACATACTCCATGTCCAACTCTTTGCAAGCCCGTGGACTGCAGAACACTAGGCTTCCCTGTCCATCACCAACTCTCGGAGCTTCCTCTAACTCATGTCCATTGAGTCGGTGATTGCATCCAGCCATCTCATCCTCTGTCATCCCCTTCTCCTGCTTTCAGTCTTTCCCAGCATCAGGGTCTTCTCCTGAGTCATTTTTTCACATAACGTGGCCAAAGTATTGGCATTTCAGCTTCAGCATTAGTCCTTCCAATAAATATTCAGGACTGATTTTTTTTACGATTGACTGGTTTGATCTCATTGCAGTCCAAGGGACTCTCAGGAGTCTTCTCCAATACCACAATTCAAAAACACCAATTCTTCAGCGCTCAGCTTTCTTTGTAGTCCAACTCTCACATCCATACATAACTACTGCAAAAACCGTAGCTTTGACTAGATGGACCTTTGTCGGCAAAGCAATGTCTCTGCTTTTTAATATGCTGTCTAGGTTCATCATGGCTTTTCTTCCAAGGAGCAAGCGTCTTTTCATTTCATGGCTTCAGTCACCATCTGCAGTGATTTTGGAGCCCAACAAAATAGTCTGTCATTGTTACCATTGTTTCCCCATCTATTTGCCATGAAATGATGGGACTGGATGCCATGATCTTAGTTTTTTGAATGTTGAGTTCTAAGCCAACTTTTTCACTTTCCTGTTCCACCTCATCAAGAGACTTTTTAGTTCTTCTTTGCTTTCTGCCATAAGAGTGGTGTCATCTGCATATGAGGTTATTGATACTATTTATTCATGATGTAGGAAACTATCTACTTATAATGCTCAATTTACATATATACAATTTAAATTATAACTGTATTAATGTAAACATTAATTTGGTAATATTGCCTTTTCTCTACTTTATTGAAGCATATTTATTGATACTTTTCATGTATCTTTAGTATTATATTAATGGCTTTCCACACTTTGAACAATCTGATTGTTCCAGAGCAAATACTATCTTCTAAGGCCTTTTTGAATTACTGTATTATGTTTTAATTGAAAATTTTCTCTCTAGCCATAAATCCCTATTCATATATCATTAGTAAAGGTACTTTTTATTAATATATTTTATATGGGTACTATTGATGATCTTCATGATGTAATCACTTAGAATGTTGTTTTTGAAGTGAGCTATTCATTCTGCTGATGATTACTAAACCTACTGTGTGCCAGAAATCATTCAAGTATTGGAGGTAGAGTGGTGGACAAAACTAGGAGTCAACATTCCAGATACATGTATTCAATTTGGGAAGATAAGTAACAAATAATGTAATGTAATGAATGTAGTGATAAGTACTCAGAAATCACAGGAACAGAATATAGAATGAAGCTTGTTGTTTAAGGTGATGGAACAGATTTCTAAAGAAATTATTTGAGCAGAGACCTGAATGACATGAAATGTGTAGGTAACTGGATAAAGAATTTTTCGTGAAGTTGCAGAAACTCTGAGGTTAGAGAATGCTTGCAGTCTTTGAGGAACAACAGTGAGGCATCAGTGGCAAAATATGAGTTCTAGTTGTTGCTCCACATCGACAACAGCATTTTGTCATATTTTTCACGTGCACAGCATTGTATTTCTACTTCTGTATGCCCTTATGGTGTGCTTACCACCAGATCGTCCCAGGACCTTTAGTTGTGGCATGCAGACTCTCAGTTGCATCGTATGGGATCTAGTTCCCAACCAGGGATCGAACCTGGGCCTCCTGCATCGGGCGCATGTTGTTTTAGCCACTGGATCACCAGGGAAGTCCCTAATTACTTTATATGTATATAATCTCAGTAGTATCATATGGTATGTATCCTTTCTCTATCTGACTTATTTTACTTAACACAATAGCCTCAAGGTCCGTCCATGTAGTCGCAGATGACAAGATTTCATCTTTTTATGGCTGAGTAATATTCCATTTTTTGTATATCCCACATCTTAGTTCATTCACCAGTGGATGGGTCCGTAAGTTGTTTCCACATCTTTGCTATTGTAAATGTGATGAACATAGGGATGCATATATCTTTTTGAATTAGTGTTTTTGTATTCATTGGATAAATACCAGAAGTAGGATATCTGGGTCATATGGTAGTTCTATTCTTAAATTTTTGAGGCATATCCATACTGTCTTCCATAGTGGTTATACTAGTTTACATTCCCACCAACAGTGTGTGAAAGTTCCTTTTCTGCAGATCCTTGCCAACATTTGTTACCTTTTTTAAAAAATTTATTTTGTTTAATTGGAGGATAATTACTTTACAATATTGTGATGGCTTTTGCCATACATCAGGGCTTCTTTGTGGCTTAGCTGGTAAAGAATCTGCCTGCAGTGTGGGAGACCTGGGTTCAATCCCTGGGTTGCGAAGATCCCCTGGAGAAGGAAAAAGCTACCCACTCCAGTATTCTGGCCTGGAGAGTTCCATGGACTGTATATAGTCCATGCGGTCACAAAGAGTCGGACACAGTTGAGCGACTTTGACCGTACATCAACGTGAATCGGCCATAGGTATACATGTGTCCCCCTCATCCTGAACCCACCCATCCTGAACGCCACCTCCCTCCCCACCCCATCACTCCATGTTGTCACAGAGCACTGGCCTGTTATTTTTTGTCTTTTCGATAATAACCAGTCTAACTGGCATGAGGGAGTATCTCATTGTGGTTTTGAATTGCATTTCCCTAAAAATTAGTGATGTTGAACATCTTTTCATGTGCTTATTGGCCATTTGTATGTCTTATTTGGAAAAAGTGTCTATTTAATAGTTCCTCTTTTTAGTCCATTTTCAAATCAGGTTGTTTTTGTTGCTGTTATTGTTAGTTGTATGGGTTCTTTATATGTTTTGTAGATTAACCCCTTATAGGATATGTTGTTTGCAGATGTCTTCTCCCATTTGATAGGTTGTCATTTTGTTTTATTGATGGTTTCCTTTGCTGTGCAAAAGCCTTTAGTTTGATGTAATCCCATTTGTTTATTTTTGCTTTTTTCCCCCTTGCCTGAGGAAATATATCTAGAAAGATATTGTACTCCTGAGACCAATGTCAAAGATTCTGTTAAAGATGTTTTTGGTTACCTGTCTTTTTATCACTGGGTTGTAGAAGTTTTTATGTATATTCTGGATATAAGTTTTTTGCATCTATACAAAGTAAAATATTTTCTCTTTGTCTGTGGTTTGCCTGTTCGTTTTCTTCATAGTGTCTTTTGATAATTACAAGTTTTAAGTGTTTTTTACATTTATATTCTTTTTTATATAATTCTTTTCCATATGGTTTATCAAAGGCTGTTGAATATAGTTCCCTGTGTTATACAGTAGGATATTAATGAAATCTGATCTGTCAGTTTTTTTATTTTGTGGTTAGTGCTTTTTTTGGATCCTCTCCAAGAAATAATTGCCCATCTCAAGCAGATTTAGATTTTCATTCTGAATATTGTAGGACTCCCATTAGAGGCTTTGATCTCACCGATTACCCTAGCTGCTATAACGTAGACTATAAGGCAGCAAAAATGGAAACAGACCAGTTAAGAAGCTATTATAGGGACCTAGGAGAGAAGTAAAACCTTGAAAATTCTGGGATTAAGAATGTTGAACTTGCTTGTTGAATATATGGTGTTAGAGACAAAGAGAGATGGAGGGGGAGGCAGTTAGGATGATTTCTTATTTTTGGCTCACGCCACTGAATAGTGGTGGTGATGTACAAAACTACAAGTGACTGAGGTTATTTCAAACTCGACTTTTGCAAACGTAGTATGTTGTCCATGCGAAGCAATTAGAAGAGTATCCCATAATCCAGGAGACTTTTAAAGAATTCAGATATATGGCTACTTTCTTTTTACTGAGAGAGAATTTTGGAGGAAATTTTGCTCTTTGTTTTATACACAGGTGTAGTTGATATGTGTACATTTGGAAGGATATGCAGTAGGATATAATCTAGCAATACAGTATTTGATTGTTTCCATTTAAAAACTGCTATTCTTTTGCTTTTCTGTCTTCATTTCTTAGCAGTTTGAAGCTTGTGCATTTATAAAAACAAGTTAGTTTTAGTAAACTTTTATAGAGATAGTTTTTGATCAGAGTACCTTGCTGTTGCTGCTGCTGCTAAGTTGCTTCAGTCGTGTCCAGCTCTGTGCAACCCCATAGATGTCTGCACACCAGGCTCCCCCGTCCCTGGGATTCTCCAGGCAAGAAAACTGGAGTGGGGTGCCATTTCCTTCTCCAGTGAGTGAAAGTGAAGTCGTTCAGTCGTGTCCGACTCTTGGCGACCCCATGGACCACAGCCTACCAGGCTCCTCCGCCCATGGGATTTTCCAGGCAAGAGTACTGGAGTGGGTTGCCATTGCCTTCTCCGCAGAGTACCTTAGAGGTACCATAATGCTACTTTATATCTGAGTTAGAAAAGTGCATTCTTAATCTTTGAAGTGCTTTTTAGCTTCCCTGTAGGCTAAGGAATATTCTATTCTTGGGGATCAAGTTAGAGCAAATCTCAGATTTTTGCCAGCAAAAGTCATTGGTTCAGTAGAGATTTGTTTCATCAGTATTGTATATATACCAAACTTTGAATTTCTGTTCAAATTTAGGAGCTATCTTACGATAGTAGAAAGAATTTTGGCAATAGGAATAGCAAAGGAACTGAGTTCTAGTCCAGTAGTGTGATCTTGAGTAAATCATTTACTTTTTATACATCATTTTCTTCATCTGTAAAATGAGGAATAATTGATTATAAAGTTCTTTTAAAAACATATTATAAATTCTTATTGGTTTTATAAAGATTTTGGCTTTATAAAACATGTTTGAACCATCATATTAGAAACATTGGGAATTTAATCTTTGGTAATTTATGAGAAGAGAGTGAATTGTGGGCATCTTGCCTGACTCATAGAATGTTATTAAATCTGAATCACTGTTAGCCGTATCAAACTTAAGCCTGTGACTGGTAAGGCTGCCTCTCTTTTAATGAAAACTTTTTGAGATAAAATTCACACACTATAGAATTCAATTCAGTGGTTTTTAAGCTACCGTCAGAATCAATTTTAGAACATTTTCATCACCCCAAAAACAAAGTATCCATGAGCTGTCACTTTCCATTTCTGCATGACCTTCCAGCCCTAGGCAGCCACTAGTTTACTTTCTGTCTGTATGGATTTACCTATTTTGAACATTTCATATAGACATGTGGCCTTTTGTGTTTGATTTCTTTCACTTAACATGTTTTCAAGGCTTGTCCATATTGTAGCATATATTAACACTTCTTTTTATTGTCACATAGTATTCCATTGTATATCCCATATTATCTGTTCATCAGTTGATGGACATTTGAGTTGTTTCTACTTTTTGAGTGCTAAGAACCTTTGTGTATACATTTTTGTGTGGACATATTTATTCATTTCTCTTGGGTATATACCTAATTTCTGGGTTATACAGTTAATTCTGTGTTTAGTCTTTTGAGGAACTGCCAGGCTGTTACCCAGAACATTTGGAAACATTTTTACATTCCGATCAGCAGTGTGTGAGGGTTCCAGATTCTTTACATCTTCCCTAAACTTATTATTGTCTTTTTGGTTATAGTTGTCCTAGTGGGTATGAAGTGGTATCACACTGTGGTTTTGATTGATTAAAGATGTTGAACATCTTTTCAAGTGCTTATTAAGGCTACCTCTTTGGGCACTTTTTCTTTTGGAGTGAAGATGTGGGTGGGAGTTGATCTGCTTAGCTCTTTTCCTAAAGTGTCAACTAAGTATTCTGAAGTATCATTTAAATAAGCAGGCTCTTCTTACTACTACTAATACTACTACTACTAAGTCACTTCAGTCGTGTCCGACTCTGTGCAACCCCATAGATGGCAGCCCACCAGACTCCCCCGTCCCTGGGATTCTCCAGGCAAGAACACTGGAGTGGGTTGCCATTTCCTCCTCCAATGCGTGAAAGTGAAAAGTGAAAGTGAAGCCGCTCAGTCATGTCTGACCCTCAGCGACCCCATGGACTGCAGCCTACCAGGCTCCTCTGTCCATGGGATTTTCCAGGCAAGAGTACTGGAGTGGGGTGCCATTGCCTTCTCCGCTTCTTACTACTGGTAGGGAGTAAATCAAAACCTTAATTTAATCCGCACACCTGTTTTTACCTTCCTTATTTCTATAAAATGTAACAACAAAGAATTTCAGTGGAAATACGACTTACATCTTGTTGGAATTGTTACCTGTGTTTGAGTGGGAGAACAGAACTTTCACTGATAAATCTGTTTCTTTGTTTTGTTTATTTTTTTGAATTATTTTTGACTGTGTTGGATCTTTGGCTTTTCTCTAGTCACGGGGAGCGGGGGCTACTCTCTAGTTGCAGTGCGAGGGCTTCTCAGTACAGTGGTTCATCTTGTTGCAGATCCTGTGCTCTAGGTGCACAGGCTTCAGTAGTTGCGGAACGTGGTCTCAGGAGTTGCAGTTTCTGGGCCCTAGAGCACAGGCTCATTAGTTGTGTTGCATGGGCATGCATGGGCTTAAATTAGTTGCATGTGGGATTTTCCCAGATCGGGGACCTAACCCGTGTCTTCTGCATTGGCAGGCAGGTTCTTTATCACTAACATATCTCTGACACTGAAATCTTGGCAACCTATTCTGTATTTTAAATGTTCAGGAGTAAGACTGCAACGAATAAAGCAGTATCATTATCACACAAAGAAGGATGCAGTGTGTCTGGGAATCTGTAGAAAACCTTTTCACATTTATAGTAGCCCTATTTCCTTATATCATGGAAGTTTTGCGAATTAATGTAGGATATGTAGTTGTTTTTAAGGAGCATACTTAGGTTACATAGTCTAAAATAGGTTAGTTTGAAATGACACTCTTGTTAATAGGAGCTTAATTTATTAAATTCAGAATATTTAATTTTATTTGAGATTTTGCTCTTGAAAATGTTAATTGCTGCAGCCTGGATTTGGTCTAGTCAGATCTGTGAAGTAATTTTTTTTTTTTCCATTCCAGAAATACATGCTACAGGATTTAACTATCAAAATGAAGATGAAAAAGTCACCTTGTCTTTTCCTAGTACTCTCCAACCAGGTAGGAGACATGGCTTTTATTAAATCCCATAATGAATAGCGACATCTTACTTCTTCCCCCCAAATTTATTGCATGTCTTTGTTGTTGTTGTTGTTTAAAAAAAAAGCTCTTTGTTTTAGGGAGATTAAGTATTAAGATCTTGGGCAAACTCCGGGAGATGGTGAGAGACAGGGAGGCCTGGCGTGCTGCAGTCCATGGGGTCTCAAAGAGTCAGACACTACTTGACAACTGAACAACAATAACAAAGTATTAAGACAGAGCTTAAAACAGTCAGGTTCGTTTCAACTTTTAGCCCACCAGAAAAAAGTAAAAAACGACAGTCATTCTATTCCAGAACATAATGCATTGTTTTCACTTTTTCGGTTTCAGTTTTTTAAAATTACATCTACCTAGTTCTTCTACTAATTGAATCCAAATATCTGAGGCAAATGTTCCACAGTTGATTTTGAGGTATAGTTAGAGAGATTAGAGAGATGCTATGCTAAGTGAGGACATGAAAGGAAAGATTCGTTGATACATTACTATATGTGCTATTTAAAAGCACAAAGAAACTAGACGTTCTGAGCTTAATATAATGGAAGAAATTATATACAAATCAGTTGGTAAAGTACTGAGACTTTGATAAATGAGCATATGAAAAGCCACAGATAATATGAAAGAAAATGCAAATGAATAATAACAGTGTGTGAAGATATTTGTCCTCCTCGTAATGAGAAATATTAAAATAACTGCTACTGATAATACCAGTTTTTGTCTGTCACGTAATCAGAAGTAAAAAAATGAATCTCAATGTGACTGCCTTAATATTACTACTAAGAATGTAAATCCATGTAATTTACTTGGAAAGCAGCCTGGCAGTATTTGTTAAGAGCCTAAAGATACTCATGTCTTTTGACCTGGAAGTTCTGGTATTAGGAATATAGTATCCTAAAGAAAAGTCATAAATACAAGAAATACCTTATGCCTAGAAGTGTCTGTTCAGACATTACTAAGATAGTAAAAAATTAGAATTAATACATTTGTCCAACACTAAGGGAATAATTAAGCTAATTATGACATATATGTATGGTGAATACATCCAGCAGTTAAAAGTGAGGTTTATGCATTCTTAACACTGTAAAGTACTTATTATAATGTAAAATTGAAAAGCAGAATACAGAATTACACATACAAGGTGATGAACCATATCTCTAAAATGGTATGAATAATATTATATGTCTGGTTGTTGACAATTGATGATTTTTATTCTTATTTATACCCTTCTCTGTTTTCCATAATTTTTATATTGAGAATATATTCCCTCAATATGAAAGTATTTATAGAAAAATTTTAAATTGGAGAAGTTTTATCCTGGTACTCTTAAAGATCTTTCATTTTGTCTTTTTCTCACTAGGATTATTTTTGTGTGAAATTATTATAAAAACAAATGTTTGCCATAAACCTGTATTAAAAGATACTGAAGATTATAACCTGAAAATAGAGAATTTCTCTCTCTGAGAAATTTTATTGTCTAGTGAATTTTCTACTTTTACTGTCTAGTGAATCCTTCCAGAAATATTCTATGTATACGTAAGTGTATGTGTACATTTTAACCCACAAATAGGATCACAAATATCAGTGGCTTACAACAGATATTTCTTGTTTACACATCGCCCTGAGGACTGCTGATCATCTGCAGACATATTGCCAAGGTCCCTGAACTCCACTGAGCTCATATGACTATTGATGCCAGGCTCTGTAGTGAGTAGCTGCTATGTGCAGCATGCTATTCTCTCATATGGCAGAGGGGAGAAGCTCGGGGCTGGAGACAGCAACAAATCACAAACATTTAAAGATTCTACGTGGATGGTGATGTTCCTTCACATTTCATTGTGCAAAGCAAATAGCATGGCCAATCCCAAAGTCACTGGGGCAACAATTACCAGACATTTGATAAACTTCTAAATGAAACATAAAGCAAAAAGGAAAGCAATAAGTATAATAGAAATATAGAAAATTGAAAGAAGCAAAGAAAAATGAAAAGAAAGCCCCCCCAAAGCCAAACAGATTAGTATCCTAAGGAGTATTACTAATATTACATTCATTAAATAAGAACAGGATGGAATAGAGTAAGAACACCTTTGGAAATTATAATATATTAGGAGTAAAAAAAACAAAAGAAGTTTTGAGAGGTGAAATAGAGGCCTCTTCCAAATAGGAAGATTGGAGGACTGATCTGTCAGGACCAGACATCCAGCTAGTGAAAGAGAGGACATAGAAAATGGGAAGGGGAAATTTTGAAAAACACACAACATGAAAATTTTTTTGAACTGATGAGACAGAAGCCTTAAGTTTGAAAAAATACACTATCAAAAGGAACCTCAATTAATATAAGAAGTCCCACACCAAAGCAAATTTTAGAATTTTCAGGGGGTAGAGTGAGCTCTCAAAGAGTTTCTACCTGAGACAGGGAGTTAGGAGGAAGTTACCTTCAAGGTTCAGATATCAAAACAGCAGTAGATTTACAATGGAAACTGGACTCTTAATAAAGCCATTCCTTGAAAATTATAAGTGAATCTGACTCTCAATTTAGAATTCTGTGCTTAGCCACGCAATGAAGTTAAAGAAAATATTTTCAGATCTTTGAAGTTATAGACAATTTTAATTCTTTGTGAAAGATATAGTAGTGGAGATGTAATTTAGCTCAAACTTCACTTGTTATAGTAAGAAGAAAATTGAAAAGTGAAAAAAATAGCTAAATAAGCAAGGTATTTAGGAATCACAGAGTTGTTACTGAGGCAGGTATAGGGAATAAGTAGCATTGGGCGTGCCTGCAGCTTATATGGGTGGGCCTGTAGAACTGTATTGTGTGTTAGCTGCTCAGTCGTGTCTGACTCTTTGCAACCCCATGGACTAAAGCTCGCCAGGTTCCTCTGTCCATGGGATTTTCCAGGCAAGAACACTGGAGTGGGTTGCCATTTCCTTCTTCAGGGAATCTTCCCAACTCAGGGATCGAACCTGGGTCTCCTGCATTGCAGGCAGATATATGAGGTTTAAAACTGTGAACTATTATTTTGATAGAAATGATAGGAAATTTTTAAAAAATTTAAAATCTGTATCATTACAGACTATATTCTGTGTTCATACTGTGAAAAGATTAAAGTCAGTAGCAAAAGACGAACAAAAAATGCCTTCTCATATATTGGAAAAATGATACTTCTGAAAATTAATGAGTCGAAGATTTGTTACAGGAATTAGAAAATATTTATAACTGAATAATAAAATTGCTACATATGGAGCATGTGGGATGCAGGTAAAGCATTATTTTCAGAGAGGATATTTAGCTCAGAAGAAAGGCTAAAAATTAATTAAGAGGGCATCAAGCTCAATGTTAGACAAAAAGAATAGATAACTTGAAGAAAGTAGAAGAGAAAGATTTAAGAGCAGAAATTAATGAAATAAAAATGAGGAAGAGAGGAGCAAAAATATTTAAAGGTGGCTTAAAATAGCCTAAGAAGAAGATACATAAACCTAGTTAGCATGTATAGAAAAAAAATAGCATAGATTCAATTGTTTAGCATTAGGAAATTTGACATAATTTTTTAAATCAAAAATATTAGTGTGTTTATCAAAAGAAGCCAGAATATATTTGCTGGAACTCATCAGATAAGAAAGGACATAAACTCCCAGAAGGTATATGTGTACGTGTGTGTGTGATGTATACCTGTATATGAATATATGTGTGTATTATATATTCACACATGTATCTCCTGAGTGCTTAATCTGTGCCATGTACTGTTTTATGTGCATCATAAACATTTGTTAATCCGTTTTGAAATAGATTCTATGATCTCCGCTTTAAAGATAAACTATTGCACCAAATGATGTATTTAACTTAAATAACTTGCCCAAGGTCAACAGCTAGTATAGTGGCAGTCATAGAACACACGCAGTTTGATTCAAAACTTTGTACTACTAACTACCACATTATGCTCCTTTTATTTTTTAAATGTTAAAAAAATATAACACATGTACATGGTTTGAAATTCAAATGATACATAGTGATAATTTGTTGTTTGTTCTATTCCTGTCTTTTTCTCAGCTCCACTTCTCTGAAGTGATCAGTTTCCTATGTATTCTTTCAAAACTGCTCCATGCTTTTATAAGCATTTATGTTTATACCATTTAAGAACACAGAAGTTAGCATGTCATGTGTATTCTCTACCGTTCTTTTCTCCTTTATATATAAGAGGTCATTTATTATCAGTATGGAGAAGGCAGTGGCACCCCACTCCAGTACTCTTGCCTGGAAAATCCCATGGATGGAGGAGCCTGGTAGGCTGCAGTCCATGGGGTCGCTAAGAGTTGGATACGACTGAGCAACTTCACTTTCACTTTTCACTTTCATGCATTGGAGAAGGAAATGGCAACCCACTCCAGTGTTCTTGCCTGGAGAATCCCAGGGATGGGGGAGCCTGGTGGGCTGCCGTCTATGGGGTCGCACAGAGTCGGACACGACTGAAGTGACTTAGCAGCATTATCAGTATATAAGAGCTACATCATTCTTGATAAGGACTTTTTACAGTAGACATGGTAAATTGTTAAGTCATTTCTAATAAAAGCAGGAACAAGTCATTGAAGATTATGACCGTTAGTATACACTATACTTTGGTATAGTATACACTATAGTATACACTATAGTTAGTATACACTATACTTTTTTCCTAGGTGACGCTAGTAATGAACCCGCCTGACAATACAGCAGACTTAAGAGATGCAGGTTTGATCCCTGGATCTGGAAGATCCCCTGGAGAAGGGAATGGCAACCCACTCCAGTATTCTTGCCTGGAGAATCCCATGGACAGAG
Source organism: Bos taurus (assembly GCF_002263795.3). Lineage (NCBI taxonomy): Eukaryota > Metazoa > Chordata > Mammalia > Artiodactyla > Bovidae > Bos > Bos taurus. The sequence goes on along the minus strand of NC_037346.1, from coordinate 38,867,217 downwards.
GAGCCTGGTGGGCTGTGGTCCATAGGGACTCTAAATAAGAGTTGGACGCAACTGAAATGACTTAGCGCACACATACAAAGTATATTTGACAAAGTTTTGGAGATTTTTAGCTAATATGATATACTTAAGTAACTAATATGAATATTAGAATTAAAAGTTATCATTTACAGATGTGATTGTATTAAATTATTGAATATATATAAATATCTGTTTGAAAATCATTGGCTTTCACATTTTCTTCAGATATCTGGGTCAAAGTTACCTAGTCATTCTTTGCTTTAAGAATAAAATCCTGATTTTTTTTTTCAAATTTCAGTAAGTGGTCTCTCTTCTGGTAATAAATACTGAGCATATATCAGGAGGACATTAGTAACCTTTGTGTTTAGCCAATTCAAACTTAACAGTCGTGCCAAATACTATATAACAAAGTAAAACATCTTCGTTTCTGAAATTGGCACCATTTTAGAATATTGGTTAACTTCCCATGATCATTGTAAGGCCTAACAACCTTAGAATCAGTGGTTAAGGATCCTGTAGAGTGACAATCATTTGTGAAATGCTAGAAGATACTAACATTTTGAGGAGTAGAAAACAGGATCATAAGAAATGGTGACAAAAAGTCAGAGACTTATTCTCTTTATATAAAGTAATCTGTCTTAAATTTCATAGCTAGACGCATTAAATTTTTTATAATATAATTTTTAGTAATTTTGTTACTTCAGATTTTGCAACAAGGCAATGGCACCCCACTCCAGTACTCTTGCCTGGAAAATCCCATGGACGGAGGAGCCTGGGAGGCTACAGTCCATGGGGTCGCTAAGAGTCAGACACGACTGAGCGACTTCACTTTCACTTTGCACTTTCATGCATTGGAGAAGGAAATGGCAACCCACTCCAGTGTTCTTGCCTGGAGAATCCCAGGGACGGGGGAGCCTGGTGGGCTGCTGTCTGTGGGGTCGCACAGAATTGGACACAACTGAAGCAACTTAGCAGTAGCAGCAAGCTTTGAAAACCAAAGTTTTTTGGAGTAAGTCCTAATTTTTCAGTTGTTTAATTAATAAATGAGCTTATATGTATTAAAAGGCTTATCACCCCAAGAAGGTAAATATTGTATACCTTGGCTATTCAAATAAGGCATCTAATTTGAGGAAGCAAAGTCAGTTATATGTGAAAATAGGTATAAAATCAGACTTTCTGGCAATTGGTTCTTTAGTGTGGTATAAAATTGACAGATGAAATTTATCATGAAGTCCTTTTTCCTCTTGTTTTTGCCCTAAAATTCTGTATCAATAGCAAATATTCTATAATTAGTACTGTATAATGTGACACCAATTAAATTTAGTAATATATTTAAAAAAAAACAAAAACATGTTTTTTTTTAATTTCAGGTAATAACCCTTCCCAATAATTTGTATTTTGTAGTCTGCCACTTTTCAGAAATGGTCATTGTCAATATCTTGTTATAGTATTAATGACCCTGGAGATTTAAGACTGAGTAAAAATGTGAGCAGACTTTCTTATTTAGTTAAAAGTTTTAAATCCACTTTTATTCCAAGTAGGAAAAGTCAAAAGTAGATTTGCCATGGAATATGAAGACATCTTAATAGTTGACTTATTGAAAAACAGACTGACCAATTCCATTTATGGAATTGTAACATAAAATTTCATCAAACAGTTCTATTTTTAAAGAGGTTTTCATAGTCTAATAGATATTCTTTACTATATTGGGGCTTCCCAGGGATGGCTCAGCAGTAAAGAATTCGCCAGCCAAGCAGGAGACATGGGTTTGATCCCTGGGTTGGGAAGATCCTGGGAGAAGGAAATGGCAACCAACTCCAGTATCCTTGCCTGGGAAATCCCTTGGACAAAGGAGCCTAGGTTGCAGAGTTGGACATGACTTAGCGACTAAACAACAATAACAAAAACTTGATTACTGTGAACACATATGCCTTTTTTTCCTAATCAATGAATTCCTAATGAAAATAGAGAAATGTTATATTATTTATAGCTAAATTCTTTAGTATCAGTCAGAATTGTTTCAGGTTCTTTTACTGTTTTTATATTTACTGTCCCAGTAACTATCATTCTCTTTAAAAAAAAAAAATGTATTTATTGACACCTTCAGCCAGAATGTCCGATTTAAAAAAAAAATACTATCACAAATGTCTGTTCAGTGGACCTTCAGGTGAGTTATTTGGTTTTATTTTCCTAGCATGATTCAGAATGTGGTACTTTCCTTAGTTGTGACTTTGCTGCAAATGTCTGAAATTTTTACTTGAAATTACTTTCAGAACCAGTTTGAGGCATATTAGGAAATTAGCTTAATTACTTAATAGGTACAATTAGTGTTTTGGCTAAAAATAGATTGCAATTTGTTATTCACATAATCTGCAGACTTGAACTTTTTATGACTTGGACCTTTCCAAAAAGCAAATTCAGTTTTGGAAGGTGAAGATTTGACTTTGTGAACCTCGAAAAGGATATGTCAGAAAGTCAAGAACGTTTTGAACAATGTCAGTGTCATTGCTCTGCAAGCATTACAAAATGTCAGTTTGAAGCATTAGGATATGAAAGTTCTGATTTAAGTGGCTAATTACTTTATGGTCATACTATATCTCTGATTTGTTAGATTCCCATGCTCTGGATTCTTTTATAAATAGGCACTTTAAAGGGATCAATTAAAAGTCAACATTTTGGGGGATTTTTGTGACTGGATTTATAAAATGTAGAATGGGATTATTGTTTTGTCGTGCATCTGAATTTAGTAGATGACACTAGATAATAGTGATAAGGTTTTTTCTGTTATGAAAGAAAGTATAGTTGGTGCTTAAACAACGCAGGTTTGAACTGCATGGGTCCACTTATACTCAGATGTTTTTCAGTAGTAAATAGCGTACCACACATTCCAAGGTTGGTTGAATTTGGAGATGTGGAGGAACTGCAGATATGGAAGACCCCTGTCCCAGTGGTGTCTCTGGAAGCGTTAGTTGCTTTTCTTGTGCTTGCTTAGGCTGTGCGTATACTAAAATTGGAACAATACAGAGAAGATTAGCATGGCCCTGCGCAAGGACAACATGCAAATTTGTGAATCGTTCCATGTTTTTTGGGGCTACTCAGGTGGTTCAGTGGTAAAGAATCTGACTGCCAAGGCAGGAGACCCAGGGTTCGAACTCTGGGTTGGGAAGATCCCCTGGAGAAGGAAATGGCAACCCACTCCAGTATTCTTGCCTGGGAAATCCCATGAATGGAGGAGCCTGGTGGGCTACAATCTATGGGGTCGCAAATAGTCAGACACGTCTTAGCAACTAAGCACCTATAAATTATAGGTGGATTAACCCCCATAATATTCAAGGGTCAGCTGTATATATATTTGTAAAAACTCTCAATTTGTATATAAAAAAAGAATGTCTCTGTGTATAACTTGAGTCACTGTACTGTACAGCAGAGATTGGCACAACATTGTAAATCAACTATACTTCAATTTAAAAAAAACCTCCTATTTTATCTAAATTGATTTTGTTCTTATATAACAATAGAATATGTATTCAGGTATTTTTATTTGCATTTAATACTTATTTGTTTAAATTTATTTCTTTAATATTCTTAGATTTCAGGAAAGGATCAATGTATATGGCATAATTGGCAGAGAGCATGAATTTTGGATTAAACAGACCTGAGTTTTTAATCTCATTCTTGCTACTTACTAATTGTGTGACCTTGGGCAAGTTATTTAACTTTTCAGGGTTAGTTTCTTCATCTCACAAAATGGAGACAATGCCTACCTAACTAAATATTTTTAAAGCACCAGTGCATAATAGCCGGTCATACATTGAATATATTTATTTCTTTTCCTGCTTTTCATGTATTGGTGATTTGAAACTCACTAGTAAAATTAAAGAACTTTCTTAGCAGTCACTCTAAACATGACTTTAAGGTTTCCTTTAGGATTAGTTTGCCATTTACTTTAGTAAATACTGTATTTTCTACATTGCCAAGAAGAGTGTTTGAGAAACGAAGGAATGATTTGAACATTGTCAATAGCTATGAATTAATGCTTAATGACATACTTCTGATAACTTGTACTTAATATCTCCATGAAAGTATTTTCATTTATCTTCAATCACAGGTACAGGAACCTTAAAGATAGATTTTGTTGGCGAACTGAATGATAAAATGAAGGGTTTCTATAGAAGTAAATATACTACCCCTTCTGGAGAGGTGCGCTATGCTGCTGTCACACAGTTTGAGGTATGGTATTCTTTAAAATATGAGCTTCCCAAGTGGCGCTAGTGGTAAAGAGTCCGCCTGCCAATGCAGGAGACATTAAGAGATGCTGGTTCAATCCCTGGGTTGAAAAGATCCCCTAGAGGAGGAAATGGCAACCTGCTCCAATATTCTTGTCTGGGGAATCCCATGGACAGAGGAGCCTGGTGGACTACAGTCAGTGGGATTGCAAAGAGTTGGACACGACTGATGCGACTTAGCACGCATGCATTCTTTAAAATATTATGATCTTGGGACTTCTCTTGTGGACCTGTGGTTGAGAATCTGCCTGCCAGAGGCTTCCCTGGTGACTCAGTGAAGAATCCATCTGCCGGTGGAGGAGACATGGGTTCTATTCCTGATCTGGGAAGATGCCACATGCTGTGGAACAGCTGAGCCCATGCACCACAACTATTGAGCCTGTGCTCTAGAGCCCAGGAGCTGCAACTACTGAGCCTGCCTGCCACAACTGCTGAAGCCTGTGCACCCTAGAGCCTGCACATCACATCAAAGAGTAGCCCCCGCTCGCCACAACGTGAGAAAAGTCCGTGCAGCAACAAAAACAAAGCACAACCAAAAATAAATAATGAAATAAAATTATTGTTTTAAGAACAGAAAGAAAGGATCTGCTGCCAATGCAGGGGACCTGGGCTTGGTCCCTGGTCCAGGTGCTAAGATTCCACATGCTGCAGGGCAACAAAGTCCACGCACCACAGCTGCTGAGCTAGCACCCTAGAGCCCATGCTCTGCAGTAACAGAAGCCATGGCAGTGGGCAGCTTGCACACCGTAACCAGAGAGTAGCCCCCGTTTGCCACAAGTAGAGAAAGCCCATATCAGCAATGAAGAGCCCGTGTGCCACAACAAAGACCCAGGGCAGCCAAAAAAAATCACGATCTTCAGTGAGACATTCTGACAAAGGTCTGTTCTCTTATTTGCCTGATTATTTGAGGCTAGATGCCTGTAACCATAATTGTATTAATGATTTTGGAATTTTTATTCTATATTCAGTTCTCTCTATTATACAGGGGAGAGAATTAGGGATGTGGGCTGGGGAATGATATTTTTATAACAGTATCAGTATTCATTTAGTAGGAAAAGCCACAGGTACAAAGTATAAAAGCAATCCAGGTGTTGAAGTTTTTTTTACCTGTATGTATGCATATATAGCTAGACACAGATATATATGGATTTTATATATATCTGTAAATATAATTTTGTTACCTGTGTGTATGTGTGTGTATGTGAGAGTGTGATTCCAGTGCTTATCTCTAGCCCTTTTGAGCACTTCTTCATCTTGGAATGATTTGTTGCAGTGTGTCTCCAAATGATTTTTAAAGGGAGAGTATGTGGGTGGTATACTTCCTGAGTGTTGGGATATCAGAAAATCTTTCATTTGCCTTTATATACAACCAGTTTTACTGAACATATAAAAGATTTGTTTGGAGGAGGGGGAAGGAAGAAAGAGCAGCCCCTGACATAAGTTGTCCTAGCACTGAAGCTAATAGATGTTGTTTTCCTGTTGGATGTAGACAAAGTGCCAGCCTCAGACAAGGTTACTACTTTGACACCATGATAAGGTGAGACAAAACAAGGACCCTTCGTAATTTCCTCCAGGCACAGACAAAAACAAGGTCATTTTGTTCATCACAAAAGACAAACAACTCCCTTTCTTGGTTAAAATGAGTGACTGCTGGTTGTTTTTTTTTTTTTTTTACCAAATGCAGTCTTAGGCTTTCTCTAGTTTGCCCTCTTTATATTAACAGAAAAGATAATACTTGCTGGTAAAATTGCCTCCACTTTCTGACAGCACTCAACTTAGAATTCTTTCTTCCTTAAATCGTCTCCAAATCATTCAGGCAAATTCCAAATCACATAGTAGTTTCTTACCTTTTAACTGAGACACCCCATAGTTTCTTTTGAGTGAGTTTTCCCTTGACAAGCCCAACTTCTTCAGTAAGAGTGATACAATTGGCTTACAGTTTTTCTCTTTCAGAGGTGCATAAATGTTGGTCTAGGGACCACCCTGGTGGTCCAGTGGCTACGACTCTGAGCTCCCAATGCATGGGGCCTAGGTTTGATTCTTGGTTAGGGAACTAGATTCTATGTGCTGCAACTGAAGATCTCGCATGCCACAACTAAGACCTGGCACAGCCAAATAAGTAAGTATTAAAGAAACCCAATATAGTTCAGGTTAATATGAAAAATTTTTTAATGTATAAAAACTTTGCTTCATTGTTGCTCCTGACTCCTTCATGCTGTAATTGTCATAAAAATTTGATCTTTATATAGTACTAATACATCTAAGCCTGTCAGTCATTTTCTAATTATTACCTTATACAGTTGCCTTTTAAAGACAGATGTAAAGACAAAACAGAAAAGAATTACAAATAAAAATGTTTATGGGAATTCCCTGGTAGGCTAGTGGTTAGGACTTTCCACTACAGGGAGCTGGTCAGGGTTCAGTCCCTTGTTGGGGACCTAAAATCCTGTAAGCTGTGTGGTGCAGCCAAGAATGAAAAACAGACAAAACCCAGATAAAAATATTTATGCTGTCTTTATAATTCCTACGTGTTCCCCTTCACGGTGTTCTTCATTTCTTTGTATGGATTTGAGTTACCATTTACTGTATTTCACTTGAGCTTACAGGACTCTTTTCAGTATTTTTTATAAGGCAGGTCTGCTAATAATAAGTTCTCTGTCTTTTGGCACAGCCTAATTAATAAATAAAAATAAATATTACAAAATATGTTCTAAAGTCTTTTACATCTCATTTTGTCAAATAGGAGGAGTCAGACTAAAATGTGTCTTATCCCTTTGTAGAGTAACACAATTTAAAATTTTGCTGTATTTTCTTTGTGATTGCTTGTTAAATTATTTCTTTGTACCTAGTGTTCACTTTTCATTAACTTTTAATAATTGGTGAACCCTACTCACATTCAGATTTAGATCTTTCATCAGTATAGCAGTATTTTCTTCTGTTGCATCTTCATTATGTTTCTGTTCTGATCTCTTCTTCAGGAACATCATTTAATAATAGATTTAGCTCTAGTGTCTGTCCCCTAAATGTACCTGTGATTGCTTTTATCACCTGTCCTTTGTTTGTTTGCTTTTTGCTTAATATGTATATTATTGAAGTATAGTTGACTTACAGTGTTTCAGGTGCACAGCAAGGTGATTCAGTTATGCATATATTATTTTTGAAATTATTTTCCATTATAATTTATTACAAAATACTGACTATAGTTCCCTGTGCTATACAGTAAACCTTTTTTGCTTATTTCATCTTCCTAATTAGAAATCTAGCATTCTATTCATACTAAGTCAAACAAGTGGAATCAAAATATCATACATTTTTAGTTAGGCAAAAATTCATAAGTTTTCTAAAATATATATGTCATACATACTATTTATGTGTATACATAAGCTTTTCTACTATGCTTGATAAAGGCTTGAGAAAGAACATTAAAAAGAAAGAAAAAGATGGAGAAATTGGAAAGCATAAACTAAATGAAATGGGAGGACTGAATGTGAAATAGAAAAAGTAAAACAAACTAGATAAAAGATCATCATGTAGTCCAGTTGTTTTAAACATGACTGCTCATTAGAAGCATACCTTGAGCTCTGGAGGAAAAAGTGCAATACCTGGGCATTTGTATTTTTCAAAAAATTTCAAGATAATTCTGATAAGCATCTGGATTTTAAAAAGTGATTATAGGTTTTTCTGTAAAATTGTAGTTTTGTTTGGTGATACAGAGTTCAATTAATTTTCTGTTGACCAATCATGATACAGTGGTATAAAGTGAGTAATAGTTATATAATCACCATAGTTAAGGTGTTTATCAGTTTTCCCAATCAATAGCCAGACAAAAAATAAAAGATAATTATAATTTTAAGCCATAATGGGAACATGATTAACTTAACAATATAAAATAGTTCCATACAGTTTGGGGGGGTCAAGCACAGTGATGTAAGTGGAAGTACGTACATGCACATGTTTTCATCTGCCTAGCCAGTGTATGTCTTTTGGTTGGTGCATTTAATCCATTTACATTTAAGGTAATTATCAGTATGTATGATCCTATTACCATTTTCTCAATTATTTTGGGTTTATTTTTTGAAGGTCTTTTCCTTCTCTTGTGTTTCCTTCTTAAAGTTCCTTTAGCATTTGTTGTAAACCTGGTTTGGTGGTGCTGAATTTTCTTAACTTTTGCTTTTCTGGAAAGCTTTTGATTTGTCCATCAAATCTGAAGGAGAGACTTTCTGGGTATTCTTGGTTGTAGGTTCTTCCCTTTCACCACTTTAAATATATCATGCTGTTTGCTTCTGTCTTGTGGAGTTTCTATTGAGAAATCAGCTGATAGCCTGATGGGAGTTCCCTTATATGTTATTTGTTGTTTTTCTCTTGTTGCTTTTAATATTTTATCTTTGTCTTTAATTTTTGTCAGTTTGATTACTATGTGTCTCAGTGTGCTCCTCCTTGGGTTTATCCTTCCTGGGACTCTCTGTGCTGCCTGGACTTGGTTAACTGTTTCCTTTCCCATGTTAGGGAAATTTTCAGCTATTACTTCAGATATTTTCTCAGGTCCTTTTTCTCTCCCTCCTCCTTCTGGGACCCCTATAATGTGAATGTTGGTGCATTCAGTGTTGTCCCAGAGGTCTCTTAGGCTGTCTTCATTTCTTTGCATCCTTTTTTCTATATTCTGTTACGTAGCAGTGGTTTCCACCATTCTGTCCTCCAGGTCATTTATCTCTTCTTTTGCCTCAGTTATTCTGCTCTTGATTCCTTCTAGTATATTATGCATCTGTTTTTTAGTTCTTGTAGGTCTTTGGTAAACATTTCTTGTATCTTCATTGTTTTCACGAGATCTTGGGTCATCTTCATTATCATTATTCTGAGTTCTTTTTCTGGAAGGTTGCCTATCTCCACTTCATTTAGTTGTTTTTCTGGGGTTTTATCCTGTCCCTTTATCTGTGATATACCTTTCTGCTTTTTCATCGAGATTAACTTTCTGTTTGGTTATGGTTTTTGTCTTAGCTGCTGTGGGACTGTGCTTCTTGCTTCTTCGATCTGCCCCCTCTGATGGAGGAGGCTAAGAGGCTTGTGTAAGCTTCCTGATGGGAGGGACTGGCAGTGAGAAAAACTGGGTCTTGCTCTGGTGGGCAGGGCCTTGCTTAGTAAAGCTTTAATCCAATTATCTGATGATGGGTGTGGTTGCACTCCCTCCCTGGTAGTTGTTTGCCCTATGGTAGGGTTAATGGCAAACTCCAAGAGGGTTTACTATGCCAAGGGAGGGGCCTTCCTGGCCTGATGCTGCCAGTGCCTCTGTCCCTGTGGTGAGCCCCTGTCAACCCATAACCTCCACAGGAGACCTTCCAACATTAGCAGGTAGTTGTGACTCAGCCTCCTGTGGGGTTACTGCTCCTTTCCTCTGGGTCTTGGTGCGTGCAAGATTTGGTTTGTGCCCTCCAAGACTGGAGTCTCTGTTTCCCCTAGTCCTGTGGAAGTCCTGTAATCAAATCCCACTGACCTTCAAGGCCAGATTTCCTGGGGATTCCCAGTCCCTTTGTCCAGTACCCAGGCTGGGAAGCCTTACTTGGGGTTTAGAACCTTCACCATAGTGCAAGAACTTCTTTGGTATTATTGTTCTCCAGTTTGTGGGTCACCCACAACTAGGTACAACTAGAGAGAAGCCCACCCACCACACCAAAATATCCTGTGTGCAGCAACTAAGGCCCAATGCAGCCAGATAGATAAATAAACTTAGATCTTACTATCTGTGTCATTTTATTTAGTGCTACTCCTAATTTGAATTTTTCTGTGTATTGTTTTCCTTACAGTCTACTTACTTTTTCAAACATCTTATTTACTGTTTAGTAGAATTCATAATTTATTTAATTTCTTTGACAGTGCAGTCAGACATGTCACATTTTTCCTTCGAGAAATCCTTTTTTAAAAATATTTATTTACTGGCTGTGCTGGGTCTTCATTGCTGTGCAGGCTTTCCTCTAGTTGTGGTCCGCATGGGCTGCTCTCTAGCTGTGGTGTGCAGGCATTGCCATGGCTTATCGTTGCAGAGCACAGGCTCTAAGGCACCTGGGCTTCGGTAGCTGCAGCATGTGGGCTCAGTAGTTGCGGCTCCTGCGCTCTAGAGCACAGGCTCCGTAGCTGTGGCACAGGGGGCTTGTTGCTCCATGGCACATGGAATATTCTCAAATCAGGGACCAAACCCTGTCTCCTGCATTGGCAGGCGAATTCTTTTACCACTGAGCCACCAAGGAAGCCCCAAGAAATCCTTTTTCAGAAGTATATGTTTTCCTGGCAGGCCAATGGTTAAGATTCCACACTTCTACTGCTGGGGGCATGAGTTTGATCCCTGATGAGGAACTAAGATCCCACATGCTATTCAGGGGAAAAAAAAAAAAAATGAAGAAGCAACAGAACCGAACGTGAAACAACAGACTGGTTCAAAATTGGGAAAGGAGTACGTCAAGGCTGTATATTGTCACCCTGCTTATTTAACTTATACACAGAGTACCTCATGCAAAATGCCAGGCTAGATGAAGCACAAGCTGAAATCAAAATTGCCGGGAGAAATATCAATAACCTCAGGTATGGAGATGACACCACCCTAATGGCAGAAATTGAAAAGGAACTAAAGAGCCTCTTGATGAAGGTGAAAGAGGAGAATGAGAAAACTGGCTTAAAACTGAACATTCGGAACACGAAGATCATGGCATCCGATCCCATCACTTCATGGCAAATAGATGGGGAAACAGTGGAAACAGTGACAGACTTTATTTTCTTGGGCTCCAGAATCACTGCGGACAGTGACTGAAGCCATGAAATTAAAAGATGCTTGCTCCTTGGAAAAAAAGCTATGACAAACCTAGACAGTGTATTAAAAAGCAGAGACATCACTTTGCCAACAAAGGTCTGTATAGAGTTGTACCGTGAAGAAGGCTGAGCACCAAAGAATTGTTGCTTTTGAACTGTGGTGCTAGAGAAGACTCTTGAGAGTCCCTTGGCCAGCAAGGAGATCAAATCAGACAATCCTAAAGGAAATCAACCCTGAATATTCACTGGAAGGACTGATACTGAAGCTCCAATACTTTGGCCACCTGATGGGAAGAGCCAACTCACTGAAAAAGACCCTGATGCTGGGAAAGATTGAGGGCAGGAGGAGAAGGGGGCAACAGAAGATGAAATGAATAGACGGCATTATCAACTCAATGGACATGAGTTTGAGCAAACTCTGGGAGATAGTGAAGGACAGGGAAGCCTGGTGTGCTGCAGTCCATTGGGTCACAGAGAGTCGGACGTGACTGAGGGGCAAGATACAGAATCTTGTCAGCGGTTCTATTTCTATTTTATGAAAGATTCTTTATTTTATAACTAATATTCTGCTGCACCACTAAATCTTATTTTGTTTTAAAGTTTATTACTTTTATGTTTACAGAAAGAATGAGATCTCTTTAAATAAGTAGGTCAAATGCTGACAGTTTTATGTGTTGTATATGAAAGTGCTACCTTGCATTTTCTTTGTTATCAGTGCCTAGCTTATTGCCTAGTGCTAAGTAGAAAATAAATATTTGAAAAAGTGAATGAATGAATGATAGAAATGGTTGTTACGTGAAATAGTCCGGTAGGTTCATTCAGTGATAGTTCATATTTCATATTCTTTTTTTAAGGCTACTGATGCCCGGAGAGCTTTTCCTTGCTGGGATGAACCTGCCATCAAAGCAACTTTTGATATTTCATTGGTTGTTCCTAAAGACAGAGTAGCTTTATCAAACATGGTATGTATGTGTTAATGAGTATTCTTATATTTTGAATAAGCATTTAGCATACTTTGTTTGCTGATTAGATGGGATAGCATGGAACTACCTAGTCACCCAGCACAGTACTTGACACATAATGGGAGCACAAATGTTAGTGTTCTTAGTTTCTTATAAGCCCTCTTTTTTTTTATTGCCTCATTTGCGGAGTTTTCCCGCACCCTGGAAGAAATTTCTTGTAAGCTATGTTAACAAGATTACCTGCTTTCTTTAATTTGGAAATCTAAGTAAGAAATGAACTTAATAACTATTACTTGAGAGAAAAAAAATCTGATACTGTTACTAAATGCCGAAAGTTACAGCCACATAATGAAGTATATTTAGGTTTTAACTGATTGTGTTCTTGGATGTGCTCCCTTCACTGATGTCATTGAATGTCATTCATAGTAGAATAAGCATTTACTACTTGAAATGTGTTGTCTAAGACTGCCTTATTTAAGACATAGAGTAGCCGGTAGACTATAATAGGAGTCTAGGGAACTTGGAAACACCTACTGGACCTGAAATAACTGGCTTTTGCTTCCTTTATTAGTGGAGAGAATTCCGTAGATTCTCTTCTTAAAGATGCTTTTCTCAAATGTTCTTAGAGAGGAAGCTAATAAATTACACTGAAATGTTCATTTGCAGTTTAATGCAAATGAATTTATCAGATCAGTTCTTGAATAAGTCTTGCTTGGAAGAAAAAATAGCAAGAACTTGAGGAAACTGAGAGCCTGAATAGGAAAAAGAGGGAAATTAGGGAACTCTCAAAGTAAATGAGATTTGTCACAAATTTGCTTAGAGCCAACCTTCATATAGAATATGCTCTAAATCTAGAAATCTGTGCCCTTTTGAAATGTCCAGTTTCACAACTACATTTTATTTTCATTAATATTTGTTGTCTTCTATCCTTCGTTCACTTGAAAAGTATTAAAGTCTTAAAACATCCCAATACCTGTTATGTTAATAGGTATTCAAGAAAAGGTGCTTCTTTTACCTTACAAATCCTTGGTAGTTTTAACACTTCAGCTCCAACTTCTTATTGTGTATGCTTCATCAGTTCACTTTCTTTATTAATAGGAAAAGCCTTGAGAGTGTAATAGTACTGGGTAAATTAGGATAGAGAAGTAAGCAGTGCTGGAAAGGGGGAAGAAAAGGTTACAAAGCCTACAGTTTGGGGGTAGTGTTTGCTTTAAGGTATTTAATGTAAATCTGTTAAATTTTCCTTTTTTTTTTTTAAAGAATGTAATTGATCGGAAACCATACCCTGATGATGAAAATGTAGTGGAAGTGAAGTTTGCTCGCACACCTGTCATGTCTACATATCTGGTGGCATTTGTTGTGGGTGAATATGACTTTGTAGAAACAAGGTCAAAAGATGGTGTGTGTGTCCGTGTTTACACCCCTGTTGGCAAAGCAGAGCAAGGAAAATTTGCGTTAGAGGTAAATGTACTTGAAGAGGATTGTTCCAACAGTCCATAACTCCAGGTTGGGGAATTTACATTTCTGATCAATTATTAGTACAGTTATTTATAATCTAATCTGAAATATCTTGTGCTACTTTGGTTTTACTTTTAATAGAATCTTGGAACTAGCAACTTTGATGTTAACATTTTGAAAGATAATGATTAAGAGAATATTAGAATGGAATTTATTAACCTAGAGAGTGGGAGGGGGGACATATATAATTGTACTTTTCATACTGAGTTATAAATGGATTAAAGTTTGGCTGACATATACAAAGCTTAGGGCTAAAGCAGTCTCTGGAGGTGGGGTCCCCCAGGGTTGGTTTCTTATAACTTGAGATATTTGGCTTGCAACTGGATTCCTTTGTGGATTTCTGTAGGAATGGCAATAGGATTTATCAGATGGTTCTTTTCTTTATACTTTTATAGGTTGCTGCTAAAACTCTGCCTTTTTATAAGGACTACTTCAATGTTCCTTATCCTCTACCTAAAATTGATCTCATTGCTATTGCAGACTTTGCAGCTGGTAAAGTAAATTTCACTTTATTGATAAATTGTAATAACTTTTATTTTGAATTTTATGATTTTCAAGAAGAAGTATGTATAAATATCAATAAATGTTTGTATTTTATTTTATGAAGGTGCCATGGAGAACTGGGGCCTTGTTACTTATAGGTATGTTAATGATGTATTACCCTACCTTGTCTTTTAAATCACTGATTTCATGAGTGCTTCACTCCTAATTACAGTTCAGTAGCTTCTGCTTTATGATCTGCCATAAATTTTCCTACCTTCCCCCATTTCCTTGAACATTTCAAGAATGCAGATGAACACCCTCTGGTGCTACTATCTGAGAGTGTAAGATTTTAAAGTGAGCATCTGGCATTAGTAGCATTTCTAAATGTATTTTTGGCTGAGTTTCTCATTTCAGTGCCTTCTCTTCCTCCTGGTAGTTACATAGTTACATATCCAGCTTGAAGAACTTCCCCTGATTTAATGTCTTCTAGTCAAGTTCTCCGGAAAAGGCAATGGCACCCAACTCCAGTACTCTTGCCTGGCAAATCCCATGGACGGAGGAGCCTGGTAGGCTGCAGTCCGTGGGGTCGCTAGGAGTCGGACACCACTGAGCGACTTCACTTTCACTTTTCACTTTCATGCATTGGAGAAGGAAATGGCAACCCACTCCAGTGTTCTTGCCTGGAGAATCCCAGGGACGGGGGAGCCTGGTGGGCTGCTGTCTGTGGGGTCACACACAGTCGGACATGACTGAAGCGGCTTAGCAGCAGCAGCAGTCAAGTTCTCTGAGAAGGCTATGGCACCCCACTCTAGTACTCTTGCCTGGAAAATCCCATGGATGGAGGAGCCTGGTAGGCTGCAGTCCATGGGGTCACGAAGAGTGGGACATGGCTGAGCGACTTCACTTTCACTTTTCACTTTCATGCATTGGAGAAGGAAATGGCAACCCACTCCAGTGTTCTTGCCTGGAGAATCCCAGGGACGGGGGAGCCTGATGGGCTGCCGTCTATGGGGTCACACAGAGTCGGACACAACTGAAGTGACTTCGAAGCAGCCAAGTTCTTACATGTCTGTCACCACAATACAAACATGTGGGTTGTATAATTTTAAAAGCAGTGTCTGTAAACAAGTTTTGGCCTTCTACTTTCAATTGCCTTCTTCGATGAGCTAAGTTTTGGACACTGTGTTCAGTGTTCTTTTTGGGACTGTGGAATGCATCTTCCCCCAGCTTGCCACTTCTCTGCTTTTAATGGAAGAACTGTCTTCTCTTTCTGTCTAGCACAGTAATGCCTAATTCCTTTAGATAGTTTTCCTAAAATTTCAGGCAGCTATCCTAGAAACAAACTGATAATTAAACTTGTGTCACATCTTTGATATTCTTTTGTATGAATTCAATTGGAGTAGTCTTTAATCTTCGCAGAGCTTTTTCTATCCTGTGTACTCTGAGGAAATGTTTTCTTGACATCTTTAAAGCCTAACTTGACCATCTTATTTACTTTTTGAATCTCCCTCCCCCACTTCTGCATGCCTGCTTTTATTGAAATACTTTTATTTAAAAAAAAAAAATTTTTTTTTTTTTTAAACACAGGGAGACTGCATTGCTTATTGATCCAAAAAACTCCTGTTCTTCATCACGCCAGTGGGTTGCTCTGGTTGTGGGACATGAACTCGCCCATCAATGGTTTGGAAATCTTGTTACTATGGTATTTAATATTTTTAAGTGCTCAAATATATTTTTTTCCTGCTACACCTTATGTTGGCTAAATAGTATTTCAGGTTTGGCTGGCAATTTGTACCAAAAAAGTTTTTTTGATAGAAAAACTTTATTTTGAAAAGGTTTTATCAGGATATCCATGTTAATTAAGAACATACAGGTAATTTTTATTCAACAGAAAATACTACCTAAACTGTTCTAAATACTGCCTGTAAATGGGGCAAGTCAGGATATTAATTTGGGTGAAAGGAAGAGATTCCACTTAGATAGACAATTTCCATGCAGTGAGATTCAGGCTAACTGAAGTTTCTTGTGTCATATGTCACTTGCTGTAAAGTAACCTGATGAATAGCAAACTATCTTTAATAAGGTTGAAATGTTTTTAAGGGTCATTTTCTTCATTGCCTAAAGTTTTAAGCTGATATTTGATAGAAATGAAGGCAAAGAAACTACAGAATAACTGAAGAATATTAAAATGTCCAGCTCTCCTATTGAAGTCCTTGTTTATTGTAATGTTTGTAGTGAATGATCTCTATCCTCTAGTCTTGACCTTTCCCTTTTACTCTAAATGAGTACTATCTATAGCAACCAACTGTGTTAGAGCTTGGAAGCACAGCTTTTAATAAGTGAACTAGAAGTACCTCTGCAAAGAAAGAACTGGAGATTGTGGAGCCAGCCAAATTCCCTGATGGCATTTTAGGCTGCCAAAGAGCAGAGCCCAACTTGGATGTTAGTTGAGACCACATGTCACAGAAATAAGCAAGAAAGAAAAACATTTAGCAACTCTTAAATGTCTGAGTTTGAGCAAACTCCAGGAGATTGTGCAGGACAGGGAAGCCTGGCGTGCTGCTGTTCATGGGGTCACAAAGAGTTGGACATGTCTTAGCAACCGAAACAGCAATGTGTCTGAAAGAGTTCCTAAGGAAAGTCAGCCCTTGAAAGTAAATCCTTTCTTTTTTGCTTTGGTTGTTTAAAATTTTGCTTAGGGGTTAAAAGAAAAAAGAAGAAAAGGTTGTTTGAAATATACTTTTACATGAAATTAAGTATGCTAGTTCCTGTGTTCAAATATGTCAGAAATGTTCCTTTCTCCTAACGCAGCAAATTTGTTGCTACCAAACAATTTTTTTTTTTGCTGTGTGAGCAGATTTTATTTTTTATGATTTTATTTTTAAACTTCCAGTATTAAATTTTAGTAGGGGAAATGTGTGCATTCTCATGTTGCTTTTAAACATCTTTCTGTTGTATTCGAGTAACTTCTAGTTATTGGATGTCAGTTTTTTCATTAACTGAAATACAGGGGTTTAGAGAGAGTTGGAAAATTACTAGCTTTGTACCAGCTTATCCCAATGGAGTCTGTTAGTTAAATAAGTACGCAAAGCATGTGGACAGATAGCCATTTATCACTTTATTGAAAACATTTGATCTTTTCAGAATTTTTAAATACCCTTTTGTTTTTCACCATTACATTTGTCCTTTATCTTGAATTCATATAGTATTGCTTTTTTAATAAGAGATTTAATCAACTGTAATGAAAATTAGATTGAAATCTCTTTCTAGCAAGTTTGTTTCTATTTTAAAAAGTTGATTTTGTCTGTGACCCATTATATTCTTTGTCCACTCCACTATTCTTATTATTGACAAATGAGAATTTTATATTCTATAAATGTTTAAATACCAGTTGTATTTAAACTTACTGCTATGACATTTTGTTAATTTCATGCAATTCTTGTATAAGCAATACTGCTTTTCTGTTTATCTAGAAAGTTTAATTTGTCACTCAGCAATGATTTTTTCCCCTGTCATTATGGAGATAGTTCCCAGTTTTCTTTGTTTGGTCCTAATAACTTTCTGATTTCTTAAAGAGAGTTGTTTATTAAACTGAATTTTATATGACAGTGTAGCTCTTACACACATTTATGCACTCCCTTCCCATTTTCCATCTTGAGGGTGTTTTTCATCCCCCTTCCTCCTCCTCTTCTACCTTTAGTACCAAAAAGTTACTTAGCAGTGGTGATAATGCGAGTGTCACCAGTTGGCTGTTCTTGGCAATTCTTTTGTTTATAGATGTGAGTTATTTACTAAATGTTTTGAATTGAATTTTAGCTCATCAAGAGTTTTAGAGTATAATGGAAGGGACATAAGAGTTTTTTATATTAGTGGAGTGACAAGCATCTTCTTTTCTTTACATATTTCCATCTTCTGTTTTTAGGAATGGTGGACTCATCTTTGGTTAAATGAAGGCTTTGCATCATGGATTGAGTATCTGTGTGTAGACCACTGCTTCCCAGAGTATGATATCTGGACTCAGTTTGTTTCTGCTGATTATACACGAGCTCAGGAGCTTGACGCCTTAGATAACAGCCATCCCATTGAAGTGAGACGTAATTTTCAGTCATTGGCCTTTGCTTTCACTTTCAATGAAATATGTAGTTTTTAAAATTTTCTTTGAAAAGAAAATTGCATGAGTGATGTCACTTTTATAGTTTATATTTCCATCTTGAAACTGCAGGCAGATTCTTTATTGAGTGAGCTACAAAGGAGATCCCCTTGAAATTCTACAAAGTTCTAGTTCTATTTCATTTTAAAATCTGTATCTTTGTAGAAGCAAGTTTTCTGTATCCATAAACATTCACTGAATAGATTTTTACTGAATTGTAATGGGGGAACCATACCTGTTGGGTAATATTAGGATTCTGTTGTTTCAAAGAAAATTCTAAACATACTCTTTTGTTGTTGTCATTGCTTTATATATATTTTAATTCTTTTTACTTAATCTGTCCTATTTTGGCTAGTTTATATGTATAAATTTTGCCTCCAAAGAGCTAGACTTACAGTCTACTTTGACATATTTAACCTGGGTCCTATGTAACTGTTAGCCATTACAATAAGTGCAAGAAGTCCAATGTTTTTCATCTCTCCCTTCCTTACCTTCACCTCCCTATCTCCAAAGAGATCCACAGTGACTTGCCTTCCAGCAAAGCAGTGTCAAGACTGGAACCCAGGCCCTAAAGAGATGATGGGGATTGTGTTATGTATTCTGTTTTATTAGTATTAGTTATTACACCCTTTTAAACAATTACACAGTATGAGTCACCTAAAGGCAAAAAGTATCTTATTGAGTTAGAAGAGTTTTCCTAGAAAGCTCTTTATGTAATTCATTATTACAGTTTGTCTGCTTCCTGTTATAACCTTGAATCATACTGTCTGCCAGGTCAGTGTGGGCCATCCTTCTGAAGTTGATGAGATATTTGATGCAATATCATACAGCAAAGGTGCATCTGTCATCCGAATGCTACATGACTACATTGGAGATAAGGTAAGAAAAAAAAAAAATAATTAATTCTTTTATGGTGATCCCACAGAGTTTTACATGAAAAAGAAAAGTTTGATTTTATTTAGGTTAAGTTCCTAAGTAATTTTTCTAGAATCTATAAGAATATTACTCTGGCTTATCTTTATTTCTTTTTATGTTGACTGTTTTGGTCTCTTAAATGAATGATCTTGCAAATATATTTTGGGGGTTGGTGGAAGTCTGGTATAAAACTTAAAAGCAAAAGTAGAAGGCAAAGCGTATACATTCTTAAACGAAAGACAATAGACATTACTGTGTTTTAGTAAATCTAATACTCAATTAATTTTGAGTAAATTAGTTCTTGAGTACTCTGTAGTCAAAATATACTATAATTCTGAGTTCTCACTCTCCTGGATTTTAAAAATTGTGTTTTCTCAGGACTTTAAGAAAGGAATGAACATGTATTTAACCAAGTTCCAACAAAAGAATGCTGCCACAGGTAATTTTTAATAACTTGAGGTAGAAATGGAGAGAATGTCGGCACATTATCCAGAGTACGATATTTTATTTTTTTCTAAATACTCGATTTTCCATGTGATGGATAGGAAATAAAGTCGACTTTTTTGAAGATATGTTACATCATAGATCAGTATGAATCAGGACCTATTATCCTTTTGGTCAACCTTCAGTAGTCTGCTTTCCACAGCTCAATGTTTTGCTGAAGAGTCTGAAAAGTTCTGTTTACTTTACCATAGCTTGTTCTTTTTTGGTGATTTGTGGGTTTTGTTGCCCTTAATTGACCATTGGACATTAAAATAGCTGCAGATTAACCATTTGTAGGAGTTGAACTTGTGGAACTGCAGATTTTCATTGAAGGAAATTCTTAAAATTTTATGATAGTCTATGATTTATTAGATATTAGAGTCAAAAGGAAGAATAAAGGTGTACTAGTTGATTGATTCGGAGAAGGCAATGGCACCCCACTCCAGTACTCTTGCCTGGAAAATCCCATGGATGGAGGAGCCTGGTAGGCTGCAGTCCATGGGGTCACTAAGAGTCGGAAACGACTGAGTGACTTCACTTTCACTTTTCACTTTCATGCATTGGAGAAGGAAGTGGCAACCCACTCCAGTATTCTTGCCTGGAGAATCCCAGGGATGGGGAAGCCTGGTGGGCTGCCGTCTGTGGGGTCTCACAGAATCGGACACGACTGAAGTGACTTAGCAGCAGCAGCAGCAGTTGATTGATTATGAAACTGAGTTCCTTAATGAACAAAAATAGTTTAAAAAGCAAGAAGATTTGTGTAACGTCATTAATGTTTAATAGAATCCCCAATCAGGAATTTAATAGATCGCTGATCAGGGATCCAACCCAGGCTCACAGCAGTGAAAGGGCAGAGTCCTAACCACTGGACGGCCAGGGAATTCCCCTGTACTTTCCTTTTTGTACATATAGTCCGTATATTTGGAATGTTCCTTTCTCCCCTGTCTAATGAGCAACTCCTCTTCAAGATTCAGAACAAAAATTATGTCTTGTGAAACTTTATTCTTTGGATTTTTCTTTAAGGACTTTTTCCTCTGTTCATTCCTCTGTTATAGTTATGCTACATTGTATGGTTGTTTTGCTTATTCAGCCACCAGAGTTGTTTGACCATATGGACTTTACCTCGGCCTCATCAGCATTGAATATTTTTTAACTTCCGTTAGTTGAATGGGTATAATGGTTTTAATTTTGTGAATGATCATCTTGTAGTATTCTTGAATATGTTTCCATTTGTTTGTTCCTGTTTCTTGTTTGAACTCACCTGTTTGTCTTTTGTTTATAATCTGTAATTTTTTAATAAATTGGAACAAATTATAATATAGTTCACTTAATGGCAAGGCAGGGGTAACATTAATTTGGTCCACTGTTTGTTTCCTGAACCTGAAAAAAATACAAAATTGGTCAATGATGCAGTTTCGAGTTATATAAAATTTCTGGTTTGTTTACAAAAATAAAAATGTAAACATTTTAGATTTTCATTGTTTGTATTTATCTTCTAGAGGATCTCTGGGAAAGTTTAGAAAATGCTAGTGGTAAACCTATAGCAGCTGTGATGAATACCTGGACCAAACAAATGGGATTCCCTCTCATTTATGTAGAAGCAGAACAGGTAAACTTCTACCAAGTTCTTCAATTTGTCTGATATATTAAATGAAATTCAGTCGGTGTTACAAATTTGCTTTTCTGTACTTTAAGTATTCTAGGTAAGATTTAAACCAGCCCTTACACTCTTTTCTCAGTGATTTATTATCTCTGTACCCAAAAGTTTGCCCCACATCTTTAAAATTATACATGGGTACGGTAGAAAACAAAATATTGTCTGCTCTTACTGTCCTCGAGGAAAACACTGTAACATTGTTGATATAATTCTAAAATCACCAAAGGAGATTTGTTCTAAGAATGCAGAGTTGGTTTAATATTAAACAAATTAAGCAAGATATTGACTCATAATTACTACATTAACAGAATCAAATTAGAAGAACCATATGCATTACTAGATGCATAAAAAAGATTTGATAAAATTCAACACCCATTTATAATACCATTCTTCAAAATTAGTTTTTAATATTGGATGGCAGTGTGATGTGACTTTGATTAGAATTACATTCATATTAGTTGAACTGTTATCTGAATTCAGGCAGGTGTAGTTCAAAATGAGTTGTCCTCCAGAAGGATTGAAAATTACACATCATCCTATAATGCACATCAGAAAGTTTGTCTTAACTTAGTTTAATTGTATGAAATTGTGAAATCTTTCTCTTAAATTTCTTTGCCATAGGAGAAGGAAATGGCAACCCACTCCAGTATTCTTGCCTGGAAAAGTCCATGGACAGAGGCGCCTGGCTGGCTGCAGTCCATGGGGTTACATGACTGAGCATGTGTGCGTGAGGGTGGAGGGTGACGGGTTGGTAGCAATAAACTGGTAGAACTAAAAAAAAAAAAAAAATTCTTTGCCATGGTTTTATGAGCTGCATAGAGAATTAATTCTATTCATTTTTAGGGAGGAAGATTCATAGCTCTTTTTTTGTATGTGTTTGTCCTTGTGGTTCTGCATTGTCCCTAAAGCTAATATTTTACAAAGCCTTCTCATTGTGGCAGTTTAAGTTAGTAAATTTGCTTTTCTGTAATTTAAGAATCTAGATGACATTTAAATCAGCCCGTGTACTCTCAGAATGCACCCAAGTGCTTGCAAGTTAACCTTTTAGAGACACATCTTAAGCTTAAATATGACTGTATTTTATAATAAAGTATACACATTGGAGGACCTCTCAGATTGGCTGCAAGCATTTGAAAAGGCAATTTAGATAACACAATTAATCCTGCTTGGTGGGAAAAGATATCTAAAACTTTAGTGAGCTACCATTGTGACCATTCTGTTTCTTTCTAGTCTTCTTTCTCCACTTTGGACTAGTCTGTTATAGGAGATGACTTGATCAAACTTGACATTGACACTCTATACAGATAGACAGATGGTTTTCATTTTACCTGTTTAAAGAATAATATACAAAGATGATTGTTGCTTTTACTTCTGGGAATTTCTATCCCTCAAAAACTGTCAACACCTCAAAACTATTAAAATATTTAATGATTATACATGAAGCAAACTAAGGCCATAATTTTTTCAAGTAGAGTATACTTTTAAGAGCATAATAATTTATCAGAAGAGAAGATACTAATACTCCACTTCCTCCCAATGTTATTGAGACTCAAGGAACTTAAAACATCAAGCTACTTTCAAGCTACTTTTTTTGCACTTTTTTTGTCTGCAAGCATAGCCAAATTCATCCTCCTTCTTACATTACAATAAAATGCATGCCTATGACTTAGTTCTTTTACAAATAGGAGAGCTCTGCAACATAGCATCTTGATTATGATCTGTCTCTCACCTTATAGTCCCTAAATTTAAATATTTTTGCTTTATTTCTGAATCTATTTAAAGGTTACCTAATAACTTTTTCAAGGAAATCTGTGTGATACATAACTAATCAGTGATGTAGTTAAGTTCATTAGTAGGTCCTTTATGGCATTGAAGTGGCCATTGCTTCCCCACTCAGATTTTTAAGTTTTCAGTTCTATCTCTAGTTGATCCCTTTATAAAGGTCATTGACCCAACTTTACATTTGATTCAGGTGAACTTAAATCTGTTATAGCTTGTGTTATTTAAAATGTTCTACAGTATAGTAACAAACAATAAGCAAAAGATTGAGTATTGTTGAAGTATTTTTTTTAATGTACTTGGTTTTGTTGCTTCTGTTTTTTTAGTTGATTGCAGTCTCTCCCCCTGCCTTTTTTGTGTTTCTTTGCAAAGCTTATCCTTTGAAATAGGTTGTGTTCTGCTTTCATGTTTGCCATTCTTTTTTTTTTACCCAAACTTGAAACTTTTTATTTTGTGTGGGGTAAAGCCAATTAACAATGTTGTGGTAGTTTCAGGTGAACAGCTGGAGGGACTCAGCCATCCATATACATGTATCTATTCTAAATAACTTTGAATATTGAATCCACATGCTAATTTAATGTTGCCACTTTTTGGAAATGGAAAAGACTAAACATATAACCCTCCTTCATAAGTTAACTGTGTCTGCCTTTTGAAATTTTGAAGTTCTTATCTGGATACATCTCTGTTCTCATGGGCAATATTACTCAGTACCTGGCCTTTTATTTTTAGAGTATTGTTATTTTGAGACCTTACTGAGAAATAGTGAGTTTTCTTCCATTCTGTAGTATCATCATGTTTATCACCATTGCATTTTGTGTATTCGGGAGCCATTTGGCTGTACTGGTTTCACCTCTGCTTTGTCACAGAAATGTCTCCTCTAAGGAAAAAAAGTGTTAATGCTCCTACAACCTTTGTTTTGTTTTGCTTCTTTAGGTAGAAGATGACAGATTACTGAGGTTGTCCCAAAAGAAGTTCTGTGCCAGTGGACCATATGTTGGTAAGCAAATGGCTATACATGGGAGCTAATCAGTAAATTTGGATACTATACCAGTAGTGTTCAAACTAATAATAAATAATTATCCATGTAAAAATAATAGAATTAAATAGAAACAAGGAAATGGTAATAGAATAAAAATGATAGGGAAGGAAAAGGAGGTTCATGGGGTATTGTAGTATTCTGCGTCTCTCTGTGTTATTGGAGGCTATAATGAATAGATAAAGATATGAACATCAAGAAATGATGTCTCTAGCCTGAATCCCTGAAAGAAAACTTGGTATGCAATTTTGTACCAAGTCTTATGCCCCTGTGTGCTAAGTACATTTGGTATACTTGTGTACCCAGTGTATACACAGTGACTTTTTAAAAAAAAACTCTTGGTCATAGTAAGTAACTAAGCAGATAAAGCCCAATGATTATTTAGATTTATTTTGTACCAGTCATTGTGCTAGTAAGCACTATAGCCGATCCTTATTTCATACTCTTAGCAACCCTACTAAGTGGGTCGTATTATTTCTGTTTTACAAATGAGGGAGCTGAGGCATAGCTAGGTAAGTTAGATTGTCCAGGATCACCTATATAATGAGTTAAAGAGTAGGCGTTATATAAGTTTATACTCTTTAACTGCCACTCAACTGTGCTTTTTCAAATATTTCTACATGACAGTAGACTCTTGTACCCAGGGAATTAAAGATAAATTGAAAAATTAAGAAGTATTTTTATGCACCTTTCTCACTTCCTTTAAAATCGTTGTCAACAGGGAGAGAGGTTTATCAGAACCACCAGTGCCTTTTCATGTTCGACCCACCAAATGATGATGCACTCTACCAAGGTTACAGCCTTCAACTCTTAGCCTTGCCAGCATCGAGAATTGCTGTCTTAGTAAATGTGTCTGACAAGTCCGACGACAGGTTTATTATCTAAATAAATAATATCGCAGATGCTATTTTCCACATATACCAGCAGTCTGCACTGTATGACCGACAGGTTTTGCGGGTTTTTCTAGTGCTCTGTGACCACTGTAGGCTGTATTAAAACCTGAATTATCCTAGCATCAGGAGAGAATTTTCATTTGTGGTTTAGCCTGATAGCATAAAGCTATTTAAGTGATTAAGATAGTTCCATTAATGTACTGGGCTATGACTTTCTTTTGTTTGGCATCTTAATGCAAAATCTGGTTTTGCTAATACTTGAGAGAGTATATGTATTTGTCTTACAAAACCTTTGGCTTTTAGCTATGACTCCTCAGTGACGGAATCCAACAGCTCCCAAGGTGTATCCTATCACAGTGTCTTAGCAGTATATATACCTATTAAGGACTGCACTTTAGAGTTTGTTTAAGTGCTGTATGAGAGATTTAACCCACTCGAAATGTCTTTTATCATTAAAATCATTATCTCTATTGCTACAATCCATAGGGTCACAAAGAGTTGGACACGACTAAGCAGACTAAGTGTAATATTGCTCTGAAAAGGGAAAAACAACAAAATCGTTGTATTTGTGATTTTACACAAATACAGATTCTGTTGTTCTCTTTTTTATAGGCTGTTATGATTTTGTTAGTAAGTTCTTTCTTCATTATTACTCAGGTTACCTAGAAGAGTTCATGCATCATTAAAAAGGAGCTGTTGGCTTAACAGGTTCAAGCCCATACATGGGACACCAGTCCCCTCTCTACCTTACTTTACATTTCTTCCAGTGAAAAATTATTTTCAAGTTTTCTGTTTGTTATTCTCTTGCTTAAGGAGAAGACTGTCCCCAATGGATGGTTCCTATCACAATCTCTACTAGTGAAGATTCCAGCCATGCCAAAATGAAGATTCTGATGGACAAGCCAGAGATGAATATAGTTTTAAAAGATGTCAAACCAGACCAGTGGGTGAAGGTGAGTCCAGAAAGGCCGTTCCATTTTTATCTTAACTAAATTGATTTATTTCTTTCATTTCCTGTATGCATTTTATGGCTGGCTCTAAATTCTACTGATTCATTTTGGTCTAGGACTTGAAAAGAAAAAGACATTTCTAAACTTTCTTATGTGAAATTTAGTATTGTTTAGATATTTGCCTTTATGTCAGTTAAGGGAGTGGTCAATAAGCAATTAAAAAGGGATAGGATTAAAGATGAAAAAAAGAGTAGTCTCTGTATAAAGTCGCATTAACCAAAACATTTGTAGTCTTGCAACTTCAAACTGCCCTGTCATTGTAGTGACATGTTAACTTCAGTGATATGTTGTCATTGTGTGTGTACAACTATAATCAAGTGAGATCAGACATAATAATCAGTTTGTGTCACTGAAATGGGAAGTTCCTTTTAGCTGGTGTTTTAAAGGCATTTCACAAAAATAACAGTAAATATTATTTTTCATCATTCTGTACTCTACCTTTCATAATGAAAATATCTGCTACAAATTTTTCTCCCAATTATAGATTCCTGATAAGAATTATGGGCTTCCCAGGTGGCTCAGTGAGTAAACAATCCATCTGCAATGCAAGAGATGCAGGAGACACAGGTTCAATCCCTGGGTTGGGAAGGTCCCCTGGAGGAGGGCATGGCAATCCACTCCAGTATTCTTGCCTGGTGAATCTCATGGACAGAGGAGCCTGGCGGACTATTGTCCATTGAGTCAAAGAGTTGGACACAACTGAAGTGACTAAACATGCACACATGCAATAGAATTACATATTGTCTCAGCCTTTCATGCTTGCAGAACTATTTCTTACTCTGTTTTAAATATATTTTAAAATATTCTCAGTGGTCTACTATATTGCCATTTGAAATTATAACCTGGAGCATATGTAGCAGTATGAAATTTTTCTTATAAGAGAAAAGTACAGTATGGTTATAATTAGGTAAATAAAGGTATTCTTCCTATAGTAAAAGATACAGGGAATCAAAACAATTACTGTATTAGAAATGTGAAGTGATTTTTAAATACATATAAATAGTAAAATACGTATATCTTATACTGTCATTTTATCATTAAAATATTTTGTATGTAAGTATTATAAAACATATTTTTGAGTGTTGGTAAATAATGCTTTGGTCACTAAGTTGTGTCTGACTCTTGCTACCGTGGAATTTCCCAGGCAAGGATACTGGGGTGGGTTGTGATTTCCTCCTCCAGGGGATCTTCCTGACCCAGGGATCAAACCCTGGTCTCTTGCATCTCAGGCAATCTCCTGAATTGCAAGCAGACTCTTTACTGACTGAGCATAGAAAATAGTGATAGTCAATGATTACCTCACTCCAAAAATCATATGAAGTTGCCTTTTAAGTCC
This sequence comes from Bos taurus, assembly GCF_002263795.3. Classification (NCBI taxonomy): domain Eukaryota; kingdom Metazoa; phylum Chordata; class Mammalia; order Artiodactyla; family Bovidae; genus Bos; species Bos taurus. Next base: position 38,839,896 of record NC_037346.1, on the reverse strand, counting down.
ATATAATTCTTTAAAATCTAGGTCCTGGCAGTTGCTATTCTGTTGAGACTCTGGGTTCAGCAGATCAATGTTTGTAAAGGTTTAGTCTTCCTTGGAGACTTTATTATCCAAGAGTTTTTATATACAGTAAATATTTTCTATGAACTGAAAACTATCCACTGAAATTAGAAAATTAGCCCGATTATTTCCTCCTTTTCAGCTGTGTTCTTTCCACTGTCACTCACTTTGCCTCTCACTTATGTCAAGTTTCTGTTTTGTATTGCCTCTGTTTTTATCTTTGACAAGTGATTACTATCTTTATGTGTTGTTTCATTTTATTCCCTGTCTATTAACATAAATGAGCTTCATTGTTTTTCATCCAGGTGTACTAAAGCTAAAACTCTTTTCATATCTACAAAAAACTGATTTAAAAAATAATTGCAACTGTTTAATAATACCTGTTGGATGTCTTTTCAGTTAAACCTGGGAACAGTCGGGTTTTACCGGACCCAGTACAGCTCAGCCATGCTGGAGAGTTTATTACCAGGGATTCGAGACCTTTCTCTCCCCCCAGTGGATCGACTTGGACTACAGAATGACCTCTTCTCCTTGGTGAGCCTCCAGTAGTTTGATGGATTTTGTTGATTAAATGGTTTTGTTTTTCCTGGAATGGCTGACTAGAACATAATTAGAAGAATATAGTTCTTCCTGAGAGGTGCGTGCCTTTGGGACTAAAGAAAATGACTAATTATTAATTGATATGCAAGATTGAACCTATATAATTTTCCAGAAACAAATCTCACTTTCTTAAGCCAGCTTTCTGCAACTGTACATAACCAATCATTTGTAAGGCATAAATTCTTTTCAATAGACACAGACATGAACCTTGAAGAGATTTCTCTATTGATGATTTTTTAAAAATAATTCAGTGATTTATATTTTTCTAAAATAGTGGTTGTACTTTGCTGGGAGACTCTGGAATTTTTTAAACATTCCATTACTATTCAAATTATAATAGCCCATTATCATTCTAAAATGATATTTATATTTAGCTTTGTTCAAGAAAAAATTTAAAGGAGCACTTAGTAGTATTATCTTTATAACTCCAAAACATAGGTTAGATAATTTCTAGATGTCTTTGTGATAAAATTGTCAGATTCCTCCTAATGTTCCTTTAATTGGACTTGAAATTTTCATTCCCGTCTATAGTAACTGGTTTTGGATTCCTCCTTTGTATAAACACAGATTAGCATTGATGCACAAAACCTCACATCTGCTGAGCTCATTGCTGAGAGAGACCTGTCCCAGGAGAGTGGTGTGTTTGTGCAGTTGGCTGCTGTAACAGAAGTTCTTTTTCCTAACTCTGTTAGTTAATTCTGAAAGGGATGAATTTGTAGTACCTTCCAGTTTGTCTTCTTTTAGAAATGAGTAAAGGACAGGCTGAAGTTGACACAGTTTGCAGCTCCAGTTTAGAAAGCGCCTCTGTCAAAAACCAAAGCCCCAACTGTTTTTGTACCTTTTCTGACAGTATGAAAATTTTCAAAAGACAAACAATACCAAGACCCTAGAAACTGAATAGAAATAGGAAGTTAACTGTTCTCTTTCTTCTTTGTTCTTTCTAAATTGGTGAAATTTTAACATTTTTAAAAAGTAGCTGTTTTATAAATAGCAAAAAAGTAAGGAATGTCATAATACAGTTTTTACTTTATAAAATTCTACAGTGTTCTGAACTTATATAGTCTAGTCTCTTCCCTAAGGAATGACTAATTAGCATAAGACAGTGCCAAAAATGCATGCTTGTGCTTTTTGTTTTGTTTTTGTTTGAAGATTAGATTGATTTATGTTTTTTCCTATCCCAGGCTCGAGCTGGAATCATTAGCACTGTAGAGGTTCTAAAAGTCATGGAGGCTTTTGTGAATGAGCCCAATTATACTGTATGGAGCGACCTGAGCTGTAACCTGGGGATTCTCTCAACTCTCTTGTCCCACACAGACTTCTATGAGGAAATCCAAGAGTTTGTGAAAGATGTCTTTTCACCTATAGGGGAGAGACTGGGCTGGGACCCCAAACCTGGAGAAGGTAATGAATGTACTAAATGCGGAAAGAATTGATCAGAAATTGGTCCTTTTTACCTCAGCTATTTGCTGTTGTTGTTGTTCAGTTGCTCAGTCATGTCCGACTCTGCGACCCCATGGACTGCAGCACACCAGGCTTCCCTGTCCTTCACCATCTCCTGGAGCCTGCTCAAACTTGTGTCTATAGAGTTGGTGATGCCATCCAACCATCTCGTCCTTTGTCGTCCCCTTCTCTTGCCTTCAGTCTTTCCCAGCATCAGGGTCTTTTCTAATGAGTCGAAAACTCAGCTGTGGTTAACAGTAACATCATCTTTGTATCTACTGGACATTACTATGTATTCAGCTAACTAGAAATTAAGACTTAGGACTTTTAAGCCTCCTGGTGAATTTACATGGGTAACCAACATAAAAACAGTAGTATGTGTATTTGTTGCTAAATATGATTTAAGCACAGAGCAAATGGTGGAAATAAGTCTTGTACAGAGTTCCAAAGGCCCATTTTTAATCAAGAAAAGCTAAAGGGGATTTTGGATTATTTTGTTGTTACCATAAATACCAGACACCTGTGTACGACCTGAAATGGTGTTGAGAGACACAGAGGCCAGTTTTCTGCGTTAAAGGAGTTATTTGCTTTCTACATGTGTTCTCTTTATTTCTGTAATCATGTATTCTTTTGCTATCATGTAAATGTTAGGAATAGTGAGTACAGGCTTTAGATATATTTTCTACCATATGCTAATAACTGAATGTTGTATTTCCTCCTGCCCTTCTTGTTCTGGGAGTCTTTTGCAATAAGAATAATAGTAAAAATTGTCTAGAGCTCTATATCTTTCTTCCACTGATTCAGCAAGCACTTATGCACCCAGTAAATACCAGGTACTACACTAAGAGCTGGTAGTATAACAGTGAATAAAAAGTTGCCCTGTGTGGCTTTCATTCTGGGGGAAGACACAGCAAACAATTCAATAGATAATATTTTAGGTGGCAGCAAGTATCATGAAGAAAAAGTTTAGGTAAGGTAGGCCAGGAGTAGGAGTAATAAGCCACTGTTTTATAGGATAGAGAGTGGACGGGAAAATGCAGGAAAACCAGTGAGGTGATATTTAACCATAAGCCGAGACCTGTAGAAGAGAACTGTGAGGCTATGTAGTAGGGAAATGGTCCAAACCGAAAACAGCAAGTACAAGAGACCTGAGATAGAGGCATGCTTAGGTGCTCAAAGAGTAACACGGAGGCTGGTAAAGTCAGGACAGAGTAAGTGTGGGAGAGAGGAGGGTGAGAGCAGAGCAGCTCCAACAGGACCTTTGGGACTTTCACATTTAGTGGTATGAAAAACTCATTTGGAAGTCTGAAGCAGAGGAACATGACTTGATTTACTCAGCCGTGTGAAGAACAGGCTGCAGCGGGGGAGGCAAAAGAGGAAGTAGGAAGACAAGTTAGAAAGCTGTTTGAGTAATGCATCTGGATGCTGCCTGCGACTAGCATTTGCAAGTAGTAAATTCTGGGTATGTTTTGAGGGTGGAACTAAAACTACTTGGTGGTGGCCTGACTGTGTGGTGGAGAAAGAGGGGAGTCATCAAATTTTGGCCTGAAGAACTGAAAGAGTGAAGTTATCATATACAGAGACAGGGAAAACTTCTGTAGAAGCAGGTTTGGGTGCAAAAGGGAATCAGGAGTTTCATTTTGGACATGTTAAATTTGAGGTCCTTTTAGACATCCAAGTAGAGTACCATGCCTAGAGGTGCAGGCTGAGTAGTACATTTAGTGCGTAGATGGTATTTACAGCCATAAGATTGGATGAGACCACCTATGGCTTGAGTGTAGGTGGAGAAAAGAGGTGTGAGGACTGGGTCCTTGGGCAGTTCAGGATTCAAAGATTGGGTAGAAGAGGGGGAATCAGCAAAGGAGACTGACTGGCCAGTGATGTAGGAGAGTTAGGAGGAAGAGGAGTGTCCTAGAAGCCTTAAGCAGTAGAGGGGGAAAAGCAATCAACTGTGCCAATACTGTACCAAGTCAGGCAGAATGATGATGAACTGGTGGTTACATTAACTGGGTTCTATGGCATGATGGAAGTCCACGAGGACTTCCCATCCTCAGATGGTAAAGCATCTGCCTACAATGCGGGAGACCCGGATTTGATCCCTGGGTTGGGAAGATCCTCTGGAGAATGAAATGGCAACTCACTCCAGTACTCTTGCCTGGAAAATCCCATGGACAGAGGAGTGTGGTAGGCCACAGTCCATGGGATCACATAGAGTCACACATGACTGAGCAGCTTCACATGGCGTGGTGGTGAACACCACCAGAATGGAAGGAGAGGAAAAGGAGGCAGCTTTAAAGTTTTGCTAAAAAGAAAATCAGATAAAAGGGACTAGGAGAGAGATGTGGGACCAAAGAGGCACTTTTTTTTTTTTTATGGTGGGGAATTTTATAATATGTCTTTGTTGATGAAAATGATACAGTAAAGAAAAATTCATGATGTGAAAGAGAGAGGTAGCTGCTGGAGTGATGGCTGAATACTTGAGAGGAGTTGGCTTTAGGTTGTAAAACAGCAGATCCCTAAGAACAAGACAGGAAGTAGATGGACACAGATGGAGGTAAATTGATGGGTGTTGCACTTTTCTTTCATGATGATAATATGTGAGACTTCAAGGGCTCAAAAACACCTTTTTTAAATAGGGAGAATGTCTTCAGTTTTCCAGTTTTACAGATGGAAGAATCAAATATAGCAAAATAATAAAGATTCTACATCAACACAGCAAATCAGCACCAGAATTATAAATTGGTTCTTTTAAGAACCTTAACTAGTCTCTAGTTGTGTTGTCTATTGATTTCTTATGGTTTCCTTAAACCTTCTATGGAGTTACAGTTTAAATACAGCAAAACGCATACGTTCAGTTCAGTGACTGGACAAATGCATACCACATTTCCGTCACCACAGGAGGTTGTTCTGAAGTTACTTCCCAGTCAGTTCCTGCCACCCCCCTCCCCTTCCACCCCCTGCAGGCAAACGCTATTCTGACTTCTTTCACCCTAGATTAATATAGTCTCTTCTAGAACTTTATATAAGTGGGATCATAATATATATTCTGTTCTTTTATCTGGCTTCTCTCAGTATAATGTTCTAGAGATACATATAGGTTGTTCATTTCTTTTTATTGCTGAGTGGTATTTCATTGTATGAATATATCACAATTTATTTGTTGTACTGTTGGAATCTATCAGTTTGTGTGCCAGTATTAACTTTTTTTTTTAAGATATAATCAATATACCAAAAAATGCACCCTTTTAAATATACAGTTCAGTCTTTTCTCACAGTGCTGTACAACGACCACCACCACCACTATCTTAATTCTAGAAAAATGTCTTTACACTCAAAAGAAGCTCCATACCTGTTGGCAGTTACTCTCTACTCCCTGGCAACCCAGTCCCAGGCAACCACTGATCTGATTAGTGCCTCACAGATCTGCCTGTTCTGACATTTCATATAAATGGAATCGTACTCTGTGTGGCATTTTTTATTTGGCTTCTTTCACTTACTACAGTATTTTCAAGGTTCACCCGTGTTACAGCATGTATCAGTACTTCCTTTTTATAGTCAAATAATATTTCATTGTATTGCATGATTATACTACATTTTCTTTGTTCGTTCATCAGTGTATATATGCTTGGATTGTTTCTACTTTTTTACTGTTATGAATTCATTTCTCCAGAGTGGAACTGCTGGTTCATACTCTGTGTTTATTAATTCCTCAAAAGGAATTACTGGACTTTTTTTCAAAGTGCCCACACCATTTTACATTCCTACCAGCAGTATATGAGGGTTCTAATTTCTCTCCATCCTTGCCAACACTTGGTATTGTCTTTTATTTTAGCCATCCTAATTGGTTTGAAGTGGCATCTCATTGTGGTCTTGATTCGTATTTCCCTAATGGCTAATGGGGAGAAGGCAATGGCACCCCACTCCAGGACTCTTGCCTGGAAAATCCCATGGACAGAGGAGCCTGGTAGGCTGCAGTCCATGGGGTCACTGAGGGTCGGACACGACTGAGCAACTTCACTTTCACTTTTCACTTTCATGCGTTGGAGAAGGAAATGGCAACCCACTCCAGTGTTCTTGCCTGGAGACTCCCAGGGACAGAGGAGCCTAGTGGGCTGCCGTCTATGGAGTCGCACAGAGTCGGACATGACTGAAGTGACTTAGCAGCAGCAGCAATGGCTAATGGTATTGGTTCATGTGCTTATCAGCCACCTGCATATCTTTGGAATAATCCATCAGATTTTGATTTAAAAAATCTAAGATTCCAATTTAATCTCCCTGGCATACTAGTTCTGTATGTGGCCTTCCTCTAAATTTTGGGTCAAAACTGTATGATCTAAGTGTATTCCTTCCACACATAATTCTTACAGGTGTAACTACCTAGATAGAATATTTAATAAATATTTAAATAGATACAGTTGGCATTTAATAAATATTTAATAAATACAGTTGGCATAGAGTCAGCGTATTTGCCTATCTTAGTGTGTTACGTACTTCATTCTTATTGTTTGATAAATTTAAGTGTTCTCTCAAGTACTAAGGTAATTGATTTTGTTTGTTCAAGATTGTAGGCGTGGTCTAACACAATTATACAATATCCAGGTGGCATATTTGTAAAAACTAAGCTTTTTAAGTAGTTCTGTATCTCTTTTACTTCTCAATCAGGTCACCTAGATGCACTCCTGAGGGGCTTGGTCCTGGGCAAACTAGGAAAAGCAGGACATAAGGCAACATTAGAAGAAGCCCGTCGTCGGTTTAAGGACCATGTAGAAGGGAAACAGATTCTCTCCGCTGATCTGAGGAGTCCGGTAGGCTCATAATAAAGTACTTTGATTTCTAGGTGTCTGCATCATTCTGTGTAGTGTGGAATGTATTTAATAATAACCAAAAATGACCTAAAGAGTCTGCTTGCAGTGCAGGAGACCTGGGTTTGATCCCTAGGTTGGGAAGATCCCCTGGAGAAGGGAATAGCAACCCACTCCAGTATTCTTGCCTGGGAAATCCCATTGACAGAGGAGCCTGGCAGGCTACAGTCCTTGGGGTTGAAAAGAGTCAGACATGACTCAGTGATTAAACAACAACAAAAATGACCTAAGTAGACCTAAGTATTGACCTACAAATCATGCCTAATTCTCTTAACACACACCATCTAGGGAGCCTGTAGGCAACATCTCATTTGTGTAGTTTCTCAGTCCACACTAGGGTACTAAAAGGTGATTATCGGTGCACAGTCTCCTGTGCTCTGCTGTTACTACCTGCCATCTACCTTTCTGGTTGTTCAAGTGGGCTCTTAGATTGTTGCCATAATTTCTATGTAATATCCACACAATTTTTTTTTTAACTTGCTTTCTGTCTTAACATTAGAATATTTGGAATAAGTTACATATAATCAGATGCCTTCTTTTTTGTTCCGTATTCTCTTGTAGGTCTATCTGACTGTTTTGAAGCATGGTGATGGCACTACCTTAGACATTATGCTGAAGGTGAGTAAATTTGGAAAGGGCTCCTATTTTCTGCTTTTGAAGTTGAATTGACACAGAGAGTATGACCTTGAATGGTTTAAAAAAAAAAGTCGTAACAAAAGAAATATATGCTGATATGCATACTGTAGGCATGCATATATTTAGGAAGCTATAGGAGAAATATCTGGAGAAGGCAGTGGCAACCCATTGCAGTACTCTTGCCTGGAAAATCCCCTGGGCGGAGGAGCCTGGTGGGCTGCAGTCCATGGGGTCGCTAAGAGTCAGACACGACTGAGCGACTTCACTTTCACTTTTCACTTCCATGCATTGGAGAGGGAAATGGCAACCCACTCCAGTGTTCTTGCCTGGAGAATCCCAGGGATGGGGGAGCCTGGTGGGCTGCCGTCTATGGGGTCGCACAGGGTCGGACACGACTGAAGCGACTTAGCAGGAGCAGCAGCAGGAGAAATATCTGCTCATCTATACTACCAATACAGATGCCAAGTCATCTCATTTATTCACTTTTATAAATCACAAGTTTATGTATCTTAAATCTTAATACTAAAATGTTAAGTTAGATTAAAAAGTCCAGTTCTTAAAAATTTTCCCATCAGTGCAAACTTACTCAGGGTTCTGCCCATTTTAAGTTTATTTCTGTGCTTAGGAAAGGGATAGATGAATAGGTGCCTCAAGGATTTGGTCTAGGCTGGTGCCTCTTATGAACAGACAGAAAATTAATTCACTTGCTTTCATAGCCTCTTGTAGTTTCCCAGGGTGGTTGGCATATAATTAAACTCTGACTTAGAAAAAATATATATTTAAAACTTTCCATGTCCTTATAATGGCAGTGATCTGTTCGAAAGTCCTAATACTGTAGAACAAGTGCTGTCTCCAGTCTGTATCCATGCAGTTATTAGTCTAACCTGGTTGCATTAGAGGTGGAGGGAGCTGATTCTACTTATCAAATAAAACATGCAATACGTGCCTAAATACCCAAATCATCCATCAGACCCATTCATTAAAAGATCCACACTTAGGGATCTTAATCAGAATACTTTTCTGACCCCAAGTGCATCACAATTACAAATCTAACTTCTGGTATTTTAGTTTTAAACAAATCGTATTTAAATGACTAGAATGTTTTAAAAATACACAAACTTTATTTAAGAAACTAAATTGCAATTGTATTGCGTTAACTGCCTATGTTGTATAAGGGTTTCCTTTCTAATAACATAAAAAATTATACTTTGGGTTTACCTTTCAACTAAATGACATTAAGGTCTCTTTCTCACTCTTAATATTCTGTGAACCTGTGCACTATAAATCATGCATTTCTTTGCATGTGAAATGAGATAGTTGGTATATTTTGTCTATTCCATAAAGATATGGGAAAAATAAGGGTTCTGAAAATTTCATGACAGGTCGTTTGACATTTTCATGTCATGGCATACGTTTAAGAATTTATACCAGTGTGTTTGTTTAATAAGAGTTTGCATCTGCTTAACACAAGGGAGCCCACAATGATTCAACTTTACTATGCAAAGAGCTCTAATGAAGGCAGAATCAGGGTTCTTCAGGAAACCAGTTAGGAGAGGTTGGGGAGGGATGGACTGGGAGTTTGGGGTTAGCAGGTGCAAATTATTATTATATATGTATAACTGAATCACTTTCTGTACACTGAAAACACAACATTGTAAATCAACTATACTATATAAAATTAAAGGAAACAAAGCCAGTTGATGAGAGATGAGGAGGATTTTGTGTAAGAATAATGAAGCAGGCTAAATAACTAATACAGAGTATATTTGAAATGTAGTGTTATGGTGCCATCTAGTGGACTCCTATAACAGGTCCTCTTGGGGGTGGGGTGGGGAATGCTTCCTAAATGCCAGAGTTCAGACCTTGAATATTAGAGCTGAAAAGGACCTTAGAAATCATCTGTCCACCCCGCTCATTTTACAGATGGGGAAACTGAGACCTGGAGAGGTTAAGGACTTAGTCAAGATCACACAGCTAGTTAGAGGCAAAACTGGGTCTAGAACCCAGGTCTTCTGACCTCCTATCTATTTTACTACACTGCTGCTCAAAAGAGTCCAAAGGAAAGGAAGAGGAAACTGGGAGCTGTGATGGGGTCTCCAGACACTGGTCAGTGTTAACTCTTCAGAGGGAAAAAAAAAAGGTCAAGAGAGTCTATAAATTAAGTTGTCTTAGAGAAGTATCTCATATACATTTGAAGTTCTAATTTTTAAAAAACATAATAATGTTTTGTTTCTAATTATGAAAAGAGATTTTGGTATACTCACTATGGAAGATTTAGAGGCTAGAAAAGTATAAAGAAGAAAATAGAACTTACTTGTAATTTTAAAAAGATCACAAATATAGCATGTATAATATGGTCTTATTCATGATTTGGTTAATGTAAATATAGTAATTTTTTCTTTATGCTTTTCTATTTTCTTAATGCTCTGCATTCATAATACTTTGCAGTTAAAAATGTGATACTGCATAATCCTACTGATCAGAGACCATTATTAATGTTAACATTTTGATGTGTTTTCAGGGTTTTTGTCTCCCCTTCTCATTAAATTTTTTAAAATTTAGAACCATTTTGCTTTGTATCTCTTCTTTCAGTTAATATATCAGTGGCATGTTTATGTCATCAAATATTCTCAAAATATTACTTTCAATAATGCTTCCTGTATTTTTTAACTGATGAGTTGAATTGATTTCCAGTGGTATTAGTAATGATCATTTTGCCTATCTAACATAGAACATTGGTCAGACATCAATGAATAAAGAATTTGGTCATGACGGGCTCACCCCTTAGATCCTGAGGTTGAACTGCTCAGAACTGATGACAAGCTATTTATGTAGTGAGCACTTAACACTTAATGACTTACTCTAGGGGCACAGGACAAATTTAGTGCTCAAACCTCTTGAAAAATATTCTTTTGTTAATTTCATATCCTGCAATCTTAGCCAATGAGAATGTAAAGCAAAAGTTTCACCTTATTCAGGGAGAAATTAATTGTCTCTTTCTGTATTTTTTCACTATAGCTTCACAAACAAGCAGATATGCAGGAAGAGAAAAACCGAATTGAAAGAGTCCTTGGGGCTACTCTTTCACCTGAATTGATTCAAAAAGTCCTCACGTTTGCACTTTCAGTAAGTTACAGTGAAAACTGCTTTTAGAGGGAATTACTACCAACTGATCTATAGCAAGTGTCCTTGATTCAGTATTCTCTTGATCTGTCTTAATCCTAGACTAAAGGCTTCCTCTTTCTTGAAAAACTGGAGTAAGCTTTTGTTACTAGCCACTGTATTTCCCTCTAGCGGTAAGAATCAGAATAGTTGGGAGACGAAATAAACTGTAAGGTTGGCACATCCCTGTGCCTACTTCCTGGCTCTTCTTTCTTTACCCTAGAGCAGGTATCTATTGAGCAGCCATCTATTGTACCCATCTCAGTGCTTCATTCTCAATTTGGCTGATCTGTAGGTTAAACATTCTCCTCTTTGCTAGAAGCTTCTGGTGCCAGTTATTCCTGAAACAAGAAGGGGATTACTTGGGTACCTCAACAGCATTTGCCCTTTCTGGCATCAGACAATATTCTGGATACGCTAGACTTATAGTTCTCTTTTTTTAGGAAGAGGTACGTCCACAGGACACTGTGTCAGTAATTGGTGGAGTGGCTGGAGGCAGTAAGCATGGAAGGAAGGCTGCTTGGAAATTCATAAAGGACAACTGGGAAGAACTTTATAATCGATACCAGGGAGGATTCTTAATATCTAGACTAATAAAGGTAGGTGAAAATGTTTGAGTAGTTTGCTTATCATGGATATTATTGACAGACATTCATGATTCATTCAACCCATAGATTATTGTCTTTGCTTTTTAAAAGTTTCCTTAAGTAGTTACTAGCTTTACTAAACAGTTTCTCCATAGCCCATCCTGTACCCTGTAGAATAAACTGAAGTTGGGAAAGAGTGGAATGATTTGTTTTTATGGTAAATGGAAGTTTGTTCCTAACCTCTTAGTTGTACTTACTGTTTATAAACCATTGTTTTTTCAGCTATCAGTTGAGGGATTTGCAGTTGATAAAATGGCTGGAGAAGTTAAGGTAAGGAAAATACAGTTTACTTTTCACTTTTATTTCACTTTTATTATTATTTTCAATCCAGAAAATAAAAATACTAATCAATTATAATCATAGATTATTGGGGTGATGTACTTTAGTAGTGTCTCCATGTTTTTCTGGGAGAAAGGATAGGTTGTATCCTTAAGGCCTGAAGAATTTAGAGTTGGAATTATCTTTGAGGGCATTGAAGTGGTTGAAAGAATGTGGACTTTAGAGTCAGTCAACCTGGATGTAAATCTGTGCTCTGCCCCTTGTTAGTTGCGTGACTTCAAGCGGGCTTTTTAAACTCTATGAGCCCGTCTCCTCTTCCATAAAATGAGGTGATAAGATGTCTAGACTAAGTAATATAGGGGGCCTGGAACATAGTAGATCTTTCATATTAGTTGTTTTTCCCTTCTAATACCTTTCAGAGGTCTTTTATGTGCACAGAGAGACAAGATGAGTACGTAGGGACTCTACTCCTAGCCCTTTAAGTGTCACTTCCACTTTCATTCTTGAAAGCAAGAAGGTTTCAGGGGTGGATTTGGAAATTCTGAGAGCTATAATGTTTGGTTCACATTATGAGTTAATTTACTCAGTCACAGGTTAGTACATAACAGAGAGTCTAGATCAAGATTCAATATTATGCATTGTATTATGTAAATAATCACTTTATTGTAAAGGTAATAAATATTCCTGAAGGAGAAATACATATAATTAGTTCAAGGGGAGGCCAGTGGCCAAGTTAAGGCTAGTATAAAGTAGAGGCCTGACTGAAGAGGGCCTTGTAGCCCATATGAAAATGCTCCTAAGAATGGGAAGCCCTTTTTGAAATGGCTTATAAACAAAGGGGTGACTTAATCTGGTTTATATGATAAGAATTTCAATCTGGCTGCAGTATAGAGAATGCAATTTGGAAAGGGGAGATATTGGGAAGCAAAAATGATAAAGTAGCTTGGAGGAGATGGAGTAATGAAAGAGATTCAGTTCAGTTCAGTTGCTCGGTCGTGTTCGACTCTTTGCGACCCCATGGACTGCAGCTCGCCAGGCTTCCCTGTCCATCACCAACTCCCAGAGTTTACCCAAACTCTTTTCCATTGAGTTGGTGATGCCATCCAACCATCTCATCGTCTGTCGTCCCCTTCTCCTCCCACCTTCAATCTTTCCCAGCATCAGGGTCTTTTCAAATGAATCAGTTCTTTGCATCAGGTGGTCAGAGTATTGGATTTTCAGATTTAGCATCGGTCCTTCCAATGAATATTCAGGACTGATTTCCTTTAGGATGGACTGGTTGGATGTCCTTATAGTCCAAGGGACTCTTCAAGAGTCTCCTCCAACACCACAGTTCAGAAGCATCAATTCTTTGGCGCTCAGCTTTCTTCACAGTCCCAACAACTCTCACATCCATACATGACTACTGGAAAAACCATATCTTTGACTAGACGGACCTTTGTTGGCAAAGTAATGTCTCTGTTTTAATATGCTGTCTAGGTTGGTCATAACTTTTCTTCCAAGAAGCAAGCATCTTTTAATTTCATGGCTGCAGTCACCACCTGCAGTGATTTTGGAGACGCAAAAAATAAAGTCTGTCACTGTTTCCATTGTTTACCCATCTGTTTGCCATGAAGTGATGGAACCAGATGCCATGATCTTAGTTTTCTGAATGTTGAGTTTTAAGCCAACTTTTTCACCCTCCTCTTTGACTTTCATCAAGAGGCTCTTCAGTTCTTTGCTTTCTGCTGTAAGGGTGGTGTCATCTGCATATCTGAGGCTACTGATATTTCTCCCAGCAATCTTGATTCCAGGGCTTGTTTTGTTAGTCTTTAATACAGCCAGTATTTATTGAATGTTTTGTCTGTATTGTGAACATATCTGGGGGAGGAAGAGGGAAGTAGTCAAGGGTTTCTTATATGTAAGCAGTGGTACTATTTGTTGAGATAGAATGAGAAGTCTTACTCAGGCCCTAAGAACCCAACTGTGATAGGAGCCTTGGAGCAGGAGCCATTGTCATCCATGTCAATAAAGTAACTGATTTCTAAGAGGTTTAGACTTAATCTGATGAATTAGTCATTCTCTCTTATAGACCTGTGATGACTCTTTCAAAGGAAAGACCCCCCCGCCCCCCGGTCCCCATCCTTTTGCTGGTTGATATTTTCTATGAAACCAGGTGTACTTCATTAGAAAATGGTTTATTCAACCTTTAATCAATAAGCACTGCAATAATTACAATGAACTCTGAAGTAGTTTACTGTATGAAAATGTGTCTATAAATTTTTAAATTATTAGAATATGGCAGCAATGTAAGTTTCTTAGTTTTATTATCCCTTACAAATTAATCTTTATTGGAAGTAGCCAAAATGTGTTGAATCCTTAACTACTCTCTGCCAAGTATTATATTTTCTCATAGATGATAAAACAGAGCAGTTAATTTACTCAGTCACACTTTAGTACATAATGGGGGCTAGATCAAGTCCCAAGGCTGATTTCAAAGTCTAGACTTCAAGTAGGTTTTTTTAACCCCTGTGAATTGGGTGATAAGATCGTCATTTAGATGAAGTAACACAGGGGGCTTGGTCCTTGATAAACGTTCTGTTTTGTTTTTTGCTGCTTGGACAATGAACCTTAAAGAATATAGGTTCTTTCTCTGTGATTAGGCTCTTTAGCATATAATACATTAGGGGAAGAATCTGCAGGTCTAAGGTGCAGCTTGTTTTCTTTTAGCCTGGCAGTGGTCAGTTTTCATGAGTGAAGCTTATGAATCCTTCATAGACGGTGGGTATTTTTTCATGACCTGTGATATTAGCTTCTTACTATTGCTAGTAATGATCCTACATTCTGGATTGTCTCATGCCAGGCTTTCTTCGAGAGTCACCCAGCTCCTTCAGCTGAGCGTACCATCCAGCAGTGTTGTGAAAATATCCTGCTGAATGCTGCTTGGCTAAAGCGCGATGCTGAGAGCATCCACCAGTACCTCCTGCAGCGCAAGGCCTCGCCGCCCACAGCGTGACCCTGAGCACACCGCCACTGCGGTCCTGCTTTGTGCAGGGAGAAGGTGGGGCGGCTGACAGCTGATTCACACGCCAAGAATTTGGAGTCTTCTTTCAAGCCAGTGGGGGTTGGACAATGAATGTAGTTAACTGGTTCCTGCTCACACTCCAGAATTAAATTCTATTGAAAAAGGAAAATCAGCAATTCAGCAAAAAAATAAAAATGTAAATATGATAGTAATAAAATAGAGCATAACGAAACTGTGAAACTTCCTGAAGCCTTGTCAGTGGTTAAAAGTATTTAACACTCTCCTGTTAATGACAGATGTTCTGTTTTTATAACCTACGAAAAGGAAACTAGAGGCTTCTGTAAAGAGGATTTTTGTGAAGTGGGTTCTCCAAGCAGCCTACAAGCCAAGTGTCCATTGCTGGGAATGGTTAACATTAAAGGCTGATAGCTGGTATAATATAGAGTCTGTGCATAATCTCAAGTGGGGTTTCTTGTTTTTTGTTTATTTGGCATGGGGACTGATCAGGAAGATATATTTTCCTGCATAACTCAATCTGAACCAAGGATTGTAGTTTTCCTCCTTGCCTTCCCTTCTGTGTGACCCCTTGGCAAGAAAAAAAAAAAAAAGTTTGAAAAAAACAAAACCTATCCTGGTCTGGGTTTTTTCCTTCCCTTAGTTCCATCCCAACCCACCACCCCGGTGTCCTTCTTAGAGATAAATAATAAGGAAACATCTTTTATAGCCACATTAAATAAGAGAAACTGATATACATTATTTTTTCTTTCTTTTTTAAGATGACTTTTAAGAATCCTGAAATGCATATAGGTGAGACAATAGAAATGAAAAGTTTTCAGCCAGGCCTTTCTGAAGGAGTTATTCTGCTAAAAATGACAGGCCAACTGTTGACCCTCTTTCTGACAGTATCAGCACTGGCTTCTGGTTCAGTTCGGCCTGTAAGAAGTCAGTGGTTGCTGATGCAGGGCCCATGTATTAGTGGTAACTGATTTAAAAAAAAGACTGTAAGCCTGTGTGTGCCACTCTGCTTCCACAGTGTATCCTACTAACAAGCCTCACCAACCTAATCCAGTGACTTTTAACTCTAAATCTCATTCCTTTCCTCTTTCCCTACTTTTTTTCTTTTCTTTTTCTTTAAAAAAAAAAAATATTTTTGTGTGTTATTAACAGGAATTCATATTTGGTGTGGCTTAACTGTATTTCAGAAGGTCATCAGATTGTGAGACTGCTTCCTTGAAACATTTTTGTGCTATTGTTTTAAAAAAATAATAATTAAAAAACAGTTGGCGTTAATAAAAATGTCAATGTGAAATTGATGTCCTGATGTCCTTTATTCTCTTCGGTAAGCAACTAAAACCTTTTCTGTCATTCAGTAGGATTATAAGAAGTTTTACTACCATAGGGGTTTTTTGAGTCTAAGAAAATCCAGTGGCTGAATTTCTAATGAATAGTACCTAGCCAGAAATACCCTAAGATTCCTCCTAAATTACTTCTGGATTAACTCAGAAACTTCTTA
Organism: Bos taurus; assembly: GCF_002263795.3. Lineage (NCBI taxonomy): Eukaryota > Metazoa > Chordata > Mammalia > Artiodactyla > Bovidae > Bos > Bos taurus. The sequence goes on along the minus strand of NC_037346.1, from coordinate 38,823,696 downwards.
TAGCTCCTTAGAGTCAGCATTAAGGAGCTAACCTTAGCCTGCCAGTTCCTATGTCCTGAGGCTTCCTTTTATCTAGGCATGTGCTTATGGTACCAGCAAAGTAAAGACACCAACAGACTAAGAGACATTGTTTTAATGAAAGAACTCAATCAAATGCTGGAAAGAAGTTGTCTCAGTTTTAGCACACATGCAAGTTGTGTGTATATAACAGTTGAGTGGTTTGAATCGTGTTGGGGAGGAGATGGTGCTGGCTGCATTCCTCTTCAGAACTGCTGCTCGTCCTGTTTGGTGTCCCAGGTCTTGACCCCCGTGGACTGCATCAACAGGTTCCGTTGCCTCTGACTTCAGGTTGTGTTGATCCAATTAGTAACACCCTCAGAAGATCAAAAGGCTGAGGAATGGATATTTAGAAGCCTGGGTATTTATTTCCCTGGCTTCTAAGTCGCCAGGTCACATAGGTTGTCTGTGTTCCTCTACCAAAGACTGTGACTCCTAACAAGCAGCCCTCCGTAGCTTCCAGACGTAGGGATAGAATGGACCACTTATTTACTAGCTCCTGAACTCTGCCCATGTCTTTGTGAACAGTCCCTTTATTAAACCTTCCTCAAATTACCCAGTTTTAAGTGTATTCTCTGTTTTCCACTAATATCTTGATTGATTTGGGCATCATAGTCTTGATGCTTTGGGTCTCTAAAGGTCTTAATCCAGCCTTTTCCATGTCAGATATTTTGTTTTGTTTTATGTGGCTGCGCCGTGAAGCTTGTGGAATCTTAGTTTCTCGACCAGAGATTGAACTGATGCCCTCGGCAGTTGAAAGCATGGAGTCCTAACCACTGGACTGCACAGGAATTCCCTGTCAGATGTTTTAGTTTATTGTTTGCCTTCCAAATAGCTCCCTATCCTAGGTAATATACTCATTTTACAGATGAGAAAGCATTAGCTTTCAGAAAAATTAGCTAGTTAAACAGCAAATAACTCTCAGTCCTAGTGGTCAACTCAAGCTTGCCAGTCTGCACAAACCTGTGTTCTTCCGGCTGATTGTTAGGTTTCCACAATTAGAAGATCATGCAGTCACAATGGATACAAGCAATAGCTTTAAAAATACTTAGTGATTCTCCTTTTCTCTAATGTTTGTGAAAGTTGCTCAGTTGTGTCTGCCTCTTTGCGACCCCATGGACAGTAGTCCATGGAATTCTCAAGGCCAGAATACTGGAGTGCGTAGCCTTTCCCTTCTCCAGAGGATCTTCCCAACCCACGGACTGAACCCAGGTCTCCCGCATTGCACACAGATTCTTTACCAGCTGAGCCACAAGGGAAGCCCAAGAACACAGGAGTGGGTAGCCTATCCCTTCAGCATATCTTCCTGATCCAGGACTCGAACTGGGGTCTCCTGCATTGCAGGCGGATTCTTTACCAATGGAGATATCAGGGAAACCCCTTTTCTGTAATATCCCTTGGTTAAAATTTTTAGAAATGAGGAAGTTGGGAAGAAACACAAAAGTGTTAGTTTCTTATAGAAAATGTTATTTTATATTCATGGGAAGCAGTAGAGGCTTTTGGGACAGTGGGCAGCGGTGGATGAATTCTTATCTGGCATTTTCTAAGAATGAGTTTCAGGAAGTAAGGAACCCCTTTATAAAGAATGTATCTCTGTAGTGTGCAATTTGGGGAGTATGAGGGGGTTTATAGCTTTAAATCAAGTCTTTCAACTCTGTTATCCAAATGAGTCCTGGACTTGGAGCCACATTTGTAGGGCTAGTGATTTTTTTCTCAGCAAGAAAATAAGCTTTTGGTAATATAATGTTGACTTTATACTTACAGTATCATACATGACTGAAGAATAAATCTGCTGTTACTAGATACTAGTTTTAGGATCTCAGAGTTGTTTTTAATAAGACTCTGCCTTCTGTGGGCTTATAACAGGTGGCTCAGTAGTAAAGAATCCACCTGCCGATGCAGGAGACTCGGGTTTGATTCAGGAAGTTCCCCTGGAGAAGGGATAGACCACCTACTCAGTATTCTTGCCGGGGAAATCCCATGGACACAAGAGTCTGGTGGGCTACAGTCCATGGAGTAGGATAGCAAAGAGTGCATGACTCAGCATGCATCTTTTCTGGTAATGCAAAATACCCACCCCAAATTGACCTGCCTTCTTAGAACAATCCTAGTACCCACCCCAAATTGACCTGCCTTCTTAGAACAATCCTAGTACAAGTGAAGTGGTCAAGGTGTTTGGTTTCTAATCCAAGAGTGAGACAGGGGACCCTGATAGTAAGGAAACGTGTGGGCCAAATAACTTCCTTTCCCTAGGAAACCAAGTCAGAGGATGATTGGTCCTTCTAATGGTTTGATGGTTAACTTTGTGATGAATGGTAGTGTCAGGAAGGAAAGTTGATTGGGTTGTTACTGCCACTTGTACATAAGTCTTGCTGTTGTTCAGTCGCTAAGTCGTGTCCGGCTCTTGACCCCATTGACCACAGCAGCCAGGGTTCCCTGTCCTTTGCCATCCCCCGGAGTTTGCTCGAATGTCGTTGAGTCGGTGACGCCATCCAAACATTTCATTCTCTGTCACCTCTTTATCCCGCCCTCAGTCTTTCCCAGCATCAGGGTCTTTTCCAATGAGTTGGCTCTTCACATAAGGTAGCCAAAGAGAACTCTGCTTCTCTCATTTAATTGCTGATACCTGGCAGCTGTAGCTTTCACTCCTGAGCTCCTGGTACAATGCTGGGGTGGAACTAGCAACAGAGAAAGAACATAGCTTACTATCTATTGTAACTTGTGCTTTCTCAGGAAGCTGCTGCCAGCTGACAGTAGATATGCTATACACCAATTACAGTGAAAACCAAGAAGGGAAAAACAGTTTTGCCATAGTTTGGCTGATCATACCAGTATGGTCCTCTGTGACATCCACCTCCTCTCACCTCCAAACAACCTTAACCTTTATCATAAATTTGACTAATTGTACAGGTATACATTACACTGCAATCTTAACCCACTCTGCTTCATTAAGGTGTTGATTACCTTGTATTATGTATACTATCCTTATGGATATACTCTTCTTCATGCTTATTAGACTTTTAAAGACATTAAGAAGGAAACAGTACACTGAATGGCTGATGATTTAATAGGAGAAATTTTAAGACAACACAGGATACCAGATAGTGGAGGAGAGGTGGAGAGAAACAGTTTATAAGAAAAAAAATACAAAACATTAAAAATATTTGACATGAATGAAGATGCGTGAGATGACTGCTGCTTTCCTAATAGGTCAGTGGCTCTTCTATCAATGGAGCATTTAAAGTCAGGAGACTATGAAGGATGTAGAAGGATGAAGTTAATGCTGTGGCCTTTACAAGTGTAAAGAAGTGCCTCCTCTCATGTCATCCTCGAAACAAAAAGACTCTATCTCCACTGGATGGACAGCATGTCTTATAGAAGATCTCTTGGCTACCAAAGCTGGTCTTTCCCTGCCTCTGCTGACATTTTGCTCCCTATAAATGGAAAATTCTAGACCTGTGTGTCCAAATACAGTAGCCACCAGCCATATGCAGCTATTTAAGTTTCCCATATGCAGCTATTTAAGTTTAAAGTAAGTTCCACATTCAAGTGCTCAGTAGCCACCCATGGCTGCTCCTGCTGCTGCTGCTAAGTCGCTTCAGTCATGGCTGCCATGTTGGGCAGTACAGATATAGATCATATCCATAGCCGAAGACAGTTCTATTTGAGCACCCTGTTCTATACCCAGTATGTGCAAATGTGTGTTTTGTGTATGGTAGAGAATAATTAGATGGTCTACACTCTTTCGGAGAAGGCGATGGCACCCCACTCCAGGCTGCAGTCCATGGGGTCGCGAAGAGTCGGACACGACTGAGCGACTTCACTTGCACTTTTCACTTTCATGCATTGGAGAAGGAAATGACAACCCACTCCAGTGTTCTTGCCTGGAGAATCCCGGGGACAGGGGAGCCTGGTGGGCTGCCGTCTATGGGGTCTCACACAGTCAGACACGACTGAAGCGACTGAGCAGCAGCAGCAGCAGCATGCTCTTCTTTGGGCCTCCCAGGTGGCGCTAGTGGTAAAGAACCCGCCTGTCATTTCAAGAGACATAAGGGACATGGGTTTGATCCATGGGTAGGGATGATCCCCTGGAGGAGGGCATGGCAACCCACTCCAGTATTCTTGCCTGGAGAATCCAATGGACAGAGAAGCCTGATGGGCTACAATGGGGTCACAAAGAATCGGACAGGACTGAAGTGACTTTGCACGCATGCATGCTTTTACCAACCTCATTGTAACAATTTGCTATTCATCTAACAAAGTATCCCCTTAAATTTTTAATTCTGTTCACAAATGTAATACATATCCATTTTCCAAATTTTGAAATGAAAAAAAAAAAACCATCCCAGAGAATGACTATCCCTTCTTATAAATCCACCTCCTGAAGACAATCATGCTTGCCAGATAAGTTTGGGGCATATTCTTCCAGCTATGTTTTTATACACTAGGCATCTAATTATTTTTAGTACGAAGACAGGCTGTGCCCTCTTTGCCTGTTCCCCTTTGTAACCAGTGCCACAGAGTTTCAGTCTTTGCCTTATGCATCTAAGTATGCCAGGCATACACCTGCAACCCCTGATGTCAAGCTCTAAGTCATGGAACTCACCACCAAAGATGACTGGAAAACAAAGACAGTTGGCAAATGCACACCTTGAGAAAATCTTCCTTGTTTAGATTCTTTGGTTCACAAATGTTTTCATCAGCCTGACTGCCTGACGCTAAGTGCCAGTTCTGTGGAGTGTACGTATTTGAAGAATGTGGCTTTAAGCTCTTGGGTTCAGTTAGTTTAAGTGGTTCATGTAATGAATTCACTCAATGTTCTTTCCTCACTGGCCATGTGAACTGCACTATATTTGGAACTAACATTTGCAACCTTATACACCACTGCCTGGCTATCTAGCCACACATTTTGATTACCATGAACTGGACTGAGGAAGGTATATGGTGATGGATTTCACAAAGACAGTGCTATGCAGAGAGAGAGCTGGCTTGAAAACCCACAGGGAGGTCAGCTTGCTGCAGCTGTTGAAATAAGGCCATGACTTCCTCCCACTGGCCCCTGCTTACCTGCTTGATGCCTGCCTTGCCAGCTTGGGCCACTGTGTTACTTCCACTCCTGTGCTTGCACCACTAATTTGGTAACTATACCTCACTGCTTCCAACATGGAAAACAAATGTGCCACACAACTCTAAAGGACCCACCTGTGTGCATCAAACCAAGGCAAGACCTGAGACAGGAGTAGTCTGAGTAGCTTTCAATGTCCCTGTCATCTGTGATCCACCCTTGACTATCTCAAAAGGGTGCTGGGCAAAGGTGGTCACTGGTACAGGAGCATCACAGAGACAACCGAAGAGGTGAGAACAGCACCAGTCTCTTCTAGTCATTAACAAAGAATACAGTGGCACTGTGTTCCAACCTCCCCACCTGCTATTTGATGCGGGAAGTGTGCCTTTTGGTCACAAAGGACCCTGATTATTGTAATATCAGAAGAAGCCCCACAGCGCTGGACTAGAAGGCAAGGTTCTGATGCATTAGTCCCATGGCCACGGAATCCAGACAGCAGACTCGTTACAAAAGCATTCAGAGTAAAAGTATATTATACAAGACACAGAGCAGGAACAAGAACTACTGAATGAATAATTTATACTTTTATTTTTGGCTGCACAGGTCTTCGTTGCTATGTGGGCTTTCTCTAGTTGCAGCAAGCAGGGTCTTCTTCTCTAATTGCAGTGCACAGGCTTCGTGCTGCAGTGGCTTCTCTTGTGGAGCACAGGCTCTAGGCGAGTGTGCTTCAGTAGCTGGGGCTCGCACGCTATAGAGCATGAGCTTAGTAGCTGTGACACATGGGGCTTAGTTGCCCTACAGCATGTGGGATCTTGGATCAGGGATTGAACCCACATCTCTTGCATTGGCAGGTGGATTCTTCACCACTGAGCCACCAAGGAAGTCCTGAATGAGTCTTGGAATGGGAAGTGCTGGATGGTACAAGGGATGTTACTGGCAAGTTCCACATAGCCTCAATGTTTAGGAAAGACTCCCATGAAGAAATGTTATTAAACTGAGACTCAAAAGATGCTAGCCAGGCAAAGAGGACAGGGAAGAGTGTTCTAGATGGAAGAAACAGCACATGCGATGCCAGGCCTGTGGCTGGAGAGAACCTCACCTATTGAAAGAACCAAAAGAAACCCAGAACAGCTAGAACAAAGAGAGTTCCTGGGAAGGTGGTGAAAGAGGCTCTGGAGAGGTAGGGAAGGCCCAGGCTAGGGTGGGACTTAGGCCACATTGAAGATTCTAAACTTCAACTAAAGGACAATGGGAAACCATCAGTTTCCTTATCGTAAAGTGAGAAATAATAATCTCAGAGCTACCAGGAAACAAGATGAGAAAAACGCAAGTGACAGGTCTTTGTAAGTTACAAAGCATGATAGGAATGTTACTAACATTGCAATATCATTAGTAGTAATAATAAGCAGGGCTGCTTTCTCAAGTAATAGAAGTAACAGTACAAATCTTCTAAATGGGAACATGAGGCAGTTATTCCCACCCCACCTCCCCAGCCATGCTGTGCAACTTGCAGGATCTTAGCTCCTGGATCAGGGATCGAACCTGTGCCTCTCCACAGTGAAATCAAGAGTCTTGACCACTGGATAGCCAGGGAAGTCCCTGAAACAGTCTATAGAGTATAAAACTCTGACTTATTCTAGGGAACTGACAGAAAGGTCAGAAGTTTATTTTAGTTGAAACTTGCAGTGTGAGGTTCATGAAACCCAGGCGTTAGCTCAGCTCTTTGGAGCAGGATCACACCATTTATGGCCATGTGTGTTTCTCAACTCCACACTGACTCCCCAACACCACTTGCAGAAAAGATCAGTATTCTGCCTCCTTCTCAAACCCACCAGAGCATAATGGCTGACACATTCTTTCCTCTTCATTTCTTCCAGCCAGAGCTGGCTCCCAGTATCTCCTTCCTAGGTCAGCTTTTGTGGAAGCTGTCACTGTTCCCAAAACATTACACTTTTCTGAGCTCTTCGTGGCAAGATAATTATCCCAGTTAGCACCTGCATTACATTTTACAAAAAATTTGACACCTTTCCAATTCTGTGACGTTTTACTTTTACAATGGTTCTGTGAAGTAGGCACAACTGAATATCACAGAAACGATGCAAAACCGGGAGCTCTCCTATCTGACCGGCACAGATATGCTACCAGGAGAACTTAATGGTTCATTTTAGGCCATTTCCTCTCTGCCTGCAGCACATTAAGTTCTATCCAACAATAGAAGGGCAGAGTTTCTGCAAGTGTAGCATTTGATCTGGTCAACCAAACCAGACTTAATTCTTCCCCAGAGGTCAATATCATCAGTGCTCCACACTACCACACACCAGAGGTTGCAAACTTGCATTTTTGTCTTTGACATTCAGAATATCTTTAAAACTTTTTGAAAATTTTAACGCCAGTTTTTAAAAGTCAAATTGCACATCAAAGTTCAGATTTCTAGCTTTTCCCTTTAAAAAAAATTTTTATTGGAATATAGTTGATTTACAGTGTTAAGTTTCAGTTGTATCCAGCTTTTCTTGAAAAATCAGATCTGACTTCAGTCTTTGGAGATGAGCAGAGTCTTCTGACCAACACACTCTACCTCTGTCCCTACTCTGACTAGATCTTTTATGAAGGTCCCATGACAGTTCCAGAATATGAGTTTGTATACCTACCCCCATACACACCAGGCATCATGAATATGGAATCCCCCCTTTGTGACTCTTTCATATGCACAGGGCTTATTCTGTTTGGATGCAACTTTGAGAATGTTTTGGAGATCTTAGTGTAGATGAGAAAAAAATGCCATGGCCACTCCAGTCTACCGCTGGTGGGTCTTTATTATTTGCAGCTACTTCCCCAGGGTAAAGATAAAAAACTTGATCCCACCAGACTTCTGTTAGGCCACTCCTTTCTGTTGTCTCCTCTCTGGCCCTTTTTTCATTCATTCAAAATTCAGAACCTTTAAAAAAAAAAAAAAAAAAAAAAAAAATATATATATATATATATATATATATATATACTTAAGAAGGTGCTGAGACAATGGCCTCAAATCATTTTTTGAAATTGTATGTGTTCACTCACTCATGTATTTAATTTTGACTGGGCTAGGTCTTCACTGATGCCTGTGGGCTTTCTCTAGTTGCAGTGTGTGGGCACTGCAGGGGCTTCTCTTGTTGCAGAGCATGGACTCCAGAGCTTGGGCTCAGTAGTAGTGGCCCACAGGCTTAATTACTCCAAGGCATGTGGGATCTTCCTGGACCAGAGACTGAACCCATGTCCCCTGCACTGGCAGGTAGATTAACCACTGGACCACCAGGGAAGTCCTCAAATCATTTTTGTAATGAGATGAAGAATTTTAAAAATGTCTTACTGGAATCCCTCTTCCAATATATATCCAAAAGAAGTAAAAGCAAGATCTCAAAGAGATATAAATACACCCATGCTCATAGAAGCATTACTTAAAATAGCTAAGAGATGGAAGCACCCAGGTGTCCACTGATGGATGAATGGATAAATAAAATGTGCTACATACAACATATTGTTTGGCCTCAAGGGAGGAAATGGATGAACCTCGAGGGCATATGCTAAGTGAGATGAGCCAATCACAAAGAGACACACACTGTGTGACTCCCTTACAGAAGGTATCTAGAGTGCCCAAATTCATAGAGACACAGAGTAGAATGGGGGTTGCCAGGGGCAGGGATGGGTGAGGGGAAAGTAGACAGCTGTTCAATGGATATAGAATTTCAGTTTTGCAAGATGAGTAAGTTCTAGAGAGCCATAACCCACAACCATGTGACTATACTTAACACTACTGAACTATACACTTAAAAATGGTTGATGATAATTTAAACCATATTTTTTTAAGTGTTTTTTTAATGCATCATTAGAGATCTGAGTTCTGCTAGGGGGTCCAACACTGACTTCTGTGACCTTAGGGAAGGCACTCTCTGGAACTCAGGTCCTCTTCCAAAAAATGAGAGGGGAGAAGAGAGAATAATAAAAACACCAGCCTCGGTGTGGGGCAGACAGATGCGACAGTGCAGGGTGAACAACTGAATGCTCTGCAAATATTAGACGTGCTCATCAACTCAAACCATGGTCTCTGTGGTGACTTAATCGTAGGTTAAGGAAAAAAAACCCAAGGTCTGTATTAAGTGCCAGAACCTTACAGAGGAAAGAACAAGAGCCTGCCCTCAAACTACTCACAGTCTAGTGGAAAAAATTAAAACAGAACTAGAAAAAAATTTACCATGTGTCACAGGTCAGTCTAACATAGATTCAAATATACACAACTTGATTCCCTATTAATGGGATGAAGGTTGGACATACATTATGACCTGTTGTTTGGGTAAATCAACAGTCTCAAATTAGAGCACAAGTTTAAATCTAGATAATCTTTTCCAGGTGTTTAGTGTAAAAAGAAAAAAAAAATGTGTGTGCATGTATACTTTCGTCCATAGCCTTTTGCTTAGATGCACTTAACTGATATTTTAATTCTTTAATTAGTTTATTAATGTACTGATATTAATTGCATTTAATCAACTTGATTCCCATTTAAACAAAAGAAGCCCCAGACAGCTGGAACAAAGAGCACTCCTGCTGGCTGGACTGCAATCTACAAGGAAGAAAGCCTGAAGTGTGCGGGTTGATGGAGACCAGCCTCCATACTCTGTTGACACAATTACGTCTCCATAAATATTATCCACAGCCAAGCCAGTCTATTGTGATTAAGCTTTGGTTTTCAGTTTTTTTAAATATTTTTTTCCTGGAGTTAATCATTAATTAAAAAAAAAAAAATTGGGGGGTGCACACTTAGATTTCCAGGTCCCTAGAATGAATTTTTTCTACCATCACCAAAAGTGTAGATATTTCCTATGTTAATTTCATCTAATTTCTTGGAGACATCCCTTCTGGGGCCTTCTGTCCTCCTGCCCCAGTGCTGACTGATTACTCTGGAAGGCCTGCAGCCAGGTTATGTCACCCTAGGATTTCATCATTATCGTGAGAATTCTCTTCACTTCTCACCTCTGTTGAATATCCTGTTTCCAGGATCACATGTCTTCTTGTTTCTTGATTTATTGTCTCATTTTGGCATACCACATCCTCCAGTCGTTTCCTGAGAAGGGGTACATAGGTAGGAAGTAAAATTTTTTAAGATTTCGCATGTCTAAAAACATGCTTACATTACTGAATTAACAATTTGACTAATTCATAAAGTTATAGGTCATAAATAATTCGAAAGCATTCCTCTGCTGTCTTCCAGAATGCCTGACAGGAAGCATGGTACCATTCTGAAAACTGTTGTTTGAATGCTTTTTCCCTCAGAAGGTTTTAGTAACCTTTCTGTATTTACTCAACAAGCTGAAATATCTGATTTCTTTTCCATCCACTGTTGACATCACTTTGCTCACAAAGGTCCGTATATTCAAAGCAATGATTTTTCCAGTAGTCATGTACAGATGTGAGAGCTGGACAATAAAAAAAGGCTGAGCGCCAAAGAACTGATGCCTTCGAACTGTGGTGCTGGAGAAGACTCTTGAGAGTCTTTTGGACTGCAAAGAGACCAAACCAGTCAATCCTAAAGGAAATCAACCCTGAATATTCACTGGAAGGATTGATGCTAAAGCTGAAGCTCCAATGCATTGGCTACCTGATACAAAGAGCCGACTCATTGGAAAAGACCCTGGTGCTGGGAAAGATTGAGGGCAGGAGAAGAAGAGGGCAACAGAGGATGAGATGGTTGGATGGCATCACTGGCTCAATGGACTTGAGTTTGAGCAAACTCTGGGAGATAGTGATGGACAAGGAAGCCTGGCAGGGTGCAGTCCATGGGATCGCAGAGTCAGACATGGCTGAATGACTGAACTGACTGATGTTGGGCACTCAGTGGGCTTCTCATTCTGGAGATATAATTCATTCAGTCCTGATTTGACTTTTTCCTTTTTCAGCTGTGTCAGGTCTCAGTTGTGGCGCACAGGCTCCAGGAAACATGGGCTCTGTAGTTGCGGCAGGCACTCAGGGTTAGTTACCCCATGGCATGTGGAATCTTTGTTCCCCGAGCAGGGATGGAACCCATGCCCTCTGCATTGGAAGGTGGATTCTTAACCACTGGACTCTTAGGAAAGTCCCCTGACTTGATTTCTTGAATTATCCCTTTGATGATTGCTTTCCCTCCACTTTTCATACATCTGCTCTATTTCTCTGTAACTCCTAAGATGAATGTTAACCCTTGTGGGTTATTTCCAGTTTTAAAAAACCTTTCATGCCCATTTTCCAGCTTTTTTTTTTTTTCCCTTTGGACACATTGTGCAGCTTGTAGGATCTTAGTTCCCCAACAAGGGATCAAACTCGGGCCCTTGGTAGTGAAAGTGTCCTAACTACTGGACTGCCAGGGAATTCCCCAGCTTTTTTGTCTTTATTTAATATAAGGATAAGTCCTTTACAATACTGTGTTTCTGCCATACATCAATATGAATCAGCCACAGGTATATGTATGTCCCTTCCCTCTTGAACTTCCCTCCCACCCCATCCCACTCCTCTAGGTTGTCACTGAGCATTGGTTTGAGCTCCCGGAGTCATCCAATGCCCACTAGCTATCTACTTTACATATCATATGTTTACAATGATATGTTTACATATGTTACAATCATATGTTTACAATGCATATGTTCCCATGCTACTCTCCCCATTCGTCCCAGCCTCTTCTTCCCCACCATGTCTACAGCTCTGTTCTCCATGTCTCCACTGCTGCCCTGCAAAAGGTTTACCAGTACTATCTTTCTAGATTCCATATATAATATGTTAATATATGATGTTTTTCTCTGACTTACTGCACTTTGTATAATAGGCTCTAAGTTTGTCCACTTCATCAGAACCAACTCAAATGCATTCCTTTTTTAGCTAAGTAATATTTCCTTGTGTATATGTACCACAACTTCTTTATCCATTCATCTGTCAAAGGACATCTAGATTGCTTTTATGTCTTCAGTTCAGTTCAGTCACTCAGTCATACATGGAACAACAGACGGGTTCTAAATTGGGAAAGAAGTGCATCAAGGCTGTATATTGTCACCCTGCTCATTTAACTTATTTATTTCATGTCCTAGCTATTGTAAATAGTACTGCAATGAACACCAGGCACGTATGTCTTTTTCACTTGTGGTTTCCTCAGGGTATATGCCCAGTAGAGGGATTGCTGGATCATATACTTTTACTGCTAGTTTTTTTTTTTTTTTACAGAATCTCCATATTATTCTCTGTGAAAGTGAAATCACTCAGTCGTGTCTGACTCTTTGCAACCCCATGGACTGTAGCCTACCAGTCTCCTCAGTCTATGGAATTTTCCAGGCAAGAATACAGGACTGGGTTGCTGTTTCCTTCTCCAGGGGATCTTCCTGACCCAGGGATCGAACCCAGGTCTCCCGCATTGCAGGAAGACGCTTTACTATTCGAGTTAGTGACTGTATAAATTTGCATTCCCACCAATAGTGCAAAAGGGTCCCTCTTCTCCACAGTCTCCAGCATTTATTGTTTGTAGACTTTTTTTTTGGTTGTCAAATAATCCTTTATTTTTCTTTTTCCTTTGCCATTCTTAACTAGCTGCGCACTCCACCACACCACTATTGATGTTATCTATGATGTCATGAGGTGGCGGCCAGCAACACTGCAGTCCATAGACTGGGCAGTCCCCAGGATCTCTTTAATGGTTCCAGAAAGTTCTCTAGCTAGAGACTGATGCCGCATATGCTGGGCAATGTTGATGATATCATCAAAAGTGATGTTTCCACTGTGCTTAATGTTTTTCTGCTTCCTTCTGTCTCTTGGTGGTTCCTTGAGGGCTTTGATGATCAGGGCAGAAACAGAAGGTACCGCCTCAATCTGGGCCTGTCTGAATGGTCAGTTTCACTGTAATCCTCAGACCCTTCCAATCACCAGTTGCCTTGGTGATGTCATCACCGACCTTTTTTGGAGACAGGCCCAGGGGACCCATCTTGGGGGCACCGACTTCCCCACCAGTGCACTTCAGGTATACAGCTTTGATCTCGTTGGGGTCGCACTTAAATAACACGGTGGAGGCAGCTGGTGTCGGATGAACCCGGATCTGGGAGGACCAAAGAAAGTTGCACCTTTGCCTCCTCTGAGCCAAAAGCCGAAAGTTATTGTTTGTAGGTTTTTTGATCATGGCCATTATCACCAATGTGACATGATACCTAATTATAGTTTTAATTTGCATTTCTCTAATGATGTTGAGCATCTTTTCATGTGTTTATTAGCCATCTGTATGTCTTTGGAGAAATGTCTGTTTAGGTCTTCTATCCACTTTTTGATTGGGTTATTTGTTTTTCTGGTATTGAGTTGCATGACCTGCTTATATATTTTGGAGATTAATCCTTTGTCAGTTGTTTCACTCAGATTTTTTTTTTAAAGGATATCTTCTCAATTTTATCTTTTAACCCTTTGTGGGTTTGGGGTGTTTTTTTTTTTTAGTATTTATTAGCCCCAGGTCTTAGTTGCAGCAGGTGGGATCTCAACTATTGCATGTGGGATCTAGTTCCCTGACTAGAAGTTGAACCTGGGCCCCCTACACTGGGAGCACAGTCTTAGCCATTGGACCACCATGAAAGTCCTGTAACTCCTTGATTGCAGTTATTGGTTATCAAATTTTTAAGGTGTTTTATTCCCTAATTTTTTTCCTAATTTTTTAATACCCATGTTTTTATTTCATGGATGTAACAACATCTCCATATCTGAGAACATTTATCATCTTTTAAGTTATATTTTGTTTTGTTCTGGTCTCTGTGCTGTTTCTATATTCTCCAAGTTCCTTTGTTCTTATTTGTTTGGTCTTTGTCTTTCATGTTAGAGACTTTCTTCATCTGGTGATCCTTGACATCCATTCCCATTTTCATCTGAGGCACTAAAACTTTCTGGACACTGTGTTCATGAGACAGGGCTTCTCAGTTGCTGGACCTTACTGCAGTGAGCTGACTTTCACTTTGGACTCTCAGCTCTTACAGTGGCTGAACAGTGGTTCCCCAAAAGACATATCCACATCCTAATCCCCATAATCTGTGAATGTGACTTCATTTGGAAAAAAAGAGTCTTTGCAATTAAGGATTTTAAGACCACCTTGGATACTCTGGGTGGGCCCTAAACCCAGTAACAAGTGTCTATAGGAGACACCCAGAAGAGATAGAGAGGAGAAAGTTAGGCAAAGATGGAGGCAGACTGGAGTGATGCTGCCGCCACCCAAGGAATGCCTAGAGCCACCAAAATCTGGAAGAGGCAACGAAAGAAACGCTCCCTAGAGCCTCTGGAGGGAACATGACCCTGGCACGTTTTCAGACTTGATTGATTTTGGACTTCTGACTTCCAGAACTGAGAGAGAATAAATTTCTTTGGTTTTAAGCTACCAAGATTTTGTTATAGCACCCTTAGGAGACTAAAGCACAAGTTGGAATCAAGATTTCTGGGAGAAAATTATCAGTAACCTCAGATATGCAGATGACACCAGCCTAAAGGCAGAAAGTGAAGTGGAATTAGAGAGCCTCCTAATGAAGGTGAAACAGGAGTGAAAAAGCTGGCTTAAAACTCAACATTCAAAAAACTAAGATCATGGCATCTAGTTCCATCACTTCATGGCAAATAGATGGGGAAACAATAGGAACAGTGACAGACTTTATTTTCTTGGGTTCCAAAATCACTGTGGATGGTGACTGCAGTCATGAAATTAAAAGATGCACGCTCCTTGGAAGGAAAGCAGGACAAACCTAGACAGTGTATTAACAAGGAGAGACATTACTTTGCCTACAAAGGCCGTATAGTCAGAGCTATGATTTTTCCTGTAGCCGTGTATGGATGTGAGAGCTAGAAGGTTGAGCACTGAAGATTGAAGGCAGAAGGAGAAGGGGACGACAGAGGATGAGGTGGTTGGATGGCATCACTGACTCAATGGACATGAGTTTGAGCAAACTCCAGGAGATGGTGGACAGGGAAGCCTGGAGTGCTGCAGTCCACGGGATCACAGAGTCAGACATGACTGAGTGACTGAACAGGAGACTAATACAATATCTGCAGGTATTTCTTCATGAGATGATCAGTTTTCCCAAAGGATCCAATATACTGACTGAAGAGTATTAATCTGGTAAGGAGAATCTTAGGGCCAAGTGTGGCAAAGGGGCCAGGTTTCACTATACGCTATGCAGTTGTGTTTCAGCTGTGCTTAGCATCCCTGAGTTCAGATAATACACCTTTCAAGGTGTATTAATCATGGTTTTACATTTTTTCTGTATTTACTGATGCTCTGACATCTTGGGGCCTTTCCAGCCTAGGACAGACTGCCCCTCTGAATGCTAACCAATTCTCAGATAGTAAGTCATTCTGCCAATCCAAAACCCTTACTCCAAACCACCTAATTCATCAAGCTCACAATTAAAGTCACTATTCCTTTGTTCTAGTCACCCCAGGGCCAGATACCAGACAACTAAAGCCAGTTCCTATGCCCTAAGGTCCACTGCAATCATTAAACTAGCCAATCCTAAGCCTGTGTTACCCTGTCTCACCTGCTGTTTCTGGCCAAGTTCTATATCCATATAATGGAACACAATAGAAAGGAATGAACTGTTGCTATGTGCCACAATGCTGATGAATCCCCAAAATAAGAAAAAAGTTGAGCAAAAGAAGGTAGGCACAGGAGTACGTGCTGCATGATTTCATTTAAAGAAGTCTATAAAAATGCAAAAGATGCCAGAAAGCAGACTGTGGTTGAAGATGGGAGAGTTGACTGCAAAGAGGCACAATTTAGAACCAGGTAAACTGGTTCTAAAAAAAAATGTTAAAGCCCTGATTTGTGGCACTCTACCAATTTCTGTGGTGTAAATATTCCCATCATGGCCACTTTTGAGCTACTAATGTGATATCATTAGTAGCTCAAAAGTGGAACTCAAAAGCCTTTTGATGAAAGTCAAAGTGGAGAGTGAAAAAGTTGGCTTAAAGCTCAACATTCAGAAAATGAAGATCATGGCATCCGGTGCCACCACTTCATGGGAAATAGATGGGGAAACAGTGGAAACAGCGTCAGACTTTATTTTTCTGGGCTCCAAAATCACTGCAGATGGTGACTGCAGCCATGAAATTAAAAGACGCTTACTCCTTGGAAGGAAAGTTATGACCAACCTAGATAGCATATTCAAAAGCAGAGACATTACTTTGCCAACAAAGGTTCGTCTAGTCAAGGCTATGGTTCTTCCTGTGGTCATGTATGGATGTGAGAGTTGGACTGTGAAGAAGGCTGATTTTTAAAAGTTCCTAGCTTTTTTAAAAATGAAAAGACTGAAACTATATAGAGTTGGAATGTGAAGAAGGCTGAGTGCCGAAGAATTGATGCTTTTGAACTGTGGTGTTGGAGAAGACTCTTGAGAATTCCTTGGACTGCAAAGAGATCCAACCAGTCCATTCTGAAGATCAGCCCTGGGATTTCTTTGGAAGGAATGATGCTAAAGCTGAAACTCCAGTACTTTGGCCACCTTATGCAAAGAGTTGACTCATTGGAAAAGACTCTGATGCTGGGAGGGATTGGGGGCAGGAGGAGAAGGGGACAACAGAGGACGAGATGGCTGGATGGCATCACTGACTCGATGGACGTGAGTCTCAGTGCACTCCAGGAGACGGTGATGGACAGGGAGGGCTGGCATGCTGCAATTCATGGGGTCGCAAAGAGTCGGACACGACTGAGCGACTGATTTGATCTGAATGTGATATCACTAAATGTAGACCTGAGAAGAGATGCACATAAAATTGGTTCTCCTGAGCTGGTACTAGGGTACCAGTCAGCTTCATCACACCACTAGAGAGAGGAACAAAGGTGATGAAAATGTCCTGTATCTTGTGCTGGTTCCAACATTTGTCAAAACTTTTCAAGCCATACCCTTAAAACGGATGCACTTTATTGCTTGCAAGTTATACTTTAAAAATTGACTATAATGTTTCAAATGAAGTATCAGCAAAGACCACAATGCCCAATAAGAAAGGACTGGTCACGTTATTGTCTATCTTCCTGACAGAATATGATGCAGCCATTCAAATAATTTATCAGATTTTAGCAACATGGCAAATGCTTTGCTATGTTTAGTGAAAAAGGCAAAATAGGAATTTTATTTTTAGCTTGTGTTCGCCTATGCAAATTCTGCAGGCAGAACGCTTGGCTTTTTTTTAAGTTAGTTTCTTTTGTATTTAAAAGCAGTAGATAGCAAAATGGTTTGAGTCCAGAATCTGCAGCTGCACTGCCTGGGTAGGCAAATCCCAGATGTTACTTTGCAGGTGGGTGACCTTGAGCAATTACCCAAACTACTTTTGAGTCTTGCTTTCTTGACTGTAAAAAGGGAGTAACAGTTCCTACGTCACAGGGTTGTTCTGAAGATTAAATGAGTTAATACATGTAATGATCTTAGAATACTACAAAGAGCAAAGGCTTTATATAAAGATTAGCTATTACCCTCATGAGGCAATGATACTGTTTGGACAATAAACTATATGGAATACAGGCATTTATTAGATGTCAAGGAGCAGTGGTTCACAACTGCGGGGGTAGGAGAGCAATTTTTGCTACCAGGGGACAATTAGCAAGGTCTGCAGACATTTCAAGATTTTATTTATTTATGGTTGTGCTGAGTCTTCGTTGCTGCGTCTTCTCCAGTTGCGGCAAGTGGGGGCTACTCTCTGGTTGCGCTGCTTGGGCTTCTCATTATTTTGGTTTTCTCTTGTTGTGGAACTGGGGTTCAGTAGTTGCTGCTCACGGGCTCTACAGTGCTGGCTCAGTAAATGTGGCTCATGCACCCAGTTGTCCGTCCCGTGGCATGTGGGATCCTCCAGGACCAGGATCAAACCCATGTCTCCTGTACTGACAGGTGGATTCTTTACCACTGAGTTACCGGGGAAGCCCTGGAGAGATATCTGATGGTCAGAGATGGGGACGGGGGTGCAATACTGTAAGTTAGCTAAAAGATCCTGCAGTGCACAAGACCGCACCCCCACAAGAGAATTATTTGGCCCAAAATATTAATGGCTCCAAGGTTGATAAACCTTTAGTTATAGTCTAATAGAGGACAAAAGATACTACACTCCACCCCTGACGCAGGGATCCTGAAAACCCTTGTAAATCTGAAGTGCTTACATTGGGAACATTTTTTGTTCTGGATGGGCTCCTGGATGGTGACTGGTCACCAGAAAGACCAAAACATAATTAGAAGCTCGGAATTTTCAGCCCTGCCTCTTACCTTCAACTTCTCTAAATAGGGGAGAGGGGATGGAAATGGAGTTAACAGTTGATCATGTCTACGTGAAAGTTGCTCAGTTGTGTACGACTCTCTGTGATTCCACGGACTATACAGTTCATGGAACTCTCCAGGCCAGAATACTGGAGTGGGTAGACTATCCCTTCTCCAGCGGATCTTCCTGACCCAGGAATTGAATCAGGGTCTCCTGGATTGCAGGTGGATTCTTTACCAACTGAGCTATCAGCGAAGCGCGGTCTACATGAGGAAGCCCCTATAAAAATCCTAATAGTAAGGGGTTTGGGAGCTTCCAGAGAAGTGAATACACTCTAACAGCTCCTGTGTTCAGACCCTCCCAGACCTCCCCCTATGTATGGATCTCTTAATCTGTATCCTTTAAAAAAAATTTTATTTCGCTGCACTGGGTCTTAGTCGTGGCGTGTACTACCTTCAGCTGCGGCATGTGGATCTAGTTCCCTGACGCAGGGTAGAACCTGGGCCCTGCATTGGAAGCATGGAGTCTTAGTCACTGGACCACCAGGGAAGTTCCTAAAAAAATAATTTTATTTAGTTTTGGCTGTGCTGGGTCTTTGTTGTTGCATGGGCTTTTCTCTAGTTTGCAGAGAGTGAGGGCTACTCTAGGTGTGGTTGCCAGGGCTTCTCATTTCAGTGGCTTCTCTTGTTGCAGACCACAGGTTTGCAACAGAGTTGTGGTTCCCACACTCTAGATCACAGGCTCAACAGTTGTGGTGCAGGGGCTTAGGTGGGATGTAGGATGTAGGGTCTTCTGCGGCATGTGGGATCTTCCAGGATCAGGGATTGAACCTGTGAACCACTAGGGAAGCCCCATCTGTATCCTTTATCATATCCTTTAATGCACTGGTAAATTTAAGTGTTGCCCTGAGTTCTGTGAGTCTCTCCAGCAAATTTAGAGATCCCAAGGAGGGGTCATGGAAGTCTCAGATTTGTAGCCAAGTCAGAAGTTGTGGGTAACCTGGGGGCCTACTACTTATGATCGACATTTGAAGTAGGAGGTGATCTCGTGAGTTGCTGTGCTGTGCTCAGTCGTGTCTTGACTCCTTGTGACCCCATGGACTGTAGCCCGCCAGGCTCCTCTGTCCGCAGAATTTCCCACTCTGCCCATGAATACTGGAGTAGATTGCCATTCCTACTCCAGGGGATTTTCCTGACCAGGCAATTGAACCCATGTCTCCTGCGTCTCCTGCAGTGACAGGCAGATTCTTTATCACTACGCCACCTGGGAAGTAGCGCACCCTTAACCTGAGGGAGCTGACTCTATCTCCAGGTAGACAGCGTCCGAACTGAGTTAAATTGACCCTCACTGTCAGAGAATTGCTGGGGGGGGGTGGGTGGGGGCAGGGAGACTCCCACACATCTGGTATCAGAAACCTGTAAGAATAAAGGAGACACACAAGACAGTTCGCCTTTTCTTAAAACAATGAAGCATATAATCAAAATTGAGTATGTACTCAACCAAATAAAGAAAAAAAGAACAGAACATTAGAAGGGTGCTGGCCCAGAACACAGGATTCCCTGTAACACCTGGCCAGGAGGAGCAGCCTCAGTGAGCCTCAGGGTTTGTGATTCACTAGGCATACTGAGTGATTTTCAATTTTTACCTTATTTTATTGGTACATTTGTAAAAAGCTTAAGTCAACATTAAAAGCCTTTACTTACCTCTCCATCTGCATTCCAAGCATGAAAACCCAATTCGAGTCAGTTCAAATATGTTTAGTTCATATACTACTTTTTAACACAATTTGACAATGATATCAAGCAATTAAAAATTCTCAGAAGTACTTTTTTGGGGGGAGGAGCAGGGTTTACAAAAATGTTACATAGTAATACTTTGATTTTCATTTAAAACTGAACTATGTTGAGAAATACGCCAATATTTCACTGGTATTATAATTTGGGATTACAGGTGATTTCTGCTTAACTCTTCATGCCTTTTCAAATTTCTCCATTGAGAAGCATGTATTATTTTGATAACTAGGAAAAGAACAAAGGAGTCTCCCCTAGTGGCTCAGCGGTAAAGAACTGCCTGCCAATGCAGGAGACCCCTGGCCTGGGAAGATCCCACAGGCTGCCGGGCAACTAAGCCTGTGCGCCACAACTATTGAGCCCGTGCTCTGGAGCCTGGGAACCGCAACTACTGAAACCCATCACCCAGAGCCCATACTCTGCAACAAAGGAAGCTACCACCATGAGAAGCCCGTGCACCGCAATGAGGAGTAGCCTCTGCTCACTGCAACTAGAGAAAGTCCCAGCACAGTCATACAGAAATAGTTATAACAAAAACAGGAAGGAAATAATGGAGGACTGAAAATGAAAGGAGAAAGCAGCTGGGGGTGCGTGGTCTGTCTCCAGGCTCGCTCTCTGGTCAGCACGGGAGAGGGCAAGGGCAAGGCTCCACTTCCTGGAGACAGTCTGCTCTACGTCCCACCATCTCTCGGAGGCCCCGGCTCAGGATCCAGGAAGCTTTTACCTCTATATTCTTGCCTTTGTTCTTCTTCCTTCTTCGTCCCCAGGATTGAATCCCTTTCTGTTGGGGGTGGAAGGGATACAATTTTTTTTTTAAATCACCTATTTTGCAGAAAATTGTTGCTAGTGGCCTGGTTGTGCCAGGCGTTCCAGGGCCCTTGCCCTTGAGCATACAAATCTTTCTTCAGACTTTCCCCCTACCCATTTTCCTTGATTTTTAAAAACAAATTTTTCATCACAAAAATAATACCTGTTCACTGAAGAAAAACTGGAATTCACAGAAATAAAAAATGAATATAAAAATCATCTGTAATCTGCCAACCAGAGTTAGCCATTATTAACATATGGTTTATACAGTCTCAGTCTTTTTCCTATTCAGATACACTGGTTTAATACAGGTTTAATACACTTCTCTTCTTGGAACAAAACAGGACATCTATATAATACTTGCAGAACTTTTTTTACTGAGGTATACCATGCCTACGTTCAGTGCAAAAAATGTGTTAACTCTTAAGTGTACCTCTTGAATTTTTCACATAAATAGCTACAATATTTTTACTTGCTTTCTGTACTTAGCAATCTATTATGAACATTGCCCATATTATTAGATGACCTTTAATGGCATACTTTTTCATGGCTAACTACAGTTACAACAGTCCACCACAGTAACATACTGTAACTTATTTAACCACTCCGTCACTGCTGGGAATTCAGGTTGTCTTCCGTTAGCCCCTGCATTAGGTTCCTATCACTGCTGTAACAAATTACAAACTTAGCGGCTTACAGCAACACAAATTCATTCTTTTCCAGTGCTGAAAGAAGGTTCAGTGAGTCAGCAGATTTGTGTTCCTGGGGCTGCTGGTGCTCGAGTGATTAACATTTCACCTGCCAGTGCAGGGGGTGGGGGAGCTCAGATCCCTCAACCCTGGCAGTCAAAAAGCCGAAAGGTAAAATAAAAGCAATACTGTAACACATTCAATAAAGACTTTTTAAAAAAGAACTGTTTTCTTTTGGGAAGCTCTAGGGAGAATCTGTTCCTTGCTTCCTCCAGCTTTCAGAGGCTGCTGACATTCCCTGGCTCACGGCCCCACATCACTCAGGCCTTTACCTCTGCCATCACATCTCCTTTTCTGACACTCATCCTCCTATCTCCTTCTTCTAAGGATTGTGATTACAGTGGGTCCACTGAGACAATCCAGTTCCCACAATTAACCACAGCTGCAAAGTACCTCCTACCAGGTAAAGTAGCATTTTCCTGGGCTCCAGGGATAGCATCTGGACATCCTTTAGAGAAGACATTCAGATCACCACAGCTAAGGACACTCCCCTCCCCATTCTTTTTCTACTTCTGCTGTTCCTTCTCTTCTCCCTCTCACATTTAGTGCCCACTAGTTTTTAACACCATTTCCAGTCCCCAGATCTCTTTATTGCTTTTGTTTCCTATGTCCTCCAAGACATAACTTATTCTTGGGAGCTCGATGATTGTTTCTGATCTATTGATTTCTAACTTATTTCCCAAGCTCCAGCCTTTCTCCCAGATCCCAATCAAGAATATACAGTCTCTGGGAATCACCTGGCGGCCCAGAGGTTAGGACTTTGTGCTTCCAATACCACAGGCCCAGGTGTGTGTGTGCGCGCGATAGAGACAGAGACAGAGACAGAAAGAAAGAGAGAGAATGTAGTTTCCCTTGGTTGTCCCCTTATGACCTTAAAGACTAAATATTTCTGAAACTGGATACATGACCCCTCCCCCATCCTCTACCCCACCTTCCTGCACCAACTTGGCTCCCATATAGGATCTTGTTTTTAAAGTGACTACTCTCAAAAATACTTAAGGCTGAAGACTGAGGATTCGCCTTGCATTCTCTCTCCTATTTAATCAGTCAGTAAATCCCATCAATTATTTTGTGACTTAGCATTCCTCTAATATTCACCTAATATCTTGGCTATTGCTAAAGTGTGTAATCACACTTTCTCCCCATCAAAACCATACTGCTTTTATGGAGGTGGATTATCCTCTCCTCCAGGAAGTCCTCTGTGACTGCTTCTTCCTGGGATACCATCTCCCCACTTCTAAAGGAAAAAGCACATAATTAAGTGTCCACTATATGCTCAGATTTTTCAACCATTTTAAAATTTAAACTTTACTTATTTAAAAATATTTATTTGGCTGCACTGGGCATGCAGGATCTTTAGTTTCCGCATATGAACTTGTGGAATCTATTAATAGCTCCGTGCACTAGACTCTGAGCTCCCAGTGCTCAGTCTTAGCCACTGAATCACCAAGGAAGTCCCTAAAACTTCATCTTTAAAGTAATGTTTTTAATGTATACAAATGAGGAAACTGAGAAGCTAAGTAACTATGCAAAGTAACAAAACTAGTAGATGGTAGAAGGTGAACCCCAGCCTGACCAACTCCAGTGCCAAGCTTTTTGCCTCTACTCCACCATCACCTCCTTGGCGTTAGTGCCCATGGTTCAAAACTTGACTATTCATTAAAAGCATCTGGGAAGGGTCTTCCCTGATGGTCCAATGGTTAAGAATCCACCTTCTAATGTAGGGAGGGGACACAGGTTTGATCTTGAGTGGGGAACCAAGATCCACATGCTGCGGGTGATAAGCCTGCATGCTGTTATCTAGAGAAAAGCCCCCAAATGCCACAATTACAGAAAAGCCTGCATGCCACAAGGACGACCCAACACAGTTCCCCTTACGCTCCCCCCCAAAAAATATCACCTGGGGAACTGATTCTTAAGTCCCATACCAGAGCTACTAATAAGATTCTCTGAAGGTGGAACCCAAAAATCTATTTTTAAAAATTTCTATACTCATCATATGACATATTACTTATTACTAACTAGGTATGCTTAACATACATGCCTTATCCCATCAACTAGTGGAGGAAATACTGTCCTATTCATCTCTGTGACCCATCCAGCACCGTTATAGAACAGGCACTGGAAAGTATCTGTTGGTGGTTGGAGTCCCCTGGTGGTCCAGTAGTGAAGACTCCACGGTTCTGCTGCAGAGGGCACAGGTTTGATCCCAGATCAGGGAAGATTTCGCTCCCCCCATCCCCGCCTGCACCCCCCCCAAATCCCTGCTGATTATTTACTTTTAAAAATATTTACTTTACGGCTGTGCTAGGTCTTCACTGGCATGCACAGGCTTTTCTCAAATTGTGGTGAGCGGGGGGCTATTCTCCAGTTGCAGTGTGCAAGTTTCTCGATGCGACAGCTTCTCTTGTTGTCTGTTGAGAAGCACGGGTTCTATGCACATGGGCTTCAGCACTCCAGAGCCTAGGCTTGGTAGTTGTGGCACACAGGCTTAGCTGCCCCTCAGCACATGGGATCCTCCTGAACCAGGGATCAAACCAGTGTCCCCTGCATTGCAAGGCAGATTCTTAGCCACTGGACCACCAGGGAAGCCCTCTGTTGGTTATTTATATGCTAAAAAATTATAAGGTACACTGTGAGGTATATTGTTACAAGAGTTCAGAGAATAATAGTAACAGTAATAGCTAGCGCTTACTGAAACCTCATCATATGCCAGGCCCTCACTGTTCTAAGAAATTCACAAGTATTAAACTTCTTAGGACTTTCCAATAATCCTATAAAGCAAGATCAGGACACAATCTGCAGGGTCCCTCGTTAAAAAATTATTAAGAATTTCAACATGGTGACAGGGGAGCATTAAACCATAGTGAGGGGCCAACATTTCTAGGCACACATGTGACTGTACAGGTCTCACACCCATAAGCCAACCCTGGCTAAAACTATTATCCCCATTTTACAGATGAGAAAACTGAGACACAGGCATCAAATAAGCATTTCCAAGATCACAGTTAATAAGGGAAGATATAAATGTGCACTATCTTAGAGAAGGCTTCATTGCAATCTATTTATGAAGTTCTCCAATCCTTCAAGGTTCAGCTCAAAGACCCTTTGTCTACTAAGTATTCTCATAAGCCAGAAAAAAATTCTCCTCCTCCTCTGATATTTTAGCTCCACGACCACATCTGGTTTGCACGTTTCTTATGGACATCACATCCCCATGTCACATCTGAAATAACCTGGGAGGTGCGGGGTACATCTAAGAAATTCATGTATTGGAATGAATGGTCAAAGACACAAACTTGTGCGTGACTTGAGGACTGGGAGAGATGAGGAGGGAACGCCAAGCAGGCACAGGCCTAGGACGGAGAGCACTTCTGAAGGACGAAGAGATACAGCTGCCTCGATCAGTCCAACGGTACACATGGGTGCTAGTGTGGAGAACGCTGGAAGAGAGGATGAAGTGTAACATGTTATAAAGTGCCTTTAACAAAGCTAGACCGTCACTTCTCAAGGGCCGAAAGGATATGATGCATGTGCCCCTCTGAGGTCAGCCAGCTTTGCTTAGGAGGAAAAGGCATCAGGTCACTGTCTGACAGCTTCTCCCTTCGCAGCCAGTCGCCTCACATATAAGCTCTATGGGTTAGTGGGGAGACTGAGCCTGGAGTGCCATCTGATCCCATCCATTCACCAATTCACTTGTTTAACACATGTTGGTGAACATATTCCAGGATGAGATACTTGCACCGAGCACTCCACAGCTCCCATTCATGCTCAGTCCAGCCAGTGGTGTGCCAGTCTCCCATTTCACAGGTCTAAGGAATTAAGTAACTTGCTCAAAATTAGACAGCAGGAAATGGAAGAGTAAGAATGAAATCCAGTTTCTCTCTTTCATTTCAGAATTTGTTTATTGGATATGAATATTCCTGATATTCAAAAAGTTATAGAGAATAGCCTATTAAAACCCATGTACTCCATTCAGAGCAAGAGGTACAACCTGAAGCGCCTGTGGACCTCTCCACATTCTACTAAACCACACTGCCGCCAATTCCTCCTACTTGATTAACACTGCATGTGGCATCACCACCCAGAAATCTTCAATCAGTTTCCAAGTTCAGTACCATTTCTATTTCCACTATTATTTCCACCCTTCTCCATTTTACAAGTAACATCTTGTATCAGGATTATTACAATGGCCTTCTAATTGGTTTCCTTGCATCTGCTCTTCTACATTACAATCACCAACCTTTTTAAAACCTTTGAGTAGCTGCCTTTGGTCTTAGGATATAGACAAAAGCATCTGCATGGCATTCAAGGGTCTCAGATGGTCTTCCCCTACTCTGCACACTAGCTTTGTCGCCATCCCCTGTTCCCGATGTTTTGGGCATACTGGCCTTCTTGCAGCTCCTTATAATCCCCAAGCTCCCTCCCACTACAGGGTGTTTGCACACAGAGTTCCTCCCTTCTTCATCTGAGTAACTCTCTTCCCTTTCTCAGGTGAACTTTCTTTCCTTGAGCCTCCTGGCTGGGTCATTCTTTGATATCTCTCACTTTCACAACTTTACATTTATTTATGAGATTAACTGATTAAACTAATAGGCCTTTCCTAACAGGCCAAGGACCAAGAACCACTTGCTTACTACAAAATACACACTAAATAAACAATAGCTAATCTATATATAACATATATTATGCTGGCAGTGATCCTAGGACTTACCAACCCACTAAGACCTCCCAAAAGCTCTATGAAGCAGGTACAATTATTAGCCCCATTTTACATATAAGCAAAGTAAATCACACAAGCTAAGAAGTGGCAGAGGTGGTTCATGAACTCAGGCAGTAAATGAGTGCTAAGTGCCTCAGTAAATCTGCTGAATGCATGATAGTGCTGAGTGCTTTTGACAGGGACTACATAGCACCTATCTTAGTTCAACAAAAAAATCAGCTGGTTATGTTAAGGGTCTTATGTTTGACTGGAACTTTGCTACAAAACATTTATCTTCTTGGCATTTTATTCCAGCTACCTGAAAATCCGTTTGCCCTCACTGGTAGTATCATGAATCATGACTGATGCTGAGCAGAGGGGCAAACTGGTAAAAGGCCAGGAAAAAGTCGGCGGAACAGAACTGTGGATCATTTGTAACATGGGTAATCCTCACAAAGACAACTCAAAGGTTTTCACAGATGTCATCTCACTTAACCTTCACTGATTCCTAATAAAGTTACACCCACAGGGCAGTTCTGCATCAGCTGATTGATGAAGCAAAAGGCTGAGATCAGGACTGCTAAATCATCAGAAATTAACTAGTCACAGGATGGGTAAGGGAGAGTGTCCCCATACTTCCAGTTGCAGAAATGTGTTATTTCTGGCAGAGAAAGACCTCTTCTTCATTCTTAAGGGTTAAAGGTAGCTAGCTAATTTTCCTGATTCTTTTTTGGCTGCCCTACACCGCCTGTGGAGTGTCCAGTTCTCCCGACCAGGATTGAACCCAGGCCGTGGCAGTGAAAGCATTTAATTCTAACCGCTAGGCTAGCAGGAAACGTCCTAACTCTTGGCTGGAACTTCTCAGCAAGGACGGTGTTGCTCTTAGGTTTTCCTAGTATGGCTACAGTAGGGGAAATTATCCCACAGGCTCAAGTTATATGGTAAAGAGCTCTATAAGCTAGCTACATCCAATTAACCCTAGGCCAAAACGGTGCAAATGTAACAATTCAGGAAATTCTTCACCCAGAGCCTCAACACCAATGTAAAGGAAGTCAAGAAACTGTACGCACCTTTTCTTTATGTGCATTTTGCTAGGGAAAAGTTTTCATTAGTTTCTTTCAGGGCTGTAACTAAAAAAGGCTAAGAACTTTATGCCTGTACACACATTCTTTCTGGTTCACGGAACCAGAACTTTACAATAGGAGCACCTTCGCAGGATGAAACATTTCTATTCCTTCAAGTACCTGATAGCTATGGATGCGGATCTAGGAGGAATCCCAATATCTAATCCACGTTAAGCTTGACCTTGTAACAGCACAGGCCTCAATCTAGAAGTAGGTCTAAAGGGACGGTATTAGCATTCACCTCCTTGGAGTGGCCTGTAAGGATAAGGACAGTTCGTGCTCGAATCCAGTCCCAATCAGGCGACTAATCGGCTGAGTAACCTTGGACAGGTTGCATACCCTCTCTGGGCTTCAGTTTCCACATCAGCAAATTGCAAGTTGAACCGCACGGTCTTCAAGGTCCTTCCCAGCAGAGAGCCTGGTACCAAGTAGGCCTAGCCATTAAAGCAGCTTCCTGTGGGCGCGGTGCAGGGCTTTAACGGTCCCCCCTCCCCCGCTCGAGCCCGCGAAACCCTCAACACGCCCCTCCGAGTGACGCCGCTTTCTCAACCGCAGCCTGGACACGGCTCCGCCTCTTTCCGGGGGCGTCCCGTCGTGCCCCGCGCCAGGCTTCTAAAGCGGTGGGTCGACTCCCGCCTTTCCGCGGCCCCGACCCCTAACTCCTCTCCCCAGTTTTGTCGGGTGCCTTATCCTATCAACGTCTAGTATCCCAGCCAATCACGCGGGTCCGGAGTCTTACCTTCGGTCCATCCTCCTCCCAGCGGCCAGCCGGCCCGAGCTCAAGGCCTTTAGCAGGCCAATCCAATCAGTGGCCGGCTCTAGCCGGCCTCACCCCAATGTCCCTCCTCTCGGCCAATCCGCGCGCCCCATTCTGCTGCCCGCCCAGCCAACCCCGGGCCTTGAAACCAGCGGGCAAATGGGCGCAGGGCGGCCCTTCAACGCTGACCGCCTGGCCAATTGGGGATTCCGCGTGGCCACGGCGGCAACCAATCGACATGGAGCGCGGTGCCGCCGCGGAGAGGTCCGGCCGAATATCCCTCCGCCTTCCTCCCTCCCTCTCTCTCCCTCCCTGCGAGCCGCCGTTCACTTACCGCCTCCCTTCCCTTCTTTCTCCCTCCGCCACCCGAGCACCAGCCGCGCTCTGAGCTGCCCCCGGGGTCCCTCCCCCGCCGTCAGAGGAGCAGCTGCCGCCGCCGCCAGCAGCAAATTAGGAAGAGGGAGGAAGGAAAGGAGGAAGGAAGGGGAGCTGGAGCGACTACCAAGAGGGAGCCGGTGAATGGGCTTGTGGTGACCCCCGCCCCCCACCCCACCCTCCCTTCCCACCCGACCCCCAACCCCCATCCCCAGTTAAGAGCCGCCGCCCGAGAGGCCGGGCCGTCGTCTTAGGAGGAGTCGCTGCCGCCACCACCTTCGCCATGGAGCTGATCACCATCCTCGAGAAGACCGTGTCTCCTGGTAGGACGCGGGGGCCGGGGGTCGGGCTGAGGTGATTGGGTGGGGGGAGGGGAAACCCTGGCCCCTCTGACCCTGGCCCTTTTCCCACTTTCCTTCCCCCCAGATCGGCTGGAACTGGAAGCGGCGCAGAAGTTCCTGGAGCGTGCGGCCGTGGAGAACCTGGTGCGTGCCACCCCACGGTCCCCCATCCCGTCTCCCCATCCCCTGCGTGCGGGCCTTCCCGCCCTCCCGGAGGCCCAGGCCTCGGGAACCCACCCCGCCCCATCCCGTCCCCCTCCCCCCCCCCCGGTCCAACCTAACCCCGCCATCGGGAAGCCGGTGGGTGTGTCCCGCCCCGGGCCCCGGCATCTAGCCAATGGCGCGGCGCGCCGGGGTGACTGCCGCCCAATCGGCGCGCGGCCTGAGGGCGGCGGTGCAGCAGGAGGGAGAAAGAGGGAGGGAGGGGAAGTTAGGTTGCGCCGCGCTGCGTGTTCAGCAAGGGTGGGGGTGGGGGAGCCGGGCCTAGGGGCCATGTGGAAGCTCCGAGCCCCGCTGCCCGCCCTGTTCGGATCAGGACCGGCTCTCTCCTTCCTGTCCCTTGGCCCCTATGATTTTCTACGTACTTGCAGAGCTCTACCTTTCCAGTCTCCCTTGATCTATGTTCATGGCCAGGCCTGCACCTGAATGCCTCTTAACCCATTCCGGCAATGTTTCTCCCTTTCTTGACTGGTTATTCCTCTCCCAGGTCCCCCCTTCCCCTCAATCAGTAGAGACTAAATCTGCACCCAGATAACAGGCTGAGGCCCATCCTTGAGATCGGGCCTGTTTCCAGAGGAAATCACAGAGGAAAGTTCCTCGTTTATCATATTTTCGAATTTAAGGGGTACAGGGAAAAATGAATGTTAAGCCCACTAGAGACTGGACCTCTCTATAAGAATTGTTAGATGGATTGGTTGAAACAGCCTGTGTGCCAGTGTATTCCCTCCTGCTGGGGGGATGGGGAGCAGAGAAAAGGCTCAGTGATACTAGACATGGTTTAAGGTAAATAACACTGTAACCAGATGTGTTCTTTTGTGTTATCTATGTAAAATAACACAAGCAAAAACAGTGACAAGGAGTATTTATATTTTATACAAGCGAGGCTTTT
Organism: Bos taurus; assembly: GCF_002263795.3. Classification (NCBI taxonomy): domain Eukaryota; kingdom Metazoa; phylum Chordata; class Mammalia; order Artiodactyla; family Bovidae; genus Bos; species Bos taurus. Next base: position 38,793,576 of record NC_037346.1, on the reverse strand, counting down.
TTGTGTTTTGTGGGTTCCCCCCCTTGTGTATGCTAGTTTTTGTTGCTCATCTTTTTATCCTTAACTTTGCATAGAAAAGATTTTTATCCACTAGTATGAAACCTTTGGTATATATATTTCTGTTTTCTGGTTTTGCTAAATTTGCAAGAAGCCTTTTCTTATTTCTAACATTTATTTTGTCTTGTTCCCAACGTTTCTAACATTCTTTAATTAATGAAAGTTTTAAGAATTATCTTCCACTGTGATTAAGGAACTTGTTAGTGGTAAGAAACTGTCTGCTTTTGGGTTTTCCTGTTAACTTTTCTATTGGAGAAAGCTTTTTGTGGGGAAGAGTAATGTGTATTAAGATACTTAAACCAAAGGAGTAGTTTTGGGGACCTCTGCAGTACAAAAGGTTGAGTGGATTTAAAAATCTACTGTGTTTAAACAACTCAAGACCAAAATGAATAGGAACCTTTAGTGTGGTAACCATAAAGTCATTTTCCTTTGACATTTTTATCCTTTCAGTTGCCCCCTATTTTTAAATATTTGTTATTGCTTTTTTCTTATATATATGTTTTACATTGTTATCCTCTTGCTGAAGCACTTAAAACTAAAGATAAGCCTCCTAAGTCTATTTTAGATTTAGAAGTACTTCCCTCTCTTATGCATGCTTTCATGGGATCAAAAGCTACCCTTGAATACCATTCTTTTGGGGCTAAGGTTTTTTAAAATCTAAATTAAACAACTTTACTTTCTACCCTATCATAACATATTAAGTTAATAAGTATAATTTACTGAGGTACCAGATACTATTCTAGGCATGTAGAAGAATCCTCTGACTACCAGTTTGTCAAACTTGTTTTAATTCTGGGGGATCTAATGTGAAGATTTGGGCACTAAGCTGTAACTCCTTGTTAAGTGCTGAGTCTGTGTGAGAAGATGGATGACTTCCTTATGTACCAAGTAATGTTTTTTTAGGAATCTTGAAGTAAATATTTTGGCATTTTTCTGAGACATTATGTTATGTCCTAAAATTTTTAGGTTTTCCCCAGTTTTTTTGGTGCTATTCTCAGTTGGTGAAATTCCTAAGAGGTATTTTATTCACATCTCTTAACAGCCCACTTTCCTTGTGGAACTGTCCAGAGTGCTGGCAAATCCAGGAAACAGTCAAGTTGCCAGAGTTGCAGCTGGTCTACAAATCAAGAACTCTTTGACATCTAAAGATCCAGATATTAAGGCACAATATCAGCAGAGGTGGCTAGCTATTGATGCTAATGCTCGACGGGAAGTCAAGAATTATGTAAGTAACTTTCATCTCCCTTTGGTCATATTAGCCTAGGGAATGTGGGTTCTTTTGTCATCTACTTGGGATAGGGCTGACAGTGTAATAATTGATTGGGGGACTTAAATTTGAAGATGAAAGTTGTATTTAAGTCTTTCTCATACAGTCTTTTTCCAAGTGATTCTTCCTTAGTTAACTAGCATGGAGCTTTTCTTGAACATCTACTGTAGATAATTCTCAATGTTTGGTGGGTTAGGCATGGCACTGTGTGGTCAGGAAGGGAATTAAATGATCTCTTGGGCCTTTCAAGCCCAAAGAGTTTATGAAATAAGGTTATGACTTTAATCTTGTTTTTATCTATTTAGCAAATTATGAGAAACTTTTAGAAGTATCTGGCTTTTTGTCAGTGTTTAAAAGAGTTAGCAAATGGGTGTTTTGTTTTGTTTTGTTTTTTAAGGAAAATTGAATGTCCCTTGTTGCTGTCTGTGCATTATGGGGTTCTTTTGAGTTTTTTGTTGAATTAGAAATCCATAATTCTTGCCACAGCAGAGTATCAGAATATATGTATATATATGCTTTTTAAAAATTAGATCTTTAGTGGCCTGTCTTACATGAATAAGGTGCAAAGAGTAGTAAGTCAAGAATCTGTGCAGTCAGATGGGCCCTGCTATTTGATGGGAAGCCACTGGGAGGATTCCTGCGTCTGTACTTGTGCTGGTCATGGTTCTGCATATCATATTTTCTGTTTCCTGGTTCTGGGTGTCAGCATTAGGTAAATTAGTGCCCTTTGCAGCAGTAACTTGTTTCTAATTATGTACCTCTTTCTCCAGTCTTGCATGGAGGAACTGATGACAAAAAACTGGGTTACAAAAGCCAACTTATTTTGAATCTTCTTTGGAATATGTAGAGCTATTTCTATCCACTTGAGTTTGCTTATACAATAACATTTTAATCTTCTTCTCAGTAATTTGATATCAATGAAGTTCATCCCATTAATGACTGGAAATCTTGATATTTACTATTCAATTTCTCATTCTCCTCAAATTACACAGTGGTAAATGGGAGAAGACATGATCAGAACTGTAATTGGGGGTGGGGCACATCAATCTTAACCCCAGAATTTTTTTAAAATTTTGAGTAAGAATTTCTATCAGCATTATTGAGCTTTTGTGCATGAAAGGTAATAGCAGTTATTTAGGGCTTTTTTTCCTTTTCATAGCACATCTGGTAATACTCTCAGTGCTGGTGGTTATTTCTTTTTTTGAAATCTGGGTCTTGGACAGAGTTGAGAGCTAATTTCTTACTCCTCTTATTTCTGATAATTGAGTATTACCATTAGGGTCACCCTTGGTTAAATAACTTTTAGTACTCAAGAGTTAGACATTTAGTTTTTAAATCACCTGAGGTAATATTAATAATGGTCTTTTGGAAGCAACTTAAAGGAGAAAAGATAAACACAGAGACTGGGATTCAGTATGCGTTCCATATGTACTAGGAGCTGGTGCAATACAATGTGAAGGCACCTAATGATTTCTTAGTCTGACTTGGATTAATACCTGTTCACCCCCTGCCCTTTTGGACAGTTCATCTCATTCCTGCTCCCTACCCATGTCTTTGACACACAGATTTTGTTAAAGTCCAGTCTAGCTCTGGTAGGCCTAGAGAGCAAAACCTTCATTTAAAATCAGTCAGACTGTTTCTGAGCTGATGATATACCATGTAAGGGGGAAAGATAGGAGGGAGTTCATTATTAGCTACAAAGCAGGATACTAAGTGACCTGACCCAGTCAGCAGAGCTGGCCTGAATGTCTGGCAGCTACTCTTTGTCCTGTGTTCATGCCAGGAACAGTTAACTGTTTGCCTTTTTGAGTGGACGGGTGAGTCTTAGTGAGTTCATTGACTGAATTAGCTGATCATGGTAATGATTAACTCTGGGTCATTGTGGCTTCATTCTTTGTCTATACTTGTGCCTTTGCTACTTTCTTACCTTGTGTTGAAAATTGAGGTGAGGTCTCTGGCTTTGGAGATTCTATTTGGAAATAGGGGGTGGTTGGTTTCATTTCTAGGCTCTGGGGCAATGCTGATGCTGCTGCTCTTGGTGTTGAGGCCAGCTTCATTCCCAGCAGTATGCCTTTTCCTGCTTTGCTATATTAAAGATAGTTCAGAGACTGATAGAAGATGTGTGCTGGTAGGCACAATGTTTTCAATAGTATTACGAATTGATATCTTCTGTCTTTGTGTGTGTGTGCCCCCGCACAGGTTTTGCAGACTTTGGGCACAGAAACGTACCGGCCTAGTTCTGCCTCGCAGTGTGTGGCTGGTATTGCTTGTGCAGAGATCCCAGTGAACCAGTGGCCAGAACTCATTCCTCAGCTGGTGGCCAATGTCACAAACCCCAACAGCACAGAGCACATGAAAGAGTCGACATTGGAAGCTATTGGTTACATTTGCCAAGATATAGTAAGTACTGTATCTAACTTATGTACTGCTGATTCCCTCTAGTTGTAACATGCATGGTATTAGAATTATTCTTTATCATCATGAAAAAAAAAAACAAGCTACTGCAATGTGTTTTGAAAGTAGGGCTACTTTATTTGTTAGACTTCTATATTTGGATAGTTAATTTATCCTCATATTGCTAATCATGCCCTAAAGGAAAGAGACTTTTAAGGGTCACAAACTCAAGATGAAAATCCCTGTTTGGAGAGGCATAGAATCTGCTTCCTCTCCTTGACCTAATCCCTTTCTGAACATCCTCAATGTAGCAGGGATGCCGTGTTACTTTTTCGATGACTATTTTACAGAAACAGTTTGCCAGCTTTTGCTGTTACTGGTTTAACCACTGGAGCCATGACACAGTATGTTAAATGCAGCACTTCTAGGACTCTTGCTGCTGAGATTACCACTTCTGGTATCGGGTTTTTTTTGTTTTTTGTTTTTTTTTCTATTTCTTCAGATTTTATTTGGTTTAGATGCTAAGTCGTGTCCGACTCTTGCGATCCCATGGGCTGTAGCCCGCCAGGCTCCTCTGTCCGTAGGATTCTCCAGGCAGGAATACTGAAGTGGGTTGCCATTTCCTTCTCCATTGGTATCAGTTTTGATATACAGATCTGATGAAGCAAAGGAGTCCACAGCACCTGACTCCGTAGATGTGCCCAGGTGTTGATCCTTGGTCCTCATGTTCTGAAGCTTTACTTCAGTTGGTACAGATGGCCTGGAAGAAACACCACACTGCCATCTCCACGTGCACAGAACGGTGGGCAGGGGGAGCCAGCATTGCCTCATGCCCAGAGTCATTATGCTAAGAAGTCAGGAGATGAAGTTGATGAGTTTAACTTGTTCCAGTTCAAGTTTGGACTATCAGACCCTGGGATATTTTGTAGGTAGTTTGTCCTTAAATGGAAATGTTTGGGGAAAGATCAGAGAAAGTCTCATGATACTCTCTTGAATAGAAGGACTGCTGATTAGTCATGAGCTCAATTATTATATTCACTGCACTTCTGCTTGTTTCAGGACCCAGAGCAGCTACAGGATAAATCCAATGAGATTCTGACTGCCATAATCCAGGGGATGAGGAAAGAAGAGCCTAGTAATAATGTGAAGCTAGCAGCTACTAATGCACTCCTGAACTCACTGGAGTTCACCAAAGCAAACTTTGACAAAGAGGTAAGTGTCTTTTGATTAAAAAGTATAGGTTCAGAGGATGAGGCAGGGGAATTAAATGAAAGTTTTGTGTTGTTTTAAGGTTATGATTCAGAAAGTACTATCTTGTTTAGAAGTATTTATTTCCAGTCTAGTTAAGATTTGTGTTTTGTGAAACATGGCCATGGAGTAGGTGTTTGCCATTTCTCTTTGGCTTTTGGGAATAATGTGATCTAAAATGTTTCTAGGCTTAGGTTTTCCCTTTTGTAGTCCAAAGTGTGAGTATGCTTGGGGTTTGTTCTTTTTTTTAATTATGGAAATTAGGCTGTTTCGTACTTCCATAGGAAGGTGCTTTTGGAAATTAATATATAAATTCTATTTTGAAGAGTTGACTCATTGGAAAAGACTCTGATGCTGGGAGGGATTGGGGGCAGGAGGAGAAGGGGACGACAGAGGATGAGATGGCTGGATGGCATCACCAACTCGATGGACGTGAGTTTGAGTGAACTCCGGGAGTTGGTGATGGGCAGGGAAGCCTGGCGTGCTGCGATTCTTGGGGTCGCAAAGAGTCGGACACGACTGAGCGACTGAACTGAACTGATTTCCCTCTATTATTTATTTTTAGTTGTGTTAAAATGTACAATAAAATTAAGTTGACCATCTTAACTGTTTTTAAATGTATAGCTCAGTAGTGTTCAGTGTGTGCACGTTGTTTTGCAGCCAATCTCCAGAACTTTTTTCATCTTTCAAAACTGAAACGTGTTAATTCCCTGTTTTCCCCTTTCCAGTCACAGGCAACCAACTTTTCTACTTTTCTGTTCCTATGAGTCTGTTTACTATAGATAATTTATATTAGCAGAGTCATACAGGATTTGATTTGTCTTTGTGACTGGCTCATTTCATTTAGCATTATGTCTTGGGCTCATTCCTATTACAGCATGTGTCAGAATATCCTTTTTAAAACTGAATAATATTCCACTGTATTTGTTTGTTGATGGGCATTTGGTTTGCTTCCTTCTGCCTTCTGGCTATTGTGAATAGTGCTGCCATGTGTATGGGTATACAAATATGTCTTTGAGAAGTTGTTTTCTGTTCTTTTGGATATATTATCCAGAAGTGGAATTGCTGGATGATATGGTCTGAAAGCATTATGTATATTTCTTAACTCTTTAGTTGGGCTTTCTGGTTTTTTGGGGGGGCCTTAGATTGGACAAAGTTGGGATGTCTAAGAAACCAAAGCAAACTGCAGTTCTAATTGCTTGGAAAACTGGGTTTTTCCTTGTAGATATCAAAAGAGGATGGTAGCAAACAAAATTCATTAGTCTTCTATATTTTACCATATTTGATCTGGGTTTGTTTAAATTAAGAATTCTCTTTTAAATGCAAGGAAAGGAATTTTCCTGATGTATGATTTTTTTTTGTTTTAACCATCTTTATTTAAATCCTGTGACCTACATTTTCTTATCTGCTTCCTTCTTCAAGTCTTGTTTTAGTGAAGATCATTTGAGGGATTAAACGATTAGGGACCTCCTTAGAGGGCAGGTCAAATAGTAGACACCAGGACAAACACTAGACCATTGCTGTGTCCAGGAAAACCTGCAAACTTCTAATTCTCTTTATTTTTGTTCTTCTGCAGTCCGAAAGGCACTTTATTATGCAGGTAGTCTGTGAAGCCACACAGTGTCCAGATACGAGGGTAAGTGTGAGGTCATGTCTTCTATCTTTCCTAGGAAATGCTCACTCTAGCATAGTAGTTTGAAATATTGGAATCTGGTGACTTCAGAAATAGCGTTTGACGAATACTTTTATTAATAAAAGAATTTTTATTCAATATGTTGGAGAAGAGGGAAGAATAGTCTTTGGAAAGCTAACATGATGGAAGTTGCCACCCTCTTAAAAAAGATTTAAGGGAGAAATGGTTTGTGATCAGCCTTGCTACTTAATTGCTGTAGGGTTCAAGGGCCCGTTTTCTGTTATAGCCTTTGAAACAGCTTTTCTACTTCAGGAACCTAAACCTTGACCCTTGAAGCAGGTGGAAGTAACATCCAGTCTGAGGGCAATAGTGAGGAGTCCTGCCAAGGGTTCCACAGACACCTTTAAAGTAAAAAAGAAGGAGAGGAAGATATTACCCAAATATGCATCAGTTGACCCTATAGATTATTGACCCACTTAAGTGAAGCAGTTACTCATTTACCTTTGTCAGATTGCATTGTTATTAAACTAAGAAGTAAACGGTTTAATTTGATGTTTGCACAGGTACGAGTGGCTGCCTTACAGAATCTGGTGAAGATAATGTCCTTATATTATCAATACATGGAGACATATATGGGTCCTGCTCTTTTTGCAGTAAGTACTTCTGTTTTATGCAGTTGACCATATAGCTAATTGCAAAAGCCCCTTATTCTTAGATGCTGTTCTGTTGGTTCTGTAATTTTTTATTTAATGTTGTGAAATCAAGGAAATTCCTTGAGTATTAGATTTGAGTTCATCAGCAGTGTGCCAAGAAAACTTGTGCTAACTTTGTACTCATAAAAAGAGTGTATTTTAAAACTCTGTTTCTTCTTCCTGCCTTTCATTTCAGACCTAGCTTTCATAAATCTACATTTTTGAAACTTGAATATCTGTGGTTGTAGGAGGGGTCGAACTTGAACCAGCACTTATTTGGAACCTGGGGTATCTTGTTTTCTCTCTTAAGATCACAATTGAAGCAATGAAAAGTGACATTGATGAGGTGGCCCTACAAGGGATAGAATTCTGGTCCAACGTCTGCGATGAGGAAATGGATTTGGCCATTGAAGCTTCAGAGGTGAGCTGAGGGTTGATGTGGTGGGAGCTGTTATTCTGACTGGGTTTTGGGACTTATCTTTTTGGTGGATGTTACTTTTCTCCTCTGGGAGAGCTTTATTCTGGCTGGGGTTAGAAGGTATCTCCATTTGTAGAGATTTTGGGTTTGTTTTTTTTCACTAGCCAAAGCCATGAGGCATCTATTTTTACCAGTTGGGATTTGTTGTAAATATTAGTCCTGTGAACACAAGGGGGCAGCAGGCAGTCATATTTTAACCAGATGCTATCTGATGCTGAATTATTTTCTTTTGGAAGTCCTAATGCAAGGATGGGATGTATAATTGATAGCTTACCAACTCTGGTGAAGAAATTAGATGTGGAGAAAGGGGTTAGTTCTGCACTTGCAAATTAAAATTCTGGCTTTGTTTCCAACGTTAATTGTCTTTATGTCCTTCAGAAAGCACCGTCTTACTTTTGGCCTCCTTATGGGAGCTTAGTGCATCTCTTTATCCAAAGGTCAATTAGTGAAAAAAGAATAATTCTTTTTTTTTTTTTTTTTGAATTTATTTATTTTATTTTATTTTATTTTTAAACTTTACAATATTGTATTAGTTTTGCCAAATATTGAAATGAATCCGAAAAGAATGTAATTCTTAAGATTGCCTTGATCCTTTAAAGTCCATTCTATGTATGGCCTAAAAGAATCTCACTGAAGTAGCTAGACAAAATGAATGCCTCCAAAGACCACTCACACTGCATGTTACCATGTGCTTCACATGTCTTGGCGGGGGGATGGAGCGCACCTCAAGGCATGCAGGATCTTCCCTAACCAGGGATGGAACCCATGCCACCTACAGTGGAAGCGTGGAGCCTTAACCATTGGACCGCCAGGGCAGTCTCCGTGTCCCTGTGTCTCTGTGCAGACCCGTGGGCAGCTCTCGCTGTGTGCCTTTATATGGTACACCTTCATCGTTTGTTTGCTGCCATCCGAATTTGCTATGTTTCTCTTCAGGCAGCAGAACAAGGACGGCCCCCTGAGCACACCAGCAAATTTTATGCCAAGGGAGCACTACAGTACCTGGTTCCAATCCTCACACAGACACTAACTAAACAGGTGAGTTACCCTCCAAATGTAGTCAAGTGAACTGTGAAGCCGTGGTAGTGGTTGGTTTGCTGTGGAACAGTTGGCATGAAGGAGCTCCACAATTCTGAAACAACTTGATGTTCTGTTATCCATGACTTCAAAGAGCTGAACTGGATCTCTAAGGTCCTTTAGGCTCTGAGTAGTTTGACCAGATAAAAGTAACAAGACTTCATGAAGAATGTGGGTTTAATGAGTAAATAGAGAAATTATCTGTTTTTTAAAAAACTATTTATTTTTGGCTCTGCTGGGTCTTTGTTGCTGCGCGCAGGCCTTCTCTAGTTGTGGAGAGTGCGGCTACTCTCTAGTTTTGGTGAGCTGGCTTCTCACTGCAGTGCCTTCCCTTGTTGCGGAGCACAGGCTCTAGGGCACGTGGGCTCTAGGGTGCTGCCCTTGCTGTAGCGCATGGGCTAGGTTACCCCACAGCCCGTGGGATCTCCCCGGACCAGGGATTGAAGGGTGTCCCCTGCATTACAAGGTAGGTTCTTAACCACTGGGCCACCAGGGACGCCCTGAGAAGTTACCTTCTAAGAAGTGTTCTTAGTTTCTGGTGTTCCTTTTTGGCTTTATGGTGTTCCTTTTGTTTTGGTATGGTGTTTAGAAAGATTCTGTCACTTCACCTGTTCTGGTACATGTGAACTGTACCAAAGAGCTGGCAGTGCTCTGAGGAAATAATGCTGTAACTGAGCACTGCAAAATTTCTGTGTATACAGGAATATAATTTGTTTTTAGGGAATTTCATGACTCTTAATATAGCAGTCTCAAAAGATAAGTAGAGATATATTCCTTTGAAATGGACAGGGTGTGCCCTTAAAGTTTCATCTCATCTTTCAGTTTTACAGTTGCTATTTTTATCTTTTGATCTTAGTATTTTTGCTTTTATATATTTTTGCTGTGCTTCTCATTTGGGAACAAACCATTCTTTAGGTATGTAATTTTCCGACACTGGATAAGTATAATTGTCTTAAATTACTCTGGTGTGAATGGCCACAATAAAAAACACCTTGATTTCCAGTTTCAAGGGAGATCCAAGTGTAATCTTTTTTTTTTTTTTTTAAATGTAATCTTTTTTTAATTTTTGAAATATAACAATTACTGGCATACCAGAAGGCTCTGCCTACCAATGCCTTCTTCCTCTTCCCTCACCTTTATCTCCATAGGTCTTGACTGATTTTGAGCTTTATATTACTAGTCATTTAGCTTTCTTCTGTTCTGCCTTTTACTCGATGGTATTTGAAATTGCATCTGTATTCCATGTAGTGGGAGTTTGTTCGTCTTGTTGTATAGTCGTGAGAAATAACCTTCCCTCTGTCTGCATCTTGTTTAACAGAGGTTGTGTTGACGAGTTTTTGTGGAGGAGATAAAGATAGGAAGGTTTTCTATTTTATTTACTTCCCCAAAGCTTAAGCTGTAATGATAATTGGGAGTACTATAATCAGAGGACCTTTTGAGTTGATGAGCTTCTTTGATCAAGAACTGAACTACCGCCACATTCTTTCACCAGGATGAAAATGACGACGATGACGACTGGAACCCCTGCAAAGCCGCAGGGGTGTGCCTCATGCTTCTGGCCACCTGCTGTGAAGATGACATTGTCCCACATGTCCTTCCCTTCATCAAAGAACACATCAAGAACCCTGACTGGCGGTACCGGGATGCAGCAGTGATGGCTTTTGGCTGCATCTTGGAAGGACCAGAGCCCAATCAACTCAAACCACTAGTTATACAGGTGAAGCTGAGGGAGCGCAGGGTGGGAAATGGGACGTTTACTGTTTAACCTTTTACTTGAAGATTTGTCTTTAAGAACAAAGCTGTAAATAGTCTTCCACAAAAGGCACTTCTAGATAGCTATTTGCTGTCAGTGAGGCATAAAATGTATTTCGTACTTAACTTTTATTACAAAAACCATATGACTTGAAAAATGGAGAAAAGGCCCCCAAAAAGGTTACCTTTAATTCTCTTGCCCAAGGATAACATTATTAATGCCTTGTATTTATCCTTGAAGGTTTTTTCTATGTGTGCGTACTAGAATGGAGGTCTTAACTGTATGAATACTTTTACAACTTGTTTTTTGTTGGTTTCTTTTTTCTTCACTAAATATTATAACACAAATAATTTTCCATGGTTTTTGATGATGTGAGTATTCAGTCCTCAGGACAAAATGACATGTAATGAAAAATCTTAATGAAAGTTTTGTTATTTATTTTGCTACAGCAAGTGACACAAGAGTGCATTTTAGTTGTTTAGTATATAGAACGCAACCTTTCAGGAATAGCTAAATGCCATTTCAGCTGCATCCTGGGATCTCTGCCTGAATAATTCAGTAAAGATGGCAGAACGTATTCATACCAAAGTCTTAATAAAACTGTACTGAGATTTGATGAAGAGAGAGGGACTTTCTGTGTTTCCAGTTTTTGTTATATTGTTGAATATTTGACAAGCATATCTTATAAAATGACAAAACTGTTTTGATAACTGAGTTAAAACCCATCCATCAGTATTTCCTCTTCTGAGGTGTTGGTCAGCATGAATTTCAATCTTTGTTTTGCTTTGCCAATAACTGTTATGTTTACAGGCTATATTTGTTTTGCTTTGCCAATAACTGTTATGTTTACAGGCTATGCCCACCTTAATAGAATTAATGAAAGACCCCAGTGTGGTTGTTCGAGATACAACCGCATGGACAGTGGGCAGAATCTGTGAACTGCTCCCTGAAGCCGCCATCAATGATGTCTACTTGACTCCCCTGCTGCAGTGTCTGATTGAGGGCCTCAGTGCTGAACCCAGAGTGGCTTCAAATGTGTGCTGGGTGAGGCATTTTCTTCCTGTTGAGATAAGGAGCTTGACTAAGCCATTGGCAAGGAAGTAGGAGGTGTGGGAGAGAAATGGATCTACCTCACTAGAAGGCTCTTTTGAATAGCATCTCCTTCCTAATTTCATCAATTAAAATGTGGGGGAGATGTAAGCTGCATGACCCAGAGGGAGCTGTTGACTCATGGTGACTGGTTTAGAACAGTCATGCTAACCCAGTGGGAAAACTCTCTGGACTTGGTTTTCTTTCTTTTCTTCAGTGGCTTGGGGACAAGAAATTTTAAGGTAGAGAGTTGCTGGCTACGAAAAGTACCATTGCTGAGAAGGGGGCATGAGGGAAGGAAGGTAGGCGGCCCAAGTGCTGAGTCAGTATAGGCTGAGTATAATTCGCTAGGGAACTTTGGGATTTGGGGGAGGAAGTTCAAATAAGGAAGGAGTGGGGTTGAAAGGCTTTCTGTGAGTGGAAAGAGAAGAAATGAAGTGGCAGGCATTCATGGTAGGTGAGAATACTGTACTGTTTAGAGAATGTTTCTCCTGTGGGCAGGAGAAATAAAATATAAATATAGATACATTTATTTAATTTTAAGGATACTTATAGATGTTGTCTTGAGATGACCTTGACAGGAAGAATTAAAGATTCACTGCCATTGATTTATTCTTAAATCAGTTGAAAAGTAACACTGCCCAGGGTATTAAGGGAAAATGAGGTGATCCTGGAATGGGGTTCTTTTCGGGACTAATTTAATGTTTACTCTGTCTGGGTTTAAGGCTTTCTCCAGTCTGGCTGAAGCTGCTTATGAAGCTGCAGATGTAGCTGATGATCAGGAAGAACCAGCTACCTATTGCTTATCTTCTTCTTTTGAACTCATAGTTCAGAAGCTCTTAGAGACCACAGACAGGTAACTGATACTATACAGAAATGAGTGGTGTTTTTGCATCCAACTCCTTTAACACTCTTTTTGTGGGCTGTCTAATATAAAAACATTGCGATAGGAGAAATGAAAAGAATCCTGGAGCTTCACTGCCTGGCTTATGGGATTTTAGTTCCCCAACCAGGGATTGAACCTGAACCCTTGGCAGTGAGAGCGTGGAGTCCTAACCACTGGTCCACCAGGGAATTCCCAAGATATCTTTTTCATAGCTTTTTGTGCAAACTACTCTATTGTCCACATGGGTTCTTCAACATTTTTGACTATTTTTCATATAATTTTAGCCCCTTCCTAAAAGGGCCATTCTAATTATCAGGTCTGGAAACCATATTGAACATAATCACTGGCTCAGAGATTGAAATTTTGGTTCCAGGCTGTATTGTTTGCCAAATTCAGATCAGGTCTGCAGCCATATTGGTTTTGGGGTTATTTTCAGTGAGATAATGTCTACATAAGAATGACTCTCTGTCCTTTCTCAGTTAAGACTTTGAGGGTTTTTTGCTGTGTTCCTTATAGACCTGATGGACACCAGAACAACCTGAGGAGTTCTGCATATGAATCGCTAATGGAAATTGTGAAAAACAGTGCCAAGGATTGTTACCCTGCGGTTCAGAAAACTACTCTGGTCATCATGGAACGACTGCAACAGGTGCTCCAGATGGAGGTGAGACTGAACACCTTCCTGATGGGAAGGGTGTGGTACTTTACACATAGCTCTATTTTCAAGACTGTTCTCTTGTTTTCAGTGTTTAAGTATATACGTTGTTAGAAAGACATAAGGCTCATACAAAAAATGTTGCAACTTCCAATTGCATTGCTTGCTACAGTTTATTCATATATGTGTTACACCATATATATACATAAGTTTTTTATTTACTTTCCATTAGAACCAGTAGAGATTATTTATCCACCAAAAATGGAAACATTTTTGGGAGGGCGTTTAGAGCCTTTTAGAAGGTGTTTATTCAGAACACGATCTTCTTTTCTTTGTAGTCACATATCCAGAGCACATCTGATAGGATCCAGTTCAATGACCTTCAGTCTTTACTCTGCGCAACTCTTCAGGTATGACGGTGCCTTATCACTTCATAGCACCAGGGAAAGATTGTGTCTCAGGATGACAAGTTCACGCACACACAGAACTCTGAAGATGATGTTGTGGGTGGTGATGGTCAGAGGCGCTTCTCAAAAGACATTCGTCCGATTAGGAGAGTTTCCCATTTTCCTTTTCTTGTCTGTCCGTAAAATTTGCCTTTTGTACAATACAATGCAATTTACCTTTTGTACAATGTAGGAAAGGAAACTCCTCCCATTTGTGATGGTCCTCCCAAACATGAAGTTTTTTGTATTAACAGCCTTTCGTTTTGGTTTTCATCAGGTTGTTCAAGTAGCCTGGTCAGATTTGGTTCCCAGCTATGGTTCACTGAGCTAAAAACAGAGCCTTGTGTTTTTGCCATCATCTTTTGAAGCAACTGCGATTGGAAACTGTATTATAATTGTACTATACAGATTATAAATGTATAATTTACTGATAATCACACTAGACTTTTTTTTCTGAGGAGAGACTGGGAAAATGTTACTCCAGTGTGATGGCATGGCTGAAGAGTTACTCCCTTTTTACCTAAGAATAGGGAACCCTTGGAACTTGTCTAGTGCTTAGGGCAGGCACTAGGTTATAGAGTTGAGTGATGCTAACTAGATCATCTTACCTATGACTCCCCTCTCCTTAAGTCTCCTTACGCCAGACTTAATTTTTTAAAACATGACTGTTAACAGGTCTTTCCTGATCCAGTGACATTAGTTGAAACAAAGCGTAAGGAGGGAGGTTTGAGGAATGTTGAATTGGGAAAAATCAGATTGGCTTCATCAAGACTTTCTTGACCACAATCTGTAAATGGGTTAGGCCGTAGAAAGGGTTGCTTTATTGTTTTATGAGTAGCAATTTGCATATGACATGTCCTTCAAAGCTGAAATAATTTAACTGCCATTTCAATACAGCTAAATATGGAGGCAGATTTATCACATGTGATGGAAGATCCTCTGTGTTTGTTCTGAATTGGGAAATAGATGAGTTATTTAGATGTATGTTTTCTTGCAGTTGATTTGCACTTTCAAAACTTCAGAGCAAAAAAAGCTTTTCTCCCCAAAAAAGTTCTAGAGACTTAACTGATTAAAAAAAAAAAAAAAGACACAGTATGGTGTGCTGTTTGGAGGGTTTGGAATCAACAGATTCTGAACTTTTATTCATTTTACAGAATGTTCTCCGGAAGGTGCAACATCAAGATGCTTTGCAGATCTCTGATGTGGTCATGGCCTCCCTGTTAAGGATGTTCCAAAGCACAGCTGGGTCTGGGGGAGTGCAAGAGGATGCCCTAATGGCAGTTAGCACATTGGTGGAAGGTCAGTGAGCCACAATCAGGCAAGAAAATTTCTTTAGAATGCAAGAGAGTTTCAGTAGCCGTGAAGAATTTTTGACTGCAAAAAGCATAGTCCTGTCTTTTCACTTACGTGGTATCGAGTCAGTTCAAAGTTGGATTGAACATAAGTATAAATTTGTGTATAACTGCCTTGCCACTCTCCCTGAAGTGAATGGGAGCCAATTTGCAAGTCAGGCTGGCAGCTCTTTGGTGGGTAGAGGGAACTGTTATCTACCTCATGTTCCTCGGGTTCCTTTTCCCCCTGAAACTTCACTTGCTTTATTGAGCCTTGATGCCTGTAAAGGATGGAGGAGCAAAGGTTTATGTTTTCTTTTCTGGCACTTGGTACCTTCTGGTTTGGGTTTTAATGCTTTGGATCTAGGTTGAGACAATATGGTGCCTAGTATGGAATGGAGTGAAACACTGAGTTCTAGGAATTAATTGATTCTCTGATTGTTACATATCTTAACTATTCAGAATTGCTTTGGGGAAACCATATCTGACTTCAGAAACCAGGAGTGCATCTTCAGTGGTGGTCTATAAGGTGTATTATTAAGGCAGACTCATTTCTAGCATAAGGAGCCTATGTCCAGTCCGTCTGGCCCCTTGTGACCACCCTGGCAGGGTGCAGAAGTTAATTTTTGTTCCCAGAGTAGCTGAATTGAATATGAAACCCAGACAGCTTTTCTGACTGGCTTGTTACATAAGTCCTTGATAGAATTGCTTAAAGATCCTGTTTTATTAAGCTGGCTTCTGGGAACCCCTCGTGGCCTAGTGGTTAGGATTTGGTGCTTTCACTGCCGTGGCCCATGTTCAATCCTTGGTCAGGGAACTGAAATCCCACAAGCCACATGGTGAGGCCAAAAAAACAAACTGGCTTCCAAAGAGTTCATGTTACAATCAGATGAAGAAGTGGAAGTCAGTATCACTAAATCAGCCAATTCATAATTAACCTTGACATTCCTTGAGAGCCATACCACTTTGTAGTTCCAACCAGAGTGAAATCTCACTCTGGAGATTTGGCATTATCTCCAGCAGTAATGAATTTAGCTTGTCCAAGATAGCAATAATGTCTTTATGATAAAATTGCTATTTAACTTGCATTTTACCCAGCCTTTTGACTGGAGTGCGTACATTTTGGGAGCGCTAAGATGGTTATTTTTGCTCACTTCTGTGATCCTGTGGTGCTAATAGATTGGGTTTTTTTACAGTGTTGGGTGGTGAATTCCTAAAGTACATGGAGGCCTTTAAACCCTTCTTGGGCATTGGATTGAAAAATTACGCTGAGTACCAGGTAAGCTGTGCTTTTCAAAAATAATATGTTTATGTCTTCATTTATACCTAGTAGGCATTACAGTGCAGAAATCTGGATCCTGTAACCCAGGTGGCGCTTCCCCATGTGTCATCCCATGTATCAGGGTTGAGCTACTTTGTTGCCATAAGTGTCTGAACTAAAAGTAGTCAGTAAGAAACTGGATATTAGACATACCAGACTAGCACCCTCAGAAAGGGTTTGTTTTCAATAAACCACCTGTCTCTGCCACCACCATCTCTGGTGAATATTGTCTTTTTTGTCCTTTCTTAATGGTAGTTTAAATAACCCTAGTTCTCTTTCTGCCATATTGGTTATTAAAATGAACTAAGCTCAGGGAAGAAGGGTCTTTCCTTCTTTGACTCTAGGTTCATGTGGTAAAGGATCAGTAACTAGGTAAAAATCATGCCTTACCCCTGCAGGCAGCCTTTTCTGTTTCAGAGATGATCGACTTGATTCTTTGCAGGTTTGTTTGGCGGCTGTGGGCTTAGTGGGAGACTTATGCCGTGCCCTGCAATCCAACATCTTACCTTTCTGTGATGAGGTGATGCAGCTCTTACTGGAGAACTTGGGGGTGAGTGTCTATACACACAATCTTAGAAAGATGATTAAACATCAAGATCTGTGACAGAGAGTTTGGTATGTTCCAGAATGTTGGCTGTGGGCTTATGAAGGGAGTTGTTCATTTTCACAAGATGATTTTAACCTAAGGAAATAAAGGAATGCATGCTCAATGTATGGAACCTGAGAGGCACAGGTGGGAACCTGTTAAGTGCAAAGGAAAAGTAAATATTATAATCTCTCCCTCTATCTAGAGATGACCACTGCTGATTTTTGTGTATGTCACTTACAGGTCTATACCCAATATATTAGTTGCTTATTGTTAAAAAAAAGCTCTTTGAGTCTTTGGACAGAACTGTTTTTTTTTCCTCCTTGTCAGAATGAAAATGTCCACAGGTCTGTGAAGCCACAGATTCTGTCAGTGTTTGGTGATATTGCCCTTGCTATTGGTGGAGAGTTTAAAAAATACCTAGAGGTTGTTTTGAATACTCTTCAGCAGGCCTCCCAGGCCCAAGTGGACAAGGTAAGCTTAAAGGTATCTCTAAATCCAGCCCTGATTGGAGGAGCGGGACTTTTGACAAATGTACAACCAAAGACCATCAAATACAGTGATTCTGTTCTTTTTCTCT
The DNA here is from genome assembly GCF_002263795.3 of Bos taurus. Classification (NCBI taxonomy): domain Eukaryota; kingdom Metazoa; phylum Chordata; class Mammalia; order Artiodactyla; family Bovidae; genus Bos; species Bos taurus. Next base: position 38,776,086 of record NC_037346.1, on the reverse strand, counting down.
TGCAGTCAGACTATGACATGGTGGATTATCTGAATGAGCTACGGGAAGGCTGCTTGGAAGCCTATACCGGAATTGTCCAGGGATTGAAGGGAGACCAGGAGAACGTACACCGTTGAGTATACATTCCAGTTGACTTAGTCTAGTGTGCAGTTAGCCAGATGGACTGTGTGTTCATTGCATGGCTTACTTGTAAACTAGCACTTACTGCTTAAAAGAAGGGGAGGAGGAACAGTGCTCTAATGAAGAGAGTAGCTTTGGGGGAGGTTATAGACTTTTAGTTCTGACCACTGCTTCCTCAGCATGCTGCCCCTCCCCCCATCCAGTCATCTGAATTGAAGGATTGGGGGATTAGATTTCCTCTGTCACCTGATGTTTTTTGTTATTGACTGGGGAAATGTTGTACTTCACACTTCTGATATCATAGGCTTAAAGGAAAGATTCCACTTGTCCTTCTACATATATGTATACATACTTGTGTTTGTTAAGGAGTATCTACCTTGTCTGTTGACTTGAAGAATGAGGAAAAATAGTTTGGTGTAACTGTGTACGACTAGTTCTCTGGACCAAAGCCTCCATGATGGGGGTAGGGTATTTGGGAATTTTGAAACAGGGTGTATGCCTGCCAGGTGGAGGGCAACCTCATTAGACCTTCTCTTTCTTTTATAGCGGATGTGATGCTGGTACAGCCCCGAGTAGAATTTATTCTGTCTTTCATTGACCACATTGCTGGAGATGAGGATCATACAGACGGAGTAGTAGCTTGTGCTGCTGGACTGATAGGGTAGGTTATACCCTGCTTCTGATAGCTGAATAGAATTTCTCACAGAAAATGAGAAGACATGTTAAAAAGAATAATTTCTCCCACCAAACTCTAAGAAGTGAGCTCTCAAAGAAGTATAGAAGCAACATCAGATCTATGTCCATCTCATATTCTGATGTTGGTCAACAAATTACCTCTGTTTGGCCTCCTCTACTGAGGGTTTCTGAGGCATCATTAGAAGACAGAACATTGGTTTTGAGGAGCTCAAAGACTTGGAGTCTAGTTCTGATTTTACCATGAATTAGCTGTGGAACCTTGGGTAAGGTCATTCTATTTTTTTTTTTACATCTCATTTTTGTAATCTGTTGAGGGCAGGTATTAGACTTACTTATGTTGAAGATTTCTTCTGGCTTTAAAAAGTAGGTAAATACCAAGAAACCTATAGCTAGTTTTGGATGGTTTTAAACATGATCTTGTTGTCGGGCCAAGAGCTCATTTTTAGGTGTGTTTATTTTGCACAGGGACTTGTGTACAGCATTTGGGAAGGATGTACTGAAATTAGTAGAAGCTAGGCCAATGATCCATGAACTGTTAACTGAAGGACGGAGATCGAAGACTAACAAAGCGAAAACCCTTGCTACATGGGCAACAAAAGAACTGAGGAAACTGAAGAACCAAGCTTGGTAAGAGCTTGTTTCCACTGCCCTCTTTCTTGTGCTTTCTTGGGGAGGAGGTACATTTTCTTTAGGCTTTCCTGACAAGGACTATCTTTTGGTGTTTTGTTTTGTATTATTTCCCATATAAGTGCTTCTGAGCCAGGACTTTGTTCCTCAGCCTTGAACTAGTGGAAGGGTCAGGCAGCCCATCTTTCTTTGAGCCAAGTATTTGGTGATAAAGGACAGAATTTATATGACTAGAATTCAGTGAAGTCCCCAAATCATTTTGGAACCTTAATAAAGTCATCGATAATAGCCTTTTCCCGTAAATCTTTTTTTTTTCTGCTATTTCTTTCCTCATGTTCTTTTCTTTCTTTACTGAAGTGCTTTTAGACATGGCTTTCTTTTACAAAAGATATCCAAAGTTGGAGTTGTCTGACCTCTGCTTTGAAATATAGCTTTGTTTTTCCCTCAGATACTCAGTTATCTTACATCGCAGATCTCAGGGCTTCCCGGGTGGCACTAGTGGTAAAGAACCCACCTGCATGCAGGAGACGCTAAGGATATGGGTTCGATCCCTAAGTTGGGAAGACCCCCTGGAGGAGGGCATGGCAACCCACTCCAGTATTCTTGCCTGGAGAATTCCATGGACAGAGTAGCCTGGTGGGCTACAGTCCATGGGGTCACAGAGTCAGACACGACTGAAGTGACTTAGCACACACACACATATCTCAGTAAAATTGGCCATTTTGAGTTTTATCTTTATAGTTTCCCACCCTTTGTAAGTGCTAATGAAAGCAGGTAGATGGCATATAGGGAACTAATAAAAATATAATCAGTCCTTGAAAAGTTGACATTCACTTCAGGTCTTTGAGCACTTAACTGTAGGAATCAGTGAGATGTTTGGCTCTATTGGCTATATGCAATCTCAAAAATTGACCTTTTTTCCATCTGTTTTTAGATCTGTTACCATTGGGATGATAACCTGAGACCCCCACTGGAAATCTCCAATCTTTTGAAAAACCCGGAAGTGAGGAGTGTGCACGGATGCTGAATGTTTGGGAAATGAGAGAATGAGTGAGTGAGGCTTGAAAACACACCATATTGAAAATCCTGCCACAGCAGCAGCTGCAGCCACCAACAGCAGTGCTGTTAGTGAGCTAAGTAAGCACTGACTTCCTAGAAAACCATAACGTCGGCCATCTTGGAAAAGAGAAAAACAGTGGATTTACTTGCTTATAAAAAGGAAGCTCTCTTCCCAGGAGAGGCTAGAACTAGCTTTTCTGTCTTTTGGCCGGTGCCGAGTGGAATGACTAGTTTGGGAGAGGAGGAGGGACTGGGTTCAGCTGTGGTGCTTTGTTGTAAAAGGCAGCCTGGCCTTTGCTACTGATGAGAAAGATGGAGCCTGAGCCTCAAGCCCACCTTTGGTGTACCTTTGCCACACGGTACTGGTACTGTATGCGTGCCGGCTAAAAGGAGGGTGCGGGATTCTTTACAGTCTGAGAATGAGTGTGTGTGAATGAGGCGGTATCCACATTCTCAACTTCAAGTCATTGCAGTTTCCTTTTCCCAGAAAAAAAAAAGGGGTTAGATGTTGCATTTCATAAAACTAACTGAAGTTCGGTCTACTGATGCAGCACAAGAGATGTAAGAGAAGAAAAAAAAAGGAAAGACGCTCTTTAGGTTTTGTTTTTTGGGTTTTTTCTTTTTCTTTTTTTTTAATTTTAGGGAAAACACTGACGAATGGTCAGAGCTCCCATCCTGATCTTTTCATCAAGGCGCCTTTCCTAATAATATGGTTCAACTGTGAATGTAGAAGTGGGGGGGGGGGTGGGGGGAGAAAAAACAAACTCTGGAGTTAGAGGATATAGAAAAAATAAAAATACATTGTTACAAATAAAGAATGCAGACTTCAAAAGAAAGCCACAACCCAAACAAACCAAAATTTAAATACTCAGAATTGGCAGCACAAAAGAAAAGTTCCCTCCTGACGTGTATTGTGGTAGTCTGAACGCCCCCAGAAAATTGTGCCAAAGAGTTTAGAAAACAGACTAAAAACAAAACACATACAAACAGCAAACTTCAGGTAACTATTTTGGATTGCAAACAAGGATAAATTTAATGTTTATAAACAATCTGATAAAATAACCATTTGGAAACTGCTTGGCCTTCTGTTCTCATTTATTTGATTGATTATAATGAGGTATTGGTCTCTTGCTGCACATCAAAACCAAGTGATCAAAAGAATACATATGTGTGTGTGTGTATATATACACACACACACATATATACATTAGAACTCTTGTGATGAAAATGGCACTTGAAAAGGTTATATTTTTCCACTGAAGTTGAAGATTAATAAAATGGTGTCAAAACATTACCCTGGTCACACGCTTTAATATTTTTGTTTAAAGTGTGATGTGCTATGATAATGATAAATCAGACAATTTTTTTCCCTTTTACAAAGGAACAGGGCACCTTGAATTTTGGTTTTAGCCTCTTTCAGCAATAAGGAGGGATGTCGGTGAGCTTTGATCCCCTTTTGGTTTTGCAATTATTAGGAGTTTTTGCTGGCGTTTTGAATATGCTGCTTTCAAAAGCACCAAGGAAGATTTTAAATTGCTTCCTGGTATTTGGAGGATTAAAAAATAAGACCTTAACTTCCCACTTTTACTTCCATTCTAGCAAAAAATACGGGCTTACTTTTTTTCTCTCTGCCAACTCCCTGTTCAGGCCTTCCATTCATAAGTGGGATTGGCTCAGTTTAGCCCATCCATATGGCAGCATCTCTAATAGCTCTTGTACAGGGTATCAGATATTGTGCCTTTTGGTGCCAGGTTCAAAGTCAAGTGCCGATCTATGAACCAGTGTACAAAAAAAAAAAAAAAAAAATCCAGGTGTCTGAAGGAAAGATGCTCCATTGTGAATAAAAAGCTCACACCAGCTCCTAAGCCCTATGAAGAGACCTGGCCTTCTAATGCCTTGTTTAAAATTTAGTTGTTCCTTGAGGGAAAGGATGATCTACTAACCATTCCTGATAAGGGTTGGTCAGGGCTTAGGGAGGGGGCAGGAATATTGGGGAGAAAAAAAATCTGATCATTCCTCAGTGCTACCCATTTCTGTCCTGTGTGGGCTGCTTAGCTAGACAGCAGGAGAATAAAGTACACCGAGAACCATAACGAAAACAAAACCTTCCGTGTGTTTTGTCATGTTTTGTTCCAGGGAAGCAGTTGACAAGTGCTGTTACTAATGCTTTCTCCCAGATCCGTTCAGTGATGGAGAGGAGGAAAGTGGGCTGGTTGGTTTGTGGTCTTGGTGCCTCGCAGTTTTCTTTGCACTGGTTATGCATTTATTATCCTCCTCTTTTCTAGTTACCTTTGGCTAGTAGGTCTTCCCACTGGGTATTTGTCCTTAATCAACTGTAACACCTAAGGCAACTGGATGCAAAATGCATTCTGTCCACTCACTGTCTGGGCCTTCCCCACTCTAGTCTTGGCACATTCCTTCAAGAATGTCATTACTGTCTGGTAAGATGTCAGTGAAATGTGAAGAAAATGGGCATCAGACTAGGCTTTGGTTTGCCACAAGTGGCAGCTGCCTGTATCAATTACATTTATTAATTTTGCTTTTCATTTCCCCAGTTCCTCCCAGCTCCCTTCTGTTGAAATGTTGAGATTTTGGCTGTCAGAGGCAACTGCAACATTGCCTTAGGGACTTGTGGAGGAGGGGAATTGCTCAGTGTAGTAGTTTCATTTTCAGAACCAAGTAATCTAGTCACTCTTATATAAAAGTGTGTTGGTCCAAGTTGAAGAAAAATTCAAACTCCATCAGCTTTTGATAGCATCTTGGATTTTTAGACAACTTCAATCTGTAATTGGCATTCATAATGCCCTTGGCATGCCAGTCTGTGATGGCAGTAAAAGACCTGTTAAAACACTTGAGCCCAACTTCATTAACCAAAACTGATACCACCACCTTTATCTTCTAAATAAAGTCCGCTTTATTTTTATTTTCAACATTTTGCTGCTTCATTTTTGGTTCTAGATGGTGTCACCTTTTTGGAGGTGAAATGAGCTGTTTGAAAGAAGCTGGTATGTATGGTGATAGATGTGTGAGTTGGGGAGAGGAAGGCCACATCTAAGGACAAGCTCTACTGTAGTACACTGGGAAATGAGTGAGGAACAGTTTGCTACAAATGAGGCAGTGAGAAAGAACGACGTGGAGGAGGTTTCCTGTCCAGAGAAATCTGAAACTGCTGGAGCCTGTCCTGTCTTGTGCATACTTTTCAGGCTAATGATCTGGTCTGTCTAATGGCTTATCCAAAAGTTGGATTTTTTAGTTTGCAGCGTGTACTTAATTTCTGCTTACACTCTTTCCCCACCTCTGCCCCCCTAGACCCGAAACTTACAGAGGAAAGAACACTAACTTGAGATTAAGAAACGGTCCTTTCTTTCACCCTGCGGTTTATTAGTGCAGTGAGATGCCTGCAGGCTACTTTATGGAAAAGTGCACTTTCTTACTTTATGTTGGGCGAGTAAAATGAGGGCTGACCTTCGTTTCCTACCTTAGCCTCCACGTGGCCTTTCACCATTTCTGACCGCACACCCGTCAGTAAGAAAGTTTTGACCATGCACACCCTATGTGTTGATAGATGATATGCCTGTGCTACTGTACCTGTACATTGTGTGATCATAAGACACAAAAACATTAAAAAGCAATCATATGAAAAATAAATATAAGTAGGAGTTCTAATATTTTTTTTCTGTACCCAACTTTGGAGATTACTGGGTTTTAGAGGATAACTTGTAATTCTTACTAGACTGCATTAAATTTTGAGTGAGGGCAAGAACATTTCTCCATTGAAAGTATACTTGCAGCAAAGAATGGTATCTGTTCATTATCTAATGAGGAGGAGCTGCGTCCCCGAAGGATCTTCCCAACAGTCCTCCAGATAATTCCCCATTCCTATTGAACTCCCTTCTCAACTAACACTGAGAAAGGACATAAAAGTACAAGGTTAGTTGCACCTGGCCTCGTCAAGGATTCCAGCCTGACCTCTCTGGTGTGAAAAATTGTAAACGCTGAGATTTTTTATGTTTTATTATACCTTAATTCTCACAACCTTAGCAGAATGCTGTATGGGAGAATATACAGGCTTGAGGGGCAGAAAGGGTAATTTATCAGACCAAGGTCACAGTGGAGCTAGAGTTCAAACCCTGGCCAGTCAGATGCCAAAAGGCAAGCTTTTCTCTGATTTGTCCTAGACGATCCTGTCCATCTTAGTGATATAAAACAAGGACCCATACTGTATGTATTTAAGATAGGCCATCCGTTTCCTTCACAGCATTATGTAAAGGTACATCTGTTGCTTATTTATTGCCAGATTTGCCAACTATAATGAAGGCTCCCAAATCTGGTGACCTTGACTGTTTTCCTCAGCCTAGGGCAGTGTCTGAAGTATAGTAGACCTTTATAAATATTTGTTGAACTAATGACTGAGGGAGTCTCTGAAATGGCATCACTTAGCCTTTGAAGGGCAGAGGCTTGGGCTTCTGGCTCTTACCCTCATTTGCTGGATGACTTCAGGCTAGCCTCTCAACCTTGGGTTAGAGAAATGGGAGCAGGATTAGTCAATAGTTAGTCATACAGTGTTCATTTTATGCACTTAACAAGATGCCAGGCTTGTAATAAGCATCTTAAATAAACTAATACAAGTAACCGTCATCAACCCTATAACAAAGACACCATTTTAGTCCCAGTTCACAGAGGAGAAAAGAAGTGCAGAAGGGGCAAGAACCTTGCCCAAAGACTGGTAAGCGAAGCAGTGCTGACTCCCCATGCTGTGCTTGTCCCGCTGGACTGTTGCAGACTGCTGTGCGCGGCTCAAGAATAAGCAGATGAACCACTGCTCCCAGCAAGCCTACAGGTAACAAGCAGGGAGAGACATGGATGAAGGGGTTTCGGAATTAAACGATGAAGTCATTTTGCCTTGATTCTGAGGTCCACTGTGAACCATTTGTCAACTGTCAACCTCAGCTCAAGGATGGAGGCAGGAGGTGTGTGACATACTTCCTAAAGCCAACCTTACTCCCAGCTGGAGTTTGAACCTTCTCCTTGTACTTCTCTGTTTCACTTGCCCTCTGAGATAGAAGCTTTGGGGAACCAGGGCCGGGGAGCAGGGTGGATATTGGTGCATGGTGGCCCGAAAGTGCATTCCACCTCTGAATTACCCCTGTGCCATCAGCCAATCATGGGCAGTGCAGCCTGGGTAGGAGGCCTGAGCTGTTCCCTCTCCCAAATGCTCCTAGGCCGTAAGTTCCTGAGCTTAACTCTTGGTATGGAACATACCTTCTTGTTTGAAAGCAAAGTACGTCTCAGCTTTGGAGCCGGGCCTGAGCTCTGGATGCAGAGGGGCAGCCTGTCACCATCCTGAAGAAAAGAATTAAGAAATGGCTTCCTGTGAATTAGCTCTTCATTCCAATGAGCAATGCCTCCTACTTTCTGAGCCCTGCCCTTCGAAATATTCTAAGTCCTTAGAGTATAACCTTGTGCAAATTCTTCTTTTCTGATCGGGAGACTCCTCGTCTGCAAAATAGGGATCCCAATGAAGGAAAATAGAAAGTTCTAAGCACAGGATCTCAACATGCATTAATTAACTGATCAATAACTATCACTGAATTATGTGCCAGGCTCCAGGGATACAGTGGTGAATGAAGCAAATAAAACCTCCTTCCCATGGAACTCACGTCTGCTGGACAGCACATAGTATTCAAAAATTCAGTAGAGGTATACCTCCCTCAACGGTATTGTGGATTCTGTTAATAGACCGTCCTGATAAAGAGACGATCATCTTGATAAACGAAGTCATACCAATTTTTTGGTTTCCCTGTGCATAAAAGTTACATTATACTGTAGTCAATTAAGTGTGCAACAGCAATATGTCTGAAAAAGAATGTACGTACCTTCATTTAAAAATAACGCTGTGGGAAAATTGGTGCCAATACACTTGATCGATGCAGGGTTGCCACAGACTTCCAATTTGTGAAAAACAGTATCTGGGAAGTGCAATAAAATGAAGTACAATAAAACAAGGTATGCCTATAGACTAATTTTTAATTGGGAGACAGCAGAAATGCACATAGTTGTGAAAAATATGAAGCACAAAATAGTTATAAACTTTGCACCCAAACCTTGCAGATTTGATTGGAGGATGTACGTTACCTCCACAGAAACGGGGATCTGGTGAAGGAATGAGTCTTGCCACCACTGTGCAAACAAACCCCTGATATGATGGAAGACTATCAGCTACAGTTGGAATCCCAGGATGGTTCTGGAGCAAACCCTAATCTTCTAGGGTCTAGAACGGGAGGGCTAAGGTGGCAACCGAATCCAGCATTGTCACATGTGTCTAATCAATTTTTCTGCCTGCCTGATTCTATTTGAGTCATCTGCATTTTATTTTGATTCAATCTTTTTGCCAGCTGCTAACACCACCGCCTCCATTTCAGGCAAGAATGGGACAGGAAAAATAGTGTTTCTCCAGAGCAAGAGTCCTGGGAGTGGGAGACAGTCCCCACCCTGATTTCCAAGGAGAAAACATGTTGGGGTGACTTGGGCCCTGCTTCTGTCTCTCCCATCAGTAACTCAGCCATCCACCACAGTCCCGCCTTTCCTCTCACCCCCCACTTTCCCCAGGACCTTGGGTTTTACCTTTTTCTGTCTCTATCATGATGAACCCTGATAATATGGGTTCTTAGAAGGGATTCAGACCAATCACCAGTTTTCTCAGGTGAGAGAGGTAACATCCAAAGTCACACAACTTCACCCACTTATTCAACCAGGAACACTCCTTCCTACCCTTTAAAGTTTAGCTTAAACATTACCTCATCAGAGGACCTTCTCTGACTACTTTATCTAAAGCAGATTCCCACCCCCCAAAAAATTATTCTTTATTGTTGCCCCTTGTGTCTTCTTACTCTTTATCACAATTTATAATTGTTTCATTTATTAAATTTTTTTTCCCATCTGACTCCTCTACTAGAACATAAGCTCCATGAGGGTAGGAGAGACAACAGGTGTTCAAGAAATCCTTGAGTAAGTGTACAGTGAGCAGGTACTATCAGGGCAGCTGGGGATAAGGACGGATAAAATGCAGTTCCTGTTCTCAATGTCTGTCCAATACAAACAACAGAGCCAGAAATGGGGGGATGCTATGAAATTAGGTCTAGATTCCAAGGAGGTATTTTGGGGGCACCTGAACCAGGCATAATATCTGTTGGGCTTTTGCTACCAACTGCTTAGAATCCCAGATAAATCACTGGGCTGGCCCTGCCACGTGACTCAGGGCTGAACCTTGACCAGCTCAGAAGCATCAGGAGCTGACAACTAATCCTGTAGAGTGTGTGCTTAGACTATACCTGGGCCCATTACCCTTTCCAGTGAGAGGTCTGCCAGTCAGTTTCAGGTCCAGCTAATGGCCCAGTGCATGGTCATTAAGACCTCAGGCAACCGACTACATTTAAGCCCAGCCTCCAGTCTTTTGCCTGGTCTTCTAAGAGTTTTGGAAGAGAACCTGTACAGTCTGGATTAGTGGGGTCCCAGCTGGGTAGCCTTCATATCTAAAGGGCAGGTAGATTGTCCCACATGGCTCAGAAAAGAGCCAGTGTTCTGGACTGTAAAAGCCTAGCAGGAGAGACTGGAAGGGAAAACAGCAGGAAAAGGAGGTAGAAAGCCAGTCAGAATCCCTTTCTTTGAAACGAAGGAGTACAGAGCCTCTGCTGGCTCTTCTGGGAGGAGTTCACCCTTCAGTCCACTCTTCTCCCTACAGTGGGGCAAAATGGGAGCTGCTGCTGCTGCTTCTCAAAGCTCACAGCAAGCAAGAAACCTTTTTTCCTGTCCTTTCCACATTCACCACCTCTTCCTCCAGTAGCCAAAAACGTAGGCTCAGGTTCCCAGCAGCCTGAACCTTCTCTCCAGATGTGAGGCTTCAAGCTAAATACTGAACCCATCCAAAGCCCCTGACTTACCCTATACCCTGCTTCCAGGGTTGGCTTGTCAGGAGTTAGCCAGAGTCCTCCAGAATTTCCCAGATCATTCCCTACTGCAGCCCCGCTGATCATGCCTCTGCCCACGTTTTTTAATCCATCAGGGAATAACCAAAAAGATTTTAACACTCGAGAGGAGACAAGTCACAGATCACCTTTAGTTCCTATCCCCATTCCTCTTCTACAGTTGTCCAGGTCAGGAATTATCGCCAATTTAATTCAGAGGGGTTAAGTAACTTGCCTAAGGTCACACAGTGGGGAAGGGACAAAAACTTGTGACTCCTGCCCAGCAGTTTGGCAGGTGCTCAAGTACTCTTTGTGGAAAGGGTGAAATCTGTTTGTTCATTTCGCTGGCCTGTGGGTGCCTCTGTGTGTTGGGGGAGGGGGTTGTGTGTGAGAGAGGGAAGCTGTTCTCCTTCCTAATAAACTTCTCTCTTCAGTTCATTCTCATTTCCAAAGTTACTGATTTAACTCTAATCTGACTGAACCCTACGGTTACTGTATTTATTATCAGAACAATGCCCCCTCCCCGAAGAGCAATGAAGAGTAGGTCTAATGTTTTCCTTCTCAAAAGAGCAAAGACCAAAACAATCCAATAAAGAATCTCACTTTCCCATAAAATATACATCCTCAAAGCAAATCCCAACGCACCACCCGAGTCCCTACGCTGTCCGCAGACGCCCCCACACACCCGCCACGCCACACTGCGTGGGGAGGCGTCGGGGAGGGGGCGCGGAGCGCGGGCCGCGCGGCAGGGAGCCGGTGGGCGCCGGGCGCGCAGCCAGGCTGGGCCGCACGGCGGGGGCCGGCCGCCCCTCGCCACGTGGTGGTGGCCGCGGCGGGGTCCGTGGCGCCTTCCCAGCCAGAGAAACCCGGAGCAGCCGGGGAGGAGGAGGAGGAGGCGGCGGCGGCGGCGGCGGCGGCGGCGGAGGAGGAGCGGGGCGGGAGCGAGGGAGGGGGGGCTGGGGGGAGGGGTGGGGGGTGGGGAGAGACCCGGCGGCGGCGACAGGGCGAGAGCGGAGCGCGGTGCCAGGGGGGTGGGGGCACCGGTGCCCGTCTGGGGAGGGAGCAGGCGGAGGGGGTAAGCTGCGATTACCAGCAGGAACCGGCAGCAGCTGTGAGTCCCGGCAGGGCTGGGCGGGGGGGAGGGGAGCGGCGCCTAGGGTCGGCCCCCGGGGGTCGCGGGGTGGGCTGGAGAAGAGGTTGGCCCGCAGCTGGTCCAGGGTAGCAGGGAGGGGAAGGGTCCGGCGTCGGCCGTTCGCATTCTCTTTTTCCCCCCTCCTCTGCCGCTTCTCAGGCCGCACCGCTTCCGGAGCCCCTTCCCCGGCCCCGGGAGGTGGACTAGGGGCCCGGGGCTCGGCGGCAGTGGGGGAGGGGGCTGCCTGGTCTCGGCCTCTGAGAGGGGAGGGGCGACAATTTCTGTCGGCCGAGCAAAAGGGGTTTAAAGGGCGGCTCTTAAAGGGGCCGCAGAAGGGGCCCGGGCCGAGGAGGCACCCCTTCCCCATCCGCCTGTCGTCGCGCTCGCGCGGGGCCGCTGGGCCGAAGGCAGAGAATGCAGAGGAAGCAAACGCGGGTCGCGATCGCCCAGGCGGCAGAGCCCCAGCTCGTGGGGTTGGGCTCGAGGTGGCCGGCCGGGGGTCGGGGGTGTGGTGAGCGCTGGTGAGCGGAGCTGGGGGAGAGGGGATAGGCTTGGAGAGGAGAGGGTTAAAGGTGGGGCCAGCCCTACAAACACGCGCACACACTTCTTACTCAGACCCGGTCACACGCGTTTCCCTGGCACTTAATGCGGGGCGGTGTTGGGGCCTGGGCCCGAGCCCTCTCCATCCAAGGCTTTTGCTGCCCGGCTTTGGGAGGTCGCGGACCCCACTGCCTCAATTCACACCTCGGGAGCCCCCTGTCTTACGCGCACACATGCTCCGGCGCGCGCGCACACCTCGGACATTCCCATAGTGCCTCACGTGACACACGGCCCCGAACGTGCCCACCCTTCACACACGCTCACGCACGCGTGCACACACAAACACTCACGGCCTCCCGGTCACTTCTCCCAACATCCGACCCCCGCCTGCATCCCCGCTTAAGGCGCTCATTGACTATGACACACCTACACTCATTCACAGACACACACACTCCCCCCACACATGCCAGCCACAGACACACATTCATAAACAGGGCCAGGAGAAGTACACACGCCCCCCCTCGCCTACTCTTTCGGGAGCCCTGAGTCATTCCTGTCCCCTCCCAGGGCTCCCCACTTCCCTGTGTGCAGGCACACAGGCTGGGCTTAGGAGTTCTTTGTCTGCCCTCTTCACCTGAGCCCCGAGGCCTCTCCCAGAGCCCCTTTCCCCTCTGTGTTCCCTCAGACACAGCCGAGGACTTCCTGTGGGTCCCTGGTCAGGGGTGAGGAGGGCCTGGAGGGTTGCCACAAACCCAGTGTGAGTTGGGGAGGCGCTTCCTTTTCCTGAACTCTGGGATCCTACAGGAGGAAGTTGGGCGGGGGCCCAGCAGAGGATGTGCCGACAGTGGTGGGGCTGACCCTCCCAGAAGCACCGGGCCTTCCTTAGGGAGGAGCCAGGGGTGCCTGAGGCCTGGCATGAGGAGCTTGTCAGAGAGGTATTTGGGGAAGTGAGGCCTGGGGTGGGGAGGGGGCTGAGGAGCAAGTCAAGGCAGGCCTCATCTGGGCCCCCTGTGCTGGGAAGGCAGCGCTCTCCTGTCCACAGGTCTCCCTGAGTTCCAGAAAGAGTCCTTCTCTGCTTCTGGCTTCGCTTACTTGTCCCTATTTGTCACCGCTCCCTCTGTCCCCCGCAAGTCTTACTTGATTCTGGTCCCAGCCCCTTCCCCAGGGCAGCAGAGAAGAGAAGATGGGTCTGGGAGGGAGCTGTGAGACACAGGGGCAGGACCAGGCTGCATCTCAGCTGGCCATAGAGCTCCTCAGGCCAGGACAAGGGGTGTTGGGACAAGCTCTGGGCCCCCTCCCCACCGTTGCTCCTGCTCTCCCAGGAGGCCCAGGGCGGGCTGTGGCCCAGGCCCTTGCCATGGAGTCCATGTTTGAGGATGACATCAGCATCCTGACCCAGGAGGCCCTGGGGCCCAGTGAGGTGTGGCTGGATGCCCCTGGAGACCCCTCGCTGGGAGAGGACATGTGCTCTGCCTCCCACTTTGCCCTGATCACAGCCTACGGAGACATCAAGGAGAGGCTGGGGGGCCTGGAGAGGGAGAATGCCACCCTCCGCCGCCGCCTCAAAGTCTACGAGATTAAGGTCAGAACCTGGGTGTGATGGGGGTCTGACTGTGTGTGTGGCAGGGGAGGGGGCTGCTGGAGATCCAGCAGAGACTCCAGGGATCTGAAAGAGGGGTCTTGGGCACTCGAGGATCCCTCGTGAGGGTTGTGGCTGCTCTAGATGGATGGGGACTCCGGAGAGCCCAGCACCAATCAGGAAGGGATCGGGAGGGATCCTCTTAGGAGCGCTAGACCTTAGATCTAAAAAAGATCTGGTTGGTGGGAACCGCTTCCTGGGCCATGGGAATTAGGATGAACAGATCCCACTGGAACTGGGAGGGAGAGGCTAGAACTCTGAGTCAGGTTATGGGATGGGGACACAGCTAGGCTGAAGCTCTTCTGAGGGCCTACCTCATTTGCAGTACCCACTGATCAGTGACTTTGGGGAGGAGCACGGTTTCTCTCTATATGAAATCAAGGATGGTTCCCTGCTGGAGGTGGAGAAAGTCAGCCTGCAGCAACGGCTCAACCAGTTCCAGCATGAGGTGAGCCCTCCCCGAGTCTTTGTTCCAATCCACCTCTGATAATCCCCAACCCCAGCCTCTGGCCTTCCGTCTCTTTGATCATAGATGGCCATGGTCCTCCACAGTACCAGCTTCAAGTCCGCCTGCCCCTCCACTGGGTGCTGGCAGTGGGGGTGGGAGGCACGGGGTGCTGCTCTGCCCTCAAGTCAAGGTAGGCCTGACTCTGGCTGCCCTCTACCCTCTCTGTGCCTCATCCAGTTGCAGAAAAACAAGGAGCAGGAAGAACAGCTTGGGGAGATGATCCAGGCTTACGAGAAGCTCTGCGTAGAGAAGAGTGACCTGGAGACGGAGCTGGGGGAGATGGTGAGGTCCAAGGAGCCTGGGTGCTTGAGGGTGTGACCTTGGCTGTGTGCTTGTGGTATGCACTCCGCGTGTTCATGTCTGTCTGTGAGTGTCCACGTCTGGTGAGTGGGGTTGTGGGTGTCATGCAAGTTGTGAGCAGCTCTGTGTACATCCTGACTATGCAGTGACAGAAGATGACTATGTGAGTAGCCCTGTAGAACACTGTGAGTCTGTGTGTATGTTTGGGTCTCATGCTGGGTTGACCCTCTGCCTATAGCACTGTGCTGGAAGGCTGTATGGGTGAGGGCAGAGGGGACTGGAGGTGTTTGTGACTGCTGGGATGGGCCTTGGCCTGTGTGTGATTCTACGTCACAGTATGGCCATGCAGGTGAGCAAGTGGGCAGGTGTCAATCAGGAGACGTGGTCTCTTACTGACTCCTAGCTATGACCTGGGTCAAGTCACTTAGCCTCTGTCCTGCCTCTGAGAAGTGGGGCAAATAATAACAACCTTGCTGAGCTGTTATGGGACATTCATGTAAAAATGCTTTGACTTAACCGTATTTACATGGCACTTACCTGTGTGCCAGGCATAATTCTTATCTCTTCAGGTATATTTACTGATTTTAATCCTTGTAACAAACTGACCTCAGAGGTAGGTGTGGTTAGCCCCATATTACAGATGAGGTACACAAAGCCCAGAGTAGTTATGTCACATATACAAATGGAAGCTTTTATGCTCTTGAGGGGGTGGCAGTGTACAGACAGGGGGCTGAGTGTTTTTAGAAGTGTTTCTCTGTGTTAGAGACAGGGAAGAGGCATTAACTGTGACCTTGCAAGGGGCAGAAACATCTGCATTGCAGTTGATGGGAGGGACCTTGTACTCATGGCCACTTGGAGAGTGGAGTTGGGATATGTGACCTGGGGCCTCCGCTCAGTTTAGAGGGGTGATGGATACCCAGACGTGGGGAAGTCCTGGGTTTAGGGAGCCCATTGGGGTGCCCTGGCCTGGTGCAGACCCTCACCCTCTTTTCTCCCGCTATAGCGGGCCCTGGTGGAGACTCACCTGCGGCAGATCTGTGGTTTGGAGCAGCAGCTGCGGCAGCAGCAAGGCCTCCGGGATGTAGACTTTCCCAGCCTGAGCCCCCCGCCCGCCCCTGCCCCGCCCTGTGCTGATCTGGACCTTCACTACTTGGCACTGAGAGGGGGATCCAGCTTGAGTCACGGTGAGCTCTCAGTGACCCCTGATTTCCATACTCCAAAGTCCCCCCAGCCAGCCCCCCATTTCAACCCTATTGGACACCTCCAGGGTTTCAGATTGTTAGTCAACGCCGCATTCAATTCAGTTCAGTTACTCAGTTGTGTCCGACTCTTTGTGACCCCATGGACTACAGTATGCCAGGCTTCCCTGTCCTTCACCGTCTCCCAGAGCTTGCTCAGACTCATGTCCTTCGAGTCGGTGATGCCATCCAACCATCTCATCCTCTTGTTGTCCCCTTCTTCTCCTGCCTTCAGTCTTTCCTAGCATGAGGGGCTTTTCCAATGAATCGTTCTTGCATCAGGTGGCCAAAGTATTAGAGCTTCAGCTTCAGCATCAGTCCTTCCAGTGAATATTCAGGACTGATTTCCTTTAAGATTGACTGGTTTGAGCTCCTTGGAGTCCAAGGGACTCTCTCAAGAATCTTCTCCAACGCCACAGTTCAAAAGCATCAGTTCTTCGGCGCTCAACTTATACTGTCTTAAATTTCTCCCATAATCACCTCATCCCTCCTTAACCAACTGTGCCCTCACCTCACGTTATTACTCCAGCTTCTCCCAACTGACATCTCGCCCTTAAATCCTTCATTCACAGCCTCCTCCTGCAATTCCTATATATGCCAGCAGAGGGCGGCCCCACCCAGAGTCCCCCTGCTTGTCTTTGGTTGCGATTAGAAGAGGCCCCTAAGGATGCTTGCGGACGAGAGTCCGACCAGGGAAACTCTTCCAAAGCCCATTTTGTCTCTCCCCTGACCTCCAGGAAGGTTAGAAAATGCAACTCAGCCCATCGTTGCCCTCTGCTCTCAGTAGAGGTTTATCTGTCATCCTGGGGTGGCTGCCGTCTGGCTGTCTCTCTTGGAACCCTCATGCTGCAGTTTTCACCTGTTTCACTTTGTGTTAATCTGGGAGTGGGTGGAGGGTACCCAGCAGCTGGTTCCAGCGTGACATTGTCCTTTCCTCTGCAGCAGGCTGGCCAGGCGCCACGCCGAGTATGAGTGAGCTGGAGCGGCGGCGGCTGGAAGAGGCTCTGGAGGCTGCCCAGGGAGAGGCCCGAGGGGCTCAGCTTCGGGAGGAGCAGCTCCAGGCCGAGTGTGAGCGGCTGCAGGGGGAGCTGAAGCAGCTGCAGGAGACCCGGGCCCAGGTAAAAGCGGGGGCACCAACCCCAGGCCCCTGCTCTGGCACCTGTGGAGCTCTGTGGAGTGCTGGGAGCTGCTGGAAAGAACTCTTACAGAGATCTGGGGTTTTCTCACTGAGTACAGACCCGCCCTGGGAATGGTAAAGAAGGGAGGTCCAGGCCAGTGAGGTTGGGGTCTGACTGCTCCATCTTTCCCTTAGGATCTAGCCTCCAACCAGTCGGAGCGGGACATGGCGTGGGTGAAAAGAGTTGGGGATGATCAGTAAGTCACTTTGTAATCCTCTTCCTCTTAACCTCTGCAACCCAGGGGGTGGCATTTTCCAGGTTCCCTCTTTGGTTCACTCCTCCCCCTCCACATTGTTTGGGGGAACCTCTCTTCCAAGCAGTCAGGGCTGTGTTTTGGGTTGCTTGTGTGGCTCTGCGTCTTTCACAGGGAAGGAGGCGAGGTTCTGGCATGCTCAGGTTCTAGGAGGTTCCCTTTGCTTTCTCTGGCACCCAGGCCTGTGTCTTGTCGAGGTGTCGGGTTGAGAGAGACTTTCTCGGCAGCTTTGCTGCTGTGTTGTGTCCTCTGGTGAGTTTTGGGTCTCTCTGGGACTCATTTGCTATCCCAGTAACAAGGCCCAGCCAGTTGGGTTAACCAGCTTCTCCCTGACGAGGAGGAAGGAGATGATGGTCTCTTTCAGGATTGTGGTATCTTGTTTCCTACCTCAGGAGAGATAAAGCTAAGACTTAGGAGAGGACAGACTTCCTTGAGTTCCTGTAGCAGCAACTCAGGAATTAGAACATATTAGGCTGGGGTGATCCTTGGGGATCCTGCCATTAAAGAGAAGCAGCAGTAGGTGGGAAGGGCGCTGTGTCAGCAGGGCGCCGAGTAGTGGGGCCTCTGGGGCAGCACTGGGCAGCCAGGGAGAGGGTGCACGCAGCCTGGCAGCAGTGAGCCTGGTGCCTCTCACATCCGCACCCGAACTCCTCCTCTCCCACTTTCTGAGAAATAGAGCACAAACCTCCTTCCGCCTAAGCCTTCCCCCTACAAGATGAGGAGTATGATGCAGACTCCCTCCTTTCATTGGTGGGGAAGACTGAGGCCTGGAGAGGGCAGGAGCCGACCCTCCAGCACACACACACCCGGCTCTGGGACCCCCTGGGCCTCCTCACCTTCCTCCCTGCTTCTGGTCAGTCAGGGGTACACTCACCTCCCCCTGCACCCTGGGGTGAGGACCTGGGTGGAGCTGTGATAGCTGGGGAGTGAGAACCTAGTTTGTGGGACTAATGGGTGGGACTCCTCACTGTTAGGGGCCTCTGCAGAGAGGGTCCACCCTAGCTTGTGGCTGGCGCTCAGAGCCTGTCCTAGCCTGTATGCCCAGACCCGGAAAACACACATACACACACATGTTCTAGAATCCTAGCTTGCCCCTAAAGTCACACTGTAGCTCCCTTTATGGCTCACTGAATCCACCTCCCTCCCAGAAGACCAGTAGAGAAGCCTCCCTCAATAGGTTGAACCCAGAGAGAGGATTTTTTTTTTGGCTGGAGTCTGAACTCCAGGCTTCGGATCTCAGGGACCCCTCCTGGGATGCTGAGTGGCTCAGCTCTGCTGATTTCACCTCGCTGGCCCCAGGTTTCCCTCACAGGCTCAGCGGTCCATCACTGCTGAGGAATGTGAGAGGAAGGTGATGTGGGGGAGGCCGAGAAGAGGTGGCACGTCCCCAGGGGCCAAGTGAGTGGGAAAGAGAGACTCCCTCCCACAGATGCCTCTGGAGGTCGTGCCATCCATGCCACTCATCCTGGCCAGAACAGCCCCTGTTCCTCCCCCCTTCAGGGCACCTATGCTCACCCTGTCCCTTAGCCAGAGGGAGCTGGGCTCTGCTCCGGGCTGGTCCTACCAGAGGTGACCTCCAGCTCCTCCCCCGGGTCTCCATGGTTTGGACTCTGCCTCACGGCCTCCCGGACGTCTGCCCCTGGAGCCAGCCAGGCCCTGCCTGCCCAGCTTGACAGTTCCTTTCAGGCCAAGCATCTCTGGACAGCCCCAGCTTGGCAAGAGTTAATTCTCAGAGGAAGTCCTCACTCCCCCGGTAGTTTTATTTTCTTATAAGCTCAGCTCCTTTTAGTAATAAGCTGCTTCCCGAGTGCTCCCTCCCCTGTCCTCCCACCTGGGGAGGCCTCTGTCACGTGCTCTGAGCTCCTTTCCCCGCGCCAGCCCCTCCTTCTACTTCTGCCTGACCCTTCAGGTGCGTGGGAATTTTACATGTGGGCCTTCCAGGAGAGGATAGCCGAGGTGGGTTATCTGGATGGAGGTGTGAAGGTGGAAGAGAGGGCCACCAAGGTTCCTGAGTCCAGCCCACGCCTCCGTGGGAACTCATTGTATCCCAAGAGGTGCTCCCCTCCTTGGCGTAGATGCCTCCAGGGTGGTCGTCACGTTTACCGTGGGAGTCCTGGCTGTTCACATAGCCTTCCCCGCACTGCCGCTGCCTCTATTAGCTCCCCTCTGTGAGGCCACCCGGTGCTGAGGGGCCAGGCCTGGAGGCAGGCCCAGCCCCAAGGTTTCCAGTCTCCCCTATCCCAACCCCTGGTTCACAAGACCATCGTCAGTGTTCCTCTGACAATGGGCACCCAGACCAGATCGCCACCCTCCAAATCTGACCTCGGGGCAAGATTTCCCGGCCATTTGGTCAGCGCAGCGTCTGGTGGTCAGTGCCCAGGGGAAGGGCCACTGAAGGTGACCCACCTTCAGTGACCACGGGCTAAAGGCAATAATGAAGGAAGAGATGGGAGTGGAGACCAGAAGGGTCCCAGCCAAGCGAGAAGTGCAGACCCATGGCCCCCTCCTCTGGCCTACTCAGGGTCTCAGATCCTGAGTGCGGCCTTCCTGGGGGTGTGGCTAGCACTGAGGGTGGAAGGGCGACTGTGGAGAGGGGGCTTCTAGAAGGGGCTTAGTGAGGGGGTGCAGGACCAGTGAAGGAGGGGGCTCATCCACGAGGGGAGCACCTGTGAGAAGATGGGGGTTCAGTATGAGCGATGAGGGGGAAAACTACAGGCCTTTTTCCCCAACATGGGGGGCTCAAGCTTGCAGCCTGGGTGCTTTTCCGCCCACCCCCCCCCCCACCCCTCTCTCCGCCCACAAGCCTCTGCGTGGGCTTGCGGTTAGTGGTAGGGGAGAAGTGTGAACTCAGAGAGAGAGGATGGAAACTCTGCACAGAGGTCAAGGGCAGTGTAGGGGGGTCAGGACGGAAGTCGGAGACCCCCGTGTACCCTGAGCTCAGTCTCATGCCCCAGAGCCAGCGGGCCCAGGGCCTCCCCCTTCACGCTTCTCACCCTCCCTACTTCCTTTCTTTCAAATTTCCTTCAGCCCGGACGCCCGGCCCACAGGACTGAAGCCCTGAGCACTTGCAGCCTCGGGGCTCCCCAAGGGTGGGGAGGGGTTCTGAAGGCCGGGGGCCCACCACGCCCACCTAACTGTGGTCTGAGGGGTTGGTGGGCTTTGAACCACCTCTGACCCTCTCCTTGCCAGGGAGGCAGAGAGCAGCTCTTACCCACGCTCTCTCCCTCGATGAGGAACACCACATCCTCCCCTCATTCAAACCAAACTCATTGAGCTGGTATCTCCTTAAATGGATCAAAACTGGTTTCCCCTTTTCACCTCCCACCTCCAAGGCGTTTCCCCAAGTCCTCATTCCAGCAGACACCGTGCGAGGCAGTTTACCTGTAAAATCTCATTTGAGTCTCACCAAAAACCATGTGACAGTGCTGTCCCCTGAGCAAATCAGAGAAACTAAGTGCAAATACCAAGCAGGTCCTGAAACGATGGGGTAATAGCACTTCTGTGGTATTTTTATGGTTCAAATTCTTGTACAGGTCGGAGGTCCTTACACGAGGAGCAGCCCGATTTGTTGACTGATCACTTTTGAAAGTGAAAGGAGGGCCTATTAATAATTCTGCCAGGTGACTCCTGTCAACCAGGACAGCCCTGGGCAAACTGGGATCTGTGGGCCCCCAGCCTGGAGGAGGACTCTGATTCCAACCCTGCTGTGAAACTGCTCCATTAGCTGCATCTGGGGAGGCTTTCTAGACACAAAGATCTGGCTGAGCTGGAAGCGTGGCAGGGGCTGCCATGAAGAGCCGGGCTCTGTGGACCGCAAGTCATAGCTGGTCGAGGAGAGTGAAGGGGCTCAAGGCGCCTGAAAGGAAGTGGTAGATCGCTGGGTTGTTGCAAGCGACTTCCTCCTCCCCCCAGCCCGCAACCTCAAGTCCGCTCCACGGCCCGGTGCCTGTGGTCCCCTCCCTGAGGGTCAGGCCGGGCGGGAAGACTAGTGCTGGGTGTGCCTGTGGGTAGTGGAAAGTTTGGTCCTTAAATGCCCCCGCAAGGGTGAGGTGGCTGGGGGGCAGCGGGGGCAGCTATGGGCAAGGATGGAGGAGCTGGGAATGCTGAATTTCTGTTTTCCTTCTGATTGTGTCAGTCAGGGATTCTGACCACATGACCAGCTCTGATCCTGATCCCATCCCTGCCTGTAACCCCTATCCCTCATCCTGACCCCAACTCAGTCTCTAGTCCTGACGGAAGATGATCTTATCAGACCCTGACTCCAGCCTTAATCCTGACCTCGAGCCCGTCCCTAGTTCTAATCCCATGACCCAGTGCTAGCCTGAATCTTGACCCTGCCACATCTGCATCCTCATGGAGGCTCCAGCGCATCACAGGGCACGCAGTGAACCAGGAAGACACTGCACTCAGAAGCCCGTGTGTCTCCCAGCTGGTTTGGGGCAGAAAGAGGCCTTCTACAGAGGCAGATGCTTAGGTCTCTAACCTTCTCATCTCTGTTGCTTTATCAATAACAGTGAAGATGATTGTTTCCACATGAGTTTTTGAACTCCCTGAATTATTTGTGGAAAGAAAGAATGAAAGGATAAGCCAACAGAGGGTGGAATCGTGTACAGGGGCTCGGAGCCCTCTTGCCTGCCAGCACTGCCATTTGCACTCTGGCTTCTCCAAAGGTGCCAGCTCAGCAGGCTGAGGTGCCAAGAGCCTGTTTGAGTCTCTGCTTTGTGCCACTGCTGCTCTGTGACCTTGAGCTGGCGTCTTAATATAAACTCTGTTCTTCCACTTCCACACGTGACGAGCACCTTGCTCTCCCCTCCCCGGGCAGGGCTGGTGATGCTCAGGGATCCCAGGCCACTTTGGACGTCCCCAGCCTCTTTCTCCTCCTCTTAGCCTTCTGCTGCCTTCCCACCTATCCTTTCCCCCTTCCCTGATCCTTTTGGAAGGCAGTTGATAGCTGAGTAGTCAGTAGCCTCGACTTCAGCGTCCTGGAGACCAGAGCTCCCGTTCCAGCAACTCCACTATTACTAGGTTTTATGACTTTGGTCAACTGACTTAACCTCTGTAAGCTTCGGTTTTCTCATCTGTAACATGGAGGTAACAAGCCGGCCAACACTGCAGGGTTGTCCTGAAGATTAAGTTCTTAGCACAATGCCTGGCCTCTGATAAGGGCTCATACAGATTATGATTCTTTTCTGGATGCTTCCCAAGTTCTGAGAGACTCAGACGGAACTTCTCCTCCATAATTTAAGCAATGAGGAAGCACCCAGATGCAGGCATCTGCTGCTGTTCACCTGACCCAGCCTTCCCAAACAGCCGTGATGGTGGAAAATAGCGCTCAGGTGTGGGCCAGGAAGCGGAATGTATATTCAGGTGCACGCATGCAACTGTTGGTTGTGTTGTGAAGTTGAGATTTTTTTTCCACTGAATTGGCAGTGTTTTCTTACGTGAGTCATTCGGGTCGTTAGCGTACTTAGCAGCCCGGGCCTGCGAATCTTGAGGTAGGTAGTCACCCAATGCAGGAAGAAGGTCTCACAGCGCCTTGGAGCATCAGGTCTGGTCCCCCTAACCTTGCCCAGGGTCTCAGAGGCAGTTTCGAGGGCTGCCTGGAGCTCCTGCAGGACACGGGGCAGCGGGGCAGGGGCGGGGGCAGAGCTGGAGGAGGGGCTGGGCGTCCTGGGCTAGAGCCTTCTCCCTTCCATTTCCTGCTGCCTTGTCTATTTTGCTGCGAGGAGGGTGCCAGGAACTCGGGGCTGGAAACTGGGGTAGCTCCTGACAAGAGGAGGAAGGCAGGAAGAGGAGAGATGGGGCCTGGCAACTGAGTGTGGCAGGTGAGATCTCTGAGGCAGGGTGTGAAGGCGACGACCTGTATCTGTCACCTGAGATACGCAGTGAAAGCAGATGGGGAGAGAAACTGGCTGCTCGGTCAGAGGGGATGTTCCATCTGTGCCCTACCCAGAGCCCCCTCCTGCCCTCACCACTGGGGGGTTAGCATGATTGTCTGGAAGGCCCCCAGTCTGAGGGAAGAGATGCAGCTCTTACCCTCAGATCCCCTTGGTTTGAAGTGGGGAGCCTTCCACTGGGAAGTCCCCAATTTACTATGGGCCATAGACTGGACCTTTCAGTCTGATGAAGGTGATACCATTCCTTCCCGTAGACCTGTGCTAGAGGAGGAGGGTGGGGGACATAGGACACCCAAGGGCTGAGATAAGATGGGACAGAGGCTGCAGCACCTTGGCAAAGGCTCCCCAAAGGACTCCTTCCCTCTGTTCCTGTCCACCATCAGACTGGTAGAGGGCACTCTCCCTCCCTAAGAAATGGGGTTGTTCCCCAGAATCCCAGCCTGTTTGCAGTAATTTGGCTTTGGCCCAGATGAGTTAAAAATAGCTTTGTTGTGGGAGGGCTCCCCCTCCACCCAGCTCTGCCCCAGGATTAGTAAGAGAACAAGGCGAGAGCGAGGGAGTTCAGTCACCATCTATCCGCTGCACCTCGGCTTTTCCTGCCCTCTGAAGCCCTAACCTCACGACTTCCCGTCCTCTTCTCCGGGGTTGGTCAGACACACACACACACACTCACACACACCCACTCACTCACTCACTCACCCTGTTCCTCACTCATCACACTGGTCTCACACCTCCCTTTGCTCCCTCCCATTCACATGTATCCTCTCTTACATGTCCCGTTACCATGAGATGAGAGCACGGCCCTCTCCTTGCTTCCCAGCTACTGGGGCAACCCCCCCGCCCCCCGCCTCCCCGAGACAAAATCCCTCTGGAGTGGCCAAGCTTCTCTCTGCCATTTCCCCTCCAGCTCCAACTTCCACAAAGTTCAGAGTCCCTTCTGGATTGGGTGAGGGGGCAAGATCTGGGGAAACAATATCCCCTGCCTCCCAGGCTCTGTCCAGGCCCAGATCAGAGATGAAGGCGGTGACCCAAGGCCATGGCACAGTCTCCTGTGATGTCAGGATGGGCTCCCTGGAGGTGTGCAGGCTAGGGTGGGAGAGAGAGGAGGGGCAGTGCTCAGAATGGTAACTTTCATTCAGCAATTCTGGGTCAAAGGGACCCAAAGAGAAAGGGAGAGAAAAGGAAGTGGTTGAAGTCTTTGCTGAGTCTGTTCCAGCTCCATGAGGGTGGGTGCCCTGGAGGCCTGAGCAGGAAGTGGGAGGGAAAAAAGGGAAGAGGGACTTCCCTGGTGGTCCAGTGGTTAAGATTCCACACTTCCACAGTAAGAGGCACAGGTTCAATTCTTGGCCAGGGAACTAAGATCTTGTATGCTGCATGGCCTGGCAAAAAAGAGGAAAAAAAAAAGGGAACAAGAAAGAAAAATGATAAAAGAGGCTCAATTCAATATTGACTTACTGAACAGCTACCGGGTACCAGATCCTGGACAAGATGCTGGGAATACGAACACAGTGATGATAATCTCTGTGTCTGAGGAACTCCAAGTGAAGTTCCAGAAGAAGGCAACTTGTTAGGTGCTTAACGTGAGTGGTGCCCCCTGGAGGTGTGCTGGGCACAATAGCTGTTCACAGAGATCTCCAGGTAAAGGGCTCCCTGGTGGTCCTGGGAGTTGCAAGGCTGAAAGGAGCAAAGCAGTGGACCTAGGCGTACTTGGGTTCAAGTGTATCAGTCGGCACCTCTGCCAAGCCAGGAGGCCATGTCTTCACTTACAGAATGGGGCTCTTCATAGGCTGTGCAACAGCGGTCTCTAATCTTCCAAAGGTGAGAACTCCTCTGGCCCCCGCCCCCATACGCAGATTGTACTTCACTATTAGTATGAGTACTTTGAGAAAACTCATAGCAACAAAAGCTACTATAAATTCAGTGCAGCTTTTGGATGAATCTGTGTTTTGTCACCACAGTTTCTGCACAGATTAGAAACACATTCACACATACCTGTATGAGATGTGTTCAGGCCACAGACAGTGCTCAGTGAATACACAGATTCAGGGAGCCCTTGAAATCACTGAGCGCTCCAGCCCCCACCCATTGTCTTGGGAACCACTGACCTAGCCCCAGGTAAGGTGTAGGGAACCCCCTGGAAGAGGTTCCCCTTTGAGGTGGCCCTTAATGCCCAAGAGAATTTCTGCAGTGGGGGTAGGAGGGTCTGGGAGGGGAGGGCCAGATGCCAGGGCAGAGGCCGTTCTTCCTCCACAGCTGTGACAGTAAACCCACTTCCCTTCTCCTCTTACCCACTCTCTGCCCTCTGACCTCAGGGTCAGGGCAGGCTGTGGTCAAGCCTTGACCCGGGTGACTGGGTGTCCTTCAGGGTGAATTTGGCGCTGGCTTACACGGAGCTGACAGAGGAGCTGGGCCGGCTTCGGGAGCTGAGTTCGCTGCAGGGGAGGATTCTGAGGACGCTGCTGCAGGAGCAGGCCCGGAGTGGCGGTGAGAGGACCAGAGGGCAGAGGGCAGCAGTGGCCACCCTCCACTTCCTTCCCCGGTGCCCCGGCCTGTTCCACTCGGGAGGAGAGTGGGTGGGCACTGGTGGCTGGCAAGGCCCGGGCTCCCCAGTCCTGACGTCCTCTATCCTCACCCCTGTCACCTGACGTGTTCCGTTTCTCTTCTAGGCCAGAGGCACTCGCCGCTGTCGCAGCGCCACTCCCCGGCCCCCCAGTGCCCCTCGCACTCCCCGCCGGCCCGCGCGGCGCCCCCATGCCCCCCGTGCCAGTCCCCTGTCCCCCAGCGCCGGTCTCCTGGGCCCCCCTGCCCCTCGCCCCAGCAGCGCCGCTCTCCGGCCTCGCCCTCCTGTCCGTCGCCCGTCCCGCAGCGGCGCTCGCCGGTGCCGCCGCCGTGTCAGTCCCCCAGCCCGCAGCGCCGCTCCCCCGGGCCCCCACCTGCCCGGCCCCGCAGCCCCGGCCTCCGCCGCCCCCGCCGCCCGGGGAGAGGACGCTGGCCGAGCGAGCCTACGCCAAGCCGCCCAGCCACCATGTGAAGGCTGGCTTCCAGGGCCGGCGCAGCTACTCAGAGATGGCGGAGGGCGCGGGCTACGCGGGCGCCTCCCCGCCCTGGCTGCAAGCCGAGGCGGCCACGCTGCCCAAGCCGCGGGCCTACGGCGGCGAGCTCTACGGCCCCGGCCGGCCCCTCAGTCCGCGGCGCGCCTTCGAGGGCATCCGCCTGCGCTTCGAGAAGCAGCCGTCGGAGGAGGAGGAGTGGGCCGTGCCCGCCAGTCCGCCCAGCCCGGAGGCCGGCGCCATCCGCTGCGCCTCGTTCTGCGCGGGCTTCCCGGTCCCCGAGTCGCCGGCCGCCACCGCCTATGCCCACGCCGAGCACGCGCAGTCCTGGCCGTCCATTAACGTAAGTGCACTCTGGCCAGTCGACCCGGGAGCCCCGCCCTCGGCTTCGCACCGAATGATGGGCGGGGCTACCTTCCTTTGACTCCACGCTCCTCCCCCGGACGGCGCGTCCCCCTCTCTCTCCAGTGGCGTTTTCTTGGCTTGAATTGGGACCGCACTCTAAAACTTGTTCAGTTTCATGGTTAAAGATCCAGTCTTCAGAGCAACAGTCCTTGCTTTGATTCTGGACTTCAACACTTAATAGCTTTGGGACCTCGGGCAGCTTCTTTATCTTCTTCGGCCCTCAGTTTTCTCATCTGGAAAATGAGGACAATGACTTATTATCTGATTCCATTAGAGAATTCTCAAGAGGGAGGCGGTGAACCCAAAGCACTCTGCACAGTGCCTGGCCCAATAGTAAACATCTATTAATTGGTGGTGGAGGCCATGCTGACACTGGTCTTGGGTCCCGACAGGGACAGCCCTGCTCATTCAGTTCTGTTTATCAGGCCTCAGAGCCCCTGCCCTTTTCTGTCTGTCTAGAAGACAACCGTTTCTCAGGGCTGTATCGTTTCACAGAAATAGTGAGTTTCCTGGATGTCAGAGCCAACCCTTGCCACCTGGAAGGACCAAAATACATTCCAGAGTCAGACGAAGTTATTTCGGGGCTGTACATTGTTAGGATTATCCGTTGCTCTGAGTTACCAGGGAGCTGTGTCCGAGTATTCTGAGGGCATGTCTGGGTCTTGGCTCCCCTCATTGCTGCAGATATCCTGGCAGGCTGAGCATACCTACCTCCCTGTTCAGCACCACCTGGGGACACCATGCCCAGGATTGGGAGAGTGGGTGCTTAACTGGTGGAAAGTGGTTAGGGAGGAGGAGGAAGGGGGTGATGTAGGAGAAGTGCCCAGATGCCTTCTCATGCCACAGCGCTCCCTGTCTTGAGTCCTAGGAAAGGGCAAGCTGGAAAGTGGGGACTGTGAAGGATGGATGTGGACCATAAACAACTCCTTTCTCTCCCCACAGCTGCTGATGGAGACAGTGGGCTCCGATATTCTCAGCTGCCCCCTCTGCCAGCTGGGTTTCCCAGTCGGGTACCCAGATGATGCCCTCATCAAACACATTGACTCCCACCTGGAGAACAGCAAGATCTAGGGTGCCTCCCCCCACCCACTGGCAGTTTCTCCTCCTTCTCCCATCACCCCCAAACACTCACTCACTTTGAATGCTGCATGAATCTCGTGGGGGGCCCCTGCCCCTTGCGACCCCCAGATACCTCCACTAGCTACTGAGTCAATGTGTGTGCCGTCTTCCCTGGTCCAGGCACCACTCAGCCCTGACTCTTCCTGGGAGGTCAGCCAAGGCTCTCCCCAGCTCCCTGGCTACTGCTGGGGAGGTGGGAAGGGCTGGGATGGGGAGGGGCATATCCTACCCAGCCTCTCCTTCTGCCTTTCTGTTCTCAAACAGTTGAATCCAAGAAGGTGTCTAGTGCTTGGGCCTGGGAGAGAGGAGGGTATCAGAAGACTCCAGAAGCTCCCCCAGCCCCTACCCAGATGGCCACCTTTCTCAGGCTGTGCTCTGTCCCGGGAGTGCCTCCCTGTGGGGTCCCAGAGCCTGCCCTGCACACTGATGCCGGTTCCTCCATCCCCTGGCCAGGTTGGAGCTCGTGGCATGGGCCCCCCCAATGGGGGAAGGAGGCATCTTGTTTCTTGCCGTTCCCTGCAGGCCAGCCCTGTTTTCCCCCTCAGCCCACCCTGGGGAATAGGGAGGGTGGGAGAGGAGAGGGAGGACCCTAAAGGACTCGGAGCATCTGGCCCCAAGAGTCTGCCCTGAGGCACCATGACCCTCAGGCCGGTGAACCATCTGTGTCTGCCTCCCAGGCCCATGCCCTTCTTCTGGAGCCCCCAGCATCAAGGCGCAGGTTGTTAAGGCAGATGCGTCCCCCCAACCTGACCCCACTCAAGCCCCGACACCACAGGTGCCCTGGAGCCCAGGTGTGACTCAGCCTCTGATAGCTGGGTGGATGTCATCAGCCCAGCCTCCCAGGCCAGAACCTGAGGATGGGCCCAGGGTGCTGTGGAGATCAACTTCAAAAGAGCTAACCCCCTTCCCACACCCCAGCGACCCACATTCCCTCTGTGAAATCTACCTCAGAGTCGTACCCTCAGAAGGACGGGTAAGCAGGAGGCCAGGGGGTCCCCAGGGCTGAGGTGGGGAGCTTCCCAGGCAAGAGCCTGCTGCCCCACGATGAATCCACTCTCCTCCACTGCAAGCCTCTCCCAGGCCTCAGCCCGGGCGGGGGCAGTGGGTGCTGCTGTCAGTGCATGTACCATTCTGATCCAACGCTTCCAGGTCCCCCACCTCCTCACACCCCTCCCCTCCTCCTCAGTGCAGGGGAGGGTGGGGGTGTGTCGGGGTGGGCAAGGGGTCGAGGACTCCAGGGACACATGGCATTGTACCTTGAGTGTCCCCCTAGGGAGGGGAAACAGGGAAGGGGGACTGGAAAGGGGAGGTGGGGCCCCTGAGCTCTCTGAACAAGTTGAAAGTCCAAATAAAACTTACCTGTTCCATCTGCTCTTGGTCTGTGCTCTCTGTGGCTGGGGGAGGGAGAGAACGAACCCTTATAGGCGGAAGGTCTTGGAAACTGTCTCAAGTAACCACAACCACAGGAGGGCAAGTAGGGGATGCTTAGGGCCCTCATGTTCCCAGGTGGTTCTGGAGACGCAGGCATGCGAGTGGCTACAGGTGACTTGTGATGTGGACTTTATTTGGAACAGATGGGGAGCAGCAGAGGGCGTCTTCGTGACCAGCCCTGAGCAGGTGTCAGGGACTCGTGAATTTTCCCTCCCAGCAGGTCTGGCAGGTAGAGGTTCTGTAGCCTGAGGATTCGTTTACCCGTAGCACTGTTTTTTTCTTTTTCATCAAATGATTTCTCATGCCAGGAACCAGACTGGAGCCTCAAAAAGGAAGGAACATTTATTTGGGTTCCATGTCCTTGTGGGTCAGAGAGCGGGGAGCGGCTCAGCGGCTGCCTTGAAAAGTACCATAGCCTGGGAGGTCAGAGCCAGGTCGTGAACCCGTGACTTCTGCCCCAGCTTGGGCCTTGCCCTCTTGTCTGCGGAAAGGGCCTGAGCTACTTACTCATCAAATCTTGGTGCCTTTCATTTCCATGTGACACTTTTTGGCCAAGGATTCACTTAAAAGCAAAAGGCAGGAGCCATTGCTCACTGAAGACCCAAGGTCCAGCTCCAGACCTGGGGTTTACATCCCTCCCCGTTCCGTGCCAATGTGCAGCCCCCACAGGGAGACTTCCCTGCTCCTCTGTTGCAGTTGACAACTATAGCTGCTAAAAGCTTATCCAACCCTGATTTCATCTGCAGCCAAGTCCTGACTGCCAGGGAAGGCAAGAACAGACATCCCCATGGGACATGGCTTCTTACAAGCCCTGTGAGAGAGGGTTCTGGAATCTCTGGCACATGAGTTCCCCTGATTTCTCCCACTTCATGGAAGAGGTTTTCTTTCTGCCATGGATGAAGGCAGCACCCAGGTGTCTGGGTTTTGTTTGGATCCCTGGAAGCATTTGCTAGAAGGACACGAGAAAATTAGGGGTGGTAAAAAGACACAAAGCAAAGAGAAATGCCAGCCATTGAAAAGAAGGGCAAAGGATGACCTGGAAATGAGCTGTGTGGGGCATGGCTTGTGTAACCTCACCTGGTCCTTGGGCATATGTCTGAAGGGGTGAGGAAACCCAGCTACCCACAACCTGGACACTCCTGTCACGGGGCGGGGGGTGAGTATGGCAACGTCAGGTGCGGATTCCAGCAACATGTCTCCTCCATCTCTAGGGACGTGGGAAAGGGCTCAGATGCAGGACGGGAAGCTGCTTGAGGCTGGAAGGGAAGGGGAGGAAGGAAGAAAAAGCTAGTGTTTCCCCAGCCCAGTTCCTCTAGACGTGCAGCCTTTAACTTAATGGCTGCCCAAAGGAGAGGACTAGGGGCTGGGGAGCCCTGCCAACACTCATACTTCTCTTCCCAATGGGATCTGGGCTGCGATCAGACATGAGGACACTCGTTACTCTATGGGAGTAATTCAGGGACCCCAGGGCCTGAGAGAGTGGGAGGCAGAGGGGTCTGGATCTCTGGGCTCCTGGAGAGGTGAGGAGGGTGGGACGACTTGCACAGGAGCAAAGCGGGGGAAGACCCTATGGAGGCTGGAGATGACACCTGGGAACCCACTCACTTTCACCAGCACAGACGGGGAGCTGGACTTGGGGAGGAGGGGGTCAGTGGCAGGGAGGAGTCACAGACTCCAAGCCATCTGTGGCCTCACCTCCAAGTGCCCGAGGAAAGGCCGGCACCCAACATCCCAGCTTCAGCCCCACTGCCCTCTGTCTCTCCTTCATCCACCAGCTGCCCTGTGGGCCTCCCGGCCTCATCTTTGATTTCCTCCGCCAGAGCTACCAGCCTACAGCCACCCCGCCCCTCTCCTGGGTCCCTGTAGAAGCTGTGCCAGGCGATCAGCTGAGGAATTAAGAGCTTCTATCAGAAGCTGCTGCTGCTGGTGTGTGTGTATGTGAGAGGCGGGGGATGGGGGGGTTGGGGGGGTGGGAAGCTGATCGCTAGCAAATGGGAGGGGTGTGTGGGTGAGTCAGCCGTGTTAATGAGAAACACCACACCCCGCTGATTAGGACTAATGAGGAGGAACAGAGAGGGGTGGGGGTTTCAGTCAGTGATATCTTGACAGGGTTGCTTGCTCCCCCAGTCCCATTTCTCCCTTAGCCAGGGCAAAGAACAGAGCCACTTTGGCTACGGCAGGAAGAATGGAGGTTAGACACAGCGATGAACCACCCGGGGCGAGGCGGTCCTTACTGAGAAGGGGTTGAACCAGGAGTCTGGGCAAAGACCGCATTCAGGGGAACCGTGAGAGATCCAGTATGATCCTGTTCCTGCCCCTCCTCTAATCTCTCTGTTGATTCAGTCCAGAGAAATTTCTGGCACTCAGAGCTGTGCCTCCCGGTTGCCTCAGTGCCTTTTGAAATCTAATGGACCTCTGCAGAGGGCCCTGGTTAAGGGGGTGCTGCGGACAGGACTCCGGGCTGTGCCCTTCCTATCGGCAGCCTGGTTTGAGGCATTGACTGTCTATGCAGATGTTAATAACCCAAGGGGGCCTGGCAGGACTGAGGGCGGGAGGGGTTGGGGTAGGGGAAGGCCTGTGGGCATCCGCTGAAGGCCCTCGTGGTAGCTTCCCTGTCCTTGTGGCAGAGGCAGAGGCCCCTAGAACCCGCAGCGTCACCCTGCCCCTCCATGCCGACTCAGCTGAGGGCAAAGGCCCCAGGCGTGCCCGGCCTGTGTTCCAATCCGCTGTGAGTGCAGGCCTAGGGGAAGGGAGGGCAGAGGAGGGCTGGGAGGGGGACAGGATGGGTGTCGGCCAGCACCTCCAACACCTCCTCATTTGCATTACCACTGACACCCTTCTTGACCAAGAAAATGGAGCCAGAAATAACAAGGGGGAAGGTGATTCCCTGGGGGGACCTTTGAGGTTCTCTTTCCTTGCTCCAACACTCCCAGTGCTGAGGGCAAGAGGGCAGCCACCCCCTCCCATCATTCGCCGGCCCCTGGTGGGGAAATGTACTTATATTTGCTGCTCCCTCCACAGATTGGGCAGTCACCCCGTCCCAGCCACCCCCCTCCCTTGGCCCCAAGCACCCCAGCCTGGCCCCTTTCTTGGGAGCCCACACCACCTCCCTCCTTTCCTCTGAAAACCCTCTCCCTGGAGCCCCTCACACAGCTGTGCTGACCCCAGCTCTGCCCAGCTGCGTTGTTCTCTTCAGTCCGTCCTGCCTCCCCTCTCAGACTAGGCGTTTCCCAGAGCAGGGCCCAGACGTCTCCTGCCAACCTCGAGAGAACATTCTGCCTGAGAAATAATCCCAACACTAGCAAGGGAGCTTGTGAGTAGATTCTAGAAATGGTGAGAGGTAGACCAGAGGTGTTACCCTGGCCCTAGGGTCATAAGGTGGGAGGGAGCGGGCACACCCAGCTCCATTGGACGAGGCCTCTGTCCACCTTTACTTGGAGGTATTGCCAATTGTCAGCTCTCTGTCCTCTGCGATCCTTGGAGAAAAGGGCCAGGACTGTTATTTTGACTTACTTCTCCACTGCCCCAGGGTCTACCACACAGACCCCCCACGAACACACTTGGTGCCCAGTTGACATGCATTGAATTTACTTCTGTCCCGGAGAGGGCAGGGAAGGATGCGGCAGTCACAGCTTGGAGGCGGGAGATGGTGAACGGTGAACGGACGGGCCAAGTAGAGGGATATGGGACCCTCCGCCAAAGGGTCCTGGGACCTGGAAGAGCCCACAGTGAGGGTGGAAGCAGAACAGAAGGGCCTGGCAGGGAAACCAGGTCGCGAGAGACAGCCGCAAGAGCTGTGAACACACTGCGAGAAGGAGTGAAGGATGAGCTGAGAACTACCCCCACTCCCCCTCCAGAGATGCTATTTTGGAGGGAGAGAATATATGCAGTGCAGGGGGCAGGAGGGGGAGTATGCCAGCTTCCACAGGGGTCAGCGGGACCACCCGCTGCCTGCACTCTCCCCTCTCCCGGCCAGGGCCAGCCGTCTTCACTGGCCTTGGAACCCCTTCCCGGCTCCCACCCCCACCCAGCACTTCCCTCCCCACTGGGAAATCTTGCTCCTTTGAGCACAGGAGGAGAAAGAATGAGCTTGAAGATTTGCAGCTGGCTTCTTGGCACCTGCCTGAGGGTCCCCTGGGTCCTCAGACCTAGGGAGATGCTTCTATTTCCATTCCTGCCTTGGAATGAAAACATGGCAGGTACAGTGGGGCCCGGGCTGGGGCAGGCACTGCAGACTGCTCAGGGGGCCTGCACACTTCTCGCCTCCAGCTCTGTACTTAGGAGCTCGGCACAGATCCCCTTCTAGCAGCAAACAGGGAGTGAATCTGGTGTTAAAAGAGACCAGGGCAGAGGCCCCTTCCAGGGCCAGCTGGGTTCACCCACAAGAGGCCCAGCCCCTCTGGGTGGAAGCCCCTATCTTGCCCCTTTGAACCAAGGAGGCTGGACAGGGGTCGGTGTCAAGTAGAGCCTTGCTTGGCATGAAGGGAAATTCCTGTGCCCCAGATCAACCTCTCTGAGGGGCCCTGACTCATTTTGGGATGAAGGCTCCAATGCCCTGCGGGTTTCTGTGTCAGCAGGGCGTGTAGAGAGCTCTGGGGACAAGGGGAGACTTTTGTTTTCGTTTTTGGAGCCTTGACTTTTTTACTGCCTGAGAGCACAGCTTCAGCTAAAGGAGCAAGATTGCCCAAGATGGGAAGATGCTGGGCACGGCCGCAGCAGAAGGACCGTTAAGTTAGACTTTAGGAAGAACTTCCTATGAAGACACATTTCCTAGAGGAACCGAGGGAACCAGTGCCCTGAATGTTTTCCACGGTGAATCCCTCTATCCCTCGGAGGCTGGGAGTTCGGGCCGGCATCGAGGTAGTGCAGGCCGGAGGCAGATAGAAGAGAGGAATGACCCACTTCCAGGGCGGGGACTGAAGGCCCCAGAGAGGAGGGATGAGCGTGGGTTCAGGCATCAGAAGACATATGGCCCCACACCAGACAAGGTGAGGGACTGGAGTGAGAAGATCACAGGTGTGAAAGCCGTCTCTCATCTTGGTCCCTCTCCCACTGTCCGAGCAACATGCTCTTCTTCTTCTGGCCTTTGCAGACCAGGGAGGGAACGAGAGGAGAGGAAAGCAGCCATGGTGAACAGGCTGCTTCCCCTGTGCCTGGGGTAGGAGGCCTGCAGGACTTCTTGGCCGGGGTGGGGGAGATGGGATTGTGCAGCCAAACTCCCTGGGGCAGAGGAGCTGGGGGCGGTCAGAAGAGGGGCACGGGGATGCAGGAGCCTGTGTTATTATTCTGTCCGGGGCCCCCTGCTCCAGAGGGATGCCCAGTCCAGGCTTTCAGCCCACAATGAGTAGATGGATGGGGCCAACTGAATGATCATCAGGTCCTTCCCCCTTCCTGGGGCCCATGACCTTGTGAGTGTCGCAGGAGCTGAACTCTCTTACCCTCACCCCCGACAGCAAAAGCAATCTGTGGATGGGAGGTGGGGGAGGAGGAGATGGTGTGGAGATAGGTCACCCAGAAGCATGGGTGAGGGGCAGGGAAGGGGAGAGTGCCCCCTGGTGCTGGCCTTTATGGTGTGCCCAGCACACGCAGAGAGCTCACCTGGGGGATCAGAGAGCCCCCTGCCTCCCCTGGCATTCCACTCCCTCTGGGCATGGCAGGTGGTTAAGCCTGAGGACAGAGTGGGGCCTGAGCAGGACTTGGTACAGGGGGTCTCTGAGCTCAGGGATTTGCGTGTCTCTGATCTCAGGCGCGGCTAGTCCCCTACAGTCGGCGCACATGGGTCTCTTCCCCATGCTGGTCCTCCAGGCTCACCCCGTCACACATAGCCCCAGATACACCCTCTTCCAAAGACCCAACTGCACACACACACACACCCTTCCTCACTTACGAGGCTCCCAGTGACACCCATCTGCAGTCATGCTTCTCCCAACACGCATGCACACAGAGTCTCACAGGACCACAGTGCCACACAATATATCCCAGGTGCCACGGGGACATGGACATGCACTGCCATGCTTTCGCACATGACCCATGCGGACCCCGGGAACAGTGTCCACTAACACATGCGCATGCTCTGGGCTTTGCAGTTGACCCCAATGCCCAGTGGTGTGCCGGTGCATGTTCAACAAGCAGCCCTCCAGCTTGAGCTGCCACTGGGATGGCGCTGAGCACTGGGGAGAGACCCACACAATCACCTCCTGCGAGCTGGTGCAGCCAGCTCCAGCCCACCACTCCACAATCCTTTGTAGAAATCACATGATAAATCTTAGCTACAGATGGGCAGCCCCCAGGAGTGCTGCACCTGGGCAGCAGTGACTCATTAGGGCAGCTTCTTTCCCCGTTGGGGGGCCTCCCCTTCCCTAGCTTCTCCCACACACAACCCCCCTGCTCCTGTGCAGACCTCACTTCCTGTCCCAAGTGTGGAGGGTGATGGTCCCCCCACCCACCAAAGGTAATTCAGGCAGGCTTCCTGGAGGAAGAGGGCAAGGAAATGCTGCATGTTCTCAGGGAAGCGCGA
Organism: Bos taurus; assembly: GCF_002263795.3. Classification (NCBI taxonomy): domain Eukaryota; kingdom Metazoa; phylum Chordata; class Mammalia; order Artiodactyla; family Bovidae; genus Bos; species Bos taurus. Next base: position 38,740,413 of record NC_037346.1, on the reverse strand, counting down.
AATCTCTGTGCCCAGCTGCTTCTGATCTGCATCTGTCCCCTTGCTTCTGGCCAACCCCTCGTTGCCTGATTCTTCTCCCTGGTCATCAGGACCAGGAGTTGATCATATTAAAAGCTGAGAAGGGAGAAAGTTTGCACCCTGTGGGGCAGTGGCTGGAGGTGCCCAGAGCCTGTTCTGACAGTGAGGAAGGACCTCTCATTCGACTCAAGCTCTGGAAATGTTGCATCACTTCTCAGAGCTTTTGCTCCCCAATTAGGAAAAAAAAAGGAAGGGACTGAACCGGATGGTTTTAATTTCCCTCTTGGCTCTGACATTTTGGTATTCTATATTGCTGAGATTCCTCTAAAATCTACTCCCTTATTGCTAATCCAGATCTTTTCCCAGCTCATGAAGGAAGTGATCAGATGTGGTTTGAGGTTGGATGAGGGGAAGCAGTGAGTGCCACAGCCCAAGGAGGTGCAGGCTGGGTCTGGGCATCCATAGGTTTGGATCTGCAGCCTGGCAGGCCATATTCATTTGCGGGAACCTTCCAGCAGCCTCTGTTCACTTTGCTATGGCTCCTGAACTATTCCTGCCTCACACACCACATATTAGAGGAAAAGGGGAGGGAGACAGAAGAGAGAGGGAGGGAAGAAGGAAGGGAAGGGAAAAAGGAAGGAAGGAAAGAAGAAAGAAGAGAGAAGGAAGGAAAAGGAAAGGAAAGAAAAACAAAATGAAACAAAAAGGAAAGAAAAAAAAGGGTTCACCTTGGATCCAGGAAGCAGCCAGCCTGACCAGTCAAGTTGCTGGGGGGACGTGGAGAAGATGGGGGAGGGCAGTGTTCCTGGTTGTTATGAACCCTTGCCCTGTGAATCTGTGAGGTGGGGGCAGTTCTGTGCCTTCCTGGGCTTGGACTGAGTTGTGCCAAGGCAGAGTAGAGTGCCCTCACTCTGCCCCATCAGTGCCCCAGACAGGGGCTGGGGTCCAGCAGGCAGCCCACTCCTCCACCCAGGCCTCCTGCCACTGCACTGCTGCTCCTTCTGAAAACAATTGAAACCACAAAATTGGCTTGTGGTTGGGTGAATATCAGTCACTGCTATTCAGCTTGGCTTCCTAGGATGACTAAGGGGGTTGTAAGCCCCTTCTATGAGCCCCCAAGATTTTCAGAGGCAAACTTGGAAAAGTGGTTTCTTTTGGAGGTTTTTGCTGGAAGCTGAGCTCCCAGGTGGCATGGCTGTAGTCACTGTATCCAGCGTGACTGTGGGCCCGAGGTCTCGGGTGATCACCGGGTGGAGGGAGCTGTTATTCCTGGGCTGCCTCACGCAGCAGCTGAGAGAAGACAGGGGCTGAGGGTGAGGCCACTAAGTCCCCAGCAAGTCTCCCTTCAACCAGCCTGGGATTCCAGTTCCTATTCTCAAGGGAGCCAAGAGCCAAGATGCTGCTGCAGGTATGACTGGCCACAGTGGGTCCCATGGGCAGGGCCTGGGTGCTGGGGCTGGGACCAGAGTCCTCAGTTGGCGTTCTCCCACCTCCCTCCCAGGTGGCTGTGTGACCTGCAGATAGTCCCCTCCACTCTCTGCGCCAAGTTCTGCTGGTGGTCTTTCAGGCAGGGTGCTGCAGATGGGAGAAGCCGGGCTGAAATGGGAATGCCTAGCCCCTAGTCAGTGCCATCTGGAGTTTGATGGTCTGGAGTTTGACAGGGCCTAACTCTCCATCCTTCTCAGAGTCAGGAAGAGACAATCCAGGTCATCCTGTGTGTGGGCTGGAGGTGTGTGGGTAACAGAGTTGCTGTCTTTCTTTTGGATGTTGACACTCTTGGCCCCTTTGCTGACCTCCTCCTTCCTGCACCAAAGGAGGAGGTTGCATTCCCTCCTCTCAATGTTGTGTTTTGTAAAGTGGTGTAAAAGCATCCTTTCGAAAGTTTTGCTATTTTTATTGATCTGTAACATCTCAGAGGAAGAAGTGTGCTTGCCATGCAAATCCGTGTCAAGACTAATCTCCAGTCTCCTTCCCCCTTGCCACCCCTCCCCCCTTGCCACCCACCCCCAGCCTCACCACAAAGAATGTGGGAAATGCCGGCTGAGCCTGAGTATCCTCCAGAAACCCATTTGGGCTTCGAAAAAAAAAAAAAAAGAACTCGATCTGGAAAGCAGGTTTAAGTGACTCTATCACTAAGCCTCGATTTCCCCTTCTTGACATGAAAGACTTGCATTCTTTCCGCGCTGACCGCTTGTGCATCTGTGATGCCCGTGAAAAAGAAAAGGCAACCCTTTTCTTGACCCCTGCTGCCGAAGCGCCCACGGTCCCCGCCGCAGTTCTGCTCCCAGTGCCCCGCCCCCCGCCCCAGTTCGGCCCTTCGATCTCTTTCTGACTGTCCACTGTCTCAGTTTCTCTCTCCGGCTTTCATTCTCTGTCTCTCCATCTCTCTTCCTGTTTCACTCCCTCGTTCTCCCCGCCCAGCCCCCGGCCTGCGGGTGGACGCACGTGAGTCCTAGATTGCCGACTCAGACTTTTCTAACTGCCCCCTCCCCGGGATTCAATTTCTCCAAACTCATCCTGCCCTCATCCGGGTTCATGAGCTTCGTGTCTCTTTGAGCCTCTGACTAGGTGGAAAGGTTGAAGGTCTGCAGGACCTAGCTGTCACCTGTCGGGACCAGCTAAGGACTGGGGATCCCTGGTGGGACCAAGAAGGATCCGTTTTTCTGCGAAGGGAGGGGCCTACCTCCTCACTGAATCCCTGAATACCTCATCCTTTGGGGAAGCTCAAGGAGGGCAGGCTTCTCACTTAAGGAGAGGGAGGGAATATGGTTAATACCCAGGCTGCAAGGAGTGGGGTCCATATGGACCAGACTTGTGATTCTGGGAGGTCTGGAAAGTACATGGTGGACAAGGAACATGTGAATAACATACATGTGGAAAAACCCTGTGTCACTCACAGACACACCAGTGGCATGACATCTCCCCTCCTTCACCCCACGTTCACCCTTGGGGATTAAGGAGCCCACCCCCAATACCAGCTGTACAAGTGCATTAAGTGTGCATACACACACATACCATGCTCTTGCACTCACACACACATCCGACTAGCTAGAAGAGCAGGACGGAGGAGCTGGGCTGAATGAGGGGAGGGGAGGGGAGGGACAGGAAGGCAGGGTAGCCCCACCCCCGCCCCATGCCCCATGCCCACCGTCCGCCTCCTGCCTCCCGGTAACTGGCGAGGTCTCTGCCCCCTTGACTTTTCCCAGCTTCGAGGAAATACCTCCCTTTAGGGGAAAGCGAGATCGTGAGGGGAAGCAGGGGAAGCACTGACTCGGGCAGAGGCATGAGCCTGATTTTCCAGTCTGGGGCGGGGCGGAGCGAGGTGGCACAGGGGACGCCCGGGTGATGGGGCCTGACTCAGAGCCAGAACCACAGATCTCGTCCGCTATATTGTCGTCGGGGAACAAGAAGCCACCAGGTTTATAAGAAACTGCGATTCATCTCTGCCCCCTTCCACCCCTCTGCAAGGGATCACAGTTAGACTCGAGGAAGAACTTACAGTGTAGGGGAGGAAAGGACTGTCTCGGTTGATCTTTTTGGAAGGCTTCCCTGGGTTTGTTAAGGAAGGGTGGGGCGTTTCAGGGGGTCTAGATCTGGAGAAGAGTCTGAGGCCCACGATTTCCCCACATGAGCTGTCAGAGGAAGCCCCCTCCTCCCTCCTAGCCAAGAATAGGAGCTCTTAAGCCCCACTTGCTGTCCCAGAGCTACTGAAGCTACAGCAGCGGCTTAAAGGGGTTCCCAGAATCCCAGGCCATCCAGGAGGCATGGAGAGGGGTGGAGCAACTGTCAGCTCCAGCCAGCTCTGTGCCCCACTCATGGGGGCACATGCCACTGGCCTTGCTTCTCACGTCTCCAGGTAAGAAGCAAGATGAAAAGTGAGCACAGATTCTATTAGCAGAAGGGCAGAGCTGAGGTGTGATGAACCTCGGAGTGGGCAGAGAGTGGGAGGCAGCACTGCCTGGCAGGCAGTGGCGCCCTCCTCCCATCTCTAAGAGCTGCCCAGGCCTCCTCCACAGTCAGACAGAATCACCAAACGGCTTGGATGTGTGGCAGTGGGCCCGGTGTTCAGGGGCTGGGAGTTCAGAAAAGTGAGGAAGGTCCCTGCTCCCGCCTCTAGAAACCTGCGCCTGGAAATCAGAACTTCTGGCTTCTTCCATCTGGACCTGATTTCCTCTACTGCTGCCATGCCCAGCCTGGCCTGGGCTGTGTGGCTGAGCCAGTCCCTGGCCCTTTAGTTCCTCAGTCCTGCTCTCAGTCCTTGCCCCATAAGTGGGATGGGCTTTTCTGAGTGATGGAGCTCAGTTCTGCAGGTCATCAGATAGGACACTAGAAATGATTTCCCAAAGACAGAGAAACACACACTGGGGGTGACCTGGGGTGGCCCTAAGGTCTTGCCTTTCTCCAGAGGGAGGGAAGGACTCTGAGCCAGAGTTGTTTGAGTAGGATCCTTGTGAGCAGAGAAGGATAGGGGATAAAAATAGCTGAGAGCCTAGGGAAATCAAATCACCCTCTGAGCATCAGTTTCCTCATCTGTAAAATGAAGAACGATAGTATCCTCTTTACAGGTGAGGTCATGGGAAGGGCACTGTGCAAGCATAAGGGTTCAGTGTGGGGTCACCCACAAGGTACTTAACCTCTCTATGCCTCTGTTTTCCTGTCTGCAAAATGGGTACAGTGATCCCTGCCCCACTGACCTGCGGTGTTGTGGAGCTTAATGAAATCAAGAGTGTGAATTGCCTGAGCGTGTTCTCTTTTTTCACTCTCTGTGCCCCCAAGCAGCAGTGGGATCATCAGGAAGAACTTGGGTTTTTCCAATTTCCAACTTGCTGGGCATAAACAGACGAGACAAAGCACAAACTGGACTCAAAAGCACAAAAGCAGTTATGTCCACAAGAGCGGGAGCCCGAGGACCCTGGTACACAGTTCATTCCTGGGGCCCTGAGCCTTGGGTGGTGATTCGGGGTCAGTGTGCACGTGTGTGTGTATGTATGTGTGTGTGTGTGAAATGCAAAGACCATGGGCCCAGTATCTCAATCCCCAGCCATTGGTCCAGTTGCTGAGAACTTGCCTAGCCATAGCCATCACTCCCCAACCCAGAGAACATGTCAGGTTCTGGTGCCAGTGGTTGGAAAGAAATGGAGGCAGGCATGAGGTGGGCAGGCTAAAAGCAGTCACACCAGCTTCACGACCCCTGTGTTTGGAGATGAGGGTCCAGGGGCTTCCAGCTACCCATGGCTCTGGTAGAAAGATGTTAGCAGGATGCCTTGTGACACTTCCTGGGTAACTGAGGAGGGTGGGCAGCAGCCAACAGGCTCCCGGGGGAATCTCAGACTACTGTGTCAGAGCAGATCTGTGTCTGGTATCGTAAGTGGGGTTAAACTCAAGGTCAGACGTAGCCAATCCATTTCCGTGCCAACATGGCCTTGGGTGCCCTCCATTGCAGTGGCTGGGACCCAGGTGTCCACTCAGCTGGAGATGACTCTGCTCCTGCCTGCTCTGTTCCTCTCCCCGGACTTCCGCTGGCTGGCTGCTGGGATTTCTCCTCCCAAGTTGCGGGTGCTAATCTTTCCAAGATCTCCAAGTTGGGGGACCTCAGAAAGGGAAATGAGACTGAGCTGCAGTATAAAGGGCTGTGGGCAGACAACTTCTCAGCCTTAAGTGGATGAGGTAGGAGGTGACTCTAAACTGCTTAAACAGAGGGAGTGCTCCAAGGTGTCTCAGGGCTTTGTATTATACAGTCCAGACTTGGTCACTCAGCCTTTGCCGGTGAAATGATGGAAGATGAACCTGTCCCGGGTTCCTGGGTCTCCTACCTCACTCCTCCCTGCTCCCTCCTTATGCCATTCCCAAGCCACTGTTAGGTTTCATGGAGTTGAGAAGGAGGAAAGGAGAGAAAAGAAAGCCATGAGAATAGGCTAGAGGGCCAAAGTGGACCCCAAGCAGGATGCAGAGTTGGCAAGAACAAAGAGCACAGTGGTAAATGAATTTGTTCAGATGGGCAAGAAATGAGGGATAAGTCAGCAAGCTGCTTTTGCAGAGGGGGACAGAGCAGAGGGTAAGGACAGGCAGAGGGTAAGGAGGACTTCCAAAGTGGGCAGTGGTCTTAGTGTTTCTGGAATAGGATGTGTATATATATATAGTGAGTGTGGTAGGGCCAAACAGAGGAAGAGCTCTATCTTCCTGCCTTTGAGGAGGAAGACCACGTGCAGCAGGAAGGCCAGAAGGCAGACTGCAGGTAGGACTTCAGAGTGTCCCGGTGAGACAGGGATGAGGGAGACAGAGGGCCATTGCTGGGCCTGCAGCCTCCTTGTCCCCACTCCCAGCACTCCCACCCCTGCAAACAGTCCTCAGCGCCGCCCCCCACCCCATTTTGGCCTGCAGCCCTGGGGAAGATGCATGGCATTCTCACTACGGACCCAATGCCGGCTGCGGCTTCTTCCCTCTGACCTATTTTTTAATCATCTGATGGGATCCCCCGCCCAACAAACCAAAGCCTTGGCCCCCTGGGCCCGTCAGCTCCACCGCGTGTCAAAACTGCCCCTGTCACTTTGCGTTGGTTTCTCAGTCCAGCCAGCCCCTCCCCCAGGGCCTGAGAGCCAGGGCTAATTACCCAGCTGCTGAGCCCCCAACCCCTCCCTGTCCCTCCACCCTCAGCCCCAACAGAGGGGCCCCAGGACCGCTGGGAGGAGAATCCTCACCCTCCCGCTGTGCAGCAGGAAGTCCTTCCTGCTATCTCACCCACATTCTCCTCTCTGTCCTGCTGGAGCGGAGGGACAGACACAGAGGATGTTGGTATTGGAAGGGACCTTGGGAGACCCCTCAGGGAACAGACAAGGGCAACCAGTCTCTTGCCCTGGGTTTAGGGAAGTCTTCTGCCTCCCCCTGGCTCGAGAGGATGGGCTCTACTGACTGTTTCATTTTACAGAGCAGAAAAGTGAGGCACAATAGGGAAAGCACCTAGCCCGAGGTCATCGGGAGTTAGTGGGGGAGCTGTGGTCAGAACCCTTCTGCCTTTCCATTTCTTTCTGAGTCTTCCTCACCTAACATCTGTCTCAGTTTCTGTGCATCTCTACCCTCGTCCCACACCAGAAGGGTCCCTGCCAAGTCTCTCTCTCCCTCGTCCACTGGCCGGGAAGAGCTCCAGCCTGGTTTTTCGGCAGGCTCCAGCCTGGCTTCAGGCAACGTTCAAGAATGGGGTTTGTCCCCTCACCTCCTCCCCCTACTACCACCTGTGCCCCCCTTTTCCCTTCCTCTCTGGTCCATCCCAGGTCCAGCCCCTAAGTCTGCCTCATCTAGTCCCCACCCCCACAGTGTTAACCAGATGGACAAGCCAAAGGGCCTCGGGCCAGAGACAGGCCCAGAGCAGACTCGCAGATGGGGGCCCAGTCCCAGACAGACAGACTGACGTGCAGCAGGCACACTGAGACCTAGAGAGACCTCAAGGCACTGACAGAGACGTGGAGATAAAGAGGTGTTTGCAAATTCAGCCCTGGAGTAAGCAGATGGACGGACACCACGAGAGTGACAAGGAAACTATTCTCAGGACAAGCACCCCAAGACTTTACAGATCCCAGAGCTAGGGGTGGGTGTGAAGAAAACAGGGCCAGCCAGGCAGGAACACAGGGGACCCCAAGAGACCCAGAATCAGATAGATATAGCAGAGAAGAAACTCAGAGACTCAGAGGCCCTGAGAGACCAATAGGGTCACGGGGCAAACAGGGATACATACGGCTCACAGGAAGCCAGGCAAGGGCCTTGGAGAGCGAGGGGCCAGGCAGGGGCTGTTTGGCTGTCCTGTGGCCAGAGGCCCTGGGGAGTGGCCTTCCAGAGGCCTGGCCTGGCAGAGGCCTGACAGTGCCAAGGGATTGTACGGTCTCCAAAGGCACAAGATGGGGAGCAGAGAGGAGCCTGGCTGTGGAGGGGTTAACCCCTGGCCCGCATCCCACTACTTGGCTCTTTCTTGTCTGCACCCCACCCCCAACACCAGCTCCCTTTAACCAAAGCCCTGGGTATCCCCCCCCAACCCCAACTCCTGGTAACCGGACTCTGCTTCCTGCCTGAGATTAAGGGCCTGTCTGCTGAGATTCCCCAGGAAGGGGAGGGACACACTCTCTCCCCAGGGCCTCCCTGAAGCTCAGGACTGCCCACTCATAGCCTGGTATGCCCCAAGATGTTGCTCAAGCACCCAACATCTTGAGGTCCCTTCAAGAGGGGGCAGGAACCCTAGCCTGGGAATGCAGTGGAGGTGGGGTGCTCTGTGGGGGTGTGTGTGTGGGGGTGTGGGTCTAGTGTGAAGAGCTGGGGCCCCGGGTGACAGCAGTTAGAGACAGAAGAGCTGATCCAAGATAGGATGCCCCCAGGGGAGGCCTGAAATACAGGAGAACCCGGTGTGGCCTGGAGCTAGAGGGTAAGGCTTCCCAGCCTTGCAGGGTGTAGGGGGTGGGGAAGGGGAACCAGCCTGGAAGTTAGAACCCAGAGCCCTTGACCTTGATCAGTGTTGAGCCCACACTGATCACTTGGTGCTGGGTGCTGGGGACTCGGAACTCCCGCAGCTGTCATGGGGAAGGGATTCTACAGGTGCTTGTTACTCCCCTTCTGCCCTCCCTGGCTGTTAATCTGATGGTTCCGGCCATGCTATCTGAAGGACTGGCAGTCTGGGCCCAGAGCGGGAGGAGGTTCAGAACAGGTGCGGGTGAGCAGAGCAGATGCCCAAGGAGCTCAGGGAGGCTGCGTGTGGAACACGAGAAGGGGGTGAGGCTGCAGGGATGTGTCTAGTGTTGCTGTGTGTTTGTGTGTGTGCATGTGCTTGCTCACACACGGGTGCTGTTCATCGTATGTGCACGGGCTGGAATGCTTCAAGCCTGCATCTGAAGAGCAAATGCACTGAGGGGCTTGAGAACTCTGATCCCAAGGTCACCTCGCTAGGAGTTCTTTGGAGGCAGAGGCTGAGCCTAATTTATCTCTGTGACCCTGAGTCCCTGGGGTCTGGCCTGTCCTGGTTTCCAGGGAATGGTGTATGGGTGTCCGGAGGGGAAGACTGTCCTTCCTGGGATGGGATCTTACAGAGAGGTTCTCTTTGGGCCCATGGCCCTAGTGGAGACTGAGGTCTGGATTTGAAAGGCCTTTTGTGGGGAAGCAGTGGATGCCAGGGGAGGGAAGGGAACTGCAGGCAGTTTGGAGGAGGAGGGGAGGAGGCACTTTAGCACAGCTGGTGCCTCTGCTCTGCTCTGGCCTCGGGGCAGAACCCCATGGCCTTCACGCTGCCTCACACCTCACTTGAGACCTGGTCATCCTGACAGAAAGTCTTTTAGCTCCATTTACTGACGAGGAAGCCAGGGAGGTGAAGATCCTTGAACAGACCACACAGCCAGTTGGAATCGGGGCTCTAAGTCAGTTAACACCATTTCCGTTGCCACAAGTCTCTCTCCCGGGCCTGTCTTCTTTTCAGATCTCCCTCTCCTGGCCTGAGACTTTCTCATGGAGTCATGCTCTAGGTTTCAGACTTTGTGGTCCCTGTCCTGCTCCATCTCTGCCTCTCTCAGAAACCCAGCCCAGCCCCCTCTCACTGTGCTCTCCCCTGTTCCTGTCCTGCCTCTTCTTCAGCATGCTGCCCTCCCTGCTTCACTCATCTACCCTCTCACAGCCTCTCAGGTTACGCCCAGCAGGGTGGAGGCAGAAATCCTAGTGTCCTAATATGCTAGGTCTCTACCAACAGCCACCCCCTGTGACTGCCCCGTGGGCCGTTCAGCACCCTACCCTGGCACCATGCAGCATGAGCCCATTCAAGAGCCTTCCAGGTCCTGGGAGTGCTAAGTATCCACACCTTGTAAGGAGAGGACACAGGTGATGGTCAGATTCTGAGGTTAGGAATTGCCTGGTCCTGGCACTTCGATAAGAAAATGTGCTCAATGCCTGTAGCGGCCATCCTCAACCATCACACAGTCTTCCAGGTGCCGAGGGGCACACAACAAGCAGGGTCAGGGCACAGGCTTTCTCAGGTTGGGATGTGATTTGGAGGTAGAATGGCAAAACGGGAGTGGGCCTGAGAGTGGGATGCATGGACTCCGGGGGGGCCCAGCATCACCTGGACAGATACTGGAGAACCAGCCACAGACCCGGGAATCAGAATCTGCAGAGGTAGGTCTGAGGAATTCACATTGTAAAGCGTCCAGGCACCACCTGTGATGCATAGTCATGGCAGGTGCTATGTGGCATCAGAGGAGCCAAGCTCCTTTTTGAGTCTTGACAGGAAATGGCTTGAAAAGAAGCCTTGTATACAGGCAGAACAGGGTGAAGAAAACCACTGTCCAGGTTGGTGAGATATGGGGCAATTTACTTTTCTGTTTTCCAAACCTTTTCTGATGTGATCATACGACTGTTCATTTATTACGATTGTTCTCCCTCAAAATGGGAAGGCAACACTCTTGTGGGAAGAGCACTGGATCAGGAATCAAGAGATGGGGGTTCTAGCCCTGGTTCTGCCACAAGTGGGGTGTGAGAGTTTGGTAAGTTGTTCATTTTCCCACATTTCCCATCCAGCCTGTCTTGTGACGTTTGATGTTTGTTGGAGACAGTGTCTCTCCCATCCTGGAGACATACCCTGTCCTTTGCTCCTGCCCTACCCAGACCAGCCTTCTGGATGATCAGTGGGTAGATTCATGAGAGAGGGGCTGGGATGAGCAGCAGTGGAAGTGAGCGGATCCCAAGGGGCCCTGTATCCTACTCCACCTCCCCCACCTCTCCAGTCCTGGGGCCTGGGAAGAGGATGAGGTGGTGAGGGGAGGAGGAGGTGTCACTGCCAGGGTTCTTCTTCTCACCCAAGCTGGCAGAGAGGCGGGACTGGCAGTGGTGACACCAGGGCTACTCAGCCCCCACTTTTCACAGGCACTTTCTTTTTTGGGTGGAAGGAATTGGAGGGAGTGAGTGAGGAACCTGGGGCTGATGAACCGGGTTGTAAGACCCTCTAACAGTTCATCAGGTTACACAAAGACTGCCTCCTGCCACCCTTTTCCTCCAGGAACATGTCCCCAGGTCCACCTGATTCTGAGATTCATAATCCCTCCTGCCCCCAAAGCTGGGCAGGGGCTTAGGTTCTTCTGTTCAGGGGTAGGGGGATGGATCACTTCACCCGAGGATGAGCATGGAGAGGAGGAGGGGGAGAGACAGGGAGGAACAGGGCCCCACTTGGCCCTCCACAGCCAAGCACTTAGCGAGAATGTCTCCCAGAAGAGGTATCAGCATTCCACAGCCTCATGTCTCCTGGGGAAACCAGTCATTCAAGGAAGACTTACTAAAATCTTTCATGTTTCCCCAAAAGTAGCCAAGGGTCTCAAGATCACCCTGTCTTTCAAGCAATGCAGCCCACATGGAACAGCAGGCAGAAACTTCCCCCTTCCGTAAGGATGGAGAAGGTGGGTAATGGGCCAGGAGGAGGCCGGTCCCGGGTTCTGGTGCTGCGGTGTGCTGGCCTCCGTGCTCAGAGGATGTGCTCAGGCTCTTTCCTCCCCACTCCCTGGGTCATGCCCGCCTCCTGGGGTCCCCAGCTTTGCCTTCACCTGCCAACCTGCCTCTTGGTTCAGCTCTAGTTGGGAGCAGAGAGTCCCCATGGGCCCCTGAGGGTGAAGCCCTGTTGAGTTGGGACAGGGATGCAGAGATAGGGCCAGCTCCCACGGGAGAACTGAGGAGGGCTCAGGTGGAAGGGGAGAGAGAAGAGGTTAACCTTTAACATGATGAAAATGTTAGGGTATTTTTCAAAACACTCTTACAAATGTAAATCTTTATATGTTGACATGTGAAAAATTCCATTACACCTTGTTGAGTGAAAAAACATTACAAAGCGTGTATATATGTATGTATGGTGTGTGTGTGTGTGTGTGCATAAGACAAACCAAGAGGGAGTGTGCAAGGAATGATGTCTGGGGTGTTCAGCAAAATTGTAATCCTATTTGCCTCTGGGGGATGGAATTTGGAGTGATATATACAGTCCTATTTTTACTTCTTTGTACTGCTTAAATTTTCTATATGAGTGTGTTTTATCTTTATTCACAGGAAAACTCCCAATGAAGATATTTTCAATCTGGGGAAAAACAATCATCATAAAAGGAATATAACTACATTAGTCAACAGAAAAGGAAAACAGAGAAAGACAAGCCCCCAGAGTCCTACCACCAAGGCAGCCCTTCAGAACATGTGGTGGGTTTCCTTCCTGTCAGCCGGCTCTGGGTCTGTTCAAAGCTGCTTTTCCATCCAGGTATAATAATAGACTGTAAAGTGCCGCCCAGGTGTCCCCTCTCATGTAAGGCTCACAGGCCCTCTGAAAAATGCATCAGTTTGTTTTCTGTAGCCTAGGGGACTTGAGGCTGACTTTCAGGCAAAGGCAGTGACTTGCCCAGATCACATTTACCTGAGTGGTGGTCAGAGCCAGTCCTGGGACTCTGAGCACTGGCAGTCCACTGCTGCTTCCAGTGCTCATGGCTGACACACCCACAGGCAAACCCTCAGCTGCTGCTGTGCAGTTCGCTTGATGGAACTCTTCTTGCTGCCCACCAGATCCCATGTCTGCCCTAGGGCTGAAGGAACAGATTCATGGGACACAGCCCCCTCGGGCCTCTGGCAAAGAGGAAGAGCGCAACACTTCACACAAAGCCACTCAGCACGGAGCCTGGGCACATAGCGAGTATCAGTGAACATCTGTCACATGGCCATGGACGAAGCAGCTCGGAGCCTGCGAGTAAGCCCATCTGGGTTATCACCGAAGGCTTCCCGTAGGAGGGAGCCTTTGAGTTGAAGCTTCAAGGACGGGTGGAATTTCCACGAGGGTCCAGAGGAGAGAAATAGTCTGGCGTTTCACGTGGAGGGGTTGACTCTCCCATAAAGCATAAAGTCTTTGAGCGTGAACTACAAGGCGCATCGGAGACTCGCTGCTCTGCACGGTGGGGGCCCTACAGTCCTCACCAACCGTGTAGAATTTGCCGAGTTATTAGCCAGGAGGGGCGGGGTGAGGCGGGGCGGGGCCGAAGTGGCGGGGTGGTGGGGGGGGTGACCGAGAGAGCTTCATAAAGCCACAGCAAAGGCGCCGCGACGCTAGTGACAGCGGCCCGCTGGAGAGGGAGCCCGGGAGCTGCCGCGCGCCCGCCAAACGCGGGCGCAGGACCCAGGCGTCCGAGCCCGGGCTCCGGTGGGGCCCCGCCCCTCCCCCAGCCCCAGGGCCCCCGCCCCGCCCCCCGCCCACTTCTGCCCAGCCGACCCCCGCGCCCGCCCCCGCGCGGAGAGGGGCCGGTCCTCGACGGCCCGCGGGAAGGTGCCAGCCCGCCCCGGATGGGCATCGTGGAGCTAGGCTGCGGAGACATGCTAACGGGCACCGAGCCGATGCCGGCGAGCGACGAGGGCCGGGCGCCAGGCGCCGACCCGCAGAACCGCTACTACTACCCGGAGCCGGGCGCGCAGGACGCGACCGACCGTCGCGGGGGTGCCAGCCTGGGGGCGCCCTACGCCGGGGGCGCCCTGGTGCCCGCCCCGCCAGGCCGCTACCTCGGAGCCTACTCCTACCCGCCCCGGCCCCAGGCCGCCGGCTTCCCCGGGGCGAGCGAGCCCTTCCCGCCGACGCCGGGCGCCGAGGGCTACCAGCCCGGGGACGCCTACTCGGCTCCGGACCCGCGCGCCACACTCTACCCGGGGCCGCGCGAGGACTATATACTGCCGCCGGGGCTGGAGGTGTCCGGGAAGCTGAGAGTTGCGCTCAACAACCACCTGTTGTGGTCCAAGTTTAATCAGCACCAGACGGAGATGATCATCACCAAGCAGGGACGGTGAGTGAGGCGCGCGCCGGAGCGCCGAGCGATGGGAGCCCCTTCGTCCTGCCTGCCCTGACCGAGACGCGCTTCTTTTTTTTCTGTCGAGACTTTGCTAGTGTCTCCGTGTCCCTCACAGCTTTGGCTCAGGCCTTGAGGGGAAGGAGGGAGTTGAGGTGGGGACAGTCTGGGGGTTGTTTACTCTCAAGACATTGCACCGACAGGCGCAAACCAAAACCCATGAGTGACGAAGGAGAGAGACACAGGGAGCCATGGTCCTGGTTTAGGGCGAGGGTGCCTATGGTTTCCCCAGGCACTAGTGTGCCGCTCTCTGCCTGAGTGGGGGACACCCAGGGCGCAGGGGGAGTGTGAGCTGTGGGTCTGACAGAGCAGGGCACCTCTTCGCCCCTACGTGCTGGGAAACCGAGGGGACGGCAGAGTCTTGCAGTGGAGCGGGCAACAAACCAGCCCTCATCTCAGGGGCTCTCTGTGCCCACCTCTCCCAGCGCCCTTGCTGCTGTTGTATACAGGTCAGCTCCGGGGGAGGGAGACGTGTAAAACTGGGATTTGGTGACATGGAGACGTAGTCGCCAAGTTTCCTTTCCGGTAGTTACTTTGAGATCATGTGTCTGGTGTGTGCGTGTGGTGGGGGGAGGGAGATGGTAGAGTGGGAGAGGACACAGATTCCTTCCCCACACGGTCCCTGCCTGAGGGCACAGATGTCAATGGGCCTGAGCAGGTGAAGCTACCTCAAGGGTCCCAGCTGGCAGCCGGTCCCACTCTCTGGACCCTTCAAGGCCTGTCCCCGAAAGCCTGCCCTACCCTGATTCAGACATTCAGTCCACCCTGGGGAACCCCTGGTTCCGTGGCTCAGGCTCCCCTGAGCCCAGTGTGTGCAGGGTAGGGTTTTGGGGCCAAGGGTGCTGCTTCCGGAGAGAGTCTCCTACGTGGGGAAAGAAAGAGAAACTTGCAGCTTGTGTGTTATTTGTGTAGCAAACTCCACTCTGAGTGGGCCCTGACTGTGTCTGGTGGGTGAGAGTGTGCAGCCACCCTTCCCAAGGGGGGTTTGTGTGGCTAGAGAACTACTGAGGGCCTCTGTGTGGAGTGACTGTGTCATCAGTGGACCCGAGAGGTGTTGAAGAGCAGATAGGAAGTGTGGGGCTCGGGAAGGGAGAGGGGAGAGGCCATGCTGGGCCAGAGGGTTGACATTCATTCAAGCAGCACCCTCGGCCCCAAACCCTACCCTGTATGCACTGGGCTCAGGGCAGCCTGAGCCATAGAACTAGATCCCTCAGGGTAGACTGAATATCTGGGCATTGCTGGAACATTTTTCCGTCCTGATGAATGATTTCTGTGGGATGGCTTGGGATTGAGGGACCTGTCCACCAATCACAATGGGCTTCAAGTTGCTGAACTGTTCTTTCTCAGGGATGAACCCAGGAAAGACGGCATTTTCTTTTATGGCCTGGCCTTCATCTTCTAGGCCATTTGATAATTCCTCTCTGCTCCCCCACCCCTAGCCTCCTTCTGGGTACACCTAGGCACAGCCCAGTCTTCTAGGCTGTCATGTCTAAATTGGAGGGAACCCAGAAGATCCTGTTCTGTCTTCTTCCTGGACATACAGGGAAATGGAGCTAGAGACAGTAAAAGAGACTTTTCTGAGGTCACATAGCACATCCATTGCTGGCAGAACTGGCACCAGCTCCCAGATGGTATGTGCCTGTGTTTCTTTCTCTGCTCCCCCAAGACCAGGAGTAAAAACAGCCACCAACACTGTCCGAAGGCCTCGATGCATTCATCGTGCTTTCACTTCCATTATTTCACTGCGCTAGGTAGGCCAAGCAGCCTCCCCGTCTGCAGCTGAGGGCGCTGAGGCGCGGGGGGCTGATGGGTTTCGCTTGGTCACACGGCAGACCCAAACTCAAGCCTCCACTCCGTTGAGTGGTCAGGAAGCTTCCCTCCCCGGGGCCTGCTGGGGTCTCCCCACAGACTTGTGGCCAGGCCCCTGCCCCTCCAGTCTTGAGGGCTGGGGTGGACAGAGCTTCAGCAGAACTTCAGGGATCTGGGGGTGCAGGACTGGCTGTGGGTCTTAGGGTACGGTACAGTCCATATTGCTGTACTGGTTGTCTCCTTTACATCTACAACCTCCTCTTTGCTTTACATTCCTGCTGAATAATCCTCCTTGACAATTGTGTTGTCTCTCTTTCATTTTTTTTAATTTTAATTTTTTATCTTTTGGCTGTCCTGCACTCGTGTGCAGTGTGTGGGATCTTAGTTCCCTAACTAGGGATTGAACCTGAGCCCCCTGCCTAGGCAGCTTGGAGTCTTACCTACTGAATCACCAGGGAAGTCCCTTGTTGTCTCTCTTTTATTTAAACCCACACACTTAATTTCCTTTATTATGAAAAATTCCAATATATACAAAACTGAAGAGAAACATGTAACAGATCTCCACCTACCCATTACCTAGCTGTGGATACTAGTCCAATCCTGTTTCTGCTTTTCCTTTCTCTGTTAACGTCCATACCTCTGGTCTGAAACTATGTTAGTGATAGCGTAATTAGTAAGTAAATCCTAGACACTGTATTACTTCATCCTTAAGTAGTTATCTGTGCACCTCTAAAAATGGGTTTTTAAAAAGAAACGCAATACCATTAGCAAACCTGAAAAGAAATTCTTAAATATCATAAAATTTCCCTGATTGTTTTGTATGCTTGCGCGCGCTCCAGTTTTGCAATCCTCACGCTTTCAATCCGTCCTGACGGACTGCTTCGGACACTTTGTGGGTTGGAGCTGTTGGAAGGGGACAGTGGCCTCTCACCATTTCCCTTGAGGCCTCCTCTTGGATCGGGCCTCCGGGGCCCCAGGGTGGGGTGGAGGAGACCGAGGACACGCGGCCCCCAGTTCGGCACCCGGGTCTGTGAACTTAGGCTCCAGTGATCTGGGAAGTCGGCGGCCATTTCCTTCTGCTACTGGCTTCTGAAAAGTAAGACGGGCTCAGAAAACAGCTCCCTTTCTGTCCTCCTGCCCTGGCAGACTGGCTTGTCCCTCCATGGTTTCCAGTGATCTGTCAGTCACCACCACATCACCCACGACTTTCTTCCTTTTTGAAAAATCCTTCCAGCAGGCCCACCCACAGCCCTGTAGCCTTTCGCCTTGGGGCTGACTCACTCCCTCCCTCCCAGATTCTTCCTCTCCTACCCACCCTAGACCCACCCCGCAGTGTGGACTGGACACACAGTCATGCGCTCCTCCACGGCAGGAATGGGATGGGGAGAGGGCTGGGGGTGGTTCTGGGGTCCAGAGACTGAGCCAGGCGGCTCAGATGGGACTGGGAGGGGAAATGGACAATAGGAAGATGGACTGGCCGACTGGAGGGTTTGGAGTTCAAGTTTATGAGTTTGTGGTCTGATAAGCGCACTCATGTTGCCCGGCCTCGTGTTGTTTCTGGGAGGCAGCCTGTCTGATAGTCAATGGTAGACATTCTCAGCAGAGGAAGAGCTAGGCGGCTGTCTCTGTGTGTGGGTGTGTGGGTGTGCAGTAATTGCCGGCAATCCCCACTTTTCTGGGTGTGATTAGTTGATTATTATAATTAAGATAACTCCATTGTTAAGCAGCTCTATTTGTATTTGTGTATGTATGTGCAAGGTTAGGGCTTGGTAAAACAATTTCAGTCCCGCATTATCCTTGATCGCAGGCCTCAGCCCTTTGGTGTTCTCTTCTCTACATTCCAACTCCAAGAACTTTTTAGATCTTTAAAAAGTATTTTTAGCTTTAAGCCTGCTTTAATTTGGGCCGATGGGCTTCATTTCTCGTGGGATAGGTGAAAATGGTTTTGCTTTTTCTCTTCCCCTGTTTGCTGGTGGCCGTCTGATTTCTGTTCAATGGATCCGAGGTTAGTGGGAGGAGGCCCTCCCGTGATGCTCAGGTGCGTTTTGCATTTGGATCCCTAAAGACATTGCCGGAAGATGCTCCTCAGACTTCCCTGGCAGTCCAGTAGTTAAGACTCCAAACTTCCACTGCAGGGATCATGGGGGTTTGATCCCTGGTTGGGGAAAATCCCCACTCCCCGTGGAGCATGGCAAAAAAAAAAAAAAACCCTCCTCAAAAGTGGTTTCAATTTACACCCCCACAGATAGTGGAGGAAAGGACCGATTATCCTGCAGGTTCGATAGCAATTAGGTATTATCAATTTTGAAACATTTTGGGAACATGCCTGATGAAAGTGTTAGTCATTCAGTCATGTCCAACTCTTTGCAACCCCATGAACTGTAGCCCACCAGGCTCCTCTGTTTATGGGATTTTCCAGGCAAGAATACTGGAGTGGGTTGCCGTTTCCTTCTCCAGGGGATCTTCTCGAGCGGGGAATCAAACCCAACTCTCTTGCATTGCAGGCAGATTCTTTACCGTCTGAGCCACCAGGGAAGCCCAGACTGATAAAAACCATCTCCTTTACATTTGTGCCTAATAACTGCGAATTGGAGCATTGTCGGAAGTGTTCAGGATGGGGAAGGGGTACAATGACTCGGCGAATCATTTCAAGGTGGATGGTCCTTAAGGAGTGGTGAGCTGTCTTTTCTAGGGCCTCAGATTGGCACCAGACTCCCTTTTCCTTCTCAGCAAAGCGTCATGTAAATCAAGGGCTATTTTGGAATCCCAGCTGGTGGTGAGTCTAGATTTTTAGGGTGAAGTTGAGACCTCCCTTCTCCTCTCCCTCTCCCCTACCCTGCCCCAGTCTTCTTGTGTCTCCTGCTTTTCCCTCTACTAGTAAGAAGCAGGAGGAGACGGTGGAGACTATAGCATGTGCCCGCCATCGGGAGACTCCAGCTCTGTGCTTCCACCAAGAAGCCATCACCAAACTTCTCTGAGCCTCATTTTCTTCAGATATAAAATTGGAAAAAAAACATGTTGTACCTCAAAGGACTTTTTCAGTGAACTGGCTGCTGCATAAGTAGAGGCACAATGAATAAGTTCCCTTCTCTCTCTTTATTACTACATGTCTGGATAGGAACTGGGTACAATATAGGAGGCATGAATGACCTGACCACTGTTGCAAAATGAGTTAGTGGTAGCGATGGGTTGAAAATATTCTCTCACTCTCGATTGCTCAAAGCCTCATCCCTAACTTTGATTTCTCCAGTTGACTGGCACGCTAAGCTCCTGGGACCCAAGGCCTCAAACCGGAACTCTGGACTCTTGCTTGTGGTTCTTCAGCCAGGCCAGAGTGTTTTGATCATTCTGGGCCTGGGAGAAGGTGGGATGAGGGTGGGAAAGGGGAGACAGTGAGCTGAGTTGCACATCTTTCAAACTTCTTAACGGCTCTGAGAGGAAAAATGGACAGGAATTGTTATCTCCATTTATAGGTGAAGAAAGTGAGGTTTGGTTTAGGAATTAACTTATCCAAGGCCATAGGGCCAGTAAATCTCTTTTTTCTCAGCCCAGGAGAGTCTGGGGAAGGCAGGAATGTGACAGTACTCTCCCGGGAGATCTTTCCAAGGTTATTAGGGATGTTGCTCTAGGACCCTCTGGGGACTGTGTGTGTGTGTGTGTGTGTGTGTGTGCACGCGCATGAACGTGCATGCTCAGTTGTGTCCAGTTCTTTGCGATCCTATGGACTGTAGACTGGGATCCACCTGAAAGTGTTCTTTGGCCCCTGGAACTCAATCCCCCAGGTTTCCTGACTCATGGACCAGTGCCTTTCTTCCCACCCTGCAGGGCTTCTTGTAGGAGGAGGAGAGAAGTGTGTGTGGGAATGAAAAGCAATTCTGATGAGGGTTTGACTCTGCCATCTTAAAAAGTCTGCTCTTCCTCCTTGAGTTAGAAGAGACAGGCTAAGCCGGAGAGGCGGTGGTGATGGTAGAGGTGCTGGTTGTAGTGATGGTGGTGATGGGAGTTGTGATCATTGAGGTGTTCCTTATAGTGATGCTGGTGATGGTGGAGGTGTTGGTTGTAGTAATGGTGATGTTGATAGTGGAGGTATTGGTTGTAATGATGGTGGTGGTGGTGGAGGTGCTGGTTGTACTGATGTGGTGTTGGGGTTGGGGGAGTGATAGTGGAGGTAATGATCGTAGTGGTGGTAGTAATGGTGATGGTGATGCTGGAGGTGCTGGTTGTAGTGATGTTGGTGATGGGGTGGTGATGGTGGAGGTGATGGAGATGGTTGTGTACGGCAGTGCTTAGTCCTCTGAACCTGTTACTCAGCACAATAGCACAGCATCCCAAATCCAACTTCCTCCACTTTTCCTGGGAACCAGGACTTTGATCATGAGAACTGTGCTCAATAGAGTCCCTCATCCAGGTGGATAGAAAGCTCAGGCTAGGACTTCAGCTACTTCTCTGAAGACCCAGGCCTGGAGCAGGTGGCACTGCAGACGTCAGGCCCAGGAGGACGGGGTAGGGAAAGCCTGCGGGTGTCCGCTCTGGGGCTAGGTGTGTGTTAGCACCGTGAGAGCCGCAGCGAGAGGATGGATGACAGTCTGAGGCCAGACCAGGGTTGGGGGAACTCAGAGATGAAGACCTACTAGGAACAGCCTGTGCTGGGGCTGGCTTGTGGCTTTGCTCCCCTCCAGGGAGCAAACTAAGGCTAGAGACGGGTGTGCAGCTAATGTTAGCAACTGACACTCAAAAAGAAAAAAAATTTTATGAAGAAGGAAATGGCAACCCACTCCAGTAATCTTGCCTGGAAAACACCATGGACAGAGGAGCCTGGCAGGCTACAGTCCATGGGATCACAAGAGTCAGACACGACTTAGTGACTAAACCATCCACCACTACAAAGTGAAAATATGCCTAAAGATAATATGTGAAAAGGATATTTGCCATATACTAGCTAGTTTTTTGGTGGGAGGGTGGGAGTCAAGGAAGACTTGGGGTTATTTTTTCATCAACTTCCATTTTATACTTATTTATAATGGTCATTATTTTTACTAATACTGTAAAACTATGAAAATGAATAAAATACTAAAAGTTTCATATAAAAAAAAAGAAAAAAAATTTTAAAAGCCCTGCTTCCTAGTGTTTGCTGATTTCCATGGTAAATACCCCTATAATGGCTGCTTGCAAGCTGCCCACATGTTATCACTGAACTTGGAGTTGGGAAGAGACGTGAGGCGGCAAATATTACCTAGTATATCTCCACTATACCGATAAACAATCTCAAGAGCAGAGATAATAGTAGAGTGTAGTAAAAAATATTGAGAAGTGATTTTTTTGAGTATTTATTACCTTGACTTGTAATATATTTCATGGCAGTTTATATGATTTAATTTTTATTGATATTTATTTTTGGTTGTGCTGGGTCTTCATTGCTGCACGGGCTTTCTCTAGTTGCCACCAGCGGGGACTGCTTCTCTAATTTCGGTAAGCAGCTTCTCATTGCAATGACTTCCCTTGTTGTGGAGCTCAGGCTCTAGAGCTCGAAGGACTTAATAGTTGTGGCTCATGGGCTTAATTGCCCTATGGCATGTGGAATCTTCCCCGACCAGGGATCGAACCATGTCCCCTGCATTGGCAGGTGGATTCTTAACCACTGGACCACCAGGGAAGTCCTGATTTAATTTTTAATTGTTGCTAACACCTGGCTGGCAGACTTCCTGGACTTCCCCAGCTGGCTCTGGTGAGGACGGGAGCCGGCTCCAGCACACCGCTGATGGGCCTCCTTTGCATAGGGAACGGCCGTCTGGGGGACTGGGGACTGATGATATTGGTGGGTCTCTCTGTTCTCCCCAGGCGGATGTTCCCATTCCTGTCATTTACTGTGGCTGGCCTGGAGCCCAACAGCCATTACCGGATGTATGTGGACGTGGTCTTGGTGGACCAGCACCACTGGCGTTATCAGAGCGGCAAGTGGGTGCAATGTGGAAAGGCCGAGGGCAGCATGCCAGGTACGTGCCTCCTTGGGAACCGAGGGCATGATTTTTCTCTAAGACTGTGCGCCCCCTGGTGGAGCCAAGAGGAACCCCCAACCCCCTGCCTCTGACTCCTAGGATTTAGTTCTCTAGTTCCACCCCACCCCATCCACTCCACCCAACCCCATCCCTTCCCCTCCCACTTCTCACTTTCATTCTGTCATCTCTTCTACTTTGCTCTATCCTGTCTTCAGCTCGGTCCTCTGCCCACACCTCCCCCATCCTGCCCCCGCTGTCCTCCCCCTCCTTCCTTCTTGCCGCGCCTCTCGGAACAGGCAAAGGAAGCCCCACATGACCAGGGACCTGGTCCCAGGGGCTGCATGCCAAAAAGATTAACTGTCCACAGGGAACCGCCAGTATGTCCATCCAGATTCCCCCAACACCGGAGCCCACTGGATGCGCCAGGAGGTGTCATTCGGGAAACTAAAGCTCACGAACAACAAGGGGGCTTCCAACAATGCGACCCAGGTGGGACGCCTCCCCTCGGGAAAGCCCCCCACCTTTCCCTGTCCCTGAGGCCACAGTGGGTCCTGCAGGCTGATTCTGTTCTATGAGAGTGACTTCTCTCCCTCTCTGACTCTGGTTCTTTTCCACCCACTTTGAGAGGAAGCTGAATCTCAAGGCAGACAGGGGTCACATTCAGGCCAACGTGGGCCAACCCAGCCTGGGGGTTTCTTCACCAAATCCCGGCTGTGCTCGCTAGTATTGGGTACAGAGTCAGTACTGGTGGTCTTAGGGAGCGGGTGCAGAGTTTCTTTGAGTTGAGCAAGCCTATTAAAGGTGCCCTTATTCCCTGAGAAGCCCTGTTTGTGCTAATACTTTGGTCACAGTGGACATCTGGAGATAGGAAAGGAGGCAAGAGAATAGCACTGGTGCCCTGAGGAGGTTCAGGACGGAGGTTGGAGACTTGGGAAAAGTTACATGTTGGCAGGGCAGAAGAATGGTCACAATGACTTCAGGGCCCTTTGTGGCTTGGCCATAGGGTGGACCATAGGTGGGGTGGGGGAGGGGAGGGTTCCTTTGCACTCCCTCCTCCCACGCTCACAGCCGTCTCACCCCCCTCAGATGATCGTGCTTCAGTCCCTCCATAAATACCAGCCCCGGCTGCACATTGTCGAAGTCAACGATGGAGAGCCGGAGGCGGCCTGCAACACGCACGTCTTCACTTTCCAAGAAACCCAGTTCATCGCCGTGACCGCCTACCAGAATGCCGAGGTGAGGGCTGCCTGGGCGAGGGTAGGCTGAGCCTGAGTGGGTTGGGTGGGAAGAAGGGAAGAACAGGGCCCCTTGACTTCTTGGGAGTGAATTTGGAAGTTCCTCAGCCTCAGACTCAGCACTCAGATGACTCTGTTTCCCTTCTCTCTAGATTACTCAGCTGAAAATTGATAATAACCCTTTTGCCAAAGGATTCCGGGAGAACTTTGAGTCGTAAGTGCCCCTGGGTTCAACTCGTGTTGACAGAGGCCTTCCTTGTCTGTCTGGGACTGGGACTCCAGACAAGTGCTCAGTCCCCTCTCTGCCTCTGCGGTGGGGAAGTGTGCGGTGGGTGCAAAAGGCAGCGGGCAGGTCAGGAAGGAGGTATGGGGAGGGTCGTGCAGCAGGCAGGCTCCTAACTGACCAGTTCTACTCATGACCCCCTGTCTTTTGCCCCCTGTTTTTTTTTAAAGCATGTATGCATCCGTTGACACCAGCGTCCCCTCCCCGCCTGGACCCAACTGTCAACTGCTTGGGGGAGACCATTATTCTCCTCTCCTCCCCAACCAGTATCCCATCTCCAGCCGTTTCTACCCCGACCTTCCTGGCCAGGCCAAGGATGTGGTTCCCCAGACTTACTGGCTGGGAGCCCCCCGGGACCACAGCTATGAGGCCGAGTTTCGAGCTGTCAGCATGAAGCCTGCATTCCTGCCCTCCGCGCCCGGGCCCACCATGTCCTACTACCGAAGCCAGGAAGTCCTGGCACCTGGAGCGGGCTGGCCTGTGGCCCCCCAGTACCCTCCCAAGGTGGGCCCAGCCAACTGGTTCCGCTCCATGCGAACTCTGCCCATGGAACCTGGCCCTGGAGCCTCAGAGGGGCGGGGGCCAGAGGAGCAGGGCTCCCCCTCCCTGTGGACTGATATCACCCCACTCCGGCCAGAGTCCAGCAACTCGGGACTGGGCGAAGGAGACTCTAAGAGGAGGCGTGTGTCCCCCTATCCTTCCAGTGGTGACAGCTCCTCCCCTGCAGGGGCCCCTTCTCCTTTCGATAAGGACACTGAAGCCCAGTTTTATAACTATTTTCCCAATTGAGCAGATGACGTGAAAGGAACAGGAAGAATGTCGTTAGGTTGGTGACACCAACCACACCACAAACTCAGGACTGAGCCGTCCCCAGCCTTTTCTGTCCCCAGCCTTTTGTAGTTGGTTGAGGAAGAGGGGGGCCAAGAAGGATTCTGAGGTTCACCTGCTGTCTCCTGGCCCACAGGGAAACCTGCGAGGACTGTCCTCTGCCCCTTCCTCTGCCCCAACTACAGTCATATACCTGGTGCTGCTTCTGGCTGTGGGTTCCCAGCTGGAGAACATAAAATGGACCACGGAAGGTCTGGGACACAAAAGAGTTTCCTCTCTTCTGCGGGTTGGGGTTGGGGGTGGGGATATCAGGGTCAAGTGGGATGGCCCGGCTGGAGACTCAGATCTCTCACTCTGTAGAGTAACTGTCAGCATTTCCATTTGTGTGTGTGTTAATCCCTGATATGGAAATAAAGACATGTGGATTTTGTAAGTCAGCTAGCCAGGGTCAGGGAGAGGACCCGAGTGACTTTGAACAACTGGCCTGAGCCCCACCCTCAGTGGAGTCCCGGGGAAGGGGCTGGCAAGGGGGTGGGGATTGTGCATGACTCAAGAAGCAAAGTCTTGAGATTTCCCAAGTGGCTCGTGGTGAAGAATCTGCCTGACAGTGCAGAAGACATGGGTTTAATCCTTGATCCAGGAAGATCCCATATGCCATGGAGCAACTAAGCCCCTGCACCACAACTATTGAGCCTGTGTTCTGGAGCCCGGGAGCTGAAAATACTGAGCCCATGTGCCGCAACTACTGAAGCCAGTGAGCCCTAGAGCCTGTGCTCTGAAACAAAAGACGCCTCCTCAACGAGAAACCCACATACCACAGCTAGAGAGTAGCCCCGCAAGTAGAGAAAAGCTCCGCACAGCATTGAAGACCCAGCACAGCCAAAAATAAATAAATAAAATAATTTTTTTTATTTTAAAAAGGAAGCACTGACTTGCCAAGGGGACAGGGGGTTGTATGTAAGGATGCATTTTTCTTTTTTGGGGAACAGGGGAGGCTATTTATTGTACAGAGAGTGGTGTCCAGATATAGTACTTTTGTCTTCATCACTTTCTGGAAATAAACGCAAAACTGTCAAGCGTGTCCTGCTTTGGTACCTGGATGGGGGGACACAGGTGGGGACTCTACTGGGAACTGCAGCTGTATCCGAACTGTTCTCTCTGCTCTAGAACAGAACTTGAAATTCCGAAGACCCTCCTAGAAACTAGAGGTGATTTCATTCAGGGGATAAACTGAATTAGAGCAATTCTACATGTCCTGCCTTGGTGCTCAGGTTGACGGCTGATGCCACCTCTTAAGGTACCTTGGGATACCCTGACTGTAGAGCAGGGTGCGAGGGCAAGACCAGAGGATGGGGGCTCTGCAGAAAAAGATGACACTTGATTTTTCCGTGCATTTCTGGCAGCTTGGGATCTCCATCTTCATCTTGGGATTGTTCAAAGATTGAGGAGTAAACGTAAATAGGACCACATGAAATTGCTGTTTTCGCAGGTCAAGAACAGCCAAATATTGGCAGTTTCATTTTATACAACCTAGTATATGTAATGAGTTTAGAACAGTGCCAGAAAAATAGTAAGCCCTCAAGGCATGGACAGAGGAGCCTGGTGGGCTGCAGTCCATGGGGTCGCTAAGTTGGACACGGCTGAGCAACTTCACTTTCACTTTTCACTTTCATGCATTGGAGAAGGAAAGGGCAACCCACTCCAGTGTTCTTGCCTGGAGAGTCCCAGGGACAGGGGAGCCTGGTGGGCTTCCATCTATGGGGTCGCACAGAGTTGGACACGACTGATGCGACTTAGCAGCAGCAACAGCAGTGTATGTAATGAGTTTAGAACAGTGCCAGAAAAGTAGTAAGCCCTCAAGGTGTAAACTATTGTTATTGTCAATATTATCGTCCTCTAGCTGGTTTTCTCTCTCCTTGCACACGTACTGAGTTGTGGTTGTAAAATGATACATGCTTCTTTTAAAGAATTAAAGCATTGTGGAAAAGTATGAAGACAACAATAAATTATCTTAAATCTTACCACCCATGAATAATTATCACCAACAATAGATGGATTGGATAGACAGAAATATATTTATGATATTGGAATCATACTGAAAATGCTTTTTTTTCTTAATGAAAACTATTGAATTTTCATTAACAGAAGTTAATGATAATGATAATAACAACCCACCAAGCAAACCATCAAGAACTCCCAAACTCTCAAATGAGTGAAGACAATTGCTGAACTCAAAATAAGTCTTCCTTCAAGATGAGAAATATTTCCTGAAAGAGCATGCAAAGGTTAAAAAAGGAGCTTATGGGAAACAGTAAAAGGTCAGAGTTACTATATTTGCCTCACCCCAGTCCAGAGTATACCCAATTCTAATGTGGGAACAATGTTACAGGCTTTGGGGTGTTGTTCCAGTTCTGTTTAGAGCCTGGAAAATTTTGCTTGTTTCATAGTTCACATTGACTCTTTTACTGGTTTCTGCCCAGAGGTAATTTTCATCATCAGTCAGAAGAAGGAAAAGATAAGGAGACAGTCATATACTTGGTTCCATCTTCTTTGGATTTGGAAGTGCATCTTTTTAAAATGACATGAGGAAGTCAGCCATACTGCACTCTGTGAATACAGATTAATTCTCCACTTGCCCTACCCCTTGCCTCTCACTCTTTGGAGTTAATGATATTAAGCTGAGCTTATTTCTTTTCTTGGGAACTCTGGTGGGTAGTTACAAGACTTTTCTCCCTCACTCTTTTTAAATGGTTTTGGTTTGCTTTGTCAGACATGAAGTGAAAGGAGTTGTGATCAGGTCATAGTCTTCTGTCTTCTTCTAGAAGTCTGGTTACAGATGTTTTGATGCTTTGTTATTTGACTCACAAAAGTTCATTACTAGTATTTCTTCACTGTTAGATGAACCTTCCCAAATATTATATATTTTCCAAAATATATTTATTGATTTTACTGAATATATATGAATTCACATACACAGAGTTTTTAGTCAATGTAATGCATTTTACCTTATCAGTCTGACTACCCTGGTGATCCAGTGGTTAGGACTCCACACTTCCAATGCAGGGGGCTTGGGTTCAATCCCTGGTTGGGGAGCTAAGACCCCCACATGCCATGCATAATATATGAGAGCTGAACGTGACTGAGGATGCACAATCACACATATATATGGTGGTGGGAGTTAGGCCCTAAGTAGTGTCCAACTTCTTGCGACCCCAAGGACTGTGGCCCACCAGGCTCCTCTGTCCATGGGGTTTCCCAGGCAAGAATACTGGAGTAGGTTGCCATTTCCTTCTGCAGGGGATCTTACTGAGCCAGGGATCGAACTCACATCTCCTGCGTCTCCTGCTTGGCAGGCAGATTCTTTACCACAGTACCACCTGGGAAGCCCTATGTATATTGTTGTTGAGTCACTAAGTAATGTTCGACTCTTTGTGACCCCATGACCTGCAGCACACCAGGCTTCCCTGTCCTTCACTATCTCCCAGAGTTTCCTCAAATTCGTGCCCATTGAGTCAGTGATGCTATCTAACCATCTCATCCTCTGCAGCTCTCTTCTCCTTTTGTCATCAGTCTTTCCCAGCATCAAGGTCTTTTCCAATGAGTCAGCTCTTTGCATCAGGTGACCAAAGTATTGGAGCTTCAGCTTCAGCATCAGTCCTTCCAGTGAATATTCAGGATTGATTTCCTAAGGTTGACTGATTTGATTTCCTTGTAGTCCAAGGGACTCTCAAGAGTCTTTTCCAGCACCACAGTTCAAAAGCATCAATTCTTTGGTGCTCAGCTTTCTCTTTGGTCCAACTTTCACATCCGTATGTGACTCCTGGAAAAACCATAGCTTTGACTATACGGACCTTTGTCAGCAAAGTGATATCTTTGAATATACTCTAGGTATGTCAAAGCTTTCCTTCCAAGGAAATCTTTAAATTTCATGGCTGCCGTCACTGTCTGCAGTGATTTTGAAGCTCAATAAAACAAAATCTGTCACTGCTTCCACTTTTTCCCCTTATATGTGCATGAAGTGATGGGATCAGATGCTATGATAACCAGCTTTTTCATTCTCCTCTTTCAGCCTCATCAAGAGGCTCTTCAGTTTATCTTCACCTTCTGCCATTAGAGTGATGTCATCTGTATATCTGAGGTTGTTGATATTTCTCCTAGCAATCTTTATTCCAGCTTGTGATTCATCCAGCCCAGCATTTCACATGATGTGTGTGTGTATGTGTGTGTGTGTGTGTGTGTGTGTGTGTATATATGTATGTATGTATGCACGTGTGCTAAGTTGCTTCAGTCGTGTCCAACTCTGTGCGACCCTATGAACTGTAGCCCACCAGGCTTCTTTGTCCATGGGATTCTCCAGGCAAAAATACTGGAATAGATTGCCATGCCCTCCTCCAGGGGATCTTCCCAACCCAGGGATGGAACCCGCATCTCCTGCATTGACAGGCGGGTTCTTTACCACTAGCGCCACCTGGGAAGCCTCTATTAATTTGCTAATTTTTGCTGTGTTTTTATTTGATTTCATCTAGTAAGTTTTCTTTTTTCTTTTTTTTTCTTTTTTTAAATTTTTATTTATTTTTTTTAGTAAGTTTTCTTTTTTAGTTGATAATGTTTTAGTTTCATTTTTGTTGTAGTTATGTCTCTCTTAAGCAGCAACCTAACAAATTTAAAAATAATCTTTTTATAATTTTATTTTAAATGTTTGTTTATTTTTGGCTATGCTGGATCTTCATTGCTGCATGGGCTTTTCTCTAGTTGGGGTGAGTGGGGGCGACTCTGAAGTTGCAGTTCAAGGGCTTCTCATTGTAGTAGCTTCTCTTGTTGCAGACCACAGGCTCTAGGGCTTGTGGGCTTCTGTAGTTGTGGCTCCCAGGCTTTAGAGAACAGGCTCAGTGGTTGTGGCCCACGGGCTTAGTTGCTCTGAGGCATATGGGATCTTCCTGGATCAGGGATCCAACCCATGTCTCCTGCATTAACAAGTGGATTCTTTACCACTGAACCACCAGAGAAGCCTATAAAATCAAATTTTAGGACTCAAAATATTTTCTATTTATTTATAAATATAATGATCACATTAACTCACCACACAACTTAAGGACTAAAACACTAATAACATCATAGCTAGCTATATATTACCCCATCCTATCTCCTGTCTTTTCCTTATAGATAACCAGAACCTTGAATCTTGGGCTTCCCTGGTGGCTCAGTGGTAAAGAATCTGCCTGCAAGGCAGGAGACCAGGGTTCGATCCTTGGTTTGGGAAGGTCCCATGGAGGAGGGCATGGAAACCCATTCTAGTACTCTTGCCTGGAGAATTCCATGGGCAGAGGAGCCTGGAGGACTACAGTCCATAGGGTTGCACAGTGTTGGACACAACTGAAGTGACTAAGCAGCTAGCAGCAACCTTGAATTTTATGTTCATCCTTTTCTTGCTTTTTAAAATTAACACTTTATATATCTAATTATTATGTTATTTAGCTTTTTGTTGTTTTGAACTTTATAATATGTATATGTATATATCTTTATATTATCTTTTTATGCAAGAACATGGAATATTTCTTCCTTCCTTTATTTATTTATTTAAAAATTTTTTGGCCATGCTACGGAACAAGTGGGATCTTAGTTCCTCAACCAGGGATCAAACCCTTGCCTTCTCCAGTGGAAGTACAAGGTCTTAGCCAGTGGACTGCCAGAAAAGTCCCTCTTTGTTTATTTAGATCTATCTAATACATCATTTACATCATTAAGATCTATCTCTCAGTAAAGCTTTATAATTTCTAAGTATAGATTTGAATATCTTTTATTAGATTTAGTCTTAGGTATTAAGTTTTTTTCTCTGTAAAAAGCATCTTTTAAAAATATATATTTCCTAATTGTTACTGGTATGTAGAATTATAATTAATCTTTGTATGCTGATGATAAGATCCAGCCATCTTGCTAAGCTCATGATTTTTTAGTGGTTTTCTATAAATTCATTACTTTCTCTATGGGCAACCTGGTTATTTCAAATAATGAGAATGTTATTCTCCTTTCCCTCCTTTTGAATCATTATCCTTCTAATGTTTTCTTCTTATCCTATTGTACTGGCCAGAATTACAAGTGCTGGTTCCTTGCCTTCGGGAGAATGATTTCCCTCTATGTACTTCACTTTTCCCCTTAATGCTGGTTTGCTATTTCTGTTACCTAGTTCTCTCATTTTAGTGGTATCTCTAGACATTTTAGATACACGTTTAATCTAACAACTTAATGTTGAATGATATTCTGCCCTCCATTCTGGTCAATAAAACAATTTTAGATCACTGTTGTTCAGTCTAAGTCATGTCTGACTCTTTGTGAAAGTCGCTCAGTCGTGTTTGACTCTTTGTGACCCAATGGACTGTAGCCTGCAAGCCTCCTCTTTCCATGGAATTCTCCAGGCAAGCGTACTCCCTTCACCATGGAATCTTCCCAACCCAGGGATTGAACCCAGGTCTCCTGCATTGCGGACAGATTCTTTACTGTCTGAGCCACCAAGAAAGCTCTAACAATACTGGGGTGGGTAGCCTGTCTTCTCCAGGGGATCTCCCCAACCCAGGAATCAAACCAGGGTTTTCTGCAATGCAGGCAGAATCTTTACCAACTGAGCTACCAGGCAAGCCCGACTCTTTGCCACCCCACAAACTGCAGCACACCAAGCTTCCCTGTCCTTAACTATTTCCCGGAGTTTGCTCAGACTCATGTTTAGATCACTCCAGCTCTGCTCTTACCCCTCTAATTCACTATTGCTTTTGGCCCCCAACTTACTGGTTTTGAACATTTCATTGTGTAGTTTTCATTCCCCACAGATTAGACTCCTGTATTATTTTACTGAGACAGTACTTGTTTGGGCTTACTTTTATGTTACTATTCATCTTGCTCATTTTTCCTTTTAGCATTTCTACCTTTTTCTGGGATTATTTTCCTACTTCTTGAGCTAACTCCTTTATATGTTCTTTTAGAGAGAGTCTCTTTGTAAACTCCACATGTGCTTGTTTCTTATAAAAATGCTTGGTTTTACCTGCACTAATAAATGAGGTTTGCTGAGAAGATGATTTTAAATGCTTAGTAATTTTCTTCTTATCATTTAATACAAGTTATTCCACCGTTTTCTAGCTTCTGTAGCTGTTTGTGAAATCGGATGCTATTCTAATTGCTATTCTTTCATAGGTCATCTTTTTCTTTCTGCTTTCTAGATCTTCTATTTATGTTTGATGTCCAAAATATTCACTATAATGTTACAAGTTATAAATTCATTTTTCTTGCTCATATTTAGGATATTTTGTGCTTCCTGGATCTGTGCGCTCATGGTTTTCATCAGTTCTGAAAGTTCTCAGTCAACTATAATTTTCTAGTTAAAATACAGTTGATTTGTATTATTTCATTATCCCCTTAAATATTGCTTCATTCCATTCTCTTTAATTTCACCCTTTGGGACTTCAATCAGATAGATGTCAGACATTTTTATTCTATTATTATTCATGCCACACCACTCTCTTATTATATTTTTCCCTCGCCTTTCTTTGCTGAATTCTGGATAAATTACTGGGATATATTTTTAAGTTAAAGTCTACTTTCAACTATATCAAACATGCTGATTGATTAGCCCATCCATTGAGGGCTTTTTTTCCCCACAGTTTACAAAAGACTTTTCATAAGTATTTTATATCTCCATTGCTTTACTTCAAAGTTATACTTTGTGTTTTTATAGGTTCTATTTTTTCCAATCTGTACAATCCTGATGATTTTCTGTTTTATAATTTCCTTATAATTGCCTTTTTTGTTTCTGTAAACATTCTGTACACAGTCATTCTGTATTCTATATTTGAAATTTTCAACATCTGCTGTCTTGGTGGGGGTGGTGGTAGGGATAGTGACTAAATATGTTGTTTCCTCAGGTCCTCACTCATAGTGTGTTTGCCTTCTTGCACGCTTGATGGCCTTTGTAAGGTCATGTTTGACTTTTAAACCATGCAAATCTGATCAGACTAACTTGGGGAAACTTTCTTACACAGGTGTTGCCTCTCACTCAACAGATGTGGAACACCAAGTAGCAGCTGGACTTTTCTTTCCAGCAATAAAGTTCTATTTCTTGGCTAAGGGCTCCAAAAGAGTGAGACAGAAGCTTCCAGACCACTAAGAGCCAAGCCTGAGACTGGGACGGCGTCACTTACACTGCATTCTATTGGTTAAGACCAGAACTTGTACAAGAGGAAGGGGAACTATTTCTTCTCAGGGTGGGAAAGTAACATGTGGTGCCTAGTTGTTCTCTTGGAATCTTTCCTTCACCATCAGTCTGAGAACTCCTTTCTTGTCTCTCTGGTGTTGGATCTCCTGTTTCCTGGATCGCGTCTTTCCATTTCATTGTTTATTTTGTTATTTTACTGAAGGGCATTTTTTATTCTGAAGGAGTTTTATGATGCACAGGAGGTAAAACTAACAAGTTCAACATGTCTGAAAACATCTTTATTTCACTTGCATGTCTGGTTGGTGGCTTGGCTGGATATAAAAGCCTCAGTTGGGAATAATTTTCTCTCGAAATTGCCAAGGCATGTTTCCATTTTCTTTCAGTTTTCAGTATTGCTCTGAAGAAGTCTGATGCCATTTCAATTCATGATCCTTTGTGTTGGGTTTTTGGATCCTCTCTTTATCCCCAGGGTTTTGAACATTCTAGATTATATGTGTTGGTTGGAAGCCTTTTTTTGGTCTTTTATTCTGGGGCATTCAATGAGACTTACCAATTCAGAGACTCTGTTCTTCATTCTTAGAAAATTTCCCTTTTATCCATTCTTTTTTCGTTTCTCAATGTCTTAATCATATGGTAGATATCCAAGGTGATTCTCTAATTTTATTTCCTAACTTTGATCGTTTTTCTTTCTATTAGTATTTCAAGTGAGTTTCTAGTCTTTATCTTCTGATTCTGTTATTGACTTTAAATTTTCTCTTATCTTGTTTTGAATTCTACAAACTCTCTCTTGTCTTCCAAATGTTTTTATAGCACCCTATATTTCTCTTATGGGTAAAATATCTTTTTATATCGCTATGGAAGATGGAGTTTTTCCCCTTGCCTCTTGCAATGTATCTTTTTTTTTTCAAAACTCTTTTTCTGCTTATTTATTTTAGACTCTCTTTTTCATATGGGAGGCTTTGCTCAAATATTTAGTAATCCTTGACTGTGTTTGAGAACAAAGCACTATAAAGATAATAATTTTAGAAAGAAGCAGGCACTGAAGCTTACATGAAAGTGCTTGTGTGTTCATGTTTAGTAGCTAAGTCATGTCTGATTCTTGCAACGCCATGGACTGTAGCCCGCCAGGCTCCTTCTCTCCATGGGATTCTCCAGGCAAGAATACTGGAGTGGGTTGCCATGCCCTCCTCCAGGGGATCTTCCCAACCCAGGGATCGAACCCAGGTCTCCCACATTGCAGGTGGATTCTTTACCGTCTGAGCCACCAGGGAAGCCCTTCTTAAGGGTTATTGGTTGGTAAATCAGTTCACCCTTGTTGATTTTGTTTGAAGGCATTTCAGGTGTGGCTACATTTCAGTTTGTTGCTCCATCTTGCTTAATCAGATACTGGACTGCAAGGAGATCAAACCCGTCAATCGTAAAGGAAATCAGTCCCAAATATTCGTTGGAAGGACTGATGCTGAAGCTGAAGCTCCAGTACTTTGGCCACCTGATGTGAAGAACTGACTCACTGGAAAAGACCTTGATGTTGGGAAAGATTGAAGGCAGGAGGAGAAGACGACGACAGGACGACATGGCTGGATGGCATCACCGACTCAATGGA
Organism: Bos taurus; assembly: GCF_002263795.3. Lineage (NCBI taxonomy): Eukaryota > Metazoa > Chordata > Mammalia > Artiodactyla > Bovidae > Bos > Bos taurus. The sequence continues at coordinate 38,706,570 of NC_037346.1, read as the reverse complement.
CATGAGTTTGGGTAAACTCTGGGAGTTGGTGATGGGCAGGGAGGCCTGGCATGCTGCAGTCCATGGTGTCACAAAGAGTCGGACATGACTGAGTGACTGAACTTGGATTCCTCTATTTTCTATATTCCCAAAATTTGCTGAAATTTATTGTCTGCTTCCTTTACCTCTGTTGTTTCTGTGGTTTCATACATTAGGAAAATTCTTCTATTATCATTTTGGTAATCAATACAAAAATTTAATTTAAATATAGTTGATGTACAATATTATGTTAGTTTCAGATGTACTACAGAACAATTTGACATTTACATATATTATGAAATGATGGCCACAATAAGTCTAGTAACCATCTGCCCCTAAAGTTATTACAATATTATTGACCATATTTCTGTGCTGTATATTTCCATGATTTGTCTGATATGTAATTGGAGATTTCTGCCTTTTAATCTCCTTCATCTATTTTCTCCACTCTCTACCCTCTCCCTTCTGGCAACCATCTGTTTTTTTCTCTGCATCTGAATCTGTTTTTGCTTTGTTTTATTTTGTTTATTTTGCTTTTAGTTTCCACATATAAGTGAGATAATGTAACATTGTCTTTCTCTGTCTAATTTCACTTAGCATTGCTGCTGTTGTTGCTCAGTTGCTCAGTCATGTCCGACTCTTTGCTAACCCATGGACTTCAGCATGCCAGGCTTCCCTGTCCTTCACTATCTCCTGGAGCTTGTTCAAACTCATGCTTCCTGAGTCGATGATGCCATCCAACGATCTCATCCTCTCTTGTCCCCTTCTCCTCTCACCTTCAATCTTTCCCAGCATCAGGGTCTTTTCCAATGAGTCGGTTCTTCACATCAGGTGGCCAAACTATTTGAGTTTCAGCTTCAGCATCAGTCCTTCCAATGAATATTCAGGACTGATTTCCTTTATGATTGACTGGTTTGATCTCCTTGCAGTCCAAGGAACACTCAAGGGTCTTCTCTAACACCACAGTTCAAAAGCATCAATTCTTCAGTGCTCAGCTTTCTTTATGGCCCAACTCTCATATCCATATGTGACTACTGGAAAAACCATAGCTTGGACTAGATGGACCTTTGTCAGCAAAATAATGTCTGTTTTATAACATGCTGTCTAGTTTGGTCATAGTTTTTCTTCGAAGGAGCAAGAGTCTTTTAATTTCATGGTTGCAGTCACCATCTGCAGTGATTTTGGAGCCCAAGAAAAGAAAGTTTGCAATGTTTCCATTGTTTCCCTATCTATTTGCCATGAAGTGATGGGACCAGATGCCATGATCTTCATTTTTTGAATGTTGAGTATTAAGCCAGCTTTTCCACACTCCTCTTTCATTTTCATAAAAGGCTCATTTGTTCCTCTTCATTTTCTGCCATAAGGGTGGTGTCATATGCATATCTAAGGTTATTGATATTTCTCCCCGCAATCTTGATTCCAGCTTGTGCTTATTCCAGCCCAGCGTTTCTCATGCTGCACTCTGCATATAAGTTAAATAAGCAGGGTGACAATAGACAGTCTTGACCTACTCCTTTCCCCATTTGGAACCAGTCCGTCGTTGTTCCATGTCCAGTTCTAACTGTTGCTTCTTGATCGGCATACAGAGTTCTCAGGAGGCAGGTAAGTTGGTCTGGTATTTCCATCTCCTAAAGAATTTTCCAGAATAGCATTGAAACATGTATATTATCATATTTGAAACAGATCACCAGTCCAGGTTCGATGCATGAGACAGGGTGCTCAGGGCTGGTTCACTGGGATGACCCTGAGGGATGAGATGGTGGGAGAGATGGGAGGCAGGTTCAGGATGGTGAACACATGTACACCCTTGGCTGATTCATGTCAATGTATGGCAAAAACCACTACAATATTCTAAAGTAATTAGCCTCCAATTAAAATAATTAAATTTTTAAAAATTCATGTAGCAAAAAAAAGAAGAAAAAAGAATTTTCCACAGTTTGTTGTGGTCCACACAGTCAAAGGCTTTGGTGTAATCAATAGAGCAGAAATAGATGTTTTTCTGAACTCTCTTGCTTTTTCTATGATCCAACGGATGTTGGCAATTTGATCTCTGGTTCCTCTGCCTTTTCTAAATCCAGCCTGAACATCTGGAAGTTCTCGGTTCACATGCTGTTGAAGCTTAGCTTGGGGAATTTTGAACATTACTTTGCTAATGTATGAGATGAGTGCAACTGTGCAGTAGTTTGAGCATTCTTTGGCATTGCGTTTCTTTGGGACTGGAATGAAAACTGACCTTTTCCAGTCCTGTGGCCACTGCTGAGTTTTCCAAATTCGCTGGCATGTTGAGTGCAGCACTTTACCAGCATCATCTTTTAGGATTTGAAATAGCTCAACTGGAATTCCATCACCTCCACTAGCTTTGTTCGTAGTGATGCTTCCTTGTGAAGTCAAGGCCCACTTGACTTCACAGTCCAGGATGTCTGGCTGTAGGTGAGTGATCACATCGTCGTGGTTATCTGGGTCATTCCAATCTTTTTTGTATAGTTCTTCTGTATATTATTGCCACCTCTTCTTAATATCTTCTACTTCTGTTAGGTCCATACTATTTCTGTCCTTTATTGTATCCATCTTTGCATGAAATGTTCCCTTGATATCTCTAATTTTCTTGAAGAGATCTCTAGTCTTTTTCCATTCTATTGTTTTCCTCTATTTCTTTGCATTGATCACTGAGGAAGACTTTCTTATCTCTCCTTGCTATTCTTTGGAACTCTGAATTCAGATGGGTGTATCTTTCCTTTTCTCCTTTACCTTTAGCTTCTCTCCTTTTCTCAGCTATTTGTAAGGCCTCCTCAGACAACCATTTTGCCTTTTTGCATTTTTCTTGGCAATGGTCTTGATCACTGCCTCCTGTACATAGTTCTTCAGATACTCTGTCCATCAGATCTAATCCCTTGAATCTATTTGTCACTTCCACTGTATAATCATAAGGGATTTGATTTAGGTCATACCTGAATGGTCCAATGGTTTTCCCTACTTTCTTCAGTTTAAGTCTGAATTTTGCAATATCTGAGCCACAGTCAGCTACTGGTCTTGTTTTTGCTGATTGTATAGAGCTTTTCCATTTTTGGCTGCAAATAATATAATCAATCTGATTTCAGTATTGACCATCTGGTGATATCCATGTGTAGAGTTGTCTCTTGTGTTGTTGGAAGAGGGTGTTTGCTATGACCAGTGCGTACTCTTGGCAAAACTGTTAGCCTTTGCTCTGCTTCATTTTGTACTCTAAGACCAAACTTGCCTGTTACTCCAGTATCACTTAACTTCCTACTTTTGCATTCCAGTCCCCTATGATGAAAAGGACATCTTTTTTTGGTGTTAGTTCTAGAAGGTCTTGTAGGTCTTCATAGAACTGTTCAACTTCAGCTTCTTTGGCATTAGTGGTTGGGGCATAGACTTGGATTACTGTGATATTGAGTGGTTTGCCTTGGAAACAGAGATCATTGAGTCATTTTGGAGACTGTGCCCAAGTACTACATTTCAGACTCTCTTGTTAACTATGAGGGTTACTCCCTTTCTTCTAAGGGATTCTTGCCCACAGTAGTAGATATAATGGTCATCTGAATTAAATTCACCCATTCTGGTCCATTTTAGTTCACTGATTCCTAAAATGTCGATGCTCACTCTTGCCATTTCCTGTCTGACCACTTCCAATTTACCTTGATTCATGAACCTAACACCACCACTAAGGTCCGTCTAGTCAAGGCTATGGTTTTTCCAGTGGTCATGTATGGATGTGAGAGTTGGACTATAAAGAAAGCTGAGTGCAGAACAATTGATGCTTTTGAACTGTGGTGTTGGAGAAGACTCTTGAGAGTCCCTTGGACAGCAAGGAGATCCAACCAGTCCATCCTAAAGGAGATCAGTCCTGGGTGTTCATTGGAAGGACTGATGTTGAAGCTGAAACTCCAGTGCTTTGGCCACCTGATGCGAAGAGCTGACTCATTTGAAAAGACCCTGATGCTGGGAAAGATTGAGGGCAGGAGGAGAAGGGGATGACAGAGGATGAGATGGTTGGATGGCATCACTGACTCAATGGACATGAGTTTAGGTAAACTCCGAGAGCTTGTGATGGACATGGAGGCCTGGCGTGCTGTGGTTCATGGGGTCACAAAGAGTCAGACACGACTGAGTGACTGAGCTGAACTGAATGGACCTAACATTCCAGGTTTGTATGCAATATTGTTCTTTACAGCATCAGGCTTTACTAGTCACATCCACAACTGGGTGTTATTTTCACTTTGGCTCAGACTCTTCGTTAAATCTGGAGCTTTTTTCCAGTTGCATATTGGGCATCTACCAACCTGGGGAGTTCATCTTTCAGCGTCATATCTTTTTGCTTTTTCATATTGTTCATGGGCTTCTCAAGGCAAGAATACTGAAGTGGTTTGCCATTCCCTTCTCCAGTAGCCCAGGTTTTGTCAGAACTCTCCACCGTGACCCGTCCATCTTGGGTGGCCCTACACAGCATGGTTCATAGTTTCATTGAGTTAGACGGGGCTGTGATCCATGTGATCAGTTTGGTTAGTTTTCTGTGATTGTACTTTGATGTACTCTGTAGAAAAGTTAAATAAGCAGGGTGACAGTATACAGCCTTGACGTACTCCTTTCCCAATTTGGAACAGTCCATTGTTCTAGTTAGAACTGTCTGGTTCTAACTGTTGCTTCTTGTCCTGCATACAGGTTTCTCAAGATGCAGGTAAGGTGGTCTGGTATTCCCATCTCTTTAAGAATGTTCCACAGTTTGTTGTGATCCACACAGTCAAAGGATTTAGTGTAATCAATGAAGCAGAAGTAGGTGTTCTTCTGAAAAATTCCTGCTTTTTCTGTGATTCACCAGATGTTGGCAATTTGATTTCTGGTTCCTCTGCCTTTTCTAAATCCCGGTTGTTCATCTGTAAGTTCTCAGTTGTCATACTGTTCACTTAGCGTAATACCCTCTAGATCCATACGTGTTGTCAGAAATGTCAAGATTTCATTTTTAATGGTCAGATAATATTCCATTGCATAAATATACCACATCTTTATTCATTCATTTATTGATGGGCACTTAGATTGCTCCCATATCTTGGTTATTGTAAATAATGTTCCAATGAAAGTTGGCATGCATGTATCTTTTCAAATAAGTGTTGTTGCCTTCTTTGGGTAAATATCTAAAAATGAAATTGCTGAATCCTATGGAAGTTCAATTTTTAAAAGTTTTTAAAAGAGCCTCCCTACTGTTTTCCATAGTGACTGCACCAATTAACAATGTCACCAACAGTGCACAAGTTCTTTTTTCTCCACATCCTCACCAGCACTTGTTATTTATTGTCTTTTTGATGAAAGCCACTCTGACATGTGTGAGATAGTATCTCACTGTGGTTTTGATTTGCATTTCTCTGATGATTAGTGATCTTTTTATATCTGTTGGTTGTTTGTATGCCTTCTTTGGAAAAATGTCTATTCAAATCTCTGCCAAATTTAAAATTGGCTGTTTTATTGCTGTTGAGTTGTATGAGTTCTTTCCATATTTTGAGTATCATCAGATATATCATTTGTAAATATCTTTGCCCATTCAGTAGACTTCCTTTTTGTTTTGTTGATACTTTCCTTTGCTGTGCAAAAGCTTTTTAGTTTGGTGTAGTACCATTTGTTTATTTTTGCTTTTGTTTCTCTTGCCTGAGAAAACATATCCAAAAAGGCATTTCCAAGATAGATGTCAAAAAGCATACTGTCTATATTTTCTTTTTCTTAACAGCTTTATTGAATATAATTGAAGTAAAATAAATGGCACATATTTAAATTATACAGTTTGTAAAGTTTTGACATACATATATATCCATGAAACCATTACCACAATCAAGATAAAGAACACATCCATCATCCCCAAAAGTTCTCTTGTTCCTTTTTGTGGAGGGGAAGCTTTTTGTATATATATTTTTTTTAATTTATTTGTTTTTAATTAAAGGATAATTGTTTTATGATATTGTATCAGTTTCTGCCATACATCAGCGTGAATCAACCATTGGTATGTGTATGTCCCCTGCCTATGTTTTCTTCTAGGAGTTTTATGGTTTTTAGGTTTTATATTTAAGTCTTTAACCTATTTTGAGTTTGTTTTTGTATATGGTATGAAAAATTAGTCCAGTTTGATTCTTTTGCATGTTCAGTTTTCCCAACACCATTTATTCAGGAGGTTGTCTTTTCCCCATTGTATAGTCTTGTCTCCTTTGTCATATATTAATTGGCCATATAATTGCAGGTTTATTTCTGGACTCTCAAATCTATTCCCTTGATCTATGTGTGTGTGTGTGTTGTGCCAGTACCATACTTTTTTGATTACTGTAGTTTTGTAATATAGTTTGAAATCAGACAGCATGATACCTCTAACTTTGTTTTTCTTTCTCAATAGTGTCTTTTGTATTTCCATACAAATTTTAGAATTATTTATTCTAATTCTGTGAAAAACGTCATTGGTATTTTGATAGGACTTGCATTGAATCTAAGATTTCCTTGGGGAGTGGCATTTTAGCAATATTAATTCTTCCAGTTCATAAACATGATTTATCTTTCCACTTGTTTGTATAGTCTTCAATTTCTTTCATCAGTGTCTTAGTACATTGTATAATTTCTCTATTAGTACAGTTTCTTTCATCCGTGTCTGAGTACAAGTTTTTTACTTCCTGCTCGTGCTGAGTCACTTCAGTCATGTTTGACTCTTTTTGACCCAATGAGCTGTAGCCCAGCAGGCTCCTTTGTCCATGGGATTTCCCTGACAAGAATACTGGAGTGGGCTGCCATTTCCTCTTCCAAGGGATCTTCCCAACCCAGGGATTGAAGCTGCGTCTCCTGCATTGCAAGCAGATTCTTTACCCGTTGAGCCACTTGGGAAGCCCTCTTTTACTTCCTAAGTTAGATTTACTCCTAGGTATTTTATTCTTTTTATTGCAGTTATTAGTGGAGTTGTTTTCTTTATTTTGCTAATAGTGCATTGTTAATATATAAAAATACAGTAGATTTGTGTGTATTAATCTTGTATCCTGCAACCTTACTGAAATCATTTATTAGTTCTAATAGTTTTTTTTTGGTGGGGTCTTTAAGATTTTCTCTATTTGATATCATGTCATGTGCAAACAGTGACAATTTGCATTCCTTTTATTACTTTATATTGTCTGATTGCTAAGGCTATGACTTTTAATACTATATTGAATAAAAGTGGACATCTTTGTCTTATTCCTGATCTTAAAGAAAATGCTTTCAGCTTTTGACCTTTAGGTTTGATGTTGGCTGTAGATTTGTCATACATGGCTTTTTTTAATGTTAAGGTGTGTTTCCTCTGAACCCACTTTGTTGAGAGTTTTAATCATAAATGGATGTTGAATATTGTCAAGAGCTTTTCCTTAATCTATGGAGATGGTCATATAGTTTGTATTCTTTAATTTGTTAGTGTGGTGTATCATACTGATTGGTTTGCATATACTGAACCACTTCTGCATCATATACCATGGCCAAGTGTATAATCTCATTTAACTATGGTGTATGATCCTTTTAATGTATCATTGAATTTAGGTTGTTAATATTTTGTTGAGGACTTTTACATGATATTGGCCTGTAAATTTTTTTGTCCCTGTGTGTGTGGTATCTTTGTCTGGTTATGGTATCAGGGTGATGCTGGCCTTATAGAGTGAGTCTGGAAGCATTCTTTCCTCTTCAAATTTTTCTAAGAGAAAGATAAATGTTAACTCTTCTTTAAATGTTTTGTAGAATTCACTTATTAACTGTCTGGTCTTGGATTTTTGTTTTTTGGGTGTTGTTTTATTACTGATTCAATGTTTTATTCAATGATTCAATATGTTTTATTTCATACCTGGTAATTGGTCTGTTTGTATTTTCTATTTCTTCTTAACTCAGTCTTGGGAGATTATTATTTTAGGAATTTATCCATTACTTCTAGATTGTTCATTTTATAGGCATATAATTGTTTGTAGTGATCTCTTACAATCCTTTGTATTTCTGTGGTGTTGAAATGAAACTTCTCTTTCATTTCTGATTTTATCTATTTGGGGCCGCTCTCTTTTTTTCCTTGATGAGTCTAGGTAAATGCTTGTCAGTTTGTTTATCTTTTCAAAGAAACTGCTGTTATTTCATTGATCTTTTCTACCATTTTTTTTGTCTCTATTTCATGTATTTCTGCTTTGATCTTATTTCTTTCCTTTTACTAACTTTGGGTTTTGTTTGTTCTTATTTTTCTAGTTCCTTTAGGCATAAAGTAAGGTCGTTTTTTTTAAAAGTTTATTTCTTATCTAAGGTAGGCTTGTATCATTATAAACATCCCTCTTAGAAGTGCTTTTACCATGTGCCATAGATTTTGGATTGTTGTGTTTCCATTTTTATTTGTCTGCAGGTATTTTTAAAACTCTTCTTTGATTTCTTCAGTGACCCATTGGTTATTTAGTAGTGTATTGTGTAGCCTCCATGTTTGTGCTTTTTCTTTGCAGTTTTTTTCTTTGGTTGATTTCTAGTCTCAAGCCATTGTGAGTGGGAAAGATGCTTGGCATGATATGATTTAAATCTTCTTAAATATATTGAGACTTGTTTTGGGGCTTAGGACATATTATATATTCATATCTTTATATATTGGACTTCCCTGGTGGCTCAGATGGTAAAGCATATGTCTACAATGCAGAAGACCGGGGTTCGATCCCTGGGTCGGGAAGATCCCCTGGAGAAGGAAATGGCAATCCACTCCAGCACTATTGCCTGGAAAATCCCATAGACAGAGGAGCCTGGTAGGCTACAGTCCATGGGGTTGCAAAGAGTTGGCTCCCTGCTGCATCTCATCATCAACTTAAAATATTCATATCTTTATATATATGATTATTTTAAGTTGATGATCTCTTCAGTTCAAACTCATTCTAAGCTTGTTACTGAAACTCCAACTAAAAATTTTAATTTATCTACTTAGAAGATAATTGTAATATATAGTGGAACTATGTATAATTTTGTTCTGTAGTTTCCAAATTTCCTTAAATGTGTTATTATACTTTCATAATTTAAAAAATTAAAAAAAAATTTTAATCACATGCTAAAACCCTGCATTTTTACCTCCCCCACCACATTTAATGTTTTTGATGTCATTTTAAAATATCGTTTTGTTTTGTATATCCCTTAACTACTTACTGTGGATATAGGTGATTTTAGACTACTTTTGTCCTTTAGTAAGTGGTTGATCTACTACCTTTACTGTATGCTTGTCCTTACCTATGAGATTTTTCCTTCCATTATTTTCATATTTTTAGTTATGGTGTTTTCCCTTCCACTCAGAGAAGTTTTCTTAACATTTCTTATAAAGCCAGTTTAGTACTGCTAAACTTTTTAAGTTTCTGATTGTCTGTTAGACTCTTCAAATCTGGATGATAGCCTTGTCATGTAGAGTATTCTTGGTTTAAGTTTTTTCCTTTTAGTACTTTGAAATATGTCATGCCACTCCCTCCAGCCTGCAAAGTTTCTGCTGAAAAGTCAGATGATAGTCTTACGGTAATTCTCTTGTATGTATTATAACTAATTGCTTTTCTTTTGATGGTTTTAAGATTCTCTCTTTACCTGTAATCTTTGCCATTTTAATTTTAATGTCTTGATCTAAATCTCTTTGGGTTCATCTTATTTGGAACTCTCTGTGCTTTCTGGACCAAGATGTTTGTTTCCTTTTCTAGGTTAGAGAAGTTTTCAGCTATTATTTCTTCAAATAAGTGTTCTGCCTCGTTTTCTCTTTTTTTCTCCAACTGGGACTCCTCTAATGTAAATGTCAGTACACTTGATGTTATACCATTTGTCTCTTAGACTATTTTCATTTTAAAAAAATTCTTATTTTCATTTTTTCTGTTCAATTTGAGTGATTTCCACTGGTCTCTTCCAGTATCCTGATCTGTTCCTCTGTATCACCTAACCTACTGTCAGTTTCTTCTAGTGAAATTTTTTATTTGTTACTGTAGTCTTCAGCTCTGTTTGGTTTCTCCTTGTATTTTTCAAGTCTTTGTTAAAATTCTCACTGTGTTCACCCATTCATCCATTCTTTTCCTGAATTTGTTGAGCATCCTTACAATCATTACCTTGAACTCTTTTTTTTTTTAATTTAAAAATTATTTACTTATTTGATTGCACTGGGTCTTAGCTGTAGCACGTGGTATCTTCAATCTCCATTGCACCGTGTGAGAACTTTAGTTGCAGCATGCAGGATCTTTCGTTGCAGCAGGTGAATTCTTAGTTACAGCATGCGGGATCTAGTTCCCTGATCAGGGATTGAACCCAGGCCCCCTGCATTGGGAATGTAGGGTCTTAACCACTGGACCACCAGGTAAGTCCCATCTTAAACTCTTTATTGGGTAGATCACCTATCTCCACTTCACTTAGTTCTTTGTCTCAGGTTTTGTCTTATTCATTTGGAACATATTCCTCTGTCTCCTCATTTTGCCTAAGTCTGTTTATTTCTATGTATTAGGTAAGTTGACTACATTTCCTGGATTTGGAGAAGTGAGCCCTATAGAAGGCATCCTATGGGGCTGAGCGGCACACTCCCCTCTGGTCACCAAAGGTGTAGTACTGCTTCTGTGTTCTGTGTGGTCCTTTCTGTTGTGGTGGGACTGACTACTGTGGGCAAGTTGGCAGGCAGCCCTCAGCAGGGCTGGCTGGCTGGCCCTGCCGTGTGCAGTGGCTCCAGGCATGCTGGCTGACAGGGCTGTGTCCTGGTGCAGCTGGCTGTGTATCTCAGGGGTCCTGGAGTCGGTGCCAGCCCACTGGTGGGTGGGTTCATGTCCTAGGGTGATGAGCTTATGTCCCAAGGTGGCTGGATATGGAGTAAGGGAATGATGAAAATCACAAAATTGACAAAGGAGAAATATTTTTAAAATTTTTAAAAATATTTTGCTTAAAAATTTTAAATATTTATTTTAAATTGATTGTGAGATGAATGGAGAGAGTAGCAAGAAATATGTTTTTAATTCTAAAAAAATTTTTTAAATAGGCTATGAAATGAGGTCCCTCTGTCATGCTTGACATTGTTGGGGTTTTTTTTCCCCATGGCTAGAGGTTTATAATTGGTATTAATCTGCTCAAAGAAACTTTGATTCTACTGAATTTTTGTTGCTTTTTTTTATGCTTTAGTTCACTAACTTTTGTTTTAATCATTAATACATCCTTTTATTTTCCTCAGATTTAATTTTTTCCTCTCTTTTAGCTTCTGAAGAGGACAGTTAGCAACCTGCTCCATATTTAAGGTTGTTATTGTTATTTCTGTTTTAAGTGTTCATTCTAAGGGAGCATTGTCACATTGGGGGCCAAAGCTAATATACAGTTTTTAAACTAAATACTCTTCATTGAGTATGAATAGAAACTTATAAACCTTTCACTCTGTGTAAGCTGGCCTTTTATCCCCCTTATCAGGAAAGTTTTATTTAATTTTGTCTCTGACTACGTCTCATCCAGCATGTATTTGCTTTTCAGGAACATCTGTCATTCTTTGACTTGATCTCTACTCTCTGTTTCTCTCCCTGTGACTTTATTTTCATCTTTTAAACTTTATGTTCTGTACTCTGAGATTTCCAAGTTTATCTCAGTTGTTGTTGTTCAGTCACTCAGTTATATCCAACTCTTTGTGACCTCATCGACTGCAGCACGCCAGGCTTCCCTGTCTTTCACTATCTCCTGGAGTTTGCTCAAATTCATGTCGGCTGGGTCGGTGATGCCATCCAATCATCTCATCCTGTATCGTCCCCTTCTCCTCCTGCCCTCAATTTTCCCCAGCCTCAGGTCTTCTCCAATGAGTCAGTTCTTCGCATCAGTTGGCCAAAGTATTGGAGCTTCAGCATCAGTCCTTCCAATGAATATTCAGGGTAGATTTCCTTTAGGATTGACTGCTTTGACCTCCTTGCAGTTCAAGAGACTCTCAAGAGTCTTATCCAGAACCACAACTCGAAAGCATCAGTTCATCAGGCCTTAGCCTTCTTTATGATCCAATTCTCACATCCATACATAACTCTGGAAAAACCATGTCTGTGACTATGTGAACCTGTACTTATAATTTACATGAATGCCTTTGTGAATGTGTATGGTTATGGCTACGTCTTTATATGTTATTTTATGAGAGTTGATAATGGCAACACTTCTAAATAGCTGGATATAAAAGTAACTGCCGGGCTGAAGATGTGAAACTACACTAAACACTAGTCTAGCCTTTTCTCAGACTTAGCAAAGCTCAGCCTGTTTGAGTTACTTATATGTAGATTACCAATGGTTTCTCCAAGTGGGGAAAGGGGACACAGGAAATGCATCAAGAAATATCTAAAAAAGTATAACTGCCTGTGCTCATATTCTTGTATGACAAGTATCCTTCTGTGATGAAAGAGAAATTGTGGCACAGATATGTGGTTGAATCACATCCAAACACACAAACCAGTATGATCATATACTACACTGATTCAGTTTTCCCACAGTTCAGTCGTGCTCCTTAGAGCCTTCACTGAGAGTTTAAATTCTGATATTAGATTTGTTTCCCTTTTTAATTTTGTGTTATCTATCTTCCTCTTATCCTTGGATAAAAAGTCTCTCCTACCAGATTTCTTTTACTTAATTGACGATGCTGATAGTTCCCTGGAATTTTCTTTTGGACCTTGAAATGGCAAGATAATTGAGTGAGGCAACTGACTAATTAGGATTATTAGCTACAAATAAGTTAAATGAGTAGTTGAACAATAAAGGTTAGATATGTGTCTTTAGATTATACTCCTCCTTTATGCAGACTCTAACCACAACCCCTTCCCTCCAGGGATAAGACCCTGAAGGCCATGTTTATATAGCGTGATCCTGCCTTCCCATCATAGCTGGTTGGAAGAGGAATTGATGCATCAAGGAACTGGAGTTGAGAATTACTAGTTACTTTGGAGTACAGCTTGATTTAGATTGTGTAGACTGCAATGCAACAACGCAGCCAATTATATGAAAATACAAAGAATGCAGTTGGTAGATACAGGAGCGAAAGAAGATGTGCAAAGAGATACAGAAATAAAGGATGAGAGAGGGAGTGAGAGCAAGAGCAAGGGTGAGTGAGAAAGAATTTCCTTGTTCCAGTTCCTTGCAAGGTCCCCTTGAACTTCCTTTCTTTGTCCTCTGAGCCACATCCGTGTGCTAACAACAATTTTCTTTTAGTGTGGAGCAGGATTCTGGGACTAAGAGAACATTGATTAACACATCCCTCCCTAGTCATAATATGCAAATTGTATCATTGTGAGTAAGAGGATGAAAAAGATGTTTCACATTCTGTTCCCATAGTGGGAGGTTGTGTATCCAGTTCATCCCAAAATGATATCAAGAGGATTAGGAAGCAAGATGAAAAAGTGTGGGGGTGGGTTAGAATGAGGGGATAGAGACCACATCCTCATTTACCCCTGTGGAAATGATTTGCTGATTCCTCAGAAGGTTGACAGCCCCTTTCCTAGGACTCGTGAAGTATTGAGGTACAGGTTCCATATGAGCAGCAAAAGCTTGTGAAGCTTAGCTAGTAGCCAATTCCTGATCATGGAGTTAAAGGTGAGAGCCAGCAATGAAAACTTTTCGCTTGGTGATGAGGACCCCAACCGTAGGCTGAAATGTAGAGTCATACCCAAGGTCTGCCTGCTCCTCTTGTTCAATACCAGCCAGAGAAACCTAGCGCTGCAGGTCAGTGAGAAAGCAGTGGGCGTACATTTCGGATGGATGCTGTGACTCTGGAGGAACAGCAGGTTACCCTTTAAAAAGGAAGACTGTGAGATTCATCTGGATGGGAATCAAGCCTGTGGGACTGACAGCAGGTTGGCAGGGATCGAGGGCACTCTCCAAGGTGGCCCTTGAATATCACCAGGGCCAAGGAGTTTTCTTGGATGCTATATTCTGTAACAGCTTTATTCTTTAAAAATGTTATACTATGAAAAATTCAAACATACAACAAATGCTTCAGATTCCACCATTATTGATATTTTCCCATATTTTTTCCATCTTTCCTTTTCATATGTGTTTAAAATTATGAACATTAGGATATTTCACCTCCAAATATTTCAGTTGGCATCTCTTAAAAACAAGAACACTCTCTTACATAACCAGAATGCCATTATCACACTGACAAAATCAACAATAATTCTTAATAAGTTCCCATACTAAGTCTTTGTCCCCCAAATGTATTTCATGATTGATTTGCCTGCACTGCTCCCAGAGTCAACATCTTTCATTTGATTGGTTCCTCTTAAAAATGTTTTAATATGGAAGAGTTCCCCCACTTTTTCTTTCATACTATTGACTCTCTAAGAAGCCAGATCAGTATCCCACCTTCTGGATCTGACCAGTTGATTTTCATGGTATCATTTAACTTGTTCTTCTTTCACCTTCATTTCATGCAAATATATATTTGTATATAATACAGTAGAATATAGTATAATATATAACACAGTTACATATATGGAGAGAGAGAGAGAGTCTATCACATTAGAACGCAGTCTGCTTGTCCAGCTAGAACGTTTTGATCAACTTTTTGATCAACTTTGTAAATGAAATTTAGGCAGAGTCTGGGGTCATATCTTCAACAATTGTTGCTGTTCAGTCTCTCAGTCATGTCCCAGTCTTTGTGACCCCATGGACTGCAGCACGCCAGGCTTCCCTGTCCTTCACCATCTCCCAGAGTTTGCTCAAACTCATGTCCACTGAGTTAGTAATGCCATACAATCATCTCATCCTATGTTGTCCCCTTCTCCTCCTGCCCTCCATCTTTCCTAGCATCAGGGTCTTTTCCAATGAGTTGGTTCTTCACATCAGGTGGCCAAAGTATTGGAGCTTCAGCTTCAGCATCAGTCCTTCCAATGAATATTCAGGACTGATTTCCTTTATGATTGACTGGTTTGATCTCCTTGCTGTCCAAGGGATTCTCAAGAGTCTTCTCCAGCACCACAGTTCGAAGGCATCAATTATTCAGCACTCAGCCTTTTTTATTGTCCAGATCCCACATCCATATATGACTACTGGGAAAACCATGGCTTTGACTATATGGACCTTTGTCACCAAAATAATGTCTCTGCTTCTTAATACGCTGTCAAGGTTTGTCATGGCTTTTCTTCCAAGGAGTAAGCGTCTTTTAATTTCATGGCTGCAGTCACCATCCACAGTGATTTTAGAGCCCAAGAAAATAAAGTCTGTCACTGTTTCCATTGTTTCCCCATCTATTTTCCAAGAAGTGATAGGACCAAATGCCATGATCTTAGTTTTTTCAATGTTGTTTTAAGCCAGCTTTTTCACTCTCTTCTTTCACCTTCATCAAGAGGCTCTTTAATTCCCTTTCACTTTCTGCCATAAAGGAGGTATCATCTGCATATCTGAGGTTATTGATATTTCTCCCAGCAGTCTTGATTCCAGCTTGTGCTTCATCCAGCCCAGCATTTCACATGAGGTACTCTGCATATAAGTTAAATAAGCAAGGTGTCAATAAATAGCATTGATGTACTCCTTTCCCAATTTTGAACCAGTCCGTTGTTCCATGTCTGGTTCTATTGCTTCTTGACCTGAATACAGGTTTTGCAGCTGGCAGATAAGATGGTCTGGTACTCCCATCTCTTTAAGAATTTTCCACAGATTGGGATGTGTCCTCTAATCATGCCCAGAGGTGGGCCACCTACTCCCTCTAAAATTAGAGGTCTCCAAAGGAAAAGAAATATGTTGTTTTCTTTGAACTGCTTAAGTTTGAGATCTCTGTTACAGCAGCTTAACCTGTCCTAATCAATACATCCCCCACTAAGTTATCAGGGGAAATACGTGCATAAAAGATAACATTCATTATCATAGAACCATTTGTTGACTAGTCCTTTAGTTCATCATTTATTTGCAATGCTGTCCTTATCATATATCACACTGAAAGTTATACATGGGTATCTTTCTGGATATTTTCTTTTTAAAAATTCATCTATTTGCCCATTACTATTAATAACCTCAGATATGCAGATGACACCGCACTTATGGCAGAAAGTGAAGAACTAAAGAGCCTCTTGAAAGTGAGAGAGGAGTGTGAAAAAGTTGGCTTAAAATTCAACATTCAGGAAACTAAGATCATGGCATCTGGTCCCATCAGTTCAGTTCAGTTCAGTTGCTCAGTCGTGTCCGACTCTTTGCGACCCCATGAACCACAGCACTGCAGTTCCCATCACTTCACAGCAAATAGATGCGGAAACAATGGAAACAGTGACAGACTTTATTTTGGGGGGCTCCAAAATTACTGCAGATGGTGTCTGCAACCATGAAATTAAAGATGTTTGCTCCTTGGAAGAAAGGTTATGACCAACCCAGATAGCATATTAAAAAGCAGAGACATTACTTTGCCAACAAAGATCCATCTAGTCAAAGCTTTGATTTTTCCAGTACGGATGGATGTATGGATGTGAGAGTTGGACCATAAAGAAAGCTGAGCACCAAAGAATTGATGCTTTTGAACTGTTGTGCTGGAGAACACTCTTGAGAGTTCCTTGGACTGCAAGGAGATCCAACCAGTCCATCCTAGAGGAAATCAGTCCTGAATCATTGGAAGGACTGATGCTGAAGCTGAAACTCCAGTACTTTGGTGACCTGATGCAAAGAACTGACTCATTTGAAAAGACCCTGATGCTGGGAATGATTGAAGGTAAGTGGAGAAGGGGTCGACAGAGGATGAGATGGTTGGATGGCATCACCGACTCAACGGATATGAGTTTGAGTAACCTCTGGGAGTTGGTGGTGGACAGGAAAGCTTGGCATAGTGCAGTCCATGGGGTTGCAAAGAGTTGGACACGACTGTGACTGAAATGATTCAATAACACACTTTAAATGACATTTTACTTTGAGATAATTGTAGATTCATATGCAGTTGTACCTGGAGGAGGGCATGGCAACCTACTCCAGTGTTCTTGCCTGGAAAATCCCCATGTACAGAGGAGCCCACTGGGCTACACAGTCCATGGGATCACAAAGAGTTGGACATATGTTTGTAATTGTTATCAAATGTTTTATCAGTATATAATTTCCTTCTATGTCTCTTGTAACTTTTAACAAAATTTTAAATTCTACTTTGTCTGACAATAGTGTAGACACTACAGCTCTCTTTTGGTTACTGTTTGCATGGACTTATCTTTTTCATCCTTTCACCTCAACCTCTTCATTGTCCTTGTATCTAAAATTAATCTCTTGAGGATGAGCAAATAGATAGATCATATTTTTTCACTCCGTCTGCCAATCTCTGTTGTGTAATTGGTGTATTTAGATCGTTTAGACCATGTCTTCTTTTCTATAAATTTCTCTCTCAAGCACTGCTCTATCTCATGAATTTTGATATGTCTTTTAACTTTCATTTAGTTCAGTGCATTTTAAAAACTTCCTTTGAGACTTCCTCTTTGATGCATGGATTATTTAGACATATGTTATTTAGTTTCCAAGTGTTTGGAGATTTTCTTGTTTTCTTTCTGTTATTGATTTCTGGTTTGATTTCACTGTGGTTTAGAACATATTCTACTTAATTTCAATTCTTAAAAAAAAAATTGACTTTGTTTTATGACCCAGGATGTGGTCTCTCTTAGTATATGTTTTGTGGGCACTTGAAAAGAATATGTATCCTGCTGTTGTTGAGTAGAGTGTTCTATAAATGTCAATTAGATCCTGTTGGTAGATGGTATACTTAAGTTCTGTATACTCGATTTTCTCTCTAGTTGTTCTATCAGTTGTAGAGAGAGTGACGTTGAAGTAGCCAGTTTAATTGTGGACTTGTCTATTTCTTCTTTCAGTTATATAATTTTATTTCCTTCATCCACTTTTCTTCCAGGTTTATTGAGATGTAATCGACATAAAGCACTGTATAAGTTTAAGCTGCGCAGCATCATGATCTGACTTAACATACATCATGAAATGATTACCACAATAAGTTTAATGAAGTATCTGTCACCTCGTATAAATATCAAATTAAAGAAGTAGGAAAAAACAGTTTTCCTTTGTGATGAGAACTCTTAGGATTTTACATTCTTAGCAACTTTCACATATAGCATGCATCTATGGGTTATATTTATCATGACACAAGTTACACAGCTAGTCGTTATTTGTCTTATGACTGAAAGTTTGTAACTTTTAACCATTCATCCAATTTCCCCCTCCCCCACATCCCACTTCTGCTAATCACAAATCTCATCTCTTTTTGTACGAGCTTGATTGTCTTCGAAGTATAATTGACCTACAACTCTGAGTTAGTTCCTGGTATACAACACAGTGATTTGCAATTTCTATACATTTCAAAATGATCACCACAGTAAGTCTAGTTCCCATCTGTCACCGTCCACAGATATTACATAGTTATTAACTCCATTGGCCACATTGTGCACTTCATACCCATGACTCATTTATTTTGCAGCTAGAAGTTTGTACCTCTTAATCTCCCTCACCTATCTCTCTCCTTCCCCTACCCACCTCCACTCTGGCAGCCATCTGTTTGTTCTCCGTAGCCATGACTCTGTTTCTGTTTTGTTCTGTGTGTTCATTTGTTTTGTTTTCTAGATTCCACATATAAGTGAAATCATACGGTGTTTGCCTTTCTCTGTCTGCTTATTTTACTTAGAATAGTACCTCTTTAGACCCATCCAAATTGGCACAAATGACAAGATTTCATTTTTTTATGCCTAGGTAATACTCCATTGTACATGTATACCATATCTTCACTATCCATTCAGCTCTTGATAGGCAGTTAGGTTGCTTCCGCATCGTGGTTATTGTAAATAATGCTGCAATGAATATAGAGATGCATATATCTTTTCAAATTAATGTTTTTCCGTTCAGTGTTTGATTCGTTCTTTGTTTTTTTGATTCAGCTCTGTTCTTTGGTGCATACACATTTCCAGTAGCTATGTTTTGTGATAGACTGACCCTTTTATCTCTGCTTGGTAGTTTTCTTTGCTTTGATGTTACTGTAGCCACGCCTGCTTTCTTTTGATGTTTTCATGATGTATCTTTCTTCATCCTTTTATTTTCAGTCTGTCAACAGCGTTATATTTGGTGAGTTTCTTATAGACAGCATATGCAGTTGACACTTGAACAATGCAGGCTTGAACTGTGTGGGTCCACTTACTTGTGGATTTTTTTTTCAATAAATCCTTATAATTAATTGAATCAATGGATGTGGAACTGCAGATATGGAGGGCTTACTATGGGACTTGAACAGTCATGAACTTTGGTATTGATAGCACGTCCTGAAACCAATCCCCCACGTTGTTCAACAGTCAGTCTAGTTAGCCCATATTTTTTCATTCACTCTGCCACACTGTCTTCTACTTGGTGTATTTATACCAGGGGTTCTAACCCCCAGGCCGCTGGTCTGTGGCCCCTTAGGAACTGGGTCTCACAGTAGGAAGTGAGTGGTTGTTTTCCACAACACTGGTCCCTGGTGCCAAAAAGGTTGGGGACCACAGATTTATATTATTCACATTTAATGTAATAACTGATACGTTATGGATTACGTCTGCCATTGTTCCACTTGTTTGTTTTGGTTTTAGGATTGTTTTCTCTGTATTTCATTTCTTTGCTTTCTTTCTCTTGTCTTCCTGTAGGTTACTTGAACATATTTTAGAATTTCATTTTGATTCGTCTGTACCATTTTTGAACATATCTCTTTGTATATTTTGGTAGTTGCTAGTTATTGCACTATATGTTACGTATATCTAGTCACAATCCGCTAGTGCTGTCATTTTGCCAGTTAGAATGAAAAACAGAAAACTTGCCACCCTTTATGTCCCTTTACCTTCCCCGTATTTAGTATAATTGTCTTAAATATCTCCTCCATGTACATTTAGTACATTAGACAGTGTTATAATTTTTGCTTCAAGCATCAAACATAATTTAGAAAACCCAAGAGAAGAAGGAAAGTTTGCTGAATGTACTCACATATTTTTAAATTATTTATCCATTTATATTTTGGCTGTACTTGTCTTTGCTGCTGCGCCGGTTTTTCTCTCGTTCCGGCAAGCGGGAGCAGCTCTCTGGTTGCGGTGTGTGGACTCCTCGTTGTGGCGGTTCCTTGTTGCAGAGGCCAGGCTCTAGGGTGCACGGGCTTCTGTAGTTCCCAGTAGCTGCGGCTCCCAGGCTCTAGAGCACAGGTTCAGTAGCTGTGGCCCCCGGGCTTAGGTGCCCTGAGGCACGTGGACTTTTCCAAGATCAGGATCAAACCTGTGTTTTCTTCAATGGCAGGCTTATTCTTTACCACCAAGCCATCAGGGTAGCCCAAACTTACTTATATTTTTGTTTTTCATGTTCTTCTTTATTTTCTGATGCTCCAAAATTCTTTTTTTTTTTTATAGTTTCATTTATATTTAGAGAATTTTCTTCAGTCTTTTTTTTTTTTTTAAGGGTAAGTCTGCTGGTAGCAAATTCTGTTAGTTCTTCTTCATCAGAGAGTGTCTTGATTTCCTCCTCATTCCTGAAGGACATTTTTGCTAAATATAGGATTCTGGGCTGACACTGCTTTTCTTTCAGCACTTGGAAAACATGCCCCTTCTTTCTGGACTCCAGGTTCATGATGAGAAACCCACTGTCATTCAAGTTGATTTTCCCTTATAGGAAAGACGTCATTTCTCTCTCACTGGTTTAAAGACGTTGTTTTTGTCTAGTTTTCAGAAGTTTGACTGTGAAGTACCTTGATGCTGATTTCTTTGAGTTTTCCTATTTGGAGTTCATTCAGCTTCTTGAATCTGTAGGTTTATATATTTTGCCAAATCTGAGACGTTTTCAGCTGTCATTTCTTTGCGTACTTTTAAAAT
This sequence comes from Bos taurus, assembly GCF_002263795.3. Classification (NCBI taxonomy): domain Eukaryota; kingdom Metazoa; phylum Chordata; class Mammalia; order Artiodactyla; family Bovidae; genus Bos; species Bos taurus. Next base: position 38,685,745 of record NC_037346.1, on the reverse strand, counting down.
CCTACCTTCTTTCTCCTTTCTTTGAGACTCTGATGACAGGAGTGTTAGAGATCTTTTATTATAGTCCCTCCAGTCCTTGAGACTCTATTCAGTTTTATTTTGTCTGTTTTCTCTCTGTTGTATTTATTTTTCAATCTTCTAGTTCACTTGTTTTCCCCTCTTATTCCTTCCATTTTGCTATTGAATGCATCAGCCAAGTTTTAACATTTCCGCTATTACATGTCTCAATTTTATTGGTTCTTCATGTCTCCTATTTCTTTGCTGAAACTCTATTTCTTTGATGAGGCTTCCTATTTATTTCATTTGTTTGTTTCAAGCATGTTTATTGAAGCATTTTTAAAACTCCTGGCGGCTTTACAATCATGGTCACATAGCATTAACATACCTGTTGTCTATGTCGGCATGATTTTCTTTTTTCCATTCAGTTTGAGAACTTCTCGATCTTGATGTAAGTGACTTTTTCCTGAAATCTGTACACTTTGAGTATTATGTTATGATACTCTGGATCTTATTTAAACCTCCTGTTTTAGCTAACATTCTCTGACACTGCTCCAGCAATAAAAGTGTTGACACGCCCTCCTAATTGCCAGGTGGAAGTGGAAGTCCAGATTCTTCACATCGTCTCCACTGACGCTGAGGAGTGGGAGACCGCCCTCAGTGGCGATGAAAGTCCTGACCCCTTATTCAGCCTTCCCTTGACTTCAGTAGGTGGGGGGAAGAAGAGTCAGTTGCCTCCTTACAGTCTGGCAGGCCTGGGTCTTGACTCCTCACTTGCTCTTTGCTGGCGTGTATGGAGATTAGGTCAGTTTCTGCTGTTGTTCATTTGGGGGGATATTTTGGTAGTGTTTGGCTGCAGTAAAGTGGTTATTGTTCAAATTTTGTCTGTATTGCTAAGCTGCCCTTTTCCTGATCCTTTAGCTAGAGAGAGTAGGTTTTCACAGGGTTTGCTTATTTTTTTGTGGCCTGTTGGTGTTTCCAGATTGCTGGCTCAAGACCCAGTCTGGGATATATGGAGCAAAAAGGAAACCCACAGAACTCACCTCTGTGTTATTTTTCAGGTCACAAGGTCCCTATGACAGTCCACCTTCTTCTCTCCACCTTTCAGAGTTTTTTTACATTGTTTTATGTAAAAGATCCAGGGTTTTCAGTTGCACTTAGCAGTAGGAAGAGGGGGAAATATGTCTACTGCATTTACTTGGAAACTGAACCATCCCCAAGAGTACACTTTTTTTTTTTGGCTGTGCTGGTCTTCGTTGGGGCACATGGGGCTCTTTGTTGCAGCGCAGGCTTTCTCTAGTTGCCGTCAGCAGGGGCTATACGCTGGTTGTGATACTCAGGCTTCTCATTGTGTTGGCTTCTTTTGTTGCGGAGCACCCGTGTCCCCTGCATTGACAGGCAGATCTTAACCACTGGACCACCAGGGAATCCCCCCAAAAAGACATGTCTAATTACTGTAGTTTTATATTAGTTTTGATTTGATAGCAACACCTCCTTCATTAGTTTTCTCTTTAAAGAGTTGTCTTGGTTATACTTGTGCTTTTCTCTTCCTGATTAACTTTAGAATCAGTGCTTTCAATTCCCTTTTTAATAATCCCACTGGGATTTTGATTGGGATTATATAAAATTATAGATTAATTGAAGATGGTATACACTGCATTAGAATATTAACTTGTTGCATCTGAGATCAAAATCTATTTTTGCTCTTGCTGTATTTTATGTTCTGCTTTGAAGATCCATAGTTTTCTTGAACACTTTTCATTAAATGTATCCTTACAGTTTCAGGTGTTTTTAAAGTTGTAAATGAGATGTTATTAACTAGCAAGTTCTAACTGGTAAATGTGAGTGCATGTAGAAGCATTGTTTTCTACTCAATCTTTTTATGAATTTTTTCAGTGTTTTCCTTTTTCTCTACTAAACATCCCCTTCCCCATTTCTTCTGGTAACAGACACTGGAGTGCATATATAATCCAGTACAAGTTGATCACAGCATCTTACACTCCTGGATGACAGATGTACACACGACCCAAGACAAACCAATCAAACCCCTTCCTGGTATTTTTTATGGTTGTCCTTGACAGGAAGGAGGTCTGTTTCTTCTCTGATCATGCAGTTGTCAGGTACAATCCTGGATGCCATGGGTGGCCAATGTTCTCTAACTTGCTTAGAGAAAGCCACCCTTACTTGGAAGACAATGAAGCTGAAACAGAATAGGAAAGGGAGAGAAAGTACTTCTCAACTGAGAAAGAGAGCAGTATTTCATCCCTGTTTATGATATATCCCTGCCCTTCCCATCCCACGAGCCAAAAAGCCCTCTCTTCATTAAATTACTTTGAGTGAGGTTGCTTTACATGCAACTAAAAGAATCTTGACCATGAAGAACTGGTACAAGAAGTGGGGTGTTGTATGACACAGAATTAAAAACGTGGACCTGGCCAAGAGGTGTGGAAAGCAGTAATAAACCATTCTTTCTAATCTCATTATCTTCATGGAAGTGGATCAGCTTGTCTAACCATCTCCTGTTATATTTTAGGGCTCAGACTATGTGCCCAATGCTGTTGGAATTATTGGAGATTTCATTAAAAATAATATTTTTATTAGATACTGAATGTGATGACTACTTATGGCCTTCATGTGGTGCTGTGTGAGTGCTAAGTTGCTTCAGTCGTGTCCAGCTGTTTGTTGCCCTGTGGACTATAGCCCACCAGGCTCCTCTGTCCATGGAATTCTTCAGGCAAGAATACTGGAGTGGGTTTCCATGCCCCCCCTCCAGGGGATCTTCCCAACCCAGGGATCGAACCCCCATCTCCTGCATTGCAGGTGGATTCTTTACTGCTGAGCCACCAGAGAAGCCCTCAGATGGTGCTACAAGATACCAAATATCTATCTTCTAAACTGGACCATCAGAGGAGGTTGTATAATTAAGATTTGTTAATACAGATCTAACCAATGATCTAAGTCCAATCATCTAACATCACTTAGAGACAGTTGTGAGCTACCTATAACTGCAAAAGCAGAATTTTATTTTCAGTGGTAAAGTTAAGAGTACTCAGAAGAAACAATCCATTGTAATCATAACCTGATTTTTTTTCTTCATCTTTTTATTCTGTTTCCTCAGCGTTGGATGACTCTCCTCATAGTCCCAACAGCTCTCATGGCTGACAGCAGCTCCTGGGGCTACAAGCTTCCTTGTTTAATATCATCAAGAAAGAACACATCTATGTCCCAGCATTTTCAGCAAGAGTCCTCTGATTAGTTCTGCCTGGACTGCCCATCCCTGAGCAATCATTTTGGTGAGAGAGATGGGGACATACTGGTGGCACCTCCCCAGACTTAGAGGTAGGAAACAACCCCTGATTAAATCTCTTGACTGAGAATGAGAAGGGGAAAGCTAGTTCCCTCAAAGGAGTTTTAAGATCTCAGTCACAAAAAGGATACTGGGCTGTGACCCCCAGATGACCATATGCCAAGGAAGAATCTTGACCTAAGGCCTAGATGGATAGTCAGAGCACCCCAAGCCTGTTGCTAAGAGATAAGCCACAAGAAGTGGGTTCAGAAACAGGTTTCATGACTGGGCAGGATATCTGACATTGGTTACTTGCACATGGCATCCCTAGGAACTGAACTGGCAGACAGCCAACTCGGATTTCAGGGAGTTATGTCACTAGAGAAATCCCAAGCCTGGCAAACAGAGGCCTCTGACTGCTTGACCCTGGGATAATTCCAACTCTAACTATGTCAGCAAGAAGTGGAGCACTTGAGCAAGACACCTCCAGAGAGAGGAATGCTCTTTACACTCCTCGCAGGGTCCGGCCATGGAGGACAGTGGGCAAGATAATCCAGGCAGTGGACAAAATCAGGGGTGATCAGACTTGCTAAGATAAACCCTATTTCACTGGCAGGAAAATAAGACCTCGCAGATCCCATCCTTCTGCCTGTGGCATTTTCCAGACTGAAGACCGCTGTCTGTTATTCCCCCCATTCTTTTAAAAAATATACACTAAAAGTTTTTTTTTAACAAAAATAATAAGTGCTCACTTTTATAACACCAGATAATATAGTAAGTTATAAAGAAAGTGAAAAGTTAAAGTTAGTCACTCAGTCGTGTTTTTGACTCTTTGCAACCCCTTGGACTGTAGCCCACCAGGCTCCTCTGTCCATGGGATTCTCCAAGCAAGAATACTGGAGTGGATAGCCATTTCCTTCTCCAGGAGATCTTCCCCACTCAGGGATCTAACCTAGGTCTCCTGCACTATAGGCAGATTCTTTTCCATCTGAGCCACCAGGGAAGTCCCCAGTAAGTTATAAAGTGAAATTTAATCTGTCCCCAGACCCTCCTCCTTTGGGAGTGCCTACACCCTGAGGTTTACATCGTTAAGAGTTAAGTCTCTATCCTTCAGAAATTTTCCTGTGCACATCTACACTGTACCTAGAAAGTAAAATTGAAAATTTAAAGTCTTCCTTCATCAATTCTGAGGCCCATTCCCCAGAAGTAATCATCTTCCATCATTTCTCCTTTTATCTTTCTATGGTGCCAGAAAATATGCTAATATCTCTGTATTTAATTCATCAAGTTTAAACATTATCTCCTGACTCCCTGCAATGAAAGGTGATGAATTTAGTTTGCTTTCACTGTTTCCTGTCTTTCCCTGATCCTTACCAGTCAGCTATTTATTTACTTCTATTACTTATTTTTAGGGCTTTAAATAATACATTTAAACATCTATTTCCTGACTTCTCTTTGAGTTGTTGTCTGTACAAAAATGATTTCACTTTATTCTCACACTTGATTGATACGCTGGCTGTAATTTCCTCTCAACATCAGTCTGAATCAGGTTTAGTGCTGTAAATAAGAGACCTAAAATAGCAGTGCTTCAAACAAGTTGAAGTTTATTTTTTCTCTCATGTAAAAGCCAGCAGGGGACTAGGCTCCTCCCAGTTTTCTGGCACACATTTGATGTGGTTGTTGTTCTCATGGTCCAAGATAATGGCTTCTTATTGGCTTTCCAGGCACCAGGATGGATAGAGGAAGGTGAGAAGGAGGAAGGAAGGCACGGCTGAAATTCACTCACATGGCCGAACAGCATCAAGGGAGCCTGGAAACATAAACTTGATTCTGGGTGACTCTATGTACAGCTGAACACCCAAGGTTCTATCATGAAGGGAGAGTGGGGGAGCAGACGCTGGGGACACCTAGCAGTCTAGTCATGCCCCTGCCCTCTGCAGGCTTTGCCCTACCTTCTCCTTGCATGGGGGCTTGCTGATGAGATGTCTGTTAACAATCTAGTTTTCATTCCTTTGCAGGTAATCTGTTCTTTCCCCTAGAAAGTTTCCAGTGAGAGAGAATTACATCTGCAGAGGCCTTGGGACCTGAGAGCACAAACTATGTTCTCACCACGTGCCGCTGACCTGCTTGTCCTTTTCTCAGACATTTTCCTTCTTGCTTCCTCTGTGTCCACCCACTCAGCCAGCGTGGGTGTTCACAGCTTTCCTCTCACTCTCCCTGAGTGACAGCATCCTCCCGTGGCTTTTGCTACCACCCACTGGGATGAATTCCAAATTTATATCCCCAACATAAGCCTTTTTCTCAACCTCTAGATCCAAAACAACACACTCATCTCCTGGTCTCTCCACCTGATCGGCTCACGGGCCACCAGACTCTTCATTGTCGCTTCCCTTTCTGCCCTTTGCTAATTTCTTGTTCATCTTTCCTAATTCAGTTGAGGGGCAACTTTTGGAGGCATGTGCTTTCTGGTTTATTTCTGTCTGTGTTGGGTGCTCCTCTCTTGGATTCCCAAAGTCTCTGGAGAGTCCCTGTGTCTCCTCATTATCGTGATAATTTCCAACCATCGAACCCTTATCTGGATGGGAGTTATCTGATGGTAGAGACAGGACCTTATCTCTGAATTCCCAGCAGCTAGAGTGTTTGGCAGACAAAAATGGAAATGACTTATTTTTTTTTTTGGGTGATTATCTCCTCCTGATAACAGAACCCCCTTTTTTTCAGGAAACCTCCTCCTTTACTCCATGTGGTCCTGAGGAGCTGTGAGTGGGGGGTGCTTCTTCTAGAGAGGTGAACATGTGACCCAGCCCAGGTTAATTACAGTCTCAGCAACAGTGATTAGACCAATGGGTGTTACTGACTGAGCAGGACCAATGAGACCCTCCCTTGGGATTGATATACAGACACAGGAAGGAGGTCTTCTCCATGTTGGGAGTGCTGCCTGAGATAACACAGACATGGGGCTCTGGGTGGCCACCTTCCCTCCATGAGAAGGGGTCTCTGCTGAGCAGAGCCAAGCAGAGATGGAGACGAACCACAGGCGGGCAGGATGGGGCTCTGATCGCTTCCTTCTCTTCTTTAGGCTCTCGCAGTGCCATCCCCAGTCATGTGAACCAACAAATCTCCCTTTTGTTTAAGGTGGTTTGAGTGGGTCTCTACCACTTGAGCCAAAAGAGTTCTGACTAATAAAGAACTTCATAAAAGTTTAATGAAAACTTTAATAAACCAGTGGACCAGTGCCTCTCTCGCCCACGGGCTCTCTCTGAGCATGGCGAGTTGCCTCCTCATCTATGCTCCTTGGCAAGGTCGATACCACCCCTTGCCTGCACTTCTGATGCCAATTCTAAACTCCTCAGCCTGGCGAGTGATCTGACCCCAGCTGCCTGGCCAGTCTCCTGTCTTCCTCTGAGACAGGCTCTGTGCCAGCCAAATGCTCACAGTCCTACACTTGCTCTGCCGCTTTCAACTGCTGCATCTTTGCCTGAGCCTCTGAGCCTCAGCCTGGAATGCTGCCCTCCCCGTGAATCCCAATGCACCCTCCAAGACCAGTCTCAAGTGGCACCTCCTTCAAAGCCTTCCTGCCCCTCCCCCAAGCAGAGTCCAGCCCTCTTTTCTGCAGCAGTCGCCTCCATTGTCCACCTGTCACACTGAACTGCAGCTGTCGTTTACTCACCCATCCTTCCTGTACTAGCCAGAGTTCCTAAAGGGGAGTGAGCTGCTCTTTATCCACCTCCATGCCCTCATCTCCCATCACCCACAGCACATTGTCAAGTAACACGTGGTAAGTGAGTGGAGCTCTTAGGAAGAAGGTTCATTTCCTTCTCTGTTCAGTGATAGAGAGGGAGTTCCTCTGACCACATACACCTCCAGGTTTCAGAAGAGCGCTGGGTCTTGTGATCTCTCCCTGGGACCCTCTCCATGCCAAAAGGGTAGGGAGTGGGAAGGCAGTGTGAATGCCATCTGACTGGCCTGTGTCTACACTGGCTTCTGGTTCAGGACCATGTTGCCCTGGAGAACTCTGACTCTCCCTGAGTTTTGCAGAACTTTGAGTAGCCTGCCTCCTCCCAGAACCAACAAGGTCAGAGAAGGAAGGTTCTTGGGAATCTCCTGGCACTCCATTCACAGAGCAGGACACGATCTGTGAGAGGTGTCAGGTGAGCTTTGGGGGAGTCAGAGAAGGAGCCTGGGGACATTCTTTACTTTGCAGCACACACATCCACTGGCTATGCCTGTGTCACTGGGTGAGGCTTCCCAAACGATGAGAGACAGCATGGTGGACTTTGGAATTCAGCGTTGCTGTGTGACTTTAGGCAAGTTACTTAACTTCTCTGTGCCGCAATTTCTTCATCTGTAAAAGAAGAAGTAGTACTTACTTCATGAGTAAGCTGTGAGGAGGGATGTATGAGTTGATATTTGTAAAGCATATAGTAAGCGCTATGTAAACACTTGTTTAGACTATATTAGGGTTTCATGTCTTGAAATCCAAACATAGGACCCTAGAACCCTTTTTGTCCTTAATAGAGAGACCGCCCCCCCATCCCCCAAATGGTCTGTGAGTGCATAGGCTAGAGGGTGGAAATGGTCATGAAACTACTCAACATTTGGAGAATGGAAAAGGTCTAGTGAATTTCCTCAAGTATCCACAAGAGGGCACCCAATTTCCTGAAAGAGCCCACTCCATATGGAGAGCCTGACTGGGACTTAACGGCCTGTGAAGGTTCAGCCCAGTGGTGATAAAGGACTCATACAGAATCATCTCCAAACTCAGGCTGTGTGCATCTCAATACTCAGCACCTCTTACTCCTCAGAGACCCAGATATCCTCCACCTTTAGCGCTGTCCCTGAACCTGCTACCCTGAGGTCTGTATATTTGGGAAAGGGAGTGTCAGGTGCCTGGATTCATGGCTTGTCTCATCCCCACCCCACCCCCCCGGGAAGTCAGATCCCTCCACTAAGTTCACCCACCAGGCCCTCAAAATTGTTCATAGCCTTATGCCATCACAGACCCCTCACCCACCCCACCACCTCCCCCAGCTAACTGAGCCTGGCAGGAGTCTGGGCTGGGTCACGTGAGTCCAGCTCTGCTCCTCGCAGTCCCTGGTCTTCCAGGGATAGCATAAGTGGAGGGATTGTGAGGTGGTGAGACCAGAGACTTTCCTTGGCCTGGCGCTGGCTGAGATGGTGAGGGTTGGGATGGAGAGCTTAGGCCCAGGGTCTGATTCAGCAGAGAAGTCGGGACCCAATGGGACGCCATTGCTCCTGCATCCCTGTGGTAAAGGGTAGAAAAGGTGGGATGTAGGGAAGGGAAGTCCCACAGACTCACCCTCTCCACCTCTCTTCCTCTGCACAGTTCAGGTCCAGGGTCACCTTTCCTGCAGCCAACTCTGAGGGGATGCAGCCTTCGGGTGCCCAGTCAGGGTAAAATCACTTCCAGCCCCTCCCTGCTTCACAACAAAGGAAGCCAGGGGCAGAGGAAATGACACTGGCTTTACAGGAAAACTGGGTTCTATGCCTGACACCGTCATCGACTGCTGTCGCCTTTCTCGGTCTCCGTTTCCTCATCTGTAACGTGGGGATAAGTATGCCATGCAGCTCAGGCGATGGTGTGGCAGACTGGCTCCTGAAGAAGACGTATTTAGATCTTCGAAGGCTGGAAGAAACAGGGATCCTGACAACTGCAGGTGGGAACAAAAACCACTTCCTAAAATTCCCTAACAGCTGAAACAGAGCAAGTGGTGACCTGAGGTCTCTCTCAAAAATGGGGTCCTCACCATCAGTCCGAGAGGGAACACAGCATCCCTGTGTCTGTTAGCCTGATCCCCTCTCCAATTAAGGAGCCTCAGGCTGTGAGGAGCCCCTGACCCACCTGCGTCAGACACTCCAGGCTTAAAGGGGCCAGAAAGTCCTGGAAGGGCAGCGCATCCTAGTCTGATAAAGATGAAGGTTAAGGGAGCAGAAATGGGCACCTGCCCCAGGCATCACCTTCACTTTCACCTTCTTCTTCACCTGTGGCATAGACCCGGGGTGGCCGGGGTGGGAGGAGGCCCCGACGCCTGTGGACACCCAGCTTCTCAGGAGCAATGGTGGCAGGGCTGCGCTGCTCAGCTTGGCCGCTCGGGTGTAGCTGGGGCCATGACCGCGGGGCGGAGCCCGAGGACGGGAGACGGAGAACGCATGGCCCTGGCAGGGCAGGAGGGAGCGGAGCTCCGAGTCCGCGGTCGCCTCGGCGCTTCCCTGGGGGCTGCGGGGCTCTGGGCGCGCAGGAGACCGCGAGTCCGCGAGGGCGGCCGGAGTCTCCGCGCCCTCCCTCCGCGCACAGGATCGCGGGTCCCCCGGCCCAACGTGCTCAGCGGGCGCTGCGGAACCCGAGACCGCGCCTCCGCCGGCGGCGTTCCCCCTGCAGAGAGGGCAGGCCCCTCGGAGTTACCAAGCGGATGCGGAGGTTGCAGGATGACGAAAAGGCACCTGGGTCCTGTGAATTAAAGGTGTACATTGTATACTGTGGGGGACCAGCAGCTCACACAATTCTCTCACCCTCTTTTGAAAATATAATAAACCATTTCGAGGAAAAGGCACATTTATTGTAATATGACAACTAATCAAATAACATTAGGAAAGAAAGTAGAACCCGGGAAGATGAGTGCCTGTCCCTGCTCCCTCTGTCCCCAGGCCTGCTTTGTGGTCACATGGTAAAAGCCTGGTGATTCCCCATGAGGGTTTGGAGGACAGGCCCTCAGACCCCTAAAGCTGAGGTGCTGGAGGGGAGACCCCAGAGCAGGCTGGTGCAGACGGAAGCCATCATCCCAGTGCCATTACCATCTGAGATTCCAGGAGGACAGGGGCCCTGAGGGCCTGGGGAAAGACTGGACTCTTTGGTGGAGCCTGGAGCAAAGACTTGCAGGCCAAGCAAGCTGAAGGGTCCTGCCCAGACATGGCCACCACTGACCCAGCCGCTCTGTCAGGCTGAACTGCTCTCCTCACACCCTCCCCTAGGAGTCTGAGAGCCCAAAGGCTTCCTCTAACCTCCTCAGGCAGTAAGACACTCTTCTGTCTACATCAACCCTCAGAGCTGAGGAAATTTCCAGGAACTGACCAGCAAACAGAGAAACCACAGGGTTTGGTGAGTGTGGGCAAAGTAAGATCACAGGTCACTTAAGATGACTCAATAGTTCAAGTGAGAGAGCGTGTTAGGAGGGCCCCCTGGGAAGGCTGCACCAGTGAAGGGGACCCCTAGGCTACCCAAGCCTGAACCATCCTCCAGGGTCTGTGGCAAGGACTAGGGATGAGAGCAGACACCCGTGGGTCAGCCAGGGTCACCCAAACCTCTGTGTTTTGGGGCCCTGAATGGTGGGCCCCTTTCAGACTGGCAAATCTGGGCTTCTGCCATGCTTTGGGTATGGCTGAGTGTGTAAGGAATGCCCATCCTCCCCCTCCCCCGTGGCATTCAGGAGAGCAGCCTCCCTCAGGCCTTTGGAAAGGTTGAGCGCCGGCCTTGCAAGGTCTCAGCACTTTCAGCCCCTGGGGCCTCCTACTCTGTGTAAGCTCTAACCTGCCCTTCAAGGCAGAACTCCTTTAGGAAGCCTCCACCGAGGATTATTATCCACCACATTCCAGGTGCCCCAGCCTGGCCTGGCTCAGGAGAGAGCTTCAGTAAGACCTGGGTTCAATCCCTGGTTGGGAAGATCCCCTGGAGGAGGAAATGGCAACCCACTCCAGTGTTCTTGCCTGTAGAATCCCATGGATAGAGGAACCTGGCGGGTTACAGGCCATGGGGACACGACTAAGCAACTATGCACAGCACAGCATGATGGTGCTTGTAGAGATGTGAGTTTTTCACTCTGCACACTGACAGTAATAAGTCCCACGACACGGGCTCCCTCCTGCTCTTGTGATCTGAGGGAGGAGTGGACATCCTCCCCAGGACAGGCCCCCACTCAGTCATGGGCAGCTAAATAAGCAGATGACTGCACATCTCAGCTCACTGTTCCTAATTAAGTACTTAGCAGTTCCATCTTATGTACCTGAAGTTAGACTTTAGTCAAGGATTTGAGGGGTGTTCATCATTATCATAACAATTATGTTCCTTTCCCCTAATTTGTTTGATTGTTCTTGCTTTTACAATGAATGAATGTATTTCTTTCTTACAATAATTTATTTTCTTTAAATTTTTTTAACGATGTTTTGGTTATGTGATCTGCTGTGCCCCTACTATACAAATATATACCTTACATATGTTTATCTTTCAATACATATGGAAAAATCTTGAACCTTTACTACAAAAATGTGAACAGAGACTCCCTTGGTGGTCCAGTGGCTGACTCCCTGCTTCTAATGTAGGGGGACTGGGTTCCATCCCTGGTCAGGAAAGTGGATCCCCCACATGCTGCAACTAAGACCTCCTGTAGCCAAATAAATAAATACTTTTTTTTTAATGTGAACAATGTCATATCTGGGGAGTTAGAGTGAGAGCAGATCTTCAATGTCTTCTTTTGTATCCTTTAGGATTGCTTACATATTGTATAAGTACTTCTTTAAGAGTTAAAATAAATTTGAGAAAAAGTATTCATAATATTTCACTCAATCATCCTAAAATAATAAGCCTCTGTTGGCACAGATTCCTGTGTAAGGATGTTGGCTGCAGCATGATTTAGAGAATATTTAGAAACTAACAACCTAATCTTCCATCAATAAAGAACTGGCTAAATAAGTTGTCATCTAGTTTTTCAATAAAATATGATACAACTTCAAAAATCCCACTTTTATAAATTACTTGGTATGGGGAAATGCCCTTGATATATGCCCTTACATTTTAAAAGCATGATACAAATTTAAATAAAATTTATAATTTTCTTAATTTTGTTGTAAATTTTCTCAAATAGATTTGCATCACTTTTATCTGCAAATGATTTAATTAAATGAATGCAAAGAGCGTTTAAGCCTAGAAAAGGTTCATAGACCTTCTAACCCCTCCTTCTAACCATGTGCGCGTTGGTTTGTTCCCCGTCCCCATCACACCTTTTCTCCATGCCTCTAACCCAATCACCTTTTGACCCTCAGTCCTTTTCACGGGACCTGAGGTGCCTTTTCGTCATCCTGCAGCCTCCGCATCCCCTTGGTTACTAACTCTGAGGGTAGAAGGTCCCAGGACTGCGTCCCCCGGCCTGCCCTCTCTGCAGCGGGGAGCGCCGCAGGCGGGGGCGCGGTCCCCGGTCCCGCAGCGCCTGGCGAGCGTGTTGGGCCAGGGCATCCGCGATCGTTTGGTCTATGCCGAGGGAGAGCGCCGAGACTCCGGCCGCCCCCTGGGACCCAGTGTCTCCCTCGCGTCCGGAGTCCTGCAGCCCCAGGGGAAAAGCAGAAGCGGCCGAGGACTCGACGCGCGAACGCTCCCTCCCGCCCGGCCCGGGCCGGCGCTCGGGCGTCTGCGGTCTTCGGGCTCCGCCCCGCGGACACTGGGCACTGCAGCGCAGCTCTGCCCCGGGTCTCCACACACACGCGAAGCTGCGTGTCCACACGCGCCCGCGGTCACCTCCCACGCCGGACACCCCGTGTCGGTGCCGCAGGTGAAGATGAAGGTGAAAGTGAAGGTAATGCCCGGGGCAGGTGCCCATTTCCGCCCCCTTAACCCTCGTCCTGGCCAGCCTGGGACTCGCTGCCCTCCCCAGATTTTCTGGCACTCTTTAGTTGGGAGTGTCTCTCCTCTGTTTGAGGTGGGCGGGTCAGGAGCTCCTCACAGCCTGAGGCTCCATAATATTTTGAGAAGGAGATCAGATATATAAGAGATTAGAAATACAGAGGATATTGTATTTTGTCTGTGGAGTGCACTCGACAGGAGCCAGGATTTGGGGCCCCCGCCTGACCACCAAAAGGAATGGGACCTTGAGCCCAACGTGTGGCAGGCAGCACAGCCTAAGACAGCCCAGGCTGATGACTAGTCTGGTGACTCCCAAAGCCCCACTTACCACCGGCTTGACCCCTGAAGTTAATAGTTTATTCAGTACCACCATCCTCTTTGACTCCTCTGTCAGTTCCCAGAGGAAAATGGGAGAAAGAGGGGCCAGATATCCAGGGCTGAGCAATGGGTTATCCCAGGGCTACCTGGTATCCTGGCTTTGCCCAAACATGGTTACCTGAATTATGGCAAATCCTTGCAATGACTTTGCATTGGCATGGTAGATTAAGCACACCTCTGCACCCCAGTTCACCCCAAATCCCACAAAAGGACAGAAAAGATGGGAGAGGGAAATAGTATGAGCAAACTGGAAATGCTGAAGAGTTTCTTCAACATGGAGATCAATCCAGACCAGTCTTCCATGAGGAAGAAAATCATGACATCCCTGGTGGCTCAGACGGTAAAGAATCTGCCTGCAATGTGAGAGACCCAGGTTGGATCCCTGGGTGGGGAAGATGGAGAAAGAAATGGCAACCCACTCCAATATTCTTGTCTGGAGAATTTCATGGACAGAGGAGTTTGGTGGGCTCCAGTACATAGGGCACAAAGAGTAGAAGACGACTGAGTGACTAATACCTTCACGCTTTACATAAGGAATGGCTCTGGAGCTGGAACCAGAGTGATTAAATGCTGCATCTGGAAGAGTGGGCAGCACCGCGTCCCTTTAGTCACTACTGCTGAGCAGCAGGCATGAGTGATGCCGAAACGGTAAAACAAGTGTGGGCCCAGTGACTGGAAAGCAGGATTGAGGCGTCCTCACACCCAGAAGACAAACTCCCAGCTCATCCCTCTGTTATATTAGCACACTGTGTCTAATATCCTGAGAGTTAACTGAGAAAAATGAGGCATGTGAAGAGGTACAATTAGTATCTCCAGAGAGATGGCTGGCAACCTGTCACTTGCTCAGTCTCTAAAGAGCCACACCTCCTGCTGAGCCTGTCCATGGTAGACCCCTCTCACGTTGGCTCTGGGCTGGCCAGGAACCTGCTCTAATCAGCACACTATGACAGAAGTGTGCCAGTTCTGGGTTTAACCTTAAGAAGGTCTGGCATGTTCCCTGTTAGTGTTCTTGGCAGCCCTGAGCCACCATTTAAGAAGTCCAGCTACCTTGCTGGAGAGATCAAGTCAAGAGACTGAACAAAAGTCACTTAAATTGCATACAGCAAGTGAGATCTGGTCATCCGGGCTTAGTGCAGCTGTACGGACCACTGGCCAGACCAATAGAAGAACCACCCATATAGCCCTGTCAAGAGGACAGAATCATGAGCAAATAGTTGTTTCAAGACACTGAAATCTGGAGTAGTTTGTCGTACTGCAGTGAATGACGGAAAATCAAAGGCAAGATATCTCACACACACACACACAAACACAGACATTCAGCCAAATATCCTAGAAATTAAATATTTGATTGCCAGGGGGGAAAAAACTTCAAAAAATGGTTGAATAACAGTTGGAAACAGCTGATTAGTTAACTGAAATATTGAACTGGAGAATCTCCCACAATACAGTGCAAAGGAGGATGAAAGTGATGGAAAGAGTAAGTGAGAAGCTTAAGGTATTTGTAGAATTTCCACATCCATCTAATAGAAGTTCTATAAGAAGAAGGTCAAGGGTGGGAGGAACCATAAAGAAATACAATAGCATTTCTTATACATCTTCAATTTGAGAGAGTCCACCAAGTCTAATGGAGGAAGAATTAAAAGATCAACCCACATACACGTTGTGTTGGCATTTAGAGTCCAGTGATGTTGAGAATATTCTAAAACCAGAAGAGTGGGGAAAGCTAAGCAGATACCCAGCATACTGCAATAGGTGACGGAGAACTGAGCAGGGGTTGACAGAGGTGGGAGGAGAGTTGGCCTCAGATGGGCAACCCAGGGATTTTTTGAAGTGATGAATCTTGCATGTCTCACTGCTGTAGTGATTAATGACATACATTTGTTAAAATTCAGACGTATATACCAAAAAGGGTGATTTTTACTATATGTAAATTTTTAATAAGTAATTTTTAAAGACTAAGTAGATAGATCATGAATCAGAATGACTTGCGTCATGAACACAGCACAAAGCTGGAAGATGAGAGAGAAATAGCCTAAAAGTTCTAAGGGAAAAGATTTTAAACTTGAAATACTAAATGCACCCAAAATAACTTTCAAATGAGGAGGCAAAGTAAAGAAGTTCTCGGGTATGCAAACCTTAATAAAGTTTAACACTCATGAAGTGCTCAGTTGCTCAGTCGTGCCCGACTCTTTTGCGACCCCATGGACTGTAGCCCGCCAGGCTCCTCTGTCTGTGGGATTTCCCAGGCAAGAATACTGGAGTGGGTTGCCATTTCCTCCTCCAGGGGATATTCCCGAACCAGGGATCGAACCTGAATCTCCTGCCGCTTCTGCACTGGCAGGCAGATTCTCTACCACTGAGTCACTTGGGAAGCTTACATACTCTCTAAAAGAATGGTTTGAGGATGCACCCAAGAAAAGGCAATGAATCCAAAAAAGAGGAAGATGTGGGGTAAATAAAGGGCAGGGGACAAAGAAATTAGTGTCCTTAAGTCTAATTAATTGTTGATGAACAAAAAGGGAAAGAAATAACAAGCTGAGAAGCACACCTCAGGCTATCTCACTGTGGGGGTTGGCAGCAGTACTGGTTGGGCTCTTGGAACAGGATGCTTCTGGGGGTCTTGTTTAGCCACGGTAAGTATTGTGTATCTGTTAAGAAGGATGATGTAGTCCTCCTCGTGTGCAAATGGAAAGATACCTGAAATATACTATTAGGTTCAAAAAGAAACAAAAGTTATAGAAGGATATTTATAGAATGATTGCTGTTTTAAAATACATACATACACACACACACACACACAAAATACATACATATATGTAGTTTGCATGTGTAAAAACATCTGGATGATGCAACTGACATAGGACTCAACAATTGTACTCCTGGGCAATTATCACAGTGGAAAAAAAAAAAAAAACATGTTTACACAAACACAGGGATGTACATGACTGTTCATAGCAGCTTTGTTTATAATACAAATAAATGAATATAAGCCAAATGCTGGAGGAGGGCATGGCAACCCACTCCAGTGTTCTTGCCAGGAAGATCCCATGGACAGAGGAGCCTGTCGGGCTGCAGTCCATAGGGTCGCTTGTGAACTGTGGTATTGGAGAAGACTCCTGAGAGTCCCTTGGACTGCAAGGAGATCAAACTCGTCAGTTCTAAAGGAAATCAGTCCTGAATATTCATTAGAAGGACTGATGCTGAAGCTGAAGCCCCAATACTTTGGCTACCTGATGCGAAGAACTGACTTGTTGGAAAAGACCCTGACGCTGGGAAAGACTGAAGGCAGGAGAAGGGGACAACAGAGGACGAGATGGTTGGATGGCATCACCGACTCAAGGTACATGAATTTGAGCAAGCTCCAGGAGTTGATGATGGACAGGGAAGCCTGGCATGCTGCAGTTCATGGGGTCCCAAAGAGTCAGACATGACTGAGTGACTGAACTGACTGACTGACTAAAGCCAAATATTGGAATCAGCTCAGATGTACTTCAACAGATAAATGGTTAAACAATTGTGATACATACATACCATAGAAAACTACTCAGCAATAAAAGGAATGAACTATTGCCACGGACAACTTGGATGAATCTCCAGTGAATTAAAAAAAAAAAAAAAGAGAGCTCTTCTCAAGTGGTTGTATATTGTATTATTCCAATTATAAAATATTTTTAAATGACAAACATTTGGAAATGGCAGTCAGATTGTTGTTTGCCAGGGGGTTAGGGATGGTGGGGAGAAGGGATGGAGGGAGGGAGATGTGGTTATAAAAGGGTGGCAGGAGAGGATCATTGCAATATTGGGACTCTTCAGCATCTTGACTGTACTGTTGAATACACAATCCTGCACAGGTTGTAAAATGGTACAGAACTAAACACACACACACACACACGATGAGAACAAGTAAAACTAAAGGATTCTGAAAAAATTGCATGGATGGTATCAATATTAACATCTTGGTTGTAATACTATAACAGTACAGTTTTGCAAAATGTTACCAGTGGGGGAGACTGGACCAAATATCAGATCTCTCCATTATTTCTTTTAACTGTAAAATGAACCTATGATTATCTCAACAAAAATTTAAAAAATAAACCTTGAACACGTTTACTACAAAATGATAAGACTGATGACCTTGAAAAGTGGGGATAGGAGGAAGAGTCACTTATACATTTTATTTTGTATGCCTGTAGTGTTTCAATATATTCTACATCAAGAAAGCATCGCTTCTGTAACAAAAAAAAAGCAAATCTTTGTCTAAATCGCTTTAAAGATAGATATATAAACCTAAATATGTTAATTTTATTTGTTGTATTGACAACATATTTGCAGTTTATCTTAGTGTATCGTGTTTGGTAAAAATCTGACTTTATTTTTGACCAAAATGCTTTATAAACTATTGTAGTATTGTTTGTCAAACTCTTTTTTCTTTCCCATTGACTTATGATGCTGCCTTTAGTACAGGCTAAATTCTTACATGTGCTCCTGTCTCCTCTGCTCTGTGTTATTTTTCATAATCCATCTGATGATTAGTAAAAAACACATTTGACCTAATTAATTTAGAAAATATTTTAATATCTGACGAAAATTACTTAATTTTAACATCTATTTCTCAAAATTTTTTTCTTAAATGGTCTCATGTTTATTCTTTCAGACATCTAGAAAATCAACAGCATTTAGAATCACATTGTCGTGTTGCAAAGAAGAGGCCATTCTTGTTTTATTACAAAATAATTTATGTTCATAATAACAATTCAAACAATGCAAAAGGTATAAAGACCATGATATCATTTCTCTCTCTCCCCACCCTATTCCATCCCTCTGACATAACTACTGTTTAGAGTTTAATGTGTATTCCTACACACCATTCTTTATGCTCATGTGAAAATGAAAGTGTTAGTTCACTCAGTCTAACTCTCAGTCTACTCTCTGGGACCTCATAGATTGTAGCCCACCAGGCTCCTCTGTCCACGGAATTCTCCAGGCAAGAATACCGGAGTGGGTAGCCATTCCCTTCTCCAGGGGATCCTCCAGACCCAAGAATCGAACCCAGGTCTCCTACATTGCAGGCAGATTCTTTACTGTCTGAGCCATTTTATGCTTATATAAACAATTAAATATATGTACACATTGATGGTTTTTTTCTTTTCATTAAAAAAATGGATCATATTATTTACATTACTCTGAAATTTGCTTATCTTATTCAAGAGTAAATAATAAAGTGTTTCCTGGTCAACAAACAAATCTTATTCATTGTTTAATTTTATAATCTAGCTTTTCTATCTTTTTATCATACAGTAGTTTAAGGAACTAAATTGTTCTGGAAGATTTGTTACGAAAAGCTTTAGCCTCTCACATTCCCTATTCTTTTTTCCTTGGAGGCAACTCCCTTAACTCTCTTAACTCAAAATAACATATTCATATAGCTACTAATTTGTTTTTCAATTTTGATACATTATCTATTTACTTCCCAGGATGGAAAATAAGGATTTACCTTCCTCACCTCCAACCCTACTCATACATCCTCACTTCTCCACATAATTATATCATAATGTGGCTGAAACCTGATTGACTAGATCAGTCGTCCATGTTCACATCACCGGGACCATGTAAAGCCCTATTTACAGCGGAAACTCACAGAAGTCCTGTGAGTACTTTTCCTTTTCTGAGCAACTTTTTTTGCCCTCCAAAGTCAGTCATTGTTTTTGTTTGCTTAATTTTCTAGAAATATATCACTACTTCAACCCCAAACCTTTTGCCAGTTGTCTGAATTGTTTCTCAGTATTTTCAGTTGTATCGGGTAATTTGATCTTATGGAAGAATCTTTCCTGAGCAGAATATTTCCTTCTGCTCGTCTGGGCTGGCCACTCTCCGAAGTCATTCTTCTGCTTCTCCCTTGGGTTGAGTTCCTGATGCCCATTTTCCCTTTCCTGACTTCCACTCTCATTTTGGTAGAATATATCCTTTAGTAACTTCCTGAGAAGGAGGACATGGCTTGTATTTTCAGAATTTGTACATCTTGAATTCTTGGTTTCAATTCATGTTAAATTGGTAGTTTTTGTGGGTACAAAATTCTAAGAATTAACTTACCCTCAGAGAAGTAATGGTTCATTTTCTTCTGACTTCCGGTGTTATCTTTGGGGTTTAAAGCTTTTTTGGTTTACATTTCATATGGTAAAAAATTTTTTTCTTTCTCAGGAAACTTGTAGGATCTTTTCCTGGTATTTGGAAATTTTGAGATCATGTGGTTTCATGTGAATCTGTTTTGGATTTTTTAGTCAGTTTATATTTTTTGCTACATGGACTTTTCTCTAGTTTGGTGAGCAGGGGCTATTCTCTAGTTGCAGTGGGTGGGCTCTCATTGTGGAGGCTTCTCTTGATGAGGAGAACAGGCTCTAGGGCACTCAGGCCCAGTAGTTCTGACACACAGGCTTAGTTGTTCCGAGACATGTGGGATCTTTCCAGATGAGAGATCGGACATGTGTCTCCTGCACTGGCAGGTGGATTCTTTACTGAGCCACCGGGAAGCCCTGATTTTTTAACCAACTTTATCTTCTTTGAAGAAATCTCTTCTGGGAATTCCCTGATGGTCCAGTGGTTAGGACTCCTCACTTTCACTGCCGTGGGCCTGGGTTCATGGCACCTCTGGGCCGGGGTTCATTTCGACCTCTTCTGGTCGAAATTCACACCTGGGAAAGCTTTGTCACCAGACTTTTCCAAGAGCAAGTGACCCTTTTGTCTGCTTATGTATGAGAATAGGACACAAAGAACTTATTGGAGCAGCTGAGTTAGTGGAGTAGCTGAGCTTCATCTACTGTGGGCTCGTGTAGTGATCTGGCTGGACCTTTTGAATCTTTCCTCATAAGCTCGTCAGATTCTCTAAGAAGGTCCCTTGGACCCCTTGCCTATAAAGTTTAAACCTTGAGGCCAGTGTCTGGGTGCTGAGTAGAAGAAGAGGTCCAGGGACAGGGTCTCAAAATTTATCATATCACTTATCCTCTTGTTTCCTGAATAGTAATTCCATTCTCAGCTACATCTTGGGACCTCACAGGGCAGAAACTATTTATTTTAATCTCTCCACACAATAAAACTCCATTTTTCTTTTGGGAATTGGAAGGGGAAGTTGTTCAGCTGTGTTGAGTATGAAGAAAATCAGAGGATGCAGATGTTTCTTAAACAGGGTTTTAAACAATCTTCCTTTTCCTTTTTTGAATCTCACCTTCTGCCCCACTTCCAAAAGTGTCTGGTACCTTCTATGCCAGAGCCTTTGGGAAATTATATAGAAATCAGATTCCTTACTGGGCTTTTCCCACTGCTAGCTGTATGGTCATTACCACTCACCATTTCTTCCCGTTGCCAAAATTTTGTTGATACTGTCTCCTATCTCAATTGCTATGTTTTTCTTTTAATGTCTATAAATAGCTGTTAAAAATAACCCATGAATGTGATAAGCAGACTGAAGTTTTGCTCCACTAAAGAAATGGAGAGTGGTAAAAATGGTAAAAACTAAAGTAACAATAGGGTTATTTTTCCTTATTTTTAATCACTCTAAAACAGAATTTACTTTAATAGCTCAATATAGATCACAGACCTCAATAGAAAACTGTAAAACTTCTAGAAAATGTAGGAAAAATTATTTTTTAACATTAAGTTAGGCAAAAATCTGCTAAATACTATACCAAAAGCAAAAAAAAAAAAAGAAAGAAAAAAACTGATAAAATTGGACTTCTCTGGTGACGCAGTAGATAAGAATTTGCCTGGCACTGCAGGGGACGCAGGTTTGATCTCTGGTCCGGGAACACTCCACATGCCATAGAGCAGCTAAGCCTGTGCACTGCACCACAGCTAAGCCAGTGCTCTAGGGCCCACCAGCTGCGACTCCCAGGCCTGCATGCTGCAACCACTGAGAGCACCCAGAGCCCATGCTTCACACAGGAGAAGTCACCGCAATGAGAAGCCCATGCACCGCAATAAAGAGCAGCCCCCACTTCCCTTAACTAGAGAAAGCCTGAGAAAAAAGCAAGGAAGACCCAGTACAGTCAAAAGTCAATATATAAATAAATAAAATAGATAAAATTAAGTACTTATGCTCTTCAAATAATACCATTAAGAGAATAAGAAGACAAGCTACAGACTTAGAGAAAATATCTGCAAGATAAATATCTGATGAAGGACTTGACCCTAAATATATAAAGAGCTCTTAGAATGCAATAATAAAAAAACAGCCCAGTGATAAAGGGGCAAAAGATTCAACGAGATGCTTCAATAAAGGAAATATATTAATGACAAGCACATGAAAGATGCTAAGATCACTACTCTTTAGAGAAATGCAAATTAAAACCACAATGAGATAACACTACACATCTATTAAAATAGCTCAAAAATGGGAAATCCCTGGAGGTCTGGTGGTTAGGACTCAGCACGTTCACTGCTGTGACCCAGGTTCAATCCCTGGTTGGCAAACTGAAATCCTTATGAGCCATGCAGCTAGGCCAAAAATAAATAAAATAGCTAAAAACAAACAAATTAAAAATAAAATTTAAAATTCCTAATAATCCAAGTGGTGTTGAGAATGTGGAGCAAGTAGTGATCTCGTCCATTCTGAGTGGGTATGCAAAATGGTACAGCCACTTGGGGAAACAGTTTGCAGTCTCTAATAAAGTTAAAGATATGACTCAGCAGTTCTACCCCTTCATATCTATCCAAGGGAAGAGAAAACTTAAGTTTACACAAAAATCTGTACAGGGACATTTATAGTGACTTTATTCATAATTGCCAAGAACTGGAAATAATCCAAATATCCTTCACCTGGTGAATGGATAAACTATGATACATCCATACAATGGAAAACTACTCAGCCATAGAAAGAAATGAACTATTGATACACCCAACCACATGAATCTCAGATGCATTATGGTAAGTGGAAGAAGCCAATTCAAAAGGCTATATATATTATACTATCATTCTGTTTATATGACGTGTTGGAACAGGCAAAACTATATGACAGGAAACAGATCTGAGGTTGCCCGGAATAGGGTAGGGGAAGCAGCTGACGACGCAAGGGCACAAGAGAAACTCAGTGTGCGGGTAACAATATGCATTTGTTGAAAATGCATAGAGGAAGTAAAAATGCATAGAAAAAATTTTTTAATGAAACTGTACTTCTAAAAGGGTGAATTTTACTGTATGACTATACTTCAATTATTAATAAATATTGCCCAAATGATTCAATTTGATTTATTTAGTGGTGATTTGGCAGAGAGAAACATCATGCGCACGTGTACAATCTGTTGTCTTTACTGAAAGCCATTTCATACACATATGAAAAGCAGCCTTTCAATTTCTATTTTCCTCGATTAATCCATTTGGGCCCATGTGGGATAGTAAGGTTTTTGCCATCAAAACCAAATCTGTAACAAATATCCACTTCTTATTTGTGCTTTTACTATATGAGATATGACTTTAAAATTAGAATGCCAAAATCAGAGGCACTTCTCTCTCTGAGTGGGTGAAAGCAGACAGGGAAGCTTCTAAACCCGAGTGAGGGCCCTGGAGTCTGCTCCCCGACATAGCAGAGCTCTACATGTCACTGCCCAGCCCACCCGCCTAGGAGGACATCAAGCCTCTTTCCCAGTGACCGCCAGCCCTACGCTACACAGGCTCAGAAGGTTTAGTAACGGTCAATTAGTCCATTGCTGCAACTAAATTGATGTGTATAAAGTTTTAATAACACCTGTAAATTCTTTAGGGCTTCCCTTGTGGCTCAGACGGTAAAGTGTCTGCCTACACTGCGGGAGACCCGGGTTCGAGCCCTGGGTTGGGAAGATCCTCTGGAGAAGGAAATGGCAACCCACTCCAGTACTCTTGCCTGGAAAATCCCATGGACAGAGGAGCCCGGTAGGCTTCAGTCCATGGGGTCACAAAGAGTCGTAAATTCTTTAGTGGTATTATAAAAATGTACATTAATATGACCACAGCAAGGAAAAATGAATGCATAACATGGAAAGAAATGATCTAAAAAAGTAGCATTTATCATTGCCTTCAAAGGCAGGAACATGAGTGATTATTTTCTCCTTTCTGCATTTTTTCTATATATTAAGTGTTAGTCACTCAGCTGTGTTTGACTCTTTGCGAACCCTATGATCTGCAGGTTGCCAGGCTCCTCTGTCTATGGAATTCTCCAGGCAAAATACTGGAATGGGTTGCCATTCCCTTCTCGAGGGGATCTTCCCCATCCAGGGATCGAAGCCAGGTGTCCTGCATTGTAGGCAGATTCTTTACTGTCTGAGCCACCAGGGAAGCCATATATTAAGAGGATCGGGTTAATTTGATGAAGTTTCTTTCCATCTAGAGTAGTCCATCCACCCTGTCCTTACCCTTCTGCTATTAGAATATTATTGTTGAAGAAACCAGGCCAGTTACCTTGTAGAATATCCCATATTCCAGATTTCTCTGTGCTTTTGGAATGGCATTTAACTTTTCCTTTATCCTCTGTTTTCTGTGAACTTAAAGTTAGGTCTAAAGGCTTGATTCTATTCAAGTTCAACTTTTCTCCTGGATAAGAACATTTCAAAGGTGGTACTAAGTCGTTCACATGACATGTCCCCATAAGACACATAAAGCACTTTTCATATGAAAGGCTGATGAGCCGCTTTACAGTGAAGGCTTCAAGCTGTTACCTCCTGAAGCCACAGGTCAATATTGGCACCACAAAGAATGGAACAACCTGACATTATGAGCCTTCTGGGGATATGCGATGTGCAGGACGTAGCACCACCTCGGAAATGTTCTTACCCAAGAGTAAAAGTTGGACCTGAATTGAATCAAGCCTTTAGACCTAACTTTGTGTTCACAGAAAACGCAGAGGATAAGGGAAAAGTTAAATGCCATCCCAAAGGCACAGAGAAATCTGGAATAACTGGCCTGTTTTCTTCAACAACATAGTATTAATAGTAGAAGGGTGAGGACAGGGTGTACTACTCTAGATGGAAAGATAATAAGAGACATCATCAAGTACAGTGTGTGGACCTTACTGAATCTAGATGCAGACGACCCAACTGTAAAAAAAATTTTGGAACCCTTGGAAAATTTGAAAATGGGCTAGATGTTACATGACACCAAAGAAGTATTATTTTTTTAAGGCATGATAATGGCACTGGGGTTTTGAAGAAAACATCCATACATTAAGGGCTTCCCTGGTGGCTCAGTGGTAAAGAATCTGCTTGCCAATGTAGGAGACTCAGGTTTGATCCCTGGATTGGAAAGATCTCCTGGAGAAGAAAATGGCAACCCGCTTCAATATTCTGGTTGGGAAATCCCATGGACAGAGGAATCTGGAGGGCTACAGTCCATGGGGTTGCAAAGAGTCGGATATGACTTAGCGACTAAACAACAATCCATACATTAAAGATACAGACTGAAATTTATAGAATTGAAAAGATGTGACGTCTGGAGTTTAAAACAATAATAGGAAGGATAGATTACACAAGTGTGGGAAAAGTTTGATAATTGCTAGTTCTGAAGGATGAGAATATGGGGGTTCATTGTATGTTCCTTCTATATTGTTTTATAATGCTTTTGTAATAAAAATTAAACATTTATACAATACATGGTTATATTGTAAAGATCACGAATGGTGAGTGGGTATCTTGGGATAACATTTCCAGGGGCAACATCATACATGATACAAACATTGCTTCTCCTCAAGTAGCTCGGATAGAAGTGCTCAAACAGTCCCAGTAGTGAAATTAAGTACAGTGATACCAAGGGAGCAATTTGGATCAAAAAGTTTCATAAAATGAGAATGACAAAGAAATAGTTCTATTCTAGTCTATGATAATTTTATATAATGACACTTTCAATATAAAAGCGTAAAATTAGCAATTGAAATGTTTTTGATAGTAAAAAACAGTGTTAGAAATGAAAAAATAAAAGCTTTCATTTATTTCAGTACCAGGTAAATACATCCCTAGGCTTAATTGTTTTTCAAGATTCTTTTAAGGAATATTCTTAATCTTCATATCTTTTATATTGCATTTTTGGTTCATGTAAAAAAAATGCATGTGGCATATGCCTTGGACTTAAAGTATAATATTAAAATAAATGCCTATGAATCAAACACTCAATTAAGAACCAAAACAATACCAATAACTTTGCATCTATCTGTGTCCTTCCCTACCCATATGCCTGAGTCTCCCCCAGAGTTTACCATTATCCTGAGTTGTGACTTTACTTTTTTGCTTAAAAACTTTTAATCCAATGTTCATATATTCTTAAACAAAGTATTATGTAGTTGTACTTCTTTTTGAGCTTTCTCTTTTAGAAGTTCCTTGGGATTCTAGTCTATTTTGTCTAAGACATTATGTCTTCAACTTTATTTTCACCAGGGTGAGGGAGGAGTTTGGACCCTTCTTGAGACTGGGAGCCATAAAGCCACTGGAGCTAATTTCATAATTAGCATCAAATCTTTCCAACCTGTTCGGTAGCATGGCTTGTGAGTTGTCAGCACCCTGGACAGATCAGAGTCATCTCAAGTGCTCTGCTGCCTCCCCTTCTCCTGAAAAAAAAAATTTTTTTTTTTCCCTCCTCGTTTCACCCCTCGGGTTTTTGCAACATTATCCTAAATCATCAGTGTTCTGAATGAGGAACCCATTGACTCTTCTGGTTCTGGATTTTGCCCAAGTTGGGAGCCAAAGCATTTGTACTGAGTCTAGGCTTAGAGATAAGATGCTTAAGGCTTCCACCTCTCCTCCACCTGATATTTTTACCATATGTAAAAATACGCAAGAAAGTAGTTTCCTTTTGATGTTGAAAATATGATTTTCTAGTGTCTGAAAACATTTTCCTTCCATGTAATGTTTACATCATATTTCAGGCAAAAACTGACCTCTTCAAAATCCTGTGAAATCACGGTGTGCAAAATTAACCCCCTTCAAAAATATTACTATTTGCTAACCTCACACCCATTAAAATGGCTATCATAAAACTGCAAGTGTTGGGGAGAAGAGGGAAACCTTGAACACTGTTTGTGAGAGTGTAAATTGGTGCAGCCACCGTGGAAACATGCTCACCGACATTTCTTTGTGGTCTTTTTGGTGATAGCCTTTCTGACAGGTGTGAGGTGACATCTCACTGTGGTTTTGATCTGCATTTCCCTGCTGAGTTGTCATGCTGAGCATCTTTTCATGTGTATATTGGTCATCTGTATGTCTTCTTCAGAAAAAAATGTCTATTCACATATTCTGCCAATTTTTTAATCTTTTTCTACCTATTTTAAAATCTGTTTATTTGGTTTTGAAATTGAGCTGTATGAGCTGTTTTATATATTTTGGATATTAACTCCTTATCAGTCATTTCATTTATAAATATTTTCTTCCATTCAGTCATTTGTCTTTCCTTTTGAGGATGGGTTCCTTTGCTATGCAAAAGCTTTTAGGTTTAATTAGGTCCCATTTGTTTATTTTTGATTTGTTTCCTTTGCTTTGGGAGACATATCTTTTTTGTATTTTCTAACTGTCCAAGGATGAACATGCGTTATTTTTAACGGGCGGATAGGGGTAAAAAACCAACCAACCAACAAAAAACCAAGGAAAACCCAACAGTCTAGAAAGGGAACTTGGTCACTACCTCCTCTTCTGACAGGGGTCTCTAAGTTATCCTGCCTTCAGGCATCTCCGCCTGCATGCCTCTTGTCCTCACCCCTTGCGGGCTCTTCCAGCCCACGCAGCTCCTTTTCTGTCCTCCCCTCGGTCAGGACTTCCTTTTCCAGATGGTCATCCAAGGGACACATTTCATACCTATGAGATGGAGAGGATGAGTGGTCCAGGCTGTCGGGGGGACTGTCTAGAACTGGGTCCCCAGGCCCCTTGCCCTCTCTGCAGCCGGAGCGCTGCAGACGGAGGCGCGGTGCCGTGTCCCGCAGCGCCCGGTGAACCTGTTGGACCAGGGGACCCGCGATCGTCTGCGCGGAGGAAGAGCGCGGAGACTCCCGCCGTTCTGCGGTCCCCGGGTCTCCCCCGCACCCGGAGCCCCGCAGCCCCGGGGGAAACGCAGAGGCGACTGAGGACTCGGCGCGCCGCTCCCTCCCGCCTGGCTGGCGCCCTAGATCGGGCGTCTGCGGTCCTCGGGCTCCACCCCGCGGCCACGGGGCCAAATGCACCCGGGCTGCACGGCTCTGGCCCCCAGGGCTACTGCGAATCTGGGTGTCCACACAGGCCGGGTCCACCTCCCACCCCGGCCACCCTGTATCGGTGCCACAGGTGAAGATGAAGGTTAAAGTGAAGGTGATGCCTGGGGCAGGTACCCATTTCTGTCCCCTTAACCTTCATCTTCATCAGCCTAGGACGTGTTGCCCTTTCAGGACTTTCTGACCGCTTTAGCTGGAGTGTTTGATGTAGGTGGGTCAGGGGCTCCTCACAGCCTGAGGCTCCTTAATGGGGGAGGGGGTCAGGCTAACAGACAGAGGGGTGCTGTGTTCTGTCTCAGGGACTGATGGTGAGGGGCCCACAAAGTGGGGGGTGTTGCCCTTCGCCCTCCACCAATGCTTGAACCTCACATCTTTGGGGGAAGATGCTTTGTATCCTTCTTTTCTTGGCAAAAGTATTGGGAAACTTAAGGCATCAACTGGTGTCTGCGTGCCCACACTTGACCTCTGCTTCCTTCTCTCTCAGGAGGTCTCGTGCTGCCTTGGAAGGTAGCAGAGCTAGTGGTGACTCCGGTCAAGGTCACCCGAAGCCACCCTTGTCCCGAGTCCCACTGCTTAAAGAACGCTGGGTCCCACAATCTCTTTTGAAAAGGAGATAAACTGGCCCATTATCATTATACCCACCCTGGTGGTGGTTTAGTTGTTAAGTCCTGTCTGACTCTTGAGGCCCCATTGACTGTAGCTTGCCAGGCTCCTCTGTCCATGGGATTTCCCAGGCAAGGATATTGGAGTGGGTTGCCATTTCCTTCTCCAGGGGATCTTCCCAAGCCAGGGGTCAAACCCAGGTTTCCTGCATTGTGGGCAGATGCTTTACCGACTGAGCCACCAGGGAATCTCCGATACCCACTCTACAGAAAGAGAATTGGAGAAGGGCAGAAATGGTAGAGCCAGAGCCAGAACTCAGACCTCCTGGTTCTAAGTCCAGGGTTCTCACCTGCCCTCTATGCCTTGAAGGTGGTGGAAGGGGAGTGTGCGGGTTTCTGATGACCTAGCTTGGAGGAGAGAGGCTTCCCTGGGCCTCTCTTGCTAGTACTGCTGGTAGAGGTGGGGAAGAGTCCCCACCTCCCACTTCTCGAGCTCCTTCCAGGTCCTAGGCCAGAGGACTTCCCACAGCAGCCAAGACTTCTCTGTTAACTGGCACTGGCCTAGCTTCCTGCTCATCCCCAATCTCATCCTTCCCAGGAGGCACAATGACACCCCTTGACACCCCACACCACCCCCCGACACACACGATGCATACAGCCTTGAGAAGCACAACACAGAGAGTCTTCCCAGGCCCAGGACGGGAGTACAAACGCGGGCCTATATGCGTGTGTACTAAGTCGCTTCAGTCATGTCTGACTCTGTGACCCTATGGGCTGTAGCCCACCAGGGGTCCTCTGTCCATGGGATTCTCCAGGCAAGAATACTGGAGTGTATTGCCATGCCCTCCTCCAGGGGATCTTCCCAACCCAGGGATCGAACCCGCATCTCCTGCATTGGCCGGTGCGTTCTTTACCACTAGCACCACGTGGGAAGCCCCTCATGTATTAAATACTATAAACCAAGCTAACAAATAAAATATGTTCTATTGTCCAAACTTGACAAAATGTAACTTCATTATGACCTGAAAGGTCAGGCTCCAATTTAGAATTTCCAGACTCCTCCAAGTTCGTCACCAGTGAGGGGAGACCTGGCACTAGGCCAGTGGCAGACCCCATTTCTGTCATGGGGTGGAACTGCTCATGCTGGCAGGCAGTTGACCCTGGACACGGTGTGCCTGGGAAAGATCCCTGCGCTGTGGTTTAGAAGCCAGTTGGTCAGGAACTCCGTCCACCTTACAGATCCCTTTCCGCATGGGAGGGGCACTGTCAGAGGAAAGCCAGGACCAGACCTTTCAAAGCTGAGGGCGCTGGCAGGGGCACCTCTTGTCTGGACTGAATGGTGGCCCTCTTCCTAGTCTGCCTTCTACCTGCCTTTCTCTTTGGAAGTTCAAAGTTAGGGGACAAGACTAATTCAGAGTTTCCTGCCCCAGTGAGAGATGGATCTAAGGGCTACAGAAGCAGGAAAGGTGTTAATAGAAACTTAGTGGAAACTTAGGAGCAAATTCTCTTATGAGGGCTCTGCGTGGGTGGGGGGGGTGTCTTAAAACAGCCCCTGGGGCAGTTGTCTGACTGTGAGGCGGCACCAGCAGGCGGGGTTTGGCCACATGCCCCCAGACCTGCAGGGCAGTTTCTGGGTGTGGCTGGGGACACTTGGGTTTCCCAGGAAAGGGGGTTTCCTGGCCCAGTGAGTGTTTTCTGAAAAATAAAGGTGGGGACTTCCCTGGTGGTCCAGTGGCTAAGACTGTGCTCCTAATGCAGGGGTTTGATCCCTGGTCAGGGAACTACATCCCATATGCCACAACTAAGAGTTCGCATGCAATAACTAAGACCCAGCGCAGCCAAATAAATATTAAAAAAGAAAAAACAGTGAAGGTGGACAGGGGTTGTGGGCACTGCTGATAAATAGTGTCTGTGCTGTGAGCTGGGCACCAGCTGCTGAAAATCGTAGGGGTCTGATGCTCTGAGCCAACAGTGGGTGCAGCCAGCTACTCAGGATGTGCCTGAATCGATCGGTCCTTTCAAGACACCCAGGCGCCCTCTAGAGGATGCTTGAAGAATCTCAAGCACCCTGCGTGCATCCTGGGTGCAGCCAGCTACTCAGGATGTGCCTGAATCGGTCCTTTCAAGACACCCAGACGCCCTCTAGAGGATGCTTGAAGAATCTCACTGCCTCCATCCTGGATACAGGGACTCTGAGGCCAGCTCTTTGCATTCTCTCTCCTTCTGGCTCCTGTCCAGATCCTTCCAATTTCTTCTTCCACCTACGGCCTCTGCCATAGTCCAACCCACCCATCACCCTGAGAGGCCTCTCCTATTAGGAACCAGCAAGGCCCAGCATCCTGGCATCATGGGGCATAGTGCCAACAATCTAGATTTATCCATAGGAAAGCATCCTTCCAAATACGTTAGGTCCCAAAAGCATCTTCCAGCAACCTGGATTTTGTACTACATGATGGCATATGTTCATGAGGCATGGATAGTCTCATTAACTCCAAATTTCACCACCAAGATTCTCTCAGCCCCCAGAGGCACCCTGCCCAGAGCCCCATGCCAAGCTGACCCTGTTGTAATGGGGATCTTGAGAGTGCTCAATAACCCCTCTCTACATGGGCTCTGAGGGAGCAGGTGAGGGGAGGATGGCAAGAAGCAGGGTGGATCAGTCCCTGAACTTTTAGGTCAATTGGCCAAGTGAAGAGTCTGAGTGAGGAAGAGGTAAGCAAGACTCAGCTCAGGCCAGCCTGTGAGGATCCCTGTAAAGTCCCTCTGCCCTCCCTGACCACCTAAGGGGCACAGAGTCAGCCCCAGAGGGGAGAGCGCTAAGCCCCATCTCCTCCTCTGCCCATGCTGGAACCGGAGGGCCTCTGAAGGGGAAAGTCAGTTGATCAGCAGGTCCTTTCCAGGAAGGGGGTATCATTAAACTAATGACCAGCCACATGGGGCCCCCTGAACTTTCCCTAAAAAGGATCCCAGGAAATGTGACCCAGGATCTTTAAGATGCTTGTGGAGAACGAGACTAGAATGAGAGCACCGAGGACAGGAGAGCTGTGTACCCTTTTGGGGACAGACTGAAACCAGCGGACTTAGAGTCAGGCACCAGGACCTTCGCATCCTGAGTGGGCGTCGGTCAGACCCTGAGGGCATCCCCACCACCGCCCGACGTGGCGCTCCTTCTCCCAGCCGTGGAGCGGGTGGGAAAGCCCCTCTCATGGCCACGTGGGCCGCATGGTGTCGGGGAGCAAGGAGGGGGTGCCTCCAGCTTGAGGGGATCAGATCCGCACTCTGTTCTCCAGAAGGGAATGTGAAGTGCCCCCTGAGAGCTACAGATCAGCACATAACGACTCCACCCGAACACCTGCACTAGGAGATGATCAAACCCAGCCCTTCGTCCCTAGGCTGACCCCAGTCCCCCTCAGGATGCCTGCCTGGGAAAGCTCAATGCTGCCAGCAGAATTCACTGACCCAACCCTGACCCAGCCCCTGACCTCCCTTTCTTAGAGTATTTACTAAACAGGGCTTGTCATTGTGATTCCTTCCTTTGTCTTTCCTCCTCCAACAAGAGTGTTTTTCACAAAAACCTGAATGCCACTTCTTGAAGTCACTCATCAGGAAAGATAGAGGCCATGTCTCCTGGTCTCTCTCAGAGGACAGAATCCTGAGATAATTGCCACTCATGGGCACCCTGGCCTCATCACACTGACACTCCTAACACTGTAGTTTTCTCTTCTCCGAAGCTGCTTGAGACCCCACTGCCCTTCCCCACTCCTTCATGCTACCCTTAACCGCCCAGGGTCCTCTGCACAGATCAGAATGGGGCTCAGCTCTTTCCCCTCCTGTCGGTAGTCAGTGAGGAAAATCTGTTTTCACCACTTTAAAGTTCGATTATGTTTACCTTTGACACAGGCTCCCGGCCTAACCCTGGTTCAGCACTCCCTCCCCTCTGCGGTTCACTACAAACACACACATACACACACACACACACACACACGCCAAACCCCCCTTTATTCAGAAGATCCAGGGAATGGGGGAGGCGGCAAGTTTTAAGTGTTTCTGGCCTTTTTTTGCCCCTTGCTACCTGGGTATCCCCAACAGCAACTCAGTCGTTACGGTTTTTTTTTTTTTTAAGATTAAACCACTGATTTGCAACTTTTAGTAACAAATTTCATCTATATCTATAAAAACCAAGATAATTGATAACTTGATTTCAACTCAAGTTTTGACAGCAGTTAAAGTTTCACATTAAAAAAACTGCAAAATGTCAACTAAAAAAACAAACAAAATGCTGGGGACATGAGTTTGTACTTAAATGCTACCAACTTCAACAAATAGAGAATGGGTGCGAATCAATTCACATCAGTCCTCTGGTCCGAAACACACTTTCCACTGGACATGTCTTATTCACTCTTCTGGGTGGGCGCGTGGGTGGCTTCTTCAGTCGTTCAGTTTTAAAAGATAACTTTAATCTCTCTAGGTGGAGCGATTTGGGGTTGGAGGGTCCACGGCAGGTGAGCTGAAGACCAATGGTTCTTGCCTGCCTCCCTCACCCTCTGCCACCATCCTTGGGCTCTGGTTTTCTTCTGCTGTGCAAGCTCTGATCTTTGCTCATCCGGGGAAACAGGCCCCTGGCTTTACAAACTGGTGTGTCCCACCTTGCCTCTTTCCCAAGCTGAGTCAAAATATGGGCCGTTGAGCCCACATCCTCCCCTCTGCCTGGGACTGCCACATCCTCTGAACAAGGCCCGGGGTCTGGGCTGGGCTGCCCTGAGGCCCACAGGGAGCAGTCCTCCTGTGCCTCCATCCTCAGACTGGATGGAGAGGGCTTGAGAAGGGGGCCTGGCCTGCCTTCCTCAGAGCAGACTCGAGCACCCTCCAGGCCTGTCTTCCTGGTGCCCGGGAGGTGGCCACCACCCTCTGTACCCACAGTCACTTCCTCCCCTTCACACTGTCCACTGAGCGCAGCCTGCAGTCAGAAATCTGGGCTCCCCTCAGCCCGGCCCAAGCGCCCCCATCAGCAGCCGAGTACCAGACCCTGGCTGGGTGGGGAGGGCTTCTGAGAGACATGGGTCCTCCAGCTGGAATGCCACAGCAGGAGCAAAACCAGCCTGAGTACCTTCCCTCCCACCGTTGAGCTGGCACTGGGGAGGAGAGAGGATACTGGTCTCCATGGCAAAAGCCACAGATGACCTGGTTCCTGTGGGCAGAGGAGTTGCACCTAGTCTCTTGTCTCCATTAGAAAAATACCTTTGAAATTTGGTCTGTTTGAAACCCTAGTTCTTAAAACACGTGGGAGTTGAACATAGGCTGGTCGGTCAGGCTGTGTGTGACTCTGGGTAGGAAGGGCGGGGAGGAAGACAGCACATCTTGTTTTAAAAAGATCCTGAATGTGTGCAGGCTTCGGCTTTTTCTGGAATGGATTGAGGTTATTTCTGGTGCATGGTGTCAGGACAAACCTGTTCCTTTTAGCACCTTCTGTAAATAAACTGTGGAAATGTGGACCACACCCCTCCCAGGGGTGGCGGTGGGCGGGGTGGGGGTGGGGCTGGAGGCGCGGGAAGAAGAAAGGGACTAGCCCTGGAGGGGCTGTTTTAGCTCAGGGGACCCCTCTGTTCTTGCTGTTCTCCTGGGAAAGCATGACCTCCTCTTGGGACACCCCTTACACCAGAGCAGAGCCTGTGGGGACAGTGGGGTGGGCTGAGGGGCTAGGAGACCACTAATGAAATCAGGAGCCTGGACATACGTTCTCCTCTAAGACATAAAGGAAGCCAAATGAGGGAACAGAGTCTCTGAACAGAAAGGTGAAGCACTTGGTCAAGGTCAGAACAACTCTGGAGTAACAGGGCTAGGGTTTGGACCTGGGAGGTGGTGGGGGGTGGTGTGGAGAAATGCAGCTTGCCCTGTTCTCCCGTCCCTCCCCTCCCCGCTCCTTTCCTTGAAAAGTCACCAAGGGAGTGAGAGGGTGAGCACAGACCTGACCAAGGATGCTGGGGGTGGGGGACAGGGACCACACAGGTTTCTGCCTGGTTGAAGAGTCTGGGTTTTCCCTGAGAAACTCAGAAGCAATGGATGTATTTGAAATTTCTCTTTTAAAATATCGGCCCGAAAGCCAGCATTAAAATGGAAGTGACTGGAGGCTCTGAAAGTGAAAGAAAGTGAAGTCGCTCAGTCGTGTCCGACTCTTTGTGACCCTATGGACTATAGCTCCAGGCTCCTCCGTCCATGGAATTCTCCAGGCAGGAATACTGGAGTGGGTTGCCATTTCCTTCTCCAGAGGATCTTCCCAACCGAGGGATTGAACCTGAGTCTCTTGTGCATCCTGCATTAGCAGGCAGGTTTTTTACCAGCTGAGCCTCGAGAAAAGCCTGAGCTTGAGCACACGTGTTTTTAAAGGAATGGTCACAGGCCAGAGTTTGAGACAGTCTTTATTGGAGCTTGGAATGTCATAGCAATTCACCTTTATCAGAGGCAGACTGGTAAGATGAGCAGCAACGGGAGCAGGACGTCCGGCCTACATGAGGAATCCTGCTCGCCCGCAAGCAGTACACAGGCACACAGACACACACACTTCTACACAGACACGCACACGTGCTCGCTCACTCCTGGTGGGTCAGAGGCCAGGTACCCTTCCTGCCCTGCCTGCTCTGGGGGGATCCGCTGAGCTGAGACTGAAGGAAGCCACTTGAGGACCAGGGACGAAGGAGCTGGCGGCTGCAGGTGTTTTGTGGTTTGGGAGAAGGGGATCCGGGAGGATGGGAGAGACTGCCAGGGCCAAGCAAAGGGAGCCCCCCTGGGCCAGGGCATGGAGAGAAGATGCTAGAGATGGGGCATGGGAGGGACAGGGGTGGGAGAAAAGGCCATCCCCTCTCCTTCACTCACTCCAACCACACAGCCTCACAGCAGGGGCCAGAGTCCTGGGCCGAGGAAGCCTGGGGAGCATCAAGGGGTCCCCTGTGTCCTAGGAAGGCACTGAAATGGGGAAGATCTTGAGGGCCTGGAGACTCCCCCAGGAACCCCAGGAGGAAGGGAAGGCGGATGGCAGAGCAAGGAGGGTCTTACATGCCAGTTGTCTGGGGGCAACAAGACTGGGGAATCCTGCTTCCCACCCCAAACAAGGGGTGGGAGATGGGCTGAGATGAAGCCCCTCTGGCCGGCAGAGGGGAGAGGGCCAGAGCCAGGGCTGCCCCTTCGGTCTCCAGGGCAGCAAGTGGGAGAGCCTGGCCCCGTCCATGTGTCCGTGGGGGCAGGAGGGAGGAACCGAGGCCTCCTGCCCCCGGGGCCTGGGCTACCAGAGCACGGCCCCGTCCAGGTTCCCGTAGCCCGGCTCGGCCCGCAGCTGCCAGTACGTGTTGTTAGTCACCCACCACTCCTTCCCGCTGCTGTCCGTCTGCCGCCTGGGAGGAAGGGGCCGGGGAAGGGGAGGGGTGAGCGTCCAGCACTGAGGCCGGTCCCGAGACGTTGCCTCACACCATGGGCCCCACTCAAAGCAGCAAGGGACTAGTGGGGAGGGGGCGGCCCTGAGTTCAGAGAAAGGCGGAGCAGCAAGGGGTGGTGGTCGAGGGGGCACGGGGGCACCTGAAGAAGCGCGCCTGGTGGACAATGTTGTTCTCCTCCATCACTTTGCGCCTGTCTCGCTGAAGCTGCTCGATCCTTCTCTTCTGGGCCTCGGCCGCCTGTATGTTCCCCTCCTCCAGGTACCTGGGCACCCAGACTGCCGTCAGTGGAACCGCCCCACCCTCAGGGGCCCCCAAATCAATCCAAGGCTTCTGTCCCTGCCCAGTTCTGCCCTCAGACAGGTCCCATCTCCCTGAGGCAACACCAAGAAGGAAGGATACAGTCCCTGGGAGAAGCCCGGTGCTTCCAGAGTGGCTCCCACCTGGCACTGACCTCTGGTCTGGCCGGAGCCGCGTGTCCGTGGAAGGCAGGGACCGTTTCAGCTCTGCAGTCAGCTCATTCAGCTCCAAGGCAAACTGAGTGAAGCCGAAGTTTCGCTCATAGTTTGGGGGCATTGAGTCTAGGGGGAAGGCAGGGGGCTGGGGCAGGTGGACTGTGCGCAGCTGCCCTCACCCCTGCCCAGCCCGCCCCGAGCACCCCACTTACTGGGCTTCCAGATGCACTGACCGCCCGGCGGGGGTCCACGGTACAGCCCCTCATGCCACTTTCCAAAGAGTCGGTGGAGGACACGGCCACTCCGGCTGAACACAGCCCCCTGTACCTCGTGGACGTTGGAGCTCCAGTACTTGGCCTGGCGTGGGGGTGGGGCAGGGGGCTTAGGAAGCGGTCCCCTCCCCTCCTAGTGGAGGGGCTGCTGGGGCAGGGAGTGGGGGCAGGGGGCTGCCCACCTTGCAGAAGGTGAGCTTGCAGTGGCAGGAGCTGTCCTGCGTGTTTCGGATGAGCACCTCCCCGTAGTGCTCGATCCAGCGCTGGCCACTGAGGATGTTGTGAATGCAGGACGTCACCTTATTCCACTCAAAGTGGTCCCCAAACCTGAGAGAGAGAGCAGGGTGGGTGAGGGGCAGCTGGCTGGCCCTGGGGAACAAGTGCTACCCTGACCCGGGGAGTGTCTCTCTCATCCGAGCAGGTCACGTGGGTCTGGGGAAGGAACCCCGGCGTCCTGGTTCCAGCTCGTGGCCCTTCCATGAAGGATGACATATTTATTAAGTAGAGCAGCCTTCCCAGAGAGTACTCAACTAACACATCTCCATTTGCTGAGAAAGCTCCTAAATGCCTAAGTCATGGGAGTGAAAACATAGACAGTGTCCCTACTCTTGGATGCCGGGGACCACGGTGGGCTGATCATATACAACAGCCTGTTTACCATCCACTTCTGCTGGCTATTACTTATTACTCTTATTTTATAGACGAGCAGACTCAAGTATTTTTGCTACTGCATAACTGTTAAGTGGCAGAACTAAGACTCCCACCCAGGACTGTTGACCCTGAAGCCCAGGGTCTCCTGCACCCCTTGTACTGGCCTCTGGTTACAGTTCCCCATCTGTAAGATGAGCTAGGTGCGGGTGCTTCAAATACAGTTTGTGACTCGTCCTAAAAGTACTTTAGATTTCTGTGTGTATGTGTGTGTGTGTGTGTGTGTGTGTGTGTGTGTGTGTGTGTTATAGTACCCTGGCTTCAAGTCTCAGATGCATTCCTTACTGTGAGTCATGGTCAAAAATTGTGAAAGCCTCTTGGTCAGATGGCCTTGATGAGCCCTTCCAGCTCTAAGACTTTCCCCTTTCTTTACTGACAACTGCTGTAAACATGGCTGTAGAGTGTCCAGACACTGCCCCCCGCCGAGCAGCTTCAGGATACCTCCCCATCCCAGCCCGGAGCATGGCCTGTGGGCTGGGCCCGGCTGCCCAGCACTTAGGAACACTCACCTGGGCAGGCTCACGTTGACTGTCCCAACAGGCACAATCTCCAGGGATTTGCCCCAGAACTTGTTCTTCCACTTCATGTCTGGAGTTGGGTTGGGGAAGGAAAAGCAACAGCAGAGGTAAGACCAGAGGGTGTTCCAGCCCCTCCCCATCTGCCCTTCACTCCCGGCTCCAACTTTCACCTTGCCAGAAGATGAAGTTCTCAGATTCTGCATGGCACGCTGAGATGGGGGGGTGATGGGAGACCTTAAGGAGCAAAGAAGTTATCTGGAGGCTGCTCCTGAGGACCGTGGGGTCCTGCTCCTGACCCCAGGCCCCCAACACCCCTCACTTCCACCCCAGTTCCCCTGTGAACCAGAAGACCAGCTAGTTCCAGGTCTCTTGTCCCTGTCATCCTTGGCCACCACCCAAATTCCACCATCCTATCCTTTCCCACAAGCCCCAACTTTCTCCCTTCTCGCTCACTCCCCTCCAGGGCTCTCCTTGCCTCTCCCCATCCCCTGGCGCCCACCACTGCCTGAGTGTTCCCTACAAAGTGCAATTCTAAGAATGTCGCTCTACTGCTTAAAACCCTCCCATGACTTCCCGTGACCTTCAGGATTTAAAAGCCAACCAATGAACTGTTCCTTATATTCACCCACAGGGCTTCTCAAGGTTTGGTCCTGCCTTGTCTTCCAGCCTGGTCTCTAACTCTTTCCAAAGGTGCTCCATCCATCCCTTTACACTGCCTGGAACAGCCTGGTCTCCCACCTCCTTGCACACTTGGCCACCTCCAATCCACCCTTCAAGACTGAGCTCAAGAATAACCTTCTATGAGCTTCCTTGACCCAGAACACGATGCAGGTATTTCAAGGAGTGGGGACCTCCTTTCCTGACTGCCCATCTGCAGGGTGTTCTCACCCCTGCCCTGGCCCCCTGAAGCCTGGATCCTCCCTGGCCTCATCCACACGGCTCCCCCGCCAGCCCGCTTCTTCCTGGCCTGCACCTGCTCACTGATGAAGCGGAAGCCTCGGTCAGGGCGCTCACACTCATAGGTCTCCCCCAGGACAGGGTTGAAGGGCTTGCAGCCCGCCCGGTGGTATGTGGAGGAGTAGGCAGACACCGCGAAGGCTGCAATGTACACCTAAAGGGGGCGGAGCACCAGGGGATCAACGGAGATGCTACCCCACGGCCACCTCACCCGGGCGAGGATGGGGCTGGGAGACGCATCGTGGGAGGTGGCAGCCGCCGGGGCCGGCGTACCATGCGCTCGCAGGGGTCGGCGGTGCGGCTGGCCCGGTCTAGGAGGCTGCTGTACTCCAGCTCCTCGCAGAGCCGCTGCAGGGTGTTGAGCGGCTCGTTGAGCTGCACTGGCATCGACACCTTGGACAGGTCCTTGCCAATGTTGTTCCGCAGGATGTTCCACAAGCTCACGTCAGTGCCGGGCCCGCTGGCAGCTGGCAGGCATCGGCGGCGGGGCGGCCCCACGGCTGCTCCTGGAACACAAGTCGCCTGTCCCTCTCCGCTGCACACCACTTCGGGGCCCCTCCTAAGCTCCTGCAGCGCCCCGAGGTGTGCTCACTCCCAGGCTTCAGGCTCGACTCACTACAAGGAGCCGGGGCAGGTGGCAGGGGGCTAACTCTTGAGGAGCTCCCGGGGATTTAGGTGGGCACAGGGCTAAGAACCAGAGGACGCTTCCCACTGTTGGAAACGGAAACCCTGCACCCCAGAACCCCTTCCTGAGTCCCATCCTTGGCTTCCACTCCCTTTCATAAACACAGAAACCAAGGTCAGGATGCAGGTTATCCAGCCCGTCATACAGACAAGCAAACAGGCGCCTGGGAGTAAAATGACACTACAAAGCCAGGCTGCTATAATAAAAGGTGGCAAAGTGGGCTCTTCCGCCTCACGGAGGCCCATGTGAGCTGAGGAGGCCCATGTGAGCCTCCTCAGAAGCCCAGTGTGGAGGCCGGCCCCAAGCTGAGCCAGCCCCACCCTGCAGAGCCACCGCTGGAACCCAGATCATAGCTGAGCCTTCCTCACTTCCAGAGTCACCCTGGAGTCAACGTCCAAAGCCATCAGCCCACCAGTCCTACAAGGGACGACTTCCCAAGGGGCCTGGGCCCGGCACGCTCCTTTTCCGGGCCCACCTCCAGCCCTCCCTCCTGCTCGCCAGGTGGGTACCTTTCTGACAGCGCTCGGCTCCCCGGAGATCCAGCACCTCCTCGGACAGGCTGGTGGTGACTTCACTGGTGCACGATTCCTCCTCCTCCGAGCCCTGGGCCGGGACAGATGACAGGCCGGGCAGACTAGGCCTCCCCGGGCAGCTGGGCAGTACCCAGGGCCTGGCGAGAATCTGCCCAGCTAGCCCTTTGGTGGGAAGGGGAAGAGAACATATTTGGGGGGTCTGAACCCTAAGACACTGCCCCAGGAGGCCTGGTGTCATGGTGTGCCCTGCCACCTTGGGAGGGAGAGGGCCCCCATCTCAGGGACCTGGTGGACATGAAGGGAGGGAAGTAAGGGATTCCTGGGGTCCAGGGTTGGGAAGGCAAGGGTCAAGGGAGTGCAGAGGCTGAAATGGGGTCACAGAAAGATGACTGGGGGTACAGCTGAGGCAGCAGTTTCAGGAGAACCCATGAAGATAGAGCACATCAAACTGGAAGAGGGGTCCTTAGCAGAGATTTCCAAGCAGGGCCACACAAACCCAGCAGGTCTGGCCATGTTCCCAGAGAGAGCGGCTGAGCTGATTAGAAAGGACTTGGGGATCTACTGACTCTAGTCTCCCAGAACCCCAGCCCTCTATTCCCAGGGTCCCTCCCCTCTCACAGGCAACTTCCCCCTTCCCTCACCTCATTCTCAGAAGAGCTGGCAGAGAGGAGAACCTCACAGGCATCAAAGAACTCTGTGTGGGAGTCAGCAAGGGATAGGACGCTGCTCTGGGACAGCTGGGGGGTCAGCTCTCGCCCCTTCATGTACAGAGCTTCTTGCTGTTGGGAGCAAGACTGGTGTCGGCCTGAGGCCCAGCCAGGAGAGTCAGGCCAAGCTCCCCTGGCCTGACAGTTCCCTCGAGAGGAAGTGTGACTGGGGACTTTTACTGTCTGAGTCGTGCAGAGCAGGAGGAGATGTGGAGGGGAGTGAGCATCATGGGGTACGAGGCCTGGGGAAAGATCCCGGCCTGGGAGTAAAGAGACACAGGTTCCACAATAACTGCCTGCACTTCCCGGCACTGGCTCTGAGCCCAGCTCTACGCCCTTGGCATGTGTCAACTCAGTCCCGACACTCACTCTGCAAGGTAGGTGCCATTATAACCCCCACTCTGTACATTAAGAGACTCAGGGTCACGAGGCCGGCATGCAGTACAGCCAAATTCAAACCCATATAGTACAGGAGCCTGGGCCCATCATTAGATCCATTAAGGCTCAGTTTCCTTATCTGTGAACTTGAGGGTAAGAATCGACTTCCTCACGAGGTCCTGACTTAAAAGCGCTCTACACATTATTAAGAAATGATCTGGATACGGCTGCTGCCTGTGTTCTGCAAAAGGGGCTGGAGTTTCAGGTCTGAAAGCGAACCCTGCCTTCACTCCTGCTGAGAAAGGAGGGCCCCACCGTCCACCCAGCTCCCACCTCCTCGGGATTGAGGGAGCTGAAGGAGTCTGCAGTGGTGTCGGAGGAGATGGACAACGAGTGGAGGCGCCTCGGGCCGGCTGAAGTCTCAGAGACCTGCGGGGAGAGAGTGAGGGAGCCAGTACAGGATGGGGATAGGGGAAGCCCCCCACACACACACTGAAGGTCTGTCAGGCAGGGCCTGCCTCAACCAACCCCCTTCCTGGTCCAGCCCTGCGACCACCCCGAGGCCTGCCCAGGCCTGCCATCTTCAGGCCGCTCCTCCCACTGACCACCCCATCCCCAGGCTCACCCCCAGCCTGGATGGCTCCGAACCCGGGTGCAGGTCCCTCAGTCGGTCCCGTTCAGCAGTGAGGGCGGCCAGGACACTGCTGAGCGAGCTGTGCACTGTGGGGGCAGGGCCGGCCATCAGACTCCCTTCCTCTCTCTCCCCCTCCCCCAACCTGCTCCAGCTCACACTCACCCTTCTGGGCCAGGGCCCAGAAGCTGCGCTGCAGGTGGGCATAGTCTGGGGGCGGCAGCCCTCGGGGGCCCGAGGGGTCTCGGGACTCCAGGTAGCGAGACAGGTTAGGAACTGAGCCATGGAGACGACCCACCTGTGGGTGAAGGGGAAGGGTGGAAGGGCCCAGCCTCCTTCAGTGCCTCCCACCCAGCGTCTCAGGGACCACCTCACCCGCCCGATGGTGTCGTCCTTGGCAAAGCTCTGTGTGCACCACATGCGGCTGGTCCGCTTCCCCTTCTTGGGTCTCTCCGTCGTCACCGAGGCCTGGCAAGTTGAGGTGGGTGAGTTTCGGTCTCAGGGTGGAGAAGACCCCCGAAGCCAAGAGAGAGGTGGACGGCCAAGGAGGAGGAAGCAGAAGACCGACAGCCTGGCAGCTGCCTGGGCACAGGGGGAAGGGGTCGCTCCAAAGGGGCAGAGAGACAGCCCGGAGGCAGTCTGGACACAGTGGGGAGGGGCAACTGGGAGACGGTGGCTCTCCAGTAAGTGGCAGCATGTAAGGGGGCCAGGGGACCTGTCTGGGGAGGTGATGGAGATGAATGCGGCAAGAGGGGAGAGAGCCCGGGGCGGGCCCCTGTCTCCGTCTGGACCTCACCTGGTGCGTGGGGATGACAGGGGCCGAGGGAATCCGGTGCAGGGACTCCAGGCTCTGGAGGAGTCTGTGTAGTTCCTGGAGCTTGCCCTGACACTCCGAGAGTTCTGTGGGAAGGATGGATGAGGAAGGCCCTCTCCCAATACTGGCCAGCTCCCCTCCCTCCTCCAAAGACTTCACCAGCAGCCTGGGGAGTCCCAACACTGCCTCCCTCTCCCACTCACGAGCCCACGGCCGCTCCAGGCTACCACTCTCTGGTTTGGCCTCCAGGGAGCACCCGCACCCCCTCTGCACTCTGTCCCCAGACCACACTTCGCCTCCGCTGCCTCCACACAGGCCAGGCGGCCCTCACCCTCGCTCTCCCGACTCCGTCTGCATTTCCCTCTCCCAGGCCAACATCACAGCCCCCAGCTCTAGGAACCTGATGCCAGAACACACCCCTTCCCTGGCACTCCTCCTCAGGCCCCCTCCCTGTGTTGGCACCCAGGATCTTCTTTGTCAGGAGTCCCAGCCCTGTGTCCAGCTCTATGTGCTTAGAGCAAGAGCCCCACCATCTCTGTGAGCCTGAGGCTCTGGGGGTAGGGCCCAGGAGACCTGATCAGCCTAGAGGCAGAGGCTGTCGCCCCCACTAGACGGGAGCTCCCAGAGCAGGAAAAGAGGTCACACTTTCTCCTCCTTGTGACTGCTGATGCCACCGAGACACA
Organism: Bos taurus; assembly: GCF_002263795.3. Taxonomy (NCBI): domain Eukaryota; kingdom Metazoa; phylum Chordata; class Mammalia; order Artiodactyla; family Bovidae; genus Bos; species Bos taurus. The sequence continues at coordinate 38,642,904 of NC_037346.1, read as the reverse complement.
AGAGCATGGGCCCTCCCCATGCAGGCCAGGGGTCCCTCACCGTGAGAGCAGCGGTCCAGCCCATCACTGTCCCTCAGCCAGGAAGACACCTTCTCCCGAGGTCCAACCCCTGGCAGAGCCGAGGCACTACCCGATACCGCAGGCTGGGCACCGGTAACCTGTGGGGCGAGTCAAAGGTCAAGAAGGCAGCTCCTCTTTGAATCTCAATCCTCACGTGAGCGGGTCCTGTCCTGGGGCCCATCTTACCTTCCAGTGGGCGGTGCTGGGCAGCAAGCTTCGGGGCACATCCAGGTGCTGGGCTGAGCGGTGGGCACGCAGCTGGGCCACCCAGCTCTGGAACAGGTCCTGGGACTTGATCTGCAGAGGTGATGGAGAACGAGAGGGACGCATGAAGGGAAGGATTGCTTTCTAGGGGCAAGAAGTTGGGGTTCTGGTCCCCAGGCAGGCAGGATCTCTCCCTACAGCACACAGATGGTGCAAAGGCCCCTCTCTGTGCCTGATCACATAAGAACCAACAGGGCCAGTTTGCCGTTGGCTCTTGTACATGGTGGGAACTCCCCTCTGGTCAAACTCAGACGGCCCCTCGGCCCCTGCCCCTCTCTCCTGCGTGACCCAGTGCCTCTGCCAGGGGGCAAGCCACCCCCTGCCTCCCACGGACGTCACCTTGAGGTGGTAGATGTTGTCTTCAGTGTCAAGGTCAATGCGCTGGGCCTTTTTGTTGATGGACATGACCGACAGTCGGACATCAATGGAGCCATGGAGCTTCCCCTTGGTGATCTGGGATGGAGAGACCAAAGAGGGAAAGGGACGTGAGTTGAGGCCACCGGGCCAACTCAAGGCCACCATCCCCTTGAGGTCATGCTAGGTTCGAAGGTCAGGCAGCAGGTTCACCCTCAGGCTCAAGTGACAGTGTCAGCAGGACATGTCAGTCGTCCTCCCCTGCACTGGCCAGCCTGCTACATCACGTCACAACCAGAGCTCTAGGGAGTCACAGGGCGAGGAACACTTCCTACCCTCGGGAGTCTGCAGGCAGGGCTGAGGACGATGAACCTCCTGCAGAGCCCAGGTGTCTAGGCCTTTAGTTTCTCGTTCTTGCCTGAGCACGGTACGAGGACAAGGATGATAAAGCCCCTCGGTCTTGGGCACTAATCTGAGCCTGGCACTGTCCCAAGAGCCCTCACCCAACAAAGACTCTACAAGTGGGTGATCACCCTCTCTCCACCTTAGGGGTGAGGAGTTGAGACCCAGGGAAGTAACCTGCCCAAGACCCCACACCCAGAAAACGGCACACCTGGGATTTGGGCCTTGCTCTAGGGGATTCCAGAAGCCCCCTGCCTGCCCAGGGCCCCCTCCTCTCACACCCACAGCCGAGGCCCCAACTCACATCTTGCCGAGTTGTCGCGTAGTGAAGAATCCCATCCTCGAGCACGAAGTATCTCTGTGAGGATGTCCAGAGGGAACAGGACCGGGGTGGGGGGCACGGAGAGGAAAGGGTGTGGGGAGAGCAACCACACGGAAGTCTCTCCTCACACACAGACAGCCTGCGCTGCCCAGCGGCCCCACATCCCTTCCGGCCCCTGCATCTGGCCCCTCCCTCTGCCCTGCCACCCTACCTTGTGCCAGCCCTTCAGAGGCCACTTCCTCTTCTTGAGCAGGTGGCCTTCCTGCCTCTCGGGCATGATACCCTCTGCCCCCAGCCGGCCCCGAGGCTCCTCCACCACCTCCCACAGCTCGCTGGCCTGCAGTCCAGGATAAAGGACGAGGGGGCGGGGAGCGGTGAGGCCACCACATCTGTCTGTCCCCTGAGGGCCAGCCCCCTGGCCTCCGCCCCCACCCGCTTCCCACCCTCAGACCTGCTGGGCACCGCTGGGCTTTGCAGACTGAGTGCTCTCGGCCAGGGAGGGAGGGTCCCACTCTTGGAAGTCCATGGGGAAGGGAGTGGCCACTCCCTGCTGAGGACGGAGAGCAAAAGGGGAGGGACGTCACCTTGTCCTGAGGGGGCCCTGGAAGCAGAGAGAAATGCTGTTAGCACAGACTTGGCTGTCACCTTCCCCACCTCCACCCCCTCCTGCTCCCTCTGAGTCTTGAGAGCCCCAGCACATCTTCCGCTTACCTGCCAAGCCCATCCCGAGCCCATCCCCACTCTGGGCAGGTCTCCCTGCCCACACCCTCCGGCTGCGGCCACTACCCAGAGAGGCAGAGTGCGCAGCAGGCAGGCCGGTGCCAAGAGAAAACCTCGAAAAGTCCGCCCCGCCCCACCTTAGGCACACACATTCTCTGGCTCTTGGACACACTGGGTGCTTTCTCTGGAGGATTCCCTGGGGGTAATCAGAGGTGAGCCGGGCAGTGAAGGAAGAGCCTCCAAAATAGGGCAGAGGGATTCAGGGACTGGGCAGGCGAGATCTCACCCCAGCCCCTCTTCCTCGGGATCCCGACCCCACCACCACCACCACAGAAGTGCAGGTGCCCCTGCCGTCAACCTTTTACAGAGCACCCCCCAACCCTTGACCCCAGCTCCACACAGAGCTCCCCAGCTGCCTGACCAACTGACCTCCATATCTTCTACTTCATGGGCTCCCATTGTTCTGCCTGGAGAGACTGAGCCCTGAGACAGCTCCCATTTTCCCCTGGGCCCCCCATCAATCATCCTTTTAGGATGCCCACTTCGGACCCTCGGTCCACCGCGCGCCCCGCCCCCCCACAACCTCCTCTTTTCCATCCCAGTCCTTGGGGCTCCTGAGAAACACCATCCACCTGGAGAGAGCTGGGGACAGGCTGATGGAGACGCATGCTGAGGTCCACACTGGTCCCTCAGCCGTGCCCACAGGCGCCCTGGGCACCAGTCTTGGCCATCCTGACTCCACGGGGAGATCAATAACGCATGAGACTCCATGTGTGAGAGATGGGGGAGGGGACTGGAGGGGCAAGGTTAGCCTGAGGCTGGGGAAACAGCTCACATCTTCCGATGGAGCTAGCAAGCACCTGAGGAGCTGAGGTCAGGAGGGACAGGGATGTGGCGGGTGCGGGTGGTGGGAAGGTCAGGGCAGAGGGGTCCATGCTACGCTACGAGAGGCTGATCTGGGGGAAACTCCTGCATCTAGCCATTGGAAGTTACCAAACTCTTCCAGTATTGGGACATCTCTGTACCCTCTTCCTGGCCCCATGGGATCCTGGCCCCTCACTCCTTGTGCGTGGAGGGGCAGACTCTGTTACAGAGGGCGCAGGTCGAGGTGAGCCAGGTGGCTGCCCTCTTTCCAGCTCCATTCCCGCCCTCATCTCCAGAGCAGTGACCCACCAGCTTCAGGTGGGAGGAAGCCCTCTCAGGGAATGTCAGCTGATGCCAGAGCAGCCTCCTTACCCCAGGGTCCATGGACGCCAGTGCTCCTTGGCCCGAGCACCGCTTCACCTGAGTCACGGTCTCCGAGCCACCCGCTCCCTGCTCTCAGAGCTGAGCAGTGGCGGCAGCTGCAGCAGGAACCAGGAAGGAAGGAGACGTCGGAGCCTCCCCTCTAGCCGGATCTCCTCACCTCCCCCTCCTCGGCCCCTCCTCCTGCCGAGCTCCAGGCGGCCGCTCAGCTCTGCCCCCCTGCTCCTGGGAGGACTCAGGGCTGAGCCGACTCCCCAGTGCCCAGGCTTGGGAGTGAGGACAGAGTCCCCTTTGGGCTCAGTTCCAGATAGATCACAGAGTACCGGGGAGTTGCTGGCCTCAAGCCAGCGGTGGTAAAGAATTTACTCATATCAGCATGGCCTTGACCCGTTAGTACCCAAGGCCGTTTCCTTGTTAACCCCCACTTCTCATTTTACAACTGAAAATAGGTGGCTAGATTTGGAGCCAGCAGAGCTATCAGGTTGACAGGAAGGGAGGGATGCCCCGAGAGGACACAGTCGATGGTGCCAAGGGCACAGTCAGCAGGGCAGTCAAGGTTAAGAGGGCCACAGTGAGGCTGTCACTGGGGTGATGCGCCGCCAGGTCAGGACATACGGGGGCTGGAAGCACCTAGGTGGTAGGACACCCCCACCCACCCCCGGCCTACCTGGATCAGGAGCAGGTCCAGGGCAGTAACAGGCTGGCTGGTGAAGGGCTAGCTCAGCCTCCCTCTCTGAGCACCTTTGCCCTTCTGCTAGAGTAGTGTGCAGCTGCTCAATTCTAATTAAAAACTTGCTCTTGCTGAAAAGTCTGGAATTTATTCAAATGGATGTGAACTGGACTGACAGCTAAGTGCAGTACAGCCCCTTTCTAGAAAGAAGTGGGTTTTGAACCGTGTGGCCTCAGGCACCGCCAGCGGGTGAAGGGTGCAGTCTGAGGTTCTTTGATTTCCAATGTGACGTGGGCCGCTTTCCCATCCAGCTGTCTCCGCCTGGGTCTCGGCTTACCCTTCAGGGTCTTACATCTCTCAGAAGATGCGTACTGTGTGTTCCATTCAGAACCTCGGCACCGTTCCTGCCACCCCAGGAGGGCCCTGTTGGCACCTGGCAGGGCTCTGGAGCCAGGGAGAGCACTGGGCAGCACTGGCCAGACTAGCTCTAGCACCCAGGAGCCTCAAGGGCCTTTTAATTCACTTTATGTTGATTGAGCATCCCTGGGCGAAGGGCAGAGCTGGGCACGGTGGGAGGCTGGTCCTGGACCAGGGAAGGAAAAGCTGCCGCAGATCGCCACTGCCACAGCAGCGTCTGCCCAGGACCGAGGAAGCTGAGGCACTGCTCCAAGTCCCAGAAATGAGCCACGGCCACCTCCGTGCATCGCCCGTGTCCACCCGGAACGCGCTCCCATCAAGGACAAGGGCGGGCTCCAAGTTAAACATCCTCCATGAGAAACTTTCAGTTCCCTGAGACCTGGATGAGGACTCCTACTAAGAGCCTTCAGACCCCATCATTGAAACAGAATCCTGGTTTCCTCCCCATCAGCTCTTTTGTTTTGAACCACCTGAGACACGTCAGCTACTTGGTAAAGCGGGCGGCTACCTTCAAAAAGACAAGCGTGTAAGCAGTGTCATTTGAGGGAGCAGGTACAGGCAAGTGGCAGGCTTGGACACGGGATGAGGGAGATGTTCTAGGAAGGGAGGTGAGTCAGAGATGACCTTGGGAATATGTCTACAGGGAGGATAAGCTTATAAACAGCAAAGCACAGTTAAGAAAAATGTATTTCACTTTATCATAAAGCAGTGCTCCCAACTTTCCCATGACACGACACACCCCGAGGGCACAGAATGAACACTCAAAGCACTCTTGGGGCCCTAATGAGAAAGCTCTAGTGTAGAAAACCAGGGGAGCATCCTCACAGCTGAAAAGCATCTGGTTCAGTCCCTGTGCTGCCTCTTACTAACAGCATGGCCTTTCACAGGCCATTTGACTTCTTTTCCCCACAGTCTTCCTGTCTGTGAAATCGGGATAATTATGTGAGAAATCAAGGAACTAGCACATGTAAAGTGGTTAGGAGTGGGCCTGGCACAGCAGGCTCTCAACAGATGCCATTCTCAGCACAATTACCTACTCAGCTGAGCTATTCTGGCACGTAGGAGCCACAAGGGGCTAGGCTGGGAGGCGTGTGCAGCGAGGCACAGTGAAAACAGAAGGCAGGGCTTCTCCGCCTTGGACCTGGAAAACGGACAGAGATGGCTCCTATCAGGTCCCAAGTTAGGAAAACTAGAAACAAAGATAGTGATTACAAGCCTCTGTTGTGAAATGAAATTCCCCTACATCTCTGGGTGGCCATGTACTGGAAGAGATCATTGTCAGTAAACGCCAGGTAACACCACCACTCCCCACCCTAAGTTCCCCATGTCTCCAACAGCCAACAGGGCAGAATGTATTTATGGGCAGGCTGGGTACAGGAGGCTGGCTACGAGTCCTGAACAGGGTTGGGAGGATCCGGCTGCGCGCTGGCTGGCACGACAGGGTCCCCCTCGTGCTGTTGTCTGGCATACTGATCCAGCAGGGCAGTCAGCTGGAGCGGGTGGTGCTGCAGCAGGGAGTGGGTCCGGGCTGTGAGGAGGGTGAGCCCTCCCACCAGCTCCCCCTGTGCCAGGGCCAGGCTAGGGAGCTTGGAGTAGTTGATGAAGCCCTGCCTGCTGAGGATGGTGTCATCAATGCAGCCACCTAGAGGAACACAGGATCAGCGAGGCTCCCACACAGGAGTTTCCTCTTCAAAGACAACGGTTCCACCCTAGGAATCTGCTCTCACCACCCTTTTCTACCTCCCAGCCTTCCCCCAGGTCCAGTCCCTACCTGTGTCCCACCCCACTCCCAGTGTTTCAGATCAGTCCCCTCCTCTCCTTCCTAACTCTTCCTGGAAAACCCTTCCGTGTATTATGTAACCCCCACAACATCAGTGTTTCCTCCTAAACTTCCTTGAAGAACCATGGAGTGCATGTTGATGGAGGCGGGGGCGGGGGCGGAATTTGTATTATCTGTATTATATACACAGATTCCTGCCCCACCAACAGATAACTGTGAAATCAGAATTCTCCAGAAGAAGCACCTCCAGGGTTTCTCAGCGTCAGAGGAATCCTGTCCCTCAGCACCCTTCCCTTGGCCTGTTTAAGCATATTCATCTGTGTGGGTTTCAACACCCACTACCCCCTTACTGGACTTCCCTGGTGGCTCAGTGGTAAAGAATCCACCTACTAATGCAGGAGATCTGAGTTCAACCCCTGGGTCTGGAAGATCCCCCGGAGGAGGAAATGGCAACCCACTCCAGTGTTCTTGCCTGGGAATTCCCATAGACAGAGGAGCCTGGTGGGCTATACTCCTTAAGGTCGCAAAATAGTCAGACACGACTTAGTAACTATAAACAACAAAACACCCCTGACTAGACTCAAGGTGTCTGAACTTCCCCTCCCCAGAGTGACACAGGCAGGCCCCATTGTGAGGAGGGGTCCCCTCCAAGCATGGCCACACTTTTACCCACACGAGCCTTGAAGGTGACACCAGGCTGCTGGAGCACCCACTTCCACTTCAGCCCCACCCCCAACTGGCTGCTCACCCAGCAGCGGCAGGAAAGGCACACTCTTCAAGATTCGCACCATCTCCTTGACCTTGGGTTCTTCACTGACCAGCAGCAAGTTGTGCCCCACGAAAAGGGGCAGCAAGTTTTGGTATTTGGAATCCTCCAGGAAGGGCTTTAGGATCTGGACCGGCAGGAGAGAAGGGCTTACTGGGGTTGAGTAGGAGGAAGAGTCACCCACCTTGGTCACAGGCCACACCAGGCTGTGGGCTCAAGCTAATGAAGGTCTCCTCAAGCCCTAACACAGTTCAGGGCCCGGACTAGAGAGCTGCCATGGAAGGGAGCTGGGAATGCCACTTCTTGGGAGAGATGCTGCGGTCTGACATGGGGGTGGAGCGGGTGGGGAACAAGGCGGGGAATGAGGGTCCACTCCCTACCTGGTTGGGGAAGACCTTCATCAGGATCTTGTGCTTCCGCAGCTGGTGCCGCATGAGAAGCTTGTCCTCCGCGCTCATAGCCACGTTCTGGCAGACAGCTATCATTCGGTTGTCTCGGAAAACTGCAGCTATCTCCCGACGGAGGAGCCGGATGAGGCCTGTCTCCTGAGGTCAAGAAGGGAGGACCAAGGGGACATAAGCTGCCCCTTCTAGTACTCCTTACTCCCTCAGGGATGGGTGCCAGAGCTCCCAGTGATGCCCAAGTGAAGATTAGGGCACAGGAAGAACCGGGCCCCTGACTCTCAGAAACATGTTCTCTCACTCCACCCTTTCATTTCCATCTGATAACTACAGGCTTCAGAGCAGCATTTTTATTATTTTAAAATTTTATACTATCATCTTTTTATGGCGCCATGCGGCTTGTGGGATCTTAGTGCCCCGACCAAGGACTGAATTCAAGCCTTTGGCAGTTAAAGCGCAGAGTTCTAACCACTGGACTGCCAGGAAATCCCCTGGAACAGCATTCTTCCCCTCAAACATTAAACTTTTTATCTTGTATTGGAGTGCAGCTGATTAACACTGTTGAGGTACTTTCAGATGAAAAGCCAAGAGACTCACCCGTACATATATATGTGGCCACTCTTCCCCAAACCCCTCTTCCATCCAGGCTGGCACATAACATTGAACAGAGTTCCATGTGCCTAGGGCAGTGTTTTTAACACCCGAGAACACTCAGTCCCTTTGAAATGGACAACAGTCTGACCCAGCTCATGTTATTTTGATAATAATATTGTCAAAATTACTTAATTAGCCCTCTGAGACTGTACTCAAGTTGAATTCTTTTATCAATTTAAATACAAGATTACTCTTTTACAGTGTTGATTCAAAATTGAGGTATCTTCACAGAACAAGACTTCATTTTCTCAAGACAGTGTTTCTCAAAGTTGAGAACTTGGGGAGTTGAAAACCACCATCAAGTTAACAATACTCCACTGATCTTTCTGCCCTCTTTCAAGGACCAAAAACTTTGTATTGTTCCTCTAAGAAAACCTGGGAGCTTCAAGATCAGTGGGATGTTCTCTCTTCCCCTCACCTATGTGGAGAGTTTCAAGCACACATTTTTGGAGACAAGAGTGAAGGAAACCCACACCTGTCCAATCCACGGAGTCCAAGAGGCCAACAGAGAATCAAGGGCAGATTTCATTTTAAAGGATCTGAACTCTGGGATCAAAGTGGGGAAGTAACAATGTAGATGACAATGTCGTGGAGTGCTACTTCATTATGGCCACAGAGACAAGATCACTTTAATCCACCATCCCACCACCAGGCGACATGCCCAGCCTCCTCACCTCCTGCGGGGGGCTGGGAGGGGGCGGCAGGCATCTTGGGTTGACAACAGGTTTGGGGGCAATATACTCAGTCACAGCCATCAGCTTCTGCCGCTCAAAGTGCATCACACGACGGTGGCGAGTAACAGCCTTGGAGCCATAGCGGATAAACTGGTGGGTGGGCAGCCGGCCTGGGAGAAAAAAAGGGCCACGTGGTGAGATGTAGCCTCTTGGAAGCCTTAGTCTATCCCAGAGACAAAGAACCTTAGTCTGCTCCAGAGACAAAGAATCCACCCTCTATGCACGGAGCTCACAAAGCTAGCCTTGGCATTGAGTGGAACAAGGAACTGTCTGCTGGAAAGCCTGAATCCACAAACCTTTTCTTCTCTTTAATGGGTGACCTTAGCTCAGGTGCTTCATCCTGGAGGAACCCACTTCTCCAGCTCTTCTTTATGCACAGAGATGAGGAAAAACAGGAGCAAAGGAGAAAGTATTTCGAACACATTTTTAAAAGGAAAGAGTTGAACAAATTTTTCTTAAGTGACCAAACAAAAATGTTATGTTTGAGAGCCATCTCTGCCACTGTATCATGGAAGCAGCCAGTCACCATGTAAACAAACAGATGCAGCCTGTTTCTAATACAACTAACTATGGAGAAAAGACCAGCCCTGCCACAATTTGCCAACTTTAAGCCAGTGGCTCTCAAAGTATGCACTACCACCAACTCCCAACCCAACATCAGCATCACCCAGAACTTGTAAGAAATACAACTTCTCAGGCCCTGTCCTAGGTCTCCTGAGTCAGTAGCTCTGAAGAGGAGCCCGGCGAACAGTGTGTTAACAAGCCCTCCAGGTGATACTGATGAGGAGTCAGTAGCTCTGAAGAGGAGCCCGGCGAACAGTGTGTTAACAAGCCCTCCAGGTGATACTGATGAGGGCTGAAGTTTGAGAATCACTGCTCTAAGCACTACTCCTTCCCCCAGGATTTGAAGCAGGAGGGAGAAGTTATAGTGTTCTCACATCTCCCCCCAAACAAGTTTTTCTCCTACTTTCCTTTTTTACAGGCATTGCTGCAGAGCACCCCTCAGAAGACAAGGGAGACACTCGAGATACCAAGGCCAAAGAAACCCCTTCATTCTCAACAAAAGGACTCAGGTTACAGCTTCCCATTTTCAGCCCTCCCCAAGCCTAGGATGGGATCTCAGGGAAAGTTTCAGTCAGAAGGTGGCTCTAATAATCAGAGAGCATGGAGATTTTGCTGAAGTGAGAGGTTTTCTTGCTAGTGGCCACAAATCCTAACTGTTGAGAGCACAAGCTCTGTATCAGATGGAACCAAATTTTTGCAGTTTTAGTGAGATAGAATTGACACACATGGAGCCAATTTCCAATCTTTCTTCTGCCACTTACTGGCTGTGACCTTGACCATTCAAGGAGTTTCTTCACCTGTAAAGAGGGGAAGAGAATGCCTTCTTCATAGGATGCTTTATGGTTTAAATGAAATACATGTACTTATCACTGCGCCTGGTCTATATAAGGTACTCAAAATCATTCATTAAACAAATATCTACAGCATGCTTACTAATGTCAAGCACCATGCCACCTGCTGGCTATGCTGAATGAATACGGTTCTGCCTTGATGGAGTTTAAAGTCTAATAGAGAAGACAAACAAATGCAAAAGCACAGTGTGTGAAGAGGCGAAGGGGTCAATAAACAGGGTGACAGATAGACTTAACAGGGGAGACCTTTGCAGAGGGTGGCTACGGAAGGCCTGAGATCTTAATTTCTGGAGGCAGAAAAAACTGGGTAATGGGTTTAAACCCTAAACAAGGCAGGGGGACTAGGGGATAGAGAATAAGTACTGTGGTTGTCCCCGAGGCTTCTGCTGTGTTGCTGTTATTACTAGAATCTGGAATCACAGGAAATCAGATCAGGCCAGAGATCTTCATAGGATGCTTTAAGGTTTAAGCGAAGTAATACATGTAAAGTACTTATCACTGTGCCTGGTTTATATAAGGTACTCAAAAATCACTCATTAAACTAATATCTACAGTCATCGAGAGCTGTCTGGGATCAGAACTTTGGGGAAATGACCAGCAGCAGAGGAGGGAGACGAATAGAGAGCATCGGCCAGAACGCGCCGCGAAGACGTGGGCCGCTCCTTACCCGCCTGGGGTAGGAGACCCCCTCGCAACATCCCAGCCACGGCCGCAGCCATCGCCACCGGAAGAAGGACCGGGAGACGACCGCGACGGAAAGAGCTAAGGATTGTGGGTAGTCCCAGGACCGGAAGCGGAGGGAGGAGCCGCCAGCTGGAGCAGCAATCCTCATGCGCCGAACCCGGCACCTGAGAGCCCGCCCTCCCCGGTGCGACATCAGGCGTCCGGTCTCCTAGCAACGACACCTCGAGCCGCTCTTTCCATCCGTCCGCACCGTTATCTACCTACAATCCCCCTGTAGGCGGCCTGGAAAGCCCCTATACACTCCTCAAACTCCAGATCCTCCACCTCGATTTACTTTCGTCTTCTGCCCCACCCCAACAGTTAGCTCTGAACCAACCCCATTCCTTTATCCCCCAGTTCTCTGAGCTTCTCTCTCCTCATACCATCCTGGGTTCTTCCATTCCCAGGGGCTGTCCAAGCTGCTCTACTTCTCTTCGTTCCAATCGCTCCGCAAGCCAGCAACTTTTAGATCATGCCTGGAGGTGAGTAGGGAGGTGGGATGGGTAGAACAGTTGGTTAACAGTAGAGTCAGGCCCCCAAGAACAAGGAAATGTAACAACTGGACTCATCTTTTCACAGCTAAACTTGCCCAGAGTCCAGAGGAAATCAGTGGCGTGTGCATTACTGAAGCCCTCATCACTAGGCGGAACTTGGCCTTCCCTGAAGATGAGGATCTGTCAGAGAAGATGTAAGTGCACCGGAGAGGAAAGGGGTGCTGGAACGTTGAAACACAGAGAATGACCAGTCCCCTGAGCTCTACTGATTGGTCAACTTACTTTTGTCCCTCTCTTTACTTACTCTACACATTCAGTCAGTGGCAATGTCCAACTGATTCTTCCTCCTTAAAAATCATTCTCTTTTTCACCATGCCCACTCAGTTGCTTTAAATAAGGGTCTAAAGTCATCACTTCTCAACAAACTCCTAATTAGTCTGTCTGCCTCCAGTCCAGGCACCCCATACTGTTGCCAAAATGATCCTTTTAAATAACAAATCTGATCAGACACTCCCTGACAGGACCTTCCTTAACTTCCTAGCACCTCCAGAATAAAATCCAAACACTTTAGCCTGGTGCCTTTTCAACCTTATTTTTTGCCACTCTCCGTAAGTGTGATTCCTCTAAGACCCCATGTTCCCAAAGCTTAGCACTTACTACTCAGAGTGGTGCTGGGGTGGGTGGGCAGCATCTGCATCACCTAGGAGCTTGTTAGAAATGAAGAATCTCAGGCCCACTTACTGAATCAAAATATGCAGTTTAACAAGACTCCCTAAGGGGTTCATGGGCACATTGCAGTTGAAGAAAGGCTGGAATCACACATACTATTCCTTCTGCTTGAAATGCCTTCTCATCCCCCCTCTCCTTCCAGTCTAACTCCTACTAATGTGTCATCTCCCCCAGGAACCATTCCCTGAATCCCTCTGGATTCAATGTATAGTCTACTCCCTTAGTCCTCTGCACGTGCTTCTGTCATCCACTTGTCATAGATGTTTGGCCAGCTTCCCTAGTAGTGATGGGCAGGGACTCTCTCATTTGTCTCTAATGGGCATTCAGTAAATGTTGCAGGATTAATGAATGGATGGGTGGAACAAGTGATTTTCCTTCCATGGACCACTCAGAAGGGATGTAAGGAAGCATCTCCTCTCTGCCCCAGCCCCTGCCTCCCCAACCCAAGCTGGCTGGAGGAAGTCTGCCCCCACATCTGCAGGAACCATAGCTGCCATCACCCAGTTTCCCAGTCCAAGGATTCTCACTCCCCTCTCACCCTTATCCCTCCCAGTGCTACTGATAGATACTGAGGTCTCCAAGTCAACCCAGGTTCCCAATCTAGACCCCACCTCATGAGTCAAGCAGGTGTCCCTGACATCTGATCAGAGTCACTGAGCCATCCATCCCTCCTTAAAACACCCTCCCCTCCATCTTCCTGCTAAGAGACCACAGAAGTGGCACTCTGTCACAGCACCCGTTTGCCCAGGTTCCACACGCTTGCTGAACTGCAGACTGTTCGCCTGGACCGGGAGGGAATTACCACTATCAGGAACTTAGAGGGCCTCCAGAATCTTCACAGCCTCTATCTGCAAGGGGTAATGTCCTGCCTCCTGCCCTTCCTTCTCCCTGGGGAGGGGACTCCAGCCCCTGTGAGTCATGTTTGTTTAATCTGAAAGACGCCAACCAGGTCATCTTGTCCATTTACTGGTGTTGAGGCAGGCAGACCTTCATTGAAACGGTTTCCAGATGAATCAGGAATTCTGTTGAATTGAAAGACCAATGCACCCAAAAGAGATCCTGACCTTGCTCTTAAATCACTGTTTTTCTATCAGACACTTTGCTTGTTCTAGAAGTCCTAGATGGTGTCTGTCCTAAATCTCTCATGTTATACAGCTCAAGTCCATTTCCTGTTTTGAAGGACAGGAAGAGAGAAGCATAAGATTCCTCTGCATCCTTCAGAAGCTCAAAGGCTTTTTGGTGGGGGTGGGAGTGGGGGCGGTTAATCTCTGGGCTCCCCCAGGTTGAATATGCCCAGATCCCTCCCAGTTTCCCCCACGGACACTGGCCAGGTCACAGTAGCACAGGTTTGCTCTCCCCTTTGCGTGTGCAGTCCACGACCAAGGCCTTTCCGTTTCCTGGCCCCCCTTGGTTTCCTTTCTCTGATGTCCAGGTTGTGGGGTGATCAGGGTACTTAAATCAAGTTTAGCCAGCCCCAAGTTTATGTCCTCAGCCATCGACTTGGAGAAAGCAAATCATCCCAAGGCACTCATGACTTGTTCAAGGAGTGGGGTGATCATTCCCAAAGGGCCAGGTCTCCAGCCTCAAGAGTAGACATGGTCTTAGGGCTTTGTCCCTTTAAAGGGACCCCACTCAACTGACCTTAGCTTGGTTTCCCCACCTTGGTCTCTTCCTGCAGAACAAGATTCAGAGAATTGAGAACCTGGCCTGCGTCCCCTCCTTACGGTACATGGTGCCAGGGCTCCGGCAGGGTTGGGGGAGGGGAGAAGAGCTAGAATGAAGGGGAGGAAACCTGGTAATACTCCAGAAAACTGGCTCAGATGTCCCCAAGCCCAGCTGCTGGTCAGCCAAGGACCCCACAAGCCTAGCTCTGCTTCCCTGACCCCAGGAGGGCCTGTGTCCCCACTCGTCCAGCTGCTGAGCCAGGGGGGCCCGGGTACCTGGGGCTCCCATCCCTTCCTCCAGCTGTTCTGTGATTCAGTTGTCTTTCCCCCTCCCTTCCCCTACAGCTTCCTGTCTTTGGCAGGAAACCAAATTAGGCAAGTGGAAAACCTCCGTGACCTCCCCCACCTCCAGTTTCTGGACCTTTCTGAGAACCTGATAGAAACGCTGAAGCTGGGTAGGAACGCCCTTGCCCTGGCTCATGGAATAGGTCCTGGGATGCCCTCCCTCCTCTCTGCCCTCCTCCCTGTGCTTACGTCAGCAGCACATCCTCCAGGGGGCTTGGAGGGCTGTGCAAAGGGGCAGTGGCTTTGGACTGGAAGGTGGGGGTGCGAACCTCATCCCCCGCTCTTTGCTGTGTGCAGATGAATTCCCCGAGAGCCTTCTCATCCTCAACCTGACTGGAAACAGCTGCACCAACCAGGATGGCTACAGGTGAGGAGGAACTAAAGGTTCCCGTGTTGACCTGACCACAGGCCCATCTTCTAGCTCAAGAACACCACCTCTCCCGGTGTGGTTGCTGCGGCTTGTGTCTGCACATCCTCCCAGCTCCACACCCAGGGTGCCCTCCTGGGTAACCTCTGCTGTTTCCGCCCCACAGGAAGCTGTTGACAGAAGCCCTGCCACTGCTCCTAGACCTGGACGGGCAGCCTGTGGCAGAGCGCTGGACCTCGGACGAGGAGGATACAGCCTTGAGTGATGAGGATGAGGAGTTCCCAGAGCTCAGAGGCCCATTCTGCTCAGAACGAGGTGACCCTGCTTTCCAAAGTGTGCAGCTGCCCTGTGGGGTCCGGGAGAAGCTAAGACACGGGGTGTCTGGGGAGGTGGTCCCAGGGCCAGAATAGTCCTTCCCAACCTGCCTTGTCTCCTCCCTTCTAGGGATGGTAGGGGAGAGTTTGCTTCTGCCAAGCCCGGGGCTCTATCCACCACCCACCATCCCACCCCTCACAGGCTTCCTCAAGGAGCTGGAGCAGGGAATGAGCAGGCACCGGGAGCTCAGGCAGCAGACAGCCCTGCTGGAGCACCAGCTGAGGGTGGAGACTCAGCCCACCCTCACAGACCTGCCCCCGCTGCCGGGGGCGCCCATGGCTGGGGACAGCAGCCCTTCCGTCACCCCCACACAAGAGAAAGAGACAACCCCGGAGCCCGCTTCCTTGCCAGAGGCCTCCTCTACCACCAAGAGACTGTGCCCTCTGGCTCCCAGGGGCCAGCAAAGCACTATGCAGGCAAGGAAGGGGGCCAGAGCGGCCACAGCCCCCAAGGCCTCTCTGGCTGGGGCCCCCAGCACAACCAAAACTGTGACCAAAAAAATCAAGAAGTGAAATGCAGCCTACTGCTATCAGCGAAGCCCCAGGCACATGGAGGAACAAGGAGTGGGCCTCCCCTCGGCCTGAGAGCCCTGGCCTGTGGCAGGAGCCTGTCCCCAATAAAGCATCTCTAGGCCCTGCGTGTGTCTTCTGCATCACTTGGGGCATCTCAGGGGAAGCTGTCAGTAAAAAGCACCCAGAAACAATAGCAGGAATACAGAGCCTGATTCTAAAGAACAGGATCTTTCAGGAACTGCCCAAGGGACTGGTGCCCCACCTCAGGGCCCCCACCTGGCTTCTGAGCTGGCAGGAGGTGGGCACTGCCTGGTGGAGATGCCATCTCACAGTAGACACATCACATACCACCGGCCCCCCACCAGGGACTGCCCTTCCAAGGTTCAAGCCAAGAACCAAAAACGTGTGGTTGTAATTCTCCCCATGAGCAGCCACCTGCTGTACCAGCCATGCCCCTCCATGTTCCCACACCCACATGTTGGGGGCCCCTTCTCTTTCCAGGTTCCTCCACCACCTAAGTCAGAAGAATGTGCTGCCCAGCAAGGCTCCCAGAGGCCCTGCAGCCACTGCAGGGCTGCCCTTTGTCCTCTCTTGGCCCTCCCACCCCCACTGGAGCTGGACACTGAACAAGAAAATAAAACACATTTATTAGAGCAAAGGCCAACCTGGCCACTCAGAACAAGGCTGGGGTGGGGGATGAGGTGAGGGGATTTCTCTAGCCTCTACCCCAGGGGTCCTGTGCCCACTGCAGCCCCCTGCACCCCAGGCCAAGTCAGGAGGGGTCAGGCTCAGGAATATGCCTGGGTCTCCTTCTCCACAAAGGCCTGGAAGAGGCCGCCCAGCTCCTGGGCGGGTGGAGCACACTCCCTGGTCAGCAGCCGCCGCACAGCCACCAGGCCTTCCTGCTCCAGGTCCCGCTGCTTCTGCCGAAGCTGCTGCCCCCGAGCCTGCCCGGGAAAGGGGGCGATGAATCCCCGGGACAGGCTTCCCTCTGGATTACGGAGTAGGGGCAGATGGCTGCCATCTCACATAAGCAGGAGAAAGGATATACACCCAACATTTTCCAGGGTTGACTTTGAAGGGAGAGATTCCTCTCCTTAGCTCTAGAGTCTCCTTTGCTCCCAGTTCCCCTCATATTTCCAGAGTCCCAGTTGGGGTGGGGGAAGTGCGTCATCCCCCAGGGTAGCCCCTCTTCCCCGGGGTTACCTGCTCACTCTCCATCAGTCCCAGGGCCACCTGGTGTCCACGGTAGAGAGGGTGCCGGCGATCCACCTGAGTCTGGAATCGAGGCAGGGTCCGAACAGGGTCCTGTGCTCCAAAAGTGGGAGACAGCACCTGGGGGGGTTGGGCTGCCCCCACCCCAAAGATGAAAGGTTTGAACACAGACCTAGTGGGACAAGGATGGAAGGATAAGGGCTCTGGTACCCTTCCGTCTCCCCTGCCTGGGGCGTTCCCCCCCCAGCTTCCCCACCCTCTCACCGGGATGGGTCTGGTGTGGCAGTGAGGAAGTGCACGCAGGGCTGGGTGGTGTCCCGGGGCAGCACAGACACCATGCTGGCCGTGGTGCGGAAGCCCCCAGAGTCCATACAGATGCCGCTCTCCTTGTCCCTGAGGATGCCCATCATCACCTCTGCTGTGATACCCCCTGCCAAGGAGGACACAGTGAGGGCCCCGAGGGCAGAAGGGGGCCCTCCGGCCTCAGAGTAAGCCCCCGAGGCTGTGGGAGGGAAGAGAGCTGGGCCCCACGCTGTCTACTCACTGACCTTGTTGTTGCTGCAGCAGCTCCTGCCCGGCCCGGAAGCGGGCCTTGGCAGCCTCCATGCGCACAGGCTGCTGGCTCAGGGAGAAGACCTGGGCAAAGTCAAAGGTGCCCTGCCCGTCCCACCAGCCCTGGACCTGGGCGTGGGGCCGGAGCTCAGGGTGTTCTGCCGAGATGTCCGAGCCGATGCTCAGCTGGTTGGAGATGTTGTGGACCCCCTCTACAGAGGAGATGAGGGGTCGCTCATATATTGTTGAGCCCCTGTCCTGTGCCAGGCACTCAGCTAGGTGCTGAGAACACAGTGGTGAAGAGAACAAGACAACCCTCGTGGAGGGGACAGTTAAACCGATCACACGAATAAACGAGAGCCGGCAACTGCAGGGAGCATCATCATGAAGGGACCCCGGCTTGTGTATAAGGGAGAAGCCTGGCCACCAGGAAGTCCAGGAAGGCTCCCCAGAGGAAGATGCAGGCTGAAGCACAAAAGGACTCAAGCAAGTGAAGGGGGAGGTGAGGTACTGGAGAGGGCTCATCTCCCGTGTCCCTGGACGTCCCCACCATCCGAGACATTTGCACCTGGATCGGGCCTTCCTTGCCCCCACCACCATTCCCACCCCAAAAGGAGAACGCTTCTGGGAGGCAGGCCCCAGCGCCAGGCCCCTCACCCTGGATCCTCCGTGCAGCCCACAGCCTCCCCGCCGTCTCCAGCACCCAGGCCTCAGTCCGGTCGGCCAGCAGGAAAGTGTTGTGGTAGCAGAATGGCGTGGGGTCCTCCCGGCAGCTGCCCCCCTGCCCGTAGCGCTCCAGCAAGCCTGTGATCACGTGCAAGGCCTCCCGGGCAGAGCTGCCCCGTTCCAAAGCCAGCCTGGCACAAAGAGTCCAGGGGACAGAAGGGCGATGGGGTATCAGTGCTGATGGCAGAGCTTCAGTGGACAGAAGAGTCCCAGAGAGGTTTGGTGATGAGCCCAAGTCACAGAGAAAATCGCCACCATCTACAGGCTTGTGGTTTTCAAGCTGTGCTCTGAGGGGTTCATGAAATGGACTGAAGCACATTCCTGGAGGAAGACATGCCCTGTGCCCTCCAATCTCTATCAGAGCAGCTGCTCCAGCTGCCGGCTCTCGTTTATTTGTGTGATCGGTTTATCTGTTATCATTAACTGGTTTTACAAACCAAAATTCTTCATGAGATTTCACTCGAAAAAAATTTCCTTCTATTGAAAAAAAAGTTAAACCATTGCCCTATTTCTGGGCCAGGAGACACCCAGAGCTGGCTACATTTGGGAGCTCCTCACCAGACTGTGGAGATGGGGCCAGGAGAGGGGAGGGGAGGGGGCAGCCTACCTGGGGAGGACGACAAAGTGGGCAGAAAAAGGGGAGGTGCTTGGGGGCAGGGAGGGTGGCCTGGGTCAGTATTCAGCCCCAGATTTCTGGTGTATCAAGGGGGGATGAAGGAGGGCAGGTCCGCACCTGAGTAAGTCCATTCCCAGCAGGGCTTCCCCTTCCCCGACTGGCTCCTTGGTCCACACTGCCTCATTGCCAATGCAGACACCATGCTCGTTGGCACCCATCTCAGCCCCCCACAGCCAAGAAGGGCGGCTCAGGATCACAGCATGGGTCTTGGACACCTGTTCCACCTCAATGTAGGTGCACTGGAGATGAGGGAGGAGAAAAGGGAGATCCACTTAGAAAGGGGGAAGGTACCTCTAAAGTGGTGGCGCTGAACCCATCACCCAACACAACCCTTTGAGGAAGGTCTTATTATCCCTATTATACAGATGAGAAAACTGAGGTCAACAGCGGCTAAATAACAGGTTAGGTCCCAGTCAGTAGACTCAAAGCTCATGTTCTTTTCACCACATCTGGTAGCTTCTCAGGTCGGGGGAACAGAGGAGGAAGGTTTTAGAAGAATACCTATTACTGCCACACCTCCCAGCACTCTGGAAGGCCTAACCCACCTGGAGGCGGCTCCCAGGGGCGTGCGTGCCTGCCGGTACAAACACCACCTCCTGCACCTCATCCCGGGGCCGGTCAGAGTTCTTGGCAAAGATCACGGCTGGGAGAGCCGAGGCCGGGGGCACCGAGACAAAGCAGTCGCAGGAACATGGGGTGTCAGGGCTCCACGATGCCATCTGGGGAGAGATGGGGATGCGTGTGTCCCTCTCAAGCCACCTCTCCACCATCCTGACCGGGGAGCGGTCCTAGGGAGCACCCCTCCCAACACGTGCAGACACTACAGGAAGACACTGCGACGGGTTTGCCACGCACAGCACCGCACGCGTGCTCGTTGCTCGGCGTGAGCGAAGGAAACGCCCACTCTCTCCACGGGCTCCAGGTTTGGGAATCGGCAGACGGGCGCAGACCGCACGCTCCGAGGGCCCTGCTCTACTCGGGAACGTGACACTTCAGGGCAGTCGCAGGAGCGGCTCCCTCGCTACCCAACCTCTCTCCAAGAGTCCCAAGCCCCTCTTCTGTCGGCCCGTTTCTCGCTCCCCCAACACTTTATGCTCCTCACCCTCTCTCCGTGCAAATCCCCAGCTTAGTCCGGAGTCCTACAGCCTCCGCTTCAGGTAAGGTCTGTCCCAGGGGCGGAGGCTCCTGGAAGTGACCTGGAAGACTTTGGCCTCGGGGGCGGAGTCGAAATCGAGCGCCTGCAGTTCTTCCGTTTTCCAGCAGAGTGCGCGCCAGCACCACTTCTTGGAGCGAAGCGGCCTTCGGAGTCCTGCTTGCTGCCTGCCCTACCCGGGTGCAGCTTTTAGGCCCGATAAAGGCTGCGACGAATCCGCTAGTTTCTCCAGTGGGGTCACTGTCGGGACAGGGAGCCGGAGGTGGAAAGGAGCCCACGTGAAAAGGGAAGAAAGGAAAACTTGGCTGATTCGTTAGAGAATGTGGACAGCTAGGGCATCTGGAGATTAAGGAAGAACCTCAGCTACTTGTCACCTAATTTGAATTCCAAAGGCACAATTCCTGGCTGGTGCACCCTCCTCCGCATCCCCGTCATACCCTGTTCCCCCGGCTCCTCCCCATCTCCCACCTCCCCCTCCCCAACCCCTCAGAAATAAGATCAAAAAGAAAGAAAGATCGACAGGAATGGTCACAGGCCAGGAGGCCTGGGAATAATTGAAGTGAATTCCTTAAAAAATTTTTAAGGCATATATACCTGGTGGCTCAAATGGTAAAGAATCTGCCAATAATGCGGGAGACCCGGGTTCAGTCCCTGGGTGGGGAAGATCCCCTGCAGAAGGGAATATTCTTGCCTGGAGAATTCTGCTCCCTGTCCTGACAGTGACCAATGTTCTTGCCTGGAGAATTCCGTGGACAGAGAAGCCTGGGGGGCTGCAGTCCACGAAGCCACAACGAGTCAGACACAGCTGAGCAACTAACTCATATACACAAAATCCATTCTGAGTCCCCAAAGGCCAATTCTGCCCCACAGTGCTCAAACTCATTGGAAGTTAGCTTTGAAAGAAAATTTGGAAATTTCTAGTCCAAAGATTTGTAACTGAAACAGCAAAGGAGAAATCTTGGCCAAGGGGGCATATATCCATATGGAGGTGGACTCTGATCTCAAATATTCTGCTTGACAGGTCATTTTCCTGTATAAATCATCTCCATAACCAGCATTTAAGTGAATGGATCTCACTCCCATTTGCTTTATGGAGCCCTCTGGAATGTGGAGAGAGGAGACACTGCAGGTTATATACTTGGCCCACGTCTACCCTGCCAACCAATCAGGGCTGCTGCTCAGAGATCTGGCCACAGCATCCCAGCCTGTTGTCATTCCTGGGATGGGACTGAAGGTGGTGGGCAGCTGTGGGAGTGACGGCTGGGGAAAACCTACAAGATAAGGCTGCTGGGACATCTGAAATCTGAGACATTTTCTTTTTAAAAAGATTATTTATTTATATTTTGTTGTTCTGGATCTTCGTTTCTGTGCGTGGGCTTTCTCTAGTTGCCGCGAGAGGGGGCTGCTCTCTAGTTGGGGTGCCTGGTCTTCTCATTGTGGTGGTTCCTCTTATGCGTGGTGCAGCTCTAGAGTTCAGGTGGGCTCAGTAGTTGTGGCGCACCCACTTAGTTGCCCGGAGGCATGTGGAGTCTTCCCGGACCAGGGATCGAACTGTGTCCCCTGAATTGGCAGGTGGATTCTTAACCACTGCAAAGTCCTGAGACATCTTCTGATTGCCTCCAGATAAACACAGTTGGTTCCCAAGAGGGTGCTATTTCCAGGGAAATGGGTGTCACTTTCAGAAAAGGGACTGCCACTTGAACAGAAGGTTGACCTAGAAGCTGGGCTGGAGGGAGAAGAGCATTACCTGGAACTGTGCAGACCAGCATCTCATCCTGCTCCTTTTTCCTGCTATAACATAGCGCCGCAGGCCTCTTCGGGCAGGTCACTTCAACTGCAACGGCCTCAGCGTCTCCAGTAACGAATGAAGGCGTTGGACTAGATCAGTGGTTCTGAATCATGGATGGGGTGAGGAGGGATTATATTTCAACCACACAACTCCCATTGCATAGGACAATACTTTAATACTCTGCTTCTCAGAGTGTCCGAGGATTGCCAGCATCAGCATTATCTGGGAGCTTGTTAAAAATGCAGAATCTCTGGGCCCACCTCAAACCTACTGAATGGGAATCTGCATGTTAACAGGACCCCCAGGTGTAAAGTTTGCGAAGCGCTGCTCTACTGCACCCCCAAGGGACATAATTTGGTGGGATGTTGGGGCGTGAATCGGGGTATCTGGAAAAACTCCATGAATGGTTCTAATATGCCCTCTTCCAGGTGGGAACAACTGGACTACTTGGTTCCTGAGATTCTTTTCAAACCCACACTGCTCAGATGCTGAGCAGTCAGACTCGCTAGGATTAATGGGAAGTGAATTGCTTCTGGTGTGATGTACGGGGCGGGGGGCCGGGGGGTGGGGCGGTGCGGGGGGCGGTTCTTGAGGTTGCCAGTGGACGTCATTCCAGAAGCAAACATCAAGGCTATGTGGTGATCAACATTGAATAGCCGCCTCGCTGGGCTGGAAAGCCAGTTCACGTCGTGCACTTCCCCAGGTGCCCGCTGGGGGGCAGGAACAGGCAGGAGGAGAGGCCTGGGGCCGTACAGCACAGCCTCCAGCTGCAGTTCCCAGGCTGCCGGTTCCCCTGTCACTTTCCCGTTCCTGACTCCACTCACCCACCCTAGAGGGCTTCAACTCCCACTTCCCAGGAGAGAAGAGAGTGGCTCAGAGACGTTGCCCAGAGGGGTAAGACCCATGTTCTTATTTCCCAAACTTGCTCTCAGCCCCTCTAGGACTGTCCTGCCTGGGACAACAGAACTGAGGGGTCAGAGGTGGCCCCGGGCCCCATTGCGGGGGGAGAGGGCAGCCAGGCAGCATTGCTGCCAGGGCCAGCGACTAATCATCAGAGCCCCACCAAAGGCCCCCGCTAAGAATGCAGGTCAGCGGGAGGAGCTGCAAGTGGAGGAGGGGTGGCCCCAGCCCTGCCCAGACAGGCCCAGCCGGCCCCACAGCTGCCCTCCTGTCCCCTGGGGGCAGCGAAGGGTGACAGGAGGGGAGGATTCGCCAGTTTCCTGGGGTCTGAGTCCCCAGAACCGGGAAGACAAAAAGAAGAGTTGCAGGGAGTGGAGTGGGCCTGAGGTCACAGGAATGGGCCTCCACCCAGGCGTCTAAGTCCAGCAGCATATGAAAATAAACATTTGACCCCCTCACCAGTCTGCTCTCCACTGTAATCCCTAAATCATGCTGATGCCATTTAAGAAATTCTGGAACATCGGACTCTCCCAAACAAGTGATGGAATTGGCCAACCTGGGTACCAGACTTGGCTCTGAGAAAGTCGGTTAGGGTTAGAGTGAGGAGAATAGGAGTCCCACTAGGGTAGATAATTTTGGTCATCATGTAGGATGGGAAGATGGAAGACTATAGTAACCTACTCTGCACCCTTGGAGCTAAAAACTGATCCCTATCAACCTTCCTACGTTTGGGACTCTGGAGTCATGAGGCTTTTACTCTGACATGTGTCAGGCACCGACTGTGCACCAGGCACGGAGCAGCCTGGAAAAGTATGCATTTGCACATATCTGGGGGTGCCCCATGGACCCAGTGAAGTACTTCTGTGCACACCGCGATTGTGTAACTGTGGCGGGTCTCTAGCTGGGAGCTGCAGTACGAACCTTTCCTTCATACTTTCCAGCTGGGCGGGAGCCCATCAGATAGCTGGGCTGCCTTTCATCACCTTGTCCCTGATAGGGATCATCCTGGGTGAAGAAATCGCTGTCAGTCACCGCCACCTCACTCACAACCAAAAGGCCTGATTGACAGGCACACCCCCACAGGGGCGGGGAGAGGGGGCCAAGAGGCTGGCCATCTCTGGGAAGGCAGGGAACCAGCATTCTTGGTGGGGGAGGCTAAAGAAGGGGCTTGCATGTGGAAGAGGAAGGAAATATCTAGAATCTTTCCATCTCCACAGGTGACGACCAGGGAAGGACAGTCGGCCCAGCTATCAACCCCGAGGGAACCCCACCCTCCTCCTGCACCAACAACCTCCGGGCAGGGCAGTATCCGACCCTTCAATCAGCTCAGCTCTGCCCCCAAACAAAGGAAGGGGAGGCTGCCCAGGGCCGCAGGATCAAAGAGAAGTGTCCACCCACCCTGCAGCCAGCCTGGTCCTCACTGCTGAGGGACCCTGAGTCAAAAAGGAAGCCAGAGCTAGAGGACAAATGAAGCAGTGATGTGGTTGATGACTTTATTATGGCATAAAAAACACAGGCCGCTTCCTCCTCCTCCTCCCCCCACCCCCCTAAAGTGGGTTCACAGCAGTTAAAGAAAAAAAAATCCTACATTTCTCCTCTAGGGGGCTGCCTAGAAGAGGGCAGACAGCCAAGCAACCTCGGCCTATAAAAGAGGGGAGCAGAAGAAAATCTATCCAAAGCCCTCACCTGCACACCTTAGAGCTCGGGGCCTCCATGGGGGAAACATCCACACCCCCCTCCCCAACACCCACTAGGGAGTTCCCCTGAGAATGGTCACTGGGAAAGACTATCCTGGTGGCACAGGGAGAGGGTGGCTGCTTTCGATGGGTGGAGGAAAACGACATCTCACGCCCACGGAACCCTCTCTCCCTCCCTCTTGCCCACCGGGCCAGGCAACCTGCAGGCACTGCCCATTCTCTTCTGCCCCCAACTCTCTCCACAAGGAAAGGGACCTCTGGTCAGATAAGCAGGAGGTAGGGACAGAGGGAGCATAAAGAAAGGACGTGACTTCTTAACCTACCCCATGGGTCCTTCAGGGAGAGTCACCCTACCCCTCATAAGAAGGGCTCTCTTCTACACAAACATATCCCCTCCCCCACCCCCACCCCCCAGATTCCAGCCCCACTTCCCAAAAAGCACCCAGTCCTTGGACTGGGCTCCAGCATCCCCAAGGAAAAGATGCTATGGGCCTTAGGCCAGAGGACCTTGGCTGGGTTGAACAAGACGGGGTCTCCCTGGCTGGAGACCCCAGGCTCAGTAGAGAAACATACATACACACAGAAATACACACATACATAGGTACACACAACATGCACACACATGTCCTAATATTAAATAAAATACCCTTTGCTTATAACTTAAAAAATCAATACACAACTAACCCTTGCATAGGGCTCTGGGTGGAGAAAGAAGGGCAGGGAAAAAGGAGGTCAGGGGAAACCTTAAGACCGCTATCTGGAGCCTGGGAAAGCCCACTAGCTCCAGGGTCCTATGGCCCACCAGACCCTTCCCCCATCAGCTTCCTTCCAAGTGCCTGGCTCAGCCTCTGCTGGCTTCCCCCGGCCCCACGTTCCCCACTCCAGGATCACCATCAGGATGATTTTTAGCATCTAAAGAAGGGAACAGGGATGTTTCCTGGACATCACCTCAGAAGGCAGACCCTTTGCAACGAGAGAACCTCTTCATTTGGAAGGGGAGCCTCCTAACACACACTACAGGAGGAGCAAGGCTGGTAGGCAGCGGGAAAGGGGAGGGTCGAGCTAAAGAAAGAGTGGGGCTTAGCTTCTCCGCTAAGAAGCAGGGAAGAGAAGATGGCCTGGCAGGGACAGACTTCTCCACTCAGAGCCAAACAGTTGGAGGTGGACATTCCCACCTAACTCCACGCAGCCAAGATAACCCTCTTCCTTCTATCCCTAAAGGGAAGGCAAATGCCAAGGGACCTAGGGTGAGGAACTACATCAATTCTGGAGCAGGGTCTCCTGGCTGCCTTGAAGGCCTACCTGGGGTAACAGATCAGAGTGGGCTACTGAACTTTATTTTTATAAAGATCAAAAGTTAAGGACTGAATCAGAGTTAGAGAGGGAAAGGCTTAGTTCCACTCCCTGACCAAATTCCTTTCTCCCATTTTTTAAGAGATTTCCTTGCTCAACCCCCACATCTAGCTCTCTCCTCCACCCCACCGGTCTTGCTGGAAGCTGTCGCAGGATTCTGGCCCTCTTCCCCTCTTCCTTCATGGCTCCATCAGACTGGGTCTGGAAGGCTTAATAAGGAGGCACATCAAAGGCGTTACTTCTGTGGCGACAACCCTCCCAGCCAGATAGAATCTCCTCCCTTAGGGGGACCCCCAGCCTCTGATACCCCATCTCAGCTCTTCCTCCGGAAACCCTGGGGTAAAAGCAATCTAAAGGGGATGAAAGGGACCCGGGGCGCAGGGCGGCTCTGGAGGCCCTTTTATGTCCCGGTTCCCAGGCGCTAAGGACGTGTCCAGACAGCTACCCCCAGTGCCCGGGGCGGCCCCACTCCCCTCTGCTCCCGGGACACGTCTCCTCCAACCTGTGCCCTCCGCCCTCCAGCCGCCACAGGGATATCCCTCCCCAACCCCCAGCCCAGGGGCGTGAGTGAAATAGAGAGAGGGGAGAGCTGACCGGCATGCGCAGCTCCTCCCTGCCCAGTCAAAACAGTCAAACGCGTCTGTCCCGTCCAGCTCCAGAGACTACGTACGAAACCCCTAGCGCCCCGGTTCCCTGACCCCCACACCACTTTTCCTCCCTCTCAATAAATAACCACTTTCTCCTCTTACTCAAGCTGCCCCCCCACCAGGGCATCGGGCCCGAGGGCTCTCTTCTGATGGCCCCAGGGAAGACCAGCGGGGAGGCAGGACGGAGGAGCTCAGTTGGAGGGAGCCGCGCTGCCCTCAGCCTCGCGCTTGCCTTTGCTCCCGGGGGGCTCCACCCCGCCAGCCTTGCCCTCGCCCGCCGCTGCCCCGGCTGCCTCCTCTTTGGTGCCCTCGTGGGTTTTCATGTGTTTGGCCAGGTGGTCGCTGCGCATGAAGACCCGGCTGCAGACGGCGCAGGGGAACTTCTTGGTGCCGGTGTGGGTCTGGAGATGGCGCTGCAGCTCATCAGAACGCGTGAAGCGCTTGCCGCAGAAGAGCCAGTTGCACACGAAGGGACGGTCGCCGCTATGCCAGCGCAGATGCGCCTTCAGGTGTGACGTCTTGGCGTAAGCTTTCCCACAGCCTGGGATGTGGCAATTGTGCAAATGCTTCTTCTTGCCCCCATCGGGCCCGCATGGAGCCCCCAGTCGCTCCGCCTCTAAGCAGTTGGGACAGCGGCAAACGGTCTGGCCTGAGCTGCGGGGCACCGACCTCCGGGAGCCTTTGGGCCGGGCCGCCCCGTCCAGACTGGTATCCAGGCCCTGGGACTCTGGGGCTGCCGCTTCCAGCGCCTTCGCCCCGTCGGGAGGCCCAAGGAGGTGCTGCCCTCCGGCGGCTGGAAGGAGGTGGTGCGGATGTGGGTGGGGCGGTGGGGCGCAGAGCTGGTGGTCTCCAACATAGCCCCCCAAGCCAGCCTGTAGCGCCCCGGGGTGGCCCGGTGAGGTCAGCGCGCTCTGAGCGTGGGGGAGGTCCATCCAGCTGGTACCCGGATGAAGGTCCCACCACGAGCCATCCTCGGTGCCTGGATGTGTCGGCCGGAACCAGGATTCGTAATGGTGTGACATGTCCGGCTGCAGGAGCTTGGAAAAGGGTCCCGGGACCAAGGGGCTGTCGTTTTCCAGGTCCTCGCAGGTTACCCGAGAGGAGGCCCCTGGCAGCTCATAGCCCTGTGAGAAGTCCACCTCGGGGCCCAGCGGGAGGCTCTGCAGCTCTCCAGGCTGCAGCGGGGAGGGGTAGTCCCCGGCCTCCGGGCTCGTGTGGCCCTGGTATGTTTGGAGAGGCTGCAGGTCGAGGCGCGGCGGGGAGGCGGCAGGCGCGTCCGTGTGCTGGCTGCCCAGAGAGCCGCAGACGGCGGTTAGCATTGCCGGGATCCGGGGTGGGATGGGGGACAGGGATAGTCAAGGGCACCTCAGGTGGGACCTAAAGGAGGCAAAGAAGAGACAAAGTGAGGTAAGTAACTGGCTCATTTTCCTTCTCAGCCCAGATCCCCTCCTGGGCCAAGTGCTTCTTTCCCACCCCCAGGTGAAAAGTGGGGAAAGAACCTCTGGTTGTAGACTAAAGACCAGTTAAGAGTGCTAGGAACGGTTGAGGGTGCGAGGCCCTCCACCGCGGGCAGACGCTGATAGAAGTTCACCTTCTCCTAGGTGATCCTTCCTAGAGGACCCAGCTCATCCAGGGAGTTGGGCTGGTCCCAGGTGAGCAGGTCAGATTTACCTAGATTACAGTTCTAGAATCATCCTAGCTGCCCAGCTGGGTGTGAGGGGCAGTGGCATTGCTCCCATATCCCTCCCCCAAAATTCCCCCCCGCAGATCTGCTGCCAGCCACAATGGAGAATCTAGGCTCATCTCCAGTTTAAGTCCCCACCTTAACTCAGGACTCAGCTGGGTAGAGGGAGGTGTTCTAACCCAAAACTTAAGGTGACCTGACTTCCCAAAGCCCCAAGCAGGTTCCGAGGTTTTAGAAAAAGAGCCCTCTTTCCATCCCTGAGGCATGTTCAGTGAAGAAGAGCATTTCTCTGCCCTACACTACTCCCCCCAGCTCCCTGCCTGGCTGGATTGCCTCAGCCCCATCAAACCCATTCCCATACCTGGCCCCCATTCCCTTTGTCTCTACCGGGGACTTCACCTTCCCGGGGTACAGCTACAGTGCCAGTTTCCAGAGAACGTCTCTCCACCAGAGAAAGCTAAGCCTCCTGTCTGGCCTGACCTACACCAGCGCCCAGTCAGTTTTCTGGCTGCTACCTCTGCCCTCGTCCAATCTAGGGGAGACCCAGATATGAAGCTTGGAGGGGTCTGCTTCCCTGGAGAAGGGGTCAGGCAGAGACGAGCTTACCAGCAAGCTCAGGAAGATAAAATTGCCACCCCTGTAAGGGATTCAGGGACAGAGTAGGGGAAGCAACAGGAAAAGCCAGAATAGCACAGAAATTAAGAGGAAGAATTACCCAGAGATATTATACAGGGAGTGCATTCTAGACTTGGATAGTTTTTAGGAGCTCTCCACATGATTCTAACATGCAACCAAGTGTTGAGAACCACTGCTCCTGGTCAATCCTCTTATTTTATTTTTCAATCCTCATTTTAAAGAAGAGGAAACAGCCATAATTGGAAAAGTCACTTGAAAAAAAGACATTCAATCTATTCATTCAATCAACTAGTATGTATCTCTGTGAACCAGGTCTCTCCATTCCTGGTCTATTTCTCCTTCCTTAAACCACTGGTAAACCAAAGACCACTCCCCTCCAGAAAGAGTGGGCCCCTTTCTGGAACACATACTTGTCACTTGAAGGTCCCCCTCATCTCACCACCTCTCAGTAAGATCTGGGAGCCCTGCCCTGATGCCTGGAGTGTGTGAGTTCGGGTGCCTGGACCTTCGCTGATGGTGGCGGGAGGAGACAGTGGTTTAGGGCAGGGATTTTCCCCTCCCAAATCAGTATTTGGATGACCTTACTATCTTCTGTTTCTGGGGGACCAGGGAGGTCGCTTAGGTTGTCTGGGAGAGGGAGGGAGAAGGGAACTAGGGCGCCTACTCAAGCTCCTGCTGCCTCACCACAAGAAAGGAACTGGGTGAAACGGCAGGAACAGAGCCTCAGGCCCAGGCGGGGCAGCCCAGAAGGGGCTGGGTGGGAGCAGTGAGGTCTGGGACCCTAATAGCTTTTGGCGCCTGGGAACTGCCCCAGGGTTGGAGTGGGGGTTGGGGGACAAGCTAACGATCCAGGCTCCAGAGTGGCCTCTCCAGCCACAGGGCCAGGGAGCCCAATCCTAGGATGCACTAGCCTGCTATCGAGATCTCGGTAAGGGAGACAGCCGGGCGCGTACCCGGGCTTGCGGCTCCCCAGGCGGGAAGGAGGGTAGAGACACCCTTCTTCCCTCTTCCGCCGGCTGCCTCTCCCATCACCGGAGCTCAGGTGGTTAGGACTTCCGTACATTCGGTCCACAAGTTTCCAGTCCTCCAGCTGTCCCAGTCGCTCCAGTTTCCCCAGTCTCCAGCCTCTCCCTTCCGCCCCGTTTTCACTCCGCCGGGACTCTAAACTCCTCAGATTCTTTAGGACCACCTCCCCTGAGGCCGGAGGAAGCTGCAGCGCATTCCGGGCACGTCTTTCCGAGGAGATCCCTGGTGAGCGCGCCCCTTGCCGCCCCGACCCAGGAGGGCTCCTACCTCGAGTGTGCGCTCGGGCTCCGGCCACGGCAGGCTGTCGCGCTCCCGAAGGGCGCTCTTGACCCCCGCGCGCCAACAGGCTCTCCAGAGGCGAGCGGCAGGAGCCGAGGGCTAGCGAGAGCAGTGAGCAGACCCGGCGGCGGGCGGCGGAGGAGGGGCGGAAAGAGGCGGCGGGAGGGCGGAGGGCGGGCGGGAGCCGGCGAGCGAGCGAGCGAGGCCAGCTCCGCCCGTGACTCACCGCGCTCTCTGCCTTCATCCTCTGCCCTGCGCTCCTTTTTCCCCGAATTCACGGCCCCGCCCACCTCACCTGCGGCCGCCTTTAACCCTTGCGGGCTCGGCCGGAGCGGGCCTGGCCCCGGGTAGAGGGCGGGCGGGCGGGGGTAGGGGGGCTGATCTCTAACTAGGTCGCACTCCGCCCCCTCCCTTGCTCCTCCTTGGCCCCTCCACTGCTGGGGCGAGGGGCCTGGGCGGAGTGTCTCCCAGGTTCTGGGGCCCGCCCCATCGAGCGGAGTACTGCCCTCGAGCTGGCTCAGTTCGGCGGGCACGCAGGACTCAGACCCTGCGGGAATGGAGGAGGAGGTGGGTCCTAAGGGTGATACCGAGTCACCCTAGGGCGCCGTTTGCCTCGACGGCCCTCCACCCACCCGCTCACCCCGGCTGGGCAGAGCTGCCCCAGAACGGAGAGGAAAGAAAGAAACGGGATTGAGCGCCGAGTATGTGTCCGGTCTACCCCAGGCCTGGGCCGTGAGAAGTTGGTCTTGGCCGCTGCCCTCCTTCACCATTCCCCCAGCCGCTTCTCTCACGACCACCACCTTTCCAGGTTCTTTGCGCTCTCTCTTGCTTCCCGACTCTCTGGCTACTTGCCGTTTTTTGAGTGACCTCCTCCTTTCCTCTTCCCACCCGTCTGGTCGGTCTCTACCTGCCCCCTCAGCTCTCACTCTCCATCTACCCTTGGGCAGCAACCCCAGCGCCTCCCAGGTCCGCGTCTCAAATACAGTCGCGTTCCCCTCGGACCCGAAGTTTCTCAGCCTGCGCCCAGCCCCTGTCTCCCTCTGGGGCACCCGACTGTGAAAGCTGGGTTAGGCGCCGGGATAGCCTGGGAAAAGGACACTTCTGCAAAGATTTGCGCGACCCCTCGCCTCACTCCTTCCCAATTCTCATCTGAATGTCTAAACCCAAGGTTCATAACTTTGGGGAAAGGTCTTGGATTTCTCTGAGAAAACCAAATGCACAGAGCAGCCCTCTGCAAAGTTTCAGGGCGTTTGCGACGCCCACCTACAAACTTCTGTCCAGATCGGAGTTGATTGAGATAACCAGGGTGGATGAGTCGGGGAGTTCCCGTCTCCTCCCCTCCAGCCTGGCCTGGTCGCCGGGTTAGGAGGCTCCCTTCCCAGTGGGTGCCTCCCCGTACTTGCCGCTTCGACCTCCTGAAGTGACTCTTCTGTTGTAGGGGGAATTCTGATCAACTTCCTAATTTTTTTCGTTGCCCCGGCTGGCTTTCCCTATGCGCTCTGCCATCTGCTTTTTAAATTTCGTTTCTGTCTTTACATCTATTTCATACAGCCTGAGTGGAATTTAGGCTGATTCATTTTCACAGATAGAGCCCCGGTTCCACCGCAGTTGGTTTACCTGTCCTGAATAGTAAGTGCAACTATTAAACTGCCAAACTGAGTCCACAAGGCACTTGAAAATCGATCTTTTTGTGTATGGTTCTCCACCACCAAACATACACATTCTCATATCCAGAATCAGTGTTTGATTCATCTGTGCAAATCCCTCGTTTGTAAGCCCCAGTTTCCTCATCTGGACAACCTGGGTACAAATCGGGAGGGTTTCCTGGGGCTTGGAGAAATTGATGTTCCTAAAGCATTTAACCCGTGGGGCCCCTGGTAAGCTTGTAGTAAAGGGAAGGTATCGTTTATAGTGTTATAATTATTAAATAAGTTGGTTCCCAGCAAATGTTTCTTGGATTAAGGTATATTCACAAAGATCTTTGGACTGAACGTTGACAGATCTAAATTCTATCTTGAGCCCTGCATTTGCTACGCTGATCTGGTGAATCAGGTTGCTCTGAGACTCAGTTTCCTCAGGAGTGAAATGCGGTTAGAGCAGCCGCCCTGTGGGGTAAAGGACGGGCGGGCACTTAGGAAGCCGAGCGGCGCCGCCCAGGTGTCAGGGATTGCACTTTCTGATTGGGATTTCATTCCTGACTCTTGGACCCCTGAGATGTCAAGTCTCAAGAACGGCTCTGGGTCTTTGTGGCCACAGCTAAATGAACACCCTTTTCTGTCCACATGGTTTTATTTCCATGCATTCAGCCTGCAAATCTTGACTTGGATTTGCACTTGAGTTCATAACCACATCTGGAACGGAGTTACAGGCTCACATCGAAGAGCCTGCTACTCGAATTTCTGGGTTAAGTCTGATTCGACCCCTAGGAATTCTCTTCCCCCTCCTCGTCCTCCCAGCAGCCCACTGACCTCTGGTTTAACACCTGAGCACAGATCTAACTCTTGGTGGGAAACCCGAGCCCCTCTCTCATTTATGTATAGGCACCAGCTTGTCTTGTCTTCCTGTTTCCATCTTTCCCTGGAAAGAACACGGAAAGGTATACTGTCCCTGGATGGTAGACATCCCACCGCGCTTTCACCCTGCCCGCCTTTAACCCCACCCGGTCCTGACCCATAGCCACCTGGGTTTCCCAGAAGCAAAGACCCTCCATCTGCCTTGGAGCTCATTGTCATTGTGAAATTCAACAACAGAGCAGTTGTCTCAGAAAAGTCAGCCTTCCTCACTTCCTGCCCTCCCTGGGTTTCTGCCTCTGACTCAGGACAATTTCTTTCTTCCAGATCCCCCTCTGCTTTTGTTCCTTTGGTTCCAGCCCTTTCAATTTCCCACTTGCTGTGAGTTTCCTTACTTAATGATGCTCATAGTCTAATGTGACTGCCAAGATCGCCCCTGCCCACTGCATTGATATCTCACTTCATAGTTGAAGCACGCTGCCCACCGAGATCTGTCCAGGGCTTGGGCCATTTCTCGTCCCCCTGAGGGGGTAAACAGATTTTGCCAAAAGTGTCTGTCTCCCATTCTTGCCACTCCTCTCCTTCTCATGCCTCATTTATAGTCAGCAATCCACTTTGTAGCTGGAGCAGCCTTGTTGGTCTCCATGTTCAGCATAACCAGCATTTATTTATTGGGCACCTACTGTGTTCCGGGTGCTTCACACAAACATCTCTAATTCTCATGAGCATGCAACAAAGTAGTTGTTATTATCCCCCCCATTGTACAGATGAGGAAGCTGAAGTTAAATGACCTGCCCAAGATTACAGAGCTGTTAAGAGACAGAGAAGGAAACCAACTCCAGATCTGTCAGGCTCTAAAGCGCACGTTCTGCCCCCTGTTCAATCTAGCCTCAGCAGTAGTGATGGCCCTGGAAGTCTGGCTCCCTAGATCCTGAAGGTGGAGAGGACGAAATTCTTAAAATATTCCCTAGCACAGAGCCATTAAGATCCTGATGTTCAGATAGGACAAACCGGTCCCATCTTGGATTGGTTTGCTGTGGTCCCTTCCAAACCT
This sequence comes from Bos taurus, assembly GCF_002263795.3. Classification (NCBI taxonomy): domain Eukaryota; kingdom Metazoa; phylum Chordata; class Mammalia; order Artiodactyla; family Bovidae; genus Bos; species Bos taurus. The sequence continues at coordinate 38,609,594 of NC_037346.1, read as the reverse complement.
CGTGTCCCTCTGTAGAGATTGAACTATGAGAATATCAAAGCTATTCTGCCCATAAAAATTGTCCAGTGCGAACCCTCATTTTGAAATTAAATCCCAGAATGGGGAGGCAAGTAGCTCAAAGTCACACAACAAGTTAGACGCAGAGCAGGGGCCAGAACCCCAGTCTCCTGATTCTTGGTGTCCTAGCTGCTTGCTCTTCTCTACTCCAGGTTGCACTCAGCAAGCTGGTGATCACAGACACTAATAGCTTCCTCATATCCCCTCCTGCCCACCCCCTCACCTCTCCCAAGCTCCTGGGAAACTGGACAGAGTCCAGAGCTGGAGTCAGATGTTATTCTTTCATCATCCTTTATTCACTGAACTAACACTTACTGAGAGCCTACCCAGGGCCAAGCACTTAGCATTCAGCGTTAGTTGCTCGGTCTTGCGACCCCATACACTGTAGCCCACCAGGTTACTCCATCCATCCCTGGGATTTTCCAGGCAAGAATACTGGAGTGGGTTGCTATTTCCTTCTCCTTCCCTCTTTGGGGGTCTTCCCAAAGCACTACTTGTGCACTAATTCTGTTATAAATCCAAATGTCCCTAGCATCACACTCACTCTCACTCTGAAAGATGAACCCAACTGAGGCTAGTACATTTCTATGTGTGTGTGTGTGCCTAAAAATGTGTGTGTACTCACCACACCTGTGTGTACCTTTAGGGCTGGAATGTGGGGTGCTGGTCCTCTCTCCTCCATCATAAAGGATGGTCCTCACAGGACATGAACGGTTGTTTCCCCCTTATGACTTTTGCAGCTATGCTATCATGTATGGACTTCCATGTGGTTGAGTGTGTGCCCTGTATGTCTGTTATATTAGCCCTTCTATTTTCTCAGAATGAAATCCTCCGTCAGATCTCAGCCCAGTACAGAGACCTCCAAGAATCCTCTTTTGTTCTCCATGCAGACCCCTCCAAGATCTCCCTCTTATGTTCCCCTCCCCAGTTCAGAGAGAATCTAACTTTTTAACCCCTTCTCAATGAGCCCAACTTTGGAGTGGAGACCTGGTGCCCTAAACTGGACAGCGAACAGCCCCTCTTACCAGTCCATGGAGCCCAGAGTTGGCAGCAGCAGTGAGGGGCAAGTGGGGGTGATGGAAGAGTCAGGCTTTATAAAGGATGCAACAGTCAGAGCCAGAGGGGGAGGTGAGAGACTCGGGCAGGGACGCTGCCAAGTCCTCATGGCCTCGGAAGCTTTTAGGATAATCCAGGAAACAGTGGCCCCCGGCTGTCCTGGGGGAGTGGTGGGGCTGAGATCTGAGTCTCTGACGTCTGCCAAGAAAGAAGGATTTCAGCTGGAAGAGGCAGCTGGAGTGGGTATGGGGGGATGCTGGACATCCTTCCCTCCCCAGAGGTCGAACAGGTGATGGGAGAGGGACAACGTGGTTCTCCCAGAATGGAGGAAATGAGAGCATTGCCAGTTGAAAGAGCTGGCATGGCAGGAGCTCTCCAACTCCATCCCCCTCCTTTTGTTTCCTCCATGGACAGGGGAAAGAAAGAAGGCACTTAAGACCTCACACACACACACACACATACACACACACACACACACACACACACACACACCCCTTCACGTGGTCCCTCCCTGAAGAGCTCCCCAGTAGTGTTCCTGGCTGTTCTGCAGCTGAGGTGGGTCTCTCATTCTCTACTGCAGCCTTGTTCCTTCTCCCTTTTTTTTGTCCCCCTTTCAGTTACTTCTCAACTCAGAACTGCCAGGAGGGTCCAATGTAATTCACATTTTTGGATCTAGGATCTCTCATTGTCAAATAGGAAGGGAAGACATTCTCCCTGAGTTAGGATAGGGTGGGGCAGCTTGGGATGGACAGGAGTTCACCTAGGACCAGAGGCAGAGCCCAGCCAAGAACTTCCTATAAGGAGGTCGGCCATCGTGGAATGCCAGGAGAGTGAAGAGGCTGGGAACACAGCCTACGAAGGGAGAAGGGGCCTAGAGGTGGGTTTAGGTGGACCCGCATGGTCCCCAACCACACAAACTGAATGGTAGAGTGGTTGTGTGTTTAGGCATGCTGACTAACAGGAGCATGTCCTGGAGGAGAGAGGGACAGAAGATCAGGAAGGGGAAAGCAGATGAAACAGGCTAAGACCAGTTTCCCAAAGCTCTCTTAAGCTAGGAATTCTGACCCACATAGAATAGCCTGGAGACTTTTCATGTGACCACATCCCATTCTTGACCATTGCCCAGTGCCCTCGGCACTGGGGACAGGAGCTGCTGTGCACCCTCTACGCACGCACAGATCCCAATAGCCCAGGGCTTGCCTGCCACCTCCCCCACCAAGTCTCCCACAGGGTGAGTCAGGGCGTCTGCACCCTGAACTTTTGTCCTGCTCCTCCCCCTACATCCCCAGAAATCTCTAGACTGGGGATTCCCAGTCCCTTCATTAGCTTTTCAGTAATTATCCTGTAAAGGCCCCGACAGGTCCTTCTTCTACCCATTTCAGAGACGAGAACATTGAGGCCCTTAAGAGTGCAAAAAAGCTCATCAGAAAGCCACCCATCAGGCAGGAGAGAGTAGAGTGGTAAGGGGCTTAGGAGTCACGGCTGCACCCTCTCCTTTAATTCCAGGCAAAATTAAGAGGACAGGACTCATGTACAACTCCCTGGGGGAGCCCAGGCGTCAGGATGGAGGCAGGCTCCAGGGAGGGGCTTCCCTGGCCCTCCCCACCTTCCAGCCCAGAAAATCAGAGTGAGGGGGGAAACAAGCCGAGGAGACCACACAGGTGGAGTAAATAATGTTAATACGGGAGCATTATCACTAGGGCATTTCCTCATGGATAAATGTCTCAAATACCAAAGGATGCCTCCAAATTACAGTTAATTACAGAGTTGATTTGCATAAATTATAAGGTGAGCATACAAATTCTTTCAATCGGTTCCATATGCTTAGGTAGCAGGTCCAGTCCAAAATGGGAGAATCTTGGGGTGGGGGATTTGGGAGGAGGAAAAGGATGAAGCCCTTGGCTTGGACCTACTGGCCCACACCCCTCCCCAGCTCTCCGATCAGTAGAGAGTGCCTGGAGACCCTGACTGGTTTGCGGGGAGGGGTTTTACCCAGATCCTGGTTCATCTGGACCCTAGCTGACAGGAGACCCCCTTCCTCCTCTCTATTCGCACCTTGGAACAAAGTGCTTTCCCACCAATGACGAGGTAGGAAAGTGGGGGTGGGTGGTGCGATGGGGCCCCAACCTGCATGTGGGGGGTGGGACTCTGGAGCCCAGGCTTCCAGCGCTCAGAGGAAAGAGGGGGTGCTGGATGAAGCCGAAGACCCAGCAGGGTTCATCGCAGATTCAAGCCCCTCTCTTGCTCTCAGCTCCCCCTCCAGCCACCACCCCCCGCCCCCCGCCCAGTTCCAGCTCACTCCCAGAGCCAACCCTCCGATCCCAAGTTTGATGTTGCCGCTGCCTGCACCTTCCAGGTGGCTCCTCAGAGGCTCAGACTCGCAGACTTTTGTCTCCAGTGCCTGGGCCCATTTCCTCTGCCCTCGCCTCCCAGTCCCCACCTCCTCCCTCACCCACCTCTAGCTGCTAAGACTCTACTTCCTTCTCCAGCTCTCTAATTTGTCCCTCCTCCCTCCTGGCCCCCATCCTCACCCAGAGGCCTGTCTCCCACTCTTCTCTCCACCTCTGTCCTCATTCCCCAGCCTCCTTCCCCCAGACATCCCAGGTCCCCTCTACACTCAGCTCTCAACTTTGCTTTTCCCTGCCATCAAGAGCTTTCTGCTGCCCAAGCTGCTTACCCTCCTGCCCTCAGATTATCCTACCTCATGCCATCCTCCAAATCCTTACAGCGGTTATCTCTCTCATTTTTTCCCCATAAACCTGCTCCAAAGACAAGAGATACTGGGTTAGCTTGGGTGGGGGGTGGGGGAGGGGTTGAGGAGGAGGCTGGACTAAGGTCCCTAGACGTGTGTGGGTGAAAGTTTACCTTTGTCTTCAAAGCCGAAAGTAAGTGAGGGAGACAGAGATAGAGACAGAGAGGAGAAAGGAATGAAGAAACAGTTTTTAGTACTTAGCAAGCACTGCTTCAAGGCTTCCCAGGTGGCACAGTGGTAAAGAATCCACCTGCTAATACAGGAGATGCGGGTTCGATCCCTGGGTCGAAAGATCCCCTGGAGGAGGGCATGGCAACCCACTCCAGTACTCTTGCCTGTAAAACTGGGGTGGATAGAGGAGCCCGGCCAGCTACAGTTCATGGGGCCACAGAGTCAGACATGACTGAGCACAATAGCAACAAATTTTGCTTAAATATTTATTGAATGAATGAATGAACAAATGAATGAATGAGCACTGATCTGTGAAAGTTCTAGAGAGGTGCCAATTTGGTGATAGGAGTTACTTTTTTTTTCCCCAAGAAAGCACAGCAAGGGTTTATTAAGTGGTAGGAGGTTCTGAGGGGGATAGCAGGCCAACTGGAGTGAATAGCTGCCAGGAATTACTTCTCATTTGGATTCATTTTTAGGTCTCCTAGAGGTTTTCTGGGAGAAGGCGATGGCACCCCACTCCAGTACTCTTGCCTGGAAAATCCCATGGATGGAGGAGCCTGGTGGGCTGCAGTCCATGGGGTCGCGAACAGTCGGAGACGACTGAGCGACTTCACTTTCACTTTTCACTTTCATGCATTGGAGAAGGAAATGGCAACCCACTCCAGTGTTCTTGCCTGGAGAGTCCCAGGGATGGGGGAGCCTGGTGGGCTGCCGTCTATGGGGTCGCACAGAGTTGGCCACTACTGAAGTGACTTAGCAGCAGCAGCAGCAGCAGCAGCAGGGGTTTTCTGCCACTTCTGTATCCACCCACCCAAACTGGCCTGCAGACCAATAACAGATTAATTATCCTGAAATGCCACTTCGTCTTTCATCTCAAACATGTCCAGTGGCTCCCCAGTGCTGACTGTGACATTTAAGACCCTCCTTAAAAAAAAAAAAGAAAAAGACCTTCTACTTGGCCTCCATCACCTTCACAGTCTTCACTTGCACTAGTCCTTGTTCAAACCCTCCAGCCCAGCCCCCGCTGGCCTTAATCTTCACCAAACATGTCTAGCCTTCCTACTTTTGCTCCAGTTGTTTCCACCCATCACCCCGCCTATGCCCTCAAGAAAGCTTCTCATCCTCACGCTCCCGGCTCGTGCTTTCTCTGTGGAATCACCTCCTAGCAGCATGTCACTGCCTCGCTCCTCTGAACTTCCGTAGCATGGATTTCCACACGCTGTTTCCATGGAGTTGTCTTATCTTCCCTACTGGTCAGTAGACTCCTGGAGGGCAGGAACCATGTCCTTTTCATGCCACAGGGTCTTCAGCACAGCGCCTTTCTCTGAGAAGGGCACATAAGCCACAGCTGAGGGAACTGGAAAACTACATCCCTGGAATTGATGCTTCCAGAAGCTCCTTAGTTGAGGAGCATAGTGGTGAAGGCAGAAACCTGCGTCAGGAGGGAAAACACAACAGGCACCTGGATCCCCAAAGAGCCATGAAGGAAGTGAAGCCAGCTTCCCCACCAGCTGTCCCACCCCCTCCCCAGTTGTGTGATGGAGGTGGAAGGACATGAAGGGTTGGAGTGAGAGCTAGAGCAGTGAAATGCTCTGCCCTGTTAGCCTGCTTGGAACAAAGAGTTGGACAAAACTCTTTTTTTGGGACAAAAGGGGCAAGGATAGTGAGTGGGAGCTGGGAGAAAGGGCTGGCCACACAGCAGCCATGGAGAAAAGCAGAGGCAGAAAAAGCAGAATCCCCTTTGACCCTCTGTGGGCAGCTACAGTTCTTCTTACCAGACGCTGATCATGTCATGCCTCAGTTTAAAAACATTCGATAGCTCCCCATTCCCTATAAGAGGAAGTCTAACAGGGAATCTGCAGCCAGGGTCACTCAGACAACCTCCAGCTGGATCCCACGAGAGGAGAATTAGAGGGGAAGGTTGGGTTTCAGGACCTGGCAGGCGAAATCTGATCAGGTATACACTTTGGCCTGGAATTTAAGCCCCATTTCCCCATCAGGTCTTGGCCTACCATTTCAGCCTTACCCCTCTCACTTCCCAGGCTCCAGCCACAGGAGGCTACTTCTCATCCTTATTGTCCATACATTTTTACACCCCTTAGTCTTCTTTGTTTGAAATGCTCTTCCTCATTTCTCTGTCTGTGAGCTCCTATTTGATCCTTTGAAGCCCAACTCATATATTCCCCTCATCTATGAAGACTTCCCAGTTCTCTAAGTTACCCTTTTTTCCCCAGAGTCCTAAAATACAGAGGGATGAACACGGCCTGATGGGTGATACAGTTAGAGGTGTGTGTGTGCGCACACAAGCCCCTTGAGAGACTGGAGTTTTTCTGTTCCTCTTTGTATCCCTGCAGCATCTCGTACAATGACTAGTGCTGAGTGTGCAATAAATTGATGGTGCACTGAACTGAATTGCTGAGGAGAAGGGGTTGCCAGGCTAGGGATTGTGGGTTATCTATAAATCCTGTTGTCTCAGCTACCCGGGGTTTGCCTTGCGGGGCATCAAGATGGAGCACCAAAATCACAAAAGCATGCCCTGACCCTTCCTCTTTCACCCCCAACTATGCCCAGGGCCCTGTCAGGAACCCAAGATCAGGCTGGCAGATGTGGCTCACTGAGAGGCCCAGTGTCCTGTGTTGTGGCCAGCTGGGCACTGCCCACCAACCTGCAGCCAGGGTCATCCGGACAACCTCCAGTTGGATTGCACGAGAGGAGAATTAGAGGGGAGGGCTGGGTTTCAGGACCTGGCAGGCGAAATCCGACAGGGAAGGGGGAAGGCAGGCAGTGCCCTGGAAAGGGGGCCGGTCTCATTGTTGTGGTCTGTCTGGGAGATTCCTCCCCTTTTTAATTTGCTTCCTGATTGAGGGGTTGGCTCTGCCTGCCCAGCTCCCCAGTCATTATCTGCTGCCGGTGGCTCAGGTGCTGGCGAGCCTGGCGTGGCCCCTAGGTTATTACCTGGAGCTCTGGGGGTGGCAGAAGCTGCCCCTCTGGCCGGGGTGGGGGCCTGTCTGGAATTTGCCCTGATCCTACCACCCACGGGGCCGCCATCTTGATGCCTAACATGGTGGACACGCTCACCCAGTGGGGGACTGCTTTTATGGGAGACAGCTGGTCCCAGAAGGATTTTAAAGTCTAGAAGAAGCTTCGTCTGTAAAGAGCCTACAATATTGATTCAGGAACCTGAGACACGTAAGACATAGGGGTTAAAGCACCCAAAGTCAGAGTCATTCCCCAAAGGTTAGTGAAGGCATTGAAGTTAGACATCGAGAACTTTCCAGCCATGTTGAAAATAAAAGAGGTCAGTGAATCGCGGTGATTTCCACCATGAATTACCCGTTTTGCAGTGTCCAGAAAACCAAGAGTCGTAGAGGGGAAGGTGTATCATTGCTCCAAGAACCTGCAACAATCAGAACCCAGAATCTAGAAACTTCCTCTAGAGTGGACAGGGAGGGGTTCAGGCTCCTCACTGAGGGCCCTGGAACATGAGACCACTAACCTCTGCCTGGTGCCATTGGAAACAGCCTAGAAACCTCCATGGGAGGGTCCCCTAGCCTCTGCCTCTCTCTGAATCCCCAGAGCTCTAGCCCTTTACCCTATCCCTGACTGGGCCTGTGGGCTTCAAGGACAGGAGATAATATCAAGACAAACAGGAAGTGCTGAATCAGAGACATGAAGTTTGTTGTTTTAGAGGGCGCCCAGCGCCAAGCAGCGGTGCCAGGTTGGCAGCCTGGAGCCTGGCGTCTGCATGCTTTGCTACACAGCTCCCGCTTCACACCCGCAGTCAGGACCTCTGCAGGAGGACTCCCTGGAGAGGAAGGGAGTCTGGAGGCGGAGATGGCAGGGAAGGGGTTAAACAAGGGGTTCCTTTTTTCCTTCACTAGCTGACCTTTTGTAGCGTCACCTCTGATTCAGATTGGGCAAATGTTTATAAGTGTCTGCTCTGTCCCAGGCCCAGGCTGGGCACAGCCCCTCTCCTCTGTAGCTAAACAAACCCCTTGCTGGAGAGCAGGCTTCATGAGGCAGGGGGTTTGTGTATCATTTCCCTCCCAGTTCTTGGAAAGGTGCCTGGCACTCTTTGAAGGCTTTATGAGTTTGCTGAATGGATGAATGGAAGGATGGATAGGTGGAGGGAAGGAAGGAAGGAAGGGGACCTTAGAATGCATCTAGGAGGGTCCCATGATTTTTCGGCCCACTGGACTTCTTAGTGGGAGCACTGGTGATCTACTGGTGTTCTCCTCCCCATCCTGGCTGCCCCCAAATGAATCTTTGAGTCTTGATGCCAGTAGGTGGCCATGGTCCATTCACTTGCCCAGATGCCACCAAGGAGTTCAACTTCTAGGCTGCAATCAGAGAGGATGAGGAGGAGGGCTGATCAGGAAACATAGGTGGTCCATAAGGCAAAGCCCACCAGGCCGTGACAGACCCCTCCCTGGACATTACAGTGCTAGTGGTCTCCCAAGCCTGGAATTGTTGGCCCTCCTGGGCCCTGGCGAGCTGCCCTCTGCCCTGGCCCACCTCCTCCCTCCATGGTGGTGCCAGTCTTGGGGTATGGCAGAAGCTGAACTGAGAGCCACCTCACCTTCTTCCCGTGGCTCCATCCCCCTATCCACACCCAAGAGGTGAGCTCCTGGGGCAGTTGGCATCTGACAGCCTGGCATCAACTCATGCCAACAGCTTGGAAGCTGCAGTAATTAGAAGGGAAGAGGGAGCGAGGGGGAGAAGGAGTGCGAAGACAGGCTCAGGAGAAACCTTCTCCTGCCTGCCGCAGGGCAAACTACTTCAAACGAATTCGTTTCGCTCTTGTGAAACTGAAGACAATTTCCTTTTCTGTCATAAAACAAATTATTGCTCATCAGGAGTGCTGGGCTAGTCTCTCTCCCAGAGGGTTTCTCCTGCTCCCATGCAGGGCCCCAGGTGGGCAGGAAGATGGGCGTGTCAGGGGAGGGGGCCCAGGGCCCAGGAGGCACCTGAGGAGGAGCAGGGATGAGGTGTGGAGAGAGTAATGTCCCCATTAGGAGGAAAACAGCGCTATGTCCTCCTTGGCAGCCTCCTCCACTGACCAGAGACAGGCTCTGACCACCGGCAGCAAAAAGATTCTTACCACCTACTCCCTCAGGCACCTGTTCGTGGGATGGAGAGGTGGGGACAGGAAAGGGAAGCACAGAGAAGTGGAGGGACTTGCCAGAGATCACTCAGCAAACTAATTAATGGCAGATCCAGGATTAGAACCCAATGGGTTCTCTTGCAGGCCAAGACTGGAGGATGCCTGGAGACTTCAGTTAGAACTTTTTGACTTGGGATGGCCGCAGTGAGCCCGTGGCATCCAAATACTGCCAGGTTTATAGGGCTCAAGAAAGAGGGACCAGTTACACAGGTTCCCTCCATCTCAACAACTGACCCCCAGGGCTGGCTTCCGCAGGAAACCTCACCTCTCTGGGCCTTCACTTTGGTAAACTCTTCCAGGGAACCTTCTGTCAGACCTGCTAGAGAAGCCACCAAGACTGTCTCTCTTTCCACCCGGCCACTCCCCTCTCAACTTTCAAGACTCTTCCTTCTTCTTCTCTGCCCTGCTCCCAGGCCAGGGCTCAGGGAGACTCCGTGCTTATCTGTGCTTCAGCTCCTGTCAATTCTTTCCCATCAGCTCCTGATAATTCCCTCTAATTCCCTCCCTCACTTTTCCCAGCCCTGCCCTCATGGAGGTTTTTTTTGGAAATTAGGAAAATATCAAGGTTCCTATCCCTGGTGTGTTTCTTGTCAGGGAGGTACAGGCTGCATCCTCAGGGAGCTCCTGGCTTACTTATGCAAGACCCAGTGCACACCCTGGCAGACTCTGGCTGAGAAAACAGGGGCATCAGGACTGGGGAGAAGGGGCAGGGGGGGCAGGAAGTAGGAAGCACGGTCCAGTGAGGACTCCCTGGAAAAGAAGGGGAAGGAAGATGTGAGGAGATGCGTGGAGTGAAAGATCCAAGCCACAGAATCCTTGGAGACTTGGAGACGAGGAAGAAGACGGGCTCAGGCTGGGGCAGCATCGTGACGCCTGGGAGGGAGCTGGGAGCCAGGACAACTACGGGGTCAGACAGGCCGCTGGCAGGGTCCAATGTGAACAACCATTTCTAGGATGTGGAAACCCAGTTTTATGCCAGGGTGAATGGAGAAATCTTTGGGGATTGGCTGCCAGACAGGAGCAGCCAGACATCTGTGGTGAACGGTGCCGGGGACAACATGAAGGGCAGAAGGGAGAAGTCCCCCATCCACTCTTTGCCCAGGCACACGCGTTCCCTTCCCTCCCAACCCACTGACCAGCGCTCCTTTGCTCCCAAGGGAAGTGGGGCCTTGCCACATGATACTCCTGATAAAAATTCCTTGTGAAAAAAACAAACAAACAAACTTCCTTGTGTCTGACCACAATTCCCCTGGTGGCCAGTGGGGGCTTGGTAAGGAGAAGGGCGATGGTGGAGGTGGCAGGGGCAGACTGCAAGCAACTGCCCCCACCCCTCCACCCTGAAAGTGGCTGGAAGAGAGACAGGGAGGAGGAGATGAGCAGAGGGCAGGGCATGGAAAGGATCATGTCCGGGCGAAGACTCTGGCTCATCGGACATGCCACGCTGGGAATCCAAGAATCCGTGGTGGGAATGGGCCGGGCAGGCAGAACAAAGGATGAAAGGAGGCTGTGTGGCCAGCTGGGACATACACACCCTCCACTGACGTACTTCAGTGGCCGGTGACCTCAGCTGGCCGTCAGATCCTGTCTCATCACGCTGTTCCAGTGGGGTCCGCCTGGAGCCCGCCCCCAAACAGGGCCTGAGAACATGAAGAAAGTCAGTTAGACTCCCAGCAGGACCTGCTGTCAGGATGAGCTTGGGCAATCGCGTTTCCCGAGATGCATAGAGTCAGAGGAGGGAATGTGGGGAGGTGAAGAGAAATGATGACGCTTAGAAGGAAAGGGGCAAATATGTGATGTCGATGGTGCCCCCTGACTTGAGCATCCAGAGTACCCACCATCAGTGGTTTGTGTCCATGTCAGGATGCTGACAAGGGGAGGGCAGGGCGTGGGTGGGCCTGGCACGTAGAAAATTTGGGTTAGACCCCAAGAACTCCCTTGCTTTGGGGTAGTAGGACCAATAAGGCTCTGAGTATAGAGCCCCCCAGCCAACACCAGAAGTGTGGAATCAGGGCTCCGTGCAAGGGCAGATCACTGCTTGGCTTTACAGCCAGTCATGGCTAGGGCAGGGCAGGAGGGGGCTCTGACCCTCCCCCGCCCCCCTCCCCTGGAGCCACTGAGCTTCCAAGGCCTCCCAAGGAAACTCGCCACCAGCACCTCACCTGTTCCCATGGACCAGGACAGGGAGGAGGGCTGTGGTGTTGGGGAGTGGGCTCGCACGGTGTTTCCCTCCCAGCCCTGAGGTGAGGGGCCTGGGAAGGAAGAAGCCCCCTGGTTGGGGACCTTTTCTGCTCCTCTAAAGACCTCATCACCACTGGAAACCCTAAACCAACCCTCAGGCTCAGTCAGACTTGTATGCGGCCCCCACCACCCTCAGACTCCAGATACAGCTTCACACACAGTCACGTCGATCCTCTGCCATCACACCCACACACACACTTGCACTCATCCACACACTCTCATAGATCATCACTCACTGAGAGGCTCATTCAGAACCAAACACAGACAGATACCTCGGAGTCACTCCACTCCCTGTCGGCCCACAGTGACCACACGTGCGGGTGCTGACGGACATACTCCCTCATGGTGTCACTGTGACCTGCAGAGGTCACACACACGCTCACGCAGAGACCCTCACTCCAGAGGAGCCCTGCACTCATGTGCCTCCATCACACACTCTCCCTTCCTCACCGGCAGATCCTATAGTGAGCACCTGCTGTGTTCTGGGCACCGGGCTGGAGGCAGATCCAATATGGCGCCTCAGGGAATTTGCAAGGTGACGGGATAGGCGACTCAAACCAATAAACAATTGTTGCCAAGCATGCACTAAGGGCTGCAGAGGAGTAGACATCAAGTACTATAGGGACTTACTCAGTCTTGGGGGTCCCAAGAGTCTTCTCACATAGAGTGGCATCTTTCCCTTTCTAAAGATGCACTCCTGCTAAAGGCTCAGGGCTTCACAATCATTGTGAGGTAGGTATTAATATCCCCATTTTACAGGAGAGAAAACTGAGGCTTGAATAAATGAGAGGAAAGTCTTGCAGCTGATAAGGTAATGGAACACAGACTCCAATCCAGAGCTTCCTGAGTCAGAGCCCAGGTGCTCATGGCCACCATTAAACTGCCTCCGCTGGGGACTTGAACTTTCACACTCTCAGGACCTACTTTCTAGAGCCATTCAGCAACCCTCCTAATGCCACCCAGAACCCCCAAGCCCCAAGCTTCTTGTACACACACAGGCCCACCCTCCAGCCAGCTGACCTCACGGGTCCTCCCTCCCAGGAGTCAGGGCCACTTGTCACTAGAGGAGCCATAATTGGCAGGTGCTGAGGCTGCTGCTGGGGCTTTAGAACAGGCAGATGGGAGGGAGGAGAAGGGCTCCTGAGGCAGGGGGCTTGGGAGCTGGGACGGGGGAAGAGGGAGGGGGCTGGCTCCAGTGCCCTCTCCTCCTCTCTGCAGGTGTAATTAGCCCTGGCAGATGAAAGGGCGTCTTTGAAAGCGGGTGAGATCCTTGTCTGTCAGCAGGGCGCTCTGGGTGGCATCGGCAGCTTATCCTGAAACCACACACGGCACCAGAGCCGGGCTGTCTGGGCGCTGCCCGGGAGGCAGGGAGGCAGACCCCAGGGGCGTGGGCCCTTGAATCCCCTCTCCCGAGTCTCCCGGCCCTGGGCTTCCTGCCTCTTTGGGCAGGAGCTTCTCAGAGCAGAGAATCCTCCAGAACCTGGCAGTGCCAACCCCAGTAGGCTGATGCCCCATCCCTGGGCCTGAGGGGGTAGCGTACTTCCTCCCCTCCCCTGCCAAGCTGGACAACAGGCCAAGGACAATGGCCCTAGGCTGTCCTTTCATCCTGAGATCTCAAAGCGCCATCTAATTAACCCTGCCCAGGTTGGGGACTTCCTCTGAGTCCCTTTAGAGGGGTGTGGTCTGGGACCAGCAGTTCCCAGATCCCTGCTTGGATAGGAGCCCCAAGAGAACAAGGTCTCCCAGAGTGTTCTTCCTGTTTGGGAACTGGGGATACAGAAAGGGATCTCAGGGGAGCCTGAGTTTGAGACCCAAAGGGAATGATCTCTGATACATCCCATCAGTCTCCTCACGGATGGGTTCAAACTTGAGCAAAGGATGAATCTCGCAAACTCCTGCAGTGAAAGAGGCCAGATACAAAGAGCACACTACATGACTGCATTTACATGACGGTCGAAAAATCGGCAGAAAAAAAACTATATGCTCTTCGAAGTCAGAATATTCTATTACTCCTGGGTAGGGGTTAATAACTGGAGGGGACACAGTGAGGGCTTTGGGGTGCTGGTCAAATTCTGTTCCTTGAGCTGAGTGCTGGTTACCCAAGTTTGTTCACTTTGTGAATTTTCACTTCATTTTTTAATTTACTTCTATCATGTACTTGTGGCACCTTTCTCTTTTTGTTTGTTTTCCTTTAATTTATTGTTTAATGGGAAGAAAATTGCTTTACAATGTTGTGCTGGTTTCTGCCTTACAACAAATCAGCCACAATCCTATCTTCCTCTTGAGCCACCTTTCTATATGCATCTCATAGTTCAATAAATGTTTGCATTAAAAGATTTTTACATATCAAGCCAAAACTATGCTTTATGAATCCTTGAAGGACCTCTCATATCGGTCTCTTTCCTCGGCTAGAAGATCATAGTGATCACTCCAGAATGAAGACCTAGTGGGGCCAGATTCCTGGAGAATTTCTGGACTGTATGTGTGTGTGTGGATAAGAAGGGGGATAAGAAACTGTACAGAGTCAACACATTGGGGGAGGCTCTTGCACCCCTTTTCCGGCCACCACCCCCCCCAATACTCATACTAACACGCTAACCAGTGCTATTTTGCTAAAAGCCAATGGATGCTTTGATGCCCAGGGAACCAATAAGATTGTCAGAATCTCTGCTTTCCTCTGCCCCACCCCCTCTATCTGCTCCTGAAATCCATTTCCAGTCCGCTCCCACCTTCTCCACCCCCCCATCCCCTAAGGTTAGCTCTGTCCCTTTCATCTTCCTCCTCTGCTTCAGGGCCTAAAGAGGTATCTGGGGAGAGGTGGAGGGGTGTTCGTGGAGGAGCCTTTGGTCTCCACCTCATCAAATGACATCCTTGCTTCTTTGTCTTTCCTCCACCCTGGAAAAGGGTAGGAGGCATTGCTTTCTTCTACTGTCACTGAGGGAGAGGGTTTTGAGCTGGACCTTTGGGACAACTTCCTGATAACTGAGGTGGCAAGACGTGTGTGAAGGGACCGAGGAAAGAACCAGGAGAGAAATGCACGAACACAATGATGGTGCTTCCCCTGACGTTGTCTGTCTGGTTGGCATAAATGTCTGGGTTTCTCAGTGGGTAGCCCAGAACCCACAGTCATATCAGACACTGAACCTCTGCCTGTGTTATGTGACCTCAGGAGGGACCCACTCTTTCCTGCTCCTAACTTAGTGGGGAGACCTGGTGTCCACTGGTTTGATTGACGGTCTCCATAACTTCGAGCCGAGAGCCACCTTCCCTAGTCTTCTGGCAAATCTCAGCACCCGTTGAACTCATCCTCTCTAAGCAGCTCCACTAAAACACACTAAGAGGGATTTGTACTTTTCTGAGCTTCCTTCCAGCAGGCAGAGTCCTTGACCTTCTGACGTATTCTCAAGGACCCTTGTTTTGTTCATTAATTATATCAGAAGCACCCAGAACAGTGACAGGCCCATAGTAGGAGCTCTATAAACATTTGCTGAATGACAAATGGTTCTTATGCTTGAAAAGTCCCCCTCAAGTCCATCCTACATCCCTATAAATGCCATTCAAATTTTCAGTTGTTGGAGCTTCAGAAGAGAGGGGTCATCTGCCATCAACAATGATGGATTGAACACCTACTGTGAGCAAACCTTTGAGATATGTGACTGTCTTTTCATAATTTAAGAGTTTTTGTACATTACAGGGAAATATAGACATTATTTTGGAGTGCCTTTAATTGGAGTATAATCTATAAAAATATTGAGTCTCTATGTTGTACACCTGAAATTAACATGATGTTGTAAATCAACTACACTTCAATTAAAAAAAAAAAAGTCTTGGCTCATCTCAATGCTTCTTACTACCTCCCTTCATCCTCCAAGTCCAACTTTCATTCAACTTCAATGATCTATGCTCCAAGAGTTACCCAAGGTTTAATAGAATACAAGAAATAAGGAGCTTGTTTTCTCTAATTTTATTTGTTCTTTCTGTTTCTTCTTGTGTCACCGTTTTAAGTGAAGGCCTCTGCATTTCTCTGTCCTTTGTCTCTGTGTGCCTCTTGCTCTCCGTAGTCTCTGTTTCTTTGCGTGTGTGTCTGTTTCTTCATTTGTCTTTGGGTGTGCCTCAGGCCCTCTCTCTCAATCTCTCTCTCTTTTCCTCCTTTCCTTTACAGCAAATGGGTAAACAGGTGGTTGAGAAATGGCAACTGGGAGGGGGAAAAAAAAAAAAAAACAACAGAAGAGGCTAGAGTGGAGTGTTTTCTTCCAGGTATCAGGGTCGCAGGTAGCTCCAGCCCTCCCTGGGAGCGAGTCCAGACAGGTGCAGCGCCTGTCCAGATGTTGCGCAAAGCGAGGCACGTGCCCAAAGCCCAGGCCTGGATCAGGTTGCGGGGCAGGGACAGGGGTGGGGGTTTGTCCAGACCAGAAATAGCCTTTCGGGTCCCTGTACCGGACAAAGACCCCGGCCACCGCCGGGACTGCTCCTCCCCACTCTGGCTTGCGGGCGTGGAAGGGTGGGTGGGGGGGAGGCCGAGAGGTAGTTTGCCGGGAAAGGACACTTGGGGACCGGGGAGGGGAGTTCCCTGTGTCTGGGCCGCGGGGGGAGCTGCAGGCCAGCGGGGGTGAGTAAGGCCCAGCGGACGCAGGAGGCTCAGTGGCGGCGGCGGCGGCGATGGGGAGGAGGGTAATTACGCTGGGAGGCTCTCGCCACAGCACGTCCCCACAAATGAGAGGCCCCGGGCCCCAGACACCACACAACAAAGCAGGAGGCAATTATTTGGCTCCAGTGGGAGGGGACAGCCCTTCGCCGGCCCACTGCCGCTGAGCACCCGGCCTCGCCGAGGGCGCGGGGGCTGAGAGAGCAGGGACCGCTCTCACCGGCCCCCGCGGGCAGGGGGGCCCGAGGGACTCCCGCTGGGTTACCCTCAGAGGGGGTCCCGGTTGGGGCAGGCAGAGCTGTAGGAGGCCCTCAGCATGATTAGAGCCATCGCTCAGCCAGCCCGGAGCCTCCCACAAGGCCTCGGGGAGGCCTCCTGGGCACCCAGGAGAGCGGGGCGAGCAGGACCCAGGGCGGGGCTGGGGCGCGGACGACTCTGTGCGAGTCCTGGGGAAGCCAGTGGCCAGCATCTGAACCCCCCTCACCCCTCTTCCCCAGCTGTGGCCACACAACTGGCAACCGGGAGGCTCCCAGGCAGGTGGGAAACCACAGAGGAGGGAGCAGGAGCCAGGGAGATTCCAGAGCACGTGGCCAGACCTGGAATTCACACAGTTGATATGCAAATCAAATGCAAATTTGTCTTCTTTTATTGCCCCCCTCAAAAATCTTCGGATCAGGCCCTTTTGGAAGTGAGATATGCCTGATGAGCTGGGAGTACCTCAGCCTCCGCTGACCCTACCCACCGCCCCGCCACCTCCCACCCCCGACTCTCCATCCACCCATGTTTGCTACAGGAAAACTGTTAGAAAGTCCTGTTAATACCTTGGATTCATTTAGGGCCTTCCTGCAAAGGACTTTCCCCTCTTTAGATGAAAGAGCCCAAAGTACAGATGGGGAAAAAGAGGCCTCAAGAAATTCAGGTACTTTCCCCTACACTAAGAGCCCACCTGGAGGATGGCAGGGCTCCTGGAGCCTTCTGGCAACAACCCTAGGTTATGCATGTGCCAACTGTGGGAGGGGAAAGAGTTCAGACTAGGAGCCCTAAAATCTGGTCTCTGGTCTCAGCTCTGCCCCTAACTTGCTGGGTTATCTTGTTCAAGTCACTTCTCTAGGTTCAAGCCCTTCTCTAGGGCTTGGTTCCTCTGAATGTCAAAGGACCACCTCTGGAATAAAGTTCTTCCATATATCTCAGGGCCATCTGGTGTTGTTGCTCAGAGACCTCTGAGACCACCATCCCCATCTTCATCCCCATCAGCTCCCACCCTTCCCTGCTCCAGTTCCATGGAGAGTGAACCCCTAACCCCTGACTTTCTCTTCAAAATCTCGCTCAGAATCTGCTTCAGGAAGCCTCCCCTGATTAAGCCTGCTGAACTGATTGCTCCCTTATGTTGGGGCCCCTCCGTCTGTGAAAGGCATTGTTTGTCCCCTAAGTTTGGCTGTGTTGTTATTGTTGCTGAAAGAACTCCTAAGTAATTTTGAGAATGTGTGTAATATCCCCTTCTGCCCCCGCCCCCTGCCCCCAGCACAGGCTGCAGGCAAGGACTGTGTCTCTTCCATTGGACTAGGGCCTTCCTAAGGGCCTGGACGGTGTCCTTGGGACAGAGGCCCCCACCTGGGTGGAACTGTGTCTCTACCATCAGATTAGGACCTTCCCCTAGGGCTGAGGACTCTGCCTCCCTGACTTGCCTAGAGCCTTGTTCAGGAGGGGCCCTTCTCAGGGGAGGAGGGACCCAGACAGTCTGCCTCTCCCAGCTCTTCACTGGCTGATTTCTCAACTTCTCCTTCAACTTCGTGCCATGGCCAGGTGGCTGATTTTGCCATCTCCCTCTCCTGCCTGGGGGTCGTTCTGCTTCTTCCTCAGGAAACTGGCCTGGAATCTGCCTCCTACCCTCCCTCCTCCTCTCCTAGCCTCCTGCCTCCGTCATCCCTCTCTAAGACCTCAGGGCAAATATTTGCCATCTGCCTTGTTAGTGGGATCCTGGGGCTGGCTCTCAGTCTCTCTGCTGCCCTGGGGGGTCTGAGAACACTTCTCATTAGAACTGCCCTCACCACTGCCAAAATGCTTGGAGGTCCCTTGTTCACTGCCCTCCTAGGCTTCCTGGGGCCGGCAGTGTCTGGGATCCGAAAGTCCTAGTCTATCCTCTCTACTCCGGGGCTGGAAAACCTGTCAGAGTAAGCCTGAGGGGGTGGGGGGGCCACTGACGCTGCATGCATCTTCCTGAATGTCGCTCATTCACAGCTTCTCTGCCTTCACCTCAGAGAGACTCCTTACCTGGGAACCTGCCACTTGGTATTAATTCGTATACTACATTTATTTGTCCAGCCCAAGAAAATTAATGCAAATGCAATGCAAACCTGATACAAAGAGGCTCCACATCTGAAGGAGACTTGCCTCTCTTTCCAGAGGTGGTGATTTGCAATTCAGAGAAACCGAGGCTTAGATAGAATGCTTTCCTGGCTGGGATGCTGGGGCCTTTGGAAGATTCCAGAGGCCACTGACCTGAGATGTGCAACAGGTATGCTCTCTTCTTCCTTGGACCTCATCTAGCCTATGGGGCTTCTTTCACAGTTTCTATTAATCTGCTTTTCCTTCTCTATGACTTGCTCCTTCTCTGGCTCCTGCCACTCCTTGCCCTCTGCACAGGAGCCCCAAACCCCACCATACTCCCTGTAGTTGAGTGACAGAGATGGTTCCCCACGTCAACTCTGCGGGGCCTCACCTGCCCCAGTGGGTCCTTCCCACCAGTCTGCCCATGAACCTAAAATCCCTGCTATTAGAGTGTTTCTGTGAGTGCCAGTAATAAATGCAGGCGACATCTATTTAAAGACCTGTGACCCTGAGGGGTCCGGCTGACAGGTTACCACCTCAGCAGAAAGCAGGAAGTGTAGGTTTGGATTGTTGGAGAGGGCCAGGGAAGAAAGCTGGAGTGAAAGAAGGAGTAATCGCTAGAAATACATTCACTTGACGGGCGTTTATTGAACATTTACCGTGTCCCAAGAACTGAGCTGGGCCTGCAGGTGTGGTAAGGAGTGCCCGCCCTCATTTAGCACAAGGGGGTTGTTCTCAAGCTTGAATTAGACCAGCATCACCTGGGATGCTTATTAAAACAAAAGGTCCCAAGCCCCTCTTGATTTAGGCAGTCTCTGAGGTCCTGGGAATGTGCATTTAGACAAGCATTTCTCCTCCCCTTGCTCAATGATATCCATGCAAGTGGTCTGGGGATAGAAAACCCTGGTAGGGACTTCCCTGGTAGCCCAGTGGTTAAGACTCTACCCTTCCAATTCAGGGAGTACAGGTTCAATCCCTGGTTGGGGAAGTTCCACAGGATGTGGCCAAAAATATATAAATAAAATTTAAAAAAAGGGGAGTGGGGGTTTCCCTGGTGGTCCAGTGGTGAAGAATCTGCCTTGCAATGCAGGAGATACTGGCTCCCACATGCCTCAGGGCAGCTAAGCCTGTGTGCCACAACTACTGAACCCGTGTACAACTACTGAAGCCCGAGGTCCTAGAGCTCGTCCTCCACAACAAAAGCAGCCACAGCTAGAGAGTAGCCCCCAGTCTCCACAACTAGAGAAACCTGTGCAACGAAGACCAATTGCAGCCATCAAATAAATAAATAAATACTTAAAGAATTAAAAAGAAGAAGAAGAAGAATCTGCCTTGCAATGCGGGGGACGTGGGCTCGATCCCTGGTTGGGGAACTAAATCCTACGCACTGCAACTACTGAACCTGTGCGCCATAACTAAGACCCCATGCAGCCAAATAAGTAAATAAGTATTAAAAAAAAAAAAAAGATTAATGTTTCAAAAGTCTTTTATAAATCCCTGGTGGTATGTTTTGAATTCTAAGAACATCCTGGAGTTTCGAGGCCCCTGGGAGGCAGAGAGAGGGGAGGAAGGTGCTGAGAGGAAGAATGAGCAGGGGGTCTGAGCCGAGGTGCAGGGTCTCCTTAGGGCGGCTCGCTGGTCCCTCACGGTCCCTGTCTCCTAAGGAGCAGGCCTGGCTCCCTCTCCTGAGGAGGGCCTTGCTCCACCGCAGCCTGTTGATTCCTGCCCTTCCCCTCCCATGGGGAGCAGGGCACCTTCTCTGGAGTCCAAGGAGGGTCAGCACCAACCGGGTGGGATGGCAGAGCCATCTGGCAGAGACCCCAGGCCATACTCCCCACCCCACCTGTTCCTTCCTCCTGCTCTCAGAGGTCCTCCTGGAGTCAGTGACCAGGCTAAAGAGAAAGGGGCTGAGAGGAAGGGCTTGAGGAAGCAGAAACGGTAGAGGTAGAGAGCAGAGGGAAGAAGCTGCCCCCCTCCCCTCTGCGCCTGGCGTTTGATGCTGGGGGTGCGGAGACATCTCCTCTCCCGGAAACTCAAGGCCAGACAGATAAACACAGATGGAGGGAGAGACTCAGCTGCTTTATTTATGGGCCCGGTGACAGGCCCTCTCCTGTCTCAGAGTCACTAATCTACCAGGCGGAAGAGACATCCCACCCCCTCGCCACCGTCTTCCCTCCCTCCTAAGACTGGGGCTCAGCCAGGCTCCAAGCCTCCCCCGCCAGTCGGGCGCAGGCCTGCGGTGCCAGCTCCTGGAGCCTGGGGGAGAAGCGTCCAGAGCTCAGGGTCTACCTCCAACAAAGTGGAGGACTTCATGTCCTGCTCCCCTATGCCCCACCCTGCTCTGAATGGGGCATAGAGAACCTTTGACTCTGCCAAGGAGACCCACTCCTATGAATGTGCCTGGGGACAGGGGGATGGTTTAGACACCACCTCAGGAGGTCCTTCCCATGGAGAGGCCACACAGTTCAAGTGTCTGAATTTGGAAGTGTCTGGGGAGCCCCCTGGGCTGGCCTGGCTTAGGCCTCCCTAGAGCAGGGACTTATGGGAGATTCCTAATGTCCCCAAGGGGCCAGACTCAGAGCCAAAGGGTCTGGTTCCCTGCAGTATTTCTTCCTCCTTCTCCTTCTTTTTTTTTTTTTTCCTCCTTTTTTCCACACTGCTTGTGGGGTCTTAGTTCCCCTACCAGGGATCTTACCCAGGCCCCTGCAGTGGAAGCGCAGAGGCCTGGATGGCCTAACCACTGGACCGTCAGGAAAGTCCCTGCAGTGTTTGTTTCTAATGATCTCCCTCTAATGGTAATTAACACCCACAGATAGGGGCTCTGGGGACCCCTGTGAACTCTTCCCTCTCTCCCGTGACATACTCCCACCCCTGGCACTCTCTTAAATAGAGTAAATTCCACTGGAAGTTACTGGAGTGGGATCCAGCAGTCACCAGGTTTCTCAGCAGCTGGACAACACGGCTTTTTCTGGCCTCCCCTGCCCTGTGCCCATCTGCATGGCCTCTTCATCCTGACATTTTGATCCAGGTCTACCCCAAATCTGGTCAGGGGGAGAAGTAACTCAGCCTTCCAGAGAGAACAGGTCCCTCAGGCCCCAGGCTTGGAGGTCAGAGAGCAGCCAGAGAGGAGGAAGAGGAGGGGGTCAGGTAGGGGGCAGATTCCTACGTGGTGGTCGAAACTGGACACGGGGAGCCTTTAAAATCCCAGAGATTTGGGGATTTAGTTCATAGGATCAGACGGCCAGCCGGCTCCCTGACTCACCAGACAGGGACCTGTTCAACTTGCCTCTCTCTGTCATTTCAGTGACTTTGGGTCATCCATGGGCCAGGGAGGAACTTCACCAAATGACACACTCCCCTACCCCCTCCCCTTCGGGTCTGTCCTGCTCTCTGCCGCTTCCCCTCCTCTGCACCTTATCTTTGCAACCTCCCCCAGCCTGGGAAAAAGGGGAGATTTGGAAACCAAGCTGAGATTTACCGTGAAGTCTCAGGCAGTTTCTTCTTCAGATAAATGGGCATAGCTTAAGGATAAGTGACACTCACTTGCCTCTCTCCCTAAATCTCCTTCACCTTCTCCTCTAGGAAGCCCCTCTGCTGGATTTTCTCCCCATCCTTGCAGCACCACCTCAAGATTTCATTCATTTGCTGTGTGTCCTTGTTTCTGGACTCTGATGACGAATCAGGGATGTGTTCTGTCTTTCCCCTCAGACTGGGAAATCTTTGTGGTCTAGAATCATGTCTCCCCTACCTAACCAAGAGCTCCCTGAAACAGTCTCCTTCTGGACCTATTCCCAGCGCTGGGCACAGGACCCTGCCCACTGGCAGGCAGAGCCAACAGCCAGCCCTGGGGAGGGATGAGGGTGGAGGAAGGCAGGCACACTCATTTCTCCAGTCCTGTAAACAGATCACCCCAAAGGTAAACCCAGGGAGTGAGAGGAGCTTATGAGAAAGGCTTCCTTCCGAGTGGGGGAGACTTTTAATTTGAAAAGAAGGAAAAAGAAAAAGCTTTTTCCCCCAAGAGTTTCAAAAGCGCCTCATCCCACCCTGCCTTTCTTCCCTTTCCCACTTGCTTCTTCCTTGGAGGCCCAAGACAGAGGGCAGAGGGTCTGCCCCATCTCTTCTGGATTGTCACGGTTCTCCCTTCTCCTCCCACTGGCCTGTCCTGCCCGCCTGAGGGCCCTGGCTCCAAGCCAAGTGTCAACCTGCTCAGCCCCACCCAGGGTCCTTACTCAGGGCAGAACCAGCTGGGGAGGCAGTGCCTCCTTTTCCTCCTGACATCTGTCAACCTGTCAACCCTAAGGTCCCCTTCCACGTGACAAGATGCAGTATTAATATGGGAAGCAGCCTGTGGACCACTCTGAACTCAGGGGCATTTCTCAATCCACAACAGAGAAGGTGTGTGTGTTCAGCTTGGGTGTGTTTTCACCTCCTTCAAGTGATTTTAGAATCCATGGTCTCAGAGAGGTCATTGTGTCCATCCTCCTGCCTATGCTGAATGAGCATCTCTGTTGGGTTTGAGACCACCACCACCCTAGCAAAGAAACCATCATATGCCTGAGAATTCCCTGGCAGTCCAGTGGTTAGGACTCGTGCTTTCACTGCGTTGGTCCGGGCTCAATCCCTGGTCATAGAACTAAGATCCAAAAGCCATGCAGTGTGGTTAAAAAAGAAAAAGAAACCATCACACCTCTCCCCAGTATTCTGAAGCAATGAAATGCAGAGACCCACACAGAACCAACAGGCTGGTTGGTGTTGGCTAGTCCCATTTAAACCTAGGAGACTGGGGTCCCATCTAGTTTCTGATTGGCAGAAAGCTGCTGCCCAAGAAGGCGTCTCTTCCCTTTTGCCAGCTGCCCAAAGAGCTAATGAAAGCTCTCATTTACTGAGCTCTTATTGTGGATCAAGCACACACAGTTTCTGGTTGAACCTTCACAACAAACCCTAAGGTTGGTCTTATTATTACTCCATTTTATAGATGAGGAAGGTTATGGCTACATTTCCCAGCCTCCCTTTAGGCCAAAGGCAGAATCATTGTTTGATAGACAGCAGGGGGTGGGGTGCCCACTGTGGACAAGGCTCTGAGCACTTGATGGAAGGGTCAGTGGACAAACGCCTGGCCCTCTCTTGGGATGACATCTCTTTTTAAAAGAGTTTTATTTATTTACTGATTTATTTGGTCACAAAGTATGTGGGATCTTAGTTCCCCGACCAGGGCTCAAACCCACACTCCCTGCTTTGAAAGGTGAAGTCTTAGCCACTGGACCACCAGAAGTCCCAAAACACCTGTCTCGAGGAATGTTCAGTCTGGAGGAGGGCACTGATGATCTGAGAGAAGAGTCAGATTGTACTTGAAAAAACAGCAATTTCCTGATCCCTGATGCCAACATCCCACTGGTACGAGCCAGAGGCTTCCATGTCTGCGTCCAGGTCCCAGGTGTGAGCCTAGGTCCCTGCCGACCCTATCCCCGGAATAAACAGACTTGGGATTCCTCTTCCCTGAGGACAAGAGAAAACCCCTTTCCAAGGCTGAAGAATTGTTGTGAAACACGAAGACCTTCTGAGTTCCCTGGCTGCAGGCCTCTCCTGAAGGAAGAACATTCTCCCACCTGAAAGAAGAGAGATGGCTAGCATGAACTCTGAAGGCATCTTGGACTTCCGTCCCATCCCATTTCCTCTTCTTCATCCTGGCCAAGCTCTGGGGATTATGACAGTCCTCAGTGTGGGCAATCAAAAGTGCCTAATTGGTTGTTGTCCAGCTGAGGCTGCTCCCTCTTCCCCTGGTGGGGGCGGGAAACCGGCTGAGTTAGTTTCACTTTTGTTACTGCAGCCTCCCCATGGTTGCTGGGTGCTAGCGGAAGCAGGGCATCCAGTGGGAGTCAGCTGCTAGTACATGATACTGCTTCTGCAATAGGCATCCCCGGGGAGGCAAAGGGCCCCAGAGGGGACCAGAATGGTAGGTAGGCCACACTGCTGCTAACCTGGGAAAGAGGATACCACCCCCTGGCTTCTGTGGGAGTCAGGAGGAGTGCAGGCATGCTCTCTGCTCTGGCCTCAGCCGCAGCACCTTTGCTTCTGCGGTAGAGGGCAGGGGAGGAGAACAGGGGCTCCAAAGCCAGGCTGCACCTGACTGTGCCATTATCCAGCTGCTGATTCTGGGCAGGTTACTTAAGCTCACTGTGCCTCAGCTTTCTCATCTGTAAAGTGGGGCTAAGCACATACAAAGCACTTAGAGCATGTAAGCCTGGCATGTAATAAATGTTGAATGATTGTAGCCACTAGCACTCTCCTAGCTTGGCGATGGGAGTGAAGAGATGGGATGTAAGTCAGGCTGAATTTCCACATGGGGGGAAGCAGGGTGGCGGGGTGGATGAGATGATTTCTAGGACAGAGAAGCTGGGTTTCCCAAAGGTTTCTCCGAGATTGCCCATGCTGAACACAGCTGTCCTTGTTTCCTCTTGGGGATAATGGACCTGACCTGTCTACCTGGGTCTTAGCCAGAGGCTGCACAGTCACCGCGCTGGATGGCTTCTTCCCTTCCCATTTTAAGGACACCCCTTCTAAGCTTAGGACTTCCCTGTGGCTCAGATGGTAAAGAATCTGTCTGCAGTGCAGGAGACCCAGGTTTCATCCCTGGGTCAGGAACATCCCCTGGAGTAGGAAATGGCAACCCACTTCAGTATTCTTGCAGGAATAATCCCTACGCACAGAGGAGCCTGGCAGGCTACAGTCCGTGCGGTTGCAAAGGGTCGGACACTGAGTGACTAACACTTGCACTTACTTGCTTCTAACCTTGGGCCAGAGAGCCCTGAAAGCCAGGAGGGTCAGTGAGACCCCAGGATGGGAGATCCTCTGCTGTAGAGGCTGTGTTCCGCTCCCCACAGCCCTCTCTCCCACGGCCCACCTTGCCTCTCCTGACCTTCAGCAGGAAAGCTATTCCTCTCTTCCTACCTCTGATTCTAGGAAGGGCAGAGCCAAGCACAGGCTCCTCACATTCCTGGCAAACCTGCCGCCCAGGCTGCGTCTTCTCCCCCTGGGAGTCTTTGAACAGACTGTTCCCTCCTCTGAAAAACACCCTGCACACTCTGCAGCTCTCATCTGGTCCTTCCTGAGCCCCTCCTGTACCGGACACCAGCCCATCCCTTCCTTGCCTGTCCCTGCCCTGAGACTCCCCAGGGCCTGCAACCTGAGACCCTGTCTCTCCCCTCGGTCCAGGGTGAGTGTCCAGCCTCCCCCATCAGGCTACGAAGCTGCGACCTGTGTCTTACTTCTGATCCCCCTGGACCATGCAGGTCATCCCTCTGGGTCTCAGCCATGATAACCTTTTCCCATTCTTCAGGCTCCCCATTTTTGATCCAGGAGAGCGGCATAGTCACTGGGCTGCCTGCCACCTCTGACTGCACCTGGGGGCTTGGCAGACAGACAGCCACCTGTCTCAGGAGGCTCAGGTGGATGCCGGCAGGCAGTGGAGGCCAGGGGCTCCCCATCAGGGACTCCCCAGAAGCCTGTCCAGCGCTGGAAGCTGCTGCAACAGATCACCCAGTGACAGGGTCAGGACCCAGCTAGGCTGCAGCAAGAGCAGAAAACCCTTCTCCCAACTGTTGTGCCCTGCTCAGAACTTTTTCTGCCCCCTCCCCATCCCCTGTGGCTGCTCTGTGTCTGCTGTCTCTTGGGTGGGGGGATGCTTGTGGGTAGGGGGTGGAGTGGGAAGAACGCTGCTAGCCTCTGGGGGGCAGCTGAGATTTATGGGACTGGATTTTTACAGGCTGGGGAGAGGCCCCAGGCGGGAGCTGTGGAGCCTGACTGAGGAGCAAATGCATAAAACCTCCAAACATGAAAGTCTCAGCTGCAGCCTCCCCCCACCCTCCAGGCCTGTGGGTGGTGAGAGATTTACAGCTCTTGCACAAGGCCTGGAGGGGACCTGGGGAAGTTGTGAGGACACTTCAGAGCCAGGGTAACTCCCCACCAAAGCCTTCACCTTTCTCCTCTAGGAAAAAAAAATTACTCACCACGAGAACAGGTTGGAGCTGCCAGAAAGATGGTTATCACTGCGGGGACCCCGCCCCACCAGGTGACTCCCAACTTCCTCCCCTACCCTGGACTCTTCTCTGCCCGCAGGTCAGGGAGAGGTGCCTGGGGCTATGTGGTGGGGAGGAAGAGGGGACAACCTCCAAGAGTGCCTCCCTCTGGGGACCGTGGGGCTCAAGCTCCCAGGGTCCCTTTTCCCAGACAAGAAAAGGGCAACAGTGGCCTGGAAGTGGGGGCAGGAGCGCGGGTGGGTTCCCGGACAATCCTGGAAGAGTCTCAACATTTAGGGAGCGCTTTCAGAGTGTGTCCGTGGGGTAGGAGTCTTACCTGAAGGGAGATAAGGATGGCCCAATAAGCACACACAAACAACGAATACCCTGGAGCTCAGCGGCCCTCTCTTGGATCAGCCAATGAGCCAAAAAGCTGAGCTGGGACTCTCGGGAGTGGAAGGCACTTGACTCAGCCCCACACCCTCAGTTCTTGCCCACTCAACTCAGCTGCCAGTTTTCTCCTGGGCCAAGCCTCTGGCTCCTTCCCCACCCGTGGCAGGATTATCTGTGTCTAGGGCTCCACACCGGGGGCAGTTTAGTTGGTTCAAGGGTGTATTTTGGTCTCCTCCCTGACTCTGGACTCGGCACCCCATCATCCTGGTCCCCCACGTCCCCTGCACCTGTATTGAGAAGCCCTAAATTTCAGCTGGGTGGGGGAGGGGTGCACTGCAAACCACTTGAAAGGGGCCGGTGAGCATCGTGGGACAGGTGGAGATCCAGAGCCTTTGAACTGGGAGGGGGCGGGGCTGCTGCCAGAAGATGGAAATCCTGGGCCAGGCTGGCAGCGCCACAGGGAGAGGGACGGGGAGGAAGCCCCATAAAAGGCTGACCCACCCTCTCTCCAGCCTAGCCTTCCGTTCCACGCCCCTTAGTCCAGCCTCCCAAGACAAGAGCTGGCGCTGAGACAGCTAACTGAGTAATGTCTCGGGTGCCCAGCCAGGTGGACAGAGACTCACTGCCAGGCCCCACCCTGAGTGGTGGGTCAGCACCCCCAGGACCAGGCCGGGGCACGGTGGGGAGGAGACGGAGGCACTGCCAGTCCAAGCAGGGCACCACTTGAATCCAGCCCACCAGGGAAGAGGTTGGGGTGGGGAGCCCCGTATTCAGGAGAAGGTGGGGTGCAGCTGTACTGTCCCTCTTGGCCTTTCTCTGACTGGCAGGCAGGTGGGCAGGGCAGGGAAGGAGGACAAACTCAAGGTCAGCGCTCCAGAAGGGAGGGGGGAGTCAAAGGGGAAAGAGGGCTTTCTGCTCCCTTGGCCCCTAGCCCCCTTCAGATGACAGGCCCAAGGAGGAGTGGGTCGGGCTGGTCAGGACCTGCCTCCAGCCTGCCTTCCTTCCCAGCAGGTCGGCAAAATTACTCTCCTGGTACTGCTTTTTTTTTTTTTTAATTTTTTGAAGCCAGATCAAAGGTGGGATCCAGCTGGGCACTCCAGTAAAATCTCAGCAATGCGGAGCCTCGGTTTCAGT
Organism: Bos taurus; assembly: GCF_002263795.3. Classification (NCBI taxonomy): domain Eukaryota; kingdom Metazoa; phylum Chordata; class Mammalia; order Artiodactyla; family Bovidae; genus Bos; species Bos taurus. Next base: position 38,581,641 of record NC_037346.1, on the reverse strand, counting down.
CGGGAAACCAGGAGCTGGGGGAGTCACTGTCCCTGAGGGCTCGGGGATGTGACCAGAGTCAGGAGTGGAGCTGGTGGGTGGGGGCCCTGTCAGGAAGGATCAGTGACTGGAAGGATCCAGGCCAGGCTGCGGTCACCCTTGTCTCCACTGCTCTCCAAGGAGGGACCCACCCACGTGTGACTCTCCCAGTCCCAGCATCCAAGCTAACTGGAACCTGTGTTCACATTGGCCACAAGTCACCGCGCTCATCCCTGTCACTGGCTCCAGGGCATTCCTTTGTAAACCAGGAAGCTCTTAGATTAGATAAACTTATTCCCTCCTGCTGCAAAAGACAGCACATTCCCCCTTTCCATTCTGAGTTCAGACTAGAAAAACTCATCTCCTTACTTCTCTGTACTCTCCTGGTGAAGCTGAGATTCAGTCAGCCGTGCCAGCAGCAGCTCTCCCTGCCTTCTTTGCTGATGACCACAGTGTCTTCCTATGTAGGCCAAATAACTGCCATTCTTGTTTGGGAGACTTTTTCCTTCCCCTCAAGGACTACCACATCTCTTCTTCCTGGAGCCGCACTGCCATCCTTAATATTGTGACTGGATGGGGTTAATGGAATCCTGCAACCATCCTGGTTTTCCGAGTGAACACGTCCTTGGCACTGTCAGCGGGGCACTTGTTGTGCAAGCAGCCCACCCTTCTTTCCTCACGAGTCCTGAAGCCTGGGAAGGCCTGGTTGTGACTGGCATGCTGCTAGACACAGATGTGTCCAACAGGACAGAGGCAGATTTCCCCAGAACCTTGGCTGACCCTGAGACACCCTCCTTGGTCATGACAAGGATGGCCCTCCTTGTTGCCCTAGGCAACAAGCCTTTACTCAGGTTCCGGTGTCTCCCAGACGTTGAGGTCCCTGGCAAGGCCGATTCGGGATGGACAGTGAGAATGTGTGTTCCTGGGCACACACACTTAGGTGGGTCTTGATGGAAAGGAAAGGAAAGCGAGAGTGCTACTTCCACAAATTCTGCCATCACTACCGCCCTGCGTAACCTCGGCCAACTCCCTCACCTTCTCAGGGCTTCAGTTTTCCAACCATAAAATAGGGGGTTAATTGTCCCTCCTAGGGAAGCTAGCAGGGTTCGTTGGGCAATGGCTCTGAAGTGTCTAGGAGGAAGGAGATCTATAAATATAAGGGATCATTAGAGAGGATTTCACAGCCATTTTGTGGGCCCCAACGTTATTATTAATATTATTATGGTTATTGTTATCACCACTTCCCGAGTCTCTGCCAGCTGGGTCGGAACTCCCAAGTGAAGAAGTCGTGCTCTTGAGCCCAGTGTCCCAGATAATGGCCTCACTCAATGCCCACTCTCCACACTCAGGGGGTCTGGGGGACTCTCAGGAGGCTAGTGACAGAGAAGGAGATGGAGTTTTGACAGAAGGGCGTTGGGGATCCAGAAGAGAAAGTGCCCACCCAGGGAACTTCACAACTGCTCTGCGTTCCTAGGGATGTTTCCAGTCTGCTGTGGGGAGTCTGGGCTCTGAGAAGCAGACATGGAGCTATGTTCACAAGGTCAGGAAGGGTGGGGAGGGGCTGAACGCAGGCAAGAGGCCTAGGGGGAGAGAGGATGCTGTTACCACAGGCAGTAAGAGGAGCTGGTTGGTAGAAAATGATTCCTTGGAGAGGCAAATGGTTCTTTTCAAGGAGTCTTTTGTAGAGGCTGGAACGTGCTCTGTGTTCAGGCGAATCAGGGCACAAGCCTGGCAAACAGTGGGTACTCAATGAATGCTTGTTAAATTGGATTTTCAAGCTTATCTTTCTGCTCCAATATTAAAAAAACAAAACACCCAGCGTCCGCTGTTTGGAAATGCCTTGGACGCCCCCTGGTGGCGACACACAAAGGCTGGGGAGCCGCCAGTGCCTTCCATCCTGAAAGGATCCTGTGGGGGCTGCCTTTTGGAGGTTTCACAGATCTCATCCCAAGGGGACTGGGAGTAGGGAGAAGCTGGGGAAGGGGAGGAACTCTGTGGGGAAGGATGAGTGGAATGTCCTCGCTGGAAGATTCCATGGCAGTTGGTGGAGGACAGCCATAGGTCTGGGCAGGGGAACCACGGGACAGAGGGAGTTGATGAGTCAGTATTAGGCTAGGCATCTCTGGGTAGTGGAGAAGGAGGGGTCGCTGTGTGTGCGCACCTGGAGTGAGGATGAGGTAGCTGCCAAAGTAAAAGCCGGGAGATACATTTTACAGTCTCTGTTAAATTTTTCGTGCTCAGAAAAGACTAAGGAAATCTGGATAATTGAAACCATAGATGGACCTGGGAGAAAAAAAAAACAATGGTTCATTTAAACTAGGTCTATGTCCCATCAAATCTTTCTCTTGGGGTGTAAGAGTGTCAGGAATGGTTTGAAAAGTCTGCAACTTTGATTTTTCTGTAGGTGGCAAGAGGAGATGAGAATGTAGAAAATCAGAGGAGGGAAAGAGAAGCAGAGGCTACTGGGAAAATCCTTAAGGCAGAACGAGCAGCCTGTAGAAGGCTGAGTTGGCTGCAACTCTTCAAAAATAACACTAAAGCTTGGGTTGTAGTGATGAGTGAGGATCAACAGAAAGTCAAGTGCTGGGACATTGATATTCTTCTGATTTCTGGACATCCAACAGCAGCTGCACCAGGTGGTTCCTTTCATAAGAGGTCCCAGAAGGAATGTGGAGCTTTTTGAGGGCAAAGACTGTGGTTCTGCAGCCATCCCTCCCTCCCTCTGGTGCCCTCGGCATCTTCAGGGATAGATGCTCACTATCTGGTACTGATGAATCAGATGGGGGCAACCACATGGTTGCATGGGCAACCACATGCAGAAAAGGAGGAAAAGGAAAATGTCAGGAAGCAGGGAAAACATGGGAAAATGAAGAGGGAAAGGGGTTAAAAGACAGACAAGGAGGGAGAAGTGAAGTGGAGGTGGAGGAAGCCGGGACTGGAAGAGAAGGATCTCAGTACATGAAAAACGTTAAAAGGATGCTGTAAGGTACAGTTTGGGCCGAGGCAGAAAAGGAGAGACAACCTCAAAGGAGGTAGGTTACCTTTATTCAGCCAAGGAGGGGTGACAGTCGGCCTAACGACCAGGCTGAGCACAAGAGGGATCAGGGAGGCTTCATATTTAATGGGAGGTTTGTGGAAGCGATAAGGGAAACATTATCAGGTGGGACGTTTTGGGTAATCTTTAGTTGAGATGGCATTTGTAGTTGAACAGGGGGTGGGAGGTTTCTGGGCAGGGGGTGATAAGTCCCAGGTAGATGCAACCAGCCCGGAGCACCAGGGTGGGACTTAAAAGTTCGGTTTTGTTTTCCCCCGCAGTTAGATAATTCAGCAAGGACCTTTGAGACTGTTGTTTTCTTTTCTAGGCCCAAGCACTCCTTCATTCCAGACCCTGAAATCATAAGAAATGGGGAAAAGGGCGCTGTATCTCTCTGGCTACTTCCTGCTGGATAGGGACGATGGTTCTGGGTCTGGAACGGAGGATCGTCCTAAGGCCCAGGGTCTCCTTTTCCTGAGGTCGGGGTGAGGTTCTTAAGAAGAATGATCTTGACCTGGTCTCGAGAGATGACCCAAATTCATTCTTGGAGAAACCTTGGGAAGAGATTGAAGAGACAGGGTCCTAATAAGAGGAATAAAATGATAAGTACCAATGGTCCCAAGAAAGGGAGCAACCAAGGGAGGGCCAGTTGGAACAGGTTTTGGGGAGTGTAAAGGTTTTGTAACTCTTTTCTGCGGGCGTTCAATTCTGTCCCTAAGTTCTTTGCCTCTGCCCTGGACTATGCCCGTTTCATTAACAAAGAGCAGCAGTCCTCTCCTAGGAAAAGGCAGGCCCCTCCCTTTTCCGTGGTGAGAAGGTCCAGGGCTCGCCCATTTTGTAGGGCCACAGAAGCTAATGAGTTAATTTGTCTTTGGACCAAAACGAAGGACTCCACTACCTGCTCCATATCCTCATTAAGTTCTTGGGGCAGCTTGTAGTAGAAATGGGCCAAGGTCGAGATGCCCCCGCTCCTGGTGCCTAGGGCTGCTGCTATGCCTGTCCCAGTCAGGAGGCGGGCTATGACAGCTCGTTTTTTTCTGTGGGAAAGTTCCCCTTGGGGGTAGACTATTTGTTCTATCTCTTCTTTGAGGAATGTTAGACCTGGGGTCAGGAAGACCAAGATGAAGGTCCAAGGGGGTCAACGGGGAGACATGAATATGCGTAGGTCCCACAGAGAATGAAGATTCCCGGGTTGGTGCGATTATTTGTGCTGTTCCAGAGAACCCAAGTGGAACAGGAGGAGGGAGCGGAGTTTGTAAGACCAGTGTAGTTGGGACTAGAGTAGTTAATACAGGTTAGGTTTGAAGAGGCTGAGAGTAGGACATTGTCAGAGACTGGCCCAGTGAGTTGTGTAGTTTTTTGTTGGGGAGGGAGGTATAGTCGCCCTGTGACAGCCAGGTTGAGGGTAAGGGAACTGCTATGTGCGGTGAGGGAGACAGTGACATGCATACCCAACACTGGGATGTGTGTTGTGTGTACTGGAAGAATTGGAAGGAAGAGTTGAGAAGGCGGGTAAGGTGTTGGTTGTCAGAGGGAGGTTTTAGGAGATGCCGTAATTGGGAAAGGAGCTCTAGGCATTTATAAGGCTCAGGGGTAGCCTGTAACCGGGAAATTATGTTCTTTATGACTTGTTCTTGTTTCTTTTCCCGATATTAATCTAGTACCCCACTCCCATCGGAGAAGGCAATGGCACCCCACTCCAGGGTTCTTGCCTGCAGAATCCCAGGGACGGGGTAGCCTGGTGGGCTGCCATCTATGGGGTCTCACAGAGTTGGACACAACTGAAGCAACTTAGCAGCAGCAGCAGCAGCAGCGACTGCTGTCTGAGTACCCCCAGTGGGTAATGGGATAAAAACATGTTTCTTCCATTTAGCTTATGGCAGGTGCTCACGAAATTCCCTCTCTTCTGTACTTTAACAGTGAGTAGGGATTTAGACTTCTGCCCCACCAAGGTTCATGGTCTTGGAGCCATATTATAACATGAGGAATGAACATAGGAATAGATGTCTGAGCAGGGGCAGGGACTAGCCAGAAGACAGGGGAGTGCAGGAAGGATAAAAACAGGGGGAGTCATGGGTCTGTTAGTTAGGCAGTGTGGAGGAAATAGCACCCTAGGAGTAGAACACAGCTAACAATGTAGGCGATACCGACGAAGAGATGAAGGCTAGGTGACCAGTCCTGAGGGGAGACAGTTACTGGGCTTATAGCAAGGACTAAGATTAAGAGTGCAGTTATAGTTAGAGAGACGGGGAGAGGCCAGTCAGGATGAGGGGCGGAAGGCCCCAAGTTGGTGGTTGCTTAATCTGAGGAGGAACAGTGTTCATGTATGAGAGTAAAGAAATCAATTTCTTCTGGACTTAGGTTGTAGAAGGTCCCTTGGAGCCACGGATGAGACACCGGGGTGGTCAGAGCTTCGAAGGAGGTTCCAGTCGGGGTGCTGGTCCAGAGGTCTTGTAGTAGTTGGGTCAGGAACAGTCGTAGGTTAAGGAGTGTCCGGGTCATTCAGTGTCCTCTGGGATGGCTGACAGGGGTTGTCGCTGGGTGAGTTTTAAGGATGTGGGTCCTGTGAGGGAGACCTGATAAGTCAGTTAAGGAGGGCAGAGCAGGGTCGGAGGTGACCTGTTTTAGGCAAGAGGTGTACCCAAGAGGTGACCTTCTGAGTTTAGCTGCAGTCGGTGTGAGGAGGAGGATTTTGAATGGTCCCTGCCACTTTGGGGTTAGGTCACCCTGGGGATTATCAGACAGGTAGACCATGTCCCCAGTTTGTAAAAGGGGCAAGGGGGCTTGGGGGTCAGGGGCAGGCAAGTTGTGGTTGACGTATTTCTAGAGGGCATTGTAGAGTTCCATCAGCAGAGGGGAGTGTAGGAAGCTTGGTATGGGAAGAGATTCAGGGGGGAGTCCAGGAGGAAGCATGGGCCTTCTGTACATCACCTGCAAGGGGCTCAGCCCCAGGGGCTTTCTGGGCAAAGCCCGTACTTTGAGGAAAACAATCAGCAAAAGTTTAGTCCAATCCAGATGTACCTCGAGGGATAGTTTGGTAAGAATTTCTTTGATTATTCTATCCATCCTTTCTACCTTTCCTGAGGACTGGGGACAAAATGGAATGTGAAATTTCCAGGGTATCTGTAAGAATTGGACAAGTTGTTGGGTGACCTTGGACATAAATTCTGGGTCATTATCAGACTGTAGGGATGAAGGTAAGCCAAACCTGGGGATAATTTCTGTGAGGAGGATTTGGGCCACAGTGTGGGCTCTTTTGTTTGTGGTAGGAAATGTTTCTACCCATCCCAAAAAGGTGTCCCCAAGGACCAGGAGGTATCTGAATCTCCGAACCAGGGGCATAGGAGTAAAGTCTGTCTGCCAATCCTGTGTTGGGAGGCTGCCTCGCATTTGATGGGTTGGAAAGGGTGTAGGTTTACGCTGGGAACTGGGACTAGTACGTTGACATGTCTGACAGGAGCGGGTAAGGTTATCTAAATGTTGTTGGTCAGCAGTCGACATGGGGAAGTGGTTATGGAGGAGGAACTGTTGGAGTGTCTTGGACGAGGGATCAAAGAGTGAGTGTAGATAAGAGAGGATTTCTCTGGTGGTGGGAGGGTTGGATGGAGTCAGGGCTAAGATGACAGGGGACTGGAGGGAAGGATGGGACAGGGCTATCTCCTTTGCCTTCTGGTCTGTGGCATTGTTGTAGGTTGATATGAGACTTCTCTTTTGATGTCCCCTACAGTGGAGGATGATGGCTTTGTCTGGTCAGAGTGCTGCCTCTAGGAAGTTTGTGGATCAGGTCTGAATTAATAGTGGGGGATCCCTTTTGGTTTAGGAAACCTCCTTCTCTCCATATTAGGATGTTTGCATGAAGAATGTTATAAGGCATATTTGGAGTCTGAGTGGATGTTAACCCTTAGATTTTTAGCCAGAGTTAAAGCTCTGGTGAGAGCTATCAGTTCTACCTGTTGGGAGGTGGTGTGAGGTGGCAGAGGTGAAGCTTCAATTGTCTGCGTCCCGTGATTGTGACGAAGGTCCCCCTGGATGATGGCATATCCGGCTGCAAAGGGTGGGATTTTTGAGAGCTGCCATCAATGAACCAGTGTGGAGTGTTTGGGTCTAGGATGGGCTGATCTGTGAAATGTTGGAAGGGGTTTTGGGTAAGATCTACCATTAGGCTGCAGCTATGTAGGAGGGGGTCTGTTGTAGAGGACGTGGGTAATAAGCTGGCAGGGTTAACGGGGAGAGCAGGGGGAAAATGAGAGCTGAGGGTTGAGGAGAAAGGCATGTAGGGCCTGTACCCTGGAAGGGGGAAGGGAGAGAAGCGCTTGATGTGAAAGTAAGTCTCGAAAGGTGTGTGGAGAACAAACTGTTAAAGGGGCATGTTAGAGAGTTTATTTGCTTTGGGTACGAGCACTGTGATAGCAGCCATGGCCTGTACACAGGGAGGCCATCCCTGGGTCACCATGTCAAGCTGTTTTGACAGATAGGCTACGGGAGCCCAGGTGCCTCCAGCCCACTGACACAGAAGTCCCAGGGCCTGTCCTTGGTTGGAGTGTGCAAATAGAAAGAATGGTCTGGTGTGATCTTGCAGGTGGAGAGTTGGCACTTGGAGGAGGCTCTGGGTGAGCTGGCAAATAGGACTGGCCAGCGAGGAGGGGTTAAAGAGGGGCTCATCTGGACATCCTTTAGTTGCCTCATAGAGCGGCTTTGTAATGAGGGGGAAGTTAGGGATCCAGCTACTGAAAAAGTTAGGAGGCCGAGGATACACAGGAGCTCCCTATTTGTTTTTGGAAGTGTACAGTTAATCAAGGCCTGGATTCTACCTGGGGGAATAGTTCTTTGTTGGTGGGATATGGAGAGCCCCAGGTAGTTGACATTTGCCTGGGCTATTTGGGCCTTGGATCGGTATACCTGATAACCCCAGGATCCCAGGGCTCTAAAAGGTTTGGCAGTATGTTGGAGGCAGAGTTTTCGGGTTGGGCTACAAAGGAGGAGGTCATCCACGTATTGGAGATGACTCGGGGCTAGGTCGAGTGTCTGTAGGTCCTTTTGTAAAGACTGTCCAAAAAAGTGGGGGCTGTCTCTGAACCCCTGGGGGAGAACTGTCCATGTTAGTTGTAGTGAAACATGAGTCTTGGGGTCTTGCCAGGTGAAGGCAAAGGGGTTGGGAGAGGGGGTGGAGGGGGATGGTAAAAAAGGCATCTTTGAAATCTAATACTGTGAAGTGGGTTGCAGTCGGGGGTATGGCAGACAGAAGGGTGTAAGGGTTAGGGACTACTGGGAATGTCGGTATGATGGCCTCATTGATTCTTCGCAGATCCTGGACCAGTCTCCAAGAGTTTGGTCCCTTCCTTACTGCCAGAATTAGGGGTGTTGTGTGGTGAATCGGTAGGAATTAAGATGGAGACTTGAAGAAGATGGTCTATGATAGGCTTAAGTCCCTTGTGGGCCTCCGGGGTAAGAGAGTACTGTTGTTGGGTGATTATAGTCGAGGGGTCTTTTAGGGTAATGTGGAGTGGGGGATGATGTTTGGCTATGGATGGGTGATCAGTGTACCAGACTTGGGGGTCTAAGGCGGGTAGATCCATGGGAAGGCCAGGGGTGAGGGATAGGGACAGTCCAGGTGACATCTTCATGCAGAATATAGAGACTCTATAGAGGTGGGGTATGGTAATAAAGACCCCCAATTTGGATAACAAATCTCTCCCTAGGAGTGCCATGGGACACTGAGTCATTATGAGGAATGAGTGTATGAGGGTCGATTTTCCAAACTGACAGTAATGGAGGGCTGATTTTTGGCCTTAAGGGAACTCCAGTTCAGTTGCTCAGTCGTGTCCAACTCTTTGCGACCCCATGAATCGCAGCACGCCAGACCTCCCTGTCCATCACCAACTCCTGGAGTTTACCCAAACTCATGTCCATCGAGTTGGTGATGCCATCCAGCCATCTCATCCTCTGTTGTCCCCTTCTCCTCCTGCCCCAAATCCCTCCCAGCATCAGGGTCTTTTCCAATGAGTCAACTCTTCACATGAGGTGGCCAAAGTATTGGAGTTTCAGCTTTAGCATCATTCCTTCCAAAGAACACCCAGGGCTGATCTCCTTTAGAATGGACTGGTTGGATCTCCTTGCAGTCCAAGGGACTCTCAAGTGTCTTCTTCTCCAACACCACAGTTAAAGAGCATCAATTCTTCGGTGCTCAGCTTTCTTCACAGTCCAACTCTCACATCCATACATGACCACTGGAAAAACCATAGCCTTGACTAGATGGACCTTTGTTGGCAAAGTAATGTCTCTGCTTTTTAATATGCTATCTAGGTTCGTCATAAATTTCCTTCCAAGGAGTAAGCGTCTTTTAATTTCATGGCTGCAATCACCATCTGCAGTGATTTTGAAGCCCAAAAAAATAAAGTCTAACACTGTTTCCACTGTTTCCCCATCTATTTCCCATGAAGTGATGGGACCAGATGCCATGCTCTTCATTTTCTTTTTTTTTTTTTTTTCATTTTCTGAATGTTGAGCTTTAAGCCAACTTTTTCACTCTCCACTTTCACTTTCATCAAGAGGCTTTTGAGTTCCTCTTCACTTTCTGCCATAAGGGTGGTGTCATCTGCATATCTGAGGTTATTAATATTTCTCCCGGCAATCTTGATTCCAGCTTGTGCTTCTTCCAGCCCAGCGTTTCTCATGATGCACTCTGCATATGTTAAATAAGCAGGGTGACAATACACAGCCTTGATGTACTCCTTTTCCTATTTGGAACCAGTCTGTTGTTCCATGTCCAGTTCTAACTGTTGCTTCCTGACCTGCATATAGGTTTCTCCAGAGACCCCCTTTATTGTGAGTTCTGAGTCTTGAGTTGGGCCAGAGTAGGAAGTTGAGAGAGAAAGTGGCTCCAGTGTCTACTATAAAGGAGGTCTTTTCACCAGCCACTACCCCGTCTACCCTAAGTTCCAAGCTTGTGTCCAGGACATGGGCTGGGGGGCTGGAACCCAGGTCCCGTCATTGGAACAACTCTCGTAGGGTTATGCTGGGGTTCTGGGGAGAAGTGGAGATCTCTCCAGGGGTGCCAGGGCATCCCTGTGGACATTACATTCTCCAGGTCTGGGAGGTGGGGTCCTCCCCAGGAGTGCCAGGGCGTCCCTGGGGACAGTCCATTTTCCAGTGTCCCAAACAACCACAGTTTGGGTATGCTTTTGTCGGGGGCCGTGGGTTTGGGCATGTCTTTGCCCAGTGTCCTGACTGGTTGCATTGGAAGCAGGGTCCGGGGGGGTGGGTCTTAAGCCCCGGCCTAGGATGACTTGGGCCAGGCTGATCTCTTCCCTTAATTGCTGCCACCAAAAAGGCATATTTAGCTTTTCTCTCACGGTCTTTTTCTCTCGTAGCCTCTTCCTATTATTGAACACCTTGAAGGCTAATTCTAGAAGGTCCCTTTGTGGGCGGTCTCAGGCCCCTTCTCTAGTTGTCGAAGCAAGCTAGTCTAGTGTCAGGGGCTGACTGGCTGATGAACTGAACATGAAGGTACAGTAACCCAGCAGGGGTGGTGATATCTAGGTTGGTATACTTCTGGACTGCCTCTGTGAGGCATGCCAAGAATAAGGCTGGATTTTCGTCCGCCCCTTGGGTGACTTCCCTGACTTTATCATAACTGACATGTATAGGAGTATTTTTCTGCATTCCTTCTAGAAGGCAGGTAATCATGATTGAGTCTCCTGATACCTGGGTCACTGGGCTGGTAAGTCCAGCGGGGATCTAACTGAGGGACCGCCTCATCAGCAGCTGGGCTATCCAGGTCTTGGTTATGTAAGTGATCAGCATGGGCTTTTGCTGCTTGCCAGATACGGTCTTTTCCATCTGGGGTGAGAGTGGCATTTAGGATATAATATACGTCACTCTATGTGAGGTTATAGGTCTTGGAGAGTCTCAGGAATTCTTTTCTGTATCTGGTAGGATTTACAGAAAATGATCCTAACTTTTCTTCTATTTGGCTCATGTCTGACAATGAAAATGGCACGTGGATTTGGGTGGGGCCGTCTGGTCCTGCCACCTCTCTCAGGGGAAACATGTACTGACTCTGTGGGTACTGACCCCGTGGTGGGGGGCGGGGGGCGGGGCGGAGGGAAGGGGTCGGGTTGGGAAGATGCGGTAGTGGGGTTGAGGGAGAGTCAGGAGAGGTTTCGGAGTCAGTAGGTGAGTTGGATGAAGGGGAAGGAGAGGGTCGGAGGTGTGGCTGGTAGGGAGGGGGCTCGTCAGTGGGGTCAAACTCCAGGGGTGAGGAAGGCACCATAGGGGGTTAATTGAAGAAGAGCCCTTTTGTTTGGGAGACAAGCTGCATAGAAGGACCTCGTGGGTGGAGCAGGCCTTGCATAGGGAGGGCCTGCTCCGAAGGGCCTAAAAGGCTTTGCCATTCCCACTTGCCATTCCGTTTAGGGAAGTCGGTGAGATTTTGAAGAATGTTAAAGTCAAATGTGCAAAATTCAGGCCAGTGGTCTTGACTGTCCAATTGGTATTGAGGCCAGATCTGTATACAGAGTTGTTTTAAGTGGTTAGCTTTAAGTTCAGTGAGTAAGAGTGGTTTGAGATTTTTGAGAACACAGGCCAGAGGGGAATCTTTTGGGACAGACTGGCCAGACCCCATAATTGAAAGGCAAGCAGAGACTCCTATTGGGAGTTCAAGTTGTCATCCATAACAATAGGAATTATGAAAAGAGAGCTCTGTGTCGAGGTGCATCCCCCACGGTTGCTTACAGAGTGGCCTTAGGCCACGGGTCCCCAGGACCCAGAGAGGACTGGGTTCTAGGGTGCCTCTAGAACACCGTCCAGATCTTACCTTAATCTAGGGGCCGGCTTGAGTGGAGTGTTGCATGTAGAGCAGTCGAATGGCAAGAGTTCCCTATTCCGGAGGCTGTCAGAGAGAGAGAGAGAAGGGGATAGAGCCGGAGGCCTGTGGGTACATAAAGCACCAATAAAGCCTTAGGACAAGGCCTGCACCACTCACAAAGGCACTAGGCATCCCTGAGGGGAACTTATGAGCCCTGGCAGAAAGTGAGTTCACGTTTCCAGATTCCAGCAACAGGGGAAACAACGAGAGGGAGAGTGAGAGCGAGAGTGAGCGAGTGAGCGAGAGCGACAGGACACAGGAGTGCCGTGCCCTCTCCCGGGTTTCAGCACCAAAAATGGAAGGTATAGTTCAGCTGAGGCAGAAAAGGAGAGACAACCTCAATGGAGGTAGGTTACCTTTATTCAGGCAAGGAGGGGCGACAGTCGGCCTAAGGCTGAGCGCCAGAGGGATCAGGGAGGCTTCATATTTAAAGGGAGGTTTGTGGAAGCGATAAGGGAAATGTTATCAGGCGGGACGTTTTGGGTAATCTTTGGTTGAGATGGCATTTGTAGTTGAACAGGGGGCGGGAAGTTTTGGGCAGGGGGTGGTTAAGTCCCAGGTAGATGCAACCAGCCCGGAGCACCAGGGTGGGACTTAAAAGTTCGGTTTTGTTTTCCCGGAAGTTAGATGGTTTAGCAAGGGCCTTTGTTTTCTTTTCTAGGCCCAAGGACTCCTCCAGACGCAGTCATTCAGTCAGTCAACAAGCATGTACCATGCACCGGCTATATATCAAGCAATGTGCTGGGAGTGGAAGGTGCTGTGGTGGACAAGACAAATAGAGGGACTTTAGCGGTGGAGAAAAGGTTAACTTTACAAGTTAGAAATGGGGAGAAAGTGACAACTTAGAGCAGGAAGAGGCTGAAAGTGGTTGGAAATAAGGCAGGTATCACCAAAGGAGAAGCTATGTCCAGATGCACCCCTGGAAGATCACCAAAGGAGAAGCTATATCCAGACGCACCCATGGAAGAGATTCTTCTCCTGGTTGATGCTGAGACCTGCAGCTGGAACCACCTGTCTGCCCTGGCTCTGTGGAGATCGAAGCAGGTAGGATGGGCAGGGGAGAAACTCAGGAAGAGGGACAGGAATGGGTACAGGTGGAGGTTATAGACTATTCATAGTGGTTTACCTGAGGACCCCCACCAGAAAACATCTTTGGGCTGACAAGCAGTTCTCTAATTTAGCTGCCTGTTGGAATAACCTGAGGAACTTAATACCCTCACCAGGGTTGCACCCCCAGAGATACTGATTTTCTTGGCCATGGTTTAGAATTTATTAAACAATCTCTAGTGTTCTTGCCTGGAGAATCCCAGGGATGGGGGAGCCTGGTGGGCTGCCGTCTATGGGGTCGCAGAGTCGGACACGACTGAAGCAACTTAGCAGCAGCAGCAGTGAATCTAAAGAGCAGCCAGGGGAAAGCAGGCATTAGGAGCTGGCAACCTTGCCTGTCCTCTCTGTAGAGTCTGGGGGCCATCTGTGGGAAGCGGTCTGTGGGAAGAGAAACTGTGTGATGGCTTTAGTGTGTTGTAAGTGAGGCTCAAAGACTCCAAGGGTCCAGGCAAAAGTACAAGGGGGTCCTCTCCATGGCAGGTACCCCCTTCCTCAGCTGTACCTTTGGTGGAAACAAGAAACATGGTGGTCTTTAAAGGAAAGAACCATTTAAACTACTCAAAACTGCTGCCAAATTCTTCGGAGTTTTTGCACCCTGCCCACTACCCACACATGCAAATCCCTCCTGCTTCTGCTGGCTTCATGACGGGGCTTCTGGGGTGCAAGAAGCACAGCAGCCCCAGCCTTCATCTCACAAGAGGTTTGGCAGCAGCCCAGCAGGAAATTCAACCCCACCTTGCCCCTCAAATCCCTGCACCCTAAAGTAGCTGACTCATGGAACCCGGGTGGAGTCCTTGGCTCAAAAGTGAAGCAATCTTACCTTGAATAATGGCATGGGAACAGAATGTACGGTCTACATAAACAAGTCATATGTAGATGTAATTGTATGCAAATATTCATTCTTTAGCTCAGCATACATTTCTTGCCAGTCTTCTAGTACTGGCCTCAAAACTTCCACTGCAGTCCACAGTCAAAAGTCAGAAGAATGAAAGTGGGTAATGCAGTGTGAGAGAGTGAAGCCCTTTGCCTGTGCCAAGAACAGCCCCGAGAAGGAAAAGGCTCTGGCTTAGCAGGAGATCAAACTTGGAGCAGGTTCTTGAAGGATGCATAGGAGTTTACCAGGAAAAAGGAAGGAAAAAGTAAGACAGGAAATAGAGGAGTATGTGTTTAGGAACTGTGGAACCTTTTCTTGAGGCAAAAAGGTAGGATTATGGAAAGAGAATAGGATGGCAGAGGGAGATGAAACATGAAAGGTACACAAAGAGTGTGAAGGCCATTGTTTGCCTAGAAAGGAGTATGGACTTTTTATCCAGAAGGGCGAAGGGAGCCAATGAAGGATCTTAACTGAAAAAGTGAATTCTTTGGAAGTCCTATTTTTTTCAAAGGGATAGCCTGGAAGAGACTAGTAACAATTATTCAACAATTACAATATACTGGGCATACTGCTCTGTATTTTATTACATCAACCCTTCATGATAATGTTATTCAAACTGCCGGTCATGATCAAGAAAAGAAAGTAAGGGAAGGGATAAAATAGGAGGAGGTTGGGATTAACATATACACATAGGGCTTCCCTGGTGGCTCAGATGGTAATAAATCTGCCTGCAATGCAGGAGACCTGGGTATGACTCCTGGGTTGGGAAGATCGCCTGGAGAAGGGAATGGCTACCCACTCCAGTATTCTTGCCTGGAGAATTCCACGGACAGAGGAGCCCCCATGGGCTACAGTCCGTAGGGTCGCAAAGAATTGGACATGACTCAGCAACTAACACTTTCACTACTATATATAAAATAACAACTTCCCTGGTGGTGCAGTGGTAAAGAATCCGCCTGCCAATGCAGTAGATGTGGGTTTGATCCCTGGTTTGAGAAGATCCCATGGAGAAGGAAATGGCAACCCACTCCAGTATTCTTGCCTGGAGAATCCCACGGACAGAGGAGCCTGGTCAATGGGGTCGCAGAGCCATACACAACTCAGCAACTGAACATGCATGCATATATAAAATAGATAACCAATAAGGACCTACTGTATAGCATAGGGAACTATACTCAGTAACTTGTAGTAACCTATGAGGGAAAAGAATACACACACACTGTGTATGTATTTCAGAAGGAATACATTCCTTCTGAAAAGGAATACAAACACACACACACATATATATATCTGAATCACTGTGCTATACACCTGAAACTAACACAATACTGTAAATCAACTAGACTTCAATATTTAAAAAAAAAAAAGGAAAGGAGGGAGGGAGGGAGGGAAGAAAGAAAAAGATAGGACAAGACAGAAAACATCAGTGGATCATGGTAGGAAGGGTAAGTATTGTTTCTGTAAAATTTTATCATACACTCACAGGAGTATAAGTGTACTGGGTGAGAATGCAAACGTATTTCTCACTGTGGGGTTATGATAAAAAAAAAAAAAAAAGTAAAGTCCTGCTCTAAGGTGTAGGTGTGAGCAGCCTCATTTCACAGATGAGGACATTAAGATGCACGGAGTTTCGGTACCCTACCTCTCTTGTAAGTAGGCCGTGCGAGTTTCGAACCCAGGCTGGTCTGACACCAGAGTGGATTCCTTCTCACTAACGCGTTCCAAAGTTACACATCTTATAGGGAAGATAAACCTACCCAGGTCGCGCCTGCCAAGTGCTGTACTAACAGCACTTCATTCAAGGAGGTAAGTGGGGGCAGAGGCCAATTCTGTCCACCAGAGGCGCTCGTTAGAATGCATATTTCTGTCGTGCGCCGGACACAAGAGGCAGTCCTAGAATCTTTTAGAGAGCTTCAGGTGATTCTGATGCCCACGTTGGCAGGTTGATGCAATAACCAGGAGAGGATTGTGAGGGATTTGAACTGAGACGGTGAAAATACTTTGAGAAGTGTCACGCAGCCCCAACTCCCGCTATTGTGCCTGCTGCCAATGTCTCACTGACAAAGTCGCCTGGAGGCTCACTTCCCTCTTCAGAAGCGATGAAAGATAAAAAATTGAATAAAAGGCTGGTGGCTTTCAACTCACCAGGCAACGGGTTGAACAGCAGAAGAGCGAGACACCCCTACCACACCAGGGCGACGCTGGATTTAGGATCAAAGTAGATTCTATTTATAGGGCATTTGTCGGCCTCACCCTGAGGACTTTTGATTGGTTTTAGGGCAGATCTATCACTCATCTTCTGGATTAAAGGTGGGTGGAAGGTCAACCACGACCAATACAAAACCACTCCTTAGCTAAGCCCCTCCCCATCTAGCTTCCTGTTGCTGTCCATCAACCACCTGGTAGGTGGGACTTTGCCTCCCTTCAGTTGGCTGGCGAACATGTCGTTCACTCTTCAGTAAGCTTCCGGTTGGTGCCCTCTACCGTCCGTCAGTGACATTTCACAGGTCTATTGGCCAAGCCAACGTCGCTCTAGATGCCTCTCTTTGATTGGTTGATAGTGCTGTCGGTCCCCAATGTACCGAGCTCTTATTGGTGAACGCTGCCGTCGCTCGGGCGATGGCAGGCTCCGGGATTGGCGGGTGCTAGGCGGGCGGTGTCAGGCTCTCGGTGGCGGCGGAGGCGGCGGAGGCCAGGGAGGAAGATGTCGTAATGAGCGGTGGGTCCTGACCGCTGCCGGCGGGGTCTTCCCGGCTCTCAAGGGTCGGGAAGACGGGCAGAGGCCGCAGGGAGAGGGAGCCGGGACTGGGGGTTCCCCCCTGGGGCCGGACCTGGCGCCGGGGCCCGGCTCCGGTAGGGGCGGGGAGGGAGGATTCCCGCCCGGAGGAGGAGCGGGGCTGGCCAGCCAGGCGGAGGCACCCGGAAGGGGGCGTTCGACTCCCCGCCCCCTCGGAGCCCGCTAGGCGGGAGGGAGGCGCTTCCGGGGCTGGCGAGAGGAGCGGGCACCCAGGGCAAACCTGGCACCCCGTCTGCCTGGTCGCCGGCCCACCTGAGTGTTTCCCGGCCCGGGGACGTTGCCTGGGTCTGCTCTGAGGAGGCGGTCGGCTCCCTGTGCGCTTGTCCTGTGTTCCGGGACCCTCTTGCATTCTGACTCTAGGTGCCCACCAGCGATTCAGTGTTCTCCCGACTGCAGAGAGGGGCGGGGGAATACTTGAAATTCCGACGGCGCCAACACATGGGCACTGATGGGCGTGGAAGCCAACGTAGTTCTCTGGGTAGAAAGTCTAGAGATGGTATCAGGACACCCAAGGGCACTCCCTAAGTAGATGACCTCTCGCCTTAGACTGAGGAGTGGGCAGAAACCTTTTAATATTTTCACTTGCATCTTTGAGCTTCCAGCTAGATATCTGCCAACGCTTAGCAGAATTGTGAGACGTTTAAGAACTTGTGGACAGAGCTCCCAGCCTGTTGCCTGATATCCCATGGGTGTGGGGAGGGTGGAACTGCCGAATCCCAAAGGCCAGGAGCAAACCTAATGAATAACAGAAGAAGTAAAACAATATGGATATTTACTTTCTTCCTCCACCCCACCTCCATGCCCATTGCTAGCTTATGATTCTCAGCCTTCTACCCATGCTTCTTGGTTTATGTTCTGGGTGGCTTTCTAATTTTAGATGAAAAGGAATTGTGTCTTCTCCTCTGAGCAGTTGAGAAACCTGTCCTCACGGCATTCCTTGGTTTTGATTCCAAGATACTGTCGTGTTTAATTGTTTCTTAATTAACTTGATCCAGGGCGCCTCAGTCTGGCTTTTCTCAGTGCATATTATCCCGAAGTTTGTGTCTTCTTCTGAGACTACTTCTTGCTCACTTATCTGTTGCTTTCTTAGAGAAAGGGAGGGAGGAACTGGTAAATCCGCTTTAAACAGTGAATTGACCCATGGTCACCATTACACGGGTTTGATTGCAGATAGAAGAGTGATGACTGTTGGGCAGTACACTGGCATGCAGTAACCTTGCATGCTGTACCTCGGAAGGCATTAAGTATGACAGTGGAGGACTAAGTGTTGAGTTGGTATTTTGGATGATTTTTCAGGCTAGAACATTTAGGGTGTTGGCCAGCTCGTAGGCTTTGAAGGGAATGATGGTAGAATCCACACCATAGGAGTAATTTAGATTTGATAGCATAAAGAAACCTGTTGTCTGCAATAATGAATATAACTGCAGTGTCTTGTTTTGTTTTAAATTCTTGTGTGCAATGAAGGGGGCTAATCTGTTAGACAGCCTATCAATTGGGCTGATGATGTCAGTGTTCCAGTGGCTTCTCAGTTCAGTTCAGTCACTAAGTCGTGTCTGACTCTTTGCGACCCCATGAATCACAGCATGCCAGGCCTCCCTGTCCATCACCAACTCCTGGAGTTCACTCAAACTCATGTCCGTCGAGTCGGTGATACCATCCAGCCATCTCATCCTCTATCGTCCCCTTCTCCTCCTGCCCCCAATCCCTCCCAGCATCAGAGTCTTTCCCAATGAGTCAACTCTTCGCATGAGGTGGCCAAAGCACTGGAGTTTCAGCTTCAGCAACAGTCCTTCCAGTGAACACCCAGGACTGATCTCCTTTAGGATGGACTGGTTGGATCTCCTTGCAGTCCAAGGGACTCTCAAGAGTCTTCTCCAACACCACAGTTCAAAAGCATCAATTCTTCGGCACTCAGCTTTCTTCACAGTCCAACTTCCACATCCATACATGACCACTGGAAAAACCATAGCCTTGACTAGACGGACCTTTGTTGGCAAAGTAATATCTCTGCTTTTCAATAACTTTCCTTTCAAGGAGTAAGCATCTTTTAATTTCATGGCTGCAATCACCATCTCCAGTGATTTTGGAGCCCCCCCAAAATAAAGTCTGACACTGTTTCCACTGTTTCCACATCTATTTCCCATGAAGTGATGGGACCAGATGCCACGATCTTAGTTTTCGGAATGTTGAGCTTTAAGCCAACTTTTTCCCTGTCTTTCACTTTCATCAAGAGGCTTTTTAGTTCCTCTTCACTTTCTGCCATAAGGGTGGTGTCATCTGCATATCTGAGGTTATTGATATTCTCCCGGCAATCTTGATTCCAGCTTGTGCTTCTTCCAGCCCAGCGTTTCTCATGATGTACTCTGCATAGAAGTTAAATAAACAGGGTGACAATACACAGCTTTGACGTACTCCTTTTCCTATTTGGAGCCAGTCTCTTGTTTCATGTCCAGTTCTAACTGTTGCTTCCTTACCTGCATATAGCTTTCTCAAGAGGCAGGTCACGTGGTCTGGTATTCCCATCTCTTTCAGAATTTTCCAGTTTCTTGTGATCCACACAATCAAAGGCTTTGGCATAGTCAATAAAGCAGAAATAGATGTTTTTCTGGAACTCTCTTGCTTTTTTCATGATCCAGCGGATATTGGCAATTTGATCTCTGGTTCCTCTGCCTTTTCTAAAACCAGCTTGAACATCTGCAAGTTCATGGTTCACATATTGCTGAAGCCTGGCTTGGAGAATTTTGAGCATTACTTTGCTAGCGTGTGAGATGAGTGCAATTGTGCGGTAGTTTGAGCATTCTTTGGCATTGCCTTTCTTTGGGATTGGAATGAAAACTGACCTTTTCCAGTCCTGCAGCTACTGCTGAGGTTTCCAAATTTGCTGGCATATTGAGTGCAACACTTTCACAGCATCATCTTTCAGGATTTGAACTAGCTGAACTGGAATTCCATCACCTCCACTAGCTTTGTTCGTAGTGATGCTTTCTAAGGCCCACTTGACTTCACATTCCAGGACGTCTGGCTCTAGGTGAGTGATCACACCATCGTGATTATCTGGGTCGTGAAGCTCTTTTTTGTACAGTTCTTCTATGTATTCTTGCCACCTCTTATTAATATCTTCTGCTTCTGTTAGGTCCATACCATTTCGGTCCTTTATTGAGCCCATCTTTGCATGAAATGTTCCCTTGGTATCTCTAATTTTCTTGACGAGATCTCTAGTCTTTCCCATTCTGTTGTTTTCCTCTATTTCTTTGCATTGATCGCTGAGGAAGGCTTTCTTATCTCTCCTTGCTATTCTTTGGAACTCTGCATTCAGATGCTTGTATCTTTCCTTTTCTCCTTTGCTTTTCGCTTCTCTTATTTTCACAGCTATTTGTAAGGCCTCCTCAGACAGCCGTTTTGCTTTTTCGCATTTCTTTTTCTTGGGGATGGTCTTGATCCCTGTTTCCTGTACAGTGTCACAAATCTCCGTCCATAGTTCATCAGGCACTGTATCAGATTTAGTCCCTTAAATCTATTTCTCATTTCCACTGTATAATCATAAGGGATTTGATTGAGGTCATACCTGAATGGTCTAGTGGTTTTCCCCACTTTCTTCAATTTAAGTCTGAATTTGCCAATAAGGAGTTCATGATCTGAGCCACAGTCAGCTCCTGGTCTTGTTTTTGCTGACTGTATAGAGCTTCTCTATCTTTGGCTGCAAAGAATATAATCAGTCTGATTTCGGTGTTGACCATCTGGTGATGTCCATGGGTAGAGTCTTCTCTTGTGTTGTTGGAAGAGGGTGTTTGCTATGACCAGTGAGTGCGTTCTCTTGGCAAAACTCTATTAACCTTTGCCCTGCTTCATTCCATACTCCAAGGCCAAATTTGCCTGTTACTCCAGGTGTTCCTTGACTTCCTACTTTTGCATTCCAGTCCCCTATAATGAAAAGGACATCTTTTTTGGGTGTTAGTTCTAAAAGGTCTTGTAGGTCTTCATAGAACCACTCAGCTTCTTCAGTGTTACTGGTTGAGGTGTAGGTTTGGATTACTGTGATATCAAATGGTTTGCCTTGGAAACGAACAGAGATCATTCTGTCGTTTTTGAGATTGCATCCAAGTGCTGCATTTCGGACTCTTTTGTTGACCATGATGGCTTCTCCATTTCTTCTAAGGGATTCCTGCCCGCAGTAGTAGATATAATGGTCATCTGAGTTAAATTCACCCATTCCAGTCAATTTTAATTTGCTGATTCCTAGAATATTGATGTTCACTCTCGCCATCTCCTGTTTGACCACTTCCAATTTGCCTTGATTCATGGACCTGACATTCCAGGTTCCTATGCAATATTGCTCTGTACAGCATCGGACCTTGTTCTATTACCAGTCACATCCACAACTGGGTATTGTTTTTGCTTTGGCTCCATCCCTTCATTCTTTCTGGAGTTATTTCTCCACTGATTTCCAGTAGCATATTGGGCACCTACCGACCTGGGGAGTTCCCCTTTCAGTATCCTACCATTTTGCCTTTTCATACTGTTCATGAGGTTCTCAAGGTAAGAATACTGAAGTGGTTTGCCATTCCCTTCTCCAGTGGACCACACTCTGTCAGACCAGTGGCTTCTAACAGGCATTAATACCTGTTGGAAATGGATTCTCATTGGCTGGGGTGATTGGTAAGTTTTCTAATTCTGGTTCTTCCACTAGGTTATACAGAGGCTTAACCTCTTTGTTTAAAAGCAGCAACAATGAGGAAAAAAAAAAAAAAGCTGGTCTGACATAATTATGAACCCTCTGGGCTAGGCTTGTAAAGACATGGTCTCTTTGTCAAGGAGACCCAAGTAGAGTTAGTTCATCATTGGAGCGTCACTTCACAGCTCTGCAGGGAGAACTGATGCCAGGAGAAAGAGTTTGGCCTCACTATTTGGCTTCTTATAGACCGATAGGCTCTTTTCTCTCAGATTCTATTAAGTTTGGGCCTCTGCAGGCCTGTCAGAGGAGAGAAGAAGCGTTAAGAAGATTCTGGCAAATGTCTGGGTAAAGGAGCCTCCTGGCATAACAGCAGAGAGGACAATTCATTTTGATATCTTTGGCCTTGAAATTCCTAGTTCTTCTGTTGGTGAATAGTAGCGTTTTGGAGAAGTTGCACAGTCTCTTGTAGCCTAAACAGTTGCTTTCGCTATAGGTATATGATCATTCACAAGCTTGCTTTACGCAAGGATTGCCCAACCAAGGCCTTTTTGAAAACATTTAAGCTTGTTGCAGCTAACCAGTAGACCCTAGTGTTGGCTTGGGTTTAGCAATCTTATAGACCTTGCTCACCCACATTTCTATGATGAAATGTAACATATTCTTCTAAGATGTAATGTTACCTCCTTTGTTTTCTGTCAACACACAAATTGGAAGCTTTATGTCGAGAGATTGAAAAATTTAGGAATTATTTTGCAGGAGATAGACAATGGCCACAGAATGAAAGGTGCAGAGAAAAACTGCTTTAAAGGGTGCATAGAGTATCAGAAAATGTAGAGATATGAGTACTTCTGAGTTTAAATGATTACATTGTCCAATCTGAAACTTCGTGAGCTGCAGACTTAGAGCAAAATCTATTCGGAGGCACTCTAGTATTTTCTTATTAGTGTATTGGGTGTTATATCTGGAGTTTCCCTTTGAGCAGCTTAACTGGATTTGTGAATGTCTTCCCAGCAAGTTCTAAACCAGCTGGGCTGGAGGCCAAGATGGGCTAAGAAGTGGATATCATTATGGAATGCATTTGTTGATGCTTTTTTGTTTTTGCTTTGCTTTTGTTTTGAATCCACATGGATCTCCTCAAGTGACTTCCTTCTATTGAAGGAAGGAAAAAGAACTTTTTCTTTATTCCTTTCTACACAGAGTCAGCACTTAGATCTTTGTATTTCTGAAACATAGTTCAGAGTCACTTTTCTCTGTTAAGAACTACTTCTTCGGTTATCAGATCTTTCCTTGGCTAGCAGCATTCTCCTGGAGACCTCAGGGCGGGGAGGGTCTCACTTTGCTGTCAGTTTGCCAGTTGTCTGTTGAAGCTGGTTGGAAAGATGAATGAAGAAGGTGAAAATGTGGGGCAGTGCTAATTCAAGGGCACTATCTGTTTGAGTAGGAAAGAGGTTAGAGATTGCCCTTGTGAAGATGCTCCCACTGGTGGATTTGTTCCAGTTGACAGGATTCCGAAATGGAAAACGGGTTTTTGTATTGCCTCACTCAAGGTGAGAAGCGAGCCCAGAAGCAAGCTGAATCAGCTCTGGCAGCTTGGGGACTCTGCCACTTCCACTGCTCGTCTGGCTTACACTCTCCTGGGTATTCTGAGGCCCCCACTGGCCTGGGGGGTTGCTTCTCATCAGCTTGGCCTTCAAGCTGGCGTGCTCTTGGGAGATGAGTGCTGCTCAGGAGCAGAGGCGTACAAAGAACAAAGTGCTCAGTTTTGCTGCTTCTCAGTTTACCCTCTGTGAGCAACTCCAAGCAACGTTGAGACGTCAGAGCTGTTTGGCACAGGAAGAAGGTGCTTGCAGACCCAACGGAATCCTCCCTTTGCCCATCTCATTCCCCTGAGCTACAGTTTGTTTCCGCATCAGCACTGCATGTTGTCTCTAGCCAGAAGCCCCACCTCACTGGATGCATCTGTCCCCAAGCCATGATTGAGGCTGTTAGGTGGTCTCTTCATCCCAGCCACGCAGTGAAAACGGCTCAGAAAGCAGCAGGCACTGGCCTGCACACTCCCAAATGTCCTCTTTCTAGAGCTTCCTCTGTGGAGTGTTTGTTATCTCTCCTAGGGGACTCGGTGGAACCACAAAGCCGCCTTTCAGAGGGTGTGAATAGGGAGGAAGAGACGGCAGGCAGGGCCGTGTGACTGGATGTGGACTCTTTCTGCCCCCAGCTAGTGTCTAACTGGAAGTCTTCTCAGACTAGCCTCAGAGCAGACCCAAACATTTCCCAGCCATCAGAAGAATAAATGGTGACTGTCTCGTCCCAGGGGAAATGAAGTCACCACTAACTTTAACCAGTTATGTCCCAGACGAATGTACAGAGTGACTCACAAATGTGTCAAAGCAGAGAAAGCATGTACATAAAGTTTGTACATAATGATATTCTTTAGAGGGGAAAAAGTGTGTCTTGGTTTCTTTCCTGTTTTTGGCAGTGTTCTGAGGCCCAGTATTTTTGTACCGTTGCCTGGGACTCTTTCTCACCACCCCCTGCTGGCTGTCCCATGTCCCCACTCACTTCTCTAGGGTCCTTTCCAGTCTGATAGGATGCGAGCTAGCAAATGATACGGTCCCATTTTCAGGAGAGAGCTGCAGGGTGGAGACAGATAAGAGGTCTTCAGACAGCAGGGACCCGCATCGTCTTAACTCACTTGTGAAAGAATTTCTCCCCAGTACCTGTTCATTGAAAGAGGCATTGAGATTCGGCATCTGGTGTGTAGTGATGAGGTGCACGTCTGAGGTTTCTGTCCAGGAGAAAGACTCGACTGTGCTGGTCCACACATAGACTCTTGTCCCCATGTGAGGTGACCGGCAGAGTTGAGTTCCTTCTGCGATTGGATCGGCTGAGCTGACCTGGTGAGTGGATGCCAGCACCTAGTGCCAGGACATGCAGATCTGCGGGTTTTCTATATATGAAGTGTCTTCCTTGCCAGTAGGTAAGGAAGGTACATCTGGTAGAAGACATGAAGTAACTAGTGGATATCAGACAATAAGAAGTGCTAAGGGGAAAACTGAATAGAGGACAGGAGAACATGAGGGGTATGGTTTACGTAGGGCTGTCAGAGAAGGGAGTTTGAGAACACCCTGAAGGAGGGATGGGAGGGATTGAGCCAGGCTTAATCTGGGGAGTCCATGGGGTCGTAAAGATTTGGACATGACCTAGCGACTAAACAACAATCTCTGGAGGGCAGACGGTAAGAACTCAAGCAGAGAGAACAGTGAGTACAAAGGCCCTGAAGAGGGGCCCTAGCTGGCATGTACTGGAATAGCAGGGAGGCCAGCATGGCCTAAGCGGTGAGTGAGAGAGAGTGACAGCTAAGTCAGAGAGGTCACATGGACCCCTTATGTGTTGTGGTGTGGACTTTGACTCTTAATTTGACTGGGTGATAGTATGCAATGGCACCCCACTCCAGTACTCTTGCCTGGAAAATCCCATGGACGGAGGAGCCTGGTAGGCTCCAGCCCATGGGGTCGCTAAGAGTCAGGCATGACTGAGCGACTTCACTTTGACTTTTCACTTTCATGCATTGGAGAAGGAAATGGCAACCCACTCCAGTATTCTTGGCTGGAGAATCCCAGGGACAGAGGAGCCTAGTGGGCTGCCGTCTATGGGGTCGCACAGAGTCGGACACGACTGAAGCGACTTAGCAGCAATAGCAGTAGCAGGGACTCTGAGCAGAGGAGTAACAGGATTGCATTTAAGTTTGATGGGTCTCGGGATGCTGGTTGAGAATAAAACCAGCAGGGACAAAGTCAGAAGCCCAGCTAGGAGACTTTCACAGTTATCCAAGCGAGAGATGATGGGGACCTGAACCTGGGTGATAAAAAGAAGTGGTTGTGAAAGCAGTCAGATTCTGTATATATTTTGAAGATAGAGCTCAAGTGTTTCTTGACAAGTAGAGAGGGGGCTTCCCTAGTGACTAAGACAATAAAGAATCTGCCTGCAATGCGGAGACCCGGGTTCAGTCCCTGGGTCGGGAAGATCCCCTGGAGAAGGGAATGGCTACCCATTCCAGTATTCTTGCCTGGAAAATTCCATGGACAGAGGAGCCTGGCAGGCTACAGTCCATGAGGACACAAAAGAGTCCAACAGGACTGAGCAACTAACACAGAGTGGAAAAAAGAAAGATCGAGGGTGACTCCCAAGGTTTTAGGGCTGAATAGCTGAAAAAGTGGAGTTCCATTCACTGCCCCGGGGAAGTTTGAAGGAGGCACGGAATTAGGGAGCTAACAGGAGCCCTTTTTGGGGCTAGGGCAGGCTTGAGTTGCTTACCAGTACATCCAAGTGGAGATAACAGTAGGCAGTCAAGATATACAAGTCTGAATACATGTTTAGGAGTCATCAGGACTGTGGTGGTTTAGTCACTAAGTTGTGTCCGGCTCTTGCAATCCCATGGAACGTAGCCCATCAGATTTCTCTGTCCATGGGATTTTCCAGGCAAGAATACTGGAGTGGGTTGCCATATTCTTCTCCAGGGGATCTTGCCGACTTAGTGATCGAACCTGTGTCTCCTGCATTCCAGGCAGATTCTTTAGCACTGAACCACCAGGGAAGCCCGGACTAGGTCTGTATGAACCTATATATATGATTGGTTTCTAAAGCTACCAGACTAGATGAAATCCCCCAACAAACAGGTGTAGACAGAAAAAAAACAGGACCTAAGACTGAGCCCTGGAGCAGATTAAGCATTTAGAATTTGAGAGACAGACCCAGCCAAGGAATCTTAGAAGAAGCAGCCAGAGGGGTAAGAGGCCACCCTGCAAGCCAAGTGAAGATGTTATTTCAAGGAGGAAGAGGGGCCAACTGTCAGATAACACAAGCCTAGATCTAAGAATTAACTATCCAGCTTGGGAAAGTGGAGGTCCCTGGTTGGGGGGTGGGGAGGTGATTTTTGTGGTGTGGATGGAAAGGGGCAACCTGGCTGGAACAGGTTCAAGAAAGACTGGAAGGAGAGCAATGAGGGACAGCAAGTACAGTGGCTGTTGCGAGGAGTTTTGTTCGATAAGGAGAGAAATAATGGATCTTGGCTGATAAAGGGAGTCTTCTTGATGAAATTCTGGACACACACATGGGCTGAGGCTGAGGTCAAAGTTGGGAGAAGACTGGAGGGCTCAATAAGTGGGTGGAGACAGGATCTGCAATCTTTACTTGCCTCTGGCAATAGCCACACCTGGAACTATTCTCTTTTCATGAAAATCAATGAAATTCCTTCTACTGTTACGATCTCTTTTATATGATTATTCTAATTGTTGGATTTTTTGCTCAGAGTATTTTAGAGTCTTTCTTGATCCTTTCTCTCTCAGTCCATTCTTAGCTCCCTTTGAGGTCCAGCTTAGTTTCCTAAAACCAGCTATGGTTTAGTCTTTCCCTTACCAGCTCTAAATTCTTCCAGGCTAGGCAATTGGACTGGGCCTAGGAACTGTTGCTGGCTTCAGGCCCAGGTGAGCTGACCAAAATAGCCACAGAAGAACTGTTTGCACAGAGTGAAATTCCTCTAGGGGAAATAGCATAGCAGACAGCCAAGAAAGCCATAGTTAGGGTGGTAAGACCCCACGACACAGTAAAAACAAGTACCCCCAAGGCCTGGCTGTGGAATTTGAGCCAAGTTCTTTCTCAGTTGTGTTTCTTTGTTTCCCTTCTCTCTCATTCCCTGGCTCAAGAGTAGTATTCTCCAGTGAAAGACTAGTGAAACAACCCCCGGTCTGATGGCCAGGGCTCCAGGGTCCCGTCTGAAGCTTCTTCCTGTTACGTGGTGCTCCCTGAGGCAGCCTATGGAAAGAGCTCTAGAACGAGCTGCGCTCCGTGCCCTGTTGCGGGGGGAAAGTTCTGTGAAGGTCCCATGGTGCATATACACTGGCACAGAGCAGCGGCACTTGCCTCACATGTGGGGAGCACTTGCCCCAGACGTCAGGAGGGCTACACATGAGCTCTGAAGAAGGACTGGAGTTGGCCAGACAAATGGGAGAGAGTGTGCTTAGGCTCCAGGTGAGAATGTGTTGTAGTTCCTGAAATGGAAAAAACTGAAATGTTTGTGGAGAGAGTTGAAAGGGCAAGAGATAAAGTAGGAGAGATTGGGGTTGGGGAGTGGGGAGGTAGTCAGGGAGGGGCAGCTTGTTTTGGCCTAAACTATTTTTTTAGGATTTTTTTGCTGACTGTATAGAGCTTCTCCATCTTTGGCTGCAAAGAATATAATCAATCTGATTTTGGTGTTGACCCTCTGGTGATGTCCATGTGTAGAGTCTTCTCTTGTGTTGTTGGAAGACGGTGTTTGCTATGACCAGTGCGTTCTCTTGGCAAAACTCTATCAGTCTTTGCCCTGCTTCATTCCGTACTCCAAGGCCAAATTTGCCTGTTACTCCAGGTGTTTCTTGACTTCCTACTTTTGCATTCCAGTCCCCTATAATGAAAAGGACATCTTTTTTGGGTGTTAGTTCTAAAAGGTCTTGTAGGTCTTCATAGAACCATTCAACTTCAGCTTCTTCAGCGTTACTGGTTGGGGCATAGGCTTGGATTACTGTGATATTGAATGGTTTGCCTTGGAAACGAACAGAGATCATTCTATAGTTTTTGAGATTGCATCCAAGTACTGCATTTCGGACTATTTTGTTGACCATGATGGCTACTCCATTTCTTCCAAGGGATTCCTGCCCACAGTAGTAGATATAATGGTCATCTGAGTTAAATTCATCTGAGCTGACTGTGGCTCAGATCATGAACTCCTTATTGGCAAATTCAGACTTAAATTGAAGAAAGTAGGGAAAACCAGTAGACCATTCAGGTATGACCTCAATCAAATCCCTTATGATTATACAGTGGAAGTGAGAAATAGATTTAAGGGACTAAATCTGATAGATAGAGTGCCTGATGAACTATGGATGGAGGTTCATGACATTGTACAGGAGACAGGTATCAAGACCATCCCCAAGAAAAAAAAATGCGAAAAAGCAAAACGGCTGTCTAAGGAGGCCTTACAAATAGCTGTGAAAATAAGAGAAGCAAAAAGCAAAGGAGAAAAGGAAAGATACAAGCATCTGAATGCAGAGTTCCAAAGAATAGCAAGGAGAGATAAGAAAGCCTTCCTCAGTGATCAATGCAAAGAAATAGAGGAAAACAACAGAATGGGAAAGACTAGAGATCTCGTCAAGAAAATTAGAGATACCAAGGGAACATTTCATGCAAAGATGGGCTCGATAAAGGACAGAAATGGTATGGACCTAACAGAAGCAGAAGATATTAAGAAGAGGTGGCAAGAATACACAGAAGAACTGTACAAAAAAGAGCTTCATGAGCAAGATAATCTCGATGGTGTGATCACTCACCTAGAGCCAGACATCCTGGAATGTGAAGTCAAGTGGGCCTTAGAAAGCATCACTACGAACAAAGCTAGTGGAGGTGATGGAATTCCAGTTCAGCTAGTTCAAATCCTGAAAGATGATGCTGTGAAAGTGTTGCACTCAATATGCCAGCAAATTTGGAAACCTCAGCAGTAGCTGCAGGACTGGAAAAGGTCAGTTTTCATTCCAATCTCAAAGAAAGGCAATGCCAAAGAATGCTCAAACTACCGTACAATTGCACTCATCTCACACGCTAGCAAAGTAATGCTCAAAATTCTCCAAGCCAGGCTTCAGCAATATGTGAACCGTGAACTTGCAGATGTTCAAGCTGGTTTTAGAAAAGGCAGAGGAACCAGAGATCAAATTGCCAACATCTGCTGGATCATGGAAAAAGCAAGAGAGTTCCAGAAAAACATCTATTTCTGCTTTATTGACTATGCCAAAGCCTTTGATTGTGTGGATCACAAGAAACTGTGGAAAATTCTGAAAGACATGGGAACACCAGACCAAATGACCTGCCTCTTGAGAAACCTATATGCAGGTCAGGAAGCAACAGTTAGAACTGGACATGGAACAACAGACTGGTTCCAAATAGGAAAAGGAGTATGTCAAAGCTGTGTATTGTCACCCTGTTTATTTAACTTCTATGCAGAGTACATCATGAGAAACGCTGGGCTGGAAGAAGCACAGGCTGGAATCAAGATTGCCAGGAGAAATACCAATAACCTCAGATATGCAGATGACACCACCCTTATGGCAGAAAGTGAAGAGGAACTAAAGAGCCTCTTGAAAGTGAAAGAGGAGAGTGAAAAAGTTGGCCTAAAGCTCAACATTCAGAAAACTAAGATCATGGCATCTGGTCCCATCACTTAATGGGAAATAGATGTGGAAACAGTGTCAGACTTTGTTTTGGGGGGCTCCAAAATCACTGGAGATGGTGATTGCAGCCATGAAATTAAAAGACGCTTACTCCTTGGAAGGAAATTTATGACCAGCCTGCTGCTGCTGCTGCTAAGTCACTTCAGTCGTGTCCGACTCTGTGTGACCCCATAGACGGCAGCCCACCAGGCTCCCCTGTGCCTGGTATTCTCCAGGCAAGAAACTGGAGTGGGTTGCCATTTCCCTCTCCAATGCATGAAAGTGAAAAGAGAAAGTGAAGTCGCTCAGTCATGTCCGACTCTTAGCTACCCCATGGACTGCAGCCTACCAGGCTTCTCTGCCCATGGGATTTTCCAGGCAAGAGTACTGGCTGCTGCTGCTAAGTCACTTCAGTCGTGTCCGACTCTGTGTGACCCCATAGACGGCAGGCCACCAGGCTCCCCTATCCCTGGGATTCTCCAGGCAGGAACACTGGAGTGGGTTGCCATTTCCTTCTCCAATGCATGAAAGTGAAAAGTGAAAGGGAAGTCACTCAGTCGTGTCCGACTCTTCGCGATCCCATGGACTGCAGCCTACCAGGCTCCTCTGTCCATGGGATTTTCCAGGCAAGAGTACTGGAGTAGGGTGCCATTGCTTTCTCCGATGACCAACCTAGATAGCATGTTAAAAAGCAGAGACATTACTTGTCCAGCAAAGGTCTGTCTAGTCAAGGCTATGGTTTTTCCAGTGGTCATGTATGGATGTGAGAGTTGGACTGTGAAGAGAGTTGAGCACTGAAGAATTGATGCTTTTGAACTGTGGTGTTGGAAAAGACTCTTGAGAGTCCCTTGGACTGCAAGGAGATCCAACCAGTCCATTCTAAAGGAGATCAGTCCTGGGTGTTCATTGGAAGGACTGATGCTGAAGCTGAAACTCCAGTACTTTGGCCACCTCATGCGAAGAGTTGACTTACTGGGAAAGACCCTGATGCTGGGAGGGATTAGGGGCAGGAGGATAAAGGGACAACAGAGGATGAGATGGCTGGATGACATCACCGACTCGATGGACATGAGTTTGAGTAAACTCTGGGAGTTGGTGTTGGACGGGGAGGCCTGGCGTGCTACTATTCATGGGGTCGCAAAGAGTCGGACACGACTGAGCAATTGAACTGAACTGATTGAAGGATTTAATCTGGGGGAGTAGTTGAGTGAATTTACATTTTAAAAGATTGTTCAGACAAGATTGTGGAGGCTGGATTAGAGGTGGCTAGGCCAGAGGCTAGGGAGCCATCTTGAAGGCTTTGGGCCATATTTCGGGCTGGGCTGAAGGTGGTTAACTCTAGCATAAGGCAGATGGAGAGAGATTCATATTTAGGAGGCAGACCCAGGAGGACTTGATGATTGGGTGGTGATGAGGATGGAACTCTGGAAGTACCGAAAGAGCGTCTGGGTAACCAGAAATATTTATTATCCATTCAGCCTTCAGGCACTGGTGTCACTGTGCTGTGTAATAGGCTTGATGTAGCGGCTCAGCAGTGAAAACAGACCTGAGCCCCCTGATTTCCATGAGTGTGGAAGAGAGACATTAAGCCCATAATGATTTAATGAATGGTGAATTACCAGAGGAGTTAACCTCATCTCAAGGCTCCTGGAAGGCCTCTCCGAGGAAATGACATGCCTTTTACACAGTGGACTTTTGAGGGAAAAAAAACCAGCCTGAGATCTGAAGGGTGAGTCATGTTAGCTAGTGAAGAGAGAAGAAAGTTCTGAGCAAGGACAGGGCAGGGATGAGAACTGGGAAGAGATGGAGGCTCTTCAGGGATCTGGAAGGAGGCCCGTGGTGACTGGGGATGAGCAGGCTGGGAAGAGAATGGGCCCAGGTAACAGCTCAGCATTGGCAGTCCTGGGTGAAAAGCCCACAGAGGGCTGGAGGTACTGGTCCACCACTCAGAGGGGAGATGTGTAGGCCATTCATAGACCTAGGGCTCATCAGCCTGGGAAAGGTACTTGAAGCCATGTGAGTGGGCACAGTCACTTCTGGAATGGGTGTTGGGTGGGGAAGATGTTAGTGAGGAACATCCGTATTGAAGGAATGGCAAAAGGAGCCCACACACAAAGGGAAGAGGTGGCTGGAGAGGTAGGAGGAAATCTGTGGGGATTTCAAGAGGAGGAAATGGTCAAAGGGTCAGGGGTCCGTTGAATTTAACAATGAGGGGGCCCCTGGTGGCCTGGCAAGTGCAGTATCAGCAGAGACCTGGGGTGCAAGTCCAAGTGAGGAGGTGAGAAAGGAGGGGGACAGCAGGGTGCTGGCAGCTTTTCCACTAAGTTTGGCCAAGGAATGAGGAAGCTACAGCTGGAGGGATGGAGGTGGAGACGAACTATCGTATGTTCATCCAGATCTGGGACACTCATGGTTTTAAATTGGAATTAAGTTGGTTTCCAGTATAGGGAAAAGGAAAATCAAGGGTGGACCCGTCAGGCACTGAACACCCCCCAACCCCTGCCTGGAAGCCTTGTGTGACAGCCTTGGAAATTTTCCTTGGAGCCTAAGACAGCTGCAATTGCTGGTATAGCAAATCACCATAAAACTTCATGAGACAGGGAAAGGGGAAAGTTACAGCAGAGTCCTGACGCCAGCGCAGACTGAGGGCGTTCTCCCTGCACCATCTTGGTTGGTTTCATTCTCCTCCCCGGCCGGCCCCTGAAGTATTCATCTAGATCTCAAACCAGTGGTTTCTCTCCTAGAGTCTCGCAGAGCTTTGTGGCCCCCGGGCTGTGGAGCTGGACAACCAATATGGAGACTCATCTCCCTGCCACATCCTGGGATTTCATTCTGCAGTGGCATCAGGACTCTGCTGTAACTTCCTCACTGAAAAGCCACTCAGCCCAGTGGAATCTCTAGACACTTTGACTCCAGGGTGCTAATGACCGCAGAGGGAGAGGGATGGGAAAGGGAGGTGAATAAGCACTGGGCCAGTTTTCATTTTGTTTGCACTCTATCCTTTCCTGGTGTCCTCCTGTTTCATAACAGGGGATGTCAGAGGGAGAGTCATTCGCCATTTTTAGCTAAGTGAACCTGAGCCCAGGGGAGCCTCCTGGAAGAGCCCCTGCCTGCCCTTCCCAGCCCTGCCAGCAACCAACTCATCCTGTGTTTTTATCTGCAGTGAGGTTTGAGGATTATAAAAAGATTTAAATTCTCAGATCAGATCATTTCATGCACCTTCCCACCCCACCGGAGGGACACACATCGCATCTCTGGCTAAATGACTCCAGAGAAGGGAGAACATTACCTCAAGAGGCAACTGATCCCAGTGTTTGAAAGTTCTCCCCTCTAGAAAACTGAAATGTCCACCCCAAAGTCTTGGTTCTTCTCATTCAGTACATGTGTGGAATAGATGTCCTGGTGGATATTGCTGCTCTGGTGTCCTGGTCACCACCACAGCTGCCCTCAAGCTCCGCTTGAAAATCCCTCTTTCAAAACATCCCTCAGGACGGAACCCGACACTCCAGGCGGGGCCCAGTACAGAGCAGACGAGGACTATTATTTTCTATGACTGAACTTTTGGAAATGCAGCCCAAGATTGCAGTAGCTTTTTTGGCAACCACATCTAGGTTCTGTTGCTTCCCATATAACTTTGAGTCAAAACCACTGGGGCTTTTTCACTTGAGAAACACGATTAAGCTCTGTCTTCCTGTCCTATATGCATGTGATTTTTTTTCTCTTCTTAACTGAAATGCAGTGTTTACTCAACTTCAAAGTTTAAACCACCATTTATTGATTACCCACTCTAGGCTCAATATTTTTCATTACTGACGCCTCCTAGAATCGTGTCAGGACGACCTTACCTCTGTTTTACAGGTGGTGTGCTGAGGCTGGGAGAGGAATGCCCCGGCCGTCCCACAGTCTGAATGCTCATTTTGGTCTGGAGCCTCATGCTCTTAAGCACTGCACATACCAGTTTTTTTAAGTTCTCTTTGAACCCTCGTACAGACACCCATTGTGTTTACAATCCTCAGTTTTGTGACATCCATAAAGTTAATTTGCCTTCTAGGTCTTTTGCATGGTTTCCCTAACTTGGGTGGTGGATAGACTGCTTTGAAGCCATGATTCCAGCCT
Source organism: Bos taurus (assembly GCF_002263795.3). Classification (NCBI taxonomy): domain Eukaryota; kingdom Metazoa; phylum Chordata; class Mammalia; order Artiodactyla; family Bovidae; genus Bos; species Bos taurus. The sequence goes on along the minus strand of NC_037346.1, from coordinate 38,547,923 downwards.
GTAGGGCACAAAACCAATTTAGTGAGTCACAACTGGCATTTAAAAAAGTGAAATAGAGTAGAAAAATATCAAAGCCCGTCACATGTAGCAAGGGCAAATTTTATTTCAGGAAATTCTTACTGCATGAGCACAGGACGGGGAAGTATGTGGGGGTGTATGTGCATATACTGGGTCTTGATGTAAATTGTTTTTATGATTGTGGTTCATGGTCTAAATAGTTTAAACACTGCTCTAAAGGGAAGATGTTTTTTCAGTCAACTTAGGTTGTTTACACTGTAAGGCTGCAACCTACCGTAATTATGTATAATAATCTGTTTATCAGTTCATAGATGTAGTTCCTATAAAATTAATTCAATAACTAAAGAAAAGCCAATATAATCAGCAGCATCATTTGGTGGGGGGAGAAGTTGACTGAACCTAAATTGCTGCTGTCAGTGTACGTTCAGCACAGATTTGACACCCTGGCTCCTTGGGTTCTGCACACCCACCCTGCAGTCTCTAGTGTCCAGCGACGTGGTCCTCCGAGGCTTCTGAAGAGCCATCATCCATCACTTTGCATAAATGTGCCTTGAATTAAATGTGCAGAATCAAGTTGTCTTAAGCCCATGTAGTTAGAGTGGTGCCACTTGGTACCAGTACAGTTGTGCACAACTCACAGAGGCCCAGAAATGTGCGAATCTTGGTTACGCAGCAGTTACTCATCTGTAGTTACATGTTCTTTTTTGGCTGCCTCACAAGTCAGTGCGTGATCCTAGCCCTGACTAGGGGTCAGACTCATGCCCTCGGCAGTGGAAGTGCGAAATCTTAACCACTGGACCACCAGGGACGTCCCAGTATATGTTCATTTTTAAAAGATGATCATCGCAGTGAAAACACAAGAATAAAACTTTCTGCTAGAAAAAGCCTCCGAGGGGAACCCTGCCGACCCGGTTGGGAGACCCAGCTCTAGCAGGAGACCCTGGATGACCTCACAGCAGCACACTGCTCAGGACAGACTGGATCTCAGCGCTTAGGTGGAGGCATGTTCAGCTTAGCCCCCAAACTAGACTATTATCCTGCATGTAGTTCTTTGCCTTGTTCATTAGAATACTATGACCATTTCCATCAAATGCCCTGTTGATACAGAGCTTTTGTATACTACTCTCTCGGTGTAGCCATCCAAAACCCCATAAAAAAGAAACAGGTTTGTTCAGTATGACTTGGTTTTAGCAACCCCATGCTTATTCCTTGAGATCACTGCCTTCCTTACCTTAGTAATAGTAGTGCTGTTTAGTCATTTGTTCTAGGGTTTTGCTGAGGATCAGTGTCTGTAATGTTTCAGGATCCACCTGTGCAATCTGCCCAGAGCTGCCCTCTGGCTCCTCACACAGTTTGCTGCAAAGTCTCTGCCTACTGTGGAGTGCAGCTCATGTGGCCTCGGGGCCTGGAAACCATCTAAGGCATTGACAAGCCTGCTTACTAACCTGTCCTGGGCTGCAGTTTGCTGCTTTACCTTTTCTTTACCTTTTCTCATTTAAGAATCATTCTCCCAAAGAGAAGTCAGAGACCAGCCAAACTGTGAGTGGTTCCCAGCGCTCAATGCCTGAGCCGTTCTGCCTCTTCCCGTCTCTGAGTGATGCCCTTCTTGTTTCTGTACTTCCTGAAACCTGAGGTGTATACAAGTCTGACTCTCTGCATGGTGCTCTTTTTCTTGTGATCTATAAACTATAAGATGGCTTAGAGTCTCAGATTCCCCTGATTTCCATTTTACTTGTCTAATGTTTCTCTTAGATCAGACCTAAGTTCAGAGTAGAGATTCCTTCATTACTTGCTCAATGTTCTTTATTTTCCTTATTTAAAATGAAAGTATAGTAGAGTATATTCATTGTGGGGAAATGAGAAAATACAGAAAAATGGGGAAAATTATTTAAATGAAGCAAAAATCTACCACCAGGAGATAATGGCTTTTAACATTTTAGCCTTTTTTTTAATAGATTTTTTCACTGCTGTATTCATATATAGAATTACATACACATATAAAAAAAAGTAGGATTTTTGAAATTTTCATTCTCATTACATTGTTATTAACTCTCCTAGTCTCGGTGATACTATGGGGCCATGCCTATCATGCTATGTAAAACTATAAGTTCATTTAAAGTAATTATTCATATGCGTGCTCGCTCGCTCTCTCTATATATGTATATAGCTCGATACCTAGGCCATTGTGTTCATGTGATAAAGGCTGAGCATAAAGCGATCTAGACTTTTACATGGAGTGGATGTGTCCTTCTTGTCAGAGATCCCAGCTCAGCGATGCTTCTCTCCCAGACTGGCTTGGCATCTGGTTACAGCAGGCGTGAGCAGAAGCCCTTGTCAGAGCTACAGGAATAGCTGGGGGAGACGCCCCTGCCCACCGTACAGGGGCTCCAGTCTAGCTGGGGAGAGTCAGCAGTGCCTGGCAGAGAGGGCTCCATTAGGTGGCACCGCTTAGTTACTGAAGCCCATGTTTTTATAGTCTCGGTATCTTTACATTCTTCTAGACTTTTTGATGGTTGGAAGACAGCCCAGTGGAGGCAGGACCAGCTGTCCTCACAGCCTGGATGGCTAAGTCTGAGAAAGAGAGGTCTTTGTAGGGTTGCTAACTTTGAGTAGGGTAGTGTGGGGAAAGGTCATCAACCTCTCATGGAGAAGCAACAGCAAATAGAGGCAAAAAGAAAATCTGAGGCCAGGGGACTAGGGTTCTTGTCAAGCACCATGAGTATTACTCCATCTCTTCTCTTCCAACAGATCCACAGACCAGCATGGCTGCCACTGCCGCTGTCAGTCCCAGTGACTACCTGCAGCCTGCCGCCTCTACCACCCAGGCGAGTGGGCAGTGGGCTCTGGGGGTTGGGGGCTGCATTAGCCTGCAAGGACTTGCTGAAGCTGACATGAAACCACAACTGAAGCTCTGTGCTGGCTCACTATAACTCCCCAAGGCTATGAGACCAGTTGGGTTCAGTTTTTCACTTTTTCTGACCTAAGAAACCAAGGTAGCTCATCTAAGGTGCAACAATTGAGTCAGGAGGAAAAGCAGAATGCAACTCAAGGTCCTTCCACCAGTCCCCACTGACCATACAAGGAAAACAGAGATTGTCCCTGTACCCCAGAGGCTCTTTCCTTGTAGCTTCGAAAGAGCAGCCCTCCTCCATCGAAAATGTCATGTCCCAAGCACTGGAAAACACTTTTCCAAAGGGTTTATTCCTCCTGTCCCCTCCGCTTGTCTTTCTCTCCTTCCCTGCCTCAGTGCTTCCTCACTTGATGACTCAAGGATCCTTTATCGCTGGGGTGGGGTGGAGGCTAATAGAGCTCCATCTAGAAGCTGAGGGTGATTCCAGGTCCCCATTAGACACCATTCGGCCCAGGGAGTAAGAGGTCAGCTCATGTTGCTAGTTCACCCTGTCAAGGGGTGCTTCTGGGGAGTTCCTTCCTGAGAAGGACACTTTCCACCTTTTCTCTGTTAATTCCTCAGTGGAGAAACCACTGGGGATGGGGAGACTGGGACAACTGCGGGGGAAGGATGCTGGCACCCCACTCGTCAGGTGGGGAGGAGCCTGCCAGGAGGAGAGGATCCTAAAGGGTGGGGCTCCTGGGCAGCAGGCCTCACATCTCACTCTTGGTCTCCTCCTGGTGTTTTGCAGGACTCCCAGCCATCTCCCTTAGCGCTGCTTGCCGCGACATGTAGCAAAATCGGCCCTCCAGCTGTTGAAGCTGCGGTGACGCCTCCTGCTCCCCCCCAGCCCACTCCACGGAAACTCGTCCCTATCAAACCCGCCCCTCTCCCTCTCAGCCCCAGCAAGAATAGTTTTGGAATCTTGTCCTCCAAGGGAAACATACTTCAGATTCAGGGGTCACAGCTGAGCACGTCCTACCCTGGGGGGCAGCTGGTGTTTGCCATCCAGAATCCCACCGTGGTCAACAAAGGGACCCGATCGAACACCAGTATCCAGTACCAGGCGGTCCCTCAGATCCAGGCCAGCAGTCCTCAGACCATCCAGGTGCAGCCCAGTCTGACCAACCAGATCCAGATCATCCCTGGCACCAACCAAGCCATCATCACCCCGTCCCCGTCCAGTCACAAGCCCGTCCCCATCAAGCCAGCCCCTGTCCAGAAGTCAAGTACGACCACCACTCCGGCACAGAGCGGGGCCAATGTGGTGAAGCTGACAGGTGGCGGTGGCAATGTGACCCTTACTCTGCCTGTCAACAACCTCGTGAACACCAGCGACCCCGGGGCCGCCACTCAGCTCCTCACGGAGAGCCCCCCTGCCCCACTGTCTAAGACTAACAAGAAAGCCAGGAAGAAGAGTCTTCCTGCCGCCCAGCCCCCTGTGGCTGTGGCCGAGCAGGTGGAGACGGTGCTGATCGAGACCACTGCAGACAACATTATCCAAGCAGGAAACAACCTGCTCATTGTTCAGAGCCCCGGCGGGGGCCAGCCAGCCGTGGTCCAGCAGGTCCAGGTGGTGCCCCCCAAGGCCGAGCAGCAGCAGGTGGTGCAGATTCCACAGCAGGCCCTGCGGGTGGTACAGGCAGCGTCCGCCACACTCCCCACCGTCCCCCAGAAGCCCTCCCAGAACTTCCAGATCCAGGCTGCTGAGCCGTCACCTACTCAGGTATCACGCTGACCTTTCCGCAGCACTTCCCTCTCCTCCTCAGCTCTAAATGGCTGATGCTCCGTTCCACTTGGCTCGCTTTTCTAGGTGATGCTGGTACATCTTCCCATCTGACCTCAGCGTTGGGAGTCAGGATCGTTTGGGATGGGTAGTAAGGGCCCATTTCTGCCAGATTGTAGGGCCACATACTGCTTGTCTTTAGAAATCAAGTACAACATGCATATACACCCATATTTTGAAAACTTCCTTTAGGGGAGTCTTTTGGTAGGGGGATGAGTAGGTGGCAGATATGTAAAGTTCAGGGACTTCCCCTGGCAATCTAGTGGTTAGAACTCTGCTTCCACTGCAGGGGGACACAGGTTTAATGCCTGTAGAGGAACTAAAATCCCACATGCCGCAAAAAAAAAACGTTTTTTTATTCTAGAACTACATACTCAGAATGATAGTAAGAGTGAAAAAATTCTAGTCAGAATCATAGAATTTGATATAAAGTAAGAAAACTAATGAGAAAAATGCTAATCATTGTTAATGACAAAAGTTCAGAAGAGGCACCCCTCCCTAGCTTTATAGCAGGAACATTTAGGATACATCCATCTGTGATGCTGACCTAAACAGGAACTTACTTTTGGCATTTATTAGGGGGCTGTAATATTCAAATTTATATGGCTCTGCAGGGCAGCGTTTATACTTTGTGTAAATTTAGTAAAAGCCAGAGATTAGGCCCATGTTGCAGATGGAGAAGCTGAAACTCAGAGAAATTATTAATATCCAGATCTAATAGAGCACAAATAAGTGGATTCAACATAAAGAGCCAGGATTCAACTCAGATTTCAGACCCACACTTTTTTTCCCTTATTCCACCCTGGCTCACTATGTTATGTGTAGCAGGGGCTACAGTTAAAATTGTTTAAGGATTTCTTTTTGAATATAAAAAACCAGCTTCTGCCATGGAGGAATTTATAATCCAGCTGTCTATAGAGAGAACCAGGGCATCGGGGTGAGTGATGACAGTAGGGAGTGTGCAGGTGAAGAAGCACCCTGGGGAGGAAATCTGAGGCCTGCCCTTAAGTGCCTCCTCCCTTCTGGTATATTGCACACTGCCAAGTGGCTTTCTGTGAATCAGTGTAATTTGTTGTAGCACGTGTGAGCCTCCCTTATCAGACCTACCTTGATGGTGAAGAACTGAGGCAAGACTGCTCAGGTGCTGCAGCCTCCAGGTGCCTCCCTCTCTCCCCTAAGGTCCCGGGTCTTGAGACTGATGGAGACAGGGCTTAAAATCGGGGTCCTCCTAAGGAAGTAAGGATACATGTGCAGAAAGATTAGCGCTACAACGTCATGTTTTAATGATCGTATATTTCCTGAGGTACTGTCTGTTATCCAGCTAAAACCCAGCTATTAACTCTGGATCTTCTAGGCTAATTTCAATCTTATCACTAAATAAATTCCTAAAATTGGGTCAAAGGATATGCATGTTTTTAAAAATGTGTACTGTACTCTCTATGAGAGAGATTCGCAGTCCTCAGTCCTGAGGTCACATCTGGCCAATTTGTGTGGTTATTCACTGTAAGACAGAGACCTCAAGACCTGCGTAGCCTAAAATACGTATGTATTATCTTCCCTTTAGAGAAAAAGTGTGTTGGACTCTGCTCTATATTGTGAGAAAGAAAATGTTCTAGTAACAGAAATTTCAGATATGCAGAAAATAGCAATGATTTTTTTTTTTTTAGCAATGATTTTCAAAAGGGGCAGGCACATACCAGAAAATTGAGGATGAGATGTGTACTTAATAATAGATAACATGAGGTTTGTTTGCTTTTAACTGAGAAATCTGGTTCTAAATAATCCAAGGATCAAAAATAATCCCAATCAAAAAAAATAATAACTCCAATCAAAATCATAGCAGAATTTTTTTTAACAAATCATTTGAGTATAAGTTGCCATCTTGCCCCTGTTACTCCCGAATGTTTTATAGAAAGTGTGTAATTCTTATACACAAGAAGGACATTCTATATAACAACAGCACAACCATCAAGCATAGAAAACCAGCAAGGATGCACACTAACTTTTAATTCAGAGACTCCATTCAGGTCTCACCACTTGCCCCAGTGATTCCTTTGTGGCAAAAGGATCTCCTAAAGGCTGTTTTCATTTGTTCGAAGAGCATTCACAGTGCATCTTTTGTGAGATCATCATTTAGCTGCCTTCTAATTCTTCAGTTCGGAGATTTGGCATTATATTTTTCTATGCTAAGTAAACTGTTTTGTTTCAAATCAGCAGATAACATCTGTCAGCTTAGTACAGGGATGCCATCAGCCCTGTTTGTTGGGCATCAGCAGCGGGCAAATGTAGGTCTGGGCTAGTTGGAGAAGACTTGGGTGGACAAAGAGGTCCCCATTTCTTTCTTGGGGCAGGGAGATGGTGTTGCATTGAAACGTGGCAGGTGCCAGGACTCTCAGGGGGCACTGACTTTTTCTCTCTGGCCCCTCCCAGGTCTACATCCGTACGCCTTCTGGTGAGGTACAGACGGTCCTTGTCCAGGACAGCCCCCCAGCAACAGCTGCGACTGCCTCCACCACCACTTGTAGCAGCCCCGCGTCCCGTGCTGCCCATCTGAGTGGGACCAGCAAAAAGCACTCGGCTGCAATTCTCCGAAAAGAACGACCCCTGCCAAAGATCGCTCCTGCTGGGAGCATCATCAGCCTGAACGCAGCACAGCTGGCAGCGGCGGCCCAGGCCATGCAGACCATCAACATCAATGGTGTCCAGGTCCAGGGCGTGCCCGTCACCATCACCAACACTGGCGGTGAGGGAAGGCCCCTGGGCCGGGGTGTGGGCAGCATGCCTGTGCATCCCACACATGGGCCTGATGTTTGCCTGGTCCCTTCCATCTCAGAAGCATGTTCCTTGGTCCTTATGGCAGCTTTGTGAGATAGTTTAAGACACATGTTGGCCCTTCCAACAGCTAAAGACCTTGAATATGATGGCGAGCATAAGATGCACTCAGGAAAACTTTCCAGCTAACATATGCGTACAAAATAGTTTGGTGCAGACCAAAGACATGTTCAAGGGAGGCTCTGGGTAAAGGTACTTGAAGAAAAGCCTTGACTTAAGGTTGATAGAAGAGAAGGGAGCCTTTGGTAGCAAGACTGGCTTGTATGGCACTCAGTTCGGTGGCAATATTTAGTAATATCTTCAGTATGAAAGCCACCTTGCAGCTAATAAAACACTAGTTACTGAGCAAAACTGGTTCATTGCATTCTTTAGCTGGGTGAAGGGCACTATTCAGAGTAGTTGAATCTGTCTGAATCTCCTCCCTTCATCCTTTCAAATGAATTTTGGGCACTTTACACCTTTGGTTTAGCAGCTGGGAGGAGTTCACCTGCAGGCACTCCCCTGCTTTGATGGCTTTGTGCAAGTCCTGGGGGACTTGACTTACTCCAGAGCGCAAGGCACTGTCTCTCCCTCTATGAACAATAATTCCTGGATGCTTTTCTGGGAGCAGAGTTGGTGTCTCACAAGGATCTAAAGCTGGAGGAGATTCTGGGAAAGCGTTTCAAGATAAGACCCAGGTGGGCAGTGTCTGGAAGTGACTTCAGCCTGTGTAGCATGGTGGTTCTGGGCATTGACTATGAAGTTGATGACTGGGTTCAGAGCCAAGTTCTACAAGTTCTGGCTGTGTGACTGTGAGCCTCAGTTTCTTCATCTGTAAAAGGGGATGGCAGCCCACTCCAGTATTCTTGCCTGGAGAATCCCAGGGGCGGGGGAGCCTGATGGGCTGCCGTCTATGGGATCGCACAGAGTCGGATACGACTGAAGCAACTTAGCAGAAGCAGCAGCAGTACCTATTTCATGGGCTTATGAAGCTTCAGTTCAGTTCAGTCACTCAGTCGTGTCCAACTCTTGGCGACCACATGAATTGCAGCACGCCAGGCCTCCCTGTCCATCACCAACATTTAAGATCTCTAAAATGGTATCTGGCACACAGCAGGCTGAAAACTGTTAGCCACTATGACTCTCAACCTCACCCTGTGCAGGAGGCCAGACAGGGGTCAGGCTCCCTCCTCTGCACCTTTCAGCTTCCTCACCCTGAACTCTGCCCCCGTCCTTCCCATAGGACAGCAGCAGCTGACTGTGCAGAATGTATCTGGAAACAACCTGACCATCAGTGGGCTGAGCCCCACCCAGATCCAGCTGCAGATGGAACAGGCCCTGGCTGGAGAGACCCAGCCTGGGGAAAAGCGGCGCCGCATGGCCTGCACGTGTCCCAACTGCAAGGACGGGGACAAGAGGTAATTCGAGGCAACTGGCCAGGTGGCCAGCCCAGCGTGTGCCCTGTTCCCCAAGCCCTCTCTGGAACACAGAGAGGGGACAGGCAGCAGTTCCTGCCACCTGGCCTCCTCCCCTTCCTGTGCTGTCCGGCCTGACCCCACGTCCTCTCTCTATCCTGTCCTGCTCCATCTCTACCTCCCACTCTCTGCTTGTTCCTCTACCCCACCTTCAACCCAATTCCCAGGTCTGGAGAGCAGGGCAAGAAGAAGCACGTGTGCCACATCCCCGACTGCGGCAAGACCTTCCGTAAGACGTCCTTGCTGCGGGCTCACGTGCGCCTGCACACCGGCGAGCGGCCCTTTGTCTGCAACTGGTTCTTCTGTGGCAAGAGGTTCACACGGAGCGACGAGCTCCAGCGGCATGCCCGCACCCACACAGGTCTGCTTCCCTCCCCTGCAGCGCCCTCCAACCCACCCCATGTCAGCTCCCCACCAGCAATGTGGAGATTCCTGGCCTGGCCACGGTACTGCTCCACTGAGCGCAGGGTACAGACTGCTTCTCCAGTGCAGGACTACCCGGGAGGTTCTCACAAGCCTTGCCTTTTTCACAGTGTTTCCCACAGTGAGGTCACTTGCACTGCATGCCTTGATGACTTCTGCCACAGCTGCATAGTTATTTAACAAGCACTGTGCCAAGCATGTTTTTGTGGTTGTTGTTCAGTCTCTAAGTCATGTCTGACTCTTTGCAACCCCATGGACTACAGCACGCCAGGCTCCTCTGTCCTCCACTCTCTCCAGGAGTTTGTTCAGATTCATGTCCATTGAGTCGGTGATGCTATCTCACCATCCCATCTTCTGTTGCCCTCTTTTCCTTTTGCCTTCTATCTTTCCTAACATCAGGGTCTTTTCCAGTGAGTTGGTACTTTGCATCAGGTGGCCAAAATATTGGAGTTTCAGCTTCAGCATCAGTTCTTCCAGTATTCAGGGTTGATTTCCTTTAGGATTGACTGATTTGATCTCCTTGTAGGCCACGGGACTCTTAAGAGTCTTCTCTAGCATCACAATTTGAAAGTATCAATTTCTTGGCACTCAGCCTTCTTTATAGTCCAACTCTCACATCTGTACATGACTACTGGAAAAACGATAGCTTTGAATAGATGGACGTTTGTTGGCAAAGTGATGTCTGTGCTTTTTAATATGCTGTCCAGATTTCTTTCCAAGGAGCAAGTGTCTTAATTTCATGGTTGCAGTCGCCATTTGCAATGACTTTAGAGCTCAAGAAAATAAAATCTGTCACTGCTTCCACTTTTTCCCCTTCTATTTGCCAAGAAGTGATGGGACTGGATGCCATGATCTTAGTTTTTTTTGAATGTTGAGTTTTAAGCCAGCTTTTTCACTCTCCTCTTTCACCCTTATCAAGAGGCTCTTTAGTTTCTCTTCACTTTCTGCCATTATAGTGGTATCATCTGCATATCTGACGTTGTTGGTATTTCTCCCAGCAGTCTTGATTCCAGCTTGTGATTCATCCAGCCCAGTATTTCATGTGATGTACTCTGCATGTAAGTTAAATAAGCAGGGTGACAATATACAGCCTTGTTGTACTCCTTTCCCAATTTTGAACCCAGTCAGTTGTTCCCTGTCCAGTTCTAATTGTTGCTTCTTGACCTGCATATAGGTTTCTCAGGAGACAGGTGAGATGGTCTGGTATTATCTTTTTAAGAATTTTTCCAGTTTGTTGTGATCCACACAGTCAAAGGAGTAGTAGTCAATGAAGCAGAAGTAGATTTTTTTTTTTTTTTTGTGGAATTCCCTTGCTTTCTGTATGATCCAGCGAAGGTTAGCAGTTTGAGCTCTGATTCCTCTGTCTTTTCTAAACCCAGCTTGTAGATCTAGAGGTTCTTAGTTCACATATTGCTGAAGCCTAGCTTGAAGGATTTTGAGCATAACCTTGCTAGTATGTGAAATGAGCCCAAGTGTATGGTAGTTTGAACGTTCTTTGGCATTGCCCTTCTTTGGGATTGGAATGAAAACTGACCTTTTCCTGTCCTGTGGCCACTGCCTAGTTTTCCAAATTTACTGACGTATCGACTGCAGCATTTTAACAGCATTATCTTCTAAGATTTTAAATATCTCCTCACACCTGGAATTCCATCATTTTCACTAGCTTTGTTTGTAGTAATGCTTCCTGAGGCCCACTTGATGTCAGACTCCAGGATGTCTGGCTGTAGGTGAAAGATCAAACCATCATGGTTATCAGGGTCATTAAGATCTTTTTTGTATAGGTCTTCTGTGTATTCTTGCCACCTCTTCTTAATCTTGTCTGCTTCTGTTAGATCCTTACTGTTTCTGTCCTTTATCGTGCCCATCCTTGCATGAAATGTTCCCTTGATATATCCAGTTTTCTTAAAGAGATCTCTAGTCTTTCCTGTTCTGTTGTTTTCCTCTACTTTGCACTGTTCATTTAAGAAGACCTTCTTATCTCTCCTTGCTATTCTCTGCAACTCTGCATTAAGTTGGGTTTATCTTTCCCTTTCTCCCTTGCCTTTTGCTTCTTTTCTTTCCTCAGCTATTTGTAAAGCCTCTTCAGACAAGCATTTTGCCTTCTTACTTTTTCTTGGGGATGGTTTTGGTCACCACCTCCTGTACAGGTTACAAACCTCCGTCCACCCTCAGTCCTTCAAGCACTCTGTCTACCAGATCTAATCCCTTGAATCTATTCATCACCTCTGCTGTATAATCACAAGGGATTTGATTTAGGTCCTATTTGAATGGCCTAGTGGTTTTCCCTACTTTATTCAATTTAAGCCTGAATTTTGCAATAAGGAGCTCATGATCTGAGCCACAGGCAGCTCCAGGTCTTGTTTTTACTGACTGTATAGAGCTTTTCTATGTTTGTCTACAGAGAATAATATATAATCAGTCTGATTTGGGTGTTGACCATCTGGTGATGTCCATGTATAGAGCTGTCTCTTAGGTTCTTAGAAAAGGGTCTTTTGCTATGACCAGTGCGTGCTCTTGACAAAACTGTTAGCCTTTGCCCTGCTTAATTTTGTACTTGAAGGCCAAACTTGCCTGTAATCCAGGTCTCTCTTGACTTCCTACTTTTATATTCCACCCCTATACTGAAAAGGAGATCTTTTTGTGGTGTTAGTTCTAGAAGGTGTTGTAGGTCTTTATAGAACTGGTCAGCTTCAGCTTCCTCAGCATCAGCGGTTAGGGCATAGACTTGGATTACTGTGATGTTGAATGGTTTACTTTGGAAACAAGCCAAGATCATACTGTTGTCTATGAGGTTGCACCCAAGTACTGCATTTCGGGCTCTTTGTAGACTATGAGGGCTACTCTGTTTCTTCTAAGGAATTGGTTATCTGAATTAAATTCACTCATTCCCATCCATTTTAGTTCACTGATTCCTAAGATGTCGATGTTCAGTCTTGCAATCTCCTAGACATTTTCTCATTAACTAATTTAATTGCCATACGACTCGATGCGAACAGTACTATGATTTTGCCCATTTTCTGAGGCATGGAGCGGGCGCAGGGTCACATAGCCAGTGACTGGTGGAGCTGGTTCAGCCCAGGCCCTCTGGCTCCCAGCTTTCCTACTGTTATTTAACAAATGATTTTCCTTAAATCATTTCACTATTTTTACTCTTTTATGTCCAGTGAAGGATTAACTTTTCACATCACAGACTTGAGACCATAACTAAGTGTTTTAATGTACTGACAAATAAATACAAAACTATAAAGTAGAAAAATGTTCATCCATCTACCACTTAAAACCTGGCTGCCTCCAGTGGTCCACAGCACATGCTTTGAGAACTGCTATTCTGGCAGATGCTCCCAGTGAGCAGACACGTGGCCTGGGCCTGGGACGCGAGGCCAGTAGGAGGGGCAGGTCTCACCCACCCTCTGTAGCCTCAGAGTCAATACTCAGAACAGTAGCTAACCCAGCCCGGTTGGTGGGTGTGATTCGGGCTGTTAGTGCTCAGGCTGGCAGGTCAGAGGGGAGAGGGCTTTGAGCCGGGGTTAGGCAGAGGGACACATATCTGTGAGTGACAGGCATCTCCTCTTCCCAGGGGACAAACGCTTCGAGTGTGCCCAGTGTCAGAAGCGCTTCATGAGGAGTGACCACCTCACCAAGCATTACAAGACCCACCTGGTCACGAAGAACTTGTAAGGCCAACTGAGGCAGAGGCCCCACAGATGCAGACCTGCCTGGGCCTCTGGCAGAAAGGAGGCCCACGCTGTCATGGGCCCGCCTCAACCCCCGTTCCTATTGTGCGACTGTCCCCACAGGAAGGGGCTCTGCTGCCCCATATGCACCTCCTTTTGAAGCCCCTTGGCTCCGCCCTGGCCCTCCCCTCTCACCACAAGCTCCTGGCCTGCCCAAACCATGGACACTGGCCATGCCCAATGAGACGTTCTAAATCAGGACGAGTGGGAACCCTTATTTCCAAAGGAAAAACATGAATTTCACTCCGTCGAGGAGCAAAGTGAGCCCCCTCCCCCCAACACTGCCGGAGTCGCATCGTGCCATGCCCCCTCCCTCTCCTGTACCTCCCTGGCCCCGTCGGCCACTGCGGGCGCCTGGACGTCTGGGGCCCTGCACCCAGGGCTCCACTGGCAGCCAGTCCGCCTCCACTCCACACGCCCCACCCCACCCTGACTCTCCTCCAGCACATTCCAACTTTCTATTTAAAAGTAAAGCTACCCACCCACTCCCTGATCCCCCTTTTTCTATGGAGAGCGTTGCCTTATACTCTACTTCCGATGATGAACACTGTGTAGTGTGTGTGCTTTAAAGACGTTTATTTAATTGCTCCCTTCTTCCTGTCCTTGCTACTCACCTCCCCCATGCCTGCTTTTAGTTTAGGGTTTTTGGGGGGCAATGATGAGCATATGAATTTTTTTTCTCACTTTAGCAATTCTCTTTTCTAAATGACACAGCATTTCAACTCAAATCTGGATTCAGATGAAACACCTTCCCATCCTGAACCTCCTCCCTCTCCCCATCATCTCCCCCACCCTGACCAGCCCGAGCCCTACTTGTGTACAGTGTATATTGTATAATAGACAATTGTGTCTACTACATGTTTAAAAACATATTGCTTGTTATTTTTGAGGCTTTTAAATTAAAACAAAAATCCAACTTTATTTTTAGTTGTAACTGCTTGAGGTATGTTTTATGAATTAAGTGACAGATTTGTTATCCTTTATTAACGATGTACTTTGTTGGTCAGCGCTGGGCTGACAAAAATTTTTTCTTGCTAATAAATTTAGTTGCCTGAGGCAAAATCTGCAACTTGGCAATGCAGCTTCCTTTGTCTTTTCCCTGGTAGCAGGGAATCCTGAGAAGGGAGCCCTGGTCTCTTCAGAGCAATCCACACTGGGACCAGGGTGGGGCCTTGCCCTTCTGCCCTTGGCAAATCCAGGACGCAGCCCAGAAAGGGCCTCAGCCACATGGACCTGGCTTTGGCACAAGCCCCCAGACCACCTGGTGGGACTCCAGAGGGCTGGGCTTGGTGCAGGAGTTTCTGCTTTGTTTTGCCTGGTTTTGCCCAGATCAAAGCAGGCAGACTCTGTCCACAGGCTCAAGTCAATAGCAATGCCTTCCTTACCAGCATGTGAATTCCTCCACTCAACTCTCCAACCGCCGGAGGAGAGCTTTGGCCTCCGAGCCCGTTAATAAGAAGCTTGGGAGAGAAACCCAAAAGGACTTCACCTCAGTCACTTGCAGAAGGCTAAAGAATCTGGAGAAAACAATTCCCCAAGACCCCTTCCCAGAGTGGAGGGCCAGGCCAGAACCCAGCTCGAGAGAGAACCCTGGCCACAGATTCTGTTTTTCTTCTATCCCCTCACCCCAGCACCCCAGGGAAGGCAGCAGGCTAATTTTGGTTTTTACTGCAGATCTGAATTTTTGGAGGGGTGGGGATGGGGCAAGGCTATGAGGAGATCCGGCCTCGTGATGGTAGGCAGGCTGAGATTAGAGCCAGTTCAGTACCTGTGTTTAAACCTAGGAAGGGCCTGAAGAGCATCTGGCCTGAAGGAGAAGAGATAAGTTGTTCTCAAGCATATAGAGAACGGTATGTGCTCTTCTTACATCAACAATTCCTCGTAACCAGCCTCAGAAGGATCCAGCCATGGTAGCGTTCTGTGCAGGAGTGGCAGGGCTCGCTTGGCGCTCTCCACCCCCTTAACTCAGTTTCCTCTGCCACCAGCAGCCTGCATTTTTGCAAGCAAACACCTTGTCTTTAGAGCCTGAACACCCTCAAATCAGCTGAAGAAATAAAA
This sequence comes from Bos taurus, assembly GCF_002263795.3. Taxonomy (NCBI): domain Eukaryota; kingdom Metazoa; phylum Chordata; class Mammalia; order Artiodactyla; family Bovidae; genus Bos; species Bos taurus. The sequence continues at coordinate 38,532,728 of NC_037346.1, read as the reverse complement.
AGATGCATCACAGGTTTTTCTGCCCTGATGACTTATTAAGGTAGGGAGGCCCGTCCAACAAGCATACTTAAGCCCTTTGAGTGATACCAGACCCACTACTGACATCCCTGACATGAAGCCTCCTACCTAGCCCAGCAGCCCCACCTCTCATCGCTTGCACTGGCAGGAGGCAGAAGACGTGAGGTATATTCATCCACTCTCAAGCATGGAGTGTGTGACCAGAAAGCTGCCTTACTGTCTTCTGGATTGGGACTGGCAGAAAGAAGGGGAATGTTAACAACTGATCTCTTTCTGCCACATGTTCCCCACCGGCTTTGCTCTCAGGCACAAAGAACTACCCTTTCCTGGGAACTGTGGTTTATGCTTCAAGGGTGGAAGCTGACCTGACTCCTCGGCATCCTTTGGAAATGAGGTGCCAGTCCCTAACGGGCAGAACAGCATGCTGTCACTCAGGGTTTCCCTTCTCCAGTGAGACACATACCTGATCATCTCTACCTCCTATGGGATGCCTGAGTTAGAAGGGGAGCAGGAAGATGTATTCTGCCTGGCATGGCTAATGGCCTGAGGAAAGAACAGAGAGACCCAGTGGTAATTAGGCCTCATCTGCTTCAATCTATCCCTTACTGAGACAAGAGTTGCAGGGGTGGGGACTGTTAGAGTGATGCAGCCCAAGCTCACTCCAGGCCAGAGGCCTCCCCAGGACACCTGATTGGCCCTGGTTAAAAATGACACCCCCATCAGGCCACCCCCAGCAGCGTGAGAGTGGGGGTCACACAGTCGGAGTTCCCCGCCCAGGGTCCAGTGCTCCAAGGCCACCTCTCTTGTCTGTTCAGTGATGCTCAATGCTGCAGCTCACCCATCCCAGATACTAGGATTATGAGGCTGAATAAAAGGGGTCTGGGAAAGACGCTCCTCTCCTGAAGGCACTTCGGGCACGATTTTTTCCTAACTAAACCAGCAAGTAGACCTCAGGCATCCTTCAAACTACTAAGCCCATCTTGACAATTACCCTTTGAGGCCCCGCACTTGAGTTTAATGATGGGAGCCACCTGCAGCAGCTCAGGTCACTGGACCCATCAGGGGCTCGTGGCCGAGGTCTAGATGGTGGTGGATTCAGGGAATCTAACCTGGGGGTCAGGGACCTTTTGTGATTGACCAAGGTCTCTGGGGCTGGGAACTGCTACTCAAGGAACTGCAATAATCTCAGGACAGGTGACAGTTGGGTTTCCTAGTGAAGGGGCCCTCAGGGAGTAGAAGAGCAGGAAGTGAGCCTGGGAGGATGGAATAAAGAACAGAAGTGTGGGTGAAAAGAAAGCAAAGAATGGAGGGAGAAGCAGAGAATCAGGACTTGGAGAGGAGCATCAGATACCTGCTCACTGGGATTCTGGGCAAGAGGAAATAAATGACCACAGGTCAGGCCAAGACAATTGACCAGGAGTCCTTAAATAAAACTAAGGAGCCACAAGGTCATGTCCTTTGGGCCTGCTGAGACCCCATCAGGCCTCCTCCCGCTCCTGTGGCTCACTCAGTGCTGGGGCTAAGATAGACGCCCCAGAGCTCACTCAGCCTTGGAAACCTTAACATCCCTCCAGTCCTACCAGATGCCCAAAACCCCAAGCTCCACTCACCAGGTTCAGAGAAGCTTAAGAAAAGCAGATTATGCATAAATATTACACATAAGCATTTCCTGGCTGGGATTGTGAGAAGGAGCCGGGGACATTAAGGAGTCCTTCCCATGAAGGAGCTTCTCATGGGGTACACATATGAAGACGAAGGGACATATTTGGGAAGCAGCCCATGAGCACGTGAAAAGGATCACATGAAGGGTTAACCCCATAACCGCAAGCGGGACACTTGGGTAAGGGTTAGCCTCCTTGCACCCCGCTCTGGGTCCCCTGGTAACCACACTCAGGGTTCAGGCATCTGCCAACAGAGCACCAAGTACCCCTCTGTGCGTTCTGAGGCTCCAGGCTGAGTTCACCCAAGGCGGGGCCAGAGAATTCCTGAGATTTGGGCCCCCAGTAAACCTGGGGTTGGTTTCAGCCTGCTGTTGGTTCCCTGGAAAGCTGGGGGCTGTACTGCACAAGCATCATTAACTCCCCCAGGTTCCCCTCCCTTCCCAGACATTCTCATCCTTCCCTGTGGCTTCAAGTGCCACCTTGGAGGCTCATGACACCTAAACCATCCCATCAGTCTAGACCTCTCCCCCAACTTCAGAAGGGCTTTTTCAACCTGACCACACGTGGTTGTCCCATAAACCCGCACACTCAACAGGCCTGATGGCGACTTCATCTTTCCCTGAAACCTCTGCTCCAACATGCCCTCACTTTAAAGAATAGCACCTTCCCTGGTGGCTCAGATGGTAAGGCATCTGTCTACAATGTGGGAGACTCGGGTTCAATCCCTGGGTTGGGAAGATCCTCTGGAGAAGGAAATGGCAACCCACTCCAGTACTCTTGCCTGGAAAATCCCATGGATGGAGGAGCATGGTAGGCTACAGTTCATGGGGTCGCAAAGAGTTGGACACGACTGAGCAACTTCACTTTCACTCACCGCCCAGCTCACCTAAAGGCATCCTGCTGAGTTAAATCGTTTCTCTCCACTTCATACCTCCCAAACTCAGGCATCAGGCTCCCCATTCCCAGCTCTAGCTTAGAGAACAGCATCTCCCAATGTCTCCCTACCACTGCCTCACCCTCCTTTGCCCATCACCTACTGGTAACCAGAGCCAAGTCCCCAAACAAAAATCCAGCCACCAAGATGTAACTGAAATGTATAATTTAATCAAACAATTAGACTAAAAATGGTGATTTAGGAACATAAATGCAAAACCATTTATGCATTTATGAAAACAGGCAAGAAATAATAGGCAATAGAAAATAGGCAATAGAAAACAGGCAAGGCATAGTCCCCAAACAATGTCTCCAACCTTTTGCTGCATATTGAGAAACTGGGGTGTCTCTGTACAATGCAGTATTGCAATATAGCTTCTATTCATTAAAGACCTCCAAGAAAAGATTAGTAAATTTACAAAGTTGGGGGGTGGTAAGCAAAATATTTAAGAAAAGCAGTAAAAAAGAAATTCATTTCTCCCAAGAAGTCAAACCCCTTGCTTGGGGTCACAGGAGGAGCAGCACCCACAGCGGGCATCATGTCCCCACTGTGGTTTGCACTGCAGGGCCCCTTTGTGATCTAGACACCAAATTCCACTAGGCAGAAAAGCATAATACAAGCCTACTGATTATCTTCAAGACAAAGGGGAAATATAAAAAGGCAACAAGTTTAAAAAAAAAAAGGGCAACTAGTTGTAAATTTCCTCACTAACAGCCAAGGATGGAAGAGGCTGTCAGAATCTAGTACTTTTTCGTGCTACCTGGCCTTAAAAAACTAGGAATTAGACACCCTGGTTCGACAGCAGCACAGGATGAAAACTGAGAAGAGATATCTAAAGCTGGCCCTTGCCACCTGTCTGATCTTTAGCTGTCACCTAGCCCCTGCCTCCTTGCCTGGCCTGTTTTCTCACTACCTTGCTCTGGCAGTATCACACTCAAGTTACTCCCTCTTCCTGGAATGACTGTTCTTTCCCCATCTGGAGAACACTTACTCATTAAGACAAATCAAACGTCTGTTCCCTTTATGAAGCCTTTCCCAACTGCGTAACCCTTGGAGACCACGTTCTCATTTTTGCTCCCTTTACCTTGCAGATACATCTGTTAAACTTCCTGTAAATCCTCAGTTTACAGATCTGTCTCCCCCTGTAGAGTGTAAGCTCCCTGTGGGCAGGAACCATGCACCTTTATCTTCATATTCTCAGACCTAGCTCAGTGCCTGGTCTTTAACACATGTCTTCCCCACTACACTGAGCCCTTGGCTTTTAAATTTTAAGCAAGTCATTCAAATGATCCTAGTCTTCGTGCCCCAGAATCTGGGCCCAGGGTCGCATAACCCAGCAGTGCTAAGAGTGTAGCCCCATGAACAAAATCATGTGAGCTGAAGAGTACTAATCACTGCTTATCCAGGTTCAAATGCAGGGAGGAGGGAAGCAATGGTCATATGTGGAAGAACAATCTCAACAAGAAAGAAAGTCCAGTCACCTCTCTCTCAGTTGTGTCAATAGAGAAAAATGATGGCCACACAAAAAAATTTCAACCAGTGGAGAATCCATTGATCAACATCATTAAACCTTGAGATGAATTATTTCTTTGCAGCAAAATTGTCTTCCAGATGCCATTTGGCTCAAGCTACGAGCATGTAATAAAGAATGACAGTCATCTAATGCAGGGCTTAATGAAGCTTGGCAGTAATGCAAACACCTGGGCAGGGCAGGGACGTTCCCCTTACCTGACACAGGCCTGGGGTGCCTGCCTAAAAGGCTCTTGCAGCTCCCCCTCTTGATGTTCAGGAAGGACTACAGAGAGGCCTTGACCCTAGGCTGCCCAGCCAAGTCAAAGCTGGAATGGGCACTGGCAAGTGTCCTATTACTCAGCCCCTAGTCCACAGCCTGGAAGTGACTTTGCATGGCAACCTGCTCCCCTGTGCCTTTAATTATGGTTGGTGACTCCAACTACCTAGAAGGGGCAAAATGTGAAAAAGGAGAAACAACAAAGAGAGAGGTGGCCCTGGAGCGGTGGGGCAATCTTTCCATCTACTGGAACACTGGGTAGTATGAGCTCTGGGGCAACCACAAAAGAGGAAACCATGAGGAAAGGGAGGAGCATGCTCTGACCTGCATTACAGAAATGAGGCTGGAGAGCAGCAGTTCAGAGCTGAAAGAGGAAGATGGTTCTCATCTGGGATAGTTTGATCCCACATTTCCCTCTTCCCTTTTCCCATCAGGCCATCTGCTTTCTTACCCATAGTCTCCTCCTGACCCAACTGATCCTCCCAGACACCAGAGTACCTCCCCATACTCACACACTATATACACACGCCTATCCCACGAGACCCGAAGTCACATTTCAGCCTCTCCCACTCTCGAGCCCAAATTTCATCCCCCCACCAGATCGCCCCTTTCTGTGTCTCCACTACACTTTGCCTCAGAGTCTGGCCCCTAATTCCATTTTCCGTTTGTCCTTTGCAGACCGCCAATCTCTAAGCTAGCCTTCGGGCATCTGCTAGAGGGGGGCCTCTTAATACTGACTATCTCCACAAGCCCCCAGGGGCTCCTCCATTGCCCCTCCCGCCTGGGCCGCTGCAGTCCCTATACCTTTAACAAACCTCCACGTGCGTGTTAACCTCGGTGACAGCATTTCCTTGTCTCTTTGCTCCCGCCCCGGGAGGCGCCGTCCATTGGCTGCCGGGTTCCTCTGTTCTTGTTCTAATTGGCCTCGCTCCTGGAAAACTCCAACCAATGGCCTCTCCGCTCCCGGCTCCCTCCACCGACTCTGGCTTCCCATTGGCTCCCAGTGGCTCGGAGGACTTAGGCTGTCGGCCTGGCTTGGTGACTGATAAATTCTTCCTTGCCGGGAGATTCCCCGGCTAAGATACTGGTTCCGAACGCAACGGAACCCAGCGCGGAGCCACGCCGAGTCACGTGGCCAGCGGCCTCATGATATTCTGGCTGCGGAGCGTCATCGTGACGTTTGGGCGACCTGCCGAGTGGCCCCGCTGCCTCCGCCACCTCTGCAGCCGCGGTGCTGCCATGGACCTGGGACCGATGCGCAAGACTTACCGCGGGGACCCAGAGGTGCCGCTGCCCTGCAGGGCCTCCGCAGTCATCTCCCGAGGGGAGGGGCATGGAAGGGATCCTCTGGGGTTTCTGATCCACCTCTTGGGGCTCGGGGTTACCCTATGGGAGAAGCGGGGGTTCAAAGACAATCAATGGGGGAGGGTTTCTGGAGAAACCAGGATGAAGGTGGACTCCAGAGGCAGCTCGTTATAGTCACTCAGGGCGCTCATTCGGGGGTTGCCTGGAAGGAATCCTGCCGGTCGTTGGGCGCACTTCTAGGGCGGTTTACTCACTTCTCTGGGTCTCAGTTTCCTCACTTCACAAGTAATATCACTGACCTCACGGGGATGTTATGGACTTTGATATTTGTAAAATACCTCTGCTGTTCAGTCGACAAGTTGCGTCAGACTCTTTGCAACCCCATGGACTGCACGGGGCTAGGCTTCCCTGCCCTTCAGTATCTCCCAAAATTTGCTCAGGTTCATGTTCATTGAGTCGGTGATGCTATCTAACCATCTCATCCTTTGCTGCCCTCTTCTTTTGCCCACTTTCTCATTTGGCCTTCAATCTTTCCAGCATCAGGATCTTTCCCAATGAGTCGACTGTTTGCATCAGGTGGCCAAAGTAGTAAAGCTAGTATAGTGCCTGTTGCTGCTGCTGCCCCTAAGTCGCTTCAGTCGTGTCAGACTTTGTGCGACCCCATAAACGGCAGCCCACCAGGCTCCCCCGTCCCTGGGATTCTCCAGGCAAGAACACTGGAGTGGGTTGCCATTTCCTTCTCCGGTGCATGAAAGTGAAAAGTGAAAGTGAAATCACTCAGTCGTGTCCCACTCTTAGCGACCCCATGGACTGCAGCCTACCAGGCTCCTCCGTCCATGGGATTTTCCAGGCAAGAGTACTGGAGTGGGTGCCATTGCCTTCTCCCGAGAAAAGTGCCTAGAACAGTGATAATCAGCTTGTTTAGTCACCAGTTGTCTCCAACTCTGCGACCCCATGAACTGAAGCCCACCAGGTTCCTCTGTCTATGGAATTTCCCAGGCAAAAATACTGAAGTGGGTTGCCACTTCCTTGTCCAGGGGATCTTCCCAACCCAGGGATTAGAACATGTGTCTCCTGGATTGGCAGGCAGATTCTTTACCACTGAGCCACTTGGAAAGCTTATGTTTGTTGTTGTTGTTGTTTTTAAATGTAACTAGTTAATTTATTTTGCCTATTTTTGGTTGCTCTGGGTCTTCCTTGGGCAAAGGCTTCTCTCACTGGGGAGCGTGGGGCTCTAGGTGTGCGGTTTTCCCATAGCTGCAGGCCATGGGCTTAGTGGCTGCCCCCCGGCATGTGGGATCTTCCCAGACTAGGGATCAAAACCCAGCGCCCTGCATTGGCAGGTGGGTTTTAAACCACTGGACCCCAGGAAGTCAATAAATGTTTGATAAATAAATAACACTTTGAGGAGGAGGAATAACTTACCTAGGGGTGCAGGAGAAAGCTCCTGGATCTTCTTTTTCTTTCCTCAGATGAGAAACCAAGAGAACTATTTTGGAATTAGGGCCCAGAGCCTGGTTACCAAATCTAGTTACGTGTGAACATTTCCAGAAATGCTTGTGAAACATGCAGTTTTTCATTAAATCTCAGACTTGTTAGGGGAACCACTGACCCAAACTGCCCACCCAGGCCAGGCCCCAAAGTAACCACTTGCATGAGTTATCTTAAACCAGAGGTCCTGGGAAAGAACCTGGAACTAACAAGCTAACACCAACTAGAAGAATTGAGAAAGGTCAAAAGGAGAGAGGAGACAGTCTGTATGTCCTACCCACCTCCCAGAATCCTTCTGACTGGAATCCATCTTGGCTGAGCAACGTGCGTGCCACCAGGAAGGACCCTGAGTCAGAATGATTGGCCAGAGACAACCCAGAAACCAACAGCATCACCATGAAACATGATTGTAAGCCATGTGGCAGAGCAGTCCTCCTGGGTTCCCTTCCCCTGCTGCTTGCCACCCGGGCCCTCCGTCCCAATAAAGTCTTGTTTTGGCAACAAGTGTACCTCCTTGGACAATTCATTTCTGAGTGTCAGACAAGAGCCCGCCCTCAGGCCCTGGAAGGGGTCCCCCTTTCTGCAATTGACCTGCTGAATGAGAATTTACTGGGTGGAGCCCAGGAGTTTTTTTTTTTTTTTTAGGCTTCCCAGGTAATAGGTTTGACACCCGTGATATGAAACCCTGATTTGTCAAGTTATTCACCATTTTGTACCTGTTTTCTCACCTATAAGATGAGGCTAACAGAACCTTCCTGGGGATGGGTTTTTGTTATGAGGACTAAATGAGTTAACACTTGAAAAGTGCCTAGAACAGAGCCATGTATACAGTAGACACTCCATGTGTTTGTAAAATGAAATAAAACTCTCCCTTCCCAGGCATTTGAGGAGACTCATCTGACCTCCCTGGACCCTGTGAAGCAGTTTGCTGCCTGGTTCGAGGAGGCTGTTCAGTGTCCTGACATAATGGAAGCCAACGCCATGTGTCTGGCTACGTGTACAAGGTAGGCATAGCCGTGGGCCCTTCTGTAGGTGGGTGCAGATGAAGTAGCAAACTTAGGAAGCTCTCAGTTTGATGGATGACAACTTTATGACTAGTTCTATTATTAACATGCTGTGTGGCCTCAGGCAAGTAATTTGTCCTCTCTGGGCCTCGGTGTCCTTACCTGTAAACCAAAGATTAGACTTGACTCAATTCCATTTAGTGATAAAACGTAGTGCCTCATTCATCTCTGCCCTTGATGCTTCCACCTCCCAGTACACACACCCTTGTCTCCCTCAGCTCCCAGTCTCCCCAGTTCCCATCTGGGGAGGTAGATCTCCATAAAGCCATCTCCCTCTCTTAAAATCTAGCACAGTGCTGGTTTGTATCATTCATTTGACAATCAGTCATAAATCCCTTGAGACATCTCTTGTATTAGCCTCTTATTCAACTCTTCTTCCCCTCCTCACTAAAGTGTAAGGCTTTGGAGCCAAGGCTCTTGTACTGTGCCCCTGGATACCCCCCGAGCTAGTCTGCTTGGGCCACCTTAACAGAGACTGGTGGCGTAACAGAAACTTGTTTTCTCACAGGTCTGGAGGCCAGAAGTCCAAAATCAAGGTGCTATCAGAGTTGGTTTCGAGTTGGTTTCTAGCAAAGCCTCTCTAGAGTCCTGGCTTACAGATGGCTGCCTTTCTGCTGTGTTCTCGAATGGCCTTCCCTTTGTGTATGCAGGGAGAGAGGGAGTTCTCTGGTGTCTCTTCCTTTTCTTATAAGGACACCAGTCCTACTGGATTAAAGTCCCACTCTTAGGATCTCATTTAACCTTAATCATTCCCTAAAGGTCCCATCTCCACATACAGTCACATTGTGGGTGAGGGCTTCAAAAATGTTAGTGGAACCCAGTTCAGTCCATTATAGGGCCCTAGGCAATGGTGTCATGCTTGCATCTCTGGGACAAATTCCCATGGGCAGCTTGAGTGCCCAGAGAGTGCAGAATAAGGGGGCACAGGTGTAGGGGTGCTCAGACATCCTGTGGGGAGGGTCTCTCACCATAGTGCTCTGCTCTTTGCCCTAGAGATGGAAAACCGTCTGCCCGCATGGTGCTGTTGAAGGGCTTTGGCAAGGATGGCTTCCGCTTCTTCACTAACTTCGAGAGTCGAAAGGGAAAAGAGCTGGTGAGGGTTCACGGTAAACCCTTCCTGGGCCTGCAGGGTCCAGCCCTGGCTTCTTGGTCGCCTACTCATGCCACCCCTGCCCGAGTCCACTTGCCAGCCACGCTCAGGCACTGTCCTGACTAGAGGCCTTTGCACTTGCCTTCTCTCTGCTGTGAATGAGGGCAAGCTTTAAGCACCTCCACCTCCCTAGCTGTTTATCTGAGTAGCTCCTGTTTCTTCGGGTCTCAGCCCCCACGTCACCTCCTCACGGAAGCCTCTGGATTCCCAGGCTGAGCCAGCCCCTCTCACTTTGGTCACTATAATTTACAAATTTCCTTTCTGCCATTGTTTTAGTTTCTAACTGCGTGTATTTGGGGGATTATGTGATTAATGTTTATGTCCTCTGCTAAATGGTAAGCTCCGTGGGGGCGGGGCTGCTTCTGAGATGTCTCTGTTAAACCCCCAGCACCTCTCCTGGTGTTGAGCACAGAGCTGGCACTTCCTATACGTTCAGTTAATGAATCTAAAATGAGTAGCTCTCCCCCAAGTCCAGTGCAGTCAAATGTGCATTTCAGAGGATTTGCAAATCTGTGGGTGAGAGAAATGGCAAGCCTCACTTTGGAGTCCCTCTGGCTGAGGTTTTCAGCGCAGGTCTTCCATTGACTCTGTGAACCTGGGAGTGTTAGTGAACCTCTCTGAGCCTATCTCCACGCCTGTAAAAGTAGGCCCACCTTTGGGGACTTAACAAGATGCTACAGTAAATGCATCTGCAGTGGGCCTGCGCCGTGCAGACCCCCTAGCTTCCCCCTGTGCCCAGGCCTCCTCTCTGCTGTCCTGATGACCGTCTGTGGATTCTCTTCCATTTCCAGGACTCGAATCCCTTTGCTTCCCTTGTCTTCTACTGGGAGCCCCTGCACCGTCAGGTGAGTGAGCATTCCTGGGACAGCCGGGGGTGGACTGGAGGTAGGAGGGGCGTGAGTTTATGGATGGACCTGGTGAAGGTCCCCAGGCTGCGTAAACATCCTGCCTTTCAGATGACTCTCACTTAGCTGGGCTACCTGGAGTCAGGCACAATGGGGCAGTGGATAAAGAGAAGAACAAAGAAGACTGGAGCCAGTGCTGGTCGGAAAGGCAGGTGGCCTTGAATGCTATCTAACCAGGGCCATCCCTGGGCAGGTGCGTGTGGAAGGGCCCGTGAAGAAGCTGCCTGAGGAGGAGGCTGAATGCTACTTCCACTCCCGCCCCAAAAGCAGCCAGATTGGGGCTGTGGTCAGTCACCAGAGTTCCGTGATCCCGGATCGGGAGGTGAGTAGGGCTTCTCCTTAGTCCTTTGAGTGGTGGGTGCCTTGGCTCAGCCCCAGAGGCTGTCCCCAGGCGATGCCAGGGCCCTCTCTCTCCAGAAAAGTGAAATGGATAGTCTCCCTGGGGAATGTGAATATGGGGAGCAGGGGTCAGGCCTCCTGTGTCTGTCTGACCCTCCTGTTGAACTGTGCCCCCGAAGGTCACCTGTGTCCCCAGCACCTGGCACGGAGCACAGGCCCTGTAAGTGGTGATTAAATGAATCACTGACTGAGTCTGGCCCTTCCTTCATTTCCTTCCCCTGGACAGTATCTGAGAAAGAAAAATAAGGAACTGGAGCAACTCTACCAGGAACAGGAGGTGCCAAAGCCAAAATACTGGTGAGTGATACGGGGGGGTCACCTAGAAAGGGACACTGGGACCCTCATGCTTCCTTGAAGCCATGCTTGGAATTACAGATATACTCCTCCCTGGAAACCCTTGTCAGATGCATGCCAGCAGCTTCCTTCACAGGACCCTGGGATGGCGTGGAGGGTGGTGAGGGTTGCCTGGCTAGAAAAATGCAGAGCACCAAACCGTCTACTTCTCCTTGTAGGGGTGGCTACATCCTGTACCCACAGGTGATGGAGTTCTGGCAGGGCCAAACCAACCGCCTGCACGACCGGATCGTCTTTCGACGAGGCCTACTAACCGGAGACTCCCCTCTGGGGCCCATGACCCACCGAGGCGAGGAAGACTGGGTCTATGAGAGACTTGCGCCCTGACTCCCAATCTGTTGGCACTGAGTGGAGCTGGAGCCAGTGCCCCAGAGAGGGTATGGGATGTGGGGCCAGACCCTTCTAAACTCAACCCATTTCCCTTCCTGCCTCTTATATTCAGGGCCCTTCAGTGTTTACCCTTGGAATTCTCCGTAGTCAGCTAGTCTAGTGGAGTTTAACAGTGGCACAGACCATCACAAATGGAAAATCTCGTGATTATCTTCTCAACCTTAACTATGATTTATTGGACTAGCTCCCTGTAGGAGTGGGGCTGGTGTGACAGGGGGTGGGGCCCAGCAGTCTTGTCTGTTATCACATGACAAGAGTCTGACCAGAGCCCATTGGTCCCAGCAGAAGCACCCGAGGCAATCTAGCCAGTCGGTTTTTCTTTTCTTTCATATTTAAAATTTGGAATCTAGAGACTCAGAGCATAGGAGCTGTTATAGCCAAGTAAATAACGGTGGCCTAGAAACAGCAACTTCTGGCTGCTGCTCTTGCAATTCTCTGAACGATCCACGGATCCCTACTTCCCACACCTGGGGTTGTCCAATTCCTCCTTCTACCTCAGAAAACCCATTGTCTGTAAAAAAAAAAAGAGAGATTTATTTTTTCTTGGCTTAAACCAAGTCAGAATTGATGTGCTTATAACAAACCTTAACTAACTCATTTATTAATAGGATATTTTTAAACCTCTTACCCAACTGATAGCTGCCCTCCATTATCTGAAGAAGAGCAATATGGAAAAGAGACTAAATTTATTCTCTGTAGCTCTGAAGGACCCATAGGTGGAAGTTAGATGAAGTTAGATTTCATCTCAATATGGGAAGAAATTTCAAACAATTGGAGCTGCCTAAGAGGGAGTAGGTTAGTTAGTGAGTGTTCTTTCCCTGTCAGACAGGAGTTTTGTAGAAGGAACTCATGCTAATACCTGTGGGTCAGGAAGATTCTCATCAGGCCTTACTTTCCATATTTGTTTATCAAAACTCAATGTATGTGAGGGCTTTCCAGGCGGTACTAGTGGTAAAGAACCCACCTGCCAGTGCAGGAGGTGTAAGAGATGTAGGTTCAATCCCTGGATCTGGAAGAGCCCCTGGAGGAGGGCATGGCAACCCACTCTAGTATTCTTGCCTGGAGAATGCCATGGACGGAGGAGCCTGGTGGGCTACCGTCCATAGGGTCGCAAAGAGTCAGACACGACTAAAGTGACTTAGCACAGCACATATGTACGTGAAATACATATATACATACATTTATATGTATTTCACTTTCCAGATATAAAATTAAATAATAGAGCTTGTACTTTTCTGACACACATCCCTTTACCTCCCTTCCACCCCTACTGATGATGGCTCCTAGGTCACTGGTTTTCACTGGAATTACCCAGGAGCTTTAAAAACCCTGCTGCTCAGTCCCACTCTCAGAGGTGATTTGACCAGTGTGAGTGCAGCCTGGACTTGGGGACATTTCAAAGGTCCTTGGGAATTCTGTGTAGCCAAGGTTGAGAGCCCCTGTTAATAGATCCTTGCTACTTGCATTGGGCTTCTCTTTTTTTTTTTTTTGCATTGAGCTTCTCTTGTGGCTCAGGTGGTAAAGAATCCGTCTGCAATGCAGGAGACCTGGGCTTGATCCCTGGGTTGGGAAGATCCCTTGAAGAAGGGAAAGGCTACCCACTCCAGTATTCTGGCCTGGAGAATCCCATGGACTATATAGTCCATGGGGTCAAAAAGAGTCAGACATGACTGAGCGACTTTGATTCACTTGCAGTGTAGTCCACAGGCCAGCACCTTTGGCTTCCCTTGGGAGCCTACCCCAGACCCATTGAATCCCACACTGCTTTAAACAGGACCACCCCTGCTTCCAGGTAACCAGATTAGCCTCAACCTCTAAACCAACCACTTCTGCAGCTGGATTCTTCGGTAGCATTTGGCTGAGGCCTGTGCTGAGCTATAGTCTTCTTCGAGCACAAGTCTGGTGACCAGGGGTAACGTGGATGAGTGGCCTCCAGGCTGCGGAGAGGAGCCAGGCTGGGCAAATGTTTGCTGTGACTAAGCCAGGATCAGAGAACTGACTGTTTGCATACATTGGCCATTGAGCTTGCAACTCTGTAAACCGCTTCATTCCACTGTATGGGTGTGTGCTTTGGCATCTGTTACTGACTGCCTCCTCCAAGAGCGGCCCTCTGGGTGTTGACCACCCCCAACCCCCACGGGCTTCCTTAAGCCAGGGTGCAGGAAGGCACAGTGCTAGCCTTGTGGCCACTTGCAGGAGAGGGTGCTGGAGTGCCCTTCTCTACCTTGTCCTGTTATGTTATGGGGTCTGTGTATATCCCCTGCTTTGAGCCTGGTCTCAGCTGTTCCTTTCCTTTCCTCTGTCTGACAGTCCCTGTGCCAAGTCTAAAATAAAAGTTCATCAGCCATGCATGATGTAAATATTCAATCTAGCCTGGTCTCGTCCCCCGCCCCTCCCCCATGTTTGAGGGGAGTTGAAGAATTTAAGCGACTCCTCGTACCTTAAGCTTCTCCACTTGGGGAGGTTGGGTGTCCAGCAGGGGGAGCCCGATGCCCAGGGTTGGCCCCTTCTAGGCAGCACAGGCCAGTTCTAGTTGGCCCCTCCTGCCCCCCTTTCCCCTCTTGGGTCCCGTCCCAGTGAAACTGTGGTCAATAACCGTGGCCTCTCCCGCTCCTGCTCATATTTTCATATTTGCACTCTTGCTTCCTCCTCCTCTGGCCTGGTGAACACTTGCGGCTGCCTGGGCACTGACTTCCTGGGCAGCCAGGTCTCCTTTGGCTCTTATTGCCTGCCCCCAGCCCGTCCGTCCATCCCTTAACTTAGGGATATGTGTGGAGTTTTCGTGGGAGATTCTGTGGCCATCACTTTGGGGCCGTGGAGTGGAGTGGCATGCACAGGGTTGAGGAACCCACAGACCCTCTCACCTAAGAGAGAAGATAGTGGCCTGGTGGTTGCCCGTATGAGACAGAAGCACAGGTCAGTGGCCTGGGGCCCAGCCTCTCACCCCTCCCCACCCCTTGCCTCAGGGAACATCAGGATGGCTGAAGCGGGAGGTCCCTATGGTTTGGGGTCTCACCCTTGAAGCTGGTTGGCTTTTCCTCACTGGTTCCAGATTCTGGGCGGCCCCCTCAGAGGATGCTCGCCTCCCAGGACCGCAAGGCCCAGGCATGACCCTCTCTCCCCACCTTCCCACTGCAGAAGGTGACTGTACTCCTTTCCTTGTTCTGAGCCTCAGTTTCCCTTCCCTGTTGTTGTTCATTTGCTCTGTCCTGTCCGACTTTTTTGCAACCCCATGGACTGCAGCATGCCAGGCTTCCCTTCCCTAAGCAGATAAAAACCCAGGGGGAAGGGGGCTGTGTGGTGCAGCAGCCATATGCACAGATCTGGCCTCAGTCCGAGCTCTGCCACTAGGAACCCCTGACCCAGGTCTGGTGACTTGATCTCTTAAGCCTCAGCTAATGCAGCTGGAAAACTAGAAAACGGTGGTAATGACAGCACCTATGATGAGAGGCTTACAGGAGGAACTTCGTGGGGTACTCACCACAGAGCTGGCTGATTATAAACCCTCTGAGTATCAGGTGCTAACTCTGGGCAGAGCTGCAGTCGGCGGAAAGTCAGCTCCTCCATGGGAGGCTTTATGGACTGAATGATTGTGGGGACCCTAGAAAGTTCCATGTGGTGGGGCGGGATGGGGAAGAGGCTTGGGGGAAGGCCATACACCTGAGCCCACCTTCCCTCCCTCCAGTCCCTGGGCTCCCTCCCTCTTCTTCAGAGTTGCCTCTGGCCTGGGTGAGGCCAGCTAACAAAGGCCCCCTTTGTACAGGTCTGTTTGTTTTGGTAAATGTCCTGAGTAACCTCCCTGGGGTGGCCCAGCAGCCTGTGAGGAGCTGACCTGGAAGCCACAGAATCACATTGTTTAGTTGTCACCTTGGTCTCTTTCTGTTCCCACCATGAGCTCCAGAGATTTGGCCAATTTTTTCCCAGTTCTCGGCTCCTGGGGCTTGAGGAGGGTCTAGACCTAACAGCATAGGGAGTAAGCTCTCTCTTCATCCTTAAACGGAAGCATGAGCTGTGGTGGAGTTCCTTCATAAAAGAGAGGAAAGGAAACCGATATGCATTGGGCACAGACGTAGGACTACTTATGGGTCATGTGATACTGACCATGTACATGTGCTAAGTCACTTCAGTCATGTCTGACTCTTTGCGACCCTTTGGACTGTAGCCCTCCAGGCTCCTCTGTCCCTGGGATTCTCCAGGCAAAAATCCTGGAGTGGGTTGTCATGCCCTCCTGCAGGGGATCTTCCCAATCCAGGGAAGATCCAGGGATCAAACCTGCATCTCCTGTGACTCCTGCATTGCAGGTGGATTCTTTACCAGTGAGCCACCAGGGAAGCTTATACTGGCCACTGTCTGTGAAATAGATATTAGTACAGCCCCTTTTACAGAAGAGGAAGCTGAGGCTCAGAGGAGATTTTGTTTTTGTTTTTTAATGTTCCCCAAATCACCCAGCTGCTAAAGGAGGAACCAGAATTTGAATCTGGATCCCAAACTAAACCCCTGAGATTTGGGGGTCAGTCACCAGAGGTCTGCTCCATTCTCTTAGAGCACCTGAAAGGCCTTTCTGTTGCTGAGGTATAACTAGCTCCTTCCTTTGCGCTCTCCATCTCCAGATGCTAAGATGGCTTGGTGGTGAAGTTAATGCCCCGTGCACTAACTATATTTTTTCACCTGGGGACCTTTCCTGATGCTCAAAAGGAATAGTTTGAACACAAAGTAAAAAAGAGTAAAGTCATGAAAAACAGCATTTCAGTAAATGTAAGACAAGAGCATACATAGGTTCTCTGCTTTTGCAGCATTGTTTATTACAAAAAGAAACCTACAATTTTTTTTCTTTTTAACAAAATTCAAGGCTCCAGTACTCATCTCTGGAGCTGATCCATCTTAAATACTAGTAGGGATAGGAGGGCTCCTGCCAGAACTTCCCACCCCCGTTCCAAGTTTGGACCCGAGGGGCTGTGTACTTTCCCTTTGAGGGTGCATGCAGAACTTGTGGGGTCCCTGGTCCCGCCTTCCGCAGCACCTCCTAGGGAGTGCCAGGGTCCCCTCCCCCTTCACACCTGGGGACAAAGTTCCAGGAAGTTTCTCACTTGAGTTAGGAGGTGAACTCAAGTTCATCATCTCCACCTCAGCTCCAGGAAACCACCCCCATCACGTGGCTTCTGGAAAATGCACTCAGAATTGATCCAGAGAATAATCACAGGTAGAGAAAGTAGAGGGAGCAGTAATTTAAACTCACCCTTGACCCTGTGCCCCGGCAGGGGGTGAGGTCTGTCCGGATCCCCTGCTCTGTTCCTTCCACGCCCACCTCCCTGCTGGCGCTGCCAGTGCTTCCAGGAGGGCTGTCCTTCCCAAGTGGGACTTTTCAACCTTGAACTGAAGTGCCTTTGTATGTGGTAGGGGAGGGCAGGAGGACCTGGGATCTCTCAGGCCTTCCAGAAAGCCAGAGCACATAAATACAAACCTAAAACCAGACATTTCCTGCCAGCAGGCATCAAGTCCCCCCACGGCTTCAGCTGTGGCCAAAGAGGCCAGCGTGGCAAGCTCCTGTCTCAGACCCAGCTGATGGCAGGGAGCGGGAAGGTGCTAGCGTCCTCCTCGGCCCCCTTCACTGTCCTTTGCCCTCCCTGTCATCAAAGAGGTTGGGGTTCTCCGCCAATGAGGCTCGGACCTTTTTCTTCTCCTTGAAGCGGCCTGAGTTGGAGACTTTGACGTGCTTGCCCTTGGTGTTCTTGTCCACAATCTTCTCCAAGCGGGTGTTAAAGTTGCTGTTGGGGTTCCCACTGTCAGGCCTCGGGGGCTCCGCACCACCCTCACTCTGGGTGTAGGTGTCAGGGATCTCATACAGCACTTTGGGAGTGGATTTCTTTTTCCTCAGGAAGGTCAGCTTCCACCAACCAACTTCGGTCATGGCGTTCCCAGACCTGAGGGTGGGGCTTCCTGCAGGAGCAGGGGATGTAGAGAAAGGGGTCAGTGGGGAGAAGGGGTAGGGGCCTTGGAGCAGCCCTTTCTAGTCTCCCAACCAGGTTTGAAAGAATTGAAGGTGGGGCCAAGTGAACCCAGGATTCAGGTAAGCGATGCAATCCTTTTGATGAACATGAGGAGAGACAAGGGTCTGGGGAAGAGGCGGTCAAGAAAACATCCATGGGGGAGCCATCTGAGCCAGGCGTACGGGACAGTGGGACAGCTACACCGCTGCCAGACAGCTTGACACTCCAGGCCCCTTGGGGCTGCAGGAGAGTGAATAGCTTGCCAGGTCATAGAGCGACTAGGCCTTGGCCACCTTCCCAAGCTCTTCCCGCTATGCCTCCAGGCCCTGCTGCCAGGACCAGACAGGTGATCACCTGGTATCAGACAGACAGAAATACCCTATGCATTTTCTTTGGAATTCATTATAAAATTAAACAGGATTTGTGATGTTCAGAGTAATTTGGACTTCCCAGTGGTCACCACTGGAGCTGAGGAAGCAGCTGGGGTTTTTATAAGAGAGAGAAACATCAGGCTGGGAGTGGGAAGTCCCAAGAACTATTCCAGCCTCATGACCTCTGGCAAGGTACATCTTTGGACCTTATGTCCACCTGTCCTTTCCAGACCTAACGTTCAGCCCTAATGTTAATCCTTGCCCACAAGGTAGACATGCTTTGCAAAGTAAAACTTATTGAGGGGTGGTTCCCTTTGCCCATACAGCTTCCATAAAGACAGGAGTTCGACGGAAACCTGAACGTTTGAAAGGAGGTTTGGTGGGGCCAAGAGGTACATGTGGGGTCTGGTTATCACAGGCTGGACCCTCCATAAGGGTATCCCATGAGAGGTGGGGCAGGGTTCTGAAATCCAAGCTTCTCCACTGACAACATGATGTGTCCTGACACAGTAGTGGCCTCACCTTTCACTAGTCCATGAAGTTGCTGCCTGAGCTGGTGGAAGTTTTGGCAGATGAAGTTATCTGGACACAAGAAAAAGAGAGTATAGGCTAGAGATATTAAGATCAATGAAAGAGCAGGCAGAGTGATGAGAAATGGAAACATCTTTGGGCCTGGAGAGGTTGGTGGTCTGATTTTCAGAACTCCGTGGTACTGTTGCAGGGAGAAGTCAATTCTGGCTCCATGTTGAAACTGTTTCCTTGACTTGCTTTCCATTGCTTTTGTTATTATACTCCTACATAACGGCCTGTCTCAGAGAATCCTGCCCCTCTGCCTGACTGTTAAACTAAAGTGCCTTTGTTCAGAACCCTGTCCACCCATAGACAGCAGGAAGGAAGAAACTAACACATCCCCCTGCCTGAGGCTTGCCATTCTAGGAGATATTTGCAAAATTAATGGCCTTTTTACTTTGTTTCCTCCTCCCTGCCATCTCTGATCCATAAAAGAACCTGGCATTCAGACCCTGAAAAGATGGTTATTTTGAAACATTAGTCTGCCATCTTCTTGGTCAGCTGGCTTTCTGAATAAAATTGTATTCCTTGCCTCAACACCTCATCTCTCTGATTCATTGGCCTGTCACGTAGAGAGCACAGCGAGCCTGGAGTTGGTATCAGTGTGAGCTGTGCAAGTCCTGAGGAGGAGGGTGCAATAGCCCCAGGACATCGGAAAGCTAGATGATCAACCAGCCCAAGGTCAGGCAAATATATCACCTACTTTTAAAAACTGATGGTCTTAACTACATTTTCTAAAAAGACCTGAAGAAATATGACAAATGATTAATATTGGTTTTCTTTAGGTAGTAGGAATATGGGATGTTTTCTCCTCTTTCTCTCTCTCTCTCTCTCTCTCTCTATATATATATATATATATATATATATATATAAATTTTTTATTTTATTATTTTGATTCCCAGATTTTCCATAATGAGTCTGGAGTTTTTTTTAGAGGGGGAGCAGGTCAAATTCATAAATAATGAAAGAGGGACTTGCTGGCAGTCCAGTGGTTAAGACTCCGTGCTTCCAATGCAGAGGGCATGGGTTTGATTTCTGGTCAGCAAACTAAGATCCTACATGCTGTGTGGTTCAGTCAAAAAAGTATTTAAAAAGAAAAAGAAAGAAATGAAAACAGGATGCTGACCTAAGCTTGAAATGAACTGAGTGCCTGCATCCGTGGCCTCCTTGCTGTGGTTGTCCCCTGGCCCTGCATATATCCATCCACTTGCCCAGAGCAAGGGGGTTCCTCCCCACCTCTCTGTCCAGGAAGCAGATCCCACTTTGCCAGCTCTGTCCCTCGAGCTGAGCTCAAGAAGCAAGAAAATCCCAAGGAGATCTAGTGCAGCTCCCACTTAGAAAGTGAAGGAGGGGTAAGTGGTCAGGTAAATACTTTCAGGGCACCCTGGAGAGGTGAGTGCACCAAGGAGACAGCCTGAGAGCTTTGCTTTGGCAGCCTGCCCCACCTGGGCTTAGCACAGCCTTGCACAGAACTTGGTGTTCCAGAATAGGTTTCTGGAAGGAGCCTTGGGGAGGGCCAGGAAGGAGGGTCAGGGTGCTTGCTTGGCCTATGGGTGCCCCAGTCACCACCTGGTCTGGGGCAAAGCCCACAACCCCACCACGGCCCATCTGGGACTGCTAAGGAACTTGGGGAATGGAGGATTCAGCTCCTGAAACAACAGTAACCACCAAACTGCCTTGCTCCATGAGAGTACCCACTGCTTGTGCCACTTAAAATATATCACTTTAACAGGTCTCTGAACTTGGCATTCATGGGTCTTAACTCTCCTTGGAGTAAAGGGAGCCACTTGTCAGAAAACCACAGAAAGAGGTCAGAGTAGCCCTTGGGCCCTTCCCTGGAGCCTCCACCATGGCACCAAAGTATTGGTGCCTTTGGCTCCTGGCCTTGAATTCTGGTCTCTCCAAAATACTCTCTGCTAGGCCTTGCTGTCCCTTCTGTCCAGGAGGACATGACACACCAGTAAGCAGGTGTTTAGCCCTTTAAGCAAGGCAAATCTATGGAAATCTGAATGTGCAGAACAGATACATTAGAGGACTATTCTTTGTTTTTCAAAACAAGGGGGCTACAAGATTCTTTTAAATAGTGAGCTACCTCAAGATTGTGTAAAATCTGATTTGTTTTAGGAAAAAAATGTGACACAACAGTCAAACTTCCCCGATATCCAAAGTTGGAAAAAGCCAGAGGCCAACAGTCGCATGCCCACGCGTAGTCACAGGAGGCTAGAGGGACCTGGGGGAGGGGATGTACTTGGAATTTTGAACAGACTCAGCAGCTGGTGATATACCTGCTTTTGCAGGGCCTGAGCAGGCACACTGAGGGCAAGGCCCTTGCCCCGGGGACTTGCAATCCATCGGATGATAGAAATCAGCCCTGAAGATGCAAGTTACACCTCCACTGTTTGCACAGCTCGGGAATCCACACGGCCTCACAGGATAGCCTACCACCCTGTGCCTATGGTGGTTAGCACCCTGGCATGCATGTGGGCACCCCAGGACAGCTCCCACCATGCCAGCTGGGTTCTGTGAACTGCCCTAAGGGCCTTGCCAGACAGGGTTGGGCTCCTTCTGAGCTGGAACAAGTTAACCATTGACTGGGGTGGAGGTGGAAGGCTGGAGGCATGGGTGGGGGGTGGGGGTGGGGTTGAAGGGGTGAGTCGCCTTCCTGCAGTAAGACAAAACTCAGAACCTCTATTCCTTGCATCTCTGCATGGCCCCTGTGGTACTTCTCCACTCTGTGTGACACTCAGGTACCGTGGAGAGGACAGGGATATATATTCCTACCAGACAGCCAGAAACATCCTCCAGCGGGGGAGGGGGTAGCAGGTGGTAAGCTCCTGTCCAGCAAGAGTTAACAGATCACTGCTCTGGAGTAAAACTTTTCCAGAAGGAGCTCTGTTGGAGGCCTGGATTGACTCCAAGAAGCCAGTGGGATGAGTCGAGCTCTGCCTGCCCACCTAGAGATGGGAGTCGGCATGCCCGGTCCCCCTTCCCAGCTGGGCGTATCAGCCATGGAAGCAGAACTGAGCCCCCAGACAGAGGTCCATGCCTTGTTTTCCCCTCCCGCCCACCCTCTGCCGGTACCTGTGAGCCCGACTGCTGGGAGGCTGGAGGCGAGAGCTTCCCTAGAGAAGGAGCTGAGTGCAGGAGCTGCGCCCCGGGAGACTGGGGGAGGTGGGGGTGCCTCCGGACTGCCGCGCCAGGCAAGGCTCAGGCTGGGAGAGCTGGGTAGGAGCAGCTGTGCAGCAGGTGCGGAGAAACAGGTGCAGGATGGTACCTGCTCCGCTGTGGCTCCGGGAGTCAAGGTGAACCTGAAACCCAGCCCCTCCCGGCTAAGTAAACAGAGGCTGGCTCAGCTGATGAATATTCATTACCCCAGAAATCCAATCCCAGCGCCCCTGCACCCACCCAGAAGACAGGGTCCTCCAAGGACCGCCTGGCCAGGAAGAAGAAACCCCAAGGGAAGTCAGGGGTGAGGAGAACCCGGGAGCCTCTCGCCTCATTCTGCCACTCTCAGGGGCCTGTTTGCACCCCAGCCATAACTGAGGTCATCCCTACCTGTTCCATGCCCCAAAGAGGCCAGACCCCTCTCCAGCATGAACTGCCACCTAGACTTTACCCCAGGCACAATCCAGAAAGGGTTAAGGGCCGCTGCTCCGGCGGCTGGCGGGAGAAACGGGAGCACCCAGCTGCTTTGAACTCAAGAGTCGAAACCAGTCCCTGGTCAAACTGGTTGGCAGACCGGTTCCCAGGCTGCCTGCTTCCACCCCAAGCCTCAGGCGGGTGCTGGGTGGGAGGCTGTGGTTCCCTCCTGACCTGAAGGCTTTTCCTCAAGTTCTCCCTAGAAGGGGGTTGAGTGGCACCAGCTCCTCCTTAGGCCAGGTTCTCCAGACCCACCGCAACCTCCCGTGTCTACATCCCCTCCTCCCTCGCTTAGAAGCAGTCTTCACAGACCTTGAAATTCTGCCTTCCACCATGGACTGTGTGGCCCATTCCAGGAACGAGGAGATCTGGAGGTGGGGGTGGGGTGGGGGTGGGCACTGGGTAGAGGAAAAGCGTACAATTCCCCCATCCTTGGCACCCCCTCCAAGTTATATTCTAAATTCTAATTAACCAGCTCTCAAACCTGTCCACACTTTCAGCACTGAGTCTACATGGTTCAGCTTCTCAAGGCCTCTTGAGTTCGTCTTTGCCTCCATCCTAAACAGCCCCTGTGTCCCTGGGCCTCAGGTGGACAGTCCTGCAGAGGCTCCCCATGGCCCAGAGTGGAACCCACTTGGCCTGGCCCTCCTAGTCTGCACGTCTCTTCCAAACTCTCCCTGAACGTGCACACAAGGCGTTTCTCTGCTTGCCATCCTTGGTATGGAAGCTATCTAAGAGGACGAGATTAGGAATGGTCTCCCCACCCCCTGAGTAAACCAAGACAAACTCCTATTCATCCTTTAAGGCCCAAATTATTATGCCCCCTACTCCCCCGAGAATTGTCTTACTCCTACTGGGCTTCCTCACATGCTTCTATTTAACATGCCATATACCATGATTAAGTGTGTGCATACACATATACATATATAGTAATGTAATGATCCAGTCACGTATTTGCCTCCCTTAGAGAATGTTAGCGCCTTGAGAGAAATAGCCTATGATATCCCTTATATGCAGAATCTAAAAAGAAATGAAACAAATGAACTTATTTACAGAACAGACTACAGACTTAGAGAAGGAAGAGGATGAGGCGAAAGGATAGTTAGGGAGTTTGGATCAACATGTACATACTATATTTATTTAAAATGGGTAACCAATAAGGACCTATTGTACAGCACAGGGAACTCTGCTCAAGGTGATGAGGGAGCCTGGATGGGAGAGAAGTTTGGGGGAGAATGGATACATGTGTATGTGTGTATATATATATATATATGATTGAGTTCCTTTGCTGTCCACCAGAAACTGTTACAACACTGTTAGTCAATTATACTCCAATATAAAATAAAAAGTTAAAAAAAAAAAGTTAGCTCCTTGAGCCCCGAGATGTCTGTCACTGATACAGACCTGGCACATAGTTAGTACTTAATGCAAACTTTAAAATACAAATAAGAAATATAAGTATTGTCTTTAAGAAATTCTTAATGCAGCCACTTGTCCCAGGTAAATGTGAGAGAAAACCCATTTATTTCACTTCTGGCTGTTTCAGCTATGCTCACTTGGGGATCTATGAGAATGAAGGATATTGTTTTGTAAGGTTCTCCTAACTCTCGTGAGAGGTATACACAGCTGTCCCAGGAAGGTTTCTAGATCTGTCACTTTCTCCGAAAGCCTGGTTGAGAGTCAGTGTCCAGTCCAGAAGATACTGAAGAGGCTAAAAAGTTAACTGAGGTATTGGGAAAATAGTAGAAGGACGATGGGATGAGCACTAGCTTGGGGACTGTAACCAAGGGTCAGGACACTGTTCCATCTGTACAGGAGGAAGGGACTTGTGCTGAAAATACGCACTCCCTTCCCCCTCTCACCCCACACCACCCTGCTTCAAAATCCAGGCCTTTCTGATGTGTGCAATCCAGAGGGGGCAGAATTATGTTCTCTCAGCTCCACTCTGGAGAAGGCACCCCAGTGGGTGGGATTTAAGCGGATGCCTACGTGACCTGCCCTTCAGAGAAGGCCAGCAGGGCCAGGTACAGGAGCAGAGGCCCGCCTCAGCTCCCCATCCTGGGAGGGATCAGCCTGGGAAGTTAGGCCCAACCCCTGACCTTTGGTAGGTTTATTTCTGGGAGGAGCAGGGTTGGGAGAGGAGTTTGAGATAAGGCTATAAACTATGACTATCCCTTAAACAGATCACCCCCACAAGGCTGCTGTATTGTTTTCTAGAATTTTCCACCTTTTAACACACCTTCTTAAAGCTAGGTTCAAGTGTGATATTTCAAATAGGAACATGAAATGTGCAAGTTTTCCGAAATGTGTCCTTGTTGGCTAAAGCAAGTTGAAATACACCTAAGGGAGTCTCAAGGACCTTGGTGCCCTGTTAGACATGCATGGGGCCCCATTGGGTTGCAGATCTAACCTGGCCCAAAAGATCATTCCTAGTTTATTGACCTCTGCCCAGGGAGTAGATCTAGGCTCCAGGGATATTTATTTCCCAAAGCAGGGAGAAGGGAGGGCCTGCCATCCTCCTCAGCACTCCCCTTCCTCTGGAAGGCCAGGAGATGAGAGTTTGGGGGTGGCCAGCCTGGTTGAAGGGCAAGTGGGGCAAGGCCACAGACTGGTCTCTGGAAGCTATACCAGGTGCAGCCAGGAAGACGGCAGGGCAGGTTTGAGGTGATTGTTGAGGTTGCCACTGGAGGGGCTGCCATTGCTCTCCTTCAAGGAGACCTCAGTGGGCAGTGGGAATACGAGCAGCCAGTGTTCATGTGGACTGTGCAAATACTTAGAACTCTGAATCCTCATTGCACTCTGAAATAGAGCCTCTGAGTGGGTTCACCGACTTGCATCCCCACCAGCAATTTTCCTATCACCCTTTGTATTAGTTCTTTGTGGCTACTATAACACATTACTACAGACTTCGATGGATTTAAGCAACAGAAATGTATTCTCTCACAGTTCTGGAGGTCAGAATTCCAAAATCACTTTCACTGGCCAAGACGAAGGTCTTAGCAGGGTCATGATCACTCTCGAGTCTCCAGGGACAGTTCCTTGCCTCCTCCAGCTTCTGGTGCCTGTAGGCATTCCCTGGCTTGCGGCCACATCACTCCCCTCTCTGTCTCCTTCATCCTCACGTCACTTTCCCCTCTTTCATGTTGTCTAATCTCTATCTCTCTTTTATAAGAATACTTGGGAGAGGGACTTCCCTGGTGGCCCAGTGGTTAAAAATCCACTGGCTATTGCAGAGGACACTGGTTGGATTCCCAGATTCCCATGAAGCAACTAAGTTCACGTGCCACACCTACTGAAGCCCAGACCCTAGAGCCCGTTCTCCAAAACAAGAGAAGTCACCACAATGAGAAGCCTGTGCATCAGTAGGCCCTGATTGCTGAAACTAGAGAAAGCCTGGGGGCAGCAACAAAGACCCAGTACAGACAAAAATAAATTAAAAAAAAAAAAAAAAAAGAATACTCGGGAGAGTATGTAGGGTCCACCCAGATGATCCAGGATGATCTTAATCACATCTGCAAAGACTCTTTTTTCAAACAAAGTCATATCCACAGGTTCCAGTGATTTGATGTGGACATCTCGGCGGGGGCGGGGCAGGGGACTGGAAGATGACTTTTTTGTCCTACCACACTATTCATTTTGACCATTTCTGTACTGTCAGACTGGTAGTGAGTGTGCCAACCAGAATACCCTGCAAAGAAGGACTTACTGCCTTCCTCAGCTGCTGGCCTCCAGCTGTCAGCTCTTCCAGGGTCCACGTCAGCTGCAGAGAGCATCTCTCCCAAGGGCCTGCCCTTCTAGGGACGTAAGGTCCAGCCATTTCAGCCCCATGAAGGACATGCTGAGGGGCCGTATTCACTTCACTAAACTGACGGAAGTTCTGCAAGGCCTGCGTTACAGCTGGATTTCTCTCTCTGCCCAATCCTGCTTCTGTCTGGTTCCTCTCACAGGAAGTGATCCCTAGTAAGCATCTTGCCCCTTAAACTTCACCTACTCTGGAGAACACAACCCAGGACAGAGACATTAACATTTTTGCCAATGCGACGGAAGTGAAGTAATCATTTTTGTGTTTTATATATTTACTTTTCCCTAGAGCAGTGGATTGCGGCTTCCCAGGTGGCTCTAGTGGTAAAGGACCTGCCTGCCAATGCAGAAGACGTAAAAGATGTGGGTTCGATCCCTGGGATTCCCTGGTGGCTCAGAGGTTAAAGCATCTGCCTGCAATGCGGGAGACCTGGGTTCTATCCCTGGGTCGAGAAGATCCCCTGGAGAAGGAAATGGCAACCCACTCCAGTATTCTTGCCTGGAGAATCCCATAGATGGAGGAGCCTGGTGGGCTACAGTCCACGGGGTCGCAAAGAGTCGGACACGACTGAGCGAATAGTCTCTAGCATGCTCTAGTGCACTGGATTGAATAGTGTCCCCCAAACTCAGGTCCACCTGGAATCCCGAAGTGTGACCTTATTTGGAAATAGAGTGCTTGCAGACGTAATTAGTTAAGCTGAGAACATACTAAATTAGGGTGGGCCTTAAATCCAAGGACTAGTGTCCTTACAGGAGGAGAGACATGAAGGGAGAACGCCATGCGATGACAAGAGCAGAGGATGAAGTGATGCAGCTGCCACTCAAGGAACAGCAAGGACTGTCTGTAGCCACCAGAAGCTGAGTGAGTGGCAGGAACAGACTGTTTCTCAGAGCCTGTGGAAGGAACCAGCCTTGCTGACACCTTGATGTTAGACTTCTGGCCTCCAGAACTGTGAGAGAATACATTTCTAATTTATTTAAAATTTTATTTTATTTCATCCGTTTATGTTTAGCTGCACTGGGTCCTCACCACTTTTTCAGGCTTTCCCAGTTGCAATGAGCAGAGGCGGTGCCCAGGCTTCCCATTGTGGTGACTTCTCTTGTGGAGCGTGGACTCTAGGCACACGGGCTTCAGTAGCTGCAGCGTGAGGGCTTGGTGGTTGCAGTTCACGGGCTCTAGAGCGTGGGCTCAGTAGTCATGGCGCACGGGCTTAGTTGCTCCAAGGCATGTGGAGTCTTCCCGAACAGGGGATCAAACCCATGTCTCCTGCGTTGGCAGGCAGATTCTTAACACTGGACCACCAGGGAAGTCCTTATTCTATTTGTCAATATTTATTTATTTGGCTGTGCTGGGTCTTAGTTGCATCATGCAGTATTTTTAGTTGCAGCATGCGGGATTTAGTTCCCTGAACAAAGACTGAGCCCAGGGCCTCTGCATTGGGAGCCCAGAGTCTTAGCCCTGGAATACCAGGAAAGTCCCATATTTACTATTTTAAAGCACCCTAAGTGCAGCACAGTGCTCAGTCACTCAGTTGTGTCTGACTCTTTGGGACCTCATGGGCTGCCCACCAGGCTCCTCTGTCCACAGGGATTCTCCAGGCAAGAATATTGGAGTGGGTTGCCATGCCCGCCTCCAGGGGATCTTCCCAACCTAGGGATCAAACCCAGGTCTTCTACATTACAGGTGGGTTTTTTACCATCTGAGCCACCAGGGAAGCTCTTTAAAGCACCTGTTTGGTGATAAGTTGTTACAGCAGCCCCAGTTAATCAGACACTGAGTTTCTAGTAAGACTGAGAGTCTTTTCACACATGTATTGGCCATTTGGGTTTCCTGTTCTCTAAAAAGATCCTTTCTCAACACAGAAAAACATCTCCACCTGCCCACTGTTGTCCTTCTAGCACTAAAATAATACAACTGCTTTTATGGATTCTTGGGCTCTTTGCACAACCCTATAGCTTGACAGATATCGGCTGCCTATTGGTTGGGAAATCTGATCTACAGGATAAAATTTCAACCCTTCGTCAGGGACCTGAGTGTTCCTTGTGGTCTCATCTTGCCAGTCTCTTCAACCTGATTTCTCTTCCCATAAATATCCCACAATAGACTTCTTGTGGAACAGCCATGCCGTCTCTCACCTATGTGCTTTATCCATGTTACTTACTTCCTCTTCCTAGGATGACACCCATCACTTACATGTCTCTCCTCCATCCTCTCCCTCCTCCCACAGTTCGTTCCCATCCTACCAGACTCAGCTCAAGTATTACTTCTCCCAGGAGTCTGCTCTGACGGTTTCCATCTGCATCTCATGCCTTTACCCCCCAGTTGAGATGGATACTCCCCCTTTTCTGTTTCTTTAACCCTGTAAGCATCCCTCTTATTTTGTCTGTATGGATTTTTTTAAGCACTTACTATGTATGGGCACAGAGTTAGGCTCTGGATGTGCTGTCATGGGATTTAAAATGTGGTGGGCCTCTCACATATCATACAGTCATTTCCTTTGAGGGCTGAGACCGTGTCTTCACGTTAAGGTCTCCAACACATTGGCAAATGTATTCAGTCGCTCAGTCACATCTGACTCTTTGTGACCCCATGGACTGTAGCCCTCCAGGGTCCTCCATCCATGGAATTTTCCAGACAAGAATACTGGAGTGGGTTGCTATTTCCTACTCCAGGGGATCTTCCTGATCCAGGGACTGAACCCACGTCTCCTGAATCTCTTGCTTTGCCAGGCGGATTCTTTACCATGGAGCCACCTGGAAGGCCCATCTTGGCAATAGTGCTTGACAAATAGGGGGTAACTAACACTGAACAGAATGAGAAGGGAGGCTAAAGAGGTGAGAGGTGTGGCAATGGGCTTGGTTTTCTTCCCATGAAAGAGCAGATTCCCTCCACCCGCCATGATGGGGATGAAGAAACCATGGAACTCAGGGGCAATCCTCAGAAGATGACACGTTGAACCCAATTCATGAAACTCCCCAGTGAGTTATTTTCCCTTAGACGACTAACAAGGAGAGGGCATGGTGGCCAGGGTTTATCATGGGTCCCAGAGCACCACCCAGCTGACTGGCACCTCATGGGCCTTCTGGCTTATGCTTAACTTATGAAGCTAACCAGCCCTAATATCTTCGCCTGAAATTCCTCCCTCGAGCTCCGAGTGACTCCAAGTCCTGAGCTGTAGGGGGAGGGGTGAAGAAAAGAACCAGGGCATGCACAGCCCTCCCCCCAGACCGAGTCCCCACTCACTGCTAAATACCTCCCTGCACCCGCTGCATCTGCTCTCATTCCGTCCTCCACAAGCATCCAGTAAGCAGCTGACACTCAGTGTCCGGGTCATACCAGGGGCTGGGGTCCCAGAGATGAACAGGCCTGTACTCCCTGCCCACAAGGTGCGCACTGACTAGCTGGGGAGACAGACTGCAAAGACCAACCCAGAGACTACACTGCAACCAGCAAGAGGCCAGCTGAGAATGCTGAGTTTTCAGAGCCTTCAGCCCAGCAGGCAGATACACCACACACACACACACACACACACACACACACACACACACACAGCACAGTCAGTGTTGCTGTGAGCAAACACACATAAGACATGGACCATAAAGTCATAAACATATGGTAGATAAAATAAATGGATTATTTGAATGTCAAGGGTAAGCCTTCCTTTTATAGATATTGCAAGAACATAAGCGATGGCCTTCTTGCCCAGAATGGGGCGTGGTAAGAAAGAACTTTGGTAAAGGCCAGGAATTGCCAGGGTGGGGGTGCTGACTGTCTGACACAACATCAGGGGAGAAAGTGGGAATTGGGCCGAAGAGGAGGGAGGAAGAAGCCTGCGGCTGCAGTGGCCCAGCTGCGTGAATGCAGCAGGCAGGGCTGCCGGAGAAGCCACATCCCACGGAGAACAAGAATGCGGGCGGGGGAGCCAGACAGGCCTGGGTTTGGATCCCAGCCTCACCAACTACCAGCTCTATGATCTTGGACAAGTTACTTAATTACCTGAGCTTTGGCTCCCTTTACTTTAAAACCTGGCTAATAACAGTACCCAGATTATAAGGTTGTTTGGAAGGATCAAATTAGATAAGGCTTGTAAAACATTTAGATCTACACTGGCATTGGGCACAGACTATCACTTAATAAGCAAGCTAACAACAAAGGATGGCAAGGCAGCCCGCATACACAGCACCCCGGGGCCCTGTGCTTTCCTGTCTAAATCCTCCACAGGCCTCCTAGCTTCTCCCTCACCTTCCTAAGTGCTACCCCTCCCCCGACAGCACCCCACCTGCTAAATCAGCAGAGAACTGAGATTCACAGTCAGAGCCTTTCACAGCCTCTCCCTGTCACTATCCAGAGGATGGGAGCCCCAAGGATCTCGATGCCCTAGAGGCCAGACAACTTGTGTGCTTACCTGCCCATTGGCCCTGAGCCTCTCGATGGCCTCAGAAAAGGACAAACAGTGAAGATACTGCACAAAATCCGCACCCCTACGCTCTCTGGGGCCACCACCCTGACGCTAGCACCTGGGCAGAGCTGTTCTCAAACACGCTTCTTTCTGCATGAGTCACCTGGGGTGCTTCGAGGGGGTGGGGGTGAAGTGCTGGTGGTCTCTGCCTCTACCACCTTACCAGGGCTGGGCCTTCCAGGCTCATCCTGCCCTGCCCTGCCCTGCCTGTTGGTTCAAGGAGGAGAGATGCACCTTGAGGGTGGGGCAGGGCCATGCTTCTTGGGATGTCCCAGGGAGCCAGGAACACATAGTTGGAACCCAGTAAGTTTGTTTAATCATGGGGAAGCTCCAGCCATTCCTATAGCCTGAGTCAGGACTCTACGATGGGAGCCAAATTCCCATGAGAGAGCCCTGAAGAGGCTCTTAGTTCTGCCCTATGAGCCATTTTTATGGAAGACTTTCAACCCCTTCTATAACAATAATGATTACTGTTTCACAGACACACACAGAGTTTGCAAATAATGAGAAAAAAAATCTATGAAAGTATGTTGTAAACTATAAAGAGTTACATACATCTAGTGGGTTTGTTTATTTAAGCTTGTAAATAGAAATACCCTGAGATGGTCAGGATGTTTTATCTCCATGTTGAGGAAACCGTGGCTGGCAGAGAGCTTATCAAAATGGCCCAGGATCTCATTGGGCAGGAATCTAGGTCTTCTCACTGCCCTATCACATCACACAGTTCAATAAAAAATTTACTAAGCCCCAAGTGATGTGCTGGGCACAGGTGGTGGGGGAGATGGGTCACTTAGAAAGACTCAAGCAGAGCCTCCTGGAGAAGTTAACAACCTGGAAGGGGAAGGGTGCAAAATGGCACATCCAGCCCTGTGAGCCCCCTTGCCCACCCTCTCTCTTCTCTCCTCTCACCCTCTCTCCTCTGCACTTCTGGACCCATCTCATGCTCTCCCTCAGCTTCAGCCACAACCTGGACTGCAGATGAGTCAGTCTAGCTCTCCAAAGCTGTATCTCCAGCCCCCTGAAATCCAGAGCTGCAGACCCAAGTGCCTCCTGCACACTTCTCACAGGGGAGACTCCCTGGGCCACCAACCCCACAAGTTCAAAGCTGAGATGCCCTCCTCCTCACCCCCTGCAGGATGCTCAGCATCCCGCATCCCTGAATTAGGTGGGGGTCTCCCACTCAACCACCTATGCGTCACCCTGCTGTCCCACTCTCCACCCACACAGCCAACCAACTGCCAAACCTGTCCATTTGCCTCCAAACCATCTCTGAAATCTAGTTCTTCTCTTCCTCCTCATGCCATTGTGTCAAGTCAAGCTCTAACTCTTGCATAATAACCTTTTAACAGTCTCCTTGCCTTCAGCCTTACCTCCCACGAATCCATCAGTCTCTGCAGGCAGTTTGTACAGGTCCCTCTTTGCCTCAAGCCTCAAAGCCTTGAAACCCTCCAGTGGTTCCTCTCTCCCTGCAGGGGTGAAGTCCAAGTTCCTTCCTGAGATGATATGATATGATACCACCCTTCCGCCTTTACAGTCCCTTCTCCAGCCAACCCCTGCCTCAAACATTTCATGGCACAGAAGCTGGCCTGTCTGAAGGGCCGGCTTCATAAGTGTGAGACCTATGCAGTATATATATATATATATATATGTATATATATATATATATTTATTTGGTTGCACTGGGTCTTTGTTGCTGCTCACAGGCTTTCTCTAGCTTCAGAGAGTGGTGCAGGGGCTTCTCAAAGTGGTAGCTCCTCTTGTTGCGAAGCACAGGCTCCAGGCACACCAGCTCAGTAGTTGTGGCTCCCGGGCTCTAGAGCACGGGCCCAGTAATTGTCACACAGGTTAGTTGCTCCGAGGCATGTGGCATCTTCCCAGACCAGGGATCAAATCCAGGTCCCCTGCAGTGTCAGGTGGATTCCTATCTACTGCACCATCAAGGAAGTCCAGTTCATAATTTTTAACAAGGGCATTTTAATTATACACTGGACTCCTGCAGTTATCGTGCCAGTCTTGCCTGCCTGTTGTTCCCTGCACCTCGTTGCAAAGCCTGCAAAGCTTTGTACAGTCTACTCCACCTGGAACACCACTCCCACATCTCCCTCTTTCTGCAGCTCTTCTTTTAACACTCAATTTAGGTGTTATCTTTGGGATGCCTCCTTTGACCCTCCTCCCTCCCGATCCCTGCCCTAATCACATAGCACGTAGCAGGTGTTCAACACTTGTCTATTACATAAATTCAGTGAGAAGGTAGTGTGTGACAAAAGTGCCACAGAAGACTTCTAAACCATGACCCACGGTAAAGTGAGGCAATAGGGCGTTTCTAAAAAGACTCTTCTTGAGAGTCTCTTGGACTGCAAGATAAAACCAGTCAATCCTAAAGGAAGTCAACCCTGACTATTCCCTGGAAGGACTGATGCTGAAGCTGAAGCTCCAATACTTTGGCCACCTGATGCGAAGAGTTGACTCATTAGAAACGACCTTGACGCTGGGAAAGATTGGGGGCATGAGGAGAAGGGGGCGACAGAGGATGAGATGGTTGGATGGTATCACCGACTCAATGGACATGAGTCTGAGCAAACTTCGGGGGATGGTGAACGACAGGGAAGCCTGGAGTGCTCCTATTCATGAGGTCGCAAAGAGTCGGATATGACTGAGCGTATCTAAACCACAAGGACCTCTAGGTTCCTCAGTAGGCGCTAGGACCCTGTCGGTAGACTCGTTAATCTTTACGCAGAGGGCTCCGTGCCTGCCTGGCCGGCAGCGACTGGGACCAGCTCCAGGGCGCCGCCTGCCGGGATTATGCCGCCTCTACAGCCCTTTCCTGGAGCCCCGGCTCCCGCCAGGTCTTGAGCCCGCCTCGCGTCTCCCATTGGCTGGCTCCTCTTCTCCCGCCCTTCCCGGGCTCAGCCACTCGGAACCCCGGGGTGGGTGGGGCTTGAGGCCTGGGATGGAGCGCGCGTCCCGATTGGCTCTGAGGAAGGCGGTGACGTGGCCAGAGAAGACCCATCTGTGCCTAACCCGAGGCTCAGCCACAACAGCACTGGATTAATGGTACGTGGGGCGTGTCCCGGTCAGAGGCCGGAAACGGAAGTGAAGGAAAGATGCAGGTGGGGGAACAGCAGCTGGGGAAATGGGGGGCTGCCCTGGGGCCCCTGGGCTGAGTTCAGCCGGTCCTTTCTTGACCTGCTTCCTCAGGCTCTCTCCGGGGGGCGGCCCTCCCCGTCCCGTTGTGCTGGCCCCGCAGGGTGACGGTTGGGGGGATGAAGTGAGCGCGCGAGTGGCTTGTCCGCTCGCAGCACTCACGCACTTTTCCCCGCCGTGTTTCCCGCCAGGACCATCAGCACGTGCCCATCGACATCCAGACCAGCAAGCTACTCGGTAGGAGGGGCGCCCCCGCTCAACTACCTGTCAAGGGGAGACCTGGCCCCCTTGCCCTCTGTCACCAACAGCGGAAGCGCCGACCACTCGCTGTGTTCTGTGCTCCCATCTGTGGCTGGCTGGACCTGCCTCAGTAAAAGGAGCGGGAAGGAACCACGCTTAGAGTCTATACTTGACCTGTGTTTTCTGTTTTAACGTATAAAACATGTTGTCAATCATATCTTTCAGGGACAGCAGAGAGTTAAAGGCTTACCTTAAAGGTGTTCAGCTGCTGAATGGCAGATGTGAAGTTAGAACCTAAGTCTGTCAGGTTCCAGTATTGTATTATGCTGGAAAAACAATTTTCTTCCTTTTTATTTTTTCCTTTGATTTTAGGAGGAAGAGGCACATAGGTCCAGTCGAAAATAAAACCTTTTAGTGGCCAGGCCATCTCCCTGGTGTCTGTATCCGGTCTATATACCTCCTCTCCAGTTCAGAGCCAGGGAAGGACCTCTTCACTCTGACCCCTCTAGGGCGGTGCACCGCTCCTGGATTTTTAAATGGTCTTTGAGTTTAATTGTTTTGATGCCAGTCGTGTCATTAAGATGACATCTGTTTGACTATGTCATCCCTTTGCTTCTACTTCTGTGACATCTACATAGTTTTTGTTTTTGAAGATTTTAGTGGAGTGCAGCAATGGGAATGTAACTGATAACTAGTGTGGGCTCCCAGCGTTTGACCAATTAGATTTATTAACAAGGGCAAGGTGGCCACTTAGTGGAGCATCTTTAACTTCATTTCGAATTTGTCCCAGCTCTTCAGGACCTGTACACTCTTGATGTACATGCTTGTTATTGGTCCCAAAACCCAACCATTTATTGAGGGTTTATTCTATACCAAATGCTGTTTTATGTGCTTAACATTATGAAAATGAAGACCACTACAATTCATTGAGCCCTTGCCATGCGCCAGGCACAACGTTCAGTGTTTTACCGTTTGTACTCAGTATATTTTACATGTAGAGAAACTGAGGCACGGAGAGGTTGAGAGACTTGCCCAAGAAAGCTGGTAATTAGAGCCAGGACCAGCTGACCACAAGTCTTGGTCTTAGCTCTCTCCTATGAGGAAATGTACATGGCTCTCATGCACCTATACCCTCAACTAAAAACAGGTCTGGCCCAGAATCCAGGAGGTCAGTCACACTGGTATTCATATGTGCAGGATGGTGCTTCCCTGGTAAGAGTAGTCCAGTGTTATTTAGTCCTTAGGGGCTTTGCAGTTGTTCATTCATCTGGTATTTGGTGTAACCATCTTGGATTTTTCATTGTCATGGTTAATCCCAGCCCTGAGAAAGTATAAATTGAATGGCATCCTCTGTCAGTAAGAAAGATATAATTATCCAGGGAAGCAAAAATATGGAGAATTTAGAGTGGTCCAAAGTGGCACTTTGATGTCTGGACCCATTCAAAGCTTTCCTTTACTCTGTGTTGAGGCAGTTACTTTATAAAAGTCACATTGTGGATAAAGTCAGGTTGCTGGAATCTATTTAGCCCCAAGGATTCCTTTGAGCCTGTCTTCATTCCCATCTTCCTGTGACCCCCCACACCTTAACCAATATGAGTACAACTTTTAGCCAATGCCTTAGCATATATCACCTGAATGAGTGATGCAATTTTGGCCATGGGAATACTATGATTTGGGTTTGTGCTATAGACTGGCTGGTAGACAGAAGGCACTGCAACCTGAAATGGCAGAGTCTGGTATTGACCATCCGAGAGAAGATCAATGCCGCCATCCAGGACATGCCGGAGAGCCAAGAGATCGCCCAGCTGCTCTCTGGATCCTGTGAGTGCTTCAGGACTGCATTACTGGACCCTCCTCTTTCCTGGGGTGGTATATATCTGCTGAGCTGTTCCCTTTTCTTTAGTCATAGGACTGACCTCTAAAGAAAGAGAGGCTTTTATTTGGGGTATAGATGCTGGTTTATTTCAACACAGAATGATGAAGGGGAGAGCTGTGCCGTCTAAAGTTACTGGCATATACATGAGTCAGCCATGTGTGGTGACCGCAGTGGTGGATTAGAGACTGTTATTTCCAAAGTCTTTGTTTTTCTTTGCTTTCCAGACATTCACTACTTCCACTGCCTAAGAATTGTGGAGCTTCTCAAAGGCACTGAAGCCTCCACCAAAAATATTTTCGGCCGGTACTCTTCACAGCGAATGAAGGCAAGTATGGATGACGGTGGTAACGCGCAGCTGGAGGCATCCGGTCCAGGGGGTCAGAGGCTGTCTGGTCTTGCTGAGGATCCATTGGAGATATCCCCGTGGAATATTTCCTCAACTTTCTCTCTGTCCCCGTAGTTCATGCCAAAAGTAGATCCTGAAAGTGAAAGTATCCGTCTCTCAGTCGTGTCCAACTCTTTGTGACCCCTACCCCTGGGTTTACATTTGCTTTGGGAATTGCTCGTTGGCACCATACTCTTAAAGTGGGTGGTCTAGCCAGCATTATGAAGGAGGATGAGGATGCAGAGACTGGGAGAGCGTCCCCTGTTGGGGGATTGAGCTGGGATGTGGCTGCTCTCCTGGCTCACTTCCTGTTTCTTTTCTTAGGATTGGCAGGAGATCGTAGCCCTCTATGAGAAGGACAACACCTACCTAGGTAAGGGGCCCAACCTGGGAGTCCCAGTGTCCACAGGGAGGCTCCCTCCTCGAAGTTTGAGACACTGGGCTTCTAGGAGGTACAGTTCATGTGAGGGGAGAGGCTGGTGTGTAGATGTTTGGGAGGTGGGAAAATAAATTTCAATGAGTATTGGGAGGAGGATGACCACCAGGCAGGTTGTGGGCATTTGGACGGGTGCTTATGGGTCTTCTGCTGGTCACCTCTTGATGACTAGCTCCCCCGGCACCCCTCTGCTCCACTGGGCAGAAGAGGCACAGGTTGACCTGGGGCCTGTATCAAGTGCCTGAGAGAATAACTAAAAGGCTGACTGTAGTTTGGGTTGTATTTGCTAGCAGTGTAAATAATTATAATAGCTGCTGCTGTTGCTGCTGCTGCTGCTAAGTCGCTTCAGTTGTGTCCAACTCTGTGCGACCCCATAGACGGCAGCCCACCAGGCTCCCCGGTCCCTGGGATTCTCCAGGCAAGAACACTGGAGTGGGTTGCCATTTCCTTCTTCAATGCATGAAAGGGAAAAGGGAAAGTGACACGACTCTTAGCGACCCCATGGACTGCAGCCTACTGGACTAATATTGACCAAATATTAATACTTACTAAATCAAGGAATTATACTTGTATTTTATATGAATTCTCTTAATTCTCATGATA
Source organism: Bos taurus (assembly GCF_002263795.3). Lineage (NCBI taxonomy): Eukaryota > Metazoa > Chordata > Mammalia > Artiodactyla > Bovidae > Bos > Bos taurus. The sequence goes on along the minus strand of NC_037346.1, from coordinate 38,495,756 downwards.
AATATTACTACCCCTGTTTTATAGTTGAGGACTGGATTGGAGAGGTTAAATGACTGTCTTAGGTTCCACAGCCAGGAAGGGGAGGAGCTGGGAGGTCAACCCCCGTTGCCACCAGGCCAGGGTATTGCGCATGTCCTTGGGGCGTGCCTGCCTTAGGTGTGGGGGTCTGGAGTGAATTTCCTGGGCCCATCTTTCTCAGTGGAACTCTCCAGCCTCCTGGTTCGGAACGTCAACTATGAGATCCCCTCCCTGAAGAAGCAGATCACCAAGTGCCAGCAGCTGCAGCAAGAATACAGCCGCAAGGAGGAAGAGGGCCAGGCGGGGGCTGCCGAGATGAAGGAGCAGTTCTACCACTCGTGCAAGCAGTACGGCATCACGGTGAGCAGCCCAGGTTTCCCACGGGGGACGCATGCCTGGGGCCTCTGTCTGTCTTCCTGGGCCCAGTGCCTTTGCTTCTGCGGAGGGCTTTCCTTCTCTGCCGGTTGGGCCCTTCTTGGGCCAGTTTCTTGCCCATCTTTAATCTTCAGGCATTGTCTTTAATACGCTGGACTCCACTACCCACCACTTCTGTCTAAGCCCACCTCGTGGATCCTCTCTAGGGGGACAATGTCCGAAGAGAACTGCTGGCCCTGGTGAAGGACCTACCAAGTCAGCTGGCCGAGATCGGGGCGGCGGCCCAGACCCTGGGCGAAGCCATTGACCTGTACCAGGCCTGTGTGGGGTTTGTGTGTGAAAGGTATTGAGGGCCCTGGCTTCTCCCCTGTGGAGGAGGGGCGGGGACCATTGAGCTGCTTCCCCGGCTGTGCTCTCTTCTCCACTTGTGCTCTCCCCACGTGACACTTGAGTGCCAGGCCCAGCGGTGGGCCTGGCCTCACAAGGGGCAGCAGGAGGGTCAGCGGCACGCTCCATTGCAGCCCCACAGAGCAGGTGCTGCCGATGCTGCGGTTTGTGCAGACGCGGGGGAACTGCACGGTGTACGAGTGGAGGACGGGCACGGAGCCCTCGGCAGTGGAGAGGCCACACCTCGAGGAGCCCCCTGAGCAGGTGGAAGAAGACGCGGTAAGACAGGCCGAGTGAGAGCCGCTTCTTCCCCTCGTACACGGGTCAATCCTCCCCCATCCCCTTTGAACTCAGAGTCCAGAGGGAAGAAAGGGGTGTTCCTGTGAGAGAGACTGTAGGTGGAAGGGCCCAGAAGGCCCTACTCCTTCGTTTTTCTGGCTTTCTTGAGACCACAGGGTATACGAGTGCTGAAGAGGCCCAGGAGGCTGGTCAGCTTTGAACTTGGAACCCTTCAGTCCCCTGAGCTCTCTGAAGACAGACTCTCCTTTAGGAAGCTTGGAGGCCATTATGTTTGAACAGTGTGCTGGTGCTCCCTACTGAGACCTAGAAGAACTTGGCAGGCCCCTTTTTCTCACCCATCTTCTTTGAGCTAACACTTTTTTTCCCTTCTAGATTGACTGGGGTGACTTTGGGGTGGAGGTGGCTTCTGAAGGGGCTGACTCTGGCATCTCTGCCCAGACTGCTGGAATTGACTGGGGCATCTCCCTGGAATCGGATTCAAAGGTTGGGATGCTCTCTCAGTCCATCTCTCTTGAGGACTTTCTGTGATTGCTGTTTTGGTGATAAGAAACATGTTGGGAATTTTCTAGTGGTCCAGTGGTTAAGACTCCACGCTTCCACTGCAAGGGGCAAGGGTTCAATCCCTGGTCAGGGAACTGAGATCCTGGGTGCCTTTCAGTGTGGCCAAAGGGAAAAAAAAGTTTTCTCTCTTTCTCTTCAAAGACATCACTTGAAGTTCACAGCTCTTGGACCACATACAGTTTGGGAGGAGGCAGTTTCCAAAGTGACATGTCAGAGTTTTGACCTCTTTCTCTTGGTGTTTGGGGCAGGTGTGGGGTATAGGCAGGTGGTACCTATATGCATGGGCCCCACTGCCATCTTTGCCACCTCCATCAGGGCTGCAGGTTCTTCATACAGTTGAAATGTGCCATCATTGGGCTTATTGAGGGCTTTAGTTTATCCTGGCTCCCTTTGCTGGGGAAAGTTCTCCCAACACTGCAGGGGTTCTTTGCTCTCCACTCAGGAAGCTGGGGGTGATGAGATAGACTGGGGAGACGATGCCACTGCTCTGCAGATCACTGTAGTGGAAGCCGGAACCCAGGGTGAGTGCGTCGCTCCCTGAAACCCTGGCAGAGGGTACCCCTGTGTCTCTAGAAGCAAGGAAAAAGTACGCTGCCAAGACTGCGCTTCTCATACAGTTACCTGTTTTTGTTTTTTTTTTTTCAAAATCTTGTTGATGATGTGAATGTAGTGGATAGAGAAGAGTTCTTAAAATGAAGCCTAGAAACTCTCAATGCTTTGGATATCGAATGTGGGTCAGCCTTTGCTTGGGATGTTCCGAGAGGGCTAACAGCCTCTGAAGCCTGACCTGGCCCCAGAGGCTGTGACCGTGATCTGAGCCACTAGAGGGCAGTGCAGGATGAGACTTGATGCCCACCAAAGGGAAGGCGCGCTTGGTTCTTTGGAACTCAGCTCTGTGGTCCTCCTCACAGACTGCAGTTGGCTCTTGGTGCCTGATTAGGGCTGCGACAAATGGGAAAGGGTGACCCTTCCTTCTTGGGTTGGAACAGGAAGTGGCTTTAGTGTAGTGTCTGTGTCCATATTAATGCACCAGGACTTCTCAAACCAATGGTCTTGTCTAGTCTTTAGCCACTTTATCACTTCTCTCTCTTCCTGGCAGCTCCCGAAGGTGTTGCCAGGGGCCCGGATGCTCTGACACTTCTTGAATACCCTGAGACCCGGAATCAGTTCATTGATGAGCTCATGGAGGTACTTCTGTCTCTGGATGATGTGCGGGGAGGCCCGGCACCGGCATAGGTGGTATTGCTCTAGACACCTGACCTGACCCTCCTGTTTCTGTGAAGGAAGCAGAGTGCTTTCAGTGTTCCAGAGCAGGGGCACTCCCATTCACTCTGGAGCATTAGGATGCTTCCCATTCATTCCATTCAATGGACTTCCCCGGTGGTTCAGTGATAAAGAACCCGCCTGCCATGCAGGAGCCACAGGAGACACGGGTTTGATCCCTGAGTCAGGAAGATCCCTTGGAGGAGGGCATGACAACCCACTCCAGTATTCTTGCCCGGAGAATCCCATGGACAGAGGAGCCTGGCTGCAGCCCACAGGGTCGCAGAGTTGGACACAACGGAAGCGACTGAGCACATCTTCACTCAACAGTGTTTATCATGTTTATCATCCTTCCTAAACCCCTGGCACTGTCTGAGGAGACGGAGCAGAAAACAAGGCAGAATCCTTGACCTCGTGGAGCTTGTGGTCTAGTGGGGAACACAGGCAGGAAACAAGGCACGCAAGAGAAATACGCAGCACGTTAGGTGTTAACACAGTGCCATGGAGAAGGAGAGCTGGAAAGGGAGATGGGGCTGCGGGAAGGCCTGTTTTTATGATAGTGGTCCAGAAGGCCTTGTTGCAAAGGTGACCAGTAAGTCAAAACCTGCAGAGAGAGCCACCCCACGTCCGGCAGAAGAGCCTTCCAGGCAGGGGGAGCCACACAGAAGCTTGGAGGCAGAAGTGTCCTGCACTCGTGATGAACAAAGAGGCCGAGCAGGGGAGCTGGGGGAGTAGAAGAGCTCAGAGAGCGGAAGGGAACTGGGAGCTGCTGGGGCTTTGGAGCAGTTTGTGTCTCATGTCATCCCTGTGGCTGAGGTGTCTGGCAGCCCACAGTAAGAAGCTGGTGTTCTTGGACCTTCTTTGTGGTACTGGGAAGCTGGGGCCTGCCTTTGTTAATTTCTGAGTCTGTCCACTCCTCAGGCCTGCTGGCAGGGGAGGGCCTCATGGAAGGTCTTGTCCTCACCAGTCTAGTTCAGGTTTCCATGGGTGGATAAAAGTGACAAGATACGTGACTGGTTCTCAGATTCTGCCGCCTTTTCTTAATCTAGGGCTTCTCAAACATGGATTCCTGTTCCCTGAATCTCATTTTTCCCATGAAAATACCTTCATTCAGCAGAGAGAACCCCTTGAATCTCTGCTTCATAGTTATCTGATCCATAGCCTGGGAGGAGGAGCGGGTGGTCCTGGGTTAGGTAAGGCCTGAGGCAGCAATGAGGGGCTGAAAGGTGATGGTGGAGGCTGCCCCAAACTCCCGCCTTACAGTTGGTGAGTTTCTAGCAATAGAAATGCTCAGAGGAAATAACTGCTCCTCTGTTGTTCAGTCACTAGGTGCGTTAGTCGCTCAGTCGTGTCTGACTCTTCGTGACCCCATGGACTGTAGCCCACCAGGCTCCTCTGTCCATGGAATTCTCGAGGCGAGAATACTGGAATGGGTTGCCATTCCCTTCTCCAGGTGATCTTCCTGCCTAGGGATGGAACGTGGGTCTCCTGCATTGCAGGCAGACTCTTTACAGTCTGAGCCACTGTTCATTTGCTAAGTCGTGTCCAGTTCTATACGACACCATGGACTATACCACACCAGGCAGTCCCCTACTGTGCCTCCTCCAGAATCCAACCCTTACCTTATTCTTTATTTTGAGCAGGCTGAGGGCCTAGCTTCCGAGTTCTTTTCTCAGTTTGAACCAAATCCTCTTTTGTCCTCAGCTCGAAATCTTCTTGTCCCAGAGAGCAGTGGAGATGAGTGAGGAGGCAGACATCCTGTCTGTGAGCCAGTTCCAGCTGGCTCCAGCCATCCTGCAGGGCCAGACCAAGGCCAAGATGGTCGCCATGGTGTCGGCACTGCAGGATCTGATTGGCCGGCTCACCAGTCTTCGAATGCAGCACCTGTTTATGATCCTGGCCTCACCAAGGTCTGGCTTTCCCCTTGATGTTGGGCTATTCCAGGGCATGTTGCAGGGCGCTGCCATCTTGGGCGGCCCTGCCTCCTTGTTTCCTCCTCTCTGTGACCCCTTGGACCTCATCCCTGCCTCCCATAACTGCACCACCCCAACTGGGGTTGGGGGTTCTCTTTGGGGCAAGATGGGGTGGCTTGAAATATGCGGGCAGAATCTGCATCCTGGGTAGGATGGGGAAGTGGGAGTGGCATTCCATACAAGGAAGGACTGATGGATGTGAAGGCTGAGCGGCCAACAGAGACTGAGCCTCCCCTGTTCTACCAGTTGAATGGGGACACCGAGGCTGCCCAGAGACACCGAACACTTACGTGAATGCCCTGCCCAGGTATGTGGACCGAGTGACTGAGCTCCTCCAGCAGAAGCTGAAGCAGTCCCAGCTGCTGGCTTTGAAGAAAGAACTGATGGTGCAGAAGCAACAGGAAGCCCTCCAGGAGCAGGCGGTTCTGGAGCCCAAGCTGGATCTGCTGCTGGAGAAGACAAAGGAGCTGCAGAAGCTGGTGAGAGCAGAGAGGCGAACCTGCCCAATTTCTGCAGAGCGAGGCCCCTTTGCCTTCTGCCTCCTGCCCACCCGGTATCACTGTCTTTCAGATTGAAGCTGACATTTCCAAGAGGTACAATGGGCGCCCCGTGAACCTGATGGGAACCTCTCTGTGACCTACTACCGTTGTTCCTGCCCATCTTCTCAGCGTTCAGGATGGAGGAGGGACAGCGCGGGGCCCTTCCTGGTGAGAGACTAAGCCGACTGGAGGATGGAAGGCCCCATGATGGAACTGTCACCCGGATGGTGATCTCAGCACTCTGTACTCTCTGCAGGAGGCTGTCTTGATGGTCCTGTGGCCCCTCAGCCTCAAGTCACAGCTTCTGCTCCTCCTTGTTAATGTAGTTGGACTTTAATAAAAGAGAGATTCTTGTTTCCCTACTGACAGTGCCCATCTCTGGGCCTGGGGTTGAGGCTGTGTACCCATTTGCATGGGGTTCTTGATCCTGTGAGGTACCAGGTTGGGGACTTTTTCCTCTTTGCCTCTGGTGGCAGGGAGGCCTCACAGATTAATATCTACAAACAATTCAGCAAGGGGCTCTGGGGTAGCTGTCAGCCGGGGCCCTTTCTCTCCACGGCCAGGCCCAGACTGCCCCACTCAGGCCAGAAGCCCAAGGGGAGCAGTCAAGTGGCAGCCTCGTTGGAGCCAGCAAAGCTGTATTTTCCTTTTAATCACAGCTTACCTCCAGGCAGAGGGAAAATGCAGTTTGGGAAGGAAGGGTCTGGTCAACAAGGTGGAGACAGGAGCTGTCACCTTTGCTAGCTGCCTGCCCACTTCCCACCCATAACTGCCTGCTCTGTGATTGGGTACAGCCCACACTAGGCCAGCACCCCTCTCCCCGGCCACCTACCCATCCCCATTTCCCAGGAAGGTAGGGGTTGGGGGTGGCCAGCAATTCGATTTTAATTTCATAGCAGAGCAGTTGATTCATGGCTCTTTGTCGCTGGCGTTGACTCCCGTAATGACTTTCCATCAAAATGAAAAGTGGAGTGACACCACTCATTATTCCTGCTGCTTGTTATCTCAGTTCTGGGGAGGGCCGCCCCCTCCCTGCTGCCTTTCAGCCGTCCTGGACAGTGAGTGATGGCCCCTATTAATCACCGACCCCGCGGACTCCGGCGGACACACGCTATCCAGAGGAGAGAGAGATAAGGCCGCATGAACTGCTCGAAGCCGCTCCTATCAATTAATGTCAGCCCATCGCTTCCCCCCAATCTTTGCCTGTTCACCTCCTTTTGGGGGGATTGGAAGTCTAGGAATTGAAAAAGGAAAGACATTGGTGTGGAATGTCCAGGTACAACTGTCCTTGGAATAGAAGGGCTTTGGGGCCTGAGCGGGCGTGTCCCACCCTCAGGCACTGTGAAGCCTCGGCTGGGGAGCTGCCTGCGGCTCTGGGGTCTTTTCTCTCTGAGAGAATGTCGGCTACCTCCTGCCCCACCTGTTTGGCTGCTGGCTCCCCTGGCCTTCTGACCTACCCCTTGCGGCCGCCATCAGCTCACTGAGGCATGCTACCCTTGCCCACTAATGTCCCTCATCCAGTCACCAGCTGTTACACAGGCTCTTTGCTCACAGGCACTGGGCTTTGGGGAGAACCCTGTGGTCATGTGACCACGGCAGGCTAGGTTCAGGCCTGCTAAGCTCTTGCTCCTGCCCTCGGGAGCACCTCACTGGCCTTCTCCACCCTGCACGGGGCCAATAGGGGATGTTGGAGGTGCTGTTTGGCTGCAGGAGACAAGAAGTGGGTTTGATAGGTTTTCTCAGCAGATTTTGGTCACCTTGGTAAGCAGTGTGGCTAAGGGACTTCTCTCAGGGGGTATCGGGCCCATTTCATTGCTTATCTGGTGAAATCAAGGCCCATCTAGCTGTAGGTTCCTGTAACTGATTTCTTGAAAGAACCATAACGTTGGGTTTGTTCTCCAGAGCCTTCAGCCCCATTTGCCTGTGCTCTGTGCTTTGCTTCCCGGGTCCTGCTTTCCCCAACCACCCAATGGCATTGAAGAGCCCGCCTGGCTGTTTGACCCCGCAGAAGGCAACTCTGTGTCTTTCCAACCTGCTCCCAGATTTCCCAGAGCATCATTCTGATTGCATTTAGCTTCCTGCCTGTTCATCTCAGAGGTGGTTGTGAGGATTAAATGAGTTAACATCTGCAGAGCTCTTAAAACAGTGCCTGGCACAGCTTATGTGCTCGCTGGACATATGTGAGCTCTTATTTTGGGTTTGTGAAACAATGTTAAGGATGCTTCCTCCTGTCCTAACTTCCTTCTTTGAAGCGGGGGTGGGGGTGTGGGGGGGTGGGGAAGAGGCTCCTTGGGGAGCTTGAAGACCAAGTTCTGAGCAGTCAGGTTTCTGGAACTCCCAAAACAACATTCAGGGGGAGAGAAGAGATGGGCCCAGATTACACTTAAAATCCTTCGTTGGATGAGAATTGTATTGCCAAGAGCACTCTACTTTTATGTTTGCTTTTGCACCACCTCTTTCCAGAGAAGATTTAAGGTGCTCACTGCTTAGCTAAGACATGTCATTACTTGCTTCAGATAAGGAAAGTATCACCTTTCCAAAATCCTTTCACCCAGGCAAATCCAGGCATTGTCAAGCCCACTTACCATGACTCTGTTCAGATGAAGCCTTTCTTCCTGCATAGACTGTCCTTTCCAAGTCTGGTTCTCAAAGTGTAGGATCTTTGCACTGCAGCCCATGATGGCCAGCCATGAAGGTGGGTTAAGTAGAGTGCTAATGATTGCTCCTCTGGGTTCCGGCCGCTCAGCTAAGGGCTTGACAGGGAGATGGGTCCTATACCTCCAGAACGACTGTCCCAGGGCCTGTGTGGGGCAGGGGTTATCTGTATTATTGAGACCAAAATCTCACTCCTCTGAGTATGATCTGCTCCAGAGGACTGGCCCGGAGCAGAGGACCAAAGAAAAAGCAGACCCCAGGCCCTAGGGGAGCAGGAGCTAATTCGGCCTGGTTGTGTCTGTTAATTCCTTGTTAATTCCCCAGGTGTTCCTTACAGTTTCTCCCCTAGAAGCGTGGATCCTGCAGCTCTCCCTGCTTTTTCATTTACACTTGCCTGTCCTGTTACTAAGTTCTCCCCCCGCACCCTACCCCTGCCTGGGCCACCACCAGATCTTAGTTCCCCGACCAGGGTCTTGGCCCTCAGCAGTGAAAGCACAGAGTCCTAACCCCTGCACCGCCAGGGAATTCCCGCTTCATCTTTTAATTGCCATTTGTTTATTTCCTGTCCCCACTACTCCAAACACATACATGAATGCGCGCACACAGTCTAATAACAGTAACAGTGGTGACTGGCATCTTCTCTAGAGCTAGACTGTCCAGGTAAAATCCCAGCTCCACTCTTGCCACCTTTGTGGTCTTGGGTGAATCCCTGGACCTCTCTGCACCTCATTTTTTCACCAGTGAAATGAGGACAAAGGAAGACAACCTCGGGGTAGGTAGCTATGGTGAGTATGGGCGGCACCCAGAGGGTACCTGGTGCAGAAAGACCGCTGGCAGCTTGTGAGGGGGGGTGGATGCAACCATCCTGGACTTAGGTTAGAAACTTCCGTTCGGGTCCCGGTTCCATGTGTCCTGGATATTCCAACATCCCAAACCACCCCCATCAGCATCTGCATCCCACCCTGCGTCCCTCTCTTATCTCCTATCTCTGTTCTATCAACAGGCTCTCGGCTCTGCCTGTTCACCTCCAATCCACCTTTTCCGTGTGCTTTGTTGACCTAATCATTTCCCTACTTAGAAACTCGGATGCTCCCTCAGCTCCCCCGATTCCCAGTGTCACAGGGCAGCCCTGGACACCTATGTCCACCTGCCTTTCCAGGCTGGGTGTCCACTGAAGACACCAAACCCATATATGTCCCCAGACCCCTTCTGGGGTCCTTTTAGCCCTCCTCTTAGACCCAGCTGATGAGACCCACACTCGTTTCCAGTTCCCAGGCAGAATGAGTCCCCCTCTCCTCAGCAGCATCCCTGACACTGTCTGCAGATGTCCTGAACTCAGGGAGCATCTCTCGACTACGTGACTGCCTTCCCATGGGCTGAGCCCCAAAGGGAACTGCTTAAGAGCAGGGGCCGACTCGCTCATTTTTGCCTCCTTCCCTTTTGTGCCCTTCCCTTTGGAATCTTAGGGGCTTCCCTAGTGGCTCAGATAGTAAAAAATCTGCCTGCAGTACAGGAGACCTGGGTTCGATTCCTGGGGCAGAAAGATCCCCTGGAGGAGAAAATGGCAACCTACTCCAAGATTTTTGCCTGGAAAATCCCGTAGACAGAGGAGCCTGCGGGCTGCAGACCATGGGGTCATAAAGAGCTGGACACAACTGAATGACTGAGCACGCACACTTTGGAATCTCAAACCTAACTTCTCTGAACTTCAGTTGTCTTAGTGATCTCTCAGTTTACTCTGACTTCTAAAATGTCAGATCATTTATGACATTTTATGATTATATGACATGATTATATGACTTTTATGATTATATGACATTTTATGACATGTTATGATCACGTGGTACACAATTAAGTAAAAAAAAAAAAAAGAGTCCCATAAAGAAGTTTGGGAGGAAATTGGGTTTAATTAGGCTTTTAAAAATGAACCAATGGTCAGATTAAGTCTGATCCACAGTTGTCTAGTGACAGTATCTGCCCTGAGGATCTTCTGGGCTGGTCTGTCCTATCCCTGTTTGGTTGAGGACTCTTCCAGAGAAGAGGGCTGCTGTTCAACCTCTTGGAGGTTTCATGGCTTCATTGACCCAGGTCTGCTGCCGCTTACTGAATGCTGCCCACATGCTGGGTTCTGAACAAGCTGATCTGCACCCCAAGTAATCAGGCCCCAGGCTCCGCTCCCAGGTTCCTAGCAAACTGGGGGGGCGGGTATGGGGGCGCAGCAGGAGGGTGTTGAGCCTGCTTCAGGGCAAAAAAGCCTGGGATGCCAGCTGACCCTGACGAAGATCTCTGTGTCCTCCAGGTACCCTTCCTCTAGGTGGTGAGCAGGGCCCTTCTGGGTACATGGGCCCTGAGTAAACTCATACCTGTCCTGCCTGCCACCCTTCTCTCCTCCCCCAGGCTCCAAAGAAAACCAGTGTGAATATTTAAACTTCTCCTGTGTGTCTAATAAAAAGTTCTGCACTATTTAACGCCCCAGCTATCCATTACTGTCGGGAGCTGCCCTCTCCCTTCCAGCCTTCCCCTCCCTCCCTCTTGCCCAAACCCTGCGCAGCGAAGCCATTTGTCAAAGCCCTCACCGCAGGCTGCGCTTGGCTGTGTCTGAAAGGACAAGCGCCCCGCAGGGGGAGGCGGGGATGAATAAAGGGGCTATGCAAATTGCTGCTTAATCTGCAGAGAAACACCCAGGCTTTGGGGAGACGCTCATTACTTCTTTTAACTGTGATTAACGGGCAAATTAAACCCGAGCCCTTAACTCTGTCCTGGCAGAGGACTCGAACGCAGAGCCCTGGGCCGTGCAGGTGGAGGGAGGCGCTGGTGTGTAGCTGCAGCCCCCAGGGGGCTGGGATCCAGAAGTCTGACCCTTAACCTGTGTCGTCGTTGCCACTGTGGAGTAGGAGGGAGGCGAGCCCCGAATTGGGTAGGTGGGCAGATCCAGTGCAACTTAACACATAGGGAAGGGAGCACTCCATGCCCTAAGAATGAGGGAGTGGCCCTGGATTGCTGCCTTCTGTTCCTCGACAACAAAAGTGTGAACACTCTCTGGCTTCCCCTGCCAGGACCTACTGTTGGTGTGACCACAGCGCCTTTAGCCCCAAACCTGGGGCTGAAAATGTGTGTCCAGAAGTTCAACTCCAAAAATGACCTTGGGCCCAGGGACGTGGGAAGAGACAGAGAAGGAGAAGGAGGTCAGGGACTGTTTTTATGGGAGTAGAGCATGCTAAGTCACTTCAGTCGTACCTGAGTCTTTGCAACCCTGTGGACCATGGACGGTGGCCTTCCAGGCTCCTCTGTCCATGGGATTTCCCAGGCAAGAAGACTGGAGTGGGTTGCCCTGCCCTTCTCCAGGTGATCTTCCCAACCCAGGGATTCAACCAGCATCTCATGTCTCCTGCACTGGCAGGCAGGTTCTTTACCACTAGGGCCACCGGGGAAGCCCCATTTATGGGAGTAGAGACCCTAGGAATAGTCTTGCTACAGGTTATACAGGTTATAAGCTTACAGAGTCCAGCACCCAAATCAGGGGTCAAAAGGTCCAAGGCAGCCCTCTCTGTTTCTTACCCCATCCGAGTGTGTGTGTTAAGATATCTGACCCAGCTCAGAACATATGATTTACCACTTTAACCCTTTTTGTGGGCACCATTCAGTGGTATTAAGTTCATTCACATTGCTGTACAACCATCCCCACCACTCATTCTGTCTGATTTTTGAGCCATCCTGGATCACCTATAGAGCCAAAGACCAGCCACCTACAGTCACCTCTAATAGACAACAAGTGAGGCAGAACTGTAGGTGGAATAGTTTTGTTTGAAATGCAGAAACCTGGGTAAGGCCGCTGGTGCCTGGCATCCCAGGTGAGTGGAATGGAGGCCTCATGCTCCGGAGGGTGGAAATCCTGTAGGAATTCCCCGTTAGAGAAGGTCCCCTAAGCCTGAGTGAATAGGAGGTGAAAGATGACATACAACAGTGACGGACTGTCTGTCAAGCTGACGGGGCCGAGGAGAGACACGGCCCCGCATTTTATTTTGTCGTCGTCAAGTGGACCAGTAGGTCTGTCATAGAAACCAGGCCTGACAGCTCGCTCAGCGACTCAGCTCTCTTCTCTTGACTCCTGCAGCCCAGCTCCACCATCTATTAAAACATCCCGGGCTGTCAGGGATATTAAAAGGCTCTGTCACTCCTTCTTAAAACAGTCATAAATACAATCTGGACATGAGCATTTGGGCAGGAGCCCCAGTGCTGAATGGGAAGAGACAACAGCAGGGACGCCTACCTTCCTTGACAGCCAAGGCTCAAACAGGGAGCCCGGGATTCCTCTCCTTTTTCTCTCGAATGCAAGAATCAGGGCCGTCTCCAACATCTGCTGAGGCCTGGCATCTTGAAACAACTGTTGTCAAACATAGAATGTGGCCTTTGTTAGCATGACCACAGCCTCAGCTTATCTCTGGTGCCTGGCACACCCAAACGGCACCTGTTCTACATATCTGCCTGCACACCTTCTTCCTAGGCCTCCCCACGTGGTGCAGTGTGGGGAGGAACCAGAAGGTCACGAGAGAGCCCCACGTTCTTCTTCCTCCTGTCCCTCTTCTACTCTCCCTGCCCTGCGCGGCCTCATGACTGACCCACCTTGGAACAAGGGTCTTAGGCTGGAGGCTTCCCAGGCAGGCTCCCCAGAGTGCCAGATGGAACTTGTAATCGTGCCAATTGGAAAACCCCAGTCAGCCCGGAATCCTGAGTCTCTTCAAACGATGGGATCACAAATCTTCCTGCCTGGAAGCTTCCCGCTCTCAAAGAGGGCATTCCCTTCCTTTCTACATAAGTGTGCATGGCCTCAGGCTTCTTGCTAGGAGCTGGCCCCTCTTTTCAAGAACATCCTATTTGAGATGGAGGATGTTTCTCCAGCTCGCGGCTTGCAGCTCTGTGCCTCTATACCCAGGCAAATTCTGACTCTGGGCTCCATCTCTGTCTGTTGGGCTATGTTGTTACCAGATGCCTAGTTTACTGAAACATACAAAGGCCCTGTGTTGACATCAGGGCAGCACCCTGGACACTGGCCTCTTGAAATGTCCTGTCTTCTGCCCACCCGATGTTTGAAGGCTGGAATCACTTCCCATTCCAGTACTTCTAGTTAACTTTGGATATTTTTGTAAACTATGGACTGATTTGTGTGTGTGTGTGTTTATTTGTTTTCAAAGAAATTACCTTCTCAGCAGCTTTCCCCAAATATTTCATGTCAAGAAGTGTCAGACTTTTATCCTTCCTTTCTATAATATTTATTACATGCCTACCTTATTCAGTTGTCCAGCCCCAGAGGACAGGACTAGGTCTGTGTGTGGAGGTAAGAGGGAGGCAGGTTTCTGCCTAATATATGGAAGCCTTTTATGACAACTAAAGGTGCTCCACGGGACACGGGTGAGATAGTCATCATCACCGAGGACCTTAGACTGGCACTGGGTCAGTATCTGGTGCGGACACTGCAGAGGATGGGAAATTGGTGGGATGATTCTGAGAGTCAATGGCCGGGGCACTTGGTATGTCTGGAAGCTGGACAAGGCCTAGCAGCTGTTCACCAGCTGCCTTCCATGTGGCCATCTTGCCATGTAATCCCAGATGGTCAGACCCCTCGCCCTCTAAGGTCACAGGGCCAGCGGCAGGGTAGTGGGCAAGCCCTTCTTTGCTCTGGTAGCCCCAGGCAGTGTCTGCGATGGCCTGGGGAAGGCAGGATGTGAGAGGTAGTGATGAGAGAGATCCCACCAGCTTCCTGGGTAGAGAAAGGCTCAAAGCTCTCTCTTCCCGCCCGCTCCCCTCCTCCTGGCTTCCACTCCTACTCCCCTCCAGCCACTGTCTGCCTTTCCACCTGCCTTGGCTTCTCCCTCCCTCCTTTGCTCTCCTAACCTCCTTCCCTCCTCCACAGCCTCCCTCATCTCCATGGCGATAAAAGGGGAGGTGTGGTGGGCTGTGCCCTGTATTTTGAGTCGCTCCATAATAGCCCCTTTCTCTGGAGACACAGGGGCTGCCTGTGGAACTAATCTCTCCCTGCCCATCAGCTCACAAAGGCCAGGGAAGCCCCTCCCTCAGCCTAGCCGCCCCGGTGACCCCGAGCTCGTTTCCGGTGCGCTTCCAGCCCTCCGGGGCCTGCAGCTGGGCCTCTCTCCTGGGATCCTGCACACAGGCAGGGTCACCCCGGCTGACCTCCCCCGAGGACAGGGGTCAAGCCCCCTCTGGGGTCTCCAATGTGATTGGAAGGGAGCTGAGGCGGGGGATGTGGGGGTGGGGGTGTAGGGGGAGGACGGGCTTGGGGGAGGGAACCTTCTCTTTTAATGTAAAATTAAAAGACTCCCTGTGTCTTCTGTCTTTGCAGCTCAGGCTGGGTCGCCTGGCCTGGGACCCCACCCCTGGGAATCTGGGCATCTTAGAAATGAGTTAAACTCCTGGCAATGGGGCTTGGTCAAACCCGATCTGGAATATCGGGATCATAAAAATCCTAGTGTGGGAAGTGGGAGAAGCTGTCTGTACAGGGCAGCAAGGTGTGCAGAGTTGGGCTGGTTTTGACTCTGGTACTTGCTTGCTTAGACCCCTGTGGGCCTTGATGTGCTTATCTGCAGGATGGGAACACTAATAGCACCAACCTCATGGGTAACATGCTAAGTGAGATCACGCACATAACATGTTCCTTAGCTTAGTTTCCGGCTCAGAGGAGGTTCTCCAGGTAGCAGAGCTGTGACTGTATTAGGCAGGAAGGAGTCCTCAGGCTTCAGGAATGATCTACTTAGCTCAAGCCAGGAATCCCCATCCCTGGAGAAGAATATCTGAGGGAGTGGATCTGGTGGAAGCACAGACTAGGAGGTCAGAATGGCTGGGACTCAATCCCAGCTCCACCACCTACCGACTGTAAGACTTCATGTGTAGAAGGGGATAACACTGCCAACAGTTATGACGATCAAGTGGTTTAACACGTGCAAAGTGCCCAGAGGGAAACTAGCTTGTTGTCCACGTTACATAAATGTTAGTTATGAGGGTTATTGATGTTATTATTATTGGGTCTCTACGGACCTGATCTTCCCGAACTTTCAAATATTCAGTCTTTGTCCCTACAAGTTCCCTCTCTTTTCTATGTCATACAGCACATTGTGATTTCTGGCAAGGAATAATATACGGTCACTCTCGCTTGTTGATGAAAAAAAGGCATATTTTGCCTATATAGACAGCAGCTCTAAACAAGGGACACAGCTAAGCCAGAAGGGAGTCATTGGCCCCTTATAAAACAAGGCCAAGTAAAAGATAGGAGTTCAGAAAGGTTGAAGGAGGTCTGATGGGAGCTGCCAACAGCTCTCCTAACCCGCCCAACTTATTACTGGAATCATTTCAGGAGATAATTTAATGCTCTCCCTCGGTGGCCCTATTTGTTCCTGCAGGGAAAAATAAATAAATAAACAAACCCAACCACCCCAACCACCTCAAGCTTTATGAGAACATCACTTGCAAATTTTTAATGACACGGTTATTAATATAACTGTCCTGGCACCTCCCCTACATCTGATCACTGGTGAATTATGGGCCTTGAGTTCTGACTGCTGCTCCCATTACTGCAAACAGTTCCACTCTGTCCTTCCACATGCACAGAGACCTCAGAGTCTGCAGCAGGGCCTGCTGCCCCAAAGTTGGGAGCAGGAGAACTTGGGGAGTCTGGCTGAGGGGTGGGGCTGGAGGGTGAGAAAGAACCAGCTGAGGCGGGGCGAGAAGGCACCCATCGGGTGTGGTGGTGGTCAGAGCACTTGAGTGAGAATCCAGAGGCCTCACTTTAACACCATCTTTAGTCCTATGATTCAGCCCAATCTTTCGGTTTCTGGGACCTCATATCTTCACCTATTAGATAAGGATTTTTAAAAATTATATTTTTCCTCTTTGCCATTTTTAAGCATGTATAATGTGCCAGGCATTGTGCTAAATGCCTTATATTATTATCATTATTATTCAGCTGCACCACACGTCTTATGGGTTCTTAGTTCCCCAACCCAGGGATTGAACTCCAGGCCTTTGGCAATGAAAGCCAAAGGCTTTCAAAGGTCTGAGTCCTAACCACCTGGACCACCAGGGAATTCCCAGTATTGTCTTATTTAATGAATTCTCAGGAGTGTGTATGATAATACTGGTTTAATCCTCATTTAGTAGATAAGGAAACTCAGGTTCTCAGAAATTCAAAAGCTTGTCTGAGGTCACACAGCTGGTAAGAAGGGATACTGGTCTGCAACCTCAGTCTGCCTAACTCCAGGGCCAAAGCCCCTCACTGTCAGGCTGCGCTGCCTGCTGGGGACAGTAACACCTGCCCTCCCACCTGGGAGGGTGGGAGACTCAGATGCCCCCTGGGCGGTGGAAGGGCACTGTCAAGCACACAGCGGTCAGACGCGGTGACATAAAAGTCTTTCCCAGAGGAACGCAAAATAAGTTGGGGTGGGATGAACTGAGATTAGAGGCATGGGCAACCAGAAGAAGCTGGCAACGTCCCCAGGGGACTGGATTTAGCAGTGAGCAGGCCGCATCCTGGCAATGCTGCCTTTGGAAGAACATGTGATAGTTGGTTTCACTTGACAACGAAAGGGGAGACTCTTCTCATGTTCTGAGTCTTCCCACTCTTACCAAGATGTTTTTGATTTTGGTCTCGCTGGGTCATCCTCAGAGGCTCTGAGCTGAGCAGAGCTGTGGTCCAGCTGAGGGGGCAGATGCTGCTGTTTCCTGCTGCCCAGGATCTGGTGCCACAAAGGACTGATGGGCCTGGAGAAGGTGAGGCCCCCAAGGAGAAGTCCCCCCTTAGGCCCTAGGAGTTCAACCATAGTGGGTAATTGGTGGAGCTGGCATAAGGGTAGAGAGGTGGCCAGGGGCCGTGGACAGTCGGGACAGACCCCGCTTCCCCTCTCCCCCCTATTCCCACTCCTTGCCTCTCCTGGCCTGGTTTAGGTTTGCTGGCTGGCAGGCTGGCTGCTTGGTATTCTGCTCAGGTCCCTGCATCCGGCCTCCTGGCTCCCCTGCCAGAGGGGCCTCCTCCCCCAGCCCAGCCTGGGCCATGTATTATCCTCGCAAGATTGAGGGCCTAATGGAGGTAATCAGCACCGGGGGAGCCACTCCATCCAGGCTTAGGAGGGAGGGCAGAGACGTGCTGGTTGGTGCCTTTGCCCACCCTGAGATCTGGGTGTACTTGAGGGGGCCCCTGGAACTGAGGAGGGGCTTGCAGCACCCCCTCTGGGAGGACTCTAGACAATTTCAACCCAGGACCATAATGCTGCGATAACCCCTGTCTTCCTCTCTCTACCATACCCTTGACATCCGGGGCCCCCGTGGGGAGACCCCAGCCACCACCAGCTCTCCTGAAGGACTTTCCGCTTGCTGTGGGGAGGGCAAGCTCCCACACCCACCCCACCCCTCGCCTGAATGCCAGCTGGCCGGCGTTGGAGCCAATGCTCCACGGCCCATTGTTCCTTGACTCTCCTCCCACGGTGGGAGGTAGGGGGGCTGAGCCTGGCCCCCCAGGTCAGGAGCACAGGGCAACCCCTCCCCTCCCCAGGCTTCAAAGGCCTGGAGGGACGAACCCTTGCCCCTGCAGGGCCTCTCCTCTGGGAGCTGTGAGCGGGGCAGCTGCCCCCAAAGCAGCATTCAGGAGCTCCCTGGGAGTGAGTAGAGCAGGCCAGGAGGTGATCCTGGGCATGCAGGAGGTCACGCGAGGGGAGCTCCCAAGGCAGAAGGCCTGGGAAAAGCCTGGGGATGGAGGAGGCCACAGAAGTGATAGCAATACTCTAACAATACTCTTACTTACTACCAAGGGCAACTAAAATTTTTTTGAACACTCAGGGTGGACCAGGTTCTGTGTTTTCCATGCATCACGTTATTTCATCCTCACAGGAGCTGGATACATTACACAGCAGGAGGAAATCAGGCTCAGAGAGGTTAAGTAACTTACCTGGCCTCCCAGAGGGAGGATCTAAACAGGGTTTGGACTCACTCTGTTTGACTCTAGAAGCCTGCTCCTAACCACAGCGCTGGGCCACAGTACTAGGCGGCTGAGAGGGAAAGCAAGATGGGTCACAGGCAGCCACTCCAAACACTCACCTGACTCCATTCACGTCAGCAAGATAAGCGTTTCTCACCAAGGAGCCACCTGGGATCCAGGAAGCAATTTTCTCACTGGGCCCACATAGATAGAGATTCTCTTTCCTCTCCTGCTAGCCCGTCTCCCCTTTCTATTAATAAGCTTCTTTCTCCTCCTCTTCCCAAGCTAAGGGGCTCTCCTCCCACCATCTGCTCCCTAGATGGTCGACACCGTCCACCTTGCTTCCCCGGGGATGGATGGTCCAGGACTCATCCCTCCCCCAGGTGCTGTAATTTGAGGGGCTGCCCAGCTGGAATGGACCCAGGGCCTCCCCAGGCTGCCCTCCCACCCCTGTGAGCTGGCTGGCCTCTGCCCTCTGCCCTCTTCTGCCATTAACCCTGTCACCTGCCGGACATCAGCCCCGGGGCCCAGTCTGTCAACCGTGGCCAAAGATGGATGGGGGGCGGCTGGGAAGCATAAGCGGCGACCCCTTAATGAGATCTGTGGGGGGAGGGCTGGGCTCTCTCAGGCAGCGGCAGGGCCAGGCTGGTGATAAAGGCCCTTGCTGGATATGACCTGCGCTCCTTCTGTGGAGGAACCGTGGAGGGAGAAGCTGCAATACAGGCCTGGAGGGCACAGGATTCTGTTGCCACTTCCCCCCGACCCCAGCCCTCTCTCCCCTCCACTGGCAACCAGACTTGAGGCGGGAGAGATGAGGACAGCCTGGGAAAA
Organism: Bos taurus; assembly: GCF_002263795.3. NCBI lineage: Eukaryota > Metazoa > Chordata > Mammalia > Artiodactyla > Bovidae > Bos > Bos taurus. The sequence continues at coordinate 38,476,875 of NC_037346.1, read as the reverse complement.
AAAAGAGGATCCACCACCTCATATTCTTTCTCCTTGGCGTCGTGACCCCCGCTCCCTGGGAAGAAACACAGACACAAAGAATTTCTAGGAAATAGGAGACCAGTTGCCTGGCTGGGGCAGCCCTAAGGCAGTCCTGGGAGACTCCAAGTCTCCTATCCAAGTACAGAGAAACCGGAGAGTGGGAGCCTTTGTGGGGTGTTGCCTATAGTAGGTTCGGGGGTTGGACTGACTTGGGGAGAGGGGTGAGGGTGCTCCGTGTATCATTCTGGTGGGGAGTGGGGAGAAATTCACTCCCTGCAGACAGGAATGAGGTTGGTTGAAAATAGGGCTCTTTGAGTTTGAGGGGGGTCGTTTATAACCCCATGAAGACTAAGGAGAAGCTTAGTCTTTACTGGATACCCAGCAAAGGTTGGCTGCAAGACCCTATATAGAGTGGGGAGCATCTTCAGAGATGTAAGGGAAGGGTCCTTTGGAAGTAGGGAAAAGAGCGGGATGATGGGTGGGGGTGAGGGAGAAGAAACATTGGAGGGGGTCTCCTATGCATTTTTCCTCTTAGTGATTCATGGAATTTTATAAGCTGGAGATCCTGGAAAGCATCAGCTTTAACCTTGCATTCCACAGCTAGGGAAACTGACCCCTAGAGAGGGGAAGAGACCCACCCAACGAGTAGTGGAGCCAGAGCTAAAATCCAGGGTTCAAAAAGGCCGAGGCCCTTAGCCTGGCATCGCACCACCCTCCCTCCTTGCTTCATACCCAGGAAGAACATAAAACAGCTGCTTCAATAATCATTACTGGACTTGCCTGAAAGCACTTGCTTTGCCCAGTTCCTCGTCCACCCCGCTCAACACGCGACGTGTTGCCCAAAGGTTTTCAGTAGGTTTGGGAGTTAGACTGACTTGGGGAAAGGGGTGAGGGTGTTTCGTGTGCCATTCTGGTGGGGAGGGGGGAGAAATTCACTGCCTGCGGACAGGAATGAGGTTGGTTGAAAATAGGATTCTTTGAGTTTGAGGGGGGTCGTTTATAACCCCTTGAAGACTAAGGAGAAGCTTAGTCTTCACTGGATACCCAGCAAAAGTTGGCTGCAAGACTCTATGGCCACTACTTTGACCTTGTCTGTCCCCGGAGTGACCACCTGCAGTGATTTCTGGCTTCCCTCCCAGCTCTTTAGTTCAGGCTGAGCAGGTTCGTGGTGCAGCCTCAGGAGGCTTGGGCTCTGGTTCAGCTTAGCTGGATGAGCCTTGCCAACTCTTTTCTGGGCCTCAGTTGCTTTATCTTTAAAAGGTAGTGCTAGACAATGGTCTTTATACTTCTTTTATTTATTTATTTATTAAATTTTATGTATTTATTTATGACTATGCTGGGTCTTCGCTGCTGCATGGACTTATTTCTAGCTGCGGTGAGGGGGGCTCCTCTCTACTTATGGTGTGCGGGTTTCTCATTGCAGTGGCTTCTCTTGCTGCAGAGAACGGGCTCTAGGGCATGTGGGCTTCAGTAGTTGTGGGTTCTGAGCACTAGAGCACAGGCTCAGTAGTTGAGGTACGCAGGCTTAGTTGTTCACGGCATGTGGGATCTTTCCAGATCAGGAATTGAATCCGTGTTTCCTGCATTGGTAGACAGATTCTTTACCACTGGACCACCAGGGAAGCCCCTCACTTCTTTTAAATATTGATAGAAGGCCCAAAGCCAGTGCTATGACTGGCTAATTTGCACTGGCTCTCAAGGGCTTCCCTGGTAGCTCAGGTGGTAGAAAATCTGCCTGCAGTGCAGGAGACTGGGGTTTGATCCCTGGGTTGGGAAAATCGCCTGGAGAAAGAAATGGCAACTCACTCCTGTATTCTTGCCTGGAGGATGTCATGGACAGAGGAGCCTGGCAGGCTACAGACCATGGGATCGCAAGAGTCGGACACGACTTGGTGACTAAACCACCACTCAAGGGCTCTATGAGCCTGTTACATGCATTTCTAACTTTGTGCTGGGTAACTTCCAGTTATTAGCTTGAAATGGGCTTTGGTGGGAGCATTTACACCACGGAAACTGGAAAATGCTACAGATCGGAGCTTCTCTATCACCACCCCAGTAAGAATTGGCTGTTAAACTTTTACCAACACACTATGGAACAGCTCTTATGTGACAGGTATGAAAACAGAGAGGAGCAGAATCACTTTAGTTAAAGCAGAGGTGCCCTCTCCCCACCAAACCTTGCCCCAATCCAGGACTCGTAAACCGTCACATCAGAAGGATGAGATTCGTGCCAGCTCTAAATGCGGTGAGTCTAAGTGACAGGCCACAGAGGCGAAACGGGAAGGAGAACGTGCTTACACCTGACAAGCAAGCTTCATTCCTGTGTTCACCTACGTTCCATGACGAATACAAAAGTCAATATTCCCAAAGCCGGCCTCCTTTCCAGCCTATTAGAATCAGCTGATTCATTCTTGTGGGGGTGGAAAGGTGGGGACAAGCAAAAGAAAAACAAATGTTCGAAGCTGAAAGAAATCTGATATTTAATCTAGAGGTTTCTAAATCATCAGAATTACCTGGGAACATTTTTAAAATAACAATTTCTTGCCCCTACGCCTAGACCTACTGATTTCAAAATCTCCAGTGGGGGAGCGGTTTTCTCTCTTGGCTGCTGCAGTAGAGATGGAGGGCTACAATCAGTGCTGAATCATCAACTAAACTTTGTCTTCTTTCTAAAAGAGATGTCCTCATTCTCCCTTAGCAAAGGAATATTTTTAAAGTGCTTTCCCACAGCTAAGCTAAGTCTCTGCTGCATTTCTAGCCGTCTCATCTATATAATGGGCTTCCCAGGTGGCACTGAAGTGAAGGAAAGTCGCTCAGTTGTGTCTGACTCTTTGTGACCCCATGGACTATATAGTTTATGGAATTCTCCAGGCCAGAATACTGGAGTGGGTAGCCTTTCCCTTCTCCAGGGGATCTTCCCAACCCAGGGATCGAACCCAGGTCTCCCGCATTGCAAACAGATTCTTTACCAGCTGAGCCGCAAGGGAAGCCCAAGAATACTGGAGTGGGTAGCCTATCCCTTCTCCAGTGGATCATCCTGACCCAGGAATCAAACTGGGGTCTCCTGCATTGCAGGTGGATTCTTTACCAACTGAACTATCAGGGAAGCCCCAGGTGGCACTAGTGGTAAAGAACCCACCTGCCAATGCAGGAGACATAAGAGGCTCAGGTTTGATCCCTGGGTCAGGAAGGTCGCCTGGAGAAGGGAATGGCTACCCACTCCAGTATTTGCCTAGAGAATTCCATGGGGTCACAAAGTGTTGGATACGACTAACACTTTCACTTTTTCTTTATCTATATAATAGATTATATAGATATAATATCTATCTATCTATATAATAATGAAAAAGATATATATATCTTTTTCATTATCTATATAATAATTTTACTGATGACTTTCAGAGTTTGCCTGCATGCTGAATGTTCTGGATTTATTTCTTCATTCCACAAAAATTAATTCAGCACCTACTAACTGCCAGGACCTATGTTTGGTGCTGGGCAGACAATGATGAGTGAAATGGACTTGATCCTTGACTTTTGAGCTTACAGCCTTGTGAGGGAATCAGAACGAAACTAGCAGTATTGGGATGCGGCACAAGGGAGATGTCGGGGTTGAGAAGAGGGAGTGAGGGAGAGCGTCCTGAAGAAATGAGAGTAGGGTTGTGGCCTTAAGATAGTCTAGGAAGGAGAACGGAAGGGTGGGAGCATTGTTTTCAGCAGAGAACAGCATGTGGGGGCTGAAGGTAAGACAGCAGAGTGGGCCTCAATTGACCGAGTGAATGTCCACACAGCTAAAGCTTTCTGTCATTTCTATGGCCCTTCCCAGAAACCCCTCCGAGCGCCTCCATGACTGTCTGGGCTCCATGGAGTCCAGAGCAAGACAAAGAACTTTTGTCTGATCAGCTGAGCTATAATGAGAGAATGACCCCCAGCTTCTTTATTTATGCATCCGGCACGGAGCTTGCTTTTGTAAGAGCAGCACTGTATTACTGTCTCACAGTCAGCCATGCATTTTACAATAATTCCACATTGTCTACCCTGGGTTTTATTTCTGCCTAACTTCCCTTTCAGCTTTCTTTTTAAAAGCCTTGTCTCTTTGCTCCCTTTTTACTTATCTCTTTCTTTGAAGTGGAACGTAGAGAACATGTGGGTTTCAGGGAAATCTGCCATCCCAAGGGGCCTTCTCCAATGAAATGCAGGTCAGCCTGAGATTTGGAGTTGAAAGCTGATTAGTCTAAATGCTCACATCTTAGAAAGTCTAACCAATCTGCCCATCAAGGCTGCTGATTCCATCCTGTCGTATTCGCTGCTGGGGCAGAGTCAGCACCAGACAGTGATGTGCCAGGCAGAATAGCATCTTTGCACAGCGCCTCCTGGAAGGGAGGGCAGTGGGGAGGGGGCAGATGCTGAGAGGCTCATGGGAGCCATGCCAACAGATGGGTCTGCCTGGGTGCCCGACTAAACCAACGAACCCTTCCCAAGCCAATTCGCATGCGGGGCCAGAGCCCATTCTTTCTCCGTGAGATCCCCAGTAAAGCAATTGGGGCCACGGAGGAATTCATTGGTGGGTGGGAGCGGGGAGGTCAGCAGGGGCAGGCTGGGGGTGGGTCTGCTCGGATTAGCCCGTGGGAGCTGAGCCAGCCCCGGCGGGCGGGGCTGCTTTGGCACTCTCCTACAGTTACTGGGCCTTCCTGCCCGCCTGGCTGCTGGTGTGTGGAGCTCAGCCCCCTCCGCAAAGAGCCCCTGAGAGGGGCCGGGAAGGGGGGAAGGCCACCCGTGGCCTTGTGAGGCTGAAGCACAGGCTCCTTCCTCAGCTGCCAGGGAAGAATTTAATTACCAATTAAAGCCCCCTCCATCTGTTTCAGGCCTGCCAGAGAGCTCTCTCTACCCTTTAATTACATCTCTGACAACAATTTAACTCAATTAGCTGGTAAACACAGCAGAATGCAGGCAACCCAGGGCACCCTCTCATCCCTGCCATCTGTCTGTCTGTCTTATGCTTTCCCCACCCGCTCTCAGTCTGTCTGTCCTGCCCCGACTTCCCCATCTCATTCTGATCACCCCCCTGTTTTCTCTTTTCCTTCTGTTGCTCTTCTCAGGCACCTCTTGTCTGCCTCAAGCCAGCTGGGTTTCCTCCCTAATCTTTGTCATTATATCTTCCTTTCCCATCTGTCTGTCCACCCCTATCTGCTGTCTGTCTGTCCCTTTCCCCGGCTCTGTCTTGCTCTGTTCATTCCAACTTGCCGTCAGTCTCTGCAGGCCAGTCTCCAGAAAGCCCTCCCTTTCCTTTCCTTCTCCCGTTTCTTTCTCCTTTGCCATCCCTCCCATGTTTAAGCAGATCCATCCCTTTCAACATCTCTTCTTTGAGTTTCCTTCCTGGTTTGTTTCCCTAACCTTTACCATCTCCTTTTGTTTGGTCCACTTAACACAGACAAATGTCAGCCAGAGGATCTGGCCAGTGACTGGCTCAGAACTTTACGTATATTACTTGGTTGAATTGTTACTAAAATTCTGTGAAGTAGGTTTAAGTATTCCCATTTATAAGTGTAATAATTGATGCTCTGAGAAATTTTTACAACTTGCCCAAGGTCACAGAGTTAGCAATGGATAGAATAAGGATTCAAATCCAGTTCTGTTTACACTGATGCTGAATAAGAGAGCTGGCGCCTGTGAGGGGAGCAGCTTTGTGGATAACAGAGAAGGCCTGGGTATGGCCGAGGGTGAGGGGGGCGGGGGAGGCGGGCGTTGCAGGGGGAAGGCTCTGTGCTTCTCAAATGAAGGGCAGAACCAGAGATTACCAGTTAACACTGGGTGAAAATTAGGGATGATTTCTGAGAAACTAACTTCACTATTTCTGCTGGAAAGAATCTTCCAGATTCTAAATTGCTACAGTGTTGAAGAAGTTTCTCAGTCCCCTAAGAAAGAAAATTTCTAAGACCCCGGAGCAGCTGGGAGAAGGAGAAAAACCAGTAGGCTCTAATTATCCTAGCAACCCTCTCCTGGAATGAGGCGGGGGGAGGGTGGGAGAAGGGCAGCCTGATCCGTCTTGTGGACAGGCAGGGACATGATGGAGACCCCAGGTCAGCCAGGTAGTCACATGGCTGCGGTCAGGCAGACCCCAGCCACATAAAACTCATCTGCTTTCTTCCCCTGTCCTTCCTTGGCCGACTAATCATTCTTCCTGTGATTAAAACAGGAAAGAACTGGGGGGCGACTACAGCAGAGAAGGGGAGCCTATTTCTTATCTCTGTTTTCTACCTTTCTTTGGTTTTAAGCTTTGCAGTCCATCCAGCAGGGTTAGGTCCACTTGGGGTTGAGAACTCACTTCTACCCTGCTTTCTGCCCCCTGAAGCAGGAGTGCTGGGATTCCCACTACGTTCCTCACATACAGGAACTGTCTCTGAAAGCAACTGGAAACGTGGGTTAGAGTCAGCCTAGTAGGGGGCCTGGAACTTCACCTAAAATTGTCATCATTACAAATCTCTCAGAGGAAATGCCATTCTGTAAGCAGTTATGAAAAGTCTGGGCAGAGGCAACCAACATGCAGATGAAGGGCTGGAATAGAGGCAGGGGCAGAAAAGCAGAACTCAGAATGTGGAAGCTTCTTATCCAAGCTTCCCCAGCCTTATACAAGCAGTGGGTTTGTGAGCAGTTTCTATAAACATACTATAATAAAGATGACAGAATAGTGAGGTTGCTGGGTTTTTTTTTTCTAAACTTGATTACCTAGAATTTAAGGTAACAAGGGACTAGAGAGGTCTATCTAACCCAGAGTCCTTCCTGCTGCAAGAATTCTTATTATAGTGGCCATCATAGTATATTTCTTTGAATACTTCCAATGACAGGGAAGTCACTACCTCACAAAGTAACCCTTTTCCGGCTTCAGACTATTTTAACATTTAGAAAATCCTTTCTTGTATTAAGTCTCCCTGTAATTTCCATCCTTCTGTCCTATTCTTACTTTGAGAAGCAATGGAGAATGTGTAAACTTTTCTTCCTCAGTTCAGATGCCAACCCAATGTCTAGAAGGCAACCAATGGGAACCCTTGAAAATTTAAACATCCCTAGTTCCTCCAGCTCTTCCTCAACTGCTCTCATTTCAAAATCTCACTATTCTTTTTCTAGGTACCCCTTTTCATTAGCAATGCCTTTCTTTATAAATACAGCCCCAGACCTAAACTGGATTCTCTGAAGTCCAATGGGCACAGGACAGAGAAAGACTATTACCTCCCTTGTTCTGGATACTGTATTTTTATTAATGCAGCTCAGAATCTATAATGTTTTATGGCCACTACAGATCACAGGAACCTTTCCATCCTATCAGCATACCGAGGTGGCAGTCGAATAAATAGATTTGTTAGGGGATATGCTACCCTTAGACCATGTCGTCCTCACTTCTACTGAGTTAATGTTTTTAGTGATGAATAGAAAACTTACCATTTAACCCTGTGAAATTTCATCTCACTCAATTCAATTTAACTAACACTGATAGAGCAATACTGTATTTCACTATGCTCGATTTTGGACCGATGTTCCCATCCTACTGAGGTCTCAGATCCTGAACCTGTCACCTAAAATATTAACTAGCTCTGTATCAGCCTCAGATCTGATGAGCTTGTCTTCCGTGTCTTCATTCACTCTCCATGAAGTACTGTGCCTCCTGAAAGGACTACTTTGAAAGAATCAATATCGAAATGAGTCTCTCCTTCAAATGGAGGATGTAGTTGGTTTTCTGGTAACTTAATTTTGATAAAATTCAAGTACAGAAGACTATCAAAAATAGTACAAAGAGCTCCCATTTGCCCTTTACCAGATTCACCCACTGTTTACATTCATCTCCATTTTTTTTATTCCTCTCTATCCACATGTTTATATATGCATAATTTCTCTGAGTTTTGGAGAGAAGTTGGAGACCTCCTGTCCCTTTTTCTCTACTTGAGTATGTATTTCCCAAAAACAAAGGCATACTCTTATACAAACAACTTCAGTATAGTTGCCAAAATTCAGAAATTTAACATTGCTGCAAGACTATTATGTAATTCACAGTCCATATTCAAATTACATCAACTTCCTCAGCAATGTGCTTTACAGCGATTCCACCCCCACCTCCCTTCACTCCCAGTCCAGGATCATTGAGTAGCCAAGCTCTTTATAGGAGGCTGTGGTTTCATTTCAACATTTTGCTAAAAGCAGTTTGGAAGCTTTTTTTTTCTTTTTTTAAATGCCAACCTATGGAAAACAGTCAAAACATCCCACCTTCCAAGGATGAAGATCTGGCACCTCTGAGGAGAGCAAAACAAATGTGCTGCAGACTGAAGGTAATTCCCATGAAGCCATCACAAATGTTTCAAGCAATGAACGCATTTCTAACAAGTGTAGGCACCGGGCGAGATGGCTTGGGAGGAAACTTCCTCAAAGAGAGGAATGACTCCTAGGATATTTGCTTATAAATTTGCCTCATGACTTGATAGTCAAACTGCACACCATCTTAGAGTTTCAGCTCCCAGAGAATAAGGTTTTCATGATAGACACATTCTCCCTGGCCCATTTGTTAAAAGTCCTGGACTGCTGGAGCTGAGCCCCAGGTTTTGCTCCCCAAAAGAGCTATTTATACTTGCCATAGGATGAACCCTTAACCCCTAAGGTCAGACATGAGGGAGGTAGGTGGACCAACGAAGATGTACAGGGTAATCAATTCCCAACAACTCAAAATGTGGTCACACTGATGGAGGATGGATAACATTGACTTCCCACCCACTTGCTCCATCATGGACACCCAATAAATATGAAAGCATGTGAACAAGCCTGGGGCAGCATGCTGTACAGGATTTGCTAAACTAAGGCATCTTGTTCTCCAACCAGAATTCAGGTTAATGATGACCAAACAATGCTTCTGTGGATTTCCTCCCTTGCACCCACGTTCACAGCCTTAGAGCTTAGTGCCTCATTGCTCTTCTTCTCCTTGTCTGTCTTCCTAATTTCAGATCCATCACTAAACTACTTCACATTTCTCAGGTTTACTGTTTTCTCTTTTTTTTTTTTTCTGGCTGTGCTGGGTCTTCATTGTGGTATGTGGACTTCTCTAGTTGCAGCCTGTGGGCCTAGCTGCCCTCTGGCATGTGAGAATCTTAGTTCCCTGACCAGGGATGCAACCAGTGTCCCCTGCCTTGGAAGGTGGATTCTAAACCATTGGATCATGAGGAAAGTCCCTCTCACATTTATTCTTTCCTCTCCGTTCTGGTCCAGGTCCCACTTTACTGGTTCCCTGCTTTCCAGTCTCTTTCCTATTGACTCATTCTATGTACTATCACTAGACTAATTTTCCCTGTAAATATATATATATATATACACACATACACACACACACTGACACACACAGTATATATACATTGCCCCACAAGTCCGTGCTTAATACTTCCCTCAAGTTTCCATTTTAGATCCAGCCAAACTCCCTCATCCACAAACAGCCTTCTTCTCGGCCTTTGCTCTTGTCATTCATTCCCTCTCCACACCACTCCACTCCATTACTCCATCACTCACTTTTTCAGAGACCTGGGATCCATGGCTCGGGGGACCCCAAGCTCCAAATCCTACAACTCTCCTCTCTTCTCTCAGAGCTCAGTGTTGAAAGCATTTGGTATCTATACTACTTTTTGGGCACTTGGCACATGACTCCTTAGATGATTCGTAAATTTAACGTACATACTCTTTCTCCTAAGAAAGACTGTAAGCCCTGGAAGAGTAGACATCATGTTTACCTATCTTCTTATATTTAACATGCGCGTGTGTGTGCTAAGTTACTTCAGTTGTGTCTGACTCTTTGCAACCCCATGAACTGTAGCCTGCCAGGCTCCTCGGTCCATGGGATTCTCTAGGCAAAAATAGTGGAGTGGGTTGCCATGCCCTTCTCCATGGGATCTTCCTGACCCAGGGATTGAACCTGGGTCTCCTGTTTGGCAGGCAGGTTTTTTACCACTAGGGCCACCTGGGAAGCCCTATATTTAAAGTAATGCCATTTATATAGTTGGGACACTGCATGTTCAGTATTGGTGATCATGGAGCTTGTTTGAAAGGGTCTATAACCAAATAATATAACAGTCAACATGCATTGAGCACATAATAATCATCAGACACAACGCTCTACACTTTATGTGGATTATCTAATTTATCCCTTCCACAACCCAGTGATCTAGGAACAATTATAATCCCCATTTTAATGATGAGAAACTGGGGCTTAGAGAAGCTGACTAATTTGCCCATGGTCATCCAGCTAGTGAGTAGAATAACCAGGATTCAACCCAGATGGTTTGATTCTAGAGCCCTGGCTCTCAACCACCCTGCTACATCCACAAAGAAGGTAATCCTCCCACCCCAAGACTTTAAATAATGTTTGATGCTGATGATAATAAATAAACATTTTTTTCCAAGGAAAGTGGGGCTCTAATCTGCTCAAACAGCTTTTTAATGTTTAATAACTTCACTCTTGCAAAACTCTTTGGGTGTACACATTCAATCCTTTCATGAAAAGAAGATAAAATAAGCTGCAAAGTCATATTTGAATTTTGCCTGGTCTTTCAAGGGCTACTTTCTTCTTTTTGTTTTTTGGCACATGATAGTAGAGAGGAAGTCCCAAACCTCAGAACAATCTACATTTACAGACCGGCTCCAGTGTTTCTGAGTCCCAGGCCTGGCTAGAAATCTACAGTTTTCAGCTTCTGCCCAGCATTCCTAGTGGGTTGGGGCTGAGGAGGATTTGGTGGGGAGGAAGGAGGAGTAGGGTTGTGTTTTCTCATAATTGAGGTCAACTTTGGGGTTCCAATAGGGCATTCTGTTCCTTCTCCAGAAAAGAGAAGACAAAACAGGGTGCATTGTGTGTGTTCAGACGTGTTCACACAAGACACCTCAGCAAGGCAGGCCCTATCACAGCCAGCTGATGTCACCAAGAGAGGAGGGGAGGATGGAGGAAAGAAACAATAGGAGGAGAGACAAAGAGAGAGGGAGGGAAGATGGGGCAAACAGGAAGATGGCAAATACGGTGGAGGAGGGGAGAGCAGAGAGAGCACAGCAGAGGAAAGAAAAGAAGGCTACGGAGCCGTATTCCCTCCTCCCCTCCCCAAGTGACGGGCGAAAGCTTCTCTGCCTTCCATGCAATCCAGAGGGGACGTCACCCTCCCCCTCCCCCTCCGGTGTTGTCTCGGCCCGAGGTTGCAAACAGGGCAGACTTGTAAACAGTTGATGAAAATTTCCTCGGGTTTCTCCAGGAGTTGCCCGTTTCCTGGGGCCATTCCTTTCCTTGCCACCCTCCGGGAGACCCCTCCCGGCAGACCCCAACCAGGCTCCAGCAGCCCCCCTCTCTCCTCCATTCCCCCAGCTCTCCAGAGGGGCTCGCGTCTCCCTGATGCGCTCCGGTCTCTGTCTGAGCCATCCATCAAGGGTGGCAGGCTGAGGGAAACATGAAAAAGAGCCTATTTGGCTATTAACATCCCCTCCCGCTTTGTTGTCTCTCTCCTCCCCACTCCCCTTCCAGCCCCCCACCCCTCCCCTCCCTTTCCCCTTTTGCGGGAGACAAAACCAGACTGACAAGCTGAAGACTCAAACATTAATCAAACTGCGCTCCGGAACAACCTTTCCCTCGCATTAATAAATACATTTGCGGCCCCTCATTGGACAGTTGGCCTAATTTGTTTCTTTTTTGCGGGGTGGAGGGAGCAGCCGCGCCCGCGCCCCCCGGCTCCCAGCAGCCCAGTGCAAAGCAGATGTTCCGCAGCGGACGCGGAGCAGCGCCGAGCCGCGCGCCCCGGAGGCCGCGGTTGCCATGGCGACGGCCCGGCCGCCTGCTGTCGCTGAGCATGCTGTCTCGCCCGCTCAGTGATTACCTCCATCTCCGCAGCGTTCGCCATACGGCCCGGATTCTAATCAGATCCCCTCCCCCTCCTCCCTGCCTCCTGGCGGAGCCCACCCTCCTCTGGCCAGCCCACTACCCCTCCAGCTCCCACATCCTTGGGGCTCGTTAAAAACTGGGGTACATCCTTGATAGTGCCAGGAAAGAGAAATGAGAGAGAGGAGGAGCTCTCCTGTGTTTAGGGACAACCGGCTCCCCTTGGGAAGAGGTTCTGTGCACCTGAGACCATCTTTGGTGGCCCTGGATTCCAGGGGTCCAGCTCCCAGTACTGTCCCCCAGAGACTCCTCCTCCCCTCCCTGCTTGGGTATGCGGAGGCAGGTCACTTGGGCTGAGAGAGGGAGAGGGGGAGATGAGGCAAGCAACCTAGTCCAGCTCCACCTGGGCAAGACTCTAACGTTCTGATTCTGAAAGTGCTAGGAACAATTTCTGCTGCACAGATTAGAGGTGAGGAGGGTTTCTGGAACAATCAGAGCATCAGTCCAAGCTGTGCATCTGTGTTAAACCCACTGGTTTCTCAGGCTAAGAGGAGGAGTAGAGAGGCATGTGTCTGCTACTCAAATGATGCAGGCCTGGCTTGAGTTGCTACTGCGGCTGCTAAGTCGCTTCAGTCGTGTCCGACTCTGTGTGACCCCATAGACGGCAGCCCACCAGGCTCCCCCGTCCCTGGGATTCTCCAGGCAAGAACACCGGAGTGGGTTGCCATTTCCTTCTCCAATGCATGAAAGTGAAAAGTGAAAGGGAAGTCGCTCAGTCGTGTCCGACCCTCAGCGACCCCATGGACTGCAGCCTACCAGGCTCCTCCGTCCATGGGATTTTCCAGGCAAGAGTACTGGAGTGGGGTGCCATTGCCTTCTTCATGGCTTGAGTTAGTCCCGTTACTTCCACCCCTTCCCCATCAGTAGCCAGCACACTCTGCGCTCATCCAGACTGGTGGTGGGTAGGTCTACGGATGTCTCAGCTACATGCCTAGCAGGCAGCCTTGCGAGTGGTGCACATGAACCGTGTCCAGGCTTGGCAGTGGGTGAGGGGCCGTTGTGAGCCCTCAGGGCCTTGGGGTATCTGGAGAGCTCTCTGTTGGGCAAGGAGGGTCCTCTCCCTGAGACTTTGAGCCTTGTGACAAGATCCCAGACATCCCTGGCTTAAGGACAAACAGGGTAATAGCAGCCACAGGAAGAAGAGGACATGGGGGCTGGGGTGAGGCCTACATGGAAGCAGGGCTAAACATGTGGGACAGGGGGTGGATGCCACCTTCCAGGCTGGCTCACCAGCTAGGAAATCCAAGGGGCTTAGAGCAAAAAATAATTTTGCTTTAAGAGAAGGGGCCCCTCGGAGTGATAAGTGTTAAAGTCCTCATCTAGGCCTGGGAAAGCTCGTGCCAACACGCCCACAGCATCCAAAATGCCAGTCTCCACCGCCCCCCCCAACACCCCTCGCCCGGTGTGTTTGCTGTGAAGTCCTGAGCAGTGCCAACGAATGAGGAGAAATGCTACTTTGGGCTCTCTCTGTGCTCTCTCTCCTGAGTCTACCAGGAATCCACATGTTCAAGTCACATGTTCAAGACTGAGCACAATCCTTCATTTTACAGGCAAGAAAACAGAGACTTGGACAGAGAGCATAACTGGCCGGAGATCCCACAGCTCACAGAGTGGACGTGGCTTCGCTTTCTGCTGTGAGGCTGCTGCGGCCCCTCCCTTTCCCCTTGCAGAGGCCACTGCCTGGGAAACTGGTTTCCAAGAAGCACAGGCAGAATCCCAAAAATCTCAGGCCTTTATCAGCCCGACGTCACCCTGTCTCCTGAAGGCCTGTCACCTGAAGGCGCTCCAGTGAAGTGACAGTTCCCGTCGGCCTGCTAGCTCAGGGCCCCTCTGGGGGGCAGGGGGTGGCAAGGGAGCTTTTGCGGGCCCTCCCCCAGTCGATTGTCTGCAGCTCTGTCATTGTCTGTCTGTCACTCAGAAGTGAACCGGTCGGGGGGAGAGGTCAGGCTGGTTGGTGGACAGGGAGAAAGAGGCCTGTCCCTCTCAGAGAAGGGTGGGGAAGATGGGGGCAAGGCAGCTTATTCAACCGGCTCAGCCCACCCCCTCTGCCCGCCTTGGCTCCCCTAGGAAATTCCAGGCTTTGCTCATTTAGGACCAGGGCAGCAACTGTCCACAAAGACCCGTCTCTTCTCGCCAAGTGAAATCTTGAATCCCCACTGGAGATCTGCTCCCTTGTCCTGCCCTGTCTAGAAGGGGCTGCAAAGGCATCTAACTCAAACCTACTTGGAAAGGGGTCTCCTCGTGCCCCCCACTCCACACGACCACCTTCTTGACACTCCTGTGCTTGCCTGTGTCCCCGCCCCCATCTGCCTCATCAGATCCCCCAGGTTCCACCCACTCCCACCCCCCAACTGTAATCCCACACAGATCCCTCCCCTCCAGAGCCCCTGTTCTCAGACTGCCCTGGCTTCCACTGTACACTGCTGTCTCCCCAGATTGTACGGTTTCCAGTCTCCCCTTGCTCCCCCTGCACACAAATCTACCTCCCCAGATTCAACTGTTTTCAGGCTTCTCTCTCTCTCTCTGCCCCCTGTACACGAACTATCTCTCCAGATCCTGCCGTTTCCAGGTTCCCCCATGTTTCTCCAGTACACAAATTGGCCTCCCTGGGTTCGGCAGTTTCCAGAACCCCCTTGCTCTCTCACTAGGCAGTTCCATTTCCCTAGATTCAGCTGTTTTCAGGCTCCCCTCATTTGCCCTGTACACAGATTCCTCTCCCAGGTTCTGCTGTTTCCAGGCTCCCCGACTTCCCTTGTACACGGATCAGTCCCTAGCTTATGTTGATCCCAGCTGCCTAAGAGATTCTGTAGGTTTAAGGAGAGTGGAAGGAAGAAGAGAGTCCGAAAGAGAAGGAAGATAAACATTGTCATCAGGGAAACTCCTTATCTCTCTGGTCACCCAGAGCTCTAAGCAACTTGTATGCAGTAGACTCTGAGCCTGGGACTCCCTTGAGCTGATCTGCGTTGGGACACCCCAAATCCCCCTTCCCTGCTGCTGCCCAGGGTCTCAGCTTTAAGCGAAGCCTTCTCTGAAGGGCCCATTCTTGAAGGGGTGCTTGTGCACACAGGAGGCAGGGCCGACAACAGCCTTACCAAGTCTTGGGCTGTCTCTCAGCCCCAGGCCCCTGTCTCTCCCCTGCGACTTCCTTCTTGCCTTCCTAGGCCCTCTTTGTCTCTTTCCCACCAGCAACACCTAGGCTTCTCTCAACTTATTCGGCTAGAACTTAAAGGAGACTCCAAATGCACCCTGAGGATAAAAGGTGTTCAAAGCTAGAGACCTACACTTTTTTCCTTTCATTTTTTCAGGATGGAGTAGTATTACTCTCAGGTCCTAGAAATTCATCGTGTGCCTGGACTAGCATCCTGGCATGCTTTTACAGCCTTCCTAAACACTTGTGTTTCATCCTTGTGGCATACAGGAAGATGCCCTACATCCTAATCCTCACTGGGGGGAGGGTGGGGGCTGATGGCTCTGTTCTGCAAGGCTTTCCAGGGCTCTTACCTTCTCTGATTCACTTCAGTGTTGCCCCCAAAGCTTCTCCTGGAATCTGGGGATGTGTGTCTGTTCTCCATCTCCTTCCTCCACCCACACACCCACCCACACACCCAGTAGCCCGATCCTGGCCATTTTGTCCGTCCGGATGCCCCATCTTGCTGGCTCCAGCAAACATTCTGGGTTGACTGGGGAGCAAACAGGAAAGCAGGCCCACTGGCGCCAGGGCAGTGCTCTCACAGAAGAGAGAACTTTATTGAAAGTGAAGCCCACAGCTTTCCGACCTCTCTGCTTCTGCTCCCAGGACCCAGAGAGCGGCTTCAGTTTCCCCACCTGTCAAGCAGGGCTGACCCACCTGCCTATCTCACAGAGGTTGGGATGGCAAAATAAATTACGTATGTGAAGAAAACAGAATTCTTTTACAGAACCTGACAAGTGTGAGTTATTTACTTGAGTCTTATTTAAAGAAACCTGTACAAGGAGCTATTTTGTATATAAATTCTCCTTCCTTTCTTTGAAAGGAAACAAAGTTGATGACATTCATTTATTAATTTCATTATTAAAAAAAAAACAAACCACTATTGGGGATTTCTCTGGTGGTCCAGTGATTATGACTCCAGATTGCCAATGCAGGGTGCATGGGTTCGATCTCTGTTAAGGGAACTAAAATCCTACATGCCCCACGGCACAGCCGAAAAATTTAAGAAGTAAAAATAAAACCACTATCGGAGGTATTTATTTTTACTCCTGGAGTTGGAGTTATTGCACTTAGAATCTGTATAACCTACCTACAGACAGGTGTCAATACTCACTGAAATTTTAAGTCCCCACCAGGGACTTAAAATTTGTGGATTTCAGTGTGTGTAAATTATATCTCAATAAATCTGGTTGAAAATGAGCAAAGGAAAAGTCTATTGGGGTTTTGAATCCAGAAGCCTTGTTTTATTTTGTTCTAATTGCCCAGGAAGGCACTCCTTGTTGGGGGAACTCTGTGTATAAATGTTAGATTTTGAGGCTCTGCAGAGAGCACAGGGATATGGGGAGGTAAGCAGGGTTTCAAGGAACCCTTACTGCTGACCCAGCTCTGTGACTTCTTAGCTCTGTGACATTGACTAAATCATCCTTTGAGCTTCACTTTCCTCAGCTGTTCATTTCTTCTCCCAGAATTCACCCAACTTCCTTTTCCTATCTCCAAGTTTAGGCTTTCTTCAGTGTCAGCCCCTTCCCCAACTTCCAGCTGAATGGAGTCAAATCTGGGGTGTTGGAAGAGAGGTCTGGTTTTGTGGACACTGTATTTATCAGGGGCCCTGTTTTCTCAGCATAACTGCCTCTAGTTCCTAGGGTCTCTCACCCTCTCTGCCCTTCAAGGTCCGCCCACCCCACCGACAGGGGCCAGGTTCTGCTCTGTGGTCGAGGGCGTCTCTCGAAATGGACTACAGAGCTCAGCTAGATCTGGTTCCTGCCGGCCTTTCTAAAGGCCTCATCTTGATCCCCCGCGGCCAGGAAGGAAGGATGTGGAGCTGGTCTTATGGCGCCATCTTCTGGACAGACCTGTGAGTCCATTCTACTTGCAGTCATTCAGAGAACACAGAGCTATTTTTTGGTTTTCAACGTTTTAAAAAATCTCATCCGCTTCCCCATAACCAAGTTATGATTTCTGCCCTTTCTGAGCCATTTCTCAGGAGATACTGTACCTAACTTTCTGAACACAGGGCTGGATCCTCTGGAGGGGTAGTGTGTTAGGTGTCCGACTCTTTGCTATCCATGAATTGTAGCCTACCAGGCTTCTCTGCCCATGGAATTTTCCCCCATAACCAAGTTATGATTTCTGCCCTTTCTGAGCCATTTCTCAGGAGATACTGTACTCTAACTTTCTGAACACAGGGCTGGATCCTCTGAAGGGGTAGTGTGTTAGGTGTCCGACTCTTTGCTATCCATGAATTGTAGCCTACCAGGCTTCTCTGCCCATGGAATTTTTCAGGAAAGAATCCTGGAATGGGTTGCCATTCCTTTCTCCAGGGGATCTTCCCAACCCAGGGATTGAACTGGGTCTCGTGCATTGCAGGCAGATTCTTTACCAGCTGAGCCACCAGGGAAGCTGGAGGGATAGGGATGATCCCTAATCCATCGAGACTCAGAGCAGCTGAGGCCGGTCTCTTTCAATCATTCTGTCAGTGAACCCATGTCTCCACATATGTCCCCATATGTCCCCAACATACCCACCCCAGGAATCCCTGTCAATCACTAAGAAGCTTTTCCCAGAGGCAGGGACATTGCCCCCATGACTTTCAGAGTTTTCTTCTATCCTCAGGTTTCCCTGGATGAGGGCTCATTGCACCCAGGAGAATAAGATGTGTATTTTCAATGCCTTAAAAATCAGGTGTCTGGACAAAGAAGCAGAAGCATTATATGACATGACGTTATATGTGGAATCTAAAAAGACTTGATGCAAACGAACTTATTTACAAAACAGAAACAGTCTCACAGACTTCGAGAATGAACTTAAAAGGTTGCCAGAGAGAAGGATGAGGGGAAGGGATAGTTAGGGAGTTTGGGATGGACAGGTACAGACTGACACTGCTACATTTAAAATCAATAACCATCAAGGACCTACTGTGTAGTACAGGGAACTCCGCTCAATGTTTTGTGGAAGCCTGGATGGGAGGGAGTTTGGGTGAGAATGGACACATGTATATGTATGGCTGAGTCCCTTTTCTGCTCATCTGAAACCCTCACATCCTGGTTAATCGACTATGCTCCAATACAAAATAAAAAGTTTAATTAAAAAGTCAGATGTTGGGATAAAGAGAAATTGTGGGCCTGGTCAAAAGGAATCAGATCTCTCGTGCCATTTCTTTTTCTTTCATTTGATGTATGTCTGTTTTTAGAGTGGATGTAGGTGAGGGTGATAAGGGGGCACCAAATACATAAGCTATAAAGTGGATTTATTATTTTTAAATTTTTTTATTGAGGCATAGGTGATGTGTAATGTTACAGAAGTTTCGGGTGTACAACATAGTGATTCACAACTTTGAAAGATTATACTCCATTTATACTTATGATAAAACATTGGCTGTATTCCCTGTGCTGTACAATATGTCTTTGTGGCTTATTTATTTCATACCTAGTAATTTGTACCTATTAATCATCTGCCCCTATTTTACTCCTCCCCCTTTTCCTCTCCCCACCGGTACTAACTGGTTTATTACTTTACATTTTTTATTATTTATTTATTTTATTTAGGCTGTGCTGGGTGCTGGTTGCTGCGTGGGCTTTCTCTAGTTGCAGAGAGCAGGGGCTGCTGTCTGTGTGTGGTGCCCAGGCTTCTCACTGCAGCAGCTTCTCCTATTGTGGAGCATCGGCTCTAGAGCACATGAGCTCAGTTGTTGTCGCACACGGGCTTAGTTGCCCTGCGGTATGGCGGAAATCTTCTCAGACCAGGGATCGAACCCGTGTCCTCTGTGTTGGCAGGCAGATTTTTAACCACTGGACCACCAGGGAAGTCCAGTTTATTACTTTTTTAATACACCATTCAGAACAGAAATGTTCAATCATTTTCCCTAACGAAACGGTCCTTTTGGAAGCCCTTTTGTGGAATGATTGCCTGCAATTATCTAAATTAATTCAAAAGCACTAACTCTTCAAATTCTGAGTGGACTTGATTTTTGCAAGCTGTTTGGTGACAAGATGTGCAATCAAGCTGGATGGCACTGTTTAGATAAAGAATGGAAAGGGACCATAATGAAATGACTGCCTTCTGTGGGTCTTATGCTGACCCTAAATTCTTATTTCCCTTTTCGATGAGCATTCCATATTGCTGGCAGAGTTCTTTGCTTAAAATACTGAGCTGGTATCACTTAACTGCTTCAAAGTCTTTAATGGCTCCCCATCACCTTCGGGGAGAAGGCAGTGGCACCCCACTCCAGTACTGTTGCCCGGGAAATCCCATGGACAGAGAAGCCTGGTGGGCTGCAGTCCATGGGGTCACACAGAGTCGGACACGACTGAAGCGACTTAGCAGCAGCATCACCTTCAGAATACAAACCAGACTCTGTGGTCCAAGAGCAGTGGGCAGTGGAGTCAGTCAGACCAGCCTGGGTTTAAATCTCACCTGTGCCCTGAGGCAAACTATCCCAAATCCTGGGCCCTCAGTTGTAAAAATAAATCTAACAGCATCTACTTGGTAAGCCTGTTTTGAAGACAGTAGGATTTCTAAGGAACACAGATTAGTCAACTCAGTAAATGGCAGTAATTAGTTAGCATGCCATTCAACGCTGCCCTTGATCCCGTCACAACCTGTTTAGTGAGGAGTTTCAAGTCTGAACATATCCAGGCCTCCCCACAGAGATTTGCATCCTCCATTTCAGCTACATGTGCCTACCCGCAGTTCCCTAGACAGATTCTCTTCCGCTTTGCTTTGCTTACACTATTTCTCCCTTTACGGTGTCTCTTTCTCCAACTTCTTTCTGCCAAATACTACAAAACATAGTCTCTTGTGTCAACGTTTCTAATTGCTTTCAAGATGAACTGGAACAGCCAATTAGTAAATGTCTATTGAAATGACTTATTTCAAAAGAAACGTTATTTTACTTTTATTATTATTATTTGTGTTAATACTGCTTTTCTTACTGAAGAGCCTGTTCTGAGGGATAGCCCACTGGTCTGTATGTACAATATAAGGTCCACACATGTTTCACAATAACTCTCATTTCTGTGGCTCCTCATGGAAGATATTTTCCAGTTTTAGTTGATAGAGATGAGGAAGAGATTAGGAAACAGATGAGGACCATACAAATGTTGATGACAGGGTACAGTATGGCAGCCATTTGATTAATTTTTCTTTTGTCATGAAGTACGACTTACCTACAGGAAAGAACAAGTCTTAAGCACAAACTGAATTTTTAACACC
Organism: Bos taurus; assembly: GCF_002263795.3. Classification (NCBI taxonomy): domain Eukaryota; kingdom Metazoa; phylum Chordata; class Mammalia; order Artiodactyla; family Bovidae; genus Bos; species Bos taurus. Next base: position 38,456,515 of record NC_037346.1, on the reverse strand, counting down.
ATTCAGATCAAAATAAAGAACACAATTTGATTGCAAAAGGTATTTCTACCTTGAAATATCTGTCATCCCTTTTCTCCTTTCAAACCTCCACCCCACCCCACTGCCACCTCTGGGCCCAGTCACTTGCCTATCAGTCTCTGTCCTCTTCTTTCCCTACTGCCTGGCTCCTGGCAAACACTCAAATATTTGAGTGAACGAAAGGAATGCGCGAATATCGTTAAATGATGGAGGCCCATGGAGTGAAAGTGAGGTCCGTAGGGTTGTGCCCAAAATGCTTTGGGTAAATGATTCAATTTTGCCTACATCAGGTTCCGGAATTAGAGAGTATCTATGAGAAATCAGGGGTAAGATTTTTTTTTTTTCTCTCTCTGTAGAGTTTAAAGGGAGATTAAGAGCACAGAAAGTTTGATCCTTTAACGCGATCTCCAGCTCATTGACCAACCCACTCCCAGGCCTGTCTGGTCCTGCTTTTGCCAAACTGAGCCACGAAGCAGACACCCACCCGGCCGAGGTCCAGTCAGCCGGGAGCCATCCATCACTGTCTGGATACGGGCCAATCAGACCAACTCAGCCTTCCTGCCAGCCAATGGCCGGAAAGCCGGGGACTGCCGGCTCAGTGTAGTATAAAGAGGGGTCCAAGGGCCTGGCGGTACTACCTCTGTGTCCCTAGCTCGGTCTAGGTGTGGATAGCGTCCCCCCCTACATCTGAGCCCCGGGCCAGTGTTTCAGTGTGCGCCCTCCGGCTGGGTTACTGACGTCCCCGGTGCCAATTCACAGAAGGAAATGGGGGCGCCCTGAAGTCCCTTACCCACAAATACTCGAGACCCGCGGGGTAGCCCACGAGGGCAGAAAGGAGCCCAGGGGTTGAGAGCAGACGGCGCCCCGACCCTAGCGTGCTGCGCGCCTCAGACCGCGCTCACACGGGAGAGCGGGGGAGGCAGGGCCAGCGGAGAGAACTTCCAGACAACCAGGCCCGCGGTTCTGGCGGCTCCGCGAGGCTGCGGGCGCCGAGAAGGAGCTGGGGGTGCAGTAGGCCTGTCCGCCTCAGCCCTGGGAGAGCCAGGCCTGCAAACTTGGGAGTCCCGGACCCCCATTCTGCCGGCGCTCCCCGGACCTCCCCGATCCCCTCCCACCAACCGAGGTTCCGCGCAACCGTCTGAGCTGCCCCCTCCCCGCCGCGGGTGTGGGTCGGCTGCTTCGCTGCAGCCCCCCTCCCCAGAGTCCTTTGGCCATAAAGGGCAAGGACACCTCTCTGGTTGCCTCTCCGCATTACCACGGCCCCTCTACTTATTCCTCCTAACCCAGTGTAGTCCCTGTGTGGGCGAGGGGGTCGGACGACCCTAGGATTGGGAGCGTGGGAAAGCCGCCTCTTTTCAGCGGTCCCGGCTCTGCAGAAACTGTCGTAAACACTTTAACTTTTCAGAGCCTCGGTGTGCTTGTCAGTAAAATGGGCAAGCACCGCATAGTCCACAGTATTCGGTGAGCCAGTTTGTGTGAAGTGCCGGGCCTTCCCATTCCAGTCCCTGCACAATTGAAATTGCAGGACCCAACTGGGCGCGAAGGGTTACTAGGAAGCGAATTTGCCCCTCCGGTTCTTGCGGTCATTTAGAGGCGGTGGATGGAGCCGGACACCGGATGAAGCCGAACATTAGCCAAAGTATTTCTGGAAAATCTCTCATTTCCCGTCGCCACACTGGCCCCTGAACTCTACAGCACTTAACTGCACAGTTTTTTTTTTTTTTTTTTCTTTTTCAGGGTTGCATTATTTATTGGAATGGTTGTGTACAAAGTGTTTATAATCTGTTTGTTTATGTAACTATTATTTTCTCTAATTACAAAAGTAGGCAGGCCCATTTACAAATATCCATTGTAGAGAGTTTTTTTTATAATGTAGGACTTGCCGACACGCAGGGACTGCTTCTACTAACACCCAGGGTCTATCATTTTCAGCAGCGGCAGGCGGAAATTCATGAGCAGTGCCTGCAGCGGAGCTCGCAGGGCGGTTCCCACCCGCTGGTTGCTAGGGCACGGCCCTGCCGCTGAATTTGGAGGCTAGCGATTAACTCGCGGGAGCAGGGGTCTGTCCCACCCTGGGGGCGGAGTTAGTAGGGGGCGCGGGACTCGGAGGGAGCGCGTTCCCCGCCTTTCCCTCCAGGTGGCGCTATAGGATCGTGGATAAAGTCGCGGGACCCGGCTCCCCGCGGCGGTGGGCGCCTAGGGGCGGAGCCAAGGCGGGGCGTGAACTTGCATCTGCAGTTGGCTCTGGATCTGGGGAAACTAGCGATCCCGGGCCGAAAGTTATCGACACTCTGAGGGACTTCTGTACGCCACGCAGAAAAGGGAAAAGGGGGAGGTTCTGGAACAGGGAGAGAGAAGAGGAGTCGTGACCCCCGAAAGTCACTCGATCTTTCTCATCTGCCTATAGGATCCCTCTCCTGTACCTGCAATTCTTCTCACCCTCGGGCGCGCTAGGTGCTCTGGACACAAATGCAAGGTGGGAGCTGGGTCGGTGTCTCCTCACCCCTAATATCTGGGCCTAGCCAGGCTTGCAGCGCTCTAGTACCCAGGGTATATGCCAGCATTGGATTTCCGCGGCAACTTCCCGGGCAAGCCAAGAAAAACAGGCGTGCTGTTCCTCAGTTTGTCCAGAGGAAACCTTTACGCCCTTCCCTTCTGGAGACTGAGAATGGAAAAAGTGAGTTGAAGAATCCCAGTGCGGCCACCACGTGTAGTATCTTTTGCTCTTTTCTTCCCAAATGCACCATTTCTCCCATTGTGACTTTTTCACCCTGTCACAATCATACCTAGCCCTCCACACCACGTACAGGGCCCCAGTGTCAGTGACGCACCGCCTCACTTAAGTTAAATCGTCTCCTTTCCCTTCACCCACTTCCTCCCCAATCACACAGCCACAAAGATACACCTAGTATTGGGCATCCGGAAAATGCCACAGAGTGCAGAAGCCCTTATCAGAACACACACACACTTTCCAGGGCAAAAGAGAAAGAGACCATTGGCAGGAGACAAAAGCAGGTTTATTTGGGCTCTGGGGCCAGGGATGCCTAAGGTGTGAGTTAAGGCAACTCAGCTGGTTGTCAATGCCCAAAGGGCAGGCCAGGGGAGGGAGAAGGGGTGACTCAGTATTGAAGCCAAATCTCTGCATTTCAAGTCCCTGGCCGGAGACCTCGGGAGTCAGTTCTGGGAGGGCATGGGTTTCTAGTGTTCCCTGGGGTCTCTGTGCTTTTGCTAGGATTGGGGGAATGGTCTGGGGGCAGGAGCCTTGAATGCACAGCCTTCATTTCAGTAACGACCATTTAATTTGTTCCTTGGCAGACTGAAGAACCTGGGGAGGGCGGGGTGTGGAAGGTTGAGAGAATTACTGGGTGGAATTCAAGTACATTAAGAGTGCAGTGGCGGGTAGGGGGGATACATGTCCTGGCGATCCCCAGTCACTAGGTGGCAGCAGCTCATCTCTGCCTGCTTTAAGGGGGGCTGGGCCATCAAGACGGAAAGAGCCGCCCAAACTGGCTGCAGCCAGCAACCAGCCCAGATGGGAGCTGGCCCAGCCTGCCCTCTGTTTCCAGCATCTGCAGCCCTGGGTGTGGCAGCAGCCTTGTCTCCCCCACACCATGCCATGCAAGCTTCCACCCGCAGTGCCACGTCCAGGCAGAGGCGGGCCCAGGCCTGACACTTCCTGTGCCCAGACACCTCAGCAAACCCCTAGCTCTAGCTTTGGCTGGCAGTAAGTCCTCAACACCCCACCCCAAGCTGCTGCTGATGTGGCACAGCTGGCAAAGGGCTCCTGGGCAGGCTCTGCAGAAGGCCACCTGCACTCAGATGTGTTCACTTTCATATCCTGCTGCGAAACCACCTCAGCCCCACATTTACACAGATCCATGCAACTGTGCACACACCATGCAAACACGGTGCAGACCCCACCTATGTCCCTTAGATTGTCCCTCCAGCCATCCAGCCTCACTCCCACCGCAAGAAGGCTGATCCCACACTGTATGTCCCTTCTTCCTGCCCACTCCCCCTCCTCTCTCAGGGACAGCCTGGACCTGGAGTTCTCCTGCAGTTCTCAGTAAAGATCTACCTTTCTCCTTATTTCGTCTCCCATTCACTACCTGCACATCCCTTGGTGTTTACTCAAGAATTCCATTAAAAGTGCTATGTCTTCATTCTTTCCCCCATGGAAAACAGGATGTATGCCAAGAGCTTTCCATGCTTTAGCTCGTCTAATTTTCATAATAACTCTATAAGGAGTGTCCTGTGATTATGCGAGGCCCAGAGAGGTAGAATAACTTGCCCTAGGCCACCCAGCTTGTAGGTGGTAAGGCAGATGCGTCCTTTGGATGACTCACACCAGCGCCCCTGTTCTTATCTGCTCTGCTCATTGCCCCTTAACCTCTTTAGCCCTTAAAGTTGCCATGTGGCTGCATTCATCTCATCAGGGTAGGAGGAGGCAAGGAGAACTGGGAAGGGAGAGGCCGCGTGAGCATGAAGGGCAGGTACAGCAAAGGGCACCACACCTGGAGCCCCACACTGAATGGCATGGGCCCATCTCAGCGTTGGCCACTACAGCACGAGGTAGTTAGTGCCAGGGCAGGAAGCTCCATAAAAGCAGGATTAGTCTGGGCAGAGAGACCTGCGGGCAGACAGAATGGAGGTCAAGCCTGACAAGTAGGAAGTTTGAGCAGCCGGGAAACCAGTCAGGCCGTAGATTTGGAAACCTCAGCCCTATCCCACATGCACCATCAGATAGGACCATGCAGGGGACTGGCGGGCATGGACTTTTCCACACTCAGGGACAAGGTGCAGCCCAAACTGGTTGTGCCAGCGGTGAGAATGAGATCCCACGGTGGATTTAAGTGTCCCTTAACAACCTCAGTGTGGACCCTAAAGAGCAGGGGTGAGGGGTTAGAAGAAAACTCCTATTTGGGATCCTTTCCAGAGGCCTGAGCCCCCACACTGCTTGGGGAACAAGTGACCCAGCCATCTCCAGCGTGGGTAGCTCCTCCTGGGCTTTGACCCAACTATACCCAGCTAGGAGATAAGGTGAACTGCTGGGAAGGCATCATCATTTATTAATACCCAAGCTCCACATTACCATGGGGACCCTGGCAGCCTCCAGTGGACTGTCTCCAAGAGGTGGCCTGACACAGTCATCCCTTCCCTCCTGCATCCCTGACTTCTCTGCCTGGAGAGCCCCACTGGGTCCCCCTGGGATGCTCTGTTCTCCTCCCTCTAGCCCATCTCTGGCCAAGGTAGATGGAGAGGGCCTACCTGGGCCACACTGTGTTCCGTCAAGCCGCTGTCATCCGCCTATGGGGGAAGCAGAATCAAGGTGGTCAGGCCAGGGCAAGGGTAGCGGGTGACGAAAGACAGGTGAGAGAAAGGGGCTTGTGGGTGGTGAGCGGATGCTGTGATCAGGGGATCCAGAACTGCATGTGTGTCACTTAGGGGAAGTTCTAGAGCCCTTGGAAACCAGCATCCTCAGGGATGTCTCTGGGACACGGTGGGTGGAGAGTGTGGGGGATTAAAATGACCTTCTCATCCAGACATGAGAAGCCAAACTGGGTGGGGAGATTCCATCTCTTCCCCTCCAAGGCCAAGTTCAAGGCAAGGCAGCCACCAGGTGTCTCTGTGAGGATTTATTTATTTCCTCAGTCTGTACTTCCCCCCAGGGAGGAGGGTGAGGTATTTGTAATTGGCCAAGGGAAGAGGACAGAGATCTCTTTTACTGGCTGACATCCCTCCAAACTGCTGCTCCCCTCCAGAAGTGCATCAACCCAGTGGCTGCTTCTGCTAGAGGAGCTTGGGTTCCCTTTGCCCAGACACAGGGAAGACAGGAAGTACAGACGATGGGAAGGGGAGCCTGGAGGAGATGGGAGTAAGGGGGGATGCAGGATGACTCTTACCCTAAAATTCACTTTCTGGATCACTTGCTGGGGGTCACTTTCCAGAATCACGCTACAAAGTGAGAGAGAAATGAGGAGGAAAATCAGCCCCATGCTTTCCTTGGACTCTGCTCCCTGCTAAGCCCTTTGCTTCCCTGCCATATTCTGCAACATCCCCGCTCCAAGGTACTTGGCCCACCCATACTCCTCAAGCCAGAACTCTCCCTCACCACGGAGCCCTGATTCTCACATACTTTGTCATCACTGGGCAAACACTTGAGAGATCAGGCCAGGGTAGTCCAGTCTAGATCGATCAAGTTGTCAAAAGCAGGGGCTCAAAAAGTGAGAGCTCTACAAAGTTCACTTCACCTCTGGGATGAAAGGTTGGATTCAGAAGCAGTGAAGGAAGAGAAGCCCCCTGGGGTTCCTATCTGGTTTCACTATTATTTTCTGCCATGGGGTTGTGCTATACGTGAAAGAAAAGGAACTGCAAAATCAGAATCTACCTTCCCTTTTTTTTTAACTTCCCTTTTGACAGACCCAATTATGGAGGCATTTCTCGGCTAGTTGGCACTCTTTGATGATGCCCTGGGGGGTGTGCAGGGGGAAGAGTTGGTCACTGTGGGTGAGAAAGGGTCCACAGGAACTGAGTGACCGCTCCTCCTCACCCAGTGAGCCTCCTATAGGGCAGAAGGAAGTGAGAGACCTTCTCTCAGGCTCATCACAGGGGCACCTGTAGCCTGAAGTCCCTCACGAGAGGTCCTTTACAGCGACCATTCCAGGCCAAGGTTCAGGACCAAATGTTGCTTCCACGAATGCTTCCCTGTTTTCTAGAGGTACAGATGGGAAGCTGATAAAACTTACAATCTCCCTTGTGAAAGCCCTGCACCTCATTTTATATTTGTAACTGTGTTTCTTGAAGAAGTTCCACACCAAATTTTATATACAACTTTTATATTCCACAAAACCTGGTCTTATTTCCCTCACTGTTGGGTCCTAGCAATTAGCACAAGGCCTTGCAACAGCAGCAGCAGGCAGTCAACAGACAAAGAGGAAAGGAGGGAGGGGTGGAGGGAAGAACCCCACAGCACCCCATGTCCCGGGGCCCCTGTCCCCCAGCAATGTGCATCAGTGCCACGGGAAGAGCACAATCTCTGGAAACATGCACAAGTTTTAGATCCTGGCCCTGCCATCCCCTAGTCATGTAACCTTCGGCAAGTCACTTAAATCTCTGAGCCTCTGTTTCCTCATCCATTAAATGCATGTAATCACAGGCATGTGGATGTCTCACAGGTGATCCGTTTCCATTATCCTTTGCCCCAGAGCCAGAACTTCTTTTTCTCCCTGAATATTGCCCAATCCCCCCTTGGAAATTCACTAACCAACCTCTCATAAGAGCTCCCAGCTTCCTAAGACTATAATCTTACACCAATAAGAGGAGATAAGATTTACTGAAGGAGAACTATGAACTTCACCTGCATCACCTCATTTAATCCCACATCCTTTGAGGCAGTTTCCTTATTGTCTCCATTTCAAAGCTGGGGAAAGGAAGGAAAATAAACAGCTAGCCCAGGTCATGCATGCAGTCGATGCTAGAGTGAACCTCTAAGAGCAAGAGGTGTAGCTGCCGCAGGGCTCTGCCTGAATGAAGTCTTTCCAGGAAGGGCGGGTGTCTGTGTTGCCTGCTTCTCCTGGGCATTGGAGAGCAAACCATTCCCTCAAAACCTTGCCTGGTCAACAGTCAGCCATAGTTTGACATCAGATTACTTTCTTGTGTGCTTGACTTTGGCTAACATTGAAGTCAACTTCCATCATCATGAGTGGGCTTGGGGGATGGGATCACAGGGAATATGCTGGAGAAAGGGAGGGAGAAGCTGGCCAGAGAGCCAACAACATGCTCGGTGCAACCTAGAGCTGACGACCCTCAAGGCCACCTCCCACTGTGAAGGTTCCTGACTAGTCCCTTTTCCTCTCCCACTCCTCACCCGCCATCCACAATCTCATCCACCACCAGGAAGGCTCCGTCCATGTTCTCTAGCAACCAGCGCTTCTCCACGTTCTTCCTGAAAGAAGACACAGCTCTGGAACCTCCCTGTGGCATGGCCGGGAGGAGCCAGGTCCTTGCCTTAGTGAGGTGGACCTGCTCTCTCCAAAGACTGCCTCATTCCGCACCCTCCAGCCCCTGTCCCCCCACAAGCACAGGGAAGGAGAATGTCAAGGGGAGTGAGGGTGGCACCTGGGCAAGGGATTCCTGAGCAGAGGACAGGTCTGCTTCCTTCGGCCCCTCATGCTCAACTCTACCCACGCTGCCCCCGCCGCTTTGGGCACTGATCCTATTTCCACCCTAAAGCACTTCAGGTACTACAGCGCTATTGTAGTTACACATGTCGACTGTGAACACTTATTTTTGGTTATCCGAGTTTGATTTACCCAGGCCATGTTCACTGGAGAAGATACCAGATCACTCAAAGGGAATGGAGGGAAAATCACCCTGAGCACCAAGTCAAAAAACCTTGAGCTTGAATCTTGGTTCTGATATAAACAACCTGTAACCTCAGGCAAATCACTTAGCTTCTCCAGACTTCATCTTCTGGCCATACCATTGTTTGATCAGGTAAAGGGCAGGGGCCTTGCAGGAAGTTGCTCTGGCTCCAGATTTCATCTTGTGGAGACTTAAGGAAAAAGCAGGGAACCATCCTGCCTGTGATGTACCAAGGTCTGGGGGATGGGAGCCTTGGAGGACAGAGGACCTCACTCACCTTAGGACGTGGTTCAGGGACTCAAACAGGCAGGTGAGAACAGACATGAGCATCAGCTGGTGAGGAGTGGATATGGGAGGAGGAAAACAAGAGAGACTGAGGTTGAGAAGGCCAGAGGAAACCTCAGAACCTGACTGTTGGACAGCTGCCCCTCTCTAGGGAGGATAAGGCTGGAGCCTGGCTGCAACTTGACCTGAGAGGGTCCCTCCCCGTGTTTGAACTGGGAAGCACTGGAGTGCCTGCTGTAGGACACTGAATACATCCTTCTCCAGTGATGTATAATAGAGACAGAAGCTCCCGGCAGAGGACTCCTTCTGGTACCCAAGGAATCGGAGGGGTATCATGGATATGCATTGTTCCAGAAAGAACCATTCTGGAGGCTTCCAGTTCCCCAGAGTCTAGAAGCAGGGATACCAAGGGTGAGCCGCCCAGCTTCTACCCCAGACTCCAAGCCACTCCCCCACAGAGAGACCCTCCTTGTCTCCCCAACCTCCTGAATTCACCTCGTTCTCGTAGGATGAGCCCACCACATACAGGAAGAGGTCAATGCTGCTCTTGTAGACAATGGTCATGCCCCCGAAAAATGCAATCTCACCTAGAAGAGAAACGGGGTCTCAGTTCTGGTCACCTCTGCCTGGCCCCTTCTGCCCATCTCCAGCTCTGCACCTCTCCCCCTATTTCCTTCTTCTTCCCAAGAACACTTGCAAAGGAAATTCCAGTCCAGCCCAGTGGTTAGGACTCTGTGCTTTCATTGCCAAGGGCCGGAATTCAATCCCCAGTCTGGGAACCAAGATCTCACAAGCAGTGGCCAAACAAAAAAAGAATCCTTGCAAAGACTAGAACCCTTGGAAAGACGGGCACTAGGGACACTGCCATTGGGCTACTCTGTGTCCCTGCTCCAACCCTCTACTTCATTCCTAGCACCTGACTGCCTCACTCTGAGAAGTCAACAAACCTGGTTTAAGGCTGACCTTTCACCCACATGTGCAATGCCTCTGACCCCCAGGCTGGCGGTGGCCTCTTCCACTGAGAGGACTCCAGGCATGCCAGAAGCAGGTAGGTGGGAGCAGATGGCGGTAGGGGGTGGGTGTGTGTGTGTGCTGGTGATGGGGAGGAGGGTGAAGGTTCACCAGAAGGGAAAAGGGAACAGCTGGGAAGGGGAGGAAAAAGCACCTCTGAAGAAAAGTGAATGGCCTGTGGGCACGTGAGGCCGACAGGGACAGCTGCGTCCAGGCGGAGATGACGGTGTGCATCTGAGGGTTCTGTGCAAGGAAGAGGAGGACACTTACTGTCAGTTCGGCTGGTCTTGTTGAAGACGTTTTTCTCGAAGGCCATCTGCTCTTTCATGGAGGGGAATGTGTCATCATAATACTAGGAGGAAAGGAAGGAGAAAAAGTGACAGCCGTTCCACAGGATCTGGCTCCTCCCTGGATGGGTGGCAGGGTGCTGGCCAAGTGGGACTCTGCTGCCATGCCCCCTCTCCTCTTGACTGCCCTCTACGCCTGTCTGCTATTTCCCCCTAAACACAAATTCTGAGCAAAGAAAGTCATAAAAAGTAGAGGAATTTTGAGGCCTGCTTTTGGAGTCCTGTCCTGATTTCTTGGAGGCCTTTGTGCATTCAGCAGATGGCTGGGGCGGTCACTAGGCCACATTGTTTCTACACTAACCTGAGTCTACAGGAAAGAAGGCAGAGCCAGGGGCTCTTTACCACAATAATATCATAACAGCTATTTTATTATCCACATTATATGGATGGGGTAACTTCCCTGACACCTCACAGTTTAAGGGACAGAGCTGGGATGCAATGCCAGTGATGGTCTGACTTCAGACAGGATTATGGTGAAGATCCCCTGAGAAGGAAATGGCAACCCACTCCAGTATTCTTGCTTGGGAAATCCCATGGACAGAGGAGCCTGGTGGCTACAGTCGCAAGAGTTGACATGACTTAGCAACTAAACAACAATGACAACTATGGTGAAGATGAACTCTCTAAGGGAGAGTTCCTGGCACACACTGCCTAACGAAATCAATGTTGTTTTGTTGGGTTTGATAAGACTCTCTCTCTGACTCAGTTCCTGCATTTGCACATGGATGTGATCTGCCAGGAGGAGGCCCTGGAACCTCTGGTTGCTGAGCTACCTCTGACCATCTGCTAGGGCAAGGGACGGTCAGCTCAGCTTCCATTTTATGAATGTAGATTTTGCCATCTAGTGCCCCATCTGCAGGCAAATTAGTGGTCTCCCTGCCAGCCACTGTTGTGGTCAACAGGCTCACTGCAATGTCATGAAGACAAAAAGTTTCAGCCTAAACAATCTAAAAAGTCTACATTGCATTTCATAGCTAGTTTAGGTGTCACAGCCCCACTATAGTTAATTGTGTTGATGGTAGGTATTTATTTTTGGATCATTCTAGTTTGGTTTGTCCTGGCCATGATCACTAGCATATTTACCAGATAACTGAATAGTTGGTGCAGAGAAAATCATCCTCCTGAGCTTCAAGTCAAAATAGCCGAGTTTGGATCCCTCGCTCTGATATTAGTACCTGTGACTCCAGGCAACTCTAGCTTTTCTAGACTACCTTTTCCTCATTTATGAAACAGTTGGATTAAAATCTGGGCTATAAAATCCTATCTGTTCTAAATCCTTAGTGTTTACCAAGCTGTAAAAGCAAAGCAGAGGGTACTTGTTCAGAATTGGGGGACCAGGAATCCAGGGTCCCAGGCCAGTGTAAAGGACGGTGAGAAGACATTCTGGGGAACATGAGTAGAAACAGAACAGACAGCCCCTCCCCGCTTTGGGAGCCAGCAGTCTGACAAGGCAGGAGGATGGACAGGATGACCTTTGGAGGGGTCTCAGCTGGGCTGCTCTGTGTTGCAGAGCCCACAGTGGGGTCTCTCCTGCCAGGTGAGTCAGCTGGGTGGGGACTTCTGGACTTGGGCCTGTGGCACAGTGTCTTCAGGGGCCCTCCGGTGAGGGTGGGAGGTTACCTTGGCCAGCAGGCGGTGTCCGTCATTATCTAGGATGAAAACGGCCTTGATAGTGTAGAGGGAAGGTTCCTGCAACTGACACGGGGGAGAGCTTTGTTGGCCCCTAAGCCAGCGCAGACCCGTGTCATTGGCTCTACGGGATCTGCTGATCCCAGGAGTCCATCCTCAGGCCAGCGACCCCAGCCCCAAAAGTCCACAGCTGGTTCCGGCCCAACCCTATGCCACATGGACCACTCCGGTTCCCGCTCCCTTCCCAGGCAGATATCCCACTGCAGGCCCCGGGTGGGCGCTGTGCCCATTGGGTGCAGAAGGTCCGTCCGGGCCCAAGTTCTGTCATGCACTGACTGCTCCAGAGCCCGAGTCGGAGTGTATCACAGAACCTGGGCCGGGAGGACAGCGGCGCCGAGCTCCTCCAGCGGCCCCCGGCGCCCTGGCCCGTCGGGCTCCAGAAGCACACACGTCAGCCCGCCGCCGGGGCGGCCCCGCGCTCCCTAGCCCTCCGGGAGAGACGCAATCCAGCCCGGCCGAGTCGTCCCCCGCCCGCTCCGACAGCTCCAGAACTTCGCCCACGCGGACGCCGCACCGGCCTCCTCCCGAGTCAGCGCGGAGGAACTTTTCTGCCGCGCGGGCGCCGCCCCTCCCAGGCCAGTCCCGGCGGCACCAAGTTCCCCGGCGCCCGACCCGTGAGCTGGCGCCCCCCGGCCCCCGGCGCCGCCCGCTCCGTACCCGCAGCCCCGCGGGCTCCCCAGCTCGGGCGGGCGGCGCCGGGCCCCCAGTCGGGGCGGCCGCGGCCCCCTCCCCCGGGTGCGGACGTGGCCAGGCCTCTGGCCGCTGCATTCCGCTCGCTGCCTCGCGCTGACAGCGCCGCCCCGCCCCGCCCCGCGCCCCCCGGGCCGCCGCCGCTCCTCCCCAGCGGCCGCCGGCCTCGCGCCCGCCCCTCTCAGCCCCTCCGCGCGTGTCCTTCCTTTCCCCGAGGCCCTTCCCTCCTCGCCCTCCCTCCTCTCCCTTCCCGCCCTCTCCGCCCTGCGCTCACACCCCAGCTCTCCTCCCCCTGGCTCTCCTTCCCCTCGCCCCCCTCGGCCCCTCAAAGCCCAGAGCTCCTGGCATCCTCAGTTTCTCCCGACCGGCCCCCTTTCCCTCTCCTGCCTTCTCTCTGGCTTGTGGGTTTGGTTTGCACCGACGTCCACAGGCTGCCCTGAGGCCGTCAGAAAGCACAGGCAAAGTCCAGTTTGTCTCTGGACTCCTGGTAGGTACCGTTGGCACAAACACATCAGGTCATCCTTTGGACTTCAGAGACAGGTCCTAGCAGCGGGAGCAGATGAGGACAGCTCTAGAGAGACCCCTCTATGCAGTAGAGTTTCTCCCATGCCTCTCCCGCCACTTGGGGAAGGGGGTCATGGCGCCCGGACACCTCTGCAGACACGGACACAATCTGAAACGAGACAGATACCCAGCAGTTCAAATGTTCCACCTGTGAATGGCATCAGGCTTTGCCATGCTTTGGTTCCTTTGGCCTAGGTATACTAGGTGGTTTAATCACTATGTTGTGTCCGACTCCTTCAAACCCAAAGACTGTAGACCCCCATGCTCCTCTGTCCATCAAGTTTTGCAGGCAAGAATACGGAAGTGGGTTGTCATTTCCTTCTCCAGGATCTTCCCAACCCAGGGATTGAACTCTTATCTCCTGCATCGGAAGCATATTCTTTATCCCTGAGCCACTGCTGCTGCTGCTGCTCCTGCTAAGTCGCTTCAGTCTTATCCAACTCTGTGCGACCCCATAGATGGCAGCCCACTAGGCTGCTCTGTCCCTGGGATTCTCCAGGCAAGAATACTGGAGTGGGTTGCCATTTCCTTCTTCAATGCATGAAAGTGACAAGTGAAAGTGAAATCGCTCAGTCGTGCCGGACTCCTAGCGACCCCATGGACTGCAGCCTACCAGGCTTCTCTGTCCATGGGAGTCTCCAGGCGAAGAGTACTGGAGTGGGTCACCATTGCCTTCTCTGCCTAAGCCACTAGGGAAACCCATTAAGTATACTAGAGGACTTTAGCTTCAGAATCCTCAAGGCTAGTGGGAAATTAACAGTACTTCAATGGCACCCCACTCCAGTACTCTTGCCTGGAAAATCCCATGGAGGAGGAGCCTGGAAGGCTGCAGTCCATGGGGTTGCTGAGGGTCGGACAGGACTGAGCGACTTCACTTTGACTTTTCACTTTCATGCATTGGAGAAGGAAATGGCAGCCCACTCCAGTGTTCTTGCCTGAAGAATCCCAGGGACGGGGGAGCCTGGTGGGCTGCCGTCTATGTGGTCGAAGAGTCAGACACGACTGAAGTGACTTAGCAGTAGCAGCAGCAGGCATTTACCCATCACTATAGTCAAAATTCTCCAGGTCAGGCTTCAACAGTATGTGAACCATGAAATTCCAGATGTTCAAGCTGGATTTAGAAAAAGCAAAGGAACCAGAGATCAAATTGCCAACATCTGTTGGATCAGCGAAAAAGCAAGAGAGTTCCAGAAAACATATACTTCTGCTTTATTGATTATGCCAAAGCCTTTGACTGTGTGTGTGTGATCACAACGAACTGTGGAAAATTCTTAAAGAGATGGGAATACCAGACCACCTGACCTTCCTCCTGAGAAATCTGTATGCAGGTCAAGAAGCAACAGTTAGAACTGGACATGGAACAATAGACTGGTTCCAAATTGGGAAAGGAGTACGTTAAGGCTGTATATTGTCACCCTGCTTATTTAACTTATATGCAGAGTACATCATGAGAAATGCTGGACTGGATGAAGCACAAGCTGGAATCAAAATTGCCAGGAGAAGTATCAATAACCTCAAATATGCAGATAACACTACCACTTACGGCAGAAAGCAAAAAAGAACTAAAGAGCATCTTGATGAAAGTGAAAGAGGAGAGGGGAAAGGTGGCTTAAAACTCAACATTCAGAAAACTAAGATCATGGCATCTGGTCCCATCCCTTCACATAGATGGGGAAACAATGGAGACAGTGACAGACTATTTTCTTGAGCTCCAAAATCACTGCAGATGGTGACTGCAGCCATGAAATTAGAAGAAGCTTGCTCCTTGGAAGAAAAGCTATGACCAACCTAGACAGCATACTGAAAAGCAGAAACACTACTTCGCCGACAAAGGTCTGTCTAGTCAAGGCTATGGGTTTTCCAGTAGTCATGTATGGATGTGAGAGTTGGACTATAAAGAAAGCTGAGTGCTAAAGAATTGATGCATTTGAACTGTGGTGTTGGAGAAGACTATTGAGAGTCCCTTGGACAGCAAGGAGATCCGACCAGTCCATCCTAAAGGAAATCAGTCCTGAATATTCATTGGAAGGACTGATGCTGAAGCTGAAACTCCAATATTTGGCCACCTGATGTGAAGAGCTGACTCATTTGAAAAGACCCTGATGCTGGGAAAGATCAAAGGTGGGAGGAGAAGGGCACGACAGAGGATGAGATGGTTGGATGGTATCACCTACTCAATGGACGTGTGTTTGAGTAAACTCCAGGAGTTGATGATGGACAGGGAGGCGTGTTGTGCTGCAGTCCACGGGGTCACAAGAGTCGGACACGACTGAGCACCTGAACTGAACTGATAGGCATGCATTTTACAGTTAAACTCTTTAAGGTACATTATATAACTTACACCTATGAGGTTGGTGTTCTCACCCCCATTTTAAGGAAGGGAAACTCAGAGTTTGTGTGATCTTTCAAGATCCTTTAGTTAATCAATAGTTGAGTGGAGGTGGAACCCAGGTTTCAGACCAAGAATTTCTTCTCCACTCTTCCCTTCAGGTCGTCTTATGTTGGGTACCACATTCACTTATCCCCTGTGACTGGGGAATGAGGGTTTCCTCTGCTGAATAGTATCAAGCTATCTCATTTATCTCAGCTTCAATGTCATCACCAAAAGGCCCTAACAACCACCAACTCTAACTTGATAGGTCTTTGCTGTTCCTTTGGGTCTCAGCACCCTACTTCTGTTGTACTTAATTTCTAAATACCATTTTTACTAATTTGTTTACAAACAAATGTGTGGTCCTTCTCTGTACCACGTGTTATGTCCTACAGAAATAATGTGCCTGTGGAATCTCTGGTGCCCCAAACAGGGCCTGGCACATGGCAGGTTCAATGGAACGATATTTTATGTGCTGCACAAGTATTTATTGAGTGTTTACCATGTGCCAGTTGCTTTTTTAGTCACTGGGATGCAATAACAGCCAAAGTAAACAAAATCTTTGCTCTCATGGAGCTTATTCAAGTATTTGTGTGCATGCATTTTTGTGCAATACCCACAGTACACAGATACATGAATAAAATAGTAATGTTTGAATTGGTGATAAGCACCGTGTGAAAAAAGGGGCTTCCCAGGTGGCGATACCCACCTGCCAATACAGGAGATGTTTAAGAGATGCAGGTTCGATCCCTGGCAGGGAGATCCCCTGGAGAACATGGCAACCCACTCCAATATTCTTGCCCGGAGAATTCTCATGGACAGAGGAACTTGGTGGGGTGCAGTCCATAGGGTCACAAAGAGTCGGACATGACTGAAGTTACTTAGCATGCGTGCATACTATGAAGAAAAATTGATCTGGAAAGGGTATCAGGAATGTTAGGGGTTGGGGAGAGGCGGGGAAATTGCCATTTTTCATTAGGGTCATTTGAGAAAGCCTTCAAGGTGACATTTGAGCAAAGAGCTGAAGGAAATGAGGGGAAAAGCCACACAGACATCCGTGGAAACATCTACTGAATGTCTTTTTATGATGATGTAGAAGGCATATCCAGATCTTCCTGCAGGCTACCAGACTTATAATAATGAACATTAATCAGTGCTATTTGGTATAATGGCGGAAAAGACAGTATTTTGTTTGGATTCCAGATCATCAGACGTTATGTCAATGATCATGCCAGCTCAATATGTTATTAAAAATCCTGATTTGATTATTTCCATGCTTTAATATTCTGTGACCTAGTCCATTATTAGTTCATGTTTACAAAGACAGCATCCAAAAGCCTCCGGGGCATTTTCTAGCCTCTGTATAGCGGATGGTACCCAAAGTGGGAGAGGGTAAGCTTGCAGGAGAGGAGATCTAGGAAGATCTAGGAAGACTGGGGACTTAGCAGGTGTGGCTTCCGGTAGAGAAGAGGGAGGAGTCAGTTACAGGAGACTAGCTGAGAGGACAGAGGGGCTGGGGATGAGAGAGGAGGCCAGGGAGAGAAGCTTAGGAACCACAAAGTCCTCAGCATCACCACCTGGGCTGCTATTGTTAACATCATCTGGACTGCTTTACTGCTTAAGTGCCCTGGGAAATAAGTAAATCCAGAGCGCTCAAATAGAACTTTTCAAGGAAGAGATTTCTGCCAACGATGACTCTTCAGTAAACTCCCTCAAGAGAGAACCTAGGACTCCTTTCCTTCCTCTGATCCCTTTCCCTCCTCAGGGCCCCTCCATCCTGGGGCACCCGTTTAATGGGGGTTCTGTGTAAACATACAAGTTCAGTGTGAATGGTGTTGGGACAATGGCCCCCACAGAACATCACCCCATGAGGACTTTAGTGTAAGGCTGACAGTACTTGGGAAGCATGTGAATGCAACAGAAAAGTTGCTGGAGAGCCTTCTCGGAAAGAAGAAGCCAGAGCTGGGTTCAAAAAGAAAGCAGCTTGCTGTTTCCCGGCTTTCTCCTGCCTTGGGGGTGCGGGGAACAGGTTGTGCTAGGAGGAGGTGCTGCGCGCATCTCTAAGCTGCTGAGGTCAGGGGAGAAGCTGGACTCAGAACTGGTCGTGAAAATACACACACACATGTCCCTGCCCTCTGGAGTCTCTAGGAGGCTAGTGATTCAAATAGGTTTCCCTCTGGGCCTTGGTTGTATCTTGGAGGTAAGACCATTCCATTTCCTCTGACTCACCCTCCTGCTGCCGCATTTCAGTGCTGTCTGTCCTAGGATTTCAGCATCTGTTCTTGTGTGACAAGAAGAAACAGCTCCCTTGGGTAACAGCCTCTCTCTCTCCTTCCTGCTATAATGTCAAGAGGGGGAGGTGTGTGTGCAATGTGAGGTGTGGTTGTATGTGCTTGTGGCATCCTCCAGAGAAAAAACGAAAGCTTCCATCCTTTTTCTACAGGACGAATTTCCAGTTGACCATCTAAGGACAGCTCTCATGTCTTCGACGTTTGGTTTTCTCTGGGATAACCAGGCTGTGAGGTGGGTTGGAGAAAGAGTTGGGCAAAAAAGGTACCTCACCCTTAGCTCTACCCGTGCATGAGTGGCTTTATACACAGGATCAGATTTTCAAACTTGGTGAATATGTATATTATCTCCATTTCATCTCAGAGGGCCCAACTAGTAAGTTTTTGAACGCAACCGAGTCTAAAACACCCACTTTTCCCATATCACAATAACACCTCGCTGACTGTGACATGCCACACTGAGAGCTACGCAAACAGAATTACCCAACACTGTTTGGGACAACATGGTGAGACATACAAGGACCACTGAACTCAGCTTCATAAAATGTTAGACCAAGATGTGAATGATCAGTGAAGCATTTTCATTGGATAGGTCCAGGACAAGAGCATGTTAGGACTGAGAAAGAACACATCCTAAAGTCAGGTGGTGATTCTAGTCTGTGCCCATGATTAGCACTGCTGTTCTTTTTTACTCAACATGGATTCTTGCTCCAAGCTAGTGATTCTCTACTCTGGCTGCACATAAGAATCACCTAAGGAGCTTTTACAGAATCCTGATGCCCAGGGCTGCTCTGGGAGGCTCTGATTTAATTGGTTGGGGGTGGGACCTGGGCACTGATAATTTTTACAAGCTCCCCAGGTGATTCTAATGTGCAGCCAGGGTTGAGAAGCAATATTCTAAGACAGCAGTGGGAGGGGTACACAGGGAAGAGACCGGCTTGTAGAACCTCTTTTGATGGTTTAATGGTAACAAGCTTGCTAATGATGTTTACCATGTAAGAAAGGGGGCCAGATGTCTGGATTAGCTGGAGAACTAATTGATTTCCTTGCAAAACAGGGTAACATTTAGTGTTGACAGGGTGTAATCCTAGAATCTCTCAAAAGGGCTGTAAGAAAATCTCAGGATTCCCCTGGATTAGTTGGAAGTTGGGGGGGTGGTGGTGAAAAATATTTATATAGGTTAACAACATTTAAAAACATTTTTAAAGAAAGGAAACCACAAGAGAGCAGAAAGATTTGAGTTTCCCCTTTGGGGAAAAAGCAATTCCTGCTATTCCAGAAGAACTAGAGCCGCAGCCAGTCTGCCCTCCCACGTGCCCTTCTCCCAGGGTTTCTTGGCAGAAGCCATCATGGCAGGATGACTGGAGGATGCCTGCACGGTAGAGCTTTCCCCAGGGAGGAAGGTGGGTCAACACAGATATCACTGGGGCAGGAGGGATATCCAGGCATAGCTGGCTTTTTGTATGACCCCGAATTCTTGTGCATTAGAACTAACTAGCTTCCTGGCTTCCCACTGCCTTCTCTCCTGAGCAGCCTGGATTGAGTCTCCTCAGCAGGGCCTGGTTCGACTGGTGGCTCTCAGCCTCTCCCTCAGGGAGTGAGTGCATGCGCTCACTTTTTCCAGTGGGCTTCTCGGTCTGATTTAATGGATATACCAGGACTGATGACACATCGGCACGGGATCTTTCTTTTGCTTCTTGGGTAACTGTCCTGTTAACAGCTGTTTCAGGCAGAGAAAGCGGGGGGGGGGGGGGGGGGGGGGGGGGGGGGGGCGGGGATGTGGGGGAGAGGGAGGCTTCCTGGGTGAAGAAGGATACACCCTGGATTTTACAAGGTTAATGAGTGGGTTCTGGGAAGGAGGTTTGCACCTGCTCAGACTTGATCTGAAACTCTATAGACAGAGTGGAAGACAAGACAGTCTTTCAATCTCCACTTCCTACATAGAGTACTATTAAATATCCTGGGCGCCCACACCCTGCCAGGCCTCACCACCGGCTGCTGACAGTGTCTCTACATCTCGATTCTCATTAGCCCTTGCAGTGGGCCAGCAATTCTTTCCTTTTTTTCTTCCCACCTTTTCAGTAACCGCTAAGCAGAAAACTTTTTCTGACTATCCCTAGTCACTCTTTAACCAGCAAAACAGTTCCCAATTCAGCTCTCTCCCACTTTACGCTCAAATAATTATTATACACATTTAAACATAGTACTTGAAGCTGGGAGGGAAAAGAGAATGAACAGGATAGTGTGGGCAAAACAAAAGACCTCTCCACACCTCTCCCCACCCCTTCTCTAAGGATGAACAGGGAGCCCCTCCTATCCTCAGTGCCTGCACCTCTCTCCAGACCCAAGACCCCAGAAAGGAGAGAAAGGAAAGGAGACAATGGGTAAGAGGGCAAAACCTGTGAGTGATTAAAAAGTGACCAAGTGAATTAAGGCTTCCACAGTGATGTGAGAATATCACATGTGATGTGCCTGGTGTAGCTTTCCCACCCACAGCTGCCATTTCAATAAACATTTATCTTGATTTCATGTTACTCTTACATGTACTAATGACCTTATTTTTCATCCCAGACACCTGGTACCCTACTGTGCAGCTCAAAAGAAACTTGGAAAATACAGACTGTCCAACACATTCAGTTCTGTTGGTGCTAAGGTTCCCTGACTCCCCCTAGATAAAAGATTGCTCAGTTGTCTTCTCAGAACTGTGTCAAGGTTTAAATTTGTTCTCTATTTGCTATGTCAAACAGATGGCCACACTTCATATGCAGTCCCTCCTATCTTCTCAAAATAGTCTTGTATTTAAGCCCAGTAACTTTAGTCTAGCCTTGGTATCTTCTAATACTTTGGTTTTAAAATATTTTCTTCTCAACCAACCCCCTTGATATATTTTTAGAGTTCCTGGTTTCACCTTAATTTCTCCTTCATTTTTATCCAATATTGGTCTTATTCAGGGGCTGAATGGTCATCCACTTTCTTGATAATATGCCATATCCTCCAAAACCACACCTGCTCCATGGATTAATTTCTGTTTTTAACAAGAACTTTCAATCACAGGGCTGCTTGAGTTCCCCTTCAATTATTCAGGAAGGCTTTTTTTTTTTCAGATTTTATTTATTTATTTATAGCTACCCTGTGGGCTTGTGGGATCTCAGTTCCCTATCAGGTCACTGCAGTGAAAGCCCCTCTCACTAACCACTAGACCCTTGAGGAACTCCTATCAAGTATTTATTGAGTGTCTACTATTGCAGGCACAGTTCTAGGCTTTGAAGATTCAACCGTTAATGCACAAAATTCTAGTCCTCAATGGAGTTCATATTTTAGCATTTTCTGGAAGACAGAGAAGAAAAAAAACATGTGCTCTCTGAATCCATCTTTGAAATGGGTAGCTCAATAGTTTTCAGAGAATTCAATGGTTATACGTCTGTATAGTGAAAATGATTTATAATCTGTGAACCATCCCAGATTTAGCTGCCTAACTCCAAACATGTGATGGACTCGACCTCATCAAATGAGTTATCAGTTGGCCTTGTCCTTCGTTGTACAAGGACCAATGACTTGCCCACTAGATTAGCAGGATCTTCTAGGGAGTTAAGAATTTGAGTCGAATCCTCTTTGTCCCACAGCTAGGAACAACGTGCTACGAACTCCAACTCAGTGCTTGTCCAAAAGGGGTTTTCGCACTATGGGTCGTTTACTAAACGGGCGAGGTTATCACGCTGCCACTCCAGGGTAAGTGAATTAGAAACTCTGGTGTGATGCCTCAAAATATGCAAACTTAAAAACTCCCCAAGGTGATGCTGGAGTAAACCAACGTTCGAAAATCAAAAATGCTGGTTAGAAGAGATTGGAGAACACTAGAAACTGAGGAGTTTCTGAAAAACAAAACTAACCTGCGTGGGAAGTTAGGCGGGGGAAGAGCAGAGAGAGGAGAAGGTGTTTGTATCGTGACGAAAATCACCCATGATGCCACATCGCTCATATCCCCAACGTCCCAACACTGTAGTGGCAACCCGTCCACACGACTTGCACACGACATGGGGCACTGCGATCCCTGACTGGCAAAGGGCCCAGTGCCAGGCCCGCATGGAGCGGAAGCTGGGAGAGCGGTTTCCGCTACCAGCACCCAAGATGGCGGCACGAGCGTCCACAGCACGCGAAACACATGCTCTGTGCCCTACCTCGGCCTCTCAGGTCTCACTGGACTTTTGCAAGTCACCGTGGGAACCCTCAATGGGGGGATTCCGCGCTCCGGCGGTGATAACCACCTCCCATTCCCAGCCCTAAGCCCTTATACCCGTCAAAGAATGCACTGGAAGCGCTCAGCCTGTTTACTTCACTCCATGCCCAGGCTGTAATACCGCCTGCGGCCGAAGCACGGCCGAGGGGTCCCAAACACCGGGCGCTGTGGCCTTCGCCCCACTTATTGGTGGGCCCACGCCGCGGGGCGGGCTTACATGCCTATTGGGCCATGCACCATGTCAGTCTTGAGAAACCGGTAAAGGGAGAAGGAGGCATACTCAGTTATTGGGCTCTCTTTACTATCAGTCAAAGCGACATCCGGCGACGGCCACGATCTCGGCTCTTTGATTGGAGAAACGTATTCTCGGGGAGGACGCGGAGGGCGGGCTTCCGAGTGAGGTGGAAGGAGGGGGCGGGGAGGGAAGCGGAGGCTGGCGAGATCTAGGCCGGCCGGCGGTGGCGGCTGCAAGGCCTGGACTCGGGCTGAGAGCTTGCTGTGGTGGCAGCGGCGGACGCCGAGCTCAGCAGCGGGTATCAAGCACATTTCTTTCCCTAACGGGAGGGGCGCAGCCCCGCGGGACCGAGGCTTACAGAGTGAAGGGCGGCGGGGTGGAGCTCAGGGGCAGGAGGCGGGAGCGGGCGGCCGAGCGGGGTTTGCCTCGGGGCCGGGCCCTGGGCCTGGCAGGGAGGGGCCGAAAGGCCGTGGAGAATTCCAGCTCCCGGGTGGGTTGGACTGGGGAGGGCTGAGGGCCTGAGAAGGCGTGGTGTTAAGCCCTTGCTTGGGAGCGGGGTGGGGCCATAGGGGCGGAGGGCGGGGTGGGGTTTGGCCGTCCCGGTGGGTCAAGGCCAGGAAAGTAGCACTTGTTCGCTGCTGCCCAGAAGGCTAGAAGCCGAGGCGCCAGGAGCGGCATGGCGACTTGGTCCCAGCCGGACTCGGGTATCCGGGGGCAGGGTGGGACCGGGCTCAGACCTGGCATTACTCGATCTTTAAGGGATGTTGTCCTGTTTCTGGAACTTAATTGCTCTTGGGAGGTTTTTAGTAGTAAATTGCGTGAGAACTGGAGGGTAGTGTAAGCAGGAATTCTGGGTCGCAGTTATGTTTACTCTAACCAGATAAGGGGTGTGTGTGTGTTTGTCTTTTTCCCTTTAGGATGAAGTTGGTAGGTGGGTCATAGCCTTGGAGATCAGAGGGCTATGTCTTGGTTTATAAGGTTAATGGAAGCTCAAAAGTAGAAACGAGAACTGAAAGCCAGGTTTACTCCCTCCCCACTTGGCTGTCTGGGTTGAAGAGTTGGCCGTATCCTTCTAATTTGGATCAGAAGGTCACATGAATGAAAATAAAACATGCGTATTCAAACTCTGGACAGAATAATCCTGTCACAGGCCCCTTCCCATCCCGCCAGGACCCCCACTTTTTTTTTTATGTGAAAGTAATAGGAAAGAAATCAGATTTTAAAGCTGGGAAACAAAAGGTGTTATTCTTTTCTGTGGTGTTGTCCTTTCACACTCCCACGCATTCTCTTAACTTGAAGGGACAAGAATTATAGGCAGTTTTATTCTGAGAGATGGGAAACAAACTTTATGTTAAGATAGGAAATGGACTTCTGATGCTAAAAATAGAAGCTGGGTAGTGTGTAATGGGGTGGGGGAGGGTTGGTAAATCAGATAACATGTAAAATATTTTGGATGCCCTGGGCATTATCTGCTTATCCAAAATGAGCTACCTTTTAGAGCATCACAAAATTAATATCCAGATATTGAGATCCCTTGTGAGCAGTACCTTCCTTTCATAGTTGTTCTATTTGTACAGGATTTTGTGGTTTTTCTGGGAGTATAACTGGATTTATTTTTTAATAAAGAGATAAAAGTGGCCTTTTAATATGTTTCCTACCTTCTGCCTTGAACCTGGTATGAAAATTATAGAACCTTATCCCGTTGCTTTTGTGATTCCTGTTTCAGGTTTCTCTGGAAACCCCCCTGGTAAGCGTGGAGGAGGCGGGACACTCTGACCCAAGACAAAAGGCCTGTAGCTCCAGCCAAAGAAAATAAACCTTAGGAAGGAGAAGGAGGGAAAAAAAAAAAAAAATCATCAGCTGTTTGTGAGAACAGCCTGCGGTGGAATCTGCAGAATCTACAGAGAGGACAACTAATGTGAGTGAGGAAGTGACTGTATGTGGACTGTGGAGACAGTAAGTCACGTGGGCCTCGAGGACCTGGACTGGGTTAGCAACAGTTGTACTTTCAGAGGTGAGGTGTCAAGAAGGGAAAAGTGAATGTGGTCTGGAGTGTGGCCTTGGTTCCAAGGGGCGTGTTTTCCTCTGAGGCCATCAGGGAGCTCAGCCCCTGTGTTCTGCCAGGGTGGGGTACAGGGTTTGGCACTGAGGAGGGTGACTTGCTGGCTGGAGCAGCAGAGCAGTGGCCTTGATCTGTCTTTCAGAAGATTTAAAAACCAAAAAACATAAACATTCTGGTCCTTCAGCAATGCTTTCTCTGAAGAAATACTTAACGGAAGGACTCCTCCAGTTCACCATTCTGCTCAGTTTGATTGGGGTGCGGGTGGACGTGGATACTTACCTGACCTCACAGCTACCCCCGCTTCGGGAGATCATCCTGGGGCCCAGTTCTGCCTATACTCAGACCCAGTTCCACAACCTGAGGAATACCTTGGATGGCTATGGTATCCACCCCAAGAGCATAGACCTGGACAATTACTTCACTGCCCGGCGACTCCTCAATCAGGTGAGGGCCCTGGACAGGTTCCAGGTGCCAACTACTGAGGTTAACGCCTGGCTGGTCCACCGGGATCCAGAGGGGTCTGTCTCTGGCAGCCAGCCCAGCTCAGGCCTCGCCCTCGAGAGTTCCAGTGGTCTCCAGGATGTGACAGGCCCAGACAACGGGGTGCGAGAAAGTGAGACGGAGCAGGGATTCAGTGAAGATCTGGAGGATTTGGGAGCTGTAGCCCCTCCAGTCAGTGGAGACTTAACCAAAGAGGTTAGTGGCGATGTGGAGGGGTGGTGGGAAGGGTCTGGGGTTGGGGGGTGGGATGGGCTGGTCCTGAAAGAGTATGGTTGTTGTACTAAGCCCTGTAAAGAACCAGAGAGGTTCCAAGGAGTCTCGGGCATTGTTCTTGGTTAGGAATGGGCTGGACTGTCTGACTAGAATCGACCTACCTCTAAATGTACTGTCAGGGCAGTGGGAGGTTCCTAGAACATGCCTGTGTGTTTACTGCTTGGATTTCAACATGAGTCCTAGAGGCCTGGGGTGGGGGAGGGAGTCATGTTGTGATGGGCTTTGATGCGCTGTATATCTGTTGCTAAGACACAGATATTTTGTGGACTGTTGCCTTGTACCTCCCCCCACAGCAAAACACACATACATATCCTAAAGTTCTTCTCCTTTGTGGTCAGGCGTGTTGTTGTTGTAAGGTCCTGATAAGTCGGCTCTCCTGGGCCTGAGCCAGGGGGTAGATTTAGATAGTTATTCTTGGCCAGGAGAGGGCCAGGCTCCCATTCTTTGCTAAAGGCCCACTGCAGGGAGTAGGGACGGGAGGGCTGGAAGCTAGAAGAGAAACTGTGTTCTGCTGCTGAAGTCAGCTTGCTTTGAACTGTCAGAGATCTGAACTCCTGACGAGTGGCTGACATTCTGTTCTGGAAAGAAGGTGATGCAGTTGCCTTTAAGAGTGTGAAATGGCTTCTGTTGCCCCTGCTCCACCAGTGTGATAAGATGGCTTTGAACTCTGCTTTTGACCCTGTCTTGCCATGCAGTCTTAAGGAGCTTGGAAAAAGGTCTGCTTTGCTTGCCTGGCTGTTAGGGAAAGAGGGATTGCACTGGGCTGGGTTTTCCAGGGCTGAGTCTTGAAGCAAGGGTGCATGGGGGGAGTGTTTGGGAAGAAGAGGGTGTGGAGATACGTTGAAACTTTATAGAAGCTGTAGAACTTGGCTGTCTACCAATCAGACCAGGTTTTGCCTCCCATCCTGCCTTCAAGTCTGTTCTTGAGTTCAGTTTTCTGAATGTTAGTGACTGTCAAATCATGTAGTGGTGTCAAATCATGTGGCTTCCTCTGGGCCCGTGGTCCTCAACTGGGGATGATTTTGTGGTATCAGGGGACATGTGACAGTGTCTAGAAACAGATTTGGTTGTCACAACTGGAAAAGGTGTAATTGGGATCTAGTGGGGAGAGGCATGGGATACTGCTGAATTTCCTAAAAAGCATAGGACAGCCCCTAAATAACAGATTGACCTGGCCCCAAATGTCCATGGTGTCAGGGTTGCTCTGTGCTTAGCTGGCTCAAACTAGCTCTCCTTTGAGGGAGACTAGAGTTATCTGAGCCAGGGGGCTGTGAGCACTCCTTGCCTTGCGGTGCCTCTTGCTGAGATTCTTCCAGTGCCACCTCTCTTCTGCTTGCTCTGTTCTTTTCCTTCAAATGGGCTCCAGTCTGGCACAGTGATCTAAAGAAGTGTGCCTCCCAGCCTCCTGTTCCATCCTCCCACCCCATGGTAGCTCCTCAAGGGTTGGGTATAACTGGGCTTGGGAACTCTGCTCCTGGGAACCCTGCAGGCATAGCTTCATTCCTCTTCCTGCAGGAAGCTCTCCTGGGATGGGATGGGACGTTTTCGACGTAATTTGATGGGTTGGGACTTTGACCCCGCTGCCCGGCATTGCTTGGCCTTCGTGAAGTTCGTTCTTTTCCTGACCCCAGGCCTTCACTGTTCCCTTTGGAGGTTGAGGACGGGTCAGCATTAGGGGCCCAGGCTGGGGGTGGGGGAAGGGAGGATTATTGTGTCTAGAACAACATTTCCTCAGCAACTCAGGGATAAAAATACCCAGGTCCAGAGCATGTGACAGGCACTGCTGGAGCTGGTATTATCCCCGGGGTGGCAGCATTCCCCTGCTGCCAGGCCTATTCGATGGACAGCTATAGCCCAGGCCCTTGTCAGGGATAGGATTCCCCTCGAGGTTGGCACTCTGCCCAGAGCGGGGGGTGGCCTGTGTACAGCTCTTAGCAGGCGAGGAGGAGCAGTCTGTGACCGTGGAGAACATACTGTCCCTGACCTGACCTTAGGTGCGAGGGGAGCAGCAGTGAGGATGGAAGCCAGAATTGTGACCCTGATTCTGCCAGGGTCTTATTTTCTGCTTTAGAGATGTGAGCTGGGGCTCAGGCAGAGAATGCTCTTGAAAACAGCTGGGGTTAAGGGGGGTGGGGGTGGGGGGGCAGGGGATGTTGTTGTGTCCTGGACTTTGCAGAGCACCCTTCATGCTGGCCTTCAGGCTCCTGTCTCCCTCTTGCCTAGGCCTGCCCAGCGCCATGACATCCCTGCCTGTGTGTGTGGATGGCTTCCCGCTTCCTCTCATCTGGCCTGCTCTGGGGTGACAAAGCCCCTGGTTCCCAGTGGATCTGGGCGCACTGGGTTCCTGCCCAGCCTAGCTTTGATCCTTGGGCTTGAGGACGACTGGCCACAGTCCTACGGAGGAATGGGAAAACTCCTTCCACTTCCAGGGAAGAACTTAGATTCCCAGGGAAGCTGCAGGAGGAGTGTCTGTCCAGTCCTGAGTGGGCTGGGTAAGCAGGATGCGACAGGAGGGAGAGTGGCACCCCTTCCCCCCCGGGCTCTCTCACTGCGCCACCCAGGCTGGCTGACTGGGCTGGGTGGGGCTGCCCGCCCCTGGGTGCGTCTCCTTGAGGAGACGGAGGCGGCCCAGGGATGGGCTGGTTCCTTGCGGCAGCTTCTCCAGCTGCCCTGGTGCAGAGATTGGCTCCCGGCTGCAGCTAGGTAACAGGCGGTGGGAGGGGATTGGCTCCTTCCGCATCTCCAGCGGAGACTTGGGGGAGGAGATTGGCTCTCGTCGCAGCCTAGGTAACGACAGTGGGAGGGGATTGGCTCTTTCCGCAGCCCAGCTGCTGACCTGGGGGAGGGGATTGGCTCTCTGCAGCCTCAGCAGTGACCTGCGGGGTGGGAGGGGGAGGGGATTGGCTCCTTGCTGCAGCCTAGGTAACAAGTTTGGGGGGCATGGGAAGGGGGAGAAAGGGAGGAGCGGGAGGATAGGCCCAGGAGGGAGCTTGCTTTCCTCTGCAGCTTGAGCACGGAGCATGGGGTGGGAGTCCCATCTCACTGCAGCCTCTGCGGTGAGCTCAGGGTGGGGGCTGCCAGGCGCCTGAGTGGAACTGGGGTTGTGAGGTGGGAGGGGGCTGCTTCAGGATGGAGAAGGGGGGCTGGGCTGGGCCGCCCAGGCAGCAGCACGGGCGGGGCACCCTCCTTGGGCCCCTCGGAGCTAGCAAGGGGCCACCCTTCCAGCCTGGATTGCTCCTTGAGAGCCAAGAGCTCCTTGGAGCCCCCTGTCCGGCTGCCCGGCACCAGCTGCCCTGGGGCTCATCTCGCAGACCATGACCCGCCTGGACCGCAGCTCTCACAGTGGTGGGGGCCATGCCAAAGGGAGCCGGCCCCTTAACTCTTTGGTGGCTGGTCACCGGGTGGCCCAGCCCCGCTCTGCTCCTGGGTCCAGGGCTTCTGTTCAGGTTGGTGTGTGTGGGGAGACTGGGGGTGTGGGAGACACCTGGGAGGTCTTAGAATTAGGGTTACGGTGGGAAAGAGATGTCGGGTCAGAGCTAGGGAGGTGGGTCTAAGCTCTAAACTAAGAATAATGCTTTATGGAAAGTATCTGCCTTTTAACACCTGAGCAGAAGGCAACAATTCAGGGTTTCTTCAGCCACATGAATGTATAGGAAATCCAAATGTCTCTTATTTATTGGGGTTGTGTGCTGGTATGCTGGGTGGCAGTTGGAGCAGGAACTGATCGGCAGGCGCCAGGGTAGAGTGGGAGGGAGGCATTTTGGTGCCCAAGGCGGCAGTTGTGGCTGGGCGGTGATGGGGGCTATGTCCTTGAGTGGGTTGATTGATGGCAGTCAGTGAGTCCTGGGGTGTGGTAAAGGAGTGAGCACTGGTGTGAGGGGACACTGTGGGGCTGGCCTTGGCAGGGGTGGGGTGCCCAGTGAGGATCATCTGACCGCCTGAGGCTCTCCGGGGATTGAGGCGGCTTGCTGGGATCAGCTGAGAGTGGGCATTCTAGCAGGGATGGATCTTGAGGTGAGCCTGGGCTAAGAGTTGTGGGTGTTCATCCGTACTCCTGCCTCAGCCAGGGAAAGGGGGAATGGCTGTAGAAGGGCTGGAGGTAGCCTGTGGTTGTCATTGGTTGCATCAGGTGGTTGCAAATGCAGGGATTTTCCTCTCCAGCCCACCCCACCCCTTTATGCAAATACAATGGCACCATAGGCTGATGCAAGCCTGGCCACTGCGAAGCGATTCCGCTTCACAGTTCACCCTTGCTTGCCATGGCCATCTTTCTACAAACCAAGTTTTAAGGGATTCCCATTGCCAAAATGAGAGGTGTCTTCTGCTTCGCCCTTCCTTCTTAAGTTGTGGTGAGATTGCCCTGCCTTTTGGCCTGGCTGTGTTTCTGGTCCAGATCCTAAGTGCACAGGCTAGTGTGGTGATAGTCATGCTAGAGGTTTTTGCTAGCTCTCTTTTTGTTTTGGAGGCTGGTGTCTGGAAGTAGATGAATGAATCCTTGCTGGTACGGAGGGGACAGCAGTGGAAGCTGGCAGGTGTAGATTGGGAGCGACCCCACCCAGGAGTAGTTGGGGTGATGCTTGGAGGGACTTCTGAGGGACAGGACAGGGAGGGGCCCCTGGACCCCATAGCTAAAGTCATGGTGCTCTATCTTTCAGGACATAGATCTGATTGACATCCTTTGGCGACAGGATATTGACCTGGGGGCTGGGCGTGAGATTTTTGACTACAGTCATCGCCAGAAGGAGCAGGATGTGGATAAGGAACTGCGAGATGGGGCCGAGCAGGAGGACACGTGGCCAGGCGAGGGTGCAGAAGCTCTGGCACGAAACCTGCTAGTGGATGGAGAGACTGGGGAGAGCTTCCCTGCGCAGGTACTCCCCCCTCTGCCTACTTCTAGAAACTTCTCTTTAGAGAAGGTAGTGTGTGTGTATGGGATGGGCCTGAATGTGTATCTTGGGTTGGGATCTCTAAGTCACAGTGGTGGCTGAGGAAGTGGGAGTGGAAGAGCCGCACAGCAGTGGAGGGACCACACCTTATAAAGAACAGCGCAGGGGAGGCAGGGCACCTAGTGGCTGTCTGCTCGCATCAGAACCCTCCCACTCTCTCTCTTCTCCCCTGGAGTTTGGGACTTGCGGCCAGCCGACAGCTGGGGACGTAGGGAGAGTGTAGCCCTACGACCACACAAGGCCTCCTTCCGGCTTTCCCTTGGAAAGGCTGGGGAAGGGGCTTTGGCCCACAGGCAGCCAAGGCCTGGGTCAGTCAGACTTAACAGTTGCTGTTGCCACAGGTGCCTGGTGGGGAGGACCAGACAGCCCTGTCCTTGGAAGAGTGCCTTAGGCTGCTGGAGGCCACCTGCCCCTTTGGGGAGAATGCTGAGGTGAGCAGGACTCTAGGGAGAGCCCACTGAGCCAGCAGGGTAGCCTGCACGTGGTGTGTCTTTGCGGCTGCCTGAGGGGCCAGCTTTTGGTGTTGGCCCTGTCCTGGCTGCTGGGGGTGAATGCAGAGGAAGGAAGATACAGAGCCTCAGGCGGTAGTCTCTGGGAGGAAGCAGAAGGTGGTCTTTCCTCCTCCTCTGTTAAACCTTCTCTCTGTTTTGCCCTAGTTTCCGGCAGACATTTCCAGCATAACAGAAGCAGTGCCTAGTGAGAGTGAGCCCCCAGGTCTTCAGAACAACCTTTTGTCTCCTCTGCTGACTGGGACAGAGTCGCCATTTGATTTGGAACAGCAGTGGCAAGATCTCATGTCCATCATGGAAATGCAGGTAGGATTATCAGAACCAGGCACAAACATGTCGGACTTTGTGTGGGGTATCTTCATTTTCAGTTGCTTTTCCACTTCTGGGTAAAAAAAGAGTAACACCTTTGTGATTGATAAGGAAAGTGGGGACACTGAGATGTCACTGTCCAGGTGTCTCATTGGGGCAGTAGTGGGTGCAGTCAGGATTGGGGTTTGGGAAAAGCAGCCCTGGGACTGAGGCTTCTAACGCAGGCCTGCCTCCTAGGTGCACCTTCTTCCTTTCCTTCAGGCAGGTAATCACGTGGCTAGGGGTTTCCTAGATTGAGCATTAAAACAGGCTGACATTCCTGCAGTCCTTTGCAGCCATTGTCATGTCACTTGGCCCTCTCATCATCTCGCCAGCCCTTTTATTATTTTAAAGGTGAGGACACTGAACTCAGAGAGGCTGAGTGAAATGCTTCTGGTCTTCCAGCAAGTGGTGCAGCTAGGCTGTCTCGCTGCAGGCCCAGGTGTTCTCTGCACTGTGCTGATTTTGCAGTGTTAGGAGCTTTTTTCCTCTCCCTCCATGATGGGGGAGTCTGACCAGAGGTGACCGGGAGCCCATCAGTCCTGCCTTGGGGGAAGTTCACAGGGAGGAGGAACCCATCTCTGCCAGGCGTGGTAGATCAAGTGGGGCTGGGAGCTGAGGCTGCTCCCAGCCCCACTTGATGGGCTCTGGTTTCCCATCTCTTGCATTTATACCCAGGCGGCCAGGCCTGCGTTGGGTGCCTGCTAGTGTGAGCCCCCAGCCACACCAGGGGAGGGAATCTGCACAGAGTGAATGGTGACGCTCGTCTCTCCTCCCAGGCCATGGAAGTGAACACATCGACAAGTGAAGTCCTGTATAACGCCCCTCCAGGAGACCCACTGAGCACCAACTACAGCCTTGCCCCCAACACTCCCATCAATCAGAATGTCAGCCTGCATCAGGCATCCCTGGGGGGCTGCAGCCAGGACTTCTCACTCTTCAGCCCGGAGGTGGAGAGCCTGCCTGTGGCCAGCAGTTCCACGCTGCTTCCGCTGGTCCCCAGCAATTCCACCAGCCTCAACTCCACCTTTGGTTCCACCAACCTGGCGGGGCTCTTCTTTCCGCCACAGCTCAATGGCACAGCCAACGACACAGCCGGCCCTGAGCTGCCTGATCCGCTGGGGGGTCTGTTAGATGAAGCCATGCTGGATGAAATCAGCTTGATGGATCTGGCCATAGAAGAAGGCTTTAACCCAGTGCAGGCCTCCCAGCTCGAAGAGGAATTTGATTCTGACTCAGGCCTCTCCTTGGACTCCAGCCATAGCCCTTCCTCCCTGAGCAGCTCTGAAGGTAGCTCCTCTTCCTCCTCCTCTTCCTCCTCCTCTTCCTCCTCCTCTGCTTCTTCCTCAGCCTCTTCCTCCTTTTCTGAGGAAGGTGCCGTTGGCTATAGCTCTGACTCTGAGACCTTGGATCTGGAAGAGGCTGAGGGCGCTGTGGGCTACCAGCCTGAGTATTCCAAGTTCTGCCGCATGAGCTACCAGGACCCGTCTCAGCTCTCCTGCCTGCCCTACTTGGAGCACGTTGGGCACAACCACACGTACAACATGGCGCCTAGTGCCCTCGACTCCGCCGACCTGCCACCCCCCAGCACTCTCAAGAAGGGCAGCAAGGAGAAGCAGGCCGACTTCCTGGACAAGCAGATGAGCCGGGACGAGCATCGAGCCCGCGCCATGAAGATCCCGTTTACCAACGACAAGATCATCAACCTGCCTGTGGAGGAGTTCAACGAGCTGCTGTCCAAGTACCAGCTGAGTGAGGCCCAGCTGAGCCTCATCCGTGACATCCGGCGCCGCGGCAAGAACAAGATGGCGGCGCAGAACTGCCGCAAGCGCAAGCTGGACACCATCTTGAACCTGGAGCGGGACGTGGAGGACCTGCAGCGCGATAAAGCTCGGCTGCTGCGTGAGAAGGTGGAGTTCCTCCGGTCCCTGCGGCAGATGAAGCAGAAGGTCCAGAGCCTGTACCAGGAGGTGTTTGGGCGGCTGCGGGATGAGAACGGGCGGCCCTACTCGCCCAGTCAGTACGCGCTCCAGTATGCCGGGGACGGCAGCGTCCTCCTCATTCCCCGCACCTTGGCCGACCAGCAGGCCCGGCGGCAGGAGAGGAAGCCGAAGGACCGGAGAAAGTGAGCCTGGGGAGGAAGGGGGTTGACGCTCACCGAGATGGGAACTGGAGAAGGGCTGGGCCTGGACCTGGACCTACAGCGGGGACTTTAATGCCTTCTTATCCAATAGATCTTCTCAGAGGGGATGACTGCGGGTCAGTGGACAGGAAGAGGCAGGCGCTGTCTGGTTCAGCTTCCCCTGCTGAGGGGGGTGGAAGTGGCCAGACCGTTTGGGTGGACAGGGCCCTCACCCCTGTCCCTTTTCTTCAGGTGAAGGGTGGTGCTGGCATTGCTGGAGGCCGGCAGATGGGAAGGAAGGGACTTGTGAGAGGAGGGGGAGGTAGTAGAAAGTCAGTCTCATTTCCGGAAAGGAAGGGAAGGAAGGAAGGGGAAGAAAAATCAAAGCGGGAAGAAAATCAAAGGGCAGGTTAAGTTGGCTCTGGCCAGGATTCCAGGCATCAGGTTTTAGGGGAGACTAGATCATTTGATGTGAGTAAACCCCACTTCACCCCAGGGGAGGGGTGGAACACGGAGTGGGTTCTGAAAGGGGCTTCTGAGCTCTCCTGCCCCTGCACTTTGGCATCCCTGAAGGGGAGCTCTTGGATGATACTTTCTGTGAGGTTTTGGTCATAGGGGAGCCACTGGGACCCGACACTGACTTGAAGAGTTAGGATGAATAATAAACAGGCAAGGGTCACAGGCCCTGTGTTGCAGCAGCCCCAACCAAGCATGTCACTCAACTGCCCTGCCATCCAACTTCCTCTGTGCCCAGTCACCCCTGAGCTGAGGCTCCCACATCTCCATCAGAGCCTGCATGCGAACGCTGTTCTCTTCCTGCCCGCGTGCCCCTGCCCCTCACCGGCTGCCTGGAGTTCTTCTGCAGCTGGGGTGCTGGGCCTGCAGCCTCCTGGGAGCTGCTCTGAGGCAGGGGGGTGATGTGGAGAAGCCAGGCAGTATTCAGCACAACACTGGGGAGTGACCCTTCCCTCAGGCCTCCCCTACCAACTGGGCTTGTCACTGGAAAGACAAAAAATATGAAACCCAGCAACGACGACAAAAACTAGTCCTTTTAGAGTTTCTTGCGCTTTGATTTATTTTTAGGGTTTGAGCCCTGTTTCACTTATAGGGTCTAGAATGCTTGTGTTGAGTAAAAAGGAGATACCCCAATATTCAAAGCTGCTAAATGTTCTCTTTGCCATAAAGACTCCGTGTAATCGTGTGAACACTTGGGATTTTTCTCCTCTGTCCCGAGGTCTCTGTCTGCTTTCTTTTTGGGTTTCTTTCTAGGAGAATGAGAAGTGCATGTAAGAGGGGCTGAGGGTACCCCTTCCGCAAGGCTATTGGCCACAGGCAGCTTCTCCGTACCCCGGTTTAGCAAGAGCTTCCGGCGGACTGCCTGGGGGAGGCAGAGAGGGGAGCGCCAAGGTGACCAGGTGGTTCCTGGACCCCAGTGTCTTTGTTGCCTACTGCTGTGCCCACCTCTGCCTGGGTCTAGAGCATGGTCTGCCCCAGACTAACAGGAATGAGTTCAAGTGGGGGAAGCACTGATTCTCTTCCCCACTTGGAGGGGGAGGCGTTCTAACTGAGCAGTAGGGATAGAAGGCATGAGCCTGGGAAGTGCTTTTATAAATTATTTCCTTGTAGATTTATTTTTAATTTATCTCTGTGACCTGCCAGGGAGAGGAGAGAGAGAGAAAGAAAGATGCTGTGAGCACATGACAAAATAAAATAAAATGAATGATTCATTCTCAAGTGCAGTTTTTCCCTATTTTGAATTTAAACTGAGTGTAAAGGAAACAGGCCCCAAGAGGAGAGCACTGACCATGTGGCTAAGGCAAAGCTCTTATGGGAAGGTGGCTGAAGAGGGGGGAGGTTGACAATGAAGTCTTAAATACTGCATTAAATCTTGCAAAAAGGAGTTTATTATTACCTTTTGGTTTGCCAGCTGAATCCTTTTAGAGGAAGAATTCAGTGTCCGTTGGCCTTTTTGTCATAGGGCTAGGCGGGTTTTGTCACATGGCCCAGCTCCGTACCTGTCCCCCTGAGGCAAACTACATTTTTTTTTTTTTTGGCAAACTACATTTTTACATTGACTGTGCTGTTATTTCTCTGGTGGTCCCACCTGCCAGCTGGAGTGTAGTCATGGTGACGACAGTGATGGAAACCTGAGAGATGGACGGACTGGCACACTCCAAGCACTGCATTGTAACAGCAGGGCCCCAGAACTAGAGAAACAGACAGTGTGACCCCAGGGTTTAAGGCATTTGAAATCCTTTCCAGCTGAGGTGACCAGAATCTTTTCCCTCAAAAAACCAAAAGGGTATGAAGTGGTGAATGCTTTAAGGTACCAGGTGGTTCTTAGAACTGCCTCATGCCCATCTATGGTAGGTACTTTACAAATGCCCAAGTAATGAACGGCCCCTTGGCAGTCTCTGTGAGATTACCAGACAAGGTTTTGGGCTGGAGGCTGTGTTCTCCATCATGAAACCTGTGATCTGGAACTCCCCATGTACCACTGTGTGACCTGGTTCTGTGATGCTGCTGCTGCTGCTACTAGAGTTTATTCTGTGGGGTGGAATAGAATTCTGGGAATAAGGCTGAGCTCTTAATTTGTTTCAATTTACAATGGCTTCCCACCCTCTCCTGCCCCAACTCTAGTTGGAAGGGGTTGGTCCGTCCTATCAAGTAAGAGCTGTTTCCTAAGGCAAAAAGAGAAGGCAGCAGAGGATGAAATGGTTAGGTAGCATCACGGACTCAATGGACATGAATCATGAATTTGAGCAAACTGAGAGAGGATAGGGAAGCCTGGCGTGCTATAGTCCATGGGGTTGCAGAGAGTCGGACACAATTTAGCAACTGAACAACAAAACTGACTGTAAACCAAATAAAACAGATTTTAAAGGAAAAAGGCTAAAAATTAAGTTGGAAAAACTGACAAAAATATATAGAAAACTGTGACAAGTAAAATTCAGAGTAATGTCTTTGTATTCTTTCTAGAAATGTGTATACGTATTTTTGTTTAGTACACAATTAGGCTTTAACTTTGGTTTTGCAACTTTTAAGACTTTTTTTTTTTAAGGATTTTAAGAGAAAAATGCCTTACCTCCCCTTTGCTAGTGTTGCTTCTGGTCTGAGAAAGTATGTTTTGGTCACCCCCTTCCCTCATGTCCCCTTATGGAGAGATGTACAGCTGTGTCTGGGAGCTTGCTGATTAGCTGCGGCTTTGGGCCAAGTTGGTCAGCACTGCTGTGGGGCTGACCTCTTTTTGCTGTTGGCAGGTGGAGTGGGTGTTCCAGCTTCAAGGCTTTTTCTGGCAGGAAGAAGATATGAGAACTCAAGCAAGGCCTGTGAAAGCTGTTGCACCTGAGACAGGAAGTGACGCAAGGTCCTGGAGTTCATAGGGGGATGAGTGGGCCTCGGGACCAAACTTCTGGGTGTCTTTTTGGGGAGGGGTCAAAAGCTTGCTTTGTCTTGACTTTAGTTCTAGGTGTTCTTCAAACTGATTTTCCCACACATCTTCAATTATGTAAGGCAGTGGAAGTAGATCCTCCCCCCCCCCCCCCCCAGGCTCTGTGGGGTCTTAGTTCCTCAATAGGTGATCCAACGCTTACCCCCTGCACGGAGTCTTAATTGCTAGACCACCAGGAAAGTCCCAGATCCATTGTTTCAGTCTCTGCCCCACATAAGGTCTCACTACTGAAACCAGGGCTATTTTAGTATCAAAACAGATCTTCAGTAAAAATAGAAAAAACCCCCACAGAACCGAGGGGAAAAATAGAAATCTAGAGACATGCTCCAGTGTCAAGATCTGGCCTTCAGAGCTGACTCCTTGCTCATCCTGGGGAAAGCTGAACAATTAAAAACAGCCGCTGAGTGAGGAGGTACTTAGCATGGAGTCCTATCTTAGGCTGCCTTCATCCCTGCTTTTACCACCCACAGCTACAGCAGACCTGCTCTTCAGGTCTGTTTGGCAAGTAGCTGGAAAAACAAGTGCCTTGTAGAAAAGTGTCTCCACCACCCTATTTTAACTCATCCAGTAGGGACTGACCTAGAGCAACAGCTTCAGAAGCTCAGGCTGAATATATAGTTCTAGGGCACTGATGCTATGCAGGTACTCAAAGGGGTACCAGGTTGGGATCTGCCTTCCTGGAAGTCATTTTCATAACCCAGTGTAGACATGCTCTAGCAAAATCCGTGTGTTTGATTACTGATTATGATGAGTGGTTAAGCCTTTTTTTCCTATCCCTGATCTATCTGGGAAGTGAAAGGGACTCAGACCTTCACCTTGTCATTTTGTCAGTGTACCAACACCCCTCTTTCACTTCCACTTCTCACACAGAGGTGTCATTCTTCTTTCCACTAGTTCTGAACCTTACAGTAGAGAATGAGCATGTGGGGATACATGTGAAACTTAAACGTATGGTTTGAGTTCCAGTCCTTGTTAGATCTAGGACTTCTTTGAAAGTTCATGTCTGCCTGAATTAGTTGAAAAACATAAATCTAGTGTACAAGTTGTCGCCAGTGGAGTGAGAATATGGGCCCTTGCTGAAGAGGTGTATTTTCACAATCAGTAGGATAGAAACCCTTGTCTTCCTTTTTGAATGTGCAGACATATTAAGTCTTAAAGCGGGCTCTTTTCCAATCTAACTATATAATGGAGTAGGCTGCATGGTATTTGTTACTAATTCCAGTTGCTGTTTTAACCAAGGAAATAAAATCTAGTTCATCTGAAGAGAGGCAGAAAAGACCCAAGTGTTTGGGCTCTGCCTTTTAAACGAATTTAATGAGGCTAATTCAGTTGTCTTAACAAGCCTTCCAATCTTCAGCTAGGGGCTGAAGCAGTAACTGCAACTATAGGCTCATGTCCCAGAGCCAGGCCCCAAAGTAGCCCAGCCTGATCTGCGGCTATGCAAAACAGTAAACAGCAGGATTGGTCAGTCAACTAGGATTTTAAAATCCTCGTGGCATGAACAGCAGCTTTGGTACGATCACAAACTATGCAAACCAACAAGGTCAGGATGCAGACTCAGACCAGTTGGTGAATTAACACTAGCTATTTATTAAAAACTAGTCAGCATATATTGTAAACTTAAATGTTTTAGCCTTGCCTCAGAGTTCTGCCACCTAACTGGCCTAAGCCAAAAAAAAAAAGAAAAGCCTTAGAAACATTCCTTGCTCTACTTTCTTCAAGCAGGGCCAACTATGCTTTTTATCCCGGTAGGATGGTTTTTTCTTTTTTTTTCAGATTTCATTTGCTTTCAATACCCATCAGTTTACTCAAAAGGAGGTGCCCAAGGCCAAGTTGATTAAAAGTCATACAGATGAGAAAACGACTCTGAACTCTCTGGCTAGGGAATCACTAACTTGTAGAGAAAACCTTGCTGCACAGTCATACCAAGGTGATGTGCAGATCAGAGACTGATGGTTGTCTAAGGATCTTAAGCTCCTATATCAAACTTCTTACCACACACCAGACATCAGGATGCTAAAAGAAAAGGAGAAGGAAGCCAAGACTTCCTTTTACTTAGTAAGCTGAATGCCGGCCTGGTAGTGGTATTTGTATTTCAATCAAATTCTAGTGGCGGGAAAACACTGAGCCTAGACTTAGTTCATTCCTATCAGTTCTGAGTTTTAAATGAGAACATCTTTATGAGAAGGCTAACTTGCATGCACATCAGATTAATATGACTTGATCAGATAAATATGACTTGATCAGATAGATTTGATCTCAAACAGCCCAGCTCCATGCATAGTTCAGGATTTGGAGCCATTGCAGAAATTTGGATTTCAGAGTTCCACCAAATTTTGACGCAGCAGTTTCTTCTAGCATTCCCCCTTTCTCTATGAGGAAAATAACTATACCTTGTAATACAGATTCCCAGTGTCACAGACCGTAGACTGTAAATGTGTTGTGTACATATGGTCAATGCTAACTAGCCAAGGGTTAAAATCAGTTGAACTCCAGTCTGAATGAGTTCTGGAATATAAGATTACATCTGAAAATAAGTACTTAAAAACTCAACTATTAAAAATTACTTATAATTGGTAGTCAAAACTTTCAAATGCCATTGGAAAGCAGAAAGTTACTCCTGAGCATGAGTGTTTTTGTATTTATTAACTTGAAACTAAAGGCAGTAAAGGAGCAAGGTATTTTTTCTTGACTGGCTTTGCCAGTGTCAGACAATGATTCTGTCATCAAATCAGTTAGCTGTTGTTCTTCTGTAATGGTAACTAGGGCAACAACTTAATATACCTCCTTGACTCTTGGGCTAGAGGTCTGTGATGATGTAGGTTTGTCAAAGGCGTCCAACATATGTTTTTGCACATCTGAAGACATGCTCTACGAATACTTTCTGAAAGGAGACTTAAGATTTGTTGTGTCTATGTGTATTTTTTCCCTAACACTTTTGCATGCATTTGTGGCTTCAACAATCACTTGAGAAGAATTTATCCTTCATTCTTGAGTCTAGAAATGTGTGATAATTGGCTTTTAAAGATAACCAAATTGTGTCCCTTCGCTTCAGTTTTCATTGCATGCATTATCAATTCCAGTGTCTTCCCTGGGAAAGAATATGGTTTAAAAAAAAAACAAAAAACTTATTTTTGTCTATGCTGAGTCTTGGTTGCTGTGCCCGGCTTTCTGTGCCCCGGCTTTCTGTAGTTGCAGTGGATGGGCTTACTCTCTAGTCGCTGTGCGTGGACTTCTCATTGTGATGGCTTCTCTTGTTGCAGAGGACAGGCTCCAGAGTGTACAAGCTCAGCAGTGTGGGGAATGCGCTTAAATGCCCCATGGCATGTAGGATGTTCCTGGACCAGGGATAGAACCTGTGTCCCCTTCATTTCAGGATTCTTAACCACTGGACTACCAGGAAAGTCCTACACTCAGTTTATTTGGAACAAATGCTTTAACTATTGAGTAGAGCTGAATTGATCTCAGTGGAAATCTTATTTCCCCTTTTGTAACTGACAAGAATCCAGTCCTGGGACTTGCCTGGTGGTGCAGTGGATGATCCAGAAGATTCCACATGCCACGGAGTAACTTAAGCCTGTACACTACAAGTTCTGAGCCCATGTTCTAATAAAGCCCACACACCCCAACTACTGAGTCTGCATGCTGCAGCTACTGAAGCCTGTGCTCTCAACAAGAGCAGCCCCCAGCAACGAGAAGCCAGTGTGCTGCAAAGAGCAGGCCCCGCTCGCCCCGACTAGAGGAAGCCCGCACAAAGCAACAAAAGACCCAGTGCAGCCAAGAAAAAGAATCTAGTTCTGTTTGGGCTCTAGAATTATAGGCAGAAAATGGATGACATTTTAATTCACTGATCAATCACAGGACCAGTACCTGAAAAGTCTGGAGAAGTTGGCTTTAGCTAAGGTCATACAAATCTATGATAACATTAGTCAGGATCTAAAGCTAACCCCAAATCTGTGTTTCCAAACATATCACAGTTTGGAACTGCTACCAGGTCACAGACTGCTAAACACATTTTGAGCAGTATGAAGACAGAATGACGTGACAGTCTCTGTAGAAACTGTAAATGCTCAGTAAATACTAAATTAATATGGTGAGAGCACTCAGAAGACTCACACCAGATACCAGATTTTCCAGCCTATAGTACTGAAAAACCATTCAAGTGTGCAGGTTGTTCCTAAAGAGGGTCAATCTATAATAAAAGGCAAGGAGAGTTTCCAGCAAGACAAGACAAAAATCAAGGATTATAAATCTATATAGTTTTATTAAGACAAAAAACTGACAGTGTTGATATGAAGTTTACATTTAAACAACTTTTCACAAAAACCTAACACACGCCTAAAAATTACAATGGAGTTCTAGATGCAGATCAAGATGATGTCAACAACTGATGGATCTCATGACTCAAGACAGCGTTTTGGATTTTAGTTAGTTCTTAGGATTAAAAAATTTGTTTTGTTTTAAAGTGAACCACTACCCCAGTATGAATATTTATCTTCTCCTGAGACCAGGGCTTTTGAAATCATTCAACTCTTGAACTTGTGCTGTCAGTGACTGAACCCTGCCACCAATGGTTTCAAAGTTCAAAAACAGAGGCTCCAAGAGTTTTCCACCCTATGAGCACCGGCCCTTGTCTTTCCCTACTCACTTACCTCCTATACCACTCTCTGCCCTTCCCTAAATACTTCACCAGTGGCTTGGATGGAGAAGCTGATATTTGTAACTTCACAATAGGAAAAGAAAGGGTCTTCTTGTCAGTTTCATGAGTAGCACCTCTAAGACAGAATGATCTGCCTGTGTATACACTCCAATAAGACTTATCCTCCTCAACCAGTTTCCATCCCCCAAATGGCAGCTTTGGTAGCTTCTTATTCCTTTGTTGGGAACAGCATTAAGCTCAGGCAGGGAATACCTTGGCTTCTAAGTTTCAGGCATTCACAGCTTTTAAACAGTCTCTCACAGTCCTCATTTAGGTTGCCAATGGCATTTTTTGAAAGGATACAATATTCCGGACACAGAACCCAATCATCATTAGTTGTTCTTTCCTTTGTTTCACCGTTTCCCCAAATTTTAACAAAAATGATCCTAACCCATCTCCCTTCTTTCCCACCCCACCCCACCCACCCCAAATAATACACCAGTAATAGCCAAAAACTACACACATGCTACGCTGTAAAAATGCAGAGTTAACACTATCGGGAAGAAGGCTGTGTGGGTTGTGGAGATGCTCTTTGAAGATCTACAGTACCTCTTGCTCTCCCACATCCCATTCTGCGTTTTGTCCTTCATAGAAGGCCCTTTGCTTTTTTTTAAAGCAAAGTTCAGAACGGGTTGCCTTGAAACACTGACCCTCCTTCCCCTCCACCGGGATGGGTGTGCAAACTGTACAGCATGGAACGGCTTTGAAGCCCTTGGGCTGCTGTAGGGCACAGAAACTATACTGGCTCTTCAAAGGACATCTTCTCAAGCCACCTTTATGGTGTCAAGACAAGGAGAACTCCTTCTTTCCCCACTTGAAACCCACAGTCAGATGTGACAGGGGCTGGTATTCAAGAAAGTTAATTCTTATCATCTTTTTTGTCATCATCCTCTGA
The DNA here is from genome assembly GCF_002263795.3 of Bos taurus. Taxonomy (NCBI): domain Eukaryota; kingdom Metazoa; phylum Chordata; class Mammalia; order Artiodactyla; family Bovidae; genus Bos; species Bos taurus. The sequence continues at coordinate 38,414,610 of NC_037346.1, read as the reverse complement.
GGGGTAAGAATGCCACGTCAGCCTTTCCTCATAGAAGGATATGACAACCTGCGGGCACTTGACATTGGCTTCCTTGGCAGGGACCAGATCAGCCTCATCAGAGTTCTTCCTGTAGAACAAAGCACAAGAGACTTTGAGACCAGGTGCTGGTGGTCTCCTAACATGGATCTCCCAAGAAATTGGGCTTTAAAAATATTAATATATTAATTCCAGAAGTCAGGCCAGGGAAGGATGATAACATGGGGTAAGCATCGTTTACTAGCAGCTTTTAGTCAAGTAATAACCTCATATCTTCTCCCATTGAAAATACCCTCTTTGTCAAAAGCTAACTCTGAACCCTTGGGAACCTCTGAACACCCCCACACATAAAAAACATGACACTCTCAGATTCTCTGAAGGAGTAAGGGAGGCTACCATATTCCCCCAAAGCCATATCCCAGCTACCAAAAGCCCATGGAGAGATCCTGGCCTGCTAACAGGATTTAATACCATACTGGATAATAAGATTTAATACCAATCTGGCTCTGGCCAGAGCCAATGCAGGTGGAGACTTTCTTGCTGACTCATAATCACACTGTTTAACACTACCAAATACCATGCGCACACAGATAGGCCACAACTCCCAGGTGCTTTGAAATGGTGCTTCAAGACTGGGAGGTAGAAAATAAAGGGACTATTATGTAATTCTCTATATTTTTCTGAATTTTAAAATGTTCTCAAAAATTGAAAACCACATACATATTACAAGGGACTTAGGCATAAGCTCTCTCTTCAGGCCATTGGGAACATCCTAGATGAAAGCAGTAGCACAGAGCAGGCAGCAGACAGATACATGTATGAGGGGATCTCTGATGAGGCACCACACCAGACTTCTGGAACCCCAGCAACATGTATACCTAAGCCCCACAGCCCCACTGATCCAGGGAAGAGTAAGCCAGAAAGTATGTTTTTGAACAACAGATAAGAGAATGGGAGGGCAAAGAAGTATAACAGTATGGGAGCCTGAAGCAGCCTACCCCTTGCTGACAATTCAACAACAGCCTCTGAGGTAACAGTTCAGTCATTTCACTGCACAGAAAAATAGCTACTTTAGGGAAATGAACAAGTATCTCCATTCTCCAGGAGAAATAACTTTAAAATTAACTTGGTTTTATAATCAACATCCAATCTTAACTTGCAGTTACATTCAGCTATAATCTTTACACATACTAGTGAGTCAACCAAAGGGATGTAATGTCAAGCAATAAGGAAGTGCTACCATTACTCAGACTGGTCACATACAGCCACACAAAAGTGTATCATAACTGGATTGAGTAACTCCTGGTATTCTTTTCCCCCATATGCAGCACCTTAAAATTAACTTTTCTCCTACAGGCAAGCAATAAATAAGCTAAAAGAAGGTCAGGTTCAATAAACACCTAGGGAATGCATGGGAAAAAAAAGAAGAGGTTTAGTCACCCACTCCAGTGTTCTTGCCTGGAGAATCCCAGGGACGGGGGAGCCTGGTGGGCTGCCTTCTATGAGGTCGCACAGAGTCGGACACGACTGAAGCGACTTAGCAGCAGCAGCAGCCAGCTATGACACTGGCTTTCAGTGTTCAAGTTAGGCCTCTCTTGCCACCTTCTAAAGGAGAGAAATTAGTATAGATACAAGTTTCCAAGAAGGTTCTAGACTGATAAAGGGATAAAGTCCCTAGAATAATGCTTCCTTGGCAAAGGCTTAGAAGTATTCACTCCTAATTTATATTTTAAAGGCAGTGACTGAGCTCCATTTTGGGGAGAGGAGAACAAGCATTTCCAACAATCAAGAAAATGGGAAGAAAGTCTTCCTTTTGGACAGAGAAGAGAACTTTGGGTTAATTATAGTTCTTAAGAGTCTCAGGACAACTGCTTTCATTAATATGTTTTATGGAGTACTACTACCACCGGTTATAGTGAAGAAAAGCAGGCTTCTCTGTGCTTAGTAAAGGGGCCTTGCTGACCCCTGCTGGCAGACTTTGCAATTGAAAACTTGCACCAACTGGAAAGGATCTAACCAGGACAAAGAAAGAGCTTCAGAAATTCTTTCCTAACCCTGAGAAGTTAACAGAATTTCTGATCCTGGGGCTAGCCCGATCTCTATTAAGAAGGTAGTAGAAAGGAAGGATGGTTCAATCACATTTCATTTTTTCCCCCTTTATTACAGAAATGAAATGTGATTCCTTCCTGTATATACCTCTCCACTCTAGATTTTCTCCCATCTCCTAAAAAAAAAAAAAAAAGGGTGGGGGGTAAAAATCTGAGAATCCTAAGGGCCCTACCTGTAACTCATGAGGCCAGGTTGGCAGTCAGGCCGAGAGTAACTATTGAAGGACTAGGCCATCTTAAAGATTTCACACCTGGGCAACTAGAATTTCCAAGGTCTACCTCTTCTCCTTTGGCATGGAACAGATGAGAAGAAGAAAAAAACCACCACCACACAGAGCCACTGGCAGACTCACCATTTCATTAGGAACATGAGTTCTCCACTGGAGTCCGTAGCTCCAATAATCCTCTCTGGTTCCAAACCCCGGGCAAAGCCTCGTGGCTTTTCTGACTGTAAAAACCAGATGGAACAATTTTAACTGTATGGGATTGTTTTCCAGACTACAGCTATTCCTGTTTTGATGACAATGTAATCAAATCCTTCTGCCAACATTTCACCAATTCTTTGGCTCTAAGTCACAAGCCTTTTAGAATCAGAGTGATTATTCCATCAAGTTTTGATGTGCTTGAAGTTTCCCCATGTGTAAAAAGGGACATTCATCTCAAGCAAAATAAATGTTCACAATTGTTTCTTCACTCTCAAAAGGTACCTTACTTTATGGTACTGAATGGATTAAAACCTGAAATAATTAAAACATTGACAGCATCTCCTCACACAAAATACCCTTGCACTTACTTGTTCTTAAACCTCAGATGTGAGTAGATTATGTGGCTTCATGAGAGCCCCCAGACATTTTTAAAGCATTAGCCTATCTAAGACTGCAAAAGGACTGAGATCCAAGCAGCAGCGGAACAAAAGTGCTGAAATTATCTGGCTATCAGCTTCTTTGACAGCAGCATGAATTCTGGGCTAGTAAAAATTCTTACTTCAAGTCTTACCTCTTCTTTCTTCTTCTTTGGTTTGCTCTCCTCCCCCTTATCTTCCGAATCAGAATCAGCTTTGCGTTTGCCTCCCTCTGATTTATCTGTCTCGTGTGCTGTTTTCTGTGACTGCAGAAACTCAGCAATGAGGTCAGGGCAATCCAGGTTCTCTTCTGGTTCCCATGTGTTATCCTCACTGAAACCAGAGGCACAAGAGTCACAAAGTTAGTACACACGCCACTGAGAGGCACAGGAGAACGAGAGCTGTTGTACTTGGAAGAGAACTAGATTCTGTCCAAGACCAAGAACTTGACAAAGTTCAAATTTCTTGGTAAGGGGTAGGGGGCTTTTTAGTATTAACACAAATTGAAAGCTGCCTCATTCAAAAGAAAGTTTACTTTATCTTTGCAAACTTGCATCAGTCTTAAGCCACACACAAACCTGCTCATCAGAAATTGGTCATGCATGATAGCATTTCGTACATGTAGATCATTTTCCTAATTAGACTATAAGCCATGGAGGCCAAGCCAGAGTCACAATGTACCCATCAGAGCACCCTGTGCCCTGTGTCATGCACATTATCAGTCTCCTGAGAGACAGTTGGTGATCGGATGAACAGATCTTTCTGGGTGAATGAAACTTACTCTGAGAACCCCTTCCACTTTAGGAGATACTCCACTTTGCCCTTTACCACTCGACGGTCTAGAACTTTTTCCACCACATATTCTTCTTCCTCTTCTTCTAGCACCTCCTCCACTTTCTTCTTGTTTTGTTTTTTCCCCATAGTGCCCGCCAGCTTTCTGGTATAAAGGATGACGCTGCTAAAATGATAAAGGAAATAAAAAGGGCATTAGAGCACTCTTCTTAGAGGAATATGTGGATAAGAAAACCAGGGATATAAAAAATGACTTTAATAGGGCCCAATGCTGTTATTAAATGTTATGCCTATTCATTTTCAATAGCCAAGAGTTTTCTGATTATGATGAACTAGAAAGTTAGTTTTCTAAAAGAGCTCCAACTAGTCTCACAGCAAAACTTCTTTATGCCTGCACATCCACTTAAAATTTTTATACTCATTCTAAGTTTAAAAATAACTCCCAATACTTCTTTACTTATGATATCTAAAGTATTACATTAATTTGAAAGAAAAGCAATCTTCCCAAAAATAAGGTCTATACATCAAACCTAAAATATATATAACCCGCTGATCCATATTTTCTCCTATTTTCTGAATGTTTTTCAATTTCACCAAAGTATTCGACTTGGATTTTTACTATGGCAAATGGCTTATCCTATTTATTAGACATCTAGTTTAATTTTCCCTTCTGTATATGCATATATAATATATACAATTCTTCCGCATTGTTAAGCACCATCTCTTTTGAGTTCCCTAAAGTTTTTTTATGTGATTTTCTTTTCTAAGAATGCCACCATTAATTCTCATTTGTTTTTATTCTTTTTATTTCTAAGTCTGAGAAAGATTCATAAAAATGCCAGAATGACCATGAGATTCTCTAATTTGGAAGTAAGTATGAGAAAAAAGATATCACAGATAACAAAACCTGTATTTTTTGTGTAATATATCATCAAGCTAGATAACCTCTAAGGCTTCCCAGGTGGTGCTAGTGGTAAAGAACCCACGTGCCAATGCAGGAGACATAAGAGACATGGGTTCAATCCCTTGGTTGGGAAGATCCCCTGGAGGAGGGCATGGCAACCCACTCCAGTATTCTTGCCTGGAGAATCCTATGGACAGAGGAGCCTGGTGGGCTACAGTCCACAGGCTGCAAAGAGTCAGACACAACTGAAGCAACTTAGCACACACACACAGTAACCTCTAAGGGTTTTTCCAGTCCCCTACAAATCTGTTCTCTTCGGTCCTTTGTACAACTCATCTAACTGCTGGGTAGGCATAAAGCCTACAACTGTGTCAGTAGGTGGCGCCATAAGATACTAATACAATAAAATTGATCTACAAAACTGGCTGAAATCTACAAACTGATAGATCAGCTACCAACAGGAACTATAGAGACAAAAGTATGGCAGATGATCCGAGACAACAAAGTGGTTACTACCATGTTTCATGTTTGTATTTAAGGCAGTGCCAATTTGGGGGTTAAACTGCTTATTTCTAGCATCCTTGGGAAAGGAGTCTTACTGAGTTAAAGTATAAACACTTCTATATATTTTTAAACTGGCATGTGGACAGAATATATTTAGAAAGAGCTCACCTATAGACTATATGAAATAAACCTTTCATAAAAATCAGACTCACCATTGTGAATCAGTTACAGTATCTACAGATGTTGAGGTAGTTTACATTCTGAGATATTCTCATTTCGGTACATATGAGCAATTCGGACTAGTGAAACAACAAACATTTGGTTGGCTGCTAGAAAATTTTAGGCACTGCTGGAGACTGGAGATTCAAGAGAGTAAGTAATGGTCCCTGTTTTCCAGAAACCTGTCTGCCAATTAAAAATAAAGATACCTCTTCCACTAAAGGCATTCTGAACTTTTCACATGAAGAAAGTTTTCTGAGGTGCTTTTAGTGTGGTCTATGGCAACACCCAATGCCCCTGCCCACACAGCTCAAACACACCTCTATGCTGACTCTTCTTCATTTACATTTGCTGATCTCTTCTTCTTTTACATACCAAAGATTTTGTTTTCCTCCCCTCCCCCACCCCTCTATGTTTTAGTGCCACATGAGTTTTCCTTTTCCTCTGTTACTGAACAGACTAATCAATGCATTGAATGTCAGTTTTGGCTTATTATTGGCTATTGTGCCTCTGATTCAAAGGCTGTTTCTTCTTCCCGGAGGGAAGTATTTTCAGGTTTTCAGAATTCTGATTGCCACGATAAGCGTTATTTTATCAGTAAAGAAAACAAACCTAATTTTTCTTTAGGGTAAGTGCTGCAGTAGTAGCTGCTCCCAAGAACAAGTGCTCTCTTTGCAAGATTTATCTTCAGTCTTTGGTTAATGTGCAGAGAAAAATAAATTGACAGTTACCTTTCAACAACAAAGGGTACCACAACTCCCTACATTAGTTTGGACTCAGAAATTAGAAGCCACTCCCTTTCTAAACAGAAAGAGAACAGTGGTTTACAGACAACTCCAAACCAGTAATCAACCTTCTTCTAAGCAATTAAAGAAAGTAAAGAAAAGGCAGTCTTATCACTCTGGCTTCAGAATTAAGAGCTATTTATCTGTGTTGTCTACATTAATAGCTGTATTTGTCTTACAAGAAGTCCTGCTACTACAAAATAATGACAGTTTTTACCTCATCTCTAGCTACTGGGAAATCTGGAATGAGACTTTTTGATTTTCCTCTTATTTAAACTCATTGTCCTAAGAGCTCAAATGAGAAGTGAAGAATGTAGAAAATAGACCTCCACTTCTGTCTTGAGTTTTCTTAACTAGCTCATCCCAGCACCTGTCTCCAGGTTAGATTCTTTATATTGGAGATTCTCAGCCAGGCTTCCCAATGTGAGTTTTTTCCTTATTTACTGGTACATCTCTGGGGTGCTGAATAAGCCATTTGTCAAAGTCAGTAGAGAAGTGGATTAAATACACAACTCACTCTTCCCACAAAACCAAGCACTTTCAGACAAGCCAAAGTGAAAGTGTTAGTTGCTCAGTCGTGACCAACTCTTTGCGACCCCATGGACTGTAGCCCTCCAGGGTTCTCCATCTGTGGGATTTTCCAGAATACTGGAGTGAATTGCCATTTCCTTCTCTAGGGAATCTTCCTGACTCAAGGATCAAACTTGGGTCTTCCGCATTGTGGGCAGACTCTTTACTGTCTGAGCCACCAGGGAAGTCAGACAAGCCAACATTCCCTTAAATATTAACAGACCAATCATTTGCATGTACTTTCCAAACTGATAATGTCAAGAGAAATCCCCTCTCCTTGAATATGGCAGTCTCCAAATACCAGCAGTAATACCTGGAAGGAGGGCTCTCAATTGGAATTGCTTGTCAAGGAAATTTCAAAGTAACTCAGATCAGAGTAGTAGCACAATGGAAAAATGCCATTAGTCAATTCTATTTGCCACTCTCTCTAAATATCCTGGCAACCAAATTATAGCATAAAAAGTGCCAAAATCAACGAACAAAGGGTCAAGATATATACCAGAACATCACAATGTGTACACAGAGGTGAACAGTTCTAAATTAACTCAGAAATCTTAGTCCGTGGACAAGTCTTCTTAAGGCTCATCACGACGTTTCAGACAAAAATACCTATGATCAGTTAAGCTGCTATAATTTTTACCTAAATGTTTAACTGGATCTGCCACATTTAAAAAAATTAATTTTAACTTTTGTCTGTGCTGGGTCTTCACTGCTGCACGCAGGCTTTCTCTAGTCGCAGAGTGGGGGCTACTCTAGTTTTGGTGCACAGGTTTCTCATTGCAGTGGCTTCTCTTGTTGCAAGAGTATGGGCTCTAGGGCACCGGGGCTTCAGTAGCTGAGGATGGCTGGTCTCTAGAGGGCAGACATCAGTAGTAGTTGTGGTGCACAGGCTTAGCTGCCCCAAGGCATGTGGGATCTTCCCAAAGCAGGGACTGAACCCATGTGCCCTGCTTTGGCAGGATTCTGAACCACTGGACCACGAGGGAAGTCTGATATGCCACATTTAAAATGCCTAGAAAAACAATACTTTACATTTATATTGCACTTTACAGTTAATGTGCTACCACAACTCATTTGATCTTTGAAATCATCCTATAAAATAAGCCATTCAGATGTCATTGACACCTCAGAGATAACACAACACATTTACAGGAAATAAACCTCCCAAGCTCACACAATTAATAAAATTATAGCACTTCAGTATGCACATTTCCTAGCAGGGCTGGGCTAATGACCCTGCCACACACACAGATCTAGGAGCTAGACCAAGGAACAACATAACACTTAAAGGGAGATTTCCCTCCAGTCTGTACAAGGATCCCTCTCTACAATCTGTCATCAGTAAATAAGTGATGGACAATGATTTCTTTCAGTTAATATCTTGAATATGTATAGGTGTTTAAAAACTACTTGGTCTTTTCCAGTGAGTCTGCTGATGTGGAGAGCACACTCACTTGAAAAGACCCGCATGCTGGGAAAGACTGAAGGCAAAAGAAGGGGGCGGCTGAGGAAGAGATGGTTAGATAGCATCACTGACTCAGTGGACATGAATTTGAGCAGACTCTGGGAGATGGGCGAGGACAGAGGAGCCTGGTGTGCTGCATCCATGGGGTTGCAACTTAGCAAATGAACAACAGCTGTTAATTAAATCAACAGGTGTGACAAAGTTTTGGCTTTTAGGGCCCCAGGAGTCTTCTGAGTCTTTTAAATTGACAAGTGCTGTGTGCTCAGTCGTTTCAGTCATGTCCGACTCTTTGCAACCCCATGGACAGCAGCCCGCCAGGCTCCTCTGTCCATGGGATTTTCCTGGCAAGAACACTGCTAGGAAAATGGGTTGCCATTTCCTCCTCCAGGGGTTCTTCCCGACCCAAGGATCAAACTCACATCTCCTGCATTGCAGGTGGATTCTTTGCCACTGAGCCAATAGGGAAGCCCTGACAAGTGCAGAATTTTGCATTTTTGTTGCTTAGCAAGTAGGCTAATGCCAGTTTTAAGAACCCAAACTTGTTATATGGTGTCCCAATGAATCTAGGAATAGTGTAAATCTGAAGCAAGAGTCATGAACTCATAGTTCTTTAAGAGAAAAAAACACAGTTGAGATTCTCCTAGACACCCCTCCACTCTTACAGTTAAGAGCTAGAAAGTGGAAAGGAGTAACAACGCTGCTTGCAGGCAGAAGACAGTGAAGTATCAGACACAGGATTAGGCATTCTGTTTTTGAACACAGGCATACCTCCAGACCTCTACAATAAAATGAGTCTCACAACTTTTCTCTTTTCCCAGTGCATATAAAAGTTGTTCACACTATACTGTAGTCTACTAACCATGCAATAGCATTATGTCTAAATAACCAATACATATACCTTAAAAATACTGCTAAAAATGCTAACCACCATTTGCACCTTCAGCAAGTCATAATCTTTTTGCTAGTGAAGAGTCTTGCCTTCATGTTGACGGCTGCAGACTGATGAAGGTGGTACATTATGAAAGATTGGGTGGTTATGACAGTTTCTTAAAATAAAACAATGGAGTTCTCCACATTGACTCTTCCTTTCATAAAGTGCTTTCTTTGTAGTATTCATGCTATTTGATAGCCTTTTACCCACAGAACTTCTTTCAAAATCGGAGTCAGTCCTGTCAAACCTTGCTGTTGCTTCATCAAATGAGTTTGTATAATATTCTGAATCCTTTGTTGTCATTTCAACAACCTTCACAGTATCTCCACCAGGAGTAGATTCTATCTCAAGAAACCACTTTTTTGGCTCAACCATAGGAAGCAACTCCTCATCAGTTTAAGTTTTATTTTGAGATTGCAGTAATTTCCTCTTCAGACTCCCCTTCTAAATCTAATTATCTTGCTATTTCCACTACATGTGCATTTCCTTCACTAAAGTCTTGAACTCCTCAAGGTCATCCATAATGGCCAGGAATTAACTTCTTCCAAATTCCTGTTAGTGTTGATATTTTGACCTCTTCCAATGAACCACGAATGTTCTTAATGGTATCTAGAATGGTGAATCCTTTCCAGAAGGTTTTCAATTTTCTTTCCCCAGATCTATCAGAGGAGTCACTATCTATGGCCATTATAGCCTTACAAAATGTATTTCTTAAATAATAACACTTGAAAGTCAAAATGATTCCTTGATCTACTGGCTGCAGAATGATGCTGTGTTCACAGGCATGAAAACATTAATCTTTTACATCTCCTTTAGAGCTCTTGGGTGACCAAGTGTATTATCAATAAGCAGTAATATTTTGAAAAGAATCTTTTTTCCTGAGCAGTAGGCCTCAACAGTGGGCTTAAAATACTGTAACTTTATTGTGTGCAGCAGATCTTTTCACACCAAGTATTAGTTTTTCCATGTGAAATAAATTAAGATTTAAAATGATAAAGTTATTGTTAAGGAGATGCACTGGGCAATAGAAAAGCTGAAGAGTTTTTGTTTGAAACTGGAAAACAGAATAGTCTGGAAAAAGGGATATAAGGAAAGTACCATACATTCTAAGACCAAAAACTGCAGGGGGCCATGCTGTAAACTGTGTTGTAAACAGATTCGCTGTCATCCAGGTTTTGTTATTCCCTTTACAGAACAGTCAGATTAGAGTTTTAAGGGCCCTAAGATTTTTGAATGGTAAATGAGCACTGGCTTCAACTGAAAGTCACCAGCTATCTTAGCCCCTATAGAGTCAGCCTATCCTTTGAAGCCAGGTATTGACTTCTCCTCTCTTGCTATGACTTTATCATAGCAAGACGACTACATGGCATCTTCTTCCAATAGAAGGTTGTTTCATCTACACTGAAAATATGTTGTTTACTGTAGCCAACTTCATTAATTATTTCAGCTAGATCTTCTATAACTTGCTGTACCTTCTACATCAGCACTTGCACCACTTGCATCACCTTGCACTTTTAAATTAGCAGACAGCTTCTTTCTTTAAATCTTACTAACCAACCTCTGCTGACTTTTCTGCAGCTACCTTACCTTGTGAGGCTTTCATAGAAATGAGGAGTTAGGGCCTTCTCTGGATTAGACTTTGCCTTAAGGAAATGCTGTAACTGGTTTAATCTTCTATCCAGACCATTAAAACTTTCTACATATGAGCAAAAGGCTGTTTTGTTTTCTTATCATTCACGTGTTCACTGGAGTAGCACTTTTAATTTCCTTCAGAAACTTCCTTTGCATTCATAACGTGGCTAACCAGTGCCTATCTTTGGCCTTTGGCTTTTAACATGCCTTCCTCATTAAAACTTAATAGTTTTTAGCCTCTAAAGTGAGTGACACAACTTTTCCTTTCACTTGAATACTTAAGAGGGCATTGTAGTGTTATTAAATGGCCTAATTTCAAGGAATAGGGAGGCCTGGGGAGAGGAAGAGAGACTGGAACAGCTGGCAGATTAAGTTCTGCTGTCTTAAATGGGCATGGTTTGTGGCACCCAAAAACAATCACAATAGTAATATCAAAGATCACTGGTCACAGATCACTATAACAAATTTAACAGTAATGAAAAGTTTGATGTATTGAGAGAATTGCCAAAATGTGACACAGAGACATAAAGTGAGCAGATGCTGTTGGAAAAATGGCACTGACAGACTTATTCGACCGACACAGGGTTGCCATAAACTTTTAACTTGTAAACCTTCAATTTGTAAAAAATCCAATTATCTTCAAAACACAATACAGCGAAGTGCAATAAAGTGAAGTCCGAGTGAAAGGGTATGAGAAGGATCTGAGAAGACAATGAGCACAGCTCCTGATTGCCATCACATACATGAATTATAAAGGGCTACCCCAGAACTTCTAAGCTGATTTCTTGCTAGCTTTCAGAAAGGTCAAACTCCAGATGTGAGGACAAGGTAATATCTACAGACCTCTGAAACCAGACCAGTAGGGCATTCTCAGTAAATGCCAAGGTAAAACACACTGGTCTGGTGAGTCTATATTAAGCAAGAATTCACAGGAAAGCAGACCGTGAACAGAGAACTTTCACCTAAATGAGAAAAAGACTCACCTATGGAATTTATAAATACAGAAGTCTACATCCACTGAGTCAAAAAATAGAGTATGTGTATTATTTTTTAAAATATTTTGTTTTTCTAATTGTAATATATGTATTCATATTCAATTACAAAATTACTTAGTGTAGGAAATCAGTTTCCTTCCTCAAAATCTGTCTTTGTCCTTCTACATGTAAACTGACCCAGATGTACATATGTGAAAGTAGATATTACAGTTCTATAATTTGCCTTTTAATAGAATGTATCTCTGACATTGTTCCATAAAGATCTCCTTTCTTAAGCTGCACAGTATTCCATATGTATGGACACACCATACTCTAACCACTCACCTAGTGATGAAAATTTTGGTTGTTTACTATTTTTTATTATTGCAAACAGTGTTGCTTTGATCACGGCATCTCATCTTTAAAAGCTCCTTAGGCGATCTGATGCACATCCTCGGAAAAAAGCCACTGCTACAAGAGGACTGACAGAAGCTACATTCCTCAGTAAATTATTGCAAACACAAATCAATTCTTATACTTAGCGAAAAGGTAGGTGAACATTTTACTTTCTCCATAAAGCCCATTATTCCAGCCCATTTAGAATAAGGCTGGAACAGTAAGTGATAACTGATGTTCTTGAAAACAAAACCTCTATATCATCTTCAACAGCATTCACTCTAGACCTCTTTTCTCCTAGCAATGACACTGGAAGAGTACTGCTTGAAGACTCCTTATAATTCCTCTAACCAGATGAAAGCTAGCTAGTATGAGCACCAGAAGCATATCTTTCCTGTCCTCGATCTCTCAAAACTATGCCTATAGGCATTATGTGTATTTACTGCAAACTCAGTTTCCTCATCTGTAAGACAGGTGTAATAACTCCATGGAATTCCTCTGGGGTGAGCTTTTTATGACCTTCTGGCATTCATTATCTATTTACATATCTGTACCTACGTTCTACTTCATTAATTATGTACTGCTTTAAGCATAACTCTGAAATCCAGTGCAATGGGAACTTGGTGAGAAAATACCATTTTTTTCCCCCTTTGTATATGGCTGAAATTCATGGCTAGGTTTTTCAAAACATCAGAGCAGCTCCAGAACACACTCAAGAAGGACCCAGATCTGACTGATAAGAATGACGAGTAATTACAAAACAGAAACCAAGATCTCATTTCTGGAATACTGAGAGAGAAGAGCTGCCAGAAACTGAGAAATCACATTTCATACACCTGAAGTGTAGAAATTCCTTATGTTCTTTATCTCATCCAGGCAGAAAAATAAAGACCTTGTAGTAAATGGCAAAAGGAATCCATCTTCCTATGAAGATAGATAGGTGAGGAAAAGGAAGTAAATTCTGGATACAAACAATGGAAAATTTCAACAGAATTATTTGCAAAAGGAACTTTAAGATTTCTGGAGAAACTACATAAATACCAAGTCAGTTTTAATGATTTATACGGTAAAGTTCTATAATAAACTTCAGAGATTATGATTTCAGGCTCTGATTTTACAGATATACTTTTCAAAAAGGTCAATTACTCAATTAAATGAATGGTCTAAGAATTCATGTAGCTTTTACTGAGTTCAGGACAAAATTATGACATTGATTTCTCTCTATTCATACTCTGTATCTGGTTTCTTACTAAATCCTGTTGATTTTTATCTTAAATATCTTTTAACTTATACATTTGTCGAGTCCACTACTACCATCCTACTCCAGGTAACCACCATCTCCTGCCCGGGTACCTCCTAACCCAGTTCATTCTCAACAGCAGCCACTGATGTAAAAATGAAGACCTCCATACCATTAACTGCATTTGAACTGAAGACCACTGCATCTAACCCTCTCAATCACGATTACCTTGCCCTTTGCCCCATTCTCCACTTAACCACCTCCCTTAACTAAAATGCCCACATAAGAAGCATCCTTGAAGCCCCAGACTAGGTTTAGATTAACTCTTCCTGTGAACATACTCCTACATCATCTACTGAGCGTCTATTATGTGTGAGACACTAGAAAAATGGGGAGACCACCACAAACAAAATTCCTGGTCTCTTAGACTTTATATTCTAACGTGGACAAATAAGTGAGCATGAGTGGGAGTGTATGCACGCATGTGTCTGCAGAGTAGGGCTCAGACAAGCAGCAAGAAAACACTAATGGGACTTCCCTAGTGGTGCAATGGTTAAGATCTCGCCTTCCAATGCAGAGGGTGCGGGTTATTGTCAGGGAGCTAAGATTCCACATGCTTCGCCACCAAAACATAAAACAGAAGCATTACTGTAACAAATTCAATAAAGATTTTAAGGAGACAACTCGGCAAAACTTAGAAAAATATACCAAATTTAGAGAACAGTGGGTTCAAAGTCCTAGGGTGAGAAGAGCTTGCTTTATCTGAGGAACAGAAGTGTGGCCAGGTAGAAAGAGCTAGACTGAGGGAGCAGCAGACAAGAACCAGATGATAATTACTGCGCATTTCACTCCCCACTTCATTCCTTCTTCATCTAGCTCCTTTTTCCATTCCATGTTTTCCTGACCTGTCTTTTGCCTCTAGCTTAGGTTCAAGGCCTAGTCAGTTAACGGCATAAAAGTTAATGACTACAGCTCTACAGGCTTTTAATACCATCTATTAAAAAAAAAATCAAAACAATAAGCATTTACTGAGAGCCTGGGTGGTAAAAGGTAACCAATTTATTCCAGCTAAAGCATTGAAAGCTTCTGAAAGTTCCACATCACAGGAACCCCTTCGACCCAGGCAAATGGAACTGTTGGGCTAGGGTAGCAGGATCTGCACTCACAGAAGTACAGGCTTTTGAAAATGCCATGAAGGTTAGTAATAACATATAACTTTTGCTGAATACTGAACACTTAATGCATAGAAAGGCACTTAATTCAACTCTCACAACAAACACTATTAAGTCCATTTCAGGAAACTAAGGCTTTCTGAAGCACAGGAAAATTCCCAAAGTCTCCCAAGGGTAAGACACAGAACCAGGACTGTAAGATTAAAAACATACAAAAAAGTACAAAAGCAAGTGAAGTCCATTTTCATTTCAACAGAAGAAATAACAGGAGTATGTAATAATTAGGAAAAGAAATATAAGCAAGAATAAGTAGCCACAAAAGTATTATTGGGGTTTAGAAAAATAAATAGCTAGGGTGACTAGAGGTTTTGAAAAGTCAGGATTTGAGGTAAGGCTCCAACAGCATTTGAAAAGCAGGACTGGAGGGAGGCAATTTAAGCCCAGGGAACTACTGTTAACAAATGCAATGAGGCACTTCTGAGGTAGGCAGGGTGTAAACCATCTTGGGTGGGAGTAGACTTAATAGGAAAGCAGCAAGTAACTGCTACAAAATTTTCTGCAGTCTCCTCCTCCTTCCTTAGAAAGGCCAAACTCCTCAGTGTAACATCTAAACCCTTCAGATTCACCTATTCCAGACTCCCACTTCCCTCACAAATCTTACATTCCTGTCAAAACAGAAAACTATAACCTGAACACACTTGCACACTTCCTCCATGCGTGGATTTGCTCTTTACTTAGAAGTGTGCGCGCGCACATGCTCGGTGTGTCCAACTGTTTGCGGCCCCATGGACTGCGGCCTGCCAGGCTCTTCTGTCCATGGAATTTTCCAGGCAAGAATACTGGAGTGGGTTGCTATTATCCTGTCCAAAACTAGTAGTCAAAATCTTACCCATCCTTCAAGAGCTAGAGCAAATGCTACTTCTTCCATCATGTCTACCCAACTTAGCCAAGTATTATTTCTCTTTTTCTTGTAATTACCAAAGCATTTTGTTTTTATTTTTACTCAGACACTCAATTAAAGGTAGGTCTGGACCTGGCATACGGTGCTGAACCCCATATGGGCAATAAGAATGGATGTCTCAGAATCAGATAACCAAGGAACAGAGGTTGAAAGCTCTTAGCTTTTCAGGGAAAGTTCAGCAAACAAATTGGATTATGATCAGTAGCATTACCAGACATCGAAAGGCAGGTGAAGGCATGTATAGAACATTCAATTTGTAGTCCTTCTGACTCATGTTTCTAAATGCTTTTAGTTCGTCCGTTAGCTGTAGCTGTTTGTGAGGCAAATGCTTTCCAGATGGAAAACTTTACTGAGCAAAAAACAAGAATTTGTGCCACATACCCAGTGAGCAGGACTTTTCTTTTTAAAGGAATCCCTGTCCTCGAATTTTGGGATCTAGGACTAGAATATCAGTGTGAAAATAAAATTAGAATTTTATCTGAGATGTGTCCAAAACTTTGGCTAACTCCTTTTCATTGTGCTGATGTAAATGAAACTCTCTCTCTCTCTATATATATAAGCCACAGGTATCTGTAAATATTAGCAAGACACAATGATACCAGGAGCAAATCTTTTAGTTTAAAATGAAATAAGTGATTAGAAAGCAAGACCAGAATTATGACTAAGTTGGAATTAAAAGCAGATACCAAAGCATTCATAGACAACAAAACAAAATCAGAATAATGACACTAACTTCTCAAATACCACAGTTGTTAAGCTTTCAACGTGTTAGCTACTATTAAAGAAAGGCACAATTTCACAGACAAATCAGGCCATCCTCTCTTGGTCAGCAAATCACAAAAGGTTAAAGGCAGTAACTCAAATACTTACACGATCAGAATTTTGTCCTTATTCAAATAACTTCTTCAATTAACCTTGGAAAGGCTATTCAAGTTTTCAATAGACATTGCTATTGAGAAATACCTAGCTCCATACAAAGGACACAAAATTTTCAAAATACTTACATAACAGAAAATATTCAAAGTACTATATAGCTTGCTGTTGAAAACCCAGATCCTGAGTGCTCTCCTAGTCCTGGCTTAGGGTATTTAAAAATGCCACTTACACAATCTGCATACCTTTTCTGTATTTAATACCCCGGGTGACTATATTAAAAACGGAGGCTAAGACAAGAATGCCAAGGGCAACAGTTTCATTCTGCCAAATGTCATAGAACAAAAACAGGCAAATTGATTACATAAATGCACAGAGTTATTCTGCTAACACAGGGAATTCTCAGGAAGATCTCAAAGCCCTATCCATTCATTCAACAATATGAAAGAACTATATTTTAGTCTTGGATGAACAAGAGCCATGGCTCATCCTACATGAACCCATAAACTAGCCATTAGCATCTTATTTAAAAAACTACCCAGAAAAGTAAACTATGATGTAAAAATTCATCAAATACAACAGAAAATCTGTTATACCATCAGAGACAGTATACAAAAAGGGAAGATTTCATTGGTAAACTACTAGAAAATGACAAAAATGCATCACTTCTCTTTAAGTGGTGTGAATTCAAAAAGAAATATTTTCCTAGTCTCTAAAATGGTCACCAGAAGATAGAATGGTTGCTTCCTTTCTTTAGATGATGATAAAGATATTAGTATCCTGTAGTCAAACTGCAGGATAGAGTATTCTTTCTCGGTCTCCTTTAATCAAGAAGCTAGAAGCACAAAGCTATATGATATTTACATTTTTAATGGGAAAAAAAAAAAAATTAGGCTACAGCAGCCAATGAAGAAAACAGCACCACAGAGAAAATTGTAAAGGACTCAAGAGTCTGAACTGCCCTAAAGCTTTATCAAGGAGTGGCCGATTCCAACAATGTGCTCTTCAATCATATCACTTTCCATATAAATATCTGTAAGCACTTTGGAACACAGACACTAATTTCCCAACTGTATTCCTGCAGCCATTCCAAAATCTTGGACCTTTTAAAACTATTCCAAAATGCCGACCTGAGTCTTAACACAATTGAGAAGGGTTATCTTAAACCCCCGGCCAGAGGTTCTGGTATAACTGATCTTCTTGTAAATGCCACCTCAACAGAGTCGAACCAGTAACACGTCTGAGTGCAACAGCAATCCAAGAAAAACCTTCATCTGAAGTTTTGAAAAAGGGGTAAAGTAGTGCTCCCTTCGTGTTCAAATTTTCTAGCAAGGACAAGCTGGCTAAAAAACTTAAGAGCTCAAGGGAAAAAATCTCACAATCTCATGAACTTTTCCACGTTCTCTCTCAACTTCCCACACCATCTCACAATCTCTCACTAACTTCATTCCTTAAATATGAACTCATCTACACATTTCTACAATTTCACTGCCTTTTGTGACCAACAACAATCCCAGATAAAAACGTATGTATTTAATTATGAATTAAAGCAAGAGTTGCACTGGGACTTTTTAACTCCTTAAAGGAAACACCGAGTGAAGGAAGGCAGGAGAAAACCTGGAAAAGATAATAAAATGCGTTCCATCTTTTTTCCACACATTATTCTTACAGCCGATCAACCAGGAAGCAAGCGGTGACCAGTTTTTCCCTTTTCTTGTGCAAGCCTCGCAGAAAAGCTCTCGGGACCTCCGCCCACTTACTCTTAACAGTTTCTCCCCGCCACCCCCAGTCCCCGAGCAAAACCAGGCAAATACCACCCCTCCTTCTAGGCCCTTCCCCAATTTACTCAACAGACCTCCCCAAAGCACTACGCTTTGGGCTGCCCTGCCCCCCACCCCCTTACAATTTCCTCGAAGTTACTGCTCCGCAACTCCGCAAGCGGAGTTCCTATGGCAGCCCTGGCGGGACCCAATATTCTCAGGTTACATTTCTAACCTCGGGTCTTGCAGTCGTCAACCCTCCCTACGTTGGTTCAAGCGCCCAGGCTGTCCCGTCCGTCCTCTCCCCAATTTACTATGTTTCCTCTCCAGCCCAATCCCCCAGCCGTCCACCCAACCCACGTAGCATTGTCTTGGTCTACTCAGGCCGAAGGGCGACGCGCAAATGCTCGGCCCATCCCAAATCGCTTCAATCTCTGGCTCCGGACTCGCCGCCCCGCCCTCTCCATCTTCTCGCGCTCTTCGCCCTACCCACTGCGCCCGGCAGAAGGCTCGGCGCGGGGAGGGAGAGGGACTCGGGCGCGCTCTCCGCTCCTAACCTCCGCCGCGAGCTCGCGGCCCCTGATCCAGGGCTCCCGCCGCCGCCGCCGCCGCCGCGCGCCATCCCCCCGCTTGCCCGCCTCTAGCGGGCTCTTCACCTCAGAGCAGCGCCCACAAGCCCGAGAGGAATAGGTGTCGCGCTACTGGCGGGTCTTGTCCGGCCGGCCGGGGGAGTGGCGACCAGAAAAGCAACAAGCCGGGTGACCACTGTCGAGCCCCTCACTGAAGCGGCGTACCGCAGGCCCCTGCCAACGGCCCTCCCCTCAGACGAACAAAAGAGCCTCGCACTCTGCGCTGCCCGCCGCCCGCACCGCGCAGGCGCGACGACCCATCGCACAGCAATATGGGACTCGGAGTCCATCCCGGACTACAAGACCCGAAGTGCTGCGCGCCTTCCACGGCGCCACGTACAGTTTGCGAGGGTTTCGAGAAGTTTTAATTTTTCAACCGCTAGTGCCGAAGCGACTGTAGTTCAGAACGCTGCAACCTAGCAAACTAAAACGTGTGGTTTTATAAACGAACCCGTTGATGTTCGGTGTAAAATATAAACCACTTTTGGACAGTAGTTCACATTCTTGAAAATTTTGAGTCGTATTTCTTATCAGGTCTCTATAAGGCTTTCTCACCAGATCTTTATAAGGCTTCTAGTTCTCATCGTTGAGATTAAAGTACTTCCCCTTCGATGCCTTCCTTGACCTCCTAAACTAGGCTAGGTCCCCCTGGTAGGTGTCATTCATGATATCCTGAACTTCCCCCTTAAACTGGCTGTACGAATGGGAGGCTTTAGTGCCGAAACCCTCAATATCCGTGAGTACCCTTCCCTCACTCAGCCTCCTCAAAGATACACAGAAATAGGCAAAAAACCTGTTTCTTATTCTTTGAGACAAGTGTCCTAGTTTTGATTTCAGCTAGACTGCTGTCCCCAAACCTGTTCATGTGGAAATTCGGTCTCATGATAATGTTCACCCTACTTTACTGTTATTAATTAGTGTCTGTCTTCTTTGTTGGACTTAAAACTCCACTCCCGTTAGCACAGAAACCTCGGCCCAGTACAGCGCCTAACATAAGACAGTCAAATCAACATTTGTTGAATAAATGATTAAATAGGTTAATATGTGGGCTTCCCTTGTGGCTCAGCTGATAAAGAATCTGCCCGCAATGCGGGATACCTGGGTTCGATCCCTGGGTTGGGAAGATACCCTGGAGAAGGGAAAGGCTACCCACTTCAGTATTCTGGCCTGGAGAATTCCATGGACTGTATATTCCATGCAGTTGCAGAGTCTGACACGACTGAGCCTGAGCGACTTTCACTTTCACTTCTCAGGTGGCTCAGTGGTAAAGAACCTCCCTGCCAATGTAGGAGACGCAGATTGGATCCCTGGGTCAGGAAGATTCCCTGGAGTAGGAAATACCAACCCACTCCAGTACACCCCTGGGGCAACCTAGCGCACGCTCGTAGGAGCAACTGAGCACGCACACAAATTAATGTTCTTTTCCTTCTTGAAAGAAAATGGAGGTGATCAAGCTTTCTTCCATCTCTTTTCTTCACATCACATTCGTGAGGTTTTTCCATCTCCCCCTTACTCTACATTTCCTTGTTCAATTAGGATCTAAACGGAACGTCTACCAAAAAGTGACCTTTCCCCCCTTACTTGGAATTCAAATAGCTTTCTAATCAGAAGAAAAGGAGAAAGGAAACGAGTCTACTGCACTCCACCCCAGAAAGCAGGAGCCTGCATTTATATAACAGTTTTGCTGAGTCAGGTACCGTACAGAGTACGGTAGAGAACTAGGGTTCTACAGAAATATTCTAGAACCTGTAGTGGGTTCTAGAAAACTGCCATGTAAGAATAAACCCAGCCCAGCGATATCATAAGAGTTTTGCTGAAAGACCTATGAGAGAGGCGAAGAGGGCAGTTCTTCTCAAGACATTTTTGGGTTGGGTGTCCAAAAATTCATCTATTCACTCTCTCCTGAAGTACATTAGTTTGTTTTAGATAATTTCAGTGATAGAAACTTAGTTGTAATACTATTACTTACTTCTTATTGACTGCTTATTCCCCAGTTCTACAAATCTTAAGTCTTTGATTAATATTATTTAATCCTCTCTTTAAAAAGCGTGCATGGGGGGACTTGCCTGGTGGTCCAGTAGCTAAGGCTCCATGCTCCCAATGCAGGGGTCCTGGGTTCTATTCCTGGTCAGGGAACTAGATCCTACATCCACATGTGGCAACTAAGACCCCCACACAGCCAAATAAATACATTTTTTCCTTATTTAAAAATTGTCACATTGCTATCTTAAAAGCAAAGTTATTTAATCCTGACATCAACCTTGGGAGGTGGAATTGCTATGTCCATTTTGCAGAAAAGTCTCAGAAGTGGCAGATCGTGTCCAATGGCATTAAGCAAGAAAGTGTTGGAATCAAGATTTGATGTTATTTCTAACTCTAAAGGCAGATTTCTGCCTGCATAAAATGCTGTTATCCCCAATTCCTCATACTGAGCTGAATCTGCTTCCCCATGGAAATGCCACCTATTTCCTTCCTTCTGGCTTCTGTAGCAGCACAGTTCTCTTCTCTAATTTAATTCCTCTTTCATATTGTATTTCTAATATTGAAATTCAGCCTTCATGTTCCTTAAGGTCTCTCCTTTCTAAGATAAATGTCACAGTTTTATTAAACTGTATATCACAGGACAGCAGTTTCAGATCTAGCGCGTCTAGTTTGTTCAATTCTGCCTCTTAGAAGCATATTTCAGAATAGAGGAGCCGTCACAGCCCTAGTGCTCTACATCTCTCCAGAGTTAAAGGAGTCAAAGGTCACCTTCTCTTTTTAGGTACCAGAGCATAGGCTAGTTTATGCTAATCTGCAATCAATTAAGAGCTCTCTTGTTAATCATCTGTTCTGGAGTTCTGCCAGGGATGGATGTCAAACTCTCAAGCCTCCAAGCTTCTGCATTAATAAAATCTTTTTTTGAAAGTCTTTTGGGATTAAATGGATTTAATTCTTTTCTTTTCCCATAAGAATGATGACATTTCAAACTATTCAGACCTGCAGTGTTTCTTTTCTTTCTAAGGATAATGGCAACTCAGTCATAATGATCTTGCTCGAGACAACATTTGAAGTGACATTGCTCCAGCAGGAAGTATATCTGTCACATGAAATTCCCAAAATCACAAGGAATGTGGGGAAAGGAGGAAGTGTGATGTTACAAAACAGAACAAGGACTTGGTATCAGGCTGAACTGGATTCAATTCTGTTTCTATTATTTGCCTGCTGTGTAACTTTGGACAAGCTGCTTAACTTCTCTGAGCATCAGCTTCCATAAAAATATAAAATACAAAAATATTATTTAAGACCTAACATGCAGCATTTCTGTAGGATTAATAGTAATGTGTAAAGGGAATGGGGATTGGCACATTACTGGCCCTCAGTACATAGTAGTTATTTTAAGTACAATAGATAGATAGCTGCTTTTGAAATATGACTTAAGGAGTGAAGGAAATATAGGACTTTAAAAATATTTTCCTCTGCACTATCTGAAATTCTTTTTCTCTGCCATTTTTAAAATATATAAAACTTTAAAAATATTACATACATTCATATTGTTGTGTAACCATTGCCACCATCCATCTCCATAACTTTTTCATCCTGTACAACTGAAACTATATCCATTAAACAATAACCCCTCATCCCTCCCTTCCTCCAGGCCCTGGTAATCGCTATTCTACTTTCTGTCTCCACGATTTTGATTACTCTAAGTACTCCTCATATAAATGCAATCGTACAGTAATTATCTTTTTGTGACTGGCTTATTTTATTAGACATAATGTTCTGAAATTCTCCAAGCCAGGCTTCAGCAGTATGTGAACCGTGAACTTCCAGATGTTCAAGCTGGTTTTAGAAAAGGCAGAGGAACCAAAGATCAAATTGCCAACATCCGCTGGATCATCGAAAAAGCAAGAGAGTTCCAGAAAAGCATCTATTTCTGCTTTATTGACTATGCCAAAGCTTTTGACTGTGTGGATCACAATAAACTGTGGAAAATTCTGAAAGAGATGGGAATACCAGACCACCTGACCTGCCTCTTGAGAAACCTATATGCAGGTCAGGAAGCAACAGTTAGAACTGGACATGGAACAACAGACTGGTTCCAAATAGGAAAAGGAGTACGTCAAGGCTGTATATTGTCACCCTGCTTATTTAACTTAAATGCAGAGTACATCATGAGAAACGCTGGGCTGGAGGAAGCACAAGCTGGAATCAAGATTGCCGGGAGAAATATTAATAACCTCAGATATGCAGATAACACTACCACTTATGGCAGAAAGCAAAGAAGAACTAAAGAGCGTCTTGATGAAAGTGAAAGAGGAGAGGGAAAAGTTGGCTTAAAGCTCAACATTCAGAAAACGAAGATCATGGCATTTGGTCCCATCACTTCATGGTAAATAGATGGGGAAACAGTGGGAACAGTGGCTGACTTTATTTTTTTGGGCTCCAAAATCACTGCAGATGGTGACTGCAGCCATGAAATTAAAAGATGCTTACTCCTTGGAAGGAAAGTTATGACCAAACTAGATAGCATATTAAAAAGCAGAGACATTACTTTGCTATGGTTTTTCCAGTGGTCATGTATGAATGTGAAAGTTGGACTATAAAGAAAGCTGAGTGCTGAAGAATTGATACTTTTGAACTGTGGTGTTGGAGAAGACTCTTGAGAGTCCCTTGGACTGCAAGAAGATCCAACCAGTCCATCCTAAAGGAGATCAGTCCTGGGTGTTCACTGGAAGAACTGATGTTGAAGCTGAAATTCCAATACTTTGGCCACCTGATGTAAAGAGCTGACTCATTGGAAAAGACCCTGATGCTGGGAAACATTGCAGGCAGGAGGAGAAGGGGACGACAGAGGATGAGATGGTTGGATGGCATCACAGACTCAACGGATATGGGTTTGGGTGGACTCTGGGAGTTGGCCTGGCGTGCTGCAGTTCATGGGGTCACAAAGAGTCGGACACGACTGAGCGACTGAAGTGGAATGTTCTCAAGGTTCATATGGACATATGTTGCACCATATGTCAAAATTTCCTTCTTTTTAAGACTGAAGAATGTCCCATTGTTTGTATATATCAAATTTTGCTTATCCATTTTTCTGTTGTCAGACACTTGAGTTGCTTCCAGGTTTTATGGTATACAGCGATCTCTTCCAGACCTTGTTTTCAATTATTTTGGTTACATAGCCAGAAGTGGAATTGCTGGATCATTAGTAATTCCATTTTTAATTTTTTAGGAAATCCACACTATTTTTCCAGCGGCTGCACCAATTTACATTCCCACTGACTGTGCCCAAGTGTTTGGATTTCTCCACACCTTCACGGTTTGTTGTCTTGGTTTTTGTTTTGCTTTAATAGCAGCCATCCTAATGGTGTGTGAGATTCTTTGTTTCATTTTGACTACTTCTTGAAATTCTATTGTTAAAGATTTTTATTCATTTGGGGTTAACCAGCATTCTCTTTTAAAAGGCAAATATACTTAACAGCTATCTCTCTTATCTCCTCTGGTCAGACTGATGACTTGCTGGTAGTAACTGGACTTAATTACCTATACTTCTCAAATCACACACCCAGAGCCCTGATGTGACTGGTTTTTCTTAAGGGATCGATACTTAGAGTGCTGTGACTTGCCTGCATTTCAAGTACAGTAAGGATTCACCCCATTATCCAGTGTTAGAAATTAATGTTGAAAAAACAAGACAGAGATGGGCCACTGCCTGTTTGTGAAAATTATTTAATTAATTTATTTAAAAGCATTTATTAATACATGGTACAGTGATGTCAAGCTCTTATATTTCTGAGAATTTCAAGCTCCAGAAGGCCAAGGTATTTTCCTGTTTGGCTCACTGCTTTACTTTACTTACTAGGCCTGAGACAGTGCCTAGACTATCTAAAGGGCTCAGTGTTTGTTATGAATGAGTGGATATATTCTGCAGATATATTCTATGGTTCTCCAGATATAGTCGACACACTCTGGGAGTGCCTAAGATGGTTTCAGGGAGTCTGCATGGTCAAAACTACTTTCATAATAATAATAAGACAATATTTGGTCTTTTTCATTGTGTTTGTATTTTCACTGATTGTAAAACCGGATGAAACTGCTGGCATCTTAGCAGGAATCAAGGCAGTGTGGCACCAACTTGTATTATATTTATATTTTTCACTGCTACAATGCAATAAAACAATCAAGAGTCCACTTTCACTTAAGGGTGTCCTTGATGAAGCAGTACAAATGATTAATTTTGTGAAATCTCTTCTATCTTTTTAATGTTCTATGTGATAAATTTGACATATACATAGAGCAGCTCTGCTAATTACTGAAGTATATAGTTGTGCAACTGTCTGAGAGGTGTGGATTGAACTAGCTGCTTTTCTTCATTAAATACCTTTTTTTTAAAAGAATAACAAAAACTATGGTCATTCAACTTGGATATTTGGACAAAATGGATCTGTCACTTCAAGGAAAATGACTGAAAGAAAGTATTTCTGCCAGTGACAAAATCTGAGCTTTCAAGTATAATTTATACTTTTGGAAATTGTGCTGAAGTAGAGCAGAATATGCCACCCACAAATATGGTACATTGGCTTGTGGGTTATTTTGAGCTGAAGGCAGTAACACCCAGCAGACTTAGGAAAAACTTTTATCTGGTTGGATGGCATTACTGACTCAATAAACATGAGTTTGAGAAAACTCTGGGAGATAGTGAAGGATAGGAAAGCTTGGTGTGCTGCAGTTCATGGGGTTGCAAAGAGTTGGACACGACTTAGCGACTGAACATTAACAACTACCCAACAGAATTTAGATAGGAGGCCTGTATTAAAAAAGAGCTCTTACCAGAGATAACTTTTTTTTTTTTCCCCTGAAAGACTTTTTCAGCAAGACTGGGTAAACTTCTAATCACCAAACATCTACTCTCTTTCTAGTACTGTGAATTGCCCTCCTTTTTTGAAGCTCCAAGCCCCTATCCTAGTCTTCAGTGAGCTTGATGGCTTCACAAGATCGATGAGATTACTGATGATTTGAATAAATGTGATTTTTAAAATGCTGAATAATGAAATGGATCAATAGTTGGAAGATCTGGGGGATTTCCCTGGTGGTTCAGTGCTTACAACTTTGAGCTTCAAATGCAAGGGGGGTGGGTTCAATCCCTGGTTGGGGAACTAAGATCTCACATGCCTCCTGGCGTGGCCAAGAAAAATAAAAAATATTTGGAAGAGCTGTATAATTCAGGAATATTTTCCAAATGGTTTTAGATTTCCCATTACAACTAACTTTTAAGGAACTACCATTTGTTGAGTTTTGCTACTAACAAATAAGAGTTCAGAAGCCCTGCTTGGACCAGCACTGAGCTGCTCTAAAGCTGGCCAGGCAGCTCTGGCTATCAACATGCACCCTGCCAGAGTATCTTGCTTTGTCTCTGCCCCTGATCAAGAGTTAAGCTCTCCCCCGTGTTATGATGGAAGAAGGAAGACCCGCCTTCTAAATGCAGAGCCCTGTCAAGACTGAATGGAACTCCTGCTGTGTCCTTTTCACCTATTTCAAAGGGGACATTAGCAGCATACACTTTCTCAGAACACTTCTCCAGAGCTCTGGGCAATGTCAAGAGCCCCCAACCAGCCAGAGCAGAGAGATGATCCTGAGGAATGTTAAGAAAATCTATTTCCCCAGTGATGGTGGACCTGCTAGTACCAGCTTTGAAGTAGGAAAAAGCCAGTCTCCAGAGAGAAGAAAAGATCTGTCCTTTTACTGAAGACTTCGGTGTGAAGTTCTTTTCCAAATCTGTTTGTGATTTTCTACTGTGAATTCACAGAGACTAGAGACATCACTGTCCTTTTCTCTTTCTGCCACAAAAGAGGGTTGAGTCCAGAGCAAGTTTCTGTTCTCTCTGAAATACTATACTTCTCTTCCTTGGCACCTATGCCCCATGCCAGGGTTTGTTTGTTTTTAACTTGTACAGTGAATCCCGAGCATATAAGATGGTTAAAAGAGCTGTTCAGGGACTTCCCCTGGTGGTCCAGTGGTTAAGACTTTGTGCTCCCAATGCAGAGGACATGGGTTCGATCCCTGGTTGGGGAACTTAGATCCCCCTTACTCTGTGGCATGGCCAAAAGAAAATAAAGAGCTGTTCAGGAATGGGAAGCATAGAGGCCCATATGCCCTCACCCACTGCCCTCCTTCTTAGAAATCAGGCATCTTACTCTCCATCAGTGGTGTCTTCCACATCAAGACTAACCACATGGTTCCATATGGGATTGTCCCACTACAATTCCAGCCTGATGCTTTCTAGCCTTAACCAGACTGTGGTCAACTTCCCTCTTGTCTCTACCAAAAGCAAAATGGAAGTAGGATGGGGGGCAAGATTCATTAAGAGTGTCTGGAAGCTGGGCATTCCCTGCATCTTTCAAGTTTGGAAGGAAACTGAAAAACGTCTCTAGCTGGCCCTGATAAATGAGATAACTTTCACTTGGAAAATTTGGTCCCTCAATTTCAAAAAAGTGATCCCAAATGAAATGATTGAGCAATCTGAGAAGTAACTTCTTAAAAGTCAGTAAGCAAACTGCCCCATCCCAAGCAGGGCCAACACTCAGTTCTGTATCCAGAACATTCCTCAGAAGAGCTCCATGACTTCCTGGCTGCCCTTCCTCTGAGGAGGAGGACTCTGACATCCCAACCCCCACAGGTGCTCATTCTTACTGGACAGCCTTCTGCAGGTTGCCATCACCACGGAACCTTTCCTTTAGCTCTTCCACCATTAGTTGCATCTGGGAAATAGTAACTTTCTTTTCAGCACAGAACCATTGGGGCCACCTGTGCAGATACCACGGCATCTTACACAAATTGGAGGTTAAGAGGCATGGCTGGGTCCAAGACTTGGCAGCAGGACTTCCCTTCAGATTGTTCCAGAAAAAGTTACGAATTTCTCCAAAGTCCTTCATCTCTCCAGTGTGGGAAAGCAGCCTGGTGTCCAGTGTGAGCTCTGTACTTACCAACCCCGGAGACCCCATGCTGTCCACAGTCCTCATGCACACCCCACCTGCTCCCATGTAACAGCTCAGAGAGTGAGTAATAAGACATTTTTGGATTAAAATTAAAAAAGTACCCACAATTATCAGAGAAGGCTAAAGATACTTCTCCCTTTTCTAGCTGTGTTATCTGCATGAGACCAGATTTTCTGGATTTCCTTGTCCAAAAAACAGTACAACGAACGAATGGGGAAGCACATGGGAATTTGCAAAACTGTAATATAATGCCACTCTGCTCAGAGGGTCTTCCCAGGTGTCTCAGTGGTAAAGAATCCGCTTGCCAATGCAAAAGCCACAGGTGACACGGGTTCTATTCAAGGGCCAGGAAGATCCCCTGGAGGATGAAACGGCAACCCCTTCTATTAACCTTGCTGGGAGAATCCCATGTACAGAGGAGCCTGGAGGGCTACAGTCCAAGGGGTTGCAAAGAATCAGACATGACTGAAGTGACTGAGCACCCATTCAATACTTTTTTTTTTTCATTCAATACTTTTTTTAAAAAAATGTAGTTATATTTCATGAAATATATTATGTTCACATGTAATGGTTTATTATTAGCTCTGTGAAAGTTGCTCAGTTGTGTCCGACTCTTTTCCACCCCATGGACTGTATAATCCATGGAAATCTCCAGGCCAGAATACTGGAGTGGGTAGCCTTTCCCTTCTCCAGGGGATCTTCTTAACACAGTGATTGAATCCAGGTCTCCTGCATTGCAGGCAGATTCTTTACCAAGGAAGCCCCATTATTAGCTTTGTGTGCTGTGCTTATTCGCTCAGTCATGTCTGACTCTTTGTGACCCCATGGACTATAGCCTGCCAGGCTCCTCTGTCCATGGGGATTCTCCAGGCCAGAATACTGGAGTGGGGTGCCACACTCTCTTTCAAGGTATCGTCCCAACCCAGGGATCAAACCCAGATCTCCCGCATTGCAGGCAGATTCTTCACCATCTGAGCCACCAGGGAAGTCCATTATTAGCTTTAGGTGAATTAATAAATGCTTTTAAATTTCTCAATTTAAATTTCCAATCCAGTGAACATTGCACATAAACAAAAGCTCTTTGGGAGTCCATAATCATTTTTAAGAATGTAAAGGGATCCTGAGACAAAAACGTTTGGCAAAACTTGCTTTAAGTGCACCTTACGTTCTGAGCTATCTCCACTTTATAGAAGAGGAAACTAAGACAAAGATTTAAGACCAGTTTAGGGCCACAAGGTCACTGCAGTGCCCAGATCTTCTAACTCCAGAGCTTGTATTTGTGACTGTAACTTTTCCCTTGAAATTAACCTTTGCTAAGACATTTCAACAGTATTAAAAAAAAATCTTCATCATAGTCAACGGATTCTTCCTTCTTTACTGACTAGCTGCGCGATCCTTCCTTACGTTTGTCTCTCAAGTGAACGAACTTGCAGTGTTTGCAGGATTGTCCGCAGTTCGGCTTTCGCTAGGACAATCGAGTTTTCGAATCTGAGTGGGCGACCCCTTGATAATTCCGCCGGGGAACCGAAACCTACAGAGTTCAAACGGGCACCCTCTCCAGACTGAGAGAGGCTCCCACGTTCCTGATTCTCCCACGCTCAGCACCGCTGACTAACCCTCACACCTCTCGGCTCCTGGACCCACTTTTGGACAGTCAGGTACGCTTCTTGGCTACTGATTGGCTGCGCTTAACAACAATGGGCGGGACGCGGCTCCGGATTGGACGTCAGAGCCCCTTCTCCTCCCCTCGCTCTCGTCCCCCAAGCAGCGCCCCAAGAGAGAGGTGCGGGATCCAGATTCCAGCCAGGGCCTGGGCGGTGCGGAGTGCGCCGCCGCGAGAGGTGCTTGTCGCTAAGAGCCAGGGCCTGCGAGGGCGGGGCGCCCTGGGCACCAGGGATTGGCGTGCCTGCAGCCTTCTCCCGTCGTGCACCGGGGCGCCGGCCGCTCACCCGGAAGGAGAACCTGGGACTCTTTACTATATGGTGGGGCGCTGGCGGTATCGCTGTGGGGAGTGGGCGCTGCTCTCAGGTGAGGGGGCGTGGACGGGTTCGCGGTGGGTGGGTGCTACTCTCTGGTAAGGGCCATGGGTTTGAGCGTCAGCAGTGGTGCTTGAGGTGGGGACCTTGCTGGACATCCTAGGAAAGGAGCAGCTTCACCTCCCGGGATGAAGATGGGTGCTTGGTCCGGATCCAAGGAAGGAAACCTGGCTTTCCATTTAGTTTTATAAAATATATAAAGCATCTTTCCTTCCCACTCCCCAAGCTTAGTAGGCAAAGAGGAATAAGGACCACGTCGTCCTTTGGCTCCTTGTTCGTAAGGAATACAGGAGTTTGCTACGTTGACCCAAACGCTGGGACTAGGAGTAATGGCAAGTATTCTGCTGGGACACAGGAGGCTCTTGCGCTGGATTGTGGTTGCCTTTGTTACTTAGCTGGAAGTAGAAGGAGGGGCAAGTTACAGATGAACAAAAGGATGGAGCAGAGCTGCTTGGCTGAGAACGGGCAGATGTTGGTCAGACCTGGGGAGCTACTTCTGCTACTTGTGGGTGTTTCAGAAGGAGAGCTTTTTGAGTTGCTATCTGGCACCAAGGGCTGAAGAATGAGCAAGAAGGGATGGGAGTCTCGGCGGCTTACATACTTTTATCACCGGATTTGTTTTTTTTTTAACATGCCTCTTGAAGTTTTAGAAAGTATTGAAGTATTAGTTTAAATGGGAGTGAAAATTGTGGAGCTAAAGCTTTGACTTTCTGCCTGGAATTGTTTAGACACTTACAGGTTGCTTTATAAATAGAAAGCAACTGGATTTTCCCCGGAGATACTGGTGCTGGTACAGGTGGAGAAAATAAACTTCAGACGTGATTGAAAGGGCCCAGGAAATGTAGTTGGCGCTGCATAAGTAGCTGAGAGGGCCACTGACTCTATCCTTAGTTGGATGACACACGGATCCATCTTCCAGATCATAGAGCTAAAATTAAGAGCTTCCTCTTTTTCCTCCAAGGGCAGAAATGCCTCATTTCCTCCTGAGGAGTGGGGTCTACAGGGAGGAAGCTGATAGAGAATAGTAGTTGCTAGAAATTATTCCTTGAAGTCTAGGTTTTTGTGTTTGTCCAGTGTTTTTAAGGAAAGTTACATTGGAAGCTTTCTAAGTGCCCTTTAATCTTAGGGTTAGTGAAGTCGCTCAGTCGTGTCCAACTCTTTGCAACCCCATGGACTGTAGCCCACCAGGCTCCTCCATCCATAAAATTTTCTAGGCCAGAGTAGTGGAGTGGGTTGCCATTTCCTTCTCCAAATTTTAGGGTTAAGTGTATAGCATCTTGGGGGTCCTTGGATTTTTTCCCCCTCCTCGGATATTTTTTAAGCCAGTTTATAGCTGTTTGTTTCTAAGTGGTGTGAGTCCCAAAAGAAAGGAGAGATACTTGCTCTCGGCCCTTGGCTCACTCTTCTTGAGCCTGAGAGTGATGACCATTTAGTTACTGAATTATGGTCCTGGATTTGGCAAACTTTTCAAGGCCCTGGAGATTCGTGAGCTTCACTTAGTGTGTGGATTGCCTTATTGTCATCTTTCTTGCCCTTACTTTTGTGGAAAGACACTTCGGTGTATTTAATTTTGCTCCTGTGCTGGGAATATACCAAATGCCTGAAATGAGAAGAGAAAGAAACTTTTTTGTTTTAATCTGAGGAGATTAATTGTTCACAGTGAGTCAACCTGATCCCTTTGGTTACAGCAGTTAGACTGCTTACATCCAGGATGTAATACATGAGTTGTTATGGAATTGGATTTCCCACTTCTCAGTTCAGGGCCTTTGTGTAGTGACCGCATCAGATGAAAAGTCAGAGTGTCAGCAAGTGGACTACTTAATATGGCACCGCAGTCACAGCGTTTCCGGTTTGCTGGGCTGTATAGCCGGGATTTGTCCTATATCATGCAGCTTCATCTCTGCATGCAGTGTCTGTGTGTGGAGAGACCTTCTGGTATTCTAGAAAAGATTGGGAAAGCTGTGTGCCCTGCTAATTTTGTGGTGTAAACGACTTCCTCTCCTCCTGAAATGTTAGCCTTGTGTTAGCACAACATAAAGTAGAAGGAAACTCATTACATGCTCTTCTAATGGTAAAGCAGAACTAATAAGAGAATGTGTTTAAAATTAATTGTGGGACTGTAAAAATGAGTGGGTGTGTGAATGGGCAGGGGGGGAGGACAGGGAGAGCTTAGAGATAGTCTCATTTTCCCAGGAGCCAGCCTGGATCATTTGTTGGCAGTACATATTGGCTGAAGTCAGTTTTCATTTCAAGGTAAATTGGAAAGGGAAATTAAACCTTATTGTTCCGCTCTTAAGAGAGGAGAAGGGGGTGGAGGCAGCAGCCAGAGTGGATGCTGTTGAAGTGGTTCTAGGAGTAACAAGATTAGTGCTGTATTTTAACAGAAGGTGACATCATGGGCCCCTTTGGACTTGAGTAACCCTGTGCCTCAGCCTTCATGGTCCCCTTGTTGGAGTGGGCGATGTTGCTGCGCATGTAAACTGCCACATTGGGGGAAATCAGTGGCTTAGGCTTTAATGAATCTTTGCAAAGGAGTGGAAAACATCCTGAATCGACCTGTGCAGCTCTGGGGTGCTTGGGCAGAGGTACAAACCGCATGTCGAGAGGAAATGATTAGAACCATTGGCTTGGGTTCTGGAAATGGAATTAGCTAAGAGAAGGTCACAACTGGGCAACCCGCTCAGGTGCCCCCGGAACTCTCCAACTCAGATCTGCCTCTGGGGTCCTGAGTGTGCTTAAGCAAGACAAAGGGAGACAGGCCTCGGCGTTTGTGGGGTTTTGGTTTTCTCTAGACAGCCAGGAGGGGGCGGTGTTAGGCTCAGTTAGAGAGCTGTGCTGTGTGGGTCCAGCAATTCTCAGGCAGAAAGGTTTTACAGCTCAGCCTGCCCGTTCTGGCCGCCTCAGGTGACATTGTTGACCTGAACTTGTTTTGGCTAGAGGTGGCCCCTGGTTCAGAGTCCCTGCCATGGTCTGAGAAGGGAGGTAAATCCCTCAGGGCTTTTAGCTTGGCCCCCAGCTCATGAGTGTGTGGGGGCTCCCTCAAAAGCTCAGCAGGTAAAGAATCCTCTTGCAACAGGAGACGGGGGTTTGATCCCTGGGTTGGGAAGATCCCCTGGAGAGGGGAATGGCAGCCTGCTCCAGTGTCCCTGCCTGGAAAACCCCAGGGACAGAGAAAATGGGCTAATGGGCTACAGTCCAAAGGGTTGCAGAGTCTGACATGACTGAGCGACTGTGTGCAGTAGCTCGTGTGGGTGGATTTTTTTGCTTCCTCTTAAATTTTACACAAGAACAAAAAAAGTTGCCTGGATTTCCCCAGGGGGGTCGCTTAAAAATTTTCAGGGTTTTGCCCTGGCAAAGAGAGGTGAGAGTAGATGCATACTAACAGAGATTGATCCTGTATCTCCTGTCTCTCATCAGATGTTTCCTTCCAATGGGCTTTTGGTGTAGGATGTTGGAGAACCAAGAGCAGGAGGTAAGCATATGATTTCCGGGGAACATCTGGCTGAAAGCTTGAGGGGCTCTGGGAGATCCAGATACTGCTCGGTGGTGGTGTTCTGACAGTGATGCCTTAGTGGTTCTGATGTGCTCAGAGTCAAGCGAGAAGAGGGAAATCAGTAGTGAAGGCATGACTGAGAAATGAGGTTCCCTTTCCACTAGCTTTCTATTCATCGGAAGGCGCTAGAATGTAAGCTTTGTGAGGGCAAGGATTTTTGTCTCTTGTCCTTGTTCTGCCCCCAGTGCCTTAGCATGGTACCTGCCACATAGAGGGTGGTCAATAAATATTTGCTGAACTGAATGAATAAATGAGCAGAGGAGTGAAAGCTGGCGTTGAGTGGAGTACTCTGGCCGCCGTGTGTTGGAACCACCTCAGCGTGTGGCTGCGCTGAAGCTGAAGGAGCGTTTCTTACCTCTAGGAGGTGATCACTGTGCGTGTTCAGGACCCCCGCGTGCAGAATGAGGGCTCCTGGAATTCTTATGTGGATTATAAGATATTCCTTCATGTAAGTGTATCTGACTTTGATATTGGGATCAATATACCTTTCAGGGCTGAGGGCCAGTCCTAAGCAGAACCTGTTTCTGGAGGTATTGACAGAAGAAAAGGAAGGAGGAGAGGAAAGAGAGCCTGGGGTCCGCCTGAGTTGTCTTCAGGCTGCTGGGTGGCACTGTGCTCTGCTTGGATCCCCTTGACTGGGACTGTGGCCTGGTGACTTGAGTCCTTGGTGAGAGGGATGACGGGGAGTTCGTGTAAACTTGGGCTTTTCCACCAAACCCTTTTCACATGCTTTCTCCTGTAGACCAACAGCAAGGCCTTTACCGCCAAGACGTCCTGTGTGCGCCGCCGCTACCGGGAGTTTGTGTGGCTGAGAAAGCAGCTCCAGAGAAATGCGGGTTTAGTGTGAGTTCTTTTACTTCCTTCTTGGGTCCAAGGCCGGCTTCTTAGGTTCTTCCTTGGCAACTGGAGTTTACAATGAAGAAAACTGGGCAGAGGTACTAAGGTCGCTGAGAAATGTGTTCTTAAATTATGTTTTCAAGTCAGTGAAAAAAAGTAACGACAGAGTTCTCATTTCTAATATTTTGACCTAACAAAGCCAAACAAATCTAAAGAACGTTTTTCTTTTTTATGTGCATAGGGCTAAACAGAGGTACTGCTGGCTGTGTAAATGTGCTTCACTGGTTATCAGGAACTTTTAGCACCTGGACTAATTTGATGGTGTTCCAGTCCGTTTGATATGTAAAAATTGTGATTTTTCTTTTTTCCCCGTCTTCTTTTTTGTGTAGAGACCTTTATCCAGAGTTACGACAGACTGAGAGCCTTAGGACAGGCACTATTGCTCACTCCTCACCTACACGCTGCAGATAAGCCCTAAAACTGGAGGCAGTTTATGACAGTGATTCCAGCACAGTGTGGTTACTGAGTGCTGTGGTGACTTTGTTAATGACCTAGCCAGTTAGGTAACCTGTGGGATTGATGAGGCCACCGTCATGAGTCAGGCCCTCGTAAGCCAGTCGGAACTTCCTCTGAACAGATCCTGCATCCTCTGGTCTGGCCTGCTGTTTTAAAGCATGTGCCATGCCTCACAGGAGAGGCGAGGGAGGCTGGAAGAGTTTGTGGATGAGTTGCTGCAACCTGACTACTTTTAGAAAATTCCAAACATGATCTTTCGGGACTGGAGATGGTAGCCTTAATTTACACACAAGGACCCAGCATCCTCCATGTCTCCATGTCCAAGTTTCTTCCTTTTGAAATAGTAGTTGATGGTGGGAGTGGGTTCTATAAACAGTGGAGTCTAGCAGCATGGAGTTCGTAAGGCCCAGGCTTGGTTCACACGCCAGCTCTGCTGCTTGCTTACTAGCTGTGTGGCATGGGAAAATCTACTCAACTTCTCTATTTCCTTACCATTAAAACGGGTATGCTGACATCCTTCTCACAGGGTTTTGAGGAGGGTAAATGAAGTAAGGTTTGTAAACGTTTAGCACAGTGCCTGAAAACAGGCGTGTCATCAGTCGGTGTTAGCCCTCTGTCCCTGCCCGCTTATCAAATGCTATTTGTGTTGATTTGTGTCTTTTCTTAGGGGATTTCCTTGATCAGGGACTGGAGTGACTGGGATATTACTTATCTTGGGTATGTGTTACGTTGTGTGACCCCACAGGCCGGTACCTGAACTTCCTGGGAAGTCAACCTTCTTTGGCAGCTCAGATGAGTTCATTGAGAAGCGAAGACAAGGTCTGCAGCACTTTCTTGAAAAGTGAGTGGACTTGGAGGGCTGGCACTTGCCTCTGGGGGGATGGCAGGGGTGTGTGTGCTGTGCAGAATGGCCCCCAGGAGCACACAGGCATGTTTGTGTCAGATGCTCATGCCCTCAGCACTCACTGGAGCCAGAAGGCCTCAGAGGACGGGGCTGGGCCAGCTGCCGTGAGGGCTGACGCTCTGCGCTGTTCTGCCTTTGTCTGCCCCAGGGTCCTGCAGAGCGTGGTCCTCCTGTCAGACAGCCAGTTACACCTCTTCCTGCAAAGCCAGCTCTCAGTGCCTGAGATAGAAGCCTGTGTACAGGGCCGGAGCCCTGTGTCCGTTTCTGACGCCATTCTGCGCTACGCTATGTCCAACTGCGGCTGGGCCCAGGAAGAGAGACGGGGCTCTTCTCACCTGGCTGAAGGAGACCAGCCTAAGAGGTAACTGAATGCTCTTTTCTGAGACACCAGTGGCTAGGATTACTGTAACCTGGCCCGGTGAGGTGTCCATTGGTAGAGAAAGTAAGATGGCATTGGTGGCCTTTCAGGAGGGCCCCTGTCATCCTGTGCATGAGGGCCTTGGGTCTGTGCTGACTCGTCCCTGGGAGATGGCTCTCCTATTGCGAGCTGGGGAGAAAGAAGAAAAGGCTCTCTTATTTGTTTTGTTCTTCATCCTCTCCCCCAACCCCCGCTTTCCTTAGATGACAACTTTATTGAGATGTATTCATATACATAAAACTCCCCCTTTTATGTCCAGTTCAGTAGTTTTTGTCTAGTCACGAGGTCATGCAGCCATCCGTCATCACAGCCAGTTTTCGAACATTCTCATCAGCCCTAAAGAAATCTTGTGCCTATTAGCAGTGACTCCCACACTCCCCAGCCCCAAACCCTGGCCCTTGGTAACCACTGCCTGCTTCCCGTGTGTGTGTGGATTTGCCTTTTCTGGACATTTCACACAGATGGAGTCATCCATGTGGTCTTTTGTGCCAGACCTCTCTCACTTGGCACCGTTTCCCGGTGCGTCCGTGTGGCGGGGCATAGCAACACTGAGTTCCTTCCTGTGGCCAAATACTGTTTCCTTGTATGAATAGGCCTCCCTTGTTGTCCGTTCACTTGTCTTTGTTGATTTTTGTTTACCTGTTCATGCCCTCCTTTTCCCTTTCCCACTTTTTTCCAGTTGTTGCTTTCTCCCAAGACCCGGCAGGAGGAGCTCTCCCTCACCGCCTCCCGGGGAAGAAAAGGATCCGTTCGAGGTGTGGGCTCCTGTGGTTGACTCCGAGGCTCCTCCCTTGGAGAGCCCCACCCTCCCACCCACCTCCTCTCCATCATGCTGTGGTTTTGCAAGACCTGATGAGGGACTCTCTGCTTCTCAGCCTGTGAGGAGGGTCCTGGGAGGGGGCCACGCTGTGCCTTTGGACCCTGGTCAGCTGGAAACAGTTTTGGAGAAGTGAGCTCTCCTCGGAGCTCTGGGTTCTGCTCTGAGGTGGATGAAGGTGATGCAGGCAGGGAGACTTGCTCAGGTGGGGTTAGGCACAGGCTGGTGGTGGGAGGCTGGTCTGCTTCCTGTTTTACCATGGCCTCTGCTCAAGTTGGCTCTGTGGAGATTGGTCATAACTCCTCAGGCTTCTTCGATAGGGATAAGACACTGTGCAGGTGTTTGTAAGTTAAGCACAAGACCCAGGAGTTGTTGGTTCTGAGCCAAACCCCACATTTACTCTCCTGGAAGCTGAATTTCTTTAGATGTCTGTTAATGGGTCCAGGAGCACTGACTCAGGTGACTGGTGGGGACCTGTAGGTGGCAGACTTTAAGCCGCCTTATCAGAGATCGCTCCAGCAGAAGTGCTTGTGTTTCTGTTGTGTCCTTGTGTTCCAACTGGCTGTTTTTGCTGAAGCCCCTGGAGCACTGGTTTCTGGGAGGCTGGCCCCTTGCTACCTCCTCGCATGGATGGGGGGTGAGTATTTTTTCTCCCACCTCCTTGCTTTTCCTCCACTCATAACCACTGAATGGAGCGGTGCTGTGACTCCTGACACTGGGGTTTCCTGCGCATCCCAGGACCTCGGCCTGGCTGTATGGGGCCTGAGGCCTGTGAAATAGCTCGTGGCCATCCACAAAAGAGGAAAGGTTTGGTCACAGCCAAAGGACAGGGAACGATTCAGGGGGCTTTGTTTTGGAAAAGATACCCTGGACTGTCCCTGCCTCTGTGGTTATAAAGCCGAGATGGACTGTCTTCTCTGCAGGGTTAGCTGAGCTCCTTTCTTGTTTGAATCCTTTTCTTCTCCCTTAGTAACAGCTCCCTTTCCCCAGGGCTTCAGCCACCACGTGTCCCTCTGCTGTGTTGCGGGAGGCCGTCTGTTCAGTCCAGTGGGGTGTGGGGGCTTTGTTTCTGCCTGGAGAGAGGGCTCTGGGGATGGAGATGAGAAACAACACGCCTTCCTTCAGACAATGAGGCGTCCTGCCCTCCTGCTGCCGTAATTCTCTCCTCTGAGAGCTGGAGCTGGAGGAGACGTGCCGCTGGCGTTCTGCTTATCTGCCCTGGCGTCTGTGTGTTTCTTCTCCATCTCGCCCGCCCCTCCCTCCCCTGGCCCCCGCACCCTGTCCGTGGGCTCTTCTACTACTCGCCTGTGCTGTGGGACTGTCATGGCATTTAGTTCAGAGTTGCGGGGCTTTGGCCTGAAATAAAATTCAAGTATTTAAGACTGTTGCTGCAGTTGGTGTCTAACAAGCTGTAGCAGTGGAGGAGGCATTGAGGGCTGGCGGTAGTCACTTTCATAAATCATGAATTTATCAGTGTGGAAATAATGGTTCAGAACTGTGCACGGCAGCTCTCCTGCATTGTGTGCGCAGCTCAAGTTCACCACTGGAGAAAGGACTGTCTTCCAAAGAGGCAGGATCCAGCTCTTCTCACAGTGATGGGCATGAACCTTGTTAGGTATAATTTACCTGATGCTGCTTCCATCCTTGCAGCCTGTCTGAGGTGCCAGGTGCTGAAAGAGAAATAAAGTTTGTCAACAGGCAGATGCCGAGCCCTGGCTGGGACTCATCTCTCTTCTCTGCCTGCCTCCCCTGGGTCTCTCTTTTATATGATGCAGCAGAGCAAGGCGAGGAGAGAAAACCTACAGAGGCAAATCCAAAATGTCAAAAGAAGTTCATTTAAAAGGGGAAAAAAACTCCATACACAACCCTCACAAAAACCCGACAGATGCTAAGCTAATGGCATCCGCTCTGCCGATTGGTGGGGATGACTCATGAATATTAATGAGTCCAATGCTCCAAATGGTGCAGCTGTGAACCCAGCTGTGCTTGAAGCTCTCTGATCTCGAAACTTCCAGACAGGAGCCGGAGGTGGTCTGTGTCAATTCCCTACTCAGCCAAAAAACAGCAAGCTGGGGCGGCTTCTTCTGTTCACTCCTTTTCTTCCTGGAGTTGGTGCTCAGCAGCCAGTTCTGCCAGCAGGGTTGGCTGCTGGGACAGCAGGAGCCGGTCAAAGACACGGATGCGATTTTTCTGACTCCTGGCTTTTTTAATGATCCATTATCAGCAATGCATACAGCAGGACCTCAGTCAATCCAAGGCCAGGCGCCATTCCGCCACTGTCTTTTGCAGAGTTGAGTGTAGGCCATGGAAGGAGATGTCCTAATGGGGGAGAGTTTTTCTAGTAACGTGGGCCTAGAGTTACCAGAAAAGCAGCAGAGATGGGTTTTCCTCCCCGTCTCGGCAGTGCCGTCTGCTGCTCTCCCATCTTGCTCTGTCCCGCCGTGTGCGTGGTTGCCGCCATGGCTGATAGCCTTGGTAGGGAGGACGGAGAGCTACTGGGGGCAGTGGCCTGCTGAGCTGTTTTGTAGAATGGAAATATATTTTTGTTAGAATTTGGGTTTGAGGTAGGTTCTGTGTCTGACTTACAGTCACTGTACTAATTTTATTTTTTGCCTATGTCGCTCAGCATGTGGGACCTTAGTTCCCTGACCAGGGATTGAACCCTTGTCCCCTAGAGTGAAAGCACAGAGTCCTAATCACTGGACTTTCAGGGAAGCCCCTTGTCATCTTTCTTCTGACAGTTACTTACGTGGCCCAAGTCTATTCGTCTCCTGTAACACCGGATAAGTGATCCTAAAGTCATAGATTTCCTTTTGTTTGGTGGGAGGAAGTGTGTGTGTGTGTGTGTGTGTGTGTGTGTGTGTGTGTGTGTGTGTGTAGGAGGAGGTGGGGTGTGAAAATGAGTTTCATACACATTGTTTATTTGACCACGGTGTGTGTGTGTGTGTGTGTGTGTGTGTGTATGTGTAGGAGGAGGTGGGGTGTGAAAATGAGTTTCATACACATTGTTTATTTGACCACGGTGCCCAGTGAGGAGGGGGCAGGGGAAGTATGACCCTTATTTTCTAGCTTGAGGAAACTGAGCTGATCATGGTTTTTAAAAAGTATGTTTCAGGTAGAACTGTGGGAAGAGAACTCTGGGAAGAGATACTTCCCAACTTCTGTAAAACAAGATTTTTTTTTCCCAAAAAAAAATCTTGAAAAAAAAAGCTGGGGACTTCCCTGGTGGTCCAGTGGCTGAGACTCCATGCTCCCAATGCAGGGGGCCCAGGTTCAATCCCTGGTCAGGGAACTAGAACCCACATACCGCAGCTAAGAGTTGGCATGCTGCGACTAAAGATCTCACATGCAGCAGTGAAGATGGGACACCTTGTGTGTGGTACGGCCAAAAACAGGGGTAACTAAGCCCCCACTGTTCAAGGAGAAAAAACTCCCCCGCAGAGCTTTTCAGAGTTGTTCTCAGAAATCCTCCGCAGCCGAGGTTTGCTCGCCGCTGAGGCCCTAGAGCTACACCGCCGAGCCCCAGGTGCCTCGTACCCACCCCCGTAGCTTTGCTTAGGAGGCTATCGTGACTTTACCAGTCTGACTGGACAGTGAGTTTAGTCCCATGATGTGAGTTTGTTTACATGCTCTTGCTGAATATTCTTAACACCCCAGGAGTGGGAGGGCAGTGGACTGGGAGGATGCGAGGTTGAAGGTGGGAATGGAAACCGCTCAGCTCCTGGCCTGCCTCCCAGGGACATCCCACTAGGCTGGAGGGGCTTCTGCAGATTTATGTGTGAGCAGCCAACTGAGGTACAGCTGAAGCCAAGCTGAAGACCCCTGCAGGGCAAGCTCAGGACGCCTGGGCACTGATCCTCAGCCACCTCCCCAGGCGGCCTTCTGCCAGCAGGGACCGGCGCTGTAGGGGGACTGTCACCTGGCTTGAGGTAACCTTTCTTTGAGCTGGGGATGAGTGTCCCTCTTCCTGCTCTGTGTACAACTGCACCTTCTTTGCTGAGGGGTTTTTCAGTCTGCTGTGGAAACCCCCCTGCCCCAGCTCGTTCTCGCATCTTCATCCGCCCTAGCTCTTCTCTCCAAGGAACAGTTGTCAGCTGCTGCAGTGACCAGGTGGGCATTGGGCTCACCAGCGTGGCAGCGGGAGAAGTAACCCAGGAGGACAACCACTTCGCCCTCAGTAACGGCTGGATTTGGAGCTGGAAGGCTGGAACCTCAAACCTCAAGATCGATAAACTTGGACCGTTTATGCTCAAAATGATGAAAAGGGCCACATTTGTAGGAGACAGTGCACCTGACTCTGAGCAGAGTCAGTTTGCTTCCTTCCGTTCAGGGGAGACCGGGTCCACTTCCACCAGCAAAGGAGGGAACAAGGGCCCTGACACAGCAGGGAGGGAGGTGTGACTCTTAAGCGGAGATGGTGAAGCGACTGAGAATAAGGGACCACCCGAACGCTGTCAAGGGCTTCTCCCCTGGGAGGGCAGGCTCACTCGATGCTTCTGTGATCTGTGGATTAACATTTCTCACCTGCGGCTGTCAAGTCCTTCCTATTTTCAGCCTGCTCGACTTCTTCTTTCAAACAGCCTTTCGAAGGGGCCAGCTAGTTAGAGCCTTTTTGTGTGTGTTTAAGTTCTTTAGGCTTTTAAGTGCTCTAGCCCGGTGTGTGTCCCTTCCCCTGGTGGCCTGGTTGGCGTGGGAAATCAGGCCCATCAGCAGCCTGACCCGAATCCCTCCAGCAGAAGGCCAATAGTGAGAGCCTGCAGCGGTTTGTTGGAGGCAATGTAACCTGCCTGCTGTAAGCTACAAGACTTAGATATATTCTACCAATTAGGGCACATCTGTTAGCAGTGCTGAAAGGCAGGCACTGTCTCTTTAAGAGCCATCCCACTCCTCTCCTTGAGTGATGAGGGCTGGGAACACAAGGGAGTCAGATGCTGATTAAACAGTCCTACTGCCGAGCTCTGTTAGAAAATTACTGTAATTATGATCTAGTCCCAGCAGAGGGATGAGTTCCAATCCTGCTAATAACCCTTCCAGGTGCCTCAGATTCGGGACCCATGGGAGGCCGCACGGACAGCGCTCTGGCTGGCCCTTCGGTCTGCCCTCTTCAGGCAGAGACAAAGGTCCTGGACCCCTCATCTTCTTTTGGCCTCCTGAGAAAGTGATGGGTTTTGGTTGTGTTTTTATTTTTTGATTCTTGACAGAGCTCCTGGGAGCCATTCTGTAAGAGAGGACTTTCCCCTAAACTAGCACGAAGGATCAGGAAAATCACAGCCTTAAGATGACTGTCCTGACCCCCAGACTCTGCCCAGGATGAGCAGTTAGCACCGCACCAGCCCCAGACCAAGCACAGGGATCCAGCGTGGGCCCTTGCACCACGGCGGTTTCTATGCTGGTACTGGGAACCTGGGCTTCTTGCCCCGAAATAGTACACAGGGTTAAAGTTCAGTCCTGATTGAGACTTTCAGGGCACCCCTTCTAGGTTTCTGCTACAGAAACAGGAAAAAGGATAGTTACTACGGGGCTCACTGTGGTGCAGCTCTCTGAATCGGAAAGCGCCAGTTTATTCTTTCGAGAACGTCACTCTTGTGGTACGGTTCCGCGGCAGTGCCGGTGAGCAGATCTTCATGTTCCTGTTGAACATGGGGGCTGGCTTGCTGGTTCTTAAACCCTGAAGAATTCATGACAGTTATACTCTGTCCTTCCAACTTCCTAAGCCTCTCCCTGTCACTAATGTAGTGGCTAAAGTGCAGACTTATAGAAGACAAGGCAGTTTCTCTTACTTGGACCTAGGCACATCCATAGGCCCCTAGACAATGGTCCTCCACCGGGATGGTTTTGTTCCCAGGGCACATCTGACAATGTCTAGAGACACTTCTGTCAGAAAGGGTGGAGGGTGCTGGGGGGATCAGTACTGGCATCTAGTGGGTAGAGGCCAGATGCTGCTGGACATTCGACAGGCCCCAAACATAAATGATCTGGTCCCAATGTCACCAGTGCCATGCGGAGAAGCCCGGAATCAACAGAATGAAGCGGTAGGTGCTCAGTGCCCTCCCCTCCTGCGCCTCCACTGCACTGCTTTGGAGATGTGGAAGAGGTGATCCCAAATCTCCAGATGCCAGGTGCTTTCTTGGAGGTGGAATGTATTAATGATAGGCTGAGCAGGGTGCCCACCATGGGTGGCATCCAGGAAATGTAGGTGGTGTGCATGTGCCATCTTGGTGATTCAGGGCAGAGCAATGCCCGTGCCTGACTGGTTCAAAGGGAGGTGTTTGTAGCCTGTTTGCTGTTCCATGATCGCATGTGGGGGATAAAAGGTGCCCAGCTGCTCGCTGTCAGGCTGAGAGGATCTGCAGTGGAACCAGATGCCTTCTTTGAGGACCTGCACTAGAAACCTCTTGGAACTCACTCCCATCGTGGGAGGCAAGGAAGTGGCATACTATTGCCCAGTGCCACAAAATGCTTCCCTCAGTGGCACTCTGCCAGGTGGTGGGGTGGCAGGCGGTGATGGGCCCCGTGAGGCAGTGAACACACACAGCTGCCGACGGCTGGCCACTGCCGTGAGCAGCTTGATGCCAGAGACACCAGGCCTCTCAGAACAGCCTGGGCATCAGGAAATGAGAGCCTAGTTGGCAGTGTTTGCCTAGGGGCCAGGCCTGCAGGGGAGAGGGATGTTCCCAAGCATTGTATCAGGAGAACCAGTTCATCTCTCTCTCTGCTGCCCACTCCCCTGGTGACTAGATAACCTAGGCATATTGGCATATTGGCATATTTTTAGGATGACCACTCATCCCTGTTTACACCTACGATTCTGGCATCCTTATTAGTAATGCCCCCTTTCATTTCCAAAAAA
This sequence comes from Bos taurus, assembly GCF_002263795.3. NCBI lineage: Eukaryota > Metazoa > Chordata > Mammalia > Artiodactyla > Bovidae > Bos > Bos taurus. Next base: position 38,370,927 of record NC_037346.1, on the reverse strand, counting down.
AGTCACTATTTAGAAAATAAATTATATAGTCTATTAATTGTACTTTAGTTTCCTCAAATACTATACTTTTTTAGGGGTGGGGGCGTTATATTTAGAAAGGATTTTGGTACAAAATGGGCCACATCTTAAAATATATCATTAATTGAATCCCAAGAGTCGCAAAAGGGTAGTCAGTTCATACTAACTTAAAAAAAATCCAAAAACACAAACATGTTTTCTCAGCAGTTAATTTTTGATAGGAAAACAGGGAGAATTAATTCAAGTCCCTTGAAGAAGAAAAATCTCTTTTTAGTTTTAAGTTTCAAGCTTCCTGCCCAAGCTCTGTAAATTCTAATGGGAAATGAAATAGCTGGGCAGAAGAGAAGGGAAGCGAGGGACTAGGGTAATCCACAAATGAGAAAATTAGTTTGAGTCACTGGGCTGTGTAACAGGGATAATCCTCTATGTAGACGGCTGCTTTTTCTAAAGTCAGCTCTACAGAGTCTGCTGGTGCTCTGGGAATTAGCAAGTCAGTGCCACTCAAGATTTATCCTCCCAGAGTCGCTCCTGGTGGGGAGACCGCAGGGAGAGTTTCCTTTCGGCCATAGATTAAAGCTCCTCTGTCCCTGGTATCCAGGAGTTTTGTTCTCAAGATGAGAAGGGGAAAAAGAACATACGAACATACGTTCGTTTATTTTCTTTCTTTTCTTCCTTCCACTCCCTCATTCTCAGACTGACTTATAAAAGCAGGACTGTCCCACTCCCTCCCCCGATACAGACAGAGGCTTTGTGACACCAGTGCATTATTATTATGTGATTGGTGTGGAATGTGGATTTGGGGAATGTGTCACTGGGGTGTCTTGCCACAGCAAGAGAACTGGAGTGATTCAATAAGCAGGGCAGCAGACCTCGATTTTCAAAAGTCCCTTATGTCATTTCCTCTTTAACAGCAGATTTTGTGTGATTTTTGTTAGTCTTTCACATCTTCAGTTTTGCTATTTGAAAAGACTAACTAACTACATTTAAGGTGGTGCAAATGAGCAAGTAAAAAAAGTTAAATGAGCTTTTAAAAAAGTTAACACTTGAAATGTAGGCTATTCCTTATATATGTGTTTATTCCTTACATAAAGTGAAAGTGGCTCAGTCGTGTCCACTCCTTGTGATGGTCCATGGAATTCTCCAGGCCAGAATACTGAAGTGGGTAGCTGTGCCCTTCTCCATGGGATCTTCCCGGCTCAGGGGTCGAACCCAGGTCTCCCGCATTGCAGGTGATTCTTCACCAGCTGAGCTACCAGGGAAGCCCAAGAATACTGGAGTGGGTAACCTATCCCCTCTCCAGGGGATCTTCCCCACCCAGGAATCAAACCGGGGTTTCCTGCATTGCAGGCGGATTCTTTACCGGCTGAGCTACCAAGGTATCTGTTCCTAACAGGAAGGATGACATTGATTTGGTCCCACTTTAAATGGAATCAAAATGTCTGGGTTTAGGGAATGAGACTTAATAGGAGTTCTGTCTTTTCCATTTTTATTCACCAAAAGGAAAAGATACAGTTGGAAAAGATATAGTTTGAATACAGATTTCTAAGAGACAGACCATCATGTCGGAAAATTTAATATCAAAGTAATTGTAAAACAATGTCTACGCTGTTTTGCTATGTGGATGACAGAAGAAACACACTGGAAAAATGTATTTTTAATGAAATGTAGCTGAAAGATTGCTTTCAGAGCATTTAGTATTCTCAGATATCAGCTTGGATGATGCAGGCTCAACTGTACCAATCTCAGGTCAGATTATCCAGTGGATGTTGGTAAGTTCTGTGTTAATTATTATTTATCTGTAAAGATATTTATACAGATATTTATTTGTAATGGATATCTGTACATTTGCTTCTTAAATACAGGGTTTTAGCTTTCTTATTTTCTCTTCTTAACATAAAATCAAGGAAGGGAAAAGGTGTCCCACCTGTACCCTCTCCCCTCTCAAGTTCCGTTTGCTCGTGCAGTTGGTGGCTGTTCAGAAGCCGTCCTACATATAATGTGGTTAGTTAAGTGTTCTAATGCCCCAGTTATCCAGTTAGTCACAGGCCGTAAGGTGGGGATTTGGTTAGTGGAGTCAAACAGAGAAGCAGTAATCTGATTAACCAGTTGCTTTTTGAGACTGTTGGCTAAGATGGTGGCTGTGGAATGGAGCAGATCTGCTAGATGAGGTTTAGCTTCAGACAGACTGTAGGAATCCACTGCTTTCTCCTTCACAGAGAATGCCCTTTGTAGATGGTCTTGAACTTGCTGTATCTTTTCCAGCATGTAACAAGGTCAGAAAAGGCCAGCTGGCTATGGACCAGATTCCCAATTAGTCCATTTGTTTCTTTTAGGGCCAGTCTACTTTCTTTTTACTCTTTTACAGCTAGGGTGTGAGTGTGGGGCAGTAGATGGAGGTGCCAAAAGACCCTTGTAGTTTGGCAGATGATTTCCTCAGGTCTGCAGGTACAGAAAGGACTATTGCAGTAAGGGGGCTTTGTTTTAAAGGTCATGCCACTGAGTGTCCTACTATGTAGAGTGGAGAAGTACCTGACCTTGCTTCTCTTTCATACCTCTTCTGACCCTGCCCTAGATACCTCCTCTTCCTCTTCTGGTTTCTCCTTTTCTGTCTTTCATCATGGAGCAGTGGTGGTGCAACGGTATTCTCTTCTTTTAGCCACCAGCCTTCCAGACTTGGGACTCTGAGGATTCTCCACAGAGGAAGCAATTGGGTATAGAGTGGTTTCTGTTTGCTCCTTCTGTTAACCACTTTAGAACAATGCCCATTGTCTTTACCTGTAGGCTGGGATTGGTGCGAATGTTCCTAAAACGGAAGGCAATTGGTTCCCTTTGGTTCATCTGCGCATCTGCTGCCACCTAGCGGTTGCTTCTCCTTTGGCACACTGTGTAAGGTTGAGGGGCTGTCATGGACACTTCCGTAGTGCCTTTTATCTCTGTCTCTATTTTTTCCTCTCCCAGACCTAATTGTCCTCTTTTTTTTACATCTTTTCCTTTTGTTTTACTCCTGGGTCAGAAAAATCTGGAAATGAATAGTTGACGTAGGACCTTTTCAGAAACCTGGAATCCACTAACAACAGCCCTGTTTGTTCCCAGTTTCTCTCTCCGGTGGCATGAAGTGGTATCTTACTGCAGGGCTGTGAGATGGCGGGATGAAGGATACTGCCAATCCAGGACAGCTCTGAACAGGAGAAGCTTTGAAGATGAGATTTCCTTAGCTGCTCAGTTGGCCATCTCTCAATATTTCTTGTGTAGAGGGTCAGGTATTAGTAACTAAACCTTATTGAGCAGTTACTATGTGTCAGATGGTGTTCCAGGTATGCTACACTTATTAACTCCTTTAATCTCTTAATGACCCAGTGAGGTGGAGTACACCCCTTCTAAGGTGAGGAATTTGTTTCCAGGCTGATCCCAGAGTTTCTTTCTTTCTTTTTTTTTTTTGGCCACCTCACATGGCTTGCGGGATCCTAGTTCCCACGATTGGGAAACCAGGGATTGAACCTGGGCCGGCAGTGAAAGTGCCGAGTCCTATCCACTGGACTGCTAGGGAATTCCATCAAAGTTATGTTCTTTTTTTTAAACAAAAACTGTAAAAATTATTTATTTATTGGTTGTCCTGGGCCTTCTTTGCCGTGCACTGGCTTTAGCAGTTGCAGCTCAAAAGCTCTAGAGTGCAGGCTCAGTAGTTGTGGCGTACAGGCTTAGTTGCTCTGAGGCAAGTGGAATCTTCTGGGACCAGGGATCGAACCGGTGTCCCCAGCACTGCAAAGTGGATGCCCATTCACTAGACATCCGGGAAACCCTCAAAGTTATGTTCTTAGCCATTATGTTTTGTTGCCTCTTCAAGGCACAGACACCCCAAGGGTTAGCCCCAGGAAACGGAAAGGAAACAGGGCTGTGTAGACACAAGCCTCCCCACAGCACTTCCTCAGCCTGCAGGACACAGTGGGGCTGGTGACTGAGACCCCCCAAAGGAACTCTCCAATGTGCTGACTCCAAGGACTTGCTTCTGGCCCTGTCTCATTTCAGACAGAGTGAGCACAAAAGATAAAAATAACCAAGTAGGTGGGCTTTCGTTTTCTCTTGGGCTGTCCCTTCCCATGTTGTTTGGAGGTGCTAAGAATGCCCAGAGCCAGCATTTTGATACCAGTTTACAAAAAGAAACAACTCCATCACACAGGGTAAAGAACCAAATCAGAAGTTTATTTGTGCTTTTGAAACCAGCCAAAGCAACCAGCAATTTCTTCCTCCAAAGGCTTCCTTCTCTCTCACCTTCTCTGAGACTGTGGAAAAGGCAGAGGTGGGCGTGTGGACACGTCCAGCAATGGCTCAGCTGTGCGGAGGCGGGTTTAGCAACAGGTCGGCTGAAGAGGCCTCGTCTCTTCTCTTACGGTCGTTTACATTCACTGGGCAGGGGTGTCAGTGGCTTGAGTCTCCTCTAAAGAGAAGAGTTGGTGGTGCTGGTGGGCTGGCAGGGGTAGGGAGTGGGCTCTCTGCTTCTTCATAAAGGCAGGGTAGAGAGAAGGATGTGTGTCCTAAAGGGGGAAACACACATAAATCTGCTTTTATGATTTGAAACATAGAAGATATAAAAGGGTGTAGAGTAAAAAGTGTCTTCCTCCTACCCTGTCTCACAGTCATGGAATTTCTCTGTCGTTGGAGGCAAACAGTGTTATCGTCTTTCTCCTTCCAGTGATCTCTCATACAAGCTTATACATACAGAAGCGATGAGACTCCCTTTTTTACACAGATGGAGCAAATTAGACCTACCCTTTACTACTTTTTTTTTTTTTTTAACTTACCTACATATCTCAGAATGTATTCCATAGGTTTGGAGCGCCTTTTTTCTCCCTTACTGTTGCATAGTATTCAATTCTATGAGTTACCTCAGTTCCTTGGGGAGGTCTCTAGTGAACGTTAAGTCATTTCCAGTGGTTTGCTACTACAGGCAACCTGTGTGTATGTTATTTGGCCTGTGTGCAAGTGTACCTGTAGGATAAACCCCTAGATGTGGAATTGTTGGGTCAAAGAGAATGAGGAGAGAAACAAGTTTGTCATTAAATAAATGAGAGAGTGAAGTAGGGAGAATTTGTTTAGATTTGAAGGGAAACTCCAGCTCGTCTGCATTCAGGGCCTAGAAATGGAGTCCTCACTGGGAAAGTCATAAAGTCAGACCTTGAGTGAGAGGCCCGAGCTGGCACCTCGCGATTGTACAAGGACGTTAGAGGGTAAGGTTGCTCCTTACGTAGCGTCCTAAAGGAGCAGCGAGGACACTGCTGCTGCCTCTGGAGTGGGCCCCGGTCTGGAAGACCCCAGGCCCGTCCGCGTCACTGTCACGTGTCACCCCTCACACCTTCAATAAGGGCAGCTCCTGTTTCAGGTTGGAAGATGGAGCTGGTGACGTCATGCTAGCCTTGGTGTCCTCCACCACCATCCTAATTCTAATCATGTTGTTATCCCACCCAAAGCATGCATTCACTCTGCTGCTTAATGTGGTATGATGTGGTTCTTGCTCATAAAATGCAGCCCATAGTCTTTTTGTTCAGTTGCTAAGTCGTGTCTGCCTCTTTGCGACCCCGTGTTCTATAGGTCCTCTGTCCATGCCATTTCCCAGGCAGGAGCACTGGAGTGGGTTGCGATTTCCTTCTCCAGGGGATCCTTTCGACCCAGGGATTGAACCCGTGTCTCCTGCATTGGCAGGTTGATTCTTTCCTGCAGAGCCATCAGGGAAGCCCATATTTTTTATTACCTAAAAGTTAATTTGATTACGTTCCACAGGAATCCTTGCCAATCATATTGCAATATATGGGCATTTGGGGGAAATGTTGCCCGGGATTTGAGAGCTGTAGATAAAGAAACCCAGATCCATTCTTGTGGCAAACATTCCTAATTGCTCTCCAATACTTATTATCTCCTTTAAATTTACTAATGCCTCCCCTCCTCCCGGCCACTCCACTTTTAAGCTGGACACAGGTTCTACCTAGAAGAAACTTTCTTTGTAGCTTGGTATGTCTGTATATCCGAATTCTGACCAATGGGATAGAAGTGGTGTGTGCAACATCTGTGAAGTGTCCTTAGGAGAGGGGTGCGTGTCTCCTTTCTCTTTCCTGTTGGGTAGGATACTGACATGATAGTTGTGAACTGGAGCATCCATCTTGGGCCATGAGGTAACCATGGCAATGCTGACCACCTGCAGTGTGGCAAAAAGAGAAGGAACCCGGGACCTGAGCACCTTGGATTACTTACCTCCAGATTCTTACAGAAGAGAAAAATAAATTTCTGTGTTAATTAAATCACTGTTATTTTGAGTTTTCTGTCACATGTAATTGAATCTAATCCTGACTGACATAGTCCCCCAATTTAGGTAAAACAATTACAGACTTAGCTTCTTTCAATGGTAAATTACCGTCATCACTTTTGGAAATGAAGAACAGTTACTTCACTGGCAACTCTCATCCTTCACAGAGAAATGAAGGCATGGCCAGCGAATCTGTTGGCCTGGTTCTCATACCTGGGCTTCATCTTTCTTCCACTTCAAAGGCAGTGGTGAGATACTCCTTTGGAACAATCCCAATGAGGCTGTTCAGTTCTCCGACCCACCAGCCATACATACTATATTCCTGAAAAATGAACAGAGGATGGTTTCGGTTGGAATTTAGTCCTGCTTCTGTTAATCTTAGGCAAGCTGTTCCTGATCACATCGGAGAGTCTGCTGGGTGGTTTCTTTGTTGACACTATCAGTACAACTCATTAAGACTCCTGATGGGATTACTAAAAGTTATCTAGGGCTTGCCTGGTGGCTCAGTGGTAAAGAATCTGCCTGCCAAAGCAGGAGACGCAGGTTTGATCCCTGATCTGCAAAGATCCCACGTGCTTCAGAGCAGCTGAGCCCGAGTGCCACAGTTACTGGGCCTGTGCCCTAGAGCCTGGGAGCTGCAGCTCCTGAGTCCACATGCCACAATTACCGAAGCCTGGGTACCCTAGAGCCTGTCTCACTGCACACTGAAACTGCAGAGAAGCCCCTGCTCCCCGCAACTAGAGAAAAACCGTCACAGCAGCGAAGACCCAGCACAGCCAAAGATAAAATAAATCAATAAAAAATTATCTAAAAAGTTATCTAGAAGAAAGCAAGCAAACTCTACTTTCCTTTCGGCATCTTTCTGTCTACACTGTACATTTAGCATATTTGGTGCCATGGCTGAATCTAAAGAGCATGTCTTTTACCAAGCAGAGTAGAACAGCTTCTTTGGGGAAAGCTGGGCACACCCAAAAATGCCAGAGCACTAAAGTATGCAGGGAGTCAGGTCATAGTTCAAATCAATAATATTTCCCAAGCTTCTTCCATGTGCAAAGTGCTGTTTGAGTTCCCATGAGATGGGTGAGAGTCAGAACACTGCCTGCTCCCTGGGAGCTCACAGCACAGAGTAATGGGCTTTGGAGTCAGACAGACTGGGATCTTGTCCCTACTTGGTCATTTAGTAGCCATGTGACCGGAGGGTCTCCTGGCTTTAACTTCCTCTTCTGTAAGAGTTGGGATAACATCACCCCTCCTCTGTGTGGTGGGGGACATAAGTGATGCCGCCGAAGTGAAAATAATTCAGTGTCTGATACATAGTAGATGCTCTAAACATTAGATGCCTCCCCTGGAATAGGTGGGAGGTTGACAAGCACATCAATAATAACAGGCAGGACATGATAGGCAGGGAGGGGGCAAACAAGGGGATTGAGAGGGTTTAAAAGAAGGGCAGTGCAGGGTTGCGAGCAGTGCCCCGGGAGTACGGAAGAGCTGCTCAAAAGCACAGCGGATGAGGGGCGTTACAGAACTACTCCTGCATGCAGTAGGCCACGCTTTCCTTCTTTTGAAGGAAGATATTAGGAATACATGGGAGGTACATGTATTCCACTTCAACTGGATCTATCTTTTGCACAGCTGACTGCTGAGATCTAGGGAAAAAAGAAAGAAAACCAAGTTTTTGACACAATAAAATTCTGGGTCAACTGATTATCTTTTTGTTTCTTTTAGCAGATCTCCCCTCTTCCAACTCTGCCTCTCCCCTAACTCTCAGCAGCTGACCTCTTTTCTACCTTCAAAGAGAAAAGAGAAGCTATCAGATCCGTCAAACTTCAGCCACCAAAACAGGAACTTACCTGTATTGAGAATCACTCTTCTTTTCAATTAAAGTGGAGGAAGCGTCCCTCCCCTGGTTATGCACTTGTAACTCTCTGCTTTGTTTCTTAGAGACCAGGTTCTGAGAAGTCTGATGTCTGCCTCTAAGGTAAATGGCTCCTTCCATCAGCACTGAAGTGTATTCAGGTTTCTTTTGTCTTTGAAAACACTTATTAAATAGTTCCTACCACATGTCTGCGGACTTCCCTGGTGGCTCAGTGGTAAAGTATCCACCTGCCAATGCAGGAGATGTGAGTTTGATGCCTGGGTCGGGAAGATGCCTTGGAGAAGGAAATGGAAATCCACTCCAATATTCTTGCCTGGGAAATCCCATGGACAGAGGAGCTTGGCGGGCTATAGTCCGTCAGATTGTAAAAGAGTTGGATACAACTTAGCGACTCAAACAACACCACATGTCTACTTCCTATTTAGACTAGCCTATCTATGCAAACTGCCAATTCACAGTCAAATTTATTAAAAGAATTTATTTCATTTACTGCCTCAACTTCTTGCTTTCTATTCACTCTTTGAGCCACTGTAATGTAAATGCTTCTGCCTTCATCGCTCCACTCACGCTTCCTGCTGCTGCTACTAAGTCGCTTCAGTCATGTCCGACTCTATGCGACCCCATAGACGGCAGCCCACCAGGCTTCCCCACCCTTGGGATTCTCCAGGCAAGAACACTGGAGTGGGTTGCCATTTCCTTCTCTAATGCATGAAAGTGAAAAGGGAAAGTGAAGTCACTCAGTCGTGTCCGACTCTTCGCGACCCCATGGACTGCAGCCCACCAGGCTCCTCCGTCCATGGGATTCTCCAGGCAAGAGTACTGGAGTGGGCTGCCATTGCCTTCTCTGCTTACGCTTTCTATAGCCTCCTTATTGCTCAAATTCTGTGAATACTTTTCAATCCTTAGCTCTAGCAGTCCTGGCACTATGGATGTTTCTTGAGGTATTTTCTTCTCTTAATTTCTATAATTATACTCTCCTGGTTTCCCTCCTACCTCTCTGGTTGCTTCTTTTCATTCTCATCTTCCTTTATCCTTCCTTTTCCTGTGATTTTCCAGAGTTTTGTCCTGGCCTTCTTCCAATTTGATGTGCTTTCCTTGAGCAATCTTACCTCCTGTGTAAATGACACAACAATAGCTCCAGCCCGGATCTAAGGGTTGGATCCCAAAACCCAAGTGCATATTCCTCAAGCTTCTCAATCTCATTCTGTCCTAAATTTAACCATCATGTTGCCTCTTGGTTTCCATTTCCGAAGTATCTTTACCACCTGTGTTCTCTGTCTCAGTGAGTGGTACCACTATGCAGTCAATTACTCAAGCCAGAAACCCAAGAGTCATTCCCAATTTCACCCTCTACCAATCAGTCCTCAGTTCAGTGCAGTTAAGTTGCTCAGTCGTGTCCGACTCTTTGCAACCCCATGAATCGCAGTACGCCAGGCCTCTCTGTCCATCACCAACTCCCAGAGTTCACTCAGACTCACGTCCATCGAGTTGGTGATGTCATCCAGCCATCTCATCCTCTGTTGTCCCCTTCTCCTCCTGCCCCTAATCCCTCCCAGCATCAGTTTTTTCCAATGAGTCAACTCTTCGCATGAGGTGACCAAAGTACTGGAGTTTCAGCTTTAGCTAATCAGTCCTTCCAATGAACACCCAGGACTGATCTCCTTTAGGATGGACTTGTTGGATCTCCTTGCAGTCCAAGGGACTCTCAAGAGTCTTCTCCAACACCACAGTTCAAAAGCATCAATTCTTCGGCGCTCAGCTTTCTTCACAGTCCAACTCTCACATCCATACATGACCACAGGAAAAACCATAGCCTTGACTAGACAGATCTTTGTTGGCAAAGTAATGTCTCTGCTTTTCAATATGCTGTCTAGGTTGGTCATAACTTTCCTTCCAAGGAGTAAGTGTCTTTTAATTTCATGGTTGCAGTCACCATCTGCAGTGATTTTGGAGCCCAAAAAAATAAAGTCTGACACTGTTTCCACTGTTTCCCCATTTATTTCCCATCAGTCCTCAAGTTCTGTCAATTCTCTTTCCAAAATATCACTGGACTCCATCCACTTCTCTCTATTCCCATTGGCAATGGCTTAGAGTCATGACATTGTCCCCTCTCCTGAAGACTACAGAAGCAATATCCAAATTGGTTTCTGTATCTCCATTCTTATTCTCCAATCTACTCTTCATTCTGTAGCCAGAATCTTTCTAAAAGGCACATTGATAGTATCACTGCTTTGCCTAAAACCTTTGAGTTCCTAGTGCCTATTGTCAACTTCTTAAAAAGATGGACAAGACCTTGCATGAACTAGTCCCACTCATTGTCACTTATCGCCTAAATCTAGTGAGCTCTTAGTAAAACAGAGTTTGTCTCTGTTTCTCCCCTGGGCCTCAGGCTCTCACTGTGGAGCCTTTCCTGTGTCTGTTTAGCCTCCACTTCCCCCTCCCTTCCAGGGGGCTCACTCCTAAGCAGCCTTCAGATCCCAACTCCTAACTCTCTCTGGCCTTTCCAGAGACCCCTTGCTGCCATTCCCTGACTGAGTGGGGCCCCAGCTCTGTGGTCCACAGCGCTGCGCCCTGCGCTTCTCCAGTAAAGAATTCATCATGCTGCCTTGTATCTGCCGGCCTTTGTCTAAGGGCCAGTCACTAGGTGGAAAGTTCTGTGGGAGCAGAGACCTTGATGGTTTTGTTTGCTCTTGTATTCCCACACTCAGCATGGTGCCTGGCACAGAATGGGACCCAAAAAAACCTTGTTAAATGAGGTTATGAAGGGACCCTAGTGGTTAAGATTCCTTGCTCCCAAAGCAGAGGGCACAGATTTGATCCCTGATTGGAGAACTAAGATCCTACGTGCCTCGCAGCCAACAACAACAAAAAAATGAGATTATGAAGAAATGAAGGGGGAGCAGTGGGAATTTACACTCTCAGTTAAGCAGATTTAGTTACAACCAACTCCAAGATTCTCCCTGGTGACTGTGGCAGGAAGAGAGCAACTGCCTTTAGAGATAGTTTCCCAAATGGCTCCCTAAATACCATGAAGACGCCGGAAGAAGTGAGACTACTGAGCTGATCCTAAAAGGAACAGGGAGTTAGCATTTAAAAATCAGTCTTAAATAAGTGAACGTGTCCCCTCCTTCCCTCACCGTCCCCACTGCATCTTCTCGTTGCCCCCTTCCCCGGGAGGGAGGCCAGCTTCCCCCCACAGCCCGCATTGCTGTATGGGAAATTACCCAGAATTCCTCAGCCTATGCCTGTCAGGACGTTCTATTTTTATAATTATTATTTTTTGGCCACACCATAAGGCTTGTAGGATCTTAGTTCTCCAACCAGGGATTGAACGCAGGACACAACAGTGAAAGTTGCAGTACTAACCATTGGACTACCAGGGAACTCCTATGTTAGAACATTTTTAAGCTCCTCTTGATACAAGTTATGTTGCTATTTCCCAGCACTGAAGTTAGGGCAGTTTCTGCCTTAAGTTTTCCTATGGTGTTGCCTCCCATTGGCATGTTGCTGCAATGGCCATGTCCACTAGGGTCCTGTTCTGTGGAGGGGAACGCATGCTCTGTCTTAGAAATTCCAGCTTTAGCTTTTCTGCTGTCTCACTGGAGACAGTGGGCACCGTGTTGTCTGACGGTCCTCTGACAGTCAGCTTGCTTACATAGGTGTGAGGCGTGGTCTTCTACCTGCCGGATGCTGCCAGCTTCATCACCTAAGGGGCTCAGTGCGGGCATTCTCTCCCCAGGGACCATTCAAGACTTCTGGGTCTGACTCACGCTTGGCAGCATCCTGCTTTAGCTGTAATGCCAGGAGTAGAGGCTGAGCCTGGGGAAGGTGCTGTCTGCCAACTCGAACAGGGTGCGAAGAGGAGGCAGACGAGGCCCAGCAGGACACCTGCAAAGGCTGGGCTCCCAGGCAGTGCGCCCTTGCTCGAGGGGAGCACTGACCCTGCCGACCACAGAGGTAGTAGTCTCACCACAGCGGTGAGGACTGCGAAGAGTGGAATCAACTCTCTGCCCTTCAAAACAAAAAAGCAGGCAGAAGTGTAAGGAGGACGGCACAGTCCCGGAGACCATATGCATCCTGCTGTGGGAGCCTAGGAGTTTAATCAAAGCACCTACAGGTCTTGGGATCTGACTGGCTTTTCCAGATTTCATCCCTTGGCTGGATACCCAAAAAAGGCTGCAGGGCTGAGATGTTTAAAGCATGAATGGAAAATTTCTAGCCTTCTCTTCTCCTATCACCGCCCCCCACCCCCATGCATTGCTCCAGCCCAGTCTGAACACCACGAGGTATTTTAAAATAATTTCTACTTTGATGAATTGCTGGGGAGTCCACAATTGCTCATAATCAAAGGGAGAAAAATGCAAATGAGATCCGGCCGAGAACTATCACCACCAAACGTTTATTTCACTGCACAGTGCCAAAAAGAATTAAAACAACATTAAACTCACAGCAATCATGTTTAAGCCCTCGTTTCCAAGTGCCAAATTGCACCACTCTGGATCATACAGATGTTCGTTAATTATGCTAATTTTTATTAAACTATTAAAATGGAGAGAGTACTGGCTCAGTCAGGCAGACCCCAGCTCTGAATGAACTCTGCTCTTGTCTAGAGGTGCTAATTTACTGCATTTTTATTAAGTTGCTGATTCTTGGATTTTAGTTTTGGGATGGCAGAGATAACTGAATTCTTGGGATCAACATTTTCAATAAAGTTTGACTTCTTTTTGCCCCGATGTTTGGAAGGACTGACTGGAAAAATGCCTGAGTTGGTCCTGGAGACCTGAAATCTTCAATGCAGAAATGTCTCTACCTTCAATCAAGGGTGGGGGGCGGTGGTGCATACCTACCAGTGACAATGTGAGGGACCCAGAATTATATAGGCTCCCGCTCCGTAACTCTATACACCGTGTGTGGTAGAGCTAAGACATTAATTATACAAAATGGTTAATTGAAGATGCTTTGGATAAGAATATGAAAAGCTATTTAAAAAACAAATCTTTTACATCACTGCTTGCTTCTTGCCACAAAATCTTTTAAGAAGCCACTCAGTGTGGTTTGTTCTCATTATAAATATTTCTAGGCATGATTAAACATTGGTTTGCCTCAACATCAACCCTGCCCCATCTCCTTGAGCCTCTCAAATGAAGGAGTCTTAAACACGAAGTCAGTTATTTGGACTCTCTTAATCTGGTTGGAGAGGCTCTTGGCCTGGATGAGCAGATTATTGGGGGAACCTGAAATAGGCACAGCCTTTACCATCAGCAACAATCAAAAGTGTTTATGGAGGCTTGCACACCACAATAAAAGGATTTATGCTGCTAATCTCCATCAACAAGGAAAAAAAAAGCCCTACCAAACCTGCCATAAAAAGAACAGCAAATTCTATAAACAAAAAGCAGTATGGCCACCAACCACGGGCACACCGCACAGCTTGACTCTGCTCCAGTGGTTTCCTATCGCTGTTTATGGTTTCAAGACTATCACGGCCCTCCTCATGCTCCTCCCGTCACAGGGCCCTGAGTCCCTGTGTGGTGCTGCAAATACCCTGTCAGTAGGTGTCAGGGGATGTCAGGGGGAAAACCAGCGGGCGCCTATCATAAGCCTTAAAAGAGATTAAATGCCCCTACCCCATGATTGCTACATTTTAATTTCTCTCCTCCCTGCTGGTTCCTATTTGTATACGCTCTTCCATGGCTCCCCTGGAGTAGCACAGACATGACCTGGAATGACCATCCTGTCTTGGGATGAGAATTCAATTTCTAGGCTCAGTGAATCCTAGGCTGTTCCAGCAAAAGGAAATCACCATTCTCTAGGGCACAGATTCTTAAACTGGAGTCTGTGAACCCCTGGCATGTCTGGATGGACGTGAAGGGATCTTTGACTTCCTTGAAACTGGTGTAAAATCTGTGTGCATGTGTACATGTGTCTTGTCCCTTGGGTGAGGTCCCGGACCTTTCATCACGTTCTCAAAGGGTTATGAACCCTCTGTTTCATCAGTCAGCACTTTAGCGGGAACATGCATGATCTTTTTGGCCTGGATCGGCACTTTGGCCCAGTGTGGCCATCTTCCCGCTACTTCCCTCTTTTAAAACACAAAAGGAAAGGAAATCAAGAATCTCGCCATGCTGGGTTTTCAAGGCTTCAGCCTTCCAGTTGCCAAGTCTGTTCCTGCTTAAAAGGCTGACCACGCTTGCTTATCCTTTCTAAGGCCCCATCTCTTTAATGTGACTTAAAAGTTGTGGTGTCTTCTCGTAGCTTCTGTTCAAATCCACATGATGGCTTTTGGAGCAAGCTGCTTGACACCCTCTTTTCCCCTGAGAATGTTCCTAATGGAAACGTTCTCTTTTCACATTGAATTGAGCTTCAATAAGCCTCTGTGGAACAAGATTCCCAGAAAATGTCTCATACTTTTGTTCTTTTAACCATCAAAGTTCACTATATCAGTGCTTGTAAACAAGAGAATTCCTCTTCAAGAGAACAATCAATCAGCCCCTAACATGAAAGATCAATAAATTCTTGATATATGTCTAAGAAAGACCAATCAATCACAGAATTATTGGTTTATGATTGCTTATTTCTCTTATTAGTGCTTGTGCATCATACATTATCATTAGGAAAGATGGGGAATTTGAATTCCAAAGCAGAGTAGAGAGTAATATTCCAAGGTCAGCCAAAAATATCATATTTTTACTCTGGGTTGGACTGCAATCTTTCTACTGAAATTCAGCTTTGGAAATTTAATGCTTTCTAAGGCTATCAAAAATTATTAAATAAATTGAGGTCTCTAACTCAGCACCCTTCCAATTGCTGAGAAAAACAGTTGTTCACCACAGACAAACAGGTTCCCATATTTCAGGACAAACAGTTTTATGAAGAGCTTTTGTCGAAGGAGAAAGGAAGTGGTCAGTTGGGTCGACAGTGGATTGGTGCTTTTGGAACCTGTGAAAGGATCTGAGCCCAACGCTTGGCCGAAACCTTGGGTAGCCTGGCGGCCTCTCCAGGCTGTTTGTTTCACACAGTGTTTTAAGGTCTTGGCAATCGTTTTCTCTTTTTTCTATTATTCAAAGTTTTGGTCTATAAATCATAATAAAAAGGAATCATTAAATTTGCCTCAACTGAACTAGCTTTATTTATTGTCATATCTCAGGGAACTTGCTAACCTGGACATTGGTGAGCCTGGATCCTGGGTTGGGGACGGGGGCTTTGAGTATAAGAAAGGGGGCGCGGAAAGGTGGATGGCCAGCGACTGCAGCTGGGAAGGGAGCACATGGCAACTCCACAAAGCTCACTATGGCTAAAAGCTGAGAGTTCTGAGAAGTGGAATGTGTCAGCTGGACGGAGGGTCTGAGAGCCCTGAGTCCAGGTGACTATTCAGCTTCAAGTCTGAACTGATGTCCTGAACTGGGTGTGAGTGGATACTACAAAGTCAAAGCCAGGCAAGGGTGCAGGACCTGTGCACAAAGCAGACATAGTGGGCAGTCTTGGTCATGGGAGTGTGTACAAAACACGGAATGTGCATGACAGGAAAACCGCCAAGTGAAGAGGGCAGGGGGTACAGGGCTGTGTGGAAGAGAGAAATGAGAAAGAAACATACAACTTGAACTTTCCCTAAAAGAGAGAGGAAGGATAAAGGGAAGGTGAACACTTTGCAGACGGGAGGAAGCAAGGTGCCAAGTGCGGAATTCAGAAACAATAGAGACAGCACCATTGCCGAGCGGATAGAATTGTGATACCATGTGAGACCAGCGTATTAATATGTATTCCATAAACTGTGCAGCTCGCAGCCCCGCACCGCTCTGTTTTGCTCTGACCGCAGTACCAGCCTCAGGCACCACAACACAATTTGGAAACAATGTGACGGAAATGTTTAATCTGCTCGGCCCATCTGTGCTGCGTATTTCTCCAGATCTCCCTGAGAGAGGCGCCTTGAATCTCCACATTGCCTTTAATATTCTCCTAAATCACCTCCCCACTGCACTTCAAGGGCCATTGCTACAATATCACAGGTTCATCTAAAGTGCAATGGGGGTGGAGTGGGGGGAGGCGCAGGCCAGGATATTTTTTATTTTAAAATAATTTTCAGAGATCCTCTTTTTTGCTTCCTTTAAAAAAAGAAGAAAAGTTATTCTACTGTTGCCGTAAGGTTATGAGGTTGTTTGGTGCAAAACAGGGTAGGATAGAGTGGAATCATTCTCCAAAGAATTATTTTTATTAATCTCGATTCTCTCAATTGGACATGTGAAGGGGTGAGCAGATGCCCGTTTTCTCTTCTATGTTTTTCTCTTATCACTGCACCTTGCTAGGACGATGTGTTCATTTGGGGCTGATGCTTCTCTGCTTTTCTCACTGCATCAGGTATTGCTCTGACCCTGCCCTGCTCCAAATAAAGCCATCTTGTTCAGGACAGGTATACATTTAGTCCCTGGTCACCATGCCCTCATCAGAAAGGGACACTGTCTATATTATTAATTTTAGCTTAAAATCTTAGATTTTCTCTCTATAAGTACAGATGTTGAGCATCAGATTTCCGCTGCCTCTTCTCCACTTAATTTTGTCAGATTTCCTGATTTGAGTCTAGAATAAGAAGCTGGGGTAGGTTTTGGCGAAAGAGAGGATGACAAGTCACTATGTTCCAGACCTTAGACAAATGGAAGAGTTGCACATCACCAAGAAAATTAGGATTCCTTTTGCTATGTGAATTAAAGAAATGAATAATTTAATCCACAAGATTGTTCCGGCGAGGGAAAGCAACGTCCCAGTTGCGGAGCCTACAGCCTGTCGCTGTGTTACATCATCTGCACACATAGGCGTTTCCATGACAACCGCTTATAGCTTCATTTCCTGGATCCCTCTAGGGGGTGTCACAGCCAGATCCACCTGCTTTTCACCCTACCCTCGGTGGGGTCATGGTAAGGTCGCCAGAATAAATGAACGCGGGTACTAATGATCTGTTTACTGCTGTTTATGCTCTGTGTGTGTCAGGGGCACGCACATTTAGAGAGCTCATTATGGTTGCAATTAGAATGCACCATCGCTAGATATTTAACTCCTTTTTCTTTTAAATTAGCATTTTAATAACATTCTTTGAGCAGAGAAACAAAATGACCATTTTTCACGGACAAACTTCTAGCTGTAGGTGCAACTTTAATGGCAAAGTTGCGAAGGGGAAAGAAGGGAGAAAAAAAGGCCATTTTTACTACTTTCACCATCCTCCTTACCAAAAGGATATTTTTATTTGCTTGCTAACACACTCAATTTCCTAAATTTGTTTTGAATCCAATTATTTTGGGTGGTTTAAAGTACCGCACTCTTGTTGGACGGAAATTAGCAGCTATTGAAATTAACTTTCTCTGTGACCTGTGAAAGGGGCTAAAATAATTACAAGTGTGTATAAGAAAGCCTTCTCTAAAAGACCCTTGCTGCACGATCAGGCTGTGATATGAAGCTACCATTATCAAATATCTTTATACAGTAATTGCAGGTGCTATTTTCTTTAAAAAGGTGATTGCAGTTATTGTTTTCATTTCATAATTCTTAGGATTATCTTACAGAGGATAAATGATGACAAAAACTTGTCATTATAAACAGGCTAAATCAGAAGCTGAAAGAATGAAAATAATAACACGGCATCATTTGCCATTTAAAAAAGGTGAGATCTTAGATCATCCAAAAACAAGACAAAATAGGAAAAATACAATGTAGAGACCCACTGGATCAGAATGTTCCAATAAGCACTGATTGCTTTTTAGGAATCAGCGAACACCTTTGCTAGGTGTTTATAGATGCTCTGTTTGTAGAAAGTACAGTGAAAAATAACAATTTGAATGTTTCGATTATCTTTCCCAGTCGGTTCCATTTTCATTATTTATTTCCTATAAATCGGGACCTTGCTGAACATAATTCTGCAGACAAGGAGGTGGATGGGACAGCCAATGTGAACGAAGAGATAGATGGTGGGTGCGTGTAAGATAGATGCTATGCGTTTATGAAAAGGAGCAGTATGTCTGCATGTGAACATTCACGAAGTAGAGCAAGCAAGCGTGTAAACTATAACGGGTATTTATAGGTGGAAAAAAGGCACAAGGAAGACTGTATGGGAACAAGCACACTGAACTGAAGAGGGTTTGCTTTTCTCCTAATGCTCCACGTCCAAGTTCCGCTAAGATGTCCCGAGCTCACTGTAGCTCCTGTGAAACCTCACAAGCCTTTCCATGACAACAGATGGGGGATTTCACAGCCAGAAGAAGCAGGAGGTCAATAGTTGAAAAGCAAGAGTTACAAAGAGAGATCTTTATCGACATCAAAACAATCCCACTAAAAAACACCCCTGAAAGATAGAAGGAGGAAAAATTGAAAGACATAGCAGGGAAGAAAAGAAGCCTTTATAAAAAATGCAGGTTTAAATTTATGCTATTGTATTAGCCTAGTTGCACCTTAGACTCTGCCATTTCATAAATAAAATACGGATAGCATAGACTATAATTTGGTGATAGCTACCCCAGGACATATCTAGATGCACTTCTGTTATTTTAATTAAATACTGCATTATGGTTTGTGACAACTACATAGCTACAGCGTAAATGAATTCGGAATTAAAGTGTTACTTAGGCATCCAGTAATTTTTGTTTCATTCCTCAGTTTTACAAAGCAAATAGCTATAAAATCAAGATGTTTGTTCATTTACAGATGGAGCAGGATTGTTGTTGCTGTGTTTTTTTTTTTCTTTAATCCTCATGCACAAAAAGAAGACAGAGCTCAGAGTCTGGCTCCCACACTCTCAGCTATGAGCCACATCACAAAGGAAAACACATCCTCTTGACTAGAATGTAAAATACTGAATATTAATTGCTGGTATTTCGCTTATCTTTCTAGCCGGGTTCTGTCTTTTAACAATTACTCTGGTGGGCTGCAATCTTGCACTGCCAGGAGATTTTTCACCTTTGTTTAAGAGTTAGAAATGCATTTTATTTTGTTAAAAAAAATCTTAAAAGTTCATAATCCTCCTTGGAAGTTTTTAGTATCTGGAACCCTTGCCAAATACAGAATATTAGTGGCAAGAAGAAAATCGCCAGAGCTCTTTGCTGAAAAGATGATGCTCATTTCTGCATCTAAAAGAAAAAATATTTTTCATTCTAGCAGTATTAATATATCCTTAATGAAACTGGAGAGGGCATTATAGTTTGATATAATCAACTGGTCAGTTTAAATGTCACTTCACTAGCGAATAATGAGAAAGGTTCAGAATATTTGTCTAACAGGCACAGATTTTCACTCAAAATTTATATAGAAGAGTAAAAGGAGTTTTGTTCAAATCTGAGGATTTAATTGTATCTTGATTGTGTCATATGCCAAGATGAAAGTTTTTAAATAGTAAGGTTTCTAAAATCATTGTCTATTATTTCTAGTTTTAGAATCAATATAATCTTTTTTATTAGCCTTAAATACCACACGTCTGGCAACATCTGCTAATTCCAGCATTTCTGTGTTTTAACTGGTTACCTCAAGCCCCCCATAACTAATCGTATAATGCACAGAAGTTACTGCCCTGTGTATTTGCAAGAGGTTATAATTTGCTTCAGTATTTTGCTACTTTGGCTGGAGAGCTGGATCCATACACTACCAAGAAACACTGGTGGACAGAGGTTTGGGGAGGCTGAATTCCTTTTGAGAAAATAATTACACAGAAACAAAGCTTTCATGACTCCTTTTAAATAGGGGCATCTCACCGAAATGTCATCCAACCTCTCTGGCAGATTAGTGAGGAGTTGATCACTAAATCTCCGTCTGATAAACGTGCAGCTGACTCTGGAGGAGCTGCTTGTTATACTACTGGCAGTTGGAAATGGAGGGAATGTCACAGTTAAAGACACAAATTTTCCCCATAATATATTCGAGTGGAAACCTCTGAATCCAATACTACATGGGCATATCTAATAAATTCACAATATTTCAGTCTCAACAGCCTTCACCGGTTAGTTTTAAAGATTTATGTGGTAAAAAATTACTCAGTGATGAATATGGTTTATTCTGTGCAGTATTGGAGGTATAAGGAATTAAACTACCGTCTTTAACAGTGAATTTATTATTACCTCTGTCAAAAGACGAAGGCTTTAACAGCATTTGTTATAAATTCACTGCAAAATAAATGGCTGGAATTTTTTTTTACACTGGATTTTGTAAAGTATCAGGCGATTCTGAGCATTAACCTAACCCTGTATGGCTTATACGGTTCTAGGTAAACATTTCTGTCTGGGTCTCATGGCTAATTATCAGATCTGGGACTTTCCACCTGACTGAAAGGGGTGTGTGTGTGTCTGTGTGTGTAGAAAGAGAAGGGTCTTGTCCAGGACAAAAGTTCAGGACTAAGGAGATTAAAGTGGAAAATGCCAATTTTACTCTTTTTTTTTTAGAAAAGGGTTTTATAATAAATGGCCAGGGTATAGAGAATAGGGTTGATAAGTAGTCAGGCCTCTTGCTTGTAGGTTTATATGCATGCATATGCACGCGCACGCACACACACTCACAAACACCCTCTCCCTTTTGTCCTCTCTTGGAATGGGTGTCCCCTCATTTATAAAAATTACCTGGAAGGAATGAGGCTGCCAGGGTTTGTTCTAGACGATTGGTTCCTGTCTGGGGGAAAGGAATGGCCTCTACTGAATTTGACCGGTGTATGACCGTTGCCTTCCAGCTGACCCCAAATCCCATTCCCATCCTCCTAACTCTATAGCCTCCCACAGGGGTTATTGATGAGAGAAAACACCACCACCATCATCATCTTCGTCATCACAGCACAGTGTCGACCTGCTTGTTAACATGAAATGGGGTGATGGGGACAGCTTCTGCTTCTCTTTTCGTATCATCATAAATAAGAAAAGATATTTTCCAATGTACCCCTCCTCACTACCCCCTTTGTTAAGGTCAGAGGTGAATGATAGCTCTTTGGCAGGCATTGATCAGTTTCATCACTATGTCTGGGCAGTCTGTGCCCCAGGCCTGTATTCTCCTATTCTCCCCACTTCCTATCCCTGAATTACCTCCCAAATTACCCTGCCCGTCCCCTGCTCAGCCAAGCAGAAGGTAATAGTGCCTGAGGAAGTCCTAAATGGACACTAGATGTCACCAAACACCTCCTTTCCCTCAGAGCCCTGAAATTAAAAAAAAAAAAAAAAAAAAGCCTTCATTTAAAGCAGTTGAAGGAATTAACTTATCTGTTTTTATGAGGGTTGTTGTCACATTCAACTAAGCACACTTAAAAGAGGAAGTGCTGCTGCATTCAGATAATTTTTACAACATACAAATCTCTTCTGGAGGAGATGGGGTCAAGGGAGAGGAAAGGTCTACATTCTTTAAGCAGTCCTTTGAGGGAGTAGGTGAAGAACACTGGGCTTTAAAAATCTCATTGTAACAGACGTGGTGTTACGTTAACACAGTCCAGGTGTGGTGGGGCAGGCCTGTTGCATTCAGATAACTAGGTGCTGGGTTTGGAGCCACGATCCAGCCTGAATTTAAGTAGCTACGACCCAGCGCTGGAAGCTAAATGTAACCCAGGGTGATGAAATCGGTCCATCCTCACCCACATAAGACCTATGGCCATCTGAGAGCATTGCATGTTCAATATTAAACTTGATCTTGCTTGTAAGGCTCCTTGTTCCCATATCAACTGTACCAGCAGAGAAGACGACCAAAGCATGGTGTGTTGGGGCGCTGAGAATACCTCTGAACCCTGGCTCAGCACCGTGTAAGTGTCACCTTTCTCGGCCCCCGGTTTGTTGCTCCAAGGCTGCCTTCCATGGGAATAAGCACAGCACAAGTTCTGGAAGAGCCCAGGGCCAACTCATGAGGCACACCAACATAAGCCCAAGAGATACAGCCTATCAACTCTGTTTACCTTAAGTGGAAGACCTCTTTCAGGGACCTCTTCTTCCTCGTCAACTGAGAAAGAGTTCCTCTTCCTCTCTCTCTTTCATTTGTCCTTATCTGCTGGATAGCTCATGCTACTACTATAAATCACTTCTGGAACAGGAGGCTTAAATTTTAAATGGGTGTTTATTTAAGTTATCTCGAATAGTAGAACAAACACCTTTATTATTTAGAAGAAGGTTCTCTAGTGAGAGACCTTGAAGCCAAGAAGACAGAGTCACTTCTCTGTAAGCTGCAAACTGTGGCTTGACTCAACAGAGACTTCTTACTGCCCTTTCTCCCACTTACAATAAATGCCCAGAGCACTGCTGGTCCCCAGAAGGGCCTTAAGATGCTCAGATAAAAGGAATCAAGCCAGGGCGTTGTGTTACTGCACGGAGGGTGATTCAGCACCTGCCCTGTCATGCCTGGTGCCCAAGCTGAATGGATTTTTGGAGTACACCTGTTGTTGAACCCCTGCCAAGTACTGATGGCCACTAACCCCCAAATCACTTTTCCCCGCTGTTGATGTTTGGAATGTCAGACAGGACTGAGCAGCAGCCGGTGTGTATTTCAAACACAGCAGATGGATTTTTATATTAGCTCCTATTTCATGTTCAGGCAGAGCGACCGCCACACTAAAACCACAGCTTCAGTGCTGCCGCGTTTGCTTCTGTGAGATTAATTCTGTGAAATTAATTGGGACAAGATTGAAAAGGAAATTAAAATGCAGCTGAGTGAACAGGCCTTTCAAACACCTTTTTCCTGCTCTATTCAAACTTGAATTCTGCAGTGGTCGCAGGCATCGTGGGAAGTAATTTACGGGAGGCAGGCTCTCAGGAGCCATCGGTTACGTATGAGGAGGCCTGCACCAGCACCACAATCTGGAGCCACTGAAGAGCGCTGAACACCCCGCTGTGGCCTGAGCTGCATCCCTGCATGGGCGGAAGTAGAGTTCAGTCCCCGCACCAAAAGAGCTGTTCAGAAATATCTGGGTCCAAAAGGAATGGATGCACAGCTCTCTGTTGTTAAAGTCTCCTTTTAATATATTTGCAACCCAAATTGGAACTCAGTGCATTATGTGGGCATGCAGCTTTGGGTCTTAGGAATGGATAGATGTGTTGGGGGAGGCAAGAGGGGCCCTGCTGACTGTGTCTTTGGTTCCTGTTTCAGAGCTGGGATACATGGCTCTGGCCCCTCTTCAAAGAAGTCTGAGCTGTTGACCAATTTTGCCAGTGACGAATTCTCTCAGATCAGGAAAGGCACAGTGCATTTCCATGTAAAGTTTCTTCACCGGATGACCTTCTGTTCCCAAGTGAGGACCTTTTGAGCTTTCAAACATCTCTGTGAAGTGTTCTTGGCAGGACAGGGTATCTTTTTTTCTCTCTCAATTCACTAATAATTTATTGAACTCCTAATATGGACACAACATTGACCTCAAAAATTTTACTTTGTTCTTAATGGAAAAGAGGGGAATATAATCATAGTTATCATCCTAGATGCTAGGCACTTCTTTACACAATTCTTTAATGTAAGTATCACAACATCCTTTAACCAATTTTTACAGATGAGGAAACTGAGGATTAGCAAGATGAAGTGACTTAGTTCAAGGTCACATAAATAAACCACCTGTTGACAACTTGCTTCTCTAAGGATAGGCGATGGGCATTTGGATACCCAACCAATCAACTTTTCTGAAAAAAAGTTTTTTAAAGGGTAAGTAGCTCTCTTTCTGGGGTCATTCCTGCCCCAAAACTCTAGACCCTAACAGACTCTCTTGCCTGGAGGATTCTAGGATTCAGGGTTGGGTCATACTTGGGCAACTATTAAAAAATAGCAAGTGTGGTATATATATGTATACATACACACACACAAACACACACTGGGATACTACTCAGCCATAAAAAAGAATGAAATAATGCCATTTGCAGCAACATGGATGGACCTAGAGATGATCAAAGATGTAAATCAGATAAAGACAAATACGATGTGATTTTTCAGGTTTAAAAATAATATGTATGAAAGTGAAAAATTGATATGTATGAAACAGAAATAAACTCTAGACACAGAAAGAAAACTTATGGCTACCAAAGGGGAAAGGGAGAGGGAAGGATAAATTAGAAGTTTGGGATTAGCAGAAACATACTACTATATATAAAACAGATAAACAATAAAGTCCTACTGTATAGCACAGAGAACTGAGTTCAATGTCTTATAATGAGCTATACGGGAAAAGAATCGGAAGAAGAATATACATGTGTAAAACTGAATCACTTTGCTGTGCACTAGACACTAACACAACATTGTAAATCAACTACACTTCAAAAAAACCAACCAAAAAAAAAAAAGAGAGAGAAAGAAGCAGAAGGAAGCACCAGGAGCCCAAGAATAGTTATGACTCCCCAATTCCCACCGCACTTCCTGTTCTCTACCTGCCACCCCCTGGCTCTCAGAATATTTCTCTCATCATACAAAGAGAGAGGGAAAAGCCAGATGCATTTATGAGGGTCCAAAACAAACGAACGTAGGAGTTTTTTGGTTTAACCTGAAAAAATAATTCAAGCTAAGACACATCTTTGTGTGGAATTTCTTCAGCAGATTTGCAATGTCAGCCTCACCATGTTTGTTTAGACCGGGAATGTCTGAGGTGGAAGGAACCTCAGAGGTCTAACACGACTCCCTCATTTTACAGGCAAGGAAACCGCTCCAGGTAAGCTGAGCTGTATCTTGTCTTGTCTCAGGGAAATAGACTTCTCCAGGTTCCTAAGAAGCAGGCTTTTCTTGCTTGACAAAGGTTCTACTGGTCAGAGAGAAAAGTAAAATGCAGATTTCTAGATATCATTTTTCTGGACTAACCTCAACTTGAGTCAATTCTGTTCCTACAGGTGTGAGAGGCAGGCTGCAGAGTATAACTGACTCCAATAAAGAAGGCAACTGGGGTTGCATGCATGCGTGCTAAGTCGCTTCAGTCATGTCCAACTCTTTCAGACCCTCTGAACTGTAGCCTGCCGGCTCCTCTGTCCATGGGATTCTCCAGGCAAGAATA
The DNA here is from genome assembly GCF_002263795.3 of Bos taurus. Taxonomy (NCBI): domain Eukaryota; kingdom Metazoa; phylum Chordata; class Mammalia; order Artiodactyla; family Bovidae; genus Bos; species Bos taurus. The sequence goes on along the minus strand of NC_037346.1, from coordinate 38,345,790 downwards.
CTGGAGTGGGTTGCCATGCCCTCCTCTAGGGGATCTTCCTAAGCCAAGGATCGAAATCAGCGTCTCTTACATCACCTGCATTGGTAGGCAGGATCTTTACTACAAGGGCAACTGGGGCTAAAGTGAAATAAATTTAGGATCCATATAAGAGAAAATTCCTGAGATTAGGAGTAACTGAATATCTGAATAGACAGACAACTGATAATGGTAGTGGAATCTCCTTTTCTATCTGCCTGAATTGGTTCTTTTGTGCTTCTTAGAGGCAAGGGAATGGATTGGGTGGCCTTTTAAGGTTGCTTCCTGTCCAAGGACTCTTATTGAGTTAAATAATATAATAAAGGTAAATCCAATCTGAAATGCTCCCCAAGCCAACGTTAACTGGAATGAAATTTTATGAGGGAAACTTCAGTTAAGCTTCTAGCTTCTCATTTCTTTCCCTGACATGCAGAGGTTAGCAACATGAAGAAGGGAGGCAACCGATGTAGCTTTTAGGGTAAGAAATGTGCTACTATCAAGGTAAGAGATGACAACAGACTCAGGACCTTTCAAAAGACAGAGAAAGAAGCTTGATAGAACCGACACAGCAAGGTACTGCTCCTGAATTAAACTATTAGTAATGGAGGAGGGGAAGAGGGATGGGTTAAAAAAAAAAATCCAGATTTGGGAAGGTCTCTATGTTCTTTGGTATCTCAAAATTACAACAGCACTGGCAACCACAGACAGCTCTGTACTGCAGGGCAAGTCACCGCACAGCCCCTTCTAAATGGAGAAAAGGGACCCCCAGTGAGAAGCCATTAACAAAGGCAAAAGACATGCAAAACAAACAAAATAATCATGACCGAGAGAGAAGGCCAGCAGACAGTCTGGCTCTGTTCTCCCCTCCTCCTGCTGCAGGCACCTCAGACAATGTAAACAGTTAATTTGTTCACCTGCAGGCTCTGGGCAAACAGAGGCCTGGTCACACCTGAGTGGATAACTCGATTACCCCTGTAATGCCAGCGTGGTAATGTACACAAATTCTATTACACGGCAAACCTTGCTTTCGGGCATTTGAAATACCAATCAGGCCAATGTCCACTCCCTTCTTTGCTTTCAATTTATTCTTGGTGTATTGGAGCTGCGCCGGAATGGCACTAAGGTGGGTGCTGAACTCGAGTCTGGAAGAGATCACCTAAAGATTGTGGCCTCAGCAGCGGTTGCAGGCCTCCCGCTGTCTCAGAAAAGGCTGGATCTGAATTTGGCCCTAGTTCAAAGAGGACTTGTTGTAACTGCTGAAAGCTACCTTTGATCAGTCCTGGTCTTTTTTCTAACAAGCTCTGGGATATTTCAGACTGAGACAAACATCTGGCCAAGGTAATGACATTCACAGAATAAAGATATATGGCAAATGATGGGTTAATAACACAATGGGTTTTCAATTTTTCTTTATGGAGTTCACCTGAGTATGTGTGCTAAGTTGCTTCAGTCGTGTCTGACTCTTTGCGACCTTACGGACTATAGCCCGCCAGGCTCCTCTGTCCGTGGGATTCTCTAGGCAAGAATACTGGAGTGGGTTGCCATGCCCTCCTCCAGATCTTCCCAATCCAGGGATCGAACCAGCGTCTCTTACATCTCCTTTACCACCAGCACCACCCTCGAAGCCCATGGAGTTCACATACTCAACAATTAAAGAGCAAATTGTGCCTCTTTCAAAAATGTATTTGTTGATATTGATTGTCTCATAGAGGGAGAACTTTTTAACAAGTTTTATTTTCAGGGACAGAAATTTATTTCCTTAGTCCACCTGTACAGAATATGAGCAGTCTTTCTCTACAAAGATGATGCTACTGATCCCTCAAAGAGTAACCCATGAGTTCTAAATCTTCGCACTGGTGATGGATCTCAAATAATCTATCTTTTTTTTTTGGCCCATTCTTTGGTATTCAACAACACCATTTGTGAGGTAGTTAGCTGTGGCTAGGGGCTAACTTTGTGACTGAGGAAGAGAATAAAGTTAGCCCTTGTGGGTTGGATTCACCATCTTGGCCTTACAGCACTAACTCAAATCGACTGACCTAACTAGCTCTGACTCCCTCCTGCATATGTCATTATATTACAGTTTTGTTTATCTGTAAATGAAATAAGGCAGCTGACCTAGCTAGAATATTTTCAAAAGTATTTTATTGTAGTAAATTATGTATATGGTAATGATGTTTTAAGCATCACATAGACCCTTTTAAAAAGATCAAATTTTGATTGGCATAGTTTTGGTATTGTGCCTACTTTATTGTATTTTTTAAATTTGGAAATTAGTTCCTGAATCTGAATTTTCAAATAAACTTTGACAATTTTAAAACAATGGAGATTTACTCTGTGTGTGAGGGGGCCATGTAATACACACATGAAAAGTATATGACATGGGATAATTCTGGCTGGGTGACTACATCATCAGGAGTGAGAAAATCAACTTTTGATCCAAGCCCCACACTCTAATCCTTACCTTGCTCAGAATTCGGATGAGGTCACCTCGTTGGAAGGACAGTTCATCTGACTGGTCACCATGGCAATCCCATAGGCCCTGGTAATAACTGGCATAGTCCACTGATCAAAGAGAGGAGAAATCAAAGTTAAAAGGACCCTGTCTTTTTCTACGGAGCCCACATTTTTGCTGCAAATGTAAACAAGGTTCTGATATTGCCCCTAGGAAACCTAAGATTCAAGGGATTCGGGATGAGATACAGCCAAACACTCAGGAAGAGCAAATGACTGTGGGAGAAGGAGGTTATTAACTAACATTAATGTTTACAGATCACCCTTAGTCAGATGCTATTCAATAATATGATAAATATATTCATTTATTAATAAAAGAAAATCAGGAAGGTAATTTTTCACTTGGCTTATAAGTAAGCAGCACAAAGAGATTTTCTGTCGGACTTTCTTCATACAGGGTACGTAAACTATCCAGTGCTCCTTTTTATTACGCACTGAAGGAATGAGCTGTCTCCAGCCTCTGCCTGTTTATAAGAAAGGCTGAGTCAGCCAGCACAGATCGGCAGTGCAGCCTTACAGGTTGGCCTCCTCTGTTACACAGGAACTTCATCCTGCACTTCCCACCCAGGTACTTACTATATGAGGTAATTACCAATAAATGTGGAAAAGAATAGCCCAGTTCTTAAGTGGAACCAAGGGGGTGTCTCATCCATTACAACTAAATTCTGGGTGGGCTGGCCCTTTTCCAGCATCTCATTTGTAGACCCTGAACATGTCTGCCAAGATTTATCTGTAAGCCCCCTGGGGAACAGAAACCAAAGTGATCTGCATTAAAAATGGAAGCAACTGAAGACGACAAACCAAGCTTTAGAAGCAGCTGGAGAGATTTACTGGGCTCCTCAGCAAGACTAGATGGCAGTGATGCTACAGGACAGTCATTGATTCTTAACAATGAAGAATTTGTATTGATCTTCTTCTACCCGGAAAGGTTAAACACTAGAGTACAAAGTGGGAGAGGATCTGGGGATGTGAATGGCAGGAGTACTAATGCCTCCTGGACCAGGGCTAATGTGGCCGTGCTCGCCATTCCTAGGGACACTGTGTATGAGAACTGTATGCAGAACACCCACAAAAGGTGACATTCCTGACGACAGGAGTTGGGAGTCCTGGTTCTAAGCAAACCTCAAGTGATTCGGGGGGGCACCTTATTTTGCCAGTTTCCACCTTTCCCTTCATTTGTCTTGACCCTCCAGTGAGAGCGATGGTGCTAATTGCTAAGGACGGGATAGGTGGAGAGAAGTGGGCAGTGCGGGGACAGAAGCTCTGCCTATATTTGCTTTTTTTCTCCTTGTTCCTAACTTGTGAGCAATTCAAAGAATAAAGGCACAGAAGAACAAGATCCTTATATGTCTCTGGGAAAGAACTTTAGTAGGAACCTTAAAGTGTACAAAACAGAGGAGAGAGAGCTAGTTAAGATTCAGATATTGCAAATGGAAGTGAAAATGTTAACCATATAGAAACTCAAGGATATTTTGTTTTCACAGAAACTGTTTATATATTCAGTAGACAACAGAGGGCAGCAAATGAGATGACTGCACTGGAAACATTCTGCCACAGAGCTATGAACATGTTTGGGGAAAAAACCCATTGGGAAAAAATGCTAATTACTGAAAAGACAAGGCATATTTTGGCAGGGGTATCAGTGTATGAAACAACAGAAAAATATCAGTTCCTGAAAAGTGAAAGTAGTTTTCCCAGAGGATATAATGCATTTTCAGTTGTAATGGAGTTGATTATTCATGCCAAAATTTTGGCTAAGTTTAGGAACGAAAAGTACATTGACATCAATATGTTTCATGGATTTATATATGGTAAAGAAAATCATTTTATAAGGACAGATTTTTAAAAAACATCACTTGAGCTTTTCAAATAGTAAGACTTAGAAAGTTATCTTGGCCTTTTCTGGCCTAGCAGATGGTCACTGTGGGGTATGCCCCCCACGTGCCTGGATGAGGGCTAGCTCCTTGATATGATGGGTACCTTTTGAGTCTCTAAGTAGAAAGTGATTTGATATTGGATATATAAGACACCTGTGGAGAACACCAGGAGAAAGAGCTATTCTAAAAGTGCAGCAGGTCGTAGGGAATGCAAAAAGCTAGGAGGAAAACAAAAACCTTCCAAGAAAAACTAAAGGTAGAAAACACTTTCAGTTCTTCATAAGCTAAAGGCCCAAAGAAGATAGAACTCAGGAATCCAGGAGATCGCTTAGCCTAGTCCAAGAACTGGAATCATCAGAACCATAACAATGCTGCTTTGGAAAATAAGCAGAATGAAGGATAAAAATGGGGAGGAGGTTGGACTGGCAGTCTAAACAGAGGTATCTTGGTATTAATGAAATCAGGGTGGAGGAATGCCTTAACTGGACAAGACTGGACTCTATTGCAGACTCCCAGTTTAAAACAGGTGACTGGCATTTATGTGTATATGTGCACACAACTTCACTACATTCACTCTTCAGCCTTAAGAAAACATGCAAGACACTGGGAATTCTGCATGGGCCATACACACAGTCCCTACCCTTAGGGCTGCCATCCAGCAGGGGTGGCACCATGAAACAAAGTCACACAACTATTTATTTATTTATGATTGTGATATATCTGCAAACGAGAATCTGAGGGTGCTGTGTATAACAGGGAATCTAACATAGTCTGAGGGATCAGGGAAGTCTTCCCTGAAGCTTTAGTTATAAAACAAAAACCTGATCAAATCTTGATGAGGGGAAGAGGTAAGACCATGGAGGGCTTTCTTCCTGCAGCTTGGCCCCAGGAAGAGCTTGAAGGCTGCGAGTCTGCTGGGCCAGGCCAGCTTCTCCCTAGGCTTGCCCAGCACTCCTATGAACAGAGGATGCATGAGACTCGGATGTCTTTAGACCAGTAAGGGATTGGGAGCCTGAGAGAGAGGATTGACTCTGGGAGGGTCTGAGGCTCCTTTAGGTTTACATTCCTTTGGCAGCAGTCTGAGATCAGAAACGGTGCAGCATTCTGACCATTTAATTAATTCAAAACATCCTCATTCTCATTTTGAGGACATTATTCCATCTAATTATTTTTTTCCAGTCTGTCCATTTGGAATGAAAAACAAAAGAATAAAGCTTAATGCCAGCATTTCTCAATGTCTCTCCAAAAAACGTAACTCTGCACTAAATAAAGCCTGGTAATTCAAAAGCAAAGCACTAATATATTCAGCATAAAACAGACAGAGGACCTAGAGCAATAATGACACCACTAATAACTAAAACAGTTATAACAATTAACAACAATTACAATGATAGAGAAGCTAATGGGGATGATCACAGCATTTAAATTGCGAGCAGAGCTGAGGAGGACTTTTACTAGAGGGAAAAAAAGGGGCAGCATCTTATTTTTTTTAATCCCACGTAAGAGAAGCTATGCCCCCAAGCAGGCAAAATGTCCTAGGAAGAACAGAAGCAGAGCAAGTTAAAAATATATTGTTTTTCTCTCTTTTCTGGGTACTTATTGCAAAGCATTTGTCATTCCACACCAGGTCTTTACAACCAGTGGTAGTGTCATTTCTCTAGTTCACGGAGGCCACGTTGGTGCTACTATTGACAGAGTCGATATTTGAAAATGAGCCACCATGATGCACAGAGTTCTAAGGTGAAAGTAGCGGACACAGTTCTGCCTGCCCCTCCTTAGGGACAACAGAGCTTGGCCATGCTCTTTCCAGAGTGCACATGTCACTTTGGGTTTCTGTTTGAGGGATATTGGGTAGCTCCAGAATTCAAGCTGTGACCAAGGAAAAGAGGCTAAGGGCAAGCCAGCATGTTGTTTACATTTTCCTGATAAGCAAAAGGACTGTGCCAATGTGGCCCTGAGTATAATTACTTAATGGATTATGGAAATCAGAGACAAAAGGAGAAGACAGATAAAGCCAGTTCTTGCTAAAGCATGAGAAAAGGATAAAGAAGGCCAAAGCAGTGGCCCATTGGAAGGGACTTGAAATGTTCTCTGGACCAGGCCATAAAGGCCACTGCGTACATACAGTCCATTAAGCAGACTCAGTCTCATAACTTATTAGCTATTTCAGAAAGAAAGATATAGGAAAGTTTGCCAAGCTCTACTGACTATGATACCAGAACAGGAAAAGCCACTAAACAATACCATTGGCTTGTTTTCACAGCTTTTTAGTCTTTGAGTTTTGAAATTATTGGGCTTTTCTGGAGGCTCAGATGGTACAAAATCTGCCTGCAATGCAGGAGACCCAAGTTTGATTCCTGGTTCAGGAAGATGCCCTGGAGAAGGGAATGGCAACCCACTCTAGTATTCTTGCCTGGAGAGTTCCATGGACAGAGCTTGGAGGGCTACAGTTCACAGGGTCACAAAGAGTCAGGCACAAGTGACTGAGTGACTAAGACTTTCAGTTTTGAAATTATTACAGTTCTTAATGTTATAAGCATGATCCTGAAGTCGGGCACATTCACAGATTCTAATTTTCATCTCATGTGTTTCTTTTATTGGGCCAAAATTATAGCTGGGTGATGATCCACTCATGTTTGGTCTTGGAAAACAGGTTTCAAAAAGTATTAACAAGAGCTGCAAATACCTCTGTGGATTCCGTTTCTTTTATGTAATAATTTACTCCATTGGCAGCCACTAAAGTGGAAAAAATACCTCAGAAATGGAAAGCTCATCAGCAATCATTTTTCTACAGAAATGACTGAACATGGTCTCCTCCTTGGCTGAGTTTGCCCGTAACTTCAGAGCAAAACAAGCTGTTTCAAGATATTCTTTGGTCAGAGGTTTGACATTTCTAAGGATGATTCATGCCTCCAGCCCTGCTTTTGATCTGACATGGCATAGCCAAGCAAATTGCCAGTGTTTTCATACAAACAGCAGAGAATGAGTTTTACTTTTGGCTACCTGGACATGCCTTCTCATGATAGAGAATGGGGATAAGCTATCATCACCAAAGACATTGAGTATTAGACCGTTAGGCTGATGGGTTAGAATTTAGTGAAAATCTGAGGTGTTGAAGAGTCACTCATTAGAATAACCCTGTTACTAACAGTCAAGCTGTAAACCGAGCTCTTTATAGATTGAACAATCAATACTACAAGGCTGTGATAGATTTTCTAGGTAACAGAATAAAATAAAAGAAATTACATCTTACAGGGTCATTAACACCCAATCAGGATAAACTGAATTCTTTTTTTCTCTCTCTTCCGATAAGATCTTAGTTGGGCTTTAAAAATGTTAGCAATTCCATCAGGGAAAAAGCACAGCATTCCAGGGAAAGGATCCCTGAAATAGTGAAGAAAAGCATGTGGATTTTAAAGGTAATCCTGGTAGCCATGGTATCCTTTAAGAGAAAATACTTTTCCCCCTCAAAGGGCATGTGACACCTGACTTGCCCAAGTGAACTAAACTTGTGTAGCTTGCCTATTATAGAAGAATTTACACTGTCCTGGAGCTCTTGCCTTTTATATGTCTACCCTTCCCTTGAACCTCTATATTTTATTGTTTTAAAGCTAAGTGATGACACTTGGATGTTACATATTTGTTGCCGTTTCTATGGCTCCTTTGTAGGAAAGGCATCATATAAATTCAATAAATAAATAAGTAAATACAATAATAATAAAAATTCTTGCCTCAGATTCTGCAGAGAGAGGGAAAAGTCCTCTTTTGCTTTTTAGTCCCTAAGTCACCAATCATTATAACTGGTGGGAAGTATAAACCATAGAAACGTATTTAGAGCTCACTGCCCTTTAACAACACCTATTTTGGAGGCAGAAAGCTTGAGGAACAAAGGTTTTTTTTTTTTTTTTAAAGAAGTATTTGGATTATAGCTGTTGGAACAGTTAAGAGACAAATCTCACTCTTCAGACTGAACCTTAAAAAGAGGAGTGGAGGGAAGAAATGAGATGGGGAAGAAGTCTGAAACTGAATTTTAGGCTTTTGCCAGAAGGCTGCTGCTTCCTGAAGGGAGTTTAATATAAAGTTGACCATAAGAAGCTTCTAGTTACTCCACCCAAGCTGTCCACACGACATGTTCTTTCCTGTACCAGTGAGGGAAGTTGGTTGAGAAAAGGCATATGTGGGATATGGTTTGGTGAAGAAACAGACTTTTGTTGTTGTTGTTGGAATTCTGTACAGCAAGAAGAACAGTAAAAAAAAAATTTCACAGTGAACTTAATCACAAGCGCTAACAGTTATGAGGTCCTTACTTGAAACTACACTAACATTCCTGTCATACTTGCTTCACTTCTCTTTGGCTTTGGCTCATGACTTCTGATCCTGCCTATTTGCTGTTTTTTCTCTCATTTGGAGAAGCTGGGTCCTTCACTAAAGCTGTTACATATTCACTTCCCATGGAGAATTCACCCAGGAAATGGGCTTTGCTGAATGGACTAGGAAGAGAAGAAAAGGCACAAGGAAAGGGAGAAAGAGGAGAATGGGAAAAGCTGGAGAGACTGGAGAAGCAGAAGGGGAAAAGGACAGAAAGAGAGAAAGAATCCCTAGGCTTAAGACTTCCGTAGAATCTCAAAGAAAAAGTCAGCCAGTATCTAAATCAGTCACTTCCAGGCTCTGCTGATGGCATGAATGTCCTTGAGGTGGCCTGTACATCATATATTCCTTTACAGACAATGATAGACTAGGACCTTGGTCGACTTAAGGGGGCTTTAGAGGGGCATCTGACCTTAGAAAGGATGGGCTGACTAACAGACTGAAGCATGGTTAACAGTCTGGGATGAATAAGATGTAATTTTGTATTCAACAAACCTGTTACATATTCATTTCCAAATGTGCCTGGAATCAAACCAGGCCATCAGAAGTCAGCATCACCAAGCAATTCTATCCTTCACCCCACGCTCACTTTTCAGATCTGACACATTTCCATTCCCCTCTGAACTTGCAATCTCCGGGCCTCTCAGACAGGAGACATTTCCATTCTTTCCATTCTCAATCCTCTGATCTTTTAGAGATGAGGCAATTCTATTTTCACTGTACTGATTTAAGAAATACTGATAGGGAAAAATAAATATCTGGTTCGGCTTCTCACCCTCTTTAGGATAAATCTTAGCCGTTCTGGGAACATTAATTAAAGTGAGTGGGTGGCTACTTTTAAGGTTAAGCTATTTCCCTGTCCGGTCATCTTATTCGGGGCTGTTGAGGTCAACACACCAGTACCCTCTTAGTTAGCAAGTCCACTAAGGTCTGTAGTCAGAGAACGGTGCTGTCTCTGGTGGGAAGCCCAAATATCCTACCCAGCACCTGTACATTTTTGAAGCTCTCATACCTCCTTTTTGTTGAGTGCCACTCTCATCCTCTTCTAGATCATGCTCTTCCTCTGTGGGGATAAACATGATCAGCATTAGCAATTAGTGATCAATAGTCTGTTATTTGCACTGATGGGTCTTCTTTCTCTGAGCTCAACACACTCTCTTCTTTAAGGCAATAATTACCGTATTCTTTTTTAAGTTTATTTTTTATTTAAGGATAATTTCTTTACAGAATTTTCTTGTTTTCTGTCAAACCTCAACATGAATCTGCCATAGGTATACATATAGCCCTCCCTTTTGAACCTCCCTCTCATATCCCTCCCCTCTAGGTTGATACAGAGCTCCGTTGGAGTTTCCTGAGCCATACAGCAAATTCCCATTGGCTATCTATTTTACATATGATAATGTAAGTTTCCATGTTACTCTTCCCACCCTCTCTTCCCCTCTCCTCATGTCCAAAACTCTATTCTCTAAGTCTGTTTCTCCGTTGTTGCCCTGTAAATAAATTCTTCAGTACCATTTTTCTAGATTCCATATATATGCATTAGAATACGATATCTGTCTTTCTCTTTCTGACTTGCTTCACTCTGTATAATAGGTTATAGGTTCATCCACTTCATTAGAACTGACTCAAATGCATTCCTTTTTACGGCTGAGTAATAGTCCATTGTGTATATGTACCACAACTTCTTTATCCATTCATCTGTCGATGGACATCTAAGTTGCTTCCATGTTCTAGCTATTGTAAATAGTCCTGCAATGAACAATGGGATACATGTGTCTTTTTCAATTTTGGTTTCCTCAGGGTATATGCCTCCATATTCTTTTTTAAAAAATCATTTCTCACCTTCAAAGTGGCCTTCTTTTCTTTCCCTCTTCATTCATTCATTCACAAACAGTCTTAAGTGCTTACTATATGCAAGACATTGCACTAGGAGCTGGAGATGTGGTGATGGACAAGACTGGCCAGGTTCCTGCCCTTGTGAAGCTTCCAATCCACTGAATTATTTAGGTGCCTATTATTTAGGATCCTAATCCTCTTTCTCAGACCCTATTTCTCCTTCCCTTTGAGAATTCTCTTCAAAATGTGTTATCTCCATGTAAGTATTCAGAGTTTGTATGCGTGAAGCTAAGCACATGTTTAAACCCTCTGTGATTAATTAATCCTTAATGTATCAAACTTTCTTCAATTGTTACAGAAGCTGGTCATATACACAATTTCATGTTCTTGGTACTTGGAGCTTGTAGTTATCTTTTTACTGTTGTTATTCAGCCTGCCTCGTTCATGAGAGTGTGAGCTCCTGAGGGCAGTTGGAATGAATGGCGGGTACACAATGAATTCTAAGTCAATGCCATTGTCTCACTCCATCCAAGTGTTTATATAGTCAAAGTCACAACATGATTTCTTACCTTCATTAACCTGTTTCATCCCAGACTTTGTACTACCTGATAACATGAGAATTGGGTCCATCTCAAGAAAGCATGAGTACCAGAATCATATTAAGCTGTTTTATATGTGGGGTAAAATGCACAGAAATATACTTGCTAGTCTCCTTTTCATCACTACCACCCAATACACACACACAGAAACACACACACACACAAACATTCAGAGAATGAATGGGGCATAAAAAGCAACATTTTGAGGGCTGAATACTCAGTTTCTTCTGGCCATATATACTTTCCTTTCTCTTTGTGAATCTGAGGGCACTTACCTGTCTTGATCCCCATAGTTATACCTTTAAATGGAACTTTTGAGGTGATGGCCCAGGACAGCCTCCCCTTTAAATATAAGGTTTACAGGGCAACATGAGCTATAGTATGTCAGACTAGGAGAAGTAAACTCTAAGCTCATAACTATGAAGAAACAGCATAAGAGTATGTAACACACTGCTGCTGCTGCTGCTGCTGCTAAGTCGCTTCAGTCGTGTTCGACTCTGTGCGACCCCATAGATGGCAGCCCACTAGGCTCCTCTGTCCCTGGGATTCTCCAGGCAAGAATACTGGAGTGGGTTGCCATTTCCTTCTCCAATGCATGAAAGTGAAAAGTGAAAGTGAAGTCGCTCAGTCGTGTCGGACTCTTAGCGACCCCATGGACTGCAGCCTACCAGGCTCCTCTGTCCATGGGATTCTCCAGGCAAGAGCACTGGAGTGGGTTGCCACTGCCTTCTCCGATGTAACACACTACAGGACATTAAAGAATTACAATTAATTTCACATACAAAATGAAATAGTTCCCCTGCAAAAATTTAAATTAATATTGTTATTGGGATTGATACTTTGGGAAATAAGTCACATGTTACTAACATTTAAATAGGTATATAACATATATATATATAATATAAGCCTGCCCTCAAGGTTGTATGGGAGAAGGACTCAACTCTCCTAATCTCTGTGTGTAACCCTGCCGCAGAGAATTTCCTACTCACTGCCTGTAGTGCTCCCCCACCTCTCCATGAGGAATAAGGATGTGAGATAATGGAGGAGTGAGATCAAATATCGGAAATAGATCACACTGAAATAAATCACATTTAACATCATTCTTTGCACATTGTCTTCTTGTTATTACCTGCATTTCCTTCCTTTCTCTGCTATGATGCTTTTTCTTTTTGATGTGGGACCAATTTCACAGGATTGAAAACATTCAAAGAAGAGTTGGTATGTGCTCAGTTTTAGAGATACCCAATAATTTGGACAGAGGACAGCTCTTTTGCTGATATCAGACAACTTAATCACAAAGACCAGTAATTTGCTGTGCTTAGGCACTTTTGCAGAGAGGGTTTATTCTACCTCTGCTGTCTGTGCAGATGTCTCTTCCTCCCAATTCTAATCAATGTAAATTGGGTCAGATCTCCGCTGTGAATTACAAATTGGATCCGAAGTTGGAGGGTCACTGTGCCTGCTACTCCACCCCCTTCCCACCACCATTAGATGGGAAGCTACACCAAAGATCTTTTCTAAATAAATCAGACTTTATTGTAAAACTCGGCCACTGACGAGACATAACCTCATTAGCATTGATTTTAAAATAAATTATTGAAAGTGGCTTGCCTGCTCTTTGCATTGGTAAAATAGGAGAATGTAAATGTATTTGCAATGATAAAAATGAAAACTAAAACTTGATTCCTTTATCCTTTCTGGCAACATCACTTAAACCAGTCATGATACAAAAATGGAAAAAATAAAACTCTGCTTTATGCAGTTCAATTATAGAATAGATACTCTGATTTCCATTGGGCCTGTAGAGTCACCTAGAAAGAAAGCAGAATGTTGGCCACAGGTCTTACACATCATTCATCAACGTTACTAAGCGCTATGGTGGTGCATGTGAACCAGGATGCTCCAATCCCTATGTCTAAGGCTGTCCTCCCCAGGTGGTTAAAAGCAGGCTTCAGAGTAGGAGCCCAGCCACTGAAGTGAGAGGTTGGGCGCTGTGTCTCTGCGGTCTTTGAAGAAGTAAGTATGCGGACCATCACCTGGTGAAGGCAAGTGCCCTCCCTCCACAGCTAGATGTGTCCTCTCAGCATTGTCCCAGTTTCAGAGTAAAAAGTAAAAGTAAAGTGTCAGTCGCTCAGTTGTGTCTGATTCTTTGAGACCCCATGGACTGTAGCCTGCCACCCTTGCCGGGATTGTCCAGACAATACTGGCGTGGGTAGCCACTCCCTTCTTCATGGGATCTTCCTGACTTGGGTCTCCTGCATTGGCAGGCCGTTTCTTTACTGTCTGAGCCACCAGGGAAGCCCCCAGCTTCGGAGGGCACCACACAAATAGCTGAAGGGTTAGTTGCGCAGTCGTGTCTGACTCTTTACAACCCCATGGACTATATAGCCCACCAGGTTCCTCTGTTCAAGGGATATTCCAGGCAAGAATACTGGAGTGGGTTGCCATTCCCTTCTCCAGGGGATCTTCCTGACCCAGGAATCAAATCCAGGTCTTCCGGATTGCAGGCAGATTGTTTACTGTCTGAGCTACCAGGAAAGCTGAGGCTTACAATTTATCTCAGATCTGTCCGTGAAGTCAAACTGGTATCTTTCAAACTCCAAAGTCAAGAAGACTGATTATATGGCAACACGCAAAAAAAACTCTGCTCACAAAAGGGGGTTAGACAGCCAAATTTCTTTTCTTTTTTTTTCTGTAAGGTGAGGCTTTAATTTTAAAAAGATTATTTTGAAAAATAACTTTTTAGGCTAAAGAACTTGTTGAATTTCTGTATAAGAATATTATTAGGCTTTTTAGCATGACACCTACTAAAATACATCTTCATTTAAGGAGGAATTAAAATTTATGTGCTGCTCAACTTTAAACAGTAATAGATTATAATGGTTCTTGCTCCTAACAGCGCATATGGGAACCCAACCTTACACAGGCTTTAAACAAATTAACCTCTAAAGATTACTGTCCACTTATTACATTAAATGCTCTACTTGATTCCCAAATATTTCATTTCAATTGGGAAAACAGTTGAGGAAGATTCTGTTAACTGTGCGAATGTGTAAGAGAACCATGGGGTATCACAAATGAGCATCAGTATCCAGAGAGTTGATTTCAATCAACACTCTTGGCACAATGTCAGGGACACTAATGAGAGGCTGAGAGGAACAGGACACTGACTCCACTGTGGGGACCCCGAGAGGAGCCAGCTTGCTATGACACCTAGCTCCTTTCTGAAGTGCTGCTCTGACATCAGTTGAACTGGGAATAAAATTTTAAAAATGACTAGATAAGAAAGAGGGAGGTCACTTCTCTCAAGTGAAGCAAAGTGATAGAAGCTTTAAAAATGCCGAATGTATCAATGTGCAACCAGATGTCAAGGTGCTCTGGTGACAGATGCAGCAGAAATGCAGATAACCTCTAAGTGCAAAGGGAACAGGCAAAAAATGGAAATAGAAACCACTCCACAGAATGCATAGATATGTTATAAATCCATGGATGCTACAGCACCTCTTCAAACAACATGGCAAATAGGAGCATGATGCTAATAGCGCATTTAATTCTCTGTTGTATAGCTGGTAATCTCAACTGTTACCTCAAAATATTTGCATCCTATCTCCGTGGTAGGATCTTGAGTACTAGATACTAAACTCAATTTTTGCTAACTGCAACACTTGGAATACACTGAATTTAATTTCAAAAATCATAATTGAGCACCTACTAATTGGAGGAGAAAAACCTAAATACAAATCCCTGGGGTAAAGGCTGAACCAGAGCTCAGTTCCAGCTGAGTCTCTGGGAAGCTGTCACTGAGGAGACTCAGTGGGTCCCCTTTCACAGACTGGGGGCGGGGATTCGAAGTAGAAGAAAATACATGGTTCCAGTTTTGGTGTTGGTCAAAAGCAGGTTTGTCTGGAGCCAGGGGTGCACAAGGCTGAGGGGAAGAAAAGGCCAAGAAGGGGCCTGACGGTAGCTTTGATTCTTCGATGCACCCCTCATGGATCCCTGCTTTTCCATGAAATTGGAACTTGTTTCTTCACGAACTTTGTACTTTTGGTGTCTGCTTTTCTTCTTTCCTTAGACTTCTTGCTATCATCATTCCCCGTTTCTGTGGGTCTGGACAATTGTACGGGGGAAAAATAATTCCAAAGAATGGTTTCCATTTGTCTCAAATGAAAAAAAAAAAAAAACCCAGTTATTCGCTTTATTATAAAGTGATCTAGTTTCTGAGTCTATAATGGCCCTCCAGGGCAGTGCGGGCAGCCTCAGATGTGCAGACATTCCCAGGGAAGGCGCCTTGCCTTTCCATGTGCTCTCCTGAAATCTCTCCAGACAACACGGCCAGATTCTGTTGCTACTGCAGCTGCTGCGAGGCCTCAGTTACAGCTCTTCAATGGTCTCAGGTGCCTTGCTGGATTCCAGGCTTGAGGCCCCAAAGATAAACCTGATGAAAAACTGTCCTTTTATGGAATCTGGAATCATGAAACTGGGCCTGTGCTAGGCTGCAAAATAATTTTGGGGAGGGGTGAAAGAGGGTTCAGAAAAGCCTTCCATTTTCTACATATTGCTTTAGTATTTCTTTTTTGGTAGTTCCCTACAGTTTAATCTACTGCAAATGAGATCTTTAAAATCAAGGGCTCCCATATTCTTAACATGGATATTCAGAAATCCCAGTAGATAACAATCCTGAAACCATATTATCTAGGACTCATATTGTGGTCTTGGCTGAAAACCTCGAGTGCTCTGGTTTTCCCTCAAGGGAAGGAGAGTGCTAGCCATGTAGCAAATGCTAATTATCCCATGATTAATGTGATGTAGTGCATTTAATTTGATGATCCATACACTATTTTGATTAGGAAAAAACATTTTTGTATTGACTTGGTATATGTTACAGGCACTTTTCTTTCAAAACTAGGAAGTCCATTAAAATTATATTCTGGAAGGGAGGAGATCTCACTTACACAGCCTTCCCCATAGAGACAGTGAGGCTGGTGTAGGCCCCATCCCAAAGAGGAAGGAGAAGCAGAACTGACAGGCTAAATATTCTCTACAAAGCACATTTAACTGTTACGGTGAGACATGTCTTAGAGGCCCAAGTCATCTGACTATTGATGAGTGTGCAACATTAGCACAATCCCACCTTACTGTCAGTTGTCCCTCCACCCAGCACCTGTCTTCGCAGTAAAAATGGGCCTGAGCAGAAGGTGTGAGCCACTTTCCATCTGCTCAGGATTTTCAGTTTCACCTGCTTCACACGTATCACTGAAAATGTCCGACTGGACTGTCTTAGGTCTGGTTGGCGGAGATGGGGAATGAGCCGATTCCCAGGATTCTTCAAAGAGGCACCACTTTCTGTTTAAATGCCACCAAATGGAGAATAGCCAGCATTTACTGAACACTGCCTGTATGCCAGGGCTCTCAGTGCTTTATGCATTCTGTTCCAGGCTGCTCATGCATCCTTTGTGACACTACTATTGTTATTCCCATTTTATAGCTGGCAAAACCACACCTGAGAGACAGGGCAGATAACTTGCTCAAGGTCTCACAGCTGGCAGATGGCAGAGCAGGTCCATCCTGACCCAGAGCCAGCACTGTCACTGTGACATCATGCCGTGTCTTACATGTCACTGCTCGGGGTGGTCTTCTGAGATGAGTGTCAGGCTCCCTCACATCCTCCCTCAGTTCCTCCAAGACAGGGAGGGTGGCACAGGCAAAACTAGCAGCAATTTCAGAAGCAACAAGCTGAGTAGCATGGACGGGAAGCTGGCTGATGGAGACCTGTGTCTGAAATAATCACATCATAATAAAATGCCAATATATCCCAACTTCAATGCAGTCTCTAAAAACTGTGATGGATAGAAGCTTTTGGGAAAGAACCTGTTGGCTGGGAACAGCCCTGTCCTTTAGAAAATAAACCAGCAAGTTGGCTGCTTTTGCCCTAACCTGGAAAGAGACCCTGGTTTTCCTGTGATGTGGCCTTCCTCACTTCTGAGGGGCAGCTGTTGTAAGCACAGGGTAAGTGGCTTTCCTCAAGAAAGCAGACCAGTCTCCATGTCCTTGGAGTCCACTCCAATATCCAAACTGGCATGAGCTTTGGCACACTGGGCAGTGCCACAGTGGCTGAGGGTAGGGTTTTAAGAGGCCTGGGAAGGATGGTTGCTAAGAAACCAGTCACACACTCAGCACCCCACCTGGGGTCAGGTTTTATTTTCTGAGGCATCTTTGCCTTTACTCTCCTTTGCTCTGTGTGTCTGAGCATCGGCTCCCTTCTCCCTGCTCCTTTGAGAAGTAAACACGGGCACCAGCAACACTTCTTTGCTCCACAGAAGGCTGAGTGGCTCTGTGAGGTATTCCCAGGGCACTCTTACACAGCTGTGACCTCAAGTGGAGTGTCACCTGGATATCTCCCCCAGCCTGGACAGCAGCAAGTGGAATGTGAGCTCATCAGGAACCTCTGGCCAAGTTGGGGAGTACATCTCCTTTTAGGGGTTGTTGTGATTTAGATCCATTTCTGCACCCTGCTGTTGCAGTGGAGCAGACTGTGAAAGGGAAGATTCTCAGAGGAGCTGTGTTTTAATGTAGCAATTTGATTCAATTTTCCACTCTATAAAATTACCCATCACTGCTCGTTGCTTTCTAACAGACACCTTCACTCTTAATTTAACAATCCTATCGAATTCTGCCAGGGAAATTGGAAAAATTTATCACCTGTGAAATTTTATTTTCCTTTGGTTGTATCTGTTTTTGTAAAACTTCATTAACGACGATGACTTGCTGAGGAAATTATCATTTTTTTTTTAACTTCAGACACAAGAAATGGCTCGACCTCAACCAAGATATCATTTGCATAATAAAACACAACAAAAAGGCTGGGGAAGTCGTGGACTGGCAGAGGCTGGAAGCGCTGGGAGAAGCAGGCTCTTCTTGTCGTGGGTTGGTGACTGAGTGCGTGAGGTCCCAGTCAGGAGGATATGTATAGCCACAGCCCTGCAACTCAGGAAGCAATGACGTAGCTTCTCCCCAAGGGAGAGATGAATGCGGTGTTGACAGGGTTGAACCCTTCTTAGGAAGCCTTGAAATGTCAGTTGCTTACTAACAATATTTTTAGCAACCAGCCCTGACTTCAGTGTTAGGCTCACCTCAGCTCCTAGGTTCATCTGGGATTGAGGTTTAAATTGCTATAAATTTAGACTTAACTTGGATTTCTCAGCAGAGCACTGAACTCCTGGCAAATTTCCACAGGAGCGATCTTTCTGAATGGACTTGAAGATTCAGCATTCCTGTGGTCTAACTACCTCACAATTAAAAGGCTCAGGCTTCGTTTTTTGCACAGCCTGACCCCCACTGTGCTCCACACTGTTCAGCAGCTGCTGTTACCCACACAGGAAGTAGCTGGGCAGGAGCAGTGATGACTGCACAGTTTTTGAGATGCTGGTTATCATGCCTTCGGATAAAAAAGAAATACGTACAGTAGACCCGGTGTAATGGTGGGCAGAGGACACACGCTAGGTCTATTAGCAAGAGATGTGGTTTGATTCGTGGTGTATCTGGACTAGGCAAAGGTGATCTGTGCTCTGTCAAGGCTTTACTGTGTTACTGAAAAGGCTTGTCAGCGTTTATATTTCTGCAGTCTTTTCACATCCTTCATCATTTGAGGTGACTTTCCATTATCCTCACAATTATACAGAAAAGAAGTTCAAACTAGAGAGTTTTGATGAAATTCGCAGTGAACCTATGAGAACCAGCATGAGTATTCTTGACTCTTGAACCTGTTGATGTTTGTAATAAATTGCTTCACGTGCAGAGATAAAAGACACTCCCCACCCCCATCAACCCATCTTGCCCCCAGGGCAGGGCTTCCGTGCTGGGAATCACCGAAGCTTCCTCGTAGTGCCTCCTTCAGAGGTTTGGCTTCCTCTGGAGCTGTCCAAGTTCTATTCTTCTACCAGGTCTAGAGTTTCTAAACTAGAGGAAGGTAATTAGAAGGCGAAATGTCTCACCTGGTAAGATTTCATAAATATCATCTTCTTTCTCCTCCATAGCCTCTTTGAGCCCCACGCTACCAGGCAAGACAATGGGTCTGCTTTGGGAACCAGAATTTGAGGAGTCAAAACCATCGATATCATCGTACATCTCCTCTTCTTCCTCTTTCTCCTCTTCTTCCTCCTCCTCTTCCTCCTCTTCATATGGAATGGTTAAGGAGCTCAGGTCTGTCAGGGCAGAGATGGGAATGAATCAAGACAGGGTGAAAAGGAAAAGGATAAGGCAGGGAAGGAAAAAGGGAGAAGGAGGAGGAGGGATGAGAATAAAACATGTCAAAAGAAAATGAAACACCAGGTTAAGTGCTGTTATTTCTAATGCGGGACTTGGTGGCAGGAAATCTACAGAAAAGGCCAGACTAGCACTGCATCAGGTTTAAACCATCAACATAAATCCTTTCTTGCAATAAAACTTGATCAGGATGAAGCAGCCCTGAAAAGTATGGGTGTGTGAGAGCACACGTGGTGAAGGGAAGAGAATAGGCCAGAAGGGGAAATGCCAGCGTGCCGCGCGCTGCTTGTCAAATGGAAAACTGGGAGCGTGAGTGATGGCCTAGGTTCTCCGGGGCGCACGGGGCCTGGAAACTATGGTGGCTTCCATAGGATACCTGAGCTGTCACAAGCTCATTCATCTCCCCTATGGTCTCACTGCAGAATTTCAGAGAGGTTTGCTTGTAAAGAGAAAAGCGGGCAAAAGTGGAAGAGGAAGAGAACGTGGGATGTGGAAAAATATAATGGTAATATAGGACCAGATGGAATGGCTGAGTGATGTGGTTTCCATGTCCTTTTGCAACTGTACAGTCTGGCTGACCTTAAAATGGGTCACCACATAGAGGATGTTGAGCCATTACAGCACTGGGGAGCACAGGGCAGGAGAGGGAGATTGCTTTCTTATTTTAATGGGGAACTGGGAAGGTTCATTCTCTGAGGCGCAGTATAGAGTGCTCTCTGAAACCCTGCTGAGGGGCCTCTGCAGGATGGGCGAGAGCAAGCAGGGTGCTCTGGGGAAGAAAGAACAGAGAGACATCCGATGCTCATTTCGAAATACAGTAAAACTGTTTGGCTTGATTAGGCTTTTAATAAAGATTTTGCAACTATTTTCATCTGAATTCTGGTGCCACCTCATATGAGGAAGGGATCAAAGACACATCTGTGGCTTAAACCATATGTTATTATTTTGTTTGTTTTAAAATAAAATGGAATGAATAATTTCTTCAATGTGGGATTCTGAAAGTACCACAGGGTACAGCTCAATAAAGCTGCTTGGAGTTTTATTGAGGTTTACACACTTAGGGGTATATTACACGCATAAATCCAAGGCACCTAGATGAGAGCGTACCCTGTAGCCTCACCATCAGTGTTCATGTTTGCCTGGTTCTAGTCTATTATACGCGACGCTCTTGGTGGATGCAATACTTTGTTCCTGTGATAGTAAAGGCATAAACTGAGTAAAAGAGGCAATTGTAATTAAAGCTCTGGTGCTTCCTTCTTTTTTATCCACAATAAAATCTTATAGCAGAATTAAAAAAACTAGATGAAAAGGCTTGGTGTTTTTAGGTTGATGTTCTTCTCACTAGGTCTTGGGTCATGTACGAAGTTGGTGCTTCTGCCTTTCTGCATAGGCAGGTACCTGCCATGAGGTATGTGTACCATCAAGAGGGTTATCAATGTCAGGCGACAGACTCAAGGCTAGTGCTCCTACCTGCCAAGCCCCTCCCAGGCAAGGCTGCCTGGGCCCTGTCACTGCTGTGCCTACAGGATGGCCAGCAGAGGGTACTCTAAGAGCAGTCATTTAACATCTTCAGGCAGGACTCTTCCCAGGCAAAGCAAAGAACATTTGATTGTGGTTTGGGAAACAGCAATTTGTTTTTTGTGTCCAACGTTCTTAAAGGCCACCTAGATGAGATTATTCTACTTGACTAAAGCTGGAAGATTTTGAACCTAAACCATATCTAGATGACTTTGGTATCATGTATTTCCTTTCCAGAATATAAGGGGTTATGAGACACTGAATTGAGCTGAGCTGGTTTTTAGCATCTCTTTTCTGGTGATTATAAATATTACAGACCTGCCTGCCTCTAGGTGGAAGAGATAGAAGGATACTAGAGGTCACCTCTAGGTTGATGGTTTCTTTTCCTTCTGAATCACACATGGTACTATTTGTTGTTATCATGTGAAAGATATGATAGGGAGAATGGGCAGATAAAAATATATTGAAGTCCATGGATTATACTTATGCAATACAACTTGAATTGAAAACAGACTGAAATACTGTTTCTGTAATAACGATACTTACCCTTTAACAAGAAACTTATTTGATTCACCCAGTCTCTGGCTTCAGCTGGACTAGAAGCTGTAAACTAGAGAAAAATTAGTGAATTAGTTTATCACTTTCACTAAAATTTCTGTGAATCCTTTAGGGATGTTCAAGGGGAGGAATCTTGTGAGCTGAACTGCAGTCAAGTAGAAGGCTCAGAATTCTCATTAATTCTCAGATTCCTGAGAATTAAAATTTAGAAAAAAGATCAAAATCCCACTCAAAGAGATTTTTCTCCTTCTGTAAATTTGCATACCCAAAGCTGACAGCTGGATTTGAATCCAGAATTCATGTTCATGTGCATTCATTCATTTGATTACCCATTCATTCATCAGGCATTTATTGAGAATAGTTTACAGAGACAAAGGCAAACCCAAATTCCTGACTTCAGATGAACATGTCAGTTTTGGAGACAGCACACACACTCGACAAGGGAACACTACAAGGTAAGCGCATCTGAAAACAGCTGGATGCTGAGAGAAGACAGGGAGCACTTATTATCACCTCTGGTAAGCCAGGGAGGCTTGTTGAAGTAATACTGTTTGGGTTGAATTTTTAAAGAGAGTTGGTGGAAACTGGTGGAGGGAGCTGAACATTTCAGGTAGGGAGAACCAGCCACCAAAGATTAGAAATAAGACCATCAAGTATAGGGAAGGTAGGCAGATCAGCTTGACTGGAGAACAGTTAACAGATGAAGCTGGAGAGCTGAGGATCAAAGAAGAATTGATGAAAAGGCTTTGAGTTTTAGGAATTCAGATTTCAAGTGCAGGCAGTACAGATAAAGCCACTGTAAATTCTAGCAAAAGGAGAGGGAGATTCTTTCAATTGTGAGAAGGACAGACTGAAATAGGGAGAAATTAGAGACAGATCAACTAGAAGGCTACTTAACTAGTCCTCTGAATGAAGTGATAGGGACTTAACTATTGTGATGGCTGTAGAAATAAATCAGAAGGGAAAGATCCAAAGGATATTGTAGAGGAAGAATCCACAGACTATGGTAATGACTTGGATTCAATGGGCCAAAGAGAAGAAGTAAACAAACTCTACATCCTGATTCACAAAACAGGCCATCGGGCTTTAGTAATTTCTTATTTTAAATGAATCAACTTGAAATGACTGTTCCTGAAAAACATTTTTATTATCTGGTCATTAGGGTAAGATAAAAACATGTGCTGTGTAAGAAACCTAGATTCCTGCTTAAAACTTATTAGTAAATACTGTCATTCTTGATTTCTTAAAAACACTTGTCTATAAAAATGACTACTAGGGAAATTGTTTTTGACTTACATACATTTTTATCTGGGCCTTGCAAATCAGAACTTAATAATAAAAACAGATAGATCTATTAAAAAAATTCCATAGAAAAGTTTGGTTTAAATTAAAAAATTTCTTTTGAAATTACATAATTAAAACCTAGGTCAGTTTTACAAAATCAGGGCTAGGATACTGTAGAAACGAGAAAGGATGAGTGCTGAGAAAGACTTGAAGGGTCAAAGGGTTACGTACGTGGTTAATATTAACCTTAGCACGGCTTTTCTCTTTTTCTTAAGTTAGCTAAAGTTTTTCTAAATTGTTTTAGTAAAACTGTGATAAAAGTAGCCAACAAGGAGGAAACAACATGTGTATACACCCACAAAATATGTGTATTCAATGTAAAAGTATATTTTTGGTGAAAAATCACTATATTCCCATATTCAGACTTTTTTTGGCCTTTTTAATTTTATAATGCATTACCTATTATATCAAAATATATAAAATGAACACAGTGAAGACTGTCTCTCTCACCCCGACTCAAGTCCTCTAGTTCCTCAGTAGTCACTAGTGTTACTCAGTACTCATTGCTTTAGTATCTTAGAAATCTTTCCAGAGATACACAGTGCACCTATACACAGGAAGATTATTTTGGATAGCAAGATGAATATGCAAAAATGAATTATTTCTTCACCCTACAGTCAGATTTCTCTTTTTTCTGGATTTCATAAGAGGAAGTGAAGATAATCAGTTGAAAAAGAAAGAGAATGGAAATTAAAGCCATGGAATTAGAGACTGAATAAAGAATCGGGTTGTGTGCTGCAATAGACAAGACTTTCACCTACAGAATGAGACTGAGAAGGGAAGGGATGAAGAGACGGAAGCCTGGCAAAGGCAGCATCTAGGATGGATGGATGAATGTGGCAACAGAAGGGTGGGCATGACACAGCCAAGGCGAGGACATGTCAAGAAAGAAGGTCTTGGTGAGAAACGACAGGTAACAAAGGATGGCATCCAGCATCACAACCACAGCTCACATGTGACATGGAACAAAACTGCGACACTAATGAGGATCTCCAGCTCTTTGGCTCATCCTACCTCATAGCTGCGCCTATCCTGGGAGGTCAGCTCAAAGCAGTATTCTTTCTTGTAATCTTTTCGCAGGTAGGGGGCCATCCGTACACTGTAGCCCTTAATGAGGAAGATCCCTTTGGGCTGCTTGCCTGCAAGACAGGAAAGCTTCCTTTATCTCTAGAGAGATGCAACTGCCAAGGGAGGGCATCTTCTCTGGATGTAAAATAAAAGCACAGAAACAGCTGTTACCTCCCTGAGGAACCACAATAGTCGAGGAAGGGTTATTAGAGAAGCTTAAGAAGACGCTACTGTGACAGCCAGGCAGAGATCACTGCCAAGCTAGGGAATGCAACGTGAAAGATTATTTTGCCAAAAGAGTACAACAGAGACAGAGAATTTATTAGAATGTTAAGAGATCTATAATAAGAGAAAGAAGAAATTATTACAGCGGGGAGAGTATGGCTGTAAACATGAGGCTCTTGAAGGCTATTATAGAGCTGAAGCATTATTATCAGGGCCAGCAGAGCACATGTGAGGGGAGGGACAGCAGCACAAGGGGCTTCCTAAGTCCGGGTCTCCTCCTATGTCCTACGTAGCGTTTGGGCTAGACTTCTCTTCCTCTCCTGCTGGTCAGGTAGAAGTTATGCTAGAGGGAGAATAATTAAAGCTCAGTATTTTATCCCCTTGCAAGCAGTCAGACTGGGAAGCAGCAGAGTACTGTTGAGTGTCGTTAGATGATGAGGACGGGAGCATAAAAGGAAAAGGACCCTGAGTGAGTGAAAGGAGAGGCTACTCTGCCTGTCACTCTTAGAAAAGAATTAGAAACAGAAAAAGAGGGGGTGGTTCCCAACGATTTTGCGTCCTCGTGGTGTGGTTCAGAACTTGTAGAAGACACAACCACAGTGTCTGGGTGATGCTTTCTGTCCTGCAGAATGAATTTCTTTTTTTTTTGGCCGCACCTCACAGCATGTGGTTCCCTGTTGAGGTTTTCAACCCACACCCCCTTGCATTGGAAGCATGGAGTCTTGACCACGGGACCACCAGGGAAGTCCCTAGAATGAATTACTTTTTGATGATGATGATGAGAGGGGTGGCAATGGGAAGAAAATAGTTACAGAAAAGTAAAAGCATCTGTCTTCACCTGGTTGAGCTAAAAGAAATACACAAACACTCTGTACTTACTAAGAAAATGTCTTGGGCACAATAAGAAGTAACTGGCAAGAAGGGAGCCATGCAACAGTGCTTTTTGACACCAGAATCTTTTTTGTTAAAGTATCTCTCCTTGTTCTAACTGGCCACTAAAATGTTTTGTTGTTCTTTGGTCACCAGATTTTATTTCACTCTGATGGCAAAATGGTCAATAAAAGTCTCCAAGCCTCTCACTCTTGCTCTCCCTCCTCACCTTGCGTGGGAAGGATTCTGAATGAATGAATGTGATACCTGGCTTTATATCCAGATATACCAACCACGTATTTAAAGGTAAGGGAAATGATAAACATTTTACCAAGGGCATATATGTTACATTAGTTTGAAGGTTCAAAATAAGAAAATAAAACCTGGCTAGCCTAGAATTCAGGGGAGAAACTTGAGTTGCTGGATTTGAGAGTGGGCTAGGGGTTGGAAGGATGCAGGGGGCTTATTATTCAGGTTTTGAGTTATGCTGCTATCATTTCCAAGTACACCTCACACTTTACCCATATATGGGAAAGGCTCTGAGGAATCGTGATGGTGAACCCAAGATGAAGGTTAGTGATAACTGTTGCAGGCAGAGAGGCAGAGTGAGGTAACTGCCTTGAAGCCCAAGATCTAATCTGAAGGATTCCATGTCATTTAGCAAAGCTGTTCTTTCTGCTACTTTTGAGCCAAAGGTGCAGGAAGTCCAAAGGCAACTGTGTAAGTATCTGACTATTCCCTTGACTAGCTATCCAGGCTTTGGGAGAGGAATAAGTCCAGGAAAGAAGGAAGAGAGGTGAAACAGAAAATTACTGAAAGGACAATAAAGGATTTACTTTGGACCACTGGCCTCTGTAAGGTGGTAGAACCCAAAGAAATCCCCGCAAGATTGCTACTTTATCTTCCTCTTGCATGGCAGCATTACTCCTGCAGCAGTCTATCCAGCAGGAAGGAATTCCCTGTTTCAAAGTTTGCATTCACCTACAGTGATAACTTTTAGCTTGTAGTTATTTGTAGCTCCTCCAGTTTGTGCTTATATCCTCTATTCCTTCTCATGAACTAAGCAAGAGTGTTAAGCCAGGATGGGAGGTCTTTTAGGGATAGCTCATGAGTGTTGTGATTGATTGAGTCAGAGGTGGTTCATAAGAAGCTGCTTCTGGCTTGGGTCAACACTTTGCTGCTGCTGCCATCTGGCTGAAGGGTGTCTCTCGGGCACATCAACTATTGGGGTCTCAACACTCCATGGCTCTAGGGATGTCCATTGGATTACATCCCAGGAGTCAGTAGGATAAAGTTTGAAGCACGCTCTTAGAGAGTTCGTACTCAAAGGTTATATTTCTGGGCTGTTGGTAAGCTGCTAAAATCCTTCTCAGAATTATTATTTTTCAATATTTAACCTATATTATTGATGCCTATAAAGTGTTTGAGGTTCTTTTTTAACAAATGCCAAGGCATTTGACCTCGATAATATGTTATTAGTCATAAGGTAGCCTTTTGATATGCTGACCACACTATCCTAGTGCTTAAAGGGGCTATTATTTCTAAACTGGTATGAGTTTTTGGTGATGAGCAAGGTATTATTTAGCCAAGCTTCTTTCCTAAGCATGTCTCTTTCTGGGCGTTAGTTAAGGACTACTAAGTTTAGATCTAAGTGCTTGAGAATTTACGAAGTGCTTGCATCCAGGAGTGAGGTGCTGCTGTGCAAATGAAGAACACTTACTTTTCTCATTAGCATAGTAGTAGAAGAGGCCTCTGCTGACAACACACCATCGCTTCTGCCACTCTGATCCAAAGAAACTATGATCTAAACAGAAGAGCAGTAAGGGACATAAATTCAGGTAACTACAATCACTAAAGAGTCCGTAAAATCCAACAACACACAGTCCAGGGTGTTATTGTTTTATTTTCCAGGTTAATGGACTGTAAAACCCTCCCTTTCACTCCCACAGGTTATCCCATATTGACTCAGAGTGCAGAGGACTCACTCAGTTAAAGGCCCAAGTTCTAAACAGGTTTTGCTTGCTCTGACCTCAGCGGTTTCTCTACATTTCCTTTATCTTTCAGGTTCTATCCTCATCCTGTAGTTATAAAATTCTCCACATCTCCAGATCTTTATGTGTTGTTGCCTTTTCAGTTCAGTTGCTCAGTCGTGTCTGACTCTTTGCGACCCCATGAACTGCTGCACACCAGGCCTCCCTGTCCATCACCAACTCCTGGAGTCCACCCAGACCCATGGCCGTGACATTCTAGGCCATGGGCATGAGCAAGTCTTTCTTTGTACTAAGCCAATTTGCCTGAGTGTTAAACCTGGTACTCCAACCCTACTATCCTAATTAAAGAGTGAGAGCTGAAGATTTGGACTTGTCTGAAACTTGAAAGTCAGCTGCTTCACATATGATATAAAAATTACACTTGAGGCAACACAGTTTCGCTCTTTACGGGTGCACATTGAGAGATGAGAACAATAATACAGTCATTCATTTATTCATTCAACAAGTAATTACTAAGCAGATGTACCAGGTGAGCAAGACAAACCAATCCCTGTCCTGATGAAGTGGAGATCTGGGGCCAGGTCTTTCCAGCCTACACACAGATACCAGACTTTTCTTTTTTTCCTTTCCTCTTGCCTTATACCTGCCTAGTATAGCACTGGGCACAGAGAATGCATTCCCTAGGCTGGCCCTCTTTTTCCTCATTTCCATTCTCTTCTTGGAATGTTCTGAGATCTGGGGGTCTAATCAGTACCTTTGCTTTTCTTCTCTAAGTATCCTTGCTTGATGATATTATCAAGCTCTTGAGCTCCTCTTTCGATGTCTTCCATTCCTAAAAGGAATAAGAGCAAAATGTTTTGTTGAAATCTGACAGAATTTTCATTGATTTGGGCTACTTGAGATAATCTACATTAATGAAAAGAGGCAGACGGGTTATTGCTTAAATATGATACAGAATAAAACAATCTCCAGGTGACTGGAGGGGAGTAAATTTTCTTTCTTTCTAACTATATCTAATGCTGAAACTGCTTAAAATGACTTAAACATAATATTAGTCTGTACAAGGGAGGTTGTTTAAATGTGCACTGATTGGTAAGAAAAGGACTCCAAAAACCTAAGAATTTGCTTAACTAAACACACACTCACCTTTTTCTAACAAACAGAAAGTCACCTTAGTAAATATATTTTTATTAAGTTCACACAAAGAAAGGCTATGCATAGCTGAACTTGGCAATAATTGCCAAATCCCGGTTTTGTCAATGTCAAGGGAAAAGTCTAGGAATGGTAGAAGCCTTTACACAGAGAAGATCTGGTCTGACATCAGTTTTTAATTGTATGCTGCTAACACTCTTGGCTTTCAATTAGCCTCGTTAGGTACAAATTTATTGAGAAGTCAAGATCCTAATTTGTCTTCCACCACTAGGGTTTATACTCATTTTACAGAAGGGAGGGGTAAAGGTCAGAGACAAAGAGGAAGGAATTTAGTTCTCAAAAAAATAACAGCAAAAACAATTAAAAACTCTGTACTTCTTAATTAGGAGAAATGAAGGGAGTGGGCTAGCATAGTCCTAATATTCATTCTTTTTAGGTTCGGGGACTAAACTTTTTGCTTCTACGCTGTTTCCAGCTTAGTTTCAAAAATGTAGATCAGAAGAGCTCTTTCTTTTTTAGCTGAGTGCCTGACTCTTTTTCCTATTTGTTCTTATTTTCAACTTCTTGTTCATGGGCTGTTTCCATTTGTGTGTTTTGCAGTTAGCAAACTCCGTGGCTGCTATAAATCTCCTGGATGGGTCTCAGGGTGCACACATGAGATGAACAGCAGCAAAGGAAAGTTCATCTGTCTAGGATTCTTTCATTTCTCCCACCCTTCTGAAAATTCTAATGTCTCTTTGAAAATGCTCTCCAAGAAAAGAGAAGCAGATCATGCTAAGGGTGAGGACCTGGTGCAGCTAAGCAGGCCCTTGAAGGAGAACCTATCCTCTCTGCCTGCTGTCAAAAAATAAATTGCTCCTAGAGGCCTAAAAATTAAATGAAAGACACAAGGGATAAGAAAAACAGGGTCCTTTAAGCCTGGAGTTTCCATCTTTTCTTCCCACCATTTTTTTCCCCCTTTTTTTAAGGTCTTATTAAACTTAGAGACACAATTTCTTGTTAAGGATGCCAAGAGTCTGAATCATAAAAGACATGTTAAACGTTCTATTAGAATTCAAACCTCCTTTTTTAATGCAAATCTAAATGCCATTTTATGGAACATCTATAATTATGAAAATGGGAAGACATTGCCTCGTGTTCGGGGAGAGTCTGTGAGTATGAATATTACATTAATGGGCCCACACCAGCTCACTGATCCTGCTGGCAGGAGCATAAAAAATGCTTGAGTGAAACTTTTATTTAGATGTTAAGACTCCAGGCCCCAGCGGGGTGACAGAGACAGTCCCTGTGAGTTGCCATCCGAGAGAGAGCTTGAATTGAATTACCCAGGGGGGAAGGAAGTAGTGATGAGCACTGCTTCGCTTATTTAATTTCATTTACTTTCAGTGCATTATCAGCATGAGGCTTTTCTCTCCCCACCAACTGTAACCCAAGAATGCCACCACCAAGAAAACAAAGACATAATGCAGCAGAGATGTTTGAATTCAAAGTTACTAATTTTAGGAGACTAGGGACAGCACCGGAGAAGGCGATGGCACCCCACTCCAGTACTCTTGCCTGGAAAATCCCACGGACGGAGGAGCCTGGTGGGCTGCAGTCCATGGGGTCGCGAAGAGTCAGACACAACTGGGCGACTTCACTTTCACTTTTCGCTTTCATGCATTGGAGAAGGAAATGGCAACCCACTCCAGTGTTCTTGCCTGGAGAGTCCCAGGGACGGGGGAGCCTGGTGGGCTGCTGTCTGTGGGGTCACACAGAGTCGGACCGACTGAAGCGACTTAGCAGCAGCAGCAGGGACAGCACCATCACTGCCTTCTTACCTTAAAAGTCACGCTTGGTTTGCTAAAATTGGGCACTGAATGAGTTGCTGAATTTCCTCTCTTGGTCATCTATCAACAAGATTCTGAAGAGGAAGAGAGCTGGAAATACAGTATTTTATATGCTGTGTTTTTGTAAGATGTGTATGTTGCTTTCTTATTAGAGGGAATCTGTACTGATGAACTCTCTTGCCTGCATTCCCTTATGGGCAGTGGAAAAAAATGGGATTATAGGTGAAGTTTGGAATGGCTAGGGAAAACAATCAGATCAAATCAATTTTTATTCTGTTGATTGTCTTCTATGTCTAAGGCACTCTGTGATGACTGCAATAACAGAATTGTTCTCAATGTAAAGTTGACTCTGAGCCCAATCTTATTACCTCCACAATCTATTAGATAAACCCAGATGGGATCCAGATCAATCTCAATCCAAGGTGAGAAGCCACTGTGGCAATCAAGTTCTCTCCCCTTTCAGTGTCAGCTCAGGGTCTCATTGATCAAGAACTGATGGTCCTGAGGATATACACATTAACTCCCATCCTGTGTGATGAGGCTGGAAGAGCCTTGTATGTCTGAATTCACAGGTGAACCGATATGCAGAGTTACTTAACATGTAATAGAAAGTATGTAGATGTTTTACGGGATGGTAATAAAAATATCATTTTTATTATCATAAAAATGGAAGGAAGAAGCCACAAACAGTTGCATGAGTTGCTATTTTAAGGCAAAAACATTTAAGTATATAATTTTTTTTTTTAATCAAGGCTTTTTGTCCATTACCTAAAAAAGATATCACCACCTTGATGGAAAACAAAAGAAATGATTTAGATTTATTGGGAATAAATTGCTCTTTGGATAAACCTAGGGGTGTATCACATTATATCAGCACAAAACAGAATTGCATTAGTGTCATAAT
Source organism: Bos taurus (assembly GCF_002263795.3). Lineage (NCBI taxonomy): Eukaryota > Metazoa > Chordata > Mammalia > Artiodactyla > Bovidae > Bos > Bos taurus. Next base: position 38,314,860 of record NC_037346.1, on the reverse strand, counting down.
CTCTCTCTCCTACTGCACTTAACTAAATCTCTCAGAATAGCCCATATAAAGAAAAGATTCACTTAGCTGAAGGATGTGGGGCCATAAAGATAAGATCAACAGAGAAGAGTGTTACCCAGAAGTGATGGCCACCCAACTTTCATGACAGATGAAGATAAAAGAAATTCTCAGACATCTTTCTTTCCCCATCCAGATTCCTGTAAACCCTGTATCCCACCCATACCACCTCTGCAGAGTAGAAGTCCATCTCTCAGCACTAAGCATGACTCCTTAGTTAGCCATGCACAGCAACAACAATGGGGGCCCTTTGGAGTGTGATACATTTCCATAAAGTAGTCAATAAAAAAGACACGGGAGCTTATGTGAGTCACGGCCTATTTAATCAGCCGCATTCTAGCCCACTGAGAAAAGAGAATTGGAGAAATCAGTTGGCAATACCACAGCACAAGGCTAATAGCACAGAGGCCGCACAATTTCTATTGCAAAAAGGCTGCAGCAAAAAACAGTAGCCACAAACTTTCATTATAGGTACTGGCCTGGTCTCTTGCCCAATCAACCTGAAATGAAAATCAATGATTTAAAAAATTCCATCTTTTGTTCAACATTTTCCTCTCCCTAAACTGGACTTCTATCTTCTCCTTTCCTTTTAATCCAAGTTCTTTTCAATTGTTTGAAAAAGAGACCAGGCCAACTCCATCCTGGAGACAGATAGCTCCCTGGGGTGAATTTCAGGCAGGATGAAGTTCCAGTTTCTTTCATTAAAGTACCCGTGATATAGGACCTGGGATTTTGGGGGATGAGGTTGGATAAAATCTAAAATTTGAAGGTTGGGAATGGTCAAGTTCCATTTGTGATTCCAATTCTCACAGATCACTGGTGTGTGTGTGCATTTGCAAAATGACAGATATACTTCACAGTGTCTCAAATGGACAAAATCAAAGGGGATATGGCAGGTAGGGTGGGAGGTATAGTAGTCTCCTCTCTGGTTGTTGTTAATCTCCAGCATCACTTTGCAGACAAAGGTCTGTATAGTCAAACCTATGGTTTTTTCAGTATCACATATGGATATGAGAGTTGAACCATAAAGAAGGCTGAGCACCAAAGAATCGATGCTTTTGAACTGTGATGTTGGAGAAGACTCTTGAGAGTCCCTTGAACAGCAAGATCAAACCAGCAATCTTAAAGGAAATCAACCCTGAATATACATTGGAAGGACTGATGCTGAAGCTGAAATTCCAATACTTTGGCCATCTGAGGCGAAGAGCCAACTTATTGGGAAAGACCCTGATACTGGGAATGATTGAGGGCCAGAGGAAAAGGGGGCGACAGAGGATGAGATGGTTATCAACTCAATGGACATGAGTTTGAGCCAACTCCGGGACACAGTGAAAGACAGGGAAGCCTGGCATGCTGCAGTCCATGGGGTCGCAAAGAGTTGGACATGACTGAGCGACTGAATAATCTGTTGGTTAAATCCTCTGCTTTGTTTTAGGTTTCTGAGTCCTTCTTTAATAAGTTCATTACTATTTTTCTTAGCTTCTTGCATTTCTGGATTACTTTTTGCTTTTTTTCTCAATTTTCAGGAACCAGTCAATAAATGACAGTTTGAGGTGTCTGGCAGGAAGTGTTCATCTTCTACACATGAAACAGGGACAATGCTTTCAATGATTTTTCCTTCACTAGTCCCTTGGGACAGGCTTACATAAGTCTTGATCTGCTCTGGTTCCATTCAATATCCACTTGAGTTTACATTTATTTCTCACAGTTTTTAGTCTTTGTGCTTTGCTTATTAAGGACTATATACTAACACATGTAAGGTGAAAAATTCTAAGCCATTAATAATAATAGACTTAGGACCTAAAAGTTTCAAAGACATGGAAGCCTTTACTCTCATGGAGAAATAAATTGGATAGGAGATGAAAGGAAGGGATTGAACACAAAGTACTTAACCAAGTTCTTCAACAAACTCTGACATAAGAAACTAAGAAACATAATAAGTGCAATTGGAGCTAGACTGAAGGATATCAGAGAATGGTAGAAATCACACATATCGTTAAAACCAATGCAGGAGACAAATATTCAGGAGATCTTGATGGACCCTTGTTTCCCCTCCAGTATTTTAAGGTCTTTAAAAAAAATCTGTTAATCCAGGTAACAGACCAAACTGTGTAAAAATCTGTGGAAGAAATTTGTTACACTGAGGATACAGAAAATTCTTGGTAGAGTCTAGGCTGGAAGTGCTAAGAAGAAAATAGATAATTGATGTATAAAATTATTAAAACTAATACATTTTAATAAAAATGTTTTTAAAAAACCTAACAGGTCTTAACCTGCATTTTCTCAAGCATTTTCACATTTAATTTGAGCTCCATAGCATCCCTGTGAAGTCTGTATTACTGCCATTTCCACTTTATAGACTAGGAAATAGGCTTACTGAAATTACGGGGCTTGCTGAAGGCTGCTCAGCTAGAAAAGCCCAAGCACTTTCCACCACCCTGAGTTTCAGCTGAGGAGACACATTCAGAAGTAGCTGACGAAAGAAAGGGTCTTCCCACCTCACTTGCCCACAAGAGACCTCATTTAAACATGGAAAATGTGGGACTTCCCTAGTGGTCCAGTGGGTAAGACTCCAATGCAGAGGGCACAGGTTTGATCCCTGGTTGGGGAACTAAGATCTCACATGCTGCAGGGTATAGCCAAAAAAAAATACAGAAAAAGAAATAGACACAATGTGCGGTTATTCCAAGACTTTAATATCAAAAAATTACTTTAAGGTCCTATATTTCTCATTTACTTTGTAAGGTACTAGATGACTAATCTATACAATTGTTTTTAGGGCAAGTCTGTGTGAAATTCAAGAGATCAACAGATAATGTCGAACAAAAATGAAAGAAAAAGAATGCAATAAAAGGACACAAGGAAAAGAAAATGCAAGGGAAAGAAACCTGGAGCTCTCAAACAGTGCTGCTTGAACACCAAGATTTGAAAGGCCTCTCTGACACAAGAGAAGAAGGAAAAGGAAGCCTGGTCCACTGTGGGGCTCATGCAGGAATCTTGGACATGATTCATTTACTCTTTAAGGAAGAAATCTTGGTTTAAAAAGAAGCAAGATTTTTAAGTCAAATATCCAAATTGGTTTCTTTTCATAAACTGTCCATTAATAATGTCAAACTCGTTTGTTGTTTAGTCGCTAAGTCATGTCTGACTCTCTTGTGACCCCATGGACTGTAGCCTGCCAGGTTCCTCTGTCCATTGTATTTCCCAGGCAAGAATACTGGAGTGGGTTGTCATTTCCTTCTTCAGGGGATCTTCCCAACCAGAGATCAAACCTGCATCTCCTGCATTGGCAGGCGGATTCATTACCACTGAACCACCAGGGAAGCCCCAATGCCAAGCTATAAGGTAACATACAGAAACAATTAATGTTCATGGCATATGAAGAAACTTCTTGTTTCCACAAAAAGGCACTACACTAATTACCACAGATGCCTGTGGTTTTCAGGGATGTTCCTCTTCCATGTCTACTTTCAGTTGGATTTTACTTACAAGAAGTGAAAGTTTTGGGAAAAAAGGCCTTCCAACTCTAAGTATGATAACTTCAATGCACCAGTTCTAGCATCTAAATAAATGGGAATAAACAACAGCATCCAGTAAGTAAATAGTTCATCTAATTCAATTTAATAAAACTAATTCAATATAATAATTTATTAATTCTCAATCCTGGTATTAGGACACCAGGGCATCTTTTGATCAGTTGAAGGTATTGATAGAAATGGCAGAGATTTTGAGTAATTCACTTTAAGAATAAGAATGGATTCAAAGCTTTTCTATAATAATACCATCATTTACATTCAATATGCTTTCTTAAAGGAAAAGTCAATTAAAAATGACTTATAGTGTATTTTATTTATGCCACAGTCGATGGTGATTAAACACATTTGATGTAGTATTATAATCATGGCAATCAAGAACTCCAACAGAGCTTTATTTCCTTGAAAAAAAAATTGTGTTTCTTCAAAATCATGGGTTCTTATGAAAGTGGGTTGGACGTATAAATGTTGGTGGTCATGTGCTATAGGAAAAAAGATTGAGAATTCATGTAATCACCACAGAAATGGTTTAAACTCAGGAAGCCTCTTGTGTCTTCTGATTTTATTAATAACATGTATCTATAACTTGGGGCTTCCCTGGTGGCTCAGATGGTAAAGAATCTGTCTGCAATGCAGGAGACCTGGGTTCGATCCCTGGGTCAGGAAGATCCTCTGGAGAAGGGAACAGCTACCCACCCCAGTATTCATGCCTGGAGAATTCCATGGACAGAGAGGAGCCTGGAGGGCTACAGTCCATGGGGTCACAAAAAGTTGGACACGACTGAGTGACTAACACTTTAATTTAGTACCTTTAGCTTTATTTTTAATCCTAAGAATCCATCCTTAATACTGAGCCACAGAGATCCAAATGACCTGAATTCCTTTTAGCAGCCAAACCACAGTAAGTGGCAGCAGGATAAAGTGAGAATCCTGAGCCAAACCCAGACAGTGATGCTTCAAATGGCTTTGAGATTCTAAGAAGGGGAAGGAGAGGATTTCAAATGCCAAATTGTATATATATATTTTTTAACAAATCTTGAAGGATCACTGTATTCTCATCTCATCTTGAGACAGGCCACTTTTATACATGTGTTACTTGAGAGTGTTTATCTTTAAAAATGAATGACAAAATACTATTTTCAAATATATTTACTTACTTCTCTACTGGATTATGATAAGAACAGGGAGAAAAGGGAAGAAAAAGAGCCCTCCCTGGGTTTGGGGTCACTTTTCAACTGGTTTAACTTCTACCTGTCCACCATACTGTGGCCAGAAATCATCTTCCTGAAACATATATCTGGCCCTGTCACACTCCTGTTTACAGCCTTTAATGGTTCTCCCTAGCCTGTAGGAGGAAACTCAAACTCTCCATCTCTTCAAAAACTTTAAAACTTGGTCTCACCCTATCTTTCAGTTTCATTTTGTCCCAACCCCTTATCCTTCCTAATACTCCAAACAATAAGTGACAGGCTTTGCCTTCTGGAATAGGGCATGTATTTTATACTGCCAGGACTTGGCTCGTGCTGTTTTTCTTGGTTGGGAATTTCAATCTCTATCACCATTTTCTGAGGAGGGAGTGCTCCTTTAAGACTTAATTCAAATGTCACATCCCTTCTGAATCTTTCTCTCTCTCTCCAAATAGAATTATATCCTCTCTTTTCTCTGCTCTAATACCATTTTCTATCGGGTACTATTATAGCACAGTCTTGGTTCCCAGAGACCCTAAACCTTTCCCCTAACACTCTCCATTCTTGTCTCTTTGCGTAGATGTACATAAGACCTTAGTTACTATGTAAAACTGCTAAAAGCCTGAATGAAGAAATAGAAAAGGGACTTCCCAGGAAAAAGAATGTAGCGGGGGATCTGGGTAGAAGGCAATAGGGAGGATGGCCTAAAAAGGGAAGAAGGGTAAAAATAGATCTTGCATTCAGAGACAGAAAGCACTTTGAAAAAAATTAAATGAACAAAATATCATAGTGCCTGGATTGACATGAGGGAACAAAGAAGGATCCAATATAGCTGTGCCCCAAGGAGATGGGCCAGTGTTTGCACCCCAAGTGTCTAGGTAAGGAGAGTAAGAATTATTGATAGATTGAGGCAGAGCTGGAATGGCTGAGACCCATCACAGGGCAGGGCTGTACTGTAATTGTTGAACTGATGTGGAATAAAGAATAATCCTTCCCTAAAATACACTCATTAAACTCCAAGGAGTTTGGTGCTAATTATTTAACTTCCTGAAGCCTAAAGAAAACCTGCGGTGGGAAGTCAGGTCCCTTTCATAGAGGGCAGTTGGATTCATTAGTCATATACCTGTTTCTCTCTGTATCCTCGAGGGTCTTGCACACACAGTAGGTGCCCAATAAATGTTTGTTAAACTGAATTGAAACCACTTCCAGCCTTATGGGACTTGTGGTCTAAGAAGGCAATATGGGAGTGAATATTTGTTAGATAATTCCAGTTGAGCTATTTCAAATCTTGAAAGTTGAAAGATGATGCTGTGAAAGTGCTGCACTCAGTATGCCAGCAAATTTGGAAAATTCAGCAGTGGCCACAGGACTGGAAAAGGTCAGTTTTCATTCCAATCCCAAAGAAAGGCAATGCCAAAGAATGCTCAAACTACCACACAATTGCACTCATCTCACACGCTAGTAAAGTAATGCTCAAAATTCTCCAAGCCAGGCTTCAGCAATACGTGAACTGTGAACTTCCAGATGTTCAAGCTGGTTTTAGAAAAGGCAGAGGAACCAGAGATCAAATTGCCAACATCCGCTGGATCATGGAAAAAGCAAGAGAGTTCCAGAAAAATATCTATTTCTGCTTTATTGACTATGCCAAAGCCTTTGACTGTGTGGATCACAATAAACTGTGAAAAATTCTGAAAGAGATGGGAATACCAGACCACCTGACCTGCCTCTTGAGAAACCTATATGCAGGTCAGGAAGCAACAGTTAGAACTGGACATGGAACAACAGACTGGTTCCAAATAGGAAAAGGAGTACGTCAAGGCTGTATATTGTCACCCTGCTTCTTTAATTTATATGCAGAGTACATCATGAGAAACACTGGGCTGGATGAAGCACAAGCTGGAATCAAGATTGCCAGGAGAAATATCAGTAACCTCAGATATGCAGATGACACCACCTTATGGCAGAAAGTGAAGAGGAACTCAAAAGTCTCTTGATGAAAGTGAAAGAGGAGAGTGAAAAAGTTGGCTTAAAGCTCAACATTCAGAAAACTAAGATCATGGCATCCGGTCCCATCACTTCATGGGAAATAGATGGGGAAAGAGTGGAAACAGTGTCAGACTTTATTTTTTTGGGCTCCAAAATCAGTGCAGATGGTGATTGCAGCCATGAAATTAAAAGACGCTTACTCCTTGGAAGGAAAGTTATGACCAACCTAGATAGCATGTTGAAAGGCAGAGACATTACTTTGTCACAAAAGGTCCGTCTAGTCAAGGCTATGGTTTTTCCAGTGGTCATGTATGAATGTGAAAGTTGGACTATAAAGAAAGCTAAGTGCTGAAGAATTGATGTTTTTGAACTGTGGTGTTGGAGAAGACTCTTAAGGGTCCCTTGGACTGCAAGGAGATCCAACCAGTCCATCCTAAAGGAGATCAGTCCTGGGTGTTAACTGGAAGGACTGATGCTGAAGCTAACACTCCAATACTTTGGCCACTTCATGTGAAGAGTTGACTCATTGGAAAAGACCCTGATGCTGGGAGGGATTGGAGACAGGAGGAGAAGGGGACGACAGAGGATGAGATGGCTGGATGGCATCACCAACTCGACGGACATGAGTTTGAGTGAACTCCAGTAGTTGGTGATGGACAGGGAGGCCTGGCGTGCTGTGATTCATGGGGTTGCAGAGTCGGACATGACTGAGCGACTGAACTGAACTGAACTGAACTGAAATCACTTCCACCTAAGCCACAAACAGTAACTTTTGTTCTGCCATATAGTCACTATTTTAATTTTAGGGTTGGTACTATGAAATAAGAAAGTAAAAAAGGGAAAGAAAGGAAGCTTTAGCCAAGAAAGCCAGGAGAAAGTAGTGGGTGAAGAAGTCAAGAGGAATCACAGTGCTAAGGTTGACGGGAGGACGGATAAAGAGAATTTGGGGGGAAAAATTAGGAAAAAAATACCATGAACCTCAACTGGAGAAAACGAAATCTCCCAGCTGATTGCATAGCCTCATTGAGATACCAGTTCTTTTTACCTCAGAAGTTATTTATCTTCAGGAAAGCATCAAAGGATGTGTACAGAGAAAGTCATAATGGACAAAGATGGAGCCAACCACAGCAACTTAACAAACGGATAACTGAATATACTTCAGAAAACAGCTATTGATGGCAATTTCTGAGCTGCAGGCCTTGAGTGGCTGAGAACTTGGCCCTTTCTTTCCCAAGTTTTGTTCTTTTATTTCCCTGAAAATTTTATTTTCTCTTTGAACATCACAAGTGTGTTTGTTTGCATCCTGTACACAAACATTCTGTGTGTGCCTGATCACTTGACACTGCTGATGGTGAAAGCTGCATGGGGATTAGTATACTAGAATCCTGGAATCTTTATTTTAGTTATTCTCCAAACCAACAATTTCAGGGAGGAATCCAATAATAGTAATTTTGCCTTCTCCATGTCTCTCTAGTGAAAAACATTCAGATATCATCAGAGCACTGCACTGAGAAAACTTTTAAAGCAAACAAAGCAGAAAATAAAAAAGAAGACTCAGGAACTAATTATCATGATTCTCTGGGGGTATTTCAGGGTGGGTGATCTAATGAGAACTCTCATACCCCATCATGAAGAACTTGATGGGAACGCAGTGATCTCCGCAACGTGGCTTTGACCTGGGATGTATCAGCTGCTGGACAAAGGGCCACTCCCAAGCCAGACCTCGCTCCCAGCCAGCTCCCTGGGTGTCTCTGTGCAACCATATGGGATTGATGACAGAAAAATGATGGCTGCAATAAGGAACCTTGAGGACAAAAATCACCGCCTTTTCTTTTAAGTTATACATATGAGATTTAAGATCTTTTTTGGTTCTTCTGTTTCATCTGACACAACTCAAGCAAGTTTGAAGTAAGTTGAACTTTGCAAGGAAAAAAATTAGGGAGGGGAAAATGAGGATGATGTTGCTAGACCCAAAAGTCTCCAACCAAATCACCAAGTCTGTAATTGCAAAATAAAAACACTAAATCTCAATATCTATTTGCACAGCTCATTAACTAAGGGCTCACATTCAGCAAATGGGAAAAAAATAAAGGAAAAAACCTTCAGTACCAAATACATTTGGAAAGTTACTGTGGAGACCTGTCTTTCCCTAGGATCTAAATTAGGCTGTTGTCAGATGCATCCGTCTGTCTGTCTTTACTGTTTATGTGGGAAGCAGCAAGTTGGGATGAGGCAAAGCATCTTTTGTCAGACTGTGCTGGAGAGAAAAAGAGAACATTCCTTTCTCCACTGAGTATTCTGAACGTTACAGCAGGCGCTCGACCTGCTTTGCTACTGGGACAACGTGATTTACAATGTGAAAAGGGAAAACCTAAATCACCAAGTAATGAAAACATTAAAGTTAATGCATCACAAGTGAGGAATTTATTACCATTAACTCCAATAAACAGTTATAAAACACTTGTCCTTTCCTGTCCGTGTGCAGGGACACAGACACTGGACTTCATTAAGCTCAACTTTCTTTTCTTCTTCACTAGACCGGTCATGTGTGTTTGAACCAACCACCATTTATTGTTAAGTGGACTGGTTCATTTTCCAGGACTGTAGAAAGCTGAAGGCACATCCATTTTGCTTCACGGTGCTTGGTATAGACGGATGAAATAGCGAAGTTTAGAAGACATGCTGCTCGGTATGGCTATATGAGTTTATTTAAAACTCCCTAAAATGTATGTCCGATAAAAACAGAGTAACTCTTCCAAGCAGCCTTTCTCAGAGGCAGGTATATAAGTAATAATGCCTGGTGAGGAGGGTGGCATATTGGATGCCAATGCATGTCAGGTACATTTAGCTGAATAATTTTTCCCTTGTTATTGTTTGGTATAGCACCTTAGAAACCCAAGATGGAAACCCATTTCCTTCCAACATCTTTCTCTGTCACAGGGGCATACCAGTTTATTACCTTCAGGTTGTTCATGAACAAAAGAGGCTGCACATATTGGATGGCTAAGGTAGATTGGTTCTGGAATCATTTATTTTAGAGGAAAAAAAGAACTACAGTGTCTTTTTGGAAAGCCACCTCTAATCATGGAATTGCCTGAGTGTTACAAAGCAGATGGGAGGCAGCATGAAATTCAGGCTTCCCTGACCAGTTATAATAGTAATGATGATAATACTAATGCTTCACATTTGGATAGCCCTTTATTTAGTGTTTGTAAAGTGCTTTCCTTAACAACTTCTCTTTGATTCTGATACAGATAGAATGGCCTCAATAGTCTAGCCTTTAGGAGTTGAAACTGAAGCTCAGAAAGGGTAGAAGACTCTCACGCAGCTGGAAGGAAAGAGAATCAATACACAAATTCAGTGTTTTTTTAAGCTCCGAATCTAGTACTTTTGGGGTTATATTAAGCTATGACAAACATTGTATGTAATGAATAATGCTATAGTCATAACTATAATGTAGTCAAGATAAAGAGTGTTTTAATTCTAGATTTCTCAGCCCAAATGGTTTTTAGGAACCCTCTCTGTTAAACATGGCTACATTATTGGTACTGCAGGATGGAGCCTTGGAATTTGTCTAGGATGTCCAGCTTTGAAATGAGGTCTGATTTTTGCCATTACCAGAAAAAGGCAGGTACTTGGATGGCTCTCCTGTTGGGTCTCCCATGGGCCAAACTATGTAGAACATATGAAAGAAAGGACTAGAGAGGCTCTGATGCAGAATCTGAGCTGGGTATTCTGCATTGCCAGCACCAAGATTTCCATAAGTAAGACCAATTGCTAAAAAGTAGTATACTTTAAGGAGGCAGTAATCACTATTTTAGCATTTCCATAAGGTACCCTAAAGCAGAACTCTTAGATGTAGGGGTTACAGGTCTCATCAGAAGTGATGGAGCAAATGGCCCTGCCACTCATTTTGCACACAGGGAAATGAAAGCCCAGCCAGCTGTGATGCCATTATGTGACTCACTCAATGATGCCATTATGTGACATCATCCAAGGCAATGTGACTAATTTGTTGTAGAGTTGAGAAGACAAATGGAGTTTTCTGACTCCAATTCAGCATCATATCATTCTTTCACTCCCACAGTCAGGAAATGATCCTTCTCTAACCCTCATTTGATACATAGTACAGCAGAAAGTGGTAAGCCATCCTGAAAACAGGTGAATTAAGTAACAGTCTCTGTCCTGAACACTGAGGCCCCTAGTTTTCTTTTACTGTTCAGTTCTAAAAACCCTGGTAGTTGTGTACAAGGGTACCTCCAACAGATTCATGGATCCTTCCCTGGAAAAATGAATGGCCTCAGAGAAAAGACCTGCAGACACTGATATCTGGGAGACACCAAGCAAAATGGCTGGGTCTTCCTGTCACTCTCAAGTTTAGGCTTTCAAAGTGAAGTCCATCAGTGGGTATGTCCCATCTTGGCACACAGAAGTTTCAGTCAGCCTTTTAGTGCTTCATATTTAAATATAAGCAAGGGCTAAAGATCCCTGGACATTTGCAGAAAAGCTTCCAACATGGAGGACAAAGACCAAAACATAAAAAGGAACTCAGAGGAAACAATTTAGGGAGCAGAAAGGAAAATTAAAAACCAAAACAAACGAGCCATCATTAATGTTCACAGAGGGATGAGAAGAAGCTGAATTCATGAAACAGGATGCTTAAAAAGAAACAATCAGAGAACAAGAAAGGCTGGTCTTAAACATATGGTAGTCAAAATTAAAAACAAAATCAATAGATGGGTTGAAGATGTAATTGAGGAAATATTTTAAAAAATAGGGCAAAAAGATTCAGAAAACAGGAGAGATAAAAACTTTAGAACACAGAAAGTAAAGGGAAGACAATGATCAAAGAAACTTTAAATTTTCTCAAAATGTGAGATATAAATCTTCTGACTGAAAGAGATCGCCATATACCCAGCACATGAAATTTCAGAGAGACCCACATCTTGGTGATGACTTGAAACTTCATAACACAATGGACAACAAGAAGTTTGTAAAAGCTTCTGAGTTGGGGGAAAAATTGGTCATACACAAAGAATCAAGAATCAGACTGGCATCGAACTTCTTTACAGTGACACTAGAAGCTAAAATGAAGCAAAACTTTACATATTCTAAGGGAAAATAATTTCCATCAGCGTTTTAACACCTAAACCACCAATCAAGTGTAAAGGTAGACTAAAGAGGTTCTCAGACATGCACATTCTCAAGAAATTTACATCCTGGGCATCCTTTCTAGGCTGCCACCAGGACACGTGCCCCACCACAGTGAGAGGGTCCCTCAAGAAAGAAGGTGATGGATCCGGTGGGGCTCTGACCAAGGAAAGAGACAAAGGGAAGTTCCAAGGTAGGCAGCCCGCAGTGGGGAGGAGGACAGAGGTCTTCGGAAGAGCTGCTCTAAGAACAAAATGGACCTGCTGAATCATCTGATATGGGTGAACACTTCCAATTCTGCTACAAAGTTCAGGAAGAATTAGGGATGGTGACTTAGAAAACTAATAAAATGAAAAAAGCCAAGGCATTTTCCTACTCTGGAAAAAACATGAAATAAAATTTAATTATAGAAGTTTATAAGGGTTGGCAGTAAATAAAATTTACATAGTTAAAACATGTAAAGCCTAAAACTGAAGAAACTAAATATTATAGTATAATCATATTGGGAAGATGAAGGGAGGAGAAGTGAAGACTGGGATTAGAGAAGAGTGTTAAATCCTCCTCTGCCAGAATATAAAAATCAACAGTTAATATTGGAAATTGAAAAAGAAAAAAAACTGTATAATAATACTATTTAGAAATTTATTATTTAAAATTATTTAGAAATAATATTATTTAGAAATAATTATTTCATGAATTTCTAAATGTACACAGCAGAATTGATGAAAGATTTGTAGGGGTTGCTTCTGGAGAGCAGTACTCAGGAATTAGAAAGGGATGAATATAGTATTATTTGATTTTTAAAACCATATGTCTATTATTTTGGTGGAAATAAAAAATAATTAGAAAATAGAAAAAACAGCTTTACGACTATTTTACAACAAAGCCACAAGATTCCATATTTACATAATGATGATATCCATTCTGAATTTTGCTAAATATACAAATATTCTTAAACTTGGTATGAAGGGTTTATGACACAGGAATCGAGAAAAGAAAGAAGAAATTGGTGTGGAATAAAGAGAAACAATTTTTTCTAAAAACCACTTACACAAAGCCATAGGTACCATTGAATTAGGTACCATTTTAAGAATATTTTAATAATCTGTAATCTTTGTACAATTTAAGATTCATTTGAAATTCTAATATTGTACTTTGTAGCATAGGTTTAATTCTGCTTAAGTCCTTCCTACATTGCAAGGGGACCCACAAAAACAGGAGGTCTCTTTCTACGGGAAATCAGTTTTATTTCACAAGTAACAAAGGATATGTGATCCCTTAATTAAATCTGGGGGTCTGAATCCCTGAGTATAAACTTGCATTGCACTTTACAGAATAGTTTTATACCACTAGGCATGACCAAAATTGTATAAAGTAGCTGCAGATAAAATTAAATCAGAAAAAATTTATTTGGAACCTACCACGTGGTAGGTATTGCACCTGAGAGCAAACAATTCCCAGGACGTCCTAGAAAGACAACTTCAGATCAGGGCAAAGGCACAGAGAGCACAGACATGATTTTAATTTATAGGATTAGAAAGGTACAAGGCCGTAAAACAAGACACCTGTTGTCTGCATTTATGTTAAAGGTTTCGTTTTTTAAAAATAATCAGAAACCCATAATCATTATTCTTGACATAAATTACACATTAGATTGGGAGTGGAAATCATGTTTTAAGACTAGGAAGGGAAGGAAAAGTAAAACCAACTGCATGTAATTTTTCAAGTGGAAACAATGGCAATATGAAGATATATGGGCTTCAGACCCTCTGGTAGAGGAAGGAGGCTGTGCTCTCTTACCTCTTACAGTGTCACTCCTGTGACCTCTACCATTTGAAATGCTTTGATTCCACCTTGCCCAAGGGACCTGTGAGCAACGGAAAAAGGGATGAAGGATGCCTATGTCTGACCTCACCTTTACATTGTCCAATGACTGAAGGTATAAATCAGCTTTCCCCTTGAAGACTCGAGTGTCAGAAGCTCATGTGAAATGCTGGAAATATTAAATGATGTCCCTGAGGGTTTTACCGTTACTCAGTTTTCTCCTGTAACTGGGAGAGCTGTTCACATGAAGGATACTCTCCCCCAGGACCTCAATTTGTATACAAAATGAAGTATGAAACTCCAACAACTTCTTGCCACTTTGGAAAGAAAATAAACAATTAGTGGAGGTTGCCCTTAGCCTACTGGTCCTGCTTATATTTCAATGATCTCTGTCTATTCCCAGAGAACAGTTCACACCAACAAAGGTGTGATACCCTCATTATAAATCCTTGTTTCCAGGGTAATAAATCAGTGATGGTTAAAAAAATCTCTGCAGACAATTCAATGCATTTTTGTAATGAGGAAAAAGAAAACCTCTTCGCTTTGTCCTAGTTAGCACAGGAAGTGTACTAATTATAATTAGAATAGAGGATCAACTGCCCCAGGGCCAAGTTTCCAGTGCTCGCTCATCACTGTGATCTTGGGCTGTATCTAAAACTCCCTTCCAAGATTCTTTCTGCAAAATTTTAAAATCTATGGACTGTTAAATCTCCCAACACACTTTGATTCATTAATCCTCACTGCTGCTGCTGCTAAGTTGCTTCAGTCGTGTCCGACTCTGTGCGACCCCATAGACGGCAGCCCACCAGGCTCCCCCATCCCTGGAATTCTCCAGGCAAGAACACTGGAGTGGGTTGCCATTTCCTTCTCCAATGCATGAAAGTGAAAAGGGAAAGTGAAGTTGCTCAGTTGTGTCCGACTCCTAGTGACCCCATGGACTGCGGCCTACCAGGTCCTCTGTCCGTGGGATTTTCCAGGCAAGAGTACTGAAGTGGGGTGCCATTGCCTTCTCCATTAATCCTCACTACTATCTCTATAATAGGCATGTGTGTTAGTCACTCAGTCGTGTCCAACTCTTTGTGACCCCATGTACTCTAGCCACCAGGCTTCTTTGTCCATGGAATTTTCCAGGCGAGAATACTGGAGTGGGTTGCCATTTCCTTCTCCAGGGATCTTCCTGACCCAGGGATCAAATCCAGGTCTCCCGCATGGCAGGCAGACTCTGTACTCTGAGCCACCAGGGAAGCCCATAATATAATAGGCATAATTATCTGTAATAAGAAAAATTATCATTTTTCTCTTGATGGAGAAATTCAAGTGATTCATTCAAGTCTCTCAGTTAGTAAGTGGACAAAGCAGGAAGTCCTAAGTCATAAGGAGTCCTCATGATAATCCGTACCATTAATCTCTTGGCATCTCTTTTCTCTATCAAAGATTTGAAGTACTGGCACACAAAGAATATATAGTCCTTATTATAGAAACATGACTATATATCTGTATAGAGCTTCAGAAATTTTAGAGCATGTTCAAACCTTTTATTTAGTTCAATTTTTATAACAGTCCTATGAGGTAGGTATTTATAGACTCTGTAATGAAGGAATAAAAGTAAAATGAAACAGCTTAAACAGCTGAGAAGAAGAGCCAGGGAAATATTAAGGATTACTTAAGACACTGTACAGTCCATAATTACATCATGTTTCTAAGAGATAGCTAGATATATGAATATATTTATTAGCCTGCCTGTTTCTGTGCTATAATAGCAGACTGATCTCTAAAAGAGCCTCTGCTCTGTGTTCTAAGATCATATTCCAGTCATGAAAGGATATTCAGAATGGTGTAATGTGCTCTTTTAACACAAGCTCTCTTGTCATCGAACCATGGCTGAATTAGGGATGAATGACACTGCTTCTCTGGGGGGAAAAAGAAAGTGTGAGGGCCGAGAGGGATCCCAAATAGCACACAAGGGAAAATGAAGAAAAAAGACTCTTTTGCCTCCCAGAAGTCTGAAAGTGAAAGATGCTCAGTTGTGTCTGACTCTTTGCAATCGCATGGACTATAGAGTCCATGGAATTCTCCAGGCCAGAATACTGGAGTGGGTAGCTTTTCCCTTCTCCAGGGGATCTTCCCAACCCAGGGATCGAACCCAGGTCTCCCACACTGCAGGTGGATTCTTTACCAGCTGAGGCACCAGGGAAAACCCTCAGAAGTCTAATCTCTTGAAATAGTCCCAGTGATTTTTTTTTTAAAAAGTAGCACCAAATAGAATCAATGCTGCTTAACTAGTGTATGTTTAAGGAAACTGGAAAAGGGTCCCTCTTCCAAAATATCTTCTCAACTGACTCCCTTAATTCCTGAAATACTACCATTAGAAGTCCATTCCCTTAGTTGAAAGCATTATTCTCTACTGAAATCCAAATGCCTCTGGGAGAGGCATTCCCATCCACAGTATGATAACAAACAAGTGCATCAAGGATACTGAGAGAGGGAGGCCCAGAGAGCTGTCTCCCAGGGACAAAGCACGGCCACTTGCAACCATGCATCAGGCCACCAAGCAGAGATAACTGATAGAAGCATGTCCAGCGCTGACTCTTATCCATGGGCTGTGTGTGGCTGACGATGCTGCATTGAGCTATTATCAGTCATTAGTACCTCAGAGCAGTGGTTCTTAACTCCGTTGCACATCACAATCACAATCACCTGTCAGTCTTTCAAAAATGGAGATACTCGGACAGTACCCTACATTTGTGGAATCAGGATCATGTGGGAGTATGGCTGAGGCATGTTTATTTTTACAAAGCTCTATGGATTTTCAGATGTTCTTCCAGAGTTGAAAACCGCAACCTTGGAGTGAATCTGTCAACCTGATGGCTTGCTGGTGGGTCTTGGTGAGGTGGGACCCCAGGTTGGGGGCCTGAACACTGAGTACCAGAACAAGTGGTGAGAGGCAAGGGAGGTTCCATAAACACAGAAAAGAACCGAGATGACTTATCTATATCACAATTTTGACAAACTACCTGGGAGTATTATTATTACCAAGACTTGATAAAACACTAGTCTATGAAAATTAGGACTTCTGCATAACACCATTTAAGAAATACCAGGGCAATGATTGTTTATGCTCATATAACTCAGGTTTATTTCATCCTTTCAAAAGGCTGAAGAAGCCTCTTGAAGTCTTTTCATTACTGTAGTATCTCTTCCCATCCCATTCTTTATAGTCCTCTCTCTGAGTCTTGCCATACTTATCCTTGATTAGCCTTCAAAGAGAGTACTTACCAGGTAAGTCTGTTAGGACTAGTTCCGTCAATGTGACAGAAATCACCCCCCTCACCCCCAAATAGAGGCCTAACAAGAAAGAAGATAATCTCTCAGGAATAAACTATGCAGGAGGGAGGCAGCCAGGCAACTGGAGGGCATTTCATGTGCTCGTCTCCTCTGTCTTGTCTCCACCACCTTTAGCAAATGATTTCTTCCACGTGGTCTGAGTTGGCTCCAGCTCCAGCCAGCAGGAAGGGAAAAAGGGGCAAGGGCTACAGCATCACCCTCCCTCACCTGTGTGTATCCCTAAAATTAACTCATTCTTTTCACATTCCGCTGGCCAGAACTTGAGCCCACGGGTGAGTCTAGTTGTTAGGGAGTTAAGGAGGCAGGGAGCTGTTCAGGGCAGCTATGAGCCCATCTAGAAAGACAGAGAAGGGGAGATGGCTAAGCCACACCAGGAACTGTGCATGCAGCGAAACAAGTACAGGCGGTCACCTTATGAACCTAGACTATCCCACCGGAAAGAGAGCAAATGAGTGTGGTAAGCAAAGACTGCTTAATGCCAGGTGTTGAGTAATTCGTGGTGATTAGAGGAAACTGTTTTCCACTAATGAAGAGTGAGAATTTGTTGAAAGTAGTTATCTGTGGCCCAGGCATCATAACAGAGGCCTCAAATAAATGAAGTGCTTGGTTTGTCTTCTGAAAGCTTACGATTCCTCTTGGAGTTATGCGATCCAAAAAGTCCACCTCTTGCCTAATGAAAGATCTGAATTCAGTCTTTCTTCCCAAGTCCCTGGAGTCAACTTCTGTAATCTGTCAGGAGCAGAACAGCATACCTGGTCATGGATTTCCACACTAGCTATCAATAAGTAGGAGAAATACTTATTTCACATACAAATTCTGCTGAGATGAGCTTTAAAAGATTCTGATCAATGAAAAGACGTACTTTCCCCTGACTCTAGGGTTCCAGGTATGTCAGTACCTCCCAGTCTGTGACAGATCTGAGAATACAAAGCAGAACTATACTGGTCTAGAAGCATGCAGTCTAAAATACAAGAAATCTGTTTAACTCTGTAACTGTGTTTACATTACTTCTAGGATGGTTTAAAAGTAAAGTGCTGCTTTGTTTTCCCATCAGATCTCCCTATATCATCTGATAGACTTGTTTCCTTTCTCTGTGTTTCTCACTCGTCTGGCTGATTGAATTGTATAGCCAGTTAGCTCAGTTAGATAGGGCATGGTGCTAATGAGACCAAGGTCACACGTTTTATCCCAAGATAGGCAGACAGGTATCCAGAGTAAAATTCTGTCCCACGTCTACTTGGTTGCTTCTCTCTCTCTGGTTAGCTGTTTTGAAAGGATGTTGTACTTCTCAAAAGGGGGACTGAGTAAGAAAGAGTTGGTGTCCTAGCAGAGATAAGCTGTGCTGTGGAAAAACCCCACAAAATGCTGCACTGGAAATATCTCTATACCAGGAGGAATACAAAGTAGTTTGGTTTATGAAAAGGTCCCTCCTACTTCCAGGACATTGTGACCCACAAGCATGGAGACTGAGCTGCGACACTGAGGATGGAAAAAGAAAGCTAGAGAGGCAAGAACAATTGTCATGTTCCTAGGCTAGGGTCCAGAGCTCTTGTTTCCTGCTTCCTGCTTGATCCAGGACATTCAGATCACACGTGGTCTCCTATTTCCAACCCCACCTCAGTGTTTCCAAGTCAGTGGTGAGTTGTTGTGATGTTGTGGAGGAAAATCATGTCCAAAACAGGAATAAAATTCACAACCGCTTCTACTTGTTCTAGATAGAAATGTCATTTCTCACCACTGGAAGACTTCCCCCACCCCCTCCTTATCAAAAATCTGTCACTCTGTCCACACATCAGGGAGAACAAATGTGTTTTTGATCCCTCTGTGAACAAACGAGACTCAGCACCTGCACAGTGCTCAAGGGTGGCCGGCCCTCATCCTCACTCTGAGCCGGCTGCTGCTCTTGGGCAGAGAAAGTAAAAATGATTGATTCAACATCTTAATTAAGATAAACAAACAAAGAGGAACATCAAATAATGGACCTGACAGTTTGAAACAAACTGAAAGTACAGCTTAGTATTTCATAAAAGAAAAAGCGTTTGATGTGAGGATGGCAGTTTAATAATTTGTAAATATCACTGGCTTGGTATTATAGCTAATCCAAATATTTTCATTTCTCATCATAAGTTACCCTCTGCTGATGGCTTGTCCTCTTCAACTCACAGCTTTCACTGTGGAGCCTTTGACAGGGGTGGAGAGGAGAGGAAGAGAAAGGGTCACAGGTTCTTTGTGGAATGTGAATTACATTGTCAACTTCCTTTCTACACTCTGATTCAGATAGTCCCTGGAAAATATCACCAACAAGCCCCAAGCTTTTATTGCCTTTTTCTTCAGCTCCCCTAAAAAAGTATCAAAATTTAATCATTACAGCTTTCCATTAGCTTCTGTTTTACTAATTAAGTCTGAGCTTTTCCCCATTCCTAATATGTAAAGAAATGGGAAATGAAACCTCCTCACTAACTGTAATGTCCATACAATATTGTTTTTATACCATAATGAAGTAGTTAACTATATACTGAAAAGGTGTTTTATTGCCCCTGCTGCTGCTGCTGCTAAGTCGCTTCAGTCGTGTCCAACTCTGTGCGACCCCACAGATGGCAGCCCACCGGCTCCTCTGTCCCTGGGATCCTCCAGGCAAGAATATTAGAGTGGGCTGCCATTTCCTTCTCCAATGCATGCATGCATGCTAAGTCGCTTCAGTCGTGTCCGACTCTGTGTGACCCTATGGATAGCAGCCCTCCAGCCTCCACTGTCCACAGGATTCTCCAGGCAAGAATACTGGAGTAGGTTGCCATTTCCTTCTCCCTTTATTGCCTTACAAATAGGGTAGCTGGGGTAAGTTCATGCTTGTGTCTTCTGCCAAAACACCTTTGCGTGGGTGCTGAGGAGAGGCAGCAAGCTGTGATGGCAATTGTAAAAAGGTGAATGTGGGAACCTCTATGTTGGTCAGAGCACTGTGACTTAGTGCTTGTGAAAAAAAAATTCAGAGGAAGAGTAGACAATTTTACGAACTTATCTGGATTATCCAAGGGAACAAATCAGATATGGGTCTGTGAAAGCAGAGCCAAAAGAATACCATTGGGTAGCCAGAGGCTTTGGGCTTTTAAAGTATGTAAAAGGGAAAGGGTGAGTATGCAGGCCTGTCAGATCAACCTGTATGCGTATATACCTCTGGGTTCAGGACATGACCATTCTCTTGTGCTTTCCCATTCTATTCTTTTTGCTCAGGTTCTTAACAGCAGCATCTTTTGGTCTTTTTTTTTTTTTTATTGCTCTCAGATGATACCAAGCCCGCGCAGAGACCACACTGGGTGGGTGTGACTGACTGGGTCCCTCAGAGGGAAGCTGCAGTTCTGAGAGTTCTCCACAGGGAAGCAGTATGAGATCAGGGTTTAGATTAGGTGGCCCCAGCGCCTCCAGCTTTCCCTGATTCTGACTGAGACTGTCCTTCTGTGTGCGAGATGACCAGCAGGGCAAGCTCAGGCCTCAGGAGACCCCACCTCCCCTCCCCAGCCCTGAGCTTTACTACCATCTCCCCATGTAGCCCTCCATTCCCAGGTCTGTTTCTTTGCATTTGAGTCATCAGCTTGCAGAATACTGCTTTGTCCATTCCAGCTCTGGTCTATGCTTTATCTGAGGGATGCCATAAAGGCTAAGGATGCCCTTCTGGCCAAAATGGCCATATTTTAGCTGCTGGGTTCACATCACTGCCACAGAGAGGAAACCTGCAGAGGGGTCCTTAGCAACGTGTCAGGCATGTGTTTTTGTGGGCAGTATGAATTCTGGTAACCTCTGAATGGTTGGGTAACTCTTGACATTTCTCAGGAAAGAATTGGTTCCCATCTTTGGCACTCTGAAGAAAATGGTGCCAGCAACAACTTGATTTTGTTTGAGTTATAGAGAGTAATACACCGTTATGGTCAAAATTCCTAAATAGAGAGCTTATAACTTAGGTTCTATCTTGACAATGTCCCGTTGATATATAGTGTGATAAAAGCAAAGTCACTACTTATCTTCTTTGCTTATAAAATAGAAATTACACCTGACATATTTCTGATAAGCTGCAAGAACTATGTACTCTATGTGGACTTTATACAAAGTACCCAATACAGTGAATATTCTTAAGATAGAGAAACTTTGAGCTTTCTTTTGACAAACATTCTCTAAAATACATTTACTTTAGTTGACACATTGGCAAATATTACATTTGTGAAAGTTACAACTTTCTGAGAATTTTAAATCTTGAAAGTTCTTCTAAAAAGTGAGCAGAAATCGCATTTCCAGCATTCATGTGATGAGAGTGGTTTCTTAAAATATGTCAGGTAACCTATCTCTTATCACACATTTTCTTTCTTTACCTGAACTCTAGAATTTAAATATTTCTGTCAAGTTTAAGAGAGGTATGTGGCACTGACTTTACACTGATTTCATCTTTTTCTTCACAGTCTATCCCAAACCATTTTCTGACACACCCCCTAAATTGGTTACCTTCTTTTCTAGGTACAGTCAACAGAAAACAAGCAAGAAGCTTGGAAAGGAGAGTGAGACCTGCCTTTTCAGTGATCTTTCAGGTTACTTTGCCTCCCAGACAGGTTGATACAAAGATAAGCAAAAGAAGCAGTTCTGGACAGACCTCCAGTAAAACTCTCTCAAGAAAGAATCGGCTGTAGTAGTGCTAGATAAAAATTGCAATTGCCCAGCTTCATCTCTCTGGGGTATAAATTGGATCAGAAAGGTAGGGACTGAGACATGTATAAACAAAATGGAGCACACAAATAAAATATTGATTTTCTCCCTTGTATTCCACCTCCAAAAGATAACTAAACCAACTCTCAGTGGGAAGAATGCTATCCTCATAATACCAGCCATTTAAATTTTTCACAAACTGCAATAGCTGCAGTTATTGGTATAGACTTCATGCTCTCTCTTCTGACCTAATATGACTAGTAATTTTTAGAAATTTTAGGTTATGCTGTGCCCAAATGAGTTTCAATGCTGAGGTTAGATGATATTGCTAGGGCCTGTGCACCCATGATTTTGTGTGTCTGTCTAGAAAAGGTTATGCAAAGGTAAGAGAGATGCAGAGCTCATTGAAACATCTCTTATCAAAGAAAAACTTGTTAAAAAAAGATTTTAACAGCTCAAACTACCTTGGAGGCCAATAAAAGCACCAAACCTGATTATTAGACCATGATCTGAGGTTAGAAAAAGGACTCCAGTGCTGACTGATTGGAAAGCTATTGGAAATAAATAAAAAGGCTACATTATGTGAAGCGGAGGGTCACAGCAAGGGAGCATCTTGAGAAGTCATAGGTGCACTGATTACATTTGTCACATTTAATGACTACTTTGTGTATGACTTGCTTTTTGTAGATCTTTTGTATGAGATATTTTTAGATAAACTGACTTCACCGAACAGGAGAAAGGTAACAAGTGTCACCTTGTGTTAATATACAAACTCTCCACCTTTGGGATCAAATTTGGTGCAGGGCACAAGTGAAATGAGTTCGGTGGCCTCCAGTGAGGCCACCATCAATAGTTATCCTTAAACAAAATCACAAATCATTTGCTGGCAGCAGAGATCAGAGACCTGGAGCTGATAGCAAGAGTGTCACAGGTCAGGAGGGAGACTTGGGCGGAAAACCAGCCATTACCTCTGGGTCTCCAGCCTGACTTCAGCTCATGCAACCAAGCAACCCTTCTCATCCATAAACACTAACATTCACACTGATTTTATGACCTCTCTTTGCCTGCCAAACCCAACATCAATATACCCAACAACATTTCATGAAACCCCCTGTTATCTACGTCCTCATCACTCAGTTCTAATAATAGCAATTTCATAGTCACTATGAAAGGGAGGCCTATTTTTAGAATACTACTTGTCCTTAGTAAAATAATGGAACTTGTTTGTTCCAGTGAATTCTAAGTCTAAACATTGCTTGCTTTCTCTCTACTTAGTGAAGGGCTTCTGTGCTACTCTGATGAAAACATACAGAATTAGAAAACAATGACTGTGTGAATGACATTTACAGAGATCTCATTCTGGAAAGGGCACATTTTATTGTGACTCTGTGTCAAAAGTGTAGTTTCATCAGAGGATAGGAGGCAAAAGAAACAGGCAATCAATACTTGGGCCTGTGATATCTGAACTGAGAAAGAAAATCATTATCCTGTTATTTTTATTGTGGCATGATGCTTGAAATACTGTACTTTGTTTCCATAATAATCCAGTATTTTGAGGGTTGCAGATTTAAAAAACCCTCACAGGGGTAGCCATGTGAAATCAGAACACAAAGAAAAACACATATGCACACATATTTTATGGTGGGAATTTGGAGAAAGATTGAGAAAGAGAAAGTTAACCTTTTGTAAAAGATATAATAATCCAATTTCCTGAATCTATGTATCTTACAGCTATGTTTAATTTCTGAGTTTTCAGAATCATTAGCAAAGGGTTCTTTGTTTCTAATTTTTGGGCAAAACATACAGATTTCCAGTAGATAAGAGCTCCCTCAATATTAACAAGGTTATTTGGACAATATTTGCACTTCTGTACTTATTGAAAATTTTGTTCCATTGTTAAGAAATTAAACAAATCCAAGGTAGAAAGCATGTGGAATTTGACATTTGATTTTAAAGTTTGGTGTTATTTACTTCTCACTGGCAAAACACTGGTCACTGAACTTGAATTTCTTGCTGAAAAAAGGAGAGGAATTATCATTCACAAACAGTTTTGAAATTCTTGTGTCCAACCTTAAGTACCTTACCAATTCTGCCTAACTGCTTCTAATATGACTGTTTACTGGTTATTATTTTCAAAACACTTCAAGATTTCAAAACCCTTCTCTAGATTTCAGCATCCAATATGAAACTTTATCTGAATATATATTATGGAGAGTGGGATCATACCCACTCTGCAAAACATGAATACAGCTATCCTCAACCTAACTTTCATACTTCTGTGGGTTAGTTATTTAAATTTAAATTCTATTTTTTCTGTTTGAATTATTATCGATGAGATTGGCATTATATAGTCTCGAAGTCATGACCTGCTTTTCCAGGCTGTCTGTTGCAGCCCTAGGGAGAGCTAAGTGGGTCCTTAATGAACAAGAAAAGGTTATCATGGCTGCACGTGGTGTCTCCCAGTCTGCTCTGGCTAGAATCTCTAGCCGCCAGAGATAACAGTTCAAAGTCATGCAAATGAGGGCTACTGGCTACCACTTTGTTCCTGTGATCCTTTGGCAAATGCACAACAGCAGCAGGAAAAAAGGATGTTCTCAGAGACCTAATCCATCTGGGCAGCCGGTTTATTTCAAGTGAACAAACTACTACAAGCTACCCACAAGAATTGTTAAAATTAAGAAAAAATGACAATACCAAGTGCCAGTGAGGATGGGAGCGACTAGAATTTTCACACACTGTTGGTGGGAGTATAAATTGGTACAAGCCATTAGAAAAACTGCTTGGCAGAATATATGAAAATGGAATCCTCTGACCTCTCGTAGGTATAAACCCAACAGAAAGGCCAACATAGTGTGCACCAAAAGACAGTTATAAGAATGTTCACAGCAGCTTAAAACAAGACAACTATATGCAATAATAATTAACCTTTTTATCATGTATAAGAAAATGATGTGTAATCCTACCACTTTGACAGAAATTAATATTTTGGAGTAATTCATATTGTGAAGAGAGTTTGTAACTTGCTTTTTAAAATTTAACACTATATCATGAATCTTTTCTTATGCAATTAATTTTTAAAATATTTAGATTTAAAAGAAAAAAGACACATAAAAATAAACAACCAAAACAAAAACACTGAAAAAAGAATATTCATAGCAGCATTATTCATAATATATCCAAAGTAGAAGCAACTCAAGTGTCTACTTACAATAGAATGAAATAAAATGAATAAATAAACTACTTTACAGCAGTAAGAACAAAGAACTACTGCTACATGCAAAAAGAGTGATGGTTCTCACAACTACAATGCTGAATAAAGGACTCTATAATCAAGAGTGTATTGTATAGCTATTCACATGAAGTTCAAATACAGGCAAAATTAACCTAGTGATAGAGGTCATGACAGTAGTTACCTTGGGGGAGATGATATTAGGAAAGGGCACAGAGAAGCTTCTGGGGTGCTGATTACGTTCTAAAACTTAATTGGGGTAGGGATTACATGAAAATATTCACTTTGTTTAAAAAAAAAATCATTGAGTTCCATGCTTACAATTTTGGGCATTTTTCTGTATACATAATATACAATAAAAGTTAACCAAAAAACTATCAGTGTAGTTTGTTACTAATTAATGCCTTTGTCAGCTTATGAAATACTAGGAAACAAGGGAAGAATGACCAAGGTAGTTTCTCCTTGAATGAAATTTACTATAGAATTATATAAGAAATTATATGTTACATGGTTAAAAAAATTGTGTTTCTTAGCCTGGAACTCATAAAGCTAAGTGGTGACTTGGCTTATACCTATACAGAACTTGATTACTGAATAGTGTGTTATATCAGAGGTCTTATAAGGAGGGTGCTAACCAGCTATTCCATTTATGCAGCCATTCAAATAACTTAAAATTAAAACAGGAAAAATTTCAGCTGAACATTAGGAGGAATTTCTGAGCCAGGAAGTTGAATGACTGTGGAAACATAAGTGTTGGACATTTTGAAGAAAGAAAAACATGGGCTTCTCTGGTGGTCCATTGGTTAAGAATGTATCTGCCAATGCAGGGGACACAGGTTCGATCCCTGGTCTGGGAAGATCCTACATGCCTCAGAGGAACTAAGCCTGTACTCCACAACAGGAGAAGCTACCACAATGAGAAGCCTGTGCATTGAAATGAAGAGCCCCACTCTTGGCAACTAGAGAAAAGCCCACGCAGCAACGAAGACCCAGCACAGCCAAAAATAAATAAATTTAAAAGAAAGAAAAACAGCTGGCAGGTGGACAGGAGCCCCTGAGATGTCTTTTAGCAACATTCTTCAGTTCATAGTGGAAAGGTGGAATGTTTAAAAATCTATTCTAGTATAATGCCTGGTGAGAGCAAGTGTTCAAAAATCTTAGCTCCACTGTATCACTGCTAATAATACTTAGAAAGCATTTCAAGTTTAGGTGGGGCTCTAGCCCTAAATTTACTCAGTGACAGTGAAACATCCCCAAATCAATCTCTCTTTATAATCTCTGTAGCCAACTCCTCCTGATGATAAGAGAGAAAGCCCAAATGGTTAGTATCTCTAAACTGTAGTGATTTCTGAGATGAAACATGGTATGTAAATACAAAGAATTATTATTACAACAAACCTGGCCAACTGCAACATTGATGAGGCCAGAAATGTCAATCTAAATGAAATCTTAAAAAAAAACAAAAATAAAAATAAATGAAATCTTAACACTGGCTCAGGAATTAAGTAGCTACAGGTACCCATGGGCTTTGAGAAGCAAAGAGAGTCACCACTGGGCTCTGAGGAAGCTAAGCTGGGGTAAAAGGAGATAGGTCTAGAGGAAACTCCCTAGCAAATGTGATAAAATGGGTTTCTGTAGCTAATGTAAATCAATAATGGTTTAGCTATTATCAAGAGTTTTCTAGAAGTTTTCTTTCCATTCACTACCTTCTTCTATACTCCTACACTCTTTCTGCAGCTAAGAAATATCATATTTCAGAGATATAATTAAACTGACTTTTTTTTGGTATCTGAAAAATATACTTAGCTAAAATGAAGATGTATATAGATCAATATATTTTTAATTAAAGTAAGACTGATTTACAACATTGTGTTAGTTCCAGGTGTACAGCCAAGTGATTCAGTTTTTTCTTTCAGATTATATTCCATCATAGTTTATTATAAGATATTGAGTATTAATCTGTGTGCTATACAGTAAATCCTGTTGCTTATTTATTTTAAGTATAGTAATTTGTTTCCATGAATCCCATACTCCTAATTTGTCTCTTCCTCCTTCCCTCTTCCCTTAGGTAACCAAAACTTTGTTTTCCATGTCCATGAGTCTGTTTCTATTTTGTATATAGGTCCATTTGTAGAATTTTTAGATTCCACATATAAGGGATATCATACAATATTTGTCTTTGTCTGACTTGCTTCACTAAGTATAATATTCTCTAGGACCATCCATGTTGCTCAAATGGCATTATTTAGTTTTTTTAATGGCTGAGTAATATTCCATTGTATATACATGTATACCACACTAGAAAAATATTTTTAGTGCTTTTAAAATGTCCTCTTGAAAGGTATATGATTTGAAAACAAGCCCTTTAGTGTTAAAGTGGTTTTAACTCAGTTCCTGTGTAGCTGTGGAGATTAGTGGCCTTCTAAAACCTGTTGGAGTTCCTGCTTGGTAAATAGAAACTGAGTTACAGCGACTATAGTCTGAAGAATCAGAAATAGATTTATGCTGCATAAAGACCTACATAAGAGAAATAACTATGTGGAAATTTTAAGTCCTTTCAATTTCTGATTTCCATCAGCCCTAGAATGGCTTGCTGGCATAACCAAGGCACTTGTGCTTAATTATAAGCAACACGGCAGTTCTCCAAATTATACAATCAATTATATGTATAACCTTATCTTCTGGACATTTCCTGAGTTACTACTAAATTTCCACATTATATGCTGCAACTACATGGTGCACGGTGTACTGTCCTCTGGCATGCCCTATGAGCTTCTGAAAACTGAAGTGTGGGGCCAGTATCCTATTGCGTCTGTATCTATAAAAGCCAGGCCACAGA
The DNA here is from genome assembly GCF_002263795.3 of Bos taurus. Lineage (NCBI taxonomy): Eukaryota > Metazoa > Chordata > Mammalia > Artiodactyla > Bovidae > Bos > Bos taurus. The sequence continues at coordinate 38,287,023 of NC_037346.1, read as the reverse complement.
ACCACTAAATCTGTCCAAGAACAGACACGTCTGCAAATTTCACAAATCAAGTCTAGAAGAACTATCACATATGTTTGAAAACAATTGGTTATTTAAAAATAAGCCAATGTAACCAGTTTGTATTAGCTTAGAGTGACCCATGGTTGATGGTTTGCTTTGAGTTATTCTCATTCACTCGAAACTCCATTGGCATATTCTATGAGTACAAGTACTGTGCTAGGGATTGAGAAGGGCAGATGGCCTCTGAGAGCTGCCACAGAGAGCTAAGCTGATTATCTGAAATTGTAACAATGCAAGAAAATACATGATTAAGTGTCAAGATAAAAGATAAACATTTGGAGTTCAGAGACGGAGGTGCTCATGGACTGTGGAGGAGGCTACCTGGAGCTGGACTCTGAGAGCTTCTGCTGGGTGAGCATGTGTGCCTGTGTTCTAGGAAATGCTCAGCATTTAATCTATGAGCTTGCAAAAACAATGAGACTTCAAAGATCACGCTAAAAAGTTCCAGTAATCTAGGTTTCCTTTAGTTATGCAGAGTCATCGAAAGTTTTCAGTCAGAAAGTAATATGCTCAAACTAATGTTTTTCTAGCAGTGGAGATGATTCAAACATAGTTGTTCTACAACTGTGCTGCTGACTGAGCTGTTCCATTTTTCAAACAGAATAATAATTCTTAATAAATAAATTAGTTCTCAATTCTTGCCTTAGACTTTTTTCTGGAATAATGTGGCCTATCCAAAGGTAGTTAATGGATAAGAAATGCTATCAAATTAAATTTTTCTCCCATAATTTTCCCTTAAATCTCGAGTTATTTTGCCACTTTTCTATAGGGAGCCAAAAAGAACTAGTAAACAAGTACACAATGGGAATTTTTTGGAGACCACACCCATCATGCTTAGTTCAGTGGCCCTTTTGAGAGGAGAGGGGAGTTGGCTATATTCCTAGTTGAAAGTTTATTTTGCATAATATAATATGGCATTATTTTATGTTAGTAAAATTGTTTATATATAGGAATCAAACATATTTAATGAGGTTTTGCCAGCTGTACTAAACACATTTGAAAACCACTGTTATTTTTCTGAGAAGTCTTATTGTTTTACTTCCATTTGTTCATTTATTTATTTGGCTGTGCTGGGTCTTCATTGCATAGGCTTCCTTAGTTGTGGTGCACAGGCTTAGTTGCCCTGTGGCACATGGGATCTTAGTTCCCCAACCAGGGATTGAACCAGGGTCCCCTGCATGGGAAGGTAGATTCTCAACCACTGGACAACCAGGGAAGTCCCAATATAGCCATACTCAAATCTATTCAATTTCAACAGATTTAGAAAGCAGAAAGTACAGCAGAGACATCACTTTGCTGACAAAGGTCTGCATAGTCAAAGCTATGGTTTTCCCAGTAGTCATTTATGGATGTGGAAGGCTGAGCGCTTCCAGGAAGAGATGCTTTCAAACTGTGGTGCTGGAGAAGACTTTTGAGAGTCCCTTGGACTTCAAGGAGATCAAACCAGTCAATTCTAAAGGAAATCAACTTGAATATTCACTGGAAGGACTGATGCTGAAACTGAAACTCCAATACTTTGGCCACCTGATTCAAAGTGCTGACTCACTGGAAAAGACCCTGATGCTGGGAAAGATTGAGGGCAAGAGGGAAGGGGTCAACAGAGGATGAGATGGTTGGATGGCATCACCGTCTCAATGGACATGAGTTTAGGCAAACTCCAGGAGATAGTGAAGGATAGGGAAGCCTGGCATGCTACAGTTCATGGGGTCGCAAAAAGTCAGACATGACTGAGTAACTGAACTGATAGGGAACACTGTCTTTACTACACAAGAATTTATAAACGAATAAAGAAGGGCAGATTACCATGGCCTCTGGCTGAGTCATGGTAAAGTCTAATAGTAGTTGTATCTCTAATACATGCATGTAGATTCTCTAAGTAAAATAGTATATTTTCATGTGCTTCTCCCTTACTAATATTGACTTAGAGTTAGGTGGGATTGAATGAGTTAATGGTTGCACACAGAGGCTCTCTGTATTCTCAGTTTTTGACCACACACAGTAGGTGCTTAATAAACATTTTATAAATCAATGAGTTAAAGTTCTTAATATAGCAGGGAGTCAGAGATTTTGGGTCCCGTTATTGATTTTATCATATATTTATTAATCAAACAGATATGGGAATACATATCTGTGCTCATTTTTTTCTCTTGCTGAAATCACGATGATAAAATTTCTTTTACAGAAATATGGCGATGTGTGAGATACTGTGTGCAAAATGATTTGTACTCCTTGGAAGAGAGGGATCTTATAAATAGAAGGCATTGTTCAGGTTACCCACAGCATTCAAATTTAATTTGTACCACATGGAATATGTGGAAGGTCCATGACCTCAGTAATGAAAGCTGCTGAGCCCCTGATGCCCATGGAAAAAAGCTTTTTCTCCTTGTTTTTCTGCCTGCAAAAGAGTGGCTACTGTTTCCCCAGCCTGTCTGTTCTAACTATGATGCACTTATTTTCTTCAGTGTCATCCAAGTTTCTCATTATGAATACTGAAATGAGCAGATCCTATACTTTGGAGTGGGCAGAAGGTGCATAATCTGAAAGAGCAGTAATAAGGGCCCTCAACTTAAGAATGAAGAGTTGAGAGAGATGGGTAAAGAACACTGACTAGGGTGTGCGAGAAAAGACAGATCAATCCCAACGATTCATCATGCCAGGAGCTGTCCAAATAATCAAAGGTATCAGCCTGGGTGATGTATAGCTGATGTCACTTGGCGAGACCCTTAACAAGGCAGCTAGTACAACAGCTGCTGCTGGTCAGTGAGTATCACAGCACATGCCAGGCCAGGGCAGGGGAACACAGACCATCCATCACTGACCCAACTTAATGGCTAGGCTTATTAGTAAACATTCTCTGTGGCTGACAGCCTGTAATGGTACAGGATGTTCCCCTACTGTCCCCCAAATAAACTGACCCACCTGACAGATGTGTGAAATCTGTGGTCTCTCTTCAGATTCTCAGAATAAGTATAATTTATTCTATTTTATCGATAGAGGCAATTGTGGATCTTTAGGAAAAATAAGAGAAGCCTCCATTTAGCAAATGCATTTGTAATCAATTCTTCTCTCGAGATGGTTTTTCTCTTCTTAACGGTAAATCAGAAAAGTGACAGCGTATGTTGACATACATGCATTATTCCATAGGCACTACTGTAGGTGAATTTCATCTATATTTCTCCCTACTGTGGATCAGAAATCCCCAAAGTGGAAATAAAATCCACTCTCTGTACTAAAGATATCTAAATCTACTTTAACTACATTATGTTCTTGGAGAGGATATCTTAATGGACTAAGTATGAGGTTTGAAATATCTAGACTTCCTGGAACCACAGGTTCAGTTCCCAGCTGAATCGGCTCAGTCCTCCAGTCTTCACTGGCAGATAAATTAAGATACTAAGAAGCTTACCATGCACAGATCTCTTAGATGAACTGTAGTAAACCATAATCTTATCTATTTTTTTAAGTGCACATTAAACTTGGTTCTGGTGTTTTTGACCTCACTGAAAAATTCTGTATAATATGCATGGCTAATCTGATGCTTGTCATTCAATAAGGACATACCATTTAGGGGAGAATGCATCCTCCCTCAAATTTAGAACTTCTTAAGCATATGGAGTTTAAAAATGGTCAAGTTATTGCAATTCCAATTACTCCTTCCTAACTCTCCACCTTTTGTTTGTCTGGACTTGAGTTTTCATGCCTCACCCTTCAATGAATCTTCCTCTTAGCCTGACCTTGGCTTGTCTCTCTAGCTGTGGCCATTGACCTTGCTTTGAATTCTGGCACAGGCTAATTCTCCACGTCTTACTTAACTAACAGCTTGGATCTGGGATTTTCCCTACTCTCATTTCCAAGATTGGAGTGCTCCTCCAAGTCTTACTTCAGTTTCTATAGATGGAGAAGGAACATGGTATAATGAAAAGAGCCTTAACTTTTAAGAAATTAAAGACAATTTACACCAGGTCTGTTTCCTCAACTGCTCATATTCATTCTTGTCTTGTGTTCAAGTACCAGCTTTGCTATTAATGATGGGCAAGTCTTTTGATCTATCTGCATTTTGATCTGTAGAACTCACGGGGGGTACCTCACAAGTACATGGTTCCTTCTCAGGTCTAAGATTCTTGGGTCCTCCTTTGAGATTCTTGTCACCCAGAGAAAGGGACTGAAAAATGTCTTAAAACTTAAATTTTATGTATCATCAACACCACTAATAGTGTTGAGAATTTTATAGAATGCGTAAAGTATTAGCACTTTGGAAATTTATATCAAGAGAAACTAGGCTCAATAACATAGCCTCAGAACATCTTTACTTTTTAATTGTGAGGAATGGAAGAAGTGAAGTTTACTAGTCAGTAAACTTATATAACTTCTATGCAGAGTACATCATGAGAAACGCTGGGCTGGAGGAAGCACAAACTGGAATCAAGATTGCCAGGAGAAATATCAATAACCTCAGATATGCAGATGATACCACCCATGGCAGAAAGTGAAGAACTAAAGAGCCTCTTGATGAAAGTGAAAGAGGAGAGTGAAAAAGTTGGCTTAAAGCTCAACATTCAGAAAACTAAGATCATGGCATCCGGTCCCATCACTTCACAGCTAACAGATGGGGAAACAGTGGAAACAATGGCTGACGTTATTTTTCTGGGCTCCAAAATCACTGCAGACGGTGACTGCAGCCATGAAATTAAAAGACGCTTACTCCTTGGAAGGAAAGTTATGACCAACCTCGACAGCATATTAAAAAGCAGAGACATTACTTTGTCAACAAAGGTCCGTCTAGTCAAGGCTATGGTTCTTCCAGTGGTCATGTATGGATGTGAGAGTTGGGCTATAAAGAAAGCTGAGTACCAAAGAATTGATGCTTTTGAATTGTGGTGTTGGAGAAGACTCTTGAGAGTCCCTTGGACTGCAAGGAGATCCAACCAGTCCATCCTAAAGGAGATCAGTCCTGGGTGTTCATTGAAAGGACTGATGTTGAAGCTGAAACTCCAGTACTTTGGCCACCCGATGCGAAGAACTGACTCATTTGAAAAGACCCTGATGCTGGGAAAGATTGAGGGCAGGAGGAGAAGGGGACGACAGAGGATGAGATGGTTGTCTGGCATCACCGACTCAATGGACATGGGTTTGAGTGGACTCTGGGAGTTGATGATGGACAGGGAGGCCTGGCATGCTGTGGTTCATGGGGTCGCAGGGAGTTGGACACGACTGAGCGACTGAACTGAACTGAAACAGTGGCAGTAAAGAACATGGACTCTGGAGCCAAACGGCCTGCTTTGAATCCAGGTTCTGCCATTTACTAGCTCTAAGACTTGAGCAAGTTGCTCTCTACACTTCAGTTTTCTTATCTGCAAGATAGGGGTAATGATAATATCTACCTTATATAGTGATGAGGATAAAATGAATTATTATTGGAAAGGTGCTTAGAACTGTGTCTGACATGCAAGTACTATATAAATATTGGTTAAATAAAGATAAATACTGAAGCTATAAATTCCATCAGGCATTTCAAAGTATGTTCCTATGTGTATCCTGAGCATTAATGAGTAGCAGAGATATGATCCATATTTAATATCTAGAATTAAGCTGTAGGCTTATGTATACAGAAACACTGATGTGATTCAATATCGTTAAAATTGCTGGAATCACCATCATATAAATAGAGTGTGTATGCATGTGTGTTTGCATATGTGTATTTGTGTGTGAGTGTCAGAGAGGGCATGGGAGGGAGAGGGAGAATGAACAGAAAGAAATCTTTCTAATCCACCAAGGAAAAGTCTGCCTCTAAAACAGTTTTAGTGCATTGTGTCTAGCTCAAGGACAGGATATAGAACATTTGTGTTGTTAATAAACCTCCCATAGAGAGCACTGACACTTGAATAGCCCTAAATGTTTTCTGACATCTGGCCAAAGCTGGTAACAGATGCTTCTATAGGTTGGTTTCTGCTTTTAGAGCATCATTCAGATATTACTGTAGGACTGTGTTAGATTCCCAAATTATACCCAACTTAAATATAAAGGTGGGAAAAATTTAAGCCTTGAACCAGGTACTCTTCTAGAACTGGAGAAATAGCCTGGCTAACATTTATTAGATTCCACTTATGTGTCAACTGTTATTTTAAGTGCTTTACATGTATCAACTATGCAGTTTTTATAACAACCATATGAAGTAGGAATTCTCCCTCTTTATAGGTGAAAAAACTGAGGCACAGAAAGGTTGCTACTGCTGCTGCTACGTCGCTTCAGTCGTGTCCGACTCTGTGCAACCCCAGAGACGGCAGCCCACCAGGCTCCCCTGTCCCTGGGATTCTCCAGGCAAAAACACTGGAGTGGGTTGCCATTTCCTTCTCCAATGCATGAAAGTGAAAAATGAAAGCAAAGTCGCTCAGTAGTGCCCGAGTCTTAGCGACCCCATGGACTGCAGCCTACCAGGCTCCTCCATCCATGGGATTTTCCAGGCAAGAGCCTTGGAGTGGGGTGCCATTGCCTTCTCCGTAAAGGTTAAGTAATGTCTAAGTTACACAGCGAGGGAGTGTCAGAGCTCATTGTCATGCCTTTTAAAGCTTACCAGGTGGGGTTGAAGACCAGGTTTCAGGCATCATGGGAAACCAAAGGAAGAACTAGGCACCACAGATCTGAGCTGAAGGAGAGGCTGTGTAGTAGGATTCCTAATAGACTCTTAGTTCTTGGCGGAGGGCCTCCTACATGCAGGGAGGGTAAGGAAAAGGTAGGAAAGGAAAGGGAAGGGAAGACACCGTGGTCTAGCATCTGATGCTCCTTGAAGAGGATGACTGGTCACTTCTTAGCACTGCCTTCACACCTGGTGACCCACCAGAGTCGTGTTCTCGCCCATGCATCCCCAAGGGCAAAGCCTAAGTCTCATGCTCTTTATCCTCAACCTAGCATAGTGCCTGGTATGTTGTAGGCACCCAATAAACATGTGGAAAGTATGAATACTCTTTTCAGCTTAGGAAGTTTTGAAGTTTTAAGATGAAATTTTAGTTTTTGTTTTTATTACATAAACTTGGAAATAAAGCAAGAGAATAATAAGCATTAGTTGTCTGAAAATATGAACTCAGTTGGCAAAAGCTTTTTTTGTTGTCATAAAACATTTCCAGATTTTCACACATAGGTTCAACTCGTCATCATTTTTTTTCCTGCCTTAATCTTGAGTATGTGTTTTGTCTGATGCTGAACACCAGTGTTACGCTCCCCAATTAAAACACCAGGAAGACATTTTAACCTAAACACTATTCTTCAGATTAATGAAATCCAATAGAAACTCTTTCACCTCTGGGCTATTCCAAACCAAGCGCTAATGACCACAGACCATTCCTCATCTTGTGCTTGGATAGGGAGCTTGGAGAAATGAGTCTTGGCTCTGTCCAATTTTTAGTGGAGAGTACACATGTCACAAAATTTCATTTTAAAATTCACCTCCTTGCTGACAGACTCTGTGGGAAGGGCAGAACATGCAGGCTCAGATCTTGAACTGAAAAATCCTTCTCATTTTTCAACCATGCCTCTTTGGGTTGGGATGCAGGTCAGGCAAACTTGTCTAGCTATGGACACTACTGAACTGTCTGCTCTAGGGCTAAAAAAAGATGATGATTTCCTGGAATATCTGCCCTGTGATTTTTACAGGAACAAGGTTCATTAAATTAAAAATAATAAACCAAGCAATTTTCTTATTGAAACCTATTTCTTAGAACAATCTGTACCAGAGGGAGCCTTCCAGGATGTCTCCCCAGGTCCATGCCAGGCTGAGGCCTCAGCAAAGCTTTGTTTTGTGTTCAACTTGAAGGTCTTTTTTGGTAGATTCTTCCAGAACTGCTGGATGGGGACAGGGACGATCATGTCCAGCAAAAGAGTAACTTGCTGATTGACAACTCGAGACCAACACATTTACACAAATGAAATAATTATTTCTTAAATTTGTTCTCTGAACGAATAAGCAGGTATGACTTCATGATCCTAAACTTTTATTAGACAAAATACATCAAAATGGCATAAAATAGAGGCATAAAAATATTCACTTGACTGAAGCTTGTATAAAAACACATTTGCATAAAAAGACATTGTGATAATTATTGTCTCACATATATTATCTCATGTAATTCTGATGATGGAGAGGGTAGATGTGATACAGATAATGAAGAAAGAAGACTCTGGCACTGAAGTTGCTTGCACAGGTCTCAGGCCAGTCAGGAGACTGCAGGCAGTGTCTCCGTCCCAGCCTCTTTAAAGCATTTAGCATCCTGAGTTAGTGTGCCCGGCGGTTCTCAGGCCACCTGCACTTGCATCACCTGGCACCTTAAAGATCCACTTTCCAGAGCCTCACCCCTCTTTCACTGGTTGAGGTCACTGGACATTTACATTTTAAAAACAACCTTCTCCAGAAGAGTTTGTCATGCAACATGTTTGAAAGGCATCTTGCACTCTAGTTCTTTCAGACCAATACTGCTGCTGCTGCTAAGTCGCTTCAGTCGTGTCCGACTCTGTGCGACCCCAGAGACGGCAGCCCACCAGGCTCCCCCGTCCCTGGGATTCTCCAGGCAAGAACACGGGAGTGGGTTGCCATTTCCTTCTCCAGTGCATGGAAGTGAAAAGTTAAAGTGAAGTCGCTCAGTCGTGTCCGACTCCTAGTGACCCCACGGACTGCAGCCCACCAGGCTCCTCCATCCATGGGATTTTCCAGGCAAGAGTACTGATACTTACACCTTAATTTCAGAAACAGTCAGGGCTTATTGTTGGTGACAGGATTTCAGAAAATGAGTTAACCAATGAATAGTTTAAGAAGGCAAGGAATTTTAGCCTGAGATCTGATAACTGTCTCCAAATATTTCAAGGGCTATCCCATAGAAATAGGGAATATTGGGAGAAGTAGGATCTGTGAGCAGAAGCTAATGAAGGCAGGATTAGACTCAGCATTAGAAAGATACTTCAGACTCTGGAGAGCTGTCCTAAACCCCAGCCAGCCCTGGGGAGCAATGGTGACTCTAAGATAAGAAGGCCCACTTCACTGCAGGAGACTGTGACTTCCTGTTCATAGATTCTTATGCTGACTGGGGAGTTGGCTTTATCCTCTGTAATTCTTTATTCTCTCTATATTCTCTATTCATCCTTCTCAAAATACCCATGTAGAATAAATAAAGGTAAATATTACTCATATGGATTTTACAGACAGAGAAACTGAGTCAAGAAACTAAGTTGCTTAAGTGAGGTGTTTGCTAGCAAAATCGAGGACATGTTTGTCCTTCCTGCCCTTCTTCCCTCTTGTTCCTCCTGCTCTACCCTATAAACCACTTAGGAGTCTCTTAGGAAGACCCAGAGCACCTTGGAATACAGCTTGAAAACTGCCATTTAAGGTCAGTCACCTTGAAATTTAAAGTGCAGATTCCTGAGCATCACTTCAGATTAGCTGAATCACAATCTGTGGGAACGGGACCTAGGAATCTGTATGCACAGCTAGGTTGGGACACCACCATTTTAGACTTCCTTCTACTTGAAGTAGAGGACAGGAAATCTGATAACCTTGTGTTGTACTTACTATTCTTTGTAACTTCTGATAGCTTTCTGTAAGTTCAAAAACGTCACCAGGCTTTCTGTAAGTTCAAAAACATCACCTTTCCATATAAACATCTCATTGTCCTCAGTTTATATTTATATAGGCACATATGTAAATACATAACAATGATAAGTTTATGTATTAACAGAAGTAGCAGATGGCTGCAAATGTGATATGAATGTATTTGAGTCATCAGTAAGGGTTCCCTGTGTATTTACAGGCCTGGGTAAATGTCAGCTTTTACCCAAATTATAGCAGCATAGAATGTATGGATATAGGAGTAGAGCAGAGTTAGAAAAAAATTCCCTGCCCTTCCCATAGCTCTGAGTAAGTATCCCATTGGATTAACTGGAGTCCACTTGATTGCTACAGTTTCAATAGCTTGTTCAGACATCGATCGCTGTCATGTCACTAGGAGAAAAGGATTAATAATAGGGTGCTCAGGTTGGCTCAATACTGCTGATAGTGCCTGACAAAAGACCGTTAGTAGGACTCCCACGGGGATGCTGCCTGCGTAGGAAAGCTACAAGCAACATCATTCAGGATTCGGCAGAATAATGATTAACTCCAGAACTTCAGCCTACAAAACCCAACCAAAAGTTTCTGTTATTTCCAAATAAATTCGCTCTCCGACCTTTCTTTTCTTAGGATCACAGATGATCCAGAGCCATATTTCATAGTGGATATCCCCACCTGTGACTGTATCTTTGTATAAGTCATTATGCTTTGATTATTTCTAAGAAATGTATTTTTGCATCCTGATCTTGGGAAACAGTAAGAAATTAGAGAAGCTTGGTTTGTTTCCAGGGTAAATGTTATAGAAGAAATGCTCCACCTCCACTAGGAACTCTGTCACAGTTGCGGCCAGTAGATATCACAATCTGGGGAGGCCATCAGTTCTGGGCAGCTCATTTAAAAGAAACCCTATTTCAGCTACAGAAAATTAGATGGAGCTACTTTGCAATGAGATTCAGCACTCATCTGGAATTAAGATGAAGGAGGATATTAAGAGGAAACAGGTGTGACTCTTCACATTAAAAGAAAAGTGGAAGAACTACACTGTTAGAATGCATGGTTTTGCTGGACTGTATCTCCCCTGTTTGGCCAAGGTTTAGGGAAATGGACTAGAAAGAAGGGGAGGGACTTCTCTGGTGGTCCAGTGGTTAACAGTTCACTTGCCATTGCAGGGGACATGGGTGTGATCCCTGGGAAGATCCCACATGCCACAGAGCTCCTAAGCCCAGGCACTGCAACTACCGAGCCCATGCACCTAGAGCCTGTGCTCTGCAACAAGAGAAGCTGCTGCAATGAGAAGCCCACACACCACAATTATGAGTAGCCTCCTACTTGTCAGAACTAGAGAAAGCCCTGTGCAGCAATAAGACCCAGTGTAGCCAAAAATAAATACATAAAAAAATCAATAAAAGAAAGGCACGATTCTGACTTCTAGTAAAAATAAGAACAGTTTTGTTATTTAAACAGATCAAATATAATACTAAAAAATTTAAGTGCAACAGCTTTTCTCTCTGGCTCCCCTACCATATAGGACAAAATTTCCAAGTCATTTGGTGATTTGGTTTTAGTTGTGAAAGGTGTTAAGGGTATTTGTCTCCATAGCCAGCAGTTTAATCACTACATGATTCCTTATACAAGTGCATTTAGATAATTTTCTGGGTTTTCATAACAGCTTTATTTATTTATGCTTTAACGCCTTTCCTCTTAAGAGCTCAAGATGCTAGTTATTTAACACTATACATCCAGACACGAGGATTAAAAAGGCACTGGGTGCCATACTGCTGTCTTCAATGATAGCTCCACTAAAAATAACACAATTAACTTGATGTCAGCACTCAGCTTGTTCTTATATATAGGTGTCTTAAAAATATCCAGACTACTTTAATTAGAGCCACAGACTATTTTAATTATTCCTAAAAGACTGAATATACTCCACTGACTACAGTAAATATATGAGATAGAAGACAGTTCTCCAGGAACTTAAGTACACTAATGACTGTGTTCTCCAGTTACTTTCCTGGGAAGATAAGCAATTGTTCAGGATGAAGTTAGCACAGACACGTGGCTACATATGGACAACTGAGAAGACAACATGTCACCTGGCACAAGGGAAATGGCATCCTGAGCCCCAGACATCATCAGAAATGCAAAATTTCAAGGTTCAAGGTAAATCTGTTGGTCAGTTCAACTCAATTGTAATGAGACCCAATTCAATCCAGTAAGCCCTTAATTCAATGTCTATTATGTGTTAGGTAATGTTCTGAGAGCATTAAGGGTACTAAGATAAATAAGAAATAAATTTAACTTTCAATGAGTTATTTTTCTGATAGGAAAGACAGTCAAATGAATAACACAATAAACACGGAGAATAAAAAGCAAAATTATAGATATATACATTAATACACAACAGATAAAAAGGATGAGGAATGGCATGATATGGTAGAACATGTATCAGTTTTGAAACCATGTGAACCTTGACTTAAACTCTAGATCTGTCAACTGCTTGACATAAAGCTTTAGGGAAAACATTTTAACTATTTTTATCCTGATTTTATGGCTTCCCTTATAGCTCAGTTGGTAAAGAACCCGCCTGCAATGCAGGAGACGCAGTTCAATTTCTGGGTTGGGAAGATCCCCTGGAGAAGGAATAGGCTACCCACTCCAGTGTTCTTGGGCTTCCCTTGTGGCTCAGCTGGAAAGAATCTGCCTGCAATGTGGGAGACCTGGGTTTGATCCCTGGGTTGGGAAGATCCCCTGGAGAAGGGAAAGGCTACCCACTCTAGTATTCTGGACTGGAGACTATATAGTCCGTGGGGTCACAAAGAGTTGGACACGACTGAGCGACTTTCACTTTATGTTTTAAGAATGGAGATAGCACCTACTTTGAAATGCTTTGTGAGGTCTAAGCAAGTAAGATTTATAAAAGTATCAAATATAGTTCCTGATAAGTTTCCTAGCAGGCACTTAATAAATTTTAGTATTTTAGTTTTTTCTGTATGTGTGTGTGTGAAGATTTCACAGAGTAGACAGAGACTAACCTGGGTTTATAATGATGAATAGGATTTCTCTAGGAATAAAGGGAAAGTTTATAGAAAAATGATTAAAAAGTGGGGAATATCTGTTATTGTTGATATATAAATATATAAAAGGCAGAACAAACAGCAAAGGTAGATGAAGTTAGAGAGGAAGCACAGATTTACAAAGAAACTGAGAAATGAACAAAAATGTATATACTCAGGAAGCATCATAGAATGCGTGACCAAGGAGCATTAAGCAATCATGACAGCTGAACGTCTAAAAGTAGTGGACTGTCCTACCATGCCAGGTAGCTATGAAGTTCGGACGGTCTCAAAAGTTAGCTTTCTGAGTTCATCGGTGTCACTCATAGACGTCATTTAGTAGCAAACTGAAGAACAAGGTCAACTAAACAAAACTCTGAAATGGAGAATGCAGGCTTTTTATCCTGTGTGGCGGTAACAACAGCAGAATACCCAAGATGCTGCTGTGCAGTCTGTTAAATTTGGGCCAGAGAGATGTTTAATTGCCTATGAAGCACAGCTTTTAGGAGTGAAGCAAAACTAAGGATGGCTAAGGATGTTGGTGTTCACCTTCCAGATCCAACTCACGGCACTGAGAACACACTCTTTGCAAGTATAAAGTGATATTCCATTCCCAAAATTACATCACCCAGAGGCAAGACTCAAGTGTACTTGGACCAGAAGTAAAACACACCAGAACATACTAGAAGATCTGTTTTTCTCACAATAGCTCAAGGGAACATACTTCCTTCCTCTTCTTCATTTTTTTTTTCTTTCCAGAAATAGCTTAGGATGATCCATTGATTTAGGAGGGAAACCACCCCAGACTTGGATGAAGCTGTAGACACAGTTTGAGGGACAAAATTCATGTGGACCCACCAGAAACGATGTTTCGCCTTTAAAAAAAAATAGTTACATTGTCATGGGATGATGGTGTCCTTTCAAAGTCAGGGACAACACAATCAACCACAGAGTTAACAAAGTTCATCAAGTTCTTTAACACTGAGGATGCTTCTTGATATTCCTTCATTTGTTCAATAAATACACCCTGAGCACTTTCAAAGTTCTAGGTACTGGAGAAACAAAAATAAGTAAGATAACTGCCCTTGAGGAACTCAGTCTAGAGAGGAAGGAGATAGAATAGGAACAAATAGCTAAAATACAAATTATCATTTGTATTAATGCTTCTACCAGGTTCCAAGAAATCACAGAGGAGAGTAACTAAGTCTTCCCAAATCTTGAATGTTGCATTACTGTTATTGGAATATACCTTATGCAGAAGTTTATGCATCATAGAAGGTTCACAATTAAGTATTAATTGAATTAATGAATAAAAAGTGATAAAACCTCTAATATAAGTTTATCTGTAGTGTTTAGTGGTTGATATAATTAAATAATCACTAGTGCGATTATTTAATCACATTAATTGAGATTAAATAAAGAAATTTAACAAACACTTGGTATGAGCTTGGCAATCTATAAAATGCTATGAGACTGTGGAAGACAGTTTGTCAATGGAGGAGGAAGAGGGACAAGTAGGGATGCTGAGACTATGAGGTTTAAGTTGAATCTTGAAGGAAGAGTAGGAATTCACCAGATGTACAAGTGGAGGGAGCAGGATTCTAGGCAAGGAGGAAAGTATGTTCCAAGATATGCAGGTGTATTTTGGTCCAGGGGACCACTTGTGTACACTTCAGTGTACAGGAAACATAGGGTGCTTTTAGGGGAGTGAGAGGAGATGAGGCCAGGAGGTCATCATAGTAGTATATCATACTGTCAAAGTGCTTACTATGTGCCTGACAGTGGGTCAAAATATGCATTTTATTATGAAATAGTCAAAATAGCACTAATAAGTAGGTACTATTATTATCTCTGTTTTATAGATGGAGGAAATTAAATTTAGTGAGGATAAGCAACTTGCCCATGATCATACAACTATGAAGTTGTGAAGGTGGACTTCAAATTCAGCTCTTTATGATGGCCAAGACCATCTACTTAACCAACATTAGTTCTATCTTATACATTAAAAAGATACTTGTTATGACTCAGCAACTCCAGATTCCCAAATACAGTAAGAGAACATCATAAGTTTTCAGGACTATAGTAAAATGAGAAAAATAACTATAAAGTGATTCTTTTTCCCCATAAAGTTACATAAAGTGTCGTGTTTGACTCTTTGTGACCCCACGGACTATACAGTCCATGGAATTCTCCAGGCCAGAATACTGGAGTGGGTAGCCTTTCCCTTCTCCAGGGGATCTTCCCAACCTAGGGACTGAACCCAGGTCTCCGCATTGCAGGCACATTCTTTACCAGCTGAGCTACCCGGGAAGTCCTAAAGTTACATAACTATTCAATAAAAGAGAATATTTTTCTGGATTTGTGTTCTTCCTATTTTCTGACATCAATATATTCCTTTTGTGAAATTATGTTGAAAGAAGGTGATCAGATCAGTCACTCAGTCATGTCCGACTCTTTGCGACCCCACAAATTGCAGCACACCAGGCCTCCCTGTCCATCACCAACTCCCGGAGTTCACTCAGACTCACGTCCATCGAGTCGGTGATGCCATCCAGCCATCTCATCCTCTGTCGTCCCCTTCTCCTCCTGCCCCCAATCCCTCCCAGCATCAGAGTCTTTTCCAATGAGTCAACTCTTCGCATGAGGTGGCCAAAGTTCTGGAGTTTCAGCTTTAGCATCATTTCTTCCAAAGAAATCCCAGGGCTGATCTCCTTCAGAATAGACTGGTTGGATCTCCTTACAGTCCAAGGGACTCTCAAGAGTCTTCTCCAACACCACAGTTCAAAAGCAGAAGGTGATAAATTTTTAAAAATTCTTGTCAAAATTAAAAACCGGCAATACCATGATACCTCTTCAAATCTAGGGAATCACATCTAAGCTATGAAGCTATGCTGCCTTATGAATGATTGTGTAAGGATTTAAATGTGTCTTGTAAGCAATGGGCAGTCATTTAAATAGTTTTAGCAATAAAATTATAAAATTTGCATTTAGAGGGATTATTCTTTTATAAGCATTGAGGCTGGATTAGAGAGGGAATGATGAGAGTGAAGATCTGGAGACTGGCTAGAAGTTGATCACAATAGTCCAAAGAAATGATGAGAAACCTGCAGTAAGACTAGAGAAGTAAGCAAGAGAATTGAGAGAAGGGGATGGTTTCAGAGACATTGAAGTGGTAGACTCAGCAGGCCTTGGAGACCAATGAGATACAGGGTGTGCAGGAGAGAGAGGATCTAGGAAGATTCCCAAGTTTCCAACCTACAACACTTTGAAGGATAGACCGTCCTGTTTAAGATTTTTTTTTAATACAAAAAGAAGAGCAGGTCAGTGAGGGGAGACACACTAAGTTCAGTTCAGACATGTTTTGATTTCAAGGACAGTCAAATGAGTACGATTTTAAAATACTGATTCTATCTTACCAAGCTTCTGAAAAAAAAAAAAAAGGAATATCTAATATATTCATGAAATTTGATATAGTTATTAAATATTCAAGACCCCCCCAAATTGCTACATGAAGTAAAAATTTTAGTAAGTATACAAAATAATCCCAGACATGGGTGTGTCATACTGTAAGCACTGTCACACTTCATTGTTAAGATGAATCAGAGAAACATTAATAAACTGTGAATTGTTTGGAAGGTTTTGGGGGACCTATTAGAAAGACTAAAACAATGATCACAAAGTGCTTTGAGATCCTCAAAAGAAAGATGCTCAGAAGAAGACATTATTAATGTTGGCAATAAAGATACAGAAAGAGATATTTTCAGTTACCCAGAAAAGCCTGTAGATAAAAGACAATGACTCAGTGACTCAGAAACAAATGCCTGATATTTCTGAATTTCTATGAGAGTAAATAGTAACAAATCAAGTACACCCTTTAAAAATACGAACATTTGGAGGGACAACAGCTTCCTAAGGACGGATATACTTTAACACAATATCCATCTCTGGACAATGAAATTCACATTCTCTCCTCACCCACCCCAATCAAAGGGAAAGAATCTCAACCTGACAATCTGCCCTTCAGTATCTGAGACCTGGGCTGAGGGCAGATCTAGTGACCTCCTCCTGAATAAAGAGGGGAAGGGGATTGGGCAGTAAATTCTGTCCTGGCGAACATCAGCTCGGCTGTAAATCGGAATCCTCTCTGTGCCCTCTTTATTATCACATTCACAGCATGAAGTTATGAGCTTCCTCACAGCTCCTGCTATAAAAATGTGATGGATGGTAGGGAAACCTCAGGGAGTTAATCTATTCTTCCATTAAATTTTACTTTAATTGGTCTGTGAGTCAATCAGAAACTCACTAGACAGTGAATTAAGAAAGAAAAGAATGAAATAGAAAAAGAGCTTTCTTTTGCAGTTACTATATTATAATGCAGGATTATTCTTCCATTGAAAGAAAAGGGAGACCATTGGTCCATACAAATAATCCCTAGCCCTGTAAAGAAAATGAGAGAAAAACAGGCAACCATGAATTCCATTCACTGGTGACATTAATACATATGACATTTACACACACTCACATGTATTCCACCAAGAAAAAGCAGGCTTCTCAGAACCCCCTTCACCACCAGGACCAGTAATTAGAATGAGAGAGAGAGAAAGAAAAAGAGAGAATAAACCTTCACTGCTGCCTCTGGGAAAATGAATACAAAGAAAAATAAGCTGTTAGGAATTCTATCATCAGAAACATAACTCTGTAGGTACAAAAGAAAGTAGATGCTAAAGACCAAGGATGGATCAGCTGAAATTTTCATGGGTTCAGTTAGTAAAATGTTTGTGCAGTATTTAAGGCCATAATGGGCTCTGATAAAGATTCTCAGAATCTAATAATGGCCTCTCTGGACTTCTTGTCTAATTAGTAGAATAAGAAGCGAGCCAGCTTGCTTGGAACTGAGCATTGCTTGAGATGAGGAAGAGGGAAGAACAGGAAAAGCTGAAAGAAAAATAAACCAGAGGGAAGCAGAAGAAAAACAAGAGCAGCCAGGGCTTTAAAAACTGCTCCTGAGCTGACAACTGAAGTTTACGTCTTGAAATATATGATAATAAGGTTTTATGGGAGTGAGCCCCAGGGACCCAAATGTCTCTCTGTAAACAACAGACTTGGGGGAAAAGCCAAGGTTTGAGTAATGTACTGTCTCTACTCACGATTAAAAAAAAAGGCAAAAAAGCAGTGAAGACAGGAAATAGCTCCCTTTATTCTAAGTGTAGAACCCTGAGTTGCAGCAAATGCCCTCTGAGGGCAAAGACAACTGACAACCAGTGTAGAAATACAGTTGTCCCACGTTAAGACAAGGAGTTTAAGCTTTAGCTGCCTCAAAAACCTGAGGTTGTAGAAGAACCTAGTAAAGTGCTGCCTGTCCACTCCTGACACATAGGCAATATATGTCCAGAGACTGGATGGTTTATGGTACAGTGTAGTTCCAGTGGAATTACTGGAGGAACATCAGCATGACCAAATTCTTGGAGTGTGTACTCTTTATCTCCAGTGCTGCAAAGGGTTAAGCCTGAACGTGCTGCCTGTTCCTGCTGGTCCACATTTCAGGCCAGGTTACCTAGAGGGATATTACCAGCTGAACTTCACGTGCAAAATGATGATTTCCTTTGGAGACCAGGGTCAGGTAAAGCTCACAGGCAGCCTTAAGCAACAGCTAAATGATCAGAGTCCCTGGTGTACTCTGAGACTAAATCAGGTGGCGTTTAAAATTCTTCATCCTCAAAGACAACAGCTCTCTCCTCTTTATATAAATGCAAGGCCATGAGACAGTGAAGTGCTATTTCTACAGGCATTAATTCCACCTTATATATTAAAAAGGTATTTGTGTGCCCTAATCACTCCAGGTCTAGAATCATAAGGGACCTTGTTTCTTAGTGGGAGGCTATAGTGTGAAAGGTTACTTAGTCATCACTAGCCTCTAGCAATGCTGGAACACCACACATGGGGCTCCTCAAACAGGAAGTCAAAGCCAGGCCTGACCCCTGGATGAACTCGGTGCATTTTCGGGCAAGAGGCCTGATGAATCTCCAGGGACAGTGCTGCTCTGTGCCTCTGTGTCTGTATGTATGTGTTTACTCCTTCGTGTACTGTGTGTGGAGGTGGGTGGTACTAAAAGGAAGGAGGGTGTGAAGGTTCTGGATAATTATGAAAATTAGATCTTTTACAGCAGGCTTCAAGCTCAATTTGGGTTGACAGCTCATGAACAGATCATCTGAAGTCTTAATAGGCCAATGCTGGTTCAATAGTTGTATGGGTAAATCATGCACATTTGTGCCACAGCTGACACAGAAAGCAGACCCACACGCCTCAGAGGGATCATGTGGATGAGTCTATATTTAACACCCTTTCTCTCTGGGGAAGGCTGAACAAAGCAAAACAAAACACATCTAAAATCTTGCCTGTAACTTTTGCTAGCCAAGGAAATATTTTAACATTCTTTTCACTATAAAATATCTTAGTAGTAGAAATTATACACGATTAATAAAGCAAATCTAAATATGTTTAATATTGATGTCTTTCCAAAGTATTTCTGAATCCAGCAGTAAGAGGTATTATCCTCTAAACTGCTTCTATTCAAAACCAACCCAGCTGGGTCAGGGTGGGAAATTTTTTTCTACTTTCCAGTTACCTGTCCCCTAAGCACGGACTCTCCTGCTTTTGGGACTCTGGTGGTAGCTTTGTGAAGTGATGTCAAGATATCCAGGCCCCTGACACATCCTGAATTCCCCAAGAATGTGTTTCCTGAATATTCCTGATAATGGACTTAGTACTACAAGCATCAATGAGGTTGGGTAAAGCAGCGTTTCCTGCTTAAAGGAGGAAAGAGCCCAACATTAGAAGCATTTTCTTCTTATTTTTCCCTGTGATTGCAGTAATTAGCTACTCACAGCTTTGCATGGGGGAAGGGATAAAGCAGGATCACTAACCAGCCTGGCATCTGGCTTCCAGCAGGGAGAGAGGCTCATCCACCTCACCCCTCAGGCTTCTTTAACTGAATTAGCCGTATTAAGTGCCCTGGTAGCCCAGGGAATGAACGTCGTCGATCAGTGCCTGGGAAGGCATGTTTGGAGGGTATAATTCTGCCGGAGGAGAATGGACTCCCCAGCACATGGGCCTAAACTGCAGAGTAACACAGCCCTAAATCTCCAGTTGCAGATTTACAGCCTCCATTCTCCTTCTTTACTGCAAATACAATCCGGCAGTAATGGTCTAACACAGCAACACCATCACCAACTGGCTGATGGCTCGCATAAAAGCAATGTCAACCAAAAACTATGAGTTTATAAAAGGGAACAAACCCTCAACAGTGACAAGAACATGAAACCCATTAACAATTTAAACACTTTCCATTTTTTATTTCCTACCTTGAAGCTATTATTGCTGATAGAAAGCTTCTCAGTAGAGTTAACCACTGCAAGGGAAGCCTAGGAAGCTAGCTTAACTCCTAAGACAAGAGGTTATATGGTTTGAACCATTTGATGGTGTGGTTTGAACCTTTGTTAATACGAATGCCACCTGGTAACCTGTAGCGCAAAAGAAAATTGCAGTTGTGATAGGATCTTCCCTAGTAGGCCTATCTAATTATTCTCAGGGATCACACTGGATAAATATGGTTGGGACTGGATTTCCTAGTCGGTTGAACATGCCAAGACTTGGGCCTGTACTGTAGAAGGAAGGATAGGATGTTTTGTGGAGGAACTTCTGTAAAAATCAAAGATCAAATCTTGGCTTTATGATATTTGATGTTTATATGAGGTTTTATTTCAGTGATAGCTCTAATCCCTTGAAGGGACATTGCCACCAGAATATTTCTACTCTGTGAATTGACTATACCTGGGCTGTAATGGAAAATGTAACTTGTCACACACTATTACCTTCCAGTCTTTAGGTAATCAGGTACAAAGATTATAACTAATTTGCCCAACTTAACTACAGGACTCTCCCATTAGAAAAATATTGCTATGGAATTCTCTGGGGAAAAATGCTTGAGTAAGCCATCTTCTCCCCTGCTCCTCCCAACCAGTGAAGATGAAGATAGGACCTTAAGGAGATACAGAAGCACATCACGAGGTGATTCACCCCAAAACAGAAGTTCTTTATTGGGTTCTTTAAATGGCAAACCCAGTGGCAAGAACAAAGTCATTTCTTTTGTAATTTTGAGTTCGTTAAGTGTGTAGTTTGGTAAACAATTCGTCTTTTAGAAATAGGATTACAGCTTTAAAAAGGAAAGAAACCTTGTTTTTGCAAATAAAAAAATGACTATGTTGAATATGGTCACATATATCCACACAAATAGTACCAATGAAGCTAAAGCTCTTGATTTACATATATTGTGCTGATTATTTGAGCAATTTAATATAAAATTTAATCTATACTAATGGGCCTGGGGGAAGTACAAATAAAACTGAAGAATAAATACTTATTTTGCAGTAAAATGAATACCATCAATATGTATAAAAACACCAGTTTCAGTGGTGCACAGAATATTATATTCTAAGACTATTCCCTTATTTTTGGCACTTTAGAAATGCATTGCCTCACAAAGGAATATCAACCTATCTACAGGCTCTCTTAACCTTGGCTAGTTTTAAGCAAGGGATCATTTCATACTGCTTTTGCTTTATGGACAAAGATATTGAACTGAGCAACACTGCACCTGTTGGTCTTAAGTGTCTCCTCCTCCAAAGAAAGAAAAAAGAAAAGAAAGAAAAGACACTGGGGAGAAGAAAAGTAAGAAAAGTAAGAGAAATTAAATAAAGGGCAAGAAACAAGAAACTTACAAAGTAAGATATTTTTCCCCCCAGTGGGCAAGGAAATCAAGCTATAGTAATTCTCGTTATAATAGTGTTAGAAAATGGTTAGCCTTAATGCCTGATAATGACTAGAGCTAATATGGTTCTGCTTTCAGTGTGGGTAATGCTTAGGAAGTAGCAGGATGCATGGTAGCTTTCTGGACCTATACAATCAACCCCAATGAAGCCTTTTCTCTAGCTTGAGTCATAACCATAAATACCACTCCATCCCCACATTCCAGTCACAAAGTCCTTCCTTCCTCCCATGCCCCTAAACAAAGGGGACAACAGTGTGTGCGGTGGGAACATCTTGAAATAAGATATCGCTCCCCAAATGGAAGGAAGTCACAGGGGAGATTGACGCCATAAAGGCAGTTCCATCCTATTGAAACGCCAGCAGATGGGGTCATAAACATTTCCTTCTCCCCATGCTAACAGCCACAGAGTCAGCTTCATCTTTATCTTTATCTTTATCTTCCTGTCAGGTCATAAATACCTCTCACTCAAGCCTCACACACAGCTGGGCCACGCTGGGCAAGTTTACTTCCCGTTAAGGGTTCTTTTCAGCAAACATTTAGAAGTAGGTGGGGTGGGCGGAAGAAAACTAAAAACTCTGCTGATGATACAGTGCAGTAAGGGAAACTTGGGAACCTCAGAGAAAGGTTTGATCAGACCAGGAGACAACCAAACTGCCTAGCAAAAAGCATGAAGATCCACTTAGATAAAGATACTTTCACAGGGAAAATGGCTCAAGTAATTAGCTAAAAATTATACTCATTACAAACAAACAGAAGAGCTGAATATGGTCAGTAGCTTTTGTTCTTGGTCCTAGAACCTCTAAAATGCTGCACGGGTTCTTTCCATGTGTTCATGCGTCTGGAACCCAGACCATAATCACACAGGAGGGCAACAGGAGATCTCTGGGAGTAGTAATTCAATGAAAAGTCCTTGCCTAGCTAGAAGTTGGAAAAAGAACGTACCCCTTTTACTTACAGAAGTTGGGCACATGGGGAAGGACTGATCTTCTGACTTCCTTGCATTCAAGCAGTCTTATGCTTGGGAAACAATCTGTCTGAGGGACTCTTAGCAGTTCCAAAATTGTAGAATATAAAATGGTAGAAACCTGGAAGAGAGTGGGTATCTTCTTCCTCAATTTGGCTGGAGCAATTGCCTCTCTTGAATTTCTGGGATATTTGTGCTTTTCAAAAGTGACTATCATCTTTATATAACGCAGCCCACAATCTGATTCTTAAAAAAATTACTATTTTTTAAATATATATATATATTTGCTGTTGTTTATTTATTTGTTTTGGCTATGCCGGGTCTTTGGTGCTGTGCGTGGCCCTTCTCTGGGTGCGGTAAGTGGGGGCTACTCTGGTTGTGGTGCGTGGGCTTCTCGTTGTGGTGGGCTCTCTTGTTGTGGAGTACAGGCTCTAGAGAGCTCAGGCTTCAGCAGTTGTGGCTCCCAAGCTCATGGGCCAGTAGTTGTGGCCCACAGGCTTAGCTGCTCTGCGGGATGTGGGCTCTTCCTGGACCAGGAATTGAACCCATGTCCCCTGCATTGGCAGATGGATTCTTAATCACTAGACCACTAGGGAAGTTCCACAGTCTGATTTTTAAAAAACATCATTTAAAAGAACATTTTCTGGTAAAACAGTAAAGTCTCTTTAAATAATAATGATAATGCCAGCCTGCGGTTGATTACAAAAAGATGTTTCTTGCTCAGACTGGAGTTGGGAAAAAGTATCTTCATTTATGCTTTGAGAGTGGCTGCTCTGTGTAATTTAGATACTATGTAACTTTGAAAGAGAGAAAAATGAAAATAGCACTAACAAGTTTTCTATAATGGTTATCACAAATGAGTTTGACTCCCAGCCCCAACATTTCACTAGCTGTGTAACCTTGGGAAACTTAACTTCTCTGTGCCTCAGTTTTCTCATCTGCAAAATGGGTACAATAACAGTCCCCTCCCCCTTTTAAACTGTTCACTGAAATCTAGTTTAAAATCACATTTTAAGTTATCTCATTTCTTATACATAGACTATCATAATTTTCCTATTTTATTCCATTTCAGAGTCATTTTCTTTCATTGTACCTAAATTATCTTCCTTCATATTCCCTTTCTCATTGGGATTTACAAAGATAAACTAAATTAACCTACGTAAATCACTTAGTACAGAACCTGGCACATTGTAGGGGCTATGTAAGTGTTACCTTGCATATGAAATAGAAGGCCTAGGTAATTTAGTCATCTGGATGGCATCCAAAGCAAAAGATATTGATTACATTCTTAAGAAGCTTCAATTAGGCTGAATATTAGGCCTCAGACTGGCATTCAAAGTTTTCCATAAATTTGGCTGATTTGCTTTACAGTTCTCTCTTTACACCTTCCCACAATTAAGTAACCCCAGTTAGACTGAACTACGTGGTGTTTCCTGAACACATCCAGCATTTTCCCACCCCTACATCTTGGCAGATGTAGCTCCCTCACTCTGCAGTTTGCTACTCCTATTTTTGCCTTCCCCTGTCTCTGTCTACTGAAACCACAGCATCACAGAGTTTCTCTCATTCAAGCACTAAGACTTTATTCTGTTTTCCTATCCATCTAAAGTCTGACTCAAATGCAGCTGCTTCCTGAATCAAGGAGTTTTAGAGCTGGAAGACCTTAGAGACCAAATGATCTAATTTTTTTAATTAGGGCCCGAAGAAGTTAAATGATTTGCCTAAACATCAAGTTACAGCTCAGACTACAGCTGGGGCTTCCTAAGTGTGCAGACATCTCTGAGAGCAAATCACAGAGCCTCTTGGTCCTCCTCATCACTCTGATCTTTTTTTTTTGGCCACACCACGTGCATGTGAGATTTTAGATCCCCAACCAGGGATCAAACCCACCACACACCCTGCACAAGACCACCAGGGAAGTCCTCTCATCACTCTGATCTTACCTTGCCTCGTATCCTTGGAGTTGTTACAGCACCTTAGCACTTATAACCTTTTGAACGGCAGTTATTTGGATATATGGATGGAGGAGCCTGGAAGGCTGCAGTCCAAGGGGTCGCTGAGGGTTGGACACGACTGATCGACTTCACTTTCACTTTTCACTTTCATGCATTGGAGAAGGAAATGGCAACCCACTCCAGTGTTCTTGCCTGGAGAATCCCAGGGACGGGGGAGCCTGGTGGGCTGCCGTCTATGGGGTCGCACAGAGTCGGACATGACTGAAGTGACTTAGCAGCAGCAGCAGCAGCAGCATCTCCCACTATGTCTCATTCACCTTTGACACCTCCATTTCTATCCCCAGAGGGCTTAGAACAGAGCCTATAACAAGGAGGTACTTAGTAAGTATTTGAAGTAATATATGAAAGAATGTTCACAAGAAAGGAGTTGAGCAGCCTTTTCATTCCATTGACTCAGATCTCTCATAGTGTCAAAGTTCTTGCTAATCCAACTATTTGAACTGAATCATCAATTCCAGGGCACAATAAAAAAATACTTCTATATTAGCAGAAAAGTTAGTGGAAATTAGGTGTCATTATATCTTACACATAAGCACTAATTCACTTGCTTTACAAAAATTTCTGAGCATTCATGTGTATTTCATTATTAGTTATGCACAGGAGATCTTGGGCTGATAATTTATGGAATAAGTAGGAGACCAAACTCTGCCTTCTGATTGGTTGCCATCCCTTGGGGAAAACTACATATGACACAACTAGAGATGTATTAACTGAGGACCTTGAAAGCACACACATGATAATTAAGGCAATGACACAACAAAGAAGTATAGAGAGGCCAGGGAGTAGTAGTCATTAGAGGAAGCTGTTGATATCAGGTACCATGTCTTATGTTGTCTACTTTATGGTCCTCCAATTTGCAAACTAAGCCCAACACTTCTGATTTCTCGTTGTCACTCATTTGTTTTTTACTCAGTGATTTAACAGTAATCTTCCTCTCCTTCCCTATGAAAGTTTTGGTTGCTGATCAAGGTTTGATACCATTACATGTGTACTTTTCCAGCTGGGAACAATAGCAGTAACAATATGTGAACCATTTAAAAAATTTCAATGTGCTTTTATATGTCTCTTTCCATCCTTTTTTTCCAGCAAACTTAGGAGGGGAGTGTCAAGTGCAAACTATATGCCATAGATGTGTATATGATGCATAGCAGCTACATATCTATTTTGCAACATTATTCTACTTTATTTCTGGAATTTCTTTTCATGAATTTTCCTAAAGGAAGAAAGGCATATCTCTATTATAATATCCTACTTAATTTCTTAATCACACTAATCACAATACATAATTACTTTATTTATTGGTTTAGTTCTTTATTACTAGTCTCTCCAATAGAAAGCAAAACCCCATAAGGACAGGAACCTCATCCATCCTGTTCTTTCACTGTAAGCACTTGACAAGAAATTGCTGAATAAATAAACAAATGAATGGCCAACAATATTCTTTCTAAGACAAATAGGTCATAATGATAAAAGAGGCTAATCAACAGACCTCCTAGTGAAGGACTGATTAGCTGTATTTTTATCCATTTATCTTCCTTGAGGGATGATGATCTACAGAAAAACAAACAGTTCTCTTAGTTTTTAGGTTTGCCAATCCTCCACCAAATAATTATTGAATGTTTTCTCAGTTTGCATGTGTGCGCATGCTCACATGCTTGTCTGACTCTTTGTGACCCCATGGACTGTAGCCTGGCAGGTTCCTGGTCCATGGGATTTCCCAGGGAAGAATACTGGACCTCCTCCAGGGTATCTTCCCGACCTAGGGGTTGAACCCCTGTCTCCTGCTTGCAGGCAGATTGTTTACCACTGCGCCACCTGGGATGCTCTTTCTCCGTATAGGGTACTGCATTAAGAACTGTAGGCAATAAGAAGTTTAAGATATGACTCTTGTCTCCAAGGATCCCATGTGATTACACCAATATGACAGTAATATAAGATAATAAAGACAATTTCGAAGTAAGGGGCGCAGTCAACATTTGTTCTCAGAGAAGAAACTGCCTTAGAGTGGTGTGGTCAGGAGGAGCTGCCTAGGGTGAGGGAGGATTTTGAGTTGAGTTTCCGTCAATGCAAAGGACTCACTAGAAGGCCTTTAAAATAAAATCCTTAACTTCAATATGCCTCAATATACCCCACATTAGAAATACTTTGAGATCCTCCAACAGACAGTAGCTTGTCAATGCAAAACAGTTCTAGTAGACTGTTGGGCTGGCCCCATAGCAGGTTTTCAATGGCTTTATGCATGTTTAATCACTCTTACTTGGTGTAGTTCTCTCAGCTTCAGTCCCATTAGAATTTAAAAGGTCAAGTTTCAGAAGCCTAAAAAAGTGATTTAGAATAGAAATGCCAACTTAACCTTAACCACAGCTAAACTAATGCTATAAAAGTATTGAAAATTGTACCTCATATAAAATATATGAGTGAAACAAGAATATTAAAACTTTTTTATTCTTTCCTGAGGCTATATTATAAAAACAGAATTTTAGTAAAATTAAAAAAGAACACACAATTTGAATTTCACTAAAAATTATGGCTCACTGGTAAATGTTGACACATATTGCTTATCTGGGAGAGCACGGAGGCCCCATAAGTGAGTGAGAAAGGAGACTAGGTAGACCTAACAGCTCGGAAAGGGAGCGATCTTTTGAAAATGACATAGATTTGTTATAGCTCTGAAGGGTAAGACAGGACCTGAGGAGCATTTTCTACAGCTTGCCAATTGGAGCTCTTACTTTTTACCAGAAGCCTCCCTATCCAGAGCCTTTTGCCTGTACTCTGGCTTCCATTTAAATATCTCTTGCCTTTTCTCACCAAAGCATTCCTTTATTACAATTTTGTAATATGCTATATATTAAAACAACTCCAAACTGTTAAATCTACCATGGTTTGAAAGATGATGTTATTTTTTTTCCTGCCCCAGAAAGAAATGATTTTTTTAAACTGACCCCTTTCACTAACAGAAAAACCACAAATTAGCCAAAATAAGTGATTCTCTCCTTAAAAAAAAAAAAAGATTTTGTGGTATCATTATTTAAAATCACAATTCTCTTTTTATAATCATCTCTGTGATATAAGTTCATCTATCAGGAATTATAGTTCTATTTCTGATATTTCCACACCTGCAGATATACAGGAGATTAAAAAGTGGATGAAGAAATGTCATCATAAAGCAAGCAAAGTCCTGAGGGAGATGGCCTGGGCGACAAGTGACTTAGTATAAACGGAAGGTGCCAAATAGTAATAAAAACAAAATGGGAAATAATGAAAATAATATAACTGTATTAAAAATATATTTGGACCAGCTCCTCTGTGCTGGCATTTTGTAATATTAACTGTTTAAACCTGCTTAAAATGAGAGCTTTGAGTTCTCAAAATCCTTTAATTTGGTTAAACATCCGCTACCCTGAAAGGGCTCCACAGAATCCCATAAAACATTATTTATCTGTGCGCGTTAACTGCACGATACTGTAATTTCCAGAATAAATGCTGGGTGTAAATTGTTGTTTATGTTGGATCCTGACTGTCTTTACGAGAAACAAAGTGAAAACGGAATCTTCACAGCTTTATTTCTTCCGTTAAAGTCTATTCTGCAGCAGGAAACATGCCTAGTGGAGTTTCTTAATGAACACTTATAAAGCCTGTTGGTTAAAACCAAGTATACAGAATCACCTCCAAATGTATACCCTCTTTTATTCCACATTCTTTTCATTTAAATCAAGTTAAATTAAAGCAAAAATAGTACCATTCACATTGTTATAGTTAAGGGTCTCTCAGCATTTTTATGCAAAGCCTGTAGTCACAAGTTTATAACTTGGAAGGGACAAGGAGAAAATTGGGGAACCCCCCCAAAATTTTAATATAGAGGAGCTTGGCATGGAAATGAAGTTTTACTTATGTTTAAAGACTTTTAAAGGTCCATCTTGGTCAAAAGATAAAGACATTTTAGCAATTTAAGACATTTGGTTGGAATTTTCTTGTTGTTGTCTTTTTTTAAGCTTTCAAAGATATTCCAGCTAATTGATTAAAACATTAAATCATCTATGTGCTTGTATTTTCTAAAGAATTTAAATATTAGAAATTCCATTGTACCATCTTCCCACTTTCTGCCACACACACAAAAAGCACAAATAGTCTTCCCCCAACCCTCACATTTTTTTTTTTGTTGCAAATGCAAGAAAAGGGAAAGTTAGGGTTTCAAAGTCAAATAGGGTAGGACTATGTAAAATTTCAAGATTCTGTTTTTAATTCTTTCCCTAAACACTTGATAATTTTTTTCTTCCAAAACACCATTGCTAAATTTTAAACAAGAGCACACATTCCTTCTTCACTGCATTCATAAAGCGTTCATTTACCATTTTCTCTGCAAAAAAATAACTGCACAGATCTTAAGCCCAAGAATTTACTGTGCCTGTGCAGCAGCTGCTCTTACCTGATAAAATTGTGATGATTCTTTCTCAGCGATTATGACTTATCAGGTCAGTGACCAACAAACTATAAAATAGATTCTAACAGCCCCCAAAGGGTTGGTACAGACTCTAGAGTAAATAATGTATGTAAGAGAGGATCGAAGAAAGAAAGGGAGAGAGAAAGAGGGAGAGAGAGAGAGAAACAAAAAGAACAACACACTTATGAGTGACCCAGTTGGTTTGTTTCGATGATATAGGACAGGAAGACAGGATCCTTGATTTTAATCCTGGTTTTCTCACTCAGGAGCATTTCTTGAGACCAAGAGTCAGATAAGAAGGCAGCACTGTTTTCAGCAAGAGCAGAGGCCCCACAGCGACTCTATAGGTATATGCTGTCTTGCCCTGGGTTTGATATAAGCCATAAATTAAGTTGTTACTTTGCATGTATTTATACTTGTGTCTTCCCTGGTGGCTCAGATGGTAAAGCGTTTGCCTGCAAGGTGGGAGACCCAGGTTCAATCCCCGGGTTGGGAAGATCCCCTGGAGAAGCAAATGGCAACCCACTCCAGTACTCTTGCCTGGAAAATTCCATGGACTGAGGAGCCTGGTAGGCTATAGTCCATGGGGTTGCAAAGAGTTGGACACGACTGAGTGACTTCACTTTCACTTTCATACTTGTATCTGAAAAGATACCCACTGACTCCTTGGAAAATCTACCAATCCTTATCAGATCAGATCAGATCAGATCAGTCGCTCAGTCGTGTCCAACTCTTTGCGACCCCATGAATCGCAGCACACCAGGCCTCCCTGTCCATCACCAACTCCCGGAGTTCACTCAGACTCACGTCCATCGAGTCAGTGATGCCATCCAGCCATCTCATCCTCTGTCGTCCCCTTCTCCTCCTGCCCCCAATCCCTCCCAGCATCAGAGTCTTTTCCAATGAGTCAACTCTTCGCATGAGGTGGCCAAAGTACTGGAGTTTCAGCTTTAGCATCATTCCTTCCAAAGAAATCCCAGGGCTGATCTCCTTCAGAATGGACTAGTTGGATCTTCTTGCAGTCCAAGGGACTCTCTAGAGTCTTCTCCAATACCACAGCTCAAAAGCATCAATTCTTCGGTGCTCAGCCTTCTTCACAGTCCAATTCTCACATCCATACATGACCACTGGAAAAACCATTGCCTTGACTAGACGAACTTTTGTTGGCAAAGTAATGTCTCTGCTTTTGAATATGCTATCTAGGTTGGTCATAACTTTCCTTCCAAGGAGTAAGCGTCTTCTAATTTCATGGCTGCAGTCACCATCTGCAGTGATTTTGGAGCCCAGAAAAATAAAGTCTGACACTGTTTCCACTGTTCCCCATCTATTTCCCATGAAGTGGTGGGACCGGATGCCATGATCTTCATTTTCTGAATGTTGAGCTTTAAGCCAACTTTTTCACTCTCCTCTTTCACTTTCATCAAGAGGCTTTTGAGTTCCTCTTCACTTTCTGCCATAAGGGTGGTGTCATCTGCATATCTGAGGTTATTGATATTTCTCCCAGCAATCTTGATTCCAGCTTGTGTTTCTTCCAGTCCAGCATTTCTCATGATGTACTCTGCATATAAGTTAAATAAACAGGGTGACAATATACAGCCTTGACAAACTCCTTTTCCTATTTGGAACCAGTCTGTTGTTCCATGTCCAGTTCTAACTGTTGCTTCCTGACCTGCATACAAATTTCTCAAGAGGCAGATCAGGTGGTCTGGTATTCCCATCTCTTGAAGAATTTTCCACAGTTTATTGTGATCCACACAGTCAAAGGCTTTGACATAGTCAATAAAGCAGAAATAGATGTTTTTCTGGAACTCTCTTGCTTTTTCCATGATCCAGCGGATGTTGGCAATTTGATCTCTGGTTCCTCTGCCTTTTCTAAAACCAGCTTGAACATCAGGAAGTTCATGGTTCACATATTGCTGAAGCCTAGCTTGGAGAATTTTGAGCATTACTTTACTAGCGTGTGAGATGAGTGCAATTGTGCAGTAGTTTCAGCATTCTTTGTCATTGACTTTCTTTGGGATTGGAATGAAAACTGACCTTTTCCAGTCCTGTGGCCACTGCTGAGTTTTCCAAATTTGCTGGCATATTGAGTGCAGCACTTTCACAGCATCATCTTTCAGGATTTGGAATAGCTCAACTAGAATTCCATCACCTCCACTAGCTTTGTTCGTAGTGATGCTTTCTAAGGCCCACTTGACTTCACATTCCAGGATGTCTGGCTCTAGGTCAGTGATCACACCATTGTGATTATCTGGATCGTGAAGATCTTTTTTGTACAGTTCTTCTGTGTATTCTTGCCATCTCTTCTTAATATCTTCTGCTTCTGTTAGGTCCATACCATTTCTGTCCTTTATCGAGCTCATCTTTGCATGAAATGTTCCTTTGGTATCTCTGATTTTCTTATAATGAACTCTAATAGAAGGAATGGGTCTTCCCTGGTGGCTCAGCGGTAAAAAATCTGCCTGCAAGCAGAAGACCCGGGTTTGATCTCTGGGATGGAAAGATCTCCTGGAGAAGGAAATGGCAACCTACTCCAGTATTCTTGCCTGGGAGGTCCCATGGACAGAGGAGCCTGGTGAGCCACAGTCCATGGGATCTCAAAGAGTCAGACATGACTCAGCGACTAAAAAATAACAACAACAAGAGAAGGAATACAAGGATGGACCGTTACCATTTTTGTGTCTTGTTCTAGTTAAGGCCTTAGTGAATAGAAGAACTGCTATCTAAGTAAGTTTACATTGGATTTAAAGGAAGTCAAGGAAACTTCATCATAGAAATTAGAGTATCATGATAAAAATGACCAAAGGTCTAAGACAGTACGTGTGTGCACAGGTACACATCTGTGTGTATACAGATTCAGCCACTTAAAACCACAGCCAATATGAGGGAGGAACTTTGATCTACATCCTGTACTTAAGTCAAGTTTTCCTAATTGCATTGGCTTTCCTGGAGATCTCTGCTGTTTTATCACTAGAGTAGATGGTAGAGGAATTCTCGCTGGTTTAATGGCATGGTTCAGTTCAGTTCAGTTCAGTCACTGAGTCGTGTCTGACTCTTTGAGACCCTATGAACCACAGCACGCCAGGCTTCAAGAGTTGTATTTGCCTTTCAGATATTGAAAACTGGATACGAATTGTTGTTTAGGCTTTAAGACCACAGATTGAATAGCATCATTCTGGGCCCCAGTGGGGACACATCACTGTGGTCATTCCTCACTTAACTGCAACTTGAAGTAAGCACAGTAAGTTTCAGGTTCTGAGTTGTCCTAACTATCACTAAAGGGAAGGTTCTGAATCTTTACCTCACTGGAGATTTACAAGGTCAGAGAAGAAAGAGAAAGGCTTGAGGCTGAGGCATAGATGAAATGGTTCCTGCAAGTCCAATGGGACTCTAATGAGTCTAAGCCTAGAAACTTTGAGGATTGTACTATTTTTTCTGGGACAGAACTTGGTCTTTAAGCTGTGACAAGGCCAAGAATGAAAGAGTGTGGGGAGGGAGAGGGAGAAAAGAAAGATAAATGTAAGAACTAAGATGGTTTTCCAGAGATGAGGGTGGGATGTTTGCCAAACAACCAACACTATTCTTGACTCAAGACAGTGCTAGCAATTTTATGAGCAATGGCTTCATTTCCCTCTAAAATTACACAAGTGGCATTTCTTGGTGTGATTTTATAGAGATCATATTATAGTTGTTTTCTCTAAGGGGACCCAAATTAAGGATGGGTTCGGATGACTTCAGGAGACTTCTCTTAGGCTTAGGTGCTGGACTCATCCCTCCCTACCTAACAGGGACCCCCTGTGTTCTGTCATAAGTCCTCTTCTTCTAAATTACTGTGGAAGAGACCGGGGTCAATGCTGCCTCACAACTTCCCTAGTTCTCTATGAGAGATCAAGAGATACGCTGGCTGCCACCAAAGGGAGGCAAAGAAGCCAAGTTCAGATAAACTTTTGATAAAGTGCCATAGCAAACCCCTCATCAGAAGGTAGGAAAGGTCACACAGTAAAAAAAAAATAATAAGAAAATATAACTGCTTTCTTATGAGGAAAATATTATGAGTTCTTCCCCTTTTTCAGCTTTTATGGAAGGAGATTCTGCCAGTTCCTTCAGAAAAAAATAAGAAAAAGTAGTTTTAAAATGAGATTATGCACCTTCAGGGTGCCATTAGGAAGTTTTACTGTACTGAGATGACATGAAAGCTCTGGAATTAATATCCCTGAGATGCTTCAAACCTGCAATAGCAATTATTGTACTACGTGTCCCTGGATAAATAATAGGGCCATTCAACTAATTAGCTTCAATGATTTCAGCTCCCTGTAAATTCTCTCTCACTCGGCTATAAAAATAACACTAGGAAAACTTTTGGTAAGAGAAACTTCTTTCAGGAAATGTTTTCTTTTCTTTTTTTTCTTCCTTCAGTTCATGACGCACATTGTATAAAGTAACTTTCATCCCTAATCTCAAAACTAGAATCGAATATACAACATTTGTATAGTATTAATTGCCATTTGCTGCTACTGAAATACTGATTTAACTCTCTAATTTATGTGTCCCATGTAATATACAAACATTCTGAGAAATTTAAACCAGTTTCTTGATACACAGAATAAGCAGTCATGTAACCATGAACAGAGTTTAAACCCTAAGTGCACACGTACATATATGTGTGACTAAAGATAAAAGCATGAAACATTTATATCCACATTTCATTGTATTATCACTTTTACTACAGAGAATTTGACAACATGTTAGCTTTGTGATAATGCTCATGGAACATTAATTCATTTTTTCATATTTACTAAGTGCCCACTAGATGTAAGACATGAAGTTTCTCGCGCACACTTCCTTGGAAGAAAAGTAGATTTACTTAAACTCAGTATTATACCTTCTTAAAGTGACAAGAGTTCCCCTATACTTCTATCCACTAGAAACACCAGTAAATTCCATAAATTCAAAACAGTAAGGATGTAAACTTCAATAATGGAAGCAAATATAATTCTAACATTATCAGTAATAATCTGAAAAATCTATGATATCACCCCAAGAGGTCTGAATTTCTTAAAGCTTCAGGTTTGGTTTGCTTTTGCTTGTTCCTTTGGGTAAACAGTTAAGATTTCTTCTTTCCCTTTCATGGAAATTTCTATACACACTGAAATGAACCAGAAGCTCCTCCCTGGGATGCGCTGGTACTCCCCCCTTCAAATGCTGTACGTCATCATAGCAGAGGGACCTAATAAGAGGCAGATGATTATAAGCTTTGTCTTTGGTGAAGAAATGAAGAGGGAAAAAGTCTGAAACTTCTGTTTGGGCTTATCTTGTTTTTAATTAACAAAATATAATTAAAATTAAAGCCAGACAAAATGACTGGATCTTAAATCAGAATTATGTCTAACAGTAGAGACTGCAGTCGTCTGTTAGTACTCATTAGAGGTGACCTACACTACTTTCTGGGTCTCCCATTTTGCTCCACTATGTATAGGCAGGTTCTTTTTAGTTTCTTAGCTATATAAAAAAGGGTTTTTTTCTTCTTTCTGTATCAAGTCTTACTAAATCATATATATATAAAGACAGATGTACTGAACATTAGGATGAAGAATACAGTAATAGATGAAAAAGTCATGACTATTTCTGAAGCACCATGTATTATTAAATTCAAAACAATTCCCCTAAAATGGATAATTATGTAATCTGGCAGAAACTAACCTTCCAGTCAAAAAGCTGGATACTAAAATTTTCCCTAATGTAACCAAAATGTGGTCAGAGATTATAGTTTTTATTTTACAACTATTCCATGTTATTCAAACATTCCAGTCCCTGTTTCTCAAAATATACACCCTAAGAGCTACCTGAGAGGTTTGTGATATCAACCCCCATAATTTTTCCTTTGAAGAGATCTTCAGCCTCAGCTTAAGGCTGAGAAATGCAGTCAGTTCACTCTAGGAGAGTATAAGTCATAACGTTTGTTTTGGAAACCTATTTTACCCTATATTTCTCAATGAAATAAACTGTATAAATGAAATAAAACTGACAACACAATATTTACTAAATTGCTACTGTCTGCTCTCAGTTTAACACCCTGACTACCACTAGTTTCCCTTGTTGAGTTTAGTAGGCAAAAGAGCAAATGAAAAAAGTCTTCAGCAAAGAATGTATTTTTAAATCAACATAAATAAGATTATAAAATAGACTTAGCATAGTTTCCCCCTTACTTGTTGCTCCTATACATTTGTCACTTTCTTCATACCCATGTATATTCTTCCATTTACCAGACTTTGTGTGTGTGTATGTGTGTGTTAGGAATTCACACATGGACCTAGGGCAATAAAGTTCAGAGAGTAGAGGAAGAGAGAAATATTCAAATAAATCAGTCTCATTTAAACAATGGTCTGATATTACATGATGAAATTAAAATAAAACTATAAAAATTAACTTTCAGAGTTGAAAATGACTATCAATGAGAACTGAATATTTAAAGATGAAAACACAGCAAAAAACCAAAAATTTAAGTATCATGTTTATACATAAAAGGAAATAAAAATATTTTAAGGTCCCATGACAGTGTATTTTTCTTTCAGTCTGTGGTATTACACAGTCATACATTTTTGCACTGGAGATGCAGGCCACTAGACCTCCATCAGCATACCAGGGCTCCTGCTTCTCAGGAGAGCTGTAAGGCAGTGCTCTCAAAACCTCATGAAGAGAAACTCCCCTGTACAATTTGGAGACACTTTGATTCATGGAAAAGCAGGACTGATCTACTCTTCAGTGCTCAGAAAG
This sequence comes from Bos taurus, assembly GCF_002263795.3. Lineage (NCBI taxonomy): Eukaryota > Metazoa > Chordata > Mammalia > Artiodactyla > Bovidae > Bos > Bos taurus. The sequence continues at coordinate 38,251,297 of NC_037346.1, read as the reverse complement.
TCTTCTAAAGGACAATGCCTATGATACAAGGAAAGGAGGGTAAAAATGCGGCAGGAGACTCTGAGGGCTCCTTCAGCAATTGGAGGTGGGGAAGGAAGGAGCCAAGCTATAAATAAAAAATATTTCTAGAAATGGTATGTGGTTGATGCATTATTAATGATTGTGAAATATATCTCAATATGGAAAGGAGAGTGGCCACATCTCAAGATGGAATAGCGCCAATATCACAAGACACTTGGTCCAAACACTGCCGGGACTCTTGTGAGTTTAGAAGGATTCAAAATACCCCCTAAAGCCAAAGAGTTTTATTAAGTGTTCATAAGTCTACTTGATAAGCACAGGGATGATAGCAAATAATTGATATGCAATAAAGGGATGAAAAAACAGAATGTTATTTTGACAGTCTCAATTTTTTAAAGCTACCAACAACTATATGAAAATCTAGCATACTGCAGCTTTTAAAATATTTTATTATATTTTAAAACCTCTGTCTTAAAACATTTTAAAATAAGTCTCATTGCTTTCTCAGTTTGGAAAGTATTGTAGCTTGTTGCAGGTCCTATAACTCAAAATTCCTGATTTAGCATTCCATTTTGACCACTAGCTATACTCTCTGTTAACACATCCTGGGGCTCAAAAATGTTTGCCTTTTCATATTTGCAGCATCTAGCCATTTGTTTTTACAAACACAAATCTTATATGTAGAGTTATGTAAGAGGTTACTATAATTATAGCAATAATGCAGATATGGGTAAAGATGACCAAAACAGATAACAGATGGTCACAAACTTAAGATTTATAACTTCAAAAGGTGGTTTCATTTAGAGGGACATATTTGTGGCATATCCATGGACATTCATAAAATTTGTTGGTAAGTCATGAGGGAGAGAGAAGAATAGTAGGTTAATATACTCTTTTCTTTGCTTTTTCTTTTTTCTATCTAGATGGGAGATTTAGTCCTGCTGCCTGAATTTGAGGGTCTCTCACACTGCTCATCTGAACAATCAATTTTTACTGCTGTAGAAGATAATAATGGTAATAACGCTATAGAAAAAAACTATCATGACCCATAACTGTAACTTATTACAGTCTTTTTAAAAATAACTGTAGAGCATGGTGCTTCTTCATTTCTTGAAGCAGAAAAGGAGCTGACAGTTGGAGCCTCTGAGGCTGTCTATGTATCTCCTGAATGCCTGCAAGAGGCTGATGTGCTCACAAAGGAAGGGCTACTTTGGGTGTGGGCCACGTGGATGAGAAAAGTGACCCAACACTAGAAATTTGCTGAAGATAGTCACCTTCTGGCCAGCCTGTCCTCTTGCACCAAGTGCCAGCAAAAACTCCGTCAGAGTAACATGCTAGTGCTTTATCATCCCACATGAGGAAAGCTGGGATTCGTGGCCAGTTACAGTGATGCTCTAATGCAGTAAATCATCGGTATTCCCACCAGGACTATCTTCTATGGTGCTTTTGATATTGAAGTTTCAAAGATCTCTGTTCACCTGAGTAAAAACCATAAACAAAATCTCCTATAAAGCCCAATATCTTCTTCTATTGCATTTATCAGAGAGGATACAAAATATGAAGCTTTATTTCATCCTAGTGCACTGATATTCACATGCTCAACAAGAACTCACCTGGTCTCTATATTATGTGAAAGAACTGCCCATGTAAAACAAATTATATTCCAGACACTTTCAAATGAAGTGGATTCACCAAGCACACCATTTATCTTCAGATCTGGAAGCCTTCCTTAAAGCATGACTTTGCAACAAAGGAGGTTTAATGCCACTCCACTCTGTAATGCACTGCATACTAACAAGATTTATATACATTACTGGTGCAGTTAAGAAAACTTGAATGACTTGCAGTTTCTCTAGATGAGATTAAAAAAAGTCTTAAAAAGGGTGTACAGCATACAAATGAAACCAGATTACATTAGAAGTTGTTTAAAAGTACAAGCATAATACTGCCTGTGTACTAGCCAGGGAACACACAGCAAAGATTTGTTTCACTTTTCTTAGACAACCATTCTACAGTCATTGAACATAAACAACCATAAAGTTACAGCTGCTTTTAAAATGTCACTTAGGGACAAACTGTATAGATGGGAAATTAGATAGTATTGAATGATTTCAGAAAAGGACTAGCCCTATACTCTGAATTGCCAGCTCTGCATTCATGAGAAATATAAACTATTCCTCATCACTAACCATATGTTTTCTCACAGAATACATACATCTACAATGTGATTCAAATGATTTCTCAGAGTAAGAAAGATTAACGAACACTTTCCGAAATATTCTTAAAATTGAATCTAGTTATCTAGTATGAAAATTGAGAAAAATGAAGTAGGTGAAGTTTGGGAGATAATTAAAATTTTAGGCAGATGCTTGGATGTCCATAATTTTTTTAGATGGGAGATTTTACAGAGCATGCTACAAAAATGACTCAAAGCTAGGGTTTCAGTTAAATACGCTAAGACAAGGCAATATACTTTTAGTAGGCTGAATAAAATGTAGAATAACCTGCATTAAAAGAGCACATAACAATGTCAAATCTTTAAGCTTCCATCCAGAGGATTTGCAATAAAATGAAATCATTAGGCAAAGAGTGGTCACTGCTATGATGAGAAGAAAAAAAAACTCAAAAGTCTAATATCTGTTATTATATTAGAATAGTCCACTTTCTTCTCTATATAATAACATTGGGCATTAAAGAGCCATTATGCATACCTTATTATTATTTATGAAATTACAAGTATACACAGCGTCTGATAACTCATCTTTCTATATTAAGTAGGAACATACATTGTTTTTTAAAATGTCTGTCTTTTACAATGTGCTAGGTAACAGTTTTCCGTAGCATAATCATGAATGCTTTATATAATGTCTTTTATAAGAAGTTATTAAGGATTATGACTATAGCAACATAAACCTAATATAAATATGAATAAAGCATTTAGGAATTGGTATTTTCACTTAGACCGCTACCTATATAATTTGTAGCAATATAATTACCATAGGAGAAGACATACTACATTTACAGAAAAAAGTCATTTCCATGAATGTTAGTAAAAATCCTATAACGTAGGCTTTTTTTTTTTTTAGCAATTTCACAAAACCCATGCCTTTAAAAACATGAGAAGAATCCAGAATGCCACCTACAGTATTCCTGACAGCAAAAAAAAAAAAAAAAAAAAAAAACCAGCCTTATTTGAAAAGCCAGGTGCATGTAAATTTCCAAACTACAAGTAGGTGGCAGTGGAGACTTGTCTGGATGATTTTTCTCAGTTGGAAATGTAAAAGGAGGGAAAAAAATCCTCTTTGAAAACAAGTTACAAACATACTAAAATAAATAATGTCTTGAAATGTAACTTCCCATAGCAGATCACTATTAAGAGCTAATAAAATATTTGTCTTTATTATCCTACCAAAATCCTACCAATCCCTTAATGAAGACATTCATAGCACAGAGAATGAGCAGCACAGAAGATGAAATTAGGAAAAAGTGGAAAGAGAGAGGGTTGGAAAATTGTTTTCCCACATATCTCAGAGTAAGAATTAGGAATTTTATATGGACAAAAGACTGCATTGGCAGCATGAAATATATAAACTTAAAACTAGTAAGTTAGCAACTTAAGAAGCCATTAAGAAATCTCTGTTTGAATGTAAATTTAAGGGGAAGGTGAATGAGTTCATTAGGCTCTGGTCTTTAATGAAGAATATCAATTGAGTCCATCAAAAAACTGTTTACAACAAGAAGCTATTAAACAATGTAGACATATTTAAAGTGTGCTCAACTCTAAATAAACATAAGAAACATTAGAATAAAACCACCTGAATTGCCTTTCAAGGTTAATGAGTAGGCATTTAGATTCATTCTGTTCCCAGGTATACCTGCAAAGATAAGCAGGGTCATTAAATTGTATTATCAATTCAATCTAATTGATTTGACTTGTGGAGATCATATTAGAAACTAGAGAAATGCCCAAGAATAAACTCTGGAGATGTGTGTGTGTGTGTGAATATAAATGGAAAGAAACAGGTAAATGGATTGTTAGATGAAAAAAGAAACTTGATGTTATTCATATTAGAATCACCATGTGAAAAGAAAGAAAAGTAAGCTTCCAGATCAAAGCTTTTTCACACCATGGTTATTTCAAATCAGCTTTTCTCTTTGCCTTAATTGGTTAACCACGCAGTTAACAACAAAGGCAACCAAGAAGTCAACAGATGCGAGAAACCTGGTGAAAACAAATGTCACATTCTCAATACTACTGTTCCTCCTGCCTGGAACATTCTTCTTCTATTCAACTTTTAGGATTCAATTCAAAACCCACCTACTCCAAAATGCCTTTCAGAATCCCCCATGTGGAATTAATCTCTCCCACTCCTACAGTATCTCTTTAAACTTCTATTATAGTAATGATCACATTCCAATATTAGAGCTAATTTCATTTGTGTTTGGGTCTGGATGACCCTCAAGTTTGCAAGTCTCAGGAGGGCAGGGGTCATTCCTTGATAATTTCTGAAAAAGTTTTGGTGCCATGCTCTTCAAGGAGAGAATGCTTCATGTGTGTTTATCTGAAGTAATGGAAAGGATTACTTAAAACCATCTCGTAAAATATGACCTGTTTCATAGCTGCAAATAGTGAGAATTCTGTGTTCTGACCAAGAGAAGGGTGCCTGCTCTGAATAGATTCTTACAAAGCTGAAGAAGAAATATGGCGCCAAGCTGTACCCTCTCCTTATATACTAAGCAGTTACAGGAAGTGCAGGCGTGAGAATCATTAGTGTACTGGCCTCATAGCAACAGTAGGGGTCGCTTTACAGCGGAGGCTCCCAACGGAGGAGCCTCAGACTGTGACGGGAAGAGCCTGCAGAAAACCTTGTCATTGTTTTGGTAACCTTTTAAATGAAAGCAGCAGGGGGCGTTAGTCAGTTCTTGCAGCAGCGATCAGAGGCCTGGTGTTGAGGGTAGGGGGGGTGGGTGGGGAGATGTGAAAACTAAAAGGATGGCCAGTCTGAACCCAGAATTCTCAGATTAAGAGAGAAAGTTCTGAATTAATAGGGTTTGTTACTTAGATTTCCATCATCAAAAGATGTTTGGTGTGGTCCTTCTCTACCCTCTTCTGTTCTTCCCTCCCTTCTGACATTAGAGGTTGCTTTTGTTTTATGGTAGGTGGGTGGGGGACCTCACACACAATGAAAGAATATTGGAAAAGTTCTGTAAAAACTCCCACGAGACTGCAAAATATCTGGAAGTCATTCTTCCTCTCAATACGGTGTTGGATCAATTTCATTCTTCTCCAGATAGTGAGTGTAAAAAACTCAGTGCCAAGTTATGTAAGTACAACGAAATTTCAGTAAGGCTTTATTGCTCTCTGCCAAAGATCTGCAACTTCTAATTTCCTGAAATGCTGAACATACTAAGACATTAATGTTGCAAATAAGTAAAAATACTAGGAGTGGGGCTGCAGATGCAGAAGGCAGAGGGTCTAGCTGGGGTGTCAGAGCCTCTCATGCTGGAAGGTCAAAAAGAACCCTTCACCTGCGGGACCAGCCCTCAATCAGTAGGTTAGAAAATCATATTTAAGAAGAAGCAATCATTTGCTCAGCCTGGCTCCAAATCATTACGTTTCAAGTAGACTTACTAGATACAAATATAAAATAAAATAACACTGCTAAAGGCATATGTTAAAATTGGACCAGGATGCAGTTTTAAAAATGATAGAAAACTCTAGGAACACAGCTTCAGAATAAAAACAGCACACATTTTTTTTCCCCCCGGGTCTGGAAAGCTGTGGTTTTGGATTACCTTAATCCATAAAAGTTTGTCATACAATGAATTGGGCAATAGTGACACTGGATTTTAGTTTATTTTATTATAAAGTATAAAAGTGTATTTCCGTTTGATGAATAAAAATTTGAACAATTAAAAGAAACAAGTATATTGTAATATCATTGCATGAGGGTTTGATTTTCCTATTCTATTGTACATTTTCAATTTCTTACCCTGTTTTTAAAAAGCCCATGAAACAGATTTTTTGAATGTATATTTTATGAGTCAATGCCAAAGTAAGAATGGAAAATTCCTCAGTCACAGACATAATCTTTAAAAGATGACAGTCATTCAGCCTGTAGATTTTCAATATTTAGATATTTCATTCTGCACAAACACTTCTTTTAGAAAATGGGCAGACAAAAGAAGTAAAAGCAATGAAACTCAAACTTGATGATTTGGATACTTCTAAGATTGCTTGAAATATTGTGGGCGAGGAAAAAAGTGAAAGTGAAAAGATAATCAAGAATTGGTATGAAATAAAAACAACTAAAGAACAGCTTTCCCTTCAAAACTATTCCATGTGCAATTTTTTCTAAAGCCTTTAAAAAAGTTTTGGTAAATGAATTGTGGCTGGGATGTTTCAAATGCAGTAAATAGATTTTCATTTCAAAAACTTACCTACTTAAAAGCATTTAAATTTTATTTAATATTGACTTTTAGATTGATTCTTCAGGAAAGTAAGGTCTTGTCATTTAACTACCAGCAGGTGGTAGTATTCACAAATAGGGGACGAGAAATACTGGAAGGGCTGTGAATAGTACCAATATGTGGTTCAGATTTATGGATTATGGATTTTAAAACATTTTTAATGGAGTTGTCAGCTCTCTGAAACTACTTCCATTCCCATCTGTTCCATATGAATGTAGAAACTTGGAAGTTACCTTAAAATATGTGCCCATAGGAGGTTTCACATTAAAAACAACAGATCTCTTCATAAAAGAGACAGTATTTTCTATTTTTAAATATTTAAAATTTCTGTATAACAATTGGCACTTCAAATAAACACAAATAATTAGACTCTCTCAATATTTTGGGAACATCCAGGTTTAGAACCTCGTCTATTGTCTACTCCAGGCAGACGTGTATCAAGAAGGAGCACTAACTGTATACTTCAGCCAAACTAACCTGAGCCAACACTGAACGGCAGGCACTGTGTACACACAGTTGCTAGGGAGAAAATATGTACGTTCTTGTCTCCCAAAATAAAACTCCCAGGTTTCAGAGGATACAGAAGCAACAAGAGACGGTGAACTCCAGTCGTCGAGTCAACAGCTTCAGGGCCTTTAGGAACAGGCTGAAATTATTTGGTTTTGACCGCCAGATGACCTCCATTGCTGCCCAGTCTGATGGACAGTTGGACCATTAGTTCTTTTAACACACATTCTTTTCCTGAAACACAGACAGCACTCTGCATTTGTACAGAGCAAGAGAGGAGAGCAAACGAGAGCGCCTGAAAGGGAGAGACAGAGACATACATCCACATAGAAACTTCTAAACTAGCCGCGACCCTTCCACTGACCAAAGCCTCAGGCTAGAGGAATTCGTTCCAAGCAAAGAGACATCAGATCATTTTCCAGAAAAGTCCAACTTAAAAAACAGACTCTAGAACACAATTAAGCAAGACTACATCTGATACAAGTCTAAAACAAAAACATGGAAATGGTTAAAATGGATTTTTTTTTGCATTCTAAAGCAATTTTATTTCTAGCTTAAAAGTCAGCACTACTACTTTTTAAATATACAGATCAGACAAAAAAGTCTTACTATGTCTCCCCTAATGTTAGTTCAGGCTTAAATGCAATATTCTTTTCCACTGTATGTCACCAAGATCTTTGTAATCCATTTAATGAGTATAATTCCCAGGCCACATCATTTGTGGTATATGAAATTCAAAATACATTATTTTATTTGATTTTTGGGGGTGTGCATGTGTTTTGATATGTGTGAATAAGAAATAGCTTTTGATCTTATTATTCTTTCAGAACAAATCAGGAGCTAAACTTTGGTCTCAAAGCAAAACTGTAAAGCACAAAGACTGTATTCCAAAGAGACTCATCAAAGAGACTAAACTTTGACAGAAAGTGGGGGAGAGAAAAGAGTTAAAAAAGGAAATTTAGATGGATCTTTCTATCTTTAAATAAAGCAAAGTTTAATCTCGATTTAATCAGATTTAGAAAACACACACACACACAAATAAGCCCTCTATCTCCATTTTCTTGTGGCTTGGCTGACAGAATGGCGCTTGTCCCCAGTCTCTTCTGACTTTCCTCTTGGGGTAAGTGATGAGCTCTGCTGCAGTAAACGAGGAAACATCTGTTTGACTTTCTGAAGCTGGCATGGGGAGCTGAAGTCAATCACAAATGCCACTTTCACAAACAGGTCTCCCACAGGAACCCTACTAAAAACATGGCTCTACTGGGTGAACCACAGCTCCAGTGAGTGATGGGGAAAGCTGCTCTCCTCTCCAGCTATTTGAAACAATACACACTCTTCATAGGATTTGTCTGCAGTGGGATTTAATGGATCCCAATCTGTTAAAGAGAAAAAGTACCTGGATCCAGTTTTAATTTTAAAAGTTAGTTCACATCGAAGCCCCAAAGACTCTGAAATGAAGAGGGAAGAAACCTATGAAACTGTGGAGTGTGGCTGCTACCTATTCAGAAAAGGCATACAAAACCTCAAATTATTTTTTAGGCATATTGACACGGTAGTTAAAAAAAAATCAGCACGCTGTTTTCCCATTTTATTTAATTCTAGTATTATTGCTGTCAGCAGTGTGAATTACTTAGGAGCAGCACTCTGGCTAGAGGTGTGTCTAGCTCACTTGGACTGTAACCTGTACATTTTTTTTCAAGCTAGGGAGTTGCATCTGCCCATAGGCAAACTCCTGCAGCAGGTGGAACATGCTGCTGACCATACTGCCAACTGCCCCTTCCATTAGTATCTTACCATCTGCACACCTTTTTAGATTGTCCAGGTTTCCAGTTAAACTTATTTTTAAAAAGAACCTCTTTTCTTTAATGATTTTCCTCTTTATGAAAAATGACTGCTTTCTGTTTGATTCCTCTCTCGGGATATTTACTCATCTCTCTCTTGAACAGGTCTCCCATTTCCTTGTTAGCACTTGATTTGGCTGACATCACAGCGTGATTATTAATCTGAGAGTTAGCTGAAAGTATTTTAGGGAAAAACTTAAAAAAGCAAAACCAAAGACAATACCAACCCAGGCTAGTCAACTAAAGTGTTTACCAAAAATAATAGATTTTAGAAGATATAATCAGATAGGTCTTCATATAAATGTCAGACTGACACAAACATCATGCTGCATAATTCTATTTAGCTTTCAAAGGCAAGTCAGAAAGGAGTTTCTTTATTATTTAAAGATAGTTTCCACCCATCAGAACAGATGGATGGTTGTTGCATATGCCACATTCATCGAGAAACATAGTATTGAAACTGTTAGTGCAAGAAATCGGGTCTATAGCTGGAAGTCAAATTTTCAAGATTCTGTTTTCTTTTTCTTATTCCTTTTCTCTTTCTCTCTTTTTAAATTCAAGAATAGTATTTCTACCTTATAATTACTGGGAGAATTCTTAAGGGATGAAGTGGAAATATTCAAATACACACGAAACTGTCTTTCTACTGTGAATACGACTAACACTAAACATATGCTTTCACTGCTTTGCTCTAAGAAAAGCCCTCACAGAATATAGCAGTGACAGAATTAGCATGTTCCATATTATTTTACCATGAAAATAATGTGATGAAGAGCAATCAAATAATTATTTTTCTCAAATTTGTTTTCCACCTCTCTCCCCATACTCAGGGCTCTGAATGTGCCTAAAACATCAAAGATTTTCTTTAGATAAGATTTCAACTTTTGAATTTTGAACACTGAAAAGAATACCCTAGGTTGAAATTCAAACATAAAGTAGATATATAAGATATTAGGCCTTTGTGAAAAAAAACAAAAAACAAAATTAAGATACTTCTCAACATACATAACTTAACCTAAATAATACCTCAATTTTACTTAGTTTTTATAATCAGAAAATAACTCTGAACATAAGAAAAAGTAGTTGGAGAATTCTTCCAAAATCAATTTTAATTAAACACACACACTTTAATGTTGAACATGCTCATTTAATCAATGATTTTGGCTTGAAGGTGACATGACTAGAATTTACATTTAGAATTACCACTTGGTACTAATAGGAGTTCTGTAAATGAGTTCTTAAGCTTGACACCCAAAATATTATCCTATATTAATCATTAATAACTTAGAAGGTAATTTTCTAAACTTTGCTTATTTTTCTAAAGGATGGGTATGAACACTGGCTTAGCTTCATTTGCTATTATAAAATGATTTGTAATTAATTTAATACTAGATTGCTTACAAAATTATTTGCTCTCTTTCTATCCTTTCCTCATTTGGTCTTAAGTACCAGCCATGGGAGACATTTAGGAACTTCCTCAGGGAGAGTGATTATGCAAACAAAGGCTGGGAGGACTGACAGAATAGATATTGACAAATAAGTGGAGGGAAGGGAGGGATGGGAAGGCACACCATTTCCTGAGTGACCACACAGAGACCACTTATATGTATACTTACATTAATGCCTCAGGTATATATTATTATGCCCACTGCATAGATGAGAAAGCTTAAGATTAGAGAATTTAAATGACTTCCCTGAGATCATACAGGTAGTTCAAGTAATAATCATTCTAGGCTTTGGAATACTTTACAAAATGAATCTGTAAAGTCTCTGAAAGACAGACCTTACCACCTTACTCTCTAGAGTTACAAGAAAGAAAACTTGAAGAGGTCTTCAACCTACTATAGTAAGCCAATTTATAAAAATGGGAAAAGAATGCAAAATAAATCAGTCCCGGGTAACTTGACAATTAGTAGCTAAAGTTCAAGATGACACCCTGAAATAATAAGATAAAAAAGGACTACTTAAAAAACAACAACAAAACTTGTATTACAAAGGTGCTTAATAGTGGAAGGCCCCAAATGTCAGTTTTTTAATATACGAACTTTACATGAAAATAGGCGATCCTTGCCTTACGAACTGTGTCACCACTGCAGTGTGTTCCTACGTCCACTGCCACCACTGTGACAGGGAGCCTCTGAAAAGTACTTAGGAGACTGAAAATAATTTGTCGGTACAAAGTGGAGAGATTCAAGTCAAGTTTTAAGTTTAATGCTATATGAACTAAAACCAAATTAAGATTTTTAAGACAGTTGATAAAAATAATTCTAAAATTCATAGGAAAAATAAAAAGCAGAAAGTAGCATTTTGAAATTTTTAAAGAAGGAAAGCAATGACTGACATGAACAATTATTAAAACGTTACAGAACTACAGCAAGCCCTATGACTGGTGCAAAAATACTCAGATTAATACAACAGAAAAAGATCTTTTAGATATAATAAATTAATACATGGTAAGGCACACAAGCAAAAGATGGTGGTTGAATAAATGATATTGAGAAAAGTAGCAATTTGGAATGAGATCAATTTAGGTTCTTATCTCACACTCAGTTCAGTTCAGTCACTCAGTCGTGTCCGACTCTTTGCGACCCCGTGGACTGCAGCACACCAGGCTTCCCTGTCCATCACCAACTCCTGGGGCTTACTCAAACTCATGTCCATTGAGTCAGCGATGCCTCACACTAGATATCAAAATAAATTCCACCTGAATTAAATATAAATATATAGAAGTCAAATTACAGAAAACTAAAAGACAGTAGAATATTTCACAAAGTAAAAGAGAATAGAATAGAAAAAAAGTACATTTTAAGTTAGAAGGGATAAAATAAGTAAATAAATAAGATAAGGTTAAAAAACAAAACCAAAACATAACTTGTGTGTGTAACAAGTGTCAATCTATAACAGGACTAGAGAATGTTGCATAAATGGGAATATGACCCTGAGGGATATACATTCCCTGGCAGGGTTGATCTGCTATGGGGTCATATTCTTATTTTAAGATTTTCATGTATTTATTTATTTTTGGCTGTGCTGGGTCTTCGTTGCTGTGTGGGCTTTTCTCTAGTTGTGGCAAGCAGGCACGACTCTCTGGTTGTGGTGTGAGGGCTTCTCACTGCAGTGGCTTTTCTTGTTGCAAAGCACAGGCTCTAGGGAGCTCAGGCTTCAGTAGTTGTGGCCCATGGACTTAGTTGTTCCTCTGAATGTGGGATTTTCCTGGACCAGTGGTCAAACCCAGGTCTCCTGCATTGGCAGGTGGATTCTTTACCACTGAGCCACCAGGGAAGCCCTGGGGTCATATTCTGGGGCTTGTCCAAATTATCATGCTTCATTGTTCATCTACCTTGAATATCACTTTGAAATTCATTTATATTTTAAGAAAATAAATATGTTTTGAAGGATAATGGAGATACTAATTATTCACAAATTGGCATAAATTAATTTAATCAGCTCAGTTCCTACCTCTAGGAGATAAACCACGCTAAGAAAAAAGAAAGTTTTGACTGGTGGGGAGGAAACATAAGTGATTTGGGTGTTTCTAATGCTTTGTATTACTGAAAAAAACAACTTTATTGTATTTTCTGAGCCCTAAAATAATAGAAATATACAGTAAACATTTAACTCATATAGAAAATACAAATAAATAAAAATCACCATTTGTGACTTTTTCTTTCAGATATCTCCTTTGCATATATGCATGTACTCACACATGGACACAAAATCTTGGCAAAATCAAATCATGTTTACATAATGTTTTATAACATGCTTCTTAACCTTCTCAAATGTCATGCTTTTTCATACTGTTCAAAGGGTTCTCAAGGCAAGAAGGGCAATGTCAAAGAATGTTCAAACTACCACACAATTGCACTCGTTTCACATGCCAGCAAGGTCATGCTCAAAATCCTCCAAGCTAGGCGTCAACAATACGAGAACTGAGAACTTCCAGATGTACAAGCTGGATTTGGAAAAGGCAGAGGAACCAGAGATCAAATTGCCAACATCCATTGGATCATAGAAAAAGCAAAGGAATTCCAGAAAAACATCTACTTCTGCTTCATTGACTACGCTAAACCCTTTGACTGTGTGCATCACAACAAACTGTGGAAAATTCTTCAAGAGATGGGAATACCAGACCACCTTACCTACCTCCTGAAAAACCTGTCATGAACCAATAGTTAGAAATGAACATGGAACAATGGACTGGATCAAAACTGGGAAAGGAGAATGTCAAGGCTGTATATTGTCACCCTGCTTATTCAACTTATATGCAGAGTACATCATGCAAAATGCTGGGCTGGATGAAGCACAAGCTGGAATCAAGATTGCCGAGAGAAATATCAATAACCTCAGATATGCAGATGACAGCACCCTTGTGGCAGAAAGCAAAGAGGAACCAAAGAGACTCTTGATGAAGGTGAAAGAGGAGAGTGAAAAAGCTGACTTAAAACTCAACTTTGAAAAAACTAAGATCACGTACCCGGTCTATCACTTCATGGCAAATAGATGGGAAAACAATGGAAACAGAGAGACTTTATTTTTTTGGGCTCTGAAATCACTGCAGATGGTGACTGCAGCCATGAAATTAAAAGACACTTGCTCCTTGGAAGAAAGCGATGACAAACCTAGACAGCATAATAAAAAGCAGAGACATCACTTTGCCAACAAAGGTCCATATAGTCAAAGCTATGGTTTTTCCAGTAGTCATGTATGGATGTGAGAGTTGGACCATAAAGAAGGCTGAGCACCAAAGAATTGATGCTTTTGAACTGCGGTGCTGGAGAAGACTCTTGAGAGGCCCTTGGTCAGCAAGGAGATCACACCAGTCAATCCTAAAGGAAATCAACCCTGAATATTCATTGGAAGGACAGATAGTGAAGCTGAAGCTCCAGTACTTTGGCCACCTGATGCAAAGAACTGACTCACTGGAAAAGACCCTGATGCTGGGAAAGATTGAAGGCAAAAGAAGAATGGGGCAACGGAGGATGAGATGGTTGGATGGCATCACCAACTCAATGGATGTGAGTTTGAGGAAACTCCAGGAGATAGTGAAGGACAGGGAAGCCTGGCGTGCTGGAGTCCGTGGGATCGCAAAGGGTCAGACATGACTTAGCAACGGAACACAACAACAATTCAAATTATGGCTGGAATATAATCATTAACACAATGATAACAGTCTACTTATTTTCGAAAAATAGTCATGACATTTGTTGTTGATGAGTCATTCATTCATGTCCGACTCTTTGCAACCCTGTGGAGTGCAACACACCAGGCTTCCCAGTCCTTCACTATCTCCCAGAGTGAGCTCAAATTCATGTCCATTGAGTTGGTGATGTTCTCTAACCATCTCATCCTCTGCTGCCCTCTTCTCTTTTGCCTTCAATTTTTCCCAGCATCAAGCTCTTTTCCAATGAGTCAGTTAGCCATTCCCTTCTTCAGTGGATCTTCCCGACCCAGGGATCAAACCTGGGTCTCCTGAATTACGGGTGGATTCTTTAGCGTCTGAGCCACCAGGGAATTCTTTAGCATCTGAGCCACCACAATTTGGATACATCATAATTTACTTAAGAAATCCCCACTAATGGACACTTAGATCGTTCCAATTTTTCACTCTAATGATGAAGGCAGCAAGGATAAAGTATAGCAAGTTTGTTCAGTTTTGATTGTTACCCAGCTGGCGCTAGTGGAAGAACCCACCTTCCAATGCAGAAGACAAAAGAGATGTGGGCTCTCTCCCTGGGTGGGGAAGATCCCCTGGAGAAGGGCATGACAATCTATTCCAGTATTCTTGCCTGGAGAATCCCATGGACAGAGGAGCCTGGTGGGCCATGGTCCATAGGGTCACAAAGAGTTGGACCTGACTGAGTGCCTTAGCACACACGCATGTAAGAGCAGCTCAGAATTTGGTGATACCAAATGCACTCCTTCAAGCTAGCCAACCTGCTTGGAATGGAGCTTCTGTTTGTTTCCACCTCACTTTAGAACCTGGAGTAGGAAATGGCAGTATTGTGGGATCGCAAAGAGTTGGACATGACTGAGTGACTGAGCACACAGGCATGCCTGCACTTTAGAGCCATTGCACGTTCTTGCCTATTCAGCCTGGATCCCAGGGTCAACCACCTCAATCCTTTGTCTCCTTGAGATCTACCACACTTACTGTGCCAGTCCCAATCTCTTTTCCCAACATTCTCAACGTCTCCTCCTCCATTTGAAAAGTCTCAGTTCTCTAGAGAAAAAGCCTTCTGTTAACCCTAACCCCCTTGCTGCTGTTTCATCCCTTATCACACCAATAAACTTTCCATTAAAACAGTCTGTACTACTGCTTCCATTTGTCACCTATAAGTTTCTTCAGTTCAGTTCAGTAGCTCAGGCGTGTCCAACTCTTTGTGACCCCATGGACTGCAGCATGCCAGGCCTCCCTGTCCATCACCAACTCCTGTATTTACTCAAACTCATGTCCACTGAATCAGTGATGCCATCCAACCATCTCACCCTCTGTCGTCCCCTTCTCCTTCTGCTTGCAATGTTTCCCAGCATCAAGGTCTTTTCAAATGAGTCAGCTCTTCAGGTGGCCAAAGTATTGGAGTTTCAGCTTCCAATGAATATTCAGGACTGATTTCCTTTAGGATGGACTGGTTGGATCTCCTTGCTGTTGAAGGGACTCTCAAGAGTCTTCTCCAACACCACAGTTCAAAAGCATCAATTCTTCAGCGTTCAACTTTCTTTATAGTCCAACTCTCACATCCATACATGACTACTGGAAAAACCACAGTTTTGACTAGATGGACCTTTGTTGGCAAAGTAATGTCTCTGCTTTTTAATATGCTGTCTAGGTTGGTCATAACTTTTCTTCCAAGGAGCAGGCATATTTTAATTCATGGCTACAGTCACCATCTGCAGTGATTAGTTCTTTAACAATAGGATTTTGACTCCAACCTGAAAAGCAACTCTAAATCTCTTCTTTCAAAGTACCCAATGGCCCACTAATTGCCCATCCCAATGACTTCTTCTCAGTACTTACTCTGTCTGATCTTTAAGCAATTTGCTATATTTCTGACCACCTCTTTGAAATTATTTCTTCCCTGAATTCTCCTAACTCTCTGATACCCTTTTCTTTACTATCGCCTCTGTCTGCTTCTTCACATATTGGCATCTCCCAGAGTATTATTTCTGATCCTCTTGTTTTCTTCCTCTGTAGTTTCTCCCAGGGTGATCTATCTCTTGGGCTTTAAGTTTTAGCTTTAAAACAAGAGAAATACAGGTTTTAATAAAACCTATCTCTATCTCTTAAAAGTCTTTCATTTAAATTTCTGAACCTATAGTTCTAATTTCCCAGTTGCATAACTCCTTGAATTTGAATGATTAATTTGCTTTTGGACATTGT
The DNA here is from genome assembly GCF_002263795.3 of Bos taurus. Taxonomy (NCBI): domain Eukaryota; kingdom Metazoa; phylum Chordata; class Mammalia; order Artiodactyla; family Bovidae; genus Bos; species Bos taurus. Next base: position 38,235,079 of record NC_037346.1, on the reverse strand, counting down.
TTGGACATAGCTCTTACTGGCAAGGCAGAAAATGACTCAAGGTTAGAATCAGGGGAGCTCCCAAGGGTCAAGGGACAGAAACCACAACAAAAACCCACAATGCACCAACTGTAGCTGCTGCTGCTGTTGTGTATATGACCGCCAGATGTCCTCGCATCTTTGCGTCACTTGATTAAAATTCAAAGTATTCAAAGAGGAGTGTTCATTTGGTCAACCTTAAATCAGGTGGTTGGACCCTGACAACACCAGATTTTGTTGAAGAAAAATTTGATAGTGGAAGAAACTATTCTTATTAATACCACATATAATAGGTGGTAACACAAAAAGGATAAGGGAGTTTATAGGAAGGGTGAAGAGCTGGTTGCAGATGACCAAACAATAAAACATCCCGACCAGAAAATACTAAAAGGTTTTTTGGTTCCCTAATGTCTCACAAAATAAAGTCTAAACTATTAACAGGAGGTGATGAGAGTGGGTTAAGGGAAGAGGAATATTCATATTTTTCACAATTAACCCTAAGTTACCTCCCCAGTCATTCTTCTTGTATATTCTCCAATCTGCTGAGTATTTTTATACAATTTGCTTTTGTTTCTTGATATTTCCCCATTTCAAGGTATCCCTGCTTTCCTTCTTCCTTGGGTTAAAGTTTACTCATCCTTTAAGATTCAACTAAATGTCACCTCCTCTTTGAAGTCTTCCTGGATTCCCTTAGGTAAAATTTATTTTGTTCTCCCTCTACTTAGCACCTTGCTGAAAACACTAATATATCTCAATAATTAGGGTGTGCTGTGCACATCTGTTTTCCACTGGATTATTAGTTCCTTGAAGGCAGGGACTGGGTCTTATTCATCTTTATATCTTCAGAGTCTATACCAGAAAGCACATTTTAAGGAAGAATTAGGAAGCAGAAAAGGTGATGTTGCTATAATTATGAGGTCTCCTAACTTACAGTTTACATTTTTCAGTTTAATTTCTTTTGTTTCATATACTGTACTTTCCTAATCATTTCAAATGAAATAGTCTATAGTGTTTTAGGTCAACTTTACCCTTGGTCAGGCAACTTTTCTTATTTCTTACTCTTTAGCCAAAGGAAGCAGAGAGTACTGTTACCATTGCTTTTTACAACTGAGATGTCATCAGTACTTTCAGAAGTCTTACAAGCAATTCAATTTTGCTTAATTGACAAATGTTTCTTCCAGAAGCACAGGCTGAGTTAGTTGCATTCATTTCTCTATATCTTCGACACTGAGCTTAAAACTAAGAACACTAAAATATCTCATGCAATAAGTGCATTGAGATCTTTATGCAACAGAGTTTAGACAAGATATTATCTGCAGCAAATAGTATCTGTGGTTATCAATCAGTTGCCTTATAGTAAAAACACTTCTGTGAAATGTCTGCAAAATAATATGGTCAAAAGCATCATAGGCATAAAAGGAAAATTAAGTTTCTTTTTAAAGAATATTTCTTTTATATTGTAGAAATTATCTCAGTAACATGTTTTTCAGAAATTAATTAAGAGAATACTTTTGACTATCTAAAAGTTAGAAAATAAAATACAACCAGAAACCAAATTTTGAAGGAAACCATTATTAAATTTATGAAATGGACTTTCAGTAGCAGTTGAGTATTAAAGTTGCATTTCTAGAAAAGTAGATCTTTTACACATAACATGGGCTTTAGGCAGGCCACAAAACCTTAAAGTGACAGACTTTCTGTCACTTGTGGATAGTCTAATTCCTCTGTACTGGAATTAAATCTTAAGGAAGGTCTGATTTATATTATGAGTATATGGTGCATTCCTTGAGAAGCCAGTTAAAAAGACTCAGAATCCAAGAACGTTGAATTTATTTTCTTTTAGGTTCATTCTGACCAAATTCTACAATCAACAGCTTTTTTGATTTTCCAGTTCCTGGGATACATATCAAGAAAATGAAAATTTGAGAATTTGCACTGACCGCTCAAAACAAATGGAGAGATTTTAATGAAGATGATAGAAAACTACTCTTTATGAAAAAAAGGAAATGTTCCATCAGCTCTATTTGTTCTGAGAGAAATGACCAATAGCTTGTGCTGGTTATATACCTCAGTGATCTGGGAAACTCTTAAGCATCCTCTACAACTGCCGCACAATTGCGCTTATCTCTCATGCCAGCAAGGTCATGCTCAAAATCCTCCAAGCTAGGCGTCAACAATACGAGAACTGAGAACTTCCAGATGTACAAGCTGGATTTGGAAAAGGCAGAGGAACCAGAGATCAAATTGCCAACATCCATTGGATCATAGAAAAAGCAAAGGAATTCCAGAAAAACATCTACTTCTGCTTCATTGACTACGCTAAACCCTTTGACTGTGTGCATCACAACAAACTGTGGAAAATTCTTCAAGAGATGGGAATACCAGACCACCTTACCTACCTCCTGAAAAACCTGTCATGAACCAATAGTTAGAAATGAACATGGAACAATGGACTGGATCAAAACCGGGAAAGGAGAATGTCAAGGCTGTATATTGTCACCCTGCTTATTCAACTTATATGCAGAGTACATCATGCAAAATGCTGGGCTGGATGAAGCACAAGCTGGAATCAAGATTGCCGAGAGAAATATCAATAACCTCAGATATGCAGATGACAGCACCCTTGTGGCAGAAAGCAAAGAGGAACCAAAGAGACTCTTGATGAAGGTGAAAGAGGAGAGTGAAAAAGCTGACTTAAAACTCAACTTTGAAAAAACTAAGATCACGTACCCGGTCTATCACTTCATGGCAAATAGATGGGAAAACAATGGAAACAGAGAGACTTTATTTTTTTGGGCTCTGAAATCACTGCAGATGGTGACTGCAGCCATGAAATTAAAAGACACTTGCTCCTTGGAAGAAAGCGATGACAAACCTAGACAGCATAATAAAAAGCAGAGACATCACTTTGCCAACAAAGGTCCATATAGTCAAAGCTATGGTTTTTCCAGTAGTCATGTATGGATGTGAGAGTTGGACCATAAAGAAGGCTGAGCACCAAAGAATTGATGCTTTTGAACTGCGGTGCTGGAGAAGACTCTTGAGAGGCCCTTGGTCAGCAAGGAGATCACACCAGTCAATCCTAAAGGAAATCAACCCTGAATATTCATTGGAAGGACAGATAGTGAAGCTGAAGCTCCAGTACTTTGCAAAGAACTGACTCACTGGAAAAGACCCTGATGCTGGGAAAGATTGAAGGCAGAAGGAGAAGGGGACGACAGAGGATGAGATGGTTGGATGGCATCACCAACTCAATGGATGTGAGTTTGAGGAAACTCCAGGAGATAGTGAAGGACAGGGAAGCCTGGCGTGCTGGAGTCCATGGGGTTGCAAAGAGTCAGACATGGCTGAGTGACTGAACAACAATAACAACAACATCTAAAGCACAATTGTGCTTTGGTTTTGTATTATATTCCTAAAACACTTTCTGGCAGAAAGAATCTAACTTAAACTTACACAGACACACACACATACACAAACACACTTCTGTTTATCCTCCCAGGCATAATATAGTCACTCTCATTGCAAAGCTTTCTCCGATGTGCCAAACACAAAGCTAATTACTCCTTCTGCTCTATTACATTTTACCATTTTAAGTCTTCTTGTATCTCCGTCCCCCATTAAGCACTGAGCTCATCCCAGTCAGGGATCCTTTTCCCTTTGTGGTCTCAGCACTTGCACTATGCCTGACACACTAGATGCTCAATAAATATTAGTTGAATGAATGAATAAATGAAAATGTAAACTGGATGAATAAATCCTAGTACAATAGCCAAGAGCAGTGACATGAGGTAAAGAAAAGGATGAAATCATACAAAGTCTTTTTGGATGTGTTAGTGATGTTGAATCGGATTCTAAGGGAAACAGAAATCTTTGAATAATGGCAGCATGGTGATCTTATTAAAAGAAGCTAAGAGTGAATTTAGACCGTAATGCTGGGAAAGATTGAAGGCAGGAGGAGAAGGGGACGACAGAGGATGAGATGGTTGGAGGGCATCACCGGCTCGGTGGACATGAGTTTGAGCACACTCTGGGAGTTGGTGATGGACTGGGAAGCCTGGCATGCTGCAGTCCATGGGGTCACAAAGAGTCAGACACGACTGAGTGACTGAACTGAACTGAGGAGTGAATTTGGGGAATCCAGTTGGACGATTACTAAGATGATTCCAGATGAGAATGGTAATGGCTTGGGTTGGGCAGAGATGGTGGGGATGAAGAGTAATGTATGTATCAAAGATTCATTTAGGAGGCAGGTCGTAGAATTTGGTGAATGCTGAATGTTGGGGTGGGGTCAAAGAAGATTGCGTCATTTTTCAAGAGAAAGTAGAGGAGTTACAGGTGTCGGGGAACCAAGTGTCAGGCATGTTGAATCTGAGGTGCTGGTGAGACATCCACATGTTGTTATGAGGGAGGAACCAGTCCTATCCTCCCTCTTTACATGCAGGGCAACTGAAGCTGAGAGAGTTTATTTAATTTGCCACCTGGCCAAGATCTGTCTCCAGAGTGAATGCTGTTAGTTCGCATGCCACTCGACATCATGGTTCTTTGCTTAAAGAAACTATCAACACACAGCAAACAGAGTTGCACTGTTGACTTCCTACTTCCTGAGACCAAAGCGTGTCTCAATGGAGGCAACCATGCTGAAGAGACCACTGAACAGCTTTAAGGCAAGGTGGTGATATTCTGAAAGCCTTTCTTTCCACACGTGTCTCTGCCTAAACAGATGGCAGTGAAGCCACAGGGCACTAGAGAAAGACAGGGAGCAGAGAAAAAAATGGAGGATCCTCAGGGCACTAGCAGCAGTACAAAGGTCTTATTCAGGTGAAAGGAAATGTGTAATAAAATTCACTGGTTCAGCTGAACAGGCAATTACAGAGTTAATAAAACAAGAATTCCTGACACAATAGATTCTAACACTGCCAGGAGTGTCATAGTCACTAAGTGACTTTTTAGTTTGCTGATCATTGATCCACTAGACACTAACAGCTCCAATCAGATCAATGCAGAATAACATATGAGCAGGACTTTTGCATGTTAAAAATCTACTGGAAATTTTACATGAAAGAGTTCATTATCTGGGTAATGTAACCTATGTCCAAATGATACATGTGGACCATTTGTCATGTTTTTTTAATGGCAAAAATGAATTTTTTTCTAAACACTTAATTATGTGAGAAATTCCACTGCCGAGAAACTGAAACCACTTGGGTGTCATGAACGTGTAAACATGTTAATTTGAGCTGTGATACCTAGAGGTACTTTTCATCTTGCTCTCTTAGCTTACCTTTCCCCACACCTCACCCTCACCTCCTCTCCTAGGGCCAGCCAATACTCTATTCTTGGTCTTCCTCTCTCTGTGGCCTGGGCCAGCTTCACTTTCCCTGAATCCTTTTCTCCTGTGCTTACAGTTCCTTCTAGGACTTTGTCTTCTAACGCCAGTATTTAACCCAGGGTCTCTCTTTCTATCTTTATCCCCTAGGGCCCTGTTATACAGTTTTACCAGAAGAGGGTGGATAGAAATATACCTGTGGCAAAGAACTCATATATCCCTTGGTTCTGGAAAGACACGACCTAAGAATGTATGTATATGTATAACTGAATCACTTTGCTGTACAGCAAAAAGTAACACATTATAAATCAACTGTAATTTAGTAAAAAAAAATAAATAGAAAGACATAACCTATAGCAATAACAGTAGATTTTTTTTACAGAAGCCAGGCAAATCAAAAAGGCTTCTGGAAAATGTAGTTTATACATTTGATTTTGAATATTTTATTGAGATATAATTTACATAAAATAGAATTCTTTTAAAATGTATAGTGTGATGAATTTTGAAAAAAATATATTGAAATATATATTATATATATTTCATTACCAAATCAAGATACAGAATATTTTCATCATTCCCAAAAGTTCCCTTGTGCCCATTTGCAGTCAATATATTCCCTCCATCCCTGGTTTTGGCAACCATTGATCTACTTTTCTATGTATTGCTAAGTCACTTCAGTCGTGTCCGACTGTGTGACCCCATAGACGGCAGCCCACCAGGCTCCCTCGTCCCTGGGATTCTCAGGCAAGAATACTGGAGTGGGTTGCCATTTCCTTCTCCAATGCACAAAAGTGAAAAGTGAAAGTGAAGTCACTCAGTCGTGTTCAACCCTCAGCGACCCTGTGGACTGCAGCCTTCCAGGCTCCTCCATCCTTGGGATTTTCCAGGCCAGAGTACTGGAGTGGGGTGCCATTGCCTTCTCCGTTTCTATGTATAGTTTTGACTTTTTAACAGTGTTCTATAGACAAAATCCGGAGAAGGAAAGTCTGGAAAATCCCATGGACAGAGGAGCCTGGTAGGCTGCAGTCCATGGGGTCACTAAGAGTCAGACATGACTGAGCGACTCCACTTTCACTTTTCACTTTTGTGTGATGGAGAAGGAAATGGCAACCCACTCCAGTGTTCTTGCCTGGAGAATCCCAAGGACAGGGGAGCCTAGTGGGCTGCCGTCTATGGGGTCGCACAGAGTCGGACACAACTGAAACGACTTAGCAGCATAGACAAAATCATATGCAGAGACATGGATGGACCTAAAGAATGTCATTCAGGGTGAAGTTAAGTCAGAAAGAGAAAAACGGGCATCATATAATATTGCTTATATGAGGAATCTAGAAAAAAGGAATAGATGATCTTATTTGCAAAGCAGAAATAGAGACAGGGATATAGAGAACAAATATGTGTATGTCAAGGGGGAAACGGAGAGTGGGAGGGATTGGGAAATTGTGATTGACACATATATACTATTTTTTAATTAATCTATTTTAACTGAAGAATAATTACTTTACAATATCATGATGGTTTTTGCCATATATCAACATGCTGCTGCTGCTGCTGCTAAGTCGCTTCAGTCGTGTCCTACTCTGTGCGACCCCATAGATGGTAGCCCACCAGGCTTCCCTGTCCCTGGGATTCTCCAGGCAAGAATACTGGAGTGGGTTGCCATTTCCTTCTCCAACGCACAAAAGTGAAATGTCAAAGTGAAGTCGCTCAGTTGTGTCCGACTCTTAGCGACCTCATGGACTGCAGCCCACCAGGCTCCCCTGTCCATGGGATTTTCCAGGCAAGAGTACTGGAGTGGGGTGCCATTGCCTTCTCCATATATCAACATGAATTGGCCACAAGTATACATGTGTCCCCTCAATCCTGAACCCCCCACATATACACTACTGATACTATGTATAAAATAGATAACTGATGAGAGAACAGACTGTATAGCATGGGGAATTTGACCTTATGCACTGTGGTGACCTGAATGGGAAGGGATTCCAAAAGAGAGGGATATGTATATGTATGGCTTATTCATTTTGCTGTTCAATAGCAACTAACAGAACATTGTAAAGCAACCATATTCTAATAAAAATTAATTGAAAAAAAAGAAATCATATGCTAGCTAATCTTTTATGTTTGGCTTCCTTCAATTAGAATAAAACCTTTGAAATCCATCCATGTGGTTATATGTATCAGTGTGTGTGTGTGTGAAGTCACTTCAGTGCAAAGTCACTTCAGTCATGTCTGACTCTTTGCAACCCCACAGACTCTACAGGCTTCTGCCAGGCTCCTCAGTCCATGGAATTCTCCAGGCAAGAATATTGGAGTGGGTTGCCATGCCCTCCTCCAGGAGATCTTCCTGACCCAGGGATCAAACCTGCATCTCTTAAATATATCTCCTGTGTTGGCAGGTGGGTTCTTAACCACTAGTGCCACCTAGGAAGCCCTATATGTAAAAGTGATACACAACTAACAAAAAAATATGTATCAGTAGTTTATTACTTTTTATTGCCAAATAGTATTCCATTATATGGATATACCAAAGTTTGTTTATTCACCAGTTGATGGGTACTTGAGTTATTTTCAGTTTGGGGCTATTGTGAATAAAGCCTCTATAAATGCCAAGACAGACTCTGTGTTCAGATTAGGCAGTCTAGATTCACAACCCAAGTTTTTAAGCACTCTATTCCCCAGGTGCCCAAACAGGAACTGTGAAGCTCTTTGTCAACATCACCACACCTCTTTCTCAGGTTCCTGACTGCTCCTGGTTCCTGTGATGCTCACGAAGTAGATGTTGCCTGCTCCCACATCAAATACCACACATTTAGGCTGGTGGACAGAAGAAATGTGACTTCAAATTGTGCTTTAAAGAAAGGCTTCTGTCATTTCAAACCGATTAAGGGATTTATTTGTAAGGAAATCCTCTAACACAGACATCTTTAAAGAGAGGACTTAGAAAGTAACAAAACAACACTTTGGCCACCATCTAGTGGTCCACAGCTTAAATTCTAACATGGCTCTTGAAACCTCTCTTACTCATTGATCTAGTTGTTTATCTTTGTAATAGCATCTTAGTGTTAGTGTTACTCACTCAGTCATGTCTGACTCATTGCGACCTCATGGACTGTAGCCTGCTAGGCTCCTCTGTCCATGGAATTCTCCAGGCAAGAATACTGGAGTGGGTAACCATTCCCTTCTCCAGGGAATCTTCCTGACCCAGGAATTGAATTGGGGTCCCCCACGTTGCAGGCAGACTCTTTACCGTCTGAGCCACCAGGAAAGCCCCTATATTAGCATTTCTGCTTTATTGACTATGCCAAAGCCTTTGACTGTGTGGATCACAATAAACTGTGAAAAATTCTGAAAGAGATGGGAATACCAGACCACCTGACCTTCCTCTTGAGAAACCTGTATGCAGGTAAGGAAGCAACAGTTAGAACTGGACATGGAACAACAGACTGGTTCCAAGTAGGAAAAGGAGTACATCAAGGCTGTATATTGTCACTCTGCTTATTTAACTTATATGCAGAGTACATCATGAGAAATGCTGGGCTGGAAGAAGCACAAGCTGGAATCAAGATTGCCCGGAGAAATATCAATAACCTCAGGTATGCAGATGACACCACCCTTATGGCAGAAAGTGAAGAAGAACTAAAGAGCCTCTTGATGAAAGAGAAAGAGGAGAGTGAAAAAGTTGGCTTAAAGCTCAACATTCAGAAAACTAAGATCGAGGCATCCAGTCCCATCACTTCATGGCAAATAGATGGGGAAACAGTGGAAACAGTGTCAGACTTTATTTTTTTGGGCTCCAAAATCACTGCAGATGGTGACTGCAGCCATGAAATTAAAAGATGCTTACTCCTTGGAAGGAAAGTTATGACCAACCTAGACAGCATATTCAAAAGCAGAGACATTACTTTGTCAAAAAAAGGTCCATCTAGTCAAGGCCGTGGTTTTTCCAGTGGTCATGTATGAATGTGAAAGTTGGACTATAAAGAAAGCTGAGTGCTGAAGCATTGATGCTTTTGAACTGTGGTGTTGGAGAAGACTCTTGAGAGTCCCTTGGACTGCAAGGAGATCCAACCAGTCCATTCTAAAGGAAATCAGTCCTGGGTGTTCATTGGTAGGACTGATGCTAAAGCTGAAACTCCAATACTTTGGCCACCTGACGTGAAGAGTTGACTTATTGGAAAAGACTCTGATGCTGGGAGGGATTGGGGGCAGGAGGAGAAGGGGACGACAGAAGATGAGATGGCTGGATGGCATCACTGGACATGGGTTTGGGTGGACTCCAGGAGTTGGTGATGGACAGGAAGGCCTGGCGTGCTGCAGATCATGGGGTCGCAAAGAGTCGAACATGACTGAGCGACTGAACTGTAAAAGCAATGGAAAAATATCTGACAGTGGTGTGACTTTTTAATTTAGAAAAACAAAAACCAAAAATAGGCATAAAATGAATATTACTGTCCACTAGTCTATGGACAGGGAGGCCTGGCATGCTGCGGTTCATGGGACTGCAAAGAGTCAGACACGACTGAGCAACTAAACTGAAATCTATGGATAGTTAAGACAATTTTTAAAAATTTCTAGTTCATCTTAGGTATATATTTTTAGCACTGTAGTAATAAAGAAAACGTGAGGAATAGTAGTTAAATATAACAAGGAACATATATTCTAGAATTTTAAAAAAATCACATTAGCATATACTTGATTCTTTGGGGTAAGGAAAAGAATAGCAAAACCCCCTGGTATCCGATGATAACAAGTTTGTCAAGGCTAATAAAGTTATTTAGAAAATTCTTATGTTTGTCCAAAGTCAAACTGTGCATAACTTTTTCTTTTTATGTTTTTTATTAGACAAAAATTCTAAAAATTTCAAACGTACAAATATAGAGAAAATGAGATAATCAACCTTTGCACTTATCACCAATTATAGCAGCTTCAACAATTATCAGTTCATGGCCAATCCTATTTCCTCTATTCCCCATTCACTTCTGACTTACACCCAAATTAATGAATTATGTTTTTAAAACCTTAAAATAATTTTAGATTTTGAGAAAAGTGACTAAGATGGTACAGAGTTCCTATATATCCTTCACTAGCTCCCCCCAGTGCTCAGTTCAGTTCAGTTCAGTCGCTCAGTTGTGTCCGAATCTTTGCGACCCCATGAATTGCAGCATGCCAGGCCTCCCTGTCCATCACCAACTCCTGGAGTTCACCCAAACTAATATCCATTGAGTTGGTGATGCCATCCAGCCATCTCATCCTCTGTCATCCCCTTCTTCTCCTGCCCCCAATCCCTCCCAGCATCAGAGTCTTTTCCAATGAGTCAACTCTTCACATGAGGTGGCAAAAGTACTGGAGTTTCAGCTTTAGCATCAGTCCTTCCAATGAACACCCAGGACTGATCTCCTTCAGAATGGACTGGTTGGATCTCCTTGCAGTCCAAGGGACTCTCAAGAGTCTTCTCCAACACCACAGTTCAAAAGCATCAATGCTTCGGCGCTCAGCCTTCTTTATAGTCCAACTCTCACATCCATACATGACCACTGGAAAAACCACAGCCTTGACTAGATGGACCTTTTTTGACAAAGTAATGTCTCTGCTTTTGAATATGCTGTCTAGGTTGGTCATAACTTTCCTTCCAAGGAGTAAGCATCTTTTAATTTCATGGCTGCAGTCACCATCTGCAGTGATTTTGGAGCCCAAAAAAAATAAAGTCTGACACTGTTTCCACTGTTTCCCCATCTATTTGCCATGAAGTGATGGGACCAGATGCCATGATCTTTGTTTTCTGAATGTTGAGCTTTAAGCCAACTTTTTGATTTCCTCCCAGTGCTAACACATTATAAAACCAGTGTCACTGCCCATACCAAGAAATTGCTTTTACTTTTCTGTAAGAAAAACTGCATAATTTTTGTGCTTCTTGCTGCGTGCATATCTACTCATTTGAGGGAACAATAATTATAAAATACCATCCACCCTTACCATTTTGCAATTCCTTGCAATTATTTTCTGAATTTGGCTAAAGGAGTGCAAGTACTTTAAGGTCTCTGAAATAGCCATGAACGAATGAAATTTTTAGTTAACAACATATTTTGGAGAGTCAAGTTCCTATTTTAGGGACAGAATATGATCTAATAATTATCTAAACACAGAAATACCAATAAAGTTTTGGCTCGACACATCGGCTGTTTCTAAAATATAATTACAATGTCAAGAGAGTCCTGCTCTGAGTCTCCCACAGGATGTTTAAGAGCAAATGAGTTTCCCCCTGCCATACCAAATTCCATTGTTCATCATGAAATATAATGAGTTATCTAAGCCATCAAATATTTGGGATCCTCTGTCTGATGGCCTTACAGGATAAGTCTTCCTTGGCAGGGTGACTAAACCAGCACTTAGGAGATCCTTAAGAGCTAGTGGGCTGGCATGCTATCCCTTTTTGTAGCTCCAGTAAATAAGAGACCCATGGCAAAAAACACAGCTGGGGTCATTTCGGAGCACGATTTTGTCAAGACCGTCAAAACAATCATACATCTTAAACAACTTAAGAAATCCAAGGCAGCATTAACAACAGTGAAAAATAAAGAGCTTAGAGTCTTTAGACAAAAATACATAACTGATGAGAGAATACAGAGAAACGTTGTGATTAGGGTATGATTAGTTGTGATTATGATAGAGAACTAAAAGTTTCCTACGAGTACGAGAAGATATGTTTAAAATTGTATCTAAAATTTAACTGCATATGATTAAGACAGCATAACATAGTGGCTAAAGCCAGATTAATTCTGGAGTCAGACTGCTTGGCTTCAAATCTTAGTTCAACTCCCTCTAGATAGTCTGTGACCTGGCCAAGTTTTTTAACTCTTTCAAACTCAGCTTAACTTCTAGTGTTTATAATAACCCTTGCCATCCACAGATGCAGCAGATTTGGGCCAATAAGACCCGCACAGAGGAGATCAAATGTTTGTTGACTTACCTGACCAGTGATTACTGAAATCTGGGAGCAGGCAAAGATGGGGTCTCACTGGCTCCTGAACGCTCATCCAGTTACAAGTGAGAGCTGGTTACAAACTGCTGTTCCATTCCATTTCCCTCTGGGTGGGGAAGTAACTCAGATGTCAGGAGGACAAAGTGCTCTCAGGCTGCCTAACTGGCTCTCTGTCTGGGTTTCTTGTACCTAGCTAGTTTGCCTAGGACAGAGACAGGGTCTCCTTCTCTGAGACCAGACTCCACTTCTTCCCTGTCCCATATGGAACTCTCTGATGAATGCCCCAGACTCTCACCATCATCATTTAAACACCATTATTCAGTCTGTTTTTATGCTATTACTTGCCTACTCCTTTTATGCTGAATGCCTTAGAAGTAATTTTGAAGTTGTTTTTCCAGCTTAAACACAGTTCACAGGAAAACCAGCCACTCCCTCCCTTTTACATTTTACATTCCTTTTTACTCGTTCCCTACTCCCTGCTCCTCCGTAACTAAATCCAACATGGTCCCTTCTTCTAGTGTGGGGTACCAACCTGTTAACTGGCCAACCCAACACCATTTATGGCAAGCATTTGTAGTTGTTCTGATTTTATTTAGGAAATCCTTTATAATCATTTTTTTAAAAGTAGGTCATGAATAGGATGCTAATTAAGAAATAATCTGTACAGGTCAGTGTCTTTCAAGACATTCTACATCAAATAGAAATTTTATGGTGAGTTTGAAGTTTTGAAGGAGATCACTTATAGGTAGTTGTCAGAACATGCAGGAAAAACTGTTTGCCGTCTTAGCATAGGTTATTTATGAAATGGCATTCCTTTCAGTTTACTCAGAGGCACATGGGCCCACAGTGAGCCCTGCCAGTTCTGGGGGTGGTGATCTGTGAAGCAGGCTTGGATGTGAGTACACAGGTCACTTCAATGTTCAGATGTATCTATCACCATGTTCCAAAATAGTTTCTGAAGAGCACAACTGGCACATTATGGGAAAAAATACACTTATATTAGATATGTCCCTTTTCTATAAGTAACTCAGGGATTCAGATATTCTGTGATAATTTCACTCTCGTCTTACACTAGAGGACATGATATCAATATCAACTAGTATATATTTTAGCAGTAGTGGAAGCTTGGAAATCTTAAAGAAACCTGGACTTTAGCCAAGTCTGGGAGGACCTGGCTTTCACGGACCACCAAAGAATTTGGCACAGACATATATGATGAGATTGAAAGCATTTGGGCTTTGTTCACAATTCAACAAAAATCTCCCACTGTAGTCATTAAACTTCGATCAGGTTACCAGATCAGTAGTTTTCAGCATCAGATGCCAGGCAGTGCACACTGAAATTCTTAGTTGCTTGAGATTTATGAAAGTCATATTGAAAGACATGGAGGTATAGATTAGCTTACAAAGCAATTAAATGGAGAGTTCTCTCACAGTAAGCCTGAGGCCTCTTATGACTCAGAGAGAAGGTCATTTTTTTATGCTTTCGGTATACTTATTCTATAAACTCTCCAAATCTTCACAGCCATCTCTAAATATTCTTATATTTGCTCAATTTTAAAATGTTATTAGGGATGGGAAAAGAAACATATAGCAAAATATCCAAGCCGTTTGTGAGTGAGCAGTGAATGAGATGGGAAAGGTGATTCTAGGAGAGGAACATAAAGCTTATTTCCACCTACTGTCCTTTTTTTCCCTTCCAGATTTAATGAGAAATAATAACATATAATATTATATAAGCTTAAAGTATACAATGTATTGATTTGATACATGTATACATTGCAAACAATGAAAAGGAGAGATATACCCATTTGAATGCAGAATTCCAAAGAATAGCAAGGAGAGATAAGAAAGCCTTCCTCAGTGATCAGTGCAAAGAAATAGAGGAAAACATAGAATGGGAAAGACTAGAGATCTCTTCAAGAAAATTAGAGATATCAAAGGAACATTTCATGTGAAGATGAGCACAATAAAAGAAATGGTATGGACCTGACAGAAGCAGAAGATATTAAAAAGAGGTGGCAAGAATACACAGAAGAACTCTACAAAAAAGATCTTCATGACCCAGACAACCACGATGGTGTGATCACTCACCTAGAGCCAGACATCCTAGAATGTGAAGTGGGGCTTAGGAAGCATCACTAGGAACAAAGCTAGTGGAGGTGATGGAATTCCAGTTGAGCTATTTCAAATCCTAAAAGATGATGGTGTGAAAGTGCTGCATGCAATATGCCAGCAAACCTGGAAAACTCAGCAGTGCCCACGGGACTGGTAAAGGTCAAGTTTTCATTCAAATCCCAAAGGCAATGCTAAAGAATGTTCAAACTACTGCACAACTGTACTCATTTCACATGCTAGCAATTAATACTCAAAATTCTCAAGCCAGGCTTCAACAGTATATGAACTATGAACTTCCAGATGTTCAAGTTGGATTTAGAAAAGGCAGAGGAACCAGAGATCAAATTGCCAACATCCGCTGGATCATCGAAAAAGAGAGTTCCAGAAAAACATCTACTTCTGCTTTATTGACTATGTCAAAGCTTTTGACTGTGTGGATCATCACAAACTGTGGAAAATTCTGAAAGAGATGGGAATACCAGACCACCTGACCTGCCTCCTGAGAAATCTACATGCAGGCCAAGAAGCAACAGAACTGGACATGGAACAATAAGACTACTTCCAAATCAGGAAAGGAGTATGTCAAGGCTGTATATTGTCACCCTGCTAATTTAACTTATACGCAAAGTACATCATGTGAAAGCCAGGCTGGATGAAGCACAAGCTGGAATCAAGATTGCCGGGAGAAATATCAATAACCTCAGATATGTAGATGACACCACCCTTATGGCTGAAAGCAAAGAAGAACTAAAGAGCCTCTTGATGAAAGTAAAA
The DNA here is from genome assembly GCF_002263795.3 of Bos taurus. Classification (NCBI taxonomy): domain Eukaryota; kingdom Metazoa; phylum Chordata; class Mammalia; order Artiodactyla; family Bovidae; genus Bos; species Bos taurus. The sequence continues at coordinate 38,219,859 of NC_037346.1, read as the reverse complement.
GAGGAGAGTGAAAAGTTGGCTTAAAGCTCAGTATTCAGAAAACTAAGATCATGGCATCTGGTCCCATCACTTCATGGCAAATAGATGGGGTAACAATGGAAACAGTGACAGACCTTATTATTTTGGGCTCCAAAATCACTGCAGATGTTGACTGCAGCCATGAAATTAAAAAACACTTGCTCCTTGGAAGAAAGCTATGACAAACCTAGACAGTATATTAAAAAGCAGAGACGTTACTTTACCAAAAAATGTCCTTCTAGTCAAAGCTATGGTTTTTCCAGCAGTCATGTATGGATGTGAGAGTTGGACTATAAAGAAAGCTGAGAGCCAAAGCATTGATGCTTTTGAATTGTGGTGTTGGAGAAGACTCTTAAGAGTCCCTTGGACTGCAAGGAGATCCAACCAGTCCATCCTAAAGGAAATCAGTCCTGAATAGTCATTGAAAGGACTGATGCTGAAGCTGAAACTCCAATACTTTGGCCACCTGATGTAAAGAACTGACTCATTTGAAAAGACCCTGATGCTGGGAAAGATTGAAGGCACAATCTTCAGTCTGAAGGATGACAGAGGATGAGATGGTTGGATGGCATCACTGACTCAATGGACATGAGTTTGAGTAGGCTCTGGGAGTTGGTGATGCCAGGGAAGCCTGGCGTGCTGTAGTCCATGGGGTCACAAAGAGTCGGACACGACTGAGTGACTGAACTGAACTGAAGGTATACAATGTATTGATTTGATACATGTATATATTGCAAAGTGATTACCACTGTAGACAGCTTTTGCTAACATCTCCATCACATCACCACCATTTCTTTTTTTGTGTGAGAAAACTTAAGATTTACTCTCTCAGCAACTTTCAAGTACATAATACTGTATCATTAATTATAATTGCAATGCTGTGCATTAGATGCTCAGAATTTACTCATCTTCTAATTGGAATTTTGTATCCTGTGACCAACATTGCTCCATTCCACACTACCCCTTGGGCCTTGGTTCTATGAGTTCAACATCTTTGGATTCCACATGTTATTATATACTTTTATATAATAAATCTTTCTCTGTCTTACTTATTTCATTTAGCATAATGCCCTTGTTTCATATATTAATATATATATCACACCTTTTATCCATTGTCCATTGGTAGACAGGTTGTTTCCATATCTCAGCTATTGTGGATAATGATGCAATAAGCAAGAGAATCAGATAACTCGTTGTGGTGCTTTTTTCATTTCTTTTGAATATATGCCCAGAAGTGGGACTGCTGTATCATATTCTATTTTTAATTTTCTTGGAAAAACCTCTATATAGTTCTCCATAGTGCCTGTACCAATTTACACTCTTAATCAACAGTGCACCAGGGTTCCCTTTTCTCTACATCCTTGCCCAAACTTGTTCTTTGTTGTCTTTTTAATAATAACCATTCTAATAGATGTGAAATAATGTACCAGTGTGGTTTTGATTTGCATTTCCTTGACGATCAATGATGTTGAGCATCTTTTCATGTACCTGTTGGCCATTTGTATGTCTTTATTGGAAAAATGTCTATTCAGCTCCTCTCCTTATCTTTAAAATTGAACTGGGTTTTTCTTGTTATTGAATTGTATGAGTTCTTCATATATTTTGAATGTTAACCTCTTATCAGATATATAACTGATTAACTCTAAATGAATTAAAGATTTAAACATAAGACCTGAAACTATAAAAATCCTAGAAGAAAACAAAGGGGGAAAGCTCCTTGACATTGGGCTTGGCAATAGTTTTTTTGGATACACCAAAAGTACAAGCAACAAAAACAAAAATCAGTCATTAAACACCTACTCTCCTTTATACACTACCAACTCCTTTTGCTAGTCAAGCTGGGTCTAGAAGAAAAACAGAGCCCATATATCAGTATTTCCCATGAGTCCTTTCAACCCTTTTGTTGTTTAGTCGCTAAGTCATCTATGACTCTTTTGTGACGCCATGGACTATATATAGCCTGCAAGGCTCCTCTGTCCACGGGATTTCCCAGGCAAGAAGACTGGAGTGGGTTGCGATTTCCTTTGGCTCTAAATAAAAGTTTCATTTTTTCATTCATCCTTTTCTCCATCAGAAATCATAAAAATCATCAAGTATAATTTTATAATGAGAATAGGAGATAGGGATTCTGAATGTTTTTCCTTACTCTGTGCATTTCCTCAGACATCTACTTTGGAAGTCAAATATAAATTAACATTCTTGCTTTGCCACAGCTGAGTAATATGGTCCTGGGAAAGTTACTTAACCTTTCTGAGTCTTAATTTCCTCATCTGTAAAATAGGCTTGGTAATATCTAGTTTACAGGATTACTGGGAGAGTTAAAATGAGATATTACATAGAAATCAGCCAGTACAATACCTGGCATGTACAAAGTTTTCAATAAATGGTTGCAATTTTAATTTTGGTAATTAGTAGCTAATTAGCTTGGGTAAAAGTTTTTGAAAAGGTTGGGAAGGCTACCTCAAATGCTTGGTGGAAGGAGAAATACATAAACAAGTAATTAATTAATTAAAAAAAAAAAAGACAAAAGAGACGTCACTCGCATTACCGTATAGACAGGTTTGGCTGTGTAATGCTAAATTTTAGGTATTTTTAAGTGTGAGACTATTGTTAGACCATAGTAGGGAAGTTGTTTCAATTATATAGGGAAGTACAGTATATAAGAAATATGAAGCCTGGAGTACCTCACAGGACTTATTTTCACAACCTTCAATGAAAGGCATTATGCAAGTATAAATTATATACCTTCATGCTTATAATTATACCTAAACCACATATTCCCAGAAGATTTCATTATGTAATTTTTCACATTTAACTTCGTTTCCTTTATAAAGCAATGTGCCATAAAAAACCCTCCGTAAAAGAAATCATTACTAATCACATATTTACTATATAAAGAAAAAATGTTTTTCTAAACATTCATATTTATATTGCCACATTAGCTACTCTGAAATTGTTATTGGACAAAACTAATCATCTATTCATGGCAGGTAAAATATTTATAAACATGATTCAAATTACCTACATTCAGAGACTTCATAAAATCTTTTTCCAATAAACTTTCTTCTAAAAATTCAGAAATATATTAATAGCCATTAAATTGCTATGTAAACATTGCAGGTCACTTGCCTCCAATTCTGACTCAGAATTATGCAAACTAGTTTTATCCCCAAATTCTCTCCATGTCCTGCAAAATTTTTATAAGAAAATTCTCTGCACTATAGGCATTGCAATGGCATTAAAATGACTTTTCAAAAGGCACATGAAGAATCTTTAAATACTTGAACTAGAAAAGCAAAGATAAAGTCTATGAGTTCAGCCCAAAGGCAAATAGCTAACTAGGAATTACCAAGTAGATCAAAGCTACATAAGCATTCAATAGGCATACAATATTTACAACCAACATCTACAATATTCCCGTAACAAACGTACATACACTTGACATCTTCCTCAAGAGCAACAGTTCTTTCTGGCTTGAAATCAGCTTAATATAGTAATTCCCTGTTCCCTTATAATTGCTCTTTGTATTGCTCCTCTTTACTAGCTAGATAATTTTAATTACTTCATCAAAGTCATTCAGTAAATTGTGCCAGTACCACAACTAGAACAGTCTGTTACAAACCTGGTTCCACATTTCATTACCTGTAGTCAGCAACATCCCCCAAACCTAAAAATTTCACAATAACAGAAAATGAAAAATATATCCAATAAGCAACTTACAGTTTAAGAGAATGGCAGGGTAATTGCATTTACTGAATAGAAACAAAAGTAAGACTATTACATAATATTTTGTTCCAAGACTCTAACTAAAATAGTGTACATAAGATATTAAACTTGAAGGTGTGAAAGAAAATGATACATGATTGCTAATAACATGAAATAATGGTTAATCCAAAGCAGAGACATAGTTCCTACCAGCCAGGGAAATTTTTGGTAAGAGAAGAAAAAAGGGAGCAATTTCTGAAAAACAAAAATACCAATATTTAACACACTCATATAGAAACTCCTCAGTACTCATTTTTATGTAGTTTTGGACTATGAATTACTAAAGCAGGTTTAAATTGAGTGGCCTGTTTGTTATCAGTTATCTAAATGCTCCTCAGACTATAGGGATCATTAGCTTATCAATTAAATAATAGCCAGTTGCACATAGGGTCTCAGACAAGAGACCAGCTTGCTTGTCAACATATATACACAAACTCAAGTGAAAAAGAAAGTCCATTTTAAAATGCACATTCTGAATTGCCCACAATAAATATTTGACACAGCTAACCAAAATGTTTTAGCACACTCTTACACCTTAGATAGCAGCAGGATAAAGCAGGTATTAGAACAATTCAAATTAGACAAAACTCAAAGCGATGATGTAAATTTATATGAAAAGAAGTAAAAAGTAAAAACAGACGTACTCAAGGGGAACTGGTATATCTTTAATTTAATTACTATTATTTAATTACTGTGTATTTGGTAACTGGTATTTAATTTGACAAATATTCAATTTTCTTACAGATTATTTGCAAGTCAGCCTGATTTCTATGAATTCCTGGGAGAGCTTAAGTCAAGAGGTAACATTTAATGGAGACATGCTCTGATTAATTATCTCTAATTGATCTGTCCAACATACGGTGAGTTATGAAAGTCATCAGTGATTTCCTCTTATTTTTAAATAGCAATAACTCTATGTAAAAAGTTATATTTTATAGGTTTATCAAAGTATAACTCTTATCAAAAACCTTGAAGCATTAGCTAAGATTGTATCAAAACTGTGACTGATTCCAGGTTGAAAATAAATTTAAATGTTAATACTTGAGGCAGATTGCTAAGGTGTCTTAGCCAACTTTTTATCATAACTGTGTCTACCTAGAGGCAAGCAACAGGAATGCTGGGAAATAGCACAAACAATGATTTTAAGAAAATACAAAAATGATATATATGTACAAAATAAAAGTATATAAACTTGTGCAGCGTATAGCAATATAGCTACTTGTAATATAACGTGAATAGTGTGGCTTCAGGCAATCGAATAGAGAAGTGAAGCTGAACGCTGCTATACCAACCAAATGGCAAATGTGACACCTGATAATGTAAAACAGAGGCATCCCCAGGGCGCCATGTAAAATTATTATAAAGCGGTGAAATAACAATATAAAGTTAATTTTATTAAAATTAACAATACTTCCCATCAGCACGAGACAATCTATATTCAAAATTAAAACAGTAGGAATGTTTATCTATTGAAGCATTCTGATAGGCTAAATATTGTTGACTGTTAAAAGAAATAAAGTTTCTAAGCCTCTTATTTTTTATTATACATTCATAAATACTCATCCTTATGAACATCACCATACTCAAAGGCCTGAAATTAAAAACATGTTTTCTTATGAAATTTGGCATATCTGGCATGTTGCTATAGAAATGTCTCAGCCTAATGTTTTTTTTTTTTAACAGAAGTTTGATGTCTTAGAAATTAAAAAAAAAAGGATAAATTGGTCAAATTTTGCATGGTACTTTTCAAGTAGTACAATGAAATAGAAATAGGTAAAATTAGTAACTTCATGATATTATCTAAATCTTGATGTTTGCTGATTTTTACTACTTTCTATTGTTTGCGGAACTGATCTGCATACACTTACCAGTTATGAGATTTTATGTTAAGTAAATATATCAATTTTTAGGCATCTTTAGCTTTTAAAAGTGAGTTTTTTCTTGACTGTAAAAGGAATACAAGGCCACTGTAGAAAAGAATTAAAAGGATAAAAGTACAAAGAAAAGAATAAATATTATTCCTAATGTTATGTTGTAAACTCTAGCCATTATTAACACTTCGGAACACAACCTTTCAGTACTTTTTCCTATGCAGTGATAAGCACATGTACTTTTTTAAACTTTTATTTTTAGTACATGTGCTTTTTAATTCTTAGTGTTTAACCAAAAATAAACCTGACTGAAGACTATACCATTTCACAAAGTGAATTTTATCTTTTCACCTAAACTAAAGGAATATTTCACAGCATATACTATGTTTTATCTAGAGATAAGCTACAGTTATATGATAAACTGCTTCTGGTGAAGAACTGAACATTATAGTTTTAAATCTAGGAATGAGTTGGTCAATAGCACCATGGAGTGGGGTGGGGGATATATTCTATGGATTAAGATGAATTTTGTCATTATGGAACAGAAGAGTTAATTTATGAGATTCTGAAATTTCAAGGAACATCTTATATTATAGATACTTGGAAAATCTGTTTTATATATTTGGAAATCTACAAATTTACTATAATAAAGATCCCTATAAAAGCTAGTTGTATGTCCTTTATCTTTGAAACTGAAAACCTGGATTATATATGGTAAAGCAAGGGAGAAATTTAGGAATTATTTATAATTAAAGATGATATGCCTTTTTATGCTATTATCAAAGGAAAGATAATAGCAAACCATATTATGCTATTTGGTATGCTATTAACAAACCATAAAAAACTTATGCAACATTATTAAATTTAATTTAAGCCAAGAAAATCTAGGCTTATCCCGAACCCATTCCAAACTGTTTAACTCTGGCCACTGAGCTGAGGCTATTACAGCAGGTGTTTATCAGACAAGTCACTAGAAATTTCATAAGATCAATGAAGTTAGAAGATAAACAAGAATTTTCCCAGCCTCTTTTATTATTTCTAGATGGCCTCTTTTATGTTTTTAAAGGGAAGAAGGCAAATCTTACACTTCTACACTTTTTGAGCACATGGTCTCCCTTTCCTATTTCATTTCTCTCATATTTTACATCATATCATACCATTTATTGCCCCCTTCCCCATGGAGGAATGTAAACTCTGTTGGAGAGTGGGGTTTTTACACTGATGAATCCCTAACACCTAGAACAGTACTAACACATAGTAAGTGCCCAATTAGTATCTGTTGGAAAAATTAATGAGTTTTCCCTAACTGGATACTTAGAATTAGCAGAAGTCAATTTAAATCTTCAAAACAAAGCAAGATTCTTTTTAAAAACAAGAAATTTGAAGATATTTCTTCTCTAAAGTTGGATTTCTCTTACTTTGGAAATATATTTTAATAAGTTTTGGCTTCCTCAATAGGGTTATTTTGATACCAACAATTACTAGAGCCTACTTCACTGAAAATTTGTGAATTCATTTAAAAAAATTTCTGAAGACACCATTTTTTTTTGCCACTGTTGCTGGAAAAATATGATTCCCTCTGTTCTCTTTCTTGTAAAAAATATACTAACCACACAAATCCAGGTACCTGCCTTATCTACTCTGCCTCATCTATTCTTCTGCTAAGGAAATTCTATACTCTGTATTCTTATTGAATAAGAGGACCATTCTGAAAAATCTGGCAATCAAACCATTCTGCAAACAGGAATGCAGATTCCAATGATAAGATGAGTGAGCAGGATGCAAGAACACCTTAAAGATCACCTGCCATACTTGTGTTTGAGGTGCTCAATGGCTGTTTACATCAAGTGCCATCTGGCTCTATAGATATAATAACAATTATTCCATCGAGGTGTGTAGCTCCCTAAATCATATTAATATACAATGATTCCACTAGTCTTATAGGAGTTGATGTCTTTGTATGCTCCCATTTAACCTGGGTAATGCGCCAAAACAAGTCTGCCTCATCATTAAGAATTGATTTTTTATTTATGTGAATGTCACTGGCAATCCCATGATATCCCTTTGTAATTCAGTTGAACAGGACTGCATACTAGTGTTAATCTATTTTTATGGCATATCTTTAAAAATTTGCAACATCTTGCTACATTTGGATATTTATATAGAGATTTGTGTTCCCGCAGAAAGCTGTTGTTAGCTTTGGAGACCCAATTCATACAGCAATAGGGCAAGTATCTAATATACTTCATTAGCTATCTTATATCAGATATGGGTTTATTTCCTTAAATTATTTAACCTTGGTAGAACTACTCAGATCACATAAATAACAAATACACTAATGAAAATCATTAGTTAGACTATTTAAAAACAAAACCAACAGGAGTAAAATTAAAACATTTCTAAAATCAGCCCTTTGGAAACATGTTATAAAAATAACTTTGTGCATTTACCATGATCACTCATTTCTTAATGTTGTTGTTGGTTACTTATTTAGACACTGACATCAACAACTCTTCTGATGTGTTAATATTTGTAAAAATGTTACACTGCTTTTTCTAATTCAAATCTGATTTTAAAAGTTATGGTTATAATTATTTATAAATGTGCCCTAATGACTTTTGCTAATTTAAAAAATATTACAATAAAACAATAAACAGTAATAAAGAAAAAAATAAATATTTTTAAAATACTGGCTAAAAACATTGTAAAAATTACACTTTAGATCTAGTTTTCCAGAGAGTACTTACAGGATCATTAAACAATTACCTCCTGGGGAAGTTCTGGCAGAACACCTTTCATATTTAGGTGCATGTTATAGACTTGAATCTATTTAGAAAGCAATAGTGAGCTTCTTTTAAAAACCACAGAATTTGGAGTTGGAGGAGGTTATGTTATACATGAGGCTCTTGCCCATTTTATACTGTTGTTTTAAAGACAGAAATTGCTCTCATGCTAGTGAGAGTTTATCACATACAATTAGTGATAGAGCAACTCATTAGGAATGTGAACAAGTTTCAAGACATTCAAAGAAACGAGGCAATACTTCAAATCTAAAGGACTTTGCATAAGAGTGTCACTGAAAACTATAAACTATTTTAAGATTCTGTCTAGAGAAGTCTCTCGTACATTTCATGGATTATTTAGACAATTAACAAAAAAGTACACTGAGGTAAAAATCATTATTATAACTTGAACATATATGTCCTAAAACTTAACTAAGGGCTCAAATTTAAGAAAAACATTCATAAAAATCTATATTTTAGTTAAAACTATGAAACTAATGTGGCTTTCAATGTAATCCACTAGTACCTGTCCTTAAACTGTAATTTTTACAAATATGTTTCCTGAGATCTGTGCAAATTATATATTGTACATGTCATAAATAACAAATAAGTAACTAGGTGTTTTTGTATTCAATACTCAAATATATTTAATGCTCAGATATTTTCATTATATAGAGGTCCACAAAGAAGCTTGGACATATCTCTGTGCTCTTCAGAACTAAGTGTGGTGAGCAATTATCAGGAGTAATATACGTGTCAGTTTTTGAGTACACTATTGCTTCTAAACATTATTAAAAAACCACTACACAAAGATGATAAAAGGTGGATTAGTCACCTAAATGCCTATAAATTGAGATGTAAGGTCAGAGATATTCCCTTCACTCACCCTGTTGTCTCACACAGGGTTAGTTGGTCACAATTCATATCCTGGTGCGCACGAGGCATACACTGTGGTTCAGAGTTAATATTGGGGACTTGGTTCACAGGCTCACAAGTCCGATTTTAAGACATAATAACGGTGATGTCTATGATACTATTCTAATGCTTTATTTTGTTAAACTAATTCTTCATTTTAGCAATGAGTCAAGTAAAGAAGGAACATGGAGTCAGTTTGAAATCTACTTCAGAGTTCACCTCAATCGGTGAACAGTGAATGCTCTGACAATGACATTCACAACAGCATCGCTGCTGGGTATTCCTATAATTTGCTCTCTATGATCGTCCCTTTAAACAAAAAGCTCTGTACTCAGCATGCAAAGAAGTTAGAAGTGGGGAAAGGAGGGGGAGCCACACATATAAGAAGAGAGAGGGGAAAAAACTGCAGATCAATCATTTATAATTAACAAAAATCCGATTGGTGCTTTAAATAGAGATCAATGTGTTCCAGGCTGCCTGGATTGTGGGGATGTATTCACCTTCTCGTAACTCTCCAAGCAAGCTGTCACACCTACAGAATCACCATTTGTTTTCTTAACAAAGCTTCAGGGGGCGCCAGGCTCTCATTGAAATTTCATTAATCTAATGGAGTAAAGTCCTATAGAAAAAAATCAAATTCTCGTTGGACGAGATGCTACCTGGGAAAGATAACCTCTGTTTGAACTCTCAGACTCGGATCGCTCTGCTATTAGTCTGAGGAAACAGACAGCAACAACGCTGATTACAGCCACCGGCCTCAACAATTTTTTTTTCTAACTAGCAATTTCGAGAGCAAGTGCCACAGTGTCAGCTAAAGAAACACAACTGCGGGTTTTCTGCAGAGCGAAATGGTTCTGAAATGTCACTGAATAGCTCACAAAGGACGCCAGTCTACGACAACAGAGACATAAGCATGTAGGAGAAAGGGCCCACACAACCTCCTTTCCAAGGTATGTTGTTTACATGCATGTAATTTGTGAAACCCACAGCTATTCAGTTCAGGGATTTCACAGAAGTCTAAACTAAAATCTGTTTGGAAAGCAGTAGAGAGATTCTTCCAAGAGTCACAGAAGGCTGGGTGTGGGGAGATTATGATGTGGTATTCACATAAATAGGTACATATATAGTGGATGAGAGTCTTCAAGTTTCCAAGACATCAGTTTTAATTGTTATTTGGTGATCATATTTTGGCAACGCCTCCAAGTAATTTGATTCACAAGTATGCAGATATGGCCCAAATATGTACATGTAACAACATTTGAAAGGCGATTCCTCATGTTAATTCCTCAAAATTCCTTCCAGGAATGTCCCCATGGCTCATCTGATACTCACATGGCAAGAGTATAGGATGGTAGTCATGTACGTGGTAAAAGGGCCAATATGACTAAAGCAGCATCTATTCCAAACTAAAATCATTCTCCATGCTGCTTATTTTTTCCCCTATTTAAACACCTATTTTTAAAGTTTAAATGACTAATAGCCCAGAGGCTTTAGGTGCCCTGTACAGAGTCCAAAGAGAAAATGAAACAACCTGTAGAAACCCCTCTGCTAGGCTCCTATGTGAACACTATGCTTTTAAAGAAGCGACTGGGCTAAACGAAGTAGACTTTAGCCAAGCAAGATCACAGTCAAGTTCAGCACTGCTTTCTGATTCAATCAGCTCCGAGGTACGGAGGTGATTGTGCAAACCTTACTTGTGTTAAAGGAGAAAACCAACCTTACTTTAAAGTAAAAAGAAACAAGTAATTTGGATGAAAACTACAACTTACGTTTATTTTTAAAAAACCAAGGATCTAAAAATTGTAGTACATAATAAAGAGAAAAAAAAAAACCCAATATTTTGAAAAAATAGACATCCTAGGTAACAACTGAGATAACTGAAAAAATTCTGAGTCTATCTTAAGATAATATTTTCATTTTACAAAAAGTTTATTGCTTTTCACCTAGGTCATATAAAGCCTACTGCAGGTCAGGAAATATCTTATTTCCAAAGTAGTTCACAGGAGTGAGTCACTTCCTATTATATATTTTCTCCATTACTCTGTTTATGGGTAAATATTTTTCTACGTGGGATAGATTTAATATTTTTTCTTCTGGGTCTAAATTTATCCACAAAGACTTAGCTTGTGTTCATACATAATTCCTTTAATTTCCTGTGTGAGATCCACCTGTAGAATTATACTTCCTGCCCTCTATCTACATCCCATTTAAAGATGCCACTGAACATATATAAATTTTTAATTCCAAGCAACAGAAAAATGGGTAAATAACACATTGATGTGTCTATGTGTATGTACTGTTTATATAAACATATGTAATATATGCAAATCGATACTCACCAAAAGTTAGTTTACCTAAGTTACGATTATTCAGATCGATCCTGGGAACAAAATAATACACCTTTTCTAGGCATTCATCCCTACTATAGAGACGGAGAAAGAAAGATTGTGAGAGGGAGACACACACATTCAGATGAGCCTTCAGGGAATTGTATGAACTTTTGAACCAGAGGCGGAGAGCCAGAGCCCAGCCTGTTCCCACTTTAATAAACATTTTTTTTCTTCAATTAATTAAGGTTTGGAAAGAAAAAAAACCACAGAAGAGAAGTAATTTAGCATGCAACGCATACTTTACAGATGGATCCTACCTTCGGATGCTTATTAAATCTATGCATGATTGCGCTGGAGAAAATTAATTGCATTGTTTCTCACTATTCAAAAGAGGGTTGCAAACAGCTCAAAAATAAAAAGGAAAATAAAGCAAGGTTGTTGTTGTTGTTGTTTAAAAAAAACAGCAACAGTATAAAAGGAATACTTTCAAAGTCCTAAAACAATACCCACAATTGGCCTAAGAGCACAAAAAATTCCTTTAACATTTTTTTCTGTTTCAAAATACCGTGTATGTTGCCAGAATATACATATCTATTTTAAGTTTACACATATCCTGGCCTCACTAAAATTTCCTACTCAGTGGCATTTGAACTATTCAATTAAGTGGTGAGTTTTTGTTCAAATCCTGCTGTGAAGAAAGATTTACATGAGCAGCTGGGAGTACACACTAGCGCACATTCACTGTATCTTAGTGGGTATTTTCTCCATTCCAGTCTTTGGAAAAAGTGATAAATTCCTAATTTGGGGGGAGGGGAGAAAATATAAAATATTAAGAATACGGGTAATTATTTGCAATTTTATCAGCTTTAATTTTGGGGAAAAAAAAAAAACTCAGATGCTTCAGAAACTCTGGTCATTTTTGCCTTTCTCAAGTACTGCTAGTGGAAGTTGAACTATAACCTCTCTCTTAGACTGTCCTGAAAATGACCTTCATCAAACTTGAAAGGACTACTCTCTGTCTAAGGAGTTAGAAGAGCCATTAATTTTCCTAACTCATTCATTTCCAGATTAAAAAAAAATTCCTTGTGTTACTTCATTGCAGATGCTCCTTTTGATGTGACCCACCTTGTTGTTGACTTGACTAAAAACATTTCACTTAGAACTTCTAAACTTATTTGATTGCATGACCCAAATAGATGGTGGTTTTATTTTATTCTTCCCACTCCAAGTCTATAAATCAGTCTCTCTAATCCCTGGTTAATGTGTATAATTATTTTAAAGTATTTATCATGACACAAATTTGGCTAAGAGTAACAAACTAAGGACGTATCATAAATAAATGAATCTGTCCTATGTATAACAGAGTTTGTAAGATATGGGAAAAATATAGATATATTAACATTGGGATTAGTTTATATAGTGCCTTTCACCAGAAGGTCTCAAACAACAATATAAATGACCTCATAAATAATTATAGCTTTAAAATCCCTAGTTAGGAATGGGACAAAACAAGATCCCATGGTGAGACAGGTAGAGCAAAACTTCTAAGACAAGTATTCAGCTTTTGTTCCCTTGCTTTACCTCTTAAAGTCGGATCTACCACCCTGTTAGATCATCAACCAATTGGAAGGAGGGTCTCATCATCATGCCAAAACATCTGGTTCAGTTCAGGCACTACTAAAAGGAGAAAAATCTATGCTGCTGTGAGAAACTCCAGTCAAAATGGAGCCAATGCCTTGTGTTGGTAGAATTTTTCTCCATGTAACACAACAGTGTGTAGTACCTATGTTATTGATTGGTAAAGAGGACAGGGATATATCAGCTTGGAGCTCCAGAACATTAGGATTACAAAAGACAGTTTAACTGAGGTATTAAAAACAGGGCCAGAGTCTGAAGGGACAGGGAAGCCTGGTGTGCAGCATTTCATGGAGTTGCAAAGAGTCGGACATGACTTAGCAACTCAACAACAACAACTTAAGTGAAACCACACTGATAGGTATGAAATACCTGAATAATATAGGTAGGAAAGAGCCTAAGAAGGGAGATTTCTTAGTTCAAGGCGCCCGAAAGATCTCTTCTGTTTTCTGTACTCCAACACTGAGCAACAGGCTGACTGCAACCTACACCTGTACATTTGACCTATCTCTTTATTACAGAGTCTCTCAGCTGCTTCAATATTTACCTTTTAAGTTTTCCCTGGAATTAACACAATCCTCCCCACCTCAAATAGCGAGCATTGCAAATGAAAGTGCTGTATATCATCCCTAGCTGCTGGTCATCTACAGTTCTGGGACTTCCTCTATTAAAGACTCCATCACATTAGGGTACTTTATCATCTTTCTGAAGAAGTTCCAGAATGAGCACCAACAAGCAACTAGTCAGCAGCTGCTGGCAGAGCAGTTTTTGTAGTACCAGTGACTCTGGCCTTCCATGGATCATTTCCCATTGAGTATGTGGAAGAGTTTATCAAACTCAAGATATCAAAAGCACAAAATAAGTCTAGGAAAGTAGATGATTAAACTCACTTTCAAGAATCCAAGAGTTCTGAATATTTTTCAGATTTTTAGATACCCACTGTAAAAATGAGAATAGTTAAAAGATAAAAATTTAAAACTCTTAATTGACTTAGTTTTTATTTTATATTTCTTATAAACGTTACAATGAGTACACTATTCTCCTGGAGCAAAGAGCTCACTGATGACTGGGGGATTAGATTCAAGACATTATACTTTGATTTAGCAAATCTCTGTATTCATTTATTATATGGGATCCTGTTTTCCTGAAAGAGTTAAACTCCCTTTACAAGGTAAAGAGCTTAATCACTCTGGGATGAGATATTTTTTCTATTTTCCAATGCAATTACTCTTTGTCTTAAATCTAATTGAATTCACTTTCCATGTTAGTGGGGGAAGGGAGGTAGGTAGGAGAGATGCTGCATATGTTAGAAGACAAATAGTGTAAATTGCAGACTTTTTGATATAAAGGATTTTTCAAAGACAAAATATTGTGTGCTGATAAAAATGTTTAAATATTCAGTGTTGTTGTGGGTGGAGATTTGGCCTATTAGGAACTGGATTTCTTATATGGAGAACATTAGGGACATTGCATAAAGAGCATTCATATTTATAAAGTATCTTGGGATTCTCTGTATGAAGAGCACCATATAAATATGAGTATTTTCACCTCACGTGGCCTATCACAGATTGTTGGCATCTCAGCAAAAATGTATTTCAGTAGTCAGCAGGATATACACTCTTCTGTGGATTTGATTTTTCTGCCATCTTCTCTTCCCTGAGCTGTAACATGGAAGGAACATGTTGGCTGCCTCTTCTCCCTTTTCTAAAGTTCTTGACTCATTTGTCTTGGTAGTGTCAGTGTATAGCATTTGCCTTTGTACTCATAGGCCGTATATACTATTGAAGGAAGGGAACATTTACCTTGGATCTATCTGGGATAGTGTTTTCCACCCTCTGTATTTCTGGTGTCTAAGGAGAAAAACCTCCAGATATCATGGAAGAGGGGGAGAGAAGGTGGCAGTCACTCTGTGGCACGTTAAGAAATACTGAAGAAACAGGAGACTACTATTATCTCAAGGTTCTTTGGAGGTTCTTTAGGATATGACAAATACATGTATGTATAGTCACATTTTTTAGGGTTCAATTTGACAAATTCTTATTGAATATCTCCCACGTGCTGAAGTCTGTGAAAGATACAGGAGTAATTAACCTGTGAAAGATACAGGAATAAAGACACCACTCCCGCCCTGTGGGAGCTCACAACCTTTGGAGAAGCCAGCACATGGTAAGTAATATAATGCAAGGCAAACGGTGGTAACAACTACAATAAAGGCATTGATCAAGTAAAACATAAGACAGGGAGAGGATGAGGCTGCTGCTGCTGCTGCTAAGTCACTTCAGTGGTGTCCGACTCTTAGCGACCCCGTGAACTGCAGCCTACCAGGCTCCTCCGCCCATGGGATTTTCCAGGCAAGAGTACTGGAGTGGGTGGCCATTGCCTTCTCCGAGGATGAGGCTACCTTGGAGCAATTAGGAAGCCATGTAGAGAAGATGAGCTGAGCCTTGTAGGATCAGTGCATTGTAGATGGCTGGAGAAGATGAGAAAGGCATTCTAGGTGGAAGACACAGGGCTGGTTTTGGGGAATGATGAATAATGAGGTTGGAGTGTAGGGCATGAGATTCAAATGTAGGAGGTAAAATGAAAAGTACAGATAACTTGTATTTCAGATCATGCTTTCAAATCCTCTTCAAAATAAGCTGAGATTATGAAGCTGCAGTGTAACTAGACAACAGTTCTTAATGATGAGTGTTCTCAGCCCATTATCCCCTTGTATACTCAAGAGGTTCTGGCTTCACTGGTTTGGTTCCTTCCTAGGCCTGCTCTCAACTATGGAGGGTTCTGCCATTCTCAGACAAGCATCTTGGCCTTTTGTGATGCAGTGTTGGGAAGAATAAGAATGAGATAAGAATTTGGAAGGGCAAAGGCCACTTGGACAGATAGTAGAGGACAGACAGCCAAAAAGCACTCTCCACTCTGCTCTGCTGAGAATCAAAAGGAACACAGCTGGACAGTAGGTCTGAAAGAGTTCAAGGGCAAGAGAGCAAGAGGCTCCAGGGAGCTGTGGAGATTCTGAGAGGGGACAGTGGCCTTGTAAAATATACTGCATGTATATGTGAGGACTGAAATGTTTACTCTTATTGTGCTTCTGTGAATGTGATACCTCTTCAAGACTGGGTCTGGTGTCAACAGGGATGATGGTAAGCAAAGATTCAGGACAACTCAGCATGAGAACACATGTGATTTTCTGGAGACTGGAAGCTGTGCCTCACATCATACCGGAGAGAGCTATGATGGCTAGAAGTGGATCAGGAGCTCTTTACCATTTTATTCTCCCATGAATTCTCCATTTAATGTTTAATGTTTAATACTTGTTGAATAGATTGAGATGGTTCTTACTGTATATTAATTAATTCTTTTCTTGACTCTGTCATGCTTTAGTGGCTGCCCTAAACTTCCACTCTCCGTTTCCATAAGCCCAGGGCCAATCCCTACTCCATGCTCTTTACTCTCAGCAGATGGCCTTGCCCTCCCCGACTTCCAAGTAAAAATATCTCTGCATCATTACCCCCCTCTATCTTTTAACTCCTTTCTCTAAGAAGTGAGTGCCTTACCTTTTAGCTTAAGGCTGATTCTTGAATAGTATTATACAACCTACCTCCACCTTTCCCAGAACTTGATTCTATTTATTATCCTTTCTTTTTCAACTGTTCTTTCTTCTTTTCAGGAAAATTAGCTCAGATCTACCCTCTCCTAAAACAAAAATTAAAGAACCAAAAAAAAGTTCCTCTTCACCTCTTCCTTGCTACCACTTATCCCTTCCCTTATTTTCAGCAACCAACTTTTTAAAAAGTGGTTTATACCTACAGTCTCTAGTTTCTCAGTTCTCATTCACTCCTGAATCCCTAAAATCAGCCTTCTACTTTTACTAATCTACTGAAACTGCTCCTCAAAGAATTAGCAAATAACTTTATTTTTGTTTCCACCATTCTTGTCCCTCCTTAAAAATGCCCCACCCCACATCTAAAAATACACAAACATGGAGGGAGATTGTCAGTTACTCACCTTTATAGCCCCTCAACATGTAGCATTATGCCTTGTATACGGTAGACACTCCATGAGTATTTAAATTGAATCTGGATTTCTTCAACCAGTCTCATTGTCCCCATGATTCCTGATATTCTCTGACCATGTCAGGAAACTAGGAATGGTTTCAGATGCTACAGCTAGTATCAGGGCATGCAGCTTTCTCTAATGGTTTAGAGAATTAGGAAACATCTCATTCTCAATTGTCAACAACAAAATTATTTTAAAATTCTCGTATGTCAGAAAGTATAATAAAAATTGTGTTATTTTGATTTTGTTGCTAAAATATACAAAACAAACATATACATGAAATGTATATCATGATGATCGATGGTAGTGATCAAGAACTCAAAAATGAAGAATTTGAAACACAGAGACTTGCCAGATTTATCAAGTGGCTTTCTGTTGATCCAAACATAAACCATGTTGTAAGATCTTGTAAGGTATTATGCAATAAGCCCTATTTTCCCAGAAAGCTCTACAATGGCTGAGACACAATACATTCTAAAATATAATCAGAAATAAGCCAGTCACTACTAATATATTGATTGACACCTTCAGTAAATAGGCTTCTTTTGTGCAGAGAGTACAAAAACAAATATTTGAATCCAAACATGTAAGGTTAATCAATGGGACATGGGAACACTTTTTACTTCTGTATTTCCCTTGAGTGTCTTATATGGAATTTCACTAACAGGAAGCTCTCCCCTCTCTCACAAACTCCTCCATACACTGAGAACCTTTAGGAACAGCGATAAACAGCTCAAGGGTCACACAGCTTCTTGGACACATGTATATACTGAGGTTACCGGCCACTTCTCTGTCCTGCGTTGCTGCCCGGCTAATTGCATGCAACATGAAATGCCTAAGAAAGCCAGCAGAATCGCCGTGTTACAGCTGTTTACTTGAAGCATTCCTTTAGAATAGGCCTACCCACCAAGAATGTAAAGAATCCATGGGTCCTGCACAACGTTCTCAGTCGAAATCCATTCTCTTTGTCACTATTTGGTTCAACAGTTCAGGTAAACAAACATTCTGGGAGCACTTACGCTACAACAGGCGCTGTGCTAGACCTTCGGGGAGCCAGAATCCAGCGCAGGACAGAGGTGTGTAAACACAGAATTCCAGGACAATGATGGCAGTGATTTGAAGATTTCAAACCACAGGGATACTTTTCTTAAAAGGTGAACTACATTTGGGACAATTCTGTATTTTAAGGCAAAAGCCAACATTTATCTTAAAATATGGAATGCCCAAATTCGAAATCTAAAATTTAAGGTTTTAAGGATCATTTAAATGTTAACAGAATAAACTAATGAGAGCAAACTAAAAGAAAAACATTGGCGAGTCTACTCACTGAACAGATTCTTCTCAAAATAAAGTTCCTTAAAGGCAGTAAACATTTTTGTACAACAGTAGTAGGGGCAAGGAAATAGAAGAGACTCACTCCAACTAGCACCTGTAAATACATCTTTTGGTTACACCAAGAAGTTACCAGATAGGGGGACATCCAGTGCCACTGTCCTGTGACACTATTTGTAGGGAAGGGGATCTCCTTATTACAAAACTGTTTTCTCTTTTTAAGGCTCTCTTGCCCTAGATATTTTCCTAGATAACATTATATTTCATCTCAACCCTTTCAAATAACCTGTAAACAGTCTTTACATTAATGCCAGTGTAATCTGTCAAATAATACTCTGGAGTATTAGAAATATAAATAGATGAGAATTTTACTCTCAAAGAGCACTTTATTCATCTGGTTTCACTACAGCTCTATGATAAAAGTTGTTGACTGAGTATACCAAGACCTTACTGAACACTCAAACAAATGAGGCAGACTACTTTCATTCATGTGCCTCCAATTTTGTGGCTCTAGAACTATTTAGAAAATCTCTATATGTGATAAAATCTTTGTGACAAAATGTCTATAAAAGACAGAGGCTTGGGATTTCCCTGGTGGTCCGGTGGTTAAGAATCCCTTTTCCAATGCAGGGGACATGGGTTCAATCCCTGGTCAGGTAACTAAGATCCCACATGCCATGGAGCAACTAAGCTGAGCACCGGAATAGAGAATGCCATGCGCCACAACTAGAAAGCCCATGTGTTGCAACTAGTAAACTCACGCACTCTAGAGCCTGCGCTCCACAACTGAGAGCCACAACTAGAGAAAGCCTATGTGCTACACCAAAGACACAGTGCAGCCAAAATTCCAAAAAATAAAAATAAAGTATACAATAAAAAAGACATAGGCTTGGGGAAAACCTTCAAAACTTTGACTCCAATGACCATTTCTAAGAATGAAATACAATTCTCTTAATTTGTCATACGTAGGACATGTACAGAGAAGGCAGTGGCACCCTACTCCAGTACTCTTGCCTGGAAAATCCCATGGATGGAAGAGCCTGGTAGGCTGCAGTCCATGGGGTCACTAAGAGTCAGACACGACTGAGCGACTTCACTTTCACTTTTCACTTTCATGCATTGGAGAAGGAAATGGCAACTCACTCCAGTGTTCTTGCCTGGAGAATCCCAGGGATGGGGGAGCCTGGTGGGCTGCCGTCTATGGGGTCGCACAGAGTCGGACATGACTGAAGCGACTTAGCAGCAGCAGCAGCAGCAGGACATGTACAGAGTTATTAGACAATAAGGAGATATTTTCTTGCTATATATAAAATAAATTGTCAATGTTTGGGGAGCCGTATGGCATACAGCTCAGTAGACTATTCAGGAGTTTAAATGCTAAGGTTGTAACTGAGGATGTAGAAACATTATTATACATGAAATTTTATATTTTGCTTTTATCACATTACTTAACCAACACTAAGGAAACAGAAGTAAATGGAATGGTTCTGAGCTTTAAAGCTAAAAGAAAAAAAAAAGAGTTTTAAATTCACAATCATGTACATTACTTGATTTTAAAGGAAGAGATTATTTGCTTTATCTATCATAATACCAAAGTATTATACAATTAAAGAAGTTATGAGTTAAGCATATGGATTCCTGTGTGTGCTCAGTCACTCAGTCGTGTTCGACTCTTTGTGTCTCCATGGACTGGAGCTCACCAAGCTCCTCTGCCAGTGGAATTTTCCAGGCAAGAATACTGGAGTGGGGTGCCATTTCCTACTCTAGGAGATCTTCCCAACCCAGGGTATGAACCTGTGTCTACCTGTATCTCCTGCATTGGCAGGTGGATTCTTTACCATTAGCATTACCTGGAAAGCCCTATGGATCCCTACAAAGTACTTATTTTAGATAATAATGACATTTGTAAAAATTTTGACATATGTCTTTTGGAAAAACAAACTCTTAAATATAGATAAAGAAAAGAGGTCTCTACCCTGTTCAGTTTCTGGTACTCTCAACTAAGAGAGAAAGATACTTTGGAAAGGATTCCTTTGAACACTACAATTATAGCTAGGAGAATAGAAAACAATCTGCATAAGTAAAGAAAAAATGCCTGGGGAAAGGATGGGAGGTTCTTACCTTGAGCTGCAGAAAATGATACAGAAGTTATAGGAAGTGGTGTAGAAGACAGAGACAAGATCACTGTTATTTCTAAAAAGTAGAGCAAGTGGGCTTCCACTGCATCATAAGGGACTCAGGCTGGACATTAGGACTACAGTCCTGATAGGAACAGCAATGAACATAAAATGACTTGTTAAAGAAGATAATGAAATCTGTTTCTCAAAATAGCAATTAGACAAAGACAATTCTTTACCCTTCTGAGATACAGTCTTTTTCAAAGGAAACGGTTAGATAAGCTTATTTTCCAAGGTAGCTTTCAATTCTTTAATTACATAGTGGTGAATCCAAAATGGTCACCCTACTTTTGAAGTTAGAAAGTTATAGAATTTAATGTAATTTAAGAGATCATCTAGCTCAATTCCTTTTCTATACATGGAGAGGCAGCACAGTGCAGTACAGAGGTTGCCACACTAGGTAGGATCCAAGGGCCAAATCCCACCTACCCTGTTTTTGTGGGGCCTGATAGCTTAGAATTTTTTTTTAAGCATTTCTAAATGGTAGGGGGAAGATCAAAATAATATTTCATGACATATGAAAGTTATAAGGAATTCAAATTTCAGTATCTATAAAAAAGTTTTCATATATAGCCACACTGTTTATTTGCATGTTATTAAAAGCTGGCTTAAAGCTCAACACTCAGAAAACGAAGATCATGGCATCTGGTCCCATCACTTCATGGCAAATAGATGGGGAAACAGTGGAAACAGTGGCAGACTTTATTTTTTGGGGCTCCAAAATCACTGCAGATGGTGATTGCAGCCATGAAATTAAAAGACGCTTACTCCTTGGAAGAAAGGTTATGATCAACCTAGATAGCATATTGAAAAGCAGAGACATTACTTTGCCAACAAAGGTCTGTCTAGTCAAGGCTATGGTTTTTCCAGTGGTCATGTATGGATGTGAGAGTTGGACTGTGAAGAAAGCTGAGCGCCGAATGTGGTGTTGGAGAAGACTCTTGAGAGTTCCTTGGACTGCAAGGAGATCCAACCAGTCCATTCTGAAGGAGATCAGCCCTGGGACTTTTTTGGAGGGACTGATGCTGAAGCTGAAATTCCAGTACTTTGGCCACCTCATGAGACGAGTTGACTCATTGGAAAAGACTCTGATGCTGGGAGGGATTGGGGGCAGGAGGAGAAGAGGACGACAGAGGATGAGATGGCTGGATGGCATCACTGACTCGATGGACGTGAGTCTGAGTGAACTCTGGGAGTTGGTGATGGACAGGGAGGCCTGGCGTGCTGCGATTCATGGGGTCACAAAGAGTCGGACATGACTAAGCGACTGAACTGAACTGAACTGATAGGTGATTTTGCACTACAACTGACACAGTCGTCACTCTAGAGACTGTATGGTCTGAAAATCCTAAGATACTAATTACCTGGACCTTTACAGATGCCTGGTACAGTGGATGAAGCACATAAGGTGTAAAGCTAGACTACTCAGGCGTGATACTGGAAAAGAGAGTGTGCCTCAGTTTTCTGAGCTGTAAAATGGGGACAACAATGGTATTTACCTAATAGAGTTGTTGTGAGAATTAAGTGAAAGTGCTTAGACATTAATGACTGGTATAAAGTAAGAATTCAGTAAATATTAGATATCTTTATTATTACATATAAAGAAACCCTGGACCACAGAGATAAAGTGACCCCAAGGTCACAGAATTTGCTAGAGGCAGACTGGAAGTATTTTCTGATTCCCCTTGCCTTCGATGATACTGTCTTTTAAAATTTTCTATATTGTCAGACCAAGAAAAAAAACTTCTGTGATTTTTTTTTAAAAACTACCACAAAGCCACTTTAAATGAGAACTTCAGTTTCATCAGACCAGTCACCTATCAATCCTGTTACCTAAAGTGACCTAAAGGCAACTTGTGGAACATTTGAGCTTTAGTTTTCTACCTCAGACCTCTATAAATTAAGATTTTTCTTTATGCTTTCTAAAAAGGACAATAGAAGTCCCTTACAGCTTAAAATTAGTAAGTCTGTTCTTTTTAAAATGTTTGCTGCAAAAACTTGAGAAGCAAATCACTGATCTGGACCTCAGAATTTGAAGGATAGCATATTGGTCCCTGAGCATTTCTGGTATAACACAGTTCATTTTCTCTTGTCACTTTTCTCCTTATCAATTCTTGTATATAACCAGCACCACTCCAGGTTTTCCTTTTTCTGTGAAACCTCTGAAACTTAGTAGAATGTTTGTTTATAGCCCCGGATAACCACCTTTTCCAAGGCTTTGTTCATAAGAGGTCTTTCTTCATTAAACCCACTCCCAAATGGTCACTCCATTATGCCATGCTTCCTTGTCAGTGGTACACAATTTTAAACAATTATACATTTGTCATTGCTGTCTAATTGTTCTCTAGTTTTTTCTAAGTAGTACATCCTATCTTGCAAAACTGGAATTGTTTAAGACCATGCCACATTTTTAAAAAAATATTACTCCACAGTACTTAGTTGAAGTTATTTACATAGTAGGTATTCAACCAGTGCTTCTTGCATTAATAAATGAATATCCATAAGTATATCCTATGAAAAGAATTTTAGCTTTAGTGATGAATAAATAACACCTTTAAACTACCACCAAGATTGTGAAAATGATCATTTGTTAGCACATAGGTTTAAAGATAAATCAGCAAAATTAAAACAAATCAGAAGTATAAAAGTACCTAATTAAAGTGCAGACTACAACTCACAATAGAGATATTAACTCTAGATCCTCAATGTTTACTTCTTTCAGATATATTAGCTCTACGACACTGGAAAATGTTATATCTGATGTAGATACAGTGGGCATTAGTAAAAACTAATCTAAGTATTTTTTTAATATTGAGATTCTACAGAAGAATAATTTTCATCTGTGTGTATAACATACCTATAGCAACATTACTTAATGTATGAGTATGTGAAGTATATTTTATTACAATAGTAGACAAGCAAACTGAATGTGTCCCAGGAAGGGGTCTTTTCCATTAACGTTTATAAAGGCTTTCATTTCAAACTTTCATTAACATCTGACAAGCAAGCTGAAAAAGCTTTGCTTAGAGCTTAGGTTAGGGGCAAAATGCATTTTGGTAAAACTACTCCAAGATTACACTGACTGGCTATGCGAGAATATACTAATTTGTTTTGTTTTGTTTTGTTTGGAGTGTGGAGAAAAGAGAGAGAAAGGGAGAGAAGAGTCATGGACCCTACTTTGTGGTTGCCATGGAGGCAAGGTCAGCCTTCCACACTTGGATCTACCAGCAGAGTTCAGACAGGTCAACGTGTGACCGGCTCAGGCCCTGGGGTTAAAAGTTCAAGCAGCGATGGAAAAACCAATATGTCCACGCAGAGTATGCTGTACAATTTATTTCAATTTACATCAAGCCATGCATATAAAATTTAGATAAATTCCATTCAAATCTGATGTTGCCTGACACACAATGTATGCAAACAGATGTCTGTGGGGCTTTTTCTGTGCTTTAGAAAACAACATTAAATTTAAAAATATGTCTCTGGGATTTCTTTATTGAATTACAAAATGAACATAATTTTAACTTAAATGTTTTCATTCTTTCTTCCAATTTTTTTTGTGGAGGTCTTAATAATTTCTCAGTTCTCAATCTACTCGATGTCATATTAAAGAGGATAATGTATATTTACAACTACTGCTTCAGTATTATTATAGTTATAGATTCTATTTATATCCCTTACCACTTTCCACAAATATTTCGTGATTGATATTTCTGATTTATCTCTGGCTTCTACCCTCATCTCCTTTGCTTTCTACTCAGAACAGAGCAAGGATCCTGGAGGCTGCTGGGTCGTCTCCCAGCCACAAGGTGGCTCCCCCTTCCCCTTCTCACAAGCCAAAAGGATGTGTACATCTTTGCTGAGTGCTGCAGTCCGACTAGGATTCAAAGGCTAATTATGACATATAAATACCATTATTTTTTATCATGAATTGAATGGATCACAACACAGACTCTGGAACAAGATGATAAAACGCAAAATTGTATCTTTAGATAGAATTCAGAAAGAAAAGACAAGACCATTGTGTCCTGCCTAATTTCTCTTCACCCGTCCTTTCAAGGGTACAAATGACTAACCTTAGGGCAAAATAAGAAAAATAATAAAACACCCTCAAGGAATCTAATTTTTTGCCAAAGAACAGACTCACAGACTAGACAGGGCCACTTTTTAAGAATAGTACATAACTTATTCTCACTCAAACTGGACCCGCATTTGGAGTAGGAAAGGCATTTAGATTTTCTGGTTCCAATAACTTTCCCACAGGGAAGTTTTCATGGGGACTTTGAAGGACTTTCTTAGATGTCCCACACCATGTCACAGATGAAGAACAGTGATCTCTAATACTGCAGAGCTTTAAAAGGTGTAGAAATAGTACATATTTACTTCTTGCTGCTTAGGAAGCAAGATCCATATTTCATAAATATGATTTTTACAGACTACATCATAATTTTCTACAGATGAAATAAGCAGAGAGACAAATAATTTGTTCTATTCCATGGAAGGTCTTTAAAAAAAAATCTGAGTCCTAATTCCTCAAATTTTTCATTTTCTTTTCTGGGGAAAAGCTATTTGAACAAGTTTCATTTTCCTCATCTGTAAAATGGAGATAAAAATGGGACCTATTCCTCATGGAATTTTTGCCAGAATTAAATGAGCTAATATATGGAAAGCATTTAAAGAGAGTCCTTGGAACATAATAAGAGCCATATAAATGTTTGCTGTTATTATTATTATTTATTTGAGCCAAGTACCTCCTTGTTTGCAACTATCTTGTGACACAAATATTTGTGAAAAATGAACTTCATGGATTTTGTAAAGACATGAAGAGTATAATTTTCTAGATACTTGAATGCTCTCTGATCATGGATAACTTATGATGTCTAAGTTTCTTCTTCCTCAAGAACTTAAAAAAAATAAGTGTTTCTTTCCACTTCATGATATTGCTTTCAACATGACATAAAAAAATAAACTACTGGTTTCTAACTCTCAAGCTTGTTTTAGATAAACTTTAGCAATTGCATCATTTTACTAATGCAAACAACCATAAGTGATGGTTCTAATAACTTGGTGACAATATTCATATTGTACAAATTTTCATTTTCTTTTTTATCTATATTAAAAAAGCTTCAATATTCTACTCATGCTAGAATATAACTTTGTTAAGCTTCTTGTTAAACTTAGAACATATGAGTCCCCTGCTTCTAAAGTAAATAAACATTTTGAATTCCCTTGTAAGCACTGCCTTGACAACTCTCAAACAAATTTTCTAAGGGTACAAATGATATCCTTAAGGTGACCCACAGTAATTCAACCATGAGCAAAAGTTTATGTGTACGTAAAATCCTGCATTCACATAAATCCTTGTTTGTATAAGGAAGGATCTGTATAGATAGATGTAAATAAGTATGTATGTATCTGTATGTATGTATATACATAAATATAAACGTATATATACATATAGGTCCACATGTATGCCATCCACATATATTCCAAATAGATGGAAATACATATTTAGAGACCAAGTGTGATAAGCAAATCAATTTTCAATAGCCAAGGGAACGAGTATGACATTTTTTAATACCTGCTATACTGTCAAGCAACCCTTTATTCTTTATTATCTCTGTCAGTTACTACTGGGTGCCTAGTAGACAAATGCTAGTCCTAGTCCTGGTCATTTATTTCTATTTGGAATTATTTCAAGCCTAACTCTTTAGAACTGCTTGAAAATGCTGTTCTGGTGTGTTGGCCTTGCACCCTCGAGTGAGAACTGGAATTAGCGGGGCTAGAGAGGAATCTGTTTCCAGAGACAATTTGGCACATTTTTTTGAGGGAAGCCTGCCTTGGCTTTGACCACATTTGCACAAATATGACTTTGAAAGACCCCTTTTCCATTCAGAGCAATATGCATGTGCCACCATAAGCAGTGTCTTTTGTTGCCAGAAGCAGTTTTTGCTGCATGCATCAACTTTCCCCATATTCTTAGCAACTCTTTCTTTTATGCCAGTTTCACACATCAGTTAACAGAACCCCCTAAAGAACAGATGTACTGGAGAAATGCATCAATTTGTTATTTGTTACAGTTTGGGGGTGTCTGTCCTATGGGTTTTCTAGCCAAGGGCTTATAGGTTTCCCAAGAGAAATTTACTTTCATGAGAGAAGAAAACTGAGGCAAATCACTGCTGTTAGACCCTGAAGTCAGAGACACTGGTTTGTTGTCCTTCTGTACATGTGAAGAAAAAGCCCACAGTTAGTGTTTCAATCCATCTCTCATTCTTTCCCAGTGTGAAAAATTACAAATGAAACTAAATTTTTCTCTGTCAATAGAATGTGTATGATTATAGCTGTTCATATTTTCATTCTAATGAAGGGCTGCACATTTAATTGTAAGATTTATTAGGTACTGTACATTGCTGTGTATATGCAAAACAGTTAATCGACATCTAAAATGCTGGTTGTTTATTCTGACATTAATGATCATATTTCTTAATTTGAAACAAAAAGCATTTGGGTAAAATATATTTTTCCCCTCCAAATAAGAAATTAATAAATTCAATGTAAGAAATAAAAAGGGCTGGAGAAAAAATTTACTGATTTATGTATGTGAGGCTGGGGAAAAAATAAAGATGCTTAAAAAAAGTCCATAATCCCCCATTCTGCTGGAAACAAGAGAGTTGATTGCCAGCTTTGTTTGATTTCACAGAGATCTCATACGAGGCTGGGTTCATAAACAGGTGAAATGATGGAGTTTATTGCAACGCACATCAACACTGAAACTAAATAACTGTGTTGCCATCTCAGTCCCGCTGAAAGACGGATGGTAAACTTGACCTGCCGCTGGTACTATCCGATTGCCATTTTTTATTCCCCCTTCGCCGCCCCCCCAGGCTGAGCCACGTTGAGTAAATGCATGTGCACGGTCAGGTCAGGCCCCGGGATCGGGTGAAACTCGGTTCACATTTGCATACAGGCGGAGCCTCACAATGAAAGCCCATCTGTTCCCGTCTCGGAGTACAAATCGAATGTCACCCAACTCACTGCAAACGACAGCGGCATGGCCATTAGATGGAGGAACACTCAGCTCAGGTTACGGATATGGAACTGCTGATTTGGGTTTAAATACCTGATAACTGAAGACTTTTCATTATATGTGAACAAAGAATGAACTTTGAACTGCTCAGGAGACACCCTCTCTCTACATTAGGCACCCCTCCCTAGTTGTACCCATTATTATTAATACTTAACTGCTATATTTTACACTCTATTTTTGTACAAAAATTAGCCAGGCTGAATGTCATAATGTCTTAAATAATTGCTTTTTTATTTTATATTTGGAAGTGGGAAGGGTAAGGGGTGGAACAGAAAAGGATGTTGTAACTAGAAAATGAACTCTGAACTCTATATGCCTTCAAAGGTCATTAGTATCACAGCAATGTTGCTCCTTGAACTTCTAAATTTTACTAGGGTGGAAATTTTAGTTGCTAGAGTTAAACCAATGAACTGCCCCCACCCTTTATTCCTCCATCCCAAACCCATTCAGTCAAGTGAGGCACCTATCTCCTAGAATGTTCTCCATTCATGGGCCTGTTTATTCCAAAACAATTTATCCCCAAACAGTTTATCAATCATGATCTGTCAGATTATTTTTCTGTTAAAACTTGGCAAGTATCTTAGAGTTTACAGACCAAAATCACATACATTCGGACACAAAAAAGATAAAGCTATTCAAGAAGACACCAGGATAATAAGCCCATCCAAGCATGGAACATGATAAACACAAGGAAATTCATTAGCAAAAATATAGGTAAGGCTTTCATCAGATATCTTCTTGTCCTGTTTTATGGTAAGAGTCATGTACTATGAAAATCTAAGGAGGACACAAGCATCTGGGGTTTGGTTCCTTGTGTTTATATTTGAAATGTTTCTGTATTTTTTACATAAATCACATTTAACATTTCAGTCATTAGCCCAGTTTGTTGGAGCCCTGGTGCATGTGTGGTTGAGATAGCTCCAGTGCAGAGGAGAGAAAGCAGATTGGCTAGTTCTTCTTTATTCCAGTTATGCTTCTTGGTTTCCAGTCAGTAATAGTGTCACTTTATAAACTTCAAATTTAATACCTGATTGGATGGAAAAATATTTTAAAAGTATCTGCAAGAACTTTATTTGCCTTAAGCAATTATATACTTTTTTCGTGCATATATGTCTCTTTATTAAAACACTAAAACAATCTTAAAGAATTTAATGTATTGGGATTATACATGGAATCCAGAATGTTTAAAGGGCGCTGGATTTTAAAGGCCATGTCTCTTCAGCCAGGGTTTCTTTACCACTATGTGAAACTATGTTCTTATTGTTAGTCCTTTAAAAATAATACCAGGGTTAAGAAAAGATTTGAGAGCTTTTTCTTTTCTCATCCCATGCAAGAGCTTACGGTCAACCTTAATGGAAGTTCTACATTCATTAAAAGGGAGAATAGACTCTTTGTTTCAGAAGAATAACCAAGACAAGGGTGAATTTTGGTTCCACTTTGTCAAGTTTAAGGGGAAACTGAATTCAGGAAGAGAGAAGAGTCAGAGAGAGAGAGAGAAGGAGGGCCCCGAACAACTTTCTCAACTGTCTCCTCGTTGCCTCCAATCTTAAAATATTTTATTGTTTTCTTGCAAACAAGTCAGGAATTTGCATTAGGGAACATGTGGCCATATGAGCTCTTGGAGATGGGCTGTTTATTTGCATTCCATGCAGCTGGATGTCTTGTGTATGATTAGCAAAAAACCAGAAAAGACCAACAAGCAAGAAATATAATATTAGAGATATTCTTTCTGTCCACGTCAGGAGAAAATGCCCTATTAAGGAGGTGTAATGGCTTTAATTCTATATCCCTGAAGGGACATGACTGAGAATGCTTCTGCTTATTTCAAAATGACAAAATAACTTGTGTAGAGAAATATTAGTTGTTTGGTTTCTTGTTATGCACTATTGATAGGGATGTGTGAACAGGAACCGAACCTTGAACTTAATTTCCCCTTTGAACTCATGACCTTTGACAAGATTCCCCATGCGTTCCCCTTCAGACAATTTCATCACAATTACAGTCCCTTCCACTTGAGTTAAAGATATATAATCATTGATTTGACCTAATTACCTGATACATCCCTTTCTTTGCAAGGTGAAAGCTAAATGTGTGAACAGAAGCTGACCCGTGAAGTTCTGATAACCAATTTTTATTCTAATTATCATAAAACACTTTCAGTCTTACTCTATTTTTCTCAAGTTTTCTTTTGGTCCTTTCCCTGAACCCACTATTCCTTCACATTCAATAATGCCCCGTAGGTTTCAAGCTGCTTGGCAACAGACCTTCTAATGCATTATGCACTACATGTTCAAAGTGTCATTTTTAAACAAAAAACTAAAGACTAACTCTGCATTAGAAGGTTGCCACTAATTCCCGTCTTTCATGAAAAAGTCTTCTGAGGAAATAAAAGAATGGAAACTAGAAAGTTCCCATAAGATTCTGAAATTATCTCACTTCTTAGTATCAATCTTAGAATCAGAATCAGTGACTCTGATTCTCTCCTAATAATTTACGAACTTCAGGTTATAAAGTGGACACAGGAAATATCAACAGAGTTAGTATAATCAATTAAAACTATGGGGGATTATCTTTTTTTTAAAGGAAGCTGTATGTGTATGTGGGGGGAGGTGTCCACTTAGTTTTGTACAATAAATCCCACACAAAGACTTTAATAAGAAAGTTTAAATCATAGAGTATACTAAAATATTAAATATGTGATTTAAAAGCAAAACTAGAGTTGATAGAAACTATAAAAATTGACTTTAAAATGAATTTGTATTTCTCTCTACTTCAACTTATATTTCTAAAAGGAGAAAACTGAAACCACAAAGTTTTCATTATCTTGTCTTAAAACAACTGAAAAATAAAGATGAATTGCAAAAAGTTAAAACAATGAATAAACAAAGAAGAAACTGTTTTATCTCTTCATATCATAGTTTATATTCAAGGCATCAGGCTTTCTCAAAATGAAACAACAGTCAATTTTCCTTTATGTCATGTTTGCGTCATATCACTCCAAACGTTTGTTAATAGGCATTACAGGTGAAAGAGGGCAAAAGATCTGCAAAAAATACACCTCTGAGGTTGAATCACCTGTTCTTTTGGATGGAGCTTCTTGTGTCTTCTCTTCCAAAAGTTAAACAACTCTTAAAGAAAAAGTAATCCTTCATCTCATCACCATGATGGACCAGCATCTGAGTTTTAGCCTCAGCAATTAGTTTTAATTATACTTTGAAACCAAAGGCCTAAGCAAGCAGGAAAGGAAAAAAAGTATGTAGGCAAACTTTCTAAGTAGAAAATTATCAAGGTGTGCAGTGAGGCAAATCTTTAAAATATTAACTTTTTATGATGTCAAGTGTAACTAGAACTGGACAGATATTACAAATTAGGCTGGAAGGTTCCCAAAATGCTGGAACATTAAGTAGAGTTTCTCAAGGGTACAGCTCAAATCTACTTCTCTATGAGTACAAAAATTATAAAGAACTTGAGGAATATTTTTTAAATGCCTGATTTCCATATCTACTTCTGCCCAACAGCTTGAGGTATAACCAAAGAAGTACCAAAGAGTGCCACAGAGTTTCCTTGATTAAAAACTATACCTAGCCAGATGGCTGGGATTCATGTTAAAGTCACATCATTTATTTGTAAAAACTTTGCTTCTGATTTTTATTTGCCTATCACCAGGACCTTTATCAATATACAATAATATTGGCATATTAGGAACTCCAGGAAATAGAGAAATAGTGTATTGATGCTGTGACAGAAATAATGGATTTGGCTTTATTCTAAATCCCTAGATAGCATTATTTTGAACCCTATCATTGTGAAAATGGATAGATAGCAAAATATAACTAAAAGAAACTGTGCTCACTTGCAGGTCAGAAATCTAGACTTGAGGGATAAATTAAAAAGTTGCACATAGAGTGATTTTAGTAATGACACAAACAGGGATAGAAAGGGAAAGAAATACTAGAGTAGAATGTTCAGAAAAAAGGACAAATGTTATATCCTTGGGATGGGACCTGGTGCTGTGAAATGACTCTACAGTTGAGATTCTTAATGTGGTATCTGGGAACATTCTGAAATGATATGCAAATACACGTGTGTGCTTGCCTGTGCGTGCTCATTTTTATGGCAAGAAGAACCACTGCTACACAGTGATAAGAAAAGGAATAAAAGCCCACAAAAAATGATTATTACATTTCCAAAGAAAAGATGTTGGAAGTCAACGACAGCCACCATCATCTCTCACTCAAAACAGTGATTCTTAAATTTTTGAAATTGATTGCCCCAATTGTATATTTTTTGTTAGGCACAAAATATATTTATATTAATTTACAATTTATATATACATATCACTAATCTGTCAATATTAGAAAACCTTAGTTTTATATACCCACAAACACACACAGTGATACACATACACACCCACCCATATATTCTAATATTTTTTTCCTGTCTTCTGTGGATCATCTAGTACACTTCATCTGGTCTCTCCCTTCTTCCACTCCTATGCCCCTTATAATTAATTATACAAAGAGTAATTAGAAAAATCTTTTAGAACTAACAATTATATCATGCCAGTCTCTGGTTGGAACTCATTAGTTCCTTACTATAGCTTAAAAGGCTCTCCAGAATGTAGTTCTTTCTGTGTCTTCAACTTCATTCCCCAACTCTGCCTCACTTACTTAGCTCTATCCATACAGGTTTCCAATTCCAAGAATGTTCAAACTACTGCACAATTGCAGTCATCTCACATGCTAGCAAAGTAATGCTCAAAATTCTCCAAGCCAGGTTTCAACAGTACGTGAACAATGAACTTCCAGGTATTCAAACTGGATTCAGAAAAGGCAGAGGAACCAGAGATCAAATTGTCAACATCTGTTGGATCACTGAAAAAGGGAGAGAGTTCCAAAAAAACATCTACTTCTGCTTTATTGACTATGTCAAAGCTTTTGACTGTGTGGATCACAACAAACTGTGGAAAATTCTTAAAGAGATGAGAATACCAGACCACCTGACCTGCCTCCTGAGAAATCTTCAGGTCAAGAAGCAACAGTTAGAACTGGACATGAAACAGCAGACTGGTTCCAAATCGGCAAAGGAGTATGCCAAGGCTGTATATTGTCACCCTGTTTATTTAACTTATATGCACAGTGCATCATGAGGAATGCTGGGCTAGATGAACCACAAGTTGGAATCAAGATTGCCAGGAGAAATATCAATAACCTCACATATGTAGATGATACCACCCTTATGGCAGAAAGTGAAGAAGAACTAAAGAGCCTCTTGATGAAAGTGAAAGAGGAGAGTAGAAAAGTTGGCTTAAAGCTCAACATTCAGAAAACTAAGATCATGGCATCCGGTCCCACCACTTCATGGGAAATAGATGGGGAAACAGTGGAAACAGTGTCAGACTTTATTTTTCTGGGCTCCAAAATCACTGCAGATGGTGATTGCAGCCATGAAATTAAAAGACGGTTACTCCTTGGAAGGAAAGTTATGACCAACTTAGACAGCACATTGAAAAGCAGAGACATTACTTTGTCAACACAGGTCTGTCTAGTCAAGGCTATGGTTTTTCCTGTGGTCATGTATGGATGTGAGAGTTGGACTATAAAGAAAGCTGAGCGCTAAAGAATTGATGCGTTTGAACTGTGGTGTTGGAGAAGACTCTTGAGAGTCCCTTGGACTGCAAGGAGATCCAACCAGTCCATCCTAAAGGAGATCAGTCCTGGGTGTTCATTGGAAGGACTGATGTTGAAGCTGAAACTCCAATACTTTGGCCACCTGATGCGAAGAGCTGACTCACTGGAAAAGATCCTGATGCTGGGAGAGATTGAGGACAGGAAGAGAAGGGGATGGCAGAGGATGAGATGGTTGGATGGCATCACCGACTCAATGGACATGGGTTTGGGTGGACTCTGGGAGTTGGTGATGGACAGGGAGGCCTGGTGTGCTGCAGTTCATGGGGTCGCAATGAGTCAGACATTACTTAGCGACTGAACTTAACTGATGCTGGGAAAGATTGAAGGTGGGAGGAGAAGGGAACGACAGAGGATGAGATGGTTGGATGCCATCGCTGACTTGATGGACATGAGTTTGGGTAAGCTCCGGGAGTTGGTGATGGACAGGGAAGCCTGGTGTGCTGCGGTCCATGGGGTCACAAAGAGTTGGACACAACTGAGCGACTGAACTGAACTGATACAGGTTTCTTAATTATTCTCTGAACACTTCAAGATCGTTTCTATCTCAAAGCTTTGCACTTACTTCTCCTTCTGCCTGGAATTCTGCTCCTTCAGGTCCTTGCCTGGTTTGATATCACTTTATTCAGGTCTCTGCTCAGTGGCCCCCTCTTAGCACTCTCTCAAAGAGTCCCACTGACACCCTTTTCTTGTCACTTTCTATCTCTGTGCCTTCTGGTCTTTTTTGGTTTTGTTTTGTTTCATGGCCTGTTCCATGGCCTGACACTATACTATATATCTCCCCTAGTAAAACGTAAGCTCCATGTGGTGAGGGATTTTGACAGTTTCATCTATGTGTCCCCAAGAACCTCATGTAATTCTAACTCAAAACCGGTCCTCTATGATAAATGAATAACATCAAAGCAACTGACAGACATTCCACCTGCTGTTCATTTGAAAATTAACATGAAAAGAATGTTCACGTGACAGAGACCACCACACTAAGATGAACTATCAGCTAAAAATCAGCTCTCTCTTTTCTCAATTTTCCCAACACCAGAATCACATCTTCCTTATGATACCTATTACTATTTCTTATGTATGATCCCTATTTGCATATAGATCCTATCTCCATTAGTAGCTTTGGTGGGAAAACTCCCAATCTGACCCTTTATTTTCCTCCTTATCACATTCAACATGGAACAAGTGCCCAGCCCCTGGACTGTGGGTGGGGCTGATGGTTATTACATCCTAGCCATGACAAATTGAGGTTCAGCTGCTCATGCAAGAGTGAGAGATGTCAGCAGCCCCTTGGAGCCACCTTGAAAGATGATCCTTGACTCTACATTCAAATGGATGTTTACTGGCATTCATCTGCCGACAAGTCTGAATGAAAAAAAAAGACTCATACTGGAAATGAATCTATGAAAAATCACCAATTCCTTATATGATAATAGAGGAAAAAACTAGCTCAATGTTGATAAAGGAATGACGAACACAAGTGGAGACTAAACTTATCCAAAAACCTTTTTTTTTAGAGGTCAGTTTCTAAACAGAAGTAGAAATATCACAAACGTGGCATTAAAATAATAATGCTTAGTACAAATAATATATTGAATAAACTTAAGAAATCAAGTTATGCAATAGGAACAATTTTAAGGATGATAAAATGAAAGTGCTCAAAGTTTCAGACTAAGCAAAGTATAATCCTATACTTAGACCAGTAGGCTGGTTATATTAAATGCCCATAAAAATCTCCTTCTGAAGGAAACTCAAATATACTTAGACATGAATAATTTTCATGTACCAAAATTTATATAAAACTTGAAAACAAATAATAGTAAGCAAGACACTTAAAATTTCCAGATCTTATTAACAGTATCATTACCCATAAATTAAAAGAACTGTAATAAATAACTTCTTTATATCTCTTCTTATTTGAATTACAAGAATTCAAGTAAGAACCTAACTGAGTTTTTCAGGGTGCTTATGTTAAACTCTCATGAGACAGTAACTTAGAAAGTATCATAGATGTCTGAAAAAACAGAGAGGAAATCAAAGACTAAAGTAGGAGGTAGAAACTCAAGTACTTCAAGAATAAGTGGAATTCAATCAAGAAAAAATTGCAATCAACAGGTCTGGGAGAAAAATAAATCAAAATGCCAGTATCCATAAAAAGGAAAAGTTTAGAAAGCACAATACTGTTAAAGATCTCATGGCAACAGAGAAGAGCAAGTGAGCTTGCAATAGGACACAATAGCAAAAATAACGATTTTTAGATTTTATATACAGCACCACAATTCATACTGGCCTAGGAAGGCATTCATGTTTCCATACTCCTATGTAGGAACTGTCATATTGAAACAGACCAGGGGTGCATCCCTTTTGCCATGCTGCTCTGACAGTGAACAGATGTTCAGAGGAAAGGTCTACTCTCACCAACCCAAATCCAATAATACACCTAATGGTGCAACTCTATATCAAGAACATCATTTCTTTTTGACCTCATATGGCAATTATCTTCTCCCCAAA
Organism: Bos taurus; assembly: GCF_002263795.3. Classification (NCBI taxonomy): domain Eukaryota; kingdom Metazoa; phylum Chordata; class Mammalia; order Artiodactyla; family Bovidae; genus Bos; species Bos taurus. The sequence continues at coordinate 38,183,695 of NC_037346.1, read as the reverse complement.
ACTGACTTACTTTGATTTCATGCTGGGTGGCCCACTTAAGAGGTCTCATTTAAAATTACATCGACTGCTATTGTCATTCATTTGGTTTTTCTGATATACTAAACTACTTTCACAATTTGCTGACTCCACTATCAACTACTAGGCTCTCAGAGGTGTGGAATCATATAGGTATAATATAAATAGTTGTGTTTGTACTAGCAACTGATGATTTAAGAATCTTTTCTTTCATAAGATTTTCTATTATTAGCTTCAATGTTTTCAAAGACTTGAGTATTCCCAATTTAATATAAGTGATCATCTTGAAGTGGAGACAAAAAAGAAACACAAATCTCTAACATTTGAAGGAAATCATAAATATGCAGAGTGGTAACAATAACCTTTTGACAGAAATTCTCTAGAACAAATGAGGTATTGGACTTTGTTTTGATGACTCTCTGACGGAGTGAAAGAAAGATGAAACAAGTACACTGGAATGGCAAAAGGCAAGCAGGCAATCAGAAGTATGAAATCAGAGCTGTTTCTTAGTAGTTTCTGGTATTCTGCAGGTTCAAATGTCCACTGCAGAATCACTTCAGTTATAAATCCCCAAAGTTCTCTCAGCTCCAGAGAATCTCCTTTGGGGAAGATATTTGCCTGCCATATCCTTTCTATAGTCCTGGAGGAGACAATTTAAGAATTAGAGCTAGAACAATATTTAAGCTAATCTGAAAGAATAGGTGCAACTGGGAAACTAACGACAAGCTTGGAGACACCAATCATTTCCTCCATCAGTATATCTGGGACATATGAAACCATAGCAGATAGTGGTGCTATACAACTTGATCAAAACGGGTACATTAACATTCTGAATATTGCTTTGGAGATGGTTCTTCTGTTTTAATAAAAATCTGAAGCTTTGATAAGAAAGCTTATGACTAAGTGTCTACAATATCCCTTACATTAAAACTATCTAATAAATGGACAAATAACCCAAGATTGTCTAGTAATTAACAAGCAAAAATACTGAGAAGCATAATTATTAGGATATTTCATAAGAGATCCAAAGGTATACAAGATAAGCCACGAACAAAAATCAAGTCAAAAGGAAAGAAGAATAAGTTTCCTATCCCCAGGAGTTCTTATTTATTTTTAGCTGTATTGTCAGGCTTGTGGGATCTTAGTTCCCCAACCAGGGACAGAACTTAGACCCGCTGTAGTGAGAGTGCAGAGTCCTAATCACTGGTCTGCCAGGATATCCTCATGAATTTCCTATCAATGATTATGCCAGAAAAGAGTCTCTCATGAACCACAAATAACCAAATAATAATTCAAGAACATATCATCAGGAAAAACTTGGCCTAAGCATCAATTAAATGAGATCTCTGCATACCTTAAAAACTCTAAATCGATTCTAGAAGCTAAATAAATCAATATTAGCTTAAAATTAAACTGATATTTCTAGACAAGTATGTCCTTCAAAAGCAAAAATTTTCCTTACTATTCTAGAAATAAGATTGCTATAAAAACCCATAACATGGTAGAAACTCTCAGTGCCCAGCAAACTTATAAACGTTAAATAAAAATGAATGATTGGAGATGAACTTTGTAACTTCTAAAAAGAGTAATAGTTATTGTAGTATAAAAAAGAAAGTTAGCTTATCTTCAAAATCTTCTTAAGGCAAAGGAAACACAGAAAGAAAGTATAATGCATATTTCCTTATCAAAAAAGCATTTCTTCTTATCAGCAATAATTGTAGTTAAAAGAGCAAAAATAAAATGCAGTATTGTATACTTGAAAGTTGCTGAGAGTAAATCTTAGGCATTCTCACAACAACGAAAAAAGGGAAAAAGGGAAAAAAAGAGAGACTGAGATTTAAGTGTGTGAGGTGATGGATGTGTTAATTACCTTAATCTTGGTAATCATTTCACAAAGCATATATGTACACTTTAAATACATACAATTATATTTGTCGATTATTCCCCAATAAAGTTGGGGGGACAGCAATAAAACATAAAATTCATGGATATTTAAAAACTTATTCAACTGTTATCATGCTGGGCAAGGAGGAGTAGAGGACAGTGATTACTGAACTCATTAAACATCTGATGTTGTCTATTTCTTTTGGAAATCAGTGTATTCAGGCTTAGGCCATTCCAACCAATGGCAGGCATAGAGATAATAAGAATCTTGGCATGTGAGTTCTTAGAATATCTCCTTTTTTTTTTTCTGAGGATGTCAGACTAGTCAGCAATATAGTTAGCAGTCTATAACAGGATGGAGAGAAAAAAGCAAGAGATTTAGATAATAAATAAACCAACCCAATTGTAGGAGCTACATATTTGTACATGGTTTCCATTTACCCAAAAGCAGAAAATGATTCCTCAAGAAATCATTAGGGCCAATTCCTATCTTCTTAGACATAAATATGTAACTCATTCAAGATAGATGGTTAGTTGTTCAGTCGCTCAGTATTGTCCGACTCTTTGCGACCCCATGGACTGCAGCATAACAGGCTTCCCTGTCCTTCACAATCTCCTGGAGTTTTCTCACTCCTGTCCATTGAATTGGTGATGCCATCCAACCATCTCAATCTCTGTCTCCCCCTTCTCCTCCTGCCTTCAATTCCCACCATCAGGGTCTTTTCCAATGAGCCAGCTTTTTGCATCAGGTGGCCAAAGTATTGGAGCTTCAGCTTCAACATCAGTCCTTCAGGGTTGATTTCCTTTAGGATTGACTGGTTTGATCTCCCTGATATCCAAGGGACTCTTAAGAGTCTTCTCCAGCACCACAGTTCAAAAGCATCAATCCTTCAGCGCTCAGCCTTCTTTATGGTCCAACTCTCACATCCATACATGGCTACAGGATAAACCATAGCTTTGACTATACAGACCTTTATCAGCAAAGTGATGTCTCTGCTTTTTTAATAAGCTGTCTAGGTTTGTCATAGCTTTTCTTCCAAGGAGTAAACATCTTTTAATTTTATGGCTGCAGTCACCATCCACAGTGATTTTGGAGCCCAAGAAAATAAAGTTTGTCACTGTTTCCATTTTTTCCCCCATCTATTTCCCATGAAGTGATGGGACCAGATGCCATGATCTTAGTTTTCTGAATGTTGATTTTTAAGCCAGTTTGTTCACTCTCCTCTTTGACCTTCATCAAGTGGCTCTTTAGTTCCTCTTCACTTTCTGCCACTATAGAGTGATGTTATCTGCATATCTGAGGTTACTGATATTTCTCCCAGCAATTTTGATTCCAGCTTGAGCTTCATGTAGCCTGGCATTTCACATTATGTGCTCTGCATATAAGTTAAATATGGAGGGTGACAATATACAGCCTTGATGTACTCCTTTCCCAATTTTGAACCAGTCTGTTGTTCCATGTTCAGTTCTAACTGTTGCTTCTTGACCTGCATACAGGTTACTTAGTCACCTCATTTTAAAAGATTTTCAAGGAAGAATATTCAACAATGATCTCTGCAGTCCAGTTCATCCTCCTCTTTCATCATTTTTAGAGGTAAAATGCTCTTTCCAGTCCATCCCTCTCTTTTATTACATGTCAGTAACATGGAAAGGTCTTCAACACTGTTTACCAACACCACGGCAAGAGCCTCTTAATCTTGTCTAAAATGCCCCCTTCCTCCCAAAACATAAATCTGACCATGTAAATTCATAAAACTTTTTTCATAGCCACTTACAAAATAAAGTTTAAATAAAGTTCACAATTCATACCCAAACTATTTTTACATCCTTGTCTCTGCTTGTTCCTACCTGTGCAGCCTCTGTGCCAGCCCAGCTACCCAACTCAACCCAAGAAAGTCTCCTTTCATATCTTTGCTCATACTTTCTTATTTTCTGGTATTACGTTTCCTTCATTCTTAACTGTTGACTGTACTTCAAGGCTCCTTGAAGTTTCTGGAGAATTTTCCACTCAAGGTGGTCTTACACCCCTTTGTTCTCTTACTACATTATAGAATTACTATAGTCTACCTTCAGTACTTCCCTGGACTTCCCTGGTGGCTCAGATGGTAAAGCGTCTGCCTACAATGCGGGAGACCTGGATTCGATCCCTGGCTTGGGAAGGTCTCCTGGAGAAGGAAATGGCAACCCACTCCAGTATTCTTGCCTGGGAAATCCCATGGATGGAGGAATCTGGTAGGCTGCAGTCCATGGGGTCGCAAAGAGTCGGACACGACTGAGCGACTTCACTCACCTTCAGTACATTTTCAAATAAATCTATTTGTAAGCTGCTTGAAGGCAGGGATAGTCTTATTTCCCCCCCTTTATGTCTTGGCATAGAGTTTGCACAGAAAAGCACTGAAATCTTTGCTAAGTTGTGCATATTTGTAGGCATATTTATCTAGATCTCTTTCTTTTGAAATGCAGTTAATTCCAGGGTGGGGGGAAAATTAGCACAAAATCTATAATAAAGGGAAGTTCACTAATAATTACACTCAACAGAAAGAGTGGCCTAGACATTTCTGTTCTTCCAGTCTTGCTACTTACTGGCGGTGGCCAGAGCAAGTCACAACGTCTCTGTGCAAATGGCTGCTATACTCCCAGGCAACAACTCTGTATCCCAGGCAGGAAGAAGATAAAGGGACAAGAGGAAACGCAAAAGCAAGAGAAGCAAGGGGCTTCCTCAGCTTTTTTGAGAAGAGACATTTCTTCCAGTGACTTCACCTTACACCTTCCTGGCCAGAACTCTGTATTATGGCTACCTAACTGCAGGTCTGTCTATGAAGGCAAGTGTTTTCAGCTGGGCACATGGCTGCTGTGGACAAAATCAAGGTTCTGCAAGTAAGAAATAAAGTGAAATGGATGCTGATATACAATAAGTAGAGCCTGTCACAACTTACAAGGAAGATAGTGACATTGCTACTGAAAATACAGCATGAAAATGACAACAGTAAAACAAAGCTAGAGAACAGGACATCGAGTGCATGTAGACTACCAAGAGAAAAGCCTCACAAGACTGCATCAGTCACTGGGCGGAGAAGTGGCAGAGGAACGCCAGTGGAAAGTACTAGCTAATGTTTTTCTTTAGTACTGGGAAAGTGTAAGACATTTTGCTCACAGAATTCATATTACACCTAGTGGACTGTGGATATTCAACAATTAAAACCAAAGAAAAGTTTCTCACTTAGATCATGAGAAAGTGATCCTTAAAGACATTAGTCTAATGGATTACTCTGCCAAATAGGGCACAAAACGGAAGTGTTATGACAGAAAGCACTGTGACCTTTCTTTTTAAATTAATTTATGTTAACATTTATTTAACAAGCAATTATTGAGCATTTCTATGTGAAAAGTACCACGCCAGATTCTAGAGGCTAGAGGAGGAAGAACAATACAAAGTTGGATTAGATATTATCACTACCTGCAAAAGAGGTTATAATAAAGACAGAGAACATATATGAAGGCCTGGACCAGAAGGAGGGATGAGAGAGGGATGATGCTGTGAGGGCAGATTCCAAATAGGACCATGGGTGCTGGGCATCTGTTCCTCTAACACTGCCCCAGGGACAGCAGGAATAACCTTCCCAGGTCTGGCTGGTGTATTTTACAGGACATCCTGCCCTTATATATACTTATGTCACTGTGGACTCTTGTGTGCTCTCAGCGGTTAGTCAACACTTGCTTAATGTCACAAATAATAGCGTACTCGTTAAAAAAAAAAACAAAAACCCAATCAATGGCCTTTAATTTTAAAAAGTAACATGCTCAAACCAGCAAATTTAGAAATATGGAAACATACAAAGGAGAAAAACCCCATAATATCATAACCCAGAGAAAGCTACCATTAACATTTTGGTATATGCTCTTTCTGTACTGTTTTGTACCCTGCTTTTTACCTTTCATATATCATGAATATTTTCCTGTGACAATAATGACTCCTCTACTGACAACATGATTTTTAATGGTTGAACTGCAGTCCATCATATGGTGTACTGTAATTTATTAAACCAATTCCATGTAATTAGACATTTAGGTTGTTTCCAATTACTTGATGTTCTAGGAGCTGTACTGGCTTATTTCCTTAGAATAAACTTCTCAAAAGTGAAACTTCTGGGCCTAGAACTCTGCATGCACATTTTCAAGATTTTTGAAAAATAACTGTCTATTTTTAATTCTAAAAATAATAAATGTTCACTATATAAAATTTACAAATAAAATCAGGTCAAAAATATTTTGGTGAAGAACAATATAGTCTTTTTTCAATGCATATATGAAATACATATATTTCAGAAAGTAAGAGCTTATTATATGTACTGTCTTAAAGCCTTATATTTCCCCTTAAAGTATAAATATCTTCTGATAGCCATTGTTCTTTTATAAACATCACTTTTAATGGCTGCATATAATCCATTGTGTGGTAGTAGCTTAGACGTTTAACCTGGTTCTAAATTTTGTGCTTTTATAAACAAGTCTGCAATGAATACCCTTGAACATTTTTATGTATGTTTATTTTCTTAAAGTACACTTAAAGTTGAACTGCTAAATCAAAGGACATTTGCAATTACAGTTTTCGTTACCTTTTCTCCAAGCTTACCTCTGGAAAGATTGTACTAAGCAATATACCGTACACTTGCAGTGTGTGGCCACTTCCTACACTTTTGTCCAACACTGAGTATTTTCATTTATTGCTGCCCAACCATTTTCAGCCTGATAAATTCCAATTTATCTTTTAAGACATAATTCAAATAGCACCTCCTTGAGAGACCTTCTCTGAATACCGTTTCCTTTCCAGGTATAGTTACTGCTCCCCATACTGTGCTCTCACAACACCACTTATATTCCTCATTTTTAGTGCTTATAAGTAGTCAGATTATTTATTCAGATATTGTCTTTTCAGTTAGACTGCGTGCTTCTTGGAGGAAAAGGTCATGTCTAATTCACTGCCACAGTCCTAGTACCTAGCTCTGTCTGACACACACAAAGCAACAACGATGACTTGTTGGATGAATGTACAGATTACTGCCAGAACTTCCCATGTTTTCCTACAGAAAATGCTTCAAGCTTGTTTTCAGATTTTAATGCTTGATATAACATGCTATATAATAATCTATAGGTGTTATAAAAATAGGAAGTGTTCAAGATTTTTGATGTGTAATCTAGTGGGAAGTACTCATGGGAAACAGATGGGGAAACAGTGGAAACAGTGTCAGACTTTATTTTTTTGGGCTCCAAAATCACTGCAGATGGTGACTGCAGCCATGAAATTACAAGACGCTTACTCCTTGGAAGAAAAATTATGATCAACCTAGATAGCATATTGAAAAGCAGAGACATTACTTTGCCAACAAAGGTCCATCTAGTCAAGGCTATGGTTTTTCCAGTGGTCATGTATGGATGCGAGAGTTGGACTGTGAAGAAGGCTGAGCACCGAAGAATTGATGCTTTTGAACTGTGGTGTTGGAGAAGACTCTTGAGAGTCCCTTGGACTGCAAGGACATCCAACCAGTCCATTCTGAAGGAGATCAGCCCTGGGACTTCTTTGGAGGGAATGATGCTGAAGCTGAAACTCCAGTACTTTGGCCACCTCATGCGAAGAGTTGACTCATTGGAAAAGACTCTGATGCTGGGAGGGATTGGGGGCAGGAGGAGAAGGGGACGACAGAGGATGGCTGGATGGCATCACTGACTCGATGGACATGAGTGTGAGTGAACTCCGGGAGTTGGTGATGAACAGGGAGGCCTAGCGTGCCGTGATTCATGGGGTCGCGAAGAGTCGGACATGACTGAGCAACTGAACTGAACTGAACTGAACTCATTAGTAATCTTTATAGAAGGAAAAACAAGTAAAATATGGGGAAATTTAAATATAATTACATCATACTAACGTTATAACATAACACTCTGCAATCTTTTCAAGTCTATAAAGCATCAAGAATTCCACCTTTACTATAAAAAACTTGAAGCAGGAACATCTTTGTATGTACATCTTGCTCTTCCTTCCTAGAAGTGTCCTGATAATGGAGAGGGATGCATTTGTTTACATTAGTATGGGTCAGACTAATTAGGATGCCTGTCAAAATCTTCCTGTCCCATATTCCTGAAACTTTGATAAGTTCATTTATTTCAAACCCAGGGCAACAGAGAAGATAAAAACAAAAGGAATTATCATAGCTTGTGGGAAAATCTACAGGTCAAATGACTCAGGCTCTTCAATCTCCTGGAGCTTTAGAATTATTGGCAACAGAATTTTAAGGTCGTCTCTCATCGGAATTGTTTTTCTGCAAACTCAGCATCCCTGTGAGTGAAGAACTAATTTTGTTTTAAATGGTTTATCTAGACCAAATTTAAACACTTGGACATTACAGGTTACAATATCAGCATTCCTTTTATGTTTGAAATTTTTTTTAATGTTTGTTTTCATTCTTCTATTGATTGTAGATTAGAACTCAGAGTAGGAAATTAACAATATGTTCAATTGTTTCTCCTCAGTTTTCCTAGATTGAGCACTATCAAAATTTACAGAACACTAGGAACTTATGATAAAGCTCTTTAATCCAAAATACTTTCTTTCCAAAGAACCATTTTAAGTGATGACCATAATGTGAGTGATAAGAAAACTGAATGGGTAAAGGGTTTATAGCCATTTGGAACGGACCATTAGGGTCAATACAGAAAAGAGCAACTGCGTAATTCTTTTTCTTCTTTTTTAAAATTTAACTATGCATTTTCCAAAGTGACAGCTAAAAATATTATGGAATGCTCTTTCAATATAAGTACAGAAAAGCATAAATTCAAGAGACTAAGTGGTAGACCAGAAAATAAATCACAGTTCTTAGATTGGGGTTCTAATGCATCTGCAGTTGATTTTTTAAAAATCTGGCCCATGTAGAAAATTTTGCCTTGTAAATCTCTTTTAATCTACATGTTGCCCTTCATCCCTTACTTTTCCTTATAATTTATCTGTTGAAAAATCTAGGCTTTTTAATTGTTAGAATTTCCTACTGTCAGCACTTTGCTAATTGCATACTCACAGGGAAGTTCAACAGGTTCTGTCCTTTCCCCCCTGCAAATTGGTAGTTGGACCCAGAGACTCAATGACTCATGTTTGCCTTTTTTATGTCTGTTTCTTAATTTGAAACCACACATGAAAGTATTGCAGCTCACTGGGATGTCTGTACTTATTACTGCAGAAGGAGCAGAGGCTAAGAATAAGCATGGAAAGAGTGTGCTCAGAGAACTCAGACCCTGCAATTGCCCAGCTTCTGGTCTGAGCATGTGGGATGCATGATCTCGGACAAACCTCAAGCTCAAGCTTTCTCACTTATAAGACAAAGATACCACTCACCTCATGAGACTGCTATGAGGGTTAAATGGAGCAACACATTCAAACAAGATTTTTAAACTGTAAAGTGCTATAAAATCATGCAAGTTAGTGTCATCGTTACTCATTACCAGGGACTTAAATAGTTTTATAATAAAAGTTTTAAATGTCTTGGAGAATTAATTTCTTAAGAAAGATTAGATATGGCATTGACACAAAAAAAGGAGATGATTTATTGACTTAATGAATACTTGTGAAGGAATAAATGACAGCCTCCCAGCCCTGCCCAGAAACTTATAGCCGAATGACTCAGGAGCGCTGAGTTCTGTAGGATGAGAGCTTGTAAGCTTCTAGCATACACAAACATCACAGTACCATTTAAACAACTCACTCCAAAGCCACTCATCAAAACGTCAAGTAATGATTTATAACAGGTGAATACTGAAAAAAATGCTGATTTTTATTTACCTTTCAATCTGTGCAAATCCATTAACTATGGATTCTAATGCTCTTCTTCAAAGCACTTTGCCAGGTCACTTCCCTTCTTCCACTCCACATCCTGTTTTCTCTGGGCTTCTCACATAAATTTACTTGAGGGTCCTTCTGCCTATTCACCTACCTCACACCTCTGACCTTCTCCTCAGCCACAGCCAATGTCTGAGCCTTTTTTTCTTTTTTCTCTTGCCCACCCAACTTATGTCCAATCCATCTTTCAAGAAGTTTCTGAAATACTATTTCCAGGTTGTCTTGGCCATGTGGTTAAGAAGAAGCCATTCTGAGTTTCATTCTCCTATATGGAATCCACTAGCTACACAAAGCCATTTATTTATTTTTAATTTTTTAAAATTAACTTTTTACTGGAGTACAAGTTGCTTTACAATGTTGTGCTAGTTTCTGCTGTACAGTAAAGTGAATCAGTTATACGTACACATAAATCCACTCTTTTTTTAGATTTCCTTCCCATTTAGGTCATCACAGATCACTAAATAGAGTTCCCAGTGCTAAATAGTAGGTTCTCATTAGTTATCTCTTTTATATACAGTGGACCAATCTCCAATTTGTCCCACCCCTACTACATGAAACCACTTGCTGCTGCTGCTGCTGCTGCGTCACTTCAGTCGTGTCCGACTCTGTGCAACCCCATAGACGGCAGCCCACCAGGCTCCTCTGTCCCTGGGATTCTCTAGGCAAGAACACTGGAGTGGGTTGCCGTTTCCTTCTCCAACATGAAACCACTTAGATTAACCAAAAATATATATATTTTTGGCCACGCTGCATAGCTTGCACGATCTTAGTTCCACAACCAGGGATTGAACCCACACCCTCAGCAGTGAAAGTGCAAAGTCCTAACCACTTAACTGCCAGGGAAATCCCTAATTTAGCCTCAGTCTTACTAGTCACGTTTTCAAGTACTCGGTAGTTACATATGTAGTGGCTCTACTATTGCACAGGGTAAATATTATAGGACACTTCCATTATTGCAGAAAGTTTATTGGATAGCACTGTGCTGCAGCCCATTTCCTCTCCCTCTTCTATACAGTCTTGGAAGACAATGTGGAAGAAATATAAGCTTTGAAATTAGATGCTCTTTAGCTTTTGAATATTGGACTTTAAAGTGACTATATGAAACTGTCTCCGCACAATGCCTATCAGAGGGTAAGTGCTCAGTGAATGGTAGCCATTAATACAATACTGCTTTCCCAAGTAATTCCAGAATCTCTAATTTTCCTTTTAGCAGTGTATATAAGAATCTGGAGAAGCAACAGCAAATGTTACTTCCTTTTCTGCAAGGCTGTGTGGCATATTCGAAAAGTTATGGACTTTGAATTTATATAGACTTATTCAAACCCTCCTCTGCCACTTTATTATCTTACGACCTTGAGCAAATTAATCTCTGGTGCTCAGTTTCTTCATCTGTAATATGGGAACAATAATATCTACACTGCACAGTAGTAATGATGATTAGAGATAATGTATGTAAAATACTATGTCTCGCATATGGTAGACATTCAAGAAATTTATTGTAGAAAGCAGGTACTAATAATTCACCTTATAGAGTGCCATGTACTCAACATAGTTGCATACTAAGTGATTGTTGCTGTTGGTAATGAAGGTCAGGCTAGTAAATCTTTTGTAGGATGACGTTTTGCATTGTTTAAAGAGTTTTCCCTCAGTAGGGCTTTCTCTAGTATTCCTACAATGCAGCTAAACTAAAGTTTTTCTCTATGGTATTATTAATTCCGTTCATAATAGTTCTCTTAAATTTATATAAGGAAAAAAATGAGTATTCACAATCATCAGACAGGCTTTAATTTACCATTATCCAGTAGCTTTTACTACTACAAAGACACTTACAGAGTGGCATGCTGGATTGGAATTGCAAAGACTGGCATGAAGAACGGTCACCATCACTGTCACCAATGAAGGCTGCAGCTTAAAATTTTGCCCAGACAGCAAGTCTGAAATTTCTGCCTCCAGAGAAAAACTTAAAAAAAAATCACAGTATTTTTAAAAACAGAGATTTAATGCATATATGAAAAATTGGAGGGCAGAAGGAAGGAGAAGGAAGCATTTTGTATATTTAGATCCTCTTACAAATTCATGCTGCCAGGAGAAGTGCAAACAAGAATTGAGTCACTCTTGTTTCCAGTAGTTGGTACTCCCTAAGTGAGAGCACATTTCAAGCAGTTGGTCTACCGGCTTGCTATGTCTTGTTCCTTCATCTGCTAGAATGCTTGTGGGTCTTCTAAAATATCCTTGGAGGAGTAGGTGGAAAGTGGTGAATCAGTTTAGTATCTAGTCACTCCCCAGGGGAAAAAAAAAAGAGTGACCAAGTAACCAAATAAAGAGAGCTATGAGTTCAATAACCAAGATCATTCCATGGCATGGATTCTGTTATCATTGAGCATAATTCCTTTATCTCTTAGAGACAATCAACCTTCAGCCAGGGGAGTGTAACCTTAAAACGTCATAACTCAGTTTAACATAGTGTTAAAGTTTGGGGTGATATTTGTCAGTGCTGGGGCTGATACAATCAGTCTGAGGGAACCTAGAACAAAGAGTGGTGGGTGAAGAGCATGTCACCTCTGTGCACATTTGTTTCCTTGATGAACAAGGAACTATTAGCTGCAGAGAAAGCATTATCTAGGTGAAGAATGATGCTGATTATTTTAGTTGCCTCTCCTGAAATTGTGGGGTAGAACAGAGGGTCTCAGTGAGTTAAGCAGCAGGTTTTTTACTGTGATGCTGAGGATTTTTTTTTAATTAAGTTTAATTTGGAAGGGTATATAGACACATAGCTCTTCTTCAACAGAAACCAGAAATCAATTTGAGATATAGACCTCTTTTTAACCTCTGCTCTTACTTCATTAAATCAAAAAGTTTTACAGTACTGAATCATATAAGACTTTAAAAAGTCTAAAGTCTTAAACAATTAGTGTTGGGTTAAACAATAGATTTTATACAAAGTTCAAGAAGAACTTGTTAATAAAACATCTGAAGGGGGAAATAATATATTCATTGAGCATGTAGCTTTCTGAAGGAGCGTGCACCATCTTCAAATTTTAATTCTCAATAAATTTAAACTTCAATTGTGAACTTCTATATAAAATATTATTTCTAAATTCATCTTCTCAATAAAGTTGTTTACCACTTAACAGAGTCTTGCCATGTTATGTTTTAAATTAATAATTGCTCTCATTGCTCTAAGTAGAAATGTAACCCGTAAAGCATTAAAAAAAAACTACTCATAATTTTAGTTTGCTCTTAAAACTACAAGTATTTTAAATTACATTTGTTATTTCAAAATATTTTTCTTTAATTTCACCATTAGGCAGAGTTCATGATATTATTACATCTTTAAATAATTTATAACTTTTATAAAAGAATAACAATGTTAACTCTTCTTTGAATGCAGATTTTCTGGTTTTAGATGTAAATTTTTCTTTTTATTTTTGCTGAATATTTTTATTATTTCTTTTCACATGTCTGGATCTGCTCGATTATAGACATATAATTTAAGTTAGCATCTTAGAAATCCAGGAACTTTCATACAACAAACTCATTAAAATATATTTCAGAATCTGACTCAGATAACAACATAAAATATCCACTTTTATCATTTAAAAAATGACCAGCATATTTCATTTTAAAAGGATAGTAAAAGTTTCTTAATCAAAAACTTCTTAGAGGTCTTTTACCATATGGATTTACTGCAAACTTGCTGTATCTGCCAGGCCAGTAAACCTGCCATCCCCTTTAGTCAATATCTCACATTGAGATGCCATGTTTTAAGAATCTTCCTGATCGGGTAAATATTATAGAATATATTCTTTTCTAACCCTATAGACATACCTTTCAAGGGCACATTTATAAGAGCTGGAAGGACAGGGGAAAAATAAAACCCACACTGCTTTTTAGAGTTTTAAAACATTCTTTATTGGAATTTCAATAATTCATTTAGCAGAGTGTGCAAAAATTTTTATAGAAATCTTTTCTTAATTTTACACTTTTGCCATATATTGAAAATCATATTTAATATGGTCTTATATCTTTTAGACTGAAAAACAGAATATGTTAGAATTTGTCAGTGATAACTTGGGTAAGAGTTTAAAGAAAATTATAACTAAATCAGAACTCAGTTTTTACCTATTCCATATAGGAGAAGTAAACAAAGTCGTGAAAGTTCTTCTTAGTTCTGATTTCTGTAGTGCTAGACCAGGATCCCTGCAACACTCTGGACAGTGATTCATACTGTAACAGTCGTAACAGCAACACTAGTAACAATCATAAGTGAACTGTAAAATGTGCTGTAAATACTAACTGTTAGAATTAACCTGTGCAATTCCAGAAATTTCTCCTTAACTAACTTCTTAAAAAGAGTATAAGAAACAACAAAAACGCTAAGGAAGGCCACCACCAGAAACAAAATGTAAACATCCTAAAAGTTTATAAATTTATGTACCTTCGCAAGTTAGTCTGCATTTATTTTTGCTAGACATATTTAGTGTAGTAACCTAGCCTTCTTAACTAAACTGAAATTAATATCAATTTTTCCAACAGTTGTGCTAAATTTCTTTGCACCCAGTATGCAAAGTCCTTATTCATACATGTACCTTTCTCTCTCATTTAGATAAAGCTGGGACTTCTTATATAGCTGAAAAATGTCTTTCCACTGGTAAGACAAGTTATATATATTGTCTCTTAACATGAAATGAAACATATCTTTTTAAAAGTTAATATATATTTAGAATTAAACTATATTATGATTTGATAATTTATCTGTGGAACAACTATAAAAGCAGTGAAAAGTTGTTTTTTTGGAAACCAGGATTTAAAAAAGTGAAAAAGACAGTAGGTTTCTCTGGCTCCTTTTTATGTCTTATCCTAAATTAAAAGGGTATTTTAAAGAATTCTAAATTAAGAGAGAAACACTTAAAAACAACATTATCAAATTTAAATAAATTTGTTATTCTTGAAGAAACAACATGCAAAGGATTTCACACAACAAGCTCCTTGAATTGACCTGGTGTTCCTTAGAAAAATTCAGAAAAAATTCTTGCTTTACAACTGAAAGCATTTGTAATACGGAGTGAAAAAGCAAGGAAGAAGTAAGTAACCTGCCTATTCTCAGCTTTAAAGATATGACAAGGAAAATAAAAATTATTTATAATGACATTTAATAAGAACTCAGATGAGGTTTTCTAGGAAAATCTCTTCTATCCTATACTTTGACAATGATCACAAAACTCCAACAAACCTTCTGACACCTCCTTATAGCTACAAAGCCAAATATTTGCAAACAGTTTCTATATTACAATGTATTAACTGTAACCATCCAACAAATTGGCTGTTTTAATTTCCCTAATTTTAATGCTAAAAGCAAGAATACAAAATCTTAAACTGATTAATGAATTTGAGTTAATAAACAGTTTTTCTAAAATGAATCTTTTTCCAAAAGCCAAGTAAACACTTATCTTGAAGTAAGAAAGCTACACTTAAAAGGGCTCTGTGAAAATATATATGCTTAATCTAAAATCAATAGTTCAAAGAACATGTACCTAAGAGCAGTTGTAATTTTTTGATGACCAAACTAATTGAAACAGACACAGGTATAACTAAAGGCCATTATCTGCATCTCTACTCATAATTATAAGAATGTTCCAAAGTTTTAAAGAAACTCCACAATTTAGTCTGTCTCATGAAAAGTATGGCCTTAACATGAAAAAATCAGATCCAGCCTGAGAAACCTGACCACAGATTAGGAAATAGGGGTATATAAGATCCCTCAACCTGACTACAGATAAATCTCAAAAATGTTGTCATATTATTGTTTTTCTAAAAGTGTAAAAACTAGACTTTTACTATGAAGATCCATAAATGCTTTGTTATTAAGAGATTTCATCTTTAGGTTTGTTAAATTTTGTCTTTAGATATTCAGAGGAATGTCAATACTAAAAATTAATAAATAGCTGAGATTAAAATTATATTCGTACATCTTCAGGGAGAAGCACATAAAGTGAATTAATTTCCCTGTTTGAAAAAAACAATTATCATCTCTTCAAATGGGGGAGAAAAAAGAGAATCAGTCAAAACTACCAGTTCTCTATTTAATATTTAAATCATTATGCTATTCTTACTTATTGCACCTGTGTAAAACCCCTTCTCATCTTGTTCTGCTATGTTCACGCCACTCTTCTCTTGTACTTCCTCAGTGAATATAATATTAAATCCTCTCTTTTAAAATTAAAAATATTTAATATTAAAAATCAGGTCTCTAATTTATTTCTAGAGTTCTTAGAATTGCTAAACAGGACCCCATTTTTTTTTCATTAGAATGTGACTTGATCTCTCATAAAGGCAATCTACCTCAACCATTATTCAAGTTTTTCAAGTAGCTTAAAAAAAACTATTGAGGAGCAGTGTCTAACTTTAATCTTTTCACCTCCTGGATTGCCATGTAAGGCATATTAATAGCAACTCTTCATTGGTTCTTATCTCTAGACCAACTATTCCAAGGAAGAACAGAAATGTCACTTTTAATGGCCTCCCAGGAAAACAATTTTGTGCTACATGTAGAAGTTTTTCCCATAGGCAATACACTTGGATTCATCTGCATGCCAGTTCAATCTTCCCTTCATCTGTTTGCTACTTACTAGACATTTATGTAAATATATCTGAAATTCACAGAAGGAATGCTACAATAATATATTATAAAACTAATAAATTCATTTGTTATAGGAGATATAGGATATCTGTTTAACTCTGTTAGAAATGCTAACAATATCCATTTTTAATGAAAAAGAAAAAAGTACCTGCAAATTTGGTTTAAAATTCATATTCAAGCCTCCTTCATTTATTTAGGAATATAAACCCTCAAGATTATGGTTTTATTTGTCCTCCTCCTGACTTGTGTAATAAGCATATACTGAAATGACAGTTGTTAAGAAATTAATATCTTTTAGGTTTTAGGGCATTAATAAAAGAATAGGAACTTCTCAGATCTGAGTATGTGTTTGTGCTCGAACATATATATATATATATATATATATATGTATACACATACACACATACATACACATATACAATATATATGTATATATATGTGTGTGTGTGTAGTTTTTATATGTAGTAGTCTATAATTTTTAAATTCTTGGATTCACTCCCTATATTCACATATTGAGAACTTATGTATCTTATAGCCTTGGACATCATTTAAAACAAAACAATCCAGAAAAGTTCAAAAGTAATATTTTCTTTTACCACAAGAGGGGGCTAGAGAATTCTAATCTCTTCTAAGGTCTATAAAACCCTTTTAACTGCTACTTTATAGACATTCAATTACAACAGGCCATAATACATTAAGGCATTAAAATACACATATATCCCAACATATGCCAAAGCAAGCACTACACTAGTGTGCCCACCAGATGATCACCAACACCAACATCAAATAAACACTTAGGCGTCTTCAAGAGGTTTATATGAGATTTTACGCTTTAGTCAGCTCTTTTGGTTAGGTGAACCCTTCGGAATGGAAAATATCAAGGAATGTGATAAAACGCCCAAGAAGTGGAGAGTATGGCAGGAGAAGAGTGAAGTAAGGATTAAGAGAACTGAAATTTATGTAGTTTGGAAAAGTGAAGACTCGAGGGATGAATGTTCACAGTCTTTAAATATCTTCTAAAGGTAACAATATAAATGAATTAGGGGAATTATCCAGTCTCGGAAGATGGTATAGAAGAGAGCAATGGCCTGAAACTAAGGAAGGAAAAGTTTAGGTTAGACATGAAGAATAAATTAGTAATAATAGTTGGGCGGGAAATATGTCTTGCAAAGGAAGGATACAGAGCATAATGGCTATATTTGATAATTAATTAAATGAGATATTAGTAAGAATGATGTGAATTCATTAGAAGGGCTAGATTAGATAACTCAAGTGATTTTTTTCCCCTAAGCTGTGACAATCTCTAGGCCCAACTACGTACTTGGATATTCATAAATGTCTTTCAATGATGATAATGGTCATTTGTAGAAAGGAGTGCTCATGATCCCAGTTAACCCTATGTTTTTTTGATTAAAACAAAATCTGGAGTATTATTATGAAATAACATAATTACAAAATTAACCATTAAAATTATGCTTACCTCTTACAGAATTCCATTAAAATAAACTATACCATATAAGCTATACCCTAACAGCTCATAGAAATGGGTCCACAAATAATTGGCTAAAGGTTTCTATAAGTGAAAATTTTCCATGAAGGAACAACTCCCCTATAAATCCCAGTTTTACAAGCCAGAGAAACCACTTTGTATAATATTTCCCTCTAGACTAATGTATCTGGGTTTAAGCTACTTAGGGCCTAACATAAAAAAGCCTGTCACTCAAAGTCAGAAAGGCAGTGTAGAGCATAAGTGTAATTATAGTTTATGAATTCAACAATCTTCCCATAGTAGACAATAATATTCTAGATTAACATGTTTCAGCATCGTTTTAAACAGCATTACTAACATTTACTTTTTACTTGAAAAGCCAGAGTTCTATGACAAAGCAAAAGAATTTATGGCTAGAAGAACAAAGATCACCAAAGCATGAAGAAATCACTCTAAATATACACTTACATATATATACAACAAAAATATATAAAACATAATGTATATTAAGTATAAATAAAATTTATGCCTATATAAATTAAGTATATGTATCTACATACTTGGCCTGAAAGTTTTATGCTTAAACAAAATTCTTTCACATTTAAGTGAATATTAAACTTTGAGATAAAAATGGTCAATGGCTTTGCAGCTTGAAGAAGAATGGTCTGCCTTTGACTCAGTTTTATATATATATATATATATCAGATAACTATATTACATTAGCAACCAAAACACTGTATATCATTTTGCCACCACTGTAATGACCACACTAACAACTTCAATAATAACATACTAGGACTTTCATATTACCACTACACTCATTGACTCATTTAGAATTTGGAGAGAAACAAAAAATATTTGAGGCAATATAAAAAAGCTTAATCTCATCAGCCAAATCACTCACTTAAAAATCAACTATTTACATTTTAAAATGGCCACTGTTACTTCACTACTAATTATAGTAGAAGCTCAATAAATGTTGACCTTTCAAAGAATGGGCTTTTGCTCATATTGCCAGTGTGGAAAAAATTTCTAAAATCACGTTGGCTACAGCAAAGGCCAAATCTTATCCTGACTGTCTTTCAAACTACTGTAAGTCCAACCAACTGTTTTTTTTTGTTTTTTTCCTGAAAACTCAGTCCTTCAAAATCAGCACTTGATTATGTACCATATACCTTATTGTGGGGGTGTTCAGTCTTCTCTCTTCAACTAGATGATTTACTTACTAACCAAAGGAATCGCACCTTATTTCTTTTTGTATCCTCCACGCATCATCTAAATTCATAACTGAATAAGGGCATTCAATATAGGAATTCAATAACTAACTCTTCATTGGCAGTCTATTAAAATCTATAACATGGACAAAAAAGCCAAAAAAGATAATGAATTAGTTCTCTGTCAAGTCAATTCAGAAACTAATTGTATGCTTTTCACAATTGTAATTGTCCGAATTTATGGAGCCCTTTGAAATTCTTTATAAAATACTGCTTCCAAATCATTCTGGGAAGATAACATACATAGGCCAGAGAGACACACATGTCTGAAGAACTTGACTAAAACTTCTGGAAAATAGCTTAATGCCCATGGTCAGGCAAAGCTATCTGGGTCCGCACTGAAAAGCATGCTGAGATCAGGCAGGTGAGGAAAGTACACGGTATGGGTCAGGGGAGGCTGTGCCCAGGTCTTGGTTTTCTTACTGATTCTGTCTTGCTGACCATAGGACCAGGCACTTCACCTTTTTAAAATGTAGTTTCCATTTTGGTAAAACAGAGATTAGATTGGGTGATTACCAAGTCTCTTCCATGTCTAAACTGCCATGGTTTTAATGTTAAAATGTGGGTTAAGTTTGCAAGGAGTTTTTCCTAGTGAAAGAGGCATTATGGAAGCTATCCAACAATCAACACATGCGAGAGTGCTTTACTAAAGCACTGGACAGAAGGTTAGAGTTTAAATACGCACCAACAGCCCAAACATGCTTGGCTGAAGAATGAAAAATGAGTAGTTCATAGACAGATAATTGTTATTGTTTTTTTTATTCTACACAAAACATGTATAATCCTTGGTAATCATTTGTTTAAGTTATATAAATTACTGTCAACTTTGAAGCCCAGTTTGTCATCTTCATCTGTGATTTATACCAGACTATATAAACGACATGATGTCTTAGATCTAATAAGACATTTATCTTCATGAAGGAGGCCACTGCAATCCTGAGTGACAGCTTACTTACCCTTATCACAGTTAACTCAACACTGAGTCCTTAATTTCTCCAAATGATCTGAAATCTGATGGACTCACCTGAAGCCAACAGAGACTTGTTCAGAAATCTACCATGCTCATGAAAGTATGTGTTTTACAGTAGGAATTTATTCTTTGACTCTCAAAACACAGACAGAGAAACCAGTTTTGTGCTCTTCCACAGTGTACACTCTAAATACACAGACATAACTTCTGTTAGGTTTGACAGGAGTCATATGTCTTATTAAAGAAAAATATACCTGCAAGCAATAAAGATAAAAGCAAATAACTGAAGAATAAAAATAAAATGAGATAAATGCTTGTTTGAATGTATGTATGTTTATTTATATAATCATATATGGAAAGGGACTATTTGAGTCATTTCTATTATCATCATATAATAGAATAAAAAGGTACTAACAACCCTAAATATGTTCATATAGTTTATGTAATTTAAGAAAAATACACACGAAGAATGTAATGTGCTTGACCCCATCAGTGAGAAGGAAGCAAATGGCTTGCTGTTTTTAGGCCATTAACTCTTTCAACCTACTAGGTACCAATGACTGAACTTGCAATAGCTTTCTAACATTCCAAGTCAAGCAGCCATAAAACACACACATTTTCCTCCAAAGCTGTCAGCAGTATTCAGCCTAAGGTTTACCTAATCAGAGGGGTCACTTACCACTAATCACTGCATCATTAATTCACACATCCCATAAGTACTATAAGAAGTGCAGTTTATTTATTATGTGAAACAATATAATTTATATAGTAAAATCAGGCCTTACACACAACTCACAGCAATGAGGTCTCAAACTGGCTTGTGAACAAACATTTTTTTATCCTCACTGAATATAAAATCTATCAGGGGTACTATGAGTAGACTTGCTATGGTTTTTCCATTAGTCATGTGTGGAAAGTGAGGTGGACCATAAAGCAGGCTGAGCACTGAAGAATTGATGTTTTCAAATTATGGTACTGGTGAAGACTCTTGAGAGTCCCTTGGACAGCAAGGAGGTCAAACTAGTCAATTCTAAAGGAAATCAACCCTGAATATTCATTGGAAGGGATGATGCTGAAGCTAAGGCTCCAATACTTTGGCCACCTGATGCGAAGAGTCAGGGTCTTTTAAGACCCTGATGCTGGGAAAGATGGAGGGCAGGAGGAGAAGGGGGCAAGAGAGGATGAGATGGTTGAATGGCAACACCAACTCAACGGACATGAGTTTGAGCAAACTCGGGGAGGTAGTGAAGGACAGGGAAGCCTGGTGTGTTGCAGTCCATGGTGTCGCAAAGCGTTGGACACGACTGACTGGCTGAACAACAACAAATCCTCCAGTTATCATTACAAAACATTAAAAAATGTTTTTAAGAAGTGTTAAAAATAAGGCCATAAAAACTGATTTTCTTTATTTTAAAAATATTCTGTTTTTTAATATATCTTTCAGAAAAGGCATGGAGTTGAAAATGGCCACTACTGGTACATGAACAAGTCTACAATTTCTTTTAAGTCAAGTAGCATGTGGCACCCCACTCCAGTACTCTTGCCTGGAAAATCCCATGGACGGAGGAGCCTGGTAGGCTGTAGTCCATGAGGTCGCTAAGAGTCGGACACAACTGAGCAGCTTCACTTTCACTTTTCACTTTCATGCATTGGAGAAGGAAATGGCAACCCACTCCAGTGCTCTTGCCTGGAGAATCCCAGGGACGGTGAGCTTGGTGGGCTGCCGTCTATGGGGTTGCAAAGTCAGACATGACTGAAGCGACTTAGCAGTAGCAGTAGCAGCAGCATATAAATTGGCCTATAAAGGCTCTTCACTTAATCATTTTTACTCTTCTCCAATGATGGTTACAGGTTTTTACTTTTCCAATTCTACTTTTCATTTTGCTGGAGAACAAGAATGCTTTATAACCTTTAACATCCAGATGTAAAAATAAGTTCGAAAAACATTCTTCCTCATTTCTTCCCAGATATATCTGACCAATACCAGTTATTACCTTTTCTTTAATTAGAAGGTAATAATACATGATACATAATATTAATACATTATTACAGATTTCTGGTTTCTTCACTTAAAATCATTTTTAAAATTTTCTTCCAGAAGGAGTCACTATAACCTTTTATAGAACACTTTCCCTAACCCATCTTTAAAAAATTTATATATGTGTTGTTTAGTTGCTAAGTCATTTCTGGTTCTTGCAACCCCATGGACTGCAGCCTGCCAGGCTCCTCTGTCAATGAGATTTCCAAGGCAAGAATACTGGAGTGGGTTGCCATTTGCTTCTGCAAAAGATCTTCCCCATGCAGGGACTGAACCAGCATCTCCTGCCTTGGCAGGCAGAGTCTTTACCCCTGAGCCACCTGCGAAGTCCCATATATACACGGGGGTTCTTTGTAATTATATATCCATTGTATATTTTGCACAATGAGAGCAATCAGATTTTGAGCTTCATAGTTGGCTGGCTTTTGTAGTTACTGTATTGAATGCTTCATACTAAAAAATTTTTCCTTCAATACAGTAGAAACTATGTCTTCCTAAGTCTATAAATCTAAATTTTATTACTTGTTAGCAAGTTTTCATTCCTGATTATGGGGTTATGCTCTTGTTTGTAGGTATCTCTCCATAGGCTATAGCCTGACATTCTCAGACTGAGGGCAGTTTACAAAGGAAGAGGGGAAGGAATTGTGATTAGGTAGCAACATGCTCTCATTTTTATGCATGGTTTAGCATGTAACCTTGGTTTTCATTTTATGCTGTCGCACCTGGTCAGGTTTCTATATTCTTCTAGATCTCTTTGTAGTTTTCGCAAAAGCATGACCCAAACACGACACGCACCATGGCTATTGCTTCTCATCACTGAAGTTATGGCCAAATGGATCAGACTGTGTCCTTGCATAACTGTACGTTTAGGATACTGATCTGGCTAGAGCTGGAAGGCAACCAAGCTGAAAAATTTTAGGACTGATCTTTCATTTTTCTAATAAAGATAAAAATTCCAAGTGTTTAAAATAATGTTACTATAAATAAAATTTTTTTAAATCTTTTGTTCCTAATGGATCACTGTAGCTATCTCATCAGCATTTATATCTGTCCATCTGTCAACATATTAATAGTGTGTTTTCCCAATGAGATAGTCAGCTCCATGAGGGCAAGGACTGTGTTTGACTTTTTACTGCCTAATAGCTTAGCTCAGCATTACCTTATAATCTCTAAATAAGTATTTGTTAAAATAATGAATAAATAGCATATCAAATGTTACTGTTCTCTATAATGGTGTAATCTAGTAAAATAGGATAAAAAGTTTACCTAAAATTTTAACATCTTTATCAGCATCTCTTTAATTTCACAAGAAATGTACATATCTTTATTTTTCAGGGGAAGGAAACAAACATTTATTGTGCCCATTATCCATCAGGCACTAGGCACTTTGCTAGATTCAATACTTTGCAGAAACATATCTTATCATCCTACAGTCAAATAAACAAGTCTATTCTTACCTATACTATTAACAGTGACACTTTGGGAATTCTTTCAACTTTAATGTGCTTTGGGATTTTCCAGGTAATAGGTTTATCTCTCAATGCTAATCACTTTCTTTAATTTCAACTATTTTTAATGAAAACATTTTAAATATATTATTTCCACTTAGAGGTCTTTCTGGCTTACTTACTGTGTTCTCAGTTGTGTTTGGGAAAGCTGGAAATACTAAGTGACCCATGGATTAATGAGGTACTATTGTTCTAATTCTGTCAAGCATTAGATTGATCAAAAAGAAACAAAACAAATTTTTTTGTTTTGCACTGTTAATTTTGTATAATTATTAATCAGCTATCAGTGTAATTATTAAGCTTTCAACCCAAATGATGTTTTTAGTGTAAAAACTTAGGTATTACTAATTGAGCTAGGATACAAAGCTCAAACAAAATAAACTGCTTCTGTGTGACTGAATCTATAGTTCTGTTTGGTGGTTATCAATTCAACGAAAATAAGAAAATACAAAATCACCAAAACGGCTAGATGAAATAAGAATTAATGACAAATTAAAAGGAGAAGGGAATGCAGGGATTATGAACACTTGGAAAATGCCAAAGTCGGAGGGAAATTTGCAAGAAAAATAAATACCAAGATCACAGACTAATAAAGAAAAATAAAGAATAATTTACCAACTTTAGTCCCAATCCCTAAGTGAATAATAAGCTTCCAATTTAATATTCAGTTTAGTAGCATTTCGACATCCCCCCAGCACACACACACTGCAAAGGCACAAGAGAGACTTTGATAAGATAACCATGTGCATCAATGATGATCAAACCTTCTGTTCAAGTGGCCAAATGCCAGAAGAGGCACAGTGAACTCCCACCCCTGGGATATCTGAGCCTGAGCCAGAAACCGGCAGCCACCATGCCAAATTTTTTATATTCGTGTATCTTAAAAATTCATATATATTTTGCATGCCACTATATTACATACCAATGTGTTTCTAATATAATGTTCATAAGGGTTGAATTATTTAACTCTTTCCATTCCCAAATCTTCAAATGAAATGGATGCAGATCCGGGAAGATCTGCATTATGGTCCTTGTGATTTTCCCTTCCCCTTAGACAACACCAATATGGTCAGAGAGATGTGAGTACGGGTAAAAATGGTATCCTATTATAATATGATAAGCTCAAGAGTCTCAAATAATCCTCAATATATCAATAATTCAATAATCATAAAACAATGCTCTTAATTCTCATGAACTTCACTGAAGCTAAAAAATATGAAAGAAGGTTAAACTGGGCCCTGCAATCTTAAAAAGGTCTCTTAGCTTTTCAGCTACAGTTCTTATAGAAAGATCGATAATGATGTCTTCCTGCTCCAATATGGAATTAGTGTTTCCCTAAGTACATTAACTTGAGAACTATTGAATTATCTAGGAGGATAGCACCACAATGAAACAAATAGTTGTTCTTTGCAAACGAGTGATTACCAATACAGAGAACCTTCTGAAGGCTGCTAGATTGAAAATGACCAAAGGCAAAGACCCAGGACAAAAAGTATAAAAGTTTGGTCATCCTAAAGATAGAAAGATGACACTCACCCTCATCCTGATAATCTGACAAAAAAGGTGCATCTGATGTAAAAGAAGGGCCATGAGTTCCACTGTGATTATCATCGGAGCTGTCCTGTCCAAGGTAATTTTCAGGTTGGTCTCCCCCTGAGGGACAAAAAAGAAAGAAACAAAGTCATACTTCTGATATCTTAATAAATGTCTTTGTAGATTCCTTCTAGAGGCCAGTGTTAGTCACTCAGTCTTGTCTGACTCTTTGCGACTCCATGGTCTGTCCATGGAATTCTCCAGGCAAGAATACTGGAGTGGGTTGCCATTCCCTTCTCCAGGGGATTTTCCCAACCCAGGGACTGAACCTGGGTCTCCTGCATTGCAGGTAGATTCTTTTCCATCTGAGCTCCCAGGGAAGCCCAGATTCCTTCTGGTATTTACCAAATATATCTATTAACATAAGAGAAACATATAAATAATTTATAGAACCAACCTACCTGGATGGGAAATTTTCCATTCAACTAACTAGAACTTAGAAACTGTTAAAGTGAGGAGACCTTTTGCCACCAGAAAGAAATTTCCCCATCACACTTAAAATGAAAACGTAGTTATAAAAATATCCCATTAATTACTGCCTTTACCCTGAATGCCTCTATTTCCAAATGAAATAGAATAAATTACACAAAGAGTTAAACTTCTATACATAATACAGTGCAGCAAAGTCAAGCAGAGAAGGCAATGGCAACCCACTCCAGTACTCTTGCCTGGAGAATCCCAGGGACGGAGCGGGGTGCGGAGCCTGGTGGGCTGCCGTCTATGGGGTCGCACAGAGTCGGACACGACTGAAGTGACTTAGCAGCAGCAGCAGCAGCAAGGTCAAGATTCTTTCCTTTGTTAAAAAATAAGAGATGTAAAATTTGGAGAGAATCTGGACTATTCCAATTTAAATCACTACTTGTTTTGCAATTTTAAGGAAGTTCTCTTTATAATTCTGGTTTACAGCCTATGCAACCACCTCTTAGGAATTCTAAAAACCCTAAGAAGGTAATATTTGTTCTGCAAAATTGCTTTGATGAAAGGTAATGTATATACAATTCTGAATAAGGCAATTAAAATAATGCTAATCTCTTTTGGGCGTTTTTGACACACTAGTGGATTATATTTTGTAGAAGTGGCCCATGCTATTACAACACTTTAAAAGGTTTAGAAAGAAGATGTTAGTTCATTCAGAAACCAGAAGAAAAGGCTCTGCACTGCAAATGGCTTTACTCAAAATCCCCCAAACAGAGGTACAGTCTGCTGATAAAAGGACACCAACAGCTGCTCAGTTCATTTCACAAACATGAAAAGGGGATTTTCAACTGAATTTAATATTATCTCAAATACTAATTTCCAAAGGAAATCACCAATGCTAATCTCAGTAAACACTGTAGAGTTTTGGCCCTGGATTTCAACTAGGGAGCAGTGAAACTGAACAACCTACATAGAATCTGTATTGCCTCACTTTAAAGGTTTATTTCCTACAATTAAACTAGAAGGATAGGGAGGATATAAAATGATTAAAAGTGGAAAGCTGTAGCCTTCTCTTTCCATAAATTAGATGATCATATCTAGATTCCTCTGCAGATGCCCAATGATAGGTAGACATCCATAACTGAGTTGAACATCTGCAGATACAGGACTTTAAAAATAAACTGTGGAGTTTGTTGTGGAGAATAAAAGTAAAATGAAAACAAACAAACCCCTCACACAACAGTCACTGGCTAGAGTGGGAAGAAATGCTGTGTTTTACTAGGTTACTTGATCAAGATACAAAGCTTATAGTTCTGCTAAAGTACTACTGAGAAATTTCTATTATAAGCAGAAAAATCTCAAATACTGAACTGAGGACTAAAATCCTCAAATTTTACATCACTGCAAATCCACTGAAATGATATTATCAAGGCAATCTAAATGTATAGCCTGGCAGGCAACCTGAAAGTGAGCTGTGAGATTAAAGGAATTTAACATTTTTGAGTCAAACAAAGATCCAGTTAAAAAGTAGTCATATGGGTTGCCAAGCAAAATTTAGCATTTGTAGGACATAATGGGCATTATTTATCAACTGTCACTCCAGATTCAAAGTTTTCTGCTTGCTCCAGAAATCTGACAAATCCACTCTTACATATTCTAGCAGTCTAGGCTTTTTAAAAAAAAGCAAATCAGGAGGGGCTTTGCTTTGCTTTGCTTTGTTATTTTAAATGAGCTTTTAAGTTTTGGAATAGTTGTGGATTTATTCTAAGTATTGCAAAGATAGTACAAGGAGTTCCTACATACTGTTCAACCAATTTCCCCAATGTCAACTTTTTACATAACTAGTGTATACTTGTCAAAATCAAGAAATTAGCATTGATACACTGCTATTAACTAAACCACAGACCTTATTCAGATTACACCAGTTTTCCCACTAGTGTCCTTTTCCTGTCACAGGATCCAATTCAGTTATATTTAGAGCTTCCATTTTTAAAGTATTATCCAAAATACCTACCTGGATTTGGCATGCCTGGAGAATCCCATGGACAGAGAAGCCTGGCTGGCTATAGTTCATGGGGTCACAAAGAGCTGGACACGACTGAAGTGACTTAGCATGCATGCATGCATTATTAACTTCAGATGGAAAAGTCACTTCCATGTGATTCCTATGGTATCTAAACGTAGTTACTCCAGGTGAGCTTTTAACAGCTACCTCTGTGCTAAATACAAGACCATGACTCTGTAAAGTATACGACAACAAAGGTAAACAACTCAATGCAGGAAAAACAGAGCCTAGGTCAGTACTAAAAATGATTGCAGTGGGGGAAACATTTAAAAATATGTTTTACATCCAAGTGTAATTAGTTCCTGATGAGGGAAATGTAGCTGTAAGTGTTTTCAGTGTCATATCAAGTGGCCCAGCTCCCCTGGACACACACAGAAAAAAAGCCAGTGACATATAAATAGACACTCCCATGTAATTAAAATGATTACAATTATTCAAGATGCATGGGTGAAAAATTTTATAGAAGAACTAACAATTACTGTGGTCATTTTGGATTTGTTGAAGTTTAGAACATAATTTGTTCTTAAAACATAATCGCAAGTAATCTCTGGACTCATCTACAGCTCTTAGAATTGCAGTTACAAGTGGCCACAACCACAGTCCAGTGGGATCAGACGTAAATGATCACAAACCATAGTGACAGACATTTCCATTCAGTAGCTCTACAATTAGGGCTTAGAACTCCACCTGCTTTGAGTGGCTTTCTCACAAGCAAGACCCTAGCCACTAGAGACACTCTTTCCCATTGCAACTTGCTCAGAATCAATATATTTCTATCCAGATATATATATTCTAACACACAATATCTCCATTAATCACATCCACTACCTTCAGTCCCTTCCTTTTGTATTTCTAAACAAGATCTGGGGGAACTATATTAAGGGTTCACCTGCTATTAGCTGGTAGTTTGCTCCTCTAATCCTAAGTATCATAAGAATTGGGCACCAGAAACACCCCTTAGTATATTCAGTGGTAGGTTTCCACTGAGTATGGTGCTGAGGAGCCTGTAAGGAGGATGGCTTCTCTATTGTTCTTTCCTTTAAGTCAAACTCAATTTCATTCATGCTCCATAGAATGATAAGGTGGGAATCTCTGAGGGTTGGAGCAGAAAGATAAAGCAGCTTTGTGTCAGGTGTAAGGTAATTATTTGCTAGGGTTTCTGTGCTATTTGTTTTTATTCCCTGTGTTTTCATTAACAGCTAATGAGTTTTCTCCCTTAATTCTGAAACAATAGCTTGGCCACTTGAAGTTGGCTTTTTCTGCCATGAATTCAACCAGCTGTTGCTGCTCCATAAACTTTATGGAGAAGTGAATTAAACTGCTAAAAACTTTCATTTCCTAATTCAATTCCAAATAAAACAGGGGAGAAAATGAGCCATGATGATGCTCCCCTCGTAACTATTTTGACTCACAGCAAATCCATCTGATTCTGAACTTGCAGGTACTATTTGCGGATAAAAACAAACCATAATGATGATTTTACCAAGAAATAAGAGAAAAATTTTAAAAGACAGAAAAAATAAAAAAGCATAAAACATAAGCATAAAACCGTAAGAAAAATAAATACAACATATAAATATATGTTTGTTTATTCAATATGCAAAGGCTCAATGTGTTTTTTCATGGTACTATGAAGTCATTAACTTTTACTTTTCTCCTAATTAATTATGAGCTATATTATAAAAACTTTATGCACATCTGCAACCAACTATATGGCATGGTTGAAAATTTTCTAGGGTTTGCTATTACTTCACCAAGTATCTCTGGATAATATAAGGAAAATGAAATTAATGTAAAGTTGCATTGTTTTTGCTTTCATTGTTGACAATGAAAGGGAATATACAACTTCTGACTCTATTTAGTACTTAAGAACCTGTGAGATACACAGCTCCTTCTTTAAATTAATAAATCTTGAACAAAATGTCATAAATAAAGGTCTCTGATCCAATCCAGTTAGTTTTCATGCTTGATAACGTTAATACTGCCAGATTTTCACGGACCAATTTCCCAGTAATGCAGTTCCCAAAGCTGAACTAAGGTAAGATTAGTAAAACTTCAGCTTATTATTCCTTATTTATAACCATTCACCTAAATTATTAAATATAATACCGACTAAAGAAATATATTGAATACATACGTGTCCATATATGTGAAGTGTTATTCACATGTAAACATATTTTGGAGAACATTTGTAACACCAAATCTAAAGTTCTGTCAACACTTCCATTATAAATTAGATACCATATTGCACATACTCATGCATTAGAAAATGTATGGTGTTTCCCACAGAACATCTTAGAGGCTTCACCTATTTCTAAATATCCGTTTCGATTTGCATGGTTAGTTCTTGTGATTAATCCATGTATAGTGAAGGTCTCAAATTCTTCTCTGTTCTATACAGCCTGACTTCCTGCCCATCTTTTTTTTTTTTTCTTTTGGCCTCCTACATCTAGCCATAACTCAATGTATAAATATTCTTTTTTCCCCCAAGGCCCTGGAAGTGAGTATAATAGTACTGAATGTCATTAAGTCTACAGAACAAATGACGGCCCAGGTAAAGAAAGTTTCCATTTATCATCCTTTTAAAAAGTTGCTCCAACTAGATCTTGAATGTACAAGAAATAAATTGAGCCTATGACTGTTTTTTAGCTTGGAATATTGTTTATACTAATTGTATAAATCATGCAAAGAATCACAGACTTTTTAAAAACCTTTAGGGATCTCATTTGTAGAGAGAGCATGGTTTAAACGATAAGAAATGGAATCAAATAGGTTGGATGCTTATAGCAGAATCACTCCAACAACCAAAAGGGCAGCATGGTTTAATAATACTTCCAGAATGAACTACATCTGTCAGGGGTGAGTTGGACAGGAAAATGCCCAGGGGAGCCAATGGAAAAGTTTCTTTTTTTCCTCCTTCCTTTAAAAAAAAAAAAAAAAATCCTTCATGATGCAGTTTTTCATTTTGACCAGTAGGGTGAGCTGCAGTGTGTAGCATCATCCTAATTCTTCAAAAAAAAAAAAAAAAAAAAGGTAGCCACTGTGTGAACCCTCTGCTCTTTCCTTCCTTCCCCTGACTCACACCGCAAATGCTGAGATTTTTAACCCTTCTTAGGTTTCACATAAAGACATAACTCCTGGACATTAACAAACTGGAAGACTGACAGCAAAATATAAACCAGATAATTGTATATGTGACAACGCACACTTCATAAAGCAAATTACAGCCTGTCAGCAATCATTCCAGCTTTACGCTAACACGTTCCATCCACCACTGTTATTGTTCAACTGCTACTAAAATGGGACCTGCTGAGTCTGAATATTTTCAATAGGAATGAGATTTTGACAGAATTCAAAACATGTAAATCTAGGTATTTGGTAGTATGTAGTAAATATACTATAAAATGAATGCATTTATTATATGGTAGCCAGGCAATCATAACTGACATTATTGGTTCATTGTTCTGTTTTCCACTGTATTCTCAGCGTTTAAGTCTTACTATGAAGCTATTCAACTGAATTTTCAACGTGTTTTGACTTATAGGAGAAAGCAGTTCTAGTAACAATAAAAATATAATAGCTAACTGAACTCTTACTGGTTACAGGCTCTGGGTCAAGACCCTTTAGGTACTATCTCATTTAATCTACAAAATAATCCTGTGATATACTATTAACCCAAAGTTACAGATAAAGAAATTGAGATCCAGAGATTAAACAATTTACCCAAAGTCATACAGGTGACTCATAAGTGGTTCTGACCCCGCCTTGTCTGATTACTAAGATCTTGTTCTAATTCACTGAGCTGTACAGTCTCCAAATATGCATGCTTTGTAAATTACAATTATTACTCAAAGGCAAAGCATACTGAATGACTTGAATTTATGGCATGTGCCATTAATATCAGTATTTTTTTTTACTTCAGCAAGGTAAATCTATAAAATCAAAAGTATAATTTATTATAAGTAGTGGGAATACTAGTAGTCATATTATGCATGAAACTAACAAAGTCAAATGTGGTCAATTATTTGGTCAAGAAGGAGCTGGTCCGATTTATAGGTTCAAATGTACCTATTATAGTATTGTTGCAGTGATTTTTTAAAGAAATACCACTTTTTAGCATGAAGCTCATGCTTACAAAAAAATACAACATTTTGGGTTTAGTCAGATCAATATGTTGAATTTTTTTCTAGTGACGTCTGTGTGATTTTGTTTGATCCTGGATATTTTGATGCTGCTTCAGAGAAAGTGAGGCAACGTGTTCCACACCCAAATACAGCTTTGACCTGGCCTAGCTATAGAACTCATTTCCTTTCTGGCACCACCATACTTAAGTCTCAGAGTAGGAAATGCCTCAAAAATATGTCATTAACTCTGAATGTAGCAATTTTATTACTACTTGATTTATCTTGCTCTCTTTCCCTCTTTTCCTTTCTCTCAAATAATAAACTGAGTGGACCTCAGCACCTAGTCCCTGTCCTGACGCATCCTAGGATCTATCATATCCCAATCAGCTTATATTACTTCTTGAGGGACACTATAAGCCCACTTGGATTTCAATATCTCCTGCTGAAGAAGAATGGGACTACAATGTCTACAGGCAGATATAAGAAAATTTCACAAAAGACAAAGAAGTAAAAATAAAATAACGTATAATAAAGAAGGTACTATGGGTAAGATAAGCAGGCCTGAAAACGTGAAACATCTTTTAACATACTGAAGAAAAGGTGAGTTTTCTTTGTGAGTAACATAGACCTCCAATACCACTAAAGCTGGAATGGCAAAAAGTGACAAAATTCAGCCTCCTTTTGCCCCTCTGCTTAATAGGAACTCCTGTTCATGTATGAAAATAACAACATGTATGTGTATAACAACAACATTAACCACCAAAGCCTCTTAACACCAACAATTCTGTTCAATGTTTGGCCTTTTTTGGAACAGAAGTTTCACATGGAAAAGTATCTCCTTGTATTTAAATTTTATTTTTCCATCTTTATTGGGGTAGCACTAACAAGGAAAGTGCACTAATCTTAAGAAAAGTGGTATCACTTTTTAAGTTTACGGAAATGCCTTTTAGAGATGAACTGTGATCAAGAACTTTCTAAACTGGCAAGTGTGTGTTAAGTGCATGTCAGCTGACAGGGATAGACAAGTTCAGAGATTGGTTCTTCCACTCTACCTCTCAAGTATTAGTACTGACTGGAATCTTTATTTTATATATCATGTAACTCCCCTTGTACACAACTTAATAGTTCCTTTTCTGTTTTTTTTTTTTAATTTTATTTTATTTTTAAACTTTACAATATTGTATTGGTTTTGCCAAATATTGAAATGAATCCACCACAGGTATACATGTGTTCCCCATCCTGAACCCTCCTCCCTCCTGCCTCCCCATACCATCCCTCTGGGTCGTCCCAGTGCACCAGCCCCAAGCATCCAGCATCGTGCATCGAACCTGGACTGCCGACTCGTTCCATATATGATATTATACATATTTCAATGCCATTCTCCCAAATCATCCCACCCTCTCCTGGTAAACAATAACTATTAAACAAGTTTCCAAGAGAAGTATGTGTTGCTGAGAAACACAGTGAAATGCTATATAAGAGAATTGGGCTTAACCATCACCTTATTCAGTCTCCAGATATCAAACAAACTCACTGGCTTTCAAGTCCAAGGGCTTATTCACAAAGAATTTTAAGCAGAAACCCCAAAAATGTTGTATTCAAATTAACCAGAGATTTCTCTCAACACTTTGGGTCCAAACCATGAAAATTCATTAGAGGCACAATTCCTGAAGTAAATTAATATTTATACCAAAATTCTGTGTTCAGAACACAGAACTGTACTCTTTACCTGATTTTCTGTATTGATCCAGGGATAATTCTATCTAAGAAAAAATAGTTTATGTTTTTTTCCTCAACAAGTTTCCAGGCTAATCAAATAAAATTAAAGCAGTCATTAATTTATCACTTTATTTTCTTTGCCATCTACATAATGACAAGAATCAGAGGTTCTATGAATTTTTAATTACCACGCATGCAAAAAAGAAAGACTAAGATAGGGTAAAAAGGTATTCTTTATCAATTACCATGGGTATTATATGATCCTATTTTATTATTTATTTTAAAGTACACTTTTAAGTGGTAGGTTAACTTGCCACACTTATGTAATACTGGTTTCCAAACATGAAACAACAGAGAATACTGCTATTTTATATCATCAGGATCTCACCTATAAATTCATATGTAAAAATAAACAAGGAAAAAACATGAATGGATATAAACTACCAAATCATGATTCTACTGAAAAAGAGCTACTGTATTAAATCAAGTTTTTTGGCGTGCTTCTTTTTCTCCCAAGCTTTGTTGATATATCATTGACATACAATATTGTATTAGTTTTAGATGTACATCATAGTGATTTAATAGGTGTATACATTAAGAAATTTGGGGGGGATTTTCCATAACCTTTTAATGAGTTGAAAATACATTAACAGGTAAGACTCCTCCACCAAGACTGTAAGTTTAGTCAACATCCATAACCTCGCATAGCTACAATTTTGTTCTTATGATGAGAACTTTTGCAATCTACTCTCTTAGCAACCTTCAAATACACAATACAGTATTGTTAACTACAGTGAGCTTTATTAAATAAAAAAGTTAAGTATGCCCAGAGCAAAAATTTCAAACATTACAAGAAGGAGTGTAATGAAAGCTCATCTTTCTTCCCTTCTCATGGTTCTTCTCTCCAGAAGCAATATGTTTTGTGGGTATTCTATGAATTTTCTGTCTAAATATAACAAGTGTCTGTGAGAGTAGTAAGTCTTTTTGTTCAAAAAAAACAACAAAGGTAGCACTTGTCTTATCTTGTATCCTGCTTTTCCTCCTATTCATTTATCTTGGAGGTTGCTTCATATTAGCAGAAATAGACTTACTTCACTTTTAACTAATTTTTAGCCAAAAAATAATTAATGCACATGGTGAAAATTCAAATCGCACCAAAAGATATAAATAACAAAGATTCTCTCTGTACTCACACTGGTACCCGCCTCAGCAGGGGTACCATGGTTAATAGATTCATGTGTATCCTTCCAAAAATATACTATATACAAATAAAAGCAAGCAGACTTGCATGCATGTGTGTGCACATACACACATACACAGAGTGCACTGTCCAAACTGCCCTCTTCATTTAACAATATGCCTTGGAGAGCTCTCCATGATACACATATATATTC
The DNA here is from genome assembly GCF_002263795.3 of Bos taurus. Lineage (NCBI taxonomy): Eukaryota > Metazoa > Chordata > Mammalia > Artiodactyla > Bovidae > Bos > Bos taurus. The sequence continues at coordinate 38,148,683 of NC_037346.1, read as the reverse complement.
CTTTAATCTCCATGTAGCACTCCATTAAATGCATATAACATACTTTATTTAACTAGTCCCCTATTGCAGAGCATTTAGGCTGTTTGGAGTCCTTGCTATTCCAAACAATGCTATAAAAGAACATTTGTGCGTATAATATATTGTATAGGGAATACAGAAGGCAGCAGCATCTGATTCAAATGAGTTCTTTTGCCTGCATGAAAGTCAGTTCTTTTTCTTGTGTCTCAAGATCACATATGCCAAGATGGGACTTTACAAAGGACATCAAAGCCTTAGAAAATTTTAAGGTTAGAAAGGAAAAAAGTGAGTCTTTTTGTTAAAAAAAAAAAAAAAACACACACAAAACTAACCTTTGATAGAATCTGCAAAACAATGCATTAATTTAAAAATGCATTATTGCATTATTCCACTCTAGAAAAACCCAACCAGTAGATGTATAGGAAGTAAAATATTTGAAAAGGTATCAAAGTCAGTAATTAAATTCAAAAACAATGTGTATGTATACTTCCACTTTCTACAGATTAATTTGTATAACATGTAGCAAATAGGGAAAGGGGAGAAAGGTCCAAAGGAAGTCAAGTCACAAAAGCAGCTGTCAAGATTGTTGATGCTAAAAGTTTGGGCTAAAGCCAAAGGCAGGAGCATTCGTCCAGTGTACATTTCCCCCTGTTAAATTCCCAAAAGACATGGAAAACATTCTAGAAGATTTCTTTTTAAAAAGTAGTATAGGTTAGGATATTCTAGGTTCATAACCAACACTTGTGTTTATAAAATATTAGCATTCCAGGAATAGTGATAGAAAGACACTTAACAATAAATTACAAATATTGTAAATTCAGACTTTTTCTTACATTTGCAAACACATCATAAATTTCGGCTATGTTTCTTTGTGTAAATCCTACTTATGACTGTGCTAAAACCTTCTGGCATGAATGCAAAGAGTATTTTCATAAATAAAACTTGTAAAATCACTGTACACTCCATTAAGTCAAAAACACTTCTCTTCAACTTCAAAGGGAAACCTTTCTCTCCTTTTTTTAGTGCTAAGATGGTGTTTCTTTGCTGCTTTAATGGCTTGCTTCTTGTAGTTGTCATAACTACATGCTCCAAGTATGTGATAGTAAGAAAAGAGAAGGAAAATGACATCCATGCTTCGATTCAACATGTCTCAGACATTACAGAGCAATAAGCTCATAAATCTAACCTCTGAAGTGCCTACCAACAAAAAGTCTGCACACACAGCCTTTAAACACAAAATCTCACAAATATATGTATATATACATATACTCCAGTACATATATATATATATGGTGAGTTAAATGGCCTTATACCAGGGTTCAGCTGGAATGGATGAATATTATGGAAAGATATGTGAATATAGATTACCTAAGTTCCATACATAGATTTACTTGCATAGCCCTACTTTGAAACATAAACATAATACTTGTTAGCACTTCAGTAAGCGCCTACCAAGCGGCAAGCACTCCTCATGAGTTCATCATCTTATTAAAATTCATTACAACTCATAATAAGTGTGACGAAGATATTATTAGGGCTTCCCAGGTGGCGCTAGTGGTAAAGAACGTGCCTACCAATGCAGGAGACGCAAGGGACGCAGGTTTGATCCCTGGATCGGGAAGATCCCTTGGGAGAGGGCATGGCAACCCACTCCAGTATTCTTGCCTGGAGAATTCCATGGACAGAGGAGCCTGGTGGGCTACAGTCCACAGGGTTGCACAGCATCAGACACTGAAGGACAGCACACGCACACACATAGATATTATTAGAAGATTTTGTAAATGAGAAGGTGATGTCACTTGCTATAGCTCACAATGCTTGTTAGTAAAGGAACTGGGATTCGAATTCAGATCTAACTTCAAAGCTCATGCTGTTTCCTTAATAAAACATTAAACTTGAAACAAAAACTTAAAAAACCCTCATTGTTTTATGTATTTTGTGTCCAAATACATAAAGTATCTTATGCTTTCATGTACCAGGTTTCATACTAGAAACAAAATATCATTACATTTTTTATTAATTTCAAACTAGATTTTTTCTTTTGTTCTTGCATTATGGTGAATTTTTAAAATGTACAAAGGTAGGAAAAAGTGTAATAACTCCCCTTGTACACATTGTCCAGCTTCAACATAATTTATGATCCATTTTATTTCATCTACACCCCACCCCATTTATTTCTTCCTCTCCCATATTATTTTGAATAATACATCAGAATCTATTACTTTATCTTCAAATATCACAGCATACAAATATAAACATAATGTCACTGTCACACCTAAAAAATTAGCAGTAGATTCTCAACATAAAAAATCCAGTCAGTGTCCAAATTTCTAATTCTCTTGTAGATTTTATAGTTTGATTCAGGATGCAAATAAGGTTCACACATTAGTTGATATGGCTTTTAAATCTCTTTTAATCTATAGTTAATGTGGTTTTATAATAACATTTGCTTTATTCATTTTGTATTATTTGCTTTTGCTAAGCTGTATTTTTTGGCATCAATTCACTTTGACAAGGGATATAGGCCTGCCACTTCAAAATAAGATTTTTAAGATTCACATAGTGGAAAGTTTCCATATTGAAATATACCAAGTAATTTTCTCATAAACCCTCTACATCACCTATGCAGATACTCAAAGAATCTTCAAGCTGGCAAGAAATTTCACTGGTCCATATTTACCATTATTGCAAGTATAATGTAAGGGACCATTGGACAGAAAAAAATACCATTTTGTTACATATATTTATGATATTCCCATGGTCTTTCTTAAATTTTTTTTTAAATATTGTATCATTTGTTTTAGACTCTGGGTCCATGGTGGGCAATTTTTCTAATACTCATGAAGAAGTTTTATAGCAATAAATTTAAATTATAAACACTATGTCTTGTAACTGAAACTTTTTCTAATTGTAACTGTCACTAGGATCAATACCATCAAGCACTATGGCTATCTAAAAAGGTAAAGCTAATATTGTTGCAGAGATTTGAGCAATATCACGTTTTAAATATCTGATTGCGGAAATGGTAAAGTTCCATAGCAAAGATTCCAATGTACTTTCTTTGTAATTTTAAGTAATTTAGGTAGAGAAAAAGTTTTCAAAGTAAACAGGGCTTGAATTATCAAAGGAATCTCAATAAAAAATAAAAATAAAAAGTCTTTCCCATGTTTTACAATTTTGTTTAAGCCCATTAAAAGAGGTCTTTCATTTATGTCCCTTCTATATTAAAGTAATAAATTATTGGGATTATTTTTCTTCCTATTTCATTATTTTTAAATGAACATCATTCAGGAAGTTAAACAGTGGACGAATATGAAAATTTAGGTGAAAATGGAAGGAAAGAATTATCATAACACCATGAACAGAAACTATACTATGTCCAGTCACCATGCTAGGACTTACACGTATTACTATTAGTCCTCATGACAACCTGCAATGAGGCAGTAAAATACAGCAATGAAGATACTGGGCTCTAGAATACTAATAAGCATGGAGTTTCTTATTAGGGTGATGAACACGTTCTGAAATTAGACAATGGTGATGGTTGTGCAACTCAGTGACTAAAGTAAAAAACCACTGATGCATACTTTTAAAGGGTTAATTCTTTTGTTATGTGAATTATATCACAATAAAGCTTTTATGTTTTCTAAAAAGAGTACGTTACAAAGTCATACTGATTAAGTTAGACTCCTTGAGGAGATTGGCCTTGAGCAATTCTCTTAACCACTCTCTGCCTCAGTAGCCACATCTATCAGATGGGTATATTAACAGTACTTATTCCATAGGGCTGTTCTGAGGGTTAGATAAGATAATGCATGTGAAAGACTTCGCACAGTGTCTGGCACATCTTTGTTTTATAGATAAGGAAGCCAGGATTCAGAAAAATGAAGCAACTTGCTAAGTTCACATAACCTTTAGCTAAATGGTATAGTGAGACTTGAACCCAGGATTATTAGGCCTCAACGTCCATGCTCTTTCTACCACACCCTGTTTCTTCTCCAGAACAGGGACAAAACTCTCCCGATACTATTCCACGATCACTCTTCTATCGCATTAAACCTGGCATTGAATGGAATGACGGATAAGAAATGCTTTGCTTGAAATCCTTCTCTAGGTCTACTCTCCCAAGTATCTCTCTTTTAAAGGTTATCTTTTCAGCACCTTGTGTCAACTCTTTTGTAACTAAGGACTATTTTCCCTCTAGGTACCAGACTTTTGTACAAATATTCTGAAGAATATGCATGTGTGTTTAGGGAAATGCACAGAGTTAATAAAATTCATCCAATCACCTTCCTGCACAAAAATCCTGCCACAGATAAAAATGCCAGGAATGTTTGGGGCCACCATTTCTGTTCTTCTTCACTCCCTTCCCAATACTACTTAGTCTTCCAGGGCTCTTAAAATACTTCTGCCATCTGTTCTACTTCTTACATATTCTTATTCTTTTCATAATCCCAAATTGCCCCATAGTATCTTAAATAGACCAGCTCCCAGCCAACCTACATTTTAGAAGCAAACAATCTGCTAAGATCTGACCAAAAGGACAAAGTAAAAGATACCCTTTCTTTCCTCTTCTGCCCCTCAAAACTGTCTTAGTGGGAGGAACAAAGCTGGGGGCAAGCCACATGTACACGGGTTTTCTATTTTATCTTTCCTTACATTACTTCCAAATGAGCAAAGAATATCCAATTTGCTACATGTATCCAATCATTGTCAAGAAGTAAAGAGTTTTCTGATCTAAATAAACTCTTTTCAGTTGTCTCCTTGACTGCTGTACCTCTGCCTTCTTTCTAAAAGAGAAAGACTGTGTAGAAGTTGCCCTATGCTGGAAGATGACTACAATACCACTATTACAAGAATCTGGTGAGATGTGTGCTTTGTCTTTTGAGCCCCACACAGTCCCTTGTGTTAAGCTCTAAAATTATTTTCTCTTCTCAACACATTACTGTACCACATCTCTGACACTAATTCTTTATTTCTCCTTTAGGTAATTAATTCTATCTTCACAGTTCCATTCATTTCTGCCAGTTTACATTCATATTCTGCCCCCTGTGGATTTTGCTTAGCATCTGTTAAATCCTGAACTATAGGGCCATTTCTTGAATAGCATATTTCACATTTTGCAAAACAAACTGCTACATTAGTACATATAATTCTCTATTCTCAACCTGTGTTTTCAGCCATAAATGCTTTAGGACAGTGAGATATACAGTAACACCATATCACATTATTTAAAATGTTACAAAAGCTATGGTTATAATTTACAAAAGTTTAAAAACTTTAAAAATATAATATTTTATTTTTAAAGTTTGCTTTTAAAGAAAACCTTTATAGACTTCAAAGTATGAGCTAGGAAAATTAAAATTTTAATAAAACTAGTATCATTACAGTTTGATTTTTTTAAGATGCTACTGCTCACTGAGATGGATACATTAATAATGTTAAGAAAAAAAAATGGAAAAGCTTGCAATTGGTTAAAAAATTTTATAGAGCAAAATAGTTCATAAAGCTATTTTAGTTTAAAATGCTGTGATTTTTCTGAGAAAATAAAAATCTCCCATTTATAACAAGTTGAGATAGTTAATATTGAGAATGATGTTTCTGACATTCTCAACCAGGGTACTAAAAATAAAGAATGCATATACTTTAAAGGCACCCCCTCAAACTGAAATCAGAAAAATTTTCAATTTTGAACCTTTTAAAAATGTGTTTTAATCCTGTCTCTTTTTTTCAATTTTGCACACAGCTGTCTGTTGTACTTTTTAGAATCATGCCAGATGCTAGGTTCATCAAGCAAAAGCAGGAAAACAATGGTTTGAAAGCAATTAGAAGCACTGAGGCTGCAGCCAGGCTCATATTAAAATGCGATAACACCGTTCTAGTGGGAATTTCAACACTACTCCATTTCTGACATTTTTCTGCTGCCAGACAGGCAGGCTGTGTGGAAGAGCACTGTGATTGAGGAGGTAACATACTGGAATTTATTTCTGGAGCAATGAAGGATTAGTTGAGTTGGAGCCCTCCCAAGGCTTTTATTATGGACTCGGCCACCATTTTATTTGAATGCTGGTGGATCCTATTGGCATCTAACAAAGCTCAAGGAATAAAAGCTTTGGTCCTATAAAATAATCTAGCACGAATTCATTCAGAAGGCAGAAGCATCAGGGCTTCTTATTGCTAAAAAGCAGGGCAAGGGAGCCCAGCAGGGTGAAGGTTAATTAAACACTCCACTAACTTTCCTCAGAAAAGGCTAATGCCACCCTATGGAGAAGCTTACTTAGAAGATACAGAAGTAACAATACCATCTACACATTTTTAGTATGAACCATAAATGGTTGGAGAGGACTCACCTTGGGGCTGAAAATTCCAAAAGTATCTGAAATAAAAGGAAAAAGAATGGAGATAAGTCAAACTTGTATTTCTCAATCGTGGCATATGATAGCAATAGCACTCCTTCCAAAAAGCTTCCTAAATAGTCAATAACTAGCCAAAGCCACAATCTACTCTAAGAAAAACTGAAGGGTTGTCCTTGAGATTTGAAAGATTCTTAAAGGCTTCAAAGGGACATTTAACTCACTGTATCTCCTTAGATAAGTCTGACTTTAGAGCTAGAAAGGTCCTAAAATATTACCTAACCATGGTCCAGGTTTCTCCTAAGGAGCTCTTCGGGCTTTGAGCAGGACGAGCCCTTGTTTGGATAACCTATCTTGTGTGTTATAGGACAATCAGCATCATTGGTTCTGGGCACCAAAAACTAGGGGCACCCCCAGTTGTTATGACAACTAAAACACCCCCCAACACATCCCCAGATACCTTCTAGGCCTAAATTCTTAATTTTACAGGCGATGTATGAACAACTGACTCAAGGTCATCCAATATTTTAGTGTCCGAGCCAAGACTGGGGCTCTTGCAATTCAGTCTATCATTCCATCTCCTTTTATTTTGGGAAATGACTGGCAAACCCCATAACCCTTGAAGTCTTACAAATAATGAAATGGCAATAGCAGAAGGGATCATTTGCAAGTCACTTATTTGAAATCTAAATTGCTTCCCCCGCCTCCCCACAGAAGCAATGTTATATATAGTGGCTACCCACAAAAGTCTATTGTACTTTGGACTCCATTTCCTCCTGCCTTCACAGGATACTTACATTATTCTACATCGATTTTCTCTTGTATAAATTCAACCTCTTCCTCTCAACATGGCCCTTTCCATCAACATTTATGCTCATATAAAAATAAAGCAAACTTTCCCTCACCCCCTTCACGTCCCTCCATCTGCTGCCTTCTTTCCTTTCACATCACAGTGAAATTTTCCCAAGTGTTGGCTATAGTCTCTCTTTATTTCCTCACCTCCCACCCGCTCTTCAACATATCCCAATCTTGTTTACGGTCACCACATATTAATTCTTGGCTATAAACATAGTAATCTCTATCCCTCTAAGTGGAAAGAATATTTTTCTATCCTCATCTTGACTTCCCAGGGGCATATATGAGTATAACAGCACTTTTTTTCTAAGGAGAGAGTTCACAGTTTTAATCCAATTCTTAAAAATATTCCAAAAAAGATGAGGAAAGGGTAATACATTGATGATAATGGTGTGTCTTCTAGTATGTGAAAGTGAAAGTCACTCAGTCATGTCCGACTCTTTGCAACCTCATGGACTATACAGTCCATGGAATTCTCTAGGCCAGAATACTGGAGTGGGTAGCCTTTCTCTTCTCCAGGGGAATCTTCCCAACCCAGGTCTCCAGCATTGCAGGCGGATTCTTTACCAGCTGAGCCATAAGGGAAGCCCAAGAATACTGGAGTGGGTAGCTTCTCTCTTCTCCAGTGGATCTTCCCAACCCAGGAATCAAACCCGGGTCTCCTGCATTGCAGGTGGATTCTTTACCAACTGAGTTCATGGCTGAAATAAAGTGTGGCTACTTTGGGGAGGAACACCAGCCCAATGAGCATCTAGGTTATTTCTTTATAAAAATTCAGAAAATGGAGAGCAAGGAGATTATATGCAGGGGGTATACATCTCTAGAGTATAACCCAGAGACGAATTTGTGGGAAATAAACAGAGTAAGAAGAGAACGTGAAGAAACCTTGCAATGGACTTTTCTTGTTCCTTTTCTTTCTCAGAACAGTTCTGGACTGGCAATCAGGTGAAGGAATGCTAAGATGCTTGGGTTAGAGGGCAAGTAAAGTTCAGAACAGCTTTGACGTCTTCAGTGGAAAGGGGGAGAGGGGAGGAGAAGGGGAAGGGTGGGAAATACAAAGGTGCAGCCCCTGGGGAAGAGGGCGGCCACGCTGACGCGAGGGCATATGTAAAATGAAACCGGCTGCGACTTAAATAATCGGTTTATATTAGTGTACCAACCAGACCCTGCCATTTCCCAATGAACCTGGCCAATGTGATAAGTTCTCCATAAATCTCCTGTCTGTAAAACACAGTTTACCAAGCAAATTATCAAGAGGGTGAACAATTTTCCATCTTCTTTTCCTATTTTTCCATCTTTTCTCAAGGTGTTGTCTTGCCCCCTCCCCATTCCAATCATTATCCAACCTCTATCTAGTTCAGTATAAACAGAAATTAGGATATGAACATGTGCAAACTGTGTGTGCACACTCCTCTTTCCAAAATGTTAGTGACAGCAACAGCAAAAACTTGGCTAACAAGTATCTTCACTTACTGATCGAGAAAAAAACTTAGCCACGCCCCAGTGGCAGTTAAAGGGCCAATTCATGGTAAATTGTCAAAACAGATAATAATGATCTCAGTCTCTTACCTGTTCCCCCGATCCCTGCCCTCCACAATCTCCATTCCAACTCACACACATTTTCAGTTCCTTTCTCTATGTACTATAAAGTGTCCTGGTTTCGCTCATTAGTTACGGAGATGTATATGTTCACATGTACCAAGCATTGCTTCTCCCAAAAGTAGTTATATCTTAAGAAGGCTGTTTACGGAGGAAGAATTAAATTAAATTTAATCCAATAATCTGCTTTATACTGTTATTAAATATTTCAGTCAATAAAAATTATATATAGAACTTGATGTAGAAAAATGACATGAAGTGGAATATCAGTTTGCTTCTTTCTCAAGAGATATAAAACTACCCTGGTAAACTACCTCTTTTTCCTTTCTTCTTATTTTAACTATTTATTATGTAACAACCCTAAAGCAAGTCCATACACACACACACATACACACACACACCCCTCTATCCCAGAGCTCAGAGAGGATACTTCTAAAAGGCAAGGCCAAAAGGTGAACAATCTCATTTCTCACTGGAGGGCACCATGGATTATTCTTTGCTGACTCACTTAAAAGTCTTAATCTTATCTTGTTAAATATATCCTATGGATGGCATTCACTACATTCTCTGGAAAGATGATTCCGCACAAGAGAATTCTGCTCTCCTTAGGAGGCATTTAGTCAAATCCTGCCAACATCTTCTAATTCTTATCCTTCACTTTAAAAACAATTATCCCTTAGCCAGAGACTCCAACAAGTCTGAAACTAGAAATTTTAAACCAAAATACAAAGACCACAATGGAAATATATAGAAGAAAAAGCATGCAAACACACACACAGAGTTGTGTTCATCCTAAATGCCTCTGAGAATTTCATATCAGGGCTGAGCAGATAGATAGCAAACACTTCTTTAATCTTCTCTTTGAAGCTTCAGCTTCAATATGAAAGGGAAGCTATCACTCCTCTACAATATCCATACTTGACATCATCAGGTCCATGCAAATGATATTTGGAACTGGAAAAAAGATGAGTACAGAATGAGCAGAGAGAAAATGCTGCAACTGTATTGATGATGATGATTTTCACATTCAGTCAAAATAAATCCATCTTGTGTCTCCAAAATTAAAATGGAAGAGTAATATTTTACAACATTTAGTCTATGCTACAGAATAAAGTCTTTAAAATTTTCTTCTTATTATTATTTATTTATCTATTATTTTTGGCTGCACTGGGTCTTCACTGCTGCACTCGGGCTTTCTCCAGTTGTGGGCACGGGCCGGGGGGCTACTCTCTAGTTGCAGTGCACGGGCTTCTCACCACAGTGGCTTCTCTTGTTGCAGAGCACATGTTCTAGTAGGGCACACAGACTTCAGTAATTTCAGCACATGGGCTCAGAAGTTGTGGAGCCCACAGGCTTAGTTGCCCCAAGCCATGTGGAATCTTCCAGGACCAGGGATGGAACTCCTGTCCCCTGCATTGGCAGGCAGATTCTTAACCACTGGACCCCACGGAAATCCCTGAATAAAGTCTTGAAAATTCAAGGTTACTTTACATGCAAGACAAAATTTGCTATTTGTGTTTTTAAATTAAAGAAGTTCTATTTGAACTTTAGTTTAAGGAAAGGTGCAGCAAATGAACTCACTATATTGAGGGAGTCTTGATGTCCAGCTGTAGCTATCATAGCAGTAGTAATAGTAATGATAATAACAATGCTAAGATTTTTAAAAATCAATTGCTGGGCATTGTTTTAAGTACTTATATAAACTTACTTCCTCCACATTCTAACCCTATATTATGCCCATTTTATTTATTTTTTTTTTCTAATTTTATTTTATTTTTAAACTTTACATAATTGTATTAGTTTTGCCAAATATCAAAATGAATCCGCCACAGGTATACATGTGTTCCCCATCCCGAACCCTCCTCCCTCCTCCCTCCCCATACCATCCCTCTGGGCCGTCCCAGTGCACCAGCCCCAAGCATCCAGCATCGTGCATCAAACCTGGACTGGCAACTCGTTTCCTACATGATATTTTACATGTTTCATTGCCATTCTCCCAAATCTTCCCACCCTCTCCCTCTCCCTCTCCCACAGAGTCCATAAGACTGTTCTATACATCAGTGTCTCTTTTGCTGTCTCGTACACCAGGTTATTGTTACCATCTTTCTAAATTCCATATATATGCGTTAGTATACTGTATTTATGTTTTTCATATGCCCATTTTATAAATGAGGAAACCGAGGCATCAAGAGGTGAGAGAACTTGCCCATGGTTTCATAGCTACTAATCAAGGTTTATTAATCCTAGCTAATCCTAGCAACTAGATCCAGAACAGACACTCTAATAAGAAATTAAACAGGAAAGTTTTGAGACTCTGTGTTTCCACTGCAGGGGGAGGTCCATCTCAGATTACACTTCAGTATCTTTTAAATTGCGATCATACTGTTTTAGTTTGCCGATTAAGATTGATGGAATATGAGATTTCTCCTAAAAATGAGGCTATTAACTTTTAATCATTAGTTTGGGGTTTGAAGGTGGGTGTCAAATTCTTGACCATGGAGCTAACCAATAGACACGTTTAGTGAGGTTAAAATATTCAGAGCTTTAACCACTAAGCTAGCTAATTAGATAGATCCTGGTGAAGTAGGTAAAACAAATGTAACTATCCTCATTTTATTGGAACTATCTAAGAAGGAACTGGCAACCCACTCCAGTGTTCTTGCCTGGAGAATCCCAGGGACGGGGGAGCCTGGTGGGCTGCCGTCTATGGGGTCGCACAGAGTCAGACACGACTGAAGCGACTTAGCAGCAGCAGCAGCAAGAAGGAAAAATAATTCCATTTCCTAATTATAATAAAACTCTGTATTAAGCATTTAACACATGCTAGGTGTTATGGCAGAAAGTGAAGTGCAACTAAAAAGCCTCTTGAAAGTGAAAGAGGAGAGTGAAAAAGTTGGCTTAAAGCTCAACATTCAGAAAACTAAGATCATGGCATCTGGTCCCATCACTTCATGGCAAATAGATGGGAAAACAGTGGAAACAGTGTCAGACTTTATTTTTGAGGGCTCCAAAATCACTGCAGATGGTGACTGCAGCCATGAAATGAAAAGACGCTTACTCCTTAGAAGGAAAGTTATGACCAACCTAGATAGCATATTCAAGCGCAGACATTACTTTGCCAACAAAGGTTTGTCTAGACAAGGCTATGGTTTTTCCAGTAGTCATGTATGGATGTGAGAGTTGGACTATAAAGAAAGCTGAGCACCAAAGAATTGATGCTTTTGAACTGTGGTGTTGGAGAAGACTCTTGAGAGTCCCTTGGACTGCAAGGAGATCCAACCAGTCCATTCTGAAGGAGATCAGCCCTGGGTGTTCTTTGGAAGAAATGATGCTAAAGCTGAAACTCCAGTACTTTGGCCACCTCATGCGAAGAGTTGACTCATTGGAAAAGACTCTGATGCTGGGAGGGATTGGGGGCAGGAGGAAAAGGGGATGACAGAGGATGAGATGGCTGAATGGCATCACCAACTCAATGGACGTGAGTTTGAGTTAAGTCCGGGAGTTGGTGATGGGCAGGGAGGCCTGGCGTGCTGCAATTCATGGGGTCGCAAAGAGTCGGACACGGCTAAGTGACTGAACTGAACTGAACTGAGGTGTTGTGCTCAGTATACATTTTACATGTATTATTTTATATGTATTATTTTATCTTCATCATAATCCAATGAGATTATTACTATTACAATGATACTATTATTATCCCCTTTTTACAGATGAGGAAACTAAGACTCAGGATAGTCAAACAAATTGGCCAGGATCATGCAGCCATTAAGCGGCAGAGTCAAGATCTGTATCTAGGTCTGCTGGGTAACTGCATTTCCACTGGCTGTAATGCAGAAAACAAGTCTAGTACTAAGAGAAGTTATAACTGTTTTGTCAGACAGCCTTGTATCAGGGAGCAGTCAGTTCAGAGTCTTTAATTTGGAGTCAACTATGGTTTCAACTATTTGAGCTTTGGGAAATTCATAAACTCCCTAAAATTATAGGTAAAAAGTAATGTGTGTTTTCCTTTTCCTTGAAAAAGAGTCCATGAACTCCATTAGAATTCAAAAAATGTCACTAACTCCTCCTCCAAAATGGTAAGACCCACTTATCATTAGATGAATAGAATTAGATGAGTAGGGTTAGATGAAAAGGATTATAATGGCATTATAAACCTAACTATGCAGAAAGGCTAAAATCTGTAATCTAGAACATCTAGACGAAAATCTTTTACAACTAAAGCATTAAGAGTGTTGTTTTACTTGTGACTTACAGAAATTTAAGACCCATCATACATTCCCTGTCTTGGTAAAAAAAAAAAAAATCAAATCTCTTCTTGATGACTTACAGATGTCCAGATTTGAACTTCAGTTTTTTGTACAAAAACAGTGGTGTCTTCTAAATGGGTAGGCTGTCTGTAATACTCAATGTCCAGAGACTTCCATTTCCCTCTTGGTCATCTCTGTTTCCTGGTAATGGCTGTCTCCAAACAAACTGCAAAGACTAACGCTAAAGTGTTATCCTGGCATTAGGGCTTCAGTAGTAAGTAAATCTCTTCAAGAAAATTAGAGATACCAAGGGAACATTTCATGCAAAGATGGGCTCAATAAAGGACAGAAATGGTATGGACCTAACAGAAGCAGAAGATATTAAGAAGAGGTGCCAAGAACACACAGAAGAACTGTACAAAATAGACCTTCACAACCCAGATAATCACGATGGTGTGATCACTCACCTAGAGTCAGACATCCTGGAATGTGAAGTCAGTGGGCCTTAGAAAGCATCACTACGAACAAAGCTAGTGGAGGTGATGGAATTCCAGTTGAGCTATTTCAAATCTTGAAAGATGATGCTGTGAAAGTGCTACACTCAATAAGCAAGCAAATTTGGAAAACTCAGCAGTGGCCACAGGACTGGAAAAGGTCAGTTTTCATTCCAATCCCAAAGAAAGGCAATGCCAAAGAATGCTCAAACTACCAAACAATTGCACTCATCTCACACGCTAGTAATGCTCAAAATTCTCCAAGCCAGGCTTCAGCAATACGTGAACCGTGAACTTCCAGATGTTCAAGTTGGTTTTAGAAAAGGCAGAGGAACCAGAGATCAAATTGCCAACATCCACTGGATCATGGAAAAAGCAAGAGAGTTCCAGAAAAACATCTATTTCTGCTTTAAAGAATATACCAAAGCCTTTGACTGTGTGGATCACAATAAACTGTGGGAAATTCTGAAAGAGATGAGAATACCAGACTACCTGACCTGCCTCTTGAGAAACCTATATGCAGGTCAGGAAGCAACAGTTAGAACTGGACATGGAACTACAGACTGGTTCCAAATAGGAAAAGGAGTACGTCAAGGCTGTATATTGTCACCCTGCTTATTTAACTTATATGCAGAGTACATCATGAGAAACGCTGGGCTGGAAGAAGCACAAGCTGGAATCAAAATTGCCAGGAGAAATATCAATAACCTCAGATATGCAGATGACACTACTCTTATGGCAGAAAGTGAAGAGGAACTAAAAGGCCTCTTGATGAAAGTGAAAGTGGAGAGTGAAAAAGTTGGCTTAAAGCTCAACATTCAGAAAACGAAGATCATGGCATCTGGTCCCATCACTTCATGGGAAATAGATGGGGAAACAGTGGAAACAGTGTCAGACTTTATCTTTTGGGCTCCAAAATCACTGCAGATGGTGACTGCAGCCATGAAATGAAAAGACGCTTACTCCTTGGAAGCAAAGTTATGACCAACCTAGATAGCATATTGAAAAGCAGAGACATTACTTTGCCAGCAAAGGTCCGTTTAGTCAAGGCTATGGTTTTTCCAGTGGTCATGTATGGATGCTAGAGTTGGACTATAAAGAAAGCTGAGCACCAAAGAATTGATGCTTTTGAACTGTGGTGTTGGAGAAGACTCTTGAGAGTCCCTTGGACTGCAAGGAAATCCAACCAGTCCATTCTAAAGGAGATCAGCCCTGGGTGTTCTTTGGAAGAAATGATGCTAAAGCTGAAACTCCAGTACTTTGGCCACCTCATGAGAAGAATTGACTCATTGGAAAAGACTCTGATGCTGGGAGGGATTGGGGGCAGGAGGAAAAGGGGATGACAGAGGATGAGATGGCTGGATGGCATCACCGACTCGATGGACATGAGTTTGAGTTAACTCCGGGAGATGGTGATGGACAGGGAGGCCTGGCGTGCTGCAATTCATGGAGTCGCAAAGAGTCGGACATGACTAAGCTACTAAACTGAACTGAATTGAACTGAGTAAGTTAATAAGGCTAGGAAAACCCTTGCATTTGACCTTGAGTATTGAGTCACATGGTAAATACGGATTATACCCAAGGAAATGACTTTTCTGAACAATGCTAATAGTCTCTACACTGAATATTTCCTATAACCTCGTCTCTCATTTGGGAAGATTCAGTTGATTTTGAATTATCTTTCCACTACCAGTATTCCAACAGAAGGAATGGGCAAGGGGCAGAGGTAATAGGGCATGACACCCAAGAACACAAATGGGAAAAGAACACCATCTGGTGGAAGTCTCTGATGGAGCATCAGAGGACAGGGACCCAGGGGTGGGGGTATCCAACTCTTTGTGACCCCATGGACTGTAGCTTGCCAGGCTCCTCTGTCCATGGGATTCTCCAGGCAAGAATACTGGAGTAGGTTGTCATTCCCTTCTCCAGGGGATCTTCCCAACTCAGGGATTGAACCTGGGTCATTGCAGGCAGATTCTTTACTGGTTGGGCTACCAGGGCTGGGGGTACCAGCCTTAGAAACAGTTGAGCAAGCATGGGACGGTCCCTGGGAGTGGTGCCCCTATGGTCCCTGTTCCTTCAAGCCATCAAAAGTACAAGAACTAGTATCTGCCTACAGGAAGCTTACAATCTTTTCTAAAATATGAAATACACATGAAGAGATAGTCAATTTAAGATAGTAAATTACAAACACACACACACTATTGTAACAACAACAAAAAAAGATACGCAGATGATAGCACTCTAATGGCAGAAAGTGAAGAGGAACTAAAGAACCTCTTGATGAGGGTGAATGCGAAGAGTGAAAAAGCTGACTTGAAAACACAACATTGAAAAAACTAAGATCATGGCATCTGGTCCCATCACTTTATGGCAAATAGAAGGGGAAAAAGTAGAAGCAGTGATAGATTTTATTTGGGGGGTCTCCAAAATCACTATAGACAGTGACTGCAGCCATGAAATTAAAAGATGCTTATTCCTTGAAAATTATGAGAAATCCGGACAACATATTAAAAGGCAGAGACATCACTTTGCCAACAAAGGTCCATATAGTCAAAGCTATGGTTTTTCCAAAAGTCATGTAAGGATGTGAGAGTTTGGCCATAAACAAGGCTGAGTGCCAAAGAATTGATGCTTTTGAATTATGCTGCTGAAGACTTGAGAGTTCTTTGGACCGCAGAGATCCAGCATTCATATTTTGGTTGCCTGATGCTAAGAACTGACTCTCTGGAAAAGATCTTGATGCTGGAAAAGACTGAAGGCAAAAGAAGAAAGGGTGGCAGAGGATGGGGCTTCTCTGGTAGCTCAGCTGGTAAAGAATCCACCTGCAATGCAGGAGACCCCAGTTCAATTCCTGGGTTGGGAATTCCACTGGAGAAGGGATAGGCTACCCATTCCAGTATTCTTAGGCTTCCCTGGTGGCTCAGCTGATGAATCCGCCTGCAATGCAGAAGACCTGGGTTCGATCCCTGGGTTGGGAAGATCCCCAGATGAGATGGTTAGACAGCATCACTGACTCAATGGACATGAATTTGAGCACACTCCAGGAGACAGTAGAGGACACAGGAGCCTGGCATGCTGTAGTCCATGAGGTCACAAAGAGTCAGACACAACTGAGCAACTGAACAACCACAACAATGGTAACAACAGATGATAAGCACAAAACTCATGTAACAGAAGGAGCTGTCATAAAGTCTTGGATTATTTGGGGGGAGGTAATATTTCTGTGATCTTGAGTCTATGTCCACAAATTTTAGAAACCCTAGAGGACAGCACCACAAAGTTCTCTTATAAAATACAATGGTCACAATTAAACTTGTATTAAGTGATAAACAAGT
Source organism: Bos taurus (assembly GCF_002263795.3). Lineage (NCBI taxonomy): Eukaryota > Metazoa > Chordata > Mammalia > Artiodactyla > Bovidae > Bos > Bos taurus. The sequence goes on along the minus strand of NC_037346.1, from coordinate 38,131,779 downwards.
AACATTATCTGATTTGATTTGATAGTATCACCCATGACTAAAAAAAATTTTTTAGAAGTCTATTTGCAGATAATAAAAAAGAAATAATATAAAATAAATTCATTAAATAAAATCCTATTCACCAATAGAGTCTTCTGTAACACAATCACTACATGAAATCCCTGCTCTGACATTAATAGTAAAATCTACGAGCTCAATGATTATGCCCTTTCATTGAAACACTGGAAACCTACATTCTAATATTTCATCCCCTGTGTTCTAGCATTAACACTGGAAATTGTGGTTGCTATGCAATCCCCCTACTCCCTACATGTAACAGACAACCAAATATGACTCAATGGACTATTAAAGAAAAACGCTAGCTAGCTGTGTTGTGGCAAAATGAAAGACACTAAATGTCAAGTCAGAGTTAAAATTTCTTTTCCTTTGTGTAGAAAAAAGGGAACAACTGAAGGGTTCGTTGGTCGGTTGGTTTGCTTGTTGTTAAGTATAGGGAATAATGTCCATTGTGATCAGATCCAGCAGAAATGTGTAGCCTAGATGGGAAAGAGAGGAGCAAATTGGTTTAGTAAGCTGCTGGAGAGCAAGAGAAGGGGCAAAAGGTTTCGGAAGGAAACTCAGAGATGTCTTTTGATTCCAAACCTGTGTTTTGAGAGAGAAAACAAGGCAGAACTCACAAAGAACTCTAGCTGATTATCATATTTTAATCTGTACTATCTTTAGCTCTTGCCCTGCCGTTTTTGTCACCATTGATACTTAGAACCTAATTTATTTTATTTTTTGCTTGCTTCAGGTTAATAGCTACTCTTAGACCACTGAGACTCCTAGTTATGTGATTGATGAATAACTGATAACTAGATGACTGTGACTGTGGACCATATACTCCCTGAATTTTACAGCTAGAAGGACATCGAAGGTCATTTTACTCAGCCCCTGACTTTATAGATGAGAAAAACGAAACATGAGGAGGTTATTTGATTGAACCATAAGGGTTTAAAAATCCACATTGTAGAGCCATGACAGTTTATCTTGTGCAAAATCAAAAACAGGTTCAAAATGTGATATTCATTTGAAAATTCCTTTGGTATTTTTCTTGTTGTGAACATGATCACTTTATTCACCTGAGCTCAAATATTACATAAAAATTTTAAACTGGACTAGTTCCTGGGGCTCCTCCAGGCAGCGTGGATTTGTGAACATTAACATGTCAACAAACCCTTTATATCTCAAGTTATGAACATTGCATTCATTCTCTCAAACCGTAAAAAATGTCCACTATTTGCCAGACACTCCATGAGGGTCTGTGGAGAAGGCAATGGCACCCCACTCCAGTACTCTTGCCTGGAAAATCCCATGGACAGAGGAGCCTGGTAGTCTGCAGTCCATGGGGTCGCTAAAGGTCGGACATGACTGAGCGACTTCACTTTCACTTTTCACTTTCATGCATTGGAGAAGGAAATGGCAACCCACTCCAGTGTTCTTGCCTAGAGAATCCCAGGGACGGGGAGCCTGTTGGGCTGCCATCTATGGGGTCGCACAGAGTCAGACACGACTGAAGCGACTTAGCAGTAGCAGCAGCAGCATGAGGGTCTGAGAGCACAGAAAGCCTGAACTGTGGGCCAGTTTGGCTGGAATAACGCAAAACTGTGCAAAAGTGGTGTGAGTGACCTAAAACACACATAAGGTAAAAATTGGGGCCAGCAGAACCTAGGTCTGGCTAATCCCAGAATCAGTCTTACTGCCTGCAGATCAGAGTTTTGGGGGTGGACCTGGGGTCAGATTGAGGGAAGATGCCTGGAGGGGAGAGTCACTGAGAGGCCAGGCCCAGGATGCAGAGAGAAGCCAGGCAGAGGGGCCAGGTGTTCAGAGCAGGTGGCAGAGAACCACAGCAGATGTTGGCGGGGGGGTGGGGGTGGGGCACGCAGGCAGGGCAGGATTGTGAATGGGTTCCAACCTGAAAGTCTTTGTTTTATCTTGTGAAATAGACTACGATGTCGAGCAAGAGTGAGAGGTGATATGATAAGGTAAAGGCAGCTAAAGACATTAGAGGGAAGAATATTGAGGAAATTTAAAAGGCTGTTGATACAAAGCATGTGAAATAACTGCCAGGCATCATTAAGGGGTCAGCTGAGGTTGGAGACTAAGATTTACTGTGGCGGCAATCCAATTGTGTCATTTTTCTCCAGCACTAATTAGCTGCCCAGGTGTAAGGTCAGAAAAGGTGGACAGATGAATTGACCCAAGTTTAGAATTTTTCTAGGCTTGTGGGATAAAAAGACAAGAGAGTAAGAGAAGACTGGAGAAGCATGCCATGGAACTCAGGCTGGCCAGGGAAGAAACCAATGGCCAAAGACTTGACTATGCTGTCCGTACATATAAAATACTTAAACAATCAAATATTAAAATAGTCAATATTTAATATTAAATTAAAAGATTCAAAAATAAGAGATACAATTATTCTACTCTTCTCTCTCAGGACTGTTTTTTGTCCCTAAAGTCTCAAACCTCTCTTATCTCATGTTTCCTGCTTCAGTGGCCAACATCTCCATCCACCCAACTGAAGCTTGCTGCTGCTGCTGCTAAGTCGTTTCAGTCGTGTCCGACTCTGTGCGACCCCATAGATGGCAGCCCAACAGGCTCCCCCATCCCTGGGATTTTCCAGGCAAGAATACTGGAGTGGGTTGCCATTTCCTTCTCCAATGCATGAAAGTGAAAAGTAAAAGTGAAGTCATGCAGTCATGTCCGACTCTTCGAGACCCCATGGACCGCAGCCTACCAGGCTCCTCCATCCATGGGATTTTCCAGGCAAGAGTACTGGAATGGGGTGCCATTGCCTTCTCCGAACTGAAGCTTAGGAGTCATCTTTTATCTCGTTCCCTATTCTATGTATATCCCATCAATCACCAAGACCTGGAGATTCTATCTTCATTTATTTTTAATCTATCTCCTCTCCCTCACTATGGGCACTGAATTCACTCAAGTCCTCAAAATACCTCACCCAGACCAATATAACCAGGTCCAAAGTGGTCTACCTGCCACTTTGCTCCTCTCTGAGCAATTCCCATCAATGCTGATGGAGAAGGAAGTGCAGTGACCGTGAAGAGCAAAGGCTTGCAGATAAGCCTAGGTTGGAGTTCTAGCACCTTCATCTTCTAGCTGTGAGACTGTAGCTGCAGTCTCAGTTTCTTCATCTTTAAAATAGAAATAATAACCATATCTGTCACATATCATTCTTGGGAAGATTAACTGAGATGATATACATAAAGAACTGAGCATTAGGCCTGGCACCAGGCAGCCTTCAGCAAACCTCAACTGTTATGTCATTCAGTCAGTTCAGTCGCTCAGCCATGTCCGACTCTTTGTGACCCCATCGACTGCAGCACGCTAAGCCTCCAGTCCATCACCAACTCCTGGAGTTTACTCAAACTCGTGTCCATTGGGTCAGTGACACCATCCAAGCATCTCATCCTCTGTCATCCCCTTCTCCTCCTGCCTTTAATCTTTCCCAGCATCAGGGTCTTTTCAAATGAGTCAGTTCTTCGCATCAGGTGGCCAAAGTTTTGGACTTTCAGCTTCAGCATCAGCCTTTCCAAAGAATATTCAGGACTGATTTCCTTTAGGATGGATTGGTTGGATCTCCTTGCAGTCCAAGGGACTCTCAAGAGTCTTCTCCAACACCATAGTTCAAAAGCATCCATTCTTCGGCACTCAGCTTTCTTCACAGTCCAACTCTCACATCCATACATGACTACTGGAAAAACCATAGCCTTGACTAGACGGACCTTTGTTGGCAAAGTAATGTCTCTGTTTTTTAATATGCTGTCTAGGTTGGTCATAACTTTCCTTCTAAGGAGTAAGCGTCTTTTCATTTCATGGCTGCAGTCACCATCTGCAGTGATTTTGGAGCCCAAAAGATAAAGTCTGACACTGTTTCCACTGTTTCTCCATCTATTTCCCATGAAGTGATGGGACCAAATGCCATGATCTTAGTTTTCTGAATGTTGAGCTTTAAGCCAACTTTTTCACTCTCCTCTTTCACTTTCATCAAGAGGCTCTTTAGTTCTCCACTTTCTGTCATAAGGGTGGTGTCATCTTCATATCTGAGGTTACTAATATTTCTCCCCGCAATCTTGTTCCAGCTTGTGCTTCATCCAGCCAAGTTTCTCATGATGTACTCTGCATATAAGTTAAAGAAGCAGGGTCACAATATATACCCTTGACGTAGTCCTTTTCCATTTGGAATCAGTCTGTTTTTCCAAGCCCAGTTCTAACTGTTACTTCCTGACCTGTATACAGATTTCTCAAGAGGCAGGTCAGGTGGTCTGGTATTCCCATCTCTTTCAGAATTTCCCACAGTTTATTGTGATCCACACAGTCAAAGGCTTTGGCATAGTCAATAAAGCTGTGGTGGTGGTGGTGGTTTAGTTGCTAAGTCGTGTTTGACTCTTACAACCCCATGGACTATAGCCTGCCAGGCTCCTCTGTCCATGGGATTTTCCAGGCAAGAATATTGAAGTGGATTGCCATTTCCTTCTCCGGGGGATCTTCCCGACCCAGGAATTGAACCCTGGTCTCCTGCATTACAGGCAGATTCTTTACCAACTGAGCTATGAGGGAAGTCCCAATAAAGCAGAAGTAGATGTTTCTCTGGAATTCTTGCTTTTTCGATGATCCAGCGGATGTTGGCAATTTGATCTCTGGTTCCTCTGCCTTTTCTAAAACCAGCTTGAACATCTGGAAGTTCACAGTTCACGTACTGTTGAAGCCTGGCTTGAGAATTTTGAGCATTACTTTGCTAGCATGTGAGATGAGTGCACTTGTGCAGTAGTTTGAGCATTCTTTGGCATTGCCTTTCTTTGGGATTGGAATGAAAACTGACCTTTTCTAGTCCTGTGGCCACTGCTGAGTTGTCCAAATTTGCTGGCATATTGAGTACAGTACTTTCACAGCATCATCCTTCAGGATTTGAAATAGTTCAACTGGAATTCTACCACCTCTACTAGCTTTGTTCGTAGTGATGCTTCCTAAGGCCCACTCAACTTCACATTCCAGGATGTCTGACTCTAGGTGAGTGATCATACCATCGTGATTATCTGGGTTGTGAAGATCTTTTTTGTACAGTTCTGTGTATTCTTGCCACCTCTTCTTAATATCTTCTGGTTCTTTTAGGTCCATACCATTTCTGTCCTTTATTGAGCCCATCTTTGCATGAGATGTTCCAATAGTGCCATCATTATTCTAACCACCTAACAACACACAAACCAAATCTTATCATCCCTCTGCTTGAAATCCTTTAATGGCTTACCCCAGTCTGGCCCTCCCCTCCACAGCTCACACTCCTGTTCTTACACATGACAGCTCTCTCTCTGCCGGCACACTTTTCTCTTCAGGTCCCTCCCTCTACTAGCAAACGCCCGATGGCCCTTTGAGGCTCAGTCCAGTCTCCTGAGTTAGGTGCTCCCCCATGTACCCCCCTTAGCAGCACCTATATACTGGTCCACAAGCTTCTTGTCTCTTTATGTTCCTGAGCCCTCAAGGGGCAGTAGCACAGACCTTGCTAAATAAGTGAATGGAGGTGAGAAGCAGAAGAGCTGTCTGTGTTAAGCATGAGTACAGCACTGAGTATATTTCAGGGCGCAGTGGAGACAAGTCTGAAGAGGCAGGCAGAAGGCAAGGCTTTCTAAGCAACGGTACAGAGTGTGAATTTATTCCAAATAAGATAGAGAGAAGTGCCCTCCTTTTCCTCTAAATTACTCATACAAAGGTAGGAGGGGAAAAAAGAGAAATCAAAGAAGGAAAGAAAATGAAGAAGAGAAAGATAAAAATAAGTAAGCTTTGTTAAACTAATGGAGAAGGCAATGGCACCCCACTCCAGTACTCCTTGCCTGGAAAATCCCATGGATGGAGGAGCCTGGTAGTCTGCAGTCCATGGGGTTCCTGAGGGTCGGACACGACTGAGCGACTTCACTTTCAATTTTCACTGTCAAGCATTGGAGAAGGAAATGGCAACCCACTCCAGTATTCTTGCTTGGAGAATCCCAGGGACGGGGGAGCCTGGTGGGCTGTCGTCAATGGGGTCACACAGAGTCGGACACGACTGAAGTGACTTAGCAGTAGCAGTTGTTAAACTAAAACATCCAAATGAAGAAGTTTTTCACCTAAAGCCTGGCTTCAAAGACTAACTACAAAATGACCAGCAAAAATAGACTTCAAAAGACACAACCAAATATACATCACAGTGGCAAGAATCCAATATATAAATACAATCAATTTGTTTCCTCATTAAACGCCTTCATGAAGAAAATGATTTAATACAAATGCTAAAGCTACTGACACAGATTAATCAAAAAATAACAACAGAATTCTAATTAAAGACTTAATATTTCACTCATTCACACTAAAACAAAATTTGGATAAATATATAAAAACAGAATCTAGAATGCATCCTTCCATGGTAACCACTCTAACAGCTACAGTGAATTGCCGAAATTAAAAAAACAACTCTTATCCTTAAGTGTACACTTTCTTCCAATTAAGAACTGAGATGTACACAAAAATTCAGAAATCATTTTAAAATTATTGCACAGTTTGACCCTCAACTTGACTTTTTTCTAATTGTACAAGAGTCTATACTAAAATATCATTCTTCCCCATTTATTTCTTGGTACAGTGCCTATAGCAGTCACAGTTAAACCCTTATATGAGGTACTCTGTTATCCAAATCATAAAAGTAGGGAACTGGATTAGAGCTAAAGGCTAATGACTATGTGACCAGTTCTACTGCTGTATCAATACAGGTCAAGGGTCACCAGCAGTTCAGCCACAACAACCAGTCAATCTCAGGACTTACCTGACCCATCCTGGGGCCAGGACTTCTGGTTCTGTCCCACATCAAGGGATTCCCCAGCATCAAAAATGTCTCCAGATGTTGCCAGGCCATGCGGAAGCACTTAAGACAGCAGGCAAACATCAGGACAAGGAAAGAACCAAGACTATTTATTCTGACCATATCTCCATCCCTCATCCTAGAAGCTAATTAGGTTGAAATGCTGTCAGCTACTGGCTGGCCCTAAGCCCTGCTGGTAAGATCTTCCTGTCAATCAAACCCCATCATATTGGGAGACCCTCCTAACCACTCAAACCAATAGCCTACTCATACTTCCAGTCAAATCCTTCTTCCTTCGTTCCCTCTCGCTGTTAAAATTCAGTTTTAAACCAAAATAGCTACTTATCTAAACAAAAATGGTATCTTCTAATAAAGATTTCTACACCTACTTGTCTGATTTTAAGAATCTCCTGGAACCCTAATTGAAATGCAAATTCCCCAGGGTCCACATCAGACCTAGTAAATTAGCATGTCCAGGTTAGTGACCTAGAAGTCTGTGTTTTTAACAAGATCCCCAGGTAATTCATATGATGGGGCAAGTTTGTAGAACACCATTAAGGACATGGGTATTTCATAAATGGTTGCCTGTTAAGGGAATTATAAACAGGCAGCCCCTAGTTCAAGTATAGACTGTATTCCAAAATTCACTTCCATTGTTTGGATCTGGAAATGCATTTTCCCAATGAAACAAAGTGATAGATAGTGTTAAATTTTCTGCATCTTCTTTAAAAAAATTAAATCTTATTTACAAATCTGAAATATAGTAAATACAATCTTTAATTTACCAACCAACCACATTTCAAAAGCTGAAGCACAATGTTGGCCATTTAGAACGTATTTTCCCACTGACATGAAGTTCTGAAAAGTGGTTATATTATCTGGTTATCCATAAAAGCTTGTGAAGCTCATAATAAACCAAAGGCAGCTATGGAATCAAGGATATAAATATGAGCTCAAAGCAAGAAATACTGGGAAGAAAGAAACATCTGTCTTCCTTTTCTGGGCATGCACAGAGAATAAACATAGGCAACCTTTGAGAGTCTTATCCCTCTTCTCTCCCTTTGCAACCGTCCTCTGCCTCCCAGAGGCCTCAGCCCAGGAACCAAGGACTCATACGGTATCCATAATTCCCTACTAAAGTATCAGCTTACCCATCCCTGTCCCAGGCTTTACTCTCTTCAGTCATGTACCTCTTCTCCACAAATCCAGTAAAAATTCCCATTTCCAGGATTTGATTCCATCTTATCTTTTCAGCTATGTGTTTCATTACTTCCTTATACCTAATCAACAGAATTATCCTTTGGTTCCCAACCACGGCTAAACTTTTATCTCCTCTGTTTCTTTGTACATGCTGTTTTTGTGTGCAATACATCTGACCAAAAATCCTTCCCTTTCAAATCCAAGACCAAGCCATGATGACATCTCATCCATGAAGATTTCTTATTTCTGTATCTTTTTTATCTTTCTCATTAGGTTGTAAATTTCTTGGGAATATCTATTGGGTATGTACAGTGTAACATGCATTGTATTAAGCACTTTTATATGCATAACAACAATCCTACAAGGTGGGCGTATTGTATAATTATTCAGTTTATCTGGTTCAAAAACAACAAGTTATAGGAGGACTGAAAACTGTCATATAATCACCACAAAAATGCTTTGCACATAGTAGATGCTCAATAAATATTTGTTGCATGAATGAAGTAGCATTATTCACTTATGAAGAAATCAAGCCTCAGTAAGAGTGCTGGCCAAACAATCATCCCGCCTTGGTTCAGATCCCAAGTCCAAACCCTAACAGCTGTATAACCTTGAGCAAGTTCTCTGAACCTCAGTATTCTCATCTGCTAGCTGGGGATTATTATAGTATTCACCTCACACCTGTTGTGAGGGATAAATGAGAAAATGTGTGTGAAGTCCTCCAACACTGGGCCTGGCACATGGTAACTGTGTGATGAATGTTAGCTGTGACTGTAACTCTTCAGTTGCAGAGGCAAGAGTTTCTAAAGCCCTCATTCTTTCTGAAGAAAAGGATCCTCTGTTAACTTTATAACCCTCAGTGTACCAACCACTGTGTGTTGCCCCATAGGTTCAACAAACTTATTGAATTTCCACAGCACAATCATCTTAACCAAAAGTTAGAAGAAAACCATTCAGTAGGGCTAGTGCACATCAAAGTACTCTGGCATGTAGAGTTTGAATGATTTTTAATTTCTCCTTTTTATCTATTTGTATTTTCTAAATCTCTACAGTGAACATGTAAATCTTAAATCACTGATATCAGAGCCCTTATCCTTCCAAGTGAATTTATATTTGTAAAAGAGGACTATGCGCCTAAACGAATCTCTAAATGGTGAAAATCCAGGTATGTAACAAATTGAAACCAAGCATTTCAGACTGCCTAGAGAAGATACCTATGCATGGTGGGCTCTGTGCTAGCTCTGTTCATGAGTCTGGCCGCTTACTGGCCCAAGAACTTCTTGAAAAACAGGGATATATTTTCTCTGACACTGTTTTGATCACCTGGCATTGTGTCCAATAAAGAGTAAACAAATAGCCAATACATATTTGTTAAGTAAATTAACTACTTCCGGCTTGTAATCTTCACCCTTGCTTTTAGTTAATTCCATTTCTCTCCATGACCAACATGAAAATCAATCACAGTGACTGATGTTTTGAGAAGGAGGAAGTGAATGGTTTACTCAAGCACCATCACTTTGGAAAGCTAGTCTCACAAATAAAAATGTTTCACTAAATAGCCACACAGAGTGTAGATAATCCATTTCTAATGAGGGATTCATCCTGTGTCAGTTCAGTGCAGCTCAAAAAGATAAAATCTAAGAAACGGAAGTTGTTCCTAGTCAACAATTAGATAGCTCATCTAATGAAGACCTTGAGAATGAACTTCCTTTATTAAAAAAAAGAAAAACAACAACTTATTTTAGAAAAGTCATCATAAATTACTAAAAGGACTGCTGTATTTCATATGGCTCAAAAATAATCTTACTTTTGTGTGTGTCTGTGCACGCATGCTTAGTTACAGAGTTAAAAAAAAACCTCCAAATACATCTATTTATTTGAATAGAAGTGACCCAAGGCTACAATTAAAGCCCAATTTCCTCTATCCATATCTCTTTTCCCTGCAATGCCAACTCCTTTCCCACCTGGAAATAAATACTCTTTGGTTTTTAAATCCCCGCCTCTTTTTGTTCCCTGCCTCTGTGTAAAACAGGAAAGGCTCTGATATCAATGATTTAAGATTTACACATTCACTGTAGAGATTTAGAAAATACAAATAGATAAAAAGGAGAAATTAAAAATCATTCAAACTCTATATGCCAGAAATTACTATCATTAACATTTTGGTGCATTTTTTCAGACATGTCTCTGAAAAAAAAAAAACAAAACCATTTCTTCATGTATAGTATATCTTATCATTCCATATCAATATATCTTCTTCTATAGCACAAATGATTAAATTATCTTCTTTTTTATATCTCCCCTTTCAACAGAATGGAGGAGCAGAATAAACTGGAACAGGGAGAAGCCTGAAGCAGAGAATCAGAAAAGAGAATTGTGCAAAGCTCTGAGTAAGACTTCATGAGAGCTAAAATTTAGCCAGTGAGAAAGAGAATAGAAAGAAGAAGACAGATTTAGAATGAAGAATCAATAGGCTTGTTGATGGTTTGGGGAGTAAAGAGGAGTGACTTCCAGGATTCTGCCTAGGGGGTCAGGACCTAGTGAAAGCAGAAATAGACTTCAGGGGTAAGCGGAATATAAAATAATGAGTTCAGTTCTGGACACTCAATCAGATATGATTCTTCTGGCTACAAAATAACAGAAAATCTGACTGACAGAGGCTTAAGTAAATACAAGTTTATTTTTCCTTCAAAAGAAAAAGTCTGAAGACTGGTGATTCTAGGCATGATGCAGGGTCCCAACAATGGCATGAAGAATCTAGGTTCTTCCCTTATTTCTGCTCTAACACCTTAGAGCAGAGTAATGTCTTACAGTGGCTACTGCATTTCAGTGCTTTATTTTGGCCTCCCAAGCATAAGATTTGGAGAAGGAAATGGCAACCCACTCCAGTATTCTTGCCTGGAGAATCCTATGGATGGAGGAGACTGGTAGGCTATAGTCCACAGGGTCGCAAAGAGTCAGACACAACTGAACGACTTCACTTTCTCTTCCTAAGCATAAGATTGCCATGTGAGAAGCTATCAGAAGTCTTCTCCTCACATTTCTTTGGCCAAAACTGTATCTTATGCAAACTCTAGACCAACCACTGGCAAAACAGAATGGCTTTCAGATCATGAGTCCTTCCCTAGGAAGGTGGGGTGATGTTGTCTAGGAAGAATGGAGGGTGGCTGTTGGAGAGGCATACAGCAGGTCTGTCCCAGCTTTGCAAGTTTGAGATATCTATAAGATAATCTATAAGACACCCGAAAGGAGCTGTCCAATATGCTGTATAGTGCCTTGGAGACAGAACTGCAGTTGGGCTGCAGAACTATGCAACTGCTTACAGAGAATGTGATGAGAAAGAGGCAAGCCTAAGAAATAGCAGTGAAGAAGGCAGGGTAGAAAAACAAGCTCAAGCCAAAGCCTAAACTAAGAGTATAAGTACAAGGAAGAAGGAAAACCAGGAGAGACTATTATCATGGGGACCAACAGAGGGAGAGAGTTTTTATTTGCTTTTGCTGTTTTTATTTGCTTGTTTGTTTTTACTTTTTGAGGAAAAGGGAGCTATTAATATTGTCACATGCTGCAGATACACCAAATAAGATAAGGCTTGAACAGTGTCACCCGGATGATGCAATCAGCAAGTTACTGGTATTTTGGCAAGAGTAACTTGATAGGAGCAGAGATTAGATTATAGGGGACTGAAGAGTGGCCAGAGAAGAAGCCAGAAATGGCTTGCCTAGGCTTCTATTTCAAGAAGGGTGTCTATTAAAAAAGAGAGAGAGAGAGAGACAGGACAGTAGCCAGAGAGGGAATCACTGTGTAGGATGTAATGTTTTTCTTAATATTAGGAGGGATTTGAGCATATTTATATGATGAATGGAGAGATGTAATCAGGAGGGAAAAGCTAAATTTGAGAGAGAAGGTCTCTAGGGGGCAGTGGTTATAGCAGAGTGAAGATGACAACTATGAGTCAAAGCCTCAGTCCTCAAATAGCATGAGGGGAGACTCTGAACTCAAACGATGACAGAGAACTGTAAAACCATGTAGGCAAATCTCAAAAGGGAAGAGGTCTGGCAAAAGATTGAATAGTAAAAATCTAGAAATGACAAGCAAGGAGCATGAAGGATGCCAACAGCACTTCTGGAAAATGAGCAAGTTCTATTTAAGATAGCTGCAAGCAAAACAGTATCCTGAAGAAGAGTCATGTTTTACTTGGGCAGGGATGGAGAAAAGAGGTTGAGGATATCGTGGAGTTTGATTATACTAGAACATGGATTCTAGGAAACAAAGGGGGAAGGATTAGAAAAGAAGTCCTCAGGAAAGATGAAAGATGGTGGAAACAAGGAAGTGCAAAGCTTTATAGGAAAGATGACAACCAAAGGCAGAGGGCTTAAGATGGATCATGTCTGGACTAACTGGCATCCATACTCTGAAAGAACTCCAACACATGGGCAGCAGCCCTGTAATCTTATGCCACAGAATATTAGAGAAATGTCATCACAGGAGACATTTAAAGAGATGGATGCCATCTTTACAAATGGCTCTGTAACTCCTAATGCTCAATAAAAAGAATGTGTTCTATCTTTGGACAAGAATATGTGGGGCTGGCCACTGAATAGTAAATTTCAAAATATAGAGGATCTCTTGTTCTAATGTTTAGCCAAGGACCAGATAACACATTTATAACAGTTTCTCCCTCATTCGACTCACATTATTGAGCTCATATCATATGCCAGTACTGTGATAGATCGTTTTTTAAAAAATGAACATCCATGTGATTAAGAAGTTTATAATCTCCATAAGTATGTCATCCAAGTTCTAAGAAACTGAATTTAAAATGAACTTAAAAGTATGTGGTAGAGCAGTGATTCTCAAATGTTTCTGTGCATACAAATAACCTTGGGATCTTATTAACATGCAGGTTCTGATTCAGTGGGTCTGATTCAATGGAGTCTGAGATTCTGCATTTTTAACAACTTTTCAGGTGATGTTGATGTTGCTGGTCCATGAGTCACTCTTGAGCATCAAGAAGCTAGGACTCTAGCAAAAAGGATTTCTTGCTTTACCTTTTCTATTTACACTGACCTATAAGGTCCTAAATTTTTTCCTCTTTTCCTTGTTAACTCTCTTACCCATCTGTTCTTTCTAATAAAAAGAGAGGTTAGGGTAGAAAAACTTAAAAAAAGCTTGCTCTTCTATTAGCTACAAAAGCAACTATTAGCTATACAGACCGGTGTCGTGAACATGTCAACCATCTATCTCATGTGATTACATACTTTTGTGGAATCCCTACTATTTCAAACAGGGCACCTAGATATTCAGTAAAAGAATAAACAGACTGGGAGCAGCAGTTAATTCTAGTTATGCCATATGGCAGTATAAAACACTGGCTGGAACCTGAAAACTCAATTTCACAAGAGTCTGACTTATTCTGAATTTTAATCATTATAGGATCAGCAAACATATGTCTACCAACTTGCTCCATTTACACAAAATTCTAAAGAATAATCAGACTGCATACTCAAAAATGATTGGTTTTTCCCAAATGGACTTAAAATTTCTCTTCTACTGGATTCTTAAAATCAAGTAGCTGCTGACAGCTCCAGTTTAATTTCTCTTTCAAACAAAATCTTCAAACAGTACTTTTAACAAATAGTATTGTTTGCTTTCTTACCATCTTCATGGTCAGCTCACAGTGTAATTTTGCACAAGTATAATTTTCTCTGCTTCTGGATTCTTCATCTTTGGGGCTGGCTCAGCTGCTGACCCTCCTTGTCCCTGTGAATTCCCTCCATCGTGCCTGTCACTGCTGAGACACCCGTCCCACCACATTCTCTCCATTTCACCCCTCTCCAGAATGGAGACATTATCATTTCTAACACATACTCCATCGCCTGTCCTATCAGAGCTAAGATACTTTCATCTCCTGTACATCTCATAATTTCAAGATAAGGACAGAAAAATCAGTTCTTTTTCTGTGAACTTTTGTCTCTGGTGCTTGAGAGACTATCCTGATATCCCCTGAACATGTTTTAGTGATAACATTTACTGCACCGGGGCCAAAATGATTTTCTGCCACTTTCAATTCTAGTTCAATAAAAGAATAAGAGCTTTGTTTCTAACCTCTGTCATTTTTAATACCATAAAATGATTTAAAAAATGTAAAATTGAGTTCCATTTCCTACTGGACTACCAATCTCATATTAGCTTTCCTTTTATCAAATTTATGAGAAAAGTCAGAAATTGCCTTTCCTTAAAAAAGATCAAAATCTCAGGATCTCCTGGGCAGAATGCTTGAATTGAATTTGAACTCTCAATAATTGCTAGCCTGGAAGTCTTAAAGAAGTATAAAAGTTAGATACTTAAAGTTAGTTATGTCAGAAATAACAAACTGAAGGATCATCCCTTAGACTACTATCATCCAGAAATAATAAGGTTATTCTTAGAAAATTATAATCCTAAAAATATCACAGACATACTTATTACATTTCCAACATGAGGAAGTCTACGGTTTTCTGAAACCACAGTATGAATGAAGTCTATGGTTTCGAACTGCAAAGTGAAACAAATGTTTTTTGCAACATCACATTATGAAATGTTTCAGATATGCATAAAAGGTAAATGAACACCCATATATGTGTATACTCATAATCTAGATGCTATGATTCACATTTTGTTATATCTGCTTTGTCACTTATCCACCTATCCATCCATCTTGTTTTTGATGCATTCCAAAATAAACTACAGATGTTGCAAGACTCTAGATGCATATATAATTAACTAAACTTCAATATTTATTTACAGTTCCTTTAAACCAATAAGCTTTTGAAAGATGCCAATTCTTTTTTAAAATAATGGCTTGCTTAAGTAAATTATGCAACCACTTAGAAATCCTACATTCTAAATCCTAATCTTTTATTAATTCTCTTACTTTGAGTAATGTCACATATCTTAGTTTTATCATTAACCAAAAAACAAAGGTTCTTGGTAGACATGATAGGAGGTCTTGATTATCAAATCATAAAATGAACATTGTGGTTATGGCAGAATCCAGAAAAGAGAGACACTCCCTTAATAAAACTGAGAAATAGCTAATTGGAAATTATGTGGGCATAAAGTTTTCTATAAATTATAATAACTCAACAAGGCTCACAAACTCAAGAGGGAGCTTGAGGGTGAGCATTTAATCATAACACATAAGCGTCACTGTATATCTATGATAAAACAACTTGATTATTGAAGACTGAGTCACTCCAAGTGGGAATTTCATAACAAGGCACTAGCATCAAACTGGAATTTTCTTGGCTTTGTGAAGCTGTAGCTGGCTTATAAACTCCTTATTAATTAAGTAGAGTGAGAACTGCCACAGGGATAGCTGCCCCTTCCTTTATGAGCTGTTTATTCCCCTACACTGATTTTTCTTTTTTTTTCTTTTAGAAGATTGGCCTGGAAGGGGCATTCTTTGAAGCCTGAAGAATCAAAGCTGCTGCAAAGCACTGCTGAGAGTTTCGAAAGAATTATGAAGAAACTACATTGGACCTGAGGCGATAGGCTGAGATCTCCCTCAACAGGTCAGCAGTTGGTCTGCAAAATATTCCCATTGCCAAGGAGGCAGTGACATCTTGTGTAAATCAAAAACTAAAACCCTGAGATATCTCATTTCCATTTTAAATGCATGGGGGTTAAATATGGATATCTAGCACTTGAGAAGTTCCTGTGGGATTGATTTTTTTTCCTGTCGTTTCTGAGCCTTTTGCTGGGTGTGATAAGAAGGACCGCATTTCATTATCAACCCTGCTAGTGCTGCACTTCAGGGAGACTAGATGAGGCTACACAGTCGGAGAGAAGATCCGGCTTCCAAAGAAGAAATGATTCACATGTTGTGATTATAAAAACCCACTTTAGGCCCAACTCATTTTCAACAGAATCATGAAATAAAATGAAATCCCAAGGAAATGAAATTTCCTGCATCATTTTGCAAATTAAAAAAAAATGAAAAATCATAGTGATACCATAAAAGAAATCAAATTTTTGAGGTTTCAAGGTTTGGTTGGTAATGTTTGCATTTTTGTAACATTTGAAAAAACAATCCCAAATAACATTTTGGGGGAGGCAACTGAAAAAGAAAACACAAGATCATGCTTAGGCAAATCTTCAATTGAATCAGACAATGTTACAGAAAAAACATCAGAACAAAGACTTTGAATTCTGAGAGCTGACCCAGTGCTCTTGCATTTCTCTCCCCTTTGCTCTAATTTCAGTGTAACACAGGAAGTGGATACAGGATGGATCTACATCAGAAATAAGAGAAAACCAGCAAATTAGAGATAACCACAACCAGGAGGGCCTAACGCCACAAGTTTCTGGAGATCCATAAATAGATGAATACAGAGAGGCATTTTTTTTCCCCCACTGGCTTTCTATAAGCAGAAAAAATAGCACACATTGGGACAAAAGACTAGATCCAGATCAAGTGAGATTTAAAATCAAGGCCAAAGTTAACATTGGTAAAATGAAGACTGTAATTTCATATAAATGATCTTTTCACACAATGTATGAATTAAGAGCCCCCATTTATAGACAAATAGAAAAGCTTCTAGTATTAAAAAAATTGATACTGAGGATTTTCTGAGATCTTCCAAGACAAATCCGTTTCAAGTAGCTAATAGGAATGTGCCCAAGTAATAATGATGGCTATAATTCTATTAGAAGTAAAGCAAATTCAGAGACCTAACTATAGGACTAAATAGTAGTGTTCAGCTTATTCTAACGGGTCAGTCCAACCTGAAGGGAGAAAGCTCAGTTATCTACCTGCTTCCCAGGTTTCATTTCAAATGACCTTCCACTCTTGATAGAACATGTTATTCTGTTTAATGAGCTCAGTACTGGGAATGTTTAATAAAAATGATTGAAAAAAACAAGATTAAAAAAAAACCCACTTACTAAAAAGTTATTGTACATCAAAATTACTCATATAAAATATTTATTTTATGGGATGATCAAAGGGAGAGGCTTCTATCTACTAACACCACCAAAATAGCCCAGTGTAAAAGAAAACAAAAATGGATCAATTTAATCTTATAGCTGGTACCAAATCCAAGACACCTACTCAAGTGAAAGAATAAACAAAATAATCATCATCATAAAATTAAAAAGGAGTCATACACTTCAAGGCTGCTTTGAAAGTAGAGGAAACTTGCTATGAAAGAACATGTAATAAAATGATCTTCCTTTCCAAGTTAAGCCGAGAGACCAACAGCAAGTAATATTATACCAGTTTCACCTGTAGACCATTTCAGACTAAAAGAGAAACAAAAATAACCCTTTACTACTCCCAGTAAGTATATCTCCAAAAATCTTTAACACAATTGTGAAATCTCAACATACACTCACTAAATAACAGAAAACTAGTACAGGGATTTAGCCTATAATTGATAACTTGAGAGCCGTGAAGTTGTGAGTTTTTGTTTGCTTTCTTGGATAAGGGTGAGAAGCAGAGATAGGACTGGAAAAGGAAGAAATGAATTTTTAAACTTCAAGATGTGGTCAAATTATTGCTATAAGTTTGAAGCTTTTTCAGAGCTCTTTAAACTTAGATAGATTGCACTAGTACCTACTACCTTTTTTATTTCTGCATTGGCACTGAAACGCCAGTGAAAGTAGCAAAGTGAATAGAAAGAGAAGATATGAACAAATATCTAAACTTGTAACAAAAATGTACCAACAACACATTTCACATTTCTTCTCTTGATAAGCACACTTCATCTGAATGTTTTTTGTTTGGGAATTTTAAGCTCAATAACCAGCATTTAGGAAAAGTAACATTCTCCATGTAATTAATGGCGATAATATTGACAGCATATCACTTTGAAAATCTTGCTCTCAAGAGTTACATTGGACTAACTCCTTGTCTTTCCTCCAATACAAAGACAGAAGAACAATATATTCTTAAACTAAATTCTGTTTTAAAGCTAAATCCATGGTAAGCTGATAAGAAAAACTTGAAGTTCCCAAAGAGAACTGGAATTATTTTTATGATATTTGTACTAACATATCATGTTTCATGCAGAGCTATATGCTAACCACCCACAATGAGACATGTTCAAGATATTCTTTCAGTCTGTACTTTAAAAGCACTGGTTTTGTGGGGTTGTGCCATAATCCTGTTACATAAAGTTATTTCTTTATTTCTTTCCATTTCAATATGCTATTAATCTACCTGTCTCTTTTTGGAACTCCTTTAAGTTTCACAAAAGAAAACAATACTCTAAATTTGTTTCCATTGGCTCTAGACTTCACTTCCAACAGTGAGCATAAATGACTAGCTGCTCCAAAATGAGCCATGGAGAATTTATCCCTACCTCAGTAATAAAAATTTTCTATTTTCTTCACCCTTTCCCCCATTCTCAATGCATTCTTGCTGTCAGATGGCCTCCCCTGAATCAAACTTAAGAAATGCTCAACTGTTTCTGCAAATGCATAAGAACGCCCTTAAACGTCTGAGTATAGATGAAGTATGTTTCATTCCAGGTGCCTCACAGCTGGCACTGGTCCTGCAGTGACCACCGCAATAAAACAGGAGGAGCCTCTGCCTGGCTTTCATCCTAATCATTCTCTAAAGAGCTTGCTGAAAACTTGGACTCAGAATGTGAAAGCTGTTAGTTTTAGGGAGAAGGTTTAAATGAGGAGGCAGTTTGAAGAAGAGCCATGAACATCACAGCTCAGGACATCAAATACCACAACAGGACTTCATTTCCTTGGAATCACGCAAAGTGCCATCCGTTTTTTATTTGTCTTATATGGAAAACATTATCCTTCATTGGTAATACTCTTAAGCCAAAAAAACCCTATCAAGACAGAAATACAGATATGATTTTCAGTCTGGGAAGACAGAAAACCTACTTGTACTGAAAAACAGATGAGCACTTGGAGGACATCCATGACTCAACACAACTATCATTTTCTGGGGTCAGTCACTCTAGGCAACAGAAAGGTGGCAAACAGCACATAACAGCTGTGATGAAGTCAGATGCTTTAATTTACAGCGAGTCCACAGTCATGGCAAATAGCACTGAATTCTGAGCCACCATAAAAATTACAGCCAAGCCCCTAGAGTTTACCAGGAATCAGTATTTTCCCATCACTCCACTCTATTCTCAAGCAGCACAGTGTGGAGGAAATAATTAAATGAATTAAAGCAAGGACGCAACAAAGATAGAATGGAAAGTTTTGGGGGGGGCAGTATATGTATATATGGCATTTATATTTATCTAGTGTCTTTCCCAGGTTATCCTGCTAGAGATTTCTTACCCACCTTCGGCCCTAATGTGCCAAGTTAGTAGTTTTAGACAGATGCCTACCTCCCCACAAATTTACCAAACCCCTAAAGTTTTATTGCTTTAATATGACTCAAGATCAAACTTTTAAAGTGGCTTTCATTAATTCTTTTGATGTTACTTGGCCATTTTCCATATACATTTAGCTCTCAAGTTTGATGATTTCCAAATTTCCTTTCATACTGAGCCTCTGGGAGAGATACAACTTCCACGCAAAAAAAAGTAAATGCGATTGGCATTGTACAAGTTTTCAGTGCTCTCAAAGCAACTGCTACAAATACATATAAGTACATAACATCAACCACCCATACATGGGGCCATACACGCAATGCGGCTGAAAAAGAAGATTCAGTAAGACAAGGGTTACATTATGGGATGATGATTGAATGGGTAAATTTAAGACAATTTCAAACAGCTTGCCAAAGGAAATCCTCATTTTTCCATTTTCTTGTACAGTATCTAATTTCTGGCTCCTCATTTCCTCCTGATCTGATAATTGTGAAATTCTAAATAAAGTGTCATCTTTCTTACAACAAATCAATGAACAGAAAGCTCCCATCAACAATGCAGATGTTTCCTAAAACCCCTGCTGATTATTTCCTGAATATCTATCCCACAAACCACACAGCAAGTCCTTTGAGAACAAGGAACCCTCTCTGCCTCATAATAAATACAGCTTCTATGTCTGTGTGCATGGGTGTGTGTGTATGAGTGTGTGTATGCACTTAAAAAAGAGAACTAAGAAGTAATATGTAAGTGATAACAGTGAGATAACAGTGAGTCACCACAAAATCACCTTTTATTATCAATTTCAGATTGAAATTCAGTCCTTTCCAAGTGCTGCACTGCAAATAACAGGAAAGGAGAATTTCTACTCATTGTATATTTGTCTCCATAGATGCAATAAAATTATTTTTTTATACCATCACAGATTTATACCTTATCACAGATTTATACCATTAACACCACCATATACACAATTATATTTTGGGCATCCCTCTCGCTATCCTTGGTGGCTCAGACAGTAAAGCGTCTGTCTGCAATACAGGAGACCCGGGTTTGATCCCTGGGTTGGGAAGATCCCCTGGAGAAGGAAATGGCAGCCCACTCCAGTATCCTTGCCTAGAAAATCCCATGGACGGCGGAGCCTGGTAGGCTACCATCTATGGGGTAGCAAAGAGTCGGACACGACTGAGCGACTTCACTTTCACTCCCTATAGTACAGTTTAAAATAATTCCATCTTTGTTCCTCATGCCATCCTTATAATAATCCTATAATACAAAGATCAACTTTGTATTAAAGAAATAAAAAATTCTTTAAGTTACTAACTGAGCCTTCAGACACAACTAAGCCTAAACTTATCCACTAATAAAGTATAGGGAAGTTTGTTTTAAACACTCTTCCAACCTAACAAAAATTACAGATATTCTCACTTTTGCAAAAAGCTCTCATCTTTTGCATTCTGTTTGTTTCAATTATTCAGGGCAACCCAGGCTGATAATTACATAGTCCCCAGTTGCTGAGTAAAAGTGATGCTTAATTAGCCAGCAGGAAAGATCGATTAAGATCCAGCAGGGCATCTTGTGAAGTTCTCTCACATTCCTGGAGGGAATATATTCTGGCTGTGCCCTTCGAAAGGATAAAACTCCTTGCTTCTAAGGAGTTTCAATGATGTTTCTAAAGTAGATGATAAGATCTTTCTGCCACACAAATGAAATCCCAGGTATAACACTGCTGAAGCTCTTCCTTTACTAAGAGTACACAGTTCAAACGTTTCAAATCACATTGCCTCCAAGTCGAAAAAGACTTAAGATTGTACTCATTTATCCCCAACTCTCATTCAGTTATCACACTTCGAACAAGAAGTGGTTGAGGAATATACTGTAATGGAAATTTTTTATTTCTCCCTCCATCAAGCAAGTGTATGCATCTGTCAGGTGCTCACATTCTAAAAGGCACAAAAACTAGGTGAGGGCCTTTAATTTAAAAAAAAACAACTTAATGAGCATGATATTCCAATCAGCCTGAGAGTAAGACATTTTAATAGGAGGAAAGAATCAACTGGATAAGTCTAGTTTAAGTTTTCTATTCGGGAAGGAGATGAGGATATAAAATCAGGACTAAAACTCATAGTGGAAATTGTCTCATACTGCTTAACGTCCTCTCTTTCAGTAATTTGGACAAGCATAAATATTTAGCTTTTCACCCATTTTGCAAAAGTGTCCAATAAAGACTAACATAACAATCCAAAGCTAAAAGCAGAATAACTTTCTTAACATATACAACTATAAAAATATTTCCATTGTGGTAAACTAACTACCCTAAATATGCCTGCCTACCTTCAATGCAATTCAGTAAACATTTAAAAGCCTCTACCAAGTATAAAGAACTATAATAAATGTGTCCTACTTTGATAATTTATATACAATTAAAGTAGATTTTGCTGATTATAAATTGCTTTAAACTTTATGAAGAAGAATAATGGAACCGGTTTATACAAACCTAGCTTTGATTTGCTGCAAGCCCCGCAGAATATGGTCTCTGTTGTCCTTTGCACCAGCACTGAGGTTCTCATTCCGCAAACCTTCGGCCAGGAAGTCCTCAGTATCTAAACGAAAAGGAAAGCTGATCAACAGAAAAGAAAAAGTACCAAGAGAGAAGGAAGAAAATCTGGAGGATTAACAAATGGATACAAATTTCTCTTTAAAAACTTTAAAGTTGCAGAATAAGGTGATTGTAAGTAATGCCACAGAAGAGGATACTTATGTATATTTCACTTCTAGTGCCTGTAATATGAAACTGCACTAGATATACTATCAAGATAATGTTACGAATTTATACAGTTGGGTTACATAAGCATATTAAAATTTTGTTTTACATTCTCACCACTCAAGAACACCAAACAAAAAATCCTACATAGCCATAAGTAGGACTTTTGATGGGGTATAAAGTTCTGGAAATAAAAATTTCACTAAGGACCACCATTAAATTCTAAGATGTATGTTCATATCTATTGCATATATCATTAAATAGGTTCCTCCAAGTTCCTCTGAAGGCTAAAGGATGAAAAGTTGAATTCAAAGGTAAAAATAAATGCTATCCAAAATTAAATTAATGTAATATGCCATATTAATAGGATAAAGGACAAAGGCGATGTGATTGTCTCAATGGATGCAGAAAAAGCATTCGACAAAATTCAACAGCACTTTATGATAAAACAAACAAAAACACTCAACAAACTAGAAATAGAAGGAAACTTCCTTAGCCTCATAAAGATCATCTACAAAAACCCACTAACATCATACTTAATGATAGGTGAAAATCAATATACAGACCCCCCCCTCTTTTTTAATAAAGTCAGGGTGCCAGAAAAGGGAGCTCTAAGGCCCTACCCATCGATGTCAATTGCAGACCAACAGGAAGAGATATATCACTGTATCTCCAACAGGGAGAAGGTTCCTACTTTACTACAGCAGGAGGAAGGAAAAAATTTCTCCTTGTCCTGCAAGAGTCTGGCCAATGAGAGACTGTTAACAATAACTCAGTCAACAAGAAGCCATTACACTTGCAACTCCCAGTTTTCTCCAATGGTCTTTTTGTTTATAACAGCTCCTCCCAGTTCCTTCTCCTCTATGAAAGAAAGTTCCTCTTTTTTGTTTTCTGGGCTTGCCTGTGGATAACCATGATTGCACGTCCTTAATTGCAAGTCTTTGCTGTTCCCAAATAAACCACTTTGCAGGTAAAATAACTGGTTGTTTTACTGTTTTAGGCTGAATACTTTCCCCCTGTTCCTAAAGATCAGCAACAAGACAAGCTGTCTGCTCTTACCACTTATATTCAACATTGCACTGGTGCTGGACAGGGCAAATATGCAAAAAATGAAATTAAAAGAGTCTAGGTTAGAAAGAGGGAGAAGGCAATGGCACCCCACTCCAGTACTGTTGCCCGGAAAATCCCATGGATGGAGGAGCCTGGTGGGCTGCAGTCCATGGGGTCGCTAAGAGTCAGACATGACTGAGTGACTTCACTTTCACTTTCCACTTTCATGCATTGGAGAAGGAAATGGCAACCCACTCCAGTGTTCTTGCCTGGAGAATCCCATGGACAGAGAAGCCTGGTAGGCTGCAGTCCATGGGGTCGCACAGAGTTGGACACGACTGAAGTGACTTGGCAGCAGCAGCAGGTTAGAAAGAAAGAAGTAAAACTATCTCTACATGCAGATGATATAATCTTGTACATAGAAAACCCTAAGGAATCCACTGACAACTATTAGAACTAAAATATGAGTTCAATAAGTTTGCAGGATACAAGATTAATATAAAAAATCAGCTGTATTTCTATACAGTAGCAATGAACAAGCCAAAATTAAATTAGGAAAAATTAAATTAGGAAAATTCCATTTAAAATAATATAAAACAGAATTAATACTAAGGAATAAATTTAACAAGAGAAGTATAAAACTTAAACTCTGAAAACTACAAAATATTATTGAAAGAAATGAAAGACCTTAAATTAAAGGAAGAAACTAAATGGGAAGACATCCCATGTTTACATATGAGACTTATGGCTATTAATATGGGAATATTTCCATATTGATCTAAATAGTCAATGCAATCTCTATAAAAATCTCAGCTGGATTTTTTGCAGAAACTGACAAACTAATCCTATAATTCATTTGGAAATTAAAGGTACCCAGAATAGTCGAAACAATTTTGAAAACGGAGGACAACTTTCCCATTTTCTGATTTCAAAACTTACTACAAAGCTACAGTAATCAAGACAATATGGTATTGGTGTAAAGTCAGACACACAGATCAAAGGAACAGAATTGGGAATTTAGAAGTAAACCCTCACATTTATATTCAATAAATTTTTGACAAGGATGACAAGATAAAACAACGGAAAAAACTGTTTTTCAATAAATGGTGCTGGAACAATTAAATATCTACATGCAAAGAAATGAAATTGAACCCTTACCCATATAATATACAAAAATTAACTCAAAATGGATCATAGACCCAAACATAAATGCTAAAACTATAGAAGAAAATAGGCATAAATCCTTGTAACCTTGGATTAGATAATAGTTTCTTAGATATGATGCCAAAAGAACAAGCAACCAAAGAAACAAATTGACATCAAAATTAAAACTACTGTGGTTCAAAGGATGCTATCAAGAAAGAGAAAATTTTTGCAAATCATGTATCTAATAGGAGACTTATATACAGAATATATAAAAAGCTCTTACAAGTCAATAATAAAAAGACAATCTGATTTTAAAACAAAGAACCTAAATAGACATTTATCCAAAGAAGATATACAAATGACTAATAAACACATGAAAAGATGCTTAACATCAGTTGTTATCAGGAAACAATAACCAGTACCACACTGAGGTACCAGTTTCACATGGCTACTGTCAAGAAGATGGACAATAATGAGTGCTGTTGAAGATGGAGAGAAATTAGGATCCTTATACACTGCTGCTGCTGCTGCTAAGTCGCTTCAGTCGTGTCCGACTCTGTGCGACCCCGTGGACTGCAGCCTACCAGGCTTCTCCATCCATGGGATTTTCCAGGCAAGAACACTGGAGTGGGTTGCCATTTCCTTCTCCATATACATTGCTAGTGGGAACGTAAAATGTGTTGTTACTTTGTAAAAGTCTGGCAGTTCCTCAAAAAGCTAAAAAGAGAGTTGCCCACCAATTCCACTACTAGGTATATACACAAGAGAAATGAAAACAAGTGTTCAAATAAAAACTTGTACACAAATGTTTGTAGCAGCATTATTCTTAACAGCCAGTAAGTGGATAAATACTAACACTCATCAACTGATGAACAGATAAACAAAATGTGGCAGCAATAAAAAAGGAAATGCTGATACATGCTACGATACAAATAAATCTCTGAAATCATAATTTCATCAATCAAAAGAAACCAGTAGCAAGGGTCACATATAGTATAATCCCATTTACATGAAACATACAGAATGGGCAAAAATCTATAGGAACAGAAAGTAGACAAGCAGATGCCTAGGGCTGTGGGAGAGAGGGCTGCAGATTGAAGAATGAAGGCTAAGGGGGTTCAAGTTTTCTTTGGAAGATGATGAAAAATGTTCTAAAATTTATTGTGATGATGACTGTACAACTCTGTGAGTACCATACTAGAAGCCATTGGACTGCACCCTTTAAATGGATAGGTTTTATGGTATAAGAACTACATCTCAATGAAGCTGTTAAAAAATAGAAACAAATGTATGAATGGATGGATGAGTGAATAACAACATCTACACATACCCTTCTGAAATTTCAAATTTTGAGGATGAAAACATTCTTTAAGTACCCAGACATAAAAAAAAAAAATGAAGTAGTTTACAGAATAACAGAGTCAAAATGTCCTCTCCACAAAATAAGCACCCGAAGATGAAAGTTTTAGTGTTTTAAAGGAAAAATACTGTGCGCAAGAATTCTAAACATAGTCAAGATGTTGGTTATATAACATGAAGGAGACCAGCAAAACATTTTCAAACAGTTGTGGCTCTGAATTTCTATCACGTACATTCTTTCCTGAAGAAAATCTTTTCAAGGACACACAGATCAACAGAAAGAGGTGGTGATGAAATTCAAACCAGCAAAATAAGTTAAATCTAGGTAACTGTGGTTAAATACAGTTTAAAACTTATTGTTAAAGAGTAATTCTTAATTAAGATATTTGTTAAAAAATGTAATAAGCATCTGAATACTAGTTAGGAAAGAAATAGAGAAGAAAACAAGCTAAATTACTCATTTACATAAAGTTAATGGGTACTATGCCATCTTGGACAATGATAATTAAAGAAAATGGGTTTAACTACGATTTTTCAAACACTAATGTAATAAGTGTAATAATGGGTTTCTCTGGTGGCCCAGATGGTAAAGAAACCACCTACAATGCGAGAGACCTGGGTTCGATCCCTGTGTTGGGAAGATCCCCTGGAGGAGGGCACAGCAATCCACTCCAGTATTCTTGCCTGGAGAATCCCCATGGACAGAGGTGCTTTGGCAGGCTACAATCCATTACAAAGAGTTGGACACTACTGAGCAACTAAGCACAGCACAATGTGAACACAAAATTTAAAGAGGAAAAAATTTTTTTAATATTCAATGTAATAAAACAGAAAAATATAATGTAGCAAATAATAAAACTCATAAAATGATACATAACTGATGATAATAATTATGAAAAATTAGAGTCCTCTATTAAAAACAAGCTATAAGGATATATTGCATAGCATGGGGAATATAGCCTATGTTTTATAATAAGCATAAATTGAGAATAATCTATAAAATTTTTTAATCACTATGTTGTACACCTGAAACCAATATAATATTGTAAATTAACTATACTTCAATTTAAAAAGAAAAAAGTTAACAGAAACAAGTGAAAAAAAAGTAAAGAATTTCTATGCAAAAAGATAACAGTTAATTTGATTACTGTTTAAAAGATATTCACCTGAAATAAAGTGAGATTGAAATTAAAAGAAAGATGTGCAAAATGTCCTAAACAAATTTTCTTAAAAGCAAGAATAGCAATAATTCATATCAAAGTAGAACACAAACAGGCCAACAGAGTCATTTTATTTTATATAAAGTACAATCCATAATAGAAGTGACCTGTTATGTGCTAAATAGAATAGTACTAAAATATATATAGAGAAAAATTCAAGAACTATAAGTAGAAATTACTGAAAAACAATTGTAAAGTCACTACTAGTCTCTAATAGACCACATGGATAAAAATATATAATTATAGAGGGCAGTTTATGTCCAATAGAAATAAAATTACACACGTAATTTAAAATTTTCTAGTAGCCTCATTTCAAAACATAGCCCAAAAAGAGATAAAATTAATTTCAGTGATATTTATTTTATTTAACTCAGTAGATACAAAATATGATTTGGGGCTTCCCTCGTGGCTCACTGGTAAAGAATCTACCTGCCAATGCAGGAGACATGAGTTCTATCCCTGATCTGGGAAGACCCCACATGCCATGGAGCACCTAAGCCCGGGCACCACAACGATTGCGTCTGTGCTTTAGTCTGGGAACCGCAACTACTAAGCCCACCTGTCGCAACTACTGAAGCCCAAGCACCCTAGAGCCCGTGCTCCTCAACAAAGGAAGCAACAATAGAAACAACGAGAAGGCTGCATATACCACAACTAGAGAGGAGCCTCTGCTCACCACAACTAGAGAAAAGCCTATGCAGCAATGAAGATCCAGCACAGGCAAAAACAAATAAATAATTTTTTTTTAAACCAAAATAGTATGATTTCAATATGTAATGAACAAAAAATAATTATTGAGCTATTTTACCTGTTTTTGTATTATATCTTCAAAACCTATGTGCATTTTACATTTAACAACACATATCAGTTCAGACTAGTCACATTCAAATGCTCATATTTATGAAAATTAATTAAGCACTGGATTACAAAAAAAATCAATAATTTCTTAAAAACTCAAAATTAGAAAGATCTATTTTATGATTAAAACAAAATAAAACTAGAACTTAACATTTAAAAGAGTAAAAAAACTCTCCATACTTAGACATTTGAAAACACATGCACACATACATTGTGGGTAGTAGAGGAAACTCAAAACTATAATTACCATCTATTGAGAAAATAGCCTGTGTAAAATATTATGAAATATAACCAGCATTGTACAGAGTGATCTCTTATTTATGGACCTTTATAGACCTCAATGGAGAAGGCAATGGCACCCCACTCCAGTACTCTTGCCTGAAAAATTCCATGGATGGAGGAGCCTGGCAGGCTGCAGTCCATGGGGTCGCTAAAAGTCGGATACGACTGAACGACTTCACTTTCACTTTTCACTTTCATGCATTGGAGAAGGAAATGGCAACCCACTCCAGTGTTCTTGCCTGGAGAATCCCAGGGACGGGGGAGCCTGGTGGGCTGCCATCTATGGGGTGGCACAGAGTCGGACACGACTGAAGCGACTTAGCATAGACCTCAATATTTCCAATATTAAATAAGAAAGAATGAAAAGAAATACATGAAGCAACAAATTCAAAAAATCACAAAAGAGCAATAAACCAGCCTATGGAAAGCAGGAGAAAGGAAACAATAAAGATAAAAAACAGAACGAAAAAGTTAGAACGGTGGTTGTCTAACAGTGCTCTCTGGAGTCATGAGCGTCCGATAACCAAGAGGACACTAACAGATGGAGAAATATACCATGTTCATGGATCGGAAGAATCAATATAGTGAAAATGAATATACTACCCAAAGCAATCTATAGATTCAATGCAATCCCTATCAAGCTACCAATGGTATTTTTCATAGAGCTAGAACAAATAATTTCACAATTTGTACGGAAATACAAAAAACCTCGAATAGCCAAAGCAATCTTGAGAAAGAAGAATGGAACTGGAGGAATCAACCTGCCTGACTTCAGGCTCTACTACAAAGCCAGTCATCAAGACAGTATGGTACTGGCACAAAGACAGAAATATAGATCAGTGGAACAAAATAGAAACCCCAGAGATAAATCCACGCACCTATGGACACCTTATCTTTGACAAAGGAGGCAAGAATATACAATGGAGAAAAGACAATCTCTTTAACAAGTGGTGCTGGGAAAACTGGTCAACCACTTGTAAAAGAATGAAACTAGAACACTTTCTAACACCATACACAAAAATAAACTCAAAATGGATTAAAGATCTAAATGTAAGACCAGAAACTATAAAACTCCTAGAGGAGAACATAGGCAAAACATTCTCCAACATAAATCACAGCAGGATCCTCTATGACCCACCTCCCAGAATATTGGAAATAAAAGCAAAAATAAACAAATGGGACCTAATTAAAATTAAAAGCTTCTGCACAAAAAAGGAAACTATAAGCAAGGTGAAAAGACAGCCTTCAGAATGGGAGAAAATAATAGCAAATGAAGCAACTGACAAAGAACTAATCTCAAAAATATACAAGCAACTCCTGCAGCACAATTCCAGAAAAATAAATGACCCAATCAAAAAATGGGCCAAAGAACTAAATAGACATTTCTCCAAAGAAGACATACAGATGGCTAACAAACACATGAAAAGATGCTTAACATCACTCATTATCAGAGAAATGCAAATCAAAACCACAATGAGGTACCATTTCACGCCAGTCAGAATGGCTGCTATCCAAAAGTCTACAAGCAATAAATGCTGGAGAGGGTGTGGAGAAAAGGGAATCCTCTCACACTGTTGGTGGGAATGCAAACTAGTACAGCCACTATGGAGAACAGTGTGGAGATTCTTTAAAAAACTGGAAATAGAACTGCCTTATGACCCAGCAATCCCACTGCTGGGCATACACACCAAGGAAACCAGAATTGAAAGAGACACGTGTACCCCAATGTTCATTGCCACGCTGTTTATAATAGCCAGGACATGGAAGCAACCTAGATGTCCATCAGCAGATGAATGGATAAGAAAGCTGTGGTACATACACACAATGGAGTATTACTCAGCCATTAAAAAGAATACATTTGAATCAGTTTCTAATGAGGTGGATGAAACTGGAGCCTATTACACAGAGTGAAGTAAGCCAGAAAGAAAAACACCAATACAGTATACTAATGCATATATATGGAATTTAGAAAGATGGTAACAATAACCCTGTTATACAAGACAGCAAAAGAGACACTGATGTATAGAACAGTCTTTTGGACTCTGTGGGAGAGGAAGAAGGTGGGATGATTTGGGAGAATGGCATTGAAACATATATAATATCATATAAGAAAGGAATCGCCAGTCCAGGTTTGATGCAGGATACAGGATGCTTGG
Source organism: Bos taurus (assembly GCF_002263795.3). Taxonomy (NCBI): domain Eukaryota; kingdom Metazoa; phylum Chordata; class Mammalia; order Artiodactyla; family Bovidae; genus Bos; species Bos taurus. Next base: position 38,101,534 of record NC_037346.1, on the reverse strand, counting down.
GGCTGGTGCACTGGGATGACCCAGAGAGATGGTACGGGGAGGGAGGTGGCAGGGGGGTTCAGGATGGGGAACACGTGTATACCCGTGGTGGATTCATGTTGATGTATGGCAAACCAATACAATATTGTAAAATAATTAGCCTCCAATTAAAATAAATTTAAATTAAAAAAAAAAAGAAAGAGAAGGAGTTGGAGGGGTGTCAATTGAGTGAGACTCTGGGAAACTCCCTTCCTTCCCCTACAATTCCCCTTTACTTTAATCACAAGTGCTTGGCTTTTATCTATTTATACACTGGGATTTCACATAAGATTTTAACGTTGAAAAGGGTTCCATTGCACAACTTAGTGGCTAAAAAACCACTTCAAAACCATTACTTTCCCTGAACTTAAAAATAGTGAGAAAAACATATATAAATGCTAAATAAGTATAAAAGCTGGAATTTTTCAGGGGTTAGGGGGAAATCCAATAAATTGATGTACCATCAGCAAATGTAATTAAGGAAAAAGGAAAGAAAGCACAAATATACAGAAATTAGGCAGAATAAAAGAAGCAATAAAAACCATAATTTTTAAAGATAATGAACTATTTGACAACATTGGTGAGATTTCAAGTTATTTTAATTTTCTTCTTTGTGCTTTTATGTCTACGTAAATTTCATGATAGTATCATTTTTGTCCCTTTAAAAGATTATTTTCAAAAATAAAGTGCCATATAAACAAAATAAAATGTCATGCAAATAAACTCTCAGTGAAAGTTTCTGAGAAAAATATAAATTTTTAAAACTGAATTGAGAAATGTAAAACCTGACTCCTGAACAGGCTAAAAACCAGGGGAAAAGAAGAAAAGGTTGCTAAAATGTTTCTCTAAATTCATATTAATATAATTTTTAAGATGTTTTTCAAATCTTTAAGTAATAAATAATTCTGGTTCTATATAAATTATTTCAGAGCCTAGAAAAAGAAACTTCTCATATTATTTGGTATAACCTAGCACAACCATAGTTCTAAAAGAGCACAAAAAGGAATCAGTTTAAAGTTAATACAGAGGGAAGGGTGGGATGAAGTGATAGTTAAGGAATTTGAGATTGACATGTACATCAGATCAGATCAGATCAGTCCCTCAGTTGTGTCCGACTCTTTGCGACCCCATGAATCACAGCACGCCAGGCCTCCCTGTCCATCACCAACTCCCGGAGTTCACTCAGACTCAGGTCCATCGAGTCAGTGATGCCATCCAGCCATCTCATCCTCTGTCGCCCCCTTCTCCTCCTGCCCTCAATCCCTCCCAGCATCAGAGTCTTGTCCAATGAGTCAACTCTTTGCATGAGGTGGCCAAAGTACTGGAGTTTCAGCTTTAGCATCATTCCTTCCAAAGAAATCCCAGGGCTGATCTCCTTTAGAATGGACTGGTTGGATCTCCTTGCAGTCCAAGGGACTCTCAAGAGTCTTCTCCAACACCACAGTTCAAAAGCATCAATTCTTTGGTGCTCAGCCTTCTTCACAGTCCAACTCTCACATCCATACATGACCACAGGAAAAACCATAGCCTGGCAAAATGATAGGATACTGAAAGAGAAACTCCCCAGGTCAGTAGGTGCCCAATATGCTACTGGAGATCAGTGGAGAAATAACCCCAGGAAAAAATGAAGGGATGGAGCCAAAGCAAAAAGAATACCCAGCTGTGGATGTGACTGGTAATAGAAGCAAGGTCTGATGCTGTAAAGAGCAATATTGCATAGGAACCTGGAATGTCAGGTCCATGAATCAAGGCAAATTGGAAGTGATCAAACAAGAGATGGCAAGAGTGAATGTCGACATTCTAGGAATCAGCGAACTGAAATGGACTGGAATGGGTGAATTTAACTCAGATGACCATTATATCTACTACTGCGGGCAGGAATCCCTCAGAAGAAATGGAGTAGCCACCATGGTCAACAAAAGAGTCCGAAATGCAGTACTTGGATGCAATCTCAAAAATGACAGAATGATCTCTGTTCATTTCCAAGGCAAACCATTCAATATCACAGTAATCCAAGTCTATGCCCCAACCAGTAACGCTGAAGAAGCTGAAGTTGAACGGTTCTATGAAGACCTACAAGACCTTTTAGAACTAACACCCAAAAAAAATGTCCTTTTCATTATAGGGGACTGGAATGCAAAAGTAGGAAGTCAAGAAACACCTGAAGTAACAAGCAAATTTGGCCTTGGAATACGGAATGAAGCAGGGCAAAGACTAACAGAGTTTTGCCAAGAAAATGCACTGGTCATAACAAACACCCTCTTCCAACAACACAAGAGAAGACTCTATACATGGACATCACCAGATGGTCAACACCGAAATCAGATTGATTATATTCTTTGCAGCCAAAGATGGAGAAGCTCTATACAGTCAGCAAAAACAAGACCAGGAGCTGACTGTGGCTCAGACCATGAACTCCTTATTGCCAAATTCAGACTTAAATTGAAAAAAGTAGGGAAAACCACTAGACCATTCAGGTATGACCTAAATCAAATCCCTTATGATTATACAGTGGAAGTGAGAAATAGATTTAAGGGCCTAGATCTGATAGATAGAGTGCCTGATGAGCTATGGAATGAGGTTCGTGACATTGTACAGGAGACAGGGATCAAGACCATCGCCATGGAAAAGAAATGCAAAAAAGCAAAATGGCTGTCTGGGGAGGCCTTACAAATAGCTGTGAAAAGAAGAGAAGCGAAAAGCAAAGGAGAAAAGGAAAGATCTAAACATCTGAATGCAGAGTTCCGAAGAATAGCAAGAAGAGATAAGAAAGCCATCTTCAGCGATCAATGCAAAGAAATAGAGGAAAACAACAGAATGGGAAAGACTAGAGATCTCTTCAAGAAAATTAGAGATACCAAGGGAACATTTCATGCAAAGATGGGCTCGATAAAGGACAGAAATGGTAGGGACCTAACAGAAGCAGAAGATATTAAGAAGAGATGGCAAGAATACACAGAAGAACTGTACAAAAAAGATCTTCACGACCCAGATAATCACGATGGTGTGATCACTGACCTAGAGCCAGACATCCTGGAATGTGACATGTACATACTGCTCTGATTAAAATGGTTAGCCAGTGGGGCCCTACTGTGTAGCTCAGGGAACTTTGCTTGGTGTTATGAAATGATCTAGATGGGAAGAGAATGTGAAGGGGAATGGATGCATGTGCACATATGACTGAGTCATTTTGCTGTGCACCTGAAACTAACACAGCTAGTTTCATGTATATTATACTCCAATATAAGAGTAAAAGTTTAAAAATTTTTAAATTAAAATTTTAAAAGTTAATATAGATACAAAAATCCTAAATAAAACACCAGTAGATCACACCTAACAGTATATTAAAAGAACAATACAATTTATCCTGGTAATATAAAGATGTTTCAATATTATTGACATATTACATACTAATACATCTCTTATAAGTGTTAGTTGCTCAGTAATATCTAACTCTTTGCAATCCATGAACTGTAACTGACCAGGTTCATCTGTGCATGAAATTCTCCAGGCAAGAATACTGGAGTGGGTAGCCATTCTCTTCTCCAGGGGATGTTCCTGACCCAGGGATCGAACCTGGATCTCTGAAATTGCAGGCAATTTCTTTACCATCTGAGCCACCAGGGAAGCCCATTTATATAATAGGTTAAAAAAGAAGTTTATACAAACCTTTTTGCAAATGACAAAACTTTCTCTGATGATATTTATTATCTGTTTGTGACAAAACTATATTGTGTTTGTGTGTGTGTGTGTTAGTTGCCCAGTTGTGTCCAACTCTTTGCAACCCCATGGGCTGTAGCCCACCAGGCTCCTCTGTCCATGGAATTCTCCAGGCAAGAATACTGGAAAATTCCATGGACAGAGAAGCCTGGTGAGCTACAGTCCATGGGGTCACATATGTAAGTAAAAGACTACCTTCTCAACTAGCTTCATATTTATGGCTGAAAAACTAAATCGTTATTATTAAAGATTGTTTTTTCAGCTACTCCCACTGTCAAATAACATTGTTGTGGAGGTTTTACACAAAAATAAGTCTTAGAAAGAAAAAAAGTCTTAGAAGGGAAAAGAAGTCACTATGTGCAGATATTATGACCAAATACATATAAGCTTAAAGTATGAACTTAGAAAACTTTTAGAAATTTTAAGAATTCACTTGGGTAACCAGAAAATAAATGCTTTAAAAACTGATAGCTTTCTGGGCAACAGAAGAATAGCTTGTGTTGCAATGATTTTCCCACAGATAAGAATTGTCAACACTAGACAAAAAAATTAAGAGCACCTATTTTAGGGCACTGAACAGTAGCCAAGGGCTTCTCTGGTGGGTGGCCCAGCGGTAAAGAATCTGCCTGCAACGTAGGAGACACAGGCAGGAGACAAGGGTTCAATCCCCAGGTCAGGAAGATCCCCTGGAAAAAGGAAATGGCAACCCACTCCAGTATTCTTGCCTGGAAAATCCCAATCCATGGGGTCACAAAAAGTCAGATACAACTAAACAAAAAACAATGAAAGCAGTAGCCAAAGCAGGCAGAAATTGGTGGGGATTTGATCCTTGAAAGAAGAGAACGACTGGGTGAGACTTTTATTTATACAGCTTTTCACCTAAAGGTACTCCCAGTTCATTTGGTGTGGAGTGGCTGGGGAGCTGCTGCTGCTGCTGCTAAGTCGCTTCAGTCGTGTCCAACTCTGTGCGACCCCAGAGACGGCAGCCCACCAGGCTCTGCTGTCCCTGGGATTCTCCAGGCAAGAACACTGGAGCGGGTTGCCATGCACCCTTAGGCAAAAAGCTTACTGGACTGTGGGAAAACACCAATGCCACAACTTAACATACATTTGGAGTCTCAGAAGAAGATTAAAACCAGAATAGGAAAGAAAATGTACCAGAAGAAATAACAGAAAAAATAAGTCAAAAATTTCCCAAATTTGGTGAAAAAATAGCAATTTACAGATTCAAGAAGCTCAGTGGAAGCTCAGTTGGATAAATACAAAGAAAACTAAACACAGGTAAATTACAGGCAAACTGTTGAAAACCTAAAATAAAGAGAATTTCAAAGAAGCCAGAGAAAATGATCCATCACACACAGAAGAATAATGATAGGAACGAGAGTTGACTTTTCATCAAAAATAATGGAGGCCAGAAGATGCTAAAATAACATATTTAAAATTTTGAAAAGAAAAGGGAAAAAACTTGTCAACCCAGAATTCTATATCCAGTGACAATAACTGTCCAAATGTAAAGACAAAATAAAGACACTTTTCATATGAACAAAAACTGAGAAAAATTTTTGCTAAGAAACCTGCTCTAAATAGAAATCTAAATGAAAATTCGTCAAGCTAAAGGGAACTGACGCTAAAGGGAAACTCAGATCAACAGCAGTACCAAAATGCTAAATATGTGGGTAAATATAAAACATTATCACTTTTTTCTCCTAATCTCTTCAAAAGATAACTGGCAATCTGAAGCAGAGATTATAAAACTGCACTGCACAGCTTATAATATATATATAGCGATAAAACAGAAGATGGGGAAAGCAGAGTAAATGAAGCACCTTTAGTGGTATAAAATTAATTCTGAGTAGCCTGTGATAAGTTAAGGAACACACTGTAATCAATGGAACAACCCTAACAGACAAAATAAAGAGGAACAATTTTTTTTAAATAGAGAAATCAAAATGGAATATTAAAAAGCATTTGACTAACTTTTTAAAAGGGCAAGTATAGCCAAAAATGTGACAGCTGGAAAAGAAATAGTTCAATGGTAGACCCTAAATCCATCCATAGCAATAGTTGCATTAGTTGTAAATGAACTAAACACTTCAATTAAAAAGCAGAGACTGTCTAACTGAGTAAAAATGCAAGACCCAATTATATGCTGTCTGTCTACAGGAGACACTTTTTTTCCTTCCAGTTTTATTGAGATATAATTCACATATAGCATTGTTTAAGATGCACAGCATAATGATTTGACATACATATGCCATGATTACCACAGTAAAATTATACTTATCATCTCATACAGATAGAAAATTAAAGAAATAATTTTTTCCCTTGTAATAAGAACTCTTAAGCATTTACTCTCTTAACAACTTTTATGTATACTGTTGTTGTTGTTTAGTTACTAAGTTGTGTCCTACTCTTTCACGACCCCATGGGCTATAGTCTGCCAGGCTCCTCTGTCCATGGGATTTCCTAGGCAAGAATACTGGAGTGACTTGCAATTTCCTTCTCCAGGCGATCTTTCCAATCCAGGGATCAAACCTGTGTCTCCTGCATTGGCAGCCAGATTCTTTACCACTGAGCCACCAGGGAAGCCCTATATATACTGTACAGCAGTGTTAATTACATTTACCATCTTGTACTGCTAAGTCACTTCAGTCATGTCCGACTCTGTGTGACCCCATAGACGGCAGCCCACCAGGCTCCCCCGTCCCTGGGATTCTCCAGGCAATAACACTGGAGTGGGTTGCCATTTCCTTCTCCAATGCATGAAAGTGAAAAGTGAAAATGAAGTCGCTCAGTCGTGTCCGATCCTCAGCGACCCCATGGACTGCAGCCTTCCAGGCTCCTCCATCCATGGGATTTTCCAGGCAAGAGTACTGGAGTGTGGTGCCATTGCCTTCTCCGACCATGTTGTACATTACATCCCTAATACTTACTTATGACTGAAAGTTTGTAACTTTTGACCATTCATCCAATTCCCTCTCCCCCAATGCCCAACTTCTGCTAATCACAAATCTGATCTCTTTTTCTATGAGCTTGATTGTTTTTGAAGTATAATTGACCTACAACAGTCTGTCAGTTCCTGGCATACAACAAGCATGCACACTGTTGTTTCAGTCATGTCCTACTCTTTGTGACCCTGTGGACTGTAGCCCACCAGGCTCCTCTGTCCATTGGATTCTCCAGGCAAGAATACTGGAGTGGGTTGCCATGCCCTCCTCCAGGGGATCTTCCCAACCTAGGGATTAAACCCAAGTCTCATTATGTCTCCTGCATTGGCAGGTAGGTTCTTTACCACTAGAGCCACCTGGGAAGCCTGGTATACAACACAGTGATTTACAATTTCTATACATTTAAAAATGATCACCACAATAAGTCCAGTTATCATCTGTCACCATCCAAAGATACTACATAGTTACTGGCTTTATTCTCCACACTGTGCATTTCATACCCATGGCTCATTTGTTTTGTAACTAGGAGTTTGTGCCTCTCAGTATCCCTCACCTCTCTCCTTCCCCTCCCTGCTCTCCACTCTGGCAGCCATCTGTTTATTCTCTGTAGCTATCACTCTGTTTCTGTTTTGTTTTGATTGTTCATTTGTTGTTGTTTTTTTAGGTTCACATATAAGTGAAATCATATGGTATTTATCCTTCTCTGTATGATTTATTTTACTTAGCAGCATAACACCCTCAAGGGCATCCTTGTCTTGTTCCTGACCTTAGAGAAAATGCATCCAGCTTTTCATCATTCAGTATGATGTTAGCTGTAGGCCTGTCATATATGGCCTTTCTTATGTTGAGATATATTCCTTCTATATCCATTTTGTTGAGAGTTTTATCATAAATGGATGTTGAATTTTGTCAAAATCTTTTTTCATAACACATGATGATCATATGATTTTTATTCTTCAATTTGTTAATGTGGTATATTACATTGATTGATTTGTAGATACTGAATCATCATTGCATCCCTGGGATTAATCCCACTTGATCATGGTATATGATCCTTTTAACATATTTATTTGGTTTGTTAATATTTTGTTGAGGATTTCTGCATTCGTGTTCATCAGTGATATTGACCTGTAATTTTCTCTTTTTTAATTATTATATCTTTGTCTAGTTTTGGTATCAGGGTGATACTGCCTTCACAGAACGAGTTCGCAGAAGCATTCCTTCCTCAGTAATATTTTTGGAATAGTTTGGGAAGGATAGGTGTTAATCGTTCTCTAATTGTTTGGTAGAATTCACCTATAAAGCCATTTGGTCCTGGAATTTTGTTTCTTGGGAGTTTTTAAAATACTGATTCAATTACTGGTAATTGGTCTATTCATGTTTTACATTTCTTCCTGATTCAGTCATGGGAGATTGTACATTTCTAGGAATTTGTCCATTTCTTCTAGGTTGTCCATTTTATTAGCATATAATTATCATAGTAATCTACAAGAGACACATTTTAAATATGAAGACACAGAGAAAATAATCTTAAAAAATAGTGGAGATATACATATATGTATACATATGTATATTTATGTGGATAACTGATTCACTTTGGTGTACATCTGAAACTAACACATTGTAAATCAACTATATTCCAATAAAGACACAGGCTGGAAAAAAGAATGGAAATTATACAGTATGCTAAGACTAAGCATAAGGAAGATGGAATGGCTATATTAATGCCAAAGTAGACTTCAGGACATGGAATATTACCAGATATAAAAAGGGATATTTCATAATGATAAAAGGGCCAAGTCATCAGGAAGACAAAAAAATTATAAATGTGTATGCACATAACAGGAGAGGAAATGGCAACCCACTCCAGTATTCTTGCCTAGAGAATCACGTGGACAGAGGAGCCTGGTGGGCTACTGTCCATAGGGTCACACAGAGTTGGACACGACTGAAGCGACTTAGCATGCATGCATGCATGCATTGGAGAAGGAAATGGCAACCCACTCCAGTATTCTTGCCTGGAGAATCCCAGGGACAGAGGAGCCTGGCAGGCTGCCGTCTATGGGATAGCACAGAGTCGGACACGACTGAAGCGACTTAGCAGCAGCAGCAGCAGCATTCACATAACAAAATAGCTTCAAAATACTTGAAGCAAATTCCAACAGAACTAAAGCAAGAAAAAAAACATATCTACAATCATAGTTAGAAATTTTACTATCCTCTTTAAGAAACTAATAAAACTACCAGATAAATAATCACTAAAGAGATAGAGAATGTGAGCAACACTATTAACTTTGATCCAATTGGCATTCATACAATGCTACATCTAACAACTATAGAATATACTTTTTTTAGGTGGATGAAGGGTTCACCAAGATATACATTATTCTAGGCCATAAAATAAGTCTTATAAACACCAAAAATCTAAAATCTTAGAGTATGTTCTCTAATCAAAAAGACTTAAGTTAGAAATCAATAACAATGAGGTATCTAAAAAGCCTCAACAATTTGAAGAAACATAATTCAAAGAGGAAGTATTCTTCTTTTAATAAACTGAATGATTATAAAATAAAAATATTATAAAAATTATAAAATCCACCCAAATTTGTAGGATGCAGTTAAAGCCACACTTAAGGGAAACACACAACTTTAAATGTTTATGGTAGAAAAGAAGAAAGGTTTAAAATCAATGATCTAAGTTTTCATCTTAAGAAAATAGAAAAAGAAGACCAAATTAAACTCCAAACAGGAAAAAGAAAATAATAAAAAATAAGAATGGAAGTCAATTAAATAGACTTCCATTTAAAGCATTTAAAGCAGAAAAAGCATTGCTTGGTTCTTTTAAAAGACCAATAAATTTGATAAGTCCATAAAGATTTTATTAAGATTCATAAAAGCAACACAGAGAAATACCAATATCAGATTCAGAGGAGAAAAGGAAGAAAAGGTATTTCTCAGACTTTAGAAAACAAACATATTTACCTTTCCCTAATAAAAAAGGCATTGCTACTCATTGTATTAATAGAAACACTGGAAAATAAATCAATCGATATAAGGAACACAATTACAATTATTTACAATCCCATCACTCATTCAGTTTTTATTCTGTCCTAACATAACTTTATTTTCATTTACAAAAATGAGATATCAAAAGTTTTGAACTTTTTCCACTAAACACTGGTTATATCACAGATCATATAATGAAGTATTTTGTAACCAATTAAAAATAATATTCATGAGGAAATGGAAGGAATTCAAATATTCTCGCAGCATATTTTTAATACAATACTCAAGGAAAAGGAGAAGAGGAAGATGAAGAAAAAAGGAGAGTGGGACAGGAGGAGGAAGATTGAAGGACTGACATTACTCAACCTAAAGACTTACTACTATGATGCTGTGATCAAGATAGAGTAGTATCATTGGAAGAACAGACACAGATTAATGGAACAGAACAGAGAACACAGAAATAGACCTACACAAACACAGTCAGTTGATCTTTGAAAAAAGATGTAAAGCAATTCAACCAAGAGAGGATAAACCTTTTTAACAAATTGTGCTGGGACAACTAAACAACCAAGTTAAAAAAAAAAAGGCACTGCTCTCCCTTTATACAAAAATTAACTCAAGTAAATCATAGACTAAAATGCACACAGGAGAAAATGTAAGTGGCCTTGGGTTTGGCAATGGGTTTTTAGTTATAAGACCAAAAGCATGATCCAATGATCCATGAAAGAAATAATTTAGACTTCATAAAAATGAAAAACTGCTGTTCTACAAAAGATAGTGTTAAGAGAATGAAAAGACAAGCCACAGATTGGTAGAAAATCTTTACAAAACACATACCTAATAAAGGACGTGTATCCAAAATAGTTAAAGAACTCTTAAAACTCAATAATAAGAAAACAAACAACCCAGTTTCGAAATGGACATAAAATGTGAACAGAGACCTCACCAAAGAAGATACACAGATAACAAAAAAGCAAATCAGCATAATCGTATGTCATTAGGAAACTGCAAATTAAAACAATGATATATCACTATGTACCTACTAGAATGAATAAATTTTTAAAAATTGACAATACCAATGGCTGACAAGGATACAGAGCAACCAGAATCTCATTAATTGCTGATGGGAATGCAAAATGGTATATCCACTTTGGAAGGTGGCTTGGTTTCTTACAAAGCTAAATGTAGTCTTACCATAAGATCCAGCAATCACACTCCTAAGTATTCACCCAACTGACTTGAAAACTTAAGTCCACAGAAAAATCTGCACATTTAGATTAGAGCAGCTTTATCTATACTTGCTAAATTTTTAGAAGCAATCAAAATGTCCTTCAGTAGGTAAGTGGATAAATAAATTGTGATATATACAACTGGTGGAATACTATTCAGTGCAAACAAGAAATGAACTCTCAAGAAATGAAAAAACATTCAGTTCAGTTCAGTTGCTCAGTTGTGTCCGACTCTTTCCGACCCCATGGACCACAGCACGCCAGGCAACCACGCCAGGCAACCCTGTCCATCACCAACTCCCGGAGTTCACTCAAACTCACGTCCATCGAGTCGGTGATGCCATCCAGCCATCTCATCCTCTGTCATCCCCTTCTCCTCCTGCCCTCAATCCCTCCCAGCATCAGAGTCTTTTCCAATGAGTCAACTCTTCGCATGAGGTGTCACTGGGGAACCTTAAATGTATTAAAGAAATGGAGTAGCCATCATAGTCAACAAAAGAGTGTGAAATGCACTATTTGGATGCAATCTCAAAAATGACAGAATGATCTCTCTTTGTTTCCAAGGCAAACCATTCAATATCACAGTAATCCAAGTCTATGCCCCCACCAGAAATGCTGAAGAAGCTGAAGTTGAACAGTGTACAAGAACTTCTAGAACTAACACCCAAAAAAGATGTCCTTTTCATTATAGGGGACTGGAATGCAAAAGTAGGAAGTCAAGAAACACCGGGAGTAACAGGCAAATTTGGCCTTGGAGTACAGAATGAAGCAGGGTAAAGGCTAACAGAGTTAGCAAACACCTTCTTCCAACAACACAAGAGAAGACTACACATGGACATCACCAGATGGTCAACACCGAAATCAGATTGATTATATTCTTTGCAGCCATGACAGAGAAGCTCTATACAGTCAGCAAAAACAAGACTGGGAGCTGACTATGGCTCAGATCATGAACTCCTTATTGCCAAATTCAGACTTAAACTGAAGAAAGTGGGAAAACCACTAGACCATTCAGATATGACCTAAATCAAATCCCTTAAGATTATATAGTAGAAGTGAGAAATAGATTCAAGGGATTAGATCTGATAGACAGAGTGCCTGCATAACTATGGATGGAAGTTCATTACATTGTACAGGAGGCAGGGATCAAGACCATCCCCAGGAAAAAGAAATGCAAAAAGGCAAAATGGTTATCTGAGGAGGCCTTACAAATAGCTGTGAAAGGAAGAGAAGCGAAGGTAAAGGAGAAAAGGAAAGATATACCCATTTGAATGCAGAGTTCCAAAGAATAACAAGAAGAGATAAGAAAGCTTTCCTCAGCAATCAGTGCAAACTAATAGAGGAAAACAACAAAATGGGAAAGACTAAAGACCTCTTCAAGAAAATTAGAGATACCAAGGGAACATGCAAAGATGGGCACAAAAATGGTAAGGACCTAACAGAAGCAGAAGATATTAAGAAGAGGTGGCAAGAATACACAGAAGAACTATACAAAAAAGATCATCATGACCCAGATAATCATGATGGTGTGATCACTCACCTAGAGCCAGACATCCTGGAATAAGAAGTCAAGTGGGCCTTAGGAAGCATCACTATGAACAAAGCTAGTGGAGGTGATGGAATTCCAGTTGAGCTATTTCAAATCATAAAAGATGATGCTGTGAAAGTGCTGCAGTCAATACGCCAGCAAATGTGGAAAACTCAGCAGTGCCCATGGGACTGGAAAAGGTCAGTTTTCATTCCAATCCCAAAGAAAGGCAATGCCAAAGAATGCTCAAACTACCAAACAATTGTACTCACCTCACACACTAGTAAAGTAATGCTCAAAATTCTCCAAGCCAGGCTTCAACAGTATGTGAACCGTGAACCTCCAGATGTTCAAGCTGGTTTTAGAAAAGGAAGAGGAACCAGAGATCAAATTGCCAACATCTATTGGATCATCGAAAAAGCAAGAAAGTTCCAAAAAAACATCTACTTCTGCTTTATTGACTATGCCAAAGCCTTTGACTGTGTGGATCATCACAAACTGTGGAAAATTCTGAAAGAGATGGGAATACCAGACCACCTGACCTGCCTCTTGAGAAATCTGTATGCAGGTCAGGAAGCAACAGTTAGAACTGGACATGGAACAACAGACTGGTTCCAAATCGGCAAAGGAGTACATCAAGTTTGTATATTGTGACCCTTCTTATTTAACTTATATGCAGAGTACATTATGAGAAATGCTGGGTTGGATGAAGCACAAACTGGAATCAACACTTCCAGGAGAAATATCAGTAACTTCAGATATGCAGATGATACTACCCTTACAGCAGAAAGTGAAGAAGAACTAAAGAGCCTCTAGATGAAAGTGAAAGAGTAGAGGGAAAAAGTTGGGTTAAAACCCAACATTCAGAAAACTAAGATCATGGCATCTGGTCCCATCAATTCATGGCAAAAGGGTGGAGAAACAGTGGAAACAGTGACAGACTATTTTGGGGGGCTCCAAAATCACTGCAGATGGTGACTGCAGTCATGATATTAAAAGATGCTTGCTCCTTGGAAGAAAAGTTATAACCAACCTAGACAGCATATTAAAAAGCAGAGACATTACTTTGCCATCAAAGGTCCATGTAGTCAAAGCTATGGTTTTTCCAGTAGTCATGTATGGATGTGAGAGTTGGACTGTGAAGAAAGCTGAGCGCCAAAGAATTGATGCTTTTGAACTGTAGTGTTGGAGAAGACTCTTGAGAGTCCCTTGGACTGCAAGGAGATCCAACCAGTCCATCCTAAGGGAAATCAGTCCTGGGTGTTCACTGGAAGGACTGATGCTGAAGCTGAAACTTCAACACTTTGCCCACCTCATGCAAAGAACTGACTCATTTGAAAAGACCCTGATGCTGGGAAAGATTGAAGGCAGGAGGAGAAGGGCACGACAGAGGGTGAGATGGTTGGATGGCATCACTGACTCAATGGACATGAGTTTGAGTAAACTCTGGGAGTTGGATGGACAGGGAGGCCTGGTGTGCTGCAGTCCATGGGCTCACAAGGAGTCGGACACGACTGAGTGACTGAACTGAACTGAACTGATGTGAAAGAAGCCAATCTGAAAAGGTTACATACTGTGTGGTTCCTACTACATAACATTCTGGAAAAGGCAACAATATAAAAAAATCAGTGGTTGGCAAGGGGTTCAAGAGGAGTCAGAGGGATGAATAGATAAAGCACAGGAGACTTTTAGGGCAGTGAAACTATATTGTATGACACTTTAATGGTTGACACATGGCATTTTGTAATTGTCAAAACCTATAGGACTTTACATGGAGAAGGCAATGGCACCCCACTCCAGTACTCTTGCCTGGAAAATCCCATGGATGGAGGAGCCTGGTGGGCTGCCGTCTGTGGGTTTGCACAGAGTCGGACACGACTGAAGCAACTTAGCAGCAGCAGCAGCATAGGGCTTTACAACACAAAGAATGACCTTTAATGTCTGTAGATTTCAAAAAATCATTTTGCAGGTTGGGGGATCTCAGGGAAAATTGCAGACAAACAACATAATCTAACTAATTACAAATATATGAATTAAACTCACTGAATGGGGGAAAGGTGCTGGCCTAAGTAACACTGGTAATGGGTAGTCTATAATACTAAAGGCAAAAGGAACTGCAGGTGAATACTGGACCCTAGTCAACAGTTTCCAGTGGGTGTCCAGGTTATCATTTCTTATACTGCTATACACGTATACTCTAATCAAACAACAAGTGGATGGTGAATGGTGGGAGTCAGGTTTCTCAGTGTTGGAGTGGAAAGGAGAGGAGCAAGAAGCAAAAATATTGAGGAGAAGGGCTGAACAGATATTTTTCCAAAGAAGAGATACAAATGGCCAACATGAAAAGATGTTCAAAATCATTATTGGGGGAATGTAAATCAAAACCACAATGAGATAGATATCACCTCAATCCATTAGAATAGCTATTATCAAAAAGGCAAGAAGTAATAAGTGTTGGAGAAGATGTGGAGAAAAAGGACCCCTCATGCACTGTTGGTAAGAGTATAAATTGGTGCCACCACTATGGAAAACAATATGGAGATTTCTCAAAAAATTAAGAATTAAACTATCATATGATTCAGCTATTCCATTTCTGGGTATTTATCTAAAGAATACAAACCCAATAATTCAAAAAGGTATATGCACCTCTATTTTCATCACAGCATGTTTTAACAAATTGGACTCCTTTATTTATTCATTTTCTAAATCATAAAATCACTATGCACCAAGGTTTTGCCAAAAACTGACTATGCATCTACAAACTCTCAAATACAAGATATACAAATTGAATCCATTATCTTTCCCTATACCTTTGAATTGACATCATCATCTACCTAACTGCCCAGGCCAAAAAATTGAGAATCATTCTAAATTCCTGTTTCTTTTTAACTGGGTCCTGTAGACCTTGTTGTTTAGTTGCTAAGTCATGTCTGACTCTTTTCCGACCCAATGGACTGTAGCCTGCCAGGCTGCTCTGTCGATCGGAATTTCCCGGCAAGAATACTGGAGTGGGTTGCCATTTCCATCTCCATTATCACAGCATTTTTTACAGTAGCTAAGATATGGAAACAACCCCAGTGCCCATCAATAGATGAATGGATAAAGAAGATGTCCCACTCTTTGCAACCCCAGGGACTGTAGCCTATCAGGCTCCTCCATCCATGGGATTTTCCAGGCAAGAGTGCTGGAGTGGATTGCCATTTCCTTCTCCAGGGGATCTTCCCGACTCAGGAATCGAACCCGGGTCTCCCGAGTTGCAGGCAGACGCTTTACCATCTGAGCCACCAGGGAAGCCATATATATATATATAATGATGGATTACCATTCAGCCATAAAAAAATGATGAAATCTTGCCATTTGTGACAACAATGGATGGACCTTGAAGGTATTATGCCAAGTGAGACAAATCAGAGGGAGAAAGACAAATATTGTAAAATTTCGCTCATGTGTGGAATATAAAAAGCAAATAAAATAAATGAACAAATAAAATAAATGAACAAAACAGACCAAACAAAAACAAACATGTGGATACAGTGAACAGAACATTGGCTGTCAGAAGGGAGGGGAGGAGGGTGAAATGGGTAAAAGGTGTCAACTATATGTGATAGCAAGGAATTAAATTTTTGGTGGTGAGCACACTGTAGTGTACACAGAGGTAGAAATAGAATGTTGTACACATGAAACTTATACAATGTTATAAAACAATGTTGGCTCAATTTTAAAGAATAGTAAGGAGAGCAGTCGAAAATGAATTAGAGTTCAAGACATCAATAAGAGCTCATGTTTAGCTCCCTCACCCATCAAGGACCACACGTTCATGCGGAACCTGGTGCTAGACGAAACCTGGTGCTACCATGGGGAACCACTGGTAGACGACCTGCTTCTGGGTTGGGGTTTTGTACGCAGCAGAGCAGCTCCCTTGCTGCAAGCTATTGAAAGTCTAAAGAAAGGTTTGAAAAAAAAAAAGAAAAAAAAGAACTCATGTTTAAGTTTGTACCAGATACAGATAGTTATATATATGCTAGTGTGAAAGCCGCTCAGTCGTGGCCAACTCTTTGTGGTCCCATGGACTGTACAGTCCATAGAATGCGCCAGGCCAGAATACTGGACTGGGTAGCCTTTCCCTTCTCTGGGGAATCTTCCCAACCCAGGTCTCCCACATTGCAGGCAGATTCTTTACCAACTGGGCCACACTGGAAACCCATAGGAATTGCTAATAGATAAACGCATATGTTGTTAGTGGTAAAGAACCCGCCTGCCAGTGCAGAAAATGTAAGAGATGCGGGTTCCATCCCTGGGTTGGGAAAGTCCCCTGGAGGAGGGCATGGCAACCCACTTAAGTATTCTTGCCTAAAGAATCCCATGGACAGAAGAGCCTGGCAGGCTACAGTCCATAGGGTCGCAAAGAATTGGACAGGACTGAAGAGACTTGGCATGGCATGCATATGTATATGTGGGATTATTATGCATACATATATATCTTTGTTTGTCAGTGAGAAGACCTAAAAGAAACAACGTCCCAGTGAAAAAGAGCATATCTACTACCAAGATCATGGTTTCTAAAACCAATCTTCAATAAAAGGAACCAAGGCTTTTTTGAGAGATGGCTTATTCTAGGTCTAGGGCAGGAAACATACAAAATGAGCCTGGACCATTTTGTGTGGCCAGAAAGTAAGGAAGTGCCCAAAATATACACACACACACTTGATATGACATGTCAAAAGGAACCCAGAAGCCAAGTAAAAGAGCCTAGTGGCCAAAGTCAGAACAATTTGAGCAACAAAGTTAAGTAACATTGGATTATAACTCAAAGTATAAAATAAGTATTCATGAGTCCACAATGATATAAATATTAATAAATAAATGAATAAATGAATACACAGGGGAGAAAACACAAATCTCCAGTGCATAATTCCAAATAATGTAGACACACCACCCCAAGGAAGAAGGAGCATAACTCCCAACACTCAAGTGTAGACTGCACATAGAGACTTCCTTCCAAAGAATACAGTATTGAAAGGGGAAACAAAGAGTAACTTGACAGAAACTTTATCAGCCAGGCAATCAAAGAAAACATCAACAGTTATAAATCATGTTGATTGTATGTACCCTTGACATGTGATGAGAATGACACTTGACTTCTGTGATCTTCTTTCCAAAAACCTAGTCTAATCATGAGAAAATGGTCAGACAAATTCTAATATATAGCATTCTACAATATACTTGACCAGTACTCCTCAAAACTCTCAAGATCATCAAAAACAAGGAAAGTTTGAGAAACAGTTGCAGAGGAGTTCTAAAGAACTAAATTAAATGAGATATCCTGAAGAGGATCCTGGAAAAGAAAAAGGACATTAGGTAAAAACTAAGGGAAATGGAATAAACTACAGATTTTCCATCAATAACACATCAGTATAGGTTCATTAATTGTAACAAATAGTTCATTAATTGTAACAAATGGTTCATACTAATGTGAAAGTTAATTAATAATGGAGGAAATTGGAGGGACAGGGAATAGAACAATTCTCTGTACTACCTGCTCAATCTTTTCTGTAAATCTAAAATTATTCTAAAAACTAGTCTATTAATTTCTAAGAAGTGGTATATGATATAATCTTGACATTTTACCCAAAGAAAGGGGGAGGAGGGGCTTCCCTGGTAGCTCAGCTGGTGAAGAATCTGCCTGCGGTGCAGGAGACCCCAGTTCAATTCCTGGGTCGGGAAGATCCACTGGAGAAGGGATAAGCTACTCACTCCAGTATTCTGGCCTGGAGAATTCCATGGACTGTATGGTCCACGGGGTCACAAAGAGTCTGACAGGACTGAATAAACTGCAGACTTTAGTCAATAACACATCAGTACTGGTTCATTAACTGTAACAAATGTATCATACTAATGTGAAAGTTAGCTAATAATGGAGGCAATTGGGGGGAGGGGGAAGGGAAAAGGAGAATTCTCTGTACTACCTGTTCAATCTTTCCTGTAAATCTAAAACTATTCTAAAAACTAGTCTATTAATTTTTAATATACAATATAATCTTGACATTTTACCCAAAAAAAAGGGGGAGGTCCTTGGCTTAATTCAGTCATTAACCCAGTCTAAATTGAGTCCTTCCTACAGGTCAATCATGGAGAAGGAAATGGCAACCCACTCCAGTGTTCTTGCCTAGAGAATCCCAGGGACGGGGGAAGCTGGTGGGTTGCTGTCTATGGGGTGGCACAGAGTCCGACATGACTGAAGCGACTTAGCAGCAGCAGCAGCAGCAGCACAGGTCAATCAGGTACTGTGATAAGACACCAAAATATCAACAATGGTCATCTCTAGGTAGTGGAATTACAAGCCATTTTATCGTCTTCTTCATACTCTTCTACATGTTCTAAAATATGTGTTTTACATATGAAAAAAGTAAAATTAAAATTACTATGCAAGCATAGTGTAATATCACTCTTAGCTTAGACTGACTTTAATTTTTCACCCTCCTCTTCATTTCACTCAGCAGTAGTAGGTTGTACTGATTCACAGCTGGGAACAGTAAAGGAGGACACCCAGGCAGAATAAAGATCCTGTGGAATAATGATTCTGCGGAATAAAGATCCTATGGGAGATAGATGGTTGTAATGTATACTTTGTGCCTATAGATGTTAAATATATATGTATGTGTGTATATATTATTTTGAACTTCTACTTGCCTTACTAAATTCTTATAAGTAAAATATCCCATGTAACTATATTTGTATATACTAAAATTGTTAAAAGGGAATCAACAGGATCTAATTATCCCCCAACTCATTGGGGGATATTTGATACTTTGATATTTTATTATGACTTTACTTGTTAAGTTTCACTTTAAAATTACTTTTTTGCAGGCTTCATTGCAAAACACTTTAGAGGGCCATGTGTTTATTTAAGTACTTGTTCCTTCATCTGCAAGTGTCATCTACTCAGAGGAATAACATGGCACAAAGACAACCTCTTCCACCTGTCTCATCTTTTTTTTTAACCTGATCTAAAAATACTCCCACAACTCACTAGATGAACAAATTTATAATAAAATGTAAATAAGTCAAAAGCAAGAGCTATAGGAGGGATTATGCATCTAGTATTTTACACACTTCCCAATTCATTTTATAAGCCAGAATAACCCTGATATCAAAACTTAAAGATATTAAGGAAAATATCTTTAAAAATACTAAGGAAAGAAAACTACAGACCAACATATAATACATTTGCCTTTCAATTTAGAAGATGATGTTACTTACAGTGATTATGACCTGAAGGTGCCTCAGTAAGGCTGCTCAGAAATGCACTGCTCACCACTGAATAAGAAAGAGATTTCCACCTCCTGTATTTTAACCAAGTTCACCATTCTCTCTAGGTGGGTTTTCTATTAAGCAATCAGCCTTGTGCAAATAAAAACTCTTCTAATATAAATATCATGTCTTATCAAATCAGAATGCCTTAGGCATCTGTAACTACAAAGCCCAGAGTGAAAACCACCACTGAGTGACAACATTCCAGAGGTGCCTCTGACATCACATCCCTCACCGCACATAATACCCGATGGTACAAGGTCTATGACTAATGAGTGAGCAATACCACACTGGTATAAATGTCCTCACACCAAGGAGAAAAGACAAAATCAGAAATGTACCATAAATATTGTCATTGAGCACTTATTATATGCTGTATACTGAAAATGTGAACAAGACAGATCCAAACTAAAAGTTTACAGTCTACCAAAGAATAAAGACTTAAATAGACAATTAGAATAAACTGTGATACGAGTTATAATAAGAAAAGTGAGGGAGGCACACACCCATAGTAGATGCGCCTAGTCTAGAGGGAAGTAAGTTAGGGAGATCTCCCAGAGACCTAACCTTTCATCTGAAACCCCAAGATCAGCAGGTCGAGTATGTATGTTGGGGTGGGGAGGAGCTGGTAGAATGAGGAAAAGAATGGCACCAGCATGGAAACACCGTGTGCACAGGTCCTAAGGTGACAGATCTTAGTTCAGCTGGAGAAACTGAAAGAATTCTAACTTGGAAGCAACAACACAAAGGTTAGGGGTAAGAGCAACAGTGATGAAAGATTATTCTGGAAGGCAAGTTTGTAGCAATATACAGTATTTTGTACTAAAAGTAATCTATAATGATTTAAGTAAGTAAGTAAGTAAGTGAAGTCGCTCAGTCGTGTCCGACTCTTTGCGACCCCATGGACTATAGCCTACCGGGCTCCTCCATCCATGGGATTTTCCAGGCAAGAATACTGGAGTGGGCTGCCATTTCCTTCTCCAGGGAAACTTCCCAACCAAGGGATCGAACCCGGGTCTCCTGCATTGTAGGCAGACGCTTTACAGTCTGAGCCACAAGGGAAGCCTAGACTAATGATTTAAAGTCCCATATTAAAAAGATAAACACAGCTCTGACAAATATGCATCTTCCTATTATAATTCACAGCTTCCCTAAAACATAGATTTCTTCAGCTTCCAGGCAGCTTATGAATGTCTATTTCATCAAACCAGAGTAGGAAAGGAAAATAGGAAATGAAAACTGAAGGACAAGGGAAGGGAGGGTATGCGGGAACTTGTAGACACGATATAATCATCAGATCCCTGGGAGAAACCACTGCAGGGTCTAAGGCCAGCTGAAAAGATTCTGATTTGACAGGATGCACCCAAGATCTCTAGGTTCTGTAGACTGGTGAAAGTCTTTGACATTCTCCCAAGCCTCTCACCTTGTCCATTTTATGAGGCTACAAGGGGATATTTCGTTTACTTAGAGGAGAATGACATCTTAAGGGTCACATTTTTCAAACTACTAAAAAATAAAGGTTGCCTCCATCTATTTTCTAAGTACTGCTCATAACACACAGAAAGAACAAAATATTTAAGTTGGTGTTCTTTAATAGTTAGAAAAATTTTTTTGATATATTGTTTCTAAAATTCAAAAGTTCACTTCAATCAGCCTTCTAATTTGAAGGCAGGATGAATGACCAAATGCTGCTGAAAACAACTCCACCAACCAAAAACCAATCAAAGTGTTCCTAGAGGGGATATTTTGCTAAAGTATTTGAACTACTAAAGCAGAACTCACATTTCTGAAAAGAAGGATACCATAAATTTCTGTCTATACTTGCATTACACCCAAGAAAATATTTGAGATTTTTGTTGGCACAGGGTGAAATGACTCAAAACTAATTCTATTAAGTTTAATGCTGGGCAGTATTTCAGCCCTCTCATTAGTTCAAAACAAAACAAAACAAAAAACCCAAGTACTTGCAAATGTTCTTTAAACGTGAATGGTTGTCCTGGCTGGCTGGGCACAATCATAGAAATATCTGTTTTCTCACTGCTGCTGCTTTGACAGTCATTTTAACTTCAATAACCTTCTGCTGACTTCAATCATCTCTCCTTACCCCACCCTCAGCCTCCTGTCTTATCATAGCACCTCCAAGCCTGTTGGTAGCCACATTCTCAATGGGAGAGGAGGTCAGAGGTAAAGAGACAGGAGAGAAAGAGTAGGAGATGAGAGGAAATTCTGTTCTCCTTTCTCTCTGGGTCCCTTCACTGGCTCTCACCTCCTTTCTAGGTGAAGCCCATTCCCTTTCTCATTCTGGCTTATTCAATAGGCTCTTCCTTAATCCTGGGAACTCCAACCTAGCTCTCACCCAGCTCCTCATACCGTTCCCAGTCCTGACCATTGGAGTCATTCCCCAGTCACAACGCCACCATCAGAGCTTGGAGTTAGGGAACAGGGGATTAAAGGAGCGCTCCCACTAACAAAGAGGAAGCCAACAGAAGGGGGAATGGCCCAGGCTTCAGGACTGAAAGGGTTTCTGGAGTCTCAAATTGGACGATCATTCCCCATAAAAATATGCTTACAGAATTCTCCTCTAGGGAGCTTCCCTGGTGGCTCAGTGGTAAAGAATCCGCCTGCCAATGGAAGAGACACAGGTTCAATCCCTGCATCTGGAAGACACCCCTGGAGAAGGAAATGACAACCCTACGCCAGTATTCTTGCTTGGGAAATCCCATGGACAGAGGAGCCTGGTGGGTTACAGTCCATGGGGTCGCAAAAGAGCCAGACACGACTTAGCGATTAAACAACAATTCTCCTCTAGGTAAAATACCAAAGGGTTTGTTTTTTTTTTAATACATGACATACAATTAAGTTTAAAATTTCAATAAACAGTGCTCGCTTCGGCAGCACATATACTAAAATTGGAAAGATACAGAAAAGATTAGCATGGCCCCTGTGCAAGCATGACACGCAAATTTGTGAAGCGTTCCATATTTTTAAAAAGAATGCATTTGAATCAGTTCTAATGAGGTGGATGAAACTGGAGCCTATTATACAGAGTGAAGTAAGTCAGAAAGAAAAACTCCCATACAGTATACTAATGCATATATATGGAATTTAGAAAGATGGTAACAATGACCCTATATGCGAGACAGCAAAAGAGACACAGATGTAAAGAACAGTCTTTTGGACTCTGTGGGAGAAGGTGAGGGTGGGATGATTTGAGAGGGTAGCGTTGAAACATGTATATTATCATATGTGAAGAGGATCGCCAGTCCAGGTTTGATGCATGAGACAGGGTGCTCAGGGCTGGTGCACTGGGATGACTCCGGGGGATGGGATGGGGAGGGAGGGGGGAGGGGGGGTCAGGATGGGGAACACATGTGCACCGGTGGCTGATTCATGTTGATGTTTGGCAAAAACCACTACAATATTGTAAAGTAATTAGCCTCCAATTAAAATAAATTAATTAATTTAAAAATAAAAAAATAAAACAAAATAAAATTTGAATAAACAACCTTTACTGGGTGAACATGTAAGTTTTTGAGATCAATTTCCAAAATATATAATAAAAAATTATACATAGCTTCTAATCCTGATCTATGAGAACCATTGTCCTTTCTTGTCCGGCATTAGCACTAATGCCCCGAACAGTCTTATCAGAGAAATACATAATTTTATGATCCACGAAATAGTGTTTAAAAATGGGATGGCCTGGGAATCAACTTAGAGAACATGGTTCTTTTTCCCACGTGGGGAAAAAAAGTATTAATAAAGAAAACACCTAAGTAAATGTTAGAAAACAATCTACTCACTATTTAAAAAAAAAAACAAAAAACACAAAATCTAGGGGCAGGATGCTACTTCAGACTCCTTTTAATTTTCAAGGATACCTACATCTTTTCTAATTAAAATGCTTAATTTATCTTATAGATACTTAACTCTGAACACTTTGAAGGAGTTAAAGCCTTAAAGACGAGATGTGACCCTTTGAGGATGAAGCTGCTGCTGCTAAGTCACTTCAGTCGTGTCCGACTCTATGCAACCCCATAGACAGCAGCCACCAGGTTCCCCCGTCCCTGGGATTCTCCAGGCAAGAACACTGGAGTGAGTTGCCATTTCCTTCTCCAATGCATGAAAGTGAAAAGTGAAAGTGAAGTCGATCAGTTGTGTCTGACTCTTAGCAACCCCATGGACTGCAGCCCACCAGGCTCCTCCATCCATGGGATTTTCCAGGCAAAGTACTGGAGTGGGGTGCCATTGAGGATGAAGATGGAAACTTATCTGGAAAGGAGGCATATAGAAAATGTTGGGATTGTGGAGAAGAGAAAGGGGATCAAGGAGAGGAGGGACTCCTCTCAGGAACCCATCCCAGGAGTCCTTTGTTTGAACTGATGTCCCATAGGTAGGGAGTACAGATCTGCATCATCCTCAGGACTTCCCTGAGTGAGCTGCTAACAGTAAGACAGCCTTTCCAGTAACAGACTATGGCCACGCACTTGGCCATGCCTAACAAATCATGCCTGCCAAATCAAAACAATCTCTACCTTGGAAATAACAGAAGACCACATTTCATTCCAGATATTTGGGCATTCTATTTAATTAAGTGTCACAACTTTCCCTTTAGTAACATATTGCTATTTTACAGAAGCACCCTGGTTACTGATCCAACTTCTACAAAGTCTCATTGACAGCTTCTGATAGAAACAAACAAAAAATAATCATTACTGATTCCTTGTCACAAATATACTGAAGGTATCGGATCATTAGTATTTCTGCAGTAACTTAAATATCTCAGTAAAATCAAACTTCTGAAACTTCAGTGTTTAATTTTCCTACTTTAATGATGGAGGGCTTCCCAAGTGGCTCAGTGGTAAAGAATCTGCCTATCAATGCATGAGCCACAGGAGACATGGGTTAGATCCCTGGGTGAGGAAGATCCCCTGGAGGAGGAAGTGGCAACCCACTCCAGTATTCTTGCCAGGGTAATCCCATGGACAGAGGAGCCTAGCCGGCTACAATCCATGGGGTCAGAGAGAGTCAGACATAACTGAGCATGTATGCACACACGATGGAAGCCTTCATTGAATCTTGTCTTGCTTATTTTCACACCAATTAAATAAAATTATCATAGTAAGGGGGGAGGAAACGACTTTTACTGTGCTTAAAACTTGTTTTAAACCTTGCATTAAATTTTTCATCTGGCAATCAATTGTAATCCTTTAAGGCATATATTTTGCTTTTTGTTAAGAGGTAAAACTTGTTGGCAACACTAAAATCATACCGACCAGCTTTGTTTTAGCTTGCAGGAAGTTGTCAGCATACAATAGAGAAAATGTCAACATGTTCTCCTGTGGTTTGCTTCACCTGCTGATTGTTTCTGCCCCATGACCCAAGAAATGTGTGGTGTTTATATTTTTAATTCCTCTACCTCCTGAAGGTGAAAAAAATGACAATAACTATACACATATAGCATAGAGAAAACAAAAACTGGAAACTAAAACACAGATAGTACTATAGATTAAGTTTTAACTACTGACCAGTCTGCAAATCTGAATTAACACTTCTGCAATCTTCACTGAATCTATCCTACAGAAATATTTGCATATATAGGCAAAGATGCAGATATGTTCTCTACAGCACTATGGAAATATTTAAAAAATTGTAAACAATCTAAACATCCTTTAATAGGGGAATAATTAAATTTGAAACACTGTACAATAGTTTAAAATGAATATATATATGAATATATACATAGATTTATATGGGAAAGCTTACAATGGTGTGATGTTAAAAAACCAATTTCTTTTTTTCTGTTTTTCATTGAACTATAGTTGATTTACAGTATTGTGTTAGCTTCAAGTATATAGCAAAGTAACTCAGATACACATATATATTCTCTTTTACAGATTCTTTTCCAATATAGGTTACTGCAAGATATTGAATATAGTTCCCTGTGCTACAGAGTAAATCTTTGTTGTTTATCTATTTCATATATAGTGGTGCATATCTGCTAACCCCATACTCCTAATTTAGCCCTCCCTGCCTTCTCCTTTGGTAACCTTAAGTTTGTTTGTGAGTCTGTTTCTGTTTTGTAAGTAAGTCCATTTGTATTATTTTTAGATTTCATGCATAAGTGTTATCATATAATAGTTGTCTTTCTCCGACTTACTTAGTACAATAATCTCTAAGTCCATTCATGTTGCTGCAAATGGCAATATTTTATTATTTTAAAATATTTATTTATTTGGCTGCACCAGGTCTTAGTTGCAGCATGTGAGATCTTGTTCCCCGACCAGGGATTGAATTTGGGTCCCCTGCATTGGGAGCTCAGAGTCTTAGCCACTGGACCACCAGGGAAGTCCCTATTTCATTATTTTTATGGCTGAGTAATGTGATATATATACATATCACATCTTCTTTATCCATTCAACTGTCAGTGGACAGTTTAGTTGCTTCTATCTCTTGGCTATTATAAATTGTGCTGCTATGAACACTGGGTTGTATCAGTTCAGTTCAGTCGCTCAGTCGTGTCCGACTCTTTGCAACCCCATGAATCACAGCACGCCAGGCCTCCCTGTCCATCACCATCTCCTGGAGTTCACTCAGACTCACGTCCATCGAGTCGGTGATGCCATCCAGCCATCTCATCCTCTGTCGTCCCCTTCTCCTCCTGCCCCCAATCCCTCCCAGCATCAGTCTTTTCCAATGAGTCAACTCTTCACGTGAGGTGGCCAAAGTACTGGAGTTTCAGCTTTAGCATCAGTCCTTCCAAAGAGCACCCAGGGCTGATATCCTTTAGAATGGACTGGTTGGATCTCCTTACAGTCCAAGGGACTCTCAAGAGTCTTCTCCAACACCACGGTTAAAAAGCATCAATTCTTCGGTGCTCAGCTTTCTTCACAGTCCAACTCTCGCATCCATACATGACCACAGGAAAAACCATAGCCTTGACTAGACGGATCTTTGTTGGCAAAGTAATGTCTCTGCTTTTCAATACGCTATCTAGGTTGGTCATAACTTTTCTTCCAAGGAGTAAGCATCTTTAAATTTCATGGCTGCAGTCACCATCTGCAGTGATTTTGGAGCCCCAAAAAATAAAGTCTGACACTGTTTCCACTGTTTCCCCATCTATTTTCCATGAAGTGATGGAACCAGATGCCACGATCTTCGTTTTCTGAATGTTGAGCTTTAAGCCAACTTTTTCACTTTCTCCTCTTTCACTTTCATCACGAGGCTTTTGAGTTCCTCTTCACTTTCTGCCATAAGGGTGGTGTCATCTGCATATCTGAGGTTATTGATATTTCTCCCGGCAATCTTGATTCTAGCTTGTGCTTCTTCCAGCCCAGCGTTTCTCATGATGTACTCTGCATATGTTAAATAACCAGGGTGACAATAGACAGCCTTGATGTACTCCTTTTCCTGTTTGGAACCAGTCTGTTCCGTGGCCAGTTCTAACCTTTGCTTCCTGACCTGCATACAGGTTTCTCAAGAGGCAGGTCAGGTGGTCTGGTATTCCCATCTCTTTCAGAATTTTCCACAGTTTACTGTGATCCACACAAAGGCTCTGGCATAGTCAATAAAGCAGAAATAGATGTTTTTCTGGAACTTGTGTATATCTGCTCAAATCAGAGCTTTCGTCTTATCTAGATATATGCCTCGGAATGGGACTGCTGGATCATATGGCAGTTCTATTTTTAGTTTCTTAAGGAGCCTCTGTATTGTTTCCCACAGTGACCACACCAATTTACCTTCCCACCTACAATGTAGGAAGGTTCCCTTTTTTCCACACTCTCTCCTGTATTTATTGTAGACTTTTTAGTGATAGACATTCTAACTGCTGTGAGGTGATAGCTCACTGTAGTTTTGATTTGCATTTCTCTAATAATTAGCGGGCTTTCCTGGTGGCTCAGCAGTAAACAATACACTTGCCAATGCAGGAGACACAGGTTTGATCCCTGGATTGGGAAGATCCCGTGGAGAAGGAAATGGCAACCCACTCCAGTTTATTCTTGCCTGGGAAATCCCATGGACAGAGGACCCTGGTGGGCTACAGTCCATGGGGTCGCAAAGAGTTAGACACAACTTAGAGACTAAACAACAACAACAATAATTAGCAATATTGACCATCATTTCATGTGCCTCTTGGCCATCTGGATGTCTTTGGAGAAATGCCTGTTTAGTTCTTCTGCCCATTTTTCAATTGGGTTGTTTGTTTTTTTGACATTGAGTTGTATGAGCTGTTTGTATATTTTGGAAATTAAGTCCTTGTTGATCACATAATTTGCAAATATTTTCTCCCAGTCTATAGGCTGTCTTTTTGTTTTGTTTATGGTTTCCTTTGCTGTGCAAATGCTAAGTTTGATTAGGACCCATTTGTTTTTGCTTTTATTTCTATTGCTTTGGGAGACTGAACTAAGAAAACATTGCTGCAATTGCAGGCTCATGCAACTGCTGAGCCTGTGTGCTGCAACCACTGAAGCTTCAGTTGGTTCAGTGGTTGCAGCACACAGGCTCAGCAGTTGCAGAAAATGTTTTGCCTATACTCTCTCCTAGGAGTCCTATGATGTCATGCCTTATATTTAAGTCTTTAAGCCATTTTGAGTTTGTGTGTGTGTGTATGTGAGGGAGTATTCTAACTTTATTGATTTACATGAGGCTGCCAGCTTTCCCAACACCACTTGCTGAAGAGATTGTCTTTTCTCCAATGTATAGTCTTGCCTCATTAGTTAAAGATTAATTGACCATAAGTAGTATGTGTTTATTTCTGGGCTCTCTATTCTGTTCCATTGATCTATATGTCTGTTTTTGTGCCAAGACCACACTGTTTTAATTACTGTAGCTTTAAGTATTGTCTGAAGTTTGGGAAGGTTTATGCCTCCAGCTTTGTTCTTTTTCCTCAGGATTGCTTTGGAAATTCTGGGTCTTTTATGATTCCATATACATTTGGATTATTTGTTCTAATTGTGTGAAAAATGTCATGGATAGTTTGACAGGGATTGCACTGAATCTGTATGTTGCTTTGGGTAGCATGGCCATTTTAACAATACTAATTCTTCCAATCAAAGGTCATGGGATGTCTTTCCATTTCTTTGAATCATTTTCAATTTCCTTTACCCATGTGGTATAGTTCTTAGCACATAGGTCTTTCGCCTCCTTGATTAGGTTTATTAGGTATTTTTTGTACACAATTTTTTTAATTGATTAAAAATTTTTTTTGGTTGCACCGGGTCTGCATTGCTGTGCATGGGCTTTCTCTAGTTGCTTCTCATTGTGGTGGCCTCTCCTGTTGTAGAGCATAGGCTCCAGGTATGCGGGCTTCAGTGGTTGCAGCACGCAGGCTCAGCAGCGGCAGTGTGTGGCTCTAGGACACAGAGGCCTCAGTAGTTAGAGCACACAGGCTCAGTATTTGCAGCTCATGGGCCCTGGAATGCATGGGCTTTAGAAGTTGTGGCTCACAGGCTCTAGGGTGTGGGCTCAGAAGTTACAGAGCATGGGCTTAGGTGCTCATGTGGAATCTTCCTGAACCAGGGATTGAACTCGTGTCCTCTGCACTGGCAGGCAGATTCCTACCCACTGCACCACCAGGGAAGTCCCTGGACACAGTATTAAATGCAATTGTTCTTCACTTTCTCATAGTTCATTGTTAGTATAAAGAAATGCAAAAGATTTCTGTATATTAATCTTGTAACCCGCAACCTTGCTGAATTCATTTATTATTCCAATAGTTTTAGTGTGGAGTCTTTAGGATCTTCTATATATAATATCATCTCATATGCATATAATGACAATTTTGCCTCTTCCCTTCCAATTTGGACACCTATTTTTTCTTTTCTTTTCTGATTGCTGTGGCTAGGTCAAGTAATCTATATTCTTTTATGTTGTACAAATATTCTACAGTAAAAATGTATTCATAAGTTATTTTTGTAATTAAAAAATATATGGACCATAACACCTACCAGAATACCTAAAAATAAAGAATACAACATCAAGAGTTTGTGAGGAAATGGAGTAACTGTAATTCTCATATACTGTTGGTGGGAGTGTAAAAGAGGTTATAATCACTTTGGGAAACTGGTTTCCAATAAAATTAAATGTATTTATACCATAAGACTGGAGAAGGAAATGGCAACCCACTCCAGTGTTCTTGCCTGGAGAACCTCAGGGACGGGGGAGCCTGGTGGGCTGCCGTCTATGGGGTCGCACAGAATTGGACACGACTGAAGCGACTTAGCAGCAGCAGCATTCCATAAGACCCAGTAATTCCATCCTAGATCTTTATTCAGGAGAAATGAGTGTTTATGTTACAAAAAAAGTTATACAAGAATTCTCATAGCAGCTATAATCATAGTAACCCAAAACTGAACAATTCAATTGTTCATCAGAAGAAAAATGAATAAGCAAACAACGGAATACTCACACAATGGATTACTACTTAGCAAAAGGATAGATAAATGATACACAGAACAACATGGATGAATCTCAAAAATATTATATTGAGGACAGACACAAAAGAGATCATACTGATTTATGAAATTCCAGAACTGGAAAGGAACTTTATTGGGAGATGGAAGTGTTTATGTCTTGATGTGAGTTGTAGTCACACAGGTGTATACATATATGAAAGTCATTCAGTTGTAACACTTAACGCTAGTGCATTTTATATACATTAATCACATCTTAATAAAGTACTGGGAAGGAAGAAAAGAAGAGGGAGGGATCAATGGATGAAGAGGCTCACACAAAGTGCTATCAAAAAGGAAAATTTATTTTAAAGGGAGGGTGATTTTAAGGAAATTTATTACAATGCAGTAAAGAGAGATTGTCTATAACTTTCTAAGTTCCCAGGACACTTCTCATATTTGATTTATAATATACAGTACCTTAATTAATTCCAACTTAACTATCACATTGGTGTATGTATAAATATGTGCCATTGGATACATCTTAGCAAAGCTCCTATTATGTGAATAAAAATTTTATTTCCCCCATAACATACTAATATTAGAATATCAACAATGTTAGACGGAGATCCTAGATGAAATTTAAGTAATTCATAAATAATTTTATCAAAGCCATAAGCTTTCAGGAAAGCTTGCTCTCTGGATACTAAGACCACTCTGTTTCTGAGCCTACATCTGTCCTATCTTCCATGTAAAAACTGGATAGTAAAATTAAACAGTGGAACTCAAAGACTCCAAACCTGAAAAGCCATCTGTTAGAATCACCTAACCTATAATGCAGCACTGGTAAACCAGAAAAAGCAAGCAGTGAACTTGGAAACACAGGGGAAATAAATATGAATAAATGTAGCAGAAATTATAGGATTTCTGTACAGTGTAATGGTTCATAATGTGAAAAATTAGATCTATTATAGTTATGTCAATATGTTAAGATTCTCCGATGATGGTAGAACTTGAAATTTATCTTATTTTTCCTATATTTAAAGTGATTAAAAATTGTTTAAGTATTACACTTATATAATGAGTTAAAAACGTTATTCTCTTAACAGCATTAGAATTCCTCTTAGGAAGAGAATCACCATTGTTTGGCAAAGTAACCTGTTTCTTTCTGTGTGTGGGTGTTAGTGGGAGCCTAAACCAATAAACAGACAGTGAAACCACCTTTCTGTGTGGCAAGAGAAAAAAACCTTTTTTTTGTTTGTTTTGCTCCAGACAGGATACAGGGAGAAAGTGCCAGTGAGAAAGCATAAGGCTGAGAACTACATCAGGTGAAAGGCCAGAGGGCATTGTCTCATGACTGGATTGGCAAAAGGGAGTTCAGGAACAGGAATGCCTAATATTCAATATGAAATATTTTGCATAACTGCCATGGAAACCCTTCCTCCCTCTCCCTGTACCCCCTGACTCTGCAGTGATGTTTTTGACACTCACAGGGACTTCATGTGGACAGGACTTTGTGGAAATTGAAGACAAGGATATATGTCACGGCCACAGTTTCTCAACCCTGGCCCTACTGACATTTGGGGCTTGATAATTCTTTGCTGTAGGGCTATTCAATGCATTGTAGGAAGTTGAACAGCATCACTGGCCTCTACCCATTAGCTACCAATAGCACCTTCCCTAGTTGTGACAACAACAAAAATGTCTCCAAGTGTTGCCAAATGCCCCCTGAGGGACAAAACCACCCCATTTGGGAACCATGGAAGCAGGGGAACCTGGAAGGAAAGGTAACCTTGAGAATGCACACCCCTTGAGAATTCTTCAGATTTTGAGGAGATATTTGGGTTCCCACAATGAGGAATAGATCTTGCCTAGAGTTCTGAACTCCCTCATAGCTCAGTCGGTAAAGAGTCTGACTTCTGTGCAGGAGACCTGCGTTCAATCCCTGGGTCGGGAAGATCTCCTGGAGACAGAAGTGAAAACCCACTCCAGTATTCTTGCTTGGAGAATACCATGGACAGAGGAGCCTGGCAGGCCTCAGTCTATGAGGTCACAAGAGTTGGACACGACTGAGCGACTAAACACACACAGCAGAGTTCAAAAGGCCTGGGCAGCCCAGCTAACATCTAGGACATACCCATAATGAAACTAAAATATTTCTACCAATTAAAAAAATTCTGTTTATTAAAATAGAAAGGGAGAAGGGAAAGATTGAACCTTTTTTTTAACTGAGAAATAATGCAAAAATACTATTTACAGAAACACACATGCGTACAAAGCATTCTATGTAACAAGGTAAGGAACACATGTCTTTCTTAAGTTAGCAAGGAAGCTAACTTCCTCTTTCCTTCCTCCAAAAAGTTCTGATCTAAGGAAGGAAATGAAGAACATCCTGAAAGAACCCCTACAAACCTCCTCTAATTTGGAGGAGCAAGGATGACCCACTGACCCAAGCAAAAGGCCTATAAGTTTTCCTGTGGTGAAGCAGTTGCAGGAAGAGAGATCAACAGGACTTCCTCAAAGAAAAAAACTTTTTTTAAAATTTTATTTACCAAACATATGGTGTATAATACATTCTAGATATTATTCTAACTTCTTTTCAAATATTTAGTCCTTTATTTCTCATAAATTCAATGAGATAGGAACTTCTCTCGTGGTC
This sequence comes from Bos taurus, assembly GCF_002263795.3. Taxonomy (NCBI): domain Eukaryota; kingdom Metazoa; phylum Chordata; class Mammalia; order Artiodactyla; family Bovidae; genus Bos; species Bos taurus. Next base: position 38,068,724 of record NC_037346.1, on the reverse strand, counting down.
CAGTGGCTAAGACTGTGCTCCCAATGCATTCGATCCCTAATCAGGGAACTAGATCCCACATGCTGCAACTAAGAGTTTGCATACAATTAAGAGTTGACATGAAATTAAAAGACACTTACTCCTTGGAAGGAAAGTTATGACCAACCTAGATAGCATATTGTAAAGCAGAGACGTTACTTTGCCAACAAACGTCCGTCTAGTCAAGGCTATGGTTTTTCCTGTGGTCACGTATGGATGTGAGAGTTGGACTGCGAAGAAGGCTGAGCACTGAAGAATTGATGCTTTTGAACTGTGGTGTTGGAGAAGACTCTTGAGAGTCCCTTGGACTGCAAGGAGATCCAACCAGTCCATTCTGAAGGAGATCGGCCCTGGGATTTCTTTGGAAGGAATGATGCTAAAGCTGAAACTCCAGTACTTTGGCCACCTTATGCGAAGAGCTGACTCATTGGAAAAGACTCAGATGCTGGGAGGGATTGAGGGCAGGAGGAGAAGGGGGCAACAGAGGATGAGATGGCTGGATGGCATCACTGACTCAATGGACATGAGTCTGAGTGAACTCCAGGAGTTGGTGACGGACAGGGAGGCCTGGCATGCTGCGACTCATGGGGTTGCAAAGAGTCGGACACGACTGAGGAACTGAACTGAACTGAACTGAAGAGTTGGCATGGGCTTCCCTGATGGCTCAGATGGTGAGCACTGAATAGATGCTTTCTGACTGTGGTGCTGGAGAAGACTCTTGAGAGTCCCTTTGTCAGCAAGGAGATCAAACCAGTCAATCCTAAAAGGAAATCAACCTTGAATATTTATTGGAAGGACTGATGCTGAAGCTGAAGCTCCAATCCTTTGGCCACCTGATCAGAACAGCTGACTCACTGGAAAAGACCCTGATGCTAGGAAAGAGTGAAGGCAAGAGGACAAGGGGACGACAGACGACAAGATGGTTGGATGGCATCACCAATTCAATGGGCATGAGTCTGAGCAAACTGCAGGAGATGGTGAAGGACAGGAAAGCCTGGCATGCTGCAGTCCATGGGGTCGCACAGAGTCAGACATGACTGAGAAACTGAACCAAACAACAAAACTTACCACAAAGAAAATATACAGGATCTATGAGAAAATATTAACCTTCAAAAAGAAAAATATCTTGAAGAACTACAGAAAATGTCTCCTCTGAAGTAGCCTTATTATTAAAGAACAGAAATGTTTAAAATTTTTCTATTCATATTTCCAACAACATCCAAAATGTCATTATGTCTATAAGCCAGATTTACAGATGTAATGAAAACAAAACAATGAATGGTGTGGAAAGAACACATGGAAATTTTTTTTAAATAAATAAATGCTGAATTTAAAACTACAATCAAATCAGTGACAGATGAGACAATAAAAGAGATGAAACACAGAGAATAAATCGGGGCCCAATATATTTACAATATAAACCCTAGTGTAACAGAATAAAAGCACTGACAATAGAAAAAACTTTCTCATGTTAAAGACCTTAAGACTATAGATCAAAAGGGTTCACTACATACCAGGCAAAAATAATCAAAAAGTCTAACTTTGAATTTATCCAGTGACATTTTTGAGAGCAAAGAAAAATATCCTATAAACATGCAGGCAGGCAGTGGGAGGGATGGGTTATAAAATAAATATATCAGGCTGGCATCAGACTTCTCCTCCACAAAATTGAAGACCAGGAGATACGGGTAAAACTTTGAGAGGTTAAGTTGAGAGGAAGGGAAAGGAATGGATCCTAGAACCTCATTCCCACAGCTAAGTTTATATGAAACTAGATAGACACATACTCAAACTCAGAGGCACTCAGCAAGTGTAGTATCAAACCCCTTCCTGAAAAATCCACTCAGCATCACAGTCGCAATCGTCATCTACTAGGGCTTTCTGTACTATCCAATACAGCAGCCTCTGTGGCTACTGAGTAGCTGACATGTAGCTAGCATAATTGAGGAACAGATTTGCTTTGGTTTTATTTAATTTTAGATAATTTAAATAGCTACATGTGGCCATGGTTACCCGTCCAGCAAAGTCTAAATATCTAAGAGATAAAGAGCTCAAGAATGAAAAAGCCATGGTACAAAAAGTATGCAATAAACAAGTTAAACAAAAATATCATTATATTTCATTAAATATAAACTATCCAAAATATCATTATAGCTATGGTTTTAAATATTATGCAAATATCAAAAGAATTCTTATAACCTAATATACACAATAAAAACATTAATAATTCTGAATCTAAAATCTCAGATTATATAAGCCATGTCACATTTCACATTGGAGGAAAGAGTAGAAGATACTGTTTCATTCTTAACATTGCTAATCAAAGGGACATGGTTCATTTTGTTTGTTTTTTTTTTAGCTATAAGGGTAAAACTATCTGAAATAAAACCAGGATGTATAACTTTAAAATCACTCAAAGGGAAAAAAAAAAGAACGTGAGTGATCTAAGAAGATGCTCAGGTGACCATAGCAAGTGAAAAACAGTAAGTGGAAAAATCAGTATACAAAACTATACACACAATATGTCCCAACTTTTAAAGTCTGTACAAAAGATGGCGGGTTCGCGGTGAGTAGCAGCCCAGATGACTATAATTGCCTATCCCTCAGCCAGATCCAGTGCATAAAAATGAAGAAACACATGATCTAGTACTGAAAACCAGATTAGAAGAAAAAAGCGAACACTTAGAGCAAGGACCCATGATAGAACAACTCAGTAAAATGTTCTTTACTACTAAGCACCATTGGTATCCTCGTGGACAGTATCACAGACGTCGTAGGACACTGAATCCTCCAAAAGACAGATGATATTAATGTTTTCAGGAATCAAAGAGGAATGTTACCCTGGATCTCATTTGCCTTTTGAGAAGATACAATTGGGTGTATTCACTAATATGTTATATAGTAAAATAATAATAAAACATCTTTTCATATTAAAAAAAATAAAGTCTGTACAAATAATAAAAACTGAAAAATATGCATGGAAATTTAACAGTTGTTGACTATGGGTGACTGTTTTCTAAATCTTCTACGTGAGCAATACTATTTTTATAACCAAAAAATTTAGCATAAAAAAGAAATAAGGGACTTCTCTGGTGGTTCAGGGGTTAAGAATCTGCCTTCCAATACAGGGGATGTGGGTTCAATCCGTGGCTAGGGAACTAAGATCCCACGTGCAGCAGGACAACTAAGCCTGTGCCCCACAGCTAGAGAGCCTGAGCATCACAAATGAAGGGCTCACACAGCCAAAAAAAAATTAGTTAAAAAAAAAGAAAGAAATAGAAGTATGGTCACATACGTTTCAGAATTTAGCCAAACAGTACCGCCATTTATCCAGAAGACAACCCAGTATTAAGAAATTAAGCAAAAAAGACTGTGAGCAGCCAATGTATAAGTCACAAAGTACGGACCTAAAGTTTGGGTACCGTGTTCATCAAGACAGACCTTCGTATTTTCTTTTACACATAACTTAATTCCAACGAACTTAATTATCTAATGTTTCTAGAGCATTGGGGATACAGATACACTGAGAACAGTACAAAGTGATAGGCCTGGTCTAACTGTAGGAAACAATGATAAAAATTAAAGTATAAAACAGACACAGACATTCACAAAGCAGTCCAGTGGCAATTACGGCAAAAAAAAGTCTCTAAATAACTTAATATATCTCTATAAAGTATGATAATTGATATTCACCGTAACAACTCCGAGTTAAAGTATTCAGAGGAGGTCCTCTTGAATGCAGACTGTTTGGTTGAGGAAGTGTGAGAAGTTTCTATAGAATCTGAGAAAAAATTTGATCACCAATGTTTATAATAAAAATAATGTTTAAAGAGAACATCTTCAGCTATCCAGCACAACTCACTCCTGTGAGTTCCACAGAGTTGGAATTTTACTATATTGAAAAAGATTTTACGGTTGGCTACATCGACCAATACAAAACTGGAGAACAACCTGGAATGAAATGATTAATGACTTCTTTCCAAGGAAGTTTAAAACAAGTAACTATAGGCATGTCAAAATCAGCATTAATGCAACAATTGCTACTAAATGCAGCTGAATTGTGGATGTTATTTTGGCTCTAATCCATGTTTGAGCAGGATTTAGGTACCTTGTAGATACTTATTACCTATTAAACTCAGTAAGCTCCATTCCATCACACAGGACAAATTATGAACCAAAGAAATATTTATTCTATTTCCTTTACACCTGCCTCTTGTGCTGCTGACTTCAAAAGTGATACGAGAAAGACAAGGAAGAACTGATTACGTTTGTATCTGTGAAACAAAGACTATGCAAACTGTCAGCACGCCATTGTTTTTGTTTTCAGTGTGGTTATCACAGTGCAAAAACAAAATGATAACTTCTACTCCTGAAGCCTGATTATTTGAAAATAGACCTGAATATTTCTTCCTCTTTCAATAAGGCAGTAAATGTCCTTCACTTTACTTATCTATAAGGTACTTATTTGCTGAAATAGACTAGTTACTATTTCTATATGAGAACCTGACAGAATCTGAGGAAGATGGTTCCTGAGTTACTCTAGAAATCTCTCACTGCTTTAATATTTGCCCAAAACCCAAGATAGCATTAAAAAAGGGGGTGGGGGGAATCCCCACCTTCCACACATCTCTAGTACTAAAAACAAAAAAGCATAATCACAATACTGGTTCATGGTCCTTTGGAACTCTGACCTCTCCAAGCTTCTATTTGTCCTTTGTTCCTTTTCCTTTTAAATAGTCTTACTGGTTGTTTTATCCTGATTACAAAAGTAATGCATGGTCATTGTCATGGTTCAAACAACATGAAGATGTATGAAATAAAAGTAATAACCTCTCTCCCCAACCTTCTCTTTCCCCTCCCTAGAGAACCAATTTGGGAGCTTGGTGTGTATTCTTTCTTACTCCTTCTTAGGCTTACACAAATATATATCAAATATGGGGTATTTTTTTTGGGGGGGGTTGTTTTCAAACAAAAATGGTATGTTATTTATACTGTTGTGCATCTTGCTTTTTAGTCTCAAAAATACGTTATCAACACTTCCTAAGCCAATATATAAAGATCCACCTCACCCTTTTTAATGGTTACAAAATATTCAGTAAGATGGATGATTCCACAAGATATCATCGCCTGACTTCTCCCAACTCATGGGCACTTACTATGCATCCTGGTACATATACTACGGGCTTCCCAGGTGACTCAGACTCCACCTGCCAATGCAGGAGAAGCAGGTTTGATCCCTGAGTCAGGAAGATCCCCTGGAGAAGGAAATGGCAAGCCACTCCAGTATTCTGGAGCCTGAGGAGCTATACGGTCCATAGAGTTGAACACAACTTAGCCACTAAAACAAACAAACAAAAATATATACTTCATGTTCTTTACTTTCATTAACACAGATTCCTAGGAGTGGAGTTTCTTGGTCAAATGTTTAAAATTTTATCCTTAAACAAAATTAGTGTTAGACCTTCAGCATTTCTGTTCCCTTCATTATGCAAAATCCGGCATAAACCTTTCATAATGCTTTGCATTTCTTATTTTTCAAAGCACACCCATTATGTCAAAAAACGCCCCTGTCATTTATGCTCTTGTAGTTATAAATAAATAAATGCTAAAGTTACGGCTGTGATGGCCAGCACTAAATCACTGTGCAAATGCTTATGCCTTGGTTTATGAAAGTAGTAATTCATTGTGGGAACTCCACCCCCACAGCCTGTGGCAGCACTCTCACCCTACGACTCCCTCCACTGAGTAACAATATAGAGATCAGGACCTACGTATTTTCTCATTGTCAGCAGTTAACCTTAAAAAGTGTGTGTGGGGGTGGGTGGGGGAAGACAAACAGCAACAGATGATAAATTGGTAGCCATTACGGGTTTCTAATATTTACAAACTGTTTGTAGTACAGTGAATAATTCTGTTGGTCTACAACAGAGAGCGTGTTCCATAAAAAACAAAACCTACAACCAATATGTTGCTATGATTACACAAACCTTTCAAAAGTATATTCTTCAAACATTTTTCAATAGAATTATTGGTTGAATTCCACGTTCACATTTTTTTCTCTACTTCAGATTCAGGCTCTAATTACACACTTTAAAAAAAGGGGGCTTTAAAGTAATACATTAACCAACATAGCTCCTTAGAATTTAATCTTGGATTGTTCTATATATTCCAAAGACCTGAGCACCAAGAGAGATTGTTAAGACACAGCAAGTTTGATACAGAAGTATGTGACATGCAATTAATCTCCATTCATACTCTGCTCTACTTGTCAGCAAACAAAGGTTCTGCTTTAGGAGGAGATCTGAAGACTTCAATTAAAAACAGTCAGCTAACAAGAAAATAATCTAAACTAAAGGAAGGTGGCAGGTGCAGAAATGAGTTGTTTACCAAAGTGTCAGTTTTGAACAATAAAGAACTGCACATCAAAAATGCTGAAGGAGTGGATGTCATTGTAAGCCTCTGAAAATAAAAAGGAATTTTCTATCAAGGCTGTAAACAAAATGTAAGTATAGTTCAACTAGTTTGTAAAACAGGTTTCCTCTCAACAAATGACAGATATCAATAAAAAGAATCTGTTTATATCTTCAACTGCAAGGCAGAATGAAACTTTTTGCCACAGTTCCTTCTCTCCTGGAAACCACAGTACAGACTCTCTTTATATTTGGAATTATTGAGCCAACAGCAGACGGAAAGGCTGGATTCCTTCTAGACATCCAGATGATGCTCTTTTACCCCACAAATACTTTTCTATTCTGAAAATTTAGATTTACTCAGGTAGCAAGCAAAATAAATTTTGGAAACTTCACCTCATAAGAAATACGTAGTTGACAGCTTTTATGGAAGCAACCCAGAATGGAAACAGCACTACAAACAGACTGAAAAGACTTGCCAAATATTTGATTAGGAGGCATTTATACCAAGATAACATGGTAATGGAGATATAAAACCAATTAAACTGAGAGAAACTGAAGAGAAAAAAAAATACTGCTTGCCAAAAGTATGACCTGCCGAAAACAGGCCATCTGTTAAGTATGTGTCAAAAACGTCACCTCGATGCCAAAAGGCTTAATTCTGAGCAGTTTCCTCCTGGGACCCTTATGCAAACACAGATTCCAGGTCCCCATCCTTCCAGGAAGGTCGGTTACAGGAAAAGCAAATTATTAATACCTTTTCACCAGGAAAAGTGGGAGGCAAGCAGATCTTGCCCATTAGCAAAAAGTGTCTCTGGAGTGTTACAGCGGGATGTGTTGTTAGTGAGTATGGCCTTAACTCTTACAAGGACTGATGGGCTCTATGGTTTGAGGGTGAACACACCACAGTGGGGCACTTCTAGAAAGGCAGGAGATGTAACACTGGGATCCGGCCGCCCAGGGGCAAGAGGGAGTCTGCGGGCGGGTGAAGGGGGCCTGAGGTCTGGATGTCCAGGCCTTGGCCCACAGGAGCCCATGAGCCCTAACAGCCCCGTGAGACCGTGGGGAGCTCTAAGAGCGAAGGTTAGGGTTCCCTGTGAAGGGACAGAGTCAGGGCTAGAGAGGGGCCAGCGCGTAACCCACAGACGCAGGGCGTCCTGAAGAGAAAGGGACAGGTTGAAGGCCAGCTACGGCGGCCCGGGGACCTTGAACCCGGCCAGAACTTGCTGAGAAGCCGGGAGGCTAAGTGGGAGGTGGAAACGCCTCGAGGAACAAGAAAATGTGTTACTAGGAGTGAAAGGGACCCCTGAGCGAGGGGTGAACAGCTGGCTCTGCAGAGTCAGGGCTCCGGCAGCAGCCTCGAGCTTCTACAAGGCGGGAGGGAGCCGACGGGGAAGGCCGGGGAGCCGCTGGCGTCTCGGCTGCTGCCGGCTCGGCACGTGCGACTCCCGGCGGGCTCGGCGGCGCCCGGGCCAGCGGGGCGTTACCTTCCAGGAGCCAACGGATCTCCTCGGGGAGGGCGGCGGCGGCCTGCATGTGGCGGGCGGCGGGAGAGGGCCGGACGGGCGGACTGGCGGGCGGGCGGCTGCGGCGGCACCTGGCCCTCAGTCGCCGGCGCCGCGGGGCCGAGCCGCAGGGCGGGGCGCGCTCAGGAAGCGGCGCGCGGCGGGCGGGGCGCCTGGGCGGCGGCGACACCTGTGAGCGGGGCCCGCGCCCCTGCTCCCGCGCCCCAGGGAGGAGGTGCCCGCCCCGCGGCCCCCATTCCCTGTCAAAACAAAGACGCGACGCGACTCCAGGCACCTCGCCCCCGGGAGCTCCCCATTCTAAGCTCCGGACCGCAGGCCTCGCCGGCAGGTGGAGAAGCCACCGTGGGGCCGAAATGAGGCGCGAGGAGGCGGAATCCGAGGACAGGGTCAGTCCCCGCCAAGACGGGCCGCAGTCATTCCCGGCCCAGTTCGCGAATCCAAGCCCGGAAAACCAGGGCAGAACCGTTGGTCAGGCAAACCAGGGCTGTTGGAGGGAATGATCATAAGTCCCAATAAATAATCTCAAGTCACCAACTTCAGGGAGAATCAAAGCAGTCCCGCTGCACTGGAAACAGGGAGGCAAAGTATCCCTTCCTTCCCTAAGGCTAAAAGGATGAGAGGAAAAAGAAGCGGTAACCCAGAGAGAAAGCTAAAGGAGAGGAGCATCCAGCCCTTTCCCTGTAAGAGTTTAAAAGGCAGGAAAGTAAAGGACAAGATAACAAAAGTGGGCTTCCTTCTCATTCAGAGTATGTAGGTGTCAGGTGTCCTAGCTGTGATATCCTGTGATATTGCACAATGTTACCTGGGGAAACAGGACCACTCTGGATTATTTATCACAACTTCTGTGAATCCACAGTTATCTTAAGTTTGTTTCTTTTTTTTTTTTTTTTTTAAGTATAGGGCAAGTATCATGAAAAAAGTATAACGTGCCATGGGTGATACAAGGAGGGAGATGAATATAGAAAAGGAGGGAAAATGTGTGTGAGGTTTAGTGGTGCATGTGGCATATGAGATGGCTCTGAAGACACCACACTTTGAAGGGGCAAGGGGGCAGGTGGAAGGACAAGAGTGAACAAAGATGGAAAAGCCTTCTCCTGCTTAAGGACAGCTTCTGGCTGGTGTAGGGAAATTACAGTTGTCAAGAAAAACTGAAGTTCTACTGTGAAGGAACTTGAAAGGGTGAGGATTCTGAACTCATTTGAGTGGACACTGAGAGCCACAGACAAATTTTGAGACGGGGAGTGAGCTAACCTGAGCCCCTGCACTTCTCACTTCACCTCTATCAGTTTCCTCCTTTGTAAAAAATAGAGTTTCTGTTATCAGATTGTATGTACACTAGAATACGTGGAAAGGATTGGGAGTAGTAAGAGAAAGGAAACAGAGAAGATGGGTGAAGTGGCTTTTACAGTAACCTCGGGGGAAATAATGACAGAACCGTGGATGTGGGGATGGGGGGCAAGGAGAAACTGTCCAGAGGACTCCTGGAAGCAGTTCCTGCCTCCAGGCATAGCTTTCCCTCCAGAGATAGTTTCAAGTTTGGGGCTTGATCCTTTAAAGGGTCCAGCGGCTTTGAGCCTACATCTAAGTGCTGCAACCTGAAGAGGAATGATGCCTTGGTTTCACGGTCACCTGACTCACCTACCAGTTGCAGTAATTGGGGTGGAAGTGTAGGGGACAGAGGCTGGCTAGAGTTTCTGGGGAATCTGGCCCCTGTTGCAAGGCGTCCTTGCCCTGGGAAAGTTAACATGGGCAGGCTGCCTCCTTCAGGCTCCAGAGTAAGACCAGTTCCCCACTGGGGCATTTTTCCCACACTCACTGCTCTTTCTATAAAATTGTAGCTGCTCTGGAATCATTTCTGAGTACTATGACATGTGTTAAAAGGAAAGGGAGCTCTGTGTACTACAGTTTCAATTTTTATTAAATCTAAAACTGAGCTAAAGAGCAAGGGGAGCACAGTCCCTCCTATATGTAACCCCAGCACTTTGCCTTGCTTTCCTCTCAACAGTGGGAGGAAATTTGACAACCTCCCTCCCTTCCTCAAGAGTATTTGTCAAATGCTGAAATAGGCTACAAGTTAAAGGGTTGTTTGATAAAAAGCAATAAACTCTGGTAATTGCACATCCTATCAGGACTCACTGCCTGTCATAGCTTACTTATACCAAGGGAAGCAGCAGAAACTCAAGGCAAAGATATTCTACATCCATTCTGGGTGCAGAGACATGGAGTAGAGGGAGGTGCACAGTTGGGTAGTGTGCGGTGAGTGGCAGATTCCAATACGCCATTGTCATGTTGCATCAAGGTTCCTCATTGCAGACAGAAACCTGCCTCCACACATGAGTGCAGCCCCTCCTTAATCATCTGAGGACCCTGGTTCAACAGTCAGCCTCACTCCTAATGACATTCTGTTAAATGGACAAATTCCTTTGAAGCCTTGTCCTTCTTTGAAATCCAATTTTGCAGGAAGCCAAATCTGATTGGGGGTAGCCATGGAAACCACACTGAGGAGTCTTAGAGGAGGTGGAGAGAGGCAAGGCAAAATGTGATAGTCAAGAGTCTTTTACTGCTCTGTCGGAAATATCAAAGGGATCTGGAGAGGTTGGCAGCAGACGAGTCGCTGCCCCGGTCCTGTTTGTGTGGCTGGGTACCATGTGGCTGTCATGGAAGTAAGCAGCCAGCTGTCTCCACACACAGGCAGGGGGATGGAGCAGAATACACAAGTCCCAGGTCTGTCTGCCTCCCTCTTCTTCCCCTCCCCCCAAACCCAATTCCAGCAAGATCCTAGCATCCCTTTCTTAGCTATCTCCCCTTTAAAGGCTAACAACAAAAGAATGACAAGGTTAAAATACAAGGCCCTCACAGATAAGAGGTTCTTTGGAGCAAAGGCCATGAAATTCATCTGAAATTCCTTGTAATTAGATAAGATAAGGGTATCTAAAGAGATGCAGAGCAGCTGAAATGGACTCCACAGCACAACACGCAGAAAGTCTACCACCTGGTCCACAGGGGCCCCTCCCACACTGTCAGCAGACAAGGCACAGAAAACAGGGCCCATGCTGGCCTCTCGGCTGCTTGGAGATGCCATCTTCATGTTCTCGTGCCAGGTGGGCACTCACTAAATATGCATCCATGGGGTGTTCGGAGGGTTCAGTCAGGAAGAAACAAAAGCATCTGGCACCCAGAATGGCATGGGGCGGGAACAACTGCAAGCAAAGCAGGAGCTGGCTGGCACTGCTCAGCCCCAGGTGAAATGGGTCTGGAGAGGAGACTGCAGAGGGCAGCTCTTGGGCTTTATTCCGAGTTGGTTATTGATCCCTGGATTCTGGGTCACGACATGCGGCCGAGCTGACGTCTGCCCTGTGAATGTGCGGCCGCTGCATCTCAGCCCCTTGGTCCCAACCCCATCAACCGGGTTTATTGACTCTTTTATTGACGATGCTGGGGCCTAATGAGGACAAGAGCTGCACACTTCATTAAGGACCGTGGAAGGAGGGATGATGCATCCAGCTGGTGCCAAGAACCAGGCTCACGGCATGCTTGGCAAGACCCTGGAAACCAAGCCTCATGGCACCCTTGAGGCAGAGAAGCTGGACACAGATGCTTGCTTGGGCTCTTCGCTTAGTGGCCTTAAGATACAAGGTTTTCATAGCTTGCCAGAAGCCTTATTTTTACCAATTAGCTAACCTTTTGATTTAGGAGGGTCCTGTTATGCACATGATGCACTTCGATGGTCTCCCTGCTCACACTTCCAGATTCTTTGCACTAATACAACAAAATAAACAGGTTCTCATATCGTATCAGGGAACATTTCCAAAACAGGTTCTCAGTGAGGCCCAGGCTCGGAACAGAATGAGAGACTATTAAAACTCAGGAATTTTCAAGGTGATTCAAATTTAAGATGAGGAACTGACCTAGTGCTCTGCCCAGGGCCACCCAGCTCACCAGAGGCGGTTCTGATACTAAAATCCTGGTTCTCTAGTGCTGGTCCAAAGCTCCTGTACAACTGAACACCTGAGATGGATAATCATAGTCCAGAGATTACTGAGCAGCTCTGTGAAACCGTCATAGTTGGTCCCCCTGCATCTGAATGGTAACATTTCTCTCTTTGTTCTTTATATTTCTATCTCTCCCTTTATTCTGTTTCTCTGTATTTCTCAATTGGGTTTTTTTTTTTTTTAATCTTCTTTGCCTATCCCTTAGACCACATTAGACATCCCCTATGGATACTGCTGAGCTGAACACAGGCCCTAAAGACCGGAGGTTGCTGACTCTGACATTCTCTCGCTTTGATTGGTTCTCTTGGGAATCTGAAGTGGAGGTGGGGTGGGGGTGCATACAGAAAGTGTCAGCTGCAGCAGATGAGGCTGCGCACTGTCTGAGTAGGATGCGCAGGCAGTCTGTGGGGTTAATCTGCATGAGAAGCAGGTGGGGCCAAAGCTAATTTTTTAGGCTAGATATTTGCAGACATGATAACTTTGGAAAACTATGGAAGGAGTAACCCTTTCTTTTAGGGGTGATTAAGGAAATTAAAGGTTAATAATAGAAGGAAAGCAACCTTGCAAAGGTTGAACTGATCTTTTCATTTATTTCAAAAAGCAAAAGTTTAAGCTTTGTAAGCCCCTTCCTTTATTTCTGCCCTTTCTCCTCCCTCAATTCACTATGGGTTTTAGAATTCAGGGTAGGGGCAGGAGGGATTCAAGGTGAGAGAAGAGGCTATTATCTGGAATCTGAGAGAAATAACCTGCATGGCACAGGTCAACACATACTTGGAGGAAGATGCACACTAAGAGGAACTGATGTAATCTAGCCAGACTCAACAATATTCACAAATACCAACAGACATACTACCTGGAGTCAGAAATAACGCCAGCAATGGCTGATTATTTCAATGCAAGAATCTGGGTGAAAATACCCTTCCCTTAGTGGACATCTTGTGTGTAATGACCTTTGGGTCCCCCAAATAAGTTCTTTCCTTTCCTTCAGAATTGTGTCCGTGTCCATTTTGATGTTTTCTTTTCTAGATGTGTATTCTTAAACACCCTTGTCCTAAATGTCCTAAACATCCTTGGACTTCTGAAGCTTCCAACAGCATTTTCTACCAGTGTAAACCATGCGCTTTCACATACAAGACAGTACTCGCAGTCCTTGTGCTGATTTTTAGACTTTACTTTTTCTTATCTTCTAAAGGTGGATTGTTCCTCCTCTTTTCACAGAATTCCTGATCCCCACTCTCCTACCACCTTCTAGATCTTCACTCTCACAGTCTTTTTCATCTTCAGCTTTTCCCTCTGTCTGCTAACATCCTTGGTCTCCTCTATCCTAAAAACAAACAAAACACAAATAAAAACCTTCCTTCGACCCTGAGACCTTCTCCAATTTCATCTTTTCTTCTTCCTTTCCCTCATTAAATCTCATGTCTGCCTGTCTGTCTTTGCACCAGTGAAGCAACTCTCTCAAGGGCATCAATGCCCTCTTTCCTTCTCACCTTTGCTCTGTCTTACCAACTTATGTCTGCAGCGTTGGGTGGCACTGGCCTCTTACTCTTGCTTGGGCATCCAGCTTCCTTGGCATTGCCCTATCCTGGTCTTCTTCCTTCTTTCTTCTTTCCTATTGTTTCTCTGCCTCTTTCTTTGGCTCTCTTCATTTCACCTTCTAGTCACAGGTATTCACCAAAGTTTCACACTTGCCTTTTCCCATTTCCTCTCCTTGCTCTCTGAGTCCACAGGGTTTCATTCTCCCACTGCTCCAACTTTCTCCTTTATGTAGATTACTCTTCTAATTGATATCTCTATTCCCCATTTCCACCTGGATATCTGAACAGTTCGACCAATTTATTTCCTGTCCCCTTAATCCTTGTAATGTCAACAAAGTTCAGTGAAAGTTGTATGAGCTTAAAAAAAATGTGAGTCCCAGTTCTGGCTCAGCCACCTACCAGCTCTAAGCCTCTGGACAGAGCTCTATGAGTCTGAGTTTCCTCATCTGTAAATTAGGTATCATAATCCCCACCTTACAGGGTAATTACAAAGCTTAAATAAGATGGCATCTATAAGAGTGTATGTTATACACTCAATAAATTGTAACCATTATAAAGACACTGCTTTTGTCCAATCATCCAAACTCAAAATGTAGGACTCATCTTGGACCCTTCCTCATCCCCATTCCAGATATCCACCAATCTGGCCAATCTTACCTGCTCACAATGGCTTTGGAATCCTGAGTATCACCACTGGTTTGGGTTCTCGTTATCTTTGTTGAGAATGATACTGAAACGGCTTTTAATCCTCAGTATCCCTCAATATCCAATATCCCCATTATTACATGCTACTCTGCATCCATGTTGCAGAATATGTATCCCAAAACTCAATCCTGACCCCACCAAAAAGGTGATAGAGCATAGTGGCCCTGAAGTCAGACTGTCCTCTGTTTATATCTGCTACTTGCCTACTATGACCTCAGGCAAACTACCTGTCCTTTCCATACCTTGATTTCCTCATCTGTACAGTGGTAACACTATTAGCACTTTCAAGGTTGCTGTGAGGATTCAAAGACCTCATATATATTGTGTTTATAACACCTGCAACATGGTAGGTGATTCACATATGGTAGCAATTATCATCATTTCTGCTTTCATCCCCTGCAACAAATAGCCTTGGGAGGTGCTTGATGCCTGAATCATCCATAATCTCTCATTTGAACCTCCTTGCTCACTAAAGATATATTAGAGGAGAGACTGGCCAAGATATGGGTGCCATTGGTCTTCAAGGATGAGTTTTTCTTCTATGAAGCTAACTTGCCTTTACAGAGATGAAAAGAGTGGCCTTGGCTTCCTTGGCACCAGGCTGTAATGAAGTGGGATAATCAGCAGGCAGATTCTCCCTGCCCACCTCCAAAGATTTCTTCCCTGCCCTGTCTATTCTAGAATACTTGCAGTGCTTCTAAGTCACATGTGGAAAACATTCATCTGAAGGCATGAGATATTAACTCCTCTTTTCACTCACTGTGGCAGAAGTCAAATTATCACTATAAATACAGACCCCAGAAAGAATCAATCAGAAGGCAGATGACATCCCAGGAGTTGGTAGCCTCTTTAGTCTGGAGGCTGCAGGACTGAGCTCTACCGAAAGCAGGGGTGGGATGGGGGGCGTGGTGATGAGAGGAAGGGATGACGGACTAGGGATAAAACAAGCAAAAAAGAAAACTGGAAAAGAAGAAAGCGAATGAGAAACTGGATGAAAAAATAAAGAAATCGAGAAATAGAAAATGTAGGAGCAAATAAAGAGATTCCCATAATCTGGAAGATTAGAAATTAAATCAAATAGATCCAGTCCATTTCCCTAGTGGTAATTTCAGGTTATACCATGTTCCACCTCCATGGACATTGAGAAGCTTCAGAGAGTGGCTGTAAATTCCTAAAGAAAAGCTCCTTTTGGAGAGCCAAGCCATTATTATCTGCTGCTGTACTTTTTAGCATATGCGCTATCAACACAATGACACGTCTTATTGAGTACTATGTGATATTCCACATCGTGAGACTATTGATGCAGAATTTCCTTTCTCAGAGCTCAATATTCCAATCAAAGCCTGTTGCATCAAATCACTGAGGCCATCCACTTAATGACAACTTGTAAGATGCATATTGCAGAATATTCATGTTCATTTTATGCTCACAGTGCTTAAAATCTCCTCTAAACAGCCTCTGCTCCCAGTCTATTAAGGTGCCGGTGTTATCTACACTCCATTCAATGGTGTGGAAATAATTGTCTTGAGACTAAAGAAAAAACTGATGGTCACAAGCCAAGTCAGCACTTGTGTTCTTTTCTTACTCTGTTGAATCAGGTGTTATTTACCTCTTCCAACACCTGGGACTCCTGATAAGTCACTCCCCTGATAGCTTTTTCCAGGACAGTGCTGTGGGGTCTTTGGAAGAAGCAGGGATCCTTCATAAATGGTATTGTTATCAGCACAATTCACACAGCTACCAGATGTAGAAAATCGAAACCACCAAGGGCACTCAGGCACAGGGGCCTCCCCCAGCTGCATCTGGCTGCTCTGAAATGTGCTCATGACTTGGAAGTTATTAGAGAGAGAAGAGCTCTACTCAGCACCGGGGTGGTGAGGAGATGCTTGCATTCTGCCAAAGTCGGGTGCTTTTAGGTTCCCCCATGTCTGCTATACCAAAACCTCCATATCAGAGTCCCAGAGCCCCCCTCCCTGCAAACCTGGCTCTATTAAAGAGGCCTGCCTGGTACAGACAGGTTGACCCTTCTCTCCATCTCTTATCTCTGGGATGAAGCACCAGGACTCGGGCTGGTGAAGGAGAGCGACTGCTCCTGGCAGCTGATAGTTCGGCAATAGGGCCTGTGACTTTGCCTTTAAATATCAACGACACACACAGAAGACACACTGGCAGCATGAGAGGTTTCCATGGTGACAGAATGCAGGCCATGACCTCTGTAAATGTAATCAGAGCACTGGGATTGGTGTGTGAGACAGGTTTAATTTCTCCTCCTGTGGAAGCTCTGTGGTCCGGGCCATACATAGGCTTCATACATTGACAGACAACCTGTTATCTTCACCAGGGCAGCTCTGCAGATGGCAACCCCCACTGCTCCAGAGCTGCTTCCTCCACAGTCTGAGCAGGCTGCAGGATGTAAAAGGTCACTAGGGGTTGAAACGGCAGACACATCAATACCTGGCATCCCTGTCCAGTGTCCTCAGGAGGTGCAACTGTGCCTTTCACGGGGAGCAGCTGTGGCATGGCCCAGTGAGAGCCAGATTAAGGACTTGGAAGATGGGTGGAAGTTTTCATCTCTGCTCTGCCACCAACAGTGTGACCTTGGGCAAGTCATTTAACCTCCAACTTTCAACATCTTCCCCCAGGGAGAAAATGCTTGGGTAAAGAGGGCTGAGGATTTCCAAAGTCCCCAGGAGAAGACAGTACCTACTTACACTTAATAGGGGAGAATTCTACAATCTCCAGTGGAATTCTGCCCCAGGAAGTAAATTTTCCATCTTACTAGTGCTAGTTACAAAGACTTCAAACCCTGATTCTATAGTTGAAAACAGATAATGTGGGGATTACCACTGGAGAGCCTCAGCAGGACTTCCTCACCTCTATCCTGATTTGGAAACAAATGCGTGCCATGCATGCTCAATTGTGTCCAACTCTTTGCGATCCCATGGACAGTAGACTGCCAGGCTCCTCTGTCCATGGAATTTTCCAGGAAAGAATACTGGAGTGGGTTGCCATTTCCTACTCCGGGGGATCTTCCCAACCTAGGAATTGAACCCCCATTTCCACAATTGGCAGGTGGATTCTTTACCAATATGCCACGTGGGACTCCCTTTGGAAACAAAACCAGGATACAATTCCTCCTGGACTGGCCTTGAGTAGGAGACCAGTTCAGGCTAAACTGATAGAAAATGGCTCGGAGAGAAATGTAGCAGTATCAGGGACTTCCCTGGTGGTCCAGGGGTTAACTCCACTCTCCCAATGCAGAGGACACAGGTTTGATCCCTGATTGGGGAACTGGGGTCTCACATGACTCATGCTGCTACTGCTAAGTCACTTCAGTCGTGTCCGACTCTGTGTGACCCCATAGACGGCAGCCTACCAGGCTCACCGTCCCTGGGATTCTCCAGGCAAGAACACTGGAGTGGGTTGCCATTTCCTCCTCCAATGCATGAAAATTAAAAGTGAAAGTGAAGTCGCTCAGTCGTGTCTGACCCTCATCGACCTGGTGGACTGCAGCCTTCCAGGCTCCTCCATCCATGGGATTTTCCAGGCAAGAGTACTGGAGTGGGGTGCCATTGCCTTCTCTGACATGACTCATGGTAGGGCCAAAAAAAAGAAAAGAAAAAAGACATGTAGCAGTATCAAAGGAGGAGCCCACAGTCTCTCCCCTTGACCTCCACTCAGCCTTGGCAAAGAGCTGCTCTGGCCACTTTGATGCCCGCATCCTCTGAGTCCACTTGCCAATTCATATGAGACTGGCAGACTTCAGTTACCAGTCACCGTGCTTTTCTGATGTCTTATACTGTTTCAGTACAGTGCTCTGAAAAAGACAAACAAACAAACAAGATTTGGGCTAAGAAGAGATTCATAGGGCTGTATGACACATTCTTCTTGCCAAAAGTAGCTAGTCCATTAGATTCTCTTTTCAGAATCCTGACAGAATCTCAGAATTTCAGAGCTGGAAGGGACTTTAGCAACCCCGTAACATACAGTGAAAAGGCCCAGTCTGAGGCCTCACTGGAGAAGTAATGTGCCTGCGTTATAGCAGATTAACGAACAGCGGAACCACAAGGGTATCAGGGCCCCACTCTGCTCAGCTAGGTACTAATTTAGTTCCTGGATGCTTTTGAACCTCAAACTGAAGCAGAGAGGAAGTAGGGGGAGGATTCAAAAGTGGTTGTTGAACATTAGAATCAGGAAATGGTGATTTGGCTGAATCTACAGATAATAGCATTACCACTTCCTATGTTAGCTGATGCCAAAAAGGGAAGATTCTAGATAAAAAAACAGTCAAGTGACAGGACTGTAAGCTTCTACACAATCGTCCCCACTCAATTCACACTGGTTCTCTCAGGCCACTGAGGGGAGCAGGAGTCTGATTATTCGTAGGGATTTTTGGTTAGTGTCCAACACAGAATTATGAAATCAAAAAACAATGGAGTTTATAGGAACTCCAAGAGAATTATCTGGTTTGGCATCATGTCCTCTGGTAACTAAATCATCTGGGATAGATAAGTTGATTATCTTTTCTTTTTATTAAAGAATCTACTCTCTCAACTGTACATGAGGAAATAAGTTTCCTTCCAGCTCTAACATCCAGAATTCCATGATTTCTTTTTCAGACTCTTCTCCCTTATAGGTTACTGCTGCTGCTGCTGCTGCTGCTAAGTCGTTCAGTCGTGTCCGACTCTGTGCGACCCCACAGACGGCAGCCCACCAGGCTCTGCCATCCCTGGGATTCTCCAGGCAAGAATACTGGAGTGGGTTGCCATTTCCTTCTCCAATGCATGAAAGTGAAAAGTGAAAGTGAAGTCGCTCAGTCGCATCCGACTTGGAGTGACCCCATGGACTGCAGCCTACCAGGCTCCTCCATCCATGGGATTTTCCAGGCAAGAGTACTGGAGTGGCTTGCCATTGCCTTCTCCGTTACTACAACACTTAAAATTCTTACTGTGAGGAAGAGCCTTAACTTTGAGTAAGGTATTTTCTCCAGAAAAGAATCATGCTCCATCAATTTCATTTCAGCAAACATGAACTGAATACCTCGAATGTGCCAGTAACAGAATCAGATAGTAAGAGTTCATAAATAAATCAGATATGAATTACCTGGCAAGGGTAACATGGTGTCCATTCTCACTCCTTGTCCCATTAGTACACATCAGTTTATCAGATTAGTACCTGTCCTCAGGGGCTGATATAGGATATAGGCAGATAAATTTTGATTTGATATGGTATGAAAGCAAGAAGTACCGGGGACACTGAGCTTTATCCAAGAGAATTCAGTTCCTGAGTGAATATCAAAAATTAATTAAATATTAATATTAAAATCAACTTGAGGGATTGGGTACCAGTGAAGGATGGAGAACAAAAAAGGGATCTGAAAGCAAGGAAAGCTTCTTTCAGAATTTTTTTCCCTAGGAGTTTTGATCACTGCCCTCTGGAGTCTTCCATCTTTGGCCAAACTTACTGAATTCCTGGCTCAGATCTGGGCTTCCTCAGTGGCTTCTCTTTGTCCTTAATAAGATTTAGTGTGGGTTCCCAGGTAGTGTGGCTTCCTCATAGCTCAGTTGGTAAAGACTCTGCCTGCAATGCAGGAGACCTGGGTTTGATCCCTGGGTTGGGATGATCCCCTGGAAAAGGAAATGGCAACCTACTCCAGTATTCTTGCCTGGAGAATCCCATGGACAGAGGAGCCTGGCGGGGCTACAGTTCATGGAGTCGCAAGAGTCGGACACAACTTGGTGACTAACCCACCATTTAGGTACTACCAGGTGAGATCACTTTAACAATTTGTCCCTAAGACCACTGGCTCCATAGACCCTCTTCTCTCAAATATGATCTCAGCCCTTCCTTCTCCTTTCTTGTGTCTTTCTGTTATTTCCAGGGTTAGTTCACAAATTTGCATTACTTCTGCCAACCCTTTGGTTCTTTTTTGTTCCCTTGGCTTATTTTGAGAAGTGCCTACTTTCGCTGTGCTGCCCATGAAGAGTGGTCTTTTTTACCCATCACCTGACAGACTCCAGTACCTCCCATGGCTGGGTCAGGAGGGCTTAAGAATAACCCCATGCTGCCTTCCGCGCAAACTCGGTCACTGAGTGTGGCCCACCTGTCAACTCCATCCTTACTTTTGTGGTTTTCTTTCAACAGTCTCCTTTTCTTTCCAACAACCTAGCTTCTTTAAGGGTCTCGTATATTAAGACTCTTTTGTTTGGATGAAACAGAAATTCAAATCAAATAGCCTTAGGCAAATAGGGAAATTGTCATCAAGATTCCAAGGAAGGCTGAAATAATTGAACATGGAAGGCAGCCCTTAAATGTCTTTGGGCTCCTGGATACCATTGTTTCTTAGGCTATAGAGTGGGGTCTCATTGGCCCAACCGAAGTAGTTGGAGCCAGGAGAACAGTGTCATGTTAGAACATAGCAGCTCCTACAGAAACCAAATGGGTAGAAATGGGGGAGAAAAAATGCCTAGACAACACAGATTGCTGTTTCTTAAGGTGCATAGGGTTGTTGTACAGAAAAAGCAATCTATCCATCACAACTCCCTACAGATCTGCCTGTAATGCCTAACTCACAATACAAAAGGTACAAACTCGCTTATCGAACTTCTAGGCCCTTGAAAGTCAGGGGTGTGGTCAGACAGAAGTTTAGATCCTTACTCTTTTCACTCACTGGAGCCTTAGTTTCAGCCTGACTGGGACTCTGCTTTACTAGGTGTTATATTTTTGGTTGTGAAATGTTCAGGGTGGACCCAGATATCACAAAGATAACAACTTGTCTCTTCTTAGCCGACTCCCCATCTCCTCCCATCTTTCCCAGGTCAGTAAATGGTACTGTGGATAATCTAATTGCCCAAACTAGAAACCTGGGCATCATTCATTCCTCTTCCTCCCTCTGCCCTTCCACTTGCTAAATATCTTTGATTCGTCATTTCTTTCCAGCCTGGCTGCCACCATCCTGTTGCAAACTACCATCACCTCTCACCTCTCTAGTCTTCTACCCTCTCAACCTATTTTCCACGTTATTGACAATGATCTCCTTTTTTAAAAAACCTGCTTATGTCTCTCACTCTTTAAAACTTTAGCAGCCCCCCAATATTATCCTTCCAAACCCCTCAATATGGCTAATATGCCCCGACTCCTGACCACACTTGACCTCTTGCTTATCTTCTCTGCCAAATGGTCCCTTATTCTCTGTCCTCTTCAGTAGCAGACTTCTTTCAGTTTCTCAGTGAGACATACCCACTCCACTTTCATTTTTCCACATGTGCTTTTCCCTCTCTCTGCAACAATCTTCCCCTCCCCCTTCATTCAGTTGAGTCTTACTTACGCTTCAAGTCTCAGCTTAAACATCATTTCTTCTAGTAATCATCCTCGGCTCTTGAGGCTGGCTTGTTTCCTTCTCATATGTTCCTGTAGCACTAAGGCCTGCCATTCAAAGCTCAAGTTCCATCTGTAACTACCTATCTACCACCCGTCTTCCCTCCCAACTGTAAGCTCCTCAGGGTCCAGACCTTTCCTCTCATGTTCATCCCAGTATGCCCAGCACGTACTGTGCCTGGTACATAGTAGGTTCTCAACATATGCTCATTGAGGACGTGCTGAAGGTAAGTCTGTTGGGTATTTTTGTTTTTGGCTGTGCCAAGTCTTAGCACATGGATCTTCAATCTTCAATCTTCGTTGCAGCATGTGGGATCTTTACTTGCAATATGTGGGATCTACCTCCCTGACCAGGGATGGAACGCAGGCCTCCTGATAGGGAGCACAGAGTCTAAGCCACTGAACCACCAGGGAAGTTCCTATTGGGTTTTTTTTTAATACTTTTTATTTTTAATTAATTTCAAACTTATAGAAAAGTTTAGGTACCACAGTACCTAGAATTCTTATATACCACTGTAAGCTTTTGTCGTCCATAGATCCATCAATTATAAGCTTTTGTCACATTTGTTTTATTCTTTTCTACTTATGTAAATTTACATATTTTTTCCAAACCATCTGAGAGTAAGTTGCAGATATCATGTTGCTTTTCCCATTAATAATTTAGTAGTATTTCCTAAGAATGAGGGTATTTCCTTAACACATTATCAAAATGAGGGAAGTTAATAAAGATACCTGAGCTCTATATTTTTTTAAGTGAAAAGTGAAAGTGAGCTCTAATTCTGTTTTTGTTTGTTCGTTTGCTTTATAAGGAAAGTAGGAAGTACTGGGAAAGGGCCTTCTAGGATTAAGGTCTCCCCTTCTCCTTCCTCTCTCTCTGCCCCAGAAAGAGATTCTTCAAAAGCTGAGGTCGAGGTGGGGAAGGCAGTGCCTGGCTGAGGGCTGAGTGTGCCTGTTCTCCCTCCGTGCCCCTACTGGCAGCAGCAACTTCCCTCACCCACATCTGTGCCTCCCGTTGCCCTGAGTCCTCTGTCGGAAAGCTGGCCCTCTGAGCAGGATGGCTTTGTTCTACAATGTCCCGGAGGGAGGAGGAAACCCCGTCCGCCGGAAGTGCAAGTTGGAAGGAAAGGTGAGGCCCAGGAAGTGGGAAGATGGCTCCTGGGACCCATAATCAAGCTTCGGCATTTCGGGCCTGCATGAAGAAGGGAAAAAGACGAGCCGCGGTGGTAGAGTCAGATTTGCACACCTCGGGTCCTGGGACCATCCTGCTCGGCTGAGTGGAATACCAAACGAGGGTGTCTTGGAGCTGCACTTCACCTCAGCCAGGCAATCGACAGGAGAAGCAGCGAGCGAGACCGACAGACTGTCACTGGCAAAATGAACTGTCACCTCCCATTTTTCAGAGGCGCGGCGGGATGAATTGCAGCCTTGAACCGTGCGGCCCGCTGCTGATTGAGTTCCGCTGTCTTAGAACCCCTTCGAACAAGGCGAGTTCATTTCAGACTGACGTCCCACCGCTTATCAATTTAGGAGCCAGTAAAATTAACCGCTTCGGAGCTGATTCGCTCCCTTCCCCTGCTTGGATTGCACATCCAGAAAGGTCACCAAATAAATCTCTCTCTGGGTCCTACTAGCGTAATATGCAGCTTGGAGACAGGGTCTCAGAAGAGGAGACTTGAGCCAGACATACCCCAAGCCTGAAAGGTTGCCAGGCCCCCTCACAGTCACCCGTCCAGGGCAGTGTGTGACAAGACAGGCCTTTGCTAGCTCTGCTCCCAGCAAATCAGCTTCTGGTCTCAACAAATATAGGGTTGGGTACATTTGGGTGGCTGAGAGTGGAGGTGCTACAGAAGACCCCCTAGTCTTTCAGCAGAGACCTCTGCATTGCTTGGTTTCCCATCTGCTATGGACTGAATATTTGTGACCCACCCCCCTATTCATATGTTGAAACCCTAATCCCCAATATAATGGTATTTGAAAGTGGGCACTTGGGAAGTTGTTGTTGGTCAGTCACTAAGTCCTGTCCAACTCTTGTGACCGCCATGAACTGCAGCAAGCCAGTCCTCCCCTGTCCTTCACTATTCTCCCAGAGTTTGCTCAGACTCATGTCCATCAGGTCGGTGATGCCATCCAACCAACTCATCCTCTGTTGCCACCTTCTCCTGCCCTTAATCTTTTCCAGCATCAGGGTCTTTTCCAGTGAGTCTGTTCTTTGCATCAGATGGCTAAAGTATTGGAGCTTCAGCATCAGTCTTTCAAATGAATTTTTAGGGTAAATTAAGTCATGAGAATGGGGATCCCATGATGGAATTAATGTCCTCAGAGAAAGGAAGAGAAACTGAAACTTTTTTTTCTTGGCCACGTGAGAATATACCAAGGAGATGGCAGCCATCTGTAAGCCAGGAAGAGAACTCACCAGGAACCTGACCATGCTGGCACCCTGATCTTGGAATACCAGTCTCCAGAACTGTAAGAAACAAATGTTTATTGTTTATGCCACCCAGTCTGTGGTATTGTGTTATATCAGCCCTAAGTCAAAACATCCTGTGGACCTTACAAATGGGAGATGCCTGTCAAATGTCTGTTAAACCAAATAAGACTTAATTGCTTTAATATCAATAAGTAGTTTGCATGGACAGGGAAAAGGGATGTTTGTACAAGGATAACTTTACTGTCATATTTATTCATGGAGTGCCAGCTCATGCTAGAAACCCACTAGCAAGTTGAAATGCAGCAGAGCAGAGTCCTCTGTCTCCAGAATAAAAAATGTCTTCTGCCACCCCTGCTCTATGTGCACGCACACACACACACACACACACACACACCCCTCTTCTGCTCACAGAGGTCTGTCCAGTAAGTCTAATTAGCAAATCGTAGGGCTTCTCTATATCTAGGGCACAAATAGTTTCGTCAATACTCTTTTGAACCTCTTCTCACCACAGGAAATTGCACAGTGTTGGTTTGTGGAGATACAACTGAATCACTCTTACTACGACTTTAAGATATAAAGGTGATTTTAAGGTGAAGGTGAGATGATGTCTATGTCCCAAATTAGTGGTCTCTGCTGCCCGAAGAGAATGTGTTCACGTTCCTGTTCTTATCCTAATGGTTTATTTCTGTGTTTTCATTGGGGACTTTTGGCCCTACACCTGGTGTGAGAAGACCTAGTTTTCAGCTCTGGCTCTGCCTTCCCTAGCTAAATGACTTGAGCAGATTGCCTATCTAAACCTCATCTTCCCCATCTGTAAACCCAAACAAGTTGTTAAAAAGTTCAAGTAACGTCATGTTTGTGAAAACCTTAGTAAACTACAAAGTTAGGTACAAATGCTGGAGTTTATTCATTTTAGTCTCAGCAACAAAAGAAAAACCTGAGAATAAATGCCACTGCTGCTGTTGCTAAGTCACGTCAGTCGTGTCCGACTCTGTGCGACCCCAGAGACAGCAGCCCACCAGGCTCCCCCGTCCCTGGGATTCTCCAGGCAAGAACACTGGAGTGGGTTGCCATTTCCTTCTCCAGTGCATGACAGTGAAGTCACTCAGTCGTGTCCGACTCGTCGTGACCCCATGGACTGCAGCCTACCAGACTCTTCCATCCATGGGATTTTCCAGGCAAGAGTGCTGGAATGGGTCGCCAGTATCTTCTCCAAATAAATGCCACACAGTATCTCAAAATTTGATCCAGCAATTCTACTTCTTGGAATTTGTCCCACAAAAATGCTCTGATCTGCAAAAGGATGTTTGTGTGAGGAATTTCACTGCAGCTTTTTTAAAAATTGGAGATAACCTAAAAGTTGTCAGTAGAGAATTGGGTAAATAGTGATGCATATATACTATGTAATATATATTATATATATATAATATATAAAAATATATATGATGTCTATAATATATAATAAATATAATGAGATAAAGTAAATAAAAAATTCTTATGGTTGTAATATTCATGCATCAGTGCCAATGTATATAAATTAACAGATGTGGTTATCACATCATTAGATATTTGAGTCACATATGATAGAAAAATATCTTCAGCTAAGTCTCAGAGAAATAACCTAAAGCTTTAAACAAAATGGGATCATCCCACATATAATACATGGATTTCCATTTGCTATATCCTGGACATTTCCTTATGTCAGTCCACTTCTACTTTTATAATTTGTCTTAAACTTACATGATAAAACATTGGCCATCAATTATTAAGATAGTTCTCTTGGTTAACTATTGAAGAAAGAAAGGAGATTTGTAGGTAGCTTATATGTGTTTTCAGGAATACAAATCTATAATTTTCTAATAGCGTAAGCTGAGTGCTGGAGATCACTGCAGACAGTGACTGCAGCCATGAAATTAAACGATGCTTGCTCCTTGGGAGAAAAGCTATGACAAACCTAGACAACATATTACAAAGCAGAGACATTACTTTGCCAACAAAGGTCCGTATGGTCAAAGCTATGGCTTTTCCAGTAGTCATCTATGGATGTGAGAGTTGGACCACAAAGAAAGCTGAGCACCAAAGAATTTATGCTTTTGAACTGTGAACTGTTGGAGAAGACTCTTGAGAGTCCCTTGGACTCCAAGGAGATCAAACCAGTCGATCCTAAAAGAAATCAGTCCTGAATATTCATTGGAAGGACTGATGCTGAAGCTGAAACTTTAATACTTTGGCCACCTGATGCAAAGAGCCAGGGTCTGATTGGAAAAGACTCTGATACTGGGAAAGATTGAGGGCAGGAGAAGGGGATGACAGAGGGTAAGATGATTGGATGGCATCTCCGACCCAATGAACATGAGCAAACTCTGGGAGAGAGTGAAGGACAGGGAAGCCTGGTGTACTGCAGTCCATGGGGTCACAAAGAGTTGGACACTACTGAGTGACTGAACAATAGTGTAAGAGCAGCCTCTTGTTATAAGTTTAAACAGCCCTAACCCAAGAATCAGGTGTCCAGCTCTCTTGTCCCAGCTCTGCTATTAACTTGCAACATGATATCAACTGAATCACTTATCTGGGCCAAAGTTTCCACATCCAGAAAATGAGAGTGTTAAAGTACACATTCTCTAAGGTCCCTTCAAGCTGAAAATTCAGTGGTTCTATGAAATCACTTTTCAAAGACTTAATAAATGGTGTTTATATATAATAATAGTTTCTGGTCATTTCTGGAACTAACAGGAAGACTTTAGCAAGACTTAAATACTCCACTTACATGCAGGGCAATACACTAAGAATTTTTTAAAATCGAAACAAAAAGGCTCTTGTCCTCAAGAAACCTATAATTTAAAAAAGAAAATGACAGTTGAATTAATAGGAATATGGAGAAGGCAATGGCACCCCACTCCAGTACTCTTGCCTGGAAAATCCCATGGGCGGAGGAGCCTGTTAGGCT
Organism: Bos taurus; assembly: GCF_002263795.3. Taxonomy (NCBI): domain Eukaryota; kingdom Metazoa; phylum Chordata; class Mammalia; order Artiodactyla; family Bovidae; genus Bos; species Bos taurus. The sequence goes on along the minus strand of NC_037346.1, from coordinate 38,041,783 downwards.
TCAGTCCATGGGGTCGCTAAGAGTCAGACATGACTGAGCGACTTCACTTTCACTTTTCACTTTCATGCATTGGAGAAGGAAATGGCAACCCACTCCAGTGTTCTTGCCTGGAGAATCCCAGGGATGGGGGAGCCTGGTGGGCTGCCATCTATGGGGTCACACAGAGTCGGACACAACTGAAGTGACTTAGTAGCAGCAGCAACAGGAGTATCAGGTTTTACAAAAGGAATGTACACAGCAAGATGGCTGTGTTAAATCAGTGGAACTTAAATTTATAGTCCTAGAAGCCCTAGGGTTTCTCAGAATGATTCTGAAGCTGCTTTTGGATTAGGGCAAGAGGGTAAGGAAGTGAATAGTGCCTCCTCCCCATACCTGGTTTAACCAAACTAGATCTGTCTTCCCCTGCATCATGCATCTAGGAAATCTAAGAAAGATTTCTAAAGAAATAGGGCTGCTACAATAAAGTTGTGAAAACCGCTGGCCTAAAGGATTTCTAAAGGCCAGTTCTGTCTTTAAGTTTTCACAATTTTATGATTCTAAGATGTATATAAATTTTTATATTCTGCACTCAATTTTGCATGTACACAGGAAATTAACTTTGTAAAGGTTAATTCTCTTGTAAAACAAATAATTATTTTGTAATATGAATAATGAACCCTGGGTGTATCTGTTAAACACACTCAGATTTACCTGTCCTGAATTTTCTGAACATGAGGCATGTTTGTAATTACCAAAGAATAGATGAGAAAAGAATTGGATGAGGCAGGCAAAAGAGTTATAAAAAAGATTCACAAAATCCCTGGGGCACCATGGAGAAGCTGTTGGTTTCAGCATAAGACCAAAGATTCTGACCTGGAGCTAGAACTCCTGAGCTCTGCCATTGAACTGAGTTATTTCTGTTTCACAGAACTCACCTCAGAATTGACACAATTGGCAATTGACACAATTGCTGAGTGCTTTCTATGTATTATTTCATTTAATCCTCCCAACTCCATGAGATGGGTATGATTTTTCTCTCCATTTCCCAGAAAACTGGAACCAGGGGTGGTTAAGTACCTTGTTCAAGGTCACAGAGCCAGGATTCAAACCCAGGGACTGTGAGCACAAAGCCCACACTCTCAGCCACCACAAACTCTTCTCCAAGTTAGGGTCACCTGTATGGCAAACTCTTCCAGAAGAAAGGAGCCAGCCCTGTGCTTGATTGGCATGAGGCTAGCTGTCAGAGGGGCAGGAGTCATCTAATAAATCCCCTTTGCTATACAGAGGAGGAACTGAGACCACCAGAGAGACAGGTGAGCTGTCAGGGCCTTGAAGCCAGATTCGGAACTAAATATTTTCTTGAGTTTATGTATGGGAAACTTGCTTTTTAACTTATTTAACACACCATGCTCGTGCTCATGGTCATTGGCTCAGTCGTGTCTGACCCAATGGACTGTAGCCTGCCAGGCTCCTCTGTCTACGAAATTGTCCAGGCAAGAATACTGGAGTGGGTAGCCATTTCTTCCTCCAGGGGATCTTCCCAACCCAGAGATCTAACCCTTCTCCTGCATTATCATTGAGTCACCTAGGAATCCCTAAAGCACCCCTACACATTAATTATTGTTAAGCCTATTATTTGCTACAATGTTTAGTAGTCCAAAGGCTCTAACCAAAGCTTAAGGTTATGGACAGCAGCAGACACCATCATCCAGAAAGTACATTTAATTCAGGAAACCTGACTCACATCTAGAATCCTAATTAGACAGTGTAACATTAGTTTCCCAGCCTCTGCAGTACACACACTCACACACACACACACACACACACAAAACCAGCACACACACACACCAAAAATAGTGGGAATGGACCAAATGCTAGTAGTATTATTTTTAGAACCTTCTTAAACCTTTGTCAAGTTGAAAGAACTGGCATCTTGTCCTGATTTATACTTACCCAATTATCAGTAAAGAACTTCTAAAAATGCTTATTGTATTACTTATTTTGTAAATTACTAGTTCTACACCCTGGAGAAGAAAATAGCAACCCACTCCAGTGTTCTTACCTGGGAAATCCTGTGGACAGAGGAGCATGGTGGGCTACAGTCCATGGGGTCACAAAGAGTCAGACACAACTGAGTGACTAAATAACAACAAATTCTGCTACTGCTAAGTCGCTTCAGTCGTGTCCGACTCTGTGCGACCCCAGAGACAGCAGCCCACCAGGCTCCCCCGTCCCTGGGATTCTCCAGGCAAGAACACTGGAGTGGGTTGCCATTTCCTTCTCCAATGCATGAAAGTGAAAAGTGAAAGTGAAGTTGCTCAGTCGTGTCCGACTCTTTGAGACCCCATGGACTGCAGCCTACCAGGCTCCTCCGCCCATGGGATTTTCCAGGCAAGAGTACTGGAGTGGGGTGCCATTGCTTTCTCCAAACAACAAATTCTACTCCGTATCTATTTTTCCTTGTGGGTATTTGTCCTTTTATTTTCCTATAGACTTTTAAGAATTTTTATACAGTAAGAGTATTAACCCATTAACCAAAGACCATTTCAAAATGTCACATTTTGCTAGGAACCAGCCCTGATCTGATTAAACCGGTGGAGTTTCCCTTTGTTTGGCATCCCTCAGTACTTGCACATCACATTTATTCCACATGTATCCCACTTCATTCGGTGCATGTACATACCTCCCACCAACTTTTTTTTCACACTCCCAGCAACAGAATTGTGTTTGTTAGGGAGATAGGTCTACTAGAGAGCGCTCAGATGTCAAGGGCAGACAAACACCAGTGGTCTGGGATCTGGAGATGAAGGCACAGATGCCCGGAAGTGGGTGGTCTACCTTGTTCGAGAATATGAGAAAGGTCTAAACATCATGAAATCAGTTAGCAAGATGGGGTGGTGGAATCAGATCCCAGATGACAGGAGTCTACTGCTCAGGAAGACATTTATAGTCACATCACAAGTGAACAAAACACATCTAAATGGCCTTGATCTTCTTTTATACTTCCTGCCTAGGTAGGAGGATGTGGTCTCAGGAGCTAGCACTGCAGACATGAATAAAAAGTATTAGCTGCTTAAGGAAGTAATATATAAAGTAGCAGCTGCATTTAGGTCTCTAGCTATTATTATAGATAATTGTGTTTTGGGTGTTACCAAATATATTTACTGCAATTGGTTGGGCAGATTCTCTAAATAGCTTACTCAATACTAACACTTCTTTATTCCTAGCAGAGTTGCCTCTAGTGATAAAAGCTGAAAGTACCAGATTCTTGCTTTCCCAGGTTCACTTGAAGCTAAAGATGGCCACAAGAGCCAGTTCTGGCCAATGAAAGGTAAGAGGAAGACTATACGGGAAATGTCTGGGGACACTTTTCTTCCAGTTAAAAGGATGAGCATCGTGCCTGTGGACATGGTTGTGTGAGGACATGATTTCTTCAACTATGGCAACCATAGTTGCACGTCTAAAGACCAAGAGCCACTGATGAGGCTAAAGAAACAAAAGGATAAAAGAAGTCTGGTCAGCTATAGTATTTTGCAGCTGATGAACCAAAGTGGGACCTTTACACTTCTTTTGTGAGACAGTGAAAGCTGCTATTGGGGCTTTTAAATATTCTTGTTACCTGCCAATGAAAGCATTTTGATATATTAAAAATGCAAAACTATCCAGAAGCTGAAATTGTAAATATATAAAATATGTTAGTGTGTGGATAAGGACTGGATGGTATAATGACTCATACCAGGATATTCTGTAGAGAGGTGGGAAAAGGAGGCACAGGGCTCAGTTCTGGACATTCTGATTTGATTAGCCTGGGAGCACCCAAATATTGGTTTTGAGTTTTTTTTTAATGCCCTCTGGATGGTGCTAATATGTACAGGCAGGTTCAGAACCTGCGATCTAGTCCAGCTCACTCTTTGTGTCACATTTGAAGAAACTGAGAATCAAGCAATGTGGTTGCTAGAAACCATATTATGCAAAGATGGCTTCCCTGGTAGCTCAGCTGGTAAAGAATCTGCCTGCAATGCAGGGGACCTGGGTTAAATCCCTGGGTTGAGAAGATCCCCTGGAGAAAGGCATGGCAACCCACTCCAGTATTCTTGCCTGGAGAATCCCCATGGACAGAGGAGCCTGGCAGGCTACAGTCCATGGAGTCACAAACAGTCGGACATGGCTGAGCGACTAAGCACAGCACAGCAAGCTGGGAGAGGATTGTGCAACAGTCTTCAGGGTCACTTCTTCCTCTTACCTCAGCCCCTCTGGATATGCAGTGTCTTCTAAGTCCTTTCTGCACTGAGCCCTCAAATATTGCACCCTCCAGGGCAAGGTTCTATGTCCTTTCCTAGGCCCCTATCCTGGTCAAAACTCTCATTCCCTCAGGGATCTGCTGGGCAACCAGCAAACTAATCTTGAATGAATTCCAGCCAAGGTGTTAATGACAGATAATGGCTTAATGCATTACTCCTCCCAGATAACATTTCCTGTTTAATAGAAGTCTTTTAATGCCTAACCCAAAGGAAGCAGCCTGAAAAGTGCAGAGACTGCAAATACCTGGCACCTCTGCCCCTTCTCTGTCCCTACAAGGCATCTCCAAACTGTGACCGAGGCTTTCTGGAAAGTCAGTCCACAGGGCTCTGGACAGCCCTCACCAACCAGTGAAGGGAGTGATCTTGTAAGATGAAATCTATTGTCGAACAAACATTTACCGGGGAGTAAGGAGACTTGAATCCTACTCTGGGGCTTTGGCATTATCTGGATATATGGCCTTAAAACAAACTATTAATCATTTCCAAGTCTCAGTTTCCTTATCCATAGAATGGCATTAGAATTGAGCTTCTCCACTGAGTAGTTCATGATCTTCCAGAGACTCTCAAAACCTGACCTGATAGCACTGCAAGCTGATTGTTACTACTAAGTACCTCTTCCCTTTACTCCTCACTAGCGAAGGAAATTCACCTGAAGCAGGGACATCACCTTTCCAACTCTATTATGTCCCTAAAAGGCCCTGGAGAAATAAAGTAAACCAGCATTTGGGGCGCGTGCTAAGAGGCCAAATCCCGTGACACTGGGAGCCCAATGATGTGGTTCAAGGAGCCCAAGAGTGGCCCAGTGGAGAGTACTGAGGGGCAGAGCCTCTATGCAAGATCTGTCAGGAATGGGTGTGACTGTTCCAGAAGACACATCAAGTGGGGAAAAAAATCAGGTGTGCAGATAACGTTTTGTAAATGCCTTTCTAATTCTCAATGCTTCACGAAGGAATCTCAGAGATTAAATTAAGCTGTTAACCCTCTAGGCGCTCCTGTCGTTTATTGTTAAGGAATTAATAGGAATGTGGGAATGCAGATGGCCTGGCTGTCAGCTCGGAGAGGCGATTTTTCTGATCTCCACGGACGTTTCCAGCATCTTTCATTAAGCGCTCATGTACCAATTTGTCATTTTAACCGAGCAGGAAAGAAACTCCCACTGAACTCCCTGGCTCAGGTGCTGGGAGTTAAATCCTCCCACGACAAAGGCCTACAGGGTCGCATCCGCGGGGGAGGCTCTGGCTTCCAGGGGTGGTGAGTGGCCTCTGATGGAGGTGGGGTGGAGAGGAGCCACCCCAGGAAGGAAGTCGGGATCCCCAAACCTAGCTGTCCTGGGCACAGGTTTCAGGGGACTGCAGAAGAGCCGGCTCTAGAAATACTCAACAGAGCAGAGATGTAAAGAAACTTATTTCCTCTAGCGCGCCAGAGCGCAGGTAGCCTGCTCAACGAGGGGAGGCGCCACCTACAGGAGAGAGAAAGACCTGCAACCCGGTCTGGAGAATTCAATGGCTCGATGGCAGGGATTGACCGGGCCCTCCTCTTTCTCAGCCCCTGACGTTTATCCAGTGCTTTTCTCGCGTCAGACACTGTCGTAAGCGCTTAACATATATTAACGCTTTTAAACTTGACAACCACCCAATGAGGTAGGTTTTATTGTCGTCCTTGTTCTATAGACTAGAAAGCTACAGCTCCGAGAGTAACATGCCCAAAGACACACAGTTGATAAGTGGGAGGCTGGAATCCCATCCCTGAGAGTCTGGCTCAGAGCCTGAATGCTCACCAAACATTACCCTAAGGAGGGTGTGGTGGAATAGAGTCAGTCCTAACTCCCCCCATGATTCACAGTGTAACTCAGGGCTAAGTATTTAACTTAGCCTTCAATTCTGCACCTTGGCGTTCCCGTGTTTTTGAGACTCCCTTAGGTAGCTCAACATTCAGAAAACTAAGATCATGGCATCCGGTCCCATCACTTCATGGCAAATAGATGGGGAAACAGTGGAAACAGTGGCTGACTTTATTTTGGGGGGTTCAAAAATCACTGCTGATGGTGAGTGCAGCCATGAAACTAAAAGACGCTTACTCCCTGGAAGGAAAGTTATGACCAACCTAGATAGCATATTCAAAATCAGAGACATTACTTTGCCAACAAAGATCCGTCTAGTCAAGGCTATGGTTTTTCCTGTGGTCATGTATGGATGTGAGAGTTGGACAGCAAAGAAAGCTGAGTGCTGAAGAATTGATGCTTTTGAACTGAGGTGTTGGAGAAGACTTTTGAGAGTCCCTTGGACTGCAAGGAGATCCAACCAGTCCATCCTAAAGGAAATCAGTCCTGGGTGTTCACTGGAAGGACTGATGCTGAAGCTGAAACTCCAATACTTTGGCCACCTTATGCAAAGAGCTGACTCATTTGAAAAGACTTTGATGCTGGGAAAGATTGAGGGCAGGAGGAGAAGGGGATGATGGAGGATGAGATGGCTGGATGGCATCACTGACTCCATGGACATGAGTTTGGGTGGACTCCGGGAGTTGGTGATGGACAGGGAAGCCTGGTGTGCTGCAGTCCATGGGGTCACAAAGAGTCGTACACAACTGAGCGACTGAACTGAACTGAACTAGGTATGTGGAGAGAAAGCTGTTGTTAAGGTAATCTTGTGTAATAAGAAAAGAGGGGAGGGAGTAAGGGTGGTAGAGCTTGTGTGGCTCCCATCTTCAGTTTATAGATGAGAATTAGAGAAGGACCCAACCATGATGACATTCTCAGTGACAGGGAAAGAACTAGAATCCAGGTGCTCTGACTCCATGTTTTCCACCCATACAGCATCTCCTCTTTAATCATCATAGCCAGGATGAGCTCTGTGTATGGAAGAAAGCTAATCACACACATTGTGGCTTCAGAGGCTCCAGGTCTACCCTCTGAGGGGAAAAAAAAAAAAGCTTTTTGTTTTTTTTAACCTGGTGGCTCTTATCTGAAAAGCCACCATTCGTGACTCATGTCTCTCACTAAGACTTTGATCCTATCTTCTCAGGACTACTAAGACTTTTACTGTTGGCTGTCATTTTGTGTGTATATGATTGACTTCTAAAGCAGTGCTCTTGAAGTGTGGTCCACAGACAACAGCATCTCTGTCGTCTGCATTTGTTAGCACTGCAAGTCATGGCTTCTACCCCAGACCTACTGAGTCAGACCTACCTTGGTTCGCAAACTTCAGTGGATGTGCTTAAGTTGAAAAGTTTATTAAAACACAGCTTCCTGGAACGACTCCTCTCCACCCCATCCCCAGAGATTCTGATTCAGCAAGTCAGGGGGAAAGGCCCAATAATTTGCATTTCTAACTAGTTCTCAGATAATACAGTTGCCATGGTCTGGCGTCTATACCTTGAGTAGTACTGAACGGTTCCTGGGAGCAAATACTGAGAGGGGAGGAGAACGAGCACCTTGGGGTAAAAAGACAGAGACAGGTTATTGTTGAGGGTACAGATTGAAAACTTGAAGTGAAAAGCTGCTGAGAGTATGGGTTCACAATCATGCCTCTGTCTTTCCATTTGGATAAGTTCAAATATTAAAACCATTAAGGGATTTAATACAATATATAAACGTATGTAAACTGAATTTATCTAGCCATGGTAAAGTCTGTTCTTGCCTTCCTTTTGCTGAGCCCTGCCTCTCTGTTACAAATGGAAATCTTCCCGGTCCCCTCTGACCATCAGTTAGCTCTCCAATTTCATTCCAGATTTAACTGCACTGCCGTGGCAGACAAAGCTGGCCTGATGGCAGGAATACTGTTCCCTGATGGTATCAGAACCTCTTCTGTATTTATGTTTGCTCTGCGACTGTCACTTGTATACAATCACATAGAGACTCTGATATTAAGACTTGGGCTGCAAATCACCCCCATGGCACAGCTCTGGTGGAAAAGGAAAAGGGGCTTCAGTGGCAACCAGATAGCAAACACGAATTACATTGCCCTTGTACCAAAACAGGCATCTTTAAGAAATCATCTCTTCTGCTCCTCCTTTGCTGTACTTCAGATAATATGGTACCCAGAGGAACCCAGATAGATAACAATCTCTTCTATTTGTAAAGACCACTTGTGAAGGAAACTCCATAACCTCCTGGCACTGGAGTGTATTATTGTTCAGCAAGTAGTCACTGTCCTCTTTGCCCTTCCATGGGGGGAGAAAACTTACCACTCCACGGGTGATGGATTTAGTCTTGTGACTTGCTTTAGCCAATGAAATGTAAGCAGAGATTTCAATTCTACTTGCTTGGTCTGGCTTGGCTTTTCCATTTCTATCCTTGGCTGTGAGAAGAGCACACTCCTGTCACTTTGGCCTGGGTCCCAGAATGAAAAGGTACACAGAGTGGACCTGGACAAGACCCACAGCCTGCAACAGAAGTACTGTAGCCCATCTGCAAACCAGTAAGCAAGAAATAAGGGTTGTAACCTCCGGATTTTAGGTTATTTGTTATACAGCATGCTGGCAATGCTGTACTCCAGTACTCCAGTACTCTTGCCTGGAAAATCCCGTGGGCGGAGGAGCCTGGAAGGCTGCAGTCCATGGGGTCGCAGAGAGTCGGACACAACTGAGCAACTTTCCTCTCACTTTTCACTTTCATACATGGAGAAGGAAATGGCAACCCACTCCAGTGTTCTTGCCTGGAGAATCCCAGGGACAGGGGAGCCTGGTGGGTACCGTCTATGGGGTCGCACAGAGTCAGACACTACTGAAGCGACTTAGCAGCAGCAGCAGCAAGTCACTTTAGTCATGTCCGACTCTTTGTGACCCCATGAACTATAGCCCTCCAGGTTTGTCTGACCATGGGGTTCTCCAGGCAAGAATATTGGAGTGGGTTGCTATACCCTCCTCCAGGGAATCTTCCTGACTCAGGAACTGAACCCACATTTCTTACTTCTCCTGCATTGGCAGGCAGGTTCTTTTTTTTTTTTTTTAACTTTACAATATTGTCTTGGTTTTGCCATATATCAATATGAATCCGCCACAGGTATACACGTGCTCCCCATCCTGAACCCTCCTCCCCACTCTCTCCCCGTACCATCCCTCTGGGTCATCCCAGTGCACCGGCCCCAAACATCCAGTATCTTGCATCAAACCTGGACTGGCAACTCGTTTCATATATGATATTATACATGTTTCAATGCCATTCTCCCAAATCATCCCACCCTCTCCCTCTCCCACAGAGTCCAAAAGACTGTTCTATACATCAGTGTCTCTTTTGCTGTCTTGTATACAGGGTTATTGTTACCATCTTTCTAAATTCCATATATATGCATTAGTATACTGTATTGGTGTTTTTCTTTCTGGCTTACTTCACTCTGTGTAATAGGCTCCAGTTTCATCCACCTCATTAGAACTGATTCAAATGTATTCTTTTTAATGGCTGAGTAATACTCCATTGTGTATATATACCACAGCTTTCTTATCCATTCGTCTGCTGATGGACATCTAGGTTGCTTCCATGTCCTGGCTATTATAAACAGCGCGGCAATGAACATTGGGGTACACGTGTCTCTTTCAATTCTGGTTTCCTTGGTGTGTATGCCCAGCAGTGGGATTGCTGGGTCATAAGGCAGTTCTATTTCCAGTTTTTTAAAGAATCTCCACACTGTTCTCCATAGTGGCTGTACTAGTCTGCATTCCCACCAACAGTGTAAGAGGGTTCCCTTTTCTCCACACCCTCTCCAGCACTTATTGCTTGTAGACTTTTGGATCACAGCCATTCTGACTGGCGTGAAATGGTACCTCATAGTGGTTTTGATTTGCATTTCTCTGATAATGAGTGATGTTGAGTATCTTTGCATGTGTTTGTTAGCCACCTGTATGTCTTCTTTGGAGAAATGTCTATTTAGTTCTTTGGCCCATTTTTTGATTGGGTCATTTATTTTTCTGGAATTGAGCTGTAGGAGTTGCTTGTATATTTTTGAGATTAGTTGTTTGTCAGTTGCTTCATTTGCTATTATTTTCTCCCATTCTGAAGGCTGTCTTTTCACCTTGCTTATAGTTTCCTTTGTTGTGCAGAAGCTTTTAAGTTTAATTAGGTCCCATTTGTTTATTTTTGCTTTTATTTCCAATATTCTGGGAGGTGGGTCATAGAGGATCCTGCTGTGATGTATGTCGGAGTTCTCCTCTAGGAGTTTTATAGTTTCTGGTCTTACATTTAGATCTTTAATCCATTTTGAGTTTATTTTTGTGTATGGTGTTAGAAAGTGTTCTAGTTTCATTGTTTTACAAGTGGTTGACCAGTTTTCCCGGCACCACTTGTTAAAGAGATTGTCTTTAATCCATTGTATATTCTTGCCTCCTTTGTCAAAGATAAGGTGTCCCTAGGTGTGTGGATTTATCTCTGGGGTTTCTATTTTGTTCCATTGATCTATATTTCTGTCTTTGTGCCAGTACCATACTGTCTTGATGACTGTGGCTTTGTAGTAGAGCCGGCAGGCAGGTTCTTTACCACTGGTGCTACCTGGGAAGACTTCCGAAGCCCTGGGAAGCCCTGGGAAAGTATACAGCACTATTTAGTAAAGTTGACTGATACACTCCCTCAGGCATCTGTTCCACTGAAATTTTGCCAGTAAGTTTTTCCCTATGTCTAACCTGAATCCCTCATATATTAAGGTAAAGATCCATTTCCATCTGCAGGCCAAATAAGGAATCACTAGGTTACATCCTTGATTCTAAATTCAAGAAATGTAGCTTGATATCTATTTGGGCTATAAAAATAGAGATGCACTAGGGGCATGAGGCTTCCCAGGTGGCGTTAATGGTAAAGAACCTGCCTGCCAATGCAGGAGAGGTGAGAGATGCTGTTCCCTCCCTGAGTCAGGACGAGCCCCTGGAGGAGGGCATGGCAATCGCTCCAGTATTCTTGCCTGGAGAACCCCATCAACTGAGGAGCCTGGCGGGCTGCAGGCCAGTGGTTTGCAAAGAGCCAGACACAACTGATGTGACTTGGCACACAGGCACAGTATTATTTATGCCTGTCTTTTTTGGAGCTATTAGAGGGTGGTTTCTCAAAAGTGACCATATCCTTCAGGAACCAAAGAGGTAGCAGTGAGAGAGGTGAGAGTTTAGAGACCTGATTAAACTACCGTTAAAATGACTCCATCATGTCCAACTCTTTGCAACCACATGGACTGTAGACCACCAGGCTCCTCTGTCCATGGGATTCTCCAGACAAGAATACTGGAGTGGGTAGCCATTCCTTTCTCCAGGAGATCTTCCCAACCCTGGGATAAAACCCTGGTCTCCTTCATTAGGAGGCAGATTCTTTCCCACTAGTGCCACCTAGACTTCCCTTATTCTCTATCAACTCTTACTTGGCGCTTATCACAGTTTCCAATATTTTCATTATTTGCCTGTTTTCTTTTTTTATTTGTCTCCCCTACTAGAAAGTGTTTTCATATGGCTAGGGACAGTGTTCATCGTGCCTATTATCACTTTATCCTCCAGTTCTCAGCAGACCCTGGCATGTAGCAGTAGCTCAAAAAATATTTATTGAATAAATAAATGAATTCTAATTAAGCATGTCACTAGCCAGGTAAGCGGAAAACAATGAAAAAACAATGAGATCTACAATATAAAAATATAAACTCCAGCATTATGTAATTTTTGTTCAATGGGCACCTAATTATGAAGAACTTTGAATAACGATAATAATAATAAGTCAGTGGGGAGCCACAGAAGAATTTTCAGCTGGAGAAGGACATGATGAAGACAGCATCTTGGTACTGTACATAGAAAACCCTAAAGATAGTATCAGAAAATTGCTAGAACTAATCAGTGAATTTAGCAGATTTATAGGATACAAAATCAATACACAGAAATCACTTGCATTTCTATATACTAACAATGAAAAATCAGAGAAATTTAGGAATCAATCCCATTCACCATTGCAACAGAAAGAATCAAATATCTAGGAATAAACTTACCTAAGGAGACAAAAGAACTGTACACAGAAAATTATAAGACACTAACGAAAGAAATCAAAGATGACATAAACAGATGGAGAGATATTTCATGTTCCTGGATAGGAAGAATCAATACTGTGAAAATGACTATACTACCAAATGCAATCTACAGATTCAATACAATCCCTATTAAATTACCAATGATATTTTTCACAGAACTAGAACAAAAAATTTCACAATTAATATGTAAACACAAAAGACCCCAAATAGCCAAAGCAGTCTTGAGAAAGAAGAATGGAGCTGGAGGAATCAACCTTCCTGACTTCAGATTATACCACAAACCTACAGTCATCAAGACAGTATGGTACTGGCACAAAAACATAAATACAGACCAATGAAACAAGATAGAAAGCCCAGAAATAAACCCATGGACCCATGGGTACCTTATTTTTGACAAAGGAGGCAAGAATACACAATGGGGCAAAGACAGCCTCTTCAATAAATTGGGCTGGGGAAAATGGGACAGCCACATGTAAAAGAATGAAATTAGAACACTTCCTAACACCATACACAAAGATAAACTCAAAATGGATTAAAGACCTAAATGTAAGACCAGAAACTATAAAACTCTTAGAAGAAAAAACATAGGCAGAACACTCGATGACATAAATCAAAGCAAGATTCTCTATGATCCACGTCAGGAACCATAAGCAAGGTGAAAAGACAACCCTCAGAATGGGACAAAATAATAGCAAGGGCAACAACTGATGAAGGATTAACTTCCAAAATATACAAGCAGCTCATACAACTCAATACCAGAAAAACAAACAACCCAATCAAAAAGTGGGAAAAAGACCTAAACAGACATTTCTCCAAAGAGGACATACAGATGGCTAACAAACACATGAAAAGATGCTCAACATGGCTCATTATTAGAGAAATGCAAATCAAAACTACAAAGAGCTATCACCTCACACCAGTCAGAATGGCCATCACCAAAAAGTCTACAAACAATAAATGCTGGAGAGGGTGTGGAGAAAAGGGAATGCTCTTGCACTGTTGGTGGAAGTGTAAATTGATACAGCCACTATGGAAGATTCTGTTAAAAACTAGGAATAAAGCCACCATTTGATCCAGCAATCCCACCCTTAGGCATATACCCTGAGGAACCCAAAATAGAAAAGGACACATGTATCCCATTGTTCATTGCAGCACTATTTACAACAGCTAGACATGGAAGCAACCTAGATGTCCATCGACAGATGAATGGATAAAGAAGTTGTGGTACGTATACACAATGGAATATTACTCAGCCATTAAAAGAAATGCCTTTGAGTCAGTTCTAATGAGGTGGATGAACCTAGAACCTATTATATAGAGTGAAGTAAGTCAGAAAGAGAAAGATAAATATCATATTCTAACGCATATATATGGAATCTAGAAAAATAGTACTGAAGAATTTACTTCCAGGGCAGCAATGGAGAAACAGACATAGAGAACAGACATAGGGACATGGGGAGAGGAGAAGAGAGGGTGAGATGCATGGAAAGAATGACATGGAAACTTACATTACCATATGTAAAATAGATAGCCAACGGGAATTTGCTGTATGGCTAAGGAAACTCAAACAGGGGCTCTGTATCAACCTAGCCGGGTGGGATGGGGAGGGAGATGGGAGGGAAGTTCAAAGGAGAGGGGATATATGTATACCTATGGCTGATTCATGTTGAGGTCTGACAGAAAACAACAAAATTCTATAAAGCAATTATCCTTCAATTAAAAAAAAAGGCATCTTGGGATAATGTATCTAATTGCTGTGTTTGGGGGTGGTTTCACAGAAAGATCAGGTAGGAGGAAATTTCAGAGTGAGATAATAACAGCCTGCAATGTGGGGTGGTGGTGGAAGTTAAAAGGCATGGGATTGGGATGAAGATTCAGTGAGCTTCTCACCAGATAGGAAAGGGGGTCAGCACATGGGGAGTGTCTGTATAGTTGAAAGCAGAAGCACACTTAGGAATATGGAAGTTTGGAGAAGAGGCCAGCTGTGTGTGAGTGAGATGATAGGTTAATTTAGACACACGGAATTTTAGACAGTGGTGGTTATCAAGTGAAAACACCCAGTCCCCAGTTAGAAATTCAGGACTGGATCTTGAGAGAGAGAGATCAGAGCTGGAAACCTGCACACAGGCATTAGACTCATGGAAGTGATGGGGTAGGAAGAGAAAAGCCAAAGACTAAAGCCAGCCTTGAAGACTGACTAGTTACAAGTAGCAGGAGGCTGGGGAGTGGCTGATGAAAGGACCAGAGCAAGCAGAATCAGCAAAGGGTCTCAGAGGCCAAAGGAAGGGGGTGGACAGTATTTTGAGGTCCAGCCCTGTCTCTTGCCCATTGGCTGTCAGACTTTGTGAGGCCTCTGTTAGGAGCAGAGGGAAACATCCTTCAACCTGACTTCCTTGCCTCTAACCACCTGGGTGGCTAGGGGCCCCAAGGTTCTATGAGCCTTTGAAGAAGCTTCTAGGGAAAGGAAAATGGAGAAATATGATCAATAACAAGTCTTGTGTTTTTTTTCCACTTCATATGCAGGAAGAAATCCAGGGCTGTAGCTAGTGCTATGATGGGTGTATTCTGCGTGTTCAAAAGGTCATCTGGCATGGAGACAGGCTAAATTATTGCTGGAGTGTATGAATCTGAGGAGGTTCTCCATTAACATTTATTAGGAATTGTCATCGCTTCAACCCGAATGGGCCCCAGATGTGGAAACCCCGGCTGTCCCAGACTTCTCTTCCGGGCTGCAATCTCGCCTCTGATTTATTGTTATGAAACATGACCAGATTTTGTAGAGGGGAAAATTGAAGAAAGCGACACACACATGGGGAGCTGTTGGGCGGAGGCCGCCAAGAGAAACAAGCCTTTTTATTCTATCTGGTGACAGTGGGAGCACAGGGAGACACAAACCATTGTGCCTCTTTCCTAAATCAAAAACACACAGGCCTGAACCTCTGGGCATCTGTTCACAGGGCAAATGTCTTCACCCTGAGGCTGAGCAAGGGTCAGTTGAAGGTAATAAGAAAGGCTAAAGATAGTCTGTGCTTAGAATTCTAGAAGCCACGGCAGGGACCCTCTTCCTCAAAATATATTACCTTCCAGGGCGGACTACTTCTTGGGAGTAAGTCACACCCTCTGGATATTAGGTCATTTTTCTTATCAGCAATATTTACTCTTCCACTGTGTGATGATTGTGAAAGACCCCAAGAAGTCAAAGTTAGAGCCCCGCCTTCAGATCACTTATAATTGTTTCATTTATTCACTCATTCAACGTAATTTGATTAAGCACATATGATGTATCAGGCACTGTCACATGTGTTGAGGAAATATTAGTAAAGCAGAGAGATAACGTCCAGGCTGTCAGGGCACCGACATATATGTGAGGGAACAAAGTCAGAAGCTATGAAAATGGTAGCTAATAGACAAAGAAGTGTGTGAAAAGGAAGGCAGCAGAAAGAAAGGATACTGTATTAGGAATTAGGAAACCTGAATCCCAGTCCTGGCCCCACTCCCTGAGAGTCTTGTGCCCTTAACATAGGTTATTTAATTTCTTGAAACCCCAGCTTCTTGATTATAAAACGGTGATAAATCTGTCTCGCCTTATCTCATAGATTTCTTGTAAAAATTAAATGATGTGTTTGAGAGCTTCCCTGGTGGCTTGGTGGTGAAGAATCCGCCTGCCAATGCCGAAGATGCGGGTTCAATCCCTGGGTTGGGAAGATCCCCTGGAGAAGGGAATGGCAACCCCCAGTATTCTTGCCCAGGAAATCCCATGGACAGAGGAGCCTGGTGGGCTACAGTCCATGGGGTTGCAAAAGAATCAGACATGACTTCACAAAACAATAACAAATGGATTTGAAGAGTCCCTTGTAAACTGCAAGTTCCACTATGGTGTCAGGAGCTTTTGTGATAAGTGCCAAATAAATGAAAAGGCAAGTGTTATAGGACAGTATGTTCCTGAGCCAGAAATCTAGGGACTCTTTTGCTTTCTCTTGAAAGAAGGAACAAGAAAGATTATCCCCAGGTACAGGACGTGTGTCCCTGTGCTGTCTTGTCACTCGGTTGTGTCCAACTCTTTGCAACCCCATGGATGGTAGCCTTCCAGGTTCCTCTGTCCATGGGGATTCTCCAGGCAAGAACACTGGAGTGGATTGCCATGCCCTCCTCCAGGGAATCTTCCCAACCCAGGGAACAAACACAGGTCTCCTGCATTGCAGGTGGATTCTTTATCTTCTGAGCCACCAGAGAAGCCCAAGAATACCGGAGTGGGTAGCCTATCCCTTCTCCAGGGGAACTTCTGGACCCAGGAATCAAAACTGGGGTCTCCTGCATTGCAGATGGATTCTTTACCAGCTGAGCTACCTGGGAAGCCCCATGTGTGCCTGCTGCTGCTGCTGCTAAGTCGCTTCAGTCGTGTCCGACTCTGTGGCACCCCATAGACGGCAGCCCACCAGGCTCCCCCGTCCCTGGGATTCTCCAGGCAAGAACACTGGAGTGCTAGGGGAGTCTTTTAATCACGGGATCTGGATATCTTTCTGATCTTACTAACAGACCATTCCTGGGAAATTCTCACTTCACTGTGCCTTTTCCTAGAAATGATTCTATGCAGGAGTTGTGGCAGATGAACACAGGTAATGAGGAAAGTCTTGAAGGCACTGGATCCGATTACCTTTGTTGCTGCATTGTCCCTCTTGAAGATTATCTAGGTTCCGAGGAGAAGGAATTATGTTCATCCATTTCCTTTATCTACTTCCCAGCTTTACATCCCTTGGCCACCCCCAATGTACTTAGAGCATATGTACAAGTTAGCACCCACACACTTGCATCGTATCTGGGATTAATGGGGATATCCCTAGGGCCCGACTTTCTTATACCAAGAACCAAAGCCGCAGCTGCTTCCTCCTGTTTTGGAATGTGGCTAACCTTGTGGTATCCTTCCTAAGCCTCACAAGCCCATACATCCTTGACATATAAAGGATAAACTTTATATAAATGAAAGCTTAACCTGCTCCCTAGCACTCATCACTCGCTGAGTGGAGATTCCCATTAATCCAAAAATGGGAGCATCTCTGGCTTGTGCATGTCCAGGAATGGGAGTACCGCCCAAGAGTTTTCTCCTGGTGGCCATACTTCCCACACACAAACACAAGCACATTTGTTTATTCAATATTTAGGGTTTATGAATAGTTTCTAGACCTGTGCCTTCAAAAGGGCTTGCATTATGTGCCAGGCATGGAGAGGGGCCTAAATCATAGCCAAGGTCCATCAGTAAGGACACTCTGGCAGCACCAAGGATACAGTGGCCCTTGGGTTGTTATTCTACCTGGGGGTAAATTCTAGTGAGGAGGTGGGGGCACTTTCCACTTATCCCATTGCAGAGTTTGGCTGAAAATGTTATCCTTTTAGGAGGTCACTGGCTTTCTCAAGCCACTTTGACTGTGGGGGTAAGAACAAGGAGAGGAGGAAATAGAGTAAGTTGTAGGGAATTGGAAATATTCTCTGAGGGTTTCCTCCAGTGGAGAGGCCTGCCTTCCGCGAAGCCTCTGCAAATCCACCTCTTTCCAGCTTGGTACTGGGAGGTAGGGCAAACAGAGATCAGAATCCAGGGAGACAACTGAGATTATTGAGTTGCATCAGAGATTATCTGGAGAGAAGGAAAAGAAGAGGTGGTAAGAAGTGGGAAGGGAATGACTAAGGGGGTTTTTACAGCTCTGATTTTTCCTTAGACAAGCTCACTGGGGCTTTAGATGGTGGGATGAGTGTGGCCTAAGAGCCTGTTATCCAAAAGATGGTTCACAAGCCTCAATATCAGCCTCACCTGGATCTTAGGCCACGACCAAAACCTATTGAATCAGAAATCACCTTGTAATCCCTAAACTGTTAGTTTGCCCACTGAAGTTTCAAAAGCCTAGGATCCTAGGATGGGAATGACTACTTACAATGACCCACTGAAGTCTGTGCTGGATGAGCTTTCCTTCCCTTTCCTCCCCTGTTCTCGACGCTAGTGCTGGGAAGTGACCCCTAAGAATTGCTTCAGCAGGCTCCCTTGCCTTCTGATTTCTGGTTGGGTTCAGCCAGTGTTCAAGAAACACTGAAGTTTTTGAAGGGGAAAGTCAAAGTTGCTTAGTCATGTCCGACTCTTTGAGACCCCATGGACTATATAGTCCATGGAATTCTCCAGGCCAGAATACTGGATTGGGTAGCTGTTCCCTTCTCCAGGGGATCTTCCCAACCCAGGGATAGAACCCAGGTCTCCTGCATTGCAGGTGGATTCTTTACCAGCTGAGCCACCAGGGAAGCCCAAGAATACTGGAGCGGGTATCTTATTTTTTCTCCAGGGGATCTTCCCGACACAGGAATCAAACCGGGGTCTCCTGCATTGCAGGTGAATTCTTCACCAGTTGAGCTACCAGGAAAGCCCTTTTAAAGGGGAAGGAGGACACATTTACATCATGCAGTGAGTCCCCAGAGAAGACTGAAGATAGAGAGAGTGGGAGATGGGGGTCCTTGTTCCCCCAGGTCCCTGCCAACTGGGCCTCAGGTTGGCAGTGACTGCGTTCCTCAACTGAAGGCCACAGCTTCTGTGGGGCACCCTCTCTACAGCTGTCTTCAGATTCTGGGGAATGGGTTCCCCACTCTGGCTTCCTTCACCACCCTGTACCTTTCTCTGAACCTTGCCTATATCTTCAGAGATACGCCTTCATTAAACTCTTGGTAAATAGGCCCTGTCCGAATGTGCCATACCTTTCCCAGGGGGATCCTGATCAATACAGGACCCTGGAGAACAGACTCAGGAGGAGTTCTTGCTCATGATTAGGGAAGGGGACTAGATGCTATGCTATGCTATGCTAAGTCACTTCAGTCGTGTCCGACTCTGTGTGACCCCATGGACGGCAGCCCACCAGGCTCCCCCGTCCCTGGGATTCTCCAGGCAAGAACACTGGAGTGGGTTGCCATTTCCTTCTCCAATGCAGGAAAGTGAAAAGTGAAAGTGAAGTCACTCAGTCGTGTCCGACCCTCAGCGACCCCATGGACTGCAGCCCACCAGGCTCCTCCATCCATGGGATTTTCCAGGCAAGAGTACTGGAGTGGGTGCCATTGCCTTCTGAGCACCTCCAATTTGAGGATCTTTGAGACTGAAGGAGCCATTTTCAATCCTACATACTATTTGTTGTGTGATTCTTAAAATAATTTTTAAAGTTTTTGTTGAATTTGTTACAATATTGCTTCTGTTTTCCACTTTGGTTTTTTGGCTGTGGGGCATGTGGCATCTTAGCTCCCCAACCAGGGACTGAACCCGCACCCCCTGCATTGGAAGGCAAAACCCTAACCACTGGAAAGGGAAGTGGGAGTCCCTGTTGTGTGATTCTTGTTTCTGGAAAAGAAAGATATATCACAGGAGCACTTGGCACTTTCTCCAACATGCCTTGGCTTCTGTGCGACAGTCTGTCTGTTTTTGTGTTCTCGTGTGAGCCATAGAAGCGTAGACTGGGGCTGCTTTGTGAACACTGATTTTTTCATTTTCAAGAATTTTATGAAACAGTTGT
Organism: Bos taurus; assembly: GCF_002263795.3. Taxonomy (NCBI): domain Eukaryota; kingdom Metazoa; phylum Chordata; class Mammalia; order Artiodactyla; family Bovidae; genus Bos; species Bos taurus. The sequence continues at coordinate 38,021,986 of NC_037346.1, read as the reverse complement.
TTAAAAAAACTAAAATACAGCTGAATTAAATAAACTATATTTTTAAACATAAATAGTAAAAACTCATCCCTTCATAATTATCTTGCTAAATTTTACTATAACCTAACGTTTTGGAGTTATTTGTGTCTATCGCAGCTATGTGGTAGAAATACTGCGTGATGATGTGCTACTACACATCTCTTCCCAGTTCTGTGCTCAATGATGTCATAATGATAGTTTGAAAGAAGGCATGGTGGGAGTATTTACACTGAGGAAATTGGCAAGTGCTACAGATCAGGACAAGACTTTTTGTTTCTGGAAAGCTGTTTATTAAACATTTTCTAGCCCATCACAGGGGTTCATCCCTATCTTTGAAGGAGGCTAGAGAGATGAGTGGGAAGAAGGGAATCCTTTGATATGGTCATGGTATTTGGTCTTGGGTATTTTTAGGAGGGGTCCATACGCTGTGTTTCTGCAGAGAGAGAGCGAAGTGGAACAGACTTGGCAATTGACAAGAAAGGATAAACAGAGAGGGAAATGTCCTCTTGCACTCCTGCGGGCAGGGTGGATTAAGCAGGCTTTTTAGCATGTGAGATGTGGTATTAATAATAGCTTACTTTCACAATGGGGTTGTTTGTTTAAAAGCTCTCAGAGTACTTTACATCTATTACCTCTTTCATCTTTCAAGTATTTGAGTGAGCAAGGGAGAAGCAATAAAGACATTTCTTCTTAAAGATGGAACTTAACCAGGGAGGTTAAGCAACATTTTTAACCTCAGAAAAGTGAGGCCCTGGGGCAACAAGGTCCAAAACCCAGAACTGGACACTGATCAAAATCCCTGCATTTTCTAAGCAGAGTTTCTCTCCTATGAGAAATTCTGTCAATGAAATGATTTACAGTATAATTACATTTTCTATTATACATTATATTCCATTATACATATAGAGCGATTTCCAGAAGTTTATCCCACCACTTTTTCTAGGAACCTCAGAACCCAACCTCAGAACCCTTTTTCTATGAACCCTGTGGCAAGAATTACAATTGTAATCACTTTACATTGAGAGAAACTGAGGCCTGGCGAGTTGCCCAGGGTCTCGACTTGTAAGTAGCTGAGTCAGGATTTGAACCTGGCATTGTATACTACACAACACCATGCTTGGTATGAGTTTTCCTTTCTCAGAACAGACATGTTCTAGTCTACCTTCTGGTAAGTTCAGTCAGTCGTGTCTGACTCTTTGTGACCCCACGGACTGCAGTACGCCAGGCTTCCCTGTCCATCACTAACTCCCGGAGCTTGCTCAAACTTGTGTCCATCGAGTAGGTGATGCCATCCAACCATCTCATCCTCTATCGTTCCCTTCTCCTCCTGCCTTCAGTCTTTCCAGCATCAGGGTCTTTTCCAATGAGTCAGTTCTTCACATCAGGTGGCCAAAGTACTGGAGCTTCAGCTTCAGCATCAGTCCTTCCAATGAATATTCAGGACTGATTTCCTTTAGGAACTCTCTGCCTTTAAGAGGAAACTTCTAATTCTGCTCTGCCATTCAGTTAAACTGTCTAGACTGAGAGCCTGTAGTGGATAGACTCCTGAGCTAGATACCAGGTCCTGGATGAGAAGTTAGGAGATTTCGGTTGGAGCTCTGATTCCTTCCCTGACTTGCTGTATAGCCTTGGGCAAGAAGAAAACTTAAGAGGCAGGAGGGTACCGTGTTGTGGATGATGCTATGTTCCAGGCAACTTTACATCATTCTTTCATGTAGTCTTCACTGCCACTCTGTGAGAATCATTATTTTAATTTTAAAGATGTGGAAACTGAGTCTTAGAGAGTTTAAGAAACTTGTTCAAGGTCATCTAGGTGGTAAGTGATAGGGCATTTGAACCTGTGTCTCCAACTCTAAGCACCACCTTCGCTTCCCATACCACCTTGCCCCTCTAGGTCCTGTTTTCTGAGACAAATCCAGGCCCCTGACCTCTCTGGATCCCAGATCACACTTCATCACCTGCTAGGTTGTGTCCCTAATCTGGCAGGAGGCACAGAGCTGGGAAACTTTCTTGCCATCATCAATCTTCTCCCCAGTTCAAAGGTCAAAAGTTAGGGATTTTGATTACCCCAGCCCTCCACCTCCGGGATGACACCACATTTTACTTGGGGTCAGCAGCCACACCTCTCCACTTCTGCAACATTCTTCAGAATGTGGGCTCCCCACCCACAACTCATACCTACCCTGGGGCCAGAGTGCTCATTAAGGGGCAGGCGGGGCAGAGGCGAATCTCACAGATATCCATCAGGGTGCTGAGCTGACAGGTGCAGGCACTAGCCTCCAGCCAGAGGAGAACCTGCCTTATCCAAGAGGACTTTGTCTGGAAAAGGAAGGAAGGGTGGAAAAAGAGAGAGACACAGAGAGAGAGAGAGATCAGATCACCCTAATTATACGGTTCTAAATCACCGAGAACCTTGGCTCAAACACCCAAGTGGTGGAGGATAGATTTTTCACCTTGACTCCTGATAATTTTCATTGATTTATGTGGCCTGAAAGCCTTTATTTGCTACTTAGAGGCAGCGTGCTTCTGCTTGGGAGGCCTGGGACTCCCCTTGATGCTCTCACCGTGGAGAGGTAGGAGGTAGAGCTGGCTTTCCGGGCAAGGGCTGAGTTTCCTGCTTGGTTTCAGTTGCTGCCTGAGAGCCATGGGGCTTAATGGGAGCCGCTGGCCTGCTACAGCCACCTCCCTACTCCCATCCCCTGAGCCTGCCTGCTTCTGGTCACAGCTCCTTGAGTTTAACACTCCTGGCAGCTTAGCATTCTGGTTTTTATGTGCTAGGCCATAATATTTGGTGAGCTGTGAGATGAGGTGGGAGCATTTGCAACCGGCACTTCCCTTCCAGCCCTGACCTGTGATGTGGGCCAACTGTGTGACAAAGCGAGGCCAGCCCTCCCCACCACTGTGACTCCCACCGGTGGCTATTTGGCCCCAGGTCCTTCCTTCGTTTTCTCCTCTTCCCCATGATCCTATGGCGGCTAGACTCCCATAGCTCCTGGCTCTTGAAAGACGGTATTCTGTCCACACATTCTAAATCATGAGCTCAGTTTAAACGTTTCAAAGAGCAATTCTGAGTCTGCCCAGGACCACATTCTAAAAGGGGAGGGGTGCGTGTCAGGAGGAAGGCTTTCTAAATGTCACAGGCTATGTAAAAATCTTGACTGATGATGACAAACCGATGAGGAAGCCAGTGAGTCAGCCAGCAAAGGTCAAGTTTTCTTGGGGATTCGAAGCGTAAGAGAGCAGTGGGCAGACTGAAAATTCCACTTCCTCTATCAGAGGCCCTGGATGAGTCATTTGGGCACCTCTGGTCCATTTCTCTTGGTTCTTTCAGATTCCTGGGGGTCCCTCAGGCATCTTCCATCTACAGTTCTCTTATTTTCTGCTCTGTGTTTCCCCACCATGGCCTTCTACTTGCAGCTACTTTTCAGGAATAGAGTAGGTTTTGTTGTGACAGCATGGTACAAGAAAATGTACTTGTTATTGTTAGGGAGTATATAGAGCTGATTATTCTTAGCGGGTATATAGATCAGGAGTTCTTTAATAAAGTTATTACCAGAAGATGACGCCCACCTAGATGCAGACCCAGCCTTCAGAAACAACAGGAACAGTGGAACCTCCTCAAGTGTCTTCTTTGGCACTTTGACCCAGGCATAATAGGATGGATCAGGAAATTTCTGGATTCCTGGGGGAGAAGCAATGCAAATATATAATTAGTATGAGATATTTAACTCATAATAAAGATGTCTCATGTTAGAAGTTTAACAAGATTAACAAGATAGTTTACTTTTCTCTCTCAGAACAGTCTAAGTTCCAAGTTGGCAAGAAGCTCTCCTTCATGCTGTCATTCAAGGACCCAGGTTCCTTCATTCTTGCTTTTCCACCATCCCCACCATCTTGCTTTTCCATTGTGGTCTTTGTCTGCTTGATCCAAACGGCTTTGAGGGTACATGCATGTCCTGGGTCCCGGGAAGAACAAAAAGTATAAAAGAGGCATACGCATTTGTTAAGGTCCCAGCCTGTAAGTGGTCCACATCTTCCTCCTTTCCCTTACCGAGAACTTAGTCACTTATGTACGTATATGTGTGTGTGTGTGTATATATATACACTCATCTGTAATGACAGCCTGGCTGCTCAGACGGTAAAGCGTCTGCCTGCAATGCGGGAGACCAAGGTTCCATCCCTGGGTTGGAAAGATCCCCTGGAGAAGGAAATGGCACCCCACTCCAGTATTCTTGCCTGGAAAATCCCATGGATGGAGCCTGGTAGGCTACAGTCCATGGGGTCGCAAAGAGTCAGACACAACTAAGCGACTTCACTTCTTCACACTCATCTATGTATACATATATATATATACAGCCATGTGTCCAACCATTCAATTATTCTGAAAAAAGAAAGAATGGATTTTTATAGTGTTACCACATCAACCTATATATGACACAAACACCACCAAATAGAGAGTCTTCATTTATTGTAAGGATGGAGATTTCGTTAAAGCTGGAACCCAGAAAAGTGTGATTCATAGAAGACATAATGTCTCAGGGGTTTGAAAAGCAACTATTTGATTTGTTTTTCTAGACATGAGACCTGGGGGCAGTCAGCAGGAAGCAAGAGTGACCAATACCTAGTATATCACTTATATTTGAACAATGCTTTATATTTGAATAATGATTTCTGTCTTATGAGGACCTTTCCCACACATTATCTGATTGAATGTGAAAGCATTCCTGATTCAGGAAAGCAAGATTCAGAAAGGTGAAGTGTCTCGCTTGATGTCCTGTGGGGGATCAGGGCTTTACTTTTTTTTACTGGGCTACTTTTTCAGTCTTCATGTGATTTAGGTGCCATTATTAAGATATCAAAAGTCAGCTGAATAATAATAGTACTGGCTCTTACTTGTCGACCATAAATCTTATCTACTTGTCATGATGACCCAGGAAGGGAGACATAATTATCTTACAGAGAAGGAAACTGAAGAGGTTAGGTAACTTTTCCCAAACACACAGCTCATCAGTGATTGAGCCAGGACGCGAACCCAGGTTGATCTATGTCCTTTCTCTCTGTTCTGGCTTGAAAGATGAAAGGTATTTGCTGCTTGGGCCTTAGGAAAGGACACACCAGCAAAGCTTGGTAACCACAAGCCTGAATTAGACCAAATTATTTAAGCTTATCCCCAACTCCTGACCTCCCATTGGATATCTTAGAAATTGAACCTATAGTCAGGTCTTCACTTGCCATGACCTCCAGATGCTCTTGTCCATTGGACTCAAAATGTTTCTGGTGTCAGAACTGGAAGAAAACAAAGTTCCTCTGATCCAACATGTCCTTTTTATAGATGGCGAAACTGAAACCCAGAAGGAAAACAAATAGCTTGCCAGTGGTGTCAGGATTAATTCTTTGGCAAAACCAACACATTCACTTGATTCTTGAGGCTCCGGGCCCCTGATGACCTCCTGGACTAAGCACTGGCCTTGGCTACCACCTGCCAGAGCTTTCTTCAAGCGAGGAAGCAGAGGCGCAGAACTCACCGGGCTCTGTGCAGCCGCAGCTGGAGCTGTCCCTTCTCCCTCCTCCATCCCCACCCGGCTGGGCGGGCTTGCAGTTTTTCTGAGGCAGGGCCAGCCTGTCCTGAGCTGCAAGATGTATTAATCAATTTGATGAGGATGTTAAAGCTTTCTCTTTGCAACTAATTATGGCCTGATTTATAGGCCTGGCCTTGGTTTGATAGAGCTCTCCTCCTGACAGGGATGAATGTGGTACTGGCATAGACCCCTTCATCTCTTCCATTTCTCTCTCTTCCTCCCTCCCCCTCCCTCCCACGTCCCCGGCCTCCTGCCTCTGCTCTTGGTTCCCACAGGAACAACCTAATGACACGTTGACAAGCCGGGGAAGCATAGCTCCCTCTCTGGTGCATCCACCTAGTGTATTCTCTGACATGGGCAGATGGAGGCCCTGGCAGGCCCCAGCCACCACTCAGGTGCTGAGCTTGAAGAAGCCCTACACCCCTTCCTTCTGGAAACAGAGAATATTAAAACTATTTGGGGTTGACACAGCATCTTCCTTCCCAAACACTTGAAGAGCTTGTTATAGTGAACTTCATCCCCAGTTGAACTGGGTTGAATGGAGGGTTTCAGATAGGTTTATTCTGGCTATTTTACAGATGGGAAAACTAAGGCAGGGAGGTGAACTTGCCTGTGATTGCATACACAGTAGAAGAGTGAAGATGAGAATGGATTAGTGTCCTGACTTCTAGCTCCAAGATCTTCCCCCTGGTGTACTGTTCCTAGGAACCCCTGCCTCCAGGTTGGCTTCCTTGTGTCCACAGCAGTTTGACAGAAGAGGAAAGCTTGTGTATACATTGGTTTCCTAATCTTAGGCATGAGGGGTTTTGTGACTGAGGTATGCAAATAAAATATGAGATAAGATCTAAATATTGGCACAGCACACATACACCTGTACACACTTACACATGGGCTGATTTCCAGTAATCTTTATGTCACACAAAAAAATAAGGAACAAGCCCAAATACTCCCCTTCCTTAGATTTGAAGGCCACACTTGAAGGCGCTGCTCATCAGTCCCCTCTCCCCAGAAGAGAAATTATTAAAGGAGATGAAATTCAGACTTGGTTGACTAGCTAGCTATCTCAGAGGACACTGGTGAAGGAGGGTGGGTTTAAAATATGTTTTGTATAATATATAATAAGATTGGGGGGAAATCTTAATAGTGATGCTATTTAGTGGCAATATTTTTTTTCCCCAATATTCTTTTAAATTAAGAAAAGTTTGTGTTTTTGGCCACACCACACAGCTTGTAAGATCTCAGCTCCTGGACCAGGGACTGAACCCGGGCCATAGCAGTGAAAGCCCAGAATCCTAACCACTAGGCAACCAGGGAACTCCCAAGAAAATTTTAAACCTGCTATCCTGCTTGATCTTTCAGTTCAGTTCAGTTCAGTCGCTCAGTCGTGTCCGACTCTTTGCGACTCCATGAATCGCAGCATGCCAGGCCTCCCTGTCCATCACCAACTCCAGGAGTTCACTCAGACTCATGTCCATCAAGTCAGTGATGCCATCCCGCCATCTCATCCGCTGTCGTCCCCTTCTCCTCCTGCCCCCAATCCCTCCCAGCATCAGAGTCTTTTCCAATGAGTCAACATTTCGCATGAGGCTTGATCTTTAAATTATGTTAAAGGTTGATGAGATAGGCCATATTATCCTCACCTGAAAAGTAAGCACAGAGATGTTAAAGATTTTGCCCAAGACCACTCAGCAAGGTAGCAGGAGAGCCTAGCCAGAGGGCTTGATTCATCACCTAGTTTCTACTCTTTTATCCTGTTTGTGAGCTCCACCACTGTTATCTTCCATTTCCTCCCATTTAATGCCAATATCCAAGAATCCTCTACATTTCTCTTTAGAGAAAAACATCAGGAGTGTGTTCAGGGTTTGAGAAGCAGAAACAGAGCCAGTGGTGGGTGTGTAATTAGGAGCATTAACCCAAATGACCAAGTTAACCCAATGGACCAATAACAAACATTTCTAAAAGCTCCAACCTGGAGACTTCCCTTGTGGACCAGTGGTTTAGAATCCACCTTGCAATTCAGGGAATGCAGGTTCCGTCCCTGGTTGGGGAACTAAGACCCCACATGCTGTGGAGGAACTAGGCCCACGCGCTGCATCTCCTGAGCTCACGTGCTCCAGAGCTCCCATCACAACTGGAGTCCCTAGGATGCACAGAAAGACCCTGCAGGACTCAACCAAGTTCCTGAGGGTCATGACTAAGATCCAAAGCAGCCTAAATGATAAATAAAGTAAAGCTCCTGCTTGAATTGGGGGAGGGGATAGGTGGAGAGAAGGTAACCAAGAAGACAGGAGCAGGTGAAAGCCCTGGAAGATGGGGCTTGGTGTTGGGTTGAAGAGCTGAAGAGCTGAAGAGCCCATGGTGCAAAATGAGAGGAACCAGTTCAGAGCCTTAGGAAGAACTCAGGACAGTCCTGATTTGCCTACATCTTTCTTTCTGGAAGGTCAGTGCTCCCTTCTGGGGCACAAACTTTCCCAGGATTACTTTTTCATGTGGAACCTGGAGCCTTACATCCACAAGCCCATGAGCATCATTACAGAGGCTTGTGACAAAGCAGAGTTTGCTCACGTGGGCATTAAATAAGAAAGCAGTGAACAGCGAAGGATGAGGGGAAACCCAGGCCAAAAAGATTGAAACTGAGGAGGAGCTGGCTGGGAGGAGCAGGGTTGGTGAGTCCTGGTGAGTTGTGCTGAGTCTGCACACCTAAAATGTAGGGCAAACCAGACATCTAGAGATCAAATGTAAAGGAAAGAGCCCTGGGCTCAGGCCAGAAGGCCTGTATTTGCATCTCATCTTTGATGCAGACTTTAGACAAGTCACTTCTCAGAGTCTCTCCTTCTGGAAAGTAACAGGGTTGGACTAGAACTTAAAGTCACTTTTGACTTTGACCCTCCAGAATTCCTGACTTCCCAGTCAAAACCACCCTGTGCCATGGAAACAGTCTCAATGTCCATTAACAGATGAATGGATACAGAAGATGTGGCACATGTATACAACAGAATATTACTCAGCCACAAAAAGAATGAAATAATGCCATTTGCAGCAACATGGATAGGCCTAGAGATTAGGATACTGAGTGAAGTAAGTCAGAAACAGAAACACAAATACTGTATGATATCACTTATAAGTGGAATTTAAAATATTGCATGAACTTATCTATGAAACAGATACATAGACATAGGGAACAGACTTGTGGTTGCCAAGGGAGAAAGCTGGTAGAGGAGGGATGGCTTGGGATTAGCAGGTGCAAACTATTACGTATAGAACGAGTAGCCAACAAGGTCCTACTATATAGCATATGGAACTCTTCAATATCCTGTGATAAACCATAGTAGGAAAGAACATCGGAGAAGGCGATGGCACCCCACTCCAGTACTCTTGCCTGGAAAATCCCATGGATGGAGGAGCCTGGTAGGCTGCAGTCCATGGGGTCACTAAGAGTCAGACACGACTGAGCAACTTCCCTTTCACTTTTCACTTTCATGCATTGGAGAAGGAAATGGCACCCCACTCCAGTGTTCTTGCCTGGAGAATCCCAGGGACAGGGGAGCCTGGTGGCTGCTGTCTGTGGGATCACACAGAGTTGGACACGACTGAAGTGACTTAGCAGCAGCAGCAGCAGCAGGAAAGAACATAATAAGTGTATGTATATGTATAACTGAATCACTTTGCTATACAGCAGAAATTAACACAACATTGTGAAATTAACTATGCATCAATAAAAACAAACAAAAAACACCCTGTGCACATCTTTTTCTAATTCTGTCTTCCCTCTGAGCTCCCCACTGAGCACTTATTGGATTTGTTTTTTGGTGGGTAGAAGTCCCTGGTTTCTCCCACTAGACACAAGCCTCTGAAAGACAAGGACCATCTGGATCTCCTAGCTCTCGAAGCCTCCAGTAGAGAGCTTTGCTTGCCTAAGAGGCTCCGTGAGGTCCTCAGACACCAACGCCTCTCCTGTCACGTGCCTCTCTGTGTTCCTGAAGCTGGCCCTGCCCTGGGCCCAAGCCTCAGGGCTGCCTGGCCAGGAGCAGAGGATTCTGGGAGCCCTCCACGACTGCACATTAATCCCGCTGGCGCTGGAGGCTCCTCCACCCTGAGGAGCTGACGTTTCTTGATGAGGAGCCTGGCTGCCCCGAGTAGATGAAAAGCTGCCTTCACAGTGGAGTGAATTCCCTCAGACCCAAAGCAGCTGTTCCTCGATGTCTCCAAAAACAAAAATCCTTATGAATAAATATTAGGGGAGAAATGACGTTTCCCGAGAACAAAAGCAAAGTTGAGGAAGTTATTGAAAGAAGATGGGATCTTTCATCTCATGAAATATGTCACTTGTATGTCGCCCCAGACTCCCCTTGCCAGACCCCCTCCCATTCCACTGACCCGAAGCCACATCCTGCTTCCCTCACATGGAAACAGGCAGCACCTAGGAGATCATCTGCTCAGACTTTCCTTCAGAGGAAAAGAGAAACCACAAACAGCTGCCCCACCGGCCCTCCTGCCAAATTCCAGCTCAAACTGGGGATCTCGATGACCTCATCAGCATCTGAGCTGGAACTCACTTCTCCAGAGACAGAGGGGCTGCCAGCATCGCTCCAGAGTCCCTGGAAGGAGAGGAGGATACCTGGTGGGCTAGCACCTGGGCTACACATGCAGAGGTGTGCTGAGATCTGCACCCGAGGGCTGAGTCATAGACCAGGCCCTGCCTTGCCAGTTGGCATCTGGACTGGGTCCCTCCCCCGCCTCCCTCCTACCCCTTCAAAAGCCCTTTGCTCCTGCAATCAAAAGAAGTCCAAATTAGAGCCTCATGCCCTCTCATCTGGAGCCCAGTGGAAATGCAAATACTCCTGGGAGAAATTGTACCTCTGTGAGAATGAACGTATCAGAGCCTGTCCAGACTAGTTTTGCCGAAACAGAAGGTCTGACAGAACATGGGGACCCTGGGAAGGCAGTGGAGTGAAGGGGCCAGGGCTTCAAAGCTCCCACAGGATCAACGCAGGGGGAGCCTCAGACACCCCATAGAACAAACCCCTCATGTGGCAGATGAGGAAACCAAGGCCCAGAGAAGGCAGCTGTCTCTCCAGGGTCACACAGCATGCACACACAGGAGCTGCAACTCAAGGCTCCTAACTCTTAGCCCTGTGCCAGCTGCAGAAAAGGAAAGCCCAAGGCCTGAAAGAAAAACGTTGCCTGCTTCACAGGTTTGCCTGGGGCTTCACACCTCCACCTTCATAGAAGCTGGCCCACTAGGAGTGACCTCTGTTCTTAGCTGGGAGCAGTTGCAAAGCAGCATGAGTGGATAGAAGGGAGTGGATGAGACTGGGGACGGGGTGAAGATCTTCCTGAACAGAGATTTTGAGAGAAGTCTGAATCTTCAACTGCATCAGACTCTGTAAATGATGTTAAACCTTGACTGAGCGTGGGGCTACTGGCTAGTACTGCTTTATGGCCCCAACTACCCAGAGGATAATAGTCATGCTCTTGTATTTCAAGGCAAAGGATGACATACTAGTAAGTTATTCCTTGTTTGGATTCCTCTAAGGACACATTGGGCTTCCCTGGTGGCTCAGACAGTAAAGAATCTGCCTGCAATGCTGGAGACTCAGGTTTGATCGCTGGATTGGGAAGATCCTCTGGAGAATGGAATGGCAACCCACTCCAGTATTCTTGCCTGGAGAATTCCATGGACAGAGGAGCCTGGCGGGTTATAGTCCATGGGGTCACAAAGAGCAACTCACACTTTCACTTTTTTCACAAGGACACATTCCTTTCTTCCTTATCATTGTTTCTATAAGAGAAGAAAAATGGGATCTTAGAATCAGATCTGGCTTAAACTTTAAAAAAATGTTTTATTGTGGAGAAATATACATAACAAAATTTACCATCTTTAAAAAAAATTTTTATTGATGTATAGTTGATTTACAATATAGTGTTAGTTTCAGGTGTACAGCAAACTGATTTAGTTATACATAGTGACCATAGTCGGAGAAGGCGACGGCACCCCACTCCAGTACTCTTGCCTGGAAAATCCCATGGACGGAGGAGCCTGGTAGGCTACAGTACCTGGGGTCACTAAGAGTCAGACACGACTGAGCGACTTCACTTTCACTTTGCACTTTCATGCATTGGAGAAGGAAATGGCAACCCACTCCAGTGTTCTTGCCTGGAGAATCCCAGGGACGGGGGAGCCTGGTGGGCTGCCGTCTATGGGGTCGCGCACGACTGAAGCGACTTAGCAGCAGCAGCATCAGTGACTATAGTGAAGTCGCTCAGTCGTGTCCAACTCTGCGATCCCGTGGACTGTAGCCTACCAGGCTCCTCTGTCCATGGGATTTTCCATGCAATAGTCCTGGAGTGGATTGCCATTTCCTTCTCCAGGGAATCTTCCCAACCCAGGGATTGAACCTGGGTCTCCCACATTGTAGACAGACGCTTTACCGTCTGAGCCACCAGGGACGTCCTTAGTTATACATACATATACCTATATATATATATATATATATATATCCACAGTCTTTTTCTATACTTATCCATTAAGGTTCATTACAAAATATTGGATATAGATCCCTGTGCTATAGAGTAAATCCTTGTTGTTAAAATTTGCCATCATGGGGATTTCCCTGGTGGTCCAGTAGTCAGGACACCCTGCTTTCACCACTGTGGCCCAGGCTTAATCCCTGGTCGGGGAACTAAGATCCTGCAAGCCAATCAGTGCTGCCAAAGAAAAATTTACTATCTTATTCATTTTTAAGTGTTCAATTCACTAGTGTTTACATTCACATCGGTAAGCAACCAATCTTCAGAACTCCTTTCATCTTGAAAAACTGAGTGCCCATTAAACAAATATTCCCCATGCCCTGCTCCCCTATACCCTGGCAGCTACCATTCCACTGTCTGTCTCTATGACTTTGTTTTTGGTACCTCATTTAAAAGGAATCATTCGGTATCTGTCTTTTTGTGACTGGCTTATTTCAGTTAACATAATGTCCGTAAGTTTCATCCATGTTGTAGCGTAAGAAATGTAGGATTTCCTTCCTTTCTGAGACTGAATAATATTCCATTGTATACATATGCCACATTTTTGTTCTTTCATCTGCTGGTGGACACTTGAGTTGCTTTTTCCTTTTGGTGATTATGGATAGAGCTGCTATGGTCATGGGTTGGACCATATTGAGACCCTGCTTTCAATTCTTTTGAGTATATACCCAGAAGTGGAATTGCTGAATCAGGTGGTCATCCTATTTTTAATTTTTTGAGGAAATGCCATACAACTGACTTAAACTTTGGAGGCTTTGGTTTCTTCACCTATAAAATAGGATCAAAGTTGTTACGGATATTGTAGAAATAATGTACAGAAAGCTCCTGGCTTGAGACTTGGTACATGGTAGGAATTTAAGAAATGATTTTTCCCCATGGACTCTTCGGGAGTTGTGTTTTATTTCCACACCCCAAGCTTTTAGCACAATGCCAGAGGAGGTGTTTGATATATGACTGTTAGAACGAATAAATAATCAATAAATGGATCTTTATAACCCCTAGAGTACTTAGAATAATTCCTGTATACTATAAGTGTTCACTAAATGTTAGTTGAATGAATGTGTGTATTATTTCTTATAGATGCTTATTTTTCCTGTATCCCACTACACGAGAAAAGGAATTTGTTCGTGTCTCTAAAGTTCCTGGCAGGACAATTCAGAATCAAGTATTTGGCCTTTTGCCACTTATGCCAGCGCTGACAAGGACTCCCGCTTTCTAAGGTCCCGCTCTTTTCTTCCCCTACAGCAAGTGAATCCCATGGCACAAGGAGGGTAAAGAAGGAAGATCTCCATGTGAAAGTAACCAGAGCATTTCTAAGCTTCACTGGACATGCTGGGTTTCTTGCTTCCTATTATATTCATAGAACACTTACCATGGGCTCCGAGGCATATTGCAAAGCCTTGTCTGTGTTGGATCCTTTTAGTCCATGCAACTCAGGGAATTTCAGACACCAGGCCCAAGTCCAACAGCAATTACCAAGTCTCACCTCTCAGAGCATCTCCATTCTGTGACTGCCTGCTTGACCCAGGGACTTACCAGATCTTATAATGGAACTGAATTTTTTTCTTCCAGCAAGTTTGGCTTCTGCTTCTCTAAGCACTGCCCAGAATACACCCAATGTTTTAACAACTCAGCTCCCTGGAACCTCTGTATACAGTCTTTTCTTTTTCTGAAACGTCCTTCCTATTCACAGGTATATTGGCCAGAACTGCCTACAGTGGTGACTGGAATAAAGATCAAGAGGAAGGGAAATTCCCCCCTGAGTGTATGGATTGGGAACTCAGGTGGACGTCCTTACCACCTTACACAAGACTTGTCACACGGGAAGAGCTCAGTTAAGTGGAATAGGTAAATAAATGTTGGGGTCATGCACCACATTCCTATGATTCTCTTTAGATTACCAGGTCCCCAGGCATGAGCTTAAGAAACATGTCTCTCCCCTCAGACAGGACGTCTCCTAACCCAGAGGCACTATCTACCTACTCTATGGAAGCCTTCTGGGTCCAAATTCCTGCCACCTCCATATTCTATTAAACAATATCAACAACCATGTCCTATGAACTCCAAAATTTCACCAAGAACCTTGTTTATGATGATAACTTAGACCAGGGCTTCTCGACCTCAGCATTTTTGACATTCTGTTCAGATAACTCTTTGATGTGGGGGGCTGTGCAGCGAACTATAGAATGTTTAGCAACATGGCCCCCACTCTCTAGATGCCCGGAGCAACTCCCTCTCAGTTTCAGCAACTGAAAACATCTCCAAACAACACCAGTTGTCTCTTGTGGTTTTAGGCGGTGGGGGAAGGAGGCAAAACAACTGGCTTAGACTGAAGCAGAAGCAATTTCTCTACTTATTATTGCCTTATGGGAATGGAAAATATTTCTCTCATAGAGGAAAAGTTAAGAACTGATGACTAATGTAATTCCAACCCCCGGTGTTTCTCAGAATTGAAACTGGGAGCACTCCAGTTGAGATAATCCCTGACTGGGACAAAATTTCCATGTCAGGTCATTGGCGTGCAGAATGAAATGACAGAGAAAGGAAATAGAAAAGTGTGAGGGCATGCCCCAGCAGAAGTTACTGGAAATGGCAATGACTCTCTATTCCTCAGATGGGACCTTTGCCAGTATTCTAAATCTAGAGTCACATACATAAAGACCCACTCTGGTTGGATTGTACCTGCCTGCAGAAACTGGCGCCCAGAGAGACTAAATAACATTCCTGATGTTGCACAGCACATCAAAGACAAAATCAGGACTTGAACTCCCTTTGAAGTTGGACATCTGAAAAACATGAGCACCCTCAGCTGCCCAGGGCCTTTTTTTTTTAATTAATTAATTTTAATTGGAGGCGAATTACTTTACAATATTGTAGTGGTTTTTGCCATACATTGACATGCATCAGCCATGGGTGTACATGTGTCCCCCATCCTGAACCCCCTTCCCACTTCCCTCCCCATCCCATCCCTCAGGGTCATCCAAGTGCACTGGCCCTGAATGCCCTGTCTCATGCATCGAACCTAGACTGGCGATCTATTTCACATATGATATTGTACATGTTTCAATGCTATTCTCTCAAATCATCCCACCCTCGCCTTCTCCCACAGAGTCCAAAAGTCTGTTCTTTACATCTGTGTCTCTTTTACTGTCTCACATTTAGGGCATTGTTACCATCTTTCTAAATTCCATATATATGCATTAACATGTTGTATTGGTGTTTTTCTTTCTGACTTACTTCATTCTGTATGATAGGCTCCAGTTTCATCCACCTCATTAGAACTGATTCAAATGCATTCTTTTTAATAGCTGAGTAATATTCCATTGTGTATATGTGCCACAGCTTTCTTATACATTCATCTGCTGATGGACATCTAGGTTGCTTCCATGTCCTGGCTATTGTAAACAGTGCTGTGATGAACATTGGGGTACCTGTGTCTCTTTCAATTCTGGTTTCCTTGGTGTGTATGCCCAGCAGTGGGATTGCTGGGTCATATGGGAGTTCTATTTGCAGTTTTTTAAGGAATCTCCACACTGTTCTCCGTAGTGGCTATACTAGTTTGCATTCCCACCAACAGTGTAAGAGGATTCCCTTTTATCTGCACCCTCTCCAGCATTTACTCTTTGTAGACTTTTTGATAGCAGCCATTCTGACCAGTGTGAGATGGCACCTCATTGTGGTTTTGATTTGCATTTCTCTGATAATGAGTGATGTTGAGCATCTTTTCATGTGTTTGTTAGCCATCTGTATGTCTTCTTTGGAGAAATGTCTGTGTAGTTCTTTGGCAGGGCCTTTTCTTTTGTCTGTCCAAACTGACTATAGAAGCACAGACTAGACCAGAAAGACAGAAGTATCTACGTGTGCTCTTGGCTTGGGGGTGGGGATGTGGTTAGGGGGACAGGACTGTTCACAACAGCCAGCCATTTCCCGAAATGCTTTGGGGTGGCTGACTTCTAAGCGCACTATCTCACTTTCTTGTTGTTGCGTGGAGATAAGCTATCGGCTCCTGCACAGGATCAACTGAGGAAGTTGGGAGGGAGGGGAGGCCTTGGCAGCTGGCAGGAAAGGGCTGGCAGCAGAAAAAGTAAAGCATCCTGGGGACAAAACTGCTGACTGGACTGTTATGAAGGAAAGAAGGAGGGAAGAAAAGGCAAGGTGAGGGGAGAAAATAGGGAGGGGAAAGGCAGAGAGACCCACAAAAACTAGCAAGACTCAACAAAACAGACACCAGAAGAGAGTTTTTCTGCTCTTTCTGTTAAATATGTATTTTCTCACCAAGCTGTAGATATGACACTTTAAAATGTGCTTTTCTTCTGTCTTGGCCTTCAGAGAGTTAATGCAAACCAAATATTCTTTTTTTGCATTTCTATTTTTTAAATTGAAGTATAGTTGACTTACAATATTGTATAAGTTTTGGATGTACGACAAAATGATTCATTAATACATACATAGATATTTTTATTCAGGTTCTTTTCCCTTATAGGTTGTTTCAGAGTACTGAGTAGAGTTCTGTGCTATAGAGTAGTTACCTTGTATACACAGTAGCATGTATATATTAATCCCAAACTCCTAATTTATCCCCCTCCTTCAAACCCTGAAGCTGGGAAAGTTTGAGGGCAGGAGGAGAAGGGACAACAGAGGACAAGATAGTTGGATGGCATCACTGACTCAGTGAACATGAGTTTGGGTGAGCTCCAGGAGATGGTGAGGGACAGAGAGGCTTGGCGTGCTGCAGTCCATGGGGTCACAAAGAGTTGAACACGACTGAGTGACTAAACAACAACAACTCAAACCATATATTCTTAAAACTTATCCAGTAAAGAATCAGGCCTTCAAGAGTAATTTACTGTGTGATTGCAGAAAATGTATTCAACTGTTCTGAGGTTTATGCTCCCCTCTTGTTTAAAAAAATGCAGAGGGCTTCCCTGGTGGCTCAGTGGTAAAGAATTCTGCCAGTGCAGTAGACAAAGGTTCGATCCCTGGTCCCAGAAGATCCCACATGCTGTGGAACAATGAGGTGCATACACCAAAACTCCTGAGCTTGCGCTCCAGAGCCTGCGAGCTAACTACTGAGTCCACATGTTGCAACTACCGCCCTAGAGCTTGTACTCTGCCGCAACAAGAGAAGCCACCACAATGAGAAGCCTGCTTACCGCCACTAAGAGTAACCCCCTCTTTCCGTAACTAGAGAAAAGCCCACTCAGCAACAAAGATCCAACCCAAAAATAAATAAATAAAATTATATTTTTAAGATGCAGAGACCATCCCACCAGCCATAAGGAGAGGCTTCACTGTCTAACTCACTAGAAGTGCTAAAGAGCTGTTCTTTCATCTAGAAATACCCAGGGAGAGATTTTCTTACCATGAGCTTTTACATCCTCATTCATTTGAATTGTCGCTCTGGGAACCAGGCAGGGAACAGGTATTTTTATTTTACTTTAATGGATAAGCAATGGTATAACTAGTGAAAAATGGATCTCTCCTCTGTTACACTCCTCTGCGTACTATGAACAAGGCCCTGACTTTCTCCTTTGAGCTGGATTCCACGACTTGGCTGAGCAGACCAGATTTGAGGGAGTGTGGGTTCCTGCGCTTTGGGGAGGGGAGGGACCCACAGACTAGCAGAGAGGCTGCTGGTGTCATCAAAAGTCTTGAATTCAAGAGCTTCTCTTCTGAACCCAGCTGCCAAAGCCCCTCACAGTTCTGTGGGTCCACAGTTTTGGCTGCTCTGGCTTGGCCTCACCTCTGGGACTGAAAAACAGCAGGGGACAGCATTCTATCTTCCTCTGACAGACCAAGTCAGGGTTGAGTTAGGAATCAAGAATCACAATAAAAAATACCCAGGTTTGTACCCTTAGTGAGCAAACAGAGTTACCTCCTCTTCTTATTCTGTTGTATAAGGTCACTCCCAGTTTCTCTTTCCTCAAGCTTTCCTCTCCATTCCCATCCAACTTGTAGGTGGCAGCTGTTTCTTTATTTATACCCTTTTCCAAACCCCACATTCTCCAGGAGGTCTACTCAGATTACACCTGCTTTGAGGAATCCTTCCTTTACTTTGTTATTAGATACCCAAATTCATCTTCAAGAACAAGACCCTGCACACACAGAAAGACAACAGTAAATTAGGAGTGAGTTATATGTCTAGTGTAATGTATATGCTAGCGTGTAAGTTAATGCCACGTGGAGGAAATCCAGAACTGTCCCTGATGATACACTGCCTTGGGCTCGGAAATTCCCATTTTTAGGGAACTGGTTCCTGCAGAGTTGAAGGGATTATGATTCCATTAGACATGGGGCCGATTCCCCTTGGTTGTTAGAATGACTGGATTCTTTCGCTCTGTCAAACACAGCCCTGGCCCTAAGCCCCACCTCCCCAGAACCAAGTTGGAGAAGGTACTCCATTGGATGAGGGTTTCACCCAGAACCCGCCCCCCGTTCCTTGGATATCACTGTCCTGCTTGCTGTTGAAGCATTTCCTCTGTGTTCAGACATCCAGGACAGAAGAGTCTCCAAAGGGAGGAGGGCTCCCACATGCCCATGAGGAAGGGGAGTTCTGAGTTCAAGTCCAGGAACAGCCCTAGAGAGAGGAAGGACCATCGAGCAGGACAGCCTTTCCCTCCTCCCTGCGAGGATACAAAAGCACCAAGCACAGCTGTATCACTCTACCTTAAATGATGTCCAAGACCATTCCCAGCCCCTCTGCCTCTCCTGAAATGGTCAGTCACAGAGAGAGCTCCCTTAACCTTGGAGCAGTCCCCTGGGCCAGGCTGGGTCAGGTGACAACTCAAGGAAGCTCCCAGGACAGGGAAAGAGGAGGCGCATTCAGGCCCCGGGTCCTCTCGAGCCCCTGCCGCGGCCGCACTGAGGCAGCAGGTGCAGTTTCCCAGCAGGATGGAGCGGGTGGCTCTGCTCTTGACAAATTGTTTTTCAGGGCGGTGCACTCTTGGGTGCATGAACTGAGGGTGCGAAAGAGAGAGACGGGAAGGAGGGAGGGAGATGAGGGGCGTCCGGAGAGCAGAGAAGCGAGGCGGGCGGGCGGCTGCGGTCCACATCCTCCGGCGGGCGCACAGGCAGCCGCTAGGGTGCAGCTGTGGGCTGAGCGGGCGCCGGGCCGCGGGCGGAGCGCGCCGGAGACCCGCTGGCAGCGCTGGCGAGGAGGTTCGGGTGTTGTGTTTCCACTGTAACGATAATTAGGCGGATTCTGTGTTTATTTAGGCTGAGAGCTGTAAGATAAATGACAGCTTCGAAGATGCTTTTCAGCACTTCATAAATCACCCACCGGCCCGGGCAGTTTGCTTCTGCCACGTCTGGGTTCTTCCTCGCGTCCTCGCCGCCACCCCCGCCACCAACCCCCCACCCCGCCCGCACTCACCGGGAAGAGGGCACCCCCGGGACGACCCGGGTGCTCTCGCCACACAGGGCAGAAGAGCACAGGGGAAAGTGTGTCCGTCCTTCCCGAAGCTCGCCGGCCCCGGGCAGCGGCCGGGAAAGCTGTCAGGAGAGACGCTTCCTCCCAAAGGGGTCCCCGCGGGCCTGGGGGGCTTGCTTGACGGGCAGGCCTGCCCTCCTCTGGGAGAATACGGTCTCTAATGGGCTCTAATTCAAGCTCTCTTCCCCGTGCCTCGCCGACACAGCTGGAGATTTACAGGAGACACAGACAAGTATTTATTGTGTGGGGGACGTTGCTTCTTCCTCCAGTGACAGTCCGCGCCTCTCCCGGGGACTCCACCGGGCAGAAGGTTCCTGTCCTTGCCCCCGGGAGAGCACATTCTTGCAGAAGGCTTGTGGCCAACAGGCTGTCTTTCTATGGGAGCTTGGGACTCCTTAGCTACTAAGAAGGGCAAAGACTTGGAAGGTGAGGCACCCCCTAGTCAGGCCTGAGTCAGGTCAGTTCAGTCCTTGGGAAGAGGGACTGGGTGTGGGGAGTCCGATGTTGAGCCTGTGGAGCTATGACCAGAAGCTGCAAACAGCACAGTGGAGGTGATACCTTCCCACGTGGAGGTTTCAAGTCAGACACTGCGGGATCTCAGGTCAGACATCAGTGTCGCTGGTATGTCCCCTTCTCCCAATTTGAAAACATGGATCTGGGGAAACTGGCCTTGGGTCAGACAGCCAGGTTAGCCTTCGGTAGGCAACAAGCCCCAATAATCTTCTTATGAGACCAGTGCTGCCAAACTCAGGTCATCCACAGCTTCGGGAAGTCCAACCAAGCCACCAAGAAGAGGGAGGGATTTCTGGCTCCAGACACCACACTAGTGAGAAGGGCAGCATACGGCCACTGCCCTCCTCCACCTGCACATGCTCGGTCACTTCAATCATGTCCGACTCTGCAACCCCATGGACTGCAGCCCACCAGGCTCCTCTGTCCATGGGCTCCTCTAGGCAAGAAGACTGGAGTGAGTTGCCATGCCTTCCTCCAGGGGATCTTCCCGATGGATGGAACCAGCCTCTCTTATGTCTCCATTGGCAGGAGGGTTCTTTACCACTAGCATCACCTGGGAAGCTCTCCACCTGTATAGCCTTCGCCTAATAAAGGGTCTGCTGTTACACTGGAGAACAAAGGCAGCTTCCCGTGTGGAACACTCTGCCTACTGGTAGTCCAGGAACCACAGCCTCTGGGTTTGTAGAGCCCATCCTCACTGGGAGGGCGCTATCTGAACTGACAGAATGCACCCAGAAAAGAAGAAACTGGGCCAGACACTAAGCTTCAGAGATTGGAAGATTAGCTACTGACATTTCTGTTTTGTAAGACATGAAAGAGGCTGCTCTTTCTCTGACAAGGAAACTAAGCAGAAAGGACAAATGTGGTGGGTCAGGTCCCCAACTCAGGGGCTCTGAATTGTCATGCTAGTGCTGGATAATCCCATGAGCTCTATCAGAGCTCTATTTAGCATTTATCAGGCACCGTCTCTGTGTCAGACCCTCCAGTAGGTGCTGGAAATAAAAGATGAGAGATACATCCCCTTCTACTAGAAGGGGATCTCTAGAAGATACACGTCTTCTACTCTAAATTAAGAATGTGTGCATGCTCAATCGTACCCAACTCTTTGCGACCCCATGGACTGTAGCCCACCAGGCTCCTCTGTCCATGGGTTTATTACAGCGGGAACACTGGAGTAGGTTGCTATTTCCTTCTCCAGGGGATCTTCCCAACCCAGGGAACGAACCTGCATCTCTTGTGTCTCCTGCACTGGCAGGCAGATTCTTTACCACTGAGCTACCAGGGAAGCCCTCTGATGGAAGAGATGAACATAAAAACAAAGCATTACAAACAGCTATAGTGGAGATGTGTACAAAATAGGATGAGGACTGGTACTTCATTGATGAGACGTATTTCCTTTTTCAGCAATGGTGCTCAGTTCTCCATAGTGGAATATTGCTTAAATCTGAGTAAAGCTATGAAAATACTGTAGTTAAGAACATGGACTCTGCTGGGGGACACATCGAGCTGAAATTCCAGCTCTGCCACTTACTAATTATATGATCTTGGGCAAGTTTAACTTCTTGTGCCTCTTCTATAAAATGAGAAGAATGATTACTGTGATTATTATTTTATTGGGGTTACCTCATAGGGTTATCGGAGAAGGCAATGGCACCCCACTCCAGTACTCTTGCCTGGAAAATCCCATGGATGGAGGAGCCTGGTGGGCTGCAGTCCATGGGGTCGCTAGAGTTGGACATGACTGAGCGACTTCACTCTCACTTTTCACTTTCATGAATTGGAGAAGGAAATGGCACCCCACTCCAGTGTTCTTGCCTGGAGAATCCCAGGGACGGGGGAGCCTGGTGGCTACCGTCTATGGGGTCGCACAGAGTCGGACACGACTGAAGTGACTTAGCAGCAGCAGCAGCATAGGGTTATAGTGAAATTTAAGTGAGAGGATGCCAAAGTGCCTGGAATATGATAAATGCTCAAGAACTGTTAGCAGTAGGGGTGGGGGAGGGGGTTGTGGGGGAGAGAAAGTCAGAGAAATGCTCCAGTCCCCTGAACAAGAGAGCAGTAAAGCTCCTGCCTAGTCACTGCCATATTCTCTGGTTTCACAGCATTGTATCATGATTTAAAAGGCTTTGGTTCTAATCCCACCTCTTCCCTTAGCTGGTGATGTGTTCTTGCTCAGTTTCTGAGTTTCAGTTCCTCCCTTGTCAAAAGAAGGGGTGAACTTCCTTCTACAGTCTTTTCACCTTAGACATTTTCTAGTTCTATTTAAGAATACACACAAAAAGTGAACATCAACATGTATATCGATAATTTTACAAGTCAATTAACAAAATTCATTGTTGCAACAGTCTCTAAGCGATGCTCAATCACTGATAAATGTCTTTGTGGCACTCAAAATGATGATATTTTAAAAGCTGTCCTCAGTCCTGACAAATATCTCTTGATGCTATCAACAGCACAGTAACTACAATGAAGCTGTAGCAAGGTCAAGATTGAAGAGATCAAATCTCTAATCCCAGAACCATTTCGGAAGTTGACTCCAGGCCCAGGTTACTCGGAAGAACTTAGATCTACTGTTTTTCTTTTAGAGACTTGGATCTCTCTGATGACTCATCTTCATCCTTTCAACTCCCCTTGTCCATCCAATTTAATCAACTCTACTGAATATTTCCATGTGCCAGACATCTTGGCTAGATGGTTAGTATAAAGACAAATGTGACTCCTTTCCTCAAAATGTTCACTGTCTTTTAAGGAGAGATACATGAAAACATACCAAATAAATGTAATAAAACACTGTAAATGCTGTGATGGAAGTCTGAGGATGGGACACTGAGGGTGGCCAAGAAGAAGTGGTTGATTATCTCCCATGCCTCCATAGCATTCTACACACCCATACTTGTTGTATGAATGAATCAACCAGCAAAGAGCCTGGAGTAGAAGATTTTGGTGAAGAGAATATCAGGAAGGGAAAGAAAGTATCTGCCTCCCAATAATGCTATGAAACAAACAAAGCAGTAAATTAAAGGCAGGAGGTGTGGAGTTACACATCTCTGAGAACAACTCCTTGAAGCTAGAAATTGATGGTTTTTCCTGTGGTCATGGATGGATGTGAGAGTTGCACTGTGAAGAAGGCTGAGCGCTGAAGAATTGATGCTTTTGAACTGTGGTGTTGGAGAAGACTCTTGAGAGTCCCTTGGACTGCAAGGACATCCAACCAGTCCATTCTGAAGGAGATCAGCCCTGGGATTTCTTTGGAAGGAATGGTGCTGAAGCTGAAACTCCAGTACTTTGGCCACGTCATGCGAAGAATTAACTCATTGGAAAAGACTCTGATGCTGGGAGGGATTGGGGGCAGGAGGAGAAGGGGACGACAGAGGATGAGATGGCTGGATGGCATCACTGACTCGATGGATGTGACTCTGAGTGAACTCCGGGAGTTGGTGATGGACAGGGAGGCCCGGCGTGCTGCGATTTATGGGGTCACAAAGAGTCGGACACGACTGAGCGACTGAAGTGAACTGAACTGAAAGCTGGTATTGCCTTTCTCTCTGATCTAGCTTGTAGACAGTCCTAAGGCTGCACATTGCCTAGCCAAAACAAGTTGAGCAGGGTAGGGACAAAGGTGGGCCAGGAGGACTTTCTGCCCCCACATACCAGAAGGGCTGAATCTCCTCCTCCCCAGACTGTGATGTGGAAGCAAAATCATCATAATGCCAGCTACTAAGGAAGTTGGACAAAGATGAACCAAGCCTCTCTAATCTTCATGTGATCAAAGGCCACATTGCATCTTGTTGCATCTGGGGCTCACTTGCTCTATAGCTGAGGATCTGGCATGCTCAAAGGAAGACAAAGTTATAGGGTTATCCATCTTATGGCCCACAGATTTCACCAAACACCAAGAAGGCTGTGTGAGAACATGTGGACAGGGCAGCATAACTAGCCGTGCCCAGGTAGAAGAGCCCCCAAATACATGCCCTGTTCACGGGGGGAGGGCTGATACCTTCCTCGGAAAAGATAGTACATTCCTTTCTCTGATGCTTTGGTGTGAAGTGCTAAAGTACAAGAAGTGGAACAGCTGTCAAATTTACTACTGAGGTCCATCTTCATAGCTCAGATCCTCAGAAAATATTTTACAATATAATAATTCAACCCTCCTCGGAGCTTTGCTTCATTTCTGCTCCCTTGGAGAAGCAAGCAAAGAAAGCTAGGCATTTCTAGCTCAACCCTGTGTTGGTTTAGATGCTCTGAAATCCCCTGTGTGGTTAACTTTAGCTTTTTCCCATTGTCAACAATCTCAGAGAAAGCCTCAAATGCTAGCCAATGTTTACAAACAGATCTCAGTAACTGTCACCCAGTAATCTCTTTCTGCTGACCCCTGGCTTCAAACTTGGCTCTGCTAGTGCTCTTGACTTTTCCCACACTTTCCAAGCTTCCAGTCAAAGAAAATGCAGCACAGCCTGTTCTCCAGTGTGAGCATGTAAATTCTGCCCTCAACAACTCCAGGCCCTCCCAGCTCCTGGCTTGGACCCTATCCAGAGGACAGATAGGCACAGACAATGGAATATCTTTTTAAAATCTGCCCTTCGTGTTGAGAAGTTGGTGTCCCTAATTCCTGCCAGGAGGATCTGTAATTTGAATATTACTCTAAGACTAGAGAGAGGAGTCACCAAAACCTGGAACACTACTTTACCAGTGTACCTTGGTAATCAACAGTTGAGAGCTCGGACTAATGCTGGGTAATTCTATTTGACTCAACAAACATTTGTTGAGTGCGTACTAAATGCCAGGCACTGTGACAGGTGCTGGCAATTATTGCTAACAGCCTGCTCTTCTGAAGCAGTTGGCTCAGGTTAGAGATGCTGTTACATAAAAGGGGAAAAAGGGGACTGAAGGAAGAACTGAGCTCAGCTCTCCCTCTTTCAGAGAGCATCTTACATGTGAGAAAAACAGGAGCACAAAGGGACCAGGTCACAGGACATTTCATTTGCACTGAGTCAGCTGCTTATCTCTCCTTCTTCTGAATTCTGGCCTGGTAGACAGAGCTTGGGATTTGGAATCAAAAAATCTTGGGTCCAGGGACTTCCCTGGTGGTCCAGTGGCCACTTGCAATGCAGGGGGCCTGGGTTTGATCCCTGGGTCAGGGACCTAGAGTCCACATGCTGCAACTGAAGATCCCGCATGCCACAGCTTAGACCTGGCTAAGCCAAATAAATAAATTTAAAAAAGAAAAAGACTTAGGTCCAAATTCCAAATCCTGCATTTAGTTGTATGAGCATGGGCAAGTTTCTTAACCTCTGAGTCTCAATTTCCATTGATATGTAGTGAAAACAAAAGTAGTTGTCCTGCCTATCTCTATCTCAGAGATAGAGAACATCAGATGAGATCATGTAATATGGACCAGTGCTTCTCAAACTTTAATGGGCATGTGATTCACCTGGGGATCTTGTTAAATTACAGACTCAGAGTCAGTGGATCTGGGTAGGCCTGAGATTCTGCACTTTTATTAGACTCCCAGATGATGCTATTGAGGCTGATCCAAATCACACTTTGGGTAAAACACTATGGACTGTTTACTGGTGGTGGTGGTTTAGTCACAAAGTCGTGTCCGACTCTTGCAACCCCGTGGACTGTAGCCTACCAGGCTCCTCCATCCATGGTATTCTCCAGGCAAGAATACTGGAGTGGGTTGCCATTTCCTTCTCCAGGGGATCTTCCCGGCCCAGGTACCGAACCCAGGTCTCCTGCATTGCAGGCAGATTCTTTATTGAGTGAGCTACAACTGGACTGTTTACTAATCAAATGGAAAGGATGGCTCTGATTAACATCTCCAGTAAGTAAACATCCAAAACTCATTCAGAAATCAATAGAGCCCTACTAAGTGAGTAGAACGGAGGTAGACGGTCACTGTGTGGGTAACAAGAAATTTACGACGTGTCTTTGCTTACTTAGGTGAAACTATTAGAGGATAATAAGAATCCATCCAAACTTAGCAGCTGGGTCAAAAACAAAAGTGGGATTCTTCTATCTCCTTCAGTTAAAAATATTTACCTTGGATGTAAAACACTGAAATAAAAATCAGGAGGTCCTTCATCCTATTAAATCATATCCTACAGATTGCAACTATCTCCTGCCAAATTCTCATCGAATCTTTTGAAACTGTTGGAACAGATATTCTTGAGGTTAGAGACCTCATAGCCTCCCCAGTCGTGGGCTTGGACCTTATCCTAGTGTTCAGAGACCCTTTAGAAGTCATCTCAGTATGCTTACAGTCATTGACATTGTCCCAGATGAGAAATATCTACCTCCTGTATCACCTCACACCACTCAGAATGGCTAGCATCAAAAAGTCTGAAAATAATACATGCTGGAGTGGGGGTAGCCAAAAGGGAATCCTCCTACACTGTTGGTGGGAATATAAATTGCTGCAGCCTCTATGGAAAACAGTATGGAGATTCCTTAAAAAGCTAAAAATAGACTCATCATATAATTCAGCAATCCCACTCCTGGGTATATGTCTGGTATATGTCTAACTTGTGAAGATACCTGGACCCCAATGTTCACTGCAGCACTAGTTAACAATATCCAAGACATAGAAACAACCTGAATATCCACTGACAGATGAATGGATAAAGAAGATGTGGAATATATATAAATATATATATATACAATGGAATATTAATCAGCTATTAAAAAAGAATGAAGTAATGCCATTTGCACCAATATGGATGGTCCTAGAGATTATCATAGTAATGGTCACTTATATGTATAATCTAAAAAATAATACAAATGAACTTATTCACAAAACAGAAACGGACTCACAGACATAGAAAAAAACTTACAGTTCACCAAGGGAAAAAGCAGGGGAGGGAGTTTGGGATTAACGGATACACACTACCACATATAAAACAGATAAACAACAAGGGCCTACTGTATAGCACAGGGAACTATATTCAGTATCTTTTAATAACCTATAATGGAAAAGAATCTGAATCACTTTGCTGTATACCTGAAACTAATACAATATTATAAAGCAACTATACTCAATGAACAAAAAAAAAGAGAAACATCTGTCTCTTTCAAATGCCTTCAGAAAATGCCTCTCCATTTCCCTAACAAGAATGATCATTTGCTCACACTCTTAGGGAGTTTAATATTTGGTTAACATTTGTGTAACTCCTGTGAGTGCATGTGGTGTACGGTTAGGCCATTCAAGATGGCTGTTTTCTTGCTGTTTGTGCATCCCCTGTTTGACCAGTCCCCTCTTCACTCATATGACTAGCCAATCCTCTTAATTACAGGGCTTAATTAGCCCCTGGTAACTGATGAGCCCACCTGATGTTGATTCCCCTTATAAATGGTAGCCTCCTTCTTCCTTAGGCGCCCACCATCTGCCACACGTGATAGGGCGTCACCCCAGGACCCTTTGGGTAAGACTCCCCTCCCCAGTTAAACCACTGATGTTTTTGTCACTGTCCTTAGGTTCTTCCTTTGGTCTCAAGGCTGAGAAACTACAAGGGGTTATCCTAGTAGTGTGCAACAGAGAAGAAGTGAGCTTGAGTCTGCTTGTCCCGGTTACCTACAAAGAGATGATCCATTTCTCAGAACCTGCATGGCCAGGCCTGCAAAGGCCAAAACAAAGCATAAAATTGGGCAATTATTGGAGCAAATATTATAATGAAATATTCCTGATGAGAAGCAAGACTTTCAGATTTTAGTCTTACCTTTGCTACCACCCAGCGTGTCTGGGATGGAGTTCTCAACATTTCTAAACAGAATTTACCTGCTTGTAATGTACATACCTCCTCTATGGCTAGAAAGAATTTATGATTCAAAAGAGAAATGAAAAAAAAGAGTAGTAAAAAAAACACACACAAGAAAGCAAAACACATTGTTTTTTGTTTGTTTGCTTAAACAACAGAAATTTATGTTCTTAAATTCTGGAGACTAGAAATCAAAGATCAAGGTGTTGGCAGGGTTACTTTCTTCTGTAGTCTCTTGTTGGCTTGTAAATCCTGTCATCTCCTTGTCTTCGCATGGTCTTCTCATGTTCTAATCACCTCTTCATATGAGGACACTAGCCATATTGAATTGGGGCCCACTCTAATGGCCTCATTTTACCTTAATTACCTCTTTAAATAACTTGTCTGCAAATATATTCTTGAGGCCCTGAAGAACACATTTTAAAAATAACATTCCCCTGGTGGTTTTTACATGTATTTTCGCAATAGTTGCTAATTTCCAGATCCTCTTTGGGCCTGGAGAGTTGGATTCAGCTGGAGCTAATGGAAATCAAATACATGTCTAACAAGAGTTCCCGAAAGTCTCGACTCCAGAACTTCTCTGGAGAGCAACAGGCACTGGGGCCCCTGGTCCTGCAAGCCTGCTGCTGATGCAAAGCGGGGAGTGTTTCCTGGAGAAGGGAGGCCTGGGAGGGGTAAGTGGTGACAGTTTATCTGAAGCTGGCGCTGGGTTCATTAAGAGGCCTGGTGCAGTTTATCTGCTTCTTGTCCACAAGGCTCAGCTTCCCTGCACGCTGAGTCCAGGTCTTGTCACCATCCCAGTCCTGGTGGCGTCAGGTTGGAAGAGTGTGAAGCAGAGCATCCCCCCGCTACCCCACCCCAACCTCCCCTTGTCTCCAACTGTCTGTCCTCAAGGGGTCAGATAGGAGCTGCAATTGTAGGAATAAAGCTTGAAGCCTTCAGTCAATACTTTCTGCCCCGAGACAGTAAGGTCCTGGGAGATGATTTGACTGCTCAAATAAAGAAAAAAGCCCAGACCTCAGCCGAAGGAGGTAGAGGGACAACAGAGACATGGACTTACCTTTGTCAAAGCCACCTTGCCTTAAATGTAGCGGACACCTATTTTAAGTGGTCCCACTTGTCCTTGACACATTCTAATAACAGAATGGGACACATTTCTGTGTTTCAGAAGAGGAGGTCCAGGAACTGTGAGGCCTCTTTCTTAATGCCCCACAGCAACTCAGTGGTGGAATAAACAATGGAACATATCCTGAGTCCTGGACCAGGCCTTCCTGGGACTGAAACCTTTACCTCAGGCTTTCAGTCCTCTTCTCCACTCAGCTGCCAATATTACAACCATCTTTGAGAGTAAAGATGCTCCAAACCCCACAACAGGGTTGTTTGATAGCCAAGGACGATCATACTGCACCATCTGCTCCCTCTCTCCTGGTTCTCCAGGATCATCAGGACAACAGGTGCATCTGTGGAGGCTGAAAAGCCCAGTCTGTGAACAGAAAGAAGATCCTTTGGCCAGACCCAGTTTCTCCAGTGCAGAGGAAGGTGCTGGCCTGTCCAACAACTCCAAACACTGACCCAGGAGGAAGGGGACAGCCTCCTAGAGGGCCAGTGCATTATTCAGCTATTTGGAATAGACTCAAAAACTGAGAGTATTAACCTCTGGTTCTATCCAAAGAGTACTACCACTATCTACTATTGGAATCCATGTCCAAAGGGTTATTGACTTTTACCAGGAGCGTGGGAGGCAGTAAATGGATTTCTCCAAGTCAAAAGGAAGCAGTTGTTTTCAATGGGAAATCTTCAAAACCCCCAAAGCTGTCAGGAGCCCCATTGTCCTCCTCTCCAAATTCTGCTTCTTTGAGGGACCGATTCACACTTACTCTTTGGTATCTGCTTTCTCTAACCCACTAGCTGGGTTACTTTTTCGCCCCTCGTGCAAGTACCAGGGTCGTCACCGTGTGTAACCAGGCAGCCATGTTCCTAAACACGTCTGTGGCCACGTAACTCCATACTCTCACACTCAGCTGCCCACAGAGTGTCTCTCAACTACAGCATGATCATTGAGAGCTTGGGACCTTGGAACGAACTCTCCTATGTTTAAATCTCAGCTCTTTTTACTGGCTGTATACTTAATCTCTCTAAGCCTCTATTTCCTCATATGTTAAATGGATGTAATAAGAGTATTTACCTCTTGGGTTTTAAATGAGATCAAGTGCTTAGCGCAGGGATTGGACACATAATAAGCACCCCATAAATGTTAATTATTATTGTGAATGCCTCTCTGTCTTTAGGGGCTTCTAGGGAGGAGGCTTCTGCACTCTTCACACTAAATTCCATCCTTCCTTCCTGAGTGTTGTCTGTCCCAGTGGGTCTTTCTCCACTTTGTCTGTCCCCAGCCTTCACATAACAGGGTCATCCCTGCTGTTCTTTGCCCAGCAGATGTCCTTGCTCTCTTATTCTCCTGAAAGTAAAAAGGGGCAGAAGGATTATTTAGCTACCTCTTTCCAAAATCTGTAAATAAAGAGCAAAATGCCCTGCCACCAGATAGCTGGAATCAGGACCCACTTGACCTTCTATTTAAACCCTCAGAAGCCCCTGCCCCATCTAGGCCTGCTGCCCTTTGGACTAGGGTGGGGGTCTCAAGAGAGGTATGTATGTGAGGCCTGTAAGTGGCTCTCCCCAGCTCCTCAGAAGGTTGCTTATCAGGGAGTGAAACACCAGCCCTAGCTTGCCATGACAGCAGGAGCTGCCTGAGAAGAGAGGCTGAGATAAATTAAGGATCCTTCATCCCTGTCAGCGTGGGCCAGACAGAAACCAGGTGCAAGGCCGTGAGCCTTCAACTTTTATAAACAATCTTCCATCGCCCACTGCAGCAGCTTGCGCCTGAGATGGGGATTAGAAGAACAGCTTCTGCAGGCCTGGGGCCTCTCAGCTGGACAGCCAGTTAAAGGGCACATAAGATAACTGGCTGCTGGGAAAGATGCTTGAGGAAACCCAGCCATTCGTCAACAGGGGGTTCGCTTGACCTGGCAGGAGAGAATCTGATATCTAAACAGTTCCTTGCGTCCCTGAAGCGCTCCGAAAGTTCTCCGGCTAAATATTTGATACCACACCAGATGATAGCCCAAGGCTCTTCTCACCAGTGGGAGAAGGCTGCCGCTAGACAGGAGAGAAGCCTAATCAGTACTGGATTCACTGAAATCAGGCAGGACTTGAGGTGGGGGCATCCTGCTATGCTGATTTTGGGGTCCTTTAACCTTGTCCAGTCCAACCAGGGGTAAAGACCATGCCTACCAAGAGCTGCTTCTCTGGGAATCCATGAAAAGACATGGAACCTAAATATCTTTTGAAGGCAGTTGTCCCCCCTTCTAGTCCTCCACCTGCCTCCTCACTTCTCTGATAGATGTTTTGTTTGCAGGAACTGAAAAAATAGCCATGACCCCTACGCTCAGATGGTCAACACCAGCTTCATCCACCTGAGATTACAAAACAAAGTGAAGTGCTTGAATCCCCTCAGGGAGGTGGGGAGACTGGCCTGGCTGAGCATGAAAGAGCTTTTGTGTTTACCAGCCGTATTTATTCAGCAGTGGGGATGAGAAGGTCTACAATTCCATGTTCTTGTATAATGCTGAGTTTCTTGTATAATGCTGAGAAGGGAAGCACATTTCAGAGAGAACTGCCTCCAAGAGAAGGATGTTCCCCCTCTGGTTGGAAAGTAAGAAATAAGAGTCAAAAATAAGGCTCCCAGATCAGTCAGGCTCGAGCTCACATCTCTGCTCTGATATTTACTCCAGCGGTCGTTGTGATCTTGGAAAGTTATGTGACCTCTCTAAGCTTCAGTTTCCTTGTCTGCACAGTGGGGATGGTAGTAACTAGCTGTAGGGTGGTTGTGAGGGGGACTAAACAGTGAGACTTGTGAAGAAAGCACTACCAGAGTGATACAACATAACACTCAGTAAATGGCAGCTACTATCAGGAATGAGGTCTCTACCTTTGGAAGAAAACATAGAGATAGAAAAATGAAAATTATCTAAGAACAGTCTTTTGGAAAGGGCAGAATTTCAACACAGAACACACATTCATTCTTTTTAAACCCCCTTGGTGTTATAAAAAAATTATAACATATACATAAATAAAAGGATATAATGGACTCCCATTTACCCAACAATATATAGCTTCACAACTATCAAGGCCAATCTTATATCATCCATACCCCTTACACAGATATAGTCTGTTTTAAATTAGCTATTTTGGCCATAAGTGTGGATTATTTTCTTATAGGAGAGGGAATATGGGATTTAGAGTCTAAAAACTTGTTCCATCCTTGATTAGCTGTTTGACTTTGGGCATGCCACTTAATTCATTTAATTCTCAGTTTCTTCATCTGTAAAATGAAATTGTTAATAATTAGACCTGCCATACATACTTCAGAGAGCTCTTGCATAGAGGAAATTAGATATCTGTGAAAGGGCCTTGTAAGAGGAAGTCTATGTCAATAATACTGGTTGTTACGGCTCCACTTCTCACTGGGGTGGCACCGAGGATGTGCTCAGCAAACATGTATTAAGGTTGTGTTAAGTGCCAGGCCAGGTCAGGCCAAAGACCTGCTCTGCAGTCTCAGGTTGCATCCCTGAGCCTAGCTGGCTGCATTGCAAATTCGGTGGCTAAGGCAACAGGGACCACTTGGGTCCCAGCCCTACTCTCAGAGAAGCACATCCCTCAGTGTACACATCCTGTGGGACTGAGAGTCACTTCTTATACCATATGTCCTTGTTCAATGTCAAGGCCTGGAAAATGTCAAATTATGTCCAGTCTCCAGTGCTGTATTTCCATTAAGGATCAGAATGAGAATTACAGAGACAGCGGGTAAGATCTCAGAATTACATGTTGAAAAAAGAAGCTTTTTTTCATGTCAAGAACATAACCCAAATCACCCTTTCAAAAGCTATTTGGGGATAGGTCGTAGGTCCAGAATTTAAAGCTTCAGTGGGAAACCAGAGGGGGATCCCTGATCCAGAGGGTGACCCTAAAGCTGTTTTGGCTAGAGCTGGAGAGATGCTATTTCTCTCTCATTTTTCTGTCCTTAGAATTTCATGTTTGCCCCAACCTCTGCATCCTGGTAGCCCATGAAAACAATATTTTCCTGCTCAGCAGGGCAAAACCTCTTATTTCCTGCTGTCCTTTTCCCATCTCCTAGCTCCACACTGAAGTCCTTGCTGTAGACATATTTCTCCAGCAAATTATTTTCTCACCACTGAGCCCCAGCTGTTTTGCATCCCTGAAGCGTGTCAGGGGAGAGCCGAAATGAAAGGACTGAGGCCGTGTCAGCTACAATGGGACCCAGGTCACTAGTGATCAGATTTTTTTAATGAACCTGAGGGCCAGGGACTTGAAAGGAAGGTCAGGGTTCACAGAAGGGTGATGGCAATATGCGTCCAGATTATTAAATACTGAATGTGAAGACATCGATGTTGTTCCAATACTCATTCCCTCCAGGAGCTCAGTGCTGCACTGAGCAGTTAGGGCTTCATGACCTGATTGCATGAGCAATCAGCAGTCTCCTGGAAACCTCTGACTTCATGCTGCCAGAGGAGCGTGAAGGACATTTGACAACTGGATTATATCCTAAGACTTTGGTTCCTACTCTGACTCCCCAGGTTGCTGACTTCTCCTTTCTCCCAGAAAGAATTCAAGGTCAAGTTTTCAAAGTGCTTCCAGGAGAAGAATGTGGTGTACAGAGGGGAATTCTTGCTTAATAGTCCCCTCTGGCCTGTCCCTAATACAATTGTTTCTCTCATTCCCATCCGATTACACCTCTGAGTTTTGGAGATCTTGATTTCTTGGTTCCAACTGCAATTGGAATTTGCAAATCCAAATGCTTTCTTAGCATTATGATCCTAAGCATCACTGAAAGGAACACATTTCTTGATGGGAATCAATCTATATTAATTTCAGTTCAGAATTGTTTTCTTTGTTTGCATCTGGGAGCAAGGTAGAACTCAGCCTTCTACAAAGGGGTGATGTCCAACTTTACTGGTGGTTGTGGTTAAGCCAGCCATGCAAATATTCCCAGGACATATGTTCACAAGAGATACGGGGAAAGACCCAAAGGGAATATTAAAGTCATTGAGAGATCTCAGGGTCATTTGGTCCAGGCTCCTATCCAAGAACTTTCCTTTCAGATGCCCATATGCTGATGCTTTAACACCCCAAGTTATAGAAGTTGATTAGAAAGTCCAGTTCGGATTTGGACAGCTTTTATTGTCAAAAAGTTCTTCCTATTACCTTCCTAATCTCACTCATAAGAGCTACACAGGATAAATGGAAGCCCTTGAAAGAACTCCATGTGATATTCTTTCAGATCTTTGAAAATGTCTATAATATCTGCTCTAAGTCTTTTCTATTCCAAGCTAAGCATTTTCAGTTACTTCAACAATGCCCTGAACAGGAAAAGAACAATGAACTGGTAGTGAACAGACCTGGGTTCAAGTCCTGGCCCCACCAATTTTCGCCTATGTAGCCTTAAGAAAGTCAATGAACCTCTCAGAAGTTCACCTTCTTCCTCTGTAAAATGAAGATTAAATATGTATACCTTACCTACTGTTCTGAGGATCAAATAAGATAAAATGCTAAGTCGCTTCAGTCGTGTCCGATTCTGTGCGACCCCATAGACGGCAGGCCATCAGGCCCCGCCGTCCCTGGGATTCTCCAGGCAAGAACACTGGAGTGGGTTGCCATTTCCTTCTCCAATGCATGAAAGTGAAAAGTGAAAGTGAAGTCGCTCAGTCGTGTCTGACTCTTAGCGACCCCATGGACTGCAGCCTACCAGGCTCCTCTGTCCATGGGATTTTCCAGGCAAGAGTACTGGAGTGGGTTGCCATTGCCTTCTCCAGAGATAAAATAATACCACAGAAATGCAAAAGATCATAAGAGACTACTGTGAACAATTATATGCCAACAAATTGGATAACCTTGAAGAAGTGGATAAATTCCTAGAAATATACAACCAACCAAGACTGAATATTGAAGAAAAAGAAAATCCAAACAGACCAGTAATGAGTCAGGAGATTGAATCAGTAATCAAGAATCCTTAATAAAGAAGAGTCGAGGACCAGTTGGCTTCACTGGTAAATCTACCAAACATTTTAAGAAGAACTAACATCAATCCTTCTCAAATGTTTCTAAAAAATCAAAGAAGAGAGAACACTTCCAAACTCATTTTACAATGCTAGCATTACCCTGATACCAAGGCCCAACAAGAACACTATAAGAAAAAGTTATAGCCAATATCTTTCATGAACATAGATGGAAGAACCTGCAACAAATACTAGCAGATGAATTCAACAGCACATTAAAAGGGTCAAACACTATGATCAAGGAGGATTTATCCCTGCAAGCATGAGGCAACATATGCAAATTAATAAATGTGATGTACTGCATTAACATAATAAAGGATAAAAACCATATAATCACCTTAATAGATGCAGAAAAGGCATTTAACAAAATTCAAAATCCTCTCATGATTCAAAACTCTCCACAAATTAAGTATAGAAGAAAGTACCTCAACATAAGAAGGCCATTTATGACAAATCCACTAACATCACACTCAGTGATGAAAAGTTGACAACTTTTCCTCTAAGGTCAAAAACATGACAAAGATACCCACTCTCATAACTGCTATTCAACATTACACTGGAAGACCTAGCTGGAGCAGTTAGGCAAGAAAAATAAATAAAAGGCATCCACATCAGAAAAGAAGTTAAGTTCTCTCTAATTGTAGTTGACAGGAACTTATATATAGAAATACCTAAAGACACCACTAAACACTATTAGTACTAATGAAAGAATTCAGTATAGTTGCAGGGTATAAAATTAACAAAATCAGTTTCATTTCTATACACTAACAATGAACTATCAAAAAGGAAATTAAGAAAACAGTCCAATTTATAATAGCACCAGAAAGAATAAAATACAAGGAGGAGAAATATTTGTACACTGAAAACTATCAGACACTGATGAGACAAATTGAAAAAGATGCCAATAAATGGAAAGATACCTCATATTCATGAATTAGAAGAATTAATATTGTTAAAATGTTCACACTACCCCAAATGATCTACCAATTCAATGCAGTCCATCAAAATTTCAATGGCATTTTCACAGAAATATAAAAAAGAAATCCTAAAATTCATATGGAACCACAAAAAACCCTGTCTAGTCAAGGCAATCTTGAGAAAGAAGAACAAACCTGGAGACATAACACTTTCTGACTTCAAACTACACTGTAAGGCTATGGTAATCAGAACAGTATGATACAGGCATAAAAACAGCCACACAGACCAGTGGAACAGAATACAGAGCCTAGAAATAAATCCACACATGTATGGCCAACTAATCTTTGACAAGGGCATCAACAATATATAACTTATATAAGAAAAGGATAATCTCTTCAATAAATAGTGTTGGGGAAATTGGATATCCACATGCAACAGAATGCATTGGGCCCTATCTTACACATATGCAAAAAATAATTCAAAGTGGATTAGATTTCAATGTAAAACCTGAGGGATTTCCCTGGCAGTCCAGTGGTTAAGACTCCACACTGCCTCTGCAGGAGGTATGGATTTGATCCCGGCAGCAGCAGCAGGAAACGAAGATTGTGCATGACATGCAGTGTAGCCAAAAATAAAACAAAAGTAAAACCTGAAACCATATAATTCCTAGAAGAAAACATAGGGGGAAAACTCCTTGACATTGGTTTTGGCAATAATTTTTTGGGTATAACACCAAAGGCACAGGCAACAAAAGTGAAAATAAATAAACAGGACTATGTCAAAGGAAAAACAAGCAAAGTAACATACAGCAAAGTGAACCATCAACAAAATGAAAAGGCAACCTATGGATTGAGAGAAGATATTTGCAAACCTTCTATCTGATAAGAAGTTAATATCCAAAATACACAAAGAACTCATAGCAAAAAAATAAAAATAACTGAATTAAAAGGACCTGAGATGCCATTTTTTCAAAGAAGGCATACAAATGGCCAACAGGTATGTGAAAAGGTGCTAAGATCACTAATCATCAGAGAAATGTAAATCAAAACCACAGTGAAATATCACCTCACATCGATTAAGATGGCTAACCTGGCTGCTATTAAAAAGACAAGAGATAAATAGTGTTGGTGAAGATGTGGACAAGGGAACCCTTGTACACTGCTGATGGGAATGTAAATTTGGACAACCATTATGGAAGAAAGTAATCAGGTTTCTCAAAAAAATAAAAATAGAACTACTGTATGATCCAGCAATCCCACTTCTGGGCATACATCCAAAGGAAATGGAATCAGTATGTTGAAGAGATGTCTTCAGCCTCATGTTTGTCGCAGTATTATTTACAATAGCCAAGATATGGAAACAGCCTGGGGATTCCCTAGTGGTCCAGTGGTTAGGATTCCACGCTTTCGCTGCCAAGATATGGATGCACTGACAAATGAATGGAGAAAGAAAATGTGACACACACAGGAATATTATTCAGCCGTTAAAAAACAGATTGTGCCATTTGCAACAACATGGATGAATCTGAAGGACATTATGCTAAGTGAAATAAACCAGACACAGAAAGACAAATGCTGTGTGATCTCACATATATGTGGAATCTAAAAAAGTTGAACTCATAGAACAAACAGTAGAATGGTGGTTGCTAAACACTGAGATACAGAAGCTATGGGGAGATGTTGGTTGAAAGGTACAAACTTTTGGTCATAAGATGAATAAGTTCAGGGAAACTAGTATATATTATTGTGTTGTTGTTGTTCAGTCACTAAGTCGTATCTGACTCTTTGTGACCCCATGGACTGCGGCACACCAGGCTCCCCTGTCCTTCACTATCTCCTGAAGTTTGTTCACATTCATGTCCATTGAGTCAGTGATGCTATCTAACCACCTCATCTTCTGCTGCTCCCTTCTCCTTTTGCCTTCAATCTCTCCCAGCATCAGGGTCTTTTCCAATAAGTCAGCTCTTCACATCAGATGGCCAAAGTATTGGTGCTTCAATTTCAGCATCAGTCCTTCCAATATATATTCAGGATTGAGTTCCTATAGGATTGACTGGTTTGATCTCTTTGCAGTCCAAAGGACTCCCAAGAGTCTTCTCCAATACCACAACTTGAAAGCATCAATTCTTCTGCACTCAGCCTTCTTTATGGTCCAGCTCTCACATCCATTCATGACTACTGGAAAAACCATAGCTTTGACTGTATGGAAATGGGAATACCAGACCACCTTACCTGTCTCCTGAGAAACATGTATGGGGGTCAAGAAGCAATAGTTAGAATAGGACATAGAACAGCTGAGTGATTCAAAATTGGGAAAGGAGTATGATAAGGCTGTATATTGTCATTTTGCTTATTTAACTTATATTCAGAGTGTGCATGAGTGAATGTGTACTTACTTGCTTCAGTCGTGTTCAAGTCTGCGATTCTTTGTAGTCTTCCAGGCTCCTCTGTTGGAGAAGGCAATGGCACCCCACTCCAGTACTCTTGCCTGGAAAATCCATGGACAGGAGAGCCTGGTAGGCTGCAGTCCACGGGGTTGCTAAGAGTCGGACACGATTGAGCAACTTTACTTTCACTTTTCACTTTCATGCATTGGAGAAGGAAATGGCAACCCACTCCAGTGTTCTTGCCTGGAGAATCCCAGGGACGGAGGAGCCTGGTGGGCTGCCATCTATGGGGTCGCACAGAGTTGGACATGACTGAAGCAACTTAGCAGCAGCAGCAGGCTCCTGTGTCCATGGGATTCTCCAGGCAAGACTACTGGAGTGGGTTGCCATGCCCACCTTCAGGGGAACTTTCCAACTCAGGGATTGAACTCGCATCTCCTGCACCTTCTGCATTGCAGGCAGATCCTTTACGCACTGAGCCACCTGGGAAACCCCTATATGCAGAGTATATCCTGCAAAATGCCTGGCTGGATGAATCACAAACTGGAATTAAGATTGTCAGGGGAAATATCAACAACCTCAGATATGCAGATGATACCACCCTAATGGCAGAAAGTAAAGAAGAACCAAAGAGTCTCTTGATAAGGGTAAAAGAAGAGAGTGAAAAAGCTGGCTTGAAACTCAACATTAAAAAACAAACTAAGATCATGGCATCCAGTCATATCACTTCATGGCAAAGTGGAAGCAGTGACAGATTTTATTTCCTTGGGCTCCAAAATTACTGCAGATGGTGACTGCCCCCATGAAATTAAAAGACACTTACTCCTTGGAAGGAAAGCTATGACAAACCTTGACTGCATATTAAAAAGCAGAGATATAAATTTGCCAGCAAAGGTCCATAGTTTCTTATATATTTGGTATTTGCTGAATGAGTAGATCAGATCAGATCAGTCACTCAGTCGTGTCCGACTCTTTGCGACCCCATGAATCGCAGCATGCCAGGCCTCCCTGTCCATCACCAACTCCCGGAGTTCACTGAGACTCACGTCCATCGAGTCAGTGATGCTATCCAGCCATCTATTCATCAATGAGTAGATACTAACTGCTTTCACCACAAAACAAAAGCAAACAAAATTATGTGAGGTAGTGGATGTATTAATTAACTTGATTGTGGTAATAATTTCACAATGTTTATGTATATTAAATCATTACATTGTACTTTTTTAAAAGAAATCACATTGTACAACCTAAATACATATAAGTTTTGTCAATCATACCTCAATAAAGCTGGGTAGAATGAAATAATATATGTCTACATTATTTGATGATTGTAAAATATTACACACATGCTTTTTAATCATCGTCACTTTCCTCCATTCTTGGTGACTTCCTCTGACCTCTCTAGTTCAGAGTGTTCAGCTAAATATAACACTTGCTAGTTAATAGGAGTTTATGAGCCACTGTTCTAGGCACTACGAAAATAAAGACAAACAAAGTGGCCTTTGCCTTTAAGGTAATCAGAGGGCTATAACACACTAGACTAAAAGCCATAATAGAGGCTCCTGCAGAGAATACTCTAGGAATACAGTTGTAAAATTTCCAACTCAGATGGAGTGGAAGAAGTGACAACGGGGCTGAGTATTACAGGATGCATAAGCATTATCCAAACAGAAGAAGGTAGGAGGACATTCTAAGTAGAGATAAAACATGCAAAGACATGAAGTTTAGTCAGAACAAAAGTATTTTGAGTTCAAAAAGTCACTGTTTCATCAAAGGACATAATCAATAGAGTGAAAGGCAATCCACAGAATGGAAGAAAATATTTACAGATCTTATATCTGAGAAGGGGTTAATATCCAGAATGTATAAAGAACTCTTACAATTCAACAACAAAAAATAAACAACTCTATTACAAATAGGCAGAGGACTTGAATAGACATTTCTCTAAAGAAGATATACAAATGGCCAATAAGCACATGAAAGGATGTCCAGCATCACTAATCATTAAGGAAAAGTAATTTAAACCACAGTGAGAAACCACATCGCATCCATTAGAATAGCTACCATCAAAGAAAAAGAGAAAGAAAGAAAAGAAAAGAAGCATTGGTGAGGATGTAAAGAAATTAAAACCCTTGCGCATTGTTGGTAAGAAGTGCGCAGCTGCTGGGGAAAGCAGTATAAAGGTGCCCCTCAAAATTACATGAATTATCATACAATCCAGCAATTCCACTTCTGGGTATATACTCTAAAGAATTCAAATAAAGGCTTCAAAAGATACTTATGCACTCATGTTCATAGCAGCACTATTCAAAATAGCATAAAGGTATAAGCAACTCAAGTGTCCATCAACAGGTGAACGGATATGATATAAACACACAATGGAATATAATTCAGCCTTAAAAAAGGATGGAAAATCCATATTTCCCACACAACACGGATGAATTTTGAGGACATTGTGCTAAATGAAATAAGCCAGTCATAAAAATGACAAACATTGTATGATTTCACTTACATGAAGTATCCAGAGTAGTCAAATTCATAGAGATAGACGATGCAACGGTGGTTATTCATGGGCTGGGGAAAAAGGGAATGAGGAGTGATTATTTAATGGATACAGAGTTTCAGTTTTTCAAGATGAAAAGAGTTCTAGAATTGTTTTTACCAAAGTGAATGTGCTTAACACTTGTGCTCTGTACACTTAAAAATTATTAAAATTGTAAATTTTATGTGATGTGTATTATACCACAATTTTTTGCAAAAGATATTTTGGGAAAGTTAAAGGAGTTTGTAAGGACTGGGTATTATTGCTAACTTTTTTAGGTGTGACAATTGGTTATATAGGACAATATTTTTTATTCTTAGGAAATGCATACTAAAAAATTTAAGGGAGAAGTGCAACCTATTTTGAAATTCATGGATGGAAAGATAGATGTATAAATAAAAAGTTATATAAAACCAACCTGACAAAATGATAACCACTGGATACAGGTAGATGTACAGTGTTCATTGTACTATTCTTTCAATATTTTCTCAATATTTGAAAATTTGTATAATAAACTTTTAGGGAAAAAAACTTCTTAATTGCTTTATGAAGGTGGAAATAATGACCAAGTCATCACACATGCAGAAAATAGTTAGATGTTTCAGTAGGAGTTAACTCTGGTTATGACTGCCCCAAAAAAGTCAACAAAACAAAAAATAATCACAAGCTGTATTAATAGAAATATAGTACTCATAGTGTGACTCCGGCAAGTATTTACCCTCTACAAGTCTCAGTTTCATCATGTACAAAATAGGGAAAGAATTAAATGAGACACTGTGTGTTAAGAGCTTGAAACATAAGTGAATATTCAAACAATTCTCCATAAGTAGCTGGAAGGATTGCAAGAATAAGGAAAATGCTACAGTCCTAATGGACTTCTGTGCTGGTGGCACTATGCAGAACAGTTTATACTCTGCGTCCGGCGTGGTCAAAGCATATTCCTCTGGTTTCTTGGGTGATATTGTCATGTCATATAATGAGCTGCTGAAGGATAACAGGGTTTCACCTGGAGTGGGAAAGACTGAGATAGGGAAGGCATTATGACTGTCTTCTGATAGCTAAAGGATTAAGCCCTAGGAGCAAAGGGAGAAAGTTCATTAAAACAAATCTCATGTTAAATAAGGTTTGAAGAGAAAACTGACTGTGTCAGGAAGTTGTTAGCTCCCTGACTCTGGTGATGGGTGAGTTGCAATCAGAGGCTGGACAACCATTTGATGAAAACGTTGTCATAAAAACGAGATTGGGCCAAATAATCTTCATGGTCCGTTCCAATTCAGGGAGTCTAAGATGCTCTTAAAATATAGCACCTGGAACTGAATGATGCCTTAGAGGTGAGTTAGTGAGACAAACACCCTCCTTACTAAAGTTATTGTTACTTAAATCTTGAAGATCTCTGTTATGTGAAGAAGAGAGAAAACTCAAAATTAAATATATTTGTTACATGTGTCTGTTGTTAATATTATGTCACCTATGCCAAATGTTTGATCTACTCATCTTTATTCTAGTATTCATTCACTTATCTTTTCAGTATTTCATATTTATTTACAAGATATGTCTTCCCCCCCAGCTATTAAGGATACAAAAATGAAAAGACATAAGAACAAGAAACACTTGCAATGTAAGGGCCCAGTGGTGGAATTAAGAGACATGGGCAGAGCAGATAAGGACAGAGATTCACTCTGGCTAAGGATGGTGGAAAGTCTTCCTTGAAATATTTGAGCTGCATCTTGGAAGACGAATGATGTTTTCCAGATGCAGAATGAGTAGAAAATCATTCAGGCAAATGGAAGGGCTTATTAGAAGTCAAAATAGAAAAGCATCCCATGTTTTGGAGGGAAATGTAACCAGGTAAGACCAGGTCTCAAGGATATATGAAAGGCCAAGAACATTAGGAATATGTATACCAATTCTAAAAGGAAAGAGACTTAAACACCCAGCTTTCTCTGTCTTCTCTTCTTCTCATTTTTAGAGATCCCCTCATAAAACCCAGTATGTTTTCATTCTTCAAACTGGTGACCTCATATTTTCACAATGTAAGTTTTAAAAATTTTCTTGCCTCCCAGCTATCCTTCTATTTTAAGAGAATTTGAAGCTGTGGGAATCTGGAATTAGTCTCTTCCTGGTAGTACATTTCAGATTATTAATCCCTCAGAATACACCCCACCTCCTCCTCACTCCTTTTGTTTGGCTTGTCATGGATGTCCCATCAGAACCCTCTCTGCAAGCTTGTCATGTGTGGAGTACTCTTAGATTCCTTTAATGTTGCCTCCAATTAATTGAAATTCCTTTTTCCTCCATTTCTTTAGTTAACAAGCAGTGCTGATGATGGGAAAGATGAAAGTGAGAGCTGAAGAGGCTCATGAAGCCTTAACTTGACCTATAAAAGAACTCTAGCATGATCCCTGCAAAACCTGTATGCAGGTCAAGAAGCAACAGTTAGAACCGGACATGGAACAATGGACTGTTTCAAAATCAGGAAAGGACTATGTCAAGACTGTATATTGTCACCCTGCTTATTTAACTTACATGAAGAGTACATCAAGCAAAATGCCAGGCTGGATGAAGCACAAGGTGGAATCAAAATTGCCGGGCAAAATATCAATAACCTCAGATACGCAGATGACACCACCATTATGACAGAAAGCGAATAGGAACTAAAGAGCATCTTGATGAAGGTGAAAGAGGAGAGTGAAAAAGCTGGCTTAAAACTCAACATTGAGAAAACTAAGATCATGGCATCCAGTCCCATCACTTCAAGGCAAATATATGGGGAAACAGTGGAAACAGTGACAGACTTTATTTTGGGGGGCTTCAAAATCACTGCAGATGGTGACTGCAGCCATGAAATTAAAAGATGCTTCCTCCTTGGAAGAAAAGCTATGACCAATCT
This sequence comes from Bos taurus, assembly GCF_002263795.3. Classification (NCBI taxonomy): domain Eukaryota; kingdom Metazoa; phylum Chordata; class Mammalia; order Artiodactyla; family Bovidae; genus Bos; species Bos taurus. The sequence goes on along the minus strand of NC_037346.1, from coordinate 37,978,290 downwards.
AGACAGCATGTTAAAAAACAGAGATATTACTTTGTTATTGATGTTTTTGAACTGTGGTGTTGGAGAAGACTCTTGAGAGTCCCTTAGACTTCAAGGAGATCCAACCAGTCCATCCTAAAGGAGATCAGTCCTGAGTGTTCATTGGAGGGACTGATGTTGAAGCTGAAACGCCAATACTTTGGCCACCTGACGCAAAGAACTGACTCATTTGAAAAGACTCTGATGCTGGGAAAGATTGAGGGCAGGAGGAGAAGGGGACAACAGAGGATGAGATGGTTGGATGGCATCACCGACTCGATGGACATGCGTTTGGGTAAACTCCAGGAGTTGGTGGTGGACAGGGAAGGCCTGGCGTGCTGCAGTCCACGGGATCACAAAAAGTCGGACATGACTGAGTGACTGAGCAACAATCATGATCCTAATATGGGTTCAGTCAGTTCAGTCACTCAGTCCAACTCTTGTGACTCCATACATGACTCACATGTGAGTCCATACATGTGACTCACATCCATACATGACTACTGGAAAAACCATAGCTTTGACTAGATGGACCTTTGTTGGCCAAGTAATGTCTCTGCTTTTTAATATGCTGTCTAGTTTGGTCACAACTTTTCTTCCAAGGAGGAAGCAGCTTTTAATTTCATGGCTGCAATCACCACCTGCAGTGATTTTGGAGCCCAAAAAAATAAAGTCTGTCACTCTTTCCACTGTTTCCCCATCTATTTGCCATGAAGTGATGGGACAAGATTCCATGATCTTAGTTTTCTGAATATTGAGTTTTAAACCAACTTTTCATGTTCCTCTTTCACTGTCATCAAGAGGGTCTTTAGTTCTTCTTTGCTTTCTGCCAAAAGGGTGGTGTCATCTGCATATGTGAGGTTATTGATATCTCTCCCAGCAATCTTGATTCCAGCTTGTGCTTCATCCAGCTGAGTGTTTCTCACAATGTATTCTGCATATAAGTTAAATAAGCAGGGTTAAATAAGCAGGGTTAATAAGCATATGTTAAATATATAGCCTTGATGTACTCCTTTCCCTATCTGGAACCAGTCTTTTGTTCCATGTCCAGTTCTAACTGTTGCTTCCTGACATGCACACAGATTTCTCAAGAGGCATGTCAGGTGGTCTGGTATTCCCATCTCTTTAAGAATTTTCCACAGTTTGTGGTGATCTGCACAGTCAAAGGCTTTGGCATAGTCAATAAAGCAGAAGTAGGTGTTTTTCTGGAATGCTTTTGCTTTTTTGATGATCCAGAGGATGTTGGCAATTTGATCTCTGGTTCCTCTGCCTTTTCTAATTCCAGCTTGAACATCTGGAAGTTCATGGTTCACATACTGTTGAAGCCTGGCTTGGAGAATTTTGAGTATTACTTTACTAGAGTGTGAGATGAGTGCAATTGTTTGATAGTTTGAGCATTCTTTGGCATTGCCTTTCTTTGGGATTGGAATGAAAACTGACCTTTTCCAGTCCTGTGGCCACTGCTGAGTTGTCCAAATTTGCTGGCATATTGGGTACAGCACTTTCACAGCATCATCTTTTAGGATTTGAAATAGCTCAACTGGAATTCAATCACCTACTCTAGCTTTGTTCATAGTGATGCTTCCAAAGGCCCACTTGACTTCTTATTCCAGGATGTCTGGCTCTAGGTGAGTGATCATACCATGGTGATTATCTGGGTCGTGATGATCTTTTTTGTGTAGTTCTTCTGTGTATTCTTGCCACACATTCTTAATATCTTCTGCTTCTGTTAGGTCCATACCATTTCTGTCCTTTATTGAGCCCATCTTTGCATGAAATGTTCCCTTGGTATCTCTAATTTTCTTGAAGAGATCTCTAGTCTTTCCCATTCTATTGTTTTCCTCTATTTCTTTGCACTGATCACTGAGGAAGGCTTTCTTATCTCTCCTTGCTATTCTTTGGAACTCTGCATTCCAATGGGTTATTCAGTTTTAATCCTGTTTTCCTCTCTAGTAGTTTTAATAAAGAACTGTTGAGAGAAAGAAAGAACTGTAATTCCCCCATCACTACTATTTAATGATTTCAGCAAAAATTGATACTCCCTTTGGTCAAGGGGTTGAGTGTGACTATCTGCAAAGAAGATAAAATATGGCATGCCTGCTCGCTGTCTCAGCCCACACCGCCGCCGCCGCTGCTTAGGGCCCGGCTTCGCTCCTCCTGCTTCTCCGCCTTCTTGCCTGTGCGCTGCCAGGCTGGCCGCCATGGCGAACATGGCTGACAGGAAACTGTACATCCAGGGCGTCCCGCGTGGCGCCAGCGAGAATGAACTGAAGAAGGCATATAGAAAGTTAGACAAAGAATACTATCCTTATAAGTCCAAATGCTGGTGACAGATTCAAAGAAATAAGTTTTTCATATGAAGTACTATCAAATCCTGAGAAGCGGGAACTATGTGACAGATATGGAGAACAAGGTCTTCGGGAGGGTAGTGGTGGAAGTGGTGGCATGGATGATATTTTCTCTCACATTTTTGGTGGAGGCTTATTTGGCTTCATGGTCAATCAGAGCAGAAGTCGAAATGGCAGAAGAAGAGAAGACATGATGCATCCACTCAAAGTATTTTTAGAAGACCCGTGTAATGGCAAGACAACCAAATGGCAACTTAGCAAGAATGCCCTCTGTGGTGCACGCAGTGGCCAAGGTGAGAAGTCTGGAGCTATTCAGAAGGGTAGTGCTGGTCGGGGTCGAGGTGTACAAATCATGATCAAACAGCTGGCTCCAGGAATGGTACAGCAGATGCAGTCTGTGTGTTCTGACTGTAACGGAGAAGGAGAGGTAATTAATGAAAAGGACCGCTGTAAAAAATGTGAAGGGAAAAAGGTGATTAAAGAAGTCAAGATTCTTGAAGTCCACATAGACAAAGGCATGAAACATGGACAGAGAATTACATTTACTGGGGAAGCAGACCAGGTCCCAGGAGACGTTGTTCTTTTGCTACAAGAAAAAGAACATGAGGTGTTCCAGAGAGATGGGAATGATTTGCACATGACATATAAGACAGGACTTGTTGAAGCTCTGTGTGGATTTCAGTTCACATTTAAGCACCTTGATGGACATCAGATTGTGGTAAAATACCCCCCTGGCAAAGTAATCGAACCAGGATGTGTTCTTATAGTTCAAGGTGAAGGAATGCCACAATATCATAATCCCTTTGAAAAAGGTGATCTTTACATAAAGTTTGATGTGCAGTTTCCTGAAAACAACTGGATCGACCTAGACAAGCTTTCTGAATTAGAAGATCTTCTGCCATCTAGACCAGAAGTTCCAAATATTATTGGAGACACCGAGGAGGTAGAGCTTCAAGAATTTGATAGCACTCAGGGCTCAGGAGGTGGTCAGAGGCATGACGCCTATAATGATAGCTCTAATGAAGAAAGCAGTAGCTATCATGGATCAGCAGTGCGATGTGCCCATCAGTAGACTCTGCAAACAAATTGCACAGGTGGATTTTCTTTCCACATTGGTCTGGTTTGTTTTCTGCAATCCAGCTGGAGCATCTGGTCAACCCAGATGAACTGATGGACATCTGTTGGTCTATGTGTAACTTTTTAAATTGGTATAATATCTACAGAGTATATAATTTAAACTAACCGCAAAGCTTTACATCTTCATCTCGACTGTTCTATAGCAGAATAAAAAACTTGAAAGGAAACAAGACTCCCTTTCACACATGGATTATAAATTTCAGTCCTGATATCTGTGCTTGATTTTTATCAGTTTTGTGTAGATTTTGTGTTTCATATTTTAAATTCAAATCCCACATTGTAAAGTTTCTATACATTTTGTCCTGAAGCTTTGTGTTTGGCTGCACCTGCATGCTGCTGCTAAGTCGCTTCAGTCGTGTCCGACTCTGTGCGACCCCAGAGACGGCAGCCCACCAGGCTCCGCTGTCCCTGGGGTTCTCCAGGCAAGAACACTGGAGTGGGTTGCCATTTCCTTCTCCAGGCTGCTACAAATAGAATAAAGAATATCATAGCCTGTATCTATCATTTAGACGCATGGAAAAATGGGCTTTGCACACAATGGGTTTGGAGCTTACTGGGAACAATGGAAAAAATATCATTAGCTGAGTTGTGGTTGTAAAGTTTTGGGCAGGGGTGTGTTTCTTTTTCTTTCTTTTTTGTACCATCTTGTGAAAGATTTCTGGAACTGAATAATAAAAAGCAGTTGGTGTTTATTAAAGAAAAAAGAAAAAATATATGGCATGCTTGGAGTCCCTTAGCTTGTGAAATTACCAAGACCCATTATTTCAGCATGGTTGTCTCCAGGCCAGCTTCAACGCAAGAAAAAAGGACTGGTAAGATGCCTTCCCCTGAACAGTTTAATTTGTTTGACACATCTTATTGGTAAAAGCTCAGGTGAAGGGATACTGAAGACGGACGAGGGCTGGGATCTCTAAATATGTTGAAAATGTTATCTGTTCTTTCTCAAATATGTCTCTCCCCTTCAGGTATTTGCTCTGTGATAGCCTTTTCCCTTGGCAGCCGTTTAGTCTCTGTGCCTCGTATTTCAAAACTGATAAGGAAAGGCAGAGACCCTCCTGTGTTGCGGGGCACCTGGGGAAGAGAGGCCATATGTGACTTGGGCTGCATAGCCTCACAGCCAGTGCTCACCCACCTCCCCTTGTTGTGCAGGCCTCGCTTGGCTAGACAGCAGAAGGTAACAGAGAAGGAGAAAATAAATGGGCTATCTCTGAAGGACTCACACATGCACTCTCTCTAGTGATCTCCTTATCTGCACACTTGGCAAATTCTTTACAACATCTGATCAAGGAAGGGCTTTTTTTGATGTTTCTGCAAGTTCTAGATTTAGTGCCCTGCTGCTGGGATATGGTGAGATGCCCTTATCAGGAGCCTCTTCAGAGCCTTTTCCAGATGGCTTGCAAATTCTGTGTGTTTTTTTTTTTTTTTAATTCTGTGTATTTTTAAATAAACATCAAACTAGTCCTGGAATGTGACTTCTCTGGGGCTAAAGCAATATTTGCATAAAGCAGGAGAGTAGATGCCAGACCCTAATCCAACTGTGTCCCTTCTCTCTCCCCTTCATGTCTCACCCTAGACTTCCCATCATGTTAATTCTGCTGTCAGAACCACTCTGTTAGTCCCCAGGGTCAGGACTGAGCTACAGGAGGGGAAGCTCCTCATGGCCTCCAGGCTTCTGCCTTTCCGGCTGCCTGGAGCCTGATTCTTTTGGCCAGTGCTGGGAGGCTCACAGGTGGAAGGAGTTGGAGATTTTTGATCTGCTTATTACTCAAAGGCTTCAAAGCTCTGATCTATATGTCTACCATGATCAGGATCTCCAATAGAGTCGGGGAGGGGCAGGAGAGGTGTAGGGGGAGGCTGATTCACATGAAAGCAGACACCTGGGCAAAAAACCTGAAAACCTCCACTTCTTATCCATCCCTGTATCACAACTCCCAGTACCTAGGAAGTCATAACATTTGCATACCCATCATAATGGGTTCTCAATGAGAACCTTTTCCCAAATTCATGTTAATAGCCCCCTTCCCCTCAGGCTTGCTGTAATATGCCAAACTTGATGATGAACCCTTCAACATCAAGGTCAATTACGTTCAAAGTGCCTACATATTTCCAAACTTGGAGAAGACACCCCCCCCAAGTGGAAGATTCCTGAAGCAAAACCTCCCATAATGGACAAGCCCTGGACCATAGGGGTTTTCATAGAATCCAGGAGTCAACCAATATGTGACTTGGACTCTATTTGCAGGAATTCTTGATCTTTAAGGGTTACACCCACACATGTATATGCAAACACACACTCCCTAGTTAAACCTAGTCATCTTGAATATTGGGGTAGTCTGCTTGATTTCTCTTCTTCTACAGGAAAAAAGCAGTGACTTCAGACTCTATAAACAACAACTGGTGGTCTGAGAGCTAAGGCAGGATTAAGAGTAGGATGAGGTGGAAGACAGGCTGATATCCTAAATGCATTGCATCCAGATATGTGGACTTACATATAAATTCTAGAGGGTCAGAGGCAGAAAAAGGAAATGATATGTTGCTTTTCAGATATGTGATCTTGGGTACATTACTTATTTTCTCTGAGCCTTGGGCTCTTCATATGTGAGAACAATGATCATACTAACCTCCCAGAGATGTGATGAGATGTAAAGGCTAATAGCCAAGTGTTATATAAATGTCAACAACAACAACAACGATGATAACAAAAATAATAACAGCTGCCACCAAGAAGGGAAGTAGGGAAAAGCATTGCCAAAGAAGTAGCGTTACCTGGACAGCAGAACGGGAGAAGCTGCCTTAGCCCAGGTAAATATGCACTTCCTTCTCTTGAGATAAGAGGGCTGCTCCTTCTCACCTTCCACATTGTTTCTCTACTCTAATGCTCCTTTCTCTTCTCACAAATTACACAGACTCAGCTCAGCAAATGTTTGTTCCCCACAATGGCTACCAATCTGGCCACTTCCTCACCGACCTTGGGGATTTGTTTGGATCATAGTATCAGTGACTAATGCAGCCCTAGAGGTCAAGTAGATGGACACAGTTTGAAAGAGAGAAAGGATTCCTCCCATTTCTCACCAGCCTGCTCCACTGTCTTTCGCTGCTCAAGCTATCCTATCTGTACTAACAGAAATATAGTGCCCAGATCGAGGGATATAAATTTCCACTCTACTTAGACCTGGTCTAATCACACTTTATATTTTCTGCTCAATTCTAGATACTTTGTTTTGTAGAAAATAATAACTAAGGAAGAAAGAGCAGGATGAGGAAAGATCTGGAAATCAGGTCTTAGGAGAAACAAATTAAGGAACTGGAAATGTATATTACTCGAGGGGTATACATGACAGCTCCCTTCAAATATTTGGAGACATAGCCTGTGGAAAAGCAATTAAGAGCTGTGGGTTGCCTCCAGAAGCAGCAAAGGAGTAACATGCAAGTCCTAAGGAGACAAACTCCTATTCCATATAAAGGAGTATTTTCTAGTATATAAAGCAGTTCAAAATCAGGGGAATCTCCCTTATAAATTGTGATCTCCCCATTGCAAGTGGTGCCAACTCCAGAATATGGTAGTGAAGATCGAATGAGGGTATAAAGGATAAAGTCTTTACATTCCTTCCATATCCAAGCTTTTTGTTGTCCTTTTGCCCACTTTTATTTGTCCCACTTTCATTCTCTAAGTCTTTCTCAGATGGGCATCAGTGAGGTTGAAATAAGCAAGGAATTGCCAGCAGTTTTCAGCTTCAGCAGTGATATATCTTGGGAAACTTACTCACCTAAGGAGAAACAAAAGACTCTTGGATTATGTTCAGGAAGTGTGTGGGGAAAGAGAGAAGGGAACAGATTCCATCTCTATGAGCTAAGAAGCAGCTAGATGGCCATCAAAATATCCAAAGGCAATGCTGATTTGAAAGCTGGGTTAGTAGTTAATGGTATCTCATTATTGGGAAGGTGTTTCTCTCTACATCTGCCAGTTCAGTTCAGTGGCTCAGTCATGTCTGACTCTGCGACCCCATGGACTGCAGCACGCCAGGCCTCCCTGTACATCACCAACTCCTGGAGCTTACTCAAACTCATGTCTATAGAATCGGTGATGCCATCCAACCATCTTATCCTCTGTCATCCCCTTCTTCTCTTGCCTTCAATTTTTCCCAGCATCAAAGTCTTTTCAAATGAGTCAGTTCTTCACATCAGGCAGCCAAAGTATTGGAGTTTCAGCTTCAGCGTCAGTCCTTCCAATGAATATTCAGGACTGATTTCCTTTAGGATGGACTGGTTGGATCTCCCTGCAGTCCCAGGGACTCTCAAGAGTCTTCTCCAACACCACAGTTCAAAGTCATCAATTCTTCTGCGCTCAGCTTTCTTTAAAGTCCAACTCTCACATCCATACATGACTACTGGGAAAACCATAGCTTTGACTAGATGGACCTTTGTTGGCAAAGTAGTGTCTCTGCTTTTTAATATGCTGTCTAGGTTGGTAAGCATCTTTTAATTTCATGGCCGCAGTCACCATCTGCAGTGATTTTGGAGCCCCAAAAATAGTCTGTCACTGTTTCCACATCTATTTGCCATGAAGTGATGGGACAAGGTGCCATGATCTTAGTTTTCTGAATGTTGAGTTTTAAGCCAACTTTTTCACTCTCCTCTTTGACTTTCCTCAAGAGGCTCTTTAGTTCTTCTTTGCTTTCTGCCATAAGGGTGGTGTCATCTGCATATCTGAGGTTGTTGATATTTCTCCTGGCAATCTTGATTCCAGCTTGTGCTTCATCCAGCCCAGCATTTCTCATGATGTACTCTGCATATAAGTTAAATAAGCAGGGTGACAATACACAGCCTTGACGTACTCCTTTCCCTATTTGGAACCAGTCTTTTGTTCCATGTCCAGTTCTAACTATTGCTTCCTGACATGCATACAGATTTCTCAAGAGGCACGTCAGGTGGTCTGGTATTCCCATCTCTTTAAGAATTTTCCACAGTTTGTGGTGATCCACTCCAGTATTCTTGCCTGGAGAATCCCAGGGACAGAGGAGCCTAGTGGGCTGCCATCTATGGGGTTGCACAGAGTCGGACACGACTGAAGTGACTTAGCAGCACACAGTCAAAGGCTTTGGCATAGTCAATAAAGCAGAAGTAGATGTTTTTCTGGAATGCTCTTGCTTTTTCAATGATCCAACGGATGTTGGCAATTTGATCTCTGGTTCCTCTGCCTTTTCTAATTCCAGCTTGAACATCTGGAAGTTCATGGTTCATGTACTATTGAAGCCTGACTTGGAGATTTTTGAGCATTACTTTACTAGCATGTGAGATGAGTGCAATTGTGCAGTAGTTTGAGCATTCTTTGACATTGACTTTCTTTGGGATTGGAATGAAAACTGACCTTTTCCAGTCCTGTGGCCACTGCTGAGTTTTCCACATTTGCTGGCATATTGAGTGCAGCACTTTCACAGCATCATCTTTCAGCATTTGAAATAGCTCAACTGGAATTGCATCACCTCCACCAGCTTTGTTCGTAGTGATGCTTCCTAAGGCCCACTTGACTTCGTATTCCAGGATGTCTGGGTGAGTGATCATTCCATCATGATTATCTGGGTTGTGATGATCTTTTTTGTGTAGTTCTTCTGTGTATTCTTGCCACCTTTTCTTAATATTTTCTGCTTCTGTTATGTCCATACCATTTCTGTCCTTTATTGAGCCCATCTTTGCATGAAATGTTCCCTTGGTATCTCTAATTTTCTTGAAGAGATCTCTAGTCTTTCCCATTCTATTGTTTTCCTCTATTTCTTTGCACTGATCACTGAGGAAGGCTTTCTTATCCTTGCTATTCTTTGGAACTCACCATTCAAATGGGTATCTTTCCTTTTCTCCTTTGCTTTTTACTTCTTTTCAGTTATTTGTAAGGCCTCCTCAGACAGCCATTTTGCTTTTTTTTCATTTCTTTTTCTTGGGGATGGTCTTGCTCCCTGTCTCCTGTACAATATCACGAACCTCCATCCATAGTTCTTCAGGCACTCTGTCTATCAGATCTAATCCCTTGAATCTATTTCTCACTTCCACTGTATAATCGTACGTGATTTGATTTAGATCATACCTGAATGGTCTAGTGGTTTTCCCTACTTTCTTCAATTTAAGTCTGAATTTGGCAATATCTGCCAGAGGTCTCAGAGAAGGCAATGGCACCCCACTCCAGTACTCTTGCCTGGAAAATCCCATGGACGGAGGAGCCTGGAAGGTTGCAGTCCATGGGGTCGCTGAGAGTCAGACACGACTGAAGTGACTTAGCAGCAGCCAGAGGTCTGAACAAAAACACCTCTCCCTTTTGCCTTTACAATCCCTTAAACCTTAAAAACCCTTCATTAAGCTTGCAGAATTGTGTGTGTGTGTGTGTGTGTGTGTGTGTGTGTGTGTGTGTGTGTGTGTGTTGGAAGGAAAGGAAAGTCTACATAGAAAGATTACTATTCACACATATTAGGGACCCATGAGCTTTTCTCTCTCCTTTCCCAATCAAGAGCTTCGGACCTCAAGAGAGAATGGACCCTATGATTCAGGAAACAGCTCTCATTTCCAGGCTGAAATGGAAAGAGGCAGTAAGGGTGCTGAGTGAGACCCACTCTGACTCAGAAAAAACTATCTATGTCTGGAGCCCTGCCTCAGTTGAAAGGAGAGGATGGAAGAGGACTCCTGACCCCAGAGAAGAATCTGAGTTATGTCTCAGCAACTGAACAAACATTTACACTTGTCACCAAAAATAAAACTGAAAACTAAACTTGAGAATTCTGGGGAGAGAGAAAAGAGAGAGAATCCTGTCTTTTCTTGTTTTCCAAGGGAGAAATCTGAGATTGAGACCAGCTCAGCCCCTGGCCAATGCAGAAGATGTAAAAGCAATAAGTATTTTGTACTGATTAAATTAAATTCAAACTAGGATCCTGTTTTTCAGAGAACTACGTATAAGAGGACTGGAGGAAAAGAAAGAGTAAAGCAAAACATTTTTCCAGTTTCCACAACCCTTTGACTTAGAGACAGTATTCAAAGAGAGGAATTTAAAAAAAACAAATTTTTTTTCTCTAGTGAAACAGAGGGAGTTTTTCATAAAGGGAGGATTCTGGAAGACACTCTGATTATTTTTGGTAGATTTATTTAACACACTTTTGAATTTTTTTTTTTAATAGGATGTTGAAGAACCCAAAGCAAGGACTAATATTGAGCACTAACTGGATGCTTTTTTTTCTTTTGTTTTGTGTCTGTCTCTCTGTTCTTCATCATTACATTCTAGGGATAAGCACAAGCTCTTTTTCTTTTTTCTACTCAAGGTAGGAAGACTCAGGTAAAGTCTACTGAACTCTGGTCCAAACACCCAAATGAAAACCAGGGGGAAAAAAAATCAGCCCTCCAGATCTCTGGTACTCTGTGAAGGAGAAGTCCTGTTTGGGATTGTTTGCTTGTTTCACTTTCTCTTAATTTTGCTTTCCCACTGAGTGCATAGCCACATGCCACCCAACATGGAGAAATGACTCATAACTTGCCTCCTTCCTTTTCATTTCTATCCTGGGGATTCTGTAGAGATGGATTAGAGGAAAGTGAGCAAAAGGCCCTTTCTTTTCACCTCTATGCAGACAACTTTTCTTCAAAACTTCATTTTATACCACTTAACAGTCAAAACATAAATTCCAAAGAGAGAAGAGAAAGAGAACCTTCCCACACAGGTAACAATACTTGTCTCCCCAGATTGCTTTCTCTGACTGTTGCAGCCACGTGTGCAGAACTGTGTACAAGGTCTGTTTGGTTGTAGTTCAGAGGCACAAGAAACAGTGCTTGTTTATAGATAGGTCTGTGAACGTGTGAGAGAAGTTGGCATGTCTCTTTGGGAATGTGTCAAGGTGTGGATTTCAACGGGTTTTGAAATGCATGGCAAGGCAAGCCTGCAAACCCTTTCAAAGGTGTCTTTGCAAGCCCCATCTAATGCATCCAAATCACTGAATTTGAATTGCTGAATACAGACCCCCTGCAGGATTAGGAACTTGCCTCACCCCACCCATCCTTCAGAGAAGGCGTGGCCTTCCTGCCTTCCTCTAACTCAGGGTAGTGTCCCTCCTACCAGGCCCCAAAGGTGGGGATTGAAAACTGAGTTCTGAAAAATGTCTGAGTGAAGTAGAGAGACAGTGGAGTAACTGGAAGTGGTGGAGGGTGGGAAGCTCGGGGCTCTAGAAGATTGTGGGACAGCTCTTTCTGCCAACTGCCAGCCTGTTTCTTCACACATGCCTCGGAAGCTTTTCTTCTGCACAGCTTGATGTCCAGCTTCTGCCTCTTCAGACTCCCCAGCCCCCAAAACATTAGCTTCCAGCAAAGGCTGTGTCTGAAATGGAGAATCAGAGAACTCTGGTTAAAATTGTCAGAACCATGCCTAGGACCCTTGAACCTTTGAGTTTTTTCAGGTCACTGCTGAGGAATTCCCTCCCCCAACTCCGTTCTTCTTAGGGGGCCCTTGATCTAGAAATCTAACCCCAGAGAAGAACTCCAGGGGCTGGAGGTGATTTTTTCTTTTCCATGACACTTTTCGCTTCCTTTCTCTTGCTTTAAGTTAGGTGACCAGGATCCACATGTGTAGGGCTACAGTGGGACTGAGCAAGAAGATGTCATTAATTCCCAACAATGGTAACTAACCACACCAGAATGGATGATCTTCCCAAGAGTTCTGAGAAACTTCCAGTAGATAACCATTATCGCCCTTGACTTCCGTTAAGCATTAAAAGTAATGCTCCCCTCAATGTTCTCTTTCAGACCCAAACAAACCTAAGCACTCCCATGTGTGATTTCACTTTATTGGGCCTAGAAAGGGAGGACATCCCAAACATTTTCAGAAAAGGAAACGTTGGTCCATTGGTGCATAAAGGACACCGCACTCTGTGGAGTTGAGTTGAGTGATGCAGAAGAGAAAGGAAGACTTGTCCGCAGCGGAACCACCTGCCTAGATCTCCCTACAGAAGGACAGTTTCTTTATTTTCTATCAACATTTCTACCAATCTAAACATCCAGCTGGGCCTTCAAACCCTTGACATTTCTAAAATTGAGTCTTTTCTTGAGTTTACACTTGCTACAGTAAAGGAAGCCCAAACAAAACAAACAAACAAAAACTCTATGGGTGAGCCCTGGGAGCACACTTGTTCTGGAGCTGCAAAGGGAACTCTGTCATTAGCCTGAGATAAATACCTTTAATGAATGAACGGAAGTCGAAGAAGAAAATGCCTCCTAGGTCCCCATCCATCTGTCGCCCTACTTTCATTATTTTCATATGAATCCATTGATCATGGTAACGCTCTTGGACTAATTAAATGTCTGAAATGACATCGTTTCAGAACACCATTTTGGGGAGTGATCGACTTCTAGACAAGAGGAATTTGCTTCAATATTCACTTGTCCAGCAAATATTTACTGAGCATCTACTATGTTCCAGGCATTGTTAAAGGCACTAGAAATACAGCAATGAGCAAAACAGAAATCTCAGCTTTCATGCATCTTACACTCTAAACAGGAAGTTAGAGGCTATTTTCATATGTGGATGCTGATAACATGCATGTCACTTCTTTATTGTCTTCGGGCTTTTAGTATCTCTGGAAAGAGAGTCCAAGCTATTACAAGTTTACCAAATTTTTCTACCATTAGATGTAGTTCAATGACACTAATAACATGGCCCTTTGCAGTCCTGGATCATGTCCCCAACCTGACAGTCCCATTTTAGCCAATCTCCATACACCCCTTCCCCAAAAAGACAATCATTTGCTGAGTCGCCTCTCCTCTGGGAGGCCCAGGCACTGGTCCAGCAAGAGTGGAGAGACCAGGGCATGACCCCACGACCGGGACCCTTCCCCCGCCCTCTGGCCTCCCCTGGACAGGCAGCTCCTCTGGGGCTGGGGGGTGGGGGGCTGCAAGCCATTCAGGGCTGAACTCTCCATGAACCAGGAAGGAAGGGGGTGGGGGCTGCAGAGCAGAGCCAGCAGGAGCTGGCTGGGGAGGCCAGGCTTCTGGGCAAACCTCTCTGGCTGAGTAAATACTGAGCTGCCTCATCTCCAAGGTGGGGGTTGAAACAGAGCTGTCAGGCCAGAGTAAACTGAAGGGAGCTTTGGGGCCTCTGAGGAACAGAAGGCACATGTTTTGTAGGGCTCCCTCCCTCCTAAGTTCACCCTCCAGGCAGAAAGGGCTATAGGGCTCAGAATTGTCTAGACCCAGGCTAGTGATCTTGAGAGCTGGAGGAAACTGACTGGAGTGGGTGGGGGAGAAACAGTCATCTTAATTAGCTCTAACTAAGCCTGTAGGCTATATACATACAACAAGATGCTCTCCCCACCCCTCCCTACCATCCCCTATCCCAGACCAAGTTTAACATTCTTTCCCACTTACGTCTTCTATTATCAGAAGGAAGGATGAGTAAAGCTGAAGTGAGATAATGCAACTTATATTAAAGACTGGGAAAGCAGGCACAGAGAGGTTAAGTGACTGATTCAAGGACACCCTTGGTAGAGGAAGCTCTGGTCTCCTGACTTCCTACAATATTTTTTCTTCTCTGTAGCACCTGATTTACTTATTTCCCAATGAAGAGAATGACAGTGGCCAAGAGGTCCTACTTTGAATGGGGTCAACAGCTGCTTGAGCCATTCTGTTCTCCCAGGAATGGACATTAAATATTTTGCATCTCCAACTCCTGTTCTATGAAACTGCAAAAGATGAAGCATCTGGAATATTGTGGTTGAGTCATATGAAGGAGGGCATGCAAGGAAGTTCATAGAGCTAGGACCGAACCATCACAAAGTAAAATCTGGCACAATTGCAGGGGGTGCCAAAGTCATGGACAACAGTGAGAATGTGCTCTCAGAATTATACAATGAGACTGTCTGGCCCAAAGTATGTCTCATTCTGATGCTGCACTTGCTATGAATTAGTATTCTGTGGGGCTACCCTGAACATTTTCATTCATAACTGTTTTACTTCCCAGCAGCAAATTCCATGGTTATGGTACCACAAGAGTCTGCAGGTACGGTGCTGGAGGATGAAGGTTAGAGAATGTCTGCTTCTAGAATACCAAGGCCAAGCACACCTCAATAAAAAATGTCTTATATGAATACCTAAAACAGAAAACCTCTACTGCACACTGCCAGGCAGTGTTATCTAAGCATGTTTCTTGTATCTCACTTATTCAGCTTCCCTCATTTTACATCTGAAGAAACGGAAGCACAGGGAAACTGATTAACTGGCATAAATTCACTCACCCAGCCGATAAGAGAACCACACTAAAACTAAGGGGAACCACACCGAAAACTAAGCTTCACAGAGCCCTTGCCCTCCACTACTCTAAATTAGGAATGTGTCTGCCTTCAGGGCTTCTGACCCACTCTCCCAGTAGAGAAGGGAGAGACAGTGCTGGAGGCCCAGGACAACTCTCCTCTTCTGCAGGTGAGTGGGCTGAGACCTGGAGGAAAGGGTCTCGACCAGACCCACCTGAGTGTTCTCAGCTGCTCAGAAGGGAATCCCTTCTACCTGTCCTTAGCTCCAGAACCTGTCTCTAGTCTCATCCACCATTCAGGGATCAGACAAGACATGAGTGTGAGAAGTGAAAATGTGTGTGTACCCCAAAGGGTCAAGATGTACCCTGGAATTGATTAGGGACATGTTTCCTTTAATAATTATAGGTGTTATCATGGCTCATATTTATTTATTAGGGGCTGCTCCCTAGCATTGTATACATATAAACCTATGTATTAATATCAACCCTATGAAATAGATGCCCATCTTGGAGAAAATTAAACTGGGCAACCTGCCCAAGGCCACAAGGCTGTGAGAAGCAGGGCCCACCATGTAGCCTCCACTCCACCCAACCCTCTGAAGGATTTGAACCCACGTATCTTGGCCTTCCTCTCAGGTTCATCTGGATCTCTGTGCTCTTATCATCAGGAGATGCCCCTAGCCTCCCTACCTCCTCCACGCCCCATCCCACCAACTCCCCTCCAGCAGCCCAGTGGTATTGGTGCAAGGAATATTCATAACAAAGACATCCACGTTAAAAGTAAGGGCTTTTAAAATCTCTTTTTCTTGTCTCTCTCATCCAGATCAAAGGGCCTCACATTGGAAGAACAAACGCTGAAGAAAAAAAGCAAATGAAAGAGGAAAAGTTCACACTTAGGGCTGAGAAACAGATGGTGCAGAGGGTTGGGTGGAGTGGAGGCTACGTGGTGGGGGAGGGGCCGGGAGCTACTCCTCAGAAACCTTGACAAACTTTCAACCTGAGAAGAACTTTCCCCACCATGAAGAATCAAGGGGGGGAGGGTGTATCTTTATTTCAAGAGTTTTCTTTTCAAAACAGGAGACTTTTTAGAGATCTGGTAAATGGAGATGTTGGAATAGAGGCCTTTAAATTTTGCAGAAAATGTGTTTTCAGATTTCCTGGTAAATAGAATTCCCTTTGTCCCCTCAATGGCTGTGAAAAAACCACCTATCTGAAAGGCATGGTGGAGACTATGAAGGAAGCAGCGTGTCATCTATTCTGGAAAGTTTAACAATGTGTTTTTGCTTGTTTGATTGTTTGTTTGTACCGACCACTCCTTTGTCATTTTAGATAGGAAAATATAGTGACCTTTTGTTTCTGCAATAAATAACTTCCGTGTAGACCAGTCTGAGGCCTCAGATAAGTAGGATTTGGGGAGAGTACAAAGCAGGAAAGGAGTTAGGATCAAAGAGGATGGGGGGCGCTCGGATGTATTGTGGATTCTTTTGAGCAAGCCTGTTAACAGAGAATTTTGCCCCTCAACCCTCCATGGGGTGGGGGGATCAAATGGTTCCTTCTGCTGGCCAAAAACCCAATAGATCAACCTCCCCTAGGCCCTGTGAGCCCCAGTCTGAGGTCCAGGGTCATCATCCTTTGGGTCCTGCTCTAACAAAAGGTCCTTCCTCCTCCTTGATTTTCTGCCCAGTGGCCCAAAGTTTACAGGATCCAGAAATACCCCAATCAGAAGGCTCTATCAGCTGACATCAAATGGCTGCAAGCAAAGGGAGTTTTGTTTCCATAGACACTGCTCTGTGCCCTCTGTCAAGGTGACCCCTTTGGGGAAACCGACCTTGGTGGCAATTTCAATTACATGCAGAAAAGCAAATAGATTTTTTTTTTTTTTTTTTAACACAGAGGGCAAAGCATCAGCTTCTGGGAAATCTGAGCTTCCTCTTCCAAACCACTTGTCTTCTTCTCCAGCTGGACTGCGCAATTATTGATAACTTGGCCTCTCCTATAACAGCACCAATTTCATTAGGAAGCAAATGCTCGGCGTTTCTTGCGCACACTGCTAGTCTTTTTCGCTCCTTGTCTTCCTTCGAAAGGTCGAGAAATCACTAGATAGAGTGGATAAAACGCCCCCTTGGTCCTGCTGCTCGCTCCCAGCTGTCCTGGTCCAAGGCACTGGGGCTCCCGGGATCCCCGGAATCAATAAACCGGGCGGGAAGCCGCAGACCCGCGTTCTCCGGACTGCACTTAAGGGCGGGAAAGCTGCCGGTTTGCTACCGTCTCGGCGCTGCCCGACCCTGGCCCCCTTCCTTGCCCCCGTCTCCGCCGACCAAAGGGGACCTGTGGTCAGTGGGACCCGCCGGGAGACAATTGCTACCCGCGTGGGCGCGGGGTCGGCTTGTTTGGAAAGCCTGGGGGCGCTTCGAGGTAAAAAGGTCATCGCGGGACTGGGGTTTACCTCCTCCGCCCACCCCAGGCCCTCGAGGCTCCAACCTGCCGCTGTCTCCCCCGCACCGCACCGACCCCTCGGCCCTTTCTCCGCGCCTCCCGCGCCGTCCAGCGCTGGAGACCCGGGCGGTCTCTGTGAGCCGGATGGACCGCACTTCGGAGGCAGCGGGTACGGCCGGAGTCTCCCAGCCGCGCCGGCTCCCGGGCGCCGATGTCCCGGTTGGGTGGAAAGGCGCCGGCCTGGGGGCGGGAGTGGAGGGGTTAACCTGTGTGCCAGTCTGAAGTTTGTCGGGCGACGCACCCTCTGACTTTCTCTAAGCAAGAATCGGCGGGAACGGGACAGTACACAGTCTTCCCAGCAAATATCTACTGAGGCCCACTTTATGCCAAGCTTCGCTCTGGATATAGGGGAGGGAAGAGGGGGAAGGGGTAGAGGGGCCCTTCCCTTCGCCTTTCCCCAACTTCCTCCTCTTTTCACACCCTTTTCTGTTCTCTCCAAACAGATCCACTATTCTTTCCTGCCTTTCTCCTCCCTGCAAGGTCTCCAAACTGTTTCCTCCCCACCGCCTTTCCCCTCCAGGTCTTCCCACGTTCCTCCAATGACCGGAGGGCTGACGGCTGTCAGATTAGGAAACCTGGGACCCGGTTCTGCTTAGGCCCCACCCAGTAAGTCCTTCTTTTTACCCAACTGAGATCATAAAGCTCAGATGCTTCCAACTCAGCCAACTTGCATCTACTCTTTCCTCATCTCTCCACCCCAGCGCTCTTGGAGAGAGCCTCCTTTACCCCTAGACAGAGGAGCAGAAGAGGCGGGAGGAGGGGGAAACAGAATTTATTGAAATGAGGTAGCTGGAGGTACAGAGAGAACCCGGTTGCTTGGGGCTCAGGTTTCCAGAAAGAGTGGTGTCTCCACTGTCCCAAGGTTCAGAGAAATGCTTGATGCTGGTCGGAGCTCTCCCTGCACCTGGGCTTCCCTGGGCTGCACCAGGGGTGGGGGTGGAGATGAGGAAGAAGGTCCTGGCTTTTCCAGGAGGCAATAAATAGGGGAGGAACTAGTTGGGGCGAGCCTGCGCCTTCCTGGTAGAGGCTTGCTGGGGTCCAGCCTCAAACAACATTCCAGAAGTCTCTGAAGTACCAAGTTCCAAAACATTTTGGTAGCTTCGAGATGAAGTCGCGGGTGGGGGGTGGGGGTGGGGGACAGGTCTCAGAAAACAACCTCTGGAGGCCGCTAGTGCAATACAAATGTGCCAGGAGGGGGTTAATAGGGTTCGATGGGGGTGGTGGGGGGAGCTTTTTGGTCTGTCACAAGGCAGCTGGTGCTACTGTAAGGTCTGTGGCAACTAGAGAGATTAAGCGTTGGTTATACGCCAGCACCCAAATACCTCCCACACAGGAAACCTTCTCTCTGTCCCGGGCCTAGAAGGGGGAGTTAGGATAAGAGTGCAGGAGAGGAGAGTCCTCGAAGCTCAAAGGCACTGGACTGAACAAATGGAAGTTGGAAGGGAAAAGAGAACCCGGGAGGTTGGGACTTGCTCCCACCCTACCCGAGGGCCGATACCCAGATTAGAGGCAGAGGGAAGCCCTTCCCTCGCATTAGACAGGTTGGGTCTCCCGTGCCTCTGGTCCGGTAAGGTCCCCAGCCATCAGCACCCTGCCCAGACTGGAGGAAAGCAGTCCCCCATTCCTCCCAAAGGCAGCTCTGAACTGGCGCCCCAGGCTAAATAGTTGAGCTGAGGCTGAGATTAGGGAGAACAGAGGAGAGGGCTGGACAGGACTCCTTGGTGCTCTGGTGCCGAGGAGTCCCGGGTGGGAGGTTTAGTTCAGGAGGTGACAGAGCTGGGCGAAGCTTCTGGGGAGGTGCACGTGGACTGGTCGGAGGTGTCTCCAGTCGCCTCCTTGGGACAGCCTGGAGGGGCTGGGGGCACCCGGCCTCCCTCCCGCTCCCGCTTCTTCTGCTTCATGCGCCGGTTCTGGAACCATATCTTGACCTGCGTCTCATTGAGCTCCAGGGTGGCAGCGATCTCCACCCTCCGGGCCCGGCTCAGGTACTTGTTGAAATGAAACTCCTTCTCCAGTTCGGTCAGCTGCCGAGTGGTGAAGTTGGTGCGGAGGCCACCTGGCGCGCCCAGGCCCAGCTCGGACACCTTCGCTAGGGGCGGGGCAAGAGAAGGGCCACGTCAGTTCTCTCCTCTTTCTCCTTCCCCTCCCCACCGCCCCCCTGCCCCGCCAGCTCTGCACCCCCAGTCACCATTCTATCCAGCTTCAGCTCTCAAAGTTTCCATGGATCACCAGGCACCCCTCCAGGCAACCTGGAGCAGGCCCCACACTTCCACCCCCGAGCTCCCCCTCCTCGGAACACCAGGTCCTAGGCCTGCGCTGAGCACACAGATCGAAGTAGGGGTGTGTCTGGAGACTTACTCTTAAGGATAACTGGGCACTCACTGGGTGGGGAGACCCCACCTGACCTGAGACTGAGCACAGTGCTCTTACCTGCCTCTACCCGGTGGTGCAGACAGGAACCCAGCCCAGGACACCTCAGTGCAAAAGCAGCAGAGCCGCTCTGAGCCCCTAGAGAGGGGGTGGCCACATCTGAGCCCTACCTGTCTTGGGTGGGTTCCTCTTAACCTTCATCCAGTCGAAGGTCTGGGCTGTAGGGGTGCTCGTTTCTGACGTGCAGGCCGATTCCTTGTCCTCGGAGAGGAGATCAGCACAGGCCGGTGCAAAGCTCCCTGTCTGCTCGTTCCCATAATGGGGCTGTGGTGGAGGGTAGGGCCCTGGGCCCACTCCAGCGGTTCCATAGCCATCGGAGGACAAGGCCCCTAGCTGGGCCCCGTAACTTGAAGGATGAAAATAGCCTCCATCTCCTTCCAGCTGGCCCAGAGGGTAGTACTGAGAAGACCCGTAGCTGGCACTGCAGGCAGCCGGGGAGTACCCCGAGGTCGCAGAGCTGGGGAAGGGCACCCCTAATGCCGAGGGTGGCTGTTGGGCCAGATAGCCTGAGTTCTGCTGCAGTGCAGAGCTGGGCAGCCCCCCACCATAGCGGGTCTCGCCTGCATAGCTGTCAACAGCAGAAGCCGAGCTCGAGGGGAAGGAGGTAGGGGCGCTGTGGGCGCTGTAGGCGCTGGGTCCCCGGTTACAGAGTGGGTACTCTAAGAAGGAGTTCATCCTATTATAGTCCATGCGTGGAGGCCGCAGGAGGGTCGGCCCGTTTGGGGGAGACACCCTCTTGCCCTACAACCTTTCGGCAGTATGTCACAGCGCCGAAGCTTGCATCCATGGCCTAACCCAGCTCGCCTGGGCCAGCGCTCCCCCAGGAAGGGGGTAGGGAGTGGGGGTGGAAGGGTGCATGTGATCTCTCCCAGGCCAATGGGCGCAGCGGGCCACAGTTTGGCAGCCCCAGCGCCCATCCATCACCCCCCAAGCATTAGCATGACAAAGACACTTCAATCACCCGCAGCCCATCCATCTGAGGGCGACATGGAAGCGTCAAAAACATCTTTCTTCAAAGACTTTTGGAAAGAAGGGACCAGAGGGAGAGGGGGCAAAAGTTAGAGGAATATTCAAGACTTTCCTCCCCTCTCAGTCCCCAAGGCCTTCAATAGGCTCCTAGGTTATTAGATTTGGACAAATTCAACCCAGCTGCCCTTCATTCTTCCCACCACCGCCCCCCTCACCTCACAAAGGAGCAACCCCCTCCCCAAGTCTGTAGACCAGGAGATGGGGAATCCAGCCTCCTTTGCCCAGAACTCCCACTCTGAGTTTCTTTCTCCTAATTTGGGGTGATGGGCTAGAACAGCCAAGTGAGGTATGTTGTCTTGGGCCAAATGGATGACTGTGAAGGAAGAGGGTGCAAAAACACCTAAGGGTGTGAGGCAGGGCCTAGAATCTAGAGAAAGAATTCATTAAGTGAGGGGTGGAAAACTGGCATTTCAAGGAGCAAGACAAGATGACAGAACTGCGGAGAAGAGGATGAGAAATGCCCCATTCCCCTCTCCACCTCTCTACATAACCACTCTCTCCTCATTCACACATCCATTTCTCTCCCTCAGCTTCTTTTTATATTCTCTCTGTCTCAATCCATCTCTCTGTTCCTCCATCTCTCTCCATATTTATATTCCTTCCCTACCTATCCATCAACTCATCTCTCCGGATGTATTTATCCTCTCTCTAGCCATCCATAGCTGTAGTTGGCTCACTCACTCAGACTCAAATAACTCCCTGTGTCTCTCCAGAGAGCCACAATGAGCACAGAGCTAGGTGATGTTTACTTACAGGTGAAGACGAGGGAATTTTTATTCTTTTCCTGAAATGCTTTAAACTAGTGTAGTGCATTCTTCTGGTTCCTTCCTGCCCCACACCCCTCTCCCCCAAAATCCCAAGCCTCAAATCCGTAAATTCAATAGCAGTTATATCTTAAAGATTACTCAAGTTTCCAAGGAATTTTGTAGAATAGATCAAAGGACTTTGCTTAGAGAATGGGAGCTTCTGAGTGGCGAGTGGCGGGTCTTGAGGCTCAGGAGGGGAGTCTCACCCCTTTCTGCTGGGTGTGTCTGTTGGGTTATGGTTGGGGGAGGGGAGGGGAACAGGAAGTGCCTCCTTCAGTCCGTTCAGACTGAGATGGAACTAGAGGGAAGCTCTTAGGTAGAGCCCATTGATTCCCCTCCTCCAGACTCTGGGGACAAGAGCTTGGCGCAATCTAACACCCACGCTCATTTGTAATCTGTCAGGGTGTCTGCCTGGCTGAGCCCTGGGGCCGGGGCTAGGGCAAGTCCAGGAGGGCAAGAGTTCAGAGGAGGATCTCTGTAAACAACTGAGCTAAGGGGAGGAAGGGAAAGCAGGTGGGACAGGCCCAGAGAGGACCCTCAAAACTTCTCAGGTTTCCCCACCCCAGAAAGGGCAGGGCAGGGCGAGTCCTCATCTCTCTGCAGGAGGCCCAAAGTTGTCTCTCTCAGTCTCTGTGTCACTGCTCCCTCTTTCTGTTTCCCAGTTCCCTTGCTTTGCCTGCTCTCTTCTACTTTCCGTCTCTATCACCAGACTTGCACTGCCTTTCTCTTTTCTTAATAACTGTGAGCCTTACTTAGCCCCCAACTATGAAAAAGCTTAAAGCATTTCACAGGACCCCTGCTTCCCTCCCTCTGCTTCAGAGGAGCAGGACAAGTTGTGGGGAGGGACCAGCTGGCAACTCTTTTAAGAGAGATGCAGTGGGGGAGGGTGAGAGACTGTTCAGTGCCAAGGGATGAGGATGGACAAAGGAAAGGAGGGTTGAGGTGGGAGGTGGAAGTTGGAGGGGGCAGGCAGTGGCTGCAGAAGGATTGACGAGAAAAGGAGTATTGAGGTGAGAGCAAGCATATTTCTGTTGCCCTTTTTGGATTGGTAGATGCTCCCAACTGTTTCCTCTCACTTTAAGATGTCCTCCACAGAGGCCTTTGGAAAAGAGGGAAGAAGGGAACCAGGGTTTCCCTTCAAACCTCACATCTGAGCTAGGCCTTTATCTGACCTGGCTGCCCTTCTTCTGGGAGACTTGAGACTCCACTTTCTACATTTCCCTCCCAGGGAGAACCTCCTCACCTCATCCCTTGCTCTTCTAATCAAGGAAACAATTTGAGGTCTAAAAGAGGAAGTAAATTCCAAATCAGATTGATAAAAGAGTAGAAATCATTCTGGGAGTTGGGGAAATGCAGTCTCCCTAGTTAATAGCTGAAGTCACCAATAGTCAATTATAAATACAGAAGGAAAGGGATGGAGCAAAAGTGCCTCAAATTGTACTATCAAGTGCAGTAATTGTTTAGGCCTCAGCGTCCCAATTCATCCCTGAACCTTGCTACCTTCTCCTATGTAGCAGAAAGATGAAAACTTTCCAGATTTCCTGCTGGCTTCCCTGGTGGCTCAGCAGTATAGAATCCTCTTGCAGTGCAGAAGACATGGGTTCAATCCCTGAGTCTGGAAGATCCCGTGGAGGAGGAAATGGCAGCATTCTTGTCTGGGAAATCCTATGGACTGAGGCTGGTGGGCTACAATCTATGGGGTTGCAAAGTCAGACATGACTGAGCAACTAAATAACTCCCAACCCCAGCAGAAAGGACTGAGAGAAAAGGCAACGTGGGTTCTTAGGTTCCCAGTCTCTTCCTCCTTAAAAGAAACCTCACTGGCCTCTGGCTTGAGGAGAAAATCTATGGAGCCTGGATTCCTTGTTAAACCCACAGCTGAGGGCAACCAAAACAAAGTAATCCCCATCTGAAGTAGCCTGTGGCCTATAGGAGTATCTGGTTGGCCAGATTAAATTCACCAGGGATGGTCTGTGTAGACTCAACACCAAAGTTAAAAATGGTTGATTTCCTCTTTTTATAACCTATTTAGACATATAGGTGAGCAAGGAGAACACAGGAATATTTAGAACTGATACGATCTTTGAGAGATGCTGGTCCCTATACCACAAAGACAAGACCATTCAAATCAGAATAGGGATGTGTTAGTAGTTTATACCTGATTCTGGACCTTTCAATGGAGGAAGCTGCTTTAGGTGAAGGTTGGCAGAAGCAATCGGAACAGATCTTTCGTTAAGTCCTTAAGTGCCTCTCCGCCTGCTCTCCCAGCCCAGATCTTAAAGGCCAAAGCCCAAGATCAAAGATTGGAACTTAAGAATTAAAAGGATATTTGGGGTTATAATTTTTTTCTCTGTAAGAAATGATTTCTTGTTGCTGTTTTTGGGGAGGATGCAATCTGAATTTAGGGGTGTGTTTTATTGCAAGCTCATTAAAATGTCACATGTCTGGTTGAGAACCATAGACTGTGGATGGTGCATATTGTAATGGGAAAACTATTAGTTTTGGGCCTAGAAAACTTGGGTTCAAATCCTTGCTTAACCATTTCTTAGCATTATAATCCTGGACAAGTTCCCTGGTTTCTCTGAATCTCAGCCTCAGAGAAGAAGCATGGGTTTAATACTACTTACCTCCCTACATTGTTAGTAGGATTAAAGCAAACAAGAAAACATAAACCATAGAGAACTCTGTAAGTGTATGATATTAACATATACATGCACATTCTGAAATACTATGAGCAGTCTTCTGTTTTTAATATAACTGACATATTAAAATATGGAAATATGTGATGGGAAAATAGCAGATGTGCTATATTTTTATATACCATATCACATATATTATGTAATATGTACTTTATCATATGCACATTTCATTGAAAATTCAGAAGGCTGCCTCTGTTTAGGCAAAGAAGTTTCTTCTAAACTGAAGAGGTGGTTTTTTTTAAGTAAAGCCTAGTATTATATAATCTATAACAAACCCTAACCTCACCTAATATAACTCTAATATTATATAATATATTAAAACTGCAGCAGAAAGATTTGAGATTGGGCATTAACAAGAACTCCCTGACTTTCCCAATTTGGGAGAAAACTGTCCTTGTCAGGGTTGAGGGTTGAACCTGACTTCTGTGATGTCAGAACAGGATGAAAACCTCTATCTGGATGGAAAAGTAAGTCAGAGAGTTGGGATCTTGCTAAAAGGAAAGATTAGAGTGACATGAAGAGTTGTACTTATTATTAACTTATTATTAAGTTGCTACTTAATTGGGCTTATCCAGGTATAGTGGTTGTGGCCAAAATATCCACATTGGAAACTTTATTGAACACTAACTGAGCTGAATTTGTATCCAAATGACTGTCCAGACTGTGATTTTTCTGTGGTGGTTGGGAATTAGAGACGGTTTTGTGTGTTAGCCACACAGTCATGTCCAGCTCTTTGTAACCCCATGGACTGCAGCCCACTCGGCTCCTCTGTTCATGGGATTTCCCAGGCAAGAATACTGGAGTGGGTTGCCATTTCCTTCTCCAGGGGATCTTCCCAAACCAGTAATCAAACCCAGGTCTCCTGCATCGTAGGTGGATTCTTTACCATCTGAGCCACCAGGGAAGTCCAGAGAAGGTTTTAGGAAGGCACTTTTACTGCTAACTCTCTCCTCAGAGGAGGAAGCAGTTTGTTATATCTCCTTCAGGCACCAAATATCTGCTTCTGAGTAGGAAGAAGGATGGGGGTGGGGAGCAGGAGGGCAGAGCTGGGCTGGAAAGGTCAGTGGAGGATTTGGGCCACATTAGCTGCAACAGGTGGAGAGACTGATGTAGGGCCTAAGAGTCTACTTTCTGCAAACTGAGGACATGTATTCAATAGAGCATATTTCAGAAGGATGTACAGTGGGACCATTGAGTGTTTGTCAGAGACTTGAAGGAAAGGTGGAGAGAAGGTTCAGCAGAGCTATTTAGGGAGACCCATAACTTGTACCTATGTTCTAATGCCCTAGCAACCAGATAAACACTGACCAAAGGGGATTTTTAAAGTCTAGTACACTGGGAACTCCTGGCAGCCCAGTGGTTAGGACTCAGTGCTTCTACTGCAGGGGCCACAGGTTCCATCCCTGGTCCAGGAACTAAGATCCCACATGCTCAGTGTGACCAAAATGTATGTGTGCCCAGTCATAGCCAACTCTCTGCGACCCCATGGACTGTAGCCTGCCAGGCTACTCTGTCCGTGAAATTTTCCAGGCAAGAATACTGGAGTGGGTTGCCATTTCCTACTCCAGGGGATCTTCCCGACCCAGGGATTGAATCCGTGTCTTCTGCGTCTCCTGCACTGGCAGGCAGATTCTTTACCACTGCACCACCTAGGAAGCCCTTAAATAAATAAATAAACATTTTAAAAAAAAATGAAGTCTAGTACATCATGGCAAAGAAGTTTGGTGCCTCTTTTTTTATAAAATGTCCCACTTCTTAATACTCATATTCATTGAATACCTGGCGCCTGGCACACAGCACTACAGCTAATTACATTCTTGTTGAAAAGGTTTCTCTCCCTGCTCACTTAAATAATGCTTGGGGCATGATTGTTGGTGTAAATAGGCAAATTAAAATTCATTAAAATGGCTCTACCAGATACTTGGGAAGTGGGTTATCATCAGACATCAAAAGTCACCACCTCCATTTAAAAGCACCTGACACCAGGTGCTATAATAAATATTTGATACGTTGTTTGTGAAGACTAATGAATATACTTTTGGCATATACTGATGCAGAGAACATTAGAGTCATTTAGTTCTTCCATTTATTTTACAGTTGGAGAAACTGAGGTCCAGAAAGGGGAAGAGACTTACCCAGGCATAAGTTTTTTAAAAGTGTAATGACTCAGGATTAGAGTGATTGCAAATAATTTCTCAATCTAATGGTCTTTTGCTTTCACCATAATATTAATGGGCCATTCTTCTTAAAAAATGACTCACCAAGAGTAGGACGGACTGACCAGCAGCTTTCAGGACAGCACTGAAGCCTTCCCACTCCAACCACAGCCAGTTTATAACCAGTCTGTCCTACAGACCACTTAAGAGGAGCCATACCACATCAGGATGGGATAACTGAGTGCAGCCACCTGGCACTGCCCTCTAACCTGCCATTGACGGGGGGCAGTCTGCTGCCCTGTCTAAGAACTCCCTTCTCTTTGCCTTCCTTCTCCATAGCCAGCCTGGAAGACTCAGGTTAAAAAGGATGACCCTAGAGATGAAACAAACAGAAGGAGCTAACTTAGAAAACAACTTAGGCACCCTGAGTCCAGTTCCTTACGAATTCTAAATTGCCATGCATTCCTTTGAATTTGAAGTCAGATGGAACAGAAAAGAGAAGTCATTTCTTTTTAGAAATGCCTTGCCTCTTTGTTCTTCTCTGGTGGCATCAAAGATGGTGAGTTTCATGAACAGGAGACAGGAGAAAGAAACAGAGGCTGTGTGTTGCCTGTAAAAACAGCTCTAACTCCTCTCTAATAAGCAAGGGAAATACTGGACCTTCTGATTTCCTGGATTGGTTGTTTCTCACCCCCAGGATGCAAAAAGTACCTAGATCTAAGCAGGTAGATTGAGCCTTTGGTTGGGCCCTCCCAACTCCCACTCTGTTGGGCAGGGAAGATTCAGGAATTCAGGGAAGACTCAGGCAGAAGCTAAAATTCAGGGCCCTTTGGGCCTCTGGTTTGGGTTGGGGAGGATTGGAAGGAGGTGACCAGATAAAGTGGGTGAAAAATTGTTAAACATGGAGGAAGGCAGGAAGCAAGGTGGCACTGTGATCCAGCAGTACTTCTCAGACTTTAGTTTGCCTGTAAGTTACTTGGGGATCTGCTAAATTGAGATTTTGATTCAGTAGATTTGGAGTGGGGCCTAAGAGTCTGCATTTCTAACTAGCCCACAGGTAGTGCTGATGCTGCTGGTCCATGGAGCAGCAAGTCTCTTAGAAAACTGGAGTCTCAGAGGCCCCTGAGTATTACAAACCAAGCCATGATTCCAGGAGGTGAATTCTCTCCAACGGAGCAGAGCCTGTATTTTTGGCATTGATGAAGTGTGCTCTCCTTTTGACCAAAGAAAGCTGAAAGGTGGGCAATTAGCAAGATCCTTCTGGTATTCTCCATCTTTGTAAACAATCTGCTATAGCTGAAAGAGCATTTTTAATTAGATCAAATTATCTAGTTTGGCTGTCCATAGAAATCAAAACCCCAGCTGAAATGTCTGTTTTATTTTGTTGGTGTAGAGATGGTTATGTGCTGTGATTTTAAAGAGGTTAAACACTGCCTATAGGCATATTTTATGGAGAAATAAACACACAGCCCAATGAGATGTATAGTGTGGTTTTACTATATTATATATTCACTTATTTATGGGGAAAATAAACACATAAGCCAACAAGCTGTATTATTACTTTAATATATTGAAATTATTTCATATGTATATATTTTATGAGGGAAAATAAACTAATAAGATACATGGTATTATTATAATAACACATCTAATTGTTCTATATTAATTTATTTATGAAAGAAATAAGTGCAATTTAACATGGCATAAGATTATTTAATGCAGGAGATGAATTCTATATTAAGACAGTTTAAGGGATTAAATTCCAGCTGAATAAGATGTGTGTACTGCCCACACTGAAAGACCAGATTTAAAAAAAAATATGCAGGGGTCTGTTTAGTCCTGTATGTCACGACCTATGTTCGCTCCTGGCTTTTCCTGACAGTTGTTGCCTTTGAGTGCCTGGTACTCCAAGTCCCCATCCTGCTGGTTCAGGGGAAAGTCTGGGAGGTCCGGGAATAAACTGCTTTTCAAGAACAGCAGCATCTGCTGGGGAGGTAGCCCTGCGGTGTCTGTTTCTGAGCCCGAGAAATATTAAATAAACCTAAGGAGGATGGATGGCTTTCCAGGGCCCTTTAAATCTCCACGTTCCCCGGAACAAACCAGGAGGCAGGTGGAAAGATCGATCCTTGCCTCCCGCTTACTGGGTTTGCAAGAAACCTGCTAAGGTGAGGTGAGGGATAGGAAATAGTGCTGAGACGGCAAATGAAGTTGTTGGCAAAGACAGGTAGGTCTGCATTTGGAGAACGCTCTGGCCGGGCATCAAATCCCAGAGCGAAGGATCAAAAGTCAGATTTGGCGAGGCAGACCCAGCCAGAAAGATCCGCCATTCACCCTCTCCCATTCCCACCCCCTCGCGGACTATCTGTCCGGCTCGCATCCTCAGCATCCGTTGGGCTGATTTTTCAAACAATACAATACAAAAACAAAAAAGGAACCCGTGAGACAGGGCTCCCTGTCTTCACAGGCATCGGGATGGTCCAAAAAGGTGAAGGTGGGTGCGGGGACGGTCCCGGGGCTGGCCGCGCGCATCCTGAGGCGGCTGTCATGGCGGCCACAGTCTCTTCCCTCCCCTCCCTGCCTCCCGACCCCAGCGCCATTTTGAGCATCTTCCTGGCTTCCCTGTCTCTCTCCCGCTCTTCTCGCTCCTCCTTCGCTTTATACAAGCCAAGCGCCTCCCAACGCTGCCCGGGCCTCCCGGAGCTTGTCGCCCCGCAGCTCCTCGGACGCTCCTCCCAACCCCAGGAGCCTTAGGGTGACCGAGGGACCCGAAGAGCATTAGTGCCCGCTCCCGCTACATTTTCCACACGGCCTCCTTTCTTGTCCACTTGGGAGGCCAGTGACCATCCCTGGGTACGGGACCCTGCTTCTCAAGAAAACTCCCGACCCTACTCCACTCCTTGGCCCTGCGCATGACCCCAGACCTCGAGTTCCCCAGGCGTCCTGCGTCCTGGAAAAAACCCCTCCATTCCACTTGGGGCACTGAGGCGAGAAGCCTAGGAAGCCCTAGGGACCCTCCCAATCTAGCTGAACCTCTACGCCTCCCATCACAACTCTGAAGCCGGTGCCTGAGATCTCTTTTTGCTCTCACTTCAGTTGGCAGCACACCCTCTTCCTCCAAGGGGCCCCTTTTGTACCACCCGGACTTACCCGGCCCAGGGCAGACCCAGAAAGAGAGAGAGAGAGGGCGGCCTGGCCTAGTGGGTGCGGGGAGGAAAGGGACTGGGTCCCAACACAAACATTATCTCGTATCCGTATTATAAAGACATTTATTTAATCTATGAAAATAATGTACAATAAATACTTTCCCCTTTTCCTATTAGTAAAGAATTTTAATAAATAATCTACGGCCTAAAACTTAAAAAAAAAAAAAGAGACAGAGAGGAAAATAGGTTCCTCTAGTTCTTAAGAAAGCACACCCCCGCTCCCCAGAGTTTAATTATTCCTGAGATTTCGTTGGAAGGACTCTACCAAACGGATTTTTTTATGTGTAATTTGTAAAAGACGCCCGTGTGTCCAATATTTTAGAGAAGAAAGGAGGTGGATTAAACGCTAATTCAATAATACCTGAATTTTAGCAAAACACATAAAGAAGTCCATACAACTTGGGGAGGGGGGTCCTTGGGTTTCCCCGCAGGCTGCTGAGGGGGGCCGGGGGTCGAGAGAAGGAAGCGGGTTATTAAGGGAACTGCAGGTCGATGGCACACAGCGTGCTGGTGAAGAAGTCCAGCTCTTCCTCGGAAAAGGGAACCGGGCTGTCCAGAGAGCCCTGGAGACTAGGGGAGAGGCCTCCGGACAGCTGGAGACAGGAATCGGCCGCGAAGAAGCTGAGGTCCGGCAAGAAAGGCGAATCCTGCCGCTCTGAGAAGGCGTCTTCTGGCAACGGCTCCGGCTCCCGTCCGCCGGCCCCGCGCAGCGCGCCGCCCGGGCTCCGCGCGTCTGCGCCCTCCACGCGAGCGGCCAAAGCCCGGGGGCCCGAGACGCCCGGAGGCCCTTGCGCGACCTCGGGCGTGAGACAACAGGCTGCTCGCGAGGCCTGCAATACGGAGGGGCGACCCGGGCTAGCCACAGGCTCTTCGGCTGGCTCGCCGGTGTTCCGCAGCGCGCCCGGGCAGGCTGGCTCCCCGTCGGGCGGCTCTCGGTGCTGCGTCTGCCGCTTGTGCTTCATGCGCCGGTTCTGGAACCACACTTTAACCTGCCTCTCGGTGAGGTCCAACAAGGCCGCGATCTCCACGCGGCGCGGCCGGCACAGGTACTTGTTAAAGTGGAATTCCTTCTCCAGCTCCAGCAGCTGCGTATTGGTGTAAGCGGTGCGCAGCCTGCGCGCCCCGCCGCCGGCGGCCTCCGGCAGTCCCGGCCCATCTGCGGGGAAAGCGGGCTGGGCGTCAACGCGGGCCGTGTCCTCAGCCCAACCTCAACTCGGCTGAAATAAAAGACTATCCCATCCTCCCAAAACAATGTCAGCGGCACCCCCAACCTGCCCGCCTACCAAAGCGGCTCGCTCCCACGGCTCTTGCCTTCTTTCTCGTCCCTCTCTCTCTCCGCCAGACCCGGCCAGAGTCAGCGCGCAGCATTCAGAGAGCCGCCCACGGACCATGCAGGGGTTACGGAGCGGCTCCCCTTCGCCCCCAGAACCTCAGAGCCCCTCCCAGGTCCTCCGAGTGGATCCCTCATTTCAGCACTTTCCAACTCAGCCTGGGGAGAGGATTCATAAAGAAAGATTGTTCCTCACCTCTTCTCCTCCCTAGCCCCCAGCTCTCAAATTCCCCCTCTTCTCCTAGAGCTAGATTAGATGGGATAGAATCTTTTCCTGCCTCCAGATTCGACCCCATCCAACAATACTCCTCCACACAGCTAAATGTGAAACCTCAATCGAATCCTTTTCTCCTAGCAGAAAAAGATGCTCTTCCCCAATCGGCTTCCAAAATCTGCTGTAGGGAAAGGGAAAAAACCAAAATGCTGGCAGCGGCCAGGCCTGAACCAAAACGATCTTTTCTGCTTTCTCGTCCCTGGAATCGACGGGGGCAAGAAACCCCAACAGGCTCGACACCTTTTTCTACCTCCCCCATCGCTCTTTCTCCCCCTTTTTTTCTAGCTGCCCCTCACCCAACCCCTATCACGCTTACCGACCTGCCGGCGATCCGACCCCGGAGGCCAGGACGGAGGAGGCGGCCGGGGGAGACGCGGCGGATTGGCTGGGTTTCTTGGCGGATTTCTTCTCTTTCATCCAGGGGAACTCGGGGGCCAGGGGGGCGGCGGGGAGCGGCGGCAGCGGCGGCAGAGCGGGCCCATCTTCGGCTCGCTTTTGGCTCCCGGGTCTCTGAAGGGTGGAGGCGCCGGGCTGGAGGCTGGGGAAGGTTTGCTCGAAAGGAGGAGGAGGAGGAATTAATGTCGACTCCTTGATTGATGAAGTTTGAAATGTCTCCAAGACAGCGGGGAAGGAAGTCAGACACTCGGCGAGCGATGGCTGGCTGTTTATAAACCCAATCTCCCTCTCAAATTCAAAATTCATGGCTTTCAATGGTGGGGGAGGGGGCCTGCTGGGGGGGCGTCAGGAGGGAGGATCGGAAGGGACCCCCCCTCCTGCCCCCCCCAGGTTTGTGTGATGCAGCGATTTTGGGAGGGGAAGATTTTGTTCTCTCTCTCTTTTTTGTTTTTTTAAATTTTGGGCCTTTATAATTGTATATTGCTGATAAATACAAGCGTATGGGGACTCTCTCTATTAAACCCAGGACTCCGGCGAAATTGCAGGGAATTCATGGTCACGGGACCCGCCTTGGCCAATCACTCGTCTGGGCCTGGTAGAAAACAGAGCATTATTTGCTTTAATTGATTCAAAAACTCTAGAGGACCATGACCTGGACACCATGAGCCCCCCAGTCCTACATACCTGCTCCCCATGCCCCGCTTTCTCCAGAAAAGCTAAAGGAACCTTGTCTTCATCCCCTTCAGAGGAGGGGAGGTTCTGGAACCCAGGAAACAAGAGAACCTGAGGGAGAAGTCTTTCTCTTTTTCAAATATTTTTAATACAGTAAAGCTTTCTTTACAAGGCCAGCAGCATTCCCTGCCCCCACCCCGGAAAAAAAAGAAAGCTGAGCGAGGATCTCAATATGGGAGGAAGAGGTAGTAGAAAGAAGTTTTCCCCTTTGGGAAAGGCCTGTGTTACAGTGCAATAAGGAAGAGAAGAGATTTACAATCATCAGCATCACTATCCCCAACCCACCCCCTAAAAGCAACAGATAAATCTTAGAAAATCGACAAGCACTCCTAGGCTGACACAGAGGAGTGAGATAGACAGTGAGGAGCCCTTTTGGGCCTCTGGCCTGTGGAGCTGTGAAGTCTTCTCTGCCCAGCATTTGCAGCACTGCCCCTGCCCCTATGTCTACCTGCCTCCTCACCTGGAGGCATCTGCTCCTCAATGACACCCCAGCAGACAGGGTCTAAGATGCACATGCACCCTCTCAAGCCTCAAGCCTGTATCTGCATCTATATCCAGGAACAGGACCAAGGTAGCCCCCAGTTTGACTTAAAGAACTCTCAAACCTCAGGTCAATGTATTGGAAGGGGGTACTCCCCCCCACAGGAATGCCCTTGCCATTTTCGTCATTGTATGTATGTATAAATATCCCCAACAAGATAGAATTCTCTGAACATGGAGGGGGTGCAAAAATAATGATCAGAGATGATATCTCATTTCTAGCCCCTGGGGAAATTGTTGTTTTTATTTCTTTTCAGAAGTTCAAGATAGTATGAACTTTAGGGAGTACTGTAATTTACTGGAGGGACTGACTGGGTACAAGACTCAGGGCCCCAAGCAATCGTTGGAAAACTAGATCTCAAAGCAGAAAATGAAAAGTCGATCTGGGGTAAGATTTTTAAATAAGTGGGTCAGAGGGACCGAGAGGAGATGAGGCCATCAATCTTAGCCCCCTGACAGCTCCCTCCGATGGCATCAAAGAATTTGTTTCTTTGGGAAAGCAGAGGGAACAGCCGAAATTCCCCATCCCTTTAAAAGGCCTGGAGGTAGGGGGTGTTAGCGAAAGAGAAAGGTGATTCTGGGAGAGCAGGGAAACAGATGGGAAATGGGGACAGAGGAAAGGCGCCGGGTTGGGTGGAAAGTTTTTCTGGAGAACTCCCACGGCTCCGGCCTCCCCTCCCCCTCCTCGCTCGCTGCCGCGGAGCAAGGAGGAGAAGGCTGGTTAGCAGAGAAATGGCAACTACTCGGCCGGGAGCTGGAACTAGAAACTTTCTGTCAGTGTCTAACAGCCGCGTGGGTGGTGGTAAGTATTCATCCGTGTGGGGGGGGGGGGGAGGGTGAGTGTTTAAAAAGGACAGAGAAATCTGAGGAGAAGGGTAGGGGTGGAGGAGAGCCAGGAGGAAAAAGGGGGAGCTGGACGTGGGGGCTGCAGGGACAAGGGGCGGCAGGCTCTGGAGGGCTCAGATCCAAGGGAGCTGCTCTGAAAAACGGGGCAAACTAGCCAGAGACGGTTGTGTCCAGCTCGGCTCCAAAGAAAGTAATTTTTGCCACTTGGAGGTGAGGACGGGGGTGGAAGTGGGGGAGGAGGCACAGAAGAGTAGTCGTCTGCAGGTTGTGCAGGGAGGCCTAAGAGGGGTCTCCCTCCGGCCACCCCCTTAAGAAGCCCTGGAAGTTTTTTCACAGCCTCTCCAGCTGGCTGCAGGGTTGAGCGATTCTCTCCGCAACAACTCCGGCTGTCCCTGCAGGAAATACGGCTCTCTCTAACCCTGCTGACAGATTTTACGGCCAGATTAGAGAACAGCAGAAAACTTGGGTGTTAAAAGGGGCCAAGAGAACCTTCCTTCCCAGAGTCGCTGCTTCCCCGCCCCCTTGTTGTGCTGTGAATCCTACTGTACAGATATTTTCCCCTCGACTTTGGCTGCTTAGCTAGGGGCTGAAATCTCTAAGAGAGAAGGGAGGGGGACACCAAGCCAAGGTGGCCCTGATTTTTCTTGTTTGCAATTCCAGTGTCAAGCCAAAGCTCTGTTTTTCAAACTCAAGTTAAACTTTCTGACTTGGCCTGCCTCTCTCCTGCTAGATAAATAATCAGTCCACTCTACATCTAGAGCCAAACATGGCGCTTCATCTAGTTACATCATTCAGAAAATGTTATTCAGGGAAGACGAAGAGAGAAAGAAAGAAAGAAAAACCCTTGAGCGTTATTTGATCCCAATCAAACTTTGCACGCTCTTATGCCTTTAAATTATAGCCTGACCCAATGCTAAATTGCTTGCTGCTTGGATGAGCCTAGTCCAGTTAAAATCCTACTTGGTGGTGGTGTGGGGGGTGGGGTGAAGAATTCAGGTTGCTTTTTTATTGTTATTTATTGTTGCATAAAGACTATAATTACTAACCTTGGACTGCCAGGATACAACATAAAAATGAAAATCAGCCCTGGCTTTAAGGCTGAGGGCCTGGAATGATTCTCACCGACACGCCCCCCACCCCCCCACCATCTCTACCTCCAAATATATGCTCCTAATTAAGCAATGCGAGAGCATCGCTTACAATTAGAATTATGCAACTCTTCAGCAAGCAGCCATCGCTTCTCTTTCAA
This sequence comes from Bos taurus, assembly GCF_002263795.3. Taxonomy (NCBI): domain Eukaryota; kingdom Metazoa; phylum Chordata; class Mammalia; order Artiodactyla; family Bovidae; genus Bos; species Bos taurus. The sequence goes on along the minus strand of NC_037346.1, from coordinate 37,943,338 downwards.
CGAATTAGCTCCATATTTCAGCTTCCCTGTCTCCTAGCTCTTATCGGCTTCAGCGACGCGGTGGTGACATTTCATCTTTGACAGACCCTCTCTATCCTCGCTCCAATGTGATAAAACTTTTATGGAACCACGACTAAGAAATGAAGTTTTCCCAAGGATCGTGGAAACAGAGCGGCACATTAGCCTGGGGACCGTTTTATGTATGCTTGGATCCATAGCTTCTCCCACCCTCCTCCTCTCCCCTTACCCTGGCAGGGGAAATCAAACAGGCCTCCTCTCCCTCTGCCCTGAGTTTTATTTAGTGATTTAATTTCACTTTAGTTTTAAGGTTTGACCTGAGAAGTCTAGGCCTCAGAATTTTTTTTTTTAAGATTAATCATTTTCCTTTGTTTTCATTTTAGACCCAATGGTGGTTGGGCTTCGGGTCACGTGACGACTTCTTTGTAGCTCCGGAAGAGAACTGTGAAGTTTAGGTTGGAGAAGCAGTAATGGGCCAGATTTCTGTTGTTGTTGATGGGTTGGGGGGGGGGGGGGGGGGGCGGGGCAGCGAGGAGGCTGTGGCCAAAGAAGCAAAAAGACAAAAGGTCAGTCAATGAGGAAAAACTGAGAGGGGAAAAAGACAAACAGAAAAGACCTAGACAGAGTCCCCTAGTCTCCCTTTGCCCCAAACTTGTTACTTAAATCTTAAGAAGTTGGCAGAATGTTTGTTCCAAGCTTGTGTGAGAAAAACCAAATAAACCTGAGACACAGATGGGGGAGGTAGGGCCCTGAGCAGGGGAGCATAAAAAGGCCAGGATAGGGTCTTCACCATTCTTCTTCCCTTGGGGAAATCTGGCAGTCAGCAGCCTGCTGCTCTGCTATCTAAATTGGACCACCAAGACAAGATAAAATTGATAACAGAAAGTTTATTCAAGAATTATATGACAGACAACCCTTTTAAGTAAGGAAAAAAAGTAACTACAGAAGAACAAAGAAAGTTCCAAGAGGGAATTAACTCTAATTCTACAAATTCAGGACTATACAGTGACAATTAGGAGCTGAGTTCATGCCTTTTAGAACTAATTACAATTGTTCATAAGTACAAGTTTAACATAAATCTATAGCTTTTTTCTAGAGTACAATAACTAAAATAGCTGGTTTTACATGACAGGGAACACAACGTCCTTTATAACAAGTAAATACTAAAAAAAAAGTACAATTTTTTCCTTTTTCCCTCATATAAATACATAAAGTAGGGGGATAAATAATACAAAAAAAAAAAAGAAAATATCTTAACAAGCTATAACCAATAAATATATATGAAAATGTTCACTAGAACACACGTTTTTTGAGCAATGCTGGACTCCTGCAGGCCCAGGCATCTCTCACAGTTGTTTTTATATCCATTAAAATGTAAACTCTAAGTGCAACAAAAGTGTCCTGTCCAGGGTTGAGCAAGGCACACAGGCCCAGCTGCAGCCCCCGCCTGGGACAGTTTGTCAAAATATACCCTGTTTTCACGTTAAGTCAAGAGAGCAACAGAAGAAAAGAAAAGTGTAGAACCTCGCTGTCACCGACTGCTTTCTGTGAAGAGAGGGGGATGGACCTGGAGCTGAGATGGGAGACAGCGGAATGGGCAGACCTTTAGTCCTGACAACTTGCCTGCCCTCACCTCCCAGCTTTGCCATAAAAGAAAATATATATATATATATTTATAATATAGACAGCTCTTTCAGGATCTCTCACCATCCCTGAGCCCTCTGAAGAGTGTAATTGATAGGGGTGGGGTATAGATATTAATGTCCTAGAGCAGAAAAATATGGGACTAGAAATGGAGTGCCCAATCAACCTTCTCCTATCATGGGAAGAAATCTGAGGATTCAGGAAAGTGGGAGGGGGACATGCTTTGTGCCCTTGGTTTTGAAATGTATTTGAATTTTTTTTTAAAGGAGAATTGCCAGGAAAGAAAAATCAAGATTTGGGGGAATTAACCACATGAAAGGTAAGTTGGTTGGTTGGCTGGTGATGGCCTAGCCATCTTGTCTGTTTTTTAAAATGTGCTTCTTTGCCTGTTTCCCTATCTCCTCTTCCTCTACCCGACTCCCTAAGGTGGAATTCCAACTGGATATTGCTGGAGGCCTAGGGTTGATGGGGTCATCTCCAATCTGCTGTAGATTCCTTTCCAATGGGTTGGCAGGCAGACTAAACAAGAGCTGCAGGACTTAAAAAGCAACCTCTCAGGCCAGGGGGAGGGGAAGGACCTCCAGGCCCTTTCTTCCCAGGAAGCCTGGCTGCCATCTCCCTGCCTCCTCTTTCAGACCTCCCGACTGCACCCAACTCCACAGCCCCCGTCCCTCCTGGGTCTTCTCCACCCCAAGACCTGCTCCTCAGCCCTCCCTCTCCCATCACAGGTGTGTTAACTTGGGCGCTTCTTGGATTCTACCCTGAGGAGGAGGCGCATGGTGAGAGGAGAGGTCTGTGTAGGTGGGGTGGGGGTCGCAGGGTCCGTGGTGCTGGCTGGGGGCCATAGGGGGCGCCCCGTTGTAGTCCAGGTTCCCCGAGGGGTGGTGGGAAAGGTGGTTGAGGCCGTAGAGGGAGGGGCCGGCAGGGGGCGGCAACGGATCCGCGTAGCCGCCCCCGCCCACGTACACGGGGCTGCCCTGCATGGTGGGCGTCCCGTAGGCGCCCCCGTTGGTTTGAAGGACGTGAGGCTCGTAATCGGGCGCCGGGGTCTGGGGATACTTCTGCGGGGCGCCGCAGCCTTTGAGGGGGGGCTGGTAGTTGGAGGGCAGCGCATAGGCATTCTGGTGGGCTTTGCCGAAGGCGGGCGGGGACGGGCTCTCATAGCTGGGGGTCATGGAATGCAAGGCGTTCATGAAGCCAGCCGTGGACTGCATGGGCTGCGAGGGGCTGCCGGCGGGAGAGGGGCCCCCCGAAGACGAGGCCAGGCCCTTGGCCTTCTGGTCCTTCTTGTATTTCATGCGCCGGTTCTGGAACCAGATCTTGATCTGCCGCTCGCTGAGGTTCAGCAGGTTGGCCATCTCCACGCGGCGCGGCCGGCATAGGTAGCGGTTGAAGTGGAACTCCTTCTCCAGCTCCACCAGCTGCGCGCTCGTGTACGCCGTCCGCGCCCGCTTGGAGGCCGCAGACCCCGGGGGGCTCTTGTCCCCTCCCCCGCCGCCGCCCCCACTGCTGCCACTGCCGCCGCCTCCTCCGCCGCCGCTGCCGCAGCCCTCCGCTGGACCCGAGGGGGAGGGGTGGGAAGGGGAGAAAATGAAATAAAAGATAATTACTGAACACGCCGAAATTGAATGCATCGTTTCTTAATAAATCCAGGCCTGGACTCGGAGGCCCCGCCGCCCTCCCCTTCGCGTCCCCGCCTCCTCCTCTCCACCGCCCCCCGCCCCCACCCGCCGCATTAGCGGACACTCTATAATAGTGGCATTTATTAAGAGACCTGTTCTCCTCTCACTGCCCCAGCTTATGAAAATTTGATCATGTCACGCAGACAGAGCCGCATGGCCATTTATTTAGGGCTGGATTTTCTCGCACACGCTTTCTCCCCCCTTTTATCCCTAGTTCCAGGTGTAGAAGACACTCCTCCGCCCTCCACTGCGCCCCGTCCTGTGGCCCAGACAGGTGCTTGAGGAGAGCTCCTGGGCGAGTCTGGACATTCTGGGCAGGGCACGGAAATGGGGGGGGGGGGTGGCAAAGAGGTTGCCATGCCTGGAGGCCAAGACCGCGGGCCGCCCGAGCGATTGTGATTAATACCCACAGTAGTAATACTTAATAACAATCAATCGTTGACGACTCTGCGTCTACTGGCAGCGTCTCGTGACTCTGCGGCCTTGCAAAGGGCTGAGGCCGAGCACCTGGCCTTCTGGGCCTCTCAGAAGTTCAGGTGGAGGAGGGCAGGAGGGAGAGGGTGCTGGCGGGGTCAGGGGTCGCCAGGTGAGGGGGGAGGGTATGGGAAATGCGCCGTAGCTGCCGCCGCCGCCTGGGCGCCTAGGGGCTGGGTGCTAGAATAACAGTGACATTCCTGGCCGGGACAAAAGCTGACGACGACGAAGCCAGAGAGCCGGTACCTGTGCCAGGGGAGCTGTTTTTCAGCTTGGACGTTTGCCTCGACTCTTTCATCCAGGGGAATATCTGTTTGGTGAGGGTGGAGTTGGAGCCGGCACCGCACTTGGGGGGGCCGCTTTTGCTGGGACCGCCCCCGTTACTGCTGTTGCTAGTGGTACTGGTAGGTGCGGCGCTGGGCGGGGGCGAGCCGGGCGGGGCCGGCAGGGGCTCCGAGGCCAGGCCCGGCCTCATGCAGCTGCCGTTGAGTTCCTTGCCCTTGGCGTGTGGGGCGGCGTTGCCCAGGGACTGCAGCGAGCACGCTGAGCGCTGGTAGTCACTTTCCAGGTGCGTGGCGGCCTGGAAGGGGGGCTGAGGGGGACCGTCGTAGCCGAAGCCATTGCTGCCAGGGTATGAGGGGTAGCCTCCGAAGAGTGCTGCGGCGGTGTTGTCGTAGTAGGTGGCTTTCTGCATCGCTGGGTGAGGCCCTGGTGGTGGGTGGCAACTTGCAAGGGCCAGATACCCTCACGACCGGACATTGGCACCCCTTGGGGTCACGTGGCACGCCGGACCCCCCCCCCTTTCTGCCCCCCTCCTCCCGGGATCTCTTCGTAGCGGTTGACCTGCGGGGTGAGAGAAGAGACACGGGGAGAAGAGGACTGGGGCTCGAATCCATCTTAGGAACTGAAAAGGGAACTGACATCAATAGGGTTTTTCTTCTCCCCCACCCAACATCTTCACAGCAGATGCTGAGGCCACTTGTTTGGCCTGAAATGGATTTTTCTTATATCAGTGCTTTAATTTTAAAAGAAAAAGCCCACCAGTTTTCATCTTCACTTAAAAAAAATAAGGACTCCACTCCTTTGGGAACTCTCTGGATATAGAATCTTACTATGGCAAGGGCCATGGCTTCTCTCCTGCCTGCCTACTAGCCCCTGACCTTTCTTCTCTCTCCCTACACCCGTCCCCCAACTCTGGGATAGGGTGGCTCAAGGGGGGGGGACTCCAAAATAAAAGCATCATCAACACCCTCCTCTGAGCTGAGAGGCCTCCTGCTTTTGCCCCCATCTAGGTCCCTTTCATCCAAGCAGAGTCTAACCTGGAGAAAAAAACTGAGGCTGAGGATCGCTGGTAGAGGCAGCAGGAAGAAGCAAGTTGAGCAGGGAACCTTCTGGTGTGAGGGAGCCTCTCCTTACCCTCCCATCTCAAGAAGCAGCACCCTGACCCAAAACTTCCTGAAGATTTTTAACCTCCAGAGCCAGTGGAACTGAGCCGCCTCCATGGCCTTTGCTGCAGGTACCACCACCTCCAGTCTGAGTGTTTGCTAACCAAGTCTGGGATCCCACAGCCAGCGGCCCCCATGGGGCCCCCAAATGGAACAGGATTGTTTCTTTGGTGGGACTGGTTGGTGCTGTGACCATTTGGCTAGGTCTTCCCCCACTCTGTTTTTTTTCATCAGGCGTAATTTTTTTTACCCACCCTTTCCTTGACAGTCTGCTTCCTTTGATTTTTCCAAAAGAAGAAAAGAAGAAAGAAACTGGGTAACTGCTGGACTTTTCTACAAAGAGATGGGAAAGTCTTTCTAAAACAGAATTTTTTTCCCCTAAGAAAAAAGAAAGTAAACAAAGCAATCTAAGCAATATTATCTGGGCTGGAAACTGGGTGCCCCTGTTTACTGAAGTTCTTTGAGGCAAAAAAAAAAAAAAAACTTTAATGCAGGCTTTTAAAAGTGTGCTGGAAAAATAAAGGTTCAAGCTGTCACAGGATTTTGTGTATTTCTTCCGAAACTTCTGACTACATCCCCCCAAGCTCACCAAATCTGTCTTCTCAACTCCTCACCATCACTTTTCATAGAATCTTTAGATTGACCCTCTCTTCTGACATATGAGTTTGGACTAGTTAAATCTCATTCAGCCCAGCTAGTCAACTCCAAAGAAAACTAAAAATAGGAAAATAAAAAGGGAGTCCAGGTGAAGGAAATCCCTCCCACACATAAATCCCCTTCTTAATGGCACAGATTTATACTCAAAAGGGAGCTGGGTAACTCTGAGTTCCGATTGGTTTCTGGGAAGAATTTGTTTCTGGGAAACACACAGGGGTCTGCAAAGCAGGAGGTCCTTCCAGGGAGGAGAACTGGAGTTCAATTGACCAGGCTGACCCAATCCCTTTATTATTATTACCATTAGCCTCTGATGATTTAACCAAAATTAGCTTCGGAGCAGCCCTGGTTGAAGGGGGAATTAATTAACAGGCATCAGTTGAGTTTGTTATTAATAGATAAGAGAATGAAATAAAAACGTTGGAGGGGGTTGGCTGGCTGGGCCCTGGCTTTATTTAGTCTAAATGATTGTTACAGCAGTAATGATGATGATGATGATGATAGTTATAATAAAACAATAATTTGACTAGACGCCTGGGGCCGAAATTCCTGTCGCTCCCCCTGCAATGAACTCGCAAACCATTGCAGAAACGAGGCCAGGCAAGTGTGGGAAGCAAGAAGCTAGAGACATGATAGGAAAGAATGGAGGCTCCACCGGCAGCCAGAAAGGGCCGGGAAGGTTTGTGGATGGAGTTAGTCCCTGGCTGCCGCTGTCGCCGCCGGGCTGTCTCGGTTGCTGCTGCCATGGTGCCTGGCGACAAGCTATGTTGGCCAAGGAGAAGAGAAGCGTTCAGGACGCAGAAACGATTTAGCAGCGGCAGGTTCCAAGCACACCCGGCCGAGGACCGGCCCTAGGGCGGCAGCAAGTTTGGGCGCTGAAGGTAACTAAATTAAAAGGCGCCTTAGTAACTCCACACCGGGACTTTGTCAGGCCCGGCCGGCCGGAGGGCGCACACAGAGGCCCGGCTGATGGGACAGTGAGAAGAAGGAGAGGTGCCGAGGGGATCCGAAACCTGGGGATCCAGGAAAAGGGGGGTGGGGTGCAGTTCTACCAAGCCAAACACATCTATTTCCCTTGCCTCCATGTTGAAAAAATCCAGGCTCCATCTGGCTCCTCGGGAGAGAGAGAGGGAGGGAAGGAGACGGTGGCTCCCGGCTTCCCCCCAGGGTCTCACTGGACAGGGGCGGTGAGCCACCCCAAGAAACCCACTTTTCCAAGCAACCCCCGCCCCCAAAAGCTTGGGAGAGTAACAATAGCTGGGAAGACCAGGGAGAGGGGCTAGGCCACCTTCCAGGACTTAAAAAAAAAAAAAACACATAGAAAGAAGAGAAATAGAACAAAAAAGGAAGAGAGAAAAAAGGTTAGGCTCTTCTTAGCAGCCGGGCGAAAATTCAGTCCAGATCTGGCTGCTGAAAGAAAAGAGAAGAGAAAAGGAAAGAAGCAGGAAGAGAGAGGGAGAGGGAGAGAGGGAGGGAGGGAGAGAGAGAGAGAGAGAGGGAGAGAGAGAGAGAGAGTCGCTGCGTGGAAGGAAGCTTAAAGCTTGTGAACTCTTCTTGAACCGAGATTGGAGTCATATGGGCCATAAATCATTGAGACATACTCTCCGCCATTCACAAACTGATAGCCTATTTCAGTCCAGCTTACCTTAGCCACCGACGAGGGGAGAACAGGCAGACATAATATATATTCACATCGAGCCCCAGCGCGAGCGGCAGGCGAGAAATCTCCCCTCCTTGAAGGCAAAGGAAAAAAAGACCACTGTTTAAAGCGGCGTCGCCCCCCTCCCCAATAGCCACCCCGGCTGGGGAGCCCGAGGGGCAGACCGGCCGGAGGAGCCGCTCGGCGTCCGCTTCAATTCACTCGGCTTAGGAGCGGGGGTGCGCAGGAGGGAGGGGGTAGGGGAGCGGGAAAAAAATAGAAGATCGAAAGGTGCTCGGGCGGCTCAGCTCGCCGAGAATCCAGCTCCAGGCTCCGGCACGGCCAAGCCGCCACAGTGCGGTTGCCCTATAAGACTGGTACGCCCTACTCTCCGTAACAATGGCCTCTGCTTTTGCACAGGGAAAAAAACCACACAGACACACACACTCACACACACACACACACACATACACACACAAGCTCACACACACCCCCACCTCTCCCCCTTTAGCAAGCTTAGATGCCTGATAAGGAAGGAAGGTGATGGTGGTAATGGGGGAGGGGGGCATTTTGAACGCCCCCCCCCCCCCGTTAAAAAAAAAGACTGAGAAAGGAAAGAAGGTAGAGCTTTTAAGTTTTGTTTTTGTTTTTTAAGGACAGGTAAATTTTTAAATTCAGATTTTGGTGAGGGAGGAAGAGGAGCGCAAAGACAAGGCAAAGCTGGTGGAGTTCACAGCTCCCCACCACCACCACTAGTAAAACCTTCTGTCTAAGCGGAGAAGTAGCTTGGCCTTGCGGGGCTTGGGGGGGATGGTTCCTGGGTGCCCCTCTGCATTCATTTGCAGTGGGAACACTAGGACTTTTTTTTTTTTTTAAGTCGTTTCACTCTTGTGGGACTGGTGGCTGAGTCTCAGCAGTCTGTTTGTTCTCTCCTCCACACCCTCTATTCCTCTTCTCTCCCGGCAAATCTCCTGGCCCAGTTTCCAACCTGGGGTGGGGGGAACAAGACCTTTCTTTTCAAAAACCCCCTCCCATTTTTGAGAACAGACAACAAGCGGTGAGTGATTATTTCAAAAATCCAGACCATCTTGTAGGGGAGGGTGACAAAAGGAAGACCTTGTGTTTAGCTTGAGTTCCAGACACTGCTGGCAATAGAGAGGCTGTAAGAACTTCACGAAGAAGTTTCTGTTAAGATTCTCACCTCCGGATAGGCAGAAGGGGCTAAGAGGTGATAAGGACATTTGTACTTCTAAGAAGATTCAAAGAACCAGCAAAATGCCTTAATTTTAAATGCACTGGCAAAAGAGATGGAGGATAGTTATTTTTATTATTATTGTTCAGAACAAATCTGTTTACTTCTCTTAGCTCTGCAAGATTTAGGACTCTTGAAACAAGTGAGGAAAACTACAAAAGCTCAAGTTGTCTTAGAGTGCGTTTTAGAAGGGCAGGGAAAGGCTAGGAGGCCTGTAGGAGGAAGATAGGAGGCAAGAATGTAGGTGTCTGCAGATTTGGGGCAGGGGTGGGGAAGAGCCATTCCTGGTGGAAGAAAAAGACAAAAAAGCACCAGGACTTTTCCAAAAGCAGGAGTGTTTGCAACTTGGCAGAACTGCTGACTCCGGGCTTAGAGGATAAAATAGAAGTCCGGCAGTTTCTCTTTTCTACGAAGGCAGCTTGGAAAACTTGTTCTCTTAACTCTGCGTAGACAGAGCCAGCTACTACCCTGTGATGTCCTGGTTAGAATCCTTGGCTTTTGCTTTTTCCCATCTGGATGGACCAGGAGAGAAGGGACTGGGAGAACAAAGGTGAGAATGGTTTCCAGCTATTGTCTCCCTTCCAGAAGAGGGTGGCGGTATCTGGCAAAACTTCCCTCACACCCCATAGCTCCCCACTCACTGGCTTTGCTTTGGGCTGAGAAAGGGTCCTACTGTCTACTCTCATCAGGTGTGGCCCCTGGCCTCCTCCAGTCCCCACGTCTTTCAGGCCCACTAAGTCAGGCTTACTTCGTGGGCTGGAATAGCCAGTTTCCTGGGGCCCTGATGAACTGGAGTGGAGAGGGGGACTCTGGCCTTCTTAACCTCCAGCAAGGAACCCGTTGAAGAGTCTCCTACTGTGAGGTCCCTAGGATCCTAATGCCTGCCTAGAGAGTTGGTGGCTGAGGGTTGTGGGGAGGTGAAGATGGAAGGTGGAAGCCATTTTTCTATGTTTATCAGTATCAAGAAAAGAAAATACCCAAGCTGGACCCACTGCTGGGGCTCAAGCCAGGACCGTCAGAGAAAGCAGTTAAGGCTACAAAGAGTCTGTCCTGAGATCTCCAGACCCCGGTTAGAGACCTGTTGGACTGGACTTTATGTAGCTCTAGGCCTGGTGGGTCAGTGACTCACTCACCCAGGATTCTAGAGGTTTAAGAGACCAGCACCTTTGGATCTTTTCCTCTCCCACATTAAAAAGTCAAGAATGTACCTCAGACCCTCCAACTCTTCTAGCTGTTACTGCCACTAGAGAGAGAGAGAGAGTCATTGTGAAGTTAAGAGGAGGATCTGGTCACTTGCGGGACCTGCACGGCTTCACCCCAATGAGTAAGACAGAACCCAGGGACATCCAGTCAGTTGCGGGCCTGCAAGAGGATCAGCCTGGAGCTAAGCCAAGGGCAGAGGAGTTTTCCAAACACAGCAGTGGACCCCTCCCCGCTCTGAGCCTGGATTCTTGTGGTCCCTTCTGGCTACACAAGGAGGTGGAGTACAGTGGAGTGGGAGCGGAAAAAGAGGGCTGGGAGAAAGAAAGTTAACTTGGAGCAAATTTTGAGAGGACATGCACCTCCAAATGCAGGAGGAAATAGAGTAAGGACTTCTTAAGTAATTCTGAGAGCAAAGCCCCTTCCAAATACTTGAGACACAATTAGATCCCAGTTTGGTTTCCTTCTGGACTTTATTATTCCTTTCTGGAGATTTCTGGTTGGCAGATAGCCCCTTTTGGGGGCTGGGAGGATGGGGGATGAATGGTAGAACGGCAGCTCCAGGGCACCCTTTTCCGAGGTACGTCTGCAGGCTAGAGACCTTCCAAATTTCAAGCGACAGAGTGGGGCAGTGAGGAGCCTGGGCAGGAAACTTGGGGTAGGAAACACCAGCGGGGCTGGAGGGAAGACTTTGAGGTCTGGAAAAGGAGGAGAGAGGGATTTATCATCCCTGATAGTGAAGTCATAATTTAGGGGGAGACTAGAGAGAGGAGGGAACAATCTCTCCCTGGATTCGAGCCGGGAAACTTGGGCAACTAACCGTGTTTGTGTCTGTGTATGTGTGTGTGAGAGAGAGAGAGAGAAATTTTTTTTTAATTTAAGAGAAAGATTAAGACACAGAAACCTTAGAAATTAATAATAAAGGCAAAAATCAGAGAAAATGCCCCCCCCCCCTTCATAGACATTCTTTCTTGTTTCCCCAGAGCTAGACCACTCACTCCTCCACTCCTAATCCATACCCAGTACCAGGACACCGGGCCCCTAAAATCCCCTTGAGCAATCACGGGGAGGGGGGCATCCTTGGAGGCCATTGGAGATGTCTGTTTCCCTCTGTGCCCAAAAAAACATCAAAGAACAAACGAAAATTCTCCTCTCAATAAGGGCAAACTGGCTGGTTCCTTTAAAATCGATTTCTGGTATCAGCCGTGGGATGACCAAGGGATTTTCCCCACCCCCTGCCCCAGCCTAGCGCCCAGCTCAGCCAGCCCCAAATCTGACTTGCCCGCTAGGCTCCCTGAGAAGCCAGGACCTGGGAGTGGGGCTGGAGGTGGTGAGGCGTTTAGCAATCTCTTTCTGGCCCTGTCTGGGTTCCGGGTCCCACACTCTTCCAGATTCACTGTCCAACTCTGTGGCCTCGGAGAGTCGTGAAAAGTACACACGCACACGCACACACACCCCTGAATCTCCATCTCTTTTAAATATTAATGAAATTTCAAAGATGGGGGCTATAAAATGGGAAATGCTCCTGCAAATCGCTCTTGGTATTTGGATCCCGAACTCCCACTTTTCTAAGATGCCTGAGCCAGTGGGAACAAAGGGGCAGAGGAAGGAAGATTTCCCGCCTGGGTGGAGGCTGGTGTAGACCCGGCTCAGTAGAAGCCGAGATCCAAAGAAGAAAAAGGCCACCGAGACTGAAGTAAATTGAAGTAAATTCCGAGTTGAACTCTCCCCTAACCCCAGGCGTGGGGGCAAGAAAAAGAGGAAGACAAAACAAGGCTCCCACAAGGGTTTGCAAAGTCTGCTCAGTGAGCAAGGAGGCCACGCCAGTGCCCCTATGCCGTGGACCAAGGCGGTGAGCGGCGCCCAGTTGGGTTTGAGCTTCACTGTATCAGGGGTCCCGCCTCACCCAGAAGCTCTGTCCCGGCCTGACAAACCCCACCCCTGTGGATGTAGAGACAAAAGGTGGGCAAGGCAAGAAGGAAAAGGGCAAATCTTGGACAGCTGGGGGCCTGGGGTCAGGGGTGGGTTGGGGGGTTTGGAGGGGGATTGCTGGGGAAGGAAGACAGAAGCTGACGAGGGAGGTACAGGGCCCAGGGAGTTGCTGCAAGGGACTGACTGCGCAGGTCTCTCCTGACAGATCAGATGCCTCTCTCCCACTGACCTCTGTTTAGCAGACAATAACTCATGGGATTAATGACCAATCAGTTGAAGGCCTCCTGAGCTGCCTCCAAATATAAAACTCCAAAGTCAGAATGGGATAGGCCCAGAATCTGGGCCTGCTGGCCCTTTCGTTTTTTTCTTTCTCTCAAATAGGGTTTGGGGTGAGACTTTAAGAAGTCTCAGGCAAAAACAGACTATTTCCTCTCAGGATTATCTGATTTCCAGGAGCTCTGATTTCTAGAATCCCCCCAAAATGAATTTGTTTCTCCTCTCTTCCCACTTCTTCCACCAGAATTCATATCCCTGACAACACTTCCTAAGGCAGTCTGGAAGCCGCCCCTCCTCTGCTAGCCTCCCCGTAGCCCTGATCCTACAAGAAATCTCCCTTCTCACATCCAGGCCACTTCTGAGAAGCCCCCACCTCTTTTGAATTTTATCTTTTTTTTTTCTCAGTTAGGAGAAGAAATGGAAAATAAGAGCAAGAAGACAGGGATCATCCACCTTGCAGGACTTCTGTCCTGGCTTCCCTGGGAGGAGACCTGGTGTAATGCCATGGCCCCCTGCGTCCAAAGGCTCAGGGGGGCAAAGTGAGGCTGGCAGTGGTGATGGTGGTCTCCTGTCTCAGATCTAAATTCTGAAACCATAATTTGGTCCCTGGGCTGGTGTTGGAGGGACTTCAAAAGCTGTTCCCAACAACTCCAGCCTCAGCTCCGAATCCTGGCAGAGAAAGTGCTCTGCTCTTTGAGGCTGAGCCCCTCCTTCCCTAGCTCCCCTCCAAATGCCAATCACGGCCCAACCCAGCTAGCTAGCCCCACCCACTGCGTTCTATCTCCAGTGCTCTAGGCTTGGGCTTCTCCTCTGCTGAGAATAAGGACACCTTCAGGAGAAGGAATAGTCCAGATTCCAGTGGATTTCCTCGAGTCAGTCTGAATAACCATGCACTTCTCTGGACATATACAAACTTCATGTATACTGCAAATATGCATGCACATAGCGACTTCTATACTCAGATGCCCACAGAACCCCAGAAGCAACAAAAAGGAGTTGCTCCCAAGCACTAAAGAGTTACTCAAGGTCAGAATTGGGAAGAACTCAGGGAGTGTCCTGTCCAATGCTGCCACTGCCAAAGATAGAGAAACTGAGGTCCAGAGCCAGGAAGTGGCTTGCCTAAAGTCGTACATAAAGGAAAGGTTTGGGAGTCAGGAGGCTTGGATTCTAGGTCCAGATTGGCTGTGTAATCTGAAGCAGAGACTTCACTGGGCCTCAGTTTTCCCCATCCCTAAAGCCAGATCACATGTGTGGAGGGGAGGGCTTGGGCTAAACGATCTTCCCTTTTGAGCTGACAGTTTGTGGTTCTCTGTGTACTGATGTAAAAGTGAGTGACAACAAGCAATCATAAACTGATTTCAGATAATAATGGGTACCATCTCATCCAAAATCAGACTATTTCCTCTTGGAATTTAAATGCTTACACCCCCACAACTGAGTGCCAACCCAACTCCTGAACCCTCAGAGGCTAGTGCACTGGTTTTTACTGCCTTTCTGTGTCGAGGGTGGGTTATTCTCCACCTTCATCACCAAATCAAAAGTACTATTTTCGGACATAGCAACCTGAGCAGTAAATAATTAATTTGTGTAATTAGAGGAGGAAGGCTTCAACCTGGCAATTTTTAACCAGGAGTCAATGCACCCATTGTACCAGCCTGGCCTTCTCACCCGACCCCCAACTCTACCCACACACCTACCAGCTTCCCCAACTGCCTCCCCCTACTGGGAGACCAGCATTCCCAGGACTGCCAGCCAGGGTTCATGGAGTCAGACTGTTCCCTCCCCAACAATGTTCCATTCTCTGCCTTCTCCCCTAAGAAACTGGTCTGCCTGCAGCTGCCCCTCGAAGCTAGCTTTCCCGACCCCCTAAAGCTGTGCTGGGCTCCAGGTACAGGCTCTCTGCTCTTGGGACACATGTAATCCACCTCCCAGCTCAAAATGCCCCAACAATGCAGCGAGTTTGCATTTCAAGAAACTCCCATTAATATCAATTTACTTCACTGAAACCTCGGGTTCTTCATCAAGTTGATGATTTATGATAAAATCAATTAAATTACAGCCACTTAGGGCCCAGCCGCTTCCTCTCAGATTTCATTGGTGCGGGGCCCAAGTGTCTGGTGGAAAAATGCAAGTTTAGCTGGAGGCGAGGAAAGATAATTCTGCGGCTGAGAAAATTTAATGCAAAACAATTTCCAGGCAAAGCCCGGTGTCTGGACAGAAATGCAAGAGCCACCGGTTGGCTGGCCTGCGGAAATAACTATCTGGGGTCAAAATATTTTTCTCCCACCCCCATCATCCTGCATGGCTCCTTTCCCCTGGTCCCCTTTGTGCTCACCGGCCCCCTCCCAAACAGAGATTTTGGGGGAATTTGAGCAGTACTAGTGGAACCCCCACCAGCCTCAAACCACCAACAGCCCCTACCACTTCAGGCCTTTTTCTCCCACCCCCTTCCCAATCCAGCTGTGCTCACTAATTCCTTAGTCTTGCATGGCAAAGTTAAAGGTTCAAAGTGAAGATCAGGCAGCGTGGGCAGATGACACAGAGGGGCCAGGGACCAGGCCAAGTGGGCACTGCTGCTTGTGGCTGTGGGAGGAAAGAAAGCACAGACTGCAGCAGCATTCCCCCATGGCGAGGGTACGAGGCAACAGAGAATGTCCAGAGCAACCAGGTCCTGCGTACCCAGACCTGAGAACACCAGGTCCCCATGCAGCTGCCGATGTGCTCACTTGTAAAGCGATGCTGTACCCGACAAACCCCGACCCGAATGAATACACATGTGCACTCACACAAAACACACCTACGTGTGTGTGCTTGCACACTCCTTACACCTCACATCCTGCCCCTGCAAAGAGACAGCTCCCACCATTTCCCCACATCTGGAAAAATAAATCCCAGTGAATCAACCTGGCATCGCCTTCCACTCCAAAGAGAGAGGCTTCTCCCGCCTCTGTTCTGTTTGGTTTTTGGTTTCCAGAGGAGGCAGGGAGTAAACACAGCTTCTCTGAAGCCATAAATCACCCCGTCTCCTACCTTCTCAGTTTAACACCCGTCCTTAGCGCAGCCCCTTGTAGTTTCAGCTTCAAATAACCCGCGAGGTGCTAGTAGGCTCTGACCATGGTGGCAGCTGGACTTTGGGAGCAGGACCCAGCCGCCCCCCACACCCCAGCAGCTGCCCCTCACATTTGCCGCACAACCCGGAGCTCCCAATTCCCCTGGAAAACTCCCCGCAGCTTCCACCGCCCTTCCTGAGCCCCAGCGCTCCCCAGGCCCAGCCGGGTCCCGTCCACACCCCGCATTCCTGCACACCGACCCGCACCCTACGCCCACCCTCACTGCCTCTTCAACTCGCCCCCATGTCTGTCTCGCACCGATCCGACTGTCCTCCTAGACCGGGGCGCGGGGATCTCGGGCACCCCGCTCTCACCCCGAGCCCGGCCCGGAGCCCGCACCTACCTGTGCGGTTCTGCTAGGGCGCGGGCAGAGGCAGGCGGCTGGCCGGGCCTGGGACCCGGGGCGCCAGCGGGGGCTGAGCGGCCGGCAGCATCCCGGCCCCACCGGCCGACGCGGGGAGAGGCCCGGAAGCACTCCCCCAGCCCACCTGCCGCGGCCGCCGCTTTGTTCGGCCCTCGAGGCGGCGCGCGGCCGGCCGCGTGGGGCTGCGGGAGGCTGGCGGGCCCGGCGTGGAGCGGGGTCGAGGCTTCGAGGCGTGAGCGGGCCGAGCGGCCAAGCGAGAGGAGCGGCGACTGCCGGGGCGCGGGGAATCGGGGGCGCCATGGCGGAAGGCGGGCGCGCAGCGGCTCTTCAATGTCACCGGCGAAATGGGTTCCATATGTCCGGCCCGGCGGAGGAGGGAGGGGAAGGGAGAGCATTCTGAGCAGGACGGGACGGGAGCATGGGGGGCGCGACGGGGGAGCCCAGCGGCGGCCAGGGGAGGGACTGGAGAGGCGAGCAAGATTTTCCATTTTCCCTGGAGTTGTCTAAAGCTGCTTAGGCTGGTGGCAACTTTCCACTTTTCCTTTTCTTTCCAGAACGATGGAGAAAGAAGGAGATTAGCGAGGGTAGCATCCATGTGTTCTGGCCAGGGCTTAAAGGGAGAAGATGTGGATTGGAGGTGAAAGGGAAAGTTCTCAGGCTGCTGGAAGATCAACTTCTCCCTGCCCCTGAAGAGGGAAAGAAGAGACCAAACGCAGGAGGGGGAAAGAGGCCAAGGAAGGAGTCCCAGGGTCCTGGTGTGAGAGACTGACAACAACCAGCAGCCCACCCCAGGGTGGGATTCTCTTTGGGAAGATTCCAATCTTTAAGTTACTGAAGATGGTGGTGGAAGAGGAGTTTGAAGTGCCCAAGACATCTTGGCCATTCTCAACACCAGTTCCTACCCCAGCTGCTTCACACCTGATTTAGCACCCCCGGGGCCTACTCTAGAGACGCTGCTTCTGGGATGGCCTCGGCTTTGGGCAGCTGCCTGTGAGAAGGCACAGAGCCTGGAGGAGCTTCCAGACCCTACAGTCCTTTCCTCAATGCCGCCCACCCCAAGGGGATGGGCTCTTTCTCTACATGTCTATCTCTATTTGTTTTTCTCCTCTCTCCCCCCTCCCTCCCTCCCTTTCTCCCTCTCTCTGCCTTTTCTAACCATCTCTGTGGTCTCTGTCCCTTTCTCACAGTCTTTTTGTCTTCTCACACTCTGCTTCTCTCTGTCTTTAGTGAATTTGAATGGGGCTTTGCTAAGGACTTCAACTTCGGAGTATCTCCAGAAATCACTTCTGGACTCGATTAGGCTGCTCCTCTGGGTAATGTGAAGCCCTTGGTCTAAGGGCCCTGTCCTCTTGGGGGTAGGGGGGTACTCATCCTTCTGCCATGGAGACATGTCCTACAGAGAAGGGGGCCAAAGTGAGTGGTTTCCTTTCCACTTCCCTTCTCACTTAACTCTTGTGTATGTACCTATCCAAATTGGGGGGTGCCTTCTGCCAGGACAGCCTCCCTGCCCCTCTGAGTGGCCTTTGTCTCCATTCTCCCTGTCATCCTCTCCTTGGGCTCTGCCTTGACCTCCCTCCTCAGAAAGGGAAACTGCTGCTGCTTCTCTCTCTGGGACCCTCTCTTTTTTCCTTCTAACTTTTTTTCCTTATCTTTCTAACTCCTCTGCTCATTAAAGCAATGGCAGCCCAGCTTCTTAAAGGCACAGAAATAAACACTATAATTATATACACAAAAGTGGACTCCAGCAGAGTCTGGGGAGAAGATAAGAGTCAGCAGCTTTCTTAAAGCCCCTTCTATCAAATACATTCTGCCCCATCTCCTGAACAGCACAAAAGCCAATGGTGTGTGTGTGTCTGCGTGCAGAACTGTAAGAAGCAGGGCACTTCATGGCTACATGAACCAAATGTTTAAAAAACAACAAACCTGCTGATCTGGAGGGTAGGCCTATATGCCTGGATGGAGGGCATCAGGCTTCACACAAGGAGATTTAGCAAGGGGCCAGAGACTGACTAAAAGATAATGGTAGAGAGGGATGTTCTCCCTGCTTTTGTCTCCAGGGGAAGAGAAGAGGAGGGGGGTATCCCCAGGGCCAGAAGAGACAAAGACATGAAGGGGGCAGAAAGAATGGAGAGGAAAAGCAGGGGGGGCGGTGGCGGATATCAGGCCTCCACTGTGACAGGGGGCGACACAGAAAGGGGAGTTGGAAGAACAGAGGCAAGGGCCTGTGAGGTTGGCTCCCAGCTCTCCTCTGGCCTGTCCCAGGGAGCAAACCCTTCAGCCTTCTTCTGCTATTCCCCACCCTCCAAAACAGGCTGAGCTCAGAAGCTACCAACACCCAACTGTTCCCTTCCCCCTGGCTCAGGGATTTTAAGACTTCAGCCTCAATCCTGAAGCACTGGATTGAGGGTGAACTCGCCCCCATCACTTCCCAGGTGAGGGAGAAGGAAATAGTTGCTTCCCACACTGAGGGGTGGGGGGCTTCTCCAACACCAAGGATGGGGTCCTGAAGCCCCCTATCCCTCAGGCCTCTCTGCTGCTCCTCCAGTCCTTCACACCTCCCCATGCTCTCCAGCCCTGTCAAAGCTGCCCTTGAATCCAGTCTCTCCCCAGCTCCTTTTAGCGACCCATCCCAGCCAAGGTCTTGGCCTTCTCCTTCTCTTTCTCACTGAACCCTTTTCAACCCAGACTCCCAAATTGGGAGGCCTCACCTACCACCCACCCCAAATGCTGTCTGTTCACAAGGACAGGGCTCAGTGCCCACTTGGAGCAGAGCGTGGGAGTGAGTTCCTAGGTGGACTGGGGCCTAAGCAGCCACTCCAAAGCACAGCTGATGCCATGAATAATTAACACCTGGGCGCGGCATCACTCTAATTTTCCTGCTCAAAGGTTTACACTAGCAGGCAGAGTTAAGTATCACAGATAATAGTGGCTATAAAGTCAGTTGGCCGGGCTCCAGCCAGGGAAGGAGATGCTAGCAGCCCCAACGGAACTTGGCCAATGTTCTGTCCCTCTGCCTCTCCTCCATAACAACTTTGAGGGGGGCAGTGCATAACATCCCTAAAAGCCACCTCTGGCTTTGCTCTCAACCGGCAGCCTCCTCCCCAGTGGGGAGGTACTGTGACCTCTCCCCCTCCCAGTCTGTACCCCATTTGCTCCCTCTTTGGATGGGGACTATGGACAGGAACATACCCTGTGTCCTGAAATGCTCTCCAACTTTCTGAGACCACCTGGAAACATTTCTCTTCTAGAAAAACTTAAGAGAACTTTTCCCTCCTTTAGCCCTCAACACACAGTCCCTCACCGCTGAGGAAACTTTCTTTGTTTCAGGAGGTCGAAGGAAGGCTACTAGGGTGTGAATTCACTTCCTTGTTTTGTTAGACAGAAGGGTGGGGAGCCAAAGCTTTCAGCTTCCCTCCCTGCCCTTCAGCCTCTGCCTCCATTGTCTTCCCCAGCTTGGGTAGCTCCTATCCCACCCTCAACTCTCTGTCACACAGGTCAGTCCTATAGGTTAAGCTTGAACACTATAACCAAATCCCTCCAGCCCCCTCCAGTTGCAGAGGACTTCTTTTTGGTCCCCATGGATTGCAAACATCTTTGCCTTCAACTTCAGTAATTTCTTCTCCTGCCTCCACCTCTCTTTCCCCCAGGCTCCTTCTGCCTTCAGAGTTGGGTTCTTTACCCCTGGCAGCATCGGAGCAGCCAAACTCCTGGAGGGGAACCGCTGAAAAATGAAGCTCTGTCTGCTGCTGCAGGAATGTTGGCTGTTATCAGGCTCACAAATATAATTTTTATATTAGGTCGTGGTCTTTGACTGGGTTTATATGCCAATGAGGCATTTCTAGTTTACCAAATTTATACAAATCTCGCCTTAATTGATAATCACAGATGCTGTAATTTAAGACCTCCAGCTATAGAGCTTTCATATTAACTGCTGATATATTACTGTAAATCGTCTGAAATAACCAACTCCTGGGAGCAGAGCAGAGAGAGAGGAAGTGCCTCCAAGAGTGACTCTTTCCCGGCCGCAGAAATAGCCCAGCTTCCACATCATTTTCTGTGAGAAATGATTTATCAAAGACATGGCCATAAACAACACAACTCGCTCACAAACACACGCAGACGCGCACGCACGCACACACACACACACACACACACACACACACACACAATGGCTGGCATGCCGGCCGAGAAGCTGACACCCATATTGCTATAAATCAAGAAAAAGGTTGGAGGAGAGGGAGAGGGAGAGAGAGAGAGAGATAGAGAAGAGGAATATTCCTAAAATCTCTATGCAATGCCTCAATGGGTACAAACACACAGAGCACCATGTGAAGAGAAATGGCAGGAAATGAAGATGGCTATTTGTCACATTTTACGACAATAACATTAATAACAAACAATAAATTTACATGGACATATAAGACGCGGTAGGTAGTGAGAAATCCCTTCTACTTACAATACCCCAGCCCGCGGTGTGGCTCCGGCTGCGGGGCTGTTTTATTGCTGCCTCCCTCTCTTTTTCTCTCTCTCTCCCTCTCTCTCCCCCTCTCTTTTTTTTTCTCGGGGTACAGGCTTGTTTTTCAAAGGACAGTTGAATTGCACGTCAGAAACAGGGAGACCGAGCCTGTGATTTTCCTGACGAATACATATCTATTCTGCAACCTCGGCATTAATTATTTAATGAATCACGTGACCAGGAGGGGGAAGGGGGTCTTTCGATTTCAGGCTCAAAGGACCACTATGACCTTCCCCTTCAGGAGGAGAAATTTTCCTGCGAAATAGGTTCCCCCCAACCCACCAATGGAATAGTAGCCAGTTCTCTTTCCCACATTCATATCTGTATCTGCTGTTTCTAACAGCATGTTTCTAACACTTCCTAACCAGCATCCCCCCCAGACACACACTTACCCACAGCCCACCTCTCCTCTCTCCCTTCTCCTCCTGCTTCTGCTTAGTTTGTGAAGGTGCAGAAATAGTCTGCAGGGGCGTCTCGGGGGGTGGGGTGGGATGGGCACAGAGTCCTTCTCCAAGCCCCTGGATTTCTCAGCATCCAGTTCCTCTCTCTACATCCTTTTAACATTAACATTCTCCCCAACTCTATTTTACCCTTACTCCTAGGATATTTTAGTGGGGCATACTCCCCCTCTTCCTTAAATGACCAACAAAATTTCTAAAGGGACCAGCTTCAAAAGAAACATTTCATAGATCCAGATTATATGTGTATAAAGAAGGGGGTTTCTGGCTTTGATTCTCTTTTTAAAAAAATCTTTTGTGGTACCTTTTGAAAGGGCAGAAAGGGGACAGGGTGAAGAGATGACTTAGGAGCTTCCAGAGTTGAGAGTAACCACAAGGGGGACTTTTTTTCCTTGTGTTGTTACTGTTAGAGGGAACCAAATTCTATTGAGAATACGCTCTAGAGACAAAGACCTGGAGTAAGAAGATTCCTACACAAAAGAAGTGGGCGCTTAATCTCTGGATACTTATGTCACACCCTGCCTCAGTCACTCCCCACCCACAACACACCAGTGAAGACAGCTAGAGGTTTGAACTGGAGGGGAGCAGAGGGAAGAAAGAGGCTTTGAAGTTGGCCTGACAGCCCAGTTCCTATTTTCCAGGTGTTAGTACCCGGCCCCCCAGCTTCCAATCAGCACACAATGGAGACAGATCAATAGGAAAAAGATGAGGGGTTTCATATTGAGGGGTTAAACACCAGTGCTGATAGAAGAAATCCATCCCCTCTGCCTAGAGAGAGAAACACACACAGATTTCTTCATCTCAGATATAAACAAAACAAAACATCCCTCCAAACCTTCACATACAGCTTGGCGCCAGAAGGAGCAGACCAGATACGACCAGAGTCCCAGAATCGAATCGGAGTCTTTGGCCACGGTGTGGGATGGGGTTGCAAAGGGAAGCAGAAAAGACATTCCTGAAGGAGCCCCTCGTCCAGCCCACACTTCCAGCCTTATCTTCAGCAGCTCTGGGGCAGCCGCAGGGGCCGGCGGACAAGGAAGAACAGATGTGGTTTGGGGCGGGGGTAGGGGGCCGAGGAGCCGCCAGCGGTTTATCTGGAGGGGTCTCAACCAAAAGCGACTCGAGGGGGAGAAGGTTGAAGACCCAGGTGCCCTCACCACCCCTGAAGAAACCACCAACCCAGGTGGTGTCTGGGTCCAGCGGGAGCGGCGGCGCGGGCCCCCGGCAGAGCACTGGGCCGGCCTGGTCCCCTAAGAATACCGCTCTTAACGCTCGGGTGGGGCGCCGGCGGGCCCGGGCTCTGTAGGGGGGTGATCGGCTTTGATTGTGCAGATACAAAACCCAGACTGGTATTGAATTCAGCCGCGCGCCCGGCTCCAGCGAGGGCAACTCCCTGCAAGGTCCTGGCCAGAGAAATCCATTAAAACTGCCTTCCCCCCAAGAAAAGCAGGCCACTAAAGTCTAAAAGGAAAATAGAGGGCGGGGGCGGGGGTAGCAGAGAAGAGAGGAGAGAATATGCGGGAGCATGGTAAGACACCAATCTCAAAACTGGTAAATTCATTTTAAGAACGAGCTAAAGAAAAGCCGGTAACACGGAGGCACGCCAGGCAGGTTCTGTTCAAATGCCCACACTCTTTTCGGATCCTGGGAATGTCCATGTTCAAATAAACAAGCGCCGGGGCGCAAGCAGAGAGCTTTCTTGCTGCCGATAAAGCGAACGTTTATACTGTGAGAAAGGCGAGATTGATTTACGAATCTGAACGCGCCGGTTTTATGGCCGATCACAAATCCGTCAGCGCTCAACTCACGCTGGGAAACTTCCCAACTCCGCTTTCCAACCAGACCCCCCTCCCGGGGCCGGCGCTTCCATGGGAGACCCACCACGGGCGCTGGGGCGGCCCCAGCGGCGGCCGGCACAGGCTAGTCGGGCAACCCCACTTTGCCTAGGCGGGTGCAAAGAGGAGGGAGCGTGGGGAGGGCCGACGAACTGGATGAAGAGAGGTCCAAAGGTTCGGAGGATAGAGGTGGCCGCTAGAATTGTAGAAGGTGAGCCCAAGGGGCTGGGGAGCCTGCCGGCAGCGCTCAGCTCTACAGAGGTTGGGGGTCTGGCAGCGAGGGTGGTGGGAAAGTCCCTCAGGTCCTGTTTGAAGGAACCCCAGCCTTCTCTTTTCCTTTGATGGACCTGTAATCCTCACATGGCAGAAAGTAGGTTGTAAAGACCCAGGTGACTAGATCTTCGTCACCTGAGCCTATAGAGGGCTCACAACTGGTTATCTGCTCTGAGGAGTTATAGGTGCACATCTCCCCTGAGTCCCAAATATTTTCATTTCAGGAGTCCAGCTTGCCTTTCTGCTGGCTCCCTTTTCTTACCAAGGCCACCAGCCCCTGCACTTGTTAAGCCACCCAGGGACAAAGGAGAGGCTGCCAACCAACGCCAGGCCAGTTATTGCTTGTCTGAGACAGTCCCCAAGACACAGGAGACCATTTACAAAATGCAAACCAACATCCCACATATATCCCAGCAAGGTTCTGTTTCTCCTAGTCTTAACTCAAGGGAACATTTCCTCTTCCCAGCTGGAATCTGTCTGTCTCTCTCTTTGTTTCTATCCCCTCCTAAGAGGATGGCTGCTGGTATAGATTTTTTTTAAGATACAGCAAGTAGAATTCAGATTTGGAAAGGCTCTCTGTTGAGTTCACATCTTAGCAAATGCTCCATGCATCTCTTAAAAGTTGTTGGAAACTTTGGTTAACATGGCACAGCTGTCCCTGAAAATGATCAGACAGCCTACACTGACCCTTCTCCCATCTCTCTTGCTCCTTTGGTGGGGAGGTACTCTGTGGGCACTGTGAGTAGCTGGGGTGGGATTGGAGAATGGGGAAGGGAGTGACAGTGATTATAGAAATAGCTTCCTAAACAAAGGGACTTCAGAAAATGGGTCAAGAATCTGTGGATTTGGAGAACAGACCTCAAGAGACAGTAACCACAACGGGGGCCCTCTCTCTCCTTAGGACCCAGGGGCTTGTTCCCCTAGCCCTCTGAAGCCCCTGGACCTCTCATATCTGTCTCCCTTTGTCTTTCTTCCCTCAGCCCCTCCAAAGGGACAGGAAAGGAGGAGGGGTGAACTGGACATGGATGGGGGGGTGGTGTGAATCTGCCTGAGGAAAGGAGCTCTGCACAGAAAGAGAAACCAGCACCCTACTTCCCTCCCCCATCTGAGCTTTTTTTTTTTTTTTTGCGCATTTTCTCTTCAATGGACTGTAATAGAAAAATAATCCAGAAACTTCAAGATAGAAAAAAAAAAAAAAAAACTGTTGGAGTCTAATGGAGGGTGAAGATGGGACATGCAACGGCCCAAGGACCCCTCGCTGCAGAGGTGTGACTTTCCCTTCTGGGCAGGAGGCAAGAGCCAACACAATGTCCAGTCTCAGAGAGGTCAAGGGGCTTCCGAGGTCATTTTGTGGTTCTAATACTGAGCTAATCGCCTAGAAAACGTGGCCTCTCCATGAACTCTCTCTCCTGCCGGCCTCCTACTTCCAAACCCTCAGTGAGTCCCAAGGAAAAAAGGCCAGCACATTCTGGTCTGAGGCAGAGCCTACTGGCTCCTTCACCCTTAGAAGCAGGGCCCCTGAGCGAGGAACAGAGCCCCCAAACCAAGAGAGCAAAAGGAAAGCAAACTAAACTCTGAGCCTTCAGGAAAAAGGGAGGGGGCAGAGTCGAAGAGGAAGATTCTGGCGTCAACGAACCTTGCCTGCAAGCAGAACAGTTTCCTGCTCCAGAGAGTGGCAAATATTTGTCTAGAACCCCAAGCTAGACACAAAAAGAAAAACTGAAGACATCCACCTATACCCACTCCGAGGTTGGGGCATTTCATCCAAAAGCTGCCTTCCATTTTTCCAGGAGGTAGCAGTGACAGCAACTCACCGGTAAACAGACCTGTGGGATACCAGCCCCAGAGTAGACAAGCAGAGTTATGGAACCCACAGGCCACATGTGCACCTCAGCTCAGTACACACACACACATGTTCTGGGGCTCCCCAGGCCCTGCTACATTTTCTAAAACCAGAAAGCACTTCTGAACTGCCTCCCTATCTTTTCTGGGGGCTTTCTGGGGCCCTAACACCTCAGTCCCAGTCAGATCAAACACTCTCCAGGTGTCAGTCCCTGACCCAAGCATCTGTCATCATAAAAGGCATCAAAACCGGACCAAGCATCCACCATAAAAACCCTGTGAAGATAGTTGAAAAAGAAAAAGAAGGAGGCGAGAGAGTATTTCTTCTTTCCCTTGTAAAAAGAGCTCATAAAACGATTAAAAAAAAAAAGCCAACCCAGGCGGGGGCTTTGTTACCTTTGCGCCTCTCGCCTCCTCTCGCCTGAACTCCACGGATCCCATTCATGACGAACAGCTTCTTCCAAACTGAGAGAAAAAAGTTTTCAACTTTATGGTTCCAAATTTTTTCCCCCTTGCAGATCCGGGAGTGGCGGCTAACACTTTTTTCCCCCAACAGCCGGTCTGCGGAGATTTGCTGTTGAATAATAACAAAGGAGAGAGGATACGTATTTAAAGAAAAGAAGTGATTAATGGTTTTCTGTATAATTCTCACATTTTTCTTAGCTCTTGTCTACACAGAATGGCTGTGAACTTTAAGCTCCATAGAAATCTTTTTTTTATTCTATTCATACCTTCCTAAGGGCAGCTTTGATTTGGTTCTATAGAGACATTCCTGGGGGGGGAGGTGGAATATGCTTTTTAGGAACTATTTTCCCCCTCTAGAAGGGAAGGCCGGCTGCATCCCTGGGCAGCTAAACATCACACCAGCGATTCTACTGAAAACAAAGCTCCGCTCTCAACCTCCAGGTCCAGGCGATTTGCTATGAGTCTCCCCACAGCATTGAAACAGGCGGTTCAAACACCCCTTCCCGTGTGGTGGACCCCAGGCCAGTCTGTCCCGGGGCCCTACCCAGCCTCAAACACCCGGGAGCTGCACACCGGAGAAATGCAAAAGAAATAACAGTAAAACGCGCTGGTGGAATTGGCTATTTTTATTTTCTGAAGGCAGATGGGACTGTAAAACGACTTTGAATTGCATTTGCTCTCCAGAGCCCTGAAATTTTGGGGGGCAAGATGGCTGTACCTGGGGCCACCACAGGACCAGAGTCCAAGACCAGAGCCTTAGAACTTCTCTTGGGCTTGATCCCAAAGTGGCCCAAGCCTCCCCAGAGCTTCTGAGGGTCACTTGCGCCCTCTTCCCCTTCCCCCATTCCATTCTAGGGGTGACTGGGACCTCAGAGACAGAAAGCTATTTGGTCCCCAGTCATACTTTCGATACTTTCTATGAGAAAGAAAATGAAAATTAATACAGGAGCAGGGCTTCACAAAAGAGGCCATTTGTCTTCTTGATTATCTATTTGCTTGTCAGAGTTTGAGCTATGGCACTGGCTAGCTCCTTTGTAATATAAAAATACTCTGAAAACCTGCAAACACCCAGAAACATCTGTGCAAAAAATTAGACTCATTAAAACCTTAAACACCTCAGAGGAAAAGGATACCTTCTTACAGGGAGGAAAGAGGCCAGCCGCGCAGAATCCTCCCTAGCAACTTTAATAAGCAAAGAGCCGTCTGTCTAGAAAGAGACAGCTTTAACCGCATTTTATTTGCTTATGACAAATAAATCACGATATGAAAGCTTTTGCCATACTTAAGCCTCTTGTGTCCTACAATGAAACATTTTCTCCCCATTAGGGATTGGAGTCAGCCCTCCCAGTCCTTTCAATCCATTTTTGGACTACAGGGAAAAAATTTAAAACCCCAAACAAAACACACCCACCCCAAAAGGAAAACACACCAGCTACCACAATTTGCAATCCTCTGAGAGAAGTTCCCATTGGATCCTTTGAAAAAATTCCTCAACCACGTAAATGTGAGGCCGAATGGACTGGGGTACTTTAAAATATACACTGGGTGGCATTGGTCTGCATCTTTACATCAAGATTTTAACAAAAACACGCCGTGCTGATCACAAGAAACCAAACATTTATTTCTATTGTCACTCTGTACATGACACACATTTTCACACCAACGAAGGGTTCTAGACTCAAGCAGCCCCAGGACTAGGAAGGGGCCTGGTTTGGAATGTCAGAAAGAGAATAGGAGAGAGGACAGACGCACATGACATAAAATAATAATAATAATAATTAATAATCATCATCATCATCATCAATGCAACAATGATAAACTATGGGAGAGGTCTCTGTAACCTTATCTCCCAGATGGGA
Source organism: Bos taurus (assembly GCF_002263795.3). Lineage (NCBI taxonomy): Eukaryota > Metazoa > Chordata > Mammalia > Artiodactyla > Bovidae > Bos > Bos taurus. Next base: position 37,916,400 of record NC_037346.1, on the reverse strand, counting down.
AGGGCATTTTATTGCCTAGTTTCACATTCACTTTCAATCTAGGAGAAAAGGCCTCCACTGCACAACTCTAGATTGGGGAGAGGGTTGTGTCCAGCTCCCAGAAGGCAACTGGCCTCTCACCCCGCCAGGCATGGCTTGACCTTCCAAAGGAGGGCCCTCCCGGTCTCTGGGTCATCTTTTTCTCTCGGACTCAATTACCCTGCCCTGCTCCTGCGCAGCCAAGGCACCCTACGTCCACCTGTCCCCAGCCTGTCGTCCCTACCCCGGCCCCAAGGTGGAAGGGGGGTGAACGGGCATGGAGGGGGAAGGAGGTTGTGTGCGCGTGTTTGTTACCGTGGCCAAAACACTGTGCTATCTGGCAGTCAGAGGATGCTTTCGCTGGGTTTCAGGAATGAGGGACAAAGAAAGAAAATCCAGACTGTCTTCCAAGAGCGGCAGCAGCAGAGGCGGCGGCGGCCGAGCCGGGCCTCATTTGTTAGCCGGGTGTCGAGGTAATGGTCGCCACCGAGGCCCGTCCTCTCCTCGGCAGAGTAAACAAGACAGATGGGCCTGGGCCTGGCGTGATTAAAGATGAAACGTGGATCCATCTTCGCCAAAGCTGAAAATGAGGAGTGCAGCCTCCTCCTATTTCTCTTTCTGTCTTTTTCTTTCTTCCTTCTTCTTCTTTTTTTTTTTTTTTAAGGAAGAAAGCAAGAGACTTGAACCTTGCTTCTGGGGGGCCTCACCCGGCTCCCTATTGTCATTTCTATAAATAAAGCTTCCCCTCCCCCCTCCTCCGCATTTATTCGTGTAAATAGACAAAGTGGGGGGAGGGCAGGTAGGCTTTTTCGGGCCCATGCCCCAGGGTCCCCTCCCTCGTCTCCCCCAACCACCCGCGAGCTCGCAACCCACCCCCGCCCCGAGGTTCGCGGCTCCCGCAAGGGGGGCTCTAGAGCGCAGGGGGGCCTCCGTTGGGCCGGCCAGGGGGCCCTCCGGCTGAGCCTGCGGTGCCGCCCGAGCGGATCTTGGTGTTGGGCAACTTGTGGTCTTTTTTCCACTTCATGCGCCGGTTCTGGAACCAAATCTTGATCTGGCGCTCGGAGAGGCAGAGCGCGTGGGCGATCTCCACCCTCCGGCGCCGTGTCAGGTAGCGGTTGTAGTGAAATTCCTTCTCCAGCTCCAAGACCTGCTGGCGAGTGTAGGCGGTCCGAGAGCGCTTGGGCTCCCCGCCGGCGTAATTGGGGTTGACTGGACACACACAGAGAGAGGGAGAAAGAGAAAGTTTTATTGCCCCGAAAGGGAGGAGGGGAGCCCTTTCCTCCAGCTAACGCAATGTCTCCCTCCCTCTCCCGCCACCTCTTCTTCCTCCAGAGGGGGTGGGGACGAAGGAGAAAGCGGGACCCCAGGAGGAGAAAGAGACCTCTAAGTTTTGGACGACTGTGCGGTCACGACGTTGTTGTTTGGGGAGGGGGCGGGGAGGAGTGAGGAATCTTCACAAGGTTTTAATCGCTCATCTCTCCCCTTACTTGGCCTGGGGCCCGAGATGGGGAGAATGAAGGGTGAAAGAGGGAGGGGGCTTCCCTAAACCTTTCTGTTAGTTCCAACCCTCAATGTTCCGATTCCAAGTAGTGCTGCCCCCAGTAAAAACTTTTGCCCACTAGCCAAGAAGCCAGACTAGAGGAAAGAAAGGAAAAAATAAATACTGGGAGTTGACTCAACTCTCCGCTTAAATACAGATTACCTCCTCCCCCTTCTCCTCCCCCACCTCTCACACCCCTCCCCAATTTCCAACTTCACTGAGACTGCATCTCCCTGGCGAAAAAGTCGCTGGTGAGAATGGCAGAGGATGGGGAACCTACTTCAAAGGCGCGGGGCCCACCAGGCCATAAAAATTTATGGGGGATGTAATTATGTGGCTCTGAAAACAGGCGACCGTAAATCTCCGGCAATGGCGAGTTTATAGCGGGGACAATTGGCTTCCCCTAGCTCCCCCCACCCCCATGCCTTGAGGTCCCTTTGGTGTAAAGCGCCGGGGGTGGGAGGGGGAAGGGGTGCCCACGCACTCACCCGTGCTCACGTGAACTTTGCGCATCCAGGGGTAGACGACGGGCTCTTTGCACGCGGAGTGGGACGGGCTGGGGTGCAGGGGGTTCTGGGCGCAGGGAGGCGGCGGGGGGCTGCTGCTGATCGCCTCACAGCGCTGGCCCGGCTCCGGGAGGAGGGCCCCGGACGGCGGCTGTGCGGGAGCCCGAGGGGACAGCCCGGGCGGTGGCGGGGGCGGCGGGGGCGGCGGCTGAGGCGGCGGGGGCCCAGGGTCTCGGCAGGCCGCGTAACGCTGCACGGTGCACGCCGAGCGCCGCCCGAAGCCCGCCTCCGGCTGGAAGCTGCTCTCTCGCCTCTGGCCGCCGGCGTAGTACCCCGGCGAGTGGTCGCTGGGTAGGTAATCGCTCTGTGAATATTCCTCGCACGGAGGGAACTTGGGGTCGACATAGTTTGAGTTGATCAAAAAAGAACTCATAGCCATTAATTTCTGGGAATTGTCCACAAAATATACTAAAATTTATTCCGACCCCTGACTCGTTTTCCTGTTTCCGAAAGCCCTCCTACTTACTGTCAAGTGAACAAAGTTAGGGGCCCACGTGATCCTCGGAGCCAATGGCCGCCCCGCCTGCGATTCCCGGATAAGGAAATCTGCTCACCCGGACCCTACTCCAGCCAAAGAGGTTTATTTCCCCTTCTTCTCCACCCCCCCTCCCTACCCACCCAACACCAGGATTTACATAGGGCTCCTGCGGGGCCACCGCGTCCTCGCCTCGCCTCGCCTCTCCGGGATCGCGGAAAGGGAGGGAGAGAGAGAGAGTGAGCAGGTTGCCACCTAAGGGCCTGTTGGGGCGCTGGGCGGAGCGCAATCCCTGGATCCCCTCAGAAGTTGGGGCTCTGAATGTGGCCCCTCCCGTCCTGCCTCCCTCCCCCAGGCCTCCCTTAGGGTCTTGGCCCCTCTTATCGATGGGGGTATGGAGCATCTGCACCCAGCGTCTAAGCAGGGAAGTTAAGTGAGGGGCGGACTAGGGGCTCCGCCTGGAGAGGAGAACCCACACACAGGGGAACGAGGCATCAAGCGTGGGCCTTTTCTCTGCAGCCGCACGGGGAGGGGTAGTGAGTGAAAGAAGAGGCGTCGGAGCAACCAGGCGGGTGTACGGAGGGACTTGTCAGAGATGAATGGAACCACGGGCGGATCGATAGGAAATTCATGCACTAATTCGGGGAGACCTCGCCTTCCAAATCGCATTTAGCTGCGCTATTAGTTTGGCTGTGTCAGTCAGTCCGTCTGTTCCCCTCTCCTCTCCACTCCTCCCATTATCCCACGCGGCCCAAGCCGGGAGAAACGAGTTGGTTTCCCACACGGAACATGAACACTGGAGTAAAAAACCTCCAACTTCTGAGAGCACGTTGAATAGCAATTTGCTAATTCCAGAAACACCGGAGCAAGCCTAACCGCAGCTGCGAGATGTTCTAATTGCCGTTAATGCCGCGCCTCAGCAGCGAGCAGAAATCTCACATCCTCGTGATGCTAAGGATAGGAGTCTGGGTGATCCCCACACAATAACACCCTTTGGTAATCGCGTGTTTCCAGGGCATCTTGTTCTGCACCCAAACGGAAAGGCGACCTCTGCATCCGTTTGAAAAGTGAATTTCCTTTCCCTTCGCACACTGAAGACAATAGTCATTTTTACCAGATTTTCAGTGAAGCCTCCCTGCACCCAAAATAGGGAATAGCTGGACCAAAGGGAAAGGACAAAATAAAAACATCAGCAACAACATTAACCTTTTAAGATAAGTGAAAAAGGACTAAGGCTCCCAAGGGCAGGCATGGGTAGATTTCAGGTAGATGATTCCTCCATCTCTAACCAGTTGAGGGAGAAAAAGAAAAAGGAAGAAAGAAAAAGGAGTCTTCGTATCACCGGATGGTCCTCATTTAGGAAAAAAAATTTTGTCTTCAGAAAAAAAATGAGCGGAGTGTTTATGTCAACTACATATTCCCCTAGATACGAATTTGTGATCACAAAATTCCTTACACAAATTCGGATCTACAGGGTATATACAGAAGACAGACAGATCTTCTTGGCCCAGAAATTTTCCAGTCCTCCTATTTTCCGCGCATCCTTCGTTTGGGGTATGGTTTCAGTGCTTTGCTTTTCTTTTTCCCCCTAGTTTTGAGCTCTGGGAGCAGGAAAAGGCACTGTGTGTCCATTATTGGGATTACAAGATTTTCAACCCTCTTCCTCTTCTATTAGAGAGAAACAGAAACAGCAGGTTCCACAAAGGGACGCGAACCTTGGGGTTGCTGTGCATCTCCGCGGCAGTGCATGAATTATGAGATGTAAACATTAGCTAAGCACAAAAGGAGGAAGGGTCATCCTGAGGCTGCGGCATAGTCAGAATCAGGCCCTTCTGGGTGCCCTCCAGCCCCTCCCCTCCCCCAGGACTTTTTTTTTTTTTTTTTAAGAAAAACAAAACCCCAATCGGCAACTCCGTGTTCTTCTGCAGCCTTTAGTTTGTGATCAAACGAAAATCTAGATATTTTCCAAGGGGCCTCTCAGCAAAGGGAAGAGGGATAGGCGGCTGGGTGTGAAGGGGGTGTCATAAAAGTCCTTTTGGAAAAATTCAATGGTAAAAAGAGAAACAGCTGTAAAGAAAAATGCTGGGAGACTAAGCAGATGGGGCCCCAGATATTTAATGACGGGCAATTCCGTTTACAACCTGAGAAAAAGATCAAAGGCGTTTCATTTCCGAATAGAGGGTGAGGAGGAACCGTAAAAGATGCAGCCAGATGATATTCGGCCCCTCCCAACCTCCCATACCTCCTGGGGCCAGGAAAGGGGGATGATAGCTGAAGTGTGAGGAGTCCCATTTCCTCCACCTCCCTAGCTCCTGGCAGGCTCTCTTCATCTAAACTTGCTTATTCAGCCACCTGCTAGGGTTGCTGGCAATGGGACCTAAATGGGGATCTGGGAAACCTGGGGGATCTGGAGTTTCGAAGGGACTTCCTGAGGCTGCCAGTAACCTCCGAATTTACTAAGCTGGGAGACTGGGGATGGAGGGAATGGCATCCTAGACTGTGAAAGCTAAGGGCCTTCAGAGGGTGATGGGAAGGGTGCACAGAACCTTTTCTCCACCCAGACTCCTCACTCATCGCTCCAGGTCTGAGGAATATTTGCATCCCTAGTGATATAATAAAATTTTCTTTAATAAATACATCAACAAAACAAAAAACAACCCTCTAACCACCACACTCTAAAGGTCTGTGCCCATACCCAGCCCTGGGACCCTTGCATGTGGGTAGGAGGAGTTTTCACCTACTAGCCACTGAGTCCAGAGACTCTGATTTTTTATCCCAAATCTAGCTTGCCAGGTTTGGCTTCTAAGCTTGATTTCTAACACTGACACCTATATTTGAAAAATCACACACACACAATAATATTGCAGTTATTTTTGCCGAGAGGGTCCAGTAAGTAATTTCATACCTCCATTTGGGCACTCAGGAAGACTGGCACCTGGCCCTGGACCCACAGACAAAATGTGCGGACAGATGCACCACTAGCCCCCCAGCGTCAAGCAAGGACCTTTCCTAGTCTTGTCAAAGGCCACTTTAGTCAGGGGCACCATTCCAGCTGGCCAGACCACTTCCCCTACCCCATACCTCCTGTCCTTCTCAACTCGCCACCCTAAAACCCGTCCAACTCATACACTTTTCAGAATTGGGAGAGGGCCTCTGTGCTGCTCTACACTTTCTTAAGAGATGGAGTCCAGGTGCCCCCAAGCACCCCAAGAGGGAGGGTGGGAAGCAGAGCCTGTGGGGTTGATCCTGGGGACACAGCGCAGAGATTTTTCTCCTCTGTGCGCTGGGAGCCGCCACCTGCCCATCCCACCGAGGGGTCGCACTGCCCACCCCAGCCAGTCCCGCCGCGAGGGGTGGGGGACTGGGTTTATCAGCGACTTTCGAGACGAGGTTGGCCAGAGCAGGAGGCTGCCTCTCCCCTCCACTCGCGAAGACCACTAACATCAATACGCATACTAAAAATAAGAAAGAAAAAGCCAAGGCTCCGCGCGATTTCAGAGCCACCTCCCCCGCGCTCCCGGTGGCTCGCTGGCCCGCCGGCCGCCTTCTCCCGGCAGCCACAGGTTGCCGCAGTGACCTCTCGCTGCTCAGGCCCTCCGCCGTCCCGGGCGTGTCCAGCGCGCGCCACCACCGCTACCTTTTGTCGGCGGGGAGGGAGGGACAGAGCGAAGGAGGGAGTTCGCAGGCCGGGGAGGCGAGCCCCCGGGCGGCCCGCGTGGCAGCGGCCCGGAGGAGCGCCAGGCCCAGAGGGGCGCGGGCGGGAGTACTCACCGAGCCGCTCCCCGCGCCCTCCCGGCCGCCGGCCCGCTCGCGGGCCCGCGCGGCCCCCGACAAGCTCGCTCTCGTCCACTATTGTGTGTTCGGAAAACCGAACCGCCGCGGCGGGCAGAGGAGCTCCGGGGCCCCCTTGGTGGCCGGAACAAGACTTTTTTTTTTTGGTGTGTTGTTTTTGAAGTGCAAGTTTTCGTATTAATCTCATACTTTGGCAGTCTTTGTTAAACAGCTAGGCGCGTCACCAGGCTCTCGAACATTTTAATAATTTTTAGACGCCGTGACCTGCGGTTCACCCCCTCTCGGGCCTCCCCCAAGAGCAGGCAGTTACTATAATACGCTCGCGCAGTTCGCTGGGTCATATTGAATTTTGCGCAGGTCATTACTTGGGAGAAAAATGACAGAGCAAGGAATTTGATTCAGCTCATCCTCTCTAGCTCTACTTTTTGCCAGAACCTTCCCGTCCCTCCCCCCAACTCCTACCCGCCAAAGTCCCACTAGAATAGGGACTCAGCCGGTCCACCCCCACTTTGATATTCCATCATTTCAATATTTTTTGTCAGCTTTCCTTCTGGGGGCAAAGAGAGAGTGGGTAGAACTCTACAGGGGTTCACTTTGCAGCCCGTGATGGAGACCAGCACCTGGAGAAGTGGAAATGTGGGGATCTGGGTCCCAGAGAGCAGACTTGAGCCAGAACCCCTATAAATGGCCGCATTGACAGGGCCTGTATTCCCACTCAACTGCACACTCTGCTTTGTTCCGCCCCTCAGTGCCAGGGAGATCCCCATTTCTGCCTGAACTGGAAGCTCTCCTGGTGCTGAGATCTAGTCCACAGGCCAGCGTGTTTGGGGAAGATAGAATCCTGAGAGAAGGGCTGGACTGCACTGGTCCAACCTGGGGACTTGGCTTTCAGATGCTTTAATTCTCCTTTAAAAATCAAACAGTATCCTCCCCACCTCCATTTTTATTTAAAATTACTTCTCATCTATGCTATAACTCTTTGCCTGAACCACCACCAGGAGGTTCAGGAACGAATCAAAGAGGTGCTTAAAATACTCAGATTTTCTTTGGTTTATCCCTCCAGGACAGGACTAGAAATTGGTGGCATGCCAGCAACACATTTCAACCAGCAGAAGTAGATCAGGTGATTACCCCTCCACCCAGCTCGAGTCTCAGGCCAGTGTCTCCAAAGGGGTATCCCCCTAGTTTGGGGAGGTTGGGACTAAGCATCCCAAGGCACCCAGCTTGGCTTGGGATGGCAGAAGTCTCCCATTCCCAATTGTGAGGCCCCACCAAGCCCAGGACCCATTCTACTCCACAAAACTATCAACTTGCTAACACTCTGCCCTGCAGTGGAGGGGAAGAGACTAAGAACAGATAGAAATAGATTCTTGAGTTCAGGCTTTGACCTCTCCTTCCTCTGGAACCCAGGAATTCCCTCCTGGCCTGACTCCCCAGAAAAATCTGCCTGAAGGCCAAGCAGAAAGGAGGACCCATACCCAATTGGTTTAATTAAAAAAAAAAAAAACTGGGGTCAAATTGATTTGTTATCTTTTCTGGCCATGTTTCAAAAGGCGTTGATATGAAAACTCTCAAATTACCTTTTTTTCTGGCAGGACAAACACCCAGAGAGCACCTCCAATATGAAATGCTTAGAAGAGAACGATGACATCTCATAATGCAACAAACAGTCATCCAAAGATCCTAAATAAGCATATGTCCTGGTGTTATAATTACAGTGTCTCTAAGCGGTATACTTATGAGCTAAGCCCAATGCATAGATTCAAAGTTCATTTCAGGTCGCCAGTTAGAAAGATCTCTGTGAGGCCATTCAGTATTTTTCCTTCTCATTTTCCCTCCCTCCTTGAAACAGGAAGAGAGGCATTCTGAAAGAACACACAAGTGTAGGTTTGGGAGAGAGTGAGAGAATTAAGGTAACCTTCTTTCAATATCCAACTGCTTAAACTCAAGCACTTTGCAAGGAGGGATAGGAGTTTTTAAACTCCCTCTAGTCCTGGCCCATGGTTACTGGACTCCAACTGCCTGGACCCCACCTGAGGGTTAGGAATCCCTGAAAAACTAGCCTGCCTGGAGGGAGAAGGAGCTGGGGGATCCAGCTATTTTGCCCCTTTAGAGGAAGCCTGATGGGGCTGGTGTGGGTGGGAATCAGGAAGCCTTGGAAGGCTTCCTTGGCCCCACCAAACGTCCTACAAGGACGTGTGGGTAATTGGATTTTTAAAACGTGTGCGGCTGGGTAGGTTTTAATTAAATTTTATATGGCGACTCAAAGGTTATCTTTAGGAAAGAATATTGCATAGAGGATTGGCCATGCCCAGAGCGCTTTATTTTGTGCATCTCCCTAGCCCACCAGAGCCAGTCTGGGGAGGAGGACTTCTTCCTTCCGTTCTCCTTCCCCAGATATCTGCCTCTCCGCTCTCAGCGCCGCTACCCCACTCCCCGAGCCCACGAGTCTTCCTTACCTCGAGCATCCCCAGCTTGCTCTCTTCTCTCTTCACACACACACAGCCTCCTCCCCTCTCCCACCCCGCCCCCGCCGCGGCCGGCTCACGCACGCTGTAAACTTTTGACCCTCCAACTTTGCGACCCCTCCGGCAATAACACTGGCCTCTCCGCCCAGGGTCTCATTCTGCCGCTCCGGGTGCAGAAACCCAAGCGCAAACCATTTTCCCTGCCCTTCCCCCGTCGCCCCCTACCCCCGGACTCCCCTTCCGCCGCCCCCCGCCCCCCCCTCCCCGCCTACTACCCCCACTAAGGGCCTTAGACCTGGGAAAAAGGAGTCAATCTTTTTCCATTATTAAATAACTCCTCGGGAAAAGATGCCAACTGCACTTCCGACTTTTTTTCACCACTTCCCGCATTTTCACCATCTCTCATGGTAGATGCCTGGAAGAGCTTCTGACGACCCACCCCTCTCCATTCTTGTGTCCCCTAGAGTGGGGGCGCCATGGCTTTTGCCAGGCGAAAGGACATACGGCAGCCATAGAGTGGGCTGACCGAGAAGGGTGTTTCTGGGCCGAGGAGTGGATAGAGCTTGGAGGAAGGGTTCCTTGGGACCGGAGGGGGCCCAGGCCCCAGAAGGCTGGAGAGAGAGCTCAGGGTCCAGGCTCTGCAAGACCCAGCGGGCCCCGGGCCACCTTGCCGGACCGCTCGCTGGCGCCTGGAAGGCTCCAGCCTGGCTGTGAACTTGGTCTAAGGCGGACTCTGCTGGCAGCTCGGGGACGTTACAGCCTCTGCCTCAGCTAATGCAGCGGCCGCGTAGCGACCTGCCCTCTTTCGCTTTCCTTTGCTCCCAAATATCACCTCCCAAGCCCCCAACTCCCACAGAGAAGGATTTTGTTCCTCCTTCCCTAGGGACCCTTGGGGATCTGTAAACAGAAAAGAGAGAGTTAAGACACATATACGGAGAAAAAGAGACTAGGACAACCAGAAGCTCCGATATATCGGGTTTATGCTCCATCGTGTCCCCAAGGCCCCAAAAGGAGATGTTTCCACATGCAAGGACTTTCCCCCTTCTGCTCCCCTAAACGCTCCTTTTTCAGGCTGAATCCACACTCCCCTCCACCGGGCCTTCCTGGGTCATCTCTTGACTAGGCAAGCGGTGTTGGGGCCTTCGAAGTACCTTCCTCTCTAGACACATTCGTCCCTATCCTACTCGGCTCCGGCTCCGGGGGTCAGGCATGGTCAGCCGCTGCGTTCAGAGGCCGCAGCGGGGCCGCAGCTAGGGAGGCTCAGACCAGAGCGTGGCTGTGCAGCGGGGGCCGGGGGGTGGGGGTGGGGGGAAGCTAGAGGAGGCCAAGAGGAGATTTAGGGAGAGAACAGATAGGACAGAGGACGCCTGAAGCATCGAAGGAGAAAGAAGCGGGAGAGAAAGAGATTAAAACTTGGGAACGTGCTGATCTATTCGGGGTCCGACAGGTCCAGAATGGCCCGAAGTCCAATCCTCTCCAGTCTCCTGAATCCCCCACTTCCTCTTGAAGCCCGAAATCTAGGTCTCAGTAAATTCGCCAAAAGGAGGAAAAATCGGCCTAAACCTGTAGGAGCGCTGAAGGTGACGGCGGTGCGGCCGGCGGCGCTAATGTATGCGGCAGCGGCTCGGAGCCCCAAGTAGGCCGGCGCTCGGCCCGTCTGCTGACCTCTGCGTGATCCCGGACTCTATGAATTATTGATGAGATATGAGCGTTGATTTCCCCTTTCAGGATGCAAACTCCATTATATTGTTAAAATGGCGATTTAATCGTTGAGAATAGCTTTGGTGTGGGTTTTTTCCCCCAACTCATTTGCGCCTCCTTCCTTTTCATTTAATTCTCTTAATTAAATCCTTTAACAGATTTTAATCACTTTTTGGAGGGAGGGATAGGAGGAAGGAGAAGGCCATCACTACCACCACCAACAAACACTAAACACAACCCGGAAAGCCATAAAAAGCTTCTACCTTGGGGAAGTTGAAAGGAAGGTGGAGAGGGGATGTTAACCCCTCTAAAAATGTCCTGCTGGAAACAACCACCATCGGAGTGCTGGGGCAAGGTAACTCTGAAGTGTTTGGGCCTGGGAAGTGTTTAATTCCACCCTGAAGAAGTGTGTAGTCCGACTGTGAAGAGTAAGTCAGGCTTACCCTTCTTGCTGAGAAGTCAAGGGACACGCAGCTTGGGGAAGACACGTGTTTCTTGTGGGGAAATGATTCTCCAATCTGAGCCCCAGGGCATGAATTACTGATAAATGTCCATTTTCCTTAAAGGCCCCCAATTTCTCCCCTCCCCCATCCCAAACAGCTTGGTTTCCAGGCGGTGTCTGGGTTAATTAATATGGATGTGTAACAGCGCTGCAGCAATCGATAAATCCCGCTGTGGGCAGATCCCAGCCTCGAAATCTGATTATTCCGAGAAACTCCAAAAAATGGAGACAGTGACCAGTGGGCTCTGCTCTAAAAGAGGGGAAGTGTTCTTGCTAGCCCTGTTCTCCTTGCTTGGATGGGCTGATCCCAAGCTGTGAAACCCATACAGGCAATTGCCTTCTCTGCTCTGTCCCAAAAGGGACTGAGTTTGGGGGACTGTGCTGAGCGGTCTGCTTCTCCCTCATTTGGAATCCTTGGCATCCACCTCAGCATTCAAACCCCAGGATAAAGGAGCCATCCTAAGAGAGGAGCTTACTCTTGGATCCCGCCCCCCCCGCCCCCCCCACCAGACCCCAGTGAATACTTGTCACAGCCAGGGAAGAGTTAAGTGTCCCTGCAGCAGTTACAGAGAGGAAGCTGCCAATGAAATATGGGCGCTTGGAACTCCAGGCCCGGCTGGCTTTCCTGTTTACACTTCTTTATACTTCCTCCCACACCACAGCCTCAGAGAAACAAAACAAAAATAATAATAAAAAATAACCAAGTAAAACAAAAAACTAAATTGTCTATTGAGTGGTGGTCAAGCTGGCCTCAGAGGGAAAAGGGAATCTATAGCCTTACCCTCCGACTGCCAGTCTCCTCTATCCTGCCCCAGATGGAAAGTACCACAGATGGGCATGAGGATTGGGCTAGTAAGTTCCAGCCTGCAGCTCAAAAGGTTGGGGCCTGAATGCAGCCGGGGAGAGGAGAGAGAGGAACAGCTTTCTTGGAGAGTGTCTTGGGGAAGGCTGGAGAGCAAGACACGGCCTGGGGCAGAGAGAGCTCCTTTGCATGAGAAATCCCTGGGAAGCTCTCATCTTCTCCCCCAACAGATCCTTGCTGGGGTTCAGGGAAGACAGTTACCCAGAGAACCTGAAGTGGGGAAGAGGAAAGCCCAGCTAGGATGGGATCTTCCCCAGATAGGATCTGCTCAGAGCAAGAGGAGATCCTCCAAGAGTTTTGGCTATTGTGGCAGAAGTGGGCACCCTCTCCAGAGCTGCCCTTTGCCATTCCGGAAAATCTCTCTAGATATGCGGAACAGATGTCCCTGGGCTGCTGGCCCCATACATTCTTTATCAGAATTTGCAGAACTGATGTGGAACGGGGCCAAAAAATCTTTAGCAGCAGGCCTGGTGGTCTGGGGTTTCTGAGAGGGTGGCTGGTGGCATCAGAGTGAGACCAAGGGTACCATAGGAATGGGGTCCCCTCATCAGATTCTGTGCCCACTACACTCTTCCTTTGCATCTTTATTTAACTCATTTGCCTTGTCCAGAGTGGAAACCTGTGGAAGTCATGCCTCCGGATTTTACTAGTATTTTAAATGGTGCTTGATGTCCTCTGGGAACTGAGCAGAATCTCCTTTCCATGGGACACAGATGCCCCAACATTCTGGGAGAGATGTGTCTTCACACCAAGGGGAGGACACCTTTGCACTCAAAGCCTCTGTCCTCTGTCCTCTTTGCACTCAAAGCCCATGAAGGGTGACCAGTAAGTTAGGCCTGATCTGAGAGCTCAGGGAATAGGGAGCAGCTGCTGGAGAGAGTGTAGATGTTCTTTAATGTGAAAAGGGGAGGATCTTGTGAACCTCTCCTGGTCCCAAAGATCAGAAACCCCTTAAGTTGTCACAGATCCAATTCCAGGGACAACAGGAGTTGGCGAGCTATATCTAGAGATGGCAAAAGCAGGCATGAGGGGATGGTTGATCCGCATGTGTCTTAAAAAATGGAGAGGTCGATTTGGTGAGGAAGAGGCCTCTAGCTTTCAGAAAGAGGGTGACTTATCCTTAGAAAATAACGGGCCCCCTGGGGTCAAATAAGGCAATCCTTCTGGTTTGTGGTGCCACAAAACAAAGGGCCTCTAGGCTCTGGTAGGGAGAGAAGAAGAAAGGAGAGGAAAGAGAACACCTTTCCAATGTTCTCTCGCAGCTCCTGAGACCCTTTTACTCTCCCGACAGTTGGGAATCTGCGTTCTTCAGCAACTTTTATTTTTGGAGGGATCGCTAGGGATCTGCTTAAACACACAGATCCTCTAGACATAAAAAGAAGCTCTCCCCTTCTCCCCACTCCTGGCCAGGAATTAGGTTTTGGATTTGAGGGAAATGCCCTCCTCTGCTCCCCATTGGGACCTCAGGACCCTACATAGAGTCAAGTCAGCAGGTTGGCTTGGAACCAAAAGTCTGAAGTTGGGTGCAAAGGCAGGCAGGCGCGGCGCACCCCATTCCAGATAGCCCTGATGAAGGCATGGAGAACTCAGGTACCCCCTTTCATGGGTTCAAAGATCTAAAAGCCAGAGAGTGCGCCAGTGCAAGGCAGCCCACAGCAGCTGCTTAGCCTTCCCCAAGCTTTTTCTCAGCTCAGATGTATCCAGATAAAAGTGCCTAACGGCGCGCCCCCACACACCCCTGACAAATGAATGTCATAAAGTTTCTTTCCTAGGGGTGGGGAGGCGTCTGTTTGAAGATGGCCAGTAGTGGAGTGCCCCCCGCAACATGGGGCCCTCCTATCAGCAGTACACACCCCTCATTTTTGCCCCCTAAATTTCCAAGAGGACTGAAGGAACCCACACAAGCCTTTTGCCCACAAAAAGTCAGGCACTCCTGCAAATAAAACCAGGCACCCAACGACTGCGGAGGCCTTATCACATTGAACTAGATGCCCCACTTCAGACACCCAGCTGGTCAGAACTTGGTGCAAAACCAGGCTAAATTTCTCCCACTTATTACCCTATAGCCCTGCTGGAGGCACGGTTTCCTTCCCCTAGTTTCAAGCCCCACAGTTTCAAGGGGAAAAGCGAAAGCTGGAAGCAACTTACTGCGGGAGAGCTGGGCCTGGGCTGCCGCCACACCACCGCCTTCTGGGCCCGGAGAGCGCTCACCTACCTCTGCCCCCTTCCCCACCACAGCGAGCAGTTAAAGTGTCACTTAACATTCTGGAGAATGTGAAATATACCGCGCGGTGTCAACTCCCCAAAACCATAAAACTAACTTTATGGACCTCACGTGACTTTCTCGAGCCAGTGAGGGGTATCTGTCTGACTTCTCCGCGATTTTTACGATCTAACTTCAAGATAAAACCCCTATCCATTTGACATCTAAATGTCATAGCGACTTTTGGGATAGTTTGCTATGGACAAAGGGGGACAAAGTCAAGGGGGAAGGGGGAAAGAGGGCCCAATAGAGCCTCCAAGACCCTCGGCTGCCTCCTCACCAGCTCCCCCTCCCCTCCCCCAGCCCTGTAAGAAGTTGGGCCAAGCTGGAAGGGACGGACTGGGTAAGTGTCCAGACTTGACTCTTGTACTCAGGGTGGAGGCTGACTTGGATGGAAGAGGACTGGGCCCGGGCCCTGGGCCAGTTCGGCTGAAGGGGAAACCAAGGGCCTTCTAGGAGGGAACCCAGCTCCTAATCAAGAGGGCAGGTCAGTTGGGCCCCTGGAGAGAGGAAGCCCTTGATAAATGTAGAGAAGACTGAGGGTAAGAGGAAACCTTTGAAATTGAGCTGATTTTTTTTGGAGGGGGTGGGGGTTGCCTACTGGGTAACAGGGTTGAATTGGGATTTAGACTAGGGGGCCAGGGGGCTGGGCAGGCCTGTATCTCTTCCAAGACCAGGAGCCTCCTGCTTAGGGCTTAGGCCCAAATTACTTTTCCTGAAGAGGTTTCCAGAGACTTTTCTGGCCAGCTGGTGGAAGACCAGGGTGGAGTCCAGCTCAGCCTTTCCCTTGTCCCTTGCTTCAGCTTCAGGTGGGATTTCTGGGCCTCTCAGTCCCCCAGGCATGAAAGCCTGTCCCCTGGCCCAAGTACCGCTGGACTAAGCAGAGACTTAGGAGGCTGAGAGGGGCTGCTGGGGAGCATCCTACTCTCCCTTCCCCACACCCCAGATCTATCAAGAATGGTCTAGGGTGTGCCTGGTGATGGGAGAAGCAGGTCCCCAGAGAAAAGACAAGTGGAAGGGCAGTGGAGGAGGGGAGACATTTATTTGACTTCAAGGAAAGCTACAAACAAATACCAAAAGCGAATCACTGAGACAGGCCCGGCAAAGACAGATTTCACACGTAGCACAGCATCCACTCGCTCACTACAAATGGTCTTGGAATCGAAATGGGTAGGGAAGAGGGGATAGGTCTGACCCAGACTATCCCCATATTTACAAGCTTTGGGCCCTCTATACCAGACCCATGGATTCACAGAGAAATACACAAGACATTTTACACTGAGGATTATTTTTGTTTTCTGAGGCTCCCAGACCAGGCCTTGTGGGGCCTACCCAGGCGGCAGGAACTTAAATCTCACTATGTACCTTTCCTCTTTTCAACATCACCCCTTTGGTCCCCCTTAGCTCCCTCCCACCTCAGGACCAAGCCTTAGGAAACTTGGGCCTGGGAGTGGGGAGAGAGGAGGAAGAGGAAGGAGGAAAGAGACACAGTCATGGACTCCCGGTCTCCGAGGCCAGCTCAGCTGGGCCCCGCGCTGCGGCACTATCCCACCTCAACTGCTGCCCCTTTTAGAGAAGTTTCCAGCTGAAACTCAAAATACAGCGATCATCCTTTTATAAATAAGTTATAACACAGATGGGGAGGGGAAAGTTCACATTAAACATGCGAGTTTCTTTTTTTCCTGGGGGAAGGAGTGCAACCACAGACACGAACATTCAGAAACACTGGCGGATTGGGGGTGAACGCAGGGGAGTGGGGAGCATGGAGGAAAAATAATAATTATCATTATTATTACAATAATAACAAGATTAACCAGTCCAGGAGAGAGGGAGCCACAGGAAGACCTAAGACCAAACGAAAAATCGTAACACAAGGCCCGGGCTGAGGCAGGCTCGTGGGAACCGGTTCCCAGCGGGCGGCGGCAGCGCGAGGAGGCTTGGAGGGGCCAGGGCTGGGGGCGGCATGAACTCTTGGGCCGCCCGGGCTCCTCCCGGCGGGCTCAGGGCTGGAAGGCGCTGCCGGCTGTAGCCAGGCTCATACTTTTCAGTTTGTTGTCTTTCTTCCACTTCATGCGCCGGTTCTGGAACCAGATCTTGATCTGGCGCTCGGACAGGCAGAGCGCGTGGGCGATCTCGATGCGCCGCCGCCGCGTCAGGTAGCGGTTGAAGTGGAACTCCTTTTCCAGCTCCAGGGTCTGGTAGCGGGTGTACGCGGTTCGGGCCCTTTTCCCGTCCGGCCCGGTCATGTCTGGAGCAGACAGAGCAGAGCGGCGAGGCCGCGTTATTCTGGTTAAGGGAGGGGGCACTGGGTGGGAGGGGGGCGTGGAGCAGGACCCAGGCGTCCCCGGCACCCAGCTCACCGCAGCTCCGATCCTCCCCACTCCAGATGCCCGCATCCGAGCCTGTTTCCTGATGCCCCCTTCTCCTACAGCCCCCACTTCTGCCCGCAGCGAATGCGCCCGGCTTTGTCTCTTGCTCCCTCCCTGTGCCTCACCCTTCGCTGGGCTCAGGCGGCCGCTCACCCCGGGAGGGAGGAGAACGGTTGCACTTTTGCCCTGGAAAGCTCGTTTTACTGCTCGCCCCTCCTCTGCTAAAAGCAGTCTCAAAATTTCGGGGGCAAGCAGGACCCTTCCCCATGTTACATAAACCCCATCCTTCATCCTAAAGCTAGTACAGCTGGGCAAATAAAACCTAAGGCGAATCTGTGAACAAATTATTAAAAATACTCCTCTTCAACCCCCCAGCTAAGCCCTCTTTTGGCTCTGTCCCTCCGAGCTTTTTCTCCCCCTCCGAAAAAGAGAAATCTATATTTGAGGAAAAGCCAAGCTCTCCTCGCCGACTCCCCCCACCCACAAACGTGGAGAAGGAAAAGCCGAGAAGACAAAAAGGGGAGCGAGAGCGAGAATTACCATGGCTGATGTGAAGCTTCCTCATCCAGGGGAATATCTGCGGAGTCTGCCCCTCGGGCGCGGCTGTGGAGGTGGCCATGGGCTCTGGCTGCGCCCGAGCTAGGCTTGGGCTGCTTAGCTGGCTCGCCGCTTCCTCAGGCTCCGAGGACGCGCTGGCCTCGTCTATTTCGGTGAAATTGGCGCTGGAGCTGGCCGGGGTCGCCTGGTCGGAGGGGGACGAAGCAGAGGGCTTGGCGCCGTGGCTGTCGCCGTTGGTGCAGGGCAAGGACTCGGGCGAGGACAGGGAGCAGCTCGACGCCGCTTGCCTGAAGCGGGGCTCCTGGGCGGGCGCAGGGAAGGCGCGCGAGCTCTCGCCCACCGCCCCAAAGTGGCTGGAGGAGGCCGAGGAGCGGTTGACGCTGAGGTCCATCCCATTGTAATTGTAGCCGTAAGAGCCGGTGTGCATGGCAGCGGGATCCCTGTAAGAGCCGCTCAGAGAGCTGCCACTGCCATAATTTAGCAACTGATAGTCCGGGCCATTTGGATAACGCCCCGAGAAGGAGTTTACAAAGTACGAGCTCATTTGGGTGATTTTGGAGGGCTTGATTTGTGGATCGTGGTCGTTATAACCCTGTGCTTCACGATTTATGATGTATTAATGAATTATAGCGATGCACTGTACTTCGTTTTGCTATGTATGCGGCCAAATATGGGGGGGGGGTTGGAAGGGGGATGGGGGGGCGTTAGGGAATCACGTGCTTTTGTTGACCAGTCGTAAATTCTCGCTGATGACCTCAAGAGGTAATTCATGCTCTATGGTTACAAATAATGACGATCCGAGAATCGTTAGGGCCGATTCAATGCGAGCCTCCGAGAGAGGGGGAAAAAGGAGAAGGGGGAGAAACAGGGAGAAGGTTGGTGGCAGCCTCTGAGCAGAGCGCGCCACCTCCCGGCGAACGGCGGGAGCGCGGGCCGCTGACTGGCATGGCGGCGACGACTGCCTCCCTGCTGGCTCCGTGCAACCGCCGGGCTAGAAAGAAACCCGGCCTAGGCTCACCCGAAGGGTTGAGTCTTTTAGAAGAGAAACCCGATTAAGCCTTTACCCACTTTCTCGTAAGTGGAGTTTGTCTATCGTTCGGTACTTCTCCCTGTCGTCGTCGTTATTATTATTATTTTAACTGAAGGTGACCAAAGCTTGATTTGCTCTTCCTTTACTCGGGCCTTGCAAGTCTCCGAGTTGGGGGCAGAAATGGGGGAGAGGTTGGAAGATGTGTGTGAAAAACAATTATTGCAAAGGGTTTCCCTTGTGAGCCCGGCCTGGTCTGCTTCCTGACCCGGCTGCAGTGGTCCATCCACAGCATCCAGGCCAAGCCCGTGGGGCAAAGCCAAGGGTTCGAAGGAGAAACTTTCGCTTCTCCGGGTCCCCTGAGAACTTTGAAATACTCTTCCTCATCCTTAGCCCAGGACGGAAGGATGGCAGAACAGGATAGGGACCCCAAAAGAAGAGCCCAGCTGGGGCCAAGTGGCTTAGATGGGAGAAAAACGGTAGAGGCCACCGCATCAGGGACTCGGGTTTGGCTATAAATGTGGTCCTGAGATTCTGGGATCAAGGAAGAATCCTTCCGCTTTCTCACCAACTGCCTGCTATTGCCTTGGGAATCCCTACTTGAGACCCCTTGCTGGCATGTGGGTAGTTTCAGAATTTGCCGGGCGGCTCACGCCTTCCCGGGAAAGGAGTTCGGAGGACCAGCAGCGCCTTGCTGAGCGCGCTTGGCGGCCAGAGACCGCCACAGCTGGGCCCCCTCTGCCGGACGGCTATTTTCTTTAAAAATAAAAAAAGGGAAAGAGAGGGAGGAGGAAGAAAGGAAAACAGTCTCCTCATCTTGTCGCCTGGGTGAGGGTGGGGGTGGGGGGTGGGATGGGGTGGGGACAGAATGGGTCCGTTATAGTTGATGGGATGTGACCAAACTGCCCCATCACCTGGCTTCCTGCCCTCAGGTCTCCAAAGAGCAGGGGAAAGTCTTGCCCTTCGCCCAGGCGCCTGCCGGCGGCTTCACATCCCCCTACTTGTCGCTAAGCCGCTACTTGAGGCAGGAAGGGACGCCTGGAGACTGCAGCTGTGGGCAGGGAGACAGACACCCGGTGGCCCCAATTTAGGCCAGGAGCCGAGGGCCAAGGCCGGCGGAAATCAGGCCATGTGGGCAGGCCAAAGATCTTCGGCCTCAGGGATCCTGCGGACATAACCCAGCGCTGAGGCACAGAGACCCGCCTAGCTCAGTCTCTGCAGGAGCTCCCGGCTAGGGGGCCTCGGTGGCGTTCCCTCCTGCCACGGACAAACGAAGAAAAGCTAGAGAATAAAAGGGGAACGACTCTTCTCCGTCCCCCAGTTCTGCACGAGAAGAGGCTGTTGTGAGCCTCAGCACCGGCGAGGCGCGGCGTTGGAGCCTGGGCCGGACCGCTGCAGCCTTTATCTCAACTGTAACTTCCGAGTCGCCTCTGGCCCTCTGGGGCCGACCAGAGCTCCGGCCTTCGCTGCAGAGTTTCCGGCACCGGGACGCAGGGGTGGCGGTGGGGGTGGGGGAGTGGCAGGGGAGGAGCAGAGGTGACTGAGCAGCGAGGTTTTACGTCTTTATTATTATTATCATTATTAATAATATTAATATTATTACCGAAGTATTTCACGTCCAGAGCTAAGACACGACTACAAACACAACACATAGAAAATTAATAAAATAGAACTTTGTTTTCTTCTGAGGCTCCTCTTCTTACTTCTAGGTAGTATGTGCTCCTTCCAGTGGCTTTGGGGAGGGGCTGGGAGAGAGGTCTGGGGTCAGGGAGTCTTCGAGGCCCCCGCTGAGGGGACTGCGAATCTACCATTGAACCGTGCACGGGCGACATGGACGAAATGAGACGCGACACGGACAAGAGCATTTTGCTCTGCTTCCAGGAAACATCAAGTGAGTCCGGTCCTCAGTTCTCACGCGGGAGCCTGTTCGGGCGGAGGCGGTTGTGCGGGCATGGAGGCGGCGCTGGGGTGCCGGCTGGGCTCAGGCAGCACGGCCTCCCAGCGCCCAGGGAGGGCTCTGCGGGCGGGGGCGTCCAGGAGAGCGCGGGGCCCCGCCTGTCGCGCTCTGGAGAGCAGGTCCCCAGGCTCCCCCGCCCGCAGAGCCTTTCCCGGAGCTCTTCGCTGCCCTCCGTTCCCCGCAGGCCTCTCCCTTCGCGTCCCCCCGCCCCCTGCCAGCGCCTTCATTCGGCCGGTTTTTCTTCTTCCTCCTCGGCACTGAGCTGAGACGCGCTGAGCAGTTTGCTCTCCTTTTTCCACTTCATGCGCCGGTTCTGGAACCAGATCTTGATCTGCCGTTCCGTCAGGCACAGGGCGTGCGCGATCTCAATGCGCCGCCGCCGCGTCAAGTAGCGATTGTAGTGAAACTCCTTCTCCAGCTCCAGCGTCTGGTAGCGCGTGTAGGTCTGGCGGCCGCGGCGGCCGCTGGGCCCAAAGGATGAACCTGTTACGCAGAGAGGAGATGTTGAGGCCTGGGGTTACCAAGGCCAGAACCCCCCCTCCCCCATTCGACCCTCAAATGGGGACTCTAGCCTGTCCCGGGATGCCCTCCACTCTCCCTGGTTCCTTGCCCACCCCCTCCTTTCCTCACTCCTCCAGCGCCCCCTCCAGATTCCCTCCGGGTCTCCTAGGCTTTTGCCTTCTGTCTAGATTCTTGGTGGGGGGATGGGAGGAGCAGTTTTAAATCCCACCTGAGCCTAGGGGGAGGGGCTGGAGAAGCACTGGCCAGGTGTGTCTCTTCCTAGACGCATCTTTTTTTTCCATCTGGCTCCCCCACCACCCCGTGATAGATTCCGGCCCTTAATCTGTAATGACGTGGATCGATCCGTAGTCAGCATTAAGGGCTCCTCACTTTCGTGTCCCGTTAATGGACATCAATTTGGGATTTAAGACCGACAAATAATCCAACCTGAGACCCCGGCGCCTGCTTCTCCCTCTCTCCGACTCCGCCCGCTCCCTCTCTTTCTTCCCCTTATTCTCCCCCCCTCCTCTGACTACCACCCCTTTCCGGGTGCCTCCTCTTTCCCCAGCCCCCGACCCCCAGGGAAAACCAGTCCGGGACAGACTCAACTCTCCCTCGCCAGCGTCACGCCGCCCCCCTTCCCATGACGTACTCCGTTTTTAATGAACAGTCTTGGGGTGGGGGACCGGGCCAGAGCTGGGGGCGCCAGGGAGAGCCCAACCAGTGGCTGCGCGGACTCTGCCTGCCTCCCTGACCCGGATCTCGGTTGCGGCCTGGCCCTCGCAGAGAACCCACTCGCTCCCCCTGGCTCGGAGTGCATCTGGGACTTTGCAAACTTTGCAACTCTTGAGGGCGTGAGGGCAGCGCGGGAGATCGAGGCAGGCGCCCAATCTTCCCTAAGCTCCAACCCGAGATGCTTTCTCCGTGGAAAAATTGGGGCTCTCTAGTTCTGACGCTGGTGGGGGGGGGAGCCCGCGGGGGTCGCGGCGGTCGCAGCAAGTCTCACTCACTGTTGCATGAATTCATCCGCTGCATCCAGGGGTAGACCGGGGTGGAGCACTTTTGCTCCTCGGCCTCGCCGAACACGCTCTTGTCCTGCGCACAGTCGGACTTCCGCGGCTCCGGGTGGAACGGGGGCGGCTCGTCGGCGCCCGAGAGCGCGCAGGCCGACTCCTTCTCGCGGTAGAAGGCCGGCGCCGGCCCGTAGTCGCAGGGCGCCGCCCGGCCGTAGCCGCCGCCGGCCGGCGGGTAATAGGAGGAAGCGGCAAAGCCCTTGTCTTGGCCGGGCCCAGGCCCGTAGGGCGCGGGGTAGTGCCTCAGAGGGTCCGCATACCCCGACGAGTAGAGAGGGAGCTGGCCCAGGAAGGACTCCTGCCCGCTGGCCAGAGTGACGGGGAAGGTGGAGTTCACGAAATAGGAACTCATTGGGAGGGGAGGCGCGCGCGGCCGCTGCTGCTCCGCCGGGTTTATGATTTGTTGTGTTTTATAGTCCGAGCGCCGCGCCTATTAGTAGTATATCTGAGATTGGGTTTTAGCTGAGGGGGGATGGCGAGGTGCCAGTGAGGGCCAGAAGGAAATACAACCATCTGATCCAACACTGACCAATGGCAGAGGCAGGAATTGTCAAATAGCACCCAGGAGGAGCGCAGCCCGCGCGAGGGACCCGCGCACAAACCTATCAACCTTTTTTCCTCCTTCTCCTTCTGCTTTCTCTCTCTCTCTCCCCAACAGCACAACGCGTCCCGTTCCACCTACGTAGGATCTGCGAAAGAGGCGTCTGTGCCTTTGAGGGAGGAGGGAGCACTTGGATTGAGACCACCCCATCCTCCAGTGATTAAATAAATATATCCCTCCCCTCCCCACGCAGAATAGGAAAAAGTTAATTGTGTTTTCAGAAAAGTTAACCCCTGACTTGCTTGAGCCCCATTCCCTCAAGGGAAGGTGGATAAATATCTCGGAATCTGGAATCTCAGTCTCCCTAGAAGAGAACTAAAGGAGAAGGCTGGTTTCTCGGGTTTTGTGTTGGTAGGAGGGGAGAAGAGTTCTCCGCTGATTAGCATCGCTTTCAGAAATCGAGAAGCAAAACAAGAAGAAACCATCTCCTTCCCAGGTTTTGAAAACCGTTTTTCCTGTTTCTCAGACCTACTCCATCTCCTCCAAGCCTGGGCTTATTATTCCTGCCTCTTTACAGCTCTTGTAGTCTGAGAGGCAGGCCAGAGGACCCAGAAGACTGGGAATTGGGAGGAGGGTCTGAGCCTAAAAGCTTCTCCCTTTTGCTGTGCGGTTAGGCTAGGAGCTTCTTGGAAGGCTACCGCTGCCGCTGCCCAAGATATCTTGCCTGGTTCTAGTATGTACTGCTTGCTCTTGGCACAGGAAGGGGCACTGGGAAGAAGGGGATAGGGAGAGGAGGGGTGAGAGGATTGTCTGATCCCTATCCTGCCTGAAACCCTCCCTCCACCCCACTTCCTACCCCAAAAGACGTTAGAATATCCTGGGCTACAAATTCTTAGGTATCAAAGGTGCCTCAGTAAGTACAGGAAAGAAAATTTTTCCTCCTCCAGTTCCAGGTCTGCAGACCCTCCTGATTTTGGAGACAATGAGAAACCACTGGGAAGAGAGGAGCCATCGCTCCTTTTCCAGGTCTCTCCAGAAGCTGACAGTTCTTTTTTAATTAATTCTTTCTCAAGACAGTTTTTGTTTCATTTTATAAAGGGGAGGGTTGGGTCCTCCTGGGGCCGCAGCAGGCAGCTTACCACTATCATTCCGTATCCCCTCTCCAGATGCTCACTACCCTTCTGTCTCTCAGCATCTCTACAATCCCTCCCACCTCTCATATATGTATCACCAGCCTGCTGCCTACAAGCTTTGGTGTGAAAGAGTGTGTACATCTCTGACTCTTATTTTAGGAAAATGAGCATTGGAACCAGCCTGGAAGACTGAACCACAGTGTATTTTCAACATTCTAATGCGCATAAAGGATGACAAGCTTTGGACCTGGGGCCAGGAATGGGCCAGAATGTGGGACAAAACCTGATGATGAAGGGACCAGGCTGACCCTTCTCTGACTTGTTCTCTGGACTCCTTTTTGTAGGCCAAATCTGCCCACTGAAGATGGCACAAGACACTAGGAAAAGTGGTAAAGGATTGAGGTTAGTGACCAGGGATGGAACTGGGTTGTTGCAAAGCGGCCCACAAGGCTCCCTAAACTTAGGACAACTTCTCTGCTGTGCCTTTATGGTTAAGTGGCTATTCCTGGTTGTCCCATCAACCACTTCCTAGCCCCTCTTTGGAGGTGGGGGTTGTCAGATTTTAAAAGATAAACTCTAGCCTCCTAATGATGCAGTCATAAGTGCTCAAATCCAGCTGTGATTAGGCCCACTCCTGGAAAGGAATGAACATTTGGGCTGGAGGAGCAAGGTGGAGAGAGTGCCTTGTGTACCTCCCTCCTCCTTGCTACTGAGGCTGGGCCTTGGGCCTCAGCCCTCCCTTCCTCCTTTCTGGTCACAGTGGCCTCAAACTAGGACTGTTTGGTATGGCCTTTCCCATGAAGCCTGGATAACATAAGATTCAGTAAGAGATGAAGACTTCCCCTATGATAGAAGCACGAAAACAATCGCCTTATCCTTAGAGTCATAGCCCCAAATTAACCTCACCTCTGCAGGTTGCCTGTCGTGAGATGGAGCCGCAAAGGCAGGGCCTGGGCGCCTGGAGTCGGGCATGAAAGGAAATAGCGCCTCATCGCTCTTATCTAAGCCCAGAGGTATTTATGAGCGTTTATTCGTCTGATCCGTTTGTTTGGGAGAAAGAGCAGGCAGGCAGGGCTGGGCCAGAGGCTGCCTGACTTCTGGAGTCAGATCTCTATGAATCTGTCTGTGGTTGCATCCACCGTCGTCGGTCTGTCTCCAAGAGGGAACATATAAATACACAGTGGGCACAGCCATCTGCTGGTCTGGGATGTCTCTCCCTGCTCAAGGAGGAGGTGTGTGTACGGAGAGGTGGATGTAAATGTGTTTTAAGTCTTGCGTACACAACAGAAGGATTGTATAGAAATCCCATTGGCAGGACTTATAATTGTAATTTCCTGAGCTGTGAATCTGTGGTCCTGTGGACATACACACATTCCAGCTCCCCGGTAAATGTCGAAGTTGTGTTCAGCTCCAGAGTAGAATTCTCCTGCACTGGTAATCTCAGGGAGGGTATGTGCCAGTAGGTGTTTGGAGGGGATGGGTATTAAGACATTGTCCAGGCTTCCCACTTCCTCTTAGCTGCAAAGCTCCCTCCCACTCCCAGCTCTTAAGAGTTGTGGGCAACTTCCCCCACCCCAATCTCAACTCTGATTGGGGTGGGGTGAATTCAAACATCTCAACCCAATTCTTCCTCTAGATTCCACGATTCTCTGGGCTTGGGGAACATATATGTTCCCAGAGGAGCCGTGTGGCCTCTCCCAATCTTTGAGAGCAGTTTACAGGGAACACTGCCTTAAAATTGGCTCCTCCAAAGCAAGGTACAAAGACATTTCCATTATGCAAATGAATGGCATCTTCTCTGTTGGAGAGGGGAGCAGTGGCCCTCAGCTCCCTCTCCCCAGGCCCATGGGCACCCTAAGAGCCCTTAAAGGTTTCAACCCTCTGTACAGCTGCCTTCCCCTCTCCATCTGTCCTTCCGATTGTCCGCAAGAAAAACCTCCGAGGGGCCCAAGACTTTCAGGGAGCACTCCCTTGGGGGCTCCTGCACTGGGCCGGGCCTTCCAGCCGCCAGAAAGTCACTCTCTGCTGAAAAGCTGAAAGGGCTGCTCCTGCGAGGCAGACTCGCAAGGCGCCAGAGCCTCGGGCCGCAGAGACCCCGCGTTTGCCCCTAGTACCGCTGGGCCCCTCCACTTCGGCAGCTCCTCCAGCTCCAGACCCCGTAACACCTAGGCCTGACTGGCACCAGAGGCAATTTCCTGGAGCCCCCCGCCCAGGAACTGGGGCCACAGCACCTTGAAAGGAGCGGCCAGAGCTTCCTCCTGCGGCTTGAAAGCCCGAGCTAATCAGTAACCCGTGAGACGGGCCAATATTCAAACTCGGCGGCAGCGGCGCGTACCCTCGCCCTCGCCACCCCCTCCTGGGAAAGCAGTCGGCTTCAGCGGGTGTGAGGAGTCGGGCAGGAACGGAAATTACAATGGTTTGCTTCCTTAATGATTGATCCCCTCTCCCCGCTTTTTCCCAAAGCATGTTTGTGTCGATTTCGCTTGAAATGATTGGGAATGGGGAAGGGGACACACACTCGCTCACTTGCAGACACCAACAATTTCCAGAAAGCTCGGTTCAGTTCTTTCACCATACACTCAACCGGCCAAGGAACTGGCAAGACCCACCAGTCAACCCGGAGAACACAGACTCGGTTTGTCTTTTGACAACCGAGTGGAACTGCCCGGGCCGGCGCCTCCCTTGCAGGACCCCTCCCTTGGCCGAAAAGAAAACCAAATAAACCTTGAACAGCCTTGGCCTCGGATGGATCTCCCTAGCGGCCCTGGTGATCCCCTCTTGAGTTTGTCGGGGACGTCGGGGAGAGGGCTCTCGACTCTGATCCCCCAACCCTTTGATTCAGGGCCCCATTCCCGCCAGATGCAGTATTAGTCCTTTTAAAATATGCCCTAGAAAAAAGCCGCTTCCCCCAGCCAGCCGCCAGGTTTGGAGCTGGGATGGGCCTGACAGAGAGAGGGATCCTCGTTTTCCAATCCACATGTGGGCGAGCTGGAACCAAGATCCAGCGGAAGGTGATAATCTGGCCCGAAAGTCCCCGGAATCCCGCCGAACCTGAGCGGCTGGGGGCTCCGGGCGTGGGGCCGGGTTCAGGCAGCGTCGCCGAGCTTGCGGCGCCGAAGCCGCATGTCTCCAAACCGACGGTAGATGGCAGCAAACCGCATAATTTGGGTCAGAGCGAAGTGTCTAAGGGATGATTTATACCCCGGCAAGACTACAGGAGAAAAAGACCTTTAGTCTGGGTAGGTTTGGGGAATTTTTCCTTTGAGAATAGGCTCCGAGTGCCGCGGGTGCTGGCCGAGAACTTCTCTGACTTCGCAGCCGAGGGGTCCCTTCAGGCACCCATAACTGGGCCTGCTTCCAGGGCATCTACCTGTGCCACCAGAGGCCCCCTCCCGCGCCACAAGTGGCGCTCTCTCTTCTCAGCTCAGTATTGAGAAGGCCAATATTCCCCTATGCGCATCCAGACCCTGCAATCCCTGGGCCACCAGAGACCCGAGATTGAAATCTCTGCATCTGGTCCTTAAAAAGAGGAAAGCAATCACCCATTTCTGCAAACCAAACTAAATCACAGTCTCTCCTGCTCTACGAGCCCTAAGTCCCTTATCTCTCAGCTGGCAGCTTCCCCAGAACCCCTCTCTATTTTTAAGTCTTCACCTAGCGACTGGCGCCTTCTTCAACCCCACCAGCTACTTTAGGAATCTAGGCTTCCCGCCCCACGGTTTTTCTCCCGGCTCCCCCCACCCCCTACCCCCTACCCCCTACCCCAGGCCTGGCTCAGGAATGGAATCAGGCGCCGGAGGGACAAGACTAGCTGTCTGAGCTCAGTGCCAGGCAGCTTTCTAGTCCAGACACTATCAAATCCCCTAATGGGAATTTCTTTTAATTTTCTTCTCTTTATTTTTCTTTTTTGTTTCCATACCTAAAACAACAACGTTTTAAACAGCTTCTTCACAATCACCACATTTGGATCCAGGAAAGTTTGAAACGTTTCCACATCAGACACACATGGCAATTTTCTCCTCCACAGAAATCCACACATCCCATACCAATACAGAACCAGTATTACACAGAAACCAACACGCTGTAACCTACCGCGTTAAAAAACACAAAATTGTCTCCTTGCAGAGCGAGCCTCCCTCCTACGGGAGTGGCCAAAGAACTGAGCATTTTCAGGCAGGCTTCTTGGGAGGAGGGGGTTTCCCTCAATTTGGGTGCCTCCACCCACAGCCCTTTAATTTCAGAAATGTTTCCGAAGGGAGATAATGAGTATTTCTCCGTGAATTGTTCTTTCTGTATCTCTCTAGCCGCCTGCTCACCCTCGCTGGCCTCAACGGAGATTCCAGGCCCTCCAGAGACCAGGACGTCTCTCAGCGCCACCGCCCCTCGTGCCAACGGTGCCGGAAAGCCACGGAGACCCGTACCCGCACCGGGCAAGAGAACTGCGCCGGGGCAATTGGGGGAGGCCGGAACAAGGGAGAGATGGTGGGAGGGGGAGGGGGCGCAAACCCACAGAGGCCGTAGCAACCGGCTTTATGCCGGCACCCCAAGTCCAGACACCCCCTATCTTTTCTTTCGCAGCCCTCTAGCTTAAACGTCTTCTCCCAGCTTAAAAAGGCCACTTAGAGCTCGCCTCCCGTGGCCCCTTTCGGTTCCTCCGACCGTCTTCCCTGCCTTGCTTCTCCTCCAGGAAGCAACCACCCCTCTCTCAGCCACCGAATTTCCTAGGAAGCCTCTCCCTGCAGCGCCCAGAGGTGGGGTTCAGCCCTGTCTTGGAAGAGGGGGGAGAGAGACAAACCCAAGCCCCACCCCCTACAAAACCGATGCAAAAGAATAAGAAGAAAATTGTAGAATCTCCCTTACCTTTGCAGACCTTGGGGTTTCTTTCCTCCGATTGAAAGGGGTGGGAGAAAGGGGGGCGGGGAAGAGCGTTCGGTTTCTTCTTCATCTTCCAGATAATATTGTCCCAACCTGAGAGCCGTTGCTTCCCCTTCTCTGACTTGGGAGAGAGGGTGTTTCGCTTTTCTGATATTTGCATAGAAAATGGAGTAAGTTCTGGCTTTGAAAAATGGTATCAGGCTGCAGTCCTGGGCAGATTGTCCATTTACTCTCCATGATGACTAAAATCCCAGATCAGCAAGCAAATTAACTTAGAAATTAAAATTATTTTTGGTTCTCTCTTTTGTGTAATTCCCACCCCTCCTTCTCTCTCTCTCCCCCGCTCTCTCTTCTTTTCTCTCCCCCTCGGTTTTCCTCTCTCTCTTTTGCTTTATCGAGCTGATACTGAAGTATAAAAATATCAAGAGGCTGGAGCCCTGAAGGACGACAGTGCTCCGACCTAGGTGTGGTGTCCAAAAGAATGCTGCATTATAACCACCAGGGAAATGATAAAAAGTTCATGTTCACGATCGCCTGGCCACATGACCGGCGCTGGCCAATCGCTGGATTCAACCACTCATAAACTTCTATCACAAAGTTGTAAATTTTCATAAAACAACAAGGAATTTATTGCATTTCTTCATGGCTGCTCCACCAGCAACCCTTTTCTCAGTCGCCATCTTCTTTTCTTCTCCTTCTCGATTTTTGGGGAAACCCCAATCTGAGAAGGTGTGAGTTTTGGGGTGTGGGGAATCAGACAGAGGAGGCACAAGCATCCATCTGGGAAGGGGGTTCTTTTTGGAACCTCCCTATTCTCACTGGAGCTCTGTCCTTCTTTTCTAGTAAAAATTCACCCCAAAACCTCCACACAGGGTCTTTTCTAAGGCAATTTGGGGGTGAGTTGGGAGCAACAGCCAATGCCCAGAGCTGCCACTAGCCTCGGGGCAAAATGAAAGCGTCAAAGCCCCCTTTCCCCCTCTGAATGCCCCCCTCACTCCCAGCCCTATAGATGGCAGGACCCCACCTGTGAGGGCTTGTAGCACTGCGGGTGTGGGGGCCGTAGATTCCCCTAGGGCCTAGCTTTTGTCCCAAGTAAGGTGGCCCTAATGGAGGCCAAGGCAGACACTCTAGCCACCGAATGATTGCCTCTGCATCCCAGGAATTGGAGGAGAGCAAAGCCGGACCCAGACACTTGGCTCTCTCGTCCAAATGTGCACTTGCCCAGGTTCCCAAGGACAACTCCCCATGCTCTCTGCGGGGGGAGGGGGTGGTCTGCGGTCCTTAATGTGGGTACCGCAGGCTTAGGAGCCTTTTACTTACAAATTTAGAGTAAACAGATTCTCCTAAACCTTGCTTCCTTCCAATCCTCTTACCCTTTCAGTGCCCGACGCCTGTTTTTTAAATTTAAATAAGCCAGGATTTATAATCGAATAAATACTAAAAATCAGCTCCGAAGGTCTAGACGGCATCCTCCGGTATTTCTCAATCAAGGGGATGTTTTGGAGCCAAACAACCCAAATTCACCCCGGGTTTTCCCAGGTCCTCTGATATACGCCGGTATTTTGAATTGAGCTACCAGCGCCCAAATTCAGGAAAGGAAATAACCTCCCTCGCAAATTGTTCTTCTTTTTCTCTTTCTCTGTACCCCGGAGATTTCCAGGTTGCCGGCAGCGCGGACAGCGGGCAGAAAAGCGCGGAGGCAGCCGGCGGAGCCCGGGAGGCCCGGCGGCCGGGCGGCCGGGCTCAGAGCGACCGGGATGCGGCCACAGCAGCCGGCTAACTCGCACTGCTCGGCCTCTCGCTCCCGGCGCTCATTTTTTTCTCCCCCAGTTTTAAGTTTTATTTGGGTCCGTGGATCAATTTAAAATGAGGTAAATTAAATGAAAGTAAAATAAATTGAAATAAAATAACCGAATAGCTCTTGCAGAAAATATTTGCGGGCTGAGCGGAAAGCCGGGAGCATCTCGAGGTTGGAGGCCTGTCTGGGCGGTCGGGAGGTTTCTGCTCGCCCGCCCGGCCTGTGCCCAACGCCGCCTGCCCACCCACTCGCCGGCCGGAGAAGGAGTGGATTTGGGTGGTCACCTTCCCTTTCCTTCTGCTCTTCCTTAGCTTGGGGCCTAGAACTTTGGATTTCAGCTCTGTATGTTTGTGCCCCGTGGCGGTGCCGAGTCACAGCCTGGTGTGAAGGCTTGGACGAGGAAAGGTCTGTGGAACTCTGGGGTTTGGTTTGGCTTGGTTTTGTGAATGTGTGTGACTGAGCCTGTGGACTCAAGGACGTGTTTACTAGGGGGCAAATGTGAGTCTGTGTGTTTATAAGCCAATGTGTGAGTGTTATCCTGGTATGTATAAATGTGTCCGTGAGTGAGTGTGAATGTAGGTTTACTTGTGTGAGTGAATGTGAATACATGTGTTCTGGAAAGGGTTTAGGATGTGTGAATGCTTGTATATTTATTTGTGAACATAATGAATATGGGTGTTTGTGACTCTGTATGACAAGGTATATATTTATGTGCAATGTCTGCCTGTAACTAAGTGTGATTGTGTGCATTTGTGTGTCAATATGTGTAAAAAAAAAAGGGGGGCTACATATGTGTGGTATCTGGCCAGAGCAAGGAACCCAAGGAAAAAGAGAGCAGATACCAGCACATTAAGAAATGAGCCACAGCAGAAGCTGGGCGCAGGTATGCATGACTATCTCTCACCTACTCCCAGCCTTAGAGACACAGAAAATAGGACATATGTTTATTTTTAATTTTTTATTTCTCCATCTTTCAGATATACATAGAATGGAAAGAGGATCACAGGGCTGGCAGGAGCAAGGAGCAGTGGGCAGACCAGTTGCACAGAGGGTACACTTGAGCTGGTTGGTGGGTCCTTGGGGCTCCCTAAGGCCCCTTCAGTGCCACTACTGGGAACGCAGGGTGCTCAGGAAGACAGGGAACCACACACAGTCCAGACCCACAGACCACAAAGACAGCATCAAAGAGGGGGCTTACAAAACAACAAGATTTTACCAAAGACCTTACAATTAGCGACATAAAAAAGGGGGAGGCAAATTCCAGAAAGCTACAGAACAGGTAGATGATGTCCTTTCCATATAGTACAAAACAAACCTGATGGACTTTCCTATAGGTAGTATTTTTTTCAGTGTTAAGAAACCAAAATTTCACCTTCTCTTCTTAAAAAAAAATTAACTGCTTTCCATTTAAATAGTTTTGTTTTTTGCTTTTTTTCCCTCTCTATTTGACTTGAGTTTCCTGGTTCAGTTCCCAAAGCTGAGCTTCTCTCTCTCTCTTCCTCTCCCTTTCTCTTCTCTCTTCCTCTCCCCTTTCTCTGTCCCTCACTCTTCCTCATCCTCCTCCATCTCGGCCTTGTCCTGGCTGGCGGCCCCGGGGCCTGAGGTCTTGTTCTCTTTTTTCCACTTCATGCGGCGGTTCTGGAACCAGATCTTGATCTGTCTTTCTGTGAGGCAGAGCGCGTGCGCGATCTCGATGCGCCGCCGCCTCGTCAGGTAGCGATTGTAGTGAAACTCCTTCTCCAGCTCCAGGGTCTGATAGCGGGTGTAGGTCTGGCGTCCTCGCTTGCGGTCGGTCCCTGCGCAGAGTATTTACGGGAGAAAAGTCAGTGCGTGCAGAATAAGCCATAACAAGGAAAACCATGCAAGTGACCCTGGAGTGCGACTCTAGGCCTGCCCTGAGGGCTTTTCGCAAAAAGAAAAGGAGACAAACCGCCTTACAGGTCCAGTCTACCCCCTCCCCCATCCTGTTATGGAATGAGGAGGAGGTGAGAATTTGCAGATTTCCTTGGCGCAGTGGAGTTGGTCTGAGAGCAGTTGCCCTCTGCTACTTTCCAATGAGTGGCTGAGGTTCAGGCTGTCCTGCCTGCCCACCTGCCCAGACAACTCAGCCCTCCAAAGCAATCTTTGGGCCTCTGGGAAGGCACAGGAGGAGAGGAGAGACAGCAGCCTGGTTTGGGGTGGAACACTCAGTACCTGGCTGGTGGGGGCAGATGGGCAGGGGAGAGCTTCCCAGGTTAGGCCCCAAACCCTGAGGAAGCTGGAGGGAGGTTGTGCTGGGGGAGGTGCTGGTGCCAGCCCTCCTAGGAAGGAGACAGTGGGAGGAGGGGTTGGGGGCCTAATTTCAAGTCAGATAAAAGCCAAGCTGAAATGTTTATGAGCAGAAAAATTTGGGCTTTAATAAATCAGCTGGAAAGGCAGTTGAATTATGGAGCAGGTAATGTGAACTGTGACCACTAATACTGATGGAATAAGAGCTGGGCTTCTCTTGGCCCTCAACCCTGGCTGGACTGGGAGCCTCTGACCACATATCTTGGGTTTCCTGGATCTTGAGAGAGGCCTTGGAGTCCAGGGCAACACAAAGAAGGCTGTCTGGGACAGGCTTGTCAGGAGACCCCCACAGTGCCTCTGGTCTCTTGGGGTTTCTGCAGTAGCTGCCTCAGCGGCCTGCACTCTCTAACTCTTGATTTGACTTCTTGGAGTCCTTGTTTCTCCCCCAAGAGAACATCCATCCTTCTGGAAGGACACTGGAAAACTTGTTGGCCAGTTCTCCAGGGGTGCTAGGAAGGGCACCTGAGGAAGTCAGCTGGGCTCCCCATGAGGCCTCTGCTCCATTCTCTAGTTCTCCTGCCTCCCCCTTCCCAAGTTCACTGGGGAGTCAGAAGCCTCTCTCTTTTGGCCTCCGCCCCCTTCTCTCCACCTGCCTCTGTGTCCCTGACTGAATCCTCAGCTCTTCTCACACCCCCTCCTCCCGCCAGGCCTCTAGAGCCCACCTCTAATTGTCCAGAAGGGAATAATGGGGGAGCGGGTTGGCTGGGAGGAAAGAGGGAGGGGAGAACCGCTCAGAGCTACAGCCCCCTCCCCCAGACCTCATCCAAGCTGGGGCTGAGGGGACACACCCGGAGATGAGATCCCCGCCGGGGGAAGGGTGAAGGGAGGGGGGGAGACCCTAATGGCTATTCTCTGCAAACCCCAGCCTTCCTCCGCAAGACAAACGGCCTCGTCTCCAGCCCGTGCCGGCGCGGCTGATAAATATTTAAAGCTAAAAGGCCAGGAGGAAGAGTGGGGGGTGGGCTGGGGGCTCAGAGCGCCGCGGCGTCGGCGAAGAGGGATCCGCCAGGGAAGCAGAGCGAGCCTGAGAGCACCAAGCAAAAATGGGAGGGGGGCGGCGCGCCGTGTCGCGGCTCAGGGGGGGCCGCGTCCCCAGGGCCGATCTCCTACCAGGAGCACTCTGGACGCGAAGAAGGGCGGTTGGCCGGGAAGGGGGCGCCTTCCGGGATATGTGCCCGGGCCACTGCGGCTCGGGACGGCTCGGTGCGCGGCGTTACCTGAGCTTCGCATCCAGGGGTAGATCCGGAAGTTACTCTCGGCCGCCAAGTCCGAGTCCCTCTGCTCCTTGGCGCCCGCCGCCTTGGCAGAGTCGCCGGGACACACCCCGGAGAGGTTCTGCTCAAAGGGCGCGCAGTGCATGTTGAAGGAACTCGGCTCGAGCCCGTAGCCGGCCGCGTAGACGCCGGCTGCGCTCTGGCCCGCCATGCCCCCCCCGCCGGGGTACAAGCCCTGCATCGAGGCGGCGAAGGAAGCGCCCGAACCGGCTCCATAGCCCGGGCGCTGGGGGTTGGAAGCAAACGCACAAGAAGTTTGTTCGGGGAAGGCTCCGGTAGCGAAAACCGAACTTGCGGCAGGATATTTAGAAAATAAAGCATTCGCATAATACAATGAACTCATAATTTGGCCGGATGATTTGTAGGCAGGGACGTTTTAGTGTCGGTTTTACGAGATTCCTTGATATATTACAGAATTAGAGTCCAGATTTACACCAAAAAGGACCCCCTTTTTCCTCTCTGGACCACGTGACCCCGCCCACGTGACGTCCCCTCAGCCAATGGCCGAGCAGCCTCCCCACGGCTCCCGGTAATGTGGAAAAAATTGTGTGGCGTTGGATTTATAAAATATGATCAATAATGAATGGGAAAGCCAGGCCCTATGGATTGGGGCTGGGGGGCTCCAGGGCCGCTGTCGACCCCCGTGGGCTGGAGGCAGCTTGCAGGCGAGATTTGGAGGAGGAAGGGATTGAGTGGAAGGGAAAACAAATAACCTGAGAGGGATCCGAGTTGTCACCCACCCCCGCCCCATCCTCCCCAGCCCGTTACCCAGCCAGAAACAAACGCAGAGATTGCACACAACCGGTGGGTGGGGGCGGGCAGGCCAGGTCTTTATTAATCTGGAGCGATTCAGCCTGCCTGGCCCTTTGGGGAAACTTGGTCCGGACTTGGTCCGTTTCTCCTGAGGTGAGGCGCGAGGTGAGCCTGGCCTCACGCTTTCTCTGTGTGCGGCCCAGACAGAACGGGCAGGGATGCAGCGAGGTTTCGTGGGTGCTCCCAGCGGTGCGGGATCCAGCCCCTGGGGCGTTGGATGCTGTAGTTTCTGATGGCTTAAAAAAAAAAAAAAAAAGGTTTGAAAATAAAAAAAAGGAAGACGGTGGGGTGGGTGGGAAGAGAAAGGAAGGGAGGAGGGTGCCCCGGTATGCTGCTCTGATTCTGGGAGGCGGATGCCTCAGTCGAGCGTGGCTGCTGGAGAAGCAGAGCGAGAAAAAGAAGGCAGGCAGTGAACCACCACCTCGGCGCTGGGCGAAGGTAGCCAAGTCCCAGAAAGGGAGAGGCAGGGAAGAGCATCTCCCTTCTCCTTCTCCCCCCACCAGAGTACGAGAAAAATAAAAATATAAGTCAGTTTAGCAGCTCGGTACTGAACCTCTACCCCTGCGCGCGCGCGCACACACACACACACACACACACACACACACTCACACACAAGAGAGAACACGCAAAAACAAAGGGGGAGGTGCGGGGGGTGGGGTGGGACAAAGTCAACAGCCCACGCGCATCTCTCCAGCGTGGCCTGGGCGCGAGGGTCTCCGGGGCCCGCAGCCTCGGAACGCGAAGGGAGGGGGTTTCTCTCGGCTCCCCTCCCTCGTTTCTCTCTCCTCCAATCGCGCGCAGCCGCCTCCCTCACCCCCTGCGCCCCTGGGCCAAGGGACTGCACCACCTGCCTCCAGCCTCCGCCCCCTCCTCTGCGCGGCCGGGCCTGGCGGGCGCTAGAGCCGGTAGACCGGCTCCCCCAGCAAATCTGCAAGGCGCTGGGAGCAAATGAGGAGAGCGGGTCGGGCCAGTCTCGGGTTCTCGCTTGTAAACTTTATTGTAACTCTTCCGCCCTTTTCAGGCGCAGACAACAGAACAAAGTATAGAGGAACAACAAAATATATAATTAGCCCTCCCTCCCCCCAATAAAGCAATTCACGGATACAGGATACATTCTCTTCACAGTAAACCTAAGAACACTTTTAACAATTGCCCACAGCGCGCATGCTAACTAAAGTAACCTCTTTTGAGAAACACTTAAGACGAAATTGTCAAACCAAAGCGGCGGGCGCGGGGGGGTGGGGGGGTGGAGGAAAAGAGAGAAGCCAGAGAAAGCCAGCGAGCTAGGAAGGACAGCGGGGAGGGGGGATGGGAGGGGAAATGAGGACAAGGCGAGAGAGAGAGAGAGAGAGAGAGAGAGAGAAAGAGAGAGAAAAGAGAGGGAGGGAGACAGAAAGAATTACGGCGTGAATAGGCAGTTTCATGTTGTTGGGAGAACTTAGCAGAAATCGGTACCTCGGTCATTACAAAGAAGCACGTTCAAAGGAAAAAAAGACCATTGCACAAGGAGGCTTTTTACACGGGGCGGGGGCGTGGGGGGGGGGGTGCTCAGCCAGGCCGCAGCCGCTTACCCTCGCAGGGCGAGGGAGTCCATGCTTAAAATTCTTTTCTTTCCCCCTGGCCCCCAAGAGAAGGGAAGGAGATCCACGGTAGCTCACACACAGAAGCTATTACGAGATACTACCACTAGCGGGGACTGGCGCGGCGGGGACGCTGCGGTGGGAGGCCAGGCTCCGGGCCCCGCTCGCGGGGCCAGAGCTCTCTCGGGCGGGGGCGGGCGACGGTGGCGCGGTCGGGGGACCGGCGGCCGCAGGGCGGCCGCGGCCCTGGCAGTCCCAGCTGGAGCCTACTTCTTGTCGCCCTTCTGCGCGTCTCCCTCGTCCGCCGCCTCCGGGGCCCGCTCCAGCTTCTGTTTCTCCAGCTCCTCCTGCTCGCATTTGCTGCTGGGGAACTTGTCTTTGTTGTTCTCTTTTTTCCACTTCATCCTCCGGTTCTGGAACCAAATTTTGACCTGTCTCTCTGTCAGTCCCAGTGCATGCGATACCTCGATCCGCCGCTTGCGAGTCAGATAGGGATTAAATAGGAACTCCTTCTCCAGCTCCAGGGTCTGGTAGCGGCTGTAGGTCTGTCGGCCTCGCCTGCGTCCGGCGGCTGCTGGGAATAGGGGAAAGGGCGAGACAGAGGGGAGGGGAGGGTGGGGGAGGGGGCAGAGACGGAGAAGGTTGGAAGATTCGTGAACCAGCCTAGGAGACCAGTATATTAAGGGCAGGGGACCTTCTACCCCGCGCAGGGGCGGGGGCGCTGGGAGGCCGCGGTCAGTGGAGGGGGGGGGCGGGGATGAGGGGGATCAGACACCACTGAATCTAAGGGAGCCAGAAAGGGGTCCCCCCTCCCCTGGTAAGCAGCTCCAGAGAGTTGGGCGGGGGTGGTTGAATCTATTAAAAGTGCCATAAACTTTAGAAGGAAGGATGTGAAGGAGGGGGAAAAATAAGAATAAAAAAAGCCGGGATGGGGACGAATGGACCCACCTTGAAAAGCCCCCAGAGCCTCTGCCCCAGAAGAAAAGTTTCTTCAGGGTAATTAAACTATAAAGCAATTGAGAAGTGCAAAAGTTGAGCGCCCCCACTCCCGCCACCCTTTCTCCACTACCCCCCATAAAACAGTAAAAGGGGGAAAAGGAGGGGAAGAAGAAAAGTCAGGCAGGGTGAGGGGTTTATGGATTCAGGAAATGTCGCTTAGCGACCTCCTTCGAGGGAAACAAAAAGAAGAAAAGGAAGGAAAGGGAGGAAGGAAGGAAAGAAAGGGGAGGCTATCTGAAACGGAGCGAGCACGTCTTCCAGGAGCTGGGGACACCGCTGCCCGGCCTGCCCGGCCCCCTGCCCGTCCTGGGCCCCGGGTCTCCCTTCCTCCCCCGCCCCCCGCCGGCCCCCGACGCGAGCTCACCTTGCGGGCGCATCCAGGGGAAGAGCTGTGTGGGCGACGGGCTCTGCTCGGACCCCTCGGCCTCCTCTCCCAGGCCGCTGGCGGCGGCGAGCTTGCAGTCGGCGTACTGCACCAGGTCTGGATCCTGCGCACCGAACAGGCTCTGCCGCTGCAGCGGGTCGTAGCCGTAGAAGTTGCCCGGGTCCCCGTGGCACGCCACAGCGCACGGGTTCTGCTGGTAGGGAGCCGTGGACAGCGAAGACGGCCCGTGGTAGAACTCCTGGATTTGCGACGGGTGCTGGAAGCTACCGCCGCTGCTGGGACCGTACACCACGGTGGGTCGGCCGCCCAGGTCCTGGGCGAAGCCGCAGTCATAATAATTGGGGCGCAGGGACTCCCCGGTTTTGTATTTGGAGAACAGTGAGTTGACGAAATAAGAGCTCATTTTATTGAATTTTGAGGCGGCGGCGGCGGCGGCGGCTGTAGTTGGGGGCTGTTGGGGAGGGGGTGGGGAGGGGGAAAGGGAGGGAGAGAGAGAGAAAAAAACGCGGATTCGCCGGCTCCTAGTCACCCTCGCCAGGAAAGGAGACGGGAAGGGAGGAGGTGGGGGAAAGAAAAGAAAGAAAAGGCGAAGAAGATCTCGAAGCCACCACACTTTTTGTGATTTCCAGGAATAGAAAAGGACAGCGAAGCCTCCAAAAGTCTAAGCTTGCATGGCAGCCGCGGCTCGCTCGCCCTCCCCCCACCCCCCACCCCCCACACAAAAATATACCGCCACTTAAAGAGGTCCTCGCTTTACATTTCGAAGAAGGGATGCCAGTTCATAAACAGTTTTCGGTGATTTACTTCCCTGCAAATGAGTTGTTTCATATTTTGCACTGTCTTTTCATGATCATTTGCATCCATTAGAGACCCCGCATCCTATTGGCTTCTCCGTACTCCTCCCGGACAGAACGCAGAGCGAGGGTGAGAGCGAGGGAGAGCGAGCGAGAGAGAGAGCGAGAGCAGAGAGCGCCAGGGAGTGAGGAGACAGCGGAAAAAAAAAGGAGGGGAAGAAAAAAAAAAAAAACACCCAGGGAGAGAGAGGGGGAGAGGGGGAGAGAGGGGGGAAGGAGAGGGGGGGAGAGAGAGAATGAATACGGATTAAATCTGTTTAACTACCTACATTAATGAGATATCTCTTGCCTCACAACAAATCAAATACCTTCGCAGACCACCCCCAAAGACTGATGTGGGGGAGTCACGGAAAAAAACACGCACACACATACACAACGCGCCAGGCGTAGGCACGCTGTTAATTTCGCGATTTTAACGAGGCAGTTGGAGTCTTTTTAAATGTCAGGGTCGCTTCGGAAAAATGTAAAAGAACACGGTTTAATTGCGCCGAGTTTTAAAAGGTCCTATAAATGTAATTGGTATTTTAATACAAGTTATCAAATCATACAGCTTCCTCTCCTAAACATATTTTCAAACAAACGAGGTAGTCATATTTAAAGCTTTAATGATCAATTTCCTTATTATTGATAAAGGTTTAACTATCGTGTGGAGGGAATTGGCTGGGTAACCGGCCCCCCAAAAAACGGCTGTAAACTCTTTAACAAACTATAAAACGCAATAAAGCCGAGTCTGTTGTTGTTTATGCCGCAGCGCATAAAAGCTGTTAGCATTTTACGAGTTCTTTCCTCTACAGCTATAAAACTGCAGCTTCGATCGCCCCCGCCGCCCGACTGCAGCACGGTGGGGGTGACAAAGCCGAAATGAGAATGATTATGAGGTTTTTTTTTCGGCGCAAACGGTGACTTTTCTGAGATTTTCCGCCTCCTTCAGCTGTGGGAGCACCTGCCCCCACTCCCTCTCTGGAGCCCCCAAAGTAGCCC
Source organism: Bos taurus (assembly GCF_002263795.3). Classification (NCBI taxonomy): domain Eukaryota; kingdom Metazoa; phylum Chordata; class Mammalia; order Artiodactyla; family Bovidae; genus Bos; species Bos taurus. The sequence continues at coordinate 37,877,167 of NC_037346.1, read as the reverse complement.
TCTCTGCCCCACCCAGGCCACTCACCAACTTTCCTTCGTTAAACAAACAAGGTTTTTCTTTGGAGAAGGGATTCAGGAGGGCTTGAGGAGGCATCCGGAGGAAGAGCTGAAACTTTCTGGTTAATGGGCAGTGGAGAAATCCTGAACAAAGCTCACCCTGCAATTCATTCTGTAGTTTAACACAGCCTTGGGTGGCTTGGGAAGGGGGTGCTAGAATGAGGAGGGGGTCTCTAGAAGGCACTGGGGCCCAGTAAGCAAGCCTTTAGGAGACCAACTCTGTATGATGGGAGAGGGGCCTGATGCCACCCACAGGATAACACCAGCTGGGCTGCCCTAGTCCTGCACCCAGGCCTTGGGACCCAGTAACCAAGCCCAACTGGCTCCCAACCTTCTCAGGCCAGTTCACTACGCCTTCCACATCACCACTAGGTGAGAGGGCACCACCGGGCCAGCAGCACATCAGAGGGAGGGGAGAGCAACTGAGGCTGCCCTCCCGGTGTCTGGCCTTGGTGCCCGAAGTCTTGTGCTTTCCTTCCTCTGCCCTGGGCAGTGACTGCAGAGGGTGTGTGGGGAGGGGCACCTTTTAGCCTTCACTGTCCTTTCAGCCACTGTCACTGCCTCACCTGACCTTGGGATGGAGGGATTTGGATACAGCAAGGCCAGAGTCCCCCATGTTCTCTCCTTTCCCCTTGGGCGCCTCTATTTAAACCTGGCTCTCCCTCCAGACCTAAGGACCTAGGGCCTGAAACACAGAGTGCAGAACCCAGCTGACTGGGTGCCACCCTGTCTTGCCAGTTGCCTTTGCCGGCCTACTGGGCCTAGTGACAGTGGTGGCCAAGCTTTAGAAGGCCCCAAACTGAGAATCTGAACCAATGGCTTCCTGAAGAGGCTCCTTGACCAAGGAAAGGAAAGAAGGAAGGAAGGGAGACAGAAAGACATTTTCTAGCAACAAAGGTGGAGGCTTTATAAATACATTCAGTCTATTGTTTATTCATGAGAGAGTGGCTTGCTTTTGGAGGGGTGTTTTGGGGGGTTCCACTCATCTTCCCCTTTGTAAAAATGAAACCTATTACCTCTTCTAAGGGGAAGGTACCACTGGGGCCACTTGATCCTTCAAAAGTGAATCTGAAGACTGGAGAGGGGCTGATAGGGAAAGGGAGAAAGGAGAAAAGGAGAGGAGCAAACCAGGGTCTTGAATGTTTACCGCCTGGCTGATAGGTGGTGAGGCAGCGGGAGGCAGAGTTAAGTTGTTGCCGAAGCAAACATTTTTATCAAGTGCAGGGGATTTTATGGTCATGATTTGAGGACTCACCGGTGAGGTAGAAATTCAATGGCTTGTTCTAAATCATCCCTACACCGTGCCAGAAATTCCTGATGGAAGGAAAATGTTTCTATTATAAGAAAAAACAAGAAAGAGCGAGGAGATAATTTATAAACACCCAACGGAGCGCAGATTTATTAGAGAAACTCAAGTTGAGAAACTCCGCTTTCCGCTTCGCACCGGGTCCAGGGGGAGGAGAGGCGAGGCTGCAGAGTGGCTAATTTTAAGGAGAAGGGGGGCACCTATTTCTCGCGCAGGTTTGTCCGAAATGGGGAGCAAGGATCGGGCCGGGCCGGGTGGGGAGGAAATGGGAGATTTGGAATCTAAGGGGCTATGGGCAGGGGCTGACAGCGCGCGGGTCACCGAACGAAAAACGTCTGGAGCCCAGGCCTCCAGCTGCTAACTTGAGAAAGGACTGGTGCTCTCCAGGTCTGCCTGAGGCCGGGGCCAGGGCGCACGGAGCCGGAGCTCTCACCTGGAAACCACGGGACGCGGGAGAACCGAGCCCGTGCTTCCTGCACTGCGCCTGTCCCCACAGCCACGCAGAAAACGCACTCTTTTCTGGCGGCCCAACTTGGCCCAGAACTACTCAGGAAATACCCGAGCCTTTCGCACCTCGCCGTCCTGGGGAGCCCCTGCCCCAGCCTGGATCGCCCGGCGCCGCCCCGCCCAGCCCCGGCCACATACAAAGGCTCTGGAGCCTCGGTCCTTGCCGAGCCGCAACGCCGGCTCTGGGCACCTCCGAATCCCCGCCAAAGCCACGGATCCGTTCCCCCTATAGTGCCCCTATCCCCCACCCGGCCTGGCTCACCCGGTTCCCTCTCCCGCCGATCTTGCAGCAGCCTGGGGCGGCTTTCTCTCCATCCGACCCGCTTCTGCCCGCTCGCCCTCTCACCTGACCTGCTCACCCGTATCCGCAGGCATTCTTCTCCCCCCCATCCCGGAAAATCTCATTTTTCTGAACCAATCCTCCTCTTTTATTTGGATTCACTGGTTCTATAGTTACTATTATTCCCCATTTTCATGCATTTGTTGTCCCACGGAACATAGAAACTGGGTGAGAAGCCCTGAGCCCTCCTTCTGGGGGAAATAAAATGATCATTTGAGGAGAGGAGGTCAATCAACATCACTATATCTTAAATCTATAAAATGGGGGAAACGGCCATAATGAACCCTATTTTTATTCTGGGCAAATACTTCATGACTTTTGGTAGCGCTCAATTCATAGATTTCAGGGCCGACCGAGGTGCGAGGTGCAGCCGCAGCGCCCGAAGCCGCCGCACCGGGGATTTTTCACGTGGAGCAAGGATGCCATCTAGCGGCCGTGTTGAGGAAAGGCGCCGCCGCCACCGCTCCCTCCTGCCTCTCCGAGAACCTGCCACCGTGCCAACAACCCCGAGAAACTTTCAATATTAGCCTAAAAGGAGAGGAAAATGAGAGCGTGCGAAGGGGAAGGCGTCGGAAATCAGGAAATGGTTCATGAAATTGTGCAGTTAAGTTAGAGATTTAAAAAAGAGAGAGAGGAACAAAAAGAGAGGGTGGGAAGGGAAAAATAAGTCAGCTTTTCTCTCACCCCCCACCTCAAGCCCTTAATTTCGGGCGGTGACGGCCGAGCAGTGCGCCTTGTATGGCCCCTAAAAGGGGGAGCCGAACACTTTTCAAACCCAACACGATTGTTTCAAATTCTGAGGGAAAACAATTGGGCTTTCTGTGGGGGGAGAGGAGGCCCGAGAGGGTGGGACAGAACTAAAAGGATCAAGAGGCTGCTCGCGCCCAGACGTCTGGCCCCGCCGGACCTGCGTGTGTGTGTGTGTGTGTGCCCGCGCGCGTGTGCAGGGGGCTTCTCTTTATGACGCCCGATTGGGGGGGGGGGGGCCGCTTACAAGGAACAAAGACTAGAGTCTCAATTGCGTTCTGTGAAGCGTTTGTGACAACAAAGTGTTCTTCCCTCGCCCCTCCCTCCTCGCCCCTCTTTGCCCCCTGGGGCCCCCCGGAAACCCCGCGCCCCGCGCTCCGGGCGGGTGTAGGTGGGGGCGGCCGAGCCAAGCCCACCCATTCGCCCGCCAGGCCGGGAGCCCAGGCCCAGCTGTGGCTCTCTCAGCTCCGGAAAGTTTCCCCTCACTGTTTGCTTTGCTGCTGTTTAGTTTCTTAACCTTCAGAAATTTATACGCTATAAACTTTTATAGCGGTCATATTCTTTTATTGCTGCGCACACGGCATTGAATTCCTCTCCCGGCTTCTCTCTGGCTCGCACTCTCCCGGTCCCCCTCTCTGAATCTCTCTCTTTTATTACAGCAGATTTCCCCATCTCCGGCTTCCGAGCCTCTGCATCTTCGTCTTTGTTTGTCTTTAAAGAAGCCACCCGGGGCTGGGGACCCAGACGCCGCCGCCTGAGGCTTCCCGGGGCGCCCTCGCCCCCCTACCCGGCAGCACTCCGTTCAGTTCCTGCCTCTCTTTTTGCGTTTTCCTTTTGGCGGAATCTGGCCTTCTCAGCTCCTTCTCAGCTCAGGCTGGCTCCTGGGAGCCCAGGATGGGGAGGGAGCCGAGTCTACGCAAGCTCTAAAGGCAGATTCACTTGATATACCGACTGGAACCCTCGGAGGAGGACGCGGGTTGGGGCCCCGGCGTACCAGGAGCTTCGCGTTCTCCTGCCTCCGGCTGTCTCTCCGATTTTGCGTTCGCTGGAGAGGGGTAGGCCTGGCCTTTTCGCTTCCAGGCCGATTTCACAAGGGCCAGGCTTTGTCCCCACCTCTATCCCAACCTCAGGGTCTCCGCGGACTGCAGCGCCGTTGGGTGGGCCCGGTGGGAGGCTCCAGCAGGAGACCGGTGCCCAAGAGCCAGCCCGGCAGAAGCGGAATCCCAGCGCCTGGATGAGAACCGCCTGGCGGCCGACAACAGCGCTCCTCATCTGAGGCTTTGGTGGTGGACCCGCAGTCTGAGAGGGACAAAAAGGTGCCTTTTGAAACCGAATTTAGTTTTGGGGTCCGATTGGGGAAGGGACTCCCACCCCCCGCCCCGCCTCAACTATTTCTGTTCGACACACAACCTTCTCTCCCAGCCTGAAAGAGCTGCCTCCCCAGGCCCCACTCCCACCAAACTCCACCCGCGTTACACCAAGGCTGCGACCCCGAGGCTCAGATTGGAGCCTCAGACTCCAGGTGGGGATTGAAAACCTAGGGTTCACTCTTTTTGAGGGGTGGAAGAAAGGACAGCCTGGCCTTGTAGAGACCTCTATTTGCATCCTGTCCCTCTGCTGCAGGGAATAGCAGAAAGAAGTTACTGCTCTCTTCACTTGTGTGACATTTTAAAGTGGCCAAACCAAGGTGCCTTTCTCAGCCAGCTGAGAGAGGACCTGCTTCCAGGCATGGCAGGGCAACCTTGCCTTTCTTCTGGCTCTGGAGGTGGTGGGGAAGTCTCCAGCATAACAAGAGGAAGGTCTCATTGCTGCCTGCAGACCCAGACCCCATCTCTAATCTTTCTTTCCTTTTCTTCCCCTCCAGTCTCCCAGCCCTCCTGTTGGAAGGTTCTTCTCAGTTTAAGCAGAGGTCCTGGGTCCAGACCAGCTCTCAGCTCCTGCAGGAAGCCCACCCTACAAAGTCTAAGGAGAAATCTCTTGGGCACAGGACTTTTCTCTTTTTTTCCAAGCCACCCTCTTGGAACTAGCACCTCTACTCTGGTCAGGTGAGGAGAGCCAACACAGAATGACACACGAGAGGCTTATTGTCTAGAGTGATATATATTTTTTGTTCTTTTTCTTGTTTCTTTTTCTTCCAAAACAATCAGAGCTCTAAGCCCTTCACCCTCCCCTCTCCCACCCACAACCCTCCCTTGTAAGCGACAACTGAAAACAGGCGAGACGATCACCCCCAAAGAAATCACAAAACACAGCACAATTTCACGACTGCCACCGACGAAGCAAAAAAAGTTCTACTGGAATGTCCCCTTGCAGGGTCGGGATTAGCAGGAGCCAGAGTCTATGAATTGAGGGGGGTTGGAAAGGGGGGGAAGCAGGGGGAGGAAAGGAAGCAGAGAGTAAGCCCTAGTCTAACGCTTAGGTGCGATTTCGGCCTCTTTTCTTAGCAAGCGGGACTGCTCCCCAGAAGCCTGCGCGCGCAGGTCGCCATCCAGGCGGGTCTCAGCGCTTCTGCGCTGAAGCGGCAGCTGCCAAGCCCGAGGCTCCTCCGCAGGGGTCGGACTGGGCAGGACTGGAGGAATAAGTCAAGCTCCGCAAGCCCAGAGTTTTTGCTCCTCCCTGTCCTCCACGACTTGCTCTGGAGAGGAGCCCAGGAATCGATGCACAATAAATTCTCCATCGGGTTCTCCTGACCTGCTTTCCCGCCTAAGGAGTAGAGCTAGCAGAGGATGGAGGGTGGAGAGGGGGGTTCTACAGGGGTGACTTGACTCGCTGGTGCAAGGTGGACTGGCCGAACAGAGTTGATTTCAGAGCTGGGGAGGATGCAGAAGAATGCAGCAGGGCCGGTGTCAAGCAAGAGAAGCCACAGTCTCTGTCAAGCAGGGCACAGATGAACGGGAGGATGACATTGTCAAGGCTTATGACCCACGATCTGACCTCCTTTTGTTGGAAGGATAGGAAAACAACATGCAGAATTAAACATTTCCTGCAGCAAAACGTGTGTATGTGGACTACTTTCATAAAACCTAAGAGACTCTCCTAAGACCACCACGGCCTTTCCTTGCCCTTTCTAGCCCACCAGCTGGGGAACTGAGTTTATCCCATTTGGCCTTGAGTCCATGCCTGGGGACAGTTAAGGAGTCCATGGGGGTGGTGGTGTGATGCTGGGCCCCTTGAACTGCAGCGCCTCATTCAGGAATGTGTCTTGAGACATCTTCTTCGTGTGTATTGCATTGGGGGTAGACCCTGGACTTTTCTGATGGTCTAGGGGCTATTCTGCCAGACGTGGGGTGTGATGGCACTTGGGGTGTCACTTGAGTGTTGACTGTGGGCTTTTCCCATTGTTACTGTGGGCTCCAGGCTTTATCCAGGCGGGCATCTGTTGGGCTGTGTGCATTTGGAGTGTCCCCGGGTGACTTTGGGATAAGTATGTGGGAAGGAACAGGCAGGTTGGAAGTGAGGAACTGGGGTTGCCCAGAAAAATTAGGAGGGTTACTAGGGACTCTACTAGGGGTTGTCTTTCCTTGTGGCCCATCACCTTCTTAGGAATCAACTACATCTACCTTCTAAATCAATAAAAACTCCTCCTGAGACCCAGGGAGAAGAGAAGGACAGGTGAGGGCAAAGGAAAGGAGAGAGCCTCTAGATACAGAAAAGGACTTTGAAGAGAAAGATCCCCTTCCCCATTCACTTGAATACATCCCAGACAGCACTGGCTCTGCAGCCATCACTTATAAATAAGTGTGAGATGGAGAAGGGGTGGGGTGGGCTAGAGGAATCTTTACTCTTTGCCCTGTTCCTTATTCATTTTCTTCATTTTCATCCGCCGGTTCTGAAACCAGATTTTGACTTGTCTCTCACTCAGATTGAGGAGTCTGGCCACTTCGTGCCTACGGTCCCTGGTGAGGTACATATTGAACAGAAACTCCTTCTCTAGCTCCAGCGTCTGGTATTTGGTGTAGGGACAGCGCTTTTTCCGGGAAGAGCGAGCGTGCAGCCAGTTGGCGGAGGGGTTGGCTGAAAGAGAAGCAGCGATAGAATCAAAGAAAGGAAAGGGGGTGAAGGGCCCCTGTGTTCTCCTTCCAAGAGGGTGCCCCTTTGGTCTCTACTCCCCATTTTGCATTAGAGAAAGGGCCACCTGGGCCTTCAGCTCCCAGAAAGGGTCTCAGAGATGGGCCAGGAGTTGCTATAGACATTTCCAGGTGAGAGATTTTGGGACAGGATAGAGCCAAACCTGTGCCAGGCATCCCACAACTTCCCAGGCTTTCCCTGTCCCAGGCCCTCTCTCAGTCTCTTTCTCGGCTTGGGTCAGAACTGGTTAGGATTCAGGTCAGAGCCCAGCCTGGCTGAAGCCCCCTCCCCCACCAGCTCTACAAGACTAACTAGGCTGACTGAAGAGTACTAGCTCTAAGTCTGAGAGGTAAGAGAAAGACTGAGCTGGGGGAGAGGAGAGTGGCTTCTGCCCAGCCAAACTGAGGGGCCTCCTGGCCCTCCAGTCCAGTGCACCCTCCTGTCTTAATCACAAGCGTGGGTCTCTCGGCCACATGGCAGCAGGCATATGTGTCTATGTGATATCTCGCTGCCCACCCCCCCCAACACCACACACCACAAATATGGTTTGCATTTAAAGACGCAAACATTCAGCACACTCCAATTCACATGCAACCCAATTACAACCATTTATCACCTCCAGCCTGTGGACAAGAGAGCGCTGGGGGCTCACAGATAACTTATGGTCGCAATAGTCTCCGTTTCCGCTCCTGCTCATCTCGCAGTTTGGTTAAAGCAAGTTCAGGGAAATTGGGACGCAAGATTGCTCCAGTCCCAAGGTGGGGAGCCATGGATCATGTGGGGGTAACAGAAGTCCATCACAGCACACCTAAATCCAACTGGCTCCACCCGGTGAGAGGGAACAGAGAAAAGGGTGACTGAGGGGAAGTGGGGGATAAAAAGGAAACAAAAATATATGCAAGTTTCTCTTCTCCTTACCCCTGAACTCAGAAAAGTTGCCAAATAAAGCAGAGTTAATTAAAAATAGCAGCCACCCTCTGCTAGATTTCTTCATCTCAAATGAAAAACACTGAATTTTTTTTTTTTAAAGTAATAATAATCTGGTTCATCCTACACTAAGTACCCTGTCTTACCAATTTGCAGTGCTATTTCCTTAATGTGATTGCCTGGGATGAGACCCGCAGTCACATTAAATATGAAAGAGGAAAAAAAAAAAAAACTGTTAATAATTGATCCTAGCCAAACTGCTGCCTTGCAATAATGGACTTTCCAGGCAGAGTTTGGGGGCCTGGGGTGGGGGGCCTGCTTGGGTGTGAGCAGGGAGGCTTTGGGAAGAGCCGTGTTACCCAAATGTCAGCTCTTGTGATCCCACCTGGCAGGTTGGAAGGGGTGACCTGAGGGAGTAGGGCAGCTCTCTTCCCTCCAGCAGGCAATAAACCCCAAAGGACCCGTGGGTCACTCTGTTGGTGGGAAATCCGGCAGGGCAAGCAGAGACTTAAAAAATCTGACCCTCACTCTTGAAAAAGAGTAAGGGGTGAGGACTTGTCCCCACCAGCCTGCAGGTTATTGTTTGGGGCCTAAGAGCTCCGACCAACTTGCCCTTCTCAGCCTTAAAAAACGAAAAATCCGAGACTCTTTCTGATCCCCTTAGGGAGCAGCACCTCCTGGAAATTAGGCAGACTGGGGTTCCTGGAGGGGGTGCATTTGGAGGGGTGGGAGACGGTGAGAAACTACCTTCCGAGGATAAAGTTCTCCGCCTCTCCGCAAGCCTCTCTTCCCCCCACCCTTCCTCTCCCCAGGGTCCTTTCGGGATCTCTCTCCACGCCGCGGGTCGGCCCTGAAGTTCGGAAGCGATTCCTCGACTCCCCGCGAGGCGGACAGCTCCGGCTGGGGCTAGGGAGCCCTGCGGAGAGCAGCGGGAACCGCAGGAAAGGAAGCCGCAACCCGGGCGAGAATGCCAAAGGAGGGGAGGCGGCGACCGGAGGGAAGGCTCCTGGGGAGGGGCCGGCGCATCCCGGGAGGGGGCTCAGTCTCTAGGTCCTGGGCTTCCCCCGCCCCTCCCGGCGCCGGCTGCGGACCCTGAGCGGCTACTGAGCGAGATCTGCTAGGAACAATCCTCCGCCAAGCTGTTGCATCGCAAATAAAATCCTAATGAGCCCCCTCCCACTTCCCCTTGGCCGGCTTTTACGGTGTGCGCGTGGCGCGGGGAGCCCTGCCAGCCGTGCAGGGCCCGGCTTCCCGGCGCGCTCCCGCCCTGGCCCGCGCGGGCTCTCGGCTTCTCTGGCTGCCTCCCCGGCCCCGCCAGCTCTTCTCCCAGCCGGCGGTTGTCGGCCTCTTCCCGGGCTTTCGGCGGGCCTCCGGGGTGTGGGGGAAGAGAGGCCGAGAGAGCGGCGAGCTGATCCCTGAGCCCCGGGTTCCCGCTGGACTTGACGGAGTGGGGCGGCGCGCCTCCGGCGGCCTCAGTCTCCCTTTCTGGGGCACCCAGCTGCCTCCCTTCCTTCCTCCGTCTTCCCTCCGCCCTCGCCTGCTCTCTGGCCAACGCCGCGGTTTCCCTTCACATTGTCCGCAGTTTATTGCCTCTCCCCTCCCCTCCCCCTCGCCTGGCCTTCGGCCTGGGTATTTCCTCACTTTTTATAACTTACTTTGATCCGGCCTCTCTTTGTCCTCGCTTCCTTCGCAAATTTTATTGTCCCCGTAGCCGGGTCTTTGATTAGACAGGACGGCCTCCCTGCCCGCCGAAGTTTCCAAACTGTACTCGGGCGTGCCCTGCTTGAGCAGCTCCCCAGGCGCGCCCAGCAGCGGCTCCGCCTTCACAGCCGCCTGGCCCTGCCCCGGAGCAGCTTCGCCGCGCGGCGCCGGCTCCAGCCAGGTGCGGAGGTACCTGCTCTCGGCCGGCGGGACGCCCTGGGGCTGGATGTAGGGGTGGTAGACGGACGGCAGGCTTCCGGACGCGTGCGGGCTCAGCGGCGCCCAGGATGCGCCGAACACCGGCGCTTTGGGCTGGAAGCTGCACGAGGGGAACTCCAGGTGCTCCGCGTGGCCCGGCTGCCGGGGGCTCGCGTACTGGCCGGAAGGAAACTTGGCTGGAGGCGCGTCCTCACTCTCGTGACTTATGATCGAGTCGACATAATAGCTGCTAAGCGTCCCAGAAATGGACATTCTCAGACATTATCCGGGCGCTCGCAGGGGGAAGGGAAACGCTCGCGCGCGGCGCTCAAGCAGGGAGAGGTGGCACCCGGACCGGTGTGAGGGCTTTCGGACGCGACCCCCCCAGCCCCCCACCCTCCCACCCCCACCCCCTGCTCAACTTCTCAGCCAACAAAGTACAGTGGAGCAGCCCGGCTCAGCGCTCCTTGCAAAATGATTGGTCAAAGTTTTTCCGACTGCCTGATAAAGCGTCAGCTCCGACATAAATCAATCGGGCGAGGGGGCTGCGCTCTCGCTGTCATACGTCCGCACCGCATTCCATATCGAGGATGGATTGTTTTATGCTGATGCAATGTGCTATCACGTCAGGGCTCCGGCGGCCACGTAACCTCAGCCCAAGCTGCCGGCCGCCCGCCCCCCACCCCCGCTTTTGCAAGAAGGGGGGCAGTTCTCGACGTGGGGCGGCGGGGGCTGAGGAGAGGCGGAGGGAAAGCAGCGGGCTGCCTCGGGAGGGACGCTGGCTGTGGAGCCCTCTCCCCAGGCGGGTCCGAGAGGGAGCGCAGGACACAGGGAGGGAGAGAGCTGCAGCCAGGGGAGCGGCCCGAGAGGCCCGGGGCATAATTAAAGAAAGAGGAGGTGGTCCCGGCCAAACACACCTCCACTCCACCCCGCCGGCCCTCGCTTCCTCTTCCCAGTCCCTTGACGCAATATGTTTATTAAACAATAGCGCGGCAGCAAGCCACTGGAGATGAAGGAAAGGGGATGGGGGAGAGTTGGGGTTTTATAGGAGGGGACTCTGTAACTAGTTTGGGATGTTTATAGGCCTGGGACTTTCTCCTGACCCCTCAGTAGCTGAGGGAGGAGAGAAGGGAATAAAAGTGCCTGAGTGTCCAAAGATACTGTCCTAAAATCTAGCTGTCTTGAAATTAGAGCCCATATGAGGATAAAGGGATTCATCAGGCAGGCCCTGGAAAGTTGATCCTCTGAAAGAGTCTAGTACAACTAGTCAAAGCTCCTTTAAATTTCTTGGGCCTCTCTGGCCTTGATCAGAGGAAAGGGAGGTGCACAGCCATCTCTCCTTTCCTCCACTGAACACCAGACCCTTAACACTGCCCATGGGGGAGCCGAACGGGAGAAAGGGTTAAGGGAAGTTCCCTAAGGCGTCAGCAGAGCAGAGCTGTGAGAAGGGGTCCAGAGTTATCTCCCCTTCCACCCAGTGGGGAAGGAGGTGAGTCCGGGAGTTTTCGCCTCTCTTGACCGCTCTTCCCCAGCATTGCCCGCTCCGAAGGATTTCCAAACACGCTGTATTGGGCACCAGCATAGACTGGGAACCTGCGGGTCAGTCTCCCGCTCACCCGCCGCTTTTCCTCCTGCAGACTCCTGCAAGGAGCTACCAAATAGCCCACTTGATTGGTATCTACTCAGCGGCCCTGCGCCGGGACTCCCCCGGGGCCACCGGCTGGCTTCCTGGCCCATCTCCAGCCGTCGCTCCTCCGGCTTCTGCCCTCGCTGCTGTTGCTTCTGGTGGTGTGGACGCTCAGGGAGGGGCGGCCCCTGGACAGACCCGCTTCTCTCCGGTCAGGCTTCAGGCAGGCTGGGGCCGATTTTCTTAGCATTCTCCGACCCTGGGCCCTGGTAAGACAGGCTGTCCCAGTCCTGTCGTTTTAATAAAAGCGGGACCATTCTAATTTGCGGTTGTATCTGTTTGGCCATGCACCCTTCTGCCATGCAGAAGGCTGAGGATCACCTCCACACACGCACAGACACACTCCCGCCCGCTTTTCTTTCCAAATGAAGCCATCTCGTGTCATTACGTGTGAAATACGAGGGCAAAGCGCCATATTTCTTCACATTATGGCGATTTCAAAATGATTTTTTAAAGATCAATGCCGGCGCCCACTCAGCCCCCTCCTTTTCCACCCCAGCTCTCTGAGGGCGACAGCCCAGCAGATCCGGAACCAAACAGCGTGAAGATCTGCTCTTTCCATGGGACCCAAGTGGGAAAACAGAAATTTGATGCAAATTCTTCTAAGTAGCGTTTGGACACTGGGGAAAGTCGAGGGAGCTCCCCAGACTCGCTAGCGAAAAAGCTGGGCACCGGGCGAATGAATCACAGTTATGGAAAAGCACCTGTTCTCCATTTGCCAGACCTATGCCTATGCCGTCTGCTGTTGGCTTTACCTGTGATACAGATATTCTTAAGAAAAAAAAAAAAGAAAAGAAAGAAAAAACTCCTCTCCTACTGTAAATAATGGTGTTATGAAGCATGGCGGGCTGAGTATATGACTTTCCGTAATATATAAATTAGGGCCCCAAAGGACATGAGGTCTGTGGCCAGGGACTTTTTTATTTATGGCAGAGCCACAGTGCACTGGGCTCTTCTTAAGACCCAGGCTGTGCAGACGCTGGGCTCCCGCCCTTCTGGTTGCCATTCTGTCTCTGGCTTTGCCGCTGCCTCTCTTTGTGACAAGAGAGAAGTTGAGAGAGTCACTTAGTTTAGGGAAGAAGTTTGAGGAAGAAGAACATTTAGGCTCATGACCTGTGCCCTACAAGGGTGGGGTGTCCCCACAGACAGGTTTGTGGACTGCAGTCTGTCTGGTGAGTTGCCCCTAACCCCTGGTGGCTCCAGGGTGCTGGGTGAAGAGGGGACTCAGACCTCTTTTCTGAGACCAAAACTTAGCTTTTGCTCACAAACAAGCTGGAGGGTGGGAATAATTCCAAAGTGACAGGTTTTGGAGGTCTTGTCATCTTCTCAGGAGAGGTGACTCTGGAGGAAAGAGAATGAACCAGCACTCAAGCCCTGGAGTCTGCACCCCAGCTCGTCTCCTCCAAGTGGGGATCCAGATACACCAAGCAGTAAGTCCCACTTCAGCCAGGCTTTCTAGAAAGCACTGCTGCTCCAAATTGGAGCTCAATTTCAGCTTAGGCTTCCTCTCAGTCAGCTGAGAGAAAGCTCCTTGTCTGGGTGATCTGAGGGCTTGTGAACCGCCCCCCAAACCTTGTTTTCTCTCCCAGACAATGATACCCACCATGAAGAAGAGAAGCAAATAGGATTGTGGCCCCTGGAGCCCAGCATCTAGTGCTGCTGAATAGAGGGTTGCTTGAGTGGGGGTCACTTCACCCTGAGAGACCAAACTGCTCCCCACCTCCCCCCAACCCTAAAGAGAAAGAAGGAAAACCCTCTTGAAGCCTCTTGCCATTCCCTGCACCGGAGCTGTGCCTGAACACAGCTGGGGCCAGTAGCTGATAGTTCCGGGAAGGGCAGGCAGGGAAGAGCTGCAGCTTCTGCCCACAGTGGGGCCCAGAGCAGCCAAGAACCACGAAGGAGGCCGAGGTGAGAAGATGAGAGGCCAGCCCTGGCCAGGACCAGCCGGTGAGTGCCTGTGGTTTAAGGGCTGTTTTAGAGGCGCCCTTCACTCTGAGATAGAGAGAAAATCTAGACAGAGGGAAGGAAATAAAAGCAAGGAGAAAAACAAAAAAGAAAAACAGTAAGTGGAAAAGGGGGAAAGTTTTTTAATCAATAAGCTAAGCTGAAATCTATGCATGTGTATTTGAATAGATCTGTTTCCTGTACCTATATTTCAAATCAATATTTCCATATGGGGAACCCAGCGTGCAAATGCGCTGTGCTCTATGCTGTGTACAGAATATACAATAAATAAATCTGCCCAACTATAATACTATATGTGCTTGGGCATTTGTATATAAGATCTAATGGTGCATATGTAGATGTGTGTATGATACGGGTTTGCAATTCTGCTCACATAAAAAGATCTATAACCCCAAAGCTTGTGTGTACATTTTTATAACCATCACACACTTATAGACAGGGCAAAAGCTTGAGTATTTGTGTACTCGAATTGTGGCGATAAGACATTAGCTGATTCAGAAGCTTCACTATATTCAAGCAAAATATCCACAAACGCGTGTGACCTAAGTCTGGTTTCTTTTACAACTCCATTCTGAAATATTTCTATGAGAGGTGAAGGAAATGCCTCAACTTGGCCCAGAGCGGGTTGTGAAATTTTGTGACTGTTCTGTCTGACCATGACATCCTTTACTGCGTCTCTTACCCAAAAACCACAGGGAGAGTGTACATTCTGTGATGCTTATTTCATGGTTGTGATGGACACGGGGATGAAGGCACAGTTCCTTGTGCACAAGTGTGTCTCACACAAGTGTGAATCTGACCAGTGGTCAGAGATGAGTTGAAATGTGAAAGCTCTCAAGTAACTGTAGAGGTCACACAAAAGCACTGCTGTGTACAATGAAATCAGGAAAGTCCCCATGGCACCTGGAGTTTATTTCTTCTGACCCACGATCAGAGTCCAGCCCCACTGTTGGAAAGAATGAGGTGTGGGAACACTTGTTCCAGGGGATAAAGTCAAGATTCCCCAGAACCTTCACCCTTTACACACAGCAGCCTCCAAAAGGAGCTGCATCCGATCTGCAAACATGGGTTCAACCCTTAGTGCTTCCACACCCTCCAAGTGGGGATTTTAATTGTAAAGTAACGAAATCTTCTCCCAAACCTCCCTCCAGGTTGTCAGAGGTGAAAAGAAGAACAGACAAAGAGGTCAGTTGCCCAATTACATCCCGGGAATTTCTAACCAGCTACCAGCCACCAGGAATATGGGAGGCCATGGGGTGGCTGACTCTTTGGGAGCGCGTATCCAGGAGGCCAAACGGGGTGGGCGGCAGGCGGGGCGGAAAGGAGTTGAGCAGGTAGAAGGTTATTACGGAATTGCTTCCATAAAACCTGTGGCTGTTGTAAAACTCTCTGCTTTCCAAAGACTTTATTTCCTCCTTTCTCTCTAACATCCCCCTTTTTTCTTTTTACAGCACTGTTCCTGGGAGGGGGTGGCCAAGGGACACCAAGGGATGGAGGACAGTCAGGCTCTGAGTGGCTGGGCAGGTTCCTGAGAGGCTGAGGAAAAGGAAGGTAAGGCAACAAGACGCTCCAGACCTTCTTCACCCAAACCCGAGGACGAGGAGGAAATGTCAGGACAGTGGGCTGCATTTCCTCCCAGGCTGAGGGTGGGTCTCCCAAGGACCTCTTCCACCCTAGCAGGGGCCCCTTATTCAGAGACACCCTTCACCCGCCCTCCAAGTCAGACCCGGCGCCAGAGCCCCATCCGGTCAGGCCTCTTCCCCAGACCCCCTTCCGCCATTCCTCTGCCTCAAGCAGGAGGAAAAAAGTTTGGGAACAAAAGTTAGCTTATGCTTTGGACTGTCCCCCTCCTTCCACCAGCACTTGTAGTCACTCCTTTCCTGGGCAGAGAGCCAGCAGCCTGGAGAAGGCTGGGGTCAAAGAGGGTATCACAGCTTTGCCCCTGCCCCCTCCCCATCTCCTGTCACTCCATCAGTCTGGGCTGAACTGTCCAATAGTCTGGGGTCCCCACTAGCCTGCAAGACAGGCCCCTCTGGGTGGGGGTGGCCCTCCAGACTTGGGATACCCACAGCCCAGCCCAAGGGTCTACAGGGGAACCCTGGCCACTCAGTGCAAAGAGGCCAGCTGAGGGCCAGGGAAAGGAGGACTGTTTTGGACCCACCTCTGTCTCACTAGGGGGAGGGTAGAAAGGACCCTGGGAGCCTGGAGGCTGAGACTGCAAGAGATCCTGATGTTTCCTTTTCAGAATAGGATAGGCTGAGCCCCACTCAAGGACACCTGAAGCCTCTTGTGGAAGTGGAGCCCTGTCCACCCGGCAAAAGGTTACAGAGACCTCAAGGTCATCCTGTGAATCTGTTGAAATCAAGTGCTTGCCAAGTTGGGGAGACTTTCTTTGGGAAGTCTGAATGTAGCCCAAGCAGTTAGCTTGAAGCCCTGACTCAAATCCTTCTGGCTCTGTAGAACAGCCCAGAAAGGTGCCTTTGGAGAGTGGAACACTCTTCAGTGCCCCTTCCCCTCCCAACACACATGTAAACGAATGCATAAGTGGGAAGACACCCTAGGGCAGCCCAGATCTCCTCTCTGGGGAACATTCTTGCTGCTCCTGGATTAGGAACATCATACCTCTTCACGTGTTGCAAGGGTGAGACTAGTTCTGAGTCTGCTTCCCCACCCACCCTCCACTCCTCCAGCTAAGCGAGGAGCAGTAACTGCCGTGAGTCGGGTGGTTTAATGTCGTTGTGTTCAGAAATCCAGGCCCAACAACATGAAACTACCTAATTCACTCAGCAGTTCCAGTTCACGCTCCAGGTCAAGGGCTCACTGGGGACAGGCCCCTGCAGCCATTTTTGTGGGCCCAAAGGGCTGGCCAGCTAACTTCCTTTTTCTCCACCTCTTCCCAAACAGAACACAGCTGCTAGTAAACAACAAGTCCAGAGAACTGGAGGCAGGACTCCAGGCAAAGCCTCTGGAGCTGGTTCTGGCAGCTCAGATTCCAGGAACTTTTGTTCCCTCTCAGGAGCTCTAGTCAGAGGGGAACCTGGGCCCCGCCTGGGCAGGGCTGTGTGGATATACCTGCTTGGTCACTGCCTCTCAGACTCTGTCTCTGAAGCTGGAGGTTTCAGCAGCCAAAAAAATTTCTCTCAACTTCAAACTGTTATCATGGTATGTGTGTGGTCACCATCTGTCTAGCGCCTATCCTCCAGGGTCACCCAGGGTAGTAGCTCTAAGAAGCCGAATCCTCAAGCCCTACATCAGACCCCAACTTTGAAACGGGCACAGACAAGAGAGTGGAGAAAAACTGACAATCGGAGCGGGAGCGGAAGAGCAGAGCATGAGAAAGTCTCAGGAAGACTAGGGCGCAAACAGTAGCCCAGAACTGGAAAGGCAAGGGGGTTGACCTGAGCAGCCTCCAGGAAGTTACCCTGCCCGTCTCCGCAGAGGCAGAGCTGTCCCAGGTAAAACAACCCATTCTGAATTCACAGATGAAACCGGGATACTCGCTCCTTCCTTCTGGACCTTCTCTCCCCGGTCCCCACCGATGTTCCCTGCTGCCACTTCCGTCCCTCCGGACCCCGCGCCCTCACAGGTGCCCGGGCGCACACGCCGCACCCGGCGGCGGCCGAGCGGGCCGAGCGGCGGACTTACCTGGGCGGCGGCGGCGGCGGGAGCGGCCGTCGGAAGGGGCGGCAGGCGCGGAGCCAGCGGTCCTGTCCCGCCGGGCCGGGCTCCCTCCCGGCCTCGTCCGGGAGGCCAGGGTCCCAGCGGCCACGTGTCAGACGGGGAAGTCCGAGGGGGCGCAGGAGTCTGCGGGGCCGCCCGCTCCCCCTCCCGGGTATAAATCTTGGGGACCGGAAATACAATAAAACTTCACCGTGTTGATGAACTTCAAATGGTTTACATCCCCTCCTGTCCTGAAAAGAAAGACGGCCGGGGGCGGGTTAAAGGAAGGGGAAACAAATTTACGAGCCGCGGAAGCACCCGCTCGGCCCCTTTCTTTCGCCGGGCGGCCGATGTCCGCGTGGAGAGAAGCGGTCTGGCCTCGGACTTGGCCCGCGGTCCCCGCCGCCCCGCTCGGCGTTCACGGGGTCTGGAGGCCACCTCCCCCCGGAAAACACACCGAGGCCTCTGCTCGCCTCCCCGCTCCTCGCGAGCAGAGCTAGGCGCCGGGCCTCCTGGTTACGGCTCTGACTGCCAGCCACGGCCTGACCTCGGTTCTTTGCATCTTTCCGCCGAAAGCGGGTTTTTTCCCTTTTTTCTCTCTAGCCGCCAGATCTTTGCCCTGCCCATCCCTGTTTATTGCCTGGAACTTGCTGGAAAGGAGGAGAAGAGAGTCAGAAGGTCTGAGGGGCTGAGTCGGGCAAGGGCACCCAGAGGAGAAACCGAGGGGCCGGTCTTCGCCGGAGTGGCAGTGACGGCCAGCGGCTAATAGTGTCCCAAATCGTCTTCTCTCTGCTTTCCTAAAATACTCAAAATCAAACAAAAATGACCACTACCCAGCCCGCCACTAATCCTCTCCACAGTTCTTTTCTGCCCTGGGCCATTTTTCTGTTTTGTTTTGTTTTTACAAACTTTGTGGAATCCAGATTTGGAAGGGCAGTTCGGCCGTGTTAACCAAAACTGAGAAAAATCCCTTTCACCTTGGGCTCCAGATAACTGGGAGTGAAGTTACTGATTTCTTGCTCACTTTGATGAAGGGGTCTGGTTAGGTGCACTTCAGGGTGGGAGAGCAAAGGAATTCCAGCGTGACTCACTAGTTATTCACAAAACAAAACAAGAGAAAACAACCAAGGATTCGGGTCTGACAGGCTCTGGGGAGGTTTGTGTACAGGACTGAGGGCCGGCTGCAGACGGAGGTGGGGGTCTGGTGCACTGATGCTCACCTTCTCGCACAGACACACAGGTATGACCCTGCATGACTCATGAACTCCACCACCTACCCCTCCAGGAAAAGGCCCCAAAGCATTACTGGGGATTTTTAAAAAATGGATTAAAAGTGGTATGGACAGGAAAAATATGAGGCTGTGGCTTACAGTTTCCAAATTTTCTGAAAGGCCAACTCTGCTTCAGGCAGTCCCACTCTGCTTTAGCTGGCAAGGGGTGGGGAATGCCCTCTGGCCCCTTCCCGTTCACCAAGGAGGAAGAAGCTGGGAGCTCATTAACAGCTGGAAGACAGGAAGTAACTTGTTTCTATCCCAACATCCATATTCCAGGATATGCATGGGGTGCCCCTCCAGCATGCGCCCCATTTCCCTCTTTTCACTCCTCATCTTGCTGTACATTTTTTTTTTTTCACTAAACAGTCATTCCTTCTATCAGGATTTGCCTCTGAGAGTTATTAGTGACAGAAGAAGAGCAGACCAGAGGGGCGGCAGTTTCCACAGCATTCTAGAGTGCCGTTGCCCACCCCTGCCCTCCTAGGCTGTGGGGTGAGGGCGGGCAGAGACGGGTCAGTGTGCTGGCTTCCTGCCCATTGCTGACCTCAGTCTCTGGAATCTGGAAAAACGGAAGAGACGACAGCCTTAGAATGACATACCTGAGCACACACTAATTTTGCACACACTTTTCGGGGGGCTTTCTGGTTTCCCTTTACCCCATCCCAGGAACCCAGGCCGTGGATTTCAGTTTAAAAATTAAACTCTGCATGGGGCCTCCAGCACCTGAAACCATAGATGCTGGGTAGCCTTTTTCATCCCGAGGTCACCTGGCCCCAGAGTCAACTTTCAAATGCTCACCACAGATACCCAGCAACAGGGGAGCTGGTGCCAACAAGCAACCTCCTGAAAGTCTCTCATACACTAGTTGATGGTATGAGTGAGTAAAGGCCACTTAGGCAATGTTTCCTTTCACCCTCAACAGTTTTTCCAAAAGCACGTCCATTTCCAAGTTATTCTGAAAATTGAAAATGTAGATGATCAAGCTGTTAGATTTGGGGGAGGCTTTTCCCTACTGCAGTCCCTCCTGGAAGACACAGCAGAGTTCTAGCATAATTGGTGGAGAATGGACAATTTGGATGGCGAGATAAGACAGTGAAGACGAGATGCCCAACACCGGATCCTCAAAGGAACAGAAATTGCGACACCACCGCCCCCTCCCATTTAGTGAGAATTACAAGAATAAATATTTTTGGGCCTTCCAGGTCCGCGTCCCTTCCTAGGGTTCATTAAGCGGGGGCTGTCTCAGACAAGTCAAAGGTGCCAGAGGCCGTGCTCCTGAAACCCGAGCTGAATTCGCTCCCTGCCCACCCCAATTTGTGGGTCGGCTGCGGAAGCAGCTCTGAGGTCGCTGGCGGATGGGGCTGTGGCCGCCGCCGACCTCTAGGCGGCGGCCTGGTGCTGAGTCCGCGCTGAAGAAGATCCTCCTCCCGCAGCTTTGTGTCCTTCGCCGGGTGAAGGGGCCTGCAGACGGACTGGGCTTGGCCTGGAGCTGGCCGCCGGCGTGTCGCCTTTGGCGCCCTCTGCCAAGCAAAAGAAACACGATTAAACGAGTGAGGGCTGGGAAAGGAATCCACAGCTAATCATGGCTCCATCTGCTCCCAACCCCCTACCCCATCCCCGACTCTAGGGAGCCTTCCACAGCCCAAATCTCCTTTGATCTCTCCGGAAGCCGGTTCAGGGGCAGCGCCAGAAGCTTTAACCCGCTCCCATAACTTGCAAAAGAAGTCACTGAGTCCCGAAGAAATTAAGTGGTTAACCCCAAATCAGAGCAGCTATTTAGAATGGTGAAGGAGGGTTGGAGGACATGTCCTCTACTCCAAATGTAACGTTTTTATTCCAAACTATGATGGCCCCAGCAAAAATGTCTTTCTTGTAAGCAAAGTTCATCTCCAGAATAACAGACTTTGGAAGTTGTCTATATTGGAAGTTTGGTATTTCCTGGATTTAAGATTTGGGGGGACACATAGGGAATTGGAGACAGACATAGGAATGACTCAGCTAGCATCAGGAGCCAAGACAGGTCCTGCCCCTTCTCTTCTAGGACTGGTCAGCTCAAAGCTGCTGTCACCTCCCTAGCTGTGTCTGATCATGGGCAAGTGCTTTAGGCTTTCGAAGGCCTGGATGAAAATGACCTACTAGACAGGGATATTGTAAGGTCTGATCACGTTGTAAAAGAGACCCCATGATTAAGAGAAGATGCTTGATATAAGACTGTCCCATAAACCCCAAAGAGAGGGGCTTTTAGAGTAGGCAGTTGGGCCATTCTCCTTGGCTTGAATGGGACCAGTTATAGGGGGTAAGGGAAAAGAGGGGCTTCCCTCATAGCTCAGTTGGTAAAGAGTCTGCCTGCAATGCAGGAAACCCTGGTTTGATTCCTGGGCCAGGAAGATTTGCTGGAGAAGGGATAGGCTACCCACTTCAGTATTCTTGGGCTTCTCTTGTGGCTCAGCTGGTAAAGAATCTGCCTGCAATGCAGGAGACCTGGGTTTGATCCCTGGGTTGGGAAGATCCTTTGGAGAAGGGAAAGGCTATCCATTCCAGTACTCTGGCCTGGAGAATTCCATAGAGTGTATAGTCCATGGGGTCACAAAGAGTCTGACCGACTGAGCAACTTTCACTTACGCTTAGGGGAAAAGAGGCCTGTTCAGGACCCAGTCCCTCTGAGCCTGAGTTCAGAGACATCCAGAAACCCGAGGAGGTTGGGAGGAACTGGGGTTGCTCTCTCCCAAAGCAGAGATATCATTTTATACTGCAGAACCCTCTAAGAGAAGATTCTCCAAAGTTAGTCTTCGGACAGAATTCCCAGAGACTCCCCTGTGGGAAAGGGAGGGAAGAAGAGAGGCGAGGTGGCCATTGGGGCCACAGCAGCAAAGGGCACGTGCTACCGTGGAGGAAACTGCAGGATGCAGTGCCTGCCCAGGTCTGGGCCTCAGGGGACACTGTTCTCCCAGACAGGCAGGGGTTCTTGCGGACGCCTAATTACTGAGCACACATCTGGAGCAGCTGCGCCCCACTCAGCCTCGGGCACATTATTCTGCTCCAAATTCTATTTTCATTCCTGAGGCTGAGTCATAAAAGACTCTAGAGGCAGGATAAAGTCGGGTCTGTGTGTGTCAGCATTCCTGTGTGTGTGTGTGTGTGAGTCTGTGCGGGTAGGGTCTGCGAATCTCACTGTGATTGCCCAATCGATTTGCAAAAGTTGGGGGGGAATGGAGCAACATCAGGCGAATTCAACTGCGAACATACTGTGGGCCTCATTATCCGCCCATTTCAAGGGGAAGCATTTGGGGCTCGGAATTAGCCAGTTAATTGCAGCACTTCTTTGTTCATTTTAGGGCAGGAGGAACTGCATTCTATGAAAATATTCCAAGTTTCAAAAACTTTTAAGATCTTTTCATTGTCATTGTTCTTTATTTCCATCCTCATTATGCCACTTGAGCATTCAGATCTGCCAGTATCACATCAACATTATTTTACACACACACACACACACACACACACACACACACATGCTTCATGCCTGGAAAAGTAACTCAGTTTCTTTGCATCAGCAAAATCTGCAAGTCTTAACTCTTTGGATTGTTGTAAGGTTTAATTAATGGACAACATGTCTAGGATTTAGCACAATGCCTAATGAACAAAGAGTAAAGAGGAACTGTTAATAACAGAAGGAGCAGAAAAGAGGTGGAGGAGAGAGGAACCGGAGAAAGAGGAGGAAGTCTGCTTTGTCCTCAGAGAACCAGTCTAGATTGGAGGGTGTGCGTCTCAGCCTGTATATGTATAATGTATTCTTTTGACTTACAGCTATGTCCATAAAAGTGAGGCCCCTTGAACCCCTTGGCCTGTAACTACCTCTTCAATAAGGAACAGAGAATTGGGGCAATTATCTGGCTCATTTCAGGTTCAAACTCTCTTTAGCCTGAAGTATCTGGATCTGGTGGGGGAAAGGTCTGGGGAGTGGTGGCATATTCTTTTTTTTTTTTTTTGGCATATTCTAATCTGACTTCTCAATGAGCCTTTTCCCATTGCTGCAGTGAGCAAGAGCCTGCCCTAGAGAACGGGTAGAAAAGAAACAGAGGCCCCAGAAAGCTGAAATTAAAACAGAACATCTGAGAAATGCTTGAGAAAAACCAGGTCTTGCTTGTTTCCTGGGCAGCTATGAGGCCTTGGAGCTCCCTGATGAACCAGCCTCAGAGGCTCCCCAGACAAGCCACAGACATTTGCCTGGTGGGAACTTTCATTCCATGTTCAACAAACATTTCATGAGTGCCCACTGTGTGCCCAGCGCTGGCTGAGCTCTGGGGCTCCAGTGGGAGTTGCCCCCCACCAGTTAGCCTTGTTGATTTGCAGCCATCCAGAAGTCTCTGCTCCCAGAAACTAGTCCAGAGGCCTGGGAAGGGGGATAACCCTGCTGGGCAAGAACTTCTGGCCAATGACAGCATTGCCTTTTCAGAGCCAAAGTCCCCATGCAGGGGAGGAGCCAGATGGTCTGGGCATCCCCCTCCCATTGTCTGTCAGAAAGAGGCCAACTCCACGGTGGGGATGGCCTTGTGGGGGGAGGGGTGGGGCAGAGGGGCATGAAGCGGGGAGGAGAGATGACTACAGGCTCCTGACCCTCAGTCGGAAGTTTTTAAGAACACCAATTAGCTTTTTTAATTAGTAAAGGAGAGAACAAACAGGCATATATTTCTTCTGCTCTGATTAAAAGCATTTAGGTCAGGTGTTCACAGCCAGAATTATTCAGTTTAAGTTGTCCCAAGCAGAAAATGGTTTATTTTTTCTTTTATTTTCAGGCAGGGGTCTGAATACTATTAGCCAACCAGTGGCTTCTTGTTCCAGCCCAGAACTGCTTTGGCTGGTAGGTGGTGGTTGTGCCCCTCAGAGAGGGGCAACCAGGAGTGGGTTGGGAATCTGTCCTGCCCCCAGTCACATTTGCTTGAAATGTGTAGGCAGTTGAGGGGTGGAATGTGTGTGTAGCGGGAGGGTGCAATAAAGGTAATAATTTCCAGTTGCCTTAATTTGTCTGAACATCACCCAAGAAGAAGGAAGTTTCTTCACCTCCCAGACCCCAAAGAAACCTGATTTTTCTTCTGGGAGGTATGGTTTGGTCAACTGAAAGGAGTGAAGAGAAGGCCAGGAAGCTTTTACTATTAGTAGACTGGAGAGAAAGAATAAAGTCTAAACAAGTCTCAAACATCGAGTGAGTTTAGATGAAACTAGGAGGTCTCTGAGGCTTGTCAGGGACCACCTGCTGCTTGGCTCCTACTAAGGGTTACAAAAGTATTTGGGAGCAAATGTCTTCCCCTTTTAGCTCAGTGTCTAGTATCCACCACCGCCTCCTCTCCACTCCCCACTAGCCCCGGCCTTCTCGGTCTTCTAACCTTGGCTGTCTCTAGCCCCACAAAGAGTTGGGATATCCAACAAAACTGAATAGGTAGATCAGTAAGGGACACAAAAGAACATTTGCTGGGCTCACAGACAGCATTATCTAGGGGGTTGTTGTCAAACAGCCTTCCCTTCCCAGGAGTTCCAGCATGTTTCTTATTTCCTGGGAGGCTGCTCAAGCCTGGTATCCCTCAAGCAGTTGGTCCCACTCTTGGGGGGGTCCAAGATCTGCTTTGCCCCAGCACCCCACCAAAGTTTCTCCACACTTTCTCAAGCATACAGATCCAGCGAGGGAAGAAAGACCAGCTATACTGGGAACCCAGACCCCGCCAGTAGTGGTGGGGAGAGAAGCACTGCGGCATCGGTGTTCTTAATGGTGAAGGCTGGCCTGGCAGCCACAGCGGGAAGTGAAGATCTGAGTTAGCTGACCGTATTTGGTCTCAGTATTTTCCAGACACTAGCTTCTTTAACTGATCTAAATAGGAGTTCATAACCTGGGGTCCAAAGGGTCTGAAACCCTCTGAAATTGTGGGGTTTGGTGAGTACTGTGTTGGTTCGTTTTTTCCCTGTGGGGACAAGGAAAGCAACAGCTTTTTTTTTTTTTAATTAGATTTTAAAGTATGGGCAACTAATTCCCAAAATGCTAGGAACTTTTTATTCACTTGTGCTTGTGCTAAATTGCTCAGTCATGTCCAACTCTTCTCGATCCACTGGACTTTAGCCCACCGGGCTCCTCTGTCCATGGGATTTTTCAGGCAAGAGTACTGGAGTGGCTTGCCATTTCCTTCACTATTCACATACAAGTACCACAAATAGGATGCTGAGGGAGGCAGTGAAATAGACTTGAGTATCTGACAAAATAAATTAAAGGAGCCGACAAACAATTGTGTGTACCAAGGTCACATGGATAGCCTTCCACAAGAGGTACATGTTCACAGGGGTTGAGAACCCCAGGACTGAGACAGGCAGCCCACAACACCCAGTCCCCACCTCTTGTGTGCTCCCTTGCCCACGTAGAAGGATGTGCAAGGTCTGTGTGTCTATAATAAAAATGAAATGGAGCTGTACTCCTCTGGAGCCTGGATCTTCAACCATTTGCTGCCTTGTCCATACCGAAAGAGGGCAGAAAGTTTCAGGATCTGTTTTCCCTTCACAAACGCCCTCCTCTTGGAGGGATGGGGTCCGGGAGGGGAATATTGCCGGATCTCCAGCTCCCTCAGCTTCAGCCAGGCCTATAGTGCCCCGTCTGAGCCCGCCAGCGGCTAGCCGGGGCCACTCGCCATGACCTTAAAGTTCTCTTGGTGCAGGCTGGACGCGGAGAAGGGCGCGAGATTCAGCAGGACAGGTAGACAGAAGCAGACACAAAGAAAGGGGCCTCGTCTCCTGTATTGCAGGCGGATTTCTTACTGTCTGAGCCATCAGGGAAGGGCCAGAGAGAAGATGGAGACTCACAAAGAGTGAAGTGAAGCAGACGGGCAGGAAAGCGGGAGCTGGAGCGCGGCGCGCAGGTGGAGAGGCGGAAACCCGCGTGCTGAGAAGGACCCAGAGGGGCCTCGGAGGCGGCCGGGCGCGTCTTCCTCCCAGCTTTACAGGGAGGTTAATGAGCGGCCCCTCGTTCTAAACCGCCTCTTACAACTCCTAGATCTCCTTAAGGCTCTGATTAATTAATCAGCCGACTCGAGAGGAGAGAGGTGCCCCTCCGCTGGGACCCGGCAGGTTTCGCCAGTTCGTTTATTAGTTGTGGTGAGGAAGGGCAGGGGAGGGGAAATCCCGGGCCAGGAAGTGGGGGCAAGTGGCACGGGCGGCCGGGAGGGAGCAAATGGACTGTTCCTGAGGGGCGGCTGAGCGCGGGGACCCAGAGATTAGGACCCACGCCCCCTTGGAGCAGGAGAGCGAGAACACCCCTCTCCCTCGGAAAGGGCGCCCCGCCCCAGCCTCCAGGGCGAGTCGCTCCCTGAGATGGAGGCTGGACGGAGCCCCCATCCCACCGCGTCTCCTCTCCTTAGACCGCGGAGGTTGTGCACCTACAGGCCCTTGGCGTTGCGGCGTCCCGGGGAAGAGGGGGTCACCTTGTAATTGCGACCTCCCTTCGCTCCGAAAATGCTATTTCCGGACGCTTCTGCCGGGTTTGAAAGCCTCATTTCTAATCCTTCAGCCAGGCTCCCGCCTCCAGAGGGCCGAGGCTCGGTGCTAGACCCTCCCAGGATTCCAGATCCCACCCCAGCGGCGCCAACCTGCGGATGGGCGGTCGGCGATGCGGCTGGAGGCGCGCGGAATCCCGAGGTGCCCCTGACCCTCCTCCGGACGCCAACTCTGCGGCTCCGGCTCGGCCGCCTCCCGGCCTGGCGACCTTCCTGCCCTCCTGCCCACAACCAGGCCAGCGCCCGGCACTGAGAGCTCCACCCCGCGCGCAGCCGGGAGGCGAAAGTGCTGATCCCCAGCCGAGCACCGCGGGATGCGCGCCGTCGGGGGCCGCCGCGCTGGCCCAGCGCCAGGGAGCCTAGCTAGGACTTGGTGTGTTCCGCACAATCCCAAATACGTCCGGAGTCGGGATCTAGGTGCGTAACGGAGGCAAATCCTTCCGCCACGACTTCTCCAGCCACCCCAGTCCCCAGGAGACGTGGTCCCACTGCAGTGAGCACTCTCTCCCTGGAGCCGCGGCAACTTGTGGAGCCTCATTCCCCCTGGTTCACATCAGAGCTCAGGATCCCGGCTCACCGGGGCCAAGGAGCTAACGGACTGATGAAGAGGTAAGAGGTTTAACAAGTAGAAATTTGGACCCTCTTCCTTTTTATTGTTTGAAAGGACAGGGTCCCTGGATATTGACCCCTCGCTCCAGAAGAGTTTCGGGCATTCTGACCAGTCCTTTCGAGTCCAATGGGGCGGGGGCTTCCGCCGTAGATTAAGGAGGAACTTTCCGGGATGGTAGAGGCTCAGGAGTTCATGGTTATTTTTCTCATTATTGTTACTCATTATTATCCAGTTAATTTGGGATTAAGCCCTCACCTCCACTCCTGCCGAGACAGCCTTGCACAGTAGCCCGGAATGAAAAGGGGGTGACTCAGAGCCGCCCCAAGATGGGATGGGGTGGGGGTGCTTTGGCCTTAATTACCCCTGCAAGGTAGAGGCTGTTTTCCTATAACTAGGGCTGAGGTGGGGACAGAAGGAGAAAGAATGGAGAGTGGGCTGAGGGCAGCCACTTTGGCATCTTCCTAAGAAAGCCCCACTGCTCTTCGTCCTACTCCTTACAGACAGCGGTGAGAGAGGAGCACTAACCTGGGTACTTTGACAGGAGGTGGATGGACCTGGTAAGCACCCAGTTATCATCTAAATAGAAAAAAGTGAAGACCTAACTGACCATATTTGGTCTCAGAATTTTCCAGATACTAAGTTCTCTGATGACTCCAAACAGGAGTTGTTAACCTGATGGTCAAGGACTCTGAAATCCCCTGAAATTGTGGGATTTCATGGCTCTGCAAGAAAGCCTTCATCATCTCCTGAGAAGCTCTGGGAGGAGAAGCAGCAGCTGGGGGTGGCACGGGGAAAGGAGGCCAGAGGCCCCACCTGCCGTCTAGTGTCCTAGACAATGAGCTCTGGACACCCGTCCACATATTGCCAAAACGGAGCGTGTAAATTTGCCAGTCAGCCATGGCGGCAGATTTTCTTCACTGCTTTCAGGACAGGTCGGGGTGCCTAAGCAGATTACAAATCTGGATGTTTTCCTTTCAGTTATTCTTGATTTGGGAGCTCTGGAGCCCTTAGGGCAGTAAAGCAGGAGAAGAACCTGTCCCCTGATCTCACCTCCACCTGGTAAACAGTCCAGCATCCCCTGCCGGCTGGGTCAGGGGTCAAACCTGCCCCACCAAGTCTCTGTCTGTGTCAGGCTTGGCCCCTCAACCCTGTCAGCTCTGAGGGCTCATTTCTCTGTGAGCCCAGGTCTGCTCCCTCCACACCTGGCCACCTGAATAACTACAGCAATTTTTCTTCTTCTTCCTATTTTTTGAAAACTGCAGAAGCCCCAAATCCTTAGCTCCTCTTAAGGAAGATGGTGCTTTTGGATCTTGGGATGAGGGGCATTGAGGAATCAAATTAACCTCTAAAGCATTGCAGGGCTGGGTCTCCTATGAGGACTCGGTGCTTCAGATCAGTTCTGGGTGCTGCCTGGATGGGTCAAATAGTCCCTCTGAGTTCAGAAAACCTATGGATTCCTCTGTCTTTCTATGTTTGAGAAGAAAAAGACAAAACCCAAGAGTAAGAGAGTGATGAGGGAGGAGAAAATGAGGGAGAGATTCCAACAGATTAAAACAATCAACTTCTCTTTCTAATCCCACAGCATCAGAAGTCTGATGCTTGTTTTAATCAGGCCAGAAAGAGAAGCTGGAGGCAGGGTGGGTGAGAGACTTAAGTTCTCAGCTGACTGAGCCGTGGGGTCAGTGCCTCTGAGGCAGTGAGAAGGCAGAACCATCCTCTGGGGATGGTACCGGTAGGGGTCTGGGTCTCCTCAACTGCAGTGTGGAGGAGTGTGGGGCTCTTAAGGGTCTCCAAGGTCTCCTGTGGTGCCTTGCCTGGGGTCTAGTAAAGGCTTTCCTTGCATTTCCTCTGGGGCACACTGCTTGTTTGTGGGGTATGTGTGTATAGAGGTAGTGGCTCTAAACCCTGGCAGATGGCTAAGAGCAACTGCCTCCCTGGGAGCCCAGGGCGATATGATTGATAGTAGAAAGAGGCTTCATTTTTCTAGGCTGGGGGAGTGAGGAGGGCTCTCTGGACTTGGAGCCAAGTGCTCCAGAGTCTAGGGAAATGGAGGAGCTGCAGCTCCAAAGGGGGATTTAGAGGACAGGTCTTATCAGGAAAAGCCCTGAACTCCCTACTGACTATAGTGTTATAAAGGAGTTTCCACCAAACTCCCTTCCTCCAAGAATCCGGACTTTCTCTAAGGGAACAACTCCTCACCATTATGGGTCTTTGTGCTTCTATTAACACTAGAAAGTACGATTCTGTGTCATATGTTTCCACATTTAACATACATGGAATATGAGAAATACTGTGTACCATTCTTTTTTTAAGGGGAATGTATATAGGTGAAAATATGAATTTCCTGTCTGCTACCTTTATTGCTGAGCACAGTTGGGAAAACATTATTTCCTGTCTCTTTTGCATGTTTTCATGAATCCTCTATCCTCAACCTTTACAGGACAGCTTAAGACTCTGAGAGGCACAGCTGCCCTGACCCAGGATTGCTCTCTGACTCCTAAGAGTTACCAATTCCTAGAAGACCTTGAAATACCCACCATGCAGCCCCTTTATGCCTGCTTCTCTCTACATGC
The DNA here is from genome assembly GCF_002263795.3 of Bos taurus. Taxonomy (NCBI): domain Eukaryota; kingdom Metazoa; phylum Chordata; class Mammalia; order Artiodactyla; family Bovidae; genus Bos; species Bos taurus. The sequence goes on along the minus strand of NC_037346.1, from coordinate 37,848,021 downwards.
CTTTTTCAGAGGCCAGTAATTTTGTATTGGCCCAGTCCACACAGATTGAGATACCTTCTCTGACTTCTGCCCCCTCCCATAAACAACAAGCCCCTGGACAAAAATACACACGCATCATTTTGTGAGTGTGAATTTCTAGTAAGATGGCGGCGCCTGGCATCCCTTCAGATTCAGATACAGGCTCTCCCAGGCAGAAGGCCCTGGGAGCCTCCGCACAGTCCGGAGGGCAACGAAATCTTGGTCCCCTCCCTACGTGGAAAGAGAGTCTGAAGCAAGACTCTCCCCAAACATTCTCCCTTCATCCCTTCTAGGGGGCTGCTGGAGTGAGAGCTGAGTGTGCATCTTGGGGGCCTGGAGGCTCCCATCCGAAAGCAGCGTTTCAGGCCAATTTCTAATTTCTGTGGAGAAAGAATAACCACTGTCCCTTTCCAAGCGACCCCCACCCACAAGACCGGTGGGGGCTGCGGGTCCCTGACTCTGTCTCTCTCCTCTTGGTATCCGGGACTCTGAACCGGGAGACCCCGCGGAGAGGGCCCAAGGCTGCCCTCAGCACCCGGCAGCGGGAGCCAGCGGCGCGCGGGAAGGATGGGAGGCGATTCTCTGCCCCCTTACACACACCTTCGCCTGGAGAGCGAGTCCGGTGGAAGCCAGCGGGGGTTGGGGAGCAGGCGTTGTGGGTACGCCCCAGACCCCACCCGGGAGGCTGGATCGGCCCAGAGCTCAAGGTGAGCTGGTGCCCCGGTAATCTACCCCCGCCGCGGCCTCTCGGCGCTCGAAGTGCGGCCGGGGTTGGGGGTGCTGCCCATCCCCAGAGAGCTCTTTGCGCCGCCGCTCGGAGCTGCGTGGTCCCGGCCCCCGGCGGCCAGTGGGAGGAGGGGAGTGTCTACCTACCTCTCCGGACCGCGCTGTCCTCCGCGAGTTTTCCAGGACTGCAGGAACCCGGGACGTGGGCACGACCGAGCCTGGGGACGGAGGTGACGGTGCCGGGGCCTGGGGTGAGGCTGCTGCCGGTCGCCGCCCCGTTCCCCGCCCTGGGAGGCCGCTGGGAGCAGAGTCTAGGTCTGGGGCGGCGGCGCCGACGGCGCGGGGGCGCGAAGGGACCCGTGCGCCCTGGTTCCCCTGGCGCCAGCGAGCGTTGCGGGTGGGGGGCGAGGACGGGGCCGGAGCCGCGGGTCCGCGCGGGTGCCACCTTCCTCCGCGTCCGCCCTGGCCGGGTTCCCGCCGGTCTCACCTGCCCCTCCCTGGGGCGCCGTCGGATCGCAGCGCGGCGGTTCCCAGAATGGGCCTTGCCTGCTTCTGGAAGGGCAGGGCCGCAGAGGAAAGGCGCCGAGATGGCCGGCAGAGAAAAGAGGGTGTGAGAGTGTGTGTGCGTGAGTGTGTGTGTGTGTGTGTGTGTGTGTGTGTGTGTGTGTGGAGAGAGATAGAGAGGGAGGCAAAGGCGAGGTGGGGGTGGGGTGGGGAGCGTATTACAGACTATAGGGAAGAGAATTCGAGGAAAGCTTCCCAGAAAAGCGGTCAGATGCAGAAATAGACAAAAGAAGTGGGAGAAAGCAGAGTCGGGGGGACAGAAAGGAGCCCCGGGCTTCTGAAGTGAGCGACAAGTTGTCTTCAGGAGTTGGGAATGTGAGCGGGAGGGGCGAGGCCGGAGGAGTCTGAGAAGAGGAGGGGGCGCCCTGACCTCGGCAGGAGGCGACAGACACAGGCGGAGGACCCCTCCTCCGACCCCACCCCCACCTCACCCAGTCCCTCGCCAGGTTGCAGCCCTTCTCTCGCTGGTGAGGCACCCGGGGCGACTTCCCGCGCTCCCCTCCTGCGGCGTCGCCGGCCTGGGGCTCAGACCGCCTGGGGGTCTGCACCAGACTGAGCGCTGCCCTTCTACCTGCCTTCTTTCTTCAGTTCCCTGGGCCTTAAATGGGACCTTCCCCCATTGAATGAACAGGACAGGCGAGGCCAGAGGGAACGACCTTGGCCAAGGTCAAAGAAAGAGCTCCTAAGTTTCACTTTCCATACCAGCCCTTAGGACTCCTTTGTGTTTAGTTCTTTCGGGTTGCTGAAGCGCCTTCCTGAAACCACAGGCGCTTTTTATTTTTCTATCAGACCCCAATAGAGGTTTCCACTTAACCTATTATCTGTGAAAACTGACACAATTTGAGTTCTAACCTTCCTAACTCCCAATTGGTTGGTCTCCAGGAACTGCCCTGTTTGCCAGGCCTCAGACTAAGCCTTCCTCCACAGCCAGCATGAGGCTGGTTAGTTAGCGTTAGTCGCTCAGTCATGTCTGACTCTGTGACCCCACGGACTGTAGCCTGCCAGCCTTCTCTGTCTGTGAAATTCTCCAGGCAAAAGTACTGGAATGGCTTGCCATTCCCTTCTCCGGGGGATCTTCCCAATCCAGGGATTGAACCCTGGTCTCCTGCATTACAAGCAGATTCTTTACCCTCTGAACCACCAGGGAAGCATGAGGCTGGGGAACCAGTCAGAATCCAGCCTGTTCTGCAGATGGTTGGTGGCGGGGGGCGGGTATGATGTGTCTCAGATCTGAGTTCTAGGCCTGGCCTCTGCCACTAACTTAAGCCCTGGCCACCCACCCCACTTTTTATTCAGTTTGTTTCCCTGTAAAATGGGGGAGCAGGTGAGAGGAATTGTTTTGCCTCTGCCTTTCCACTGGTTCACAGGTTCTGGTTAGCTTACACTGAAAAGGCATGCAAATGATGATTTTATTCTGAAGCTACTTAAATATGCATATAGAAATGACAACATTTAAGTTTGCTTAGTGAATGAGTTTATTTTTCTGTACTTTTATTGATAATGCAGCAAAATTGCTAATGTTAAGTGTGTGGCTCCATGTATTTTTGGGTATGTATGCGTGTACCTAAATCAAGATATTTTCAACCTTCCCTTATAACCTTGTAGTCAATAACCCTCAGAAGGAACCATAATTCCGTCTTCTATCACCTTAGATAAGTTTTGTCTGTCCTTGAACTTCATATATATGAAGTCATGATATGTAATTTTTCATGTTTGGCTTCATCTGCTTAATATTATGTGTGTGAGATTTATCCATGTCACTGTGTTACAGTAGCTCATTCTTTTTTATTGCCTTATTCTACTTAATGCCATATTCCATTGTTTGAATATATACCAATATATTTATTTATTCTTTTCTTTGTGGACATTTCAGTTGTTTCCAGTACTATAAAAAAGCCACTACGAATATGAGCATTTGTGTCCATGTGTTTTTTGATGGACACTTACAGTTAAGAGACTCAGGAGTGGAAATGCTGGGTCATCGGGAAGGGGTATGTTTATCTTCGATAGAAACTGACAGTTTTCCAAAGTGGTTAACTAATGTATACAGCCACCAGCAATGTATGAGAGATCCATATCCCTTCCAATACTTGGCATTATCTGTACTGTTCGCTTTAGTTATTACGGGGATATATAATGATGTTGCGATGTATGTATGTGCGTGCATGCATTTTTACAAAGTGGTAAAATAAATAACTTTTATAAAATTTATAACATAAAATATCCACTGATCAACAGCTCCCCTTCCACCATCCTACTTTCTGTTTCTATGAGTTTGAGTTCTTTAGATAGCTCACGTACGTAGAGTCATACATACAGTATTTGTTTTTTTATGACTGCCTTATTTAATATCTTCAGGGTTCATCTGTGTTGTGACATGTGACGGGATTTCCTTAGTTTTTAAAGCTGAGTAATATCCCATTGTATGTAGATACCACATTTTCTTTACTCATTCACCTGTTGATGGACATCTGGGTTTCTTTTATCTTTCCACTATTGCAATTAATGCTGACATGAACATGTGTGCAAATCCCTCTTTAAGATCCTACTTTTCAATTCTCTTGTGTATATACTCAGAAATGGGATTGCTGGATAGTTCTATTTATAATTTTTTGAGGAACTTCTATACTGTTTTCCATAGGGGCTGCACCATTTTTACATTCCCACCAACAGTGCATGGGACATTAATTTTTCCACATCCTCAACACTTGTTATTTCCTGGTTTGTTTTATTTTAAATAGCTTTCATTCTAATGGGTAAGAGGTGATTTTAATGTGCATTTCTTTGAAGATAGTGAGGTTGAGCACTTTTTCATATGTTTATTTGCAGTTTGGATATCTGTTTCTGTGTCTTTTCATTAACGAATTCATTCATTCACACAGAGAGAATCAAGTCAAAGGGCCAACAGCTCTGAACTCCTCACCATGTAAGGAAAGCCATTCTGGACATGCCAGCCATCATGGAGCTCCAGCCAACACCTTAGGAAGCACAGGGATTCCCTCAGCACCCCCACAGAACCATGAGAAATAATCAGTTTAAGTCATTACATTTACCATGGTTTGTTTTTCAGCAGCAGATAATTGAAATAAGGTTTGTTTATTTTTTAAAAAGATTCATTCAGAAAACATTAACTGCTAAGCACTGAGAAGTAGAGTGATGACTACGATTTAGGCAGATCCTGTAGTCAGGGAGCCACACATTCCAGAGGGGAAAACAGAGAGGAGGCCAGAAGCCATCATACAAAGTGTCAGAAAACAGGCCCCAGGACCCTGCAGAGAACCCTTACCTGAGTAAGGGGCAGGAGAGGGCAGTCTTCTGTTCATTTAAAATATATTTACTCTTGGACTTCCCCAGTGGTCCAGCAGTTAAGAATCCACTTGCAGGGGACATGGGTTCAATCCTTGGTCTGGGAAGATTCCACATGTTGTGGGGCAACTAAGCTCATGCACCATAACTCTAGAGCCCATGAGCCACAACTGCTGAGCCTGTGCATTGCAGCTAGAGAAGGCCTGAGTGCAACAGCAAAGACCCAACACGGCCAAAAATAGAAATAAATACATAATAAAACATAAAAATATATATCTACTCTTAACAGATACATACTACTATATATAAAATAAACAATATAAAATAGATAAAGAAGGACCTATATAGCACTCAATACGCCAGCAAATTTGGAAAACTCAGCAGTGGCCACAGGACTGGAAAAGGTCAGTTTTCACTCCAATCCCAAAGAAAGGCAATGCCAAAGAATGCTCAAACTACCGCACAATTGCACTCATCTCACACGCTAGTAAAGTAATGCTCAAAATTCTCCAAGCCAGGCTTCAGCAATAGGTGAACCATGAACTTCCTGATGTTCAAGCTGGTTTTAGAAAAGGCAGAGGAACCAGAGATCAAATTGCCAACATCCGCTGGATCATAGAAAAAGCAAGAGAGTTCCAGAAAAACATCTACTTCTGCTTTATTGACTATGCCAAAGCCTTTGACTGTGTGGATCACAATAAACTGTGGAAAATTCTGAAAGAGATGGGAATACCAGACCACCTGACCTGCCTCTTGAGAAATTTGTATGCAGGTCAGGAAGCAACAGTTAGAACTGGACATGGAACAACAGACTGGTTCCAAATAGGAAAAGGAGTACGTCAAGGCTGTATATTGTCACCCTGTTTATTTAACTTGTATGCAGAGTACATCATGAGAAACGCTGGACTGGAAGAAACACAAGCTGGAATCAAGATTGCCGGGAGAAATATCAATAACCTCAGATATGCAGATGACACCACCCTTATGGCAGAAAGTGAAGAGGAACTCAAAAGCCTCTTGATGAAAGTGAAAGTGGAGAGTGAAAAAGTTGGCTTAAAGCTCAACATTCCGAAAACGAAGATCATGGCATCCGGTCCCACCACTTCATGGGAAATAGATGGGGAAACAGTGTCAGACTTTATGTTTCTGGACTCCAAAATCACTACAGATGGTGACTGCAGCCATGAAATTAAAAGATGCTTACTCCTTGGAAGGAAAGTTATGACCAACCTAGATAGCATATTCAAAAGCAGAGACATTACTTTGCCAACAAAGGTCTGTCTAGTCAAGGCTATGGTTTTTCCTGTGGTCATGTATGGATGTGAGAGTTGGACTGTGAAGAAGGCTGAGCACTGAAGAATTGATGCTTTTGAACTGTGGTGTTGGAGAAGACTCTTGAGAGTCCCTTGGACTGCAAGGAGATCCAACCAGTCCATTCTGAAGGAGATCAGCCCTGGGATTTCTTTGGAAGGAATGATGATAAAGCTGAAACTTCAGTACTTTGGCCACTTCATGCGAAGAGTTGACTCATTGGAAAAGACTCTGATGCTGGGAGGGATTGGGGGCAGGAGGAGAAGGGGACAACAAAGGATGAGATGGCTGGATGGCATCACTGACTCGATGGACGTGAGTCTGAATGAACTCCAGGAGTTGGTGATGGACATGGAGGCCTGGCGTGCTGCGATTCATGTGGTCGCAAAGAGTCGGACACGACTGAGCGACTGGTCTGATCTGATATAGCACAGGGAACTATACTCCATGTCTTGTAATAACCTATAATGGAGAAGAATATGAAAAAGTATATATGTGTATGAATCACTGTGCTGTACACCTGAAACTAACACAGCATTGTAAATCAACTATACCTCAATCAGAAAAACATATTTACTCTTCAACCCAGATTTATGAGTCAAACACTGTACTTTTTTAAAGTTTATGTGTGTGTTTTAAGATATTCTTCACTTGTTTTTCCCCAAATTATGTAAATTGGGAGTTTATAATAATACAAACTAATGTTGTATTTTTCCATACTTTTCTCTGTTGCTTTTACAAACATAAATACACACACAGAACTTTTCTTTATTTATTTGTCTGCTTTTAATGAGATACAAACACACACACACACACACACACACACACACACATTTAACTTTTCAGTCAACTTGCTTTTAGGAGATGGTCAAAGAGTATGTGTATTTCAATAGCCGTTACCAGTCAACTTTCTTTAAAAGCTACATTAACTCTCATTTCCACCAATAGCGTTTTTATCCTTTATCATATGTGCCAATGTGATAGAGAAAAGTTATCTCCTTTATTTCATTTGCTTTAACTGAATATTGGAGAGGCTTTCCATCTTTTCTCATATCTATTGACTATTTGGATGTGCTCTTTGTGTATTTTCTTTTTTAAAACTTTTTTTAAATTGTCAGTTATCAGCATTGCAACTATTTCCCCAATTTATTGTCAATTTCATTTATGGTCAAATTCATTTTTTTCATATGTTTTAAAAAATAAGGTCAAAGATGCATATCTTTTAAAAATAGAAGTTGAAGTATCTGGCTTTATTTAGAGAGTTCTCTGCACTCCACCAGGTGTTCATGTAGACACCTGTATTAGTTTTCTATTACTACCATAAAAAGCTTCTCACTGAGTTGTCATCTTACAATATGTAGCAGGTCATAAGTCACACACACAGAGGTTTCACCGAGCTGAAATCAAGGCATTGTGAATGCTGCATTCCTTTCTGGAGGCTCTAGGGAGAAACTGTTTGCTTGCTCATTTGAGTTGTTGGCAGAATTTACCTTCTTGCACTACAGGACCTCCATTTCCTTGTTGGTTGTCTACGGAGGCATGTTCTCAGCTTCTAGAGGTCAACCACATTCGTTGCCTCTCTCCTTTCTTCATCTTCAAAGCCATCACTGGCCTGTCAGGTCCTTCTAATGTTCACATTTTCCCCCCTTCTTCTCTGGTCTTCATCTCTCTAATTCAACCAAGAAAGATTCTTCAGTTTTCAAGATCTGTGTGATTGGTCCTATCTGGATAATACGGAATAATTTCCCTCAAGGACCTCAAGGTCCTTAATCATATCTCTGAGGTCCTTTTGCTGTATGAGATAACATATTTATAGGTTCCAGGAATTAGGGTATAGACATCTTTGAGGGGTCATTATTCTTTCTACCACAATATCTAAATGTTATTTTTCTTTATTTTTTAAATAAACCTGAGATTTATTTGTACATATGGTGTGAGAGTACAAGCTTTTAATAGGTTTGATCATCTTTTCATGAAATTATTGGCTCTTCTGTAAATTGCCTATTTAAAACCTAAGCTCATCTTAAGCGTTAACCTAATGTCATTTCATGTCATTTAGTGAGAGCTCTTTGTTTCGGGTAAATATTAATCTTCAGCCTTTTATCTGTCTATCATGATAAAAATAGCCTTTTGTGAACAAAAATAGGCACAATTTTTAACCTCATGAAACTTACATTCAGGGGGAACATAGATGTTAAATTTAGAAGTGAACATTTAATTACAGAGTCACATAAAGTGCTTGAAAAAAGAATAAGCCAGGCTCTATGATAGAGAATTTGGAAGAAATTCATGGAAGTTGTCTGTAAGGTTCACAGAAATTGTCTTATAATGACATGATATTGCAACTAAGACCTGAAAGGTAAAGAGTTATCTAGTAGAAGCATAGAAGACAAGGGTGTTCCTGGAAACTCTCTTCTCATCTCCACCATCCTGTGTGCGGCTGAATTTGCTCCTCGTCATGCCTTTTCACAAGACTTTCAGGATCAAGTGATTCCTGGTCATGAAACAAAAGAATCATCAATCCATTCTTCAATGGATTCGAATGAAAAGGGTAATAAAATCAGGTACAACTCCAAGAGAAGACATAGGAGAAGAACAAGGCTGCATCTATAAGGAACCTTGCCTATGAAGGGGCACACGGTGTCAAAGTTACTTGCCTTTTACCATAGCACTCTGAGAACATCACTACTGTCTGAACAGTTGGCTATGTTTCCCTGGAAGATGATTTTTCTCTTTCTGTTGGTGTTTCTTCTTCGCTAGTGTGTTGGTTTAGTAATAAATCCAGGGATTGGTGGAAAATAAAGTGTTCCTAGCAGAGACAGTAGTGCAAAGATCTTGAGATAGTGTATAAGGCTAATTAAAGACTAATTTTCTATAAATCTGAAGCTGTTTTTATAACAGGGTATTTGTATGGATTAAAGAGATTCAGGTTCATAGAAAGTGGGACTTTTTTTCCTTTAGTATTTTCTGTCAGCTTTATGGAAGTATACTTTATATATAATAAATTTTACCGGTTTAGAGTTTATAATCCAGTGATTTTTAATAAATGTTTGTAGTCCTGTAACTATTTCTATCCCCACAAAAATTTCCTGATATCGTTTTGCAGTCAGTCTGCTTCCCACCCATCCCCAAGCAACTGTTGAACTATAATCTTGTCACTATTAACTTGATTTTTGTAGACTTTCATCTAAGTGTAATTATTCAGAAAGTAGTATTTTTGTCCAGCTTCTGTCATTTAGCATGCTAACTTTGAGATTTTTTTCATATTATATGTTTCGGTAATTGGTTTCCTTTTGACACTGAGTGTATTTATTCCTTTTTATAGGTATACAACATTTATTTATCAATTTACTAAGTGTTGGACATTGGGGTTGTTTCCAGTTTGGCACTGTTATAAACGAAGTTGCCATAAACATTAACTACAAATCTTCATGTGGATAGATGTCTTCACTTCTCTTAGTAAAATCCCTAGGAGTGGGATTGCTGGGTTATATAGTTGGTGTATATTTCACTTGTATTCTGTGACCTTGTTAATATCTCTTATTTGCTATACTGGGAGTCTTTAAAGTAGATTTCTTAGGATTTTCAACATAGATGATCTGTGAATAAAGACAGTTTTCTTTGTTTCCACTCTATATGCTTCTTATTTCTCTTGCCTGTTTCACCGCATAGGACCAACAATTCAGGGTTAGTGGTGAGAGCAGATAACCTTGTCTTGCCCTGATCTCATGGAGAAGCATTCATTCTTTCAGTATTAGGTACACTGACAGCTATAAGTTTTTTTAGTTGCTCCTTATCAAATTGAGGAATTTCCCTTTTGTTCTTAGTTTGCTGAGAGTTTTTGTAATGAATGGATGGTAAATTTCATTAAGTAGTTTTTATGTCTATATCTTTTTTAGTTTTTTGATATAGTGAATTGAATTATATCGGGGTGGGTGTGTGTGTGTGTGCGTGCACACGCGCCACACTGTATGGTTTGTGGGACTTAAGTTCCCAGACCAGGGATTGAACCCAGGACCTCAGCAGTGAGAGTTTGGAGTCCTAACCACTGGACCACCAAGGAATTCCCTACATTTACTTTTCAAATGTTTAACTTTGCATTTTCAGGATGAACCCCACTTGATCTTGGTATAACAGCCTTTTTATTTACTATTGCATTCAATTTGCTTAAATGTTAAGCCTTTTTATATCTAAGATTATTGATTTGTAGTTTTTGTCTGATTCAGTTTTTAAATTTTTTCTCTCATTTGGGTATCAGGGTAATGCTGGCCTCATAAAATAAGTTGAAAGAATTGCCTCCTCTTGTATTTTCTAGAAAAGTTTGTGTAGAATTGTGTAAATACTCTGTGCAAAATGTTTGGTAGAATTCACCACTGAGGCCATCTAGACCCGTAGTTTTCTTTGTGGGATTTTTTTTTTTTAAGCACAAGTTCCATTTCTTTATGAACAGAAGACTATTCAGGTTATATATTCCTTCTTGAGCAAGCTTTGAAAGTTTGTGTCTTTTAGGGAATTTTAAAGGAATTCTATGTTGTTGAATGTACTGGCATAAAGTTGGTTCTAATATTCCCAGAGGGTGAGATGGTTGGATGGCATCACTCAGTGGCATGAATTTGAGCAAACTCCAGGAGACAATGAAGACCAGGGAAGACTGGTGTGCTGCAGTTCATGGGGTTGCAACGAGTCAGACACGACTTAGCAACTGAACAACAATATTCCCTAATGTTCTTTGAATGGCTATAGGATCTGTAGATGTTTCCTCATTCATTTCCAATCATGGTAATTTATGTCATCTCAGGTTTTTTTTTTTTTTTTCTTTTCCTAACCAGTCTGCCTACTGCCTAGAGGTTGATCAGTTACATTAATCTTTTTTAAAAGTGTTTGGTTTCATTGATTTTTCTCTATTGTTTATGTGTGTGTGTGTGTGCTCAGTCATGTCTGACTGTGACCCCATGGACTGTAACCTGCCAGGCTCCTCTGTCCATGGAATTTTTCAGGCAAGAATACTGGAGCAGGTTGCCATTTCCTACTCTAGGGAATCTTCCCAACCCAGGGATGGAATCAGAATCTTTTGCATCCCCTGCACTGACAAGTGGATTCCTTACCATTAGCAACACCTGGGAAGCCCTCCTATAGTTTATACATTTTCTTTCATTGATTTCCACTCTTTATTATTTCCTTCTGCTTACTACGGGTTTAATTTGTTCTTCTATTTTTTTCTAATTTCTGAGGTACAAGTTTAGAGTATTGCTGTTAGACCTTTCTTCTTCCTTTTAAAAATAATTTATAATTTATTTATATTTATTTTATGTATATTTATTTTTGGCTGTGCTGGGTCTTCGTTACTGCGTGTGGGCTTTTCTCCAGTCGCAGCGGGCAGGGCTTACTCTTTCTTGTGGTGTGCAGGCTTTTCACTGTGATGGTTTCTCTTGTTGTGGAGCATAGACTCTAGTGCATGAGAGTGCTTCAGTAATTGCAGCATGTAAGGCTCAGGAGTTGTGGCGCACAGGCTTAGTTACTCCCCAGAATGTAGGATCTTCCCAGACCAGGGATTGAATCTGTGTCCCCTACATTGACATGCAGATTCTTAACCACAGGACCACCAGGGAAGTCCAGGACTTTTCTTCTTTTCCAAGGTAAGAATTTAATGCTATTACTTTCCTTTAAGCACTGCCTTAGCTACATCTACTGCATTATGGTAAATTATACTATTAAATTTCATTCAGGTCAAGATATTTTCTAATTTCCTTTGTGATTTCTCATAAGATCTGTGAGTTATGCTTAATTTCCAGAAATTTTGATGACTTGTCATCTCTGTTGTTGCTGATTTTTGGTTTAATTCTGTTTTGGTCAGAGGACATACTTTGGAAATTTGAATCCTGGAAAATCCCATGGATGGAGGAGCCTGGTAGGCTGCAGTCATGGGGTCGCCAGAGTCGGACACAACTGAGCGACTTCACTTTCACTTTTCACTTTCATGCATTGGAGAAGGAAATGGCAACCCACTCCAGTGTTCTTGCCTGGAGAGTCCCAGGGACGGGGAAGCCTGATGGGCTGCCATCTACAGGGTCGCAGAGTCGGACACGACTGAAGTGACTTAGCAGCAAACATATTAAGAATTACTTTTTTGGTCAGATTATGAGCCAATAATCATATGAAAAGATGACCAAGTCATTATCATACCTGGGCCCTCTTAAATTCACCCCCAATGTTTGACTCATAACTAAAATGTGTCATTTCATTTAATTAAATTTGAACTTGTTTAAATCCGTCATTATGGTGCTCTATGAGGCTTACAATCAGAAGCCAGTAATGGAGGTGAAAGTTCTATTGAATGCCTTGTCCAAGAGTTCAGTACTGTGTATTTTTAGAAGTGAAATGAACGTCTAGGTCATTCTCACTGTCAGGAACTCAGAAGGGGATAAAGAGTATCTTGGTGAGGCCTTGTATTGTGGCTCTAGTATGTACAATGACATGTCTGACTTCGATTTGTTTTGAGGCATCTGTGAAGCCAGAACATTCCCAGAGTTCTTTATCCCCAAAGAGGTGACCTTGAATAAAGAGTTGTTGTTGCTGCCATTGGTTGGACCAAGTGGCTAGACCACTGACTATGGCCTTAATGTCTGAAAAAATGTACAGAAGGGACCAACTGGTGGCTGAGACATCCTTTATTGCTAAGAGAACTGCCAACATTTGGCAAATTGTGTGGACCCTCAGGTCCTATCCTTTATCAGAGGTGTCTGGTGAGGAATGGAGGCAGAGAGAGAAAGCAGACTTCATCAGGGGTGATGGTGGCCCTGTCATCCTCCAAGCATACGAACTGTTCACTCAGCCGATCCTCAGGGGCTGCCCAAGTGACCAGGGGATGTGGGGGAGGGATGACCTCCTCCAGCACTGTGGTGGTCACCCTCCTTCAGGAGGGATTTGCTGCAGGACCAGGTTTGGCTCTGTCCTCTAGATACCATTTTCATTTTATCTAGGAGACATCAACAACCATGCCAAGTTTGTGGATGATTTACTATGTACCAATAGACAGCTAGACTAGACTTGAAGCAGTTGATCAAATGTATAGTTCAATATATGATCAACAATTGTAATAGTGTAACTCTAGAAGGCAATGGGACCCCACTCTAGTACTCTTGCCTGGAAAATCCCATGGGCAGAGGAGCCTGATAGGCCACAGTCCATGGGGTCACGAAGAGCTGGACACGACTGAGCGTCTTCACTTTCACTTTTCACTTTCATGCATTGGAGAAGGAAATGGAAACCCACTCCAGTGTTCTTGCCTGGAGAATCCCAAGGACAGGGGAGCCTGGTGGGCTTCCGTCTCTGGGGTTGCACAGAGTCGGACACGACTGAAGCGACTTAGCAGCAACTTAGCAGCAATAGATAGCTAGAAGAAATAAGGGCCAATGTTTATTGAGTACTAAGCACTACACCATTTTGACTCTTTTATGGCTGTGATTTTTTTTCTATTTTTAAATTCACTTTGTTTCTGTGATCCAGGAAAAGGTCAGGCATTCTCTGCTTAGAGTGGTGAAGGGCAAGGTCTTTGTAGACAGACAGACAGACCAAAGCTTGACTCTTGGCTCTGCCTATACTCACTGTCTTAACTTAGGCACCTTAATCTTTCCTTAACTTGGAAACTCAGCTGATGAGTCTTTGAGGCAAGTACATGAGATAATATATGGAAGTAGTTTAACATAGGGGCTGTCATGTAGTGAGACTGCAGTTAAGTGTTAATGGTCATTTTACTACCCAATTTGCATCTCAGCTGTTCACTTGCTGTGGACCAACCTGAACCTCAGTTTCTTCCTTTGCTATGTGAGGATAATAATAAGCATTTCAGAGTTGTTTTGAGACATAATCCAGTGTCTCACACTACAACACATTTACTCCCAGTGTAACAGAGCAGTACAAACACCAAAGACCCGCCTCCAAATGCATTGTCATAGGACCGCCAACACTCTGGAACTCAAACATTTCTGTAATGTAGCAGCTCCTACAATGCAGCTCAGCACACATTCTTGTCTACACAGTTCCTCTGCATCCCAGACATCATGTTTGTGATCTCAGCCCTGCGTGCTAGGTTGGGGGTGGTATTTCTTTTGCATGACATAGTGGTTGAAAGCTTGCTGTCCTGGAGTCAAATCCTAGGTCTTCCTCTTATTAGCTGTGTGAACTGAGATAAGTCATTTAACTTCTCCAAAAGTCAAATACAAATTAAGGCTAGTTAATGTCTATCATTTCTCAGTGTAACTCCAACCTCTGAGGTTTAGAGGAAAACACAATATGGGATAAGCAAATTAGATTTTTAAAATAAACTTACTGTTTTAATCATAGTTTCTGTCACAAAAAGAAATCTCAATTCTTGGCTCCAAAAAAGGGAGAGGGATGGGTATAGCATGAAGAATTTAATTTAGACCTGAGATGACATTCTCGGCAGCATGGGTCACTCAAAGAAAAGTAATGACCAAGAGGAGAGAAAAGAGGCGGAAGCCACATTAGTAGGATCTCAAAACAAAAGGCAGCTTCACCTAGATGAAATGATTTGAGTATAGTCTTGGGCAGGCAGAAAAGATAGCTAGATCAGTGGTTTCCAAATGTTTCTGATCAGTCCTGTAGGTATATATTTTATATATATATATATATATATATATATATATAGTACCTAAAGTACAATTGTACGTAAAGTACAAGTCTCTGAAGTAAACAGGAGAAATTTGACTAGAATTATCTTTGGCTTGCCTGGAGTTATTGCTTCTCTTTGACAGTAAACCGAAACATGAAGTATGGTTATGCAGTATATTTATAGTGTGTGTGTGTGGATCCATATTATGTGTGTAACACAGAGAGAGAGGAAGAGAGAATATGTACTGGGTCTTTGTGAAGTCTAATGTTTAACTGATCTATTGTATTTCAGTTTTTAAAGTGCTGGTCACAGTCCACTAAATTTTTTGCACCACTCATCCATGAGCCATGACTCACAATTTGAAAACCCTAGACTAGATGATTTCTTTCTATCCATTTTAATATGAGCCCAACAGAGGCTTATTCTCACTCCATATTTGATGTTTCAACATAAATCTTATGGATTTACATAAAGTACAATTCTCTCAAGTAAACAGGAGAAATTTGACTAGAATTACTTTTGGATTGCCTGGGGTTATCGCTTCTCTTTGACAGTAAACCAAAAAAATGAAGCATGGTTATGAAGTCTGATGGCTTGGGTTGAATTCTGGCTCTGCCTCTAGCTGGCCGTCTCACCTGCCTCAGTTTCTTCATCTGTATAACAGAAATAATAATAAATAATAGTAAAAGTAGGAGTAGCAGCGGTAGTACCTGCCTCCTGAGTAACCAGGTAAGACAACACAGGCTTGGGACATAGTAAATGCCCCCAAATATTGGCAACTGTATTATTTATTATTTTTGAATATTCGGTGTTGTTGTCTCACAGCGGAGACCTGAAGACAGCTTAGCCATAAGCAGCACTAAACTAAGGAAAGGAACTGCAGGCAGTAAATTGGCATCTTTGGGAAGTTTCCCATTGGACCTGCCTTACCCTGGACAGACACTAGAGGGTGCTCCACGCTCAGAAAGCCACATATTTCCAGGCCCAGAGACCACTGCCAGTGATGGCTTGCGTGAAGCTAACTTTGCCTTTGAGTCTGGTGATTAACTGTGAAGGAGCTGCTGCATTGGTTCTAAAACAAAGAACTTTGGAGGAAATAGGAGGCACAGCAGTCAGTTGTATCAGGCAGAAATTTAGCTCCCTCAAAATCTAACCAATTGGCTTTTAGCTGGACTGTGACTTTCTGGAAGACTGGGGCAGCATCTTACTCAACCACAAGCCCCAGGGTCTAACACATATAGCGTCTGAAATATTGTGATCACTTTGTAAATATTGGGGCTTCTCTCGTGGCTCAGATGGTAGAGAATCCACCTGCAAAGCAGGAGCCCTGAGTTTGATCCCTGGGTCAGGAAAATCCCCTGGAGAAGGGAGTGGCTACCCACTCCAGGATTCTGCTTGGAGAATTCCTTCGACAGAGGAGCTGGTGGGCTACAGTACATGGGGTTGCAACGAGTCATACACAACTGACTAACACTTTCACACTTTGTAAATATCTGTGAAAAGGCACCATCTGAGACCTGAAAGTGAAAGTGAAAGTGAAGTCGCTCAGAGTAATTATAATTACAAATTGGCAAGTGCTGGTATGTATGACCACTGAGCATTATGAAAGCCTCCAGAAGGCTGATTGGGGCAGATTAGCTGGGATAGCTTCCTTAAATTCGGGAGTCCTGGTCCTCTCTAGAGTACAAAGAAATTCTCTTCCACATTTGGCTTTTGATATTCAAAAACAGCTTTGTGCTCCATTTCCTTCACATCCTTCATGTGGAGTGATTTCCAGGTTTCTTAACCAGTTGATCACTCCCTTCAGAATTGTAAGAAGCAAATAATAGTTTAGGCTCTACTGGGTTCAATAACCTCCTGCTATTCTATACATCATTTAATTATATCTGTATCTCATTTAATTTTCACAACAATCCTATGAGACTAAGGTTATTATCCACACTCTACAGATTAGGATATGGCAGGATTTCATAACTAGCCCAGGTTCACACTATTAGGGAGTGGCAGGGCCAGTGTTTGAACACTGATAATCTAGCTTCAAAAGATGCTTCCTCAGGGAATTCCCTGGTGGTCTGCTGGTTAAGACTTGGCACTTTCACTGCTGTGGGCCTGGCTTTGATCCCTGGTCAAGGAACTAAGATCCCACAAGCAGCCTGGTGTGGCCAAAAAAAAAAAAAAAAAAATGTTCTTTACACTGTGAATCAACTATATTACAATTTAAAAATTTTAAAGATGCTTGTTAAAAATTTCACATAAAAGAATAACAATAATACCTAACAGTATAGAGGGTGCCACATACTCTTCCAAGTGGTTTACATTCGCCAACTCATTTAAGTAGTTTATTCATCACATATATTCAGCTGTCACCATTTTGTTAGTACAAAAATCTTAATACAGAAAAGTAAAGAGAATAATATGATAAACAGCATGCACTTATCACTTGGAATGAAAAAATAGTTAGTGCTAATAGTGTCTAGCCAAAGCAGTCTTGAAAAATAATGAAGTTGGATGGCTTACACTTCCCAATTTCAAAAGCTACAGTAATCAAGGCAATGTGGGCCTGGCAAAAGGATAGATGTATAGATCAATGGACTAGAATTGAGAGTCCGGAAATAAACCCATATACCTAAGGTCAAGGTGTCCAGACTATTCAATGAAGAAAGATCCTTTTTTTCAACAATGGTGCTAGAACAAGTGGATATCCATTTGTTCAAAGTGCGAAGGAATGAATTTGGATCCCTAAATTCCCCATTCTTTCTATAAAAATTAGCTCAAAATAGGTCCAAAACCTAAACATAAGCGCTAAAGTATAAAATGCTTAGGAGATACAGCTATAAATCTTTTTGATTAGGCAGTGGTTTCTAGATATTACATCAAAAGCACAAGAAGAAAAAAATAAACTGGGCTTAATCAAAATTTAAAACTTGTGTGGATTGAGGCACTATCAAGAAAGTTAAAAGACAAGCCACAGCATGGGAAAAAATACTTGCTAATCATAGCTCTGATAAGGGTCTCGTATCCAGAATATATGAAGAGCTCTTACAATGTAACAATGAAAAGACAAATAACCCATTTAAGATTGGGCAAATGATTAGAAGAGGTATTTCTCCATAGAAGATATACGAATGGCCAATAAGCATATGAAAAGACAATATCATTAATCGTCAGGGAAAGGCAGATCACTACAACAGTGTGATACTGCTTCAAACCCAGGAGCATGGCTCTAATCAAAAAGACAGTAAACGGTTAGCAAGGATGCAGGAAATTGGAACCCTCATGTATTGCTAGTGGGAACACAAAATGGTAGAACTACTGTGGAAAACAGTTTAACATGGTCTCAAATGGGTGCTATAAGACCCAGGGACTCCACTCCTAGGCGTATGCCTCAGAGACTGAAAACATAAGATTTATATAAAAATTTGTATATAGATGTTCATAGCAGCATGATTCATAATAGCCAGAAAGTGGGAACAACTCACATGTCAATCAACTGATGACTAGATAAACACAACATGGAATATCATGCAAAGGGATATATACTTCTCCCATGAAAAGGAATAAAGTGCAGGTGCATATACCACATGGATGAACCTTGAAAGAAGTAAAAGAATGCTGTCCCAGAAGCCAGATGCCATGTATTGTGTGATTTTGTTATATTAAATGACCAGATAGGCAAATCCATTGAGATTTGTGATTTCCAGGGGTGAAAGAGAGGCAGCACTGGGGAGTGACTGCTAATGGGCACAGGATTTCTTCAGGGGGATGATGAAAATGTTTTTAAATTAGATAGTGGTGATGGTTGAACAACCTTGTGAATATACTGAAAACCACTGAATTTTACACTTTAAAAGTGGTGGATTTATGGTATGTAAATTATATCTGAATAAGAAAAAAAGAGAAAAATTTATATTCTCATCTCTAGCTCAGTTGTACTCAAACATTCTGGTCACAAACCCGCTCTATATTCTTAACAACTATTGCGGGCCCCCAAGAGCTTTTGTTTATGGGTTTTGTTTTCAGTTTTATGTGTTTATGTTAAACCCATTGACGTTCACCATTAAAACTGAGAAAATTTTAAATATCTGTGAATTCATCTAAAGTAGCATTAATAAACCGTATACATGTTACCACGAGTAATGGTTTTTGAAAAATATATTTTCTGAACCAAAAAAATTAGCAAGAAGAGTGGCATTGTTTTTGCATTTTGGCAAATCTCTTTAATATCTAGCTTAATATAAACCAGGCAGATTCTCATATCTGTTTCTGCATTCAATCTGTTTTAATATGTTGTTTGATGGGAAAAAGCCCTCCAGTTTCACAGATATGTAGTTAGGAGGAGGAGTATTTTATAGCCTTTTAAATAATTGTAGCTATTTTTCTTAGATATCATACCCAAACTGGTCAAGCATTAGTTTCTTGGAGGTCAGTTGCAATGTGGAGTCTGAAATCATATCAACAAACTTTTCATTCTGTTACATTAAAATGCTGACACATTTCATGATTCAATACCGAAATTTCACATTCATTGATATCAACACCAAGCTCATTAGAAAAGTCTAGGTTTGAGGAAGCTATAAGCTCTGGGTGGTAGATCTAAGTTTTCCAAAATATCAATATTTGTTTTAAAATTTGAATCTCATAATTAGCAATGAAAGCTGCCAGTTGTTTTCCTTAAAAGGGAAAGCTCACTTTCTTAAAAAAAAAAAAAAAAAAAATCGGGGCTTTCCTGGTGGCTCAGTGGTAAAGAATCTGCCTCCCAATGCAGGAGACACAGGTTTGATCCCTGATCTGGGAAGATCCCACATGCCGAAACTAAGCCTGTGCACCAAAACTATTGAGCCTGTGCTCTAGAGCCCAGGAGCCACAACTTCTGAAAGCCCACGTGCCCTAGAGCCCGTGTGCTCTGCAGCAAGAGAAGCCACTGCAGAGCAGCCCTCCCACTGCAACTAGAGTGTAGCCCCCACTTCCCACAACTAGGGAAAAGTCCGTGCAACAGTGAGGACCCAGCAGGGCCTAAAGTAAAATACAGGTAAATAAAACTATTTTAAATATCTATCAATACCCAGGTCTGAATTAGCATAGATTTCTCTTTCTGTCAGTCACTCTTTCAAGGAAAAATGGTGTTCCTTTTTTTAAAAGCAGCTAGGTTAGCTCACAGACTAGAACACGTGCTTTTCCTCAAGACAACCGCTGTCCTTCTATGTACAACTACTTATTTCTGTATTCAGGGGATTGAGTTTTAGTAAACCTACTCATTTTTATTGCTTCATCAAGCACATCCTTAAATGAAACTGGCTTTTTTTTTTTGTCTTGTTCTTACTGTCAGTTTGTGGTGGTGAAGAATGCATGACTTCCTGTATAATTTGGTGCCATGGCAGCTTTACCATCATTGTAAGTGATGTCGATGTCAGTGTGGGGAGAAGACAAATTATGACTCACTGTTTGACTTCGTGAGCCCCCTGGAAGTGTCTAGAGTCCCCCAGGAGTCTTCGGACTAGACTTTGCGAACCACTGCTCTTGTTCATTCTTTCATTCAAACATTTTAATGGAATACTTGGTATGTGCTAGGCCCTAGGGCCACAGAGGGACACAAGCCAAGGCCTTGCATTCTCATGGGGAGACCCATAAATAAACAAAGTTT
The DNA here is from genome assembly GCF_002263795.3 of Bos taurus. Classification (NCBI taxonomy): domain Eukaryota; kingdom Metazoa; phylum Chordata; class Mammalia; order Artiodactyla; family Bovidae; genus Bos; species Bos taurus. Next base: position 37,827,823 of record NC_037346.1, on the reverse strand, counting down.
CAGGTGATGGTAACACAAACATGAAAGAGTATCATTGAGGAAGGGGACAATACTAGACGTCTCTGGGTGACATTTGAGTGGTGACCTAATTGGTTACGAGCGTCTGGGTGTCCTTGTCAGAATGCAGTGCTCAAGGGGCAGAAGACGTAGCGCTTGCATTGCTCTAATCCTATAGAAAAGCCATCGCCCCTCTGTGTCTGCACATCACACTTTACTAAGAAAGCATCCCATCCAAGACACTGGGTTGGAAAGGATCTGTGTTCTGATCCCATCTTTTTCTTTTGCTAGGGATCAAACCCATCCTCCTGCAGTGGAAGCTGGAAGCACAGAGTCAACCCATGGACCGCCAGGGAAGTCTGCTGTTCCCATCTTCATCAAACTCTTCTCTTCACCTCTTTGAGCTTCAAATTCCAAGTCCTTACTTGAAAATAGCATGGTAGTAACTCCCCAGCCCACCTTATTACCATATGGTGGTAGTAGTTGTTTAGTTGCTAAATTGTGTCCGACTCTTTGTGACCCCATGGACTGCAGCCTACCAGGCTCCTCTGTCCATGGGATTTTCCAGGCGAGAGTACTGGATTGGGGTGCCAGTGCCATTTCCTCTCCAGGGGATCTTCCCAACACAGGGATCAAACCCAAGTCTCTTGGATTTCCTGCTTGGCAGGAAATCTTCCCGGGCTTTCCTGGGAAGCCACACCTTGTAGTAAGAGTGGAATTCAAATGACCTAAGAATGTGCTGGACAGTCCTTTATCCAGTGTATTGAATAAATGTGTTACCTACTCAGTCAGACTCAGTTACCTTCACCGGCAAGGAGCGGGGCTGCAGGCTCTAACCCTGAGCACAGATCAGCTCGGTCAGCTCCTCCCCCAGTGGCCTCTCCTTTTTCACAGGAATCTTAGTTGAGTCATATCTCTTCTATTCCAAATGGGGATTAAAAAACAAATACTTACTTTTATTTATTTATTTGTTTGGTTGCCCTGGGTCTTAGTTGTGGTTTGAGAACGTAGCTGTGGCATGTGGAATCTAGTTCCCTGACCAGGGATTGAACCAGAACGCCCTGCATTGGGAGCGAGGAATCTTAACCACTGGACCACCAGGGAAGTCCCCAAATGGGGATTCTTTCTTCGGAGAGAATCTGATAAAAGACTTGACTTCAATCCTAATTTTTGAAAACATCTCATTCCTTTCTACAGGCTCTCCCATTCTTCTTCCTTTCCTAGCTTGTTGAAATCTTATAAAATTTTGCCTCCTAAGTCAGTAGATTTGTATTGCTAACAAGCCTGTCTTCTATGTTTTTATTCAAGTTATGGAATAAAATGCCAAGCCTTGCATAGGACACTTAAGACCCTCCCCAGCAACACACATACACACAAACACACACACACACACACACACACACACCCCCTCATCCTCCAGATTGCTACTGAGCTGGTGTTGTGTTGTTTTACCAACTTCATATTATTACGTGGCCATAATGTCATATCTCTGGGCTTCCCCAGTGAAGCAGTGGTAAAGAGCTCCTGCAGGAGCCATAGGAGATGCGAGTTCGATCCCTGTATCAGGAAGGTCCCCTGGAGGGCAGGGAAACCCACTCCAGTATTCTTGTCTGGAGAATCCCATGGACAGAGGACCCTGGTGGGCTACAGTCCATAGGATCACAAAGAGTTGGACACTGAGAGAGTCATTTCCTAGGCAGGTTGATAGGGAGTCTAGGGGTCCCCGAGGAGAGAGGGGTCTGGAATTCTTAAGGAGGAAAAAAGGACAAACTTTTTTTCTTTCTCCACATTCCTTAGGATTATATACCAATAATGTATCCTGCCTAAGGACAGTCTTTGGATTCAACCTTCTGTTATTTTAAAATGTTAATTATGGGAGTATACCTGGTCTTTACAAGGATGTATCTTGCCTGAGGACAGTGTTATCTTAAAATGTAAATTATGGGAGTAGGTCGGAGGAGGTCTTTACAACCTCCAGACATTCTTTGGATTATATAACCTCATTATTAACACTAGCAAGGGGGTACTCTTTCTGCCCCCTTCTGATGCCTATGTCAGAAGCTTTCTCTATCTCCTTTATACTTTAATAAAACTTTACTACACAAAAGCTCTGAGCGATCAAGCCTCGTCTCTGGCCCCGGATTGAATTCTTCTCCTCCGGGGGCCAAGAATCCCGGTGTATTCGCGTGATTCAACAACAACCTTTCAACACGACTGAAGTGACCTAGCACGCATGCACATGTCTTATCTCCAGCTGGTTCCCTGGCTGTGTATGATATTTGGCTGCCTTGCAAACAAGGTCTCCTGCAGATTGCTCTCCCAAGGGCTTCTCTTAGATTAAGAAATGCATGTGACTCTATTAAGATACGCTGTTTACCTGGGTTCTTAGAGTGTTTAACTCACTTCATTTTGCACAGAGCGAATGGAGATGCGGAGCCACATAGGGACTAAAAGCTGAGAATACTAAAACTTTTTACTCATTGTGTAGCCGTTCGGGCCAAGGAAAGCGGAGAGCCAGGAGGCAGAGGGTGGGATGGAGTGGGGAGGAGCCGGAGAGCCCACCTGGCGACCTGCAGGCCTGAGGAGCGGTCAGTACGCTCGCTCCGCAGGGTTAATCTCTTCCGGCCCGCACTGGGGGCCGCGCGGGTGATGCCTGGAGGGGGACAAGAAGCGGCTGCCACCAGTGTCCCTCAGACGAAGAGCAAGTAGGGTTTGGCCCAGAGGCTCGGGTTCATCCCAGGGGCGCCCTAGGCTCAGACGCCCGGCGTCTTAAGCGGGGCGCGCCGGGCTACTCCAAGACCCCAAACCGAATGGGGCGCTACGCGGCAAAGTGAGGCTCCGAGGAGGCCCGCGGTGGCGGTTCTTTCCCAAGGCAGGGAAAATCCTTAGCTCTGACCCCTTTTGGTCAAAAGCTGAGTGAGCGACGGGGCCGATGCGACGTTACCTAGGGGACCCAGGCCGGCACAAAGGTCCCGAGGTGCCGCCGCTTCTTCAGGCTGCTGCGTTGTTCCGAGAAAGACGGCGTGGTCCCCGGGGCTTCTGCCTGTGCAGTGGGCGCCCTTCAGTTCAGTTCAGTCAGTCGCTCAGTCGTGTCCGACTTTTTGCGTCCCCATTGACTGCAGTACGCCAGGCCTCCCTGTCCAGCGCCCTTCGGGTGGGTCCAACCGCAGGCTCCGGGAGCTGAGCCGCTGGCCTCCGTCCCTTGGGCGGCCGGCAGGGGGCGGTGTTTGGCCACAGGTGAGCAGACCCAGCCGGACACTGAATGTAGTTCCTCTGGTTGGGTCTTGCCGCTACCGGTCTGTCTGGACTTGTTCACCGACCATTACCTGGGTTCTTGCCTACACATACCCCACATCTCTCCTGGTTCTCTCAGGCTGCCCCCCGCCCCCCAGTAAAGATGCCTGCACCCCTCCAGAAACGTATTAATACAACACTCGTTCCATGGATAATTCTTCTTGGTCTAATGTCAGACAGTGGTCTAAATTAGAAAGAGGAGGTGGCCTGGTTCAAGTTCCTGATCTGCCAATTGTCATCTGTGTGACCATGGACAAATTACTTTATGGGTCAAGTTTCTCATCCTCAAAACAGACTAATAACAAAAGAGATGGGAATCCCGGACCACCTGACCTGCCTCCTGAGAAACCTGTATGCAGGTCAGGAAACAACAGTTAGAACTGGACATGGAAAAACAGACTGGTTCCAAATAGTAAAAGGAGTACGTCAAGGCTGTATATTGTCACCCTGCTTATTTAACTTATATGCAGAGTACATCATGAGAAACACTGGGCTGGAAGAAGCACAAGCTGGAATCAAGATTGCTGGGAGAAATATCAATAACCTCAGATATGCAGATGACACCACCATTATGGCAGAAAGTGAAGAGGAACTAAAGAGCCTCCTGATGAAAGTGAAAGAGGAGAGTGAAAAAGTTGGCTTAAAGCTCAACATTCAGAAAACTAAGATCATGGCATCTGGTCTCATCACTTTGTGGGAAACAGATGGGGAAACAGTGGAAACAGTGTCAGACTTTATCTTTTGGGGCTCCAAAATCACGCAGATGGTGATTGCAGCCATGAAATTAAAAGACGCTTACTCCTTGGAAGGAAAGTTATGACCAACCTAGATAGCATATTAAAAAGCAGAGATATTACTTTGCCAACAAAGGTCCATCGAGTCAAGGCTATGGTTTTTCCAGTGGTCATGTATGGATGTGAGAGTTGGACTGTGAAGAAAGCTGAGTGCCGAAGAATTGATGCTTTTGAACTGTGGTGTTGGAGAAGACTCTTGAGAGTCCCTTGGACTGCAAGGAGATCCAACCAGTCCATTCTAAAGGAGATCAGTCCTGGGTGTGCATTGGAGGGACTGATGCTGAAGCTGAAACTCCAATACTTTGGCCACCTCATGTGAAGAGTTGACTCATTGGGAAAGACCCTGATGCTGGGAGGGATTGGGGGCAGGAGGAGAAGGGGATGACAGAGGATGAGATGGCTGGATGGCATCACCGACTCGATGGACATGAGTTTGGGTAAACTCTGGGAGTTGGTGATGGACAGGGAGGCCTGGCGTGCTGCGATTCATGGGGTCACAAAGAGTCGGACACGACTGAGCGACTGAACTGAACTGAATTGAACTGAATATCTGTCGTGCAATCTGCCAATGTTGTTGTTCAGTCACTAAGTTGTGTCCGACTCTTTGCGACCCCATGGACTGCAGGATACCAGGTTTCCCTGCCCTTCACCATCTCCCAGAGCTTGCTCAAGCTCATGTCCATTGAGTTGGTGATGCCATCCAACCATCTTGTCCTTTGTCGTCCCCTTCTTCTCCTGCCTTCAGTCTTTTCCAACATCAGGGTCTTTTCTAATGAGTCAGCTGTTTGCATCAGGTGGCCAAAGTATTGGAGCTTCTGCTTCAGCATCAGTCCTTCCAATGAATTCTAACCATTGATTTCCTTTAGGATTGACTAGTTTGATCTCCTTGCAGGCCAAGGGACTCTCAAGAGTATTCTCCAGCATCACAATTCAAAAGCATCAATTCTTCAGCGTTCAGCTTTCTTTATGATCCACTTCTCACATCTATACATGACTACTGGAAAAACCATAGCTTGGACTGTACAGACCTTTGTTGACAAAGTAATGTCTCTGCTTTCTAATATACTGTCTAGGTTTGTCATAGCTTTTCTTTCAAGGAGCAAACATCTTTAAATTTCATGGCTGCAGTTACCATCTGCAGTGATTTTGGAGCCCAAGAAAATATCGTCTGTCACTGCTTTCATTGTTTCCCCATCTATTTGCCATGAAGTGATGGGATCAGATGCCATGCTCTTAGTTTTTTGAATGTTGAATTTTAACCCAGCTTTCTCACTCTCCTCTTTCATTTTCATCAGGAGGCATTAGTGCCTCTTCACTTTCTGCCATAAGGGTGGTGACATCTGCATATCTGAGGTTATTGATATTTTTCCCTGCAATCTTGATTCCAGCTTGTGCTTTATCCAGCCTAGCATTTTGCATGATGTACTCTGCATATAAGTTAAATAAGCAGGGTTACAGTATACAGCCTTGATGTACTCCTTTTCCAATTTGGAACCAGTCCATTGTTTCATGTCTGGTTCTAACTGCTGCTTCTTGACCTGTATACAGGTTTCTCAGGAGACAAGTAAGGTGGTCTGGTATTTCCATCTCTCTACACAAGGCTTTGGCATAGTCAATAAAGCAGAAGTAGATGTTTTTCTGGAACTCTCTTGCTTTTTCTGTGATCCAATGGATGTTGGCAATTTGATCTCTGGTTCCTCTGCCTTTTCTAAATCCAGCTTGAACATCTGGAATTTCATGGTTCACGTGCTGTTGAAGCCTGACTTGGAGAATTTTGAGCATTACTTTGCTAGTGTGTGAAATGAGTGCAATCATGCAATAACTTGAACATTCTTTGGCATTGCCTTTCTTTGGGATTAGAATGAAAACTGATCTTTCCAGTTTTGTGGCCACTGCTGAGTTTTCCAAATTTCCTGGCATATTGAGTGCAGCATTTTCACAGCATCATCTTTTAGGATTTGAAATAGCTCAGCTGGAATCCCATCACCTCACTAGCTTTGTTTGTAGTGATGCTTCCTAAGGCCCACTTGACTTCACACTCCAGAACGTCTGGCTCTAGATGAGTGATCACACCATGTGGTTATCTGGGTCATTAAGATCTTTTTTGTATAGTTCTTCTATGTATTCTTGCCCCCTCTTCTTAATATCTTCTGCTTCTGTTAGGTCCATACCATTTCTGTCCTTTATTGTGCTCATCTTTGCATGAAATGTTTCCTCAGTAGCTCTAATTTTCTTGAAGAGATCTCTAATCTTTCCCATTCTATTGTTTTCCTCTATTTATTTGCATTATTCACTGAGGAAGGCTTTCTTATCTCTCCTTGCTATTCTTTGGAACTCTGTATTCAGATGGGTAATATCTTTCTTTTTCTCCTTTGCCTTTTGCCTCTCTTCTTTTCTCAGCTATCTATAAAGCCCCCTCAGACAACTATTTTGCCTTTTTGCATTTCTTTTTCTTGCTATATGGTATGTATATTATCAGCTCAGGGATTAAGATGAGAAACTGATTCTGCGAGGAAGCTACAGGAGTAGCAGAGTGACATTTGAACCCAAAGCTGGCCCTTTCTACCATGTTACCCTGCCTTGCAGGGCTGCATTGAGGATTCAAATGTGAAAATGTTATTATTATTTTCTTCAGACAGTTTGACCTGGGTCCTGGTGGGTTTTCTCTCTTACTAAGAAGGGAAGTAGGGAAAGTTATTTTTCAAGTGTTAGACATGTCCCAATTAGCCCACTAGAACACGAGTTCCAGAAGGATAGGGCCCTCATCTGTCTTGCTCACCGCTCTGAGTCTGTTCTCAACATACTTCCTGATGCACAATAAATGTGAAGGAATATAAAAAGTTGTATTCTTCCCACATTCATTCCAAGACGGATCCTGACATGGAGCCATTTTTCACACCAACCATTCAATTACCAGGTAAGTGACACTAATTACTAGCTCTAATGGCCACTATCTAATTTAATTAAAGAGAAATATCGGATCTCCTGAAACTCCTGTCATCCTCCCATTATCTAAGTCACGGGGATTCAATAAGTCTTCTTATTAGTGTGTTCACAAGAGAAATTAAGTGAATCAGCTTAATGATTCACCTCAGTGACTTACGACACTGAGAACAGGTGTGGAGAAATGACATGTGATGAACTGAAGTCTCTGAGAAAATGTGGTGGGCTTGAGGCTCCCAGTGTCCCAGGAATACTCTCCCAGGTGGCTCCAGGCTTTGGGCCACCCTCCACCCTCAGTCTGGTCTCCATCCTCAGTCTGCTTCAACAGTCTACTTGCCTGGCCCAAAGCATTTTTGAGGAGCTTCATGCTGTTGGTGCTGATCAGGCCCTTAGGCCTCAAGTACCAAATCCTAGGACAGATCTGTGAATACTGACCAACAAGAGGGCAACAGCAAGTGGGGAGAGCAGAGGCAGACTTCATTCCAAAATCAGGCATGGGGGACTTCACTGATCTTAGTCCAGTGGTTACAAATCTGCCTTCCAGTGTAAGGGATGCAGGTTCAATTCCTGGTTGGGGCACTAAGATCCCACATGCCACAGGGCAACTGAGCCCATGTGCTGCAACTACGGAGCCCAGGCGCCTCAAGTAGAGAGCCCATGTGCCAATCCTGCCTGCTGCAACCAAGAACCCCTCTCATTATGCAGCCAAAAATATATATTTTTGGCTGAATTTGGCTGAAAATACATTAAAATAAATATTTTAAAAATATAAACAAATAGTCACAGGCTCTGAGAAGGAAATTGGAAAGTAAAACAAGTTGTCTACACTGACTCTGTTAAATTTCATTAAAAAAAAAAAGAAAAACAGGGACTTCCCTCGTGGTCCAGTGATTGGGAATCAGCCTTCCAATATGGGGGACACAAGTTCAATCCCTGGTCAGGGAACTAAGATCCCACATGCTGCGAGGCAACTAACCCATGCATGCCAGCAACTAAGGCCTGATGCAGCCAAAAATTAATACAAAGAAATACATTTTAAACAACGTAGAATAATCAAAATCCATAGGACTTTCTGGCAGTGATATAGTAGAACAAAGACCTGGATTTGAGTCATGAATCAAATTAGCCTTTCATCTCCAGTTATCTCAACTTTAAATGAAGGCATGTGATATATAATCAGAAATATGTATTTGGTCTTCTGGCACAAAGCTCCTAGAGCTTTTGGAATGTCCTGTAACGAGAGCGAGAAAGAGACTATTTGTTATGTTAATGAGCTGACTTTTGGTCCTCACTCCAGGATGGGGCTGATTGCCAACAGAGCCAACCATTGGATTAGAGGTTTGGACTTTTCAGCCCCATCCCCCAACCTCTAGGAAGGGGAGAGGCGTTTGAGATTGAGTTCAATCAGCAGTGCTGAATCCCTCTTGCCCATGTAATGAAGGCCGCCATAAAACCCCCAAAAAGACTGGGTTCAGAGAGCTTCCAGGTTGGTGACAATGTGGAGATGTGAGAATGGCATGTTCAGAGCGCTGTGCCCTTTCCCCATGCTGTCCTCTGGCTGTTCCTGAGTTACATCCTTTTGTAATAAACCTGTGATCTAGTAGGTAAAGTGCTTCTTTGAGTTCTGTGAGCCACTCTCAAAAGTTAATCGAACACAAAGAGAGAGGCATGTAAACCACTGATTAATAAACTGTGGGTCAGAGACACAGGTGATAACCTGGGTTTTCAACTCTTATCTGAGTTGTGGAGGATCCCAGTGTGAACCCCGAACTGTGGAATCTCTTGCTGTCTCCAAGTTCAGTTCAGTTCAGTCACTCAGTTGTGTCCGACTCTTTGCAACCTCATGGACTGCAGCACACCAGGCTTTGCTGTCCATCACCAACTCCCAGAACTTGCTCAAACTCATGTCCATGGAATCAGTGATGCCATCCAACCATCTCATCCTCTGTTGTTCCCTTTTCCTCTTGCCGTCAATCTTTCCCAGCATCAGGGTCTTTTCCAATGAGTCAGTTCTTCACATCAGGTGGCCAAAGTATTGGAGTTTCAGCTTCAGCATCAGTCCTTCCAATGAATATTCAGGACTGATTTCCTTTAGGATGAACTGGTTGGATCTCTTTGCAGTCCAAGGGGCTCCAAGTACAGAGTGCCAGAATTCAGTTGAATGCTAGATCACCCAGCTAGTATACTGAGAATTGCTTGGTTGTATGGGGGAAATTCTACACACACAATCGGAATTGGGTTCAGAATACAAAACAGGGCAGTATTTTCTCCCTACTCCTCTGAACTTCCTTTTATTTCAGTCGTTAAGTCTTCTTCTTTTGCTCTCTCCTTAACCTTTGGTAGATTCCATCCCCAGCCTTCTTTCTTCCCCTACACCCTCTCTTTGCAAAGTGTTGCTGTTATTCAGTCTCCAAGTCATGCCTCACTCTTTGTGACCCTATGGATTTTAGTGAGACAGGCTTCCCTGTCCTTCACTATCTCCCGGAGTTTGCCCAGACTCATGTCCATTGAGTTGGTGTCCAACCATTTCACCCTCTGACACTCCCTTCTCCTCCTGCCTTCAATCTTTCCCAGCTCAGAGTCTTTTCCAATGAGTTGGCTCTTCACACCATGTGGCCAAAGTATTGGAGCTTCAGCTTCAGCATCAGTCTTTCTAATGAATATTCAGAGTTGATTTCCTTTAGAATTGACTAGTTTGATCTACTTGCAGTTCAAGGGACTCTCAAGAGTCTTCTCCAGCACCACAGTTCGAAAGCATCAATTCTTTGGTACTCAGCCTTCTTTATGGTCCAACTCTTACATCCATACATGGCTACTGGAAAAACCATGTGTGTGTGTCACTCAGTCGTGTCTGACTCTTTGTGACCCCATGGACTGTAGTCAGCCATGGGATCTCCCAGGCAAGAATACTGGAGTGGGTTACCATTTCCTTCTCCAGGAGATCTTCTCCACTCAGGGATTGAACCTGGGTCTTCTACATCGTAGACAGATTCTTTACCATCTGAACCACCAGGAAAGCCCAGATAAACCATAGCTTTGACTATACAGACCTTTGAAGGCAAAGTGATGTTTCTACCTTTTAATATGCTGTCTAGGTTTGTCACAGCTTTCCTTCCAAAGAGCGAGCATCTTTTAATTTCTTTGCTGCAGTCATCATCCTCAGTCATTTTGGAACCCAAGAAAATAAAATCTGTCACTGTTTCCACTTTTTCCCTTTCTGTTTGCCATGAAGTGATGGGACTGAAGCCATGATCTGTTTTTTGAATGTTGAGTTTTAACCCAGCTTTTTCACTCTCCTCTTTCACCCTCAAGAGGCTCTTTAGTTCCTCTTCATTTTCTGTCATTAAAGTGGTATCATCTACATATCTGAGGTTGTTGATTGTTCTCCCAGCAATCTTGATTCCGGCTTGTAATTCATCCAGCCTGGCATTTCACATGATGTACTCTGCATATAAGTTAAATAAGCAAGGTGACAATATACAGCCTTGATGTACTCCTTTCCCAATTTGGAACCAGTCTGTGATTCCATGTCCAGTTCTAACTGTTGCTTCTTGACCTGCATACAGGTTTCTTAGGAGGAAGTCTCATTCATTCTTGGATCTAATCAATACCTATATGAGGTGATTCCAAGATTTATTACCAGTCCTGTCTTCAATATTGAAAAAAAAAAACTTGAAAAAGAAGTTTGGGCCATGCCTCCATCTTTGACCAATCAACTGTACTTGGCTGGTGGTGTCTATGAACAGAACAACTATTAGCATCACAGAGGTGGAGTAGGCAAAGGAGGCTTACCAGGGGAAGTCTAGAGTAGAGTGCTGGACAGACAGCACTTACAGCTACCAGTTGAGGACCTTCTGATTCGAATACTCCTATTGGTATTTCCTCATCTTCCCCTAGAAACCTGAATATCCTCCTGTTCTTCTAACCTCAGTGAATGGAGCCACCCACCACTCACCAAGTCACCCCAGATACAGCTCTGAGGGTCATTCTAGAATTCTCCTTCTCTATCGCCAACCCCAATACCTCTAATCACTCACCAAGTCTGACTGTACCTTCTGAATATTTCACTTCTCCATCCTCCTACCACCTTCTGAGCTCAGGCCCTCCTCCTCCATCTGACCTACTGCAGTAATTTCTTAGTTGGTCGCTGCTCCTAGTCTTGCCCCCTACTCATTCAACTCTCCTTATTGATAGCCTTTGTTTTCCTGAATGAAATAGATTATTTTCTGATCACACTAAAAGTGTATGGGGACTTACCTGGTGGTTACTTACTTACTCCAGTGGTTAAGACTTTGCCTTCCAGTATAAGAGTTACGGGTTCGATTCCTGATTGGGGAGTTAAAATCTCACATGCCTCTCGGCCAAAAAACCAAAACATAAAAAAGAGGCAATATTGTAACAAATTCAATAAAAACTTTAGAAATGGTCCACATAAAAAAAAACTTAAAAAATAATTTTCATTTAAAGTACCAATCAATACAGGATAATGTAAACATTGCCTGAAATTTGACTGCCATAAGAACTATGCTATTATGTTGGTAATCATTATTTTTTGCATTTCTTTATTCACTTAAATATATATTCAATACTTTTGATCTATGAGATATATATGTATATCATTTGTCAGATATATATGTCACAGGCCACATCCTGCCTTGAACACTATGGTTTACAAATAGGGAATTGTTTATAGTCTCCCGGCACATACCATGTTGTTCCATCTCTCTGTCTTTGTGCCCTAAACCCTAAACCCTGTGCTAGTTTCCTAGGGCTAAAGTAACAAAGCACCACAAACTGGGTGGCTTGAAGGAATAGAAATTTATTCTCTTACAGTCCTGAAAGCTGGAAGTCTTAAATCAAGGTGTTGGCAGGGCCATCATTCTTCCAGAACTTCTAGGAGAGACTCTTTCCTTGCCTCTTCCCACTCCTGGGTGGCCCCAGGCTTTCCTCGGCGTGTACGGCATAATGCAGTCATTGTCTTTGCCTTCATATGTCTGTCTTCCCCTGTATCTGTGTGTCCGTGTCCTCTGTGTCTGTGTGTCCATTTCCTCACATGGTCCTAACCCTGTGTGTCTTGTCAATGTGTCTAAATGTGTCAAACTCATGTCCATCGAGTCGGTGATGCCATCCAGCCATCTCATCCTCTGTCGTCCCCTTCTCCTCCTGCCCCCAATCCCTCCCAGCATCAGAGTCTTTTCCAATGAGTCAACTCTTCGCATGAAGTGGCCAAAGTACTGAAGTTTCAGCTTTATCATCATTCCTTCCAAAGAAATCCCAGGGCTGATCTCCTTCAGAATGGACTCGTTGGATCTCCTTGCAGTCCAAGGGACTCTCAAGGGTCTTCTCTAACACCACAGTTCAAAAGCATCAATGACACAATTCGGCCTATAACATACCTTCTTCCATTTTTTTACCTGAATAACTTCTCTTCAACCTTCATACTTGAGCTGAGGCATTATCTTTCTGAGAAAGTGTTCCCTGAAGCCCCTAGATGAGCCTGTGTGTTTCCACAGTGGCTTTATCAGCATAGCACATTTTATGAGAATTATCTGTAAATGAATGATTTTCCTTACTTGAACCAGAACCCCCTTGAGAGTAGGGACTATAGCTTCCATCTTTACTTTATATGCCCAACATTTGTCTCTCACATTAATTAGTTCAAGACTAAGTGGACTGGAGGCTCAAAAAATCAGTTATTAAAAAAAAAAATCAGTTATTTAAAGAAGAATAGAAGTTTATTCCTCTGTTCACCAAATGTGAACATTTTTCTCATTTTGATGGCTCATCTGCATTCCAGCTTGCAGGACAGGAGGAAAGAAACTATGGAAAAACACAAGCCCAGTGTCTTAAAGTTCAGACCCCAAGTGGCTCACCTTACTGTACTCACATTCCGTTAGAACTTAATCACACATGGCCACACTTACTTAAAAAGGGGTCTGGAAATATGTCTTCAGTGGAGCAGCTATGAATTACTTTTCAACTCTGTTATAGTTCCACAACCCCTTATCTGCAAGTTCTGGAATCTCAGTGAGTTCTGAAAAATCAAAAGCTTTTACTGAAGTGTCATGCAAACTCATTTGGTGGCAAAATCTGACCTGAAATGACATGAGGCATCTATCGAGACAAGTTATAGGCTTTATTTAACTCATCTAGAATGAATATTAATGGGTTTTGTTGCAGAAGTGTCAATATATTTGATTAAGTTCTGTTTCCCCAGCCCCCAAATGAATTGGCCACAGGTATACATATTTGCCCCCCATCCTGAATCCCCCTCCTCCTCCCTCTCCATCCTATCCCTCTGAGTTGTCCCAGAGCATGGCTTTAGGCGCCCTGCTTCATGCATTGAATAGATGGCCATGCAGGATCTTTAGTTGAGGCACCTGGAATCTAGTTCCCTGACCAGGGATCAAACCTAGGCCCCTGTATCGGGAGCTCTGAGTCTTAGCCATTGGACCACCAGGGAAATCCCTGTTGGCTGGTTTTTATAGGTGTTCATTATCAAGTTGAGAATATTCCCTTCTACTCCTATTTTTCTGAGAAGTTTTTGCTTAATTATAAACTGGATGTTGAATTTTGTCAAATGTTTTTTTGGCATCAATCGATAAGATCATGTGGTTTTTATTCTTTATACTGTTAAGGAGGTGGATTACATTGTTTGACTTTTGAATATTGAATCAGCCTCCCATCCCTGAAATAAACTTCTCTTGTTCATGTTGTATATTTCTCTTTATATTTTGCTGAATACTATTTGCTAATATTTTGTTAAAGATTTATGCATTTATATTCCTTAGTGACTCTGATCTATAGCTCTGTGTGTGTGTTCAGGTACTGTCTTTATCTTAGTATTAGGGTAATATTAACTTCATAAAATGAATTGGTGAGTAGTCTTCTTCTTCTGTTTTCTGGAAGAGACTATGTAGAATATAATTATTCTTTAAATGTTTGGTAGAGGGACTTCCCTGGTGGTCCAGTGGTTATGACCCCATTCTTCCAATGCAGGGAGCTTGGGTTCAATCCCCAATAGGGGAATTAAGCTCCCACATGCCACGCAGTGTGGCCAAAATAAATAAATAAATAAATAAAAGTAACGAGGAAGGAGAACAAAAAGAGGAAAAGTTTGTCCTGCCAATAAAGTGGAAGTTTAAAAAAATTAAATAAATGTTTGGTAGAATTCTCCAGCAAAACTATCTAGGCCCGGAAATGGAGAAGGTAGAGGGTTTTGATTATAAATTCAGTTCTCTTAATAGTTATAGAATTATTAAAACAAACAACCTCTTTCATACCAGATGAATTGCAGTAGTTAGTGTTTTTTGAGGAATTGGTCCATTTCACTTAAATTGTCAACTTTATGTGTGTAGAGTTCATACTGTATTTGTTTCCTATGCCTGCTGTAACAAATTAATATAACATAGTGGCTTAAAACAATAGAAATTTATTATCTCACATTTCTGAAGTCCAGAAATTCAAAACAGTATTAATGAAGTGAAATCAAGGTGTAGGAAAGACTATGCTTCCTCCAGGGAAGCACCCATTCCTTGCCTTTTCCACCTTCCAGTGGCAGCCAGTATCCTTGTCTGTGGTCACCTTGCTTCAGCTTCTCCTTCCAGTGTCACATTACCTTCTCTTCATTATACGTCAACTCTCCCTCTGCCCCTCTCCTATAAGGACACCTGTGATTGCACTCAGGGCCTACCATGGTAATCCTCTCACCTCAAAATCCTTACTTACTCACACTCACATATTTTCTAAATGAGGCAATATTTTCAGGTTCCTAATATCTCCATAGGCCGTCACTCAGCCTACCACAAACTATCCCTTGATTATTCTTTTCAGGTCTACCCGGGTCTGGAGTGATATCTCCTGTTTCATTCTTAATATATGTTTCTTCCCTCTTTTAAATTTGTTGATTGTACTAGAGGTTTATTGACCTTTTTTAATAATCAGCTCCTTGTCACATTGGTTTTCTTTTTCTTTTCCATTTTCTGTTACTGTCTTCTTTTTTGCTTTCGATTTTATGAATTTATGCTCTTTATTATTTCCACTTGCTCTGGATTAATTTTACTCTTCCTTTTTCCCCCTAGGTTCTTGAGTTGAGAGCTTTGATTATTGATTTGAGACTTTTCCTCTAATTTTACACTAAAAATATATTCATTTAGTGTCACAAACTTCTCAGTGGTGCTTTAGCCACATATTTTGCTACTGTATTTTCATTTTCACTGGGTTCGATTTACTTTTAAATTTCACTTGAGAATTCCCTCTTTGACTCATATATTATTTAGAAGTATGTTGTTCAGTTTCCAAGTATTTGGAGATTTTGCTGTTACCTTTTTGTTATTGATTTCTATTTTGGTTCCATTATGGTCAGAGAACACGTTCAGTATGATTTCAGTTGTTTTAAATTTATTGAAATTTGTTTTATGGGCAATAATGTGATTTATCTTGGTATATATTCCACAGACACTCAAAAACAATGAGGATCTGCTGTTACTGCATGGAAGTTTCTGTTAATAGGGCTTCCCAAGTGGCACTAGCAGTAAAGAAACTGCCTGCCAGTGCAGGAGACATAAGAGATGTGGGTTCTATCCCTGAGTTGGGAAAATCCCCTGAAGATGGGCATGGCAACCCACTCTAGTATTCCAGTATTCTTGCCTTGCCTGGCAGGCTACAGTCCATTGGGTTGCAAAGAGTCAGCAACTTAGCAAGCACGCTTCTGTTGATATCTATTAGGTCCTATTGGTTGATGGTGGTATTGACTTCTTCCTTACTTTTGTTGATTTTCTGTCTAGTTGAAGCCTGTGGATAGGACTTTAAATGAGAGAAATATTTAAAATAGGGGGATAGCAATCAGCCACAGGAAAAGGAAGTGACTCACCCAGATAGTGGGCCAAGGAAGAGAACATCCTCACCCAGCTGTTTTTACTTAGCAAAGATACCCTGGAAAAAAAGAATGCAGTTTTTCTCCCCCTTTTACAAGATGCTATTGAATTCCTTTCTTTTATAGATGTCCTGCCAGTGGCATGGAAGCAGTTCAAAGTGGGGAAGAGAGCATCATCCTATTGGAATTGGACACCTACACCCTCATCTCTGGCTGGATTTGTGGGTTCACAGCTAAACTCAAGGTCAGAGTTCCTCCACCACTGGCTTTAACTCCCGCTCTAACCTCCTCCACCCCTTTCCAGAACCCTCCCCGCTTAGGGAGGGGGAATCTGAATCAAGCTGTACCAGCCACTCCTCCACAAGTTGTTAAGGAGCGGAACTGAAGCTGGATGCTGGACAGTCTCACAGCCGCAACCAAGAGCAGGACAGACGGGTTCCCCTCAGACTATATCATCCCCAGAGGCTGCACAATGCAGGCCGTCAAGGGTGCCTACCCTTGGGAATTCAGCACCTGGAGGTAAATGGGTATTTGCCCTGGAAAGATCCCAGGAAGCCTGGAAAACCACTTCCTTCCATCCTTCATGCTGTGGAGGTGGTGTACACACTGAGACAGGAGGCCAGGGCCAAACCTCTGATGAAATTCTCTGCTCCAGGAACGTGGAGCCTCCTGATCTCACACTGGAGCAGGCCCCTGATGGCACGGCTTGGTCTCGCCTGGTGCACAAGCCCTTTGCTGGCCTGGTTTGGGAGTTCCCCTCCAAGCCTCTCCCAGGCACATACCCTCTCTGCCTCTCTCTTTCTCTTTCTGGCTTTCACTCTCTCTCCTTTTTTTTATCTTTTAAAATCTGCTTTCTTTCTCCTTTCTGGTATCCTCCATCCTTTTCCTGTCTCTTCTCTTTCTTTAGCTCTCGCTCATCTTTTGCTCTGTTCTCTCTCCCCACCCCCTCATTCCCTCATTTTCCTATGATCTCCAAAACACATAGCTTCTTCTCAGAGCTGATTCTCTTGGACAAATGAGGCATTGGTCCAGTGGAGTAATTGTTCAGGTGACCTTAAATTTGCATTGCTAGTGGTCAGTTAAATTCTTCCTGCAAAAGACTTCTATATATTCCTTCTAGATTTTCATTTAAAATTTTTGTACATAATGCAAACATGCCTTAAGTAAAACAGAGTTGCTATTTGCTAGTTGAAAAGAAAATCGCTTTTCCTATCCCTTTTTTCCTTCTTCCCACCCTCCCACCCCTGGCCTTCCATATATCAAGTAGAGTTTTATAACCTTCTGCAGGGCAGCCCTGCCACTGGCCCTAGAGGTGATGGGCTGATGACAGCTTGTGGATGTTGTCACCTCGTCAGTGCAGGGACTGAATCAGGAATAGTCCCCAGTGGCTAAATCACTTCAGCAGACTTTCTGATTTTTAAAGAGAAATACATTCACATGGTTTTTAAAAAAACTGTAAGAATGTATAAAGTGAAAAATCTCCCTCCCACAGTGTCTCCATCTCCCCATTCTCACCGTAGCCCTGTCGCCTTAGAGGAAACTGCTGCGACTATCTCTTATGTGTCTTTCCTGATTGTGTTTACGAAAATGAAAATTACCATGGTAATATGCTGCTGCCACTGCTGCTAAGTCACTTCAGTCGTGTCCAACTCTGTGCGACCCCATAAATGGTAGCCCACCAGGCTCCCCCATCCCTGGGATTCTCCAGGCAAGAACACTGGAGTGGGTTGCCATTTCCTTCTCCAATGCATGAAAGTGAAAAGTGAAAGTGAAGTCGCTCAGTTGTGTCTGATTCCTAGCGACCCCATGGACTGCAGCCTACCAGGCTCCTCCGTCCATGGGTTTTCCAGGCAAGAGTACTGGAGTGGGGTTCCATTGCCTTCTCCACCATGGTAATATAGTACTTACTTATTTACTTACTCATTTAGCCCCTTTTTTGACAATAATATAAAAATCATGATTTTACTAATAAGGGTTTATTGAGTAATTATCAGGGGCCAGACAACATGCTGGGCTCTTTGGGGACATAAAACAGGTGAGCAAGACCCACCCCTATATTCAAGGATCTTGCCACTTTAGTGATGCAGCTTGGCAGACTCATCCACAAATAACCACACTGTGCTTTAGATTAGGTTGCTGAAGTGTATTTTAAACAGACACACTCTATCTTAAAGCTGAATGTTTAAAATCAGCAAAGTCAGGGGCAATGAGAGCACAAAGGAGTGAGGAGACTAAACATAACCTGACCACTCAGGGGAGAGGGAGAATCTGAGCTGAACTTTGAAAAGTGGACAGAGTTGAGGGTGGGGTTGCATGCGGTCAAAGATCGGACACCGAAAAGGAAGTAAAAAGTAGCAGCTTAGGGGGCTGGGAGAGGTAGTGTATTCATGGGAAGCATACAGAATGTGGGTTCAACAACTTGGGTTCAAGTCCTGACTCTGCCACTGTGAGCTAATAGGTTCTTCATCTGTAAAGTGGGAATAAAAAGTATTATCTCCCAGCAAGATTAGAAGGATTAAATGAGGCAACATTAGTGAGAATGCTGTAAAAAATTAAGGACTATACAGTGTGAATTGTTATGGCTGCAAAGGTAAACAGGAATTTGATCTTAAATGGGCTGGGAGGAGACAGGGCATAAGGCAGAATTTGGCTTTATTCCAAAGACCTTAAAAAGGGGAACACTGAAGAGTCTGGGATGAAGATGTGACTTCCAGGATCGAGGAGCAAAAGAGCAACAGAGGCAGGACAGGTGTTCCATTAAGTGCTGCAAGGTGGGGTCAAAACCTTCTGTTACCAATGAAAGGCAGCCACATATCAAATGAAGTTTTACTTACTTATAAAGATAGTTTGAGCAAACTCTGGGAGATGATGAAGGACAGGGAAGCCTGGCATGCTGCAGTCCATGGAGTCGCAAACAGTCGGACACAACTGAATGGCTGAACAACAGTTTTACTTTTGAATGCCGAGTCTGTTGTATGATGTGTAACTGTGATAGTGTCCTTGAATATATTGATTTATTCATTCTTTGTGTATTTATTCATTCAACCAACATTTATCCAGCACCTACCAAGAGTCGGGACTTGTGACTCTGAAGTCAAGTTATCAAGCTAAGCTGTGAGAAGCGAGTGAAGAGGGTCTGAGTTCCACAACCTCTTAGTTCTGTCCCACTGTCTCTCTGGAACATCGTGGAATGGAAGGCAAACCCAGAACCTGAAAGAAGCCATCCTCTTCTTGAATCTCAAGGTCAACAATGCTCACATCTTTCTCTAAGTTCTAGCTCCCCGCAGCCAGAAAGGATCAACCAAAGCAGGACTGAGGACCGCAGAAGTGCCAGGTTGAGAGGGGGAAGTGATGTTGCCAACATCATCAGTTCAGTTCAGTTCAGGCACTCAGGCATGTCCAGCTCCTTGCGACCACAGGACTGCAGCACACCAGGCCTCCCTGTCCATCACCAACTCCTGGGGTTTGCTCAAACTCATTCCATTGAGTCGGTGATGCCATCCAACCATCTCATCCTCTGTCATCCCCTTCTCCTCCTGCCTTCAATCTTTCCCAGCATCAGGGTCTTTTCCAATGAGTCAGTTCTTTGCATCAGGTGGTCAAAGTATTGGAGTTTCAGCTTCAGCATCAGTCCTTCCAGTGAATATTCAGGACTGATTTTAGATCATAAGATTAGCCAAGAGAGGCCCAGGACAGGGAATTCTTTTCCAGGTAACTGGGATTTGGTGATTATCAACACCTGGTTCTCCCTTTGAAGATTCAAGACTGGAGAAGAATGCCTCATTCCTACTTCCTTTCTCCCCAGATGCTCCGGCAGCTTTGCAGTTTCCTGCTTTTACAGATCAGAGGATATGGATTGAGGTGTGGTACAAAATGCAGGGCAAACCTCATCAGTCTCTTTAATGAGTCAGGGTGGCAGAGGTGGCCCCTACAGCACTACCACTAGGAAACCCCTTGGCAACGTGGTGGCAGACTTCCCAGCCTGGAGTCACACTTTCACCTGAGAACTTTGCCAAAAATGTTGGGGCCACAGAAACATTCAGTAAAATAGTAAATGAGGCATATTGAAACACTTCCAAGGAAACCTTCTCAAGGACAAAATGTTTTTGTTGGGGAAGAGCTTATATTGATCACCTAAATCATCTCTAAAATGAAACAGCAATCAGGCTCTCTGGTTACTGACAATTGGGTTAAAGGAGTTACTGACAATTGGGTTAAAGGAGAAGCTCCCCCAGGGAAATACTTGTTTTGCACATGAATGGGGAATCCTTTGTTTTAAAGCCAAGGCTTAATGTCCAGGAATGTGCCATTAGGAAGGGAGACAGCTAATTCCTAGGTCCAAGGCTTAGGAAGTAGTTCTGTCCGTAAGGCCAAGAATGCCCCATCTTGGACCATGCTGACAAGGAGATGAAACTGGTTTGATTGTCACCTATACACACACTTCACAAAAGTCTGTGGTGGCAAGTTTTCAGATCTCCCATGCCTCAGACCACATAGCCCAGACATGCGATGAAAAATTCAATTAGACACAATGGCATCATTTTCTTTTGGGCCTTGAGATGTTAAAACAACAGAAAATTTAGATGTTCATTTTGAAGGAGTCTGAAGAAAATAAGCTTGTCCCAGGTGGAGTGTCAGAGTAAGAAGAGACAGAAAGATGGACACAGCATGTGCCCCCCAAATTCCCAGAGGAACAAAACCCTGGGGCAGTTTTATATAAGTGATGTAAATTGTGACACTACGTGAAATCAGCCACAAAGAGTTGTAAAACATCTACTTAATGGCAACTATGCAAAATTCATGTTAGTTGTTAAGACAGAAACCAAAACTCAGAAATTTTTTTATATTTTGCAGCTGAAAATGAACATTCAACTTCACCTCTGGGGGAGATCCCTCGCATGTCTAAGTACCATGCCCCCAACTCCAAACATTTAGATGAGATCTCTTCTGGCAGGCTGTCCTGTGCAAGTAACTGCACTTGGTTCAATTCATGGCTAATTCTTGACTCGACCATTCGGACCATGTCCTTAAGTGTCCCTTTGACTTGGCCAGAGCACACCCAGGTCTGCATGAGAGAAAGTTCATTGATAATTGGATAGCTCAGTTAGGAAGATCATCCAGGATATTGGATGGGGGTAGAGAAACTCTGTGGGGGCATAAAAACTGGCTCAACCCTGAGAGTTCACTGTGAAATATCCCCCCTTTTGCCATTCAAATTTCTCAGAGTTGTTCTCAAAGCTGCACAGGAGAGGGACTTCCCTGGGGTCCAGTAATAAGATTCTGTGCTTCCACGGCAGGGAAGCCTGAGTTTGATCTCTGGTTGGAGAACTAAGATCCCATATGTGTGGTCAGGCAAAAATTAAAAAAAAAAAAAAAAAAAGCTGCACAAGAGAGAATTAGAGGAAAAAGCCAATGAGTAGAGGCTCCTCTCACCTCCAAAAACAAGTGCTGCCTCCAGGGTATTCATTTACTGCCTCTATAAAATGGGCAGATTTTTTCCCTCTCCTTGTACATCACTGAACCACATGAGATAAAAGATGTGAATGCACACAAGTACTTGGAAGAATTAAAAAGCACCTTATAAACGTAAGAGGCCTTGTTCCTCTACCACAGCTGGGACTTGAATCCAGCTCACCAACTGGAAATCCAGTGCTCACTCCACTCTACCACAGCCGCTGAGCACCAAGGTAAGCTCTGTCTCAGGGATACAACAGGGCCATCCCAAGGCAGTAGGTGAGAGCCTATGAGCTGTGTCGACCTGCTGGGATGGGGCATGTGACCCAGGAAATACAGGCAGATCCTCATGCTCTCAGGTCCTGGGCTCAGGTGTTGCTGCAGAAATACGCTGGGTTTCTGTTCTCTTTAATATGAATATGTCTTATAGTGTTCTCTCCATGCCCCAGATCAGGATGTGGAGCTGGAAATTAGCTTTCCATTCCAACACACTGCGGCACGTTCACTTTGGGGGTTGAAAGGATGGTTTTTAATAAGCTGGCTCTGGGCACCTGTCACCAGTAATAGAAGTTCTGCCTGGGAAGATAGATTGCTTCTTGTTAAAAGACCACAGGGCTGTAAATTCCCCAAGTCATAACTCAGCATCCAAATCAGGACTCAAGAGAATCACTTCCATCTTCTAGCACTAAGCCCTGGGCCCTGCTGATCCTGACCATTGACCTCAGTCATAGTTTTCTTTGCCCTGACTCACTGCACTTGCATTTGGGAGGAGTTTGTTGACATCCACGTAGGCATAACTTGCAGATGTGACTGGATCAGTGGAGGGAGGCTACAGGAAGAAACAGAGCCGTGAGTTTTGATGCTCTGCTGTCAGCAAACTCAAATCTCTGCTGTCCCAAGGATCCAGGTCATCAAGACTTCAAAATAAGCTCTTTCTAGAAATTCAAGCAAAAGTAATCATATCCACTCCATTAATGTTAGATTTTCTTGCTCTTAAATCTGACCGCTTATACTTGTTGTTCAGTCGCTAAGTCCTACTCTTTTGCAACCCATAGTTCACCAGGACCCTCTGTCCATGGAATTTTCCAGGCAAGAATAATGGAGTGGGTCGCCATTTCCTTCTCCAGGGGATCTTCCTGACCCAGGGATCAAATCCGCGTCTCCTGCACTGGCAGCTGGATTCTTTACCACTGAGCTACCTGGGAAGCCCCACTACTTGTATTAGTTGTGGGGAATTGGGACTGGTCCACGGAAGAAGTGACATGAAGTGAAAGTCGCTCAGTCGTGTCCGACTCTTTGCGACCCCATGGACTGTACAGTCTGTGGAATTCTCCAGGCCAGAATACTGGAGTGGGTAGCCTTTCCCTTCTTCAGGGGATCTTCCCAACCCAGGGATGGAACCCAGGTCTCCTGCATTGCAGGCGGATTCTTTACCAGCTGAGCCACAAGGGAAGTCTGGTCCATGGATAATTTAATTTTATTCATTTATTTGGCTGCACTGTGTGGCTTGTAGGATCTTAGTTCCCACACCTTCACCCTCGGCAATGAAAGCACAGAGTCCTAATTGCTGGACCACCAGGGAATTCCCAATAATTTGATTTTTTAAAATACCACATAGCTGGTAAATTTAAACGTATACTTACCCTCTAATCCAGAAATTCTATAGGAAATGAATCAATTTATCCACCAAAAGATCTGTTCAAGAATATTCATAATAGCCCAAAATAGAAACAACTCAAATGTCCATCAAGAGGTGAATGAAATGGAATAGCATAGAGCAATGTAAAAGAATAAACTGCTGATACACACTATAACACAGATTAATTGCACATTTTGTTGAGTGACATAAACCAGACACAAAAGAGGTCTGTACTCTGTACTGTATGCCTCTTTATGCAAAGTTCAAGAACAGGCAAAACTAATCCATAGCAACAAAAACCAGAATGGCAACTATCTCTGGAATATTATACTGGAAAGGGGCAGGAGAGAACCCACAGAGGTGCCAAAAATGTTCTATATCTTGTTCTAAACAGTGGTTACTTGGGTAATTACTCCTTGAGCAACACACTTAAGATTAAGGCACTTTACTGAATTATGCTATACCTCAAAAAATCAGGGAAAGCCAAAACACCCACACTATATTCCTCTAACATGAAAAAATATCTGTGATGTCTTTCTTCATCAGATATTAAAAATCCAACTTTATCCCAAGTGAAAAAACAATTTAAAAAATTAAAATCACTGCTGAACAGTATGCAGTGATTGTAGCAGTCTTCTAGCTGAAGCACATCAGGAAGCAACTGTGGTGACAAATCGTTTGAAGGGGTTTTTTCTTCTCCTCTAGCATCCCAAGGATGAAGCATATGTTCTGGCCAGCACACAGCATCACAGAAGATCGTGCCAATAAAACCAGACCAGACACCACTCCACTCCCTCTCAGATCCTCCTTGGGGGAGCAGTTGTCCCTGCCGCCTCCAAGTTCAGCTTGGTATCTTTCTTTTAAAGTGAAAATGTGAGTTACAAAATAGATCCAAAATGAATCTTTCTGAAATTCTACTTTTTATTTCATTATATGTAAAGCATTCCACTTCTGTTTCACATGACCATGCTAGCCAGGTTGGTTATTTACACATTAATTTTAACTGCCTTTATAAACCTTTTCTAGCCTATTTTTATTAGTACTTTCTATTTGCAAGGAAAATTCAAAGCCACGTGAGATAAGTGTAACTGAAAAGTCTTTACCTAACATGGGGTTGGGGGAAGGGCCAAGTTCTTTGTTTGTTTTCTCCCCATCACTAGCTTTTCAATATTGACTTCATGTTTCTATGAACTAAAGAAAATATCCCAGCACAGGGTGAACAGCCCCAGTTTGGGTTGGTCCCCACTCCTTTCTCACTTCCTCCACCTACCTATTTTCTGCACTGTTCCTTTTCTATGTAAATAGATATAGACTCTCAGGAATGGGGGAAAATGTTAAAAAGTAAATTGCACAAATCTTAAATGTTCAGCCAAATGATTTTTTCACATGAATACACACCAGTGGAACCACCATCTTAATCAAAACAATATTTCCAGCACTCTAGCAGGCCCAGTTTCATTCCCTCTCACCTGATACCTAGGAGGGGGAAATTTTAACCTAAAATTTTTGAAACACTCTATTTGAGGGAGATTCAACTCTTATCTTCCTACCAAACACACGTAGGGTCGTAACAGTGTTCTCTTTCTTATGAATTATTTTAAACAGTAAATATGGAAATGATCAATAATTAGAGAAATGCTTATCTAAATGATGGTGCACTGGATACTATGCGATCATTAAAATGATGTTTTTGAAAAATGGTTAATGACACTGGGAAATGTTCTTCTAATATTAAGTTAAAAGGCAAAGTTCAAAAATGTTCACAAGGAATCTGAATTTTGAAATTATACATATTTGCAAGGAAAAAAATACAAAGAAAATACAACAAAAGATTCACTTTGGTAAATTTTGGATGGTAGGATATGAGGTGGTTTTATTTTCTTTATACTATTTTTAAATATTTTAAAGATTCTTGACAATGAAAATGTGTTACTTTTCTAACCAGGAAAAAAAAAAAAGTTTTCTTTTTAAATGTGGGGACAACCTAAATGACCAACACTAGGGAAACGCTAAATGATGACAACTCATTTCGTTTCATATTATGTATTTTAAGTGGCATTTAGAAGACTGCAATAAGTTGGGAAATTGCTTGTAACATAGTAAATGTATAGTGTGTTTTTAGACTCAAGATAGAATATATATATATATATATATATATATATATATATATCTAAGTTGGGGAGTGGAAAGACAAAAGTAACAAATCACAGTGGTTGCAAATTATAAAACATGAGATCTGGAATGCAGAATGAGGAAACATTCAGAGGGTTTTTTATTAAAAGTTTTTAGAGTTTGTGTGTATTTAAAGCCCCATGTTCTATTTTCTGCTACCCGAATAAGGTTTATTTTCCACTTCGAGATTTTTTTCCTTTTTTTTTTTTTTAAGGGCTGGAATGTTGGGGGTAATTATTTCAATGTGTTTAATCTGAAGCTTTGGGGGCACAGTGTAGATGCGGCTTCTTTTACTCTAAATCAGATTCCGAAGAAAAGGTTGTACCAAATAAACACTGCAAACCCTTAACTTTCATAAATGCCAGAACAGAACTAACGAAAAACTACCCAAGTGCCAAAGACTTAAGACCATTCTGAGAAGCACACTTGCATGAGGCCTTCGCATTTATTTTTCCAAATAAACGGCTTCCTTTCAGATGGGAGTTGTTTTTCCTCTACAGAGCTGAGGGGATGGGCGGGCAGGCATGTGAGAACCGAACAGCAGACTAAAGACCAAGCTTTCTGGAAGTTTCGCCCGCCGCAACCCCACCCCCAATCCCGACTGCTTAGGACCCTCCTGATCCGGATGACAGCGGTGGCCCCACTTGCCCTAAGAGACGCCGGCCAGATCCGTGAACTTGACCGAGGCGCCCACGCCTCTTTCTCCCAAAGATCAGACAAAGGGAGAGGGGTTGGCTGAGTTCCCTTCAGGGCCCCGGAGACCTGGGGATCGAAGGCTGGGAAGAATAAGACAAAAACCCTCCGCGGTCCGAGTCCTCCGACAGGTTAAAGCCAAGGGGGGGGGGGGGGGGGGAGGGAGCTGCGGTTGAACGCGGAGAGCAGTGTTCTGACAGCTCTCTCAGGCCCCTTTTCCGGTTTGCCGTTGAGGACCTGCCTCCGAGCACTTTATCTGGCCTCAGGTTCGGAGGCCCGGAGCTTGTCTCAGGCTCGCCCGGGTTTGGTGCCTTCTCTGCCGCTCGCCGAGCTGCCCTGGCTCCTCGCGGGAAGCCCAGAGCTGCCCCGCCTCTTCTGCCCGTCCAGCGCGCCCAGTACCCCTTATAAGTGGGTTTTTCTGAGCCAGGAAAAGACCCCGGGATCGCGTCTTTTATCCCCCCTCGTTTAGGGATGCTGGATTCTTTTGAAAAAGAAGAAACAAAAACACTAACACGGTCTCAGCAGGCCGCTCTGCGCAGCCTCCGCCGGCGCCAGGGAAGCACGCGCCAGGAGTCCTGGGTCCCTCGGAGCGCTCCCCAGGCCAAGGATGGGGGGTGCCCCATTTACCAAGGCTAAGCTTCCGGATCGTGGGAGGTTACAGGGCCCAGCAGGGCTCGTCGGCCGCCGGCTGGAGTTGTGCTGCCCAAGGAGGGGCGCTTTTAAAATATAGAGGGGACGGCTTAGGGATGACCTACTTCAATCTCCTCTAACAATTCCTCTGCTGTAGCTATTCGTTTGCTCTTAACGCATTTGCCTTTCCAGGTCATTTTTTTTAAAGTGTGGGGAATTTTACTGTCAAAAATAGGGCGCATGAATTATGCATGAGTTAAAATGAAAATTACCATTACGTTGATTTTGACTAAAGTACTGGTCTAACTTGCCATAAGGCCTCAATAATTGGATTTTTATTTTTATTTATTTTTTTTAATAATTGGATTTTTAAAATGCAGATCTGGCGAAGTTTCCGCGGAACACAAAAAGCCGAAACCCGTGGCTAAAGCAATGCAGGCTTGGGTGGGAGAAGGCCGGGTCTCCGGCGTACCGGATCCTTCCACAATCCTCTTCCGCCACCTTTCCCTCCACCCCTCCCCGTCTCGGTCCTGCTCCCAGGGGTCTGAAGGAATGTTTATGGCCTGGCTCAAGTTCAACGACAGAACTCTGCCTGGAGGGGGAAGGGCGACGAACTTAACCAGACAAAGACCGAGGTCAGGTCTCAGGCGGGGGAGACAGGCTGAACCCATTTAAGATGGGGCGCTGAGAGTCCACTCCGGGTACCTATTTCTCTCTTCAAGAGCTGGCTCGGTCTGGGGCCTGAGCTGTGCGGTCCGTAGCTCTGGCGCCAACACTCGATGCGCCGTCCGTAGCTCTGGCGCCAACACTCGATGCGTGCGCGCCTGGGTGAGAGCCGGGCGCTCACAGTCTGAATGGGCACTGCAAAGGCTTCGCCTAGCGTCCAGGACCCAATGAGGACGCCCTTGCTTTCTTCCTTCCCCGCTCTACCCTAACCAGAGCCGAGGTCCAGACCTCTCTCCCTCAGAGACCTGCCTCTTCTGCCCCCTCTCCCGAGTTTTGCTCACATCTTCCCACCCGGATTTGGTGTTCTAAGCATCTTTCAGGTCCTTCTCCAGCATAGGTTGTTCCGGAAAGCCTCTCCATATGCCGTGAAAGTGAATCGTTCTCGGTCTCCGTTCCCCCTGAGTGGGCGTTTGACCCACCTTACAATGTCAGAGATCACAGAATACAGTCCTCCGGCTTCAGGTCACATATGAAGAAACTACAGACCCAAGATCTGCCAGCGACTGAGAGAGAGGCAAAGCGCCAGAGAGCGATCGGTAGAAAGGGAGATAGTATTTCCACTGTATCTCCTCCAGTCTTCCACTTCAAGGGATGGTTTTGAGTGCAGCAGGCACTCGATAAAATGAGTGATGGATTGAACTAAATTTCCACTTGTGTTTAATTCCCTGTGGTTGCACTTATCCAAATCGGGGGGTTCCAGTGGAGCAAGGTGACCTCAAAGGATGGCTCCAGATAGAAAGTTTGTGTCTAGAGAGACCTTGTGAGAAGAGGTATGTTGAGAGTGGGGGAGAGGCTTGGCTTCCTGTTCTCTTGCGCTGATGACCACAGAGCTTAGCCCTTAGAACTCCTGCTTTGGGGGCTCTGCTTAGACTGTGATGCTGATCAAGTAACTAAGGCTTAGCCTCAACGTCCTCATTTTATAAAGTGGGTTTTGTCTTTGTGGGGGCAGTAGCTCTGAGAGGGCATGGGCAGGAACGAGCGGGGGCAGGGAGGGTTGGGTGAGTCCCGAGTGGGTCTGTAGATTACCTTGTTCCTGCTCCCCGCCCCCCCCCCCCAAGACCAACAAGCTAGCAGTGTCAGTGGCCCCCCGCTGCTTGTGTGCAAGTTCTGAGTCCCTGGGCAGATATGCCAGCCATGGGCAACCCCTCTAGTTGCTCCTCAGATCCCAGAACTCAAAGAGCTCAACAGGGCATAGGAATGGCAGAAGGAAAGCAGCCATGCGAGACTAAGCTGCACTGATTTAAAGGGCCAGAGCCTCTCCCTTAAGGGTGTATTAATAAATCATTATAATCAGGGTTAATTTTCACCCAGTTTTCAAAGTAAATGTTTTGTAAAGTATCACAGTTTAAATAAGAACAACATTAACAATAATATTAATTTCGTCTGTACCAAGATTCCATCCAGTCGGAGACAAACACAAGGTCCTATGGGCGGGCCTTGCTCTCCCAAGCCAGACTCTCCCTGGCTGAGGCCGCGCTCGCGTCTCGCGTGCTGCGAAGCAGTTTCTTGGTCCCTTTTTGCCCAGGCGGCTGCCAGCCTTTTTAGGAAACAACGAGGTGGCGCCCGGCTGAATGGCCTCTTCGAGAGCCTGACACCCACCCTTCCCTATCCGCTGTGACCGCGGAGTCCCCCAGAGTCCGGGGACGAACCCCCTTCCCCGACGGCTCCCTCAGCGGATCCCCAGAACAAAAGAGCTTAAGGTCCTTGGCCCACGAATCAGCGGGTTTACCTTTTTAGAGAGAAGCGCATTCTTGAAAGTAGCAAAATGAGTGGGTCTTGCTCTGAGAAACGGGAGCATAACACTCTTGCTCTCTCTGCCAAGGCCAGGGCTGGAATTCGGTGGGCTCCAAGGCTCGGAGCTGGGCCGGCGCCGGCCTCCGAGTGGCGCAGGGCTCTGCTCTCGCGCACCTCGGGCTAGAGAAGTAAGGATCGCAGCGCCGCATAAGGGTCCCCCTCCCAGCAGAGCCTGGGGCGGGGCTCAAGGAGAGGGCGCACAGCCCCCGGCTCCCCACCTCGTGGCTGGAGCGCCCGCTCTCCGCTGCAGCCTCTCGCCTCCCCAACCCGGTGTCTCGCGACAGTCTTCCGGTCGCTCTGACTCTGCCAGCGCCGCTTGGCCTCCTCCCTCCTTCAAAGTCCAGAAATGGGACCCCTTCCCTCACTTTCCTCCATCTTCCCACGAAGAGTTGAGGAGAGACGGGGTAGGGGCGGCGGGAACGGCCATGTCCGCCGGCAGACGCGGCCTTTCCCTCCCCATCGTCCCGAGGGTGATTGAACGCTGGCCTCTCCGTCATTTTGAAGGCATTTAGGGAAGAGGGAGCCGTGGTGGAACTCCTTCTCCGTTTGCTCCGACCACCCCCACCCGCTTTCTACACAAAAGTAACTGGTAGCGGAGAAAGAAAGGCTGCCATCAGTTCCGCATTGGATGTTTTCAAATCTCTCCCCGGGCCCAGGCCAGCGCCTGGAGGGAGGGCCTGGCCGGCCCAGCCGGGTGAGGGGCCGAGGGCGGCCCCTCTGCTTTTCCCTTTCCCCGAGAGGGAGTATTCAGGTGGGTGAGAATGTACTATAAATTTCTTTCAAAAACAACGGAACCTCTCCCTTTGCCCCCTCCGCAGCAGTTGCCTCTGCGCTTTATTGCCAGTTTACGGTAACAGGTTCGTGTAAATCACGTTTGAAGCTCTGGTGTTTCTATTAGACCGGAAGGGGGGACGGGCACAGAGGGTTCTCCCGGAAGGAAACCTAATACAAGTGCAGCACTTAGGACCTTGAGTAAAACTTACTTTAATAAAGGGGAGCAATGGGGTCTGGAGGAGCCGAGGGCCGTCAGCTCCGCGTTGGCGGAGGGGGGCCGCGCCGTTCGGAGAACTGGGGTGTCTTGATTTGGGCCTTTCTTCTGCCGCAGGGCAGCTACTGGTCCTCGAACCACTCAGAGCTGGGGTGGCTAGCTGGGGAAGGAGGGGGAACTGGGGGCGGGCGGCTGGGACGGGGGTCACGGCGGTGCCAACAGTCGCCGGCTGCGGCCTCGCGAGTTCTAGGGTGGCGGCGAGCGTTTGCCCGCTTGCCAGTAGGGGACCCCGGAGCTGGGGCCCCGGGTTCGTTGTCTGCGGGGCTGCTTCGAGAACCTAGATTCGAAAAGAGCTTCCCGAGGTACTATCAACGCTCTTTTCCACCATTACCGCCCAATCCGTCCTCTCGAGGCCTAATAAAATCCGCTGCGATTCATGGGGTCGCAAAGAGTCGGACAAGACTGAGCGACTGAACTGATTTGGAATTGGAAGTGATTTCGGTCCGGAGCAGCGTAGACGCCACCTTCCAACCCTGTTTCGACGTTTGCTGAGACTGAGCCGGAGAAGTTCCGCTCAGAGAAAGGGAGTGGGCGCAGAGGGCGGCCCGGAGTAAAATCGCGCCTCGTTGGTGAAAAGACACCCGGTCTGTTTCCCGGTGTGTGTCTGTGCGCCTCTGCGTTTATTTGTCCATGAAAATGTCTGAATTTACCTATTTGAGAACATTGTATTCACGCATTTCAATCTAAATGTTAGCGAAACACTCTTGTATTAATAGCTTAAAGTGGCCCTATTTAAAAAGCTAATAGCTGCAGGCAAGTAAATGTAGATATATGGATTTTGTTGTAGTTTAGACACAAATTACTGAAAGATTTTTAAATGGTCTCGGTGGAAAGGGATATAATTCGCCTCGGTAGTAACATTGGTGTTTGGAAAGAAGTTCCATAAAAGGATTTAACACAAAGCAAAATTGAATGATTTTTTTTTTTTTTTTTTTTGCACAGATTCCATACAAGTAAATGACTTGGGGCGGGGGGAAGCGCAAGAGAGGTTCGCAGCGAATTGTTCTGGCGAGGAAGATAAATAAAATACTCCAGTGGAATGAAGACCTGGACCGAGGGCTTACGGCGCCGCAGCCTTGCTCCGGGTGCCTTGGCCACCCTGTTTTTTCTCTATTAGAGATCTCTTTTGCTGCCCTCCTAGCCTTCCTCCTGGGTCTCTCCGCCGCAGGGTTGATACATTTGCCAGTACCCTGGCCCAGTTTCAGGCGACTCCGGGTCCAAGCGCTCTCACACGCGGCTACGAATTCCCCAACCCCGGAGGCCCGAGTCCCCAGGCTTTCGGAAGCCAGAGGCTCAGTTGAGGGATTGTTAAAAAGCTGAGCCGACTGGCAAATTTCTCTGAAATGGCGAGATTCTGCCGGAAGGGGGCGCCCTTGACTTTTTAATAGGCCAAACTCACGTTGGTAGAGGGAGAAATCTAAAATCCCCCATCTTTTGTTTGTTCTAAAATTGTTGCGAGAGCATTAACAGAGGAGCCCGGAAACTTTAAGTCCTTGATAACGGAATGGAGGCATTAGAGCCCCGGGAATTCAGAGTCTCGAGGCCCCTGACTGCAGGCCTCCCAAAGTCACCTCGGGAAGTCCGAGTGGTAACCTAAAGCCTTTCCCCTCCCTCTGTAGGGAGCAAGCACCACGCGCGGTCTCCCCCATCTGTCCCACACGCCACCTACCCATAGGCCTATCTGTCCTGAAGTCTCTCAATTTCTGAAGCGGCAAGGGAGGGGGGGCTGCACCCACTAACCTTCGGAGTTCGCGGTATTAAAAATTACTAAAGATTGGGACTTCGCTTGAAGAACGTAGAAAGCAGAAAGTAACTTTTCTCTGGGCGAGGCGCGATACCAGGGAGCTTAAACTGGACCACGGGGCTTAAACTGGACCACGGGGCTTGGAAAGACTGTAAATCACGAAATTGACACCTTCCCCTTCCCCAAGCACACCCACTATCTAAGAAGACCCAGGGAGGGAGGGTCACTGCCAGTCGGGGCTTTTTCTCCCCCTCAGCTTTAGAATCCTCTTTGGTTGAAAAAAAAAAAAAAAAGGTGGGGGGCAGGGAGGGATTTGGAACACTTAGAAGAGTCTTCCGAGAAGAGCCAGGACTGGGATGCCACCCGACTCGAATTGCTCGGCTGCGGCGGCCAACTCAGGGTTTCCTGGAAAAGGAGTCCGCTCTGAGATGGAGCGGCCTTCGAGACGTGGCCGGGGACCCTTCCGGATGCTCGCCTCCCGACTGCCCGCTGCGAGGAGGCTCGGAACATGGGTCTGGCGGCCCGTCTTCTCCACTTCATTCCTGTGCGTTCGATCGCCGGAAGGCTGACAGAACCCGCCAGCACGGGCTGCGGGAAGATCCAGCTTAGCCCCGCTGATGTTCCGCGCAGACAAGGTCCCGGCCTAGGTACACGACTTCAGGTTCCCCGGCTCTGCGAACAGCCGGTCTGCCCCAGGTTTCTGGAACTCCGCACTATTCGCATATTGTCTACGTGGTTGTGGAAAACAGGGTTGTGCCAAACTGTCCTCCACTCCCCCAGAATCAGTGTATGTGGACGGAACCAGCACAAAGGAAAGGAAAAAGTCTGTGCCTGCTATTGTCCCAGCGGCCTGCGGTTCCCCATTCTGACACCGGCTTTTGGGGGCTTCTGCCACCCCTGGTTCTTTCACTCGGCAAAGAGCCTGCCTGAGACTCCAAGGCCTGAGACTCGGAAGCTCCTTGGTGTCACCGGCAGGCAAGCAGAGGAGAAATGGGTAGTGAACAGCCATATTCATTTTTTCTCCTTCTAGGCTATACAAGTGTGTTTGGGATGTGCCTGCCATGGATAGGCTACTTATTCCCCTCATTCTGCAATCATTTGTGCGTAAGGGGCTGTTTACAGGGCCACAAATGTCTATTTCATGCAGCTCCCAAATGCCCAATGAACCACGACCTACCTCCTTTGGCCAGAACCACCAGAAACATTAAGGGAAGGCTTGGAAAGTTTTGGAGAGGAACTGGTGAATTATCCAGGCACTTTCTCAAACCCCATTTCTCTGGAAGAAAGAACACACCCTAAGTCCACTGGCTTCATTTTCACACAGGGCCGAAACTGAAGAGTTAGGCACATGGACTTCTGAGACCAGTGGGTACAGTCTAGAGGATGGGCAGGGAGGGAGGGAGAGGTACCCCCCAGCATTGGCCATCCTGCCTAGCTGTCATCTTAGAAAAAATGCTAAAGGGGCAACGGTAGTTACAGGGGTAAATCTACCATTTCTTGTCTCCCCTGCCTTCACTGCGATGGGGACAGGCTTTGGAAATGGAAGAGGTTCCAGAGGAAGCTGTCCTGTCACTGGTCTCCTTCCAAGTTTATTCATGATCAGCTCAATCCATGAAAGCAGTTTCTAAAAGTGCTCTACAGAGCTCTAGATAGAAAATATGATACTAATTATCATGGCAACTGGTACTGGTTATGGTGATTATTGCAACTGCCAGAATGAATGATTATGACTGGGACAAAGTCACTTAGGTAGTGTTACCTGGCGGACTGGGCTGTAACTCTGGGCCTTGCTGGCTCTTTGGGATCCATGGCATATCCAGACTGTCTCTGAAGAACAGCCCAGGAACATTGGCCTGGGAAGAGTGTCACTTCTGGGAGCCTCTCAAGCAGAGTCTGGGGCCCCAGCTTGGCCGAGGCAGGCTCCTGGTCTCACCAGGATACCCCAACTTCCCCTCCCCCTCCCAGCCAGAGCCAGGGAGCTCCCTCACGGAGGAGCGCTGGTTTTGACCTTGGCGAGGACCTTCTTCTCCTTGACCCGGCGATTCTGAAACCAGATGGTGATCTGGCGCTCTGAGAGGCTGGTGGCAGCAGAGATCTTGCGCCTCTTGTCCTTGGTGAT
The DNA here is from genome assembly GCF_002263795.3 of Bos taurus. Taxonomy (NCBI): domain Eukaryota; kingdom Metazoa; phylum Chordata; class Mammalia; order Artiodactyla; family Bovidae; genus Bos; species Bos taurus. The sequence continues at coordinate 37,793,901 of NC_037346.1, read as the reverse complement.
GAATTTGTTAGCCGAATACTCACGCTCCAGTTCCCGCAACTGTCCCTTGCTGTAGGGAATGCGCTTCTTGCGGCCTCGACGGAAGGTGCAGCCCTCAGGCGGATGCTGCGAGCTTGAGTCTATGCAGGAGAGGGAGGGAGAGAGAGACATGCTCAAACCACAGCCTGGCGCAAGCCCAGGGTCTGACCCAGGCCCCACAACCTAGGTTATCCTACAAGAGCATTCAGGTTACCCAAAGCACAAGAGGACACCTCCGCTTCCAGCTGGTTGGTTTCCTGATCCACCCAGCCTTGGAAAGAGGAGATTTCTGCAGGCCACCCTCACTCATCACTGCCTTCACGCCTGCAGTCTGCAAACACACCCAGCCCACCTAGACTGCATATGTTCACCCTCACATGCATTTTCCAACTCTTGACCACTCTTACAGATACTACAAACAAATTCTGTACAGGAGGGAACACATTTCTGCCCCTACTCCCAACACATACACACACACACACACATGCACCAATGCACACACCTAAGTCATGGCTGCAGGAAATCTACACTTCTCTTTGGAAACTGAAAAACTCATCTGAGAGAAAGTAAGGGGTTGTATTCTTTACAGAACAACTAATTCCTCTGTTCCCACCCAGCTGCACCCCCACACTCAATGAATTGAGAAGAATTAAACTGGGGTCCTACTGGGCAGGAACACCCTAAGTCCCAAACAACAGCAAAGAGAGTCAAGCACTCCGACATATTGAAAGGCTGGTCCCAAGGCCCCCGGGGGAGATCAGGGACCTGGTGGGCCTCAGGATTCAAATAGCACCCAGCTCAGGCCCCTCACAATGACCCTCTGGGGCCTTCACCCAGTCTCTCTAACTGCCTGGACCCTCCTTCAGAGCCCTAATAGCCAACCAAGGAGAACCGAGCTCCTCCTGACCAGCCCCAAGACCCATCCAGGCAGGGTCTACAATGCCACACTCAGCACCAAGGGCATCCAGAGCAGCTTACCTGCAAATGCTGCCTTCCAGAAAGGACCTGGGGGGTTCTGTTCTCCCTGGCAACACATCTGGCTGTTCCAGCCACCGGTAAGGGCCCAGGGCTGGTAACTGTCCACAGGCAGCAGGGAATCATGACGAGGCTCACCCGGGGCGCCCAAAGTCTGCACTACGGACACATCCAGGTAACTGGCCATAGGCTGGTAGGGTCCCGGGTATCCCGGGTAGAAGGCAAACTCGGTGGGGCGGCTGGGGTACTCCTCCCCGGACGTGGGAGTCTCCGCAGGGTAGGCAGCCAGGGTGGCCGCCTGGGCACAGGGCTTCAGCGAGCTTCGGGACACTCGGCAGGAGTAGTACCCGCCTCCAAAGTAGCCGTAAGGCACCGGAGCTGGGGACGCCCCCTGGGGCACCCCGGGGCATGGGTGGCACTGCTTTGGCGGTTCCGCAGAGCCTGGCAGATCCAGGGGGGCGTAGTTGACAGCAGGCATCAGCGTAGGCGCCGACGTTGGATGGCTGGTCAGTGGGGAGTGGGTGACTAGGTTCCGACTCCCTCCGGCTCCCAGCAAGCCTTCGATCTCCTTGGCGCCGTCCAAAGTGGTATAATTGCTGGGCTCCATGGGGCCGAGGATCGGCTCATGAGGCGCTGGGGGTGGGGAATACAGGGGGGACCAGCTCGCTCTCCCCACCCAGGCCCGGGGAATCCAAAGCGTTTTAAATCGCTGGCAGCTCGCTGGGCGCCTGCATTCGCTCAGCCCGGCCGTCGTGACGCAGGAGCCGCAGGTGCCCGGGCACGCGGGCTGATTGGCTGCGGCCTGGCGGAGAGAGGCTCATAAAATCTTCACTGCAGAAATTGCGAAAATACTTTACCCCCGCTTTCTCTCTTTTCCCTCCTCACCCTCCCTCGCTCCCTTGCTCACTCCCTCCTCCCTTTCTTCTCTCCCCGCCTTCCTCCTTCTCCCTCTCCTCCCTCCTCTCTTTCTCTCTCGGCTTTTTTTTTTTAATTGCATTTGAAAACGAGAGAAAAGAGACAGGGTGTCTTCCCGCCGCTTTCCAGTTTGGAACAACCCAGCTACGTCGGGGGTGGGGAGGCGGGAGAGGAGAGACGGAGCCAGCCCCACCTCGGTCGCCTCCTCTCTCTCCCTGGCTGTCTCCTGTGCTTTGGCAGGTTTAACGAGAGAATAAAAAGCTCTCCCTATAAAGTGTCCATCTCGTAGGGGGAAGGGGAGTTGAGGGTGGGGCCTGGAGGCCGCTCTGAGCCTGAAAGGAAAAACCCGGGAATGCGCCTGAGCCAGAAGGGGCTAGAAAATGGGAGTTAAGGGATATTTCTGGAAGCTCCTTGCTTTGGGGTCCCAGTCCTAACATCCCAGTTCACTCCAGGTGCCCCTCCCATTCTGGATGCGCAGTAATAAGCTACTCCTGGACCTCGGGAAGTGCCTAGGACGCCTCTTCCCCAGAGACCCTAGCTAGCGCCCTTAGCCTATAAAGATCCGGATTCGAAGAGGGGTGGAAAGGAAAGGGAGCGAGACACGGACTCCGAAGGAGACATGAGAATTGGAGACGCTAAAGGTTCAGACCTGAAGCGGAAATGGAGCTTCTGGTCCTGGCCTGTAAAAGGGTGTCTGGATTTCCGTTTTAGGATGGCTAAAGAAATATGGAAAGATGTCACATACGACCTGTATATTCAGAGAGAGGCAGAGAAAGAGCAGGAAAATGAGATTCAGAGACACACAGTAAGGGGGAGAAGTTGAAGGAAGGGTTTGAGAGAGAATGTTATAAAATCCTGAAGTACCAGTCAGAAAAGATAAACCCTTTCCCCCCTTTTCTGGAATTTAAGATTATTTCCAGAAAACCAGGCCTGGCTAACTGGTAAATAACTAGTTTCAGGGGAATCTGGATCCCAAGAATACAGAAGCCTGGCCTTTATGAAGTACCCAGTCTCTCTGTCCTCTCCTACACTCCACGGGGCCCAGAAAACTCACCCTGGTCTTGGCACACTCCCACCCAAGCCTAGGACCAGAAAACCCAGGACGCCTATCTGCTTCCTCCAGGCTTTCCCTTTCCTAAGAAGGAAGAGGGCATGGGAGAGGGAATCTCAACCACTGGAGGAATTATCTGAGGCCCATCTGTCGGGAACTATTGTGCAGTGCAAGGCAGAAGCCCCAAACCATTTTTTCCCCCCCATAGATCTGTCTTCAGAGATTTTGTTTCCATCACTACCCCTCCCAAATCAAATCTTCTGGGTTCACTTTTTCTAGAACTCACAGGTTTTTTTGAGAAGACAGGAACTTTTGCATTCTACACGAAGGTCATGGCAATTTTATAGAACAGACTACTCTGCACTCTAGGTGGGATTGGCCATACCCGCTCAGTAACCTGTCTGAACTTGAGCTATCTTTCAGGAAAGGGCCCATGCAACCGGATTTGCTCCAAGTTGCAGGGCTGTAGGGAAGAGTATAGCTCACTTTCAGTGACCACTGCTGATAATTGAAGACACCAAGCATGAAATCCTCACTGGATTTTGTTGTATTTGAAAACAACAGGAGAGAAAAGGGAGGCGATGTCTCTTTGATGCTTTCCAGTTTCTTGCTATAGCTTCTTGCTTGTCTGATTATGAAAGGCAGAAATACCAGGATTTTTACCTAACGACTAAGAATTTTTTACTGCTTTTTGCTTAGTAGATGACAACACAGGCATGAATAGATCCCTAAATTTTATAAATAGATAAATCAATTCCATTCCTGGGAATATACCCAACAGAAATGAATGTTTATATCCACCAATAGACAAGTACTAAAATATCTAAAGCAGCTTTATTTATTATAGCTCAAAAATACAAACAACCCAAATGTTCATCAATAGTGCTACACAGCAATTTTAAAAAACACTGCTACCCACAACATAGATAAATTGCACAGATAGGTGGGTAAAAGAAGCTACACAAAAGAGCAAATTTTGTATGCTTCTATTTCTATGCAGTTCAATCAAGAATAGCCAAAATCAAATCTATGGTGATAGAGGTCCGAATAGATTGTCCTGGGAAGGGGAGCTTCTGACTAGGAGGTGACATAAGGCTGGAAATGTTCTGGATCTCAGATCTCTATCTATGTGCTAGTTACATGGGTATGTTCACCATAAGAATTCAAGATGTACATGGGGTTATTTCTTCACATTACATCAGCTTATCTCTATTTTTTAGAAGGAACATAATTAAATACAAAAATTTCAAGATTCATAGCAATGTTGCCTGCCATTGTGCTTTTTGGATATTAATGTTCTTATCTATGTCTTATGGAAATAAGCAGCTGAATGCATGCAATTCTGCATCATTGTAGAATGCAGAGAAGACCAACTCAAACCTTGCCCTGGAGAAGCTCACCAACTGTGCTGGAGACCTCTATGGAAACAGACACAATTCAATACAAATAAATACTATGGGCGGGGGTGTTTCTGTTTTGCTCTACAATTTATTTAGCATCTAGTAGATTCTAGGGAACAGTTTCAAATATCATATTAACATATGTGCATGTGCTCCCATTTTCTGTATATGTTTATGTATTTGCAAACACGCATGACCTGTCATAGACCTCAACTGGAGTCAACTAAGGCAGAGTAAGTCTCCTTATCTGTAAAATTATGTATTCTCAAAGGCACAGTAATTTCTACCCCTCAGGAATGCTGTGAAGAGTTTTTGCACATGAAAGCATTTCACAAACTGAATAAATGGGTTCTATTTGTGTTTCTTTATGTGTCTCCGTTTCCAATGAACTACAAGCCACCTGTTTTTATTTGAAAAGAAAAGACCAGTTTCCCTAACGAGTATTGGTCCCTTCTTACTTGCCTCTTTCAGCCTTGAGTAAGCCTGCAGTTCCCACGTACAGAACCTGAGGCTCAGCACCTCAGTATCCTTCCTGAGCGCTAGAGTTGAGGGCGGAATTTAGAACAGCCAAGGCACCCCGACCTCCCCACCCGCCTGGGCTGAGCCAGCCCTTCCCCCAGCCCCACAGATTCCTTTTTGTCCTGCTGGGAGCCTCCAGACAGACCCCCAGGACCCCTGAGCCTCCCCGATCCCCAACCCCGTTTACTGACCCAGCCAAACTCGCAGAAAAGCCTCAGCGGCTCCTTTACATACCGGCCAGACACCTCCTGGAAGGTCAAGGCCAAGTTGAAAGTTAAGAGTCTGTTTACCTCCGGGAGCCCTTTCAGAGCGGCCCCACAGACCGCCTATGACCTTTACAGCCAGGCCTTTGAGCGCGGCCGCAGGGGTTCCGGCCATCGGGACTTGGCACCTCCTTGTCAGCGCCCGCGGAGCCGGGGCTCCGGGCAGCCGACTAGGGGGAGGGGAGCGAGAGAAGCCCACCCGCCCCGCTTGGGCCATTTGTTAAATTATGGTTTATTTTTGTAAAACTAAGTGAGCTCTCGGTGTCTTCGTTCTCCCACCTGGAGGAATGTACGCGGTTCCGCGGCTTTCAGGTCGGTCGTGATGAAAAATGAGAATTCGCAGCGTCTCCAGAAAGGTCCGGGCTCCGCTGGCCGGCTAGACTGCGCGGGCCTGGCCAAACTGCTTGAGGAGGTTGATTACTTGATTTCACGAAAATGGGCTAACAGGGTGCACGCCTTTCTTTGGGCTTTTCTTCCATCCTTTCTTTCTGTCTCTATGTTCTTTCATCCGTCTTTAGTCTTTCGGTATCTTTCTTTCCTTTTTATATTTGTGTTCTTCTTTCTGCCTTTCTCTCCTTCAATTTTGGTTATATTGCTTTGGGGACATTCTTATTTTCTTTCTTTACGTCTTTACTGCTTACTTTCTCCCCACCCCCACCGCCGATTACCTTTATTTTTCCCTTGGTTCCTTTCTTGCTCTCCGACTCGCATACACCTTTTTTCTTTTGTTTGCTTCTTCATCCTCTCACTTTTCTTTCTTTCATTTTCTCCTTTTTCCTTCCCTCCTCCTTTTCTGTCTTTCCCTCTCATCTATTTTATTGTTTCTATTTCTTTCCCTCTTATTTCCCTTTTCACTTTTCTCTACCCCTTTCCTGGCCCTCCCAATTTTCCATTGTTCTCGGAGGTCGGCATAGAGCCTGCCGGGGGCTCCCCACCGCCAGAGTCTGACCTTAGCGGGTACCTTGCAGAGTGGTCCTGGAGCCCAGTCGCCAGCCAGCCTGAACAACTGGGCCTGTTTGGGGATAACAGGCCACTGGGGTCCTTCTCTGTGAAATCAGTCAGGCTCCGGCCAGGCCTCACAGGAAAATGTTTTGGACAAAATGACGGCAGAGTCTGGGAGCTACAAGAACAGAGAGTGGAAGCCCAGCTGATCAGGAGGAGGCCACTCTCACTTCCATGTCCCTCTCACCCTGTTAGCCCTGCGACATCCTTGGGATTAGGACCCTCTCAGGACAAACGCAAATGCTTCAGACGCTGAGGCTGAGGATCCAGAAATTAGAGCCTATTAGGCCTTCACCACCCAGCAAGTGGATCTGAGGAGCGATCAAAGACTGTCTGCTAAGGGGAGAAGCTAGTGCCAGCCACGTTGCTGTCATGGTCCTGATGGCGCCCAGAAGCCCAGAAGCCCAGAAACCAGAGAATCGTTGAGCCAGGAACCGTGAGTGGGGCCAAGAGCCAAGGGAGGGAGGTGGAGAGCGAGAAGGGATGGGAGTAAAGCTGTGGGGAAAGTACGCTTTGCTGGGAGGCCAACCAGGTCACCTGCCCGCAACTCCAACCCGGAGAATCCCAGTGACATCTGGCCCCAACCATTAGGAATGGGGAGCACAAGGCTCAGGCAAGGGTCTAATCTAGCTTGGCATGGTGGGCAATGTCATCTCCCCTCTCTGCACCTCCATTTTTCTATCTGCCCTGTGTAAGGAGGGAAGGGCAGGATCAGCTTCCCTATAAGTCTGAGTCACTGTTCACTTTGGACACAAGGGTGGTGCGCAGGCAGGAGCAGGGAAGGGATGATTACTGGAGGTTGAGGGCATTAGTTAGGAGGAAAGTCGTGGAGGGAGTCAGCAAGAGGCTTCTAGGCTCACCACTGATTATTCTACACGGGTCTAGGACAGGGCACAGTTATTAGGTCCTTGAGGGAGCCCCAGCCCTACGACCTGGCCTCTGTGAGGCAACCGACATGTACTGACTCAGTTGGGACACTCAGGCCCAGGGTGTAAGCTCCTCAGTAGCCCATTAAATGGGACAAAACTGGTGCTGGAGATCACCTCCTCCACCCCTCATCCTGTAGTTCCCCAGAGCCCTCCAGCCTCCCCACCCTCTACACACACTCTCAAGGGTGGGTTCCTCAAATGGGAGCCCACAGCCAATGCCTTTGGGATTTGTAGATGCTTCTAGGGCCCTCAGAGACTCAGATTCCTCTGTTTCAGCCCCTGGGATCCTGGATGGGCTCAGGAATGGGAAATATATCACGAAACCTACCTGCAAATTCAAGAAAGCAATCTGAGTCTCTTACAACTCCCCTATCTCCATCTCCACCTTGTTTTTTCCCCCCTCAAGGAATGTTGGATGTAAGTGATAATTATTAGGATAAATTCTGGCTACTCATGTATAGACTCTCCTAGAGACAAACACCAAGTTTTCACTCGTTAAATCAAGAGGAATGTCAACATGGAGACCCTGGCCCCTCCAGTCCCAAACCCGCCTATAAGGCTTGAAAATAACCCTCCTGCATCCCAGAGTGCCTGGCTACACACACACAAACACACACACACACACACATCTCATCTGCCTTTCTGAATCCCAGCCTGAGATGAATATGGGGTAGTTCCTGGTTACCACCTAAGGACTCTTCCCTGGTTACTACCTAAGGACTCCCATCTCAGCCAGGCCCCCAAGGTTCTGATCTGGCCATTTAACTCAGACCCTGATACCTTATGAGGCGGGAGGAATCTGTTCAATTGTCTACAGTGTGACCCTAGATGTCCAAAGCTGATATTTGGCCACACATGAGGAACTCCATCAAAGTGAGGTTAGGGATTGGAGCAGAGCTCTGGGTTCATAATCTGCTCACTTCTTGATCCACTTGGGCTTAAACTAGGACTTCTTCCCCTTTAGCCTCTACCAGAGATTTTCTAAGAGTTCTGAAAGGCTATACGAAATGCCTTTCACTTTAAATGAGAAAATCACCCACTAGGAAAAAAATTTTTTTTTATTATTTGGTCTCCATTGAGTCCACAGATTTATCCATGATTTGAAAGGATTGTGGCTGTTATTGTCCCCAGATGTCAAAAATCTTTTCCCTAGAGACATGAAGATCTTTACTTTCCCCTCACATTGCTTATGTGGCCAGGGTAGGGCTTGGGAGGACATTCCAATCTTTGAAGCTCTAGATATAGAAGCTAAATTGGGAGCTAAGGATCTAGAAGGTTAGAATAGGAAGCCTCAAATTCCCTACTTACCAAACTAGTAACTTGGCATTTGGAATTGGGAGGATCCTTAGAAATCATTCAGTTCCAGTCAGCTATGTGTTTGAGTGGCTGGGTGGCAGATGCTGAGGAAAAGAAGCTGTCTTGCCCAAGTCAAAATGACTTGACCTCAGGAAATCCACAGCCAATTCTGTGACTCCAGGCAGCTCTGTGCTGCCATAGTGGGAGCAGGAGAGGGATGCCTACCTTCAGTAGTCAGTTATGGTGGCTGGATGGAACGTTGGAACTTCCAGTGATACCTATCCATCTCCATGACTCTCCCAGGGAGTCCCAAAGTCAGACAGGGACTTTTGAGTGACTATGTAGAAGCTTCACAAGTTCAGAGTGGTTTTCAAGTCTCAGCTCCTTATCTACCAGGTCCTATGGGGTCAAAGCTTGATCACAAGGGCACCCCCTCCCAGGCTGAAGCACTGCTTGTCTGGCTGTTCCAGCTACTCTAGACAAGACCAGGATTCCAGTTACTTATTCCTGAGATCAGCCTGGAAACTTTCATATGAATAGAACTTGGCCCCAGAGGCCCAGATGGGGGCCTGGGGAAGTCATGGGAAGCAGACTGAATATTTCCATCCTCTCCAGTCCCTCAATATCCTCCAAGATCTACTGCAGGCCCAACCCAGCTCTGTAGTTGTGTGTGTGTGGTGTGTATTTAGGGGTGATGCAGACAGATCGGGGGTGCTCTCTGTCCTTGGATTGGAATCCCTCACATTAGCCTACCTTTGGGTTCATTTACCCCCTGCTTGCCCCCATCGACATGGTTTTTCTAGCCTCAGGAATCGTCTGACCCAGAGATGCAGGCCAAGCCTTAAACCAGGGGAGGTGCAAATGAACCGTGGACCTTGTCCTGAGGGGCCCTTCCTGGCCTGAGATCAGTGCATGTTAAGCGGGCCAGGAGGCTCCCAAGGAACCCAGTCAAGACGAGGGGGGCCTAAGGACTTCCCACTTTTGTCCAAGAGCCTTCATTCCCTTCCTTGCTCTTGTGTAAACACCTGGTAGGGCAGATTTTTCAGTAATGCAACGGCAGACACCGCCCCCAGCGAGGTCTGTGCGCCCGCTGGCGTGTGGCAAAGCGGCCCCGCCGGCGGGTGAGGTCTCTAACCTGAAAGGCACAGCTGGAAAGCATGGGAGTCCTATCTTTCTCCCACCCACGGGAGACCTCCTCTACCTCGCTAGGTGCACCTTGCCCTCCAGGGATCCCCCATCCTCAGGAGGAGATTGACCTCAGGGCGGAAGTTCCCGCTGGACCAAAACCCGCTTAGAGCATCGGAGGAGGAGCGCTGGCGTCTGCCCTCGCGGATTTGCTTCGCAGCCTCTCGGACACCGCTTTGGCCAGCTTCTCACGCCCCTACGTCCCTGCGCGCTGCTCCTCCGGCTTCCTGGGGCGGCCCTTGAGAAATGTCGACGTCGTCGTAACCCGTGTGTGGGTGTGCGGGGGCCTGTAAGCGCCCCGCATGTGCCTTTCATTTAATCCTCACAGCAACAGACCTGCGTTAAGGGCAATTGTTACTCCCGTTTTATAGATAAGAAAACTGAGGTTTAGGAGATTAATTTGCTCAACTTCTGGAGACTGATGAATAATGAGGTCCGAACTCCAACACTGGTCTTTATGGCACCAAATCCAGGCTCTGACCATTTCTCTTTCTCTTCCTATTCAAACACCAAGTCGTTTCCAACTTTTAAAATGGAAATGAATCCCATTAAAAAGTACTACCTGATACAAATAGACTTGAGATATTTGGGAAGTTACTAAAGGGAAAAGGAGGAAACAAAGGGATTTGGGAAAAATAAAATATTGACTCCAAAATAAAACGAATCCTTTAACACATAGCATTTAAAAAATCGAGGCATAGTTGATGTAAAACCAAAAAGGTATGGACTGAACTCAGCTCACTTATCCGTACCCCTGCCACCCTGTTTCATCTCCGAGCTTTGTCCATTAGAGCAAGGAGGGAGCTATGCCTGGAAATGTTCACCTGTAGCTGAATCCTCTGAGACTCAAACTCCTTACTGTCTCATGGCCCCATAGCACTGCAGAGAAAGAAAACGATGGGGTCAGTCTGGTGCTAAAATACTTTCCAATCCTGCTCTCTCCCTGGGGAAAAATGGGAGTTTGATGAGCCTAAACATTCTGAACTTGATTCCATGAGGGTTCTCAGAGGCACACTCCTTGATATTGTGTGTGTGGATTTGGGGGATGTGGACCCACAGCCTTATTGATTTGTTTTCTAGTAGCAAATTTCATATACATAGAAAACAGTAAAAATGAAATTTCACACATATAGAAGAGCATGCTGCTGCTGCTGCTGCTAAGTCACTTCAGTCGTGTCCGGCTCTGTGCGACCCCATGGACTGCAGCCTACCAGGCTCCTCCTCTGGGATTTTCCAGGCGAGAGTACTGGAATGGTTTGCCATTGCCTTCTCCACAGAAGAGTATCATAACTCCTTAAACTCATCACTCAGTGTCAACCCTTATCAACTCAAAACCAATCATATTTCAGTTTTTTTTTTTTTTCTGGAGTATTTTAAAGCAAGTCACAGGCAGCATTTCATCCAAGTATACTTTGTTTGAATTCTTAACAGATAAGGACTTCTTTTTCCTTTCTTTTTTTTAGCAGTTCCTTCATGTGATTATCACACGTAACAAAATTAACAATAATCTTTTAATACTATCTGTGTTTCAGTTTCCTCAGTTGTCTCAAAATTATCTTTTTACAATTAGTTTGCTCAAATCATAATTGAAATAAAGTCATACATTACATTTAGTTGATATGTCTGAAGTTTCTTATAGCAGTTTCCTTGTCTCCTTTTTTTCATACAATTTGTTTATTTAAAACCCTGGGTCAACCCAATTCCCAGAGATATTTCATTGTTTAGTCACTAAGTCCTGTCAGACTCTGCGACCCCATGGATTGTAGCCCACCAGTCACCTCTGCACATGGAATTTCCCAGGCAAAAATACTGGAGTGAGTTGCCATTTCCTTCTCCAGGGGATCTTAGGCACTGGCAGGCAGATTCTTTACCTTTGAGCCACCAGGGAAGCCCTATATTTGTCATCTTCAAGAAAGATTGCTGTTCTATGTTAGGCCAAAAGACTTATTTTTACAGGTTTCTGCTCCACTGTCCAGGGCAGCTGGCCATGGACAGGAAAACTGCACAATTTCCTATATCTTCTCCCAAAGAAAGTGGAGCTGGGCCAGGCAATGCCCCTCCCCCCACAGACCACATTCAGCCTTCCTTTGGTTCCCTTATTCCCTCTTTCTTCCCCTCCCAGGCAGTCAAGAATGGGACCCTCTGATGAGTCTTTGAAGTATCCAGGTTTCGAAGAGTGTCAAAGACTGATACTCAGCTTCAGATCTAGAAGCAAGATTACTGCCACTGGGGCATGACTGTCCAGTCCCTTCCTTGGAGGTGCCCCCAGAGGCCACCACGCTTCCCAAGAGAACTAAAGAGCATTGTCTATTTCCAAGGTGGAGTGGCCAGACTAGCTTTACCATCTCTTATTCCTTCCTGCCCTTTGGGCATTATTGACATGGGGAGCTGGAATTTCTCTCCCTGCTCTGACACATGTTGCTAGCTGCATGTCCTGAGAGATCTGGCCATCTCTCTCCAGCCCTCTGTCTCGCCATCTGTAAAGTGGGAGTGATTGTCTCTGCCCAGCCTTCTGTACAGTGCTGCTTGGAGACAATAAAGAGGGAAGTGAAGTTGCTGTATAAAGATTACAACATACGTATAACCAACAAGTTGTAGCTCTGAGTTGGCAGTGCCTAAGATGAATGTGGGATTTCTACTAGGGGAAGAGAAACCAACCTACAAGCTTGTTCTGGTCCTATGGCTATGGAAAAGCACCTCCACACATAGCTTCTTTGGCTGGGTACACAAAAAGCACCTCCCCCAAACTAAGAAGAGATCTGGACTTGGTGGTACCCAGCCAAAGAAGCTATGACCTCCTTGTCATGAAGAATACCACAATGCCCACTCCTCTTTCCCAGGAATTGCCAAGCAGCGTGGCACAAGTCAGGATTTTGTCTCTTCCCTCTTCCCATTGCCCCTTCTCTATTGGCTACACCACTTTCCTCTTTCCAGGGATCCCTCAAGCACCCCAAAGCCCCAACTCATCTCCAAGAGGAAGTCCAGGAAACACTGCCCCAGGCCCTGGTTACAAAAACTGAAGAGAGTCCAACTCAGCTGCAATAACTGGGTTCTACCCTTCCCAACTGAGGTCCCACACCCCCGACTGACTCTGCTTTCTGGGACCCGGAGACAGGGAGTCACCGTGAGCCAATGCAGAATGTAGCACAGACATACTGAAGAGTCCTCAACATTTTTCATTTCCAAACTACACCTAGCTCATAAAAAGCCGGCGAATGTAATAAATTTCTCCACTGCAGAACGTGGTTTTAATTAATTATTGGGTTATTCAAGGTGACTCATGTGTGAAATACAGTTTGCCCTTGTAAAATGAATCTCACATAATGCATTCTGAGTAACAAGCAGCTTGTGATCCTCTCCAGAGGTTTATACAAAACTCATATTTATCCTTTGAAGTTCTTGGGGTGAAATAAAGGTGTGACTTTGGCTTAAAAAGAGCTTCCTCAGCCAGCCAGCAGTACTAAGAGATTTAGTCTTGTTTTCCCAACTGCTTATTTGACAGGGTTTTTTCCCCTAGAAAATCTGGTGTTTCGTGCACGCATGTACATTTATGTATATTAATCACTTGTTGTGCAATGTCTGCAAAGGATATGGGAAGCCATCTCTTTGCAAACTAGAAATGCTGCTAAATTTTGCTTCAGCCAACCTGGCAGCTGCAGGTCTTCCCGCTGCTGGGGCCTCTGAAATTCGATGTTTATCTTCCAAGATTCATGTTTGCTGCACATCACAAGATCTGTGCTGTGCAAGCACGGAATTGCTCCTGTCTAGGATTTACTCTCTTTTCTGTTTAACTTAAAAGTCCTTAATGCCAAGCACCACACCTACAAAGCAGGCTCCTTCCAAGAAGGAGTGTGGGATCTCTATAGAGCCATTAGCACTGCAGGGCAGGTCCATACCATTAGGGAGTCTACATTGTTTAGACCTTTTTGAGGGATTAGGTTGAATGTGTGCATTTGAAGGGAGTCTGGAGGTACTGTGGGTCCAGGAGCAGTCTGGCTACTCTGAGCAGTGATACCCGATGGCTAGGCTCCTCCCCCTGGTGGCCCAGACAGTAAAGAATCTGCCTGTAAAGCAGGAGACCCAGGGTTAGATCCCTAGGTCAGGAAGAAGCCCCAGAGGAAGTAACGCACCCCCACTCCAGTATACTTGCCTGGAAAATGCCATGGACAGAGGAGCCTGGAGGGCTACAGTCCACGGGGTTGCAAAGAGTTGGCAGGCCTAAGAGACTAACACTTTAACACTTTTCCCAGATCAAGGCAGTACTAGTGGGAGGCGGGGAGAAGGGTAGAGGGGCAGGAGTCCAGGGTGACTTTAAGCATCCCCACCCACAGAGAAGAGGTGGGAAATTCTGGCATTGTGTCTGGATTCCTGCCCTAGAGAAGGGTGGGAGACTTTTAAAAGAAGAGCAGGATGAAGTGTTTTCTCTTAGTCTTGGTCTGGCCCCTGAGTTGGGTATGGAGGCTCTGCCAGGGGACCTGGACTGAGCCAGATCTGAGTCAAGAGAGGCCTCCTCCAGTTTGTTTTCTTTCTGGTTTTCTTTTCCTTTTTGCCTCCTTTAATTTTCCTCCTTGGTTTGGATGCCAGAATTTATTTTTTTAGGAAAAGAGAGGCTCGGCTTCAAACACTGCTCAGTTCCTTCTGGACCCCAGAAAGCTGTCCTGGCTGACCCCTTAAGTGGGGTCCTTTCAAATAGTGAGGAAAATCTGTTTCGGCTGGAATCTTGGCCTGGAATTTTTTTCCACACATGACCAAGAGAAGGAGACTCCGAACTGAAACAAAATTGTCTTCCCTCTCTGCCTTAGTCAAATTGTCGGTTTCAGGAGGAAAAAAAATTTGATATCATGTTGAAGTATGTGGGATTATAATAAACCTAGGTAGGGGAGTCACCCTCCCCATGAAGACAACGTGTCCAGTCCATGAAGGGTATCCTAGACGGTACCCACAAGCTCTGCCTGCGAAAAGCCAGAGTGACAGAACCACAGACAGCAGTTGTGCCATCACTCAAATGCTCTGACCCAACATTTGAGCCAGTTAACCAGTGACCTGCTAATTTTTTCACCAGGCATGAATGACTGAATTAGCAAAAGCCCCCTAGAGAAATGAATGTAGTCTATGACAGAGACGGACAGAGGGCCAGATGGGAGCACATACAAAGAAAAGAATAAGGATAGAAATTGGAGTGAAATTAGGACATTTCAGTGCATCAGAACAGAGGCGAGGTCCTAGACAGTTGGATAGGAGAGCAGCGGAGGCTGGGACCTTCCAGAACCTGTACTGACACAGATACTGATCTCGCAGTTCAGCACCTGCTGGTTGGCCTTCTAAAGACCAGTCAGCTCAGACAATTCCGGAAGAATCAGCCAGAGCCATTGTTTGGCTTTTCTCCAACCAAACAATCGTTGATTGGCTGGATTTTTCACTTTCTCTGAGCTGTTAACTCCTGAAGGGAGGTGATCAGGCTCCTTCTGCTCTAATCTAAGAGCAGACTCCCCCACTCCCCAGGGGGGAAATCTGTCACCTTTCCTGGTTCAGTATTGGAAAGGACATGCTTTGGTTGTGTATAAACAAAACAATCTCCAGTGATCCTGAAGTTGTATCAGTTCCAATTGTATTTATTTCTTGATCAGGTTACAAGTCAGAAGCAGGACCAAACAGGACCAAAGACCCACCAATGATTTTCAAGACCCCCAAAGCCAGTAAGTTTTTGCTTTTAGTTTTAGTCTTATTCGTGGTCATCTCTTGCCTGGTGTGACAGAGTCACAGCCATATTTACACAAAGAAAGCTGGAGCATTTAGGCAAATATTCAGATTCCAAGCCCCCATTCCATTTTAGCCAGGCCAGTCAAATGGGGGAGGATGTGACAGATGAACAAGATTCCAAGGGCCCTGCCTGGCGGACTCTGATGTTTCCTTCATTTAGAAGCGCCTTCGGAGAGGACTGAAAATGGGTAGCAGAATCCCCAGGAAGAGAGAAAAAGGAGGAAATAGAGGAAATTAATGGTTTGGGGCTAAATCCAATCAATTTATAATTCCCATATTTGGACCATTTCAGCCTCTGCACAGGTGCTCTTTGAGGAGACATGGCTGCGGGTGGTGGTGGGGTGGAACTGGCTTTCTGTCGCTTAAGTCAAAACCCCTGTGGGGTCTCCAGGAGGGTGGGATCTCATTCTCCTTCAGCAACCCCTCTCCTGACCCAGATGGTCCCCACCTCCCACTCCTACCTCCCTTACTGGCCCATTCCCCCTCACACAATTCATTCTCTGGGTTTGCCAAGGATCCTGCTGACCAAGAAGCCGTCCCCAGTATCTCCTCCTTGACCCAGCTCCAGCAAATGTCTTTTAATCTTTCTGGGCCTCAGTGTCCATATATTTTAGCAAGGAAGGTCAGGAAGAGAGCCGAGGCACTGGTCTAGGCAAGGTGGGATTTGGGACCCAGACGCATGTTTCTCCTGCACGGATTAGAGTCAGTCGCTGGTCGCTTCAGGGACACGGACCCACAGGCGCCCCAGAAGCCGCCGGGCTCTCGCCCCACGTCCCCCAACCCACTCCCGGCCCTCAGATCAGTGTAAGGATCGGGAGAACCTCAGGCCCATTGGCTTATCTTCGGATAACCTGCCCGAAGGGCCAGCCTGCTTTTGAACGAGGCGCGGGAGCCAGTCCAATATAGGGAGATTGCCCGAAGCGGGCGGTCAAAGATGGTTGGGAAACCAGGCGCTCCTGGGTTCGGGCACTCACGTCTGCCTGGGCCGGTGGGGGAGGCCGCGAGCGGAGCAGAGCAGGGCATTTCCCTCCCGGGGCATTTACTCGCATCAGAGGAGGGTGCCCCTGCCTCTGCCCGGTCTTCATCCCCAGATTCACCCGGGCAGCCCCAGCTTGCCTCGCCCGCCGACTCCCAGCCAAATGGCCGCCGAAACAACATCTCCTAGAGCGGCCCGGCGGGTCCCAGGCGATAAGGTCCGAAGATCTAAAACAGAGCCAAGCAGACCCGGAGGAGGCGGAAAGTCCCTCAACAGTACATGTTTCAACTTCAAATTGAACTGCTAGAGTTTGGTTTGATTTTTGCTCTGAATGGTGCAAATAATGTGTCTTTTTCACTCTTCTGTCGGAGATCTCGGAGGTATAGACCTGGTCTTAGGGCTAAAAGTTAGTTCCTACTCCCCCCATCCCCAAATAAATCTTTTTACTCAGACTACAAGCTAGGTGCCTGCTTTAGTATCGTTCTCTGCAAACTTGTTACAGAAAACAAAACCAAAAAACCTTTGCTTGTATTTTTTAAAACGAGTAAGTTAACGGTCTGGTTTTTATGAGTCCTAAGTGTCTGAGAGAAGTCTGCATTTTAGTTGTTACAAAGATTGCATTAATTAGATCTTATAAGCATACATGTAATTCATTTTTAATTTTTCTGTTTTCAATTTTTTAATAATAAAATTTATCCTGTATAAAATTTATAATGTACACTATTAAAATAACAAATACCAGATTTATAATAATAATAAATACCAGAAAAGTAGTTCTTTGATCACTTCTGACCAGAGGCACTGTTTCCAGAGTCCTTGGTATCCTTACAAGTACCTCTAACAAAAGTGGCAGCACATCATATACATAGCTTTGCATATTGTCTTTTGTTTTTTTAAAAAATGTTAATGATGCTTTTGTGTCTTTACTAATGTCTTTTTAATGGTTTCATTTTATTGTATGAATGTGCCACAATTTATTCAACCGGGTGACTATTGATAAAATGTTTCCAATTTTCTCTTCCTTTTTTCCTATTATACCAAAATACACTACTCTGTGTATTTATGCAAGTATATGTGTATCACATGTTCTTAGAAATGGGTTGTATCAAAGGTTTTGTGCATTTTTGATATTCATGGAAGCTGAACCTAGTCTCACAGTGTTAAAGCAATTTGTATGTCCTTTCTCAGAAAACTGTCTTTTCTTGTCCTCCTATTTTTCTATTGTTTTTTGTTAATCTAATTTCTAATTTGTTTTTTATATTTTATTAAAATGTGAGGTCATTTTTTTTTTTTTTTTGGTCAATAGAATTATACTTGTGACTGAGGATTTGAAGTTTATATGTATTAGAGTTTTCCCGACAATTTTTTTTCTTTTCTGGAAGGAATGGAGTGTAGATTTCAGACTATTACCCACTTCGATTTTCTCTTGCAGAGTTTCATTTTTATTGGATAGAGTTGGCTTTTCTTAATCATTTCCTCTCTTCTTCGACTCTCCTTAAGATTAGAAGACAGAAAAGTCCCATGTCGGACTCTGATGGAAACCGCTACAGCGCTGCCGCCGCAGAGCTCGAACCTCAGTCCCGACTCATTGTTTCCCTCCCCAAGAGCCCCGACCCCAGGCAAACCCCTCCGCAGGTCAGCAGACTCTCACTTAAGAACTCACAAAACCCTAGAAAATTGAAGTAGAGTCTAAGATACGGCTGCTCCAAACAAACACCTGGCAGATGGGCCTTAGGAGATTCGGCCCTTCGGGGTTCTGGACGGGGGAGGACAGCTGTCGACTTGGCCTCGGTTCTCGGGATACTGAGAGAAAGGCGCTCCCTCTCGGGACCTAGTGATCTCCACGCATTTATTTATTCCCAGAGGACACCTGGAACGGCGGGACTGACGTGGGCTGGGGAGAGGCGGCGGGGCTGAAGCTGGGGGACGAGGGAGGCCAGCGAGGAGTAGGAGGTATTAGGGAACGGGGGAGCCGCACAGGCCGCGAACGAAGGAGCCGCACAGGCCGCGCGTACCGCTCTCTCCAGAGGCCCCCATCAGCGGCGGGATCCTCGCAATGAGCCAACCGCCCCGCATCCTGCCTCGCAAAACTCCAGGAGGGTTCCCCTGTCTCAGGTCCCAAACACAGCCTCTTTCTAAAGCACTGGATATTCCGGGGGCTCAAAAGCAGCCTTTGCAGCGCTTTTCTGGGAAGTAATCCTCATTCCGCTCATTCCCACCACTTTCAGAAATTCTTTGGAAGGCAGAATGGTTTGCGCCTTGATCCTACCCGGGCGCTATAAAAAGAAATTGGGCCCCTCAAACATTAGGCCGATCGTTAGAGAAAAGATCGAGAGAGAATTCGGGCCCTGCAGAGTTCCAGCGTCAGGAGCCGGATATACACAAGGAGGCGAGGATGTGCCTGCCAACACTTACTGAGCACTTGCTGTGTGCCCGAAACTGACTAGGAACTGGGGGGGAATTTCAAGCCAGTCAAATGCCTCGGGGTAGCGTTTCAGATTTGAAAACAAGATATACTTTCCCCACGATTTGGTATAAAGTTTTATCCCCTCAGAATTATTGAAATTGAGGTATGGATTTGGTAAATCGAATTTTAAAGGCTTTTTAAAATTAGATTATAACATCTATTTCTTAGTCAAAAGACCTCTTTCCCAGGAGAGTTCTGAGGGGCTTTCTTTCTTTTGGGGGAGGCTTTCTTATTTGATTTCTGGTCAAAGGACTTTTAACTTCTTGGTCCCATGATTGCATTATTTCAGGTGAGAAAATTTTCCGATTTATCCAAACAATTGCTTGAGTGTAGACCACATATTTGGGTTGAAGAGCTCAGCTCCTGTCCGGAAAGGGAGGGAGTTCCTCCAGGAAGAGGAGCTCTCCATCCCCACTCCAGAGACCCTCTGTCCTCCCCTGTGGATGCCTTCTCCACACCCCCAGCTCCCTCTTTGGCCAGAGCCTGTTTTCCTGGGGTGTTTTTTTCCAGAAGACTTCTCTTTCTTAGGAGGAATGGAGAGACAAGGATTTGAGGGCAGAACCAGTGTCCCTGGTCGCAGCGGGGTGCTTGAAGCAAGTGACTGGGGTGAGAAGAACCAGCTTTCTAACAGTGGTTCCCTCCACCCTGGACAGATGGTCTGTGAACCTGGGGCTATGATCCCCCTGGGCTTTGGGGAAAACCACCGGCATCCTGTTTCCCAGCAACTGATTGTTTCTGATGTAGACAGTCTCCTATTTAGTGTGATCCCCTTTTAGTGTGTGTGTGTGTGTGAGCATCACTTCAAAAAGCAAAGGGAACTAAGAAAGCAAGAACATAATATGGTGGTTACTAGACCCAGTGGACAATCCAGTCCTTTTCACGCCCCACCCCACATATTTAGGTTTGGGCTGAGAGGGATTTTAAGCTTCAGTTTCTGAAATTGTGGTTGACATTCTCTGTGTCAATTTCTCCTTTCAGTCTCTTAATTTTTACTGTTTCCTGGAGCTCTTCTGAGACAAACTACACAGGCAAGGTGAGTTGTGGCAGGACAGAGCGTGAGAGAACACTATTTTAGACCAACCAGCTTTCACAGAAAGTTGACTCCCCATCCTGAAGCATGAGAATGGGGGAGGGGATAGGGACGAGGCAAGGTTGCTCGTCCCACCGGAGTCCAGCCCCTGGGAGAAGTGAAGACTCACACCGCGCGACCCCTCAGCTGGGGTCATGGAAAGGACAGGCAGAGAAGTCTAGAAATGCAAAGAAGTTAACGATGTTTGGCCGTCTGGGGGCTTATCGGTGTGTCGGGGTCAGGCGGGGGCCGAGGCATCAAGCTCCGGCAAACAGGGCCTGGGTCGGGGCTGCACGGTGAGGAGGCTGACTCAACATGGGACCACGTGGCACCTGGACTGCGGACGGTCCACTTAGGAGCTTCTGGGAGGAAGGAAGGGGGTAGCTGGTGAAATATTAACACCCCACTCTGCCCCGGGTTCTGAAGGGGGAACCACTCCTCAGAGGTCATGGACTAGAAGAGCCGGGAGGCTGCTACCCCTTCCTCTCTGCACCTAAGATCCAAACCCTTTCAGTTCTCAACCTGTGGCCTCTGGGAAGGTGCAAGTTCTCAACTTTCCTCTACCTCCTTGCTCCTCCTCCCCAAGGGCAAACAGTCTCTGGGCCTGGTGCGGGGGTGGGAGCAGGGAAAGGGTGAGCAGAAATCTCTAGGCATTAGACAAAGACAAGCCAGGATGGTCTTAAAGTGAACTGGAGGTCAGGCGGGATGGGATATGAAAACCCTTTCCCACAATCCCTCAATTCTGACGGCGCCTGGGGATGGAGAGTGCCCAGGGCCCCCTCAGAGTTTTCCCATGGTTGAGTGCGCTTCTGGGCCTGGCAGGCGGGCTCAGGAGGGATGCCTGGGAGGCTGGGGAGTCCCAGAGGTGATTACTGGCAAGGCAGCGTGGGGTTTCCGAGGCTGGATCGCCTCTGCATTCGAGGCCGTTGGGCAGGGGCCGGGTTCGGGTGCCTCCCAGTGGTGAATCAGGCTTCTGACCTCTGTGCCATCCCGGCCCTGCTCCAGAGGGTAAACATTCTCTGCACTTTGAAAACTGGTGGGACAAGAAAGCGAGGGGGTGGCTGGGAGAGGGAGGGAGGAAAGGAGAGAGGCTGAGAGGAGAGGAGGTTCTGAAATCCTCTCTCTCTTTTTCCTGCCAGGAATCTTTGAGGGCAGCCTGCAGAACGAAGAAGGAGCATCCCACTGTCGATGTTTCTCTCTAGCTAGATAAAAAAATCAGTTTTCTGGAGCCTCAGAAATGAGACTTGGAAAATGACCCCAGCGTTGGAGGATGGGGGAAAGGACTGTCAGGTCTCAGTTGGATTCCCATTCCCTCAGAATCAGCTAAAGGACATCCCTCTGGAGGGACACCGGACATCTATGAAGGGTTGAGGGCACAGGCAGGACAAGAGGAAATTCTCATTTCTTGGGGACAGACTTGGTTACTAAATCTTAAGAACATACTTACTATGGCTATCATTTTTAATGTTGAAGATGATGTAAAGGGATCCTGTTTTGACTCTCAATTCAAAGTCATTTTTGGGCCCTGGGTGGAGTACAAAGAAGCTGTGAGGTCAAACAGACCCAGCATAGACCTGGATCCCTCTCCTCACCAGCTTCACCAGCTTCATCTCCCTGAGCATAGCCTCCTTGCCTGTAAAAGGGGGATAATACTAACAGTCACAGCACTGATGCTAGAATCATATCAACACAGTAGCCCAGGACTTCGTGTCAGCAAAAATGTCCCACCAGCCTCAGCTTCCTCTCAGACCTTCTTAAGGCCCCAGTGACACAAGTCCCAGAAAAACCCTCAGGCACTTGCCTCCACCCAGTTACAGCCAAGTGACTAGAGTGACTGAGAAGTGAATTAAAGACAAAGTAACACCAAATTCCACTCTTCTCCACAGACCTCAGAGAAGAAGGAAGGAAGGGAAAACGTAGGCGGAAGGGAGGAAGGAAGGATAGGAGGGAGGGAAGGAAAGGGAGAGCGCTCCGTTCCCTTTCTTCAGGTGTCCAGGCTGTAGCCCACCACCACACCAAGAGAATCAATAGCTCTGGGAAGAGGCAGATGCATTTAAATCAAAGCTACCAAATGCAGAGACACCCCTAACAGCCGGTGTTTTACTCCAACGATGAAAATAATTCAAGAGAACAGCCAGGCTGAAAACTCTTCTTGGACATCAGAAGACCTTCCTTGAGACTGCTCTAAACTGTCTACGACTTGGACGGTCGTCACTGAGTTCAGTTCTGTAAGACTGGAGTTGCTGCCATTCCCACCCTGTCTTCATGGGAGTCCTTACAGAAGCAGCCAAGAAACGGAGGTGACCACGCTGAAACGCACAGCTCTGCTCCCTGACTAGCCTTACACTGATCTAAACACTAGAAACTGACTCCAAGCATGAAGTGTAAGTTCAAGCAACCGAGGTCCAGGCGTCCCAGGTCTCCCCTGGGCTTGGAGACATGGACTGTTCAGTCTTGAACCGACACCTATTGGTTTATTCCACTTCTCAGGCTCAGTCTTCGTCTGTTAATGGATATAGTAGCCCCCTCATCAGGTGGTTTGGGGGATAATAAAGCTTGTTATGCGCTTTGCCCCAGTATCTGGAACATGATGACTGCTGAATAAACAGCAGCGATGCCTACGGAGTCTCTAGTCCATATCGGAGGAAGCCAATTTCACGCCCTAATGTTACCTCAGAGGCTTTGTGGAGCAAAGCCGAGAGTGGAGCGAGGGGGAAGCGCTTGGTAACCGGCGTTCTGGCCCTGGCCTGAGCATTCTTAGCGGAATCTCAGGCGCAGCCCGGCCAACCTCTGTTCTACTTCCACCCCGGACCCATCGTCCCCCGACCCCGCTGGGGCGAAAGCCTGGCCTCTCTCTACCGGGAGCCCTTTCGCCCGCGCCCGCGGCGCCGGTCGTGGTTCTGGCGCCGGAGCCGGGATGCGCTGGGCGGGACAGCGCGTGTGAGGCGCGGTGTCTGGGAAGCAGGCAGCGAGAAACGGTCCACCAGGGACTTTTCTCCCCTGGACTCAGCGCCCCGAATCAGCCTACTCCCTGGGTCGCTTAGGAACCGCACTTCGGGCCTGGGTGGTGGGGAGCGAGGTTTTTACTGCTCGTGTCCTAATCTCCAACAACAGGCAAATTTCCCCCATGCGCTTTTGCCGGGCGGCATCTTCTCCAACAGAAGTTCCAAACCAGCTCTGCACAGGCCTCGCTCTCTCCCGAGGACCCGCAGCCCACCCTGCCTTCTAAATCCTCTCTCCAGAGACAGGGACTGGAGGACTTGCTCCAAGTGCGCCCTTCACCTCCTCTTTCCCAGGCTCCTTCTGACAGTGGCTTTTCCCTGCAAGGTTCCTAGAAGCAGAGCAAATGAAAATGTTAGAGGAAAAGTACTGGTTCTGTCCCTCCTTCTCCTCAAACTGTCATGTTGGAAAAATAATCAGAAAATTTCAAATAACCAGGAAATCTGCTGAGAAATGGGGACCCAGAAGGGAACAGCCAACCCAAGAATTGGCTTTTCTTTTATCAATAGGAGCCCAGTCCCTCCATTAGATATGAATATAGCTTCTGTGTGGCTGCCAGTGAAACATATATTTCCCAACCAGGCGGCAAGACCTGACTAAGAGGCTGCAGGTCAGAAGAGGGTCTATTCAGACAGTGTCCAAACACAACGAAATTATAACATGAAAAGCAGAGCTCTTGATTCAGATCTTTCCTGTTTAAATAAGGGGTGAGGGTAAGAAGCACTGGTGAAATATCCAAATAACTGAAAATATTTGTAAACAAATTCTTCTCACTGGGCCTCTGTTTGTGTTGGTGGGTGTGGCACACAGAATCAGGGGTCTGCTAGCTGTTTCTTAATAACCCCTCCCCCTCCTTTGAGCTTCCCAGATGGCACTAGTGGTAAATAACCCATCTACCAATGCTGAAGACATAAGAGACGTGGGTTCAATACCTGGGTTGGTTGGGAAGATCCCCTGAAGAAGGCATGGCAACCCACTCCAATATTCTTGCCTAGAGAATCCCATGGACAGAGAAGCCTGGCAGGCTGTAGTCCATAGGGTCTCAAAGAGTCAGACACAACTGAAGTGACTTAGCACACATGCATGCTCCTTTGAGTGGCCCCTCATTTTCTCAGAAACAGAAAGAACTCAAGTCAGCTTTAGAGTGTGAGAGCTCTGCCAGTGGAAGGACTGTGGGAACTGACAGGGGAGAGCTTGGAGTGGAGAGTGGAAGGGCAGAGGGGATGAGAAGTGCAGCAGATGCTGAGTCAGAGGCCCTGAGACAAAGTCCTGGCTCTGTGTCTTTAATGTCTCCTTGCCTCAGTTTTCTCATCTGCAAGATGGGGATAATACTGATCTATAAGCCTGCTGTGAAGAATAAATAAAGTAATACATGGGAACATGCTTGATCATCATCTTATGTTCCCTGGCCTGTGCCTAACTCAAAGGGTATCATGGCAAGGATAGCAAGGGTCCAGGTTTTGCCCCAACCCAGGGATGGGTATGAGTGTCCCTCTGGCTATTCAATGCCCTGACCCCTGGGCTCAGCTGGCTCGGTCTCACCCTCTACCAGATCCAAGGGCAAGTGAGAGTCCATCTCAGCAGGCTGCCCCAGCCCCTGTTTACTTTGGCCACGTTGTGATGGCCCTGCTGGGTTTGCCAACAGGATTTGGGTGTTTGCTCTCCTGCCTGGCATGACTGCAGAGGCAGCTGGCACTCTGCTCCTGATTGTCATGCTGATCAGTGTTGCTCACAGCAAGGGGATGCTGTGACTCCCTGCTGCTTCCGCCCCCTTCTCAGATGGGTGGAGTCTCTTTTTATTATCATTCCTAAGACTCCTAGGCTCAGGAAAGCAGGGTGGTAGAGAGATACCACAGTCTTTCCCTTTAAAATGGCTGCCCAAAGAGTATGTACTCAAGAATTAAAAGGAACCAGGAAATAGCAAAAGAAATCAGACAGGGAGCTGAAGACACCAAGCACAAAATCTAAATTAAAAAAAATTAAGTCCTAGGTTTTGCTTTTTTTCCTCACACTTTTTCGGGACAGTAGATGTTCAGGAATAAAAAGGAAGGGGGGCTTCCTGAGGCCACCCCAGACCAATCATGGCCTGTGGTTCAGGAAAGTCATGGCAGAAGCATCATCAGCAGGTGCATGGTGGGAAAAACACATGCTCATAACGATCCTTTCCCACCTCAGGGCAGCTCCAGGAGCCTCTCACCACCTCCCGAGCACATAGTGTGCTCTCAGGAGACGTGCAATATCCTCCACAGGACACATTGCCAATTGGCTTTCCTAGGCTGCTGGTTAATAACTTAGAGTCATGCCTGGAGAATGGAAAATAATTGAAAGCAATGCTTAGTAAATTGCAGTTTCAAGGTCTTCATTGCCTTTCTAACAATTTGAAAAACCCATTTTATTGCTTTTTTAGATTCCTTGAGTTGAAATGCCACTGTGTGCTGTAATTAAGCTAAGTGACATGCCAGCTGTAAAGACAAGGCTTGTGAATGATTACATTTGGCTCATGTAATCATCCAGCATGGGTGGGGGAGGATGCTTGGAACAGCTGCCAGTCTGCTCACCTCACACCCACTGCCAGGGTGAAGGGAAAACTGGACTGATTTTGCCTGTTTGAGGTGGCCACAGCTGTCCAGTGGGATGAGTCAGATGAGTGGCTCCCGAACTTCACTATGTACCAGGACCCTCTGAGGGAGATTTCTAAATCCAAGGTCAATACCACCCTACCCCAGCCAGATTGACTAATTTTGTCTGAGGGAGTGGAGGCACCGGATAGTTTTTTTAAGCTGCTCAGATAGTTTTGAGTCTAGAGAACCTTCCTGATCCAACATGGCTGCATTTAACAGCTTTGTCTTCAGAAAATCATTTTTGTATTTGGAAACGTGTCCTTCAGTGCTGCTTTTTTAAATCCATCTGGAGACAGGAACTCATCCATCTGCTTTATGAAACAAATACTCTGATCTCCATCCCCCAAAGCTCCAAAGTTCCTATTTTCTTTGACGGGACTCAGTTCTTTTGAGGCCATCTTTCTTGTTTCCTTTCCTTTTCCCCCTCCATTCATTCAGCTGCTCTGTCCCAGCTCTACAATGTTTGTCTCCCCTGTCTCCCTTTCTTTCCCACAGTCAGCCATCCTGATAGGGGCTGCAAGGGCTTGGATCATTGTATGAGCCTCCTAACCTCTCTCCCAGCTTTGTTCTCTCCCCCTTACTAGTCATCCATTCTACCATCTACTACGAGATTCACCTTTCTAACACTAAATAAAACCTATCCCATTCAAAAACCTTTAGTGGTTTCCTGCTGCTGCTGCTGCTAAGTTGCTTCAGTAGTGTCCGACTCTGTGCGACCCCATGGACTGCAGCCTACCAGGCTTCTCCGTCCATGGGATTCTCCAGGGCAAGAACACTGGAGTGGGTTGCCATTTCCTTCTCCAGTGGTTTCCTACTGCCTATTAAATTAGGTTAACATTTCCCAGGAAAACATTTTAGACTCTCCACTACATCAATTCATTTGGCAAGTATTTACTGAATCACAGTTTGGTCCTAAGCACCAGGCTGAAAGCAGGGGATACAAAGAAGTAGACATATGGTACAGTCCAGTGGAGAGACAGCCACAAACAAGTTCACCATCATCATGAAGTTTACGATAATGAAACAAAGAACACCTGGGTCTCCAAGGCTCTCTTTTAAACTATCTTTCCATTGTCATCTCCCAGTTATCCTTTCGGATCCAGCCAAATTGGACTAGACTTTACTTCTTTTGTCCCGGGTTGTTTATATTTTCTTCCAGAACTTTATTACTCAGTCCCACACCTCATACTCACTTTTTACAACCCTGTTTATATGGAGAAGATATTTGTAAATGACATACTCAGTAAAGGGTTACCATCTAAAATATATAAAGAACTCACAAAACTCAATAGCAATTTTTTTTAAAGCCAAACAATCCAATTAAAAATGAGCAGAAAGCCTGAACATTTTTCCAAAAAAAGACATATAGCTGGTCAACACGTGAAAAGATGCTCAACATGTGAAAAGATGCTCAACATAACTGATTATCAGGGTGTAACAGGCAACAAGTGTTGGTGAGGATGTGGAGAAAAGGGAATCCTCATGTACTGTTGGTGGGAATGCAAATTGGTGAAGCTACTATGGAAAACAGTATAGAGGTTCCTCAAAAAATTAAAAATAGAACTAACCATATGATCCAGAAATTCTACTTTTGGGTATTTATCCAAAGAAAATCAAAACACTAACTAGAAAAGATATATTCACCCCTATGTTCATTCCAACATCATTTACAATAGCCCAGTTATGGAAGTAACATAAGTGTCCTTTGATAGATAAATAGATGAAGAAGATGTAGTGTACATACACAATGGAATATTCCTTAGCCATAAAAAGAATGAAATCTTGCCATTTGCGACAACATGGATAGTTCTAGAGAGTGTTATGCTAAGTGAAATAAGTTAGACACGGAAAGACAAATGCCATATTATTTGACTTATATGTAGACTAAAAAACAAAACAAATGAACAAACAAAACAGAAACAGACTCAGAGATACAAAGAACAAACTGGTAACCACCAGAGGGAAGGCAGGTTGGCTAAATAGGTGAAGGGGATTTAAGAGAAACAAACTTCCAGTTATAAGATAAATAAATCACAGGGATGTAATGTACAGCATAGGGTATGTAGTCCGTAATATCGTAATACTTGGTTTGGTAACAGATGGTTACTACGTTTATGGTGGTGATCAATTCACAATGTGTGTAAATGTTGAACCACTATGCTGTATACCTGAAACTGATATAATATTGTTTGTCAATTGTATTTCAATTAAAAAATTTTTTTGAAGGAAAGGCATTTTGAACCTAAATTTTTATACAAAATTTCATACAAAGGCAAATAAATCATCACTGCAATGTGAAATTTTTTACATTAAAATTTTTAATTAAAAAATCCATTTATCTTTTTCCGTCACCTCAAATATCACCTCTTCTAATGAAGCAGACTTAATCTTCGCAACTGGGTGTGAGGGCATTTCCTTCTCATCCACCGATGCTCTTCTTTAGTGGAACTTAAATCCGACTAGTTATCCGGGGACCCGTCTTACCCCACCGCACACTCCATGGGGGCAAGGACTGCCACGAGCATTTTTAGTCCCCCATAAGCATTCAGCAGACAATTGCTCTGCATAGCTCCATGGCTGAACAAGCAGGAGGAGGTGGGGCTAGGAAAGCATCCTACTCTTAATAATATTTTGCCTTTGGACAACCCAGAGCCATTACAGCCTCTAGGCAGGATCAGCTACTTAATTTGGTGGGCCCAATGCAAAAATGAAAATACAAGACTCCTTGTTCACAAATTATTCAGAATTTCAAGATGGTAACAGCATTAAACCAGATGCAAGGCCTTCCTAGCGTGGAGCCCTGTGTGACTGCATAGACTGCACGACCATGAAGGTGACCCTGTCGTTAGGTTCAAAAGTGCTGGCACCAAATTGTCCCTTAGGAAGACAAATAATTCTGACTTCACCTTAAGAGACTTCCATTTTATCAACTCAGGAACCTTGACTGGCTGGGGTTGGTGACTAGGGAGAAAAAGGGAAAGATACAGAGCTTCTAGGAAGTCCCATTTCAGCAAGTCTTACACCTTTTCTCTGGGCCAGACTATGACCTATGGCAGCCTAATAGTGATGGTGGCATCAGAAAAGGCAATTTGAGTTAGGATGGTAGGGAAGGCAGCCGGAAGATACTTGGGCACAGAGCTGCTGGTGTAGGAGGAGGTCTGGTCTTTACCTGATGAAGCTACAGCTGTCCTGATTCCCTTACTCGGGGCTCAGAGTTCTCCATCAAGCCCTAGCTCTTTGTCTTTTCTCTCTGGAGTTGAAGACCACTGACACTGACCTGGTGGTGCCCTGAGGGCTCTGGACTTCTGGAAATGGGGAGTCCTTCCTTGCAACACTCCTCCCTTCATGTTGCTCTATCCTTGGGAGTGTCCTGGATGGCAGTGCTGTGTGAGGGACCCATAAGAACGCCACTGGTGGGGCAGCTAGGACGTGTCCTGGGGCAGCACCCATAACTCCCGGAAGTCGTGGTTCTCCAGGACTGTAAGCTAACTGGGGGGCGGGACAAAAAGCAAGGCTGTTAGCTTCCGTAGTGCTAAAGGGAGGTAGTCATAAGACCAGGCTCTCTAGATGAGGAAATAAAACTTTCAGTTGCTTCTGCAGGCATCGTAGACACTGTAGGAAGAGACAAATCATTTCCTGGGAGTAAGAGGAAGAAATGGCAGAAATCCAGTCTGACTCTGGAAAGAAAAAAAAAAGATTTTTTTCTTAGATTTTTCTTTAAAATGGCTTCTAGAATATTTAAGTCAATTAACTTTCATCATCACCATTCCTACCTTGTGGTGATTCATATCCACAGTAACCAGAAACTCATTTTACCTACACAACATTCATATTCCTGAATCCTTATCATAGCCCCAAACATTTGACAAGGATCATTTCAGAGCTGCTAACCTGGCTGGTCCAGAGACAACAAGTGGTACTTGTTAAGAGCACAAACTTAGCTCCCAGTATCTGTGTGCCCTTGGGCAAGTTAAGTTCTCTAAACCTTGGTTTCCTCATTTGAAAAAAGAGAATAACAGTGGTACTTACCACAAAGAGTTGCTTTGAGGATTGAGATACTGTAGGCAAAACTTTTAATACACCCCAAACAAGTGTCCAGTCTGTGTTGGGCTCAACACCATCAGCACAGTATCGTTACCACCATCATCACTGTAGCTACATTTATCGAGGAGGTTGCCAAGCACCCTGCATTAGCAAGCTTTAAATCATCCTTAAGTGCTACAAAAGGGACTATTTATCCCCTAAAGCTCAACTGTTAGCAGATCTGAAGCCCTGACCTCAGTGGCCTCACTGCGAAAGTGGATCCCAAGGAAGGATGATGAGGTTATAGAGATTTAAGCAGAAAAATGGAGGAATTTGTCAGGGCTCCCTTCCTCACATGAGTCAGGATGGGATCTAAGTTCATGGTGGATTGGTAAAGAGGAAGAAACACCGAAACCCACCACTGTGTGACATTGGGCAAATCAGTTAATGTTCCCAAACCTTGATTCTCTTCCTCTGCAAATTGAGGATAAGGGAATAATTCAGTCTTGCCAACCTCACAGCATTGACCTGAGGCTTACATGAGAGACAGTAGGTAAACGTGATGTGTGGAAGGTATTGTTATTATACCTACAGAGAAAGTTCATGATCTGTAGTCTGAACATCTGCTCTGCGCTTTCCTTCTCTAATTCAAGCATTATGCAGAAGCCCTATTCTCATACCCATCCTGCTCCATTTGTAAACCAACTCGTTGACAGGCATTCTGCTGCATATAATTAGACTTTTCCCAGTTTGCCTTGTATGTGTCAGTTCCTTGCAGTCTGATCAGCTGGGAATTTTGAGAAGCCATTACTTGACCTAAAAGCAGAGGATAAGCTCTGAGATCTGGTGACTCCATACAATACCCTGGAATGCCCTGCTTGGCCGTGGCCACCACTGCTTCCTACAGAGATACCTTCACTAAAGAGCCATTTATCATTCCCTTAGCTCTAACTGAAGACTAATATTAAAAATACCACTTGAAAGAAAGAGTGGTTGTAGAGCTTGAGGATTGGGAATCAGAAACATCTGACTCAAACCCTTCACCACTGAAAGCTGTGGAACCTCCTGAATGTTAAACCTTATGCTCTTTGAGCCTCAGTTTTTTCTTTTCTAAACTTCACAATCATGATTGAAATTAAATTATATATATATACACAGAGAGAGAGTGCTAGTGCCTATAGAGTACATTACCAAAAAAAAAGAGTAAATTTTACATCATTCATATTCATCAGAAAACATGCCAGTACCTTCAGCCATCGTCTACTATGGTAGAGAAAGTCCATAATGGCAAGTGACCACATGACAAACTGCTCTTAGAAATCAGAGGCAGTGAAAAGAATCACCCCTAAAGAATCACCTGTCTACTAGATGAGTAAATTTATCTTTACTCATTTAGGAGAAAATATCAAAACCTTCTCTGCCTACAAATCCCAGAGCTTCTCATGGAGTCCAAATCCAAGCTGGACTTTGCTAAAGAATGGCCTGAAGAAGCAGCATCCCACGTCATAGCTGTTCACCAAGGTTCAACTGAGAGAGAAGCTATCTTTGTTCCCAGACTAGTTACATGAGTGTCAGTGTGTACAGAGATGTGCCAAGAGGTTGCTGTTGTTCAGTCGCTCAGTCATGTCCCACTCTTTGTGACCCAATGAACTGCAGCACGCCAGGCTCTCCTGTCCTCACCATCTCCCAGAGCTTGCTCAAACTCATGTTCATTGAGTTGGTGATGCCATCCAACCATCACATTCTCTGTCATCCCCTTCTCCTCCTGCCTTCAATCTTTCCCAGCATCAGGGTCTTTTCCAATGAGTCAGTTTTTCACATCAGGTGGCCAAAGTATTAGAGCTTCAGTATCAATCCTTCCAATGAATACTCAGGACTGATTTCCTTTAGGATTAACTGGTTTGATTGCCTTGCAGTCCACGGGACTTTCAAGTCTTCTTGAACACCACAGTCCAAAAGCATCAATTCTTCAGCGCTCAGCCTTCTTTACGGTCCAACTCTCACATCCATACATGACTACTGGGAAAACCATAGCTTTGACTAGACCGACTTTTGTCGGCAAAGTAATGACTCTGCTTTTTAATGCACTGTCTAGGTTGGTCATAGCTTTTCTCCTAAGGAGCAAGCATCTTTTAATTTCATGGCTGCAATCACCATCTGCAGTCATTTTGGAGCCCAAGAAAATAACGTCTGTCACTGTTTCCATTGTTTCCCCATCTATTTGCCATGAAGTGATGGGACTGGATGCCATGATCTTAGTTTTCTGAATGTTAAGCCAGCTTTTTCACTCTCCTCTTTCACCTTCATCAAGAGGCTCTTTAGTTCCTCTTCACTTTCTGCCATAAGAGTGGTGTCATCTGCATATCTGAGGCTATTGATATTTCTCCTGGCAAACTGGATTCCAGCTTGTGCTTCATCCAGCCCAGCATTTCTCATCATGTACTCTGCATATAAGTTAATAAGCAGAGTGACAATATACAACCTTGACATATTCCTTTCCCAGTTTTGAACCAGTCCACTGTTCCATGTCCGATTCTAACTGTTCTTCTTGACCTGCATACAGGTTTCTGAGGAGGCAGGTAAGGTGGCCTGGCATTCCTAACTCTTTAAGAATTTTCCACAGTTTGTTGTGATCCACACAAAGACTTTAGTATAGTCAGTGAAGCAGAAGTAGATGTAGAAGTAGCCAAAGCTTAGGGGATGAAGAAACCCACAGAACCAGCCCTAATCTTGGGGAGTGCCCTCTCCGGGGTTGGGGTAGGAGGATGAAGACCCTGCCTTCAGGGAAACCCCAGTGTGACGGTGCAGACATAGTCTGTGTCCTCGGGAGTCTCTGATTAGGGAGACAAAAAAGTCCAAAACAGGATGTGATGTTATTTTTTCTGCTAAGAGGTCCAGAGCCAAATTCAATTGTCATTTTAGGAAGCACTTAATCATACCCTTTCAATATAATTATTTCTCCCTTTCTCAGTGTGGCTTCTGATCATTATAACTTTATTTTAACACTCATATTGCATATGTTTTCATGCCCCAGGCTTCCTAGTGGTTCAGTTGGTAAAGAATCGAACTGCAATGCAAGGAGACCCAGGTTTGATCCCTGGGTCAGGAAGATCCCTTGGAGAAGTAAATGGCAACCCACTCTAGTATTCTTGCCTGGGAAATCCCATGGACAGAGGGGCCTTGCAGGCTACAGTCCATGGGGGTCATAGTGAGTCAGACACAACTCAGCGACTAACCCCCCTCCCCTCCAACCACATATCATCCACCTCACTTTAAAAAATATTTATTTACTTGGCTGCATCAGATCTTGGTTGCGGCACACAAGTGCAGTTGCTCCAAGGCATACGGGATCGTAGTCCCCCTATCAGGGGTTGAACCCGTGTCCCCTGCATCACTAGGTGGATTCTTAACCACTGGACCACCAGGGATTACCAGGGAAGTCCCCTATCCTTCCCTTTAAAAGTAGGAGCATAAATAACTTAAAATTCTAGAAACTTATGAACCAGAGACAGTGGGGGTGGGTTTGAGCCCCATCAGGACTGAGGAGTTTTGTTCCTATAACAGGTCCACAGGTCAGGGTGGCCATCACAGGTTCCTCTGCCCAGGCCTGGGTCTACATATAGGATAGTCTTCATTTCCACACTAGAGAGATGTCTTCAAAAGGCAAATTCCCAGTGGCCTGTCCCAAATCTCATGTCAGGATTTCCAGAGGTGTGGCCTTGGAAACTACAGGCTTAACAAGGGCCCCCACACAATTCATATCATCACGGAAGTTTGGGAAACACTAGGCCAATTTTTTCCTTTGAGGGTGGTGAGAGGACCATCAGAACACGTAGTGGAACTTCTTAAAATGCAGATTCCTGGACCCCTCAGTAGGACCTACTGATTCAGAACTTCTAGGAGCAGGCCTTGGAATATGCATTTTTATGAGCATCCAAAGTGATGCATATGGGCTGATATTCACTCGTCAGCCCTTCTGCAGTGTGAACTATAGGCCACAAGGGGGTCAGGTCAGACTGTCCGGTCAGTCTGTTTTAGGTGGCAGAAGTGAATGAGATGATTAAAATTTATCTCCTATAGGCAGTCAAGCAGTATAAATCCCTCCACCATCAGTTCAGTTCAGTTCAGTTACTCAGTCGTGTCTGACTCTTTGTGACCCCATGGACTGCAGCATGCCAGGCCTCTCTGTCCATCACCAACTTCCACCCAAACCCATGTCCATTGAGTTGGTGATGCCATCCAACCATCTCATTCTCTGTTGTCCCCTTCTCTTCCTGCCTTCAATCTTTCCCAGCATCAGGGTCTTTTCCAATGAGTCAGTTCTTCGCATGAGGTGGCCAAAGTATTGGAATTTCGGCTTCAGCATCAGTCCTTCCAATGAATATTCAGGACTGATTTCCTTTAGGATGGACTGGTTGGATCTCCTTGCAGTCCCAAGAACTCTCAAGAATCTTCTCCAACACCAGAGTTCAAAAGCATCAATTCTTCCGCGCTCAGCTTTCTTTATAGTCCAACTCTCACATCCACACGTGACTACTGGAAAAAAAGCTTTGACTAGATGGACCTTTGTTGGCAAATAATGTCTCTGCTTTTTAAAATGCTGTCTAGTTTGGTCATAACTTTCCTTCCAAGGAGCAAGTGTCTTTTAATTTCATGGCTGCAGTCACCATCTGCAGTGATTTTGGAGCCCAAGAAAATAAAGTCTGTCACTGTTTCCACTGTTTCCCCATCTATTTGCCATGAAGTGATGGGACCGGATGCCATGATCTTAGTTTTCTGAATGTTGAGCTTTAAGCCAACTTTTTCACTCTCCTCTTTCACTTTCATCAGGAGACTCTTTAGTTGTTCTTCTCTTTCTGCCATAAGAGTGGTGTCATCTGCATATCTGAAGTTATTAATATTTCTCCTGGGAATTTTGATTCCAGCTTGTGCTTCATCCAGCCCAGCATTTCTCAAGATGTACTCTGTATATAAGTTAAATAAGCAGAGTGACAATATACAGCCTTGACGTACTCCTTTCCCTATTTGGAACCAGTCTGTTGTTTCATGTCCAGTTCTAACCCTCCACCATAGGCAATGCTATCTTGTAGAGCTCTAAATTTTCACATATCACCTTCCTTCAGAAGCACTAATGCTCTGACAGAGGGCTCCCTTGCCATCTCTTTGGTGCTTCTACACAGTGGAATTAAAGCTTAAGGGTCTTTGAACTTTCCTGGTTGTCCAGTAGTTAAGCATCTGCCTGCCAACAGAGGGGACATAGGTTCCATCCCTGGTCCAGGACAAGATTCCACGTGTACGTGCGCCATAACACAACTACTTAGCCTGTGCTCTAGAGTCCATGTGCAGCAACTACTGGAGTCCCTGGGCCTAGAGCTGGTGCTCCACAACAGAAGCCACCACAATGAGAAGCCTTCACACTGCGAAGAAAAGTAGCCCCGGCTCAGTGCAACTAGAGAAAGCCTGTGCACAGGAATGAAAACCCAGTCTAGCCATAAATAAGTAAATAAGTAAAAGCTTAAGGATCTTTGTTTCCAGATCTCAGGCACCAGTGTCCTGTTGTTCTGTCCCCTTAGTACACGCCTTACAGGGTCAGCTCTTAGGTCAAGTGCCCTGGACCTAAGTAGGCTAGGTTGGCAGAGGACAAAAGATATGGAGATCAACCTTTTCATGGTTAACACGGTTCTACTTCCAGGGTCGGCATTAGTGACTGTCTCAATTTCAGCCAGAAGTGGAAAACAAGGCAAAGTGTACTTAAAGCAGCGGGGCCAGATCAGTCATAGTAGAAACACATCGATACACTGCAAGGGGGTCACATTTTGACTGTGGTGAGTCTTTTTTTTAAAACATATTTATTTATTTTGGACTGTGTTAGGGTTCCGTTGCTGTGTGCAGGCTTTCTTTAGTTGGGGCAAGCAGTGGCTACTCTTCATTTTGGTGTACAGGCTTCTCATCATGGTGGGTTCTTTTCTTGCAGAATACAGGCTGTAGGTGGGGCTTCAGTAGTTGTGGCTCCCAAGCTCCAGAGCATAGGCTCAGTAGCTGTGGTGGATGGGCTTCGTTGCCCTGCAGCACATGGATCTTCCCGGACCAGGGACTGAACCCATGTCTCCTGCATTGGTAGGCGGATTCTTTACCACTGAGCCAGCAGGAAGCCCTGAGGTGAGTCTTAACTGTCTACTTACCTGCGTGTCTTTATGAATCTATCTGCCCACCTACCTACCCAACATTCCAGAAATATATGTAAGAGTGCCTGCCAATGCTGTAGACACATGAAGGGAATACAAGTGGGCCTACCTAGTTCCTCTCACATCCTCTTTGGCCAGAGATCAGGTAGTGACTGTATGCTTCCTGATCCTGCATACACAGGTCTTTCAAAGCACCTGTATGGCTTCTGCCAGGCCTTGGGTCCAGTCGGGCTGGAGTGGCAACCACCAGCAGGTCTTTCAGGGAAACATCATGGCTGTGAGAATTCTGTAAGAAGAGGAAGGAGGGCACATCCAGCTGCCTCTTCTCACCAGAGCTTCGGCTGCGAAAGTAGGACTCCCGGAGCAGGGAGGGGTTTTCTGGAAAGGCAAAGTCATTGGCATCATCAATCTGTGCTGCTGGACTCAGCACAAATTCCTGGCGAAGGCCACCTCCCACTAGGGTCTCCTGCTTAAAACTGGCTGAAGCTCCTTAATTAGAATCAGCCACTGCGCCTTTCTTCCAAACAGTTTCTCTTCCCTTTTTTTTTTTCCAGACTTAACACCCCAAACTTGTACAGGCTCAGCTGAAGGGGCTTCATTTGAATAAGAACCAGAAAAGACTGAAAAGGGTACTTAGACATAGCATTCTATTTTTATCACTTTTTTTTTTTTTTTTTTGCTTTCCCATTAAGGCTAGAGACTCCCTAAGTACAAAGACTATGTCTCCACTATCAGACTGGGATCTCCCTGAAGGCAGGGGTTTCAGCCCCCCTCAGATGGGGCACTCCCCAAGATTAGGCTGGTCCTGTTGGTTTCTTCATCCCCTATGCTCTTGGCACATCTTCAAACACACTGACACTCACGTGACTGGTCACTCAGCACCAGCTTTGGGTTGTAGTGAGCTGGGAACAAAGACAGCTTCTCTCTCAGTTGAACCTTGGTGAACAGCTCTGACATAGGATGCTGCTTCTTCAGGCCATTCTTTAGCAAAGTCCAGCTTGGGTTCGGACTCCACGAGAAGCTCTGGGATTTTGTAGGCAGAAAACCGTTTGATACT
The DNA here is from genome assembly GCF_002263795.3 of Bos taurus. Taxonomy (NCBI): domain Eukaryota; kingdom Metazoa; phylum Chordata; class Mammalia; order Artiodactyla; family Bovidae; genus Bos; species Bos taurus. The sequence goes on along the minus strand of NC_037346.1, from coordinate 37,757,190 downwards.
TTTTCTGGGATGAGGTACCAAGGCACCTGCTGTGGCTTGCATTTAAAGGAGGCCACCCTGTCCATCTTTGGGCTGCTACACTCAGAGCTGGCTGTCATAGTCACATTCAGCAGACATTCAGGGGTGTCTGAGACCTGGGTGGTGGATTCTGGGAAGGCTTCTACTGAAGTTAGAGGCTGGAAGAGAAAATGGCCCAAAATGAGATTATGAAAAGCAAAGGGCTCCTTCCTATGCCCTTTTTAATTAAAACAAACAGATGAAGAGCTGCATTCATGAGCAATAAGGAAGATTTTGGTTAGAACAGTTTCTAACCATGAATTGGTTAAGCGCTAAGGCGGAAGATGGTGGGGAATGTCCACAGAGCTTCCTCTGGAGGTCTTTAAATGTGAGAGACTTTAAACACTGGAGACTAGTAATCAGAGAAATAGGTATTATTTCACAACTATTAAACTGGCAAAAAATAGAAAGCTGGATATCAGTGTTGGTGGAATGCAAGGGAGCTACAGGGACGCTCATGCACTGCTGATGAGAATGTAGGTTGGTCCAGACACTCTGGTGAACCATCTAGAAAGATAAGTAAGATAAGATTACAACCCGTACACTGCAATGAAGAGTAGCCCTTGCTCACCACTACAGAAAACCTGCATGCAGCAACAAAGACACAGTGCAGTCAAAAACAAATAAATAAGATTACAAATACCTTGTTGACCCAGCAATTCAGCTCCTAGCTATAGATGCTAAATAAGTTATAAGATTGCTCCTTTTAAAAAAGTATGTACACCAATGTTCCCAGCAACATTATTCACAATAGGCAACAGGTGGATACAGCCCAAATGTCCACCAACAAATGAATGGATAAACAAAATGTGGTATAGGCACAGTGGAATATTATTACCATCCTCAAAAGGAAGTACATTCTGATATATGCTACAACATAAATGAACTCTGAACAGATTATGCTAAATGAAATAAAGTTAAAGTGTTAGTCACTCAGTCATATCTGACTCTTTGCAACCCCATGGACAATAGCCCACCAGGCTCCTCTTTCCATGGGATTCTCCAGGCAAGAGTACTTGAGTGGGTTGCCATTCCCTTCTCCAGGGGATCTTCCTGACCCAGGCTTCGAACCTGGATATTCTGCATTGCGGGCAGATTTCTTTACTGTCTGAGCCACCAAAGAAGCTCCAAAGTGAAATAAACCAGACACAAAGTACAATTATTGTATGATTCTCTTTATATGAGGTATAAATAAATATTTAGAAATAAGTCCATAATTGGGGTTGAGATTTTAAAATCCATCTCTAAGCAATCGATATAAAAAGCAGAAATCAAATTAGTCTGGATATGGAAAATCTGAGTGACCCTATCAACCAGGGTGATTGAATTGATATATATAACACTATACTCAGCAACTGCAGAATATACATTCTTTTCAAGTGCCCATGGAATATTCATCAAGGTATTGCTGGGCTGTAAAATAAGATGATAAATTTTAAGACACTGAAACTTTATCAAAGCATTGTACAAACCACAAAGGAATCAAATCAGAAATTAATAGCAATAAGCCACAGGACTGGAAAAGGTTGGTTTTCATTCCAATCCCAAAGAAAGGCAATGCCAAAGAATGTTATTTGCACACATCTCACATGCTAGCAAAGTAATGTTCAAAATTCTCCAAGCCAGGCTTTAATAGTATGTGAACCGTGAACTTCCAGATGTTCAAGCTGGATTTAGAAAAGGTAGAAGAACCAGAAATCAAATTGTCAACATCTGTTGGATCATAGAAAAAGCAAGAGAATTCCAGAAAAACATCTACTTCTGCTTTATTGACTATGCCAAAGTCTTTGACTGTGTGGAGAGACAGGAATACCAGACCACTTGACCTGCCTCCTCAGAAATCTGTATGCAAGTCAAGAAGCAACAGTTAGAATCGGACATGGAACAATGGACTGGTTCCAAATTGGGAAAGGAGTACATGAAGGCTGTATATTGTCACCGTGCTTATTTAACTTACATGCAGAGTACATCATGAGAAATGCTGGACTGGATGAAGCACAAGTGGAATCAAGATTTCCAGGAGAAATATCAATAACCTCAGATATGCAGATGATACCACCCTTATGGCAGAAAGAGAAGAACTAAAGAGCCTCCTGATGAAAGTGAAAGAGGAGAATGAAAAAGTTGGCTTAAAACAACATTCATAAAGCAATTATCCTTCAATAAAAAATAAATTAAAAAAACTCAGCATTCAAAAAACTAAGATCATGGCATCTGGTCCCATCACTTCATGGCAAATAGATGGGGAAACAATGGAAAGTAACAGACTTTATTTTCTTAGGCTCCAAAATCACTGCAGATGGTGACTGCAGCCATGAAATTAAAAGATGCCTGCTCCTTGGAAGAAAAGCTATGACCAACCTAGACAGTGTATTAAAAAGCAGAGACATTACTTTGTCAACAAAGGTCCGTCTAGTTAAAGCTATGATTTTTCCAGTAGTCATGCATGGCTGTGAGAGTTGGACTATAAAGAAAGCTGAGCACTGAAGAATTGATGCTTTTGAACTGTGGTGTTGGACAAGACTCTTGAGAGTTCCTTGGACTGCAAGGAGGTCAAACCAGTCAATGAATATTCATTGGAAGGACTGATGCTGAAGCTGAAACTCCAATACTTCGGCCACTTGATGCAAAGAAGTGATGCAAAGACGCTGATGCTGGGAAAGACTGAAGGCAGGAGTGGGAGAAGGGGACGACAGAGGATAAGATGGTAAGGATGGCATCACCGACTCAATGGACATGAGTTTGAGCAAACTCAGGGAGTAGGTGATGGACAGGGAAGCCTGGCATGCTGCAGTCCATGGGGTCACAAAGAGTCAGACATGACTAAGTGACTGAACTGACTGAATAGCAATAAGATATCTGCTGCTGCTGCTGCTAAGTCGCTTCAGTCGTGTCCGACTCTGTGCGACCCCATAGACGGCAGCCCACCAGGCTCCACCGTCCCTGGGATTCTCCAGGCAAGAACACTGGAGTGGGTTGCCATTTCCTTCTCCAATGCATGAAAGTGAAAAGTGAAAGTGAAGTCGCTCAGTCGTGTCCGACTCTTAGTGACCCAATGGACTAAAGCCTACCAGGCTCCTCCGTCCATGGGATTTTCCAGGCAAGAGTACTAGAAAACTCTTAAATATTAGAAAATTAAACAATATACTTCTAGATCACCCATGGAACAAAAATGAAATCACAAGGAAATCAGAAAAATATTTCAAACAATGATAAAAATGCAATATATCAAAAGTTATGTTATGAAGATAATCTGGTATTTATAGGGAAATTTATAGTGCTAAACACTTATATTAGATAGGAAGAAAGGCTTACAGTAAATAATCTAACTTTCTACTTTAAGAAACTAGAAAATGCTGATAGAATTAAACTAAAAGCTAAGAGAAAAAAGGGAAATAATAAAGAAAACACTGGTCTTCCCAGGTGGCTCAGTGGTAAAGAATCCTCCTGTCAAGCAGGAGATGCAGGTTTAATCCCTGTGTCAGAAAGATCACCAGGAGAAGGAAATGGCAACCCACTCCAATTTTTTGCCTGGGAAATCCCATGGACAGAGGTGCCTGGTGGGTTACAGTCTATGGAGTTACAAAAGAGTCAGACACGACTTAGCAATGAAACAACAAACAACAACACTAGAAAAGCAATCTGCTAAATCACGTCAGTCATGTCCAACTCTGTGCCACCCCATAGACAGCAGCCCACCAGGCTTCCACTTCCCTGGGATTCTCCAGGCAAGAACACTGGAGTGGGTTGCCATTTCCTTCTCCAGTGCATGCAAGTGAAAAGTGAAAGTGAAGTTGCTCAGTTGTGTCCGACTCTTAGCAACTCCATGGACTGAAGCCCACCAGGCTCCTCCATCCATGGGATTTTCCAGGCAAGAGTACTGGAGTAGGGTGCCATTGCCTTCTCTGGAAAAGCAATAGCAATAGAAAATAAATAGAAAGCAAACTGTAGAGAAAATTAACAAAGCCTAAAATTGGTTCTTTAATAAAATGAATAATCTCATACTAAGATCAAAATAAATAAAGAGGAAATATAAATGCTTTTATCATCCATGAAAAAGGAGATATCTGGATGCATCATGCAGAGATCAAAGAGATAAGAAAATTTAAAACAACCAGAAGGGACAGTAGTTTGGTTCTGATTCTAGCTAAGATGAATTAAGCATATTGCATCTATCTCTCCCATAGGCTATTCCTATAAAACCTGCACAGAAAGCATGCATAGAATAGTTATCTGACAATTCTGAAAAGTAAATAGTAGCAAGCAGATTGAGGAAGATTTGAGGAAGATGAGAATTCAAAGCACCAGCAAGTCAGCAGTGCTGTGCTTAGTCGCTCTGTCGTGTTCCACTCTTTGAGACCTCATGGACTGTAGCCTGCCAGGCTCCTCTGTTCATGGGGATTCTCCAGGCAAGAATACTGCAGTGGGTGGCCATGCCCATGCCCTCTTTCATGGGATCTTCCCAACCCAGAGATCAAACCCAGGTCTCCCACATTGCAGGTGGATTCTTTACCATCTGAGCCACCAGAGAAGTTTACTGTTTTTTCCTTCAGTATGCCCTGACTTGAACTCAAAGCAACTCAAAATTCAAAAGTGGGTACTGGGGAATATTCACTATTTTGTTGTATTTTTTTAGATTCTACATATAAGTGATATCATCCAGTATTTGTCTTTCTCTGACTTAGTATAATGTCCAGGTCCATCCATGTTGCTGCAAATGGCAAAATTTTGTCCTATTTATGGCTAAGGAACATTCCTTAGCCAGCTAAGTAATTCCTTAGACAGAGAAAGCCCTAACAGAACCTTGTAGTTGTGGCTCTTCTTTTCTTTTCTCTACTCTCTTTGCCCCCATATCCATGATGAAAGTCCTGAGGTGGATTCCAGTACTGAATAGAATTCAGTGATTAACAGAACTAGTATACAGAAATTTAGTAAGAATATAGAAGAAATGAACAACATCAGCAACCAAATAAACCTAAATGACCCACTGCCCAATAGCAGCAAAACAGATACTCTTTTGAAGTGCACATGAAACATTCTCCAAAAGAAACCGTGTTCCGGGTCATAACATAAACTCTAACAAATTTTAAAGAACTGAAATCACATAAAGTGTGTTCTCTGATGATATGGAATTAAATTAGAAATCAATAACAGGAAAACCCCCAAACAACTGAAAGTTAACACATTTCTAAATTGCCAAGATGTGAAAGCAACTTAAGTGTGCAGCAACAGAAAAATAGATAAAGATGTGGTATAACCACACACACACACACACACACAAGAACGTTCCTTAGCCATAAAGAGGACCAAATTTTTCCATTTGCAGTAACATGGATGGACTTGGAGGACATTATGCTAAATGAAATAAGGCAGACAGAGAAAGACAAATACTGTATGATATCACTTACATGTAGAATCTAAAAAATACAACAAACTAGCAAATATAAGAATAAAGAAGCAGACTCACGTATAGAGAATAAACCAGTGGTTACTAGTGGGGACAGGGAAGTGGGGAGGGGATAGGGGAGTCAGAGGTACAAACTATTAGGTACAAAATAAACTACAAGGATATATTGTACAAACGGGGAATTGAGACAATATTTTATAATAACAATAAATGGAGTGTAACCTTTAAAAATTATGAATCATTATATTGTATATCTATAATTTATATAATATTATATAGCAAATATAGTTCAATAAAAAACACAAAAATAAATAAAATTTTAAAAATTAAAAAACAATCCACATTTCTAAATAACCCAAGGGTCATAAAGACAATCTCAAGTGAAATTAGAAAACATTTTGGACTAAATGAAAATGAAAATAGATCAAAATTCATGGTATCTAGTTAAAGTTGTTCTTAGAAAGAAATTTATAGCATGAAATGTGTATATTAGGAAAGAAGGTCTTATTCAATATTCTAAATGTCCCCCTTAAGAAATTAAAAAAGCAAAAATAATCCAAAGCAAACAGAACCTAAGTATTAGTGACAAAAATCAATGAAATTAAAAAATCAGAAAATAATAGGAAATGGGAAATAATAATAGAAAATAATTGGAAAATAATAGAAAATTAAAAAATCCATGGAAACAAAACTCAGCCCTTTGAAAAGAATACATTGATAAACTCTTAGTGATACTGACCAAGGGGGAAAAAAGTGAAAGAATAAACAAATTACCACTATCAGGAATGAAAGAATGTATCACTACAAACTCTGCAGACATTAAAAGGATAATAGGAAACTACTATAAACAACTCTTCACATATAAATCCAATAACTTAGATAAAATGGACCAATATTTTAAAAACCACAAACCACCAAACTCACTCAAAATGGAATACATAACTATTAAAGACATTTAATTATAGTTTAAAATATTACAAAAAAGAAATCACCCGCTTGAGATCATTTCACTGGAGAACTCTAACTAAATACTTAAATAAGAAATAATGACAATTCTACACAATCTCTTCCAGAAAACAGAAGAGGAGAAAACACTTCCCAATTTATTTTATGGAGCTAACAGACAAAAAGAAACAAACCATAGACCAACATCTCTGATGAACACAGACAAAAATCCTCAACAAAACGTTAGCAAATTGAATGCAGCAATCTGTAAAAAGAACAATACAACATGGCAAAAGGGTCTTATATTCCAGGAATAAAAGATTGGCTCAAGATAAAAAATTAATCAACATTATATACCATATTAACAATGTAAGTAGAAAAACTTCTATCAATTGGTACCAAAAAAGCACTTGACAAAATTCAATATCTATTCATGATTTAAAACAACTCTCAGCAAACTAGGAATAGAAGTGACCTTCTTCAAGCTAGTAAAGAACATTGTCAAAAACTACAAATAATGCCATACTTAATGATAAAAGACTGAATGTTTCTCCTTTAAGATTGGAAACAAGGCAAGGATGTCTACTCTCTCCTCTCCTATTCAACATTGTGCTAGAAATCCCAGACAGGCAATAAGGCAAGAAAAAGAAATAAAAGGTATGAAGATTGAAAATAAGTAAAACTGTCTTTATTTGAAGATGACATAATTGTTTGATAAAAATCCTATGGCATCTATAACAACAACAACAAAATAAAACTTTAATAGAACTTATAAGGCACCTAAGCAATTCAGTGAGAAAGGAAAGTCCTTCAGTAAATAGTCTTGTAACTAGATGTGCCTAAGGGGATAAAACCCTACTGCCCATCACCTAGCACACTCAAAAGTTAATTTGAGTTGGATCATGGACCTATACACAAAGCTAAAACCATAAAGCTTTCAGAAAAAAACTAGGGAAATATCTCTGACACGGGAGTGCATGAAAACTTCTTCAACAGGACACAGAAAGCAATAACCATTAAAGAAAAATTCATAAGCTTCATCGAAATTGCTTTTTCACTAATCAAAAAACACTATTAAGAAAAAGAATAGGTAGGTTTCCAGAATATATAGAGTTCCTACAACACAACAGCAAAACAAAAAATCCCATTTCTTTGTATATATTCCCAGAGAAAAACATGGCCCGAAAAGATACAGGCACCCCAGCATTCACTGTAGAACTGCAGTGTTTACAATGGCCAAGACATGGAAACAGCCGAAATGTCCATCAACAGAGGAATGGATAAAGAAGATGTGGTGTATATATATTTATACAATGGAATATTATCCAGCCATTAAAAAGCATGAAATAAGGCCGTTTGCAGCAACATGCATGGACCCAGAGAGTGTCATACTGAGTGAAGTAAGTCAGACAAGGAGAGGTGAAATTATCATATGACATCCCTTATATGTGGAATCAAAAAAGAAATGATACCAATGAACTTACTTACAAAACCGAAAGAGACTCACAGACTTAGAAAAGGAACTCATGGTTGCCAGGGGGAAGGGATCGTTAAGGACTTTGGGAAGGTCATGTACAAACTTCTATATTTAAAGTGGATAGCCAACAAAAACCTGTTGTTTAGCACATGGAACTGTGCTCAACGTTATGTGCCAGCCTGGATGGGAGGGGGCTTGGGGGAGAATGGCTACCATGTATATGCATGGCTGAGTCCCTTCACTTGTTCACCTGAAAGCATTACAACATTGTTAACTGGCTGCACCCCAATACAAGATGTTTTTGGTGTTAAAATTTTTTTTTTTTTAAATCTGGGACTTCCCTGGTGGTCCAGTGGTTAAGAATCCACCACGTGGGTTTGATCCCTCGTCAGGGAACTAAGATCCCACATGCTGCAATGAGGATCCCCTGTGCCACAGCTAAGACCGAATGCAACAAATAAACAAATATTTTTTTTTTAAATCCCATTTCTTAAAAAGGAGAAAGGCAAAAACTTGAACAAACTCCTCATAAAGAAACATTCATGAAAGAAACATACTTGATGAAGTGCTTGACATGGTTAATCATCAAATTAAAACTGAAATAAGAAATCACAACATAGCCATTAGAGTGGCTAAAGTTTAAAAGACAGCACCAAATGGTAACAAACATGGAGCAATCAGTACCTTCATCCATTGTTGGCTGAAATGTACAAAAGCTATTATAATCACTTTAACTAAAGGCTTTGGTGTTCTTATAAAGTTATACATAGATCTACCCTTTGACCTAACAATCCTTCTCGTAAGTAGCTATCCAAGAGAAAAGAAAACTACGTCCGCAAAAAGACTTATATCATAAGACCTTTAATCACAATAGCAATAAAAGAATAAAAACTAGGGACAACCCACATGTCCATCAACAGGAGAATGAGGAACACACTGCCGTGTATTTGTACAATGGAACACAATTCAGCAACAAAGAAGAACAACGTACTGATGTCTCCAACAACATGAATCAATCTCACAGATATAATACTGAATTAAAGGAGTCACACTCAAAATAATATATACTATATTATTCCATTTGCACAAAATTCTAAAATAGGCAAAACTAAGATTAAAAAAAGAGTCAGGATAGAGGCTGCCTTGGGGAGGGATGCAGGGAGCAAAGGTTAATTGCCTGGGAAAGGCCAGAGGGAACTTTGGGGAAATATCAGAAAGTTCTATATCATGACAGGGATATGGATCACACGGGTGTATTTATTTGTCAGAACTGTTCAGCTAAAACTTAGCATTTTAATGCATGTAAAATTAATCTTAAAAAAGAAAAGAAAAAGTAGAGCTCAATAAGAATAAAAATAGGACATAGAATGAGATAAATAACCCAGTCACATTTAAACAAATTTTAAATGCTTGCATTTAAAAAAATCTCTTCTTTACAAGGAAACATATAAACAAAAGATGGTGGCTAGGTGAATGGAGATGAGCATAGGGACAAAGTGACAAGTAGATAAACCAAACAGGCAAAGGCTTTGAATGAACCAAGTATAGTACAACATCCTGAGCCAATGATTTTGCTCAAATCAACATGAAATCCAAAAAAAGAAAAAAAGTGAATTTTTGCTAGCTGCCTTATTTTGTAATTTCATCAGAGTTAAGCAGTACTGCTTTAAGTCTTAGGTTAAAGTACTGCTTTAATTCTTGGGTTTATGCAAAACACACACACACGCAAGGGGGTGGGTCTTAAGAAGTAGCAGTAACATTAAAATAATAGCTAATGCTTACTGACTCCTGTGTGTTGAATACCACTTGAAGCATTTTTGTGGATCCTTTCATTTAATCCTCATAGTAATCCATTGGTAGGTACTATGATGAAAATTCCATTTTTTAGGTGAGGAAACTAAGGCTTAGGGAGACTAGACTGACTAGATGGAAGTCATGTATATAATAAAATTTGAGACCCCAAGAACCCAACAGAGGCAGCCGGATTCCCAAAGTATACTCCTTACTCTTTATTATTATAGTAAAAAACCCTCATATAACATAAAATTTACCATCATAACCATTTTTAAGTGTATAGTACAGTAGTTTTAACCATATGCACATTGTTGGGCAACAGATCTCTAGAATCTTTTTAATTTGCAAAACTGAAATTCTGTACCCATTAAACATCCTTTTTTCGCCCCACCCAGCAGCCACTGGCAACCACCACTCTAGTTTTTGTTTCTAAGAGTTTGACTACTCGAGATACCTCATATAGGTGGAAGCATGCAGTATTTGTTTTCTTGTTTTTGTGGCTGGCTAATTTCATTTCGGAGAAATGTCTATTTAAACCTTTCCTTCCCCACCCCACTTTTTTTCTTTCCTTTGGCTGAATCACATGGCTGGCAGGATCTTAATTCCTGGCCAGGGACTGAGCCTGTGCCCTCTGCGGTGAAAGCATAGAGTCCTGACCAGTGGGCCACCAGGGAAGTCCCCGCCTTTGCCCAGTTTTTAATCAGGTTGTTTGGTTTTGTTGTTGCTGTGTGTTGTAAGAGTTCTTTATATATTCTGGATATTAATCTCTATCAGATATACAATCTGAAAAGAGTTTCTCCCATTCCAAGGCTGTCTTTTTATTTTGTTGATTATTTAAGTCTGATGTAGTCCCACTTATCTGTGTGGGTTTGCTGCTTGTACTTTTGGTGTCATATCCAAGAAATCATTGTGAAATCCAAGGGGATAAAGCTTTGAAGCAAACTCTCTTTAAGATGTTTATCAAACTATGGGTTGCAAGCCTACCACTAGGTCATGAAATTAATTTAGGGAGTTGTAAGTGGTATTTTTAAAAGAAAAGACTGAGTCACTCACTATATGCAGCATGGCTAAGCACTGTTTTAAACTCTTCTCCAGTTGTAGGTATATATATTTGATGGACTATGAAATAAAATGAATTTCTATTATGGGCTCTGGTTAGAAATTTGAAAAACACTGCACTGCTTTATACTGCACTTGGACCAAGTGAAGGGCCAACAGTGCTGAAGATTTTCCAGTAGAGTCACCACATAGCTCGTGGTTGGCCTAAAAGAACCTGTGTTAGGACTCTCAGTACCACATTTATGTGGCAACTTGGTTTCTACAAAAAATAGAACATCAACTGTCATGGGAAGTTAATATTTTGTGCCCATTTTATTGGTGCTATTTGCTTTGTTTTTTAATTAATTAGTTTTTGGCCAGACTGGGTCTTTGGTGCTGAGCACAAGCTTTCTCTAGTTCCAGGGAACGGGTGCTTCTCTTCTTTGTGGTGTGTAGGCTTCTCTTGCTGCAAAGCATGGGTCCTAGAGTGCGCGGGCTTCAGCAGTTACAGCTCACAGGCTCTAGAGCATGAGCTCAACAGCTGTGCTGCACGGGCTTAGCTGCCCTGAAGCCTGTGGGATCTTCTTGGAGCAGGGATTGAACCCATGTCCCCTGCTTTGGCAGCAGGGATTGAACCCATGTCCCCTGCTTTGGCAGGCAGATCCTCAACCACTGGACCACCAGGAAGTGCTTTATTTTGTTTTGTAGCTGTGTAAGAGTTATAAGTTTCCCTGGTGGCTCAGTGGTAAAGAACCTGCCTGCCAATGCAGGAGACACAGGAGACACTGGGTCTTCCCTAGGTCAGGAAGATCCCCTGGAGGAGGAAATGGCAACCCACTCCAGTACTCTTGCCTGGGAAATCCCATGGATAGAGGAGCCTGGTGGGCTACAATCCATGGGGTCGCAAAGATTTGGAAACGACTGCAACAACTTAGCATGGAGCAAGAGCTATAGGTGGGCTTCTCTGATGGCTCAGATGATAAAGAATCCACCTGCAATTCGAGAGATGTGGGTTCGATCCCTGGGTTGGGAAGATCCCCTGAAGAAGGAAATGGCTGCCCACTCCAGTATTCTGGCCTAGAGAATTCCATGGACTGAATAGTCCATGGGGTGGCAAAGAGTAGGACATGACTGAGCAACTTTCACTTCACTTCAAGAGTTATAGGTATAAAGGCTTTCTATCTGATCTTATGCTTGTATATATTAAAAAAATAATTTGTTTACAGTTGGAATCTGAAAGAGGTTTCTTTCCATCAAAAGGTGTCCATACATCAATGGAGTTTGAAACTCCATTGTTTCAAATGGAAATGTTGTTGAGGTGGTATACTGGGTTCAACAGCTCCCTAAAATTTATGTACACCCACAACCTCAGAATGTGACCTTACTCGGAAATAGGATCTTTGCAGATCTCAAGTTAAAAATAAGCTCATTGTGGATAACGGTAAGCCCTAAATCCAATGACTGGTATCCTTATACCAGTCAACACAGAGGAGAAGCACAAGGAAGAAGTCCATGTGATGACAGAGGCAGAGATTGGACAGCAACCACCAGAATCTAGCAAGAAGCAAGCAAGGATCCTCCCTAGAGAGGGGAGCATGACCCTGTCAACACCTTGTTTTCAGATCTTTAGCTTCTGATCTGAAGAATAGATTTGTGAGAAGAGATTTGTGTTTCAAGCCACTAAGTTTACGGTAATTTGTTACAGCAGCCCTACAGAAACTAATACAACAGATGGTAACCTGCCCCAAAGAGGGCATGCATCCTTTCTAAAAGCCCTATACCATAGGTCTAGACTCCTAGCAGGAGTGTCGTTCCACAACTTGGACTTCACAAGTGGGGAAATCGAGGCCTGAGAAGGGAAGGCAGCTTACTCAAAGGGCCATAGTAAGTCAGGGGCGGAGAATGGACCAGAAGGCAAGACTCCCACCACTATCCCACCCCACCCCAGCTCAGTCCTCAGGGGAGGCAGACTGCTCTACTTACCACAGTGCTGGTGATCGTGTTCACTGCAGAGGTAGACTTGGCTTCCTTCATTTTGGAGATGGGTTTACTGAGCTCTGGCCTGGAGCAGCTGAGAAGGCTTGAATTCCTCAGGTCAGGTACAGAGCTGTAAGGCCTTGAAGATGAAGGCTTACGGAGTGCTGGATCAGCCTCCTCTTTGAGGGCCTCCTGGTCAAGGCTGCTATCTGCTTCATTTTTCTCTGTGTGTCTGACACTCGAGAGCAAGTCAGGTGTACCGGACACCAATAGCAATGGCTGGAGATACTGGGAAGAAGGAAACCAAACATAGAGCCCATGGGAACCAAGCTCTGTCCACTTCCAGATCATCTGCACCCAACGGTAGGTGCAAAGGAGATCAGGAGTAGAGGAAAGCAATCTGAATCAGTCTCTCTAATCCAGGGCTCTTAACCTAGGGTTCAAGGACACCCCTAGAGGGCTCATGGATGGCTTCATGGGGCCTTTGAACCACTTACAACTGCAGTTACTTATGGCAAGAGATTCCATAGCTTTTATCAGATTCTCAGAGGGTCTATGACCCTAAAAAAATTATTCCAAAAAAACCCCTCTAATCCTGTCACTTCAGGTAAGTCTTTAAGAAGGAGGAGAGAGACTGAAAAGTCAACTGAATCTTTCCACTGAGCAGGAAGAGAGAGCTAGGCCAAGAAGGGGGTTCCAGAGACTGAGATCACGGGACAACTGGACAGCTGGCTCCAGCCTGGAGGCCAGTCCATACTTGAAGCAGAGAGCAGGCTGGAAGGACCAGCTGTGTTCTGCCCTCCATGTAGTGTTCTGAGGCCCTGCCCCCAGAAGTTCTTCCCTGTAGCCTCCTCTCTCAGTTGTGCCCCTGGCCTGCAGGAAGGGGGCATTCCAACCTAAACTGGAGTTGGGGATCATGAGTAGGGTAGTCCTAGAGCCCACTCCCACATGGGGCTGGTCCTCAGCCTCCCAGCTGCTTTTACTCCTACTGGAGGGAGAAGTACAGAACAGCGCGAGTCCTCTCTGCCTGGATGGAGGGATCCTCTGAAGGCCGCGGGGCTCCTTGTGACTTCCAGGCCCCCTTCCTGGGGCCCAGCCCTCCATGCAGCCCCCATTCCTTCAGTGTTTCTGAGCTCTCAGTAGGGGTCTTCTCAGCATCCCCCCCTGGAAAACTGGCCCCAGCCGGGGAAGTGTGCTGGGCATGCGCGTTCCCCTCCCATCCACGTTTACTTGTTTGGAGGTCTGGCTGGTGGTAGTCTTGCATTTCTGCTGTCGTTTCTGTCGCAAGCTCTGCCAGCTCTTGCCTCTCGCTTGCTCGCCTGCCGATTCCCCCTGCATGTCTACCCTCTTCTGTTTCATTTGGAAGGATTTTTTCTCTTGTTTCAGTCTCAGCTCCTGGATCAGCTGCCTGCCCAGTGAGGAACAGTGAGTATCACGCAGGTTAGGGATGGGCTATGAATATTATGGACATACTTCTTGAGGGGCAGACAAGACTGGTCAAGGAGGGGCAGTGCTCCATCTTCCCTGCCCCAGTGTGTCCAAATGATTGAGAGTTCCAAAGCAAGAGACGGAGGAGATAGTCCTTCCTCCAACCACACCACTTCCCGTCTGGGATTAGCCCAGGGAGAGATGTGGTGGGGGCAGCACCCTACTGTACCACCCCATCTCCCTCCTCCCTTCCCAGTATGCCAGATCACACAACCGACAAGTGCTAGGGAGAGGGTCTGGGTAGGAGGATAAAATCAGGGGCTCCCACATCCAACCCCTTCATATGCTGGGCCTCTCTGGTCAAAGATGTGATGGAAATAACTCAGTCACAGGACTCAGGGGACAGGGCTTCTAGAGCTTCTGTCATTATTTGCTGGATGATCCTTTTTCCACTCCATGAAATGGATGGTGGGTAGGCATTGGACTGGATGGGATGAGTCCCTTCTGGTCCTTAAATCTGATACCTGAATGAATCTAGGAAGTAGTTCTGAGGGGTTGGGCTTTCTAGGAGTGGGGTTGGGGTGGCTGTCTTAGGGGTGAGTTTGTAGAAACAGCTTCATATCCACTTACCAACATCCCACACCAAGGAACCTTATGATTCCTGGTCCTTGTGAGACTAAAGCAACTTCATGGCTGCCCCAAGGTCACACCACAGGTCAAGCACTATCTTCTCTTCCCCCAACACCCAGCCACCCTCACCCCAGGAGCCTTCCTACCGGGCATAGACCTCCCGAGCCCTGGAGGTAACTGTATTCTGGAAGAGGGAGTTGTTGTCCTGGAAAAACTTCTCATACTTCTCCGAATTCACACTGGGATAAATCAGGCGGAACCCTCCACAGTTTTCCTTTTCATACTTCTCAGTTTTCTCTACACGCACGGCCTGAAAGCCCTTGACTTCCTCTTTCCTGTTGGGAAGCAGAACACAAGGCTGCAGTTAGGTTTTCTTGGGACCAAGCTTGGAAAGGACATGGCCTTTCCAAGGACATGGATGTCATCTAGGGTGAGACCAAGGCTTTGCACGCAAGAGCGTTCAACCAGCGTTTCCTAAGTAAATGAATACATGAACGTTTCCTGAAAGGAGATTCTAGCCCTCCTGGGACAGCTGGTGTCATAGTGCACTAACAGCTGGTTAGAACAGTCTTCCTGACAGCTCACCAAATTCTCTCCCATTACAGGTAAAGCCCATTTCCCTCTTGGCTTAGCTTCTGACGGGAGGTAGACTGTTACCTTTCCAATCACAGTCCCCGCTACTCTCCTCTGGAGAACCGGCTAAACTTGAGGGCTTCGTGGATAAGCCTGATGAGATTTTATGAGAGCTGATGATCTCATTCCCCCTTACAGCCCCCCAGGAGGTGGAGGTCAGGCCGGAGGATCAATAAGCCCTTTTGATAGTAGGGAAACCAGGAGCCCCTGAGCCATCCAGGGCCAAGTCATGACGAGGAGACTGATTCAGGGGATGCTCCTTAGATGATGCTGCCTCCTTCTCCAAGAGTTCAGTGGAAGGCATCCTGGAATGCCAGGCAGCACACACCTATCGGGCTCTGTGTCCAGACCTGACACTTGCCAGCAAGGTGACCTATACAGGCAGCTCCCCTTTCAGAGTCTGGGTCTTCTTAGCTCCAAAAGCAGGACATACAATCCCCCATGCTACCACCTACCCGCCCCCTTCCTTACAGGGAAGACAGTGGACATGAACGTGCTCTGAGAAACACAGTGCCATCCAAACAGAGATGGCCTGATGCCATGGCCTGGTTCCAGAAGTTCAGTTCCGAAGGGTCAGGCTTGTGAGGAGGGCAGGGGCCACTGTGAGATCTGAAAAGCAGCAAAGCCAAGTCCTTGACAGGCTCTGAGACTTCCTTTTCACTCTGCGGACGAAGGCCTCTTTTATAGAACGAAGGCAAATGCTATGCAGCAGGAATGAGGTGTTCCCCACAACCCAGTGACAAGAGGAGAACAGACGAGTGTTCCTTTTTGTAACGACAAATGGTTTTACTTTTTGTATCGGTAATCCCTGGATCTCTTCATATGATATTAACAAACTATATTCATCACATGTACTTATGTCTATAAATTAATCTATTTTTAGGAACAAAGGAATAACCACAGGAAAAACTGTTTAACCTGCCACATCCTGCAAATGGAAACTAATGTTCCAAACAGGATTATCATTTGTTAGAACTGACCCATGACTGTACCTGGTCTCCCGAGAACGACACTGCTGTAGGAACTGTCCCCGCTGTCTTTCCTCCTCCAAGACCTTCTTTTTGTCACAGCTTCTCAGGTTGATCAGGACCAGAGTGTCATACAGCAAACTATCCTTTACCTCTTTATCCAACCAGGAGTCAGTGGAGAAGCTCGGAGAGTGGTTTACCTGTGAGGACAAGACGGCAGCTGGGGAGGCTGGGCAGCATGCAAGCAGGGGGTAAAGCTAAGTGCCCCCTCCACAGAGCCACCTGAGCCCACCTAGGGGCCCTGGCTACCACAATGAGTGGAAGAGAGAGGGAAAGAGGGTCTGGACTGGAGCCCCGGTGAAAAAAGGAAGGAGCAGAACCCCCTGCAGTGTAACTAGCTTTATTTCAGTCCTGAATTCCTGAGGAGCACGGCAAGGGGCGGGGGTGAAGGGGCTGCCTTTGGTTTCCCTTCCATCTGGGGTGCATGTGCCCCTCCCGTGTACTGTGCACCCCAGGGAACAGCTGGAAGAGGGCAGTCCAGAGGGCCAGGCTGGGAGGTGGGGAGGGGAAGGGAGTGATGCATTCAGGATCCTGACAGGGGTTAAGGGTCAGGATGGTGGGAGGACTGAGATGACTCATTACTGCTCACAGAAGAGTACATATTGTTCAGAGGCACTATGTGACATTTGAAGACTTCTAGCAGTTTCTGAAGGCTTGCTCCTGGTAGCTTATTCTGCTCTTTGGTAAGAGCTCTGAACGGCCATATTCTCCTTCCCACCTGCACTTGGGAACAAGGGCTAGGAATGGAGGAAAGGCAAGACCCCAGGAATTTGATATGTAATTCTGGGTCTTCCCCTCTGAGGGCTGCCTCTGTATCACTGGCAGCCGTCACCATCACCTCTGACTTGCACCACAACCCTGCCCTCGCCCCTGCTTCCGGTGTGTACTCTGAACGGCCGTGGGAGAGGCCTGCTCACACAGGTCCAGTCAGGAAGAGACTCAGACACCCAGAAGCTTCTCTTCCTCCTCTTCCCACCACCCCATGGGTCTGGAGGAGACAGGAAACTCACTGAGTGGCCCCCGCCCTTTTCCGTGCCCACAGACACTAGGTTGTTCTCTGCTGGTGCTTGGTACTGAATCTAGGCCCCAGATAGCCAGGCCCAGTAGCTCCATCTGATCTCAAATATCCTCCACCCAGCTTTGATGAAGATCAAAGTCTCCTTTCTGTGACGGAGACAACTCTGTTAGAAAAGGTAGAGCTGTCTTTAGAGTCACTCTGTGCCTGAGATCAGAGCTTCTAAGTCTGGGTGGACCTCAAGAAAGCACAAGGAATTCTCTAATTCCCGGCCGTCTACCTCCCTCTGGTGGCCGCTTTTCAGCAAAGGGAGACGCCCCAGGCAGCGAGCACCGGGGAGGCCGTTGCTCGGCAAGTGGATTACAACATGCTAGCTGAGCCAGGAGGGTGGAGGGATGGGACTGACCCCAGTCACAGGTGCCAGCTTCACCCCTCACCCCAACCTCCCTACCTCCAGCAGCCAGGGCTTGAGTTTGTGATCTAACAAAATGTCAAAGCCCAGGATTTCAAAGCAGGCGCTGTTGAGTGTGTGGTGGGGAAAGCAGGTGTGGTAGTTATGCTTGATGATGGGGTAGGCCGAGATGATCGTCTTGATAATAACGTCCTCAATGTCTCTCCAGATCTGCGCCACGTTGTAGCCATGGCTCTCCATGTACGTGTTGAAGGTGGAGAGCTTCCTGGAAGGGAACCATGGGCCATGAGGCAGGGCGGCCCACCTCTGGTCATCTAAGGCCGCAGAATGCTGGAAACTAGAAACTTCTAGAGAGGATAAAGTCCCAAAGCCAGTGGGAGGGACACTCAGGAGCCAGGGTAATAGCTGTGTCAGCTCAGGAGGACCCGCAGGAGGAAACATCTGTGGGCTGGGGCAGGGATTGGCTATCCCGCTGAATGGATGAATTTTAAAAATTGTAAAAACCAACACCCCACATCACAATGTTGCTTTGGTAGCAATGGTTTCTTAGCCTTTGGTGTTAATTAGAAGCACTTAAGGAGTCTTTTAAGACCACTGATATCTGGGTTCCACTTCCACTATCTGAGGGGATTCTGGGGACACTAAAAACACAGAAATATTGTTAATTTTATTCAATGTTAACCCCCTAAAGGGAAGCCCAGAGGGAAAAGGCAACCCCAGGGCATTTCCACAGATAGAGTTACCCACTGTCCCAGGCAAACCAGATAGTCTTGACTTTACAGCTTAAAGTCCCACATCCCAGGAAACCCCTCAGTCACAGGCAAACCAAGATGGCTGGTCCCCCTGTCACAGATATCGGAGAATATCTGCCCCTTGCAGAGAATTTGTGAAGAAATGCTCCAGTCAGCTCTGAGCTGGGCAGTACAGAGACAGGACAAATCTGACAGGTCCAAAAGACAATGGTGGGGACAGATACCAGCCCCCTCACATACACACATGTGTGCACAGAGCCGAAGTAGGAAGTGAAAACATTGGAGGAGGAAATATGGGTGATGCAGGAGAATGAAAAGCAAAGAGAAGAATGAGAAGACAGGAAATACAGCTCAAGCAGCAGTCCATAGATCTGGACCCCAGTCGGTGGAGCCAATGCACACTTACTAAGGGCCTGCTGGTGGCTCCAGTGGTAAAGAACCCACCTGCCACTGCAGGAGACATAAGACACATGGGTTTGATCCCTGGGTGGGGAAGATTCCCTGGAGGAGGGCATGGCAACCCACTCCAGTATTCTTGCCTGGAGAATCCCATGGGCAGAGGAGCCTGGCGGGCTATAGTCCGTGGGGTCACCAAGGGTTGGACACAACTGAGCGACAAACACACTGCTGTGTGTGCAAAATTCATGCGATGAGGGGATCCTGAGAAAGCAGCACCTCTCCTGTGGGAAGCCTAAGGACCATTTGAGGAGCCAGCACACATATGAAACAACCAAAGACGCACTTATAGGACGACAGATAAACAGAGACACTCAGTACAGAGGCACGCCTTTCTACCTGCCACTGTCCAGGATGAAGTGCTGCTCGTAAATGAATTTTCCAGATCACTTGAAGCCAATCCTCTCAAGTGAAAAAAAAAAGTGTTTAATTTGCCTAACTGGGAAATAAATATTCCCAAAATAGATTAGATACTCCTCTACCATCTTATAATAGACATTATGAATCATAACATAACCTCTTCTTGATGACTCAGGCACATCACAATGAACCCACATTACTGTGTAATTTCATAACGCCCAGTGGTTAGTCCATTCAATTTAACACACCAACTATGTGCCAGGCTCCCTGAAAGATGAAGAAGGCCCCGTGTCTGCCCTGGAGGCCTGCTAAGTTTCCAGTTTTTCTTCTTCACTGCTCCTACTGAGTTTGCAGTCTGGTGGGGATTTACTGCGGGTATGGTTGGTGTCAAGCTAGGAAGCGGGGAGTTTAGGGCAGGTGGGGCAGTCAGTAGGAGAAGCAGATGGTTTCAAAAGGTGAGGAAGAGGAGAATGAAGAGAGGTGAAAGCAAATTGGAGGGAGAGAAGGAAAACACTCTGCCTTAAAACATGGGAAACACCTAGATTCTAAAGCCAGGGCGCCATACTAACCCTCAAGGAACTTAAGTACAACTGGGTACACAGGACAAACATGTGCTCCAAGCAGAGTAGTTACAGGCTACAGTTGATGCTGACCAGGAGGATGGTGGGAGTCCAGAGATGGAGAGGTTTCTGGGGTGATTAGACTCAGATTCCACAGGCTTGTCCTTAGAGATGGAAGACAATTCTCCCATCTGACAAGTGAGGAAACAGAGGCCCACGGAGAAGATGGGTTTCCCCCATGCTGCAGTGGTTATGTGGCTGGACCAGCATCTAGGACCAGGTCAGAGAAGGCAACACTGAGCTTAGTTAGACAGAAGGGCCTTCAAGGATGTTTCCCTATGTTTCCAGGTGGAGCTGAGCAAAGGCAGAGAAGTGGGAATGAGCAAGGCTTGTGTATCAAAAAGCGAGCAAAAGAACATCCTCGGAGAACACCACAGAGTGGATGGTGCAGGCAGTGTTACTAGTAGTTAAGGGCAAGGACCAGACTCAGGAGTTAATTCCAGCTCTGCCACTTTCTAGCTGTGTAACCTTGGCCAAGTTTCTTAACATTATTATACCTGTTCCCTAATATGCAAACTTGGGAAATCATGCCAACTTAATAGTGTCATTGTGAGGATTAAATGTATTGAGGTGTGTACATTTCTCAGAGCAGTGTCTGGCAGACAGCAAGTGCCCAACAAATAAAATGGTAACTATTATTGTAGTAATAATAATAGTGGGAAATGGGGTCTGGTCAAAGCATAGGGCGACTAGAGGAGTTTGAACTGGTGCTCTAGGCACCTGGGAATCATACTGGTTGCCTGAGTGTGGAAGTAATGAGTATATGGAGTGTATAATAATAACAGGAGCCACCTGCATGGGGGTTATGGTTTTTGAGGCCTATTCATACACATCATCTCAGTAAGTTCTTATGGTAAATCTGTTTGAGGCTGGCTGGCCAGGATTCGTTTTTATTGAATCATTTTATTTATCTATTTGTATTTATTTTGTGGGCTGCACTGCACGGCTTGTGGGATCTGATCAGTGAACTGATTAGGGATCAAACCCATGTGCCCCCTGCAGTGTAAATGCGGAATCCCAACCACGGGACCACCAGGGAATTCCCTATCACGTCATTTTATTTATTCGTTTGGCTATGCTGAGCTTTTGATGTGGCATTCAAGATCTTTTAGTTGAAGCATCTAGGATCTAGTTCCTGACCAGGGATTGAACCCAGGCCCCCTGCATGGGAGTGCGGAGTTTTAGACACTGGACCACCAGGGATGTCCCAATCTCATCATTTCAGAGATGAGAAATCGGAGGTACAGAAAGGTTAAGCAGAGGTGCCTGGAGCTAAGGAGAAGAGTGATGAGGTCATGCAATAGTCAAGGAAGAGGCTGAACCAAGGTCAGGCCTGGTGGACAGGAAAGGACTGGGGGAAATTTGAAGGAAGGAACTTCAGAATTCAATGATTTGCTGAAAAAGGAAACATCTGAGATGATACCAAACTCTCCAATCCTGTGAATCAGAAGGTAGAGAGGGGGAAGCTTGGACTGCTGGGGTGGACATGAGGAGAGAGGATGCAAGACATTGGGAAATGCTGAGCAGAAGGCAACACAGACATCCAGGTGCAGCTGAGGAGAGATGGGCCTAGAGAAAGGGTGGATGGTGGACTGCAGGGGGCGGGTAGGAGAGGGGGCTCCAGCAGGGAGGGGGATGGACAAGAGCAGAGAAGTGAGGCCAGGCCTGGGTGAGAGAGGCGACGAGAAAGAAGAGGAAGGAAGGAAGGAAAATACAGGCAGCAGAACAATACTCTACACCCCCACCTTGGTCCTGGCACCACACACACACCGCCCATCACAGTCTGAGGGCCCAAAGTCCATTAGTGGGGTGTTTGTTCTCATAAGAGGAGGGGGATGGTGGTCCTTTAACTACACGCCTCTAGACTAAGGAGAAATCACAGTAACTAGGAGCGCTAGTGGTCTGGGCGCTCTCACAGGTCACGTGAGGCTTGGAGTGACCCTACGAGGTGGGCAGGGCAGGGCATCTCACTGCTCTCATCCTACATACCAAGAAACAGAGGCTCACAGAGGTGAAGGGACTTGCTCCAGACGACTCAGCCAGCAAGAGTCAGAGCAGGGACTAGAAGCTGGGCCTCACCGAGCCCCGATGTTCAACATGGAACAATGCAGAATGCCAGTGGGTCCCCAAGGACCAGGTGGGCAAAGAGGAGGTCAGGGAGCTGTGGGCAAGATGGGTGGTCGGCACTCTCGGACAAGGGGGAGATCGCCTTCTATCCACCCGACACGTCCCCTTCCAGGAGGCTTAACCTACTGATTTTCCTTTTGCTTCGTGGAATTCTGCTACCGAGGGAGTTGTGAAATTTCCTATGCTTCTCTGATTATCTGAAGCCAAACAGACTCTATTTACCAGTCCTTTAAGCCTGATACAAGAGAAAGATCATGCGCCTTGGAATCTGACAGACTGACATTTGTGTCCAGCTCGAGCATTTATAGCCTGTAATTTTCGGCAGCTTATTTAACCTCTCAGAGGCCCAGTCTCCTCATCTATAAAATGGAGGTGGTGCCTAACTCATAGCTGTCCACCTACAAAGGGGAGGTGATGGCACCTCTGCCATGGTGTTGCAAAAATTCAATGAAAAAAACATGCACACAAAGCACCAACATGGGCCCTGACACACAGGCCTTCCTTGCCCTCTCCCTTTAGCCCGCTGCTGCTGCCAAGTCACTTCAGTCGTGTCTGACTCTGTGCGACCCCATGGACTGCAGCCTACCAGGCTTCTCCGTCCATGGGATTCTCCAGGCAAGAACACGGGAGTGGGTTGCCATTTCCTTCTCCCTTTAGCCTAGTCACCTTAAAACTCAGTGAGACAGGATTAGATGATAATAGAAATGTAAAAGCCACTGGGGAAAATGTAAAAGCCACTCATGCATTCCTCCCATTTCCCCCCATTCTTCTGGGGAAACTTCTAGCCAGCTAGCCACAGGTCATGTCACACCAGGACACCATGCCACATCATTTGAGAATCTCTGTCGGAGCAACACCCCAGGGAACCCCAGGCCTGGAAGGTCCTTCTCCAGTGGCAGACCAGCAATCGATAAATAGCTGTTGGTCTGAAAATGTCAGAAGGGCCAACTGTAATATGAGTATGTTTTGGTGTGTGTGTGTATCCTGCTAGGGAAACAGTTCATGTTTATCTCTCCTCCTCCCAACCCCCTAGGGTTTATGATGTGACCTTCTTTTAATGATTAACAGCCAGAAGGCAGAGACTAAGGCGTCTGTTCTGGGTTTAGAGGAAAAGAAATATTTTTTGAGACCACATGATCTGAGATGGAAACACTGATGGGGTCTGACGGGGTTTGAGTAGAATCACAGAGAGCCACTCTGAGCCCAGCAGGGAAAGAAAAGAGAAGGGGAACCGCTTCCTTACCTCTTGCTGCCAGAGTGAGCATCTTGAAGGAAATTGGCACTGTGCTTATTAATGGAATAATTAGTCAGGTGCATGCAGATATCGTTCTGGGGAAAGAGACACAAGTCTGTGGGGTCAGAAGGAAGCGCAGCCTCCCACATCCTCAATGCACCCTCCCATGGGCCCTGGGGTTTAAAGAGAAGGAAGAAGATGTCTTAGGGCTTACATATACTGGCAAAAAGGAGGAAGAAAGAAGGGGTACCCTATAGCTGGAGCATAACACTCCCACTCCTCTGGAGGCTGAGTGGCACTCTGCTGAGGAAGACCTGAGGAACCTTGGGGCCAGGGATGTGGGGGAAGGACTAAGGGCTTGCCCATGTCGTTTTTTTGAGCACCATGGAACTGTGGTTTTGCAGTCAGGCCACGAGTCCCATCCTCGCCTCTTCCTAGTTCTGTGAACTTGGGCCTTGGCCCAAGGTCCTGGACTTTCCTAGTTCTGCTGTCCTTATAACTGGATTTTAGTTTCCTCATCTGTAAATTGGAGATGATAATCCCTATTCTGAGGGCTCTTGGGAAGGCTAAATCCAAGAACAGATACACCCTGTTACACACTAAATGAGAGTCCAGCAAGTGACAGCCACATTCACCCCGCCTTGGGAATGCAGATGTAACTAGGGGTTTTTTACCAGCTTAAAGAGGAAGTGGAGGGAGCGTGGCCCCGAGCTCACCAGGTTGTCTGTGCAGGGATGGGAGTAAGAGGTGGTGGCGAAGCGTGCCAGTCCTTCATTGTACACAAAAATCCTGAGGGGGTCACAGGATGTCATGAGCACATAAATCCGTAAATCGAACTTGAACCCGTCAATGATAAAGGGCTGGGAGGAGAGAACAGAAGCCACACAGCGTCAGAGGAGAAACCCAGACCTGAAGCTCATTAGGGCCCTGTCTTGTGTTTGGTGTCAGCTCCAATGTTGCCTGTGTTTAAAAAAGGGTGGCCTGGGCCAGGACTGGAGAGGGAGATGTGGGGCCTGGGCCCTGTGATCCATCACGTGACCCTGTGGAAGTCACTAAACCACACCTGGCCTTTGTTTCCTGATCTGTCGAATGGCACAAGTAAGTAACTACCTTGAAGAGCTCTCCTGGCAATGAAACAAAATAACATGAAGAAGTCCTGTGATGAAGGACATGTTGTCACCCTCCAGGACTGCATATACTACTGTTGCCCTTCTGCCAGAATTCTCATGCAGTTGCAATGCTGATGGCAATGCCAGCCAGGCTTCCCTTCCATGTACCTTCTAGAAGGCTCCCTCTCTGTACTGGGCTTTATCTCCAGCCATGGAGTAAAGCTGGTTGCCCTGATCTCTCCAGAGCTACTTCTCTCTCCCAGAGGAGGTGGGATCTCCAGAGATTAGTGGCTGTTAGAGGCAAGGGGCCAGCCTGGCAGGGCCAGACCAACCTCCAAGGGTGCAAGGGCACGCTGGCCTAGGCACATGTCACCTCTCCAGTCAGAAGGCTTGGTCTGACCAAGTACAAGGCAGAAGATGGGATTCAGCATCACTCCCTCCCTGCCCTCCCTTCCCTAGTTTCACAGTGAAGCTACAGCCTGAGGGTGCATGGATGATAAATAAATAGTTATGATGAGGAAGTACCTTTGAGATATAGAGCTGACAGATCATATCCTCCCCTGGTTTGATTTCTTTCACTGTTCGGGTGATGAATATACCTTTCCCTTGGCAGCCCGAATCCGGCTTACAGATGTAAGTCTTATTTTTTCTTGACCTGCTGTAGTTCTGCAAATCTCCCCAGCTACCAGAGCAGGGAGGGAATGAGACACCTTTAGGTGGGGATCAGCGAAAATGAAAGCTCTTTATTTTTTTAAAAAAAGCTACAAAAACCCTGGAATTGACAGACAGATGCCCAGAGATCTGGAGAGATAGTGGAGCACACACAGTGGAGAGTGGATGGGCTCTGGAGGGAGATCAGAGCTGGATTTAAACCCAGGCAACATCACTCACCAGCAGTGTGGCCCTTTGCATGGACTTGATCTCACTAAACCTCAGTTCCCTCATCTACACAATGTGGACAATGGCAGTTATCTCATACATGACACAGTGCAGGCAAGGTGTTGGTACATGCCTCACTTCCCATAAAAGTAACTGTGATCCACGCAGTTTGGCTTTGAGTTTACAGATAAGAGATGTGGAGTTCTGAATCTGACTCAAGCCCTGACAAATGACGTGACTTTGGATCTCCTTCCCTGCTCTGGACTTCAGCTTTTCCTCTGTAACACCTCCACTCTAGCTAGAGGGACAGGGAAAGTGCTATCTTTTTATTTTAATTTTTGGCCTCACCCCATGGCATTTGGGATCTTAGTTCCCCAACCAGGATTGAACCTGCACCCCCTGCATTGGAAGGTGGAGTCTTAATCACTGGACCACTGGGGTAGTCCGGCAAATGCTATCTTTGAATGTACTCTGAAGAAAGTATACTCAGAAGCAAGCAACCAACTTAAAGCATTCTAAATCTCAGCCTTGCAATACTTCTTGTTTTCCATTTAACTCAAAGGAGCTTTGTGGCCACTGGAAAAGTCATGTAACTACAATGTCTCTCAGTGGCCAGGAAATCTGGAGGAGCCTGCTGACCTGATGACAAACACATTTCCTTCTAAGTTGCAGCTAAGCTCTGCCAATTGTTCTAGACAAGTCTGAAAAGGCTGGGCACCCTGGTGCTCTTGGTTTGGGAAAGCACTCAGTGGAGCAGGGACAGTGGGACTCCTGTGGGGCCCCTGCCCTATGAACATCATTCTGATGGCAATGCTTCTGTACCCCCACCTCCCCACCTCATCCAGACACCGGACTGTACCCAGGTCATGCTCATGTCACCTCACATTTCTCCTGCTTCTCAGCGGTGTGGTCCAGAGTACTTTATGTACCAGGAATGGATGTCCAGATGGATATAGTAAGACAGAGATGGGAAAAGGCTGACTGCCATGTCCTGCCATGGGTCAGAGGTCAGGCATCCCTCCCTGCTCCTAATGGTTAGAGGGCTCTAACTATCACCTCACTCCCTCCAGAAGTGCTCGAAGGCCTCAAAAATTCAGAAACTGCACAGTGAAAGGACTGGAACAAGTTCAAAATTAACAGCTTTCAAGGTGAGAACAAACTCTCAACCCAACTGTGGGCACAGGCTCCAAGGCACCCAGCCCCTAAATGTCATCTAATTTTACGGGCAGAGCCTTGTGTTTTCTCAACCTTTGACACACCCTTTATCCCTTCTCTTCCTGAAGCGAGAGAAATGGAAGATCCCATGGGAAGGGAAAGTAGTAACCAGGGTTAGGGGCAAGAGGAAAATGTAAACTGGGGGGTGGGGAGTGGAGAAAGGGGCACTCACTCAGCAGGAAGACACCAGGTCCTCGGGAAAAAGTGGAAATCTTTCGGGAACATCTTCAACATGCGGCTCATATTCCTGGCCAGCAAGTCCTTGCGGCAGATTTCACTCATCCCTGGGAAGTGATTGATTTTCTGCAAAGGAAGCCGAAGTGGTGAACAATGGGGCCCAGAGGAGCACCCAGGAGCTCCCCTTTGGGGTAGTCATAAGAGTGGGGCCCCACAGGGTCGATGCCACGCTTACACCGAGGACCAGCTCTGACCCAGATACCTGGTAACTTTTCATTTCCATCACCCGTTCCAGTGACACTGAGAAGTCAGTCCAGTAGAGAGTCCAGTCGTCATTTTCTCCTCCCTCTCGAAGGCCATACTGTTGGGCGGCCCTACGCACTGCCAGGAGGGAGAGGAAGAAAGACCCAAGGGGGAAAGTGGGGAAGAAGCACGAGAGGGGGAGGTTACGTTCCTAGGTGCTCCCAGACTATACACGGAAGCCAGACTAGTGGGCTCCTTGGGACCGGAAGCCATCTTGCCCCATCTGGACATGCCATTGCCGAGAAAGGAACACAGAGAGTCAAAAGCTATTGGAGAGCATGGCCTGTGCCCAGCGATCACCACAAAAGGTTTTCTGAGGTCAGTGTTTCACCCACCCTTGCCAGGAAGCAGGCCTTGGCTTTCCTCCAAACACTAGCACTGAGTATTCAGGGAATATAAACTAATCCTTAACATCAGCCAAAACCAAGCTTAATTAGTAAGGTAAATTGACAGAAGAAAACTACACAGTGTATTTCAAAACCACACACATCCTTCTTTCCTGGTCCCTATTAATAACTGGGAGCTGACTCCAACACAAATTCAAATACCTTCAAGGACCTGGAAAGGAAGAAGTGCCTGTAGTGACCCAAAGAGTCAGGACCAGCCTAAAGCACCCAAATTCAAAGTGAAAATAATGACACTCTGCTCTGCAGTCAAAGTAGGTCTGCAGGTCATCTTTCGCCCATGGACTGCCAGTTTGTAACTTGTGCTCCAAAAAAGAGCCATTGATTGCAGCCATCGCTGCCAGCTCTTCAACAGATCCCCCAGTAACCATCAACAGGAACTATAGATAGTGGAAGTACACACCACTGAGATCAAAACTCGTATTTTCTTGGAATGAGATACCCAACCTTCTCAAATAGTTCATTGGACTGGGAGATGCAAAGAACACAATTAGAACCCCTTTCCTGTCCTCAGGAATATGTGAGTGACCCTTCCCAACTCTTTGGGGGAATCTGGTGGGGTCCCCATGGTGGATGCGTTGAGGGCAGATGCTCACCACTCTCATATCGGCAGCTGGATAGATTGATCACCAATCATCTGGAAAAGAGAAAGGGGAAAGCACCAAGACAGAGACAGACACACTTGCCAGAACAAGTGACTGCATGCAAAAACATCCAGCCCCATGGGAGCTGAGTGAACTCTCAGTGGCCACACTGAGCCTGCTTTGACCATCCCTGTTACCAGGGACACACACCCCTGTAGCTGCAGAGTGACGGGAAACATGGGTGCAGAGTACTGTTGCTCTGCCTATGAGCTAGAAACTCTGTATTGTGATTATCGCTGATTTTGAAGCTTCACATTAACATCATCACTCCTCAATCCTCTAATTCCAGTGGCCCATCAGGAATAGGAAGCGAACATCTTTTTGGCCAAAATATTTAATGGTCTCCCTCCTATTGCCCCTGATTAAGGGAAGCTATGAGTTAGAAAGCAGATAAGATGTCAGATATCAATCAGTCTGAGGAGTGATTCATTCCCCCCTCACCAAGAATGGAGTAGGGTATGGCAAAATATTAAATAAGAACTGGAATACAGAAGCCACAGTCAGATCCTAAGAAATCAATGTGGTTCTGTTACATTTAAAGTATACTGAATCCCCAAGACAATAAGTGCTCTCTTAAAATGAGGAAATCGTCTCTCCCCACACAGTTTTTCAAAAGGCATTCTAACAACAGAATAAAGATGAGGACAGGTGTGGTTTTAGATTACACACACCATTATTTGATTCTATAAAACAGATAATCAAAAGTAGGTTCTTTTTTATATGAACCAAAAATGGTGTGACTTACTCCACAGTTTCTCCTTTACCTACTCCTTCGCAGCTGAGGCCCCCTCCCCTCCAGGTCCCTCCTGCTTTTCCCAACATGGATCCCCATTCCCCATCTTGCAATCCTAACCTCTTTTTCTTCCTCTTCTTCTTGCCTTGCTGATGGGCACTCTGAAGCCCCCTTTGCGCCCCAATGTTCTCTCTCACAAAAGCCATGGTGATGATTTCTTTAGAATCTTCTATAGAACCATCCTCTTTCTCTTCTGAGTCTGTCCCTTCCTCTTCTTCCAAAGGTAGGCACTGGAGCATCTCCCCTGCCTGCGAGGAGGCTCGGGGGAAATACTGCCCCCGCCTCTACCCTGGAGAGAGGGCAAACAGAATGGCAGTTACTCAGATCCACCTGCAGGGGGACCCCCTCCCTTGCTCATGTGGGCGGTGGGCCAGCACTCAGAACCAGACAACAGGTTGCAGTGCATGAAATGCTACCTCACCTCCACGGTTCGTGCAAGCTCCAGCAAGGAGCTGATTCCACCTTTTGCCATGACTATGACCTTGGGGACTCACTCAGCCAACTCTGGCCTTGGTTTTTTCCCTCCTGGGGTTTTCAGCATCATAGCAAGCTGAGATGCTATGCCCGGCACCAGGTAAACAGTCTTATTAAACTGAGTGTCTGGAGACAGCCTCAGAACTGAGCCCTGAGCCTCCCTAGCTGAGGGAGTTGGTCCCCATGGTTGTAGACGGGGTGCTTTGAGGAGGTCTGTTAACTATTCAGGCACTGCACCAAACATCCCGCATGCAACTGACATTCACAAATGCAGGACTGACTTGTAGCTGACTGAGCAAGACTCCAGCCCAGGGTCAGATGCAACCCTTCAGAGACTTCAACCACAGAAGAGGCTACAGTGTCTCCCTCACCATCCAATTCAAAATAAAAGCAAGACAAAATAATAAAATACCTACAAGGAAGTCCAGCAAAGTTTTCATCCCCTAACCCCACCTCCATGATGACTTCCTTGATGCTTGCTTGAAATTTCAAAATCAAGTTTTTCGACGTGGATTTTAATGCCCTTGCTTCACTAATCCTTAGGAATGTGTTTAGTCTGCCTTTGGGTAGCTAGAACTGCCCAGGCCCAATGAACTGATTCATATCCCCTTCACATCTGAGGCTTCTATGACCATAAAACCAGATTTCTGGTACATTCTCCTCACCTCCCCAAACCCCACCAACCTCTTCATTATTTTAATCCCTCTGATTTGATGCCAATAGTCCTCTTGCTAATTACCCTATTCTTTCCTCAAAACTCCTTGGCTTTTAAAAAATGGTTAATATCTTTACTACAATTTATTCTAATTTATTATTATCATTGAAATACTGTTAATGTTATAACATTAAAGGAAGCTCAGAAAAGGGCAAGGTGGGAAGCCACCTGTAACTAACAGAGCAACTTTGGCCTTTTCGTGCATTCTCTTTTTTTTAATGTGGACAATTTAAAAAGTCTTTATTGAGTTTGTTACAAAACCGCTTCTGTTTTATGTTTTGGTTTTTGGCCACAAGGCACGTGAAATCTTAGTTCCTGGCCCAGGGATCAAACCTGTGTCTTCTGCATTGGAAGGCAAAGTCTTAGCGACTGGACCAGAGGGAAGTCCCTTGTATATTCCTTTTTATTCTAAAATTCTAATTATCGTTAGTCTTATATAATTATATGTCTTACATATGTCTTATATAATTAAGTCTTATATAATTATAATTATATAATAAACAACATTTGATCTGCTTTTTGTCCCTTACTATCATATCATAACCATTCTTTTGGTTGTGGCAAAGTTTACATAGTTCTAGCTTTTCATCATTGTGTAATAATATCCCACTGAAGGAATGTGTCTGAATTTAACCAGCCGTTGCAATTAAATGCAGTTATTGGCAATGAAAGTTGCTTTCAATTCTGCTATTATATAAATAGCTCTAAAATGCACACTTTCATGTATAGAAGAGCCTTTATTTCTTTAGGATTATAGTCTTAAGATATTTATCCAGAACCAGAATTACTAAATTAATGGATATGGAAATTATGTAGCCTCTGATATTTTATTTATTTATTTATATCGCCATGTTATTTCCCAGAGGGGTTCCAACAATTTCAGCTACCACCAGCAGCATGCAATTACAGCAGGCTCAGCAGAGTCACACAGCCTCTTGGGAATCACCTCCCCTCTATACCCAACCTTGCTAATTCTAGACAACTTCGATACCTTACAGCCGTGTTTTATTTAACATTATGATACCCTGCCACCACTCTCCATTTCTTTTTCAAACCAAGATGGGGGAGGGTGCTCTAATTCAGAGGCTACCTATGAATAATTTAATAATAAAACCCTACATGGACATAATTCCTTAGGTTTTCCAAAGAATTTTCACATACACCATCTCACTGAATGCTCGTAGCCACCACTGAGAGGAACAGCAGAGCTCTTAAGTGGCCAAGAACTGCCCCTGGTTTCTCTCTCTTGCTGAAGAGGGCTGTTCCTCACAGCCAAGCCATCTGTGGTGACGCCTGCCCTGAGCAAGGGGAGAAAGGCTGCACTCAGTGCAATTAACGGATAAAACCTGGGCGTTGTGCGTCAGTTTTTCTCAGTGAACAGGCATATTCTTGGAAAAGTTCAAGAGGACTGCAGTACATGAAATCTTGACCTTGGACTGCTCGCTTCCTGCCAGGTAAACGGCCGGCTCCCCTCCCCTGGCCTCCACAATGGCTCCTGTTTACCAAGCCCTCTAGGAGGAGTGGCTCCGTTTACCTAAAGGTTAATGTTAACTTGAGGAGGGAAAACTGACCCTGAATCTGGCCTCTGGAGTTGCAAGTTGTCTTTGCCCTTTTTCAAATCCTTGCCCAAGTGGTAAAAACAAGTCATGGTTGCTTGTATTTGTCTGCCTCAAAGAGAACAACAACAACCCCCCCTAAAAAAAAAAAGCCAGTCAAATTCTGTTTACTCTTGCACAAGAGAGCCTCGGGCACAGAAGGCAAGGAAGGGACAGAGCTTGTGTAGTTCTGTGGGTTCATCATGGCAGACTTGCCCACCTTCCTCTGTAAACTAGGCTACATGAGACACACTTGGAAGGCACCCGAGACAGATGCAAGACAGCAGACAACAGCCATTGCCACATGTGACTATTTTCGCTTTGTCTTTGGGAGCTTTCTCTTCCTCAGCCCTCTTCTTCCTGTTTCATACCCAAGGCTAAATCCTGTTGGCTTCTCTCCAGCCCCTAAAAGAGAACAGCTCACTCAACATTTGTCACCAGGGTTTGCCTCCTGAATCTAGCCTACAGAAATGTTTACTTGCCCCACAGTGGTGGTCATCACTGTTAGAGATGTAAAAAAGAAGTAGCTGCCAATAACTGGGAAATGTAGATCTGTCATAAAAATCTAGATGTCCATTCCTTTCAGAAAAGGAGGTCCCCATAGCTTCAGACCAGCAATCAACCAGAACAGAGCAATGGCTCCCTCTCTAGACATTTTCCAGTCTGCCTCAGTCCCTATCATTCCCTGTTGTCTCCCTGATTCAGGGGCCAAGTGACAGTTACCCTCATGTTATTGTTTTCCATTTAGCAGCATTAAGAGAGAGAGGAAACACTTTTGTATGCCCCAGATCACTGCTCTTTCATTTAGGCTCCATGTCTGACCCCACAGACATCTGAATTTACTCAGACTCTGCTAGCAGATCTCAACTTTTCTTTCCCAGTCTCAGCAACTACTCCCTGTTAACCTAGGGGTTCCTACCTACTCTTCTGTCTTAAAATTTGGTCAAAAGCAATCTTGTAGCCTTGAGAAATCAAAAGAGGTGAGGCCACAGATTCAAAGAACAAGGTTAAGGAGAATGCAAAGAAGGGAGGGGGGCTGCTGCTGGCATCCTGAAATACGGTACTTATATCCTAGTGGAAGGGCCTGTGCCTGATGCTGAAGCTCCAATACTTCAGCCACATGAGAAGAACTGACTCATTAGAAAAGACCCTGATGCTGGGAAAGACTGAAGGCAGGAGGAAAAGGGGATGACAGAGGATGGGATGGTTGGATGGCATCACCGATTCAGTGGACATGAGTTTGAGCAAGGTCCGGGAGATGGTGAAAGACAGGGAAGCCTGGCATGCTGCAGTCCACGGGGTCACACTGAGTAACTGGCAACAACAACAAAGGGCCTGTGCAGTCAGGGATGTGGCTTTAAACCACTTACTAAGAGGCAGCTGTACGCAAGTGGCTAAGAACTCAAGATTCTGGAGTCTATCTGCCTAGATTTAAGTCCATGCTTTGCCACTTCCTAGGCGTGTGGTCTCAGGCAATTTACTTATCATAACAGCTCTCTGCCTTAGTTTCCTCAGCTGTAAAATGGTGTACCCCAGCCATGAGAATTAAATGTAGTAATTCGTTTGAGTTAATACAGTCTGCTTAGGAGAGTGCCTGGCACATAAGCAGGTGCTCACTATTTGCTATCATTCTCAGCTGTGTGGCCCTGGACTGTGACTTCTCTGATGGAAGAGGCTATTGTGAATTCTCAACTCTTGCCACAGTGTCTGACACATAACAGAGATCCCTATGCTTCTTGAATGAATGAACTGGAAGGATGAATAAACGCAGGAACTAGTTTCACTTTTCTAAGGTTCCTTTTCCTCATCTATATAATAGAAATGTTGTGTGAGCATAAAAAATAACTTTTTTTAAGCATTGACTTTGCATCCTTTCATACGGAAGGCATTTAAAACAGTTTCATTCACTATAATAGTAAATACTATTTACAACCTACTTACTTAGACTACTTAGCATGCATGCGTGCTAAGTCGCTTCAGTCCTGTGAGACTCTGTGTGACCCTATGGACTGTATAGCCCACCAGGCTCCTCTGTTCGTGGGATTCTCTAGGAGTGGGTTGCCATGCCCCCCTCCAGGGGGTCTTCCCAACCCAGAGATCAAACCCATGTCTCTTACGTCTCCTGCGTTGGCAGGCAGATTCTTTACCACTAGCACCACCTGGGAAGCCCACTTACCAAGTATAACAGGTATTAATTATACTTACCAAGTATAACAGGTATTAATTATACTAAAGCACTTTACATACATACTGTCTCATCTCATCCTCATAATATCATACCATAGATACTCTCTTACTTCTACTACAGATGAGAAGGCTGAAACACAGAGAGGGTAAGAGGCAGACCTGGGATTAGAAGCTATATTCATATTCATCTGACCCCACATCCTGTCTCTCGTCTACACTCCATCCACTGCCTTTTCCTCTCTGCCAATCACCCGTAAACGACCATAACCATAAAGTGAAGCGACTGATTTCCTAGCTCCCAGAAGCAGTCTAGTGATGTTAGCCTCTTAAGAATCAGCTGGTCCCACACCATTTTCCTTTAAGCCAAATACTTCTAAATCCCCACTTCCAACAAGGGGCCTGGATCTCCCCAGATCTGACATAATCTGAGACCAGCCCTATTGTTCCTACTGTGTATGTATTTTTACTCTGTTTCTTTCCCTTCTTTTCGCCAGTGTCCACACTGTACCAGGGCTCTTATTTGAGTGTAATTAGAGCATGTTCCAGTGGGATTCCTGAATATTACAGTGGGGAGGAACCTTGGAAATTGTCCAGTTCAGCCTGTTTGCTTCTTAGAGGTTTTGAAATCCCCCTCCCAGCTAGCGGACAGGGACAACTTGTAGAAAGCCAGAGAGAAGTCAGCAGAGCCAGGATCAAAGCCCCAGCTTCCTGCCCTTCTACATAGCTTTCCATTATGCCAGTCAGTGGGCAGGCAATATAGACCAAGGGACTTAGGGAGTTAAAGCAAAAACAACATACATACTATGCTGCACAAATATATGTAGCAAACATAGCAAATATCATCTTCAGTTCTTCTTGATGACACAAGACACAGTCAATTCCCCTTCCTAAGTAAAATAGTTAAGACAGTGGGAAAAAACCCTGTTTGCATTTTGGTATGGGATTTGATCTTGGGATCTTCCAAGCAGAGGTTGCCAACCAAAGCCTAGTGACAGCATGAAAATGACTTCCATTGGCCACCAGGGGGAGGGGATGAGCACCGGGAGAGCTCCACGCAAGCAAACACAACGCAGGTTACTTGGAGAGACCCATTTCCACTTCTCAAAGACTACACATGTTGACTACTCTTGGCCCGAGAGGTGCTACAGAAGGGTGGGAAATGTTTAGTGCTTTCCTTTGCTAGGCTGAATTAATATGTTTAGTTGCTCAGTCATGTCCGACTCTGCAACATAGACTGCAACCTGCAAGGCTCCTCTGTCCATGGGGATTCTCCAGGCAAGAATACTAGACTGGGTTGCCATGCCCTCCTCCAGGGGATCTTCCCAACCCAGAGATTGAACTCAGGTTTCCCGCATTGCAGGCAGATTCTTTACTGTCTGAGCCACCAGGGAAGCCTGAGAATACAGGAATGGGTAGCCTATCCCTTCTGCAGAGAATCTTCCCAACCTAGGAATCGAACTGGGGTCTCCTGCATTTCAGGCAGATTCTTTACCAGCTGAGCTACCAGGGATTAATATGGGGGTCTGTAAAAGGGAGGAAAGAATCATTTGGTTGTTAAGCGTTTCAAATGTTAGCCTAGTTTTTTTAACCCTGACCTTCACAACCTAGGCTTTTCTTTTGGTCTGTAGGAATTCATTCAGCACTGAAGAGTTTTCCTACTGTGTCTGCCTGTGATTTCCTTCTCTTCTTCCAAATAATAGGTTTTCCTGCACTCCACTCACCTTTTCATCTTTTAGTCCTCATTCCCCTACCAGAAGCATAGAACGCCTCTGCTAGCTATTAGAAAAGATAGAAGTAGATAGGGCAAAAAAGATATGGAGTAAGATCTCTGGATCTTGCTTTTAGCTTTGCCTCTTTGACATAGGATATCATATTTAGAAGCCAGTGCTTATATTCTCCCTCATTTCCTATCTTTTCTGTCATTACAGAGTCACCACTAAGATTAATATCCAGGAAAGTGCTTTGAACTTTGAAGCGGGCAGGATAAAATAAAATGCCTACTATGGTCCTCCACTCCTTCCCCTACTCTAGCAAGGTTATTTTTTCTGCCTCTTGTTACCAGAGTCAATTTGAGCACTATTTGGTCTATATTTTAGCATAAAACTATGACTTCAGAAAGGAAGGGCTTCCCTGGTGCCTCAACTGGTAAAGACTCTGCCTGCAATGTAGGAGACCTGGGTTCAATCCGGGGTTGGGAAGACCCCTTGGAGAAGGGAACAGCTATCCACTTCAGTATTCTGGCCTGAAGAATTCCATGGACTGTATAGTCCATGGGGTCACAAAGAGTTGGACACGACTGAGAGACTTTCACTTTCACTATGGTCTTTTGGCTTTTCATTCTATCCACCCTTTGAATTTCAGCACAGGGCCTGAAGGGACCCTTAGCAAAACCCAGACTAACAAGGGAGGCACTCAACTATTCAAGGGTTTTGCCAATAAGTGCTGAGAATAACTGGCCACGTTCCCTGCGAACAAGAAACTTGCTGACTCAGATGCCATCTTTTATTCTGCTAGAAATCAAGGCATTCTGCAAGACTGGAAGATGCAATTTTCAGGCAGGCTCATACCCAGTCATTTTCTCCACATTACGCAGTCGGACATGACTGAAGCGACTTAGCAGCAGCAACTAGCAAAGACAGATTGGTTCTGGATCCAAACCCCACCTCTACCACTTACTATAACAGAAGCGTGACTGTGGATGAGTGAGTCTCTCTGTACCTCAGTTCCCTCGTAGGTAAAATGAAAATAATATTCACCTCATGAGGTTGCTTTAAAGATTACGTGAGTTAATATATCTAAAGCTCTTAAAGTAATGTTTGGTTCAAAATAAGGGCTATTGTAAAATGAAAATGTAATTGTGGCACTGGTATACACAATAAATAACTTAAGTGCCTAGCACATACTAGGGTTTAGTAAACTGTTAACTCCCTTCCCACGTTCATTCCTATTAATAAATATGTTACGTTTTCCCCTAGGGTTCAAGTCCCAAAGAATTTTCCTCAAGCCTAGAAGGGTTTTCCTTCAGGAAGGTGAGAAATAACGCCTAGAAGTGAAAGAAAAAGGAGATAGGTTATTTGCTGCTGCTGCTGCTGCTGCTAAGTCGTTTCAGTCATGTCCGACTCTGTGTGACCCCACAGACGGCAGCCCACCAGGCTCCCCTGTCCCTGGGATTCTCCAGGCAAGAACACTGGAGTGGGTTGCCATTTCCTTCTCCAATGCATGAAAGTGAAAGTGAAGTAGCTCAGTCGTTTCCGACTCTTAGCGACCCCATGGACTGCAGCCTACCAGGCTCCTCTGCCCATGGGATTTTCCAGGCAAGAGTACTGGAGTGGGTTGCCATTGCCTTCTCCGAGGTTATTTGCAGAGGGCTGGAAAGGAGGTAGGTTATTTGCAGGGGGCTGCGCTGCCACGAGAAACAGAGTGTCTTTCTGTAAGGATTCTTCAGACAAAGTTAGAAAGGTGGTCAGGAGAAGGATCCGAGGATGAGGAATGAGGAAAGGGACAGAGTTGTGCGATTCCCAGGGATCTCTGGTATCTCAGGGACAGCTCCCTGGGGCAACGATTTGGGGAAATCGAGGGAGGGCAGGAAGTGAGGGTGCGCACAGAGGGCGACCCAGGTTTGGGAGGAAAGGTAGGTTAGGAAAGAGTGAGGAGCTGGGAAAAGAATGGCTGGTGTGTGAGAAAGGTACTGGCATGGGGTCCTGAGGATGAGAAAAGGGAGTGAGAATATTTCAGCAATGAACTGAGTATGGGGCGTGGAAGAGGGCAAGCGATACCTAGACCTGCTGAGAAGAGGTGGGCTACAGGAGAACCGAGAGAAAGCAGGGGCGTGCGGGAGGCTTTTGCCACAGAATGCCACCAGGGAAGGGCAGAGGGGTAGCCTTGGGAAACTGGGCACCGTGGGGGACAAGGGGGACATGTAGAACCCGGTTTTCACTGGCGAGGCACTAGGAGGCCGCAGCCTGGGGGCAGCAGCGGGCTTTGGGGCGCTCTTACCCGCAATTCCTATTCCCCCGTCTCGCCC
The DNA here is from genome assembly GCF_002263795.3 of Bos taurus. NCBI lineage: Eukaryota > Metazoa > Chordata > Mammalia > Artiodactyla > Bovidae > Bos > Bos taurus. The sequence continues at coordinate 37,719,281 of NC_037346.1, read as the reverse complement.
CCGCTTGCCGCCCGTATAGTTCGCAACCACACTCGTGGGTCCCCTCCTCGGAGACACGTTCCCTCTGGCTGCCAGACAACCCCTAACCCCAACCCTAGCCGCTCCTAATTTGGGGTCCGCCCGGCCCCCCTATTTGCATATAGGGCTTTCCAGGGCTTCGATTGGCCCCTTCGGTAGTTGGCATGCCCCCAGCCTCCCGAATCCAGTTAACCGCTCGGAGAGAAGCGCCCGAGGTCGTCCCGGGAGACGCCGAGGACGCTGGGACGCGGGGCCGCGCTCCAGCCGCGCGAGGCGCAACTACCGCTTGCCCTCCGCGGGTCCCCGCCTTACCGGATCCGCCCAGCCCTCCCCGGTCCGCCCCGCCCCCGGGTCCTTGGCGGACCCGGCCCGCGCCGTCCGGGCGTCGTGCGCAGGCGCGGCTTGAACGTCGGGGACCGGAGCGAATCAGAACGTCTGATTCTGGAGCTCCAGGGGCGTTAGTCGGTCCGAGCGAGGGGAGCCTTGGGCCTTAGGCACTCTGTAGAGGGTAAACATCCACTACCCGGAGCAGGAAACACCGAGCGGAGAGGGCTAGATTGAAACCCAAGTCGAGATCTCAGGTTTCCTGTGTAACCTCGGACAGCCGACGTGACCTGAGACTTAGCTTCTTTAGCAGTAAAATGGGTATCACAAGCCTGTGACGAACCGCTCAGGCTTATTGAATCATGATACCTCGGGGGGGGGGGGGGGGGCCGTAGGGGGGGCCCTGACCCCGCCACTGAACTGGCCAATAAGAAAGAGCCGCCCAGGGCTCAGGGGTTTTGACTTCTCAAAACAACACCTTGACTGTTCTCAGGTGGAGAATCAGAGTAGTGACTGGATTCAGGTAATTGTGGTTTCCTAAAGTTTCCACCTGTCTGAGCTTAGAGTCCTGCCTGGAAAGGATTGGCAGCCAGTAAAGAATCGGACACGACTGAGAGACTAAGCACAGCACAGAGCTGTTTTTGCCTGGGTTAATTCAGATTGGTGAAAGATTGAACAAAGGATTGATTTTAAGTCTTGAATCATAGCGATTTTGAGAAACTCCCTTAACGGATTGAACCGAGGAGGGATATACATCCCTCTTCGTTCTTGAAATTTTTCCAGATGCTTGACTTGATGCCACTGAAATGTAGCTGCTCCTGTGAAAAAAAAAGATCGTTTAGTCCCAAGGAGTATGATTTATGTAAGACTTGGATCATTACTTTCTTTTCCAGCAATTGAGGGGAGACATGTAAGAAGGAGAAGGCCTCCTAAGAAAACCTGTGGTCAAAACAACTAAGGGAAAAGACAAAATCCACATCTGTGATGTGAAGCATGCTGAAGTTAGTCCAGGAGCTAAATTTTAGCAGGTTCACTGGGAACTTTGTACCCAGGACTTCGTGCCATGCTGTGATAGAATACTAGAGAAACAGCAGGTGAATGGACTTTAAAAAAAAAATCTTCAGGAGAGTTTTTACTTTTAAGTTGGAAGTATTTGGGCTACAGCCGATGCAGAAAGAAATCCAATTTGAACTTCCCTGATGTAAATAAACCAGAGTTTTCCAAACACCAGTGGTCACAATCTGGCAACCCCCTCCACCCATCCAGGAAGATCTCCAGTCAGGCAGGCACCACCCAGCCATTTGGAATGTCCATTTTCTTGGACATTCCAAAAAATTGTGTAAACAAGTCTCATTAGAGACTTCCATCCTTTGAATCCCTAATCACCCCCACTCTTATTAAACTGATGTCTAAACCTTAATCCCTAGCTATTTGGGGTAGTTACTCACTCCTGAATGCTCTGGTGTACATAAAAACTTTGTTACATTTCAGACCTAAATTGGTAGAGGAAAAGTTTTCCTGCCAACCCAGGACACCACCCCTTTACCTGCTGATCTGCTCAAGCAGGAGGCTAGAGGCAAAGGCATAGCATAACCTGAAGCAGACACTAAAATCCTGCTACTTGGTGCTTAAATTTACACTGGAGGGCCCAAGGTGCACCCTTCCACAAGCCTCTCTGCCATCCTGTTCTCTTCCCTCTTCCCACCAGGTGGCCCTAGGCCATCTTGCCCTTCCCCCTCTCCAGGGCCTTGGGGATCCAGGTGACCATCATCAACTGGCCACCCAACAGATGCTTCCCTAAGACCAACTGTCCCAGCTCTGTTCCCCTCCCCCATCCCGCCTCTTTCTTTCCCCAGTGTCCTACCAATCTGCTCTGGCAAGCTCACGCTTTGGTCTCTGGTCCCTCTGGAGTAATATTGTGATGGAAATGAGAGAGAGGATGCAGGAGGGAGCTACAAAGATTTACAGCTTCCAGAGGGCTTCCATTAAAATCCCTGACAACGGGTTATTTATGAGAGGGTTGGCCGCAGTGGGAGCTAATAGGCCAGAGCCTGGCACTGCTGTCCTTTCAGGGGTAATGACAGGAACAAACACAGGGTGAACAGTAGAGCTGCCCCCACTGGAGAGCAAAGCAGGGTTCAACCCCCTCAGGCATCCCCTCCAGGGCCAGAGAGTGACAGCCAAGAAATCTGAGCATCAGCGATTTGTAGCAGACAAACCAGAAGCAGGAAAACCCACATGACAAACACTGGGGTTTCCTGAGCCTAGGTGTGAAGGTTAAAGCAGTGTGTTAGAGGGTCCTTGCAGTCCTCCAAAAATGTAAACTATGTCCCCTCCTCTGAACTCCAACTAAGAAGCAAGAGTGTGTGAAAAAATACAGGTCTGAAGCTGTTTGTTTGCACTGTCTTTTTGTTCCTAAGGCACCCACCTGACTAAATAAATAAAAGACAATAACAGAACCCTCAGAAGTTTATTTACAGTTGACACACACTCTGTTTCCCAGTTTGAGACACTTCCTTTAAGTAATTAATGTAAAAAGATAAGAGTGTCCTGCTTTTGGTCCCCTGACCCAAGATCCAGCCTAGAAGCCCCTTCTGCTTGTGCCAATCAAAAGAAAGTACTGGTATATGTACATGTACATCCCTATGTACCAGGGATGAAGTAGGAAATAGAAATGATGTAATGTATTAGGAAATATTATAGAGGTATGTCCAATCACAGAAGTCTTATTAAATCAGAAGAGATCTCTTGTTTGCAGATGTGGAAAAGAGAGGCCCAGAAGAATATGATGCCTTGGCCAAGGCCTTACAGGGTTTCATAGAGAACTGCTCCTTCCTTCACACACTTCTTAGTACTGTTATTGGTGAAATAGTAACAGAAATTGCTGTCCAGCACCTCTTCTGATGTCTTCCGTTTTGGTATGTATCTGATAGGGCTCAGAGAGGCCCAGGGAATAGGGCTGCTTGCCCAGGAGCAATGGAGCTTCCAGCTTCTGTTTTTATTTTGTCTTTTCTCATCTTCCCTCTGCCTTCTGGGGGAAACAGCTTTCCCTGAAAGGAGCTATTATTCATGATTGTTTTTACGGCACCCTTTTTTTTTTTTTTTGGTGCAGATGCTTTTAGAAACAAATTCCATAGAAAGTGGCCCTGACTGCAGAGGAAATAACAGGCACATTACTTGAACACTTTATGTGTGCAGGGCAGCTTGCTGGGTGCCTTGGAGACACCAGATGCATGCACTTGTAAGTGCACTAAAGTGAGGTGAAGTTGCTCAGTCGTGTCCAACTTCATGGATTGTAGCCTGCCAGGCTCCTCCGTCCATGGAATTTTCCAGGCAAGGATACTGGAGTGAGTTGCCATTTCCTTCAGGGGATGTTCCCAACCCAGGGATCAAACCCGGGTCTCCCACACTGAAGGCACTACATGTAGCGAAAGGATCCTGTATAGTCAGAGTTACCTTTTTATTTTCCTTCAAATTGTTTGGAATACTCATTTCCCACTAATTCTTCTTTTATAGACTCCATACTATGTACCCATGTATGTGTGTGAAATGAGTATATAGTATGGAGTCCTCTCACCTACACATTGATATCATTTTATATGGTAAAAATAGTAATGAGGGACTTCCCTGGTGGTCCAGTGGTTAAGAATCCACCTTGCAATGCAGGGGACGGACACAAGTTCCATCCCTGGTCAAGGAAGTAAGATCTACATACCACAGAGCAACTAAGCCTCTGTGCCACAACTAGAGAACCCACGTGCTGCAGCTCCTGAAGCTCACGTGCTCTGGAGCCCTTGTGACACAGTTACTGAGCCTGCTCACCACAGCTAGAGTCCATACACCGCAACGAAAGAGTCCGCATGAGGCCACGAAGATCCAGGATGCAGCAGCTAAGATCTGACAAAGCCAAATAGACAAATAAAAAAACACTTATTTATTTATTTAAAAAAATAGTAATGATAGTCAAATTCAAGAATTTCAGGAGGAGTTAAGCAAATGCAGAATCTTTGCTTTTCAAAAGTTGTTTTGGGAATTCCCTGGTAGTCCAGTGGTTAGGACGCCATGCTTCCGCTGCAGGGGTGTTGGGTTCAATCCTTAATTGAGGAACTAAGATCCTGTATGCTACACAGCATGGTCGAATAATAACAATAATAAATAAAGGTTGAATAACTTAAATATTCAATGGTTAGAGAATAGGGAAGAAAGCTGTAGTAGAATCACTTATGTAACAACAACCAAAAAACTCCCAATCGTTATGAAGTTTTACAGCAGTATACAAAAGTTTTTTTCCTGATAATAGTAAGTGAAAAAAAATGTATAAAGACTATGACTACAATTATGTCAAATATGTATTTGTATGCGTTAAAAGTTTAAAATATTAAGAAAATGTTCACCAGAAAAGGTAAAACCATGATTCACACAGGTATAAAAGTGCATTTGAAAAAATAAAATAAAATAAAAGTGCATTTGAACTCATGTTAAAGGTTTTATTTAGCTCATTCAGTGAAGATAGATGGTTCAGCTAGTTCAGAAAAAGCAGCACAATCTGTCTGATTAAAAAGAACTGCCAGTGCAAATAATCAATAGCCAAACTATGACAGGAATAAAAAAGAGTTATATTTGAGCCAACCAAGACACAGATAACTCTGAGAAAATTCTCAGATAACTTTGACGAACTTCTCTGGAAAAACACAGTTTTATATCTTTTCAGATCAAAAGAACATCAAACAAATCATGGATACATTCCTTCAAGGTTAAAAAAAAAACAAAAACGAATATCAGCATGCACACAGCAAATCAGTATGACCTTGGTACCTGGGAAGGGAATCTTCTCATCAAAGGAGTACCAGCATTGGTGTTCCAGGGACTTTACTTTTAACACGTGCTGTGCTTAGTCGCTCAGTCGTATCCGACTCTTTGCGACCTCATGGACTGTAGCCCACCAGGCTCCTCTAGGAAAAGAATAATAATACATACTATGACAATAAATCAGATAATTGTCTATGAAGCAAAGTGGAAAAATTGACTATTCCTGGGGGGAGCCAACTAGATAGATCTTTTAAAAAGTCAGTTTTTCTTGCATCTTATAACCATTTAGCCTTTGTGGGAAAGACTGCTGAGAACCTAGGAGTTTCTAAATTCTGGAGGGATCAGATGAAAAGTGCTTTAATTCTGCTTCAATTCAGTTCAGTTCAGTTCAGTCACTCAGTCATGTCAGTCACTCAGTCATATCCAACTCTCTGTGACCCTGTGGACTGCAGCACACCAGGCTTCCCTGTCCATCACCAACTCCCGGAGCTTGCTCAAACTCATGTCCATCAAGTCGGTGATGCCATCCAACCATCTCATCCTCTGTTGTCCCCTTCTCCTCCTGCCTTCAACCTTTCCCAGAATCAGGGTCTTTACCAATGAGTTCTTTGCATCAGGTGGCCAAATTATTGGAGTTTCAGCTTCAGCATCAGTTCTTCCAATGAATATTCAGGACTGATTTCCTTTAGGATTGACTGGTTTGATCTTGCAATCCAAGGGACTCTCAAGAGTCTTCTCCAACATCACAGTTAAAAAGCACCAATTCTTCAGTGCTAAGCCTGCTTTATGGTTCAGCTCTCACATCCATACATGAATTCTGCTTATAAAGGTATAATTTACCAAATTGCTATAAGCCATAATTAGTTTAAGGAGAAAAGTTCCCTTATATCTGGAAAACAAAGATTAGAAGTCAGCAGTATTTCAGACAAAAAGTCACAAAAATCATAATCATATTTACCAGTTAGTCAAATCCCATGTAGCTGATTTTTTTCCTTCTTGAGTTTAGTTTTTCCTTTAGTTTTGTTGAACTTGTCTGGTGATTGAGGATGATAGTGACAGTAATGATTTTAAGAAGTTTGTGAGGTCTTTTTTAAGACTCCTATGTTGGAAATTCTCTGGCAGTCCAGTGGTTAGGGCTCTCTGCTTCCACTACAAGGGGCACAGATTAGATCCCTGGTCAGGGAACTGAGATCTTGCAAGCTGTGCAACACAGTCAAAAATAAATAAATAGAATAAAAAAGAAGACAAGTATGATTTTCCCAGTGAAGTAGGTGCCTTGATCACCGGAAAAAGCATACTCCACATGGAAAATACATTTTCTAACAGTTTCTTTGTCACTATGAGAACGTCAGGCTTGCAGCAAGGGAAGAGTTTAACCCATCAAGCAAAAATGTGGCTTGCCAGGGAACCGGGAAAATCCGAGCAGCTGTATTGGGTTTCCCATAGCCTCAATTGTTTAATTCATAGCTATTGTTTACCCATCTTAATTTCTCTGATTTGGGAGCAGACCGTAGTCATGTTCCAAGGACATCAGGACGGCAAAAGTTCAACAATGAAGGGTTCATTTTTACGAAGGTAGAATGGACTTTATCTATAGTGCCATAACCATTACAGATTCTGTTGTCTTCGCCTTTGTGTGAAAGTCATTTCCCTAATACTTGGGTTCAGTCCCTTTAGTGCAAGCCTTAGTTTTGATGACAAATGGCATTTGCAAAAGCCTTTAACTGTCAAATCTGAATGAACTCCTTGCTGGGTAGAGTATTTTTGGTTGTAGTTTCTTCCCTTTCATCACTTTAAATGTATCATGCCATTCCCTTCTGGTTTATAGAATTTCTGCTGAGAAATTTCTGCTGAGAAATTTCTGCTGATAAACTCATGGGAGTTCCCTTGTATGTTATTTGTAATTTTTCCCTTGTTGCTTTTAATATTTTATCTTTGTCTTTGATTTTTGTCAGTTTGATTACTATGTGCCTCAGTGTGGTCCTCCTTGGGTTTATCCTGCAGGAGACTCTCTGTACTTCCTGAACTTGGTTGACTACTTCCTTTCCTATGTTAGAGAAGTCTTCAGCTATTATCTCTTCAAATATTTTCTCAGGTCTTGTCTCTCTCTCTTCTTCTAGGATCCCTGTAAGGCAAATGTTGGCGTGTCCCAGAGGTCTCTTAGGTTGCTTCATTTTTTTTCATTCTTTTTTCTATATTCTGTCTGGCAGCAGTGATTTCCACCATTCTCTCTTCCGGGTTACCTTTCCAATCTTCTGCCTTATTCTGCCATTGATTCCTTCTAGTGTATTGTTCATCTCCATATGTTTGTTTTTCAGTTCTTCTGCCGCTGCTGCTGCTGCTGAGTCGCTTCAGTCATGTCCGACTCTGTGCGACCCCATAGACAGCAGCCCACCAGGCTTCTCCAGGTAAGAACACTGGAGTGGGTTGCCATTTCCTTCTCCAATGCATGAAAGTGAAAAGTGAAAGTGAAGGTCTTTGGCAAACATTTCTTGCATCTTCTCCAGTGGAAGTGAGAAATAGATTTAAGGGCCTAGATCTGATAGATAGAGTGCCTGATGAACTATGGAATGAGGTTCGTGACATTGTACAAGGAGACAGGGATCAAGACCATCCCCATGGAAAAGAAATGCAAAAAAGCAAAATGGCTGTCTGGGGAGGCCTTACAAATAGCTGTGAAAAGAAGAGAAGCGAAAAGCAAAGGAGAAAAGGAAAGATATAAACATCTGAATGCAGAGTTCTGAAGAACAGCAAGAAGAGATAAGAAAGCCTTCTTCAGCGATCAATGCAAAGAAATAGAGGAAAACAACAGAATGGGAAAGACTAGGGATCTCTTCAAGAAAATCAGAGATACTAAAGGAACATTTCATGCGAAGATGGGCTCAATAAAGGACAGAAATGGTATGGACCTAACAGAAGCAGAAGATATTAAGAAGAGATGGCAAGAATACACAGAAGAACTGTACAAAAAAGATCTTCACGATCCAGATAATCACGATGGTGTGATCACTGACCTAGAAACAGATATCCTGGAATGTGAAGTCAAGTGGGCCTTAGAAAGCATCACTACGAACAAAGCCAGTGGAGGTGATAGAATTCCAGTTGAGCTATTCCAAATCCTGAAAGATGATGCTGTGAAAGTGCTGCACTCAATATGCCAGCAAATTTGGAAAACTCAGCAGTGGCCACAGGACTGGAAAAGGTCAGTTTTCATTCCAATGCCAAAGAAAGGCAATGCCAAAGAATGCTCAAACTACCGCACAATTGCACTCATCTCACACGCTAGTAAAGTAATGCTCAAAATTCTCCAAGCCAGGCTTCAGCAACATGTGAACCGTGAACTTCCTGATGTTCAAGCTGGTTTTAGAAAAGGCAGAGGAACCAGAGATCAAATTGCCAACATCCGCTGGATCATGGAAAAAGCAAGAGTTCCAGAAAAACATCTATTTCTGCTTTATTGACTATGCCAAAGCCTTTGACTGTGTGGATCACAATAAACTGTGGAAAATTCTGAAAGAGATGGGAATACCAGACCACCTGATCTGCCTCTTGAGAAATTTGTATGCAGGTCAGGAAGCAACAGTTAGAACTGGACATGGAACAACAGACTGGTTCCAAATAGGAAAAGGAGTACGTCAAGGCTGTATACTGTCACCCTGCTTATTTAACTTCTATGCAGAGTACATCATGAGAAACGCTGGACTGGAAGAAACACAAGCTGGAATCAAGATTGCCGGGAGAAATATCAATAACCTCAGATATGCAGATGACACCACCCTTATGGCAGAAAGTGAAGAGGAACTCAAAAGCCTCTTGATGAAAGTGAAAGTGGAGAGTGAAAAAGTTGGCTTAAAGCTCAGCATTCAGAAAACGAAGATCATGGCATCCGGTCCCATCACTTCATGGGAAATAGATGGGGAAACAGTGGAGACAGTGTCAGACTTTATTTTTTTGGGGCTCCAAAATCACTGCAGATGGTGACTGCAGCCATGAAATTAAAAGACACTTACTCCTTGGAAGGAAAGTTATGACCAACCTAGATAGCATATTCAAAAGCAGAGACATTACTTTGCCAACAAAGGTTCGTCTAGTCAAGGCTATGGTTTTTCCTGTGGTCATGTATGGATGTGAGAGTTGGACTGTGAAGAAGGCTGAGCACTGAAGAATTGATGCTTTTGAACTGTGGTGTTGGAGAAGACTCTTGAGAGTCCCTTGGACTGCAAGGAGATCCAACCAGTCCATTCTGAAGGAGATCAGCCCTGGGATTTCTTTGGAAAGAATGATGCTAAAGCTGAAACTCTAGTACTTTGGCCACCTCATGTGAAGAGTTGACTCATTGGAAAAGACTCTGATGCTGGGAGGGATTGGGGGCAGGAGGAGAAGGGGATGACAGAGGATGAGATGGCTGGATGGCATCACTGACTTGATGGACGTGAGTCTGAGTGAACTCCGGGAGTTGGTGATGGACAGGGGGGCCTGGCGTGCTGCGATTCATGGGGTCGCAAAGAGTCGAACACGACTGAGCGACTGATCTGATCATTATTCTGAATTCTTTTTCTGGAAGGTTGCCTGTTTCCACTTCATTTAGTTGTTTTTCGGATTTTATCTTGTCCCTTCATCTGGGACCTAACCTTCTGCTTTTTCATTCTGATTAACTTTCTGTGTTGTGGTTTTTGTTCTAGTTGCTGCGGGATTGTGGTTCGTCTTGCTTCTTTTGTCTGCCCTCTGATGGAGAAGGCTAAGAGGCTTGTGTAAGCTTCCTGATGGGAGGGACTGGTGGAGGGAAAAACTGGGTCTTGCTCTTATCTGCTGATGGGTGGGGTTGTGCTCCCTCACTGTTAATTGTTTTGCCTTAGGTGACCCAGCCCTGGGGTCTAACAGGCTCTGTGGTAGAGTTAATGGAGACCTCTAAGAGGACTTAGACCAAGGGGCACCTTCCAGGACTACTGCTGCAGTGCCCCCATCCCCATGGAGAGTCACTGCCGACCCACACGTCCACAGAAGACCCTCCAACACCAGCAATGTCTAGTTCAGTCTCCTGTGGGGTCACTGCGCATTTCCCCTGGGTCTTGATGAGCTCAAGATTTTGTCTGTGCCTTCCAAAAGTGAAGTATGCTTCCCTTAGTCCTGTGGAAGTCCTGTAGTTAAATTCTGCTGTCCTTCAAAGTCAGATTCCCTGGGGATTCCCAGTCCCTTTGCTGGATTCCCAGGCTGGAAAGCCTGATGTAGGGGTCAGAACCTTCATAACAGCGGGAGAACTTCTTTGGTATTATTGTTATCCAGTTTGTGGGTCACCCACCTGGCAGGTATATGGGATTTGATTTTATCATGATTTTGCCCCTCCTACCATCCTGTTGAGGCTTCTGCTTTGTCTTTGGATTGGGGGTATATTTTTTGGTAGGTCCCAGCATCTTCCTGACAATGGTTGTTCAACAGCTAATTGTGATTTTGGTGCTCTGGCACCAAAATAGAAGGCACATATCCTTCTACTCTGTCACCTTGGAGATTAGTTTTTTGTTACATTTAGAAACATTTGATTTGTAGGTGCTTATGCTGAAATCAAGTAAATACAGCTCTTTTATAAATTATATAATATCATCTGGAGATAGAAACATATCATATTTATAATACACACAGATATACACATACATCCAGATAGACACACAGAAAGATCTCATAGTGTTCTTCCTTGAGTTTAAAAGGCTTCCCTCTCCCACCTTCTTTTTTCAATTTTTAGTCAGTTCAGTTCAGTTCAGTCGCTCAGTCGTGTCCGACTCTTTGCGACCCCATGAATTGCAGCACGCCAGGCCTCCCTGTCCATCACCAACTCCCGGAGTTCACTCAGACTCACATCCATCAAGTCAGTGATGCCATCCAGCCATCTCATCCTCTGTCATCCCCTTCTCCTCCTGCCCCCAATCCCTCCCAGCATCAGAGTCTTTTCCAATGAGTCAGCTCTTCGCATAAGGTGGCCAAAGTATTGGAGTTTCAGCTTTAGCATCATTCTTTCCAAAGAAATCCCAGGGCTGATCTCCTTCAGAATGGACTGGTTGGATCTCCTTGCAGTCCAAGGGACTCTCAAGAGTCTTCTCCAACACCACAGTTCAAAAGCATCAATTCTTCAGCACTCAGCCTTCTTCACAGTCCAACTCTCACATCCATACATGACCACAGGAAAAACCATAGCCTTGACTAGACGAACCTTTGTTGGCAAAGTAATGTCTCTGCTTTTGAATATGCTATCTAGGTTGGTCATAACTTTCCTTCCAAGGAGTAAGTGTCTTTTAATTTCATGGCTGCAATCACCATCTGCAGTGATTTTGGAGCCCCAAAAAAATAAAAAAATAAAGTCTGACACTATTTCCCCATCTATTTCCCATGAAGTGATGGGACCAGATGCCATGATCTTTGTTTTCTGAATGTTGAGCTTTAAGCCAACTTTTTCACTCTCCACTTTCACTTTCATCAAGAGGCTTTTGAGTTCCTCTTCACTTTCTGCCATAAGGGTGGTGTCATCTGCATATCTGAGGTTATTGATATTTCTCCCGGCAATCTTGATTCCAGCTTGTGTTTCTTCCAGTCCAGCGTTTCCCATGATGTACTCTGCATAGAAGTTAAATAAGCAGGGTGACAATATACAGCCTTGACGTACTCCTTTTCCTATTTGGAACCAGTCTGTTTTTCCATGTCCAGTTCTAACTGTTGCTTCCTGACCTGCATACAAATTTCTCAAGAGGCAGGTCAGGTGGTCTGGTATTCCCATCTCTTTCAGAATTTTCCACAGTTTATTGTGATCCACACAGTCAAAGGCTTTGGCATAGTCAATAAAGCAGAAATAGATGTTTTTCTGGAACTCTCTTGCTTTTTCCATGATCCAGCAGATGTTGGCAATTTATCTCTGGTTCCTCTGCCTTTTCTAAAACCAGCTTGAACATCACGAAGTTCACGGTTCATGTATTGCTGAAGCTTGGCTTGGAGAATTTCAATTTTAAAATTTTCAATTTTAGGTTCTATTAATTGAGCCAATGGGGCTCTCCTGGTGGCTCAGATGTTAAAGAATCTGTCTTCAATACAGGAGACCCAGGTTTGATCTCTGGGTTGGGAAGATGCCCTGGAGAAGGGAATGTCTACCCACTCCAGTATTCTTGCCTGGAGAATTCTGTGGACAGAGGAGCCTGACAGGCTACAGTCTATAACAGCCCATGGGGTCGCAAAGAGTCGGACACGACTGAACGACTCACACACATATTTAAGTACTTGCAAGTACTGGCTCCACATCAATTGTACATGAAGCCAACAGTTCAGTGGGTGGCTGTCTGTCCATGAGTTGATAAGCTTTAGAAGCATAGTTTTTCATTTTTAAAAAAAGTTTAATTTTACTATAACATATACATCTTTCCGATTTTAAGCCACACTTTAAAAAAAAAAAAAAATCAGCCAACCTAGTTCATTCCAAAGTTTCTTCTAGGTCTTTCCTGCCTAGAAATTTCCCCTTAGTCCCTGCCTAGGAATTTCCCCCTATGTCTTCTGTCTAGGAATTCTCCCTAGGTTCCTTTCACGTAGGAAATGAACTGTTACCTGCTTAAGACTACAGATTTTAAGATAACAGCTCAAATAAAAGTTATGGACTATCATTTAATAAAAGGATATCCAGATATCAGGGAAAACTCACCAAAACATCTAAAGAGTGCTGTGAGGCAGAGGTGGGGGGGGGATGAGGGTCCTCAAGGGGCTTGGTACTAAGCACCAGCCCAAAGTAGGATACAGGTGACCTCAGGCCAGCTTTTCTGATATCCTGCCAACTACCCCAAGAATCGTCAGTGTAAATAATTAATAACCAAACTGTAATAGGAATAGAGAAGAGTTATAGTTTAGCCAAATTGAAGACTATAACCCAGGACACAGCCACTCAGATAACTCTGAAGAACTGCTCTAGAGAAGCATGGTTTTCCATACAGTTTTATATCTTGTCAGAACAAAGAATATCAAACAAATCATCAGGGATACATTCCTTCAACTTAAAAAAAAAAAAAAAAAAGCAGATCAGCACATACACAGCAAGTTGGTATGGTCTTGACACCTGGGAAGGGAGTCTTATCATCAAAGGAGTTCAAGCATTGGTGTCCTAGGAAGGGAGGCATTTAATTCTTATGGACACTTTAAACTTCTGGTCACTATACCATTTTCTTTGATGGCAAAACAGATATATAATATATGTTTGATAGGCCACAGAGCATAAAATCCAAGTTAAATCACCTAGAAGCCAGAATGACCTCCCCATACTTCAATATGTGAAAATGTCTTCCATTAGAATATTGAAAGGAGTTGCAAGCAGAGGCAAAACTGATTTTTTTTTCCACAAGAAAAGGAGGGAAAACAATCAAACCTCTATCAGACAAGTCAAACTTACCTGTTCCCAAATTACTTACAATTTACAGAATTGTGAAATAATTCCTATTGAATCAATTTGAGTTAGCTAGTTAAAGGAAGAGTGTGCAACAGACACATTTTTCTCTACAGATGGCAGTCTTGAAAACATGAGTGGAATTAAAGAAATTTTTTTTTTACTTAATGTACTTTATAAACACAAATATATGCCTCCCAAATTTTTAACAGGACATTCCAAAGCACCCTTAAATATTAACATCCCCCGAAGTTCTAAGTAGGTGATTGGTTTGCCAGCACATTTTAGAAACACCTGATTAATGTAAGGCATGCCTGGTTCTGGTTTCTCTTGAAGTTTATGAAACACTGTACTTGACATACTTTTTAGTTGCCTTCTTGCCATTGATTACTCCTTCTCTTTCTCAAACCTGGACATACAAGCTATTTCCACATTGTAAGTCACTATCTGTAGAGTCTCTAGATGGTTACAGAGATAGCAAGCTTCAGGGATAAAATTCCTCTCACCTTTCCTTTCCATGGAGTTGACAGTCCAAAGGCCAGAGGAGTCACTGGTTTCTGGGTAGGACTGGGCAGGACTAGAGCTGAGGGTGAAGGTGAAAGCAGCAGGAGCTAGTTGGGCACCTTCTCTGAGGTTGCCCCTGCTTCTACTTTCCAAAGTCCACAGCCCTGTCACCCAGCTCCAACAGATCTGCACTAGCTGGGACAGTGGTCACATAAACCTAGTTAAATTTACATTAAATAAAAACCCAGTTCCCAGTTGTAATAGCCATATTTCAAGTGTTCTATGTGGTGTACATGTGGTGAGTGGCTCCTGGACCCAATAGTGCAGATAGAGGACATTTCCATCATTACAGAGAATTCTGGTAATGGCACCACCGCCGTTGGCCAATGGCCACTCCCTCCCTCCATCTCAAATTCCCCTCCCATCCCTTTTTCTGCCTGCCACATTTGTTATTCACATAAATCAAGCATCTGACAAACACTCTCTCTTTGACCAAACTCTGCTTAGGCTCCTCTGAGCCCTTTTCTCAACTCGGCCTCATATTTGGGCTTCTGTGTCTATTCTTGCCAAGTCCAGTTTCAGCAAAAACCCTAAGTTGATTCAGAAAGAATCCTCCACCCTGATATCTAATCAGTTCCTAGCCTGACCTCGGCAAAAATCCTATTAAGTCAGTTGAGCAAGAAGCCTCATTACCCTTGGTATCAAGTCCTTTCAGTAGTGTTGCATCTACTCACCCCCTCACTCTGTTTAATGGCTATGAATTCCTATGTATCCTTATTGTATTTGGAGTTGAGCGCAATCTCTCTCCCCTGTTTAATGTTTCTATTGTAATAGCTCTGAATAAAGTCTTGTTAGCATTTTAACAGGCTATGGACATGAGTCTCAGTGAACTCTGGGAGTTGGTGATGGACAGGGAGGCCTGGCGTGCTGCGATTCATGGGGCCGCAAAGAGTCGGACATGACTGAGCGACTTATCTGATCTGAGAATAACTTTTTCTTTAATACTTCTTTGAAAGCTTCCTTCTTGGCCCTAGGAAAAAACAATTTTGTTTTAGCACCATAACAATTCTCCTAAAGCCAATATCATGGTATTAAACTCATTTATGTGTTTGTTTGTCTTCCCTTACAGATCACTGAACTCTCATGAAAAATACAGTAAGTATAGTGATTGAGTACACTGGAGTCAGAATGCTGGGTTCAAAGCCTTCTAATGGCACTAACTAGCTGTGTGACCTTGGGGCAAGTAACTTGATTCCTCTAAGCTTCAATTTTATCAACTATAAAATGGGGATAGTAAAAGTGCTTCTCTTATAAGGATTAAATGAGATAACCCACTGTGTCAGGCACAGAGTAACCTAATCTCCAGTCTTAGTTAGCCCCCATATCTAGCAGTTGAAAACAGAAGTGGAAGATATTCTTTGTAGGTCTAAATATAAATTCTCATTTCTTTAATATTCAGTTATAAAGGATTGTACTTGCAGCCTTCCCTTGACACTTATATTGGAAACATCAGACTGATCTTTTTCTTCTATGCTGTCAAATTTAGCTCCCCAAACTATCAACAAAACAACCAGTTGACAAGATATAACTGAGTTTATTCTTACCGCAGTAAGGAAGACTACCACCTCAACGGTAAGCTGTGTGTGTGTAGGAGGTGTCAACTCTTAGTGCTTTCCAAAAGACTAGTAACATTAATGGAAATACATCCAGGATTCTGAGATCAGAAGACAGTAGACAGTTTTAGATAGAAGAGTATTATTTTGGTAACTCAGAAGGTAATTAGAACTTTCAACAGAAACCCCACTCCCGGGTTTACTCATTATTTCCCACCATTCTTTCATCTCAGTTGAGTGCCAGGAATCTTGTGAGAACGCAGAATTGGAAACACTCATTCTCCTGCCTGAAGCCTCAAGTGGCTACAGGGGCATAAGTTCCCTCGTTAAATGACATAGAAAAGTTACCTTTCAGATTTAGACAGATGCTGCACCTTGGAGAAGGGGCATTTCTGAATTTAATCTTCCATAGTCAGCATGTTTCGTGTTAAGAAATAATTATCCTGACATGATAAAAGAGGGACTTTATCCAGGACTATTGCAATGGGTACATTACACCAAAGGAGAGAGATTGAACTAGACTCCAAATACAGTAAGGATAAGTGAATGGAAAATTACTAAGAAAAGACATCAAGGTGAGGGGATTGTTGCTAAACCTACTTACAGGATTCTTGCTGAAGACAGGCCAGGGTTTCATCAGATATCAAAAAGTGGGGGAATTTTCTCTAAACTGACTTAGCAGGAACTCTTGCTGAGTTTATTCTTAACCCAATTAGGAAGAGCACTACTTTGACAGAGTTAACATTGAAGAATAATTTCTTCCTAGAAGGGAAATGATGAACCACAAACTAGGGCACCCAGGGAGATTGCTGGGTCTCCCTGGGCAGGTGGGAGGCATCATTAAATGCCAAAGGCATTCTCATCTGTAAGACTCTTAGTGAAGTATTTTGTGGAGGCAGGAGAAAAATGAAGATGATCTTTCATTGGCCCTTCAAATGTATGGAGCTTTCTCATTGAAAACTGAAAGAATTTTTTTTTTTTTTTTTTTTAAAGTAAATGTCTCGTCCTAGGGGAAGAAATAAGCTCCTTCGGATGTGATTGCTGTTCCGGAACACACAAGGTGACGGAAAACTCTGGAACCCATGCACCTGAGCACTACAAGTCCCGTAAAGCACCGCGGTGAGGGCGGGACTTGCTGACCGTTATGACGTGTGGGCGGGGTCAGACAGGACAGCTCGTCCCTGGGTTTTTAGCCCCGCCTCTGTTCCCCTCTGTGCCCTGTTGCTGTAGCGCTGCCGCTGACTGCAACCCTTGGTGAGTCTCTGGCGCGAAGGCGGGCAGTTAGGGACAGTTGGGCCCTCAGGTTCAACGACTTCACACTTTCAGTACTGAGAAAGGGCCATGGGCGGGCGGGTGTGCTATTGGTTTCGGTTTTCACCTCCTTTCATCTTTCTAGGGTGACCGTAAGTGGGAGTGACGTCATGGGCCCCCTGGAGCCTCTCCGCGGTCTTTGGAGGGTTGAGGGCAGTTTTCTGCCGCGGAGGGCAGGGCTTCAGTGCCCGGGGCCGCGTGGGCGGTCCCTGGGACAGAAGGAATTCCTCTGACCCGAGTGAGGGTCTTGTCACGGCGTCATGCCCCCCTCGCCGGCCGAGGTCGTGCTGGCTCCTTAACTCCCGTGCTTGACGTCATCGTCATCGCGGTCGGCTTGGTGGCAGAAGCGGGACCCTGCCCAGTGACCCTAGGCAAGTTACTTTCTCAGTTTCCCCGTCCTGATCACTGAACCCCCCCTTCGTTCAGTTGCCTTTTGTAATTGGAGGAGATGTTCTAGACAGCTGAGAAGAGAGAGCAGCTGGAGTGCGGTGACCTGCTTCTTTACCATCGATCTCCTGTAGTCCTTCTCCCCCAACACTCCCCCCAATTTAGTTCGGGGGCTAATGTTTCCACTTTTATTTATTGAGTTCAACCCTCCTGGACATTTAAACTTTTTTCTCTCCCTCGGATTCTTTGCTTCTGATGTAAGCCAACAAGTAGCCATGGTTGGAGTGGAGTAGAATAATATAAAAGCTATATAACAACTACACTACTGCAAAAGGAGAAGGCAATGGCACCCCACTCCAGTACTCTTGCCTGGAAAATCCCATGGACGGAGGAGCCTGGTGGGCTGCAATCCATGGGGTTGCTAAGAGTCAGACACAATTTCACTTTCACTTTTCACTTTCATACATTGGAGAAGGAAATGGCAACCCACTCCAGTGTTCTTGCTTGGAGAATCCAAGGAATGGGGGAGCCTGGTGGGCTGCCATCTATGGGGTCGCACAGGGTCGGACACGACTGAAGCGACTTAGCAGCAGCAGCAGCAACTGCAAAAACCTTTAAAAGCAAAAGACTTTAATACAGTAGGCCTTTGTAGATTATGTAGATGATTAAGGACTATCCTTAATGATTAAGGAATATCTAGGTGACTCACTTTCACAGATGCTTTCAGAGGGCCTCTATCTGAAAGTCTACCCTTTTGCAGAAATGACATCTGTGGAGTGGAAAGGACTCTGAGAAGGGTAGTAAGAGTTACACAACACTAACATATCCTGCAGACTTTGGAGTCAGAGTACAAATAGGGCTCTTCAAAATTTTTGACTGTGCTTATTAATATAATACCATGCTTCCTCATTTTCTTATATGAAGACAGTTAAACTCTGTCTTCGCTTCCTTTTTCATTCACTTGGGATCATCATTAGAGCCGGAAAGTTTCTTAGAGATTTTCTTGCCTGATCCATGCATTTTTACAGATGAGGAAACTGAGGTTTAAAAAGTAGTGTGACTTGGCCAAGATCTCAGAGCTAGTTAGTGGCAGAACTAATGGACCCAGGTCCCTTGGCTCCTAGCTTAGTTCCCTTTCTGCTGCACATCACTGTCACTACCCTTGTCACTTCAAGGGTTAGCATAATCACCCTCTTCACAGAAGAAGTATAAAATCTCAGTAAAGTAAAATGAAAGAAAATGGAGATTGAGTACACAGCTTTGAGCTTTTTGCAGTTTCTTCTGGTTGCTCAGAACTGTTTCTCTGTTTTTCCGTAGTGCTTTTGGCACAGTGATGTGGTGTATGGGATAAAGGCTGCTGAGAACAAGCTGGGTAACGAATCCAAACAATTATTAGTGAATTAGGTATTAAAAGTCTCCTGGGGGTATAAAATTTACTTAAGTCACTCAAAGATTTTAGGTAAGGAACTAGAATGAACTTGGACAGTTTGGATTAGAGCAAGTGGCTGTAATAATCTGAGGACCGGTGGCTATGTGTCTTTGCTTTTGCTCCCCATCTCAGGGCCATCTACACATCCGTAATAGCTATTGTCAGTGTTCTCTAAAGGGTAGTTTTGTGGAAGCATCTCTTCCAGGGCCAGGGGGAATGGGATTCAAATCAGTTCATCCATTTTGCTAATTGCTAATAGTTTAGAAAGTTAAGTAAGCAGAAGGAAGAAGGAATTGGGTTGAATGTGTGTTTTGTTTTTAACGGTTCCCAAATGAAGAATTGATTAGCATTTCTCTCTGGGCTTCGGATGCATTTGCTTTCTGTGAACTAATCCAGGGAAACGTATCTAAAGTCTTCATTTCTCATGAAACATGTGCCCACTGGTATAAAAGGCTAACATAAAAATGTTGAACATTTGTGTGGTAGAATTTTAGGTTTTTTTTTTTTAAATAAAGTTATTCTTCCTGATTTAGCATAATGAGGAAAATTCTTTGGGAAAATTGGTAAGATGATTTGGTTGACTATTTGCATTGTTAGAACCTAATCAGAAAGTTTAAAACATTTTTTAATTTTTCTGCAAAAAGGTGTTATCAGTGTAGTTTACAGATTCATTCAGAAAGAGCAGGAGTAGAACTGGCTTTTTTGTTCCTTTTCTTCAGGAGAATATAAGAGAATCTGTGCCCTCATGGAACAGTCCTAGAAGACATGTATTAATCTTGAGATGCTCATTAGATGAAAATGTGTCAGGTTTTCTTAGAAGCCAGGAGCCAGTTCAGGAGACTCATTTTAAAATACATTGCCTTCCTCCTCTGAGGACCTTAATCATTTCGGAAACTGAGATTAAAAAAAAAAAGTAACTATGTCAGAGTTCCATCTATTGGCCTTGAAATCAAAAGGCTTGCTCCTTGGAATAAAAGCTATAGTAAACCTAGACAACATATTAAAAAGCAGAGACATCATTTTATTGACGAAGGTTCGTATAGTCAAAGCTATGATTTTTCCAATAGTCATGTATGGATGTGAGAGTTGGACCATAAAGAAGGGTTAGCGCCAAAAAATTGATACTTTCAAATTGTGGTGCTGGAGAAGACCCTTGAGAGTTGAGTCCCTTGGACTTCAAGGAGATCAAACCAGTCAATCCTAAAGGAAAGCAATGCTGAATATTCATTGGAAAGACTGATACTGAAGCTGAAGCTCCAATACTTTGGCCACCTGATGCAAACAGCCGACTAACTGGAAAAGATGACGCTGGGAAAGACTGAGGGCAGGAGGAGAAGGGGGCGACAGAGGATGAGTTGGTTGGATGGCATCACTGACTCAGTGGACATGATTTTGAGCAAACTCTGGGAGATAGTGAAGGACAGGGAAGCCTGGTGTGCTGCAGTCCATGGGGTCACAAAGAGTCAGACACGACTTAGTGATTGAACAACAACAAAGATTCCATTGGCTGTACACTCAAGCCTCAGAGCTTGAGCTCTGTCATGCCATTTTGTGTACATATGCTGTCATTTCTTCAGTGTTCTGAGCTCACTTACAGATTGATTGTTTTCTAGTAAAGAAAGAGAGGCAGTACCAAACTCCCCTACCCTTGACTGGTCCTGCCTTTCAGAGTAGCATGCATTTGCAAAACAGCATGCCAGAGTTTGAGTGTGTGGAAGGTAATGGAGTGTGAATTTTATGGGTCCTTAAGGAAATCGAATCTGTGCCTTTTATTTTTTTGGCACTACGCCACTTGAACCGGCTCTGCCCGCTGAACCAGCTATACCGAGAACTGACATAACACTTGGAGATTTTCATCTCTTTACCCTACTTATTTTTTATTTTTTTGGCCACATCGTGTGGCTTGTAGGATCTCTGTTCCCCAACCGGAGGCTGAATCCCGGCCATAGCAGTGAAAGCCCAGAATCCTAACCACTTAGCCACCAGCAACTTGCTCCTCACCCTAATTTAGAAAAGAGAAAACTGAGAAACAGCAGCTTCTCCAAAGACACCAAACAAATTAGGAGCGGGGCTAAAGACAAGAATTAGCGCCACCATCATACACACCATTGTTTACCTACAAAGTTCCTTCCTTTCACTTTTTGATGAATTACATGCATATCTTATTCATTCATTTATTCTGTGAGTACTTAGTAATTACTATGGGCTAGCATTAGTGTTGTATTTACAGTTATGATAGTGTTATGAAGGAAAAGAACAGACAATATGATGGTACTTAGGTTAATTGAGAGACGGGGCCCGAAGTCACTCTTACCTGAGGGATTGATCATTATCCATGGTAAAGCACAGATCAAGTCACATGCTCAGATAAATGGTGCTCCAAGCTTAGGACCCAGGGGCTATGCTGGCCTCAGTGGACTGAAGACCACTAGGAAAGACTGGGGTCTGCAAGCTGAAAAATCTCCCTATACATTCTCCTGCAGCATTCATCAGATCAGCAGGCCACAGCTTATCAGGAGGAACAAGTACTGGCCTAGACTAGAATGTGTCCTCTCCTTTCCTTAGAAAAACTGATCTGAGTTTTGACACTGAGGATGTGGCCAAACTGTCACAAACCCCAGAAAGCCAATACATTTCTGAGCAGTTCAGTCCCAAGAACAGACAGTTGGGTACCTCAAAGTCCTCTTGCCTTCTCTGTGAAAAAATTTATTTCTGGGGGAGCTGGAAGAGAAGGCCTGTTTGTTTAGAGTTCAAAATAAAACCAGGAAATAAGTGGGTGGGGCAGAGCCAGAAGAGCTACTGTGTTTTTGGTTATTGTACTTACTATTTTTTTAAGTTGTGTTTGCATGTGTGTGTATACAATCTTCCAGCATGTTCTAGAAGCTGAATCTGTAAGGTATTATGCCATTTTTGCATATGTACAGCTCTTTCTTCATCTGCTGTTTAGAGCTGCAGTATTGTTCTCATTTCCCAGTACAGCTGAGGGTTGAGTAACATGGACTCACTAAATGTTAGACCAAGGAGGCATTTAGAACACAGGACGTGTGACTTTTGAAGGGCAGGAAGTGTCAGGTCCTGACAGTTCTAAAGACTTTGTTTCTTTTACCTATTGTTTCTTTCTCTTCAGTAGTTCCCCACCCTTGATCACTACTCTTGCCTGGAAAATCCCATGGAAGGAGGAGCCTGGAAGGCTGCAGTCCATGGGGTCGCTGAGGGTCAGACAGGACTGAGCGACTTCACTTTCACTTTTCACTTTCATGCATTGGAGAAGGAAATGGCAACCAACTCCAGTGTTCTTTTTTTTTTTTAAATTATTTTAAATAGTTTTGTTTATTTTGGGTTGTGCTGGGTCTTCTTTGCTGCAGGGGCTTTTCTCTAGTTGCGGTGGCTCCTCCTGTTGCAGAGCACAGGCTCTAGGGGCACTGGTTTCAGTAGTTGCGTCTCCCAGGCTTTAGAGCACAGGCTCAGTAGTACTCAGAGGCGCATGGGCTTAGTTGCTCTGCTGCATGTGGGATCTTCCCGGACTAGGGATCGAACCCATGTCTCCAGCATTAGCCAGCAGATTCTTTACCACTGAGCCACCAGGGAAGCCCTCCAGTGTTCTTGCCTTGAAAATCCCAGGGACGGGAGCCTGGTGGGCTGCTGTCTTTGGGGTCCCACAGAGTCGGACACGACTGAAGCGACTTAGCAGCAGCAGCAGCAGCATGACCTCGAAAGGTGAAATCAGCTTACTGTCTCCATTTTGTAGAGATCCAAACTTGCTTGCTGTCCTCCAAACATGGACTGCATTTTTCTGTCTCTTTGCTTTTTGCATGCTGTTACATTCATCTGAAGTTTCCTCACCCCCAAACACACTTGTCAAAACCCTAATCTTCTTTGAGGACTTACCCAGGATTCCACTCACTGCTCAAAGCTTTTCTTTATTTTCCTAACCAGTTTCATCTCTCTCCCTCTTTTGAACCCAGGAGCATTTTGCATGTATTTATCCATTTGGCAGTCACTTAAATTCTCATCTAACCTCCATATCGGATTGTGACCCTTTGGAGGGCAAAGACTGTATGCCAGAAAAGAGAAAAAAAAAACCCGCAAAAGTAATAATCACATCTGTTAAGCCCTCTCTTTATGCAGACTTTGTCCAAGTACTTTATTCTGTCACTCAGCATGACTTTAGCAGCTTCCCAGTTGCCTCAGTGATAAAGAATCTGCCTGCCAAGCAGGAGACACAGGTTCAATTCCCTGGAGAGGGAAGTGGCAACCCACTCCAGTATGCTTGCCTGGGAAATCCCACGGACAGAGAAGCTTGACAGGCTACAGTTGATGGCATTGCAAAGAGTTAGACATAACTTAGCAATTAAACATGCCTTTACTTTGTGTGAATTGCCTACTCTTATGACAGGTACTAATTTAAGGACTAGTCACTGTCTACCTAGTTTTATTGTGTTTCACAGATACTTTTGACATTTTTTACCAAATTGAAAGTTTGTGGCAACCATATCTTAAGGAAGTCTGTTGGTGCCATTTTTCTATCTGCATTTGCTTACTCATGTCTCATTTTGATAATTCTTGCAATATTTCAGACTTATTCATTATTTTTATATTTATCACGGTGATCTGTGATCAGTCATTTTTGATGTTGCTTTTGGCACTTTTTAACAAAATATTTTTAATTAAGGTATGTACATTGTTTTTTTAGACATAATGTTACTGAGCACTTAATAGATTATAATGTAAACAATTTTTATATGTACCAGGAAACCAAAAAAATTGTGTGACTTACTTTTATTCAGTATGTGCTTTATTGAGATGGTCTGGAACTGAACGTGCAATATCTTCAAGGTATACCTATATTTCAGTTACTGCTCATACATACACACAAAGAATGAGGTAGATGTTATCAGCCCCATTTTACAGATGAGGAACCATGCGCAGAGTCCAGTTAAATAAATTACCCAAGGGCATGCATTTTATAGGTGGTGAAGCTGGAATTTGAACTCCAGCATTTTGGTTTCTGAACCTGTGCTTGTCACCACTGCATGTCAGATAATCTCCTTCTCTTATGCCTGTCTGCACTCATTCCGAGCCCCTAGCAGAGTGCTTTAATATTAAGAAGGATCTGATAATTACAGGATGAATGGAATTGAATAGAGAAGCTGAAATCTAGAGAAAATGACATTCCAAAAGTCACAGGGCTTGTTGGGATAAAAAATCTAGAATCTAAGTCTTACAGTTCCCAGCTCAGGGCATTTACCTCTAGGCTGCCTTACTTAAGGCATTTAGAAGAAAGGGAGAAAATTAGCTATGAGCAGAGGATAAGGATATAATGAGGATGGTGGTGCCTGTGGTGAAGAGGTCAAAGATAGTCTCAGAAAATTCTTAGAGCATAGGAAGTTGTGAATGCAGAGTGGCTCATAGTGAAACAGAAAGCAAGTTGTGTGATCTCAATACTTGTCATGCTTTTGCTTTTCCTGACTTGCTCTGAACAGAATGTTCCCTGGGTGAGAGCCCAGAAATTTCTGGCATTTCAGACAACCCTTTTGAGCCTTATTCTATCCCATATCTCTTAACAGGACCCCTACCATGGAAGAGACAGTAGACGATCCCCCCACCTCAGCTGTCCTGCTGGACCACTGTCATTTCTCTCAGGTCATCTTTAACAGTGTGGAGAAGTTCTACATCCCTGGGGGGGACATCACGTGCTACTACACCCTCACCCAGCATTTCATTCCCCGTCGAAAGGATTGGATTGGCATCTTTAGAGTAAGTGTTAATTTAGTACCAAATGATTAGGAACCAGAGGTGAATCTTAGTGTGTGTGTCTGTCTCTGTATTATAAGCATTTTGCATATATGTGTGACCAATGTTAAAATCCTGAACTAAGCTCCCTAGCACTTCCCCCTTCACACATCAACAGTGCTATAGGACTCAAATTTTAATTTCAGTCTTAAGCTAAAATAAGATAGCAAATCATATAGTCCCCAAGTTTTATTACACTTTAAAAGACCGAATGTAAATGTTTTAAATTAATATTCATCTATGACCTGACTAGGGTGGATGGCCTCTTATATAGTTTCTGTGAAGTAATGTCACTTGCTTACTTAGTACAGTGTTTAATTTTTTTTAATATGAGTATTACCAATCTGGAAAGGATATTGAAAAGTTAATACCCTGTATTCAAGAAGTGTGTTCCTCAATAAGTGTGTCTTGCTTCTTTGTGAAGATTTCTAAGAACAGAAAGTTTATGAGCTCCTTTGGTTTCCTCTTCCAGTGTCTAATCACCATGTCAGTTCAAGTACAGAAATGGTACTTTTTTATTATAGTCAATTTATTCTCTACTTTCCCACCACGTCTCTCTCTAACATTCCCCCTGCCACAGACACATATATTCACTCATTTATTCACATACCATAATGACAAATTGTCCTATTTCCAGAGACAGGAGATAAAGGTCAAACATACATTATTTACACTGCAGAGTTCCAGCATCAGTGACCTTTGTTTTGACACCTCAGTATGTCATGTGCTTGTTTGCCAACACTGTTCATCCTGAAATCAGACATCATTCTTGACTGCAGTATGTAGGAGTTGGTGCTAATTCACACCCCTCACCAAATTCCTTCTCTTGATTGTTTGGAATTTCAAGCTAAGTGAAAGAGTGATGGAAGCTGGAGGTAACAAGGCTGGTGTTTAGAGGTGGGGATAGTGGACAAGCAGAGGGACACTGGCGAATATCATGACAGCTCCTAAGACTGCAGGACATTGACTCATTAGACTAAAGGTGTCCTAACAGAAACCTGACACAGAGGATGTTTTCTGTCTTGGAAAGAAGATGGCAACTGTCTTTTTTCTTCCCCATATGTATCTCAGCTGTCCAGTAGAACTTTCTATGACTAACACTGACAAGTAGAATTTCTAGGAAGGAGCTATACTGGCTGCTTTGGTGTCCAGTATAGTAAGCTCTCGCCACATGTGGCTAATGGCACTTAAAATGTAGTTAGTGTGACTGAGTAACTAAATTTTAAGTTTTATTTAATTTTAATTTAAGTAGCTTCATATGCTTTAAATTAAGTAGCTTCAATATGCTAACTAGTGGCTAGCATATTGAATAGTACAGGTATATATAATTGAAAAAAAGAATGATTAAAAATTACTTACAGCTTCTCAGAGGTAATCTAACTTTTTTTTTTTTCCATTTTGCTCAGGCTGATTGTTTATAATTCCCAAGCCTTAGCAACTGGCAGCGAGGATGTCACTCTAAACCAAATGAAAGGATTATACTTTTTAAAAACAAATATTTAAAAGCATTGTTTGTATTTTTTTTTAGATCCTGTTTTTTTGGCTGTGCCACTCAGTTTGCAGGGATCCTAATTCCTTGACCAGGGCTTGAACTCAGGCCCTGACAATGAAAGTGCTGAGTCCTGACCACCAGGCCACCCGGGAATTCCCTAAAAGCTATTGATTTGCCACCTACGCTAAAGCCTGAAGGGCTTCCTTCATAGCTCAGTCAGTAAATCATCTACCTGCAATGCAGGAAACCTGGGTTCAGTTCCTGGGTCGGGAAGATCCCCTGGAGAAGGAAATGGCAACCCACTCCAGTATTCTTGCCTGGAGAATCCCATGGACAGAGGAGCCTGACAAGCTACAATCTACAGGATCACAAGAGTTGGACACGACTTAGCATCTAAACCGCCGATCACCACCACTAAAGCCTGAAAGAAAATTTTAAGAGTAATAAAGAGAGAACACAAACTTTTTGAGAATATATGATGTGCTAGGTCTTTGATGGGGTTTTCTTTCCTTCTTTCTTTTTTTTTTTTAGTGTGTGTGTGTGTGTGTGTGGGTATGTGTTTTCTAATTTAATCCTCACAGCACAGCAGCCCCCTGAGGTAAGCAGTTTTATTACTTGTGCACCGATGAATAAAATGAATATACTCAAGATGGTGATTTTCCCAAGGTCTCCCCGTTTGGAGACCTTTGTTTGACTCCCAAGCCTCTGCTTTTCTTCCTCTATTCTGCTGAATTCCTTTGAACAACAGATAGTAAATTAGAGAATTAAGGGCTGAATGTAAAGTTTTGTTCTTCCTTTGTTGTTGTTCACTCATCCAGTTGTGTCCGACTCTGCGACCCCATGGACTAAAGCACAGCAGGGCTCCCTGTCCCTCATCATCTCCCAGATTTTGCCCAAGTTCATTTTCATTGCATCAGTGATGCCATCCAACCATCTCATCCTCTGATGCCCTCTTCTCCTTCTGCCCTCAATCTTTCCCAGCATCATTGACTTTTCCCATGAGTCGTATGTTCGAATCAGATGACCAAAATACTGGAGCTTCAGCTTCAGCATCAGTCCTGCCAGTGAATATTCAGGGTTGATCTCCCTTAAGATTGACTGATTTGATCTCCTTGCTGCCCAAGGGACTCTCAGCAATCTTCTCAGGTACCACAGTTCGAAGGCATCAATTCTTTGGTGTTCTGCCTTCTTTATGATCCAGCTCTCACAACCATACATGACCACTGGGAATACCATAGCCTTGACTATATGAACGTTTGTCAGCAGAGTAATATCTCTGCTTTTCAATGCTTGTCCTTCCTAGCTCACTTCTAAAATGTTCCTGGTGTTCTTGCAGTGTAGTCTTAATCCTACTCCTCAGCTCCTCATCTGCCCTAACACCACTGGTTCCTGGCACCCAAAGGGCCCTCAACAAAACATTTCTGCATGTGCAGCATGCTCCATCTTCTCCATAGAGTGAAGGCTACCACCAGTGATAAAAGCTAAAGTGGTTGGGAGTCAGGTTTTCTTCCTTCAACATAGAGCCCTGTGCTCCATACTCTCCTTTACCTGGGCTCCTATGCCATGTTCCATGGTCATACCACAAAAGGCAGGCTGGGACGAGGACTCCTGAGATGGAGGAGCCAAGGACAGAAAGCTCAGGTGACTGGAAGTTGCATCCTTATTCCAAGGCAGTAGTAATTCTTAGGCCTTCCCAAATGATATTTTAGTCACAGTGCATTAAGAAGCTCCAGGATGTGAATGAAGACTCCATAAAATTCCTGCTTCCTGTTCCTCCGCAGGCTGCAGTGGCTCAGAGGTGCTCACAGCAATGGGGTGTGTATTAATGAGACACTAAAACATGCCCCAGTATGTTCTGATGAGCTTATAGCCTTTTCAACCATGCTCTGATTCCTTACTATATAAAAATAGAATTTATTTTTAGTTTCTTCTCTTCCCCCTGGGCTCAGGCAGAGTCAAAATATGGCAATAAATGTCATTTTTGCTTCTTATTTGCTGAGTGTTCACCCCTTGAAGACACAATGACTCTCTGTCTGTTCTCCGGTATGCTCTTATCTTCCAGATATAATTTGAGCATCTTTTACCCCTTTTCACACTTAGTGAGAATATTTCCCACTTAGCCAGCTTTCTGCTCTGAGGCAAATTTTACAGTATCCTTATATCTTACGACTTACTACATTTCATACCTGGAAGAGGCCTTTATGACTACCAGATTATTTTTTTTATCACCAAAAAATCTTCAATAAACATATATTAAGAAAAACTCTGGAGCAAGAAAATCATACAAACTGGACTTCGTTATCTGGTGCCTCCTAATCTAAGAACTCTCTTACCCATCCAGCCCCAACACACACATTATTTTAAAAAGCCATTTTTAAAGGCAGTGATGTAACCAGGTTGGTATAGGTGACAAGACTTAATTGGACACAGGAGAGGACAAACCAATAGAAGGGGCAGATCAGAAGTGCTTTTTGATTAAGAAGTTCCAAGTATACCATTGTAAGAAGATAGCACAATCAAAGCTCACAGTCCTACAGCTTTTTTCCCCAGTCATTCTCAGTACTGTACCTGACTTGGAGATACAATATTTGGCACTCTTATCCTGGATATTGAGTGGCCAGTTTTTGTTTCCTTCTAAGATGAGTAATTTATGAGTAACTGGTATATGTGCATGCATACCAATTTTTAATTGTATATGTAGTTATCATAAGTCAAAAAGATTTGATCCATTGTGGGTAGATCTTATGATAAAGAACTTATTCTACTATAATTTTAAAATAACGAAAGGTGCATTTTCAGAAGACAGAGCCTAAATCTGAGCACTTTCAGATGCTGAACAAGAGCCTTTTGTCATTGCAGGTTGGATGGAAGACAACCCGCGAGTACTACACCTTCATGTGGGTTACTTTGCCCGTTGACCTAAACAGTGAATCAGCCAAACAGCAGGAAGTCCAGTTCAAAGGTGAGAAAAATACTAGATCAAAGGTATTAAAAACAGCAACCAAAACTCATTAATTCTCTTGAGCTAGAGCCTTCTGGGGTAGATAAAAGACTTCTAGATTTTTAGTTTTCTGAATAGACCTTGAGTGAGTAAAAGTCGCTCAGTTGTGTCAGACTCTTTGCCACCCCGTAGACTATACAGTCCATGGAATTCTCCAGGCCAGAATACTGGAGTGGGTAGCCTTTCCCTTCTCCAGGGGATCTTCCCAATTCAGGGATCGAACCCAGGTCTCCTGCATTGCAGGTGGATTCTTTACCAGCTGAGCTATCAGGGAAGCCCAAAGTGAAGTCACTCAGTCGTATCTGACTCTTTGCGACCCCGTGGACTATAGCCCACCAGGCTCCTCCCTCCATGGAATTCTCCAGGCGAGAATACTGGAGTGGGTTGCCGTTTCCTTCTCCAGGGGATCTTCCCAATCCAGGGATCAAACCTGGGTCTCCCGCATTGCAGACAGATGCTTTAACCTCTAAGCCACCAGGGAAGCAATATTTTGGGTTAAAAATCATGTTCTGTTTCCAGCTTACTACCTGCCCAAGGATGATGAGTATTACCAGTTCTGCTATGTGGATCAGGATGGGGTGGTCCGGGGAGCAAGTATCCCTTTCCAGTTCCGTCCAGAAAATGAAGAGGACATCCTGGTTGTTACCACTCAGGTCTGTCATTAAGAGTAGCAATTCCAGGGTAGGGTAGAATTTTAGTCAGTAAGCCTTTATTGAATGTCTAACAGATACTGTTGTGAAATTTTTACACAGTCCTATTCAAACCCATCAGAAGGGAATGACTTCAGAATGTTAATAAGAATCATAACAATAAGTGATTCCTCCTTTCTCTAAAGCTTCTGTAACTCACTTGGCATTCAGTTATTCCCTTAACTTTCCCAGGTACTTAATTTTTGTCATGTGTACATCTTGTCACTACAGTAAATTTTATAAGCTCCTTTGAGGAGAGACACAGTAGATATTCTTGTTTGTATAATATCTTTCAGTTAGATTCATTTACTTACTTAGTTATTTAACAGACATCTAGTTCATCCAGCACTCTGGTGGACTAGGGATGTAATGAAGAATCTGTTAAAACCCTATTCCGGTCTCACAGAACTGAGTCTGATAGGAGAAATAAAGTATATGCATGAAAAAAAATTACAGTCTTCTGTCATTCCCCCTTTTAAGTTTTTGTGGCTTAATTTTCTTTGTCTTTTCTTTCTTGGTAATGGCAGGCTCAGTGCTTATGGTAGACACATTTCTCTTCCCCCTTCCCTACCTACTGAGGGGTTGCTTCCACTTGGGGTACACAGATGTCACTACAGTGAGTGGGGATCAACTAGACCCTCACCATCCCAGCATATGTGAATTTCATGTCAGCAGGACTTGAATATCCATTGAGCTATAAAAAGCCAAATACGTGTTTATGGAACGTTCTTTTGTAGAGTGAGGTGGAAGAAATTGAGCAGCACAACAAGGAGCTTTGCAAGGAAAACCGGGAGCTGAAGGACAGCTGTGTCAGCCTCCAGAAGCAAAACTCAGACATGCAGGCCACGCTCCAAAAGAAGCAGGTATGTGTGCTTGTTAAATGTGAGTGGGGGTGATGGCTCCTGTCCAGCACCCACTTTTTCATATGATCTGACTCTGTTATACTAGTATCTGGCACAGATTTTAGTATATTAGATGTTTCTTTTTTATTGTTTATGTATTGAAATGATATTTTAGATACACTGGATTAAATACATATACTATTAGTAAAATAATTTCATGTCTCTTTTTGCTTTTTTAATTGACTGCTAAATTTTTAAAATTATATATATAATGACTTTCCTGAATTTATTGGACAGCACTTTTCTAGGAAAAAAGAAATTTTATTTTGTCCACTGCTGTGTCTGCAGTACCAGAACAGGGTCTGGTGTGTAGAGGCACTCATTAAATATTTGTGTAATGAGTTAATGGACAAATATAAGCTCCACTAGAAGAGAAATTAAGGTAGATGTATTTTTTCCTTTCTTTTTTTTTAATTTGAAGTATAGTTGATTTACAATGTTGTATTAGTTTCAAATGTATAGCAAAGTAATTTAATTATGCATATATGTATCTGTTTTTAAGATTCTTTTCCCTTATAGTTTATTATAAATATTGAATATAGCTCCCTGTGCTATATACGAGAGAAGGCAATGGCACCCCACTCCAGTACTCTTGCCTGGAAAATCCCACGGACGGAGGAGCCTGGTAGGCTGCAGTCCATGGGGTCACTAAGGGTCGAGCACGACTGAGCGACTTCACTTTCACTTTTCACTTTCATGCATTGGAGAAGGAAATGGCAACCCACTCCAGTGTTCTTGCCTGGAGAATCCCAGGGACAGAGGAGCCTGGTGGGCTGCCGTCTGTGGGATCGCACAGAGTCGGACACGACTGAAGTGACTTAGCAGCAGCAGCAGCACTATATACATAGGCCCTTATTGGTTATCTGTTTTACATATAGTAGTCTATATATGTTAATCCCAAACTCTTAAGATAAATGTATTTTTCCATTTTTATGGAAAGAACATATTAAGAACATTTTAATATGAAAATCCCTTTACTTGGATATTTCATTCACTGCTGTGTGTATATGTTTGACATGTTATAAGTGCTCAGTAAATATTTGTTGGCTGCCTGAGATACTAAACACTGCCTTAGCAATGGTCAGTCCCTTTGGCATTTCAATCTACAGGAGGAGCTGGAAACCCTGAAGAGCATCAATAAGAAGTTGGAACAGACAATGAAAGAACAGAAGGACTGTTGGGAGATAGAGCTGCTTCAGTGAGTCTGACTCTTGAATGGGAGGAACTGCTGTATTATAAACACCCTTAGGCAAGGTCAAATTAGATTTCTAGAATTTGTTAGTGCAGTCTTCCTATTAAGGACAATGATAGGTATGATTCTCCGTCTTTGACTCATGAGCTCTTTGAGTCTGGGTTAGAGAATTAGAATCAAAATGGTAAAAACACATGGCCTAAATTCAGGTATTAGTTTTAAGTAGTGAACACTTGCAGTTTGAGGTCAGGAAGCCAGAATGGGACTGAAGAAGAGACTAGTGGATTTTAAAATAACTCTGCAGGCTTAGGGCCAAGGCAGCCTTAAATCATTTATGGTCTGGGGTAGCTCAACTAGAATCAGCATATTTTTCATTTAGTCATCTCTTACCTCCACAGACTGAAAGAACAAAACCAGAAGATGTCCTCAGAAAATGAGAAGATGGGAGTCAGAGTGGATCAGCTTCAGGTAGGTTATGCCAAACCTTTGTCAAAGTAGATTTTCTTAGCCTCACCACCTCTCCACTCTGGTGATCCAGAAAGTTGCGGTGCATTATAGTGGGTGCCTTATGGTGGACTTCTCAGAGCGTCAGATTGAAATTTCAGAGTGTGTATTTTCCACTCTTGACCGCCACCCTCCCCCAATATCCTTTCTAATTTTTTTCTTTTAGCTACAAAATCTTTTCCAGCAAAATCTTACTAAAAAGACTGGATAAGCGGGTAGAAGCAGAACTGCTCTCATTTTTAGGAGGCTGTGCCTTAGAGAGGGGCTTTAAAGGGTAGTTTGTCAAGTTTTACTCAACTGAGTCTTAGATTCTTAGGTGTAAGGTGCTGTGCTTAGTTGCTCAGTCATGTCTGACTCTTTGCGACCCGATGGACTGAAGTCCACTAAGCTCCTCTGTCCATGGGGATTCTCCAGGCGAGAATACTGGAGTGGGTAGCCTTTTCCTTCTCTAGTAGGTATAAGGTGGAGCTGAAGAACACAGAAGTTGATAGGGATAGTTGGAATTGCTAGGGAAAGCGCATCTTTTTATGTTACTGTATGTTTAAAAAGCATTGTTCCTGTTTAGGTTTCCTTCTTTTATATCTTGATTGTATTCACTACTTTTGCTTTAGGCTCAGCTGTCAAATCAAGGGAGAGAAATGGAGAAGCTTGTTCAGGGAGTTCAAGATAAGACAGAGCAGCTGGAGCACCTGAAAGAGGAAAATGGCCAGCTCTTTCTCAGTTTAACTGAACAGGTAGAGTCATGAAAGAAAATAATATTTTTTGACCTTTGTGAAAAAATATATGCATTGTTCTTTATTGTATATGTGGGTATCACAGGCTCTGGGAAAGGTCTCAGGGGAAGCCATCTAAAATGAGGCATCTCACAGCTTTTCTCAGAAGCTAATAAGAGAAGATTTGCTTTTCCCTCTCTCGCTCATTAGCTTAGCAGGCCCTTCCCCAGTGCATGCACACTTGTGCTTATGCATGTGTGTGTGTGTTTTCCCAGCAGTGGTACTCATAACCTGTTTTTCTGCAGAGGGAGCACCAGAAGAAGCTTGAGCAGACAGTGGAAGAGATGAAGCAGAAAGAAACTACTGCAGCGAAGAAACAACAGGAGTTAACGGCATGTCTGTCTTTGAACGGCTGTGTGGGAGGGCGCCTAAGGAAAGGAAAGGATAGGAGCTATTTGCAGGTGATAGGGTAAATGACAGATTAGAATAGCATTTACTGCTGGACTTCTTTCTCTGTACCCAAAAGGACAGAGAATCTGACCTTTACAAACTATTTAGGAGAGCTGGGCATTTCTAATGTGTGATGAGTGACAGAGGAATATTCTAAGTTAAACTTCATGGCAGGTTGTAGTAAACAGAGCCTTGGATAAGGAATCACACAGAATAACCCCTGCCCTCTTTTTAAAGAGTTACTGTGGGGGCAGACATATTAATGATTATAAAATGAGCTCTAAATTAGAAAATATTATAGTAGTCAAATTTTGTTATAATTAATATTAATATAATGTTAGCCATTGTCATACATTATTCTAAGCTATGGAACACAGTGATGAAAGCCTAATTGACTAATAATTTCCTGTAATATATTGTTATAGAAGAGGCCTTGTGGTGATAACAAGTGCTAGAAATTCCATTTTCTGAACTGTTGTAAGAACCTGAGAAATCCTGATGTGTGGAGAATATCTAGTTATTGGGAATGTAACTCATATCATGCATGCATCATTCATTCAGTCAGTCATTATCCAATCAATGATTGAGTACCTACTAAACATGTTACTGTGTATTTTAGCTTGATGTACTAAAGAATAGATTCAACAAAATTTGAAAATCAGCAACTCACAGATTAAGTATATTCCACAGAAATGTTTTATTTGTTCTAAATAGTGTTCTAAGTAAAAATTGATTTGCTTATCAACACTTAAAAATGGGAATATTTCCCATTTTAAAAAAATGGTATTTCCAGCTTCTTTAAAAATCAGAGGCTCTGGCAACATTTGAGCTGACATACCTGTCCAGCAGTGGTGTCTGGAGCTGAGTAACTGCTGATCCTTCTGATGGGTCCTGCGTGCCCCACGTGGCTGAAGTCTCACTGTTTCATGGCATCCTGCTCCTTCATTCAATTATATTACTTGTCAGGCTCCTATTGGCACTTTTGAGTTTGTGACCTCTGATGTTGCACAGAAATTACTGTTGTTTGTAAATAATCTATAGCCATTCAAAGGTTTGGACCTCCTTGTGGCCAATATGGGTTTCCTTGGTTTTCATGGAATACTTTTCAAGACCCAGGGGCTCCCCAGCTGTCTGATAGCATTCTTTATTCCTCATGCATCCAGAAGGCCCCTAACTCTGAGGACTCCGTGTCTTATGCTTCAGGAGCCTAGGAACAAGAAAACAGCCGTGGAGGAGCAGTTAGTACAGGAGGTGGAACGCCTAAAGGCAAAAGTAGAGGCCGGGAAAGCCTGCTTCTTAGAGAAGTACAAAGAGTGTCAGCGTCTCCACAAACAGATCAGGCAACTCAGGGCTGCCACACGGGTAGGTGACAGAGATGTGGGGCCCAGGAAGCAAGGGGATGAAGGTTTGTGGTTCCGGGACTAGGATTTTACACCCTTGTTAGGGAGAGAGAGTTATCCTTCTGTTAAAAAGAGGAGGGATGGAGTATGCGGCCAGAAACCCTGGAAATAGAAGCCGTAGCTTAGCCATGGGTCTCAGGGAAGGTTTTTGTAACCATAGAGTGGGTTGCTGTGCGGACTCAGATAGACCTTTCTTATTTCTGCCTTTTGAGGAAGTGAAGCAGGACCAGAAGAGCCAGCAGGAGCCAATGGGGATGGGGAGCCAGGAGCCTCCAGTCAGCACTGTCATCGGGTAGCCCCCTCTGGCATTACTTCCTCAGGGTCGGCTAGAAGCGCACAGCATTTTGGGCACCAGCATTCAAATAAAAAATCTTGAAAAAAACCCCCACAACTAGTAAGATTAGCTTAAGTGTTTCTGTGAGGTACGCGCATGTGTACATATGTAGGTAGGAGACGGGAAGCGCTGAAGCATGCCTATGACTTTTGGGTCCATGAAACTAGTCAGGTGAACCCATCGTACTGGAAAGCCCAAGACCCCAGTCTGGGTTCCTTGTAGCCTTGGATAAATGCCATCCAGGGTTCCTTCTTCCTCGTAACTTGAATCCACATGCCTGTCCTCACACTGGCAGTCACACCAGCCTAAACTCAGTGCTTCACTGTGCATTCAGTGAGGTGTTCATTCAAGACAAAGATGATTGTTTCCATGGTTGGGTGGGGTTTCCTATCCCTCATTCTGATAAGTCAGTCTTGAGGTTCCCCCAAAGCTAACTCTCTCTTTGGTCACTTAACTCCCAGCTAAACCAAAAGAAACCGGCATCTTGATGCCAGCCCAAGCCTTCAGGCATTTTGTTAAGTCACTTTTCTGTAAGTCTGCATCCCCTCCATGGCACCACGCATCTCCATCCCTGATCCCTTCCCCCCTACCTCAGTCCCACCATTTTGGAAACCAGATCCTCTACTATCTCCTCGTTGTATCCCATCTCAGATACAGACTACAATATGTGATCCTAATGCTATTTTTTTTTTTTTTGATAGGACCAGAACATGGACCTGTCAAAAAGACTGAGTGAGAACATGATAATACATGATGTTCTACAGAGAGAGAAAGAGAAAATGGAAAAAGAAAATGATGTAAGTGTGTAAAAGAATTTTAAAGGGAAGGAGCAGGATGACCCGGAGATGTGGTGATAACATAAAAAGTTAAAAGAGCTCTTTCTGGGACATTGGATGAAACAGTTTCCCTAAACAAAGAGTACATTTCATCTGGTTTCCTAATCTACCGCAAAACCTACTCTTTGTTCTGTAACTGAAACGTGTTTGGCATGGCAGTAGTCAACTTGAAAGGAACAGCCTTGATGAAGATCTAAGTTACTATTTTTGCTTTTAACTCCACAGCTATTGCAAGTATTGTATTTGGGGAATGATATCCTACGTCATTTTTATGCTATTTAGCCAAGGGACCCCTTTCTTTCCACACAAAATTTTTCTTTTTCTCTGCTGCCAAACTAGGAACAGAAGTGGTGATCTGTACCAGTGCTGGACCCATGGTAGGCCCCCCCGAAATACTGTGCATTCATTCATTCATCAGTTCATTCATTCATCCAACCAGTATTTATTTTCTGCTCTATGCTAAACACATTATTAATTGATTGACGATGATGGCAACAATTAAAAAGATTGAACTTGAAGTCATTCTCACACACTTGCTAGCATCAAAGAGCAGGTGTCCATGCATTCTGGCTGCTCCTCTGATCTGTACCTCCAGCCGTTCTTCATCTCGCGTTCC
The DNA here is from genome assembly GCF_002263795.3 of Bos taurus. Classification (NCBI taxonomy): domain Eukaryota; kingdom Metazoa; phylum Chordata; class Mammalia; order Artiodactyla; family Bovidae; genus Bos; species Bos taurus. The sequence continues at coordinate 37,682,560 of NC_037346.1, read as the reverse complement.
CTCCCTCTCCATGACGCTTCTGGGCCGCGCCTTCAGTCAGCCTCCTGCCTTTGATTATATCATTTATGCCAGTGCTTCAGTTTTGCAGAGGACTTTGGGGTCTATTTCTGGTCCTGTCATTCTCATCCTCTTAATTTACTCAAATACCTTGACTTTGACGTAGTCGGTAACATGGGTGGGCCTTTGGGGAGGGGTGTGCAGAAGATGGGAAAGGAAGAATGCACACAACTTACAACAAGAAAAACATCTAATACTTGGAAGCTTTGTTAAGAACTATAGTAAAGGCCCCTTAAGATGTTAAGAAGTTTACTAATGTTCTTTCTTCTGAGAACTTTAAATGCCACCTGTCTCCCTTGCAGCTTGATTTCTTACATTCTTCCTTGCATTCCCTCCCTCTCTTCTTCCTCCCTCTCACTCTGTTAGCATATCCATTTGATGGGATAAAACATGAAGAGGGGAAAATTACATCAGAAAAACATTCACAGTGTGTAAGAAAGTTGTTCTAGGAAGGAGACTAAAAGAAGCATTTTGCTCTCAATAATGTACAACAGTTTTAGTCTTAATATAGCTCCTGCCGCCCTCACGTATCCACACAGCTTCTATACCCACTTCAGTTGGTATGTGTTTAAAGATTGTAAATTCCTTTTTGCATTGATTCTAAACAAAATCCAGTATATATTTAAATTCAGATATTAATACTTAGATTTTGGGACTTCCCTGGTGGTCCAGTGGTTAAGACCTTGCTTTCCAATGCAAGGGTTTCGGGTTCAATCCCTGGTTGGGGAGCTAAGATCCTACATGCCTCGTGGCCAAAAAAAACAAAACAGAAGCAGTGTTGTAACAAATTCAATAAAGACTTTGGAAAAATTGTCCACATCAAAAAATCTTAAAAAAAAAAAAAAAAAAAGACCTCAGATCTTTGGAATATTGAGGCTGCGCTTCCCCTTTTGAAGAATAACGGTTTATCACTTCTTGGACTTCTCTGGTGCCACACTGTTAATTGACAGCTACCTGTAATGAGCATCCGTGGCCAGTTCCTTGTGGCCATTCTTTGTTGTTGTCTTTGAACATATCTCTGTAAATACTCTATCCTTAGTATTTGAAGAGAGAGAACAACAGACTGCTGAGTTACATGGGTCTGGACTGCGACTCTTTATCATATCAAGTGCCCACTTCGAATCAAGGAGGTACAAGACAAGACCCAGGACTTGTCTTTGGAAACCCATATTCTGGTAAGAACTTTGCCATTCGAGCTGGGAAGCCCCTGCCTGCATCCCATTCCCCCACTAAATTTTTTTTTATCTGAGATGCTAATTAAGACCAGCCTCATTGTTAAGACTTGCTGGGCAGAAGCTGAGTACCCAACAGAAAGATTGCCAGGCAAGAAGTGTTAATTGAGAAATAAATCTGAATCTAGAAGTCGCAAATCAGATCATTCGCCTAGAGGCAGCAGACACAAATTGAGTCCCGTGGCTATATTCCAAATATATAAATCAGAGAAATGTCTCTGTGCAGAAGATATACACAGAGCCAAGGAAGCTAATTAAGATTTGGAAATGGAAGCACGAGAGGCGGGCTCTGCTGCCCAGGATGGGCGGTGAGGCAACCAGCCCCATGGCCTGACCAGGGGTCGCAGGGGTGTGCTCCACAGAGACCCCCTGGGTGGTTTGGAGGACAGGAAATGGGGGGGGAGGTGACAGCCAGTCTTGTCATTTATGGACCTGGGGTCAGATGTCCTTGCCACACAGAGAACTTTCCTGCTTTTTTTTGTCTCCAAAAGCAACATGAGACCTCATTTGCTTTTTAGGGACAGTTGAAAGCAGTCATATTTTTTAACAGTTAAAATCACATCTTTGCAATAGACAGTGGTATGAGTTTATTTTTCCTTAAAACTATTTTTAAGCATTTCATTAAAAAAATGACTTCATGTGCATTTGGTCTTAAAATCTATTCTCAGACTATTTTCTTGTTAAATTGTTACTGTTTTCATTAAAATCTCATTTTCTCCACACTGAAAATAGGTTTATTGTTTTTTCTGATTATATAATGGCTACTGAAAATGCCACTTCATTATTTTTTCCTCTTTTCCCTCATTGACTTAGATCCCCTCTATCGAAATAGATGATATATATGAAAGCTAAAGAATCAAAGAGGAATGATGAGGGTTAAAGAAAACAGCTGCTAGCACACAGCTGGAGAATGCATTCTAGTGCATAGATACTTTTTCATTGAATGAAATCTTTTTTATTACCCTCAGGTATCCAAGAAAGTTCTGCCCCGAGCCTGGTAAGTATTTGATTCATGAGATTGCCCACATCAAAGCTTTGAGAAAATTTCCCTTCCTGCTCCATCCAGTTTAGGGGAGAACTATAGGGAGACTGTTTCATTGTGATAATTCCTAAGTCAGCAAGATCAATTTGGTCAGTGCCAAGAGCGCCTGTTCGGATGGAGAGAGAAAAGCACAGTTTATCCATCATTGTTCTGTTCAAGATCTCTACCTGCAAGTTGAGTCTGGTAGCAGGACTAGGGAGGAAAGGTGAACCAGGCAGGTAGCCAAACAAGGTATATCCAGTGCTTCCTTTCAATCCTAGAGAAATCCTAGAGAAAGCCCTAGTGAGTATCTCCAAATGTGAATTTGCTCATTCATCTTCTGTTTCTTGATCACCTACCATCTACTGAGCAGTATGCTAGGTGCTGAGGATACAGTAGAAAGCCAGACATGGTCTCTGCCATGTATACGTGGCATTCAGACTGACCTCTTTGTTCTTCCTCCCAGCTCTCCATCAAGAAATGCCCCACCTGCAAATCAGACTTTGCTGCTGATGTTTTTGATCACAACTTGGCCTTGGAGCAGCACCTGCAGACCCTTAGTTTGAATTGTCCAATATGTGACAAGACCTTCCCAGCAAAAGAGAAGCAGATCTTTGAAGACCATGTGTTCTGCCACACTCTCTAAGTGTCCAGGCCTCTTGGATCTATACTGTACCTGGATTTTATACAGTAGAACCTATCGCTTCTTCTATGAGTTATGACATAAGATCCTGCCTAACCTCAGTTATTAGGAATTTGCTTAGTCCTGCTGCCCTATAGGTGGAGTCATGTCGATTACCTGAAGCATAGTGTTAAGGGCTGTTACTCCCATCCTTGTGGGTTACAACCTTTTAGGTCACATAACTCCAGCTATGTCAGCCTCTCACTTAAAACGCCTATTCTTGTGAGGGTCTCTAGCATAAAGGCCCTGCCTGCGATAGGGCTGACCTGGCTCTTCACAGCCGGCCTGACTCAAGTGAGGAGTTTCCCAGGTGGTCCCGCTGCCGTTCAAGGTCAGACCTTGAGTATGTTTGTACTTAGTCTTCACTCCTGACCTGGGACTGGCAACTGATCTGGAATTGAGAATTTCTTCCTCCTTCTCAGGCCTAGCCCCAAATGGCATGGCAGAGAACCCAAACATCCAATTTGGATACCAAAGTTTTCTCACCTTGATTTCGCAGCTCCCAACAGAAGCATTCCTGAATCATGGACATAAAATGTTATTTAAGTCACAGAAAGTCTTCTTTCTCTTTGTGTTATACCTCTGAATGGCATTTTTCTACTCTGGTTTTTCATGTGCACGTAACTTTTATTGTTATAAGTCCTTTCTTAATGGTTAGTGGGACTTGTTAGAAACTGTATGGGTTTGCAACTTTCTGAGCAAGTGAGTTTGAAAAAGGATAAGTCGAAATAATGCGAATTATTGTTCATCACTTTAATACTAAAAATAAACTAGTCCTCTACTTCAGGGACTTTGGTAATTTAAAATAAACCTTGAGTTCATTTTTTTTTTTTTTAAGCTTATGGGGAAAGTGTAATCAAAAGGATTGTGGGAATTATAGACCCCATCAAGGATTTCTCTTCACCTGTCTTAACTAGTTAACGAGCGTATCCTGGCCATTACCTTGAGGTGGAGACGGAGTTGAGGAAGCATGAGCTTGAGAAACCTGGAGCCTTGACTCATTATTCTATATCTGTTTTTTAAAGAGTGTGGATTCTGGCACCTTTTGTGAACTAAGTTCAATTCCCTCCATCCAGACCTGCCTACTTGAACCAAAAGAAAGCAATTCCATTTTCTCTACCTGAGGGACTAAACAAATGGAAATAACCCCCAGGCAATCAACCAGCTGGTCACTAGAAAGACTTTTACAGGAACTTTTAAATGATATGGAATAACGTTGTGAATCAGATTGAGCCAACTATAGCTCTGCTGTCCTGAGGTTTTCCCTGGCATGACTGGAGTTGCACCTTAGACTAGCTATATTATCTTGGTCACAGCTCCTGGCCTTTATTTCTCCTTTGATAAAATGAAGATGAAACTATACTCCCCCCTCCTTCTCCTGTATCACCATATCAATAGGATGTTTCTTGGACTCATAAGTCTTTGCCCCTTCAGAATCAGATGTGACATTAAGACGAAGTCTAGAAGAGAAATATAATAGAGAATAAAGCGGTTTTCCTGGCATATACCCCTCCTCCCTGCAACATTTCTGTTACTCCCCAGATAGTTCCAATGAAGAATTGCAGTTTCATCTATTTTGTACTGGTCGGCTCTTAATGAAGCACATGAATGGAGAGGAGCAGCGGTGCACGTAATCCAAATCGGCGAATACCATTTTCTGGTGAATTACCCACCCCTTTGCCCCCGCTACCCTGAGGGTTACCGTGATTATCAACAGCAGCAGGAGCCTTCCACAGGCTTGGTGAAAAAACAGTTGAGGTGTTAATGATCCTTTTTGCTGGATGTAAAACAAAGCATCTTTTAACCACTGTTCATTATCCCCAGCTGCTCTTACCAAGGCTTTGAAGGGGAAATTATGCTCCAGGCAGTTACTAGTGGTAAAGGAAACAGTCATTTTTAGATAATCCAGTCATCACCCCTTTGATAAAATGAAGATGAAAACTAGAAGATCACCCCAGCCTTTCTCCTCTATAGTTCTTGCACCCACAGACTTTAAAGCTATAAAATGCCTCTGAACAATAGCAGGTGGTAGGAGTAAAATGGTGTCTACATCTAAATTGGATTTTGGAATCTTTGTACTTATTAAGGCAACAAGTTATCCTTCTTAGGTTCATTTTCTCTTTTTTAATATTAAAATGCTTTTGCATTACCTTAGCACATGTACTTGCTAAGCAGTGGGAAAAACAAAAGTCACCCTGGCATACATGAGTGTGAGTGGTAAAGAAAAGCAAACCTAAAATCAGAGAAGGGGGAGTTGGCAAGATCTTTGGTAAAGCAAGGTCCCTAAGAACACCTGTAGCTTCAGCCCTTTTCCCTTGACTTGCTAAAAATTGGGATGAAATGGAACTGCCTTGATGTTTAAATATCCTATGATTCTGGTGATTTTCTACATTGGCTTGTGGATTGCACTGAGCTAAGCATTCTCTAACCTGGTCTCCTAGCAACAAATGCTAATGAGATGATAGGCTGTGGCTAAAAGATACAGTCCATTGCCTAGGAGAAAAAGCAAAATGGACTCAACGTAAGGTAGAGATCAAACCCGAAGAGATAGCATCTAATTCCCCTGAGCTAACCAACAATAGGCCACAAGCTCAGGGAAATTACACTGGCCCAACACTCCTTAATTGATCTCATATAAATATTAAAATGATGTCTTTACATGCATGTAGTGCTTTATAGTTTAGAATGGATTTCATATTTTCCATATGTACTTTCAGTAATCCTTTGAAACAGACGGCTGCCAAGTCCCATTTTTATAGATTAATAAGATGAAATGTGGAGAAATAACCTGCTAAAAGTGAAAACAACCCAAATGTCCATCAACTTATGAATGGGTAAATATGGCATAGCCATAAAACAGGATATTATTTGGCATGAATAGGAATGAAATACTGATATGTCACAGTATCTTGAAACCTTGAAAACTTGGTAATTGAAAGAAGCTCGTCACAAAAGACCACATATTGCAAGATTCCATTTATACGAAATATCCAAAGTAAGAAAATATTCTATGGAAACAAAATAGATTAGCCCTTTTCCTGGAGCTTCCCTGGTGGCTCCGTGGTTAAAGAATCCCCCTGCTAATGCAGGAGACACAGGTTCGATCCTTGGGTCTAGAAGATCCCATGGAGAAGGAAATGGCAACCCACTCTAGTATTCTTGCCTGGAGAATTCCAAGGACAGAGGGAGCTTGGCAGGCTACAGTCCACGGGGTTACAAAACACGACTCAGCAACTAAAACAAAAACAACAGCCCTTTTCATAGGGCTGAGTGTTGGGAGAAATGGAGAATGACTGCTAATAGGTATGGAGTTTCTCTTGAGAGTACAGAAAATGTTCTAAAGTGTATTATGGAAGTGGTTGCACAATTCTGTGACTATACTAAAACCACTGAATTACAGACTCAAAATAGATGATATGTATTCCGTATTGTTTATATCTCAAGTTGGTATGTTTTTAAAAGGTTAAAAAATGGTAAGGTCATATATAGCATATAAGGCTCATAGTAGGATGTCTTTTTTTTTTTTTTTTGCCACATCATGTGGCATGAAGGATCTTAGTTCCCTGACCAGAGCTAGAACCCATGCCTCCTGCATAGGGAGCAGAGTCTTAACCACCAGACTGCCAGGGAAGTCTCTAGGATGTCTTAAATACAGATACACAACAAGTTCAACACAGTTGACCTTGGTTAAAGCACACTTGTCAGTACAACCCCTGCTTCAGCAGTGTTGGAGTCTCGGGCTGGAGGCAGTGCCTCATGTACGATGAGCAGTGCGTACGTGCATGCGTGCTAAGTCACTTCAGTCATGTCCGACTCTTTGCAACCCCTATGGCCTGTAGCTCACCAGGCTTCTCTGTCCATGGGGATTCTCCAGGCAAGAATACTGGAGTGGGTTACCATGCCCTCTTCCAGGGGATCTTCCTGACGCAGGGATTGAACCCGAGTCTCCTGTGGCTCCTGCATTGCAGCCAGATTCTTTACCTCCAAGCCACGGGGGAAGCCCGTGATGAGCAGGGTTAGGCCAATTAATGGTAGCCCATTGTTTGGCCAGTAGCATTAGTGGTCTCTGGGAATATCTACTCTGTGGAGATGAATGTACCCAATAAAGCTGGGAGAAAGAGTCACCAGCCCACAAATCCCAGGTAATCATATTAAGAGACCAAGCCTGCTCTGCTGAATGTTATTACTTTCTCCCTGTGGAAAGAAAGAATATGACACTCCAGGGGACTAAGTCTATTATTTACCCAGTCAGTCGACATTTATTGAGCACCCACAGTGTGCAGAGCTAATATAGGGCCAGGATTTCCTTTTAAAAAACAGAAGATAAGTTCTTCCCTCAGGGATCTGCAAGATTAATGAAGACATTCCTTCTTCTGCCCTGCCGGGGGAGAGAGCCTCTGGTTGCAGGGGTCTCCTAATCTGTTGGGAAAATGGGATAAACACCCCCAAAAGCAATGTAAGGACATGAATATAAGGGACATCATCTTCCAAACTGAAGACAGAAGGGCTGTGGGACCTGAGTGTCAAGATGTGAGCAAAGCCCAAGTTAATGATGTCTTATAGGAGTGTGCTTTGGAAGAGGTGAGGGACAAAAATAGCAGACCAAAATGGGGAGGGTATCCTGAGGGTCTCTATAAAGGGGCAGAGAGAAGCAACCCCAGGATGCAAAGAACTTTAAAGCAGAAGGGCTAGCATATAAAGAGAAACAAGTTTCTGTTCGGAAAGACACTACAATCTAGTTGAATCTGTCTAACAAGCTTATTTGAGCTCAGAAGGGACAGGATGGAGAGAGGTGTAAGGTTATAGGAGTGTCTCAGAGCCCCACACTGCAAGACTCCCAGCTCTTGGGACTGCAGCTCTCATTGACACAGGAACATCATCCCTGCTGTCTCCTCTCTTGTTTCTCTGCCTCTAAGTCAAAGCTTCTCTTTCACTCCAGTCTGACTCTCTGCCTCCCAGATTGCATGATATAAAATGGTTGCTGCCTGTCTGAGTTTTTAAGCTACTCTGCTCTAAAAAAAAAAAAAAAAAGATTTGAAAGGAAAGGATGGGAATCTCATTGCAATTCTAGATTCCCTGAGGGAAGACCTGTTGCTCTGCTAGGGTGACCCAGTGCTCCTTGTGGCTAGAGAGTGCAATCACCCTGCACCAACCTGTCTGCTCTAAGTCCCTGGGAGGATGAGGAGGGCTGAGCATAGGGAGAGGAAGATACCAGAGATGATGTGAGCTGAGCATACAACAAGTACCTGTGATAATATTTAACAAGTCCTGCAGGTGGAAGGATGGGATTTGAATCTGACATTAAAAGATGAGTGACCCTTAGGTGGAGAAAACTGTGGAGGATGCTGTAAAAAGGCACAAAATGGAATGCTACCCAGCAATAAAGAGGGACAAACCTGGCACGTGCAATAATTTTACAGAAATCACCAGGGAATTACGCTAAACTTGAAAGCATTTTAACTACATACTATATATTCTGTTCATTTAACCCTCTTGAGGGACTTCCCTGGTGGTCTGGTGGTTAAGAATCTGCCTTCCAATGCAGAGGACATAGGTTTGATCCCTCGCGGGGGAACTAAGACCCCAACTAAACCCATAGGCTGCAACTAGAGAAAGTCCATGTGCCACAACAAAGACCTTGCACAGCCAAAAAAAAAAAAACTTTAAAAACTATAGACATGAAGACTAAACTAGTGATGCTAAGGGTTAGGTAGAGGGGAGAGGAGGGAGAAGGAAGGTAAGGAAATGTATGAGGGCTGTACAAGGAAGGGGTCCTGGACTATGGTGGTGGGTCCACTACTCTGCATGTGATAAAAATGCCTTGAACCAACTACATAATGAGAACCAAAAAAACAGAAAATTGAACAAGGCTGGCAAATTTCATGAGTGTTGATATCCTGGTTGTGTTATTTTACTAAAGTTTTGCAGGATGTTACCACTGACGGAAGTGACATTAAAAGGGGCATTGTAGTAAAGCCCAGTCACTAAGTCGTGTCCAACTCTTTGTGACCCCATGGGCTGCAGCACACCCAGGCCCCCTGTCCTTGACTATCTCCTGGAGTTTGCTCAAATTCATATCCATTGAGTCAGTGATGCTATTGAACCGTCTCATCCTCTGCCGCTCCCTTCTTTTGCCCTCAATCTTTCCCAGCATCAGGATCTTCTCCAATGAGAAGATCAGGTGGCCAAAGTATTAGAGCTTCGGCTTCAGCATCAGTCCTTCTGATGAATATCCAGGGTTGATTTCCTTTAGGATAGACTGGTTTGTTGGAGAAGGAAATGGCAACCCACTCCAGTGTTCTTGCCTGGAGAATCCCAGGGATGGGGGAGCCTGGTGGGCTGCCGTCTATGGGGTCGCACAGAGTCGGACACGACTGAAGCAACTTAGCAGCAGCAGCAGCAGCAGGCTGGTTTGACTTCACAGTGCAAGGGTCTCTCAAGAGTCTTCTCCATCTCCACAATTCAAAAGCATAATTTCTTTGTTGTTCAGCCTTCTTCATGGTCCAGCTTTCACAGTCATATATGACTACTGGAAAAACCATAGCTTTGACTATATGGGCCTTTATCAGCAAATCTATGTATCTACTTTTTAATATGCTTGCTAGATTTGTCATAGCTTTCCTTCCAGGGAGCAAGCATCTTTTAATTTCATGGCTGCAGTCACCATCCACAGTGATTTTGGAGCCCAAGAAAGTAAAATCTGTTACTGCTTCCACTTTATCTCTTTCTATTTGCCCTGAAGTGATGTGACTGAATGCTATGATATTAGGGTCTTTTTAATGTTTAATTTTAAACCAACTTTTTCACTCTCCTCTTTTACCCTCATCAAGACGCTCTTTACTTCCTCTTTGTTTTCTGCCATTAAAGTGGTATCATCTGTATACCTGAGGTTGTTGATATTTCTCCTGGCAATCTTGATTCTAGCTTGTGTTTCATCCAGCCTGGGATTTCACACAATGTACTCTGCATATGAGTTAAATAAGCAGGGTGACAATATACAGCCCTGATGTACTCCTTTCCCAATTTTGAACCAGTCAGTTGCTCCATGTCGGATTCTAACTGTGCTTCTTGACCTGCATACAGGTTTCTCAGGAGACTGGTAACGTGGTCTGGTATTCCCATCTCTTTAAGAATTCCACAGTTTGTTGTGATCCACACAGTCAAAGGCTTTAGCATAGTCAAAGAAGAAGAAGTAGTTGTTTTTCTGGAATTCCCTTGCTTTCTCTATGATCAAACAAATGTTGGCCATTTGATCTCTGGTTCCTCTGGTTTAACCCAGCTTATATATCTGGAAGTTCACAGTTCAGGTACTGCTGAAGCCCAGCTTGAAGGATTTTGAGCAGAACTTTCTAGCACATGAAATGAGCACAACTGCACGGTAGTTTGAACATTCTTTGGCATCGCCCTTCTTTGGGATTGAAGTGAAAACTGCATGGGCTCTCCATTATTTCTTACAAACTGTACATGAATCTACAATTACCACAAAATTAAAGATTTATTATCTAAAAAAAGAACAGGAGCTTCAAAGAATAGGTCATGAAAAAGGAATTGCAATGATCCATGTGATGAGAGCACAGTGTTCCTAGTAGGGCAGAGTGAGAAAGGAGGCTGAAAAGAAGGTTACATCCCATCTGGGAAGGGCCTTGCAGACCATCCTGAGGAATAATCTGAGCTTGGTCCTATTGAAGGCAATAGAGAGCTTTTGAGATCTTTTAATAGGGGAGTGATATAGTCAAACTTATATTCTAGAATGCTCCCTGTGGTTCTAGGCAGTGGAACCACTGTGGAAAATGGATTGGGTGTAGGGATAGTAATCAGGGGAAGCCTAGAGAAAGGGAAAACAGTTAGGAGACCATTATAGTGGTTCAAGAGAGCACAAAGGGACCTGGACCAGAAAGTGGAGACAGACAAGGGAGAGAAAGAAGAACTACTTAGGAGTAGGAATCAATAGGACTTTGTGGTCAATTAGATGCCAAAGAGTGAGGTTACGTTAATTTCCAAAACAACACTAACTGGCTGCCTTAAAACAACAGAAAGTTATTGCTTCACAGTGGCAGATTCTGGAAGCTCTTAGAAGTTCAAAACCAAGGTGTTGGCAGGATCACACTCCCTCCCAGGGCTGTAGGGAACAGTCTGTTCTTTGAGTTGGTAACCCTTGCTTGCAGCAGCGTGCCATTCTCTGCCTCCTCGGTCACAATGCCTCCTCTTCTCAGTGTGCCCTCTCTTCCATGTGCCTCTTAAGGACACTCCTCATTGGGTTTAGGACCCACCTGGATAATCCAAGATAAGTTCCTCTCAAGATCCTTAATCACACCTTTCATTTTATAAGGCAATATTCTGTATCCATATAAGGTAATGATTATAAGCCATGGACATCTCTTTTCAACCTGCTACAGAGAGGTAGGGAAGAATAGACAATTATTAGGGTTCTGACCCAGGCCATTAATACAGATAACACAAAAGGAGAGTTGCCCTCAGGGAAGGAATTTAAGTTTTAAGCATGTTGAATCTGAGAGACCTGTGGGGATAGGCAGCAGGCATTTGGAGAAATGTTTCTGCAAGGAGATGGGTTGGAGCTGCAAGTTGTTATTGACACAAGGTGGTGTGACTGCAGCCATGGGAGGGAGTGCTCCAACCTGGATGGTCAGTTGAGGACAGACCCTGAATAATATCAATTTTAGGAGTTAGGCAGCCATCCAAGAAGGAAAGGAAAGCTGCTGCCTGAAAGCCAAGCAGGAAAACAGCTTCAGAAAATGAGTTCAATAGAGTCAAATACTAGCAGGTAAATTAGGTGCAAAAGAATCATTAACAAAGGAAAAGAAAAACATATGGAAAGATGTACAAGTGAAGCAGAAGGTGAAGGATGCCTAACGTAGTCAGTTTTAGCTACATCAGCGGGGCTAGAAACAAACCTTTGACATCAGGAACTAAACATTGACAGGCAGATGTGCTTCTTTCGTCTCGTTTTAAAAGCCAGTGTTTTCTCATTAAAGAGCATTTGAAATATACGAAATAGAAAATTACAGTTCCATCAAACAATCACTGTTAACATTTCCATCTAGTTCTTTCTATGCATAGGTGACCTTTAAAAAAAAAAAAAAAAGACCATTTAATTGTTCATCTGTGTGCATATGTGTGTGCACAGCTGCCTGCCTTGATTTCAAACATAAGCATCCTTCTCTAAATCCTCCTGGAGGATCTGTCCCCAAGCAGGGAGCCTGAGTTCTGGACCTTGGTGAGGTTCCCCCAGGGTGAGCTACAGAGTGTGGGCCTCCAACCCAGAGCATCTTCCTGTACCTCCTCCCATGGAAACTGCTGCACTGGTTTGGCCTGGACAAACACCAGGCACTTTCCCCTGGGTCAATATTTCACATCCGTTGTCAGAGGCTAGTCCCTCCTCAACATCTGCTCCCTGGGCTGTTGTTCTCTGCCCGCCCGCAATACACACACACACACCTCTGACCCCCTCCTGGTCTCTCTATGAGCCCCAGCAGCAGAGGTGCTTTCTCCACCTCACTGCTTCTTGCTGTTTACCTTTTCCACCTTTTTAAATCCACTAGCCTTTCCCTGAGCCAATAATCTCCCACAAATGACAGGAAGGAGCCCCGTCAACCTGAAAACCTTCCCCGATTACTGAACACACAGGCGCCTGGTAGACGCCTGTTACCTTGGGTTGAATTCAGGGGTTCCTGCCTAGTCTGCAGGCAGCACAGTCTAGCCCCAGCCATGCCCTCTGTGCTTTTGCGGTGGAAGGGTCGATGCCCCAAGTCAATTCCCCGGAATCTGCCAGGGCGCCCAGAACACATTCTGATCAAATGTCCAACGCCGCTTGTGCTTCCTGCTGCCAGCCTGTGGGAGCCCTGGGGACGCAATTTTATTTGAATAGACAGGGAAGGGAAAACCAATGCAACAATGTGACACAATTTACTGCAAAGAGCAACTAGAAATTCTCTCCAACATTTGTGTTTTGCTCCCCATCACAGGCTGGAAAAGGTATTTTCCAATTGCATTTCTTTTGATTTATGCCTGGCTTGTTCCTCTAATCAGCTGCCAAGAAATGGGACAGACTCTCTTCTCTGTCCCTTCCCCTCAGTGCAAACCTCTGACCCCAGGAGTCATCACTTAGTATATTATTTATATCCAGCATCCAAGGTTTACTGTCAGTAAGTGCTATTGCCATCCTCTTTTACAGAGGAGGAAGCCCAGGTTTAGTGAGGGTGAGGGCTTGACAAGGCAGGCACAGTCACAGGAGGTCAAGCCGGACCAGGGTTCAGGTTTATAATACTGAATCCTGCTGTGGGGGGCGGGGGGTGGTGAGTGGGGGGAGACTGAAGCCAACTTCCTCTCACCAGCCATTCTAGCCTGTCTGCAATAACGTTCATAGTTCAGGAAATTCCCTACAAGTGACAATGACTCTGAAACTTCCCCAAAGATAAGCACTACTTGACCAGGCCCTCCCTCACCACTTGCCACCCCTTCAAATGACGTTGGATAACTCATTCTTTGCCAGTAGCCAGGAGGCTTTCCAGCTGCCTCCAAATCAGGACAAATCTTAAAGAGGCCCTAGTGATATCCAGGGGCTTCCTTGGTGGCTCAGACAGTGAAGAATCTGCCTGCAATGCAGGAGACCTGGGTTCAATCCCTGGGTTGAGTAGATCTCCTAGAGGAGGGCATGGCAACCCACTCCAGTATTCTTGCCTGGAGAATCCCCATGGACTGAGGAGCCTGGTGGGCTACAGTCCAAAGGGGTAGCAAAGAGTCGGACACGACTGAGCGACTAAGCACAGCACAGTGATATCCAGACCTGGATCCAAGCCCATCCCCCATTATGGGGGACCCATCCCTGCCACCCTACCCAACCCACTTATCTCCCCCTTCCTTCATTCCATCCTTCCTTCATTCCGGGAGTTTTTGCAGCTCAGTTCTCACTCAGCCAAAGAGAAGCAAATACTAATGCTAAGCAGTAAGGAGACTTAGGTAGGGATCCAGAAAGTACTTTTAAAACAGAAATTTACTCAGGTCCAGGAAATAGTTATAAATGCACACCTTGGCAATGTAGGTGCTCCATCTCCTGGCTGTAAACTGCAGGCAATGCCATAGAGAGTATCTGTTTATCAACTGTCATAGATTCAGGAAGCCACACATACCTGCCCACCGCCAGGGCCTCCCCAGGCCCTGCCTCCAGAAATGACCACCCCTGAGTTGAAATCCACTCTTGGAAAGAAACGGTGGAGGAGCTTTTACAATTTGCTCAAGCTTCACACTCTTTGTTGTGAGGAAATTCTTTCTATAGCTAACTTGAACAATAGAATTGTTTTTGTTGTTGTCTCCCCATTTAATTTGAACAAGAGAATAGGCATTGATTGTTTGTATGAATATGTGAAGCATTGTTTTAAGCACTTTGTACATGGTCAGTTTAATTCCCACAACAGGCCATTAATCATTACTATATGAACAGTTAATGAGTGAAGTTATCATTAAAATAGTAAACTCCAGGAGTTGGTGATGCACAGGGAGGCCTGGCGTGCTGCAGTCCATAAGGTCGAAAAGAGTGGGACACGACTGAGCAACTGAACCGAATTGATCATTAAAATACCCATTTTAAAGATGGGACAATAAGACTTAGGTTGAGTAAGTTACACAACATCATACAGTAACAGAGTAGGGATCTGAATTCAGATAGTCCAACTTCAGGGCCCATATGCTTAAATATTAATACTCTTTCTCCCTACAGTTTCCCTTGCTCCAAATGTGATCCTTCCACCTACATCAACCTGTGCTTGTTATTTCCCTGGAGTCACGAAACCTAGAACTGGTCCCAGAGACCCTGGATAGAGTCATGTTAGAGACCAGAGCCATGGACGTTTCCCTTTCCAACACCTGATTCAATCTCTGACCTCATGCACACCAGCCTTCCCCCCATACAGACCCATCTTGCTGATATACTCAAAAAAGAGGCTCCTGACCTTAACTGGAGGACTGTGTGAGCCACTCAGGAAAGCTTCAGCAGACCAATGGCCCTGATCACAGGGGAAAAAGGAACCCCTATTTGGAAAGCAGTGGTATTTGCTAATTAAAAACCACTTTAACAAATTGCCTTAAGGTAAAGATACCTAGGGAGGCATTATGTTCTCTGTAGTTTTGATAGGAACTCAGCATTGAATTGGAGAAGGCAATGGCAACCCACTCCACTACTCTTGCCTGGCAAATCCCATGGACGGAGGAGCCTGGTAGGCTGCAGTCCATGGGGTCACTAAGAGTTGGATACAACTGAGCGACTTCACTTTCACTTCTCACTTTCATGCATTGGAGAAGGAAATGGCAACCCACTCCAGTATTCTTGTCTGGAGAATCCCAGGGACGGGGGAGCCTGGTGGGCTGCCATCTATGGGGTCGCACAGAGTCGGACACGACTGAAGCAACTTAGCAGCAGCAGCAGCAGCAGCAGCATTGAATTCCTATTGAGGAAATAGAATAAAACACTGCGACCAGCTCCTGTGGCTGGGTTCTCCCTCACACACCTCGCAGGCCACTGCACCCCACCCTCATGTTCTCCACCCCACTGGGCCTATCGCTGCCTCGGCCCCATACCTTGTGACCTTATAAAATAGGCAAGCTTGTGATAAAGAGCCCAGACTCTGGAACCAGACAGCCTGGAAGCAACCGTAGGCAAGTTAAGCAAGTGAATTAGCATCTCTTGGCCTTGTGAATGATCATTGTGAATCTCATTTGTGAATGATCATTGCCTCCTTTACTTCAGCTAAATGAGTGAAAATGTGCAAAGCCTTTAGAACAGGTCTGACACACTGATTGTAAGCACTCAATAAATGTTCCACTCTGCCACTTAATTCATAACCCTGTGAAACTGGGCAGGCCGCTTTGAAAGAGGGCATGATGTAGTGATTAAAAGCATGAGGTTTGAAGTCAGACAGACTTGCCCTTGAATCCTGACTTTCAATAACATATAACATCTCTGAACCTCAGTTTCTCTATCTGTAAAATGAACCTAATAACATCTACTTCTCATTAGGGTTGTTGAGAGGATTAAATGAGACAATATATGTAAGGGACTTAGCACAGGGTCTGGCTGGAAGTAAGCACTCAATAAATGACCCTTTTTTTTTTTAACTATTATAATTAACTCCTTGAACTTCAGCCCCTTCATGTGTGAATTGGAGACACCACTGCCCCAGGAAATCTGTGAAGCCTGAAGGATGTGCCATTTAATTTCCCCTTCTCTCCTGCTCTTTTAGGATGTTCCACCTACTGCCTGTGTGACACTCACTCACCTGTCAAAGCCAACTCAAAATGCTGCCTCTTCCCAGAAGCCTTCCTGGGTCCCCACCCAGTGCTTTAGAGCCCTTGACTGGTTTTGACTTGAAGTAAGAGTCACTTGCTCACATTCTCATCTCCTGCCCATTCTGTTGCTGATCCAGAAGTCCCAGGAGAAACAGTCTCTTCCTATTCAATATTTTTCCAGTGGAAGAGCTCAAACCAACCCTTTGTTATCTTAACTTGAGATCAAGAAGACGGTGGCCAAGGTCAACCTTTGTTACTGACCATACCTTGGTGGGCGTGGCCGCAGAGCCCTCAGCAGAAAAGGGAAAGGCAGGTGGGTGTGTAGACCTCCAGCCTCAGACTCAGTGGGAAGCTGAGCTAAACAGCAGGGCCCTGTGCCCTCTGGTGGGCAGTCTGGGCTTCCAATAACACTCCATTCTGCTTACTCCTTCCCAGGGCCTTTTCAAGAGCATCAGGAGCTCTTGATGCTTTGGGACTGCCCACATCCTGACAAAAACAGGAAGATGCACTCACATCTCACATGAAATATAATTTATACATAAACTATGTACAAGTGGAGCTACGGTTAACTGGGTGATGTTTTTATCTTGTGACCATTTATATAATATTTGTGAATTTTCATTTTTGCAATTTTCTTTGCTCATTTTAAAACCGATAACTTTTTTCCATCTTTCAACCATAGTTCCTCAGCCCTAAAACGGTATCTAAGGGATAAACCAACAGTGCTTCCAGTACCTAAATCTGCCTCGTTTGAGTCTAAGATCCCAGGGCTTGTCAACTCCAGAGCTCTTCCAGAGCCACCATATCTATCTCCCCACCTATCTTAGGCAGCTTCTCTGGCCTCTGCCCAGTTGCTTTTATTACCTTAGGCAGCTTGTATGATGATGGGCGTACCTATCTATCTACCCATCATCGTGCAAGCTGCCGAAGGTAGTAAAAGCAACTGGGCAGAGGCTAGAGAAGCTGCATATGGTGTGCGACTGCCCTCTAGAGGTTGCTCCGGGAAGGTGCAGGTCGGAGCCCCTCTTCTATCAGGCTGCGATCAACCCCACCATTCACTCACTGACATTTATTTAGCGCCCACCTATACCAGGCCTC
Source organism: Bos taurus (assembly GCF_002263795.3). Lineage (NCBI taxonomy): Eukaryota > Metazoa > Chordata > Mammalia > Artiodactyla > Bovidae > Bos > Bos taurus. The sequence continues at coordinate 37,665,171 of NC_037346.1, read as the reverse complement.
CTGTAGGTGCTCTGAGAACAAAGGGTAATAGGAATAAGTCTATCCCTGCCATTTGAGAAGTCACCATTTTTGTAGTGGCAACTACAAACGCAAACACACAATTACAGTTCAGTGCAATGACTGCTGTAATGCATGTGTGTACCAAGTTATGTGACTAAGTCTGGAAAGTAGGGAAAGTGTCACCACAGGGGAGGTGACATTTAACTTGGACTCTGAAGGATGAGTAAGTGTTTTCCTGGCAATGCTAGAGAAGAAAGACATAACCGCATGAGCAAAGGCGATGCACTGTAGAAGTGCAGGCTTGTTGGGGGGCAGTAAGAGTGCCGTGCAGCTGGAGTATGCAGAGCTTGAAACACTGCAGGATCCACCTGGAAAGGCTGTGCGGCTGGGTGGTGAAGCTCCCATTCGAAGCTGCCCTGCAGGGCAACATGCTTCATGCTGCCCTGGCCAGGACCCTGTGCCCAACAAGAGGGAAGAAGAACATCTCTCCATTCCTCCAAGTTTGGTTAAGGTCTTGCACTGGCCTCCTTGTTTCTCCCCCAATCCCCACATCACTACCTTAGGATGCTTCTAGCCACAGGCCTGCTCCTGAATTCCACCTGCTTAAACCTCTTCACTGGTACATTAACATGCACAAAGCAAAGGCCAGGCTCCAGGCCTCACATATAAGGGGGTGAACTGAGGGCTGTTTCAAGTAGCAAAGACCCCGGTCCCGCAGAAGATCTTTATATAGTGGGGGTTTATCATGAGGCCACACAGGGAAAGCAGGACAGGAGTCTCAGCCACCAAGCAGCCAGGCCGTGCAGTGACTGGAGGGTGGCTGAGTGACTGGAAGGTGGCAGTGCAGGGGAAGCTGTAGGAGAAGCAGTCTTCTACCGGCAAACAGGACGGGACGCATTCCTACAGAAGTGTACGAGAGTGCCGTGCCTGGAAGTCGAACAACAGAGGTATGTGTTAGAGGAAAGAAAGTTCTGACCCCAGAGAGCAAAAAAATAGCTCAAAAAACCCTAAAGAAGGCCCAGAAGCAGAATAAAACAGTGATGAAGAGTATTGGTCCTGGGACCAGACCGTCCCGGCTGCATCATTGACTGCCTGTGAGATTCTGGGCAGATTAATGACTGATCTAGTTTCCTTCCTATACTAGGGTGCATTCTATCCATTCTTGTACAGGTTACAGGTTTCACACACCTCCCGTGTCTGAAACAGAGTGTACACGTAGAAACCACTCAATAAACGCTCTGATTCCTGCAGGCCTTGGGGCAGAGTACTAACTACCCCTTGAAGTACTCTGCATTGCCCATCCTCCCTTCCTTCTGGTTAGTAGTGGAAGCCCCACCCTCAAGGATAAGTGGTAGTCCAGCCAGAGACCAGAGTTCATCACCCTCCTTGCAGCCGTGGGGCCATGTGACCAAGTTCTCGCCAATAGGAGGCGAGCAGTAAGGAGGTGCCCAACTTCTGTATCCCAGGCTTAGAAGGAAAAAAGGTGCTTGCCCTTCGCATTTCTCCCCTTCCTGCTGATGACAGTTGGTCTAGACAGAGAAGGAAGCACATGTTGAGGACAGCAGTTCAGTTCAGTTCAGTTCAGTCACTCAGTCGTGTCCGACTCTTTGCGACCCCATGAATCGCAGCACGCCAGGCCTCCCTGTCCATCACCAACTCCCGGAGTTCACTCAAACTCACGTCCATCGAGTCGGTGATGCCATCCAGCCATCTCATCCTCTGTCGTCCCCTTCTCCTCCTGCTCCCAATCCCTCCCAGCATCAGAGTCTTTTCCAATGAGTCAACTCTTCGCATGAGGTGGCCAAAGTACTGGAGTTTCAGCTTTAGCATCACTCCTTCCAAAGAACACCCAGGGCTGATCTCCTTCAGAATGGACTGGTTGGATCTCCTTGCAGTCCAAGGGACTTTCAAGAGTCTTCTCCAACACCACAGTTCAAAACCATCAATACTTCAGCACTCAGCCTTCTTCACAGTCCAACTCTCACATCCATACATGACCACAGGAAAAACCATAGCCTTGACTAGATGGACCTTTGTTGGCAAAGTAATGTCTCTGCTTTTGAATATACTATCTAGGTTGGTCATAACTTTCCTTCAAAGGAGTAAGTGTCTTTTAATTTCATGGCTGCAGTCACCATCTGTAGTGATTTTGGAGCCCCAAAAAATAAAGTCTGACACTGTTTCCACTGTTTCCCCATCTATTTCCCAGGAAGTGATGGGACCAGATGCCATGATCTTCGTTTTCTGAATGTTGAGCTTTAAGCCAACTTTTTCACTCTCCTCTTTCACTTTCCTCAAGAGGCGTTTTAGTTCCTCTTCACTTTCTGCCATAAGGGTGGTGTCATCTGCATATCTGAGGTTATTGATATTTCTCTTGGCAATCTTGATTCCAGCTTGTGCTTCTTCCAGCCCAGCGTTTCTAATGATGTACTCTGCATAGAAGTTAAATAAGTAGCAGAGGCACTCCAGAAGCCCCAGGCTGCTCACCTCTCACTGCTACATGAGAAAGCATGGAGCATCTATCTTATTCAAGCCACTGCATTGCAGGCCCTCTTTGTTACAGCAGTTTAGAGTGCACCTTTAGTGAATGCTGTATCTCTCTCTAAAATAATCCTTCCCTCCTGGAAAAGTGGACAAGAGGAAATAGTTTACTTACATACACACACGAAGATCTAAAAATGGCCTTTAAATATATGAAAATATGCATAATTTTACTCATGAAGAAGAGAAGTGTAAATTAAAAGTACACCATAACCCTACTTCTCATTTATCAGATTGGTGGAAATTCAAAAGCTTGGCCACATACTCTGCTTGGCGAGGCTGTGTGGGAAACACACACTTTCACACTTTGCTGCAATGACATAAGAAACGTATATTTGGAACTTCTCTGGGCCCAGTGGTTAAGAATCCACTTGTCAATGGAGGGGACACAAGTTCGTTCCCTGGTCCAGGAAGATTCCACATGCCTCAGGGTAACTAACCCCTCACACCACAACTACTGAGCCCACGCGCCTATGGCCCGAGCTTCACAAGAGAGGCTACGGTAATGAGAAGCCCAAGCACCGAAACTGGAGAGTAGCCCCCTCTCGCCACTAGAGAAAGCCCAATAATCAATCAATGAAATAATTTTTAAAAAGAAATGTATATTTGGTCTCTGCCACTAGTTCCCGACACTGAGCCCCTATAACCCTGAATGTAGGAGTGGTGAGCTCCTTTCAACCTTACCTGAATCTATGCTAAAGAGGTGACTCTTGGAGGACATGGGCTGGTTGCCAGAGGAATCAACCACAAGATCAGAGGGTCAGAACTTTCAGCTCCACCCCAGCCCCACCTCTGGGGAGGGGAGAAGGTCTGGGAATCAAATTAATTCCAAATGGCCTACGTAATGGAACCTTCACTAAACTCCCAAGTGAATGGATTGAGAGAGTGTCCCACGGAGGTGTTGCGTATGTAGTGTGCCTGGAGAGGGTGGGGGGTCTCTGCACATACTTCCCCACATACTTTGCCCTGTGAATCTCTTCCTTCCAGATATTCCTGAGTTACATCCTTTACAATAAGCCAGTAAGAATATGTAAAGTGTTCCCCTTAGTTCTGCAAGCCGTTCTAAGAAATTATTGAACTTGTGGGCTGGGCTGTGGGAAGCCCTGGTTTACAGCTTGTTGGTCAGAAGTCTGTGATGCCTGGACCTACGACTGGTGTCTGAGGTGCGCCCGAGCCCTAACCTGTGAAATCTGCTCTAACTCTGGGTAATTAATGCCTGAATTGTAGGACACCCTGTTGGTGTCTGCAGGGAATTGGAGAACTGATATCAGAAACATTGGTGTGAGTAGAAGAAACAGTTTTCCTTTAGCTTTCTTTTAGGAAGTGTAAAATAGTGTAACCCCTATGGAGGAGGATGTGGCAATATCTAACAAAATAGGCTTTGACCCTTTGACCTGGCAATTCCACTTCTAGAATTTACCCTAGATATAATCCTAAATATATTATATTATCACATAATTAGTATATATTTACATAATATTATATTTACCCTAAATGTATTTTAGATATATAAATAAATATATTTAAAACACATCCACACAAGGTTTTTCAGCATTATTTGTAATAGCAAAGTATGAGAAGCAAATGGCCAAACATAGGAGATTGGCTAAAGAAATCCTGGTATATCCACGCAATGGAGTACTATGCAGCTATGAAAAAAGGAGCAAGAACGTTTGTTTTGAACTGATACAGAGTCAGGATGTATCATTAAGTGAAAAAAGCAAGACACGGAAGAGTGTGCAGATATCCCCTACTTCTCAAAAGTTCACTTTATGCCCCTTTGCTTTTACAGAAGACCTACGTTAGTACCTGTTTTTGCTAACTTAAAGATCTGAAGAGAATTTTTGCTTTAGGAAAAATGGTGGGACTTCCTGGTGGTCCAGTGAATAAGAATCTACCTGCCAATGCAGGAGACATGGGTTTAATCCCTGATCCACACAGAAACTAAGCCTATATGCTACAACTATTGGGCCTGTGCTCTAGAGCCCGGGAACTGCAACCAGTAAGCCCACGTGCCACAACTGGTGAAGCCCTCATTCCCTAGAGCCCACGCTCTTCAACAGGAGAATCCCCCGCAATGAGAAGCCCACGCACCACAGCTAGAGAATAGCCCCATTTGCCACAACTAGAGAGAAGCCCACGCAGCAGTGAAGACCCAGCACAACCAAAAGTGAAATTAATTTAAAAAAAAAGTGAAAGGGAAGTGTCTGGAGGTCCAGTGGTTAGCACTCTCACTGCCAAGGGGCCAGGTTCAATCCCTGGTTGGGGAAAATACCGCAAGCCACCAAGCCCAGCATCATAATAATAGTAATGACGGCACTCAGAGTTTGCAGCTGGCTATTAGTGAGACAGCATGCATCCCATAAGAGTGGCGCCACCAGGCTCCCTGTCTGGAAACTGCACACAGCATCTCATCAAGCTACTGTAGCTTTGAACTGTGTCTGTGAGCATCTGTGCTTTATCTCAATTTATTTTGTTCATTCCACTAGCCAGATGTGTTCGGAGGTAACTGTTTCTTCCTTTTACACCATTTCATTTTATGAAAAATTTCATAGGAACTCTGCTTTCAGACAGCAAGAGAAGCTTGTGTATACATAGAAGGCTGTTGTTTAGTCACAAAGTCATGTCCGACTCTTTTGCAACCTCATGGACTGTAGCCCACCAGGATCCCCTGTCCATGGAATTTCCCAGGCAAGAACACTGGAGTGGGCTGCCATTTCCTTCTCCAGGGGATCTTGCTGACCCAGGGATCAAACTCGAGTCTCCTGCACTGTAGGCAGATTCTTTACTTCTGAGCCACCAGGAAAACCCATAAAGAAGGTTGCTGCTGCTGCTGCTGCTGCTAAGTCGCTTCAGTCGTGTCCGACTCTGTGCGACCCCATAGATGGCAGCCCACCAGGCTCCCGCATCCCTGGGATTCTCAAGGCAAGAACACTGGAGTGGGTTGCCATTGCCTTCTCCAGTGCATGAAAGTGAAAAGTGAAAGTGAAGTCGCTCAGTCGTGTCCGACTCTTAGCGACCCCATGTACTGCAGCCCACCAGGCTCCTCCATCCAAGGGATTTTCCAGGCAAGAGTACTGGAGTGGGTTGCCATTGCCTTCTCCGATATAGAAGGCTACCTTTTGTATAAAGGAAATAGTCTCAACCACAAGTGGGATTAAGAAATGAGGAGGGAATAATTTGTAGTAGTAGCTACAAAGAAAACTAACCAAATGAAAGAACGAGACAATTAATCCCAGGCAAACCAAAACATTGTGTAGGAAAGGAAATGTAATTATAATATACCATATGGCTTAGCTGGGAGTCATAGTTATTCAGTCATAACCAAAAATTATAATATGTGGAGTGTGGAGGTGTACCAAAGGAGAAATCAGGAACTAAAGGGGGCTTAGTGTTCATCTACCATAATAAGAAATAAAACGGATTATGTCTAATGTTAAGAAGTTAGGAGTTAACAGTATAAACATTACTTAGAAATATGGTGGTAATAGTAGAGGAAACAGCTTGAAATATTAGATGAGAATAGTGGCCTCTGAGGAGTGGGATTGGGAAGTAGGAAGGGGAGTCCGGTCTTTTAGTCTCATTTGCCTTTAAATAGTATATACCAATTATGTTGACTTTTAAAAAATGCTTTTTACTTTGAAAAAAAAAATTAATGAAAAGTTACAAACAGGAGACTCCATACTAGCAGTAAAAGCTAGTAGAGTGTGAAAAGAAGTAGGGGAAGCCACTTCCATCCTCACTTTGTCAAACCACATTCTATCTCCCTAATTTCAGCAAAGACTGCACAGAGGGGAATATTACTTGCAATTATTAGACCAAATCCTGAGATATTTGGGTTTTCAAAACAGAACAGGGACTTCTCTGGTAGTCCAGTGGCTAAGACTCCTCACTCCCAGTTCAAGGGGCCCTGGGTTTGATCCCTGGTCAGGGAACTAGATCCCACGTGCCACAGCTAAAAGAAAAAATATATCCTGCATGTGGCAATTAAGACCCCAATCAGCCAAATAAATAAATAAAAAATATTTAAAATAAAATAAAAATGAATCAGAACAAAGGACTTCAGTTGGGTTTGCCCAGAAGCAGACCCCGAGCAGTTTTTGAGGACAAAAAGTGTTACTGGGTGACAATCCCAGGAAGCATGGGCAGACGGGGAGGGGGAGTGAAGGGAGGAAGCCAACAAGGGTGAGTTATGAGCCAATGGGGCTGCTGCGGGCAGTTGGGCTCAGGCCTGAACAGAACACGTCTCAGAGTTCTCCTAACCACAAATGAGACAGCTGGGGTATTTATCCACTAACTCCTACCCACCATCAACTGAGGGCCACCCCCAGAGCTGTTGATTCCCAACTGCTGTCTGTTTGTGGCCCGCCCCCAGGAGGCCAGCACGCTTCCACAGCAGAGCGGGTCTCAGTGGGAGGGTGCAGGTGTGTGAGGTAAAGAACTGTTGGTGTGGAAGGGAAGGTCCATGAGGGCAGAGAGGATGTGCAGGGGATACAGGGGGAGTGCTGACGCTCCCTGCCTCAGGACTGGAAGGAGCAGAACCTGCCTTTCCTTTGTCCAGGGCTGAAGTTTCTCAGGAAGGGGCTGGGATGCACTGGACTGTGTGTCCTCCAAGAGGGAAAAGGGGAGAGAATTGAGGGGAGAGAGGGAGCTGAGTGAGAGGGACCGTCCGCATGAAACACTCTTCTCAGGCGCAGGATGGGAGGGAACACCCTTCCCTTGTATGGTAGGAGGAAACATGCAGATAGAATTACTGCTTGTTTCTTCCCACACTCTGCTGCTCTTTCGAGCTCCTTTCTTCATTGATGCCTGGTGTGTGTTTCGTGAAGGGAAGATAGGACCACCATTTAAAAGGGGACTTCTGTTGAGATAACCAAATTTCGAGGTGGAATATCTGCTAGTTACCCTCTGATGGTGTTAGCTTTGCCTGAAGACTCTCTTCTGTCACGGCCGCTGGGCAAGTACAGCAGTTCCAGGCATAGATCCAGATGACGAGAGTAAGAAAAAGGTTTCTTTATCCTTTCAATCCCAGGGTGGGAAAGATCCCCTGGAGGAGGAAATGGCAACCCGCTCTAGGCCTGGAGAACCTCATGGACAGAGTAGCCTGGTGGGCTACAGTCTGTGGGGTCTGTGGGGTTATAAAAAGTCAGACACAACTGAGTGACTGATCATGAACATGCACATCCTTCTTGTGTCTCTTTCTTAGAAATCCACTGGCAGACTTTCCTTCATATAGCATTGGCCAAATGGGTTTGATATAGGGGGGCCAACCATCCTGGTTTGCCTGGGACTGAGGTTTTTCTGGGATGTGGGACTTTTATGCTAAAACCAAGACAGTGCCCTTAACACATACACACAAATAGTCCAATTTAAAAATGGGCACACCCCACTGAAACCAGAGCAAACTCAAGCACAGCAGCAAAGACCTGGTGCAGCCAAAAATTCATTCATTCGTTCATTAAAACATATTAGAAAATTTTAATGGACAGAGACATTTTTCAGGAAAAAATAATACAGATTACTGCCAGATACATGAAAAGATACAGCATTGCTAACCGCCAAGGAAATGAAAATTAAAACCACAATGAGAGATCACCTCACCCCTGCTATCATTAAAAAGCCATCAAATAACAAGTGTTGGCGAGGATGTGGAGAAAAGGGAACCCTCATGTGCTATTAATGAGAATGTAAATCGGTGCAACCATTATGGAAAAAAGTATGATAGTTCCTCAAAAAATTAAAAATAGAACCACTCACTATGTGACCCAGAAATTTCACTTCCAGGCATTTACCTGAAGAAAACAAAACCTCTAATTTAAAAAGATACATGCACAACCTAAGTGCATATATGTTCAACCTAAGTGTCCGCTGATAAATGAATGGATAAAAAGATATATATACATATATATAATGGAATATTACTCAGACATAAAAATGAAATATTGCCATTTGTGACAACACGGATGGATCTAGAGGCTATTATGCTAAGTGAAATAAATCAGACAAAGATAAATAATGTTTGATCTCACTTATATGTGGAAACTAAAAATAAAACAAAATGAGAACTGACTCTTAGATACAAAGAACTAATGGGTAGGACTTCCCTGGTAGCACAATGGATAGGAATCCACCTGCCAACGTGGGGGACATGGTTGGTTCCCTGGTCTGGGAGGAGTCTACATGCCGCAGAGCAACTATGCCCAAGCACCACGACTACGGAAGCCTGCACACACTAGGGCCCAAGAGTCACAGCTGATGAGCCCTTGTGCTGAAACTACTGCAGCCCAAGTGCCTAGAGCCTGTCTTCACAAGAGAAACCACCACAACGCCTGTGCACCGCACAGCGCCATGCACTGCGAGCAGAGAGTGGCCCCTGCTCTCCGGAACTAGAGAAAGCCCGTATGCGGCAACAAACACACAACACGCAGCTGAAAATAGATAAATAATGTTTAAAAAGAATTTTTATATATATAAAAAAGAACAAATGCGTAGTTGCTGGAGGGGAGGGGTGAGGTGGAGTGAAATTAGTACAGGGGATTAAGAGGTACAAACCCCTAGTTATGAAATAAATAAGCCCCAAGAAAGTAATGTGCAGTATAAGGAATATAGTCAACAATATTCTAATAACTTTGTATGGGAACAGATGGTTACTAGACTAACCACGGTGATCATTTCATAACATATGCAAATATCAAATAACTATGTCAGATCAGATCAGTCGCTCAGTCGTGTTCGACTCTCTGCAACCCCATGAATTGCAGCACGCCAGGCCTCCCTGTCCATCTCCAACTCCCGGAGTCCACTCAGATTCACGTCCATCGAGTCGGTGATGCCATCCAGCCATCTCATCCTCTGTCGTCCCCTTCTCCTCCTGCTCCCAATCCCTCCCAGCATCAGAGTCTTTTCCAATGAGTCAACTCTTCACATGAAGTGGCCAAAGTACTGGAGTTTCAGCTTTAGCATCATTCCTTCCAAAGAAATCCCAGGGCTGATCTCCTTCAGAATGGACTGGTTGGATCTCCTTGCAGTCCAAGGGACTTTCAAGAGTCTTCTCCAACACCACAGTTCAAAAGCATCAATTCTTTGGCACTCAGCTTTCTTCACAGTCCAACTCTCACACCCATACATGACCACAGGAAAAACCGTAGCCTTGACTAGACGAACCTTTGTTGGCAAAGTAATGTCTCTGCTTTTGAATATGCTATCTAGGTTGGTCATAACTTTCCTTCCAAAGAGTAAGCGTCTTTTAATTTCATGGCTGCAGTCACCATCTGCAGTGATTTTGGAGCCCCCAAAAAATAAAGTCTGACACTGTTTCCACTGTTTCCCCATCTATTTCCCATGAAGTGATGGGACCAGATGCCATGATCTTCGTTTTCTGAATGTTGAGCTTTAAGCCAACTTTTTCACTCTCCACTTTCACTTTCATCAAGAGGCTTTTGAGTTCCTCTTCACTTTCTGCCATAAGGGTGGTGTCATCTGCATATCTGAGGTTATCGATATTTCTCCCGGCAATCTTGATTCCAGCTTGTGTTTCTTCCAGTCCAGCGTTTCTCATGATGTACTCTGCATAGAAGTTAAATAAGCAGGGTGACAATATACAGCCTTGACGTACTCCTTTTCCTATTTGGAACCAGTCTGTTGTTCCATGTCCAGTTCTAACTGTTGCTTCCTGACCTGCATACAGATTTCTCAAGAGGCAGATCAGGTGGTCTGGTATTCCCTTCTCTTTCAGAATTTTCCACAGTTTATTGTGATCCACACAGTCAAAGGCTTTGGCATAGTCAATAAGGCAGAAATAGATGTTTTTCTGGAACTCTCTTGCTTTTTCCATGATCCAGTGGATGTTGACAATTTGATCTCTGGTTCCTCTGCCTTTTCGAAAACCAGCTTGAACATCAGGAAGTTCACGGTTCACATATTGCTGAAGCCTGGCTTGGAGAATTTTGAGCATTACTTTACTAGCGTGTGAGATGAGTGCAATTGTGCGGTAGTTTGAGCATTCTTTGGCATTGCCTTTCTTTGGCATTGGAATGAAAACTGACCTTTTCCAGTTCTGTGGCCACTGCTGAGTTTTCCAAATTTGCTGGCATATTGAGTGCAGCACTTTTACAGCATCATCTTTCAGGATTTCAAAGAGTTCAACTGGAATTCCATCACCTCCACTAGCTTTGTTCATAGTGATGATTTCTAAGGCCCACTTGACTTCGAATTCCAGGATGTCTGTTTCTAGGTCAGTGATCACACCATCATGACTATCTGGGTTGTGAAGATCTTTTCTGTACGTTCTTCTGTGTATTCTTGCCACCTCTTCTTAATATCTTCTGCTTCTGTTAGGTCATACCATTTCTGTCCTTTCTCAAGCCCATCTTTGCATGAAATGTTCCTTTGGTATCTCTGATTTTCTTGAAGAGATCTCTATGCTATGCTAAGTCACTTCAGTCGTGTCCGACTCTGTGCGACCCCATAGATGACAGCCCACCAGGCTCCCCCATCCCTGGGATTCTCCAGGCAAGAACACTGGAGTGGGTTGCCATTTCCTTCTCCAATGCATGAAAGTGAAAAGTGAAAGTGAAGTCGCTCAGTCGTATCCGACTCTTAGCGACCCCATGGATTGCAGCCTAACAGGCTCCTCCGTCCATGGGATTTTCCAAGCAAGAGTACTGGAGTGGGGTGCCATTGCCTTCTCCGGAAGAGATCTCTAGTCTTTCCCATTCTGTTGTTTTCCTCTATTTCTTTGCATTGATCCCTGAAGAAGGCTTTCTTATCTCTTCTTGCTATTCTTTGGAACTCTGCATTCAGATGCTTATATCTTTCCTTTTCTCCTTTGCTTTTCGCTTCTCTTCTTTTCACATCTATTTGTAAGGCCTCCCCAGACAGCCATTTTGATTTTTTGCATTTCTTTTCCATGGGGATGGTCTTGATCCCTGTCTCCTGTACAATGTAGTACACCCGAAACTAGCAAAATACTGTATGTCAGCTATATTTTTTTAAAAAAGGAAAAACAAATAGATAAAACCAAGTCAGCCTCATGCAAACAGGGGCAGTGGTCACCCTAATCCCATGCTATAGTACATGGTTTTGATGCCCCGTGCACAAATACCCTCTACTCAGCCGGGGGTTCTCCTGAGGGTTGACTGCTGATGACCCACAGCTTGTCTCCAACTCGAACCAGAATCATCTTGCTATCACCATCACCACCACACCCTCTCCTCAGGGGAACCTGTAGCCAGTGATTAACAGAGAAGCTGGTACAAAAGGTTAGCCCCTGGCTCCAAAATGGGAGGAAATGTGTGGTGCAATTTACACTCCAGAGCTCCGCATGGACTCACATTGAAGCTAATCTCCAAATGAGACCATGTCCTTGCTTCCCTTTCCCCGCTTCCCTCATTTCCCTTCTCCTGAGGGCAGTCCATTCATCAATCACTTGTGCGAGCATCCCTGTCTTAGACTGTACTCTAGTAAACCCAACCAAAGACCCATGACTAGTGCCAAACCAGTCAATGACAAAAGCAATGGAACTGGCCTGATTCGCTTCAGGTTCTGCCACTCAAGTTGGGATGCAGTCCCTTTCTGCTGTCATATATACCACTGTGGAGAGAAAACACCAGCCCAAACTGCCCTGAAGAAGGAAGAAAAGGAAGACATGGTTATTAGTCAGGCAATCAATCCAACAGAGGCACTCTAGCAAGTAAAACTCCTGAGGGAAGAAAGGAAGTAATCCCAGTATGTCTGGGCTACACACTGTATTAATATAAGAGCAAGTTTGGAGTTTTATGAAATGTAAGCACCAGATTTTATTTCCTGTGAAACCCCTCTGTATCTTTATAATAAGTCCTCCTATTTTAAAAGTTTTGATCGCTGAGGAAGGCTTTCTTATCTCTTCTTGTTGTTCTTCGGAATTCTGCATTCAAATGGGTATATCTTTCCTTTCCTCCTTTGCTTTTCACATCCCTTCTATTCACAGCTATTTGTAAGGCCTCCTCAGACAACCATTTTGCCTTTCTTTTTCTTGGGGATGGTCTTGATCCCTGTCTCCTATATAATGTCATGAACCTCCATCCATAGTTCTTCAGGCACTCTGTCCATCAGATCTAATCCCTTGAATCTATTTGTCATTTCCACAGTATAATTGTAAGGGATTTGATTTAGGCCATACCTGAATGGTCTAGTGGTTTTCCTTACTTTCTTCAATTTAAGTCTGAATTTGGCAATAAGGAGCTCATGATCTGAGCCACAATCAGCTCCTGGTCATGTTTTTGCTGACTGTACAGAGCTTCTCCATCTTTGGTTGCAAAGAATATAATCAATCTGATTTCAGTATTGACCATCTGGTGATGTCCATGTGTAGAGTCTTCTCTTGTGTTGTTGGAAGAGGGTGTTTGCTATGACCAGTGAGTTCCCTTGGCAAAATTCTATTAGCCGTTGCCCTGCTTTATTCTGTACTCCAAGGCCAAATTTGCCTGTTACTCCAGGTATTTCTTGACTCCCTACTTTTGCATTCCAGATGCAAAATTAGAGATACCAAGGGAACATTTCATGCAAAGATGGGCACAATAAAGGACAGAAATGGTATGGACCTAACAGAAGCAGAAGATATTAAGAAGAGATGGCAAGAATACACAGAAGAACTGTACAAAAAAGATCTTCACGACCCAGATAATCATGATGGTGTGATCACCAACCTAGAGCCAGACATTCTGGAATTCGAAGTCAAGTGGGCCTTAGGAAGCATCACTACAAACAAAGCTAGTGGAGGTGATGGAATTCCAGTGGAGCTATTTCAAATCCTAAAAGATGATGCTGTAAAAGTGCTGCACTCAATATGCCAGCAAATTTGGAAAACTCAGCAGTGGCCACAGGACTGGAAAAGGTCAGTTTTCATTCCAATGCCAAAGAAAGGCAATGCCAAAGAATGCTCAAACTACCGCACAATTGCACTCATCTCACACACTAGTAAAGTAATGCTCAAAATTCTATAAGCCAGGCTTCAACAATACATGAACCGTGAACTTCCAGATGTTCAAGCTGGATTTAGAAAGGGCAGAGGAGCCAGAGACCAAATTGCCAACATCTGTTGGATCATGGAAAAAGCAAGAGAGTTCCAGAAAAACATCTATTTCTGCCTTATTGACTATGCCAAAGCCTTTGATTGTGTGGACCACAACAAACTGTGGAAAATTCTTAAAGAGATGAGAATACCAGACCACCAGACCTGCTTCTTTAGAAATCTGTATTCAGGTCAGGAAGCAACAGTTAGAACTGGACATGGAACAACAGACTATTTCCAAATAGGAAAAGGAGTACATCAAGGCTGTATATTGTCACCATGCTTATTTAACTTCTATGCAGAGTACATCATGAGAAACACTGGGCTAGAGGAAGCACAAGCTGGAATCAAAGTTGCTGGGAGAAATGTCAATAACCTCAGATATGCAGATGATACCACCCTTATGGCAGAAAGTGAAGAACTAAAGAGTCTCCTGATGAAAGTAAAAGAGGAGAGTGAAAAAGTTGTCTTAAAACTCAACATTCAGAAAACTAAGATACTGGCATCCAGTCCCATCACTTCATGGCAATTAGATGGGGAAACAGTGGAAACAGTGACAGACTTTATTTACCTGGGCTCCAAAATCAGTGCAGATGGTGACTGCAGCCATGAAATTAAGACACTTGCTCCTTGGAAGAAAAGCTATGACCAACCTAGATAGCATATTAAAAAGCAGAGACATTACTTTGCTAACAAAGGTCCATCTGGTCAAAGATATGGTTTTTCCAGTGGTCATGTATGGATATGAGAGTTGGGCCTAAAGAAAGCTGAGTGTCAAAGAACTGATGCTTTTGAACTAAGGTGTTGGAGAAGACTCTTGAGAGTCCCTTGGACTGCAAGGAGATCCAACCAGTCCATCCTACAGGAAATCAGTCCTGAATATTCACTGGAAGGACTGATGCTGAAGCTGAAACCCTAATACTTTGGCCACCTGATGCAAAGAACTGACTCATTGGAAAAGACCCTGATGCTGGGAAAGGTTGAAGGCCAGAGGAGAAGTGGACAACCGAGGATAAGATGGTTGGATGGCATCACCGACTCAATGGACATGAGTTTGAGTAAACTCTGGGAGTTGGTGATGGACAGGGAGGCCTGGCATGCTGCAGTCCATGGGGTCATAAAGAGTCGGACACGACTGAGTGACTGAATTGAGCTGATTTTTAAAATTAACTTGATTCGTATTCTGTTATTTGCAATCGGAGTCCTAGATGACACAGAAAGGAACATTCAGAGTAGGGTTCAGATCTCAGACCTTGAAAGATACTCTAAACTTGGCTGAGCTGGGCAGAGGGGTGCAAGAAGAATATGTGACCACAGAAAGGGAAGCTGATGGTCTTTACAATGTAGTAATGAAATGATTAGTTAAACTCTTCCCTGGTGTCTCTTTTCTTTTTTTGGTAGTTTCTTTTTTTAATTAAAGCATAGTTGATTTACAATGTTGTTTTAGTTTCAAGTATATAGCTAAGTGACTCATATATTCTTTTTCAGATTCTTTTTCCATTATAACTTCTCACAAGATATTGAGTATAGTTCCCTGCGCTATCTAGTAGGCCTTTGTTGTTTACCTATTTTATATATGTTAATCCCAAACTCCTAATTTATCTTCCCCAGTATCTTTTGGTGCTCAATCCACGTGTTAACTGAGACCAAAGCTTCAGATAACCTTATAGCAAAACAGAGTGTGGTGGCCATTGTTTGTGGATTTCAGTAAGGTGCAGGGCATCTCAGGTGGTGCTAGTGGTAAAGAACCAGCCTGCTAATGCCGGAGACTTAAGAGACTAGGGTGCAGTCCCTGGGTTGGGAAGACCCCCTGGAGAAGGGCATGGCATCCCACTCCAGTATTCTTGCTTGGAGAATTCCCTGGACAGAGGAGCCAGTCCATAGCCTCACAAAGAGTCGGACACAACTGAAGAGAGCACACAGGCAAGGTGCAGCCAGAGACAAGCTGTTATCCAGCAACAGTCCAATTGACAAAAAATGGTAAAATCCAGGGGGACCTGAGGTTGTTGTGGTCACGATCAAGAATTAGCCTTGGGGGGATTCTCTGGGGCCCAGTGGTTAGTACTCTGCTCTTTCACTGATGAAGGCCCTGGTTTGATCCTTGGTCAGGGAACTAAGCGGAAAAGGCAATGGCACCCATTCCAGTACTCTTGCCTGGAAAATCCCATGGACGGAGGAGCCTGGTAGGCTACAGTCCATGGGGTTGCTTTGAGCCGGACATGACTGAGCAGCTTCGCTTTCACTTTTCACTTTCATGCATTGGAGAAGGAAATGGCAACCCACTCCAGTGTTCTTGCCTGCAGAATTCCAGGGACAGGGGAGCCTGGTGGGCTGCCGTCTATGGAGTCACACAGAGTCAGACATGACTGAAGCGACTTAGCAGCAGCAGCAGCAGGGAACTAAGATCCCATAAGCCAAGTGGCTTATGATAAAATATGTTAGCCTTGGAATGGGAGTTTGGGACTAGCAGAAGCAAACTATTATACATGGACATATAGGATGAAAAAACAAGGTCATATTATACAGCACTGGGAAATATATTTAATATAGTAGTTTATGACAAACCATAATGGTAAAGAATATGAAAAAGAATATACATATATATGTATAACTGAATCATTTTGCTGTACATAAGAAAACACAATATTGTAAACCAACTATACTTCAAAAAAAAAATTTTTTTTTAAAGAGTCTCAAATCTTCCTGAACTGTTGTGTCAGATTTTCTGATTCTCTATACTTCACCAACTCCCAGGAATGAAGTTAGAGCATTAATTAGAAGAATTGTAAAATCTTAGCTGTTGGAATGAAGGTATTGATTCATTCATTCAATATATATGTTTCGAGCACCTACTCTGGCCAGATACTGTTCTAAGCATAGTGAATTAACATCCCTGCCCTCAAAGAGCTCATGCAGGAAATAGAAAGATTTGTTGTTGTTGCTGCTGTTGCTAAGCTGTGTCCGACTATTTGTGACCCCATGAAATGCAGCACACCAGGCTTCCCCGCCCTTCACTATCTCCCAGAGTTTGCTCAAACTTTTTTATGTCCATTGAGTTGATGATGCCATCCAACCATCTCATCCTCTCTTGCCCCCTTCTCATCCTTCCCTCAATTTTTCCCAGCATCAGGGTCTTTTTCAGTGAATCTGCTCTTCTCATCAGGTAACCAAAGTCTTGGAGTTTCAGTATCAGTCCTTCCAATGAATATTCAGGGTTGATTTCCTTTAGGATTGACTGATTCGATCTACTTGCTGTCCAAGGAACGCTCAAGAGTCTTCTCCAGCACCACAATTTGAGAGCAATTCTTTAGCATTCAGCCTTCTTCATGTTCCAGCTCTCACATCCACACATGCCTAGTGGAAAAACCATAGCTTTGACTATAAGAATGTTGTTGGCAAAGTGATGTCTCTGCTTTTTAGTATGCTGCCTAGTTTTGTCATAGCTTTTCTGCCAAAGAGAGAGCATCTTTTAATTTCATGGCTGCAGTCACTGTCCACAGTGATTTTGGAGCCCAGGAAAATAAAACCTGTCACTGTTTCCACTTTTCCCCCTCTATTTGCCATAAAGTGATAGGACCAGATCTTAGTTTTTTGAATGTTGAGTTTTAAGCCAGCTTTTTCGCTCTCCTCTTTCACCCTCATCAAGATGCTGTTTAGTTCTGCTTCGCTTTCTGCCATTAGAGTGATATCATCTGCATATCTGAGGTTATTGATACTTCTCCCGGTAATCTTAATTCCAGCTTGTGCTTCATCCAGCCCAGCATTTCGCATGATATACTCTGCATATACATCAAATAAGCAGCCTTGATGTACCCCTTTCTCAATTCTGAACCAGTCTATTATTTCATGTATGGTTCTGACTGTTGCTTCTTGGACTGCATACAGGTTTCTCAGGAGACAGCTAAGGTGGTCCAGTATTCCCATCTCTTGAAGAATTCCAGTTTGTTGTGATCCACCCTGTCAAAGGCTTAAGTGTAGTCAGTGAAGCATAAGTAGATTTTTTTTTGGAATTCCCTTGCTTTTTCTATGATCCAGCGGATATTGGCAATTTGATATTTGGTTCCTCTACCTTTTTTAAATCCAGCTTGAACATCTGGAAGTTCTCAGTTCACAAACTGCTGAAGCCTAGCTTAAAGGATTTGAGCATAACCTTGCTAGCATGTGAAATAATAGCAACTGGGTAGTTTGAACATTCTTTGGCATTGTCTTTCTTTGGGATTAGAATGGAAACTGACTTCTTCCAGTCCTGTGGCCACTGCTGAGTTTTCCAAATTTGCTGGCATGTGAAGTGCAACACTTTAACAACATCATCGTTTAGGATTTGAAATAGCTCAGGTGGAATTCCATCACCTCCACTAGCTTTGTTCATAGTAATGTTTCCTAAGGCCCATTTGACTTCACACTCGAGGATGTCTGGCTCTAGGTATGACCACACCATCTTGGTTATCTGGGTCATTAAGACATTTTTTGTATAGTTCTTCTGTGTATTCTTGCCACTGCTTCTTAATCTCTTCTGCTTCTGTTAGGTCCATACCATTTCTGTCCTTTATTGTGCCCATCTTTGCATGAAATGTTCCCTTGGTATCTCCAATTTTCTTGAAGAGATCTCTAGTCTTTCCCATTCTATTGTTTTCCTCTATTTCTTTGCATTGTTCACTTAAGAAGGCTTTCTTATCTCTCCTTGCTATTCCCTGGAACTCTGTATTCAGTTGGGTGTATCTTTCCCTTTCTCCTTTGCCTTTCGCTTCTCTTCTTTTCTCAGCTTTTTGTAAGGCCTCCTCAGACAACCACTTTGCCTTCTTGTATTTCTTTTTCTTGGGGATGGTTTTGGTCACCACTTCCTATACAGTCTTAAGAACCTCCATCCATAGTTCTTTAGGCACTCTGTCTACCAGATCTAAGATCTATTCTGATCTTAGATTCAGAATATTAGATCAGATTTAGAATTTTCTTGATTCTAAATTCAAGTATAGATTCTCTTGAATCTATTTGTCACCTCTACTGTATAATCATAAGGGATTTGATTTAGGTCATACTTGAATGGTCTAGTGGTTTTCCCTACCATCTTCAATTTAAGCCTGAACTGTGCAATAAGGAGCTTATGATCTGAGACACAGTCAGCTCCCAGTCTTGTTTTTGCTGACTGTATAGAGCTTCTTCACATAGCTGACTGTATAGCTTCTCTTCTTCTCAGCTGCAAAGAATATAATCAATCTGATTTCAGTGTTGACCATCTGGTGATGTCCATGTGTAGAATCATCTCTTGTGTTGTAGGAAGAGGACAAAGATGGTAAATAGTAAACAAAGCAATTATATTTGTTTGCAACTTTCAGTATAGAACAGTATGACAGAATGTGTTGGGAATTTCCTTGGTGGGCCAGTGGTTAAGAATCCACCTTCCAACAAGGGACCTGAGTTCAATTGCTGGTTGGGGAACTAAGATCCCACTTGCCACAGGGCAACTAAGCCTGTACATCACTACTAGAGAGGCTGTGCAGTGCAACAAAAGATCTTACATAATGCAACTAAGACCTAATGCAGCCAAATAATTTTTTTTTTTTTTTTTGTAACATGCTGAGTACTGTGGAGGAAATAGTGGAGCAGGGTAAGAAATTTAGATAGAGTAGGGAAGCATTGGTTGCAATTTTAAATAGAGTGGTCAGGGGGAGACTCATTGGAAAAGCAAGAATTGAGTAAAGACATGGAAGAAATGAAGGAGTGAGTTGTTTTTGCTTGTGCTCAGTCACTCAGTCATGTCTGACTCTTTGCAATCCACGGACTGTAGCCCGCCAGGCTCCTCTGTCCATGGGATTCTCCAGTTAAGAATACTGGAGTGGGTTGCCATGCCCTCCTCCAGGGGATCTTCCCAACCCAGGGATCAAACTCGCATCTCTTGCATCTCCTGCCATTGGTAGGCAGATACTTTACCACTGCACCACCTTGCAAGCCAAGTGAGTTACATGAACATGAAAGGGAAAGAGCAAGAATGTACCTGGGTGTTCATGCAATAACCAAAAGGCTAATGGGGCTGGAGCAGGGCATGGGTGCGGAGAGTTGCTAGGCAGGTCAGACAGGTAATGGGGGAATGAGTGGGATGGAGTCTAAGTGAGGACTTTGGCTTTGACTCTGGGAGAAATGAGAAGCCATTGCAGGATTTTGAGCAGAGAAGTAATACAGTATACTTATATCTTAAAATAATCTCTCTGTTTGCTGGGTCAGATGAGAATAGATGACAAGGAAGCAAGTAAAAGCAGGACAAGTGTTAGGAAACCTCTGCAGTAACCCAGGTGAGAGAATGAAGGAGACTCAGGCTAGAGCGGTAGCACTGGAGATGTGATTAAGTGGTCAGATCCTGCATGAATTTTGAAAGCAGAACCAGCATGGCATTCTGGGATTGAATGAAGGGTCTAAGAGAAAACAGCTTTGTTTTTTTAAAAAAAGAATAAAAACCTGATTTCTCCAAACCATCTCCTATTGAGCCCCCTCTGCTGGGCAAATGTGAAATTGCCTCCCACTTTAAAAGACCAACATGCTGCTCCGGGACAACCCAGAGGGATGCGGAGGGGAGGGAATTGGCAAAACCACCACAATATTGTAAAGAAATTATCCTCCAATTAAAATAAATAAATTAATTTTTTAAGAAAAGAACTTCCTGATGGTTGTGGAATGCAAGGTTTGCAGGGATGACCTTCCAAGGCAGATTAGAGGAGGAAGTTAGACACCACCCCTGATATTCACCATACATACCCTGAAGCTAAAGCATTAATTGGAGAACTGGTATAACTGAGCAGACCCCCTAGGCAGTCTAGCTCTGCATCTTAACCAGGCCTGGATATTACCAAGAAAGACAAGATTCCTCGTTTGGACTTTTTAGCAGAGACTTCCCAAATGAAATGCCCGGGTCACCAAAATTTTATGGGAATTGTAGCACCAGAAAAAAAAAAAAAAAGAAGTGGTGCTGGCAAACAAAGACCTGAGATTTTCATAAACCAATGTTACAGGAAGACTCGGTCCCTAATCATAGAAAAAAGATACCAGGGCGGAAAAAAAAGATACCAAAAATAAGAAGTAAATGACTCCCTAGAGAAGATCCTATTCACTAGTCTTCTTTGATGCAGACCTGAAGGATGCTGGTTATATAAGGGAAGTCTTCCAAGCAAGTAGATCACAGGGACCGGGAAACTCACTCCACTGCTCCAGGAAGTGTGTTATAGACGATGCCCCCAAGATTTGCGGTTCCATCACTTACCTATACAGACCTGTCCAGCAAGATACAGCACAGGTCCTGAACCACCAAACCCTTTTCTTAAGAGTAATTAATGTGATTGTCCTTTTTTTTTTTCTTCCCCACTATTGCATATGAGTAGTGGTTATTGGCAGATACTACTAATTAGAACAAAGATTGGGATTTTATTGGGATTATTATATGGTCAATAATATGTAAGCAAATGTACCTTATAATTGATGTTAACATAAAATGATTGGATGGCATCACTGACTCAATGGACATGAGTTTGAGCAAACTCTGGGACCTGGTGAAGGACAGGGAAGCCTGGCGTGCTGCAGTCCACGGGGTCACAAAGAGTCGAACACAACTGAGCGACTGAACAAAAACAACATGAGTGCAGATGTTTAGGGATAGTTTGTGTTAGAAAAAAAAATCAGTGAAGTTAGATGAGCATGTCTTGGTCAGCAAAATGCTGGAAAATTCAAAACTGATTTTAAAAGCAGATTGTACTATTTGACTTTGTTTTTTAATCATAAGAGCGAGGGAAGCATTGGGCTGGAAATTGGAAGAACTTTGTGCAAAGATAGTGATTGAGATCCTTAGACTGAAGGCCTACATTATGGACAAAATGGAATGCAATCAACCTAGTGCTCAAAAAAGGTCTTGGCCCTGCACCTGCATAAATGAACCAAGTGTTCATGAATCTGTTCTTATCCTTGCACCATCTGAGAACTTTGATGCATGTGAAGGAAGCACAAGTGAGATAGGTGGGCTCTATCTATTGTTTAGTCCATCAGTTCAGTTCAGTTGCTCAGTCATGTTCAATTCCTTGCGACCCCATGGACTGCAGCACACCAGGCTTCCTTGTCGGTCACCAACTCCTGGAGCTTGCTCAAACTCATGTCTATGGCATCAGTGATGCCATCCAACCATCTCATCCTCTGCCATCCCCCCATCCCCTTCTCCTCCTGCCTTCAATCTTTCCCAACATCAGGGTCTTTTCCAATGAGTCGGTTCTTCACATCAGGTGGCCAAATTATTGGAGTTTCAGCTTCAGCATCAGTCCTTCTAATGAATATTCAGGACTGATTTCCTTTAGGATGGACTGGATTTCCTTGCAGTCCAAGGGACTCTCAAGAGTCTTCTCCAACACCACAGTTTAAAAGTTTAGTCCAGAAGTAACAGGATGATGTAAAACCACACCAGGGTAAGATAAAAGTCTGAACTAGAAGATTGGATAGACATGTCTGGGAGATGATATACTTGGGGAAGAGCTGCTTCATGATGCTGCCTCTGGCTACAAGCTGGACATGGATGATTTTAACTTTGGGAAGAAGGTGAGTAGCAGTTGTCCTTGAAGTGGTTAGGTCATGCTTAGTGGGCTCATCTTAGGCTGTACAGGGAGAAAGGCAGGGGGGCTGGTAATTAGGATATAACTGTGGCTGATTCATGTCGATGTAAGGCAGGAACTAACACAATATTGCAAAGCAATTATCCTCCAATTTTAAAAAAAGAATGTAGTGGAGACCTTTCAAGGTATCCACCTGGTTAATGGGGGTCTTTACTTCCTCTTTAGATGCTGCCCCTCAGTTTTTGATATGGACTCCAGCAGTCACATTTGAAAGTTTTTTTTAATGTCTAAAAGCATGTTTCATAATGTTTTGATTTCTCATTTAATTATACTGTGGTCAGAGAATGTGGTCTGTGTGATATTGATTCTTTGGTATTTATTGAAGCTGGCTTTGTTACTTAGTAAGTGATCAATAAGTGTTCCATGTGTGCTTGAAAAGAATGTGTACTCTCTAATTGCTGAGAGCAGCGTTCTATATAAGTTCACTAAATGAAGTTAATTTCGTCATTCAAATCTTCTATATCCTGGTTCATTACTGCTCTGTAGATCTGTCAGTTACTGACAGAGCTGTATTATAGCCCACCATGATGGTGAATTTCTGAATCTCCCCTTACACTTCTGTCAATATTCACTTTATATGCATGTCATTAGAAGCACACACTTTAGAATTATATTCTCTTCATGAATTGAACCCTTTGTTACTGTGCATGTGATCCTTTTTTCTGTAGTAGTGCTTTTGCTCTAGAGGACATTGTGCCTGACATCAATACATGGTTATCTAAGGCCAGCTCCTCTTGGCTACTCAAGAGCATTAGTTCAGAAGTCCTCACTTTTCTTTCATCAGTTTTTTTCCATCTTTGTTGGTTTGTTCCAATCACCATAAAATCATGTTGTTATTTTTTCTATTTAAAAAAATTTCATCTGACCCCACTTCCTCATCTAGCTATAGCCTAATTTCTCTGTTTTCTAAATTCTCAGTAGAATTTTTAGCAACATTTTTTGAAAGAATGATATTTAGCCCTCTCCTCCCATTCTCTTATTTTTCTCATTTTCAGTTTTTTCTGTTATGTTTTAAAATAATATATTATTTTAGATGAAATGCACAACATTGTAGACAATGTTGCTGCTGCTAAGTCGCTTCAGTCCTGTCGACTCTGTGTGACCCGGTAGACGGCAGCCCACGAGGCTCCCCCGTCCCTGGGATTCTCCAGGCAAGAACACTGGAGTGGGTTGCCATTTCCTCCTCCAATGCATGAAAGTGGAAAGTGAAAAGTGAAAGCGAAGTCAGTCAGTCGTGTCCGACTCTTAGTGACCCCATGGACTGCGGCCCACCAGGCTGCTCCATCCATGGGATTTTCCAGGCAAGAGTGCTGGAGTGGGGTGCCATTGTCTTCTCCGAGACAATGTAGATAAGCAAAATAATATAGTGAAAAATTTTTGTTCTCACTATACAGAGAATATTAATCTTAGTAACTTAGCACTCCAGTAATAACTAGATCTTTTACATACATATTTTTTTAACATATGGTGTTTGTTTAAAACAAACTTTTAAAAACAGCAAACTTCTAAAACAAACTTGCTTTTTATTGAGGTAACATTGGTTTATAACATTACATAAGTTTCCTGTGTGCAACATTATATTTGCACTTTTGTTTAGACTATAGCGTGCTCACCACCAAAAATGTAGTTTCTATCCATCACCAATATAGTTGATCCTCTCTACCCATTGCACTCACCCCCCTTCCCCTTCTTCCCTGGTAACCAGTACCCTGTTCTCTGTATCTGTGTGTTTGTTTTCATTTGGTTTGGTTTGTTCATTTATTTTATTTGCTTGTTTCTTATATTCCACATAGAGTAAAATTATGCAGCATTTGTCTTTCCTCATCTAATTTATTTCACTTAGCATAATACCCTCAAGGTCCCTCCCTGTTGCCACAAATGGCAAGATTTCATCTTTTTGGTGGCTGGTAGTCATTTTATACATGTATATAAATGTATGTATAAAGAACATTTTTATTCATTCATCTATTGATGGGCACCTAGATTGGTTGCACATCTTGGTTACTGTAAATAATGCTGTGATAAACAAAAGGGTGCATATATCCTTTTGAATTAGCATTTTCATATTCTTTGGGTAAGTACCCAGAAGTGGATCAGTATCCCTTGCTGGATCATATGGTAGTTCTATTCTTAATTTTTTGAGGAATCTCCATACTGTTCTCTACAGTGGTTGCAAGAGTTTACGTTCCCACCAACAGTGTGCGGCTTCAGTGTATGGATTTGTAAAATGTTTATGTATTTGTTTGGCTGAGCCAGGTCTCAGTTGCGGCACACGGGATCTTTGTCTTTGTTGCAGCATGCGGGTTCCTTAGTTGCAGCATATACCATCTTTTAGCCGCAGCTTTTGAACTCTTAGTTGTGGCATGTGGGGTCTAACTCCCTGACCAAAGACTGAACGTGGGCCCCCCGCATTGGGAACATGGAGTTTTAGCCACTGGACCCCTGGGAAGTCCCTGTATGGGTTTTTTTTAATCAACATGAGATCACATCATACATAGCACTGCGTAATTTCTCTTTATCAGTTAATCATCTCTGCCTTTCCAAAATGGAAATTTTTCATCTCATCTAACACCTAAACCATAATCACATTTTCCCAATTATCCCAAAAATGTCCTCTACAACTGATATGTCCATATGCTACTCAACCTATGGCCATACATTGCGTCTGGTCACAATCCCCTTTCTCATGACACTGACTTATTGAAGGCACTAGCCCATATGTCCTACCTTCTGGATCTGTCTGGTTGCTCCTTCATGATATTGTTCAGTCTGTTTCTCTATCATCTGAATTTCTTATAAACTGAAAGTTAGATCTAAAGTCTTAAGGGTTTTAAGGTAAATGACTTTGAATAAGTATACAATAAATGATGTATATTTCATTTTGCATCTCATTATAAAGCACAGTATCTAGTGACGTCGATTGTGACAGCAGTATTAGACACTGGCCCAGGGTGAAGACAGCCGTGTCCTTTATCTTAAATTAGATTTCCCCAATGTAACTAGAAAGTAAGCTGTGTGTTGTGACTTTGGCACTGCACAATGTCCAATTCCTATCTGCTCCTTCTCCTGATGGTTTTAAATCAATTCATAATCTTTGACAGAATCAGTAATTTCATAGAGTTTCCAAAATGACGATGCTGAAATTCTAGATTATTCAGGAAGGTTTTTCTTTATCAACTGAATCTATTTGATTATCCTAAAATACTGTTCCTACTGTAAAGGCAAGACCAGTGCTCATTTATTTTCCTTTAATTACCAATTTTCAAAGTACATTTTAGTTAAATGGTCATTTAAAATGATGACAAATAACTATGTTCTTAAACCCACTCTAAATCATCTTTCACTCCCACCAATCCACAAAACATCCCTTAAGTTCACAGATGACCTCCAAGTTGCTCCATCCAGAATTCAAGTCTAGCTCTCCTCTGATTGACCCATCAGCGCCTGTTGAGACAGTGGATCACTCCCACCTTGAAACGTGTTCTTCATTTGACTTTCAAGCCATCACTCTGCCTAATTATCCTCCTACTGCCCTAGCCATTCCTTCTCAGACTCCTTTACTAGCTCCCCTCGTTTCCCTGACCTCTTAAGATTGATCTCCTCTATCTATACTCATTCTCTTTCAACTTTGAACCAAAAGGTATGTTTTCATTGCTAATTCATATATTTGATTTTTCAAAGTAAATGTATGTATGTTCATTATATACAATTAAAAGTTTTTAAAAAAAAGATTAAGGCCTCTGTTGCTTATAACCTAAAAATCCACAGGCAATCATTGTTAACAGACGTATTTTTCAGATTATTCGGTTCTCTGTCTAGAAGTTGTGACAGGCCATTAAAAAGTATTTATAGAAATTCCCTGGCAAGTCCAGTAGTTGGGGGCTTCCCAGGTGGCTCAGTGATAAAGAATCCACCTGCCAAGCAGAAGACTAGTTCGATCTCTGGGTTGGGAAGAGCCCCTGGAGAAGGCAATGGCAACCCACTCCAGTATTCTTGCCTAGGAAATCTCATGGACAGAGGAGCCTGGCGGGCTACGGTCCATGGGGTCGCAAAAGAACTGGACATGACTTGACGACTAAACAATAACCAGTGGTTATGACTCTGTGCTTTCACTGCTAAGGGTGATGGTTTGGGTTCAATCTCTGGTTGGGGAACTAAGATCCCGAGAGCCACAAGGCTTGGCCAAAAATATATGTATCTTAGTCGATCAATCGTGTCCCACTCTTAGGGACTCCATGAACTGTAGCTCGCCAGGCTCCTCTGTCCATGGAATTCTCCAGACAAAAATACTGGAGCGGGTAGCCGTTAAAAACAATTTATAACTATTTACATATCACTTGGATATATTTTCCTCCATCTTGTAGTGTGTGTGTTGTGTGATACACAATTTTTAGAAAAACAAAATTTTGCACATATGTATTTTTAATTGTGGTAAAATATACATAACAAAGATAACCATTTTAATCATTTAAAAATATACAAATTAGTGACACTGAGTACATTCACATTGTTGTGCAGCCTAAAATATATTTTTAAATCTCTTAAAATTTTTTCATAGTTCAATAACTATACGATTCACCCACTTGAAGTGTACAATTCAAAGGTTTTAGTTTATTCAGAGTTCTGCAGTCAGCACCAGTCAAGTTTAGAACATTTGCTAGAATTCCCTGGCAGTCCAGTGGTTAAGTCTCTGTGCTTCCAAAGCAAGGGGCGTGGCTTTGATTCCTAGTCAGAGAACTAAGATCCATCTTGCTGAGGGGCATGGGGGAAAAAAAGAACATTTTCATTCTTCTGAAAGAAACCTGATACCCATTAGCCATCACACCTTCATCCCCCCACCACTTGGCAACCGCTACAGATTCTGCCTCTAAAGATCTGAATGTTCTGGAAAAATTCTATACAAAAAGAATCACATAATATGTGGCTTTTGGGCCTGGCTTCTGTCCGTAAGCGTAACATTTTCAAAGCTCATCCATATTGTAAAATTTATCAGTACATCATTCCTTTTTATGACCAAATAATATTCTAGTCTACGGATGTGCCGTATTTCATTTATCCATTCATTAGTTGAGGGAAATTTGGGTTGGTTCTACTTTCAGGCTATTAGGAATAAAGTTGCTATGAATATTCATGAACGAGTCTTTCTATAGACATATATTGTGATTTCTCTTTCATTCTGGGTGTATACCTAAAGTGAAGTTGCTAGGTCATATGATAATTCTGTGTTCTGAGAAATGGCCAAACTCTTTTCCAAAGTGGCTGTGGCATTTTATATTCCTACCAGTAGTTCATGAGGATTGTAATCCTCCACATCTTCACCAACACTTATTATTTGTCTTCTCAAGTATAACCATCAGAGTGGGTATGAGTTCAATTCAGTTCAGTTGCTCAGTCGTGTCCCACTCTTTGCGACCCCATGGACTGCAGCACACCAGGCCTCCCTGTCCATCACCAATGCCCAGAG
Organism: Bos taurus; assembly: GCF_002263795.3. Taxonomy (NCBI): domain Eukaryota; kingdom Metazoa; phylum Chordata; class Mammalia; order Artiodactyla; family Bovidae; genus Bos; species Bos taurus. Next base: position 37,637,477 of record NC_037346.1, on the reverse strand, counting down.
TTTACCCAAACTCATGTCCATTGAGTTGGTGATGCCATCCAACCATCTCATCCTCTGTCGTCCCCTTCTCCTCCTGCCCTCAATCTTTCCCAGCATCAGGGTCATTTCCAATGAGTCAGCTCTTCACAGCAGGTGGCCAAAGTATTGGAGTTTCAGCTTCAACATCAGTCCTTCCAATGAACACTCAGGAATGATCTCCTTTAGGATAGACCAGTTGGATCTCCTTGCAGTCCAAGGGACTCTCAAGAGTCTTCTCCAACACCACAGTTCAAAAGCATCAATTCTTCGGCACTCAGCTTTCTTTATAGTCCAACTCTCACATCCATACATGACTACTGGAAAAACCACAGCCTTGACTAGATGGACTTTTGTTGGCAAAGTAATGTCTCTGCTTTTTAATATGCTATCTAGGTTGATCATAACTTTTCTTCGAAGGAGCAAGCGTCTTTTAATTTCATGGCTGCAGTCACCATCTGCAGTGATTTTGGAGCCCAAAAAATAAAGTCAGCCATTCTTTCCACTGTTTCCCCATCTATTTGCCATGAAGTGATGGGACCGGATGCCATGATCTTCATTTTCTGAATGTTGAGCTTTAAGCCAACTTTGCCACTCTCCTCTTTCACTTTCATCAAGAGGCTCTTTAGTTCCTCTTCACTTTCTGCCATAAGCGTGGTGTCATCTGCGTGGTAGCTTATTGCAGTTTTGATTTGTGTTTCTCTGATGGCTAAAGATTGAGCATATTTTCATGTGCTTACTGACCATTTGTGTTTTATTTACTTTTGAATTTTATTTATTTATTTAGGCTGTGCTAGGTCTTCGTTGCTGTGCTCAGGCTTTCTCTACTTGCAGCAAGTGGGGGCTGCTCTCTGGATTCTCTTGTTGTGGAACATGGGCTCTAGGGCACATGGGCTTCAGTAGTTGCCGCTCCCCTGCTCTAGAGCACAGGCTCTAGTTGTAGTGCTCGGGACTAGCTGATCTGAGGCATGTGGGATCTTCCCAGATCAGGGATCCAAACTGTGTCCCCTGCATTGGCAGGCGAATTCTTAACCACTGGACCAACAGGGAAGTCCCTGTATATATATTTTTAATTTTGTTTGTTTGGTTGGTTGGTTTTGGCTGCCCCGTGTGCAAGATCTTAGTTCCCCAACCAGCGACAGAATCCATGCCTCAGCACTGGAAGCTCAAGTCCAGTCCAGTCTAACCACTGGACTGCCAGGAATTTCCCCATTTATATATCTTTTTTGAACAATGTCTCATCAGATATTTTGTCCATTTTAAAATTGGTTATTTGTTTTTTATTATTGAGTAGTAAGCACTCTTCATATATTCTAGATATGTCTCATCAAATATATGATTTGCAAAAATGTTTTTGCATTTTGTGGACTGTTTCACTTGATGTCATCCTTTGAAATGACATCTAACTGTCATTGATTATATCCAATTTATCTGGTATGCTTTGTTACTTGCATTTTTGGTAAAATATGTAAAAACAATTAGTCTAAGACATGGTCATGAAAATGAATGCCTCTTTTTCTTTTAAGAGAATTATAGTTTTAGCTCTTATATTTAGGTTTGTCACCTATTTTGAATTAAGTTTTGTACACGGTGTGAGGTAGGGGTCCAACTTCATTCTTTTGCATGTGGATATCCAGTTTTTCCAGCACAATCTGTTGACACTAGTATTCTTCTCTGCCCCCCTCCCCAAGTTGAGTTATCTTAGGTCTCGTGTTTAAAATAAATTGACTGTAAATATAAGGATTTATTTCTGGACTCTTAATTCTATTACACTGATCTATTATTGTCTAACCATATGCTGGTACCACACTGTCTTAATTCCTATAGTTTACAGAAGTTTTGAAATTGGGAGATGTTAATCCTCAGACTTTGTTCTTCTTTTTTGAGATTATTTTTGTTGTTCTGGGAACCTTGAATTTTCACTTGAATTTTAGCCTCAGCTCTTCAGTTGCTACCAAAAAAAGCCAGGTGGGATTTTGATAGAGTTTGCACTGAATCTGTAGATCAACTTGGAGAGTATTTTCAATTTTAAAATGTTGTGTCTTCCAGCACAAGAACCTGGGATGTCTTCTTTCTTTCAATAATATTTCTATTTTTCAGCACACAAGCCTTATAATTAATTACTTTGCTATATTTGTTCCTGATAATTTTATTCTTTTTGATGCTATTGTAAATAAAATTTTCTTAATTTCATTTTTGGTTATTCATTACTAGTGTGTGGAAATACAATTGATTTTCATGTATTGCTCTGGGTTCTGCCACAACTGTTGAACTTAGAAAATTTTTTTTATTTATTTAATTATTTATTTTTAGCAGTACAGGGTCTTCATTGCTACATGGGCTTTCTCTAATTGTGACAGTCAAGGGTTACTCTCTAGTTGCAATCTGTGGGCTCCTCACTGAGTTGGCTTCTGTTTGCGGAGCACAGGCTCTAGAGCATGTGGCCTTCAGTTAGTTGTGGCAGGTGGTACTTCAGATTAATTCTAAATTAATTTCAATAGTTTGTAAAAACTGTACTTCAGTATATCTTAATTCCCTCTCCTCTCCTTTGTGCTACTGTTATCATACAATAGCTATCATACAATAGTTATCATACAATAACATTACATCTTCAAGAGTCTCATGCTGTACCAACTGAGCTAGCTGGGAGCTCCAAATTACATCTTTAGATGTAAATAAAGTAAATTCCCTACATATGAACAAGTTCTGTTAAGAGAAAGCATTCATAAATCCAGTTTGCCCATAAGTGCAGCAAAGTTAGCTTAGACACTCAACTAACACAACTGGCTGTATCAGCTCAGTTAAGTCACTCAGTCATGTCTGACTCTTTGCGACCCAATGGACTGCAGCACGCCAGGCTTCCCTGTCCATCACCAACTCCCGGAGCCTACTCAAACTCATCCATTGAGTCGGTGATGCCATCCAACCATCTCATCCTCTGTCGTCCCTTTCTCCTCCTGCCTTCAATCTTTCCCAGCATCAGGGTCTTTTCCAAAGAGTCAGTTCTTCGAATCAGGTGGCCAAAGTATTGGAGTTTCAGCTTCAGCATCAGTTCTTCCAATGAATATTCAGGACCAATTTCCTTTAAGATTGACTGGTTGGATTGTAATAGGTTTATAATACTTTTCACACAAATAATACATTAAAAACAAACACAAAAGATAAAGAAAAAATTTTAATCTTATAGTACAGTACCTTGAAAAGTACAGTGGTTCAGTACAATAGCTGGCATACAGGGGCTAGCATTGAGTAACCAGGCAAGAAGAGTTACCTACTGGAGGAAGGAGAGGATGGGGGACATGCTAGAGCTGAAAGATCATCAGCAATAGGATTCAGAGGACAAGCTGCAATTTCACTCACAGCTGATGATGATGGAACACATATTCGAATACTTGAAAGTTCCCAACTTGAAGGTTAGTATGTAGGGGATTTACTATATTATAAACCTCATTAACACAACTTTATAACTGCTGCTCTATGTAATGGTCTCAGATCGGGTAGGAGAGGAAAAGAGCATGTAGAACTTCCCCAACCAAGGACTGAACCCATGCCCCTACATTGGAAGTATAGAGTTTTAACCACTGAGCCGCCAGGGAAATCCATCCTTACATTGTCTTTTATATTTACTTACGCATTTACATTTGCTAATGCTATGTATTTCTTCATGTATATTAAATTACTGTCTAATGTCCTATCATTTCCACCTCAAGGGCTCTCTATAGCATTTCTTTTTTTCTTAATTTTATTTATTTATTTTTGGCTGCCCTAAGTCTTCACTGTAGCGAGCTGGGGCTACTCTGTAGTTGTGGTACACAGGCTTCTCACTGCTGTGTCTTCTCTTGCTGCAGAGCACAGGTCTAGGGTGCACTGGCTTCAGCAGTTACTGCATGTGGCTCAATAGCTGCAGCTCCCAGGCTCTAGAACACAGGTTCAATAACTGTGGCACACAGGCTTAACTGTTCTATATCATGTAGGATCTTCCCGGACCAGGGACCAAACCCATGTCTCCTAAATTGGCAGGCACATTCTTTACCACTGAGCCTCCAGGGAAGCTGTCTTTAGAATTTCTTGTAGGGCGATTCTGCTAGTGGTGAATTTTCTTAGTCTTTGTTTATCTGGGAACGTCTTAATTTCTCTGATAATTTTCAAAGGGTGTATTTGCCATAAACAGATCCTGGCTGACAGTTCTTTTCTTTCAGCACTTTCAATGTGTCCTCTCACTGCCTTCTGGCCTCCACAGTTTATAGTAAGAAATCAGCTGTTAATTTTATTGAGGATTCCCTTGTCCATAATCAGTCACTTTCCTCTTCCTCTTTTGAAGTTTCTCTTTGTCTTTTGACAATTTGGCTCTGATGTGTCTAGATGTGATATACTCTTTCTTTGATCACCTCATCCAGTCTCAGGGTGTTAAATAACAACTATTTACTGATAACTCCCAAATATATATTTCAAGCCCAGACTTCTTCTGGACCCCAGATTCATATAGTCAAACGCTGACTGTTGTCCTCACTTCAGTGTGTAACAGTCACCTCAAATTAATATCTTAAATTGAAATCCTAATTCCACCTTCAGAAAAAGAAATCTACTCTAAATATGGTCAAACCTTATCTCAGTTCATGGCAACTCCATTATTCCAGCTATTCAAGGCAGAAACCTTGGAGTCATCTTTAATTCCTCTCTTTCTCTCATCCTCGTCCATTAATGTGTTGTCTCTACTTTTAAAATAAAACCAGAACCCTATCATTTCTTACCACTTCCACTGCTACCATCTTGGTTCCAGCTACATCATTTTTCATCTAGATTATGACAGTAACCTCCAACTGGGGTCCCTGCCTGTCCTTGTCAGTATTATTTTCTCTGAATTACCCTTTCAAAATGTATGTCAGACTATGTCACTCCTCTACTCAAAACCCTCTAATGAGCCACCATTTCACTCGGAGTAAAAGTCAAAATTCTTATAAAGCTAATATTTACAGAGCTTCCTCTTCTACCCCCACGCCCACCATCATTATCTTTCTAACTGCATCTCCAATGATACTCCCTCTTGATCCCTCCTCTCTGTTCAAACTGGTTTATTTTTATTCCTGGGATGTATTAATAATGGCCTTTCCACCTTCTGTTCTTTCTGCATGGAATATGTCCTCCCCATATATCCTCATACCTTTCCCTCTTTCAAGATTTTGTTCAAATGTTACCTTCTCAGAAACTTTCTATTGTACATAAATTGTTCTTTCTTTGTGGTAAATTTTAATATCTTCTCTGTGTAGAGTGGTCTATTGTTTGACTAACATGGGAATCGTGGATTTTTCTCATTTTATAAAATCCTATTTGGGTTTTGTTGAGATTACTAAACCAGAAGATTCATGTTTTTCATCAGTGTGTAAACCTCTCAGCTATTATCTTTTCAAATAGTGATTCTTTCCCATTCTCTCTATTCTCTCCTCCTAATATTCTAATTATGTGGATGTCAGCTCTCATTTTGCCCTCCATGTCCCTTAACTTCCTTTTCATATTTTTGATCTTTTACTTCTTTGTACTTCAATCTGGATAATTTTCTCAGACCTATCTTCCAGTGTGTTAACTTTTCCTTCAAGCTGTCATCAATCTTTTGTTTAACCTATCCATCAGGTTATTTTCTTAATTTCAATTACTATATTTTTCACTTTGTATTTCATTTTTTGTTTTTAATTGTTCATTTCTTATTTATTTTGCTTTTTATTGGCGTGTAGTTGATTTACAATGTTGTCTTAATTTCTGGTGTTCCACACAGTGATTCAATTGTGTTGTTTAGTCTCTAAATCATGTCCTATGCTTTTGTGATTCCATGGACTGTAGCCCACCAGGCTCCTCTTTTCATGGGATTTCCCAGGTAAGAATACTGGAGGGGTTGCCATTCCTTCTCCAGGGGATCTTCCCAACACTGGGATCAAACCCAAGTCTCCTGCATTGGCAGGCAGATTCTTTTTACCACAGAGCCACCAGGGAAGCCCACCCAAACCCCTAATTTACACACCACCACCATTTATTTCTTTTTCAAATCTGCAAGTTCTTTTTTATACCATCTTGACTTTTTTCCTGTGTCCTTGATCATTGTAAACATACTTAGTTTTAAATAATAACAAACACATTTGTGATACTATGTGCCAAGTACTGTTCTAGGTACTTTATAAATATTAATTCATTTGATCCTCATAACAATCCCATATAAGGAAATGCAGGCATAGAGAATTTAATCAACTCACCCAAGAAAACCTGGATAGTAAGTAGAATGCCTGGACTAGAATGGCCGGTAGTCTGGCTTTAGAGTTTATACTCTTAATCACTGCACTTTACTGCCTCTTCTATAGTTGAGTTGTCATCTGAATATTGCATTATCTGAAATTCTTGCTGTTTTTTAATGTTTGCTGATCCTTGCTCATTGTGGATTGTTTCTTAACGGAGATTACTTTTCAGTTATCATGAGAACCTTACACAGGTTCAAAGGAGTTTTATGTTGTCTCATACCAGGGACACCCCCAGCCTAGAATAACTTTTGATGTCAATTCCTTAGCTTGAGCATTCCTGGACCCAGGGTATATATCTGAATCCAAAACCAACATAAAGTATAATCTTGTAGTTATAAATTCTCAGGAAAGTTTTAGTTTAAAAAAAAATATTATTTATTTATTCTTCGATGCCAGGTCTTAGTTGCAGCATGTGGGATCTAACTCCCTGACCAGGGGTCAAACCCTGCCCCGGGAGAACAGAACCTTAGCCCTGGGCCACCAGGGAAGTCCCTAGTTTTACTTTTTTGTTTTTCCCCACTGAGAGCCAGGAAGAGGCAGACAAGCTTCTTTGTCACCTCCCTGTGGATGGTAGTCCACATTTAAGTCCACCCTTCAAAGGGTGTAGCCCTTTGATGATCTTAGGTTTATTTGGAAATTTCAATTCTAACTCCTCTTATACAGACTCCAAATCCTTTTCTCCCCATGGGGAATTAAAACTCAAGCTAGTTAATTTCTATAACTGATACCCCTTTCTCTATTCCACCATATTTCCAGACATGGCAGCTTCAGTTTAGTATACATGTTTACGGCTCTAATTTGTTTTCTCTCTCTTTAGGGTCTTTAAGCATGCTCCTTAATTTCTTGTGAGCTCAGCTATGCATTTAAAAGCTAGCATTTATCACCATGAATCGTCTCTCGCCTAACTACTCCCCTCCCCCCAAAAAAATCCTTTTATATTCGTTACTATTGTTGTCACAGAATATATCATCACCAGCTGGGTCATTTGACAAAGGAGGTTTTTTTTTTTTTCAGGCTGTGGGAAATTAGCAATTTGGATACAATATAGAATGTATTTTCTTTTAACTGTCAAAAACAAGGTTATGGGACTTCCCTGGTGGTCCAGTGGTTAAGAATCTGCCTGCCAATGCAGGGGACACAGGTTCGATCCCTGGTCCAGGAAGATGCCACATGCCTCACAGTAACTAAGCCTGTGCACCACAACTAAGCCCTCATTCTAGAGCCCGTGCTCAGCAACAAGCAAATAACGTAACCACAGTGAAAAGCCCAAGCACCGAAACTAGAGATACCCCCGCTCACTGCAACTAGAGAAAGCCCTGGTGCAGCAATGAAGACCCAGAACAGCCAAAAATAAACAAATAAAGATTTTTAAAAAACAAGTCTATGCAATATATGTGTTATATTTTATGTAGTGTTTTTAGATCTCATAGCAAGAGAATTTTCAGAATACTTAATCTGGCCATATTGCCAGAATTGGAGTGTGGCAGTGGCACCCCACTCCAGTACTCTTGCCTGGAAAATCCCATGGACGGAGGAGCCTGGTAGGCTGCAGTCCACGGGGTCGCTAAGAGTCGGACACGACTGAGCAACTTCCCTTTCACTTTATACTTTCGTGCATTGGAGAAGGAAATGGCAACCCACTCCAGTGTTCTTGCCTGGAGAATCCCAGGGACGGGGTAGCCTGGTGGGCTGCCGTCTATGGGGTCGCACAGAGTCGGACACGACTGAAGTGACTTAGCAGTAGCAGTCATATTTCTGCTGTCCCAAGACCATGACTGATTAGTCTAAGTTTGGCTACACCAACTCTCCTGGGTTTCTACACATATTGTTCACTCTGGCTGGAGTATCTTCATCCATTCTCACTCTCTTCCTTGACATATCTAGGTAACCTATTTTATCCTCAAAGCTAGTCCAAGGCTTCCCTGGTGGCTGGGTGGTAAAGAATCCACCTGTCAATGCAGGAGACACGGGTTCAGTCCCTGATCTGGGAAGATCCCACATGTCACAGAGCACGTGGGAAAGCCAGCGCACGGCAATTAGAGTCACCCCCACTTTCCACAACTAGAGAAAAATCCATGCAGCAACCAAGACCCAGCACAACCAGCACTAACTAAATAAAATTATATATACGTTTAAAGAAAAGCTCAGCCAGAATTTTTTTTTTTTCAGAAAGGTCTTCCTTGGTTCTCTCCAAATGAAGTTCTTCCCTCCCTTCGTTGTATTTTGCAAGTAGTTTTCTTGTGATGCTCATTAAGATACTAGTATTTAGTATTTATTTGCCTATGTATTTTCTTGTTAATTCTGAGATTTCTGCTAATCATTGGAAGGACTGATGCTGAAACTGAAGCTCCAATACATTTTGGCTGCCTGATGCAAAGCTCCGATTCATTGGAAAAGACCTTGATGCTGGGAAAGATTGAAGGGAAAAGGAGACGGGAGTGGCAGAAGACTAGATGGTTAGACAGCATCACGGACTCAATGGACATGAATTTGAGCAAACCCTGTGAGATAGTGGAGGAGAGAAGAGCCTAGCATGCTACACTCCATGGGGTCACAAAGAGTTGGACACTACTTAATGTGCAAACTGGTTCTATTCATCCATGTATTCTGGCACAGTGCACCACTTGAAGCTGTTAAGTGCTTTAAAATGTTTGTTACGCTGAATTCCTAAAGGAAAAGTGAAACTGGATTGGAAGGAAAAGAAAGATGATCTGAGATAAGATTCTGGGTGGAAGAGGTAGGTTTTAAAGAGTCAAAAATGTCTTTAGAAAGAGGGACCTGAAAAAAAGAAAAAGAAAGAGGGAACTGCTGGTATTGTTATGCATTAGTTTGCCCTTTGTCACTGTCATCTAAAGCTTTTTTTTGCCATACAAATGAACTTATTTACAAAGTAGAGATCTACAGACATAGAAAACAAACTATGGCTACCAAAGGGGAAAGTTGGGGGCGGGGAGGAGGGATAAATTAGAAGTTTAGGATTAACATACACACACCAGAAGAGATAACCAACAAGGACTTACCGTATAGCACAGTAGGTGCTATACAATACAAAATCTTGTATAGCCAATATTTTGTAATAAGGAAAAGAATCTGTAAAAGATATATATATATTTTGTATAAAACTGAATCAATCATTGTGCTATACACCTGAAATTAACACAGCATTGTGAATCAACTATATTTCAATTAAATTTTTTTCTAATAAATCACTTTGTAGCCATTAAAAAAAAGCTTTTTTGCCTACAATGGAATCCTCTTACCTCTCAGAGTTCCCAAAGAAGTTTTTGGGCTCCCTCCAAGTCAGCTGGTACAATCCTGAGATGTCAGGTCTGAATTTGAGCTTCCCTAACTACCTTCCACTTCCTATAGCTTCTCCTAGCTTACCAGTACTTTTTACTTCAAAAATTAAATGAGCACCTCTACATGTACTACCTCATTTACTCATAACAATTCTTTTATAGATGATGACAGAGCCTTAGAGAGGTTAAGAGCCTTGTCCCAAACCACAAGGCAGTAAGTGGCAGTGCTAGGACTACTGCTTCAGTTCAGTTCAGTTCAGCTGCTCAGTCGTGTCCGACTCTTTGTGACCCCATGAATCGCAGCATGCCAGGCCTCCCTGTCCATCACCAACTCCCGGAGTTCACTCAGACTCACGTCCATCGAGTCAGTGATGCCATCCAGCCATCTCATCCTCTGTCGCCCCCTTCTCCTCCTGCCCCCAATCCCTCCCAGCATCAGAGTCTTTTCCAATGAGTCAACTCTTCCTGTGAGGTGGCCAAAGTACTGGAGCTTCAGCTTTAGCATCATTCCTTCCAAAGAAATCCCAGGGCTGATCTCCTTCAGAATGGACTGGTTGGATCTCCTTGCAGTCCAAGGGACTTTCAAGAGTCTTCTCCAACACCACAGTTCAAAAGCATCGATTCTTTGGCGCTCAGCTTTCTTCACAGTCCAACTCTCACATCCATACATGACCACTGGAAAAACCATAGCCTTGACTAGATGGACCTTTGTTGGCAAAGTAACGTCTCTGCTTTTGAATATGCTATCTAGGTTGGTCATAACTTTCCTTCCAAGGAGTAAGCGTCTTTTAATTTCATGGCTGCAGTCACCATCTGCAGTGATTTTGGAGCCCAGAAGAATAAAGTCTGACACTGTTTCCACTGATTCCTCATCTATTTCCCATGAAGTGATGGGACCAGATGCCATGCTCTTCATTTTCTGAGTGTTGAGTTTTAAGCCAACTTTTTCACTCTCCTCTTTCACCTTCATCAAGAGGCTTTTGAGTTCCTCTTCACTTTCTGCCATAAGGGTGGGGTCATCTGCATTTCTGAGGTTATTGATATTTTTCCCAGCAGTCTTGATTCCAGCTTGTGCTTCATCCAGCCCAGCATTTCTCATGATGTACTCTGCATAGAAGTTAAATAAGCAGGGTGACAATATACAGCCTTGACATACTCCTTTCCCTATTTGGAACCAGTCTGTTGTTCCATGTCCAGTTCTAACTGTTGCTTCCTGACCTGCATACAGGTTTCTCAAGAGGCAGGTCAGGTGGTCTGGTATTCCCATCTCTTTCAGAATTTTCCACAGTTTATTGTGATCCACACAGTCAAAGGCTTTGGCATAGTCAATAAAGCAGAAATAGATGTTTTTCTGGAACTCTTGCTTATTCAACCCCAAATCTCATGTCTAAGCATAGTAATGAAATATCTGATTTCCAGCAGGCCACAGGATAAACTTGACAGTGTTGAAGTTAAGCTATGAGTAGAGCTATGTAACAAATCTGGATGTGGAAAAAAAAAATACATGCAAAGTTAGGGATTTCCTCATGAAACTATAACTTGTCCTAGAGTAGTAACAGAAAGGGAACATTCACCAAATATCAACCTATGCCTGGGATTTGTTTTATCTCACATTTCTAAAAGGTGAATAGTATTAACACTGTTTTATAGGTTCTCCAGTTTCAGGGAGGTTCAAGAACTAATGATTAAGTGCTTTGGACCCAGACCTACCTGGACCCACATACTGACTTTACCTCTTACCAAATATGCCAAACTGGAAAAAATGATGCTCTGTAACATGGGGGTAATCTGTAAAATGGAGATCATAATATCCACTTAAAGGGATGTTGTAAATATTAAATCATATAATGGGTGAATGCACCTAACCCAATGCTTGCTATATGGTGAGGCCTCAGTAAACAGTAGCTTATTACACTAAAGCCAAAAGAGATTTGGTAATCTGCTTAGAGAGAGACATATCTAGTTATATGATATAGCCATGATGGGAACTCAAGTCTGTGTGATTTCAAAACTCCATATTCTTTCCATTGTACCATTTTGGCAGGATATCTTAAATCTCAAATCTCAATCTTAAAATATTTTTTCTAAGAGTCCAGAATTCTGACTTTCTGGACTGGCATAATTGTTAATACATACAATCAAATTGCCAACACCTGCTGGATGATGGAGAAAGCAAGAGAGTTCCAGAAAAACATCTATTCCTGTTTTATTGACTATGCCAAAGCCTTTGACTGTGTGGATCACAATAAACTGTGGAGAATTCTAAAAGAGATGGGGATACCAGACCACCTGACCTGCCTCTTGAGAAATCTGTATGCAGGTCAGGAAGCAACAGTTAGAAATGGACATGGAACAACAGACTAGTTCCAAATAGAAAAAGGAGTACGTCAAGGCTGTATATTGTCACCCTGCGTATTTAACTTTTATGCAGAGTACATCATGAGAAATGCTGGGCTGGATGAAGCACAAGCTGGAATCAAGACTGCTGGGAGAAATATCAATAACCTCAGAAATGCAGATGACACCATCCTTATGGCAGAAAGTGAAGAAGGACTGAAGAGTCTCCTGATGAAAGTGAAAGAGGAGAGTGAAAAAGTTGGCTTAAAACTCAACATTCAGAAAACGAAGAGCATGGCATCTGGTCCCATCACTTCATGGCAGATAGATGGGGAAACAGTGGAACAGTGTTAGACTTTATTCTTCTGGGCTCCAAAATCACTGCAGATGGTGACTGCAGCCATGAAATTAAAAGACGCTTACTCCTTGGAAGGAAAGTTATGACCAACCTAGATAGCATATTCAAAAGCAGAGACATTACTTTGCCAACAAAGGTCCATCTAGTCAAGGCTATGGTTTTTCCAGTAGTCATGTATGGATGTGAGAGGTGGACTATAAAGAAAGCTGAAGAATTGATGCTTTTGAACTATGGTGTTGGAGAAGACTTTTGAGAGTCCTTTGGACTACAAGGAGATCCAACCAGTCCATTCTAAAGGAGATCAGTTCTGAGTGTTCATTGGAAGGACTGATGCTGAAGCTGAAACTCCAATACTTTGGCCACCTGCTGTGAAGAACTGACTCATTTGAAAAGACCCTGATGCTGGGAAAGATTGAAGGTAAGAGGAGAAGGGGATGACAGAGGATGAGATGGTTGGATGGCATCACCAACTCAATGGACATGAGTCTGGTTAAACTCCGGGAGCTGGTGATGGACAGGGAGGCCTGGCATGCTGCAGTTTATGGGGTCGCAAAGAGTCAGACATGACTGAGGGACTGAACTGAACTCATAAAAATATAAATCAACTTTATTACACCATCCAGAAACAACTATTAATATTGTTTTCTTTTCTTTTTAATCTTTTTCTTGTTTTTCTTCACAATGCTATACAACTCTGCATGTACATCCTTAAAATTTGTCTTACATCATCTAGATTTTTTCAATATAAAATGTAAAACCAGAAACATGATTTTACTGGCCTTGCCTCAATTTTTGATGCTGCCTCCTTCTTCCTGGCAGCTGCCCACAGGGAGGGTTCACAGAGGACCCGAAGGAGAGCTAGGCAGGAGCTATCTTAATGCAACCCTGGATCTGAGAGCCCAGAGGAAGGCTGGGAAAGTGGAGTGTTGCAGCGGAAAGAAAAAGAGAGGAATGAGCTTCTTTCTTTCCCTTTCCTGAGAACAAAAAAAAAAAATAAAAATAAAAAGAACAGTGAGCAGGCCTGAACATTCCTAGTTTTTTTTTTTTTAACTTTAACTGCTCCTAGCTCTTAACTCCGGAGAAGGCAATGGCAACCCACTCCAGTACTCTTGCCTGGAAAATCCCATGGGTGGAGAAGCCTGGTAGGCTGCAGTCCATGGGGCCGCTAAGAGTTGGACACGACTGAGCGACTTCACTTTCACTTTTCACTTTCATGCATTGGAGAAGGAAATGGCAACCCACTCCAGTGTTCTTGCCTGGAGAATCCCAGGGACTGCGGAGCCTGGTGGGCTGCCCTCTATGGGGTCGCACAGAGCCGGACACGACTGAAGCGACTTAGCAGCAGCAGCAGCAGTAGCTCTTAACTCTGAATGCATGTAACTAAGTTTGCTTTTCTGCCCCCTATCCCTGCAGGAACTACACTTTGCACCTATTTTCCTTTGACTCTATGCTAAATGCATCCTGTATCTGGTGTTTACCCTTACAACACCCTTCCCCTTGTAGTTAATATCAGAAAAAAGGCCACAGAGCACCAAACTGCGAGACTCAATTACTGGGTTACTGACACCAGCCTGCAACAATTTTTGAGAAGATCCTAACACCTTTGTCCCTCATCACCAACTCCTGACTGCAAGCCATCATCTTATATAAGCCCCTATACCCCTCATGGAGGGTGGCACAGTTCTTGAGGCATGAGTCTACTTTGTTTCCTTCTCTGCCAGCTGAGAATTAAAGTAGCCTTTCTATTTCCTCCAAACCCTGTCTCTGTAATGTTTATTCGGCTTCAGTGGGCAGAGAAAGTCAAGATTTTGGCCAGCAACAGGAGTTGTAAGCATGGGGCCAGGGATTGAGACTTTGTCTTTTTGAACCCACCCTGCTTATCTCGGAGAAGGAGTGAGCAAGAACCCAGGCTACATCAAAACTGCACAAGATCTAGGCAGCCCAGAACATCTCCAAGACAATTGCCACATCACACTAACATACCTACCTCACTGCCGACAACCTTGTGCTGAACTTACACCATGAAAATTTCACCCAGGGAAGTGACATCAAGGGTAAGAAATGAGCCTGGTGACCCAGAACTTGGCCTCCAGAGAAGTGGATCTGTTTTGCCCCCCGATTTTTGAGGAGACAGTTTGGGGTCCAGCACACCCCCCTCCTTCCCCCTAGCAACATTTGATGGCTCCCCTAGCATCTGTCCTCCCAGTCCTTCTTGGATGAATGAGGACCGACCCATTTTCAGAGAAACAACTTTTCCTCCTTATGTGGGCCAGGGATGTTGGGACTGTGTGATTTCTCAGTGATCTCCTAGCGCTCGCTCCTCTAGAGGCTGGGTGCCCACAACCACTATCCTAGGGGTTTTTTTTGTTGTTGTTGTTCATTTGTTTATTCGGCTGTGCCAGGTCTTAGTTGTGGCACACAGGATCTTTGATCTTTTTGCAGGATGCGGGATCTGGATCCTGGACCAGGGATGGAAACTGGGCCCCTCGCATTGGGTCCCCCATCCAAGGAATTCTAAATAAATTTTTATTAAACTGAAAGGAAAAGAAAGAAACATAATTTAAAATATCTGCTTATTTCATCAAGTGAAAATATGGCAATTTATTTAACCATTTACTTGTTTCCAATTTCAATAAATTCTTCAACATCCTTTGAAGAGAATCTTTGCATTTCTGATTTTTTCCTTCAAGATAGATTTCTATGAGTGATATTCCTGGGTAAAGGGATGGAGAGTTTAAAGGCTCTCAGTTCCTCGAGAATTTCGGGGTCAAAGATGGGCCATTCAAAGTCTGTCAACAAATATTGCCAAATAGCTTTCAAGAAATGTTCTAATTCATATATTCTCAACAGCAAGTACACAAGTACCTGGCTCACATTAGTAAAAAGAACTCTGCACTTTTGATTAGTGAGAAAAGTTGCATTTAAACTTCTACTTCTTTGTATGGTTTAATTCAAGATACTTTTCCTTCAATTTATATTTCTTTCTGCCTGTTCCCATCGTTTTCCTATCAGGATGTTAAATGTTTTATCCTTGTAATGTTCTTTTTACAATACGAAAATACTTTAAACAAACAACCAGTTGCTAGTCCATGACTGCTCAGCGTTGGCAGTGGTCCACAAAGCTGCGCCAGCCCACTAGCGAACTTACAACTAGTCAGCCGGCCTTTATGCTTCATTGCGGAAGCAAGCCGCCCACAAATCTTGAGGGCGGGAATTGCTGCAAAGGCGTTGGCTCGCCCAGCCTGGGAGTCTCGCGGGATCTCAACCACCTTTGGGGCCTCTGAAGCGACTACAAATCCCAAAAGACAACGCGCCTCAGGGCCCGAGCGCTCGAATGAAGGCTAAGGTCCAAGGTCATGTGTTTGTCTGCGTAAGCCGTCCGGCCTCGCTCCCATGCCTTTTTCTTCAGCTTTGCACCTTGGCCGCCATTTTGTGGGGAAGGTTATGAAACCTCTTAGTCCAGCAGACTCTATGGTCGAGCACTTCAGAAACCGGCCAATCGGAAGCCAGATCTCAAAGGAAAACCCCGCCTTTGCCCTCATGGAGGCGGGAACTGCCACGAAGCTCCTGTGGAGAGAGAGAAAGAAGTTCCGCAAGACCAATAAGAAAGGAGGACTAGAGGGTGTTAACCAATGAAGGCGCGGGGGGATTGCGGCCAATGAGAGTTGGGGAACCCCGGGACACGTGGGTCCGGGAGCAGTGTGCCGAGTCCTAGAGCTAAAGCCGGGACGTGAGTCAGTCACCTTGAGCCGGGCGAGCGCTGTGGTCTGAGCAGGGGCAGCAGGGCAGTGGGAGTACAGGTGACTTGAAACCGAAAGCCAGCAATCGGCAAGGATATGGCTGGGTTGTATGGAGGGGCATTTGTCCGTAGGGCGGGGAAAAGCGATGGGTATCTGTAACCTTAACAATTAATCTTAATTACCAACGGTAATGAGCGATTAACTGTCCCAGCTGAGGCGGGCGGTGGAGTGCTGTTTGAAACGGGCAGGACCCTGAACGGCATCTGTCTAGTTCCTACCTCCCCAGTCTATCCCGGAGATCATCCTCGTTGAACATCATTTCCCTGCTGGGCTCGGGCCTTCTTCTTTTACTTCCAATCTCCATGACCTTTCTTTACAGACCTGTCGCGCTGAAAGAGGTGGAACGGGAGTTTGCGCTGTCCCTCTGACCTCTAATGTTCTTCTCGGCTGGGGCATGGTTCGAGGAAGAGCGTGGTCCAGGGAGGACGGGCGGGGTGAAGGGGACGACCGAAGGTCGCAACTGTAAGCAAACAACCAGGCTGTCAATGGATTTTTTTTTCCCCCCCTCTGCAGACTGAAAAAAATGCAGACCACCGGGGCACTACTCATTTCTCCTGCTCTGGTAAGCTGCGGCTCCTGGGTTCTCTGTAGCACCAGGTGTGGGAGCCATTCGTGTTTAATGAATGAACTGAGAGGAGCTTGCATCCTGATGATGTTGCTCCTTTAGCAAAGCAGTAAGATGGATGCAGTTAACCCTGATTATTTGTGCATGTAAACCAAGCTATCTTGGCTTTGGAATGTGGTCAGAGTCTGGATCTGGCGTGTACCCCCAGTCTAGCTTGGCCACAGCAAGATTGCCCTCTAAAACAGTGATTCTCAACCTTGGCTGCACGTTGGAATCATATGGGGAGCTTTAAAAAACACTTGATGCCCAGGCTGCACCCTATGGGGATGAAATTCATGCATCTGTATTTTTTTTTTAGAACTGAGGTGATTATAATGTTCAACCAAGTTTGAGAACTGCCACATTATATTAAAGTAACTCAAGAAAGCTTTGTTACAGGAGTCTCTGCTTAGGTGACTGTTTCAGGAGCCTCACCAGGCTTACTGGCCCACTCCATTCAGGGTGTGTAACAGTGACTACATTTTTAGCAAAATAAGATTTTCCCTTTCTGATTCCTTTGGTGGTCTGGATACAAACCCTTCCTGTACTTGATTTGATGTTAGTGTGTTTTTGTTTTGTTTTTTCTATTCTGGGATACTGATTAAGGACTGTGCCCATAGAAGTGAACTTTGTTACCCAGTTTTAAACAGAAAGATTTCCACTGCTGACTGCACCAGTGTCTCTGGTACAGCCATGTCTGATAGAAACAGTAATGCATTGATTGACCTTGAAATACCTTGGACTTGTTTTATTTATAATATTTGTAATCTTTTTTGACATAAGCTCAGCAGTTAGAGGGGTTTTTTCTTTTGTCTTGCCTGATTTGGAGGAATGTGTTTCTGATTTTATAGATCCGTTCTTGTACCAGGGGTCTGATCAGGCCTGTGTCTGCCTCCTTCCTGAGTAGGCCAGAGATCCAATCTGTACAGGTAAAGGAGAATGGGCCCTCTAAAGAATGTCCCCAGACTAGGTTCCTTTAAGTTTGCCTTTAAGGCAAAGTGGGAGGACAGTCAGAGAACCGGGTGCTTTAATAGTTCTAAGTACCCACAAAGTGAACATTGTAGGTGAAACTAGGAAAACTGAAATTGAGTTTTCATGAAATTTCCCTAGCCCTGTCTGGAAATGGACCTTAAGACTAATTCTAATCACACCCTGCAGTCTGAGCATTCTGTACTTGCTAAGCAGCCTTCCAACAATTTCCGAGCTCAGGTGGGTGGAGTGAGGGGCGGAGTCAGCCACCTGTCCTTGAGCCTCACTATCTCCTTCTCTCTCCTTCCCTACTTCCCTCTGTTCCCCCTCCTTCTAGCCTTCCTACAGCAGTGGCCCACTGCAGGTGGCCCGGCGGGAATTCCAGACCAGTGTTGTCTCCCGGGACATTGACACAGCGGCCAAGTTTATTGGCGCTGGGGCTGCCACAGTTGGTGTGGCGGGTTCAGGGGCTGGTATTGGAACAGTGTTTGGCAGCTTGATCATTGGCTATGCCAGGTAAGGTCCAGGGTGGTCTAGAGCATCTCCTACTGTAAATTCCACCTTCAGCAAAAGATCCTTCTAGCTTTGTGTTGATTTCATCTACCTCCTATTTTCTCAGAATTTAAATGTTTCCAACTTGGCTCCCTTAAAACTTACCATGCTGATACTCTGCTTGCCTGTCCAGTCCCCAGGATATATGCAAGCTGGGCCCTCTCCCATTCAGCACCCCCTATTCACCTAAACTACTTGAGTCTTTCACCACCACCCATGAGCCATGCCCTCACCCTTTTCTTTCCCTGTCTCTGTGTCTGACAGGAACCCGTCTCTGAAGCAGCAGCTCTTCTCCTATGCCATTCTGGGCTTTGCCCTGTCTGAGGCTATGGGGCTCTTCTGTTTGATGGTCGCCTTCCTCATCCTCTTCGCCATGTGAGGCTCCGTGGAAGTCACCTACCCACCCCTGCTGCTTCGACTCCAGGCCATGCCCGGTGCTGGAGTGTGCTAACCTTTACCATTAAACACAATGTTTCTCTAAACTCATATGCCAATGCCTCAGTCCTTTGCCCTTGGGGAGGGCCTTCATATATTAATAGAAAGGTGAGACAAGGAAGTAGGATTGGGGCAGCCACTGGTGGTTAAAATTCCTCAGGGCTGAGAAGTAGCACTGCTGTGACTGTAATAACATCTCCCAGAGGAGAGAACATGGATTTGTCTAATGATGATTGGTGATTTTTCAAATTTAGTGTAATAATATGTAACATTTTTGAGGGGCTTAATTTGCACCAAGCTCTTTACAGAATGTTTTGCATTTCTTATCTCAGCAACCCTATGAATTATAAGTGTAGTGATTATACCTGTTTTGCAAATGAGGGAACTGAGGCTTAGGGAAACAAGATAACTTGTTCATCATCTCAGAGCTGGTAAGTGGCAGAATTAGGGATTCCCACCTCAGGCCAGCTTAAGCCTTTATCTGCTGTGTTGTCCCATCTATTTTCATTTTGGCCACACAATTAAGGTGGCACAGACAGGGAAACTGTCCTAAAGAAGTTGTATACCACCTTAGAGGTGGGCCTCCATCTGCCAGCATTTGGCTCCACTGTTTGATTTCCATTCTCAATTAGAACATTTAGAGTGCCTAAATGTTCTTGAATAAAGCTGATGAGGGACATGGTCTGTGTTCCTGGAGAATTTAAAATCTTAGCTCTGCTGATGAAAAGGATCTTTTGGCAGGAGCCAGTGCGGGGTGAGCAGGCTCCGGGAGTTGGTGATGGACAGGGAAGCCTGGCGTGTTGCAGTCCATGGGGTCGCAGAGTCGGACACGACTGAGCGACTGAACTGGCTGAGTGCGTGGGTGAACAAACTGCTTACAGACCTCCTCACAGTATCTTCCTGTGGTCTCAGTCTGTTCAGCCAGTGTCCCACACTTGGCCGAAGTGGACTTATAACCCAGGTAAAAGAAAGCTAAGCTGATATATCCACAGAATGAACTCAAGGGTGCTGGTAGACATGACCTGCCTCAAATATGAGACCCACTTTTTGAAAGTGGTACTTAAATATACTGTAAAACTGTGAACTAGAAACAATAATTAACACCTTCCAGCTGAAGGGCAGCTAGCAAAGGTTAAAACACCAAAAAAAAAATGTGAGTCAATAAGAATGAATTCAATTTACATGCAATTTAAATACAGTCATGCAGGTATTTAGGTGTTAAGCATTCTAGGAGTTTGGGGGAATGGTGAAAACCAACAGAGTGGAAACAATACTGAACAAGGCCACAAATTATCGGCTCTGTGGGTAGACAAGCTATGTGCTGAAGAAGAGGGAAAGCAAGGAGGCAAGTGTTGGTTGTAATAAAATCAGCTAACATTTGGGCACTTGCATGACAGGCATATATGTGTGTGTTAATCGCTCAGTCATGTCTGACTTTATGACTCCATGGACTGTAGCCCCACCAGGCTCCTCTGTCCATGGAATTCTCCAGGCAAGAATAGTAGAGTGAGTTGCCATTTCCTTCTCCAAGGGATCTTCCCCACCCAGGGATCAAATCTGGGTCTCTTGCATTGCAGGCAGATTCTTTACCATCTGAGCCATCAGGGAAGCTTCATGACAGGCATCAGTTCAATTGCTCACTCGTGTCTTGACTCTGCGACCCTATGGACTGCAGCACGCCAGGCTTCCCTGTCCATCACCAACTCCCAGAGCTTGATCAAACTTGTCCATCGAGTTGGTGATGCCATCCAACCATCTCATCCACTGTCATCCCCTTCTCTCTTCAGTCCTTCCCAGCATCAGGGTCTTTTCCAAAGAGTCAGTTCTTCACATCAGGTGGCCAAAGTATTGGAGTTTCAGCTTCAGCGTCAGTCCTTCCAATGAGTATGCAGAACTGATTTAAGATTGACTTGTTTGATCTCCTTGCAGTCCAGGGGACTCTCAAGAGTCTTTTCCAACACCACAGTTCAAAAGCATCAATTCTTTGGCACTCAGCTTTCTTTATAGTCCACCTCTCACATCCATACATGACTACTGGAAAAACCATAGCTTTGACTAGGCGGACCTTTGTCGGCAAAGTAATGTCTGCTTTTTAATATGCTGTCTAGGTTGGATATAGCATGACAGGCATGGTGATAAGCATTCTCAAATAATAACTTTAACATCCCTAGGAAATAAGTCGCTCTATTGGTAAGGAAAATGAGGGAGGCACAGAGCTAAGGAATCCTATGAAGGTCATTCAGCTGGTCATTCAAACTCCAGAACCTGTATTCCAATCACTGTGCTGACTCATCTAAGGTTAGTGACATGCTCAAGGTCATATAGCAGACCAACAGTTTCAATCCTAGACTACCTAACATTCAATAATCATGGTCTTCTCCCACAGGTTTGCTCACCTGGCACATTGGAGGTCAGATAATTCATTGTATGAAGATGTTTAGTAACATCCTTAGTCTCTACCGCTAGATGCCAGTGACAACCATCCCCTCCCCGATGGTGACAGCCAACTGCAAAATGTCAGATATTGACAAATGTCTTCTAGTTAGGGGACAAAATCACTCCCAGTTGAGAACTATTGGTCTACCATAATCTGCTGCTTGTACTCTTAGCCTTTTCCCCTTATGTAACAAGATTGTCCACAGCAACCCAGTGATAGAACCTAAAGCAGAGCCCAGGAATTTCAGGGCCAAAGAGAAAGAACCAGACAGGTTGAAGTGGTAGCTCAGGTATTATCAAGGGAGCAACTGATCAACTGGTAATGCTGTTGTGGAAATGGAATACAGTAACCTTTTGGGATGTCAGGCTGGCATCCTTGCCAGGTCACTACCCTCGGGCAGTAATCAAGGAGCAGCCCTTAGGGAAGATGGTTGCCTTTTCCTTCCTGTGAAGTTCTGGGAACCTATTTTTTCCCAAGGGGCTGGTAAGAATTTCCTTTCATCATGGGTTCCAATCAGCTTTGAAACTGCTGGGGTTTCAGATCCAAAACAGCAGGACTGGGAATGTGGTTCGTGAGCCCATGGAACCTTAGAGTCAAGAGAGAATGTGCTCCTAGCCTGAGCCAGGCGAATAGTCCATTACTGTTGAGGTTCTTTATCTAAGGTCTATGGCCCATGGGTAGGATCATTTTGCTTACGGCAAAATATTTGAGTGGAGACAAGGGTACATCGTTCTTGGGACAGGGTCCTTTGTTTTCATTATATTCTCAGAGGAATAATGACATTGAGTAACCACTGCCTTAAGCATGGTGGCAAAGAGCACGGACTTGCGAGTTAGAAGGGAGTGCAAATCTCAGCCCTGCCATTTCCTATGAAGTTAATTTGCTCTCCTGAGTCTTGATTTTCTCAGCTCTAAAATGGGGATGAGAACAATTCATGGTGGTTGTGACAACAAAGTAAGATAATACAGGAAAATATTGGGTTTCCCTGGTAGCTCAGATGGCAAAGAATCTGCCTGCAATGCAGGAGATCCGGGTTCAATCCCTGGGTTGGGAAGATTCCCTGGAGAAGGGAATGGCAACCCAGGCAATCCCACTTGCCTGGAGAATTCCATGGACAGACCATGGGGTCGCAAAGAGTCGAACAGGACTGAGTGACTAACATTGGCCTCTAGAAGGAATCTACAAAGACCTTTATTAAGATGTCAAAAATATCACCTTTTGCAGAAGGAAATGGCAACCCTGGAAGGCTACAGTCAATGGGGTCACAAAGAGCTGGACACAACTGAGCAACTATCACTCACTCACATATGCAAATGATAATACATGTAATATATACATGTACAGATTTTTAATATACATGTACAGTATTAATAAATGTAATATAAAGATGTATTGATATATGTAATAACAATACATATTTTCTTTAAAATTTTTAATTTAGCTATTATTACCTATAATCAGAAATCTCAAGATACCCAGTCCAAGCTGATTTTTCTGTTTAGTCCCCAATTTACAACCTGGGTGGGAGTTCTTCATCTGTTCCTGGCACCCCAAGACAAAAGGCTAGGCACTGGGGAGGAGAGGCACGCCAGACAGCAGTGGGACACAGGACCCTGGGGAAGGACCATCTTCACGACATATCGATTTAGAGAGGGTTGAGGCACAGCAGTGACCTAAACTCCAGGGTACTTGCTGGCCTCTGTCCTGGGGAAGAGTTTGCCAGGTTGCCATAAGTAAGGTGCTACCAAACTGCTGCCCTAAGAGATGGCTCAGTGCAGTCCAGTGTGTTGGGGAGGAGAGAGGCTTGGAGCCAAGTTCCCATCTCCCAGTTCTCCCATGGAGACTGCTTGGTTGTGTCATCTATCCCCAGAGGCCATGGGACTGGCTCCAGAAAGCACTCTTGCCCTCTGGCCAAGCTGCCAGGGAAAAGCGCCAGGTACTGCCCTGAAAAAAGTAGCACTGGACCAAGCAAAGTCCTGCTAGCCTCTCCCTGGTCCTTCTTCTTCCCAGTTTATAGGCCTTCTGGAGTTCCCTTGGGAGTTAGTGAGCTGGTCCTTTAAGCAGTTGCAGCCCTTCAGGCCTTAGGTGGTGAGTCTTTGTACAAGGCTGGCCAGCCCTTTGGAAAGAAAACAGGCATTTCTGAGGAAAAGGAAGTGATCCATGATAAGGGGAAGAGCAACTGGCTACCATGTCTTAATTTCCATTCTGTTCACCATTTCTTCAATAATCACGGACTGTCAAGTCCTGGAGATGAAGGTTACTCCATGCTTACATCCCAGAGAATGTCATGCAGTAACTGGACAGATGAGTAACCAAACCACCAAAATAAAAAGCAGTATGTGCTGTAACAAAAATCTGAGTTACTTCAGAGGATGAAGTCATTTTAAATGGCTAATTAATAATAATATTAATAATATGCCTGGGGGTATTAAAGCTTGGAAGAGAAAGTAATATTACAGCCAGCCTTGACAATGAGTAAGAATAATAAGAATTAATAATTACTGAACACTTACTCTGGCCAGGTATTATGTACATTCGTTATCACATTATCTCTTCTTTATAGCTGCCGTTACTTTATCAATATTACTGATGAGGAATAGAAGCATAGAGAGTTTAAATAACTAGGATTTTGCCTAATGAAGGGAAAGAGTATTCCAGGTAGAGAAAATCATGAGCACAGGCTCAGAAAAGGTACATGGGCAAGTGTGGTGCCAACTATTTAGACAATGCTTACCACTTTGCAAAACACATCTTAACGGGCCATGCTTAATCTTCAGAAAAACCCTGAGAGGTAATAATTTATCACCATTCTACGGATGCAGAAATTGGCTAAAAGAGGATATTTGCAGAGTGCTACAGATCAAAGGTTGAACCTCATTCTTCTCTAAGGTTGTGTTTTCTGTCATTGTCCCATTGCTAATGGACCTTATACTTGAAAACAATGTCCCAGTAATAAGGAAGAGACTCACTGAGGGTGAGAGGGAAGAGACTCTCACCCATGGGCCTCTGCAGTCTGTAGCCCTGGAGAAGGTATGGAGTAGTGTTTTTCTTTGTGTGAGGTTACCCTGTGAGTTGACTTTTGATCATCTAAGTAATAACCAAGAAAAATTCTGGAATCCTTTAAAAACAAATGAAATGTATACTTTGAATAGGCAATAGACACACAGCACATATAAAAGGTACAAGTGTGTGAATATGTGTGTGTACGTATGTATGTTGCAACCAAATCATCAAGCGGCAACCACTGTTGCCAGTTTCTTGAGAATCCTTTCACAGATATTTGGGCATTTTTATTATAGAGAGGTAAAACACTATACCAACAAAACACAAAATCTGTATAGCGTATCAATTCATTTTGCTTCCTGTTAAGTACCTAAGTTTATGACAGGGCCCCTGCTAGATTCATAGATAATACATGATCTAAAGTCCCAAGAAACAGGGGTGGGGAGTAGAAAGCAACAGGTATCAAATTAGTCGTACCTTTATATACCATAATTAGTACAAGGTACAATGTGATAGTGTGAGAGAGTTCCAAGCTATAACAATATGCCACCTATCAGAAGGGACTAATAACAATACTCACTTCACAAGTTTGTTGAAAGGAATAAAGAAAACAAAGTATATAAAGCCCTTGGCACATATTAGGCACTCAATAAATGTTTTTTTTTTCTTTTTTCTTTTTACTCAGTAAATGTTAACACAACATTTTAATTCCCAATAAATGCTGGCTATTATCATTCAGCTTCACAGTCCCTTGTTGGAAAATTCACAAAACTGTGAAGACAGGACTTCCTTTTTACAAACAAATTTGGCGGCAAAAATATAAAGTGAAGCTATTCGTTTTAGTATGAATATTCATAAATTACCAACTAGTATGAATATTCATGTGCTTTCCGGCAGAAATATCAGTATGGTTACTCAGTGCTGCCCCAGGTCCCGCTAGGAGTGTTAGATTATGATCCTGTACTCTTGCTAGGAAGAAAAGGGAAGGCTTTTTTTTCTTGATAGCTTGTGTTCCTTAGCCCATGTGTTTTTTCAGCTTACATATCTCAATAAAGTCCTGAGAAATCCTTCCAGGATTTAAACTCACATCCCCTTGAGTCCTGCATATTCAAAGACTTGTGGGAAGAAATGCTGAGCGTGGAGTCAGGAGGCTTGATTTTTTTTTTTTTTTAACCAAGCTTCTCTAGGTCTGTTTCAATATCCCTATGGCAACGCCTAGCAAAAGTGCCTGGCATTTAGCAGGCCCTTCATAAATATAGATTGAATAAATTCTAAAACGAGGTAGTTTTTCCACTCGCAGTTTCTGATTCCTTTCTTCCTTCCTCTTGCTTGTGTTGCAGGCAGGGGGCAATGGCAGCCCGCCCTCCGTGAGTGAGGGTGCAGGAAGGATAAATCACAGACTTTCGGACAGGAAGGGCCCTAAGCGAGTCAACTCCTCTATTCAGCGCCTCCCCACAAAGAAGCTGGAGCCTCAATCCTCCCCCTTGCGCAGGTCTGAGGGTAGCGTTCCTAAATGTGGTAAATGGTCCTCCTCTCTTCCCCTTTCAACGATTGAAAACAAAACATTCCTCAGAGTTGGGCACCCAACCCACACCTAGGAGTTCCAACCGGCCTCAGGACCCACTCTCCCAAAGCGCGGGATGCGCGCAGGCCCAGTACACACTCTTGCCTGGCGAGCTCAGACCCCCACCCTCTCTGGAGGACTGTGGGTGGACGCTCTTGCAGAGCGCTTCTCGCTGCTCTGGGAGGGGAGGGGCGGAGCCAGCGCCGCCCGGGCCAGGGAAGCGAGGGTGGGGACACTCTGTCCCCGCTCTCGGTGGTGCAGGAGCGGGAGGGAGCAGCGGCCGCTCTGGTCGGCGGACGTGCTGCCTAGCAGTCCCGGAAGCGAAGGAGCGATGGCGGAGAGTCCGACTGAAGAGGCGGCGACGGCGACAGCAGGCGCCGGGGCGGCGGGCCCTGGGGCAAGCGGCGTTACCGGTGTTGTTGGTGTTAGCGGCAGCGGCGGCGGGTTCGGGCCGCCTTTCCTGCCGGATGTGTGGGCGGCGGCGGCGGCAGCGGGCGGGGCCGGGGGGCCGGGGAGCGGCCTGGCTCCGCTGCCGGGGCTCCCGCCCTCGGCCGCTGCCCACGGGGCCGCGCTCCTTAGCCACTGGGACCCCACACTCAGCTCCGACTGGGACGGCGAGCGAACCGCGCCGCAATGTCTACTCCGGATCAAGCGGTGAGCCGGGGTTTTTCCTCCCCCAGCCCCGAGCTCCGGGACTCGACCTTCCCCGCCCCCCCACCTTTCCCCACTACCACCCCCTCAACCCCCGCCTCCTCCGCGCTGCCCTCGCGGTGGCCCAACTCCAAGGCCCACGTCTTGCTTACCTGGAGCTTCGGGATCCAAGTCCTCTTTCCCCCCGCCCCACAAGCACCAAGCCCCTCCTAGCCTGTCCAGGTCCGACCCCGCCCCTCAGTAACCTCTCTTGAGCCCTTGGTCTCCAGTCCGGACACCCTCCCCCACACCACCCGACCTCCCGCCCGAAACCCGACCCTTTCGCGCTTCAGTAACACCCCCTCCCGCCCTCTGTACCGCCTCACTCCCCTCTTCCCCACCCGAGCCTTGCTAGAT
This sequence comes from Bos taurus, assembly GCF_002263795.3. Classification (NCBI taxonomy): domain Eukaryota; kingdom Metazoa; phylum Chordata; class Mammalia; order Artiodactyla; family Bovidae; genus Bos; species Bos taurus. The sequence continues at coordinate 37,610,773 of NC_037346.1, read as the reverse complement.
GCTGCCGGGAGGCCCCACCCAACGGTCCCCTGCGTCGTCTCCTCCCGAGCCCCGTTTGTAATACACACACAGCTTGCTTTGCCCGGGCTGAGACTCCAGGCCAGTCTGGGTTTTTCTTCCCGGCCTCCTCAAACCCCCTCCTCAGAGTCCCCTCCCCAAGTCTAGGTCTGTTCCCCCATATGCCCGCAGCCTTCCCTTGAACCACTTTTCTAGAATCCCAGAACTGTCTGCTCTCACACCTGTTCCAGGAACTCAAGCTTCCTTCACACCCAGCCCCCACCCCTAGTCTCACTTTGGCTTGTAATATCCCACTCAAGACTTTTGTTTTCTGTAGTCTTTCCCCTGAGTCATGTGATTTACTTTCTGAAGCCAATATACCCAATTCAAATATAGGAACAAAGGTCCATGTCCCTTCTGTGCTTATTTCTTGGGTGACTGGTCTTAGATCATATCATTTAATAGTTAATGTTTTTGCGAAATTGTTTAGCGTATAGTACCTATCACAGAGGAAAAGGGAATGCTTTTTAGTTACTGTCAATCCTGAAACCTGTTTGCTGACAACCAGATTCTCTCCCCATGCCCCCATCACAGTCATCCTCATCTGGGTAATCACATTCCCCACATTCCAAGTTCCTTCAGATGTTTCTACCTACTGATTGTTCTGAAAATTAAAGAGCATACTGTGTGTAAAGTACCTGGCCCAGTGCCTGACACAGTTTGCCAACTCCATCGAGGTTGCCACCACTAACTTAAATTCAGCATTCAACTCCTGTACTCCTTTGGCCATTTTCAGCCTTCCAATCCTAACATACCTCTCAGTTCTACCAATACTTCTTTTCCTTTATTCTGTTGCTTATTTGCACTTTTTAATGTCCCTGTGTATCCTCAGTTCAGTTCAGTCCAGTCCAGTCACTCACTCATGTCCTGACTCTTTGTGACCCCATGGATTGCAGCACGCCAGGCTTCCCTGTCCATCACCAACTCCAGGAGCTTGCTCAAACTCATTGCAAGAGCAAGTCCCTAAACTTTCCAACTAGAACGTCCTTCTGTAGATAGACCGTTGCTCACAACTGATCCATTCTAGTTCATGAGTTATGACCTAGAAGTTTTCTCATCTTATGTAGTAATGGTTACATGTCCTCTTCCACATTTGCGATTCTCAGCAATTTCAGAGGATCCCTTCCCCAGCCTGAAGACATTTGTACCCTATTAGTCTCCTGGGCAAAAAGGCCGTTATTGCTCCCTGTTAGCTCACTTGCTTCATGTAATCCACATGCCAACAACGATCTACTATGTGGTTTATAGAATTGGATTTTTAATGGAATTGATTAAGCCTTCCTAGTAACTGAAAAGTCTTCATTTAGCATTCAGGAGTAGTACCTGGGAATCTCGGAGGTGGGGAGTGAATGAAGTGCCATGTGGGAGGATGTGAGAGTAAATGGGATGTGGCTTTTCCAGGGTGACATCTGATGCCATCGGGATCTCTGAATTTTTTTCCCCCCTCTCACTACCCTCCCCCTGAGGAAACAATGCCCCTTTGATGATAATTTGCTCTCTGCTTGCCTGACAAGTACTCCCTCAGCTGAGATTTCTCAGCCAACAAGACAGTGCAAACATTTGTGGTACCAAGCACCACCTTCTCAAACCCTGGCCTCATTGAGGTGACAACTGTCCTGCTCAAGGGATTCCCCTTTTCTCTCCTCTCCCTCACTCCCTTCCACTTCCTCTTGGTGTTATACAGGGATATCATGTCCATTTATAAGGAGCCTCCTCCAGGAATGTTCGTTGTACCTGATACTGTTGACATGACAAAGGTATGTACCTTGGTGGGGTTTGGGGAAGTTGGGGCCATAAAGTTGAAAGAGCCTGAAAGAGAATATCCAGTTCACATCTTTGATTATACAGGTGAATAAATCAAAACTGCAAGAGAGTAAGTGGCTTGCCCAAGGTCACACAGTGAGGTGGAGCAGAGCCTTGAATAGGTTATTTGTTTTTGGGGTGCCAAAGGGTTCTAGTTGGCTTGGAAAATCCCAGTTTATGCCTATTGTCCAAGCCTAACTATTAATAGGGCTGTCTTTCCCTCAAAAATGGTCCAGTTTGGGTGATAAATTATATGAACATCCTATTGACCACCCAACTCTCCCCCTATCCTGCCATTCTTGACCTTTAAGGGTGGTGCTGTAAATCAGATGAAAAGATGGTTGGGGATGGGGCAAGCTTGAGTGAGCAGTGTTTGTAGTTGCAGGGCCTTGTTTAGGCTCCTGTCCTTACTGATCCTTTTGAATATCCCTTCCACCCCAAAGACCATTCCTGTCTTGTCCACACACAAACACAGAGAAAGCTTAAATTCCTCTGGCAAAAATACCTAGACTTCTCTGTCACTGATTACTCTATCTTAGAGATGAATTTTCACTTAAACTGATATTAGGAAGAAATTGGATTACCTAAATCTTGTGTTGTTTAAATGAAAATTCTATCATATAAAGTATCATAGAAATTTCCTAGTATAGAAGTTTCCACATGTTTAACCTAGGCAAGTCCAAATTTCTTACTGTAAGAAATTAGAGTAAAAATTCAGATTTGGTATTTTTTGTGTGTCTCTTTTGTTTTAAATAGGTTTCCCTTTAAATTGAGATTTTCCTTTTTATGTGGTTGGAAATTTTTTCTTGGGACATCTTGTCCTTAGTCAAATATCAGTGTTATATACTAGTCCCTGGGACCCCAGAGTTGATGTCATGTTGATACCATTTGAGCTTGCTATTCCGAAGAACTGAAGGCTAAAAGATAACAAAGGATGCCACCAGGACAAGGTGGGGACTATAGATGGAGGCATTGGATTGCAGGTTCTTTTTCCTTTTGCTGTTTAAATTCTGAGCAGACTTAAGTGCCTAGGAGCCTTTGCAGATGAAGAAATATAACTGAGTCAGTTAAGGTTTTCCTCCCTTGGAGAAGAGAAATCTTGTTTGATAATCACAGCTGGAGGAAGAGAATTTAGTTCTAAGTGCTGATTTTTATTATTATTATTTAAACTATGGTTTTGGGGGAAGTTCTGGGGATAGTCTGTGGCTCTGAGTGGACCCTGAGTTTCCCCATTTTTCTTTGTATCTTTCACACAGCTGGATGCTGCCTGAGCCACATCCTCTACAGTAGGTTTGATCCTCTGCAGAGGAAACAGATACCATAGGCCCCCATCACAAACCTCAGCTCTGCCCTGTGATTGGCGCTGTTGTTGTGGCCTCCGATCCCTTTCCTCTTTTCTGCTCATCTACCTCCCCTTTGTGCTACATAACTGGAGGGTGGAGTTGCATCGTACACGTTTAACCTAGGCAAATCCAAATATTCGTACTCGGTTAAAAAGAAGTATTGATTTCTTAAACATTGCTAGGATAATATTTTACAGGTGTGTGTGATATTTTGTATGTTGATGTTCTATTCGTTACATAAAATGCTGATCAGCAAAGTCCAAATGGAAAACATACTTTAAGGGACACTCAAGGGTGATTTTTGGCTAGATCCAATGTTCACCCTGGGCTCTAACTTTAGAATGTAACCCCTGAGTAAGATGCCACTCCACTGTAGTGGGGGTTCGTAAAATTCCAAAAATATTAGTGTGAGTGAGCACAGGCCATTGATTCTGCATGGTGAGGATATGAAATATGGATTCAGATGAAGGTCCTGCTTCTGGCGTGGGTAGCAAGTGGAAGTCAGGAGGGTTTGGGATGGGACATCACCTCACAATTTTGAGATGGGGTTTTATTTTGCAGATTCATGCATTGATCACAGGCCCATTTGACACTCCTTATGAAGGGGGTTTCTTCCTGTTCGTGTTTCGGTGTCCGCCCGACTATCCCATCCACCCACCTCGGGTCAAACTGATGACAACGGGCAATAACACAGTGAGGTTTAACCCCAACTTCTACCGCAATGGGAAAGTCTGCTTGAGTATTCTAGGGTAAGAGGAGACTCCTAAGTGGCCAAGTTGGTTGTCAGCAAATACTACTCTAGGCCAGCCTTTATCAACCAGGGTTTCTCATCTGAATCACAGAACATGGAAAATAATTGGAATGACTGTTTCCTCAATTCTTCCCTGGATGGTACTTGATTATTATCATTCTAGATGCAAAAAACAGAATTTATGATGTACAATGGATGCCTTAGTGAAGTGGTTCACCCCGAGCAGCAGTAACACCTGGAAATTTATAGCCGTACAGAATCTGGGCCCCACCCTAGACTTAATATATCAAAAGCTCTGAGGGTAGGGCCAGCAGTGTGTCTTACAGGCTCTCCAGGTGATTCTGGTGCAGACTGCTGGAGAACCACTACCTTAGGGCATCAGGGCTTAATTCTTTTCTGAGCAGGTTGAGAAAGGCTGCAGATCCTGTGCCATTCAAGGGTGTGAATGTCTTATTTCTGAGTTTCTCGTGAGTGGCTTTGGAGGAAGTGGTGGTGGTGATGATGATTATTATATTTTAACAACTGAATAAAAAATGTTAGATTGGAAATCATACCAGATATGAAATAAGTTTCGAGTACATTTTTGTTTCTAGGTGATGCCAAGATTTTGTTTCATGTAGTTCTCATCCATTCCCTTTTAATCACCTTTGGGGGTTAAAAATTCAGAAAGAAAATATCTTCTAGCATATTCTGGATTGGTCTTTTTAGTGTGATCTGAATTTCCCTGAGTCAGAGAACAAGTAAAAACTGAAGTTAAGAAAGTTGCCCAGACTGGTGATACTGTTCTCTTTCTTCCTGTCCACTCCAGTACTTTTTAGGTTTGTGTAGGGAAAAGGCAGCTGAAACAAACTTGGCCTCATCCCCATTTCTCTCAAATGTAGGGATATGTTCCATGATTGTGGCAGTGAGAAAGTCCTTTAAAGGAGATTGTCTTTAAAGAAGTCCTTTATCTCATTAGAGAATTGTCTGTGCTGGAAAGATGGTGATATGTGTGTCCCATAGTGGTAAGGAGATTTAGTTGTTGCTTCTGTATAGAAGCTGTTCTTGAGCATGTGTTTGTATTAAGTTTTCCTTCATTAGGCCAGTATAAAACTATTTTGAGCAAACATCAGCTCACAGTAGAAACGGGGGAAGTAAGAGGGTGTGGAGTAAAAGTGACACAGTATTGGATGGAAAGGAAAAGCAGCTACTCTGAATTTGAAAATTTGCCGTCAAGAATCAGAGGAGAATATTCCCATGCATACTTAGTTGTCCATTCACTTTATCACCATCATTCCTTTCCTCCTTAACTATAAAAAATATTGGGCTGACTTACAAAAGACATTGAAAGTTTACCCTGTTGACTTCAGTTCCCACATACTAGAAGCTTCAAAGAGTGTGATGTCTAGGGTTCCTGGGGGAGCAAAGCTGAGAAGAGAAGTTGAGAGGCACTATTCCTCATCACTTACTGGCCTTTTCTCAAGACCAGCAGGGAGAAGGAAGTGGCCAGTTAACTTGAACAAGCCAGTACTGTTTTAGGTTATGTTCAGCTTCCAGCTCAGGTGCCATCTCTTCTATTAATTGAGCTAAAACATAAATGTCTTTATGTCCAAGCTTCCCTCCTTCTCCCACCATTCCATCAGGTTTATGAAAGAGCAGTAATTTTGGTGTTTCTCTGTTGTTGAAGATGTTATTCATGTATTACTTTCAAATCCTCCACGCTCTCGGAGTGTCCTTTATTTCCTTTCGTCCTTTGTCAGAGTTATGTAGTCTTCAGAGAATTTGACGATCTTTGGGGGCTTGAAAGAGACTGGATCCCCAATCATCAGTCCCATCACATGGCCTCTATCTAACCGATGGCTTCACTCCCTTCTCTGCCTCTGTGCTCAACTTCTCTCTCCTCTGACTCCATCACCACCCATAAATAAATAAGCAAGCCCTTTGAGATCCATAGAGGTTAACATTTAGACTGTCTTTGGAGTTGTTCTCTTACCTTATTTCTTTCATTTTGATGAAGGGAACCTCCCCTGTCTACTGTTTCTCTCCTAGCCCTGAGAAAATCCCTTCAAAGTTACCATGCTTGCTTTACCCTCTTTTGTGCCACTTGATAAGAGGATTAGTCAGTTGACTGATTTCTGGTGAATGAGAGGAGATGGAGGCTGGGAAATTCCAGAGTATTCATAGTGAAGGAGAAAGTGAGTCACTCACGATGGTGCTGCCAGGCCCCAGGGCACTTGTACACTGGTCTTTCTGTGTGGCCTTTCCCGTCTCTCTGCCTCACGTGCTCCCCTCCCCTCTGCTGTGTTTTGCAGTACGTGGACCGGCCCTGCCTGGAGCCCAGCCCAGAGCATCTCTTCTGTGCTCATCTCCATCCAATCCCTGATGACCGAGAACCCCTATCACAACGAACCTGGCTTTGAGCAGGTAAGGCCAGGTGGGCCCAGCTCTGCAGTGCAGAATATTGAATATAGGGTTTTAAGAGATCTGAAAGCTCTGCTTGAGGGTTTTTGTTTCATTTTTGACCTGGCTCAGTCCAGTGTATTAAACTTGTCACTGTTGGAACTGGCATGTGTGTGTCTTAATAATGAATTTTTTTTTTACTAAATTACAATAACATTATCAAGTTATTTCCATTGACTTGGATTAATCTACCATGTGGAAGTTAGTGGAGTCATTTGGAAATTGATTTCCACATCTTCCTTGGAAGGTTGCAGCCAGTGGGTTCTTCTGTATGCCTCCATTCTCCAGTATCCCTTTAAGGTGCTCCCAAGTGACTGCTGCTGAGCCAGACTTTCTTCTGGAATCCTGAAGTACTGTTACCTACAGAGCCAAAGGAGCAGTTGTTGGCTAGAGCAAGAATATTTTAGTCAGTGCTGCCAAAGAAAAGGTGGAGGAAACTCATGTTTTCCAAAGGGGGTACCGTATGCCAGCCACTGCCAAACATTTATATGTAACTTCTCACTTAATCCTCATACTACCTTTGCAAAATAAATGTTATCCCCATCTTCAGCTGAGGTAGTTGTGACTCAGAGAAGTTAGTTAACTTTCACAAGGATGCACAGATCAGGATGTAGTCCCAGGAGCCCAAAGTTTTACATTATTCCAGAGACCCTTCCAGGGTTACTCGTGAGCACAGGAAAAGAATTCCACTGATATCTCAAAGGATAATAATTCAGTTTAGGTGATTAAAACAGCTTAATTCATTTTGAAACTATTTGAGATAATGTTAACATTGGTGATTCCTTGGAGACCTAAACAAAGGGAAATACCCTTTAAGAATGAACAAAAATTATGCCCTAAGCCATCCTTTCAAACATATAGTGAATGCAATTTCAGGAGTAGTAGAAATGGAAATGGACCCCATTGGCTAACCAAGGAGCTTATTTTTACGTATTGTTTGGAAATTCAAGATATGCGTGCTAAGTTGCTTCAGTCGTGTCCAACTCTTTGCAACCCTATGGACTGTAGCCTGCCAGGCTCCTCTGTTCATGGGATTCTCCAGGCAAGACTGGAGTGGGTTGCTGTGCTCTCCTCCAGGGGATCTTCCCAACCCAGAGATCAAACCTGCATCTCTTATTTCTCCTGCATTGGCAGGCAGGTTCTTTACCACTAGCGCCACTAGGAAGCCCATGTCACTTTCAAGACGTGACTTTTATTCTTTTTGTGTGTGTGTGTGACTTTTATTCTTAAGTCTACCAAACATTCTTGGTTCATTGAACCCTCTTGTCTTGATGGTTTTTCAGTTTCCCAGGCAGAAAGAAATGCCAGACTCTTCCGTTTGTTAAATAGTTAGGTCCAAATCACTTACTTCCTTCTCCGATGACTACAGTGACTTAATAATAGGATGTGTACACCTGTTGAGTGCCACACAACTTTTAAAATCATGGAATCAGATCACAGCCACCACCCTCATTTCTCTTCCCTCCTGTTTTCTTATGGTACTTGGTATTTATCAAAGTAGAGACTGAAAATCCAACTTCACAAAAATAGTATGTCATCAACAGGAATGTAATACAGGTCAGTATTAAAACTGAACTGCTACCTCAGGGTAATAGTTAGCATGGAGTTTGCACAAGTGTTGAATACTCTTGTTTTCCTCAAAAAGTTTATAGTATCCCACATTGCCCTTGTGATTTTTCTCTGATGCACGTTGGGAACTGAGATAGTAGGCTGAAAGCACGTTTCTCTTTCCTGTTCATTTTATGTTTTGATCAGGGCCAAGGCTCTCATTGATTGATGGTGGTAGGAGGGAGCAACAAGGGAAGAGTTAAAGGTTGGGATACCATGCTCTCACATTTTCATGTCAGCTCTCTAAACCAAGTTTGGAGTTTTTCTTTTGAAAATTTCAAGTTCTACGTCTGATAGATAACAGTTGATTCAGTGATGGTGGCACCAACAAGCATGTAAAGGAGTTAACCAGGAAGCATCCTGCTATCTATAGGTTTTTCAGGTTGAGACTCCTAGCGTCATTTATAACTTTTTGTCCCACCATTATTCTTACATATGGTTATTTCCCACTTAATCCTTTCTGCAAGGCTGTTCATTTCAAGCTTAGGGAAATTCGATGCATCTGGTTTGCTACTTATAGTCAAGTGATCCATAGCAGAGGATGGGTGTTGGGTATGCATGGGGAGAGGTGAGTGGTCTCACATACTTAGTTGCTCCTCATGTCTGCCATGTAGTGGGAAAGGTATCCTCATAGTTAATTTGCTTGGTTCATATACCGTATACTAATCTAAAGTCTCTTCCCATTGGGTTTTCTTTTTACCTGAATTTTATACTTGGATACTGTGCTATCTGTCACATTATAGGAGAGACATCCAGGAGACAGCAAAAATTACAATGAATGTATTCGGCATGAGACCATCAGAGTGGCAGTCTGTGATATGATGGAAGGAAAATGTCCCTGCCCTGAACCCTTAAGGTATGTGTAAAGAGAGCCCACTTGATACTTGGTATTCCTTTTGGAGATTTAGCTTGTTCATACCTTTGGGGCAAAGTCCAGTGGGAGATTAAAAGGAAAGATGTGGTTCATGCCTTTAAAGAGCAAGTGACCAAAGGGTTATCTAAAAGGAAGTTCAAAGAGTCTCAGTTTTGAGAGAGTGCCAGGCCTGATGGGAAAGATGTAGTCCATGCCCTCGGGGAACCCTTGTTTGATGAGGACCTGGACATATTAAAGACATGTGACTGTTACACAGCCAAATGAGATGTAGAGGACTTCATAATAAACCCATTTCTTAGTGTTCATGTCTACTTCTAGGTGTTAAAACTAGATGAACAATGAGTTAATGAAACAAACTTTTCTAAGATTTGAAGGGGCTACTTTTACTTTTTTAGGTTGATATAGGGTTCATGTGGCAACCCACTCCAGTACTCTTGCCTGGAAAATCCCATGGACGGAGGAGCCTGGTAGGCTGCACTCCATGGGGTTGCTAAGACTCGGGCACGACAGAGCGACTTCACTTTCACTTTTCACTTTCATGCGTTGGAGAAAGAAATGGCAACCCACTCCAGTGTTCTGCCTGGAGAATCCCAGGGACAGGGGAGCCTGGTGGGCTGCCGTCTATGGGGTCGCACAGAGTCGGACACGACTCAAGCGACTTAGCAGCAGCAGCAGCAGGGTTCATGTACAGTGTTTCAGGTGTATCTAGGAGAATTTTGAATAAGCTTTGGGATTAGGGATGGCCTCTGGAAAACGATTGGGCAAGTCATGAGTTGAGGTTGGGGTTCAGGTGATCAGTATTAACAGTCACTCCCATCTTAAAATCCTTAAAATCTAAGGGAAATAAACCATGGGCAGTCAGTGGAAAATAGAGAAAGTAATCTCTATTTTCTATTCAAAGATTTTTGTAGGAAACCAAATCTGGTCATGGGAACTCTAGCTGCTTAATTTGGCATTAAAGTTAGATGGTGAAGCGGTGGTGCCTTCCCCTCTTGTGCCTGACTTCAACTTCTCTGCTTGTTTTCTAGAGGGGTGATGGAGAAGTCCTTCCTGGAGTATTATGACTTCTATGAGGTGGCCTGCAAAGATCGCCTGCACCTTCAAGGCCAGACTATGCAGGTAACAACAGAGCCCCTGCTGCTAGCTCCGGAGACCTTACAACAGGCCATTTAAACCCCCCAACAAGGGTGATGTCCATATCGTCATAGCATTCAGAACCAAAAGGAACCTGATGCATTTGAGTCACTGAGACCCAAAGAGAGTGAAGCCATCTGGAGTTAGTTCTAGGTTCCTGGCCTAAAGTAGGTGCTCCTGAGTAGAATCTGAATCATTCTACTTTCTATCCTGGAACTCCTTCCAATCTTGGTGAGCAGTCTTTTCAAACTAAGAATATCAGCCCTCTCCGAATTTAGGGATCATAGAGTCAGTTATTGGAATTTCATCCCTAGTTCAGAGGGGTGCCAAGAGAAAGGATGGTTAGGGAAACATGGAGTGTGCAGTTGTTATTGTTGAAAGATTCCTGTTACAAGGATGGTAACCAGTTGTTCATTCTCTGCCAGAAATGTGCTTCTGCTTCCAGTAAGAATGTAGAATTCAGGCTTGTTTAAAGGACGAGGTTCTTATTAAACTAAGTTGTAAATAGACTCAAATATAAGCAATAGGTTGAGAATCCTCCTGTCCTAAAGGACCAGTCCTGTGTTTTTTGGATCCTTTACTTGCTATAGAAAAGTGGTGACTTGGCTAGGTGACTAAGATGTCATCAGGTTTTTTCCAGTTCTTTCTGGTCTGTGTTTCCACACACCCAACACCACCAGCCATGGGAGTACATGTCCTGTTTCCTCAGGTGCTCCTCAGAGATGGTAGTTTCCCTATATTTCCTTCAAGGACTTCCTCCCTGCCTGCCCCATTTAAACTCAGAAGACAGGGCAAGTTCAAGGTTGACTTGTTCCTGAAACTTTTCTAAGAGTACACTGAGGATACTGCATGCTGTAGCTTGTTCCCCATCAAGAATTCTCTTTGCTGGCATCTAGCAGTATTTCTAATAGTCTGTGAAGGAAAAACAATTTCTGATGAGGGAAGGGCAGGAAAAACAGCATCTGGGGAAGAGGAGAGTGGGTGGAAATGGAGCCAGTGATGAAAGGAGGAAGATTTGAGAAATTGACAGCTCCAGATTGTGTGAAGTTCAGCCTCTGGGGACCATAACCCTCACATGTGGAAAATGCAAGCTGTAGTCTCGAGACTGTGCTTTCCATCCACTGGCCCCAATCGTGAGGGTAGTGTGTGTACAGAAGTGTGGCCGGAGTTTATGTGGGAGAGGCAGGCGTTATGTGAGAGGAAGGAGCATATACTTTTTTGTAACTGCCAAGGAAAGAGGTCTCCATTTGTGTAAACTTTGGCCCAGCTACATTACTGCCATAATCCCTATTTAGCATTTTTAATTCCTTTTTTATATTCTCCACCCCATCCATAGTTATTTCTGAGACTTTAAGGACAGTTATCCCCTTTCCACATGATGTTTGGTGATCTTTGATCTTGAATGACAAGGACTGGCTGCTGCTGCTAAGTTGCTTTAGTCATGTCCGACTCTGTGCGACCCCATAGACGGCAGCCTACCAGGCTCCGCCGTCCCTGGGATTCTCCAGGCAAGAACACTGAAGTGGGTTGCCATTTCCTTCTCCAATGCATGAAAGTGAAAGTGAAGTTGCTCAGTCGTGCCCGACTCTTAGCGACCACATGGACTTCAGCCTACCAGGCTCCTCCATCCATGGGATTTTCCAGGCAAGAGTACTGGAGTGGGTTGCCATTGCATTCCCTGGACAAGGACTGGAGTGATGCCCAAAAGTCTGGACAGGAACGTGGTGACTAATCCCTGGGGAGGAGGGCAGGTTCTTATCCAGAAGTCAGAATTCCTGAGTTCTCTACCTGCCTGTGATCTTAGAAAAGTAAATTTCCCTTTTGAGTATAGGGAATGAAGGACAGTTTTTCCCTCGTATAGTTTGTATGAAAGTGAAGTATTAGTCACTCGGTCCAACTCTGCGACCCCCATGGACTGTAGCCCACCAGGCTTTTCTGTCCATGGGATTTCCCAAACAAGAATACTGGAGTGGGTTGCGATTTTCTTCTCCAGGGGATCATCTGACCCAGAGATCGAACCCAGGTCTCCTGCATTACAGGCGGACTCTACCATCTAAGCCACAGAGAACCTCTCATAGTTTTATGAGGTTAATTGAAAACATCGCCATACTTAATGATTCAGTCCTCGTCTTGAATTTCTCTTCTCTCCTCCTGTTAGTGTGTCCCCCTTTTGCATGTTTGCTTGCTTTTGGGGAATGCAAACACGTTTTAATGTTAGCCCAAGCCAGACCTGTCTGGTTGTTGAACATGCCACAATATTCCTTCCTCTTTCCCCATGCTCAGAAGTTGAGTGTGTACTTCATGTGGGCCTAAAGCTGTCTCTCTAGGGTGAGCCACCCAGACTTGAATCTTCCTTCCCGATTGTCTCCTTTCCCCCCCACAGGACCCTTTTGGAGAGAAACGGGGCCACTTTGACTACCAGTCCCTCTTGATGCGCCTGGGACTGATTCGTCAGAAAGTGCTGGAGAGGCTCCATAATGAGAACACCGAAATGGACTCTGATAGCAGCTCATCTGGGACAGAGACAGACCTGCACGGGAGCCTGAGGGTTTAGACCCTGCTTCCCTCTCCCCTCCCCCAACTCAAGAGTCCCAGCAAAGTCCCTTTCCCCCACCCCAGAGATGGAGAGGCACTGTGTATCTCCCTCCAAATGTGACGCCATCGTGCAAGATGGCAAGAACCAAGCAAGCTCGGATCCCAGGGTGTGGGAGAGGGGAGGCTGTTTCTGATCTGACCTCCTTGGCTCTCGAGCATCTGGGACTGTGTTCATCCCGAATCAGGGGCCAAGGTACCTATGCAGAAGCACCTAGGGCGAGGGCCTCTGGCAAAAAAAACAAAACCAACACACCTCTCCACAGGGCCAGCTCCTTAGGGACAGGTGGGAGATGGAAATTGCAATTCCTAGAGGGAGTGTTCCCAAAAGATTTATGGGGATATCTGGAAGGGAGCTTGGGGTGGGGGGCTGTCTGTGACACTTCAGCAGTCTGGGTGGTTGTCTGTCTGTCTGTCTGCAGTCTTGAAGCAGGGCTCCCCAGTACCCTTTTCCTCCCTGCCTCTACCCCCATTATTTCCCATGGGCCAGCATAAAAGTTTTTCCTAATTTATAGTCACTGTTCTAGACAGACCAAAGAGAAGGAACAGTGGTGGAGTCTAGGCTGCTGATGAGTAAGCTTTACCTAGCACCTGAGCACCTTTCTCCTGTGTCCCCCATTCCCTCACCCATTTTAGATTTAAGACAGAAGGCAAATGTGACTGGGACTGAACCAAGGTCGTGGTAAAGCCTGCACAGGCACCGTAAGAAGCTGAAAATGCCATTTGTTCCCACAATCACTGATTAGAAAAGTCCCCAACACAAGCAGCTGCTGTGTGTATGGGATTAGAGCCACTACGTAAAATAGTCTCTTTAACAGATTTTTCATTAAATACTAGTCACAATGAGGGTATTTCTCCAGGGGGTGGGATACAGAGAGGAGGCTGATGCTAGTCCTGTTGTATTTTGTTTGGCTGTCCTTGTGTATTCTCACTTCAGCCTGTAGTCTCACCTCCTCACTTCAAAGCCCAGGGAGTTGTGGGGAACGAGGGTAGCCAATGGCAGAGGGGATGGGGGCTGGGACTCTGAAGACTCCTCCCCTTCTCCACCCCCCTCACCTCCAGCTGCTCTGTCACTGACTGATGGGTGTTTCCCTGGCTGTGTTGCTTCTCTTATCTGTATTTAGCTGCAGTGATCCTTTAGCTGGTTGGCTCAGAAAAATGTGCTTTAGGTGCCCTGTGATACTGGGCATCAAGGGAACCCATCCTTCCCGGTTTTGATGTATTCTCCTGTACTTTCCAGATTCTTACTGTTAGGGCTCCCAGTGGGCTAACAGTGAGCCGCATGACACAGGGCCTCAGTCAGTATCCAGCCACATGTAAAGGGGAGGATACTGGTAATTCGTACCTGCTCTGCCCGCTGCTAGGGAGGCCTCTGCCTTGTGGATCATGGGACCTCCCAGGGGTGGGGGGTGGGAGGGTGGGCACAATGGAGAATGTCCTACTTGGGAGGGCAGGAAGAAAAACTGGACAGTAAGTGGGCTTGGGGGATGGAGGTTTAGCTTAGTACCTAAAGGCTGGGTCTTTTCACAAGGAGACTCAAAAAGGGACCCTGCTTCCAATTTTCCCTCTTCCATTCCCAGCGCTAGTACAGGGCTTGGAAGAATGCCCTTGGTCTGTTGGTCCAGTGTCATCTGTCATCCATTTAAGTGTTCCCACTTTCAAGTGACAATCCTCCTTGGCCCTGCCATGAGCAGAGCATGTCTGGCATACCAGCCTGACTTTTACGCCCTAAATCTTGAGTTGAGGAATATATATGCACAGGAGTCAAAGAGATGTCTTTATATCTGACTGTACATAAATGAATTTTTTTTTTTTCCTTTTTGGTGCAATAAAGTTTGTTTTGGCAGAAGGAGGAAGCGCCTGTGGGTGTGGGAGGGTTTGTGTAAAAGGAAGAATGTGATCATTTTGACAAACTTTTCACCTAGGCCTGAAACTGTCGGATAAAGATAGTGCTCATCGGAAGCCAGAAACTTGGGTTACGTGATATGGTGTGGAAGCAGGACTGCTAATGACAAGAAGTTTCCATCCATCAGAAATACAGTCCTTTTTTTGAGGCTGTAACTTTGGCAGGCAAGGAGAGGAATGCCACCTTGGTCTCAGTTGCTTCCAAAGAAATACCTATTCTGGAAGTGAACATGTCCTAAAGGACAGGCAGAGCTAGAGACAGGCTCAGACTATATATCCCCTTGGTAAGGGAAAGGTGTGTCAATGTGGATATCCCAAACCATTGGGTTTTCAGTTTTCTGACAGCAAACCAACCCTGGGGAATTTAGAATTAAAGACCATGAAGACAGAGCTTAACTTTGGCCACCCAGCTCATCACCTTCTCTATTCGCTATGGAAGGCTCTTGCTTTCTGGTACAGAGGCTTCTCTGGATTGACCATCTGTATAGGAAGACATTAAATATAAAATCTATTAACCTGTGCCATGCAAAGCTAGATAAAGGCAAGTGTGGGCTCTGGGGTTAGTTGGCCTAGGCTCTAACTTGAGCTCTGCTTAAGGTGGTAGGTGGCCCCTGTCAATTAAGATTCCTCACCTGAAAGGTTAGGGCACCTATTTGACATTTACCATTGTGAGGACTATATAAAAGGTATATAAAACTGGGTGTCTCACGGGTGTTCAATAAGTGATTCCCACCAATAATGCTAGAGGGACCTGGTGATCAGTATAGAAGGGAAAGTCAGTCAGGAATTTGAGAAATACTGTATCCACTATTGGTTGATTCCCCTCAAATTCCATTTTCTTTCCTCTAACAACCATTGACCTGTGTTTCCTTAACACTCACAGCCGAGTCTGCGGCCATAAGCTGGAACTTCTACAGATGAAGCTGGAAGAGGGAAAGTGAATGTTTATTGGCCTATTAGGGTCTGCTCATTTGAGATAAGGAACATCTTATGAGGAAGGGGTTGGAATTAACAGACTAGAATTTATGTTTCAAGGCTACAGAGACTAGACTGTCTTAGCCAGGAGACAAGACAGCCTTCATTCTAGGCCCGGCTCTACCGTGACCTTATAGTAGATGACCTGTGCAAGTCATTTTATATGTGCTCACTGTTTTCTGTTACTCAGGTTATCCTTAGTGGATAAACAAGGTTTTCTCCAATAAAAATGCAATGTGAAGGCACTTTAAAAAAATAATAAAGTAATAAATGAAGAATATTAGGGGAAGAAAAAAACTTGGAATTTTTTGGGGGGTTTTTTTTGGTTCTTTTTTAAAACAAAGTTGTCCAGGTTTTATTCACCACCAGCTCCTCCCTCTTCTCCCTGCCTGATGCTGTGCCCACTTCATTCCCAGTCAAGGGAGCGCTTCTCTGGCCTCCTCTGCTGTAATCTCCTGGGAGTAGAGGTCAGTGAAAAGAGCTGGCAGCCAGTAGTGGGCCTCCCCTGGGGCCTGCAGGTCCAGCCAAGCCAGCCCTTCCTTCAGCAGGTGTTCCTGGTGGAAAAAGGAAAAAGTCAGTTGAGAAAGGGGAGTTTCCACAAAGTAGGGTATATAACCCTCAAACCTATCTTGGCTTCAGTAGGGTTTTCAAACTAAATCTACAAGAGTGCCTTCACATATCCACACAGCCAAACTGGAATGATGTGTTTAACCTAGATCTTTTCCCCCTGTGTGAGAAATACTACCAAGTTGCTTAATCTGTGCTGCTGGGAAAGAGGATCATGACAAAGGGGGATGTTGTGGAAGGAAGGTAGGGCCACAGAAACATTTGCTACATGGCCTTGAGTAAATCACTAACTCCATTCCCTAAAACAAATGGAGATCACTAACTTTCAGTTAACTTACAGGGTAACAGACAGCTACAAGACAGGGAAACCCTTTTGGAAAAGTTAATGGAAAGTCTGCATTAGAATGGACTCATAGTTCCTGTAACTGGAAATATGCTCCAGATGGGTTGGTTTGACCCAATATTATTAAATGTTTATGTCATCCCCACTTCACAGATGAAGTTAAGTCTTTAATTTAACTGCCTGGGTAAGGATACTGAAAGCCAGGGCTCCTACATGTTCATGCTACTCTCTCTTCACACTAGTCTTTGGTTAGTACCAGGAAACTTGTATATATAAAACTATATATAAATGTACTAATTACAGAAATCTAATATCAGTTAATAATTCCCTTCACTCTGTATCCACTGCTAATTTTAGTCAAACCACATTAACCATCTGACCAGGCTCTACAGGTCATGAGAGAAGGTGTTGGTGACTCCCCAGTGGCAGTGGCAGGCTGGTTGTACCTGTGTGCCAGTGTTCGAAGCCCCTTTGTGAGTTCTACCTCTCTGTGCCATCTGCAGAGAAACACTGGGATTACTTCTGTGTGGTAGCAACAGCCTTCAAGGCAAGAAGTCAGCAGAAAGAAGCTGCAGCCCTTGCCTGAGTGGTACCTGTCTACCCACCTCCTCCCGTCTGGGGCCCATCTTTTCTCAACCATTCCAAAAGTCACGTACCAGCACTTGCCGCGCTCGCTCCGTCTCCCATTTAAGACTGGCCTTGATAGCACTGACAGTCACATAGCCATTTTTCTGAAGGAAGGAATGGGGACTGAGTTAAGTGTGTGCTTTCCCTTAGAATCCAGCATCTGCCCAGGGACAAGTAATTTATCCAGACAGTAGGGGGACCTGCCCTTGGGTAAAGCCTAAGGGAGCACAGAAAAGAATGTTTAGAGGTCCCAGCAGAGAGTAAGAAGTGATTTTCAGGATGAGGGAGGTAGGCAGACTGAGGTGCTCAGTCTTAAGTAGAATCCCTGGTACTAAATATTAATGTAGACTTTTATCAGCAAACTCGAGAGTATGGCAAAGATTCAGAATGATTAACTGATAGGAATGATGATCATCAAAACTGATCATAATTGAAAATAATTAAGAATTCAGCCCTTGTCCAGCCTCACCCGAACCATTCCCCAACCCAGAAAAGCCCCCTCCCTTGTTCAGTTCTAGTCTCCATTATAGCACTGAAAACGTGTCTTCCCTAAACACATGATAAGGATCTGAAGGAAGATGGTACAGCTTAAGGCACTATTAAGGAACAGGACAAAGACATCAAAAAAATCTGTTCACCAAGGATATTCAGTTAGTTGTCTGCATGTCTGTCCACTACTCCACTAGAATGTGAGCTCTTTGAGAGCAGGAACTATGTGGTACCCATCTTTATTTGCCCCTCCAGCCTGGCCCAGTGCTTTGCACTGTAGCTGCTCAATAAACATCTGCTAAATAAGCACAGGTCTGAGTAGTGCATCCGTTAGACAGTTTCAGCAAACGCATGAGTGATGGTGGGGAGGAGATCAGAAAATACCTTCCTAGACTGTCATGCACACACATGCACATGCATGCGCACACTCACACACACACTCTCTCAGAAGGCGCACTAGTACCTCTGCCAGCTGCAGCACCACAGTGTGATCCATATTGAGCTCAGCAGGAACAGACTGAATGAGGTAAGTGCCACCCACAGGGATGATGCTGAAGCCAGTGCCGAGTGCCTTTAGTTTCTTGATGGCCCTGATCAGGTCGTCTCTGAGGTGAGGAAGAGCTGCATAAAGATCCCTGGCAGACCAGACCTAGCAACAATGCAGTTTCAGCTCTGCCCTAGGCAGGATACCCTGATGGAAGACTCACATGTCTGTACAACATTTAACTACATTGGTAAAAAGGCAGGGTTAAAGTGCACCAAATGGTGCCTGGACATTCAAGGGAGATGGTAGAGGAGTCAGGCTTTCCATTCAGCAAGCCATTCCAACACCAGAGGTAAAAAAACATGCTTCCAGGAGCCCATCAGGACATGTGAATAAGCGAGCTGAACTTAATAGGGAGTAGTGTGAACCATGGCAAAATACAGAATGCTTATCCATTTGAAAGGGGGCAACCCAGCTGATTACTGCCATCTGGAAATTCAGACCCAGCAGTGTTCGATTTTCTGATTTCTTAGTTGACAATTAACTGAAATTAGAAAAGATAACCCACATCTGAAAATGTGCAGACCACATATGCAGTCTACATACTGATTAGCTTTTTTCACCTTTTCTCAAATTGGAGTCATGTATAAAGGCTAGTGAACCAGGGCCATTTAGACCCCATCTTCTGAGCTCAACTCCTTTCCCCAGCCTTTCTCAGTGCCTGCTCTAATCTCCTTGACCACAAATAATGTCAAGAGTATACACTCCCTCAAGTATGTTTATTAAAAAAAATGTGTGTGCATACACACACATTGACATATTTATGCATGCTTAGAAGGAAATCTGTCAAAATGTTTGATAGTTATAATCTCTCAGCTGAGAAACAATGGGTGGTTTGGTTTTTTTTATATCTCTTTTCAGTTTTCTAAAATAAAAATGTTTCTTCTGATCATAAAGAGGAATAAAAGATTTCTAAACTAACCTAGATCTACAAACAGTAAGGAGAAAAGATTTCCACCTGATTTTTAAAGACCTTTCTATACTCCAAGAGGTTGGAAGACAAAACCTACTGGCTGACATCCTGGGCGAATTTGCCCCTTCCTTTTAACACCTGTTGATGCAGTTCCTCCAAAGTTATCAGACCTATTGGAGAGGGGGGACAGAAAGCAGTTGAAGGATTACCTTTATGACTTAAAAAAGTCAGCATCATATCTGAAAAACTATAAATGTTCTCTTGACACCAGGGCTGTGTCTACAGCCAGTGATTTCTAACTGGTTTTAAGCTTTAAGACCATTCAGTATGCTTATTAAGATGACACCACTGGATGACCATTTTGAAGGTCACATTTTGGGTAGCACAGAGACTCCGTTGACATCACCACACCTTGGAGAAGCAGAGCAGGCCTATGGTTACTAATGAGAAAATCATAATCCAGACATATCATCTATCAGGAGGAAAGGCCTATTTTCTACCTCCCTATATGTTCTGTAACAACTAGGAGCTAAGCTTTCCTGACCAAAGACCTTTGGAGAATACAGAGAATCCTTGATGTTTACCGCTGGCCATGGAGACCAGCCATGAATTCAACTGCATGAAGCACTAATGTGCTTCTCAGGACCAAACAGCTTCTCAAGACCTTATTGGCCTGCAGACTGCCAGACTGGAAAGATCATTTTTCAAGACTTTTTTTTCTTTCTCAGAGAAACCCAAAGCCCAGTCCACAGGACTCCATTCAACCACCCTCACCTCCATTCCGGTGCTTCAGGGCCAGGCACACTTCAATAATCTGGACACCCAGCTCGTAATAGAAGTCTCCCACGCCTAGCATCTCAGACCAAAATCCTTTTCCAGCTAAAAGACAGAAAAACAACAGCTAGGTTATTCATTAGTTAACAACTTTTTCTTTCAAAGCTAGATTAAAACATCTACTATATGAGCAGTCTTCTCTGCCCAGTGTTAAGCCCTTCTGGACTCAGGATACTCAACACCATCTGACTCTTGGTTATTCCTACTAAACAACAGGTTCAGAAAGTTTTAAAGGTGGGCAATCTAAAAAGCAGTTCTATTTGGCTGATATCTCTGGCTCAGAGTCAAATACAATGGGATATATGGTCTAGACAAAGCTAAGAGTATAAGCAGACCTGGTATTCGAAAGTCCACTGGAGATATTTTATTGAGTAAAAAATGCAGGTTATAAAGTAGTAATTACAGCATAATCCCGTATATCTTTAAAAAATAATTTATAAATATGATGAAGTGAATATGATTTACTTTCTATGTCTAGAAAGTAAATATACCTTAACCATACTTTATCTCTGCAATAACAGGCAGGGTCAAAAGACTTCTTTCTCATTTTCTTTTATTTTCTTTGTTGACTGAAACACATACCACTTTTATCAAAACTAAAATTTTTTTTAATAAAGGGAAAAAAGTCATAAAAAAGTTTTAGAGCACGTCATTCCAGGGAAGATCATGTACACTGTCCACTCAGCCTGCACTCCAACCTCTCCATCGTTCCCATCAAACTGGACATTCAGTTATCCTGCTAGGTACTCCCTATCCTGCTAGGATCTCCCTGTAAGCCTTTACAGAAGATGTTCCAGCAACAGTGATGACAACTAGGTGAGCTCTGTCCCTTAGCAACCCTAGAACACTGTACCCCTACAGATTCCTTACAGGCCAGAGGATCCACGCCAATGGTGGCACACATGTCTTGAAACTGCACCCGGAACTCAGGATTCTTCCGGATCTCCTGCTTGTGTTTGCTGGCAAATTCTTCCAGGTTGGTCTTGAACATGTCCAACTGCTTTGACATCTGCAGGATGAACAAAGGGAAGGTTAGGGGCAACCCAACCAAATGATAACTAAATGCCAAGAGTAGGTCCCCGGGCCAGTGGCACAGCAAAGGCTGAAATAACCTACTGTCTTCAGGACTACCATTATACTGTTAACTGTTCCCTTCCTTTTTTTTCCTGCCTCTCCTTCACAGTTCTGCTATAACAGAAACAAGATGCTGTAACGTTGCTTCAATTCTAAAATACACATTTTTTTCCCTACGTGTTTCTGTTCTAAAGTCAGTATGCATCTAACAATTTTTTCTTTCCCATTCTTTCTTTTTTAAAAAATTTCGTATTTACTCATTCGTTCACTTTCTTCCAGTTTTATTGAGATAAAATTGACTTATAGCACTGTATATATGGCATTATATGGCATAATTATCTGACTCACATACATCATGAAATGATCACAGTTAAGTTTAGTGAACATCCATCATCTCATACAGACACAAAATTAAAGAAATAGAAAAAAAACGTTCTTCCTTGTGATAAGAACTCTTAGGATTTACTCTCTTAACAACTCATTATATAATATGTTGTAAGTGCTTTTCCTTTTCCCGGGGGGGTGGGGAATGTTATTAAACTGAAGGACCTACAAACGAGGACCTACTGTATAGCATAAGGAACTCTACTCAATATTCTATAATGACCTATATGGGAAAAGAATCTGAAAAAGAATAGATATTGTGTAACTGACACAACATGCTGTACATTTGAAACTAACAGAACATTGTAAATCAACTATATGCCAATATAAAATAAAATCATTTTTAAAAATCTAATGAAATTAATTGAAGATGCACCTAATAATCAATTTTGCAGCATTCACACAGTGGGAAATCTTCAGCAACTGACAGAAAAGCTAGATAGGGGAGTAAGCAAGCCTGGCATGAATCAACATGTTGTTGAATCTCTGGGTCAAGGACCTCCTTGAGGATAACCCTGGATAAAGAATCTCTGAGGAAGGGTTTTGAGTCTACAGTCTACCACATTACATTCTAAAGCTACATTCTTTTTAGCTTCAGGGGCTATTCTGATTTCCTATTTGCATTACTCCTCTTTCCCTAATTAACAAAGCCTATCTTCAACCCACCAAGAATAACCACTCCTGGCCCAGCATCTCCTCTCATTTTCTCCTATTAAAAATGTGTATGTTGTTATAGTCACCATTTCCAGTTGATCTCCCTCTATGACTGGGACTTTTTGAAGAGCACAGCCTGTGTCTACCTACTTTCCTCAGTTCAAGGGCCCCATTTCCCTGCCGTACTGCCTCCTTTTCTTCACCAGGAAAAATAAATGAGTACACTAGAGAGCATGTACAGAGAAGGAAATACTAGAGAAGGAAACTGTAGGAACCACACCCTCATCACTGTCACAC
The DNA here is from genome assembly GCF_002263795.3 of Bos taurus. Taxonomy (NCBI): domain Eukaryota; kingdom Metazoa; phylum Chordata; class Mammalia; order Artiodactyla; family Bovidae; genus Bos; species Bos taurus. The sequence goes on along the minus strand of NC_037346.1, from coordinate 37,588,566 downwards.
ACTTCTGGTACACACCTAGATGTGATGGTGGTGGGTGCCAGAGGTTAGGCAATATTTCCATGTTATTCTTTGGCATTTAAAGTAAAAACTCAAAAGACCCAAATCAAAGACGCGCCTAATAATCAAATTTGAAGCATTCACACAATAGGAAATCTTCAGCCACTGACATGGCTTAAGTTTTCTACCACTTACTTACCAAGTGAAATCTTCTACCACTTACTATCTATGTAACCTTGGATAAAGCACTTAACACCTCAGCGCCCTCAATTCTAAACTGCAAAGAACAGAGTTCTTTCTTGATAGAACTGTCAAGAGGAATGAAAAAGACAGCGTACCTAAAGAAAATGGACATATGCCTGGGATGCTGAAAGTAGGTAATCATTCAAAGATGTCAGCTATCGTTGTTATTAGCAAGTCACCTAAATGATCTGAGCAGCACAGAAATCAGGATTTGCCAAATACTCTATTTTTGGTTGATTCAGACACTCTGGTTTATATCAGAGGGGTCCTGCCCAGCCTCGTGGGATCTCTCTTGCTACCTGGAGCCCTCCAACCTACTCACCTGGGCCAGCTGGTCCTCAGCCAAGACAGTCCCTCGCTCCTTGTACTTGGCCTGTCAGGCAAAGAGACCAGGATGAGTTGAGAGAATGGATGCTGGGGGCTCCCACTTGTATCGCTTCCGCAGAAGTATGAAAAGAGGAGGGTCTCGCAAATGGTTTTTCTTAGGGAGAGGAGGGAACAGACGACTCCCTTGTAATCAAATTGAGGGGCGTGGGGAAAAGGACTGATGGGTCTGGGGATGGTGCCATTCCAATCCACCGGAAGCTGGAGAAACTCAGCTCCCCGGGATCCGAGAAGCCCGCGTCAAATTCTTTCGGCAGGCTATTTGAGGGTATAGAGCTCTGCTCGGAGAGATTTGTCTCTCGCGAGTCAGAGGTGGCTGTGGGTCCGCCTTCTTCCCCTCACCTCGGCAAGCTTCTTCTTGGCGATGGCGCCAGCTCCCACCCCACGACGGTGCATCCCCGGCGTGGCCCGCGGGCCGCCCCGCTGCCGGGACCCCGGGTCTCCACTTCCCGGGATCCGCCACCGGCTCCCCGACGCGGAAGCGCGTGTCGTACGTCATCTTCGCGCGACGGAAGTTACGTCCCGACTTCCGGCTGCGGGGCTGATATCGCCCACCGCCAGGGGCCCAGCGGCCCCGCCTCTTGCGCCGAGAAGGAGCTGCAAAACTGCGGCCGGGTGTTCCCACCCACGTGTACTCCTCGGATCCTCTTAACTTCCTGTGGCCGTCCTCAACTGCCACCCCAGCTTCCAGGTGGAGGTCCGCCACTGCTCACTGGATGTCTGCCGAGTGCCGTACGCTGAGTTGGATACCAAGGATTCCGTATCAAGCATACAGCAATCCATTCTATGCTAATAGGGTTTACCTTTTGGAATCATTCAGAGCTTCTGACTGGGGAATGCCTTACAGTTAAGAATTTGGACTCTGAAATTAGTTTATCTAGCTCGTAGCTTCCACTACATATGATCCAGTTGTTTAGTCTCTTTAAGTGAAGTGAAGTCGCTCAGTCGTGTCCGACTCTTTGCGACCCCATGGACTGTAGCCTACCAGGCTCCTCAGTCCATGTAATTTTCCAGGCAAGAATACTGGAGTGGGTTGCCATTTCCTTCTCCAGGGGATCTTCCCAACCCAGGGATCGAACCCGGGTCTCCCGTACTGCAGGCAAGACGCTTTACCGTCTGAGCCGCAAGTTGTGTGCTACTCGCAAGACCCCATGGACCATAGCCGGCCAGCCTCCTCTGTCCAAGGGATTTACTGGAGTGGGTTGCCATTTTCTTCTCCAGGTGAATCTTCCCCACCCAGAGATGGAACTCGTGTCTCTTGCATTGGCAGGCGGATTCTTTATCGCTGAGCCACCAGGGAACTTCAGGCAAATACCTTAATCACTTGTGTTCCATCCACAGTTGTGAAAGAGTAATACCTACTCATGAAGTTATGAGAAATAAGCCAGAAAATAAAGAACAAAGCTCATGAATATCAGCTGTGTTTGTTATTCATCAGGTCTGTGATACAATCAGTTTTCTGTGTGTTTAGAAAGCTCCATATGTGATTTCCAAGGGCTTTCCTTGTGGCTCAGATGGTAAAGAATCTGCCTGCAATGCAGGAGACCTGAGTTTGATCCCTGGGTCAGGAAGATCCCCTGGAGAAGGGAATTGCTATCCATTCCAGTGTGCTTGCCTGGAAAATCTCATAGACAGAAGAGCCTGGCGGGCTACAGTTCTTGAGATTGCAGAGGGAGACAGGACTAAGCGACTAACACTTTCACTTTTTTTTTTAAAGTAGGTGATTTCCATAACATTATTGAGTCTTGCAAAGGAGGAGCCAGTAGAGGTTTGGAGGAGCCAATGGAGGTTTCTTAAATCAGAGAGTAGTAATAAATTTTTGTTACAGGAAAATTAGTGACAACCTAGACTTAATTTTTGAGTCAGTTGTAGCAGTCCAAAGAAGAAATGGTAAGGGGGGAACTAAGATGGTGGCCTTAAGGATAGCGAGAATGGGACAAATTCAGAACATATTAAGGTGGGATGGTAAAACTGATGAGATGGGGGCACCAAGTGAAAGTTGCTCAGTCGTGTCTGATTCTTTGTGACCCCCACCGACTATACAGTCTGTGGAATTCTCCAGGCCAGAATACTGGAGTGGGTAGCTGTTCCCTTCTCCAGGGGATCTTCCCAAACCAGGGATCGAATCCAGGTCTCCCGCATTAACAGGCAGATTCTTTACCAGCTAAGCTACCAGGGAAGCCTGAGATGGGGGCAGAGTGGGTGGGAAAACTTAGCAGAATGTTCAACTTCCTGGCTTAGGCAACAGGGTGGTGCCATTCAGAGAGGTAAAACAGACTACAAGATGAAGTTGAGAAAATAACTGAGTGGTTTTGAAAATGCTGAAATTGAGGTTTATGTGACATCACAGGAGAGATGGCCAATTGTCATTCAGATATACTGAATATCTGATATTCTGATATATACTGAATATACTGATATTCAGATATACTGAATATTCTGTCAGATAGACTGACAGAATTTGAAGTTCTGTGCAAAGATATGGGCTGGGCTATAGGTCAAGGCAAAACCATGAATGTGACTAATGTTACCAGAGTGTTTTCAAGTAAAAGGATAAAAAGAGGACCTGAGGGACTTCCTTGGTGGTCTAGTGGTTAGGAATCCACCTTGCAAAGAGGAGGATGCAGGTCCATCCCTGTTCAGGAACTAAGATCCTAGATGCTGCAGAGCCACTAAGCCTTTTAACAAAAGAAGCCCATGGTGCCACAGTGAAGACCCAGAGCAGCAAAAAAAAAAAAAAAGAGGATGGGAGCAGGGACTTCCCTGGCGGTCCAGTGGTTAAGACCCTGTGCTCCCAATTCAGGGGGCACAGATGGGGGAACTAAGATTGTGTGTGCCACACGGCACAGCCTCAGGAAACAAAGAGGATGGGAGCAGAGATAGGTGACAGGATATTTAGTTGGCATTTGGGGCCTTGAGGGATGGTGGAGCATGAGCCCAAAGAGTCTAGGTCCCTGAGGATTTTATGGGACAAGCTGTCACACCAGCCCTAGGCTACCTGCTTCTAGGTAGAGAAATAATGCTCTATCGTGCTAAAAATATTCAGCACTGTTATTTTGTATTTTCGTCTCTTTTGAAGCAGAATGTAATGTTAATGGGTTCAAGGACTAAGGCTGAAACAGTTATTCAGGCTATCATAGTCATACCTTTAGGTTCATTCTGATGCATACCCTCAGATACTGAACATAGATAACATAAGCCCCCTTAAACACAAACTTACTTTCACAAACACAGATTTGTCCCCTCCAACACATATATTTGACACTCTTTCATATACACGCAATCCTCCATTATACCTACCCACCCCTGACTATGAAAAACACGCTAACCTCATACATACACACATTGATTTTGAGCTCATATTTTCATACTCTTACTATACCGCTGCTTAACACAAAAGACTCAGTCCTTTAGATCCTCACTGATGCCATCTAGACACACTGACCTCATTTTTCACTCTGTGACTCCTTAACATGTACAAACTGACCCCCTCACTCACACTCATTACTTCAGAGAACTGTGGTGTTGGAGAAGACTCTTGAGAATCCCTTGGACTGCAAGGAGATCCAACCAGTCCATCCTAAAGGAGATCAGTCCTGGGTGTTCATTGGAAGGACTGATACTGAAGCTGAAACTCCAATACTTTGGCCACCTGTTGCAAAGAGCTGACTCATTTGAAAAGACCCTGATGCTGGGAAGGATTGAGGGCAAGAAAAGGGGACGACAGAGGATGAGATGGTTGGATGGTATCACCAACTCAATGGACATGGGTTTGGGTAGACTCCAGCAGTTGGTGATAGACAGGGAGGCCTGGTGTGCTGCGGTTCATGGGGTTGCCGAGTCGGACACGACTGAGTGACTGAACTGAAGTGAACCCTGGGTTGGGAAGATACCCTGAGGAGGGCATGGCAACCCACTCCAATATTCTTGCCTGGAGAATCCCCATGGGCAGATGAGCCTGACGGGCTACAGTCCATAGGGTCACAAAGAGTCATACACGACTGAAGAGACTTAGCACGCCCGCACCTTCAAATGCACGCATGCTTCTTGAAGTACACACATTGGCCCTTGATAAACTTCATTGGCACCCATGAGCAGACATGCTTATTCCTTCTTCATATACATTTGTTCTCCTCTATAAGAGAAAGTTTGTTGACCAATAATGTGCTGGTAAATAATCACCTCTCTAGGTTGGAAGAGAGGTGATCTGATTTATAGCATTTGCCAATTTCCATAGAGTAAATACTCTAAGTATGCCCTTTCAAGCTATTGTTTCAAGTTATCAATGCTTTTGCAACCTGCTCACAAAATTACTGCCAATTTCACAATGCTCTTAGAAGCACTTTGGTTCAGTACACCATTGAATGCTGACCAACCCAGATGCCCTCACTTGCTTTAAGTGACTAGTGAGTCTGGGTCTTACTGCAAAATGGCTTAGAGCATGGGCTTATAATTCTCTGCCTCATGGAGGCAGTATAGTGCGTAGTTAACAGCTATTACATTACCATTATCTTGAAGGATTGTGATGAGGCTTTAAATTAAATGAGATCACCATGATTTTTAAAAACTGATATTTACAAGTATGAACAAAAACAAGAGTAAAAAAAACACCAAAAGTTGAAAAAAAAGATGTTTAAAAGTCCTGAGCACAAATGTCTGGCATTTGTAAGACAGTTGTACAAAACTTTTTAAAATAACCCTTTCAGATTCATTGACTCACAGAGACACCCAAGATTGCAGAAATACAGATCCAAACTCCTCCTCAATGCAGTCAGCTCTATCATGGAGAATCACTAAAATATATCCTCTGAATAAAGGCATGCTCTAAATTGTGTGATGCATACTTTTAGAACTCAAGGAGGTTAAAGGAAAGGAAACCCAAAATGTTACAATTGGAAGAGATTGCAAACTGGCAGCCCTCAGGCAAATTCAGTTCTCCAGGGAGTTTTATTTGGTCATCAGAATGCCTTTAGGGTCACATTTCTTTCCCATTTTCACAGTCCCAATCTTTCCCCTTGTTTTACAGGGTCCTCTCTTAGCTTCGGAGAAGGCAATGGCACCCCACTCCAGTACTCTTGCCTGGAAAATCCCACGGACGGAGAAGCCTGGTAGGCTGCAGTCCATGGGGTCGCTAAGAGTCGGACACGACTGAGCGACTTCACTTTCACTTTTCACTTTCATGCATTGGAGAAGGAAATGGCAACCCACTCCAGTGTTCTTGCCTGGAGAATCCCAGGGACAGGGGAGCCTGGTGGGCTGCGGTCTATGGGGTCACACAGGGTCGGACACGACTGAAGTGACTTAGCAGTAGCAGCACTTAGCTTATTTGGTTTACCAGCCCAGCCATTCAGCCAATCCAGTTTCCCAGTCCCTGAATTTAAACTAATAACTTTAAGGTTTTTGGTTTTTTTTTTTCGCCCCTACATGCAGCATGAAAAACTTCACTGTGCAGGGATAAAACCATTTACCTCTGCAGTGGAAGCACAGTATTTTTTGTTTTGTTTTTTTAATTATGAAAATATGATAATACATACAGGAGACTTGGAAAATACAGAACAAGGTTACATATAGATCCACTATATATTGAAATTAGTTTTTAAGTAGATAAATTAAGATTTTTAGTTGGAGTTTTAATATCAAACTCTCAAGAATTAATAAAATGAATATACAGAGAAGTAGAAGGATATAGTAGACCTGAAAAGCATTATGAACCAGTTCAACATAATTAAGATTTATACAGTTTTCACACAAGAGTAGGATACAAGTTCTATTCAAGTTCCCATAGACTAAAAACTAGGAAACACAGGAAAATATCCAGGGACATAAGACCAAGTGCAAAAACTTGATGGTCTAAATTCCCATTTTTCTTTTTTTTTTGCAACATAGTATTTCTTTATATTCTCTGCATTAGATTCGAAGTTTCAAGCCTCATTCAAATTTTTTTTTTAAATCAGTAAGATAATAAACTTTCCAGACTTTAATCGGTAATACTACTAGATACCAAAATACATGAAACTATATCAAAGTTTTGAGTGAATATAAATTAGAAATCTAGCATTCTATTCATATTAAGTCAAACAAGTAGAATCAAAATGTCATAAATTGTTTAGCTAGTCAAAGATTGTAAGTTTTCCAAAATGTATATATATATATATTTTATGTATACATATGAATACACAGAAGAACTATACAAAAAAGATGACCCAGATAACCACGATGGTGTGATCACTCACCTAGAGCCAGACATCCTGGAATGTGAAGTCAAGTGGCCTTAGGAAGCCCACTTGAATCACTAAGAACAAAGCTAGTGGAGGTGATGGAATTCCAGTGGAGCTATTTCAAATCCTAAAAGATGATGCTGTGAAAGTGTTGCACTCAATACGCGAGCAAATCTGGAAAACTCAGAGGTGGCCACAGGACTGGAATATGTCAGTTTTCATCCCAATCCCAAAGAAAGGCAATGCCAAAGAACGTTCAAACTACGGCACAATTGCACTCATCTCACACACTAGCAAAGTAATACTCAAAATTCTCCAAGCCAGGCTTCAACAGTACGTGAACCGTGAACTTCCTGATATTCAAGCTGGTTTTAGAAAAGGCAGAGGAACCAGAGATCAAATTGCCAACATCCGCTGGATCATGGAAAAAGCAAGAGAGTTTCAGAAAAACATCTATTTCTGCTTTATTGACTGCCAAAATCTTTGACTGTGTGGATCACTATAAACTGTGGAAAATTCTGAAAGAGACAGGAATACCAGACCACCTGACCTGCCTCTTGAGAAATCTGTATGCAGGTCAGGAAGCAACAGTTAGAACTGGACATGGAACAACAGACTGGTTCCAAATAGGAAAAGGAGTACGTCAAGGCTGTATATTGTCACCCTGCTTATTTAACGTACATGCAGAATACATCATGCGAAATGCCGTGCTAGATGAAGCACAAGCTGGAGTCAAGATGGCCGGGAGAAATATCAATAACCTCAGATAGGCAGATGACACCACCCTTATGGCAGAAAGTGAAGAGGAAATAAAAAGCCTCTTGATGAAAGTGAAAGTGGAGAGTGAAAAAGTTGCCTTAAAACTCAATATTCAGAAAACTAAGATCATGGCATCTGGTCCCATCACTTCATGGCAAATAGACGGGAAAACAATGGAAACAGTGACAGACTTTATTTTTTTGGGCTCCAAAATCACTGCAGATGGTGACTGCAGCCATGAAATTAAAAGACGCTTGCTCCTTGGAAGAAAAGCTCCGACCAACCAACACAGCATATTAAAAAGCAGAGACATTACTTTACTAAAAAGATCCATCTAGTCAAAGCTATGGTTTTTCAAGTAGTCATGTATAAATGTGAGAGTTGGACTATAAAGAAAGCTGAGCACCAAAGAATTGATGGTTTTGAACTGTGGTATTGGAGAAGACTTCTGAGAGTCCCTTGGACCGATGGAGAAGCTCTATACAGTCAGCAAAAACAAGACCAGGAGCTGACTGTGGCTCAGATCATGAACTCCTTATTGCCAAATTCAGACTGAAATTGAAGAAAGTGGGGAAAACCACTAGACCATTCAGGTATGACCTAAATCAAATCCCTTATGATTATACAGTGGAAGTGAGAAATAGATTTAAGGGACTAGATCTGATAGACAGAGTGCCTGATGAACTATGGATGGAGGTTCGTAACATTGTACAGGAGACAAGGATCAAGACCATCCCCATGGAAAAGAAATGCAAAAGGGCAAAATGGCTGTCTGGGGAAGCCTTACAAATAGCTGTGAAAAGAAGAGAAGCGAAAAGCAAAGGAGAAAAGGAAAGATATAAGCATCTGAATGTAGAGTTCCAAAGAATAGCAAGGAGAGATAAGAAAGCCTTCCTCAGCGATCAGTGCAAAGAAATAGAGGAAAACAACAGGATGGGAAAGACTAGAGATCTCTTCAAGAAAATTAGATATACCAAGGGAACATTCCATGCAAAGATGGGCTCGATAAAGGACAGAAATGGTAGGGACCTAACAGAAGCAGAAGATTTTAAGAAGAGGTGGCAAGAATACACAGAAGAACTATACAAAAGAGATCTTCACGACCCAGATAATCATGATGGTGTGATCACTCACCTAGAGCCAGACATCCTGGAATGTGAAGTCAAGTGGGCCTTAGAAAGCATCACTATGAACAAAGCTAGTGGAGGTGATGGAATTCCAGTTGAGCTATTTCAAATCCTGAAAGATGATGCTGTGAAAGTGCTGCACTCAATATGCCAGCAAATTTGGAAAACTCAGCAGTGGCTACAGAACTGGAAAAGGTCAGTTTTTGTTCCAATCCCAAAGAAAGGCAATGCCAAAGAATGCTCAAACCAATTGCACTCATCTCACACGCTAGTAAAGTAATGCTCAAAATTCTCCAAGCCAGGCTTCACCAATACGTGAACCATGAACTTCCAGATGTTCAAGCTGGTTTTAGAAAAGGCAGAAGAACCAGAGATCAAATTGCCAACATCCGCTGGATCATTGAAAAAGCAAGAGAGTTTCAGAAAAACATCTATTTCTGCTTTATTGACTATGCCAAAGCCTTTGACTGTGTGGATCACAATAAACTGTGGGAAATTATGAAAGAGATGGAAATACCAGACCACCTGACTTGCCTCTTCAGAAACCTGTATGCAGGTCAGGAAGTGACAGAACTGGACATGGAACAACAGACTGGTTCCAAGTAGGAAAAAGAGTACGTCATGGCTGTATATTGTCACTTATTATTGCTTATTTAACTTATATGCAGAGTACATCATGAGAAATGCTGGGCTGGAAGAAGCACAAGCTGGAATCAAGATTGCCGGGACAAAAATCCTCAGATATGCAGATGACACCACCCTTATGGCAGAAAGTGAAGAGGAACTAAAACGCCTCTTGAGGAAAGTGAAAGAGGAGAGTGAAAAAGTTGGCTTAAAGCTCAACATTCAGAAAACGAAGAGCATGGCATCTGGTCCCATCACTTCCTGGGAAATAGATGGGGAAACAGTGGAAACGGTGTCAGACTTTATTTTTGGGGGGCTCCAAAATCAGTGCAGATGATGACTGCAGCCATGAAATTAAAAGACGCTTACTCCTTGGAAGCAAAGTTATGACCAACCTAGATAGCATATTCAAAAGCAGAGACATTACTTTGCCAACAAAGGTCCGTCTAGTCAAGGCTATGGTTTTTTCCAGTGGTCATGTATGGATGTGAGAGTTGGACTGTGAAGAAAGCTGAGCGCCGAAGAATTGATGCTTTTGAACTGTGGTGTTGGAGAAGACTCTTGAGAGTCCCTTGGATTGCAAGGAGGTCTAACCAGTCCATCCTAAAGGAGATCAGTCCTGGGTGTTTGTTGGAAGAACTGATGCTAAAGCTGAAACTCCAATACTTTGGCCACCTCATGTGAAGAGTTGACTCATTGGAAAAGACCCCAATGCTGGGAGGGATTGGGGGCAGGAGGAGAAGGGGACGACGGAGGATGAGATGGCTGGATGGCATCACCGACTTGATGGACATGAGTTTGAGTGAACTCCAGGAGTTGGTGATGGACAGGGAGGCCTGTGTGCTGTGATTCATGGGGTCGCAAAGAGTCGGACACAACTGAGCGACTAAACTGAACCGAACTAGACCACAAGGAGATCCAAGCAGTTCATCCTAAAGGAAATCAGTCCTGAATATGCATTGGAAGGATTGATGCTGAAGCTGAAACTCCGATACTTTGGCCACCTGATTCGAAGAACTGACTCATTGGAAAAGACCCTGATGCTGGGAAAGATTGAAGGCGGGAGGAGAAGGGAATGACAGAGGATGAGATGGTTGGATGGCATCACTGATGCGATAGACATGAGTTTGAGTAAACTCTGGGAGTTGGTGTTGGACAGGGAAACCTGGTGTGCTGGAGTCCTCGGGGGTGCAAAGAGTAGGACATGACTGAGCGACTGAATTGAACTGACTGACTGATGAATACAAAAACTTTTCTAGTATGCTTGATAAAGGCTTGAGAAAGAACATAAAAAAAAAAGATGGAGAAATTGGAAAACATAAGCTAAATTAAATGGGAACACTGAATATGAAATAGAAAAAGTGAAAAAAAAAAGAAATAGAAAAAGTGAAACAAACTAGATAAAAGTAAAAAATCTTCATATAGTCTAATTGTTTTTAAACATAGCTGCTCATTAGAAACACATCTGGATCTTCGGAGGAAAAAAAGCAATACCTGGGCATTTGTATTTTTCAAAAAAGTCCGAGATAATTCTGATATGCATCTGAATTTTAAAAAGTGATTGCAGGTTTTTCTATTAAACAGTAGTTTTAGTGATTTAGAATTCTATCATTTTCTGTTGGCCAGTCATGATACAATGCTATTAAGTGAATAATAGTTACATAATTATAATAGTAAAAGATGCTTATCAACTTTCACAATCAATAGTCAGGCAAAAAAGAAAAGATAATTACAGTTGCAAGCCATAATGGAAACATGATTAACCTAACAATATAAAATAGTTACATACAATTTGGGGGGTTAAGTAAAGTGTTGTAAGTGGAAGTGCATACATGTACATATTTTCATCCAGCCAGCCAGTCTATGTCTTTTGACTGGTACATTTAATCCATTTACACTTAAGGTAATTATAGGTATGTATGGTCCTCTGGGTGGAGAAGGAAATGGCAACCCACTCCAGTATTCTTGCCTGGAGAATCCCAGGGGTGGGGGAGCCTGGTGGACTGCCATCTATGGAGTCGCTCGGAGTCAGACACGACTGAAGTGACTTAGCAGCAGCAGCAACATGGTCCTCTGGGTGGCATTAGGGGTAAAAAACCATCTTACCAATGCAGGAGATTTAAGAGATGTGTGGTTGATCCCTGGCTCGGGAAGATCCCCTGGAGGAGGACATGGCAACCCACACCAGTATTCTTGCTTGAAGAATCCCATGGGCAGAGGAGGCTGAGGGGTTGCAAAGAATCGTACTCTTGTACTGAAGTGACTTAGCATGCACATTATCATTTTGTTAATTGTTTGGGTTTGTTTTGTGTTGGTCTTTTCCTTCTCTTGTGTTTCCTGCCTTGAGAAGTTCCTTTATCATTTGTTGTAAAGCTGATTTGGTGATGCTGAATTCTCTTAACTTTTGCTTGTCTGGAAAGTTTTCCTTGCTGAGTGGAGTATTCTTGGTTGTACGTTCTTCCCTTTCAATACTTTAAATAATCTTGCTATTCCCTCTGGCTTGTAGTGTTTCTGTTGAGAAATTAGCTGATAACTTACAGGAGTTTCTTTTTATTTGTTGTTTTCCCCTTGTTGCTTTTAGTGTTTTATCTTTGTCTTCACTTTTTGTCAGTTTGATTACCATGTGTCTTGGTGTGTTCCTCCTTGGGTTTGTCCTGCCTGGGACTCTCTGTGCTTCCTGGACTTGGTTGACTATTTCCTTTCCCATATTAGGAAAGCTTTCAGCTAATATCTCTTCAAATATTTTCTCAGGTCCTTTCTCTCTCTCTTTTCCTTCTGGAACCCTATAATGCAAATGTTGGTGCCTTTAATGTTGTCCCAGAGGTCTCTTAGGCTGTCTTCTTTTTTTTTTTTTTTTCATTCTTTTTTCTATATTCTGTTCTGCAGTAATGATTCCCACCATCCTTTTCTTCAGATCACTTAACTGTTCTTCTGCCTCATTTATTCTTCTATTGATGCCTTCTAATATATTGTTCATTTCTGTTTGTTTTTTAGTTCTTCTGAGTATTAGTCATTCAGTCATGTCCTACCTTTTGCGACCCAACCCCGTGGACTACAGTCCATGCGACTCCATGGACTGTAGACCACCAGGCTCCTCTGTCTGTAAAATTCTCCAGGCAAGAATACTGGAGTGGGTAGCCATTTCCTTCTCCAGAGGATCTTCCCAACCTAGTGGATTAAATTTGAGTCTCTTGCATTGCAGGCAGATTCTTTACTGTCTGAACAACCAGGGAACCATTCTTCTAGGTCTTTGATAAAAATTTCTTGTATCTTCTCCATTCTGTTTCCAAGATCCTGGATCATCCTCACTATCATTCTGAATTCTTTTTCTGGAAGGTTGCCTATCTCCATTTATTTAGTTGTTTTTCTGGGGTCTTATCAGGTCCCTTCATCTGGGACATAACTCTCTGCTTTTTCATCCTGATTAACTTTCTGTGGTGTGATTTTCATTCTAACTGCTGTGAGATTGTGATTCTTCTTATTTCTTCTGTCTGCCCTTTGGTGAATGAGGCTTGTGTAAGTTTCCTGATGGGAGGGACTATGTGGGGAAAACTGTGTCTTGTTCTGGTGGGTAGGGCCTTGCTCAGTAAAGCTTTAATCCAATTATCTCTTGATGGGTGAAGTTGATCCCTCCCTTTAAGTTGCTTGGCTTGAGGCCACCCAGCCTTGGGGTCTCTGGGCTCTATGGTAGGGTTAATGGTGAACTCCAAGAGGACTTAAGCCATGGGCCTCAGGACTGCTGCTGCCAAGGCCCCATCCCTGTGGTGAATCACTGCCAACCCATGCCAACCCAGGAGGCCCTCCAACACTAGCAAATAGGTCTGGTTCAGTCTCCTGTGGGGTCACTGTTCCTTTCCCTCTGGGCTTTTTTTTCTTAATTGGTTTTGCCAAATATCGAAATGAGTCCACCACAGGTATACATGTGTTTCCCTCGGGTCTTGGTGCACACAGATGTTGTTTGTGCCCTTCAAGAGTTGAGTCTCTGTTTCCCCTAGTCCTGTAGAAGTCCTGTAATCAAATGTGGCTGTCCTTCAAAGTCAGATTCCCTGGGAATTCCCAGTCCCTTTGCTGGATCCCTAAGCTGGGAAGCCTTACGTGGGGCTCAGAACCTTCACAACAGTGGGAGATTTTCTTTGATATTATTGTTCTCCAGTTTGTGGGTCACCCACTTGGCCGAGTATGGGATTTGATTTTATCGTGATTGTGACCCTGCTACCATCTCTTTGTGGCTTCTTCTTTGTCTTTGGGCGTGGGGTATCTTTTTTGGTGGATCCAGCGTCCTCCTGTCCATGGTTGTTCAGCAACTAGTTGCAATTTTGTTGCTTTTTTTTAGGGATGAGTGCACGTCCTTCTACTCGACTATCTTGAACCAGAAGCCAGAAGCGCAGTCTTAACCACTGGACCACCAGAGAAGTCCTAATACCCCCACCCCATGTTTTTAAATTGATGCTTCATGTGTGAAGAATAATAACAAAAGTTACTTTGTGCCAAGCATTATCTTAAAATTCTTCAACTCTATGAAGTGAGTACTTTTTAATCTTTTTACAGACAAGAAACTGAGCATCAGAGAGAGGGAGGAACTAACTTGCCAAGTCACAGACCTAGAGAGTGATTTGAATCTAGGTGTGTTTGACTATAGTTTGCTAAAACGTGACTAGATCAAGGGGATAGGGGGACATTGCTATGCTAAGTCACTTCAGTTGTGTCCGACTCTGTGCGACCCCATAGATGGCAGCCCACCAGGCTCCCCTATCCCTGGGATTCTCCAGGCAAGAACACTGGAGTGGGTTGCCATTTCCTTCTCCAATGCATGAAAGTGAAAAGTGAAAGTGAAGTTGCTCAGTCGTGTCTGACTCTTAGCGACCCCATGGACTGCAGCCTAACAGGCTCCTCGGTCCGTGGGATTTTCCAGGCAAGAGTACTGGAGTGGGGTGCCATTGCCTTCTCTGAGGGGGACATTAGCAAAAATAACTAAGTGGGAAGGAGAGACAGCCTTGCTTTCTGTGGATGCAGGGCAGTGAGAGAAGGCAGCACACCAAGGTGGGAAAGTCTTGAAATGCAGAAAGAAAGAGGTATTGACTTGTGGACACACTGAGTTCTCCCACTTTGCTTCACCTTCCCTGCCATCTCCGTAGTGTGAAATTTGGAATCCTGCAAGAGGCATTTCATGTTCATTCCTCTTCATCTCAATATAATTCTCACCATCATCAGTATGATTGGAGATGCAATAGATCTTCTCTAACTTCCCCCTGCTCACACTCCTTCAAGGACCTGCCCTTACACTAAGGATAAAATCCCAAAGCTTTAATGTGGCCTTTGAGGCCCTGCTTCTGCCCATCTGCCCAGTCTCCACTTGTGCTCTTCTCTCCACCCCATTGCCCGTTTTGCCATAGAACAATACTACCGGCTAATATTTATTGTCTCTCTTCACCAGTTGGCCATTTTATCCTTCAGATCTCACTCAGCTTAGGGTTTCCCTGGTGGTTCGGTGGTAAAGAATCCACCTGTCAATGCATGAAACATGGGTTCCATCCCTAGTCTAGGAAGATCCCACATGCTGCGAAGCAACTGAGCACATGAGCTCTAGAGCCTACATGCCACAGCTACTGAAGCCTGAGCACCCTAGAGGCTGTGCTCCGCAACCAAAGACGTCACCACGATGAGAAGCCAGTAAGTCACAACTACAGAGTAGCCCCCACTCACAGCAACTAGAGAAAAGCCCACACAGCAAGGAAGACCCAGCACAGCCAAAAAGAAATAAACATTTTAAAAAAATCTCATTCAGCTTAAACGTCATTTTCTCAGAGAGGCCCTCCTGATTGCCTACTCCATCTATGGGTTCTCTATTGCATGCAGAAATCTTCAGCTGTGGGATCTAGTTCCCTGACTAGGGATCAAACCTGGGCCCCCTGCTTTGGGAGTGCAGAGTCTTAGCCATTGGACCACCAGGGAAGTCCCAGTTTGTATAAAGATTAAGGTACGTCTCCATCACTAGACTGTAAAACCCTTGGGGACAATGATTGTGTCTGTTTCCATCATTGCTGTATACGCAGTGTTAAGCATAATCCCTGCCTGTGTTAGGTTTCCAATAAGTGTTCATGGAAACAATAGATGAATTAACAGATAGGTAAGAGCCATACCTCCTTTTCACTGAGTAGTGCACACACAGACAAACGTCCAGTTAGTCATCAGTAGACACATAAGTTTTGACAATGAGCACAAACATTTATTTCAGCTTAAACTTAGTTTGATTTCTTTGGAGTATCTTGGAGTGGAGCTGAAGCAAGAGCTGAGTAAATGAAGGGCAGAGTCCAGTTCTGAGCTTGGGTTTGGTCAGAGTCACTGAAATCTGTGCAGAGTGGAGAGAGGAGGGGAATATCGGCTTAGAGTCAGCAAAGTAAGTGTATTCTGGCACCCAGCCATAGTTCAACTCCTCCTACCTCCAAATTACCTTTCTAATGGTAATTATTCCAAAAAGTGCATAGACTGTTACCCACTTTACCAAGGAGATTTTCTCATACTTTTTTCTCCATTGTTCTGGCCACATAGGGTCCTTCTAACCCTCTTACAGGAAGCCATTCCAGATTTGTTCCCTCAATCCCTCAACTTCCCATCACCGGTCTGAATTTGTTTTGGTTTCTGCACCTTGGCGTCTGCATCTTGAATGAATGTCCTGTCTCACTGTTCGAGTGGCTGAATCTCTCCATGGTTTTGAGTCATCCCTTTGCTTCTAAGACATGATATTAATAAACTGAAAGACTTCCTAGCTGAGGAGGAGGATTCGAGGATTATTGAGACCAGCTGGAGCTACAGAGAAGGGCAACATTCCTCCAACTCTAGGGGTTTCATCACTGAGAAGCTGCCATGGCACAAGGGTACTGAGGGAAAGCTGAGGATGCTATGGTCTTGGGTGGGTAGGGCAGGTGAGAGCAGCGTCTCACCTGGAGGAAACTGAGGAAGAAGTGAAAGTGGTACGAATATCTGTCAACATTGCCAAACTCTTAATACTCTGCAGATGTTGCTGTCACCCTTTTCCTAGCATTATCTCATTCAAACCCCACCAAATCCTATGAAGTGGTTTAAATAACCCTGACTTTCACAAAAATGCCTCTTTGCGACCCCATGGACTGTAGCTACCAGGCTCCTCTGTCCATGGGATTTTCCAGGCAAGAGTACTGGAGTGGGTTGCCATTTCCTTCTCCAGGGGATCTTCCCAACCCAGGGGTTGAACCCGGGTCTTCTGCATTGCAAGCAGACGCTTTACTGTCTGAGCCACCTGAGAAGTCTCAAGTTTCAGAGAGTGTAAGTAATTTGGCAGCCTGTGTTGGGGTGAAGATCTGAACCCACGTCTGACTCCAGAGTGAGAGCTCACATCCAATATGCAATATGCCCAAAGCTGCTAAACTCCCACCTGAGCCTGCAGAGCTCCATCTGATCCACCATCCAGGCCAGCAGCTCTCGAATCAGTAAATGCTTTAGCAAATCTTCATCACTGGGGTTCTTGGGCAGGGAGCTACAAAGAAGAAAGCCTCTGGCAGGCCCCTTAAGCCCAGGCCCCACCCAGAGAGAGTAAACACTGGGGCTGAGACTCCGTCGTGGTGGGACAAGGTGGGGCGGGGGTGGGGGGTGCGAGTCAACACAGCTGCCTCTCAGTTGTCTCAGCTTTCAAAGCTCCGCCCAGATCTGTCGGCCAGGGAATATAGGCTCTTCCATACAGGCAGACAAACAATTCTGGTGGGAGACATCCCACCCACCCACCTCTACAGTTTTCCCAGAGTGTATTCCAGCCCCGCAGAGATTACTTTGGGAATGTTCACTCTTTAGAATGATCTGTGTCAATTCCTCAGCTTCCTACAGAGACAGGGTAACTGATTTCAGGGGACTGGCCTTGGGAGGGTCCTTGTTCCATAAAAGCCTTCCTGAAGTTTAGCAGACAAAAGGGAGAAGCCAGTTTCTGAAGTCCCTCCTGGAGCCTTGAGCTCCTGGACTTGAGTCTCTCCTGGACTTGGTGACTCTGCACATTGTCATCAATCTTAGAAACTCTAGCCCCAAATCCCCTCCCAGGACCCCCATCCCCATTCCTCCTAGGCTATTCCCTTAGGCTTGGGCTGATCTCCAGGAGCTTTGTGAAGACCCCTCTTTGAATTCTGGGTAGAAGAGGATGCTTGTCTGGGGCCTAGCCCTGCTCCGGTCTGGGAAAGGGAACAATGAGGTGGGAGTGAGTCGGAGGCCCCACCCCCACCCCTTCCCTTGCGGGCAGACTCACCCCTGCTTCTCCTTTGCCTCCTCCTTCCTGTTAGACTGATGGGCCAGCTCTAGGGCCCCAGCCTCCCTCTGGGTGATGTTGTGTATCCAGCTGGTAAAATAAAGATTAGGGAATAGGTAGGGCCAGGGGCGATTCCAGATATTCTCCAGCCCAAAGAAGCTCCAACCATTTGGTACCTCAACCCAAGGAGCAGAGGGTACCTCTTTCTTCAGTCAACCTCCCAACTGCTTGTCTTCAGCTGCCAGTGAAAAACTTTTCAAAAGCTACCACGCAGGTCAAACAGCAAAGTCAGGGAAAGAGACTTTGCAAAGAGAAGACCGAGATCAGCTCGTCTTATTTCCAAAGTCTGAAGCTGCCACCACTGAAGAGTCATTGGCAGCAGTTCAGCTCCTCTGCCTTCATCCCCAGCCCCCTAGGGATCCTCTCAGAGCCCAAAACACCTTCCCTGACCCCTCCCCTTAGAAGCAAAGGATTGGAAAATTGCCCACGTCCTGCCCTCAGACCGGACTGCTGCCTGAGCCAGGAGCCCAGGCAGGACTGCCGTGCAATTCAGCTCCCGATCAGCACCTAAGTGAAAGACGACATTGGGCTTGTGCATCACACGGGGCACAGGGAGCAGGGGTTGGGGGTGCACGTGACTCACTCGCTCTTCTTCCCCTTCTGCGCCAGTAGCCAGTTCACAAAGTCTTGTTGGCGGATCTTGTCCATGGCGATACTGTAGTCACTGATGAAGGTGCCCTCAGCATACCTGGTTGCTCGAGGCTGGGAGCCACTGGCCTTAGAGTGGAATCTGAGAGGCAGGGAGGGGAGAGAGAGGGAAACCGAGGTGCCATAGGAGCAGAGAGCGCAACAATAAATGATTGTCACCACCATCTGAAAAGGAAGCAGCCCATTTCTTGGGAGTCAGTTTTTATGGAGTCACCCTTTTGTCCATGCATCACGCCCCTGGGACTTTATCCTTAACTCAAGAGCCCACTTCCTGCATCCTCAGTATGTGAGGCTCTGGCTTCTGGGCAAAGATCAGAGGTTCCCCTCGTCCCCAAGGACTGAATCAGAGTTCCCTCCTTCGCTCCTTTTGTCCTGGTGCCACCCAATTCAGTTATTTGGTTCTCAGTTTCCTAATAATGGGCTTCCCTGGTGGCTCAGATGGTAAAGCGTCTGCCTGCAATGCAGGAGACCTGAGTTCGATCCCTGGGTCAGGAAGATCCCCTGGGGAAAGAAATGGCAACCCATTTCAGTAGTCTTGCCTGGAGAATTCCATGGATGGAGGAGCCTGGTAGGCTACAGTCCATGGGGTCATAAAGAGTCGGACATGACTGGGTGACTTCACTTTCACTTTTCCTAATAAGAGTGAGCTCTTATAAAACAGGACTTAATATGAGTCAGGTCCTGTACAAGTCCTTTAAAACATAAATTCATTGTGTAGGAGGTAGACACTACATGTCTTTGGCGAGTGAGGCAACCACGATGCAGAGAGATTAATTTAGCACAAGCGTGAGCAGGGCTGACCCTCAGCTAGTCTGGGTCCAGGTCTACCATCTTTAACTTCTACACGATGTTGTCTCAAACTTCCACGGCCAAGTTGATAGGGCCATATGGCTTGTCCTTGCATCTGAGAAGGCCTAACTCTACTCAGACGTGTCTCTCTTGGTCTCCCCAACACACAAACAGAGTCCCCTACTGTGTGTGTTCAGTTGCTAAGTCGTGTCTGACTGTTTGCAACCCCATGGACTGCAGCACACCAGGCTTCCCTGCCCTTCACTATATTTCCCCCTATTATATTCACTCATAACCTTCTCTGCCTCTCCTCACAGCACTCATGACAGTTTGAAGTTTGCTTAGATGGGTCTTTGTCTTCCCCTTGGATCTATATGCTCCATGAGGACAGGTGGCATTTGCGGACCGCTCTTCATGTGTATCCCTTGTGCCGAGCACACAGGAAGCTGCCTATAAAATCTGATCAAACGCACAAACAAATGAGCAGTTAAGGCTTTCATCAGGGAGATACTTTCACCTACTTCAGCCACTTCACTGCTGGGAAGTCCTTCCGGAGATTTAACTGCAATCTCTCCAGCTGCAACAGTAGCTGGTAAAAATACTCTCTGGTTCTAGCCTCGTTCTGCACCCCGATTACTGTAAGGTTTTCCCTCGAGCATCTTTCTTCTTGGCCTGGGATTCCTCCCTTTCTTACCTGTCTCTTGAAAACCAGAACCCAGTCATCCCCCCAGCCACCTGACCCCTCCTTCTCACCCCAGCTTGGAGTGATCCTCTTCTTTCTCCCCCAGCACCACTGCCAGGAGCAGGGACACCACCAGCAGGGAGAAGGTCTTCATGGCCAGCATCTTCCAAGGGTTCTTTCCTGCGATAAGAGAGAAGAGGACAAGGATGAGAAGAAAGCCCTGTGCTGAGGGGACAGCCAGTATGGTGGTGCACTTAGGAGCCCTGGAGCCTGTGGGGAATCTGGAAGCTGGGGGCCAGGCCTTGGGAGTTAGAGCTTTTCTAAGACCCTGGAGAAATACCTTGGGGATGGTGAGGGGTGCTGGCATTACAGCTAGAAGGGACATTAGAAGGCACATGGAACCTGGCCAAGAGTGAACCTGTTTGGGGGGTTTTAGGAGGAGTCTAAGCAGGGAGGAAGGAGGGCAGCAGGGAGCCTTCCTGGCAGGAGAAAGCAGTGAAGGCTTGTATGTCTGGATGGCCCCCTTCCTGGCCCCCATGGCTAGACATCATGGGCATGTGAACTGGCAAGATTTTCACCTGCAGAGTCTCCAGCTCTCAAGTTGGCTGTCACCTAAATCATCGCAGCCCTCTGGCCCAAAGTGAAAATCGCAAATAGAAGCCCTCTCCATTTCTCAGACTTCACTGTCCCCACTCAGGGACGTCTGATGCTTCTGCCTAGGGCGAGCCCCATTTCCGCAGGGCATCTTCAGCAGAACTTTCCTTCCAAGCCCTGAGCACCAAAGCTAGCTCTAGAGATGTGTCGGCTGCAAGACCCTGCCTTCCTGCCTCGTCACCTGGTATTAAAGGAGCCCTTAAAGCCACCTTCTTATTACCTGCGTAGAAGAAAAGTGCTAGGTGCCGAGACCCACCCCCCAGCATCTCGTCCACGGCCACCCCTTCCCAGCTGCTCTCCTACCAGGCTTCCTTTCCAGCTCACCCAGAAGGACAGGGCAGGGGTCTTCTCCTCCTCCCTCCTGGCCTTTCAGAGCCTCAGGAAAGTTTGCCCTGGCTCCTTTATATCCAGGCATCACTGATCTGCTGATTAGCCTAAAAGCATCTTATCTCAAGAAATTAAGCCCACAGCTCCCGCCACATTAAGTCCATTTTACATGTAATAAAGTTGTCCTTTCCACTTGGACTGTGCTAATTGGTGATTAACATTTGGGGATCTCCAGCTGCTGTCTGGGCTTGACCTGTGGGCAGGGTACCTTAAGTGCCCCTTTTCTTCTCCCCTTCCCCTTCTGGGCCCCAGTATCCCCCCACTTCCTTTATAGATGCTCTCGCTTAGAAGGATGCCCCTGGTGAGGGCAGATGCATGTAGGGTGGCACTAACTGGAGTGGGGTCACTCCCACCAGCATCAGGCTACTCCTGGGTTGGAGGGCGTGGGGCCACAGTGGCCTAAGGCTTAGTCAGTGCGGCAGTGTCTCCATCTAGATGTCTAGGAGGGGGTCCAGCTGGCTGGAGAAAGGGCGGAGAGTGATGGGCAGAGGGTTAAACCCCCATGAAGGATGGGGGTTTCCTGGTGAGAGCTGTGAACTGAGAACTTCCACTTGAGCTACCTTCCTGCTGAGGGGCAGGCAGAGTTGGGAAAAGAGGATCATGGACACCGTGAGGACGCAGAGCAAAGCGGGCCAGCTACAACTCGTTCCTAACTGGAGAGATTTATGAGCTCCAAATCTCTCTCCTCAAATGCTCTGCTCTCCTCTAAGAGAGAAGTATATGCCCCTGTCTTTGCTATGGGAGTGGGGCCCCTGAGGCCCTGCTCTCCTCCATCAGACCCTGGGCTCTAAGCTCAGCACTGGGAGCCAGGCTGTGTGCCCCATCGCACGGAGGCTTCCTCAGGTTAAGGGTGGTATCTGATCCTTGGACTGGAGACTTGTTGAGAGGCGCCCTTTTCTTTCTGCAAGCACTTAGTGCATGGCTCTGTCTGCATGGGCTCTCAGTCCAGAAGGGACAGGGCACAGCCTGCACATTTGGCCGACCCCCAAGGCCTCCTGCCCAGGCTGTCCCTTCTCCACTTGCTGTGGGTACTTTGAACCCTAAACAGCCCTGCTAGCTGCAGGGCCGAGTAAAGGCCACTTTCCTTTCCAGGTCAACTCCCCAGCCTGGGAACAGGTCCAGCATGAAATTAAGTGCTTGTGTGGGATGAGGGGGAACTGACTGGGACAGCCACTCACCTCTGCTTCCTAGAAACCTCGCCTACCCACTACCCATTTCCCACCATCTCAGAAACTTCTCTCTGGGCAAGCTCTGCAAATTCCATCTCCTAGCTATCAATGGGCAGAGATTAGACATCAGTTCAGATTTGGCCTCCAAGGACGGTGTGGGGGCTGCTTGTGATCCTGCTTCCTGGTGAGCAACACAGTAAATGGGCTGAGAAGGGTTCATGTCCAAACCTGGGCCTCTGCTGGAGGCACAGCTTATCCAAAAAGGGTGGACATCGTTCCCTGGGACCCTTACGTCTCATGCCCAACTGAAATCAAAGAAGGTTCTGGAATGGGTCCCAGCAGTCCTGAGCCCCTGCCGGGTACCCTGGGGACTCATTTGGAGTGGAGGTGCAGGATTGCTTGGAAGACCAGCTGTGCTTTTTGTCCCTACCTTACCCGCTCTTGGCACTGACCTTTATGAAGCCCTCCTCCCTTTTTCCCTTTGATTTGGGGCTCTCATGCCCAGCAATGGACAGATTAGGGAGAAATGTAGCCTGGGTCCTGGAGAAGAAGATCAGAGAAGATGCCAGACTCCAAGGGGAGCCCACAGGCCCCTCTCCCTTTCTGGTATATTGGGAGGCCAGAGAATGGGAAAGATGACTTTGGGAAGTTTCTGGGGATCAGAAGGGCCTGCTGAACTTAATCAAAATAGTTAAATAGGGACTTCCCTCCAGTGGCTAAGACTGCACACTCCCAGTGCAGGAGGCTCAAGTTCAATCCCTGCTGGGGAACTGGATCCCACACGCCACAAGTGGGAGTGCCATAGATCCCCCATGCTGAAAGAGAGATCCAGTGCAGCCAAATGAATACAATAAACATTGAAAAAATAATTCAGTAAACCAACTGGCAACCCAGTCAGCCTGTCAATGCCATGATGGGCAGTGCCCTGGTGTGCAGAATCCAGAGCAGTGCAGTGCAGGAGTGGGGGTGGGGCAGAGAGGCCCAGGAGGGAGCAAAGAATTCTACTGTGGAGAATTTCTAGGATGTGAGGATCAGAGAGGACACAGGGGATGGAGAGGCAGGAAGACACGCCCCACTGGTTGGGAGCCCAGACACAAAGGCCCAGACAGGTGGAGAAGATCTGTGGATCTGGGGGTATCTGAGGAATCAAGTCAAGGAATCAGAGTGGGGAGGGGAGGGTGATGGCAGTTCTGCTGCAAGAGAACCCAGCATCCTGCTTCCCTGATCCTCCTGGCATCTTGATTGAGGCGTTGGGGGCTGTAGCAGCAAAAAAGCTTTGGGAGCTTCCTGGCTCTTCCAGCTCATGGAGGTGACTCACTCTCGCCCCCCATGAGGCCCGAAGGGACATCACAGATGTTCCAGGCCTGGCTCTGAAGCCAAGCCAAGGTGACTCAGAGGGCTGGCTGCAGCCTCCCTGCCGTGGATTCTGTTCTAGAAATTCTCTCGATCTTCAAGCTTACCAGCTAACTCAGGAAGTAGCCATCCCTCTTGGAGCTTCCTTACACCAGGTGGCAGATTTTATTCTCCTCCTGAAGAGGAGACAAGAGGTGACTGGGAACCCTGACAAACTCTGCTGAGTCATCTGGTCTATCGTGATTGCTGGAAGGATTACCTAGAGCTTTACCCTTGAGTCACATCACAAACACAGGCATAGTCCCAGACATTTTTTCCCACTTAGCCTCCACTGCCATTCAGATCAAGATACTTTTCAGAAAGATCTTAAAGAAAATATATACTACCTATAGCTTCTCTTGACCATCTGCTCTAGGGGATTAGTTTGGAAGTTCCCTCTGGTGGCTCAGATAGTAAAGAATCTGTCTGCAATGCAGGAGGCTCAGGTTTGATCCCTGGGTCGGGAAGATCCCCTGGAGAAGGGAATGGCAACCCACTCCAGTATTCTTGCCTGGAGAATTCCATGGACAGAGGAGCGTGGTGAGCTACAGTCCATGGGGTTGCAAAGAGTCAGACACGACTGAGTGACTAACACTCACTTTCTTCCCTCTAACTCCAGTCCTTCTTGCTGTTTTCAAAGGTGTGGGATTTTTTGTTTGTTTTGGGAGGGTTACTTGTTTTGTTTTTGTCTGCTTTGGTTTGTTGAGAAAAGGGCTCAGTCCTTAGTAGTTGCAGGAGAAGAGCGGTGAGGAATTAGAATTGGGAGAGGGTGGCCACAGGTTCTCAGTTCCAGGGACTGAAAGAATTGGGATTTAGGTAATAAAAGGTCAAAGAGCTGGCCCTCCCAGAGAGAACAGCCTTCCTGAGCCTCTCACTCTCCTGTGTAGGAGCACATCCCAGTGAAAGAAAAAGAGGGGTAGGAAGTGAGGGCTTTCCCTTCCTTTTCCTTGTATGGGGAACATGAAGGATGAAGTGATTTTCAGGGTCCCCAGGGAGTGCCCCCCATCCTCCCATCAATACAACACACACACTTTCCTGCAATGGATATGGAGAGAGCCTTCTGCAACTTCAGAAAACATGAAGTTTTAGTTAGATTAGGGAGTAGCCTGGTAGGATGGAAAGAGAGGAGTAGAAGGATTCAAGCTCAAGCTCCACCCTCTCACCACTCCAGGGGTTGTTTGGCTTTGTTTCCTTGAAGGCTTTACCCACACAGAGCCTTAGCTTCATTGTTTCTAAGCTGGGGACCAGAAAACAAAATCTGCTCTGCCTAGCTTATGGGAAGTGTCAAATACTTGTTTTGTTAATTTGAGGGCTTCTTGCCAGTGTTGGCTGGTGGTTTTCTCTGGAATGACCTTATTTACCTCACTCTATCATGAGACTTAAATAAGATGAAATAATAAGTCCAGGTTGGTTCAGTCCAGCACCCAAAACATAGAAGATGCTGAAATTGCCAAGGAGGGCTGAGGGCTTTGGAGACAGGTCCACCTATAAGGGTGATTTGGAGTAATGTGTCCTTCTTGTGCTTTGGTTTACCTTCCGGCAAAATGAGGAATGTAATAGTTCCTGCTTCAGAGCATTGGTTTGGAAAGTATTGTACTTAGAAAATGCATTATGTTACATTATATCTTGATGCATTAGGTATCTTATGCTGTTTATCAAATTACTCCAAATTTTAGCAGCTTAAAGCAACGAACATTTATTTCTCACGATTTCTGAGGATCACTGATGTGAGAGAGACTTAGCTGGGTGGTTCTGGCTTAGAGTCTCTCCTGTCAGCTGAGCTGTAGTCTCAGAAGACTCATCTGGGGCTGAAGGTCACCTTCCAAGTTCACTTCATGACTCTAGGCTGAAGGCGTTAGTTCCTCACTACGTGGATGTCTTCACAAGGGTTCTCACTGCGTGGTTTCTTTCCCCCAGAGGCAGGGCATGCGCCTAAGATGAAAGCCCAAGTGTCTTAACACCTAAACCCGGAAGTGACATACCACATATCATCAGGTAACCTGTACGCTATTGTCACAGGGAGCAGCATTAGCACAATGTGGGGGGGACTCCACGTCTGTGGCTACCAGGAGGCAGGGTCATTGGAGGCCGCCTTAGAGACGGGCCATCTTAGGCGTACTGAAGCAGGCCTTCTTATCTCTCCTTGCTAGGCTCCGGCACTCAGCATTTAGTTGGGTGTACCTTTCCCTATGCTCAAAATTCTCCAAACCAGGCTTCAGCAACCGTGAACTTCCTGATGTGCAAGCTGGTTTTAGAAAAGGCAGAGGAACCAGAGATCAAATTGCCAACATCCGCTGGATCATGGAAAAAGCAAGAGAGTTCCAGAAAAACATCTATTTCTGCCTTATTGACTGCCAAAACCTTTGACTGTGTGGATCACTATAAACTGTGGAAAATTCTGAAAGAGACGGGAATACCAGACCACCTGACCTGCCTCTTGAGAAATTTGTATGCAGGTCAGGAAGCAACAGCTAGAAATGGACACGGAACAACAGACTGGTTCCAAATAGGAAAAGGAGTACGTCAAGGCTGTATATTGTCACCCTGCTTGTTTAACTTCTATGCAGAGTACATCATGAGAAACGCTGGACTGGAAGAAACACAAGCTGGAATCAAGATTGCCGGGAGAAATATCAATAACCTCAGATATGCAGATGACACCATCCTTATGGCAGAAAATGAAGAGGAACTAAAAAGCCTCTTGATGAAAGTGAAAGTGGAGAGTGAAAAAGTTGGCTTAAAGCTCAACATTCAGAAAACGAAGATCATGGCATCTGGTCCCATCACTTCCTGGGAAATAGATGGGGAAACAGTGGAAACGGCGTCAGACTTTATTTTGGGGGGCTCCAAAATCACTGCAGATAGTGATTGCAGCCATGAAATTAAAAGACGCTTACTCCTTGGAAGGAAAGTTATGACCAACCTAGATAGCATATTCAAAAGCAGAGACATTACTTTGCCAACAAAGGTACATCTAGTCAAGGCTATGGTTTTTCCTGTGGTCATGTATGGATGTGAGAGTTGGACTGTGAAGAAGGCTGAGTGCCGAAGAATTGATGCTTTTGAACTGTGGTGTTGGAGAAGACTCTTGAGAGTCCCTTGGATTGCAAGGAGATCCAACCAGTCCATTCTGAAGGAGATCAGCCCTGGGATTTCTTTGGAAGGAATGATATTAAAGCTGAAACTCCAATACTTTGGCCACCTCATGCGAAGAGTTGACTCATTGGAAAAGACCCTGATGCTGGGAGGGATTGGGGGCAGGAAGAGAAGGGGACGACAGAGGATGAGATGGCTGGATGGCATCACTGACTCGATGGACATGAGTCTGGGTGAACTCCAGGAGTTGGTGATGGACAGGGAGGCCTGGTGTGCTGCGATTCATGGGGTTGCAAAGAGTCGGACACGACTGAGCGACTGAACTGAACTGACTGACCTTTCCCTTTCTCCCTTGCTTTTCACTTCTCTTCTTTCCACAGCTATTTTAAAGTCTCTTCAGACAGCCACCTGGCCCTCTTGCATTTCTTTTCCTTTGGGATGGTTTTGTTCGTTGCCTCCTATACAATATTACGGACCTCTGTCTACAGTTCTTCAGGCGCTGTGTACTAGATCTAATCCCTTGAATCTATTGGTCACCTCCAGTGCATATTCATAGGGGATATTATTTAAGTTGTACCTGACTGGCCTAGTGGTCTCCCCACTTTCTTTAGTTTAAGCCTGAATTTTGCTATGAGGAGCTGATGATCTGAGCCACAGTCAGCTATAGGTCTTGTTTTTGCTGACTGTATACAGCTTCTCCATTTTCGGCTACAAAGAATGCAATCAATCTGATTTTGGTATTGATCATTTGGTGATGTCCATGTGTAAAGTCATCTCTTATATTTTGAAAAAGGGTGTTTGCTATCACCAATGTGTTCTCTTGGCAGAATTCTGTTAGCCTTTGCCCTGCTTCATTTTGTACTCCAAGGCCAAACTTGCCTGTTACTCCAGGTATCTCTTGACTTCCTACTTTTGCATTCCAGTCCCCTATGATGAATTTGCTCTTCAGTCACTCAGTCATATCCAACTCTTTGTGATCACATGGAATGCAACACTTCAGGATTCCCTGTCCTCACCATCTCCCGGAGTTTACTCAAACTCATGTCCATTGAGTTGGTAATGCCATCTAACCATCTCATCCTCTGTCATCTCCCTCTCCTCCTGCCCTTAATCTTTCCCAGCATCAGGATGTTTTCCAGTGACTTGGCTCTTTGCATCAGGTGGCCAAAGTATTGGAGCTTCAGCTTCAGCATCAGTCCTACCAATTAATATTCAAGGTTGATTTCCTTTAGGATTGACTGGTTTGATCTCCTTGCTATCCAAGGGACTCTCCAGAGTCTTCTCCAGCACCACAGTTCAAAGGCATCAATTCTTCGATGCTCAGCCTTTTTTATTGTCCAACTCTCACATCCGTACATGACTTCTGGAAAAACCATAGCTTTGACTATATGGACCTTTGTAGGCAAAGTAATGTCTCTGCTTTTTAATATGCTGTCTAGTTTTGTCATTGTTTTTCTTCCAAGGAGCAAGTGTCTTTTAATTTCATTGCTGCAGCCACCATCCACCGTGATTGTGGGGACCAAGAATAGGACATCTTTCTTGGTGTTAGTTTTTGGAGCTCTTCTGGGTCTTCATAGAACTGATCAACTTCAGCTTCTTCGGCTCTGGTGGTTGGGGCATAGACTTGAATTACTGTGATATTGAATGTTTTGTCTTGGAAATGAACCAGGATCATTCTGTTGTTTTTAAGGTTGCAGCCAAGTACTGCATTTTGGACTCTTTTATTAATTATGAGGGCTACTCCACTTCTTTTATGTGATTCCTGCCCACAGTAGTAATTATAGTGGTCATCTGAATTAAATTCACCCATTCCCGTCCATTTTAATTCACTGATTCCTAAGATGTTGATGTTTACACTTGCCATCTCCTGCTTGTAACTGAGAATGGTGACTGCATCCGTGAAATTAGAAAATGATTGCTTCTTGGCAGGAAAGTTGTGACAAACCTAGACAGTGTGTTAAAAATCAAAGATATCACTTCGCTGACAAAGGTCTATATTGTCAAGGCTATGGTCTTTCCAGTAGTCATGTACAGATGTGAGAACTGGACAGTAAAGAAGACAGAGCGTTGAAGAATTGATGCTTTTAAACTGTGGTGCTGGAGAAGACTGTTGAGAGTCCCTTGGAAAGCAAGGGGATCAAACCAGTCAATCTTAAAGGAAATCAACCCTGAATACTCTTTGGAAGGACTGATACTGAAGCTGAAGCTCCAATACTTTGGCCACCTGATTCGAAGCACTAACACATTGGAAAAGACCCTGATGCTGGGAAAGATTGAGGGCAAGAAGGTGACAGAGGATGAAATGGTTGGATGGCATCACCAATTCAATGGACATGAACTTGGGCAAACTCTGGGAGATGGTGAGGACAGGGAAGCCTGACGTGCTGCAGTCCATGAAGAAGTCAGATATAACTTGGTGACTGAACAACAACAATATCGTATGCATAATCAGTACTAAAAAAATGTTAACCACTGTTTCCACTGTTATAGAAAATGCTAGATTCGTTTCTTTTCATCATCATAAATTCTGGCCATTTAATATCTCCCTATCCCTATCTCTCCGCTTAGTATCTCCCAGTCCTGATCTCTCTGCAAGAGTGGAAATGGAGATGATTTTAGATATCGAAGACCAGCAGAGGACAGATAGCAGAATGAATTGCATTCCAAGAGGGTACTTGCTTGGGTAGGCAGCAAATCCTGCATGGGATGTATTTGTAATAAAAGTGTTTTAACATGGTTGTTTATCTGAAATTCTGATTTAACTGAGCATCCTGTGCTGTTACTTGCCAGATATGGCAACCTGAACTTCCCCAAGATTTTAAAAATCCTAGTGCCTCAGTGTCATTCCCAGAGACTCTGTGTGTCATTTGTCTGGAGATTTTTAAAACCTTCTGTTTTGAAATATGTTAAAACTTACAGGGAAGTTGTAAAAATAATATGGAGAACTCCAACATACGCACAGCATTCAACGTTTGCCACTTTTCTTCCATCACTCTGTTATCTATCTTTTAAATTGAGAGTAGATTATGTACATCATGCTCCTTTACCAGTTAATATTTTCAAGCATATTTCCTACAAACAAGGATATTCACTTATCTAACCACAAGAAGTACAATTATGAAATGTGAGACATTTAACGTTGATATGGTTTTTCCTGTGGTCATGTATGGATGTGAGAGCTGGACTGTGAAGAAGGCTGAGCGCCGAAGAATTGATGCTTTTGAACTGTGGTGTTGGAGAAGACTCTTGAGAGTCCCTTGGACTGCAAGGAGATCCAACCAGTCCATTCTGAAGGAGATCAGCCCTGGGATTTCTTTGGAAGGAATGATGCTAAAGCTGAAACTCCAGTACTTTGGCCACCTCATGCGAAGAGTTGACTCATTGGAAAAGACTCTGATGCTGGGAGGGATTGGGGGCAGGAGGAGAAGGGGATGACAGAGGATGAGATGGCTGGATGGCATCACTGACTCGATGGACGTGAGTCTGAGTGAACTCCCGGAGTTGGTGATGGACAGGGAGGCCTGGTGTGCTGCGATTCATGGGGTGGCAAAGAGTCGGACATGACTGAGCGACTGAACTGAACTGAACTGATAAACATATAGTCTATATTAGAATTTTTTTCGATTATCCTGCTAAAGTCCTTTCAGGTATTTCTCCTCTGTTCATAGATCCAGTCCAGGATTGTGTACTGCCTTTCATTGTTATGTCTCTTTATTCTCCTTTAATCAGTTTCTCAGTCTTTCTTTCTTTAATGATACTGACATTTTTAAGAGTATAAGCCAGTTATGTTATAGAATGTTTCCCCATTTGGTTTTGTCTGATGTTTCTTCTAGATTAGATTCGGGTTATACATCCTGACCAGAACATTGGAAAATGAAAATGTGTCTCTTTTTCAAGGTATTGCACCTGGAGGAACAAGGTGTCTGCCTTCCCATGACTGATGATAATTTTGATCACCTGCAGTTGGATTTTCCCACGGTACAGTTCTCCTTATAACTAATAAGCAATGTACATGGAGACACTTTAGGACAATGCACATCCCCATTTCTTCATCAGAATTCCCCCACCCTCAGACTTATTTAACAACTTTTGATGATTCTTGCCTGAACTTATCTCTACTATGATGATGGAAAATGGTTATTTTTCCAATTCACCACTCCTTCCTCAGTATTGGGATTTTTAAAAATGGCACTGTTGAGGTATAACTGACACATACTTAACTGCACGTATTTAAAGTGTACAATGCAATGTTTTGACATGTGTCTCCTCCCGTGAAATCATCACTCCACTTAAGGCAGAGAACATAACTGCTGTCTCCCAAAGTTTCCTGGAGCCCCTCTCTCTTATGACTTACCCCTCCCATCACCAATCTTCTTTCTGTCACTGTAGATTTGTTGGTATTTTCTTGAATTTTACATGCATGGAATCACACAGTATGTATTCTTTTGGGCTGGCTTCTTTCATTTAGCGTACTTGAGATTCAATCACATCATGGCACACTGTCCATTCTTTTTTATTGCTATGTAATATTCTTCCATCGTATGGATATATTAGTTTATCCATTCATCTGTTGGTGGGCATTTAGATTATTTCCAGCTTTTGGCTATTACAAATAAAACTACTGTGAATACTTGTGGACAAGTCTTTGTAGGGACATATACTTTTATTTGTATGGACATATAAAAGAACAATACCTAGGATTGGGGTATATTTGGCTTTTTAAGAAACTGCCAAGGTGTTTTTGAAGTGATTGTAACATTTTACATTTCTACAAGCTGTATGAAAGTTCTTCTACCTTTTTGCCAAAACTGAATTTGGTCACTTTTAAATTTTAGTCATTTTAATAGATATGGTATCTCATTGTGATTTTAATTTGCATTTCTCTAATGGCTAATAATGTTAAGTAGCTTTTTTATGGGTTTATTTGCTATCTGTATATCTACTTTGGTGAAATGTCTGCTCACATTTTTTGACTATTAGGGAGGAGGGGTGGTTGTTTGTTTTCTTGTTATTGAATTTTGAGAGTTCTTTGGATGCGAGTCCTTTGTCAGATATATGATTTACAAAACTCTTCTCCCAGTCTATGATGAGTCTCTCTTTATTTTGCATTTTTATTTTTTATTTTTCTCTTCCAGTTTAGAGGTATCATTGACATACAGCACTATATATCCAATCAGCATGATGATTGGACTTCTACCTACATTGTGAAATGATTACCAGGGTGTTTAGCAGACATCTATGAAAATTTTAAAAGGAGAAAAAAAATGTTATTATGATGAGACTCTTAGGATTTACTCTCCTAACAAGTTTCATATATAGCACCAGCATCGTTGAGTATAGTATTCATGTTGTACATCATATTCCGAGTGCTTATGTATAACTAGAAGTTTGTAACTTGACTGCCTTCACCCTCCCCTCACCCATCCTCTCTAGTACTACAAATCTGACCTTTTTCTATGTCTGTTTGTTCAAAGCATAATTGACCTACAATACAACACTGTATTAGTTCCAAGCACACGACACAGTGTTTCTATAGGATACTCACCACTGTGACTTGTCTTTTCATTGTCTTAACAATATCTTTTGAGAAGCATTTTTAAATTTTGATGAAGTCCGCTTTATCAATTAGGCTTTTTTGTGAATTTTGTTTTTAGTGTCAGACCAAAGCTTTGTCTAACCCAAGGTTGCAAAGATTTTTCTCTTAGAAGTCTTATAGTTTTGGGTTTTTCAGTTAATTATATGACTCAAGTGATTAGATTTAGGTATACGATTGAGTTAACTTTTGTATATAGGATGGGGTATGAAAGGATATTTATTTTTTGCATGTGGGTATTTAACTGTTCCAGCACCATTTGTTGAAAAGATTATCCTTTCCCCATTGAGTTGTCTTTACACATTTGTATGAAATGAATTGTGATGTATATGTGGGCTACAGTGGGATTTTTAAATGCTCCACTGATAGAATAGCAAGCGCAAGGACTTCTGTCTAAGCATACCTGGGTAGACTCCTGGTCTATCTGTGGCATAGTTGACCTATAGAGTAGAAACAATGATAAACCACCTCAGGGTGTTTACCACATTTTCCATTGTTCTTTGTGCATCTCTTCTTTCCTCTTCTGCTCTCCTCCCAAGCAAAGTACTGGAATTAGGAAAGCTGGTCCTGACTAATGGTTCTCAAACTCTAGAGTCCTCAGATCCAGGACTCTAAGAAGGAAGGAGGGAAGGTGGAATGGGTACAGTGTTATCCATGAGCTATTTTCAGCATGATTCAGTGGGTAAAGAATCTGCCTGCAATGCAGGAGACACAGGAGACACAGGTTCAAACCCTGGGTCAGGAAGATCCTCTGGAGGAGGAAATGGCAACCATTCCAGTATTCTTGCCTGAAAAATCCCAAGGACAGAGGAGCCTTGCAGGCTACAGTTCAAAAGGTTGCGAAGAGTCAGACCTGACTGAGCGACTAAGCATGCACGCACACCAGACATCAAATACAAATTATTTAGGCACAGCTGTATGGGTAAATTCCAATGCCAAGTCCCTCTGCTTTTGGTGGAAATAGTGTAACCTCTTGCCACTTGTGTAGAAGCTCTGCTTTGTTGTTTATTCGCTCAGTTGTGTGCAGCTCTTTACAACCTTGTGGACTGCAGCATGCCAGGCTTCCCGATCCTTCACTATCTTCTGGAGTTTGCTACAACTTGTCCATTGAGTTGATGATGCCATCCAACCATCTCATCCTCTGTTGCCCCCTTCTCCTCATGCCCTCAATCTTTCCCAGCATCAAGGCTTAGCCACTCATTTGTTATTACTTGATCAATGGAATTTTTTGTTAAGGCAACATTTTGAAAAATGTTGGGCTTATATATGCAAGCATGTTCAGTCGTGTCTGACTCTTTGTGACCCCGTGGACTATAGTCCCGCCAGACTCCTCTGTCCATGGACTTTTCCAGGAAAGAAAACGAGTGGGTTGCCATTTCTTTCTCCTGGGGATCTTCCCAACCTGGGGATTGAACCCATGTCTCTTATGCCTCCTGCATTGCAGGCAGATTCTTTGCTGCTAAACCATAGGGAATTTCTCACTTGATCAATGGAATTTTTTGATAGGCAATGGTTTTCAGAATATTGGGCTTATAGGGAAATAATAAAGGAGATCTTAGGTGGTAAAAATAATGAAGCCACTCAGAGAAAGGAAACAACATGGATCCTGCCATGCGGTTTCCAATGTATTGAAGGACATGATCCCTCAGCAAGAAACTCCCAAACTAATGAGAAAGAAATAAGCTTCACCCTATGGGTTTCCAGTGATGCCAATGAAATGCATCTGTAAGATCTAGGATAGACTGGGCAGGTGTGAATCTGGGTGCTTGCTTCCTATTATTCACCAGCTGGTCCTAAGTTTCAGCACAGACCATCTCAGTTTATTATGAATACATGTATAATTAATCAGACCTTTAGCTAAAGTCAAGCCACATCCATGATTTGGCTTGTAAAGATATTTTGGGATGATTAATTTAAATATCCATTTTACCTTTTAAAAAAAGTTTGTTACAAGAATGTAATAGTTGGGAAACCCTGAAAAATATAGCAAAGAGAGAGAAATGGACAGTGGGGAGAGAGAGAGAGAAACAAGGAGGGGGAACAGAAGGAAATTCACTAATAGTCTTAAAACCAAAGAGTTATTGTTAATGGTGATAATACTGAAATGTATAGAAATATCAAATCACTGTGTTCTGCCTCAGGAGCTAACATAGTGTTGTAGGTCATTACTTCAAACAAACAAACAGAAAGAGATCAGATTTGTGGTTACTAGAGATGGGGGTGGTGAGGGGAGGGGGAACTGGATGAAGGTGATCAAAAGCTACCAACTCCAAGTTATCAGATAAATAAGTACTAGGAATGTACAGAACAAAATGATTAATATAACACTTCTGTATGTTATATATGACAGTTATTAAGAGAGTACATCCTGAGTTCTCATCACAAGGAAAAACTATTTATTTCTACTTCTTTAATTTTGTATCTATATAAGATGATGGTCACTAAACTTACTGTAATCATTTCATGATATACTTGTCAACTCATTACACTGTACACAAACTTATACAATGCTGTATATCAAC
Source organism: Bos taurus (assembly GCF_002263795.3). Classification (NCBI taxonomy): domain Eukaryota; kingdom Metazoa; phylum Chordata; class Mammalia; order Artiodactyla; family Bovidae; genus Bos; species Bos taurus. Next base: position 37,553,956 of record NC_037346.1, on the reverse strand, counting down.
TATAGCTTATTAAAACTGAAAGAAAAAACCATTGTTAACAATAGTTTTCCAAGCTTTATTATTTCCATTAATTTTTATTATGAAATAATTATACTTAACAAAAATAATGCAAACTATACACATAGAGTTTCAACAATAATAAAACAAATACTTACGAAGCCATGACTTAGATTAAGAACTAGGACATCCATTCCCAATCTTTGAAGTATCCTGAGTCTCCCTACACACTGTTTAGTTATGCATATTTTTTGAACTTAGATAAATGGAACCATAATGTGTATATTACTCAGTCTCTGGTTTTTCTTTTTAAAATCAAATTATGAAATTCATCCATGATGACACATTGCTGAAATTCGTTCATTGTCATTGCTCACTAGTATTCCATTGCATAACTATACCTGGTTTTACTTACCCATTCTCCTATCAATGAACATTTGTAGGGTTTCTAGGTTTTGTTATTATAAACAATGCTGATGTAAATATTCTTGTACATGTCTCTGGATCTCCATGTACAAGAGTTTCTATAAGGTAATTTCTAGTCCTTTATGCACATGTAATTTTTATTTTCAATCATACAGACTACATAAGCACAAATACTGTTTTGCGACATACATTTTTGGGTAAACTTCCCCTAAGTTTTTCTAAACTCTAAACATAATTTTTTTTTAACACAAATGCAGTTTTATTTTAATAAGATTTATGCTAGTAACTGAGTTAAGAATTTGTATACTCAGATAAGATAAAGAAGAAAATTCAAAATTGTAGGACTTATGTATTCAAGGAATTTTATACAAAATACTGACTCCAAACAATCTTCCCAAATTTAACTCTATGACAAATGCTAAAGTATCTGTTTTGGCAGTAAAACTAATATTACTGAGGTTACACTTTGAAATGATATTACCTCTTCTGTACTTAGTTAAGGAAACAACATACTCCTGTGGCCAGTTTCTTGAGCTGTCTAAGCAGAAAGTACCATGAAGTAGGTTTATGCCTCTCTAATCACAGTCATCATTGATGATCTATGGAATCTCATTTTCATATCACTTAATGAAAAACTGATCAAACTTAATAATTTCACAAATTCTTATTTAAAAATTTAGTCTATTTATAACTTTAATTTTAAACTCAATGTAAACCACAGTTCTCCCTCTACATTGTATGTTCAGGCTTGATCTGGAACTCTTGACAGTTTACTGTGAAGGATGGTAGGAAAGATAAGATATAGGTCAAGTATACAATTTGATAAGCTTTGACACATGTATAGACGCAGGAAATCACCACCCTAATCAAGAACGTGATTCAGAGTATGTGAGACTTTGCACACATTCTTTAAGAGCAGAGTTGCTGTTTCCAGCATCCTTCCAGTTCCTCCAAACAAGTCCCACTGGCCTTGTGTGAACATAATTTTTAATGACTACATAATATTTTACTAATAAAGTTACTTGAACAGTTCTGTGTTTTAAAGCATTTATATGACAGATACATAACATATCCTTATTCATTATCTTTTTTTTTTTCCTTTTGAAATTTTCATTAAGTTTTTTGCCTTTAAAAATTTTTTTGGGGGGAAGCGGCGCACTGCACAGCATGTGAGATCTTAGTTTCCAAACCAGAGATTGAACCCATGCCCCTTGCAGTGGAAGCAGAGTCCTAACTGGACTGGACCACCAGTCCACTGGACCACTGGGGAATCTACCTTTTTTGCCTTTGTTAATCACGGTAAAATATATATAACATAAAATTTATAATTTTAACCATTTTAAGATTCAGTGGTATTAAGTACATTTATAGTGTTGTGCAATCATTGCACTGTTTCCAGAACGTTCCTGTCCTCTTAAGTTGAAATTCTGCACCCTCAAAACAGCAACTACCCACCCCACCTTTTTCTCCCAAATCTTGGTACTTTCTGTCTCTGAATTCACTCTAGGTATCTCAGGTAAGTGGAGTCATATATTTGTCCTGTTGTATCTGGCTTATTTTACTTAGTGTAATGTTTTTAAGGTTCATCTATATTGTAGCAGTTATCAGAAATTCACTTCTTTTTAAGGCTGAATAAAACACTCTATATACTGGACTTTTGGTAGAAATGTTCTCAAAGTGCAATTTCTTAGTCAAATGGTATGAATTTTTAGAAGTGTTTGTTGTTTTAAACTTCTCCTCCAGTTACATGGAATGTTCTATTTCCCTATATTCTTGCTAGTAATGAGTATAAATTAAAAACCAAACAAATCATTTTGCTGTTTTCATAACTGGCTTTATTTTTTTCCTTATTTAACCTGCTATTCAAATATGTTTGCCTTCTCCTTGAGTGTTTATGGCTGTACTGATACCTGTGTGTCTGTGCTCAGACCTGTCTGACTCTTTGCTACCCCATGGACTGTAGTCTGCCAGGCTCCTCTGTCCATGGAATTTTTCAGGCAGGAATACCAGAGTGGGTTGAAATTTCCTACTCTAGGAGATCTTTCCTGAACCAGGGATTGAACCTGCATCTCTTGGGTTCTCCCGCATTGGTAAGCAGATTCTTTACCACTGCACCACGTGGGAAGCCTGTACTGATAGCTAGAATGTTTAAAAAACATCTGCTATTGTTGGGTGACTATTCCAGACATTCTGAGAATCATCAAGATGGGAGGGCTGTCCTGGAATGACATTTTTGCTTTGGATGATGGTTAATGGGAGCTGCCTACATTCCAGAGGAAAGACCCAAAGAGGGATCTTGGCAGGAGGTGTATGTAGATAGGGATTGTCATGCTGGTTGTGTGGCATCAAGGGAGATCAAGATAGTAAAGAGACTGGCCAGCTCTGTTGGTTGCCAATGACTGCCTGAAACTCTGAGTTGAGAATAATTTCAAGACTATTCTTTGGACCAGACATGGAAAGAGGATGCTCCACATTGGGCATTGGGCACTGTCATGGCACAAGACTAGGGAGTGAAAAGCCCAGAGATGCCATTTGGTTGCTATTCTTGATGCAGGCGAATCAGTTTTTTTGGATGGCTGCATTTACTTGTACTTCAACTGATGATTGTTGAGTATTGTATTTAAAAAAGAAAAGAGGAGGGGAAGGTAAGGGAAATGAAAAGAAGGAAAGAAGGGAGGGAGGGAAAGAGGGAGGAAGGAAAGAAAGAAAATGCACTTATAAGCTGAATACAGCATTTTATCTGATTGCATTGAGTTCATCTTCTTCTCAGGTAGCATCAAAAGACACTTATTTTATATATACATATATCTGTGTATATATATATGTCAGACACCTGTTAGCACTGTGTCCCACTCCCTGGGTAACAGTCTTTGCTGTCAAGGATTTGATGCAGAAAAATGCTAATAACCAAGTTAGTTATAAGCAACACAAGACACAGGAAAATGATACAAAGAAGGAAAAGTGTCTAGGTAATGTTCAGACAAAACACACTGGGGGTACAGGGGTGAAGCAGCTCTGGGGTCTGAATAACCCTGGAGTTCTCAAAAATTTAATAAGTTTCCCATTTTGGTGTATAAAATAATTCAAGCATCTCTGTGTCCTTCCACTTCACTGGAAATAACAGTTTAAATGACACGTCAATGATAGTGGGAGAGGAAGCGGGAAGGAATGAAGAAAAGCAAAGAAAGTTTGAATAGGTGTACTGATTAAAAAGAGGAAAGGAATGGGTTGAGGGGCATAAGACTCAGAGAATAATAAAAGGGGGAAGAGAAGTAACAAAGAAAAAAGAAAAACTGAAAAGAGGGTAAAGGTAAAGGGGGAGGAGGAAAGGAATTGGCAGTGTCGGGAGTAGGAGGAAAAATGGAGGAACAAAAGGAGAGGAGGGGGAAGAAAAAGAGGAGGGGTGGGGGGAGGGGCGGGGAGGAAGAGGAAGATAGAGATCCTGAACCTCATTTCAAAGCAATTTAGAAACAACTCTAGTATTTGTTTCCTACACACTTTGTAAGCACATTTTAGAAATGAAAAGAAATTCATAAAAGGTATTCAATCATTTATCACACACATGCTCATCAAATACTTTCAGGTTATGTTTAAAACTGGAAGTTGTGCTAATAAAAATTCTTAAAAATTTTTTAGTATTTATGGGAGGAGTGGATGGACCAAAACTCTAGACTGTTAACCCATGAAAACTGAAATAACTTTTAGAATTGTGTCTCAGTTTAGTTAAACAACCATTTAAAAAAAAAACAAAAAAAAAACAACAATGTACTATTAGGCTGGGTCCTTTTTCTTTTACAAAGAAAAAGTTTGTTTTACAAAGACAGATTGAAGTGTTTTTAATGAGTATTTCGCTGATGAACTATCAGTGAAATAGTATATGTATTAATTTTTTCATCTTAAATATATTTTTAAAAGTATCCCTTTTAAGCACTCAGAAACATTTAAACATTCAAGACACCTCCTGAAAAAAAGGGTCCAACTAGAAACTGGAGTAAGGTAAATTAATTTTATCATCAGAAGTAAACTTTTAATGAAGAAAACAAAAATAGTTTGAGTTCCAGATAGAAAAATTCTTTTAGTCTTGAAAAGCATAAAGGTTATGCAGATAAAATCAAATTAACTCCATTCAATTTAATGTTGTAACTTAAAATCATTTACTTAGAAGACATGTAGCTTTCAAGTAAAAAATTGTCTTATTACTATTCCCACTTAAATAATATCCATGTATGCATTCCCTCACTTTTGTTGCTTGTTATAATTTATTTGGGAAAATAACATTTACTTCAAAAAATAACATTTATTTCCTTGTCTTATATTCAGTTGTACAATTTTGCCCCAAACATACCAACTATCTATTTTACATTTTGTGCAAAATAATGACTAAATAAAGTTGTTTATTGTCTTTTAACCAAATGATTTTGCTGTAAAAAAAAAACTTGTGTAATCTGAGGAATGTTATCACCATTTCTTTTACATGTGTGAATAGGGGTTAGTGTGGTGAAGTTTAATTGACTAACAAATTGAATTTGGAAGCATTTATTTTTTAAAAAGTTAATTAAATAAATTATTCTCTCCCTTATCTAAAAGTTTCTACATTGTAAACCTGAGCCAAAACCAAAAGTTAAGCAGTTTTTGTCATACACATTGTGTGACCCATAGAAAAACAAATGACTGTTCTTAAAGTTTTTTTCCCCCTCCATGAATCTCTTCTATCTCTGGAATAAACACATTTCTTTTCAAGGCTTTAAATACTGAACACTTAAATAATAATTTGAAGGAGGAAATTTCCTTTTCTGCTTATAATTCTCTTACATTTTGTGAGTTATCTTAATCATATAATTATCCTTATTGACAGGAGAAAATGCTGAATGTGCTTTAATAGTGGGACAAATTTACACTTTTTCAAAGTTTGTAGGCATTTAAAAGAACCACACTAAAACTTCAAGTTGCAGGAAGAAATAAAATATCTCAAGACAGTAACAATGAAAAACAAGCAAACAACAACAAAATAAACAAAAACCAAGCAAACAAAAGACAAATTCTTTCAAAAAGTTTGAAGTCAAAGTGGCCAAATGTCAGGAAATGTGCAGTCTTCTTTTTCTGTGTTTCATAGAAACCATAAGTGTATTTCAATAGTGATTATGATTCATTAGAAAACAAAAATTGTAAAAATTCTATTTTAATGTATTTTCCTTTTAAGTGCTTTCCAATTTGTGTCCTCTTTTTTGTAAAGCATGTTAAGTTTTTGAAATAGAAAGCCATTGATAACTTTTAGATTTAAAATGCAGTATACATTCTGGGGATTTATCCAAAGGAGCTAATTTAAAAGAGGAAAAAGTTATATGCCCTCAAATACCTAGTCAGCACTACTAACAAAAGTAAAAGATTTGATGTAACTTATATACCTAAGAATAATGATTCATGATTAACACATCTATTGGGCTAAATATAACATTTTGGCTAAAAATGGTCATTATCAAAGCTTGGGGCAGCATAGGAAAATACTTATGGTACAAGAGTGAGTAAAAAAATCAAGATATACAAATAAGATGACAAAATAAAAAATATAAAATTATTACAAATAAAAAACTGAAAAAATATTAAAATTAATTTGTGGAAATGCTGATTTTTTTCACTTTATATTTAATTATTTTTATATTAAAATTTTTTAAGCTGTATTATCCTCTTAAATTTTTTTTCTCTCTCCAAGTATTTGTATGTTTGCACTGAAGGAAAATGGATCAGAACCCCCATCTTTAAAATGGAGTCAAGTTTCAGTGTTTCTGAATTCAGAAAACTGAATTATGTAACTAGACCAAACACTTCTTCAGGAAAAATAAAGGAGGAAGAGGAGGAGAACAAAAAGTATGGTAATATTTTTAAAAATCATTATTCTCAAGATAATTTACCCTGCAGCTATTCTTTTAAACTCTCACAAAGTAAATTTAACTCTGCACTGAAGATTAAATTTTCCCACAGAAGTGATGTAAGGGAAAAAAATGTAACAAATACAATGTTTACTAGTTGTCTTTAATTTTTAAAAAAGCCAAAAAAAAGAATGATGACAAATGATGGCATCCCAAGTCTTCCCACCCCTATTCCTAACCTGGGAGTGAGTCTTGACAAGAAATAACCCCTCTCTTAGGTTAATTTTAGAGCTAGACCCACTCAGAGGAAAAGATGAAGCACCAATCAACATCATTCAGTACCCCCAACCTCAGCCTAAAATAGCCAGGTCACTGAGGCAAAACTGATTTGGGGGGCTAAAAAGGTCTGCATCTCACCCAGCTGTCTCCTTTCCCTTGTGTTCTTGCAGCCTCTGACTACGCACAGAAGCTCTTGGTGGTGGGGGGTGGGGGAGGGTTAGAATTCAGTGAAACAGCTGATTTTTAAAAAGTACTGATCAGTTTATCAGCATTTGGTAAATTTTTTGTTTAATATATTTATACTTTTTCCTTTGTCATTTTAAAACATCTGAAAAACTGAGTAATTTCAGCTAACCTTTACACTTCTATTATTCTTTTAAATAGAAAAAATCAAGCTAAAAGCAAACTGAATAATATTCAATTATTAACTGAAATTTGTTTCCCTTTGAATTTAGGATAGGAAAATGTGGGCTGCATTTTACAGGCATTTAGAGAGTTGAATGGAGATTTTTGTGGGGTGTAACTGGCCTTTGTTTTAGGAATAAAGAGATAGAGTAGTGGATATGTTCCCCAGGGAGAAAACCTGAGAGGTGCTTCTATTAATTCCTGAAGATTTAAATTAAATGAGGGAAACAGCACTTAAGGTTTCTGGGACCTGGAATGCCCCGCCGAGTACCCTCTTCCTTGTTCCCCAATGTAACAGAAAAGGTTTCAGGAAGCTGGGTTCCTATTTAGGGAAAGGCCAAGGAACACAACAGCCTTTCTGAGACCATCTTTTAGCCCTTTCAAAAGTAAGCACACAGCACCAAGAAGAGTCCCCGGGCAACAGACCCACAAGATAATTTTTCCCCCCTAGCCTCCTAATTTTCCTCTTAATTTTCTTCGCTCTACAGCTTGTATTAGCTTGCTTTTCACTTAAGAGAGATTATTTATTGAATGCCTACTATGTGGCAGGCAGTGGAAACTCGTTGGTTTGTTTAAAATTGTTTATGTCAAGAGCCAAGTATTAAAGAGTCTGAAAGAGACAGGGTCGGAGGAATTAGGGGGTGGAATACAGATATCGCCCACCTTCTTGGATAGAAAACATTTTTTGTCTACTCAGCAACTGATGGCTTATAGTATTCAGATTTCTGTAGATCCATGGGAAAAAAAAAATCACAGAAGTAAAAATTCGAGAAACACGTGGCTGGCAAGAACAAAACGCGGATTTGGAGGGTGGGTTTGGAAGGTAGTGGAGATGGAGAAACCGAGTTGGAAGCCCTCCCCCACCCCATTTCTTTTCAGTGCGCGGGGAAAACGGGGTGGGGGACAAAGGTGCAGCGTGCGGTCCTTTAACTCCCGACTTTTGAACGGTGGAAAATCGTCTGCCAGAAGGGCGGTGCGCCGAAGTCGCAGCCGGCTCACTGACTCTGCAAACACCAAATAATAACAAGGAAAAAAAAAAAAATCCAAGGCATTCATATCGGTGCAGCTAACACGTGTTGCGGAGTCGGCCCGGGCCGCCGGCGACTGAGACAATGGGGTCGGGGACCGGGAAAGGGAGAGTGACCCCCTTCCTCACCTGCCCTCGCAGCATGCGTGCCCCGACAAAATTATTTCTCCCTCTCGCAGAACCAGGAGCAAACCCCCAGCTTCCGCCCAGTTCGGGGAGACTCCGGCATTACTGGGGGTCCACCCCCCTCTTGCCCTGGTTCGCTGGGTAAAGGGGCTCCAGGGTCCCAGGGCCGTGTTCTCCACCACCCGCTGGCGCCGTCCCAGCCCCCGCCGCTGGAAACTCGTTGGCCTCGCTCGCCCCTCGGCCTGGGATCCCGGCTGCGCGTGGACCGCACGCCCGGCTCTGCGCCGCGCACCCGGGACTCCGAGACGCGCGGCCAACCGCCCCCTCCCCCACCGCCGAGACGGGGTGCGACCGCCCACGTGTCGCCCCTCGCCCAGTCGGGTCCGTCCCTCGGGCTCCCGGGGCCAGAGGATCCGGAACGAGTTGGTCAAAGGCGAGGGAAGGGACCAGGGCGGATCCGCTTCCCCCTCCCCAGGCGGGCGGGGAAGGCGCCGCCGCCCCCTCCTCCGAGCTGAGCTCCCGCCCCTCGCTTCCCCGAGCGCCGAGCGGAAATTACCCCCTCCCCCCGCGGGCCTGACCTGGGGACGTGGGCGGGGCTTAGCGCTCGGCTCCCCCCCCCCCCCGCCCCTCGGCCCTTCTCCCGCCTTCCAGCCTGGATCCAAATCCCGCACCCTAGAAAAGTTCCGAGACCCGAACCCGGAGCTGGGAAAGCTGCCGTCGCTGTCGCGAGAGGGACGGGCGGAGGGGACTCCACCTGTCTGCCCCCGTATCTGGGAGCGAGAAGGGGATCCTTCGGATCTCCACCCTGTCACTCCCTCCCTGAGACCTCCCCCTTCGGTTAGCCCGGGTCCGCTCGTGCGACCACTCCTCTTCCTTCTCTCCACCCCTCCCTCTCTCTCGGGGTCATCTTGGGCCGGAGCCGCGCTTTCCCCCAGGACCCCGAGACGTTAGAGTTCAACAGCCGAACCCCGAGTGTGAGCCATCCTTTCTCCCGAGGGAATCCCGAAACACGATTTTCTGCGGATCCCTGGTTTCCAGCTGCGATCCCCCGTGTTTTCCAGCTTCCCAGTCCCGCGCTCTCGGGGCCCCTCAGTCCCGGACTCCCCGAGGCGAGGGAGTCTCCTAGAGCTGGGGTAGGGGAGGCCGAGAACCACCCACCCCACCCCCCCCGCCCCGCACACACACTTATTAAAGATCTAGGGGAAAAGCGCCTTTCTTTTGAAATCACCGGCTCGCGCGACCCCCTCCTGAAGACCCCAGAGTCCTCGTTCTCTTTGTCTCTCTCGGCCGTCCCCCGCCTGTCAGTCGCTAGCAGTTAGCTGGGGTAGGGTGGGCAAACTCCCCCCCAGCCCAGACCACTTGAATGAAAAATAACCGCACATTTTACCCAACGTCGTAAGAGGAGGGAGATTTTGGGCTGGACCACCCTCCCCCAGCTAGGGCCCGGGTAGGGGGATGGGTGTGTGGGGGGGGCGGGGCGCCTCCCTAGGGGCCAGATTCTTGGAAGGGGGAGGGGGCAAGTAGAGCTACACGAAAGCAGCCCCCTCCTACCCAGCTTACCCGGGGGGTGAGTTGAGAGCCCACCCCCCCCGGGTGGGAGTTTGGTGGGCTGGGCTGGATTGGAGGGCCCAAGGGCCCTGAGGCGTCGGGGGTCTTCCCCTGCAGGGTGGGTGGGGGCTTTCACCACGTGGCTTTGCCTTTTTTTTTTTTTTTTTCCGCTCCATTTTTTTTCAAGTCGATTTTATTTAGAGGCGGCGCCAGGGCGGCCGCGGAGAAACGTGACACACCAGCCCGCTCGGAGGGGTTTCGGACAGAAGGGAAGGAGCCGCGCCGCGTCGTCCGCCTCCCAGCGCGCCGCGGGCACTTCTCCCGGGCCTCCCCGAACTCTCCCGCGACCTCTGCGCGCCCTCCGGCCGCCCTCCCCGCCCCGGCTCCGGACAACTTGAGGGGTGGGGTGCAAAGAAAGTTTGTGTCTGCTGCCGCCGCCTCCCGCCTCGGCCTAGGAGGCTCGCCGCCCGCGCCCGTCCGCTCGGCCTTGCCCGGGACCGCGTCCTGCCCGAGACCGCCACCATGAACAAGCTGTACATCGGCAATCTCAACGAGAGCGTGACCCCTGCGGACTTGGAGAAAGTGTTTGCGGAGCACAAGATCTCCTACAGCGGCCAGTTCTTGGTCAAATCCGGCTATGCCTTCGTGGACTGCCCCGACGAGCACTGGGCGATGAAGGCCATCGAAACTTTCTCGGGTAAGAGTCCACCCCCTCCCCGGAGAAAGCACCGCCTGAACAACGGGGACCTGCTCCTCCTCTTCCCCTGCCCGCCAACTCCTCTTTGCTCCCGGCCTGCGGGGCTTGGCCTGGGTACCGACTTCCACCCACCTCCTCCGACGCCCTCTCGGTTCCCCTTTTGACCCCTCGCCGGTCCCTCCCAGCCCGAGATGAAGAGCTGGAGGTTTTAGTGAGGTGATCCCTTTACCCCTCCACCGACGGGGCGGGAGCCCCCGTTGGCAGGAGGGGAGGGGGGACTCGCCACCAGGACGACCCCCGCGTGGGCGTCCTTCTAAGTCAGGCCCTCGGTGTCCGAGGCTGGACACCGCCCCCCCGCCCCCGCCCGCCCCAGCACTCCCTCCCCTTCCTCCGCCCTAGGCCTTTCCGGGCGGGGAAGGGTCCTCGCTCGGCTCCTGATCTCCAGGGTTTCCGTGGGGACTGCAGCTTTCGGGCTCGACCTGAGAGCGGCGGGGTCCCGCCTCCCGCCCAGGGCCCGGGGCTTGAGCCATTTTGATTTGAAAGTGGGGCGTGAGCGGGGTGGCGCGGTGGCGGCGGCGGGTCGCCATGCTGCTTCCCGAGACCCAGGCTGGGCCGAGAGGCGCGCGCCGCGGCCGCCGGGGACCCTCCCGCGGGGCCCCGCTCCGCTCCCCCAGGCCTCGCCTCCGGGCCGGTCCCGACAGGTGACCGCCCCGCCACCCGAAGCCCTTCTCCCTGGCTAGGCAGGAAAATAAAGTTTCATTCTGCACCCCATCTCCCCACCCCCCGCCACACACTTTAGGAGAAACGGGGAGCCCTTTCTCGGCCCCCTCTCCCCACATCTGGGAGCTGTAAAGGTAGCCGGCCCACACGGACGCCCTCGCATCTCTCCCAAATCCGGCTCCCAGAGCCGTCCACTACTCAGCTAGCTTCAATGAGAGAACAAAACACAAATTCAGAAAACACGATAATGAATTTATAGAGTCCACCATTCCTCCAGCGACCTTCTCACATCCGGCTGCGGAACCCACTACCTGGATTCCTAGGAAAATCTCAAATCCCAGTAACCCCTGAATCACCCTAGTGTCTTTCTCCTTCCTTTTCCCGCCCCCTACCCCCTGTCCAAGCCCTCATATTGTCTTTTTCAATTTAATCTGTAGGGAAAGTGGAGCTGCAAGGAAAACGCCTAGAGATTGAACACTCCGTCCCCAAAAAACAAAGGTAGGAATGAGCTCTTCTCTGGGGAGGGGTCAGCCTGGGGATGCTGAGAGGCTGTGTTTAGGGGTCCATCCTGTCTCCAGGGGAAGAAACCCTTTACTGGCCTTCCCACCCCGAACTCCGGATGTTGGGGGCAGGGAGGGAAGATTGGCTAAGATCTTGTAATGGGTGGTTTACAGCTTGTAAAAAAAAAAAAGCTGGGGCTGGGGTGGACTAGGAGATGTTACTTGGAGAAGTAAAGGGGGAAAAGATCAATGGGGGAGAAACCTTGTGGAGTTTGTTCGGGTGTGTGGGGCTATTTTTGTAGGGAAGCTAAAAATCTTTTAAAAAGAGTTTAGACTCATGGCCATTCAGCAACTTTTTAGCAGGCCTGTTTTTTCCACCCTTCTCACCATAATTTTTAAGTGAATTGGGAGAGGGGTCCCCTCTGACTTCCTAAGGGAAGTGGAATGAGTTCCTGGCCCCTAAAGAATTCTATGCTTGTGCTTTATATTTCTGCAACAGGCAAAGGCATAATTTTTTTTTCACAGACCCCTATCTAGTCCCTCCCCTCAGACCTAGTCCTCCCCTTCCAACTGGATTTTGCAAATACGCTTTGGCTGTACTATCCTTTCTGAGCCCCCCACCCCCACTCCTTCAGTCCATTGTTACAAGGGGACCATCTGGGGTGAGAGCTTTGTGTTCAGGCTGTGAGCTGGGGCTCTTTGGAGGGTCTAGAACTCCCTGGATGAATGGGTGTGTGTGTGTATAAGTGTGTAAGAAAGAGACTGTTCCAGTACCTTCCTGTTCTCTCTTTAGCAAAGGGGGTACGTCTGTCATGTTATCCCCAAAACTGATTCATGGTTCATATCTTTCACTGAACTCTGGCTGGGAAGTATAAGGGCAGAGTCTTTCTGCAAACCTCACTTTAAACGTGTTGACAGTGCAGAATTTTCTCTCGTGTTGCAGTCCCCAGTAAATCTTTGATCTTTTCCCCCCGTCATTTCAACTGGAAACTTGCTGCATTTCAGGATAGTCCCTGGCTTTTTCTGGGTGGGAGGGTGGAGGTGGGTGACTGTGCTTTTTTGAAGGCAGTTAAGAGGATCTACAAAGTTTAATGTGAGAAAAATCTGTTCAGTGCTTTAGCTTGAGATATTTAAGTAACATGGAACTATTGTATCTATAGATGATCAATATGACTTGTAACTATGTTTATAGAACTTGTGATTTAATCTCCAGTGCTTGAAATACTCTGTTATTGGAAAGGCAATTAGGGTTAAGGAATAAAGAGGCAATAAAATCAGAAGAAAGAAAAAGAAGTGTTATTTATTATTTGGAAGCATTTCCTGGAGATGGGATTAAGAGAAGTATGTACACTGACATCAGTAGATTTACTGAGAAGATAGTGGATTTTTGAACTGAAAGCTGAGTGTTTGAAACTTGTTGATGGGAAATAACCAGAATAACTGGAATTCTGAAATATGTGGAATTTTTCCTTTTGCTTTAAAGGATGGTTTAAATTTTAAAGGGAATGAAGTGAAAAGCAAGAAAAATAGCAAAATGTGATGAAATGGAACTCCAAACATTTATATTTTAATTTTCATGGTGCTCTGTATTTTATGGATCTTTTCTCCTAAGCCATCTGCTTGCTTTAAAGCCATTTTTAGGCTGCTTCTTGTTCCCTCCAAAATGTATTACTGAGGGCTTCTTTGAGTTGGGAAAGGGTGGGGTTTGTGAGGACTGGGTACAAAATCTTCTTTCCACACCCATATTCAAAGTTTTGTGTGTTCTCCCCCCTTCCTGAAACAATTTTTGAGCACAAACATTGAGTCAGTTGTGTTTTGTTCCTCTGAGTGGTGGTAAGGCACTTCATTTTTCTAGAGTGAATCAATTTTTGAAGTTTTAGGATTTAAAAAAAGGTTTGTTTTCCTGAAGTCGGTTTGCTCTATCATTTTGTGTTCTTTGAGGAGGCATGTTGTGGTATGTGTTTTCAGTCTGTCTGAAAAGTTATTTCTTCAGTTGGTTTGTTCCTGGCTTTTTTAGTTTTGTGGATGTATAGGACAGGAACTAGTTAATTAACTATGACGGAATGTATTTTAAGCAAAATGAACAATGGTGCATATATATATATGTGGTGTGTGTGTGTGTTTGTGTGTGTGTATATATATATTGTTTTCACAGTTTAAAAATAGAGGAAAACTCTTCTTGATGTACTCAGTTCCAAATGAACTATGGCTTTAAAGATTTCCAAGAGATTCATAAAAACCTCCCAACCTAGTTCCTGGGGTTTTTTTGGTTTTGTTTTGTTTTTGTTTTTAGAGGGTGGGGTTTAGCAAGCAAAAGATACAATATTTTTTAGCAGTTCCCTCTGAGTAACTGATTTTGAAGTGTTAATATATTTTGTTTTAATCTTGTATCTATTTGATAAATACAGTTTGTTCCTTTTTAAGAACTCAAGAGAATGAACGCTATACATTTAAACTGAAAACATTAAATTGAATTTTTTAGATGAATGGCATTAAATTTCTCTTGAGATCACCTTTCCAAATGACCTCTAAGTCAGTGTTGGAATTTTAGTCAAGAGTTTCAGCTTATTGTTGAGAATTTATATAAATTTACTGCCAAGTGTTAAGACAAAGGAGGGAAAGCAAAAGCATTTTAGAAACAATTGTGGAAAGCATTTGTATTTATTTATTTTTAAATTTGAGACACTTGAGTAGTGAAGGTAAAAGGGTATCATCCTAATGAGACTTGGGTATTTTGGAAGAAAATTCCTTAATTTTTTAAGGGAATTAAATTTTTGTTTAATTGACCACTGTGTGTGACTTTTTCTAGAGGAATGTGGCCTAAAGATAGCATACCTCCTGTCAACTGGTGTCATCAAAATAAAAGGTGTTGTTAAGGAAAAAAAAAGAAAAGATGTACTCCATTTCTATAGGTGAAATGTGTTCAAGATGAAGACTTTGATTTTATTAGGCAGGTTAGTGTTGTTTTTTCTGACTTAAAATGAGGTGGGCTAATTGAATACTTTCCCTTATATTTCTAACTACCAAAAAACACACAAAAAATGGTCTTCCAGCCAAATGAAGTGTGAGAACTCTCAGAAGAGTATGTATTCAAACTTTATTCTGATTTTACAGTTTAATTTTTAAAAGTTGGTTGCTTTAAAAATCTCTGTAAAGGGATGGCTTGTGAATGGCAACAAATATTTTTAAGTGATTTGTGGAGATGCTGAAGAAATAATTGGATCACTGAATGTATTCAAAACAGACAAAAATTTTGCCTTCAGGAATGGGTTTGCCTTTAAGGAAAATTGTTCTTATGGGCTGAAATGAATTATAAGAGAAACAAGGGAATGTCTTAAAAAGAAAAATAACTTCAAAGGAGGAAAAGTACTAGCGTTGGGAGTATTTGCAGGCACTTTTGCCATAGTGGTTATAGCTGAAAGGTACATTTGACCAGGTCTTCAACAAGTAAGTTGAAAGTAGAAATAGTTTGACACTTTTAGTAAAAAGGTTTTCTTAACTAATAGCAGTTTTTTTGAGTTTTAAATAAGTTGAAAAAAATCAGTTGATTCTTAATTTTTCTGCACTGTTTGGAGGAAAGGTGGAAAGCAATTCACTCTTTGCATTTTAATTGTCACCTAGAAAGTAAATGTTTGCAAATTAATTTTTTTCACTGCTAGAGAAATCCTTAACTTAGCGTTTAGTGCTCGGTATTTGAAAATGACTTTCCTAAAGACAGTGGTATAAGACTGTCCTTTGGAAGAGCTGTAGGTTTCCAGAACCCTTGGCTTTCTAACCCAAAGTAGATGAAATTTTAATGGTTTCCCAGATGGAGAACTTTTGCGTAAAGAGGTGGAAGAATTGTAATTCCCATCACTGATTTATTCAAAGTATAGTTAACTGCTCCAAATGTAAAATTGTAATGGCATAGACTTTGCTGGAACAAGAGCAAAACATTGTTACGTTAACCATTGGAAGAATCTTAATTCAAAGCTTCAGAGCGTCTAATCTTTTAAAATTACCTTAATATATGTCATTTGAATCATACTTTATGTGTTTGAGTACTTTTAAGCCTCGTTTTTTTGAGCTTATTTATTCTATAATGTGTAACAAGTCAGTTGACAAAGATACCATTGAGATAGGCTTGTGAGTATAAAATTTTTAAACTAATTTTTTTTTCCAGATCTGGTTTAAAGTGAAAAGAAGGAGACCTAAGTGCTATTTGTAGACGTTTAAGGGTTTTTGTGATGAAGAGATATAGACTGGTTATACGTGTGTTGATTTGTGTTGTGTGTGTGTGTGGGGGGGTGTTGGTGTTGGTCATGTTGTCATTAGAATAAATGTATGAAGCAAAGGCGTTTGAAGAACAGACATTTTGCCAACTGTTAGAATTTAAATTCCCTCTTGTTCGCTCCCCATCCTCTTAAAAGATTCTTAAAATGTGGCTAATGCCTTCCAGAAAGTGCAGCTTAGATTTTGGGATGGGAGTGTTTGGGAGAGAAAAGGGGAGGAAAAAAGCAGCAGGGGAGACTGGAAAAATCAGACGAGTTAGTCCTGGGTTGGAAATTCCAGACGGGGAAAAAAAAGAAAGAGAGATGGGGGTTGGGGTGGATTGCCCGCTTCCCTTTTAAAGAGGAGCGGCCGGAGGCGCACAGCGACCGACGGGAGAGGGGCTCTCAGGCACCAGGTTTAGAAGACGGTGTTAGATTCAGCCCAGGGCAAGGCGATTTTTGCTTTCGGAGTTGCCTGCCTTCCCTTTGCTTTTTCAAAAAGCAGAGAAAGTCGAGGCGGCGCTGGAGGCGCTTCCTGGAGAGCCCGCGCCGGCCCCGCTGCCCTAACCCTTCCCCGCCCGCCGCAGCCCCAGCCCAGCCCCGGCCTCGCAATCTCTGCCCGCTCCGCGCAGGGGCCCCCGCCTGCCTGTGAGCCAGCCCCTGCCCGGGAACAGACGCAGGCCTGGGTCTCCGAGGAGGGCTTCCTTTCCCAGGGTCCCTGAGACCCCTGGCTGCGAGTCGTCGGCCCACAGCCTCGTCTTGGTCCTGGGAGCCCCCAGATCCCAAACCTCGCGGCGGCTTACCCGGGCTTCCACACGGGGAGAGGTCTCAGGCCCCATGGTGCAGACCTTCCAGCGCCCGCGCTGTCTCAAGACCTTTCCATTCTAAGGCAAAAGCTAAAGGCTGGTGGGTGAATGTGGAGTGAAGAGGCAGAGGAGACAGGAAAAGAGCGAGTCAGGGGAAAAAGAGGATGAGAGAGGTGGAGAGAAAATGGAAGTGCCTCTAGTTGCTGCCCTGTCCCATAGACCTGAGGCCCTTAGCCATGGGGCATAGAACCTTGAAGAGTTAACAGAGTGGGATAATATTTACTCTTTAGTAGATGGACTGTGTGTCCCTACCTCCCAAAGGCTGACTGAAACAATAACAAAGGGAGTAATAGTAACCAGAGGATTTACCATGGGTTTTATTTAGTTGTAAGTGATTGACAACAGGTCTTTCAGTTGGCCACTGGTGAGGCTGTGGAGATCAACCAAGTGTTTGACTCCATGTTAATATCAGATTTGCATACCATTTCCATTTGTGTCCAGTCCATACCTTTTAAAATGTCTGTCAAAAGAAATAAAAGGTCTGTCCTTGAAAAAACGTGGGATCGAAATGTATGCTTTTTTGGTAATTGATTTGATTTGGCTGGAAAACAATCATCCAGGAGGGCGCCTGTGATAGCAGCACTAACAGGGAGATGTCCAGTCCTTGGTTTGTTAACTGCGTTCTAGTAGAAGAACCTGGAGTTTGTTCACAGGGGGCTCTGTACTTTTTAGCAGGTCCAAGGGGTCATCCTAGTATTGAACAAGCAGAGTCAGCTTTCTAAGACCAGCTTCTCCTTTGCAGCCAGTAGGTTTGCAATAAAGAGGCGTGGAGTGAAGGAAGAAGAAGCTTGAACAAGCTTTCACCCTAAATGCAGACTGCTGAAATAAGATGTGTGTTGATTATGGGTAAATCACAGGAGAAGAGTAGGTCTGGACCTCATCATTTTAATATAGTTGGAGAAAACTTGATTGCGAAACGCTGAAATGTAACTGTATACAGAACAAACACCACCAGAAAAGCAGTTCTAGTGCAGAAGTCCAGGCTTCCAGGATCTGATGTTCTGGTCGTGTGGCAGAGAGCATGGCGAGCCACCAGTAAACTGCTTTTGTGTGAAATACAGAGCAAATAACTGGAAGAGTAAAAAAAATTTTCACTAGATTGTCCAGATATTTTCATAACCCCTAAGGACAAGTCTGATTTATTAGACAAGGGGCATTTTGGTGGCTAAAGGCATATATAAGGTCAGGATCGGTCAGGATGGGTGGGAACTTTGTCCATAGTGTAGGTGGGAGGTTGTGGAGAAGATCCCTGTTAGAGAGGAGACAGAAGTGAAGGATCCCTTTTCATTTTCTCTTTCCCTCTACAGCATATCTGTTTTGTGGATGTTAGTCAATCCTTTTAGCATTTCCTTAGGAACAGTGGGTTAAGGAAGGCTTCATTTTTACTCATTTTGAGTTAGTTTCAGTTAAAAAATTAGTTTTTCATCCAGATGTTTTGGCCACTTGGGATGGAAAATGTTAAGTCTGAGTGAAGTTTGATTGGATGGTTTAATTTAGTTAATTGGATATAGTTAGAATCTTTAAGAGGAGAAATGAGAGAATTTAGAAATTTTTAAAAGATTGTTTTGTGTAAAGGTTGTTTATGGAGTCTGAGTTCTTTGGCAACAGGAGCAGGGAGGACAGGAATCATTTTCAGAATTCTTGAGGCTCA
This sequence comes from Bos taurus, assembly GCF_002263795.3. NCBI lineage: Eukaryota > Metazoa > Chordata > Mammalia > Artiodactyla > Bovidae > Bos > Bos taurus. The sequence goes on along the minus strand of NC_037346.1, from coordinate 37,535,597 downwards.
AGGAGAGAGGAAGCACTAATATTAGGTCAGAGTCTCATGACCTTTCCTAGGTCCCTCACTCAGTCCTACAGAAGTGTGGACACCTTTCCAGGTGTCTCCAGAGACCTCCTAAGAGTTTTAGAGTCAGGCAGTGACTGGGAAACTGGGAAAGTTAATTAATCTCCTTGAGCCACCATTACCTTAATTGTAAACTGGTGCTACCACACATTAGCTATTCCTATTCTTTGTTTTCCATATGGGCTTGTGCCTCCTGTCTTTGGACTGGGTGTAACCATTGGGCTGTTTTCCTATGGCAGTAGGTAGGGTGTTCAAGTCCACTTCTGTGAATATGGTGTGCATTTTATGTGGAACAATGATGGATAGGTATATTGAAGGGGATTTGTGTGTAGGATGCTTTTGATAACCTGTGTGCTAAAAGGAAAGGCCACCTTTTGGGAGATAGAGATGAAGCTCATCAGGGCAACTGCCAAGAACCCCTAGATATGGGCCCTGCCATTGTCTCTTAACCATCCTTTTAGGAGAATAGAGCATATTTTCCATTGTTGATGCTCTCAGCCTGGACCAGGTTCCTCACTGAAATTTCACTCTGGTAATACTGTCAAAGGTGCTTGTAGGGTAGGGAAACTGATGAGAGGAGAGTTCCCCTAATTCTGCAGATGAGGTAGGTGCTGTGAGAATTCCGGGTGAAGGGGACTCTTAAGTCCTCTACAAGGTCTGAGGAAGGAAGAAATAAGCAGCTTCCTCTACCTGGTAGGAGATGGGCATGTTTGTCTTGAAGTTCTCCTCTTAAGCTAAGAAAGTAGGCATTCAGGAGTTGGGGTCCCTTGGATTCAGAGGTAGTGACTGCATCCATGGCTCCCCTCCCTGTGCCCTCTTAGATGGCAAAGCCGTGGTGGTCTCAGTCTGTTTCCCTGGTCTGGAAATAGTCTCCAAAGGTGTACTCTGGACCCACCTTCATGTCCATTTCCTTTCTTCAGCCCTTTGTGCTCAAAAGGTACAAACATACCTACCCACAGACTTAGAGTCCCTTTCCACATCTCTGTGCAGAGAGTGAGGATTGACTCTTCTCTTAGTGGGGTGGAGAGGGGTAGGGCTTTCAACCCGGATGTGGTTTTTGACCATTTAACAGGCTTGTGACTTTAATCAGTTACTATAAAGGGTTTTACAATTAGTTTATGTGGAATGATGTGTATTGCCTCTTTTCTGGAGTGGCATTTGGGATTGCTTGGGGCTTGTCAACTTTCCATGAGGTACTCTTGAGGAGGAGAAAATGAGGGGAGACAGGAACTAAAGTGGGGGCTGTTGGGTGGAGTAAACTTGTTGGGGCTATCTCTTCAGAATTAGACATTTATGCCACTTCCTCCTCCAGGTCTCTAAGTTGCTTGGGAGGAGAGGTCCAACTGTAATAGAGAGCAGTTGCCTTGGCAGGATTTGGAGACGGAACCCTAAATTAAAGGGCAAAGACGATCCTTTACAGACGTGGCTGTTGGTGGCTGCAGCCAGTTTGTTCTGAGCGAGGACTGGATGTAAATAAGATGTTGGCTGGGGAGACAGCAGGGTTCAGAAGAATAATCTTTTTCACTTCTTTTCTGGAGTGTCCACTCCGGCAACCTTTTATTTAATGTGGAAGAAGGGAAAATCTAGCTGGCTGAAGTTTCATTTTATATAGAGGGGTTTCCTCCCAATGTTTATTACCATTTGATTCAAAGCTGCTTCTGCTGACTTTTTAGAATAGGCTGGAATGATTTAAGTCCAGAATAAGCTGTGGGAGGCAGGAGGGGGAATAAAATGATTTCACAAACCTCACAACCTCACAGATCTCTCAGATCATCTTTATTTTACTTTCCCACCCTTGCCCCTGACCATCTTGGGTAGTTCCCTTTAAACTTCTTTTTTTTTGGCGGTGCCCCATGGTGTGTGGGATCTTAGTTCCTTAACCGGGGATGGAACACCTGCCCTGTACATTGAAAGTGTAGAGTCTTAACCACCTGACCCCTAGGGAATTCCCTGAACTTCTAACTAGAAGAAGAATAATGCCTGTCCAGGCCCAAGTTCTTCTCTTCTCCTCTAAAACACCACACAGTCAGCCACTTTAGTCTGAGTGTGTGGGGGTCTTGCCACTTAGTCATCATCCATTTTAGGGGTTGAAGTGGGGTATAATTTTAAAAATACATATTTACAACTAAATCACGTAAGAAAATATTTAACTAGACATCTGATAGTTTGCATATTGCTCCAAAGCTTGATACCTCTATTCATGCATGTATCCATGCATGCACTTATTTTTATCTGTTTAGAGTCTGCTATTGACATGCCCTCTGCCAGGTACCAGAAATACAAAGAACAAGATGTAATACAAAGACAGACTTTAGTCTTTAGTGTGGAGATGGAAGGAAATACACTTTATCAGATCATTTTTCTCCTGAAGCTTTTAGGTTTCCTCCTCTATCCTTGTGTGTTTTTTTTTTTTTTTGGATAAGCTGTGTGGCATAGTAAAAAAATTAATTTTAAATTTAAAAAATAAATTTTATATTAAAAATTAAAATTAAGCAATAATTAAAACAATTTTATGAAGTAAAATATAGAGAGCATAAAATTGACCATTTTTAAGTATACAGTTCAGGTGTACTAAGAATATTCACATTGGTGTGCAGCCATCCTCTCTACTTATCTCTAGAAATCCTTTTATCTTGCAAGATTGAAACTCTGTACCCCATAAACAGTAACACCCCATTCCTACCTCCCTCAGCCGTATTTGCATCATCGGTTTTGATTTTCTTACATGGTGTTTGCCTCCCCATTTTATATAAAATGGGAGTCTTTGCCTGACCCTTCTCCTGAATTAAACATTTGATTATTCATTGGTTTTTATCTAGCATTATTTGGTCTTTTTCAGGGCAGGGAATGGAGACATAGGGAGAAGGAGCTGCACAAAAAAGGTGCAAGATAACATTCCTGCCCCCCAGCATTTTCACTTTAGATCCAAGAAAAGCTGTGGGACCACAGAAGCCAAGAGACTGCAATGGGAGGCACTCAACCTCAGGAACTAGCAGGAGGTAGGCTTTGAGTGAGTGTAAGCTGTGTTTCGAAGGATGGGCAGAAAAAATAGGAATGGATTTGGGAGAAAACTGTGGGCAGGCAGCGAGATGTTTGTGGGGTGATAACTCTTCTGGAAGAGAGTGGTGGTATCCTAGTGGGGAGAGCAGAGCCCCCCTCCAGGTAGATACCGAATGTGTCACTGTTATTTCCCCTATTGAGCATCTTCTTTGTGCTGTAGGTCAAAAGATGAGTGCCTTTTGCAATGATAAGCATTTATTGAGTCCCTACTCAGATAGGCATTGTTCCTACTAAGAACCCTGCAGGCATTAGTCTTCATTCCACAGAAGAAGCTGAACCTCTGAGTGGTTATGGTAGCTTAGTCAAGGTTATACCTTGAATAAGGAGTGCTGGGATTCAAACTCAGACCTTTGTACCTTCAAGGCTGAGCTCTCTTAGAAGGTCGGAGCAGCTGATCCTTTAAGAGAAGTTGAATGTTTTTTGGGGGGGAGAGCATAAGGTTAGCAAAAAAAAAAAAAAACATGCCTGACATTAATTTTTCCCGTGTTCTGAGCCTCCTGACTCTGTAGATGCTTTATACTTGCTTTGCATTGTATTTTCTTCTCATCACTGGGATTTTCAGGCAATCTTGACTGGTTGAAGAAAACTAAGAATGTTCTCCCTGTGTCTGGGCAGCTGTGATAGGAAATGGGAATTCTTCTCGTAATGAAAAACCTACAGAAAGGGAATTGAATGAATTGGAGAAGGACTTGAGTGGTTTAGGATTCAGATGTCTATCTCAGCTTGCCCTTTGGCCAGATGTGGGTACACTGTGGGATCTGGGGTCAATATTTTCTTGGGCCTCCTGCCATCTGAAACCTACCCATCTCCTAAACCCGGAAAATAAACTGGGTACGTATGTATTTTGAGTTCTAAGAGCTTCCATCCTTTGGCATTCTTGGAGGTGCCAGGACTGGAGCTTTGGGCTAATTTTTTTTTTCTTTGCCTTTTCCTTTTGTTTAGGTTCAAACCTGGGGAAAATGGGAGGCTGGGGGGAAGGGCAGGGCCCAAGTGGCTTCCCCTTCTACCCTGCCTCCTCCTAGCAGGAAAGGACAAAGAGTTAACCATTGTTACAAGCCTACAGAATCATAATTCATAGCTCATACATGTTTTTGAGGAGCGAGAACCCAGTTACCTTTTCCTGATGAGCAGGAGCAGGCTCCATGGTGTGGTGACACTTGCGGGCTAGTGTCAACTTGGGACTAGGCACTCAACCTCTGAGCCTGTTTTTGAGCTGCAGAATGAAAATAAAAATCTTCTCAATATTCTGTGGTTTAGAGGCTCAAATCAACCTCTTGTGTTCTAGGCTCATAGGAGAGAGTGAATTGTAAACCCTAAAGTGTTAGTGGCTCAGTTGTGTCTGCCTCTTTGCTGAAGTACTGTGTAAACGTGAGTTATTAATAAGACTATCTTTAACTGATGACACCCCAAGAGGGCGGACAAAAGAATGTCATTCGCACCCCCAGACAAATGCCCTACTCTACGTGGAGGTGTGACTCTTTGATTATAAATTTTCTATAGTGGCTCCCAGAAGGCCCAGGGAGGAGGGTCTTTTTTTCTCGAGGCCCGGAAGGCCTCTTGGTTCCGCGCCCCCAGCCCACCCCACTCCCAGGCCTCAGTTCCTGCCTTCTCAGTGGGAGGCCTCCCGGCCCGGGTCCTGCCTCCTCCCACAGCCCAGCCGAGGTCTCTAAGGAATGCCGCCTCCCGGGCCATTTTCTCCCCTCCTGCTTCTGCGGCCCCACTTCCAGCCCCCTACCCCCAACCGGTTCCCACTTAAATGCTTGCAGGCCTGTTTGCAGGCGGGAAGCCCCCTCCCCCACAGGACCACCTCAGTCACAGCCCTGACCACAGGGAGGTCGGGTCTGGATTTACTAAAGGACCCCAGAGGGGGAGCCTGCCCCTCGCTGGCTGCCTGACTCGCTGATGGGGTCGGGTTTCGGCCGGTGGCTCTGGAGAGAGAGACAAAGGGCAAAGTCCTGGTCCCCACCCCCACCCGGCAGCCCCCCGGCGGCTGTCCCCTCCCCCTCCGGGCCCTGCGCGGGTAGCCCGGGGCCCCCTGGGCCGGGTGGGACCGGCTGTGGCGAGTCGGGAAGCCGAGGGGGTTCTGGCGGCAGAACGTTCTAGACCGCCCGGTCCCCACGGGCCCCGGGCACACCCTCTGTCCCCCTCCTTGTGCTCTGCCAACTCGGCCCACCCAGCAGCCGGGTTGGGGGGCTGAGCGCTCGGCTTCCCCCGGGTGAGGTGAGAGGGGCTGGGGGAAGGGGCCAGCCCACGTGGGGCACAGGCCCGGCGACGCCAGCCCGGCCGCTCAGCTGCTCGGCCCTTCTCAATTGCCCGTTCATGAGGACTCCCCTCCTCCCCCCCAGCTGCTGCCAGCCCTCCCCCACCCTCAGCTGCTGCCGCCCTTCCCAGGCACCTCTTTCTCCTTTGCCTTGCCGCGCCTGCTCCCCGTTGTCCTCCCCGCCCTGGGTTCCTTGGGCTCTTCAAGCCCTTGCCCCTGCTCCTGGCCCAGGATGGTGAGAACCATCTCGCATGACGCTGATGGGACGCCCTGGCAGAGTCTGGGACTGGGGAGAAAGGCCTTTAACAGAGAGGGCATGTGGCTCCCGCACAAGCCGGGGCAGAACTCAGGGCTGCGCGTCCGTGGCAGAGGAGAGTTGTTTTGATGCACTACCCACTAGAAAGAAAGAAACAGCAGTTCCTGAAGTTTTCCACCACCAACAGGTCTGTGTTGGCAGCTGGAGGAGAGAATTCCTTGAGGTTGTTAACCTCCTGTTGGAGGAACACAACCAGAGCGCCTTCTCACCAACAGGGTGAATTGTGTTTTTCAACGTCTCCTGGCATACATTCCCATTCCCTCTCTGTTAAAGGCCTTTCTCCCCAGTCCCAGACTCTGCCAAGGCGTCCCATCAACGTCATGCGAGATGGTTTTCACCATCCTGAAACACTAGCAATTCCAAGAAGCGCCCAGATGACACCAAGGTCTTTCTTTCTCAGTGCAAATTGTGAGTTGCAGAAGAGAAGGTTTCTCTTAAGACTGGTGTAGTTTCCATTTGTTTGCTTCTCTGCCTCAAAATCTTAGCCTGGAGCTGCTGGTCCCTCATGAGGGGAGACCTCCCCCCCGCTCCCCCCACCACCCCCCTGCTTCATTTCTGAGGCTCACCCTGGTAGTGCCTTCCCCTGAGTGTCCACTCCACCCTCAGCCAGGTCTCTGGCCCCTGAGCCAGACCTTCTGGCTCTAAAGCATCTTCGAGAGGTGCTGATACCTCCACTGAGGGGATGAAGGCTAAATCTATCTCTCCGTGAGGTCTTTCTAGCCCCCTTTACCTTTCCCTCTGTCAGAGTGTATTAGCCTCCCCCACTCTGAGGGAAGATCCTGGAAACGCTTCCCATTACCAGCCAGAGAATGAAGGTGAGCACTGTCCCCAGTGGTTCATTTCTTACCCACAGCGTCGCTCCCTCCACCTGCAGGGTTGCGCTGCTCACAGTGGGCACCTCTGCTGTTTGTCTCCATGCATTCGGTTTAGTGCATGGCTCCTTCACACCTCACACTTCACACTGTAGAGCTTGGGAGGCCAGCTCTGGCTCTAGGCAGCCCTCAGGTGAAAGAGCATGGATTCTAGGCAGAGAGAGCACTGTGGAGGGAGGGAGGGAGTGGCAGTTGGCCCAGGCCGACTTGGAATTTGTCTCGAAAGAGCTTCACTGTCTCAGCTTCTGTTTTGGCTTCCTTTGGCACTGCCCAGATGGGCAAGGAAAAAAAAAAGTGGGCTCTCTAGTCAAACCATGTATTTCCGAGATGAGTAAATTGAGCAGAGGATTTATTCCTCCTTTGCTTGCTCTCCAACACCAGGTAGCGCCTTCCCAACTGCCTGTCACTTCTGCACTCCTGCCTATCCCAAACCAAGATGAAATTTTGCAAGACAATATTTGGTGACTATATTTTTTCCCTGCTAACAAATCTCTCTGACAATCATCCAGCCGTATTATAGTGTAGTTAGCTCTTCTGCAAGTTAAATCCTGTGCCCAAATTGGAGCCGCATGCAATAAAAGCCAGTTGGCACGCACTTAGCCATACAGAATATGGGCATTTTTCCTGCTGCTGACATTGGGGCTATACAAGCTTCTGCTGTGTTAACACTTCTTGTCAGAGAGAAAGAACCGAAGTTTGGTGAGATGAGCAGAAACCAGCCTGGGAGGAGAGCTGAGTTCTAGTCCTACCTCAGTTTCCAAGTCTCTTTCCTTTTCCTGTGCCTCGGTTTCTCCTTCTATAAAATGAGAGTGACTATTTAGGACTCTGTTGGACCTCAGTGTCTACATCTGATTTCCTCGGTGTAGGAATCTGATTTTCTTCAACTGGAACTTCCTATTGCTGGGTTAATGATGTATGTATGTCCTTGGTCATCTGAGAAGCTTAATGAATCCCCCTCTTCTTCCCTGATTCCAGGCGGGCCAGGGGCACTTTAAACACAGTACAAGAGCCTTCCAAAGAGGGAATATGATTTGTCTCAGAGTTTCTCCCCAGAATTTGCTTCCTGTCCTCAGCATTAGTTCAGGAGCACACGGGACCGTGTGTGTGTGCTGCATACCTTTAAAAGACCATGTTCGAGGGACCAGAGGTACATTCCAGTGGTGTCCCTGCTGCCCAGTTCCCCCAGTACTTCAACCCCTTGGTGGTGGCATCTGCTCTGCCTGGTCCTGCATTTTCCAGCAGGTCCGTGTTTTCCTTTCCAGCCCCTACCCTGCCCGTCAACCCACCCGGCTGCCTGCCTGTCTGGCTGCCCTACCTCTGGATCAGCCTGGCACAGAGCCCTGGGCATTGGGCCAGCTTCTCCTCCCCTCCCCAGCCCCGCCCCCTTTCTCAGCTACTGCCATGCTTGGAGCGTGCCAGGTCCGCCCCCTTCAGAAGCTTTCCTCCACGATTATTTTTTTCTCCACCTCTCCACTCTACAGGGGTAAGGAGGCAGGGTCGGGAGGAAGGACTGGGTCAATGGTGATCTTATGGAAAGGGCAGAGGTTGGCACATTAGGACATCTTTTATGTGTGATTTTTCAGTTGGGCAAAGCAACTGGGATGGGAGCCAGCTTTGGGAGGGGGGCAGTGCCTCTTCTCTGGTGTCAGCTGCATGGGACTCTCTTGTTGAGGAGTCGACAGTATCACCCACTTCTGAAGGGTTACTCTGCCCAGCCCACCCCCTCAATGCAGTCAGCCTTGTCTGTTCCCTTCTCCCATCCCTAACCAAGCTAGGGTGTCCTGCTGGACTGTAAACGCAAAGCAGGAGCTTGCCTAGCTTCCTCATCCCTCCATGCTCTACTGCAGCACAGTGCCTTCACTGTCCAATAGAAACGTGAGGCAAGGCACATCTCTAAGTGTGAATTTTCTAATAGCCACATTGAGAAAAAGTGGAAAAAATTTAATTTTGGCTGTGCTGGGTCTTCACTGTTCGAGGGCTTCCTCGTTTCGGTGGCTTCTCTTGTGCGTAACGTGGCCTCACTAGTTGTGGTCACGGGCTTAGTTGCTCTGAGGTATGAGGAATCTTCCTGGACAGGGATCGAACTCATGTTCCCTGCATTGGCAGGTGGCTTCTTAACCGCTGGACCACCAGGGAAGTTCAAAAAAAGTGAAATTAATGTAGAAGTTTAACTCAGCAAATTATTTTTAAAATTTATTCAAAGATTATTGTCAGCATGCAATCTGTAAAAGCGTACTTTTACTACTTTGTTATTATTATTATTAATTTTGGGGGATACTACCTTCCCTGGTGGCTTGGCAGTAAAGAATCCGCCTGTAATGCACGAGACCCAGGTTTGGTCCCTGGGTCAGGAATATCCCCTGGAGAAGGAAATGGCAACCCACTCCAGTATTCTTTGCCTGGGAAATCCCATGGACGGAGGAGCGTGCTGGGTTGCAGGTTCAGAAAGAGTCGGACATAACTGAATAACTGATCATGATGAGCATGAAGTCTTAGGAACCCAATGTGTATTTTATTTTACTGTTAGAGCCTGTTCTAATTCATATGATAAATTTTCATTGGACGCATTTCATCTGTATTTAGAGTTCATAAAATTTAGAGAAGAAAAAGTTAAATTATATAAAACTTTTATTTTAAAGAAAAAATTCAATTGCTAATTTGAAGTGCTCAGTAACCACATATGACTAGACTAATGGCTACTGCAGTGTGGATAACACAGGTTCAGTGCATAGCAGGTGCCAAGAAAGTCTGGAGTGAATGACTCCAGCAGCTGGACACCAGAAACCTTAAGAAAATGGTAATGACCTTGACTGCTGATTAGAATGAAAAGAACATGGTGTTATTGCAAGTTTGAAAAATCTTAATTAGTTGCTCACTCTTTTAAAATAGCCAGGTAATAACCCCAACCCCATCACCAGGCAAGCTTAGTTTTCTAATTGCCCTGGGCTTGTTTCTTCCCACTTTTTCGAGGAGATGCCTGGAGGCTGGAGTGAATTTGGGTATCACTGGGGATGAAGTTAAGTGTGGATGTGTGAGAGAGTGTCTTAACTTTGGCCTATGGATGGATTCCAAAGCTTTCATTAACCCATGAAATCTTTAAATTGTGTGCAGAATGTTTGCATCTTTCTGGTGAAGAGTGTTCTTACCTTTTATCATATTTCCTAATGGGAATCTCCAGGGGAAAAATCGGTTCACAACCACTTATTTAGACCATTAAGACACAAAAAAATCACTCTAATTAAAAAGGTGTAGGAACTTTTAAAATTAGTGATCCAGTGGTTAGAACTCCATGCTCCCAATGTAGAGTGGTTTGATACCTGATCAGGGAACTAAGATCCCGCATTCCACAGCAAAGATGCCACAGTGGAGATCCTGCATGCCACAACTAAATAAATATTTGGCACAGCCAAATACATTAAAAAAAAAGAAAGAAAGCGTATTACTATAGGTGGACAGGGTTGATCTCTATCTGGGAACACAAGATCCAGTAAAATGGGCTAATCCTAATCCTTGTTTCTGTGATGTGAGAAACTGAGGTCTGGAGAGTTGAAGGCCTGACTTGCTCAAGGGCATGCAGCCTGCTAGTCAGAGAACCATGACCTTGGGGAGAGGTGGAGATGAGGGTCTAATCTGGAGAATCTGACTTAATCCTAGTTCTCTGGAGAGATGAAAGCCTTGATTTGATTCTGATAGGGGGCTCTGGGGGTTGGGGCCCCAAGCCTGAACAGTTTTCCAAAACCTACTATTGCCTCTCTCCCCACAACTGGCTTGCTCCACCTAGATGTAAAGGGAGTCTTCCCACTAGGGGAAGATGAGGTCGCTAGCATAATTGAAGGTCGCATCCTACCCTCTGGACATGGGGGTGGAAGGAGGAAGGAGGTGGTTTGTCTGCAGGAGTTAGAAAAAGAACACTTCTTGGGGCAGGCAGTTTTTAGCTGTCCTCCAGAAGACCTAAAAACTTCTCAGGGTGTGTTCTGTCCAGGTGTGCATTCTGTCATCTGGGGAGACCCCCTTCTGAAAGTGTTCTGTCTGTGCATCTGCTTGTCTCTCCACTGGACCTCAGACCCGTCCTCCCTGCCCCCATGAGGCTCCTCACCAGGGCCTGGATTCTTGCTAATAAAAATAAAATAAGAAAACTTCATTGGCTTAGGCTCATTAATTTTGAATCTGTGATGACATTAAAATTGGGTGAGCTAGAATTATCTTTTTTAAAAAGTTTTTGTTATGGAAAAAAGTATTTTGAAAAGTAGAAAGGATAATTAAATAATTCCCCCATGTACCCATCACCAAAAATTACCAAATCATATTTGATCTGTATTAATTTTCCCCCTGGTTACTTTAAAGTAAACCTAGACATGACATTTTATCTGTAACTATTTCAGTATGTATTTCTAAAAATCAATATTTTATCTTTTTGGCCATGCCTTGAGGCTTGTGGAATCTTAGCTTACCAGGGATTGAACTCTTGACCTCTGACGGTGAGAGCTGCCCAGAGTCCTAACTGCTGGTGTGCGTGCCTACGTGCTATCTTTCTCAGTTGTGTCTGACTCTTTCCCACCGCATGGGCTGTAGCCCTCCAGGCTCCTCTGTCCATGGGATTTTCCAGGCAAGAACACTGGAGTCGGTTGCTATTTCCTACCGCAGGGGATCTTCCCCACCCAGAGATTGAACCCATGTCTCTTGCATCTCCTGCATTGGCAGGCGGAACCTTTTCCACTTTGCCACCTGCAAACCCTCTAAGCACTGGACTGCCAGGGATTCCCTGACTTTTTAAGAATCTAATTTTTTCAAAAATGGTACAAATGAACCTGTATACAAAACAAATAAGACTCACAGATACCGAAAACAAACATTTGGTTACCAAAGCCTGTTCTAATATTATCAAATATCTAGTCAGTGTTCAAAAACCATAGAATCACTTTTAGCGACCTCATCTTCCCCTAGTGGGAAGACTCCCTTTGCATCTAGGTGGAGCAAGCCAGTTGTGGGGAGAGAGGCAATAGTAGGTTTTGGAAAACTGTTCAGGCTTGGGGCCCCAACCCCCAGAGCCCCCTATCAGAATCAAATCAAGGCTTTCATCTCTTCAGAGAACTAGGATTAAGTCAGATTCTCCAGAAGTTACAGGTGGGGCGTTTTGACTCCTGGAGAGCAGTACCCACTCAGCATGTCTGCTCTTCACTCTGATGCTTGAACTCTATGAGTGTTATAAATCTGTCCTCAAGCCAAACCTTTCCTGTATTTTGGCAAAGACTTTTGTTTCCTTTCTGTCATCAGAAAGGCAGCACAAGGGGACGAGCCTGGAAGAGCCTGGAACCAGACAGCCTCTGTGTTTCAGTACTGACTCTGACTCTGGGTATCTGACTTGGCAGATACTCAACCCCTCAATCTCAGGGCCTCAGTCTGTAAAGTGGAGCCACAGTTACCATGGGCATGGATAGTGGGAGGCTTCTTGGAGGTGTAGAATCTGCACCTGGCGACTGGTAAGCACTCCTGAAATGTTCGTGTCTTCCTTAATGAACTCTTTTCCTTCCCATTCAAGGTCAATGACATGTCTTTAAAAAGGTTAATAGGGCCAGAGCTCCCTGCCCCGGGGCGGGGGCTTCCAGTCATACTTCCAGGTGCCCAGCTCCTGTTCTTCCTGAATCTCTTGTTTTCCTACTATCTCCTTAGTGGTTGCTCAGATGCTCTCCCTCTGGTCTCTCCTGGAATCTCCCCTGGGCTCGAAGGAGGTCACTTGGTCCCTGTGGCCCTGGTGTCCCCTGCTTGCCCCCAACCACATCAGAAAGGAGCACCCCCTATGACTCTGTGTCTGGGGAGCTGCCCCAGGGCCCTGCTGGTTAGGGCAGGCAGAGGGGGTCAGAGGCCTCAGGGTGTTGGCATCCAGGGAAATAATTTGACTCGTGCACCCATTGCCTTCATTGCCAGGGGCTGGAGGCGTCACTCTTTCACTTCACAAGTTTATCAGCTCCAGGACAGGTGGTGGCTCCTGAACCTTGGGGAGTCCTCTTGCTTTTCTGAACAGTCGGTATTGGAGTTCAGGGTCCTGCTCAGTGTGCAGTGCCCCGTTGCCTGTAGTGCAGAAGCTCCATTTTGAGCTAGTGGAAGCCTGTCTATCAGTCAAATGCTGGATTGGGGCCCTTTGGTTGTCACAGGAGGTGGGGGTGTGGGCTGTGATATTTCCCGCTATTTCCCCATCAGTGCAGAAGCCTAACTGTTTTACTATCACAGGTAGCCATCCTTGTCAGACTTGTAGCCTCTTCCCATGCTAGTGTCCTGGGGACTCGAATTGGGACTGGGACAGAGCACCTGGACGGGGCCATGACTTAGCAGGCCTCCTGCCTGTTCTAAGTCCTCACAAAAGCCCTATCCGTTTTCCACAGGAGGAAACTAAGGTACTGAGTAAAGAAGTCAGGGCTTCTTAACTTCCATCCTGATCCTCCAAGCCCTCAGCACCCTGCCCTGGCCCAGCTTGTACTGGGCAACCGGAAATGCCTGTAGCACCCTACAGGCATTATTAGCACCCTACATGGCTAATGAGTTAGCCATGGGTTCCTGGTCCAGTTCTCAACATGGCCCCATGTGCCTTGGGCCTGAAAGAAATTAGGTAGCACCATACTTAATACAAACCAGGCCAAGGGCTTAAAAGACAAAAGCTCTTGGTCTCTGTTTTTTTCAGGGTTTGCCTTGCTGGCCAGGTTTGGAGGCCTGAAGTGGCCTTGTGTGGGTTCCCAGGATTGGGTGTGTGTGCCCTGGAGAGGTGGGTGAGCCGTGCCTTTTGGGGGTGGGGGAGGGCTGCAGGATGTCTTTTCTTTCATTGGTTGGGTATCCCTGCCCTCCTCCCCCCTCCTTCTCCTGAAACATTCCAGACATTCCAGACTGCCATTGCTTTCAGGATATGGATTAACATCCCAAACTGAGATTTGATTTCACCTCCCCATCCCCTCCCAACTCTTCCCTACCCTGAAAAGAAAGCCCCTAAAAGAGGGAGTTTGAGGAAGAAGAGGGTATTTTTTTTTTTTTTTTGAAGAGGGTATTTTTGACCCTTGACCTGAGATTATAGTAAGGGACCATCCTGAAAGTGTGCTCTTAAAACTAAACTTCCATAGGGGGCTGCTTTAAGCCCTTACTGGTTTGAACTCCAGGCTGGCAGCCGCCCATCCCCTTTGGTCCTTCCAGAAGCATTTGCTTGAGAGAGGTCCTCACTCAGCTTGGGGGACCCCTGTCACTAGCATTAAGGTAGATCAGTGTTCCCCATCTTCTAATGGTATAAATCACCTCTTCAGTTCGCCAGGAATTTGACTTTCCTCCTGTGAGAGCTCCTGCGTTTTCTTTGCCCATTTCATCACAAAATGAGTTGTTTATGGGAAATCCCATAGGGCATGTGATGCAGATACCGTGAAGCTCACTCTTGGCCATTGAATTGGATCCCAAGAAGCTGGCCTGGTGTGGGACTCGAGGCCCTGGAAGTGGGCTTGTTTCTGATGCTTGTTCTTTTGTCCGGCTATGATCTAACCTCCTTAGATCAGGTTCATGAACCAAACCAAAGTAAAGAACCATTATGGCACATTTCCCTTAAGCTGTTTCAACCCCAGAAGAGATTTCGTTAGTGTATGTCATTGATAAAGACTCTCTATCCTCAAAACTGCAGAGCTAGAAGGGGTCTTAAAGACCCTTCTGTTTCCGTTCTACATCTAAAGACTTGGTCACGGGTGAAATGAGTGAGCTGGCCGAGGGCAGAGAGCCAAGATCAAAACATTTACAGTTAGAGTTTAGCATCCCTTCCCTTGCCCTCATGTGTGTGTAGGGTTTTGTTTTTTATATTTTCTTGTCCACGCCACATGGCATGTGGGATCTTAGTTCCCCCACCAGGGGTGGAACCCATGCCCCTTGCATTGGAAGCGTGGAGTCTGGACCACCTAGGAAGTCCCACTCTTATGTGTTTTGAGCATGATTTCCCCCAACTTGGCAAGAACTGACTGGGCCCTGTTGCATGTCAGCCAGGAACACAGGGCCTAAAACTTGAGTGGCTTAGTCAGGACAGCCAGTCGGGGGCAGTTGAGGGGCTAGAACCGGACTTTCTTGCTCCCTGCTCTCATTTTTCCCTCGCGCCACTGGAATCTCGTTGGACCATGTCCTGAAACTGAGAGTTTTGTAATCAAGGATACACAAAGACAAGTGACAATTGACCAATGCAGATCAAGTCAATTGAAATGTTTTAAGCCCAGGGATTAGGGCATTGATTTGGGTGGTGAGCAATTAATTGCCCTGGGCATCAACCTTGAACCTGAAAGCCTTCCTCAGGGAAAACTACATTTTTAAGAGGCGTTTGAAAGATGGGAAGGAGGAACTATAATAAACTGGGAGGAGGGAAGGGGGTGATTATGATGCTGGATTGTGTGTGTTAATCACTCCACCTTAGTATTCACACGTGTGTCTATTATTACATTTTAAGTACGATGCTTACTCCAAACCCTTTGCTAAGCTCTTGATAATATTATCTAACATCACTTTATACCTCCCTGTGAATAGGTATTATCCCTGTTTTACAAAGGAGAAAACTGAGCCTCGAGTTAAATAACCTTTTAAAGATCAGTGCTAAGTGGAGCGCAAGTTTAAATCTGTATCAAAGAAAGAGCTTAGCTACTGCCAACTATCCTGCTGCAATTTGTTTGCGTATATGTTTCCCCTAATAATTGTGAGCAGCTTGAGGCCAGGTACTTTGTTCTGTCTATCAGTTGTGTCCCCAGCATGTAGAACAAAGTCATCCAGCATGAAGTAGACACCGACTAGAAAGGTATCAGGTGAATGATTCATACAATAATTCGCATAGCTAGCTCTGTATTCCTAGAGTCTGAGACATGGTGGGTGGTAATAGATGGTTACTGAGTAAGATATAATGAGTGAGGAACCTAGGAGAGATGAACAAAGCAGGTATGACTGGGGGGATTATGTTATCCTAGTGCTTAGGGCACCTGGTTTTGGCTTTCCTATCTGTGGTCGCACTGTATTTCGCTCTCTAAAAAGAGGCCAGCTTTCCATTCCCAAAGGTTATCATTCTTAGACTCTTAAGTCTTTGGTGTTGAGTAGAAGGTAGGAAGATAGACTGGAATGAGGACTAAAACCTGCAAGGTCACAGGCCCCTAGAGTATCCAGAGCTGTCACTGATGTTTTCTCTCTAATTTCAGGAGTCGAAAAATACAGATCCGAAATATTCCACCCCAGCTTCGATGGGAAGTAAGTGATTAGGGGAAATTGTTAGTGGGGTCATGGAGACTGGGAGGGGAGTCTTGGTTAGCCTGAGGTGGCAGAGATGACTGGGAGGTGTCCTGGGGGCTTGGTGCTAGGCCAGAGAGTCTGAGGGAGGGGGTGGCGGGGTGGACAGTTGGATTGCATCCTCAGCCTAAGACTTGCAGCATGAGTTCTTGGGCATTCCCTCTGGTGAGAGGCATCAGGGAGGCGGGAAGGGTGTTCCCTGAACCCCAAGCTTAGTGATGACAGAGGACCGGCTGGAGACCAGGTGCTACAGGTCTGCTTCCAAAAAGGACCTTAAGTTCCACACCCGCTTTTTGAGCACATTCTGTGAAGAAATTCTGATGGCTTACCGCCAGCATTAGTACCTAAGAAAGGGCAACCCAAGCAGGTAACATGTTGAGTCCCCACCAAAGGGTTTCCCAGTGCTTTGGGGTGAGGGGTGTGCCCAGTGATGACTTGGTGAGTTCCTGGGGTACTCAGGTTAGCCGTGCTCCCTTCCCCTGCTCTCAGGTACTGGACAGCTTGCTGGCTCAGTATGGTACAGTGGAGAACTGCGAGCAAGGTAAGAGTGGATAGAGGCGGCGGTAGTGGGGTAGGGGTAGATGGGTGTTGGAGGAGTTGTGGGGCGGAAGGGCGGAAATCTGCTCTGCTTCCTTTTCTGGTGCCACATCTCTCTGGAACACCAAAGACAGCCCAGAGGGTACCGTGGAGGGAGGTAGAGTGGAGTGTCCCAGCTCTGGCTCTGCTACTTCTCTGGAACTGGCTTCTCCTCTGGTTAAAAAGAGAATCAGCAAATCACTCATTCCCAGCATGGAGTCTCCATGGGCCAGCCAAGGTAGAAACAGAGGTTCCCTGGATTTTAGAAATAGGTTAAGAATGGAAGCTGTGCGTGCAAGCTAAGTAAATCTGTAGCCCTTTTACTTTAAAAGCTTCATAACTCTTGGTTTTTGTCTGAAATAATCAACAGGTTGTCTTTTTTTGGGGCGGTAGGCAGAGAGGGTAGAAACTGATTATCAGCTACATGTCTTTGGTTAATTAAACAAAAAAAAGGCAGAGAATCACTTTTGCACATATTGATGGGCAGGCAAAATCTTTCTCAAGACTGGGCCCACGGGAACGTCCCTGGTGGTCCAGTGGCTAAGATTCCGTCTCGCAATGCAGGGGGCTTGGGCTCAATCCCTAGTCAGAGAACTAGATCCCACATGCCACAGCTAGGACCTGGCGCAGCCAAAAAAAAAAAATAGTAGGCCCACAGTTCAGTTCAGTCGCTCAGTCATGTCTCACTCTTTGCTACCCCATGAACCGTAGCAAGCCAGGCTTCCCTGTCCATCACCACCTCCTGGAGTTTATCCAAACTTATGTCCATTGAGTTGGTGATGCCATCCCACCATCTCATCCTCTGTCATCCCCTTCTCCTGCCTTCAATCTTTCCCAACATCAGGGTCTTTTCAGATGAGTCAGCTCTTCACAGCAGGTGGCCAAAATATTGGAGTTTCAGCTTCAACATCAGTCCTTCCAGTGAACACCCAGGACTGATTACCTTTAGGATGGACTGGTTGGATCTCCTTGCAGAAGGAGAAATAATAAAAAAGAATTCTAGATCATGAAAAGTTTGCTATGATTTTTGAAGTTTCTCCAAAAACTTCTTAAGTTCTTCTCAAATTGCTTAAGATTATAAATTATTTTCAGAGGAAATGAGCTAAAATAAAATTTGGAGGACTTGCTTGGTGGTCCAGTGGTTAAGAGTCCACCTGCCAGTGCAGGGAATGTGGATTTCATCTGATCTGGGAAGAGGGAAGATTCCACATGCCATGGGGCATGGTGCATCAGAGCCCTGGGTGCCACAGCTCCTGAAGCTGGCTGTCTAGAGCCCTTGAGCTGCAACTACTGAAGCCCTTGTGCCTCTGGCCCACGCTCTGCAACAAGAGGAGCCATAGCAATGAGAAGCCCGCCTATGGTAATGGAGAGTAGTCCCTGCTCGATGCAACTAGAAAAAAGCCCATGTGTAGCAATGAAGACCCAGCTCAGCCAAAAGTGAATGAATGAATGAATAAAAATTTGAACTGTTTTGGGCTGGACATAAAGTAGAGCTTGGTCATTAGGCAGACAAAATGGTTTGAGTTTGCAGATCTTTAAGAAACCTAGACAAGACAAAATATTCATCTCCAAATTCTAAATAGGCAAGCTGTAAATCATTACAAATGATTAAAATACTCGCCTGCACAAAAATCTGAGGTGCTGAATCAGTCGAACAGGTTCTCTTCTGCCCTGACCCTGGAGCTTGCTTTTACTATAAGCACCAGGACATAACTGGAAGCACTGATAACCATTGCTCAGTCCCTGATAACCATTGTCCAGTGCTGCTTACATCTTAGACTGATGACTCAGTTACTCCTGGACAGACAGCAGTGGCTTGGGAGCACGTTGGAGAGCTTCACTAGGGGTGCCCAGCAGGGGTCACTGCTAGTTCAGAGGCTCACCAGAGAACCATAACACACCGAATCTGGGGGCGATGCCTGCTCCCTGGAGAAAACAGAATGGCAAATGTTTGCTTTTGTAACAATAAACTCTTCGTCTGCTCAAACGCCGCTTACTGAGCAATGCCCTTTCTGTCCACCCTATGTGAAATTATACCCCTGACCACCACCTCCTTTTCCGTGCTTTGTATTTCTCCATAGCACTCAACCCCTTCTACTTTTTTGCAGGGAGAACATGAATTTTTTTTTTAATTGAAGTATGGTTGATTTATAATAGTTTCAGTTACACACCATAGTGATTCAGCATTTTTCAAGATTATACTCCATTGAATGTCATTACAAGATAATGTCTATAACTCCCTGTGCTGTGCAATTTATTTTTATCCTTTGACTGTTTTGTTTACTTATTTATTTATTGGCTTGTGGGATCTTAGTTCCCTGACCAGAGATCCAACCTTGGCAGTGAAACCGCTGGGTCCCAACCTCAGGATTGCCAGGGAATTCCTGTCATTTTACTTGATACATAGTAGTTTGTATCTGTCGGTCCATACCCCGTACCCTTGATGCCCCCCACCCCCGCCTTTTTTAGTAATCACTAGTTTGTCTTCTGTATCTGTGTTTCTGTTTTGCGTATATATTCATCTGTATTTTTTAGATTTCCCATATGGCTGATATCACACAGTATTTGTCTTTCTTTGACATTTCACTAAGTGTAATATGCTGGCAACCCACTCCAGTGTTCTTGCCTGGAGAATCCCAGGGCCGGGGGAGCCTGGTGGGCTGCCGTCTGTGGGGTCACACAGAGTCGGACACGACTGAAGCGACTTAGCAGCAACTTAGCAGCAATATGCTCTTGGTCCATCCACATCTCTGAAAATGGCAAGATTTAATTTTTTTTTTTTTTTTATGGTTGAGTAATAGTCTATTATCATACCATCTTTTCACAGTCTTTGCTTATTATATTTTTTGCTTTCTCTTCTTACTAGTATGTTTAACCTCCGTGAGAGCAGAGGTTTTGTTTGATTCACTCCTGTATTTCCACTTAACTGCTAGAAGATTCTTGCAGAATCTTCCTCTCCACTGAGTTGGGAGAGCTCTACTGACAGGCCAGAGGGGCCAAGAGTGGTCTGCACTGCAGTTTTGTGGTGATAAGTGCCGTTGGTATTGTAGAGGGAGGGGTGGATTTGGTTTTTTTTTTTTTTGGTCCAAGTCCCCCACGCCAGGGCTGAGCAGTCTCAATTCAGTTCATTCGCTCAGTTGTGTCCGACTCTTTGCGAACCCGTGGCCTGCAGTATGCCAGGCTTCCCTGTCCATCACCAACTCCCTGAGCTTCCTCAAACTCATTTTGAGTCGGTGATGCCATCCAACCATCTCATCCTCTATCGTCCCCTTCTCCTCTGCCTTCAATCTTTCCCAGCATCAGGGTCTTTTCCAGTGAGTCAGTTTTTCATATCAGGTGGGCCAAGTATTGGAGCTTCAGCTTCAGCATCAGTCCTTCCAATGAATATTTAGAACTGATTTCCTTTAGAATGGACTGGTTTGATCTCCTTGCAGTCCAAGGGACTCTCAAGAGTCTTCTCCAACACCAGAGTTCAAAAGCATCAATTCTTTGGTGCTCAGCTTTCTTTATGGTCCACCTCTCACATCCATACATGACTACTGGAAAAACCATAGCTTTGACTAGATGGACCTTTGTCAGCAAAGTAATGTCTCTCCTTTTTAATATGCTGTCTAGGTTGGTCATAGCTTTTTTTCCAAGGGGCAAGCATCTTTGAATTTCATGGCTGCAGTCACCATCTGCAGTGATTTTTGAGCCTAAGAAAGAGCGCTGCTTTCTTGAGCAGGTCTAGGGGACCCAAAATCACAAGACAGTGATACATAAAGCAGAGGTTAATTTTATTAATTCAAAATGGGGGAAGACTATGTGGCCAGATCACATGGAACATCCAACCCAAGTCCATTCCCAAATCCTGCCCCTCCAGACTCCATGGCAGACTCTTGTAAACTTATTCAGCTAGGTGAATGATACACTTTTATTTGATCAGTGAATACTTGAGGGTACTCTAAAATGGATTTAGGTGTTTTCTCAAATCTCTTCGGGGATGTCCTTACAGACCTTTTCTTTGTGTAATCTCACTCAGTGTGTGATTTTTAACTAGTATAAATTTGTTTCTAAGAATAAATTTATTTCCAGATTGGGGTATATGTGTATGTGAGTGCTCTCTGCTGCATAACTGCTGATATGTTGACTGCACATCCGTGTATATGCCTGGCTCTCTTGAGGGCTGGCAGGGAAATCGAAGGAAGACATTAAAGTTAAAGGAAAATGATAGGCTAATTTGAATTTTCCAGGAGTTGTGATGAAAGGGGCCTGTAGAGGAAATGCTCTGCTTTGTCATTCAAGTGTTTCCTTCTTGACTGCATGGCCCTCAGAGATGAGCCTTTTAAGAACATCATTGGTGCCATCTCCAGGACTCACTGCTCTAACCCTGATCTCTCTTTTTGCTCCCCCAGTGAACACGGAGAGTGAGACGGCAGTAGTCAATGTCACCTATTCCAACCGGGAACAGACCAGGCAGTGAGTGGACCCTGAAGTGGGATAGGGAGGGTCTCTGTGGAGGTTGGGAGCCAGGTGCCCCTGCTTTGACAAGAGTGGGCACTGGCCCCGCCTGCCCTCTCATTTTGTTGCACCCAGTGCCAGACTCTTGTCATTTGGTTCAGGAATCTCAGAGGTTCAGAAACCTCCCTGGGGTTGATAGGATAAACTTTGAAGACCCAAAGACTTCCCCAGAGGAGGTGGGAAATCCTTTTTAGAAGATCCTGGTTTTTGATAGGTCTCCGGTTGCGGACCATAGGAGCCTTTGCTGTGTTGATGGTGCCATCTAGTGGTGATGAGAAGGAACTGAGACCTAAAAGATTTGTGATGTGGCAGGAGCAGACATTTTATTCATATCTCCGGAATCACCTTGAGTCCCATCACATCCACAATTTCTGGCTCCCTAGCCGTTTGGTTGAGTCACCCTGCCCCACCCCATTGGTACTGATAGTCTTCATTTATATTCTGTTATAGGCCTTTTGCCACATTTTGCTTTTGATGGCTTTCTCGTTCCTTCAACATGTTGCCTCTATCCCATTTGTTTCCTCCAACCTAGTTTAAAACTGTACCACTTTCTCAAACCTTCAGTTTTCTTTCAGGTGTCTACTGGGCTCAGAATTTTCTGGAGGTCCCTGTGGCCAGTCTATGGGCCTTAACTTGGTTTTAAGTCCACACTTGCTTACGTCTTACTGCATATTGTTGCTTTGTTAACATTTCTAACCAGCCCAGGGAATGGATGGCACATGGCCCCTCCCTTCAGTGTTCACTAGTCCTGGTTTGCAGACATTCCAGATAGACTTAAACTTCTGCAAGCCGTTCTGTTTCCACTTCTGTTTCCATGGAGTTTACTTGGAAACTTGAAATTAACAAGCCAATCCCCAAATTCAATGGAAATAGCTTATTTTTGCTATACTACCTTATTTGATGTCTTATTTAGACTGGGTGTCTCTAAGGTGAAGGTGGGAGTGTGGGCAGGTGGTCATCTCCCTTTCTTCTGGAATGTTCCATGTTGTAACCCAGCTGAGTGCTTTATACCTGGAGAGCATTTGGTGTGATTTGCATGGATTGGAGTGACCAGTAGATTTTCTCTCTGTCCTCAGAGCCATCTTGAAGCTGAACGGCCACCAGCTAGAGAATCATGCCTTGAAGGTCTCTTACATTCCTGACGAGCAGATCACACAGGGTCCTGAGAACGGGCGCCGAGGTGGCTTTGGCTCTCGGGGTCAGCCCCGCCAGGGCTCCCCTGTGGCAGCTGGGGCCCCAGCCAAACAGCAGCAAGTGGACATCCCCCTACGGCTCCTGGTGCCCACTCAATATGTGGGCGCCATCATTGGCAAGGAGGGTGCCACCATCCGCAACATCACAAAACAGACCCAGTCCAAGTGAGTCTTGGCCGCAGGGGAAGTAGCGGTGGGGCCAGAAAACAGTGGTTGGTGCCCAGGAGGCGAGGCCCCCTCCTGGAAACACACGGAGGGGTTTCAACTCAACTTTACCTCTTAGGAAATGTTGGGAGATAGAATAGGCCTGGGATGTGCCATTTGGTGGCAGTGGCTGGGCCACACACTATAGTTGTAAGAAGGGTTTCTTTGTAGAGCTTCTCATGGAGCAAAGCTAGTCTTGGGAAGAAAGCCTCCTTAGTGCTCTGTGACCTCAACACTGGTTATTGGTGGCAGCAGGACAGGCCAGTCAGGGACCTCAGTGAGAGGCGTAGTTCTGACCTTCTCCCATTGCACATAGCCACCGCTCTTCTCTAATCTTTATAGCTGATCTGTGGAACAGAACAGGTCATTTTGTGTTCTGATTCATAACGCACCCTTTTATTGTTTGCTTTTAATTTGACACAGTGTACCGTCCCTTTATAGTTGTTTCAAGGGGGAAACGCAGCTTCAGAGCTGAGGGCTGTTGATCCCCAGCCCTGGATTCCCATGAAAGATGCCATCGTTCTCGGCTGCCGCCTCCTGACTGAGACAGAATCCATAGCAACAGGCTGCCCTTTCCTTGCCTGTCTCAGTTCCACACTTGGCCTTGTTCCAAGAAGAGCGGGCCTGTACTTTGTTTTGAGGAGATTCACCAGGGACAGCTAACCATCCATGTGCTTGTTAGGATCGACGTACACAGGAAGGAGAATGCAGGTGCTGCCGAGAAGGCCATCAGTGTCCACTCGACCCCTGAGGGCTGCTCTTCTGCTTGTAAGATGATCCTGGAGATTATGCACAAGGAGGCCAAGGACACCAAAACGTAAGGCGTTAGCTTCTCTGGGCACTGTCGCCTCCTCAACTCTTAACACAGACAAACAGGGGACACAGAAATTGTACAACAGGGTAAAAGCTGAAAAATGAGTCCTCCTCCTTGTAAATAAGGGCCTGTGTATCCTGGCAGTGCTGTGCCCTCGTAGGCATGCGCACACGTATGTATATGCATGTGTTTTAGCACACGTAGGATCATTGTGAACATACTGTCGCGCAGTCTGTTCTTTCCACTGCTGTGCATCAGTACATAGGATCACCTTGTTCTTGATTAGCTGCATAGAACTCTGTGAAAGAAAGTTGCACAGTCGTGTCCGACTCTGGGCAGTCCCATGGACTGCCAGGCTCCTCTGTTCTTGGGGTTCTCCAGGCAAGCATACTGAAGTGGGTTGCCATTCCCTTCTCCAAGGGCTCTTCCCGACCCTGGGATTGAAACCGGATCCTCCTGCATTGCAGGTGGATTCTTTACCAACTGAGCCACTAGCCCAAAGGTACACAGGATTCTGTGAAAGTGGAAGTGCTCAGTCATGCCCAACTCTTTGCGACCCCATGGACTATATGGTCCGTGGAATTCTCTAGGCCAGAATACTGGAGTGGGTAGCCTTTCCCTTCTCCAGCGGATCTTCCTGACCTAGGAATCGAACTGGGGTCTCCTGCATTGCAGGTGGATTCTTTACCAACGGAGCTAAATTCTACAGTATGCCCATTTGAGAGTATACCCTTGGATGAGCTTTTGATACAAGTCTATTTACAAAAACCATCACCACAGTTAAGGAGTGTGCCCATCGCCCATCGTGACCCGTGCCTTTGCCACCGGTCCCTACTCCCCATTTCTCGCCCACTGATTGTTTGAAAACATGATTTGGTTCTGGCGTCTGTCCCGGAAACCCGCATCTGCAGCGGCCTACCATCTAAGGAGCTCTTGTGCCTCACTTCTTTCCAAGGGCTGACGAGGTTCCCCTGAAGATCCTGGCCCATAATAACTTTGTGGGGCGACTCATTGGCAAGGAAGGGCGCAACCTGAAGAAGGTGGAGCAGGACACGGAGACAAAAATCACCATTTCCTCGTAAGGCACTTTCCTTTTCCTCTGCGAGTGGGATGCCTGGGCCCCCAGGGTGGCATATTTCATTATCTGTCCTTAACACCTGCCCCGTAAGTCAGATACAGTTTCTGCTTATCGAAGAATAGTTAAAGCAGCAATGAAGAGCATTTTTCTGTAACGGCTGAAGTCCTTCCATCACCGCTGTGGTTAGGGTGCTGCCTCTTCAGTCCTTGGCTGCCGCATCCTGTCTCTCTCACTCTGCCTCTGGGGGAGAGAGCCTGCAGCCAGGGGCCAGGACGGGGGGTCTCCCGGCACACTGCCAGGCCACAGGGAGAGGACAGACCCAGATGCTTACCTGAGCCTTGAGCAGGTGCTCTGTGGTGGCCTGCTTCTCAGGAGGAATCTGTTAGCCCCTCTGTGAACACTGTGTCTCTTGACTGTGTCAAGAGACTTACTTGCGGGCAGATTACCTGCTCTGCTTCAGGAGGGCTCAGAAAATGGATTGCTGGTGCCACTGGGGAATTCCCAGCCAGGAGCACCCTCCTTGCTTACAGTCTGTGCCCAATGTCCTCACCTCCCTGTGGGGAAACCTTGCTCTGGGGATGAGCTGAAAGCCAGAGACAGAGCTGTTCATATTTGCCCCAAACTAAACATCCTGTGGAAACGGCGTGGCTGTGATGTCCTCAGCCAGGCTCTTTTCCCAGTCCGGGCTTGTCAGTGGAAGCTTGACGCTAACCTGCTCCCTGCCCCAGGCTGCAGGATCT
Source organism: Bos taurus (assembly GCF_002263795.3). Taxonomy (NCBI): domain Eukaryota; kingdom Metazoa; phylum Chordata; class Mammalia; order Artiodactyla; family Bovidae; genus Bos; species Bos taurus. Next base: position 37,510,654 of record NC_037346.1, on the reverse strand, counting down.
CACCCTCTATAACCCCGAGAGGACCATCACTGTGAAGGGCGCCATCGAGAACTGCTGCAGGGCCGAGCAGGAGATCATGAAGAAAGTGCGGGAAGCCTATGAGAATGACGTGGCTGCCATGAGCGTGAGTGTCGGACGCCTTTGAGCCGGAGCCATAGCAGAAGTGGGTCTCCAAGTGGGTGGGCGTTCACATGGTGGGGTCCTGGGAACACTGACTTTGCTTTTGGGCCTCAAGATTGATCAGTCCTTTTAACACTGAATTAATAGGGGTTCTTCATTTGATTCCTGGGTGCAAGTGGGGATCCAGTATTGGGTCTGTGGTCCCCCTGTAAGCTTTGTGTTTATGTGCTATGTGTTAGTGGGGGAGAGGGTTCCTAGTTTTCATCTGGTTTTTAAAGGTGAGTGAGGATGTGGGTCACATGACCAAAAATGTGAGTTTTAGAAGTTAGAGACCCATCTCCCCCACCTTGTCACGGGCTGTGAGTCTGAGGTCTGCCTCCATCAGAGCGGGGGGACCGCTGGAGAAGGACGTCTGAGGGTCTAAAACAGTGTCCCTTCACCTCAGAGGTGGGAACCCTTGTGTACATGTGAGTGTTGTGAATACCAGAGGGGCAGGCAGGTTTGGGGCAAGAGCATGCCATTCTCCTGTTTTGGCCCATTCACCCTCCTGTTCAGCCAGCACCACGTACAAGAGCTACCAGGCCCCATCCGAATGAGCCAACCTCTTTCTCTTTGCCTTCTTTTCCCCAGCTGCAGTCACATCTCATCCCCGGACTGAACTTGGCAGCTGTAGGTCTTTTCCCAGCCTCCTCCAGTGCAGTCCCACCACCTCCCAGCAGCGTCACTGGAGCTGCACCTTACAGCTCCTTTATGGTAGGTGCAGGGGACCCTGGGCTGTCCGTGAGCTCACTTAGGGCTCAACTCCTCATGGGAGCCTGATAGCTGGTAATTCACAGGGAGAGGGAAGCGCTCCCAGCCACTCGTGCTAGCGTCCAGAGCCTCAGCCCTGTGGGCAGTCGTGGGAGCCTGATAGCTGGTAACTCACAGGAGAGGGAAGCGCTCCCGGCCACTCGTGCTAGCGTCCAGAGCCTCAGCCCTGGGGGCAGCAGCCTCGGGTGCTGGCGGCACTCGTCCTCTTCGTCTGGTCCAGCTTCTTCCGTTTGTCTCTCTGGGGCCTTGGGAGAGCTGCAGACCATGTCGCCCAGGCCGGTGTCTGGGTGCTGCACCCCTTCTTCCTTGACAGTGCAGGGCAGGGCCATGGACGGGCTTCTGGGCTGTGCCCCTTGACTCGAGCTGCATTAATGACATGTCCTGTCTTGGCAGCAGGCTCCAGAGCAGGAGATGGTGCAGGTGTTCATTCCCGCCCAGGCGGTGGGCGCCATCATCGGCAAGAAGGGGCAGCACATCAAGCAGCTCTCCCGGTTCGCCAGCGCCTCCATCAAGGTGACCAGCTCTGTTCTCCTTCTGGTTCCCAGGGTGGGAGGGCGCTCTGCTCCCATCGCCCTCTCCTTTGTTCTCAGACACCCCATTTGCCTAGTGTTAGGGCTCTCTCCTGTGGGGTCCCAGTTCCTTTTGCTTTCGACTTCACTTTCAGACTAAGGGAGGAAGTGGTATCGTAGCACAGGAGAGCTTCAGTTCAGGCAAGACTGCCTGGGTTCAATCCCAGTTTTTGAGCTGTAGTACCTGAGCCTTCATTTCCCCATCAGTATAGTAGTGATGAGAATGATCTGAGATGATGCAGCCAAAGCCCCCAGCTCAGTGCTTGGTGCACAGTGGTTGCTGGGTAAATTTTAGCTGTTTCCACCTTCCCTGGTCAGGGAGAACCTGAACGAATACTTGTTAAATTTCACAAGTCTAAAGCCACTGGTTTTAGTGGTCTGAGGATTTTGGTCAAATGGAGTATATGTTCTCTGGTGAATAAGGGCTCCCAGAGATTCTCTAGGAGATCAGTCTGTTCCCCTGTACTGCCACCACCACCAGGGGTACCTCTTGGCAGGACTCAACTGAACCCCTCTGGGTGGTGAGCAGGGAGGCCCTACTTAGAAAACGTCAAGAAACAAATGCACTTGTGCCCTCCTAAGAGTTTTGGCACAGGGGCAATAGCCTTGGGTGCGGGGTCTTTGTTCTTCACTCTCTTGGCCATCAGAAGTGGGAAGTGGAAGCAGGGTGTTGGTAGGGTTCTGGAGGAGAGGGCGATAGAGGGCTTATCTGTGACCAGTGTTTGCTTTGTAGATTGCTCCTCCTGAAACTCCAGACTCCAAAGTTCGTATGGTCATCATCACTGGACCCCCAGAAGCCCAGTTCAAGGTTCTGATCTTTATTATTTTTTCGAGTAGGACCCAGGGGAATCAAGTTTGTGTGGGAGTGCAAATCTGCATCAGATTTTAAGCTTCCCTGTAAATTCGGGGCTGCACAGCTGCTTTCAGACTGACATCCAACTTGCATTCTATTGCCTTCCCTCTCTGATTCCTGAGAGTGAATAGGCACACGGAAAGGAAGGCCGTCTCCTTGCCCTCTGCTGTCATGACTAAGGAAGGCTCTTCTCTCCTTTATGTCCCTGCTACGTTCCTAGGGTCTCGGACTTCTGACAGACAGCCAAAGAGCTAATAAAGTAACTTGTTCTGGTCTAGGGAGGGATGGAGAATGGGGACAGCCTTAGGCTGTGTACAGTGACCAGCAGCCGGCCACTGAGTGACTCCTCCAGCTGCCACTCAGGGCTTGACTTGCCATTCACTGCTTGTCTGAGTCCATGCAAGCCTCCCAGACCCCTTAGGTCTGGTTTGTGATTTAGGTACTGTATTCGCCTGGGGAGTTACGTATTCATATTCAGTTACTTTGCCCAGGCCTCCTAGTGTTACAAGTGAGCAGAAGGAGTGTTGACAGGTCAGGGCTGTGGACCTTTCACGTCACCTGTCCTAGGTGGTGATCTACCCCTCACGAGGGAGTGGGGCGTGGGGAGCTTCCCTTTTGTCATACATATGTGTACTGCCAACATAACAAAGACCTCCTTTGCCCAGGCTCAGGGAAGAATTTATGGAAAACTCAAGGAGGAGAACTTCTTTGGTCCCAAGGAAGAAGTAAAGCTGGAGACCCATATCCGGGTGCCAGCGTCAGCAGCCGGCCGGGTCATTGGCAAAGGTGGCAAGACGGTGAGCCATGAGGGTCAGGTTGAAAGCTCTGGATGTTAGTCCCTGAACCTGAAAGCTCTGCCCTGGCCCCCTACTTCCCCACCCTGAGTGATCTCTGAGTGTGAATCACTTGGTTGTGCTGACTCTTTGCAACATGGACTGTAGCGTGCCAGGGTCCTCTGTCCGTGAGATTCTCCAGACAAAGAATACTGGAGTGGGTGGCCATTCCCTTCTCCAGGGGATCTTCCAGGTCTGCTCAATCTTAGTTCTTGCCCTTTGCCCCTTTACTTGATTCTACTCTCCAAGCTCAGCTCCTGAATCCTGCAGTTTCTACCAGCTAGTGACTAAACTTCTTTCCCCTCCCTCCACTGCCATCCATGTTTGACACCGTCAGCACTCAAGCACCTCTCTGATCTGTCCTGCTCCCGCCTCTGCCCCCAGGTGAATGAGCTGCAAAATTTGACAGCAGCTGAGGTGGTGGTGCCAAGAGACCAGACCCCTGATGAGAACGACCAGGTCATCGTCAAGATCATTGGGCATTTCTATGCCAGCCAGGTACATATGGCACTCCCCCATCACAGGAGGGTGGCAGGAACCTGGGGATCAGAGGAGCAGGACTCTGCCTGCCTCTGGCCTGGGTCACTCTTCTCTTCCAGGTATAGGGTGTGATGTGTAGATGTCTTATTCCCTCTTAAGACTGTAGGGACTTATACCTGTGGTGGATTCATTTCGATATTTGGCAAAACTAATACAATATTGTAAAGTTTAAAAATAAAATAAAATTTAAAAAAAAAGACTGTAGGGACAATGATTTGACTATTTTCGTGGGTATATGTTATGTACAGTAACTGTTAATGTTACATGTCGTATGTTATATGTTGATAGTCTTCGCTGTCGTCTAACCACGTGGTCCTTCTCTTTTGCACTGGAGAAGAGAAATGGGTCTTAGCCACTGCCCAGTCTTGTTTGTGGGGTAACACCATGGGTTGCCCTTTTCCAGTGCATTTCCTTCACCTTTCCCAGAACCACTGCTCCATCCTTGCTTCCAGTTCTTCCAGTCTCCTGGTCTCATCCTGGCACTCATCATCCATTTCTGTGCTGCTTCCAGTGAGCCTGTCAGCAGTGCCCAGCATTGGGACTGACCCCAGAGTCTAGAAAGGAGGGCAAATATCAGATTCAGGTTACAGGATGATTGAAACTAGTGGGGTTTTCCTAAAACCCCCTATTGTTGGAGCTGGAAGGCTGTGAAGGCTATTGGAAGCCACTGCTTCCATTTCCAGAGGATAAGCCTGTCACAGCAGGTTTGTGGCCCACCTGAGGCTGCTTGTGAAATCAAGGGCCAAACAGGAACCCAGACCCCAGCGTGGCGTAGCAACTTTCTCTGACAGTCCTTTGGGAGCCATTAATAGAAACCTATATGCAGGTCAGGAAGCAACAGTTAGAACTGGACATGGAACAACAGACTGGTTCCAAGTAGGAAAAGGAGTACGTCAAGTCTGTGTATTGTCACCCTGCTTATTTAACTTCTATGCAGAGTACATCATGGGAAATGCTGGGCTGGAGGAAGCACAAGCTGGAATCAAGATTTCCGGGAGAAATATCAATAACCTCAGATATGCAGATGACACCACCCTTATTGCAGAAAGTGAAGAGGAAATAAAAGCCTCTTGTTGAAAGTGAAAGAGGAGAGTGAAAAAGTTGGCTTAAAGCTCAACATTCAGAAAACGAAGATCATGGCATCTGGTCCCATCATTTCATGGGAAATAGATGGGGAAACAGTGGAAACAGTGGCTGACTTTATTTTCTTGGGCTCCAAAATCACTGCAGATGGTGATTGCAGCTATGAAATTAAAAGACACTTACTCCTTGGAAGAAAAGTTCTGACCAAATAGTGTATTGAAAAGCAGAGATATTACTTTGCTAACAAAGGTCCATCTAGTCAAGGCTATAGTTTTTCCAGTGGTCATGTATGGATGTGATGGAGAAGGCAATGGCAACCCACTCCAGTACTCTTGCCTGGAAAATCCCATGGACGGAGGAGCCTGGAGGGCTGCAGTCCATGGGGTCGCTGAGGATCGGACACGACTGAGCGACTTCACTATCAGTTTTCACTTTCATTCATTGGAGAAGGAAATGGCAACCCACTCCAGTGTTCTTGCCTGGAGAATCCCAGGGACGGGGGAGCCTGGTGGGCTGCGGTCTGTGGGATCGCACAGGGTCGGACATGACTGAAGTGACTTAGCAGTATGGATGTGAGAGTTGGACTGTGAAGGAAGCTGAGCGCCGAAGAATTGATGCTTTTGAACTATGGTGTTGGAGAAGACTCTTGAGAGTCCCTTGGACTGCAAGGACATCCAACCAGTCCATCCTGAAGGAGATCAGTCCTGGGTGTTCGTTGGAAGGACTGATGCTAAGGCTGAAACTCCCAATACTTTGGCCACCTCATGCAAAGAGTTGACTCATTGGAAAAGACCCTGATGCTGGGAGGGATTGGGGGCAGGAGGAGAAGGGGACGACAGAGGATGAATGGCATCACCAACTCAATGGACTCAGTGGACATGAGTTGGAGTGAACTCCAGGAGCTGGTGATGGACAGGGAGGCCTGGCGTGCTGGGATTCATGGGGTCGCAGAGAGTCGGACACGACTGAGCGACTGAACTGAATAGCCACAAAAACTATCTTAAGGTTTGTGGGTGCTCCTGCCACACCAGGCACCATTCTGTGTGGTCTCTATTAACTCATGTCATCCTCATAACAACCTCATGGTACAAATGAGGAACATGAGGTTAAGAGAGTAAATGATGTATTCAGGGATGCAGAAGAGCCAGGATGTATTAAATACTGAAGGGGGGTATTTTTTGTTGGTTAGAATGAGAACTAAATGAAAAACTTTGTAAAACATTACGCACAGGGCTGACAGGAGGCATTAACATTTAAAAATATCGACTCCACATTCGTTCTCCAACGTAGACCAACTTTTCTCTTTAACCAAGAAAATCAGTCACTCATCTTATGGAAAGCAGACATTCTAGTATTTTTCTGTCAAGTGAATCACAGTTGACAGTTGGTTTCGCTCACCAAACTTTTGTTCATAGGGAAGAAATTTTTAAGAAGCAAAGAGTTAAAGATACTGGTCCTTTGTTTTCTCCACTGTCACGGTGGAGCTTACTTCACTTCCTTTTGGTTATTCCATTTCATCCCCTTTCCCAGGATATTTAAATGCATAGTGGAGTTGTGATTGGTGACAAGGCCTTCTGATTTTTGACCTCCTGACAACACATACTCCTGGAAACTTAGGGAGTGCCCCCTTGAGTTCAGAAACGTGTGTCAGCTTGGTCATGTTTTAAATTCTGATGAATGACTTTATACTGCTTTTCTCCTCCATTCCCCTGTATGAATCCAGTGGGTGCTCAGGGTCTGCTCAGAGGCAAAGAAACTTTCTGTCACTGTAACCCTCAGCCTTCTCTTACCTTTCTTTTAAGTCCCATGTGATCTCTTTGTTGCCAGGATCCAAACCCCGGTGGCCTGTCTCCCCAGTAGGGCTGTCTCTCCCCACCTTTGAAGGTCCTCACTCTCACGTGTTCTCTGTGCAGATGGCTCAGCGGAAGATACGAGACATCTTGGCCCAAGTCAAACAGCTGCACCAAAAGGGACAGAGTAACCAGGCCCAGGCCCGGAGGAAGTGACCAGCCCCTTCACGTCTACCCCCATCATGTCGGCTGAAGGACAACAGGCCGAAATCGAGAGCATGATCTCCCCCGCAGGCCTGAGAATGAGCGGGAATCAGGGACACTTGGGCCGGGATGTAGATCAGGTTTGCCCACGTGCTTGAGAAAGTTGTTCCAGTGAGGAACCCTGATCTCTCAGCCCCAAACACCCAACCAATTGGCCCAACACTGCCCATCCCTGAGGGTGTCACCTTGGAAATTCTAGCTCAGGGTGCTTTTAAACGTGGATTGTTTTAAGTTCTCCAGGTCTCATCGAGAGGGTTGGTCAGACCCCAGTGGGAAGAGAAATAAAATTTCCTTCAGGTTTTTAAAACATGCAGAGGGGTGTTTTAATCAATCTCAAAGGATGATTTACTTCTTGACCCTAAAGCCCTTCCAGCCTTCTCCTCCTTGGTTTATTGATTAAAATACCTCTATTCTCGTGCCCTGACATAACCTCTTCCTGTATTCACACTGGTTAGCTCATCTTTCTGCTACTGGCAAAAGTGGGAACCAATGCATTGCTTTGTGTATATTATTGACTCGAAGGGAAAAGACACATCGGCATCTGTAGATTAATTCCAGTCCCTTCCTAACCAACCTATAGGAACAGCGAGTAATAAAGAATGGGAGAGACAGATGATTAAAATATATAGTAATCCACGTTTAAAAGGAGTGCCCTTGTGGCTGATGGATTCCAGATCACCACCTTAAGAAACTGGTGCAGTTCAAATTGCCCGCACGGTCGGGGCTTCCCCACCAAGATTCCTGCCCTGTTCATGTCCCTCTAACCATGAAAGTCCCACGTCGTGTCCAGGAGCGCATGGGTGGTACTGACTGCTCCGCGGGACAGGGGCTGACCACTGTACTGTCCCTGATTCCTGCCATTCTCAGGCAGATTTTATATTTTTTTAAAGTCTATTTTAATGATTGGATACGAGCACTGGGAAGGGGAGCCTAACTCCCCTTGATAAAGTCTCAGTTCCATGGAGGACTTGAGTGGCCCCAAAGGCTGCCACTGTGCCCTCACGCTGGCCATGTGCTTTCCTAAGGGCTGGCTCCCAGAAGCGGGGGTTGCGGGGCACTCCCCCACCACGGCACTGTTCCCTTGGTGGTGGTGGGATGTGCAACCCGACCCTGAGCTCCTGCAAAAGCTGAAGTCCATCATTTGGCATCTATTATGAATATTCAGTAAATCGGAGACTATTTGCTTCTGTGTTTATCCTAGAGGCGTATTTAACTGATGGTTTCTGCCTCCACGAGTCGTCGGTGTGATGTTATGTGTGCCTAAAAGAAACAAAATTCAAAATACCAGCAGCATTATGCACAAAAGGGTAAACAAGCTTAATTTATTAATTTTCCAGGCTCAGTAAGGTCCCATTTTAAGTTCAGCCCTCGTGGAAGACAGCAGCCGTCAGTTAAGTGAGGTTTGGCCTCCCCTCCTCGTGTGCTGATCGTCAGTGCATATTAGCCAGGTGGTGCACTTTAGCTGCCTTGGACAATGCTATCCAGTGTGCTGGGAAGGGAGGAAGGCCTCTGCGTGTGGAAGAGCCCATGCTCGGGACTCCCCTCCTTGCAACATTGCAACAACAGTAACAACCAGACAACCATGACATGTGGGCGGAGTCAGTCAGGTAATGCTGTGCGCGAAGTAAACTACCTCAAGGTATGAAGTTACCTCAGCAATTACTTTCCTTTTTGTTCCCCCCACCTCTTTTTTTTTTTTAATCTTTTTTTTCTTTGCGGCTTGCTGATATTTTATATAAAAAAGAAAAGCAAAGCAAAAGAGAAGCTGATAGTCTTGAATATTTTATTTTTTTAATGAAAAGAAAAAAATGAGAAAGTTATGTTTCATAATTTCTTACAACATGAGCCAGTGTAACTCTTTAGGAAGTCTCTATGGAGAACAGGCCCTGTGGGAAAGGCAGCCGGCGCTGCCCCTTGGAGGGAGGCTGGGCCCAGAGGGAAGGCCCAGGCGTGAGAGAGCCCAGGGCCAGGCTCTGATCTCTAAGCCACCCACCTCTCCCAGGAAGACCTTGCCTGATGAGATTGACAGGCCCAGCAGAGCTGTGGCCCCAAGGGCGAAGCAACAGCCTCCAACAGCTGGCCTGTGGTCTCCCCTCCCCCCTTTGGTTAAAGGGCACCCCGGTTGTTTTTTCCCACCAGTGGTGCTGTTGAGATATTTTAAAGTATTGCCTCCGTTTTATCGAGGAGAGAAATAATAACTAAAAAACATACCCTTAAAAAAATGTATACTTCTCTAAAAATATGGGAGCCAAGATTCCATTGGTGGAAGAGACAAAGCCACCCTCTCGCCCTGAGAGAGGTCCACCCGGCTTGCCGTGCAGTGCTTTTCATTTATCGTGACTTAATTCATTTCAGTCCCATCTTGCCATTTTTGGTCTTTATCAGTAGACCAAGGGACGAACAGATAACTGGCCCTTCTGTCTCCTCATCTTCTTTCAATTGATATGATTGATTCTAACAGTGGACCCACACATACAAATCCTTGATTTAGGATGGTGGGTGGCAAGGAGGGGCAAGGGATTTGGGAATGTAGCTGGGGACGGGTTCCTGCCTCGTTGGTGTCTTGTTACTTTCTTCCCATGACGTTCCTTTGTAGACCCCCAGAACTGTCTGCCCCAAAGAGGAGGAAGCAGGAAAGCCTTTAGAGATGATACCAGGCCAGTTTAATTAAGCTTCCCACCTGTCCAAACCACAGAAAAGGGTCTCCCAACTTATATTTCTGGCTCTATATGCTTTATTCCAAAATGAAGCAGATAACTTCAGACATCGGCCATTTAGTGATTTAAGGTGAATTTCCAGCAGCAAGCATGCTTTGATATCTGGTTCAAAACTGCCATCAGAATAAAACCCCCCACAGTACCTGAAATGTGATTGTTGCAGTGTTCAGTTTCCTTGGGATCCTGCTCCCATCACACCTGCAGCCCACATCCTTTCCCTCTGGCTGGTTCAGCTCCCAGAAGAGACCAGGAGTGTGGCAAGGGACTGTCAAACCTGGATTCGGCATGGCTGATATTTGCCCAGCAGGAAAATTGTGCAAGTTACGCTACCGGAAAACAAAGGAATATGGTTTGGTGGTTAAGGTTTAGCAGGATAAAGGGCTTGTCTTGGTGGTTCCACCTTTGACCTCTGGGCAAGGTCTTGGGGCAACTCCGCCCCCTGCACATCACCTCCATGTCCCCATCCTTGGTGAGATAACAAGTTAATGTGAAATGCACTTGAGAGATTTGGATGATCTGAAAAGAGTGACTTTTAAAAAACAACTTCTGTGCTCTGATATGTGTGTGAGCTACATATATATTTTTAAGAAAAGACCATCACTTTTAGGATGTATTTTTTAATTCTGTGGAACACATGAAAAAACCAAAATGGTTTGATTCCCTGACTTTGAAGCTGCATCTGACAGTGACACCCAATGGCCCGTGAGGGTCTGGTTGCCTTTTGCGGTTTGGGTTGTGGACTTGGCTCCTCAGAGGGGCCTGGGGAGGAGAGAGCCGTTTTTAGGGACAGGGAGTTTCATCACCTTCTACTCTTACCTGCGCTCCTCTCGGTCCTTTCTCAGTCTTCTTTTCCTTTACCCTGAGCTCTCCGCTTCTGGGACCAGTGGGGGCTATTCTGTTAAGTTATGCCTCACGATTGGCAGAAGAGACCCCATGTAAAACCCAGAGAACACTGGAGGGGAGCCCTCCAGTTGGTTCTGTGTGTCCATTTTCCCCTGTGCCAAAGACAGGCTGTGAGAGACGCCATCTCTGAATCAAAGCAATAACCATCCTTTGAACCCGTACCTGGGCTGTCTGAGAGGGGGAGAGGTCCTGGGAACTGTATGGGCTAAAAGACCCGGCCCTTCCCTTCTGAGGCTCCTGGGGGATGTGGGGGCGGTACGTGCCAAGGCACAGGGAGCTGAGAAGGGGTCCACTGGCTCCGGTTGCACTTTGGGGAAGGAGAGGGGTTTGGGGCTCCTCCCTGTGAGGCTGCGCTCCATCCCTCGCCCCCACTGCAGAGACAGCACCGCGAGTTCTCTTCAGGCCTGGCAGACTGGCAACGAGGAGGGGCCTCAGTTAACTCTCCAGGGTGCCTTCCCCTCCTCCCACCCCAGACATGCTCTCTGCCACACTGGGAACAGCGGTGCCGCGTAACTACCTCACAGAGCCCCCAGGGACCGCCGAGCTTCTGCCTCTACTCCACCTTCCCTCCTTTCTCTCACTCAAGGGTGGGGGTCCTCCTTCCCCTGAAGTGTTGATGCGGAGATCCTAGAGGCTTTGATGTTCAAAACATGCCAACTTTCGCCTAGCCTATTTGTTGAAAACCGGTAGGAGGAAGACAGCACAGCCTGCCCCTGTAACTGCAGGAAGATGGAAGAAGGATCCTCGGTGCCAGGGGACAGAAAGCCATTTCCCTTCCAAACTCTTGGCGATTTAGAGGCAGGGCTTTTCTCTTGTATTCAGACTTAGGGCAACACCAGCTGAAAACTGCAATTTCTTTCTTTTGGATACATAAGGCTTCTCTATTGGGGTACAGGACAGGGAGGAGGCCTCATGACTGAAGGTGGATTCAGAGGGTGAGGGCCGGAGCCCCAGCCCTGACCCTCAGCCCTGTGCACCTCCTTGGGGGCACAGTCTGATGGCACCATTACTGGTGCCTTAGTCTGGTTGAATCTGGATGGACGAGACAAAAGAATTTTTTTCTTAAGTGAAATAGCAGGAAGCTCCTCGGGGCATGTGTTTTGAGTAACCACAGATGATGGATGCTACGAGTATAAATGGATTAACTACCTCAATCCTCACAGTGAGATTAGAACGAGGGCTGGGACTGGTGAGTGAGGGGGTGGATCCCAGCCAGGAGGAGTGAGCTGAGGCTTGTGCCACAGAAGGTTTGTCCTTGAGGAATAGGCATACCTGCTAGATACTCATTGGTTGGGTTGAGAGGACTGGTCATTAGGCCCCCCTTTCTGCCTTCTTCGGCCTGGGGACCCTTGCTTCACCTCTTCCCTGCAGCCTGCCCTGCTCTCACCTGCCATATCTTGCTGCACCAGAGGGGGCGGAGAGGACGGGCCTCCTGTCTCCTACCAGAGCGGGGCAGCCTCCTGTCTTCTACCGGAGGAGGCTGCCAGGAGGTGTGATGTGGGGCCTGGCCTGGAACCCGCCACTCAGCCCCACAGCCAGGAAGCCTGGGGAAGCCGAAGTTAAGACGTCTTCAACAGGGTTTCTCTGAGATTCTCCACCTCTCTACCCCTTCCCAGTGTTCACAGGGACGGTGGGCTCTGGAGGTGGAGCAGGATCCCTTATCCTGAGAGGCCGAGGGCCTGTCCTCTGGTCGTCAGGAGCCTTTGTAGTCGGGGAGTTCCACTGGGCGATCCCAGCCCCTCCCCACCCTCTAATGGACCTCCTCATAGAAGCCCCATTTCACTTTTGTTTTATCTACCTCTTAGCAAGACAATAGAGAGAAATTAGGTAGTGGCAACTCCACTTGCTTAGATTAGGGGGGGAAAAAGATTTCTTTTTCCAAAGGAAAAAAAATATTACCTTAAAAATACTTTCCAAAAAATTAAAAAAAAAAAAAAAAAAGCCAAAAAAAAAAGTTCTTAAGAGGGAGACATTTTCCAGTGACCGCTGGATTGTTTTAATTCCCTAAACATTTCTCTTTTTTTCCCCCACAAATAAGTTTCACTCTTTGGCAATTTTCTGCACCTGGTCTAAGATAATGTGCTATTCTAACAGGTACAGCTTCTGCAGTCTGCCCCCCTGGCTTGCCCCACCCCGCACCTTGTTCCTGTCAGTGAGTTCCTGTCTGTGCTCTCCCTGTTGCTTCTCAGCCAGGTGACTTCACTCAGCCCCACGGAACAAAGGCTTTGTGTGTGTGGCGGTGCTGAAGTCTGGACTCACCGTTTCAACCTGTGGAGGGTGGGGGCGAGGGCGGGGGGCACTTGCAACCCTTTTGTGTCAAGTTTCTGTAACCTACTGCAGTGTAAAGGTGTTCAGAATGAATTTCAGCAGATAATGAGTTAGCAGGAGGAATAAACATTCTCTACCACCACTTGAATCCTCCCCTTACTCCAACATGTTGATCCTGATCCCAGGAACCAGAATAAGAGAGTCCCTTCTCCTGAGGCAAAGTGAATCATGTTCAGTCCTGAGACATCACTTAGGAAAGTGGAAAGTGATTTTTATGAAGGCAAAACTTGGTGGGGACTGGAGGGGGGACTTGTGCCTGTGATTGTGTGACCCTGTTCTGTAACTGCGGCCACTTTGAAAATTGTACTTTGCTGGGGATCGGCCAGCCGTCACCACCAAATTTTGATTGTACCCTTTCTCCCACTCTTTAATCTGCCCTGTGCTTGGTCTGGGAAGATGGGGCGGCTGGCTCAGACTTTTTGGAGTTTGTTCTTTTGCTGGATGAGCACTCCAGTTTTCTTTCCCATGAAAGTTGTTTCTGCTACAAATCACTTGATTCCGCTGTTTCAATTTCAAAATAAAAGGAAACTTATATTGAAAGCTGTGAGAGAGTCTATGTCTCAGGGAGGGTTTGGGGGATCTGGTTGCTGAGATGGTCAGACCTCTGGGGGTGGAGTCTTGCTTTCCAGGGACCAGAGTCACTCAGATTTGAAGTAGGCATTTTTCTTAAATTTACAGGATAGTAAAACAAGAGTGGCTTTTAAATGGTGCCTTGCTCTTTATTCCCTTGGCATGTTGGTATAAGGCCTTCACTATTAAAAATGTTGGGTAACGTCTGCAGAGGAGTTGCAGCTGTTCTTCCTGATACCTACCATAAGAAAAATGATGCCGATGGCCTTGAGAGGGGAGGGTTCGTGGAAGGGAGCTCAGTCACCATCTACTGTGACCTTGCCCTCTCTTTTTTTCCTTTCTGAAGACTAGATGGGTGGAGGGACACCCTTGTGCAAGACAACCTGGACCCTGACTTGGCTCTCCTGATTCTTGGTCCAGCCTTTTCCTTAAAAGAGGAACAGCTCCCCATTTAAAGTGTCATGTCATTCCAGGTTATCTTGGGCTTCCCTGGTGGCACAGAAGGTAAAGAATCTGCCTGCAATGCAGGAGACTGGGGTTCCATCCCAGGGTTGGAAAGATCTCTTGGAGAAGGGAATGGCTATTCATTCCAGTATTCTTGCCTGGAGAATACCATATACTGAGGAGCTTGGTGGGCAACAGTCCACAGGGCTGCAAAGAGTTGGACATTACTGAGCGACTAAGCACACAAGCAGGTTATCTTCTGAGGGGACACATGTGGCTACCCTTAGAAGTCTGGGGTAGAATGAACACACTAAGAACTGTCCCTCCCACTTTTTTAAGCAGCCCCAGATACCGAGCAGATCAGTGAAACCTTGACTTCCACAGGGGACAGTGGGGAGTATTTACTAAGTATACTGACACCACACCTACTCTCGTCCTCTGCATAGTGATTCTGGATGGGGTGGGATGAGGTCACTGGACTAGTTTCAGTGTTGCTGTTACAGTGCCTTCCCAAATAATTGGGTAGATATTGGGGCATGATTCTCAAGCCTTAGGGGAAGCTCTATATAGCAGTGAAAGTGACTGAAAGTCACTCAGTTGTGTCCAACTCTTTGTGACCCCATGGACTGTATAGTCCTTGGAATTCTCTAGGCCAGAATACTGGAGTGGGTAGCCTATCCTTTCTCCAGGGGATCTTCCTGAACCAGGATTTGAACCAGGGTCTCCTGCATTGCAGGCGGATTCTTTACCAACTGAGCTATGAGGGAAGCCTAAGCAGAGTAGTATTTATTTGTTCCCTGACTTGTTTCAGGAATAATTAAGGTAGGAAAGGGAAAAAAAAAAAAAGCTTTAGGGAATTCCTTGGCAGTCGAGTGGTTAGGACTTGGTGCTTTCACTGCCCAGACCCAGGTTCAATCCTTGGTGGTGGAACAAAGATTCTACAAGCCACATGTAGCACAGCCCCACCCTCCCCTGACAAAAAAGGGATAACTAAGGTGGTTTAACATGGGAACGAAACCCTGTGGATATTTCCTAATGGTGGCTAATACTTGTTGTGATAAATATTGTGCTTGATAAGGCATTAGAGTCTATATGAGGTATTATTTATTTAACTCTGACAACAATCCTAAAGTGAATGTTATTCCTATCTTATAAATGAAGCAATTGAAGTTTAGAGGTTATGTTACTAGAGTCACATAGACATTTAATTCTAGAAACTATCTTTCATAAGGCTGACTGGCACCTCTGCAAGAGAAGTCTTCATTGCTGACTATGAGACAAGATGAGTTTTACTGGAAAACCTTTTTCTTCTTTTCACCATCCATGTAAGTAATAAACTATACATTTCTTTCTATCTTTGCTGGTCAAATCAGTCAGACCTTGGCCTTGGCCCTTCGTCATGGGTACATGAGTGTGACAAATTTGGTGCCCAGCATGGGGCTCATAAAGTGCCCTTGAAAGAAGACTGGAGGGGGGTAGGAGGGAGGTTCAAGAGGGAGGGGCAATATGTATACTTATGGCTGACTCACGTTGTATGGCGGAAACCAACATAACATTGTAAAGCAATTATCTTCCAATTAAAAAAAAAAAAAAGACTAGAGTATGTGTGGACAGGATAGAGAATAATATATGTGCCCCAGGATCTGGTAATTCAGTGGTGGGCAAGAGGGTAGAGGTCCTTCTATTCAGGGGCTGCATGCTTCATGGGACAGGACTTCCAGGGACCCGATAGCTGTTGCCACTTGATAAACGTTGAAGGTCAAGCAGCTAGAGGTAGGATTGGTGCTTTCAGGTGTTAAAAGTGAGTTTGAGGCTGAATTAATGGCCACTTAAAACCCAAAGTAAGTGCAGAGCTGCTTATTGGTGCAAGTTGCTCACTCAGCTTTCAGCTATTCCTGTGTTTCCTTGAGAAAGCACCTACTAGAGTTTGGGCAAAAAAGTAAAGAGAGGGAAAAAAGAACAAAAGTAACTTTGCAGGTGAAAGGTCCAACCCATTCACTGTATAAATGTGTAGCTGGTATTGAAATGTGTCACCTATTTGAATTGTGACTGCGTGAAGTATTAGAAAATTCCTCTGGTGTCCAAAATTTTCACTCAATACTGATGTCTTGTTTGGCAAGTTAAATGTCTCCTCCTGAGTGGCCTTGGATGCCTGCCAGTGGTGGCAACCACAACCCTTGAGCCTCATTGAGACGCAGACACGCTTACCAAGTCGTGTCTTGAAACAATGATTTTCTCTGACAGTCAAGAAAAAACTTTTTTTTTTTTTAACGAAACAAGAAACTCTATGTTCCTAATTCTAAACGTAACTCTTGTTAAAAGTTGGTCAGAGTTGGCCTATTCACAGGGGTGGGGGTAGTTACTCTGGGTCTTCATTGCTGCATGCAGGGCTTTCTCTAGTCGCAGTGTATAAGCTTCTGACTGTGAAGCTCTAATGGTGTGATCACTCACCTAGAGCCAGACCTCCTGGAGTGTGAAGTCAAGTGGGCCTTAGGAAGCATCACTATGAACAAAGCTAGTGGAGATGATGGAATTCCAGCTGAGGTATTTCAAATCCTTTGCTGTTAAGGTACTGCACTCAATATGTCAGCAAATTTGGAACACTCAGCAATGGGCAAAGGACTGGAAAAGGTCAGTTTTCATTCCAATCCCAAAGAAAGACATTGCCGAAGAATGTTCAAACTAGTGCACAATTGCACTCATCTCACACGCTGGCAAAGTAGTGCTCAAAATTCTCCAAACTAGGTTTCAGTAGTACGTGAACCGAGAAGTTCCAGATTTTCAAGCTGGATTAAGAAAAGACAGAGGAACCAGAGATCAAATTGCCAACATCCGCTGGATCATAGAAAAAGTAAGGTAATTCCACAAAAGCATCTACTTCTGTTTCACTGACTATGCTAAAGCCTTTGACTGTGTGGGTGGATCACAACGAGCTGTGGAAAATTCTTCAAGAGATGGGAATACCAGACCACCTTATCTGCCTCGTGAGAAATCTGTATGCAGGTCAGGAAGCAACAGTTAGAACTGGACATGGAACAGTGGAACATGGAACAACAATTTGGTTCCAAATTGGGAAAGGAGTTCGTCAAGGCTGTATACTGTCACATTGCTTATTTAACTTATATGTAGAGTACATCATGTGAAATGCTGGGCTGGATGAATCATGAGCTGGAATCAAGATTGCAGGGAGAAATATCAATAACCTCAGATATGCAGATGACACCACCCTTATGGCAAAAGCGAAGAGGAACTAAAGAGCCTCTTGAAGAAAGTGAAAGAGGAGAGTGAAAAAGCTGGGTTAAAACTCAACGGTCAAAAAACGAAGATCATGGCATCTGGTCCCATCCCTTCACAGCAAATAGGTTGGGCAACAATGGAAACAGTGACAGACTTTCTTTTCTTGGGCTCCAAAATCACTGCAGATGGTGACTGCAGCCATGAAATTAAAAGACGCTTGCTCCTTGGAAGAAAAGCTGTGACCAACCAAAAGAGCATATTAAAAAACAGAGACATTATTTTGCCAACAAAAGTCCTTTAGTCAAAACTATAGTTTTTCCAGTAGTCAACGTATGGATGTGAGAGGTGGACCATAAAGAAAGCTGAGCATCAAAGAATTGATGCTTTTGACCTGTGGTGTTGGAGAAGGCTCTTGAGGGTCCCTTGGACTGCAAGGAGATCCAACCAATCCATCCTAAAGGAAACCAGTCCTGAATATTCATTAGAAGGACTGATGCTGAAGCTGAAGCTCTAATACTTTGGCCACCTGATATAAAGAACGGACTCATTGGAAAAGACCCTGATGCTGGGAAAGATTGAAGGCAGGAGGAGAAGGGGACGACAGAGGATGAGATGGCTGGATGGCATCACTGACTCAATGGACCTGAGTTTGAGCAAGCTCTGGGAGTTGGTGATGGACAGGGAGGCCTGGTGTGTTGCAGTCCACAGGGTTGCAAAGAGTCAGACACAGCTGAGTGAACTGAGGGCATGCGAGCTTCAGTAGTTGCGGCCCCTGGTTTCTGGAGATAGTCTCGGCAGTGGGGCGCACAGGCTTAGTTTCCCTACAGCCTGTGGGATCTTCCTGGACCAGGGATCCAACTTGTGTCCCGTGCTTTTGCAGGTGAATTCTTAACCACTGGTACACCAGAGAAGTCCTGGCCTATTCATCTTGCTGTAAATGAGGCCATATTAGTTTCCTTGGATAACTGTAACAATTTACCCCAGAACTGATGGCTTAGAACAAGAAGTCAGCTCAGGCTGTCGCCAGGTCTCCTTCTTCCAGAGGCCCTTGGGAACATCTGTCTCATGTCTCTCTTGTAGCTTCTGGTAGTTAATAGCAATCATTGGCCCTCCATGGCTTGAAGACAGATCCCTCCAATCTCTGCCAACATGGTCTTCTCTGTGTCTCTGTTTTTGTGTCTTATAAAGATAATCTTCCCTGGATTTAGGGACCCCCCTCATCTAGGATGATCTCGTGATCCTCTTCAAAGATCCTTATTTCAGTTAAGATCACATTCTAAGGTTTGGGGTGGGCATATGTTTTGTGGGGACACAATGCAACTCGCTATAGAAGCCATACCAGGTGGGTGGGCCCATCTTGTCTGTAGCCAGTGACAGGCTGGCTACATGGAATTTTTTAATCCTTCTTCCCCTGGAGGTTGATAAGACCACAGTGCCCTTTTGGAAAAAGGCAGCTATGGATCAGGATTCTCAGATGGTGGCACCCTGGTTACTGAAGCATTTGGTGACAGGAGAAAAGTGGCACTTGACTGTTGCCCATGGTTAGAGGATCCTATAACACTAAGAATAATTAAGCATGGTTGCTGTTCACCCGTCTGCTCCATGGGGAAGCAAAACTGCTTCCTCCCACCTATGGGGGTAACCTGATATAAAATACTCCCTGTGGTCAGGTGCAGTCAGTTCTGCAGAACCGTCCTGCGGTCTGCTCTTACAAAGAGTGGAAGAGGAGGAACATGAGGTTTGGACAAAAGCCCAGTGTCTTAGCTGGGGCTGCTATAACAGTTAAGTACCATAGATTGCATGCCTTGCAAACCACAGAAATCTTCTGTGGCTGGGAAGTCCAAGATCAAGTTGCCTACAGATTTTGTGTCTGGTGAGGACCTGCCTTCTGGTTCATAGATGGATGTCTTCCACTGTGTCCTCCCGTCAGATGAAGGGATCTCTTTTATAATGATACTAATCGCGCTCATGAGGACTTCCCTCCATGACCTAATCACTGCCCAAAGACTCCTCCTCCAAATACATCACTTGGAAATTAGGTTTCAATATATGGATTTGGGGGACACAAACATTCAATCTATAGCCCCCAATGAAACTAGAGGGATTGGCGCTTTAGCTGTAGTGAAGGAAGAAGCTATACCAGTTGTGTTGGATGAGAAAAAGTAGAAAACATTTGGTTGTCTAATGACTGATGTGGAAGCCTGCCTGGCTGATGACATGAACACGGGGAAGACCTTGGATGAACATGGAATGGTTTAGGGCAGTTGGTGGGTCTTTACCTCCACAGCGAAACAGTGGCCTACCTCACAGGAGCTTACCTTGTCTGATAAGCATCCGTGGTGCTAGAAGGGGAACCTGTACATTTCCTTAAGGTAACTGTAATTATATGGAAACCATGAGTACCCAGGTGATGAGATAGTCACTCAGGGTCTGACTGGTTTGTTCAGTTGGCACCAATTATCAGGGACAATTAAGTCCAGAAAATTCTTTAACAACTGGGCAACCAGCTCCCCAGAATAGAGGCCTGACACAGGGCAAAGTAAATGCCCTTCAAACTAAAGAGGAGAAAAATGGGTTGAAGATTCGGATGGTAGGACAATATGGACATAGCATTTACACCAGGGAGTTCCCAGACAGGAGATTGGTGACTTGCCCATGAGGGAAATCCTCACTCTCAGGCCAGTAGAAAGCCACAAATGTAAAGATCTGGGCTGTGGCAGGTGAAGATGCCAGGCCAGCTGTGCTGTTTGCTGTGGACAAACAGGAGGGCCGGGAGGGCTGAGAGACCCTGCCGAGGCCTACGCTATGCACACTGGAGCTGGTCTGGCGCCTTCACACCACCTGTCTGACCAGACGTCACCCCTTCAAGAACAAATAAGACTAGGGCAGAAGCCAAGCTCCTCTCTTCCCTAAGGAGGGCTGATGGTGCTGGTCAAGGTATGCTGGGGACTTGATGGCAACCAAGGTCACCAAATCTTTTCAGTCCTTTTGGGCACAGAAGTACAAGTCTCTGGTGCCAGGAAATACCCAGGGACATGGCCGGAAAACTACTGCCATTGAATTTGGGACAGACTCTCAGCTTGGACAGTGGACTACTGTAACTCGATGAGTGGGCCCTTTGGGACAATAGACACTCAAGTGGCTGTCACTGATACTGCTGCTGACCACAAAGGAGGTTCCCAACGGGGAAGTGCCACAGCTGGAAAAGTGGTAGTGGAGCAAGTCCACAGTCTTGTTCTCAACAGGCTTCCCAGCCTACCCTTATGACTGAACCAACACACAGTGCGGGGGGTGGGGGGTGGGGGGCAGGGAAGGACAGGATGTCACTAGACCAAGAAGCTAATGGAGGCAGAGATGTTTAAAAAGTGTTATCACCTTGTAATAACCCTGTGTGGCCAGTGAAAAAGTCATTGGTTACTGATATCTTCCTGTGGATCCCTACAAACTGAATGTGGCCCAGTGCCCTATTCTGCAGACTGGAGCAGCTTCATACACTGGAGGCCTCACTAACCCTGGCTCCAGCATCTCTCTGCATCCAGATGATCAGAGATGATTTGCCTTCATGTGACTTAGATTAGAATGTGTCACTGGGCTGCTGCTGCAAGGCAACCTAATCTCTCCCATAACTTGTCTCTGATGGGCAGACCGAGACCTCAAGAGGCTGATGTCTCACCAGCAGGGTCCAGTACCGTTACCTGGAGACGTTATTCTGGCAGTAAGGGCTACGGCAGCATACTGACTGCCTTAGGTAAGATGGTTCAGTTTCCGAGTGAACAGGGATGGAATATTAACCTCAGCATGAATGGGGACCAGTAACCTAACCAAAGTTCTTGGAAACTGTTATGGTCTGAACTGTGTCCCCTTAAAATTCATCTGTCAAAACCCTAACCCCCAGAATTCCCTGGCAGTTCAGTGGTTAGGATTCTGTGCTTTCATTGCTTAAGGCCAGGTTCAATCCCTGGTCAGAGCACTAAGATCCTGCACACCATGCGGTGCAGCCAAAACAAAACAAAGCCCCTGAGCCCCAGGACCTCAGGATTAGATTGTGTTTGGAGAGAGGGGCTTTAAAGAGCTTAAATGAGGCTGTTAGAGTAGGCCCTAATCCAGTCTGCCTAGTATCCTTATAAGAAGAGAAATTTCTAGATAACCAACAAGGACCTACTGTATAACACGGGGAACTCTGCTCCATAGTCTGTAATAACCTAAATGAGAAGAAGAATCAGTTCAGTTCAGTTCAGTCGCTGAGTCGTGTCCGACTCTTTACGACCCCATAAATCGCAGCACGCCAGGCTTCCCTGTCCATCACCAACTCCCGGAGTTCACTCAAACTCATGTCCATCAAGTCGGTGATGCCATCCGGCCATCTCATCCTCTGTCGTCCCCTTCTCCTGCCCCCAATCCTTCCCAGAATCAGAGTCTTTTCCAATGAGTTAACCCTTCGCATGAGGTGGCCAAAGTACTGGAGTTTCAGCTTTAGCATCATTCCTTCCAAAGAAATCCCAGGGCTGATCTCCTTCAGAATGGACTGGTTGGATCTCTTTGCAGTCCAAGGGACTCTCAAGAGTCTTCTCCAACACCACAGTTCAAAAGCATCAATTCTTTGGTGCTCAGCCTTCTTCACAGTCCAACTCTCACATCCATACATGACCACTGGAAAAACCATAGCCTTGACTAGACAGACCTTTGTTGGCAAAGTAATGTCTCTGCTTTTGAATGCGCAACTAGGTTGGTCATAACTTTGCTTCCAAGGAGTAAGCGTCTTTTAATTTCATGGCTGCAGTCACCATCTGCAGTGATTTTGGAGCCCCCCAAAATAAAGTCTGACACTGTTTCCACTTTTCCCCATCTATGTCCCATAAAATGATGGGACCAGATGCCATGATCTTAGTTTTCTAAATGTTGAGCTTTAAGCCAACTTTTTCACTCTCCTCTTCCACTTTTATCAAGAGGCTTTTTAGTACCTCTTCACTTTCTGCCATAAGGGTAGTGTCATCTGCATATCTGAGATTATTGATATTTCTCCCGGAAATCTTGATTCCAGCTTGTGCTCTTCCAGTGCTATCATTAGGTACATTTATTTCAGCCAAGTCTCTTAAGTATTCATGTTATTAGGGAAGGCCTATGCATAGTAAGAATTTTAAACCTTCATCCTAAGCAATATCTTTATCTGCTTACTCTTTAAATTCTTTATCAGAAGCACTTGCATGTAAGGAACACCATATTTGCAAAATCATGATTTGGAAGTCTCACTCATACTCTTCCTGTTTTGTGATGGAGATGCTGTGAGAAAGCAGTGGACTGGTTAATCCATGAGCAGAGAGCCTCACACTCTTGAATCCCTGAGAACCAGCTGCGTGCCTCACTCTCAGGGGCTCAGTTTTCCATCTGGTCTCTCTGGGGGCTTTGAACAGGCCATCAAAGGGCCTTGGAAGAGCACTTGTCGGTGCTTGGGGTCCTGGAACCCACCGTTCTCCTCCCCTGGGGAGGTGGTCAGTTGAGCAGACACCTTCTGGTGCCCATGGCTGTTTCCTACCTGAGGACAGTGATGAACAGGAGCACTTCGGCAGTTGAGGATTCTGGGCTGTGAACTCAGTTTGGACACGGATGTGGAGGTGGAAGGGTGTTCTGGCTTCGCCATGTCTCTAGCTGCTAGAGCCATCCCTGGCTTCTTCCTCCAGTCCCCATGGGGGCTCTGCAGCAGCGCTGTGGAAGCAATTACAATGCCTCATCTCGTTCTCACTCTCTCCATTTAGACGCATCTGACCCTCGGGAAGTTCACAGAAACGGTGGAAGCCAAATAGGTGGCTCAGCAGGAAGAGGATGCAGCAATTAACACACAATCAGATGATTAAAAGGCTCATGAGTCTTAGCAAAATATACTTGAAACAATAAAGGGTACAATACAATAGAAGAAAGAGAACCCAAGCAAACATCAAAGAGGTCGAAGACACAGCTCTTTCTGCAGTCACCTAGGATAGGCTTTCGGAGAAGGCAATGGCACCCCACTCCAGTACTCTTGCCTGGAAAATCCCATGGACGGAGGAGCCTGTTAGGCTGCAGTCCATGGGATCGCTGAGGGTCGGACACGACTGAGCGACTTCACTTTCACTTTTCACTTTCATGCATTGGAGGAGGAAATGGCAACCCACTCCAGTGTTCTTGCCTGGAGAATCCCAGGGACGGGGGAGCCTGGTGGGCTGCCGTTTATGGTGTCGCACAGAGTCGGACACGACTGAAGCGACTTAGCAGCAGCAGCAGGACAAGCTTTAGTGGGGATTCACAAACAGAAAAATAAGATTAAAAAACTGCAGTGCTATGAACTGCTTCAATATCCTTGCCTTGAGAACCCCATGAACAGTATGAAAAGGCAAAATGGCATGACATAGGAAGATGAGCCCTCCAGGTTGGCAGGTATCCAATATGCTACTGGGGAAGAGCGGGAAAATAGCTCCAGAGAGAATGAAGTGGCCGGGCCAAAGAAGAAACGACACTCAGTTGTGAATATGGCTTGTGGTGAACGTAAAGTCCTGAATATTCATTGGAAGGACTGCTGCTGAAAATGAAACTCCAATGTTTTGGCCACCTGATGTGAAGCGCTGACTCATTGGAAAGGACTCTGATGCTAGGAAAGATTGAAGGCAGGAGGAGAAACGAGGGACACAGGATGAGATGATTAGATGGCATCGCTGACTCAGTGGACATGAGTTAGAGCAAACTCTGGGAGATAGTGAATGACAGGGAAGCCTGAGTCAGACAAACTTAGTGACTGAACAACAAGAACAATGGAAGAATTGTGTCCTCTCAAAATTCATGCACTGAACCCATAGTGTAATGGTATTGGAGATGAGTCCTTTGGGAGGTAATTAGCTTTAGATGAGTTCATGAGGATGGGGACCCTAAAGAATGAATTAGTGCTCTTACAAGAAGATACACAAGACTTCCCTGACAGTCCAGGGAAGTGGTTAAGAATCGGAGCTTCCACTGCAGGAGGGATGGGTTTGATCCCTGGTTGGGAAACTAAGATCTCACATCACATGCCATGCTATGCTATGCTATGCTATGCTAAGTCGCTTCAGTCGCGTCCGACTCTGTGCGACCCCATAAACGGCAGCCCACCGGGCTCCCCCGTCCTTGGGATTCTCCAGGCAAGGACACTGGAGTGGGTTGCCATTTCCTTCTCCAGTGCATGCAAGTGAAAAGTGAAAGTGAAGTCGCTCAGTCGTGTCTGACTCCTAGCGACCCCATGGACCGCAGCCCACCAGGCTCCTCCGTCCATGGGATTCTCCAGGCAAGAGTACTGGAGTGGGGTGCCATTGCCTTCTCTGCACATGCCATGGGATGAGTCAAAAAAAAAAAGATACATAAGAGAACTTCTAATCTCTCTCTCCTCCATATGAGCACATAGCAAGGACATGGCAGTCTGCAGGCCAGGCAGAGAGCTCTCACCAGAGCCTGACCATGTTGGTACCCTGATCCCAGATTTTCAGCCTCTGAAACTATGAGAAAAGAACTTCCTTTTGGTTAAGCCACCCATTTTATGGTATTTTGTCACAGTGGCCCCAGCTGACTAACATATACGATCAAGTTGTTCCAGAACCAGGAAATGCAGGGCAAACTAGCTCAGCCTTCAGCTGAGTGAGAATAGCTCATCTAATTTTATTCCAAAACCTTCCACTATGTATCTCTTCATGGGCCTGGTCCTGATTTATATCCTTTATAATAAAACTGTGTAGTAAGTATAAAGTTTCCTGAGTTCTATGAGTCATTCCAGCAAATTATTGAATGTGAGGGGGATGACACCCCTAAACTTGGCATGTGAAGTAAGAGCAGTTGGGGGAGATTGTGCCCTTAAACCTGTAATGTCTGTGCTAACTCTGAGTAGTTAGTGTCAGAACTGGATTGCAGTATTGCAGCGAGTCTGGATTTAAGAAAATGATAGATATACAGATTTAATAGTCATTGGCATGGGGTTGGTATCTAATGTCATGGTCTGAGTGAAATTTCCTAGGGATATTGTATAGTTGGAGAAAGGACTCTCAGAAATGACCTTGGATTACTCCAGCACTTTGAGTTTGAGCAGAGAGAGAGCCAGTAAAAGAGACTGGAAAGCAGCTGTCAGGATGTAGGAGGGAAACCTGAAAGATGTCATAGGGTGGAAACCAAAAAAAGAATGGGTACCTAGAAAGAGGGAGTGGCCAACTGTGCTCACAGTTCCCAAGAAGGCAAATAGTATGAGTGTAGAGATGGGACCATCATGGCACCATGACATTCTCAGCAAAGTGTTTACCACCTTAATAACCTTCCTGCTAGGATCTACCTCAGTATTCACAAGATCCTTCCTTCCTTATTCTCCTCCTTGGTCACTTTGGAAGCAGGCATTAAAAATATGCCCTCTGTGCTGGTGGAGAAGATTTGTTAGCCTTCTTCTTGTCTTCAGTGTCAACTAAAATAATAATAATAATGCAGGAGCTGCAAATAAGCAAAGAATTTATGTATTTATTTGGGATCTTAAGAATTGCAACTGGAGAGGCACAGATTTGAGTAACTCCAAAAGAAAGTTCCAAGCCACTGGGTTGTTAAAAGTTACCTGGTAAGAATTATGATGGACTCTGATGCAAATATTTGATGAAAATATTTGTCCTCAAGGAATCACAAGTTATTTTAGGGTAAGGGTCTGATAATTATCTTGAGCTTCTGGCACATGTTCAGCATGACTTCATCAGGTCAAAAGGTTAGATTCCATCCAGGCTGAGACATGCATATGTCACACTCTCCTAGTGGCTTCCTGGCTCAATTGTGGAGAGTGCTCTTAGCAGTACAGAGTCCATTTTGATTTTCCTTTCACAGTAGAAACTTGGGGCATCAGAATCCTTTTACATCTCCTGTCTCTTTCAGTCCAAGTTGGGGTCACCTTGCCAACAATTCTACCACAAATGAATGTTTCCTATGTATTTTATTTCAGGCAGCTTCATGGGCTAAAAGCCATGCAAACATTTCTTTTATGCTTCCTCTTAATATCAAATATTTAAGAACAGACATATCAGGCTTCTGTTGGTTTATAGTTAATCATTCCAGGAACACTTTTGTCTAGCTGAATGAATTTATAGGCACTGCCTTTATCTTCTCAAGGGTCATTTACAAAGGGTGTGATAGCCACACCCTTGATTTTTCTTTGTCCTAAAGCCCTGTGGTAGATTGCAATAATGGCCACAAATTGCTATATTCACACCCCTTTCATTGTGACTGCCAGTCTTTCCATCAAAAAATAGATCGTGTTTTTCACCCTTTTAATCTAGGTTGGGCCAGGTGGTTTGCTTTGTGCAATGGTACATTAGCAAAAGTGATGAAAGCAGAGGCTTGGGAAGGGTCTGCCCTCTCACTGAACTTCCAGATGATAAAGAATAGCTTGGTGGATTGGTCTGGAAGGAGAAAAATTGAAAGACTAGAGAGAGGAGGTCTAGAGATACGTGTGAACGGACATGGGAGTGGGCATCAATGTGCATATGTTTTCCATCTGCTGCTGCTAAGTTGCTTCAGTCGTGTCCGACTCTGTGCGACCCCATAGACTGCAGCCCACCAGGCTCCCCCGTCCCTGGGATTCTCCAGGCAAGAACACGGGAGTGGGTTGCCATTTCCTTCTCCAATGCATGAAAGTGAAAAGTGAAAGTGAAGTCACTCAGTAGTGCCCTACTATTAGCGACCCCATGGACTGGAGCCCACCGGGCTCCTCTGCCCATGGGATTTTCCAGGCAGGAGTACTGGAGTGGGTCACCAGTGCCTTCTCCCATGTTTTCCATCAGTAACCTTAAAAGGGCATCCATCTCAGAGGGGCTCAACAACCAGGTAGATACGCTAACTCATTCAATGGATGTCAGCCAGCCTCTCCTTCCCCACCCTCCAGCCCTGCCCAGTGCATGCCAATGTGCCCATGAGCAGTATAGCTATAATGGCAGGGGTGTAGCTAAGCATGGCCCTGTGCGTGGGCTCCCAACTTCAAGGCTGGTCTACTTTCTGCTGCTGTCTTTTGAGTGTCTGACTGGTCAGCAGCAGAAACAATGGCTAAGCTGTCTCCCATTTCTAGGAGACCAACTTGCCACTCAGAGGCAGGTTGATAACAGCAGACCCTTTCTGCTCTGGAAGGCCCTAACTAGGATCAATGTAAATAGCCGGCATGAGGTTGTTTTCCCTGCCTAGCCCCTTAGTGCTTGCTCAGTGGGCCCAGGTACAAAGCAGCCATAATGGAGACATATTCTTCCCTTCCCAAGGGTGAATTGGCTCCTGCCACTGCTGAGCGCCCAGCCTGCCAAAGCAGACTATACTAACCTCCCCAAATTCCCTGGGAATCAGCTGGCTACCTAGAGGCAAGGTGGATGGACTTCACTCAACCCTTCCCCATAAGGGAGGGCAGTGCTTTGTCCACATGGGGGTAAGATACATTTGGGTACAAATTTGCCTGCCTGCCCTCAGCACTCCTGCCAGAACCCCCTGCATAGAATGCATCATCCATTACCATGATGCCTCTCATAAAATGTGGAATGGCAATCAGGGGACACTTTTTGTGGTGAAGCAAGTATGATAATCTTTTTTTTTTTTTTTGGTGGGATCCCCATTCTCTGGGTGATGGTTATTCAGCAATGAGTTGTAATTTTGGAGTTCTTGCAGGAGAAGATGAGCGCATGTCCTTCTACTCCGTCATCTTGTATGTCAGGAAATTGGGAAAGGAGTACGTCAAGGTTGTATATTGTCACCCTGCTTATTTAACTTCTATACAGAGTAAATCATGCGAAATGCCAGGCTGGATGAAGCACAAGCTGGAATCAAGACTGCTGGGAGAAATAGCAATAAACTCAGATATGCAGATAACACCACCCTTATAGCAGAAAGTGAAGAAGAACTAAAGAGCCTCTTGATGAAAGTGAAAGAGGAGAGTGAAAAAATTGGCTTAAAACTCAACATTCAGAAAACTAAGATCATGGCATCTGGTCCCATCACTTCATGGCAGATAGATGGGGAAACAATGGAAACAGTGATAACCTTTATTTTTCAGGGCTCCAAAATCACTGCAGATGGTGACTGCAGCCATGAAATTAAAAGACATTTGCTCCTTGGAAGAAAAGCTATGACCAACCTAGACAGCATATTAAAAACCAAAGATATTATTTTGCCAACAAAGGCCCATCTAGTCAAAGCTATGGCTTTTCCAATAATCATGTATGGATGTGAGAGTTGGACTATAAAGAAAGCTGAGCACCGAAGAATTGATGCTTTTGAACTGTGGTGTTGGAGAAGACTCTTGAGAGTCCCTTGGACTGCAAAGAGATCCAACCAGTCCATCCTAAAGGAGATCAGTCCTGGCTGTTCATTGATAGGACTGATGTTGAAGCTGAAACTCTAATACTTTGGCCACCTGCTGCGAAGAACTGACTCATTGTGAAGTGAAAAAGACTCTTCACTTTCTGCCCATTAGGGTGTTATCATCTGCATATCTGAGGTTGTTGATATTTCTCCTGGCAATCTTGATTCCAGCTTCTGATTCATCCAGTCTATCATTTCACATGATGTACTCTGCATATAAGTTAAATAAGCAGGGTGACAATATACAGCCTTGTCGTACTCTTTTCCCAATTTTGAACCAGTCAGTTGTTCCATGTATGCTTATGTACATGGACATATATGCACACACACACACATACTTATAACCAAAAGGTAGAGAATACACAATCTTTTTTTTTTAATGTCACACACACACTTACAAAATGGATGCTTTACTGTGCCTTCAAAAATCTCCCAAAAGTCAGTATGCTATAGACCACATTCTCTAACCACATTGCAGTGCAGTTAGAATTATACACACACATACACAGGCCAAGAAACCTTATTAATTTGGAAACTGACACATACTTCTAAATAGTGTGTGCCTTAAAGAGGAAATCTCAATGGAAATCTCTAAATATTTAGAAATGAACTATGGTGCAGTTCTGGTTTTTACCAATAAGCTGAACTGTGGAGGGAAAATACCATAAAATGGAAAGATTGTGAAAGAACCTAGGGGTTGGGTAATAGGTGGAAGGTATAGGATAGTAGTTTTAGCTCAAGGCTCACTACTGTGGGGTATATAAACTCACACCTCAGAGCTTGTCCAGATTTCCTCAGAATGAAATCAGGGCAGCACAGACAAGTGAAGGGCTAAGGAAAACAGGTCAACTAACCTGGAGAGTCACTTCTGTCCCCAAGCCTCCAGGAGACTGGTTCAGCTTGTAATTCAGTGAAGTCATGAGTGTGCATTTCAGTGACAGCATTCCTCCTTGTTCATTCACTAGGACCTTCACATACCCAAACCCAAGGTCATGGGGGATGGAAAAAGATTATTCAAGAAAATTATTATGTGTAATAGTAAGAGGGCTGCTTCATCCATGAAGCATGCTTCTGCAGTCCATGCTTCCAGGCTGAGGGGAAGAAAATAGCATATATTGGCCACAGGTTTAAAGGATATGCTCATTAGACAGAGGCAAAAAGGGGCCCTGACTTGGGCCAAGCACTTCAGAGGCCCTGCTATGTTTCTCCTATGAGGGGTGTGGGGTCCTCATGATAGGAGGAGTCTGGGCCAAGGGGATGTATCAACCCAGAGCCCACACATACCCAAGCCACTCTCTAGGTGCCCAGGACCCTGGAATTCCATGCCCACTTCCAGGATCTGCACAGGCCTCTCCCACAGGCCTGTGTCACCACCGTCAGCATATACATCCCTAGGCTT
Source organism: Bos taurus (assembly GCF_002263795.3). NCBI lineage: Eukaryota > Metazoa > Chordata > Mammalia > Artiodactyla > Bovidae > Bos > Bos taurus. The sequence continues at coordinate 37,480,839 of NC_037346.1, read as the reverse complement.
ACGGAGTGGCCAAGGGTTAGTTCTTTGCAGGATGAGCAGATAGCACGTGAGATGTGAAGGCTTGGTTCATGAAAATTTATGAAAATCTGTGGAAAGATGAAGGAAGTGGCTGGAAGGGGAAGGGACTGGACCGTGGGATGCAAGACCAGGCTAGACCGTGGGAACTGGCTTGCCATGCAATACAGGGATGGCAGAACCCTAAGTTCAAAGTTGAGTTTCCTCTGCTAGTTTGTACCTCTTAATCCTCTTTACCTGTTTTTCCCCTCCCTCATCCTTCCCCCTGTAGTAACCACTACTTTGTCTCAGTATCTGTGTCTGTTTTTGTTATATTAATATTTGTTTTGCTTTTTAGATTCAACATATAAGTGAAAACATATAGTATTTCTCTTGCTCTGTCTGACTTAGTTCATAATACCCACCAGGTCCATCCATGCTGTTGCAAATGGCAAGATTTCATTCATTTTTATCATTAGTATTTCAACGTATTACCATACAACTGGGCTCAATTCACATGCTAGTAAGGTTATACTCAAAATTCTTCAAGCTAGGCTTTAGCAGTATGTGAACTGAGAACTTTCAGATGTACAAGATGGGTTTAGAAAAGGCATAGGAACCAGAGATCAAATTGTCAACATTCGTTAGATCATGGAGAAAGCAAGGGAATTCCAGAAAAGCATCTACTTCTGCTTCATTGACTACGCTAAATCCTTTGACTGCATGGATCACAGCAAACTGTGGAAAATTCATAAAGAGATGGGAATACCAGACCACCTTACCTGTCTCCTGAGAAACCTGTATGTAGGTCAAGAAGCAACAGTTAGAACCAGACATGGAACAACTGACTGGTTCAAAATTGGGAAAGGAGTATGACAAGGCTGTATATTGTCACCCTGCTTATTTAACTTACATGCAGAGTACATCATGTGAAATGATAGACTGGATGAATCAGAAGCTGGAATCAAGATTGCCAGGAGAAATATCAACAACCTCAGATATGCAGATGATAATACCCTAATGGCAGAAAGTGAAGAGGACCTAAAGAGCCTCTTGATGAGGGTGAAAGAGGAGGGTGAAAAGCTGGCTTAAAACTCAACATTCAAAAAACTAAGATCGTAGCATCCAGTCCCATCACTGTAATGCAAATAGAAGGGGAAAAGTGGAAGCAGTGACAGATTTTATTTTCCTGGGCTCCAAAATCACTGTGGGTGGTGACTGCAGCCATGAAATTAAAAGATGCTTGTTCCTTGGAAGGAAAGCTATGACGAACCTAGATATCACTTTGTTGACAAAGGACTGTATAATCAGAGCTATGGTTTTTCCAGTAGTCATGTATGGTTGTGAGAGCTGGATCATAAAGAAGGCTGAATGCTGAAGAATTGATGCTTTTGAGTTGTGGTGCTGGAGAAGACTCTTGAGAGTCCTTGGACTGCAAGGAGATCCAACCAGTCAATCCTAAAGGAAATCAGTTCTGAATATTCATTGGAAGGACTGTTGCTGAAGCTGAAGCTCCAATACTTTGGCCACCGGATGTGAAGAGCCAACTCACTGGAAAACACTCTGATGCTGGAAAAGATTGAAGGCAAAAGGAGAAGGAGAAGGGAACGGCAGAGGGTGAGATGGTTGGATAGCATCATGGACTCATTGGACATGATCTGAGCAAACTCCATGAGATAGTGGAGGACAGAGGAGCCTGGTGTGCGACAGTCCATGGGGACCCAAAGAGTCAGACACGACTTAGCAACTGAACAACAACATAACTGATTTACTTTGATGTTCAGCAGAAACTAACACAACATTGTAAATCAACTATACTCCAGTAAAAATAGAGAAAGAAATACTTGTTCTGAATCAGGTTTACATTAATTTGTCACCTGGGAGTTTCCACAAGTAAGCAGTACAGTCAGTGACAGCTATTAATCAAAGAAATTTACACAGTTGGCTTTATAGAAAAAGGATGAGGTTCAAGGCAGGGCTCAAATTCCAGCCCTGCCTTGAACTAACATTAGACATCTTCCATTAGGGTAATTAGGGTAGGCTCCTCTTCTTGGGTGTTGCATGCATATCCAAGTTCAAATGGCAGTCTTCTCTGGGTGTGATAGGAACTGCGGGGTGCTTTCCAATATCCATTCTACCCCTTTTTCTTCATAGTAGAACCTCAGTTGTATTCAGGATGTCAATAAGTTCGGCTGAAAAAAAACCTCCACATTTTCAAGCCTATCTTAAAGTTATGGGTGGTCGTGTGACACAATTCTGGCCAATAAGATGTCAGTGGAAGACACTGGCTTATTAAGGGGGGAAAACTCCACTGGTAGTTTCCGCTTTGTATACTTGGTCCTTCCTTCCCTACTCCCAGGAATGTGGAATTGATGGCTCCAGCCTTAGCAGCCATTATGTGAGCGGAAGGATGAAGACTCACCCCAGGAATAGCAGAGTGGGAACCAGAGGAATCTGGGTTCCTGGTGATGTGAAGCCATCATTCCAGTTCTGGATTACCTTTCTCTGGATTTCTTATTATACAAGGTAAATAAAACTTTTATTTTGTTCAAGCCACACTTTTGAGAGTCTCTTTTTCTTGCAGAAGATTTCAATTCCCAACCGATTCAATGTATTTTCTGCTTGCTGCCTGGTGTATGGACAGCTTGACTGGGGCTCCAGCAGCTTTCTTGTAAGTGACTGAATGCCAGAAGGGGCTTAAGACCTGGAGGATATGTGTGTAAGCAAAAAAAAAGTATATAAAACACCGAATAATTGGATAGCTGAGCCCTGGTTTGGTAATCACAGATAAAGGGGTATGGTCAGAAGTGCCCAGAACTCTTCCTATGCTTAGATTGGAAGACTAAGGCAAAGCTCCCCTCTGGCTTACTACCCCTGTTTGGTATTTCCACTGCTCTCTTAAAGAATCTGCCTGCAATGTGGGAGACCTAGGTTCGATCCCTGGGTTAGGAAGATCCCCTGTAGAAGGGCTTGGCAACCCACTCCAGTGTTCTTACCTGGAGAATCCCCATGAACAGAGGTGCCTGGCAGGCTACAGTCTATGGGGTTGCAGAGTTGGACATGACTGAGCAACTAAACACACACACACACACACACACACACACACACATACACTGCTCCCAGGCCTGGGACTGCCACAAGGTACCCAACAAAACTCTATGGTAACCTGAGGCTTACATGATGCCATCTGGTTGAGTGAGGCACCTTTGTAAGGTGCTCATAAAAAACTGCAAACAATCTCCACCCACTCCTCACCTGGCCATTTGGGTCTCCAAGGGCCTTCTGAGTTAACTGCAGGATGATGCAAATAAGCAGCTTTCCCAAGGATCACAGGTGGAAAATGTCATCAGTTGTCTTTTGAAGTGGGAAATCATTCTGCTCGCACAACTCTGGACAAGTTGAGAGCCTGTGGGGATACACAGAGCAACGAGTGCATGGTTCCAAGCATGAACAAAAGCCTCCTATGAAGCTTCGGTGGGAACTGTGACTGGTTCACCCAGTGCCATGTTCTCTGTATTTGCTCTAGAAACAGAATGCTGGTTCTAGATGATAAAAAACAGTATACCTAAAACATCTCTGCCCTTTTCTGTCCGAGCTTGTGCATGGGGCAGAACAGAGAACTTAAGTGAATCTCAGCTCTAAGAAACCAAGATATTTCCTTAACATGTGTGGGTGATACAAACAGAACCTGGAGTCACTGATATGTGAAGAGTTAAGGATTTATGAATAATGTGGGTATTTAATGAACTTTCCAAATCTAGGCAATGGCATGAAATTCGTGGGCATGATGGCATGAAGACTCTGTGGCCTCATAATACACCTGGAGGTGGGAGGGAGCTGTGGGCACTTGCTGAAGCATCAGTTACAGTGGGTAATAGAGCCAGACAGAAGAGAACACGGGGGTAACCCCATCATAAAATTTGTGCAGCTTCTAACTACAGCTGGGGCATTATTATTGAGTTGTATGTCAGGAAGAAGAGGAAAACCCTGATATTTATGTGCACTCATGATCTCTGATGAAGGTGAAAGAGGAGAGTGAAAAAGTTGGCTTAAAACTCAACATTCAGAAAACGAACATCATGGTACCTGGTCCCATCACTTCATGGGAAATAGATGGGGAAACAGTGGAAACAGTGTCAGACTTTATTTTTTGGGGGCTCCAAAATCACTGCAGATGGTGACTGCAGCCATGAAATTAAAAGACGCTTACTCCTTGGAAGCAAAGTTATGACCAACCTAGATAGCATATTCAAAAGCAGAGACATTACTTTGCCAACAAAGGTCCGTCTAGTCAAGGCTATGGTTTTTCCAGTGGTCATGTATGGATGTGAGAGTTGGACTGTGAAGAAGGCTGAGCACCAAAGAATTGATGCTTTTGAACTGTGGTGTTGGAGAAGACTCTTGAGAGTCCCTTGGACTGCAAGCAGATCCAACCAGTCCATTCTGAAGATCAGCCCTGGGATTTCTTTGGAAGGAATGATGCTAAAGCTGAAACTCCAGTACTTTGGCCACCTCATGCGAAGAGTTGACTCATTGGAAAAGACTCAGATGCTGGGAGGGATTGGGGGCAGGAGGAGAAGGAGACAACAGAGGATGAGATGGCTGGATGGCATCACTGACTTGATGCACGTGAGTCTGAGTGAACTCCCGGAGTTGGTGATGGACAGGGAGGCCTGGCGTGCTGCGATTCATGGGGTCGCAAAGAGTCAGACACGACTGAGTGACTGAACTGAACTGATGATCTCTGACACAAGGATTATAACCCAAGTTGGTTTTTAAATTCATCCAGCCAAGGCAGTCCCCTTCAGAGCTGGACACTTCAAGCCTAGAAAGGGTACCTATTAATATTTATGAACCCAACTCAATTCTTCTTCACATTTTTTCATGGATGTGCCACAGAGATTAGAGAAAGATCATTAAAAAACTACACTAGCTTGGCATTACAAATATAGAATAATATAGAAATAAAAAATTATAGATGACTTAGCTATGAAATATGACTAAAACTACTGCTGCTGATGTAACTTTAGGGCCAGTGTCAAAGAGATACATAACTCAGAAAATAATAGAAATTGTTGGAAGGCATTTTGGAATTTAATAAAGAGCATTTTACTGTTTTTGGAAGTATAGGAAACTCTGTTAATATTTATGGCCATAAGCATTGAACATTAGGAATCTAAGATCATAAATACCAACCAAAAAAATAAGTGGATACCCATTTATACAAAATTGAAACAAAATTTTGTTACTTTAAGTTCCACATGGCAGTTCCTGGACCAAATTGGTTTGATATTTGAAGAGCTCCCACAAGGTCCAACTGACAGATCCCATCCCAAAATCTGACATGGAAATATGAGATCCTCACAAAAATTCCAAGAGCTGACATGTCTTCTTCGTAGAACCTTTCATTCTTCTTTCACTTCAAAGACAAGAGAAATGGAAGAAGAGTCTTAAGACAGCCTCTGGTGAACAGCTTTGATTTCTAGATTGACCAATTTTGAGGCCCATGACTTTTTTGTGGGGAAGGCACAGCATTATCAAGTTGCAACTGCTACAGCAGTGCTGTGTAACAAACAGCCCCTAACCCAGTGGCATGCAGCAGTGCATATTAGCCATCACACTCATGCTTATGGGTCGGTGGGTCAGCTGGAAATGCTCTTCTCATGTATGTTTCAGTTTTCTGGAACCAGGGCATTTTTTCTCCCATAGTGATGGCAGCGGCACAGAGGAAATGCAAAGTCACGCTACCAAAGGCATAAGGAAGGGTGAATAATTGGGAACAATAATGCAATCTACTATATATGGTATGTTCATCAGCAGTTGAAAAAAGGAGGTGTAAATAACCCAATTCTCTAGACTTAGAATTGTGAGGACACTGCTGGGAGATCGAGAAAGATGAGAGCTGAAAAGCATACATTAGGCTTAGCAACATGCAGGCCACTGGTGATATTAACAAAAGCTAATTTTGTGATATTGTGGAGTGGAATCCACAACGGGGAGATAGAGGCATGTGTGGCAGGTGGAAGAATGGTGGTAATGAGTATAGACAACATTTCAGAGATCTAGCTGTGAAGGGAGGAAGGAGACTAGTAGCTGAAGAACAATCTGAGGAGGATTCTTCTTTTTTAATGAAAGAGGCACAAACATGTTAAATGTTGCCTATAAGGGTCCAGTAGAAAGGGAGAAGTTGGAGATATACGAGGTAGAGGAGGTGACTGATAGGGCAAGGCCTGGAAAAGGGGGCATGGAGGGACCCAGGAAACAGGGGAGACTTGCATTATAGGGAGGAGAAGGGACACCACCAGGTCCCACTCGACTCATAATGAACTTAGAGAAGAAACTGACTCCCCCATCTTTTCCACAGCTGGTGTAGTATGCTCTGACTTCCTTTTCCTGCCATGGAGCATCAGTATTTTGGATCTGTGTGCCCCTCTGGATATTTAGTCCCATACATTTCACCAGAATCAACTCAGTCTTCACTAGATTCCCTCAACATTGTTGCTGTGAAAGCAAGCACCACAAGTTCTAGCCTTGGATCAGAAGGTCCAGAATTGTTTGGAGACTGTACTGGTTGGCTTTTTTGCATCAGCATGACTAAGCCATGGGTTGCCCAGATATTTGGTTAAAGTATTATTCTGCATGTGTCTGTGGAGGTGTTTCTGTATAAGATTAACATCTGAATCAGTAGGTTGAGAAAAACAGATTGCCCTCCCCAATGTGGGTGGGCCTCATCTGATCTGTTGAAGTCCAAAATAGAACAAAAAGGCTGAGTGAGAGAGAATTCTTTCTATCTTCACACTTGGGAAATCCTTTTCTTGGTCTTTCAGACTCAGTCACTGACCTGAACTATTCCATCAGCCCTCTTGGATCTCCAGCTTTCTGATTAAAGATCTTGGGACGTCTTAGTCTCCATAATCACATGAGCCAATCCCTCATAATAAATCTGTCTATATAGATATAGATATGTAGATACCCTAGGGGTCTTTTGGTTTTGTTTCTCTGGAGAACTCTGACTAATACCAAATCCTTGGAACATCCCCTCTTAGGAAAAAGGCTTGGCCTGGGGCTGGGAAGAAGTTTAGTGGGAGGATGCTGGGGCCTCTGGTGTGAGAGTAATGTAAGTGGGGGGCACCTGCTCCACTCTCCCCATTAGAGGAGCTGCTGCTTTAGTCTTTCCACCATGAAGACAGTACTCTTAGGAACAGTGGAGGATCATGCGTTTGGGACCTCTGTGACACTGGTGAGTCACTGAAAATTCTGAGAAGCAGGCTCTCTTGGCTTCTGGCAAAGAGATGGCCAATGGCCTTGCTTCTTAAGCCCTTTTAGCCAGGTGTTACCTGAGGCTGAAAAAAAAGTCACAGTCTTCATCTTGATATGACCCTGGAGTTTGCCCAGCTGTTAGATTCACATCCATAGGGTGACACACTAGATGTGGAGTAAAGGACAAAAAGGCACTTATAAGGCTCCACAGTGATCGTTGGGGCTATCAGCATCAGCAGGGTGGAGGTGACAGAAAGCTAATCCAAGAGGCAAGAGATCCAGTTCTGAGTAAAGCTCCAGCTGTGCCCTTCCCTGTGTGTCCTTGAGAAGGTCAGGTCACCTCTCTGGGTCTCAGTTTCTACTCTCTTCTTTTGCCCCATCTTGTCCCTATGATATGTAGAGACTCTTAAATTCTCCATCTTCTACTAATACCCAGAATCAGGCTAAGGGAAGAATATTATTTTGCAGGTGATTCAAAGATAAGTGTGTTCAGTCACTCAGTTGTGTCAGACTCTTTGCTACCCATGGACTGTAGCCCACCAGGCTTCTCTGTCCATGGGGATTCTCCAGGCAAGAATACTGGAGTGGGTTGCCATGCCCTCCTCCAGGGGATCTTCCCAACCCAGGAATTGAACCCAGGTCCCCCACACTGCAGGTAGATTCTTTACTGTCTGAGCCACCAGGGAAGCCCTCAGAGATGACAGGTGTAGCTCATATGTTGGTGGTGGTGGCAGCGGTGTAGCTGGTCTACCAGATGACAGGCCCAGTTCACCGCTTCGTTTGGTGTGTATGCTGCTCCCATGCCCGGGTCTGCTATCAGGTACCCAATAAACCCAGTGATATTACAGGTAACCAGAGGCTTATGCAGTTTTACCTGGTTGAGTGAAGCACCCTTGTAAAGTACTCATAAAAAACTACAAACAAGCTCTACCCACTCTGGCCTGGCCATTTGGGTCTCCATGGGGGCCTCTGAGTTAACTACAGGACCGATACAAATAAGCAGTTTTTCCAGGGGAGTCCAATTACAGGTGAACAATGCCATCAGATATCCTTTAGAGTGGGAGGTACTTCAGATATCCCTCTTCCCACCTCGTGTCACTCAGCCTAAGATGGTAACAACTTCTTACTGCTGCTTACTGCCCAAGGGTTTTACCATCTCATTTTGATTTCTTAACCCTACTCACATCTCTGTAAATAGTTCTCCAGTCAAACCCTTTGGACTGAGTCAACAGTGAAGCTGACATGGACAGATGTATATGATTGTTTAAGGAAATTTAAATAATTTTTATTTATTTATTTTTGACTGAGGAGCAGATTCCCCTGGCTTCTGGCAAAGAGATGACCAATGGCCTTACTTCTTCTCGTCTTATTGCTGCACGGGTGGGGTGGGGTGGCTTTCTCTAATTGCGGCAAACAAGGGCTACTCTCTCGTTGCACTGCATGCGCGTCTCATTGTGGTGGCTTTTCTTGTTGCAGAGCACAGTATCTAGAGCATGCAACCTTCAGTAGTTGAGGCACCTGGGCGTGGGCTCTGTAGTTGTTGCACACGGGCTTAGTTGCCCCTCAGCATAAGGAAGTTTAAATATTAATCAGAGTTTCTCTTAAAGCTTAGGATTCAAATATACTGGATTTATTAATAAAAAATATGTCTTAGTTGACTTTTCTTGAAATACTGCTGTGTAAAAGCCATCCCAGCAATGCTTACAAGCATTTATTCTCATGCTTGTGGGTCCAAAGATCAACTAGATTTCAGCAGACCTAGACTGGGCTCAATAAGCTTTAGACTGCTTGTCAGCTGGCTTGGCTCCTGGCCATGGGTTCAGTTTGAATCCCCTTCCTGGATTTTCTTCTGGAGTCAAGGCTGAAAAGCCATCTGCTATCTGGGGCATGTTCTTCCAAGGAGAGCTTGCTGGAACTAGGGAGAAAAAGGCAATCCATGCATATTTCAGCCTCTGTTAACATCCCCCAGGCTAAAGCGAATGTTTTGGCTGACCCCAAGTTTCAGCTTGGCTCACCTTGTGGCCATGGCAAGCATGTGATATAAAACTCTAGTACAGGGGAGTAAAGTATTGGAACCCATAGTTCATTCCACTACAAAAAATAAGATTTGTTCCTTGAATATGGAGCTTACACTTGTGATTCCACTAAATTCAATATTAACTTGTAAGTCAGAAAGAGAAAGGCAAATACCATGTGATATCACTTACATGTGGAATATGTAAGTGTCATATAAAATATGACACAAATGCATTTATCTATGAAACAGAAATAGAATCAGAGAATAGACAGGTAGTTGCCAAGGGGGAAGGGGGTGGGAGAGGGTTGGATTGGGAGTCTGAGATTAGCAGATGCAAATTGGTATATACGGATATGTCAAGTTGCCTTCCGCCATGACTCAAAAACAATTGTGAGCTTTCCTGGGGCTAACTGGATATTGTAGAATCTGGATACCCAACTATGGCCTAATTACCCAGCTATTATATGAAAGCTTAAAGAGATGGGATGATTCAGTCCCACTGATGTGGGGATCTCCTCAAAAGGAGACAGAGACTACACTAAAACAATCCTTAACCCAAGCACTTGCCTTAAGGTTGCCAGATCCAAAAAAAGCATTCCAACTATATGTCCATGGAAAGGAAGGAATAGTCTTGGGAGTGTTAACTCAAAGGTTGAGACCTGTGCCCTAGTCAGTAGGTTACTTACCCAAGAGGCTTGACCCAACCGCCCGAGGCTAGCCTCCCTGCCTTAGAAAATTTGCAGCTATTCCAGTCCTGATAGAAGATGCTTTAAGACTTTCTCTTGAGGACAAACTATTTTTACCAGTCACCATGGGAAACAACTCCTGAATGGGAGAGGGCCATTTATGGATGTCTGATCAAAGAATCCTCAGATATCAAGTCTGATCAAAGAATCCTCAAAAAATCCAGGCTTGACTGTATCCCCTTGTGAGCTTCTTAACCCAGCTACCCTCCTGCTTACCCCAGAGGGCTCTCTCTTCTTTCACTCTTGCTTAGAAACTTTGGACCATTGGACAAAATCCCAAGAGGGATTGTCAGAAGATCCTCTGACCAATCCTGAGGAAATCTGGTACACTGATGGGAGCAGCTTTGTCTTAGATGAAAAAAGGAGAGCAGGATATGCAGTAGTCTCTAACTTCAAGACCATAGAGGCTAAACCTTTACCACCAGGCACTTCAGCCCAATTAGCTGAGCTCATAACCCTGACTTGAGCTTTAGAGCTGGGAAAAGGAAAAAGAGTAGCCATTTACACTGACTCCAAGTGTGCCTTGCTGGTGCTACATGCACATGCTGCTATTTGGAAAGAAAGAGGCCACTTGACCACCTGAGAGTTGGTCAAGAGTTGACCATACTTAATTGAGAGTTCCCAATTAAGTATGATGATCAAATTCTCAGGCTCTTGGAGGCAGTCCATTTGCCTGCTGAGGTTTCAGTCTCCCACTGTAAAGGACAGCAAAAAGGGAGCACGGAAGTGGCACGAGGGAACCAGACAGCCGATGAGGCAGCTAAGAGAGCAACATTACAGAACAGTGACCTAATAGGGGTTACCACCCTAGTTCTGCAGACTAATTTGCCAGAAACTCCTTCATACACTGAAGGTGAGACTCTTAAAGCTAAGAGCGAGGGCTTTCAAGAAGATCATATGGAGAGGTTCCAAAAGGAGGGACTCCTTTTTCTGCCTGGGAACCTCCAATGGAAGTCGGTTAACTCCTTATATGCCACCACTAATTTAGGTGACAAGGACCTCCAAAGATTACTAGAAAGGTCCTTCAGAGGAACAGGCCTCCAAATGACTATAAGGCAAGTGGTCTTCTCTTCTCTCACTTGCCAATTAAACAACCCCAAGGAGCTTGGAGACCCCAGCTGGCCCAGCCTATCCAACAGAATGGTACCTATCCAGGAGAGGACTGACAGATGGACTTCACCCAGATGCCAGTTTCTCAAGGATATAAATACCTACCAGTTATGATAGATACCTTCACAGGATGGACTGAAGGTTTTCCCACCTGGACTGAGAAGGTCAAGGAGGTGGTAAAAAAAACTGCTCCATGAAATCATTCCAAGATTTGGCCTGCCCAGGTCACTACAAAGTGATAATGGGACATCATTTACTTCTAAGGTCACCCACGTGGTCTCTAAAGCATTGGGCATTACTTATTAGCTCCATTGTGCCTGAAGACCTCAGTCTTCAGAAAAAGTAGAAAGAACCAACCACATCTTAAAATCAGAGATAAAAAAGATAACCAAGGAGATCTCCCTCTGGTGCAAGGGGGCTTCAACAATAGCTCTCCTCCACACCCGTAGTGCCCCTAAGGAACAGGTCAGTCTTAGCCATTATGAGATGCTATATGGGAGACCTTTTGTTTATATCAATGACCTCTTCCTAGATCCAGAGACTCAGAACCTCCGATCTTACACCATGGCCACTGGGCAATTCCAAGAAGAAATATGCTTATGGGGTGTCAACAAGGATCCAAAAGAGTCTAAAGGGCCACCACTATATGCTCCAGGGACTCAAGTCCCAATTAAGGCCTGGAAAGGCAGGTCCCCAAAGGCTCAACTCCAGCCCACATGGAAGCGCCTCTACCCTGTAATACTTTCTACCCCCACGGCAGTCAAGGTACCAGGGCCTGACTCCTGGATCTACTGCTCATGAGTCAAACTGTGGAAGAAAGCAGATGAGGACACTCAACATACCTGTGAGCCCCTGGGAGATCTCAGATACCTACTCAGGACTACAGATAACTACACACACCATATGATCTCACTAATATCTAGACTCTAAAAAATAAAACAAACAGACAAGGAAAACAAAAACAGAGTCATAGATACAGAGAACAAATGGGTGATTGCCAGAGGGGAGGGTTTCAGGGGTGTGTGTGAAATAGGTGAACAGAAAATCTCCAGTTATAAATAAATAAGCCAGGGAATGTAATATACAGCAAAAGGAATGTGGCCAATAACACTGTAATATCCTTGTATGTGGGACAGATGATTTCTACACTTACTGCGGTGAGCATTTCATAATGTATGCAGATGTCAAATCACTATGAAGTGGTGCACCTGAAATTAACATAACACTGTACATCAACTATATTTCAACTGGGAAAAAGAAATCATTTGACTTCTCCCCTGAGCACCCCTCCTCTTGGCTGACTCACTGGACCAGGATGCAGAGTTGGTTTAATCAACCTTCCAAGAACACTTTTCAGGAGGCACCAGGATCTTCTGGATCCATCTCAGACCCAAATAGATAAGCGCTCGATTGTCAAAGAGAAAGAGTTTGTGTATATAACTGCGTCAATTTTCTGTACAACAGTGATTATCACAAGATTATAAATCACCCACATTTCACTAAAAAAGAAAAAAAAAAAAGGGTTTGGCCTTTGGCCCAGTGTCACCAGTGATGGTGGTGCATAGATTGGGCACTGGAAGTGGCTGGAATAACCAAGCACAGAGGAGGTCCAAATGACTTAAGAACTTGCTAATTTATCAAAGAGACTGCCAGAAATGGGCCTACAGATAGGGAGAAGTGGAGGTCTTGTCATGGTGGTAAAATAGCAACCCCGGCCACCATGAGAAAGCCTCATGTCATCCTGGGAGAGGCTACCCTCAGGCTAGCCCAGACAGCATGGAGTAAAATGTGCTCAGACCTGGTCACCTGTCAGGGCTCCAGGTAGACTGGAGGAGCTCTTTCTTCACCTCTCAGGGCAGCAGCAAACACTGCTTGGCTCTGGGTCTAGACACCCAAGGGACTACAGCCAGACTTTGCCATGGGGAACTGGTCTTTAAGCCCTGGCTAAACTAAGCTGAAAAAGAGCAAACATCCTTACTTAGGTAACTTTCCCTTCCTGCCAACCACAGAGAATGTGGTAAACAATGGGGTGTTTTTACTTCATGTACCTGAAAGCGCTACAATGTCTTGCTGATTACGCTTGTCCAGGAAATCCTAGAATCCGGTTTACAACTATTGCTGCTAACTGAAGCAAACTGACTGAAACTGCCCACCCTGGCCGGGCACCATAGTAACAATATGCATGGGGTATAAGATAGGAGGTTCTAGAAAGGAACGGGGAACTAATAAGCCACCACCAACCAGAAGAGTTCCATAAAGGTAAAAGGAGACACTATATGCCCTGCCACCTCCGAGAGTCCTTTCTAGCACCCATCTTGGCTGAGCAATGCCTGAGCCAATAGGAAGGACTCTGAGTAGGAATGATTGGCCAAAGACAACCGGGAAACTAACCCCCTTACCAAAAACCAAGACTGCAAGCTGAACGACTGCAAGTTGAGCTGCCAGGCAGAGCAGTTCTTCTGTGTTCCCTTATCCTACTGCTCTCCGCCTGGGCGCCTCTTCCCAATAAAGTTTCTTGCTTTGTCAGCATGTACTGTCTCCTCTGACAATTCATTTCCAAGTGTTAGACAAGAGCCCACTTTCGGGCCCTGGAAGGAGCCCCCTTCCTGCAACGTTGGTAGGAAAAGTTATCTGCAAGAGCCACTCCAGAACTCCCTCCAGCAGAGTTTCTCTTTTTTGCTGGCTGATGAGAAGCTCTGAGCTGACTTTGGGACTCAGCTACACCAAGGCTGTAGATCTCTCTGGTTGTAGATCTCATCCCAGACTTTCTGGGTTTCACTGATTGGGTTTGATTTTATGTCTGTCTTAAATTCCTTTTTGGAACTTATATGGACAGAAAATCTGTCATTTTGCAATGGCATTACTAATGCCATTGTTTTGTCTAGTTTAAAACAAGGTTATGTTCATGATTTAAATACTCGATCATACTAAAATACAATACAATCACACTTGAGGTGAACTACAGGGAGCCGCCCAGCACCGCACCTGGCTGAAAAGGGATGGGCAAACGCTAATTTCACCTGAAATCCACCAGACTCTTCCAGACACAGGCATTTCGTGGCTGTACAAGAGTGTTAGAGGGACTTGACCAACTTCGCCAGAACAGTTCCGGTGGGGCGGGGATGTGGAGTGCGGAGCGCGGTGGAGGTGGGGCAAGACGGATCTCCGCGAACTCAAATGTGAGCTGCGCGGGAGCTTGTGAGGCTCGCGGACGAGTGGATGGATACCGTTTCAACAGAGCGGAAAGTGAGAGGCCGCGGTCGTAGGGAGCCTAGAGGTGGGCGCGGGGATTTTATTCTTTCTGGTGGAGACGGTGCTCCGTTTACCCACCAAGAAGTGTCACAGAGATTGGGAGTGAGAGATTGGGAGTGACGCGGTGCAAGGACGGGCTCCGACAGCCCGGGGCAGGTGACCTAGGCAGGAGAAAGGAAGTGCGGGCGCCACGGGCAAAAAACGTTGAGTCCACGCGGTTCTCCACGGAGAGAACCCCCCCCGCCCCACTTTTTTTTTTAATCAACTCGGGCCAACAAGAGGAAGTCTGGCCGGCTTGGGGGCTCCGCGTCCAAGGGAGAGAAACTGCACCACTCATCAGGGGCTTCCGAGTCACCCAGACTCCGTTCAAATCCCAGCTCTTCCATTCAACTGATCACCCTACTTCGCCTCAGCTTCCCCGTCCTAAAAGTGGGGCTAATAACTGCACTGGTCTCTTAGGGCTGTTGTGACGAATAAATGGTACCACGTAAATAAAGCGTTTGTGCCTAATATCTATCATAGGCAGGGACTATGTCATTACTGTCACCTTGGGAATTCCTTGGTGGTCCAGTGGTTAGGCGGAGAAGGCAATGGCACTCCACTCCAGTACTCTTTTGCCTGGAAAATCCCATGGACGGAGCAGCCTGGTAGGCTTCAGTCCATGGGGTCGCTAAGAGTTGGACACGACTGAGCGACTTCCCTTTCACTTCTCACTTTCGTGCATTGGAGAAGGAAATGGCAGCCCACTCCAGTGTTCCTGCCTGGAGAATCCCAGGAATGGGGGAGCCTGGTGGGCTGCTGTCTATGGGGTCGCACAGAGTCGGACACGACTGAAGCGACTTGGCAGCAGCAGCCAGTGTTTAGGACTTTGGAGCTTCCGTTGGAAGGGACATTGAGTTCCATCCCTGATCGAGGATCTAAGATCCTAAAAGGTTCAGTTGTCCCCCTAAAGACCAGAAAGATGCTGGCGCCAAGCTGTGCTCAGGACAAGACCCAGGAGATGGGCGGGGGTTGGTGGTGAAGTGGGCGGGTTCGACCCAAGCTCTCGCGGCTTTCTCTACCCCGGGTTGGTGCCTAGGGCTGGACAATCGGCTGGGAGGCTGCCGGGCTCCACCAGCCCAGGGCGTCCGAGGCGGCGGGATTCATGATGACTTCGTTCGGGTGAGTGTCTCTAGAGCAGAGGTCAGTCTTGGCCAGCCAGACGCGCCTTCGGAGAGCGGCCAAGTGCGGGGCCCGCGGACGCCAGGGTCAAGGGAGGGGGCAGCCGGTCTCTAAATTAAGTCCAGTCCGCCGCCTATTTAGGTGGGGCAGCTAGGAGACAGTGCCTGGGGACACTGATGAGAACCCTTGCATATTCTCGACCGCTACGCTCTGGGGAACACTGGTTTTAGAGGTGGAAATGGAAAATTTGACGTGGAGGTTGCTTCTCGAGCCTGGAGTGCGTAGCGCGGTGTTGCCGAGCGTGCGGGAGCGGCCTGGAACCCGAAGGCTCTGAACAGGGCTGGGAGGTGTGGTTCCCCGGGGTGTGGGACCCCGGCGCGGAGACCGCCAGCTCTGGGCAGTCGGAAGCTGCGGCTGCGTCCCTTATGGATCTTCAGAAAACAGCCTGGGGTTTAGGAGTCAGAGATTTTGAAAAGTCGGTTCTCAGGTCCAGGCGACAGTCTCGAGGCAGAGTGTTTATTTTGTGGCTCCGGGTGCTAAATCCTCTAAGGAATAGCGTAATAATTAACAGGGGAAAAAATAGACTTGGAGGGCTCATTTAGTTTTTATAAACCAGGAAGAAGGATCAGAAATACAATTTGTGCCTTTTTATCCCCAAAGTTTACTTTCTTTGTATTTTTCAAAACTAAAACGATCATTTAATGCTAACAAGGAAGGCGTCTTCCGGCAATACAAAAACGTGTTGGTGGGATGATGTTTTATGGGCATTAACATGAAGCGCAGTTTGTAAGCGCTTCAGATGGTAAAGGATCCGCTTGCGACGCGGGAGACCCAGGTTGGATCTCTGGGTGGGGAAGACCCCCTGGAGAAAGGAATGGCTACCTACTCGTATTCTTGCCTGGGGAATCCCACGGACAGAGGAGCCTCGTCCAGGGGGGTTGCAAGAAATCGGACACAACTGAGTGACTAACACTTTCACGTTCACTTTTGTGGCTGAGCGAAGAGAGGAGGTAGCCCTTTCATCGCAGAAAGACCTCTCCCCTTCCTTAGCCAGAGACTTCCCTCATCCCACATTCCTTGATGAGTGAGAAGGAGCCCTGGCACCAGGCTCCCAACTGGTGCCAAGGAATTTAAAGCTGGCAAGTCCTCAACAAACTTGACTTTCCCTTCACATATGGACCGCTGAAATTGTGAACAAAAGGTCTGGGTTTTGCCTGATATTTTTGCTGTTTATACCTCTGTAATAGTAAGGCTGCTGACTCGTGTGGCCTTGGGGAACTAAAGTTTTTTCCTCAGAAGAAACTATTTCTTTCTTTCTTTTTTTATTTTATTTTTTAACTTTACAATATTGTATTGGTTTTGCCATATATCAACATGAATCCGCCACTATTTAACCTTTGCCTTTTTAGTTTTCTTTTTTATTAAAAAAATACCTCACTCTGAAATAGATATTTCTGATTTTTGTCCCTCTGTGATAGGATAGTTCACTCCAACACACCATGCTACTGCTACTGCTGAGTTGCTTCAGTCGTGTCCGACTCTGTGCAACCCCATAGATGGCAGCGCACCAGGCTCCCCTGTCCCTGGGATTCTCCAGGCAAGAACACTGGAGTGGGTTGCCATTTCCTTCTCCAATGCATGAAAGTGAAAAGTGAAAGTGAACACACCCTACCTACCCAAGAAACAATCTAGCATGCAGTGAAACTCAGTAAATGTTGGTCGGTAAATTCCTTTCATCCACTGTGGAGCACTTATTTGTTATGAATAGGCCCTGTTCTAGATTGTACCACTAGAGTTCACCTCAGCACTCTTTGAAGTGTCATGTCCAAGCTACAGTTGTGGAAATGGAGAATAAAGGTTGTCCAAGGGCTACACTGAAAGGAGCAGGTTGGAATCTAACTCTGAGGATAGTCAGTACTTTTTTGATTTATTCATAGCATTTCATTCCACAAAAGTTTGATAATCTTACCATGTGAGAGGCATTATACCAGGAACGGGGAATACAACTGTCCTGACCTCTTGGGGAAGTTATGACTCTAGCATATTTGACATCATCAGTTGATCATTTTTTAATACCCTTCTCTACAGGACAGAATTATCTTCAGTAATAATATATAATGCCAATGATAATTACTATTGTCTTGCTTTCTTTTCATTTGCAGACAATTAGAAATAAACAGCAATTTTTAAAGATATTCAAATTGGGTAAAATAATTTATATATGAATTAGTTCAGTTCAGTTCAGTTGCTCAGTCTTGCCCGACTCTTTGTGACCCCATGAATTGCAGCATGCCAGGCCTCCCTGTCTATCACCAACTCCCGGAGTTCACCCAAACTCATGGCCATCGAGTTGGTGATGCCATCCAACCATCTCATCCTCTGTCATCCCCTTCTCCTCCTGCCCCCAATCCCTCCCGGCATCAGAGTCTTTTCCAATGAGTCAACTTTTCGCATGAGGTGGCCAAAGTATTGGAGTTTCACCTTCAGCATCAGTCCTTCCAATGAACACCCAGGGCTGATCTCCTTTAGGATGGACTGGTTGGATCTCCTTGCAGTCCAAGGGACTCTCAAGAGTCTTCTCCAACAACACAGTTCAAAAGCATCAATTCTTCGGCGCTCAGCTTTCTTCACCGTCCAACTCTCACATCCATACATGACCACAGGAAAAACCATAGCCTTGACTAGACGGACCTTTGTTGGCAAAGTAATGTCTCTGCTTTTGAATATGCTATCTAGGTTGGTCATAACTTTCCTTCCAAGGAGTAAGCGTCTTTTAATTTCATGGCTTCAGTCACCATCTGCAGTGATTTTGGAGCCCCCCAAAATAAAATCTGACACTGTTTCCACTGTTTCCCCATCTATTTCCCATGAAGTGATGGGACCAGATGCCATGATCTTAGTTTTGGTAAATTCATACCAAACAAAATATACTTGGCAGTTTGCACTGTTTTTGCTATTTTAAATTTTAAACACAAATGAAAAACTCAAGTGGTCACCACTAAAGATAGAAGTAACCAGAAGCTTGGTTGTATCTTTAAAATCATTGTGCTATTAGTGTCTATTTTACGTCTGTTGCTTAAATGGAGAAATGGGCTTAAGGAATTCTGAATACTTATTCTGATTGAACATTTACTCCTGTGAATCTATGTAGCTGAGCCAGGTATGTGTTGGGAACCAGCTGTGCCTGTGCCTGTGAGTTCTTCAGATTAACTTGCACATAGAATAACTTTTATTAAAGATAAGTAATGTGCTAATTTGAAGCTCATCTGTATTATTATTATCTTATTAAATTTTTTATTGAGGCATAGTTGATGTACAATAAGTTTCAAGTGTGCAACATTTTGTTGTTCAGTTCCTCAGTGGTGTCTGACTCTTTCACACCCCAGGGACTGCAGCATGCCAAGCTTTCCTGTCCTTCACCACCTCCCAGAGATTGCTGGACTCATGTCCATTGAGTCGGTGACACCATCCAACCATCTTGTCTTTTGTCATCCACTTCTCCTCCTGCCTTCAATCTTTCCCAGCATCAGGGTCTTTTCTATAGTGCTGATGAATTTTAAAGATTATATTCCATTTATATTTATTATAAAATATTGGCTATATTTCCTGTATTGTACTATAAGTCCTTGTAAAAGCTCATCTATATTATCAAGAACCATAGTAATTGTGTAGAACTTAGATCAGCAATTCTTGGTCTTTTTGGTCTCAGGACCCTTTTAATGCTTAGAAATTATTGAGGACCCCAGAGAACTTTTGTTTAGGTGGGTTGTATCTATTCCTATCACCATATTAAAAATTAAAGCTGTGA
The DNA here is from genome assembly GCF_002263795.3 of Bos taurus. NCBI lineage: Eukaryota > Metazoa > Chordata > Mammalia > Artiodactyla > Bovidae > Bos > Bos taurus. The sequence continues at coordinate 37,461,491 of NC_037346.1, read as the reverse complement.
AAAATCTAAAAATACATAAAGCCACTAAAAATAATAATCATAAACCTATCCAATGGAAACATAACACATTTTAATGAAATAACTGTGATGAGTTGAAGACTCTACTGGGGCTGATGGCTGGATCCACTTCCTAGCTCACTCAAGTGCCTGTTGGCTGGGGACTTTAGTTCCTCCCCACGTGGCTCTGTATGGGCAACTCACAGCAGAGCAGTGGGCTTTTCCAGAGCAGATCCTCTGAGAATGGGTCACCAAGGTGATAGTCACAGAGTCTTTCATTAGCAGTCTCAGAAGTGACCTATGTTGTTTTCATACTGGCCACCCAGACTCGTGTGGGAAGGGGCTTCTCCCACTCTGTGCTGTTATTGGCCAGGGTGGAAAGGGCTACACAAAGGTGTGACTGCTTGGAAGCTGAGACCATCCAAAGGCCACCTGGGAGACTGGCTACCACGGGACTTTGGTGTTTATTTTCATGAATGAGACTGGCTGTGATTTTTTTCTTTAAAAAAACGTTTTTTAATATTTGTTTTTATTTATTTGGCTGCTGTGGGCCCTAGTTGTGACATTAGAGCTCTTAGTTGTGGTGTGTGGAATCTCATTCCCCCACCAGGGATCAAACTCGGGTCTCCTGCACTGGGAGCTTAGAGTCTTAGCCACGGGACCATCAGGAAAGTCCCTCTTTCTTTCTTATACCTTTGTAAGGTTTTGGTGAAACGTTTATGCTGTTTCGTAAGTTATAGTTTTTGTCCTATTCTTTGGAAGAACAGGAAGTCAACTGAAAATGAAAATTTGGCTTATAGAATTATTCAGAATTTTCTATTTTTCCTTGTGTCAGTTTTTTAAAGCTGCATTCTTCTCTAAGAACTTGCTTATTTTCTCTAAATTTTCAAGTTTAGTGTTACAAAATTACTCATTTATATTCTCTTATTACTTCCATAATAGCTTTAAGTTTCAAGTGATGCTCCCAACATTCCTGACTTTGGTGATTTGTGCCTGCTCTTGTTTTTATCTTAATTCCTTCCAATGAGCTTATTACTTTTATAAGGGATTCCCTGGTGGCTCAGATGGTAAAGAATCCACCTGCAATGCAGGAGACCCAGGTTCAATCCAGGGAAGATCCCCTGGAGAAGGGAATGGCAACCCACTCCAGTATTCTTGCCTGGAGAATCCCATGGACAGAGGAGTCTGGTGGGCTACAGTACATGGAGGTCACAAAGAGTCCAACTAACACTTTCACTTTTAAAGTAAAACAGCTTTTGGCTTCCATGATACTTTGAAGTACATGTTCCCTATTTCATTATTTTCTGCTCTCATATTTATTATTTTCTTCTTCCTACTTTATTTTGAGCCTAATTTAACTGATCTTTTTCTTATTTCTGAGGTAGATGTTTGACTTCCTGACTCTCAGATTTTCTTCTTTTCTAATAGAGATATTCAAAGGCATAAATTTCTTTGTGAGTATTGTTTTTAGCTGCTTTCCAGTGGTGTTGATTTGTGGTATTTTCACTGTCATGTAATTCAAACAAATGTTAATTTCCATCGTGATTTTTTCTTTGACCCATGGTTATTTAGAAGTGCATTTCTGAATTTTTAAAAGCAAGGATTTTCTAGTTATCTTTTTATTGTCACTGCCAACTTAATTGCATTAGGGTTAGAAAATATACTCTATATTACTGAAATTCTTTGAAATTTTGGACACTTGTTTAATGACCCAGCATATGTTCAGTTTTTGTAAATGTTCTGTGTATGTTTGGAAGAAATTCATATTCTGCAGTCATTACATGTAGGGCTTTATATAGTCCATTTATATTGTTTGCTGATTGTCTGCTTCAAATCATCTAAATGCTTATTAATTTTTTGATTACTTTGTTGATCAGGTTAAAGTCTCTCTCACCATAATTGTGAATACATCTGTTTCTCCTTGTAATTCTTTCAATATTTTGCCTTATATATTTTAAGGGTATGTTATTAGAATAAAGAATTGTTATCTCTTTCTGTGAGCTGAATATTTTATAACGAGGTATTCCTCTATCTGTGGTTTTGCTTGATATCTCTATATTAATATCAAATGAAGTAGGCTTAACTTGATATTAAGTCAACTTCCTTTAATATTAATATAGAGATAGCAACTTTATCTTGGTTACACTTAGTGTATTTATCTTCCTTTTTACTCTCAACATTTCTATATCATTTTGTTTTGATGCATCTCTTGCAAACCACATATATTTGGATTTCTTTTTTCCATCTAGTCTGATTACCTTAGGTTTTAATTGGAGCATTTAATCAATTTATGTAATTATTGGGTGAGATGGTTAGATAGCATCACTGACTCAATGAACATGAATTTGAGCAAACTTGGGGAGTAGTGGAGGACAGAGAAACCTGGCGTGCTGCAGTCCATGGGGGTCACAAAGAGTTGGACACGACTTAGTGACTGAATAGCAACAATTATTGATATAGTTGGTTTAAATCTAACATCTCAGTGAGTGCTTTCTATTTGTTCTGCCTGGTCTATATTCTTTTCTCTCTTCTTGCACTTTTGGAATTGATTTTTTTTTTATTATCCCATTTTCCTGTCTATTAGCTTTACTATTTGTATTTTATTTCTGTAGTAGTTACACTATAGATTATAAGGTTCTTGACCTATCAAAGTCTAAAATGTTGTTTTTAAAAATTATTTAATTCTTATTTTATTTATTTTCATTTTTTGGCTGTGCCACGTGGCATGTGGGATCTTAGTTCCCCAATCAGTGATCAAACTCATGTTGCCTACATTGGAAGAGCAGAGTCTTAACCGCTGGACCACCAGGGAAGTCCTTTCTTGGTTTTTTTAATCTTCTTCCCAGGGAAATGTGAAGACCTTAGAACACTTTTAGTCTGTTTACTCCTTTCCTGACTTATATGTCATTACTTTACCCTTTTTTGGTTCTGTTGTGTTTTAAGATTTTCTTATTGTTTCTTACTGTTACTAAACAAAACAGTATTATTTTATATAGTCAGTAGTCATCTAGACTTACCCACTTTTCAGTTTTATTTCTCTTCCTTATTTCTTTATGATCTTCCTTCTGGAGTAATTTACCTTTAGTAGTTATTTTAGTACAAGTATGCTGGTGATCAGTTCCCTCAAATGTTGCTTGTCTAGAAACACCTTTATGGGCACCTTCATTTTTTAATAGTCCTGGTGATATCAAAGATATTTCAGTATCTCTGGCTTCTCATATTGCCGGGGTCCTGCCCCGGTTGGATCCAGGGATTCCCTAGGGAGGATGACGTCGGCGACTGAGAGAAATAGAGAAAGAGATAAGGAAAGAATTTTGCAGTTAAGAAAATAGAGGAGAGAAAAGAGGCTGATATTCCTTGGTTTACGCAGAAAGCCAATAAAGCCCCAGCACAGGACTTGCTCTGTTCACGTAGGCTGCAGGCACCCTCTCGAATAGCTGAAGGTGCCCCACCTTAGGCACCTTCTCGAGTGGGTCTTAGAAGCCCAGGCAGGAAAGTGAACTCAAAGGGCCCCTGCACTCCAGGGAATCAGCCTAAAAGGAAAAGGAAAGAGAAAGAAGGACATGGGGAGCCCAAGCCTGATGAGCATGGCCCACACTTTATTTTCCAAAGTAGTTTTTTTTGTTTGTTTTGTTTTTATTTATTTCTTTGACCGTGTTAGGTCTTAGTTGCAGCATGTGGGATCTACTTCCCTGACCAGGGATCGAACCCCTGGCCCCCTGCTTTGGGAGCATGGAGTCTTAGCCACTGGACCACCAGGGAAATCCCTCCAAAGTAGTTTTTATACCTCAAGTTGTGCATAGAGGATAATGGTTGGGGGGTGGGGGTAGAGTCATGCAAGGTCAGCAGTCCTTGATCCTTATCGAAGCCAGGCTTTCTTTCTGCAAACTTATCATATGCAAAAGCTTTAGGTGATTTACATCATCTTCTGGCCAGGAGGCCTGTTAACATTTTATGACCCTTTCTTCAGAAAACTTATTTTTCTCTAAAGGTGATTATTCTAAAGTCAGGTGCCACCCTCTGAAAGTATTAGATAAAGTTGCATTCCTATAGAGCAAAAGTGTGGTGGGCTATAACAAGAAAAGAATTAACTCAAGGGTCCAAGGTTACAAACATTAAAGCTACTACTTACATTTCTATATACCAACTATATTAATCAATACACTCCCAGGGACACAGTAGGTAAGGGATATGGAAACTTGGCAGCAAGCATTAGCTTAACAAAGAAATCCTCTACTAGTTCTAACAATTTTAACTCTCTGAGAAGCTCTGCATTGTTAGAATATCTTAAGTTTCCCATGCCTCTCGTGGTTGGGAGGCTGTGAGCAATCACATGTGTATCTGCAGGAGTCCGAACAAACCTGTCAGGCAAGCTAGAAAGTCATCAGAGGGGTTTGAATGGAAACACTCCTATTATGCCCAGGAGACTTATTAACTAGAGTTTTAAGTTGATTTTCTTACAGAGAAAGGTGGTCAGGGATAGCCCCCTGTTAATGTCAGAAGAGTTGGTGAAAGTTGTGAAATAGTAAAACAGACAGATTCTGGTTTTGGGGTAGACGCTCAGGTAGATCCGGGGTGGGGGGCGGGGGCGGGGCCCTTGAGCCCTGATCACCTTGCCCGTCAGGGCTCTCCTGCATGACCTTGTCATGGGTGGGAACTCCCGTGCTGGCTCCTGGCACCATATATCCTGTTGGAAAATTAACTAGCAACTTCTTTTAAAGATAATCTTTTATGGCTGCTTTTAAGATTATCTTCTTGTATTTTATTTGTTTTTTGAAAAGCACTTGTTTAACTTTATGCATCTCCCACCATATGGCTTCAAGCTACCAGGACAAAAGCCCCACCCACACCTTAAATCTCCTCAGCTCTTCTGCTGAAGAATTTGGCCATCGTGACAGGCTACTTTGGGAACTTCCCATTCCCCAGAACTTCTGAGTAGCCCAATCGCACCACACCCATGCTAGGGCTCACCCCAGTCTTGTTCTTGGCAGCGTTTACCTGTGTCTCCTCACTGACCAAGATCCATGTTTTATCAAGGTTGACAGTTGGGCAGAAGCTCTGGTTCCTCTTTAAGTAGTAATGCCTCACCAATTTTGTGTGACTGGGGAGAGAAGGCAACCATTTTCATTACTTTACTATGATTTAAAAGCTATGTTTATCATCTTCACAGCCCATCTCCCCCAATATAGTGTAAGTTGTTCACTCGTGCAAAAGAGTGACATAGCAGCTACTCCACTTTTCAGATAAAACAAATCTTTAAAAAGCCACCAAAGCTATCAAGTGGAAAAGACTAGTTTTTTCATGGAACCAGAGTAAGTCACTAAGAAGGTCAGAGGCAGTGCCAAGACTAGAATTCAGGTCCCTTGATAGCTTCTATAGCTGTTACTCCTGTAACAGAGGTCTCCTAAACCTCCCCCTAGCTTGCGGGCATGCATGGATCTAACAGTTGTGTAGGTCAGTCTGATGCATGTCACTAACCTAGCGACTGTGTCGTGAGGGCCACAGCCAGTGACTAAGGTCAGCAGTTACTTTTGGAGGACTCCACTGCACTCAGGCAGTAGCTGATACCCAAGAGTGACTCTAGCCCTGATTCTCCTTATGTTTTAATTTTTACTATAATGCTTTTTGGTGTGTATTTATGTTTAATTTTCTTCCTTGTGGCTTAAATAGAACTTCACAAAAGCTCCTTCATTAGTTCTGAAAATTTTCAGTCATTTTTCTTCAAGTATTCCTCTGTCCGAGTCCCTCTTCTCCAGTACTCCAATACTTACTGTTTCCTCTGTGTCTTTGATTCTTTTAGTAATTTGAGATCTTTTGTTCCTATATTATCCATTTTGGCAGTTATTTTATTTTGCTTTTTATTGAAGTATAGTTGATTTACAATGTTTCAGGTATACAGCAAAATGATTCAGTTATACATATACATACATAAAAAAGTAGAGCTGGAAAACCAATAAGGTAGATAAGTGAAGTGAAAGTCGCTCAGTCATGACTGACCCTTTGCAACCCCATGGACTATACCGTTCATGGAATTCTCCAGGTACTGGAGTTGGGTAGCCTTTCCTTTCTCCAGTGGATCTTCCCGACCCAGAAATCGAACCGGGGTCTCCTGCATTGCAGGCAGATTCTTTACCAACTGAGCTATCAGAGAAATCCCAAGGTAGATAAACTGGTATACTAAGAATGTCATAGCAAGCTCTGTGAGAATGTTTGGAGGTAGTGTTGTAGGAAGTGGGGAGGGGCCCTACAGGACCCCAAGAGTGGGCTCTTGTCTAACACTCAGAAAAGAATTGTCCAAGGAGACACGTGCTGACCAAGCAAGAGATTTTATTGGAAAGGGCACCCGGGTGGAGAGCAGTAGGGTAAGGGAACCCAGGAGAACTGCTCTGCCGCATGGCTCACAATGTCGGGTTTTATGGTGATGGGATTAGTTTCCGGGTGGTCTTTGGCCAATCATTCTAATTCAGAGTCTTTCCTGGTGGTGCACGCATCACTCAGCCAAGATGGATGCTAGTGAGAGGGATTCTGGGAAGTGGACAGACACGTGGTGTCTCCTCTAGACCTTTCCCGAACTCTTCCAGTTGGTGGTGGCTTATTAGTTCCATATTCCTTATCAGGATCTCCTGTCATAAAACAACTCATGCAAATGGTTACTATGGTGCCTGGCCAGGGTGGGTGGTTTCAATCAGTGTGCTTCCCCTAACAACTCCCCTCTGAGAGACTTTGTACTCAAGATACTTCTTGGGAATTGAGGCGGAGGTCTCTGTCTTCTGTAACTTCTTCCTGCTGTGCATGGGCGTAGGCCTGCCTAGCAGAGCAGAAGTCTCTCTCTACCTGATCTAAGTTGGGGTGTTCCACATCTGAAACCAGCTTCCACCCTTGCAGTAACAGCAATTTAGTTTGAAACTGCTGGAGTCTGCTGGAAATAAACTTTGCAGTCAGTAAATCTAGGGCCTGACGATTTTGTAGGACCATTGCAGCTAGGGAGTCTAACTGGGATTGTAGGCGTTGGAGGGTCCTTGCCATTTTTTCTATGGATACAGCAGTGTTGGTAGAAAGCTGCTGAAATTTATGTAAAGAAGTTCCCCCCATAGCAACTCCTATCAAATCAGCGGTCAGTCCTAATGCCAGGAAAAAAGGGGTAAGTATTACTGCGCAACATATCCTCTGGTTGGTATATACTGGTAAAGGCAAAGAGGTATTACTCCAGGCCAGATCTATGTGGGGTGTAACATACCCTAGGGAGCAAGTTCCTGACCAAAAAGGTGGTAGGGATAAATAAGCTTTATCCCCATATATGAAATAGACACCATAACTGGGTTTAAGCTGGGCAGCAAAACGGGTTTGCCAAAGAGGGACAGGATTTCCATCTGCCTTACAACTCGAACATGGCATAATGGAACAGGGGCAGTCTCTTAGTAGCTGGGAGGAGACTGTCACTCCACTTGCTGCAAAACCAGCAGCAGTGAGGGCATTTAGGAAGGGATTCAAGTGTTGTGAGGCATCCTGGGTTCTGTCCTCAAGGTAGAGAGTATTTCGTTTAGGCTCCCACCATAGGGTTAGGTTTTCAGGGGTAGGTACCCCTACAAGGGAATAACAGGGGTCAGAGTTGCCTGCCTGATTTAGAAACCAGGATGAACAGGTGTGGTTCTTTGGTTGTCCAGAACAGAACATGGATTTTCGAGAATGCTTAATAGCATCCGAGGAGAGCCTCATGTTCGGGGATAGGTATAGTGTGTCAGTTCTGCCAGAACCTCTAGTTTCCAGACTTTGGCTAAATCGTAATACCCTAGTGAAATTTCTAGGTCCTGGTTTTTCCCATCAGTTTCAACAGTGAAGGTCACCGCACATTGTGAGTTGCCTAGATTTCCCACTGACACCCCTGTCAGGGAGTCGCTTTTTAGACAGATAGGGAAGGTCACTTGGGGAATGTTAGTCAAGAGAGAAAATAAGGGCTCAGGTGGGATTGCAGATGTTATCAAGGGGGTAAATATAGACAGTTGTTGCTGATACCAAGGCATCAAGTTTTTTTCCCCTTTTTCCCAAAAGGCCATACCGTGACCAGATGGGGTGCGCTGGGTAACAGCATGTAGCTCAGCTGGAAGGGTGGGCCATTGATACCCTGGGATAGGTTGGGCATAGCCCCAACTTCTGCCATTAATGCAGATCCAGCAGGGGCTGGTTAGGTTGAGTCGAGAAGCAGTGTGGTTTGCAAGCATATATGCCTCGTTTAGGGAGAGATTAATAGCCATACAGGGAGACAGGATTAGAAAGAGGAAAAACATCATATGATGCATTTTTACTTATCTGAGGGAGAGTTGATGGGGTTCCGCCTGAACAAGAGTCTGAGATCTTCAACAGGTTCACAAGAATAATTGTCCTCTGGTTTTGGAGTCTCAGTCCCCGTCTCCCCCTCCTGTAGACCACGGGGTTTTATTCTAGAATTGTGGACCCAGGAAGATAGACCCTTCACCTTCACAGCAGTTGAGGTTACTAGAACAACCTGATATGGTCCTGTCCATTTCTCGGACAGCTGGCTTGGACTCCCTTTTTCTTGCCAGGTCTTTACTAATACTTGGTCCCCAGGCTCTACCTGGGGATTTTTCAAGTTTTCCTGTGGTCTATGGAGGATCTGTTCTCCATATCATTGGAGTTCTTGTTGAAACCTTCCCAGGTCAATTATATGTTTTAAGCGAGTATTGGCATCCTCATCAAAAAACAAATCAGAAGAATGGACGTCCATACATCATTTCATAAGGGCTTAATAATAGTGGCCGTTTGGGGGCTGTCCGTACCCTCATGAGGGCTATGGGTAGCATATGGATCCACTTATTATGTGTTTCTTGACACAGCTTGGCCAGAGCCCTTTTAAGAGTCTGGTTGGCTCTCTATACCTTTCCCGAAGCTTGAGGCCTCCGGATGAGTGAAGGCGGTATTTTATGCCTAAGCATGCGGCCAGGTTCTGGGATATTGTGGCTGTAAATGAGGGCCCTCTGTCACTCTGAAGTGATCGAGGCAACCCAAACCTAGGTACTGTCTCCTTCAGTAGAGCTTTACAGACTTCTGTGGCTCTCTCTGTCTTAGTAGGGAATGCTTCAATCCATCCTGTGAACATGTCAATAAAGTCAATAAAGACTAGCAAATAAGAAAACCCTTGGGTCTTTGGCATGGCTGTAAAATCCACCTGGCAGTCCTCTCCTGGGTATGATCCCCGATGTTGGACAGGTTTAATCAGAGGAGGTGGCAAGGGTCTGGTTTTGGGGTTATTTCTTAGACAGGTATCACAATTCTGTGTGACCTGTCTAACAACCTTAGCCAACTGGGGATGGTAGAGAATAGGCTTGAGCAAGGTTTCCAGATTCTCTCTTCCAAAATGGGTACTTTTATGTAAGGAGTTAATAATTCTCCAAACCTGAGAGTCAGGGAGTATTACCTTGGGCCTGATCAGTCTGAAACCACCCATGTGACCCAATCTCCCAGCCCCGCTCAGCATATCGGGAATGTTCCTCTGGAGTATAATCTGGAGTCAGGGTTTCCTTGGGGAAAAGGGGGCAGATAGTAGTGATAGGGCTAGCTTCCCTAGCAGCTCGTTTTGCCTCCTGATCAGCTTTTCTATTTCCCTGGGCCTCCTCTTCTTGCCCTTTTTGGTGACATTTACAGTGGATGACAGCTAATTTTGCAGGAAGTTTGACTGCCTCCAGGAGCCTGAGAATGAGCTCTTTGTGTTTAATAGGAGAGCTTCGAGCACTGAGCATCCCTCTTTCTTTCCAAATTCCTGCATGGGTGTGCAGGATGAGGAAAGCATACTTAGAGTCCATATACACATTAATCCTCTTTCCTTCCCCTAATTCCAAAGCTCTTGTCAGGGCAAAAAGTTCAGCTTTCTTTTCAGACCCACTTTCCTTAGTTTCTTCTAGGCTCACTACAGCATATCCTGCTTTCCTCTCTTCCTTTTCTACAAAACTACTGCGATCTGTGTACCATTTGTCCTCTGGGTCAGAAAAAGGTGTCTCTGATAGGTCTGGGCAAGAAGAGTATAACTCGTCTATGATTTGCATGCATTGGTGATCTAAAGGGGAAGTAGGGGGATCTGGCAGTAAGGTGGCTGGATTTAAAGTCTGACAGACCCTCAACTTTATTTCTGGAGTGTCAAGGAGGAGGGCTTGGTATTGGGTGATCCTTCCCCCTGTCATCCACCTATCCCCTTTAGTTTCCAAGACTGCTTGCACCTGGTGAGGTGTATACACTGTGGTGGCTGACCCAGGGTCAGCTTAGATGCCTCCTTAACCATAAGAGCGGTGGCCACTACTGCCCGGAGGCAAGTGGGCCACCCTCTGGCCACCTCATCTAGTTGTTTTGAGAGATAAGCCACGGGTTGTAATACAGGCCCCATCATTTGTCCTAACATCCCAAGAGCAGTTCCTATCCTTTCAGAAACATAAAGCTTGAAAGGCTTTTCCAGGTTTGGGAGGCCTAAAGCTGGGGCTGTAGTGATAGACTCTTTTAGGGCATTAAAGGCCACCTTGCAGGTCTCATCCCAGTTGAGTGGCTCTTCCTCTTTCCCTCTTAACTTTTCATATAGGGGTTGGGCCAGATTGCCATAATTAGGAATCCAGATCCTGCAAAACCCAGTAATTCCTAAAAATCCTCTAAGCTGTTTTTTTGTTTGGGGATATGGGGTATTTAAGATGAGGGATTTCCTCTGGGGGTCGAGCATTCTTTTTCCTTCCATAATTATAAATCCAAGATATTTTACTTGGGTTAAGTTAATCTGAGCTTTCTTGGGGGATACTCGATAACCCTTTTCATACAGGAAATTTAGAGTTTTAACAGTGTCCCTTTGAGAGCTGGTAAAGTCTGGACTAGCTATAAGCAAGTCATCCACATATTGGATTAGATTGCTGTTTTTTAAAGTTAATTCCCTTAGTTCCCTCCCCAAAGAAGTCCCGAAAATATGAGGGCTGTCCCTAAACCCTTGTGGTAGTCGAGTCCAGCAGAGTTGTATGGCCTCCCTTGTTTCCAAGTCCCACCACTCAAAAACAAAGAGTTTTTGGGATTCAGGATGGAGAGGAATGCAGAAGAAGGCATCTTTAAGATCCAAGACTGAGAAGTACTTAGCATTTCCTGGGACTTGGGATAGGAGGGTATACGGATTTAGGACTATGGGGTGGATGGGAACCACAGCTTCATTAACAGCTCTTAGATCCTGGACGAATCAATAAGATCCATCTGGTTTTTTAACAGGCAAGATTGGAGTATTGTAGGGAGATTCACAGGTGATTAGAATTCCAGTATCTCGATATTTGTTAACTAATGGTCTAAGACCTTCAAGAGCTTCTGGTTTTAAGGGATATTGTCTTTTCCAGGGGTAGGGAGCATTTGGCCTCAGAAGAATCTTTACTGGTGGAACATTTATGGCTAGACCAGGGCTGGAGACATCCCACACCTGGGGATTGACCTCATCTAAGAAAGGGACAGACTCCTCCTTTTCTACATCTGACTGTAAATATTCAGACACTAGGCAAAGGAAATTATCGACTTCTAGCTTTCCCCAAGTCACTCTGGTCTGGAGGCGGCAAAGGTCTCTCCCCAGTAGGGGAGCAGGGCAACCAGGGATGTATAAGAAGGGGTGGGTTCCTTGCCAGTTGCCCACCTTACAATCGAGGGGCTTAGTAAAATTTCGGCTTTGGGGTTTTCCATCTACCCCATCACTGTTTTAGTCTGGGAGTCTAAAGGTCCTAATTGGAAAGGAAGAACAGAGAAGGCAGCCCCCGTGTCTAAAAGAAAGTTCACATCCTTACTTTCTATTTGTAGAGTCACCCAAGGGTCGAGAGGAGTGATCTGGACCTCACCATTCACGGGGGTTTCTCGAGCTGCTGGGCACCATCAGTCCCGGTCGCCCAGGACTAATACAGAGGGAGCAGGTTTAGGGGTCTCCATACGCCTTCCCTTAGGGCGATATGGGCACTCCCTTTTCCAATGCCCATCCTCTTTGCAGTAGGCACACTGGGTGTGTCTCAGCCGCGGTGGATTGTTAAGATCCTTTTTCCTTCCTTGCTCTCCCCTGGACTCTCGCGTAGTGGCAGGATGAATCAAAACCAGGATTTTAGCCTGTTGTTGGGCCAAGGCCTGGGTCTGCCTCTCTATTCTATCTTTTCGGGCTTCCTTTTGCTCCCTTTTTGCTTCGTTCTCCTGGTCCCTGTTCAAAAACACCCTATTTGCCTCCTCCACCAAATCGGAAATTTGGGTCTCTGGTCCTTTTCCTAGTTTTTGTAATTTTCTCCTTATGTCTGGGGCTGCCTGGGTTATGAAGGAATGGGCCAACAGGACTCTTCCTTCCATACTTTTTAGATCTGTCTTGGTAAAGTTTTTAAAGGCTTCTGTGAGTCTGCGCAAAAAAAAAGAGCTGGATTTTAATTTTCTTCCTGTGTAACCTCTTTTATCTTATTATAATTAACAACCTTTTGGACACCCTGGGTCATTCCCTGTAGTAGGCAAGTAATGAGGTGTCTTAAGGATTCCTTTCCTGCCCTTGTATTAGGATCCCAGTCTGGCTCTGTAGAGGGGATTGCCTCTTTGGCAGGCGCCAGACTGACATCTACCCACTTTCTTTCATCAGCCACTTTTCTAGCCTGATCTAGGATTCGATCTTTTTCCTCATCATTACAACAGCGGGTGAGGATGACCATTATATCCCTCCAGGTGAGGGAGAAGTTAAGGCTAAGACGCTCAAATTCATCCTTAAATTTTTGGGGGTTCTCGGAATATGAGCCCAGTTGTTCCTTGCATTGGGTGATGTCTTGCATAGAGAACGGAATATGAACGTGCATAGTTCCCCCCTCCCGTCTGGTACCTCTATTAGGGGGCAGATTTTGTCTGAGGATGACCTTTCCTTCTGTGGAGGACAAAGCTTACTTCCTGATCGTAAACCCATGGGGGAGGGGGCATATGGAGGCGGAGCCGAGGCGATGGTGAGTGACTTCCCTTCAGATCCCATGACTTCTGGGCCCAGCCTCCTGACTTCCGGGTCCGAGCTCATGACTCCCGGGTGTGTCTTACCCTCCTTTCCCAGTGACTTCTCTGCTGAAGCAGAGGAGGTCAAGAGAAGGTCAAGGGGATCTTCTGTATCAGACCTTGCTAAAAGGATTTTGAAAGAGCGTTTATCAAATTCCTCAAGCTTATATTTTCCCTTTTTCCCGGAATCCTGGTTCAGTTCAGTTCAGTTCAGTCACTCAGTCATGTCCGACTCTCTGTGACCCCATGAATCACAGCACGTCAGGCCTCTCTGTCCATCTCCAACTCCAGGAGTTCACTCAGACTCACGTCCATCGAGTCAGTGATGCCATCAGCCATCTCATCCTCTGTCGTCCCCTTCTCCTCCTGCCCCCAATCCCTCCCAGCATCAGAGTCTTTTCCAATGAGTCAACTCTTCGCATCAGGTGGCCAAAGTACTAGAGTTTCAGCTTTAGCATCAGTCCTTCCAAAGAAATCCCAGGGCTGATCTCCTTCAGAATGGACTGGTTGGATCTCCTTGCAGTCCAAGAGACTCTCAAGAGTCTTCTCCAACAACACAGTTCAAAAGCATCAATTCTTTGGCACTCAGCTTTCTTCACAGTCCAACTCTCACATCCATACATGACCACAGGAAAAACCATAGCCTTGACTAGACGAACCTTTGTTGGCAAAGTAATGTCTCTGCTTTTGAATATGCTATCTAGGTTGGTCATAACTTTTCTTCCAAGGAGTAAGCGTCTTTTAATTTCATGGCTGCAGTCACCATCTGCAGTGATTTTGGAGCCCCCCAAAATAAAGTTTGTCACTGTTTCCACTGTTTCCCCATCTATTTCCCATGAAGTGATGGGACCAGATGCCATGATCTTCGTTTTCTGAATGTTGAGTTTTAAGCCAACTTTTTCACCCTCCTCCTGGTAGAGGGCCATAAAGGCCTGGACATAGGGAACCTCCTTGTATTTACCCTCGTGTTTGCAGTATAGACTGAGCTGTAAAATGGTGTTGTATCCAAGTGATCCCGACTGCGGCCATTTTTCCCCTCCTTCCAGGGAGTAAGTAGGCCAGTACTGAGTACAGTATTTGATAGGTTTTTTCTTTTTTAGCTCTTCCAGTTGGTGTCCCTCCCAGTGGGCCAAAAGACAACCCAGCGGGGTGTCTAAAGGGAAGCTAGGCTTATTTCCCATTTTAGTGACAGTATAGTTTATATCTCATTCCCAGGGGACAAGTATTGGGGTGGATGCCCCTATATCTGACTCTAGAGAGATTGTAAGCTCTCTCCTGGTCCCAAATTGCCTGATTGTATATGCGCCAAAGGAAATGTTCAGTAGTAAGCACAATCAACGGTGCTGTAGGACTGGTCCTGAAAGGTGAATTAACCCCTAATGATGTGTCTAGGGTGTTAATTTTTACCCAAGACCAGGTGCGACTATACTGAACCCCGTCAATCTCTTCCACGTGGAAGAACTCAGCCAAATGCTCAATTAAATGGCTGAATTTATAGAAACAGGGCACCCGATGGAGGGCTTCTAACGCCCTATTGTCTCCCCAAGAACACAAAGCACAATTGATGGGGAGCAGAGAGCGTAGCCTCTCAGAAAATCTCTTGCAAAGACCCAGAACTTCAGGTCCGAGTATCAGCAGACAGAGTGAATAAAAATAACTTGGGTCTTCACAGAGAGGAAAAGAGGCCAGGTTGCGAGAAGGAGTGGGAAGAGACAAAAGGTGGAAGAGTAGGGGAGAGAAAGAGGAAAAAGAAAAAAGGGGTGGCCTTACAGACGTCCCCTGCCACCTACAGATACCCACGCGTTACGGGGCTTTTTCCTGGGCCTCCAGAGAAGGGAGGACTGGAACTTGGCCCTACCAGAAATCAGAACCAGAATTCGAGTTCTCTGCCAAGAGGAGGTGATCAGTCTCCAATCCTCAGCTCAGGCTGAGGCCCTTTGACCAGACTCCTGCGTCCAGGACCAGGGGACTAGAAAAATAGGATGGGATAGGTTGAAAGGAGGGGTGAGATAAAAGGGGGTCAACAAAATCTCTTGTCCTTACCCGGTCAGGGCACCCTGGCCAGTTGTCCGCATCAGGAGGAGACCAGGGACAAATGAGTCCCAGTTGCAGCCGCTGGGTCAGATCCGTCGGCAGGCGAGCTGGTCCTGGAGTACCCCAAGCGGTCTGGATGTCAGCCTCAGTAAAAATGGGGGTGTCCCTTCGTGGTAGCCAGTTGTTGTAGGAAGGGGGGGACCCCTACAGGGTCCCAAAGGTGGGCTCTTGTTTAACACTCGGGAAAGAATTGTCCGAGGAGACACGTGCTGACCAAGCAAGAGATTTTATTGGAAAGGGCACCCGGGTGGAGAGCAGTAGGGTAAGGGAACCCAGGAGAACTGCTCTGCCGCATGGCTCACAATGTCGGGTTTTATGGTGATGGGATTAGTTTCCGGGTGGTCTTTGGCCAATCATTCTAATTCAGAGTCTTTCCTGGTGGCGCACGCATCACTCAGCCAAGATGGATGCTAGTGAGAGGGATTCTGGGAAGTGGACAGACACGCGGTGTCTCCTCTAGACCTTTCCCGAACTCTTCCAGTTGGTGGTGGCTTATTAGTTCCATATTCCTTATCAGGATCTCCTGTCATAAAACAACTCATGCAAATGGTTACTATGGTGCCTGGCCAGGGTGGGTGGTTTCAATCAGTGTGCTTCCCCTAACAGTAGTAGATGCAGGTTAGGTTAGAAAACTGTAGCTTGGATATTAGGTTATGAAGGGCCTGTAATAGGCCTCCCAGTTGGCTCTAGTGGTAAAGAACCCAGCTGCTAATGCAGAAGAAACAGGAGATGTGGTTCAGTCCCTGGGTTGGGAAGATCCCCTGGAGTAAGAAATGGCAATCATGCCAGTATTCTTGCCTGGAGAATCCCATGGACAGAGGAGCCTGGCGGGCTATAGTCCATGGGGTTGCAAAGAGTCAGACATGACTGAAGTAGCTTAGCACAAGCACTAGCATACATATATATCTATTCTTTTTCAGATTCTTTTCCACTATAGGCTATTACAAGATACTGAATATAGTTCCTTGTGCTGTAGAGTAAATCCTTGCTGTTTACCTATTTTATATATAACAGTGTTTATCTATTAATCCCAGTTCCTAATATATCTGTCCCCCTCCTTGGTAGTTATAGTCTGACCTATCTTCCAGTCTTGTCAAATTCTCTGTTAAATTCATCCACTTAAGCTTTCAGTACTGTTATTTTTTTATTTCTAAAATTCCTGTGTCTTTTTATATTCTCCAATTTTGTGTTTGGGAAGCAAAAGGCAAAGGAGAAAGGGAAGGATATGCCCAAGTGAATGCAGAGTTCCAGAGAACAGCAAAGAGATAAGAAAACCTTCTTAAGTGAACAGTGCAAAGAAATAGAGAAAAACAATAGAATGGAAAAGACTGGAGATCTCTTTGAGAAAATTGGGAGATAACAAGGGAACATTTCATGCAAAAATGGGCACAATAAAGGACAGAAACAACAAGGACCTAACAGAAGCAGAAGCGATTAAGAAGAGGTGGTAAGGATACACAGAAGAACTATAAAGGTCTTAATGACCTGGATAATCATGATGGTCTGGTCACTCCCTAGAGCCAGACATCCTGGAGTGTGATGTCAAGTGGGCCTTAGAGAGCATTACTATGTACAAAGCTAGTGGAGGTGATGGAATTCCAGCTGAGCTATTTCAAATCCTAAAAGATGATGCTGTGAAAGTGCTGCACTCAATATGTCAGAAAATTTGGAAAACTCAGCAGTAGCCACAGGACTGGAAAAGGTCAGTTTTCATTCCAGTCCCAAAGAAAGGCAATACCAAAGAATGTTCAGACTACCACACAGTTGAACTCATTTTACATGCTAGCAAGGTAATGCTCAAAATCCTTCAAGCTAGGCTTCAGCAGTACTTGAACTGAGAACTTCCAGATGTACAAGCTGGGGTTAGAAAAGGCAAAGGAGGGACTTCCCTGGTGGTCCAGCGGGTAAGACTCTGTGCTCCCAATGCAGGAGGTCATGGTTCAATCTCTGGTTAGGGAACTTGATCCCACATGCTGCAGCTAAGGCCGGGAACAGCCAAATAAATAAATAAAATAAATAAATATTGAAAAAAAAGAAAAGGCAAAGGAACCAGAGACCAAATTGCGAACATCTGTTGGATCATAGAAAAAAAGGGAATTCAAAAAAAAACTGCTTCTGCTTTACTGACTACCCTAAATCCTTTGACTCTGTGAATCACAACAAACTGTGAAAAGTTCTTAAAAGAGATGGGAATACCAGGCCACATTACCTGCCTCCTGAGAAACCTGTATGCTGGTCAAGAAGTAACAGTTAGAACCATCCATGGAACAGCAGACTGGTTCAAAATTAGGAAAGGAGTACATCAAGACTGTATATTGTCACTCTGCTTATTTAACTTATATGTAGAGTACATCATGCAAAATGCTGGGGTGGGTGAAGCACAAGCTGGAATCAAGATTGCTGGGGGAAATATCAAAACGTCAGATATGCAGATGATACCACTCTAACGGCAGAAAGTGAAGAGGAACTAAAGAGCCCCTTATGAGGGTGAAAGAGAAAAGTGAAAAAGTTGGCTTAAAATTCAACATTCAGAAAACTAATATCATGGCATCTGGTCCCATCACTTCATGCAAATAGATGGGGGGAAAAATGGAAGCAGTGACAGATTTTATTTTGGGGGGCTCCAGAATCACTTCAGACTGTGACTGCAGTCATAAATCTAAAAGACACTTACTCATTGGAAGAAAAGCTGTGACCAACCTAGATAGCATTTTAAAAAGCAGAGGCATCACTTTACCGACAAAGGTCCACATAGTCAAAGCTATTGTTACTGAAATTGCAAGTCCATATGCCTGATGCGGTGAGGCCCATCAATATTCAACATTAGAGTTTGGAATAGAGAAAGGTTTATTACAGATTCATAGAAGGAGATGAATCTGTAATCTGCTCATGCCCTAAGATCCCCAAAGTTACTGAAAGCTTTCAGTAAGTCCCTTTAAAAGCAAAAGGTGAGGGATGGGCGTGGTTAGTTGTTGCAGACTTCTCCGTGTCAGATCCTTTGTTCTTGAGGTCTGGTCGGAGAAGGTAATGGCAACCCACTCCAGTACTCTTGCCTGGAGAATCCCATGAACGGAGGAGCCTGGTAGGCTACAGTCCATGGGGTCTCGAAGAGTCGGACACAACTGAGCGACTTCACTTTGACTTTTCAGTTTCATGCATTGGAGAAGGAAATGGCAACCCACTCCAGTATTCTTGCCTGGAGAATCCCAGAGACAGAGGAGCCTGTTGGGCTGCCGTCTATGGGGTCGCACAGAGTCAGACACAACTGACGCAACTTAGCAGTAGCAGCAGCAGCATGGTCAGGTAACCATGTTCCTGTAAATCTCTACCAGATAAATGTTATTCTCTGTCCTGACAAGAAAGGACAAAGTCCCAAGGCACAACTTTCACCCCAAAGCCCCAGTCCTGGCTAAAAGGAGGCAGATCTCAGTTGGTAGTTCATCAGGGCCAGGTTCCCACATCCTGCCCAACTGTCATCCCTGAGGGAGCCAGGCATCCAACCCAGCTGGCCCTCAGTTTGCTCAGGCCACCCAAGTGGGGAGACCAGATCTCTCAGACTGCAACTCACACAAATGGCCACTGCTATTAGGTTGCAGAGACAGAGATGGGGGAGAGGTTCACTGCTGCCTCAAGGGCTGAGCCAAGGCTAGTGGAAGGGGCCTTAGTGAGAGCTCTGGAGCCCTACAGGATGTAGTCCCCAGTCTGTTCCCTGGGCTGGCCAGCTGACCTTCTGGCCCAAGTCTGGGTAAGCTGGAGGCCCACCAGGAGAAGGCCTGAATCTGCCTCTTATGTCAGTCTCCACTGGATGACCACCATACCACCGCCTGTTGACTCAGTCACCTCCCTAGTGATTGACAGGTACTAGTGGGCGGGGCACACTGCAGCCCTGACCAATAGTTGAGCAAGACAACTAACGGTCACTCACTGATGGTTGGTTGCTGTGGGCAGGGCCCACTGAGGCAGGGAGCAATGGCTGAGCAAGACCTGATGCTTAGTAACAGGGGGGAGAGTAATAAGACACAGCAATGGCTACCTGCTAAGGGCTGTGCTCTTCCTGCTCTGTTACAGGAACATCAAGAGCTTCTAAAATCAGGGAGAGAAAACCCTGACATCCCTGTAGAAGAAAAGGCTAGAGCAGGGCTTCTTCGTGGGCCAGAGACTCCTGAGGGCCCCAGTGACCTCCTTAGGGAGTCTGTAAGGTCAGAACTATTTCATGATAGTATTAAGATGCTAGTTGCCTTTTTCACTATGCTGACTTGGGCACTGATGATGCAGGGGCAATGATGGAAAGCTGCTGCTGGCACCTTCGCTTGAACTGGTGGGAGTTGCATTCTTCCCACCACACCCAGGGGAAACTTCAGAATATCCTTGATGAAATGGTTAAATCAATTGATTTTTTTTTTAAATACCAGTTTTGGACTTCCCTGGAAGTCCAGTGGTTAAGGCTTTGTAGTTCCAGTGCAAGGGGTGAGGGCTCAATCCCTGGTGGGGGAATGAAGGTCCTGCATGTGGCATGAAGAAAAATAAACAATTAAAAATATATCTTTTGATGAACAGTAAAACATTCCTAAAACAGACTGAAGTGCAGTTGTTGCCTCAAGAAAATTGCTTGTGCAATTTGAGCAGGGAGCTGAACTAACTGCCTTTTTTTTTAATAACCACTTTTTAAAAATTTATTTTTTAATTGAAGGATAATTGCTTAACAGAATTTTGTTGTTTTCTGCCAAATACCAATATGAATCAGCCACAGGTATACGTATGTCCCCTCCGTATTGAACCTCCCTCCCCACCCCACCCTCTAAGTTGTTACAGAGCTCCTGTTTGAGTTCTGAGTCATATAGCAAATTCCCATTGCTTATCTATTTTACATATGGTAATGTAAGTTTCCATGTTACACTCTATATGTCTCACCCACTCCCTCCTCCCCATCCTCGCCATGTCCATAAGTCTGTTCTCTCTGTCTGTTTCTCCATTGCTGCCCTTCTAATAAATTAATCAGTACCATTTTTCTAGATTCCATATATATGTGTTAGTATACAATATTTATCTTTCTCTTTCTGACATGCTTCACTCTATAAATAAGCTCTAGGTTCATCCACCTCATTAGAACTGACTCTAATGCATTCCTTTTTATGGCTGAGGAATATTCCATTGCATGTATGTACCACAGCTTCTTTATCCATTCATCTGTTGATGGACATCTAGGTTGCTTCCATGTTCTAGCTATTGTAAATAACGTTGCAATGAACATTGGAGTACACTGTCTTTTTCATTTTGGTTTCCTCAGGGTATATACCTAGTGGTGGGATTGCTGGGTCAAATGGTGATTTTATTCCTAGATTTTTAAAGTGATCTCCACACCGTCTTCCATAGTGGCTGCATCAGTTTACATTCCCACCAACAGTGCAAGAGAATTCCCTTTTCTCCACACCTTCTCCCTCATTTATTATTTGTAGACTTTTTGATTATAACCGTTCTGACTGGTGTGAGGTGATATCTCATTGTAGTTTTGATTTGCAATTCTCTAATAATGAGCAGCGTTGAGCATCTTTTCATGTGTTTGTTAGCCATCTGTATGTCTTTGGAGAAATGTCTGTTTGGTCTTTTTCCCACTTTTTGATTGGGTTGTTTGTTTTTCTGGTATTGACTTGTATGGGCTGCTTGTATATTTTGGAAATTAATCCTTTGTCAGTTGTTTCATTTGCTGTTATTTTCTCCCATTCTAAGAGTTGTCTTCACCTTGTTTATAGTTTCCTTTGCTATGCAAAAGCTTTTAAGTTTAATTAGGTCCCACTTGTTTATTTTTGTTTTTACTTCCATTACTCTAGGAGGTGGATCATAGAGGATCTTGCTTTGATTTATGTCATCAAGTTGAACTAGCTGCTTTTTAATTGAAATATTTTTTTGTTTAAAGAATGAATAAAAATGAAGAATAAGCTGGTTATTCAGACTTCTGTTTTTGGTAGATATCTCTTTTAAAAACAACCAAGTGATCTTGTCCATTTGAAGAAAACACCTGGTAGTACTTGTTATCAATCACAAAATTCAAGCTTTCCAAAAATCAGAACTTTGTAAAACTTATTTCTACTGCAATGAGTTTGAAAGTCTTATTATTTAGAGACCTTTCTGATGAGACTGGTGTCGATATTAATGAATGAATTCTCTGTATTGCATTAAAAATGCAGCATAGCTCAGTGAACCAATATTTTCCATAGGAATGATCAGATCAGATCAGTTCAGTTCAGTCGCTCAGTCGTGTCCAACTCTGTGACCCCATGAATCGCAGCACGCCAGGCCTCCCTGTCCATCACCAACTCCCGGAGTTCACTCAGACTCACGTGCATCAAGTCAGTGATGCCATCCAGCCATCTCATCCTCTGTCGTCCCCTTCTCCTCCTGCCCCCAATCCCTCCAGCATCAGAGTCTTTTCCAATGAGTCAACTCTTCGCATGAGGTGGCCAAAGTACTGGAGTTTCAGCTTTAGCATCATTCCTTCAAAGAACACCCAGGGCTGATCTCCTTCAGAATGGACTGGTTGGATCTCCTTGCAGTCCAAGGGACTCTCAAGAGTCTTCTCCAACACCACAGTTCAAAACCATCAATTCCTCGGCACTCAGCCTTCTTCACAGTCCAACTCTCACATCCATACATGACCACTGGAAAAACCATAGCCTTGACTAGACGGACCTTTGTTGGCAAAATAATGTCTCTGCTTTTGAATATGCTATCTAGGTTGGTCATAACTTTCCTTCCAAGGAGTAAGCGTCTTTTAATTTCATGGCTGCAGTCACCATCTGCAGTGATTTTGGAGCCCAGAAAAATAAAATCTGACACTGTTTCCACTGTTTCCCCATCTATTTCCCATGAAGTGATGGGACCGGATGCCATGATCTTTGTTTTCTGAATGTTGAGCTTTAAGCCAACTTTTTCACTCTCCACTTTCACTTTCATCAAGAGGCTTTTGAGTTCCTCTTCACTTTCTGCCATAAGGGTGGTGTCATCTGCATATCTGAGGTTATTGATATTTCTCCCGGCAATCTTGATTCCAGCTTGTGTGTCTTCCAGTCGGGCGTTTCTCATGATGGACTCTGCATAGAAGTTAAATAAACAGGGTGACATATACATATACATATACAGCCTTGACGTACTCCTTTTCCTATTTGGAACCAGTCTGTTGTTCCATGTCCAGTTCTAACTGTTGCTTCCTGACCTGCATACAGATTTCTCAAGAGGCAGATCAGGTGGTCTGGTATTCCCATCTCTTTCAGAATTTTCCACAGTTTATTGTGATCCACACAGTCAAAGGCTTTGGCATAGTCAATAAAGCAGAAATAGTGGTTTTTCTGGAACTCACTTGCTTTTCCATGATCCAGCAGATGTTGGCAATTTGATCTCTGGTTCCTCTGCTTTTTCTAAAACATCAGGAAGTTCACAGTTCACATATTGCTGAAGCCTGGCTTGGAGAATTTTGAGCATCACTTTACTAGCATGTGAGATGAATGCAATTGTGCAGTAGTTTGAGCATTCTTTGGCATTGCCTTTCTATGGGATTGGAATGAAAACTGACCTTTTCCAGTTCTGTGGCCACTGCTGAGTTTTCCAAATTTGCTGGCATATTGAGTGCAGCACTTTCACAGCATCATCTTTCAGAATTTGGAATAGCTCAACTGGAATTCTATCACCTTCACTAGCTTTGTTCGTAGTGATGCTTTCCAAGGCCCACTTGACTTCACATTCTAGGATGTCTGGCTCTAGGTCAGTGATCACACCATCATGATTATCTGGGTCGTGAAGATCTTTTTTGTACAGTTCTTCTGTGTATTCTTGCCACCTCTTCTTAATATCTTCTGCTTCTGTCAGGTCCATACCATTTCTGTCCTTTATCGAGCCCATCTTTGCACGAAATGTTCCTTTGGTATCTCTGATTTTCTTGAAGAGATCTCTAGTCTTTCCCATTCTGTTGTTTTCCTCTATTTCTTTGCATCGATTGCTAAAGAAGGCTCTCATCTCTTCTTGCTATTCTTTTGAACTCTGCATTCAGATGTGTATATCTTCCCTTTTCTCCTTTGCTTTTCGCTTCTCTTCTTTTCACAGCTATTTGTAAGGCCTCCCCAGACAGCCATTTTGCTTTTTTGCATTTCTTTTCCATGGGGATGGTCTTGATCCCTGTCTCCTGTACAATGTCACGAACCTCACTCCATAGTTCATCAGGCAGTCAGTCTATCTTGCATGGTGTTATAAAATTAAGTGTAGGTAAAAGATCCATTCAAAGTCCAAATGATACCAATGAAAAAGGTTCATTGATATCGTTTCAGATTCCATGTTGCTGCTAACCTTTACACTACTACTACTTGATTTTTGGCATGGTATCAAAGATGAATATCCACAATTGTCTTTGTTCCACTTATATATCTGTATGGGGCTGTATTTTCCTCACATGTTTCAACCAGATAATGTAACAGATAAAATGCAGAAACAATATGAGGATTCATTTTATCCATTAAGCTAAATATTACAGAGATAGGCAAAAATATAAAATGGAGCCATTTTTCTCACTATTTTTTGTTTGGAAAAATGTAATTATTTTTCATAAAAATATGTTATTTGTGTTAGCTTTTAATGGGCTTATTATGTTATTTCTAAATTAATACATACTTTTAAAAACTCCTCAAATTTAATTTCCAAAATGGTAAACATTGACAGATATAACCCACAAAAACAAAAGCTCTTTGGGAGTCCTCAGTAATTTTTAAGATTATAAAGAGGTCCAGGGACTTTCCTGACAGTCCAGTGGTTAAAATTTCGCATTTCAGTGCGGGGCGTGTGATCCCTGGTGGAGGCTTTAAGATCCCACATGCTTCATGGCTTAAAAACCCAAAACATTAAAGCAGAAGAAATATTGTAAGAAATTCAATAAAAGCTTTAAAAATGGTCCACATCAAAAACAATATTTTTTTTAAAGAATAGAGATCCTGAGCCCCAGAATACTCAGAACCAGTGATCTGGGCAGTCATCAAATGCCTACTAATATTCCGCCTAGCCTCTCTTATGGACGGGCGCACACCATCACCTATGAGGGGATTTTCTCGGAAATCAAACCTGGATCTGATCAAGCCTGTTGATCTAACTACAGATTTATAGAAATTTCAGGGAAAAAAGGAACATGGCCCGGGGCGGGGACGGGCGGTGGGCGCTGAAATCAGCACAGTCCAGACGTGGAAAATCCAAATTATGGAGGATAAACAACATGGTTCCTTAAACAAGTATGTTGCTAGGAGGAGATACAGAGGAATGTATATATTAAAAGGAACTGATGAAACATATCAACCAATGTATGGATCTTATTTAGATTCTGCTTTGATTCTATTTTTAATTGGAGTATAATCGATGTACACTGTTGTGTCGCTTTCTGTGTACAGCCACATGAATCAGCTCTATGTATACATATATCCCCTCCTTCTTCAGCCTGCCTCCCACCCCACCCCACCCCACTCCACCCCCTACGTTGTCACAGAGCACCAGGCTGAGCTCCCTGTGCTATACAGCAGCTTCCCACTAGCTATTTATTTTATGCATGGTTGTCTATATATGTCAAATGCCACTCTCTCAGTTGGTCCCACCCTCTTCTTCCACTCTGTGTCCACAAGTCTGTTTTCTATCTCTGAGTCTCTTCCTGCCCTGCAAATAAGTTCATCAGTATCATTTTTCCAGGTTCCATATATATGCCTTAATATACAATATTTGTTTTTCTCTTTCTGACTTATTTCAGTCTGTACAAAAAAATAAAAAAAGACAGAAGGGAACTCTGTGCACCTTTGATGGTAGTAAAGACTGATTGTTAGATTTTTAGCTGATAATGGTATTGGGTGTCTCTGTGTGTGTAAGAACCTTTATCTGAATCCCCCAAGCTTTAAGCAAAGAAGCAGAACTTCAATGAGGATTGCACAGTAAGAAATTTATTATAGGAATTAACACAATTTTGGGACGAGTTCCAAAAAAAAAATTAGAGAAAAGTCACCAATCATATCGTCACAGGTGAATGAGCTGAAACTGGGAAGAATTCAGAAACATCTGTTTTCTGGAGTACAGCCACAAAGAGAGTTGCTGGAGAAGTATATGAAAGGTTGCTTGTTCCTCATGGTTACCGCTACTGTGAGTTCTCAGAGAAAGTTCTTATAGTGAACCTGAGGTAGTTGGTCAGCAGGGCCAGTTGTTGGGAAGGAGGGCTGGACACAGAATTGAGGGAAAAAGGACCAAGTGGATGGAACTTGCCAGCATCTGCACTGCCTCTGAATCTCATGCAAATTTCTTTGTGACCATCCCTAACCTGGCATTACACAGGGAAGGGAATTCCAGCTTGGTTCATCTGAGTACAAAACTGCCACATTACCCTTCAAAGATAGAATATTTACTGATGAAATGATATGATGTCAAGATTTTCTTCAAAATGATTTGAGAAGTGAGGAAATAGGTGAAGAAACAGATAAATCCATTTTGTCCAGGAGTAGAAGGTAGGTAATGGGTATAATAAAATTCATTTTATCGTTCTTTTTATTTTTTGTATGTACTTGGGATTTTTTTCTATAATTAAAAAGTTTTTTCTTAAGTACCCTAATCACCCCTTGCATTTTTCCCTTGGAGTATCATTAACTTTATGGGTTTTATTTTATTTAATATGTTATAGTTAATTATAGTCATTGTTCTTGTTGATGCATCAACTATCTCAAATATGGCTGGTAGAAGACCCTTTAAACTGGCTCCTTTTTCACGGATATAACTGTGGTCTTCTTAGATAGCCCCCTTCCCTTGGTCTTCTTAGATAGCCCCCTTCCCTTCTGGCATCACAGGATATTCTAGACTTGCTTTGAATTTTCCTTACCCAAAGCCAGAATCAGCCATTTCTGCAAGGGGCTTTGCTTTTTCTTTAGAGGGGAATGCTGTATGTAAACCAAGATCCAGATGTTAGAGGTGCTCATAATTATTAGTGTGGTATCATTTCTTCCAGGTTCTTCCCTTTTTAAAAAAGTTTATTGGAGCATGGTTGATTTACTATGTGTCAGTTTCTTCCATGCAGCAACGTGATTCAGTTATACATATTTATATATATATACTTTTTCCTATTTTTTCCACTATGGTTTGTCACAAGATATGGAATATAGTTCCCAGTGCTATAGGGCAGGACCTTGTTTATCCATTCTAATGGTGTATATCTGCTAATCCCAAACTCGCAGTTCTTCCCTCTCTCACCCTCTCTCCCGTGGCAACCACGTCTGCTCTCTATGCCTGTTTCTGTTTTGTAGATACGTTCATTTGTGTTGTATTTTAGATTATACATATAAGTGGTATAATACGGTATGTGTCTTTCTCTTTTTGACTTTGCTTAGTACGATAATCTCTAGGTCCATCCAATTTGCTGCAAATGGCCTTATTTTCTTTTCGTGGCTGAGTAATATTCCATTGTATAAAGGTGTACCAGACCTTTATCCATTCATGGACAGTTAGGTTGCTTCCATGTCTTGGCTATTGTAAATAATGCTACTGTGAACATGGTGCATACATATTTTTGAATTATAGTTTTGTGTAGATAAATGCCCAGGAGTGGGATTGCTGGATCGTATGGTAGCGGTATTTTTAGTTTCTTTTTCTTTTTTTCCTTTTGACTGTGCTGGGTCTTTGTTGCAGCGTGTGGGCTTCCTCTAGCTGTGTCGTGCAGGCTCAGTAGTTGTGGTGCCTGGGCTGAGTTGCCCAGCACTATGTGGGATCTTAATTCCCCGACCAGGGATTAAACTGAGTCCCCTGCATTGGCTGATTCATGTTGATGTTTGGCAGAAACCAACAAAATTCTGATCACTTATCAATTATCCTTCAATTAAAAAGTAAATAAAATTTTAAAAAAGAATGGATAATTGTGTTAAATGATTTTAAAATCATCTGTCAATATAATCATATTGAGTGTTCTCCTGCCCTGAATTTCCACGTGGTGAAATTTATCAATAAATTGTATAATTCTTGGAAGGCAGAGATATTGAATAATATCCTACTAACTGAGAAGGAACTTTGAAACCCAAAACAAAACAGGCAACTGCATGAAGAGCAATTCTGAAGTTTGTTGTGGGTGACTTACACATGGGCAGGAGCTGGCAGATGATCCAGAGGCATTCAAAGCGGCAGAAAAGGGTACAGAAGATTTAAAGGACCAAAGCTGAAAATAAAATCTGACTACTAGGGAGAATCGCGTCCTTATCAATGGGAAATGGATGTGTTTCACTCCCTTTGTGTGTGTGGTGGGGGGAGGTTCTCATGACCATTAACCATTCACATCAGCAAAAGGCATTCTTCCAGTTTTCATGTCAGATGAAGGCCAGGGGAAAACTTGATAGGAAACTCCCCTGGCTTAGGCATGTTTCTTGTGAGTAGGCTAAAGCTCAGTCTTGCAGAAAGGGGAGCAGGTAACAGTTTAAGGAGAAAACATAATATGGAATACAAGGAAAGTCATTTACCCAGAGAATTTTTTTCTCCTCATTTTGTTTTGTTTTATTCAATGACACACAGTTTCATTTCCTGCTAGCAGAAGGAAAAGAACCAAACCCTCAAAAAGACCTAACCCACATCCCTCTGTTGTTCCTGATTTGTTTCTTTCTGTTAGGTTGAAAATTGTGTAATGAACTTAATGACACTGTTATTCTTTAAAAAAAAAAAGAAAGAAAGAAAAGAGGTAGAATTATGGGCCTAGGATAAAGTCGGAGTGGTTCAGCCACACTATAGGATTGAGTCATCCTTGCTGTCCTAGAAGAACTTCATTAGTGATGAATCTTTCATTTAGGATACCATTATACTCTATTTGCTAATATTTGTTCAGCATACTTATAGCATTATTCTTCAGTACTTATACTTGCGTCACTGTAAAACTGGTTTTTGTAAATTGGCATGAAATTGTTTACTTATGAAATAGGGATTTCGGATTTTGTTGAGGCCTTTGACAACTTCCCTGTTTGTTTGTTTTTTTTTTTTTTTTTTCACTTTAATGGATCTGTTTAGATCATCTCTTTCATCTAGGTATTCAAGATCTAGGCTTCTTCTTACCTTATTCTATCTTCTCTTCCTTCTCTCCTTTCCTCTATTCTCAGTTCAGGGGGCCAGATTTAGCTGATCTCTGCTTACCAATTCCTGGGAAAGAAATTCTGGCTGAGTGGCCCACCTCAGAGGTGTTCCCCTTTGGTCCAATCAGCCAATGGTCAGGGGAGAATCATGTGATACAACTAGCTCATAGGTGTGACCTCTGTGGGTCAGGCAGGCAAAGAGTCTTAGAGCAGGGAGGTTATTAAGTAGGCAGATATCTCAAAAGTTGTCTCCTCCGTGCTTGGATTTAATAATTATTCCATTTTAGATGTTTTCTAATTTACCACTTTCCATTGGCATTGTTATTAGGTTCTTATTTCTACTTTTCTTAGATTCATTTTGTTATCCATTTTCAAACTTATTTGATTGTTTAATTTATTAATTTTATGTCTTGTGATCAGACATTTGTATTTAAATTCAAAATTTCCACTCAGCATAATTTTAGTGCATTCCATAGTTTTGTATGTAGTATCTTCATTATCTTTATATTTTTGTTCTGATGTTGTCCTTGACTCAAATTGTTGCTTTGGAAAGCTTAAAAAAATTTTTTTTCCATGTTGTGAAAGAGGGGCTTACTATTATTATAGGTTATATTTAAATTGTTTATTTATTTCTATTTGGCTGTGCTGAGTCTTCTTCGCTTCGCGGACTTTTCTCTAGTAGCAGTGAGCAGGGGCTACCGTTCCTTGCAGTGCGTGGGCTTCTCATTGTGGTGGCTTCTCTTGTTGCAGAGCAAAGGCCCTAGGGCACGCGGGCTTCAGTAGTTGTGGCTCTTGGATTCTAGAACGCAGACTCACTAGTTGTGGTGCACAGGCTTAATTGCTCCACAGCATGTGGAATCTTCCCTGACCAGGGATCCAACCCATGTCTCCTACATTAGCAGGCAGATTCTTTACCGCTGAGCCACCAGGGAAGCCCCTATCAGTTACATTTTGATTGCACTTGTCAGTGTGTGGAGTGTATAATCTGAATGATTTCTACTTTATTATGGTTTTCTTTGTGTTCAAACAAGTGGCCAACTTTTGTAAATGTCCTAAAAGCTCTTTAACAGAATACTAGATCTAAAATTTAGCTGCAGACTTCCCTGGTGGTACAGTGGATAGGAATCTGCCTGCCAGTGCAGGGAATGTGGTTTCAACCCCTGGTCCGGGAAGATTCCACATGCCACAGAGCGACTAAGCCCGTGCACCACAACTGTTGAGTCTGTGCTGTTTAGAGTCTAGGACCCGCAACTACTGAGCCTTAGCTCTAGAGCCCATGCCCTGAAACAAGACAAGCCACCACAATGAGAAACTCACACACTGCAGTGAAGACTCGCCGAAAACTAGAGAAAGCCTTCCCGCAGCAATGAAGACCTAGTGCAACCCAAAATAAACAAAATACATAGATTAAAAAAAAAAATTAGTTGCTTTCTTGCTTTATATATTTCTGAGACTTGATTTGTTAGGGAATGAGATGTTAGTGTGTTAGACATGAGAATGTTAGAATCCATGACCACCTTTGGATTTGTAATCTTTCTCCTCCCATATTCTGCCATTCTTTGCTTAAATAATGCTAATATCTAGTGGCTACAGTTCATGACCATTACATGATCTACATCTGTTTTGTAGATCATGTATGTGATCACAGTAAGTGATCCTTTTGGCCCCATTTAAATTTTTTTTTTTTTTTTGCCTCAAATTCGACTATGTTGACATTAATACTGCAAGCCTTACTCTTCCAGTCTCCCTCCTTGGGCTTTAGGACATTCTTTTATTTGTGATCTTTCTGAGTGTCTGTTGCAACTTAATTCTTTTCTCTTTTGCTTATCAGAAATCAGTCTTGGTAAGTAGTAGAAGATATAGGTTTAATTGACCTTTTCCCTCTAATTACTGTTCCCATCTATATTATACAATCAGGTCCTTTTATGTTTCATGTAATCAAGGAAAAAAGATTTACACAGCATTTGCTCTTTTGTGTCCTAACAGCTCTAGATATCTGTGGATCCTCAAGATGTCCGTCTTATTCTTGGCCCTGGGCATTGTGTTATTTATGTTCAGAAGTGTGTACCTGTATTCAGAATTCAGCAGCTACAAAGCACCACTCCTTCAGCCTAGTCCGGCTGCCGGAATGTTGAAGCTTCTCCCTGAGGAACATATCAAGACCCTCTTTACCCACGATGGAATCTGGTGAGACAGCCAGTTATTCCCCCTTGGTCTGACCTCTCCCTCCCTCCTCCTGTGGCTGAGTGTCCTATTGTGCCCACCTTACAGCCAGTTCCCTACCTTCCTGCACCTGTGCTGATTGTGAGTGTGATTCCAAACTACAGGACCAGAAAAGATCTTGGTCTGCAGGGCACAGACTCTGTTCCCTACAACACCCAGCAAAGTCCCTTGTGATTTTGGAGGGCCTGTTTAACCCAAACTACAGGAAAGACATGGCCTTTCTGTCCCTTTGGCCTCCTCTTCAGGTGGGTGGGACTGAGATGCCACTGTGACTCTCAAGTTTAAAGAAGTTTGGAGAGGGCTTCCCTGGTGGCTTAGTGGTAAAGAATCCGCTTGCCAATGCAGGAGACAAGGGTTTGATCTCTGGTTCTAGGAAGATCCCACATACCGCTGAGCAACTAAGCCTGTGCCACAATTACTGAGCCAGTGCTGTAGAGCCTGTGAGCCACAACTAATGAGCCCATGTGCCTAGAGCCTGTGCTCTGCAACAAGAGAAGCCACCGCAATGAGAAGCCCCTGCACCGCAACTAGAGAGTACCTCCCGCTCGCCACAACTAGAGAAAGCCCGCACAGCAATGAAGACCCAGCAACAACCAAAAATAAATAAATGAAAATTATTTAAAAAAAAAAAACATAAAGAAGTTTAAGGAATTCCCTGGCAGCCCAGTGGTTAGGACTTGGAGCTTTCACTGCTGAGTCTGGGTTCAATCCCTGATCAGGGAACAATCATGTGGCTTGTGGGATCTTAAGTAGAAGTTTGGTGCAGGAAATGATTTAAGACAGGGGTGTTTTTTTTTTATTACAAAATTTATTTTTTATTATTTAAAACAATTTATTGGAGTATAATGACCTACAATGATGTGTTGGTTTCAGGTGTACAGCAAAGTGATTCAGTTATACATGTACATATATTCATTCTTTTTCAGATTCTTTACCCATGTGGGTTATTACAGAATACTGTGTAGATTTCCCTATGCTATACAGTAGGTCTTTGTTGGTTATCTGTTTTATATACAGTAGTGTGTGTATGTTAATCCCAAGTTCCTATCCATCCTCCTGCCACATGTCTGCTTTGGTCAGTATAAGTTGGTTTTGAGAGGGGGCCTTCTTATCCCTTCCCCTCGCTGTGTCTTTGGGAATGGCTACTGCTGGGATTCTAGAGTCTCAACCCAACCTGGATGGTGGTTGTGAGATAGGAGAGTCTCGGGGGAACGGCACGGTGGGTTAGACTTCAAGTGCCTGCCCCACCCCCCAGCCCACCCAGTCTGTGATCTTAGTCCTCATCTTGTTTTAGGCTCTTCCCGAAAAACCAGTGCAAATGTGAAGCCTGGATACATCGGCAAAGATATAACTTTGAAAATGCCTATGACCAGACTGACCTCCCTGCGGTGAAAATGAGGAGACAAGCTGAATTTGAACACTTTCAGAGGAGGTAATGCAGACCCTGGGGGTTCTTGGGCCCTGAGGTGGTGTGGAAGCTCTCCCTGCTCTCTCCTGAGGGTGTAGGGCCACGGAGAGAAGAAAGGCATTCCCACTCTTGCAGGGTCCCTGGAAAGAACTCCTAAGAATAAGCCAAGTAAAGAGAACTGGGGAAATAGTCCTTCAGTGAAGATTTATAAAACTTGGAAATTCCCTGGCAGTCTAGTGGTTAGTACTCGGCACTTTCATTGCTGGGGCCTGGGTTTGATCCTTGGTTGGGGAATGAAGAGGCTACAAGCTACGTTGTGAGGCCAATAACAAGCACACAAACCAAAAAAACCCCAAGACACTTGACATGTCTCAAACATTTCATAATAAAGAAAGAGTGAAGGAAGGAAAAGACTGAAACATCAGTGCAATGTTGCTGGCACAACCTCCATGCACGTGGGCCACCAGAGCCTTTAGTCTCACCACGTTGCACGATCTGATTCATTTATATGTTGAGAATGTACTGTCCCTCTGCTGTGTGCGAAGCCCACAGTTAAACTTTTGGGATGTGTTGACCAGGATTGTTGGTTGAAAACAGGAGAAATGGATTCTGGCTGGCTTATGTTAAGAGGGAATCTGTAGGAAAGATGTTGGTACTTTCCCATATCCATAGGTGGTAGGATGACCAGGTTGGGAAATCAAGACCCAGGGGAGCACAGAATGGCTGGGCAGGGTTTCTCTTTTTCCCCTAGGAATCATTTATGAGTTACAGTGGAAAGCGTACTGTAATAAGTAATACCATTTAAGGACTTGAATTCTGGAACAGGCTGGATGGCAAGTTGCTTAACGTCACAGACTTCTGTATCTTCATATGAAAAACTAACAGTTTATTACAGTAATAACAGAGTTTATTACTGTAATAGGTTATTTGTAAGAAAACATGCGAAGA
Source organism: Bos taurus (assembly GCF_002263795.3). Lineage (NCBI taxonomy): Eukaryota > Metazoa > Chordata > Mammalia > Artiodactyla > Bovidae > Bos > Bos taurus. Next base: position 37,428,707 of record NC_037346.1, on the reverse strand, counting down.
GCTAGCAACTCATACAGGGCCTGACGTACAGAAGCACTGCGAAAATGTTACCTACTGTTTTGCTTGGTTTATTATTAACATATCATTCTTATAGTTCTTCATGGGCAGTACAGGATACAGTAAGAGGGACTTCCTTGATGATCCAGTGATTAAAACTCCACGCTTCCACTTTAGGGGGCATATGTGTGACCCCTGGTTTGGGAACTAAGACCACATCCTACATGCCATGCAGTTTATCCAAAAAGAAACAAAACACATAAATAACCTAAATAGTAGATTGTTACCAGTGCTATGGGAGGTAAATTAAAATATCATGGTCGATGGCATAAAGTTTAATGGGACAACAAAAGAAGGTTACTTATTGTCTATCACGATCCCCCATGAAAGAGCAGTCCAGAAGGAAGAATTAACAATGTCCAAAGCCAGAGTAGGTTACGTGACAGAAAAACAGGCCTTTCCTGATGGCTGCATGACAGGAAAGCAGGCCAGGACCGTTGTGGCCTAGCGTGTCAAGGGGAGGCTTGAGGCATGAGCCCAGAGAGGCCATTGGTGACAGCCATGGTAAGCCAGCAGGTGCATTTTGCTTTCTGGGTAATGCAAAGCATTGAACAGTTTTTCTTGATTTGTTTGTAATTTATTTTGGCTGCACTGGATCTTCTTGCTGCGTGTAGGCATATTCTCTGTCTTCGGTGAGCAGGTGCTATTAGTTGCTCTGACTTCTCCTTGCGGTGCCTTCTCGTTGCGGAGCGCGGGCTCCAGAGCACACGGGCTTCAGTAGTTGCAACTCGCAGGCTCAGTAGTTGTGTACAGGGTTAGTTGCACTGCTACGTGTGGAATCTTCCCGGACCAGAGATCCAACCCGTGTCCCCTGCATTGGCAGGTGGATTCCTAACCACTGTACCACCAGGGAAATCCTTGAACAGTTTTTAAAATTGGCAACTTATTCTATGAGACAGGTGCCTGCTAAGTTGCTTCAGTCGTGTCCGACTCTTTGCGACCCCGTGGACTGTAGCCTGCTAGGCTCCACTGTCCATGGGATTCTCCAGGCAAGAATACTGGAGTGGGTTGCCATGCCCTCCTCCAGGGGATCTTCCGGACCCAGGGATTGAACCTGTGTCTCTTACATCTCCTGTGTTGGTAGGTTCTTTACCACCAGCAGCCCATTCTATGCGATACTTTCATATGTAAAATACCACTGTGGCTTTTCTGTGGAGGATAAGCTGGAGGGAAGGTAAAGGGAAGGCAGGGACATCAGTTGAGGTGCTGGGAAGAAGCTAAGCATTTTCTACTGCTGTGACAATTGTATGTGCCGCTTTGATGACCAGTCCTCAGGCTTTACTGCTTAGTTAACTGAGCCTAAGTCTTGAATTAAGGAAGGGAAAAGGGGACTCTTGCCCTTGCAGGTTTGATTTCGAGAATGAGCCGCTACCCCAGACTCCATACAAACGGAAGACTCCCCGGAAGACGGAAGAGCAGCAGAAGGGAGTGTTGGCGGTCAGGAAGCCAGTGCAGTGTGCAGGGGATCCTGCTGGGGTTTGAGCCCTGAGCCCCCACGGCTGTGCGGGGAGCGTGGGGCTCAGTGGTTAACATGCTGCCAAGGACCGGCTGCGTCCTCCGTGTCTCAGATCGGCGACCTTGGGCAAGCAGTTTAACTTCCTCTGTGGGGGCCATAGGTACGGGGTGGAATGGTGATAGCACCTCAGGTTGACATTTAGCGCCGAAGAATTGATGCTTTTGAACTGTGCTGTTGGAGAAGACTCTTGAGAGTCCCTTGGACTGCAAGGAGATCCAACCAGTCCATTCTGAAGGAGATCAGCCCTGGGTGTTCTTTGGAAGGAATGATGCTAAAGCTGAAACTCCAGTACTTTGGCCACCTCATGCGAAGAGCTGACTCTTTGGAAAAGACTCTGATGCTGGGAGGGATTGGGGGCAGGAGGAGAAGGGGACAAGAGGATGAGATGGCTGGATGGCATCACTGACTCGATGGACCTGAGTCTGAGTGAACTCCGGGAGTTGGTGATGGACAGGGAGGCCTGGCGTGCTGGGATTCATGGGGTCGCAAAGAGTCCGACACGACTGAGCGACTGAACTGAACTGACTGAAGGTGATCCATGAAAAGCCTGAACAACCTCAGTGAAATTATAAAGGAGATATATATAAAAAGGAGATAAGAAAGGAGATAAGAAAAAGATGTAAATAAACCTATGACATGGTAAGCTGTGGCACATGCAGAATGTGTACCCTGGCCCTGGGCCCCCGTAATACCCTCTGCCTGCCTCCTGCCGGGAAAGCCTGCTATTTGCCTCCTGGTCTCTGTCACTGTCTGTGAGGTCCCTGTGCTCAGGGACTGTTAGCTCCTGGCACAGAGCAGGGCTATCAGGCATCTGTTCGCGGATGGTGGGAGGGGAAACACGTAAGACGGCTCCATCTCTGGGACGGCACAGGGCTGCAGAGAGAGAGAGAAGTCACAGAGCCCTCAGGAGAGGGCCCCAGGTGTGCACAGGGCATAGTTGGGGAAGGGAGAGCAGGAAGGGAGCTTTGAAGAGATTGGAGCCGGTAAACACGGGAACAGGAAGGGATAAGAGGAGGTACTAGTTGGGAGTGTGGGCTCGTCTGGAGGAATCTGGGCAGAAGGAGTCACAGAAGGGACAGATTTCAAACAGGAATGGCCAAGGACTGGCTATGTTTTCACCTTCCCCTCCTTCACCTGTTTGAAATGCCCAGCTCTCTTGGGATTATACCTGGCAATCCAGGTATGAACAAAAATGGCCCGATAATGATAACTGACATGAACTGGGTCTAAGGCCAGTAAGGAAGTAGCTGGATGGGGAGACTCAGTGCAGGGCAATGCACTGAGTCAGGCACAAAGGTCAGTCTGGTCTAAATAACATCTCTCACTGAGCTTATAGGATTATACAGGAGGATAGAGTGTGTTCTCCCCTGGGGTCAAGTGGCTACTCTCTGAGTTATAGCCTCCCTGCACCACCATTATTGGGGTGCATGGAACCCAGCATTGAGTGCACATGGGCAGTCTGTGGCCTGGGGAGTGTTTTCAGCAAATTGCATGGAACTCAAGAGTTCCATCCCCAGCTCAATGATAATAGTAGTCAGAGGGAGGGATATGGTAGGGTTTAGGAGGGAGGTCTGAGAATTAAAAAAAGAACATTCAGGAAGAAGGTGACATTCAAGCTGGCCTGCCCTCTTCTACTGAACCGATAACCTTGTGTTCTAGTTATTGGAGTTTGGCTCTGGGTTCTCACCCTTCCCAGAAAGGGACTTTACTGATATCTTTGTCCTGGGTTTAGCACAAGGCTGGGCAAGTCAAGGAAGGAATGAATAAGAGGCAAGGGGTGATGTGTGACTCTAGACTGAGCTCTGGATGTGGCTCATTCCTTGAGGGAGGAGGAAGCATCAGGCATTAAATAAGAAAGGGGAAAGAGCTCCCCTCATTTATTTAGTCAAAAAAGCAAGATGCAGAGGGTTTGTACAGTGTGTTACATTTGTGTTTAAACGAGGACGGGGTGTTTCTGTGATTGTGTGTGTGCGGAGACATGTTTATATATGTTGAAGGGAGGAGGATGAACAGTGATGGTGTTTAACAGTGGGCTTTTGATAGTAGCTTGTAGCATTTGCTTATTTCTGTGGTTCAGTAGTCACACTGTGGCTGATTTCAAGCCATGGACAAGACATCACTGGATTCCAGTTATAAAATATCTCCACCATTCAGATACAATAGAGGAAAATAACCTCCAGAGTAGAGATAATAGGAAGATGTAGTAAAATAATTAGGAAGTGGTGAGTTTTGACTGCTTTTCAGCTGTGTCCCATAATTTAATTTTTGTTAATGACTGCGTTTAAAAGCTGGCTTGCAAAATTCCTGAAAATTCAACAGTTGACTGCACTGTGTGGGTGCCGGCTGGCTCTCCCACACCACTGTTACACATGAATATCCATGGCTCGCTGTCCCTTTGTGGTGGGCAAGTGATTTTGCCTCCCAAGCCCTTTTCACACACAGTTTCCAAGCTTCCTGATGGACAGTGGGCTGGGCCACGTCACTGAGGCACCCGCATTCAGTGGCCGGTGTGCTGGCTACCAATTTCGGGGTATCCAAGAGGCCCAACTTGGACACGACTGAGCAACTTCACTTTCGCTTTTCACTTTCATGCATTGGAGAAGGAAATGGCAGCCCACTTCAGTGTTCTTGCCTGGAGAACCCCAGGGACGGGGGAGCCTGGTGGGCTGCCGGCTATGGGGTCGCACAGAGTCGGACACGACTGAAGCGACTTAGCAGCAGTAGCAGCAAGAGTCTCAACTCTGGGAAAAGTTTTCTGCCATTCAGTCCCCTCAGAAAGAAAGATCCTGCTTGAGGCCAACGGTGTCCTCCTCACCCAAGTCCTTCAAGGGCTCGTTTCCGCCTCCAGTCTGAGGGATTCCCCACCCCCCCAGCCCAACCTCAGTTGTAATCACACTCTGGATAAACTACTCTCAGATGCACAAACTCCATTTGCTGTCTCACTGTTCCTTTCCACACTGCTGACAGTCCAGTGGCTTCTTGCTGGAATGAGGCAGGTCTGGAACTTGTGGGATGGATAGGACTCAGCCCTGGGTTTTTAATGTATCAATACAGGCGTAAGCCAAGCTATCAGAATTTGGGTACTGCATTCCAGTAGATATCAGCTGAGTGGGACCAGCCAACTCTCAGGCCGGGAGCCTGGACAAAGACACTCTAAGGGCCTACCCAGATCCTCCTAGCCCTGTTCGTAGCAAAACACACCAATTAACAAACATTGCTTCCACATTCTCTGTTTCACACACTCTCTTCCTCTGAGTTTCATTTGTCTCTCTCAGCTCAGCAAGTACAAATTTATCTGGCCAAGATCAGGTTCCCCAAAGACTTTCTGTCCCAGCACACCGAGGGGAATAGGGGACTCTACAGCTCTTTGGTAACAGCAAGTAGAGATTTTTCTGGGGGTGTTGTGGGGGAGCTGGGTAATAGAAAAGATGTTATTCCATATAATTTTTATATCATTAGATAAGCACACATAATCACATACTTATGTGTGTGCATACCTATATAAATGTATACTACTGGCGTTTTATGTATATATATATTTTTTTATTTTTAGTTGCACTGGATCTTTGTTGCTTTGTGCGGGCTTTCTCTAGTTGCAGTTCAGTTCATTTCAGTTCAGTTGCTCAGTCCTGTCTGACTCTGCAACCACATGGACTGCAGCATGCCAGGCCTCCCTGTCCATCACCAGCTCCCAGAGCTTACTCAAACTCATGTCCATTGAGTCACTGATGCCATCCAACTATCTTATCCTCTGTCATCCCCTTCTCCTCCTGCCTTCAATCTTTCCCAGCATTAAGGTCTTTTCCAATGAGTCAGTTCTTCGCATCAGGTGGCCAAAGTATTGGAGTTTCAGCTTCAGCATCAGTCCTTCCAATGAATATTCAGGACTGATTTCCTTTAGGATGGATTGGTTAGATCTAGCAGTTCAAGGGACTCTCAAGAGTCTTCTCCAACACCACAGTTCAAAAGCATCAATCTTCGGTGCTCAGCTTTCTTCATGGTCCAACTCTTAACATGCATACATGACTACTGGAAAAACCATAGCTTTGACTATATGGACCTTTGTCAGCAAAGTAATGTCTCTGCTTTTTAATATGCTGTCTAGGTTGGTCATAACTTTTCTTCCAAGGAGCAAGCATCTTTTAATTTCATGGCTGCAGTCACTATCTGCAGTGATTTTGGAGCCCAAGAAAAGAAAGTCTGTCATTGTTTCCATTGTTTCCCCATCTATTTGCCATGAAATGATGGGACCACATGCCACGATCTTCATTTCTTGCATGTAGAGTTGTAAGCCAACTTTTTCACTCTCCTCTTTCACTTTCATCAAGAGGCTCTTTAGTTCTTCACTTTCTGCCATAAGGGTGGTGTCATCTGCATATCTGAGGTTATTGATATTTCTCCCAGAAATCTTGATTCCAGCTTGTGCTTCCAGACCAGTGTTTCTCATGATGTACTCTGCATATAAATTGAATAATCAGGGTGACAATATACATCCTTGACATATTCCCTTCCCAATTTGGAACCAGTCCATTCCATGTCCGGTTCTAGCTATTGCTGCTTGACCTGCATACAGATTTCTCAGGAGGCAAGTAAGGTGGTCTAATATTCCCATCTCCTGAAGAATTTTCCAGTTTGTTGTGATCCACACAGTCAAAGGCTTTGGCATAGTTAATAAAGCAGAAGTAGATGTTTTTCTGGAACTCCCTTGCTTTTTCTGTGATCCAGCGGATGTTGACAATTTGATCTCTGGTTCCTCTGCCTTTTCTAAATCCAGCTTGAACATCTGGAAGTTTTTTGTTTACGTACTGTTGAAGCCTGGCTTGGAGAAGTTTGAGCATTACTCTGCCAACGTGTGAGATGAGTGCAATTGTGCTGTAGTTTGAACTTGCTTTGGCATTGCCTTTGGATTGGAATGAAAACTGACCTTTTCCAGTCCTGTGGCCACTGCTGAGTTTTCCAGATTTGCTAGTAGCAGTGAGTGGGGGCTACTCTTGGTTGCGGTGGGCAGGCTTCTCACTGCAGTGGCTTCTCTTGTTGCAGAGCACAGGCTCTAGGTGCCCGGACTTCATCAGTTACAGCTCTAGGGCCTAGTTGTATATTTTTAATGTAATTAGTACCATAGGAACAAATCACTCTGAAATTTGCTTTTTCCTTCAATGAGTTTTTTTCCATTTGAAACAGGTAGTTTATTTAAATGATAAGATTTTTTGACTTCCCTGATGATCCAGTGGTTAAAAATCTGTCTGCCAGTGCAGGGGGCGTGCATTCGATCCCTGGTCTAGGTAGCTTCCACATGCCACAGGGCAACTAAGCCCAGGCGCCATAATGCAGCAAAGACCCAGCACAGCCATAAATAAATAAAAACAAACAACAAGAGGTTTGACTTGGTGGAAAACTATCCAAGATTCATTTCTTTTCTAGTAATTCATCCTTCCTTAAATACAGATTGCTCTACCTGTAACAGCTATGTATAAAAGAATTATAAAATTATCCTTGGTTTTACGATGATAAATGAAAAACATTAAAATTCTCCAATAGAGGGACTTCCCTGCTGGTCCAGCAGTTAAGAATCCACCTTGCAATGCAGGGGGCATGAGTTTAATCCCTGGTGAGGGACTAAGATCCTACATGCTGCAGAGAAGCTAAGCTTGCTTGCCATAACTGCTGAGCCTGTGCACCGCAACTAGAGAGTCCATGTCCATGCGCCCCAACAAAGATCCTGCATGATAAACTAAGACCTGATGCAGCCAAATCAATGAAATTAAAAAATAAAATTCTCCAATAGATCAAAGTATGCAACGACTTTTATCTTGTTGTGTTAAACATTGAAAGCAAAATAACTTACTGAATATAAAGACAAGAGCTGAGTGAGCCTGCTGCTAATGGAGAAAGGGATATTTTCACATAACCAGTATTCCCCCATCCCACCTCCATTTGATGTTGATCAAAACATACTATTGGCTATTTAGTTTTAAAAAAATTGAACACATGGGAATTCCTTGGGTGGTCCAGTGGTTAGGGCTTCATATTTCCACTAAAGTGGCCTAGGTGCCATCTCTGGTAGGGGAACTAAGATCCCACAATCCCCTCATTTCAACAATAAACAAACAAGCAAACAAATAAATAAATAAGCATGTGCACACACACCAGGAATGGGGAAGGGGAAAATGAAAGAATAAAGAAAACAATACTGTAGTGATCAGGAGGTGGTAGAACCAAATTGGAGTTTTTCTGATTTCTGCGATGGCTCCTTGATCTGGAGGAACAAAGCAGCAGGTTTCCTTTCTAGTGGACAGCCCCTGTCTGCTACTGGGATGCTTCAGTGGCATCTCCAGCCTCTATGTCCAGCTGTGTGTGTCTTTCTCATTGATTGGCTGCCCATCAAATGAGAGTCTGATCTGCCTCGTGGGCAAACCCTGCCAGTCACGTAAACTTCCACTGGTTTGCTGAGTGGTGTGTGCCTCTTCATCTCAAATGGCCTGCTGCCTTCAAACCCTGTGATTGCCAGTTCTCAGTTTTGACTCCTTCCTTTGGATTTTTGTGGGTCAGCTCTGAGTCTCCTGTTGCTGCTTCACAAAAGAGGAGGTGAGAAGCACCAGGAGACACTGATATGTTTTTAAGAGTTATCTATACATCTAGTTTGTTCTTTTTAATTGCTATACAGCTATGAGTAAGAATGCATTGAATTTTATTAAGCCATTCCCCTATTGAAAGAGACTCTGATTTTTATAAAATATTTATGATTACAATTTCATAATTTATAATATTACATTGCACTTACATTCTTTCCTTCATTTATTAAGATGTGTATAAGGATGTTCATTTCAGACAGTGCTGAAACAAATCTCCTTATATGCATGTCCTATTGTTGACAACTGCAGGTTTCTCCCCCTACCTATAACATCTGAATTGCTCAACCACAGGATATGCTGATTTCTGCTTTTAGTAAATATGGCCAGATTGCCTTCAAGAGGACCTACATTAATTGACACTTTCATGAAGAGTCAGTAAATGTAGTGCCTTATTTATATATATGCTTGCGGGCTAAGTCACTTCAGTCATGTCTGACTCTTTGCGACCCTATGGACTGTAGCCCACTAGGCACCTCTGTCCATAGGATTCTCTAGGCAAGAATACTGGAGTGGGTTGCCGTGCTGTCCTTCGGGGGATCTTCCCAGCCCAGGGATGGAACCCATGTCTCTTAAGTCTCATGCATTGGCAGGTGGGTTCTTTACCACTAGCGCCACCTGTGACGCCCTGTTTATATATATACCCTCTACCTAATCAACACTCGTTATCAAATTTTAAAACTTCAAGGAAAAGGTGCTGGTTTTTATTTATTCATTTGACTCACCATCTCCATAATGTGCCTGCTCAGTAGTTGCTGCTTTCGAGTTTAATTACCCCACAGCATGGGTTCTTAGTTCCCTGACTAGGGATTGAACCCATATCCTGTGCAGATTCTTAACCACTGGACCATCAGGGAAGTCCTCTTTTTTTTTAATTAATTAATTAATTTATTTAGGGCTGTGCTGGGACTTTGTTGCTTTGTGTGGGGTTTTCTCTAGTTACGGCTAGTGCGGGCTACTCTTTGTTGCAATGCACGGGTGGCTTCTCTTGTTGCGTAGTTGTGGCCTACAGGTTCAGACAGGTTCAGCAGTTGCGGCTCACAGGTTCAGTTGCCCCGCAGCACGTGGAATCTTCCCGGACCAGGGATGGACCTTCTGTTCCCTGTGTTGGTCGGCAGATTCTTATCTACTGCGCCACCAGGGGAGCCTGCCTTGTTGTTTTCTTCAAGTTTCATTTCCGTGACTAATATTGAAGCTGAATGTGTTCCATATATTTACTGGCCATTTGTATTTCTTCTTCTGTTAATTACCTATTTCTGTCTCTTTCACCTTTTAAATTTTGGCTTTTTCATGTTCTCATAAATACTTAAGTAGTCTAATCTTTCTTCCAGGTAATCTTGATGATTTCCATGTTTAAGTGGATCCCTGAAGCCTCCATTTCAACTGTATTACCTTAGTCCCTCAAATAGTCAATATCACTGGGTTGTCCTATATCCTTGACTGAAGGTTGTGTTATGTCCTTGACAAGAAAACCATCTGAAAATTGTCATTGTGTTTGCTCTGAACATATTGAGACATCATCAACTCCGAGATAAAGTTTGTTACATATTTTATTTTTTAGTTCAGTGTCAGGAAGTTTGACCCCATTCAGTTGATCTGCTTTGCCCTTTTGATAATAAATCCAGCACATTGATTGTCAATTACTTTGTACCCTGGCTACCAGGAAATTTGATGTGACTTTAGTATTTCCAAAAAAAAACTGGCTTGACTGATATGACCTAATCATTTTTTTCTTTTTCATTGGTTGTGATTTTTTTTTAATTTTTTAAAAAAACTTATTTATTTTGGCTGTGCTGGGTCTTCGTGGCTGCACGTGGGCTTTCTCTGGTTGTGGAGGGCAGGGGATATGCTCTCTAGTTGCAGCGCACGGGCTTTTCATTGTGGTTTCTCTTGTGAAGCGCAGGCTCTAGGCGCGTGGGCTCAGTAGTTGCGGCACAGGGGCTTAGTTCCTCCAAGGCATGTGGGATTTTCCCGGATCAGGGATGGAAAATGTGTCCCCCTGCATTGGCAGGTGGTTTTTTTGGGACCCTGTGGACTGTAGCCAACCAGGCTCCTCTGTTCATGAAGTTCTCCAGGCCTGAGCAGGTTGCCATTTCCTCCTCCGAGGGATCTTCCCGACCCTGGGATCGAAAGGATAAATAAACGTTCTCACTCTGGGTGTTGTTGGAATTTATGCCTGGAACTGCTGTACTTGCCTGGTGGTCATGACAGAAGAAAGTCTTCAGGCAAAGCTGACACCATCAAGGGGTAACTAGCAGGTATTCAACCTAGAAATTTGGCTATCTCACCAGAAGACTAACCAAACTGATCACACGGATCACAGCCTTGCCTAACTCAGTGAAACTATGAGCCATGCCGTGCAGGGTCACCCAAGATGGATGGGTCATGGTGGACAGCTCTGACAAAATGTGGTCCACTGGAGAAGGGAAAGGTAAGCCATTTTAGCATTTGTGCCTTGAGAACCCCATGAACAGTATGAAAAGGCAAAAAGGTATGACACTGAAAGATGAACCCCCTAGGTTGGTAGGTGTCCAATATGCTACTGGAAGAGAGCAGAGAAATAGCTCCAGAAGGAATGAAGAGGCTGAGCCAAAGCAGAAACAGTCCCAATTGTGGATATAACTAGTGGTGAAAGTAAAGTCCAATTGCTATAAAGAACAGTATTGCATAGGAACCTGGAAGGTTAGGTCCATGAATCAAGGTAAACTGGACATGGTCAAACAGGAGATAGCAAGAGTGAACATCGACATTTTAGCAATCAGTGAACTAAAATGGACAGGAATGGGTGAAAATAATTCAGATGACCATTATATCTACTACCGTGGGCAAGAATCCCTTAGAAGAAATGGAGTAGCCCTCATAGTCAACAAAAGAGAAATGTAGTACTTGGTTGCCATCTCAAAAATGAGAGAATGATCTCTGTTTGTTTCCAAGGCAAACCATTCAGTATCACAGCAATCCAAGTCTATGCCCCAACCACTAATGCTGAAGAAGCTGAAGTTAAACAGTTCTACGAAGACCTACAAGGCCTTCTAGAATTAACACCCCCCAAAAATGTCCTTTTCATCATAGGGGACTGGAATTTGAAAGTAGGATACCTGGATAACAGGCAAAGTCAACAGATATCTAGAGTAACAGGCAGGTTTGGCCTTGGAGTACAAAATGAACCAGGGCAAAGGCTAACAGAATTGAAGATGTAGCTCAGATCATGAACTCCTTATTACAAAATTCAGACTTCAGTAGAAGAAAGTAGGGAAAACCACTAGACCATTCAGATACGACCTAAATCAAACCCCTTACAATTATGCAGTGGAAGTGGCAGATTCAAGGGATTAGATCTCACAGGTGCCTGAAGAACTGTGGATGGAGTTTCACAACACTGTACAGGAGGCAGTGATCAAAACCATCTCCAAGAAAAAAGAAATGCAAAAAGGCAAAATGGTTGTCTGAGGAGGCCTTACAAATAGCTAAGAAAAGATGAGAAGTGAAAGGCAAAGGAGAAAAGAAAAGATACACCCATCTGAATGCACAGTTCTAAAGAATAGCAAGGAGAGATAAGAAAGCCTTCTTAAGTGAACAATGCAAAGAAATAGAGAAAAACAATAGAATGGGAAAGACTAGAGATCTCTTCAAGAAAATTAGAGATACCAAAGGAACATTTCATGCAAAGATGGGCACAATAAAGGACAGAAATGGGTATGGACCTAACAGAAGCAGAAGATATTAAGAAGAGGTGGCAAGAACACACAGAAGAACTGTACAAAAAAGATCTTCATGACCCAGATAACCACGATGGTGTGATCACTCACCTAGAGTCAGACACCTTGGGAGTGTGAAGTCAAGTGGGCCTTAGGAAGCATCACTACAAACAAAGCTAGTGGAGGTGATGGAATTCCAGTTGAGCTATTTCAAATCCTAAAAGATGATGCTTTGAAAGTGCTGCACTCAGGGGCCTTGTTCACCGAAACTTGGTCTCCCCATGTCGCTCTCTCTCCCAAATTCTGGCTGAGTCTCCATCTGGAGCGCAGAACCTGCCATGCTTACTAATTATGCCTGGGCTTCTAAGATCCGACCGGGGAGGCCTCAGTGTCTCCTCTCCTTCAGGAGAACAGAAGGACGCCGCAGCCTACAAAGAAGGCCGCAGTACAGTACACAAAAGGCAATGGACCCGACTACCCAACACCAGCCTATGACTGCTTCCGAAACAATGCGGGAGGAAGAAGAATACAAGGTCCTGATGTCCTTGTCCCTCATCACCACTCCAGCTGCAAGCCCTCATCTATAGGATCCCCTGACTCCTCATGGAAGAAGGCACAGTCCTCGAGGCACAAGCCTGTTCTGTTCTGTCTCCCCTCGCCGGTTGAGGATTAAAGCCACCTTTCTATTTCCTCCAAAAAAAAAGAGAAAGTGCTGCACTCAGTATGCCTGCAAATTTGGAAAACTCAGCAGTGGCCACAGGGCTGGAAAAGGTCAGTTTTCATTCCAGTCCCAAAGAAAGGCAATGTCAAAGAATGTTTAAATTACCGTACAACTGCACTCATTTCACATGCTAGCAAAGTAATGTTTAAAATTCTTCAAGCTAGGCTTCAACAGTATGTGAACTGAGAACTAACATATGTACAAACTGAATTTAGAAAAGGCAGGAGAACCAGACATCAAATTGACAACATCTGTTGGATCATAGATAAAGCAAGAGAATTCCAGAAAAACATCTACTTCTGCTTCATTGAGTATACTAAAGCCTTTGACTGTGTGGATCACAACAAACTGTGGAAAATTCTGAACGAGATGGGAATACCAGACCATCTTGCCTGCCTCCCAAGAAACTTGTATGCAGGCCAAGAAGCAACAATTAGAACCGGACAAATGGAACAACGGACTGGTTCCAAATTGGGAAAGGAGTATGTCAAGGCTGTATATTACCACCCTGTTTATTTAACTTATAGGCAGAGTACATCATGCAAAATGAAGCACAAGCTGAAATCAAGATTGCTGAGAGAAGTACCAATAACCTCAGATAGGCATATGACACCACCCTAATGGCAGAAAGCCAGGAGGAATTAAAGAGCCTCTTGATGAAGGTGAAAGAGAAGAGAGAAAAAGTTGCTTTAAAACTTAACATTCAAAAAACTAAGATCATGGCATCTAGTCCCATCACTTAATCGCAAATAGATGGGGAAACAATGGAAACAGTGACAGACTTTCTTTTCTTGGGCTCCAAAATCACTGCAGATAGTGACTGCAGCCATGAAATTAAAAGATGCTTGCTTCTTGGAAGAAAAGTTATGACCAACCTAGACAGCATATTAAAAAGCAGAGACATCACTTTGCCAACAAAGGTCTGTTTAGTCAAAGCTATGGTTTTTCCAGCAGTCATGTATGGATGTGAGAGTTGGACTATAAAGAAAGCTGAGCACCAAAGAACTGATGCTTTTAAACTGTGGTGTGGAGAAGACTCTTGAGAGTCCCTTGGACTGCAAGGAGATCCAACCAGTCCATCCTAAAGGAAATCAGTCCTGAATATTCATTGGAAGGACTGATGCTGAAGCTGAAACTCCAATACTTTGGCCACCTGATGCAAAGAGCTGACTCATTGGAAAACACCTTGATGCTGGGAGAGATTGAAGGCAGGAGGAGAAGGGGAGCACAAGATGAGATGGTTAGATCGCATCACCAACTCAGCGGACGTGAGTTTGGGTAAACTCCGGGAGTTGGTGATGGACCGGGAGGCCTGGCGTGCTGTGGTTCATGGGGTCGCAAAGAGTCAGACACAACTGAGTGACTGAAAACAACAACAGCAACAGAAGACCCCTGTCTGCCGATGGTCCTATCTTCACTTCACGAAATACACACCAGGCAACAAAGAAGAAAGGAGCTTGAAAGAGCAGCAGTGTGGGAAAAAAGAAGTAGTAGTCCTATCTACATGTTCCCTCATGCCATACAAGGTAAGGGTGTTCCCGTCCTGCGCCTGAGAAGAGAGAGTGTTTCATGTGGACGGTCCCTCTCACTCAGCTCCCTCTGTCCCCTCAATTCTCTCCCCTTTTCCCTCTTGGAGGACACACAGTCCAGTGTATCCCAGCCCCTTCCTGAGAAACTTCAGCCCTGGACAAAGTAAAGGCAGGTTCTGCTCCTTCCAGTCCTGAGGCAGGGAGTGTCAGCACTCCCCCTGTATCCCCTGCACATCCTGTCTGCCCTCATGGACCTTCCCTTCCACAGCGACAGTTCTTTACCTCACACACCTGCACCCTCCCACTGAGACCTGCTCTTCTGTGGAGGCGTGCTGGCCTCCTGGAGCAGGACAAAAACGGGCAGCGGTTGGGAATGAACAGCTCTGGGGGTGGCCCTCAGCTGATGGTGGGTAGGAGTTAGTGGCACCGCACTCCAGTACTCTTGCCTGGAAAATCCCATGGACGCAGGAGCCTGGTAGGCTGCAGTCCATGGGGTCGAGAAGAGTCAGACACGACTGAGCAACTTCACTTTCACTCTTCACTTTCATGCATTGGAGAAGGAAATGGCAACCCACTCCAGTGTTCTTGCCTGGAGAATCCCAGGGATGGGGGAGCCTGGTGGGCTGCCGTCTATGGGGTTGCACAGAGTCGGACATGACTGAAGCGACTTAGCAGCAGCAGCAGGAGTTAGTGGATAAATACCCCAGCTGTCTTATTCGTGGTTAGGAGAACTCTGAGACAGGTTCTGTTCAGGACTGAACCCAACTGCTCGCAGCAGTCCCATGAGCTCATAGTTCACCCTTGTGGGCTTCCTCCCCTCACCCTGCCTCTGCCTACGCTTCTTAGAATTGTCACCCAATAACACTATGTCCTCAAAAGCTGCTCGGCGTCTGCTTCCTGGAGAACTCAAGTTCTTTGTTCTGCTTTATTTATTTTTATTTTATTTTTAATATTTGTATTTATTTATTTGGCTGAGTGGAGTCTTAGTTGCCACGTGTGGGATTCTTTTTTTTTTTTTTTTTAGTAGCATTCCCTGCTGCTGCTACTGCTGCTGAGTTGCTTCAGTCATGTCCGACTCTGTACGATCCCATAGATGGCAGCCCACCAGGCTCCCCCGTCCCTGGGATTCTCCGAAAAGTGAAGTCGCTCAGTCGTGTCTGACTCTTTGCGACCCCATGGACTGCAGCCTACCAGGCTCCATGGGATTTTCCAGGCAAGAGTACTGGAGAGGGTTGCCATTGCCTTCTCCGACCAGGCATCAAACCCAGACCCCTTGCCTGCATTGGTAATGAGGAGTCTTAGCCACTGGACCACCAGCTAAGTCCCTGTTCTGTTTTTGAAAAAACCCAGACATTTCAGGATGTGGTCAAATAATTGCCAGTAATATTCCCCTCTGTGCAGTCTTTGATGAAATTAGGGTCTTAGAGTGTGGTTTGACAAAGTGAGAAAAAGAAGTGGGTTCCCCAATTTTCTCACACTCTACTAGCTTTTACTGCTAGTTTGGAGTCTCCTGTTCTTTTCTTTTCCTTTTTTTTTTTTTAATTTAAAAGCATTTTTAAAAAGTCAAATAATATGTGTATACTGTTTCAAGGCAAATGATACTAAAAGACCTAACCCCGCTCCCTACTTCCCAGTCCTACTCCTCAGAGGCCACTATCCTCATCTAACATTTCGAGCTGTTTCCTCTGGAATTATCACCATATTTCTAAGTAAAATGCTTATACTGTTAACTCCAAATTTCTCAACATTAGACATTATCCATTTTGCTTGTTATAGTAGATGAACATAGTTCAGTTCTTGATTTCTCCTCTTGTACACTTTCACACTCTGTGTAATTTTTGGTTAATTCAACATTTAATATTTCCATTTTATGACTGAATGACTGTGCCTCCCAGTTAAGCCATATGTTGTTGTTTGTTGTTCAGTCGATAAGTCATGTCAGACTCTTTGTGACCCCGTGGACTGCTCTCCTGTCCTTCACTATCTCCTAGAGTTTGCTTAGATTTGTGTCCGTCAAGTCGGTGATGCTGTCTAACCACCTCATCCTCTGTCATCCCCTTCTCCTCCTGCCTTCAGTCTTTCCCAGCATCAAGGTCTTTTCCAGTGAGTCAGCTCCTCACATCAGATGACCAAAGTATTGGAGCTTCAGCATCAGTCCTTCCAATGAATATTCAGGGTTGATTTCCTTTAGGATGGACTGGTTTGATTTCATCCTTGCAGTCCAAGAGATTCTCAACAGTCTTCTCCAGCACCACAGTTTGAAAGAATCAATTCTTCAGCTCTCAGCCTTCTTTGTGGTTGAACTCTCACATCTGTACATGACTACAGGAAAAAGTGTGTGTGTGTGTGTGTACGAGCGCACGTGTGCGCTTAATCACTCAGTCATGTCTGACTCTTTGTGACCCCATGGACAGTAGCCCACCCAGCTCCTCTGTCCATGGGGATTCTCTAGGCAAGAATATTGGAGTGAGTTGCCATGCCCTCCTTCAAGGGATTGAATGTTATGCTTTAAGCCAGCTTTTTCACTCTTCTGATCTTTCACCTTCATCAACTCTGTAGTTTCTCTTCACTTTCTGCCTTTATAGTGGTATCATCTGCTTATCGGAGGTTGTTGTACTATAATTACATTTCCTTTTGTATGTAATGCTTCGGTTTGCCTGGAATTAACTGTCTCATTCTTTCATTTGTTTAGTTTTCTTTCTATTTACTACTAATTCTACGACTACTTCCTCCTTTCTTAATCCTATTTGTGGTTGAGAATATTTCTTTTATACCAAAGGTAACATTCTATATGGGTTGCCTTGGTTTCTCAGGAGTCTTCCCTGGTGGCTCAGATGGTAAAGAATCAGCCTGCAATGCAGGAGATCTGGGTTTGATCCTTGCGTTGGGAAGGTCTCCTGGAGAAGGAAATGGGGAACCATTCCAGTATTCTTGCCTGGAGAATGCCATGGACCGTGGAGCCTAGCTGGCTACAGTCCTTGGGGTCGCAAAGAGTCGGACACAACTGAGGACCTAACACACACACACAGCCCTCTATACAGATGGGTTTCCCTGCTGGCTCAGCGATAAAGAATCCTCATGCAATGCAGGAGACCCGGGTTCTATCCATGGATTGGGAAGATCCCCTGGAGAAGGAAATGGCAGCCCACTCCAGTATTCTTGCTTGGGAAATCCCATGGAGAGAGGAGCCTGGTGGGCTACAGTCCATGAAGTCACAAAGGAGTCAGACATGACTTAGGGGCTAAACAACAACAATATCCTTCTATACATATACAAGTTTCCCTTACTATCTGAATGTAGACAGTTTCTATGAAATTTTTCATAAAATGAAATGGTGTAAAGCGAAGAAACAATTACGTCTGGACGCATCTTGCTAATGGAATGCACAAAATAAATTGAGATAAAGCACAGATGCCAAAGCTACAGTAGCTCGATGCTGAGATGCTGCATGTAGTTCCCAGGAAAGGAGCCTGGTGGTGCCACTCTTACTGCCTGGGATGCCTGCTGCCTCAGTAATTTTTGTTGTTCAGCCACACAGTCGTGTCCAACTCTTTGCGACCCCATGGACTGCAGCACGCCAGGCCTCCCTGTCCCTCACCATCTCCTGAAGTTTGCCCAAGTTCGTGTTCACTGGATCGGTGATGATGCCTCAGTAAGAGCCGCAGATGCTGAGTGCTGTCGTATTATTATTCTGCCCTTCTTGGTGGCATGTGGAATTTTAGTTCCCCAACTAGGGGTTGAACCTGGACCATCGGCAGTTTGAGAGCGCTAACCAGTGGACCACCAAGGAATTCCCCTTCACCTTTTTTTGTTTTGTTTTGTTTTGGCTGTGCTGGTTCTTCATTGCTACATGGGCTTTTCTCTAGTTGCGGTGAGTGGGGGCTACTCTCTACATGCGGTGCGTGGGGTTCTTATTGCGGTGGCATGGGCTCTAGGGAGTGTGAACTCAGTAGTTGGGGCACATGGGCTTAGTTGCCCTATGGCACGTGGACCAGGTGTTAAATGCGAGTCCCCTGCACTGACAGGCAGATTCTTTACCCCCAGGAAGGTCCTGCTAGTTGTGGTTTTGATTTTGAATGTGCTTTGTTGTAATCTGCTTCAATTCTTTGTAGAGTTAGAGGTTGGCGAGAGGAGCAAGAATAAAGGGGCGAGAGAATGGAGGGCAGATTGGGACCATCTATGAATGATTCCTCCCCATTGGCAGCACAAAGCTCTGGGTACAGATATCACTTTAAGAACTAACCAGGGACAGGTGTCAAGGCAGCTGCTAATGGTTTTGTTTCCCTACAGAGAAGGGCTGCCTCGCCCACCACCCCTGCTGGCTCAGGCCAACCTCCCCTTTGGGTACCCGGTCCACGGAGTGGAGGTGATGCCCCTGCACACAATTCCCATCCCGGGTAGGTACCGCTCCACTCAGAAGACTGAAACAACTTTCTTCTTATTCCTTCTCAAGAGAAAGGTGGGAGCAGAAGGCAACAGTCGTTCATGCTGTGTATCCAGCACAGTGCACAAAGCTTGACATGACTTCATTTAATGTTGGTCTCACTCTTTCCATCACTGGGAATCACCCTTAGTAGCTGTGACCTCCATGGGGATCTGAGATAACATAGAAGAGGACAGAAACCTAGGTGCCTTGAGGAACCTTAGGGTGTAGTGGGCTGCTCGGTGTCCTCCAGCATCAAAGCATGAGCCCGCCTCCACAGAGTGCATAGGAAAAGGATGTCTATGCCAGTTAAAACTCCCCTCCACGACTGGTTTTTACACACTCTTCTAGTTAGTTCAGCGTCACTTCTCTGTGAGGTAAATATTATTTTGTCAACTTCACAGATGAGTTTAGTAAGTTATCTAAGAACGCATAGGGAGGATATGTTTGAATCAGAGCTTGAATTAGTCATAAGAACAGAGATAGATGCTAAAGTGAAAAACATTTGGGATAAATTGCTAGTGTTTTTGAATAGTCATTTAGAAAGGATTTGCCAATTTGCATAGCTCTTTTTCTTTCATTGTGGATAAATACACATAACATAAAATTTACGATTTTACCCATTTTTAAGTGTCCAGTTCTGTAGCATTAAGTATATTTACATTGTTCTACAACCAGCATCCATCTCTAGAACGTTTCACCCTCCCAACTGAAACTCTGTATCCATGTAACATTAACTCCCTTTTGCCCCTCAGCCCCTGGCAACCACCATTCTATTTTCTGTCTCTCTGAATTTGACTATTTAGGGGAACTCATATATGGATGATTCATTATTTATCTATTGCTTTCTTCCCTTCAGTACCAGAGATATCTGGAAGGGACTGGATTAATTCACAGCACCCATCCAAAACTGACGGTGGGCAGCAGAGGCTTTAGCACCACCAGAGTTTGAGGAGGACCATGGGACACCATCTGATGGAGCCCTGGGAAGGGGGGGTGGCCAGCAAACACCCTGGGTAGGTGACACTTGAGATGACTCCAGAGGGACATGTAGGAGTCAGACAGGAAGGTGAGGGCATCCTCTCAAATGGTGTTGATTGTCCTTTTCCTTGTGTCCTCCAGGTCTCCAGTTTGAAGGACCAGACGCTCCCATCTATAAGGCAAGAGTCCCCTTCCCAGCTTCCTTTAGCTCTTGGCATTCTGTCCTTGGCTCACTACCTGTGCTTGCTTCTCCCCAGTGGTGGCTGGTCTCAGATTTTGACAGAACCTCTATCCTGATTAAATATCAGACATGAGTCCATGGTGGGGAGTGGGGGAAGGGTACCTATAGAAGTCATAAATTTTCCAGCCATGGGATGGCTGAAGTTCCAGGGAGGACTTCCAAAGAAGTGACCACCAAGGCTCCTGCTGGCTTCAGCTCAAGGGGAAGCTGCTGCCACAACCGGGCTGTGTTGCCTCTGTTTGGATCAGCACCAGCAAGGTGGATGCTCTGGGCCTGTCCTTCTTTCGCTACTTAACACAGCTCCAAATTAAGGTCTCTGCAAGTATGTCTGAGGGGTGGGATGCAAATTGCATTCAGAACCCTAACTGAAAAGGAGTCTGGGAAGTGTAGTTTTAGTTGTCCCAGGCAGAGGCTGGAATGGGCGGTGAGGGAGCTGCTCTGTTCTCCAGAGGACACCTCTGCCCACCTCGCTCCCAAGTACCCTCACCCCCCTCCTCCCTCCCCCACCTTTGTCACTTTCTACTGTTACTTTCTTCATGGCTCTTATCATCCCCGAAGTACTTTATATGTGTCATGATATGCTTATTGCCACTCGTCCCCACTAGAACGCAAGCTTTTTGAAGGCAGGAAGTCAGTCTGCTCTCTTCCCGGGACCTGTAGTTTGGATCTCAGAGTATCTGTTGATTGACTAAAGCATTTTTAGCAGGAATGACATTATCCAGGTTGTTGTTGATCAGTGGCTCAATCATGTCCAACTCTTTGTGACCCCGTGGACCACAGCACACCAGGCTTCCCTGTTCTTCACTATCTCCCAGAGTTTGCACGAACTCATGTCTATTGAGTCGATGGTGCAATCCAACCATCTCTTCCTCTGTCGTCCCCTCCTCCTCCTGCCTTCAATCTTTCCCAGCATCAGGCTCTTTTCCATGACTTGGCTCTTGGCATCAGGTGGCTAAAGTATTGGAGCGTCATCTTCAGCATCAGTCCTTCCAATGAATATTCAGGACTGATTTCCTTTAGGATTGACTGGTTTTATCTCCTTGCAGTCCAAGGGACTCTCAAGAGTCTTCTCCAACACCACAGTTCAAAAGCATCAATTCTTCAGCATTCATCATTCTTTACAGTCCAACTCTCATATCCATACATGACTATGGAAAAACCATAGCTTTGAAAATACAGACCTTTGTAGGCAAAGTGGTGTCTCTGCCTTTTCATATGCTGTCTAGATCTGTCATAGCTTTTCTTCCAAGGAGCAAGCGTCTTTTAATTTAATGGCTGCAGTCACCATCTGCACTGATTTTGGAGCACAAGAAAATAAAATCTGTCACTGTTTCCATTATTTCCCCCTCTATTTGCCATGAAGGGATGGGATCGGATCCCATGATCTTCTTTTTTTGAATGTTGAGTTTTAATCCAGCTTTTTCACTCTCCTCTTTCACTTTCAAGAGGCTCTTTAATTCCTCTTCACTTTCTGCCATTAGGGTGGTGTCATCTGCATATCAGAGGCTGTTGATATTTCTCCTGGCAATCTTGATACCAGCTTGAGCTTCATTCAGCCTGGCATTTCACATAATGTACTCTGCATATAAGTTATCCAAGTTACTTTTCCTAAAGATAACTGGCTGTTGCAGAAGACAAAAAGGCAAGGGAAGAGAATAGCAGTGGGGATGAAGAGAAGTAAATGGATTTTATCTACATGTTGAAGGTGGACCCAAAAGGACTCACTCATTGATTGACTGCAGGTGTCGGGGAAACAGCAGGACAGGAGTGACTTCTGTTGGGGACTTGAACAGCTGAGTGGGTAAAGGTTCTATTCACAAGGCAGGGAAAACCATGGATGGGGTGGAAAACAGGTTTATCGAAAACAATCAATAGATCAAGTTTTGAAGATCGTGAAACTTCCTAGCAGAGCAATCAGCCAGGCAGCTGGATCTCAGAGAGATAGGAGCTAAAGATGTGCATCTTCAAAGCATCAGCATATGAATGGTATTAAAGCCAACGCCTCTAGTGAGAAAGGTTCAGTTCAGTTTTGTTCAGTCGCTCAGTCGTGTCCAACTCTCTGCGACCCCATGGACTGCAGCACGCCAGGCCTCCCTGTCCATCACCAACTCCCAGAGTTTACTCAAACTCATCTCCATTGAGTCAGTGATGCCATCCAAGCATCTCATCCTCTGTCGTCCCCTTTTCCTCCTGCCCTCAATCTTTTCCAGTATCAGGGTCTTTGCAAATGTCAGTTCTTTGCATCAGGTGGCCAAAGTATTGGAGTATCAGTTTCAACATTAGTCCTTCCAATGAACACCCAGGACTGATCTCCTTTAGGATGGACTGGTTGGATCTCCTTGCAGTCCAAGGGACTCTCAAGAGTCTTCTCCAACACCACAGTTCAAAAACACCAATTCTTTGGCACTCAACTTTCTTTATAGCCCACCTCTCACATCCATACATGACTACTGGAAAAACCATAGCCTTGACTAGGTGGACCTTTGTCGACAAA
This sequence comes from Bos taurus, assembly GCF_002263795.3. Taxonomy (NCBI): domain Eukaryota; kingdom Metazoa; phylum Chordata; class Mammalia; order Artiodactyla; family Bovidae; genus Bos; species Bos taurus. The sequence continues at coordinate 37,406,418 of NC_037346.1, read as the reverse complement.
GTAATGCCTCTGCTTTTTAATATGCTATCTAGGTTGATCATAACTTTTCTTCCAAGGAGTAAGCGTATTTTAATTTCATGGCTGCAATCACCATCTGCACTGATGTTGGAGCCCCCCCACCAAAAAAAAAGTCAGCCACTGTTTCCACTGTTTCCCCATCTATTTCCCATGAAGTGATGGAACCAGATGCCATGATCTTAGTTTTCTGAATGTTGAGCCTTAAGCCAACCTTTTCACTCTCCTCTTTCACTTTCATCAAGAGGCTTTTTAGTTCCTCTTCACTTTCTGCAATAAGGGTGGTGTCATCTGCATATCTGAGGTTATTGATATTTCTCCCAGAAATCTTTTTTTTTAGATTTAATATAAATTTATTTATTTTAATTGGAGGCTAATTACTTTACAATATTGTATTGGTTTTGCCATACAACAACATGAATCCACCACGGGTGTACATGTATTCCCCTTTCCCAGCAATCTTGATTCCAGCTTATGCTTCCTCCACCCCAGCTTTTCTCATTGATGTACTCTGCATATAAGTTAAATAAGCAGGGTGACAATATACAGCCTTGATGTACTCCTTTTCCTGTTTGGAACCAGTCTGTTGTTCCATGTCTAGTTCTAACTGTTGCTTCCTGACCTGCATACAGGTTTCTGAAGAGGCAGGTCAGGTGGTCTGGTATTCCCATCTCTTTCAGAATTTTCCACAGTTTATTGTGATCCACACAAAGGCTTTGGCATAGTCAATAAAGCAGAAATAGATGTTTTTCTGGAGCTCTCTTGCTTTTTTGATGATCCAGCGGATATTGGCAATTTGATCTCTGGTTCCTCTGCCTTTTCTAAAACCAGCTTGAACATCTGGAAGTTCACGGTTCACATATTGCTGAAGCCTGGCTTGGAGAATTTTAAGCACTACTTTACTAGTGTGTGAGACGAGTGCAATTGTGCGGTAGTTTGAGCATTCCTTGGCATTGCCTTTCTTTGGCATTGGAATGAAAACTGAACTTTTCCAGTCCTGTGGCCACTGCTGAGTTTTCCAAATTTGCTGGCATACTAAGTGCAGCACTTTCACAGCATCATCTTTTAGGATTTGAAATAGCTCAACTGGAATAAGAAAGGTTAAGAAGGGAAAAGGACTCAGAACCAATCCCTGAAAAACTCTCTTTGGAGGTCTGATGGATGAGGAGGACTTGGCAAATGGAATTCAAGGAGCCGCCAGCAGGGGTAGGAAGAAATCTTTAAGGATTGTGTGCTGAGGCTTCCCTGGTGGCCCAGTGGTTAAGAATCTGCCTTGCGATACAAGGGACACGGGTTTGATCCCTGGTCTGGGAAGATCCCACATGCCTCGGGGCAGCTAAGCCCTGTGCACCACAACTCCTGAGCCCGTGCTCCACAACAAGAGAAGCTGCTGCAGTGGGAAGCCCACCCGTGGCAAGGAGCAGTAGCCCCCACTTGCTGTACCTGGAGAAAGCCCACACACAGCAACAAAAACCCAGCACAGGCAAAAGTAATTACAATAAAAATAAACTAGTAAAAAAAAAATGGTATCCTGCACAGCAAGAGTTAAGAATATTTCAGAAGTTTCCCTTGAACACACCAGGTCTTAGGACTATCTTCCTTACTGAAGCTGAGGCAGTAACTCCTGCAGTTACTCTACATTTCAGGGGCACTATCTATCCTCTCGTCCTTATGTGCTCTGCCCCCTGCTGGCCATCCTGGGTATGTGCTGTTCTTTGCACTTAGTCTTGCTGTCTCATCCACCCTAGGTCACCCTGAAAGCTTCTCTGGGGACACTGAACACCCTCGCTGACACCCCAGACAGTGTGGTGCAGGGCCGAGGCCAGAAGCAGCTGACCATTTTGACCAGTAGCCGGAAGGTTTTGAATTTCATCCTCCAGCACGTGACATACACCAGCACAGAGTACCAGCACCACAGGGTGGATGTGGGTGAGAGCCTCTCCTTGGATGACAAAATGCTTAGGGACCCAGAAAAACACCACCAGCCCTCGAAGTCTTCCTCCTCCCAGAAGCCTGCCTCCCTAGCTCCTATTTCTAACTCTAAACACTGAACTTTCCAATTACTGTCTTCAGTAATATCCCCCCACTGCCATTGACCCCAGACAGGCAAATGGCCGCTCGTCTCTCCATGAAGGCAGATCATTCGTGCTGTGTGCCCAGCTCTGTTCCTCATTCTCGGCAGCGAGCAGAGCTGAAGATTTCAGCTGCAGTAGAGAGGGTGCAGTCTGTGCCCCAGTGTCTTGTCCTGGGCACTCACCAGAAAGTAGGGTGTGAGGAAACCTGCAGTTGGGAGGGCAGTAGCTTTGTCTTTCTCCTCCCATCCCAGCCCCAGAATTCCTTAGTGTCTGCTGACAGTAAGGGCAGCCCCAATTTCTTTCTGGATGAATTAAAGGCACTCTTTCCCATTTTGAGCAGCTCCACAGGATGCATTCCCAGGACACCCACCCACACACAGAATGAACTGTGGGACAGATTTCCCATGAACACAAACTAGGGAGAGAGTTCCCTCCACCTTCAGGTGTTCAAATGTTTATCACAGAATGACCCTGAGAGGTCAAATGAGGCAGGTCGAGTTTTCCTGGTTTTGTAGATGGTGAAGGAGATGAATGATTTACCCAAGGTATTTCAGATGATAAATAACAAAGTCAAACTTAACCCACCCCTCTGATGCCAAGCCCACTTCACCCTACAGAGCCGCATGGGGAAGAAATGTGAGTTTCAGAGGCACTCAGTGGGTTGCCCCAGGGACACAGCAAGTCAGGAGCTCAAATGCCGTAGACTCCACGCTGTCCTCAATCTCCTCCCACCAATCTCTCATTCCCCCATCTTGTTGGCTTCCTGGGCAGCATGGGGAGTGACCCAGACGCAGTACACAACTCTGACCTTATTTCTCCCTCCAGTGAGTCTGGAGTCCAACTCCTCAGTGGCCAAGTTTCCAGTGACCATCCGCTTTCCTGTTATGCCTAAGTTATACGACCCTGGACCAGGTAAGGCCCTTGTTCCTGGGGCTCCATAGTGGGTCCTATAGACTACTGATGAGATTCAGAAGGGATCCTCTCTGAGACAGAGTAGGAGAATAATTATAAAAACAGAGTGGTCCTGGACGAGGAATAGATATATCAATAGCATCAAATTAGAAATCTAGAAATAGACAAGTTGAAATTTTACCATATGATAAAGGTAATTTTTCAAATTAAAGAGGGGAAAAGATGGATTATTCAACAAATCATGTGGGATAACTGTGTAGCTATATGGAGAATGACAAGTTGAATATATCTCACAGCTCACATCAAGATAAACTCCCAATAGAGAAAATCCTGATTTTTTATAAGTATTCAAAATACGGCTCCCCTGGTGGCTCAGAATCACCTGCCAAGCGGGAGACCCTGGTTTGATCTCTGGGTTGGGCAGATCCCCTGGAGAAGGAAATGGCAACCCACTCCAGTATTCTTGTCTGGGAAATCCCATGGACAGAGGAGCCTTGCAGGCTACAGTCCACGGGGTCCCAAAGAGTTAGCAACTAAACAATAACTAGAAAAAAGAAAAAGGAATTTAAAAACAACTTTGGATTATAAGATTTTTCTAAATGTGACACAAAACCCAAAGGCCATAAAAGACTGGAAACATAAAATACATAACAATTTTTAATTGTTTTTCTTCTTTATGGCCTCTGACGTGGCTTTTGGGATTTCAGTTCTCTGATCAGGGATCGAATCTCGTCCCTCGGCAGTGACAGCATGGAGTCCTAACCACTGGACTTCCAGGGAATTCCAAATTTTTAATAATTTTTTTGGACAGAAATCTACCATATGCAAAGTCAAAGGACAAACTGGGGGGAAAATACCTTCAACACAAAGTCAAAGATCTAATTTTATTTAAGAGCATTTGTGAGGACTTTACTGGTTGTCCAGCGGTTAAGACTCCATGCTCCCAGTGCAGGGGGTACTGGTTTGACTCCTGGTCAGGGAACTAAGATCCCACATGCTGCACAGTGTGGCCAAAGACATAAATAATTTCTCACTGTAGTCCTATAAAGTAGGTTGTTGTTGTTTCATCTCTGTGTCATGTCCGACTCTTTGTGACCCCATGGACTGCAGCATGCCAGGCTTTTCTGTTCTTCACTATCTCCCGGAGTTTGCTCGCTCATGTTCACTGAGTCAGTGATGTTGTGAATCAGTAAGAAAAGAGCAAATAAGAGAAGAATAAGCCAGTTCACAAAAAATTAAATTCAAGAATACTTTCAGTCATTAAAATATATGTTCAGTGTCACACTAAGTGCAAATGAAAACTACATCCATATCAAAAAGTACCGGAGGAGGAGTAGGAAACATTCTTTTAAACTGCCAGTAGGAATGTAAATTGGCACAACCCTTCTGGAGCAACTTAGCAATGTCTGTCAACATTTTAAATGTATATGCACGTTGAGTCAGCGATTCCACTTGTATGAGTTATCCTTTAGATGCTTACATCTGTGTGAAAAGACATTTGTTTGAGGGTGTTTATTGCAGCATTATTTGCAATGACAAAAACCTTAACAATGGTTGTGTGTGTTAGTCGCTCAGACATGTCTGACCCTTTGCCACCCTGTGGGATTCTCCAGGCAAGAGTGCTGGAGTGAGTTGCCATTCCCTTCTCCAGGGGATCTTCTCGACCCAGGGATCGAACCTGAGTCTCCCTTATTGCAAGCAGATTCTTTACCATCTGAGTCACCAGGGGTTAAATCAAGTGTGGTCCATGGGTATAATGAAATGCCATGCAATGACATTCAGAAAGACAGAGGAGGAAAACATGAGCCGGAAGTGTTTTTTATACTGATACAAAATGCTTTCCAAGATGTAAGCAAGGTACAAAAGAGTGAAAAGTAAGCTACTATTTCTGTAAAAAGAAAGGGGTAAAAAAGATGACGTAACTGCTTGATTACAGAAAAATAAACAAGAAGTTAGTAATACCTGGTAAACTCCTGGGGAGGAACCAAAATGTTGGGGACAGAGATGGGAAGAAGTATTTTCATGGTATAACTTTCAGTATATTTGGAATTTTGAGCTAGTTGGCATTTTTGACAATATTTCCTATATATTCAAAATATAACATATTCAGATAGATTCTATTAAAAATATAACTTATTTAAAAGCAATAGGATTAAATATCTACGGAGAGGAATTTACAGTATGTGCTTAACATCATCATAACTATCTCAAAAATAAAAGAAATCAGCACAAGAAGTTCACAAAAAAGATTTTTTGGCTTCAGATTTGTCTTAAAGGTGAAGTATTACCCATAAAATGGAAATCTCCACAGTCCTATTTCCCTCCCTTCTTCCAACAGTCATGGTCTTTCTTTTCCTGGTTTCTGTACATGTTTAATATGTAGATGTTTAATATGTAGATTTCTATTCCTACACACATGTGCACACACAGAGCATACAGTATGGTATACTGCATTTTTGAACTTTTCATAAAACTTATCACATTGTATGGCATAAAATTCTAGTTTCTGGCCTTTCATCAGTCCATGGCTTGTCTTTTGGTTTTGCTTCTGGGGTCTTTTGTGTTATAAAACTTTATCCTTTAGTAAAATTGATTGATTCTTTTTTTCTAGCTTTTGCTTTTTTGCCTTAATTCAAGAAATTCTTCCCTACATTGAAGCCATAAACATATGCTCCTGCATTTTTTTTCAAAAGTTACATATGCTTGTTTCTCACATTTAGATACTTAATCCAACTAGAAGTTGTGTTTATGCGTGGCATGTGATAGGGACCTAATATTTTACACATGGAGAGCCTATTGTCCCACCACCATGGACCAAGTGGTCTCGCCTTGTCGCGCTGGAACAGCCAGCCACTCACACACACAGCTTTTTGTATGCAGGGGTTTGAACCAGCCTTTGTTGGGGCACATTGATCTGTATCCTGGGGCTCATTTTACACATTTCCATATGCTTTATAACAGGTTTTCTATCCAGTGCAGATAAATTCTGTGTTGCAGGATGACTGTACTTCGTTTAGTGAAATCTTCTTAGCTCTTCTTGGTCATTTACTTTTTCATTAGAGTTTTAGCATCAGCTCATCAAGATCCTCCAAAATGCATTGAGATTTTGATTAGAATTTTCCAAAATTTGTTGATTAATTACAGATGAATTGACAGTTTTATGAAGTTGAATATTCACAACCATGAATCTGCTATATCTCTCCATGTGACACTCTCCATGTCATAGTCTCTTCATAGGTTCTTCGGTAATTTATTGTGTAGTCTTATTTGTAAAGGAATTGTACGTTTTATTGGATTTGGTCTTAGGTAGTTTATATTTTATTTTACTTTTATAAATTGGATTTTGTTCTACATTTTAACTGGTGTTAGTATATAGGACATTAGTGATTTTTGAATGTTGGACTTAATAGGCATCCTTCTTGCACACATATTAGTGACTTTTTTTTAAACATATAGAGTCTGTTAAACAAATGATTTTTATCTCTTCCTTTACAATTCTTATCATTTGTTTCTTTTTCTTAATGCGTTTTGGTAAAATCTTCAGTACAGTGTTGAATAACAGCAGTGGTAGCACACACTTTCACTTGTTCCTGACTTTAAGAACATTCTAGTGTTACGCCACTATTCTCGTTTGCTGGGCAGGAGTGTGGTAGATGTGTCAGGGTAAGAAAGTTTCCTTCTTTCCTTCTGTTTCTAAGAATTTTTCTATTTCTGCTTTGTATTTCCTTGCTGAGAGTTTTCATATTTATATGAATAAGTATTGAATTTTATCAAATAAATTGTCTGCACCCAGTGAAATAATTTTTCTCCTTTAACTGGGTTCATGAAGTGACTTACCTTGATTTTCTGCTGTTGAAATTGTTCTTGCATTTTCGGGATTAACTCATCTTGATTGCAGTGTGTTATTTGATTAAATGCTGAATTAAATTTGTTGCTATTTTTATAGATGATTCTTATATCTGTATTCAAAACTGAGACTGTCTTTTTCTATAATGTCCTTGCTCAGTTTTGTTATCGATATTATACAAGTCTCATAAGACAAGTTAGATGCCTTTCCTTTTTTCACTGTTTGCTGAAATTAATTGAATTATAATAAAATAGGAATGTCTCTTGGGGTTTTATTAAAACTTGTCTGTCCTTTTGTCTTTTTTTGGGGGGGTCCAAGTTTTGGTTGCGGTGGGAATGTGAATGGGAAAGAGTGAGAGAAAGGGAAGAAATTTAAAACTAACAGCTCTACTGCTTCAATGGTTATTGATCTGTATGTACATTGAGTCAATTTTTAAAATGTTTCTATAAAGTTGTCTTAAGGTTATTGTATATTTGTATATACGTAAATTGTATATTTTGAGTTGTTCATAGAATTCTCTTACGCTTGTTAAAAATTTTTTTTAGTATCTTAAGTCATGTCTCCCTTCTGATTCTTTGTATATATCTTAAATAATTTTAAGTTGGTTTCATATCTAAATATTCTCATTTTTTATGCCTGTTTTGTTTCATATTTTCTTTTTCATTTATGTGATTCTGTGGTTTATCACTTTAAAGATTTTAAACATTCTCACTTTAAGTCCCTTTCAGATTCGTCTATTGTTTGTCTATCTAGAGTGGATTCTTCTAGCACAGGGTAGATTTGCCGGCTGTTGTTCTTTCCAACTAGTTTTCTTTGAATGTCTTGGGATTTTTGCTGGTGGCTCATCTTGAATACAAGTCTTTACAAGCTTGTTTTGTTTTCTCCTCTCTCCCTCTTTCTCTCTCCTGATTCCTTCCCATCTCACAGCTTTACAGTTGCCCAGATTCTCAGTCCATCATTATATACTACAATCTTGGGGTCCCTGTCCCCTAGTGATATGAGCATCACCAAAGAGCCAGTTGCTGGGCCTGAGGGTGGCTTGGCACAGGACACGGCTGTGTGAGGTGGTGTCATCTCTGAACCCAGAGGTGTGTTTGGGGATGATGGTTCTCTGAGGTTCCTTGCCCAGCGGGTAGTATGTCGTGAGAGCTGGAGGGAGTGCAGCCTGGTTCCAGTCCATGGTTTCTAGCAAAAACCCTGGTTGTGGACCCACATACTTCATGAGACACTTTTATTCCATTAACACTCAAACTCTGCCTCCCAGCCTCTGCTGTTCTGACCCCAGATTGCAGCAGACTCAGCTCCAGCTCTGCTCACTGCTTTTGATTCCTGTTCCTTGGAAGAAATGTCATCTGTTTTTGAACATGGCTCTGTCTTTGCATATTTTGTTATCATTGCTCTGTGTTTGGAACAATAAAGAATCTCAAAGCAGAATGCTATACCACCCACCTGGCCAGGAGTCTCCCACCTGGACTACCTCCTGTGGTAACTCAGGCTCCTGATTCTCTCTTTACTGTAATGAAAGAACCAAACTTGTCATGTGGCCTGAGAAGAGAAAAGGTAGGGCTTTCATTCAACACGCTCTTGAACATGATTTACATGCCTCTTTCTGTTACTGAGCCCTTTCCACATTCTCGGACCATACCATACCATACCATAGAAATGAATATCACTTCCACAAGACTCTTCAGCATGCAAAGCCTTTTATTCACAGAGATAGTTTGTACATAAGAGAGAAGGCAGGGAAAATGCCAGCTCCTCGGGTAAAATGGGTGAGTTGCTTTTATAGCAAAAGGGATGGTTTGTCTCATGATCACTGATAATTTCCAGAAATCATCAAATTTCTCGGATCAGCAGCAGGTGGCTGCATGATGGCTGTCAGGAATAGAGAGTGTTTCTGTGCAGGGGAAGAAATGCATGAGAATTTTCTGCAAGGAAGCCCAAGAACAGATGTGGTTAAAATTTACAGTTGAGCTTCCTGTCTTGTGGCAACTATACTATACTATACTCAGAAGTGGACCAGAAGTAACGTTAATCTTTTATTTCTGTGATCTTGGTTTCTCCCCCCCAGGACTTGGACCCCAAGGGCCTTTGTTCTTTAGTTTGCAAGGCTTGTTCTGCCCAAGGCCAGTCTTTTTCTGAAGTGACTGTACTCTTGTCTTCCTGTCTTACTTCCACTCAGTCCCAAAGACTCAGGAGGAGCTGGGTAATGGTGCAACAGAATGACCTCTGACTTCTGTCATTCTGAGAAAGTGGCTCTGCAGTGGGGTTCTGTTGCACTCAGGCACAAACAGCTGGTGGGGTGTGACTTTGAGCATGTGTTAACTCCAGCTGATCCCACCCCCCAAGACAACCCAGCTGTCTATCAGCTGGCATGGCTCCATTCTGTGGCTAGATCTTCTAAACACACCAGCAGCTACGGTTGTTTGACCCAAGGGTCATTTCCACAGAAAGGCTGTCCTTTCTCTAACTGTTTCTATAAATCACACAACCTGGTCTACCCGCTTCTAATCTCCAAGTGGACCTGTTTCCACTTACATCTTTCAGAGGATAAAGATCAGGCAGGTTTCTCCGTAGGACTGCAGCTGATAACAGGGCAGGTCCAAGTCCTTTAGAGCTTTTCTCCTCTTCCTGGGACCTGTGACTCTACATAGCGAATCCCCTGATGGGCAAGGCTCTATGCATCTCAACTCCTAGCATGAAAGCAGGATGCAAGCCCAGTACAGACAGACAAGCATAAAATGAAACGTCCAGGTAGATAGTAGGAAACAGCAGAATGGAACCAACTGAACCAGGAAAGAGACTTTAGAATAGAACACAGACAAAATTTAAACAAATCATTATCATTGTTTTTCAGTCGCTAAGTTATGTTTGACACTTTGCAACCCCATGAACTGCAACATGCCAGGCTTTCCTGTCCTTTACCATCTCCTGGAACTTGCTCAAACTCACGTCCATCGAGTCGGTGATGCCATCCAACCATCTCGTCCTCTGTTGCCCTCTTCTCCTCCTGCCCTCAATCTTTCCCAGCATCAGGGTCTTTTCCAATGACTTGGCTCTTAGCATCATGTTGCCAAAGTATTGGAGCTTCAGCATCAGTCCTTCCAATGAATATTCAGGGTTGATTTCTTTTAGGATTGACTGGTTTGATGTCCTTACAGTCCAAGGAGGACTCTCAAGAGTCTTCTCCAACACCACAATTTGAAAGCATCAATTCTTTGGTGCTCAACCTTCTTTATGGTCCAGCTCTCACATCTGTACATGACTACTGGAAAAACCACAGCTGTGACTATACAGATCTTTGTTGGCAAAGTGAAGTCTCTGCTTTTTAATACACTGTCTAGGTTTGTCATAGCTTTTCTTCCAAGGAGCAAGTGTCTTTTAATTTCATGCAGTCACTGTCTGCAGTGATTTTGGAGCCCAAGACTGTTTGCACTTTTCCCCCATCTATTTGCCCCCATCTATTTGAAGTGATGGAACCAGATGCCATGAAAAACAAATAGGGTATGTTTAAATATATTCTTCTAATCCAACTATAATGAACTCTTATTAAGCACTGACTATATACAAGAGGCCTGAGGTCCACAAACACTTGAGAGGTCATGATATAGAGAAACCCTCAGAACGACACAAGTCAAGACAGTGAGGCTTCCCAAAGACAGAACTCTGATGTCTACCCTTTCTTGCTCAGAGAGGAAGCTCAGAAACCTGGTGTCCATTGCCACCAAAACTTTCCTCCGTCCCCACAAGCTCATGACCATGCTCCAGAGCATTCGTGAGTATTACCCAGACTTGACCGTGATCGTGGCTGATGACAGCAAGGAGCCCCTGAAAATTAATGACAGCCATGTGGAGTATTACACCATGCCCTACGGCAAGGTATGTCCCTCCCGGGTGGGGAGACACTTGAATCCTGGGACAAGAGGGCCTCAGTCAGAGTCAGGTCCTTACCCCGGAGGGGCCAGCTTCAATAGACTTCACTAGGCAGCAAGATCCTGGCATGGGAGGGTATGGAATTCTCCTCTGAGTCCTTTTGCTGACTTCAAATTCACAGAGAAATCAGGTCACTTTCCCTTTTCTGCATTAACAGGGTGGTTAATCCACCTTTTCTCACGTGTGGTTTAGAAATTGATTGCGATCCTTCTGAGTGACTTGCAGTGTCTGACAGTCTAGTTTCCTGGCTTGCAGGTCCAAGAGCAGAGAAACCGCTCATCCCTATCATTTCACCCTCTCTGATGCATCTCCTCCACTCACCTTCCTTCAAAGAAAGGAGGAGGTGGACATGATACACACCAGAGTGCCCCTTACCCCGCAACAGCTTCCAGGCTCCATGAGGGGAAAGGGCTTGAGAGCCCCAGAGCCTCTGTCAGGTGAAAAGAGACTTCCGTCAGTCCATATGGGCCACAGGGCCAAGGAAGGACTCTCTCACCTTTCTTGGCCTCAGTCTTTGACCCAGAGAGCCCCTGTCCTTTTCCCAGTGTCTCTGAGGCATGGACTCCCTTTAACCTAGAGGTTCCCGATCACTGTTCGGGGTACAGTGCAGTGTGGCTCTTGGGAACCAAGAAAGCTGCCAGGTGACGCTGATAGGTAGCAGGGCAGGCCACCACCATCTAACCTCACTCTACTCACAGGGTTGGTTTGCTGGTAGGAACCTGGCCATATCTCAGGTCACCACCAAATACGTTCTCTGGGTGGACGATGACTTTCTCTTCAATGACAAGACCAAGATTGAGGTGCTGGTGGATGTCCTAGAGAAGACCGAACTGGATGTGGTAAGGGAGAGCTGCTGGTTCTATCTCCTCTGTATGACAAGCCAGAGGGGAAGGGAAGGAGAAGGGCAGAGAGGGAAGTGTTCAGGGGAGGAGGTGGGTGGGGAAGAGGAGGCGAGGGGCCAGGGCAGGAGGAGATGAGGGGCCGCTGGGGCTGAGACCTTCACATGGGAGTCAGATGTGTGAGTTCTGCTTCTGCCTCCATTGTTACTTTTCTTTGAGCAAATTACACCAACCCCCATCCCCAAACGCACCATTGTTCCGTCTTTGAAATGTCATGTTTATGCATCACTTCTAACTTCCTCCCTGCCGTGGTGGGAGAAGGCAAGCAGGGCTCTGGTTCTGTCACACACCCTTACAAACATGGAAATGGCACAAAGCTGTGAAAGCACGTGGAGCCTTAATGAGAGTAAAAAAAAAAAAACAAAAACATCAAAAATCCATTCACATACAGGAAAGAGAAGAAAAATGTAATAATACTGCATTGTATCTTGAAATTTGCAGAGATAACTGTACTGTGTAGAGATGATGGATCTGTTAATTAGCTTGAGTGTGGTGATCTTTTTGCAATGTATACATCTATCAAAACATCAAGATGTATAACCTCAAAATATATAATTTTAATATGTCAAAGAAAAAGCTGTTAAAAAGAAAGAAAATGAAGATGTATAACCTCAAAATATACAATTTTAATATGTCAAAGAAAAAGCTGTTAAAAAGAAAGAAAATGGATAAGAAGTAGCACAGTGACCATGGTTATCCCTTACTCCAAGGGGACAGTCCCCAGAGCGTCTGGCTTGACTACGATGTCTCTAGAGACCCAATCACAGTAGCGTAAATGACATAGAAGGTGCAGTTCCTGCCCCTGTAATGAGAGCTGGTGCTGGACTCTCCTTCCAGAGGCATCCTGGACCAGCTCCATTCCCCGTTGTTCGTCCATTTTTGTTGTCCTTGGCTGTATGGTCAGAAGAAATGGGGAAAGAGGGGAATTGAAAGACAAGCAGTTTTCTTTTAAGAGTGTGATATTTATAAAAGTAGCAAGCATCTGTTCTAAATCACATCCTTTCAGCCAGGACTTAGACACATGGTCAAAACTTGCAAGGGAAGTGGGAAATTTTCAGCTTTAGTGGGATAGTAGCTAGATCTTAATTTAGTCCATCAACACTCAGTCCATTTACTAAGAGGAGGAGAGAAAGAACAGGGGACAGTAGACCGCTGTGTCCCTCTGGGTGATTATGATGGTTCAGGAACAGATACACTTGCTTGTCCTGTTTTGCTTAGGCTCCAACATAGAGATGCACTCATCTCCCATGAGTGCAGGGACAGGCAGCGCAGAGAGGTGAGCCAAGAACAGAGAATGGGAGGAAGGAGCTTGAGACATACGGCTGGCTGCAGGAAGTCCATATAGGGACCCCTGCATATGCAGGCTGCCTCTCACCTGCACCCAAACACTGCTTCTGGTACCAGAAGGGACTGAGCCACGTGGAAAGAGTGAGCTTGCAGGAGGGTAAGCACAGCAGAGGTGTCTGCCCTTTGGACTTCGTGTAGGCCTAGTCTGAAGGGTAGATAAAGGGTGTAATTCTTGTCATAACAGGTTCAATCCAGTAAGGCTTCCTGGCAGGGGCTACATGGATATCGTCTGTTCTCTAATGCAGATTTCTCTGCCCACTGGCTAGGTAGGTGGCAGTGTGCTTGGAAATATGTTCCAGTTTAAGCTGTTCCTGGAGCACAGTAAGAACGGGGACTGTCTCCATCGGCGGACAGGATCTTTCGGGCCCCTGGACGGCTTCCCCAACTGCGTGGTGACCAGCGGCGTTGTTAACTTCTTCCTGGCCCACACAGAGCGGCTCCAAAGAGTTGGCTTTGACCCCCGCCTGCAGCGAGTGGCTCACTCAGGTGGGGAGGCTGGGAGAGTGAAGAGGGAGCTGGGCTGTGGACTGACCTCAGAAGTCTGCTCTCCCCCGGGGAGGGAGGGAGGGCGGGCCGTGTGCCACAGATCAGGCAGCTTGCCCGTTCTCCCCAAATTGGGGAGCCCACAGTTTCCCCTGCCTCCCTCCACTCTCTCTGCCTTCTTGCCTCCCACAGGCTGTTCCTACCTCTCTGAGATACCCTTCCCCTTCCTCTCCCTACAGCTCTGGCCCCTACCTCCTGCTGCACTGCATTTCCAGACTTCCTTTCCTCTGTAACTGCAGCTAGTGAACTTCCTGGCTTAAACTGCCCTCAGTCCTGGAGTCCACAGCTCCGTCCAGTTGGAAGCTAATCTGTGTCTTTCTATCCATATCACTGTCTGTCCTTCCAACTCATTAGTCTGGGCAGATGGCTCCACATGGGTGGAACCACCCCAAGGGTGTAAACTGTGTCCCCTGACTCTCCTTCTGGAGCTGCAATAGGGCCCTGGGTCTGTGGCTTGAAGGTCATATTTCCTTCTCATGCTTCCCCTCTCTTGGCAGAGTTCTTTATTGATGGGCTCGGGAGTCTGCTCGTGGGGTCCTGCTCAGATGTGATTATAGGTCACCAGCCGCATTCTCCAGTGGAGGACCCAGAGCTGGCAGCCCTGGAGAAGACCTACCGCATATACCGGGCCAACACCAATGATAAGATCCAGTTCAAGCTAGCTCTCCACTACTTCAAGAACCACCTCCAATGTGCCACATAAAGATGCCTGGACTTCGGCAAAGTGCTAGGTCTGGCTCAGTTACTGTAGGTCATTAGAAATGGACCAATCACTGATCAGAACAATGGCAACTATATTAATAATAATTATTGTTTGATGTCTTACCATTTGTGAATCACTGTACACACCTGATGTGAAGAGCTGACTCGTTTGAAAAGGCCCCAATGCTGGGAAAGATTGAAGGCAGGAAGAGAAGGGGACGACAGAGGATGAGATGGTTAGATGGCACCACCAACTCAATGGACATGAGTTTGGGTAAACTGTGGAAGTCGGTGATGGACTGGGAGGCCTGGTGTGCTGCGGTTCGTGGGCTCGCAAAGAGTTGGACACAACTGAGTGACTGAACTGAACTGAACTGTACATATAATGGTGGTGGTGGTGGTTTAGGCAATAAGTCGTGTCCAGCTTTTGAATCACATTATCTCATGCAAAAGAGCACATGATGGATTGGTATCCTTGATCAAAAGGATCAAAAGGATTGGTATCCTTCTGGGTCCTTGAGGGTTATTTGGTGGGTATTACATCACAGATCATCTCTAGCGTCAACTGTCATCCACAAATTTTTATTTGGTCATACTTTGTGGACTCAAATAATGTGAATAACCCAGAGTCCTTACCTTGAGGAAGTGGCAGTCTGGTTCAGTTCATTCCACTAGTAGCATTGGGCAGCCAGGCTCAGAGGATCAGAGTGGGGAGAACTTACAAGGGCCCATGCAGGTGAGGAGGGCTCTGTGGAGTCAGCTTACCTGCAGTCCAGCACATGGATGGGATCCAGGAAAGTGGAGGGCAGAGATCACTGGGTAGTCCACTCACTGCTGGAATAAAGCTTTCCCTGGCATTAGATACTTACCATAAAGACACATTCCAGAATGCTTGGGATTGAACTTGGACCTTGTACTTTGTAAGCGCTGTGGCCAAGCCACTAAATTCCAGTTGCTTACTACTCAAGACTGCCATTGTCTGCAGAATGGAGCCATGGTGATGACGCGGGTTTTCTCTGTCACCTTGGGAGTCAGTGGATTCTCCCACTGCTGCGCTGCCTTTTTGTTTCCACTCTTTCCTACTGAAGACAGCCACGGTAGTTCAAAATCTCTGAAAAATGTGTGAGATGTTAATTCATGAAAAACGTTTTGGTTCTCAAATAATTTTTAAAAATACTGCATGCTCTATCTCCCTCTTTGACAATCACAATTCATATTAGTATATTCAAGGCTCTGAGAAGTCCTGCTGTGAAGAAATTGACTTAACGTCAATTCAGTATTTCTCAGATATGGATACAGACTGGCCATCATTTTTTTTGTTCTCCTGAACACAAATAAAGCACATACCTCATTCCATTGTATATGTCATAATGATTCTGTTGCAAAAGTTTTATAACTTTAACTAATGTGCATAACCATTTAGTACAATAATATATGTATTTTGTGTATAATACCATAGCTATAAAGGGAGACGATGTTGGCTTGGTCTATTCAGTACTGTCCTTAGACACAGGCAAGATGAGCCCCTGCCTGTGCTTTAGAGAACTCTGCATATCACAGACACATGTATTTATTTTAAAAACCAAACAAACTCACGAAGAGATCAGATTTGTGGTTACCAGAGGCAGGTTGGTAGAGGAAGGGAAAATTGGATGAAGGTGGTCAGAAGGTATAGACTTCCAGTTATCAGATAAATAAGTACGAGGGCTGTAGTGTACAGCATGAGAAATATAAGTAACGCGGCTGTGTGTTATATATGAAAATGGTTAAGAGAGTAAATCCTAAGAGTTCTCATCACAAGAAAAAACATTATTTTTCTATTTCTTTAATTTTGTATCTATATGAAAAGGTAGATATTCACTACACTTCTGGTGATAATCATTTCATGATATATGGGAGTCCAGTCATTATGCTCTACATTTTAAACTTAAACAGTTGTAGTTGATGTTTTTGTTCAGTCACTCAGTTGTGTCCGACTCCTTGCCACCCCATAAACTGCAGCACACCAGGCTTCCCAGTCCCTTACTATCTCCTGGAGTTTGCACAAATTCATGTCCATTGGGTTGGTGATGCCATCCAATCATCTCATCCTCTGTTGTCCCCTTCTCCTCCTGCCTACAATCTTTTCCAGAATCAGGTCTTTTCCAATGACTTGGCTCTTTGGAGCCAAGTATCAGGTGGCCAAAGTACTGGAGCTTCAGCTTCGGCATCAGTCCTTCAATGAATGTTCAAGGTCGATTTCCTTTAGGATTGATTGTTTTGGTCTCCTTGCAGTCCAAGGGACTCTCAAGAGTCTTCTCCAGCACTACAATTCAAAAGCATTAATTCTTCAGCACTCAGCCTTCTTTATGGTCCAACTCTCACATCCATACATGACTAGACGAAAAACCATAGCTTTGATTATGTGGATCTTTGTCAGCAAAGTAATGTCTCTGCTTTTTAATATGCCTGATTGTGTTTGTCTTAGCTTTTCTTCCAAGGAGCAAGTGTCTAATTTCATGGCTCTCTCACCGTCTGCAGTAATTTTGGAGCCCAAGAAAACAAAGTCTGTCATTGTTTCCATTGTTTCCCCTTCTGTTTGCCATGAAGTGATGGGACCAGATGCCATGATCTTAGTTTTTCACTGTTGAGTTTTAAGCCAGCTTTTTCACTCTCCTCTCACTTTCATCAAGAGTCTCTTTAGTTCCTCTTTACTTTCTGCCATAAGGGTGGTGTCATCTGCCTATCTGAGGTTATTGATATTTCTCTTGGAAACCTGGATTTCAGCTTATGCTTCATCCAGCCTGGCATTTTGCATGATGTACTCTGCATGTAAGTTAAGTAAGCAGGGTGACAATATACAGCCTTCACATAATCCTTTCCCAATTTGGAACCAGTACGTTGTTCCATGTCCGGTTCTAATTGTTGCTTCTTGTCCTGCATACAGGTTTCTCAGGAGGCAGGTAAGTTGGTCTGGTATTCCCATCTCTATAAGAATCTTCCACAGTTTGCTGTGATCCACACAAAGGCTTTAGTGTAGTCAATGAAACAGAAGTAGATACTTTGCTAGAGTTCTCTTGCTTTTTCTGTGATTCAGTGGATTTTGGTAATTTGATCTCTGGTTCCTTTGCCTTTTCTAAATCCAGCTTGTACATCTGGAAGTTCTGTGTTCACAGACTGCTGAAGCCTAGCTTGAAGGATTTTGAGCAATACCTTATTAATATGTGAACTGAGGGCAATTGTGAAGTAGTTTGAACATTCTTTGGCATTGTCCTTCTTTGAGGTTGGCATGAAAACTGACCTTTTCCAATCCTGTAGCCACTGCTGAGTTTTCCAAATTTGCTGGCATGTTGAGTGCAACACTTTAACAGCATCTTTTAGGATTTGAGATAGCTCAGGTAGAATTCCATCACCTCCACTAGCTTTGATCATAGTGATGCTTCCTAAAGCCCACTTGACTTCACACTCCAAGATGTCTGGTTCTAGGTGCGTGATCATTCTATCGTGGTTATCCGGCAGCCCTGGGATTTCTTTGGAAGGAATGATGCTAAGGCTGAAACTCCAGTACTTTGGCCACCTCATGCGAAGAGTTGACTCATTGGAAAAGACCCTGATGCTGGGAGGGATTGGGGGCAGAAGGAGAAGGGGACGACAGAGGATGAGATGGCTGGATGGCATCACTGACTCGATGGACATGAGTCTGAGTGAACTCCGGGAGTTGGTGATGGACAGGGAGGTGGTGTGTTGCGATTCATGGGGTCGCAAAGAGTCAGACACGACTGAGCGACTGATCTGATCTGAAGAGATCTTAATGAACTTGTATAGTTCCTCTGTGTATTCTTGCCACCTCTTTTTATTATCTTCTGGTTCTGTTAGGTCCATATCATTTCTGTCCTTTATTGTGCCCATCTTTGCATGAAATGTTCTCTTGGTATCTCTAATTTTCTTGAAGAGATCTCTAGTCTTTCCCATTCTATTGTTTTCCTGTATTTCTTTGCGTTGTTCACTGAGGAAGGCTTTCTTATCTCTTTGCTATTCCTTGGAACTCTGCATTCAGATGGATATCTTTTTCTCCTTTGCCTTTTATTTCTCTTCTTTTCTCAGCTATGCATAAGCCCTCCTCAGACAACTGTTTTGCCTTTTTGTGTTTCTTTTTCTTGGGGATGGTTTTGATCACCACCTTCTGTATGATGTTATGAACCTCCGTCCATAGTTCTTCATGCAATCTGTCTATCAGATCTAATTCCTTGAATCTATTTGTCACTTCCACTGTATAATTGTAAGAAATTTGATTTGGGTCATACCTGAATGGCCTAGTGGTTTTCCCTGCTTTCTTCAACTTAATACAGTGGTGTTGGTCAGTTATATCTCAATAAAACTGAAGGAAAAGAACAAGCACATGTGTTTACTCAGGATGAGCATCTCTGTCACTCAGGATCTAGTGCTCAGCACCAGGACAGCATAACCTGTTTCCCTAAATATCTCCTCTGAGACTAGACACTGTCCAGGCCCCAGAGAGATGCTTCTCTATTCCTCTTGCCCTGTGTTCTCAAAACAAAAGACAGTTGCATCCAAATGCACTGAAAGTCTGTGGACAGTGCTTTGAAATGTAGGTATGATTTGAGCAGCAAAGTGCTTAGGTAAAAGAAAAAGACACATTTTTAAATTTGTCAAATTCTTCCTCTCAAAATAAATAACAATAAAGTCTCGCTCACTACCTAGTGTGTATTTTCTTGCCTTTCAATGCATGGTTACAAAAGTACTAGAAAATTAGTGTGCTGTTCACAATTGCATGTGTGGCTTAAGAACATTTAAAAATAGTAAGCAATTTTTATTAATCTTTAATTTTTATACATGTGGTTCTAGCTGTATCATACCTAAGTTTTCAAAACTTAAATCTAACTATAAAAACCACAGCTTTACAATATTTAGGATTTTGCCTTTTAAAGATAAATTTGTCAAGGTAAGAGGATAGTGAAAGTCACTCAGTCACGTCTGACTCTTTGCAACCCCATGGACTATACAGTCCATGAAATTCTCCAGGCCAGAATACTGGAGTTATGCTTTTCCCTTCTCCATGAGATCTTCCCAACCCAGGGATCAAACCCAGGTCTCCCACAATGCAGGCAGATTCTTTACCAGCTGAGCCACAAGGGAAGACAAGAATACTGGAGTGGGTATCCTATCCCTTCTCCAGCAGATCTTCTTGACCCAGGAATTGAGCCAGGGTCTCCTGCATTGCAGGCAGATTCTTTACCAACTGAGCTATCTGGGAAACATTTACTTTAACAGTTTGCTAGCTTCAGTTATTACAGCTTTTATATGTATAAAAATAATTAAAATATACATTAAATATTTAAATATTGAGACATATTTAATTTGTCCCAGGCCTGATTCCCCACCCCCACCCAAAAAAAGTCTGTCTTCCTCATGAATTGCTTGCAGCATGGCATGTGGGGTCTTAGTTCCCTGATCAGGGATCAAAACTTTGTCCCCTGTAGTGGAAGCATGGAGTCTTAACCAATGGACCACCAGGTAGGTCTCTTGCATTCTTGATACAGGGAGATGGAGGTCATGGCAACTGTAGCATCTTTCAACATCCTCCAGCAGGGACTGTTGTGATGTGTGGCAGTTACCATCAGTAGGTTCCAGGAAAATCTTCCCTGCTCCCAAGATCTGGAACTGTCTACTCCAGCCAAGACTCCAAGAGGAGTTCTTCAAATGGAGGATGTTTGCTTAAACCATGAGCCGGTTCTCCAAGAAAATTTCTCTAGGAATAGATCAAATTCCCAGAGAGTGTGTGACTCCACATCACGGTCTTACTATATTGGACCAAGAGGAGCTGAACCACTACCCAAGCCAATTGTCTCTCTTGGAATGTGAATTGGATCTGAAACCATCAAGTGGGTGGCTGGACAGCGGAGTGCTCCCATACGCTATTCGGACTGGGGAGCAGAAAAGGCTAGTCTGCAATGAGAAAAGGAATTCAACATAAGCACAAAGAGAAGCTGAAATGAGAGACTTCTGGCAGCCTTCTGGTTCTTTCCTGAGGTCTGGCTATGGTCCTGCCCTGGGGTTTTGTGAAACACTATATCCTTATAATTCTCCTTTTTTTCTTAATTTGAGTTGATTCCTGTGACTCACAAGCAAAGTGTTCTAAATAATACAAGTATTCTGTGTATGTGTGTTTTCAAAACAGGCATAAATAAAATGTTTTCTCTTTTGGGAAGTTTGGAAGCAAAAATCAGGTCATAGAGAATAACCCCTGTATGGGCCTCCCTCCAGTCTTAAATTTCAGACACAATTTGATCCAAGAGCAGCCTGGATCAAACCAATAACAAAGGTATCCTTTCAGGACAGTGAAGGGCCTCTGCTACTTCCTGCTAAACTACAAATTCCTGGACTGATGGAGATGCTCACGTGCTAAGTTGTTTCAGTCGTATCTGATGCTTTGCGACCCTGTGGACTGTAGCTCCTCTATCCATGGGATTCTCCAGTCAAGAATACTAGAGTGGGTTGCCATGTCCTCCTCCAGGGGATCTTCCTGACCCAGGGACTGAACCTGTGTCTCTTAGGTCTCATTCAGTGGCAGGTGGGTTCTTTACCACTAGCGCCACCTGCCAAGCCCAGGGACAAATTGGTGCAAATAATTGTGTGGGCCTCCAGGGGGAGCTCTGGAGTCGCAAAGAGTCGGACACGACTGAGCGACTTCACTTTCACTTTCTAGGGGCAGCGCAGGTCCAGTCCGTTTCCCCTCTGCTTAGTCCCACTCCCCAGCTCTGGAAAGGAAAATTTCTGTTGAGTTTCAGAAAGGAATCCTGTTGGCTACTGGGTTAGTGGCCTTTTTCTTGCATATATGAGGTCTGTCCATTTCATGTGACTGAAGTAGAAATGGGACTGGGGTTTGCCTCCTTTTGGATACTCTCCCTGACTCAGGAAGGTATCTCCCCAACTGTTTTTTTGATTATCGACTGACCAACAATATATACAAGCCACTATAAAGGGTATCTATGAGAATGCATTTGTCTGCATGTACCAGAAACTTGACCCAAACTGTCTTAAACTGTCTCATATATAGTTTGAAGCCCAGAGGTGGAGCAGACCACAGGTTTCCTGTCACTGACAGGAATAGGTGTTAGGGATTCCAAGCCCTGGCAGTGGAGGGGGCGCCTTGCTTAGCCCATCTAGCACCACCCAGGACAATCTAGGTTCTTCTAAGAGGAGCCACCTTGGCCATTACCTTCCTGTTCCCCATCTGAGTGGGCATTGGGCAGGGTGACCTTTCTGGGGCCTCCACAGCCATAACTGCCTACTTCCTGCTAGTGCTCTTCACAAGCCCAGGATTGGCCGCAGGAGCTAAAACACACTAGCTGTTATCAGTCAGATGTTTAAGGAAACTTGATTGCCAGTGAGATTTCATTGGCAATTCTTTCTTTTATTTCAGTCCAGACATCTTGTCTAGACATAGTCTTGGAGACTAGGAAATCCATTCTGGTAACCACAGGTCTCCACACGTGGCCTTTGCCGTGATGTTGTCATCTAAGGTACAGAGAGACCGTCTATAATCTCTTTGCCCCCAGGTTTTTCTTCTTCGTGGGTAGAAAATGTTTAAAGCATTGCAGTGTAATAGGCTAGGCTTTTGCTCCAGTTGGTCTCCTGCTAAGTCTTCTGTCTCTGCTGGTGCTTTCTCTTGGGTGGGAGATTTCAGCTTTTCTAGTCCTGAAGGCTCCACATTATAGGACATCCAGTAAACTTGGATTGCAAGCCACTCTTAGCAAAGCCATAGGACACCTGCTTTAAAACAGGCTGCATCAGCCTAAAACTCCTCTGTCTCATAGGACCATCATGAAGACGGCATGAAACACATGCCAACATCCTGGTTTTTTCCTACCATTTGCCATTATTGATATCCTACAGTCTTGCTAGGCCCATAGTCTGTGTTCCAGACCCCAGCAACAATTTCAGGATCAGCTTCCAAGGAAGTCGCTGCTGTCTACCCCAGTTTTTCTGCTCAAACCTACACCTAATGACCTTCACAGTGTTCTTGTCTATATACAGCTCTTTTTCTTAATCCTTTGCCCGGATGCTTCAGCCACCTTTCTGTCCTTCAGCCTCCCTGTTCCAGCTTCAGACAAGTCTACTATATAAAACCTATATCCCTCAAACCTCTTTAAGTTTTACCAAGATATCAAAGTTTTCATTATGTAATTGAGTAGAGTGTATAACTGCACAAGCCCCTCTATCACATGTGCTTGGAAATATCCCTGATCTCTGCATGCAAGAACACAGGTACTAATAAAAAGAATCATTTCGACTTGATTGAAATTAAAACCTTCTGCTAAACAAAAGACACTATTTTTCCTTGGTTGTGTGGCTTGTGGGATACTTAGTTCCTCGACCAGGGATCAAACCCAGGCATTCATCAGTGAAAAGGTGGAGTCTTAACCACCGGACCACCAGGGAATTCCCAAAAAGACACTATTAAGAATGTAGAAAGACAAGCCATAGACTGGAAGAAAATATCTTCAGTATAAATATTTGACAAAGGATCCAGATACATTAGGTTCAAACTGGTAACAACCCAACTGTCCATCAACTGAAAAATGAATGAACAAACTGTGGTCCATTCATAGAATGGACTACTCAGCAATGAAAAACATACTGCTAGTAAATAAAATGACATGCATGAATCTTGAAAAAATCTTTAGCAAAAGTGAAGCGAAGTGGCAGCTGCACAGTCATGTCTGACTCTGTGACCCCATGGACTATAGCCTGCCAGGTTCCCCTGTCCATGGGATTCTCCAGGCAAGAATACTGGAGTGGGTTGCCATTTCCTTCTCCAGGGTCTTCCCAACCCAGGGATTGAACCCTGGTCTCCTGCGTTGCAGGCAGATTCTTTACTATCTGAGCCACCAGGGAAGCCAGGCACAAAAGATACTCAAAACAGTATATGTATACAATAATAATAGGCAAAACTAATTTCTGGTAATAGAAACCACAGTAGTGATTTCAGTAAAGACTGGAAAAAAGGATCAGAGAACTTTCTGGAGTGATGGAAATGCCCTATATCTTGATCCAGTCGGTGATCATATAAATGTATACATTTGTAAAAAAATAATTGATTTCTTCAGTTAAGGTATGTGCATTTTTCTTAACATAAATAATATCTCAATACAATGATTTTTAAAAAGTGAGATGGAGGACTTCCCTGGTGGCTCAGTGGTGAAGAATCCACCTTCCAAAGCAGGACACATGTATTTGATCCCTGATCTGGGAAGATCCCACAAGCCACAGAGTGACTAAGCCCACATACCACAACTATTGCGCTTGTACTCTGGAGCCAGGGAACCACAACTACGGAAGCCCGCGTGCCCTAGAGCAACAAATGCCACCACAAAAAGAAGTCCGCACACCACACCCAGAGAGTAGCCCCCACTTGCTGCAACTAGAGAAAGCCAACATGCATCAGTGAAGACCCAGGGCAGCCAAAAAAATGATGTAGCTCAGATTTCCTCATCAGAGCCTGGGGAATGCCAGGCTCAGAGCAGGAGGCTGGACAGCAGGGGTTGGGATGTGGCCAGTGGAGGCTCAGGGCAGGTCACCCTGCACAAGTTGACACTGGTGGCTTCCCTAGCATAATCAGGGTTCACAAGGCAAGATAGTGACTTGTGGCAGATCTCACTTATCCTGGGCGGCCAGGAAAAAGAGAAAGGCTCATTCTATCCCAGTTAACTGTGAGCATCCTAACATGGTTACGGGAAACGGACTGAACGTAGCCTTGAGAGTGAATATGAATACTTTCCACCTTGACTACTCAAAGCATTATCGTCCCTACTCCATGGTCTGTTCGTTTACAGGCTCATAAGAAATGGGAGAATATCTTTAAAGTTCCTAATCCTGGACTTCACCCCTGTTTTCTTAAACCCTGGCCTCATTGTACTTTCTGGGGTACAGCCTGCCCTCAGTCACAGGTGCCACAGCTGAAGCTACGCTAACCCCACCTCCGGCAGACCCCTGAACTCCCCTAGCTCAGGAGCCACCTTGTGGAGGCTTGAAAGTCTATCCTCAAAGATGTCATGAGATGCCATCTTTAGGATGTCACACACCGTGGGTTAAAAGAAACTAGTTATACTGGGGCAGGGAGATTATATGTTGTCTCTGTTATATATATATATATATATATATATATATATATATAATATATATTTTAAAGTGTATAATATATATATTAAAAATATATATAAAAAAATATATAGTGTGTTTGTATGTATGATGCTAAAGGGTCTCTGAACACAAAACTAGATTGTTGTTTCTTCTTCCTAAGTTCCCCTGTGCCCTCTAATGGGGTTCAGAGAACATGTCTGTTAAGGCATTAGCCATGCTCAAAGATAAGCCAAGTCCCAAGGAATTCATAGCCCGACCAAGGAGGATAGGGAGGGAAGATGGGAGAGACTGAGCCACAGAACACAATTTCTTATAATTCCAATGAGTCATGAGAAAAGTTGTAAGCGAGATGATTCTTTCACATCCCTTGGGAAATGAGAAAGTAGGGCTGTTAAGGTTTTGTTCAACCTGAGAAAGAAAGTGGGGGGAATTGCAAAGGAAGAACTAGGGAGTAGAGTAGGGAGAAGTGGGAATAGGAAGGCAGTCAATCCTCCTCCTTCACACTGGAGAGAGGAACTACACGTATACTTTCAAAGGATATAATCATCACCCTTTAATAGTTTCTGCAGTAGCTTTTGAAAAATTAATTGCAATGCACTTTAGCCTGTACTGAACCCTTGCAAGAAAAAACTAGAATGGGAAGGCTGAGGTCCAGAGCTGCCCAAGTCATTTGATGTTAAGTCAAGTTGACATTACGTCACTCCAGCCTCGAGAAAGGGATAACCCTTATCTCACCATAGAAACTCAAGGGAAATTTGGTTATTTCTTCAAAAAGGAAAATCGTTAATGTTTCTTCTAACAATATACAAGAAAAAGAAAAGGCCTTCATAAATTTATTCCCAAGAGATAACTGTCATCAACAGACCTTTTTGGATTTGGACTAAGCAGGTTCTTCACTATATGTAACAGAAAAGGACTCTAGGTACGTTACATAGAAAAGTGGCTTATTAGGAGGATCTTACATAGTTCATAACAACAGAGGGAAAGCAAACTCAGAAAGATGGGCAAGAATGAAGGGAATCTAGGTAGCCAGGAACCTGCCAAGGTCAGGATCCTGGACAACCTACTAGGGGTGCCGCATCTGCTGCCAGGGGACATGGCATGGCTGCCATCACTGCCTCTGAGACTCGGCGTCACAGCCACCACCAGCAGCCAGCTAAGTTCTAAAATGTTCCTGCTTCTGGATTCTAAGTCCAATTGGCTAGGGTATGTTAGGTAGATAGAATAGGGAAAAGGAGTCCAAAATGGCGGTGGCTAAAAGACAAGGAAGGGAAAAGCCAGCGAAAATAGAACAAAAGAAGGTCTGAGGACCGGAGTGAGGACCTCAGGTAAAACAAACAACACTCCTGGCTGGCCCATTTTACATAGGACAGACCGAGGGAGAGATAAACATATAAAAAGAGGAGCAAAAATAAACAAATGGGACCTAATTAAACTTAAAAGCTTCTGCACAACAAAGGAAACTATAAGCAAGGTGAAAAGACAGCCTTCAGAATGGGAGAAAATAATAGCAAATGAAGCAACTGACAAACAACCAATCTCAAAAATATATAAGCAACTCCTACAGCTCAATTCCAGAAAAATAAATGACCCAATCAAAAAATGGGCCAAAGAACTAAATAGACATTTCTCCAAAGGAGACATACAGATGGCTAACAAACACATGAAAAGATGCTCAACATCACTCATTATCAGAGAAATGCAAATCAAAACCACTATGAGGTACCATTTCATGCCAGTCAGAATGGCTGCGATCCAAAAGTCTACAAGCAATAAATGCTGGAGAGGATGTGGAGAAAAGGGAACCCTCTTACACTGTTGGTGGGAATGCAAACTAGTACAGCCACTATGGAGAACAGTGTGGAGATTCCTTAAAAAACTGGAAATAGAACTGCCTTATGACCCAGCAATCCCACTGCTGGGCATACACACTGAGGAAACCAGAATTGAAAGAGACACGTGTACCCCAATGTTCACTGCAGTACTGTTTACAATAGACAGGACATGGAAGTAACCTAGATACCCATCAGCAGATGAATGGATAAGAAAGCTGTGCCACTTATACACAATGGAATATTACTCAGCAATTAAAAAGAATACATTTGAATCAGTTCTAATGAGGTGGATGAAACTGGAGCCTATTATACAGGGTGAAGTAAGCCAGAAAGAAAAACACCAATACAGTATACTAACGCATATATATGGAATTTAGAAAGATGGTAACAATAACCCTGTATACGAGACAGCAAAAGAGACACTGATGTATAGAACAGTCTTTTGGACTCTGTGGGAGAGGGAAAGGGTGGGATGATTTGGGAGAATGGCATTGAAACATGTATAATATCATATATGAAAGGAGTCGCCAGTCCAGGTTCGATGCATGATACTGGATGCTTGGGGCTGGTGCACTGGGATGACCCAGAGGGATGGTACGGGGAGGGAGGAGGGAGGAGGGTTCAGGATGGGGAACACGTGTATACCTGTGGCGGATTCATGTTGATATATGGCAAAACCAATACAATATTGTAAAGTTAAAAAGTAAAATAAAATAAGAAAAAAAAATCTGAGAGAACGGATATGGAGCCACCACGAGAGCAGGGCTGTAACTTAGTCGCCATGGGGTTCAGCACAATACTCACAGAACTCTGTAAAAGTCCATTAACAAATGCACAGATGGGTGGGCAGGTGGGGGGGATAGTCAGTTACTTGCCATTAACTAGTCTTCTGGACCTAACAAATTCAATTCTTAAGATGAACTTTGAAAATAGCTTCATAATAAAGTTATATAGTCTATATGCATAAAAAAAAAAAAAAAAAAAGAGCCAAAGCTAGCTAGCTCGCGCGCGCTCTCTCTCTCTCTTTCCCACCCCAAATACTGGGGCGCTCTTCTCCTCGTGTCTTTGGATTGACGTGCCCTCACGCCTCGAAGATGGATTTTCCTGCTATCTTCTAAATAAAATAGAGCTGTAACACTGATTTGTCTAAGAGCTATAACAAGGTCCATTTGAGACCTGAGAGCTATAACACGGTCTATCCAAGACCTGAGAGCGGTGACACGTTAATGTCTGTCACTCCAAATCTTCGCTGTGACAAGACAAAGAACCGAGGAACACACACTCGCGGGACAGGTAAGGACACACACTTTCACTCTGGCAGCCAGGAGCCTGGAGAGTGAGAATGTCACACAGCTCTGCTGTCACCCAGTCCCATACAGTGTTGAATCCCTCAAGAAATCATATGGCCCAGGGCAAATATTCATTGTATCTGTATGCATTCAGCTTTTCTGTTTGTGTGTAAGAGAGATTTTATTATACACACTAATTGGTAAGTAGATTTTTGTTTTGTTTTGTTTAGGACAGTGTATCTTTTCATGCCAATACAATAATTTCCCCCTAAATTCTTGCACAGTATGTATTGTATAGATATTGTCAATATTTATTTAAATCAATTTTCACACGATGGACATTTATTTTTATTCTTTACTATTATAAACCACACAGCTGAGAAAAGTCTTGACCAACTGGCACTCATCCTAGTAGTCTCTAAGGATAAAGTTCCAAAAGTGAAACTGCTGAGCAAATGGCCTATAAAATTATCTGTCGCCAGATCGACCTTAAGAGACATTATCCATTTACACCTTAACTAAAACTTATGAGAAAGTCCAAAATCGACTGTCTTTCACTGATCTGCTTCTAATTTTGTTAGACGGAACCATCCACCAAGTAGCAGGAGAGGGAAATGGAAGTGAGACTTTCTGTGCTAATTTCTTGGCGCTCTAGCCACGTGGAACGCCAAGGAATCAGGTGGGGCGCACTTCCTGGCAGCGATTCGCGCTCGGGACACCAGGGCCTTGAACCGCATTCGCCCCACGTGCCAGTAGGCTTCCCTCCGGGCTCCGCCAAGATAACCTATCCAGAGCACCCTTTGTGTAAATAAATAAACAATAAGAAGCCCAGGATGGGAGGGCCGAGCCTCCTGCTCGTGAACTGGAGGTCAGAGCCGGCCCTCTCCGGTCCAGCACTGCTAAGACCGATCCCGCCAGCCTGCCGCACTCCGTGCTTCCCCAAACTCGGTGAGGACCCATGGGGGAGAGCAGAGAGAGAGGCGACAAGAAATGACACCCCGGGACCGGGAATGTATGGGACGCCGGGGATGCAGAAATCCTCGCCGCTCCGCTTTGGCCCGCTCCTGCGGCTCGGGGCCCAGAGCCCACACTTCAGCGCCGGCGGACACTGGGCATCTACTACTGCTTTCCAAAGGCAGCTTCCCGCGCCCGCTATGTGGCTTGAGAAGACTGCCGGCCGCCTAAAGCAGCCAGCAGGTCCCATGGTGTAATGGTTAGCACTCTGGACTTTGAATCCAGCGATCCGAGTTCAAATCTCGGTGGGACCTCTCCAAACCTTTTGGTTCTATAATTCCTATTTTGGAGGCCTCCGGCGGTAGTGGATATCTCGTGCTGAGGCTTCTCCCCAGTGACCTATCGGACCGCGGTTTAGGCTCCCTCGGTCTTTCTCAGGATGCTTCCATTTCAGGGTCGGCCCGAAGGTTGCCGCACGCATGCGCAAGAGCCCGGGCGGAAAAGTAAGCGTGTCTGTGGGACTCGGAGTGGGACTTTACCTCGCAGGGGCTGCCAAAGGCGCCCGGAGGGTTTCCAGCATCCTGCTTCCGGCGGGGAACAGCAGCAGGCTTCGGGTCTGGGAGACGCCCCCTGCCCGCGCAAGCTGCCTGGAATCCTTCTTCCCATTGGCTAACGTGCCCAACAGTCTGCTCTGATAGCTGGGAACCAAATGGCCAAGCGAGCCGAGGTGAGGGAATAACCGGCGTGCGTTTGGGGATCGCTCCGCCCGGAAGTCGGTCAGATACTGAAATGTGTCTGGATTGTCCGCCACAGAGGGAGTGGACTTCGAGGTTGTTTGTGTCTTTTAGTCGGAAAAAAAAAAAAAAAAAAAAAATCCCTAAGTCAAGGAATCCGTTCTTCAGTCCGTTTCGGCCGGTCGGGCTATCTGCTAGCGCTTTCTCGTCGTATCGATGGGCTTTCTCTCGCAAGCAGACTATAGGGATCTCCGTGGGATTCACCCACAAGGCTGAGCGAATCTCTTTTGGCGAATTTGCCCAGGGTCGGTATTTGGGTGCTGAGCACGCGCACGTGATTTGCAGGAAAGGTTGTACCTCTGGGATAGCCGCGAAAAGAAGGGAATGGAGTGTTGTCTTCTGGGTTGGTATCTGGGTTTTAAGAGCTGTCTGTCTCTCGGAAATAAGTGACGAGGGAGCCCGCTGACGCACCTGTGATCTCCCTACAGGGTGACTGGCACTGTGATTATGTGGTCCCGCGCCTTGGGAGAATGCCATGGAAACAGAATACTCGCTCTGCTCTTCCCTTCTCTCATCCTGAGCACCCCTCCTCCCCAACCCACCCCACACACTGCTTAAACATTTGAATGGATTTGTGTGTATGGGCGATCCCAGCTTCAAAAATACCTAGGCATGACATGTGGGAGGACCTGCACTATCAAAGTTTATTATCAACTCTTAAACTGTAGGAATTAAGACAGTGTGGTACTAGAGCAGAGAAAGACAGACGAGTAGAACAGAATAGAGAGCCCAGATACAGATGCACACATACTTGGTGATTTATGATAAATATAGTACAACAGAGCAGTGGGAAAAGGGCCTTTTTTTCAGTAAATTATTCTGGGATCATTGAGTGTCCATATAGAAAAATATGAAATCAAATTCCTCCCAGTTTACAATAACACAGCAATACATTCTAGATGAATTATAGACTTTAATGTGGAAAAAAAAGCAATAAAGTTTTGGAATACAACGCAGGGGCATATCTTCATGACCTCAGGGTAGAGAAAGTCTTAAGACACAAAAGATTCTAAAAGCTTGATATATATCACCATATTAATATGATATTCTATGTTATCAAAAGATCCCAATAAGGAAGTGAAAAATTAAGCCATAGAAAAGGAAAATATATTTGTAATGCATAACTGACAATTTGTATGTACAGTATATTAAAAACTCTTAAAATTCAATAAGAAAAAAGAAACCTAATGGAAAATTACAAAAGACTTGAACTGGCACTTCATTTAAAAAAAAAAAAAGGGAAATACAAATTAACCGATACACAGGAGAAGATGCAACGCATCAATCAAGAAAATGCAAATTAAAAGCCCAGTGAGATAGTATTACACACTTACCAGATTGACAATGCTGAATGTTGGGTTTCCCTGGTGGCTCAGATGGCAAAGAATCCGCTGCGTGCAATGCGGGAGACCAGAGTTCGATCACTGGGTTGGGAAGATGCCCTGGAGGAGGGCTGTGGCAACCCACTCCAGTGTTCTTGCCTGAAGTCGGACATGACTGAGTGACTAAGCATACAGCACATGCTGAATGTTACCAAGATTATGGAATACGGTGAATTCTCAGAGGAGTGTAAGTTGGTGAGAAGTTGAAGGTATCATACCCTATAATCTGGCAATTTTACTCTTGTGTGTGTGTGTTCGGTCGCGTCAGTCGTGTCTGATTCTTTGTGACCCTATGGACTGTAGCCACCTCAGGGGGCTCCTCAGTCTGTGAGATTCTTCAGGTAAGGATACTGGCATGTGTTACCCCAGGGGATCTTCCCAACCCAGGAATCAAACCTGAGTCTCTTACGTCTCCTGCATTGGCAGGCAAGTTCTTTATCATTAGTGCCACCCGGGAAGCCCGATTCTACTCCTGAAAGAAGTGAAGGTCTCTCAGTCGTGTCCAACTCTTTGTGACCCCATGGACTCTAGCCTTGCAGGGTCTTCTGTTCATGGAATTCTCCAGGCAAGAATACTAGAATGGGGAGCCGTTCCCTTCTCCAGGGGATCTTCCCAACCCGTGCTTTGAACTCAGGTCTCCAAAACTGCAGGTGGATTCTTTACCATCTGTGCCATCAGGGAAGCCCTAGACAGTGTATTTACTCCAAGACAGCGTAATAAAATGCAGACATCACTTTGCCTCCAAAGGTCTGTATAGTCAAAGCTATGGTTTTTCCTGTAGTCATGTATGGATGTGAGAGTTGGATTATAAAGAAGGCTGAACATGGAAGAATTGATGCTTTCAAATCGTGGTGCTGGAGAAGACTCTTGAGAGTCCCTTGGATAGCAGAGGGATCAAACCAGTCAATCCTAAAGGAAATCAACCCTTCAGGGGTTCATTGGAAAGATTGATGCTGAAGCTGAAGCTCCAATACTTTGGCCACCTGATGCAAAGAGCCAAATTATTGGAAAAGACCCTGATGCCAGGAAAGATTGAGGGCAGGAGGAGAAGGTGTCAGGACAACAGAGGATAAGATGGTTGGATGGCATCATCAACTCAGTGGACATGAGTTTGAGCAAACTCCAGGAGATAGTGAAGGACATGGAAGTCTAGCGTGCAGTCCATGGGGTAACAAAGAGTCATACACCACTTAGTGACTGAACAACAACAACATATAGCCACAGAAATGTTTGCTTCTGTGCACTCAGAGACATGTGTAAGAGTGTTTTTGTCAACCTAATAGCCAAAATTGGAGCTCAAATGTCCACCTACAGTAGAATGGATGAATAATTTGCAGTAAGGCCACACAATGGGATATCACACACCAACAAAACAAATGGACAACTCCATGCAACAAAATGGATGAATAATTTTTTCAAAACATGTTGAACAAAAGAAGATAGGTAGGAAAGGATAAATAATAAATTATTCCATTTGTTTAAAATTTCTAAACAGGAAAAACTTTTTTATTGTCTAGAGCTGCAAACTTAAATAGTAAAATTATCCAGCAAAGCAAAGAAGTAATTCACATGTAAGTGAGGGTATGGAATATTTCGGGGAAGAGAGAGGGCTGTGGTTGGAAGGGGGCCACCAGCAGTCTTCCAGGGATACTGATACTATTGTATTCTTTGTCCTTGAGTGGAAGTTACATAAATTGTTCTACAGATTTTTGTTAAAATGCACATGATGTTGCACTATTCTGAACCTGTGTTATATTGCTCAATTTAAAAAGCCAAAAAGTGATAAACAACAAGGTCCTACTGTATAGCACAGGGACCTATATTCAATATCCTTTGATGGGGGCTTCCCTGGTGGCTCAGTGGTAAAGAATCCTGCCAATGCAGGAGATATGGGTTTGATCCCTGGTCTGGGAAGATCCCACATGCCTGAGTGGAGCAACTAAGCCCGTGTGGCACAGCTGTTGAGCCTTTAACCCTAGAGCTCCAGAACAGCAACTGTCAAAACCACACGCCACCTCAACAAGAGAAGCCACCACAATGAGAAGCCCACACAGTGCAGCTAGAGAGTAGCTCCCTCTTGCAGCACCTAGAGAAAAGCCTGGGCAGCAAGGAAGCACAGCCAAAGAGAAATAAAATCATTTTAAAAAATGTATCCTGTGATAAACCGTAGTGGAAAAGAATATGAAAAAGAATGCATTAGTATATATGTGTGTAACTAAATCACTTTGCTATACAGCAGAAATTAACACTGTAAATCAACTATACTTCAATAAAATAAAAAACAAGACCATAAACCAAAAAGTCAAAAAGTCCCTGCCTGGAGACATGTTTCTACCCTGGTCATAGATGAGGAATCTGAGATCAAAGTTTGTCCACAGAGAGGGAGTCAGGATAAACCTCCTCTCTCTGTTCTGAGCCATCTGAACCATATTCAGAGGATCAGGTTCGATTCTAGGGATCACACAAAAGCACTGATAAATTTCATCCTGCCACTAACTGGGTGACTGCATTTGGGTAAGAAGTTGAAATGCTCTGAAATTGTAACTATGTGAGGTGATAAATGTGTTAACTAAAATTATTGTGATAATCATCTGGCAGTATATAATATATAAAATCATTACTGTTGTACACCTAAAACTTATACATTGTTATATTTCAATTATATCTTAATAAAGCTGGAAACAATATTCTGTGCCTCATCGGTAAAAGGATAATAACAGTGCCTTTTACCTAGCAGTGCTGTGAGAGTTAGTAAAATTGTAAGCAAAAAGTCCTTTTCTCTGTGTCCCATCCATGATAGATTCAGTAACGATAACTGCTAGAAAGATAACCAGAATAATAAAAACTCAGACTCTTGAGAAAAGAAAAAATGCTCATATGGGAAGGAAAATAAAACTTAGAGGACACTTGTTGGTTGTCAGTTTATTTGCCTAGTTATTCCTAGTCTTGGTTGTAACAGAGGCAGAGAGAATGAGCACTCACAGGTGGAAGTTAAAGGGGCAAATGGGAAGAACTTTCTAACAATCTGAGCTGTCCGTCAGTGGAACAGGCTTGAGAACTTTTGAGCTTTTGGTGCCTGGAAGCCGGAGTCAGGGAGCGCAAGGTCTTTGTCTCAGGGGTGTAGGAAGATGCTGCACTGAAACAGAGGTGCCCTGCCTTCCACCCTAAGGTTTGATTCTGCTGTGAATCCTTGCGCCTGCTCAGGACTTACTCACCAGGACCCATCTCATCATTTCTTTGGTGACCTTCACCATTTTTTGTTTCTACCAAGATCCTCAGTAAGGTGTTTTATATTGCCAACCAGTTCACACATACACAAAGCTGAAATAGAAGTTTGAGAAACAATATTTACCTTTATTCCATGTAAAAGTACACTCTGATATTTTCTATGGTTTTTATTTATTTTTTTAAGCTGATCACAATCTACTAAATTGATATCACAACTACTCACTAATGGTTCTGAACCCACCACCATCCCCTCTTCCTTTCCCTACTAGCTCAGCTTTGCTGGGACAGCCCCACCCCCTGCCCCACATTTCCTTCCCTTTCCAGTCCCAATATCTGAGGGGAGAACTTCTCTCTCCGCCTCTCCAACAGTCTAAGGAGCCCTTCCCCCTGGTTTTATTCCTGTGAAGGGCCCCTAAGGTTCGCATTGTCTGGAACGTATTGCCTACAGGATGTCCTTTCCTGGAGTGACCAGCAGAGGGACCAGCGGAACTTCAGGACCTCCAGGGAAAGCAGGTCTGTGCCTAGGCCGGCCTATTCCTTATGCTAGATGCCAAGGGCTGTCCATTATCTTGTTTATTCATTTGTACACGACATAGTGTGTATTTAACACACAATGCCTGGCCCATAGTAGGTGCCTTCCAGCACCTACTATGTTCTAGGTGCTGGAAAACAAAAAAGTCAAAGACTTGACACCTGCCCTCAAGGAGCTTGAAACTTGACTAATAAATGGAAGAGTAAAAGCATAAAATGAGGGACTTTGCTGGTCGTCCATTGGCTAAGACTCCCTGCTCCCAGTGCATGGGGCCTGGGTTCGATCCCTGGTCAGGGAACTAGATCCCATGCCACAACTAAAGATCAAAGATCCTGCATGCCACAACTAAGACCTGGCACAGCGAAATAAATAAAATTTAAAAAATAAAAATATAAAATAAATGAGAGTAAAATGAAAGATTATAGGCTCGGGGGTACATGTGGACACAAAAGTAAATGAAACCCATCTAGGTAAGGTTAAAAACAGAGAAATCCAGACCAAAGCTCAGAACAGTATATAAGTGCTACCGTTTGTGTAGAAAGGGGGAGAAGGTTTATATGTGTTGCTTGTATATGCATAAAAGATCTCTAAGAGCACACTTGATAAGTGGGTAACATTGGTTTCTCCAGGAAGGAGTCTAAGAGAAAAAGAGGGAGGGATTGTTCATAGCATGCCTTTTACACCTCTCAAATCCTGCACTACCTGATTTTCTTGTCTTCTTTGCTTGTGCCGCATGGCACGTGGGATGTTAGTTCCCCTACCAGGGAGGGAACGCGTGCCCCTGCAGTGGGAGCACAAAGTCCTAACTGAAACCATTCACCTCAGATGGGGACTTCAACCCATGTGCCAGTACTGGAACCTAGCCAAAACCTAGTCTGACACTCAAACTGAGGAGGCCAGGACTCAAATCCACTCGAAACCCTGCTTGGGACTTGAACCTGTGATTTTTTTCATTAGAATCACTCACTTGGTGTCTGGACTTACTGAGGTTCAGGTTCTTTGTATATTATTGCAGAAAGAATTCAGTGAGAGACAAACTGATAGGTAAGAAGTGGATTTTATTCAGAGAGAAACACACGCCACAGACAGAGTGTGGGCCATCACAGAGGGTGAGTGCGGTAGCCCTGAAATGTGGTGTGATTAGCTTTTATGAGCTGGGTAATTTCATAGGCTGCTGCTGCTGCTGCTGCTAAGTCGCTTCAGTCGTGTCCGACTCTGTGCGACCCCATAAACGGCAGCCCACCAGGCTCCCCCGTCCCTGGGATTCTCCAGGCAAGAACACAGGAGTGGGTTGCCATTTCTTTCTCCAGTGCAGAAAAGTGAGAAGTGAAAGTGAAGTCGCTCAGTCGTGTCTGACTCTTAGCAACCCCATGGACTGTGGCCCACCAGGCTCCTCTGTCCATGGGATTTTCCAGGCAAGAGTACTGGAGTGGGGTGCCATTGCCTTCTCCGTTTCATAGGCTAATGAGTGGAAGAATTATTCCAGTTACTTTGGGGAAGGGGCGGGGATTTCCAGGGGTTGGGCCACTGCCCGCTTTTTGGTCTTTGATAGTCGACCTTGGAACTGTCATGGTGCCTCTGGGTGTGTCTTTTAGCTTGCTGCTGTGTTACAATGAGCATATACTGAGGATCAAGGTCTAGTCAAGTTGACTTGTCTGCCATCTTGGACCCATTTGGTTCTAATTAATTTATGTTGTGCCCCTGGGCTATGTCATTCTTTCAAAGGTTGTACCCTGGCCCCTCCCCTCCTGTTTCATAACTGCTGGAGGGGATTCCATGAACCACCTAATTTTGAATGACTTATTCATTCAGTCATAAAGGAGAGATTATGGGAAAGCAGACTATCTGAATTAGCTGGATACAGACAGTATCTCAAGCACAGCATGAGCTGGTGGAGGAATTAAGAAAAGCTCCACTGATGGAGCCCTGGGGACAGGTCGGGGGAGCAGTGGGGAGAGCTGAGGCCTCAAGGGTAAGCAGGGCCCTCCTCCCCAACCCTGTGGTGTGGGACGACGGGCCTTGGCGCTAAACCCACAAGTCTTGGCTTGGTTTTACAGGAGGTAAGCAAGGCAGCCACAGAGAAACACAGCAGCCAAGGGGTGGGGGCGGGGGGCACAGGGTGAGGGGAGCTCTGTGCAAGGCTGTTGGAGCAAAGAGATAAACACAGGAATGTGTGAAGGAGGTAGAAGGTAGACTCTTTAATAATTTGCATCTGATTAGACAGCATGGGGGAGTGGGCAGAGTCTGCAGCTCTTCTAGGCCTTTCTGTCCTCTCTTGGCCTCTCTGGTTTGTGTCCTCAGCTCTGATGCTGCAGGTGACGTCATCCACTTCACCCATTTCCGTGGTCTGATAGAGAAAATTCAGAGGGGCCAAGGGGACGCTGAGAAGCTCCCGCAGAGTCGCCTCCACTACCGGCCCGCCCCCGGCTTCTAACCCTCAGAACTGGTGGAGGAGGGCCAGGAACACTAGCATTTCGACGCTATTTTAAACCCCACTTTAAACCTTGCTCCTGGATACCC
The DNA here is from genome assembly GCF_002263795.3 of Bos taurus. Taxonomy (NCBI): domain Eukaryota; kingdom Metazoa; phylum Chordata; class Mammalia; order Artiodactyla; family Bovidae; genus Bos; species Bos taurus. The sequence goes on along the minus strand of NC_037346.1, from coordinate 37,369,468 downwards.
GTCCTGCCTTCTCCACTAGGCGGAGGCCTCTGTCTCCCCACACAGAACCGGACACATAATCTGTGGGTCCAATACAGAATGAAAGTATAGGACCTGCAGTCAAAGATTAAGAATTTCGAGATAGAGGCAGCAGAGTGTTAAACCAAGCAAGGGCCTTCCTAAGCAGGAGGCCCTGTGTGAGGGCTCAGGTGGAATAATACACCCACAAAGCTGGTCTAGTTTCCAGGTCTTAGGTTCAGGTGGGGAAGTGGTAGGAGGCAGCAGGGGCTTTGACTAACTTTCCCAGAGGACCTGAGATCCAGATTGGGTAATTGCCCTCTGCCTGAGGCCCCAACATGCCAAGCAGATAAGACACCACCCCCACTCCACTCCCTAGGGGTGCAGGAGTGAGGTGCAGAAGAGAGCATTTCGGGCAGCGGGGGCGGTGGGCGGGGTGCGGGTCGAGGTGAAGCTGCCTGATCCACTAGGTAGGATTTCAAGCTGCAGGCAATCCTAGGAGCTGAGTCCGGAATGAACTAGTCATCTGTCCCCTCTTCCCCTCTCCTCCTTCTGATGCCTGGGAATCCCATTCTGGGAGCCCCTGGTGAATGTGCCGTGTGGAAGAAAGATGATAGAGAATTTGAAACTTGGGAATCATTCAGCTTGATGTTAGCTGACCCGGAAACCAGGAGTTCAAGGGCATCCCTCCTGCCCCTTTTCCTGGCTTGGCATGGTTTTACTCCTCAGGGTCATCAGAATTTCAGTGATTTCATCTCTGCTTGGAGTCCTTACACCTCTGACCCACCCTGCTTGGCTTTTTCACTGCCCTCTTCCTCTATTTCAGTGAAGCAAAGGTCCCTAGGGTTTTGCTGGTCTCATCACGTGTCCATCATCGGGATGCTGGTGGGCTCACAGAGTGAGGACTGTTCTGGTGAAGGCCCGGTTTGGTGTCATCATGTTCCAAAGACGGGCTGTGAAGAGGGCTCCTGGATGTGCTCTGACCTGAACCGGTAACAACATCCATCAGGGGCTTCCTTTCAGCCAAAAGGCTCAGGAATCTGTGGGATGGAACTGGAGAGGGGTGGCTCAGATTACTTCTATGACCCACCCTCAGAACACCAAATTCTCCTCTGCTGAACTTCCTAATATGAAGGAAGGAATGCTGCCACCAGGGCACAAAATACTAATTCCTTTCAAGTGAAAGCTGGGATTGCCCTCAGCCACTGAAGGCTCCTCTGGCACTAGGAAAACAGACAGAAAAGGGAGTCAGGGTGTTGGGCCCATCACTGATCTTGAGGTCCTATGATTGTCACCATATCTTAGGGGGTCAGAAGGGTATAGGTGGAATCAAGAGAACCCCTGGGGCACTGAGCCCTGAGTAAACGTATAAGAAGATAGGTAGGGAGTCTCCAGAGAAAGAGAACCAGGGATGGCTGTCTTGACATAAGAGAAGTCGTTTTTGGCCTGAGCTATTTTGTGATCGAAACCTTGTCACAATGCTTGCCTTTGGACAGGTCTCATGAATTAAATATTTTAAGGGAACAGAAGAATGCAACAACAAATGGCTATTATCAGGCTAGAGAAGTTACCATAGTAAAGATAATATATCAGTTGTAAAGATTTCCCGGTCTGTTTCACTGGTAAAAATTAGCCTGAAGCGCTCAAACCACCAGATCAACTGGAACCTAAGCGGTGATGATGTTGACATTTTCTGACCCTTGTGACTTCAGTTAACTCAGGCTTGGATTTTTGTGGATACTTCGTGAATGTGCATGTATCCTTAGTTTAAAAATTCTCCAATTTCTGTTTTGGGAAAGATCCCTGGTGTTCTCTTTTACTGTGCTGTAAGCAATAAATCCTTCTCCTGCTCTCTGGCTTAGTTGTGTCTTTTAGTTTGACCAAGAGGTGGACTGGGTTTTTTGGGTAACACAGGCCAGCAGAAGAAACCACTGCTCTACCTGGATCCTCAATAAGGGTTCAGAGTCCTGAGGAATGAAGGTTGGAGCCAGCCCCCCGAACCAAGAACTCCAACCAAGAAGGAGGCTATAGTCGATGCTCTATACCCATGTGACTGTAGCCCCATCTGTTTTCCCCTTCTTACTGGAATATTAACACTTCTTCATTTAAAAAAATTAGAAGATGTATTGTATTTAGATATTTTCTCTTTCTCGCCTCTCTTCTTTTCCTGCTCTTGGGCAGTGTATTGGAGTGGCTGCATTTATTATTGAGGTTGCAGAACGGTGAAGCAGGGTTACTGTGGAATTGGGAAAGGAGTGGACAGTCCCTGGGAGACCCTGAATTCTGAACAGTGGCCCACGAGCTTACCGGTAGGAGCAGGACAAGCCCCAGGACTGTGGCCCACTGGGGAGGGGCTGAGGGAGTTTGCAGCTCTGAATCAGATGAATGTATTATGTTAGGTTTCTTTGCAAATACTTGGTTTCAATCCTTCTCTCTCACCCCGGAAGCTAGAAACTTGTAGGTATCCTTGACCACTTCCTGTCCCTCGCCCATCAATTAATGAGATGTCAAGATCTGAAAACTTCATTTTCCAAAGAACCCTTCACCCCACCTTCCCCTCTAGACTTACAGCCTCTGCCCCAACCCACTTCTCCCTGCAGCTCACAATCATCTCCTTAATTCTCTCTCTGATTCTACTCTTTGCCCACTCAATCTTGTCAAAAGCCTTGTCAAAACCCTTCTAAATGCAAACATTACCAATTCACTCCCAGCAGATATGGTGGTTTAGTATCACAAACAAGACTCTCTGATCACCTGCAACTCCACCTCTCTAGCAGCAGATCCTAAATGTCTAGGCCTTTCCCTTGACATTCCAACAACTCTGACCTCATAAGTGTTTGCATTCAAACCTTTGTTCTTTTCTTCTTCATCTTTTCTTCTGTTAATACTGTCCCTTCAGCCAGATTTATATCACCCTTTTACAACTTAATCTTGTAGGACTCAGCTTCGAACACCACCTCCCTTTTGAGGCCTTTCCTGTCCTCTGGATCTCAGGTGGCCTTGGCCCACAGTGGCCTGAAGCAGGGTTTCAGCTCCCAGCCAGAGAATGAGGTCAGGAAGTGGCCGTGAGAGCGCTAAATCCTGGCCACTAGACCACCGGAAACCAGTGGCCAGTGACAAGGCCCTGGCCCACCAGCTGTGTAGAAATGAATTTCCACATAGAGATGGAAAGTAGTGAAACAGTCAGTGTTTATTAGGAGGGAAAAAGAGTACAGTACATGTGGACAGACACATGATGGGCTCCGAGAGAGTCACACCACTGTGGGGGCTTCAATCACTTATGAGGCATTTCTTCCGGTTTCCTTTGGTCGGTCATATGGCTTTGCCCTGTTCTGAGTCTGTATTTGGGACATCTCAGCATCCTCCCATGTGTGTGTAGACATCTTTTAGCCAAGGTAGATTTTAGTGAAGAGGGCTACGGGTAGTTGCATCTTTTACTATGAGGTGATGCCCCCTCTCTTTCGACCTCCAAGGAGCCTTTCTATGCATGTGTAGGCTGGGAGGTCTCCTTAATTTCAAGAATGAGGAATATGTGGTCTTTTATCTCCTATCTGGGCAGGGCCCGGCCTCCTCTATCATCCTGCATTTATGGAGTTTCTGCTATTATGGAATTCCTGTCCACAGGGGAGAAACTGTTCAGCCTGGGGCCCATCTATCTCACTCTCTCCCAGCATGCAATGCAGCCACTCAGCTGGATTCTGTAGTCTTCCTATGTCCCCCTCATCCTCCGCACAGACTTCTCTGTCATTGCACTGAACACATTGTATCATGAATGTCTGTCTGTGGCTTCTTTAGACAGTAATCTTCTTGCTAACAAGGCCTAGGAATTAGTCTTTCAGCTCTAAGCAGGATCCAACCTCCCTTATGCTAATCAAAGCCTGGCCTTCTGCTGCTTAAATACCTTCATCAGCTTTCTGTTGCAATGAGAATAAAAAAGAAAGTTCTTACCTGAGCTCACAGCAAAGTCCTTTAGACCTGACTTCATCTTCCTCTCCAGCCCCATGTTTTACCCCTGCTGGATTTGTCCTCACCCTCCCCTCCCAACTGTCTGCAACAGTTCACTTTGACCTTGTTCAGTGCCCTGAATGTCCCTCTGCTGTGTGTTCCTACACCAGCCTCGACTCCCCCTTTGCCACTGTAGCACTTACTGATTTAATTGTAACTCTGTTTCGTGTCTTCTCTGCTAGATTCCATGACAATAAGAGCCACTTGAATTTTGCTTGCTCTTTTATCCTAGCTCAACATGGAACAGACACTCAGTAATATTCAATAAATCATGACATCATGACTTTACAAGCTCTTTTTGTCACCAGGCCAATCTCAGGTTATCTAAATGACCGGGAGGAGTTCCACAGGACCAGACATGAGGTGGGGGAAAAGGGCCCCCCCAACTCCAATCCTCAACCCAGAAGCTCTGGATGGAAATGCTGGTTCCTAGGCAGACAGTGGAGGGGGAAATAGGAGGCATTTTAAGGAGGAGTAACTGTTTCCCAAGGACTGTCCGGGCTCTCAGGGAATTGCGTCCTGAGCCAGGGCGGCTCTCCTGGGAGCGGTTCCAGGTGGGGTCAGCAGTGACCCAGCAGGTGATGGAGGTAATGGGAGAGAAGAGTTCACAGTGGAACTGGGGAATGGATTCACGATGAGTGCAGCTGGGCCTCTTTACTCATCCTGTGACTAAGAGAGAGTGAACATCCACTGCTTCCCTGCACATCCCAGGGTACTTGGTTCTGGTGGGGAGAGGGCTGAGGAGGGGCAGGCATTCAGGGTGAGGGGCTCCAGCACCATCAGCTTATTATACAACCGCCTTTTTCCTTGAAGGGATTCTTGTCCTCAGGGATGCCTTTAAGAAGAGGGTCGTTTCCTGCTTCAGCCTCCACATAATCCTTGATTTCCTTTCCTGTTTTGGAAATCTGGGAGAAAGCAGAGTGTGGTTCTAGCCCTTTTCTGTTGCTCAGGATTCATGATTTGCTCAGTCCCCAAAAAACAGGTTTCTGGGCAGGATGGGAGTAGAGACAGGAGAGAAGAAAGATGAGAGGCACAGGCAGGTGTGAGAGGAGTATGAGTTCCTTGACCAGAACCAGAAAGCCTGATTCTTACTTGTGAGGGATATTTGGCCAGGCCCAGTCCAGGGACTGAATTGGACACACCAAGCCCTCCAGGCTCTGAGGTTATCTCTTGTGCACCTTTGTAGGAACAAACTTTGCCTCCTCCCACCTCCCAGCCCATTCCAGAGGCACCTCTTGCTCTTTCTACTGCCCTGGAAAGGTCCCACCACCCTGCTGTTCATCACACCTTCCTTTGTGTCCTGTCTCCATGAGGACCAGAAAGGGATAGAGAAGAGGCAGCAGGGAGTGAAAGAGGAGGCTCACCAGAGCTCTTGGGTTCTTCACTTCCTTCTTCAGCTGCTCTACCTCCATCTTTAAGAGTTCCTTCTCGCTGAGCTCTTGGGCCATCCTGTCCTGGAGAGACCAGGCCCTGGAAAGCATCCACAGCCAGGACTTTAAATCCCCTGGTCACCCCCAGCTCCTCCTCTGTACTCTCCATACCTCAGCTTCTAACCTCGTCCCTGCTCACCATACATTCTCATCGCTCACCAAGGATTCACTGCAGCCCCTGCCCCTACCCTACTGTGAGCTAGGCTCAGGAGGAGAGGATGGGGCAGGCACACACAGTCTTTGCCCTTAGATAAGATCTGTCTATGGAGAAAATGGGGATCAGAGCATGGAGAAGGGAGAGAAGAGCAGTTTCTTTCAGTGAGACAGATTTGGGAAGCAAAGTTACTGTTGCACCAACACAGGTAGCTCATTAGGCAGTTTTCAGGAAAATTCAGGTCCTGCCAGAAGAAAGACTACCCTAGTGATTAAGAGAAAGGCTCTGGAGTCTTCCAGACTCCAGTTCCGATTGTGACTTGGCAGCTTCCAAGCTGGAGCGCATCCTCCTTCAACCTTCGTTTCCCCATCTGCAAAACGGTATAATAATGGTACCTACCGTATATGATTATTGTGAGGATTAAGAAAATAATGTCTGTAAAATATTTTAACACACTGCCTGGCATATAATAAACACAATGTGTTTATCATCATTATCACTACCACAGGGTTATCAGGAAGGCCCGCCTGGTTTCTAACCTCAATAATTCTAAGACTAGATCCCAGTCCAGTGCAACCTCAGCCCCTCTCACCTGCCAAGCAAGAGCGTGCACTTCAAGACCCAGACGAAGGCGTTTGAGCCTCCTAGCTCCTTATCAGCTGAAAGTCTTTAGACAAAGCAGATGGTCTGGAAGCCCAAATCTCTGATGCCTAAGCTGATCATAGGCTCAAGGTTCTAAACTCATCCAGCAGCTTGAGCCTTCCAGACTACCACCACTGCAGGCAACCTGTCTCGCCCCCCGCAATCAGCCCCTCTCCTATAGTGACCCCTCTGGCTTAGAGCCCATTTCCCCATTCTTACCCTCCAGCCCTGCCTGCTCCCCTTCCCCAGTCTTCTCTCCCAAGCCCCCTCCTCCCCTACGTCTGAGCCTGCTCTGAGGCTATTTCCAATGAGGCAAGTCCTACACCACCTCCCAACTTCCCTCATCCGAGAAGCCTCTGTGTCCCTCACTCAAGCCCCACCATCTCACCTTACAAGGTTCTCCGAGCTCAAATTTCATTCACTCGTTCCATGAAAATGTACTCAGGATGCTATGCCCATCAGCTAGGGGCCATGGCCACTGCCAGCACCCACGTCCATGCTTCTTTGTCTCCATGCCTCCCTCTAAGCCCGGCACACGTGTCTCCCTCAGCAGTCCCTGAGCACAGGGCTCACATCCTGATCTCTCTCTTGGTCTCCTCCAGGACCACCCAAGGGCTATGTCATTTAACAGTCACTGAGCTTCTGCTCCGGAGAAGGCAATGGCACCCCACTCCAGTACTTTTGCCTAGAAAATCCCATGGACGGAGGAGGAGCCTGGTAGGCTGCTGTCCATGGGGTCACGAAGAGTCAGACACGACTGAGCGACTTCACTTTCACTTTTCATTTTGATGCATTGGAGAAGGAAATGGCAACCCACTCCAGTGTTCTTGCCTGGAGAATCCCAGGGACAGGGGAGCCTGGTGGGCTGCCGTCTATGGGGTCGCACAGAGTCGGACACGACTCAAGCGACTTAGCAGCAGCAGCAGTAGAGCTTCTGCTCAGCCTGACGCCTGTCCAGTGAGTGACAAGGGACCCTCTCAAGGAGCAGATATTAAGGGACCAATGTGGTCAGTGAGGGATTCTTTTTTTTTTTTCCTGACTTTAGAATGACAGACTCCCCAGTAATAGGGGCAGGGAGGAGGCCCAGAGTCCCTCCTAAATTCCCTTACTCCAGAAATCAATTCCCATTGACAGCTCTGAGCTCTAAGAGTTTGAGATCAGGACAGGACCCCGGACATCATCCAGTCTGAGTCTCTAGTGAATTCAGGAAATGCAGCACATACCTCCTGAAGCAGGCTTGATGCTCTGGCCACTGCTGCTTCCTACGACTGACGTGTTAATCTGGAATTTAAACCTGGTGCTTCTCAAAGCCAAGTCCTTCCTGTTGTCTAATCTGAGTCCCTTATGCTCCACTTGGTCAATTTCATCTTGTCCTGCCTCCACCAGGCCCAGAGCATGTACATACACCAGATCTTCATTGCAGGTAACCCTTCGGAGACTTGATAACACTTCTCAGGGGACCTCTGGTTGTATCTTCTCAGTGTCCTGCCTGGTCCCTCTGGCTGCTGCATTGGCTGTTTTCCATTGTTGTGGCACCACCGCCCTATGGGCCCCCAGCATGACCCGTCTCCATATCCTCTCCACCCTCCAGTCCCCTGTCTCTTGGTGACTCATCCCGAGCTTCCCAAGGAAGCCCCCACCCTCTGCCCTTTCCTCCCCTTCCATGAGTGGAAAATCCATCTCCACCTCCCAGAGCAGGCCAGCCCCCTTCCTCCTGTCTCCCATCCCAGCCCCCGCCGCAGCTTCCTCTCCAGGCCCAGGGAGCAATCACAGCCGCCCCGACCTTGGCTTCCTCTGCTAGGAGGGATTGGGGGGCTGGGCCCCCAAAGGAGCCCCCCCTTTTCTCCCTTCCTCTGGGCAGGGGACAAAGTGGCACAGGCCCAGGGAGTGGGGACTAACTTCCTCTTGTCCCCGCATAGCATGCCTGCCCCTTGCTAGCAGGTTTGGGTCTCACGCAGAGGAAACCAAAAGCAGTGAGAGGGAGGGAAGGCAGAGCGACCAATCAAGGGCAGAGTGAGGTGCAAAACCGGCAGGCTCCCCGGGGAGCCGGGCAGAGGCCAGGGGCCATGGCGGAGCTACAGCAACTGCAGGAGTTTGAGATCCCCACGGGCCGGGAGGCCCTGAGGGGCAACCACAGCTCCCTGCTGCGAGTCGCAGACTACTGCGAGGACAACTACGTGCAGGTAAGCAGAGCGGGTGCAGGCCTGGCACCCCAGCCCCTCCAGGGGCCCAGAGCCCATCCTGACAGGTGCTTGGCCTGGGCGTTGGCTGAGCTATCCTCCCACTCCAGGCTGGTTTCATCCCAGACCCTTAAATTCTCATGCTGACGTGTGCTCCCAGGCCCTCCTGTACTCCTCTTTCCCAGAGCCTCAGAGATGCCCAGGGAAGGCAGTGCTACCCCGTCCTGCTATAGGCCTCCCCGCAGGCTCCTCTCCTTCCGAACGTCCCACTCAGATCCAGAGGTCTAAAGACTTGTCCTCACACAGCTGTTGGTGCCATCATTCCATGTTCACGCTGGCTCTAGGTGAGACTTCAGAAGAACTTCCCAAACATTGTCTTGAACTTGAGATGGACGAGAGAAAACTCTGTCCCTGATAGCTGAGGGAGAGTTGAGAGATGTCACCCTATGTTGGGTTAAAGAGATGGAGTTTGACTCAGAGGCAGGGGGATGGACAATATGACTGCATGCAGCAGACTACCAGCAAAATGCAAGGAGAGTGGCATTTTAAAACAGTTTTCTAAATTGGGGTGTTGTCCTCGGACGGAGAGTAGGTGCTTGGATGAACAGAAAAGGACAGCCTTCATAACAGCCTTGTGAGACAATATCATTATTCCCGTTTCATAGATGAAGGGACAGCAGTTCAGGGAGGCAAGGTGACTTGTCCAAGGTCACATTGCTTGGCAATGGCAGACCTGGGCATCAGCCTAGCCTTGACTTCTGCAGCTGAACCCTCTCCTCTCTGCCTTTCCCTCCCTGACATGCTGTATGATTTTAAGACAGTTTATTTGCACTGGGACCTCTCAGCTCCGTAGGAGTGAGTGTTTAAAAAAAAATAAAAATAAAAGGAGAAAATGCTTATGAGAAAATGGCAGATTAAAGAAAGGTCATGGCAACAGCAGTTAAAGTGCTTTGCATCTGAACTGCCTTCATTGCCCTCTTCAGTCCTCACCCCAGTCTGTGAGGTGAGGACCACTCCCACTTCACAACCAGGAGGCTGAGCTTCTGAAAAGTTAACTTACGTTCCCAGGGTCTCCAAGCTAATAGTAGAACCTGGATTTGAACAAGCAACTTTGACTCCAGAGCATTCCCCCCCAAATCTCTAGTTGAAAATGCTACTCCCACTGTAGATCCTGAGTGACTGTGGGTACTGAAACTGAGCTGGAATGTGGCTTGTGAACTAGCTGCATTCCCCTAGCACTGGAAGGCAAGCTCCTCCTATGGACTAGGATGGAGGCCCTCTTTCCCATTCTTGTTTAATAACTTCTGCACATCTCAAAGCATTTCTGGATGGGTTCTCATTTGCACATATGGGGTGCACACAGAATTTGAGGTCAGAAAGACCTGAGTCCAGTGTCCAGCTCCCGGACATGGGGCAAGTTTCCCTTGTGATTCTTATACCTTTTATCACAGTGGTCACATGGGTTAAACGTAATAATGTATTAGCACATTTAGCCCAGTGTTTCTCCCTCAAGAAGGGCAGGATAAATGGCAGCTGTTACTATCATCATCACCTTTCATCAGATGGATGAAAGACAAATATAGATATTCAAAGTTAATTCTACTGAGGTGAAGCAGCCCTTGCAAAAACCCTCAGGGCCTCAGAAGCCCTGACCCAGGTCAGAATCCTTGGATTTCAGCTTCCTTCATGCAGAACACTACTAGACCACAGAACCAGTTACCTTCCCTGGCTCCTCTGAGGATTTTCTGAGGAGCAAATGCCTAGGAAGGATTTGGATGACTTCTCAAAACTGGTCTTAAATAAGACCTGGTTCCCACGATCTCCCCTCCTTCCTCACACCGCCCCCTCCATCTCAAGCAGGTGTCAGGAAGCCCTTGGGGAATGGGGGAGGACAAGCTAGGGTCAACTGCAGAGTTCTCTGTCAGGGTCCATTGAGTTTGTAGACAGGGTAATTTGCATGATGAATAAGCAGTCAGCCATGAAGATGGATCCCAGACCTTTGTTTCTCTAGACCTGACTTTGGGTTAAGACCAAAGCCAGGAGTCGGTAGGCATCCAGGCTCTGTCCTCCCCAGAGCTGGGCCCAAGCAGACATGTTTCCTGTTTGGACTGACAGGAAAAATCCAGTGATGAATTCCACATGCCAGTCCAGGGAGGGGTGAGTACAAGAGAGGCCAGCTAATACAGAGTAGTCACTGCTCCATTCTGGGCCTTCATTTCCTCATCTACTCAAGGACAGTCTTGAACTACAATTAGACCTGTTGTTCTTTCTGGGTTGATCTCTTTGCCTTTTCAAGGCACTCAGTTATGTATGTTGATGATATGTAAATTGGATGCAAATAAGCAGTTCTTAGCCTCTTTGGAACAGAAAGGCATGGAGAAGCACCTGAGGGGAGAAGGTTCTGGGCCCACCCTTTGGTTCAAGTTTCATTGGGGCTACACTAGATGCTCCCAGGTCTCTTTGAGCACCCTGCTTAGATAGGTTCTAGGTCTGTTCTCCACTATGGGCCTCGAGGATCAACTGAAGGCCCTTAACAAGGAGACCTCAGGGTGCAGCCTTACTGATTAGTCTGCTGGCCTCTCCCCAGACTTGCCCTGGATTGGCCCCTACCCTCGTGTCCCAACCTGAGATGAGGAAGCTGCCTGGGGAACCAAATGACTAGAGAAGTAAACCCTCTTCAGTCTTCAGACACTCCCTGCCCACCCCACCACCACTGCCTGGAAGTGTGGCCCTAGCCAGCACCGGGCACAGTGCCTGGCAGGCAGTAGGAACATGGCCAGCAAGTGTTTGGGTTTGCATTCAACCCACTGATTAATTCACAAATGCATATTCATCAAGTTTCATCTGTATGTTGGGCACTAACTATTCCAGGATAGGATACAGAATAAAACAGATGAGCTCCCTTCCCTCTTAGGGCTTACATTCTAGTGTATGTGGATGTGTGTGTGTGTGTGTGTGTGTGTGTGTGTGTGTGTGTGTGTGTATGGGGGGATAGATAATGAAGTACATAGATAAAAAATTTCAGATGGTACTAAGTTCTATGAAGAAAACAGTAAATCTAATACAGAGTCAATACAGAGGTGGGCTAGGGGAGATCTTGGGGTGATCGGGCAAGTATCTCTGAAGACCTGAAGTACAACAAGTGCAAAAGTCCTGAGGTACAAGCAATCTCAGCTTGATCAGGAACTGAGACCCAATAGCCAATGTGGCTGGAGGACCATGAGTGAGCAGGAGAGAGGAAGGGGATGAGGGTGAGGAGAAAAACAGGAGCCAGCCTTGTGGGACCCTATACAGGCCCCGGTTATACAGGCTACACTTCTCTGGTGGCTCAGACAGTAAAGAATCTGCCTGCAATGTGGGAGGCCTGGGTTTGATCCCTGGGTCAGGAAGATTCCCTGGAGAAGGGAATGGCAACCCACTCCAGTATTCTTGCCTGGAAAATTCCACAGAGAAGCCTGGTGGGCTACAGTCCATGGGGTCACAAAGAGTTAGACACAACTGAGCAACTAACACTTTCACAATATAGGCTACAGTTAGAAGTTGCTTTATTCTACCCCTTCTGGGCTTCAGTTTCTTATCAATAAAATGGACCAAATTATTGGTTCCCAAACACCGCCTTGCAGACCAGAGCTAAGCCAGGAGCTCAGGAGTCACCTAAGGAGCTTTTAAAGGTACAGATTCATTGGCCACATGCCCAGGGGATTCTGGTTAGAAGGTCTGGGATGAGGGCCTGAGGTTGGTTGTTTGGTTTTCAAGTCCAATAATATCTTTTCCAGCCAGTGTTGACTTCCTCTTTCCTTTCTACTGTTCACCATTTACGATCCCCCCTAAAAAAATATCTTCAGGAGGGTAGTAGGGCTAATCCTCAGTGTGACTATCTGAGAAGGGTATCTTTACCTCCCCTTGGACCCAGTTCCCAGGGCTGCAGAGTCACTTTCCTAATACCCCTTGAGTCCTTCTTACCGCATCGTTCTTACAGAAACCTCCTCAAACATCTGACGGTAACCGCTTTCTCCCAACTCAGCCCCCATCTTCTTCATACCCTATCCCATCCCAGCCCACAGCCAAGGACCCAGTGGAACATGCCAGGGCTGTGTGTATTTCAGGCCACGGACAAGCGAAAAGCACTGGAGGAGACCATGGCTTTCACCACCCAGGCCCTGGCCAGCGTGGCCTACCAGGTGGGCAATCTGGCTGGACACACCCTGCGGATGCTGGATCTTCAGGCGGCTGCCCTGAGGCAGGTGGAAGCCCGCGTGAGCACACTGGGCCAGGTAAAAGCTGGGGGAAAGCTGCTCGCCTCAGCCCCTAACTCTTCAGCCCCACCCGGACATCTTCTGCAGCAAAAGTTCTTTCCTGCCTTCCTCTACATCCAAACACCCACCTCTGTCCCAGAAAGTTGGCACTTGCCAAGCTTTTTGAGCTTCCATGTGTCTCAGGGGTGGGCCTTGCTGTCCCCTTCTGACCAGGAACTCCCTGATGGCAGAACTCTTTCTGAATTCCTTCCTACACGATAGAAAGCAGGCTCTCCCCTCCACAGTGGCTACATAGCACAGAAAAGAGGCAAATGTACCCTGTTTTCATCTAAACACAGGCGGTGACTTTATAAATATCCCAAAGTCAGACTGCTTGCTTGGCAAGGTCATTCTCAGCCCTGGAAGCGCTGCCACCACCACACAGCGTCCCACCCCATCTCGCATATACACCCTCCTCCTTCCTTCCTGAATCCTTGGCCGAGGAATTACCCCATAAACCACATGCATCAGCCTGGCCTGTGCATCACTCACATGTTCAGTGTGAGTGTGTCTTTTTCTCTCACCCCAGCAGACTGAAGTTCACACCCTCTCAGAGATGTAGGTTTCTCCAAAGAACATTCCAAGAGGAAGTTGATTCGCTTATATTGTCCCCCAAGGCAACCCACTCCAGTATTCTTGCCTGGAGAATCCCAGGGACGGGGGAGCCTGGTGGGCTGCCGTCTATGGGGTCGCACAGAGCCGGACGCGACTGATGTGACTTAGCAGCAAGAGGGAGAGCTGATTCAGCCATGATTCTCAGCCACCTCCACATTGTCTCCCTCTGCTCCCAAGCTGGCCCAGCCTCCTCCCAGCACCCCTTAAGGATGCTGTGTTTTCTCTTTTCCTCTGGTTCCTGCTCAGCTAATAATAACTCTTGTTCTCTTCCACTGGAAGTTGCTCCAAAGTGGCTCCATCCTCTCCTGGCAACTCTTTACCCAAATGCTGTGTGACCTCAGGGACAAAACTCTCTCTTTCCCGGCACCTCGCTGCCTCCCATGGCCTCTCCCCCTCCCCAAAGTTTTAAGGGAAAGAGCATTGTCACCTCCAACTCTGTCACACAGATGGTGAACATGCATATGGAGAAAGTGGCCCGAAGGGAGATCGGCACCTTAGCCACTGTCCAGCGGCTGCCTCCCGGCCAGAAGATCATCGCCCCTGAGAGCCTGCCTCACCTCACGCCCTACTACAGGAGACCCCTCAACTTCAGTTGCCTGGATGACATTGGCCATGGGATCAAGGTAGAGAGAGGGGCCCCTCCTCTTTCTCCACAGCACAGCCTCTGTTTTTTTAAGGCCATACCTCATGGGGATTTTGTTTCCCCAGTCCATGCCCCATGCAGCGGAAGCACAGAGCCCTAACCACTGGACCACCAGGGAAGTGCCCCCAGCCTCTTCTGCCTCATGGCTCCCTTCGCTCTAGAGCCTCACTTCTCTTCCAGGACCATGTTCTTGTCCCACCCTGCAGCCCCTTTCCTTCCTCATTCCCTGAAGCCATCGCCCTAAGTGGCTCTGCTGCTCCCCATGGGGCCCCCTTATAGGAGAGGGGGCCCATCTTCTTCCTTTAAAATTCATCACGACCTTTCTCTTAATAACTGACCTTTACCCTTATCACAAGACCTGCTGACAATGCCACCTGGGCTCACACATACAAACTTGTGGGTACAGGATGGGTGTGTGTGTGTGTGAAGGGGAAGAGCGGAGAGGGAAGACGTCAGGGTGCATGAGAATGGTTCCCCAGCCACATGAGAACAGCAACTTCCTCTGTCTGGAGGTTTGAGGTCACTGTGCTGAACAGTCACCCAGAGTTGCTGTTGGGTGGGGAGGGCGGGGGATGCAGGCACTCAAATGAGGACATGCTGAAGACTGGCATTTTCTTCACAGCCTACCTCCTTCTGCGAGGTGGAAGAGGACACACCCTTAATCCCATTTTATCCATTCCTTGTCCCCACACGTCAACATTCCAGATTAGATTGGCTGCTCTCCTGTATCTAAACAGCCCCTTGATTTCCTTAACACAACATCTCCCTCCAAAACAGAAATCACACTCCCTCTTTCAGTCGCTAGGCCCTCTTACCAGTAAGTTCTTCCTTTTATCCAACCTAAATTCTTTATGCCTGAGTTCAAGTCCCTTTTATCTTGTCTCCAGGGGAGGATAGCAGAGGACATCATTCCTCATGTACCTATTCTTGGGGAAACTCCATCACCAACTTTAGTGCTCTCTTGCACATGAGTTCACAGCTTGTCACTTGTACTCTGTACATTCTGCTCCTCTCTGCCCTGAACTCCCCAAAGCCAGTTCCTCAGGCCCGTGAAAATGACAGGTGGGAGGTTTCTACCTCAGCCTCTACCTCCTCAGCTGTGGGCTGGAGTTGGGGTTTCTCAGAGTTAAGGCCCACAAAGCTATGCGCTCAGAGGCTTTGGGTGAGAATGGGGCTCAGCTGCTGAGGCCCTGCAAGAGGAAGTGGCCTTCAGATCCTGTCTGCCTGAGCCTATGGCAGATTTAAGGCCCGGTCTGCCAAGAGCAAGACTGAGAGGGGTGGGGTGGGAGAGCAGGCTGGGAAGTGGAAGTCGGAACTTGCTCTCCCTCCTCCCCACTCTCCCAGTTCTCATCTGCCCCTCCCCCGTTTCCTCTCTGGGATGGAGGGGCGCTGTTGCAGGCCCCTGTGGGTGTCAGCCCCCGCCCCCTGCTCCCCCCTGCAGGATCTGAGCACGCAGCTGTCGCGGACTGGGACCTTGTCTCGTAAGAGCATCAAGGCGCCTGCTACTCCCGCCTCCGCCACCCTAGGGTGAGGTCTCCCACAATCGTAACCTGCATCCCCTTCTCTCCCTCCCCTCAACCAGAAACTACTCCCCACCTCCCGTCCCTTCAAGCCAGGCGCCAAACTTCCTCCTCCGACAACTGCCTCTTCTCACCCCGAACCCCTGCTCGCCTGATGGCTTCCCCCTCGACGTCACTTCACCCCTCCTATCTTCCCACCCCAGGAGAGCACCCCGGATCCCCGAACCCGTGCAGGCCCCCGTGGTGCCCGACGGCAGACTCTCCGCCGCCTCCTCTGCCTCCTCACTGGCCTCAGCCGGGTGAGCCCCACAGGTTTTAGGTTGGGGTGGTCATGAAGGTGGATTAAGACTGCGGACCACAAGGGCGGAGCTTGTGATTGAAGGGGCGGGGTCAGCTTGGGTACTGAGTTAGGAAGTTGTCCCCCAACCTAGCAAAGCCCCTTTCTCTCTGGTCTTCAGCAGCGCCGAAGGTGTCGGTGGGGTCTCCATGACCAAGGGGCAGGCAGCCCCCCACCCCCCACCCCCACCACCTGCTGCCCCTGACTTCTTCCTGCTACCCACTTCGTTGGAGAAACTGTCTTTGCCCCCACCGGGTAAGGAGCCCTGCCTCCTCCTCCTATCTCAACGTTTGGGGTTGTCTTCTCACCTCTCGAGTGAGAAAACCTCACCTCACCTCACCCCAGTTGGATCCAACTGGGCCTATGTCAGTGAACTTTGTCCAAGGTAGAAGTGACAGGAAGAAAGCAGAGGAAGCAGGCTAACATAATTTAGCCCCTGCTTTTTACCAAGTCAAAGCTTCTCATCCATTTTCTTGCTTAAATTTGACTGCTTAGGATCTTCACACTCCCATTCAACAGATGAAGAAACTGAGCCTGTGAAGTTAAATTAAGTGACTTGCTCAAGGCTTGCCCAGCCAAGTGGCAGAGTCTGATCACCCTACACTGTTCAACATTGCTGTTTACTGAGCACCTACCACCCGCTAGAGGCACTGTGGGAGGAGCAGGATGAACAAGGGCTGCAGGCAGAGTACATCGAATGGGTAGATCCTGGGGCCCTGCTCTCCAACAGTGAAGTTTCTTGGAGTGGATGGGGTTGCCTGTGTCACACTTGCAGCCTTTCTGCTTCTCTCCCAGCCCCAGAGCTGCCCATGCCCCTCGACCTGCCCCCTCCTCCACCCCTGGATGTAGATGATCTGGAGCTGCCACCTCCACCCCCACCAGGCTTTGGGTCCGAAGAGCCCAGCTGGGTCCCTGATGCGTACTTGGAGAAAGGTACTTGAGTCCTGGGACTGAAGGGCAACAGATTGTGGGGTCAGGTTTCCCCCCAATCTTCTAGCCCAGAGCCATTCTCCCTTCCATTTGCAAAGGTGTGACCGTTATTCCCCACACACCCACACAGAAAAGCAGCTGGCCTGATATTGAGTATTAGCTCAGCTGAGGAGGAGCCCAGGGCTTGGTAGAAGGCATCTCCTGCCCAAGTCCCCATGGTGCTCTCTAGAGTTCAGGGTGTGGGCCCCAGCATCCCAGGGTGCAGCAGGAGGCACATCTCACGGCACCCTCCCCTCTCTCCCTCCAGTGGTGACACTGTACCCATACACCCGCCAGAAGGACAACGAGCTCTCCTTCTCTGAGGGCACAGTTATCTGCATCACCCGCCGCTACTCTGATGGATGGTGTGAGGGTGTCTGCTCCGAGGGGTCTGGATTCTTCCCTGGGAACTATGTGGAGCCCATCAGCTGACAGCCTGGTCTCTGCCATGCTATTCAAGCACTGCCTTGAGTGAGCCTGAGTCCCACACCAAAGCCAGCTTCACTCAAGACTGGACCAGGCTTGCACACCTCTGGGCTGTTAACTGTTGTCTGTCCCTTCCCCCCATTGCAGTGGGAGGGGGTCCTGGGAGAGGTACCCAGAAGCCTGCTAGAGACAGGAAAGAACTGGAAGCCAAGGTGTTTGGTGATCTTATCCACAGGAGACCCTTGGACCATGCAAGACAGGGTCTCCAGCTGCAAGTGCCAACTTGGAATAAAACTGGTGACCTCTTGATGATTGCCCTGCAGGGTGGGGTGCGGGGTGTGCTGAAAGATTGAAAGGTAACCCGGTTTTTAGGCTCCTGCTGACTGAGTCCCTTTGCCTGCCCTAAGCAGGAATATCTCCCATCCCTGCTTGAGCCCTCTCCATGAGACCCTTGTGCCTCTCTGTGAAGACAGGCTGCACCCTGCTCTTTTGCCTGTTCCTTGCTTTATGAATTCACTTGGTTCCCCAAACTGGACATTCCTCCAAGAGTGGGGTCCAGCTCCCTCACTTAAGTGGGGCTTTCTGAGAGATCATCTCATCCTCATCCCTCAGACTGCGGCGCGAGAGATCTCAGTCACCTCTGCCCCTTTACCTCCTTTATAGCTCTGAAACACCAAAAGAGGAGGGGGTTGGGTTTCAGTGGCCCTGCTTTAAAACATCATGGCTTTCTGTTCCATACGGGAGGGGAGGGGTTCAGAGAGTCCAGTCGGCGGGGCGACTTTGGTTAAGTCCCTGGTTTCTTGCTGCATAGAAGAGGCTGGGGTGCGAGGAGGAGACGTCGTCGCGTTCTCTGAGGTCCCTGGCTGGCCGGACCCGAGCCCTGGACAGTGTGCTACCTCATCCCACCACCAGGAGGCGATTGTTCCCTCTGGCATTTCTTCCTGTGGGAACGCTGACAGCGTGCGTGGGGGGAGGCAGGAGTGTAGTGTAGGGTCACAGAAGATAAAGCAAGACCTAGGCCTGAGAATGGCGTCCGTGGAGAGCACCATCTCTCCGCGGGGAGTCCAGGGCTGAAGGGACGGGGGGAGGAATTTCAGGACCTGTGTACCCCTGACAGAAGTCTAGGGGAAGGAAGTCATGCGGCCCAAGGCAACAGTTAATGAAACACAGTGGGAGATGTTCCTTCTCTACCCTGCCAGGCAACCCTTTCCTCCCAGTTGGGAGGGGGCAAGGTTTTTGGAAAACACTGCTGCCTGCGTGGGTCTGCGCACCACCCTGGCGGGGCCAAACTCCAGAATTCGCTTGCAGCGGAACTGGGGGAGACAGCCAAGCTGGGTTAACTGCATAGATGGGGACAGCTCCGAACTCTCTCCTCCAGCCCCCAAATGGACGAGCTCCGGATTCCGGAAATTCCCGGAGGGACCCATCAAAACGAAAGGGAAAGGGAATAATAAAACTAGGTTTGTCTTTCCCTGTCCCCAGCCCCCTGGCCCCCTTCCCGCCAGGCGCCCCCTGCAGGCCGCGTCCTCAGCACGTCTTCAGCACCTGTTGCAGATGGAGGCGCACTTCGATGGCATTTTCCCAGGGTACCACGCTGGCGCGGAAGGAGCTGGGCTCAGCCTTCTGTGCCTCCTGGATAAGGCGGTGCATGGGGTAGCCGCGGCGAGGGAAGGCCACATCGCCGCCGGCCAGCAGCCCCACGGGACAGAAGTCGTTGGCGCCGTCGCCCACGTAGAAAAGGCGCTCGAAGTGCACGCCGTCGTGGGCCCGCTCGCGCAGGTAGTCGCTGAGCACCTTGTGCTTGCACATGTTGGCGGGGCAGCGCGCGCAGCTGTGTGAGTGGAAGGGCCGCAGCGCCAGCAGCCCCCGAGCGTCGGGCCCGGAAGGGTTGCTGAAGATGCGGCGGAACAGGCCTTGGTGGCCGGCGGCGCGCAGCGCGCTCTCCACGCCAAAGGTGTTGGCGTCTGAAATGAGAATAACCTCAAAGCAGGAACCCTGCTTGGCCACAAACTGCAGCAGCTCGCCCATGCCGGGCGACAGCGGGATGGACTCGTAGACGGCGCGCAGGTCTCGCGGCCGCACGCCCTGGTCGCCCAGGTACTGGAAGACGCGCTGCATGTACTCGTTGTAGAAGCCCTCGCGGTAGGTGGCACGCAGGCTTTCCGGGAGCCGCTGGCCCGGCGCTGCGCGCACGATCGAGTCGTCGCTGTTTTCGTCCACGATAGTCTCATCAAAGTCGAAGGTCAGGAGGAAGCGCGGCGAGCCCTGCGCAGCCATCCCGCCGTCCTGGGAGCAGGGGAGAGAGGAGCAGGAGGAGGAGGGAGCAAGCGAGAGGGGGCGCGGCAGGAGCCGGCCCAGGAGAGGCAGGTTAGCGGGCCACGGCCAGAGATGCTGGCACATCGAAGACCTGAGGAGGACCCAAGGCTGGTTAAGCTGGTTAAGCAACGCCGGCGTCCCCACCCCTGCCTTCCCTGTCCACCCTCTTGCACTTCTGTGTTAACTGCTCTGGGGTTTATCCTCAGGGGACCATCCTCCTGAGCCCTGAAGGGCTTCTTTGACACCTTTCTTCTACTCTCATCTGGGGCCATGGGGGCTTGAGTGGAAGAATGGAAGAGCAGCTTCCAAGGAGTCACTCCGTTGGGAAGGTTTCTGGACTAGATCATTCTAGAGACTTCCAATGACCCCTTGTTGGTGGTGGACACAGGGAAGGTGGGAGGGACTCTCCACTCCTCTTCCCTAACATAGTCAAGGGAAACCATTCATTCATTCATTCAACTGGAGCAGATTTGTCACTCCCCTTTTCAGCCACGTAGAGCCGATGGCTTGTAGGACTGTGATGGATAGTAGAAGCCAGGGAAGACTTGATGGCACTACCCAAGGCATGTGGGCAATCAGTGCCAGACCTGGAGAGTGATGTGCCTGGGCTTCTGCATTGGCCAGAGAACTGGATTTTAGGTCTTGGAGGAACCGGGTAGGTGGACTGACCACCCAAAATCCAGGCAGGCTCTGTGAGCTGCTTCCAGCCAGGTGGCACTGGGCAGGGGTCCAAGGATGGGACACAACTTCTCTGGGGGGTTTCAGGGCCCTGTGCTGACAGCTCATCACTAATCACTTGCCAATTCCCTGGGAGGAACTTGTCAGCGGATGGGGTTTCTGCCAGAGTCCGAAGCAAGCGGGCAGCAGGAGAAGCTGTGGGACTTGGGGAAGTAGGAGCCTCCCGCACCAGGCCACGACATACCTGGGAGATGGGCAAGGAAGAGGAAAGAGAGCGGCAGTGGCTGAGAAGGCAGAAGGTGAGGTGGTGGGGTATGGCTGGGGTGGAGGGGATGAGGAAGGGGTGGGGAAGAAGAGGGCGAGGAGGATGTCATGCTAGGGGAGCACAGGGCAGAAAGGACAGGAAGAGTGGGGGTGGGGAGCTCCAGGAAGTCAAGATCTTGGGATGGTCATGTTAATGGGGGATAAGGGAGAGGATGCGGGGCAACATGGCAAGGGTGAGGGCATGAAGGCAAGCATGTGGAGAGCAGAAGCCCTCTGCAGCTTGCCCTGCCCCAGAGGGACAGCAAGCAGACTGCACAGCTTCAGAGTATCACTGTGCTGTCTTTCTCCCTCTCAACCTTCCACCCCAATTAGTTAAGACAAAACCACTCCTCTTTCTGGTTTCTTCCTAACTCCCTTTCCAATATTGCTATGATGTTCATGGCCTGGCACATCCTGTAAAAGGGAAGTCCAAGGCTCCTAACTTCTGAGTTGGGATTTGAACCTGGCTATCTGCCTCCCAAACAGAATTGTCCCTTCAACTTCATGCCTACAGTCACTCTCTGGTCTCACCAACATCTATCTGAGTTTCAGTGGCCCAGGATTCCTGGAGTTGAGGATATAAAGCATCAGGGACCCACGCTTGGGATGGAAGCTTTCAGGGATTAGTGGAGGCTTAATAGAGGTGACAGCAGGCTTAAAAGAGGCTGGAGAGGGCTCCTCCCACCCCATGATGGGAACATGGAGCTGAGGCCTCATCCTAAGAGACCCCTGGAGGGACCCACTTACCCTAGACAGGCATCGGAGGCCAGCAACTGGAAAACACCCGCTCATTGTCAGTACATCACCCCGAGCACCACCTGTAGGGATTGTTGGCCTCCAGCCGTCGGTCCAGGGCTCCTGACAACCATACAAGGTCCGTGTGAGGGTGCCTGGTCAGGTGGTAGTGTTTCTACCACCAACATCCACCTGATCCTATCCCCTCTCCCGAGCCTCAGGAACCACTCAGTAAAAACAGCCCATCAAATAAGCTAAGGACCACAGGGCCCTTGCTAGGCATCCTCTTAACAATCCCTCATGATCCTGGAGAGGTTACAGATATTATTGAAGACCTAGAAAGGATAACCAACTTGTGCAAACATCACCCACTATATATGGCAGAGACAGATCTCAAAACCAGATCTCAGAGTCTGAGACCAGTGTTTTTTTCTCTATATGTTCATTGCCCCTTTCTTGTGTATGGTACCTCATGTTTTACAAATCAGCTTCATTCATATTCTGTCCTTGCTCATCACAATTCCATGGATTCAGCAGATGAAAAGGACTCAGAGATTAAATAACTTGCCCAAGGCTACGATGTTTCCTTGGGGCAAAGCCTGGTTTGTGAAGTCCTGGCCACACCCTTGCCTGCCCTCTGTCCTCAAAAGGGAAGACGCAGATGCCCAGGGCTGGGCATCCACTGAAGCTGGAGGGCTAGGACCCCTGGGTACCACAGGTGATCTAGGACTGTCTCACTCCCTGGTGTTTCTAGAGACTGGCAGTCCGCCAGAAGTCAGGTTGAAATTTCTGCCAGATTTTGCTATGTGACTTTGGGGACAGGATTTGGCTTAATGGGCCTACACCAATGCTGCTTCAAACCTACAAGTCCCAGCTGCTCCCCTCCACCCTGGGTTTAAATGAGAGACTATATGCAGCTGGGACACATCTGGACCGCTACTGCGAGCCAGGAGACTAGACAGGGGAAGGAGCAAAGGGCTGGCTGGCTGCTGCCCTCTGGTGGTGAGAGTGGGTGACACTGGGTACCCCTCTGACTTTGTCAAGGTGACTCTCCCCAGACCATCCCAGGACAGCAAGGAGAAGCAACAGTTTCTCAAGAAAGAGACAGGGACTTCGCAGGAGCAGGGGTCCAGTCAGAGGAAGGGCTCCCTCCATCTTGAGGTATCCCATCTGTCCCCACTCCCTGGCTACACATGCAATGTGGATTTCAGCCTTTTCCCTAAGAATTTGTAGTCTAGGAATCTAGTTGTGGACAAAGCTGAATGGGGCAGTGGGCAAAAAGAGGGAAGGGATTGAGAGAGGAGACACAAGTCAAAAATATGGGAGAGAAGGGGAGGGAGGCATGTGAGGTAAAGGAAGGGCATGTTTGGGGGGTTAGAGGTGGGAGGGCTGTCCCAGGTCCCATCTAGATGGACTTTTAGCCTTCCAGAATCCCGGCTGATATCACATGTCCCCCAGGGGACAGGTGAGTCCAAAGAGGAAAGGTCAAAGGATGCCACACCCCTTGTAAAAGCAAACATGGACAGACACATGCCAGGCAGATATGAAGATAAAAGGGTCTCCAGGAATCACCCAGAGACCAGATTTCATTTCTTTGCCCTTGATTCTTTTTTTTTTTAATTTGGTGGAATAGTCTACTTGTTTTTAATCATGTTCAAAACTTCTCAGCAAAAGTTAAGTTCTTTTCATCTAATACTAGATTCAGGGAAATTAGATAAACGTTTATTGTTGGTGAGTTGCCCTTGTTTTAGTCCCTAGAGGTCTTCCCGTCGAAATTGAGAAGGCCATGCTGCAACACCCACCCCTACCCCACAGTAGTCAGATTCACCCCAGGCCCCGCTGAAATCTGGCTCTTGGGACATTCAGAGAGGTCACTCACCTCTGGAAACTTTCTCCTGAGTGATTGAATCCTCTTGTGGTCACCAAATACAGTCCCTCAGAGGAAAGGGGGACAGGACCTCTGAGCTTTTCCAGCAGGCTAGAGCAGAGGACAGAAGGATTTCATTGGGCTGGCAGGGAGTCCATATTCTGGTTCTACCTAAAACCAGTGTTTCCCCCACCCCTACACCGGCCCCTCGCACCCCTGCACCTTTTTACGCAAGTGCTGTTACATTATATCCATGGGAATAGGATGGGAGGACACCTTTGGGGTGGGGAAACAAAGTTTGAAAATTCCCATGAATGGATGGTTGGAGGCCACAGGGCAGTGTTCCACAAGAAACTGCAGGATAAGGATGTGGCAAGGGCAAGGATCCCAGAAATACTACAGTAACAAGTCCTCTGCTCAAGACTAGGTCTCCTAGTATCTATCGCTAGAAATCACTTTCCACCACTAAGCTGGAATTCTCAACCTCCCCCAGACAGCACTCCCAACTTCACCATGGTTTCTTCCTTGGTCCCTTCCTTCACCACTAGCAATGCATAAGAAAAACAAAAGCCCAGAGAGGTCAAGCTAACATCCTGGGTCACACAGCATCAGAATCAGGATTAGAACTAGAATTCAAGGGTCTCTGCTGCCTCTTGGGAAAACTGCAGCCAGAACTTCCTCTATTGCCCTGGAGACTCCCCCTGGGTTGTAAGCTTGTTGTCCTGATAGCTGGGTTGACGTCCTGGAGCTCTGGTGCCAGTGAGAAAGATAGGACCAGGAGTCACCTCTGTGTTTCCCTGCCTGGATAGACAAGCTAGGAGGGGATCTTCAGTGGGCAAGGAGGTGGCAGCTGCCGGTGGAGTCTGGGGAGAGATATTTTTAGAGGTGGCTGGAAAGCAGGCACTCTGGCACACCCCCAGCTGGCCGGTGCTTCGCTCCAGTGCGGGGCGGCGGGGGGTGGTGGAGGGGGACAGTTCGGTAGACCAGGGGACTCGTGGGTGGCAGGGAGCAAGGAAGCACGGATTCCTTCGCCTTGTCTGTGTCGGGAATGGAGCGATAGCCAGACACCTAGTCCCTTGGGTAGGAGGGGAACTCATTCCTCTGCTCCAGCGACTCCCCCACGGACACGCGTGTGAAGGAGCGCTCTCAGACCCAGCGCAGCCCCCACCCCACGCTGGGACCTTCCCCTACCTCGGCGAGTCCAGGACTCACGTGGGGAGCGGCGGCAGCAGAGGTCTGTCCCGGCTGAGTTTGGAGTGTGAAGAGTAGGGGGACACGGGCTAGCTGAGGTATTTGGGCTCAGGATGGAGCAAGGGGTGCTTACGGGAATTGGAGGGGATGCGGTGTCTTATCCACCCCCGGATTTCTGGGCTTCGGCTCTCACGAGTCCCTCCAGTCCGGAGGGGCCGTGGATGATATGCGTCTGGGCCGTCCCCTCCACTTGCCCCCCATCCCCCCAGGCCGCCGCCGCGTCCCCTTTAAATACCGGGGAGCCGGAGCCGGAGCCGCGGCTGGCGCTGCGGCTGCCGCAGCACCGGAGCCCACCGCAGTCTCCGCACGTCACAAGCGGTTGTCCAATCACAGCGGCGTCGGAGCACATCAAAGGGGCGGGCCGCCGGTAGGCCACGCCTCCCGGCTGCTCCACAGGCTCCCGGAGCGCGAGCGAAGGTGGGATTGGGTGCCGCCGGGAAGGGTAGGAGGGTGAAGATGTAGCGCATCCCTTCAGAGGAGCGTGGGTGGGGGGCACCCTCATTAGAGCTGCTGCTGGGCTCTACGTAAGTCCCGCCGACACACCTGAAGGTGCCAGGGCAATGGACTTTCTTCACCCCCGCCTCCAGAGCTCAGATCCCTGGGACTTGCAAAAATGCACCACCACCTCCAGCCCTCATTCTGTTCTGCGCTCCTAAGCCCGAGGGCAGGCTTCGGTTGACCCCGCCCAAGGAAAAGCAGTTCCTCTCCCGTGTGCGCAAAGCTGGGCTGGCTGGGTGCCCTCAGCCCTCCAGTCGCAGTCGCTTCGCCCCGCTACTTGGGACCCTTGCCCCGGTTACAGGTTACAGACTTTCCCGCTCTCCTATCCTGTATACACTGAGTTGGGGACCAGACTCTCTGCCCCTTTGCAAGTAGTGTTGTAAATAAAAACCCCGACTTTCTCCTCGCTTCCTGAGTCCTTTCCCAGCCACACCCGCTCCACCCTCATCCCCTCCCACCCTGGTGGTGAGGAGTAGAGATCATGTTTAGAGAGGAAAGAAATTTACTGAGAACACACTATGAACCCGGTATAGTACTAGGTCGCAGCACTTAACGTTTGAATGTTGACGGCAGGAGAAACTGAGTTCAAACCCCCGCACAGCTAACTCAAACGGGGTCACAAAGGGACTGAGTTAGCTAGGAAGAAGGTGGGCACCCCGTGCCTGGGTCTAACTGCAGTCCTCCCTAGTCTCCCTGGCTCCATTCCTAGAAGAAGAGAAGGAGCAAATGCAAAGGGCCTGAGTCATCTGGGAGCTGGTAGGGCTGGAAACCAAAGGTAGCAGGGTCAGTCAGGGAGTACCCTAATCTCCGTGCCAGGGGTTATGGGTTCATCGATGAAAAGGACAAATGTGTGCCATGCTTCCATATATACAAAAGGAAACAGACGCCTTAAAGCTGCAAACCTGACCCTTGATACTCTTACCAGTAACTCCCAGTGTCCCAGCTCCTTCAACTGATTGGCTGCTTCACTTATCTCACACCCCTGTCTTCACACCTCACCTTTTTCTCTAGCTCTCCTGTTGGGGCCCTCTCCCCCTCAAGACCACGTCCACCCCATTTGCTGAAGGAACTCAGCCTGGACATCATCTCTTGCCCTGTTGTGCATCCTGCAGCCCCTTTTATTATACTGGCCACGTGTACTAACAGAGCACATAGTAGATGCCAGAAGTGTAAGCACACAGGGTAGAAGGGCCCCAGAGAAGGAGATCAGGCATGGCCTTCTTGACCTGAGAGGCCTTTTTTTTTTTTTTGAGAGGCTATTTTTTCCTAAGCCATTTTGTGATCTTAGCCTGGCCACAATGATTATCATTAATAGGTCTCAGTAATTAACGAGCTTAAGGAAAGAACACAGGAAAAGCAGTCAAGAAAAAATAGTTCAGTGATAAAACAGAGTCCAAGTTCCTCCTCAAGGGATACATAGCAATCTGATACATATCTTTGAGTTCTGCAGGAACTCTGGCCGCAACCCAGGTGGAGGATGGAATGATGGTGTTGACCCTTCCGACTTCAATCAAGTAAAGCTTGAACTCTGTTGACCTTTGCCCCAACTCTATGCTGAATCTCCTCTGCTCAAGCCCCTTCATGAATATTCATATACCAGACAAACCCCTTCAAGAACACATGTACCCTTAGCTTAAAACTTCTCCAGTTTTGCTGATCAGAGAGACACTGCTTTGGGAAAGATCTCCTTGCTTGCTCTAATTAATAAATCTTTCCTTCTTCCTCTCTTTGGCTTGGTTGTGTCTAGTGGCTCCACACCCACCAAGAGATTTCAGGTAACGTAAGTATTTTTCCATGTGTCAATTAATGGAATCCTTACCACCCTATGAAGTGGGTGCATGGCTTACTTTACTGTTGGGAAGTCAAGGCACAAAGAGTTTAGCTAGTCCAGGGCCACCCAGCTGGTGAATGGTGGCGCTGGGCCTCCAACCTAGTTGCCTTAATCATCACCCCACACTATCCCTTCTCATTTAGAGTCTGCCACCCTACTTCTCCTACAGGAGACATGAGGAGACCAAGTTCAGCTTATTTATTAATGTCCCCTAGTCTCTAGAATATCGGAGAAGGCAATGGTACCCCACTCCTGTACTCTTGCCTGGAAAATCCCGTGGACCTCTGGAGGAGCCTGGTAGGCTGCAGTCCACGGGGTTGCTAAGAGTCGGACATGACTGAGCGAGTTCACTTTCACTTTTCACTTTCATGCATTGGAGAAGGAAATGGCAACCCACTCCAGTGCTCTTGCCTGGAGAATCCCAGGGGCTGGGGAGCCTTGTGGGCTGCCATCTATGGGGTTGCACAGAGTCAGACACGACTGAAGCGGCTTAGCAGTCCCTAGAATATAGACCCTGGCACCATAGGCCTTGGATATTTGTTATTGGATGAAACAAATCCCCTGCTGTGTTGTCTCAATGTTAGTGCTCCATTTGTGTTCCTTCCTTAACTCTTCACACCAGGGTCCCTTCAGATTTATTTCCACTTTACAACAGGAAATTGAGATCAAATGACTTGTCCAGGGTCACATGCTCCCAGGAGGCTCTTAATGCAATTAGCCCTTTTAATCTTGTTTCCAGATTCACCCCTGGGGCTGGGGGAGGGATGGGCAGAGAACTTACTCTGTCAAGAAAGTAGAGAGAACTCAGTACTCTCTGTAGTGAGTAGCTGGGAATACCAAAGCTCTTGAGGGCTTCCTGCAAAGTGCCTTTGTGGAATAAATGTGGAAATTGCTAGTTCTCCCTACACTAAAAATTTCAGGACACAAATCTATTTCTCTTTAAACTTTCTCCTCTCATCATGCCAATGAGTCAGCAAGTTGGATGATCAGTCATGTGTCTAAAGATGGGGACAGAAGGAATGGGAATTCCTACTTGCTGCCCCACCCTATCCCTGCTCCCAGCAGGTTGAGGCCTCTGCCCAGCGTTTGGGCTGCTGAACTTCCTCCCCCACTATGGGGTTCACCTTAGAATTCAGGCTAGTCCATCTGGCAGAGAATTTGTGGGGACAGGAGTCATCTGAGGTGACAGTGACAGGAGTCCCTGATGAACTCTGACTCAGGCAGCCAGGGAGGGAGCTTTCCAGCTCGTCCTCACAAAGAGGGTGTGATTCTTGCTGCAGGCTTCCGTGGTGAGCTGGGGTGGTCAGAAGGCCAGGAATGTGGCCTCTGACTCTCTGGTCAGCTTGGTGGGCAGGAGGGCCACAGACCAGAGAGAGGAGCGGATCACCGCCGGGAGACTTGCGTTTCAGACACCAGGCACCAACTGGTGCCAGGCACATAATCCCCACATCAATCCTGGCAGATGGGTTTTAGCATTTCCATCTTACAAATAAGAAAGCAGAAGCACATTAAGAAAGCACCTTGCCCAAGGACACTGTGTAGCAACCCCAATCGTGGTCAACCCCAATGTTCAGGTCAGCATTTCTCTGTCTGCAAAAGGCACAGGGCCCTTGGGGATCTGGCAACTGATGCAAGTGGGCTCAGTGGAAGAAGCCATTGGGAGTAACCCCATTCAGGCATTGCAGGTGCTCAGTGTCTAAGGCATTGTGCTGGGGCTTAGGGATCAGGGCTGGATAGATTCCTTTCCAGGTGTCTCATTTCCTTCCTAGAGAACAATTGCTGACATTGATGGAGCGCACTGTGTGCCAAGCAAGTGTTTCAAAAGCCTCAGCTTTCTTCATTCTCACATCAAGCCTATGATCTATCAGTTCTCCCTATGATCTATTAGTTTTTACAGATGAGAAAAATGAGGCACAGAGTGGTATGTAATTCGTCCTATGTCAATAGAGCTAGGAAGAGGCAGAAACAGGACTTGAATCCAGGCAGTCAGCTGCCGGTCTCTATTCTTAATCAGAACATTACATGACTTGCATTAAAAGTCTCTTGGGTTTTGAGTTGCCCTTTTATAGATTCTTCCCCCATCCTTGGAAGAATCTGGTCATAACATAGATCAAGGCTGAGATCTTCAGTAAGGTCAGTAGCTGCCGGCTGACTCCTGCTCTCCAAATCACCACTACAATAAAGGATTCCTGTGTTTGTGCTTTCATTCATTCAACAAATATCTGCATCCGGTACTGGGAGATATGACATTGAATAAGACAGAGACCCTGCCATCCAGGAGTTATAAGTTACAGAGAAGACCCAGACAAGCAAATAGTTCTTTCCAAAAGGGTGTGAGAGGGAATTCCCTGGCAGTCTAGTGGTTAGGACACCGTCCTTCCACTGCAGGGGGCATGAGTTTCATTCCTGGTCAGGGAACCAAGATCCCGCAGGCCATGTGTATTATGTGGCCTGGCCAAAAATAAAGAAAAAAAAAAGGAACGTCAGAAAGAGTGTCAGAGAACAACCAGCAGATCTGTTCTATTTGTGACTGTCAAGGCATTCTGTCTTGTCCTTCAGCAGGTAAGGCAACTGGAACTTGAGGTGCCTCCAGGAAAAAGAAGAGACTCAGAATCCAGGGCTAGGATCCCCCAGAGATGCCCCATCCTGGCCACTCTCCTTCCCTGGCCCACCCCAATTCCTATTCTTGGCTACTGCTGGCTGTCCCCTTCCCTCTCTTTTCTGCCTTCCCTGAACAGCCTGGAGATACCCTAGAACATCTCTCTACCGCTGCATCTTTCTGTGAGCAGATAGGTAGGGAGTCCTTGGAGAAAGAGAATCAAACCTGTCTTTCTTGACATCAGAGAGGCCATTTTTGACCTTAGACCATTTTGTGATCTAAGCCTGGTCACAATGCATGCTCTTAAACAGGTCTCAGTCATTGAGATTAAGGGCAGAAACAAAGGAACAAGGATAACAAGAAATAATAGCTCAGAGATAAAAGAGACCCAATTCCTTCTTAAGGAGTATACATAACAATCTGATCCATGTCTTTGAGTTCTGCAGTAACTAAGGCCTCCACCCAGGTGAAGAATGATAACTACATGCTGAGTTCAAAAGGAGTGATGGTGTTGATCTTTTCTGACCTCTATCAACTAAAGCTTGAACTGTGTCCACCTTTGCTGAATTCTATGCTGAATCTCCTCTGCTCAAGCCCCTTCCAGAATGTGCATATACTGCCCAAGCCCCTTCAAGAATATGCATTTACCATTAGCTTAAAAATTCACCGCTTTGGGAAAGGTCCCTAGTGTTCTCCTTACTGGTTGTAAATAATTAACCCTTCTTTCTCCTGCTCTTTGGCTTGGTTACGTCTTTGGCTTCTCACCAGCCAAGAGGCGAAATCAGCTTTTCAGGTAACATTTACCCTACTTCCTTCCCCAGCCCCAGTCCCTTCTCCATACAACAGGCTCACCCTGACTGAGCTGTCCTCTTTCACTTAGCAGGAAGGATGGGGAGTAAGGTGGCAGGGGCAACAGGGCAGGGCAGAACATGAGCAAACACTCTCCTATGTGGCAGACCCCTGTAGTAGGGACAAAGTAATCCCGCAGGGCCTCCTCTGGGCCACAAAGTCCGTGCTGTCTGACTCAGATCCCACTTGCTGGGTATTTCCTCTCATTTCACTTCTCAGACTCTCCTGTGAAACAGCTTCAGAAACTTGAAATGTGTCACTCCCGTCTCTTCGTTTTTGCAAAATGTCACATTAAAGAGAACAAAGTGATTTAGTCTCTGCTGCCTCATGTCCGTGGTTGGTTCTTGTACCCCTCTCCTCCTCACACTGGGCTTCCCTGGTGATTCAGATGGTAAAGACTCTGCCTGCAATGCAGGAGTCACGGGATCAATGTCTGGGTTGGGAAGATCCCCTGGACAAGGAAATGGCAACTCACTTCAGTATTCATGCCTGGAGAATTCCATGGACAGAGGAGCCTGGTGAACTGCACAGTCCATGGGGTCATAAAGAGTCAGACACAACTGAGCAACTAACAGACACACCTCCTCACACTGAGCCTTAGTTCAGAGCCCCTTTCCACCCCAGCCATGGTCTTTCAGTGAGTTCAGAGCTCAGCTCACATGTCACTTCTAAAACAAAATTTGTTATGCCCACGGTCCCTTGATGTCAGGACCTCCCATTCTACATCTCTACAGCACCCTGAGCTTGTCCTGGGTGATTAATATCTGCCTCCCACCAGACTGTCAGCTCCACAAGGATAGGGCCATGATGTGTTTGCTCCCGCAGTATCCCCAGAACCTAGAACAGACCTAGGTCTACAGCAGCTGCGCAATAAATACTTGTTACCTGAAGGGCTGCCGAGTCTCCCTCTAATCTACTTGTGTGACCTGAGGCCTGTAATAGACCAAAGCAAGCTGCCTCAGTTGTGTTGCAACCTGGCCAGCTGACTGTGAATTTGCTAACAAAGCACAGGGTTGGCAGCTCAGCCCGTTTTTACACCTTCCTCTGAGCAAACTGCCCCACTCTGAAATCTCCCGGTCCCCAAGGCAAGCCTGTGCTGATGGGAGTCGGAGGCCTTGAGGGCAGATTGATAGGAACTTTTTTTTGGTTCCTTTTGCCTAAATCCAACCAGGAGATACAACCAGTCCATCCTAAAGGAAATCAGTCCGGAATATTCACTGGAGGACTGATGCTGAAGCTGAAACTGCAAAACTTTGGCCACCTGATGTGAAGAACTGACTCATTGGAAAAGACCCTGATGCTGGGAAAGATTGAAGGCAGGAGGAGAAGGGAACGACAGAGGATGAGATGGTTGGATGGCATCACTGACTTAATGGACATGAGTCTGAGTAAGCTCCGGGAGCTGTTGATGGACAGGGAAGCCTGGCATGCTGCAAATCCATAGGGTCGCAAAGAATCGGACATGACTGAGCAACTGAACTGAACTGCCTAAATCCAGGTGCACCCAAAATAAGAATTCCTCATATTTTCAGTGGGCTTTGGAGCTTTAAAACACTCTCTGGGAAATTTCTTGGTGGTCCAGTGATGATGACTTGCGTTTCCACTGCAGGGGGCATGGGTTTGATCCCTGGTTGGGGAACTAAGATCCCACAAGCCACACAGTGTGACCAAAATATAAATAATTTTTTTTAATTTAAAATAAAAACGACTCTCTGTAATTCACATTATTTTCCTGATGAGGAAAATGTGGCTGAGAGAGGTTAGGTGGCAAGTCCAAGGTCATACAGTCAGTGGGGTGGATAAGGCAAAACTTGAACCCAGATCTTTTGAAGCCAACCAGTTGTCCTGAGGCGATTATACCAAGGGGGATGATGTGCTGCTAACCAGCAAAGATTCCAAGATTCCCACCTTGGGGCAGTTCACACATTTTTTTTGTTGTTGTTCATTCATGCATTCATTCCTTTGATCAGGAGACACAAGGTTCGCATTGCCTTCAAGAAGACCACAGTCCAGTGCTAGCATTTTGAATCTGTGGTCCATCGGTGATTGGCCTGAGTATATTACCTACACTTTCTGTGTGTTTATGTACCACAGTGCATTTTTAATGTAAATTTCTCAAAAGTTTCCTGACACCATCTGCCCTGCTTTCCCCTTCCTGCAAAGGGGTTAACACCTCTGGTATTAACACACGCTACTTAGTGTAAGGGCTTCCCTCATGGTTCAGGTGTTAAAGAATCCCTTGGCAATTCGGGAGACCTGGGTTCAGTGTTGGGAAGATCCCTGGGAGAAGGGTACAGCCACCCCCTCCAGTATTCTGGCCTGGAGCATTCCATGGACTGTGTAGTCTGTGGGGTCACAAAGAGTTGGACACGACTGAGCAACTTTCACTTCGTGTAAATGGACAGCAGCCCATGTACTCAGCAGTCTGTCCTGCTTGTTTGGGTGACTAAGGCTCCATCACGTGACCATCTCTGGCCCAAGAGATAAACCCGGTATCTGGACCACATGACATCCTCGGCACTGAGACCCTGGACAGCTCCGTTCAGCCACTTCTCCTGGAAGAGTAAACATATAGAAACACACATACACATCCAGTTCTTCAACTGCTCCTGACGTCAGGGAGATACTTTGGTTCCCCCCTCAACCCCACCGCTGGTATTAGTAACACACAGTGCTGCCCACGATGGCTACATTTCTTGAGGACTGTGTGAGTCAGACGCTACTATGCTTAAACACGCCTCTCTTTTCATCTCCCAATAGGCCTGTGAGTTTAGGAGCCTGCCCAGGGTCATGTGGCTGGGAAGAGGTGCAATTGGATTGTAAGAGGGCATCATGAGGACAGAGTCGGGGGCTGAGGGAAGCTGAATGTGGTCCAGATCCTTCAGCAATGGGGCAGTGGTCACAGCTCTTAGCTCCTCATGAGAACGGATATCTGCTGAAATCATTCCTACCTTCATTCTTTCACTCTACAATGCTTTTGAGCATCTTCTCTGTGTTGAGGATGTGTTGGAGATTGGCAGCCAGCTTCCAAGATGGCCTCAGTGATGCTGGCTTCCTGGTGGCCACACCCAGGGATGGCTTGAGTGACCTACGGTATTGGGCAGAACCAAAGGGACGTCTCTTCCAATATAGGCTATAAGACTGTGGCTTCCCTCCTGGGAGCTCTCTCACTCTCTTGCTCTTCCTCTTTTTGTATCACTTGCTCTTGTGGTAGCAAGGCGCCAAGTCACGGGCAGTCCTATAGGGAGGCCCACAGGGCAAGGAACTGAAGTCTCTGGCCAGCAGCCAGTGCACACGGGGCCTGTCAGCAATCACACAAGTCAGTCTGAATGCAAACCCTCTGCCTTGGTCAGGCCTTGTGCTAAGTCGCTTCAGTCGTGTTCGACTCTTTGCAATTCTATGAACTGTGGCCCGCCAGGCTTCTCTGTCCACAGGATTTTCCAGGCAAGAATACTGGAGTGGGTTGCCATTTCCTTCTCCAGGGGATCTTCCCAACCCAGGGATAGAACCTGTGTCTCTTAGGCCTCCTGCATTGGCATTGGCAGGCAGGTTCTTTACCACTAGTGCCGCCTGGGAAGCCTTGAGGTGACTGCAATTTTGTGAGGGTTCCTGGTTCCCAGAAACTGTGGGAGATAATAAACACTAGTTTTAAGCTGCTAAAAATTTAGGGTCATCTGTTACATGGCCATAGAGAACTCAATAGATAGAGATGTATCTGTACATGTGTTTCTTACATTCTGTAGAAAGGAGACAGACAGTGGAAGGAAGAAAAGGAGGGAGGGAGGGAGGGAGGGAGGAAAGGAAGCTGTATGTTAGATAAGCAGCAGTGCTATGGAGTGGAGAAGGAAATGACAGCCCAATCCAGTATCCTTGCCTGGAGAATCCCACGGACAGCGGATCCTGGCGGGCTACAGTCCATGGGCTTGCAAAGAGTCAGACACAACTGAGCGACTAAGCGCAACGCAGCACAGTGCTATGGAGCAAAATAAAGGGGAAATGGGGTGGGAGTGAGGGAGGTTCATTTTTTTAATTTTTATTTTATTTTTTTTGCCCCATTGTGTGGCATGTGAAACTTCCCCAACCAGAGGTACCAGGGGTCGAACCTGTGCCCCCTGTAATGGAAGAGTGGAATCTTAACCGTTGTACTGCCAGGAAAGTCCAGGACTTTCCATTTAGTTTATTTATTTATTACTTAATTATTTTTTAAAAATTTATTTTCGGCTGCATGTGGGCTTTCTCTTGTTGTGGTGAGTAGGCTCTAGAACTCAGGCTCAGTAGTTGTAGCACATGGGATTAGCTCACCTTGGAACTAAGTTGCATATGGAATCTTCCTGGACCAGGGATTGAACTGGTATCCCCTGCATTGGCAGGTAGATTCTTAACCACTGCACCACCAGGGAACTCCAAGGACATTCCTTTTAAATAGGGTGACCAGAGAAGGTCTAAGTGCGAAGGGGTCAGCTAAACAAAGACCCAGAAAAATGTGAGGGGAAGAGCATCAGGCAGAGGAAACGGCAAGTGCAGAGGCCCTGAGGTGGGCTCATGTCTGGATATGGACCTACCAGAGTTCATGCTCTATTTTTCACCACTAGATTGATTATCCTTACCAGGCCTGGCTTTGGCCACTCATCATGCAGCCTCCAGGAGCAGGGAGGCGGTGTGCATAGCTGCCACCATTGTCTTTCTAAAAGGCCTGGGCCCTAGACCTTGGCTTTATGGCTGTACACCTGGAAACGGGTCTCAGGCTCTCAGGAGGTAGAAGCAGCTGCAAGTCCCATATTTCCCCAGCCTCCTAGGCTGGTGGTCTGGGACAAGTTTGAGTGAAACTTCAGGGTGAGAGAAATGATGGAAGAGATACAATTTGGATGCAGAAAGACTCCAATTTCAAAGATCCTGCAATAATTAATGGGGGTTAACATGTAGAATAATCTGACTCTGGCCTCACTGCTATAGTGGTAGGCTATTCTTTGCAGTGTCTGTCTTTGGAGCAAGCAAAGTGCAAAGTGTGCGATTGGAAGAGTGAAAGTGAAAGTTGCTCAGTGTCTGACTCTGCAATCCCATGGAATTCCAGTCCATGGAATTCTCTAGGTCAGAATATTGGAGTGGGTAGCTGTTCGCTTCTCCAGGGGAATCTTCCCAACCCAGGGATCCAACCCAGGTCCCCTGCACTGCAGGCAGATTCTTTACCAGCTGGGCCACCAGGGAAGCCCGTGATTGGAGGAATCACAGCACAAAGTGCCAAAATAAGAACCCACTCTGCCCATTTGGCCAGCACAGCCTCCCTGCCTCTTAGTAACAGAACTGTTGCTTGTAAGTGACCCATGGCCTGTGGACTCCTTCCTTTTGTCCCTTCCTCCCTCTCACCTGAAGGATGTCTCTCTTATCCCGCAGTGCATCTTCATGGTCCCTCGGGGCTCCCCTCTGGCAGGCCCAAGGCCATAGCAATTGTATTTTCCAGATCAGAACAGACAGACAGTGCAGCAAGCCTGAAGGTATACTTAGAGGACAAAGGGACAGACCACTGAAGAAGGGACTTTCTGGGAAAATGAAGGGCCCAAAGTAGCAAATACCCCTGCCCCCAAGAGACCCACTCATCTTGGAGGGCAGATGTGCCATCCCTTTACTCATCAGTGAGTTCTTTCAACAAACTTTTCTTGAACCCCTACTATACAGCAGAACTGGCCCAGGTGCTAGAACAATCTGAGCAAGTCAGACTTCCTGCCCTGGGAGCGTTACGGCCAGCAAGGGAGAGAAACAGACCAGGGAGGGACTCTCATCTGAGTCCAAGGGGAGGACCTAGGAGGAGCGCGTACGTGTGGTGATATCAGGGGAAAGTGCCATGGGAAGTGACCTCTAAGCCGAGATCAGCAGTATGAGTAGGAACTAGATGAAGAGAAGAACTAGGCAGGGGAAGAGCTAGTGCAGAACTCCTGAGGTGAGAGAGGTGGTAGAAAGGGCAGACAGTCTTGAGAGTTTCATCTCTAAGACCCACCGGGCATTTTATTTTTTTGTTTGTTTGTTTACATTTGCATTTTAGAAACATCACTTCTGCTACTGTATTGACTGCTCCCCACCCACTGCCCGCCCCTTCCTGGCCCTGTGGCTGGGCATGAGCTGAGGCAGGAGCCTCTGGGGAGACTTCAGCCCAGGCTGACCCAGTCTCCCCACGGTGTTGGGGGTGTAATGACAGGCTCTCCTCTTCTCTGCACCCCACCCACCCAGCAGACCACGGGGTCAGTTCTGAGGGCCGCTATATTGGGCTCTGGTGGGTGAGGGTTCCGTCCCTCCTCTGCCCGCATAGGCCGGGTTCCCCCCCGGGATTGAGGGGTCATTTATATTTCCAGGGTGGCAGGGCCTCCTCCCCAGAGCCACGGGCGCCTGAGATAACAGGGCAGCCCAGGCGCTGTTTATGAAAAGGCAGTCTAGTGGCAGTGGGCAGGGCCTGAGGGAATGGTGACTGCTGCCACAGATAGCAACTGGGGCGGGGAAGGTTGTCTAAATTACAGCTCCCAGAATAGAGGGACCCGGAGGGAGTGGTGGGGCATCCTACCAAGAAAGCACTGGCTGCCTGCCAGGCACGTCTGGGCTCCGGGCCCTGCTGCAGGCAGAGGCGGGGTGACCACACGCCAGCCAGGCCCTGGGGGATGCCATTCATCCCTAGCCAAGGCAGCGGGCAGCTCTGGGGTGGGCTGGGCAGTGGCAGGGAGGCTTCTGGGGCTTGGGAGAGAATCAGCCCGGTGTGACCTTCTCAAGGGGTGAGAGCACGAGACGAGGGAAAACCCGGGAATGGGGGTGGGGGGCACTGACATCTTGCTCGCCCCTGGAGGAGACTCCATCACACGTCTCTCTGGATATTTCACATAAGAAGTGTGAGATACTGTGAAAATAACAAGAATGACAGGCATAAAAATAGCAGCTACGTGTCAGGCATGGCTCTAAGCAATGACATACATCACTTTAGTTCACCCTCATAGCTTAAGTGATGTGGGTATTATCACCCCCATTTTACAGCCGAGAAAGCCGAGGCCCACAGAGGTCGAGTAGGTGCTAAGTAAAGCCAGTGAGTGGGAAACCTTATTTGACACTAAAGCCTGGGCTCAGTCAGGAGTCTGGTTGGAGCCTTTACCCACTGGGTTTGGGTTTTTTCTTCTTTTATGTGGATCACAGCTTCCTGCTTTGTATCAGCCTCCCAGAACTATTGTAGGCATCACATGCAGACAGCATGCTGGGCTGGAAAGATCTTCAACTCTGAAAACCTGGCCAAACTGTATGGCTTACCCACTGTAGGCCTTTCTGTTCTCATCTGTAAAATGGGGATTTCCTAGGGCCCTCTGATAATCAGATGAGAATATATATGTGGGAAAGTATTCAGAGCTTTGAAGGCAGGTTATAAAGAGAATGCCACATTTCAAATGATTATTATTGGGAAGTTGAATTGTCATAAAGGTGACAATTCCAGTTCACTAGGGGAGCTCACCCACGCACACCATCCCCAAGGAGCATCCTTCTTTTTTCTTTAAAAAATTATTTACTAATGGCTGCACACAGGCTTTCTCTAGTTGCAACTAGCAGGGCCTATTCTCTAGTTGCAGTATGTGGGCTTCTTATTACGCTAGCTTCCCTTATTAGAGCATGGGCTCCAGAGCACTGGGCTT
The DNA here is from genome assembly GCF_002263795.3 of Bos taurus. Lineage (NCBI taxonomy): Eukaryota > Metazoa > Chordata > Mammalia > Artiodactyla > Bovidae > Bos > Bos taurus. The sequence continues at coordinate 37,331,673 of NC_037346.1, read as the reverse complement.
CAGTAGCTGCTGCTCAAGGGTAGATTCTTAATCACTGGACCACCAGGGAAGTCCAAGAGTCCTTCAATATGGACTTGCCCCTTGGTTTATCCTTGGTAGCGATTTAGTTTTCCTGTAAGCGGTGGCTTAAAGCAAGGCACACTCACATCCATTTTCCATGAGGATTTGCTGCTCTGAAACTGCATTTCTTCAACTGCTTCTCCTCCAGTGCTGATTTTCAGCTGAGATGGGGGTCCCTCCCCACCCCTGAGTTCTCAGCACCAGCTGTGTTTGGGGCTGGGATCTCCATACAGAGACCCAGACTTGGCCCCGGGTGACCCTTGTCCCCAGGCTCCTGTCGGCTTCCTGAGCCTTCTACCCTGCCCTCCCAGGTGTGTTACTTAATGTTGTGCAAGATCCTCCAGTCCAGCCCCAGGGGGAAGTGGGGCAACAAGCCCCAGAAGCTGGAACTTGCTGACTCATCCAGGAGTCAAGGGCAGGTGAAGGAGGAATAAGCAGGGACACCTGGCCACCAGCCTCACCGAGCTCCCTGCACACATGACTGCCTCCTCTCCCTTGGTCTCTGACTCAGGGTCTTTGGTGACCTAGCTTTACCCCTGTTTCTCCCAAGCCCAGTGGTAGTCTTTCCCAAGGCCAGGTCTTCCTCCTCCCCCCAGGATCCTTGTCATTCACTGTGAGGAACTGGTTCAACTGGGCTCCTACACCTTCTGCTGAGATTTATGTCGCACTCTCAATGAGCTCAGAGGGGGCAACGTTTAGTTTCGGAGAAGGCAATTGCACCCCACTCCAGTACTCTTGCTTGGAAAATCCCATGGACGGAGGAGCCTGTTAGGGCTGCCGTCTATGGGGTCGCACAGAGTTGGAAACGACTGAAGTGACTTAGCTTAGCTCAATGACTACTCCTGGTGAAACTGCCCCTGCTGCTGCTGCTGGCAGCCCACCAGGCTCCCCTGTCCCTGGGGTTCTCCAGGCAAGAACACTGGAGTGGGTTGCCATTTCCTTCTCCAATGCATGGAAGTGAATAGTGAAAGTGAAGTCACTCAGTCGTGTCTGACTCTGTGCGACCCTATAGACAGCAGCCCACCAGGCTCCTCCGTCCATGGGATTTTCCAGGCAAGAGTACTGGAGTGGGGTGCCATTGCCTTCTCCAAAACTGCCCCAGGACCTATTAATGTGAGCAGCTCTCTCCATCCTAGGGAGGATTCTATGGAGAATCCTTAAGGGGAAACCATTCACCATCATTCACCCGCTCATCCATTCAACGAATGCTTATTGCCTACCTACTGTGTCTATGGTGCTATTCTGGTCACCAGGGACACAAAACATTTTGCCCTCATGGAGCTCACATCTAATGCGAGAGGCAACTGATACCTAAGTATACAGAATGCTAGCCAGCTAGATACGCCATGGAGAATACAAAGCAGGGAAGGGTATTGAGAGTGGGGGGAAGGGTGATATTTATTCAAAGACAGCTTACCAGCTGGAAGAAACCCAGCTGGTAAGGTGTGGGGCAGGATGAGGGATCCAGCTGTGCAGATGTTTGGGGACAAGCCTTCAGGCAGAGGGAACAAGCAGCAGGAGGCCAGAGCTTGTGAGAGAGTCCAGAGAGTCAGTGCGGCGTGGTGGGGGCCGGCGGGGGTCGGGGGGCACTGGAAGAATAGAGTTGTTGTTTAAGGAGAAGCAGGTTTGAAAGATGGACATTTTGGCTGTAAAGCCCTAAACTCTAACCCAAGTCCCTCAAGCCAATTAGTTTAAATCAGCTGGGGTTAAGGGTTCACGTCCTGATTTGCCGCTTCCTCGACTCTGACCGTGTCTGCAGGGAAAGTGATCTAGCTCCCCTGTCTGGCAGAGTATCCTGCTGTCTCTCCCACCTCCACCCCATGCCTCCTCCAGCTCCCCCAGATCCACAGAGGAGATGACTTACCTGCCTGCTCACCTTCCTTAAGTCCCGACCTGGCACATACCTGCTTAATGTCATCACTTCTATTTATGTCTTTTCTCTCCAGCTACATTGAAAACAATGGGAGGGCAAGAACTAGTTTTAAACAGCTTGGAATTTATTGCGCTGGACTTAACAGAGATGTCTCTATAAATATACTTGAATTGATCAAGATGTAGATGCTCAAAGGAGGCTATCTCTCATCTTGGGGACAATGGGGCTCCAAGCAGCCTTCTCTCTAAACTGCCTTCATGGGTTTGAGGGATGTGAGGAAGCCTGGTGGGGTTTACCAGACACCAGGGGTTTCCAGGGTTCTCCCACCTTGGATCTAAACATCTAAACACCAAGTTCTTGTCACCTCTAGGATGTCACCTAAGATGAGACTGTGGTCTCTCAATCCTTGGGCTCCAAGAAGGTGCTGTAGGGGTTGCAATAAGGCAGAGGAAGCTCGCTAAACACCCCCTACCCACCCCACTTCACCAGGAGGAGGAGCTCTGCTTTTCTTTACATATATGCTTCCAGGTATGATTTCTTTTTGAAAAAAGATTTGCTTCTAATCACACACACACACTCAGAGTCTGTAAAACACTGGTGTAGCTGAAAGTGTTGGAAACTCTGGTTCTAGATCTTATATGAAGCTGACCAGGTTTGGCCACAGTCTCCTCATTTAGAAATACTAACATATGGAAATACCTTTCCAACCACAGGATGATAAATGTCAAATTCTTCAAATCAATGTTCTCCAGCTCTAATGATTGTGGCCCAAGGAGCAGACACTCTGAGATTCTGACTCAGGTGATCTATAGAGCATGTCTTGACAAACACGGCTTTGAAAAATTCCTAAATGGGTAGGAGAGATAATTAGGATTAACATATACATACTCAGTTCAGTTCAGTTCAGTCACTCAGTCGTGTCTGACTCTTTGCGACTCCATGAATCACAGCACACCAGGCCTTCCTGTCCATCACCATATCCCGGAGTTCACTCACACTCACATCCATCGAGTCGGTGATGCCATCCAGCCATCTCATCCTCTGTCGTCCCCTTCTCCTCCTGCCCCCAATCCCTCCCAGCATCAGAGTCTTTTCCAATGAGTCAACTCTTCGCATGAGGTGGCCAAAGTATTGGAGTTTCAGCTTTAGCATCAGTCCTTCCAAAGAACACCCAGGACTGATCTCCTTTAGGATGGACTGGTTGGATCTCCTTGCAGTCCAAGGGACTCTCAAGAGTCTTCTCCAACACCACAGTTCAAAAGCATCAATTCTACCCACTCAGCTTTCTTCACAGTCCAACTCTCACATCCATACATGACCACAGGAAAAACCATAGCCCTTGACTAGACGGACCTTTGTTGGCAAAGTAATGTCTCTGCTTTTGAATGTGCTATCTAGGTTGGTCATAACTTTCCTTCCAAGGAGTAAGCGTCTTTTAATTTCATGGCTGCAGTCACCATCTGCAGTGATTTTGGAGCCCAAAAAATAAAGTCTGACACTGTTTCCACTGTTTCCCCATCTATTTCCCGGGAAGTGATGGCACCAGATGCCACGATCTTAGTTTTCTGAATGTTGAGCTTTAAGCCAGCTTTTTCACTCTCCTCTTTCACTTTCATCAAGAGGCTTTTTAGTTCCTCTTCACTTTCTGCCATAAGGGTGGTGTCATCTGCATATCTGAAGTTATTGATATTTCTCCCGGCAATCTTGATTCCAGCCTGTGCTTCTTCCAGTCCAGCGTTTCTCATGATGTACTCTGCATAGAAGTTAAATAAGCAGGGTGACAATAGACAGCCTTGATGTACTCCTTTTCCTATTTGGAACCAGTCTGTTGTTCCATGTCCAGTTCTAATTGTTGCTTCCTGACCTGCATATAGGTTTCTCAAGAGGCAGGTCAGGTGGCCTGGTATTCTCATCTCTTTCATAATTTTCCACAGTTTATTGTGATCCACACAGTCAAAGGCTTTGGCATAGTCAATAAAGCAGAAATAGATGTTTTTCTGGAACTTTCTTGCTTTCTCCATGATCCAGTGGATGTTGGCAATTTAATCTAAGGTTCCTCTGCCTTTTCTAAAACCAGCTTGAACATCTGGAAGTTCACGGTACACGTATTGCTGAAGCCTGGCTTGGAGAATTTTGAGCATTACTTTACTAGTATGTGAGATGAGTGCAATTGTGTGGTAGTTTGAGCATTCTTTGGCATTGCCTTTCTTTGGGATTGGAATGAAAACTGACCTTTTCCAGTCCTGTGGCCACTGCTGAGTTTTCCAAATTTGCTGGCATATTGAGTGCAGCACTTTCACAGCATCATCTTCCAGGATTCGAAATAGCTCAACTGGAATTCCATCACCTCCACTAGCTTTGTTCATAGTGATGCTTTCTAAGGCTCACTTGACTTCACATTCCAGGATGTCTGGCTCTAGGTGAGTGATCACACCATCGTGATTATCTTGATCATGAAGATCTTTTTTGTACAGTTCTTCTGTGTATTCTTGTCACCTCTTCTTAATATCTTTTGCTTCAGTTAGGTCCATACCATTTCTGTCCTTTATCGAGCCCATCTTTGCATGAAATGTTCCCTTGATATCTCTAATTTTCTTGAAGAGCTCTCTAGTCTTTCCCATTCTGTTGTTTTCCTCTATATCTTTGCATTGATCACTGGGGAAGGCTTTCTTATCTCTCCCTGATATTCTTTGAAACTCTGCATTCAGATGCTTATATCTTTCCTTTTCTCCTTTGCTTTTCACGTCTCTTCTTTTCACAGCTATTTGTAAGGCCTCTCCAGACAGCCATTTTGCTTTCTTGCATTTCTTTTCCATGAGGATGGTCTTGATCCCTGTCTCCTGTACAATGTCACGAACCTCCGTCCATAGATCATTAGGCACTCTATCAGATCTAGTCCCTTAAACTATTTCTCACTTCCACTGTATAATCATAAGGGATTTGATTTAGGTCATACCTGAATGGTCTAGTGGTTTTCCCTACTTTCTTCAATTTAAATCTGAATTTATTAAGTCTGTATTAATTAATTAAGTCTGTGTGTGTGTGTGTGTATATATATATATATATATATACACATACTACTATATGAAAAATGGGGCTTCCCTGTTGGCTCAGTGGTGAAGAATCTGCCTGGAATGCAGGAGACATGGGTTCGATCCCTGATCTAGGAAGATCTCACATCCCACAGAGCAACTAAGCTTGTGGGCCAAGATTATGGAACCTGCGCTCTCGAGCCCAGGACCCACGAACTACTGCAGCCCTGGAGTCCTAGAGCCTGTGCTCTGCAGCAAAAGAAGTCACCACAATGAGAAGTCTGTGTACAGCTAGAGAGTAGGACCCATTCCCCGAAACTAGAAAAAAGCCTGTGCAGCAATGAAGACCCAGCACAACCAAAATACATAAATAAATACAAATTTTAAAGATGTACCTTTATACGTAAAAAAAGATGTATGTAGTTTTTCATTTCCGTGTGGGCTTTTCTCTAGTTGTGGTGAGTGGGGGCTATTCTCCAGTGGCGGTGCATGGGCTTCTCATTGTGGTGGCTTCTCTTCTTGTGAAGTATGGGCTTTAGGGTGTGTGGGCTTCAGTGGTTGTGGCACATGGGCTCAGGAGTTAGCTCCCAGGCTCTAGAGCCTGGTGTATGGCCTTAGTTGCTCCAGGGCACGTGGGACCTCCATCAGGGATCAAACCCCCGTCTCCTGCATTGACAGGCAGATTCTTTTACCAATGAGCCCCCAAGGAAGCCTCCCTTTATACTTATTTATAGGCTTTTATTGAGTGCTACTGTGTGCACGGGTGCTAGGGAGATAAGTATAATTATGATGTGGAGAAAAGGGAGAAAATTTAACTCTTTACATCAGAGAAAGTATGTGAATTAGAATCTTGGAATATTAGTGCTGCAAAATTTCTTAGGGGTTTATATAATCCTTCTTATATGGGTGGGAAAACTGAGGTTCATGATGGAGAAGGAGCTTACCCTAAGTACCACGAGTTAGAATGCTTATGTGGTCTTTAATCAGATTTATTAATGAGAAAATAGGAGTGGTCCTTAGCCTCCCACCCTGATGGAGTGAAGCCAGGAAAGGTGGAGACAAGAGGGGGAAAGTGGAGTCATCCTGTAAAAGGAAGCCAGGGAACATAAAGCAAGGTCCAGGACCTAGGTCCTCCCTCCCTCCCAGCTTAGATCCTTGAAGCCTGCCATCACCTCAACAGGGGATGCAGGCAGGAAACGAGGGAGATTGGCCTGTTCGATTCTGAGCCCTGCTAAGGAGGGTTTTCCAGAACTTCACTCCAGAGACTGACAATGGAGGGATAGGAATTCTTTCTTTTCTGTTAGTTGTATCTCGCAATGCGTTTTTGGCCAAGTGGCTTCGCTCCTCAGTTTTGCCATCTGTTAAAGGGAGTTATGGTCCCCACCAAGTCGCAGACGCAGATGGCAAGAGAATCAAAAGAGACCAGAGGCAAGGTTATTTGTACCCGGCTTTTCCTGAAAACAGATTCCGCCCCCCTCCCCCAGGACCTGTCCCAAAGAGGCGTCTGGAAATTCAACAGAGCCAGCCAGTCTGGGAGTTAAACAATCGGCAGCCGACGCGGGGATCTGCAGAGACAGAACTGCTATTCAGACGGCGGGGGCGGTGAGCGGGGGCCGCGCAGTGACACGTGGAGGGAGCAGTGTTGCACACGCGTCCCCTCCCGGCCCCACCCGTTGCCATGGCCGACCCCACCCCACCTCGCCGGGCGTCCCCGGCTTTTCCCGGTTCGCGGTCGCTGGAGAGCGCAGCGTGTCACGTCCAGGAAGGACGAGTTGGCCCGCGACGGGGCCGGCATCAGGCTCCGGCTGGCAGCGGCCCTTTGGCTCCGGCCACGCCTCCGGCGGCGCCACATTCTGGGTCGGGTGCGGCCGCCAGGAGAGTCGCTTCTCGGGCCGGGGTGCCCGCGCGCCTCCCAGCCACACGTGGCGCTCCTGGGGCGCCGGGCGGCAGCTCGCGGTTGCAGGGCGCACGTCCGTCACTGGCCGCTTTGTCAGCGCCGGACACTTGCTCAACTTGAGTTGGCCTCTTGGGGGCCGAAACCAAAGGGGAAGGGGCTCAAAGGACTTCCGCTGGGCCCCCCGCCTCTGCTGCCCCGGGTGGGGTTCCCGAGCAGAAGCAGTTGCTTCGCGCTTGTGTGACACTCCGTCTGCCCCAAGGGTAACACTTTGCCTGCTCAGATGGACCAATCGTAGAACTGACTGCAGGATAGCATTGCCTGGTGGAGCACGGTGGAGAGAGCCTAAGGGCACACCTGTGTGTTTTACTGCTGGGGAAACAGAGGCCCACCCAGAGAAGGGGGTTGATTTGTTCAAGGTCAAGGTCCCAAGGTAAGTTACTACCCAGCCGGAATTGGGACCTCTGTTTTCTATGCCTAGCCCAGGGCTCTTTCTCCAACACTCTCCTCCCTACATTAAATTAAATCACACCCACCCTGGGGCTAAGGACAGTCAGACTTTTTGCCAAGAGTGGCTTGGGTAAATTAGTGAAATGCTAGAAAAATGGAAGGTTTCTAATAAAAGCTGTCTCCAGGGGCCCAGAGTGTTAGAAGGTCTCACCCACTGACTCCACAAATCACCTGCACAGCCTTGCTGGATGTTTGCCACCTGGCAACAGCAGACAGTCCAACACCTCCCTCCCAACCCCCTCCCCTGCTCCGGACTCACAGACACAATAGCATTTTCTTCTCTGGCACTTGGAAGGAGTGGAGATGTCCAGAGACCTGATTTGACCTCTTACTGCCTGTTTTTTCTCTAACTTTAAAAAATCCTAGAACTGGGAAAGTGGGAGTGGGGGGGTGGGTTTGATTTTTCTCCTATCTTGTACCTCTTGATGGGGTTTTTGCATTCTACCCACGGGCAGTTCTCAAACTGTGTCCCAGAGTTATATTTAGATGTCCCTTCATTCCCAGTCTTTATGAAGGGCTAATTTAGCTATTATCCAAGCACACCATGGCAGCGTTTCAAACCGCATCAAGGAGGACCTTTTGTATGTGAGTCCCACATCAAAAGTATTGAGTAGCTCTCCCTAGGTCCCTGCCCTGCCCCCAAAGAGTTCAGAGAGGAAATGGCCAGCTGTGTCTGCTGCAGTAGATTGAAACCTTAACCTGGTCAAGATTTTCTTTGGTCAGGAAAACCCAGAGTAGAAATTGAGAGTGTCAGCTGAGCATCTGGATCACCCCTCAACATGTGTGTGGCTCAGCACATCACTCAACTCCTCTAGATTCTCCTCCTTCCATCCCCCTGGGGAAATGCTCCATCTTCTCACCTATTGAAGAAACACCATCTCATCTCACACTGTGATGACAGACCTCAAAATGCTTTCAGATGACTAACCTATGCCCACAGCGGGGGTGAGGGGAGTGGGAAGAGGCATGTCTAATCTCCAGATCTCTGTCATGCCGGTGTACATGATATATACATGTATTTTCCCAGACTGCTGCATCGGTGTCCCAGAGGTGACTTCTGGGGTTACCTCTCAGAGAGGTAACTTGTCGGAGACCAGCTGGGTTGGAGCACTTGGATCGAGCGTGCTTGCTCTGAGGGTTTAAGGATCCTGGGTCTTCCACCTCTCTGTGCCTCTCAGGCATTGGGGCCCAACCTCTGAAGTGAGGTTGGGGTCATCATAGACTCTGACAATAAGGAAGCTATCTTCAAGATTACATTGGGGCAATTCCATAATTATTTATTTGTTATCGAGTACCTAGAAAGATGAGATGATCAAGACAATTCTCTTCCTTCAAAAGCTCACAGTAGGCCCATGCACAGAGGAAGTGGTGCTTGAGCTGGGTTTTGAAGGATGGACAGTTGGCCCAGAAAGGCAGGTTGTGATAGAGGCTGGAGTTAGGACCTGTTTTCTAGGCTGGCGCTCTTTATATATATGGTCACTGCTTCTGTCATCATTTAAACAAATTATTTAAAAATATTTTAATTGATTTATTTCATTATTTATTTGGCTGCACTGAGTCTTAGCTGAGGCATGCAGGATTTTCTATCTTTGTTGCAGCATATGGGATCTTCTTTTATTCATAATTTTTATTTATTCATTTAGTTATTAGTTTGGGCGGCACTGGGTCTTCGTTGCTGCACACGGGCTTTCTCTAGTTGCAGCGAGGGGGGCTACTCTTCATTGCGGTGCATGGGCTTCTCGTTGCCCTGGCTTCTCTTGTTGTGGCTCAGAGGCGCTAGGCCTACAGGCTTCAGTGGTTGTAGTGTGCAGGCTCACTAGCTGCGGCTCGTGGGCTCTAGTTGTGGTGCATGGGCTTAATTGTCCCGTGGCTGTGGAATCTTCCCAGACCAGGAACTAAGCCAGTGTGCCCTGCACTGGCAGGTAGAATCTGAACCACTGGACCACCATGAAGGTTCTTCTTTTCTTTTAGTTGCAGCATGTGGAATCTTTAGTTGCAGTATTCGAACTCTTAGTTGTGGCCTGTGGGATCTAGTTCCCAGAAGGCCTCCTGCAATGAGAGTGTGGAGTCTTAGCTATTGGGCCATCAGGGAAGTCTTTGTTTCTATCATCTTGAGATGACTTGCTAGGGAAGCTGGAGACCTCAATTCCTAGCAGCCTGAAAAGGGACACCGATGCAGCAGTCTGGGAAAGGCCCTTCTTATGTTCAGCCTTGATCCAGTATCCATCAGAAGACCAGAGGTGTCTGGGCAGTAGAGGGAGGAAATAAGAGACAGCCTCACAGATTCACTGTGCTAGGCAGCAGCAGTGGAGATTTGAAGCCTTCAAAACCTTGGCATCTCCTAGAGGGAAACCATGGTCAGGTTGTTCCATTTTTCCTAGGCAAAGAAAGGAGAGGTAGTTTCCATTTCTCTTTCCACTCATAGGCACCACAAGGATAACCTGCTGAATCTGAGCATTTGATTCTTGATTATCTGACTGTGGCTTATCCACTAGTAAAGAAGCTATTTCCTAGACCCCTGGGTCCCTGCCTTCTGGCATGGGTGTTCAAAGGATGCAAATATCTTAGCATAAGACAAACCCAACTCAGAATGGCAACATGCCTCATTAAACACATGCTTATAGAATGAATATCTAGTAAAAATGAAGTTGGAACCTGTTGCTGTTTTGGATTAGTCTCTATATTCCTTCCTCTCCTTTAAAATATGAATGAATTAGAATTTTCATATTATTTTGAAAAACTGAAATGAGAGAAATACCAAGGTAACAGAGCACGGTGCATGCAGGCCATAGCTCACAGCCATTCCTGAGCATCATCACTCACCCTGTTACTAGGCAACTGGTCCTGCTCAGTCATTGGTCAGTGCCTCAAATAGGCCCCACCCACTGGCAATCAACAGTCAAGAAATGACAGGAGATTCAGATAACAGTAGAGTGGTGGTTGTGAGGTGGAAAGTAAAGTAAGAGGCAGATCCCGGCCTTCTCCCAAGGCCCTCCTGCTCACCTGGGCCAGTGGCTGAGCTGGGGGGCCCAGAGAACAAGCTTGGGACTGTGTCCTACAGGGACACAGGGCTCTGTGTCCAGAGCCCTCACCAAGGCCACCCACTAGCCTTGGCCCAGGCCTTGAGGCAGCAGTGAACCTCTCCCCCATCCTTGTCTCTGCAACCTAATAGCAGTGGCAGTCTGCCTGGGTTGCAGTCTGTGGGACCTTGTCTCCCCGCCTTTGGGCGGCATGAGGAGCCTGAGGGCCAGTTGGGTTGGGCGCCTGCCTCCTTCAGCAATGACAACTGGGTAGGGTCTGGGGATCTGGCCCCGAGGAAGCTGCCAGCTGAGAGCTGCCTCCTCTTAACCAGGATGGGGACCTCGGAGGGTAAAAGTTATGCCTTGGGACCTGGCCCTTTCTTGTCAGCACAGAGAATAATATTCATTTGGTAGAGATTTACAGGTACTTGATTTGGTAGAGATTTACATCGTTATTTGACCATGACCTGACTTCAGGAACAAAGGATCTGATACCAAGAAATTTGCAACAATTAATTACACCCCTCCCTCACTTTTTGCTTTTAAAAGGGCTATGATGAAAGCTTTCAATAACTTTGGGGTTGTTAAGGCATGAGCCACCCATCTCCTTGCATGGCCCTATAATAAACCTTTCTGTGATCCAAACTCCAACATTTTAGCATTATTTGGCCTTACTGTGCATTGGGCACACTCACCTGCATTGTTTGGTAACATCAACATGCAAGTGGAAGGATGAGAAAGGAGTGCTCCATTGTGGTTCTGGAACTGACCTTCCAAGGATCAGTTCTGCCATGAACTTGCAATGTGGCCTTGATTGGTCACTTCTCTCCAGAAGTCAGTTTCCTCACCTATAGAATGGGGGCAGATACTCCAGGGACTATGAAACATGGAGTTTAGTCCTAGAAAGCTCAGACTCCTGAAACTGAAACCTGTCTGACTTTATCCCCCATCACATGGAAATGTCTCCTGGTGACTGTCCTGCGCATCAGTCTAGAACACAAGAGTAAAAGTGGAGGGTGAGAGTCTGAGTCTGGGGCCCAGGCCTGGGTGAGCACACAGCAGGGGAGCTCAGGGCCAGGCAGAGGGGCCCATGTGACCGTAAGAGGGCTGGTCTGAAGGGAGGTAGAGGTGGAGGCAGAGGGGCTGGAGATGGTTCGGCCCCTTGCTTGTTAGGTGGCCTTGATGGATCCTGCTCTCCTGTCATTCTCACAACACGTGATTCAACTGATGGGGCAGCTCTCAGGATTCTCTAGAATGGGTCCTCGAATATGGTGGAGTTTTCAGATGCTCCACCGTTGGTCTCCTGAGCTGAAGTCCCCAGCTCTCTCCTTGACCCTTCCGTGGGGTCTGGTAACTTGGATCATAAAGAGATGGAAAAAAACAAATCCTTTGACAAGGGCTCTGTTCTTTCACTGAAGACAGCCAGTATGGTCTTCATAGGCCCAACCCAAACATGTCACATCACCCCCAAGGACATCATTCTATTCATTCTGCTTGTGGTGCAGACCTGGACAGAAAGATGTGGCTCCCTGAGGGCGAGGAAGGTAAATAAAAGGGTCTTAATTTGGTAACTAGCTAATGTCTGAAGTTCTAACTTTATAGCTTTCCAGGGTGAGCACTATTTTGTGGTCTGAGATTGTCTGGAATATTATTTGCTAACCCAAGCCACCGTCATTTGCCTAAGCCTGCATGCATTCCTGTTCTTTAAAAGTTCTGCTGCTCCATGCCCGCATTGGGCTGGCGTTTTCCCAGTGAGTTCCCTGATTTTAACCCTCCACTGGGTTGGCCTACGGTAATGAATGTCCTTTCATGGGCCCAGCATGAGACGAAGACAAACCCAGTTGTGAAATCAGAGCATCAGTCAAGGCAGATCAGTGGCTTCCTAAACTGATTTTTACAAAGTCACAATCGGAAAGCAAGAAAAGTAATTTTCAAATGCTGAATCCTGACTGTTCTCATTTTTTGGTTCAATATTCCTGACTCCAGAGGAGCATCTCTCATTACTCTGACTGGTCAACTTCTCATTCCTCTGCTTCTGACCCCTTTCAGGGCTTGATCTGGTCACTTCACACATGAGGGGCTGTGGGGGGTCATGCATTCATCCTGCGGGGTCACCTGTCTTCACCCCAACTTCAGCACCTGCCCATTTCCTCAAGGGGGAGACTTTTCAATGAAAGTCTTCTTTGGATGAATGTGCCTGCACCCCCTCAGACTGGCCACACTCTCTGGTTACCGTTTCTATCATCCATTGATAACATTGCCAAATGCGATTTGCCACCATCTGTGATTATTAGCCTGGAGAGTTATGATCCTGAATAGTTTTCTTCTTCCTTGGTCTTGTCTTTAACATCAAATCTGTATTAATGGATACCACAGCAGGTGCTTGGGACAGGTGAGCTGTGGACTTTTGAGTTCCCTGGAAACTGGTGATTTGGGAGCCAGATGCTTTCTGTCCACTCGCATGCTTTTTTTTTTTTTTAAGTAAGCCCTCAGATAGTGATGCTGGTACAGGCCTTAAATCAGCCAGGGCTCTACCAGAGAGACAGAACCAGTAGGAGATATATCTGTGTCTACCTATGGCTTTAGAGACTTATTGCAAGGAACTGGCTTATACAATTGTGGGGCTAGCTAGACATGTCCATGATTTATTAGACAGATCAGCAGTCTAGAACTCTTAGGCAGGGGCTGATGCTGCAGTCCACAACGGAATATCTTCTTCCTTAGGGAAACCTCACTGTTGCTCTTAAGGCATGGTAGTGGTTTAGTCGCTAAGCTGTGTCTGACTCTTGTGACCCCATGGACTGTAGCCCTCTGTCCATGGGATTTCCCAGGCAAGAATACTGGAGTGGGTTGCCTTTCCTTTCTCCAGGTGACCTTTCTGAACCAGGGATCGAACCTGGGTCTCCTGCAGTGCAGGCAGATTCTTTACTGACTGAGTCATCAAGGAAGCCTTGATTAGATGCTACTGCTACTGCTACTGCTACTGCTAAGTCACTTCAGTCGTGTTTGACTCTGTGCGACCCCAGAGATGGCAGCCCACCAGGCTCCTCTGTCCATGGGATTTTCCAGGCAAGAGTACTGGAGTGGGGTGCCATTGCCTTCTCCGTGATTAGATGAGGCCCATTCAAATTATTGAAAAGACTCTCCCTAGAGTCAATAGATGTTAACTATCATAACAGCAAAACCTAGATTGAATTGGTATTTCACTGAATAAGGGTGCAATAGCCTAGTCTAGTTGATGCAGTCCCTGTTAACTTCCCTGTGGCAGGAAAGGCAAACACATAACCAGAATATGTGTTGATTCCAGTCAAGATTAATTGCTGCTGCATCCAGAGTAGAAGGGATCCAGGGTGGTCAACCTGTTATCAAACGGCTAGTTGATTTCTTTGAGGAATGGCAGTGCTGGATCTGTACCACGGCACTGGCCTCTTAGAAGTAGGTTGGTTGGCAGTAACCAGAAGAATCTTGGTGAGTGGGAGTCCATGCTAGTTGGACCAGTTACAATTTCTATTCCCTGCTCTCATGGATCTCCATTCATATACCCACTGGGTGAGCACTGGATTGATCAGTGTTAATGGTTAATGTCAACTGGCCCAACCATTCGTTCTACTTGGCATGTAGAGTGTAGACATGGTGGATGTCTGGGATAGTCCTTAATGTGTATTGTGAAGATCTTCACACTTCCCACCCATTCTCTTAGGTCCATCTGCATATCTCTTTACCATGCTTCTTTGTTCCTGATCATCCAAACTTTATTTCTCAAGCCCCTGAACAACTAGTCAGACCATTTGCGCCTATGCGTGTCTCTGGCATATTCTTACCGCAGGCTGCTCCTTTTTCCACATGCAATGGATGTTGGCATGCGTGGCCAAAGCTCTGCCCATGGAGGATTCTCCTTCATTGCTCTTCCTCAGGATGACCCAGAGAGGGTGGCAATGTAACAGTAATCTATCCCAGAGTGTGTCCAGCAAGCCAAACCCCCTGTGAACCAAGCTTTTCCTTCAGATGATCCTAGAGGGCCCTCACCCCGCACTCCGTGTATCCACCACACATAGATAACCGGAGGAGAAGCGCCCATGTGGTGGGAGACATGGGGGTTTGGGCCGCGCTTGTGTGGCTTATTGGTGTGTTTTACTTGTGCCCTCTGTCTTTGCTCAAGTTCAACCCTGAATATATTCCTTACGTCTTAAAGTGCTGCTCAGCCCACTGACCTTGTGCGCTGGTGAACCTGACAGACTTGAGCTCATGATGGGAAGTTCTGGCTGCACGAACACTGATAGCTGAGCTCAGGTGTTCTGTGTATACCAGGGTTCAGTGGCATTCCAGGTAGCTGTTTTGCAAAAAATGTTTAATGACCTGATGCAAATAGATCTGCTCCAGATCCCATAAGCAAAGTGTTAGTCATTCAGTTGTGTCCAACTCTTTGCGACCTCATGGACTGTAGCCCGCCAGGCTTCTCTGTCCATGGGATTTTTCCAGGCAAGAAAACCCCATGTCTATGTAATTCTCCTATTTGGGCTTGCTATAAACGCCACATAATTTCACAGATACCTCTAACGCCACAGTTGTATGGCCCTAAGGTGTGAAGTGGTAGGCCCGCTTGCACCATGGCCTGGACCTGCTGAAGAACTCTTTTAAACTCTGGACCCCACTCAAGTCGGCATCCTTTTGTGCCACCATTTATATGAATTGAAGCCAAGTATGGAAAGATGCCTTCAGAACCCACTGAAGCCTACCAGGCATTATACTTCTTTGAGTTGGAAGGTGCAGGATGAAACGATTTGTCCTTTATTATGGATGCCCTAGGGGGCTTCCCAAGTGGTGCTAGTGATAAAGAACCCACCTGCCAATGGAGGAGACGTAAGAGACACAGGTTTGATCCTTGGGTCAGGGAAGATCCCCTGGAGGGGGGGCATGGCAACCCACTCCAGTACCTTTGCCTGGAGAATCCCATGGACAGAGGAGCCTGATGGGCTATAGTCCATGGGGTCGCAAAGAGTCAGACACGACTGAAGCTACTTAGCATGCACGCATGAATGACCTAGATCACTGGACCCCTAAACATTTCACTGATGTGGCAGGCCCTGGAATTTTAAGGATAATTTTCTACTCTCTAGAGCACACGTGTCTTAGCAAAGCCTACAAAATACTTGCCACTTCTTGGCCCTGCAGTCTGATTAATAATGTCATCAATGTAATGTATCAATGTGATGCTTTTCAGGATGTCCAGTTGTGTCCCTTTGGACTATATTATATCAGAGGCAGGAGAGAGGACACAGATGGAGGGTAGAGGGAATAAGGCTATAAAATATACTTTTATCCATCTAAAGTGGATGTAAATTTTTTTCTGCTTCTCTTTGACCGGCATAGCCATTCACTAGGTCAATGGCCATAAACCATGTATTAACACTTGAGGCTGTATTAATTACCTTTAGGAAAGATACCAAGTCTGGCACAGCAGTTTCAATGGAGCTACCATTTGTTGAGTTTGCAGTGAAGCCTGTTTTAATCCCTGAAGCCCAGTCTGTTTTTTTGCAAAGGCCAGACTGGTGAATTTAGCGAGGATATAATGGAGATTGTCATTCCTGCCATGTTCTATTAATCATCTCTGTAACTCTTTGCAGATCAGCTACCCTGCCCCCCAAATCTGACATGGCCACTCATTATAATTGAATCCACCTTGCCTCTGATGTTTAAGTGCTACCATCTGCTTCCATTATGTAAGGATCCTAGCATCCCCATTGCTATTAGGAAGTCTAGTTCTGCACCATCAGCTCTAGTCAGCAGAGGACAGACACATGGAGCTTCTCAGCCATGGTCTCCCTCTCACCAGAGATTTCTAATTCCTCTGGTAAAAGGCATGAGCTCCAGGTCCTCCTGTGGAATACAGTTATCTGTTGAATGTTCTAGCTCTTCATTGTATGTTCCACTCAAGCATGCCTACTTCTTTGAGCCTCCCACAGCAATTTCAGCTTATCTACTTCTCTCGGTGTAGGCCGTTTTCTCTCCGCATTTCCAACAGCCATCCTAGCAGCAGTATATTAGCACCATCTCCTGTGGAATCTTTGCTAGGGTCCATTTGCAGAATGCTCCCATATCAATAAACTGTCATTTATTCAACCTTACACCACTCTATATCTCTTGATCTTGATCATAATACTGTCCTGGGTTCTGTCAGTACATGCTGGCTAGGTCCTACAACTTCTGAATATAGAGTCTGAATCAGTCAGAGTCCAATCAGGAGTCAGAAACCACATTGTAATTTGGACACGGAAACTTTAATATGTAGAATAATGAAGTATAATATGGAACAGGAATGATAAATGATTGGCTAGTAAAAAAAACAAAGAGAACTGAGAAGAGTATAAAGCAGCAAACTTTATATGTTGCTGTTGGGATGGAGCAGTCAGGAAGAGGCCAGCCCAGGGCTGAGATCCAGATCTTGTTTAGAGGATATAGTCATGACTCTCAGGATGGCAGAGAAGTCACTGTGGTGCTGAGCAAGTGGAGCAGGAAATTGGCCCTGCAAACTCACCAAATCCATCCTCCAGGCTGCCTGGCTCAGTCCACTATGAAACTGTCTGATGGGAGTGTGGGAAAGGCTGCTGGCTGCTGGGTGCTGCTGACTGTCCTGCACCAAGACTGGACATGGAAGCTGCCCATGCTGCAGAAGCTGGGAGCTGGAGAAGCTGCAGGAACCTGCCAGGAGTGGCACACGAGACCTAGGAAGGAAAGCCCCTTGCTCCTGCAAAGGTTCTCCATAGCCCTCTAGTGCTGAAGCTTAGCATCATGCCAGCTGCCAAAGAAGAAACATTTAAAGGGCTCAGATCCACTCCTACAGAGCAGGCAGTGAAGGGTATTTCCGGAACTAAGAGGCAAAAATTGACAACTGGCACAACTCTTCTCTTCCTTTGGCAAGGCCAGCATTTCCCTGGTTAGGTTATGTTGTGACTTGATCCTAGTTATTGGTCTGGTAGCCAGGAGGAGAGATGGAATAGACCCAGAGAGGTGTGCATTATAGCAAGGCAGAGGTCTCTGCATCCTTTTTAAGCAAGAGGGGGATATTAGTTTCTTCCAGGAAGGGATGAGGTGTTTCTGCAGTGCTAGAGGGTTCAGGGAGACCTGGGATTCCTCGGCCCAGATGTCCCCATTACATCTCTTCCCAACCAGACCCCTGGACTTGTCATAGTAGACAATGGATGAGAATTCATTGGATGAGAATGCAATGGATGAGAATTCAACTTGACCTGGAATTCTGCTACTCTTACATTTACAAACTGGACCTGATCATCAGCTCTTCTCCTTTCTGACTGCAGAAGATGAGGATCTGTCCTTATATGCTGCCAAGGCAGTTAGTTTTCTATTGCTGTGTAACAGAAGACTGCAAAGAGTTGCTTTAAAAAACATCCACTTAGTGTCATGCAGTTATGTGGTTTAGGCGTCTGGGCAGACTGGACTAGGTTCTGCTCAGGGTGTCAGGTCAGCTGTGCCATAGTATATAACATAAATATGGGGGTAGAATCTCATCATATTAACAGGTTCCAAGGATTAGGGCATAGAATCTTGGGAGGCCATTTTTAGAATTCTGCCTTCTATAGTCTATCCTGTGGTCCCCAAAGATTCACATTCCTCCTAAATACAAAATATACTCAACTCCTTCCAAAGTTCCCAAGGGTCTCATCCTATTACAGCATCAATTCAAAGTCTAAAATCTCATCTAAATATCATCATCTCAAAAGTACAAAGTTTTATCATCTAAATCAGGTGCAGATGAATCTACTGAGTGTAACCCACTAAGTACAGCTCCTGGGCACAATTCTCCATCTATTGACCCATGAAACTAAAGAAATAACAGGCTCTGGTTCGAAAAGCAGGAAATGTCATCAGTCCAAAGCAGTCATTAAATCTAATCAAGCAAGCTCTTAGATTTCAAGGTTTGGAACAACTGGCTCTTGACTCTGCCGTTGGGGCTCTTGGATCCCCTATTCTTCATTTTTCATGAAAGATAGCACATGTTTTCAGCTGAGATGTTTTATCAGCCTGCTTCTTGCCAGTGAAATTTGGGGGACCCAAAAACCTTCTTTCATTTTCCACTCTCTTTCCCTGTGGGTATAAATTTCTTGAGAACCTTGTGGGCTATGCATTGATTGCACAGGGATTAACCAAACATCTAATGAGACAAAAGTCTCTCCCATACATCTTTCTGGAATAATCCCTTCTCTACATTTGGCTTCTGCTGAGAAGGCTAAGGAGCAATAACCCCTAAGCTTCCTACAGGACCCCTGGTTTGCTTGAGATCTATGACAATGACAGAGACTGAACTGTGTCCTCCCAAAACTCATCCTTGAAATCCTACCTCCCAGTACCTTAGAATGTGATTTTATCTGGAAATAGGGTTACTGCCGAGGTAATTAGTTAAGATGAGGTCAACCTGGAATAGGTGGACCCTTAATCCAATATGACTGGTATCCTTATAAAAAGGGGAAATACACACACACACACACACACACACACACACACACACGGAGATGCAATGAGAAGATGGAAGCAGAGATCAGGATGATGCTTCTACAAGCCATGAACTCCAGAGATTGCTAGCAACCTCCGAGAAGCTAGAGAGAGGCATAGAACAGACAGTCAGTCTTCAGAAGGAACCAACCCTGCTGATACCTCAATCTCAGGAACTGTGAGACAATACATTATTGTTATTTAAGCTACCAAGTTTGTGGTACTTCACTGCAGCACCCCAGCAATCTAGTACAACCCCTGATCTCTGGTGACTGGCTCGTGAATCTTTCTGAAGTTTCAGCAAAAAGTTTTACAGCCACATACCAGGGCTTTTCTTTAGGCCAGTTTTTGGCAGCCATTTGGCTTCCTCGGTGGCTCAGATGGTAAAGAATCTGCCTGCAATGTGGGAGACCTGGGTTCCATCCCTGGGTTGGGAAGACCCCCTGGAGAAGGGAAAAGTTACCGACTCCAGTATTCTGGCCTGGAGAATTCCATGGACTGTACAGTCCATGGGGTCCCAAAGAGTTGGACACGACTGAGCAACTTTCACTTTCACTTTCTGTATTTTACTATCTTTTGCAATCTCGATAGGCTGAGAATTTGCCAAATCATTGTCTCCATTCTCTTTCAACAATTCTTCCCTTAATTTCTTTCTCTCCTCTTGTATTTTACTATCATTAGCAAAAAGAAACCAGGCTTTGCCTAGAGAATTTTGGCTATGTATCTACATTCCTTGCTTGTAAGTTCTGTTTTCCACATAACTGCCGGACACAGTTCTGCTAAGTTTTCTGCCACTACGTAACAAGAATTATCCTCTCTCCAGTTCCAATAACATATTCCTCACTTCTGTCTGTGCCCTGCCAGCATCTTGTTTATGTTTCTATTAATGATTTGTTCATGGAGATTGAGGCTTTCTCTAAGGCAGTTTAGGATCTCTAAATTTTCCTCATGTTCTTTCGACCTGCAGCATCTTGAATGTACATATTTCTACTAAGAGTGGGTTCAAGGCAATCTAGGTCTTTTCTGTCATGTCCCTCAAAATTCTCCTGGCCTCTACCCGCTGCCCAGTTCCAAAGCCATTTCTACCTTTTTAGGTATTTGTTTTGGTACCCTGCTTCCAGGTACCACATGTTTTAACCTTCTATTGCTGAATATCACAAACTGGGGTGGGGGGTGGTGCTTGAAACAACACAAGGCCCTCGGCTTTCACACTTGTCTTCAGTTGGTCATTAAGCACCCTCAGCCATTCATTATCTTACTCCAGTGCGTCAATGGCATTCTCCAGTAGCCTTCAGATTCCCGGCTTTACAGTCAGTACTTATTCCGCCTCTCAAAAGCCTGTGCCATCAACAACCGTATCCCTCAACCGCCATGCCCAGTGCATCCCCTTCTGCAGGGTCATCACTAGTGACAGTTTGAACAGTTGTCCCACCTATCACTAGTGATCGTGTCTTCATTACCAGCTGCCCAGCAAGGGGCCAAAATCCCATTTTTGACTCTGCTTCCCTGAGCCAATCCTAGTACCAACTGTATTAGGTCAGGTCCCGATAAAACTTGGAAAGTCTTCAAGGAAGAAGGACTGGACAGAGGTCAAGTTGGGCAGAGTTGAACTGTGATGCATTCACTGCAAAGACCTCAGCTGATCTCACAGGAGGTCAGGAGAGGGCAGCTCTTTAAAACTCCTGCCCCCTGAGGCAGTAAGTCTGGGTCTTTATACCTCTGCACCAACCAGTCACTGGAAGTAGGCTGCCCTTGGGGAAGGGAGGAGGTGTGACTTTGGGGGAGGTGGCTGTCTTCAGCTGAGAGCAATACTGGAGAGAGACTCAGAAGCTGAGGCACAAAGGCTTTGGAGTGACTGCGAGAATGAGTGCCTGGACCTTGAAGCGGTGGCAGTAGGGTGGCAGGGAGTGCTTCGGGGGTAGAATTTGGAAAAGCACACCACAACATCTACTGCAATTATTGTTTTCTGTATCTGCTAATAGGTAACATTTATACTTTGTATTAATTCTTTATTGTTGCACAAATTACTCCCAAACTTAAAACAACAAACATATCATTTCATCGTTTCTTGGTCATGAATCTGAGCTCAGCCTAGACAGGTGTCTCTGGCTCAGGATCACCAAGCTACTGGCCTGGGCTAAGTCAATTCCAGACTGTACTGTGCTGGACAGCCCACTTCCAAGCTCACTGATGTGGCTGTTGGCAGGCCTCAGAAGATCACTTCCAAGTTCACTCACGTGGTTGTTGGCAGGCTTCCGTTCCTGGGCAAGTCATCCATAGGCTGCCTTAAGCGTTTTCACGACACAGCAGCTGGTGATTAAAGAGGGAGAGACTACGACCAGGAGTCTTTTTTCTTTGCTCCCAAGTCTTCTTGTAACTAATCTTGGAAGTGAAGCTGCATCACTTCTGTCATATTCAATTCCTTAGAAGCAAGTTTCTGAATCCAGCCCAACTAAAGGGGAGAGGATTGCATGGGGTGGAAATATCAGGAGGTGGGGGTCATTGGGGCCGCCTGGCACAAATACTGCCTGGCAAACACTGAGCGAGCATTTTACCTGCCTGGTTTTATTTAATCCTCACAGTGAACTTAAGGGAGCTGCTATTAATATCTTCCTTTGCAGATGTGGAAATAGGCACAGAGTGGTTAGATAACTTGCCCAAAGCCATACAAGGGACTGTCAGAGGAGAGAAAAAAGAGTCCAGTTTTGCAGACACACACAAGTCTATGTGTTTCTAATTCTTATAGTCTCCATTAATAACAACTCAGGAAAGTCAAAATTGTCGCAAAGATCAAAGCTAGATTGGGGGCTACCAGCTTTAGGTACAGGGGCTGGGAGTGAGAGGTACCAATCAGAGGGGTCTAAACCCAGGCAATTCCTAACTCAGGAAGCTCAGGAAAAAGGCTGAGGACACAGGAGGCAGGCCAGAAGTCTGGGTAGAGGGGAATTTTGAACTGGTTATGTTCTTGATGAAATCAGCTATGGACATGAGGAAATCCCTCCTTCCTTTGCAAGTTTATAGTTGCTGAGTAGGGACTAGAAATAGAAGTAGCAGGGTTACAAGTGAGCTACAACTATCACTCAGTCATGCCCCCCAGAGTTCTTACATAATGGACTGTGCAAAGTTATAAGCTTTTAATTGTTAGACTTAAGTTTTAACTGTTAGACTTAAATCTTAGGGCTTTTCCAAGTTATCTTATTGCTGTATAACAAACCACCCCGAATCTTAGTGGTTTCTAACAAAAATAATTTCTAGTGATTCTCTGAGTGGGCTGGGCAGTTATTCTGCTGGCATCACCTGGGCTCTTAAGCAGGTGTTTAGTTAGTGTTAGCTGAACTGAAGGGTCTGTGATGCCCTCACCCACAGGCCTGGAATCTTGACAGGGACACCTGGGACGTCTGTCTCCAGCAGTTCCTGTCAGTCAGTGGTCTTACCTGAGTTACTTCAGTCACGTCCCAAGAAACAAAGGCGGCGGCTGCACTAGGCTCCAGAACCACAATATCACTTCCTCACGTTCTATTGCTCAAAGAAGTCATGAGACCAGCCCAGGTTCAAGGCAGTTGAGAATGGCCACTAAGCTCCTACTGGGAGCTTGGTGGAGAGAGGGGCAAGGCCAAGACTACAGAAGGGTATGGACACAGGAGGCATGGCTCATCAAGGATCACTAGTATTACCATTTACCATGGAGACCTTGACACTGCAATAAAGTAGTTCTAGCTACCTGGGTACAGGCAGCAGGTTAGAGGCCCCATAAGATAGGACCGCAGTGTGCCCAAGACTGACCTGTCTTCACTGCAGGGCACTGGAATAAGCAATGGCTAATCTGTGCCAGGAGCTTCAGAGTCTGGACCCGATCAGAAATAGAAACATGTTAAGGCTTAAGATGTTGGAAGACCCAGTTAAAATAACCAGATTCTACATGACATTGAATTCAGGCTGCTGTTGGGATAAAATAATACACATACACATAAACCCTGTTTTAGGATTCTTCAAACTGCAGGCAGAACTTAGTGGGTCTTAAAATTAATTTTGTAGTTCAAGGTCAGCATTTAAAAAATAGAAAATATCAAAGTGGATACTTTTCTTGAATTTTTAATTCACTTATACAAACAAACTCATCAATATATATATTGATGAGAAATAGCCAACTAATGAGAGAATACATTTCTTACTATGGGCCACAGCCAAAGTTTGAAAGTCACTGATTTAGTATATACTGGGGTCAGGGGCTATCTACTTTATATTCATGAAAAAAGTATGTTAACATCAGTTTTTAGAGTTACAAAATGATAGAAAATAAGAATGTCAATTCTCTGATTTGGGCAGTTATGTTCCATTCTAAAAGGTTTTAAACAAAAGGAACATTGAACAAGGTTTCCTTTCTGTATGGTTAACTCCCTCAGTGGAATTCTTAATCTGAATCAAACAGGGTGCATCCTGAGCTGAAAGGCTCCTGGCAGAAAATGGTTGCTCCTCCAGTGGCTACAGTAACAGCTCATGTGTTGGAGAATTATTTACTTGCTTGTTGTCGGGTTTCCTCCACTGGAACACAGGCTCCACGAGAGCAGAGACTGTCTTGTTTACGGTGGAACCCCCAGTGGGCAGATCAGTGCCCAATACGTGTTGAGCACTCCATAAACATTTGTGGAGCAGACAAACGAGTGCATGAATGAATGGCGAAGTACCTCATCCAAGTACCACATTTATAATCATTGCTTTTCACTGAATGTGCTTTGTAAGCGCTTTCCATCTGGCTTCTTTTTCTTCAGACTGATCAGAACCCAATCATGAACCCTTTTTTCAAACACTGTTTTCTAGGACAGGTTCAGATTATTGCTCAGTAGACAGAGTAGTGTTACTGAAACCAATCAGCACTGAGCCAGGCAGCAGAGAAAAGAGAGAACTAATCACTCTAACTTTGGCCAGCAGCCGTGAAAACATGCTACTTTTCATACAGAGGTCAGCAGGATTCGTGGGCTGCCAGAGTGTTACGAAGACTGTCAACTGAGCATACGGAAGAAATGAACTGAAGGAAGACACACAGTGGATATGGCTACTTTTTTTTTTTTTACTGTGAACATTAGCATTAAATTGGTTACCGTACACATCCAAAGGCCCAGCATCTTGGAAATATCATGAAATGGCACATCTTGTACCAGAGTCTCACAAGAATAAAATAGACAATGCTACATCAAGTGGTTAAAAATACACAAAAAAGTAGTTTTAACAGTCTATAAATTTTTATACTTAAAATCATGATTGAGTTGAAATAAAAAAAAAAAGTGCATTTCAATTGCTAAAAAAATAATATTGGTACAGTTAACACAAGGGGGATAATCAGTACATTGAGGGATCTGACAGGATGCTGGAATACAGAGGACTCCGGGAAGCTGGGCACGTTTGGAGATGCGGGAGGGAAGCGTGGCTCCCCCTCACCATGGTTCCCTGGGGCCGAGCAGCTCTCCCTCCCCAGTGTCTTTCCCATCTTACGAGACCCTGTCCCATTACCTGTCACCTCCCCAACTGAAGACTCCTCTAAACTTCTTTGCAGCATGAGAGGTACCTGCCCTATATGAGTCCAACTTGACCTTCAACTGCACCCTCACAGAGGTAGGAGAGGGACACTGCCCTCTTCTGGACTTGACACAAGTACCCCAGCCACATGGCCTTAATCCTTATGACCTAGCAGGCAGAACAGGGACCAAGCAGCTTCTGTTTCGTCAAACTCCTTTGGACAAATGTTCAACATTCAACAACAAGCTCTGTAAACCTAACGCTGAACAATTCCTGGCAAGCAAACTGGATTTTTTCTTTAAGAAATGAGGAAAAGTGCAAGTGATTTCAGTACTGTCAGGGAAAACAAAAATAAAGACAAACAAGTTACCCCTGGCCCCGTTACCTAAACCGATCACAGCTTCAGTTCTCTTTTTCATCAAGTGGAGTTACAAGCAGATGCCTCTGTCTACCTATATTGCTCAGGGTCAGATTTGGCTGGGGAAGAAGGGCCAGGCAGACACCTGTTTGGAAGGCCATTTCAGGTGCAAATGCCTCCCAGTTCTACAGGCTAAATAGTTAGGGTCTGGGGTTTGCTCTTGGTTGATAACTGACCTGCTTCTTGTGAGGAAGACACCACTATAAGCACAAACAAACCTTGTGATCAGAGAGCTGATGAGGATTAGGAGCCCGAAGACAAATAACTGACACAGAGGAAACATGAGCTGAACTCTAACTGGGTGGAGTGGATGCCATAGCAGACCTCCCACAGGTCAGGATGCAGAGCTGACCCCAGTGACTTGCTCTCTGCTATAATGGACATGTGCTTGGAGCAGAGAAGGTAAGAAGCCTTTCCTCATTCCTACTCCAGTTATCCCTGCCGCTCTTCTTCTCAGAGACATGATGGCTCTATACTGGTGGTGGGATTTGGGAGGAAGAAGTAAGGAGGGTGACCTTCCTACTTTGCATTTAGCACAAGACAGATCCCTCAAGGGAAGGTTCTGGCTTTTAGTTCAGATGCCTGACCCCCAAGGACACCTGACCCACACATCAACCTTTGTTTCCATAAGGCTGAGCACTTAGTAATATGGGGAAACATCTTAAAAACCAAGATCTGAAAACAAATATGGAGCCAAGAAAGAATATTCTGTAAGAGACTTAAAAGTGGGATGTTGCTTTAGAAGGTGAGAATAGAGAAGCTCAAGTGTTTTGTTGCTCCCTTGTGGACAAAGCCAGTACTGCTGGTGGAGCAGAAGCACGCTGCCCATGTCAAGAAAAGAGGGAAAGGCATACTCAAAACTTGCAGAAGATTGAGAATTCTTCTGAGGCTGCATACGTATGGTTGGGGATACAATTCTAGCAGGAAACACCAAAATTATGCCACCTACTTTCTTCCTTTTTCACTTTTGGAAAAAGTCTCAGGAGTTGAATCACCAAGCATAGGAAATGTATTTCCAGGTCAGGTGAGAGATTCTAAGAGAATAAAGTATTTCCCCATGAGCTTTCAAATGCAGTTAAACATAGCCTCTAGTCCTATGCAGAATGTGAGTTGGAGTCTCTGGCCTTGCAATCACACGGTCCCTTTCCACCCGTAAAAGGCAGGTAAGAAGGAAGCTGTGTTTGTCAAGGGAGCTGGATATTTAGAAACACCTGGACTCTCTGGCACATCCACTACAGAGACAGGCTCTTTGGTTGACCAAACCCAACAACACAAGTACCAGACTTCCTTCCAACTTTGGAAGGAAAACTCAGCTCCTACCCCTTCTTGCCCTGTCCCCCAAATCATTTTCAAGTAATTTGTAACATCCCTGATCTCACCAGGGAAGCTCAGATAGTGTGAAACTAGAAAGTGGAGGTGACACTTCTCCGGGGCAAAGACCCTTTGATACCTGTGCCAAATGTCTCATACAGACATGGACATGAAACAGGTCAACAGTCTGTCTCAGGGATGCGGCTTCTCAGTGTGAGCCCCCCATCACTCCCACTGCTGTACTGCCTGAGAGTCCCAGGAGAAAAGCCAGAAATACAAAGCGGTTGCTTTCAGTAGAAAGTTACCACATAAAAGAGGCAAACTTCTAGGGCAATAATGGGGACTACCAAGGCATATTAAAGTAAAAAGATTTAAAACAACAAGAAACTGTTGTTACTTATTTCTGTAGAAATCAACTTTTTGCATTTTGTAAACTAGTATTCCCATTCCAAATACCCATGGAAATCTTCAAATGTCTAGAATGTATTCATTATCAAACCTAAGCATTCTCACAATTTTGCACTATCCCATCAATAACATACTGTCACCAGATAAAAAGCAGTAAGAATTTATTAACAGCTGCCTTCTTAGACTCCCACTTCATGTGGTTATTAGTTAGTCTTGAAAACCTGAGTATTAGAACTATTAACTTTAAGGAAAGAGACATGACATTTCAAGTCAGAAAGGAAAGATTTTGACTAAGGCCAACATACTCAACTCAACAGCCTTCTTTTACTCTGATTTCCTCATTTGAAAGAACTGAATTTGTTTTCAGTTTTAGAGGAGAACTGAAAGGGAGCAAGAGACCTGTACACAGCACAAACCACAGTGCTGACCGTGAAAGGTGAGCCAATGATGAAAATGTTTTTATCAGTAAGGTGCTCATATCACATGGAGAATACAAGGAAACCTCCTTTTTATTACATCCTTCATATATTACGTATCCACAATATTTTAAAAATTAATTAGATGAGAACAAGCAGAAGAGAAACTAACTGGAAGTTTTTGAGGGATAGGATAAAAGAGGCCGATCAAAAATCAGTAAGGGACTTCTGATAAACCCAGAGAGCAATTTGAAATTAGACTAAAATAAAATTATGAGTACAACCTTGCAAAATGTTTCTAGAAGAGAGAGAGAGCACATAGAAAGAGGGTATAGCAACAGCAGCATTCACGATCCCTTACTCAGAAAGGGGAGGCATTCAGGAAGACTGAGATGAGAAAAAGATGTTTGGAAGAGATACTTAGTGACCTTTAATTTGAAAGGACCATCTGGTTTCTGGTGAAAGAAAAACACATGAGGAGTAAGATAAGGATAAAATATTTCATCATTAGAGATGTAATACATGAAGAAACAAGATATAAATAAAAGTTTAAAGTGTAATCTAAATGGGGGAACAAAACAGAAATGCATAAAAAATTCACACCCAAGGTTTCAGCGAGCTGGTAGAGACAAATCAACTGGAATATAGGTGAGTTCCAACAGTCATGGAGGATGAAATAATCAGAGGTAGGATTCAGATCAGGAAAAGAATGTTCCAGGATGCTGGCTTTTTGAAGGCACTCAAGAACAGAGTGAGAGAGACTGAAGCTGCAGCGAGAGAGATTAGAGAGATGTACACTCACTAACCTGTCATAAGAAAATTAAAAACAACTCCAGAAACATTGTGACAATACATATATTATCAAGTTATACACAGAGTTTAACAAGGTAGAAATCCACTTTGTAAGTAGTTTCTGACAACAGTATAGCTTCTACCTAGGGGATAAGGAAGAGAAGTTTGTTTTCTGGATATGCGATTCTGCAAATGATAAATGGTATATTATCTAATTCTTTAAACAAAAGTACCGAGTTACAGCTTCAAAGCTGGGACAATCAAGGAGTGTGATTTTCCTTTGAATATTGCAAAACCTATCCTCTAAGACAAAAAGATCTGATCACAAAGTCTATAAAAAGTCCAGAGAGTATAAAAGTACAGAACTATGAAAGTAGATATCTTGATGGCAACTTTTATGGCTTCCATAGAAAGTCTAGAGAGGATCTCTGGTTTGCTTTATCGAGGTAGTGTCCAGGGTTGGAAGGTCATTGTCATTTGTCACAAATGCTACAGATGACAGAAGCACGTTAGCTAGGGTGTTGCTAGTACATAATAATGCCAGTATCTCTTAATGGCTAATGACCTTTCATTCCTGAAAAGGAAAAAAAAAAAAAAAGATCTTTTGGGAAATTTCCTATCTTGGTTCAGGCAAAGGAAAATTAAAACCCAATATTTACTTGCTCAATTGTAATAGTCTGAAGGAATCCAAGTGGGTTGATTTTTGTAATGGGACATAGTTCATAAAATGTAATTTATCCCTAAATGTAATTTATCCCTTTTTCATCAAATACTTCTCATACAGTCTGGAACAGCATCAAAATGTTCATCATGTTGGTCAGCAACATAATAATAATAAAAGTTGTCTCTTCTATACAGTAGCTCAAACAGAAGGATTTCTCTAACTTTAGTTTTTCTTTCTCTCTTTTTTTCAAACATTAAAATCCCACCCACCATTCTGTATTTCACTAACTGAAATCTTTAAGATGTGGTAAATACACACACACATACATATATATATACACACACATCTGTAATGAATTTCTATGTCTGCTTGATTTTCTTAAAATTTAAAATTTCCAGTGAAATAAAAATTAAGCTAAACAAGCATATCCATTCAACAAACATAAAAACTGAAAAAAAAAGTCAAGAAATAGAAAATCAAAAGTTTACAAGCATCTCTTCAGAGTATTTTGCCTTTAGAATACAAGGGACAATCAACCATATATAGAGAGTGTATATAGGGAACATTCTAACCACAATGAAAATTTCCTTCCAATCAATGTTGGTTTAAGAAAGATGGTATGACTATGGCAATGTCCATGCTCAGTCATTAATTTAGAACAGAAAATGTAAATGGTAGACTGTAAAAGTATATGTAACTGATCTGTAAAGGCTACTGTGAACTATGTAGGAAAGTTTTATGTGGAGACTTCCCTGCCTGCTAAAAATAGGAATCAAATCACAAATATACATGGAAAGGAAGCCACATGCTTTAAACTGTTCATCTGATTTTCTTCATTCAAATGTAAAAGTCTAACTCTGTGTAAGCCTGCCCCTCTCGATTTGAGAAAGCAGCAAGCAGCCTTTCACTAAGGCTAAGGAAGAGTTTATATTTGAATGACAAATCTACGTGAAAGAATAGAAAAATGTAAAAAGAAAATTAAAAAGCAGTATCAACTCAAGCTGGGATTTCTAAGTAAGTCTTAATTCTAGCAATGGTACAAGCCTTTGAAGACAGGAAAATTTAAGTCATGAAAAGCAGCCTCAATTTGATATCTATATGATGCTGAAATGTGGCCTTTGTTGTCTTTAAAATTTAAGTACAGAGAAGGGCTGAGAACTCAAACTCCTCCAGAGTTCTTTTTTTCATAAACAGGTAACAAATAGGTAATAATTTCTGAAGAAGTCACAGGGTGCTGTACCATAGGTGAGAGGGAACACGCCACACAACTGTTATCTTAGTAAAGGATCCCATCAAATGTTTAACCCTGAGTTCGAGTCTTAAGCATGTTAAACCTGATGCACATATATGTTTAAGGCTTCATCCTGCAGTTCTTCTATTCAGAAACATTGTTATGAATATTCTTAATGCATTTCATTAGGCATATGTAATCTGACACTGATGAGCAGCCAATATATTCTGAGCAGTTTTCCTGAAGACCACAAACCCCAAATCAGGGAAGGTATACTTAACTAGGGGAAAAATTTGAGTTTCCAGATTGTTCCATAATATATTTCACTAAGAAACTGTATTGTGTGACAATGCTCATTTTTTAAAGAAGATAATCCTTTTTTTTTTTGCTTCTATTAAGGGTGGTAGTGATTTTCTGCTTAGTATTGGTTTTCCTACGTAGCAGATGTTTTATGGCTATATTCACTTGAATGAAAAAAGAAATATGACTAACTGGATTTTCCAGTGTGTAATTTATAGTACACCTCATAAAATGGTTGATTCTGTAAGTCTCCAGTTAGAATTCAGAACTGCAGCCCAATACTGTAAATTTATTTAGAATAAAATAACCAATTAATTAAGCTCAATTTACATCTTAAAAATCATTTTAATATTGTAAGCTTGGACATGAAAAAATGGTTATGTCCACACAAAGGTGTATACCCACAAATTGTCATGGAATGCCAAGGAAATTGTGGAAGTAAAGGGAGGCAGCCACCAAAGATAGAACAGTCATAAATTAACTTTTCTTATTGGTTTGGGTACTTGAGTGGTCAAAGAATGTATACAAACATTTAAAACAGCATTCTTTAGAAGTTACATCCAAAAATAGGGAGAAAAATATGATACTGAAGATACTTTTCTGCCTCACTTCCAAATTTTCCTATGCTCACCATAGAAGATAAAGGCGATAATCAGAAAGAAAAAAATCTGGAAGTATTAAACCAAAAAGCTAGCAGAGAATACAGCATTTTAAAAATAGGGACTTAACCTCAATGGAGAGTTCCAGTTTTTCCTACCACAGAGCTAATAAGCCAGAAAAGTGCTGCAAATATTTCTGCACACTTAATGTTAAAAATAAAAATAAATAAAAGTCAGGGTTCTGAGTCACGCAAAGATTTAAAAACCCGAGGAAAGAAAAATGAAGAAATTTCAAGATTAAAAAAAACTGAGGAAGGGAGAGAGAGAGAGAGAGTAGACTTTGTGCTGGAACTCAGTTCACTGACATGAAAAATTACAAAACTTTTAGCTATACTGAGTCTGAATAAATGTGATCAGTTAAAAGTAATCTGTTAGCCCTTCTGCTCAGCCTTTTCTATAATGAACCCCTGACTGACCATGCTCTTTAGAAGTTGCCCAAACTCTTCCAAACCTGCCCCAAATGAGAGACTGGCTCTTCTTATCACCAAGAAGACTGCTACCAGGTAATTACTTGCAGAGGACAGGGCAGCAAAATGTCACTTTCTTCCCCTCACTACAATTTTAACTGTGTTGAACAGCTTGAAGTTGTGACTATATCCATTGATACAAGAGACATTTTAGAAGTCATAACCCATTTGTGTTCTTATCCAAATTTCTCAGCCACTATTAGCAACATCATGTTTTGATTTTAATGTACTGTTTTATCTTTCCACAACAATTCTAGAAAAACAAGCAACCTCAAAATAAGCAGAGTAGCAGGAGACTTCAATCTATCATCCCACAAAGGTTGAACCTGAACACAGTTCTGAGGGAAGTGAGACGTGGCTGAGATGAAACAGCCTCCCCAACTTCCTCCTCTTGATGGTGAACAGCTTGACTCAGATTTTCAAAACAGGCCAGCTTCAGGTGACTTCCCTGGAAAAGGCTCAACCCCCTGCAAATCATTCCATTTAACACACTAAACTGAACCAAACGGAACATGGAGGATAGAGCATGTCCGTAAGCCTAACAGACCCCCCAAGTGTTAAGCAGAGATTAAAAAACTACCAAGGACTTAGGTCAAGTTCTGAAAGCTAAACCTCATTTTTTGCAGTAACTTGGTCTGGAGACCCTCTGAGATACATCTACTTTCTGAAGCACCTTTGAGTTGTACGGATGTAAGAATAACTTTGAACTATAGAAGTTATATGCATCTTTAAGAATCACATTTTGATGATTATAAAAATTTTTTCTATTTTACAACATAGGTCCAGCTACACTGAAAAAATTACACCGCTTATTGAAATACATTTCGTTTTAGAAACAGACTACTAAAGAAGTCTATACAAAAACTCTAAAATAATTTCTGTAGTAAAATAAAGAGTGCATTAGGAGAGCTACACAAAGAAGAAATTTTCTGTCTTTCTCTATAATGCTTGATATACTGTGAAACACAGCTAGCTCAACTCTGAAGCCAGCACCAAAAGCTGAAAATAATTTGTTACGATACACAGTGATACAATTAATGCTCTGGATTAATCTCACAGCCTTCCCGATTAGTACAAAGGAAACCAGGCCTGTCCCCTCTTTGAGGAGAAGTCCAGGATATAAAAGCAAGCATACCTCATCAGCTGATATGAAATTATAAAATTCCACAAGTCTGAGTATTTGAAATTTATAAAAGTCACCAGAAAATGCAAGCAAATTGGGCTTTACTTCGGTGGTTCCCTGGTTTAGATGACAGTTCCCTCCGTGAGCTCAAGGTCTTCTTGTTCACTCCCTCGGATGTGCTGATTCACCAAGACAATGACAAAGCTCTTGGTGGAGGCTGAGAGTCTGACAGCTACAGAAATGCTCACCAACCCCCTCTCTGCAAACTCAAACAGGGGCACGTAACTCGTGGAGAACACACTTAAGGAGATGGATGTTAGTGATGCTGTGCTGCACTGTTCTTCTCTGCCAGGTGCCGCAGAAACGTGTCCTCACCCTGGCCTCTGTTATTTAAAGGCTCACTCTTAAAGAGAGCTGGAGGTGGGGGCAGGTGAGGGACGGGGGGAATGGGAAGGTGGTGTGGGTGGTGAGGGTGAGCGTGGATGTGAAGGTGTGAGAAGGGGTGGGGGATGGGCCGAGGGGGCAGAGTGCCGACAGGGTTCATACTGACGGGAGGGGCGGGGGTCGTGGGGGTGTTCACCGCAGAAGGAACTGGGGTGGCTGGGGAGGTTGTGAGTGGGATCTGGACAGCAGGCGGCACGTTCACGGGGCTGGTCACCCGGAAGCACTTCTCCTTGTGGGCCTTAAGCATGTTGGAGAAGCGGAACCGCTGGCCGCACACGTCACACGGGTAGGGCTTCTCGCCTGTGTGAGTCCTACGGTGCCTCTTCATGTTGGGGCGGCTGGTGAAGCTTTTGCCACAGATTTCACAGATAAAGGGTTTCTCTCCTGAGATGAACACAGACACAAAGACATGATTAACACACTAGGCGGTAAGTATGTGCTCCAGCTACCCCTCATATTAAATAAGGTTACCACTCCTCTCCCTTACTGCATATTATATTCGGATAGTCATGAAAGAGTCCCCCAAAGTTGGGACTTCACAAAAAACAGCAGACACAACTAAAACTTATATACAACCTACCATCGGGGCTTGGGTAAAAGATTAAAAAAAAAAAAAAAGGCATCTACAAAAGTGATCTCCCACATCCTACAGGAAGAAGTGGTCGGATGGCTTTCCTGTGCTCAAGAGGACTAAGCCCACAGATGAATCTCTGCCTTTAAGCTAGGCCAGCTGATCTGTAAGCAATTTCTGGCATTCCAACACAACGCAGGACTTTGCTGAAAATGTCCCATGGAGTAAATGAGTCTCCTTATGTCTCCTCGTTGCTAAGGCTTCGCATGTGGCTTACTTTTTGGTATTTGGGGAAATACTGGACTGACTCACCCTACAACATGGATTTCACAATGCAGTGTTTCTCTGCAGGCAGTTTTCCATCACATGGGACTGTCTGCATATCTGAAGAGCACTCAGTGGTCCTGGCTCCAGTTTACTAAATGCCCCCAAGAAATTCTGACCATCAAAAATGTCCCCATACCATTTCCAAATGCCCATGGGTGTGGGGAGGATTGACAGGCAGGCTACCGTTCTTGGTGGAGAACATTTGGGATAGGGAGCCAAAAAGGAAACAAAACCCCATAATTCTAAGTGCACCTAGGGAGGAACTTGGGTTTGGGTTCTAAGGGATTCATTTTTAAGCTTTCCTTTGGACTTACTGCATAGTGGACTTACTGCTTATTCTATGCTGTTTGCCTGCCCCTCTCCCCAGGTCATAGGGGAGAAACAAAAATACGTGTCTGTGATCACTTCACCCAGAATGCTGTGGTACGGTGTGCAGTACCTGTACACATGTGCTTCAGTGACCATGTGCTTGTATTTGTCAATTCCTTCAATGCTCAGCGTATGTAGCTTCTATCTTTACTGTAGCTCCTGCTACAAGAGTTTGCTCTCACTTCAATCACTGCTCCCTTTCTTTCTAACAGATGTCCTTATTCTATTCAGTATAAATAAAAGATACTGCATATTGTTCTAATATGCAGTATTACTTACTATGTTCTAATCACTTAACATCTCATTAACCTTTGGTGATCCTGACAGCCTTATGAGGGAGGTATGTTGTTATCCCTATTTTACTGATGAGGAAATTAAGAAACTTGCTAAAGATTCTATGGCTAGCGGAGAGGCAGGATTTAAAATTCTGCAGAATGGCTCCAGACACAAAAACCACAGCACTTTATACCCCAATGCTTTGTGCATTCCTGCACACACAAAGGAATGTTATTTTCTTACTGTTTTCCTCCACTTTGAGACTTCTAACCCTTTGGCAAACACCTCTTTATCCATATTGCAGTCTTTACTTCTCTCTGCCTTTGAAAACGGAAATCTCCTGGTGCCCTCCCCTTCAATGGAAGCCAGAATTGCCCTCACTTCCTGAAGCCTGAATTGAACTGTCAGGACAGACCAGTCTTCTCCACTGTTACCAGTACTATCTGCTGACTAGAATATTTCTTTTATCTTCCTACCTTTCATTATTCAATCACTGCCACTCTTCACTGTGATTCACATTCATCTTTCTAGATACATTCTGTACCCATTTGCTTTCCTTCTTTTTAATCCATTTCCTCCAATTAAAAACTTAAAATTCTCTGTTAAATGGAACTGATCAATTGTGATACACTTATCTAATGGAGGGTGTCATTAAAAACAATATTTTAAAAAGTATAGAAATGTAATTCTTAACATGAAAACCTATAATCTATTATCTATAGTCTATTAAATAAAACAAGCAAGTTATGAAAATGTATGTATGTGTTATCCACTTTTAATGAAAAATGCATATAGGAAAATATGGAAAAAAATACAACAAATGTTACAAGTGATTATCTTTATTTATTTATTTATTTTTTTGATTATCTTTAGATAATGGGTTTATGAGTGATTTTTATTCTTTTTTATGCCTATATGTACTTCCTGTTTTCTAAGATAAACATGATTATTTGTATAATAAAATGTTTTAAAAGCACACCTATTTGATAACCTATTAATCCCCTTGACCCTTTCCTCCTTGACTCTCCAGAGTTAACATTCTTCATTCCCAACAGCCATATGGAACCAGAGCCAAAGGACCTAATCTTTGATTATTAATCTAATACACGCAAACACTCTCCATTTCACTAATCACTTTGTTGGTTCACTATACATTTTACTGACTGAAAGTTTACTAAATATATGGACTTTCTGTTATGTGTTCAAACCTGGCTCCAAAACTGGATTGCTCTAATCGTCTCTCATTTGTAGTCTTCCAGGCTATAATGATTTGCTACAGATAGATCAAAAACTATTAGAATTGGTCTACCACAAATCCATGTATTCAAATTTAAATGAGTCCTTTTTACTACTTACTAATCTTTTATCCATTTCTTGAGGTCCTACCAAATTTTCCACATTTGCTGTTCGAGACATACACCCACAATTTCAACTAACTCTAACTCTCATTATTTATTAAGCCCAATCTTTTAACTGTGCTAATGACTGATGATAAAGTTTCCCTGAAACCTCAAGGCAAGATTACAATGAGGCTGAAACAAGGAAAAATAAAAATATAATACTTGAAATCAACCACCTGTACAATGTCCCATTTTAAGGAAATGCTAGTAAATGGGTGGCTGGAGGAGGTACTAACATCTAAGTCCATCAGGGTAACTAGAAACACATATATCAATACACCTTATGATGTGACCTGTTACATACAGATAAAGCTAACCTAATTGTAAGAAATAGTATTATAGTGAATCTGAAGAACACACAATATAAACGAAGAGAGAATCTGCAGGGAAGATTAAAGAGAGCAAGAATTTGGCTAGTTAGCTGTCTTCTGCACTGTTCAAAGGAAAAACTGATCTGGCCAATAAACATAACCACTCTAGTCTGCTTATGAGTATCCATGAGCAGCATCAGAAATCTGTATATCTATACATCTGGCCTACCATAAGATTACAGTCCTTCACGTGGATTACTGCAACAGCCATCTGACTGGTTTCAGCTTATCTATTCTTGCCCCCACCCTCCAATCAGTCCACTCTTCACACTGTGAAGCCAGAGTGAACTTTCAGACAGTTGTGTCACACTCTGCTTAAAACCATTTAAGGACTTCTGACTGTCCTCAGAATAAAGCTCAAACTTTTCTACGTGGCTTATCCTGTGATCCAATACTTGCTTATTGCTCTCAGGTATCATGTCTTATCATATTCCCTGCCTCTTCTCCTCCCCTAATTCATCAAATTCTAGCCAGTTTCATTTAGTTGTACTTACTATGCTCTCATCACCAAACCACTGTTAGGCCTTAATTGTCTATCACTATCACCCTAATCTGACAATAAGGTCTGTGAACCTAGGGACTATTTTAACCTTGTTCATTACAGTAACCCCACTGAGTAGATTCTTAACATCAATAAATAAATATTAGTTAATTCTAAGACATGCATTCCCCCCATACTGACATCTGTGAAACTGATATATACCATAACAATCGATGGCATTTCATTCTTTAATTTGCAGCATTTTCTTAGTGATATATAAACTTAGCTTTGTCATGGAACTGATGACTTCTTGAATTCAATGAAGGTTGGGACTCACCATTAAGATCATTCAATTACCTTCCTTGCCTATAATTTCCTGTCCCTGACAATCTTGTGATTATAATTTAGCAACTAATATAAATTTTATTTTAGGCAAAGTATATTCTGACCAAAGAACATAAGAGTTCTGAACCACCTATCATTCAGGCTTTTCATTGTAAATTAGCAATTTTATTAATACATCATTAAGACTATTTAGCATACACACACAAAAAGACTATTTAGCACACACACACACAAAGACTATTTAGCACAGATCAATCCCTCTGATCCTGACTGGGTACGCTGACAAATTCTGGAAGTTGAGAACAGACTCTGGGATGGTGCTTTTTGCCCTCATGATGTCCTGTGTATCCTTCCATTTTATTACTTGCTTCCTTAAATTTGTATCAGAATAACTTAAGTATGTGTTTCTGGAATCAGATTGCCTTGGACAAGTTCTTTACTCTCTAAGCCTCATCTGAAAAATGAAGATAATAATAGGTTACTGTGATAAGTTAAAAATTTGAGGAGTATTTGATCAAATTCAACAGTATTTGATACACAGTAAACATTCAATGCATTTTATTGCTACTACTACTATTATTATTACCATTACTATCACTGGACTATAAGCTTTTTAAGGGCAAAAACCAGGCCTTAATTCATTCTGTATCTCTAGGTACTTAGCACTATGCCTGGTACAAGGAGAATTAGCAATTATTCTATGTTGAACTCACCCCGTGTCCACACCATCCCAGGAAACCCTGCCTGAGGGCTGGTCGCCTCCCTAGATAAGATCTGCCTCACTTCTGTTTAACTGCAAAGAAATAGCCCAATCAATGTCAGTTCCTGCAATGGCCTTAATCCCCACCAAAACACACTCTACAAGTGGTTCCAACCAGCCGTAAAAGAGCTATATTTTTTCTTCTGTAAAAGCTAACCCTTCTTGGGTCCTCTCCAAGGTACTACTGCCATCCTTATTTAATACTGATACCAACGGAACCAGAGGCCTACAGGGGTTGCATAATTCAGGTAAGGCCACACTGCTAGTGAGTGGCAGTGCCTTCCCAGTGTGAGCATCATAAACAATATTAAAAGGCAGATGACCAACCGGGGGAAGTATTTTAATACTGCTGTTAAACAAGATCCAGGGGACATAAATATATACAAAGAGCTATGATATAAAGAGCTACCACAAACAATAAGAAAAAGCCAAACATTGCAATGAAAGGATGAATACAAATAAGGCACAAGCAATTCAGAAAAGAAAATACACTGATACCCAACAAGTGTACTGAAAGAAATGTTCCATCTTACTTAGCAATTAAGTACAAATTAACACAAAAAGAAGCCATTTTTCACCTATTAATTCAAAAATTATTTTATTTACATTGGACAGGGTTGGGAAAATGAGTGCTTTCAGGCACAGCCGCTAAGAGTGTATATGGACAGCTATTTGGTAATACATACCACCAATTCTTAAAAATACACACATACCTTTGCCCTAATAATCCCATTCCCAGGAATTTATCTAAGAAAATAATCATGGATGTGTTAGCCAGAAAGTTGTTTGTCACAGTACTATTAATACTTGTAACAGTAAAAAAAACTTGGAAAAACCTAAATGTCCAATGGGGGACTAGTTAAGTAAAATGGAGATAATGTCCTTAACAGGACCATGGTAAAGGTTATATTGATTAAATGAGATAATGTATGCAAAGTGCTTAAGATAATACTTGGCATATATGTGCATAATAAATAATGGCTATTATTACAACAAATTTATAAGGGCTATTATTACACAACCATTAAAATGATATTACTGTTAATGACATAATACAGTAAAATAAAAGTAGGTTATAATAGAGCATAAAGACCCAACTTTGGTTTTATTACTATATATATATACACACATATATATATATTTATATATATATATATATAAAGTTTTTCACAGTATCTGTATATATATTAAAAAAATCACAGAATTTAAAAAATACATATGCTAAAATGTTAACAGTAGTGATCTCACTGATAAAGATTATAGAGCATTGCATTTTTCATTTTTTCTAATATACTTTCATAAGTATGTACTACTACTTTTAATGAGAAGAATAAACATTTAAGTGAATATAAGTGGCTATATTCCTTTAGAAGAAACAGGAAATGTTCAGGTTGCCTATTTGGTCAAAGAAGAATATGCTAAATATATAAAACTTTGTTTTTATTCAACAAATACATTAATCATGAAATGTACACTTCAGTTTCATACTCTGGACATTTAAGGGCCTGAAAACAGAAAGAAGGACAAAGGAGAAAGAAGAAAGAGGGAGAAACACAGGAGGAGAAGCGGGGGAGAAAGTCCAGGGAGGAAGCAGCACAGGGAGACAGGCAGGGAAGAGGTGGGCGCAGAGGCAGCGGCTCACACGGTGGACCCTTCCAGGCTTGCAGCAGACACTGACTGGGCGTCTACCATGTGCCAGGCGCTGTTTGTGAGTGTGAAGCAGCTTCTGCCATCAAAAGACTTACTTTCTCCTGAATAGTTTCCTGCTGAATTAACAAAAACTGTGCCCTAAAACTGACTCAGAACTGAGAGTCTATCCAAGAACCACCAGACTTTAAGGGGAGAATCTATTAAATACTCTGATATATACCGCTATCTGCTTAGGCTTCAAAGTTAGCATTACCTTTTGAAATGTAATTTACTTAAACTTCTCTCATGCTCTAGCTCTAGCTCTTCTCTTCTTCTAGCTTATTCCTTAAAATCTGAGGTGCTCTGCTCTGAAGGGGAAAGAAGCCCATCAGGCAGGCGTTCTTCCTTGGGCTTTAAATATAGAAATGGGAACTAGAGAGACCCAGACATGGGCAGAATTTCCTCACCGCTCGTAAGCAGGCTAAGCTAGATAATCTCTTGTGGTTCTTTCTAGCTCTGCTACTTTGCAGACTAATAAAACCTAGAATTCTGTGATTAGATTTTATTTAAAAGCTTGAAAAATGTTTCATACTGTTCAGTTTGTGCAAAGACATCTAATTCCAGAGCATCAAGATGAGATGGAGATACAATGCCCCAGTGTTTACACTGGGCTGTTATTCTAACCAGCTCTCTGAAGGCTGGGTGATCAAATGCTTACAAGACAATTCTATGCTATGAAGCATATACCCCTGAAAACATAAAGCAGTTAAAACATTATTTAACCTCAGTTGATGGTTATGTTCATGAAAAGTAGTGAATTTTGGTAAATCAATTCCAATCAAACTTTAAGAATACTGAGAGAGTTTTCTGCTAAAAGCAGTCAATATCCTCCATTTTTTTAAAGACCTAGAATCCTTTCCTCAGAAAAATAACATATACACATACACAAAATAAGTTTCATACAATTTCAGGAGATCCTGTGCCCCAAATAAAGAGTCCATCACCTTGAAGGAACTCACAGTTAAAAGGCACTAACAATACTTTTTGAAATAAAATAAATTGATAAAAGCTTAATTTTTCAATATTATAAATTTGCACTGTTCAATATCAGATTTATGTAAAGCGGCATTTGCACTTAGGATGCAGGCTTGTGGTTTAGAATTTTAAGTAAACAGATTCACAGGTGATCATCAATAAGCGCCTGAGACACATCTGTACCTTTCTCAAGAACTCCTTACCAGTGTGTGTTTTCATGTGCTCGTCGAAGTACTGCTTCATGTTGAAGTCCTTGCCGCACCACTGGCACATGAACTGCTTGTGCCCGATGTGGATGCTCATGTGGGAGCGGAGCTGGTACTTGTACTGAAACCTTTCGTCACAGTTCTGCATTGGACACAGTGGAGACTTCTGAATGCCAGGCAGAGCAGCTTTACTTGCACCCACCCTATATAGTCTGAGATTAGCTTTATTTTTCACACTCAAAATAGAACCTGCTTGTGTCAACTGTTTGGCTCTGTCTGCTGTATTTCCCCAGCTGAGTTATTAATAAAAGGGAACATTTCTTAAATAATTATCACTGAAGTATATCCAACTTCTCTGAATTAGTGAGAAAAGTAAAATAAGTCACCACGTGTTAGTCCCAACTTTAACCTAATCTAAGAAAGTCAACGCTGTGTTAAAAATGACTGCTCTTTACCCAGCAGTGAGCTAACAACACGCAGCGCTCAGCACATGGGTCTGATGCTTCTGTGGAAACGCAGTCTGCGCCTTGCACAATGCATGCCTCTCTTCCCCTGCTCACCACGTACACACACACAAGCCAGCCCCCACACCTGGGCCCGGGGGCAGCCAGGCCTTACCTCGCATCTGAAGGGCTTCTCTCCAGAGTGCTGCAGGGAGTGCACCTTGAGTGACATGCTGCGTTTGAATGACTTTCCACAGGTTTCACAGGTAAATGGCATATCTTTTGTGTGTGCTGCAACACAGAATGCACTTACACTCAGAATCAGTTCACCAAAAGGCTCAAACTGGAAAAGAGATACGTTCTACTGTAAGGACATCTTAATTTACTGCACTCTAATCTGTGAGGCTGTAACAGCAAAGGTGAAAGAAGAACAATGTTGAAAAGAAAGCGCGCTTCCCTGGGTGTGGAAGACTACCATCCAGTCTGGTGATGCTTACTGAAGACATGTTGCATTCGGTTTCAACAAGTCAAAACTGATTCAAATAAGGCCATGTCTCATATGCTGCCCACTTCGAAGCATAAGACACACCAAAGAACAAGGGAAAATTATAGGTGTTAGAGAAAAGCAACTTACCAACCATATGTTTCCGTACATGAGCCATGGTATAGAATTTCTTCTCACAAATTTCACAGGAAAATTTCTTTTCTGCATATCCATGGACAATCTTGATATGTTCATGAAGGGACCAGAGTTTCTTGAACGATTTATTACAGGAAACACACTGAGCAGGATAAACAGAAATAATCTTTATTTATAGGGATTTCCAGAAAACCTCACCTGTGGACCAGCAGCTGAAATTGGCCAAGTTGAATGGGTTGCAGTATCTTAGTTCCCTCGACCAAGGACTGAACCCAGGACATAGCGTAAAAGTCCAGAGTCCTAACCACTGGACTGCCAGGGAAGTCTCATGAAGTGGGTGTGTTTTAGATTTGTGGCACAGACCAGAATCCAAACAAATGCTATTCTTTCATGAAGTCCAGATTTCAAAGCCAACATCTTTATGTTCCATTTCCTAAGATGAATTTTTTTAGAGACAC
Organism: Bos taurus; assembly: GCF_002263795.3. Taxonomy (NCBI): domain Eukaryota; kingdom Metazoa; phylum Chordata; class Mammalia; order Artiodactyla; family Bovidae; genus Bos; species Bos taurus. Next base: position 37,289,718 of record NC_037346.1, on the reverse strand, counting down.
TTTGGGAGTATGAAAACAATGGCAAAAAGTAAGACAAAAAGAAATACAAAGTTCCACTAATATCAAAGAATTGACTGCTTTTATCAAATTAGTATTGTACCTTTGAAAAGAACCTTCACATTTTTTTTTTAAATATGGATTACCGTAAGCAGCTGTTTCCTACACATGGGTTACTATGTAGTTAATATGTGTTTACCAGAGAATACAATCTAATTTTAAATTAACATAAAAGTAAGATAAAACAAAGCATATGTGAATGGTTATAGATCTACAGAAGAATAACAATATTTTTGTAGCTTAGCGAACATATTCAGAGTCTTCATTAATACAAACTACTTATATTTTACTATATTTTCCTAATTTTCTCTATTAAACATTTCCCTCTGGCAGAATTTAACATAACCCCTCAGCTGCTGGTATCCTCCCTTTTCCTGAGGAGCTCAGATCCAGATCTCGTGCAGGCATCTGTAGGAGACACAGGCAATCTACCTACTGCCCTCTATTATGCATCATTACTAGTCTAGGATATCATAACATGTATCAAAATAAAATACTTCTGGTTAAAAACAGTATTATGACGTTCTAGGTAACCATCAGACTCTGTAATACATAAGGGAAAAACTTGTTACTTGCTGCAAAATTTAATAAAGATCTCTGAACACACTGTCACTTCAGGAAATGAGGACCAAGAAGAGTCACAAAGATAAGCCTCTGGCTGGATACTGCTGGAGGAAAGGATAGACAAACCCTATAAGCCATTCATTCTGTAGAGCAGTTTTAATTTTTACTTGTTATTAGGTCATCAGGATTAGAAATGCAAAAACAGTTCATTCAGCAGAATCCACAAAACTTAAATTATAAGTTTAAATGAAATTACGGTGAGGAACAGTGAATACAGTCACACAAAAAAAGGATTTATTAAACGTTTTCTTTTCTGCATTTCTTCTTCTTGTTTAGTCGCTAAGTTGTGTCTGACTCTTTGGGACCCCATGGACTGCAGCCTGCCAGGCTCCTCTGTCCACGGGATTTCCCAGTCAAGAATACTGGAGTGGGTTGCCATTTCCTCCTCTAGAGGACCTCCCTGACCCAGGGATTGAAACCGCATCTCCTGCACTGGCAGGCACTGGCATGCCAATTTTTAACCAGCAGAGCTACCAAGAAAGCCCCTTCTGTACTTAATGAAGCAAAGTTAAAAGAAAAAAAAACCAAAAAGCAACTACACAAACATCAAGATCAAGAGACACCTTTTCAGCAACGGATCATTACAGAGCTAAGTCTGACCCCTAGGGTGCAGCACCGCATCGCACTCCCTCTGGCCTGAACTGCCGCAACCAATTGAGAACCAAGCCCGGCACCAGCAGTTACTGAGTGACAGGCGCCACGATTCAGTCTTCTTTTATTTACCAAGTATGTCAGAGGTCAAGTCACAACTGATGGATCAAAACGCAGCGAATTTCTAGCAAATGTAATTTATATATCTATTTATTTATAATTTTATTTATTTATTTTTGGCAGTGCTGGTCTTTGTTGCTGCGTGGGCTTTTCTCTAGCTGTGGAGAGTGGGGGCTGCTCTCTAGTCGCAGTCAGTGCTCAGGCTTCCCACTATGGTGGCTTCTCTTGTTGCAAAGCACGGGCTCTCGGGCACAAGGGTTTCAGCAGTTGCAGCACATGGGCTTAAGAGTTGTGACTCTGGGGCTCTAGAGCACAGGCTCAATTGTTGTGGCACACAGGATTAGCTCTGGCATGTGGGATCTTCCTGGATCAGGGATCAAACCCATGTCTCCTGCATTGGCAGGCAGATTCTCTACTACTGAGCCAGTGGGGAAGCCCCTAATTTATATTTTTTAAAAATCTCTTTAAAGTAATGATTTCAGTTGTTGATTAAAAACAAGAAATAAAAATGAAAAATAAGGAACATTCCAAATCAGGACTACTCCAAGAAACACACTGAAACCAAACGGTTTCATCTTCTACAAGCAGTTCAGCTTAAGTATGGTACAAGACATTTCTATTTTACATATCTTTTAGAGACATTAATAGACTTACCTTTTATGAATGAAAATTCACATTCATAAATATGCACTTACATGTGCAAACCAACACAGCTCAACATAATATAGTTTACACAACATAATTAGCACACCTCTTAACCTATCACAATGTAGTCCTTTCAAGACACCAACCTGGTTTGAATACCGTGTTTTGTTACTTTAGTACTACACAGTAGCATTATATAAGCCTACCACCAGGTAGGCAATATTTTCAATTAGCTCAGCCTCCTTTAAAGTTTGTATATTCCCATGAGCTTAGCCTCTTGACACATTTAGTGCTGTCATCTCTCCACTGGTTTAGAAGCAAACTCACTCCTGGAGATCTTCCATTTCCACCAGTCTGAGTCATTATGGTTTTTGTCCCCAACAGCTGTACTAAAACCTGGCATCCTTTCAAACCTTAGAAAAGGACCTCTCTCTACTCCTGACTTTTACTTGGTATCTCCCACCTTGACAGCGAAGACACGAGAATGAACTATATTACATGTCTTACAAGAGTAAATCTCAGTGCCAAGTCAGTGTTGACTATACCTCCTTGTCAATCACCTATAACAGATTCCCTTTTCCAATGGACCTGGGTTCCCACTAGTCCAGCGTCAGTTAAATTTATGCTTTTGAAAGAAAATGTTAAGCCTGGTTTTGAAAATACCAAAGCAGGGGCTTAAAAAAAAAAAAGATACATTGGTGAAAACTGTCCCTTCAGCCTCTACTGTATTTATTTTCTTGGGCAGATACCAGGTGAGTCTGAAACAGCCAGGTTCTATCCTGGAAAGTTTGCCCTCTTGGTGATAAGACCTACCTGAATATTTTTTTCACAGTCTGTTTGCTGGTGAAGGGACAGCTCACTTTCCAGGACAAACTTCTTGCCACACTTATCACAAATCTGCATGCGCCTATGAGTAACGTTCATGTGCTTCTCCAGGTACCAGCGAGTATTAAACACCCTGGGGCACTTCTCACAGGTCAGAGTCTCTTTCTCTTCACACTTAGCTTTCTGGACTGCTGCTTTGGGCTCCTTTGTGGCCCGCTTCTTACGCTTAGGTGGCTCTACACTCTTCCTACGACCTCTTGTAGCTCTGGGAGTAGGGGAAGTGGCAGCTGCGGCAACAGAGGCAGCTCTCCTCGTTCTCCTCTGTGTGACGCTGACCTTCTCCACCGTCTTCTCCTTTTTCTTCTGCCTTTCGTTCTCTCCATAGTCATTGCTGTCATCCGTGGCCTCTTCCTCACTCTCTTCCTCTTCCTCCTCACTGCTTGTCTTAAGAACAGGAGTCTCTTTGGACTGAGAAGAGACACCCTTTTCCCCTTTAGACACATTTAACGTTTGATTATTAAGGTTTACCTCCACTATGATCTGCTCCCTTTTGTAGGAGACTTCCTCCTCCTCCTCTTCCTCTTCTGTGTCATCAGAATTCTCTCGGTCTTCTTTAACACCGTGCACGTCAGACACTGCTCTTGTCTCCCTGAAATACGGCTGCTCCTCTGTTTCATGGAGATGTGGCTTGCTCATCTTGGTGTCCACTAACACAGAATAAGGACTTCCTGATTCCCTTTTGTACACTTTGGTGGACAGGTCGAGTTCTTGGTTGGCACCATGATAAAAGGAAGATGGCACTTGACCGCGGCGGCTATCTTCTTGTGCCATTCCTGCTCCGTGCACAGCACGGTTTTCAGCCAGCTCCTGACAAGAGCTGGCTGTGTGGCTCATTAGTAAGTGGCCTAATTTATTAAGCAGTTCAGACTATAGAGAATAGGTTTAAAACAGGATAATCATTAAGACTCAAATCTTTTTCTATCCATGAAGAATCACTCAAACGGGGGGGAAAAAGGTATTCCTGGAACCTCTGTGCAATTCTTCCAGTGTGTTGCAGCACCAATGCATAAGTCAAAAGGTTTGGTATTATGGCAAGAGCAGAGCACTAGTGATTTTCCTTTTGCAGAGAGCTGCAAGTGACTTGGAGCATCCTATCTGCAAAGAAAAGCAAAGAGAAAAAAGATCAGATATCTCTTATTTCCTTCTTATAGCAGGCACTGACATCATACAACAAACATATCTTAAATGATTAAACTCTTTATATATACAATTCTTTATCCGCTCAAATGGTTCAGTGTGGGCCATCATTTTACTGCATTACATGAATTCAACAAACATGTGTTAGAATGTAAATTCTAAGACAGCAGGAGTCATTATCTGTCCCATTCACTGAGATATCCTTAGAGCTTAGTACAGTGACTACCAGCACTTAGCTGGTATTCATTACATACTTAATGATGCTTAGTGAACATCTGTTTTTGGATAGCAGTCATTCTCCTAGACATACTGACATGGCAGAATATATGGTCCATGTCCACAAGGAGTTTACAGTCTAGATACACAGTATGTGAGGTCCATGAAACACACAAGAACCTCACGTTGGCTGGCTCTCTTTTCAACATCAGACACCACCATCCACCACAGTGAGAGCTTAAGGAACAAACGAAGTAGTGGTCTAGGCACTGTGGACCCAAAAAATAAAGCAGCTAACTGACATAACAATAGAAGAGAGAGAGAGAGAGATCCCTGGCCTTAAATAATTTATAATCTAGTTATAGATATCATTGTTTTCAGGTTTATTAGAATAATTTCAAAGTTGCTAGGTATTTTTAAGTTTGTTCTATGCATAGCTCTCTAGATTCACTCAATAACCAGATGATTTTCATGTGTCAGCTGCACAGAAGTCTAAATTCTAAGAAACAGTAGCCATAAAGCTGATATGGTTCCAGGAAAAATAAAATCATCCATTAAAAAAAAAAAAAAAAGATGAGAAGGGTGCATAATTTGCTTTGTGACATACTTCACATTGCTGTTTAGCCAACCACTTAACTTCTGAGTCACATAACTATTACTACAGGCAAATACCCCGTCTAATTAACAGAAGGAAGGAAACTAGTCCTTACTGAATAGCTGCTATGTGCACAGACATGGTAAAGGTGCTCATTATTTGTTATTTCTATTTAATACCCACTATGAAACTTTGCGGTTGAGTTTTAAACTTATTTTAAATCTTTCATCAAAGTAATCACTAATAAAAAAAGCATCCGCAGTTTTACAAATCAAATATACTGCAAGGCTTATAATAAAAGCAGCCATCCTCTGCCTACTCCATCCCATCTGAGTCCTTTACCTGAGACAAAAGTGTTTCTTTTAGCTGCTCCTCTTCCCTTTCCCCTTGTATTTACTTTTATATTTCTAAACAATGTGGTTATATTTCTTTTCTTTTTCTTTTTTTTGGCTGTGCCACATGGCATGTAGAGTCTCAGATCTCCCATCAGGGGTTGAGACCGGGCCCCTGACAGTAGAAGCGTAGAGTCTTAACTATCAGACCACCAGGGAAATCCCTGTGATGATATTTCTATTTCTTGACTTTTTTCCCCCCAATTTGACACTACCACTTATCTTCCACTATAGTTTTCTTACCTTATTGCTCTCAACTCTCCTTTCATCCTCCTAATATAGCTGTGTCACTTTTTTGTAAGGTATTTATTGCTTACATTATTATGACCATAATAAGTAATTCACAACTATTTCTATCATTCCTCTGCTACTGTCTCTCTTCCATTTTCTAAACAATTATTTTAGGGAATTCGCTGGTGGTCCAGTGGTTAGGAGGCTGTGCTTTCACTGTCAAGGGCCCGGATTCAATCCCTGGTTGGGGAACTAAGATTCCACAGCCGTGTGGCATGGCCAAATAAATTAATTAATTAACTTAAAAAAATGTATTTTACTTTCATTTTAGTAAAATTTCAGAAAGGAGCAGTGATAAATGCCACCGTGCTTTACTTGACATCTTTATATATATATATATATATATATATATATATTTCTTTGTATTTATAAAAGAGGAAATTATGCCTATGAGAGGTTAAATAATTTGTCTAAGATCACATATCTGTTAAATGACAGAAGCAATATTTGACCCCAGGCCTGACTCCAAAGCTTTATTTCTACTATAACAGATGACATTCCAAAATAATTTAAACTCAACTCTTCCTGTAACCATATTGCTTTTTAATCAGTTTTATACCTTGTATTTTAAGTAGGAAAATCACAGTAGCTTTATTTTGTATTGCCCAAACTTCTGAAATAATGTAAACTACTACAAGGACCAGTAAATAAAACGGACCCACATTAATTATCTCAAATTAAGCAAGGGAAGAGAGACAGTAAAATTCAATTAACCAGCAAAAAATAGGAACGGAACAAAATCATGAAGGAAAATAAATGAAAGGATATCCTCTATGGCAGTCAGTCATTCATGTGCTCTTCCCAAATATCCTGGCCCTCAGCCTTCTGGACGCACGACAGGCCTGCACTTTCTGCCTCTGCCCCTCCCCAGGAGTCGGGTGGGGCCGCAGGGCTACTTTCGGCCAGTACAGTCGAGTGGCAGTGACACGTGAAGAGCAATGTGAGACCCTCCAGGCCTCTCCTCCACTGTGACAGCGACCAGCAACCCTCAAAGTGACGACTGCTTGGCTGCTGTCAACCTAGGACCCTGAGTAACACAATGACCCACAGGATATGCACAATGCAGCAATCATTAGAATTCTTTTGTATTTTATTTAACTTGAGGGAGAACATGTTTTCAAAGCCACTGAGATCTTGTGTTGTATATTACTGCAGCATAACCTGGGTCTCTCCTAGCTGCTACAGGTGGAATCCAGAAGTGTGGTACTGTCTCATCAAAAAACCTAAAGTATATGGTGAAGGCTAAGGAGTTAGGGAGAAGGAGGTAAGGAAAAACTTATCAGAGGCTAAAAGGATAGCAGCTCATAGTGTGCAGTGGTGAAGAGAGCTAATATGCCTTGAGAATTTATAGCTCTAGTGGGAAAATGGACCATTAAGAGATTGTGTTGGTTACTGCTGGCTGTATTTAACAAATAATTGGATGAATTCAGAAAAGAATCAGTTTCCAGCGATTTGTGGGGTCAGAAGAGTCAAGTGCTTAACCCAAAACTGAGAAGGTCTCTGAGCTACAAATGCTGATCAGAGTTCAGTCTTGAGGCAAAAATCAAATCAAAGATTTGGCCTTTACAACCACTGATAAAACTTCCCAATTGCTTAAGGTACTGCTGAATAAAACAGCTTTTCTAAAAAAAGACTAAAGAGGGGTTCTCTCATCAAAACAGCCTCTTAGTCTGTTTTGTTACTAAGCATGTTGCTTTGATGTGAATTAGTTCAAATGCTATTAGTAAATAAGGAAATGATGTCAATATAACACAGAAGTTAAGTTGGTTTATATGCATTTTTCTCTTGTTGGTAGTAACCAGGCAAAAGCTTTCCCAAATTTAAAAGAAAGCCTTAACAATATATGAAAACAATAAGAAAAAAGCTAAACATCCCACTTATGTACCTTTCTTTAATGCAAGTCGTGGCTGATTCAGTTGCTTCATGAACCTGCATTTTCCACTTTATATCTGGTGAAGCTGAGGATATATGTTTCTCCTCCTGTGTTTAAAGAGGAAAGTTTTTGACTGCTGAATCATATACCACACCACAGATCAAATTTTTACTATAATGAAATTAGTTTCTATTGTAAGTGAATGTCTTGAAGACCCCAAAGTCTCAGAGGAAGAAACAAGCATTCCGGAGACTGAGTCTGTAAAGCTTCAGCCATCTGATGCTGACTGCATATGCCAGTGGAGATTTAATATGCTATTGTTTTTAATTATTTTGTTTTTATTAGTGCACTGGCTACAGTGGTCCACAGATTTTGAGTCTGCACAATCCTATTTTTTCCTATAAGCCCTGTTTATTTTAGTGCGCAATTTTGCAGAATTCAGGAAAGCATATATGGCATTATAGCAGAAATACCTGTACTCAAAATTCAGTCAAGAAAGAAGTATGAGACCAATAAGGCAGAGCCACACAACAAATCTATGAAGTATGGTTAGAAAAATTATGGATGTGGCTAGGGCACATGGAGCTGACTGGAAACAAATAAGTAAAAAGCCAACTAAGTTTTTGAGGGTTATACTGCTAAAAGAACCACCAGCCTACACTTGGGAGGCTGTGACTATTCAAGACTTTTTCTTTTTGGCCACACCATGTGGCATGTAGAATTTCCCTGACCAGGGGATCAAACCCATGCCCTCCTCAGTGGAAGTGGAATCTTAACCACTGGACCACCAGGGAAGTACTCAAGACTTCTAAAAAATGATCTTTGGGTTCCCAAGCATCCATGGCAGGAAGTGGATTAAAAAAGCTGTTCATCCCCTTTAGGGGGAATATTCCTCATTGTCCATTTGGAATACAGCCAAGGAACCTAACAGGAAAAAAGGAGGAGGCTCAAGGAGATTAAGCCAGGGAGCAAAGAAAGAGCAGACAATTGAGTTAAGGAGCAAACTCGGGATCTTGTCAAGAACATTCACCATCCCTGGAGGGGTCCCTTCAATGACTGCTCAGAGGGACTGCCGTATTTGCTGTATGTCTCCTGTCCTTCCCCTTTTCAAATGGGAGGTGTTTTTTTTTTTTTTTTTTTTTTTATCATCCTGCCACTAGTCACCACTGTACATTGTTTGTGAGGGCAGCCAATCATTTGTCAATTTTTTCCTTAAGTCTATGGATCAAAAAGAGCAACATTTGGGCCCTATGTAGAGATGACCACGCATCATCTCCTCACAAACAGACCACCAGGATCACATCCTTGCATATCTGCTCAGAGATCCTGGACTTCAAGCTTAATGCCATGATTGGATAGGAACTTAGGGTTTTCTACCTGGGGATGAAGTGAGTATATTTTTCCTGTGTGAGAGAGTAGATCAACTATTAATCAAATATTTTCAGCTGTCTGCCTGGCATAGGTATGATATGTTTCCTGGCCTCGCCTAGTTACATGGGACCATCATGTTGTGAAATAAGCAATGTGAGTCACTTCTGAGCTAATGAGAGACCCTCTGGACTTCATTTCCCTCTTAGCATGATGACCAGTAGAGTACAAAAAGGTGGCTGGTTGTTCCATCAGCCTGGATCACTGAGTGACACAAGCAGAGCTCCCCTGCTGATCTATCATGGCCACGGAGTGAGAAAAAAAATCCCTTCATTGTTTTAGTGAACCAGACTGGGACATGGTTTGTTACTGGAACACGACAGCTAATGCAGTTTTTATGAATATATATGCATACATCAATGGTTTCAGTCTTAAGCTAAACAGAATTGCCAGGTGCAAGTTAAAAAATCAGAAAGATAATGAGATCAATTTTCTACTTAATAAGTTAGAAAATAAGACTTTTCCTTTTTTAAAAAAAATTAGACTTAAAGGGCTTTATTCTATTTTTTTGTGGGGGTGATGCTGCATGGCTTGTGGGATCGTAGCTTCCTGAGCAGGGATTGAACCTGGGCCCTGGAAGTAAAAGCACCAAATCTTAACCACTGGACACCAGGGAATACCTCTCCCCTCCTGTTTTTTGGCTTTATTCTATTTTTAACGACATACGCATATATGGGACCTTCTCTGGTGGCTGCAGTCCAAGAGATACAGGTTAGATCCCTGGGTCAGGAAGATGCCCTGGAGAAGGAAATGGCAACCCACTCCAGCTTTCTGCTAACATTTTACTTTCTTCATTTGATTTTGGCACCTTTTCCCTTGTCTGAGTTTTGATGATAATCTTCCTGTATTTTCTTTCCAGAAAACTTAAAAATATCTCTTAAGGGCACAACTGAGTAACTTTTAAAAAACCAAAACCACATTAGGGAAATTAAAACCTTCCATGTTCCATTATCCAACTCTTCATGTGTAACTGAGGATATAGTTCTATCCTTACTTATAGAGTAAGAGCTCTAACTTACCTATTACAAATCATCTTAACTTAGTTTTTAAGAAAACTAAGTGAATATATTGAGCTCTAAGAAACTAAAGACAGACAGAAGAGGCAAATGAGAAGTAACTTTCACTGATATTTAAAGCTGTTCTATAGTATTAAAACAACATAAGTCCATCAGTTCTTAAAGATAATTTTCTAAAGTGTCATTAAAATAAATTCCAAAATAAAGTCAGTCATTCTTTAGTGTTCTGTTATAATTAATGTATATAACTTGGGGGGAAATGTAGTATGTATGTCAGGGGTACACAAGCTGAGAAGCAGTCAGTCCTGGTACTCTATAAGTTGGACCAGCTATTGGCAAGAAAATACAATTTTTTTAAAAAAGTTAGAAAATATGTCAGCATATATATAGATAGTAAAGTACAGCCTCCAGAATGTGCTTTTTTCAATGCCATTTCCCCCCAAGTGGACTACAAAATAAGTTTATGCAGTCCTCAAGGGTGTTTATTTGAATTTAGTTTTAAAAGGAAAACAATTAATTTTGTTCCCTGAGAATTTTAAGTTAATTTCAACAAATTTAACTTTTTTTTTTCCTACTAAAATATGTACCTGTGCATTCCCCTTGTATGTTAAAAAGATTCTATTTGGGATGAGTCTTTTCAAGTTGAAAAGGCAATCTTGTAAGGTATATCAATCTGGTACTTCTGTTTACTCTACTTCCTTCAGAGCCGTGGCCCCTGACCTGTTTCCAAAGCTCAAACCACCCATGTGCTGCCAGATCCTGGTCCTGCCAAACGGAGAGGTTTCTAAAGCATACAACTACCTACAAGGCTCAGGCCAAAACTAAAACCATCAAGAAATGGAAAGGAAAAAGGAGGGAGAGATAAATAGGTATCAGCAAAGTTCTTTCCAAAAATAATCCATTAGGAAGAATGGATAAGATGGGTTTGTGACAGCAAGGGTCTGATGTTTTAGTCAAAGCTTTCTTGCTTTTGCTTAAGGCTATTCATTTCTTTCTTACTGGGAAAGTATGTTAGGGACACTTTATCAAATAACAATTAATCTCAAAGTCTTTGGATGGTCAAGTAATTATTTAAAACCACTAACTATATGTTTAATATGAATTTAAAAAGTAGAAATCTGAAAGTTTGGAAGATAAATTGCTTTCAGGTGCTAAAATCAGGAAAGTTCTGTGAAGGATAGTACATTTCAGGAAAACCTGAAAGGCGGGCAGGTTTCAGAATGGCAGAAATGAAGGCAGAAGTAATAATTTGTAGCACAGGGAAATAAGAATGGGCTAACGGTGAGGTACACTCCTGAACAAGAGACAGTATAAGTTGTTTAGTTTTATTAGAATACAGAGCTTGAGCAACAGAGAGATGGCAAGATAGGTGAGTTACTACCATATAGTGACAAACCTTAAACCCTGGGCTGAAGAGTTCGTAGTTAATATGGATGACAAGATAGAGCAAAGGTTTTCCAAGAAGGAACTAATATAATTAGAGTCATGTTTTAGGGGTCAAATTATATCATAACAAACAATTGTAGACCTATATTTAAGTATGTCTTATATATATATATGTGCTGTGCTTAGTTGCTCAGTTGTGTCTGACTCTTTTGAGACGCCATGGACTGCAGCCTGCCAGGCTCCTCTGTCCATGGGCATTCTCCAGGCAAAAGTACTGGAGTAGGTTGCCATGGCCTCCTCCAGAGGATCTTTCCAATCCAGGGATCGAACCCAGGTCTCCCACATTGCAGGTGGATTCTTTACCATCTGAGCCACCAGGGAAGCCCAAGAATACTGGAGTGGGAAGCCCTATCCCTTCTCCAGGGAAACTTCCCAACCCAGGAATCAAACCAGAGCTTCCTGCATTGTAGGAGGATTCTTTATCAGCTGAGCTAACCGGGAAGCCCAACATATACATGGTAAAACAAATATACAATTAAGCAAAATAGAATAAATTTAAAATATGTAAGTAAATTGAAGTAGAAAAAAACTAAAGTAGGAAAATAAGAAAATACCAGGAATTAGGATAAAAACAAAATGAAAACACAATTTTATTCTAAATACTATATTAATACAGACTAAAATTTACAATATCCAAATGGCAACTTTAAAGAGTTCTTTACAAGAATGCATTCTTTATCAAATAATTAACTCCCTACTTAGTGACTGAGTTTAAGACTCATGTTCACACTAAAATCTTTATATATATATTATATATATATATAAAATACAGTAGGTTCCACTTTCAGTAGGCCTAAAATAAGTGATATCTTACCATGTCCTGTTTTTTCCTTAAAAATCATCTGTGAAAGCAGCCACTATGAAAAACAGTATGGTGATTCCTCAAATTAAATTAAAAATAGAACTACCTTTGATCTAGCAATTCTACTCCTGGGTAATTATCTGAAGAAAATGCTTATGTTCATTGTAGTATTATTTGCAATAGCCAAGAAAAGGAAGCAACCCAAGGCATCGATATATGAATGGATAAAGAAGATACAGTGTGCACACACACACACACACATACACACACACACAGGAATATTACTCAGCCATGAAAAAGAATGGGCTTCCCTGGTGGCTCAGTGGTAAAGCATCTACCTGCTAATGCAGGAGATGCGAGTTCAATTCCTGGGTTGGGAAGGTGCTCTGGAGGAGGAAATAGCAACCCACTCCAGTATTCTTGCCTGGGGAATCCCATGGACAGAGAGGAGCCTGGCGGGTTACAGTTTATGGGGTCACAAAAGAGTTGGACATGACTTAGCAACTAAACAACAAGAACAATGAAAAAGAATGAGATCTCGCCATTTGCAACAGTATGGATGGATCTAGAGGATACTATGCTAAGTAAAATAAGTCAGACAGATACTATGACTTCACTTATATGTGGAATCTAAAAAACAAAACAAGTGAACAAACATAACAAAACAGAATCAGAGTCACAGATACAGAAAACAAAAAGGTGGTTACCAGAGGGGTGGAGAATGGGGGGAGAACAAACTATCCCCCCATTAAGGTGAGGAAGATTAAGAGGCACAGACTATCACTTACAAAATAAATGAATCATGAGTATACAATGTATAGTGTAGGGAGTATAGTCAATAATTATGTAATATCTTTGGTGACATATTTATAACTAGACTTATCCCGGTGAAATTCACAGAAGTACTGAATCACTATGTTGCGTACCAGGAACTAACATAATGCTTTAGATCAATTATAGGTCAAAACCAAACAAACACACTCACAGAAAATAGGATCAGATTTGTGGTTACCAGAGGCAGGGCATGGGAGGAGGGGGAACTGGATAAGGTGGTCAAAAAGCATAAACTTCCAGTTATAACTCAGTTAAGCAACATACAATATGATTAATATAATTAACACTTCCATACATTATACACGAAAGTTGCTGAGAGTAAATCCTAAGAGCTCTCATCACAAGGAATTTTTTTCTATTTCTTTCATTTTGTGCTTATGCGAGATGATGGATATTCACTAAACTTATGGTAATCATTTCATGATATATATATGTCAAGTCATTATGCTGCACACCTTAAACTTATACAGTGCTGTGTGTCAATTACATGTCTATAAAACTGGGGGGAAAAAATTCTTTAGAAATCTTTCAGTATACAGTTGGCGCCCCCTATCTAGGGGTTCCACATCCACAAACTCAACCAACCTCACATTAAAAATATATATATTTGAAGGCGAGGGTGGGATGATTTGAGAAATAGCGCTGAAACATGTTTATTACCATATGTGAAATAGATCACCAGTCCAGGTTCGATGCATGAGACAGGGCGCTCAGGGCCTGTGCACTGGGATGACCCTGAGGGATGGGATGGGGAGGGAGCTGGGATGGGGGTTCAGGATCGGGGACACATGTACAGCCATGGCTGATTCATGTCAGTGTATGGCAAAAACCACTACAATATTGTAATCAGCCTCCAATTAAAATAAATTAATTAAAAAAAAATTTTTAATTGCAGAAAGTTCCAAAAAGCAAAACTTGAACTTGCAGCACCCAAGCAACTATTACACAGCATTTACACTGTATACCTAGTACAAGTAATACAAGTACTTAGAGATACCTACAGGAGGATGTGCACAGGCTATATAAATACTATATACCATTACATACAAGGAAGCATCCTTGGATGTTGGTATCATGGGAGTTCTGGAATCAATCCCTCATGGATACTGAAGGATGACTTTACCTTGTGGTATACACCAGAGGTCTGAACTACTTAAGATGATAAACTGCTACATAATTTTAATTAGTAAGAATCATTTAGACCCCTCTCTCCTTGCTCTTTTATATAAAACAAAGCCATATTATTATGGTAAAGAATGCATGATCAAACAGCCTTAATGATGGGACTGATAACCAGGGTTCATTTTTAACCTAAATTTTGGTATTGTCAACCCTTAAATTTTACTAATCTATGTCTCAATCTGCTAATCTGGAAGATGGGAGTTAAGAAAACAAACTGCAAAACTTGATAAATTCTATTCTCTGATCTATGAAACATATACGGTAGTCGAGATAATTATACACATTTACATACTTTACATATTATATAAAGCACATTTATCATACATTTGTTAAACATTAACTAAGTGCCTACTTTCTAAAAGTGCTCACAAAATTGATCTGGGTTACACAAGAAAAGCTACCAACACCAACACTTTACAACAAACTTAAAGGCAACTTTACAACAAACAAAACCTCAAATGATATATATCACTGAACCATACTTTAGATAAACGTCCTAAAGTGTTCTCACATGCCTATATTGTATATAGTTGAAAAATGTAACTAATTTTAATGCTGTCTTATTTAACAAAATTTAATATGTCAAATAATTATTTTTAAGCAGTCCATTTAATCCATCAACTGTTAAAGATGAAATTGAGAAATGTCTGTCACCTTCAATTTTAAACAAACCTTCTGTAAAAATAAAATTTCACTGTGGTTTCTTACATATGCATTTAAATGAGACTGTCACTGTGTTCCTTGGTAATATGCAAGTGAAGCTAGTGGAAGAGGACAGGGGAGAGGTACTCTTCCTAGGTACTATCTGATTACCTTCAAGCATCAACAGTCTCCACATTTCCATATAAGACAATAAAAACTAAAGTGCATTACTCATTACACTGTCAGCTTAAGCAACCTTCAGTTCAGTTCAATTCAGTCGCTCAGTTGTGTCCAACTCTTTCCGACCCCATGAATCAAAGCACGCCAGGCCTCCCTGTCCATCACCAACTCCCAGAGTTCACTCAGACTCACATCCATCGAGTCAGTGATGCCATCCAGCCATCTCATCCTCTGTCGTCCCCTTCTCCTCCTGCCCCCAATCCCCCACAACATCAGAGTCTTTTCCAATGAGTCAACTCTTCGCATGAGGTGGCCAAAGTATTGGAGTTTCAGCTTCAGCATCATTCCTTCCAAAGAACACCCAAGGCTGATCTCCTTTAGAATGGACTGGTTGGGTCTCCTTGCAGTCCAAGGGACCCTCAAGAGTCTTCTCCAACACCACAGTTCAAAAGCATCAATTCTTCGGTACTCAGCTTTCTTCACAGTCCAACTCTCACATCCATACATGACCCTAACTTTCACCCATAACTCTCTGCTGCTACTGCTAAGGCGCTTCAGTTGTGTCCAACTCTGTGCAACCCCAAAGACGGCAGCCCACCAGGCTCCCCGGTCCTTGGAATTCTCCAGGTAAGAACACTGGAGTGGGTTGCCATTTCTTCTCTAATGCATGAAAGTAAAAAGTGAAAGTGAAGTTGCTCAGTCGTGTCCGACTCTTAGCGACCCCATGGACTGAAGAAGCCTACCAGGCTCCTCCATTTATGGGATTTTCCAGGCAAGAGTACTGGAGTGAGGTGCCATTGCCTTCTCTGAATTCTCAGTCTAGCTTTGACCAAAGATTGTTTTATGGAACAGTTATTGCATTTAATGTACTAGCCTATTTTCAAAACTGCTATCAATGTGAGTATCTTGGTCATTATTAGTTGATATCCTGCCTATGAGAATGAGAAAAATTAAGACTTGAAAGGCCTTGCGCATCTTACATTTCTTAAACTCCTAAAGGTAACACGTTAAGTTAGAACCGAGACCTAATTAGCAGGTACAGATGTTCATACATGGCTACCTATATGGAAGCCATCATTAGAGGCCTATATGTATGTTGATTAGAGCACTGTGAACTTGAATTAAAAGCTCATTTAGAAAACGAAAATCAGGAAATTCTCTCATTACATTCATCCGTGATACTTTACAAAAATAAAAAATGCAGTATTCAGATGCATGACCAACACCAGGAAATTATAGAATTCATATATTTGACCTGCATACATGCCTGCTCAGTCATTCAGTCACGCCCTACTTTTTGTGGCCCCACAGACTGTAGCCCACCAAGCTTCTCTGTCCATGGGATTTTCTCAGCAAGAATACTAGAGAGGTTACCATTTCCTCCTCCAGGGGATCTTCCTGACCTAGGGCTCGAACCTGAGTCTCCTGCACTGGTAGGTGGATTCTTTACACTGAGCCACCTTGGGGTGGCATATCTGACCTACCAAAAGACAAA
Organism: Bos taurus; assembly: GCF_002263795.3. Lineage (NCBI taxonomy): Eukaryota > Metazoa > Chordata > Mammalia > Artiodactyla > Bovidae > Bos > Bos taurus. Next base: position 37,273,267 of record NC_037346.1, on the reverse strand, counting down.
GGACTGTTTATGTTTTCTCATTGTTGTTGCTGTTCAGTTGCTCAGCATGTTGGATTCTTTGTGACCCCATGGACTGCAGCACAGCAGGCTTCCCTATCGTTCACTATCTCCTGCTCAAATTTGTGTCCATTGAGTCACTGATGCCAATCAACCATCTCACTCTCCTGCCCTCAATCTTTCCCAACATCAGGGTCTTTTCCAATGAGTCAGCTCTTCGCATCAGATGGCCAAAGTTTTGGTGTTTAGCATCAGTCCTTTCAATAAATATTCAGGGTTGATTTCCTTTAGGATTGACTGGTTCGACCTTCTTGCAGTCCAAGGGACTCTCAAGAGTCTTCTCTGGCACCACAGTTTGAAGGCATCAATTCTTCGGCGCTCAGCCTTCTTTATGGTCCAAGTTTCACATCCATACATGACTACTGAGAAAAACCACAGCTTTGACTATATGGATCTTTGTCAGTAAAGTGATATCTCTGCTTTTTAATATGCTGTCTAGGTTGGTCATAGCTTTTCTTCCAAGGATCAAGTGGTTTTTAATTTCATGGCTGCAGTCACCGTTCCCCAGTGACTTTGGAGCCCAAGAAAATAACATCTGTCACTGTTTTCATTGTTTCCCCATCTATTTGCCATGAAGTGATGGGACTGGATGCCATGATCTTCATTTTTTGAATGTTGAGTTTTAAGCCAGCCTTTTCACTCTTCTCTTTCAAGAGGCCCTTTAGTTCTTCTTCCCTTTCTGCCATAAGGGTGGTGTCATCTGCATATCTGAGGTTACTGATATTTCTCCTGGCAATATTGATTCTAGCTTGTGATTCATCCAGCCCGGCATTTTGCATGATGAATAAGTTAAATAAGCAGGGTGACAATATACAGCCTTGATGTACTCCTTTCCTAATTTTGAACCAGTCTGTTGTTCTATGTCCAGTTCTAACTGTTGCTTCTTGATCTGCATGTAGGTTTCTTAGGAGGCAGGTAAGGTGGTCTGGTATTCCCATCTCTTTAGGAATTTTGCACAGTTTACTGTGATCCACACAATCATAGGCTTTAGTGTAGTCAATAAAGCAGAAGTAGATGTTTTTCTTGGAATTATCTTGCTTTCTCTATGATCTAACAGATGTTGGCAATTTGGTATCTGGTTCCTCTTGCCTTTTCTAAATCCAGCTTGTACATCTGGAAGTTCTCAGTTCACATACTGCTGAAGCCTAGCTTGAAAGATTTTGAGCATTACCTTGCTAGCATGTGAAATAAGTGCAATTGTATGGGAAGTCTGAACATTTTTTGGCATTGCCCTTTGGGACTGGAATGAAAACAATTAAATAAATGAAATGAAATGGGCTATCTGGACACGAATACTTCAAAGATGGTCCAAAAGAAAAGATGAAATTAGGTATTCTATATAAAAATGACATTATTGATTTACTGGATAGGTCATAAGTGATGAACTGGACTCTTAACAGGAGTGATGCAATGAGACTGAGTGGAAAATTTAAAACCACCCACAGTACTAAGGTCACAGGATTTAAACTGGCACTATTTTGGGCTCTTCCATACCACTGGGCAGGTTACTTTACCTTTCAAACCCTCAGATTTCTCCTCTACATACTTAAGGGCATCACTTCCACCAGTGACACTTACTGTTTGCACTATTCTTTCTTTCCATTCTCTTGCCTATTTCATCTGGTCACCTACTGCTGCACAGTAACCCTAATCTCTTCAACATGAAGGGCTATCATGCTGCACAGTAACCCTAATCTCTTCAACATGAAGGGCTATCATTTATACTCCCCTTGCCACTCTCATGATGCCCCTTCCATGTGTGCATGCAGCATTGTTTTTGAAAGTTGTGTTTAGGAATTTGTATTTAGGTCATACTTTAAAAAATTTTTTGTACTAACCAAATATCAAAACATAGCCTACCTTAATTTTTCGGTTAGGCTCTCCAGCTTTTACCATAATTTCCATTTGACTTTCTGAACACTAAAATTAGTTTCTTAATCTCAGGATAGGGATGCCTGAGTTAAGGGTATATATTACCTACAGTCTTGAAGGAAGTATGAGACTAAATGGGACTGGCTCATAGCCTGAACCACAGTATAGGTAACTTATTCCAAAATCAACACTGGGTCCACCACACATTCTCAGAGTAGAGATATGACCATGCTTAACACCGTTCCTTGGACGATTCAATCCTCAGCCTTGATCAGAAGGCATTTACGACAACATGCCAAATAGGATGTAGAAGAAATCTATGAAGCCTCAGATACCTGCCATATCCTTTGCTACCTTATTTTTAATGGTCCTTAAAAAAAATAAGTTGTAGGTTGAGTGAAACAAAACCAAGTAGCAATGCCACAACTGTGTCAAAAAGGTAGAGACATGTGGTAGCAAACTGAACCAATGGCTCTTCCTTCTCTTTTGGGAAGTACAGCTGAATATAGAGAATTGGTTGATACTGGGATGTGGGTTGTAACCCAAACCACACTGAGTTATGGTTAAAGAATTGTCACGAGACATCCAGTGAGTCACAGTCTTGGAAGTGGCAGGACTCTACCAAAACTGCTGCTACTCAAACATAGGGTTTATTTGTGAATGCCCAGATATCCTTTCTTCCTCTAAGGAGAGAAATGTTTAACTTTTTTTTCTGATTATTAAAGGCAAAGTTTACGGGTCAAATGGGTTTATACACTAAGTGTTTTCTGTCCAATTATAGAACTCTACTCTTCATTCACATCTGTCATCTACACACAAAGTACCAAGAGTCTAATATAAGGAGAAGATATTTATTTATTCCTTCAAATAATTACTGTATTGACCCCAGCCTTCATAGGCTTAAATTTGTTCGGAGAGCAAGAACAAAAAACAAGTCACAATTGCCCAATAAAACAAATGGTATTTTTTAAAGGCACCACATACTATTTAAAAGGGCAAGAAAGATGGAGAATGTGCAGCTTTGGGAGTCCCCATGAAGAGCATGAGATCTGAGCGAGGTCCTGGAGGATGGAGGGATCTCAAGAAGCAGAAAGGAAATGAAAACACAGGCTGAGGAGAGTAAGGCTGTCATCATGAAGAAGCACAGTATACTCAGGCCCAGCCAAAGAGATCTTACCAGGGGTTATAAGCTTATAAATGTGATTAGCGCAGGGACAGAAAATGGAAGGGTTTGACTACAGGGCTGAGAGATATGGGCATTACTAAAAGTGGCAGGGGGCCAAAAAAAAAAAAAGGGGAAATCAACAGGATTTTCTCATCAGATGTGAAGGATAAACAAAGAAAAGTAATGGACTTCCCTAGTGGTACAGTTCAGTTCAGTTCAGTTCAGTGGCTCAGTCGTGTCCGACTCTTTGCGACCCCATGAATCGCAGCACGCCAGGCCTCCCCGTCATTCACCAACTCCCGGAGTTCACTCAGACTCACGTCCATCGAGTCAGTGATGCCATCCAGCCATCTCATCCTCTGTCGTCCCTTCTCCTCCTGCCCCCAATCCCTCCCAGCATCTGAGTTTTTTCCAATGAGTCAAGTCTCTGCATGAGGTGGCCAAAGTACTGGAGTTTCAGCTTTAGCATCATTCCTTCCAAAGAAATCCCAGGGCTGATCTCCTTCACAATGGACCGGTTGGATCTCCTAGTGGTACAGTGGATAAGAATTCGCTGCCAATGCAGGAGGCGTAGGTTCAATCCCTGGTCTGGAAAGGTTCCACGTGCTGCAGAGCAGCTAAGCCCGTGTGCCACAGCTACTGAGCATGTACCCTAGAGCCCACACCACAACTACTGAAACCCATGCACCTAGAGCCTGTGGTCCACAACAAGAGAATTCACCACAACTAGGAGCTCGCACACCACAATGCAGAGTAGCTGCCGCTCACGGCAACTAAAGAAAGCCTGAGTACAGCAATGTAGACCCAGTGCCACCAAAAAAGGAAAGAAAGAAAAGCATCAAAGATGACTTAAGACAATTTGAATTTTCGTATCTAAGGCATCCTAATTTATACGGTCATGTTTGACATGCAAACTAACCATGCAAGCAAAGACATCAAGTAATCAACTGGATAGAAGATCAGGGGTGAAGTCAGGACTGGAGTTACATATTTTGGAGACAGCAGCATACAGAAAGAATTTAAATTTAAGGACTGGGAAGACAGGATAGATAGAGAAAAGAAAGCTTTAGGGCACTCTAAGAGCAGAGGAGAAAAAGCCAACAAGGAAGAGTGAAAAAATTAACACTGAGGTAAAATGAAAATGCTAAACTGCAACACACAGAAGCCAAGAGATTAAAAAGAATTTTTTTCCTCCCAAGAAAAAAGAACTGGTCAGCTGTATCAAATACTGTTGAAAACACTGAGTAAGACGGAGACCTGATGTGAAGCACAGGCCCATTGGAAAAGACCCTGATGCTGGGAAAGAGTGAAGGCAGAAGGAGAAGGGGACGACAGAGGATGAGATGGTTGGATGCCATCACCAACTCAATGGATTAAGTTTGAGTAAGCTCTGGGAGTCGGTGATGGACAGGGAAGCCTGGCATGCTGCAGTCCATGGGTCGTAAAGAGTCGGACACAACTGAGTGACTGCACTGAACTGAAGACAGAGAAAAGTGACCGCCGAATTTAGTGGCTGAATAATTCCTTAATGTGAAGGGCCCTTTGTCCTTCCACAGCCTCCTTCTCCCTGGAAAAACAGGGGTGTTGAGTCAATTAGTACAATACGTCCCCTACATATGAGTGAGTTCCATTTTGAGAACATATTTGGAAATCTAATATGCTTTTAAGTCCAACAAAGTTAGCCTAGGTACCCAACTAACATAATCAGCTATGTAGTACTATACTGTTATAGGTTTATAATACTTTTCACACTAATAATACATAAAAAAACAAACATCAAAAAATAAAGAAAGAAGTTTAAATCCTACAGTACAGCACAGTAGTACCAGCTACATCACTGCTGCTTTTACGTTTGCTTCAGGACATCCTGGGCTTGAAATGTAGTTCGGTATATTTCAAGCCTACACACAGTACTCTACAGTAAAGCACACAAAAGCACAACCACTTGTAAAGAATGCACGCACATGACAAGGTACGGCCACATGCATACCAGACATGTGAACCAGCTTACGTGACTGGACATGCGAAACGTTTGCTCTTGGGAAGTCTGCAACTTGAAGGTGCGTATGTGCAGGACTTACTGTGTAATGCTTGAGGGCTCAGGCTTGGGCTGAGTTCTAGAGCTTCCACTCCTAGCTGTGGGGCCTACTCAACTAACCAGCCCCGCCTGAGAGGAGGAGGGAATGGCAGCTAAGCAGTGGAAACAGAAACAGGACTCCAAAAAGACACAAAGTTTGATTTGGTTTTCAAGGATGGCAGAGATTTGAGTGCGTTTAACTGCTGATGGGAAGGGACACCTTTTACCACAAAGAACCCACTACAAGAAAAGATTTTAGAATTTCATCATAGTAGGTTAGTTTAATAAGCTTTAAAAAATTATATACAGAAGAAAAACTATGATAAAGTCACAAACTTAATCTCCACCTCATTTCAGAACATGTCAACCCCCCCCCCCAAAAAAAAAAACCCATCTATCTACCACAATAAGTAGTAACAGTAAATAATGAAAAGCAGAAAAGTACCTAATCTTCTCTTGGTTATACTAAAACAGTAATTCCAATATTAAAACACTGGGTACTAAATCATAAAAGTTCAGATATTTTAAAAGCTAAGGAAATCTATAACACAGCTACCTAAAACCTTTGGAAATACGCTCCTGAAACACTTTCAGTCTTTAATAAACAGTCTCAAATCTTAAGTATTTTTTCCCTGTGGTCTTATTGAAGAAATACGCTGTCTAGAGATAAGCTTTCTATAAACTTGTGTACAACAACCACATAAAAAATACTAAAACATTTTAATGTTCCCTTCAGAAACTTCTAAAATTTAAAACCACTCCAAATTAAAATACGACCACTTCAAAGAAAAAGGGATAATTTCAAAGTTAAGACCAAAACAGCTTTTGATACAAACCACCGCATGTTGCAGAAGCAGTAACCTAGTTTCACTTTGAGTGTAGTGTTTGTTGCCCTCAAGGGAGCTGCAACTTTCAAGAAAAAAATTTTTTTTCACTAAATGCCATATAACAGGTAAAGCAGTGGAGAAAAAAAAAAGTCAAACACATCTCAATAGTTCAGTTTAAGGAAAGAAAAGCACACTCCTTACTAACACATACATATACATACATGCATACATACACATGTATCATAGTGACAAACTTATGCTAGTTATTGGTGACTAAACACTAAAATTTTAACTCAAGGCCAACCCATAAAACATGTGGCAATTTAACAATGTGTTTGTGAGGAGCAAAAATCCCTCAGCATCACACAAAATTATTCTCCACTATTTGCTCTGTGGTTCAATAATTGGTCAGGGGTAACCTGAGCAGAGAAAGCTGATTATATATACAAAGGTTTTTCCACACAGAATTTTTAATTACTTTTCCCCAAACACGGTTCTCTATATTGAGCTGAGAATGACTGTGCATACTTCAGTAAGACAAAAAATCCAAACATCCATATTTCTGAGCGAACAACCTGTTCCAAGGCACCATCTCCCTATAAGCCCCAGAGAGGTTACTTTTGAGGGTATAAAATAAATTAACTAGTAACAATACACACTTTAAACACTTATATTTTAAATGCACTGGAATGTCTAGAAAATGAGCTTATGAACAGCAAAGGCACTGAGCCCAAGAGGAAATGAACAGACAGGCTCCTGGCTTGCAGACAAATGAGTGGGTAGAGGAAATGTTTATGTGGAGATGATTTTTTACATGATGCTTTCCTTAATCTAAAGAAAACCACAGCTCTTCACAATATATGTGCTATAAATAGATGTAACCAGTCAAAAACCTGAATATTTATTTGCCTACTTTTTTCCTTTTAAATAACTTTTGTCATAACCCAAATCCAATGAGTGATCAAGATAAGCAAGCCAATATGACCAAGCAGGTTGCCCAGTCAAAGCCTCATGGACATGTGACCAAGACAAATTCTCTTTCACCTAAACACTGAAGAAAATATTTTAAATAGTAATGTGGATTTTTACTGTAATATCTTTAAATATACTTCCCTCACCAAAATCAAAGTGTTTTCACACTGGTTCACATCAACGCAAAATTTCTATCAACTATTTTTGGCAATACTTGAGAGTTTTAATCACATAACTATTGCTCAAGTAACTGCTTTCTTCTTCCCCAGCTCCTCCCTCCCCCAACAAAAACCCCACATAAATCTAAGAATTACAAAGTTCCTGTCAAATGCGTATAAGTCTCCTTTATAAAGAGAGGAAATTAAGATCCATTGGCTAAATGGTGAGTGAGAGGGATTCTGAGAGTTAAGAACTAGTTGAGTATATAACTGCTATGCTCTTCTCTTCCTTAAACTAAAATCCAATCAAAGGATGTTGTTATTTTTTAGTTGCTAGTCATGTCTGACTCTTTTGTGACCTGCCAGGCTCCTCTGTCCATGGGATTTCCCAGACAAGAATACTAGAGTGGGCTGCCATTTCTTCTCCAGGGAATCTTCCCCACCCAGGGATTGAACCGGTATCTCTTGCTGAGTCTCCTGAACTGTAGGCAGATTTTCTACCGTTGAGCCACTGGAGAAGCCCATAATCAAAGGATAGATGACTTTTGGCAGGGGGGGGGAGCGGAGGTGAGAGTTGCTGGTAAAGAGGAAATGTACATATTCTAATATTTTTTACAATGAACATGTATTATTTCTATAATAAACAGAACAACAGATCCTAAACTTAAAAATTAAATGAATTCATCAAATCTATTCAGGTTCAACATATAAGATCCCTTAGACGCAAGTGTTGATGAAAGCTGGAAGAAAGTGCAAACATAATTTAACAAAGCATAAAAAGCACTTAAATCTACACCAAGCCTCAAAATACCAGCAGATTTTCAGTAACACTCAACAAGTATTTACTGAGCACCTACCACACATGAGTTACCACAGATATAACTACTAACATGCTAATATGATCCCTGGTCTCTGGAAGTTTACAATATTGCCAATTAGTTTATAAACAGGGTGGTGGTATAGTCCTGATTTATACCTGTTTCTCCCAGAGTAATTATTAATAATGCCCCTCTCACATTTCTCCCAGTCTGGACAATAAATTACATGGTTACACATTTATGCAAAAAAACAAACATACTATTGTTCCTGCATGGCAACAGGTTTGTAAAATGTGTATCATTTCCAGGTTTTATCTTTTTAAAGTCATTCTATGAATTTTTATTACATATTAAATTAAAAAAAATTATTTTAGACCTTCATCTCATTCTGATATATACCTATCATACAATAAAATCAAAATTTGCTTCAATCAAATAAGAGAAAATCGAAATCTGATTTTACCACATCAAAATGTATGCAAAGTAAATAAACCAAATGAATAAAAAATAAAAACTTTAAAGACTATAAGCCACTTGAGATCAGGTAGTTCTTTTTGAAATACTACTTCAGCATTCTAGCTTATGTCTAGCTCAGTACTGAGAACATACTGAGGTTCAGATATTTCCCACTAAAAGGAAATAGGACAGGAAACATCTAAGTCTGAAACATCTTGTAATAATGGAAAGCAAAGAAGCTATCAGAGACTACCAAGGTGGTGTCAAAAGACTCAGAAGCCAGCCTGATAAGCTCCTAATGGATAAAAACAGGACAACTGGGTATCAACAAGGATGAGGAACAGAGCGCATTCAAACACATCAAATATGCTTAAATCCACTGGTCACCTGTAGGGGATGACAAAATAATAAGCTCATGCTTCTGAAAACTGGTTAGTGAAGGACAAGAATCAAGCATTGAACTTGCCATTCCTACCAGATCTGTACTTCAAGGAAATTAAATATTTGTTGATGGGAAATTTCTTTCTATAGAAGTATTATAATTGAAGAAGAAATTATTTTTGTATCATTTTGCATCCTGTAATGAATTAATAAATATAGACAAAGATCCTCAGTAACAGTACCAAAGAAGAAACAACCAACACCGTGCATCTCCTGGCAGCATTATACACCACCGCCTGTTAGTCTTGCCCCACACCCACAAGAAAAACTGAACCTTAATCGGATCGAGTCCGTAGATCTAAAAACCAATTTACAGGAAATAAAAAGGGACCAAGGAACATGTTAAATGGTGTCACATGGATACAATCAGCACAATCCAGACTACGGAAGATTATCCAATAAATGACATGCATTCCTCAACAAAAATTCCAAGGAAAAGGAAAAAGAAAGGAAGGAGAACCTATATATTTTATTTAATAGACATATTAACAAAGCTAGTAGAGGTGATGGCATTCCAGTTGAGCTATTTCAAACCCTGAAAGATGATGCTGTGAAAGTGCTGCACTCAATATGCCAGCAAATTTGGAAAACTCAGCAGTGGCCACAGGACTGGAAAAGGTCAGTTTTCATTCCAATCCCAAAGAAAGGCAATGCCAAAGAATGCTGAAACTACTGCACAATTGCACTCATCTCACACACTATTAAAGTAATGCTCAAAATTCTCCAAGCCAGGCTTCAGCAGTACATGACCCGTGAACTTCTAGATATTCAAGCTGGTTTTAGAAAAGGCAGAGGAACCAGAGATCAAACTACCAACATCTGCTGGATCATGCAAAAAGCAAGAGAGTTCCAGAAAAACATCTATTTCTGCTTTATTGACTATGCCAAAGCCTTTGACTGTGTGGACACAATAAACTGTGGAAAATTCTGAAAGAGATGGGAATACCAGACTACCTGACCTGCTTCTTGAGAAACCTATATGCAAGTCAGGAAGCAACAGTTAGAACTGGACATGGAACAACAGACTGGTTCCAAACAGGGAAAGGAGTACATCAAGGCTGTATACTGTCACTCTGCTTATTTAACTTCTATGCACAGTACATCATGAGAAACGCTGGACCGGAAGAAGCACAAGCTGGAATCAAGATTGCCGGGAGAAATATCAATAACCTCAGATATGCAGATGACACCACCCTTATGGCAGAAAGTGAAGAGGAACTAAAAAGTCTCTTGATGAAAGTGAAAGAGTAGAGTGAAAAAGTTGGCTTAAAGCTCAACTTTCAGAAAACGAAGATCATGGCATCCGGTCCCACCACTTCATGGGAAATAGATGGGGAAACAGTGGAAACAGTATCAGACTTTATTTTTGGGGGCTCCAAAATCACTGCAGATGGTGACTGCAGCCATGAAATTAAAAGATGCTTACTCCTTGGAAGGAAAGTTATGGTGAAAGTAATGGTGAAAGTGGGCACCCTTGTCTTGTTCCTGACTTTAAAGAGGAAATGCTGGAGGAATCAACCTACCTGACTTCAGGCTCTACTACAAAGCCACAGTTATCAAGACAGTATGGTACTGGCACAAAGACAGAAATATTGATCAATGGAATAAAATAGAAAGCCCAGAGATAAATCCACGCACATATGGACACCTTATCTTCGACAAAGGAGGCAAGAATATACAATGGATTAAAGACAATCTCTTTAACAAGTGGTGCTGGGAAATCTGGTCAACCACTTGTAAAAGAATGAAACTGGACCACTTTCTAACACCATACACAAAAATAAACTCAAAATGGATTAAAGATCTAAACGTAAGACCAGAAACTATAAAACTCCTAGAGGAGAACATAGGCAAAACACTCTCCGACATACATCACAGCAGGATCCTCTATGACCCACCTCCCAGAATATTGGAAATAAAAGCAAAAATAAACAAATGGGACCTAATTAACCTTAAAAGCTTCTGCACATCAAAGGAAACTATTAGCAAGGTGAAAAGACAGCCTTCAGAATGGGAGAAAATAATAGCAAATGAAGCAACCGACAAACAACTAATCTCAAAAATATACAAGCAACTCCTACAGCTCAACTCCAGAAAAATAAACGACCCAATCAAAAAATGGGCCAAAGAACTAAATAGACATTTCTCCAAAAAAGACATACAGATGGCTAACAAACACATGAAAAGATGCTCAACATCACTCATTATCAGAGAAATGCAAATCAAAACCACTATGAGGTACCATTTCACACCAGTCAGAATGGCTGCGATCCAAAAGTCTACAAGTAATAAATGCTGGAGAGGGTGTGGAGAAAAGGGAACCCTCTTACACTGTTGGTGGGAATGCAAACTAGTACAGCCACTATGGAGAACAGTGTGGAGATTCCTTAAAAAACTGGAAATAGAACTGCCTTATGATCCAGCAATCCCACTGCTGGGCATACACACTGAGGAAACCAGAAGGGAAAGAGACACATGTACCCCAATGTTCATCGCAGCACTGTTTATAATAGCCAAGACATGGAAGCAACCTAGATGTCCATCAGCAGATGAATGGATAAGAAAGCTGTGGTACATATACACAATGGAGTATTACTCAGCCATTAAAAAGAATACATTTGAATCAGTTCTAATGAGGTGGATGAAACTGGAGCCTATTATACAGAGTGAAGTAAGCCAGAAGGAAAAACATAAATACAGTATACTAACGCACATATATGGAACTTAGAAAGATGGTAACAATAACCCGGTGTACGAGACAGCAAAAGAGACACTGATGTATAGAACAGTCTTATGGACTCTGTGGGAGAGGGAGAGGGTGGGAAGATTTGGGAGAATGGCAATGAAACATGTAAAATATCATGTAGGAAACGAGTTGCCAGTCCAGGTTCGATGCATGATGCTGGATGCTTGGGGCTGGTGCACTGGGACGGCCCAGAGGGATGGTATGGGGAGGGAGGAGGGAGGAGGGTTCGGGATGGGGAACACATGTATACCTGTGGCGGATTCATTTTGATATTTGGCAAAACTAATACAATTATGTAAAGTTTAAAAATAAAATAAAATTGGAAGAATACAAAAAAAAAAACAAAAACATTAAACACTTAAAAAAAAAAAAAAAAAGAAAGTTATGACCAACCTAGATAGCATATTCAAAAGCAGAGACATTACTTTGCCAACAAAGGTTCGTCTAGTCAAGGTTGTGGTTTTCCCAGTGGTCATGTATGGATGTGAGAGTTGGACTGTGAAGAAAGCTGAATGCTGAAGAATTGATGCTTTTGAAGTGTGGTGTTGGAGAAGACTCTTGAGGGTCCCTTGGACTGCAAGGAGATCCAACCAGTCCATTCTGAAGGAGATCAGCCCCGGGATTTCTTTGGAAGGAATGATGCTAAAGCTGAAACTCCAGTACTTTGGCTACCTCATGCGAAGAGTTGACTCATTGGAAAAGACTCTGATGCTGGGAAGGATTGGGGGCAGGAGGGAAGGGGACGACAGAGGATCAGATAGCTGGATGGCATCACTTACTCGAAGGACGTGAGTCTGAGTGAACTCCAGGAGTTGGTGATGGACAGGGAGGCCTGGCGTGCTGCGATTCATGGGATCGCAAAGAGTCAGACACGACTGAGCGACTGAACTGAACTGAAACTAAGGAATTACAGAGGTAAAATATAGTTTTAAAATCCCCCATATTATGACATTTTCTTTTCCATAACTTAAATTTCACATCTCTAAAAACTATAATATAAAATGTACCAAACATGGTATATGTTTGATATAATAAAACTTTAATCCCAAATATGCTAACAGAGAATAATAAAAAAAGTTAAATATGTTTGAATAAAACAATATGCCTAGTAAGATCATCATTCAGTCAAGACTGGTTAGACAGTAGACACTACTGTATCCTATACACTAAGTCAACTTTTAATTTGTCAATGAAAGGACAATAAAACTGAACTACAAACTTCTATCTTCATGTGGAACTCACTATGTAGCTCTGGCTATAGGTAAGGTTTTAGATCTATATTGTTTACATGCTTAGCCAATGTTTTAGTAAGAACTAGCATTAAAGCTGCTTTACATGTGTTCTCTAGCTGATGGACGAGACAATACATTCTGTCACCTTCATATACACCGGTCCAACTAAGAAGCCATCAGCCAAACAAAATACGTGTATGTTTATAAAGAGAGGCCTATGGGTGAGCAGAAGACCATTTTAGACGATTTTCTCAATCTGCTGCACTATGAGGCCACCAGGATTCTCATCTTCAGTCAGGGCTGTGGTGCTGCTATCGCCATAAGCACAGTATGTGCTCAGTTGCTCAGTCATGTCCAACTCTTGTGAGTCCATGAACTGTGTAGCCTACTAGCCGCCTCTGTCCATGGAATTTTCCAGTTAAGAATACTGGAGTCAGTTCCCATTTCCTTCTCCAGGGGATCTTCCTGACCCAGGGATCAAACTCACATCTCTTGAGTCTCCTCTGGATTCTTTACCACGGTGCCACCTAGGAAGCCCAAGCAAGAATACTGAAGTGGGCTGCCATTCCCTTCTGCAAGAGATCTTCCTGAACCAGATATTGAAACCAGGTTTCCTGCATTGCAGGTGAATTCTTTACTGTTTGAGCCACCAGGAAAGCCTGTAAATAAAATGGCCTACACCACTTCACCATATAAAAATCAGATGCAAGTACAAGCCATAGCAATGGTTCTCCACTGTTAAATGAAAAACTACCTTCTTTCTTCCCCAGTTTGCTTCCTCTGTCTCGAGTCGGTTCTAAGCTGCATTTTATGGTTTCTGGAACAAGGAGACTACATAATTTTCCTCAGTTCTAGGATGTTATTGTTTTTAAGTTCTTATTTTATGGTCAATTTTGTGGAAGATCCAAACGAAGCAGCTGTAGTTTCTGACTTAGGATCCAAACCTCAGGTTCATTCTGGGCTGTTCCTTCTACCTTACCCCAATACCTAATGAACCAACAAGTCCTGTTTTTAAAAACTGACATATCCTCCCTATTCCAATTGCTAACATAACCTCTGAGTTCAGGCCCTAATCATCTCATACACACATTACAATAGTCTTTCTGCCTCCCTCTTTTAAACCACCTTACACAGAGATTTTCTAAACTACATTTTCCTAAAGAATTTGGATCATGTCATTCCCTAGCTACAAAACGATAATTGGCTTCCAGAGCCTTGGAATAAAGTTCAATACCTTAGCAAAGCATTCCAAAGCTCTCCTCCATCTGATCCAACTGACTTTTTCAGACTTGGATCCCCAAATCCTTCTCTCCCACCTAATGTCATCATGCTATTTGTAAAGTGCACCCTGACTTTTTCCACTTCTAAACCTTTGGTTATGTCATTCTTTGCTTCTACCTAGGAACACCACCACTCCACCCCCACGGCCTATATGACTATAAAATTCTAGGCACATTGCAGACCTAGCTCAAAAGTACCTATCTCCTTCATGAAGCTTTTGCTGACTACCACTTTTGTTTCCAAGAATGCTTAGGAAGATTTTTATTTACTTTTAAAAGGACATGTAAGCGAATGGAACACTCAACAGTTTTGTTTAAGCTGGGAGGAAAGTGATTTTTAAAAATCCATACCCATGTGATGTTGCCAATTTCTTCTGCCTCTTCCGTAATGTAAACTTTCAATAAGTCATTTAAATATAGTGAGTTTGGATGCCACAGTTTGCTGCAGGAGGGATTCTCTGCATTAGCAAGTGAAGAGTGAAAGATAGCCAAGTAAGTACCCCCTCTATAATGGTTCCAGTTCAGTGCAGTCACTCAGTCATGTCTGACTCTTTGTGATCTGATGGACTGCAGCATGCCAGGCTTCCCTGTCCATCACCAACTCCTGGAACTGGCTCAAACTCATGTGCATAGAGTTGGTGATGCCATCCAACCATCTCATCCTCTGTTGTCCCCTTCTCCTCCTGCCTTCAATCTTTCCCAGCATTAGGGTCTTTTCCAATGAGTCAGTTCTTTGCATCAGGTGGCCAAAGTATTGGAGCTTCAGCTTCAGCATCAGTTCTTCCAATGAATATTCAGGGTTGATTTCCTTTAGGATTGACTGGTTTCATCTCCTTGCACTCCAAGGGACTCTCAAGAGTCTTCTCCAACCACAGCTCAAAAGCATCAATTCAGTGCTCAGCTTTCTTTATGGTCCAACTCTCACATCCATACATGACCACTGGAAAAACCACAGCTTTGACTATATGGACCTTGGTCAGCAAAGTAATGTCTCTGCTTTTTAATATGCTGTCTAGGTTGGTCATAGCTTTTCTTCCAAGAAGCAAGTGGCTTTTAATTTGATGACTGCAGTCACGGTTCCCCAGTGACTTTGGGTCCCAAGAAAATAATGTCTGTCACTGTTTCCACTGTTTCCCCATCTATTTGCCATGAAATGATGGGACGAGATGCCATGATCTTCATTTTTTGAATGTTGAGTTTTAAGCCAGCTTTTTCACTCTCCTCTCATTTTCATCAAGAGGCTCTTTAGTTGTTCTTCTCTTTCTGCCATAAGGGTGGTATCATCTGCATATCTGAGCTTATCGATATTTCTCCTGGCAATCCTGATTCCAGCTTGTGCTTCATCCAGTCCAGCATTTCTCATGATGTACTCTGCACATAAGTTAAATAAGCAGGATGACACTATACAGACTTGATGTACTCCTTTCCCAGTGTGGAACCAGTCCATTGTTCTACGTTCGGTTCTAACTGTTGCTTCTTGACCTGCATACAGATTTCTCAGGAGGCAGGTAAGGTGGTCTGGTATTCCCATCTCTTTAAGAATTTTCCAGTTTGTTGTGATTTACATAGTTAAAGGCTTTAGAGTAGTCAATGAAGCAGATGTTTTTCTGGAATTCTCTTGCTTTTTCTATGATCCAACAGATGTTGGCAATTTGATCTCTGATTCCTCTGCCTTTTCTAAATCCAGCTTGAACATCTGGAAGTTCACGTACTGTTGAAGCCTAGCTTGGAGAATTTTGAGCATTACTTTTCTAGCATGTGAAATGAGTGCATTTGTGTGGTAGTCTGAACATTCTTTAGCATTGCCTTTTTTGGGGATTGGAAATGAAAACTGACCTATAATGGTATTCTGCTGCAAAACCAGCACCATTTTCTCTTTCAAGAACTGCTTAATATTTATATTCTCTCAGAGCCAGACAGTGCAACCATCCAGCACAAGATAATTTCTTAGTAAAACAAAAGGTAGCTATGTGCTCCTGGAGATAGAGACTTATAACTGGACTGAAAAGGGTATCACTGTGCAAGAACTATACTTACTCATATTATAAATTATGCTTCTGCATGGACACAAGAAGGGTAGGGGAAAAAGACCTCCAAACCTACCCTAATATGGCCTTGGGCAGACATCTGTGAACATCAAAAGATAACTTTCAAAGATAATAACGTCAAAGATACTTTAAACTTATCTAGACAAATATAGAGATCCAGATACATTATACACGGTACAAATGTACAATGTATGACTAAAATTAATCTATGAAAAGATATTCAAGCTTATTTAAGCACAGAGTTTAAAAGCTTGATTTAGGATGTTTCCAAATAGAAAAAGAATATTAGTTGAAAAACTAGTGAAATCTGAACTAAATCTGGAGTTAAGCTGATAGTAATGTACCAGCGCTGGTTTCTTAGTGTATGTAAGACTTTAATAATAACAGAACTAGATGAAGAGAAACATACTCAATATTTTGTAATAATGTATAAGGGAAAATAATCTGGAAAAAAAGATAAATATCTGAATCACTTTGCTGTATATCTGAAACACAACACTGTAAATCAATTATACTTCAACAAAAATAAAGTTAAATTAAAATTTTTAAAAAAGAATTAATATATGAGAAAAGTATCTCAAAATCCTATTTGTTGTTGTTGTTCAGTTACTAAGTTGTCTGACTCTTTGCAACCCCATGGACCGTAGCACTCCAGGTTCCCCTGCTGTCCTTCACTGTCTCCTGGAGATAGCTCAAATTCATGTCCAAAACCCTACACAAATGTTATAATTATTACTATGCTTTGTGTTTATATGATTTTCAACTTTATTCATAAGATATAATCATCTGGAATATTTTCATATTCTACCTTTATCATAACTTAATGTGAACAAAATGTCAACACAATGAAGTAATTTTCAAATGCTAATTTTCATAGTTTGCCAAATATACAATAAAAATATACCAACTTCAATGTTCTTACCATTTTATTTTACCTGTTCTAACAACTATAAGAGAACAATGAATTTAGCTAAAAATAATTACAGATTCATTTCTCTAATATAAAGTACTTAACTTCTAAAATCTATGTAGAATACGTAATAAGCTCAGAAATACTGATATATAATTGCTTTTTAAGTAATAATTTGTTTTCAGTTTGGTTCAGAGTAATGTGAAAGACTAAATTATATTATTTTAATGGCTGTTAGGTAAAACTCTCAGTATCAGGTTAGGAAATGGAAACACGGCCATAGAAAAAAACAAAAATAAACCTTTAAAAGTACTGGACCTTAAACTCTACCATTATTCCATAAACCACAAGAAGACTATAAAGTTATTGAACATTATCAATAGCATTTATAATATTTCTATAGAGTTAGTTGTACTGTGTTACTGTAACATTTTTAAGTGTATATTTTAACCAAAGGCTTTCTTTTTATAACCAAGAAACAAATGCATATACAGTCATCTTAAGAAAAAAGAGAGGACTAGATGAGGTGATATACACGTACTTGTTTTAGTCTACAAACAATAAATGCTGGAGAGGGTGTGGAGAAAAGGGAGCCCTCTTACACTGTTGGTGGGAATGCAAAGCAGTGCAGCCACTATGGAGAACAGTGTGGAGATTCCTTAAAAAACTGGAAACAGAGCTGCCATACGACCCAGCAATCCCACTGCTGGGCATACACACCAAGGAAACCAGAACTGAAAGAGACACGTGTACCCCAGTGCTCATCACAGCACTGTTTACCAGAGCCAGGACATGGAAGCAACCTAGATGTCCATCAGCAGACGAATGGATAAGAAAGCTGTGGTACATACACACAATGGAATATTACTCAGCTATTAAAAAGAATGCATTTGAATCAGTTCTAATAAGGTGGATGAAACTGGAGCCTATTATACAGAGCAAAGTAAGTCAGAAAGAAAAACATCAATATAGTATATTAACACATACATATGGAATTTAGAAAGATGGTAATGATGACCCTATATGCGAGACAGCAAAAGAGACACAGATGTAAAGAACAGACTTTTGGATTCTGTGGGAGAAGGCAAGGGTGGGATGATTTGAGAGAAGAGCATTGAAATATGTATATTATCATATGTGAAACAGATTGCCAGTCCAGGTCCGATGCATGAGACAGGGTGCTTAGGGCTGGTACACTGGGATGACCCTGAGGGATGGGATGGGGAGGGAGGTGGGAGGGGGGTTCAGGATGGGGGACACATGTACACCCATAGCTGATTCATGTGAATGCATGGCAAAAACCACCACAATATTGTAAAGTAATTAGCCTCCAATTAGAATAAATTAAAAAAGAAAAAAAAGTACCCGTTTTGCATCTTTTCTGTGAATCTAAAATTATTCCAAAATTTAATTTTTTTTTAATTTTAAAAAAGAGAACTTACAGGGGTAGTACAAATCGAGATATAACCACATCAATGAAAAGATTTTCTTTGAATTAAAAAAACAAACTGCTTTATTAGTTTTTCTCAAAAGTGAGGGCTTTTTAAATTTTTTTTCCCATGCCACGTGGCTTGCAGGACTTCAGCGCCCCTACCAGGGACTGAACTGTGGCCTTCAGCAGTGGAAGTGCAGAGTCCTAACCACTGGATCACTAGGGAATTCCTTAAAAAACTGCTTTAACTTTGATGTTTTTCAACAGTTTCAGGTTTACTTGGTAAAGACTATCAATTACCAAATGGACTGAGTTTTTTCAGCAGGATCCACCTACAAACATGTATAGATATGTTTTATGGCTTAAATCCCAAACTGGCTAATGCCAAGATAACCTGACTTCTGACATCAGCTGGTTTGGCCAATACAGACCAGAATGCTATGTGACTATGGAATAACCTTCATTAGAGCAACTCAGCACTATTTTCCTCAGTGTGAAGTGTGCATATTTTTGGACCCAGCTTATCGAGAATTCCTCATTAGTAGATAATAACACAAGTACAAAAAGATATGTATACAAGGGTATTCATTTTATAGCACTACTTAATATAACAAAAACTTGAAACATAAACAGTGATACACACAGATCCTGGCATACTACACAGTCATTCGAATGATGATGTAGGTTTATACTAATTGACAGAGAAATATGTCCACATGAGAAAAAATAAGAGTAAAGTACATGTGGGAGTGGAATCACGCAATCCCACTACATAAAACTATGCCCACACAACTATGCATATGTATGCTCATACTGAGAGATACCTAGGATAGGGGCAAAGATGAAGGAGATACTTTGTTCTTTCATATTTTTCTGTAATCCTTAAATAATTTTGGATAAGCTTGTATAATTCTTTAGAAAAATAATAAACTATTCTTCATAACATTATAGAAGCAATTCGTTTCACGCTCAAGTAAGACACTAAGTACCCAAATACGTAATTTTTAAAAAATGACCCCTTTTCATGACTGAAAATGGTAAAATATTTGTTACTAAACTTACTGTAAACAACAGCCTTTCTAGAAAGCTGAGAAATAGTTCTATTATGAAAACATCCAACATTAGCCAAAGACTCTTGATTGTCAATGTTAACTGCAACATTAGCTATATAATTTTAGCTTATAGACATGACAGACACGTCTCAGTATTATTTCTGCTTTATTGACTGTGCCAAAGCCTTTGACTGTGTGGATCACAATAAACTGTGGAAAATTATGAAAGAGAGGGGAATACCAGATCACCTGACCTGCCTCTTGAGAAACCTATATGCAGGTCAGGAAGCAATAGTTAGATCTGGACATGGAACAAAAGACTGGTTCCAAATAGGAAAAGGAGTACATCAAGGCTGTATATTGTCACCCTGCTTATTTAACTTCTATGCACAGTACATCATGAGAAATGCTGGGCTGGAAGAAGCACAAGCTGGAATCAAGACTGCCGGGAGAAATCTCAATAACCTCAGATATGCAGATGACACCACCCTTATGGCAGAAAGTGAAGAGGAACTAAAAAGCCTCTTGAGGAAAGTGAAAGAGGAGAGTGAAAAAGTTGGCTTAAAGCTCAACATTCAGAAAACGAAGATCATGGCATCTGGTCCCATCACTTCATGGGAAATGGATGGGGAAACAGTGGAAACAGTGTCAGACTTTATTTTTGGGGGCTCCAAAATCACTACAGATGGTGACTGCAGCCATGAAATTAAAAGACACTTACTCCTTGGAAGGAAAGTTATGAGCAACCTAGATAGCATATTCAAAAGCAGAGACATTACTCTGCCAACAAAGGTCTGTCTAGTCAAGGCTATGGTTTTTCCAGTGGTCATGTATGGATGTGAGAGTTGGACTGTGAAGAAAGCTGAGCACCCGTGAAGAATTGATGCTTTTGAACTATGGTGTTGGAGAAGACTCTTTAGAGTCCCTTGGACTGCAAGGAGATCAGCCCTGGGATTTCTTTGGAAGGAATGATGCTAAAGCTGAAACTCCAATACTTTGGCCACCTCATGCGAAGAGTTGACTCATTGGAAAAGACTCTGATGCTGGGAGGGGTCGGGAGCAGGAGGAAAAGGGGATGACAGAGGATGAGATGGCTGGATGGCATCACCGACTCGATGGACATGAGTTTGAGTGAACTCCGGGAGATGGTGATGGACAGGGAGGCCTGAACGCTGCGATTCACGGGGTCGCAAGAGTCGAACATGACTGAGCGACTGAACTGAACTGAGAGCTAAATTACAGTTATAAATATCAAGTTATTTCACATAGATTCTACTTACAAATAGACACGTATTGTTTATAGTGTTTATACCTTAGCTTAGATCTGTCAATAGATTTTTTTTGCACAAGCAACACAGATCTGTCCTGTTGCCAAGGATTTATGCTTCCACACCAATGAACCGGGGAGCTGCAAAAGAACTTACAACATATTCAGTATTCTTTATTATATGAGAGATGAAGAAAAATGAAGCTTTAAAATGTTAAATGGTTCCTGTAAGGTCAACAGCTAGTTGATGGCACAGCTTGGTCTATTACCCAGATTCTGGTCCTAAGGGTCAAAATGAATTATTTCTACATACTCATTAGGACTCAGGCTTCCTTGGTAGCTCAGATAGTAAAAAAAATCTGCCTGAAATGCAGAACCGGGTTCAATCACTGGGTTGGAAAGATCCCCTGGAGAAGGGAATGGATATCCACTCCAGTATCCTTGCCTGGAGAATTCCCTGGACAGAGGAGCCTGGTGGGCTGTAGACCATGGTTTACAAAGAGTTGGACATGACTGAGTGACTAACACTTTCACACACACACCCATTAGGACAGTGAAGATAAAAATACAATTTCAAGGGTCAGCAAAGACGTAGACCAAACAAGACTTTTGTACGTTACTGGTGGAGATACAAAAGGGCACACTCGCTCTGGAAAACAGTTTGGCAGTTTGTTACAAAGTTAAACACACACACCTGTCATCAAGCAGTCCCACTCCTAGGTATTTACTCTAGAGAAATGGGAATTTATATTCACCCCAAACTAGAAACAATCCAAATGCCCTTTAAGAATGAATAAACAATCTGTGGTGTACCCACACAATGGGATATTACTTGGTGATAAAAAGGAACAAACTGTTGATAACCAAAAAACTTGGATGAATCTCATAAGCATCAGGCTAAAGTGGAGGAAGACAGTCTCAAAAGGCTACATACTGACTGATCCTATTTATGTAGCACTTTCCAAAAGAGGACATTACAGAGACGGACAACAGATCAATGGTTGCCAGAGTGGAGGGTGGGGGAGAGTACCAGTGCAAAGGGATTACAGGAAAGAGTTCTGAGGGACGGACTTGTTCTATATCCTGACGTGGTGGTGGTCACATGAATCTATACAGGTACTGATACAAAGAACTGTACACATGCCAAAACATCAATTTTGCTGTACATTATTTTAAAAATACAACAGGGACTCCCCTGGTGGTCCACTGGTTAGGACTTCAGGCTTCCACTGTAGGGGGCACAGATTTGCTCCCTGGTCGGGGAACTAGGATCCTGCACACTACACGGCATGGCCAAAATATCTCTTTTTAAATAACAATTTAACAAAATTACTTACATAGTCTCTGGCTTCTAAAAGCCAGAAATATTTATGGGTTTTTAAATTTAATTTTAAAACTAATTTTTCAATTACCAAAATAAAATCATTTGATGGGTCTTTTCCTACAAAATCTCAACACTAAGAAAAGAACACATTCACTTTGGCAAGTTACATAACCTCACTTTGTCTTAATTTCCCTGTTGAAAAATGGGGATAATAATACCTACCTCAAAGGGTTATATGAGGATTAAATGGTAGCTAAATAAAGAAAAATACAGACAAAGTCACAGTATACAGAACTTTGGGTATGGAAATGAAAGACAACTCCAGCCAAGTAACTTTTAAGTTTTGTCCTTCCATTGAACCAGGTTCTGATGATTGCTTTTCTGACAGAGATATTTCTGAAAGGTAGTCCAAGCCCAGAGTCTGATTTTCACACAGAGGTAAAAATTCACTATTGAGTCCTTGATGTATTTTTATCCTGTAACCATTTTACACAAGTAAATTGATATTTAAACCACATTTTGTGTTAAAGGTTATGCTGTATATATTTATTACATTTGTATATGTTTATATGTATTTGTATATATTTCTTAGTCCACTCAATTCTACCTAATAATGAATAAACAGGTAGCCAGTGTTTGACTGTATGTGTGTGTGTATTAAGCAAGAGTAAGTGTCCCATCTTTTAGAAGAACATAGTTTAAATGTTAGGCAAAATGAGAATCCAATTTTAACCTTTCCAGAGTTTCATCTTTAAGAATTAATTCTCTTTATGCAATAACTGGGCTTCCCTGGTGAGACTGAGCAGTAAAGAATCCTCCTGCCAATGCAGGAGATGCAGGTTCAATCCTTGAGTCAGGAAGATCCCCTGGAGAAGGAAATGGCAACCCGCTCCAGTATTCTTGCTGGGGAAATCTCACAGACAGAGGAGCCTGTCTGTGGGTTATAGTCCATGAGGTCTCAAAAGAGTCAGACACAACTTAGCGACTAAACAACAATAATGCAATAACTAGGTCATAAATATGATGATTTCCTTCATGCCACGTTTCTTAACACTTCAAACTCATACCATTAAGCACAGCTTTTCATTTTATCACTACCCCCATCCCCATTTACTCCAGTAAGCATTTGTTTAGCATCAACTTCAAGAAAATACTTTTTGTTAAGTTCTATTTAGGGCAGTGATTTTCAAACTGTCTGTCCCAACCCAAGTTTTACAAATGAAACAGTGTAAAACAACAGCCTGTCTCACAGATGGTAAGGCTAAGTACTGTTTCTGGAGCTTTGTTTCAATTGTAGGTGGTGGAACACATGTGAGGGAATACACGTGGGCATGCATATACTGCTTCTCTCTGTGGATCATGGTCCAAAAGTTTGAGAAACAGTGTCACAGAGAATTAAATAAACACCAGTTCCAGATTTAGAAGAGTCCAACCCTGCAACAGCTAGCTCCTGTGGAATGTCTTTAGGACTCTCTGTACCACCTGACCTTAGAGACACAAGACATCTTTAAAGAAAAAAAATCTAACTTTCCATTTGAGGTGATGAAAAGGTTGAGGAGTTTCTGAAAGGCAGAAAAAACTACCTTTTGGATGCAGTTTTAATTCCTGACGAGTTGGAATGGATGCGTAAGTGTCTACGTTGTTTACCACAATCTGACAGGAGGAAACTAGCCATTTGAAATCATATAATTTTTAAATTAGAAAAATTATTTAGTATACATATGCAAGGATCAAAAAATTTAAGTACAGAAGAGAATATAGTGAATACAGCAGCATTACTCATGACAGCTACACCAGAAACAATCCAAATGTCCATTAATGATAGAAAGTGACAGTGAAGTCACTCAGTCGTGTCTGACTCTTTGCAACCCCATGGACTGTAGCGTACCAGGCTCCTCCATCCATGGGATTTTCCAGGCAAGAATACTGGAGTGGGTTGCCATTTCCTTCTCCAATTAATGGTAGAATGGAGAAATAAATTATAATGTATGTATACAATGAATATTATATGAGAATAAATGAAGCATTATTACATACAATATGAATGAATCTTATAAGCCATACTCAAAAGAGTACATATTGTATTACACTTAAATATGGCTTAGAGATTTTTCACAATATATAGCTTCTTCATTCTTTTTTGTAGCCATATAAAATTTACTCAATTGCATGAATATACATTAACTTATTTATCCAATTCTTACTGTAAGGATTTAGGATTTTCCTAAACACTTACTGAGTTAATTTAAATGACTTTGTATGCCTAGTGTGTATGCCTGGTATGCTGAAGAAAACGGAAGAGCTCAGGATGCTTCAGGCAAGGTTAAGTTCAAACTCTTGTTCAGTCACTCATTCATGTCTGACTCTTTGCGACCCCATGGACTGCAGCACACCAGGCTTCCCTGTCATTTGCCATCTCCTGGAGTTTCCCCAAACTCAAGTCCGTTGAGTTGGTGATGCCAATCAATCATCTCATCTTCTGTTGTCCCCTTCTCTGCCTACCTTCAATCTTTCCCATCATTAGGGTCTTTTCCAATGGGTTGGCTCTTTGAATCAGAGGCCAAAATACTGGAGCATCAGCTTCAGCAACAGTCCTTCCAGTGAATATTCAGGGTTGATTTCCTTTAGGATTGACTGGTTTGGTCTCCTTGCTGTCCAAGGGACTCTCAAAAGTCTTCTCCAACACCACAGTTCGAAGGCATAAATTCTTTGGCATTCAGCCTTCTTATGGTCCACCTCTCACATTCATACATAACTACTGGAAAAACCATAGCTTTGACTATACAGATCTTTAGAGGCACAGTAAATGCTGTCTACGTTTGTCATTGTTTTTCTTCCAAGGAGCAAGAAGCTTTTAATTTTATGGCTACAGTCACTATCTGCAGTGATTTTGGAGCCCAGAAAATAAAGTCTGTCACTGTTTCCATTGCTTCCCCATCTATTTGCCATGAAGTGATAGGACCAGATGCCATGATCTTAATTTTTTGAATGTTGAGTTTTAAGCTAGCTTTTTCACTCTCCTCTTTCACCTTCATCAAGAGGCTCTTTAATCTCTTTAATTCCTCTTCTCTTTCTGCCATAAAGGTGCCGTCATCTGCATATCTGAGCTTATTGATATTTCTCCCCTCAACCTGATTCCAGCTTATGATTCATTCAGCCAGGCATTTCACATGGTCTGTGAGCCATGAACTTCCAGATGTTCAAGCTGGTTTTAGAAAAGGCAGAGGAACCATATATCAAATTGCCAACATCTGATGGATCATCGAAAAAGCAAGAGAGTTCCAGAAAAACATCTATTTCTGCTTTATTGACTATGCCAAAGCCTTTGACTGTGTAGATCACAATAAACTGTGGAAAATTCTTCAAGAGATGGGCATACCAGACCACCTGACCTGCCTCTTGAGAAACCTATATGCAGGTCAGGAAGCAACTGTTAGATCTGGACATGGAACAACAGACTGGTTCCAAACAGGAAAAGGAGTACGTCAAGGCTATATATTGTCAATCTGCTTGTTTAACTTATATGCAGAGTACATCATGAGAAACGCTGGGCTGGAAGAAGCACAAGCTGGAATCAAGATTGCTGGGAGAAATCTCAATAACCTCAGATATGCAGATGACACCACCCTTATGGCAGAAAGTGAAGAGGAACTAAAAAGCCTCTTGAGAAAAGTGAAAGAGGAGAGTGAAAAAGTTGGCTTAAAGCTCAACTTTCAGAAAACGAAGATCATGGCATCTGGTCCCATCACTTAATGGGAAATAGATGGGGAAACAGTGGAAACAGTATCAGACTTTATTTTGGGGGGTTCCAAAATCACTGCAGATGGTGATTGCAGCCATGAAATTAAAAGACGTTTACTCCTTGGAAGGAAAGTTATGAGCAACCTAGATAGCACATTCAAAAGCAGAGACATTACTTTGCCAACAAAGGTCTGTCTAGTCAAGGCGATGGTTTTTCCAGTGGTCATGTATGGATGTGAGAGTTGGACTGTGAAGAAAGCTGAGCACCGAAGAATTGATGCTTTTGAACTGTGGTGTTGGAGAAGACTCTTGAGAGTCCCTTGGACTGCAAGGAGATCCAACCAGTCCATCCTAAAGGAGATCAGTCCTGGGTGTTCACTGGAAGGACTGATGCTAAAGCTGAAATTCCAGTACTTTGGCCACCTCATGCGAAGAGTTGACTCATTGGAAAAGACTCTGATGCTGGGGGGGATTGGGAGCAGGAGGAGAAGGGGATGACAGAGGATGAGATGGCTGGATGGCATCACCAACTCGATGGACATGAGTTTGGGTGAACTCTGGGAGTTGGTGATGGACAGGGAGGCCTGGCATGCTGCAGTTCATGGGGTTGCAAAGAGTCGGACACAACTGAGTGACTGAACTGACTGACTGAACTGACTCTGCATATAAGTTAAATAAGCAGGTTGGTAATATACCCTGACATACTCCTTTCCCAATTTTGAATCTATCTGTTTTTCCATGTCTGGTTCTAACTGTTGCTTCTTGACCTGCATATAGGTTTCTCAGGAGGCAGAAAGGTGGGTCTTGTATTCCCATTTCTTTAAGAATTTTCCAGTTTGTTGTGATCTACACAGTCAAACGCTTTAGTGTAGTCAAGGAAGCAGAAGTAAGATGTTTTTCTGGAATTCTCTTGCTTTTTCTATGATCCAATGGATATTGGCAATTTGATCTCTGATTCTTCTGCCTTTTCTAAATCCAGCCTGTACATCTGGAATTTCTTGGTTCACAAACTGCTGAAGTCTAGCTTAAAGGATTTTGAGCATTATTTTTCTAGCATGTGAAATGAGTGCAATTCTGTGGTAGTTTGAACATTCTTTGCCCTTGCTCTTCTTTGGGACTGGAATGAAAACTGACCTTTTCCAGTCCTGTGGCCACTGCTGAGTTTTCCAAATTTGCTGGCATATTGAGTGCAGCACTTTAAGAGCATCATCTTTGAGGATTTGAAATAATTCAGCTGGAGTTCCATCACCTCCACTATCTTTGTAGTGATGCTTCCAAAGGCCCACTTGACTTCACACTCCAGGATATCTGGCTCTAGGTGAGTGATCACACCATTGTGGTTATCCAGGTCATTAAGATCTTTTTTGTTCAAACTTCAGCTCTTAGTATATTAATATAGGAAAAGTCCGTGGTCAGCTGGGACATAGTTTTAAGAGGAACCAGGGGAAAAAAACAGATTTATGTACAAAACTGAAGTCACAAATGCTCTCCTTGCCACCCCCTCAAGAAACAAAACAGTACTTTACTGTATTATTTTTTACATTTCAATATTCATAGGCCACTGATATTATTCTAGATATATTAAAATGATATATTCAAAAGGGTAAAAACAATTTATAAGGGCCTAGTTATAAATCTCATTTTATAGCTCACACAGTACAATTAAGAAGTTATATGCTGGGACTTCCCTGGTAGTCCAGTGGTTAACAATTCGCCTGCCAATGCAGGGGACACAAGTTTAATCCCTGGTCCAGGAAGATCCCACATGTTGTGGAGCAACTAAGCCTGTGTGTCACTACTGGAGCCCCTGCGCCTACAGCCTTTGCTCCCCAAGAGAAATCACCACAATGAGAATCCTACGCACCACAACTCTAGGGCAGTCCCTGCTCCACGCAACTAGAGAAAGCCCATGAGCAGCAACCAAGACCCAGTGGAGCGAAAAATACACAAAAAATGTTTAAAAGATTATTTAAAAAAAGAAGTTATATTCCATTGAATCCCCCAAACTGAATCTAAATCACAAAGCTGAAAAGTATAAATGTGTTGAAGATTATATTCTACATTAGCACTGAAGTCAAAAGGAATCACCCACACTGCCTATCTTGGTGAAATCCAGGTAGAGTCACAATTCTCTGATACCATGGTCTTTACATCCATGGTAAAGACCAAAAATCATGCTCAGGAGCCATTCTTTGCATTATTTCCATTCTTATTCTCTTCCAGTAATCCCTTCTCACCACACACTGACTGGCCTATCAAGAAATTGACAAAAGCAACAAGCCATCTACTGAGCCATTTGACTCCAGTAAACTAGACAGAAAAAAAAAAAAAATACACCACTTCCAAAAAAAAGTTTACTTGGCAAAATGCATTATAGTTGAGAAAAAACTATGTTAACTCAATCATCTAAACCTTGTTTAGTCAGTGGGCTCACATAGCATAAATGCTGCTGTTATGCATTCTGGCCAAGACTAAGTTTTTTTCAAGTGTTCTGCAAAGTCTAAGGTGAGGCTAAGACCATTACTTGCCAACTCTTCTTTATCAGCAATCCAATACTAGTGACCGATTCCACTCATGGGCAAGCCCCTAGGTGGCTCAATAATAAAAGAAAATAAGGCTTAGCAGATTCCCTTGAGCTATTTCCTAATGCATTACTGATGTGCCTACCTTATCTGAAAAGTCTCTAGCTAACTCTTGGGTTATGGACTTATCACAGTGATATTCTGCAAAAATGACAGAATAATTTAATTCTATAGAACTCAAGAAACCCTATTTTTAAAGTTCTGTGTATTGAATAAAACTGTATATGTGCCCTGAATCTACTTTTCAAAGTAATCAGACTCTTAAAGTATGTTTATGTATGTGAAGTCGCTCAGTCATGTCCGACTCTTTGAGACCCCATGGACTGTAGCCTACCAGGCTCCTCCATCCGTCCATGGGATTTTCCAGGCAAGAGTACTAGAGTGGGTTGCCATTAAAAAAAAATAATGTATTTTACCATAAACTTGCCTTTTTGACTAAAAACAATGCTGGGAACTATATACACAACCTAAAGTTATAGGTCTAAAGTGGAGAGCTGATCAAATTTGACAGGTAAGGGACCTTACTTTTCTTTCCTTCACCCATCAAAGCAAAAATGCCTTAGGCACTCAAAGTTATAGCCCTAATAATAGTTTATGATCAAAACCTCAGAAGAGCAATGAGAATTTTTTAAGAAAAAAATGTTCATAAGTGTTTTCAAATATTGAAGATAATGCTATATAAACAAACAGATTAACTAAAATAAGCATTAGATGTCTTCACTGATTCCACCAAGCACTTTATGACTTGCATTAACCATGAAAATTTACACAAGGCTTTGCACGTGATTCAGCTCTGGACACAGAACTCATTGAGCTACATTAGTGTCCTAAAACACCCCTTTCACCACGTAAGCTCTGAAAAGGCTTAAAACAAGCACAGCCTGTGGGTAACACTGTTGAATTTGGAGCTAAGTTTTATTGTCTCCACCAAGTTCAGCCAGCCATAGAGCAACAAATCAAAGTTCCAACAAGCACAGTGCACCTGCAAGACTTAGGTATGCACCAAGTTAAATATTTGCAATTTTTTCATCTCAAATCAGCACAAATTAAAGTATGCAGATCGCAGCACCAGACTTCTAAATCCTGTAAGCCAAAATGATCTGCAGTTTCACTCCATCACTGCTGTCCTACCATTGAGTCCTTAATGTGTATATGTGCCTGTGTTCCAGAAGTTCATATATATTATCTCTAATATCATAACAAACCCCATTGTTCCGATGAGGAAACTGAGGCTATAGCGAGGTCAAGGTGATTAGTCCAATGCTGTAAAGGCAGTGGAGCTTTATTCAAACCTAGTTCTGCCTGGCTCCAAAGAACCATCTTCCTGATCCTCCCTCAGCTAAAGTCACTAACTCCAACACCAACTCACTTTTATTAAAATAAATTCTGCTTATCAAAATCATTTTATCAAAATGCTGTCTGAAATGATGACAATAGATGAGAAAAACATCACACCTAAAACGGTAGCATAAGACTCAGGAATTCCTGGCGAGGAAATGCAGTCACCTCCTTTAGTTCCAAAGGCTATGATTCAAAATACGAGAGAGTCCAGTTGAGTTCTTTTTTGCTTTTGGTTGTCTCTCAACTGACTTTTTAGAACAAGGGAAATGAAACTCAAGAGTATATTCACATTTTGGTGAAATTTTCCAAAACTCTTGAGAAAAGGGTGACTTGTTTTTAAACAGTTCACTTTTACAAGTTTGCTTCTTCGAAAGGCTTCAGACATTCAAAAACAAAATCACATCAGCAGCATTACTAATCAACTTTTTTCTACAGACTTGAAAAGTATTTTCTTACCACACTACAAGATTACTTCCCATACTGAGAGCAGAAATGGAAACAGCTCTGGGTGTCACGCATCAGATCTTGAGGCCACAGTTGCAGAAAGTAGGTGCTGTTTCCCTTGAGTAGAAGCTGCTGATCTGAAACCTCCTAAGGGAAGGGTGTCTGAAGAAGAGCGTTGAAAAAACTACAGCAAGCTGTTTGTGTTAATGAGAGTGAGTAGCCGGCACCACTACTCCATGTTTCACTGCTATGCAATTGTTTTCCAGCTTCCAAGCTCTGAATTTGGCAGAGAGAATGCTGTTCTCACAGCCATATGAGTTATATGATCAGCTGCTTTGTGGTGTGTGGGTGTTTACCTAGGTAAGTGACTGGTTAGAAGAGGTTCTGTGATGTTAAATCAAGGAAGCACACTGTCCCCTGAGATTTTAATGATTTGTCATATACTACACTGAGAAAGAAAAGCAACATATTTGCAATTTTGAAATTCCTTGGGCTTAGGATAGGCAAATAATTTCTGACAGTAAAACTTTAGGCACAACATGAAAGAAAACATAACCTGCAATATAAGCCACCTCAATCACGTTTATTAGATAATAAAAATGCAATATTTGCAATCTCAGCATGCTTTCAAATTTCATAGGATATACTGCGTAATTATTAGAATAAATGCTATTCTTCAGGTGAATGAAACAGATTTTATGCAAGATTCCAAGGCTCCTTTGCCATCCAAAATGCAGTTAATACCATAAATTCCTTAGCCTCTCAGAAACTCCAAAATATCAAAAATATGAACGTCCTAAAGGATTTTGTAAGCGAAAAATATTATCAGAATTACAAGCTCCTGGAGCGCTGGGGACCTGTTTCTTTTATCTCACCGCCCATCATAACACTATCACACACTGTCTCCTGACTGAGATATGGTCAAAAGGCAAAAACTGAGGGCAGGGTGATTTAAACAAGAATAGCTGATATTTATCCCCTGCTTATTGTAGAATTGTGCAACATTCATACCTAATTCTAGATTTTAAACACAGAGACTGAATTATTTCCTTATTATAATTAAAATCCTTCCATTAAAACGAAATTTAAAAATGGATGATTCTGCTGGTAACATCACTCTGAAAAAAAGACATGAAATCACACTTAATAAAGTTGAAAAATCTTCACAGAGCAGGTACTCTACCAGGGGAAAGATAAGGCCTTCTTTTAAGAGATCAGATCAACCTCAAACAACACAAATTGATTCCAGATAGGCATTATAAAACAGACCACTGATTCTGCTGTTGAAATCTGCTATACTTAGAAGATAGTGCCAGGCACATTTAGACACATTTAAACAAGTTATCCTGACTCCAGTTTTAACTTTTTCTGAAATTCTCACATACATTTCTTTACTGCAAGACAGGGAAATGATACCTTACAAATACCTAACTCACTGTAATCAAAGAACAAAACATGAGGATACATATTTCATCTAGTTTGTTGCTTACTGCTCCGGACCAAAGTAATGCCAATCCTCAAGAAAGAAAGCAAAACACAAAACTCAAAGTCCTTTCAATACAGATTTTAACCTCAGGGCCCAGGACCAGGCTCAAGATGACTGTAATTGCATACAAAATTATGAGTGTCTATTTCCCCTGCAAGAGGGTCCTAAAGGCTTCCATGAATCCAAAGAGAGGTTAGGAACCACTAAAATAGACATTTTCAGAATCCCGAAAACGCAGCAGTGTACATTTTCAACAAAATTATACTAAAGGCAGTATCTATCTGAATATATGTGCACAGTCCTGATACAAACATCCCAGATGCCTGCCAGCCCTGTCACGGTACAGCTCACCACTCTCAAATCAGCCCTACATGGGAACACAACCAGCATTCAGTGCACACACTCTCACACGCCAACCACAGCAGCTCTTCATTCCCTAAGCACACACATGTCAACAAAGCATGTGCTATTTGCCATTCCCAGAACAATACGGACCAGGCCATCTCTGGGAAAGAAAAAAAAAAAAAAATTCGTCCCCAAATATTACCCTATATATTTACTATGCCTTGACCACAGATGTTAAACATTACAACAGAAAAAACGAATTTTTAAAAAAAATGAAATTCCCACACACCATACGTAATTAACTGGGGGAAAAAACTCCATCACTCAGGTATTACTGGGGATCCACGGGAGATGTAATGTATATAGGGGAAACGCTGGAAAGATGATACTTGAACACAGAGGCAACCTGAGGACAATCAAAGACAAGACTCACACAGCAATATCCTGAGAGCATGGTTGTGGAAAGCACCCTTCTCCAGAGGCAAAAGCACATTCCTTTGATTGGCACAAGCCACTCCTGACAATGGATCCGCGATGACAGGGACTGTTCAGCAATCAGGAAGTGTGTGTGTGTGTGTGTATGTGTGTGTGTGTGCACGCGCGGGCGCGTGTTGTGGGGGAGGGATGTGCTAGATGGGATCAAAGACTGGCCCTCTTCAAGAAGAGCAGACGGGATCTTAAATCGTGAAGACAGTGTTCCAGGGTGAAGCAGGGGTATTTTTCATTTCTGGCGGAGACATTCCTCGACAATGAACATGTTCTGTGCAGATGTAACGGGGGTGTCACTACCTTTAGTGGCTCCCATCTAAGAATCTTAAGCAGAGCCTGATTGGAGGGGAGGCTGTGGTGGGGGTGGAGAAAGGTCTGCATTACCCTCTGGGTGAGTATTGGGCGGGTGTACACTTAGATGCATTTTTATCTCAGGCGGCACAATACTCCCGGGGGTTGGTGGTTTGGGCGCAGCCGCAGGGCAGGGGAGGCAGTGGGTGCAAGCCACCAGCTGCTGGGCAGGAGAATGCTCGAAGGAGGACCGGTGCAAACCTCCCCTCGGCCCGCTACCCCGTGCAACCCCAGCTTCCCCTCGGGCCTTCGGGCGAGCGCATTCTGCAAAACTGGAGCCCAGCCCGGGTCCGAGAAAGAGGGGGCGAAGGAACAGAAGCCGGCGCCTCCAACCAGGCTCCGGGCCAGAAGAGCTCAACGCCCGGGGCCTCCCCTCCGGATGGGGGCTGCTCCGGCCTAGTGCACGCAGCTGCCTCGGCGAAGGGTTAACCCGGCGCCCAGAGCCCCTGTCGGCTCGGAGGGCGGCGGAGAGGAAGGGCTGCTGCCAGGGGCGCAGCCGCGACTGTGGCGTGTACGTGGGGGGCAGGGGCTCCTACTCACCCGGGCCGGCCGCCTCCGCCTCCGCCGCCCCGACCGCCGCCTCGGCGGTCCATCCCTGCGGCGGGGGGCCTGTAGCCGCGGCGCTCGAGTAACAACCGCCGGCCGGGCCGGCCCCTCCCCCCTGCCCAACGTCTGTCCTCAGGGCCGCTCCGCAGACCCGGCCTCGGCCGCCGCCGCCGCCGCCGCCGCAGCGCTACGTGGCCGCCGCTCCGACGTCTCGCGACTCCCTTCCGAGCGCGCGAGGGCGAGCGGGGCTGGCGGGGCGGGCGGTGCGCGGGGAGGGAGGCAGGGGAGGGGGGGGTGTGCGTGTGTGGTTGTGTGTGCAGAGAGGGGGGCAGGGAGAGAGGGAGGGCGAGCAGCGGCGAGAGCGCGCGCGCGCCCGCGGCCCCTTCCCTTGCCGGCCCCCCCCCCCCGCCCGCCCAACAGGGAGCCCGACACCTCCCTCCGCCCGCCCCCCTGGCATCCCGGCCGCTGGGCGCGGCGGCGCGCATGCGCAGCCCTCGGGGCCGGCCCTGGCGCACCTTTTCTCCCCGCTGCCACATTGTGAGCGCTTCGCCTCCCACACAACCGCCGACTCCCGCTCCACCCCCGCCTCCCCTACTCCGCCCACTGCCGAGCGCCCAGGTAAAGGCGTGGAGTGCGCGTGCGCACCGCTCCCCTTGGGTCTGGGGGCGTGGCTGCTGAAAGGAAGCCAAAATGTAGAGTCGGAGGGAGCTTTGGGCTGGAGAGTGGGAGCGTTCCACGAAGTAGAGAGCGGGTTAAGATTAGGGAAAGTGAAGTTCAGAAAGGGGGCCAAAGTAGAAAAGTAGGTCCAAGCGAGATTTAGTAGAAGTCAAGGAGGTTTTTTGGTTTATAAGGTAAATAAACAAAAAACAACTTGACTCTGGCCCCCTTGTTACTGAAGGGCTGTGTGGGTGACAGAAGACAGAAATAAAAAAGACGGAATGTAAGCAGTAGTGGGTTATTTGTCTGATGAATGAGACAGCTAATAAAAACGAGAAATTTAGAGATCGCCCAGACTTGTCAGAAAAACAAATTTAGAACCCTGCTTGTTCTGCGGCCAGAAATAGGGAAGGGGATTTTGTGTGTGTGTGTGTGTGTGCAGGCGCGTGTGCGCTATTGTGCTTGAGATATGGAGCTGCCGAAAGAAAGGAAGCCTCCATTTAAGCATTACAGCATCATGACTAATTAGCTATTAATCATTAATATAATTAATGGTACTATTAGCTAACAAGGTAGCATTTATCCAAGTTCATCGCCAAGAGAAGCTGTCCATAATTGAAAGCGCTTGGAGTACAGGGAGGGGAAATGAACCAGGCAAAGTAAAGGCCTCCAGTGGAGTAGAACCAAGTCATGACCTTTCCCACCATAAACCAAAGTTCTCTGATGTTTTCCAAATTTTATCTTAATTGGAATTCTTTATTATTCTTACACTACACTTAATAAATGTTCTTGCACTAAATCTGAGCTTTCAACATTTTTAATACGTATGCAGCTACTTCTCCAAAAATTGCACCCCCAAAAATTCCTGTGGGGAATAAAGTGACCTGAGTCTGGGAAAAGGGAAGAGATTGAAACTTTATAAATTAAAGGGTTCCAGGGCTGACTCTATCCTTGGCTACTTCTCAAAACAGATGCTTCGTTTTTATTACACTTGGACTCCAGGGATCATAATTTAGCAACTTTGGGTCAAGTTCTTCAATAGTGAATGTCTTCAGTGGATAAACACTAAAAATAATGTCATATTGAAGCAGGTGAGAGAAAATCTTCAAGAAAAACAGGAGGAAACAAGCATAAGTAGTAAAAGGAAAAACCTAGATTCGATGTGAGAAAAACCTTGGCATCCATGGAGGCTAGTGAGCCTAGAATATCTCACTGAGATGTCTAACTTTGCCTTCTTGGACATTTGTTCCATCCCTTCTCCCACTCTGCCTCTTGGAAGAGGGGTATGCAGAGTGAGGGCTGAAGAACCAAGTCTCTAGGAGTTTCTACCCATGGGCCAAACCTCTGAAGGGCTCCTAGTCTTTGGAATAGTAGTAGTATCACCTTC
This sequence comes from Bos taurus, assembly GCF_002263795.3. NCBI lineage: Eukaryota > Metazoa > Chordata > Mammalia > Artiodactyla > Bovidae > Bos > Bos taurus. The sequence continues at coordinate 37,237,764 of NC_037346.1, read as the reverse complement.
CACTTGAAGAGTGCTTTACGGTTTTTGCAGACAGGTTATATCCATTATCAGATTTTCCAACAACCCCATGATGCAAACAGAACAGGTATTATTCCCAATGAAGGCAATTCAAGCCAAGGTGTGTCTACTGGCTCAGCCTAAATCACCCAGCCCAGTCAACAATGGAGGCAGGGCAGGACTCAGTCTTCTGACTCCCAACATGCTGTCCTCTCAAAGGGCTTCTTGGAAAAATGGCTGCATTTTCCTGTGGAGTGAAAACAAGTAGCCTCACCATGTGAGGGATAATAGTTCTAATATTCAGTTTTACATATCTCCTTTATTTCATGTTTTTTTCCTCTTCGCTCTCTCCAGGCACTTGGGACTTGACCAGTGTATTTGAAGTGTTGGTGACAGGTACTTTGGAAGGCCTTGGGCCTGGCATGGTGATCCTAGTTCCTCTGCTCCCCCTTAACTCTTCCCCCTTGAGAACCTACCAGAAGAAGTGCTGTCATCATTTGGCTAGTTTCAGTGCCTCCCTTCTTCTGCTTGGCAGTCATTACAGGCAATATTTAGCACCCACATCTGGCCTTACTGGAAAATGAGACTTCTGTCATCCTGGTTTCCTGGTCCTGGATAATTCTTCACCATCTCATTAAGGCCATCAGCCAAAAGCAGCAAAACTCCCTTGCCCCCACCCTCTTATTGGCCATGGCATGTAGCTCGTGGAATCTTGGTTCCCCAGGGACTGAACCTGGGCCATGGCAGTGAGAGCCCAGAACCCTAACCATTGAGCCACCAGGGAACTCCCACCATTTTTTTTTTAATTTAAAAATTTTAGTAAAAAGTTCTGTATATTTTGACAGCTCTGAAAATCTTACAGATTTAATTTAAACAGCAGCAGAGCTATCTGGTTCCTATAAGGTGAGCTGGACAGCCTAGTACAAGCTCCCGATTCACTGCATTTCTTTGCTCCCCAAGTTCCCAGGGATGCAGCCCTAGTCGATACTAGTTCTTTCCACGTGGAGGGGCAGTGGCTGTGGCTCCCTGCCTACCCATTGACTAATGTTACCCCATGTATTGCACCAGACTTGGGGCCAGAGTTCTGTTCGGGGTTTCCTAGGCCCTCATACTTGTAGTGCTGTGACCTTTGTTCAATCACTCCACCTTTGAGGTTTTGTAAGAAGAGGGGATTATATGGCTTTTAGAGCCTTTCAGATGTAATACCTAGGATTCTCCTTTAGAAAGTTGACTGTGTTCCTTAATACCTTGTAATTCCATTCCTTTCCTAAGAGTTACTATCTAATTTCTCATCTCGAAGCCCTTGCTATAAGAAACTGCCCCTTTTACAGAATGGATAAAGTTGCCCTGGACTTCCCTTTGGTAGCCACTTTTTTCTCAAGTGATAATGTTTAGAGACAACCCAGAAAGCTGGACTTTTGGCTTGTCTGCCAGGCGGCTTGTGTGTGTGCACTTGTGTGTATGTGGTCCACGGGCGCTTTCATTCTATACCGTCTCAACTTGCACCACCCCCACTAAAATTCCAATGAAAAGTTAAAACAAATGCCAGAATGCACTAAAAGGTCAGGTATGTGAGTGGAGCTCTTTTGCTTTGGGGACAAAGATGAGGGAGGCTCTTGAGGCTCTTGGCCACTTTGATCTCAGCTGATTTAGCTGCCGCATGGCCTGGGACCATCATCTGGTTCAGAACTCCATATAGCTGTGGTCTCTATACATCAGCTTCTCCAACTGAAACATCTCAGAGTTTAGGTCATAATTACTCTGGTGTCCTTATCATCAAAATGCATTTTATAATTTTTTATTTTTAGTTCTACCAGTTTATTGCTATCAACCCATCTCCCTCCACCCTCATGCACACATGCTCAGTCATGTAACCCCATGAACTGCAGCCTGTCAGGCTCCTCTGTCCATGGACTTTTCCAGGCAAGAATACTGGAGTGGGCTGCCATTTCTTTCTCCATATAATTTTTTTAAAAAACGCACTCTATGTGACAACTTCTACAGATCTTTCTTTTACAATATTTCACTTAATTCTTCCTTCAACACTGGAAGGTAGGAAGGGCAGAAAATGTTTGTTTCTGCTAATTTTTTAAAAACAATATATTAAAAACAAGGTTCAGATTTTAAGGGTAACATGACCAGAATGAAATCCTGGGTCTCTAGGGTCCAAGTCCAGGACTTGTCTGTAATACTCTACTGCAGCCCTTTGCTGGACACCATACAAAGCAAATGGAACACATGTGGTCTCTGCTCTCTGGAAGTTTGGACTCAAATGGCCAGCCACGATTCTGGCAAAGATAAACGGACAAAAAGATTCACAGGTGACTCACGTATGCCAATAAAGAAATGAGTTAAATAGATAAGGAAAGCCATGTTTACGTGGCCTACTAATGTGTTTGTTTGTTTGCTTTTTTAATTCCAGTTGGGTAGAAAGGACAATGTTAATGAGGCTGAGGTTTTAAACCAATCCCATATGTCTACTTGCTTTGCATGTGGAGAACTGTAGATGTACTGCATGCTCTTACCCCTTTCTGTCTTTAGCATTCTCTGAACCTTCCTGAAATATCTACCAAGTGTCTGTCATGCAAGGTGGGAATCAAGGACCATTAAGAAATTATCTCTACCCTCAAGCAACATCTGTGACTGTTTTCCTAATTCAAACCACTGTGAAAGCATTAGTTAAGCCTGTGTCTACCATCTCTATGGATGGAAGGACAGATTAATTTAGTCCCCATCCTGTTGTGTGAGGGCCTCAGATTCATCTTTATCCAGGCAAGATGGCCAATTAGGACAGTAGAGAGGCGGGCTTTGGAATTTGAGAGACATTGTTACTACCCTAGAGAAACCACCTGAGCTTCCTGACTATTTAAGCAAAGGCCAAGAGGAACCCTGGGGTTAGGGAGCATGGGTGGCCCAGGGCAGGCACCCACAGCAAGAGAACATCTTCCATTCCTAAGTGGATTGCTGCAGCTCGATTCTTCCCCTGGGGGTTCGGCCTCAAGGTCCATGTACAGCTGAGTGATCTAAGGCAGTTAGACTCGAACTGTGTTTGAGTTGTTTAAGAGGCTCACAGCTTCTTTAGGCAGCAGACTTAATTGTTGTGTGTAATTGATGTGACATGTGCCCCAGAGGCATGCACTGAGGTCCAAATGAAGAGATGATTTTTCAAAAATTGGAAGTAATTAATTAAAGAAGGCAGCTGCACGGGGCTGTGAGTTAGTGCCAAACTCCGTAACCCTAAACCAAACCCACCCAACCGGCCTTGCCACCTGAGGAACAATCCTGAAGGTCTCACGAAGGTGGGATGCGAGACCTGGGATGCAGTGGAGGACATGGGGAATGCAAGGGTGAAGGACAGGGCTCAGGGGACCCCCTCTTAGCTTTCGTGATCCTCAAAAGCCTTGGCTCTGGAGAGCAGTTTGGGAGTCAAAAGAAATGTGTTGGGAGTGCTAGAAAACTGCAGAAAAGGGGAGACAAGGTCAAGAGAGGTGTGTGAGATTCCACGGGGGAGAGGTGGCAAAGGGGATGCGGGTCTCTGGAGCTGGGAGCAGTGGGAGCTGGAGTGTTTGCGGGACTGAAGAACGATGGAGTCCCTCAGACAGGGCCTGGGAAGATCTGCCAGGTTGCTAGGACCCTGAAGACGGAGCTCCAAGGAGGTGGAGCCTGGATGTGGGGGCGGGAACATAGTGCCTGGGGCCTCTCGCTTCAGAAGAGGTATTCATTAAACCCCTGACCTGAGGTCACTAACAGAGCTGTGGCAGCTTTTCACAGGAGTTGGGTTAAGAACAACAATAACAAAAATAATAACAACAATTAACGATAATGAGACCTTATCTGCAGCAAGTTGTTCCTAGAGCTTTGTAGGCATTAAGTCATTAATTCCCCTGGCCCCTCAGGGTCACTTTTTCTAGAAGTAATGGAGGTGCTAGAGAACACAGTTAATCCTGTGTGGTTAGGCCTCCTGCCTTCAGCTAGGTGGGTCAGTTCACATCCAGAGGGGGTAAAATTCCTTCCTGTTTCACAAACTGTTATAATCGTTTGCATTTACTTAGAGTTTCTGAAATGATGCTGAAATGGGGCTGAGTACAGAAATGTAGAAACCAGCCATCACAACATGTCTAAATAACTTGGATGTGAAAACTCAAGTCCTACCTAACAGCACCAGGCTGAACAATATGCTGCAGTGGACAGTGGCTGCAGATGACCAGGGAGTGACCTGGAAGTGATCATCTGCTTGAAGCCCTAATTGGCGGCAGGGCTGAGCCTCAGCCTGCAAACACGTTGGAAGATTTCAGGTGTTTACCCCCCACTCCCCGCCACAGACCGAAGTTTAGAGGGCTCAAGTTGAATAAAAAAGGAGGGTCATTCTAGATTGGAGGAGTTACATGGAATGGAGCCTGAGAGCCAAACCTTGAGCAAACCTAGTGCCAAGAGTGACTAGGCTTGCAGATTTCAGCTGTTCTTTTGTTTATGTGTTTCATATAACAGTGACTGCAAATTATACACACCCAATCCAGAGACAGACTTTCACTTACATCCCATAGATGGTGAGAGTCATCATCATTATCCTAGTCCAGATCAAAGGCAGCCATGTAGACAAAATAATCTCAATATACTTAAGCAGAATGGGTGTCCTGGTCATCCTTGGGTCCTGGAGCAGCAGCGATGATCCTCCCCATTAATGTGGAGGGCAGACGCGATACAGAGCAGGAACTGAGCTTTTCTGAATCTCAGAGTTGGGCAGAAGAAGAAATTGTATCACAGCTATCACCATTCATTCAGAGAAATAGAGGGACCAGACCTCACTATTTGGACCCTTGCCATCCCTCTGGAAACAGTCTTCCCTCCTTTCCCTGTGTTAGTACAGAGAATGTCTACCCGCAGAAGGTGCGAGAACTTTCAGGGCTTGAATACCAATCTCACTTGTAGATTACATCAAAGAACATAAAGTATTATATGATGAATTTAGGGAACAGAGTATTCTGGTTAATCAAATAATCTGGTTTTTAAAGTATTACTAAACATAAGGCAATGACAACCCACTCCAGTACTCTTGCCTGGAAAATCCCATGGGTGGAGGAGCTTGGTAGGCTGCAGTCCATGGAGTTGCCAAGAGTCAGACACAACTGAGGAACTTCACTTCACTTTAAACATATAGTAACATTTGAGACATACTAAAATCATTCATTGTTTATCTGAAAATTCAGGTTTAACTGGGTGTCCTGTATTTTATCCATTTGCAGGTAAACTTCTAGGTAATCCAAAACTGCTCCTTTAGAGTTCTGTAGAGAAAAATAACGGAGAAGGCAATGGCACCCAGCTCCAGCACTCTTGCCTGGAAAATCCCATGGACGGAGGAGCCTGGTGGGCTGCAGTCCATGAGGTCGCTAAGAGTCAGACATGACTGAGCGACTTCACTTTCACTTTTCAGTCTCATGCATTGGAGAAGGAAATGGCAACCCACTCCAATGTTCTTGCCTGGAGAATCCCAGGGATGGGGGAGCCTTGGTGGGAGGCCGTCTACGGGGTCCCACAGAGTGGACACGACTGAAGTGACTTAGCAGCAGCAGAAGCAGAGAAAAAAAGACAACAGAAAGAAGAGATTTGCTTTGATAGCTTCAGGTTCATTGGTACCAGAAAATAGGGACAGAGAAGATAGGGAAGAAGAGGCCCCAAACCAGTTGTCCATCAACTCAGAAGCACACTCATGGTCACACTGGGTATGTGGCTGAGATGTTGCCAGGTCTTTCACTGGCCCTGTGTCAAAGCAAACACTTGTTCCAGGGATCTCAGGGAAGAGCTTAAGACAAAGCATCACCTACTGCAGCCATGAAATTAAAAGACGCTTACTCCTTGGAAGGGAAGTTATGACCAACCTAGATAGCATATTCAAAAGCAGAGACATTACTTTGCCAACAAAGGTCCGTCTAGTCAAGGCTATGGTTTTTCCTGTGGTCATGTATGGATGTCAGAGTCGGACTGTGAAGAAGGCTGAGCGCCAAAGAATTAATGCTTTTGAACTGTGGTATTGGAGAAGACTCTTGAGAGTCCCTTGGACTGCAAGGACATCCAACCAGTCCATTCTGAAGGAGATCAGCCCTGGGATTTCTTTGGAAGGAATGATGCTAAAGCTGAAACTCCAATACTTTGGCCACCTCATGTGAAGAGCTGACTCATTGGAAAAGACTCTGATGCTGGGGGCCGTTGGGGGCAGGAGGAGAAGGGGATGACAGAGGATGAGATGGCTGCATGGCATCACTGACTCGATGGATGTGAGTCTGGGTGAACTCCGGGAGTTTGTGATGGACAGGGAGGCCTGGCGTGCTGTGATTCATGGGGTCTCAAAGAGTCGGACACGGCTGAGCGACTGAACTGAACTGAACACTCTACTATTATCCAACACAGACAGAACCCCACCTAAGGATAGGAACAGATTGGTGCAAATTCTTTCTCTCATTTCATTTTGCCAGCAGAAAGGAAGAAGGTGAGAGCTCCGCTGAGCAACGTGGTGCCATTCAGAGGGCCTGCATAATTCCTCCATGCCATAGAATCCCCTGCCGCTTGGAGACCTCCTTCCTATCGTGTTGATGGTCCTGTGGAAATGGGTCCCCTAGAAGCTACGTTCTGCTCTGCATGGCGTTGACTGCAGTCTTTTTCCTGGCCAGATTGCTGTTCTTAGCATGTACTGAGCACCAAGATGTCCCCAGCTTGAGTCCTTTCCACTCTCCTAAGTGTTGCACCTCTGTTAGTCTGCAGTATCCTTCCGACTGTCTTTTGAGGTAGATATTCTCATTTCACAGATGAGGAAACAGAGAGAAGTGAAGTAGGAAGTGATAGAAGGTCACATAAGTCTTACATGATGGAGTCAGGATTGGATCCAGGAGGTCAGACTCCTACAGCTGCTCTTTGAACCACGATGCTGTACTACCCAATACTCCAATTGCCCCCTGCTCAGAATTCTGGCACGGCTCCTGTGATAAGCCGAATAATAGCCTTCTAAATATGTCCACATCCTAAACCCGGAAGCTGTGAATATATTACCTTATGTTGGGGAAAGGGATTTTGCAGATGGGATTAAGTTAAGGATCTTGAAATGCGGACCTTAACCTGGATAATCCAGTGAAAGAAAGAAAGAAAGTGAAGTCACCCAGTTGTGTCTGACTCTGTGACCCCATGGGATTTCCCAGGCAAGAATACTCGAGTGGGTTGCCATTTCCTTCTCCAGGGGATCTTCCCGACCCAGGGGTTGAACCTGGGCTCCCACATTGCAGGTAGACTCATTACCGTCTGCCAGGGAAGCCCCATTATCCAGTGGCTCCAATCTAATCACAAAGATCCTTAGAAGAGAGAGGCAAGAACATTAGGGTCAGAGGAGAAGTGACCAGGAAGCAGAGGTCAGAATGGTGTGATTGCTAGCTTTGAAGATGGGAGAGGGACAGGTGCCAAGGAATGTCGGCAGCTTCTAGAAACTGGAATAAGCAAAGAGCTGACTCTCTCCTGGAGCCCCCAGAAGAAACACAGTCTGCTGACACCTTGACTTTGGCCCAGTGAAGCTCTTGACCTCCAGAACTGTTAGATAATAAATCTGTGTGGTTTTATGCTACCAAGTTTGTGGCAATTTGTTACAGCAGCAGTAGGAAACTAATTCAGCTTCCATGGCTTAAAGGGAAATCTGAACTGCTTTGCAGGACATTCAGGGGCCTCGTGTTATCTTCCCCTCGTCTAACTGCCTGGCTAGCTTATGCCCACCCCACCCCTGTGCCACCCTCACCATTCTTTACAGATTGAATTGCTTCATGATCCTCAACAGCCATACCCTTTCTTATGTCAGTGCCTTTGCCTGGAACACCCTTTCCTCACTTGTTTGTCTGGCAAACTCCTCATCCTTTATGTCTCAGCTATTATAAAACAATACCTCCTCTGTGAGGCTTATCCTACTTCCCCCAAAGGAACGTGGGACTCCTTTCCTGTATCTCATGCCTCTGCTGTTTTTCATGTTCACTCCCGTTAAAGCAGATTGTAAGAACCTGTCTGTTCCCTTCCTGGGTTATGAGTTGTTTGAGGGCAAGGACCTCTCTTTTCAGCTCTGATCTCCTTTAGCACCTAGCATGGTCCCCAGCACATCAAAGAAAGGTCCCCAGAGAACAGAACTCTTATCCTGACCTGTGATGCAGGCCCTCTAACCCCATTTCACCATCAGTAACAAGCGTTCCAGGACATCATCCCTTCCCTTCCCTGTTGAGAAATAATGACAAAGAAAATCAGACATGGAAGTGTTTCAAGTTTTTTTTGTTTTGTTTTGTTTTTTAATAGCACTAATCAAAGTTTTGTGATATTCCAGCTGTACCTACGGTAGAAAATGCTTCCTGTCCAAGTCTCAATTTTTTCAGCTGAGAAATGGATCAGAGACGAGCTGTACAGAGACAGGAGCTGTGGCCCCTTTGCATCCTATTGTATTCCCCGCATCTCCCCTGCTCTTGACTCGGGTGAATCCTCTGATGTTGGTTGGTAAAGGTCCCGAGGGAGGTTTGTCCACATTCTTCGGATTCATCACTTCTCTCTAATGTGCACGCCAGTGTTGGGTCTCTTAAGCGAAGGTTTCCCCACATCAAGTTCTATGTAACTGAGTTCCAGAACACTGAGTCAGATGAGCCTTCCAAGCCTCCAGACTCACCCGAGGGCTCTCCCACAGACACATCAGATATGGGGCTTCTCTCCAGTAGGAATTCTCTGATGTATAAAATGGTTGACAACTCCACCCAAAGGAAGGCTTATTCACTTTTATTATTTTTATTTTCCTGTGTGAATTCTCTGATGTTTAATGAGAAGTAAAGGGCAAGTGGAGGTCTCAATAAAGGCCTATTAGATACCCAGCTCTGGGCTGAGGGACTCTAAAATGTAAGGAATGGCCCCTGCCCTCTAAACGTTTTCAACCTAGTTGGAGAAAGAAGACTTGTACACAAAACAGCTGGGGAGCATCAGACACTGTGTAGTCATACCAAGCGATTCAGAGAAAGGAGTGGACAGCTGGAGATTGATTAGATGGGAAAGGTGTGTGAAAGAGGTTAGCCTTTAGCTTGACCTGGAAAGATGGTAGAATTGAGGCTGGAAGAGAGGAAGAAGGTGTTTCCATTGAAAGAGAAACAAAAGGAAGGATGGAAATAAAGAAGCAGGGGGAGACAGGAAAGATGGAGGGAAAGAAACTTTCTAGTGTAGGGATTTGCCTGTTGGTTTAGGAAACCCCCAGCGACTTAGGGCAGTGGCCTTTGAAAGTTTTCTTCTGATGCTTTTCTTGTTTTAGCGCTCACGCCACTTTCACTTCTGCCAGGAGCATCTAAAAAGGAACACTCGACTGCTGCCTTGCTGCCTTGCGCAGGCCAGCCCCACCCCACCCACCACCTCCACAACATTCTTAGGCCCACTCCAGTTCCACAACCAGATGATAGAGGCCCCAAATGGGGAGAGACCCCCACCCACAAGAAGGCCCCGGGGAAGCACCCAGCAGGCTTACATTCAAGAATATGGGAGCTCTCTGCCCCCACCCTCTTATCCCACCATCACGTCCTCTAAAAAAGTTTCTGCACAGGATCCTGACCCTTACAGAGAATGAGGGTCGTCAGCTTTGAAACCCTTTTATTTTTGTCAGTTTTATAGATGTTTTCTGAAAACATTAGGAGTAGGGGATACTTCATAACTTTTCCTTATTTTCCCCATTCCACAGAGAGCAGTGGACAAGCAAGTCGAGTGGAATATGTAGTGTCTCGTCTTGGTTAGATTGTTGGAGGACTTTTCTGCAAATTATAGTGGTTAAGCACTGACTCAACATCCAACAACTGCATAAGAGCTTCTTAGAGCCTTCGTTCATGGACAAGTTTCAAAATGAAACAGCGTCACCACCTCTCATGGGCGATGTAGTCAGAGAACAGAAGAGAGTGAATTTCACCTTTAACAAAGTGGCTGCTTTCTGGAGAAGTGGCAGGATCTGGTATTTCCCAGCACGGTGAAATTGGGAAGTGCCTTTTGCAGCCCTTCTCACTTTCATGGTTTGTTTGGACATGGAATTCTTAAGCTCTTAATTCCGTCCCTGCTTCCTGTGTCACTTCCCTAGGAGACTGAATTCGAGGGCGGGACCTCCTCCCCAGGGGCGGGGGGAGAACAGAATGGGGACTGATGCCTTTGGGCTCTTACCATGTAGACATCCTGTTGGCACATTCTCCACTCCTCCCCAGCAAAGCATGCTCTGCTCTGTGAAGAATCCAGGCAGGAAGTAAAAGAGATCTGTGCAGCCACAGTGGAAATGCCCGGCCTCTCAGGAACCCCAGATGGCCATCCAGTCTGATCACACATCCCATTCTGTTTTCATTATTAGTGTCCGTCCTGTCTGTTCATGGGCTCCCCCAGGACAGGAGGCATATCTGCCCTAGTCACCATCAGAGCCATCTTAATACATCACAGTGCCTGGTACAGAGTGGCTGTTAGTAAATATTTGTTGAATAAATCAACTATGAATGTGGAAGTGGTTCTGTTAAAGAGCTCTTTGCTCTTTCTCAGCTACTGAGTTACAAGACGAGTGTGCTGGTGGTGAGAAGGGACACCTTTGGGTTATAATAAAAGGAGTTAGAAATGTGTGGGAGGGCTCCTAAGTGTTCCAGTTGTATCTACTAAGCAACAGGGAACCTCTGCGACTTCTTTAGGTCACCAACAGGAGATGGCGAGCCGGTGGGGGCTGTGTTATTGTTGTTGTTCAGTCGCCCAGTCGTGCCTGACTCTTTGCAGCCCCATGGACTGTAGCACGCCAAGCCTCCCTGTCCCTTACCATCTCCTGAAGTTTACCCAAGTTCATGTCCATTGCATCAGTGATGCCATCCAGCCATCTCATCCTCTGACACCCTCTTCTTCTTCTGCCCTCAATCTTGCCCAACCGTAGGTGACCCCTGGGAGTGGGGACTTTGCAGGCTGTATTTGATCTGGAAGAGGGTAGGATCACCTGAAGAACAAGTACATCTTCTTGAAGAAGTCTAATCACAGTTGCAAGCTACAGAGATGACTTTTGTGACTGAAGGGTGACTATTTTAGCTAGGTAAGTGTCAAGAAAGTGGTAGGAATTCTAGTGAGCCTTGCTCCTAAGTGAACTCAGAGCTGGCGGTGGGAACAGAAGCAAGCAAGTGCAGTCATGGTCAAAAATGGCCAAAGAGGAAGATGCCTCGGGACTCAGCCCAGGATCCTGGTATTGCACTACATGGAGTAGGGGGCACGAAACCAAGTAGGAAGATTTGTCTTTATTCTGAAGGCAGAGGCCATGTCTTAAGAATCAAAGCCACGGCTCAGAGCAGAGCACCTGACATATCATAGCTGCTTAACACATGCTTGGTAGTGAATGAATCGGGCTTCCTAGGTGGCTCAAGTGGTAAAGAATCTGCATGCCAACCCACAGGAGACGCGGGTTCAATCCCCAGGTCGGGAAGGTCCCCTGAAGAAGGGCATGGCAACCCATACCAGTATCCTTGCTTGGAGAATCCCTTGGACAGAGAAGCCCCGCAAAGAGGCAGACGAGACCGAGCACGCAATGAATGATTGGGTAGTTGGCTGGCTCTGGGACTCGCTGAGAACGCGAGAGCTTGTGGAGGCCTCCGCAGCTGTGTCTACTATCCTCTCTCTTCATCCTTCTCGGCCTGCCCTCCGTGGTCCCACCTCTGCATTAAGCCAGAAGACGTTCCCAAAGCTCACTGCTCTCTCGGTGGACAGCACCAGCTGGGTCTCAGGCTCAGCTGATCAGGCCATTCCCTCCCTTCTCCTGGGGGTTCCCACTGCCAATAAGATCCCTCTCAGCCCCCCACCCAGCCATCAGATTGGTGTTCACATCTTCTGCTCTTCGATCTCCTCTGGGCAGGCAGGGACATGCCACTGCTAGAAGCCTGGCCTTAGCGAACGCGTGTGTGCATGCACACACGCCCCCCTCCCTGTCTCAGGGCCTCGTCTGGCCCTCCGCCCCTGGCCTGGCCCGTCTTTATGAGACTCTGGCTCTTCCTCTCCAGGTGCTGAATGTAGTGTCTGATTCGAGAGAACAGGGCATTTCGCAGGTCTGCATCTGTGGCCTTGGCCTCCCTCAGGGGCTTGGGTTGATCCACCCATAAGGAGGGACCTTCCAGAGAGACGCCAAACCAGGAGTCTGACCTCATGACGCCCGCAGCACCTGGCAGGGAGGGTACCAGCTCTGCTGTCCTGGCCCAGACCCAGTTCTCTCTTCTAGCATCCACACCTTCACCTTCCCTGGCTCCCCTCCAGGCCGACAGGACCTGCCCCGTCTGGGGAAGGATAAGCCTGGTCTGGTGAGCAGGGCCAGGATAGTGAGGACCCCCAGGATCTTGGTCAAATCATTCCCTGGCTCCGTGCCTCAGTTTCCCCCCTGAGAAAGTCGGCTCCTGGTTCCAGGGTTAGGAAGTTAATTCCCTGGTCTCACTGGGGAAGAAACCCGAACTAGTGTTGTGTTTCCTTGCAGCCAAGACCTGCCCGCCCCGCCCTGCCCCAGGAGGCTTTGCTAGTTAGTGACGCCTTGCTAGTTGGTGACTCCCGGCCAGCAAGGCAGGGTCCTGCAGGATGAAAGCTCAGAGAAGCCAGAGCAGGAATAATAATGATAATCATCAGCTGTGGCGTCTCAACCACCCGGGAATGCGAGGCCCACGCCCTGTGCTCCCCACACCCCGAGACACTCCGAGGGCTCCTCTCCATTTTATTGCAGTGATCCCACACTCAGCCATTCCCAGCCCAACCTATTTGGGTTCCCAACGACTGCAGTCCAGCTACCTGCTCACTCAAGCCCCATGGGAAGAGTGAGCTCGACAAGACCCATTTGTCGAAGGTAGGATGCCCGGCTCCTTGGAGACTCAGGCTCCTGGGTTTCCCAGAGAAGCATCTGGCCATCCCTGGCCTGAAGCACTTTCCCACAGACCCATTTCTGTCGGGTTAGCGTCAGGTCTAGGAGCTTTGCCTGTGTCAATATAAATCTGCATTCAAGTCCTGGCTGGGCCACAGATTAACTCACCATAGGACCCTGGGTGACTTTTGTTTTGATTTCGACATTTTGTGTCTACTACCTCACCTGCCCCTTGCTCACTGCAGATAAACTCTGAATCTTGTAGTCCAGCATGTGGCTGTTGAATCTGGTTTTAAATCACTTTTCCAACCCCACTGTTCATTCTCTAGATGCCAGCCGAAAGTGACTCCTCACTGCTGGCCATGCATATCCCATGCCTTCCCATTCCAGAACTTTTGTCCTTCTTTGTGAATGTCATTTGCTCTGTTTCTACCTTGTCAGACCTTCCTAGCCTTTGAGGTCCAAGCCAGGGTCATCACCTCCATGACTCCCCACCCACCTTAGAACGCTTGTTCCTCTTTGTCTGAGCCTCAAGCCCCTGGGTCTGGCCTGTACCATGGTATGTGCAGATCTCAGGTCGCTCACTGAATCATCAGTGCGCTGGAGTCTCCATCTCTGGGTCCTCCTGGTGCCTCGTATAGCACCCTGCATATACAGCACATGCTCGATGAGTGTGTTGGGCATAAATTGTGGGAAATAATCATCCCCATCCTATTAATTTCCCCACACAAACGTGCTTTGAAAAAGTAAAAGTAGTTATTTTAACATAAAATTGTATGCATGTGTGTTCTCCCCAGTTTCCTCGGGGGCAGTGGGATGCAGGTACTCAAGTGGCAGGGGACGGCATTAGCTCCCTGGCGTTGGGCCACTAGGTGGAAGGCTTTCCTCAGCCAGTCTGGTCCAGTCTGGTCTTGGATTCCGGCTCAAAGGAGATGAGCGCTTCCTTCCTCAGAGAATAGCAGTCCCATCCCTTTGGGGCTTCTAAACCCTAGCAGCCTCCATGCCCCATGGGACTCACACCAGCAGGACCCCTAGATGCAAGTGTTGTAAAGAGATGAGTGGTTGGATGTGTTTAGAACCCTCTCAGCTGGATCCTTATGAGAACACCTTGGAGCAGCGTTCACTGCTGCTGCCTGTTTAGTGTTGCGAATAGTATTAACAGTAACGTAACTTCGGCAACGCCTTGTATTTACTTAATGCTTTTCTCTAGGGAGCTCAACTAATCTTTCCCTCATCTCCAGAAGGAAGAGAAGGACCAAGACAATGAAAAAGTGAACCATTGGGGCCACACTTTGAGTACAAGCATCCTTTGTTCTAAGAGGTAAATGCAATACGTAGCATTGCAGATGTGTGGAACTGGTAAAGTAGGAAACCTGTTCATGTCCTGGGACCTGGAACTTATGACTTAAGAATTTCCCCCCAAATCAAAGCCTGTGTGAGATGACAGCTCTCACACTGAGAAGGTGCATCTCATCAGTAATAAAGTCTGAGAATGCACGCTTGACATAAGTTCAGTCACTGACAAATCACACACATGACCCACTATCATTCTATTTCAACACACAAAATACACTTGGGTGAGGTCTGTTTTTCACAATGGTAGGAAGTGTAATTCACATTTCAAACAGTGACCTTGATAATGACAAATTATAAAGCAAGTTCGCTGGCCGTCATTGTGTTAGACCTGATCAGCTTGTCCCTGTGTTACCTTCCCGATGGGGCTGACCAGGAGCTCCTGTGAGGAGCACCCGTACTGCTGCTTTCTGTTGTGCTAGCGCTTGCTGAGTTACAGACATCTTTACCCTGCAGCTCCCTTGCGGGAATTATTTTAATTCCCATGTCCACTTTGTGAAGTTGATTTAGTTCAAGGTGGATAATATAATCCACAACATCATTTAACCAGGCAATGGAAACTGTGATATTAATACTCTGTGGTTTTCTAGCCTCTTGATGAAAGTGAAAGAGGAGAGTGAAAAAGTTGGCTTAAAGCTCAACATTCAGAAAACTAAGATCATGGCATCTGGTCCCATCACTTCATGGCGAATAGATGGGGAAACAGTGGAGACAGTGTCAGACTTTATTTCTGGGGGCTCCAAAATCACTGCAGATGGTGACTGCAGCCATGAAATTAAAAGACGCTTACTCCTTGGAAGGAAAGTTATGACCAACCTAGATAGCATATTCAAAAGCAGAGACATTACTTTGCCAACAAAGGTCTGTCTAGTCAAGGCTATGGTTTTTCCAGTGGTCATGTATGGATGTGAGAGTTGGACTGTGAAGAAAGCTGAGCGCTGAAGAATTGATGCTTTTGAACTGTGGTGTTGGAGAAGACTCTTGAGAGTCCCTTGGACTGCAAGGAGATCCAAGCAGTCCATTCTGAAGGAGATCAGTCCTGGGTGTTCATTGGAAGGACTGATGTTGAAGCTGAAGCTCCAATACTTTGGTCACCTCATGCGAAGAGCTGACTCATTGGAAAAGACTCTGATGCTGGAAGGGATTGGGGGCAGGAGAAGGGGACGACAGAGGATGAGATGGCTGGATGGCATCACCAACTCGATGGACATGAGTTTGAGTGAACTCCAGGAGTTGGTGATGGACAGGGAGACCTGGAGTGCTGCGATTCATGGGTCACAAAGAGTTGGACACGACTGAGCAATTGAACTGAACTGAACTGAGCTATGAGCTAAGGATTCGGGGAGCCCTGTCAGCCCCTCTTTTGTCACCCCCTCTGGTATTAGCTCTTCTGGTGTCAACCCCTCTGGTGTCAGCCCGCTGGTGTCATCCCCTCTGGTACCAGCCCCTCTGATATCAGCCCCTCCGGTATCAGCTCCTCTGGTATCACCCCTCTGGTGTCAGGTCCTCTGGTGTCAGACCCTCTAGTATCAGCCCCTCTGGTGTCAGCCCGCTGGTGTCAGTCCCTCCGGTATCAGCCCCTCTGGTATGGGCTCCTCCGGTATCAGCCCCTCTGGTGTAAACCCCTCTGGTATCACCCGTCTGGTGTAGACCCCCCTGGTGTCAGCCCTCTGGTATCAGCCCCTCTGTGTCAACCCCTCTGGTATCATCCCCTCTGGTGTCAACCCCTCTGATATCAGCCCGTCTGGTATTAGCTCCTCTGGTATCACCCCTCTGGTGTAGACCCCTCTGGTATCAGCGCCTCTGGTATAAACCCCTCTGGTATCAGCCCTCTGGTGTAAACCCCTCTGGTATCAGCCCCTCTGGTGTCAGCTCCTCTGGTATCACCCCTCTGGTGTAGACCCCTCTGGTATCAGCCCCTCTGGTATCAGCTTCTCTGGTGTCAACCCCTCTGGTGTAGATCCCTCTGGTATCAGCCTTCTGGTATCAGCCTCTCTGGTGTCAACCCCTCTGGTGTCAGCCCCTCTGGTGTCAACCCCTCTGGTGTCAGTCCCTCTGACATGCCTCCATGCCTCTCCCAGCAGCCCCCTGGTGTCTACCATGGCCTCTGGCTTCATGTCCCAACTTGCTTGATTCAGTCTAAAGCGAGTCTTCTGCAACTGCACCTCATTTCCATCACTGAACTACCATTTCTTCCATCTCCAAGCCCCTCCTGGCTATCTCAGGCACCTCACGCTCACCCTTTTCTTTTCCTTTTTAAAAAAATTTTAGTTATTTATTTTTGGCTGCCCTCGGTCTTTATTGCTTCAGGCGGACACTTTCTACTTGTAGCTTGTGGGCTCAGTAGTTGCGGCACACAGTCTTAGCTGCTCCACAGTTTGTGGCATCTGCACAGACTAGGAATTGAACCTGTGTCCTCTGCATTGGCAGGAAGATTCTTAATCACTGGACCACCAGGGAAGGCTCACTCTTTCTCTCTCTCTTTCTTTTTTTTGACCGTCCCATGGAGCTTTCAGGATCTTAGTTCCCAGACCAAGGATTGAACCTGGGGCCTCTGCAGTGAAAGCGCTGAGTCCTAACCCTTGGGCTGCCAGGCAATTCCCTGAAGCTCACCCTTCCTAAACCTCCTCTGTCAAGCCTACTGTGTTAACTTTCTTCCCCATCTCTGATAAGGACACCACTAAACACTCAGACTAGAAACTACACGGGCATTTCTTCTCTTTCCTCCTTGCCATCCTTCCAAACTAGTCCACTTTCTTTTGTTTTCTTGAGCAGTATTTTTAGTATTATTTTAATTGTATAGTTGCTGTACAATATTATATTGGGTTGGCCCAAAAGTTTGTTCAGGTCTTTCCATAACATATTACCTAGTATGTTGCTGTTTAATTAGTTAATCATGTCTGACTCTCTGCGACTCCATGGACTGTAGCACGCCAGGATTCCCTGTCCTTTACCATCTCCTGGAGCTTGCTCAAATTCACATCCGCTGAGTCGATGATGATCCAACCATCTCATCCTCTGTCGTCCCCTTCTCCTCCTGCCTTCAATCTTTCCCAGCATCAAGGTCTTTTCTAATGAGTCAGCTCTACATCAGGTGGCCAAAGTATTGGAGCTTCAGCTTCAACATCAGTCCTTCCAATGAATATTTAGGATTGATTTCCTTTAGGATTGACTGGTTTGACCTCCTTGTATGTTATAGGTGTACAATATAGTGAGTTGCAGTTTCTAAAGGCTATACTCCATTCATAGTTATTATAAAATATTGGCTGTATTCCCCATGCTGTATTATTTTTTTATTTTCCAATTTTTTTACATTTATTATTTTATATTGGAATATAGTTGATTTACAATGTGTTAGTTTCAGGTGTACAGCAATGTGATTCAGTTATATATATGCATATATCCATTCTTTTCCATATTCTTTTCCCATATATTAGAGTATTGAGTAGAGTTCCCTGTGCTCTACAGTAGGTCCTTGTTGTTTCTCTATTTTGTGTATAGTAGTGTGTATGTGTTAATCCCAAACTCCTAATTTATCCCTCCCTGCATTAGTCCACTTTGTAAGGGTCCTCCTTTTGGTGTCTCTGGCCCTTACCATTGCTGGGCCAATAAACCAATTGGCCTCCCTGCCACTGTTCTGGTCCCTCTAATTTCCCCTCCACATTTCTGCCAGAGAATTCTTTCAAATACATGAGTCTGATTTGGGTCTCTCCCTTCCTAGCCTCTGCACATGCCTCAGACTTAAAGGATGAAGTTCTACCTCTCAGCAAAGGATTGTATGGCTGGGCCCCGCTGACCCTTCTAAGCTGGTCAGTCCCAGCTACTCTCTCTGCTCCCGACCCCCAGGCATTCACCCAGGAGCCACAGCTTGAATACCATGCTCCCTTCTCAGCCTGCTAACTTACTCTACTTGACCTCTAAGACCAGTATACCCGGCACCTTCCAAACACTGAAAGCAGGGAAGTTACTCCATCTTCATGCACTCTAGCACTTGGTACGAAATGCTTTTGTTTAATGCTGAAATGTGATTGGCTCTCTGTATCCTCTTGGTTCCTGAATGCTTAGGCAACATCTATCTTAGTTCTATCCCCTCCTTCCTCCTCTTCCTGCCTAGCCTGGGGTGGTGCAGGCTCTCTGCAAAGCACTGTCCCCTGGACATGGGGCATTGGGAACTCCTTCCCACCCATCACCCGCACTGTCTCCTACTGCAGGCCCCAGTGGCTAATGCTGAAAAGCAATACTTGGTACCAGGTACTGTTCTAGAAGCCTTGGGCAAACTAGCTCACTTAATCCTCCCCCCAACACCATGAGGTTGTCCTTTTTGGCATCTCCATTTACCGACAAGGAAGCTGAAGCACAGAAAAGTTATTTGTCAGTCCCACATGGTGGGGCTAGTAGGCGGTTGAGTCAGGAGTCAGACTCAGGATCCCGGGTACAGGGGCTGATGGTCACCTCTGGTCAGTGCCGTGCCACCTCACTCAGCCCTCTCACTCTTCTCCCTTCCCTCCAGAAGAGTGGGTGCTGTTCCCAAGGCCAGTTGAACCCCCTTCCACCCTGTCCAGGGGAGAGACTGAGGGTCTGGTGGCTCAGCTGGCTCTCTCCCCCCAGAGGAAAGGACAGACACAACAGTCTCCCGCTGGTCACCCCTGCCCCACTGTCCCTGGGGGCACTGATTTCCTGGGCCAAGGCTCTTTGCAGGGGATTAGAGCCCTGGTCTCAGTGGATCCAAATCATTTCTCTGGGAATGTCTGCCTGAACCCTGCCCACGGGCCCCTTGGGCACCTGGGGGGCTTTCCCTACCTCTTTTACCTGATCAACTTCTGGCATTACTAACATCTCATTCTCCTTCTCTGGGGCTTTTTTTTCTATTCTGCCTTGCTTCCCCACACTTCCTTCCTGTTCTTCTTTCTCTTTACAAGAAGACTGGGTATTTTTAACCTGAGGTTTCCACTCACCTCTTACTGTCCGGTTGGGACTAGGTGGGGCTGCTGGCATGGTTTGCCAACCATGGGGGTTACAGTCTGTGGCCTCCCTGCTGAGCCCAGCTTCAGCCCTCACCCTTAGCCATCTCCCTAAGCTCTCCCTTTTCCACTTATAGAGGAAACACCCTAAATGGGCTGTTCACTGAAGCTTTGGAAATTGTGCAGGTAAGGTAGGGAGCTGACTCCCCCCACCTCCTGCAATGCTGGGAGGCTGCTGTGGAACCAGGTGAGGATCACTCACATTGGAGCCTCACCAGGCCTCCAAGTTCAGCTCTCGGTCCACCTGTGTGACCCTCATTAGGAAGCGTCGGGGGCTGCTGGTCCCTGGTCTGTGTTGTCTGCGCATTTTCGCATTTGCATTTTCGGAGAGGCGGCTCTGACCCCCTCTCTCCCCTCCCATGCTGTCCGCCGCCGCCGACGTCTCTGCCTCCTGGCAACGCTTCCTGCTTCACCTTCCCCCCCATCGCTCTGTCCTCACCAGCCTCCAACCAACCCCCTGCTCAGGCTTCCCAGCCCTGCCAATGCTTAAAAGAGAAACTTTTATTTGAAAACCAAACAACTGCAAAGGGAAGATAACTGGGCTTTCAGAGTTTCCCAGTTATTGTTTATTTTTAAGTTTGGTTTCTGCTTTCTTAAATAAGAGAATAGTGGCAACTAAATGAGTTGATAGCTGAGATTCTCTTTTAAGCAACTGACGGTGACTCACTGCAGGCTGCTGGGCCCACGGCTAATGTTCTCTAAATAATTGATAGGCGTAAGGACCGCCCCGGGCAGCGCAGTATCCCACTGCGCCCTCTGAGTCACCACGAAGGATTAAAAGTATATTCAGCATTGTTTTTATGTTGTGCGTGTGTGCGTGCTGAGTCGCTTTTAGTTGTGTCCAACTCTTTGCAACACTATAGACTGTAGCCCGGCAGGCTCTTCTGTCTATGGCATTCTCCAGGCCAGAATACTGGAGTGGGTTGCCATGCCCTCCTCCAGGGGCCCTTCCTGACCCAGGGATCAAATCTGCATCTCTTTATGTCTCCTGCATTGGCAGGAGGATTTTCTTTTTTTACCACTAGCACCACTTGGGAAGCCTGTTTTTATGTTGACTGTGCTTTAAAAAGTTGAATTCCTTAAAAAACAGGCACTCCAGCTCCCCTCCCCCCGTATAACCTATATAGTAACTGGCTGACTACTGATTGGAAATAGGCTTTTGGGCCTTGTAAACCTGACAGAGTGCAGCCCTCATCCCTGGCCTCGGCCCCAACCACCTCTCTGCTTCACATTCTCTTAACTGACCCACCACTCCCGCTGGTCAGCTGCCCCACGGTCTGCTCCAAAGCAGCGATGCCTTCAGGCTCCACCACGAGCTGGGACTACAACCCTGTCCTGCCTCCCCTGCTCCCTGGCACCCCTTTTGGAGTTGGTCAGTCATTCAGTCTATTGACACTTATTGGGCATCCCCCATGAGCAGAGTGCCATGCTGGGTAGGCGCTGGGAAGAGACAGAAGAGGTTGGTGCCGCCTTCAAGGGGAAAGCTCTGCCACCACAAACACCCAGAGAGCTGCTTACTGCAAGTTCACAAGAACTCTGTCTCACAATCAAAGAAGAAGGGGGCGTCAAACGGGGAAGCCTTTATCAGAAAAGTCTTCTTGAAAGGGAGAGGCTGGAGTCTAACTTTGGTTCTCAGTAGGGCCGTCCCAGCTGGGCGAGTAGATGCACAGGGCTGCGGAGCTCATCTGGGAGTGGAACCAAAATTCCCCACCACCTCTGCCCAGCAGCTGCCTTGTGAATCCTGGGCTGCCCCTTCCCCCCTGGGCCAACTGGGTGATAAGGACGGGGGACCAGCCCCAGCAAGGAGGAAGTGGCCTGGCTTCCTGTTTGTTTGTAAATCTCAGAGCAGCACCATGGAGCCATGAACCTCAGCAAGCAGAGCAACCCCAGCCTGAGCCAAGAGCTCTGGGGAGCTCGCCAACCAATCCAGCAAGCCCTCAGCCAGCTGGGACTCAAGAGCAGGGACCTGTCCAGGGCAGCCGTGCTTGGATGGCCAGCCTGGTAGCAGCCATGCCAGCTTGGCAGGGACAGGAGGTGGAGTAATGACTTCTCCAAAGAAGTTAGAGTCACACACTCACAAAATGAAGCTTCTGGGCAGCTCAAAGGGCTCAAGTAATACCATCCCCCCACCCCAAAGATTATTTCCTAGGACCCTGGGCACATCTCTTTTGCCCTAGGGGGAAACCTTGTGCAGAAATCATTGGACCCTTTGAAAAATGGAGATGTGTGCATTGTGGTTTTGTTTGCAACACCAAAATACATGAAAAACCACCACCAAGTCATACAAAAGCCAATTGGTGGCAACAAAGTATGATAGATTCAGGGGAAATGCTGCAGCCATTCAAAAGAATGGGGTGGATTTGTTTGTGCTACTGCGGTGAGATGTCCAAGATAAGTTCAGTAAATGAAAGCAGTCAGATACGGAAGAGCATGATCCCTTTTCTGTAAATAACCACAGAGGACATGTTCATATAGGCTTAGAGATGGATGTGCTCCTGAATGCTTGACTTTTTGTTTTCTGAAAGGAAATTTAAGTGACCTAACAGTGATTATTTTGGGAAAAGCAACCGTGGGAGAAAAGTGGTGGAAAGGTATTCACTGTTCACTATTTATTTTCCTGTGCTTTTTTCATTTTTAAGTGATATATATACGATATTAAATATAATATTTAAAAAACACTACCATAGGCACTGGGATTGTGGTTTACTCTGTTTAATTCTTTGTACTTCTCTGTATCATTTACAATAAAAAATATTAGGCTTCCCTGGTAGCCCAGTGGTTAGGACTCTGTGATTCCACTACGGGGCACCTGCTGTTTGACCCCTGATGGGGGAAGATCCCACATTCTGTGTAGCCAAAAAAATAAACAAATGAAATTAAAATATCAAAGCAATAAGTATTATTTTTAAGCCAATTTAAGGAGTCAGGCAGCGTGCATTTGCAAGATTAAACAGGGTAGAGCTAGGATCACATATTCTTCAGAAAAATTGACCAGAGGAGATGGGGAGAATGCTTTGCTTTAAGATCTGTACACATTGGTAAGAGTGGAGCCAATTCAATGTTCCACTTTATGGATTCCTATGGCAAATGTTTGAACTGTCTCTGTTTTCCTTTTAACCATTCCATTTCCCTGTTTCTCCTCCCATTTCATGCCCTCATCATTTAACTTTTGACCTGAACCAAACAATAAGAAACAGAAATCTGAAGGGAGAAGAAGATACACAATATGACTTCAATACACACAACCCGATCACCTGTCATTTGACTTAAGTTGTACTCACTTCTTTACAAAAGATCTGTGTTTGACTCATCTTCTGGTCCCCCGAAGCATCTAGCCCAGGACTGCACCCAGTAGGCACTCAGTAATCATCGTTGGATGAGTAAATGGACCAGCTTGTGCATATGACACTTATCCTTTTCAGGTCTATTCATTCACAGAGCATCCACGCAGTGGAAGTCCAAACTACCCCTAAGACTATCAGATTTGATTTTGCTTTTCCTCATGAGTGTTTGGGGAGTTGGAAGGAAACTCTTGGGGTCTCAGAAGGAGAATGTGATGTCTCCTCTGTGTCTCACTAATTCATTAAAAACTGGTTAATTCCCCCAAACTGACCTCAGGCTGCCAAAGCCTGAGTATCCAACACAGTAAGAGCCTGTCTGGTTTTAGAAAGAGTTAAAGCTGAACGAGTGGCGATCTCCCACCTGGCAAAGAGAGGGGTAGCACCAGTTTGGCTGGTGGTTTGGGCAGAACATTTGGTATATTTACAGTCACAGATGCCCAGGGGGTTCTATATCAGGAAGTTGACTGCAGAGGGTCACCTCTATCTATTTACTTACCCTCTAGTTAAGGGTAATGTTAGCTGGTGCTAACATCCTCCTGGTCCTTTCCCTGGGCTCTTTTTCTGAACATCTTGTACTTGTCAACACAGCCTGGCACCTGCAGCAGCAGGCAGGTTGCTGCCACCTGGTGGAGAAGAGAGGCCACAGCCTTGCCAGGCTGGGCCTGAAACAGACTTGAGAGATGAAAGTGAGTGATGTTGCTCAGTCCGACTCTTTGCGACCCCATGGACACCAGGCTCCTCCGTCCATTGGATTTTCTAGGCAAGAGTACTGGAGTGGGTTGCCATTTCAAACAGCTTCCACAGGACAGTGGATTTCAAAATTTTGTAGCCATGGATCTCTTCCTTTAAGACCACTAAGTGACTGAGGCCTTCCTGTAAGACTGCTGAACTCAACACTGCTGTGGCTGTAGCAGGGGAAGGAGGGACTCGGAGCCCCAGGGAACACGTTCCACACTCCCCTGAGCTCAGTGGGCAAACAGCTGTTTACTCACTCATTGCAAGGATGGGAAAATGGAGACTTGGAGATATAACGAGATTTGTGCAAATCCTTTGTATGAAACACATTTTGGAATATGTGCAGCCAACTTGTACCCCCAATCTCAAAAAAGGAAGGTCTGAATGCAGCTTTCTGAGTGCTAGATCAAGCCTCCTACCTCAAGACATCTGGGCTCTGGGGAGGAGGAGCCTGGAACTCAACTCCTCCAACATCTTCTTGTTTAAATCAATCCAGGGGCAGACCCATGATGGTCCCTATGCCCTCTCTTCAATAACTGGCCTTGAATCAGGGGCCTGTAGATGCCCAAAAAAGTTTTTTGATATCTGATGTTAGGGAGAGGCAGGCAGCACCTTCGAATACAAATGGGGATAGGAACGAGGAGATTTGGGGCATCTCCTGTGTGCTGAGCCCTGTGCTGAGCATTTTCACATCTGTCATCTCACTTATTCTTCAATAACCCTGCAATGTGGATATTTGTGTCCTTAGTTTTAATGAGACAAAAAGGATGGTTAAAGTTGTTGAGTAATTTACCCAAGGTCTCCCATACTAGCAAGTGGCAGAGTCAGAATCCCAACACGAATCTTTCTGATTCTAGAACCCATATTCTTTTACAAACTTAGCTGTCTTCTGGGGTGAGAAACCTGGGACTTCCAGGCCAGCTCAGAGTTTCAGTGTCAGCAAGGCTGAATATAGTGCCCTGGCATGAGGGCCTTAGAAGGCGTAAGTGCTGTCTCTGCCTCCTAAGTGCTGTGGTCTAGCTGGGGATGGGAGTGCGGCCACAAAGGGAAAGAGGACCCCACACGCACTTGCACACCCATGAGTGCCAGGGATTTATAGGACAGGGGCTCCTCGGTATAGAATCCTGGAAGCTGAGAGATGGGATGGAAACAGTACTAAATGGAGGGTGGACGCCAGATTCCACCCTTGGCCTTACCACCTGCATCCTGTGGGATGCTGGGCAAGTCTCCTCCCCTCCTCCCCCAAATGAAGGGTTGTTCCTGAGGCCCTGAAAACCTTCTGCTCCATTCTGTGCTGTTGTGACTGCAGTGGAAATTCCCGAAGGAGGTAAGTGAGCTGGAGGGTTGTGGACGTGGGAGAGGGAAATAGCATTTCCCACTGAGAGGCCGGCGGAGGCAAGTAAGATAAAGAAGCCATTAGCCAGAGACGGCAAGCTCCTCTGCTCTTGAATGTTTGGTGGAGAACAGGGTTGGCACAATCTACAGTGAGGAACATCTGTGGGTTCTTTTGGGGTCTCTGATTGTCCAGGATAGACACCATCTTAACCAAGAGACTCTCCCACCCAGCGGCTAAATGTCCCAGAGGCCGCATCTCTGAAGTCATTGCTGCACCAGGCTCCCTTCCTTGGCTGTGGCCTCGCCTGGCTTGGAAAGGACAGTCCAGCAGCAAACCCTCCTGGAGGGTAGACAAATGGAAAAGAAGTGGTTTTACCCCAGGCCTGGAGATCCTCAGACCCCTCGGTGACTATGAGGTCACCTAATTCCCATCTGTCTCCTTCCCCATTCCCATTCTGCCTATTCCAGAACCACGTGCAGCCACGGAGACGCTGGTGTTGCAAGTCTGTGTGCTAGGGCCTCCGTGTTACTTTGCTTCCCAGTTCACTGTAGCCTCGGACACAGTCGAGGACTCGGGTGACAATCACATTGTATCTGACATAAAGCCCTCAGGCCTGAGACTTCCAAATTTCAGGCTTCACCCCATCTTTAAGGCTATTTAATCTCCTTAAGTCAGAGGTCAGCAAACATTTCCTATAAAGGGACAGACAGTAAATACTTCAGGCTTTGCAGGCCATATAATCTCGGTTATAAGTATTCAAGTCTGCTGCTCTAGTGCAAACGTGCATAGTTATTTCCCAATGAAACTCTACTTATGAACACTGAAGCTTGATTTTCATATCTTTTTCGTGTTTCACAAAATAGTATTCTTTTGATTTTTTTCCAACCATTGAAAACCAGTGAAAACCACTGTTAGCTCAGGAGCTGTACAAAAACAAGCAGTGGGCTGCATGTGGCCTGCATGCCAGACTTTGCCAGCCCCTGACCCAAATGTTTGCAGCTCATTCAGGCAAATTTAGATGGTCCAAGCCTGTCATCAATAAAAGGCTTTTCTGACTAATCCAGGTGGTTTGTCTGATCTTCCCTGGATGACAACAGCTTCCAGTTCCTTCAAAGTAGCCTTGCCCTGTTAGCTGTACTCTCTCTTCCAAAGTAGCTTGATTGGAGGACGCTGGAAATATACCCTCCTCCTCCTCCACACAGCGTCCTGGGCAAAATCGTCCTCTTTCAAATCTAAACTAGCTTCCCCAGGCCGGTACATTTCCATTCTCTCTTCCCGCCATGTGCGTCTGGGCCTTGCCAAAGCATCCCAGCCTCTACCGGCTGGGACAGGCCTCTTCACTCCTTTTTTTGTTCAATCCTCAACCCCTCTGTTGCCAGAGTTCCAGAGCTAAAGTCTTTTGAATAAAAAGAGACCTTCTGTGTAAAGAAAGGTGGGAAGAGGTCAGCCACAGGCAAATTCCTGGAGAAGAAGGATTTTAAATTGGGCTTGAGACAAAAAGGGACCGGGATTGAAAGAGGGAGGTGAGAGAAAAGAGGTGCTCCAGAGAGAAGCAACGGAGGGCAGAGGAGAGCAAGAGCAGAGTCCGCACACGCAGGCCGCAGGAAGTGAGAGGGTGGTGGGACCTTTGTGGGTGGGTCCGTCTGCAGGACTGTGAGCCCTGCTTCAGAGCAGCCTGAGGCAACCTAGGGAAAAACCCTCACCTCACCTCTAACTTCAGTCCTGTATGTCTATTCTTCATCTCATCTGACTGACATTCAGGAACTCCCACCAAGAGCCAGGAATGTTTAACTTGGGGGGAAAAGGTCACGGGGGTTGGGGGAAAGAAGAGGAAGGGGAAATGTTGACTCACATAAGGGGCCTGCCCTCCTTAAACGCACACGCACCTGCAGCCCAAATGAGCACGAGTGCCTCCCGGGACTGTGGATCGGGTAAGTTTTGTGTGTGTTAGAGAAAGAAGCTGAGCTAGCACTCAGAGGATGTGAAGGAGGAAACAGAACAGGCTCCATCTTGAAAGCAGGATTCCATCTTGGGCCGGACTCTGGGCTTGGAGCTATATGCCCAGCATCTATGGAAACGACATACCAACTGGAAAACCAGACCCCCCCGGATGGAAGAGCCCCAGGGTTTGTACCTAGACTCTCCATAGCCTGAAAGAATACCCTAATTATCTGTGTAACCGAATAGAATCATAAATTATCTTGTGCTTATTGGGGTATGACCATAGGCCTATTAATAATTGTCCACTGTTAACTACCTAGGCTTAAGGCATATGAATCACGGGTTAACTTTGATTGTATCTTTCTTTTCCTTTGTTCAGGCCAGTTTCAGGGAATCTGGGGAGGTGGGTTTGGGCATGTACACTTAGGGTATATAAGGTTTTCACAAAAAGTGGTCAGGGTCCTTGGCTAAGAGGAGACTGCCTTGAGCCCGCCGGTATAATAAACTGCACTCCACTATCTGCATTGTCCTTTGGAGTGAGTTTGTTTCCCAAACACGTGGCTACAACAGATGGGGGACATCTGGACTTGTGAAATGTGGGGGAAGGGCTGACTGGAGGAAGTGACGCTGTGAGCAGAGGGGTGCAGTGAAAGTGGGGGGTATGCAGACAGGAGCAAGGAACTCAGTTTGGTGTGTTTTCAAAGAGGGGTTTCACTGGCATTACATTTGGGACTTTTGTCGTGTGAGTCTGTCCCATACGAGGTAGGCCTCATAGTGTCCCCGCCACCTCCACTCGCCACCACCTAAAGCTAGTAGCAGCTGCCCCTCTCCACTTGCAATTTCAAACAGCACTCCCCATCCCATGGGAGCCACTAGGTGGGCATGCGACAGTAAGCAGTCAAGTATGTTGGACTAGAAAGGCAGCAAGGGCCTTGAATGCCAGAACAAGGTATTTGCACTTTATTAACCAAGGGAGGCTTCCCTCGTAGCTCTTCTGGTAAAAGAATCCACCTGCAATGCAGGAGATCTGGTTTGATTCCTGGGTCAGGAAGATCCACTGGAGAAGGGATAGGCTACCCACTCCAGTATTCTTGGGCTTCCCTTGTGGCTCAGCTGGTAAAGAATCTGCCTGCAATGTGGGAGACCTAGGTTCGATCCCTGGGTTGGGAAGATCCCCTGGAGAAGGGAAAGGCTACCCATTTCAGTATTCTGGCCTAGAGAATTCCATGGACTGTGTAGTCCATGGGTTGCAAAGAGTCGGACACGACTGAGCAACTTTCACTTCACTTCAATCAAGGGAGGAGTAGCTGCTGAAGGTTTTTCAGGAGAGAGGGGACGAGACCTACTTAGAAAAATGAAGTTTGTTGACATATACTCATTACTGCACATAAAATAGAAAACTGATGAGAACCTACAGTATAGCACAGGGAACTCTATTCAATGCTCTGTGGTGACCAAAACGGGAAGGAAATCCAAAAAAGAAAGGACATATATATATATATATGTATGCATGCTAAGTCATTTCAGTCATGTTCGACTGTTTGTGACCGTATAGACTGTAGCCCACCAGGTTCCTCTGTCCATAGGATTCTCCAAGCAAGAATACTGGAGTGGGTTGCCAGGCCCTCCTCCAGGGATCTTCCCAACCCAGGGATTGAACCCCTGTCTCATTATGTCTCCTGCCTTGCAGGAGGGTTCTTGACCACTAGCGCCACCTGGGATGTGCACACATAGAGCTGATTCATTTTGCTATACAGCAGAAACGACTACAACACTGTAAAGCGACTACACTCCAATAAAAATTAGTAACGAGAAATGAAGCTTGGAACAGTGTGCAGGATGAACAGGAGGCCCAGGAAAGGCAGGGACATCAATTACAGCTTCCTGTGACTGTCTCACCCAGGTTATTTTCAGTCACGACGGGCTGCTTTGCCCACAGTATTAGCAGATGGCAAAGGTCCAGGGAGGGCCTAAACACTCTTCCCTGCTGATGGCTGGACCACTGGCTCATTAGAAGAGCATTTGCTACACCAGGCTTGGACAATATTCTATTGTCTCTCTTTCAAATTGACCCACCTGGGGATGGGAGGCGCAGCACAGCTCCTCCCACTTTGGTCTACACCAGAACTTGTATAAAATGCAGCAACCTTTGAGGGTCTTCTTTCCTGGTTCCCCCAGTTCAGGGCCCAAACAAGGGAACTATTCAGCCTGACCAAAGGAGACAGGGATGAAGACACTCCCTGCTTGGCCCCCTCCCTGGACAGGACAGGACAAGGCTTTTGATCCAAGGCCAAGAGAATCCCGAGCTGATAAAAGCCCATTGTGGCAGTGTCTGGAGAAACCCGGAGGCCTTCAGGGGATGCTGGGGCTAAGCAGTCAGTTAACAGCCCTTGAACATTTGTGAAAAGAATTACTTGGCGGAAGTCAAGGCAGAATGAGGCCCCGGGTTACCACTGGCACCGTCCATGGCAGGGAGGCTACAGACAAAATCAGCAGGAACTGGCCTGCCTGCTGCTGAAGGGCTGACCTGGAGGCAGAAAGAACCCAGAAGCTGGGGAGGGCTCCCCTCACACACCTGGGTGGGAAATCCAATCTCCTGCCAAATGCAAGAAACAAGCTGCTCTTTTAAAAAGGGCCTGGGGAAGAGAGGCGCCTCCTGCACCGCCCCCCCCCCCCCCCAAGGGTGTCGGAGCAATAAACAGCAGGAAAGGAGGAAGGCCGCTGAGTGGAAGCAGGTCTGGAACCTATTTAGCAGTCAAGCTCTTTCTGCTCCAGTCTTCCACGTGTTTTGAGTTCAGGCACCTCACCACTTGCAGGCCTCGCTACTCTTACAGCAAAAAAACACAAGTAGGAAGAGTTATTCCAAGATAACTGATGCCAGGGAGGTGGTGAGGTGATGGGCTGAACGAGGCTCGCTCAGCATCAGAATGAAGTTTTGGTGGGAAGTTCGGCTGAGGGTCACGGGCCCATCACACTCCTGTCTGCACGCTCACAGTGGTGGGAAGGGATGTGATCCCCACGGAGGGGCCCTGGAAGGGGAGCGGGGTGTAGTGCCGGGAGAACTCAGTCCCCAGCCCACCCCGAATCGGTGCATCTGTCCCCTTTCCCAGCTGACAGCTGGCCCTATCACTCCGGGAGAGGAAATGCAGAATCCAGGTCACAGACCAGCCTGCAGAGTCCTCTTAAGAGGCCGCTCTCCTTGGCCAGGTGGTGAGCCTGGGATTAAACCGAGAGCAGAGGTTAAAGCACAGTCAGTGTGGGTGCTGACTGCACTGTTGTTCCCGTTCTGTTCCCGAAAGGATGAGGTGGGTGACCAGCACAGCTCGTTTCTCAATCCTGTCCCCTCTCCCCCTGCCCTTCAAAGACCAAGGCCTTTCCACAGCAGAGTAAAGCAGAATAAGCAATACAGTCCCATGCCAGGCAAGGCACCTGAAGCCACCTACTGTGTCAGTCCAACCAGAGCGCACCGAGGGCTTGGCACACTGTATTTTATGTCAACCCCTCTTTCGGTGAATGCGCCTGCAACTCCCAACTCAAAGATAACAAAGGAAGTTAACAAGGCTCCATCCAACCTCACCTCCTGAGTACCCATGTCATGATAACCCTCACTTGACACCACTGATGAATTTCAGGCTGGAGATGGATCTGGCACACGGCAACCATTTTCTGAAACCAAAGCATTTCCTGCTCTGCTGGAGAGTCTGTCCTCTCTGGTGATACAAATGTGCACACAGACTGCGGGAATGTTCTGTCCTGAGCCCATGGCTCCCACAAACAAACAAACAAAACAAACCCACACAACTGAGCTGGAAGGTCTGGGTGTTATTTATTGATAATAGTTTACACACATTTGTCTTCCCATGGTCATTTCCTTCAAGGCATAGGCACAGAGCCCTCTAGAAGGGCAGTCTCTGAACCAGGGAGCCAGAACACTGGATGCACACGTCTTTGGCAGGCCCGTACAGCTCTGGCCGGATGCAATCCTTCAAGCTGGAAATCCGCCGGGTATTTGAGACACGAAGGTGGGAGGCGGAGAGGAAGGCCACAGGACTCTCATCTCGGGCCAGGCCTGCTCTCTCTATTCAAATCCATTCCAGGACTCTGGGGCGGGGGGAGAGCAAATCAAATCAGGCCCACCCACCTTCACGGAGGCAGATTCTTCAATCCGTGCCATTTGTACACACCTGCTTCTGCTGGTCCCGCAGTTAAAGAGCATCAGCTTTATGTTAAGAGATGGATCACTTCCTCTGACCCACCCCAGCACCTCTCTTCAGCTGGGTCTGTGCAGAAACCATTGGAGAAACCCGAGGCCTGTGTTCACCATTCATCTGCGTGTGCCATCTTCCTCAAATCCTGAATGAAGGGTTGGTTGGAGGCTACAAGTTTACTCAGGCCTCCCACTGACTCCCAGCTCATTACACACAAGGCCCGGCCTTTCTTCTGCCAATTGTCAGTGCCTGGGCAGGAGTGCCAGCCAGCCCCAAAGACAGGAGCCAAGCTGTCTGTGTAGGCACTTAGCAATTTTGGGTAGGAAGGTAAATTAAAAAAAAGGGGGATGGAAATGAGAAGAATCAAAGAGCTTCATCTGATTGAGTAAATAAGAGATCTGAAGTGATTTTACTTTTATTTCCTTCACTTTAAGCCAATCATGAAGTTTCACAGTGATTTCTGGGGCAGGAGAAGGAAGGTGGTGCTGAGCAACTTCGGGGCTGTGGTCCAGCTGGCCCAGGAGGTGTGGGCCTCACTGGGGCAGCTGGAGGAGCACCGACTGCCCGGCGGGCAGGTAGGTGATGTTCCGTGAGCGCGACAGCTGGTACGCGATGTCTTCCGCGGCCTCCAGCTTGCGCAGCTCGATCAGGCCGTCGCCTGCAGTGGCGAGCGAGTTGGCAATTAACTCCGCCGCCTTGGAGTCGCCCTCTGCGGAGATGATGGCTGCCTTCTTCTGCTGCTCAGCCTGCAAGGGTGGAGGCAGAGACCAAGATGACACTCTGGGGCGTGGATGGCGGGTTACAGCCTCAACAGCCCTGTGTTAGGCACCCTCTCTGGGTCCTGAAATGAGCTCTGGGATTTCACCGCTCCCTTCAAAAGGGCTCAACAAACACTGTTCACTCAATCCTCCTTGCCCCCATCATGCCCACTGCTCACTACTATAGAGACACATTTCTGTTGGCTGTATAGACAGCTGTCTTATTTCAAAGTCCTCAATAACATTAACAGCAACTGAGGCCAGCCACCTACTCTGAGCTTGGAGGATCCCAGGCCAAGGAAAGCAAGAGAGAAAGGAAGGTAGACTCAACCTTCATCTTTCCCTCCAGGCCCAAGTCAAAGTGACTTTCATCAAAACCAGTGCCGCCAAGTAGGAGCAGCAGGCACAGGATGCTCCTTGGACTGTGGGCTGAAGGGGTTCCCAACCAGGAACTTGGGCAGACAGTACAAGACCTCCTGGCTCTCCCAGCTCGTATCAACAGGAAGACGTCTATCTACAATGCATGACCTGCAGAAGGGTGGGAGGAGAGCGCGGTGCAGGGCCTCCCTGAGGTTAACACACAGCTGCTCAACTGAGGCTCTGGGGCTGTTCACTCAACAAATGTTTACGGATACCTAGTATCTACCTTAGGCATGGTTTTGATATGTTCTAGATGCTGGAGAGAGGAAGAAAAAAGAAAA
This sequence comes from Bos taurus, assembly GCF_002263795.3. Lineage (NCBI taxonomy): Eukaryota > Metazoa > Chordata > Mammalia > Artiodactyla > Bovidae > Bos > Bos taurus. Next base: position 37,205,499 of record NC_037346.1, on the reverse strand, counting down.
AACAACTCCACCCGCTTGGAGTCTATAATCTCTAAAGTTAAACGTCTACCCATATATCTTTCTTTGTTTGATTCTAAGGACTAAGGCATCTTGATTAGGAATAAAAATCCAAGTGTGTTAATGGTGGGGAGAAGGAGATACATGAAATAAATACACCTTCACAAAGACTGAAAGACCAGGCCCTGTGCAAATCCACTGCACGCCAGCACACTGACACATCTGGATGGATTTAGTGCTTGAAAACAATCCAGCGACAATAGTGTATCTGGTGCAACGTTTGATCCTTTAGGCTGTCAGCTTTCACTGTGTGACCAAGGCTAAAAACAACTTCTCAGTGAAGCTGAAAATATTCCAGAAGAAACATTTTTATTTGTGGGAGAGTTTTGATCTTAGGGACGTGGAAAAGAAATTACTCTTCAATGATTTAGGAACATAACCTCACATATCTCTGACTAGACCCTAAAGACTCTGGAACCAATTGCAGGAGTACAGTCTTTTCAATCCCCTTCCGATGATCCCGGAAGAAGAGATGACAGATGATGAATTTCCAGGCCACCCAGCAAACGGGGCGGCTGAGCACAGGAGAAAGGGGAGAGAGGCTCCTGCCATCTGGTTGAGCACTCACCTTTTCCACCACAAATCTGGCCCTCTCTGCTTCCTGCTGAGCCACCTGTTTGGCTTCCACCGCTTCTGTGAACTCCTTCCCAAAGGTCAGATGCGTCTAAGGGGAGAGAGTGAGAGCAAGATGAGGCATTGTAATTGCTTTGACAGGGCTGCTGCAGAGCCCCCATGGTGGCTGGAGGAAGAGGCCAGGAATGGCTCTAACAGCTGGAGATAACATGAGGCCAGAACACCCTTCCACCTCCACATCCGTGTCCAAACTGAGTTCACAGCCCAGAATCCTCAGCTGCCCCAAGTGCTCCTGTTCATCACTGTCCTCAGGTAGGAAACAGCCATGGGGACCAGAAGGTGTGTGCTCAAGTGACCACCTCCCCAGGGGAGGAGAACGGTGGCTTCCAGGACCCCCAGCACCGACAAGTACTCTTCCAAGGCCCTTTGATGCCTGCTCAAAGCCCCCAGAGAGACCAGATGGAAAACTGAGCCCCTGAGAGTGAGAACCACACAGCTGGTTCTCAGGGATTCAAGAGTGTGAGCTCTCCGCTTATAGATTAACCAGTCCACTGCTTTCTCACAGCATCTCCATCACAAAACAGGAAGAAGAGGAGTGAGACTTCCAAATCATGATTTTGCAAATCACAGTATTCCTTATGAGCAAGTCCTTCTGGTAAAGGGTTTAAAAGAAAGAGAAAGCAGGTAAAGATTATTGCTTAGGGTGAAGGTTTAAAATTCTGATTATGCATAGGTCTTCCCTAGTAACATAAGTGACCAAGTGCAAATAATGGGAACAGAGCTCAGCACTCCTAAAGCCGAATTTATTTATCTAACTTTTTATTAAACGGGAAGAATAAAGGGGAGAAGAGTATGAGTTTTGCTATCAAATTCTACTTGTTTCATTCCACCCCCACACTCCCAATCTCTGCTTTAAAAAAAAATAAGCAGCTCAAACCCTCTTCTGGAGAGTAAATTGCAGTCCATTGTCTTTTCAGGACTTTCAACACTCCTAACTCTTATACTGCAGCTGTTCTACCTTGCTTGCTCCATTACTGGACTCCTGTTCAAAGTTTGGGGAAGAAAATATGATCCTGAGCACTGCAAATGAAGTGCGCAATTAAGGAATAAAATTTCTTTCCAGAAGGGCCAGCTGAAGGCAGCAAACTCCCCATGAAACCTAATTTTCTCCTCACACCTCTTAGACACCGTTTCTTGTGGTCAACCTGCATTTCCCCAGAATGGACTATGTGGTTAAAATTTAGCAAAATGCCAAGGTTCTCCTTAGGTTTTTACTTACTATGTTCTCATGGCCAAGGTGTTTAGATTAACACTAAGCGGGAGGGCCTGAGAAACTGCCCCGGTCTCAGGGCCAAGTGGCTGCAGCTGGCGTCTTGCCAGTAGAGGGAACCCAAATGCCTCCACGGAGGCAGTGCCCTGGGGTGAGCCATGGGTGTGCACAGGGTGCTGTTTAAACAGCTGCACAGATGCCAAGTGGGAAACGGTACCTTTCCCCAGCGACGCGCAGAACGGAACAGGAAACGCTCTACCTCACTACCCGAGCAAATCACTCCAAATGATTTTTCCCAGAGAATCAGAAACACGACCCCTTTCCCTCACCCTCCCTGATCTGAAATGCTATCCTGCCTGTATTGCTTTCTGTCTGCACTGCGGCATTCAATGTCGTATAAATACACAGACCACACAGTCTCAAGAGGGTAACTCATGCCTCAGAGATGCCCCCATACCAGGCTTTGGGGGACAGAACCATTCATTTACACTCTATCACCTTTCACAGGGAGTTCTCAGAGATCACGTCACTGTACTTCAAACCCTAAGTGTTAGGAAAATCCCAGGGGTCAGGCTGGGAGGTCCGTGCCTGGGAGAAAAGACTATGCCAGCTGCTCCCCAGTCTCTAACAGATAGTTTCTGCGCCAAACGAAGTAAACGTGACAATACTTCTGGGAGCCACGAGGAACACTCAGCCTGGGGAAGGGAAAAAACCTAGTGGCTAGGGACCACCTGGGCAGGACCGAAAATCAAATAGAAACGCCTGTGGCACAGGGCTGGGAAAAGAATCCTCATCTGAAAATAAACCCAAGGAGACTGTCTCACAGCACTAAGAAGGTTCATTGTTTTCCAGTCTTCATCAAGGAAAGTGCAAGGTAGGACCTCACAGTATCTACCCAGAAACGGAGCCAGGCACCCCCACCCCCACCCCTCAGGCTCCCCAAGACCCTTACCAAGGATACGTCATCCAGGATGAGCCCAAAGGTCGCTGCTCGCTCTGTGAGGTCATCGCTCACCTGTCTGGAGACCAGCTCTCTCTGGGTGATCAGTTCTCCAGCATCAAAGCGAGCCTGGTTCCAAGGGAAGGCAGAGGAGCCAGTCATGATTGCGAAGAAGCAGAATCCCAACCAGTCATCACCAAGCTCTTCCTGACACCGAGTGTGCTCTTAGGGGCAGGGCCCGAGGACAAGGCCCTGCTCACTCACCACCACGGACTTGAGGATCTCTGTAGTGATGGATGGCAGCACGCGCTCGTCGTAGTCCTCGCCGATGCTGGTGAAGATGCGAGGAAGCTGACTAGCAACCGGCCGGAAGAGGATGCGCAGTGTGATGTTGACATTCTGTAAATCTGAGGGCAGGGCACAGATGCTGGAGTTAAAAATACAGATCACATGGCCTCCTATGACCTCCCCTATGCCAAATGTACTACAGTTTATAAGTAAAGTGGCTGATTAAGAAACCCTTCAAGGTGAGGTGCACAGGTTCATGGTTTCTTTGGTAGAGAACCCAGCAGAGCACCAGCGCTAATAACTTCTCAAAGGATTCTGGTGATGACAGCTTTTCTGTGTCCTGAATGCCCTCTGACATGAGCAAATTCAGATTATAGGTCTAGTAGGTGCCATGGAATCTCTGGAATAACGAATATTTTAAGCAAAGAGATAAGCCAATGCCAAGAATTCTAGGATAAGGCCTCTCCAAGGCCAGGTCAATGTGGCTCAAGGCACGAGTATGCCTCAGAGAGATGACTGTGAGCCCAGTGGACTAAGAGTCCAGGGCCTGGCTGTGCCTTAACTCTAATGTTTACTTATTACACAGCCTTAGGCTCTCTCAGCTTATTTCCTCATCTGTAAGAACAGGGATGATATCATCTGCCTTCTGGGCACGTTGGGGGAAACTGAAGGAGGAGACAGATATAAAGGCATTCTGTCAAATATGCAACAGAGGTGAGGGGTTATCAGACTCATTGAGAGGCCGCTTCTCATTACTGGTCAAAGGACCCAGGAAATTACAACTTCCCCTGACAATCCAGTTGTGCTTGGGGCTGAGGCACTGCTTGCAGTCATCAACAATATGGATCAAGTGCCCACGAGATGAGTTCTGAACCAGGCACCAGAGCGGGAAATGGTTACACACGCGCTCGTTAAGGCCTTTAAGTTAAATTATTTAACTTATATGCAGAGTACATCATGAGAAATGCTGGACTGGAAGAAGCACAAGCTGGAATCAAGATTGCTGGGAGTAATATCAATAACCTCAGATATGCAGATGACACCACCTTTATGGCAGAAAGTGAAGAGGAACTAAAAAGCCTCTTGAGGAAAGTGAAAGAGGAGAGTGAAAAAGTTGGCTTAAAGCTTAACATTCAGAAAACGAAGAACATGGCATCTGGTCCCATCACTTCATGGGAAAAGATGGGGAAACAGTGGAAACAGTGTCAGACTTTCTTTTTTGGGCTCCAAAATCACTACAGATGGTGACTGCAGCCATGAAATTAAAAGACGGTTACTCCTTAGAAGGAAAGTTATGACCAACCTAGATAGCATATTGAAAAACAGAGACATTACTTTGCCAACAAAGGTCCGTCTAGTCAAGGCTATGGCTTTTCCAGTGGTCATGTATGGATGTGAGAGTTGGACTGTGAAGAAAGCTGAGCGTTGAAGAATTGATGCTTTTGAACTGTGGTGTTGGAGAAGACTCTTGAGAGTCCTTTGGACTGCAAGGAGATCCAACCAGTCCGTTCTAAAGGAGATCAGCCCTGGGATTTCTTTGGAAGGAATGATGCTAAAGCTGAAACTCCAGTACTTTGGCCACGTCATGCTAAGAGTTGACTCATTGGAAAAGACCCTGATGCTGGGAGGAATTGGGGGCAGGAGGCAAAGGGGACGACAGAGGATGAGATGGCTGGATGGCATCACCGACTCAATGGACATGAGTTTGAGTGAACTCCGGGAGATGGTGATGGACAGGGAGGCCTGGCGTGCTGCAATTCATGGGGTCGCAAAGAGTCGGACACGACTGAGCGACTGAACTGAAGACGTTTCTTAATGAACCCCACCCCACTGTTGATTTCCTCTGATGTAGTAGGCAGGCCAGACCCTTTATAGGAGGCTCGGCCTCTCCCTCGTTGGAGAAACAGGACAGTTTAGACAATACCGTGTCCCCTCCCCTGTCCAACTCACTTCTCACTCTCAAGCACCAGCACAGAGGCCCGTTCCGCACAGCTCCCCTCTGCTCCCCTACATGCTGCATTCACCACACCCCACTCCTAACGCCTGTCCACGTCTGTCTCCCTTGCCAGACTGAGCTCCTAAAGGCTCCCGCTTTACTCATCGCTGAACTACCCCTCCCTCTCACCCAGCACAAAGCCTGACACTACTACAGAAAGCAAACATTCTCCGAGGACCAGCAATATCCACACGATCCTCTCCTCCCGCACAGAAAGGTCACAGCCGAGCCAGCGTCTGCCGCTCCATTTACTGCCGTGCACCTCTGTGTGTACGATGGGGAGGGAAGAACCGTGACAGCAATTCATTTCGGGTTCCAACCAGGGAGTCGGTGGCATGTCAGACACCAGGTTGCTCTCAGGGATGTGGGCCTTGGCCCAGGAGGTAACAGTGTGAGAGCAGCACTGCTGGAAACACAGGCCTGGAAGCAAGGGCAAGCCAGCTGTGAAGGCAACACAACGGGTGGATCAGTGTACAGTCACCTGGGGAACAAGAACTGGTGGGGAGGGTCAACCGAGAGAGAGCAAAGGCACGTTCAGATTTCTTTAAAACTGGATCGCAAAAAAAAAAAACAACAAAAAAACTGGATCGCTATGCGACTACTGAAATATATCCGTTCATTTCTCTAAATTCATACAGTTGTGTGTGTATCTTGAATATACAGGCACACCTCATTTATTTGTGCTTCGCATACACCGTATTTCCTACAAATGGAAGGTCTGGGGCAACAGTTTATCAAGCAAGTTTATTACCACCATTTTTCTAACAGCACCTGCTCACTTCATGTCTGTATCACATTTTAAAAAATACTTATTTGGCTGATTTGGGTCTTAGTCGTGGCACACGGGATCTTCTGCTGCCATACGGGGACTCTCTAGTTGTAGCTCACGTGCAGCCTTTGTTGTGGGATCTAGTTCACTGACTGGGGATCGAACCGGTATCCCTTGCATTTCAAGGCAGATTCTTAACTACCAAGAAAGTCTCTCTGAGTCACATTTTGGTAACTTACAATATTCCAAACTTTCCAATATTATTACATTCATTATGGTGATCTGTGATGTTACTACTATAATTCACTGAAGGCTCAGATGATGGTTAGCATTTTTTAGCCATAAAGTATTTTTTAATCATGGTATGTACACTGTTTCTTTAGAGATAGAGCTGTTGCACCTGTAATAGGATACAGTATGGGATAAACATAACTTCTATATGCACTGGGAAACAAAAATATTTGTGTGACTCGCTTTATTACAATATTTGCTTTGTTGCAGGGGTCTGGAACTGAACTCATAATATCTCTTAGGCATGCTTGTATATTTCTTTTTCTGTAGCCACATAAAACTTTTCAGGAAAAATATTTAGGGAAGTTCAACCCATTCTGGATCCCACAGCTGAGACCCACAGCTGAGACTCACCTTTGCTACCAGTGATTACTGGCACATTACGTGGTCGAGAGCGGCAGTCAAAGATAATTGGTTTCTGTACCCAAGGGATGAGGAAGTGAGTCCCTTCTCCTACGACAATGTCCTGCACTCCCCGGAACCGGTCAAAGATGACAGCTCTGTGCCCAGCATCCACTGGGAATGAAGGATAACAATGGGTCAGAAAAATCCCCTCACCCTTTAACCGAAAGGATTGCGTCTGAAAGACCCCTGGTGTTTTCTGTTCATATAGTAGGTCTCTTGCTCTGTCTTCCCACACTTCAGGACTCCAGAGGCTTCTTAACAGCTACAAAACAAAGCAATCACTTTCTGTCCCATGTCCTCCCAAGGACTTCGGTAACAGGATCTATTCTCAGCATTCTTCCTCCTTGAAACAACTGGCTGCTGATTATTAACCACTCCACCCATGAACTCCCACCAACACGTTCCTAGGAACCAGCTCCCAAAACTTCCTTCTAAAACTCACAGTCCATCCTGGTTCCCATTTAACCCAGAGTTCCCAGAAGCAGCACCCTTCCTACGGCAATCCTAAAATTTGGAAGTCCTCATTTTTTCCTTTCTAACAGCTTGGTTTCTCTAAACTCTGAAGGGGATATAGAGCTGTCTTGCTAATTTCAGAGAGCAATTAATGATAGTGATTACAGCCTAGCCATGCAGGGTGGCCAGAAAGATCAGAGTATAAAGCTGGGCCACAGAAGCAGAGCAGGCTTTTCTGATCAGCTGCTTTCTGTCTCTGCCTTTTTGGACTTTATAGTTGGTCCAGTATCTTCACTCTGAAAGTAATCCTCCTGCTGTCAGAGGCTCGCATGAGATGGGTCAATCTACTGCTGCTTTCCAACAGTGAAAAGTTAAGAGAATATCAAAGCAGGAGGGGTCTTAGACATAAACTAGTTCAATCCTGCTGCTTGACCAACGAGAAAGCTGAGTCCTATGAAGGGGAAGGTGACTTGCCTGAAGTCACACAGGCAAGTGGAAGAAAATCTAGCTGTTTTGTTTTTTAATTTTTGGCCATAGCACTCCATCTGCAAGACCTTAATTCGCCAACCAGGGACCAAACCTGAGCCCCTGCAGTGGAAGGACGGAGTCTTAACCACTGGATTGCCAGGGAAGTCTCCAAAAGACAGCTTCAAGCCTGGTTACGCTGATAAAAGCTGGGCAATGCATCTCAAAGATATTTTCTCGGGAACAACTCAACTAGAGCAGAGCAAAAGTTTCTGCTCAGATCAAGGTCACCAAAGGTCTAAAGCCCTTGCTGAGTTACTCCCCACACAGGCAGAAGAGAACACACTCTCCATTTCAACTGGCCAGCAAAATCCTGACATACTGATGCAGCATCACTTTAACAGGAGAAGGTGGCAACACCCAACTAGGTTGGGAGGCTCTTTGTAAAGAAAGGCTCTGAGAGAACCTAAGGCTCCAAGGACAGAGGTTCTGATGACAAGGCCATCACATGGTGCAGGATGGCAGCAGGTGAGCCTTCTTGGTCAAATATATTCACAGCAAGTGGTTGCCAACAGGAGTGTCACATGGGCTAGGCAGACCAATGAAAATCCTCTGGCAAAGGTCAGTGACCCACCACCCCTCAGTGCCTCACCATTATACAAGGCAGAGTTCACCACGCCTCCTGCAACGGCTAAGGCAAGACCAAACTTGCCAATGGACTCAAACACTTTGGCAGCCATGTCTCCTTTGGCTGGACTCACTCACACCTAAGGGGGTAAAAACAAAACAAAACAAACAAAACAACTCAATCCCCAATGCTCAGAGGAAGCCCTCTCTGAGGCATCACCTGCATTTCTCAAGCTAGCTATTTATTTCCCCAGTCCTGAGAGCTCTAAACCTTCAACTGAAAAACATTTCATAAATAACACTCTGCAGCTTGTAAAAGTGTATAATCAATTCCTCTGATCTTCTTTTTCCACAGCTTGCTTCTTTTTCTACTACTTAAGAAATGGCGTCTGGGGGTATTGGTTCAAAATGGGAAGGAGGCATGGGCTGGATTACCCATAGAAAACTTAGCACTATACCAAAACAGCCTCTCATCTCCTGGACCTGCAGGCCCCAGAAGAGAGGCTGTGGGGTTGGTCTTGTGCCATTTTGATTCAGAAAAGAACATGATTCCAAGAACAAAACAACAGTAGCAGCTAACCTTTACAACAGGGAGTCTTCTAACGGCAACTGGTGTATTTAATCTTCACATCAACCCCTATGAAGTAGAGGACTACACAGATGAGGAAACTGAAGCACAAAGAGAGGTTAAGTTACAAGAGAAGCCTAAGATCAGGCAGCTATGAAGGAGGCAACCAGGATTAGAACCTGGAGGTCTAATTCTAGAAGACACAGCTTAACTCCTCACCAGCGTTTCTCAACATCAGGTATTAAGAATGAATGACCTGTTATTACGGAAGCAGGCCCTGGATGACGTTCTGGGGCCAACAAATCACGAGAAATAACAGGGCCAAAAAGGTACTAAACAGCTGCATCGCGAGCAACAGCCCTGGAACAGGTTGGGGTGGAGGCAGAAGCGGGGCGGGCGGGAGCGCAGCTGACCTCTCTACAATCTGCTCTTGCACTTAAACTTTGTCTTTCCTCGCCCCATCGTCGTCGGCCACTTCAGCCTCTCCTCCTCTTTCTCAGGCCTCAACTTCTGAGTATCTTCATCTCTATCCGTGCACTTAACTATTCTATTCCCGTGATCAGGACGCCTAGTCCTGACCCCTCGGCCTTTCCATTCCTAATAGCTTCTGGATTATTCCTCACCCTGCCCCCATACACACCTACCTCACTCTACGCAACTCCAGGCTCCTCCCAGGCTCACCCCCTTCCCCTCCGACACGAGGCGGACCCAGGCACACACTCCGCCCGCCAAAACTTGAGGAGAATGAGAACGCAGAGGGGGGACTGCAGGGACTCCAGAACGCGGACCACAGCCGCTCCCCAGCTTTCTTACCTGCTTCCACTCTGACCTCCACATGAATTCCCCAGCCACAGACAGCGCGTGCGCCGGACAGCTCCTTCACGTCCCCGCCTACTTCCAAGATCTGCGCTTCGGATTGGTGAGGACGAGCGCTATGCATTCTGGGAAGGGTGGCTTGCTGCCTTACTGTTGTTCCCAGGCTCTTCGCAGATGAACTACAATTCCCAAAAAGCCATGCAGGGGCTGACCCGCGCTGAAAAACCTTTAGTCTTTGGTAGTACTGAAGGCCCAGAGGTTGCCGCAAAGCATTTGGGGGGCTGTAGTTTCTTGGGGGATAAATGCACGTGTCTGTTGTGAACTGAAGCTGGAGGCCCTCAGAAAGAGTAGCTGGGCCTGCTGGCTGGCGGACGAGACGGGCAAGGGCAAGTTTATGGCTGATGAAAGAGGGCGGGTGTGCACGTGGGATAAAGTTGTGAAGTAACTGGTGGACTGAGAGACAGAGGAGATATCTTCTTTCCAAATCCCTGTCTAGAAGCGACCTGAGTTCTGGGACATTGATTGCCCGAGTCAGAGAGAACCTTAGAAACCATATGGACTAGAAAATGAGGTCTAGAGAGAGGAAGGGAGTCATTCAGGGTCATGCAACAATTTAAAAGAGGGATTGGGCTTAAAGTCTGGGTTTGGGGGACACATTTTTTAAAAAGTCTTATTTGGAGAATTTGCAAAGATAGTACAAAGAAGATGTGTAATCTTTACTCAAATTCACCTACCGCTAACAATTTGCTCCATTTACTTTTTTGATCTAAAGCAATAAAATAGCCAGTTATTTTATCAGCAAATTGGGTTTACTTGAGAACAGCAAAGATTTGCAATTCTGGATGAGCAATCTATGGCAACCCACAGGCAAGTCTGCAGAACAAGGAAGAGAACTTTCTTTTTTTAGTGGAGAAGCGTGACTTGGAAGGGACTGTCATAAACAAGAGTTAGAGGGAACTGGGAATTTAAAAGTGTGGCTTTTCGTTGTCTCAATTGTGACAGTCTCTTTCTTATTGGCTGGGCTGTTTCTGAGCAAGGAGAAAATTTTCCTTCCTTCTGCTGGAAACTAGTAACCTTCCTATTGGAGATGCAAAGCTGTCTCTTCCTGTTGAGTCTCTACCTGTTGGTAGGTTGTGAGAGTTCCCCTTTCTGTTCTGCTGACTCAATTTAAAATGAGGTTTCTGCTTATTAATTTTCACATTTTATCATTTGTTCCCTCCTTCTCTCCCTGCCTCCTTTCTTCTCTCTTTGTATTTTCAATGAATAAGGATATCCTCTTACATAACTTGAATAAATTTAATCTACCTTCTGCATTCCATTTTTTTCATTGACCCAATAATGAACTTTATAGCAGTCTTCTCCTCTCACCCTCCAATATAGGAGGCAGTCAAGATTAGGTACTATATTTATTTTTCATGTCTCTTTAGTCTTCTTCATTTGTCCTCAGGCTTCCTTGCCTTTTGTTATATTAAAATAGAAAAAAAGAATGTCCTGGTATTGGGTTTCTCTGATGTTTCCTCATAATTAGATTTGTTTTGCATTCTTAACTGAGGTGGCTAAGTGGTGTATGGACACTTCATTGTAATGAAACCAAGCCCATTTCTGGATTCTAGTATGATGGAATTCTTTCAACTTCTTTTTCCTGCATTCCTCTCCTCTCTGTCTCTCTTCTTTGTCCCCGCTTGGCACCAGTGGGGTAACAAAGGGCCAGAGATATGCATGGCAGCACTCTTCAGGTAGTATGTATTTACCCTAAGTGCCCACAGGCTTTTCCTCTGCCTACCAGAATGCAAACTCTATGAGAGCTGAATATGTAGTCTTCATTGTTCTGTTCCCAGAAAGTACAACAGTTCTTGGCACACATTGGGCACTCAATAAGTATTTATTGAATGAATGAATAATGAAGAGCATTGAAGTGGCTGGTTAGGCAGACTGTGGCCAGGAAACGCAAGGCAGGATGCTCCAGAATCCTGCAAGAATAGCCCTAGTATTGTTTGCTTCTATTCTCATCTCATTAGCAGGAATGCTGAAAATATGAAAAATACAACAATATTTGTATGTTTTATAACTTTCAAGTCTGTGTATCTACAACATCCCACATGAGCATCATTACAACCCCTTATGTTCTACAGATAAAGAAGTCAAAAGTTCAGAGGTTAAATCACTTGTTTGGGGTCATTCATCTAGTCAGAGCCAGACTGGACCTGATCACACGTCTTCTAGGTCTAAGCCTTGTTTCCACTTCCCCTCTGTGTCCTGGGAAGCAAAGGCAACAGGAAAGCTCATGTGACATGAGGGCACTGTGTGGACCTGGGCTAGTTGTAGGTGGATAGATGGGAAGGATAAAGGATAATCATACTGAGGGGGTTATCTGGGAAGAATTTATTTGGGCTGAGGCAAAAATTAAGAAAGAGCAGCATTGGGGCAGTGTGGAGGTTCCTTAAAAAGCTGGAAATAGAACCGCCATACAACCCAGCAATCCCATTGCTGGGCATACACACCAAGGAAACCAGAATTGAAACAGACACATGTACACCACTTTTTATCGCAGCACTGTTTACAGTAGCCAGGACATGGAAGCAGCCTAGATGTCCATCAGCAGATGAGTGGATAAGAAAGCTGTGGTACATATGCAAAATGGAATATTACTCAGCTATTAAAAAGAATGCATTTGAATCAGTTCTAATGAAGTGGATGAAACTGGAGCCTATTATACAGGGTGAAGTAAGTCAGAAAGAAAAACACCAATACAGTATATTAACACATATATATGGAATTTAGAAAGATGGTAACAATGACCCTATTTGTGAGACAGCAAAAGAGACACATATATAAAGAACAGACTTTTCTACTCTGTGGGAGAAGGTGAGGGTGGGATGATTTGAGAGAATAGCATTGAAACATGTATATTACCATATGTGAAATAGATGACCAGTCCAAGTTTGATGCATGAAACAGGGCACTCAAAGCCAGAGCACTGGGACAACTGGGATGGGGAGGGAGGTGGGAGGAAGGCTTATGATGGGGGACACATGTACATCCATGGCTGATTCATGTCAATGTATGGCAAAAAAAACCCCACTACAATGTTGTAGAGTAATTAGCCTCTAAATAAAGTAAATAAATTAATATTTTAAAAAATTGGGAAAGAGCAGCTTTGGGGCACCAGCTTCAGGGGTGGATCAAATTTATTGCTACATAAGGCATTTCCCCTTCAGCTCTTCTTCCAGCCAGGTGTGCACGTTGGTGTTAAGAAGAAATACATCTTGAACGCTGACTGTGAACCACTTGCTTCATAAATACACAGTCTTATTTCAATTCAGTTCAGTTCAGTTGCTCAGTCATGTCCAACTTTTTGCCACCCCATGGACTATAGCACACCAGGCCTCCCTTCAGTTCAGTTCAGTTCAGTTGCTCAGTCGTGTCCGACTCTTTGCAACCCCATGAATTGCAGTACGCCAGGCCTCCCTGTCCATCACCAACTCCCAGAGTTCACCCAAACTCATGCCCATCGAGTCAGTGATGCCATCCAGCCATCTCATCCTCTGTCGTCCCCTTCTCTCCTGCCCCCAAACCTTCCCAGCATCAGAGTTTTTTCCAATGAGTCAACGCTTCGCAGGAGGTGGCCAAAGTATTGGAGTTTCAACTTTAGCATCAGTCCTTCCAATGAACACCCAGGACTGATTTCCTTTAGGATGGACTTGTTGGATCTCCTTGCAATCCAAGGGACTCTCAAGAGTCTTTTCCAACACCACAGTTCAAAAGCATCAGTTCTTCAGTGCTCAGCTTTCTTCACAGTCCAACTTTCACATCCATACATAACCACTGGAAAAACCATAGCCTTGACTAGACGGACCTTTGTTGGCAAAGTAATGTCTCTGCTTTTGAATATGCTATCTAGGTTGGTCATAACTGTCCTTCCAAGGAGTAAGCGCCTTTTAATTTCATGGCTGCAGTCACCATCTGCAGTGATTTTGGAGCCCCCCAAAATAAAATCTGACACTGTTTCCACTGTTTCCCCATCTATTTGCCATGAAGTGATGGGACCAGATGCCATGATCTTAGTTTTCTGAATGTTGAGGCCTCCCTGCCCATCATCAACTCCTGGTGTTTACTCAAACTCATGTCCATTGAATGGGTGGTGCCTTCCAACCATCTCATCCTCTGTCGTCCCCTTCTTCTCCCGCCTTCAATCTTTCCCAGCATCAGGGTCTTTTCAAATGAACTGGTTCTTTGCATCAGGTGGTCAAAGTATTGGAGTTTCAGTGTCAGCATCAGTCCTTCCAATGAATATTCAGACTGATTTCCTTTAGGATGGACTGGTTAGATCTCCTTGCAGTCCAAGGGACTCTCAAGAGTCTTCTCCAACACCAGAGTTCAAAAGCATCAATTCTTTGGCACTCAGCTTTCTTTATAGTCCAACTCTCACATCCGTACATGACTACTGAAAAAACCATAGTTTTGACTAGACAAATGTTTGTTGGCAAAGTAATGTCTCTGCCTTTTAATATGCTGTCTGCTGCTGCTGCTGCTAAGTTGCTTCAGTCGTGTCCGACTCTGCGTGACCCCATAGACGGCAGCCCACCAGGCTCCCCCGTCCCTGGGATTCTCCAGGCAAGAACACTGGAGTGGGTTGCCATTTCCTTCTCCAATGCATGAAAGTGAAAAGTGAAAGTGAAGTTGCTCAGTCGTGTCTGACTCTTCGCGACCCCATGGACTGCAGCCTACCAGGCTCCTCCATCCATGGGATTTTCTAGGCAAGAGTACTGGAGTGGGGTGCCATTGCCTTCTCTGAATATGCTGTCTAGGTTGGTTATAACTTTTCTTCCAAGGAACAAGCTTCTTTTAATTTCATGGCTTCAGTCATCATCTGCAGTGATTTTGGAGCCCAAATAATAAAAATTTGTCACTGTTTCCACTGTTTCCCCATCTATTTGCCATGAAGTGATGGGACCAGATGCCATGATCTTAGTTTTCTGAATGTTGACTTTTAAGCCAACATTTTCACTCTTCTCTTTCACTTTCATCAAGAAGCTTTTTAGTTCTTCTTCACTGTCTGCCATAAGGGTGATGTCATCTGCATATGTGAGGTTATTGATATTTCTCCCGGCAATCTTGATTCCAGATTGTGCTTCTTCCAGCCCACCGTTTCTCATGATGTACTCTGTATATAAGTTAAATAAGCAGGGTGACAATATACAGCCTTGACGTAGTCCTTTCCCTATTTGGAACCAGTCTGTTGTTTCACATCCAGTTCTAACTGTTCCTTCCTGACCTGCATACAGTTTTCTCAAGAGGAGGTCAGGTGCTCTGGTATTCCCATCTCTTTCAGAATTTTCCACAGTTTTTTGTGATCCACACAGTCAAAGGCTTTGTCATAATCAATGAAACAAAAGTAGATGTTTTCTGGAACTCTCTTGATCCAGTGGATTTTGGCAATTTGATTTGTGGTTCCTCTGCCTTTTCTAAATCCAGCTTGAACATCTGGAAGCTCATGGTTCACGTACTGTTGAAGCCTGGCTTGTAGAATTTTGAGTATTTGCTAGTGTGTGAGATGAGTACAATTGTGTGATAGTTTGAGCATTCTTTGGCATTACCTTTCTTTGGGATTGGAATGAAAACTGACCTTTTCCAGTCCTGTGGCCACTGCTGAATTTTCCAAATTTGCTGGCATATTGAGTGCAGCACTTTTACAGCATCATCTTTTAGGATTTGAAATAGCTTAACTGGAGTTTCATCACCTCCACTAGCTTTGTTTGTAGTGATGTTTCCTAAGGCCCACAACTTCATATTTCAGGATATCCGGCTCTAGGTGAGTGATCACATCATCGTGATTATCTGGGTCATGAAAATCTTTTTTGTATAGTTCTGTGTATTCTTGCCACCTTTTCTTAATATCTTCTGTTTCTGTTAGGTCCGTCCATACCATTTCTGTCCTTCATTGTGCCCATCTTTGCATGAAATGCTCCCTTGGTATCTCTAATTTTCTTGAAGAGATCTCTAGTCTTTCCTACTCTATCATTTTCCTCTATTTCTTTGCATTGATCACTGAGGAAGGCTATTCTTTGGAACTCTGCATTCAAATGGGTATATCTTTCCTTTTCTCCTTTGCCTTTCGCTTCTCTTCTTTTCACAGCTATTTGTAAAGCCTCCTCAGACAACCATTTTGCCTTTTTGCATTTCTTTTTCTTGGGGATGGTCTTGATCACTGCCTCCTGTACAATATCACAAACCTCCATCCATAGTTCTTCAGGCACTCTGTCTATTGGATCTAATCCCTTGAATCTATTTCTCACTTCCACCGTTTAATCGTAAGGGATTTGATTTAGGTTATACCTGAATGGTCTAGTGGTTTTCCCCACTTCTTCAATTTAAGTCTGTATTTGGGAATAAGGAGTTCATGATCTGAGCCACAGTCAGCTCTTGGTCTTATTTTTGCTGACTGTATACAGCTTCTCCATCTTTGGCTGCAAAGAATATAATCAATCTGATTTCGGTATTGACCATTTGGTGATGTCCATGTGTAGAATCTTCTCTTGTGTTGTTGGAAGAGGGTGTTTGCTATGACCAGTGCGTTCTCTTGGCAAAACTCTATTAGCCTTTGCCTTGCTTCATTCTGTACTCCAAGGCCAAATTTGCCTATTACTCCAGGTATTTATTGACTTTCTACTTTTGCATTCCATACCCTATAATGAAAAGGATATCTCTTTTGGGTGTTAGTTCTAGAGGGTCTTGTAGGTCTTCATAGAACTGTTCGACTTCAGCTTCTTCAGTATTACTGGTCGGGGCATAGACTTGGATTACTGTGATATTGAATGGTTTGCCTTGGAAATGAACAGAGATCATTCTGTTGTTTTTGAGATTGCTGAAAGAGATGGGAATACCAGACCACCTGACCTGCCTCTTGAGAAATCTATATGCAGGTCAGGAAGCAACAGTTACAACTGGAAATGGAACAACAGACTGGTTCCAAATAGGAAAAGGAGTACATCAAGGCTGTCTATTGTCACCCTGCTTATTTAACTTCTATGCAGAGTACATCATGAGAAACACTGGGCTGGAAGAAGCACAAGCTGGAATCAAGATTGCTGGGAGGAATATCAATAACCTCAGATATTCAGATGACACCACCGTTATGGCAGAAAGCGAAGAAGAACTAAAAAGCTTCTTGATGAAATTGAAAGAGGAGAGTGAAAAAGCTGGCTTAAATCTCTACATTCAGAAAACTAAGATCATGGCATCTGGTCCCATCACTTCATGGCAAATAGATGGGGAAACAGTGAAAACAGTGTCAGACTTTACTTTTTTGGGCTCCAAAATCACTGCAGATGGTGACTGCAGCCATGAAATTAAAAGACGCTTACTCCTTGGAAGGAAAGTTATGAAAAAAAAAAAAAAGAAAGTTATGACCAACCTAGATAGTATATTGAAAAGCAGAGACATTACTTTGCCAACAAAGATCCGTCTAGTCAAGGCTATGGTTTTTCCAGTGGTCTTGTATGGATGTGAGAGTTGGACTGTGAAGAAAGCTGAGCGCCAAAGAATTGATGCTTTTGAACTGTGGTGTTGGAGAAGACTCTTGAGAATCCCTTGGACTGCAAGGAGATCCAACAAGTCCATCCTAAAGGAGATCTGTCCTGGGTGTTCATTGGAAGGACTGATGCTAAAGCTGAAACTCCAGTACTTTGGCCACCTCATGTGAAGAGTTGACTCATTGGAAAAGACCCTGATGCTTGGAGAGTTTGGGGGCAGGAGAGAAGGGGACGACAGAGTATGAGATGGCTGGATGGCATCACCGACTCAATGGACATGAGTTTGGGTGAACTCCGGGAGTTGGTGATGGACAGGGAGGCCTGGCGTGCTGCAGTTCATGGGGCGCAAAGAGTCGGACACGACTGAGCAACTGAACTGAACTGAACTGCATTTCAGACTCTTTTGTTGACCATGATGGCTACTCCATTTCTTCTAAGGGATTTTTGCCCACAGTAGTAGATATAATGGTCATCTGAATGAAATTCACCCATTCCAGACCATTTTAGTTAGCTGATTCCTAAGATGTTGATGTTCGCTTTTGCCGTTTCCTGTTTGACCACTTCCAATTTGCCTTGATTCAAGGACATAACATTCTAGGTTCCTATGCAGTATTGCTCTTTATAGCATCAGACTTTACTTCCATCAGCAGTCACATCCACAACTGGGTGTTTTTGCTTTGGCTCCATCTCTTCATTCTTTCTGGAGTTATTTCTCCACTGATCTCCAGTAGCATATTGGGCACCTACTGACCTGGAAAGTTCATCTTTCAGTGTCCTATCTTTTTGCCTTTTCATACTGTTCATGGGGTTCTCAAGGCAAGAATACTGAAGTGGTTTGCCATTCCCTTTGCCAGTGGACCATGTTTTGTCAGAACTCTCCACCATGACCCGTCCATTTTGGATGGCCCTACATGGCCTGGCTCATAGTTTCATTGAGTTAGACAAGGCTGAAGAAATGGAGATTCAGATAAGCCAGGTAACTTGGTTACAGTCACATGGCTGGCAAGTGGCAGATATGTCTTAAGCCATAGCCTGTGCTATTCCAAGCTGTGGAACTGTGCAATCTGTAATTAATATCTAAACAGAGTTTGATTCTACTTCCAGGATCAGTGCCATAATGGGAAGGATGGTAACTAAAGCAAGTAATTATAGAAAAACAACTCTTTCTTTATTCATTTGACACATGTTTATTGGGGGCTCTTGTATCATACTAGACACTGGAGATAAGTGATGAAGAAGACGGAGAAGGCCCCTGTCCTCATGGAATTTACATTATGGGATGAAGGGAGAGTGGTGTATTCAGGCAAAAGAGAAGTACACAAAGGAATAAATGATACGGAATTTTGACTAGTTTCATGAAGGAAATAGACAATAAGACAATGATGAATCAGTAAGGAAGTACTGCAAGTAACGGAAGAGTGGACTCAGTTGACTTAAACAGTAAAGAAATATATCAACTAGCAAGTCCCAGGGGAGAGCTGGTCTGGTGTTGGTTAATTTAGTGGCTTACCAAGCCCTCAGTGACTCAGAATGTTTCCATCTTTCAGCTTTGCCATCTTCAGGTGTTGACTTTCATCCTCCTGCTTGTCCCCACAAGGACACGAGATGACTGTAGAAGGTTCAAGTTTAATGTTCTCACACAACAACAACCAAAGGCCAGAAGGCAGGAAAAGGGCATGTCATGTTTTTGGTCCCTTCAGATGAGTGAGGTAAAGTTTCTCAGAAGCACGCAAACAGACTTCCACCCATGTGCTATTGGGCAGAATTGTGTCATCTGCCCCTTTACACAACAGTCACTGGCAAAGGACAGCATTACAGTGTTGGAATTTGATGAGCCAAAAGTCAGCCCCTGGGACTGGGGAGGGCTGGCCTCTCTTCAACAACATGACAGCCTAATGTGCTAAGAAATCAAGATGAGGCTGCTTATTAGCAAGGAACAGGATGCAAGGGAGAATGGATGTTGGAATTGCAACCAACTGTGTCTGATACAGTGCGTCTGTTTTGAGTGAGCTAGTCAAGGAGGGCTCCATGAGGAAATAACATTTACAGCAAGAAGTAAAGAAGTTAGATGTGAAAGGTTGGGTGGGATGGGAAGAGAGAATAACATTGACATGTCCAGCCCAAGGAAAGGCATGGCAGAGAGATTTGGCTGGTAAGGAGAAAAGGAGCCATGTTTAGATTCAGTTTATTACTTATACAGACACGAAAAGGAAGAGTAGCCAAAGATGCTAACTCCTAATGACCTTTGAGTGGAGAAGGCAATGGCACCCCACTCCAGTACTCTTGCCTGGAAAATCCCATGGATGGAGGAGCCTGTTAGGCTGCAGTCCATGGGGTCGCTAAGAGTCGGACACGACTGAGCGACTTCCCTTTCACTTTTCACTTTCATGCATTGGAGAAGGAAATGGCAACCCACTCCAGTGTTCTTGCCTGGAGAATCCCAGGGACGGGGGAGCCTGGTGGGCTGCCGTTTATGGGGTCGCACAGAGTCGGACACAACTGAAGCGACTTAGCAGCAGCAGCAGCAATGACCTTTGAGTAGTGCATCACAGAAACAAATGGGGCCAGAGGTCAGGACGCCCTGTTGCTGAGGAGCCCACGCCCTAACGGGGTGGTGGGGTGGGTGAGACAGAAAGCCTCAGACCTCACCAGAACCCAGAGGCTAGGAGAAACTATCTCCTGACAGCTTTCCTGGTAGATAAGGAAATGAGTAAAAATGGCCTTGTAGCAGCTCTTCACCGGCCTCTTGTCATAGGAGGATCACATGGTATTCTGCAAGACAAATTTCGCTGAAGTTCCAGCATTGCTGATATGGACCCTGTTGAGACATGTAAGGTTACCAGGGTGCCACAGTGGAGCCGTTTCCCTACACTGCAGAGACCTCCAGGCAGGCTGGACCTTGGTGCCCTGAAGGAACCCAGTGTGGCCGAACTATAGCGAGTGAGTGGGACTGGGAGAGTTACCCACCATGACAGTGGTGAAATAAGCAAGCCCCAGATGCAGGCTTTCTAAAAACGTTCTAAGTGCAGTGAGAGGTCTCTGAAAGTTTCTAAGCAGGAGAAAACCCCACAGATCCTGACAGTTGGAAATCCCCACTGAAAGCACCCTGGCAGGTCATACTTGTGCAATGGTTCTTAAACTTTTTCATCTTAGGAACTTCTGTGTTCTTCCAAGTTATTAAGTATTGCAAAGAGCTTTTAAAAATGTACTATGGAGGGGGCAGAAATAAGGAGTTTTGGGATTAACATATACATATTACTATATGTATATAAAATAAATATATACAATATACATATTACTATATGTATATAAAATAAATATATACCTATACTATAAAATAGGTAACCAACAAGCACCTACTATGTAGCACAGGGAACTATACTCAATATTTTGTAATAACCTACAAGGGAGAAGCATCTGGAAAATACATATATTACTTATTTATATACATATACTTTTTCAGGTATATGTTAATACCTGGGCTATACACTGAAACTAATAGAAGATTGTAAAGCAACTATACTTCAATTTTAAAAAAGATGGATTATACATATTCAAGATTGAATGAAAAAATTAAAGAATATTTACATACTCATTTAAAAATAACAAGAAATTATGTGTTAATATATTTTTATGAAAAATAACTGCAGTTTTCAAGTAAAAATATTTAGTGAGAAGAGTGGCATTGTTTTACATTTTTGCAAATCTGAGGTTCTTCATTCATTCTGTTATGCTATCACAGGTCATGTAGCTTCTGGAAAACTCTGCTGACACTCAGGAAAGAATGAGAGTGAAAAAGGTAAATAATAGTTTAGTATTGTCACGAAAATAATTTTGACTTCAAGTACCCTCTGAAATGGCCTCAGGTTATCTGGACCACACCTGGAGAGCCACTGCCTTGGAGTGAAACTCACCCCTGGAAGTTCACACCTGAAGCTTCCAGCCAGCTTTTCAGTGCTTGTATTAGCTGAAATATCAGTTAGAGCAGAGTTTGAATTGCTATACCAAGGAGACCCCAAAATACAGTGGACTAAAGAAGATAGAATTTAGTTTCTCTTTGTCCCACAGGTCATTCACAGACCCAGTTTCCTTTCATTGGTTTGTCATCCCCTAAAAGATTGTCTTCACTGAATCATGGGCCATCTGTGCTCCAGCTTGCAGGAAGGAAAACAGAGGAAAATCAGGGCAGCAATTTTGTTGTAAGCATATGAGGCAGAAGCAGCACATAGAAATTCCATTCAGTTTATTAGTGAAACTTGGCTGCATGACCTCGTCTAGTCACAGAAGAGGCTAGAAAATGTGTCCTTTAGCTGGGCAGCCAACTCTCCAGGAAGAAAGGATTTGGGGACTAACCAGCAGTCTGCAGTACCTCACTTTCAGATATGAATAGACAGTGATGTAAGTCCATTTGAGAAAGCCATAAAATGAAAAAGAAAAGCAAAACAAACAAAAACAACTAAGCAAAACAAAAGAACACAAACAAAAAACTTGGCAGAATCAAAAACAAGGCAAAGAGCATCGAAAATCTAAAACAACTAATCAACCAACACTATAACTGATATCCTCAAGTAAAGGCAAAGAACCTTGAAAGATGCATGAAATGAGAACAGATGCTATCAAGAAAAATAGGTAGAGATGAAAGGTGTTTTCCCTTAAAATCAAGATCAAGGTAAACAGGCCCACTTCCGTCACTTCTATTCAATATTAGGAGGTCTTTGCCAGTACAAAGCTGTAACAGGCACAGAAAAATAAATAGGAGGCATACAGATAGGAAAAGATACAGTATAACTGCTTTTATTTATTGTAATGAAGAAAATCCTAAACGTTTTGGAAAGAAACAATTAGAACCAATAAGTGAGTGTAGCAAGGATGCAGGATGTAAGGTTGATAAACAAACTGAAAGATGGAAATTGAAAATTAAAAATACCCTTTATAATAGCATCAAAAAATGAAATACTTAGGGATAAATTCAATACCACATGTCCAATAAAAACTACAAACATTGCTAAGAAAAAATTTAAAAGACCCCTAAAGAAATGGAGAGATCCACCATATTCATGGAATAAAAATTCAATGTTATTAAAATATCAATTCTCCTCACATTAATCTATAGATTGAAAGCAATCCCAAACAAAATTCCAGCAAGCTTCTTTTGGATAAAAATTGACAAGTTAGTTCTAAAATTTAAATAGAATTGCAAAGGACCTAGAATTGGCAAAACTATTTTGAAAAAGAAAACAAAGAAGATTTAGTGTATATGGAGGATATAGTGTCCATCCATCCATAAAGCTACAGTAATCTAGAAGATGTGGTATTGATTCTCAACAGAACAGAATAAAGAATCCAGAAATAAACCCACACATCTGTAATCAGTTGTTTTTTGTTTTTTTTTTTTTACAAAGATGACAATGTAATTCAATGATCAATGGATTGTCTTTTCAAAAAATGACACAGGAGTAAGTGAATATCCATATGGAAAAATGAAAGTACTTTACCCTAATCCTTCTCCACACACAAAAGTTAACCTGAAATGAATCATGGACTCAAACATAAAAGCTAAATTCATAGAACTTCTAGAAGAAAAGCAAGACAAAATCTTCAAGACTATGTTAAGAATTTCTTACATAGGACACAAAAGACACAAATCAAAGAAGAAAAAAATGGATAAATTAGACTCCATTAAAATTTAAACTTTTATTTTTTGAAACAGACTGTTAAGAAAAAAAATTTAAGCTGCAAATTGAGAGAAAATATCTGCAATGCATTTATGTGACAAAGGACCTGTATCCAATACATGTAAAGAACTCTTACAACTCAAGAACAAGAACATAAACTCAGTTTAAAGAAAATTTTTTAAAGATTTGAATGGATCCTTCATCAAAGTTTCTTAACACCAAAAAGCTAACAAACACATGAGAAGATCAGTCACCAAGGAAATACAAATTAAAATCCAACAAGTTACTACTATACATCTTCTAAAACGATTAAAATAAAAAAGCCTAAAAATATCAACTCCTGGAAAGAATGTAGAATAATTGGAATTCTGCTGGTGTAACTCTAAAATAGTACAACCACTTTGGAAAACTGGCATTTTCTTATAAACTTCAACATGTAACTATGCAATTCAGCAATTTCATTCCTAGATATTTATTCCAAAGAAACAAAAACCTATCCATACAAAGACCTGTGTACAAATGTTTATTTCAACTTTCTTCCTAATCTCAAAACTGGGAGCAACCCCACCGTCGGTCGCAAGGTGAATAGATAGAAATCTGCGAGGTGCAGTGGAATGCTATCCAGCAGTGAGACGAAATGACTGAGGCAGCAGCAGCAATATAAAAGCCTGAAACCATTTTCTTCGTGAGAGAAGCCAGGTGCAAAACAGTGAACATTTAAAATTCCATTCATATGAAACTCAAGAAGAGGTCAGTCTAATCTGTATTGTCATAAAGCAGATTGGTGGATGCCTGAGACCAGGATAAGGGGATGATCAAGTGCAAAGGGACTCAAGGGAACTTTCTGGTGTGGTGAGAATTTCCTATATCCTGATTGTGGTGGTGGTTACATGGGTGTATTAATTTGACAAATTTTACCAAATTTTATCACACTTAAATAGGTTCCTTTTACTTCATGTAAACTACACCTCAATAGGGTTGGTGTTGTTTTTCAAAGAAGTAGAGTACAAATAGACCCAAAGGAACAGCAGTTTTTGTCTTTCTTCACTGTTAGATCCCTGTCACCTAGAAGAATGCCTGGCATGTGCTCGATTCTCCATAAATATTTGTTGAATGGGTCATTGAAAATATTAAAAAGCTCTTGGAGATTAACATTTTGAGATAACATTTAACATAAAAAATTCAATAGAGGAAAGTGGGAGATAAATTACTCCCAGAAAACAGAACAAAAGATAGAGATGGGTAGTAGGAGAGAAGAGATTGGAGAATCAATTCGGGTCTGACATCTACTAATAAGATTTGCAGAAAATAGAACAGAGGAAAAAAAAGAAGGAAGATATGATAAAATAGACAACATAGTGAACTGAAGGATATGATTTTCAGACTAAAAGATGACAGCAAGTAGGGGCCTAGTAAATGAAAGAGCGCTTGACACCAGCACTCATCATCATGAGCTTTCAGAACGATGAGGACAAAAAGGGGATTCTCAGTGCTCCCAGAGAGAAAAGAACTGGAATGGATGGCATGAAGATTTTACCAGTCCCACTGGAACTTAGGCTATAACAGAGCAATGCTTTCAAATTCTAAGGGAAACTGATTTGCTACCTAGTATTCTATATGCGACCAGTCCATTCTAAAGGAGATCAGTCCTGGGTGTTCTTTGGAAGGAATGATGCTGAAGCTGAAACTCCAGTACTTTGGCCACCTCATGCGAAGACTTGACTCATTGGAAAAGACTCTGATGCTGGGAGGGATTGGGAGCAGGAGGAGAAGGGGACGACAGAGGATGAGATGGCTGGATGGCATCACTGACTCGATGGACGTGAGTTTGAGTGGACTCCGGGAGTTGGTGATGGACAGGGAGGCCTGGCATGTTGCGATTCATGGGGTCGCAAAGAGCTGGACATGACTGAGTGATTGAACTGAACTGATTCTATATGCAGCCTTTCGAACACGTGAGAAATCAAGACATTTTCAGAATACAAAATCTTAAAATTTTTACCTTCCATGCACCATTTCTCAGGAAGCTGCTTAGGGATGAGCTGCATTGCAGCAAAAGAAGGAGAAAAAAATCTTCAAAGGACTTAGGAAATAGGAGATCTAACCACAAGAGAGGCAAACGGGATCTCTAGAATGATGGTTAAAGGAGCAGAAGGAAGCAGGTCTCCAGGGAGAATATTGGGAGGAAAAATATTTTGTTTGGGGCTTCCCCAGTGGCTCAGATGATAAAGAATCTGCCTGCAATACAGGAAGCCCAAGTTTGATTCCTGGGACGGGAAGATCCCCTGGAGAAGGGAATGGCTACCCACTCCAGTATTCTTGCCTGGAGAATTCCATGGACGAAGGAGCCTGGCAGGCTGTAGAATGGAATGGCTACCCACTTCAGTATTCTTGCCTGGAAAATTCCATGGACAAAGGAGCCTGGCGGGCTGCAGTCCATGGGGTCGCAAAGAGTCAGACATGACTGAACAAGTAACACTTCCCTCTGTGGCAAAGCAACCGCCTGCAGAGGATACGGGTTTGATCCCTGGGCTGAAAGGATCCCACATGCCATAGAGCATGTAAGTCCATGTGCTACAACGACTAAGCCAGTGCTCTAGAGCCCAGGAGCCACAGCTACTGAAGCCTGTGTACCCTAGAGCCCATGCTCTGCAACAAGAGAAGCCACCACAATGAGAAGCCCTTGCAGCGCAACTGAGAGTAGTGCACACAGCAACTAAGATCCAGCACAGCCAAAAATAAATAAACAAATAAAATTTTTAAAGTCTGAAAATACTGAGAGATTTTAATTTCTGTCAAAGAGTGTGGGGATTAGCAATAAGCACATAAAAAATAAGCAAACTTTCTAAAAAGACAAGTTTAAGTCCAGAGAAAATGAAGTTTTTCAAGGTAGGAAATAGTATCATAGTACACTAACTGGCTCAATGTGAATAACATTCTCATAGTCATAATAATGCAAGCACTTAATGAGCTCATAAAAGGTGAGACAGCAGCTCTATTGGGAAAATGAGGAATGAAGATGATGTGTTCATGTATGAGCTAAATCTCCAACTTCCATAAGTAATACTGGCAACTGCAAGGAGATCCAACCAGTCCATTCTGAAGGAGATCAGCCCTGGGATTTCTTTGGAAGGAATGATGCTAAAGCTGAAACTCCAGTACTTTGGCCACCTCATGCGAAGAGTTGACTCATTGGAAAAGACTCTGATGCTGGGAGGGATTGGGGGCAGGAGGAGAAGGGGACGACAGAGGATGAGATGGCTGGATGGCATCACTGACTCGATGGACGTGAGTCTGGGTGAACTCCGGGAGTTGGTGATGGACAGGGAGGCCTGGCATGCTACGATTCATGGGGTCGCAAAGAGTCGGACACGACTGAGCGACTGAACTGAACTGAACTGAAACATTCAGCAAATAGTTCTACAAGCACGTGGTTTAGAAATGTGAAGGAAAATACCAAAAGAAAAGATACAAGGACTTCTGTTTGTCTTCGTAAGGTTTCTGAAACTCTTTGAATTATTTAACTATGTACATATGTATCTTTGATTAAAATGAAAACTAAAAGAATAAGAAAGAAAGATGGTAAAAAGGAGAAAGCATACACAAGAATATATGACAAAAGTTGTCTTCCTAAACTTCTAACAAATAATTACAGAAGATAAAAAGCTGTGACGATTTGGCAGTACAGGAAGATATATATTCTACTTAGGCAGAGACACAACAGACTTTTAGTTAAAGAGAGGCTTCTACTCTCCCATATATATTTTACTTTTTTGGATTATAAAAAGGTAAAATTTGTTCACTGAAGAAAATAGGAAAAAAGAAAAGCATCCCAAGCAAACAAAAATCACCTCTAATCCCAACATTCACGAAAGACCACCGTTAGAATTTTGCTCTTTCCTTCATTTTTAATGTATAAATAATTGGAATCAGACAGAATATGCAGCTTTATATCCAGCCTATATTCACTTTACATTCTCTTATGAGAATTTTCCTGTCATTAATTAACTATTCTTTGTAAGCATGGGGGAAGAAAAACAGAATAGGAAGTAGGGAAGTGGAAACTGAGCGTGTCAGCAATTCTTTGGGGAAGCAGAGAAGAGAAATGAGGCTGAAGCTGGAGAATGACATGGGAAAAGGGGGGATCCCTACCCCTGGGAGTTACTCAGTCCTGTTTGTAGACTGACAGGAATTATTAGGTGGTGAGAAATGACGTTCAGTTCAGTCGCTCAGTCGTGCCCGACTCTGCGACCCCATGAATCACAGCACGCCAGGCCTCCCTGTCCATCACCAACTCCTGGAGTTCACCCAAACTCATGTCCATTGAGTCGGTGATGCCATCCAGCCATCTCATCCTCTGTCGTCTCCTTCTCCTCCTGCCTCCAATCCCTCCTAGCATCAGTCTTTTCCAATGAGTCAACTCTTCGAATGAGGTGACCAAAGTATTGGAGTTTCAGCTTTAGCATCAGTCCTTCCAATGAACACCCAGGACTGATCTCCTTTAGGATGGGCTGGTTGGATCTCCTTGCAGTCCAAGGGATTCTCAAGAGTCTTCTCCAACACCACAGTTCAAAAGCATAAATTCTTTGGTGCTCAGCTTTCTTCACAGTCCAACTTTCACATCCATACAAGACCACTGGAAAAACCATAGCCTTGACTAGATGGACCTTTGTTGGCAAAGTAATGTCTCTGCTTTTGAGTATGCTATCTAGGTTGGTCATAACTTTCCTTCCAAGGAGTAAGCGTCTTTTAATTTCATGGCTGCAGTCACCATCTGCAGTGATTTTGGAGCCCCAAAAAGAAAGTCTGACACTGTTTCCACTGTTTCCCCATCTATTTGCCATGAAGTGATGGGACCAGATGCCATGATCTTAGTTTTCTGAATGTTGAGATTTAAGCCAACTTTTTCACTCTCCTCTTTCACTTTCATCAGGAGGCTTTTTAGTTCCTCTTCACTTTCTGCCATAAGGGTGGTGTCATCTGCATATCTGAGGTTATTGATATTTCTCCCAGCAATCTTGATTCCAGCTTGTGCTTCTTCCAGCCCAGCGTTTCTCATGATGTACTCTGCATGTAAGTTAAATAAGCAGGGTGACAATATACATCCTTGACGTACTCCTTTTCCTATTTGGAACCAGTCTGTTGTTCCATTTCCAGTTGTAACTGTTGCTTCCTGACCTGCATATAGGTTTCTCAAGAGGCAGGTCAGGTGGTCTGGTATTCCCATCTCTTTCAGAATTTTCCACAGTTTATTGTGATCCACACAGTCAAAGGCTTTGGCATAGTCAATAAAGCAGAAATAGATGTTTTTCTGGAACTCTCTTGCTTTTTCGATGATCCATCAGATGTTGGCAATTTGATATGTGGTTCCTCTGCCTTTTCTAAAATCAGCTTGAACATCTGGAAGTTCATGGTTCACATATTGCTGAAGCCTGGCTTGGAGAATTTTGAGCATTACTTTACTAGCGTGTGAGATGAGTGCAATTGTGCAGTAGTTTGAGCATTCTTTGGCATTGCCTTTCTTTGGGATTGGAATGAAAACTGATCTTTTCCAGTCCTGTGGCCACTGCTGAGAAATGATGATCCCAGAGGCTAGTTCACTGAGGGAGCAATCTCCGGAAAGGCAAGGAGTGTAAGTGGAGGCATCGCAATCTCAAGCTGAGAGGAGGAGGAAGGATGGTGTGATGCAGGAAGTTCAGGGTTTGGTGGTGGGAAATGGCAGTCAGGTCAGATGGTTTCTCAGTTAAGTACATGTAGGGTCATTGGTTGAGAGGTGGGAGGAGGAGGAGGAAGCAATGAGATGTCCTGGGGAGTGAAACCAAAGCTACCAGAGAAACACAGCAAGATGGCTGGGCAGAGTCAAGCCCACCGAGGTCTGTGAGCATTAGTACCCAGTGACCTGCTCAGCATCGAGATTCTCTGCAGCCATGGCCAGGCTTGAGGAATGTGGATGGCTGACTCATTCCAGTGTTGGGATTTTGCCTCATGGGTTATGACAACAGAAAGAAGAGAAGGGTGGGTAGAGGGACTGACTGCCAGGGGTGGACCTCAGAATCCAGGCTGGGCTAAAACGGGGCGGGGGGCAAGTCAGGAAGGGCTCAATGGCTAGTGCGAAAGTGGTACCCGACAAGGAGATCTCAATGAGCCTGAAGTGTGGGCATAGCAGGACCTGAGAAGCAAGCTGGAAGGACAGGAGGTGGCGTTTGGAGTTAAGAGATTTCAAAGGAGGTGCAGTTTCTGGTGAGGATGAGGTTCAGGGAGGTGGATTAAGGAACAGACAGTGACAAGCTGAGGAGAAGGTAGATGGATCGCAGGAGCATCAATAAAGAAGAGAAGAAGGAAAAAAGAAATTGGAAGCAAGGACTCTTGTCTCCCCTCCAAGCTGCAAGGTGTTCAGGGTGTGAGAGAAGAAAAGCCTTCAACTGAACAGGCTTCAGGAGGGGCTTCCACGTGGGACCAGTTGCTCCTGACAGAGGGGAAGGTAGAAGGGAGTCTGCCCGCCACAAGCTGGGAGCCCCAGGGGGCCCTGTGGGAGGGTCAGGACTGGGGGCCAGGGTGGGATTTGGGTCCATTGGAGGGATGCAGAGGGATGAAAGAGTGGCCTGGGGTGACTTCTGGTGGAGACGGAGGTGAAAGAGGAGTGAGGCTGGGGACTGGTCTGGGGCTTTGGGGGTGGGAGTGGGTAGGGCTCTCTTCCTGTCCCGATGTCCCCTTCCCTCTGTGGCTGGCCTTCCTCAGCAACAGCGCTCAGATCCTGCTGCTGGAGGCGCCCAGTCACGGTCCCCTGCTCCTCTTCCTCTTACGGGTCTTCTGTGCTGCAGCAGGACCTGGACGTGCCCTTTCTTCCCTGCAGAAGAAAGCCGCCTCAGCCCTGGATCGTTTATGTATTGGCTTGTTGGTCCCCCTCGCCCTGAAACCTCTGGAGGCCACACTGATTTCCCTTTGAGTGTGCTGTGCTTAGACCTCGTAGTGCTCCAGGCGGTGCTCCCCAGGCTCCTGCTTGATTAAACTGAACTTATTCAGGAGGGGAGAGGGGAGGGAGCATGCTTAATGAGTGCCTTCTGCATCTAGACGTTTGTTAGACCATTTAAAATCATGTTTGTGGTTTCTCTAGCGGAGAACTGGCACTCAGCAAATGTTAAGGGTTATTATTTAATCTTCCTAACACCTCACTGGATAGATATTAACTATTCTATTCTATGTAGTCACGTGTTTCTTGAGTGCCTGCTGCGTATCAGGCACCACGTTAGACTCCTGTAATACTACGTGTATGTGAGTGTGCTGGTCCATCTTAGTTTAATCCCAGATCCATTTCTGCCCTGCCTGTAGGTAGGGAGGCCAGTCATTTCACGAGCATCCACCCAGCTTGCCCACTACTTCCTGGTGAGTTAGGCCTGTGGGAGGTTCTGGTAGAAGATGGGGTGAGATAGAAATTGAAGTGGTTCTTCCTCGCTCCTCCCTTGCTTTGGGCTGGGTTTCTGGCAGTAGCACAAGTACCACACAGGGTCACCCCCTCCTTGCAGTTCTAGCTCTTAAGGGACTTTGGTAACAATATTCCCCTCCCTTCCTCGGTCTCTGAAAGGTCACAGATTGTGTAAAGGGGGCAACTCTGCTGGAGAAAAAAGACAGGGAACTTGAGAATCAGGAGACATAGGTCCCAGCTTTGTCCCTCTTGCCAGTTCTGTGACCTTGAGCAACATATTTGCCTCAGTTTCCTCCTCTGCTAAATGGACGTGGGAGAACGTACCTTTCACGTTCAAAAGTCTTGCATGGAATCACCTCAGGACTTGTGCAGATGTTAGTTGCTGTTATAATCACATCTAACCCTGTCCCCAGGGCAGGATGCCCCCCTCACACAGGACCGTGCCTTCTTGCTTCCTCAGAAATGCAGGCACAGCCAGGAGTGATGAAAACGTTGCACCCTGGTTGGATGCCACACACAACTGACTCTTTACATAAAAAAGGAGGAAAAAATCATGAAAATCACACCAGCTCCCCTCCCCCAGAATTCTTTTTTAATTTCTATTTTTTCCTTTTTTTTTTTTCCCAGGATTGTTGAATAAGCAAAAATCTTCAATTTTTAAAAGACCATGTGGAAAAAAAAGAGAAGGATGGGGTCTGGGAAGTGCTGACAAAGCCTTGATAGGGTCTCTGATTCACCTTCACTCTCTGAGGTGGAGTCGGGGAGAGGGGGCAGGGAAGGCTGGAGCCTGGAGGGCTGGGAGCTCTGTACAGATCCGTTCAGACAGCTGGATGCAGTTCTGGGAGGTGCTTCTCCATTTCCCCTGAAGCCTGGAGGGACCTGGCACCAGCCAAGCAGAGTAATCTGGGTTTTTTAAAAGGGGGAGCTTCATGATGAGCTGAAACCTAGAGGAGGATGCTGGCCCTGGGAGTGTGTGCAAAGAGGAGGCGATCTGAGCCCGGTGGGCGTTCATTGAGCACATGGTATGTGTGAGTCCCTGTGTCAGACTCTGAAGAAATAGAGGTGAAGTAAGCACGGTTCTTGCCCCGAGGAGCTTTCCATCCGGTGAAAGTATCTAGGTATAACAGGGTGGGATGTGGATTATAAGCCATGGAAACACATCAGTCATGGCCCAGGAGTCTGTCCTGGAACAGAGAGGGTCTTGCTGGGGTCAGGCCTCAGCTCTGGTGAGAGTGAACGTCCGACAGTTACAGTCCTCTGTTGGGGAATGAGGAACAGAGAGTGGGCCCATTCTGGAGATTGGCCAGAGGGAACTGGGGTCCTATGCTCCAGGGACCTGGGACTCCAAGCAGACCTGGGACCAAGAGCAGTGTTCCTTGTGACCACTAGGAGGAGCCAGTGTCCTCGAGTGGACTGCAGGGTGGCGCTCTCTAGGGAGAGGGAGCATTCAGCAGGAGGGAAGGGAGAGCCCCAGAGGCCTGACAGAAACACCTCCCCTTTGACCTGGGCTCTGGCTGCCTCCTCTGTCACACTCAGGGTGGTGGGGGCAGTGGGGTACCAGGTTCTGTGGAAATGGGCAGATTGAGCGTAAATCAGAAGCAAATCTAATCACCCCCCAACCCAGAGGAGGAGCAACTTGGGGGGCAGTTTTAGCCAGGCCATTCTACCCACCTGAGCCTCAGTTTCTCCATCTGTAAGATGTGAGGATTCGATCAGCTGGATGGTTTTTGAGGCCTTCTGCTACGGTTGAAGAAAAGATTCCATAACCTTGGGGCTCCTACCATCCGTGGTTCCCAGCACCGCCCCTTCCCCTGGGCCCCTGGCCTTCCCTGATGTCTGCAGGTGAACAGTGCAGAGTGTCCTGCCCCTACTTCCCCCTCCGTAGCCCCCAGTTCAGGGGCAGTTCTCTGCGGAGGGGACTGCTGTGAGAGGCAGCATCCCTGGGAGACTGGGGAACCTACGCTGAGATACTCACTACTCTGTCAGTATCTCATTTGCAAGCACAGCCTGCTTCCCAGCTGACAGCCAGACCCCCCTGCCTGCATCTGAATGCACCCAGGCTGAACCCTCCACACCGATTCTAAGCTGCTCTTGTTCTGTGCTGTTCCTCCCAGGGGCGGTCCAGCCACTCTGCCAATCACCCTGACCTGAGGTGTGGGTATCAGCATCATCCTGTCTCTTCTCAGGCTTCACTTTCTCATATTCACCAAAAGTCCCGACAGTCTTACCTGGAATGTGCCCTATTCTCACTCGCTGCCACCCCTGCCCTGGCTCAGCCTATGTTCTTTCTTTCCGGAACTGGTCTGTCTCTCTGACTCCAGTCTGTCCTCTCTCTAATCTATCATCCATCTGTGTTGCTGCCAGAGAGCTCTTTCTAAAACACAAATCTGATTATGCACATCTCTGCTTTAAAATCTTGGCTGTAGCCTTGTGGCCTAAAGATAAATCCAAAGTCCTAACGAGCTTCCAAGTCCATTCATGGTCTGACCCTTGCTTCTGCAGCCAAGTGCATTTCCCAGCATGCTCCTTGATCCATCCACACCACACTTTGCCCCACCAAGTAGCCCATGTTCTTTCAGGGTTATCGCCTTGGCAGACATCACCCCCTCAACCGAAAATTCTGACCCTGATTTTTGCTTGGTGAACTTGGGCTCCTCCTTGAAGTCTGATCTCAAAGCTATGAAGCCTTTCCCAGTTTCCCAGGCATATCTCTACTATCTGTCTGCCTCCCCCACTAGACTGTAAGCCCCTGTTTAGCTCTGTATCTCCATATCTAATCAATGCTTGATGTGTGGCAGCACTTCAATACTGGAGTCTGAATGAATGAGTAAATATATGAATGGCCTGGGAAATCGCACACTGGGTTGAAATCTTCTTTTTTCTCTTCTAGAGCCCAGTGAGAAAAGGAAAGTCAAGAGTGGTAAGAAACGAGCTGGGAAAAGTTGGGGAGGCCATTCCAGCTGGGTCCTGTGGATCAAAATGAAAGAGTTTGGATTTCTTTTTTCCTTACTGGCTCTCACGTCCACATATTTAATCATTCAGCTCACACTCTCAGAGTGATCTAGTAGCATCATCCTCAGCCTTCTAATTTGACTATTTTCTTGATGCCTTCCCTCACACTCAGTGAGAACCCACCAACATTTATCTCCTGTGAATCTTCCATTCTCCCTGCTCCTATTGGATTGACAAAAAAGCTCGTTTGGGTTTTTCCATAACCGCTTATGGAAAAATCCCAAAGAACTTTTTGGCCAACCCAATAAAGAAGAATTTGAGTTTCATTCTCAAAGCAATAAGTCTTCAGAGATTTTTAAGCAAGGGTGTGACATGATCTAATTTTCACCTCATAAAGATTGCTCTGTCTCCTCTGTGGAAAATGCATCATAGGGGACAAAGTGGAGCTGGAACACCAGATAGAGGCCACCAAAGTGGCCCAGATGCCCAATGGTGTTAGCTGGAGAGTGATAGTGGAGGCAGAGAAAGTGGGCAGGTCAGTATAGGTTTGGGAGGGAGAGCAGATCAGATGGGTGCGTTGGTGCATGAGTTGTGAGGATTAAGAAAGAAAAAGAGGAGGGGGGCATAAATTAGGAGTTTTGAATTAACACATACCCACTGCTGCTGCTGCTGCCACCGCTAAGTCGCTTCAGTCGTGTCCAACTCTGTGTGACCCCATAGACAGCATCCCACCAGGCTTCCCCGTCCCTGGGATTCTCCAGGCAAGAACACTGGAGCGGGTTGCCATTTCCTTCTCCAAATATACACACTACCATATGTAAAAAAGATAATCAACAAGGACATACTGTATAGTACTGGGAACCCTATACTCAATATTCCATAATAACCTATATGGGAAAAGAATCTGAGAAAATAATATAACTGAATCATTTTGCTGTACACCTGAAACGGACACAGCATTGCAAATCATCTATATTCCAATAAACAAAAAGACTTCAATAGTGAAGGTTCCAGAATTTCAATATAGAAGGGTTTGGGGCGCAGTCATGTTTTTGGAAGGGGAGCCAGGGACCATCTAGCAATTGTGTGCATAGCAAGCACTGTTCTTATTTAGACTGCGTTTATTTGGGGCAGGTGAAGAAGGATGCTTAGGGGTATAATGGAGAGGGCAGTTTGGGCCCTCCAAATTACTTCTTAATACCATCCCAGGCCACAGGGCCTTTGCATGGAAGGCTCTCACTCTAGCCTCGGTGCAGAGAGGACCTCTGCACGCCTCTGCCACCAGCACTCTGTCACGCTCTTTTACTTTCTTTGTAGCATTATCAGCATGTTGGCATCGTTCTCGGCTACAGCCCCTTTCTGGAGCTTTTGGTGCATTTTCAAGGCTCCTCTCTGTCAACTACAAACTGGCACTTGGCATGGGCACTCACCTATACAAGGATTAAGTCACATGCTGCTGTAGTTGCTGACCGTCAATCCCTGAAAGGCGCTCAGGGTAGAGAGCAGAAATGAGGCACTCTGTGCTGGGAGTTAGGTATTTTCAGGAGCCGATTTCAAGAGCCCAATTCTTGTATCTTCTCATAATCCAGAAAAGTACTAAAATCCTTCATGGTGACGACGGCTGCTCATGACTAGCAGAAATTTTCTGGAAAAATATGTGCTTGATTGCAGGTATTCCTGCTTCACCGAAATGGCATATATACTGACCTTTCACCCCCAGCCTCTTTGGAACAGTTTCTCAGAGCTATCTGAGCTGCTGTCTCCTGGGCTGCAGTCCTCATTTTGCCCCAAATAAAACTTAACTCGCGACTCTCACGTTTTGCATTTTTTATAAGTTGACATTCTCCCTGCTGGGGGACCTGGGCAGGTTGGATGGCAGCTGAGAACTGAGCAAAACTGGGCTTTGTGAGGAACTGGTGTCAGTGCCACATCCAGGGCAGGAGGAAAGTGACCGGCTTGGCAGTCAGGCTGGAGTAAGTTAACCCCAGAAGGTGGTGACTGTCCCCTACCTCTACTGTCACCCCCTCCCCCAGCGCAGCCAGCTGCTGGGGAGGGAAGCTGGGGAGGAAGGAGGCCTGGTGATTAAGAGCTCCGGTTTTCAGGGCTGGGGCCAGGGGGCACGCCCCCTGGGTGACATTTTCTCGCATTGTGTCCTCAGAACAAAAACGAGTCTTATTTGAGGAGTTGGAGAGGGGCGGGGGCAAGGGGCCGAGTGGAATCGTGGCTCCAGGGAACGGCGATTACTCATCAAAGGCCAGGGCAGCCCGCGTCTTTGTGTGCCCTCCGCAGCCTGCCCGTGCCTGGCCACGGGCCCTCAGCCATCGACTCCCCCGCGTCCGACCTCCCAAGAGCCCGGCTGGGGATCGTGTGTGGGCAAAGAGCCGCTGCAGGCACGGTGGGGGGAGGGGGTGTCCAGGCAGACTTCCTGGAGGAGGGGAGACGGCTAAGGAGAGAAAAATGGAGTGGGTCTCCCGAGACCAGAGGGTGAGTGCAGGGGGAGGGCGGGGCAGAACCTCTAAGGTGTCAATTCAGCCCCCGGATGGAGAGTCCTGGAGGGGTCAGGGGAGGGGGCTGCTTCCTGCTACGAGGGCTATTTTGGGGCCTGAAACAAATCAAATCCGCCGCAGCCCCCAGAGCCCCCAGCAGCTGCGCACAACAGCTGTCCCGCGGAGGGCGCTGAGGGGTGGAAGCTCGCTTCCTGCCCCCAACTGATCTCTCCCGCCGCCCGGGGGTGTGGGCTTCGGGGAAGGGGGAAGAGGATGTGATAAGGCTGTAGGCGCGAGTCAGAAACCTGGGCCTTTCCTCCTGTGCTGGGATGCCTCGGGGCTGAGACTGGCTTCTCCATCCGTCTTTGAGATGTTCCTGATCTTGGGAGGAGAGTCACCCCAGAAGCTCTTCCCTGTAGCCCCCACCGTTCTTTGAGCCCCAACTGGGTGTCTCCCCAGGTCCAGACATTCCCTGCCCACAGTGCCTGCCCAGAAGCTCACCTACCTCTGGGAGAGGTAGGTGGGATGGGCCAGGTCCTTATCTAGCCCCTCCCGCCTCAAAAGCCAGTCACCACTCTCATCTCCCTGGGTCTTCTTGGTCTTTGTACCGTGATGCATGGGTGCAAACTGCCCTAGCAGACTGACTCTTCCTCCAGTGAGGGCTGGGGGCTCTGAGAATGGGAGGGGTCTTAGCAAGGAGAGGGCAGAAGCCAAATCCTTCTTTGGAGTAGAGGCTCCCTGGAGGCTGGGGACACATCTCCTTTCCTCAGGGCAGTGCCCAGCTGGGCGGTGTCTCTCCACCAAACTAGCTTTGATTCCTTCCTCTTGACCCACAGGGACTGGCATGTGGGTGCTCTGGGACATTGTCAGCTCCAGGGCAGGTGCTATTCAGGCTCCCCATTGCTCTCAGTGGGGAGCCCCATGCACACACCCCACCAGGCCCACCCACCAGAACCCCAGATGTGGGCATGTCAGGGAGCTGGAGGGGAGTATTGACCCCTCCTCCAGGGAGCCTTCTGGGACAGGCAGGAAGAACCTCTCTTTCTCTTTGGTCCACCCTGGCTCAAGGCCAGTCAATGTCCACAAGTGTGACCAAGGCTGGGATATGCCCTGGGGCAGCCCTGTCCCTCAGGTCACAAGTCCATGCCAGAGTCCCTCGTGCCCATCTTGTGCAGAAAGAGCCCTGTTGTCCTGGGGGCATAGCTGAGGGGTGAGTTCAGAGCCCACTTGACTGGTCACAGGCTTTCTGACCGCAGTAGGAGGGAGTCAGGGATAATCGCTGGACTGCTTGTTGGGGAAAGGGGCTGGTGCACACAGCAGTGCACGGGGAGGGGCTGGTGCACACAACACGCACACGAGCTGTAGCCCAGATACTGCCATCTTCACTCACATGGGCCCACTTGCTCACAAGGCTCCCCAACACACACGCACACACACACACACACACACACACACACAGAGTCTCCCTTCAGGACAGCCTCTCCTCGCCTCTTTCCACATTCCTGCCAGCAGATGCTCTATTCTTTCCTTCCGGGAGCTAATGAAGCAGAATCTCCCCACCTTCCGGGGGTGGGGGGTGGGCTCCGGACATGGCAACAACAAGGGGATTGTGGCACCTGTCCCTGGGGGCAGGGTCGTCCCTTGGAGCCCCACCCACACTGGGCTGAGAACCCAGGTGCTTTGATGTCCTGTCTGGGTGCGCTTGTGATGGGCGCTGCCAAGGTTAACAGAGATACACTTTTTCGGCCAGTTCTGCGTTCCTAAGCTTGAGTCCACATCTAAGCCCGCATCTTCCTCCAGAGCCCTCTTCCCTGATGAAATCCTCTCCCTCTCACTGAGCACCTCACCGTATGGAAACCCCTGTCCCCTCACTGAATTCTCTTAACTCACTGAATTCCTCTCCTTTCCCACCCCCATCCACGTCTCCCTTTCCAAGAGAGCAGCATCCTTTCCTTCTAATGTCTGTGGACCCCAGAGGCTCTGGTCTACAGCACAGTCTCCAAAGATGGTGCTGAGACAGTTGCACTGGTCTGCCCAGGCCCTGTCCCCCAGCCTACCTGACCCAGTACGCCCATCACCACCACACAGGCCAGGCCTGGGCCTGGACGGTGGGCAGCTTTGGTACCAGCCATTTCAGCAGGTTGGGCCTCCTTGCCCAGCAGGGCCCACCAGGCTTCAAGCAGACCAGTACTGAAGAGAAGTGAATGGCCGAGGGATAGGTTGAACTTGACTCAGCTCTGAATCCTGGCCTCCTTGAAGGATCATTCCCAGAAATCACTATTCCCCCTCGCGCCCCCGTACCCCGCTGCCCTGCCAAGCTTCCAAAAGCGGGGAAGTTCCCAGACAGCTCAGCCAACTGGCCTGGTCTTGGTGGCCAAGAAGTCACCATATCTGCCTGGTCCCAATCCTTCCTGCAGTGGTGGAGGCCCCACCCCAAGAGAAGCAGGGCCTGTGGGATGTGGGAGTCAGGGAGGAGGGAGGGTGAGACCCAGGGAGCCAGAGACAAGGACAGAGTCAGCTAGCCAGAGAGGAAGCGATGAAGACACAGGGGGCAAGAGGGAGGAGAAAAAAAAGGAAAAGAGAAAGTGAGCAGACAAGCAGGGAGGGGGCAGAGATTGAGAGAGTAGCCAAGTGCCGAGCCAAGAGATAGGAGGAAGGAAGCTATCAGCCTCCCTCCCTCACACTCTGCTCCTTCCTCCAGCCTGGCCATGCCAGGCAAGCTCCAGACCCAAATGCAGCCTACTGGGCACAGGCTCCAAACTGCTGCAAGGTCCGCCTGGGCTAACCTGGCCAAGGGTGTCAAATCACGCATCACCCATCACCCCACACCCCCTAGAAACACAGGCCATGAGTTCCACTGGGAAGATGATTCTGGGAATCAAAAAGAAGGCGGCAAATCAGCTCAAGCCCCCCCAGAAAGCTCAGCCCCTGCATGGCTGGAAATACTCTCCTCCCCTATAACAGGGCTGCAGTGACCACCAGGCGGCCAGGCCTGCTTGCAGGAACAGACACCACCCCCAACCTTCTGCTGTGCCTTGCCAGTGACTATTTGCTGACTGTCTCTTTCATGTCGCTAATCGCCCGGCCCCATCTAATTGGTAATTAGCCTTGAGAGCCCAGCCTGTGCTTGGCTAATTGCTGTTTGTCTCACCCTCATCTCCGGCAGCGGAGCCGTGCCAAGGCTGCTGCCTGGGCTCTATCTGGGCTGCTGGCATCCATGCCAAGGCTCCGTGGAGGTTTCTGCAGCCCCACCCTGCTGTATTCCAAGGGGGCTGCAGGGTGGAGCATCTCTCAGCAGTGGTCTCTGCCCTGAGAGGAGTGGTCCCCAACAGGTCTTCTGGGTCACTGCAAAGAGTGACCCCAGCCTTCAACCATGTTCCACACGCAGTTGCAGAAGGAGATGGCCCTGAGTGAGCCATCCTGCTGGGGAATAGAGTCTGGGAGGGCTCCAGGGAGGGTGAGCTGTCTGAGATAGTTCCTTGAAACTTGTCTAGGATTTAGCCATCAGAGAAAGGAGAAAGGACATTCCAGGCAGAGGGTAAGGCAAGGGCTGCTTGTAAAGAGGGTTCCACAGCAGGGCTGCACAAAAGCTGTTCAGTACCTGGAGGTGGTTGGCCCAGTGTGACTGGAGAGTCTGGCATGTGGGTGGTAGGAGAGGAGGCTGGAAAGGCAGGCAGGGGCTGGATTGTGGAGGAGGGGCTTTGGGTGCCAGGCTAAGGAGTTGGGTTTCATTTTTCCTGGCAGTGGGAGCCATGGATGTTTTTTCAGCAGGCGGGAGGCCAGATCTGCTCTGCTCTGGAGGCCATGGGGAGGAGGAGGTTTGGTGAGGAGAGACCACTTAGACCAGGCTGCTGCTTTGGGGTTGGAGGTAAAGAAGAGGGAGGAGTGGAAAAATCATTTTAGAGGAATCCACGGGATTTGTTGACTGATTAGAAGCAGGAGTCATCCATGGGGACCATGTGCTAAGGGTAGAACCCACCAAGAGTCATCTCCTCCCTTGATAGCCCGCTTGAGGGGCAGGGCAAAGGGCGCCTCACATGCTTTCTGTGGCTCAGAGTAGCTTGGGGATCTGTTTTGAGAACTGACCCTTCTGGTCCCTTTAGGAGCCTCTTAAGGAGCTGTTGCCATTGTCACGAGAACTGACACTGGCTGGGCCCTTACCATGGGCCAGTCACTGAGTGCCCACTTGTTTTGTGTTCAAAGAATCCTAGCTGGAAGCCCCTACTATTAACTTCATTTTTCAGATGTCAAAACCAAAGCTGGACGAGATTAAGTCACTTGCCCAAGGACACACAGCTAGTAAATGACTGAGGCTGGATGTAAACTCAGGTCTAAGTCCTCAGCCAGAACTGTAAACGTGCCTTCCGCTCTCCTGTAACGATTGTGCTAGGCTAGGGTTTATTTTATCTACTGATTTAGTGTAGCCAAAATGGCGCCAACCAGCTTGTCCCCTCTACCTGAAATCCCCTTCCTGTTTAACTCTGGGTTGTGCTTAGTCGATCAGTCATGTCTGACTCTTTGTGACCCAATGGACTGTAGCCCGCCAGGCTCCTCTGTCCATGGGGATTCTCCAGGCAAGAATACTGGAGTGGCTTGCCATACCCTCCTCCAGAGGATCTTCCTAACCCAGGATCGAACCCAAGTGTCCTTCATTGCAGGTGGATTCTTTACTGTCTGAGCCACCAGGGAAACCTAAGAACACTGGAGTGAGTAGCCTATCCCTTCACCAGGGAATCTTCCCAACCCAGGAATCTTCTGCATTGCAGGCGGATTTTTTACCAGCTAAGCTACTAGGGAAGACCTCTATCCAAATCCTATTTAACTCTGTCAAAATCCTATTGATCCATTTAAGCTCAGGACAAAGCCTGCCCCTCCAGGAAGTGATCCTGGATTCTGTAAACCCTTCTCCACATGCTGGAGATAATCTCTCAGGTGTGCTTGATTTTGAACCTCATGGCAGTACTTTTCCCACCTTTCCCCCTGTCCCAGAGCACCCCTGCACCCGTGCACGGAAGGCCTGCCCTGCAGGAGGCCCCACATGTGTTGTCCACATTGACCTGGACTGCTGGGGGTCTTCTTCCCGCACTGGACAGCGAGTGTTCTGGACCTCTTGGTCTTCTTTGGTCCCCCACACCCACCCCAGCCTGGCCCCATGCCCCTGGCCTGTCCCTGCTCGCCAGCTGTGTGCTGGCTGAGTGATGCTTGCCTCCCGGATGGAAGCAGCACATCTCGCACACCATGCTGGACTCCAGGGCCTCTTGGCTGCCCCCACACTCAAGCTGAGCCCTCACAACTGAAATCTTTGACTTTGTCCTAAAGAGCCAGAAGCCTGAGCTGCTAGCTCTAAGACTGGCCCAAAACCTGGGGTGGGGTAGGGGCTCCTAGAAAGAGGGCTTTGAAAGGGACCACACGTGGTCTGATGAGTGACTCCTGTTGCTTTTATCAAAGCCATCAGTGACATCTTGTGCTTTCGTTTCAGGGCCCCCGTTTCCTCCAGCAGTGCTGGCCTCGAGCCCCTGGAAAACATGCACTCGTACTTTCCACCCAGCCTGGAGGGGCTTCAGTAAAAGCTGGAGGAGCTGCAGTAAAGGTGGGCCGGTGGGCAGATGAGCCCATTGTCTTTTGCCCTCAAGTGGGTCCCAGACTAAAGCAATCTAAGACTCATCTAAGACCCATGGGTTGGAGACCCCACTGAGGACAGGACCCTGGGGGGGTTTCGAG
The DNA here is from genome assembly GCF_002263795.3 of Bos taurus. NCBI lineage: Eukaryota > Metazoa > Chordata > Mammalia > Artiodactyla > Bovidae > Bos > Bos taurus. The sequence goes on along the minus strand of NC_037346.1, from coordinate 37,164,192 downwards.
TAGTGTTTTCAGTTGTGATCGAGACCTGCAAGATCCTTTGAGGTGCCTCGGGGGACTGCCTTGGAGTATGAAAGGGCATCATCTGGCCCTGGTTCCCAGAGCCATTGCAGATGTGGGCTCTGCGACTGAGCTGCCTGGGTTCCACCTGCTCTTCTTGCCCTGCCTGTGTAACCTCGGGCAGTCGCCTGACATCTCCAGGTGGCATTCCTCATCTGCAATACAAGGACACTGATAATCACATACACTTCAAGGTGGGCTGTGATGGTTGGAAAACCCATACCAGGGTGCCTGGTCCTCAGTAGGACTTTATAAAGTTAGCTTGTATTACTTTAACCATCTGCTTGTTTTGTTTTTCTAATCCCCTCTAGCCTGTCTGCCAGACTTAGAGAACAGCTTGGCACAAGGCTGACAAAGACTGAGGAGGCTCCCACCGCTGTCTTACTTCTGGGCACCCTTCTTCCTGGCCAGCCAGGGCTCGGAGCCAAGGCAAGAAGAGCCAGGTGTCCCACAGCCTGGTCCTTCCGGGAGGCCCCTCGGCCTTCCCACCTCTGAGAACATTAGGCCTTTGAGACGTGCCCCCGGCCTGCCCCCAACACCCCCGGCCTGACAATGGGGGCTTCAGAGGGGATGGGTGGCAGGACACAGCCCCCTCTGTGAACTGGAGCCGCCCGCCAAGCTGGTGAGCCTCTGAGGACACATTCCTCACGGGGCAGGGAAGGACGAGGGGAGGGGGCTGGGCATCAGCCCCTCGGCCTCGCCCTGACCCGAAGAGCTGTCATCTCTGGGGGATTGGACAAAGGTCCCCTCTTCCTGCTCTCTGCCTCTTGGTGCCCACCCGGGAAATGGTGCCAATCGGGCCAAGAAGGAAAGCATGAGGCTGGGATAGGGTAGGGGTCACCTCCAGGTTTGAATATAGCAGCCATAGCACTGTGGGGGGGAAGTGGGGCAGGCTGGGCAGGCAGCCAGCGGAGAGAGTCTGCTGGAGTGTGTGGTGGCCCTGAGGGCATCCTTGCTGTCTTCTCTGCATCCCCATCCCCAGCCCTCTGGACCATCTCTTGGGCAACATCTCCATCATTCTCAAAATTCTCCTCTTCCTCTTGGGTCTTCTTGGATTAATGGGGGAGTGGGGATGGCTTCACTCAACCCCACTCAGTGTGAGGAAAGGAATTTCAACACCATGTGACAATCCTCTTCCCTCATCAAGATTGGTGTCCAGATAGCCACGTCCCTTACCCCTGGCAGGAGGAAGATGTCTGAACCAGGAAGCCCAACTTTCCCCAGCAGCCCCATCTCCCCTCAGGACTTAGCTCACCACTAAAGTGAACTGAGCCATCCCCACAGGCTGGACCTCTACAACATCACCTCACTCAGTCCTCTCACAGCCGAGGACCATCACTGTTCCCAAGACGTGACCCAAGGTCATGCAGGTAGGAAATAGACGAGCCAGGATCTGGATCCAAGCTGTGTGACCCCTGAGAGTCATTCACTTGAAGCAGAAGCTCAGGAATGATACCCTAATCCCTGTGCCAGGCCAGTGGTTCCAGAACCAGTGACTGCTTGACTCCTACAGAGGATTCTTGCTGGTGAAGGTTACAAGGAGGATAGAAAGATGAGACCGGTACTGATGAAGAATGTGTTGATGAAGAGGTTGGATTCCTAGAAATTCCTACATGAGAGTCATTAAGTTGTTCATTCATACATTCCGTCAACCATCTACAGAGCTCTGTAGAGCGCAGGGGTGAAGAATGCGAGCCCTGGAGTCTGACAGACAGTCCAAACCCCAGCTCTGCTGTGATTCACTGTGTGACTCTGGCAAGTTGCTTCGCCTCTCTGAGCCTCAGATTCCACATCAATAAAATGCAGATGATAAAAGTACTTGCTTTGTAAGGCTGTTGTGAATAATACGTGATATAATATATAGGAAGTGGTTTGTATGGTACCTAGTACAGAATGAACACTCAATAAATGTTAGCTATTACTTCTACTCCTTGCCAGGCACTGGGCTAAGATGCCAGAGTTACAAAGATGAATGAGACTGCTTCTTCCCTGGAAGAGACTAGTGGAAGAGATAGAGGTGGACAGACAATATAATAGGTGCTGGGAGAAGGGCCTATACAAACAGCTACTAACTGTGCCTGGAATATTGAGGAAGGCTTCCTGGGGGAGGTGACCTTATCTGGGACTTGAAGGATAAACAGGAACCTGTCAGGGAGACAGGCAAAGAAAAGATAAAAGCCAGACCAGCAAGGGAACAGCAAATACAAAATGCTCTTGTACAAAAGGAGCATCATCAAGGCAGCAGGAGCAGTGTGTGCTTGGCAGGCAGCAGGCGCTGGGTCTGGCTCTAGTGTTGGGTGTGGGGTAGGTTAGCAGCAGGAGGTAAGTCTCTTACATGACTAGAACCATGATGCTTCTCCCAGACTTGGCTTCCTTAGTGGCTCAGTAGTAAAGACTCACCAGCAATGCAGGAGATGCAGGAGAGCCAGGTTCAAGCCTTGGGTTGGGAAGATCTCCTGGAGAAGGCAATGGAAACCCACTCCAGTATTTTTGCATGGGAAATCCCATGGACAGAGGAGCCTGGCAGGCTGCAGTCCATGAGGTTGCAGAGTTGAACACCACTTAGCAACAGACTTTCTTACAGACAGGGATAACCAGTGAAGGGTTTTAGGTAAGGCAAGACATAAGACAATCTTAGTAAAGCTGATCCTGAGAAGATAGGGTGGACATGAGACAGACTTTCTGGTGATTGGAGACCCTTGGGATTTCTTACACAGGAAATATGGGGGCCTTTGCTGATGCTGAAGGAGAAGGTGGACAGCTCTTTTGTGGCAATGAGAGTCAAGACACATTTCTGGGGCTCTCCAAGCATGGACTGTGGAGATCTTGCCTGCCTTAGGGGTGTAGCGTGAGACCTGGAATGTATGTGTGTGCACATGTATGAGTGTGAGGACTCATGGGAGAGTGAAGGAAAGACCTAGAAACCATTCTGAATCATGGTTTGGACCTAGGAGAGGTGGACCCTCCCAGGAAGTCAGAACCCTCTCTGAAGAATAAAGCAGAGACAGGGAAGGCGAGCATCATAACCTCTTGCTGCTCAGCCTAACTGAAACCCCTGTCTATCTAAACAACTCAGAAGCACAGACCTGGAGTCTTGCCCACGTACAGCGGAAGGTTCTAGAACAGTGACTCTCAAACTTCAGCCTGCTTTAGAACCCCCTGGGAATCTTGTTAAAATACTGACTCTGATTCAGCAGGCTGGGGTGAGGACTAATAATTGCATTTCTAATAAGCCTCCCCTCCCCCTTGGTGCTGATGTTGCCAGTCCAGGAACCACACTTGAAGTGGCCAGGATGGTTTTCTTTTGGTTGCACATTTACAGTCACCTAGGGTCCCAGGTGGTGCTAGTGGTAAAGAACCCACCTACCAATGCAGGAGACATAAAGAGATGTGGGTTCGATCCCTGGGTCGGGAAGATCCCCTGCAGGAGGGCATGGCAACCCACTCCAGTGTTCTTGCCTGGAGAATCCCTTGGACAGTTACAATCCATAGAGTCACAAAGAGTCAGACATGACTGGAGTGATTTAGTACACACAGGGAGGTTTTTAAAAGAAAAAAAAAAGGATGCCAGGGACTCATCCCAGACCAATTATATCATAATTTTTAGGAGCAGGATGTGGGCATCCATCCACTCCTGAAATGATTCTGATGCACTGTGAGGACATGAAAGGAAAATTGCTCCAGAACGTGCCCATTCAGACTGGATCAAGGGGTTCAGACTCCCTTTCCGGGGCGGAAACTAGAAAAAGAAGGCAAGTCACACAAAGTCCCAGACCCTGATTCTGTGAACAGCATTCCTGGTAACTCCAGAAGGGCAACGGAGGGGTATCCATATCAGGAAGGGGAAGGGGCAGGAAGGGCAGCCCCCTCTCAACTCTGTCCCCACCAGCTCCTCGGAAAGTGGCTTTGTCCAGTGTTTGAGGCACGAGTCTAAATATAGACTAGGCTGGGGGCTGAATTCAGTCTATTGAGGGAACAAGCCTGTTGCTGCCCTGCCCCAGGCCCAGGCCACAGAGAGCTGGTGCAGAAGAGGCTGGGAAAGAAGGGAGTAGGGGTGGGATTGGGAGCGTGGGCCTCCGAGAAGGTGGGGCGGGGTGGGAGAGACTTGGAAGGGGAGATCCGAGCTAGATCATCCCCCAAAATGGGGATACAATGTGGGGGGAAAAGGGAAGAGAGATGCTTCATCCTGTGCCGTGGACTGATTCATGTCTCACCTGGAAATTGGTATGTTGAAGCCCTAACCCTAAAGTCATCATGTTTGGAGATTACATATATATGGCCTGGAATGAGATAATTGAGGTTAAATAAGGTCGCAGGGTGGGCCCTTGATTTGATAGGATTAGTGTCCTTATAAAAAGAGAAACACCAGAGAATTTGTCACTTCCCTGGCCACCTGCATGCATGCAGCAAAGAAAAGTCATCTGCAAGCCAGAAGAGAGGTCTCAGCAGAAACCAAAATGGCTAGAATCTCAATCTTGGACTTCAAGCCCTCAGAACTGTGAGAAAATAAATTTCTGTTGTTTAAGCTCCCCAGTCTGTGGTATTTTGTTATGGTGGCTGGAACTAGGACAAGAGTCAACTTCCCTTCCAGAAATTTAAGGATGGTTACTCTAGTCTCCCATCCAACACACATGAGGAAGTTCCTCTTGCAATCTAGCCACAATCTTTACAGCTGCAACTAGACACGTAGGAGAGAAGAATGATGCTCAAATCCTAACCTGCAAAAAACCCACATTTCTTTGTTGGAGTGCCTACCAGAGGCTTACAGGAGGCACAGAGGTGTGGGCTGCGAGTACAGTAGAGAAAGAGTCAAACCCACTCCTGGCCTCTGGCACACCCACTCCTCTCATACAAAGCCATTGTAGCAGACAGGCACCCCCGTAACACACACAGCATCCCTGAAACTCAGCTTGTGGCGGTACCAAGCCCCACCCTGAGGCGTGTGAGCTCTGTGGCTCGTCCTCATCAGCCTGGAGTGTTTAAGTGGTGAATTTGCACAGCAGTGAGGCCAGAGGCACATTAAGGATTAACTTCCTGGCTGCAGCCAGCCTGGCTCAGTCTTCCTGTTAGAGGATTCTGTGGGCAGCCTCTGCCCAGAGACACAATTCTGCAAAACCACAGCCCCCTCCCTGGCCTGGGCCCCCACACATCCACCACAGCCCCCTCTGGCGTCCAGGCAGGAGCTGTTCCTGTGCATCTTGCCAAGGCTTTCCAGATGTCTTTGAGCAGCCAGCCAGAGACTTGAGGGGTCTCAGGTTGGGGGGAGGTGTGCAGAGTTGTCTTGGCTTTGCTGTTTCAGCTCTTAGCAATTATGCTTAACAAAGTCCAAAGGTCTAATTGGCCTGACTACTTTATGGAGGGCACACCCCACTGTCTGCAGTCTGGATTTCAGGGTTTGGGGAGACAGCTCCAGTTTTCCAGAGCACCCTCCCATAGAGAAGAATGTCTCTGCTGCTTAGGGGGTCCCAGACCAAGGGGAGAGACACAGTCTGTGTTCTTAGGGCTCCTAATCTGACAAGGGAATATGGACACATCTGGAGATGGGTGAAATGAAGTTGGGAGGATCAGAATGGGGGAGACATGGAGGAGCATGCTGGGCTAGGCTGGGACAGTTATGGGGGGGGGGTGATGGCAGATGTCAGGGAGAAGAGGATGTGGTGACAGGGTATAAGTTGGTCTCACTGCATACCTCTTTTAACAGTCACCAGGAGAGCCCCATCTCAGGAGAGCTGCGCCAGTCACCCCATTGAGGGCAGAGCCCTCAGCCTTCTACACTGTGTCCTGTGTGCGGGATGGGGTCATTCCTCCTTTTCTCCCCAAATGACAAGAGGATCCCGGGGTGTCTTGGGGCCCAGACTTGCTCAGACTGGTCCAGCCTGTCTCCAGGTAGCAATACCTCTGACTGGGCTCTGGGTGTTGCCTCCATCACCTCACTCTTCTCCTTGAGCACCGGCTGCTTCACAGTCCCAAGTAAGCAAGGAACTGCTTGGGGTGGGGGTGGGGTGGGTAGTCAGTGTGTGGAGGGGAGGGGGAGCCATTAGGGAGCCGAGTTGCTGCAGGACTAGAGGATTCTAATCGATGAGCTCATGTTATATTTATCAGCCACAGTACTTAGGCGCTGCCCTGAGCAGGACTAATGGCCTCCCCATTGGAGACGCCATTACAGGAAGTATAGGGGGAGGGCCGGCGTGCTGAGAGGAGATGAACGCCTGGCAAGGTCTACTTCCCCTGGCAACGACCCTCCACCTCACCCCCCACCCCTACCTCAGGGGCAACTGATCTGCAGGCTGTTGTCAGAGTGTACTCCAGACTTCCTCTCTTCCCCACTGACGGGGGAGGAATCACCCAGAATCCTCTGTCAGAGGTCACTCCAGCCATCCCTTTGCCTCCCTTTCACCTTTCCTTGACTGAAGCCACACCCCCTCTACCCTTGTTTGAATGACAGCCATGTGGGCCAATCAAGTGGTTCACACTTTTCTGGGGTGGAGCCAGCAGTGGTTGCCATGGTGACCTTTCAGGGTGGTGGCTGGAGGGGCCTGAATTCTTCCTGTAACAGCCTTAATTGCTCATTTATTTAGGGCAATTAGTCCCTGGTGACCCTCCCTTCCTTGACCCTAGCAGTGACTATTCTCAGCTCACACAGCTTTCCACCAAGATGGGGTGGGGCCTGGACGGGAATGCCTGGAGTGAGGAGGGGCCAGGAGGCAGGGTGCTCCCAAAGTCTGAGAATCCTTCCCTTGTCCTGTCACTGGCCCCTGCACCCAGCGTGCTCTTGGCCCTCTCTGGGTTGTCCTTTCAGCCCCCCGGGTGGATCCACCCCTCCACACTGCCAACGTTGGTGGTCTTTGGACAGCCACACTCTCCACTGAGGGCACGAGGGTCTTCCCTGGCAGCATCCGTTGTGGTTGGCTCCTGCAGAGCTTTGCCCCTCCGTCCCCGTGACAGCCTCTCCCATAGCTAAGGCTCTGGAGGGCACTTCCCTGCCCTGCCAGGTTGCACCATGTCTCATCGATGACCACAAGGAGCCCCTTTGCCTGTGCCCCAGATCTGTACCTCCACACCCTGCTTCCTAGGACATCTCAGTTGGGACTGCTAGAACTTTGGTTCGGGAATGGTCTCGTTGCACAGATGGGGGAAACTGACCTAGAGGAGTGAGGCAGCCTGGAGCTCTTGGGTGAGTTAGAGGCAGAGCCAGGACTAGAACCCAACACCTTTGATTCCCATCCTGGTGTCCAGTGACCCCATGAGGATGCATCCTCCAAATTCTTCATAGAAGCCCTCTTGTCCCTCTCATCCTCCTTCACCCCGTCCTGACAGTAGAGCCCCAGGAAGGCCTCCCAGCTCAGCTTCTCCCATCTCAGTGCTTCAGACTCTGGCTCTGTTGCCCTTCCAGGCTATGGACAAGTTCTCCTACCTTCCGCAGCCCCAGCTTTTCCTGTACTCTGGGCCCCAGACACCCTCTGCTTCACTCAAAGCCTCCTCTGACCGTGCCTGTCCAACTCGCTGTTCACTCCCTCCCCTAAGGCCTCCTGGTAGAAAGTTAAGGCAAGCTACTGGGGCCTTTCGGATCAGACCTCTCAGGTTTTCCTTTCGAGTTTGGAACTGTCTTTATAGATCAAGCCACTCTAGAGTCTGGAGATCCTTGTGAGGAAGTGTCACCCTGTAAGTTTGGGACTGTTCCTCAGCCCCATGCCCTGAGTGTACCCGTGTCGAACCTTCTGCACCTCTGCCAGTGCCCCCTGCCTCCCTGCTTGTTAGTGCTCCTTCCTGTGCCTCTGGGAAAGCCTTTCTTGGGGTGGGGGTTTTTCCAGGGTTTTGGGGACAGGGGAAGGATGCCTGGATTTAGCCTTGGTGTCTCCTTGGCTCTAGGACAAAGAGACCCATGTTGGGGGTGACCTCACCCTTTGGGCATCCTCCTGTTGGACAAAGGGCCCAATTGTTCCCTGGTTTGGAAGCAGGAGGCGGGAGGATGACACTCCAATCCTCGGACCCTTTTTAAAGACCCTGCACTCTTAGCTGATGTGACTTCAGCAGTGCAGTGAGGCAGGTCCTGTGGAGGGAGGTTGACCCAATTTGGAATCAAGAGCAAAGCCTGGAATATCTGTGAAGTCCTTCCTAGGGTCTAACTGCAATCTTGGGACACTGTAGTCACTGCTGTGAAGTTAGAAGCAGACACTCTCAGCTTTCTTTAATTCCAGCAGTGACCTCTGTTTGGACTTGGGGCAGGGGCAGGAATCTTATCTTCTATTCCCTGGGAAAGCAGTGGTTTTCAATATTTCTTTTCTAATAATATTGGGAGCCTTCAAATGAAATCTTCCTAGAAGTCTGATTAAAATGACAGTGGAAGCTATTTTGATTGAAGTGGTAGGATTGGTGGGGTGGGAATCAGAGACTTCCTCAAGCCCCTTTTCCCATCCCCCATGGCAGCATCTTTGGGGTGGGGCGTCCACAAAGCACAGTTTGAAAACAACTGCTTTAGACTTACTTGCTCCATGCTGTTTCCTGTGTATCCAGGAGCCAGGTCTCTGTAGATGCTTAAAACCTAGTGGTTAAGTAAATAAATAGATGTCTCCATCCCCTTGCTTATGGGCTATAAGATTTTGTCCTCCATTCTCTTACGGGCCTGGCTTGGGGCCTCTCCCACTTCCCCCTGCTCTAGGCATAATTGGGATCCTGGCATGTCCATCCCCAGTTAGGGACTCCCTCTTGATTATGCAGAGCTATCCAATGTCCAGGCACTAAGAGCCACAGCAAAGGACGTCAGGGGTGTCTGCTGAAGTAGCAAGCAGAGTGGGGGCAGGCATGTGGGCCCCCTGAACACTGGTTATCGCACAGAATCTGCCAACAGCCCAGGCACAGACTGAGTCCTCAAGACAGAGCCTGAAGTGGGACAAAAAATGAGGACCACCCTAACCTCATCCTCCTATATGAGCTAGAGGCCCTCAATTCTAGCCCCACTTCTACCACTTACTGCCACAGACCCATGGGCAGGTCACCTCCCTTCTCTGGGCTTCTGTTTCCTCCCCTATGAAACTGATGGCGTAGGACTAATCAGACACTCTAGGCTCCTGGTTCTGAGCTGTGCTCCTTCCCCCATGGCTCAATGGTAAAGAATCTGCCTGCAGTGCAGGAGACGCTGGAGATATGAGTTCAGTCCCTGGGTCGGGAAGATCCCTTGGAGAAAGGAATGGCAACCCTTTTCAGTATTCTTGCCTGAAAAAAATCCCGTGGATAGAAGAGCCTAGCGGGCTACAATCCATGGGATTGCAAAGGAGTCAGACATGACTTAGTGACTAAACGATAACAAACCCAGGGTTGAGCAGGAATGGGGGGGACAAAGCCTCGGGTTAGTTGCCATGGGAGGCTACAGAAAAAGGGAGAGACATAATCCCTGCCCAGGAAAAGGTTCATCTGAAAGTTATGGAAGAGAAGGAACGTGAGCAGAGCCCAGCCCCTTCATGCCCTTGGCTGCACAGTTGTGTCCTTGGTTTGGATTTCCTCCTGGGGCTGGGCCAAATTTCTTTGCCCTCTGCACCATTGTTCCTTGCCACTTTGCCCGTAGAAGTTCCATATTCCTACCTCTCCCTGAATACAAGCCTCCCCTCCTACACATTCTTTCTCACCCATGTCTCTTTGTATTTTTATAATCCCCCTCCTCCAGGAAGCCCTCTCTGATCTCCACGTCCCTGTGCCCTGGCTTGAGTTCATAGCCCTTGAGCTGACTTCTGTCAAGGCCCTCCTCGTGTGTTGTCATCACCTTTTTGCTTAGAAGTTCTTGAGGATAGGGACGCTACCTTCCTTTTTTTTTGGCCATGCTGCGTGGTATGTGGGATCTTAGTTTCTGGACTAGGACTGAACCTCTGCCCCCTCCAGTGGAGTCTTAATCACGGGACTGCAAGGGAAGGCCCCAGGACACTCCATCTTTTCATCCCAGAATGCCCCTCGCCTGGTTCACAGCAGGGGCTTGTGGAAGGCAAGACAGGAGTGACCCAGAGGGAAGCACTCATGTGGGGAATTACATGAGTGGGATTTACGAGGCTGGGCTTGTGTGCAAGGCAAACACTCCAGACCATCAAACTCACCCCCGTGTATACACAAATCCAGACAGTCAGGCCCAGACACACACACCCATGTATATGTCTGCGCCTGGTGTGAGCACCTCTCTCACACTGTGGGGCGGGATGTGCTGTGGAGGAGGATGTGAAGGGGACCGCCCTCCAGATGTTGTTGGAAATCCAACACATCCCCTCCACCCTCCCTCTCCCGCTTCCCATTCCATTTCCCCTAAATATTTACTGATTTTTATTTATATTCTTTGCCTGAGGTGCTCAGCCCCTGTCAGGTCCCATTTGCTTGCCCTTGTTCCCTCCTGCCAGTTCCCCTCCTCCTCCCTGGAATCTGGAGCCAGGAGTTGTGTGTGGCTGGCAGAAACCTCCTCCGGGCGCATGGGATGTTGGGGGCAGTGAAGCCAGCGGACCAGCAGCTCTGGGCAGGGCTGGGGCAGACAGGGGCGGCTTGCCTCCACACTGTGGCCTGTCCCCAGTCTGGGATCGCTTTAGCGAAACCCTTTGTTTCGCAGAGGCTTCTGGAAGGGACTGATGGATGCCAGATGCCAAGAGCACAATCACCCAGAGAAGACCCTGAAGGGCGGGAGGAGGGAGAGTGGGACAGATGTGACCGTGAGGGGACAGGTCTGTCCCTGGCATGCTGGGTGACTACTCCAAGCTGGCCGCCACTCTGGTCTCCTCAGCCCTGGCTGACCTAGGAGCCTAGAAAATTGAGTTTCCGCCCCATTTTCAGTCTCTCAGCGGCACTTATACACTCTCCGTAAGTTATTTAATCAGTCGGTATCAAGTACCTACTATGTGCCAGGCGCTGTCCCAGGTGCTGATAACATATCAGCAAACCAACAGATAATTTTTTCCTACTCCATGGAGCTTGCTTTCTCTTGAGAGAGAATTAAGTAAATTGTGGAGCAGTTAAAAGGTTGTAAGTGCGTGGGGAGGAAGAGAGAGCAAGGTAAAGGGGTGGGCTGGGAAAGGAGTGCAAATTTCAATAACACTAGCAGAGGAGGGTCCACTGAGAAGCTGACACTTGAGCAGAGTCTTGCAGGTGAGGAAGTGAGCCATGGGGCTGAGACAATGGTTTCAGGAAGAGACAACAGCCTAAGGAGGCTGGCCATGTGTTTGAGGAGCCCTCATGGAGGCTGCAGTCTAGTGGGAAGTAGACATACAAATAGCCACACAAAGGCAGTCAGAATAACAAACATGGCCAGTGCAAAGGAAAGGTAGAACATGATGCCCTGAGAATATGTATGGAGTGTTTTATCAGCCAGGAAAACTAAGGGCTTCTTCAAGGAGGTGATGCTCAAGCTGAGGGAATGGAAAAATAGTCCAGGTAGAGAAAACAGTACATGCAAAGACCCAGTGGTGGAAGGGAGTATGTAAAAGGGGCTTCGAGAAGGTGGTTGTGTCTGAATTTCAAAGAGCAAAGGGTACAGACAGAGGGAGAAGTGGGCCAAAACTGACCATGCCAGTCAGTTTCAAACCTGGGTTTCAAACCAAGTGTTGGAGAGTGTTTTGGAGTTGTGTTGGTTAGGTAACACAGCATCACAGGTTGGCTGCAGATTGGGGGTAATGAGGACGGAGATGAGGAGACTTGTTAGAATGTGTTGGCAGTAGTTCAGGTAAGAACTGATGCCAGCTTGAACTAGGAGTTGGCAGGGAATTAGTAAGGCGAGGAGGGTGGTGACAAGGAAGTCTCCTGGATTTCTGTCTGCAGGGTCTTCCACCTGTGAAGAAGAGAGAAGCAGCTCTGCTTTCTCCTGGCATTAAGTGAACTAACAGAGACCAAAATTCTCCTTCTCAGGAAGGCATGAGAGTAAACTCTGAGAATACCATGGCTTCCTCCCCACAAACGGATAGTTGTACCTTGGATCTACCTCCAACCCTTCAAGCTATCCATACCCCTACAGAACCTGGAAGGTAAGAAGAGGTTTGCCTTACACCACAGTGAACATGACATAGATTAGACTGCTCGCTGCCGGCGGGGCTAGAGGAAAGTTAGTAAGAAGCAGGGGCAGGGGATGAAGAGGAGACAGGATTCAGGTAGAGGGCCACGTGCCAGGAGTACAGGACAGAGGCTGTAAACACCTGCAGAACAGTTAGGATCTGGCAGAGAGGAGGGGTGATCTCTGAAGCTGGCACTGTCCTGGAACACAGCTTCAAAGGGGATCCCATACTGTACACCAGCAGAAGAGATGTTCTCCAGAAATCTCCACAGCCTCACAGGCCATGGACATTGGCCCGCTGCCTGGAGTCTGTGTTTAATGGAGACAGAGCACCCCCAGGAAATAGAGAGATGAAGGGTGTAGGTACAGGAGCTGGGCAGACATGCAGGGAACACTCTGGTGGGGCAGAGATGATTTGAGAAGCCTTCCTGTAGGAGGTAGAGGAGGAAGGACACTCAGAAGGGCTTTGGGACAGCTGGATTTGTCAGCTCTCTCTGGCGCAGCTGGGATTTACTCATTTAAGTTGACAGCAAGTTGGGTGTTAGGTGATCCCCCGCACCCCACTGCCTGCAGTACTTCCCTCCAGGATCCCATCTTCCTGTCGCTTTCCAAACTCCCAGTAAAAGGATGGTGGGCTCATTCCTCTGGGCCCCTCCTCCACTAATCTTTCCTCCTCTCTCACTCTGATCGCTAGCATCAGTGGCTTTGGAACATCTGTACGCTTGGCTCCCTGCTCCCACCCTGCTCCTCCCAGGACCCTGGGTAGGTGGTGCTTCCAGAGTGAGCACTGCTTGCCTGATGGTGTAGGGTGTGCTGTGCCTTTGGCTCACATGCTGACATTTGGGAAGGAATGAAAATCCTGATCTTCTCTGAGCATTGCTCCACTCCAGTGAGGCCCCCAGGAGGAACCAGCCTTAACCTGTAGGATATGGAAGTTCAAGTGCAGGAAGGATTTCCTAGGCTGCAGTTTGAGGAACCAGCTCAACTGCACTCTGCTGTGTGGAAAGTCCACAGCTGAGGGCTTGGCTGGGGGAGGGTCAGAATCTTGAGAGGATCAGGAACTTCAGTGCCACATAGGCAAACAGAGGCAGCCAGACTGAACATCAGAACCACCCTGTGACACAGACTAGGCCTTCCGTGAAGGCCTGTGGAGAGAAGAAGTTTTGGCTCCCAGCTGAGGTTTCCAATAGGTCTTCCTGAATCTCTAGCTTTTTACGTGCAAAATGGGTCTTAATCCATGCACTTTCTTTCTCATTAAGCTGAAGTTCTTGGGGAACAAACAAAAGGATGATGGTGAGGGTCTTTTGTAAACACAGTCAGCACAGCACAGTGCCTGACACGTGGTGATGGATAAACGTGTGAAAGATTGGGTCCCCAGCAAACTGAGCTCCAGAGGGCAAAGACCTGGCTTGTTCTTCCTGGTGGTGTTTCTCGCGTGCCAGCCACATAGAAAGAACCTGATAAATATTTGGATTGAATGAATGGTGGATGAATGAATGATGAAACTTAATCCTACCCTTGAAAATGTCTAGAACTTTGGAGGTGATGACCCTTAAACCACAGGGCAATGAACCGAACAGGCTTTGGAGACATCACAATCTCCATTTGAATCATGACTCCCTGAAAGCAGTTATTTCCCATTTTACAGGTGAAGAAAAAGGCTCACAGAAATTGGGTGATTTATGCATGGCCTCACTGCTCCTGATGGGATCAGGATGGGAAGCCAGGATTCTGCCTCCAAAGCTTGTGCTTTTCTTTTCATAGAAGGTTCCTGCTATAGCTGGTCCATTGGCATATGGTCTCCATTATGATCTACTTGACAAGCCGGTATATTCTTTTGGGTGGAGAGCTCATAATTACATACCATCTCAGTGACTTCCTGGTCAGGGGCTTCTGGGTCTAATGAGAGGCCATGGTTCTTTGGGGATGTACCAGGTCACACACTTGCTCTTACATCTGTGTTCAGATGAGGAAACAACCTAGAAAAGAGAACTGTTCATGGATTCTCCTGACCCACGGTCTTGGTCACACCCACCCACAGCCACACCTCCCCTTGTCATCCTGGGCCAGCAGTGCCCCCCCTCCCCGCCCCACTGCTCCTACAGACCCAGCTTTGTCAGGCAGGGACTTGCCATCTCACAGCTGCCCTTTCCCTCCCCAAATGGATTCAGTTCACTGCTTCCCAAAGTATGGGACAGTTTCTTGGGCTGTTAAGAGGTATTTCTTGCAAAAAAAGATTGTGTGTGATAAAGTTTGGGAAAACTGTGTAAAACATGCTAACCTTGCAGAACTTCTCAGAGCCTTAATTATGCTCATGTGGACTGTGAGTCTCGAAGGGGTAAGAAGCTCCACTGAAGAACATTTTCCAAATCCGTTCTTGACTGGAGAATCCCAGGGACGGGCTAGCCTGGTGGGCTGCCGTCTATGGGGTTGCACAGAGTCGGACACAACTGAAGCGACTTAGCAGCAGCAGCAGAGAACCTCATGAGAACCTCATGAACAGTATGAAAAGGCAAAAAGATATGACACCAAAACAAGAGCCCACAGGTCAGAAGCAGGATTGGACAATATGCTACTTTGAAAGAGTGGAAGGCAATTACTAATAGCTCCAGAAAGAATGAAGAATGGAAACGATGCTCAGTTGTGGATGTGTCTGGTGGTGAAAGTAAATTCTGATGCTGTAAAGAAAAACCCTGCATAAGAACCTGGTATGTTAGGTCCATGAATCAAGATAAATTGGACGTGGTCAAGCAGGAGATGGCAAGAGTGAACATCGACACCTTAGGAATCAGAGAACTAAAATGGACTGGAATGTATGAATTACATTCAGATGACCATTATATCTACTACTGTGAGCAAGAATCCCTTAGAAGAAATCATAGTCAACAAGGGCCCAAAATACAGTACTTGGGTGCAGTCTCAAAAATGATAGAATGATCTCAGTTCGTTTCCAAGGCAAACCATTCAACATCACAGCAATCCAAGTCTATGCCCCAACCACTAAGGCCAAAAAAGCTGAAGTTGAACAGTTCTATGAAGACCTATAAGACCTTTTAGAACTAACACCAAAAAAGATGTCTTTTTCACCATAGGGGATTGGAATGCAAAAGTAGGAAGTCAAGAGATACCTGGAGTAACAGGCAAGTTTGGTCTTGGAGTACAAAATGAAGCAAGGCCAAGGCTAACAGAGTTTTGTCCAGAGAACACGTTGGTCATAGCAAACACACTCTTGCAACAACAAGAGACAACTCTACACGTGGACATTACCAGATGGTCAATAACAAAATCACACTGATTATATTCTTTGCAGCTGAAGATGGAGAAACTCTATATAGTCAGAAAAAACAAAACTTGGAGCTGACTGTGGCTCAGATCATGAGCTCTTTATTGCAAAATTCAGGCTTAAATTGAAGAAAGTAGGAAAAGCCACTTGGCCATTCAGGTATGACCTAAATCAAATCCCTTATGATTTTACTGTGGAGGCGACGAATAGATTTGAGGGATTAGATCTGGTAGACAGAGTACCTTAAGAACTATGAACCAAAGTTTATAACATTGTACAGGAGACAATGACCAAAACCATCCCAGAGAAAAAGAAATGCAAGAAGGCAAAGTGGTCATCTGAGGAGGTTTTAAAGCTTGCTGAGAAAAGAAGAGAAGTGAAAGGCAAGGGAGAAAGAGAAAGATACCCAACTGAATGCAGAGTTCCAGAGAATAGCAAAGAGAGATAAGAAAGCCTTCCTAAATGAACAACACAAATAGAGGAAAACAATAGAATGAGGAAGACTAGGTATCTCTTTAAGAAAATTGGAGCTAGCAAGGGAATATATCATGCAAGGATGGACATGATAAATGACAGAAATGGTAAGGACCTAACAGAAGTATAAGAGATTACGAAGAGGTGACAAGAATACGCAGAAGAACTATATCAAAAAAGTCTTAACGACCCAGATGACCATGATGGTGTGATCACTCACCTAGAGCCAGACATGCTGGAGTGTGAAGTCAAGTGGGCCTTAGGAAGCATTACTATGAACAAAGCTAGTGGTGATGGAATTCCAGCTGAGTTATTTAAAATCCTAGAAGATGTGATGCTGTTAAAGTGCTGCACTCACTATGCCAGCAAATTTGGAAAACTCAGCAATGACCACAGGACTGGAAAATGTCAGTTTTCATTCCAATCCCAAAGAAGGGCAATGTCAAAGAATGTTCAAATTACTGCATAACTGCACTCATTTCACATGCTAGCAAAGTAATGCTCAAAATCCTTCAAGTTAGGCTTCAGTAGTATGCGAACCAAGAACTTCCGGATATACAGGCTGGGTTTAGAAAAGACAAAGGAACCAGAAACAAATTGCCAACATCCATTGGATCATGGAGAAAGCAAAGAAAGTCCAGAAAAACATCTACTCTACTTCATTGACTAAGCTAATGCCTTTGACTGTGTGGATCACAACAAATCGTGGAAAATTCTTAAGGAGATAGGAATACCAGACCACCTTACCTGTCTCCTGAGAAACCTGTGTGCAGGTTAAGAAGCAACAGTTAGAACCGGACATGGAACAATGGACTGGTTCAAAATTGGGAAAGGAGTACAACAAGGCTGTATATTGTCACCCTGCTTATTTAACTTATATGCCGAGTACGTCATGTAAAATGCTGGACTGAATGAACCACAAGCTGGAATCAAGATTGCTGTGAGAAGTATCAACAACCTCAGATATGCAAATGATACCACTCTAATGGAAGAAATTGAAGAGGAACTAAAGAGCCTCTTGATTAGGGTAAAAGAGGAGAGTGAGACAGCTGGCTTGAAACTCAGCATTCAAAAAAAAAAAAAAAAAATCATGGCATCCGGTACCATCACTTCATGGCAAATAGATGGGGGAAAAGTGGAAGCAGTGACAGATTTTTATTTTCTTGGGCTCCAAAATCACTGAGGATAGTGAGTGCAGCCATGAAATTACAAGACACTTGCTCCCTGGAAGAAAAGCTGTGACAAACCTAGACATTGTATTAAAAAGCAGAGACTTCACTTTGCTGACAAAGGTCAATCTAGTCAAATCTATGGTTTTTCCAGTAGTCATGTATGGATGTGCGCTTTGGACCATAAAGAAGGCTGAGTGCTGAAGAACTGATGCTTTCGAACTGTGGTGCTGGAGGAGACTCTTGAGAGTCCCTTGAACCACAGGGAGATCAAACCAGTTAATCTTAAAGGAAATCAGCCCTGAATATTCATTGGAAGAACTGATGCTGAAGCTGAAGCTCCAATACTTTGGCCACCTGATGCAAAGAGCTGACTCATTGGAAAAGACCCTGATGCTGGGAAAGATTGAGGGCAGGAGGAGAAGCAGGCAGCAGTGGATGAGGTGGTTAGATAGCATCATCGACTCAATGGACATGACTTTGAGCAAACTCCAGGAGATGATGAAGGACAGGGCAGCCTGGGGTGCTGCAGTCCATGGGGTCGAAAAGAGCTGGACACAACTTGGTGACTGAACAACAGAGGATCCGAGCTGTGTTTAGGGAAGACTGTTGGGTGGACTGAAGGAACCAAAACAGAAGCAGAGAAAGCACTTAGGAGACTGAATCAACAGTGTGCAGAAGAGGAGCAGAGCTCTTCCGCCAGCCAGGCACCATGCCAAACCACAGTCTCTGTCCTCAGCGAGCTTGCAGTTAAGTGTGGTAAGCTGAGGGCCCATCAGGAACTCTCCTCTAGGGCAGAAGATGCTAAGTGCACAAATTGAACCACATGTCCAATATCAGAAGGGTCCTGATGACTTATTCAAATGGCAGCCAGTGGCTTTGGCTGGCTTCCTCTCCTTCCTCTTTTCAAGAATCAATAAATTATTTGAGATTAAGTCAGGTGGTCTTTTGTTGTTTTTCCACCTTCATTGATGAGTGAAAAATGGTCTCAGCATTCATCTCCAGAAGTAATTTGGAGTCAGCTTACCACATCATTGGGGCATTGAAACTCAAGTCAGGAGACTTGGTTCCAAGGTTTAAGCTGCAATGCCTGGTTTATTTTTAGTCTATCATGTTGTCAAAAGGCCAATCCACTGGCACTGAGGACAGCTTAGATTCAGTTAGGCTAGGGTGCAGATACAGTAATACTGCCATCCTCCCCTCTCCCCGGCTCTGCCTTGTCCCTCACCCACTCTGCAGCTCCAGTTAGAGGGAAATGGGCTAATATAGCACTCCCTCCCCAGGCAGGTCAGGCAGCAACCAGGTCCCCAGAAAAACTGGATAAGAACAAAGATTCCCTTCACCATCCCTCTGCAGAGCCTATGTGGGGGACTGTCAGTTCTACCTAAGTCTCTGCATCCAGCTTGGGTGTTCATCTAGCTGTCATGGCTGCTAGGGTAGGTTGGATCTCATAAGGACAATGGATATTCGGGTGTTGCCCTCTGACTTGCTAAGATTCTGAAGCCCCCTCCTCTTTAGAGTTCTTCTCTGGGTTCACAACTGGAGGTAATGGAAACTCCTTCTCCTCCCTGTGGTGGTGGTTTAGTTTCTAAGTCACGTCCAATTCCTGCAGCCCCGTGGACTGTAACCCACCAGGCTCTTCTGTCCATGGGGTTCTCCAGGCAAGAATACTGGAGTGGGTGGCCATCTCCTTCTCCATCTCCTCCCTATGCCCACAGGCTGAATTTGAATGGATTCCCTCTTCCAGTCCCTTTTCTTTCTTTGGAACCAACTCAGAAGACAGGTTTGTTTTCCAACATAAAATCTGATTGGTTCACTCCCGTCTTCAGCAGCCTTCAGTGGCTCTCTATTGGCTTCAGGATAAAATCATCCTTAGAAACTGCACAAAGAGCCCTCAGTCATTCAGCTCCTGCCCGCTCTCCAAGCATCTCTCCTGCTTCTCAGCCACGTTAGACTCCAGCCTCCTGAATTTCATTGCAATTGCCCCTGAAATTTCCATGTCCCCTGCCCCACTGTGGTTCTCCTGCTCAGAACAGCTTCCTCCAGCTGGTTTATCCAACCAATTCTACTTGGTTTTCAATTCTGGGCTCAAATTCGAGCTCCTCTGTAAAGCCTTCCCTTTTCTGAGCACTTACTATGTATGTGCCAGGCTCTATGCCAAGCACTATCTGTCCATCATTGTTTAATTTTCACAATCCCAGGAGGTAAGTATTATAATTTGTCCTACTTTCCAGATAAGAAAGCTGAGGCTCAGAGAGGACAAGCAACTAGCCCAGGTGACACTTAAGATTGGAGCTCACCTGCTCACTTTTTTCTTGCAGCTCCTGTCACCAATCAGGTTGCATCTTTTGTTCCCCTATTTCATTCCCTAAAGCCACTCTTTTTAAATTTTAATTGAAGTATAGTTGAGTTACAGTGTTGTGTTCTTTTCAGGTATACAGCAAAGTGATTGTTGTTGACTGTTTTTCTTTCTTTCTTTCTTTCTTTTTTTTTTTTTACAGATTATATTCCATTGTTCAGTTCAATTCAGTTCAGTTGCTCAGTCGTGTCTGACTCTTTGCAGCCCCATGGACTGCAGCATGCCAGGCCTCCCTGTCCATCACCAACTCCCGGAGCTCGCTCAAACTCATGTCCATTGAGTTGGTGATGCCATCCAACCATCTCATCCTCTGTTGTCCCCTTCTCCTCCTGCCTTCAATCTTTCCCAGCATCAGGGTCTTTTCCAATGAGTCAGTTCTTCGCATCAGGTGGCCAAAGTATTGGAGTTTCAGCTTCAGCATCAGTCCTTAATGAATATTCAGGACTGATTTCCTTTAGGATGGCTGGTTGGATCTTCTTGTGGTCAAAGGGACTCTTAAGAGTCTTCTCCAAATATTCCATTGTAAGTTATTACAAAATATTGGGTGTAATTCCCCATGTGCTGTGCTGTGCTTAGTCGTTCAGTCGTGTCCAACTCTTGCGACCCTGTGGACTATAACCCGGAAGGCTCCGCTGTCCATGAGGATTCTCCAGGCAAGAAGACTGGGGTGGGTTGCCCTGCCCTCCTCCAGGCAATCTTCCCCACCCAGGGATCAAACCCAGGTGTCCCGCATTGCAGGCAGATTTTTTCACTGTTTGAGCCACCAGGGAAGCCCAAGAATACTGGAATGGGTAGCCTATCCCTTCTCCAGGGGAACTTCCGGATCCAGGAATCAAACTGGCATCTCCTGCATTGCAGGTGGATTCTTTACCAGCTGAGTTACCAGGGAAGCCTGTAATCCCCCATACTAGACAGTAAATCCTTGTTGCCTATCTATTTTATGTATAGCACTGTGTATCTGTTAATCCCATACTCTTAATTTGTCCTTCCCCTCTGCCCTCCTCTTAGGTAGCCATAAATTCCCATTCTTTCACCAATGGTTCTCATGTGCTTGCCTGTCTCTAGTCCTATTAAGCTGGAATCTGCTTGAAGGCAAAGGCTGGGACAGTCACTTTGTTATGTGCCTAATGCAAAAGAGGTGTACAGTTATTGCTGGGGGAGGAAGGATGAAAGAACCCAAGGAGGGGATCATCAGAATCCCCACTTGAGCCAACAAATCGCTGTGTATAATTAGTAATTCATTAGCATTTGGTTATCTAGTGCTGCTGCAACTAATCACCACACAGTAGTTTTTAAAATGTAAGTTCAGGTCAGAGGTTAGAAATAAAAAATGGTCAGCAGGGCTGCACCCTTCAAAATGGGAAAATCTGTCTCCTGGCCATTTCTAGCTTCTAGAAGCTGCTCACATTCCTTGGCTCATAGCCCCTTCCTCACATCCCTCTGACCTCTGCTTCTATTGTCACATGTCTGTGACCCTCCTGCTGCCCTCTTTCCCTTATATGGACCCTTGTGATTATATTGAGCTCATACAGATAACGGAGAAGGCAATGGCACCCCACTCCAGTACTCTTGCCTGGAAAATCCCATGGATGGAGGAGCCTGGTAGGCTGCAGTCCATGGGGTCGCTGGGAGTCAGACACGACTGAGCGCCTTCACTTTCACTTTTCACTTTCATGCATTGGAGAAGGAAATGGCAACCCACTTCAGTGTTCTTGCCTGGAGAATCCCAGGGATGGCAGAGCCTGGTAGGCTGCCGTCTATGGGGTCGCACAGAGTTGGACATGACTGAAGCGACTTAGCAGCAGCAGCAGCAGCAGCATACACATAATCCTAAATAATCCCAGTCAAAAAATCCTTAACTTAATTACACCTGCAAAGTCCTTTTAGCCATGGAAAGTAACACATTCACAGTTCCAGGGATCAGACAGAAGGTGGACATCTTTGGGGCAGGGCAGTATCCTGCCAACCACACCCTGGAAACAGAATGGATAAATTTGGGAAGAAATACGGCTTCTGGAGTCTCAAATGAGACTCCTGCGTGGTCCCATTTGTAGTCAGGATCCCTGAAGTCCTCTTTGGGGATGTTTTAGGAGCCCAAAGTTCTGCCCCTGAAGCAGGAGGGAGTGAGATGAAACCCCAGGAAGACGAGCTCCTTCTCCTCCCACAGGTGACACCTGCCCTCCCCAGTATGAACTCTGACTCTTCCCAGAGCCTCCATCAGGCTAGAGTCCTGCTGCTCCTGGCATCCTTCCACCCCAGAGTCTGTGCCATCTTTCCCTGAGCAGGACAGGGGGCTTTGTCTGGGCATCCTGTGTCCCCATGGAGCACTACAGCATGACGCAAATCAGGGCACAGGGCCTTGTCAAGTGCCTCAAGTGGGCAATGCCAAGGGGTGAAACACGAATTCCTTCTCAGTCCAAGATTTTTCAAGGGGAAGTTTGGTAATTTAGCTGAAAATAAAAATAATTTCATTTGGAGCAACACAGATATGTTATGGAGTAGAATACAAAATTGGCTAGAATTTTGCAAACAAAACTGCAGGACTCATTGTGTGGCAGCCACTGAAGGGAAAGCTGGAGGAAGCAAAGCAGAGGCCCTGCTCGGGGCCTGAGGGGCCACAGGAGGAGCTGAGAGAGAAAACAGGTGTGTGTCGGGCAGCGGGACTGAGGGAACTGGAGATTAAGGGCAAATCTGTGTTGAATGAGGCCTCAGGGAGGTTCGGGGGGTGGAGGAAGATGAACCTCTGCTCTTTCCCGTGGCTGGTTCCCCCCACCCCCGCCTCCACTGGCCCTTCCTTCAGAGCCTTACCTCAGATGTTTCCAGAGGAGGCCAGATGCTAAGAAACCAGGAGGCTTGGCCCCTTCAGGGGATGAAGGAAGGACAGGAAGTGCGGGAAGAGGGGTATGATCTCAAGCCAGGGCCTTACAGACATGGTCTCAGCTAATCCTCACGAATGGGGAAGCAGGTGTGGGGCCCACTTTTACAGATAAGTCAACTGAGACTCAGCAGCGCCGCCTCATCTTCTAAGATTGCCCACCTTCCTGCCTGGCCACCTACCACCCCTCCCACATGCTGGATGAAAAAAACCTGTACCTCCCTGGTAGGCCCCTCTTCCCTCTCCCAGGCTCACCATTGACCCTTCCTCTTTTCCTTGGCCTTGCTCTTCTGTGCTCTCCTTGCCCCCTCCTCCAGGAAGTCCACCTGAGGCCCTCACTCAGCGCTCTCCTGCTGGACTGTCTGTCTCTTCCGTCTGTCAGCAGAGGGGGGAAGAGGAGGATGTCTCTTCCATTTGTCACCTGCCCCCATCAGACTGGGCGTGCACTCCTCCCACCGAGTTGCCTAACTACTCCAGGCTTAAGGGCTGCTCCCTTGTAGACCCCGTGGAGGGGGGCCAGGTCAACCCCCCATGGCCGGTGCTGGGCATTAGGAGATATACAAAGGCTCCAGATGAGGTGAGAGTCTTGGCTACATCCCCACACCCATAAAGAAGGATGTTAACAGCCTCTGAGGGAATGCGCGAGGGTTGATCAAAGTGGTGGGTCGGGGGTTTCCTGCTGGGGCAATGGCTCCTTCCAGGCTCTGGGTCAACACTGGCACCTCCTTTCTGCCCCATCAAATGGAGTATGTCATCCTGAGGCTGCTGATGGTAGGAGAGTGGTTTGTTTCAGCTTCTCACTTTCCCTCCTGTCCGCCACCACCAGGGCCCATCTCTCCCTGCTCCCCCAGGATACCCAATGCTGTCCTCCCCGCCTGTGGACGGCGAGGGGACCAGGGTGCTATCCATAGGGATATGAGGAGGGGACAGGCAGGAGGTCAGACTGGCATATAACAATCTGCACTCCTACCAGCCTGACTGTGAAAATAAAAATCAGTTGGCTGTGCCAGCTGACTGATTAAAAAACCAGGATCATGAAAAGGCTAGAAGGTGTGCTTGGAAGGGGGAAGTAGGGAAGCAGAGAGGAGGACAGGAGCTGCTTTGGGAAGGAGCCTGGAAAAGCCAGCCAGGCATGGAAAGAACCCAAACATGGCACTAGACACCCGAGTCAAGGGGTCAAAGATAGTAAGTATATGGGGCTGGGGCTGAGGCTGTCAGGACCCTTGGTAGGACCCTGTGGTTAGTGGGCCTCGCCCATGCCCGTCAGAGATGGTCAAGAACACCCCATTATTACTACTTTTAAAGTTTATTTATTGAAGTATAGTTGCTTTACAATGCTGTGTTAATTTCTGCTATAAGCAAAGTGATTCAGTTATACGTATATATTAGGCTGACCAAAAAGTGAGATTTGGTTTTTTTCTGTAGGATGTTATGGAAAAACCCAAACGAGCTTTTTGGTTAACTTAATATATTCTTTTTCATAATCTTTTCCATTATGGTTTATCACAGGACATTGAATATAGTTACCTGGGTTACACGGTAGGACTTTGCTGTTTATTTGTTCTACATATAATAGTTTGTGTGTGCTCAGTCGTCTCTCAGTCCAACTCTTTGTGACCCTTTGGACTGTAGGCTCTTTGGTCCATGGGGTTCTTCAGGCAAGAATACTGGAGTGGGTAGCTATTTTCTCCTGCAGGGGACCTTCCTGACCAAGGGATCGAACCTGTGTCTCCTGCATTGTGGAGGTGAATTGAGCCATCAGGGAAGCCCATATGATAGTTTGCATCTGCTAATTCCAATTTCCCAATCTCCCGCCCCTGCACCCCTCCCTTGGCAACCATAAGTCTGTTCACTGAGTCTGTTTCTGTTTCGTAGAGAAGTTCATTTGAAGAATACCCCGTTATTTCACAGATGATGAAATGGAGACTCAAAGGCAAATAGAACTTGCTCAAAGTCCCACAGCCACAATCCAGCGGCAGAGCCAGGACTCAATCCCAGCTCTGGTTCAGGGGTTGACTGCTGTGGAGGCCTCGTCTCCCGCATCATAAGTCCATTGAAATGTGTGGCCATGAGGTTCTCTTTGTTTTTATTGCATCCCAATTCTCCCCATCTTCCCCACCACCAATTCTAATGGCAGGTTTTCCCCCTTGCATTGCTCCTTCCCTGAACTCCAGCCCTTCCAGCCCTGTTCTTCTATAGTAACCTCGGGTCAGCCCTGAGAGAGGGCTGCAGAAAGGATGCCACCCCCCATCCATTCATTCCCTGAGAGTCTCCAACCCCCAGGCTTTTCCCTGGCTCCCGCCTCAGGCCAGACCATTGATTTCCTCAGTTAACTGAATCAGAAGAGCTACAGCCATCCTCTCAGTGAGTGTCTGCCCTGACCTTCTCTCCAATTGATCCCTCTTGCTCTTAGGCACCACCTCCCTGAATGATCCACCCTCAAGACACATCTCTTGTTTCTCATTCACATATCCTGCCAATGATCCAGAGACCTCCACAGGCCATGAACTCATAAAGCAATAAATTCATATGACATCAGAACTGGAAGGGTCTTTAGAAATGTCATCACCCTCTACTCATTCCCTCACTTAACATAAGATCACTGAGGCAGGAAATAACAAGTATTGACAAGGATGTGGAGAAAAGGTAACCCTCTGACACTGTTGGTGGGAGTATAAATTGATGCAGCCACTATGGAAAACAGTATGGAGTTTCTCTAAAAAGGTAAGAATAGAAATATCATAGGATCCAGCTATCCCACTTCTGGGTATTTATCCAAAGAACACAAAAACACTAATCCGAAGAGATATCTGCACCCCTGTGTTCATCATGGCATTATTTACAATAGCCAAGACATGGAAGCAGTGTAAATGTCCATCAAAAGATGCCTGAAGAGACTTATGGTTACCAGGTGGGAGAGCGTGGGGAGGAGAGATAGTTAGGGAGTTTGGGATTGACATGCACACATTGCTGTATTTAAAATGGATAGCCAGGGACTTCCCTGGTGGTCCAGTGGTTAAGATTCCACACTTCTGCTGCAGGGGCCACGGGTTCCATCCTGGTCAGGGAACTAAGATCCCACATGTTGCACAGTGTGGCCAAGAAACCTGTTTTAAAATGGATAACCAATAAGGACCTACTGTATAGCAGCGGGAACTCTGCTCAATGTTATGTAACAACCTAAACGGGAAAAGAATTTGGAAAAGAATAGATACATGTATATGTATAAATGAATCACTTTGTTGTGCACCTGAAACGCATATGTCATTGTTAATCAACTATATTCCAATGTAAAATACAAAGCTTTTTAAAAAAGAAAGAAAAAGATGCATGGACAAGGAAGATGTGGTAATACCAAAATAGAATACTACTCAGTCATAAAAAAGAACATAATTTTTTTCATTTTCAACAACATGGATAGACTTGACAGTTATGTTTAGTGAAATAAGTCAAGGAGAGAAAGGCAAATACCGAATGTTTTCACTTATATGTCGAATCTAAAAATTAAAGCAATGAATAAATATAATGAAACAGAAATAGATTCAAGGATATAGAGAACAAATTAATGGTTACCAGTGGGGAGAGAGATGGAGGCAGGAGCAAAATAGGGGTAGGGGATTAAGAGGCACAAAATAAAAGGTGTGAAATAAATGAGATACAAGGATGTAATGTTCAACACAGAGAATATAACCAATGTTTTATAATTACTATAAATGGAGTATAGGCTATAAAAATACTGAACCATTGTTATAAACCTGAAACTAACATTGCAAGTTGATGATAATTCAATTAAAAAAAACTGGTACATACACACACACACACACACTACTCAGCCATAAAAAGACAAAATCTTGTCATTTGCAACAACATGGATGGACCTTGAGGGTATTATGTTAAGTGAAATAAGTCAAATGGAGAAAGACAAATATGGTATGATTTCACTCATATGTGAAATATGAAAAAACTAATAAATGAAAATAAAATAAACAAACCAAATCAAACAAAGACAAACGTAGATACAGAGACCAGTGGTGGTTACTGGAGTGGAAGGGGCAAGGGGAGGGTGCGATGGGTAAAGGGGATGAGCAGTTTGCTGAGAGATGGAAACTAAATTTTTGGTGGTAAGCACATTGAAGGGTATACAGAAGTAGAAATATAATGCTGTACTCATACAATGTTATTATAATGTTATAAATCAAGTTACCCCAATTAAAACGAAAAGAAACAAAAAGAACACTGAGACCCACAGAAGAGAAATGACGTGTTCAAGTTTTGTAGTTTGATTCAAAATCCAGATCCCCTGACTGCAATTTCTTTTCTGGTCCAGATCAGGTACTTGAGTTCCAGGGGTCATGCAGACCATGGCCAACTGTCAGGATTGCCTTCCAGCAAGACTCCTTGAATTGGATGTTTTCAGCTTGGGAGCAAGGCCAGAAGAACAGGAAGTTAGAGACAAGAGAAAAAAGTGAGAGTGAGCCCTCCAGCATCTCTCAAGCCTTTACTGAACATCTCTAATGCCCCAGACCCCATCAAAGGAGCAAAGTTGAGCAAGCCACAGCCCCTCCTCTCAGGAATGGACAAGCAGATACCTGCTAAGGGATCTGCTGGTGTGGAAGTGCTGGGCTAGCAGTTTGAGCAAAGTGCTGTGGGAGCACAGAGGAGGGAGCAATTCATCCTGCTGAGCAGGGCAGGGAAAGCTGCATTGAGAAGATGACATCTGTCTGATCTTAGAAGGAATAGTACAAGTTTGCCAGGTGGAGGCGGGGAAAGGGGTGTTCTGGGCAGAGGTTAAGTGGGAGCCAAAGCAAAGGGGAGTGAAAACCTTGGCACATCTGGGCAAGGGGAAAAATCCCATGTGGCTAGCAGCTTGTTAGATGTGAGAGGGAGGTGGTCAGAGGTGGGTTTAGAAAGGTTTGCTGGGTTTGAATCAGTTCTAATGAGGTGGATGAAACTGGAGCCTATTATACAGAGTGAAGTAAGCCAGAAAGAAAAACACCAATACAGTATACTAACGCATATATATGGAATTTAGAAAGATGGTAACAATAACCCTGTATACGAGACAGCAAAAGAGACACTGATGTATAGAACAGTCTTTTGGACTCTGTGTGAGAGGGAAAGGGTGGGATGATTGGGGAGAATGGCACTGAAATATGTATAATATCATATATGAAAGGAGTCGCCAGTCCAGGTTTGATGCATGATACTGGATGCTTGGGGCTGGTGCACTGGGACGACCCAGAGGGATGGTATGGGGAGGGATGAGGGAGGAGGGTTCAGGATGGAGAACACATGTATACCTGTGGCAGATTCATGTTGATATATGGCAAAACCAATACAATATTGCAAAGTTAAATAAAATAAAATTTAAAAAGAAAGAAAGGTTTGCTGGGGACGTCCCTCATAGTCCAGTGGTAAAGACTCCACGTCTTCAACAAAGGTTAGACGCCACGTGCTGAACTAGAGATCCCATATGCCGCAAGTCAAAGAGTCTCTATGCCCCAACAGCTAAGACCCAGCACAGCCACATATATATACATTAAAAGACAAGTATGCTGAACCCACTTATTTATCTATTTTGGTTGCGCTGGGTCTTCATCGCTGTACGCAGGCTTCATTTAGTTGTGGCAAGTGAGGGTACGCTTCCTTGAGGTGTATGAGCTTCTCATTGTGGTGGCTTCTCTTATTGAGGAGTACTGAGTTTTAGGCTCAGTAGTTGTAGCAGGGTTCAGTAGTGTGGCACTTAGGCTTAGTTGCTCTGCAGCATGTGGAATTGTCCCCCTCCAGGGATCAAACCTGTGTCCCCTGCATTGGCAGGCAGATTCATAACCACTGAGCCACCAGGGAAGTCCTGGACCCACTTGCTTTATTTTGAAAGTTATGGGAGCCAACATTTTTAAAGCAGGAAGTGAAAGATTAGATTGTTATTTGGAGAGGTGCATTCAGTGAGCAACACGGAGGGAGGAATTGAGTGGGGGTGGGCTGGAAGCCCATTGAGAGGGTCCTGGAATTGTGCAAGTGTGAGGGGCTCTGGGGCTGAGCCACCCCACTGCCTCACAGCTGGGGAGCAGAGGCCCAATATTGACAAGCCCATTTCATAGAGTGGACCAAATTCCATACTCTCATGCCTGGTCAGACATGGAGGAAGAAAGGGAAGAGGAGGCAATAGCCCCATGGTGCCAGCTTGGGCAGCCAATGCTGGCTTGGGCAGCTGTAGCTGAAGGTCTCTTTTGCAGGAGGGAGGGGTGGGCTGGGGAGTGAGGGATAATGAGCTCAGACTGCAACACGTTGAGTTTGAGGCCCCTACCAGACAGCTGGTTGATGATGTCAACTAGGCAGTGAGATAAAGGAGGCCACGTTCAGGACAGAATCAGAGTCTCAGATCCACGTGGTTCAGAGGACATTTGCTCAAGCACCGAAGTCAGCCAGGCTGGGGTTCAAATCCAATTCCCACATTCTTGCTCTGGGACCTTGAACAAGTCCCTTAACTTCTCCATGCCTTAGTAATCTCATCTGTAAATTCACGTGGCAGCCAAAGCTCTGGTAGTTTCTCTCCCCACCTTCTCTGACTCGCCCATTGCTGCTATTAATTCTCCAACTAATCCCACCCAAGAGTGTCCGGAGGATCTTTCACTCCCTTCCTCGTCTGCTGCTGCCCAACATGGACTTGAGGCCAATCACTGACCAGGCCTGAGAGTCCAGCTTTGAGGCTTCACCATGCTGTGACTGACGTCAACACAGAGACTCCCCTGGGCTCAGGAAAGACAGCAAGGCACTGGCCGGGCTGACTGGGTGTGGCTGTCTGCTGCCTGACCTGGGTCTCTGACAAGCACCTTCTGTGCCCTTCACCTTCGTCGTCTGTCAGAGGAGGGGCAGGTTTGGATCTTGGGGGCTGACTTGGGTCTGAAGCCATCCAGGACTCATCTTTCCTATAACCTGACAACTCAGGTCTAGCTCTCTGTCCTTGGAGGATGGAGAAAAGGGGGAAAGGCCAGGCTAAGGGGTCACCTATCAGGTCTTCCCTCAGGTTGAATCAGTCTGGTTGGTCGTGGGGGGTGGGAGTGTCCCATCTGGGAGCATCCAGTGCCCTCTGCCTTGCCAATGGCATGCTTCTGGGATATGAAGGTCAAGGGTCTTCTCAGCAGTTCTGAGAGGGAGGTGCTCTGGGGAAGAGAGGACCATCCAAGGGAGGAAGGATCTCCCCGCCCCATTTGGGGGGGAGGGGCAAGCCGGTCTGACTAATGGGCTCATGATTCATCGCCGGGCTCTTGTCTACGCTAATTGGCTCTGCCGGCCGCCTGATTCATGGCAGGGAGCCGGGCTCTGGGGGACCCCCGTGTCCCTCCCCCGCCTCCCGCCCAGGATGGCTGCGTGAGGCTTTTAGATCCAGGATCCGTTCCAAGGGACTGCTGCCCAGCATCCATCACTGCTGACAGACTGGGGCTCTAAGGTGGGGGAGGGGACACCGGCACGGAGCTGCCATCCACAGCTTCCGGACCCCACCCCAGCTGCGGAAGGGCATGAGAGGGCAGTGGGGGCACCGGGGTCTTAGGGAGCAACACATGGGGGTATCCAGGCAGGTGTGAGTGGTGAGGAATGGTTTTTTAGAGGAGAGAGAAATGGGATGCAGTTAGAAAACGGAAAGAACCCTGGGATCAGGAGGAAAGGCTGGGCATGGGCTTAGAAGCAAGTGAGGATTGGGCTAGGAGGGAAGGGAGAATTGTGGGCTGAGCTTGGTGACTCAGAGCAGAGCTGTGTAACCTAGAACTTTGGGCATCTCAAGATGCCCAGAGCAAGACAAATGAGACCTGAGGTTTTGCTTGAGAAACTGCTGTGACCTTTGGTAAGTCACTTAACCAGTCTGAGCCTCCACCACGCAGGACCTTCAGAAGAAAACTATGACCCTCAGGCATAGGCACTCTTGGGGTCTTCTGGCAGTGTCTTGGTCCAGGCACCCAAGACCACTGAGTAGTGTCTGTCATTCATCACCCTCCACAATGACAAGTGTCTATCAGGACCTGCTTTCCTGGGTACAGGGATTGGTGGGGACTCCATCCCCTGGACAGGAACGCTCCCTCTGTTCCCCCCATCCTCCTTCAGAGCGTCTCACTACTCAGAGACTTTCAAGCTCTCCAAGGCCCCTCATGTCCACCCCACATCTGGGCAGCGGTGTATGAGGCCACACCCTGCAGGCTGGAGGGAAGGGTAGCTGTCTACCCTGATTGCAGAAGCTGGACAGGGTCTGGAGAGGGCAGGGCTGGGGACTGGAAGGGGCCTGACTTGAGCTCAAGATATATCTCTTGTGGGAATCCATGAATGAACCTGTCCTGCAGCCTCTGCCGAGGCAGGCCTAGGATGGCAGCAGAAGGAGATGAATGGAGAATGCAGTCCATACAAGACACAGCGAGGCTCCACCAGCCTCTCAGCTGCTCCCGCCAAAAGCCCAAGCGTCATCTCCTCTCCTCCTGTTGACCCTCAGCCACAACCAGTTGTCAGCAGGGCTTGCTGGCTCAAATTCTAAACCAAACCCAGAATCTGGCTCTTCCCTCTGTCTCCACTGCCGCCAGCGGCTGTCAGCCCAACATTGCAGCAGCCCAGGTCTGACCTTCCCTCCCAGCCTCCACGCTGGCACCTATAATCCATTCTCCACACAGCAACCGGATCTTTTAAACACATAAATTGGATCTCGTCACTCCCCTACTCAAAAAACCCTCTAGTGGTTTTCTCTCACAGTTAGCAGAGAATTCAACCTCCTTGCCTTACCTCACAAGGCCCTCCATGATCTGGCCACTTCTCTGACCCCACCTCTGGCCAGTTTCGCTCCATTCACTCTGGCCTTCTTGCTGTGGCTCAAAATCCACCAAGCTTTGCACTGGCTGTGCCTTCTGCCCAGAAAGCTTTCCCTCTCATTCTGCACAAGGCTGGCTCCTTCTTGGCTTTTGGGTGTCAGCTCTAATGTCACCTCTTTAGAGATACCCCCCATGACCACTCCATCTATTGCAGCCCCCAAGGACTCTCTATCATATCAATTTGTTATATTTTTTAAACCCTTAATACTCCCTGACATTCTTATTTGTTTAAAAATCTTCCCTCTATCACAGAGTTCTGTCTCCTAAGCTTTCACTCCACCAGCTGCTGTTTTCCAAGGTGTCTGGGTCTCTCCCAGCATCTGAGGGTTGAATAAAGGACTCAAAAAGCAGGCCTTGCCACCAGCTTTTCCTAGCAGAATGTTTTTCTCCTTCTTCTTTTTGTTTGTGGAAATGTTTGTCTTCTCCATGCCTTTCCCCCACAATTGGACAGCTGCCCCCCACTGCCATTCTATCCTTTTCACAGGCACTTCCTTTCTCCCCACCTCATCTTACCCCACTGCCTACACCAAGCAGGAAGCCTAGGGCCAGAGCTGTGATGGAAGGGTAGTCACCAGAGGGTGGTCCCTCCTGCAGAGGTTCTATGTGGCTTTGTAATGAGACAGGTGGCTTGTGGGTTCGTGAAGCTGGTGGGGAAAAGCATCCCAGCAGTGTCCAGGAGTCTAGCCCCCTCCATGCCATACACCCCTTCCCTGCCCCCAGGAAGGAGGCGGTCTTGGGAGAGAGGATCCCCTTTCCCACTGGGGATGTGGCTACTCCCTGCAGGGCCCCTGCCTGCTAGGCTAGGAAGTCCTTCTAATTTAGTATCTATCCATTCTCCTGCAGTTCAACCTCACAAGTGACCTAAGTGACTCTCACCCTCCCTCAGGATTTATCTCCTGTTCCCTGACCCCACTACAGAGGAAACTGGGAGTCAGAGGTCAAGAGAGAGAAGGCCAAGTTCATGTCCTCAGTGCTTAGAGGCCAGAGTCAGCAGGGAAAGACTCTTAGCTACAATTAGCAGCAGGGCCAGGCTGGAGAAACAAATCTCTTTTCTGGCTGGAAAAACTGAGGCCTGGAGGCTTGCTTCCCCCTGTCTAAAGTGGAGAACCAGGTTCCTCCTGCTGCTCCTGCCTGCCTCATCCCCCAGAGGCTACAACTGCAAGCTTCCGCCACAAACCCATGCCCCCACTGCCTGCCCCACCCTACTCAAGAATTGTGATGGGAGTAAAGAAATGGCTATGGAATTCTTTGTAGAAGGCAATGGCAACCCACTCCAGTACTCTTGCCTGGAGAATCCCAGGGACAGAGGAACCTAGTGGGCTGCCATCTATGGGGTCGCACAGAGTCCGACACGACTGAAGCGACTTAGCAGTAGCATGGAATTCTTGAGTGATGTGCCCTGTGGTCATTTCCCATCAGGGGGGTTAGCCTGACGGAAGGAGTGTAGCGACCTTTGATCCTGATGGTGGCCACTGGGCAGAGCCACACCAGGAGTGGGCTGCTGTGGCTCCTGGAGGCAAGTTTTTTCCTTCTCTGGACGCCAGTTTCTCCATTTTCTATGAGTCCAAGTGGTGGCGGTTTAGTTCTTAAGTCATGTCCAACTCTTGCGACCCCATGGACTGCCAGGCTCCTCTGTCCATGGGATTCTCCAGGCAGGAATACTGGAGTAGGTTGCCATTTCCTTCTCCAGGGGATCTTCCTGACCCAGGGATCAAAGCTGGGTCTCCTGCACTGCAGGCAGATTCTTTACCGACTGAGCTATGAAGGAAGCCCATGAGCCCAAGGGTCTTCCCCAACTCTGCAGCATTTTCTTCTGTGAAATCCATCTAGCTAGAGATCTAGGAGAGATGTGAATGCATAGAAAAGAGGATGGTGTGTGCCTACAAAAGGGAGCTGCCTGGAGACTGTAGTGTCATTCTGAGACCTGTCACATTGGCCACTCTCTGGTCTTACTCATTGTGTTCTTTACTGACCCTATTTTTCCCCAAGCTCCTGCTAACTAACTGGGAAAAGGAGAACTGGGGAGAAGGCTATGGAAGAAAGCAGCAGAAGAGAAAAGACATTTCCTCCCCAAAGTCTACTGACATCAACACGAAGACTGATGCTGCTCCAACACCAGAAGAGACTTGGCAGCTGCCCTAGTTCCTGGGGGCTCAGAGAGGGTGAGACAGGGGTCTGAGACCACCCTGTGAGTGAGCCACTAAGGCTGTGGGGGCTGGAATAAGCCTACCCTTGGGGACACTGAGAAAGGGGCAAGAAACCCAACAGGTTGAATTTCTGAAAAATACACCAGGATTAGGCATATTTTCCCAGCCATCTCGAGTGTGGTTTTAAATGGAAAACACAGCCCGTCAGGGCAAAAACATGTTTAGATGAAGAGAACCCCCTCCTCCCTCACTGCCTGGAAGCTCTCTTTCTGCTGAGACAAACATGTGATTATATTTATTTTGCAGGCCTGGGAGGCCTGATTGTCACCCCTCCCCTCTGCACAGCTGGGGGCATACAGATCTAGGCTTCACCACCAGAGGTTTCTTCTCCTAGGGGCCTGGGGATGGTGGGAGGTTGCTGGGATCACAGAGTAGAAAAAATCAGTGTTCAAGCCTCTGCTTTGAGTGACTAGAATAATTCTGGTGGGCCTCAGTTTTCTCCATCTGTGAAATGGACGTGGTCAGGGCACCTGTGGTAGCCAGCTTCCAGCATGGGCCCCATGAATCCTACCTCCCGGTTTTCATATTCTGAGTCCCTGGACCCCCACTAAATAGGATCAAGCGGCATGAAAGACAAATGACTTTCTCCTTATTCTTTCCTAGATCACTTGCTTGGGAGGAAACCAGATGCCATGGTTGAGAACACTCAAGCAGCCCTATGGAGAGGCCCATGTACTGAAGAGTTGAGGTCCCCAGCCAATAGCCATCATCAGGCGAGTGACCCATCTTGGAAGTGGTCCCTCCAGTGGTCAAGTCTTAAGAGGATGGCAGTGACATCTGACTATGACTTCTCAAGAGACAGCTAGCCAGAACTACTCAGCTAAGCTCCTCTGAAACTCGTAACCCACAAAAACTATATGAGATAATACATAGATGAAATTGTTTTAGGTCTCTACGTTTTAGGGTAAATTTGTTCGCAGCCATAGATAATCAGTATACTCCTGTAGTCCCTTGTCCTTCTGGCTTGGAGCTCCCCAGCAGCTGTCCTCCTCATCCATAAGCCTTGGGTCCCTCTATCACACTCCTGCTGCCCCCTCAATGCTAGAACCAGCCTTCTTTTGATTTGCTCACCTGTGTTTCCCAAACTTGTCTGACTTAACAACCACCCAGGACCCTTATTAAAAACACTTAGCCATGGACTTCCCTGGTGGTCTATTGGTTAAGAATCTGCCGGCCAATGAAGGGGGACACGGGTTCCACCTCTAGTCCTGGAAGATCCCACATGCCATGGAGCAACTAAGCCCGTGTGCCAAAACTACTGAGCCCAAGCACCTACAGCCCATGCTCTGCAATAAGAGAAACCATGGCAACAAGAAGCCCAAGCACCACAATGAACTGTAGCCCCTGCTTGCTGTAACTAGAGAAAGTCCATATGTAGCAATGAAGACCCAGCACAGCCAAAAATAAATAAGTAAATCTTAAAAAAAAAAAAAAGTCCCCTACCCTTATGGCAGAAAGTGAAGAGGAACTAAAAAGCCTCTTGATGAATGTGAAAGAGGAGAATGAAAAAGTTGGCTTAAAGCTCAACATTCAGAAAACTAAGATCATGGCATCTGGTCCCATCACTTCATGGGAAATAGATGGGGAAACAGTGTCAGACTTTATTTTTGGGGGCTCCAAAATCGCTGCAGATGGTGATTGCAGCCATGAAATTAAAAGATGCTTACTCCTTGGAAGGAAAGTTATGACCAACCTAGATAGCATATTCAAAAGCAGAGATATTACATTGCCAACCAAGGTCCGTCTAGTCACGGCTATGGTTTTTCCAGTGGTCATGTATGGATATGAGAGTTGGACTGTGAAGAAAGCCAAGCACTGAAGAATTGATGTTTTCGAACTGTGGTGTTGGAGAAGACTCTTAAGAGTCCCTTGAACTGCAAGGAGATCCAACCAGTCCTTCCTAAAGGAGATCAGTCCTGGGTGTTCATTGGAAGGACTGATGCTGAGGCGGAAACTCCAATACTTTGGCCACCTCATGCAAAGAGTTGACTCACTGGAAAAGACCCTGATGCTGGGAGGAATTGGGGGCAGGAAGAAAAAGGGACAACAGAGGATGAGATGGCTGGATGGCATCACCGACTCGATGGGCATGAGTTTGGGTGAACTCCGGGAGTTGGTGATGGACAGGGAGGCCTGGCGTGCTGCAATTCATGGGGTCGCAAAGAGTCGGACACGACTGAGAGACTGAACTGAACTGAACTGAGAGGATCTAAATCACCCCATTGAGTCTTATGACCCAGCAACTCTGGAAAACTCTAACTGGTGTCGAAGTTTCTTACATAGCTCCTAGCACACAGGAGTTATTAAGTAAATGTTAGCTTTTCTCCCAGAAGTCTGATTCTACCATTATCTCCCTGGGACTTCCTATAAGGAACATACATGCCATCAAGTACCAGGGATTACACTAAGTGTTAGCCTGCTTAATTCTCACTCTTCTGAGATGGTGGGTACTAGAAAATTGTGAAGCCAGGATATGGCTTTTTCCTCTCCAGATCCCACCCCTAGCCACTTCCCCACGTGGAGCCCCCACTGCCTCCTCTGTCTGGTGTCCCTCAGGACTGCCTTCAACCCCTTCCCTCACTGTCATCCCACTTTGGCTCAATTTGATCCAGTTCACAATTTCTGGTATCTCCCTTGTGCCCATTCAATTCTCCTTTTCTCCCAAACAGCACCTTCATTAAGTTTCACATCAGCTATTTCCCACCTCCACCTCCCTCCATCCCTCCCTCTTGCCAGGAAGCCTGTCCAAATTGCCCACTCTGTTCTCCTCCCTGCTTCCATGTTCCCAGTTCTAGGATGGCCCTGGATACTCCGTCTGGACACCCACCCCACACCATCTCCCTCAGTCAGAAAGCCCCGTGAGGGCCAGAGACTCTATACAGGGCTTGCTCAGCTCTGATGCAGCTGTAGCAGCGGCTGCATGACTGTGGGTCAGTCACTTGATTTCTCTGAGCTTTAGGCTCCTCATCCCCGCGCTGAGCATCTAAAGCCTGCCTCCTGTGGATTGTGGGGAAGGTTAGATGAGATTGTGACTTCGAGGAGAACCTAGCAAGATGTCAAGTGCCATATAAATGTGAAGAGTTATTAGATGTGAGCTTTTTCCAAAAGTGTCTCCACCCACCCCACCCCACAGACTCATGCTTTGTCGCAGCTCAGGGGTTATGTTATTTCCCCTTCAACGGTCTAGGAGTCTCCTCTCTTATTTCTGCCTTCTTTGCTCCTATTCATTCTTTTCAGCCTTGTTCAAGTGTCACTGCCTCCAAATATTGTGGTGGCTCAACTGTCCTTGTCACCCTGCTTATCTCTACTTACTTATCTGCCTCCCTGTGGACCATTTTATTTACCTCTGTAGGTATGCATGCAGCAGGTGCTCAGTAAATGCACATTAGATTTGTATTCCTTGCTATACATTCCAGTCCTACTTAATAGCAGTTTGCTGTCTTCCTGTGAAAGTTGCTCATCCGTGTCTGACTCTGCGATGCCATGGACTATACAGTCCATGGAATTCTCAAAGCCAGAATACTGGAGTGGGTAGCCGTTCCCTTCTCCAGGGGATCTTCCCAACCCAAGGATCAAACCCAGGTCTCCCACATTACGGGCGGATTCTTTACCAATTGAGCCACCAGGGAAGCCCTAGGTATCCACAAGAACTTCCTCTTCCAAATAAGTCTTCAGGAATCACTACCACTTCCCTATAAAAATCTCCATTGGTTACCTGCCCTCTGTAAAAAAAGAACCAAAATGAGGCGTGACTGTGGTCTGGCACTCAGCCTCTCTCCTAGGGCCTGAGACAGAAAGAAAAGCTTGGGGAGGGGTGCGAGCGGGTAGGAGCTCCAGCTCCCCACCCCCACCCATGGGGAATTGGCTTTGACTCCACTGTTGTGAGGTTGGGGGTGGGGGGGTCAGTGTTTGGTTTTCTGGCATTTCATTTATGCCTTGGAAGTTGGCTTAGGCTGTCAGGGGATCTGGGGAGGGGAGCCAGGCTGGTGGCAGGGGGTAGCTCCATAAGCAGTCCCTGACATTTCATTGGCTTCCTCCCTGTGCTGAGGGCAAGATCAAACATCAAGCACGGTCTGGCTGGTGCCTGGGCTAATGGAGCTGGGCAAGCGTTTTCCAGATGTGTGCAGCTGTTTTCCCCCACTTCTAACCCAGAGTCTTGGGTTAGAGAATCATGTCAACTACTCTGGGGGTCCCAGGCCCTCAGGTTTGGGCCCGAGGAGGCCAGCCTCCCTTTCTCCCACCTGTAACCTCAGTGTTTAACGGATGGAGACTCCTTGGCTTTCTCCCTTCCTCTCCTTCTATCTAAGGATTCTTTTAAGGTACTACCATGGGGCTTTCCTAGTGGCTCAGGCAGTAACGAGACCTCCTACAATGCAGGAGACCTGGGTTCAATCCCTGGGTCAGGAAGATCCCATGGAGGAGGAAATTGCAACCCATTCCAGTATTCTTTCCTGGAGAATCCCGTGGACAGAGGAGCCTGGAAGGCTACAGTTCATGGGGCTGCAAAGAGTCAGACACGACTGAGCGATTAAACCACCAACTGGAAGTCCTTCTTGCTGTATAGTCTTCATCCTTCTGCTGTAAGAGATGGTCTCCTGGGACTGGAGGAAGGTAAAGGAGGAGAAACTCTCTCAGGCAGAGAGGAAGGAAAGAGAGAGACTCAGGATGATTCGACAGGGGGAAATGTGCAGAGATAATGAAATATGTTAAGCACAAGTTAATTTGCAAATGGGAGCACTTCACTTCCAGGCACTCAGCCGTCAGAGAGGATATCAGCCTCTTAGCTGCCCGAGCCCCTCTTTCCAAATGCTATAAACTTCTAATAAGGATGTAATACAATTGAATTTATTACAAACTTAATTGTTTACAGAAATGTACCCAGCTGCAGACATGGACTAGGAGGATTGACCCAGTGGAAAGATGGGAGAGCTGGAGAAGTACATTAGGAAAAGGACAAAGAATGGGGGACGAAGCGGGGATAGGAAGAGAAGAAGGAGGTGAGGGACACAAGAGGACGAAGGAGGCAAAGGGTCTGAATTAGTAATGAGTCCGTCTATGTCAGTCTAAGGATTTCTGCCTCTTCAGGGGCTCAAGGAGGCCCCATCCCCACACGGGCTAAAGAGTGTTGGAGGAAGGATGGGCCCAAGAGGAGGGCCTTCAATGACACCTCACACTGGTCTAGGTAGTGGCCAGGTGGGACACTAGGGGTGAGGCTTAGAGAGGGCAGAATTCCTAGGGTCAGTTCAGAGACAGGAGTGCCTATGGAAGGCTTTGGCAGGAAAGCTTATTGGATGGATCAGAGCAGTGGGCTGGCTTTTCTGGCAGAGCCCTAGCTGGATCTAGAACCTTCCAGGCCCTTCTGCTCTATGTCGTCTTGTCCTTATCTTTGACTGACCCTGCCTCCCCCCAGTACATAGAAACACACCAAGAGGCACGTTCAATCATGCAACAAACAGGAACAGGTGCAGGTGTCAGGGACTGAGGATTCACCAACTTGGCACCCATCATCAGAGTGCTTACAGTCTAACAGGCAGACGCAGGGATGGGTGTAGACATGGTCTATAATAATAGGATGGTAGGAAGAACCACAGAGCCTGGTGTGCAGTAGGTGACCAGTGAATACTGAGTGGATAATGTGAACCTGCTACCAGGGAGCAGAGGGGGAAGGGGGACTCATTGTGGAAGCTGGCCAGGCAGCACAGAGGGGAAGCCTTTGGACAAAGCTGAGGAGACTCTGAGCTCCTGGGAGGCAGGGGCTGAGCTTCCACCTCCTCGGATTCCACCACTCAGCTCAGTATGGCACAGAGGAGGAGCACAGTAAGTGTTTAATAAATGAAATGATGCCTGTCAGGACAGAAAGTCATCTGAAACTGGCTTAAGTGAAAAGAGAGAGAGAATGTGGCTCAACATAACTAAATTTCCTGGAGTAGGGTAGGGTGTTAACATCAATATCCAGGCAAAGCTGAGTGCA
Source organism: Bos taurus (assembly GCF_002263795.3). Lineage (NCBI taxonomy): Eukaryota > Metazoa > Chordata > Mammalia > Artiodactyla > Bovidae > Bos > Bos taurus. The sequence goes on along the minus strand of NC_037346.1, from coordinate 37,124,938 downwards.
AATACTTGTTGTCGCCACTGAGCAGCTCTTGTCTCTTCTTCTTGTGCTGGTTTTACACTCAGTCAAGCTCTGCCCAAGGGATGGTAAGAAGGCTTACTGTACTCTCGCTCAGCATCCCAGCACAAAGAAAGCACTTCTTCCCTTGCAGTCCCAAAGAAACCCCATGGCTGACTCTAATTGGATGGGTTTAGTGATATTCTTAAACTGATCACATGTTACCAGGCTTTGGTCACAGGACCACTCCTGGAGTGGGAAGAGGGGTGAAGGTAAAGTGAAAGTAAGCTTCTCCTCATGAAACAGTTGGGAAGAGGAGGCTTCCCATCAGCTAAAAAGTGGTGCTGAGCAACAGATGTCCATGACAAATGGATACCTGAATGATTGGATAAATGGATTGGGCCTTGAAGGGTGACTAGGAGTTCACCAGGTGGAGAGAAGAGAGAGGGTCATCTTATATGTATGTGTACACACACAGAGTCTGATTTTTCATCCCTGGCCGCCCATTTATGTCTGTCCCCATCTGTGTGTCTGGCATCCTGAAAGCCCCAGAGGGCAGGGACAATGTCTGCTACACTCTATTTGGGCACTGCCCAGGCCTGTCCATTTAGACACTTAATCAAGGCTACTTAGGCTCTGCAGTTGCCCTCCCCTGCAAGCAGGGTACTCTCTCCTTCCTCCAGCAGATCTGGGTTCAGCCAGGGCCACAGTCCAGTCCTGGAGGAGGAGGTGGGAACTGTGCAGAGCCAGAGACCTGACAAGCGGACAATGGGGAACCCTCTCCACAATCTCTCCTGTTCATCTGGGGATTCCTCCCTGCTCCCAACAACCTCAGAATGTCTTTAAAAAGGCACTCATGAATTGTAAACATAATAATCCAACATTAAAGGAGAGTTTTTAAAATGGAAAAAAAACGCAATTGCTCCCTTCTGGTCTTGACCACATGGCATATTGAATTTAGGTAGAGTTGCAGCTCCACTTTTATCTACGTATTCCTCTCCCAAAGCTACCACTTGGTTTCTAAATAGAGTTTTAAAGGCTACAGAAAGTTCATGGAGGGCACGCATTCTTGACTTTCCCTATCCTCTCCCAGTGCTGTTTACGCTGCTATTGGTTTATCTTCTCCTTCCTCCATTCATTCCTTATCCACGCGTTCATTCACCCACAGTTATCTAGTATTTGCTACACAGGCCTGTGCTAAGCGAGGAGGAATACCAGATGGATAACAGACACACTCATTTTCCTCCCTAAAAGGCTCAGCATCCAGCCAGATAGTGAAGGCAATCACTGACCATGCGGCAGCATGCTGGTGAGCGGGGTGGAGCAGGGTGCCTGAGGTCCACTTGGGTCACACAGGCTGGAACAAGATGGAGGGCTTCCCCGAAAAGGCAATTCCTAGGTCAAGCTGTGAATGAGTAGGAGGGAGTAAGGCAGTTCTAAAGGGGGACAGGGTGGGGTGATGAGGCTGGAGAAATAAACGGGGGCTTTGAGTTTTCCCTTGGCTGAGTTCTTCCCCCAGCTCCTGCTGCCATGTCTTCATTCATTTGTTTGCTTGACCATTCATGCAGTTCATTCACTCTTGCCTGCCTCCCTTAGGGTGGAACCCAACACAGATCTTCTGCGGAGGCCCAGTGGAGCAGTCAGTAACCCTTTCTCTCAGACTCTGGGGTGTATGCTGCAGGTGGGGGAGGGTAAAGTCAGGGACCCCAGGGGAAGTAAGCAGGGAGAGGGGAGTTATCTTTTATTTGGGAGGAAAGGCAGCATTCTGCGTGCCCCCAGAGTTGGGCTGAGATTGAAGGTCATATCATGGGCACCCCCATAGAGCTCAGACTCATCTATACCCCATTGCTGATCCACTGGAGGAGGGGCCTCCAAGGAGGACTGGGACGGGAGAGGGACCTCAAAAGGCAGAGGAAAGAGAGAAAAGCCGCCAGGGAAATTACACGTTTCTGAAGCCGCCTGGGCTTCAGTAATGAGAACCAGAGAAAGGCCTAATGGAGATCAGATTGCCCAGGGGCTGGCTCCCAGCAGACCCCTTCCCATCCTGCTGAAGGAGAGGCCAAGGACAGGATGTATCAGGGAACAGCCACTCTCCCGATCTGGTCCATCCCTTCCTTCTTCTCAGTCAGAGTTGAGGGGATGGAAGCTGAAGGAGGAGGACCAGGTGGACTGTTTCCAATGGGAGGCAGCAGGGTCCGGAGAGAGGGCAAAGGTCAGCTGGAGTCAGCCCCCTCGGCTGTGGCTTCCACAGGCCAGTCAGTCAGTTGGTCAATAACCCACCCCAAGTCCCAGGCCCTCTGGCCATGAAGGGCCAGAGTGGGCACTCAGGGTCATAAGGGAAACTGGGCTGCACCCCTCTCCCAGGGGATTCCCAGTCCACCCAAAAAGAGTTCAGGAAGCCCCCACTCTGGGAAGAGGGACACAGCCCTGCCCTCGAGAGCCCCAATCTGAGTGTGGTGGGTGGGGAGGCTGGTGCCAAAGCCCACCTGCTGCAGGACAGGATGGTGTGTCATCTGGAGGCGCTCACTGCCAGGGGGTGAGAGGAAGAAAAACCAGCCCTCCTATTAATACTGGTACTTCTACTACTGGTATTGCTTGTAATAACAACAGCCATCTTGAACTGAGTGTTCATTTCAGGACAGTTTTTTTGTACTCAGTCACCTCTGACTCTTTGTGACCCCATGGATTGTAGCCTGCCAGGCTCCTCTGTCCTTAAAATTTTCCAGGCAAGAATACTGGAGTAGGTTGCTATTTCCTATTCCAGGGATCTTCCTGATCCAGGGGTCAAATCCATGGCTCCTGAGTTGGCAGGCAGATCCTGGTTAAAAGTTTGGTAAGTATTTAACTTCATTTAATCTTCACGACCATGTCAGGAGGAGGAAAGGTGGACATGACCACTATTTTGCAGATGTGTAAAGAGGAGGCAATCACTTGCCCAAAGTCACAGCGCTTGAGGGAGCCCACCCAGCACTGGCATCCCGGGACTCAGCTCCAGCAGGCCCTGTGATCGGGACTCCAGGGGACCAAGGCCCCCTGAGCCAAAGCCATTTTCCTCCTCTCTCCTCCTCTGTCTCTATGTCTGCCTCTCAGTCTCTGCTTTTCCCTCCTTCCTGCCATCTCTTCTCGAACGTGGTCCTTCTTTCTTCTTCTCCATGCTTCAGCTTCTGTCTCCTTTCTCCTCTTCTGTCTCTTCCTCCTTGCTTCTCTTCTGACTCCATCTCTGCCCTCTAGTGCCCTCCACCAGGCAACCGTCCAGCAGGGCACTTGGTTCAGGAAGCCAATGAGCAGACCCTACGGGGTCTTCTTCCAAGTAGGGAGCCAGAGCCAGGGCCTGCCTGCAGGGTACTGCAGGGCACTTGGGCAGGGCACATAGGCCACCCAACTGCTCAACGGATGCCCACAGCCCAGGAGAGGAGACACAAGAGGATGCTGGCATGAGGCAGCTGAACACAAGGTAGGGTAGCCCTGGAGAAGCTCGCCAGGTCTCTGGCAAAGTCATGGCCTAAGGTGGGGATGGAAACGACCCTTCCACCCCCTCCTGCCTGTCACCCTTCCCTGCTGCCCTCCTTCTTATCGTTCTTTCCCTTTCTCATTCCTTCTATCCTCTCCCCTTCTCCTTCTCCCGTTCCCTGAACTCATTCTGGGGCTTGCATTTTCTCTCTCTTTTTCCACTCTCTCTCTTTCTCTCTCCCCCTACCCCATCCCTCCTCCTCCTCTATCGATCAGTCTCCCCAGCTCTAGCCAACACGGAGGCCTTGGATGGCGCTCACAGTCTTGCTTTAAATTTATTGCCCAGTAAAGGAGGCGGCAGATGGAAGTCTCCGCACCCCACCCCCACCCTCCATGTCTCCTCATCCCAACAAAAGCCAATCTAGACACGAATGTCGTCCATCAAATGCACCAATATGGGGTTATTTATAGGCCACCCCCTTCCAAGAAAGCAGAGTATTTTTCCTTCCTCTCTTTTTTCTCTTTGAGCTTTCTCATCTCAGGAGCCAGGGATTCGATATTTGAAAAGCTGCACAATGAGGTCCCTATCCCTCAGATTCTAGGGTAGGGGGGCGCAGAAGTGTCTTGATTGGGAATGAATTAATTAGAAGTGAGGCTCTTCAAGTCTCCGAGTTGGGTTATTTATAGTGTTTGGTTAATTTTGATAATTAACACTGGGGATGAAAAGCGAGTTCCGGGCAAGGCTGTGCCCGCCAACAGAGACACACTTCCTACCCCTTTGACTGCCCCTCCCCACACTGCTCTATTTGGACTCTGTCAAAATAGGCTATTCCCTGCCACGGAGCCCCTGGTTTTTCTAAAAACAGAATGAAGATGGTAAGGGCAAAGGCACAAGGGCTGCTTGGGTGAACTGCTGTTTCTGAGAAGTGGGGGATGGTCTGGGGTCGGCTTCCCCATTCACCTAGTGTCAAGCCAGTATCCCTGCCCTCTCCTGCCAAATTTCTTTCCTGGAGCAGCAGGTGCCAGGTTGCTGGTCTGGGCTGGATACTGCACGGTAGCCTATAGAAACACGGGGGAGTCAGGGAGACTGTGCCTGAGGTTTGGGCATAGACGCTCATCCTCCCACAACTGCTGGGGAGAGGCCTTCAGACAAAGGGTGATGGGAACCAGAGACAGCAAGAGACAGCAGGGAGAGGGTGGATGGGCAGAGATTTCCAGAGAAGCAGGAAGTTTTGACTTGGATCCTGCTGCCTGCCCCCTGAGCAGGCTGGGCATTTCAAGGAGAGGGAGTGATCTATCACCCAAAGAAAAGGGGCCTTCAGAGTGCTCCCAGAGTGCATGGCCAGCTCCATCTCAATCCACTTGCTCCCCCATCCCCTGTGCTGCCCCACACTGATGCCTCAGCAGTTCCACGCAGACAGCCTCCTTCCACACTCAGACAGCCTCGGACAGCCCTGGTGCTCAGAACTACCTCCCCTCCCGGCTCCAGCGAGATCAAGGCCCAGCACACCTGTGACCTCCCCTGGGAGCCTCACTTAGCTGGTGGCTCCTCTGCCTCCTGCTCTCCTAACTTTGGTGGAATTCACGGTGGAAGGTGGCTGTAAATATAGAACTGGAAAGACCTGGGGATGGACTCTAAAAGGCCCTGTGAGCCCTTCCCTGAAGGTATGGGGAACTTCTTCTTTGCCTGGGAGCTGGGCAGTGGGCTGTGGGCTGCCCCACAACACCAGGGTAGTTTACCAGGAAGGGATCACTTTTCTTCCTGGGATAAAGACCAACTGGACACCCTCGCATCCCAGTGGAGGCAGGTGGGACCACACTCAGCCCAGGTACAGGAAGTGGTGGGAAGCCTTTCTCCCTCCTGCAGTGTCCTCTCCCTGTGAAGTGCAGAGGCGGTCCGGAACTTCAAATGCAACCCTGCTCTCTTACACTCTCCCGGTGACCAAGGGCCGTGGGCTCCTGTTGTTCCTGCAGCCTGTGCCAGCTCCTCGCCCTCCCCTCCTCCCCTCCCACAGATGTTCTCAGGTGTCTTAACCAAATCCCTTCCCCGCCATTCCTTCCCTTCTCTCCTGGCTCCCAATCCCTGATAGGAGGAGGAGAGATGGCTTCTCCCTGCTCTCCTCATCTCTCCATCTTCATAGTAAAATGCAATAAAACCCTCGGTGTCTCGTCTCGCTCCCCTTTGCGCGGTCTTCCCGCTGCTGCCCCGAACAGCCCCGTTTCACTGGGATCTGAAATCGCCTTAGAGAAGCTTGCTGCGGTTGCCCTAGTTCTTTTAGTCTCCAGTCATGGGTACACTGGGCCACCCCCCGGCTTTGCTTCCATGTTGTTCTGGGAGGTACTTGTTGGTTTGTTATTTTCTATCTTAAATGTTTTGTGCAGACCCCAGCCCTTTTGGAGGATGGCAACCTGTTCCTGCCCCAGCCTGGAGGCCCCCCCTGTAGTGAGGGTCTTGGAAATGGAACTCCTGCTCCCCACTCCACCCCCACCCCAGGGTGCGGACATGCTGCACGCCCCCCCCCCCGCCCCCGCTCCTCCCCCGCCCCCACCAGCCTGCCTCTGCTCTTGTTCTGTCTCCAGTGCCCAAGGCCTCCGGGCTCCTGCTGCCCTCTGTGGGCAGGGCCCTGGGCATGTGGCAATTCCAGGCCAGGCCCCTGACCCTAGGCCACCACAGTCCAACCCTCAGACATCCCTGAGCATTCCCCGCCCAACCCCCCACCAACTTTTCAGCACAGGGCCCTTTGGGGAGCTGCTATTTCATCTCCAGCTTCCTCTGAATGGTGAGCCCATTTTTAATTAAAGTGGAAAAAGCTGAAAATCTGTTTGCATTTAATCATCTTGACGACCTTTTTGCTTAAGAGTTTCCAGCTGAGGGGGGGATGCTGAGAGGGGGATTTTGAATGGGGGGAGCATTTCTTGAGAGCGGGCCTGGGTTGGGAAGGAGGAGGGAAATCTCTCACCAGGATGAATAATGGAACAGGAGCCTGAGTGCCGACTCAGCACTTTCCTCCAGGAGGTGCCCCCACCCGCACCTGCTGCCCCTCACTGGAGCTCCCTGTGGGCTGGGCCACACAAGAGCCTGGCCTCAGGCTCCACAGGGAGCGGAAACACGGGCAGCCTGGGAAGGACAGGTGAGCACAGGCCTGGAAAGGCACAGTGCGTGGTCCCAGGTGACACACCTCTTAGACTAGGCGGTCCCCAAGGCCCTGGGCCATGTCCCCTCTCCCCAGCCCCTGAGAATACAGGAGGGGACGGCAGCATTGCATCCCTCTCCATGTTTCAGACATGCTCCCACAGGACTAGAACCAGCAGTCTAGGTATCGCATCTCCTCCTCAGAGTGCCAGGACCCAGGCAAGGGTGCTCTCCCCCGCAACACTGGAATCTGCTCAGCCAGCGGCCAGAGTGGGTGGGACTGAGAGAGCCAGGCCTGTCTCAGGCTCCCCCAGTGCATCAGGTCTGGCCTTGGGACGGTGGGGATCCTTCCCCGGCAATTCCTCCCCCTTGCCTCCTGGGGATATTCTCTTGACTGGGACACTTAACAGACTGTGCATCTATGCCCTTTACCCTCTTCTGCTAGAAAACCAACCCAGACAATCGCACTTGACCCCACTTCCCAGACGCGCCAGAGTGAAGATAAGCTGGGGCCTGGGCTGTCTCCTCCCCCAGCGTTTCCCGTGGGAATTGTGCGGGAGCCTGAGTCCTGTCACAGCTCCGGCTCTTATTGGCAGCAGGAAGGCCCCCCAAGCTTCCTTTCCAGTGCTGAAATGTCACCTCACCTCTCATCTGGTCTCCAGCCTGCAGGCCAGAAGCCACTATCAGCAGGAGCAAACAGAATAAGAGTAATTGACATCTGCCCAGTTCCCATGACACACACTCAAGACCTCTTTGATTCCTCACAGTAACTCTGAGACTGATTATCTTATGCCCATTTTATAGATTAAAGAAACTGAGGCTCAGAGCAGGGGAAAGAACTGGTCCAAGGGCACACAGGAAATAAATGTCAGGCCTGGGCCTTCCCATGCCTCACCCTCTCACCTTCATGTTCCTCCAGCAGAGGGTAGTCCTACTCAGGTTTTCTTTAAAATGTCTTGAACTGTCCTGGGCTTCCCAGGTGGCTCAGTGGTGAAGAATCAGCCTGCCAATGCAGGAGATGCAGGTTCGATCCCTGGATTGAAAATCCCTGGAGAAGGAAATGGCAACCCACTCCAGTATTCTTTCCTGGGAAATCCTGTGGACAGAGGAGCCTGGCAGGCTACAGTCCATGGGATAGCAAAAAAGTTGGATGCCACTTAGGCACTAAACAATAGCAACTATAACATCTTTGGATGCAGGATAAAAAGCGGGAGAGATGACTCAGTCCTTGCGAACGACATGGCAACTCTGCCTGGGAAGGCCCTAACTGGAGTGTCCAGAGGAATTTCCTAGAGAAAGGGTACTTCAGGGGAAATGTGCTATTGAGAGGAAGGCAAAGACAAAGAGAAAGGAGGCCCCCAGAGTCAGCAGCAAAGGTGCGGCCCTGAGGCACAGGGTACCCAGTCCCTCCCCTGTGCCCTTACCACAAGGCCTGGAGCCCTCTCCATCCAAGCACTTGTGTATAGCATTGCCCTCTCTGGGAGCCTCTTCTCCAAGACACAGAGTCCAGTAAAATTAAGTCCTTACTGCTTATGTATGAGCAAACCAATCAGATGTGATGCCTTGATGAGACGTATGAGTGCAAAACAGGACATGTGTGAGGAAGGGTGGCCTTTGAAGGGAGACTACAGATGGAAATTATGGAAGACTTTGACCAAGGCCACAGTTATGTTGAAGGAAGAGAAGAAACAACTCTCATGGGGGCCATAGAAGGGCTCAGAGGTGGGAGAAACTGAGTAATGGGGGTTGGACAGGGTGGAGGCAGGAAAGGAGCGCCAGTCTCTAAGGTTGGTGCAGACAGTGGGGGAGGGCACCACAGAACTGGCCCACTTTGATGCTTCAGTTAATCTAACTGGTCTCCAAAATTAGTGAATTCCTCTCCCCTCTCACTATTGATGCAGTTCGAGAATCCAGCTGGGCTGACCCCAAACTAGTCCCCAGCCCACCCTGCCCCCTCATTGGTCAGAACCCCTTTGCAGCCCAGAAGGAGGCAGCTCAGAGGTAATCACTGCATCACGCTTCAAATCCAAGGAGCTAGCTCCTAATGGGGGGCAGCGGGTTTCACTTACCTGGCCTGGCGGCCTGCCAGAGGCAGATGGGATGCAGCTAGGGGAGGCCCAGCACCTCCTTGTCCCCCTCCCCTCAGAAATTGTCCTTTCCTTGCCCATTGCCTTTCATCCCTTCTCTGCTTGGACATTGAACTGAAGTGGGGTGGGGTGGGGTGATTTTCCCAAAGCAGGAAAAGTGAGTGCTCACTAGAAGAGCCTGGAAATCATGTCTTCAATCAAAAGACAAGAGATTATCCCCTGGCTTGCCTCAGCCTTGGCCAAAACCCAGATTCTGCAAATGCATGTCAGGAGTGGATAACAGCTTTAGTATTGAAGGGCCACGTGCAGCCCCTCTGAGTCACAGGTTCTGTCTCCCCAACTCACTGGAGGGAAGGCCGGAGGGGCTGTAAGAAAGGAGTGGTTGGAACATGGGCGTTAACATTGAGACATGTGGTTGTGGAGGGCCTTGTACAGTGGCCACTTATGGCATACTGCTTCCTTTAGGGATCCTTGAGCTAGTGGCTTAACCTCCTCAAGCTTCAGTCTCTTCATCTGTATGTAGTGAAGCTAGCACCTCCTTATGAGATTATGTGCTGTGCTGTGATTAGTCACTTAGCAGTGTCTGACTCTGCAACCCCATGGACTTTAGCCTCTGTCCATGGGGATTCTCAAGGCAAGAATACTGGAGTGGGTTGCCATGCCCTCCTCCAGTTATAAGATTACAGTGAGGATTAAAGGAGATACTTGTGTGGATCTCCTGGCTCACAGGGCATCTCAGTAAATGTGAGTTCTCATTGTCTGCACCCCCATTTCTGCTTAGAAGTGAGTTGGGGCTGCAGGCTGGTTCCCCAGGGACTGCTGGACACAGGGACAGAGACCTGTGAGCAAAGTTCTACAGGGGCCCAAGGTGAGGGGTCCCAGTGGAAAGGAAGGATAGGGAGTATGAGTTAGGAGCTTGCCTTCCTGGAGGAGCAGGGTGATGGAGGATGGTGAGATAAAGAGGGGAGGGGCAAACCCTTCCCTCTTCAATTCCTGAAGATGCAGTCTGACCCACCACTACCACTTCCAGCTCCATGTAGATCTGCACTGGGATCCACTACCTTTTCATCTTGGTCGCTCTTTGGCCCAGGAGGCCTTGGTGTATATGTGGTGGGAGGAAGGGGCCTGTATACCTGTAGTTCTGTTATAGGAGATGGTTTGGGGGGACCCTCCAATTAAAACTGCTGCCCCCTTGGTGCTGCCTTGCTGGTCAGCTCCTAAGAGTCCTCTCCCCATCCCCCCTCCCATAGCTGTGACTGCAAGTGCTGAGGTTTAGGGGAAAGGGAGCTGAGTCAGACAGAAATTTTTGAAGCATGCTCATGTTTGTGGCCAGGAATCATGACAATTAGGGAGTTAGGCTGGGGCAGGCAGTGGCACCATAGAACCTCCAATATTGTTCCAAGGGAAAGGGGTGGACCTATGTAATCAGCACTCATTAATTAGAACAGGATTCCCTGCTGCTTGTGGTGCAGATGTCAAAAGGCAAGTGGTGGCTGTGGCTATGGCCCTGGCATTTGTGGTGATGATGTGGATGGTGGTAATGATGACGTGGTCATCATGACAGTGATGGGGACAGTTGTGGGATGCAGTGATAGCAGTGGTAGCTGTGGCGCTTCTGGTAGTGATGCTCGTGTCATGGTGAGGGTGGTCATAGTGGTGCTGTTTCTGGTATAGGTGGGCAGGATGGTGACAGTGATGGAGACTGTGATGGCGGTGGTCCCAGCAAAGGAGCACTCTAATCACTGTCTTGCCATCTATCTAACGGTCAAGCCAAGGTGTCACATTATAAAATAATCCTTCATATCAAATCACTAACACGCTGGAACATCAGCTCCATGAAGGCGGCTGCTATTGTTCACTGCTGTATCCTCAGTACCTAGAGCAGGGTATGTACGGTCCATAGCACGTGCTCAATAAATGCATGGGTTGAATGAATAAAAGGAGATTGAGTCTCTTTTTTGATGCACTTTATTTTGCTGTTCAAGATAGGATCTTTTCTAAAAAATTCCCATTTTATAGATGAGGAAACTGAAGCTGAGAGAGATGATATAACCACAGACCAGGCAGAAGTAACTAATGTGAGGATGAGGTGGGACCTGTAGGCATATGTGGCCAGGCCTGTCTGACTCTCAGTTCAGTGCTCTTTTCTCTGCGCAGTTCACAGCGTCTCCCCACCAGCACTCAGCATTACATCGTGGTCTTGTGCTTAGGCTTAATCATAGAAATACTGCTAATAATAGTAACAATTGCTGTTTGTAATTGTTCGAGTAAGGCTTAAATTGATCAAGACCATGGAAATTATTAATAACCCAGGCCCAGCCATGGTGATGTGGGTCATATTAAATTGTGTTGAGATGGATAACCTTGGCAATAATAGTAACCAGGATCATAAATTAATAACAGAAGTATTTAAATTAATGCCATACTGCCGATACCCTTGGTAGTAAGCTGCTCAGTGCTGCTCTTAGTACTAATGTTGCTCCTTCCTGCCTTCCATGAATTCAGCTGAGAGGCAAGGCAGGGCTCTAAAAGCAGCAGGAGGAGACAGCTTAGAGGCAACCCCTGTCTGGGGGGAGGGATCCTCAGGGATTTCTGAAGAGGGGATGGCTGCCTGGTGTCTTCTGCCCAGCCGTGGGAGGTAGCTTATTCACATTCACGGTCAAGGCCACAGTGATTGACGTCTACCTGTCCTTTCTGGGGATATCCACTGGATTTTGTTGGTTACCCAGGAAAGAAACTCACAGGGCAGAATTTTTACTCCCACAAATGAACGATTTAACTGGGAAATCACCTACCAGTAGTAAGCTTGCCCTCAGCACAAGTGTCTTAATCTCTCCCTTCTTCTTGTAAGGCTATTTTTTCAAAGTTAAAACTGAGGTCCACACCTGGCCAAGTTCAGGGTGAGAAGATGAGCTTTATAGACTTGCCCCCTACAACTCTGTGCTCCAGGGCTGTCTGGGAACCAGGAAAGGGTGGGGACAGGCAAGGTGGGGGTGACCATCAAGGTGGAGGTGGGAGTGCTTCCTGCCAAAAGACTGGTGGCAAACTCCTGGGGTTGCCAGGGCCTATAATTTGAAACTTCCAAGTTTTCTAGAGCATGGTGAGTATGGTCCTGGAGATGTACATGGATGGGTACATGGATGTGAGTCCATTCAACTCTTTTATTCTTTCTGCAGACCTTTATGGAACACCTACTGTGTACTAGGCATTCAGATAAGAAACTATAGTCCCTGCCTCCAGGGAGCTCATCAGCTTATGGAAACACAGTCTAATGAAGGCAAATGGTTGAGGATACATCTATGTGTTCATATCTCTGTGTGTGTGTGCACTGTGTGAGAGACTATACATATGAGGGCTTTCATGGAGATGACTGCACACGAACACATGTACATGTGAGTGTGTACGTGAGGACGTGTGTTTGAATGTTATGAGCACACGGAGGATGAATGTGCATGTGTGGAGGTGCACAGGCGTGGGCAGAAGGCGCCGGTCCACAGGACTGCGTGAGGATGGCGGGGGCATAGGAGACTGCATAAGCACATATGTATGTAACCTTGGGAGTGTGTATTCCTTTTTGTCTGTGTGCACACCTGGGATCGCTTCAGACCCGTCTTTTGAGAATTCAAATGATGTCGGGATGGTCTCCTCCTTGAACGTCCCCGCTGTCTGTGGTCCGTGTCAGACCACTTGCCACCTCTCTCCCTCCTTTCCCTAGGCCTTTGCAGAGAGAACCCCGCACTGGGAAAGGGCAGAGGAGGGCTTGGATATAGACCGGGAAATGAAAGGAGGGGCGGGCAGTGAGCATTACTGCTGATAACGGCTGGGTGGGGAGCAGGGCACCGGGGAAGAAGCTGAAGCCAGAGGCAGGGAAAGATGCGCAAGAGAGGGAACCCAAGCCCACAGAATCCGGGACGGACGTGTAGCAGCGCGGGTCGGGCGCCGGGTACCAGGTCAGGGATAAGCTTTGAGGGCGGGGCGCGGAGAAGAGGCAGCGGGGCGCACGGGCGCGGCTCCCTGCCCGATGTCCCTTTCCGCCTCTCCTCTCCAGGAGACCGTGGGGAGGGCGGGCGCTGTTCCGGGGGTGGGCGGGCTGGGCGGGGAGAGGGCGGGGCCGCCGCACTGGCTTCTCCTAGCCCCTCCCGCCGGCAGCCAGAGGGAGCCGAGCCTCCGCCAGCTCTGAGGGGCTGGCGCTGGAGCGCTGCACAGCGCAGCCCTATCGGTCCGCGGAGCGGGCTGAACTGAAAGCCGAGCGCTGCCGCGGGAGGCGGCCGATGGGGTCAGGTGCCGCCGGCCGCGCCATGGACGGGCCGCGCCTGCTGCTGCTGCTGCTGCTGCTCCTGGGGGTGAGTGCTAACTGAAGGGGAGCTAGCTCTCTTTCCCGGGACCGAAACCTCGATGAGTCCAGGTTTCCCTGAGGAGAAACAGAAAAGAGCGTTGGGGTCCCAGATGCTGGGGTTGGGGGGTGGATGGCGAGAGAGGAGCTCCGATGCCAGTATCCACGGAGGAGCGTCTCAGGTTCTCACAGTGAAGAGGCGACTCTGAGATTTAAGGTAAAGATTCGGAGAAGAGGGGCGCACGGAAGCAGGTCCTCGTGTGCCATAGGAGGTGTGTGTGGAGGAGCTGGGAGGGGTCTCTCAGGAGAGAGTCGTGGGGCTCTCGGATGCCTGGGTTCTTCGGAAGAGGGCGCTTGAATGCGGGATCTCGAGGCGACTTTCCCTCTGAGCATCTTGATCTCTGGAGAGTCGTGGGACGGAACCCAGGCTAGAGAAGGACGAGGAATGGGACAGGAACTAGAAAAGTGAGGGGCGAGAGTGGCTGGGGTGGGGAACCGGAGACGAGGAGATAAGAATTGTGTGGGAGGAGGATGGAGGGACTGGAGGCAAGGGGACCGGGCATCGGACAATGAAGACCAGCCAGACAATGGGGTGGGGGGAGGGGCGTGGGAGGGAGAGGTTCGGGGAGCGGGGCTCTGTTGAAGGGGGAGAAGTGGGTTAGGCAGGGCAGAAGAGACGCTGGTGAGGGAGGTGGAGAGAGGGAAGCAAAAGGAAAGAGGACGGAGTAGGGAGAGAAGACCCTGAGTGGTCTGGGCCTCGCCTGTCCGCCGAGAGACAGTGGGACGAGAAGAGAGAGCAGAGACAGACTCTTCCCGCATGTGTCGCGCGCTCTTCCTCGCGGGGTCGGGGAATTGTGGTTTGGGGTCCGAGGCTGGGAAAGGAGTGCCCACCTCGCCAGGGCGAACCCGCCTCCCCGGTTCCCCAGCGACCGGCGGGCTCCCGCTACGCACTTATTCTCGCGGTTAGAAGCAGAGCTGCGGACTGGATGGGACGAAGCAGGCGTCGTCTGACGGGTTCTGGCCGCTGCCACTTCTTGGGGTGCAGAGAGGCGGGACTCGCAAAGCCGGGAAGGTCTAGGCAGTGCGCCGCCGAGGGGGCGCGCCGGCGAGGGCTGCCGGCAGGGGGCGCTGCGGCGCGAAGGCTGCGCGATCGCGGCTACTGGCGCGACCGGGACTGAGCGCTTCACCCGCCACCCGGACCCCCTGTGAAGTCAACCTGCCGCAGCGCCGCCCAGACCGTTCGCTACGTTTCCGCGAACGGCGGGGGTGGGGGGATCGGGGTTCTGCCCGCCCCCCGCCCAGCTTTCGGTGAAAGACTCCCGGCTCGGAACAAAATAGAGGCTCTCAGACATCTCGGCGAAGAAACTGCGGGTCTTACAAAGCGTCGAGGTCCGCCCGGTAGATCTGACAGGACATTCAGGACCCGATGTGTGGCCGTGAAGGGAGTGCCCTGGAAGGTTCTGCAATGGAGATGTCCTCACTCTCCCTGCCGTCTTCATCTCTGAGCACTGAGCCCCCAACCCCCCATTTTACAGACAAGGAGACTGAGGCTCTGAGAGTTTTAACCAATTGGTCAAGGAAGGTCCCACAAGCGAGTTGAGCCAGAATCTTAGGGAGACTGCCCCTCACCTGACTGCCAGCTCGGTACCTCCCGTACGTCTTACGGGGCAGCCCGGCGTCCCAGCTCCGGAGAAGAGCTGCACGTCTCGGCGGCAAGCGGGCGGGAATATGGGGGCTGGGATGGGCAGAGACCCATCCCCGAAGCTCAGCACAGCCCCCCGGGGCGGTCAGTACCTGTGGCTGCGTCTGGGGATTTGGGAGTGACTGCGGGCACGTCTGCGCATTCACACCGCGGGTTAGAGAAGCCTCCCCCGGGCGGAGGGCGGGGGTCGAGGCGGGTGGCCAGGTGCGGGGATTGCGGCAGCCAGTAGTGCGGATTCCGGAGGGGCGAGGGCGTGGGCTCGGGTTTTGGGCTGGAGAGTGTCCCCCGAATAGAGAAAAGGCGAGGAAGGAAGGGAGCAGGGGGTGGAGGGCCCGGGGGCTCGGGAAGGTGGACCCGCACAGAATCTGCCGCCCGCACCCCTGCGGCTCTCGCCCCTGCCTCGCCGCAGGGCTGCTGTCTACGGGCTGGCCCTGCGCACCGCAGCGGTCCGAGTTTCTTCCTGGGCCGCGGCGAGAGAGTGCTGAAACCGGAGCGCATCTCGGCGGGTCGACTGACGGGCCGCGCCGGTAATGGAGGCACTTTGTCATTCAGACGTCTGTAACCGGAGCCGCCGGCTGGCTAATGCGCCTAATAGGGACGCAACTAGGACAGCAAACGCGAGGACAGGAGCGGGTGGGGGAGGAGACCCCAGCAGGGAAGGGGTCCCCGCCCTGCTGTACCAGCCGGGTCGCGTTCACGCGCCTAGATTCTTCCCTGGGGTGGGAGGCGCGGAGGTGGGAATAACAAAATTGGTTGAGTGCCTACCGTGTGCCACGCACTGCCCTGGGTAATTTCTCCTGTCCCAGCAGAGCAAATCTAGTTATTCCCATTTTACAGTTGAGAAAGCTGAACCTCTCAGGCCTTCAGAAAGGAAACCAGGTTCCCCCAGTTAGTATGTAGTGGCGCCCTTGTTGGAACCCCGGATTCCTGGCTTGGAGTTTACTCTTTCCTCCTTATGCCAGGCACACTCCCCTGCCCAGCCTTCCAAATCACGGGAGGACACGTGGCCCTGAACCACCACTAGACCTGGAGATTAGACTCTGTCCTGTGCCCTTGGCACCGCAGATTTGTAGCTGAGCCCCTTCACTCCCCCCACTCAGAGCCCTGCTCCCTTTCAGAGTCTTCCTGCAGCATCCTCCTCAGTAATTAGATCTTGTTTTCCCCCTCAAACTCCACCCCTGTTTCAAGGGATGGGAGGGGGGCATGTGCCAGTGCCTCCTCAGGGTTTGCATTGGTCTCAAAAGACCCTTCCCATATTTGAAAACTCTCCAACCTCTTCACCCAGCCAATGGCTCCATTCACCTAAGGAACCCTTTGCTGAAGCTATTGTGAATAGTTAGGACTCATCACCGTGAAGCCTTCCTATAGTTTCAAATTCTTTCAGCTATTTTGGTGTGTTTTCTGTTTTGTCCAGTTTTTTTAAATTGATTATTAAAAGTCAGTTCACCTAAGCATATTTGCACCTTAGTTTCTTGAAAGCCTTGACATGGAAAAAAAAAGATTTGCAAACATTCTCGAAAATGGAATGAGTAAGTATAATAAATGTTAATTTCAAGCAAATGTGTCTATCATTTTGGTAAATTGCTCATTTTGGAACAATTAGCCTGAGTCCTAGTGACACCCACCCCACTTCCCAGGATTGCCGGCCTTGGACCGATAGATGGTGTAGTTGGGTTAGTGCTTCCTGGCCACTTAGCAGGATGACCTCTGACGGCCTCAGTTTCCACGTCTGTCCCTCAAGCCTTCCTCATCAGCTTCTGGAACAACTGTTTGAGGTGATATTTCCTCTCCCTCATGGCACTGTGACTCCTGCCACGAATCAGGGACCCTGTTTCATTGGAAACTCTTAGTTTAGTGCTCAGTAAATATTTGAGTTAGTTAACTTTAAACAGAGCTGTTCTCCAGCCTCCTTTGGCCTGCATACCCTCTTCAGACTCCTCTTGGTGGGTAAATCTCTCTCCATTTTTATCCTGCCCCCTACTCTGAGATGGTTTCCCCTGTTTGGGGATGGCTGAATTCTCCTCTCCCACTACCTACCCCTTAGGCTCAGCAGCTCACTCTCTATAAGACAAAACATTTCTTTGGTAACCAACATTTATTGAACTCCTATTATGCACCAGGCAGAGTTACATACCTTATTTCATTTAATTTTCAAAGCAAACTTGGGCAGTAGATATCATCAATCCAGCATTTTAGGGGGGGGCGGAAATTGAGGCTTAGAGAGATTGAGAATTGATACCCAGAGTCGGACAGGACTGAAGCGACTTAGCAGCAGCAGCATACTATTAAGTAGCAGAAATGGAATGTTTTGAAATAGAAAACAAAACAAGTTTAGGAAACACATGGTTACTAATTATGTGGCCTGGATTCCAAACGGAAGACTCTGGAGAAGACAGAGGACCACAGGCTGCCACAGGGAGAGGAGGCTTCCAGAAGAGGGGCTTGCATGAGGCTGCCCCTCTGCCCATGACTGCCACAGACAGACCCCCTCAGCTATCTGGAGCCCAGTTCTCTCTACCAGCCTCAACTAACTGGAACACAGCCAAAAGCCACAAAGGACCTTGGAAAAGAGAAAAGAGAGGTCCCAAAGTGAATAAACACCATACTCATTTATTTACTGCCTCCAGCAACCCTGAGAGGCAGAAACTGTCATGGTTACCTAATGACAAAGAAACTAAGGCACAGAGAAATTCCAAACCTGTCACAGGTCAGCCAGCTTGTAAGCCGTGAGCCAGTACTCAGAGCAGTGAAGGCAGCAGAGGAGGAAGGTAGACTTTTTACTCTGAGTATTGCCCTCTGCTAGATCAGATCCTGCTTACACTCGATTTATATACCTTCTTCCCAGGGCTAGTTACATATTTTCTAAAGATTGAATTTGTTGTTGTTCAGTCACTAAGTTGTGTCAAGCTCTTTTGCTATCCCATGGACTGTAGCCATCTTCCCTGAAGTCGGCCAGGCTCCTCTGTCCATAGGATTTCCCAGGCAAGAATACTGGAGTGGGTTAACATTTCCTTCTCCAGGAGATCTTCCTGACCCAAGAATCGAACCTACGTCTCCTGCAGTGGCAAGGGGATTCTTTACCACTGAGCCACCAGAAATTAGAACGGGGGAGGGGCTGCTTAGGTCCCACTAGTAGCAGCGAGAATTGACAACTGATATCCTGACAGGAAGGGAGCAGGCAGAACTGAAGAAACGCTGACAGGGGAACTCAAAGAGACAAAAGTGTGTTACTCTGGGATAAAAAGCACAGGGCTTCACTGCATTGCATCCTGGAATACTTGTTGATGTAAATATTGAGTCCCTGAGTCATGGGGAAACCGTGAAGGCATGTTCCAGAGAAGGAGGAAGGTGCAGCCTCCATGGTTAAAGTGAGAAACATTAGGTGAGAACAGCAAAGCCATGATTTCCCGGAAACTCAGCTACCCAGAAAGTCAGTCCCTGAAGTGCTAGTTAATTGAGGCTGTATAATATTATGTTCTTAAATATTCCCTAAATATACATGCTGGGTCCCTAATATGTGCCAGGTACCATCACAGGCACTGAGGCAACCAGAGTCCTTGGCCTCAGGGAGCTGACAGTCCAGTGGGGGACTCTGTAGAGTGTCAGAGCAGACAGGAGTGAACAGGGAGGACATGTGACAGGGCAGCTCTGCCTGATGAAGCAGAGACTGGGGCCACAGAACCAGTTCCCTGATGAACTGCCATTAAGCAGAACACTGAAGGATGAAAAGAAATCCATACAGACCCTTCTGGAATCTTGCTCACCTCCTGGGGGAAAGCCTGCATCTGGGACTACCCTCTCCCCAGGCCAAGGCTTCTGGTCTGCAGATGTTCCCAGCACTGTGTTCCTGCCACCTGGGAGTGGATGGTGGCAACACCCAAGGTTCCCCTCCTGTGCTGCCTGTATCCTCCCCACCAGTCTCTGGAGGACTGCAGGCTGCCTCCTAGACTGATCCAACCTATCTATCCCCCTGCCTCCCCTGAACCCTAGTGAGACCTCAGGACAGTTGGAAGGACTGAAGGGAAAGGAGTATTGGGAGCCATTCTGGCCAATGTGGAAGCAAGGAATGCCCAAATGATCCTTACGGCTCCTCTCTAGTCCCATGACCCAAGAGTCCATACTTCCTCTGAGCATCAAATGGGAACTGTGTGGTCTGGAGCCAGGGAAACAGGCTGTGGAGTTTTATTAGACGTTAAGCTTTTTTTCAAGGAACAGAAATATAAAGCAATCTGCCAGCAGCCCCTCCCTCTAGGGAATCTGGTGCTAAATCATTCCATCCATGAGCAAAGATGCCTCGGCAGCAAGAATCTGACTCCCTTTTCCGCTGTTTCCAGTGTTGTTCCCACTGACTGTATGGGGGCAGGGAGAAAAGGGCTGGTGGCTGGAAATCAAACCCTGGGGGAGCAGGGCTGCTGGGTGGTGAGAGCAGCCACTTTCTCATCATTGGTAACAGGCGTCCTTTTCCCCCGTCTTTGCACCAGAGTCCTGATGATTGGCTGTGGGCCCTGAGCTGTCTCCATCTCTTATCTTTCCAGAGAGATGAAAACTCAGAGGGAAATGAGCAGATCAGAATTCCCAGAGCAGAGTCAGGATTTGAACCCAAGGTCCCATCCCTCTGCCTTCTGGTCTTGGGTACAGACACCTCCCATTTGATACTTAATATATGGAACGGTAGGATTAAGGACCGAGAGTAGAGCTCTGCTAGCCTTTCTTAGAAAAAGATTCCCCTCAGGGTAGACGCATCCCTGCAGGTGTACAGCTTAGCAAGTGTCATTTGGGCTAGATTTCAGCTTCAAGTTGCCCCCTTGGCTGGGAGCCCTGAGCAAGCTGCAACTCGCCTGCTGGTTCCTGACCGCAGCCCAAAGGCCCTCTGCTGGTCCTCAGGTTACCCTCCCCACATGGTGTGTCCTTGGGATTCCAGGAGTTACTGTAACCCCAAGGTGAACTTTGCAGAAGGTCAGCATCTGAGGCTCTTGATCTCACAACCCAGCAGCCTGCAGGGGTGTGCTGTCCCCCTGCCTTTCTTCCCTGTCAGCTTTCAAGTGCCATATGCCTCCCTGGTGAGCTCATCCCAGACCAGGTGGTTCCAATAGAAGGCTTCAGAAAGGGGTGTTTGCTCCCTCGGAATACATCCTGTCTCCTTGCTCTTGCCAGTCTGACCTTCTTCATCTTCCCCCATCCAGGTGTCCCTTGGAGGTGCCAAGGAAGCATGCCTCACGGGCCTGTACACCCACAGCGGAGAGTGCTGCAAAGCCTGCAACCTGGGCGAGGGTGTGGCCCAGCCTTGTGGAGCCAACCAGACCGTGTGTGAACCCTGCCTGGACAGTAAGTAGAAAGTGTCCGGTGGGGGAAGGAGAGCAGAATGGAAGGGAGGGCAAGGGGACTGGCGGGCATGCCCAGTAGAGGCCTTACAGGCGCTCTGGGTCCTGGCAGGAACTCCTGCCCACCACTGCATGGGTGCCAGAAGTGAGTCTGACCCAGCATAGGAGACAGAGAGGGGCAGCTCAGAATGGATGAGGGAAGTATGCAGAGGCAGAAGGGGGGCATGATGGGGGATGCCCAGGGGGTGCCCGTTCCCAGCCCCCAAGTAGAGAGGCCTAGTAGAAGAGTGTGGCTAGGTGGGAGGAGTAGCTGATGCTAAGATCAGCTAAAAATATCATCTGCGCTGCAAAATCAATGGCTGCCACTTACCCTCGGCGCATTTGGGGGGAGGGGAAGAGGATCAAATCCTAGCTACCCTGGAGACTGACCTTGGGGGATCCTGGGAGGGTGTGGCTACCACCCCCCATCAGCCCCCAGCACCTCCCACTACCCAACCCCCCGCCCCGCATCCCCGCCACTGCTCCCCAGGGCAACTGTACTTCAGTTCTGACAGAGGAAACAGAGTTTTCCCCAGGCAACAGGGATGGGGGTTGGAGCATTACAAGGATGTCCTTACTGGGGAGCTATGTTGGGTGCAACAGCGGGGAGGGGCACTGTGGCCATTCCTACCTGGGATTTCCTTGAGGAGGGGAGAGAACCCCATCTTCCAGAGGTGCTGGATGAGGTGGTGGGTCTGTGATCTGAAATTCTGTGCCCTTGTCTCATCTCTGATGGATGCCCTCCCACCAGGTGCTTTCAGGCCATGAACCCTTTTCCTGACTCTGTCTGGAAATCTTTCCTGAGGACAGTTAGGTCCTGCCTTCTACCTGGCACTCAGTGCCCACCTGGGGGCCAGTGGGAACTCTACTCAGATTGTTCTTTAATCATGTTGGGAACCAGGGTGTAGGAACTGGGAACTCTGAATCCGCCGGTCTTACCTTGAATGTCTTGCCACCGCCGCCACCACCACCTCCAGGCACCACACTGCACACAGCGTATCTCTCCTTCAGGCAACCCCAACTCCTTGGTATCCCAAACACAGCTTTCCTATTTCTGTGCTTGTGGATCCTGTAACTCCATCCCCCAGCAGAGGGATGCCAGGTAGGGAAGGCTAGACATCCCTTTGCTACCTTGCCATCTGGGTACCTCCCCTGGCCCTGGCCTAACAGGGTTTCCATCCCAGGGCAGGACTAGCCAATCACAGCTGCCCTGGAATCTCCCATGTTTTCCTCTCATTTCCTAGACTCTTACCCAGGACCTCTTCTCTTTGGACAGCAAGTCTCCCAAGATGGGACCCTAATCCTTCTGTCAAAGCAAGGGCTGGGATACAGGAGGCTGAGAGAGGGCATCTCCAGGGAAGGGGAGAGGAGACAGGAGCAGAGAGGCAGCTCAGAAATCCCGCTTGCTCCCTCCACTCCCCTCCCTTCCTCTTTTCTCACATTTCCCCCCCTCCCCCAGCTGTGTTAACAGGCTGCCTTTAAAAGTCTACTTTATGGGATGGAGACCCCAGCGGACTTTCCCTCTATCCTCAAAACGTTTCCACAAGGAAACCCATTAAGCTCCTGCCTTCATTCTCTGCCAAAAAAGACCACATTTTTCCCACCCCCTAAAACTCTCTCCTAGGAGTTCGCTGCTAATTTTCTATATTTTCCCATGAGCAGGGCCCTCTCCTTTCCCTCCCATGTGACTAGACCCACCCCACTGCCACATGCCAACAAGATAGGAGCTTCTTGTATAAATCGGACATCTTGCCTTTGCTAGGAAGTCCTTTCTGTTTGACTGTATCCCTGCTACTGAATTTATCATTGCCCACCCCAGGGGCCCAACTGTTACAGGATCCCTGCTGTGTGTCAAGTGCTTAATGGTAGAATTTCACTTACTCCTCACCACAACCCTGTGAACAGAGACATTATTCCCAGTTTTACAGAGAAAGAAAAAAGCTCAGAGAGGTTAAGTAAGACACCCAGAGTCACACAGCTAATAAAGTGATGGAAGCAGGTTTTGAATCCAGACCTGCTTGATGCCTAAGAAGAGAAGCACAGGAGTTGCTCTGCCAGAAGTGAGTAGAAACTGAAGGCTCCCTCCAGGCCCATCTCTATCTTTTCTTCTCTCCAAACCCCCACCCTACTCCCAACTGCTGCCCCTTTGACTTCTCTCTGCTTTTTCCCTTCTTTGCTTCTCCAGCCCTAATCCCAACCTCCAAGATAATGACCCTGTGCTCCATCTTGTGTCTGGATGCCGTTAGAGAAGGTTAAGATAGGAACCCCACAGCAAGCCCCAGTTTCCCTCCATTGGGATCCTAATCTGCTACCTCTGCTTCCACATTCTGAGCTACCCTCTTTTCCCAGTTCTCAGGTCCTAACTGTGTGCTCTTCCTGCCCTTGGAGCAAGGATACATTCTCTTGGATTCAGTTTGGCATGGAGTTCCCCACTCTGGGCTAGAAGGGGTAAAGAAGATCTGGCTCTGTGCCTACCCACTCTTTACACGAGGCAGAGAGGACCCTGGCATCCGTTCCCTTACTCCAGCGCATGAGTCAAGAGTGAGCTTAGAGATTTTTCCTTCATGCCCTTTGACTCATGCTCCAGAATAAGGGGAGGGATGCCAGGGTCCTCTCTGCCTCGTGCAAAGAGGGACCACACACACAAGTCCTCTTTCCCTTCTAGCTTCAACCCCTCCCGCTGTGCCTTTCTTAGCAGGAGTCCCATCCCCGCCCTCTAGAGCCAAGCCCTTCAGCAGCGTGGGGTAGCGCCATGGGTGGGAGATTTTGTCATCTAACCCTAGTTACTCCCATTCAGGCCACACCTGAGCCTCTGCCTGTGCGGATAGAAATGGAAGGGCAGCTGAGGCTCTCTGGGAAGGCTGGCCATGCCTGGGCTGGGTTCACAGCTCAGCTCTGGCCTGGGGGAAGGGCTGGGTGGGAACCACGCTCAGATTATTCCTTAATCATGCTGGGAACTCTCGGAGAGAATCTGCCAAGAAATTTACCGGCACCAGCTGTGTTACCCCTTGAGACTTCAGGGCCAGAGTTTCCGGGGCCGGAGCATGGGGTTCCTGGCTCCCTTTCTCCTTCCCAGCTTTCCCACACCCGGAATCGGGGACGGGCGGGAGAAGGGGGTGTTAATGAGGGGGCGAGGTGGGCCGAGGGGCTCCAGCGTCCCAAGTGCCCCGAGGGCAGGCGACTAAATTCGGGGTGTGGCTCCCCCACCCCCATCCCGCACATCCCTCTGTCCTCAGGCGTGACCTTCTCGGACGTGGTGAGCGCCACGGAGCCGTGTAAGCCGTGCACGGAGTGCGTGGGACTGCAGAGCATGTCGGCGCCCTGCGTGGAGGCCGACGACGCCGTGTGCCGCTGCGCCTACGGCTATTACCAGGACGAGACGACCGGCCGCTGCGAGGCGTGCCGCGTGTGCGAGGCGGGCTCGGGGCTCGTGTTCTCGTGCCAGGACAAGCAGAACACCGTCTGCGAGGAGTGCCCCGACGGCACGTACTCCGACGAGGCCAACCACGTGGACCCCTGCCTGCCCTGCACGGTGTGCGAGGACACGGAGCGCCAGCTGCGCGAGTGCACGCGCTGGGCCGACGCCGAGTGCGAGGGTGAGAGCCCGGGGCTGCGCGGTGAGGAGGGCGCCCACCCCGGCCGGCAGGGTCTACAAGGGTCCGCCCATGGCCTGCAGGGGCAGCCCCCATGGCCTCGAGCCAGCAGACACCCTCCTGATCTTTCCCACCAAAGGACCCCATCCACTGTTAGCCTCTCTGGGCTAAGTGTTTGGAAAGCATCCTCCCAGGCCGCACTCGGTTCCCACGCTTTGGTAATCTGTGGCTGCCGGCTTGGGACTGGGTGGGTGGCAGAGAGTTGGCCTCTGTGGCCAGAGCACAGATAGTGCATGTTTGAGCCTGAGGTAGACTCTCTGAACTGGAGAAGGGGTCTAGGACCCTCCAGAACTGGGACCCTTTGGCTCTGAGACCCACTGTGGCTCTGGGACTTAGGATGGAGTCCGCCACACTCTCACTTACTGAGTGATGTCAAGAAGGTCACTTTGGTTTCTGGACCTCAGTTTCCTACTGGTCACAGGGTTTCCAGGTTAGGGACAGGGGCTGGTTCACGTCACCTTGTTGGGGAGGGGTCAGAAGTCACTGTTACAGTTTAGCCAAGGATGAAGTGAGACCCGGGGAACACTGAGGAGATTGTGGGAACAGGGGCGCTTTGGGATAGAGAAGGAAAGGAAAGCAGCAGGCTTGGGGTTTGGGAGCCTGAGGATGAGGCAGGTGCATGTGGAGGGCCCTCAGCTCCCCGGGGGGATGGGAGCTGGGTATGCCCGCCTTAGTCGGATGGGCGGTTCCTGGCATGGGAGGAGGAAGCCCTGTGGTAGCCAGGGCGGAACTGTTTTGGTCCCCTGGTTGGTGACATCCATCGTGGGAGAGGGGTTGACTGCCTTTACTTTCTGTCGCTCTAGGACTGGGCACCCGTGTAGCTATTTCCCTTTGGGACCTAACCCTCAGGGGGCTCTCCCATTTTGAGCAGGCAACAAGTGCCTCCTTCTGGGAGCCCTGAGTTGGACAGGAGAGAGCTGGCCTTTGCCCCAGTCTGCCAGCACTTAGTTCCCAGGAGATCCCCCTTTGTGGTGGGGGCAGCACAGCCTCTGCCTTCAGTCTGCCTGCAGTCGGATGGGGGAGGCAGATCCCCTGCTGTGGAGAGCCTCTGCTCTGACACACCCGTGCCGGCCTTCCAAATCCTGTGATCCTCTGGTGCCGGGACCTCAGGGTGGAGAGGGCTGTTAAGCTGGGCTGAGGCCAAGCATGTGTGTGAAGCTTCCTGCACTGGGATGTGGGGTTGGGGTGGAGCAGTGGGATGTGGTGGTTCCGGGGGCAATTGCCCTGGCCCAGGAGACAGGCAAGTAGCATCAGGCGCAGGGCAGAGCAGGGGGAGTTTCAGCAGCCTGCAACGGGCAGCGGGTGGCACGCTTCTGTGGGCAAGTTGGGACCAGCTGGTGGGGGGTGGGAGTTAGGGGTGCAGTTAGAGCAAAGAAAGGTTGCCAGCTGGGAGAGGGGTGGGCTCTGCCTTTACGGGCATTCACAGATTCCTTCCAGATACTGCTCTGCTTTTCCAGCCACCCTGAAGGGGTGTGTTTGTCCCTGCCCCTCTTCTCCTTCTCCCTCGGAAGGGTTACATGTCAGCTCCAGGGCAGGGGGGAGCATTTCAGGAAATGGAATTTGACTTGTGGTAGTTTGGCTGTCCCCCTCCCCTCCAGTGCAGGGTATATTCCTTGCATATACATTTCAGGTGTCCACATGGTGACTCACCCACCTTGGGGGCAGAACCTGACCCTCTAGCCCTCAACTAAAGAAATTTGGGTTTAGGAGGAGTAACCCAGTCCTTCTTTCCACCCCCCCAAGTCTGAGAGCTCCTATGCCGGAAATGGCTGTCAGGACCTGCCAGGGGCTTAGTGGATTGGAATGCCAGAGGACGTGGTCACATCTGGATCTCATCCTCGCCCTCTGTTAGGGGGGCATTCGGGAGACTAGGGGAAAGCGCCCTGGAAGCGCTGTCTTCAGCCTGGTCTGGCTCCCACCCTCCCTCAGCTCTTCCCCTCTGCTCCTAAATCTCTGTGATGCCTGATTCACTGACCTTCCACCTAACCGTGCCTTCAGCCTCTGGGTTCGGGTCACTTGAGCAGAGCTGTACCCTCAGCCTCGGGGGTCAGGTTGCCCCTCCAGCTGGCCCAGTCCCCTAGCCAGGCAAGAGAAGACCCTCCCCAAACCAGTGCCGTGTCAGAAGGTAGGGCTGTGTCTCCTCCACTCCCTGCCCCACCTCTTCCACCCTATCCTTCCCAGGACTGAGATGAGGGAGGGGAGGGATAGGGCAGCAGATGGCAGCCCCCTCGCCAGTGCCAGCCAGATGGATTCCAGAGTCACATCTGGGGACCTTATTCTTCAGAAGGTGCTGAAAGTGGGGGCCTTTGAAGCATCTTTGCCTTGAGCCAAGGAGGTCTAGGAAACCAGTAGGCAGCTTCAACTCCAATTTGGGTGGGCAAACTTGAGGGCTGAGTGGGGCAGATCTGGGGAGCAAAGTCCCTGCCCTTCACCCCAGTGGCTTGTCCTGTCTGCTTTCCCTCCCTGCCTCAGGCGTGGGAAGCGAGGATAGATGGGGTAGCAACTTTGCCCAGACAGGTACCCCCAGGTCATCCAGAGCCCACAACCCCAGGTACTGCCTTCAGCTGGGTGAAAGAATGGAAAATACCACCCACTGCTGCCAGGGAGTGCTCAGTCCCCTACCAGGGGGGCTGGCAATGCCCAGCTGATATGAAAGAACCTCAGTAGGTGGCAGAGCAGTCTCCTTCCTCTGAGACAGGGCAGTGCCTGGTCTGTGGGCTTGCTCTCCACCAGCAGTCCTCATCCTTTCCCACTTGGGTTTGGGCTATCTGACACTGTCTTCTCTGGATGGCAAGATCAGATGGTATGGGGGCTACACAGGGCAGGAAATAGCCACTATCCATGGACTGGCTGGAGGGAAGCAAGCCAGCTGTGCACCTCCCCACCCTGCCTGAGCCTAGAGCTAGGACACGAGAGCCTGGAAAAAAGGCTGGATGTCAGCTCTCAGAGGACAGTGCATCGGACAGTACCTCTCTGCCACACCTGATTACTCTTACCCTTCTTTAGGACAGGGATGACTGGGACCACTAGGACAAGCTGGGGCCAGAGAAATTACATTCGCTAGCCTGCCTCCAGCTAGAGGCATCCTAGTGCTTATTTACTTCTTTGTGTGTTTATCTCCAGGCGAGGCTTCTGGGTACCCAGAGTAGGCAGAGTTGAATTATAGGGTCACAGCTTTCCCCGAGATGCAAAGGAGCTTGAAGACTATCTTTTAATATCCCCATTCTATAGATACGGAAATTGAGGTCCTGAGAGTTGAAGGAACTGGTCCAGAGTCACACAGGAAGTCAGTGACAGAGCTGAAGGGGGCCGAGGGCTGTTGATTCTTAGATCCTTGGTCTTCTCCACCATCGTGATGTCATATAGCCAATCCCAGCCCACACCTGTACGTGTAGCCGCCGGGCATACAAGCACCTGGGGCAAGGCCGGGGCTGGGGTAAAGCTCTGGGGGTCAGGATCTAGGGGAGGGACTCAGGGGAAAGTGGGTCCTCACTCCTGTAGCCTTTTCTTCCAGAGATCCCTGGACGTTGGATTACACGGGCCACGCCCCCTGAGGGCTCCGACAGCACAGACCCCAGCACCCAGGAGCCCGAGGTACCTCCAGAGCAAGATCTGGTAACCAGCACTGTGTCAGATGTGGTGACCACGGTGATGGGCAGCTCCCAGCCTGTGGTGACCCGAGGTACCGCCGACAACCTCATCCCTGTCTATTGCTCCATCCTGGCTGCTGTGGTTGTGGGCCTTGTGGCCTACATCGCCTTCAAGAGGTGAGAGGGGGAACCTGAGACAGGGAGCCAGATCTTTGGCCTCAGGGAGAGCTTTGCTGCGACCATGACCTGAAAATGCACACACTCTTTTAACTCAGCCCCAAACCAAGCTCATCCTCACTTGCCATCAACTTCACGCTGAAGTCTTTACTTCAAGGTGTGGCAGGCCCGTCCTGCCCTGGCGTCAGCACCTCCCCACCCGCACTGTCCTCCCCTGCCTGACTCCTCAGCCTCCAGCTGCACACAGAGCTGCTTTTACCAGCTGCTTGCATCCTCATTCCCTGGACCCCATTTATTCACACAGTTACCTGTGTGTGTGTGTGTATCTTTCTTTCCCATGTCACACATGGATGTTATGGCACTCATGTCCAGAAATCCAGGATGTGGAGAAGAACTTGAAAGCATTTTAGATGTTTAAATGCATTTTCCATTCTTTAGAAAAAATCATCAAAGAAATAACATGGTTGTTTGGGATAATGCAGAGATGACCAATGTCTTGTAAAGCAAAAAGTCGTAAAACCTCCTTTTATCTCTCCAAGTCCTACCTACCCCTCTCCTCTTTGGACTCTGTTTGGAATGGATCCCTTCCAGCCATTTTCTATGCATTTATAAACACATGTGTATAAAACCTTTTATAGTTATATGTACACGCAGGTTGGCTTTCTTTTTTTTTAATATCAATGTGATCACACTCTACATATTCTGCAACTTACTTTTTCACTGATCTCCCTTGGGAGAGCTTTCCTCAGAACATATAGAATTATCTGATTAGTTATAACTGCTCATTCAATAATATGGGTGGAGTATAATTTATTTAACCAATCTCCTATAGATGGACATTTGGTTTGCTTTTAGTTTTTCCTTATTGCTTATAATAGCAGGGGAAATCCTCACACGTACGCCTGCACACATGTGGGAGTACTTTAGAAGGAAAGATTGGGAAAAGTGAAATTCTGGGAAGTCATTTATTTGTGCACCATTCGTCCCATGGACATTTACTGAACACCGGCCACATACACCAAGCCCTGGGTGCCGCTGTGCCCTCACGGTGCTTCCAGTGTGGGCCGGGGAAAGGAATGTAGAGGGCAGGTATGAGAGAGCCTCCCGTGCTGGGCGGGGGTTAGGGACCAGCCCCCACCAGGCCTCTGGTGCCCATGCGCCAGAGCACAGACACTTTAGCCACATGGCCGTGTGGCTCCTCAGGCTCTGAGACTGGGCCTATGCTCCGGCTCCAGGTGGAACAGCTGCAAGCAGAACAAGCAAGGAGCCAACAGCCGACCTGTGAACCAGACACCCCCACCAGAGGGGGAAAAGCTACACAGCGATAGCGGCATCTCTGTGGACAGCCAGAGCCTGCATGACCAGCAGCCCCACACGCAGACTGCCGCAGGCCAGGGTGAGTAGCAGGGCCGGGCGGGGGGGTACTGAGGCAGGGAGAACAGGAGTCATGAAGATTAGACTGTAGGAGGGACTGCAGAGGGGCTGGCTGCAGGCCTCTGGGTGGAAGCGGTGGGGTGAGAGAGTGGGTAGCAGAGGCCCTTGGCAGTGGAATGACTTGGGAACAGAAGCTTTGACAAACTGGAGCATCTAGACTCATCAAGCTAATTGTCCCCCAGAGCTAATTACTCCGCAGAGTGGCTGCAATTAGCCTCCTGCCCAGGACTTCTGGGGAACAAGTAGTTAATTATGTCCCCTAATTGGTGGCCCATAGCCCAGCTCCAGACACTTGCTGCAGTTGAGTCTAGGACCAGAAGTCCTGTCTCCTCTGCCTTGATTAATTGCTGGGGGGCGGGGGCAGGGAAGTTAGGGGCTGGGGATGGCTCTGGAGCTAAGGATGAGGAGAAGACATGAGTCAGCATCCCCCAGGTGCCTCCACTGCCCTGCCCACATCCAGGACTGCATCTTGGGCATTCCTCTGCTTTTAGGCTCTTGGGTCCTCCCCAGACTGAGAGGAGAAGTGTCTCAGCCCTTCTTGGGTCTTATTCCAGGCCCCCACACCCACTGTGGGAGAAAGGGGGTCTAGTGGGTAGTGCCTGACTCCCCCTGGGTTCTTGGCAGCCCTCAAGGGTGATGGAGGCCTCTACAGCAGCCTGCCGCTGGCCAAGCGGGAGGAGGTGGAGAAGCTGCTCAACGGCTCTGCGGGGGACACCTGGCGGCATCTGGCAGGCGAGTTGGGTTACCAGCCTGAGCACATAGACTCCTTCACCCACGAGGCCTGCCCAGCCCGCGCCCTGCTGGCCAGCTGGGCTGCCCAGGACAGCGCCACGCTCGACACCCTCCTTGCGGCCCTGCGCCGCATCCAGCGCGCCGACATCGTGGAGAGCCTGTGCAGCGAGTCCACGGCCACGTCCCCCGTGTGAGCCGGCCCGGGAGCCCCTGCCCTGCCCCCACATTCGGACGACTGACGCTCCAGCCAACCCCTCGGGTCAGAGCTGCCCGCCTCTGGGCAGGGCCTCAGAGCTGGGCCCCCAAACCACAGCCCCGTCGCTGCTCCCGTGTGGCCCCACCACCTCCAATCATTGCTTCTCCCTCTCGTGCCGCAGGTGCCCCTGCAGCCTCTCCCACCCTCTCTGCCCCCTCTCCATCTCAGGCCTCCTGCTCGCTTCTCGCCCTGTTTCTCGGGGTGCCAGCCCCTCCCACCTTAGCAGGTTGTCATATCTGGGAGGCTGACACCAGGGATGGTGGTGGGGGCATGACAAGGCTCCAGAGACTCAGAGGGAGAGACTGAGGAAGCAGAGCCATGGACACTACACTGTGAACTCGGGGAACGAGGGAGCACCTGTATGGCCTAAACCTCTCTCAGCCCCCTTGCCTCCTCCCCTGTGGCCTAAGACGAAGAGCCTCAGAGGTTTATCAGAGCTGGTAAGGGGGTTGAAATCTAGTCTATCCCCCTCCTTGTATAGGACCATGAGGCCCAGAGAGAGATTCATTTGCCCAAAGCTTCCAGCAATGGAGAAGCCAAAGATGAGCTATCCCCTCACCCTGAATGAGGAGCGCAGACCTCAGGCTTGCTGGAGGGGACCAGACGACCCTCTGGCAAGTGTCTCACAGCCAAACCCAATCTGCTCTTCACCATCTCCAGAGCTATCCAGCCCCTGTGAAGGGCAGGTACTTCACCCAAGGCCTGACCCCCTGGTCTGTCCTGACCCCAGTCAGGGTTGGGGTTTGTGGCGAGGGGTGTGGCTTCCCTCTGCCTGTCCCCTCAGGTATGTCAGTGTGACATCTGTGGTGTGGCAGTCTGTAAGTATTTGCCATCCCAGCATAGACTTGGAGCTAACACAGGCAGCATCTTCCCCTGGAGTCAGCCTTGGGGGTCGGGGACTAAGGACCGCCCCCCCTGACCTGCAGCATGCAGATTCAGAGAGACACACACAGGATGAGAAATCTTGCTTCTCTCCAAGAGTTCTTTCTCTTGGGCCAAGGCCGGATCCTGCTGGGGCAGCTGCCAGAGAAGCATCGAAGGGAATTGAACTCTGCTCGCCGTCTTCCCTCACCCCCGGGTTTGGCAGGCCAAGGACGACTGAGGCTTGAGCTGGCGCCTGCCTTCCAAGGGCCTGCACGTGGAGGAATGCTCCCCCCTCCACCCTTTCCCTGCAAGCACGGGTTTGGCTGGGCTCTGGAGGCTGCAGTGAAAAAAAGTGGACCAGTGTGGGAGCGCAGCAGGAAGAAACGGAGTTAGAGTGTGGCCCATCGAGGGTCTCTTCCGAGTTTAGACGACCCTTCAAAGGACTGTTTCTTTCCTAGCTTGGTACCAGAAAGGGGCCATGAGGTCCCTCCTGGCCTGTTTTGCTTGATGTTGGAATGAGTGTGGCCCCCCTCTATTTAGCATGAACGAGCCCCAAGCAGGGTGCGCACTGCCAGCCACCCCCTCCCCAGCCCAGGGGTCTCTCACCCCTGTATAAGGGACTGGGGACATTGTACATAGACCACACTTCTTTGACCTGAATCAGTAACAGGAGGAGGAAACTCACCTGCTGACCCCTCACCTGTGAATTTGGGGAGTGGGACAGAGTCTGAGGTATTTATTTTCCTCCCCAGCAGCGGGGGAGGGGGTTGGAGGTTGCAAGTATGTTTTAGCATGTGTTTGGTTCTGGGGCCTCTCCTGCCTCCCTTTGGGCTGAGATGGAGCCTTTTTGCCCAGTCCCTCCCGCAGCTGGGAGCTGTGAGCTCCACATTCCTTGTCACCCTCCCTGTCACCTGCCCCTTGCATCCTGTGTAATCATTTCTTGGGTCCTCCTGAAACCTACACATAAAACATAAATGATGAACATTAAATAGCAAAGAAAGAAAAATCGTACAGAGATTTTCTGGAAACATACGTGGTTTGAGTTGGTAGGGGGTTGTGTGTGTGTGTGGTAGGGACCTGGGTATAATTTCCAATTCGGTGAGTTCCTGTCCTATTTTTCTCCCCCCACATAATGGGGAAGTTTTAACAGAAATCCAGCAAATTCACATGTGTCACCATGGAGTTAAGTGGGATGAAGACAGAGTGGGGGGCCTTAGCTGCCAGACCTTGGCGAGGGAAAGTGAAAATGGCCATGCAGGAAGCTGGCCAGCTATGAACTGGACCAGATGTCAGAAGTGAAACTGACCACCAGGGAGCCAGAGGCTTGCTAGGAGGGCCAGGTCACAACCCCACAGCTCCCAGCCACCCACATGACCTGGGAGGCACCCCTCAGCCCAACACACAAGCGCACACACACAGTCCTGCTCCAGATGGCCTGGCAGGAGCCTGGCTGGCCCAGCCTGAGGTGGGCAGGCCCCTCCCCTGTGGCTCTCCCAGGCAGGTCCCAGCCCCAGCTCCCACCAGCCTGGCTTTGCGCCCTGCCTGGTCCAGGAGTTGCAGACTTCCAGGCCCTGGGCCTGTGCCCCTCTCCCAGGCTGGCCAGACAGCTGGTTTGAGCTGCTCAGCTTGTGGTTGCTAGGGAATGCCACGGGAGGCTTGCTTTCCCACAAAGAACAGCAAACAAGCCTTCCTGATCTTGGGATCCTGGGAAGGGCCAACCGGACCCCAGCCAAGAGTTATGTGTGAGGTGGAGGGAGGCGTCTTCCGTCTCCCACTCCCAGCTTGTGAGGGTTGTGAGGAAGGTGGTGGGGAGGGGCAGTGATTTAGAGTCAAAATTAGAAATGATCCTGGGTCTTGGGTAACCCCACTGTGATGGGAGAGACAGACTCTTAAGGGACCTTGCCTCCAAAGAGGGGAGATACAGCCCCAGACTTGAGGATGCCTCTAATCCGATGAGGGAGGCACAATTCCTGTCCCAGAAGAGCCCCCATTCTGATGGGGGAAATGCCTCTAATTTGGTGGGGGAGAGCCAGATGCTGCGTGTGGAAATAAGGAGATGCAGACCCTTCCACAGTCTTAAGTTCTTGACGGGGAGGCAGCAGACAGCCCCTGATGGTGCGCAGTGCCATGCTAACGGTGAGTGGGAGTCCCCTCCCAGGGATTAGGGAAGGTTTGCCAGGAAAGAGACACTGAGGCTAAGCCCTACTGAAGTGGAGTCAACAAGCTGGGGGAGGAGAAATTTCCTGGCAGAGGAATCAGCGCAGCAAAGGCCCTGAAGAGAGAGAACAGAGCACACGGGCCCTGGGGAGACTCCTGTGCCTGGAGTCCAGAGAGCGAGTCAGTGGGGCCAGACAGGGAAGGGCTTACAAAGAGACACATTAAAGCCACCTGGACTAATCTTAGAACACTGGGGAGCCACTGAGGGGGATTAAGCAGGGGATGCCATAGACAGGTTTCCATCTCAGAAAGCACAGCTCTGGTTGCTATGAGGGGCATTAGGGTGGGACAGGATAAGAGGGCCAGGAGGTGGAAGTGAGAGGTAAAGGAGGAGCCACAGAGCTGGCAAGAAGAGGGCATCGTGAAAGCTCCTTATAGCACACGGGATGGGATAGGAGGTGTGGAGGTAACTGACGCTGGTCTGGGGCTCCTGGGGACAGTGGGG
Organism: Bos taurus; assembly: GCF_002263795.3. Classification (NCBI taxonomy): domain Eukaryota; kingdom Metazoa; phylum Chordata; class Mammalia; order Artiodactyla; family Bovidae; genus Bos; species Bos taurus. Next base: position 37,091,511 of record NC_037346.1, on the reverse strand, counting down.
CAGAGAACCCGAAAGACAGTGCCAGAGATTCACACCCACCCACCACCACATCGTGGAGAAACCCTCTTTGTCCTCCTTCAGCCTAACTTTCATCCCTTCTCTAATTCCCCAGCAAGAGCAAAACTGCTTCATTGGTTCCCGATCTTTAATGTTGCCTCAGACGCTGTGTGAGACTCCTGCCAACCCCTCAGACGCTGTATGAGACTCTTGCCAACCCCTCCAGACTCACTGCCTTGCTCCATCTGTCCTCATCCTCACTCTATGCTTCCCCACACCAGCACTCTCACAGTTCTTCAAGCTTCAAGCTACAGGACCTTTGCACATGCTATCCCTTCTGACTTCAGTCCTGAATATTCATTGGAAGGACGGATGCTGAACTTGAAGCTTCAATACTTTGACCACCTGATGCAAAGAACTGACTCATTGGAAAAGTCAGTTCTTTCCCACCTGATGCTGGGAAAGATTGAAGTCAGGAGGAGAAGCAGATGACAGAGGATGAGATGGTTGGATGGCATCACCAACTCGATGGACATGAGTTTGAGCAAGCTCCAGGAGTTGGTGATGGACAGGGAAGTCTGATGTGCTGCAGTCCATGGGGTTGCAAAGAGTTAGACACGACTGAGCGACTGAACTGAACTGACTGATCCTTTCTGTACCATTCTTCCTTTCTCAAGTTACCTCCCAGTTCAGTGCTTCCTTGGGGAAAAGCTCTCACCGTATTCTGGATACAAATCAGGTTTTTTGAATCCAGGTTCAGAGAGCATCAGGTTCCACTCCTTCCCCGCCCCCACTGGTTGTGTCACATAGCACGTGGAATCTCAGTTTCCCCAGCCAGGGATCAAACCCATGCCCTCTGCTTTGTAAGCACGGAGTTTTAACCACTGGACCACCAGAGGAGTCCCTACAACTCCTTTTCTTTAAACTAGTTACCTCTCTTTGCATTTAGGCACCCGTCTGAGTGATTATTTGATTACTGTAATCTCCAGGAAACCAGCGACAGGGTCTGGTTTTGCTCACCTTCTAATCCTCCACACCTTGCCTGGCATACAGCTAGCACCCAATAAAATTTTGTTGAATAAATGGATGAATGTGCTCTGAAGCAGCACTGTCTGATAGAAATATAATGCAAGTGACATGATTTTCAATTTTTTAACAGCCACATTGTTGTTCAGTTGCTCCGTCATGTCTGACTGTTTGTGACCCATGGGCTACAGTACGCCAGGCTTTTTTGCAGTACGCCAACAGTAAAAAGAAACAGGTGAGATGAGCATAATAATATATTTTATTTAGCCCAATATATCCAGTGTCTTCAACATATAATCAATATTTTAAAATCATTAATGATACGGTTTACTTTTTTCTGCTAAGTTTAAAAAATCCAGTGTGCATTTTATTCTTACAGCACATCTCAGTTCGGATTAACCCCTTTTCAAGTGCTCAGTAGCTGCGTTTGGCTGGTGGCTGCCATACTGAACAGCTAGCTCTAGCGTCAGCCCTCATTCTGAGCCCCCCAGTGGGCTCAGAGGGCAGATAGATGCTCCCTGGCTTCCTCCTGTGTCCTCAGTCTGTTTGGGCCCGAGGCCTATTGTTCTCTCCTTTCCACCCCTAAGGCCCCTCTCCTCTCCACTGTCTCTTTCATTCTCTAGGTTACAGGATGAGACCCTTCATCTTTGTCTGCTCATCACGGCCCCTTTTCTTCTCCTAGAGCCTCCCTCCCCTCTTTCATCTGGTGTAATGACGCTGAGATGAGTCTTGGAACAATAGGAGAGGCCTCTTTACCCAGTGGGGAGGGGCGTAATGGGGCCACCAAGCCTGCACTCCACAGGAAGAAGGGGCTCAGCCAGAGCTGGGGTCAGAAGAAGACCTCTCCCATGATGCTCGGGGCTGTGGGGTCTGCTGACCATATGCCTGGAGGAGGCAGCTCCTCTGATAATGCAAAGCAGATTCTTCCCAGCTCTGTGGCAGCTGATGGGCAGAAGGCCAGGCGACAAGACTGAGGCCCCAGGAATCTGGGTTCAGAAGAGCTGAGGTCAAGAGTACTCCTTCAGCCTCCAGCCCCCTGACTCCCCCCAATACCCCTGCCCTCATACTGACCTCTCCCAACCACACCAGGCTCCAGATCACCCTCCAGCTCCATCAGAGACCCCCAGTTCTCAGCACACATCCTTGGGGATCTTTGATGCAACTCCTCATTGAGAAGGGCCCCCAGCATTCTTCTTCTCAAGGCAGACCCTGAGTGGGGCTCTTCATTTTGGGCCTGGGATCATTCCTCCCAGGCCCCACTGAAACTTAAGGCTTTTCACATTAGTCCCAATTTCCATACCCCATTCCACCTATTCCAATCCTCCAAACATGTCAGAGGTGAAGCCTAGATCATTTCTCTAAGGCTATGTCATGCAAGAACATTAAGGAACATTCCAACTCTCATCCTCTATTCCTCCAAGGGCACTCAATCCTGCCCTCGTCCCACAGCATCCGGGCACTTCCCAGTTCCCATATTCCCCTTCCAGCAATCCCTGTTCCAGCTGCTTCCAGCAACATTCCCAAAGGGCTCCTGGGAGAGGTGTGATTGGGTCTCCTCCCAGGGCAGGAACTGCTCCCTTTGGAAAAGTCTGGGAATGCACCCATCCCTTTCCTAGCTTCTGGTGACTCATAGACGCTAGGGGTCCTTCTGCATCATCCAGGAGGCTGTCGCCCTCCTGAGAAGCCCTTTACACTCTCTGGCCTGGGCCTGGGCTCGGTGTCCACATTCCAGGGGCCCAGCCCAAGGCCTAAGTCTTCAATCAGCAGTCCAGATGGTTCTCATTCTACGCCTACACACCTTGGGATGCCAGCAGTCCACATCGGATATGCAGGCGAGGGGCACGGGGCAGCCAGGCCTCCATTTGTCAACCTTGGACCCAAAGGAGATCACATGGTGACCTCCTGTAAGATGATGCCAAAGGCTCAGAAGCCAGCCACCTGGGAGCTCCCCTCTCTTCACTCTGTGTAGCAGTTTGGATTTTTCATGTCAAAGGGGAGAAAACCCAACTCAGGGTGGTTGGCAGGAATTTACTGGCCTCAGAAGTGAAAGGTCCAGTGGTAAGGCTGGCTCTTGGCACAGTGCGATTCAGAGATCCAGACACTACCCTACCACCCCGTGTCTCCTTCTCCGTCTTGTGCTTCCTTCTCTTGAATAGACTCTTTCTTTGTGATGATAAAACATCCTTTGAAAGTCTCCAGGCATCCCCAGTTCTGATTGACCCAGCCAAGGAATGCCAATCACTGGTTGGGTAAGGTGGAGGTCATATGATCCATCCACAGGACAGGGATGTTGCCCTAAGACATTGGGACTGAGAGTGGGGGAAACAGGTACAGTCACCAAAAGTGAAAGTGTTAAGTGTTAATCTCTCAGTCGTATCTGACTCTTTGCAACCCCATGGACTGTAGCCCATCAGGCTCCTCTGTCCATGGGATTCTCCAGCCAAGAACACAGGAGTGGGTAGCCATTCCCTTCTCCGGGGATCTTCCTGACCCAGGGATCACACCCACATGTCCTGGATTGCAGATGGATTCTTTACCATCTGAGCCATCAGGGAAGCCCGTACAGTCCACCAAAAGGGGACCCCCAAAAATGTAAGGCTTCAGCCTAGATCAACATTTGGGCTCCTCCCTCTTCACCAGGCAACCTGAGCAAGACTCCACCCCCAGACCAAGCATATCTTTCTGGGGAGAAGGACTTGAATGCCAGGCTGAGGAATTTGGACTCAACAGGGAGCTACTGAGGTTGTCTGTTCTGGAAGGAGAGGCAGGAAGACCAGCTGGGAGGCTGGTGCTTCAGACACAGGGACTAGCAGTGTGGAAGAAGGAAGGAAGCAATTTAGGAAATACTAAGAAGGGAGAATAAACTTGGCACAGGATCAGATGGGAATAGTAAGACAGAGAGTACATGACTCCCAGTCTCCAGCTTTAGCAGCTGAGGTGCTGTTCGCAGAGCGTGGTCCCTAAAGGAGGAACTAGCTTTCATGGAAGATCAAGATTTCCATGTTGAAACAAAACAAAGTCATAGATACAGAGAACAAACAAGTGGTTGCCAGAAGGAGGGAGGTGAAAGGAGGAGAGAAATAGATGCGAGAGACTGAGATACAAACTTCTGGTTATAAAATAAGTAAGTCACCAGATCTGAAATATGTGGGCTTCCCAGGTGGTCAAGTGGTAAAGAAACCGCCTGCCGTTGCAGGAGATGCAAGAGATGTGGATTCGATTCCTGGGTCAGGAAAATCCCCTGGAGTAGGAAATGGCAACCTGCTCCAGTATTCTTGCCCGAAAAATTCCTTGGACAAAGGAGCCTGCTGGGCTACAGTCCATGGGATCCCAGAGTCCGACACCACTGAGCAACTGAGCATGAATACGTGAAATATACAATGTGGGGAATACAGTCAATAATTATGTGATATCTTTGTAGGGTGACAGTAACTAGACTTATCATGATGATCACTTTGAAATGTATAGAAATATCCAATTGCTATACTGTGCACCCGGAGAAGGCAATGGCACCCCACTCCAGTACTCTTGCCTGGAAAATCCCATGGACGGAGGGGCCTGGTAGGCTGCCGTCCATGTGGTCGCAAAGAGTTGGACACAACTGAGCGACTTCACTTTCACTTTTCACTTTCATGCATTGGAGAAGGAAATTGCAACCCACTCCAGTGTTCTTGCCTGGAGAATCCCAGGGACGGGGGAGCCTGGTGGGCCGCCGTCTATAGGGTCGCACAGAGTCGGACACGACTGAAGCGACTTAGCAGCAGCAGCAGCAGCATGCTGTGCACCAGGAACTAAATAGTGTTGTAGGTCAATTATATGTCAAATGAACAAACTCATAGAAAAAGTGACATACAACATGATAAATATAATTAACACTGCTATGCATTATATATGAAAGTTGTTAAGACAGTAAGTGCGAATAATTCTTATCAGAAGGAAAATTTTTTCTTCTATTTTTTTAAATTTTATTATTATATGGATATTCGCTAAACTTACTGTAATCATTTCATGGTGTATGTAAATTAAATCATTACAATGTACATCTTGAACTTATAAAGTGCTGCATGTCAATTATATCTCAATAGAACTGGAAGAAGAAATTTTCTGTGTTGAGTTTGAGAAGCCTCTGAGACATTCAGAAAAGAAAGGCAAGCAGTATTTCTTTAAATCAGGAGCAGGGAAAGAAATTCGAGGGCTACAGTGCCTCAGTGGTAAAGAATCCGCCTGCCAGTGCAGGAGACCCAGAAGATGCGGGTTGGATCCCTGGGTCACGAAGAGCCCCTGGAGAAGGAAATGGCAACCCACTCCAGTATTCTTGCCTGGGGCATCCCATGGACAGAGGAGCCTGGCAGGCTCCATGGGGTCAAAGGAGTCAGATACAACTTAGCGACTAAACCACCACCAGCAGCAGCACAGTGGAATATTTAAAAGTCATCTGTCAGCCACTGGGTGAGGTCCCTGGGAAAGAGAGCCTTTGAGGTAGTCCTACTCAGGTGACCAAGGAGAATGAGGAGGCAGAGATGACCATGTTAGTCGGAACACTGGGGAGTCAGTGAGTTGAAGGGCCTAGATCTTACGACATCCAGGAAGTCTAAGAAAGGAGAAAGTTTCTGGGAGAAACAGCAGATGATTCCCAATGCAGGTGCTGCAGAGAGGCCTGGGAGAGAGAGGCTGGGGGAGCCGCTGCGTTGGACCCTAAGACTGCAGGAGACAGATGACTGATCGGAGAAGAGGCTGGCAGGTGAGACAGTGGAGACGCCCCTGGATAAATCTCCTAGAAGCTTGGCTGTGAGAGGGACGTAGGGCTTGCCGTGGGATAAGGAGGGGCTTCCTTGGGGAGATGGGGAGGGAAGACGTGACCTGCACAGTCAGGGAGTTTTAAGGTTTAAAGCCAGGCTACCTTGAGCTGCCGCTCTGGTCTTGGACTCTACAGCCCAGTTCCACCAGCACAGCCCTTCTGTCTCAAGGGTCCAGGCCAGCTGAAGGGGGGTCAACTTCGGTCCTCAGGTCTCAACCCTCTTGTTGTCCCAACCATCTTGCCCTCTACCCCACCTATTCTTCAGTTCCCCATCTCATCGCCACGAATACAGGATTAATTAGCAAAAAACAGTGCCTGGTTCACAAAGAGCTCAAAATTCAGTTAAAACAAAGAGGGAAGTTGTCTAAAAATTCTAAATGGGACTGGATTCTGCCAGGAGAACCACAACCTAAATCACCTGTCAAAATGCCACCTCTTTGAGACTTTAATAAGCAGCCATTAGGCCCTGCAAGTTATAGCCTCATTCCGCCCCTTCCAGGACTGAAGAAGCTGCCAGAATCACATTAGGTTCCTGCAGAAGCCACCTTGGCAGTTCTAGGCACCAAGCCCCACCCACCTCTCCCCAGGGTAACACATGGGCTGGGCACGTGCCCAGAGAGTGCCACATGTCTGTCAGGTTGCAGCCTGCCTCATGCCTCTCCAGAGAGGCTGTCAGAAGCCTTGGACCAGGGCAGACCCAGACCCTCAGCTGAGGGGCAGGGGCTGCAGTCTAGGCCAGACAGTGGTGCCTGGCCAGCCAAGGGAGGGGGAGGGAGCCCAGGTGCCAGGGGCAGGGGCTTGGCGCCCCCATCTGGGAGCAAGGTGATGCCTCCCTGGGCAAGAGGGAAGTCTTCTGGCGTTGAGGCTGTCTCAGGCTGACCAAACCGAGACGATGCTCTGAAGCCGGGCAGTCCTCGGTCCATGAAGAGCTTCCACACAGGACAAAGAGCAGCCATGGTGCAGCTTGCAGGACCTGGCCCTGAGGCCCGCTGTGAGGATTAGAGTGGAGGTGAGGGTGGGTGAGGGGCATCAGGAGCCATAGCCCCATTCTCTGGACTCTGGGCCCCAAGTCTGGCCTCACGGTAGGGGAGAGGCCCTGGCTCCCTCAGGGGACCCCTGGGGACTTGGGGGCCAACCAGAGCCTCTGAGGTGGCTGAACTGAACAGCACAGCTGCCTGTTAACCAGGGCCTCTGGAGACACTACTTAACGATAACAAATGCCATTCTTCTAGCATTTCAAAGTTGACAAAGCACTTTCACAGCTGTAATGTCATGTGATGGTCTCATGAGCCCTGACCGAGAGGTATTACTGAACCCACTTCATAGATGAGACAACTGAAACCCAGAGATTTGCCCAAGGTCACCTGATAGGAAGTAGCAGAGCCAACCTGGGAGCCACATCTCTCCCGAGCACCCTGGTCGCCTTTCCCTCTGCCCTTGCCGCCCCCTAACCCTGCCAGGCTGCCTCTGTTGCCAGTGGGATGAGGAAGGAGGCGGTTGTGTTGAGGGTAAGGTGACATGAAGGGTGGGGGTGAGAGGCTGGCCTGGGGAGACAGGGAGCCTAGAGTGGGGACTGCATTTCAGATAGGGGATGGAAATTGGAAAGAAAGTGACCCCAGTCAGGTATTTCCCAAGACTTACTCCTCTTCCAAAATCCCTTGCCCCCTCCTGCAAAGAGTGACAGGGACAGCTGGAGCCCACCAGGAGAAGAAAGGGGATCCCCGTTTAGAGCCCAGTGTCTTAACATTGATGCACAACCGGCCCCCCTCCCTCTGCCCCCAGCCCCCTACCCAGGCTGCAAGAGGCTGGCGCCACACAGGGGAGCCTGGCACAGAGCCACACTAGCGGGGCTTGGTGGAGGGGGACAAAGACCACTGCAACCTGAGTCCCACCCTGGGGGACCCCTGCCTGAACCCCTCTGCCCATCCACAGCTGCTCACCTCTCTGATCCACCACTGAGAGTCCTCAGGGCCTGAGCTTCAGTCTGGGATTCAGAGAAGTCTGCCCTGTAGAAACACCCCTCTCCTTCCCGCCCACAGGGACCTTTCCTGGTTCCTGAAATGAAGTTCCAGGTCAGAACGCTCTTCCCACCTTTGGTTATTTGGGCTCTATCACCCAAGGGACATAAGTGTGACCTTTAGAATCACACAGTCCTGAGTTCAAATCCCAGCTTTGCCACTTACTAGCTCTGGGATCTTGGACAAGGTAGTCGCACATTCTCACAGAGCCTGTTCCTCAGCTGTAAAGAGAAAATAAATAGCAGGTCTTTTGGAGATTTGTTATAGAACTTAAAGCTAATATGTGTGAGATTAGACCTAGGACAACCCTGGGTCACAGCAGATATTTGAATCATTGTCATCCCCCCCCCACCACCACCACACTATCATTATTGGCTCCCACAGGAACCCACCCTGCCTTCCAACCTACCCCCAACCCTGCAGCCAGACAAGGTGACTCTGTGTTCCCTGAGTTAAGCCTATGCTTCCTATTTGGGGCTTTTACTGCTGTGCCGACTGCCTGGGGAGCCTCTGCCCTGCTCTATCCATAGCCACATCCCTTTCCCAGCTCCTCCTGGAAGTCCTCCCAGATCCCCCTCTCCCACTGCCTCCAGGATATCTCCTTTGCACCACAGAGAAAAGACTGTCCATTTGGGTCCTTGCTTTATCTTACAGTAAATTATAAACTGACTCATCTCTGTAACCCTTTCCATCTCCATGGGGGGCTTCCCTACCCTCCAGCACCTGTAAAAGCCCATGGAGTGCTGACTGTGTTCCCCCTCGGTGGAGCAGGTTCAGCCCATGTCCCTCCAGCCTGCTTGGATCCACTTCTACACGGAGCCTTTACATCATCCAGCCAGGACAGAGCATTACCATTCAAAGAGAACTTGGAACCAGACTACTTGGAACCTGTATACTCAGATACGATAAAGAGAGCGGGAAAGTGGAGAAAGCAGCACAGTAATGGGAGCCAGCCCCGTGACTTAATCCAACTTGACATGGTTGGGCAAAAGCCGTTCACCGTTGTCCCTCTGGCTCCAACCAGGCCAGCAACTCACACCTTCCCCCATTCCTGGCTGTCTGCTATTGCAGACGTGGGGCTGGAGTAGCCACCCCCAGACACCAATCTGCAAGACAGAGCCTGGGCCTCCATGCAGGGGATAAGGGGAGGCTGCGGGGTTGGGGCAAGCAAACTTGGGGATAATCGCTAAGTTTGGCTGCAGCTGACACAGGGCTGGAGACGAATGCATCAGACACCCATTTGCCTTCTGAGCTGCTCTCTACCTCCAATCACCACGGCCCACCTGGGCAACATCCTCCATATTTTGAGTAAAGTCCCTTCTTCATTTCACCTGAACTGTGAGCTTCTTGAGAACTGGCCCTCACCCAGTGCTGTGCCTCATGAACAATTATTAGTACAATCACCCCATTGTACAGATGAGGAAATGGAGGCTCAAAGATGTATAGTGACTCATAAGGTGCACAGGTGCACATGGATTCACAGCAGAGATGGGAACCTATTTGAGACCTCGGGCCTCCAATATTCTGGACTCCTCTCACAGTACCCTTTTGAGGGGGAGGTCAGTTTCTCAAGGCAAGATATTCTCCTCAAACTTCCAAAGCCAACAAGTTCTGGAGGATTCAGGAGCAGAAAGCAGGCTCCTTCCTCTCCACCCACACTCTCCCAGGGCTCCCCAAGTCACCTCCTAGCTTTGGAGGCCCTGAGCAAGGTCACTGGCCAGTGGCCAGAGGGGTTTCTTTCCTGGTTTTTCTACAAATCCTTAGTCTCCTCCTTCCCTCCCTGCCTCCGCTCTGCGGAGGAGGACTTGAGGCCCTTGAGGGGCAGTGAGCCAGCCAGTGATGCCTCTGGAAGGGGACGCCAGGGTCTGGCTCCCAGGTGCCAGTCTTTCTGGAACCCCAGGCCATTCCTGTATAAATAGCAAAGCTCTGCACTCTCTGTTCTGCCAGCCTTAACTCCAACCTCAGTGTCCTATGCTATTTGGAGCAGACAAAAATTTCTGGCAGCAACTGTTAAGCCCCCAGAGTGATGGGAAAGGCACGATTCTGGTCTCTGGTCAGCTCCTCAACTGATGGTGGAAACAGGTCGCACTTGGAGGACGGCAGAGAGAGGAAGAGCAGTGGGCGCTGGTGCCGGGCAGAAGGGTCGGCAGGGCAAAGGCGACTTGTGGGAGCAGGGCGCTGGGAAGAAGGGCTGGCCCGGGAGTTTTTGGCCGGAGGAAAGGCCTGGGGGACCGGCGGCGGCGGCCTGCGTGGGTTGGGGCAGAGGCGCCGGCCAGGGCTGGCCCAGGGAGCGGGTGGCTGAGAGGCTGGGGGAGGGCAGGACCTCGGCGCTGGAGGTCCCGTCCTGGACCGGCTCCGGAGGCCCCAGCCGGGAAACCTAAGCCTGTGGGCCCTCCCCCTCCCCAATCATCGGGTGCTAAAAAGCCCACGACATTTACGACTTCAGGAGGGTAAAGAGCCTGAGAAAGAATCGCAGACCATATGGATTTGTTTCCTGGGTTTAAAAAAAAAATCTAAACTTCTAATTAGGCCGGGAAAAGCCATCGGCCTCAGTCTCGAGGCCCCTGGATTCAATTACTCCTCGGGCTCCCCCACGCGCGGCGGCAGGGCCCTCCTCGCCCCCTCCACACGCGAGGTCAAGGGTGCCTGGAGACGGGGCGTGGAATGGGGGTGTCCCAACAATGTTTTTATTCACTTGGGATGGATTCGATGTTACATCCCCTTGCGGCTGTTGCGAGTCTTCAGCGCCCAGCCCTCCCCCCGCCCCGCCCCTCGGCTACTGCCTCCCAGAAGAGAGGTCTTGGGATAGGGCCTCCTTGAAGGCCCCTCCTCTCTGCTAGAAAAACTTCTTGACATCAGGGTAAAACTGAATCACTGAGCAAGTTGGAAGGTAGAATTGGGGGTATTTTCACCAAAAAACGTTTTTAAGAGTTGGTATAAGACTTTTTCTGGAGAAGGCAATGGCACCCCACTCCAGTACTCCTGCCTGGAAAATCCCAGGGACCGGGGAGCCTGGTGGGCTGCCGTCTATGGGGTCGCATAGAGTCGGACACGACTTAGCAGCATAAGACTTTTTCTAGGATATATGGAAACAAATCGGAAAAACCCCCTTCGTGGGCCACGTGTGCTCTGGGTTCTCCTGGAGACGGTCCCCTCAGTCTATACACACCTTCTCTGAGCCCTGTAACTTTCTCAAGTCTGTTCTTGCACCCTCTCCGTCCAACTCTAGATTCTGGGAGAAAGAAGTCACCCCCTCCTGCCTCTCACCCTCAACCAACCCTGCTGACCTCCCTCTCCCCACACCCTTCCCGCCCCTAGCTGGCCTCCCTCCTTGTGGGACCCCCTGAGTGCTCTAGGCCTCACCCTCCCAGACTCCCTGCCCCTGCCCCTGTGCTCTGAGGGCCTGGTCACCCCTGCAACGGGGTCCTCCCTAAGCTGCCGGGACATAGCTACCTCTCCACTGACTCCTCCCTCCACTGCCCCAGGGTCAAAGCTTCTGGGTTCCCTTCTGGGCCCTTCACTCTGCCTAGGCTTTGCTGTCTTTCTGGCTCACATCCCTACTCTAAATGGCTTCTGAGTCTATTACCTTAGCACTTTCTCTCTCCTTCTGATTTGCTCAAGTTTCTGGGCAACTTTAGGTTCACAGCAAAGGTGAGTGAAAAGTACCAAAGAGTATTGACAATTCCCATGTACCCTCTATCACCCCAACACATATCTTCCTCCACTGTCTACATCCCAGACCACGGTGGTGCATTAGTTACACTGGTGAACCTACATTGACTCTTCATCATCACCAAAGTCCATGTTCATTAGAGTTCACTTTAGTGCTATACATCTTATGGGGTTGGACAAATGCATCATGACATGTATCCACCCTTATAATATGGTACGGAATCGTTCCACTGCCCTAAAAATTCTCTATTTGCCCCTCCTATTGACCCCTCTCTCTCCTAGTCCCTGGCAACCACTTATTCTTTTACTATCTCCATAATTTTGCCTTTTTCCAGATTGTTATATGTATGACATGCAGTATGTAGCCTTTTCAGATTGGCTTCTTTCACTTAGCAATATGCATTTAAGTTTCCTCCATGTCTTTTCATGGCTTGATAACTCATTTCTTTTTAGTGTTGAATAATATTCCATTTGACTTCACATTCCAGGATGTCTGGCTCTAGGTGAGTGATCACACCATTGTGATTATCTTGGTCGTGAAGATTTTTTTTGTACAGTGGGCCTTAGAAAGCATCACTACGAACAAAGCTAGTGGAGGTGATGGCATTCCAGTTGAGCTTTTTTAAATCCTGAAAGATGATGCTGTGAAAGTGCTGCACTCAATATGCCAGCAAATTGGGAAAACTCAGCATTGGCCACAGGACTGGAAAAGGTCAGTTTTCATTCCAATCCCAAAGAAAGGCAATGCCAAAGAATGCTCAAACTACCGCACAATTGTACTCATCTCACACGCTAGTAAAGTAATTCTTAAAATTCTCCAAGCCAGGGTTCAGGTGTGGATTTAAGTTTTCAGTTAGTTTGGGTAAATACCAAGGAGGGTAATTGCTGGATCACATGGTAAGAGTATGTTTAATTTTATAAGAAACTGGTAAACTGCCTTCCAAGGTGACTGTACTACTTTGCATTCCCACCAGCAATGAATGAAAGTCCCTGCTGCTCCTCAGCCTCCCCAGCATTTGTTGTCTCAGTGTTTGGGATTTTGGCCATTCCAGTAGGTGTGTTGTGGTATCTCATGTTTGTTTTAATGTGCAATTCCCTAATGACACATGATGACATCTTTTCCTATGCTTGCTTGTCATCTCTTCTTTGGTGAGCTGTCTGTTCAGGACTTTGTCCATTTTGTAATCAGGCTGTTTGCTTTCTAATTGTTGAGTCTTTGGAGTTCTTTATATATGTTGGATAACAGTCCTTTATTAGATATGCCTTTTGCCAATATTTTCTCCCAGGCAGTGGCTCGTTTTCTGATTCTGTTGACATTATCTTTCACAGAGCAGAAGTCTTTCACTCTAAAGAAGTCCAGCTTATCAGTGATTTCTTTCAAAGATTGTGCCTTTGGTATTTGTGTCCAAAAAGTCATCACAGTGCCCCAGGTAAACTAGGTTTTCTGCTGTATTATCTTCTATACATTTTCTAGATTTTGGGGTTTTACATTTAAATCTATGATCCATTTTCAATTAATTTTCTTGAAGAATGTGAAATCTGTGTAGATTCTTTCTTTTTTCTTTCTTGCTTTTTGTTCATGTGGATGTCCAGTTGTGGAAAAGACTATCTTTTCTCCGTTGTGTTGCCTTTGCTCCTTTGTTAAAGATCAATTGACTATATTTCTGGACTCTCTATTCTGTTTCTTGATCTATTTATCTATCTTTTGCCAATGCCACAGTGTGTTTTGATTATTGTAGAACAACGGCCTGGTTCCAAATCAGGAAAGGAGTATATTGGCTGTATATTGGAACCCCGCTTATTTAACTTATATGCAGAGTACATCATGAGAAATGCTGGGTTGGATGAAGCACAAACTGGAATCCAGATTGCTGGGAGAAATATCAGTAACCTCAGATGACACCAATCTTATGGCAGAAAGCAAAGAGGAACTAAAGAGCCTCTTGATGAAAGTGAAAGAGGAGAGTGAAAAAGCTGGTTTAGAACTCAGTATTCAAAAACCAAAGATCATGGCATCTGGTCCCATCACTTCATGGTAAATAGATGGGGAAACAATGGAAACGGTGACAGACTTTATTTTCTTGGGCTCCAAAATCACTACAGATGGTGACTGCAGCCATGAAATTAAAAGATGCTTGCTCCTTGGAAGAAAAGCTATGACCAACCTAGTCAGCATATTACAAAGCAGAGATATTACTTTTCCAACAAAGATCCTCTAGTCAAAGCTATAGTTTATCCAGTAGTCATGTATGGATGTGAGAGTTGGACCATAAAGAAAGCTGAGTGCCGAAGAACTGTTGCTTTTGACCTGTGGTGTTAGAGAAGACTCTTAAGAGTCCCTTGGACTGCAAGGAGATCAAGCCAGTTAATCCTAAAGCAAGTCAATCCTGAATATTCACTGGAAGGACTAATGCTGAAGTTGAAGCACCAATATTCTGGCCACCTGAAGCAAAGGACTGACTCACTGGAAAAGACCGTGATGCTGGGAAAGATTGAGGGCAGGAGAAGGGGACAACAGAGAATGAGATGGTTGGATGGCATCACCAACTCGATGGACATGAATTTGAGCAGACTTCAGGAGTTGGTGATGGATGGGGAAGCCTGGCATGCTGCAGTCCATGGGGTTGCATAGAGTCGGACACAACTGAGCAACTGAACTGAACTAAGTCTTAAAGTCAGATCTTCCAACTTTGTTTTTCTCCTTCAGAATTAAATTGGCTATTTTAGGGTTTTTTGCCCCTCCATTCAGATTTTAGAATCAGTTTGTTGATATCCACAAAAAACTAAGTGGTATTTTGATTAGGATTGCACTGAATCTGTCGGTCACACTGGGGATAATTGAGAGCTTGACAAAATTGAGTCTTACTATCTATATACATGGAATATCTCTCTATTTAGTTCTTTGATATCTTTCATCAGAGTTTTGTAGTTTTTGTCATATAGGTCTTATATGTATTGATTTATACATAAATATTTCATTCTAGGGGATGCTAGGTAAATGATAGTGTGTTTTTAACTTCAAATTCCTCTTGTTCATTGGCTGAATGTAGGAAAGTGATTGCTTTATGTATATTAACCCTATATCCTGCAACCTTGTGATGATCATTTATCAGTTCCAGGAGTTTTTTTGTCAGTTATTTCAGATTTTCTATATAGATGATCATATAATCTAAGAAGAAACACAGTTTGATTTCTTCCTTCTTAATACCTTTTTTCCCTTCTTTTGTTTTGCTGCATTAGCTAGGACTCCCAGTACAATATGGAAAGTCAGAGAGAAAGGGGCATCCTTGCCTTGTTTCTTGCTCCTTAACAGGAACAAGCATTTAGTTTCTCATCATTTAGTATGTTGTTAGCTATAGATTTTTTGTAGATGTTCTTTATCAAGTTGAGGAAATCTCCTTCTATTCCTAGTTTGCTAATAGTTTTTATCATGAACAGATGTTGAATTTTGTCAAATGCTTTTTTCTATACCTATTGATAGGGTCACAAGATGTGACCCCTTGTAGATGTGATGGATTACATTAATTGATTTTCAAATATTGAACCAGCTTTGCATATTTAAGATGAATTCCATTTGGTCATGGTGTATAATTTTTTTTAATACATTGTTGGACTGGATTTGCTAATATTTTGTTGAGGATTTTTGCATCTATGTTCATGAGAGATATTGGTGTATAGTTTTCTTTTCTTGTATTATTTTTTTTTCTTTAATAGAAAATTATTTAATTAGTATACATGTGTTCCCCATCCTGAACCATCTTGTATTATTTTTGTCTGGCTTTGGTATTCAGGTAACGGTACTCTCGTAGAATGAATTGAAAAGTATTTCCTCGGTTTTTATCTTCTGGAAGAGATTGTATTAATAGAAAACTGGTATAATTTCTTCCTTAAGAAAAGTAAAGTAAAAAAGTAAAAAAATTCACCATCTGGGTGAACCCATCTGGGACTGGCGCTTTCTGTTTTGAAAGGTTATTAATTATTGATTAAATTTTGGTAATAGATACAGGTCTATTCAGATTGTCTGTTAGTGTTTTCAGTGCTTTTGAACTGTGGTGCTGGAGAAGATTCTTGAGAGTCCCTTGGACAGTAAGGAGATCAAAGTAGTCAATCCTAAAGGAAATGAATCCTGAATATTCATTGGAAGGACTGATCCTGAAGCTAAAGTTCCAATACTTTGGCCACCTGATGCGAAGAGCCAACTCTGGAAAAGACCCTGATGCTGGGAATGATTGAGGGCAGGAGGAGAAGGGGGCGACAGAGGACGAGATGGTTGGATGGCATCACTGACTCAATGGGCATGAGTTTGAGTAAGCTATAGGAGTTGGTGATGGACAGGGAAGCCTGGAGTGCTGCAGTCCATGGGGTTGCAGAGTTGGACATGACTGAGCGACTGAACTGAACTGAATATCCAGTTGTACTGCAGTTTGTTTATCCATTCAATTGTTTTGAAAATGAATTTTTATTGGAGTATAGTTGGTTTACAACATTGTGTTAGTTTCTGCTGTACAGCAAAGTGAGTCAGTTATACAAATACACATATCCACTCTTTTTTAGATTCTATTCCCATGTACGTCATTACAGAGCACTGAACACTCAGTTGTTGATGAATGAAACATTTGCGCTTTCTCCAGATTTTGACTGTTACAAGTAAGACTTCTATGAACTTTCATGTGTGCCTGTCTTTTTACATTTGCTTTTCTCTTAGATCAACACTTCAGAGTGGAATGATTGGATAATATGGTAGGTATATATTTAACTTTTAAGAAACTGTCAAACTGTTTTCCAAAGTGGTTGTATCATTTTACATTCCCTCAACAGTGTATGAGAGTCCTAGTTTTTTCCATATCCTTGCCAAGACTTTGTATGATCAGTTTCTTTTCTTTTTAATTAATTATTTTAATTTTAGGATAATTACTTAATAATTTGAGCTTCTTTTTTTAAACTTTAGCCATTAATTAACCTATTATGTTGTGGTATCTCACTGTGGTTTTAATTGAGCATTTCCTTAATGACTAATATTATTGAGCATCTTTTCATGGGCTTATTTGCCCTCAATATATTTTCCTTAAAAAAAAATCTCTTCAAATCTTTTGCCCACTTTCTATTGGGTTGTTTGTTTTCTTACTGTTTTGAGAGTTCTTTATATATCTGTAGCTACAAGTCCTTTATGAGATATATGCTTTATAAATATTTTCTTGTGTTTTGAAAAATAAGCTTTTAATTTTAGGATAGTGTTGCATTTACAGAAAGATAACGCAGAGAATTCCCACATATCCCACACCCAGTTTTCCCTGGTACATTAATGTCATACATTTGTTACAAGTAATAAACCAGTTATTATTGTTCAGTGGCTAAGTCCTGTTCAACCCTGTATGACTGCCGTGGACTGTAGTCTGCCAAGCTCCTCTCCATGGGATTTCTCAGGCAAGAATACTGGAGTGGGTTGCCATTTCCTTCTCCAGGGGATCTTCCCATACCAGGGATTGAACTTGTGTCTTTTGCATTGAAAGCGGATTCTTTACCGCTGAGCCACCAAGGAAGGCCAATAAACCAACACTGCTATATTAATAATTATTATTATTTTTATTTTGGCCACACCACACGGCATGCAGGACTTTAGTTCCCAGACCAGGGATTGAACCCGAGATCCCTGCAGTGGAAGGGCAGACTTAATCTCTGGACTTCTAGGAAATTCCCGGATTTCCTTACTTTTTATTTAATGTCCCTTTTCTGTTTCAGTATCCCATCTTGGATACTATACTTAATCTCCTTAGACTTCTTGCTGCTGCTGCTGCTGCTGCTAAGTCACTTAAGTCGTGTCCGACTCTGTGCGACCCCATAGACGGCAGCCCACCAGGTCCAGGGACACGGGAGCCTGAGACTTCTTAGGCGGTAACAATTTCTCAGACTTTCCTTGTATTAATAACCTTGACAGTCTGAGGATTTTGTAGATTATCCTTGGTCAAATATTTTGTAGCGTGTCCCTCCACTGGGATTTGTTTCATGTTTTCCTCGTGATTAGCCTGGGGTTATGGATTTGGGGTGTCATTTTTATCATACTATATCAAGGGTATGTTAACGCTGATCACCTAGCCAAGGTTGTTTGTCAGGTGTTTCTACTGTAAAAATACTCATTTTCCCCTCTTTCCATACTGCATTTTTTGGAAGGAGCTCACACTTAAAGGATGGGAAACTACGCTATACCTCACAAGTAGGATATATATTATTTAGACTTCTCTGCATGAGATTTGTTTCTCCTCTATTTACTTACTCAGTAATTTATTTATATCAATATGGACTCATGGACATTTATTTTCTACTTTGAGCTATAATCCAATACTACTTCACTTATTCCGTTGTGCAGTTTTTTCCAGCTTTGGCCACTGGGATCTCTTTCAGTTTGATCTGTGTTCATTTGACATATCTTCATGACTGTGTATGTAGTGGGGGAGGTTGCCTTTTTATGTGTTTTGTTTTGTTTGAGTAGTTTCTTACTTTTGGCACTACAAGATTCTCCAGGCTCATCTCGTATATTTCCTGTCCAAGTCCTGCAGGCGTGTGTGCTCAGTCATTTCAGCCGTGTCTGACTCTTTGTGACCCCATGGACTGTAGCTTGCCAGGCTCCTTTGTCCATGGGATTATCCAGGCAAGAATGCTGCAGTGGATTGCCAGGGGATCTTTTCGACCCAGGGATCGAATCAGGATCCTGCATTTCTTGCATTGCAGGCAGATTCTTTACTGCTGAGCCAGCAGAGAAGCCTGTTCATGGCCTAAAATCAATCAATTTTCTAAGAATCCCTTGTTCCGTTTATTGGAGAATGATATTAGAAACCAAGATCTGGGCACTAAAGTGCTTATTTCTAATAGCGTGTCATTGCTTCTAGGCTGTCTCAGTTGTTACAGCAAGGAAATATATGTATACAAATCCATGTATATAGATTTGCCTATATATATTTCTATATATAACCATCTGTTAAGTTGAACATGAGTTTATACTAATGTCTCTAACTGTAACCCACAAATCATTCTGTCATTCTAGCCTCCTCTCCTTGCTTACGTGTATCACTGCTTAGTGAGAAACCCAGCTTCTACAATCCACTATCCATTTATGTAGCTGTTCAATTCCAGTATATACACATACCAGAATAGAACTGTGAACCTGTGCCCCTGCAGGAAATAACTTTACCAGCCAGAATCCCGTGCTGATGTACCGTTTCTTCTGACTTTAATCCTACAGATGGGACTCATTCACAATCTCCTCTAGAGAGGTTGTTTCATACATTCATTAACAGACTATTTTGTCACAATCTGCATTCTTTTGTAGCTGAGCTTGGGCCTTCCCAGGACAGAAGTCCTCAGACTCCCCTGCTCTTGTTTATAGAAAAACTTTAGCCTCCTAGGCCTTCTCCAAGTTCCAAAGAATAAATTTAAAATGTGAGAAAAACCCAAAAGAAAGGAAAACAGTCAAACAAGGCAAAATAATAAAAGTTTTGACATTAAACAAGCTCAAAGACCTTTAGTTCCTCCTCATGGACTATAGACAGTATTCTGAATCATATGCTTTGAGCAGTTTTGCAGATACTGAAACTCTCACCAGGTGGATAAAGTTTGCTGACCACAAGCCATAGACCCTGACCTAGAAGGTTGTAACTAGAAGGTTGATGATGCTGACTCCTGATTACCTCACCATCAACCAATCAGAAAAATGTTCTTGAGTTGATCACACACTTCCCAACCCCTTCCCTCATCCTGTCATTAAAAACCTTTCCTTGAGAGCCATCAGGTCTTTTAAGCACAAGCTACCAGGACTCCTTGCTTAGTGCCCTGCAATAAACACTACAGTTTCCTTCACTACAACCCAGTGTAAACTGACTTTACTGCACGTAGGTGAGCAGACTTGAGTTTGGTTCTGTAACACTTTCCTGAGATTGCTCAGTTCCCCAAATGAATTTCTAAATTTGCATGCATTATGGTTTACTCTTTGTGCTGTAAAGTAATGTGCATTTAAAATTCATCCATGACTTTTCTTTCATCACTGAATAATACTCCCCTGGATAGATGTGCATGGTTTCTCTATCCATTAACCCATGGAAACATCTTGATCACTTCCAATTTGGGGCAATTATCAATAAAGCTGCTAAAAACGTTTGTATGTAGGTCTTCGTGTGGACATAAAGTTTCAGATCAACTGGGTAAACACATAGACGTGTTATCATTAGATCAAATATTTAGCTTTGTGTGAAACTGCCAATCTGTCTTCCAAAGTGGCTGTACCACTTTGCATTCCCACTGCCAATTGTTTCTTACCCTTGCCAGCAATTGATATTATCAATGTTTAAAATGTTAACCATTTTAATAGGTATGTCATTTTTGTTTTAATTTTCAATTAAATTTAAATTTCCTTAATGACAAATGATGTTGAGTGTGTTTTCATATACCTGTTTGCCATCTGTGTGTTTTGTCTGGGGAGGTATCTGTCCATATCATTTGCCCACTTTTTAATTGGTTGGTTTTATTTATGTCAAGTGAAGGCAATGGCACCCCACTCTAGTACTCTTGCCTGGAAAATCCCATGGACGGAGGAGCCTGGTAGGCTACAGTCCATGGGGTCACAAAGAGACGGACACGACTGAGCGACTGAGCCACTTTCACTTTTCACTTTCATGCATTGGAGAAGGAAATGGCAACCCATTCCAGTGTTCTTGCCTGGAGAACCCCAGGGACGGGGGAGCCTGGTGGGCTGCCATCTATGGGGTCGCACAGAGTCAGACACGACTGAAGCGACTTAGCAGCAGCAGCAAGAGTTCTTTGTGTATTCTGGATACAAGTCCCTTTTTTTTATGCAAGTCTTTTTTGGTTTTTTTTGATACAAGTCCTTTATCAGAAATATGTTTTGCAAATACTTTTTCCCAGTCTGGGGCTGTCTTTTCATTCTCTTAATGGTGTCTTCTGAAAAGATTTTTATTTTGATGAAATTCAGTTTATTAACTTACTCTTTTATGTATCCTAGTTTTGATGTCATATATAAGAAATCTTTGCCTAACCCAAGATTATAAAATAAACAATCTTTTATTAATGTTAATAATTAACATTTTATTAATAAAATTAAAATGTTTTCTTCTAGAAGTTTTATAATTTTAAGTTTTATGTTCAGGTCTATGACAGATTTTGAGTTTATTTTATATATGGTATATTATGTGAGTCAAGATTTTTGTTTTTTGGCTGTGGGGAGTTTTGGACATACAAATATCTGATCGTTTTAGCACCATTTGTTGAAAAAACTACACTTTCTCAATTAAGTTGCCTTTATACCTTTGTTGAGAATCAGTTGCCCATATATGTTGGTTATTTTTGGACTTATTCTATTCTATTGATCGATTTGTCTATCTTTGTGCCAATACTATATTGTCTTGATTAGTCTGCCTAGTCAAAGCTATGGTTTTTCCAGTAGTCATGTATGGATGTGAGAGCTGGACTATAAAGAAAGCTGAGTGCCAAAGAATTGATGCTTTTGAACTGTGGTGTTGGAGAAGACCCTTGAGGGTCCCTTGGACAGCAAGGAGGTCCAACCAGTCCATTCTAAAGGAAATCAGTCCTGAATGTGCATTGGAAGGACTGGTGCTGCCGCTGAAACTCCAATACTTTGGCCACCTGATGTGAAGAACTGACTCATTTGAAAAGACCCTGTAGCTGGGAATGATTGAAGGTGGGAGGAGAAGGGGACGACAGAGGATGAGATGGTTGGATGGCATCACCGACTCAATGGACATGAGTTTGAGTAAGCTCCAGGAGCTGGTGATGGACAGGGAAGCCTGGCGTGCTGCAATCCATGGGGTCGCAAAGAGTCAGACATGACTGAGTGGCTGAACTGAACTATAGATTTATAAGTTCTGAAATCAGGTAATGTTAGTTCTCCAACTTTGTTCTTTTACAAAGACAGATTCAGAGTGATGCTCGGGCTAATCATTCCTATCACTGAAGTAAGACCTTCCTGCATAGTCTACCCAATGCTGCATGAATTATGAGTTTTTCCAGTCAGGCTGTGGAAACAGGTGCTATTCCCAGATGGACACTGCTCTCTAATCCTTTCGGATTTCTTTCCCGGCTGTTGGTAGTTTTCTCAACTGCATATGCTGATTGGTTCTCTGTGTAACACTCAAGAGATGCCCTCTGTAGATCTAGCGGTAGCCTCTGAGCAGGTCTCTCCTCTCAGGTATCCTTCCTGTGGACTCTAGACTCCTTGGTCTGCTTGGATTCTCGTGTCCACTCCTCCTCTCCACGAGCCCCTCAGGCTCTGCCTCAGTCTCTCCTCGTGCATGGCCTGGAAACCCTCTCTAGGCCCAGCACATGGTTTCCATTTCTCGGGATTACTGCCTTTGTCCCCTAATGTCCACTGCCTTGATGACCTTCCTTTACATCTTCTGTCTGGTTGTTTGGGGTTGTTTTGAGGATGGGCAAACACAATCCGTATTACTCAATCCTGGGAAGAAGCTAAAGGATTTTAAAGCCTCTGGCTCTGTCTGACCCAGGAGCTCAAACTCAACTGCTTGCAACTCTGCCTGCTCTGAGAGACCAACAAAAAAGATAAAGAGAGGGCTTGCATGTGGCCCAAGCCAAGGGACCCTGCCAAACGCTCGCAGCTCCCAGGAAGAGCAGAAAAAATGGGCAGACCCAAAGCTGGGCTTTGCTGGGTCGGGAAGGGCCTCTTCCCTCCAGAAGACTGAAGGGAGACCCTGTTATGTGAGAGGCTTACCCTTGGAGGCCTCCCAGGAGTTCAGAGCTCCCCCCAGTGCCCATGTGGTGCCAAGGACTGGGGGGCAGGGGCGGTATCTCAGGGTGGACACCTTGTGCCCTGAAGGTTCTGGGGGTGGGACAGGTGCAGCCCTAGGGTGTCAACCTGGCAACTTGCTGAATGTGCAGGAGCCCAGGCCCCTGCCACCCGCCAGGATGGAGATTAGGGTTCAGTGGGGCTGGGCCTCTGAGTCCCCTGTGAGTTTGTGGCAGCAGGTGGTTTGGGATTCCATTCTGAGAGGCCACGGGCATCTTTCGTTGAGAGTAGATGAGGCTTGGGGAGCACAGGCAAGTACGGAAGGAAGGAGCCCAGGTAGACAGACAGAGGTGCACTAGGAAGGGGGCAGCTGTCGGCACCCCTTTAAAGTCTGTTGAGCCCTGGGCTCCCTCTCATCCCAGATCTTATCTTGGTGCTGGCCCCGGATGGTGCTTTCTCCAGGACACCTCGGGATCCCTGGGGCAGGAGGAAGGGCAGATCAAAGGGCAGGCGTCCCAACAAGGGAACCTGAGATGGCTTCTTTGTCTGTACCCCAGCAAGGCCCGCCCTGAGACAGGATGGATGGGAGCCCTGGGCCAGGGGGTTGGGAGGGAGTGTGAGCAGAGAAACCAAATCCTGATGCATTCACTGTGGACAAAGGGAAGGGCTTGCAGAGGGGCTCAGCCTCCTCTCACAGCTGCTGTGGCTGAAGGCTTCCGGCACAGTCTGGGGACATCTGGGTCAGTTCTCTTCAGAGGCAAGAAGGACCCAAAGGGGGTAGTGGTTTGCACGCCTGTCGGGTGGGGACTGAGGCCCACTCACTAAACCCTACTTTTAGCTGATTTGAAGTTACCCACATCCAGAGGGGGCCTAGGAGCAGAGCTGGGGTTAGAAGGAGTAGGAAGCAGCGCCTCCACCCCCAAACCCAGACTCTCAAATCCCAGACACCCCCGACATCACCATCCTCCTGGGAAAGCAGCCTAGCCACTTGAGTGTAACTCTAACCCCAGGCTTGGGGCTCCCCCACATCTGGAGCCCCAGCTGCCGACCTACCATGAAGGCTGTGAACTCTTCCCCCCAAGTCTGCCTGGTCCCAACAACAGAAGAAAAGCCGAGGGAGCAGCAGCTGTCTCCCTGGGGCGTCGGGGCCACAGGTGGGCGCCGGTGCTCTGTAGGGGGGTGATGGGGGAGGATCTGGGTTTCACTTGACTCTATGGTAATCTGGGGCCTTGCAGTTGGTGTTAAGGTTGGGGGTGTGTTGGGGATATAGTTAACCTTATTGTAACTTTGGTCTGAATTGAAGGAGACCCAGAGAGACTAGGACCCTCAAACCGTATACCCCTGCCCCTCTGCAAGACCGCTTCTGGGACCAGTTGGATTCCACATAGACTTACTGGTCTAAGCACCCAATTCAGCCAGGCCAGGTCTGGAGGTGGAGATGGGTAGAGATTGGGCAGGGTAAACCCAGTGGCAGGTGGGGTGTGAAGGCCTGAATTCAGTCCCCTCTCCTCCAGTTTTCTCACTCCCCTTGACCCTCCCCCTAGCATTCTGCCTGAGGCTGGTTGTTCTCAAGCCCACCCAAACTAGTTCAGTTCAGTTCAGTCGCTCAGTTGTGTCTGACTCTTTGCGACCCCATGAATTGCAGCACACCAGGCCTCCCTGTCCATCACCAACTCCCGGAGTTCACCCAGACTCACGTCCATCGAGTCAGTGATGCCATCCAGCCATCTCATCCTCTGTCGTCCCCTTCTCTCCTGCCCCCAATCCCTCCCAGCATCAGAGTCTTTTCCAATGAGTCAACTCTTCGCATGAGGTAGCCAAAGTAATGGAGTTTCAGCTTTAGCATCATTCCTTCCAAAGAAATCCCAGGGCTGATCTCCTTCAGAATGGACTGGTTGGATCTCCTTGCAGTCCAAGGGACTCTCAAGAGTCTTCACCAACACCACAGTTCAAAAGCATCAATTCTTTGGTGCTCAGCTTTCTTCACAGTCCAACTCTCACATCCATACATGACCACAGGAAAAACCATAGCCTTGACTAGACAGACCTTTGTTGGCAAAGTAATGTCTCTGCTTTTGAATATGCTATCTAGGTTGGTCATACCTTTCCTTCCAAGGAGTAAGCGTCTTTTAATTTCATGGCTGCAGTCACCATCTGCAGTGACTTTGGAGCCCCCCCAAAATAAAGTCTGACACTGTTTCCACTGTTTCCCCATCTATTTCCCATGAAGGGATAGGACCGGATGCCATGATCTTCGTTTTCTGAATGTTGAGCTTTAAGCCAACTTTTTCACTCTCCTCTTTCACGTTCATCAAGAGGCTTTTTAGTTCCTCTTCACTTTCTGCCATAAGGGTGGTGTCATCTACATATCTGAGGTTATTGATATTTCTCCCAGCAATCTTGATTCCAGCTTGTGCTTCTTCCAGTCCAGCGTTTCTCATGATGTACTCTGCATATAAGTTAAATAAGCAGGGTGACAATATATAGCCTTGACATACTCCTTTCCCTATTTGGAACCAGTCTGTTGTTCCATGTCCAGTTCTAACTGTTGCTTCCTGACCTGCATACAAATTTCTCAAGAGGCAGGTCAGGTGGTCTGGTATGCCCATCTCTTTCAGAATTTTCCACAGTTTATTGTGATCCACACAGTCAAAGGCTTTGGCATAGTCAATAAAGCAGAAATAGATGTTTTTCTGGAACTCTCTTGCTTTTTCAATGATCCAGGGGATGTTGGCAATTTGATCTCTCGTTCCTCTGCCTTTTCTAAAACCAGCTTGAGCATCAGGAAGTTCATGGTTCACGTATTGCTGAAGCCTGGCTTGGAGAATTTTGAGCATTACTTTACTAGCGTGTGAGATGAGTGCAATTGTGTGGTAGTTTGAGCATTCTTTGGCATTGCCTTTCTTTGGGATTGGAATGAAAACTGACCTTTTCCAGTCCTGTGGCCACTGCTGAGTTTTCCCAATTTGCTGGCATATTGAGTGCAGCACTTTCACAGCATCATCTTTCAGGATTTGAAATAGCTCAACTGGAATACCATCACCTCCACTAGCTTTGTTCGTAGTGATGCTTTCTAAGGCCCACTTGACTTCACATTCTAGGATGTCTGGCTCTAGGTCAGTGATCACATCATCGTGATTATCTGGGTCATGAAGATCTTTTTTGTACAGTTTTTCTGTGTATTCTTGCCACCTCTTCTTAATATCTTCTGCTTCTGTTAGGTCCATACCATTTCTGTCCTTTATCGAGCCCATCTTTGCATGAAATGTTCCCTTGGTATCTCTAATTTTCTTGAAGAGATCTCTAGTCTTTCCCATTCTGTTGTTTTCCTCTATACCTTTGCATTGATTGCTGAGGAAGGCTTTCTTATCTCGTCCTGCTATTCTTTGGAACTCCCAGACTAGTTACTGAGTAACAAATTATCACAAATTCAGCAACTGACAACAATGCACATTTATTATCTCATGGTCCCCATGAGTCAGAATCTGGGCCCAGCTTAATTGGATGCTCTGTTTGGGTCTCACAGGCTGTAGTCAAGTTGTCCGTCAGGCTGCATTCCTCCCTGAGTTTGGCCTCTTCTGAGCTCACGTGATTGTTGGCAGAATTCAGTTCCTGAGGCTACAGGACTGATGTCCCGATTTTCTTCCTGGCTGCCAGCCGTGGGCTACTCTCAGCTCCCAGAAGGTGCCCACACTTCATTGCCACGTGGCCCTCTCCCAGCCCTCTCACGACAGGACAGTTTCCTTCTTCAAGGTCAACAAGAGGATCTCTCTGACCTCACTCTCCCTTTGAGGAGCTTTTATCTGATTAAGCCAGGCCCACCCAGAATCAGCTCCCTTTTGATGACTCATCCTCTGATTTGGAACCTAACTATAGCTGCAAAAGTCCTTTATCTTTTTCAAATTCCACCAACTAGAAGCAAGTCACGGGTTCTGATCATGAGCAAGGGAGGGGATTATATGAAGGTTTGACTCACTGAGTATCCCCTTTAGCCCTGCCTCTGCCACACCAGCCACTGAGGGTCTTTGTAACGTGACTGTTGCAGAGCTCTGCCGTCTCTGGACTGTGGCATCGAGAGAGCCAATAACCTGGGCAGGGACCCATGTGGATTCTTCTTTTCTTGATTTCCTCTCAGCAAAGGGCTGAGATGTGCACAAGGTCAGGCATGGGGAGGGGCAGAGGGAGGTGGCAAGGCTGAGACCCATCACTGGAACTCACATCCTCAAGGATGAGGCCAACCCCATAAAGAAGTCACTTTAGGAAGCTTCCAAGAGGAGGGATGGTCTGAGCTGACTGGTGGGATTTTGAAGGCAACCAAGGTTGGGAGTGGAGGGGAAAGGACTGCTCTGGCTGAGGGACAGGCTGAGGGAGGTGAATTTGGGGAACGGTGTGCCTGTTGACAACAGGGGCTTTATTTGTTTATTTGACCACACTGAGGCAGCATGGGATCTCAGTTCCCTGACCAGGGATCAAACCTGTTGCCCCCTGCATTGGAAGCAGAGAATCTTAACCACTGGACCACCAGGGAAGTCTCTACCACAGGGCTTTGGCTGGACAGATCAGACTAGAAAGCAGATGCAGGAGGGCTGAGGACGGCAGGCTGAGGTGGCAATGGGGAGCCGTGAACCTGAACTTCCATGAGCCGGGGAAAGACACAATATCCTGCCGTGACCACATCCTGGGAGGCCTGCGCCCCTTTCTAAATTAAGCCCCCACTCCGAGCCAGACACTCACGGTTTGGTGCTGTGAACACAATATTGAAGCAGCAGAGCAGGGATTTCAGAGACACAGACACCAACCAAATCATCAATTCCATCTGGAATATGAACTCAGAAGAGAGAAAAGGGTATCGTATGAGCAAAGATCTGCGCCCCAACCTAGTCTGGTGAGTCCGAGGAGGCCACGGAGGGGTGAAGGTGGCTGGGTCATCACACCCCAGCAGAGAAAAGAGTGGGCCCGGATTCAGCCTGAAAGCAGCTGCCCTGTCCCCAGTTCTCGCCCTCTCTGATGGCGAAGGCCACCAGCACGTGCCCCTCCAGTGTGCCCAGCTCACGCTCTACCTTCACATGCAGGGAAGGAAAAGCCCTCCTCCCTCGGCACAGAGCCCACAGCGGGGTGTCCCCAGGAGGTGAGAGCCCCTCTGTGTGACCACGGCAGGCCCAGGGCCCTGCCCCACCGCCTCGATGCTCTGCACCCCCAGCCCCAGCTGTTCTCACGCCCCATCGCCCCAGACACAGCCCTGAGAACTGCACAGCTGGTGGCCTGTGGGGCCGAGGGCCTGCCAATAGCCCTGGGAAGGAGGGCAAAGAAGGGACACCTCAGACAAACAGAGCCGGCTCCCTGAGCCAAAGCATACACCGCGCAGAGGCCTGAGTGAGCAGGCTGGCCAGGGGGTGGGCTTAACTCTTTCCTGCCCAGCGGGGCTCCATGGAGCCCCGGGTACTCTTCATCTCTGCCTTTCCCCTGCCTCCAGCCAGATGTCTCCGCCCCTCCACCATCACAGCAGCCTCTTCTGGCTGGACAAAGGGAATCCTTCCCTGCTCCCCGGGGGGAAGATTCATTCATTTTCACAGAAACAAGACACGGGTCTTGTCCCCAAGAGGCCAGGGTCTGGAAGTTGTTTCTGCTGTCTGACCTTGCTCCCTGTCTCTGACTTGGCCACTGCTGTCCATCTGCTCCGGCAGCTGCTGACTGCCCTCCCCCACTGGCCCTGATCTCCAGGCAGAGGAACAGGAGACGTGTCCGGGAAGAGCAGGAGCACAAGGGACAGAGGCAGGGTCTGGAGGCGGCTCCGGACCCTTGGTGTCCTGAGGGTGTTGCCTTGTTCTGGACGAGGCGCAGGGCAGCAGATGGAGCCTGCACCCCCATCTCAACCCCCCAGCCACTGACACTATGTCCCTAGACAAGTTGCCGAGGTCTCTGCTGACCTGTGTGTCAGATGGGCCAGAGTGTTGGAGCTGCCTGCCCAGGGCTCCCAGGAAAAAGAGGCAGTTCATGAAAAGTACCCACTTAGCCAGGGCTGCTGGCTGGTGCTCAGACAGCAGGACCAGCACACTCCAGGCAGAGATGGAGTCTCAGCCATCTCCAGCTCACTTGCCAGGGGCCGAGGCTGGCAGTCCGCAAACGAGATCAACCCCAACTGTGATAGGTGATAGGAAGGTACTCAGAGCAGGGTGAGCAAGGGTCTGGATGGATGGGTAGGAAGCAGAGTGGGGAAGGCTGGGTGTTAGACAGCGGCTGTTTGTCCATCTCTCTGAGTCTGAGCCCTGGCGAGCATATGGAGACTTAAAGGTAAGCAGGTGCCAGGCCCTGCACCCAAGACAAATACTCAGAGAGACAGAAGGCTACAGGAGCGCAGAGCAGACATCCTTCATCCTAGGGTGGGCAGAGGGAGAAGAGAGGCTTGGGGGTATTGGAGGGAACGTGTAAGACTGGGACGAGGTACAGAAGCCCTGTGAGACCAGGAGTGAAAGGCTGTGAATGCCAGACGAGGAGCTGGAAGTGCGGAGCCATGGAAGGTTTAGGCCCAGAAGTGATTGTTCAGATGTGGGTCTTGGAAGGACCACTCTGACTGCAGTGAGGAGAAGAGATTGGAAAGGCTGGCCTGGGAGTGGCAGGAAGTCCAGATGGGCTAAGCCTGTGATTTTTGGAGAGAAACCAGTAGCTCCTGGCAACTGACTGGACCTGCAGAGGGGAGAAGACCTGGGTTTCCCTGAGCTGGACTGTGACTGTCCCTGCCCTGTTCAGTCCAACACATCTCAACACGTCTGCTGGGGGCCAGAGACAGCCGGGAACAAGCTAGGTGTGGGCCTGATGCTGGCGGGGGAAACAGCTTGTACACAAACTGCACTGGGAGTGCGGGCTTCTGAATTACCAAAGGGAAGCGGGATGGGCTGTCTGCTTTAAACTTGAGCTCCCTGAGGGCAGGGGCTGTGTCTCCCCTTCACCCTGGAGCTGCCTCAGGTCGGGGCACTGTTTTCTCCGTGAGGCTGGAGGCTCGCTGAGAGAGACTCTGCTTCCTGTTGGCACTGGGGCTGTGGTCTGGCAGCCAGGCGCCTGGCCGCTCCCCACACCTCCCAGGAGGCCTGGTGCAGAGGGAGCGGGTCATGTCCTCCTGCAACGCTCTCCAGCCACCCACCACTTGCCGGTGAGTCCACAGCTCCCGAGGCAGCAGGGCCACCCCTCTATCTGAGCAGGGCCCCTCGGGGTGTGACCAGGCCAGGGGAGGGTCAGCTCCCCACAGGGGGTCTCCGCAGGGGCTCGCTGCCCTCCCCCAGCTCCACCCTTACCTACCTACTCTCCCCCAACTGTAAGCTCACTCAGCAGCCCATGTCAAGGGAGACTGCTAAACGGGGCCAGGTGGGCGCTGGGCTGAAGCCAAAGGCCTACACTCATCCTCAGGAGGGGCTTGAGCGCAGGACCAGGGTGGAAGAAGACGCGTGAGAGGCTGCCAGAACGGGGAGGGTCTAGAGCCAGGAGACAGAGCCTCTGTCCTCAATTCCCGGGGGCCTCGGGCAGGCCCTTCCTTTCTATCAGCCTGTTGACCCATGAGGTGACGGGCCTGGGGTAGTCGCTGCAATCCCTCTGGGCTTCACTTTTTTTTTTTTAATTTTAAAAAATTCCAACAGGGACAATACATCTTGGAAAACTGTAAGATTAGGAGACCTCCTGTGAGAGCCCCAGGAAGCCCAATGAGAGGAAACGCTGTGGAGCGTGGGGGAGGTTTGAAGCTGACACTGAGGAAGCCTTCCTGGGAAGGAGCTTGAGCCCCTGGACAAGACTGGGGTCACTGCTGTCCGGGGCTACAGCTGCCTGGGCAGCAGGAGGGACCTGTGAGCAAAGCAGTGTTGGGAGATACCTCTGCCCTTGTCTCTGGGATAGCAGGACTCTGTCCTGGTCATGCTGGATGTCCGATCCTGGCCCTCATGAGATCTGACTTTTGACCTTTGGCTTAATCATAGACTGAGGTTGTTTGTCCAGTCACCCCACACCATTAAGATTGTGCGGAGCCCAGTGCTGGCTCCGGGCAGGGCGGGCAGTCTGTCTGAGGAGGAGACACAGCCTCTGCCCTCAGGAGCCCAGTGGAGGGGCAGTAGGCTCTCCCCCAGGGAAGAGACCTGTCATAGGGACAAATGACCTGGGAGGCAGGCGAACCCCTCACCCCTCCTCTAGGGGCAGCTGGAGCCTGAACTGCATGTGAATCTGAAACTAGATCAGGGAAGAGCTGGCAGCATGCCCGGCAGTGGCAGCAGTGCTTTGGGGAGCTGGTGGGGCTGAGGAAGCACCCGTGAGTCCCCCTGCCCTGGCCGTCTGCAGACAAGCCCTTGGGTGTAAGGGACAAAGGCTGGGTGGGAGAGTGCACACTATGGGCAGATGTTCAGGCCTGGGAGAGGGGCGTGCTGGGCTCTCGGTCCTCCATGCTGGTGAGTGTGCTGCACGCAGAAGATGCACGAGGCATCAGTGAGGGTGTGTGGTGCAGGTGTGTGCACTTCTGGTGCAACACGTGTGGGTGAGCCAGGATGCAGCCCACAAGGGGAGCAGGGAGACTGGGCCAGTGTCTGCCCCATGAGGTCATGCTGGGAAATCTGCCCCTGCTTCCTGGACCTCAAGGCCCCTGCACACAGGGAGGGGTCGGCAGAGACCAGTGTAGGCCTCCCCAGCTCCATCAGTCTGTGCTCTGAGCACCCGCACCTGGGGAAGCCCCAAGGGGCCCTGCCCGCCCACTGCCAGGCCTTCTGTCTCCCCTTGATCCCTCGCCTTGGCGCCCCAACAACTGTGCCTGACCAGCGAATGCAGACTGAGCCAGCTGTCGCTGTGACATCCATTCTCCTCGGTGGGCCTGGGTGCTCCCACCCAGCTCCCCTAGCTCCTCTCGCCCGCCTCCCTCCCTGCTACACCCACATCTGGGAATTAGGCAGGATGACACCTAAAAGCCTCCAGTGGCCATGGAATCTCATGGGGTTCTGAGCCTTAATCCACGAGCTGGTCTCGAGAGACCAAGGTAACAAGAAGTTCTGCTCCCAGCACCCTCAGATCCCCACTTTCTCTGCCCCGGGGCTCTGGGAGGATTCCTGGGGCACCAGCCCAGAAGAGGAAAAAGGCGCCTTATTTGCATATCACTTTCATCTGATTTGCACATGCCTCCTGGTTTGGCCATTTCTAAGCAACCCTAGAATTTGGATCTCACAGGATGCTGAGCCGTTTCTAGGCGCTAGCTTCTCTCCATCTCCCACAACCCAGGTGCCTCCTAAAGGACAGTCACATGAGCGTCCCTGCAAATAATCCACCTGCCAATGCAGGAGATGCAGGTTTGATCCCTAGGTCGGGAAGATCTCCTGGAGAAGGAAATGGCAACCCACTCCAGTATTCTT
Organism: Bos taurus; assembly: GCF_002263795.3. Taxonomy (NCBI): domain Eukaryota; kingdom Metazoa; phylum Chordata; class Mammalia; order Artiodactyla; family Bovidae; genus Bos; species Bos taurus. Next base: position 37,059,861 of record NC_037346.1, on the reverse strand, counting down.
GCCTAGGAAATCCCATGGACAGTAGAGCTTAGTGGGCTATTGTCCATGGGGTCGCAAAGAGTCAGACACAACTTAGTGACTAAAAGGACATCAAAGCGCAGTCACACGCACGGAACTCTCCCTCCACTCAGCTGCACTTGCACGCAGGCGCAAGAGTACAGCAGCCTCCGCCAAATGCAGAAATGCGGAGTCCTGGGCCCCAGCCCTGTGCACCCTCACCCTTGGCCCATGGAATATACACTGAATACACACTCACATGTGCAACTGCATACTTCCGTCTTCACACGCACTCAAAACTCACACACATTTGTCTACACACAGCCTCAGGGCACAAGCAAACACAACTCAGCTTCACATAGGAGTTGGGTGGGTTACACACAGTCTCTGTGCCAGGGTGGGCTGCCAGTGAGGTGCCCTAAGCAACAGATCCCACCCAGCCCCTGAGATGGGCAGGACTGGCAAGGGTCCTGCTGTGTGACTGGCTGGGAGGAGACAGCGCAGCTCAGGTGGCTATTGGTAGTGGTTTTACCACCAGCAGGTCCCTAGGATACACAGTCAATGTAGCAACCCTTTAGTCAGAGTTTTGTCTTCCCCGAAATATGGTTTCATCCTGCGTTTTCTGTACCATTTCTGGTCCCCCAACCCCAGGCCTCCTGCCCTTATTGGTCCCCAAACAGCTTCCTTGGGTGGCCCTGCCTTCTGACTTTATTCACCCTACTCCCTACCAAGAACACCTCCCTGCCTCCTCCAACGTGAACACCCAACACCTTCATTCATGCCCTCTTCCTGGGTGGGCTTCCTTCCCTGTTCTCTCGGCACACTTCTATACATCCTTCAAGTCCCACCTTGAGCGTCACCTCTTCGGTGAATCCTTCTCCAGTCTTACCAGGCAGAAGTAATCTCGCTCCTCACTCTGTAAATCCAGAGGCAGAGCAGTGGGTAGAAAGACACAGTTGGCCCTGAATATCTGTGTAGAGGATGTTTAGGGGTTCGGAGGCTTTATTTGTAAGGAAGGGCAGGGGGCTTTTCAGAAAAACATAATTACATGGTGAGTGTCTGGGTTTAAATTATATTTGTGTTTATTTTCGGGGAAGAGCATAGACACCATAATCAGACAATACTGCTTCTACCATTTCTGCTGTGCATCTTTGGGTGAGTGCTGCAGCCTCTCGGGCCTCAGTTTCCTCATCTGTAAAATAGGCTCATGGGGGGATTATGAGGACCCCGTTAGAGCTTAAATATTTATGGCTTAAATTCTCATTTCATTGAACAGTACAGACTAATTTGGCTCAAAGGATTTTTGTTCACTTCTCTGTCTCCCCACTGGACTAGAATTTCCTTTACAGCAAGGGTTATGTCTCCATCTACAAAATGGGGATAATAATAGGACAGACCTTATCTGCTATTGTTCTTGTTCAGTCACTAAGTCATATCTGACTCTTTGCAACCCCATGCACTGTAGCACTCCAGGCTTCTCTGTCTTTCACTGTGTCCCTGAGTTTGCTCACTCATGTCCATTGAGTCAGTGATGCCATCCACCCATCTCATTCTCTGTCACTCACTTCTCCTCTTGCTCTCAATCTTTCTAGCAACAGGGTCTTTTCCAAAGAGTTGGCTCTTTGCATCAGGTGGCCAAAGTATCGGAGCTTCAGCTTCAGCAACAGTCTTTCCAATGAATATTCAGGGTTGACTTCCCTTAGGATTGACTGCTTTGATCTCTTTGCTGTCCAAGGGACTCTCAAGAGTCTTCTCCAGCACCACAGTTTGAAAGCATTAATTCTTCTGCACCCGGCCTTCTTTATGGTCCAACTCTCACATCCGTAGATGGCTACCGGAAAAACCATAGCTTTGACTAGATAGGCCTTTGTCAGTAAAGTGATGTCTCTGCTTTTTAATACATTGTCTAGGTTTTTCATAGCTTTTCATCTGCTTATAGTGAGGATTAAACAAATCAATTCATGCAATACACTTAGAAGAGTTTCCTGGCACTACTCAGTATTCACTATTATAGTTATTACTACATACCTGATTTAACTCCTACAACAATCTTGTGGTGTTGGAGATACTGGCTTTCCACTTTAGAAGTGGAAAGTGGACTTAGAACATTTAGGGGCTTCCTTGCCAAGGTCACACAACGAGCAAGTATCAGAATTTAGATTTTAATCTGGATTTGGCAGAGTCTTAATCATGGGTCAGGATGTGACAGTTCTGGGCAGACAGATAAAATGTCCAGCCTGACTTCCTAATATAGCTTATTTGAGTAAGTCCACGCCCCTTACTGTGTGGCCCATAGGCCTGTGTTTCATCTGGACTCAGCAACTGATAATAGCGTGGGGTCCAGGCTCAGAGAACCAGATACTCGAGTTCTGTGGATACTAGTGTGACCAGGGCTGTAGAGAGGAAGATCTGGTTGATAGGGACGCAGTGATCCGCGGGGCACACCCAAAACCTCAGCTTCAGCAAACCGCTCCGGGTACGGCGATGCCGCAGCGCCCTCTGTTGGCCAGAGGATGTGGCCATCTTGAGCGCTCCGATGATGAGAGGGGAGATTGCTTGCAGACTCTTGTCCAGTCGCTAAACCTTGTCCGACTCTTTGCAACCCCATGGAGTACTGCACACCAGGCTTCCCTATCCTTCACTATCTCCCTGAGTTTTCTCAAACTCATGTCCACCGAGTCAGTGATACCATCCAATCATCTCATCCTCTGTCACTCCCTTCTCCTGTCACTCCTCAGTCTTTCCCAGCATCAGGGTCTTTTCCAATGAGTCAGTGGCCAATGTATTGGTGCTTCAGCTTCAGCATCAGTCCTTCCAATGAATATTCAGGGTTGATTTCCTTTAAGACTGACCTAAAGGAGTTTGATCTCCTTGCTGTCCAAGGGACTGTCAAGGACTCTGACCCAATTCAAGTTTCCTAGGGCCCCAGGAGTCAGTGCCCACTGAAGTGGTCATCTGAGCTGGGAAAACTTTAGTGACTCCTGCATCAATCCCTATTTTGTTGCTGGGAAAACTGAAGCCAAGAGAGGGGAGATGATTGACCCCTAAAAGTGGCTGGGGCCAGGGACTGGATTATGAGGCTGGCTAAATCCCAGTGGTGGTGTCATGGAGTGACCTAGTCGCCCCCACTGGTCAGGCTCCCCACCAACCACCCCAGCACAACCTACAGACAACTCCAGATCTCCTATCTCTGCCTCTTCCTCCCACCCCTTCTACCCAGTCCCCTCTTATAAGAATTCTAGAACCTCCTTGTCTTGTCCCTCTGCCACCATATTCTCCAGTCCTCTTCAGCAGCTCATCTCAGGAGACTACCCATGCTCTCTCACAACCAACTTCTCATGTAAAACCTTCTGTTTTTTTCTTATTTTTCCCCCCAGGAAATGAAAACTTTAATTTCTTTCTTTTCTCTTTTTTTAATTAACTTTATTTGATTTTCTTTTTAATTACAAACCACCATACTACATGTTCTTTGTAACAGCTAAACAAACCAGAGGTATCTAAAGAAAAACTTGATAAACTCCTCCTTCCCTTTCCAGCCCCGCACCCCTGAGATCACTAACGTGGCTGAAGGAGCACTGTCTCGCCTTATTGTTCTAAGGCTGTTCACTAAGCAGGTAGGAAGAATTGAAACCCACTCTGTGCTGAGCCCTGTGCTAAGCCTGGGCTACGGGAAAACAAGACAACCACCACCATGCCCATTGCCCTCATGGGGCTTACATTCTAGTGAGGGGGCAGACAATAGAGAGTGAACATTTCAGATAGTGATGCAATCTCTGGGTGGGGACTGGGGGGAATGGTGGGGTGATGGGCTGGGAGTGATGGGTTCTGGGGCAGGGACCAGGCTGGTTTGGGTGGAACTGCCAGGGAAGGGCTCTTGAAGGAGGGACGTTTGAGTTGATGCCCAATAGAGGGCGCTGTAGACCACTGTTTGAATGTTATTCTAAGGGCACCAAAAAGCCACTGAGCATAGGAAGGGGTTGCACAGAGACCCCTTGGAAGAATGGAATGAGGCTGAGCCAGTATGGCTGTCAGGAGACAGAGGGAGAGAGAGAGATTTCTTTTTTCAGATATTCCTTCTTTTTTATATAAAATGGGCTTAGACGATATACATTTGCTCGTCTCTTTTTCCTTCCAGGGCTTTAGTCAGAAAATGCAATTCCAGTTCCAAAAGGGACAGCAGTTCACACTCTGAGCAGCCAGCACCCCACAGGTGCCACAGCCCTGGTTGTTCGTCAGTCTTTTAATTTTTTCAATCCAAAGGGTAAAAAATACGTCACAGGGATTTGAACAACAGAAATAATAAAGTAGTATTGGATTACAACCCAAAGTATGAAATAAATATACACGAGTCCACAGTGATTTTAATAAATGATTGAATAAGTTAATAAAAGGGGAAAGAAGAATTCCAGGTAAATGATGCAGTCAGTTCATCCTAAAAGAGGGGCATTTCATCCCTCCCTACTTAACTGTGGGCTGTACATAACGACATCCTTTTAAAGAGTAGAGCATGGAAGAGGCAGGCTAGGGAGTGAGGGATAACTACAGAGAAAAAGCCTGACAAAGACAACCGCAACCAGGTAATCCAGGTCAACATCGACGGTCATTGTTGACATTGTTGCTCAGTCTGTTTACTGCCAACAGGCCAGTATGTCAATGAGTTGCTGGGGCAAGTAACAGCAACTTCATCTGGAAAGCCAGCAGACCAAGGTGGTGGACCAGTGTCCCAAAGAACTGTCTGGCCCAGGTATGGATGCTAGTCCCTTTTATAGAACAGAGAAGGGAAGGTGAGGAGGTAAAAACAGGAATAAGCTGCTCCAAATAATTCCTGGTTCTAGCCAGACCCTGGAGAGAATGTGTTCATTTCTTCTTTCCTTCAGCCATTCACAGATAGACCTGGTCAGGATACTACCTGATTACTAAACAAGGTATATTAGCTTCATGCTCAGGCCTGGGAGGCAGGGTTCCCAGAGATGAGCCATTATGTATATTTTAAGATATAGGTAACATCCTTTCAGGGATTAACTTGTAGAAAAAACAATAGAATACAGAAGTATAAAGTAAAAGAAAGAGATCCAATATGGAGTCAAATTTGTTCTTCCCTATGATATACATGGGCTTACCTGGTGGCTCAGTGGTAAAGAATCTACCTGTCAATGCAGGAGACATGGGTTCAATCCCTGGATTGGGAAAATTCCCTGGAAAAGGAAATGGCAATCCACTCCAGTATTCTTGCCTGGGAAATCCCATGGACAAGGGAGCCTGGCAGGTAAGAGTCCATACGGTCTCAAAAGAGTTGGACACAACTTAGCGACTAAACAATTACATACATATCCTTAACATGATGTGATGAGAATGCCACTTCACTTCCGTAGTCAACCTCCCCCAAATGCATAGGCCCAGTCTATGAGAAAAAGATCAGACAAATTCCAGCAGAGGGTATTCTACAAAAAAAAAAAAAACAACCTGACCGTACTCCTCAAACTGTCACGTCATCAAAAATAAGAACAATCCGAGACTAAATGCGATGAGGTATCCCAAATGGGATCCTGGGACAAAACATGGTAAAAACTAGGAAAATCCGAATAGAAGTATGGACTTTAGTTGACAATAATATATCACTATAGGTGATTCAGACAGTAAATAATCCACCTGCAAAGAAGGAGACTTGGGTTCAATCCTTGGGTTGGGAAGATTCCCTGGAGAAGGGAATGGCTTCCCACTCCAGTATTCTTGTCTGGAGAATTCCAGGGACAAAGGAGCCTGGTGGGCTACAGTCCACAGGGGCACAAAGAATGACTGAGTGAATAACATTTGTGTGTAACAATAGTATATCACTACTGGGATCTTTAGTTGCAGCATGTCGGACCTAGTTCCTGACCAGGGATCAAACCTGGGCCTCCTGCATTGGGACCAGAGAATCTTAGGCACTAGACCACCAGGGAAATCTTACTATTGTTTCTTTAATTGTAACACACATCCATGCTAATATAAGTTGTTAATATTAGGGGAAACTGTATGCGGTGGGACAAGGGATATCAATGGGAACTCTCTGTACTATCTGTTTAATTTTTTCTGTAAATCTAAAACTGTTCTCATGCAACTGACTAGGGCTTAATTTCCAAATATACAAACAGTTCATGCAACTTGCAACAATAACGAAAAACATGAGCAACCCAATCAAAACATGGGCAGAAGACCTCAAGAGATATTTCTCCAAAGAAGACATATAGATGGCCAACAGTCACATGAAAAGATACTCAATCTTGCTAATTATTAGAGAAATGCAAATCAAAACTACAATGAGGTGCCACTTCACACTGGTCAGAACGGTCATCATTAAAAAATCTAGAAATAACAAATGCTGGGGAGGATTTGGAGTAAAGAAAACCCTCCTACATTGGTGTGACTGTAAACTGGCGTAGCCACTATGGAAAACTGTATGGATGTTCCTCAAAAAACTATAAACGGAACTACCATATGATCCAGCAATCCCATTCCTGGGCATATATCCTGACTAAACTATACTCAAAGAGAAACATACACCCTATGTTCATAGCAGCACGGTTCACAATAGGCAAGACATGGGAACAACCTAAATGTCTATCAACAGATGACTGGATAAAGGAGATGGAATACTATCAGACATAAAAAGGAATGAAATAATGCCATTTGTAGCAACGTGGATGGACCTAGAGATTATCACACTAAGTCACAAAGACAAATACCATGTGATATCACTTATGTGTAAAATCTATAAAGAAGGCTGAGCGCCAAAGAATTGATGCTTTTGAACTGTGGTGTTGGAGAAGACTCTTGAGAGTCCCTTGGACTGCAAGGAGATCCAACCCGTCCATCCTAAAGGAAATCAGTCCTGAATGTTCATTGGAAGGACTGATGCTGAAGGATGAATACTTTGGCCACCTGATGCGAAGGACTGACTCATGGAAAAGACCCTGATGCTGGGAAAGACTGAAGGCAGGAGGAGAAGGGGATGAGAGAGGATGAGATGGTTGGATGGCATCCCCGACTCGATGGACATGAGTTTGAGCGAGCTCCAGGAGTTGGTGATGGACAGGGAAGCCTGGCGTGCTGCAGTCCATGGGATCGCAGAGTCCGACGCGACTGAGCGACTGAACTGAACTGGTGTGTAAACTCTAAAGTGTGACGCAAATAAACTTATCTACAGAACAGAAGCAAACTCACAGACACAGAGAACAGACTTGTGGTTGCCAAGGGGGTGGGGGAGAGACGGATTGGGAGTCTGAGATGTGCAGATGCAAACTATTAAATACAGAATGGATAAGCAACAAGGTCCTCATTGCATAGCCCAGAGAACTATGGTCAATACCTGTGATAAACCACAATGAAAAAGAATATGAAAAGGACTATATATTATACATACGCGTACAGCTGAATCACTTTGCTGTACGCCAGAAATTAACACGACATTGTAAACCAACTATATTTTAATAAAATAAATTTTTAAAATATCTGTCTCGTTGTTTTAAATTGTATTTCCCTGATGCCTTCTGAGGCTAAATCTCTTTTTACATATGTTTTCTGTCAACTGCTTATTTCTACTTCTGCCCACTCTTATTTTTTGTTTTTTTCTTATTGGCTTATAATTTTTTTCATAGTAAGGATATTAGCCCTTTGTCTGTTACGCATATGTGGCAACAGTATTTTTTTTTTTTGGCTGTGCTAACAGTATTTTTTAAAGTATGCTGTTGGCCTTTCTGTTTGTGGAAACATATGTCACCCAGAAAAATGTTCTTCTGTAAAAAAAAATCTTTCTCTTTTGTAAGACTTCTGGGTCTTCTGTCCCTGCAAGGTTAAAAAATTATTCTTCTAATTTTTCTCCTAATATTTTTAGCTTTGATTTTTCACCCATCAGGGATCTGTTTTGCAGGTGGTGTCAGGTGAGAGGGGAGGATGTGGCTTTATTTTCTTCCAGATGGACCATCGATATGGCAGCATCATTTATTAAATATACAGACTTTCCCACCAACTTGCCGTTCCTCTTTAGCAGAATGTAAGTTGCCGTATAGAGCCTTAGATATGGGTCCGGGAGACTGTTCTCCAAGCTGTCATCAACATCCAGCTCAAGAACCCACACCCACCTTCTCCTTAAAAGCTGTACCCCCTGCCCCACTCCTCCCAGCTGGAATCACCCTTATCCCCACTTGATCTCCCTTACCCCCCACCTGACCTCCTATGGAAATCATTCATTCAAACCATACACTCATACATCGCGCTCCTCCTGAGTGTTAGGCACTGGACCAAAGAAGACTGCCCCTGTCTTCTAGGCATTCACAGTCTGGGAAGAGAAGGGAGAACAAAGTGAGGCCAAGTAACTCTGAGGGAATATTGATGGGAGAGGTGTCAATTCCATTTCAGAAATCTTCAAGAAGGGAATGACAGTGAGGTGGGTGAAGGGTCCAGTGGCGAGCAGGTGTTCACCAGGCAGTCATGGAGGAAGGAGCTGCCAGGTGGCATGAAGGGCATGTACAAAGGCATCAAGGCAAGGCAAAGCTTGACATGTTTGGGGAGATGCAAATGGTTCAGAGGCCCCAGAAAGGGGGTGCTGGGAGAGAAGAGAAAGCAAGGGGTAGGCTGGCATGGGAAGTCTGAGACAGACTGGGACCTAGGGCCTGGGACCCTTTGCTGCAATGCTTGCATCTGGACAAAATACAGAGACTATAAGGGAGAAAAAATAACTGCCTGCATGCATGGTTGGAACAAATTATGGACAAGATATAAAAAGGCCAAAAAACCCAACTGCCACTTTTGAAGAGCCCAGAGCAAGGGCAAAAGCAGGGTACTCTGTATGCCCCTTGCACACACCACCAAAAGGATAAGCAAGCCACCTAGCCACCCCTCAGGTCTGATCCCTGGACACACTCCTACCCTCACCGCATGTAAGGAACCAGCTCACCCTTCCTAGGTGAGCAAGCAGGCAGGGGGACCTATTACTTGATCTCGTTCCCCTTTGCTGCAACAGGGCCCCAGTAAAGCCTAGCTTGAAATTCTTGTCTGGCCTCTGGTCAATTTCTATTGATTAAGGAGGTCAAGAACCCTCGTCGGTAACAAGCAGGGCCAGAGTGCTCTCAAGTGTGCTGCAGCGCGTCTGCCTTTTCTCCTGAGAAGCACGGCGTGGCAGCAAGTGCGCCGACTCTCATATCCCATCTCCGCATTCTACCTGATCTGTCATATAATTACTATTTTGCTTTCAGTTGGGCTTCCCTTGTACCTCAACTGGTAAAGAATCTGCCTGCAAAGCAGGAGACCCCAGTTTGATTCCTGGGTCTGGAAGATCCCTTGGAGAACAGATAGGCTACCCACTCCAGTATTCTCGGGCTTCCCTGGTGGCTCAGACAGTAAAGAATCTGCCTGCAATGCAGGACACCTGAGTTCGATCTCTGGGTTGGGAAGATCCTTTGGAGAAGGGAATGGCTATCCACCCCAGTATTCTGGCCTGGAGAATTCCATGGACTGTATATCCATGGGGTCAAAAAGACCCTTCTGAGTGACTTTCACTTTTGCTTTCAGTTAGCTAATCTTTTCCCCTAAAATAAAATCATTTTAAAGAGTCACTTTGTATCACCTCCATAAATGGGAAACCAGTATCCCTTACTATAAATAAAATAAAATAGAAGAAAAAGCCTTAAATGGAAACATTTCTAGGAAAACTAAAATTGTTCATCTGTACTATTTGAAAAAAAAGGGAATATCCCAGCCAACACAACAAATACTTCACATTAGGACACACTGGTGTGCTGAGTGAAATAATGGGCTGCTGCTGCTGCTGCTGCTAAGTCACTTCAGTCGTGTCTGACCCTGTGTGACCCCATAGACGGCAGCCCACCAGGCTCCCCTGTCCCTGGGATTCTCCAGGCAAGAACACTGGAGTGGGTTGCCATTTCCTTCTCCAATGCATGAAAAGTGAAAAATGAAAGTGAAGTTGCTCAGTCGTGTCTGACTCTTAGCGGCCCCATGGACTGCAGCCCACCAGGCTCCTCTGTCCATGGGATTTTCCAGGCAAGAGTGCTGGAGTGGGGTACCATGGCTGCCTGGGTCCAAATCCCAGCTCTGAAGAGTATTAGCTATGGATCTCTGGGGAAGCCACCTTATCTCCTGAAGTCTCTGTTTTCCCATCTGTAAAATGTGGCGATAACAGAACCTACCCCACTAGGGACTGGCCACAGCCTGAAAGGGACCTTAGTCGGGCAACTCCCAGGAAGGGTCAGTGCAGCTGTGAAGAGACAGCAGGAAGGAAGCCATGGAGGTGTTGTGTGATTAAACGAGAGAATTTGGGTACCATTTCATGAGTGTTCTCAATATGCCTTGGCTAGTTTGAGGCTGTAGGAAGTCCTCCAAGGATATGAAACAGAAGATCATCTGGTTTGCATCTTTCCTTCGACTCCGGGGTAAGTAAGGAATGACTGGGAGAGACCCTTCCAGGCTGCTGTGGTCCTAGTGAGCAGGGATGGAGTCCTGAAGCCTCCAGCGGGTTGGAGGAGACACAACTGGACATCAGGAAGAGAGACTGGGGGTAAGGCTGGCACCAAGATTCTAGCGAGGTAGATGGTGGGGCCCTTTAAGGAAGAAGGAGCACAGGAGGCAAGACCATGGTCCAGGGTGTGAGGAGTATGACTCTGCATCCTTGGAGTTGGCAGTCTGTGAAATCCCACATCCAGAGTTGGCTGATTCAGGGCCTGACATTCAGGGCCTGACATTCAAGGGTGAGTAGGTTATGCCTTTGGGCCGAGGTCAGTCCCCGCCCTCCAAGCCTGAAAGGCAGCAGACTCCCTAGTCAGGTGTGGGCGCTCAGGAAACACCTCCATGGTGTCCTTCCTGCTGCCTCTTCACAGCTGCACTGACCCTTCCTGGGAGTTGCCCGACCAAGGTCCCTTTCAGGCTGTGGCCAGTCCCAGACTCATCTCCCAGTGTACCACCCTACATTGAAATCTGGGAAGGGCTGGGGCACTGGAAGGAACAGTAATGACCCCAAATGGGGTGGAAAGAGAATACTATGGAAGTCTTCCTCCTGAATTCTCTGGGGTCTCATTTGGCTCCCACTCCAACCCTGACCCTTCCTGAGGGCCCCTGGACCACCCCTGCCCCATCTTTAATCAGATTAGGAATTGGAAGGTTTTGATCCCATCTCCCCAGCAGAAACCCAGGTCAGCGCTGCTCTGAGAACCCTTCACCTCTGGGATCACCCTGACAGTGTCTGCTCCCCATCTCAATGCCCCCTCAACACTGCCCGCCACTCCCCCTCACCCCTACCTAGGGGTGCCCAAGAGTTTAGATAGGAGTTCCTTAAATGGAAGGGAGGTCCCGGTAGTCCTTCCTTCCACCGCTAGGCGTCACCATCGGCCTGGAAATGGAAGGCGCAGCCAGGCCCTCTGGATGCCTGGTGGGCAGCGGGCCCCGCTAGCTCTATGCGGGGTGCCAGGGACCCTACAGGAAGGACGCCTCGACCTCCAGAGGGCTGCCATTGGGTGCTCTGGACCCAATGTCCGTCGGGGGTCCAGAGGGGCACGTGTCCCGGAATTCTGGCCGCTGTGACCTGGAGTGGAGACGAACTGGAGGGCCAGGGTGCGTGTGAGCGTTGGAACCTGGGGGCGCCCCGCCTTTCCGCCCACCCTGCGCCTCTTCCGTGAAAAGAAAGTGGGAATTGTTCACTTACGGATGTTATGCTGACCCTTTCACAAATAAAGAACTCGAGGCTCCCTTTCTGTGCCCAGGTGGACGACCCCTCTCCCTGACTCAGTCGCGACCGTAACTACCCCAGAGCGGCCTCCCTGCAAAGCTCCTGATCCGACAGCGACGTGAACACCTGAGGTTGAATGAGTAACCGAATGCAAATATAAGGACAGGTGGCACTTACTGAGCACTTTCTATGTGCCAGACGCGGCTCCCAACAAACTCATACGTGCATACTGTTAACTATCCCCATGAAGAGGCTGGGCACAGAGAGGTGAAGGCATTTACCCAAGTCACAGTGGCAAATGCAGGATTGGGACCCAGGCAATCTGGTTCGAGAGCTCGATTGCTCAACAACGCCTCCGAGCCGGACAGGCCCTCCCTTGGCTTCAGGAGTTTCCACCAAGCGCTTGGGCGCCAGGCACTGGCGCGAGAGAGAGACAGAGAGAGCAGCACAGCGGGCCGGTGCGGCGTCATCTTCCTGGCGCGGCAAAGCGCCCCCAGGAGGCGCCCCAAGTGACCACCAGGCGGCGCGCTGACCCCACTTGCGTCCCACTCGACACGCCCGCGCGGTCTCCGCGTCCTCCCGGTGGGAGCTGGCGCTGACCACGGCGACCTGGGTCCAGCCGACAGGTGGAGAACAGCTGACCTGGTGCCAGGTGTGGGGTCCCTGCCAGGTGCCCTGCGGTCTAGCGGCCCAGGGCCTGTTTTCTTCCCCTTGCTTCTCACCTCCAAACATTCTGGTTTGTACCATGAAAGGAGCACAGGCAGACTCCTTATGTTCAAGCTTCACTGTTTACAAAGCTCTTTCCACCAGCTCAGTGCAGACAAAAGATCAAGGTACTATGTGCCCACTGGGAGCCAGATGTTCTCACCCTCGCAGTCCTCACCCGGAGAGAGGGGCAGTGCCAGCTCCCTAGACAGGCAGTGCCAGCCCCCCTAGAAGACAAGATGTTCTCCCAAGATCACCCACACAGCCAGTCTCAGGGCCAGGCCCTAATCCAGGGATCCTGGACCTCACGTTCTTACCCTTTCCTCTCAAGAGAGCACACGTGGGTGGTGTACAGCCCTCCTGGGTGGAGAGTCCCATGAGAGGCAGGGGCACAGACAAAATGACCCCTCAAAGAGGCAGGCACAGTGTGGGATGTTAGTGGGCAGCTTCACTCCGGCCTCTGGGGCCGGGGTATTCCCGTCTGCTTCCTGGCTCCCCTGTTCCCGCTCTGTGGTCACTCCTCCCTGCCTGACTGGCCCCGGCAGCCCGCTGTGTACCCTCACTGTCTGGGAGTCCCTCACATTCTCACTTCTGATAACTCTCGAGGTTTGCACACTTCCCAGTCTGGACCTTCCAGTGGGACCTTCGCCCTGCACTCAGCTCTTCACTGCGCCAGAGCACCTGAAGCACTTACCACCACCTGTCCAGAGCAGGGCACTGCATCCTCCCGCAAACCTGCCCTTCATTCTGTGTCCCTGGGCTAGAAAACTGGGGGCATCTCTGACTCCTCAACCACTGTCCTAGAGCCCAACTCCTCTTCATCCCACTACTTCAGTGTCTTTCAGGACCACCCCCTCCTGTCCACCCCCAAGGGATCTGCCCTAACTCAGGCCACCGCACCTCCTAGCTCCTAGCGTCATCCACTCTCTTAAATCTCCTGCCGGCAGAGTGATCTTTCTAGTGATCATTCTAAAGTGCAAGTCTGCTCCCAGTTTAAAACTTGTAAATTAGAAGTTTGTAATACAAAACATCTTAATCATAGGACAAAACCCAAACCTTTCACCAGCCCTGTAAAGCCCTGGGCCCATCCAGGCCCTGCCCATCTCTCTGCCCCCTTCTCACTCCCCCTCCTTCGTTGCTTTCACCTCCTCCAAAGCACCAAACTCTTCCTAGGCTCTCAGTCTTAGCATGCGCTGTTCCCTCTGCCTGGAAGGCCCCTCCCTAGCTTGATAGCTGGTGAGGCCTCCTCACTCTTCCAATCCCAGCTGAAACCGCACATCTCACAGAGCTCCCCCTGACCAATTCCAGGGAAAGTGGGACCCCTCCTTAGTTCCTCTCTCACTCAGAACTGGCTGGTCTTCTTCCTTCACACCACTTGCCAACATCTCAGAGCTTGTGTCTTCATATGCTTAGGTATTTAATCTCTGTCTCTCCCAGAGCCCAAATTCTCCACTTGAAGGACTGCCATCTCCCAATCACAGCCGTACGTACCCCCACACCCAGCCCAGGACCCAACATAAAAGTAGACATCCGATAACTATTTGTGGAACAAATGAATCTTTCATCTTGTCCTCATCAGAACCCCATTCCCAGCCTTTCTTTCATCTCTGGCCTTTGCATGAGTTGCTTCCTCTGCCTGGAAGGTTCTTTCCTTCTCCCACCTCAGCTGATTCACATATCATAAGACTAGTTTCTCTAGGATTCGTCCTTGGCCCCCTCATTAGAATTAGGGTTTCCCTCTGGGCTCCCCTGGTTTCCTCTAATAGCAGTCTATCATAACACTCAAAAATTGCAAATTTCCAGGTAAACAGGAGAGATTGTTAGCAACAATGATCTACTCCCGCCTGCGACCTCTCCGCTCCAGCTGGCTCAAGGGCATCCATTCTCTGCCTTTCAAACCATCAGGAGCCCCATTTCCTATTCATTCAATAAGCACTGATCAGGCACCCCTGTGTTTTTTTCTTTACTGCAGCACTGGAGTGGCAGAGAGGAGAGGAGGGATACAGACAGGATTCTTCCAAAGGTGAGACTGAAGCAAGTGAAAGCATCAGAAGTGCTAAGCAAATGCCCAGCCAACCCACATCCAGGGTGCAAGTAGGCACCAAGGAGGCTGGGGGCCAGGGGGCAGGACTGGCACATTGAGTTCTGCCCTCTTCATTGAGCATCTGCTGTATGCAGGGTGTGATGGGTGAGAGGGTTAGGGATATGGAGAGGTGACCCTGAATGGCAGACACATCTGGGGTTACCTCCAGCACAGCTGTGCAGAGTTCACTGAATTTGTGGTCTGTCTTCCCATCCTGGAAGCAGCTGGAAGAAACAGTGTTGGGTCCACTTCCCAGAGGACCCTCTGCCAAACCCTATAGTCTCTTTTATGACAGGCTGCTCTGTTCCGGTGAGCTGCTGCTCATTCCCTCTTTCTTGACATTCCCCACACACCAGTTTATCAAAGTCCAGAGGCCATTACCTGGGAAAGGGGCAAAAATGCATGGTCCTGAGCTCCCATCTGCAGACCTTGGAGTGGGACCTGGTATCTGCATGTGTACAGTTGCCTCAGCTTTGCACACTCATGTGAGAGCCCCATTGCTTCTGTTGCTTCTGGGATCAGCCCACAAACCCTCCTTGCACCTGGCTGCCAGCTTCTGCCCTCTGCCCACCCCTTAAATCCATCCAAGCCCCTTGTTCTACTTGCACATCCACACTCCCAGTACCCCAGGATAGACTCTGTTCTGCCTTTGGTTGGCTAACAGCACCCAGACTTGACTTGACCAAAGCCAACCCCCATTCCCCTGGAACCAATCTGCCTCCCCACCGCTGGTAATGCCCACCTCAGAGAGCATCCTGCCTACTGCCCAAGGCAGAGACTTGGTTATCAGACTTGACTCCCTGTCTCCCTTCCTCCCTTATTTCAGCAACAACTCAATCCTGATCTGCCTCCCCAGCATGTTTCCAGTCTCCCCATCTCTCTCACCCCAGATTGCATTTATCCCCTAACTGGTTCCCTCCAGAGTGCTAGTCTTTCCTCTTTCCTGTGAATTCTCCAAAACGTTCTAAAATGCAAATCTGACTATAATTACCAGCCCCCCACCCCTTAAAACCCTTCAAAGTGTTTTCAAGGTCCTAACCCCCTTGACCCACAGGAAAGACCTTGGGTCAGCTGGTCCCAGCTTCCTGCTCCAACTTCCTCCCCTCCCCTCTGAGCTCCAGTAACAGCAAACTGCTTCCGGTTCTAACCTCCAGATCTTAGACCATTCATTCGTCCTTTGGCACCACCTCCTCCAGGAAGCCATCCCTCTCCCCCCACACCCACACGCTCCTTGGAGTATCCATACTGACTGCTGGAAGGATCTTTCTACTCACCACACTGAGTTATAATCATTGATTTTCATGTCTAAGTTCCATACTAGCCAGTGAGATCCTTGAGGGCAGGGATGGAGTTCCATTCATCTGTGTATCCCAACCCCTGGCCTGGTGCCTGGCACCAAGGACAGGCTTGGCCAATGGTTGATAGATGAATGCGGAGTGGAAACTTGAAGGAAGAGAGTCAGGAAGGACTGAGAGGGCAGTGAGGGCAAGCCTGGCAGGAGGCTCAGCCAGAGCAAATGTGTGGGCAGTAGAAAAGAGCTTCCCTTTATTGCACGCCATGACTGCCCGCCAGCCATCGTGCCTGTGCTCTGCTTGCACATTCTGTCTCATTCAGTTCTTGTAACAACAGATCAGGAAACTGGCTTCAGAGAACCAAAGCAACCTGCCCAAGGTCACACAGCCAGGCCTGGAATGGAATCCAGGACTGTCTGGCCTGAAAATCTGTGCTCTTTCTGCTGGGTCACACTGCTCTCCTGGGGATAGGACCTTCTGGAGATGGACAAGGAGTGGGCCCAGCTACGCCTCTGCCTGGCTGAGCGCCGGAACCAGCTGCCCACGCTCAGGCCGACAGCTTCTTCCTTCCAGCCGGACCAGAGGCTCAGAGGCCAGACAAAGATTTATCTGTTCCTTCTTCCCCTGGCTTTGGTGGGGTGGGGGGTGGTCTTTGATTAGACATGCACACCCCCTAGCACCACCAGAGAAGGGCTGCTGTCTCCTGTACTGCCCAGGGTGCCTGGGGAATGCAGGGGGCCCCGTGACGCTGTCTGGGTTCTGCAGAATCTGTCTCCCTCATCGCACTTGGCCCAGGCTGATATTAAGATTCATCTGCATTCCCCATGCACCCGCCTGGCAGATGGTGGGGGAGGAGGCTGGGTGCGTGCTGGGGGCTGCAGCCAGAGACCAAGCTGGGCCTCGAGGGCCACAGCAGAGTGCCCACCCACCCTGCCCCATGGGCCGAGCCCAGGCTGGGGCCACTCCAAATGCTGGGGTACCTCCTCAGCCTCACAGCCTCTGAGAAGTGCTGGGTGCTGGGACTTGACCTTTGGTTTTTCTAAGGACTAAAGGGGCCCTGCAATTCCAGGAAGACAACGTGGAGATGTGGGGCAATGGGGGATGGGCCCCACTTTGCAATCTCGAATGAGAGTCTTTTTCTTCCTTCTTGCCCTGGAGGTTTGCAGAAACCTGAGACAGAGACCCTGCTGGCATAGGAGCCCCACATCCCAGCCTGTGACTCCCTGGATCACAGGAAGGACAGAGTGAAGAATGGAGGTACAGCCTCCAGGGGACTTGCTCACCTCACGTCTCAGCTTCTCAGGAGGCTTACCCCTGACCACAGCCCCAGATATCCAGCCTGGCCCCTAGCTGCCTTTTCATCCCAAGACTCCAGTCAAGTTTCCTGTCGCAGCGACTGGACTGAGAGGTACTGGGGGGAGGTGGGGAGGGTTATCCCAGCCCCTCTGAGTAAAGCAGAAGAGGATAGGAATTGATATTATAACCAAAGGAGTACAGGCTAGACACCCAGAAGAACTTCCCCCAGCACAAAAGCAAGTCCTGCAGACAGAAGTGGACTTTGGGCTGTGGAGTCAGGTTACAATAAGGAAGACCTTCTTTTCTGGCTCTCTTGTAATGGGGTTTGGGAAAAATAATCTTTTCAAATTCCAGGTCTCTTGGGGTTCAGGGCAGGGCAGCAGATTCTCAGTGCTCCTTACCAGGAACAGGGGCCCTGCTCAGGGTTGGAATTAGTAGGGTCCCTATCCCCGAGGTCACCACCCTGCCTCGCGGAGTAAACTCCGCCCCCAAATCCTGCCCCCTGCGTCCTAAATCCCCGGGTTGCGGGCCGGCAGGGGAGGAGTTAACTCCGGAGGTACCGGCTGGGCTCACAGTACCTGCCGCCGCCGCCGCCGCCGCCGGTGGTGGGAGGGACGAGGAAGCGGGAGCCGCCTGGGCGCCAGGAGCGCTCCAGTCTGGCGGGAGGCAGCGCGGGTAGCGGCGGCGGGGCTTGGCGCGGCCAGGGGCGTCCGCCAGGGGGCGCGCCGCGACGGGGCGGGAGGGGCCATCTGGCCTGGGGAATTAGCTCTGGGGCGAGCGCGCGCGCGGGTCCCCAACACATCTGGGCGAGAGCGACGCCGCTGGAACCGAGGGGGCATATCTGGAGCCGCGGAGCCACCGCGCAGCTGGGGCCCTTCGAGGCGGTCGGGGCGCACATCTGGTCGCGGCGAGAGGGGGCCGCGCCGCGCGCAGCTGGACCAGGGGAGGGGGCGGCGACTGCACAGCTGGACCGAAGCGGGCGGGGTCGGTCCTGGGCGGCTGGCCGCGCGGAGGGCCGCCAGGGGCCGGGGGACTGGAGCATGGGACGGCGCGCCTGAAAGAGCGGGCAGGGGTGAGGAAGGGCCTGGGACCCTGAAGGGAACAGACGCGAGGAAGGGGCACGAGAGCAAAGGAGGAAGATGCAACTGACTCGCTGCTGCTTCGTGTTCCTAGTGCAGGGCAGCCTCTATCTGGTGAGTGATCCGCGGGGAGCGGCGCGGAGGGGCGGGGGCCGGGAGGACTGGGGGAGAGCGCGGGAAGCTTCCGAGCCCGAAAACTTTCTCCCTTCCCCCCAGCATCCCGGGGATGGAGGAGAAGCCTCGAGGCTGGGGGAGAGGGCGGGTCCGAGGCCGGAGACTGTACGGGAAGGGTTAATAGGGGCGGGGAGAGGGTGCTGGGCTGGCCCACCTACTCGGCCGCTGGTGGCGGGAGGTGCGACGGGCACGAGGGAAAATGCCCGCAGACGTCGCCAAGGGTCACTCGACCTCTTCCCGGGCCCCGGGCCGTGCGGAAGGGTGGTGGAGGGTGGCTGTGGAGCTGATGACCTGCCAGGGTAGAGGGTATGGGCTCTTCCGTGACCTCGGGGACGCGGAGGGACCCGGAGGGCCCCGTGTTCTGGGGCCCCCAGCGCACTAGCTGGCCCAGGCGGGGGGTGGCCCCCGCGTCCCTCGCTCCCGCCTTCCCTCCCGCTCCCTCCCTCCTCGCCTGTTGTTTTCCTCTCCTCTCCCGGCTGCGCGCAGCCCGAGCCCCACAGGACCAGGGCAGGCGGCTCCCGCCCCGGGCGCTCGCGGCAGCTGAGCGGAGCGCCCGAAGCCCGCTCCCCGTGCGCTCGCTCGCGCCTTCCTGGCGGCCCAGGACGCGGGGAATCCACACCAGACCCCAGCTCAGGGCGCGAATCCCCTCCGACCGACCGCCACCTACCAATCCTGTCGTGGAGAAGCCTCAGACCCACATCTGGGTCTTCTCAAAACAATAATCCCCTTTGCCATTGTGTGGAAGAACCCTTCCCTTGTCACATCTCCCCCTAGGGCCCTTCTCTTCATCCTCCAGCCATTTAGCTGTGACCCCCCCCCGCCCCCCGCCCCCCCCCGCCCCCCCCGCCCCCCCCCCCCCCGCCCCCTCAGGGTTAAGTACACGCGCACGTCTTCTGCCTTGACCCCAGCCCCGCGGCCCTCCCCTCCTGCTGTCCCTCTGCCCCACCCTTGGGTCCTGGCAGGCAGGGACACCGCGCACAACCACAGACATGACCAAGGCCAGAACAGGGGATATGAAGACCCCGAACCCCTTTGTAGCCGTGCGTATGACAGCCTCAGGCATTCCACATCCTTATCCCAGGTCCCAGCAAATCCAGATGCTGCCCAGCTGTGAGCTGGTACACCTGGTGCTGGTTATGAGACACAGAGGGCCTTTCTTGAAAAGCTGAGCATACCCACGCCAGGCAGCTGTCCTCAGGGAACCTGGTCCATTCCCCGGTGCCCTCCTGAGCTGTCCTGTGTTTGAGCTTGTCAGGCTGTCCTGCTGGCCCTCCCCACAGCTCCTTCAAGAAGCCTCCCCAGATGTTGCCTGTCAGTAGAGTGGATGCAACAGAGGCAACCGAGCCTCCGCAGAGCTTTCCAGAGATCCCAGATGAGGGTAGGGTTTGGATAAAACTCCCGAAGAAGGACCCATCTGGTCCGAGAGCCTGGGAGTATGGTGGATTAGGAGGACTGGCCCTGAAGGACTTAGTGATGAAGGACTAGAAAGTGATGTAAACTGTGAGTCAGGTGTCCCCATCTATGAAATGGGAATAAGATCTCCTTCCTAGTATGTCGTATCCTGGCATGTTATCATCAGTGGAGTTTGGTCATCCTGGTTATGGAACTCACCCAGGTCTCCCTCAAATCCTCCCATTAAAACCTAAACCGCATTTGTACTTGAGAGAGAACTTCACTGGGTTCTGTTTTCTTTTCCATCATCTGTTGGTTTTTTTTGCCTCTGAGGGTAGAAACTCTCCCAGTGTAGGAATGGTGTCTCATTCAACAGACTAGAAAGTTCCCAAAGGCAAGGGCTGTACCTCCCCTGTCAAACGAGGGGCTCTCTCAGCAGAGAGATGGAGCACCCTACCTGACTTGGGGCTCTTTGAAGGCAGACAGTGTACCGCCCCCGTTAGCCTGGGAATATCACAGAGGCAGAGGCTGTATCTCTCCTAGACGACAACTGCTCTGTCAACAGAGGGGTGTACTTCTGCGGTCTGATGAAAGCTCTCCCGAGATCAGGAGCTGGGCCTCCCCCATCAGACTTGGAGCTCTCTTAAGAGTAGAAGCTGTGTACCTCTGCATCCTTGGTCCCTGGAGAGAATTCTCCACCATCCTTCCAGACTTTGAATAGTGGCCAGAGGCAGCACAGTGGCGAGAGGAGCTAGGGGTGACCTGAGTGTCAGAACATGAGATGGAACCATGACACAGGCCAGAATGCACACCCAACCCCCAGTGTAAGTGAGCGATGTGCCGGGGCCCCTCGGCCCCAAGTCAGAGTGGAAGGGAGGGGCAGAGAGATGGTGCTGGTGGTAGGGAGTGGTGGACCGGAATTCCTGAGTCCTCAGAAGGAAGACCCAGGTGCTCACCCTCCTCCCAACTCCCTCCGCAGGTCATCTGCGGCCAGGATGACGGTCCGCCAGGCTCAGAGGACCCTGAGCATGATGACTCTGAGAGCCAGACCCGGCCCCGGATGCCTCGAAAGCGGGGCCACATGTCCCCTAAATCCCGCCACATGGCCAACTCTACTCTCCTAGGACTGCTGGCTCCACCTGGGGAGGCATGGGGGGTCCTTGGGCAGCCCCCCAGTCGCCCAAACCACAGCCCCCCGCCATCAGCCAAAGTGAAGAAAATCTTTGGCTGGGGTGATTTCTACTCCAACATCAAGACGGTAGCCCTGAACCTGCTGGTCACGGGGAAGATCGTGGACCACGGCAACGGGACCTTCAGTGTCCACTTCCGACACAATGCCACAGGCCAGGGCAATATCTCCATCAGCCTTGTGCCCCCCAGTAAAGCTGTAGAGTTCCACCAGGAGCAGCAGATCTTCATTGAAGCCAAGGCTTCCAAAATCTTCAACTGCCGGATGGAGTGGGAGAAGGTGGAACGGGGCCGCCGGATTTCGCTCTGCACCCACGACCCAGCCAAGACCTGCTCCCGAGACCATGCTCAGAGCTCGGCCACCTGGAGCTGCTCCCAGCCCTTCAAAGTCGTCTGCGTCTACATCGCCTTCTACAGCACGGACTACAGGCTAGTCCAGAAGGTGTGCCCGGATTACAACTACCACAGTGATACTCCCTACTACCCCTCTGGGTGACCCTGGGCAGGCCACAAAGGGCAGGCCAGGGCTGGAAGGACAGGCCTGCCCACACAGGAAGCCATCTGTCTGGATACTGGGCAGGGAAGGGAAGGGGCCTCAGGCAGGGAGCTCCAGGGTGGAGAGGAGGAGAGGCCAAATGTGGCCAGAACCGGGTCTCAGGTGGTGGGGAAGGGGTCGTAGGTGCTGGCCCCACCCTGAGGCTGTGGAGCGAGCAGGACACAGGAGCACTGGCCGAGAAGTGGGTTCTCTGGGTGGCCTCACAGGGCTTCCCCACTGAGCGACAGAAAGATGCCAGGTCCAGGAAGCCCCTGGGGCAGACAGACCAATAGTTACTGAGAGGAGCCTGAAATCTTGGCTCCCTCCTTGCCATCCTGAGAAAGAAGAGCAATGAGGAGATTATTTCATCAATGTGGTCCGAGTGAGCAATGCAGGATGGTTGAGCTGGGGCGTCCTGGCAGCCAGCAGCAGGAACTCTCCAGCCCCACCCAGGGGGCAGCCCTGAGCCCTCATCCTGGACTATGGTCTGAGCTCGGCTTGAGGCGGAAGTGGTGACCCTTGGAGTCTTTGATGTTTTGGCAGAGAGGGAACCTGCTCCTAGCCAGGCCTCCCCTTTCCAAAATCGCTTCTCTTGCCATTCCTCCCCACCCCACCCTCGAGCTGAAGTACCCCTCTGTCCGTAAGACAAGGACGATTGCGATTCTCCCGGCACCAAGGCCACAGGTGGAAGCCACCCGTGAGCCACGTGTTCCTCCCCCGTCCTGCCCCTGCTGGCTCCTCTGGGAGTGACCTTATCCAGCAAGTGACCCTTCCACAGCCAGCCTCGCCCATCAGCCCAGGGCCCGCCTGGATAAAGATGCTGCCTCCCTCGTGGCCCGCTCGGGGCTGGCGAGGCCACACTGTGGTGGGTGTGCTGGACGTGTCCCGTAGTGTCTGTCTGTGGGGGTGGGGGTGGGGGGTGGGGTTTGTGAAATCACCTGATGGTCAACTTGTGTGTGCAGACTCTTGTTCACTGAGCAGGGAATAAAGCTTTCCTGGATATCGGACTCTGAGTTGTTGGGGACAGGGGGTGGGGGGAGGGCCCCGGGTGCCCAGGGTCTGGCCGGCGTCTCTCAGATGACAGCAGGACATTTCCTGAGGCCAGAGCTGCGGGGCTCCAACAGCTGCTGGAGCTGATGCTCCAGGGATTCCCTCCCCGCCCCTGCCTAGCCCCGGAAGCTGGGCAGATGCTGGGTGGGCCTGGCGTTTGCCAAGCACCTGGGAAGGAAGAACTAGCAGGCAGGTGGGCCACACAGGGTGGGTGATCCTGGTCACCTTCCCGGGTCGCCGTTTGGGTGGGCCCACTGGGGTACCAATGTTCTGTCAATATTTGCTCTGTGGCTTTGGGTAAGTCCACTGTCCTCTGGTTCTCTTCTCATTCTTTATAAAATGAGGAGCTTGCCCAGCCCAGAGGTTCTCAAATGTGGGTGGGCTTCTGAACCAAGAGGGTTGTTAAAGCACAGACTTCTGAGTTCTACCCCAGAGTTTCTAATTCAGCAGGTCTGGAGTGCAGCCTCAGGATTTGCCTTTCTAACGAGTAGCGAATGCCCAGGTAGACACTGATGCTTCCGGCCCAGGGACCACACTTTGAGGGCCGCACACATGTCCTCTGAGTCCCTTTCTGGCTCTGGCTCCCTGAGACGAGGAGACACTGCCAAGGCTCTATCCTAGTTGTGATTTCCAGCGGCTCCTCCTGCAGAAGTCTCCTGGGAAGGGTCCCATCAGAGAATCAGGGGTATTGGGTTTTCAGTCTAACACACTTGGGGAGGAACAGGCCGGGGTGGGAGGGAGGACCGTAGGGGCTTGGAAGCAGCCATCCCTGTGCTCCGGCCCACAGCAGGTCACCTCATCTGGGAGTCAGCTGGGCCCTTTGGGGCTCCATGAGGGGAAGGCAGGAGCCAAGATCGTGGTGCCCTCTCTGGAGGCCACTCAAGGTCTGCTCTCCTGGGAGGGCGGCACGCAGGCCTCCTGCATCCCTTGCGGCCAGGTCGCCAGAGTGAGGAGAGTCTTAGGGTGCTCTGGCCATCCCCAGCCTATCTCCCTTGCCCAGCAGCACACAGCACAGACTATGCCCTCACAGCACAGACAGAGCTCGTGGGGCCATAGAAGCCACGTTGCTGTCACCCCAGGTTGTAGGAAGTGACCCAGGAAGGGCAAGTGACTGGAGCCCATGCTCCCATCCCAGCCTCTTCCCCACCCACCCGCCACACTGTGCTTCCCAGGGCATCTCTCCTCAGCAGAGATTTGAGAGCTCCTCCATGCCTCCCACTCCCTTCCCACCCTGGGGACAGGGGCCTGGCCTTGCCCTTGGGGGTCTGGGCTTGCTGGATTCTGCTGCATTGTCCCACCTGTGGATTCACAATGGACACCGACCCTGAGCAGCTCCCTCAGCCCTGTGGCTGTGCTGGGCTCCTTCCCCATCTAGCCTGGCTGAACTGTCAGCAGGGCCAGGGGCACTCTGACCCAACCCCTTCAGCTCCTCTCCTCCTGAGGAGAGCCAGATGCTGCCGACAGCTGGAGGGCTGGCCTGCCTGGCACACATTCCGCCTGCACAGGGGGTGGGTTCATTTTAATAACTTCATTTCACCCGTGCGCACACTCTGCTGCCTCATCCCTCCTTTTCCACCTTCCCAGTAACCAGCGGCTCCTCTCAGTTAAGATCTTGCTAACAAATTTCCTCCCGAATCATAATTCTTTTGAAATAGTCCTTGCGCCCTACTGATCTTGCTATCACCAGATACTTCTGCCCCCGCTCCCCCAATCCCCACAAAGGGTAGGACACTAAGCATCTGGCTATGAAGGTGCCAACCTTTGCCCCCTTGATGAGCAATGCCTAGGGCATCTGCCAAGGAGATGAGATGGACCCCCAGTTCCCAGCAAGTGCTTGGACCACTCATGCCATTCAAAACTCACAGGAGAGCAAACTCTTCAGGAACAAACCGGTCTCCTGTCCCAGAGAGAAGCTCCAGGTGCCTATCTTTGCCTACACCCTGCCGCCGCTGCCTGCTCTTCTTGCGGCCCTGCTCTCCAATCTGCTCAACTTGGCTGGGGAGCTGGCCAAAGGCAGGGGCCTTATCGCCTCCATTTGAGTGGAGCCTCTGGGACAAGCCCTCCAGACTGGGGGCTTTTTGGGGACATGACTTGTAAATCCCCACCAGCCTGGGGAGCCCCTGGGGCCAGGGTCTGTACCTCCCAGGTCAGACTGAAGAGCTTCTGACGCCAGGATTTGTGCCTCCCTCATCAGACTGGAGTCTCTCTGAGAGCAAGAAATGCAGTATCAATGCAGCAGGGAAAGCTTGTTCTTTTTTAAGTATTGGAACAGCTGAAGGTGGCCTCTGCCCTCATCCTGGTGCACATCTGGGCAAGCAACCCCTCCTGGGCCTCAGCATCCCCATCTCTAATGGGGTGAACCTTCCCAGTGGTCTGTGAAGCTAATAAGAGGGAATATATGTCAACTGGCAGTGATGGTGAGTCGTCCTTTTGGTGAAGCTTAAGGCAAAAGCAAATGGGTGCCTGGGTCCCCCCTCCCTCCTCTCTCCACCCTTCCTCCTTACCCTCTTCCCAGGGATGAGCAAGCAGGAACTGAGTCACCCTCTTTCCCATCCTTGGCAGGAATGCTGGTGACCTTGCATATGGCAGACTTCTGTGGTGAGGCCCATTGCTCAGAGATGAATGAGGTGGTAGGTGGGTAGGGAATCTGGGGAAAGGTATGTTTGGGGGTGGAGTGACCAAGTTCTGGATTATCAAGGGGGTATGTGTAGGGGGTTGTGGGAGACACAGTGAACCAGTTGCTCTGTGCTGGGAAGTGATCCAGTGTCAAGGTTGGGAATAGGAGAGAGAAATGTTACTTCCAAAGGCTCTGAGTCCTCTGGTACCACCAGGAAAACCAGGGGCTGGGTGATGGGTGAGGAGAGGGACCACTAGCCCCGCTAGTTGGAGCCAAGTGCCCATTATACCAAAGTCCTGGAGAGGCAGCTGCCACAATTTCCAAGGCACAATGCCACAGGAGACTGGCACTCAGCTGGGCGCTTGGTTCTGGTTCCACAGGAGCCTGGTTTCCTGTTGGTCTGCCAAACTCAAAGGCTGACCTGATAACAATCCAAGCCAAGGTGTCTCATTCAAAGCCTCCCAGTTCATCTCAGAGCCACTTGGCTAGATGGTCCCAAGGGAACAAACTAGCTCCTCCTGAACCACAGAGGCTACCAATGAACTGCCAACATGACAGTTGCAGAAAGATGTATCTGGACCCCACTTCTGAGTCTATAATTTGCTAGCTGGGTGCCCTGGACAAACGACACAATCTCCCAGAGCCTCCTTATGTGAATATCTAGGGGTCTACCTTCCTTGGGACATTGTTGGGAAGACTAAATGAGTTGCTCAACAAATGTCACTTTCTCCTGTTTGTTTCTGGATATGGGTTTGTGTTCACTTCAGGCTTACTCCTAGTGTGGAGATGTGAAAAGGTCCCAGGCTGGAGGTAGGAGACTTGGGTACCCATAATGCATGTGGCAGAGACCACTAATATCTATTTCCCCTGTCTACATATTAATAGTAATAGAATTCTCCATTTTTACCTGGGCAGTTGGAGGCCTGAAAAAACAACAACAACAACTTCATTTCACTGCCTCTCTTGCACCTAGATGTGGCCATGTGACTTAGATCTAGCACATGACATGTAAGCCAGTTATTTGGCAACTTCCAAAAATCTTAAGGCTTTGCCCCTTCTTCTTTATTTCATCCTGCTGCCTGGAATATATATGTGATTGCTGAAACTCTGTCATCTTAGACTAAGAGGGATAAGAGCCATACCCTAGAAGTGGCAGACCAATGAGCTGGAAGAAGATGCTGATTCCTGAAAATTTTGTGGAATAGAAATATCATATCAGGGGCTTCTCTAATGGCTCAGAGCTAGAGACTCTGCCCATCAATGCAGGAGACACAGGTTCGATCCCTGGTCCAGGAAGATCCCACATGCCACAGAGCAGAGCAACTAAGCTACTGAGCCTGTGCTCTAGAGCCCATGTGCTGCAACTGCTGAAGCCTGCGTGCCTAGAGCCCACTCACTGCAGCTAGAGAGGCGCCCCTGCTCACCACAACTAGAGAAAAGCCTGCACAGCAATGAAGATCCAGCGCAGCCAAATAAATAAATAATTTTTAAAAAGAAATATCATACCAGTCCTAGGCTTCTACCTTCAGACTTTTATGTAAGAGAAAAATCAACATTTTATCTTACTGGGTCTCCATTTCTAACAGTTAGGTCTAGCCCCACTTTATTCACTGGATGTGGTTGAGTGCTTCACTGCTAAGGATCTCGTCTGTAGAAATGAGAAAATGCTCACATATCTTCTCACCCTTCCAAGAGGTTTTATCAACACACGGACAAGAAGGAACTTGGGAAAGCTCTGGTATTCTGCCCCCTCTCTGGCATTGAGGGGCACAGCCACCATTTGGCGGGTGTAACAAGTTGCTGCCGCATTGCAGGGGGCCCCTGAGAAGCCCAGAAGGATCCTGTATCCCTGTCTGAAAGGCCCCTCATCCCCAAATTTAGTCCCCATGCGTCTGAGTCCCTGTCCACATTCTGAGGTTGGTGACGTACAATCGTCATTAAGGGCCTGACTGGTCCCAGCCAGATGGGATCCTAATTTAATTAAAACCCTTTAATTACCTGCAACAACACAGCTCTGGAAGTCCAATACAGAAGGGGGCATGTAATGGGAGGGGGATTGTTGACAGAGTAGGGGCTGCCCTTACATCACTCTGGGGAGCTGGGCTTGTACAGCGCTTCTCCCACAAGGGTGGGCACAAACTATGAAGCAGCCTGTGCAGCCCATGCTTCTGGTGTGGTGAGTTGACTGCCAAGCGGGGAGTGAGGCAAACCAGGCCCTTGGGGATAGAGTACCAGGCTCCTGAACCCAAAACTGTCAATGTTGGTTTTGTGTTTATACTGAGACCAGCACAGGCTGTATAAGCTCAGGTTTGAGCTCCCCGAACCAGTCTGGGTAGGAGCAGGTATGGTTCTAATTTCTCCTGAATTGGCCTGGCTTAAGAAACAGGGGCACTTCTGCTTCCACCCAGGAAAAGCAATGCCCCTGTGAACTCAAGAGGTATTATCCACCTGGGAAGGGAGATGAAAGGGGGTGACTTAGGTAGGCTGCAGAGGGACCATGTGGTTTCTTAGGGTCTAGCAAGGAGCCCCCTACCCCCAACTTGGTGCTGGCCCTCAACTGGCTTCTCCCTGTGAAAGCAGAAGGCACTGGCCCAGGCCAGGCTGGAGCCTGCCAAGCCTTGGCGGGGCAGACTCAGAAATCAAGACTCCGTGAGTTGGGCTATTTTTAAGCCTTGTGGATATAATACATTAATCCCTTCTGTTCTCCCTTAGTATTTATTCATTCAACAAATATTGTTTAATAAAGCCTCTGAAAGTTCCAGCTGGTCTCCACGGGGCCAGATCATCAGGGGAAGAGGCTTCAGTTCACACTTGAACCAGAGCCTTAAGGGACATATTCTACTGTGGTCAGTGTGATGTCAATGGCTAGGACTGAAGCAAGAAACCTCAAGAAGAGGAAAAAACTCAAGGAAAAAAGTAGGAGCCATGAGTCCCCACCACTCCATACCCAAATGTTCTCCTTTTGAAGCTGAAGCCAAGAGCACTGTCATCGAACTTGTTCCCCAGTACCCAGGCTCTGGCCTTCCCATCTTCCTCCTCCCGGCCAGCATCCAGCCTCAACGCTCCATTCCACCTTGCTTCCTCTGGTATCCCCTGGCATCCACGGTCCTCTCAAAAGAGCCTGCTTCTACCTTTGACTCAGGTTGAGTCTGGAGTGCTATGTAACTGCCAACTTGGGGACTGTCCCAGCAGGAAAGTAGGTGTTGCCCCAGATTAACGGGAAACTGGACACAGGAACTGTCGCTCCCCATCAGATTGGAGACTCGTGAGGGCAGGTGCTGTGTCCCTGTCCACCTGGCCTGGAGGCTCCCCAGAGGCATGAAGGCCTTCCTTTGAGGCATATCTGCTCAAAAGTGTCCTGCACACATCCTCTCCCTGGGAGGTCATCCCTGATGGGCCTCATTGGACGGTGCGCTGAGGCGTGATCACAGCCTTCGCTCTGCCAGCTTGGGAGAGGAAGTGACAACGGGGGGACAAGCTGCCGCACTGTTCTCACTCCAGCAGCCTGGGTCCTCCTGGCTGGGGGAGAGGGGATGCAGGGAAGGTGAGGCAGCATGTCAGTGCTGGCACACCTCTCCTCCCACCTGTCCCGTTAGCGTGTGCTGTCTTTTCTAGAATGGTCTTCAGAGACCTGGGTTAGCTCCGGGGACTCAGTGAGGGGCATTGGGCGTCACAGGAAAAGCCAGGGTCTTTCATCTCTTAACCCAGTACCTGCTCTTTCCTGATACCAGGCTTCCTCACCCCTGATCCCCTTCGTGACTTGAGGAGTGGTCCCATCTGAGGAAGGATGGCCTGTCCAGCCCCAGGGAGACTGGGCTCGCCCACCTTGGGGTCAGAGCAAGGCCATTCCCTAGTCAGGATGTGATTGGCTTGGTTGCCATGTGACCTTGTTCAGGTCCCCTAAGCCCTCTGGGCCTGGATGGCAGTTCTTTCCCCCACCTGCTCACAAGGTTCCGTCAAGGAGCAGCTCTGGTGCAGTCGATCTGGTTTATGTAGGACTGTTGCCATCTGGCTGGGCTCACAGCCATGGGGGAGAGGGCTGATTTTTCATTCTGTCCAGGGAAGGCTGTGGAAGGCAGCACTTGAGCACACCAATGCTGGAACCAAGTTGCCTGGATTCAAGTCCTTGCTCTGCCACTTCCTAATTGTAGAATTTTGGCAAGTTATTGGACATCTTTGTGCCTCCTTTCCCTATCTGTAAAATTGGGGTGATCTTTACCTGTCAGAGGGCTGCTGTGAGCTGGAAGATGTAAAGCAGTTGAACTGTGTTTGGCACAGCTGCCCTGAGCACAGTCCTAGCCTGTAGCCCTCTTTGAGCCTGGCCAAGCCTGGGTACGAGGGAGGGAGAATGGCCATGGGCAGGAATGTGCAGGAAGAAAGATCCACAGGGAAGGTCAGAGGTCTGTCGTGTCTACAAAAGATGACGCACACAAAGGAATCTACTGATTCTGGTTGAGAAGCAGAGCTCTTGGTTGCGTTCCTACTGCTCCTTGTGCCCCAAATCCCACTTCCACACTCCAGAAGCCCCGAGGTATTTCCCCTGGGACTTTGATTGGTAGGCACAAGGCTTGGGGAATGCAGGTGGCCAAAGGGTCTTTATTTAGAAGCAGAGTTAAACTCCCAGAGCAGTCAGCCAAGCGTGCTCCCAGGGCTGACGCAGCCTACAGTGTCCTCTCTTACCTTACTTTGCCCCACCCCATCTCATCTGTCTTTATCACCTCCACCCAGTGGACCAATTTCTCAGCAACTTGGATGGTCTCTGGTCCCTTGCTGGTACTCCTGGGAACTGGGTGTGTGAAATGTGCCCATTTCAGACTGTACCCCTGAGGGTGAGTCCCTGAGGACTGGGCCTGTGTGACCCGTTTCTTCCACACTTCGAGAAGGTCCAAGGGCATGGGGTAGACATGGGGCCTGGCAGTAAATCTTGTGACTCACTGATAGCTCTGAACTCTATCATGGGAGTCTTTCACAGGAACAGAGAGAAGGAGAAGGGAAGACACAGGTCAAGAGGCAGCTGAAACCCTGCCCTGTGGCATCTGCAATAAATAAGGAGGATGCTGTTTGGGGAAATCAGGGGTAGGTGGAGGATACTAGAGTGTGGAAAGGTATATAAATGCCCCATTTACCAGTCTTGGCAGCTCCCAGGTCAGGGGTAGGAGGGAGCCTGCTCTGCTCAGTCAAGCTCTGCCATCTGCTGCATCTCAGCGGAGATCAGCACTGGAGGGCTCGTTGTAGGCAGAGTTTCTTTTTTTTTTAATGCGACAGGATCAGGCTCAAGATGTCACTCTAGTGAGTGGTACTGGAGACAGGGGAGAGAAATGTCTAGGAAAACAGGGGAGAAATAATAGAAGCTTCCATGCTCCAGGAGGAGGGAAGGTCAGAGAGCAGAAAAGGAAGGAAAAAAAGAAAAGAAGCCAAAATGGAAAATTGTGTTTAAAAAAAAAAGCAGGATTGGATTAGCAGGTATGCATCATCCGTCACTCCCTGGGCCCTCACGAGGCAGTAGCCATCCAAGACCAGGGCTTCAGGGCCCCCAGGTTACTGACATCCTCCCCCCAAGCCCTGTTTTCACACCTCCAAGCTGAAGTGCTTCTGTCCTGCCTCTTATCTTCCTCTCTGGAATGCCCAATTTCAAGCACTCCTAGCTTTTGGCAATTATAACAATGACAGTGGTGACTGTAAATGAAGAATGGAAGAGCTGGCCCAGGTGACTGAAAGACTGGTGCTGGCAGACTCTTCTGAGACTCCCCCCGTTACGGCAGGTGAGGGCCTCAGAACTTGCAGGATGTGGGGCTGGCCAGCCCATGCAGGATGCTCTTCCCACAGGTAATTCTCCCTCAGAAGATCCCCACTCTCTCAAAGGGGCCCGTTTCAGGGTCGCACTGCAGACTGACATTCCATTTCAAGAAATCCTAAACAGCAATGGACTCAAAAGGCTACATATGGCTTAGGGTAGGACCAACAAGAGTACCCAGCAATAACAACGACATCAGCAGCAGTTTACCTTCCTGGAGCCCAGGAATGGCAGTCCCCATGTTAAGGACTTGATATATGTTACTCATTAATTTCCCAAGAACTCTATGAAATATACCCATTTCACAGATTAAAAAACAACAACAACAACAACTAAGGCTTACACTTGCAGGCGCTTTGGCCAAGATCATGAGTGGTGGCAAGAGATCAGAGCCAGGCTCCTGAACACCAACCCTAGCTGGACCCCCAGTGCTGCCTGGACTCTCACCAACTCCTCCCCAGCAACTAGGTCCAATCACACCCCCACACCCTTCCCAGGAATTCTCCGCCACTGACCTTATCTCCTATTTAACACATGATGACATGTAAGTCACCAGATACAACCTTGCTCAACTTCCCACTATGAGACACACCCCCTTTCTGCAGGACTCTCCTCCCACCCAGAGAGGGTGTCCCTAGTCTTCCTACCTGTGCCCACCAGCCTGCTTCTCCTCTCAGCTCTCTCAGACTTCCCTGCCCAGGTGATCCTTCCTCTGCTGGATCACAAAGCTTTAAGTGCTTCCTCTCTACTGGATCCCTCCTGGCGACTTGAAATAGCCTTCTCTCTTCCACACAACAGGTAAAATGGAACTCCTCCCTCTACTCGTTTTCCTCTTTCAGTTCTGCCCCAACTTCTTTTTTTTCCATCACAGCCATACCTTGAAGACTTGCCTGTACTCTCAACTCCTCATGACCCACCACTCCTCACCTCGCCCCAGTCAGGTCCCTTCACTGAAATGGACCTGGCGGAAGTCACTAATGACTTCCATGTTGCTAGCTCCAACGGGCGATTTTATTCTTATTCTATAGGATTTGACACTTTTAACAGTTTTGTATTTGTCCCCTGACATGCATTTCAATCTCTAGCTAATTCTTCTCCTTTGTGGCGTTATCTTTTTTTTTTAACCAGCCCTAAAATATAAGCACTTCTTAGGGTTTACTCCTGGACCTCCTTTTCTCTTCACTCTATACTCCTTGATGATCCAACTACACCTCTAAACCAGTATATTCCAGAACCTTCTCTCCTCTGAATCCTAGGCTTGTAAATTCAATAGCTGGCAAGATACCTCTATTTGGATTTCTCAAGGCATCTCATGTGAAACTCGGGCTTCCCTGATAGCTCAGTTGGTAAAGAATCTGCCTGTAAAGCACGAGACCCCAGTTTGATTCCTGGGTTGGGAAGATCCGCTGGAGAAGGTATAGGCTACCCGCTCCAGTATTCTGGAGCTTCCCTTGCGGCTCAGCTGGTAAAGAATTCGCCTGTAATGCAGGAGACCTCGGTTCCCAGAAACTTCTCTCCTTGGAATCCTAGGCTCACAAAGTCAGTAGCCTGCATGACACCTCCATTTGAATTTCTCAAAGCATCTCATAATCAACAAGTAAAATGAACTTGATTATCCGGTTTCCCTGCTTATTTTCCCACTGGTCTCTATTTGGGTAACCTAATCACCTTTGTTCTTTCTCTATCCAGTCATCAAGTTCTGACAGATCTGTCCCCTAACCTCTCTCGAAAGTATCTCTTCTCCAGCTCTGCCACCTCTGTGGTTCAAGTTCTATTTCTTGCCTTCCCCCATCCCCACTCAGAGTTAACTTTTCTACACTCAAGCCAAAGATCTATTAAAATGAAAATCTTGTCATTCCCTCCTCCTTAATACAGTGCTTCCAAGATTCCCCCACTGTTCTTAGTATAAACACCCAGACTCTGAATGTGACCTTTGAAGGTCCTGCCCAGGTCTGGCTTCTAACTTGCTGTCGCACTTCTCCATATTCCAGCCACTCAGTCTTCCTGGTTCCCAGAATGCAAGCACCATGCTCCCTCCTGACTCTGGGCTTCACGCAGGTGACTTCTTGTGTGTGGAATGTGACTCTCCAACTGTACCAAGTTGACAGCTCTTCATTCTGCAGCTCTTACTTCCAAAAGTTGTCGTAAGGAAGCCTTCCTGGATCCTCCAGAAGAGATTAACTGCCTACTCCAGGCTCTCAAGGTGCCTATACATTTCTTTCAGAGCCCCCCCCATAGGTATTATGGATTTGTGAGATTATTAAGGGCCTTCTCTCTCCACTAGACTGTCAGGCCCAATGAGGGCAGGGAGCAGTTAGTTTCCTACTGTTTATCCCTAGAAACTACTGTAGCTTCTGGCACATCACATACCAAATTTTTAGCAAAGAAAACAAAAAGGGTTCTAAAAATTAATTTTTAAAAGGCCAAACCCATGCAAGGTTCTTAAATTCTGGTGGGTGTAGAAGGCCCTGGGGACTATCCATTGTATGCTGACCACGCTCAAATGCCTCTTTTTGTTCAGAGGTAATGGAGACATGAAGGATACCATGTGGAGACCACATCCCTGGAATGACTTAAGATTACACTGGATAATTTATTGAGGGGTGTGTGCGCGCCTATTTTCCATTAGTGTGTCGATAAACACTTTCAATACCTCTGAGAGATAGAAATAAAAGTATTTATTTACCCAGAGAGATTAAAATGTGTAATATGACTATTGGTTCACGTATCAACGTCAATCTATCTATAAATTTCCAAAGAGACAGTACTTCATTTTACCATTAAACTAGTTAGTGCATTCTAGAGTGCTGCAGGATAACAGGAAATAAAGTACATAGAAGTTGCAGGACAAGCTTGAAATCACACCAGTGGTATGCTGGGAGCTGGTTCACACTGGCTCTGTAGAGCCAATTGTTGAGGGCTGGTTGTTAAAACGGTCAGTTAAAAATCAAATTGTATTAATATACAACTAACAGCAAAAGTAGTGAATACTCAAAATCCATCTTATTTGTCTTATACCTTACCATTGCCTATGCATTGAGGAGGAAGAACAAGCTGGAATCAAGATTGCCTGGAGAAATATCAATAACCTCAGATATGTAGATGACACCACCCTTATGGCAGAAAGTGAAGAGGAACTAAAAAGCCTCTTGATGAAAGTGAGAGTAAAAAAGTTGGCTTAAAGCTCAATAGTCAGAAAACTAAGATCATGGCATCAGGTCCCATCACTTCATGGCAAATAGATGGGGAAACAATGGAAACAGTGGCAGACTTTATTTTGGGGGGCTCCAAAATCACTGCAGATGGTGACTGCAGCCATGAAATTAAAAGATACTTACTCCTTGGAAGGAAAGTTATGACCAACCTAGACAACACATTAAAAAGCAGAGTCATTACTTTGCCAACCAAGGTCCGTCTAGTCAAATCTATGGTTTTTCCAGTAGTCATGTATGGATGTGAGAGTTGGACTATAAAGAAAGCTGAGTGCCAAAAAATTGATGCTTTTGAACTGTGGTATTGGAGAAGACTCTTGAGAGTCCCTTGGACAGCAAGGAGATCAAACCAATCAATCCTAAAGGAAATCAGTCCTGAATATTCATTGGAAGGACTGAAGCTGAAGCTCCAATACTTTGACCACCTGATATGAAGAACTGACTCACTGCAAAAGACCCTGATGCTGGGAAAGACTGAAAGCAGGAGGAGAAGGGGACGACAGAGGATGAGATGGTTGGATGGCATCACTAACTAAATGGACGTGGGTTTGGGTAGACTCCGGAAGTTGGTGATGGACAGGGAGGCCTGACACCCTGCAGTTTATGGTGTCACAAAGAGTTGGACACGACTGAGTGACTGAACTGAACTGATGGATTGAGGTTATATACATCTACTATTATCTGTATGGTGGCACTAATTGATAACAGGGAGCTGCGCTTCCCCTTCCAAGTCTGCATCCAGCAGTATCACTTTGAAGCTTGAAATGGCCACAGTGGGAGTATTTACACCATGGAAACTGATAAGTGCTACCAACCAGGGCTTGTATTTTGGGTAAGTAAATATTATACTTTTAGTAGCACACCACTGAACCAAACCACTACCCACAGAAACATTTTAAGGGTCTATAATAAATGTGAAGCCAACTTTTACTTGGAGGATGGACAGGATAAAGTATAGAAACAAGTCTATTTTCAGGAAATCATTTTCAAAACTGTGGGCTTCCCTGATAGCTCAGTTGGTAGAGAAACCACCTGCAATGGAGGAGACCCTGGTTCGATTCCTGGATTGGGAAGATCCCCTGAAGGGATAGGCTATCCACTCCAGTACTCTTGAACTTCCCCCTAGTGGCTCAGCTGGTAAAGAATCCGCCTGCAAAGCATGAAACCTGGGTTCGATCCCTGGGTTGGGAAGATCCCCTGAAGAAGGGACTGGCTACCCACACCAGTATTCTGGTCTGGAGAATTCCATGCAATATAGTCTACGGGGTCACAAAGAGTCGGACACAACTGAGCAACTTTCACTTTTCTCAACAGTGTAAGGCTTGAAGGTAATTGTTTTCTCAATTTGGGGCTGTAATTATTCTACAGACATGACTTTTGTTATAAGCCATCAGCCACTAAAGTGTAATTTTATGGAACCTGTACACCATTACTTCTAGACAAAAGTGTTGACTAAATTGAGATGTAAGTTCTTAAGAGTGAGTGGGAGAGATTCCCTTCCTTTCTGCGAAACTTCTAGAAAGAGTAGCTTATACTCAAGCCACGTTTGCTTACCTTCTCATCAGTCTTGGCTTCTGCTTCCACCACTTGACAGAAACTGCTCTAAGGGAACCGCTGACCTTATTGTTAAATTCAATAGCTTTTCAGTCCTCGGTGCTTTGACTTTCTGGCTTTGTTTCTGTGGGCCACTCCCCTCTTCTTTGTTAGACTGGATCACTGGAGCGAAAACCCTACTCGCCCACAAGCCTAGCCTAGCACAGTGTTTGGCACTTTCTAGATGCTTAGGCATCATTTGTTCAGTCAGTGGCCTCAGTATCTCACTTCTCTGGATATGTTTTCTCACACATGAAAAGAAGAAGAATTATGTGGGGGCCCCTTTTATCCCAGCAGTTTGTAAAGAGCTCATCTTTTAGGGTCTTGAGTTGGCTAAAGCTCACCCCATTTCAACTGAGCATTATGAGCTGGTGTGTCCACTTAGGCAAATTCTTAGATTTTTCACTTTTTCTTTGGTCTGCAGGCCTATGCCCCAAAGCTATTCCTTTGCCTTCTGTTGCTTCTTGGCCAAAAGCCAGGCTGAATGACCTTGAGGATGTTACATTATCACCTTGGGATGAATGGGAGCTGCACAAGACAAGACAGCAAGCGCTCAGAACTCCGCTATTCCCATACTTGAGTAATGCCCATTTCATCTTAATGTTCTTCCCCCAGAGTTGATCCCCTTCAACTCCTTAGTCATTTCTGTTGCTTGTACTGAATTCCCTCAAGTCTAAGATTCTCTTTTCCTAGAGCGGCAGGAATCAGAACCAAACAATATTTCAGACGCCACTTTCCAGTCCAGCATTACAGGATTTACAGAGGGGGAGTGATTATCTTGCTAATGGCTTAGTGGCATAAAGATCCCATCAGTCAACAACATTCAAGTTTCTGCTCTCATCTGGAGGTGAAAGCTGCTCATTCTCCCAGCTCATTTTCCCAAATATTGATCATCCTACATTTGCTTCCATGCTCACTGTCCCCAGGAGGTGTCCACCTATTGGGTCAAAGGTCCCAATGTGGCACAGTCACTTCCGAAATCAAGAGGGGAAACACATCCACTCCGTGCATAAACATTCATAAAGAGCAA
Organism: Bos taurus; assembly: GCF_002263795.3. Taxonomy (NCBI): domain Eukaryota; kingdom Metazoa; phylum Chordata; class Mammalia; order Artiodactyla; family Bovidae; genus Bos; species Bos taurus. The sequence goes on along the minus strand of NC_037346.1, from coordinate 37,023,108 downwards.
TCTAACAACACTCACCTGAATGCTGGATTAGTCAGCAAGCCATTAGAAATGAATCTAAATGATGTAGGGCAGAGTTCAGGGAAAAGTCATGGGATAAAGGAAACACACAGGCCCAAGCTGATTAAAAAGATAATTAGTTGTGGAAAATAAGGTTGGGTTCCAGCCAAGAATTTTTCTTTGACAATGATAACCCAAAGGATCCAATATAGTCATGTTGGGGGGATTTAGCTGCTGCTCTTTTATAGGAGTTGAACAGCCAGAACAAAGCAAGAGTCAGTTTCAAAGTGCAGCTCAACTCCCCCACCCCCCCTCCCCACCCACCCCCTGCCAGTTTGTTGTTTTGCTCATAAACATACAAGCCGTTTCCTTTCATCTGCACAGACTCATACAATATGGAGAACCCACAATAGGTTTAAGCCAGAATTGTAAATGACTGTGCAGAGTGCTGGTCAAACCAAAGATCTTTTGGCCTAAGAAAGAATCTTGAGGTCCCTGGCTGGAATCTAAAAAAGAAGAGAGAGAGGAACCTTTTAAAGATCTAAATAGGCCAGCAGACAAGTAAGTGATAAGGAAAAGCAAAACATCTCTTACCTAAATTATTAAATGCCATAAAGGTGCCTGAGATGCCTAATAATCAATACAGGTTTAACCTTCGCTTAAAGAACAAGAAAAATGTTTCGTGAATGGCCAGTTAGAGGGAGCTGACAACAAGGAAGGAGGGTAGTTGGGGAATGATGCCAGATAGTATTTGGACCTGAAACTGCAACTCCAAAGGTTCTGTGAAACTGTGTGCTTGAAATATTGTTTTGATAAATAAGCCATATCCTAGTGGAATTGAAATCTCCAACTGTTCCACTGGCACGGACATCTCTGCAGTGACAGCACATGCCCCAGATTGTGGAGTTAACTTGAATTAAATTTCAGATGTTGGGGAGCTAAAGGAGAGGGTGGTGGCAGTGGGAGGTTTACAAACAGCGTGCTGGGGCTCTGATGTTGTCATAACCAGATGGCTTCAACTGTATCTTTAAACAAAAACAAACACGTCCAGAAAAAATGACGACAGCATAAGCATCGAACCGCTTCACCTGTACCCAAAATCCTAACCGCTGTTTCCACAGTAAAGCCCATAGTGGAAATCCCATAAATATTGGGAAATCTCAGAAGAGACTTTTATCTTGCCAGGAGCCTGGTGCCCAAATTGCTACCCTCCTGAAGACACAGTCCCTGAAACCACAAACCCCCAATCCACAGCTTTCTGTGAATGAAGAAAAGCAAATTTGAAGCCTGGTTTGTCTTCCTGGATCCTCTGAGTAACAGGCCAGCTGAGGCACCTTTATAGAGCTTTTGCTCTTGCTATCCCCACACGAAGAAGCTTTACCTCACATTTCAGATACGGAACTTCCCCCAGTTACTTACGTAATCTTTTCAGGGTATCATTACAACTCTTATTCAAGTTGTGTGACCTTAGGCATGTCCCTCAGGGCTTCAATTTCTCTCATCTATAAAATGGGAAGATGCTACCTCTCACTTGTCCTACCAAACCCATCAAGTTGTTGTGAAGTTCAAATGAGATACGTTATAGGAAGGTTTGCTGAAACCTGAGCCGTGTTGAGCCAGTGCAGTTACCTGAGAGACAACGTGGGTAGAGGAGATTCTGGGAACACCTCAGCCCCCAGCTCCGTGTGCTCATCTGGAAAATGGCAGCCAGGACATGGAGAACTGGGCACTTGCTCACTCAGGTGACGCTTAGGAGGAAACCAAGAAGTGCAGAGGAGTGGTTTCTAGTGAACAAATCCTGCCTTTGATTATACTGATAATGTGAAGTGAAGTCATGTCGTTCAGTCGTGTGCGACTCTTTGCGACCCTGTGGACTGTAGCCTACCAGGCTCCTCTGTCCATGGGATTTTCCAAGCAAGAGTACTGGAGTGAGTTGCTATTTCCTTCTCCAGGGGATCTTCCCGACCCAGGGATCGAACCCAGGTCTCCTGCATTGTAGGCAGATGCTTTACCGTCTAAACCACTAGGGAAATGATATACTGATAACAGTCGTATCTATTTCATTCCAGGAGGGGCAAGATAAAATGAAAATTGGAAAGTCTGCGAAGGCTGAAGTCACTGGAGAACAATGGAAGGTGAAATGCTTTGAGTCTCCGTCTAAGGTCAAATAATACACACATTGGCCCCATGGCTAATGATTCTCCAGTGTACCCCTCTGTCCTGTGCAACCCTGCCATATGAAAGCAGAGGGGAGCTCTAGGGCATTCCTGTGAGCTCAATGGGAATTCAGATACTAAGTTTTCTGAAAACACATCCAGTCAGTGACAGAACCAGTCAGAGGTAAGAATTTCCCTTTATTAAATCTCCATATTCATGTCCCCTTGATATTTTATAGTTAGTTAAGGGAGATTGGGAGTTAGGTCTTAAAACACGTAGGGTGCAGAAAAGCCCACTTCTATTACTTGCCTTGGCAGTAGGAGCCTGATCCCTCATTAGGATGTGGACTGTGAGATACTCAGGAAAGACAAGGGGCTGGCAGATGCTGGAAGCTCACAAAGGAAACTTGAGATTAGGGACACACAATGAATCCCTACTGCTTAGACATTTTGAGCATAACCTCTGCAAGTTAAAGGATCAAACTAGGCCTTCAAAATCCCTTAAGGAATTCAGACCCAAAAGACAAGCCAGGTGAGTGAAACAAAAGACCAGAGATACCACACAGTACAAAATAGTAATTATTTATATTTTCAAAAAGAAAAAAAAATTTAACATTTGGAAGTTCTCCCCTGCAGGAAGAGGGGTGAATTGGAAGGAACAGGACTGGCTCCTATGCAGGCGGCAAGTCAGGTACAAACAGCTGAGCAATCTTGGGCTGGGAGGTTTTTCACACACCATTAATAATAAAGTTTCCTTTTCTTTTCTCTTCTTTTTGCTCTGTTATTGTTTTGTGTGTATTTGTGGTTTTTTTTAGAAAAAGGAGTGGGGGAGACGAAATAAAATCAGAGAAAAATGCCAAAAAACATTTTCCACAATATCTAAAAACAGAGAACCATAGTTCTTGTCAAGACAGTATGAATTCTGGATAAACTATTTTTTCCAGTTTCAACACCAATAAAGATTTTTTCCAAAAGCTACCACATCAGAACACTCATCTTCTAGATCAAATACTCTCCTTCCCCTTTCACCTCTGCTGGCCATTTTTCATCAAAGGGCAACAGGACATATTCTGTTCTTGCAAACAGTAAGTGCTAACCACAAGAGAGCTCTTCTGATAACTTGCATGGTAGTGAGGAGTTTTCACAAATATCCAAGTTTTAGCACAGCGGGATGGACTAAAATTTCTTTCAACATAAATACTACTGGAATCCACAAACTGATTTTTTGAGAAATTCTGCAAAAATCCTTTCTTCTTTCCTTTTCCCTTCTCTTAAAACTACATGTCCTTTTTAAGTTTTCTTTTTGCTCCAGGCACCTGACGATTTGTTCTGCTCAGTCAGATGCAGACAGGTTTCTCCAAAGTACCACCGCGGGGATGTCCTCAGGGCCAGCGCCTAAACTGAATCCCCACAGTATCAACCTTGGCCGGGCCAAAGGGGACACAGTGACGCAGCAACAGGGTTTTCATTAGGTAGAACAGCCCCGAGTCTTGGGCCCTTCCCTCCCCCCACCCCCATTTCCCCCAGGTTTATTTAGTGCTGTATTAAAAGTCTGGGGCCACGATGCAGTCTTTTCCCCCCACAACAGAGTAAAAGCTCCACAGACTGCGCTGTCTGCCTGGTGGTCAGTGGCAGCCATGACGGCTGCTGCTTCTGGAAAAGAAACGGAGTCTTACAACGGGCAGGATCTTAGGACTGCTTCAGGCGTTTGCGTGGGGGTCCCAGAAACGGGCACTGTGCTGAAGCCAGAGAGCGGTACGCCTCAGCCACCAAATGGGGATGTGACACCACCATTGACTTCCACCCGGAGGTCTCCAAGACATCCGAAGCATGGCTAGGAGAAATGTGAGAGATGGGTTACCAAAGGAGTACATGAAGGATGAACTGAACAGCCATCTAGAGAGCCCAGTTTCCCAGGGTTTGCTGTCTAGGTGTCAATGCAAGACACACTCAGACAGAACCCTTAACATGCAAGAGAATTTGCTTGTTAGACAATAGGTAGACAGGTGACCAGGTCACAGCTCTTGTCTCTTGTAAGTCTGAAAACAGAACTTTGAGCCACTATATTCTCAATTACAAAAGACGAAATGTTCTTCAGGCTTTTCTCTAAATCATCAAGGCTCTTTATATTCCTTGATGCTGATAAAGAGCAGGAGTTCTCTGGATCGGACAGCTCTGAGTTTCCATCTGGCTTTGCCATTTACTAGTCCCATAACCACAAAAAAGATCACAGCCTGAGGCTTATGTGATTATTGAAAGAGAGGCCAATTCCCACACTTCGTTGAATGGTTAACGTCTAAAAAGCACCAAGCAAGTGTCCAGTACAGAGTGAGCACTCAGGATAAGGAACATTTTGCCTCCATTGCTAACTCCTTCAAAATAGTCCTTTAGCCTTACAGAACATCTTTCCTTGTTTGAAGGCATTTTCTGTGTTAAATGATGTTTACTCATCTACCCTGCAACTTTAGACCTGTCTTACTCCAATACGGCTATTGTAGGGGATTCTCTTCTTGGGGTTTCTTCCCCAACTTTTGCCCCTCATCAGGCAAAGCAGTAGAACATATCCCACTGAGAATTACTTCCCACTGAGAAAGTAATATGGCCAGGTCACTTGTCATTTAGGAAGAAGGAACAGATGTACTGGAATGGATACTTCTTTCTCAAAACAGTATTCTACAACCTCATCTCCTAATTATGTTTTCTCTTTTCCCCATTCTGCAGTTGACCACTGGACACCCTTACTAACTCATAAAATCCACTTGTTTTCTCAGAGATCTGCTAGTCTTTTTGTAATAAGCTGGTGAGTGTGAAGTAAAGATGCTACTGCTTCGGGGGACAAAGGTTCTTTCAGACCAGCGAGTTTTCCTTTTCATCAATTCTCATCCTGCAAGGTAGTAAAACACTTCACTCACCAATCAGATTAGACTGATGAAAGCAAAACCATTTTTCACACTGTCAAGCTGAAGGAAAAGACAGACACTCTCTACTTACTCCTGAAAGCTTAAAGTTACTCATCTGTTTCACTCACCAATTCAAAGTCTTTCTTTTTCATTCGCTAGCTAACCCAACTATCCTGAAAGAACTTTGAAGATGGCAACTCACTAGTTGATGAAATCCACTGCCTGAGTTTTCAACTGATCTGCGCTGTGGAGGTCAGCCAGGATGAGAATTTCTGCGGCGTTCTCTACGGAGAGATTACTGCAGAGAGCATCCTCACACATGACCTTTAAACGCTCCAAGGCGTACTGTAAAACACAAGCGTGCTGTTGTCAGAACAGGAAAGGCTCTGGGCTGATTGCTACTGAAGCAGTTTTCTTCAACCATACCATCATGTAACTGGATACCTGAATAAAACTCCACAGACCATGAAAAGGCAATTATAAAACATAACCATACGCTGAAGGCTGAGATGAAGATGGCTAAAATAACTTGCAGGGCTGCCATTCAAGTTCTAAAGTCTATTAGAAAAATAGCAATATGGGTCTATGCAATAGACCCACATCTTCAAGTTTTCCTTTACCCTGACTACAATTAAAGTCTCTCTTAAACAATCACCACCTACCTTTACAATGAGGCATTTCTCTGCTTCAAGTCAACAGGGACATTACATTTTAAATTTCTGCAATCCTTTTATTTAGAGCCAGACTAGGGTGCAGCACAGCCCTTTCTACTTAAGTACTGCCACCAGCCCAGCAGGATATCGGGCTGTGAAAGGAGCCCTGTGGTGACTTTTACCAGCATCTCTGCCTGCAGTTGTTCCTGTCAACCAAAGGCCTCCTTTTCAATAGAAAAGGATAAATGGAGCCCTATTTTATTGGGGTTGAGGTTAAGATTCTGAGGGTAGAAGAACAAAGCAACAGAGAACCTGGATTTAGTTTCAGTCTTAAAAACTTCCTATTTTTCAAATAAAGGGTATAAGTAAATGTTCTAGAAATGAAGGTCCAGGTTAATATTGGGCACATCTGATCTACTCGATTTGTTTTGATCCAACTGTACTACTTGCTCTCAAATATATCATGAACTTACACTAAGGAACTTCAGGGCAGAGGGAAGACAGGGAAAGAAGGAGGCACAAAATAAAATTGTCACTAATTAGTTCACAGGAGAATGATTTGGTCTGAGGGAATCCAGTCTCTGTACAGGTCCCATTTTGAGGGCCTCAGAACTCAATGACACAATACTCCTCTGGGCTGAATCATGACAATCAAACCAGGACAATTTTATTTTTATGAGTTCTGGGTGAGGAGGCATATCTGCTGGCACTGTGATTTCCTGCAGCAAAAAGAGAGTTTTATTGGTTTTGGTGCAGCTTTAATTTTTTACATTTGAGTAACTGGAAAACAGTTTCCATGGAAAACAGGAATGACACTAGACAAGAAAGAAATTAGGTTGCCATTTTTGTTTTAGAAGACCAGAAAAAGTTGAGTAAATATTCAGTCTTCACTCAGTGCTGCAAATAATATTCATCTTATCCTTTTTCTCAATATATTCTTTTAAAAGGACTTTTGCTGTGAATAGCTCTGATCCCTACTGCATAATTAGACAAAAGTAGCCATTTTTGTCCCTTGGGGACAGCTTTTTTTTCTTAATTATGCTTCTGAAAAACCTGCCTAATGGCAGTACTTACCCCAGAGGTTGAAATTTTGTCTCCCAGGCCTGGGCAACGTGTTTTGTTTTGTTTTTGGTCTAATTACACATGTCCCCAGGAGACTGGAAAAGCTCAGAAGAAGCTGTTTTAGTCTCTTGGGTAAATTCTAGATGTTTAGATCCTTCCGTGAAAATTTATTATTCTGTTTTCCTGAAGCTCACAAGGAGGTGTAAAGGTAAAAATGTTTTAAAATAAGCTTAGAGCAAAGATTATCTTATCTAATGCGAAATTCTGAAAGGAACTTGAAAAACGAACTCTTCAGTTACTTCTCATTCATAAACTTAAAGCACTGCTGTGATCCAACTGCTTTTCTTACACACTGCACTGAAAATACCACCCTTGGAATGTCAGTTCTGGCTGACCCCAAGCTCTCTAAACTTACAGCAGGTTCCCAGTAGGCTCTCTGGCTGAGGAGCAGGAATGAAAGCCCAGGGACACAACTGTTTAAACCTGGCTCTGAGGATGCACAACTCTTAGTACTTCTGTCTAAAAACTGGACCTTGTGATACTATTCATCTTTATAGGAGCTCTATAATGAGAGGGCTAACTGCCTGGTATGTACAAGCACAAGTGACTGCTTCACTGAAAATCAGAGGCCAGGGAATTCCTTGGTGGCCCAGTGGCTAGGACTCCACGCTCTCAGGATGTGCCCAGTATTAACCTAGACGTTCATTTCTAAAACATTTATGTATACCCTCACCCAGAACTCTTCCTGAGGTCCTGGGTTCAAAATCTGATTGGGGAACTAAAATCCCACAAATGGAGTAGTGTGGCCAAAAAACTATTAGAGGGCAAATGAAGCATACTCATTATAAACTCAGTTTATGAAAAGCAGCCATCCAGGCCATGTGTTCTACTTTCCCAGACCTCATAGCGAATGTTTCCTTTCTGTTTCCACTGAAAGCCAAGTTTTCTCTGGTTAGAACTGAGCTAGACTGGAAGGGTACAGGATGTTTGCAAATGCCTAATCATACTTAGGAAAGTTTTGCAAGTTGATAAAACAATACAGTTATTATTCAATCCTCTCCACTGGAGGCACTGATTGGGTTTATATGCCTCATCCTCTATAAACACAGCAAAAAGATGATCAGTAAAGATAAAACCACCACTGTAAATACATTTTCCTCAGGGGTGCAAAGGGAGGAGGAAGGAGATGACTCCCCTGAGTGAATCCTGGGAAGGCTCTAGTACCTTCAGGTCAGAGACAGCTGGGACCCTCAGGCAGCTGCTGCAGCAGCAGGACAGGAAAAGGAGGCACTTGCAGCAGAGAACCACCTCTCTCAGAGTCTACTGCTGGCTGGGCTCGCGCCCGTTAACACTCTCGCCTCAACTGCTCCCCAGCAGAAGAAAAGTTTCCACAGGATAAACAGCAACTGTTTCCCCCACCCAACCCCCCCATTTCCTCAGACCACAGGGCCTTGGAGGAACAGGTCACTGCTCTGTCTGGTGTATCTACACAATGAAAGTCAGTTTCCCAAACTGTGTTTTGGGGAACACTAATCCCTGGAAGTGATCCTTGAGAACAGTGATTCTGGGTTAATGAAATTGGAGAAATTTGTTCACCGTATTCTTTTTTAGAAAGCGCACAGTGCGCACTAACACAAAAAGGTTCTGAGCAATCTGGTTGTAAAACAGCAACACAAAAACCCCAGTTTGACTTAAGAGTTTCATTAACCTTTCCCCCCTCAATCTTGGGAATCACCTGCCTGTTGTTTTAGTAATCACTACAATTCATTAAGGCTAAGATCTACATTATTATTTTCACACTTTAACATTTCTCAAATCAAAAATGTGTCTCACAATCAAAGTGTATGTTTATGGTAGAAGTATCTCTCTTACAATTTTGAATATGATGTATTTCAATAACTTCTTAGGGAAAAGCTGCAAATGACCAGAACACTATGTAAAAGTTATTCTTATTGACAAAGCTTAAGTAAAAGTTAATGAACTCAAGAACATTCTGTAAACTACAAAGCCAAATCATAAATCCAAATGTTAATCTGAATCTTTCAAATCACTGAGTTAAATTTGAGATGGGCAAGAGAAGACAGGTAAATCTCACTTCTTTTCCATGGTGAGGGTGACCATATAATTTACCATTAAGAGGAGGACACCTTTGAAAATAAAAAGGTGCTATCGATAACTGTTGGAACACAAGTATGAACCAGGATTGTTCTGACCAAACTAAGATAAACGCTCATCCTGCCCACAAAGCAACATAAAAGCCCAGTCATGAAGCTCAAGAGGTCACCAAAACTCCCAGTCTTGTTATTATTTTCCCATTCTTATCCCACCTTGTCAGCAGCTGCCAGCAAATCATCCGCCATTTTGTCGAGGTTCGGAGCCTTCCCCGTGTAAATGAAGCACATCATTTCCTTAAAAACTTCAGGCTCCACATCATTGATTTCAACCCGATTCTACGCCAAAAAAATTAAAATTAAGAAACATTCCAACAGAACAAAATTCCTTAACCATCTTCATGATTTTAAGTTCTGAGGAAGAGAGGAGTTCATATCATATTAAATCTAACATCAATAGAAACTTCTCTTTGCTCTACTTGATTGTTAATAGCCTTTTCTGCCATCTTATGTACCACCTTTGGTTTCTCAAACACACAGCAAGACAACTATATCTTTGATTTTTCACGTTTCTTTACAAAACACATGCCTAATACCTCAACTCAAGACTATCTGAATGATCTGCTTGGAACAGTGAGTCTGCTTTACCCAGAATGTTTCCAGACCACCTCTCTCTGCTTTTAGAAATTGTCTGTTCAGGGTACTGTACTCCATTTTAATCACATAATAATAATAAAAAAAAAAAAACCAGGAAAATAAATCTGCTTCCAAATTGGGAAATAATCTGATTCTAGCCACCTAGCTAAAAAGACGTATTTCTAGCCTGTTACATACCTTTTTGCTTTCCTCCATTTCATGTTCAAACATGGCACTAAAAACTGGAGAACGAGCTGCAAAGTGAAAGGAAAACAGACACAGATATGATTATCACACCAAAATCTCTTGGTTCATCTGTTATGAAGGAGAGATCTTTTTTTTTTTTTTGGGCCATGCAAAGTGGCTTGAGGGATCTTAGTTCCCCAACCAGGGACTGAACCCAGGCCCACAGCAGTGAAAGCATCAAGTCTAACCACTGGACAGCCACAGAACTCCAGGAGAAGAGACCATTTTCTTTCCTATCCCACTGCTACGAAAATGATCTTTTATATTAATTATGCCAGAGCTATAAAATTCCTTTCTTTTTATATCAATGAGTGAATAATTATACATAGGGGAAAAAATAATAATACATAGAGGAAAAAAAGAATCACTCCCTTCAAAGTAATTTATTAGCTCCACTCCAACTATGATATTTCAAGGAGATTACTCAAATTACCTATGTTAGATGACAATGATATCCTCTGGGTAGATCTGGGGGTTCAAATGGAAGGTTGTTCATGGTCTAAGCAGGGTGTCCTGATACCTACGTTTTTTGTCTGGAACAGTGATACCTACTTTCTTCACTTTCAGAGTCCACATAGCAAGGAGGTCAAGAACAGGACTAAAAGGCATTCATTAGCTACATGAAGTACAGACTTATTTATGGCTGCTCCTTAAAGCCATGCATTATTAACAGAGATCATCCAAAAAGGAGAAAACCATCTCAGGTACCACAGTCATTTATGGCCCTTCAGATCTTAACAGAACAAAATCTTATTCCTTAATGTCTCTTAGTGTTTTCCTCAAGGGTGGGAATCACAAAGAAAGGTCCAGAAACAGTGTTCTAAACAGTGTGCACTGATCCCTCTAGACATCTCTGCTTTGGACACTTCCTCTTTATTAAAAGCACCAGCCCTTTAGTCTTCAGCTTCTGTATGTATTTATATAGTGCCTCACAGTACTATATATATATATATATACACACACACACACACACACACATATATAAATATATATATATGTATGTATGTGTGTGTATATATAAAATACCATGCCCATTCTAGTCTAATGAACACTATGAAAAATAAGTAAAGGCAATTTCAACTATGAGAGTAGTAAAATGACTAGGAACTCAAATTTTATCATGTTGTCTAATAAATCAAGGATTTTGGTGAAAGTTGAGACGATCAATCTCTACCTAAGAGAGAAGGAACAGATGAAATATTGGAGTTTCAGCTAACAGGTACCCAGAACTTTGACCTAATTTATGCCAGAAAAGATTAATTTTAAATTTGCCATTTTCTAACCATATAAGTGGAAACAGTGTCAGACTTTATCTTTTTGGGCTCCAAAATCACTGCAGATGGTGACTGCAGCCATGAAATTAAAAGACGCTTACTCCTTGGAAGGAAAGTTATGACCAACCTAGATAGCATATTCAAAAGCAGAGACATTACTTTGCCAACAAAGGTCCATTAGTCAAGGCTATGGTTTTTCTAGTGGTCATGTATGGATGCGAGAGTTGGACTGTGAAGAAAGCTGAGCGCCGTAAGAACTGATGCTTATGAACTGTGGTGTTGGAGAAGACTCTTGAGAGTCCCTTGGACTGCAAGGAGATCCAACCAGTCCATTCTGAAGGAGATCAGCCCTGGGTGTTCTTTGGAAGGAATGATGCTAAAGCTGAAACTCCAGTACTTTGGCTACCTCACGTGAAGAGTTGACTCACTGGAAAAGACTCTGATGCAGGAGGAATAGGGGATGACAGAGGATGAGATGGCTGGATGGCATCACTGACTCGATGGACGTGAGTCTGAGTGAACTCCAGGAGTTGGTGATGGACAGGGAGGCCTGGCGTGCTGCGATTGATGGGGTCGCAAAGATTCGGACATGACTGAGCGACTGAACTGAACCATATAATCTTAACCCTCTGAACCTCAGTATTTTAACTACAAAAGAATATCAATTCTCACTGTTCTTATCTCTGAAAGGTTATAGACTATATGGTACATATAAATACATCACAGAAGCTGAAGACTAAGGGTTGGTGCTTTCTGGAAGGATCCAAAGCCAAGAGATGCCTATAGGGATCAGTGGATAGACAGAAGATGATGTTAAATCACCTAGGGAGATTAAGCAGAGTGAAAAGAGAACTAAGGCAGACTCTTAGGGAATAACAATATTTAAAGGGTGGGTGAAGAGGAAGGTCACACAGAAGTAGCCAGAGAGCCAGTAAGAGAAACCAGGAGTCAAAAAATACATAAACTGAAGAGTTCCTCAAATTTAGGAACTAGCAGGTCAATATAACTTTGGAAAACTGCTTTTGTGGCATGCAGGTGAACTGAGGATAAGTGTGAAGAAAGAGTCGAGAGAGGTAATATGCTAACTCAAGAAACTTAGCTCTGGAAAATAGAGAGAGGATAACTAGAGGGAGAAGCTTGAGCATGATTTAGCCTGAGAGCAAACAGGCAATAGGATAAAGAGATGAGGAACATATCAGATAACAAGGGTGTAACCAGCAGAGTAAGGCTTCTGAGAAGGCAGCGTGTGAAAGAGAACAGCAGTAGAAAGTACAGTTTGCTTTGGACACTTCTCCTCCACTGAGAATGCAGAGAAAATGCAGGTAAGGGGAGAGCCAAGAGCCAAGAGATACAGGCCTCAATTTTCTCCTGGAAAAAGTAGCAAGGTCATTTTTCAGGAGATGGAGATTAAAGGACAGTGGTAAAGGTCTGAAGCGTCTATTGTTGAGAAAAAGAAAGGGAGCTGACTAGTATCTATAGAAAGAGGTCTTGGCAGTAATGTGGGGTCTGGCTGAGTGTGGAGACACTAACATAGCGTTAATGACTTCCTTTAGCAATTCTCAGTACCATTCAGTTGAGAGGGGGCACAGTAGGATGGTTAGATTGAGCCAGACTGAGGTTTTGCCAGGTATGCATTTTAGAATGACAAGGCCGGGGGTCTTGGTAAGAAATCTGTTGCCTGAAGGTTCATGTGATTTCCTCTCACATATTTTAGCCTGAATATAAGTTTGAAAGCTATGCTTCCCTGTGAGGTAAAGGCCATCAGTCTGCTTTATCAGTTCCCTCCTGGGAGTCAGTCTTTCTGGTCTTAAAGACCAAGGGCCTATTATTAGAACAAGACCTGATCTTCCATGTCACTGGCAACATTCTCATTCTTCTACTGTTTGTATGGAAGAGACGGCTACAACCTCCAGGGCTGGGGACCTGGCTATGTGGTGGTTTAGTCCTGAGTCCAGAATCTTCTCCATTACATCCTAAGTCCCTGTCTAGGGGCTAATACTTGCTCTTAACCAGTGTTTGGACATCTCCCTCGAGGTGCAAAGGCATCTAATACACATCATCATCCATTCCTTGAAAATGGTGGTCTAAGTCTACTACAGAGAGAAAAGCGAGGTAGCACTTTCATGGAAAGTCTTTTTGGTTTTGACAACTAATGTCACCACAATATAAAAATATGTTTAGCTGAAGTTTTTCTGTACTAGTTCAAAAAGTTTAAGTTATTCAAAAGGTGATTATGCAGTCTACTATTTTTCCCTGTTTAACCAAAATGAAACTCCCCATGAATAAATACCAACCTGCTAAGATAGCTTTGTGAGCCTGGAATTCCTGGCCAGCAACACACAAACAACAGTCTGTGAACCGGGAGTTCTCCCACAGTCCTCCTAACTCATCTGCCAACCGGCACTCAGGAACCTTCACCATATTCATGGTATTCTGGCCAGAAATGTTGACGGAATCTTGTACCACACTCACCTGTGAAAGACAAGAAAACACAGTCCAAAGCTTTTGGTACCAGGAATTTTCGTCTCAGCAGGAAGAGAGATGACTTTCACCTTGCTGTTGCAGTACATTTAGAAACTAAATAAAAATTTAGTCATATTCTCTTGGTTTTTAATCAAGGATTTATCCTCTTGATCAAGTAGTTCTAAACTATCACAATCATACTATCCTACAACATCTCAGGACAATGAGGAGAGAGCCCCACAAACTTCTCTCTTCCAAATGTCTCATAAGCTCTGCCTTCCCTGCCCTGAATGTGTGTTGGTCGCTCAGTCGTGTCCTACTCTTTCCAACTCCATGGACTGTAGCCTGCCAGGCTTTTCTGTTCATGGGATTCTCCAGGCGACAATACTGGAGTGGCTTGCCATTCCCTTCTCCAGGGGATCTTCCCAACCCAGGGATAATGAACCCGGGTCTCCCGCATTGCAGGTGGATTCTTTACCATCTGAGCCAACAGGGAAGTACCTGGTCAAATCACCACAGGGAAAAAACAAGACAGAAACAAATGTTAAGCCTTAAATATTTACCTTGTTTTCCCTAAGCAAAAGGTTAAATACAAAGAACTCCTATAGAAACTCCCATTTAAATTAAACTCTCTAGAGAAAAGAACCTTATAAGCCTAAAAGCACTTCACTTATTTCAGTTAGGTCTAGAACATAAACATAAAATACAGCTTCTATTTTTGTTGCTGTTCAGTCGCTAAGTCGTGTCTGAGTCTTTGCGACCCCATGGACTGCAGAAAACCAGGCTCCTCTGTCCTCCACCATCTCCTCAAGTTTGCTCAAATTCATGTCCGTTGCGTCAATGATGCTATCTAACCATCTCATCCTCTGCTGCCCCCTTCTTCTTTTGCCTTCTATCTTTCCCAGTATCAGAGTCCTTTCCAGTGAGTGGGCTCTTTGCATCAGGTGGCCAAAGTATTGGTGCTTCAGCATCAGTCCTTCCAATGAATATTCAGGGTTGATTTCCTTTAGGATTGACTAGTTTGATCTCCATGAAGTCCACAGGATTCTCAAGAGTCTTCTCCATTACCACAAATCAAAAGCATCAATTTTTGGTGCTCAGCCTTTATGGTCCATCTCTTACACAGGGCATAGTAAATAACTGGTATTTCCTCACCAACGTTAGTTTAATGAACAGGATAGAGCTTGGAAGATCTTGGGTAGTGATAACTGGGTAGGTATCCCACATTATTTACACGCTTACTCAGTCATTTGTGACAATGACACATAAGGTGATTGGCTCCAGCTAGGCATGTTCTTATAGCTTTGCAACAGAATGATGACGAGTGTACAGAGAAATCCAACTGGCCACTTGGCTTCAGCACCAGCCATGTTTTAACTGTTTGGTCTAAAGAATCCAAAACCCTGCTACTTCTAGATAGGTCAATGAAATTCAGATAAATGTGTTAGAATACAAAATACAAGGATTGAGGCTTCCCTGATGGTCCAGTGGTTAAGAATCCACCTTGCAATGCAGGGAAAGTAGGTCCAATCCCTGGTCAAGGAACGAAGATCCAACATGCCACAGAGCAACCAGGCCCGCACGCCACAACTACAGAGACCATGTGCCGCGACGAAAGATCCTGTGTGTCACAACCAAGACTCCACAAAGTCAAATTAATTAGTTAAAAAAAAATCACAGGAATTTATAAGCCATATAAAACATTATAAAATAAGTGTAAATTACCAAGCTGAAGATGAGACCCAACAGATCTCAGTCTTCTGACAACCCTAGCTATGCTTCCTCTCCTATATCATATTAGGTTAGAAATATTAGAAAGTAGAATTCACAAACCTTGAGAATCAGCTCCCCACTCTTGCTATTCCTATGAGTTAGATGAGAAAGACAGCTAAGGGACATCCTAAATGACTCAAATTTCTTTTAACCTTCAAGATGCAAGTCATCCTTTAAATGCAATCATAAACCCAGAGACGGTTAACGCCCCATCCAAATGACTGGTGGCCCCTTCTGCATAAGAGTGAGATGTTGACTCTCAGGTCAAGAAGTTTATTCATCTGTTTCAAACTAGCTGTTATGGTCCTGAACAATGAAGCAGCCGAGTTAATCAATTATGAATGTGCTCAGCATTAGTAGCACATTTATCAGAGCCAGAATACAGTATTATGTTAACAGCCCAGGACCCAACACAAACCACCCCACAGAGATTGTCCCGTGTCAGATCTCTAATCTGGTTCAGCAACTTTCTCTTATTAACATCCTTACTTCTTTGATATAATGTTAACACCAAAAGCAGAAGCAGCCTATTTCCAGTTTTAGCTTCAAAATACTGCTGATTTAAAAAGGAACAAACAAAACACCAAGGATATGCCCAGTTAAATCCAACTTCCTCATGAGGAAAGGCAGGAATTTTATGGGATGGCCAGGGAAAGGAACGGAGAATACATCTGGCACTGGGCTCCTAAGCTTGAATTAAACCAGTATGACAGGAGCCCAACGTCATCAACACTTGATGGCAGTTTACTAGACTGGGTAAAATGAACTGGCAAGAGCTAAGCTGATTTTCAAACTACGGTTATCAGTAGTCTCTGTGGTGGTTACATGTGTACTTGGTAATGCATGGGGCCCAAAGACAGTGACTCCTCTCACTGGGGTAATTCTTCTTTCTAGACACAGACAGGAACACAGCAGGAAGGAGAATGTACCTTTACTGTCTGAGCCAGACTTGTTCTGCAGATATATGGATGCCTGGAGTCTCTAGAGCTCTGAATGTCTGGCACCTCTTACCAACATTAAATACGCTTAATTAAAAATAAATTTTAAATGGCATTTACAAATGAGTCTTCAGAGCCCAAACTTTTAACTTAGAAAGGGATTGTTTTCCTCTGCAAATGACGACACTAAAATGATACCATTCTGAGAAAAACTAAAGATTTTTTTTTTTTAATGTTTATAAAGTTGACTATGGAGACTCATTCAGAATTGCAGCTGTGAAGATGACGTGACTGTGACATTAATGTCGTCTTAGACATGACTGCATGAACATGTCTCAGGAAGGCTCTATAACCCTCTAAATTTCAAGTTGTAAAAGGGCCTCACTTTTAAAGTCAATTCTTTTCCTTAAAAAAGAAAATTTCATGAAAGATTATGTCATTTCTTGTATATTTTGTCCAAACATAGAAAGTCAAAGTAAAAAATACTGGAAATACATTTTTAACTTTCATATAATTAAAACAATCAAAAAAATAAACAGACTGTATATAGACTGTTTATAGCAGCAGTTGACACTTTGCCAACAAAGGTCCATATAATCAAAGTTACGGTTCTTCCAATAGTCACGTATGGATGTGAGAGTTGGACCATAAAGAAGGATAAGCATCAAAGAATTGATGCTTTCAAACTGTGGTGCTGGAGAAGACTCTTGAGTCCCTTGGACAGAAAGGAAACCAAACCATTCAATCCTTAAGGAAATCAACTCTGAATATTCATTGGAAGGACTGATACAATAACTCAAGCTTCAATACTTTGGCAACCTGATGCAAAGAGCCAACTCATTGGAAAAGACCCTGATGCTGGGAAAGATTGAGGGCAGGAGGAGAAAGGGGTGACAGAGGATGAGATGGCTGGACGGCATCACCAACTAGACATGAGTCTGAAAAAAATCCAGGAGAGAGTGAAGGGCAGGAACGCCTGGTGTGCTGCAGTCCGTGGAGTCATAAAGAGTTGGACACAACTTAGTGACTCAACAACAACAACACAGCAGCAGCACTACTTCTAAGCAGAAGACCAGCAACGGTCTAAATGTCTGTCAGTAAGAGAAAGAATAAACAAACCGATCAGATGGTGTGTGAACACACAACAAAATGCCGCACAGCATTAAAATCAACGAACTATAGCGACATTCACAATATAAATAAATCTCAGAAACATAATGTGAAAACAGCAGGTCCTAGATGACTACATACATCCTGAGACCATCTTCATAAAAACAAGCAAACCTAAACAATATATTGTTCAGGCATATAAATAATAAACAATGGAATGATTAATTCAAAAGAGCTATTTATTATCACTGTCTGAGTAGGGAGACAACAGGTCTAAGGGATAGGGGAGAAGCATATATAGGTCAGTTCTAAGTTATTGGGAGTAATGTTGGGTTGGGTAGTAGATTTACTACATTACCATGTTTTATAACCTATGACAGTACACATTAAGTCACCATTTTTGTAGGTCAAGAACAATCAATTATTATTAACATTTTCTTTCAACTAATATATACAAATAATCCATTAATAAATAGTAAAAGAAAAAATAGACCAACATATTTAAAATTTGGCAAAAATATATATTCCCAGGCTTTGAAGAGATATTGTTTGTTAAAGAAAGAGACATTTTAATAATTAACTAGTATCTAGATATTTCATATGGTATTTAATATTTAAACTTTAATTACAACATTACAAACAGGCACTGGAATCTTCTACCTATCAGGGGCATATACAATGAAGATGGAATACATGGATCTTTACTGCTAACAGCTACCTATTTTCAGTACAAATAAAGAGGATCAACAGAAGTGAAGCATTTCAAGTAGATTTTCTGTGGTCTAAATTATTAAAAAGAAAATTAAAAGTGTAAAGCTTTCATGATTCTTTCATTACCAAAGAAAACTTGGTAGAGCCCATGTTTCCTAGGGTGAATGGTGCTCAGGTCCACTTTAGTGCAGCACAGCAGACGAGAGATGGAAAGTGGAGAGCTGCTACCAATTTGCTGCACAATGTCAGGAAAAATTACCTAACCTCCCTAGGCACTGCTTCTCCCCCCAATAACATAAAATGAATCGAAAAGAACTAACCCAGCTCAAAGGACTGTGATAAAAGACAATTGAGGGAATGCATTAACTAAGCAGTATCAACTTGGAAAAATCACCACATTTCCTAACAGTCAGAAAGAAAGATCAGTAAGAACCGAAAGTGAACCCAGTGTGGCACATTACAAACAAGACTACCCATTCGGCATTTTTCAGTTTCATTAACGGTTATACAGTTATACTGAAATATAGCCCAACACACCAATGTGTGATTCTCAGTCTTTCACCTTAGGAGTTCCTCTTGTGGCCTCTGGGAACAGACCAAAAGTATTCACAAAACAACTGCACTTATGACATCAGGACAGGACAGAAGTACCTGGGCCAAAAACTGGGTAAGGAATAGAACAGTGGAGTACTCATAATTTAAATCTGTATGTGGACATCAACTTCATAAAGGCCTCTAAATTGTAAGAAAATATAACCAAACCAATAATAAATAAAATATAAATATGAACAAATAAAGTTTTTAATAAATATTCCATTGATAGAAGGGAGCAAAGGTCAAAGGGACAGAATTTTCACCAAAGGATGATCTAGCTCTGAAATGCACTAAGAACTTAGATGAGCTGCAGACATTTTTAAAACCCACACATCCAACACACACACCTACGCAACTGTCTTGCAACGCTGAACGCTACTAAGTCCACAGAGAGTCTTGGAACAGAAACGAGTCTCACTAGGCACAAGCCCAAGAACGAGAAGCAACACTCAGCACCTGTGGCCAACAGAGAAGTGTGAGATGAACAGATGGCACACCTGGTCCGATGGTAAGAAACCGATGGCATCAGCAGAACCCAGCCAGACGTTTCCCTGTTCAACATCTCCTCATTTCCAAAGTGTCATCTCACTTCCCTTCTAAGTCAGTAAGGCATTTCTAAACTTAACCACAGAATTTCTCCTAAGAGAATTTCATATGGGGAAGCAAAGAGAGAGCATCTCAGACTCAACCACAGGATGAGAAATTGCCAAGTGAGGGCAGGTCAACTGGTTTCCAAATCAAGAATGTCAATACAAGGGCTGAAGCAGATGGAATGGATCTGGGCGGGGTGAAGTGCTGGGGAGAGCATGTAAGAAAACGCTGGACGCACTGTAGACTTAAAAATATGGCAATAAAGGTTCTGGTACTGCCTAAGACACCAGATGCATTATTTAGAGGTGATTTCCTTCAGAGAATAGTTCAAAGATTGGCTTTCATTTCCAAAAGAAATTAGAATCCACTATTTTAAATTTTTTCTGAAATACAGGATCTCTAAGGTGGGTGAATATTTGATAGTTTGTTTATATAACATTCAATCTCACACGAAACCACCCAATTGTTCTTGCTTTCATTTCTCTACTTGGGCAATTGAGTATGATCTGTAACTACTACTTGGATTTACGTAGAATTGAAATTCCAAGATAAAAAATAACTGCAAAATTTTATAAAAAATAACTGCAACATTTCATGTATTTTTACAGACACCTACACTCTAGTATTTTCTTATTTCTTTTCACTTAGCAATTAAAAAGGAGAAAAGGTAGCTATTATGCAAACTATATTTTATGCATTCAGTGTAGTATTTTAATAAACTATACCTCCCAGGTTCACTAATCATCAGCAACTCTATGAAAATATTCAATGAGCTGTGACTTGGAAAAGAAGCCAGCTACTGCTGGCCAGGCCTCTTCTACAACAGGGCACGACTCCTAAGGGACACCTTCCCCACCGCGCAGGTGGTGACATGCTATGCCTTTGGAGCTACTGTTAATGCTAAGTCGCACTGTGGGCCTATTATTTGACAGAGTACACTCTTAGTTGGGAAACTTGCCTGCACCCTCCCCATGAAAGCACAGGAGACATTCTCTTGGTGATAGTGATCAGGAATCAGGTCCTTGACCACACAGTGTACAAGGAACACCAACATCCCAGCTGACTAGAGGTTTTATCCGTTTCTTACACTGTAAGCTTATTAGTATTTATAAATGCATTAATAACAGCATGAAACGACTAATTAGTATACACTCATTAAAGAAACCATTTTCCAACTCACTCTCAAGGAATTTTATTTCTAGGCTTCTCCTATAAACCTGAAAAGGCTCTTTAGGTCATTGGGAATCTTAGAAGGCGTCTCCTAAATGACTACAGATAACCCTCTTCACTAACAATGACTTAGCTTTACATAACCTGCACTCTTAAAAAAAAAAAATGGTTCTTACCTTCCTATTTCACAACTCCCTCAGCAAGACAAACCAGAGACACTCAACAACCAATAAAAGTCATCTAGTTCAAAGAGCAAAAAGAAAGTGCTCTATCAAACACATGTGGACCTCATATTCAAGGAGGAGCCAGAAAGCTCAAGGAACAAATATGCTTATCCAGTTGCTGGTCATTCTCCTCAGTGTAAAGTAACAGTCCTTCCAAACGCTTTCTGAAAAATTTTGCAATGAAAAGCCAGAATCATGACCCAAGATAGAACATACACAATCTTTGTTTTTCAGAATAATGACAAGTGGAAAACTGAGTTGCCCAACAACCTTGAAAACATGGCACAGCTTTCAGTCAGTCGTGTAAATAATATTCGTGCAGCACCACTCCACTGGGGATTTTCTCGCTCTCCATCCTTGATAACAGTACATCTACCAATACCCATCAGGTCTGGGAACTGCTACTCTCACAGCAGGGTAAAAGGACTCACCTCACAGAAGAGGGTAAGCTTGTCATCAGGAAGAAGCCCATTGGCCTCATCCAAGAGAAAATCTCTACGGATGAATTTTTTGAATCCCCAGTCTTTCCCCTGCACAAACCTATATGCCCGTTGACTCTCTGGAGTGAAAAAAAAAAAGTTATATTTAGGGTTACTCAAAAAAAGATCAAATCAAATCCACAACTTGTCAATGTATAAAGTTGCTGGATGTGAAAACAGAGTCAAACAAAGGTAACATTTACCCATAGCTTTGGTTTCTTCTCCCTTGGCATTCAGGATGGAGAATTTGAATTTTGCTCGAACTTCACTCTTTGGACAGCTGACGAGTAACAGGTAAAGTGACAGGTAATCTTTGCTTTCTTCATCTAGTCCTTTTGGATTTACCCGCAAACACCTGCCCAAAACAGAAGTTAAAAAAAAGTCAAAAGCATCCATGTTTGCAGGCTCATGAAGTGATAGGAGGCAACCAGAACATAAGAATCAACAGGAGATGTTAAAAAACAAACCCAGGCCCCAGAGCAGGATGTTCTGATTCAGTTAAATGACCACTTAGAAAACACTTTTCTAGCGCAACCTGAGGCACCTTTTAAAAAGTAAACAATAAAGGGGCATCTTAGAATCTGACAACATATCCCTTGCATCTCCGCCTCTTTCCTCATAATCTTCCAAATCACTTTTTCCCCCTAAAATACTTTGAAATTCAATCGAGTCTCAATCTATTTTAATCCTCAATCTCAGGAAAAGCAGCCCCTTATTTTTTGGGGACTGCAGTGAAACCAAGAGGAAAAAAGTCAGTGAGCCTTTCAACACCAATTTGGGAGAGAAAAAGAACTCTATAGAGAAATAAGTTATCTTTTATAGATATTTTATCAATCTGGCAATAATACTCTTAAGATTAAAATAAAAGAGGCAATATGGAGGAAGCACAGACAAAGGTAAACTCCCATTATGTGGGGCAGAGTTCCAAGTCAGACTTCTAAGTAGAGTCAGTGATGCCAATCTGTTACCAATGGATCTAAACAAAATTCAGACAGAATTTAACAGGTTCAACTCAGTTAACTTGTAAATGTCATTAGCTGAACTGCATGTGGTTCAGACACTGTTTTACCACGTATAATACATAGGCCGTATGTATCCATAGGCCTTGCCAGTATTATGACACTCTCTCAACAGGTGGCCCAATTTACTGCTTCTCTAGGAAGTGCATACGCCATAGACCCCTCAACACATTGTGCTGAAGATGTGAATTTAAATACAATGCCTAAGAATGCTTAAATACAATGCCTAAGAATTCTCTCAGCACCTAGTAATTCACTACTTAAGGTACATGGCCAACAAATACTAAATGAATGGAAAGTCATTGAACTTTTCAGTGGGTTAACAGGTTAAAATGGTGGTTCATAGACACGTATTCTGGTCTTTGTAGAGAGTACATGGTTGTATACATAACAGCCTGCTGCTCAAGAGAAGACACCGTTTGGAAGGGACTGACCCAGCCTCCCAGATCCTATTTCCCTTGCCACAGGGATCAACTGAGGGAACCTAGATCTAAACCAATCAGTGCACATCTGACACATTCTTGGCCACACAGTTCAGAGCAAGTTTAAAGACTGCCGGATGGTAGTGGAAGATGCCCACTGCTACTGCCAATCAACTTTCAACCACAAGGGAAGCTAATCTTGAGATGCTCTCCACAAACAGTGTGGAGAGCAGGGCAGAGCAGAGAGTGCTGGGATCCTTAATCTAACCACTGGGCTGGCTCTTGGATCAAATTACCTTAAAAGATATCCTATAGCCTGGGCATTCCAGTTACAAGTAAATAAATCTCCTTTGTTTAAAAACAGGCAATCTAAAAATCAAGAGCTATTACATTATAAAATCTAGATTTTCTGTTTTTCTTGAAAAATCAGAGAATCTGGCAATGCTCAGACCTTATTCACATGTGGCTATCATCAGGGGGAGCCGTAGCCACCACTTCTTTTAGGACACTAACTAGTTTGCAAAGTGGTCAACATTCACACCAGGTACGGATATTATTTACAATACTGGCCCTCTTAACTCACTGACTTTACTCCACAGCCATTGGAGCTTGCTGACCCCGATACACTCACCGAACTAATTCAACAAACGTAACAGTGAGCATCTGTTATGTATCAGATACTGGGGAATAAATAAAGAACAAAACAAAGTCCCTGCCATCAAGGATCTTATGTTCCAGTCAGTCTTCCATGAAGCCAAGCAAAACAGGCAACTTTTAGAAAAGTTTTTACAGCTAAATGTATTCTTCCTCACCATTTCAGTTTATCATTGGCTCCTGATGAAAAGGTTGAACTTTTAATGACTTCACCCATTTCCTCCCGGCAAAAGCTAAAGTTATTGATGGTCCACATGTAGGAGAACTTCACTACCTTGATCTGTTGATAGAAAACCAGGAAGTAATTATATAGGAAGTGAGCAACCTGAAAAACAGGCTGGAGATCAGATAATTTCCCCCTCCCTCCCTGTGCATAATCCCATAGGAAGATAGCACTGTTCGGCCAGCATAGAGGCTCAGCCTTTTCCATCCCTCATCTACATTTTAAGAAATCTCACAGTGATCCACTGCTTCCACTGCTTTTCTTTTCAGTTTCTGAGAAATACTGGATGGAAAATGAGAGAAGCACAGACAATGCTGGGAAAGCATGTGATTAAGCCACACCTAAAATGAACCTCTGCTCAGAGCAGTGTTTAATGATTTAGATATTGATACCACTGCCTGGGGTTGCAAATCTCAAACCTAGTATCCCCTTGAGTTGCCCAACAAAGTCACACATTACTATCAAGGAAGATGTAGAGAGTAGATCTAGTTTCGAAGATTCCCCTCCTTCAACCTCCTATGAAAAACAGCGGCCTAGGCCATTCAGATTCCTCGTAGAAAACCAAGGAATGGAAAGCTGACATGTACTTTATCTATTTGACATGTATGACTCAGAGAAAGCAGGAAAGCCAACATAGAAAACAAACCTGACTCCTTTTGTCCACCAAAATCCTCCCAAGAAGTACCTACCTGTGTGTAGCACCAGCTCTCAGCTACAGGGCCACTCGACATTTCTGCCGGAGGTGGAGGACTTGGAACCCTTGACATCGCCAGTTTGAAGGTTAAACAAGATTTCCGAAGTCAGGGGACAAAAACTTCTATTGTTTCTTCACCCTGGTTGATGGAAGAAGCAAGAGAATTTTATTAGCATACTATCCTACTACTTCCATTTGACCTTCCAAAGACTGGAAACTTTGTCTCCAGCCTGGAATGCTTTCCCGTTATCATTCAAATGACTCCTTAGCATTCAATGTTAACTTCAGGGAACATCACCTAACCTAAGGCAATCTCCTCATCACAAGGATATAATCCTGTTTTAATTTTCTGCATAAAACTAATTTAATTATTTATATAACATATATAATTTATATAATTATAAGATAATTATCTTACCAAATGAATTTACTCAAAGGGTACTTAAAGTAGGGGCTTCCTTGATAGCTCAACAGGTAAATATGCCTGCAATGCAGGAGACACAGAAAACACGGAAGGAAATGGCAACCCACTCCAGTATTTTTGCCTAGAAAATCCCATGGACAGAGGAACCTGGTGGGCTACAGACCATGGGGTCACAAAGAGTCGGACACAACTGAGTGACTTGCTAAAGAGGAGACAGCATGGTGAACACCACACACAGGTTTACTACTGGCTCCTTCCCTTGGGGGTACAAATACAAATACTCCTAAAGGAAAATAACCTTGTTATCTTTCCAACTACTGTCTTATCTTCTACACTTCAGTGCAAACTTATTAATAAGAATAGTCCTAAAAAAAAAAAAAAAAAAAAGAATAGTCCTTGGGAGGGAGGTTCACAAAGAGGGGACCTATGTATACCTATGGCTGATTTATGTTGATATATGGCAGAAACCAACACAGTATTGTAAAGCAATTATCCTCCAATTAAAAATAAATTTAAAAAGAAAAGAACAGTCTTCTATTTCTTAACCTATTGTTAGCTGCTCTCTCGAAGGGCAACATTTACCCGTCTTAGATGTGTTCCTTTCTATGTAGCATTAACAATCTCTCATTACACTTCACCAGTATCTGATTTTCCAGATTCTTCTCCTTGCTTTCTCTGTTTTCTGATCATTCTGCAATATCTTTTATTGGATTTTCTTACTTCACTGTTGTTCCCATGGTTTAATATTGAATCATTTTCTCAAACTACATTCTCTTTTGTGGTAATTTTATTCACAACAGCGTCAAATTTCTGTCTTTATATAATTTCTGTCTTTTTCCCACATCTCCAACTCTGACCTCTCTCATAAGCCTCAGACCATTCCTAAATAATTGCTACACATCTCAACAGGGTGTCCCAGTAGCAAACCAAATCCAACTCAAAATTCTCCCCTTCAGGGTCTTTCTAAACATAAAAGACATTAAAAACAGTGGTGAATACAATTTTTAAGTACTATGAACAAAGCCAAAAACAAACAGCGCTTACAATACATGGCAAAGAGTTAGCTGTATTAACACAAGTAATACATAAATTGTTTCTACAAAATAAATAAGAAAAAGACCAACTATCCTATAAAAATACCAGCCACAAAAAGTAAATAAAATAGTTCTTTGTTTAAACACTGTATACCTATCAGGTTTGGAATGGGTTCAAGAATTTCTATTTGTAACAAGTCTGGACATGGAACAACAGACTGGTTCCAAATAGGGGAAGGAGTATGTCAAGACTGTGCATTGTCAGCCTGCTTATTTAACTTATATGCAGAGTACATCATGAGAAATGCTGGGCTGGAGGAAGCACAAGCTGGAATCAAGATTGCTGGGAGAAATATCAATAACCTCAGATATGCAGATGACACCACCCTTATGGCAGAAAGTGAAGAACTAGAGAGCCTCTTGATGAAAGTGAAAGTGGAAAGTGAAAAAGTTGGTTTAAAGCTCAACATTCAGAAAACTAAGATCATGGCATCCGGTCCCATCACTTCATGGCAAACAGATGGGGAAACAGTGGAAACAGTGACAGACTTTACTTTTTTGGGCTCCAAAATCACTGCAGATGGTGACTGTAGCCATGAAATTAAAAGACGCTTGCTCCTTGGAAGGAAAGTTATGACCAACATAGAAAGCATATTAAAAAGCAGAGACATTACTTTGCCAACAAAGGTCCGTCTAGTCAAGGCTATGGTTTTTCCAGTAGTCATGTATGGATGTGAGAGTTGGATTATAAAGAAAGCTGAGCACCGAAGAATTGATGCTTTTGAACTGTGGTGTTGGAGAAGAAAGTTGGACTGCGAGGAAATTCAACCAGTCCATCCTAAAGGAGATCAGTCCTGAGTGTTCATTGGAAGGACTGATGTTGAAGCTCAAACTCCAATACTTTGGCCACCTGATGCGAAGGACTGACTTACTTGAAAAGACCCTGATGCTGGGAAAGATTGAGGGCAGGAGGAGAAGGGGATGGCAGAGGATGAGATGGTTGGATGCCATCACTGACTCAATGGACATAAGTTTGGGTAAATTCCAGGAGTTGGTGATGGACAGGGAGGCCTGGCGTGCTGTGGTCCATGGAGTCACAAAGAGTCGGATACAACTGAGCGACTGAAGGGAACTGAACAAGTTCCCAGGTGACCTTGATGTGCTGGTTTTGAGAACCACTGCCCTAGAGAAACTGCCCATAGGCACAAGAAGACATGGACAAGGTCATTCAATGTGGCAGTTATAAACAACTAAAAATCCAGTAGGAGGGAAATAGGTAACTAAATTGGGTTATTTCCATACAATGAAAAACTATTTCAGGATTTAAAAGCAATGAACTGCACCAAGGAGATAAGATCAAACACAATACTAATGAAAAAGAGTTTTGGAATGTCTTGTGCGGTACATTATTTACACAAATTTAAGATTTATATATTATTTACAGATATTTGCATACAGTTCAGTTCAGTCGCTCAGCCATGTGTTGACTCTTTGTGACCCCATGGACTGCAGCACACCAGGCTTCTCTGTCACCAATTCCAGGAGCCTGCTCAAACTCATGTGCATCGAGTCAGTGATGCCATCCAACCATCTCATCCTCTGTCGTCCCCTTCTCCTCCTGCCTTCAATCTTTCCCAGCATCACGGTATTTTCAAATGCGTCAGTTATTCGCATCAAGTGGCCAAAGGATTGGAATTTCAGCTTAAGCATCAATCCTTCCAATGAATATTCAGGACTGATTTCCTTTAGGATGGACTGGTTGGATCTCCCTGCAGTCCAAGGGACTCTCAAGAGTCTTCTTCAACACCACAGTTCAAGAGCACCAATTCTTCAGTGTTCAGCTTTCTTTATGGTCCAACTCTCACACCCATACGTGACTACTGGAAAAACCATAGCCTTGACTAGACAGACCCTTATCAGTAATGTCTCTGCTTTTTAATATGCTGTCTAGGTTGGTCATAACTTTCCTTCCAAGGAGCAAGTGTCTTTTAATTTCATGGCCGCAGTCACCATGTGCAGTGATTTTGGAGGCCAAGAAAATAAAGTCTGTCACTGTTTCCATTGTTTCACCATCTATTTGCCATGAAGTGATGGGACCCAATGCCATGATCTTAGTTTGTTGAATGTTCAGTTTTAATGCATACAGTAGAAGTGAAAAAAATCAATGACAAGCTATGTAGCAGATTCAGGATGAGAGAGCAAGAAAGAATGAAGCTGGGAAAAGAATGCAAGACATTTCAAGTTGATCTCTCACATTTCTTTTAAAATTATGACAACCTAAGGCAAATATGACGATACAAATGTCATTTAATTTGGGATGACAGCTACTGTTGTGTATAATATCCTTTGTACTGTTCTACTTTATCTTTAAAATATATTAATTGTAGGAATAGTATAAAATGATATACTTATTTCATTATATCATACACTGTCTGCTACTGCTGCTGCTAAGTAGCTTCAGTCATGTCCAACTCCGTGCCATCCCACAGACGGCAGCCCACCAGGCTCCCCCGTCCCTGGGATTCTCCAGGCAAGAACACTGGAGTGGGTTGCCATTTCCTTCTCCAACGTATGCAAGTGAAAAGTGAAAGTGAAGTCGCTCAGTCGTGCCAGACTCTTAGCGACCCCATGGACTGCAGCCCACCAGGCGCCTCCATCCGTGGGATTTTCCAGGCAAGAGCACTGGAGTGGGGTGCCACATTGTCCAGTTTATAATATATAAGGGAGAAATTTCTCTCCCAAACTCCTGGTTTATTTTTAGTTAGGGACAGACAATATGAATCTTCTAAATGTCTGTGTTTGTCCTCTGTGCTTGCCTACAATGAAGCTCTGAGACAAATCTGTCTTGAAACTACAGGCTCACATGCTCATTCTATATAGCTCATATTATTACTGTACTATAGCTTTATTATTTTCTTAACACTGTTACTAATTTTGCTGTAAGTCCTTAAACTGTTTAGTTTACTCTTTGATATGTTAAGTATTTCTGGAAACTGCCTCAAATCCTTCATAGAAAGAGGTATAAATGAATAACTTTCCCCTGCCCCCAAACCACTCAACTCATACACATTCAGTAGCTACTTAAGTAATAAGCATGGAACAGTATTAGTAAAATATAGGGCACCCTCACAGAGTAATACCACTAGTATTACCAGAGTCCCTACTGGTTTTAACACTATCCTACATATGTTTATAATTAAAATATCCCATGTAATCACAGATGAAGTTAAGACATATACACATAATGTGCTATTTTACTTAAGCCAGCAAACTAAGCAGGGCAATGGTCTTTGGGCCTCCCTGGTTTATGCGATTCAAGATTTCATGATAATATCAAGAAAAGAGACCTGTGATCAAGATAGGCTTGCATTTGATGGAAAACACATTCTCACCCCATGGGCTACAGCCTGCCAGGCTCCTCTGTCCAGGGATTCTCCAGGCAAGAATATTGGAATGGGTAGCCATTCCCTTCTTTAAAGGATCCTCCTGGATCCAGGGATGGACCCGGGGTATCTCCTGTATTGCAGGTAGATTCTTTACCATCCGAGTCACCAGGGAAGCCCATTTATTTGTCTAGTAGTAAACGCACCTTAGGCAGTTTTATAAATCCAGTTACCATTACTGCCAGTAGGAACCAGAATGGAATTTCAAAATTCCCGATTAAAACTATCTTTTGGGCAGGCTGGCAATGAAGATGTGAATTTTACACGTTAGTTAAGAGCATAAAACTTGGCTCTGTGGGTGTGAGGTGCAGGCTCAGCTCAATATTGATGGATCATAAAATACTCATTTGAGTTTATTGTTAAAGTTTAAAAAATACTTCAAACTTATCTAAAAATTAATAATTTTGGAATTCTCTAGGCCTAAGAAAAAAACAAGTTTAAAAGCCAGCTTATTTTAATGGATTAACTTTTGCTACAGAGCTATGGTCCATTATCACAACCAGAAAATAAAATACAACTTGTCTTGGTCATTGTTTCCTATCTTTTTTGTTTCTCATTTATTCTGTACACAAGTCTTTGTGTGTTTTTTGTTGTTGTTTTTTTTTTAAATATTACCCACCCGTCTTCCAATTGTTTAAAAATGTCCAACCCAGCAGTCAGTAGAACTAGAGAATCAGTTTTAGACTCTAAGGAGCTCTAGCCACACAACCTGCTGGAAAGGAAACTGACTAGGACAGCACAAGTCTAATTAATTTCACTCAGAGTAGGCACCATGTGCAAACACATGCTCATCAGCAAAGTAGTCTGGTGGTACATGAACTCTTCAGCACTTCATGCCAATTGCCACAGATGCCCAGCAGAAAAACAATTTTAGAAAAGAGGAGGTCTATTTGAGGGTCATGGTTTGAGAATTTTTAGGAGACAACAAGCATCAACATAGACTGTTCCTGGCTTCAAACAAGTTAAAACAAGACTTTCCAAGTTCTCTAACAAGAAATTTATTTTCCAAAGCTTAGCAAACTTCCCAGTATGCTGACAACTCGGAGGCTGAACGTATCTGTTACATGTGCGCTAAGTTGCTTCAGTCGTGTGCGACTCTTTGCAATCCTATGGACTGTACCCTACCAGGCTCCTCTGTCCGTGGATTTTCCAGGCAAGAATACTGGAGTGGGTTGCCATTTCCTTCTCCGAGGGGATTTTCCCGACCCAGGGATCCAACCCAAGTTCTCTTATGTCTCCTGCATTGACAGCTGTGTTCTTTACCACCAGCGCCACCTGGGAAGCCCTATCTGTAATATACTACCATTTATTTTCCTGTTCACTCCATTAAATCCTGACCTGTGAGTCTACACCTCTTCTGAGTGTATCTTCATTCTATAAGATGAAAAAGATTGGTTATTTTTCCCTTCATTGTGAAAACATAAATCAGTAATTCGAACTGAATTCTTATGTAATCAGGATAATTCCAGGATAGAAGATGAATTCCCTGTACAATAGAGAGAAACATCCCAATAATTTAACCTGTGGTATATGCTAGAGCTAGGCTAGACATTCTCTGCAAAATGTTATACAGACAGCTTGTGTAGTTTTCTTTTTTTCTTTCTTTTTAGTGGAAAAAGGATTCAACCCTTAAGGATTTTAAAAAAAAAATTTTTATTTTGAATTGGGGTTTAGCTGATTAACAAACAATGCTAATAACTGAGAATTCCAGGTGAAATTATCAATGCTAATAAATGATAACTGCAGGTGAACAGCAAAGGGAATCACCCATACATATACACATATCCATTCTCCTGACAGCTCGTGCAGTTTCAAATCTTTTATTCCTTATAAGCATTCTTCCATCTTCAATCTAATCCACATCATCCAGAGAATTTTTTTTAAAAAACAGTTAATACAGGCATATCACATAATGGTATCTTTATATCTATCAGTCTTAAAATTACAGGATAAAATTATGGAGATACTAGACTGAATCATTGTTTTTGTAGGCCAAAGATAGTCAAAAATTGGCAATTTCATATGGTTTAATACATAAACATGCACAAGCTAGAAGGCTGGGAATATGGCTTCTTGCCAAAGCATAGTTTTTTAGGGACTTTTTAAAAACCTGTAACTTTTTTTTTTCATGGTTTAAAGCCTGGTACAGTTTCCAACTAAGGAAAAAATCTCAATGTCGTTAACTATTTTAAACTTGAGAGACGTCTGCATTTTCCAAAACAGAAGATGCCAAAAAGACTGTTCACACACACACAAAACTATAGAAAGACTTGGGTGTATTCATTTTTAAGAAACTTTTGGGACCTCAAAGGAGTGTCTGTATTTCTTCCGTTACATATCCTTAATCATGTACAGCCCAGGAGGTAGTATCTTCTTTCTCATTACCCTATAAATTACAGGACATACTGATTTCCTCTGCTGCAAGGTTTGAAAGACTTTTGAATATCTGTTATGAGTAAACTTTTTGCAGTTCAGTCTAGTCGGTGCCCTGCTTAGTTGTTCAGTCATGTCTGACTCTTTGCGACCCTATGGACTGTAGCCAGTCAGGCTCCTCTGTCCACCGGGATTCTCCAGGCAAGAATACTGGAGTGGGTTGCCATGCCCTCCTAGAGCGAATCTTCCCAACTCAGGGATCGAGCCCAGGTCTCTCGAATTGCAGGTGGATTCTTTATCATCTGAGCCACTAGGGAAGCCCTCAATGTAGTCTAATAAAATACTAAATGCACTTAAAAAAAAAAAATTTAGAGACACTTCTTAAAATGAAACCAGGGGCAATCAAGAGAGATTTCAATCAGCAAAGGAAGCCTGGGGTTTCTCATGTCTCATGTCAGGTACACTCTTCCTAAAATTTATAAGTTAAAGATGACTGCTTTTTTAAAAAAACTGAGATATAACTGACATGTAACACTGTATTTTTTTTTTAATTCTATAACATGGGGATTTAGAATTGAGTGACTCTAAAGAGGAAGAAGAAAAAGATCAACAGCTTAACAGAAAAATAGGCAAAAAACAGCCAATGGTTTACAGACAAATAAATATCAATGGCTCTTAAATATGTGAAAACAAGTTCAACTCTCATTTATAATGGATAAATGCAGAGTAAACCACACATTAATTCACCCAGCCATAAAATGTTTGATAACAATTGCCTAAGGTAAGGAGAAAAGGAAATGGCAACCCACTCTAGTGTTCTTGCCTGGAGAATCCCAGGGATGGCAGAGCCTGGTGGGCTGCTGTCTATGGGGTCACACAGTTGGACACGACTGAAGTGACTTAGCAGCAGGGTAAGGAGAACATTTCCGATTGGAGTATAAACTGTTATAAAGTCCATGAAGGGAAATATATATCGAAATGAATAAGAAATGCATATACCCTTTGATCTAACAGTTCCATATAGAAATTTATCCTACTGATACATTTAATATGACAAATATAAAAGGTTTTTCAATGTGGCACTATTTGCAATCACAACAACTTAAAAAAAGGAAATAACCTGAAAGTCCATCAGCAGGGGATTAATTAAATAAATTATGGTATAGACAATGTAATAATACTATTTATTTTAAAAAGGTATGGGGAAGCTCCTTCTATCTAAACACACAAAAATACTTAGTGTGTGTGTATAAAATATCTCTGTAAAGCTATACAAGACTCTAGGGACACTGGCTACTTCCAAGGAAGGAAACTGGTACTTGGGTGGGAAGGAGAATTTCCATTATGTTCCCTTTTGTACTTACTGAATTTTGAACTACGTGACTATATTACCTTTTCAAATAGTGAATAAAAATATCTTAAAGAGAATCAGCAGACTTTACAATTAATTCCTCTAAGGTATGAGACAGCTTATAAATCAGATCCTTATGAGAAACAAGACAGGAATTCTTGAGTGGTTTCCACTGTTATCCAAATAAAATCTGCCTTTTGTCATGACGGTCAAAGCTTCAGTATATCTCTTGACCTCACCTAACACTTAACTCTTCTCAGTCATCAGGCTTTAGTTACTCAGGCCTTTAGTTCTATCTGGTGAACACATCAGGCTCTTTCCCAAAGCTCTTTCTTTCCTCATATATTTTCACAGCTGGCTTCTTCTTGTCATTTAGGTGTCCTGTCAAATGTAGTATCCACAGACAGGTCATCCCTGACCACGGGTTCAGAAGCAGTCCTCACTTATAGCCTCTTTCATCACATTACCCTGTTTACATTTCTTTTTCCTTTTTTTAACTTCAAAGTTTTTATTTTGTATTGGGAATATGGTCAGTTAACAACGCTGTGGTAGTTTCAGGTGAACAGCGAAGGGACTCAACCATACATACACATGTATCCATTCTCCCCCAAAGCCCCTTCCCATCCAGGCTGGCACACAACATTGAGCAGAGGTGCATGTGTTATACAATAGGTTTTGTTGGTTATCCATTTTAAATACAGCAGTGTGTAGATGACCCTCCCAAAGTCCCTAACTATCCCTCCCCCTGGCAACCATGCGTTTAATCAGACAGAGGAGAAATATCCTATGACACCCCTTACATGTGGAATCTAAAAAGAAATGATACAAATGAACTTACTTTACAAAACAAGAAAGACTCACAAATTCAGTAAACGAACTTACATTTTTTTAGTACCACTATCTGAAATTGCCTTGTTTTTATATTTTCACTTGTCTACTGTCTCTCCCATTAAGAAGTTAAAGCACCATGAGAGAACAGCATTCCCCTATGCCTAAAATGGTATCATAATAGGTAGTCAATAAATATTTGTTCAATTAAATTGCTACTGACTAACTAGACTACTGTCTTTTGGGATCATATTTTTCTTTAATGAGCTCTAGTTAACAGGAGTTGCTGAATGAGTAACAGCTATAGGAATCCAAGCATACTTTTAAAACAAAATATGACATCCCTGGTGGTCCAGTGGTTAAGAATCTGCCTTCCAACGTAGGGGATGAGGGTTCACTCCCTGATGGGGAACTAAGATTCCACATGTCACAGTGCAACTAAGCCTAGGCATATACTCTGAGAAAACCACAATTTAAAATGACACATGTAAAAAATATATATATGTGCATGTACTCCACCAAATGACACATGTACCCCAGTGTTCACTGCAACACTATTTACAACAGCCAGGACATGGTGACTCAGATGGTCAAGAACCTGCCTGCAATGTGGGAGACCCAGGTTCAATCTCTGGGTTGGGAAGATCCCCTAGAGAAGGAATGGCAACCCACTCCATATCCTTGTCTGGAGAATCCCATGGACAGAGGAGCCTGATGGACTACAGTCCATGGGGTCACAGAGAGTCAGCTATGACTAACACTTTCACTTTCAGGACAAGGAACAACCTAAATGTCCATCTACAGATGAACGGATAAAGAAGATGAGGCACATATGTACAAGGGAATATTACTCAGCTATAAAAAGGAACAAAACTGGGTGGCTGGTAGAAATGTGGATGGACCCAGAGTCTGTCATACAAAGTGAAGTAAATCAGAAAGAGAAAAATATCATATATTAATGCATATATGTGGAACCCAGAAAAATGGTACCGATGAACCTATTTCCAGGGCAGGAATAGAGGCACAGACATAAAGAATGGACACGTGGACACAGGGAGGTAAAAGCAGGGTGAGACGAATCGGGAGATTAGGACTGACATATATACGCTACCATGTGTAAAACAGCTAGCGGGAAGCTGCTGAGGAGTTCAGCTCAGCGATGATCTACAGGGGTGAGGCGGAGGGCGTGGGAGGGAGGTCCAAGAGGGAGGGGACATACGCATACATACAGCGGGTTCATTTCACTGTGCTACAGAAACCAACACAGCAGTGTAAAACAATTACACTACCAAAAAAAAACTTAACGGTTCATCTTCAGTTTTAAAGAACTAATTTAATACATTCCAAAACTACATTCTTCTTTGATTAAAAAAAAAAAAATCCAAGAAAAGTTGAGAAAAAAGAGAAATGTGCAGGGCTAAATGGGAAGTTCCTGAACCCACAACGGTTAAGACAAACATCTTCCAGTGTAAGTCAATCCTGCAAGTATCATTATAGCAGCTGTCAGAAACTCATGCTAAAACTCTCAGTTATTCCAAGTTAAATTCTATATGGTAAAATTCCCATATATGGATAAAAATGAGGTAGATTATTAGCATTTACTTAGAACTGATCTATATTTTCATGTCTGACACAGGGTTTGATTCCCTTAAAACTGACATGTAGAGAAATGATAATTAACATTAAATATATGCATGTGCAAACATGTGTATAGAAACAAATATACAGAGAGAGACACAGAGATAGACACATCCACCTTTAAAACATGTCCAGACACATTGCTAAGTTTTTTCTATACCAGGCTATGATGCAGAACATATTTTCCACCATAGTCAAATATTTATCTAAGAGTTCAACTGTTCTTATATTTGTTGCATATAAGGAAAACTTAGAAGAAACTACTATACATAAGGAAAACTCAGAAACAAGTATAGTATTACATATGCATGTCAGTACCATTTAGGTTTTCCCAGTTTACAGATCTCTTAGGCAAGCATGGACTCTGAAATGACTGTGAGGATTAGGTATGATTTTCAACATAAAAAGGCTATTTTTTTTCTTCTTCTCAATGTGTTATGAGATAAGAGTTTTATAGAAATAGCCTGGCTAGTAAGGCTCATCCAAAGTCAAAATGAAGATGAACAAGAAGATATATGAAAGAATCTCAAGTCAGTGAAAGCAAAGGAATAAACAACAGACTGCCCCACTGACTTTACAGTCTTACTGCCCTTCTCTATAGGTTATAAATAACTACAAAGTGTCCTTGTCCCCAAGGAGACCTCAGCAGCCAGCTCAAAGGTTAAAATATGGAATAATTCTCAATCTGGATGCAACTTTTCCGGTTAGGAAAAAAAAATTAAAGAGCAGAAAAATTCATTGCCAATTTAAGTTAAGGGCTAGGGAATCATTCCCTCTCCCCAAAAACTATCCATTATATAAGAGAAGTTAATATAGACCTATTAGCATAATCCCCTACCCGAAATATATGTCCAGGGAGAGCATGTGCGTGGGTACATGCTAAGCTGCTTCAGTCATGTCAGGCTCTTTTCAACCCTATGGACCCATCAGGTTCCCCTGTCCACAGGATTCTCCAGGTAAGAATACTGGAGTGGGTTGCCATGCCCTGCAGGAGATCTTCCCTATCCAGGGATCGAACTCACATCTCTAATGTCTCCTGAATTGGTAAGTGGGTTCTTTACCACTAGCGTCACCTGGGAAGACCCCCAGGGAGGGCATGCTCTGCTCCAAATGCAGAGGTCTGCCCTGGAAAGAGGGAGGTGCCACTCAACAGTCTTGTAGGACTATATCTCCTTAGAACTTAAAAAGACTTCTTGGGTTTTTGTTTTGCTTTTTAATTCAGGCCCAATACATTTACATAATAACGTAAAAGAAAAAACAATTCCTGTCTCCACTTGAATGGAGGATCCTGCAGAATAAACCATGAGTGCAACAAGCACAGTTTCACAAAGTCTGGGTTCTTTCATCAGGTGATGTGCTGGTGTTAACTACTAAACCCCTGCTAGGATAAAATACAAAACAAACAAACAAAAAGCCAACTTCCTCCAACTGCTTTAAAAAAAAAAAAAAGGCAGATAGTGTTCATCAGATTAAGCTTCTCCACACATCACTTTCAAAATCCATTATTTGGGAGATGGCTAAAATAGAAAGACATGAATTCAAATCAGCAAACAAATCTGACTATAAAGGGGCTATTTCACTTCAAAGCAGATCTCTGTTCCAAAGGAAAACACCTTTAGAAAAGAAGTTAGATAGGCAGAACCAAACAATCAGCAACTTCTCTCTCTTCACTAATAATAATGTGTTGATTCCACTGAATGGCTTGGGCAAAAATCTCTAGGGCCACAAAGAGCAAACTTAGGGAAAATGAAGATTTTAACACATCCCACATGTTATCAAAGACTTCTGCTCTAGGTTGAGAAAATTTATTCTAAAACAAGAGCTGGAACAGAATTTTAAAAAAAGAAGAAGAAGGAAGAGGAAGAAGAAGAGGGACAAAACCTTCTGGTTAAGAGACTATTATATAATTATATAAAGCTTTTTTGAGATTTGAGAAGTTACAGTTTTTCACCTTCTCCTCTCAACTACAATTATGAAGAACCTTATAAAATCAAACAGCAAACAGATGAGTGGCTTGGCCTTAATACAATTTAAGCATGTCCAATCTGTAATGAATTCAAAAACTAAGGAGTCATTTTATGAAACAAATAGGCAGAGGCTGCATAACCTCACAGGGTCCTCTGGCCTTTAGAGAAGCCATATTCAACAAGCAGTTCTCTTTGCCCACCAATGTTTTAGTCAAACCTTTTAAAAATATTTCTTGTTAACACAATCTGGCTAGAGAAGGGGCCAAACAATGCATACCAAAGAAGAAATTCTAAACTGGCCTTGAGGTATACAATTTGGGATAACTTCATTAACTCAGAAGCTGAAAAGACCCACCTGCTCCAGAGGATTTGGTCTACTACAAGGGCAACCAATCCTCTTCAGCATTTACGACTACATACTATCTAGCACTGCAGACGGTGACCGCAGTCATGAAATTAAAGGATACTTGCTCTTTGGGAGGCAAGTTATGACAAACCCAGATAGTGTATTAAAAAACAGAGACATCACTTTGCCAACAAACGTCCACATAAGCAAAGCTAATTAGTCACGTACAGATGTGAGAGCTGGGTCATAAAGAAGGCTGAACACCAAAGAACTGATGTTTTGGAACTGTGGTGCCAGAGAAGACTCTTGAGAGTCCTTTGGACTGCAAGGACATCAAACCAGCCAATACTAAAGGAAATCAACTCTGGATATTCATTGGAATGACTGATGCTGACACTCTAATACTTTGGCCACCTGATGCAAAGAGCCAACTCACTGGAAAAGATTCTGATGTTGAGAAGATTGAAAGAAAAAGGAGAAAGGAATGGCAGAGGATATGATGGTTAAATAGCCATCACCAACTCAATGGACATGAATTTGAACAAACTCCGGGATCTAATGAAGGACAAGGACGCCTGGCGTGCTACAGTCCCTGAGTTTGCAAAGAGGTGGACACGACTCAGCGACTGAACAACAACCACTACCTAGTAGTATGGAATTCAGTATTCTCTGGAAACTTTCAGTGAGAGACATCTAGACCTCTCTCTAACTACAAAGGAGATACTGAGGTATATGTATGCTTTCGTTTCCTTCAAGTGTGGTCTTAAGTAGAGAAATCTGATGACTGTTTACATTGGATCCATGTTCCCTACCTAAAACCACCTGCAAAAAATAAATTCTCCTTTCCAAAGTTCTTAAAAATAAGCCAATTTCTATGGTAACGGTAAGGTTCTAACTAAACTAAATGGGACAAACGATGAGCAGCAAGTTCTCGGTTTTAAGTGTTCATTCCAAAATTCATGACGCAAGGAAAAAGTAAAACCACACAGGCAGACAAAACAGGTCAAAGTTAAAATGTCTGTCTTAACACAATTTCCTGGCTCCTGATGATTTGGCAGAATTTAAAAGATTAAAATGCAATAACACCTATTTTACCCAATAAAACTGTGTAAAAACATACATAAGCATTTAAGGTAAGAACCTCATGCCACAAGCAAAACTTTCAAGATGGTAGCTAGAATGGCAGAAATATCTAAGTTACACATAGAAAGATGAATTCTAAGGTACATACACAAAGATAATTTGCTCAAAATCAAACTCCTTTTATACAGAGTAAAATGAAGCCCATGAATTGCTTTAAGGTATCTCTTTTTATAAGCTAGAATATAAATTTCTCTGAAGATCTTTTCTAGGGAGAAAAATAATCTTACTCTAAAAATGTCCAGATCATGTATTATCAACCATTAATTAAAATTTTAAATCCAAACACCTTTTCTCGTCTCCATCATTAGTGTAAAGCCTTATCCTATATATAGCAGTCACCAGAGAAGACCTGAATAAATAACTCTGGTTTACTCCAGGAAAGAATATTTAGAATAAAACCTCTTTTGAAACCAGTTATGAAAAATGTTTAACACTGGTTGTAATGGTCATTATTAAAAAAAAAAAAAACTTACATTCTCACCTTGTATGACTTCCAACTTTACACACTATTTGCACTGAAATGAGAGAGTTTATTACACTCAAGATGTGTATTTTTTTTAAGTCATGATAAATACTTCTATGCATTTCATTCCACTTCTGTGCTCATGATCTATCTTAAACTATGTTTAAAATAAAACTATAAACTATGTTTAAAATAAAACTATGTAAAAACTCACCAAGTCAGTAGGAAGACTCTTATTTGTCTTGTCTAACAGGAAATCTCTGTGGGAAATAGAGATGATGAATCAGACTTAAGATTCTGAATCTCATACAAGTCTTTACTTAGGCTATTCTGAAAAGAGAAAATTTTACAAAAGCAAGTAATACATTAGCTAGGATTTACTAGTCAAAATTACCATTCTTGTTATCTCATCACTAGTTCTGAGTGCTCTAGTTTCTAGTCATTTCTCAAAAAGTTTATACTTAGAAATTAAAGTCAGAAAAATTCAAGTTAATTCTTCTAATGAACTGGCCTATGAATACAGCAATAATGAAATAAGTGACTTGCCCCATGTCAACATTTATAATAGGAGAGCAATCATTTTTGCCAGCAACTTCACAAAATGCTTAAAGAATTACTATCAAGTTTTCATGTAACATACCCTTTATAAAAAGTGCTCTGTGGGTCAATTACACTGAAGCAAGATGCATTTAAACAAAGCTATGTATCCTATGGTTTTAATAAACAGCTGCCACACTGAGGTTGCTGTTGAAGACTGGTGAGATATCTTAGCTAACCACTACCACCCTAAATAATCTACCATATCCTACAAAGTCATTCAAAACAAAAATAGGGATAAAAATGGTTTCTAGGCTTCTAGGAACATAAGCTAGGCAGAAAATTCTGGTGCTATCTTCCTTTTTATGAGAAAAGGAAATACTGCCTACATTGGTGATTCCTAAAAAACAGAATCTTTTCCTGAAAATGTAAATGTTATCTTTAACTGCTACCCTGGTACAAATAAGCTCCTCTTATTTTGGTTAACCAAGTCTAGTTACTATCAGCAGTGGATTTGAGCCCTCACCAAAAACCATACTAAACTACTGAATCTACAAGAGGACAAGTCGTGATTAGAAGATTTAAAATAGCAAGAGTCAGGTCAAATTTATCTAGCAGATATTTACTGAACACCAACTGTGTTTAATGTTTTGGTTTCTCAGTTAATTAGAATGCACACTTTTAGGCCTAGTGGACAAGCAAAATTTGAGTCCGACAATAATGATAAGGACTAGAAGGAACAGGAACACTTTCACCCTGTTCTGTGGGTAGAAAGACAAATCAGTACAACCATTTTGGAAATCAGTTTATTCTTGCGCCACCTGGGAAGCCCCTAACTAAAGATCCAACAATTGCACCCCCAAATATGGCCTGGAGAAAGTCCTGCACATGTCCATCAGCACATATAAATGAGAACATTCACAGCAGCAATGTTACTAACAAAAATATCAACAGAACAGATACACAAATTGTGATATATTCATGACAGGAATATATATACATGGCAATTAAATTACAGTTCTACGTAACAACACAGATGAACTTTACAAACATATAGTTGGGTTATGAAAGAAGACATAAAAGATGACATGTAGTATTATTCCATTTAATTACATAAAGTTCAAAAACAGACAAAACTAAGTTATATTGGTCTGCAATGAATCCTACGTGGTGAAATCACAATCATCTACTACCACAAATGTCAGGTCAGTGACACCTCTGAGCAGTGGCAGGGACTATGATCTACAAGGGGCTATGATCTAGAACACAGCAAGCTTCTTCTGGGTGCTAGCAATGGTATTTATAGGTATAAACGGTGGTTATACAAGGCATTAACATAAAATAGAGTATATACGGTACGCGTATATCTCCTCCAATGTCTAAGGGTGAATACAGTGTCTTCCACAGAATACATCCTTGACTTTTTTTGCAAGACAATTCAGGATAAGAACTCAGTAATAAAGCAGGGCCACCCAGGAATGAATATCTATAGACAGGCTTTCCTATTATACTTCCTTTCTCTGAATTTAAATGTAATACTTAAGATCTGTATTTCTGGGAAATTTTCAGTACTGACACAAATGTTTAAATCTTTGTGGCTCACGAGGAGCCACTAGTTAATACCCAAATTATAAGAAAAAACAAAAACTTCTGAACATAAGTATTTTTTGCCATTACCTTTTTAGCTTAATCATGGATGAAACCTCCAATGATTTCCATCTCTCTCTGAGTAAAAGCCAAAGTCCTTAAAATAACTGAAAAGGCCCTGCACAATCTGGACCTCATTACCTCTCTCGCCTCATCTCCAATTATGTTCTCTGGAGCTCTCTGTGTTCCAGCCACATTGCTCTTCTCTGCTGCTGTTTCTCAGACAGAATACGCTCGTTCCTGCCTTAGGGCTTTGTACCTGCCCTTTATCCTACCTGGATAACTCCTTCCCCAGATATTCTCTTGGCACACAACCTCACCACTGTGGGGCTTTCCCTAATAATCACCAGCTCTGTGAGGCCTTCCCTGACACCTTTAAACATGTCATCCCCAGCCCCTACAGCCACAGTCTTATTTTTCCTTCATTTTTTTTCTACAGCACATAAAGTCAACTACCATACTTTACCTGAGATGTAAAAGAAGGCAGATGTCTGTTTTGTTGCTATACCCAGACAGTGTCTGGCACATGGAAAATCAGAAATAAATACTTATTTAATAAATGATTGAATTAATCTGCGCTTTAGATTTCTATCCTTGAAAGATTAGACAGTAAGTTATACATTTGAAAAAAAGGTTTCCCCTCTCTATAAATCAAATTTGATTAACAAAGTTTTACTAAAAAGATTCAGATTTCCACTCTTATCACTACTGACTTATAGGTAAATAAAAAGTCAATATGAACTAAATTGTATCTTCCCCTAAAACAAATGTGCATGGCATGTTTTAATGATGACAATGCTGGGAAAGCCCAGAGAGACAAGTGCTCTCCTGTACTGCTGGTGCAGAACTAAGTCGCCGTAACCACTAAGGGAACTACTCAACCAGATGTGGCATAAAGACTGAGGGATTGCTTCCTTTAGTTATACTTTCTATTATTTTAAAGTTTTTTTTTTAGTGAGCATATTTTCATAAAATCAAGGAAAAAGGTGTTTTAAATAAGAATTATGCAAACAAAATATAATTCAAGAAGAAGATTCTTTTTATCATATTTTGATGCCTACAGAAACACTAAAGTCTTCTATTATGGATCCAGATGAAATATCCCAAGACGGTAACTACGGTTCAAAGAAAAAATTATTTTTGACTTAGGAACTAAAACTTTTTATAGCAGAGTTTCTAGAGTGGAAGGAAAAACAAAACTTCATGGTGCTGGTGTTCCACATAAGAACATATTTTTATTCTAAAGAAAGATTCAAAATAGAAGCATTTCTCTGCAGCATAAAACATAGGACTAATGTGATAAAGAGCAGGTAAAGAACTCCATTCAAACTTGGTGATTACAAGATAAGGAAGGTATAATTCACTGAAAACTGCCTACTGGGTGATCAGACAGATACTTCTGAACATACAGAGGTTATATTTTCCGTGGAACACTTCACCTACAATAAAGTCAGAACAAGCCCAGATCCAAAGGTTACTTTCCAACCACAATAACTTGTGACTTGAACTATTTCTTAAGGACATAAACAAATCTGTAAGAAAATACACAGGCACCTGATATTCTAGTTATATTTATTACTAACATTTCCATTTTAAGGTCTTATCAACTGCTTTTAAACATACTTAGCACATAAATTCTTAAAGACATATATTGTGTCTTAAAGACAAAGTTGATATATTCAAGAAAGGAAGTCCTACTAAAACACTTCAGCAGGTGGTAGGGGTAGGGGGGTGTATTATTAGAGAAGAGAACCAGTTTTCCTTTATAACACTTTAGCATTCCAAGTGCTCAAAGCTCTGAATGGGAACCCAGCTTTTAAAAGGGGTAAAAAAAC
This sequence comes from Bos taurus, assembly GCF_002263795.3. NCBI lineage: Eukaryota > Metazoa > Chordata > Mammalia > Artiodactyla > Bovidae > Bos > Bos taurus. The sequence continues at coordinate 36,979,979 of NC_037346.1, read as the reverse complement.
ATGCAACATAAAAATTAAAAATACACCCAACCTCACAATAATGACTAAAGTATAGTGGATAATGGAGAAGGAACTGGCAACCCACTCCAGTATCCTTGCCTGGGAAATTCCACGGACAGAGGAGTCCTGCGGGCTACAGGCCATGTGGACACGACTGAGCACGCACCCACACAGTAGATTAAAGATTCCAGAAAAAGATACAAGTAAGACACTGGTCACTGAATTATATGATCCCTAAACAAAATTTACCTGTAATAGTTCTAAGGTAAAGGCTGACACTTTTAAAATGTTTACTTTGGCTAAGAATGCTACAAAAAACTCTTTTGTAAGTATCAGCTACATTTGGATCATGCTGAATTTATAAGACAATACAAGAATTGCATGAACTGGATTGGAGATCACTCACTACTAGTCCTACATTTAATGGGTGAGACATATTTTACTAGTCCTACATTTAATGCGTGAGACATATTCTAGAAGTTAAACAGTAATAAAACATATAATGGAGAAAGGGAAAAGGTGAGTAGTCACTGATGTATACGAAAATCAGCTACTGGATATGAAACAATAAAAATGCAAAACATTAATGTAAAGGTTGCCATATTTATCCGAGTCCAGAGAGAATCCATAGGAAAAGAACATTTCAGAGCCTCTGGTCTTAGTAAAAGAAAACTGGCAAAATGGGAGAATTAAAGTAAGATATTTTGGACAAAACTCAAACCAAAAAAGCAATAACAAGGAAGGAGGAGGAAAAAACTGTATGAGGTGGTTGTTCAGTGAAGTTTTGTCTGTAATGGCAAAAAGAAAAATGGAAACGATTTAAATATCCATCATGGAGGTTTGGGGATTTGGTAAACTGAAATATTCATACAGAAGGGTAAAAAGCTAAAACGAGGTACCTAGATCTATGTGGATCCACGTGGATCTTGAAAAAAATAGAATAAATGAAAAAAGTGACTGTGATAGAATTTACACATTCACGTACACACCCTGTACTGGATGGACACGAAATTCATGGTCAGAGATTAGAGATTGTCTCTTGGGAGTGATGTGGGAAAAAGAAACTGAGAAAGTCAATCAGGAGGACTTCAACTGAAGGTGTCACAATCTCTCTACTTCTTGTTAGGCCTCTTTTTTTCCGTCCCCTCAAAAACAATAAATTCAGAGGGAACAGTAGGTTAGAAAAGCTTTAAAAAAAAAATCAACATCAGAGCAATATATTAAATACACAATAACATAGTCTGAACCAAACCAAAAAAGCCAATGAATTCAGTCCAGATCTTCTCAACAATAAAAAACTTAGCTCTTGGTTAAATACTGCCCCCAGTTAATGGGAACATAGCACTAGTGTTACTTAAGCAGAGGGAGTAAAGGGACTGACTTTATACTTCAGTAAGAATAACATACAGTAACCCAGGACATGCTCAGTCAGTTCTCACGTTTCCACAGAGCACCTTCTCCTTCCTCTTCATCATCTACCTCTAACCTCCTGAAAACCTGTCCTCCATCTTTCCCTTTCATTCACTCTCCTCTAAGACCAACCCCTTCTTCAATCACCTCAAAGAATAGTACCTGAACTCAAAGACAGATTTTTAAAAAGAAAACTTGAGCCTTTTGGAAAATGATTTAAATGCTTTTTCTTGAGCACGCCTTCAAATCTGTTTTTCCTCCCTCTTGCTTTACGTTTTCCATTCCCCAACCTGCTTTTCCCCCAGCTTTTCTCCTGCTGACCAACAGCTGCTTTCAGCTGCCAGCAAGCCTCTGGCAGGTGTACACTTCTCCTTTCTTAAGAAAACGATACTCCAAGTAAACCAAACAAAAGCCCACTCCATAGCCCAAAGAGCAAATAAAGGGGGAAAATTTTAAGTAAAAAATACTAACCACATTCTGCTGCCTTTCATTTTCATTATGGCAAGGAATAAAATTCTAACTACCAAATAAGAGAGCAAAACCAAACTTTCATTATATCATCCTCATCGCATTAATCTGTGGTTCTCTGTTTCACAAGTCATTTTGGTTAAGAATGACAAGGCCACATACAATAGGTTTATAGAGCTGAGTACTACTACAGTTTAATGGAAATCATAACCTCAAGATTCACAGTCAACATATAACCTGAACCCTCCCACCACTACCTTCCTTGTCTTTTTTGTGGGGGAGGGGTATGCTACTCTTCTCTGTATCGCTGTATTGTTCAAATTTTAGTATTTGTGCTGCCAAAGCAAGCACTTTTTTGTCGTCTTTAAAAGGACTTCTAAGGTCCTTTTGTGGTTAAGTGCTTTAAACTATATAACCGTTCCCTTACAAGCAGTAGTCAGTGCTTCACTGTCTTCAAAATACTTTCACATTCATGATTTTCTTTGGGATTTTTTTAACAGAACTGTGAGGCATGCAGGGCAAGTATTTTATAAATAAGGAAACAAACAAACAAACAAACAAAGACAATACAAATAAGGAAACAGAAGTTAAGAGGTTACAATCTATCATGGTTCAGTTCGGTTCAGTCGCTCAGTCGTGTTCCACCCTTTGCGACCCCATGGACTGCAGCATGCCAGGCCTCCCTGTCCATCACCAACTCCTGGAGTCCACCCAAATCCATGTCCATCGAGTCGATGATGGCATCCAACCATCTCATCCTCTGTCATCCCCTTCTCCTCCCGCCCTCAATCTTTCCTAGCATCAGGGTCTTTTCCAGTGAGTCAGCTCTTCACATCAGGTGGCCAAAGTACTGGAGTTTCAGCTTCAACATCAGTCCTTCCAATGAACACCCAGGACTGATCTCCTCTAGGATGGACTAGCTGGATCTACCTGCAGACCAAGGGACTCTCAAGAGTCTTCTCCAACACCACAGTTCAAAAGCATCAATTCTTCGGCGCTCAGCTTTCTTTATAGTCCAACTCTCACATCCATACATGACTACTGGAAAAACCATAGCTTTGAGTAGATGGACCTTTGTTGGCAAAGTAATGTCTCTGCTTTTGAATATGCTGTCTAGGTTGGTCATAACTTTTCCTTTTAAGGAGTAAGCGTCTTTCAATTTCATGGCTGCAATCACCATCTGCAGTGATTTTGGAGCTCCCCAAAATAAAGTCAGCCACTGTTTCCACTATTTCCCCATCTATCTGCCATGAAGTGATGGGACCGGATGCCATGATCTTAGTTTTCTGAATGTTGAGCTTTAAGCCAACTTTTTCACTCTCCTCTTTCACTTTCATCAAGAGGCCCTTTAGTTCTTCTTCACTTTCTGCCATAAGGGTGGTGTCATCTGCATATCTGAGGTTATTGCTATTTCTCCCAGCAATCTTAATTCTAGCTTGTGCTTCCTCCAGCCCAGCGTTTCTCATGATGTACTCTGCATATAAGTTAAATAAGCAGGGTGACAATATACAGCCTAGACGTACTCCTTTTCCTATTTGGAACCAGTCTGTTGTTCCATGTCCAGTTCTAAATGTTGCTTCCTGACCTGCATACAGGTTTCTCAAGAGGCAAGTCAGGTGGTCTGGTATGCCCATCTCTTTCAGAATTTTCCACAATTTATTGTGATCCACACAGTCAAAGGCTTTGGCATAGTCAATAAAGCAGAAATAGATGTTTTTCTGGAACTCTCTTGCTTTTTCGATGATCCAGCGGATGTTGGCAATTTGATCCCTGGTTCCTCTGCCTTTTCTAAAACCAGCTTGAACATCCTGAAGTTCACAGTTCATGTATTGCTGAAGCCTGGCTTGGAGAATTTTGAGCATTACTTTACTAGCGTGTGAGATGAGTGCAATTGTGCGGTAGTTTGAGCATTCTTTGGGACTGGAATGAAAACTGACCTTTTCCAGTCCTGTGGCCACTGCTGAGTTTTCCCAATTTGCTGGCATATTGAGTGCAGCACTTTCACAGCATCATCTTTCAGGATTTGAAATAGCTATCATGGTTACATGACTATTAAGAAAGTGGACTGAGTTCAGAACTCCAAGTCTTTCAGCTTCTAATCCAATACTTTAATTCCTGTGACCAGATGATTCTTAGATCAAGGATTATTCAACATGGAAGAATTGGATAAACACCCCAATAAAAGATACCTAACTATATATCCTACCTTTCAATTCTGATTTCATTTTCAAGCAGTAACTCTGTTGAAAATTGTGTTCTTTTCTTATAACAAATTCTGAGCACCATTATTATTAACACCTGGGCAAACCGTTGATAGGCTCAGGCCTACTTTCAAGACTAGAACCTGGGAAAAAAATCCTATGTCCTAATACTTTTAAAATAACTTTCTATATTTTAGCACCTAATCATCGTTAATTTTTTAAATGAAATCTCTACTGTTCTAATATGTCAGAGTTTTCCGAGTTTACCAAAAACAAACAAACACTGTCTTTTCCAGAGGAGATCTCTCTCCTTTGCCAGAAGCTTACAGAATTAAAAAGCACGATTTCTAACATTCCTTAATTATATTCATTTGAGAAGTGTAACGTGACTACAATACTAAATGGCACCATCTTCCGTCCGGTTGCTCAAGCCAAAACCCCCGTCTTTCCATATCCCATCTATCAACAAGTCTCGTCAGCTGTACTGCTTCCCTAATGTATTCCACATTAATCCATTTCAAAGTTCATCCACTTTTGTGCAGTTTTGTCTCACCGGAACCAGTGTTACCTGGTTTCTAATTGATCTTCCAGCTTTTTCTGTGGGACAATCTATTCGCCACAGAGCAGCCACAATGAACTTTAAAAAAGTAAACCAGTGTTAACAGTGCAGGGGACATAGGTTCGATCCCTGGTTGGGGAACTAAGATCTCACATGCTGTGGAGCAGCTAAGCTCATGCGCTACAACTAAAGAGTCCTTCCACAGCAAAGAAAATCCTGAATGATCCAACGAGGATCCCACATGCCGCAACTAAGACCTGACACAGCCATATAAATAAATACATGCATTTTTTAAAGTAAATCAAATCATGTCACACTTCCATTTATCCACACTTAAAATAAAATTCTGTCTCATTTACCTGACCCTGAGTTCAGTTCAGTTCAATCACTCAGTCATGTCTGACTCTTTGCGACCCCATGGACCGCAGCACGCCAGGCCTCCCTGTCCATCACCAACTCCTGGAGTTTATTCAAACTCATGTCCATTGAGTCAGTGATGCCATTCAGCCATCTCATCCTCCATCATCCCCTTCTCCTCCTGCCTTCAATCTTTCCCAGCATCAGGGTCTTTTCCAATGAGTTGGTTCTTCACATCAGGCGGCCAAAGTATTGGAGTTTCAGCTTGAGCATCAGTCCTTCTAATGAATATTCAGGACTGATTTCCTTTCGCATGGACTGGCTGGATCTCCTTGCAGTCCAAGGGACTCTGAAGAGTCTTCTCCAACATCACAGTTCAAAAGCATCAATTCTTCGGTGCTCAGCTTTCTTTATAGTCCAACTCTCACATCCATACATGACTGCTGGAAAAACCACAGCTTTGACTAGACGGACCTTTGTTGGCAAAGTAACATCTCTCCTTTTTAATATGCTGTCTAGGTTGGTCACAGCTTTTCTTCCAAGGAGCAAACATCTTTTAATTTCATGGCTGCAGTCACCATCTGCAGTGATTTTGGAGCCCTATAGGATCCTAACAGAAACTGGCCCATTATGCCAAATTCATCACCTACCCCTTACTCCAAACACACTGGCCTTCTTTCTATAAATAAGCCAAGCCTGTTTTCCATCTCAAGACCTTAGCACTATTTTCCCTCAGCTTGGAAGACACTTCTAGATATTCATATTGCTTGCTTGTTATTTACATTTAGCTCAACAGTCATCTCTTTTTAAAAAAGGTGTTCAGTGACCACAATCAAAGTAACAGCCCCATCCTTATTTGTCCATGGATTTGTTTTCTGTGAATTAATTCTCTACACTGTCTACAGTTTATATAGCCTGATCATCTTCTGCATGCACTTATAATACTGACATTCTGGTCCTGCAAATCTGAAACCAGAACCTAAACAATGGGAGCTCTGGGAAGATAACACCCAGTTCAAAGTCAGAAGCAGTCCCCTTGTCTTTCTCTTGTTTATGTCCAAAAGAAACAATTAAACCTTCTTTTTCTTCTGGCTGCAAAAATGTTTAACAAAACCATCCTTGATCTTTGAAAATCATCTTATTGCATCCACTTAGGCTTCTCTTGGAGAAGGCAATGGCACCCCACTCCAGTACTCTTGCCTGGAAAATCCCACGGACAGAGGAGCCTGGTAGGCTGCAGTCCATGGGGTTGCTGGGAGTCGGACACGACTGAGCGACTTCACTTTCACTTTTCACTCTCATGCATTGGAGAAGGAAATGGCAACCCACTCCAGTGTTCTTGCCTGGAGAATCCCAGGGACAGGGGAGCCTGGTGGGCTGCAGTCTATGGGGTCGCACAGAGTCGGACACGACTGAAGCGACTTAGCAGCAGCAGGCTTCTCTTTGGAGAAGGCAATGGCACCCCACTCCAGTACTCTTGCCTGGAAAATCCCATGGACAGAGGAGCCTGGGAGGCTGCAGTCCATGGGGTCACAAAGAGTCGGACACGAATGAATGACTTCACTTTCACTTTTCACTTTCCTGCATTGGAGAAGGAAATGGCAACCCACTCCAGTGTTCTTGCCCGGAGAATCCCAGGGACGGCAAAGCCTGGTGGGCTGCCACCTATGGGGTTGCACAGAGTTGGACACGACTGAAGCGACTTAGCAACAGCAGCAGCAGGCTTCTCTTTTTAAAAATTATAATATCAAGCCTGGATTCTATCTTGCCTAAAATAAATTACTAGTTTTTCTGACCACTAAGAAGGCATCATAGTACACAGTTTATTTTCTACCAGTTAAGGAAAACAGCTGATCATAACGGGACTGACTGGGAGCTGAGATCTGTTTTTCCTGAGATGAGAAACTGGCTTACAAGTAATAAAAGAAAAGGTACACATAAAAGCATTTTTGGAGATGCAGAAATAAATAATAACAAAAACTGTAACAAATCCCTTTTGGGTGATACTAAAAAACCAAGAAAAGTTGTAATACTACTTGATTCAAGGGAGCCTGAATACTCTTTGCTATCAGCCTGAATACTCATGCACCCAGAGAATCCTATATTGTGCCTGGCACATAGAAGGTGCTTCATAGACATCTGCTGAATAAAGGAATTAGGGAAAATATTCTAGAGATAGAAAAGGATGTAATGAATATCCAGTAAAATGACTGTTTTCCAGTCATACCTAATTCAACTGTTTAAGTCAACTGTCAGGTCAGTCTGACCAATTCCACAGGTCAGTCTGCGCTTACAACACAATTAAAGTGGCTACAACCCACTTCACCATTCTTGCCTAGGGAATCCCATGGAGAGAAGAGCCTGGTGGGACACGACTTAGTAACAAAACATTGTTTGAACTTAGTGACAAAACAAAAAATCATTGCTTGGACCCTAAAGTCAATCAACCATAAAAAATATTCATTGACTGCAGTTTGGATGTCCAGTCTCAAGCTAAACCACCAGTCTCAGCACTATCAATTTCTTCGCTTGGTCTGAATTAAGAGAAAATTAAAAGACTCAATTTATAGTTAAAAGATGGAGAAGGCAATGGCACCCCACTCCAGTACTCTTGCCTGGGAAATCCCATGGACGGAGGAGCCTGGTGGGCTTCCATCTATGGGGTTGCACAGAGTCAGACACGACTGATGCGACTTAGCATCAGTAGGCTGCAGTCCATGGGGTCGCTAAGAGTGGGACACGACTGAGCGACTTCACTTTCACTTTTCACTTTCATGCATTGGAGAAGGAAATGGCAACTCACTTCAGTGTTCTTGCCTGGGGAATCCCAGGGACGGAGGAGCCTGGTGGGCTTCCATCTATGGGGTCGCACAGAGTCAGACACGACTGATGCGACTTAGCAGCAGCATAGTTAAAAGAAGAACTCATATTTTAAAGAACTGAGAATTCATCTTCAATATATGAAATTCCTCCATTAAACAATTTCCCTATCATCTTTTTCAGTATACTTGATCTTTAAACAGCAAGGCACTTAGAAGACACAAAAAGTATTTCTCCATCTATTCACTCCTGAAAATTAGGTGGAACAAAAACCCAGTAAAATCGTTTAAAAAATCTAGATAGTCAGCTAGTACTCAAATAAAAAAGAGAAGGTTTGAACTCATTTCAAATATTAAAAACTTACAGAACTCATAAATAAATTCTCTTTTAAGGATAAGTTACAAATGTAGGTAAGAGTTAACACTACCACTTTACCTTTATTGCCAGAGGTAGTTACATTAAGATCTGTCTTACAAAGGTCAACATTTTACTGTGTCTTTCAAAATCAATTCTTCACAATGAGAAATGGACATCAGTTAAATAAACTGTCAGAATAAGAACAGAACACATCACTATAGTCATAAGCTCTTGAAGTCCTTGAGATCTGAATTCTAGCGTAGGTGTTGCTGATACTTTCCTAAATCTAAGTTTTCTTATATTTAAATTGAGGGCAATTATCCAAGGTTCTCTAAGGTCCCTGCCAGAGTTAAAGTTCTATGACCCTTTGGAAAAACTTAAAATTACATCTGCCTCTCTTCATATATGCTTTTTAAAAACTAAAAGCAACACGTATTCAGTATAAATAATTTGAAAGTTATAGGAAGCTAAAACTGAACAGTAAAAGTTACCTTCCAGACACCCAAATCCTCTTCCTAAGCCTAAAGACACCAATGTTTTCTTTTGGATCCTCAGAAACAAGTAAAAAACACACAAAACCAAAAAAGAAAGCATGTGCCAGCAAACACACACACACACTCTTTCTCCTTCTCCCTCTCTCCTTGGAAGCACACATGTACCTTAACTTTCCGAAGGTTGCAAAGAATTCCACCGTACCCTGATGTGTGGTTTCTGGGTTTTTGCTACTGCAATGTAGCACACAGGTGTATCTGAATATAAATGCAAGCAACCTCAAGTCTAAGCATTGTTTCTTTTGAGAGATAATGCCAAATTGCTCAACGAAATATTGTACCAGTATATACCCCCCCATGACTGACTGCTCAATTCTCCCACATCTTTGAGTACAAGGAAGCACAAAGAGTAGGTGAGCAACTGGGACTGCAGATCTATGAATCACAAGGAGACCTAAGTTCTATCTTAGATCAAAAGTGGATTTAACAGCATGTATGGTTAAATTCCGCCACATATGATCTAGCTACTTTCACCCAAAAATTGTTATCAGTACACTGAGAATCAATTTAGCTCCTTATTTTGCACTGGCAAAGAATCCCTATTAACTCAGTTGTTTATCCCTCAATTAAATGGGATAGTACATGATCTCAGAGTTGATAAAAGTGTTAACAGAACACACAGAAATAACTCTTAGTGTATTTTTTAACTGTTTTTTTTTTAATTATTAAATAATTGGTACAATGTCTAGCATGGAGTAGATACTCAATAAAGTATCTGTTAATTAAGTTAATGAGTGTCATTCACTTTGAAATTATCATCTTAGTTCACTAAGAAGTATTTACAAAGTACCATGTAAACATCCAATTTTCTGTTGATGGGCAGGGCTGTGTTCCCTATTGTTTGACCTGAGACCAACCTATGGTGGAGGTAATGAAGAAAAATGGCGACCTCCTTCTAAAGGTCCCGAGCACACACTGCTGCACTCAGTGCCCCTGACCCTGCAGCAGGCTGCTGCCGACCCACGCCTCAGCCAGAGATGCCTGCACACTCACAGGAAAGTCTGGGTCAGTCTCTTGTGGGGTCACTGCTCCTTTCTCCTGGGTCCTGGTGCGCACAAGGTTTTGTTTGTGCCCTCCAAGAGTCTGTTTCTCCAGTCCTGTATAAGTTCTGTAATCAAATCCCACTGCCTCCAAAGTCAAAAATTCCCTGGGGATTCTCAGTCCCTTTGCCAGATCCCCAGGTTGGGAAATCTGTTTTGTGATCAAGACCATCCGCAAGAAAAAGAAATGCAAAAAGGCAAAATGGTCATTTGAGGAGGCCTTAACAAATAGCTGAGAAAAGAAGAGAAGCTAAAGGCAAAGGAGAAAAGGAAAGATATAGCCATTTGAATGCAGAGTTCCAGAGAATAGCAAGGAGAGAGAAGAAAGCCTTCCTCAGTGATCAGTGCAAAGAAATAGAGGAAAATAATACAATATGAAAGACTAGAGATCTCTTCAAGAAAATTAGAGATACCAAGGGAACATTTCATGCAAAGATGAGCACAATAAAGGACAGAAATGGTATGGACCTAACAGAAGCAGAAGATATTAAGAAGAGGTGGCAAGAACACACAGAAGAACTATACAAAAAAGATCTTCATGACCCAGATAACCACGATGGTGTGATCACTCACCTAGAGTCAGACATCCTGGAGTCCAAAATCAAGTGGGCCTTAGGAAGCATCACTACGAACAAAACTAGTGGAAGTGACAGAATTCCAGCTGAGCTATTTTAAATCCTAAAGGATGACGCTGTGAAAGTGCTGCACTCAATACGCCAGCAAATTTGGAAAACTCAGCAGTGGCCACAGGACTGGAAAAGGTCAGTTTCATTCCAATCCCAAAGAAAGGCAATGCCAAAGAATGCTCAAACTACTGCACAATTGCACTCTTCTCACATGCTAGCAAAGTAATGCTCAAAATTCTCCAAGTCAGGCTTCAACAGTACGTGAATCGTGAACTTCCAGATGTTCAAGTTGGTTTTAGAAAAGGCAGAGGAACCAGTTATCAAATTGCCAACATCTGCTAGATCACTGAAAAAGCAAGAGAGTTTCAGAAAAACATCTACTTCTGCTTTATTGACTACACCAAAGCCTTTGACCATGTTGGTCACAACAAACTGTGGAACATTCCTTCAAGAAATGGGAATACCAGACCACCTTACCTGGCTCCTGAGAAATCTGTATGCAGGGCAAGAAGGAACAGTTAGAACTGGCCATGGAACAACAGACTGGTTTCAAATAGGGAAAGGACTATGTCAAGGCTGTATATTGTCACCCTGCTTATTTAACTTATAGAGTACATCATGAGAAATGCCGGGCTGGATGAAGAACAAACTGGAATCAAGATTGTCTGGAGAAATATCAATAACCTCAGATATGCAGATGACACTACCCTTATGGCAGAAAGAGAAGAAGAACTAAAGAAACTCTTGATGAAAGTGAAAGAGGAGAGTGAAAAAGTTGGCTTAAAGTTCAACATTTAAAAAACTAAGATCAAGGCATCCGGTCCCATCACTTCATGACATATAGATGGGGAAGCAATGCAAACAACAGACTTTATTTTCCTGGGCTCCAAAATCACTGCAGATGGTGACTGCAGCCATGAAATTAAAAAGCAGAGATTTGACTTTGCCAACAAAGGTCCGTCTAGTCAAGGCTATGGTTTTTCCACCAGTCATGTATGGATGTGAGAGTTGAACTATAGAGAAGGCTGAGTGCGGAAGAAATGATCCTTTTGAACTGTGGTATTGAAGAAGACTCTTGAGGGTCCCTTGGACTGCAAGGAGATCAGACCAGTCAATCCTAAAGGAAATCAGTCCTAAATGTTCACTGGAAGGAATGATGCTGAAGCTGAAGCTCCAATAGTTTGGCCACCTGATGAGAAGAACTGACTAACTGGAAAAGACCCTGATGCTAAGGAAGACTGAAGGCAGGAAAAGGGGATGACAGAGGATGAGATGGTTGGATGGTATCACCAACTCAATGGACATGAGTTTGAGCAAGTTCTGGGAGTTGGTAATGGACAGGGAAGCCTGGAGTGCTGCAGTCCATGGGGTTGCAAAGAGTCCGATACAACTGAGAAACTGAACTGAAGTAAACATCAGGGAACTCCAGGGGGAACACATGAGTTTCTAAAAACAGATATATATAAAAGTTTACTTTTCTATAATGTGCTATTTTAAATACTTATTACATCTGCAGTTGTAGTATGCTATCCCATAGGGGGAGGAACAACTTGGGTCTTTCGCTGAAATGTGGAAAAAAAATTTTTTTTAATTTTAGAACCAGGAAAATGAGGTATATCTAATGCAGTATGTCTGTTTTCAACAGAAGCTCCCTCTAATTTTATAAGAAAAGTGGGAAAACAATTTAGGAACACCCACTATGAGATTACTCCTAACAAATTTTTTCCTTTCCTCACCCAAGTAAATCAACCACACCCAATATTAAATCTCTTAAGAAAACTGCCACCAGTTTCTTCTTTTACCAGGGGATCTCTAAAATATAAAAAAGCATCACAGTTTTAAGCATCAACAGGAAGCACTCAAATCAAAGCCAACCTTACATATACCTACACGTAAAACTCACCAAACATAGCAAGTCTCACACTAGGGCCAGAAGCATCTTTCAAAATGAGAGAAGTCTTCTCGCGCTTGCTCTGACTACACCACAAATTATCAGTGGGGCCCAACTCCAGACTCTGGGTTCAGAGCAGATAATCTAGGTATCCAACAAGGCATCAACTGGGAAAGGAAGGAGCAGTTGAACTAAATGGGACATGAAGTCAAATATAAGGGTTACTTGGCAAGGATCCTGCCCATGATATTATCAAAAAAATCATATGGGAAGTCCCAAAATTCTATCACTAACAACGACAATCAAAAAAAGAAAAAACCCTTACCTATAGGCCCTTTAAGATTGGCTGCAACTGAAAAAAGATTAGTCTTCCAGGTGCTAGCAAAGTCTACCTATTGGAGTTCAATGTCCCATTTAACAGAATGAACTCCACGAATTAGTAGATACAAATTTTAGGTTTAACAGTTTTCAAATAAAAATGATAAACCACAGAAAAAACAAATATTACAATCACATAATCAAAGAGGCAGGTCTCAGGTGGAGATGAAATTACACCCTTCAATACAGTCTACTGTTTCCAAGACACTTAAGAATCTGTTTCTTGGACTTGAGATTGGTATTAAGTGGCAATGGATCAAGAAGAGAAAAATGACTACTTGAAACGAAACCAAAAATCAAACCCAAAGACACTCAATTTAACACTGAGCTTGCACATACTGTCGAGAACAAACTAAAGCAATCATTAGTTGGGTTGCTATGTTAAATGGCAAACTACTGTGATGTAAAAGAAAATGGCTCAAAATTGGCTGTAGACAATCTGACAACCAAAGTGCATATTTATTGGTTACTGTCCATACTTGCCAGAAAAGTTTATCCAATCAGATAGTGTAATGCAAATTACTTCCAAAAGTAAGTAGTAATTTATTTCTTTGCCCCACTGTGTAAGTTTTTAACGAGCATGTACTTCCTACAAGGCAACATTGTCAAGGCACAGTCCAACGGAGAAAGGGAGGTGTCTGAGTTTTCCATTGCTGCACAACAAGTTATTAAAAATTGAAACTACACGTTCAGTGTCTTTAGGACTTCCATATAATTGATAATCAACCCAATTACTCCTATAAATATCTCATGTCTATAAACTTTGAGTTTCCCAACTGACATTACTTTAGCTAATTCAAACTATTTTTATGAGAGGGGCCTGGCAAAGAGTCGGGATCCACAGGGTCACAAAGAGTCGGACACAACTTAGTGACTACACAACAACAACAACAAATCCTCATTCTTTATTCTAGAATGAAATTATAACCTTATTTCAATTCCTACCACACATACCTGAAAGGAGAGGAAAATATCCAAAAAGAAATTTAAAAAAATACTATAGATATCTATAGTGAAAAATCATTCACAATTTTTTGGTGGGGAAAATGGCTGGGTAAGTACAATCTGTAGACTCTTTAGAGCCTTTCTTGCCTTCTGTGTTCAAGGAGCAATAAACAATGTAGGAGAAGGATGGGTACATTTAAATATACTCATTTTCATATTTGTCAGCTAGGTCAAAGAATTGGAGAGAAAGATTAGAGACATCTGTTAATATGAGATTCTGGCATTATGAAAAGTTCTCAACAGATTCCATTAAAAGGACACAAGAGAAAAGTACCCACAGAACTCTGGAATAAACTCTGGATGCACTTACCTATTTAGCAATTTTTAATACAATAAAATGTACCTTTCTGTGTACAAAATTTTTGACAAAATTGACGTGTAACCACAACCACAATAAAAAAACAACAGTTTTTGAGTGCATTTTAACATAACCACAAATAAGAGTTACTAAAGCACTTACTTAAGCAGACAAAAAAGGACCTAAAAATTTAACAAGGATTTACTGAAAACAGAAGAATAATGGCCCGTCTTTTTTTTTGCCCCTGCCTTCTAGACAATCAAAATCACTACAATCACCCCCATTTCATTAATTTCTATGGCTTTAATAGTTACCACAGACTCCCTTGCCTAGCTCTTCTGCAATCCAAACCAACTTCCTGCCATGAGACATCACATGGCTATCTGGTTGGCATCTCAAACTAAGTAAATCCAAAATAGAGGTCCATCCTTCCTCAAAAAATCTGACTGTCTTCCAGTGATCCCACCATTCATCTAAGTCCTCAAGCTATAAACATTAGACTAGCTTCAGCTTCCTACTCTCCCTCACTTCCCCACCTCCCCTTCAATTTAGTTAATCATCATGTCTTATCAATTTTACCTCAGATATACATCCCAAACTTGTCTGTTTCTCTTGATCTCCAGGAACAAGCACCATTTTAATTAATTCAGAACATTAGTATACTGCAATACTATCTTAATTGTAAGATTTTCTTATTTCATTCCTGCTGAGTAAGCTGTTTTGACCATACCATCTCTGCATTAAGGTTTCCTGTAGGCATTCACCTAGAATGCCTTTCTTTCTTCTTTGGAGAGGTAAACAGCTACTCTAATCTTTCCAAGTAGAATTAAATGCTTCCTTCCTATTCACTCTCAAAGTGTAGCTCTCTTGCTATTATATGTCTTTCCCACTAGACTAAGTGTCCCAGGAGGGCACTTAACTGTGTTACATTCACCTTAGTAGGCCAAGTATCTAGGCAGTGCCCAGCTAATAATAGGTGCTCAGTAAATGTTGAAAAAGGAATGAGTGAATAGATCATGATCCAGATAGAATAGCTTCAAGGATTTTTACTTCTCTTTGCTAAGTTTCATGCTTGCCAAGTGATCTTTTGCTTAGAACACAGTAGTTACTAGTGATCTCAGGCAGGTTACTAAAAAAAAGCCTCTCTATACCTCAGGGGCGGCGGTCGAGAGGAGCGACCCCGCGTCCAAGGTAAGGGGCGGCGGCTGTGCTTTGCTGCAGCAGCAGTGAAGACAGACCCCACATCCAAGGTAAGTGAAACCCAAGTAAGACGGTAGGCACTGAGAGAGGGGATCAGAGGGAAGACAGACTAAAACTACAATCACAGACAACTAGCCAATCTGATCACATGGACCACAGCCTTGTCTAACTCAATGAAACTAAGCCATGCCATATGGGGCCACCTAAGACGGACTGGTCATGGTGGACAGGTCTGACAGAATGTGGTCCACTGGAGAAGGGAATGGCAAACCACTTGAGTATTCTTGCCTTGAGAATCCCATGAACAGTATGAAAAGGCAAAAAGACAGGATACTGAAAGAGGAACTCCCCAGGTCTGTAGGTACCCAATATGCTACTGGAGATCAGTGTAGAAATAACTCCAGAAAGAATGAAGGGATGGAGCCAAAGCAAAAACACCACCCAGTTGTGAATGGGACTGGTGATAGAAGCAAGGTCCGATGCTGTAAAGAGCAATATTTCATAGGAACCTGGAATGTTAGGTCCATGAATCAAGGCAAATTGGAAGTGGTCAAACAGGAGGTGACAAGAGTGAACATCAACATTCTAGGAATCAGTGAACTAAGATGGACTGGAATGGGTGAATTTAACTCAGATGACCATTATATCTACTACTGTGGGCAAGAATCCCTTAGAAGAAATGGAGTAGCCATCATAGTCAATAAAACAGTCTGAAATGCAGTACTTGGATGCAATTGCAAAAATGACAGAATGATCTTTGTTCGTTTCCAAGGCAAACCATTCAATATCACGGTAATCCAAGTCTATGCCCAGACCAGTAACTCTGAAGACGCTGAAGTTGAACAGTTCTATGAAGACCTACAAGACCTTCTAGAACTAACACCCAAAAAAGATGTCCTTTTCATTATAGGGGACTGGAATACAAAAGTAAGAAGTCAAGAAACACCTGGAGTAACAGGCAAATTTGGCCTTGGAGTACAGAATGAAGCAGGGCAAAGGCTAATAGAGTTCTGCCAAGAGAACGCACTGGTCTTGGCAAACACCCTCTTCCAACAACACAAGAGAAGACTCTACACATGGACATCACCAGATGGTTGACACCAAAATCAGACTGATTATATTCTTTGCAGCCAAAGATGGAGAAGCTCTATACAGTCAGCAAAAACAAGACCAGGAGCTGACTATGGCTTCGTTCATGAACTCCTTATTGCCAAATTCAGACTGAAATGGAAGAAAGTGGAGAAAACCAACAGACCATTCAGGTATGACCTAAATCAAATCCCTTATGACTACACAGTGGAAGTGAGAAATAGATTTAAGGGACTAGATCTGATAGACAGTGCCTGATGAACTGTGGATGGAGGTTCATGACATTGTACAGGAGACAGGAATCAAGACCATCCCCAAGAAAAAGAAACGCAAAAAAGCAAAATGGCTGTCTGAGGAGGTCTTACAAATAGCTGTGAAAAGAAGGGAAGTGAAAAGCAAAGGAGAAAAGGAAAGATATACCCATTTGAATGCAGAGTTCCAAAGAATAGCAAGGAGAGATAAGAAAGCCTTCCTCAGTGGTCAATGCAAAGAAATAGAGGAAAACAACAGAATGGGAAAGACTAGAGATCTCTTCAAGAAAATTAGAGATACCAAGGGAACATTTCATGCAAAGATGGGCTCGATAAAGGACAGAAATGATATGGACCTAACAGAAGCAGAAGATATTAAGAAGAGGTGGCAAGAATACACAGAACTGTAGAAAAAAGATCTTCACGACCCAGATTAATCACGATGGTGTGATCACTCACCTAGAGCCAGACACCCTGGAATGTGAAGTCAAGTGGGCCTTAGGAAGCATCACTACAAACAAAGCTAGTGGAGGTGATGGAATTCCAGTTGAGCTATTTCAAATCCTGAAAGATGATGCTGTGAAAGTGCTGCACTCAATATGCCAGCAAATTTGGAAAACTCAGCAGTGGCCACAGGACTGGAAAAGGTCAGTTTCATTCCAATCCCAAAGAAAGGCAATGCCAAAGAATGCTCAAACTACTGCACAATTGCACTCATCTCACACGCTAGTAAAGTAATGCTCAAAATTCTCCAAGCCAGGCTTCAGTAATACGTGAACCATGAACTTCAAGATGTTCAAGTTGGTTTTAGAAAAGACAGAGGAACCAGAGATCAAATTGCCAACATCCACTGGATCATGGAAAAAGCAAGAGAGTTCCAGAAAAACATCTATTTCTGCTTTATTGACTATGCCAAAGCCTTTGACTGTGTGGATCACAATAAATTGTGGAAAATTCTGAAAGAGACTGGCATACCAGACCACCTGACCTGCCTCTTGAGAAACTTGTATGCAGGTCAGGAAGCAACAGTTGGAACTGGACATGGAACAACAGACTGGTTCCAAAAAGGAAAAGGAGTATGTCAAGGCTGTATATTGTTATCCTGCTTATTTAACTTATATGCAGAGTACATCACGAGAAACGCTGGGCTGGAGGAAGCACAAGCTGGAATCAAGATTGCTGGGAGAAATATCAATAACCTCAGATATGTAGATGATACCACCCTTATGGTAGAAAGTGAAGAAGAACTAGAGAGCCTCTTGATGAACGTGAAAGAGGAGAGTGAAAAAGTTGGCTTAAAGCTCAACATTCAGAAAACTAAGATCATGGCATCCGGTCCCATCACTTCATGGCAGATAGACGGGGAACAGCGGAAACAGTGGCAGACTTTATTTTTCGGGGGCTCCAAAATCACTGCAGATGCTAACTGTAGCCATGAAATTGAAAGACGCTTACTCCTTGGAAGGAAAGTTATGACCAACCTAGACAGCATACTAAAAAGCAGAGACATTACTTTGCCAACAAAGGTCCATCTAGTCAAGGCTATGGTTTTTCCTGTGGTCACGTATGGATGTGAGAGTTGGACTGTGAAGAAAGCTGAGCGCCAAAGAATTGATGCTTTTGAACTATGGTGTTGGAGAAGACTCTTGAGAGTCCCTTGGACTGCGAGGAGATCCAACCAGTCCATCCTAAAGGTGATCAGTCCTGGGTGTCCACCGGAAGGACTGATGCTGAAGCTGAAACTCCAATACTTTGGCCACCTGATGTGAAGAGCTGACTCACTGGAAAAGACCCTGATGCTGGGAAAGACTGAGGGCAGGAGGAGAAGGGGATGACGGTGGATGTGATGGTGGGATGGCATCACCGACTCGATGGACATGAGTTTGGGTGGACTCCGGGAGTTGGTGATGGACGGGGAGGCCTGGCATGCTGCGGTTCATGGCGTCGCAAAGAGTCAGACACGACTGAGAGACGGAACTGAACTGAATACCTCAGACTCCTCACCTGTAAAATACAGATGAATACCTCCCTCATAAGGTTACTGTGAAAATTAAATGAGCTAAATACAAGTAAAATAGGCTTCCTCAATGGCTTAACAGTAAAGAATCCACCTGTAAAGCAGATGACTTGGTTTTGATCCCTGGGTTGGGAAGATCCCCTGGATAAAGAAATGGCAACCCTCTCCAGTATTGTCTGGGAAATCCCATGGACAGAGGAACCCAACGGGCTACATACAGTTCATGGGGTCGCAAAAGAATCGGACACAACTTAGCAACTAAACAACAGCAACTAAATGAGTAAAATGCTTAGAACAGAAGCTGACACATACTAAGCACTCAGTAAACGTTAGCTATTATTATTATTTTTAAAAATACTGTGACACTAGGAGGGGAAAGGACTGAGCAGACACAAGTTTTCTAGGTGATGGAAAGGACTTCCCCTCAATGTACCCAAAGAAAACCTTCACCATGTACCTTAATAAAATGGCATTCTGGGGCCTTCCCAGGTGGTCCAGCAGTTAAGAATCTGCCTGCGAGTGCAGGGGACATAGGTTCAATCCCTGATTTGGGAAGATTCTACATGCCGTAGGGCAAATAAGACCATGTACCTCAATACTGAAGCCTAGCGCCTAGAGCCCGTGATCTGCAACCAAGCAGCCACTGCAGTAAGAAACCTGCACACCACAACTAGAAAGTAACCCTTCAGTTCAGTTCAGTCGCTCAGTCGTGACCGACTCTTTGCGACCCCATGGACTGCAGCACGCCAGGCTTCCCTGTCTATCACCAACTCCTGGAGTTTACTCAAATTCATGTCCATTAAGTCAGTGATGGCATCGAACCATCTCATCATCTGTCATCCCTTTCTCCCGCCTTCAATCTTTCCCAGCATCAGGGTCTTTTCAAATGAGTCAGCTCTTCGCATCAAGTGGCCAAAGGACTGGAGTTTCAGCTTCAACATCAGTCCTTCCAATGAACATTCAGGACAGATCTCCTTTAGGATGGACCAATTGCATCTCCTTGCAGTCCAAGGGGCTGCACAGTTCAAAAGTATCAATTCTTTGGTAGTCCAACTCTCACATCCATACATGACTACTGGAAAAACCATAGCTTTGACTAGATGGACCTTTGTTGGCAAAGTAATGTCTCTGCTTTTTAGTATGCTGTCTAGGTTGATCATAGCTTTTCTTCCAAGTAGCAAGTGTCTTTTAATTTCATGGCTGCAGTCACCATCTGCAGTGATTTTGGAGGCCAAGAAAATAAAGTCTGACACTGTTTCCCCATCTATTTGCCATGAAGTGATGGGACAGGATGCCATGGTCTTAGTTTTCTGAATGTTGAGCTTTAAGCCAACTTTTTCACTCTCCTCTTTCACTTTCATCAAGAGGCTCTTTAGTTCTTCCTCACTTTCTGCCATAAGGGTGGTGTCATCTGCATATCTGAGGTTATTGCTATTTCTCCCAGCAATCTTGATTCCAGCTTGTGCTTCATCCAGCCCAGCGTTTCTCATGATGTACTCTGCATATAAGTTAAATAAGCAGGGTGACAATATACAGCCTTGATGTAGTCCTTTCCCTATTTGGAACCAGTCTGTAGTTTCACGGCCGGTTCTAACTGTTGCTTCCGGACCTGCATACAGGTTTCTCAAGAGGCAGGTCAGGTGGTCTGGTATTCCCATCTCTTGAAGAATTTTCCACAGTTTGTTTTGATCCACACAGTCAAAGGCTTTGGCATAGTTAGTAAAGCAGAAGTAGATATTTTTCTGGAACGCTCTTATTTTTTCAATGACCCAACGGATGTTGGCAATTTGATCTCTGGTTCCTGTGCCTTTTCTAAATCCAGCTTGAACATCTGGAAATTCATGGTTCATGTATTGTTGAAGCCTGGCTTGGAGAAGTTTGAGCATTACTTTACTAGCTGTGAGATGACTTTGAACATTCTTTGGCATTGTCTTTCTTTGCTATTGGAATGAAACTGACCTTTTCCAGTCCTGTGGCCACTGCTGAGTTTTCCAAATTTGCTGGCATATTGAGTGCAGCTCTTTCACAGCATCACCTTTTAGGATTTGAAATAGCTCAGCTGGAATTCCGTCACTTCCACTAGCTTTTTTCGTAGTGATGCTTCCTAAGGCCGACTTGACTTCACATTCCAGGATGTCTGGCTCTAGGTGAGTGATCACATCACTGTGATTATCTGGGTCATGAAGATCTTTTGTGTATAGTTCTTCTGTATATTCTTGCCACTTCTTCTTAGTATCTTCTGCTTCTGTTAGGTCTTACCATTTCTGTCCTTTATTGAGCCCATCTTTGCATGAAATGTTCCCTTGGTATCTCTAATTTTCTTGAAGAGATCTCCAGTCTTTCCCATTCTATTGTCTTCCTCTATTTCTTTGCCTTGATCACTGAGGAAGGCTTTCTTATTTCTCCTTGATATTCTTTGGAACTCTAAATACATAATTTTAAAAAAGGCATCCTGGTTTATCCCTCAGCCAATGTGAGCTTGGCTAGCCACTTTTCGCTGAGACCAATCAACTTTGGTGCACCAAAAAAAACAAGTGCACTTGAAAAACTAAGAATTGGATCCTAAATCCTGAAAACCCCACCAAGTTAATAGCATCCTGATAAGGCTTGTCAAAAGAGCTAGACAGCCAAACTTACAACCTTGGTTCCATCTAAAAGGCAACACTGGTCGAAAATGATTCGGTAAAAAGAATGTGATGCTATGCAGGAGATACTTAAAGTATACCACAGATTAGTTTTAACATGATTGTATACTTTAAAGAGAAAATCTTAGCTTTAAGAAGCACTAGTCAGGGGCTTTACTGGTGGTCTAGTGGTTAAGAATCCGGCTTGCAACATTGGGACATCAGTTTGATTCCTGGTCCAGGAAGATCCCACATGCTGTGGGGCAACTAGGCCCCTATGTCACAATGACTGAGCCTGTGCTCTGGAGCCCATATGCAGCAACTACTGAAGCCCTGAGCACCCTAGAGCCTGTACTCCGCCACAATGAGAAGCCCATACAAAGGGTAGCCCCGGCTCTTTGAAACGACAGAAAGTCTGCGCAGAGCAACAAACACCCAGTGCAGCCAAAAAGTTAAATACAATTTTTTTTATAACTACTAGTAAGTTTTCAAGTATCTATACTAAAGGAGGTGAAAAGTGGTGTAAATAAGTCAAAACAGAAAAAGCAGAAATCCTAAACATTTCACTTTGGAATGTATTATGTAATTTTTCCTATAGATGTATAACCAAAATTGCATATGGGCTGAACTAATAATAAAGTGTATTTACACAGCTTGGCCATATATTAAAGACATCATGGAAGTGAATTCAGAATAAAAGAAAGCCAGCATGAGATAAATTCCTATAGATAATTTACATGAGGATCATTTAAAACTATTATTATGTAATAGTTCCTCTCAATCTCACAGCATCCTCTTGAGGCACAATCTTAGGCCACAGATTCTTTCAAATGAAAATCTGTAATTGTCATTTAGAAATACAAGGTGAGAACAACTGAGTTTCCAAAAGTCAATGAATCTAGACCTGGGGAGCCATGAGACAATCGTGCAACTGATGGGTTTTGCTCCCACAGATATGTAGGTGCATTATTGTGCCTACGGAGGTGGAAGTGAGTATCAATCTAACTGCAGGTCAATTTATTTCATAAAATCAAGGTATTCTTGAAAGTTTATGTAACAATTTCAAGTGCCAGAAAGGACTTCAGCAATCACCCTGTTTAAACCCTTTCATTTTACAGAAGAAACTGAGCTACACAAAAGCTGCAACATGTCTGTCAAGCTATATAATAAAGTGAATATTTAAGTATCACTTTTTTATTGATATAACATTTAACACTGTGTTAGTTTTAGCTGCACAACATAATGATTTGATATACACATATATAGTGAAATTATCACCACAATAAGTTTAGTTAATATCCATCATCACAGAGTCACAAAAAAATTTGCGTGTGATAATAACTTTTAAGATCTACAGGAAGTTCATTACTCAAATAATTCACTTATATAAATAAATAACCTATATTTCTTGTAAAAAGAGACTTTATTTTGCTTAAATTGGACCACATTATCTGCTTTATCTTAAAGTTCCCTACTGTACAACTTCAGATGTACCAAAAATAAAAGCAGTCCTCTGGAAAAGAACGTTACTCCCATAAAGCCTCTCACTACAGCACAGCAGGAACCCTCCTTTCCGATTAGTCTAACCACCTACTCTCTAGCCTATTTGTCAGCTCATACACACGTTCCTCAAATTTGTGATTCCATTCTGAAGGCTAGGAACGCTCCTACCTCGTATGTGAATACCACTCTTCTGGATCCAGGTCAGACTTCACCTTGCCTTGAAGTGTTTCCTAATCACCTCCGTTCACTCTGAATTCCCATCATATTTATTGTCACTTTCTTGGCAGTTAACAAATGTTACTTAGAATTCCTTACCTGATCATTAATATAGGATGCCCAGAACTATATGTGTTTTTCCCTACCCTCAATTATCTTTTGGTAGGTGTAGTGAGAACTTGAAACAGGCACATAAAAACCAAAACAAAAACAGTTGGCAAAAAGATAAAATTGATTTTTTTCCCCTTTACTAAAATGTCCTTTAATGCTGTTTATCTTTTCAACCATAAAGATACTAAAAGAATAATTATGGGAAATGGAATATTATATAACCTTCAACACAGTTAATTCCACTTCCACTTTAAGAGTCCATCCTAAGGAATCAATCTGATCAGTGTATAAAGATTCATCACCAAAAAAAAAAATAAATAAATAATCACAGCATAATTTATAAGCAAAAATTGGAGAAAAAAGAAGTTCATTAGTAGGGAATTCGCCACATAAAATATGATGCA
The DNA here is from genome assembly GCF_002263795.3 of Bos taurus. NCBI lineage: Eukaryota > Metazoa > Chordata > Mammalia > Artiodactyla > Bovidae > Bos > Bos taurus. Next base: position 36,956,603 of record NC_037346.1, on the reverse strand, counting down.
CCCATATAACACTATTTTTGTGTAGTTACTTTAAAAGATTATTTTTAATGACATGAAAATTTTAAAGTTTTTTCTCTTTTTCTCTCCACAATTTAATAATCAAAAAAGCAAATCTTCTCACTCTGAAAAATAATAGATGGTAGATTTGAAATAACATACAACTCTTTATCACTCAGGGCTTCCCTGGTGGCTCAGAGGTTAAAGCGTCTGCCTGGAATGCAGGAGACCTGGGTTTGATCCCTGAGTTGGGAAGATCCCCTGGAGAAGGAAATGGCAACCCACTCCAGTACTCTTGCCTGGAGAATCCCATGGAGGGAGGAGCCTCGTAGGCTACAGTCCATGGGGTCACAAAGAGTTGGACATGACTGAGTGACTTCACTTTATCACTTAAGAAGTAAAACACTAGCTTAGGAAGAAAAATAGTCCCTAACAATGTACTGAAGTCAACATATAATTATTTTCATAACACGTTGTTTATTCATGCCAGAAGTTTCTGAAATAATTACCCACAACTTTCTCTGAAGGAAGTGTTCACCTATTCAGAGGACATCTCTGTAAGTGGTGACAGGACAGCAATGAGTCATCAAGTCAAGTCAACAACGACCACCACTATCATCCCATCATCAGACCAAGGAGGCAGAGGGGAAATCCACTTATTTAGCACCTCTGATCAACAGATTTGAATATTGAAGTACACGAAGACCAAGACGGTAGTCGGCTGTCTTTTGCTGACTGGACTTCAACTTCAATGGCTCTTACAGCCATTCCATTTCAGGCCGTCATTCACACTCTCATCCAAGGATCTCTTGGAATTGTTTCTAATTTCCAGATGCTAACTTCTGAATTTTTCTCTCTGAACTTCTATTACGTTTACCAAGAGGAAGGGAAGACTCACGATGAGAAAACAAGTACGAAAGCCCTGAAGGAGGACCTAGCTGAGCATACTGGAGGAACAGAAGGAAAGCCTGTGCAGCTTGAACATGGCACACAAAGGAAAACGTCACAAAAAATAGACAGGGACCCTATCACAGAAGGCCTGACAGGTCATGATAAAGACTGTGGATGTTGTATTTTCAAAATTTTTTACACTCCCATGGTGAACTAATTTTATGTAAATAAAACACAAGTCTATGTTGCAAAGCTCACCTGCTCCTTCCAACAGATTAAACTGCCTGCCTGCTAAGCAGCCTCTCTTAAATGTCAATACATGCAAAGCCAAACACTTTATTTACATCTGCTAACAGACTGGGCTTCCCATGTGGCTCAGTGGTAAAGAATCTGTCTGCCAAAAGAGCCATGGGTTCAATCCCTGGGTCAGGAAGATCCCCTGGAGAAGGAAACAGCAACACGCTCCAGTATTCTTGCCTAAAAAATCCCATGGACAGAGGACCCTGGTGGGCTACACAACTTAGTGACTAGGCAACAACAGACCATTACCCAGGCTTGACATCTTAAAGCTCTCTCATTCCTTGTCTACTGTCCATCCCCACTACCTAGGGGCTTCAGAGGTTTCCAAATCTCCAACCTACTCCTTCTTTTCTAGTCCCAATGCCACCATCCTAGTTCACATCAGCACCATTTCTTGTTCAGATTGCGGGAACAGTAACCACTTTCCAGACTTGCAGTTCCTTCCACATCAAATGTATCCTCTATGATGCGTTTAGATACTTTGAAGACCATCAGCAAGCAGGTTATATATAATTAACTGAAATCCTGACTTTACTTCAAGCTCCACTCACATTTCTGCCTATTTAATATATTTATACTCAGCCTCATTCACATCTCAAATTTTAACAGGTCTAAAATTGAAGATCCTGACTTCTGATCTTCCCTCCAAACCCTCACCTGCTCCTCCCATTTCTATCCCCTGCTTCCATCTCAGTAAGTGATACCTCTAATCACCTATGTACTTGAGACAGAAACCTGGAAATCATCCTTGACACTTTCTTCTCCCAAACCCCCACATTCACTCTAAAATTTGATAGATTCTCTGACATACTTCTCAAATACTTCTCTCCATCACTTCTGCCACTGAGTTCCACCTGCAAAGATTCTTATTTAGGTATTTTAAGGTGCAGCCCAGGCTTTAGAACTTCAAAAGCTCCCCAAGTGATTCTAACATGCAGTTAAGGACTACAGATCCCAGACTCCTACTACCCTCTCCAAGCTTATTTCGACCACTTTCTCCCTTGTTCACCTAACTCCAGTCACCCTGGCCTCCCTGCTTGTTTCTTGCACATGTTGGACACATATATTCCTCCTGGCTTTTGCCCTTGCTACTCCCTCTGCCTGGAGTTTCTGATTTACTCCTCCACTTTCTACTTCTACAGATATTACTCAAATATTACCTTTGTAGTGATTTAATGAGACATTCCCTGGCCATTCTATCTAAACTTGCAATACCCAACTCCAACCAAACACTCAGTATCTCTTTCTCCATCTTTATTTTTCTCCTTGGGACCTACCACCTTCTAACATAACCATATATTCTATTTATCTTATTTACTGCCTGAATATGCACTTCATGAGAGCAGAGATTTTTATCTGTTTTGTTCCTTCACTATATCCCCAGCACCTAGAACATCATCTTGCACAAGGCAAGTACTCGATTAAAAATTTAACTCCTCAGCAAGGCCTTCCCAGATTCCTCAATTAAACTTAATTTCCCCATTTACCCCCCATGGTAATTTACTCCCTTCCTTCATAACATTTACAGTAATTTGTAATTATATTTTATTTATTGAAGTTCCTTTCCTAGAGTGGAAATTCTCAAATATGGATTTTCTGTTTGGTTCACCATTATATATAGCATTTCTCATGCTTAAGTGGCACAGAGCAACTATTAAAATTTTTTTGATGAATGAACTAATAAATGATTGAGGCCAAATAAATTTTCTGAAAGCACACTCTGATCATATTATTTTTTCAAAAAATTTCAAAGTCTCTCCATCACTTACCACATTAAACCCTAACTTCCTGGTCTTGGTAGAAAGCAAAAGTCGCTCAGTCGTATCCGACTCTTTGCGACCCCATGGACTGTAGCCTGCCAGGCTTCTCTATCCATGGGATTTTCCAGGCAAGAATACTGGAGTGGGTTGCCATTTCCTTCTCCAGGAGATCTTATCGCCCCAGGGATTGAACCCAGGTCTCCCGCATTGTAGGCAGACGCTTTACCTTCTGAGCCACCAGGGAAGACCTCCCATATTCTGAGCCAATTGACTTTCCTTTCTTATCTCCTATTTTCCCATGTGTCTTTTCCTTCAGCTACACTACACTGCTCATTATTTCCAGTACACACCCTATACTAACAATGCATTTCCCCACCTCCACATTTTTGCTCTTGACATTCCTTCTGCCTGAACTAACTTTTTATTTCTGCCTATCAAAATTCCTGCCTTTAAAATACCTACCCTTCAAAGCCCAGTTCAAATGCACCCTTTACAAAGACAGTCTTTCCACCCTAACTTTCCCAACTGAATGGTGTCTTCCTTTTGTTTTTTTGGCTGCACCACACAGCATGGGGGACCGTGCCCCCTGTAGTGGAAACACTAAGTCTTAACCACTGGGCAGCCAGGGAAGTCCCTCTTTCTTTTCTAAACACCAAAATACTGGGTTGGCCTAAAAGGTCATTCGGGTTTTTCCATAACATCTTACAGAAAAACTTGAACGACTTTATACAGTACTTTATATAATACCACAACAGAATATATAATACTGGTTTAATTCCCCACTCCTTTCAGAACATACCTTTTACCAAACCTTTTGTTTATAGTCACTCAATAGGTATCTGTTGAAGTCAGTTAACACCACCAGTCCTGTCTCTGTCATAAAACATATTTAAATTTGGGGGGAAGGGTGTTTTCTTTCACAAGACTCTTAAATGACCAAAAGATTTAAAGCTGCAATAACAGATTCCCAGCCTTAACCTTCCCTTCTATGCCTTTTCTGGAAAGGCAAGATCTTCCCAAAAGCAATTTTTGCAGCTCAGAATTTTTTTAAAAATTTATTTATTTTTAATTGAAGGATAATTGGTTTACAATATTGTGTTGGTTTCTGTCATATATCAACACGAATCAGCAACAGGGTATACGGATGCCCCCTCCTTCTTAAACTTCCCTCCCATCCCACCCTACCACTCTAGGTTGTCACAGAGCACCAGATTTGGCAGCTCAGATTTTTTAATGTATTCAACTGCTTGAAAAAAAAGTGTTAAGCTACACGTGCTACTATGTGACTAAACTCCCATAGTGAAAAACTGAAAGTGAAAGTCACTCAGTTGTGTCTTACTCTCTGCCACCCCATGGGCTGTAGTCCACGGAATTCCCCAGGCCAGAATACTGGAGTGGGTAGCCTTTCCCTTCTCCAGGGGATCTTCCCAACCCAGGGATAGAACCCAGGTCTCCCGAATTGCAGGTGGATTCCTCACCAGCTGAGCCACAAGGGAAACTCCGTAAGCCATATTAAAATTGGTTACGCTACGATTATGACATGTTTGAAGGACTAGCTGAAAATCTGAATGCCTTAAATTCTGCTGTTTGAAAACAATAATTACTAGGAAACTATTTCTGTTCAACAAAAAATCTGAAACTTTTTAGAATCTTTCAAGTATCCCATTACTTTGCAACAAAGGTCCATCTAGTCAAGGCTATGGTTTTTCCAGTAGTCATGTGTGGATGTGAGAGTTGGACTATAAAGAAAGCTAAGCACCGAAGAATCGATCCTTTTGAACTGTGGTGTGGAGAAGACTCTTGAGAGTCCCCTGGACTGCAAGGAGATCCAACCAGTCCATCCTAAAGGAAATCAGTTCTGAATATTCACTGGAAGGACTGATGCTGAAGCTGAAACTCCAATGCTTTGGCCACCTGATGTGAAGAACTGACTCATTTGCAAAGACCCTGATGCTGGGAAAGATTGAATGTAGGAGGAGAAGGGGACGACAGAGGATGAGATGGTTGGATGGCATCACTGACTCAACGGACACGAGTGAGCAAACTCCGGGAGTTGGTGATGGACAGGGAGGCCTGGCGTGTTGCAATCCATGGGGCTGCAGAGTCGGAAACAACTGAGCGACTGAACTGAACTGAAGTATCCCTTCATTTCTCCATCACATTAAATATTGTTAAGTAACAGTATTAGCAATCCAGTAAAATTCTACCATGAAACACTTGCTGTACCTCAAATAATAGACCTTTTTTATCCTACCCACTGTGGTTCCCAAAGTGTAGTTCATAAATCCCTGAAAGTCCCTTTCAGTGAGTTTGTTGAAACTATTTTCACAGTATTAAGAAATTTTTGCCTTTTTCATTGTGTTGGCATTTGCACTGGTATACAAAATCAGTGCCTTAGTATAAAGAAAGGTAACGGCATCAAACTGTACTAGAGTCATGCGTGTCTTTTACCATCAGGGACTATTCTTCTTAAAAAGTCAGTTTCACTTGAAAATATTCCTGAGGAAGCAGTATTACTTTTATTAAATCTGAGCCCTTGTATGGGTCTTTTAAATATTCTGCATGATGAAATGGGAAGTGTGTAGATAGCACTTCTATAGGATACTCAAGTACATTGGCAGTCTCCAGGAAAACCTCTTGTGACTCTTGATTTGTGAGCTAACCTAACTGCTTTTTTCATGGAATACTACTTTTACTTGGAACAAAGGGCAAACTGTGGTTATTCAGACATGAATATTTAGCAGATGTTTTCTTGAAAATGAATTGATTCTGTCACTTCAAGATACAAATACAAATACAAGATACAAATACAACTGACAGTATTTGTAACTAATGGCAAAACCAAAGCTTTTAATCAAAAATTAAAATCTTGGAAATATTGTAGCTGCATAGATTCCCAATACTTAAAATTTTTTCTGATAAGAAGGAGAATATTAGCTAATGTGGTTTTTTTGGTATCATATTATGACATGTGTCATTTGGAAGATGTTTAACTCAATGAACCAGCATTTCCAAACAACCAATGTATGATATCATAAAATCAAGTATCAGTTAAAGATCTATTTAAAGTACAAGAAAGACCAATGAATTTTAATATACAACATGACTTCAGATTCCACACTGCAATGTAACTTATGAAGAAACTACTGATTATCAAGTTTTGGTGTAGTATCAGAGAATATGCACAGCTGTCTGAAAACGCTCCTCCCTTTTCCAACTACAAGTACTCTGGACATATTTTCTTCATATATTTCAATCAAAACAATCTATCACATCAGGTTAAATACAGAAGCAGACATGATAGTTTAGCTGTCTTCTATTAAGCTGGATATTTAAGAGATTCACAAAAATCCAAAACTGCCACTTCTAACTTTTTAGTTGTTTTTCATAAAAATATATTATTTGTATTAATATATTTAAAGTAGTTGATATTTTTAAATGCTTTATGTTTAATTTCTAATTTAGTAACTATGAACAGATATAAACTACACAAAGAAAAACTCAAAACTCAATTTTTAGGAGTGTAAAGAGTCTGAGACCAAAAAGTTTTGAGAACCACTGCTTAAGAGAACTTGCCTCTGATTCCAGCCACCCTCAAAATTGCTTTGTGTATCCTCAACCAGAGTTGAACCTGAGGCAGATATCTGGTCTGGGGGAAGTCAAGCCTTAGACTGATGAAATCAAATATTGCTCGGGAATCTGAATTAAGCTTCATGGATCTTAAGGTCTGTATGTGGTGGAACACTAGAATCTATTAAGTCTAACTGCTTAAAATACCTGAACTGTTTCAGTGCCAGCCCTTTCTGAAGCCCTGGTCAGCTTTTCCTTGGATTCTATAACAGCTATTTCCTTTTGATAAATCTTTTATATGAGCTATTTTAAATAGGCTTATTTTTCTTATGATCAAGAGAGTCTTAATACCACAGAACCTCAATGTCATTACAAAAACCATTTAATTTGGGTCCTTATATGAGACAACAAATTATAACAAGGCTCCCCTCCATTTGAAGACAATATTCTTATATCAAAGTAAATATCACTCCAACAAAATTAAAAACTGAATGGAAATTATTGGTTCATTCAGACTAAGAGACAAACTTAATAACCAGCTGTTATATAAAGAGAGGCTTGATAATTTTCTTTCTCTTGGAGAAGGCCCTTATATATCATGTCAATATAATTTAGACAGCCTATGGTGTCATTCGGAAAAGGCAATTGCACCGCACTCCAGTACTCTTGCCTGGAAAATCCCATGGATGGAGGAGCCTGGTAGGCTGCAGTCCATGGAGTCGCTGAGCGTTGGACACGACTGAGTGACTTCCCTTTCACTTTTCACTTTCACGCACTGGAGAAGGAAATGGCAACCCACTCCAGTATTCTTGCCTGGAGAATCCCAGGGACGGGGAAGCCTGGTGGGCTGCCGTCTATGGGGTCGCACAGAGTCGGACACGACTGAAGCGACTTAGCAGCAGCATGGTATCATTAAACCACACCAATCTGACAGGGTTTGTCACAGAGGCTGATGAACCGAAAAAGAACAAGGTAGTGAGACCTGCCCTACCAGACAGAACAACTATTATAAAGCTATGACAATTAAGACAGTGTAGTATCAGCGCAAAATATGCAAATAGACCAATGGTGCAGAATACAGAGAACACAAACACAAACCCTCATATATTTGGAAACACGTTAAGTGGTATCATGGCATCTGGTCCCATCACTTCATGCCATCACTAAGATCATGGCATCAGATCCCATCACTTCATGGTAAATAGATAGGGAAACAATGGAAACAGAGACAGACTTTATTTTCTTGGGCTCCAAAATCACTGCAGATGGTGACTGCAGCCATGAAATTAAAAGACACTTGCTCCTTGGAAGAAAAGCTATGACCAACCTAGACAGCATATTAAAAAGCAGACATTATTTTGACGACAAAGGTAAGTCTAGTCAAAGCTATGGTTTTCTCAGCAGTTATGTATGGATGTGAGAGTTGGACTATAAAAAAAGCTGAGTGCCAAAGAATTGATGCTTTTGAACTGTGGTGTTGGAGAAGACTCTTGAGAGTCCCTTGGACTGCAAGGAGATCAAACCAGTCAATCCTAAAGGAAATCAGTCCTGAATATTCATTGGAAGGACTGAGCTTCAGAACTGACTCATTGGAAAAGACCCGGATGCTGGGAAAGACTGAAGGCAGGAGAAGGAGATGACAGAGGATGAGATGGTAGGATGCCACCACGGACTCAATGGACATGAGTCTGAGCAAGCTCCAGGAGTGATGGTGATGGACAGGAAAGCCTGGCATGCTGCAGTCCACGGAGTTGCAAAGAGTCAGACATGACTGAACTAAACTGAACTGAAATGTTATCATAAAGTTGCAGTGGGCAAACATCAATATTCAACACACGGTGGTGGCCACCAGGTGATCTTTATGGAAAGAAAATTAACCCTATTTTGGATTTTCCTAATGAAAAAAATTAGATCTCTATGTAACACCAAGCATCAAAATAAATTCTAGATGGATTAAAAACCTAAATGTGAAAAGTGTAACTTTAAAACTTGTAGAAGAAAACACAGTATATAACTATTACCTCACAAAAAACGTACACCATAAAAGAAAAAAAAAATCTTTAAAGTTTAAACTTAGTTTCAAAAAAAGATAAGGCTAAAAAACACATTAAAACATACCCATTAGGATGGCTATTTTTTTAAAAAAAAGCATAGGATAACAAGTACTGCCAAAGACTTAGAAAAACTGGAACCCTTGTACATTGCTGGTAAGAATGTAAGACGGTGCAGCCACTACATTAAACTGTGTGGTGGTTCCTCAAAAAATGTAAAAATAGAATTAACATATGATTCAGCAATTCCACTTCTGGGTATAAACCCAAAAGAATTGAAACCAGAGTCTCAAAGAGATATTTGTCCACCTATGTTCAGAGCAGCATTATTCACAAGAGCAAAAGGTGGCGGCTACCCAAGTATCCACTGGTGGATGAATGGATAAACAAAATGTAATTATATACAAACAAGGGAGTATTATGCAGTCTCCAAAAGGAAGGAAATTCTGACAGCATGGATGAACCTCATGGATATCATGCTAAGTGAAATAAGCCAGATATAAAAGGACAAGTACTACATGATTCCACTCATATGAAGTATCTAAAGTAGTCAAAATCATAGAAATTGAAAGTAGTACCTGTTTTAAATACCAAGAAAAGGACTGTGTAGACCTCAAATCACAGTGAATGATTACACATATATCTTTTTCCTTACTAATAAACAGATTGCTAGGAGGAATTAGAGGCCTTCAGAGAACTACTGCAAGCTCTTCTTTGATATAGCTGGTGCCTCAGCCCAAAGATTTACGCCAACAGCTTCTTAGAAAGCAACACTAAAGAATAAAGCTCTTCGGGAACTGCCCTGGTGGTCCAGTGGTTAAGTCTTCATGATTCCACTATAAGGAGTGCAGGTCTGATCCCTGGTTGGGGAACTAAGATCCCATACGCCATACGGCACAGTAAAAAAATTTTTTTAATTTTTTGAATTGTTAAAAAAAAAAAAAAGAATAAAGGTCTTCACGGTCAAGTAAGGGTTACTGTCCAACTGTATAACTCCCATTTTGAGGTCTGCATCCAGCATTCCCAAAGCTGCATGACCAACTTTGCCACACACAGCAACTGTACAACTCCTGCCAATTCTATTAAAACATGACCATAGTTGCAAGAATGAAGGGCCAAGTGTTTCCTAAAGAGGCTAAGCTTCAAAATCATTTTTTACTATAACAGGAGCTTGTCAAAAACAAAAGTAAAGGAAGCTACTGGAATGATTCACCATAACTGAAAACAAACACAAGAAACAGGTGTGCTTCCCTGAATACACAACCAAAATTTAGTAAGGAGCCAGTACTGTTATGAAACCAGGTTGAGAATAAGCTTATAAAATCTGAAAGTAAATATGACAAGATGGCAAAAAGAAAACTGAATTTCAGATAAATATCAGAATACTGTTATTGTCAGGCTTTGAGTAACCTGAAATCCGTAAGTTACTCAAAACATCACTAAATGGTTAAGAGTCTTATAAATCATTTTCTGCTAAGGCAGGAACATTTCATGCAAAGATGGGAACAATAAAGGACAGAAATGGTATGGACCTAACAGAAGCAGAAGATATTAAGAAGAGGTGGCAAGAATACACAGAACTATACAAAGAAGATCTTCACGACCCAGATAATCGTGATGGTGTGATCACCAACCTAGAGCCAGACATTCTGGAATGCAAAGTCAAGTGGGTCTTAGGAAATATCACTGCAAACAAAGCTAGTGGAGGTGATGGAATTCCAGTTGAGCTATTTAAAATCCTGAACGAGGATGCTGTGAAAGTGCTGCACTCAATATGCCAGCAAATTTGGAAAACTCAGCAGTGGCCACAGGACTAGAAAAGGTCAGTTTCATTCCAATCCCAAAGAAAGGCAATGCCAAAGAATGCTCAAACTACTGCACAATTGCACTCATCTCATACGCTAGTAAAGTAATGCTCAAAATTCTCCAAGCCAGGCTTCAGCAATATGTGAACCGTGAACTTCCAGATGTTCAAGCTGGATTTAGAAAAGGCAGAGGAACCAGAGATCAAATTGCCAACATCCGCTGGATCAGTGAAAAAGCAAGAGAGTTCCAGAAAAATATCTACTTCTGCTTTATTGACTATGCCAAAGCCTTTGACTGTGTGGATCACAGTAAACTGTGGAAAATTCTTCAAGAGATGGGCATGCCAGACCACCTGACCTGCCTCTTGAGAAATCTGTATGCGGGTGAGGAAGCAACAGTTAGAACTGGACATGGAACAACAGACTGGTTTCAAATAGGGAAAGGACTATGTCAAGGCTGTATATTGTCACCCTGCTTATTTAACTTAAATGCAGAGCACATCATGAGAAATGCTGGGCTGGATGAAGCACAAGCTGGAATCAGGACTGCCGGGAGAAATATCAATAACCTCAGATATGCAGATGACACCACCCTTATGGCAGAAAGTGAAGAACTAAAGGGCCTCTTGATGAAAGTGAAAGAAGAGAGTGAAAAAGTTGGCTTAAAGCTCAACATTCAGAAAACTAAGATCATGGCATCCGGTCCCATTACTTCATGGCAGATAGATGGGGAAACAGGGCAAACAGTGACAGTGAAAACTTTATTTTTTGGGCTCCAAAATCACCACAGATGGTGACTGCAGCCATGAAATTAAAAGATGCTTGCTCCCTGGAAGAAAAGTTATGACCAACATAGAAAGCATATTAAAAAGCAGAAACGTGACTTTGTCAACAAAGGTCTGTCTAGTCAAAGCTATGGTTTTTCCAGTAGTCAAGTATGGATGTGAGAGTTGGAATATAAGGAAAGCTGAGCACCGAAGAATTGATGCTTTTGAACTGTGGTGTTGGAGAAGACTCTTGAGAGTCCCTTGGACTGCAAGGAGATCCAACCAGTCCATCCTAAAGGAAATCAGTCCTGAATATTCACTGGAAGGACTGATGCTGAAGCTGAAACTCCAATACTTTGGCCACCCGATGTGAAGAACCGAATCACTGGAAAAGACCCTGATGCTGGGAAAGATTGAAGGCAGGAGGAGAAGGGGACGACAGAGGATGAGATGGTGGAATGGCATCACCGACTCTATGCACGTGAGTTTGAGTAAACTCCGGAAGTTGGTGATGGACAGGGAGAGGCCTGGCGTGCTGCAGTCCATAGGGTCGCAAAGAGTTGGACACGACTGAGTGACTGAACTGACTGACTGAGGAATTAGTTTAGACCCTAAACAGGTTTAGAATATAGCTCCATTGTATCTTTCCCTTGTATTAACTTTTATTAGTGTGATGGGTTTTCAGGGAACACTGAGGATGCATCAACATTTCTGAGTCCACAGCACACAACAGAAATCCACAGGATTTAGTACTGTTCCAGACCCTGTGTTAAGACAGCTAGATATTAGAGCTCATGGCCTATCTGAAAATTTTCCTTAATTATGAACAATTTGTCACTTTTTCATGATGAAATCTTGTGATAATGAAAAATATATGTTATTACAGCATAATCTTACATAACACTCCAACTGTGTTGGAGAAATGTGTGTGAATAAGGAAAAGGGAGGAAAGACACACACACACTTATACATGTACACACAAAGGTATATAATGCTCAAAACCCCACATCTCGAAAATATTATATACAAATTATCAGTTTATAAATTTCATCTTGTATACCTTTCATCTCAGGAAAAAAAAGCAAGTTTGCTCATGAGAAAAGAAATTCCACAGTCTCTTCTATGCTGTGCTATGCTTAGTCACTTAGTCATGTCTGACCCTTTGCCACCCTATGGACTGTAGCCCGCCAGGCACCTCTATCCATGGGAATTCTCCAGGCAAGAATACTGGAGTGGGTAGCCATGCCCTCCTCCAGGGGATCTTCCTAACCCAGGGATCAAACCCGGGTTTCCCGGCATTGCAGGTGGATTCTTTTACTGTCTGAGCCGACAGGGAAATCCAGTCTCTTCTATAGCTAACCTTGTATTTGTGATGTGGGGTTGGGAAACAATGCTCTCTTGAGAGATACTAGCTGTTTTTCACAAAGAGTACTCAAGATAAGAAAGCTGTGAGGTCTAAGATTCAGAATCCAACAATGCCAGTGACACAGAAATGAATCAAACACTAGGTGCACTGTGTTAAAAAAAAAGACACCTTTAGTTGTTAGAATTTGGGGACAGAAGCTCCATACGGAGATTAACAACACAGTTTATTAAAATGGAAGGAAGTGTAGTATAGATATATAAGCATACAGAGGTAAGGTGAGGGGACATCTGAGACAAGAAAAAAGAAAGTCATTCAGCGACTTCCTCTGCTAGAAGCTTATACACCAAGTGTAAAAGGCTCCCAAAGGTCAAACATGGGACATTTTGAGCATCCAAAAAAAAAGTCTGTGATTATTGGTAAAACACAGAGAAAATTAAAATCCATGAGTTTATAAAGATACCAAAACAGAGCAAAAAAAAAAAAAAAAAGAAAATTCATTTCACTAGAGGTATACCAACTTCTTACTCAGAAAATTGCTAAAGGATTCTGAGTAAATTAAGAATTTATCTGAACTTTTGGGAAGAAATTATAATCTATTCCTAACTGATGAGAGATACCTTTACAGATGATGGAAGGCTAATCAATATAAAAGGAATGTTAGAATTAGAAAATTAGCACTTTGTAATAGCCAAAGAAATAGTTGATTCAGGCAAAGACTGTTATCAGTAGGTGATAAAGGCTGCTGAAGAAGCATAAGAGTATTGTGTCAAAGTGTCACTACTCTACCTGCTAATTACAAAGTCTTTACAATGGAGAGATCCGGTATTTATCATCTTGAACAAACAAATCCATCACCATTAACAGTCAGACATTATGACATGATGTTTCTCTTATTGTGATGTGACATGAGGTACACAGCATCACCTATGAAGTATTATTACCAAAAATGTTTAACTGAATCTAGCCAAGACTTCACTGCCAGTTTGTAAGGAAATACAGGGATAAAGGAACAAATTACATGAAACTGAGAGGAATCTCCAGTTTCTCAGAAAACTCTAGAAGTGATATATTATACAAGACAAATGGCCTGGTCTCTTCAAAAGGAAAGACTGCATCGATCCTAAATAAAGTGTTTTAGATTTAAAAAGAGACTAAGGAAACATTTTTGGAGAAAAAAATACCAATAGCTAACAAGTGTTGTGTTGGAGACAACTGGGAAAACCTGAACATGAACTAGATATTAGATGGTACTGGGAAAGTATTGTTAATTGCCTCCGCTGTGACAATGTATTGTAAGATCAATGAACTAAAACAATGTCTGTTTTAAAAAGATGCACTAAAGTATTTAAAGTATTAAAGTGTCATGATGTCTACAATGTAAAGATTTATATATTATATGCAAACACATATGCACATATAAAGTGGCTCCCCCAGTGGCTCAGCAGTAAAGAATCTGCCTGCAATGCAGGAGACCCAGGTTCAATCCCTGAGTTGGGAAGATCCCCTGAAGGAGGGCACAGCAACCCACTCCATTATTCTTGCCTGGAGAATCCCACGGACAGAGAAGTCTGGTGGGCTACACATAGGGCCACAAAGAGTCAGGCACAACCGAAGAGACTGAGTATGCACGCATGCACATATACAGATAAAACAAATACAGTAAAACATGAAAAACTGTTGGAATCTAGGGAGTAATTGGTATAAAGATGACAACTGTACTATTCTTTCCATTTTTCTGTATGTTTACAATTTTTTACCTAGACAGCTCAAAATGCACTTCCTTTCCTCCAGGAAGGCCTCCCAAATGAACTCTCCTCTATTTGCTCACAATTCATAGTGAAGCACACATTCTGCAACTATCTTTCAGAGTACTAGCAGCAATATTCTGTGCAGGCACTCAGAAAAGCATCTCAAATAACTGAGTTAGTCTTTTAATTTCTCAACAGAGTAGCAGTTCACTTGTATAAACAATCTTGAGTCACAGCTCTCAAATGGAGATCATCAAACATCACTTATGGGGTTACAGAATTTCCCATGGAGAAACAATCAGCAAGTGTGATAGGGAGAAATTAGAATACAAGTTGTACGTGTCTTCCTAGCATTGCTTTTAAAAAGCCACATTATCCAGGCATATGACTTTATTCTCATGAGATTATTCTTCAGTCCAACAATATCTTTCACCACTACCTCTGGTCTGCAAAACAGTGACAATATTTATCCACAACTCCTGGGGATAATGAAGCTTAACAAGGTACATAATGAACTTTAAAATCTCACACAAAAGAGTGCACGAAGTTTTATTGTTTTTGTTACTGTTTTGTTTTTTTTGGCTGAATTGTGAGGCACGCAGGATCTTAGTTCCCTGACCAGGGATCAAACCCATGCCCACTTACTGGAAGCACGGATTTTCCACATTGGACTGCCAGGGAAGTCTCCTGCAGGAAGACTTAAAAAATCAGATAGTACAGTGCTGGTGGGGAAAGAGCCAGACTCACACTGCTGGCAGGAATATAAATTAATACAACTTTTATGAAAAGCAATTTAGCAATATTTAACAACATTAAAAATCCATATAGCTTTCCACCTGGAATTAATCCAACAGACATCGATGTACATAAAAAGGACACATGAGGAATTAACTGTAGCACTGGAAACAACCTAACTATCCAATAAACGCTGGCTGGATAATGGCACATCTATACAGCGGAATATCTGCCAGCTTTCAAAACGGAAGAGGTTAAAAAAAAAAAAAAAAGGAAGAGGTACTCTATGTACTGTATGAAATGACAGCCAAGATATACTAAGTGAAAAAAGCAAAGTGCAGAATAGTAGGTATAGAATCTTACCATTTATGTAAACAACAAATAAAAACAAAAACACCAAAGAATATATAGTTGCATATGCATGTAAAAGCCTTATCTATGCAAGGTAAACAAGATACAGGAAACAATTTCCTTCAAGGGAGGTATCTAGAAGGATGAAAGGAGGACATACTCTATGTAGTTTCTGATTTTTGTATCGTATGTGTGTACATGTGTTACCCATTTTAAAGAGTTATTTTTTTAAACAAGGCTCTACACCAATTTAAGGCTTCCCATGGCAACCCACTCTAGTATTCTTGCCTGGAGAATCCCAGGGACAGAGGAGCCTAGTGGGCTGCCGTCTATGGGGTCGCGCAGAGTTGGACACGACTGAAGCTACTTAGCAGCAGCAGCAGGTGGCGCTAGTGTAAAGAATTCATCTGCCAACGCAGAAGACATAACAGATGCTGGTTCAATCCCTGGGTCAGGAAGATCCCCTGGAGTAGGAAACTGCAACATGCTCCAGTGTTCTTACCTGGAAAATTCCAAGGACAGAGGAGCTACAGTTTATGGGGCAGCAAAGAGTTAGACAGAACTGAGCAACTGAACACATTGCACCCATCTGAATTATTTAATTAATACTTATCTTAACCTAAAAGCATTTCATGTCTTCACACCATACAACTTTTTTATGAGACTTCAGTAAATTCAACCAGATAAAAAGAAAGCACCCTATATGACAGAAGTCTACTGAGAAGAAAAAAGGACATTTATTTACCTCCATTTTACTTCCAAATTTTACCAGACTAGGGGACTTCCCTGGTGGTCCAGTGGTTAAGGCTGTGCTTCCACTGCAGGTGGCCCGGGTTCAATCCCTGCTCAGGGAACTAAGATCCTGCATGCTGCATGCATGGCCAAAAATTTTAAAAAATTAAAGAAATAAAAAAGATTTTACCAAACTACCTGACAGAAGTCTGGACATAGGCAACATTGAACATCTCCAAGCACTAAACTAACCACTATGAAGAGCTCTAAAAGGATAAGTCCCAAAGTATCAAATGGACATCAACCACCCCCAGCCTAAGCATGAGGTGGTCACAATAACTTATACTTCTCAGTCTTCACACAAGAAAAAAGATGAATGTCCAGCTCTTTCAAAGGATACAAGAAGATACATGCTAAGTCACTTCAGTCGTGTCCGACTCTGTGTGACCCCACAGATGGTAGCCTACCAGGCTCCCCCATCCCTGGGATTCTCCAGGCAAGAACACTGGAATGGGTTGCCATTTCCTTCTCCAAAGCATGAAAGTGGAAAGAGAAAGTGAAGTCGCTCAGTCGTGTCCGACTCTTAGCGACCCCGTGGACTGCAGCCTACCAGGTTCCTCCATCCATGGGATTTTCCAGGCAAGAGTACTGGAGTAGGGTGCCATTGCCTTCTCTGACAAGAAGATATATGCCCCCCAAATTCTTGTGCTTCCTATGTCATTGCTTGGCTCCAGCTGTAACCATTACAACAGAAAACAGCATGAAAGACAGCTGAACCATGCCAAGGCCACAGTAAAATGAGGAAGTAAAATATATATATATACTTTAAAGCCCAAGAACTTAAGGCCCTAGAGTTAAGAATGACAACCCCTTCTCCCCCAAAAAGCCTTGAGAGATGAGTATCAAAGAAAGAACACAAAGGAAAGAAAAGAGAAAATAAGGCTTCCTAATAATATGTCCAACTCAATGGACATGAGTTTCAGTGAACTCCTGGAGTTGGTGATGGACAGGGAGGCCTGGCATGCTGCAATTCATGGGGTCGCAAAGAGTCGGATACGACTGAGCCACTGAACTGAACTGAACTGAATAGTATGTCCCATTCCTAAGTTATCCAGACAGGAAGCAACGTTGGCAAAGACAACTAAAAGAACACAGAAAATGTGCACCACCACCCCCGCCAACAATTTAACTATTCATTTCAATGCTATTCAGCAAACCTTTTGCTTGTAAGAGTTTATCATCTCTTCACCCTGTTCTGATGGCAGCGAGTATTCAAGAGTGGCAACATAGGAGCAAATCAAGGGACCATGTATAATCTTCCAACTGAAAACACAGGTTCTAGATCACTGAGATATTACTGCACCTTAAAGTTCATTTTAAAAATTGCTCTTTGTTATTTGCAAATGTGAAAGAAACACCATTCTTGTTACTTAAAACTTCCACTGGCTAGGTTATCGCTCACCAGTAGTTTCAGATTGCTTTTTTCATGTGCTATTCAAAACACCAATAATGTACAGCTAAAAACGAAAGCACTAAAGAAGATCTTTTACCAAAAAAGAGGCAAATAGGTCACACCGAGGAGGGCTAGAGATCAGAGTACATAGATGTCTTGATGTACAGTTACTACTCTAAGCCTTATACTCTTTACTTCATCTGGTTCTGTGAGAATAAGTAAAGGAAACCCCCCTTACTTTCTTTTTTATGGCCCTAGTCCTCCTTAGAAAGGCTACCAAAATCCCTTGCCAGAACAATTGCCACCTACTCCTAAATTTAGAGGAGGTTTGCATTAGCGATACAACATGACGATGGAAGAATCCGAGGAAAGAAAAGGAATACTAGAACTATAAGTTCCAATGGCAGTTTCCAAAGAAGGGTCAGCGTAGGGAATGCTTGCTCTCGGAGGCGTTTGGAGCCTGGGAATCCCTATGACAACACAAGACGCGAAAGGTGCTTTGTCATAAATTCCCTCAAGTAATTTAAACCCTCCCTTTTGGAGAGAAGCAACAGGCCCACTATCTGGCACCAAGTCTAGCCCACTGCCTAGGAAGAAGGCGGGCGCGCGGTCAAGTGGCTCTTTATCCCGCAGGTCCCTGCAACACAGCGATGCGCATGCGCCCCGAGGGCAGCGACCAAGCACCCCTAGCTTGTTCACACTCGAGCATGCGCAGTCACCCATCTCGCCGCAGGCGACAGCTCACTATTTGGCAAGGGGGATGGGACTGGGAAAATCATGGGGGGGGCCGAAGGCAGGGGGCGCGTTTGTGTCTCCTGAATGCTTGGGATTAGGAGAAGGCACGACTGCTGGCATTCGCGGGCCATGTAATCCGGGATGTGGGAAATGGGGCAGAAAACAGTCTATGTGCGGCGCGGGGTGGTGGGGGGGCGGAGAGTGGGGGGTCAGTCACCTCTTAAGGGAGACACCCCCCCCCCCACTCAGACAGGACAACCCTTTCCCTCGACTCTCCTCCCCCCACTCACCTGAGAGCGGCGGCGACAGCTGCTGGTCCCCGTCCCCCTGCGCTCGCCTCATACTGTCCGCAACATCCGGGACCTGCGAGACCGCCGATACACAAATACACACACACAAGGAGCGCGCACACTCACACACACACACACATACCGAAACACACCGGTCGGGGCGTCATGGCGTCAGCACGTCGACGCAGCGAGCGCGTACCCGCCGGGGCCCCACCCCGCGCGGCCTCCGCATCCTCTACTCCGACTCCCCTCCCCTTTTTAGGTTCTCCAGCTCCTCCTCCCTCTGCCTCAAGACTCCGCCTACCTTCCCTACTGCGCATGCGTCCCTTGTGTCGCCAGGGCCCGAAGATTTGAAGGGAAGGAGGGGCTTGAGAAAAAAGAGGCGGGAACTCGCAGAGGGTCGCGTGTAGGGCGCGGCAGTCTGCGCGGAGGTGCGAGGACGAAACAGCGGCTCACCAAGATTGGGAGTCGGGTGAGCGTAACAATAAAGACATTTAACAACAGCACCTTATATTCACTAGCAGCTTGTGGATTACTAAAGACGTTTACATATATTACCTCATTTTTCTAACCAGCTGTGTGTCAGTAAAATATTTTGAACTTTTTGATGATGTTAGAGACTTTTAAGTAACTTAAAAAGTTGAGCTTTCGGAAACAAAAACAAAAAGGCCCATTCTTTTGCGGTAAGGTGGGCATGTAGGTGGCTTAACTGATAGCAAGCTGATTCACGAACAATTTATTTTCTTGGACACCTGGGTCCCCAGTTGGTCTCACATCCTGTCTCCTAAGGACTATCATTGATTGCTGAGTTGAGTAAAAGAAATATATCTCAGGGATTTCCTTGGCAGTCCAGCAGTTAAGAAAGACTCTGTGTTTCCGCTGCAGGGGGCACTGGTTTGATCCCTGGTCAGGGAACTAAGATTCTGCCTGAATGCTGCATAGTGCAGTTAAAAAAACCTTAAAAAAAAAAAAAAGGTCTCAGAGCCTCTGGGCCCTGGGAGAAAGAAGTTGCCTTCACCAGTGATGGAATATTTGATTTGTTATTGCTACAATTCTTGCCTAAGATTAAACTTTAAAAATTTTATTCTTACTGAATCGAGCCAAATAATCTGGAGCAGGCATTGTCTCTTTTCCATACTGAGATTGTATCATTATGTAGACACACACACACACACACAAACATGTGAGGAAGTGTCTTATCCAAAAAAGCAACCAGATAAACCTGTGGGTCATGGGGTGACAAAGTATGAACCCTGCCTTGTGAAAACTGGAAGCTTCTGGAAGCTCTGCTTCTGTGGGACTGTCTCCAGGACACAGTGCTCACTATGTCCTGCCGCATGTGTCCTGGGGCCCCTTGGCTGGTGAGTCTGTTCAGCAGGGACAGCTGGAAAGTACATGAGCCAAACCACATGGGAGGCTGTGACAGTACCAGACTGTTGTCCACTTTCAAATGCACAAGCAGACCCTACAAAATATCCTTGGAATGACAGACAAAACACTCCTAAAGCTTCCTCAAACCATATTTTAGCCAAAATGATCAAGAAATGGAGATCCTAGACTTCCCCGGTGGTGTATGGATAGGAATCCGCCTGCCAATGCAGGAGATGTGGGTTCAATCCCTGGTCCAGGAAGATTCTACGTGCCTGGGATCAACTAAGGCTGTGTGCCACAGCTACCGAAGCCTGTGCTCCTAAAGCCTTGTGCCCCACAACAAGAGAAAGCCACCACAATGAGAAGCCTGCACACCACAACGAAGAGTAGCCCCTGCTCACTGCAGCTAGAGAAAGCCCACACAAAGCAACAAAGACCCAGCACAGCCAAAAAATTTTATTTTAAATGGAGATCCTAAATTCAACAATGATGTGGTTACTATCCCTGCACCACTTAAAACAAGAAGTACTTTGTCACCTATTAGGCTGATGCTTGAAACTTTCCAACTAGATTTCACTCACTCATCATAATCATCATAACAAACATTTCATTCCATTATCTGAAGGCATCAAGGGTTTTGGTCCTTGAATAAATGTAGAGTGCCCCACAGGCAACCCAGTAACCAGTTACAAAGAATCGATTCCTAGTGTCACTGAAGCTGTTAATTTACTGTTCTCTTGACTTCAGATTTCACAGGATGGCAGGGAAGAAAGAAAAAGTGTACCACTCCTTGGATGGAGAAGTATGGAAGTGGGGAAGGGGTGCTCAGAGGGTAACAAATCTGCCTGCAATGCAGGAGACCTGGGTTCAATCCCTGGGTCGGGAAGATGCCCTAGAGAAGGAAATAGCAACCCAGTCCAGTATTCTGGCCTGGAGAATCCCATGGACAGAAGAGCCTGGTGAGCTACAGTCCATGGGGTTGCAAAGAGTCGGACACTGAGTGACTAACGCTTTCACTGCTTTTCACTCTCACTTCTTGGAGGGGAGAAGCATGGAGGTGGGGAAGGGGTGCAGAAGGAGAGAACTGGAGGCATGGTCAACATACTTTAGCTACCTCACAATTGGGGCTGATCATTACAGTTTAGTGAGATTCTGCCTGGGACCTGGGAAGTGACTCCTCAGAGCTGGTGAGTCTGCACCAGCAGCTTGTCCCAGCTGGCCCTGAATCTCTAGAGATCTGGAAGGACGTACAAGTCTATGCCCATCTGTAGCCTGGTGTGATGAGGCTCCCATTCTTCTGTGTGGACCATACCGCCCACCTGAGACGTGATCTCACCAGCCTCTGTACAAAGGGCTTTGATTTGGTGTGGATCTGATTAAATGACTGTAGACGTCCTTGGAAGCACTATGTGGAAGAATTTTAAACAGCTTCTCCTTTTTAATATGCACTTCCTCTTCGGTTTTAATTATTTTGTTCCTACATTTTCCCTTTCAATTTACTAAAATCTAGAAATGTAATTAGAGCAGAGGCTGGGCTCAGAGAAAGCTGCCAGGATTTCTACAGCATGATTAAATATACTAGGCATCCCTTTAGTGTGGGACTGAAAAATAGGATTCTCATTATTATCTTTCCTTATCCAGGAAAGAATCAGCACCACGTACAGATATGGATTTATTGAAAATGCAGCACTAATTAAAAACTCACCCAGTCTCTTGACGAGGATTGGTTGGGGCGGGGGGAGTCCAGTTATTTAATTATTTCCTCCATTGACTGTTTTGTTGTTGTAACCACAAGCAAGAAACCCCCTGCCCCATTCTTCTATCCTCAAAATAAAATTCTCTTCCTCATGAGGGACTTAATGAGGCTTTTATCTATGCCACAACAATCAAGCTTACAGTGGCACCAATTCAATTAACTGCTCTTTGTGATGGTAGGAAACACGCAGAACTCGTTTTCTTAATCCAAAACTCAAATGACATAGCATTCTTTGGCCATCATGAGCCAGGTCTGGGCAAGGAATCTGTCCCAAAGACCCCTAAGATGTCTGGTATTTATTCTGCCTACGAGGACCTTCAGTTCCATTTTACAGTCCAATAAGCAAAGGCATGGTTTCTCTTGAAGGGGTAGGGGATGTAGAAGCAGGCAAGAATGCACAGATGAGTAGAGGCGTAGGAGAGGGAAATGCAGGAAGGATGATCCTTAGCAGCAGCATGTGTGTGTGCTCAGTCCCTCAGTGTGTCTGACTCTTTGTGACCCCATGAACCAGGCTTGTCTGTCCATGGAATTTTCCAAGCAAGAAGACTGGAGTGGGTTGCCAGCATAGTCCTGTCTAAAGAGGCAGATGACACCCCCTGAGATACAGGTGTAAGACTACACTCAAGGAAGCATACCAACAAGAACACACTGATTAGGTCGTGCTAGGGCTGCGATGGGGTTAATAGAAAATTGACAGCGACAAAATATTTATTGATTAAATTTCATAGTGCAACAGCTGTGGCTTAATGAATGAGCTCCAGGCGCTTCGCCTGGAGACTCAAGTTCAAACCCAGCACTAACGCTTACTAAATATAAACTTGGACAAACCTCATTGAGTCTCAGTTTTTCCATATGAGCAATGGAGAAAATAATGTCCACCACACCATGTTGTTGTGAGAATTGTCTGAAATCATATTTGAACATATCACAATCACTATACACAGACTAGGATAGACCCCACTTATTTTTGGATGTGTGACTGAATGTGGATCTGGGGTAAGTGTTCACATGCCCGCTGGTCTTCAAGCCTCACTCTAATAGGTGTGCCATCCTTGCTCATTTCCGCTATGCCCTTCTTTAGATTTGTTCAGGAAGCATGGAACCAAGGAAGCAGCATGGGCTTCTCGGCCAGAATATTGACACTTTCTAGGTGGGGCCCCTGACAAGCTCCCTGGAGTCTGTTTCCTCAGAGACAGTCAGGTTTCTTGTTGCAAGAACTGCCCGAATGCTGGCTACATCAGCCCCAGCTGGAATTTACTGAAGACATATCTCTGGCTCCCAGAATTATCAGGAGTGGAAGAATCGGAAATTCAGCAGAAACCAAGGACTAATAGAGGAAGAACAAAATCTTCTTCAGCAGGACTTTATGGCCAGGAGGTCCAACCACTGAGCACTGCCAGAGTGCCACCACCAGACACATTTGCCCCTGCTGGGCTGTTGCAAAGGACAGCTAACCTTCTTTCCATCTGTATGCCTCAGGCTGCAAACCCAGAGCCCAGGCAGTGGCACCCTGTTGACTAATCCTAGACCACATCCCAGGCCCTGACCACCTTGGTGGTGGTGGTGTTGGGGGTCGGGGGTGGGAAATGAAAAAGGTGTCGCTGCCATAATGTCCATGGTGTCACCTTCAGCACTTCTTTTCACTGATGCTGTCCACAGCAGGGTACTTATCCCAAGCAGGAAGAGAGTCAGATGCTGGACCACCAACCCTGCCACCTCATCTGTGAAATGGGCATTCATCATAGGGCAATAAGCAGCACTGAAGGACATGTTTGTTCAGAAATGCTTGGCGTATAAAAGACATTCTGTTACTTTACTTTCCTCTTTTATAAAACAAAAGACTTGAAATGGTATACTTATCCGAGGATTTGATCAATGAGCTTATAGATATTGAAATTCTGAGTTTTTAACCTGGAGAAATGGTTAGGAAAGATGATGTCTGAACAGTGGAGGATCAAGCAGAGCAGATGCAGTGGGAAAGAGAGGAGAGGAAATGGCAAGTTTCAGTCCAGCCTGT
Source organism: Bos taurus (assembly GCF_002263795.3). Lineage (NCBI taxonomy): Eukaryota > Metazoa > Chordata > Mammalia > Artiodactyla > Bovidae > Bos > Bos taurus. The sequence continues at coordinate 36,932,908 of NC_037346.1, read as the reverse complement.
CTTTGATTTTTGTCCTGGACTGGCCACACAGCTCCATCTCCATCTTGTTTAGCTTTATTTATTTATTATTGGCCATGTGGCATGTAAGGATCTTATCCCTGACGAAGGTTCTAATCCATGGCCCCTTCATTAGGAGCATGGAGTCTTAATCACTGGACCACCATTAAAGGCCCTCCTTCATCTTTAAAATGGTTTTAAGAATTACCTAGTCATTCTTTCAAAATAAGTTTTGAAGCGTCAATATTTGTTTTCAACAAAGAATATATTAATAAAATATAGGTTATATTCAGTGTTATGAATTATTTTCAGTGGTTTCTTGGTTCTATTCTGAATGGGCTTGATCCATTACCTGATGTTATTTGCCCTAAAATAACATTTACCTAAATCTAGATAATTTGTTTAGCAAAAACAATTTTTTCTCTGTCTCCACTCAAATAGAAGTTACTTCTGATTTTGTAATTTTAGATTATCCTTGCCATGGCTCTACTTTATCAAGGTGAATTGATTTCAATTGAAAGTTTATTCTGCATCAGAATCCTATTTTAAAGGGGGAATTTAATCTAAAATTCAATTATGGAAGATCTGTGCCCAAATGAACAGTCAACTAGCACTTACTGAATGCTCCCCAGGTACGGAGCTCTACCAAGGTAACTACAGGAGAAGTCAAAAGAATAGAAATATTGTCCCTAGTCACAAAGAGTTTTCAGTTTAGAATTTTAAAATTTCAAAACTAGAAGGGACCACACTGAGAGTCTCCAGCCCAGTGGTTTCTAAACAGTTTGCTTCTCAAGCTCTGGGTTTCTGAAGATTTGCCTCAGGGTTTCCAAGGAAGAGGGGAGCAGCAAAGGGGGCTGGGGCAGTCTAAGCCAAGCCAATCTGGCTCTCTTTTCACTCATTCAGGCCAAAGATTGAGCATCATCCTTGAGTCCTCTTCTAATACCTCATATGTAAACCATCAGGGATTCCCTTTAATACTAGTTTCAAAGCATCCCTTGGATCTGTCCACCTCTCTCCATCTCCTCAGTCCCATTCAAGTTCTAGCCAACATCCTCTTTTGCCTTAACCCCAGTGATAGGGTCCTAATTGGCCTTCTTAATTCTATGCTTGTCCTTCAATCTATTCTTCACTCTGCAACTAGGGCAATCTAATTGAAACTTGTCAGATCATGCTGCGCCCCCTGCTTAAAAACCCTAAATAACTTCCCATTGGACCCAGACTTTGTACCACTGCCTTTAAGCGTCTCACCATGTCAAATATGTGCCCTGCTTGCTTTTCTCCCCCATCTTCATTTTAGCCATACTGGCCATCTATCAGTTCCTGGAACCCATCAAGCTCTTTCCCTCCATGAGCGTTTGTCGTTACTGTTCCCCCTGCCTTGACGCTTTTCCCCTAACTCTTCGCATTAGCTGGTTCTGCCTCTTATTTCAGGTCTCAGTTTAATTTTCACATCCTCAGAGAACCTTTTTTGATCACCAGCCTCAGTGGTCAGGACCTTCTTGGTATCTTGGTACTAACTTTACTTCCTTTACAGCACTAACAATAACTTGTAGTTGTGTGTTTACTTTTTTACCATCAGTCTCCTCTAATCAGTTGTTGGCTCCAGCCCGTTTGTTTGGCTCTCTGTAATGTCCCAGAATTCAACACAGTACTGACTCATAGACAGAAGGTGCTTAGTACGTACTGAATGAGTGAACGTACAACAGAAAACCCTAGACGTGTAAGGAATGTCAAAGAAGGTTGGAAGTACGTAAGGAAGTTTAGCAGGCAAAGAGTGTGCAGAAGGGGAATGAGGAAGGAAAGCAGACCAACCAGATAAAGATCCCTTAGGCCAGAAAAAGCATGGAGTTTTTTAGGAACTCAAGGAAAATTTGTGTGGCTGGAGTACAGAGAGCAAGTGGGAGGGCTGTGGGGAGGGGGTCAGGTGGATGAGGAAGAGCCAGCCAGCATGTCTCCCCTATGATCCAAACTGTGGAACTGAGAACAGGCTAGGATTGAATTCCCCAGAGGAAATTCAGGGCTCTCTTGGCAGAAGGAGGAAATGAATGCTGGAGGCCAACGACAGAAGACCGTTACTCCTGGTTTTCCTTCTTTCTTTCTGGCTACTTTTTCTCAGCCTCTTTACAGGCTCCTCTTTTGGCCATCCTTTGAACATCAGCTTTCCTTGGATTATGTTCAGTTCCTCTCCTCTTCACACTGTCCTCACTTGCCTTGAGATGGCTCCTTTTTTTCCCCTCACAGCTCCACTGCCATCCATCTGCTAAAGAATATTCCGAATCTATCTTGAGCCAGGACTTTCTTGAGCTCCAGACTTACATATCCAACTATCAGCCTGATATCTTCAGTTGAATGGACCATAGGCACATAATATCCAGCAGATGTAAAACCTGCTTCTTCTTCGGTGTTTTCTCATCTCACCAAGTAGCTCAAGCCTAGAAGCTGGAAAGAATCCTTGACGTCTCAAGTCCATTTCTAATTCAGCACCAAGTTCTGAGAGTTTTATACTTTAGTTATCTCCCAGTTCTGCCTACTTCCTTCTATCTTCTCTGACACTTCCCTCATCCTTCCCAGGATCACAGCAGCCTCCTCCCTGGGCTCCCAACCTTTATTTATGAGGAAGGAAAGCAGACCAACCAGATAAAGATACTAAAGCCAGAAAAAACATGGAAGGTCTTCACCCTTCCAGTTATTCTATGCTCTGCAGCCAGACTGAGAGTTCTAAAAAACCAATCTGATCAAGTAATTTCTTTGCATTCCACCCTTCATTGCCCTCAATATAAAAACCTTAACAGAGGTGAGAGGCTCTTTAGCAGTGACCTATGCCTCAGTCTCCAGGCTGTGTCTTACGCTTCCCACCGTACCCAGCAACTGAGTTTCCTGTCATACAAAGAACTGCTTTCATCTCTGGAAACACCAAGTTCTCTCATTTTGCACATACTATTACTTCTTCCCAGAACAGTCTCCTCCACACCTTTCCCTGATCTAACCTCATCTTCTCCTGGTTAATTCTCTGCTGATTCTCCAGCTTCAATTCATCTATCTATTCCTCCAGAAAGCTGTGCATGTTACCTAGCCCTGAGCTAGGCCTTCCCATATTTCTCTTTTCACTGCAACTCCTGTATTGCTATTGCCTGATTCCTTCTCTGTTCCTCACTAGATGATAAGCTCCTTGGGGCAAGAATTTCCATTTTTTTCCTCTACTGTGTTTCCAGTATAGGGAAACATTTCTAGCACATAGTTGAGTATTCAGATAAGTGCTTGTGTGATGAATAAATGAATGAGCTAGAGGAACAAACATTCTTTTCAGGAACTTGGATCCTATAGTTTCAGGCACAGAAGCCTCCATCAGCTTCCTCTTCCTGCATCCACTGTTTGGCCACAGGCTGGTCAGAAGCCTGTAAAAACTCTGAACGTAATGCAAGAGCGGCTCCTTGACTCACACCATCCACCGGGAGCCCAGTCTTCCCTTAAAAGGCCACCTTATCAGAAAGTGCTTGGGATGGCATTTATGAGCTCTATTTTTATCTATGTTGGAAAAGTCTCAAAGTTAATTCCCAAGCCAATGACATTAAACTCAGGAACGTGGATGAGCAAGAAAGCATCTACGTGATGCCTTTGAGTCACAGCTTTGTCTTCCATGGCAAAGCTTGCAGCTTTGTCTTCCGTGGCAAGGCTTGCAGTTGTCGCAGTCATTGGGCCCTTGTTTTTCAGGACAGCTGACTCTAAAAAGCTTTTGATCTCCCATTCATTAAAACTAGATCCTGGAGTCCTTAATGGTCCAGGGAAGGGTGTTCTCTTCCTTAAAGTTCTCTTAACTCTGCTGGGGCCCTCAACGAAGAACAAAGAATAGATTGCCAAACACATCCCAGGTTATTCCAACCAACTTTCTACCCCCATTCCCAAATGGAAATGAATCACAGGTGATAGCGTTGCTAGCAGCAGGAAGGAAGGAGGCAGCAGGGCCAGAGGAGAGGGCTCCCGATGAGCTTGGCCAGAGAGCTAATTGGACAGAAGCTACAGAAATGAGACGAGTAACCCAGCAGGGCTGGCAAGCAAGCTGAGGGTCTGTGCCAGGGAAAAGATTCGCTGTCAGAACTGGGGGAGAGTGAGAAAGAGAGAGAAAGAAGGAGATGGGGAGAGGAAAATGACATGAAGGACTGAAGGGGAAGTGGCAGGAGGGTGGCAGGCAGCGGCAGAAATGGGAGGAATCTTAGGCAGTTTGTAGAGAAAGTGAAGAGAACCGAGGGAGCGCATGTTTCCCTTTAATCCAAATGGGGTCCTTTGGGGAAAGGGGATGTTGGAGAGTCAGATGGAGGCCCCAGATAGATGGTCAGTAACCCCCTATCCCAGGCAGATTACAAATGAGACAGGGAATGGTCTTACTTCCAGATTAAAGATATTAAATTTGCCATCATCCCTACCCCTGGGAATTGAGGAAAGATAGTTTTTGTCCAAGGATGCTGGAACCCAGAGGACTCAAGCCACTATTTGAGTCTCCCTCCCCTTATCCTTAGCAAAAGCTTAAGCAATTTAGGGTTCAAAGTTAGGGTTCAATTTAGGGTGCAATTTAGTCTTGCACCCCCATCTCCCCTTCTAGGCAGCATCATACAACCCAGGATCATAGCCCCCTGTGCACCTCTGCCCCTTCTGGCTACTCTGGGCCAGGGACCAGCCTCAGAGCTTGGAGTCTGGGCTGAGTCAGCACTGCCTGTGGGAGAAATTGCTTCCTGGAAGGTCTTGCTTCAAAGCTTTTGGCTGGCCAAGCTCTGGTAGGGTGCAAAAGGCACACTGGAGGTTGGATAGATCTTTGGCTTTCAAGATACTTCTCACCAGAGAGAGAAACGTGCAGCAAAAATTTCCATAATCCAGCTTAAAGAGTGATTCCAATGTACTTCAGGCTGCCCCTCCACCCTCCATGATCCAGAAAATTACAGTTTTTTAGGTCCCAGAAGAGAGTTCGGGGCCAAGATGGAAGTTCTGATTCCTGATTGATCTGGTTACTTCTCCTGTGAATCAGAAAAAATATACTTTCTGAGCCTCAGATTTCTGTTTTCTGAAGATATGTCCTTATTCATTGGGGCAGCAAGAATGCTCCATTGCGTGGGTACAAGGCAGCATCCTCTCTTGATAAAAAGGACAGCATACCATTAGCAGAATCAGCAGACTGCTCCAGGGGTCAGGCTTCCTCTCTGTCTCTGGAGGCTGCGATGGGGAGTCGAAGCCATCCTCACCCTTCTCTTTAAGTTGGGAGTTTTGATCCCCCAATGTAGGATGAGAGGTCATTTTGATGATCTCACTTTGGACAAGTGAGAAGAGAAAGTGTTTTACTTTGACCCCTACAACTGCTTGCTATGCAGTGGGCACTCTAGCGGGCAGGCAGTGGGTGGCAGCAGCTGCCAGACACCTTCCCCCGAGGATGTATCAGTTTGTGCCAAAAACCTCTATAAGCTCTTTCTGATCTCTGTGCCAGTGACTACAGGTCCTGGAAGGAAGCCAGGAGTCTACCCTGAGCCCTGCATTCTTCTCCTCCCCCTCATCCGCCAAGAATGGGGAAAGATGGCTTGGGAGCTCACTCAGAAAGGAGCTGATGGTTCTTAGACATATTTTCCAGCTATCACACCTGCTAACATGGGAACTCACACTCATGAGCACACACACACTCAGCAATAAATTGTTTCAGGTTTTCTTGTTCCATCTGTCCCATGCCTAAAGCAGTGGGACTAAGAATTTCCATCAACAAACTTATTTCTAGTTTGTCTCCTTCTTCCTCCCTTCTTCCTCCCCAAATTCCCAATAGACATTTATTGATGTTTGACTGGCATCTACCCTGTGTCAGTTACTATGTGTTAGGGGATAAAGACATAAGGACACAGTCTTCGGGGAGAAAATTCATATAAATACTAACCAGATGTAAGACAGTGATATAGTGTTGCAATAAGGGAGGTGGCAAACTGGTGGCCATAGGCCAAATCTGACTTGTAGGCACGTTTAGTTTAGCAGGCAAAGAATTTTAAAAACTGTCAGAGTTCACATAAAAGTCAATATTGCCGACTTTTTTTTTTTTGAAATAACCAATCTGGCTACAATCCAGAGGAGGTGAAAAGCCACTGTCCCCTGTAGGTGGGATGTACCCTCAGTGCTCTCATAGGCCACATATCCACCCACCATATCTGCCCACCTCGTCCGCTTCCCTATTGAGTTAAGCTTGTTCTTTTCATTCATCCATGTTCATCCACACGACTGGGCAGAATTTGGGACCCTTAAAATGAAAGCCATCAGAGGACCCAAAGCAGTTATCCCTCGAGCTAAGTCTGAGTACGTTGTTGATTTGGTTGCTTATGTGTTGTTTTTCCCCTGCCCTGATCATGAGATGTATAAGGCAAAGGCGCCAGTCAGCTGCCTCCTGCAAGTGTCTCCAGCCCACAGCAGAGTGCCTTGTACAGGACCGGTCTCAATGCACGCTTGTGAAATGTGTTGAATGAATGGAGTCGCTAGAAGCATCAAGTGGAAAATGGAATTCCAAGCGGAGGGAACTGTGAGTACTAAGGCATGACAGCAAATACTGTAGTGGGAAGCTGCAAACAGCTCACGATGAATGGGGTGGGGTGGGGGTGGGGTGGCAGAAGTGTGAGGAGTGTGGGATCAGGTAGGGTGGAAGCAGCAGGAGATGAAGCAGGGAAAAGACTCCAGTGGGATCCCCAAGGGCTTTTTACAGTGTATTAGGGAGTTAATCATGGAATCTTGGAAGTGATTTAAGGAGTGAAGCGACAGGATCAGATTCTTGTTTCACAGAGATAACTCTGGCAGGGTGGTGATGTGGGGAGAAGTGGGAAGCTCCAGAGGGAAGACAGAGCCACAGAAACTTCAATAGTCCCCTTCCTGAGTCCCTAGAAATGTCACTGGGGATCTATTTTAAGAAAATGGTGCCCCCTGCTGATCAAGTCTGGGATTGCATCTCACCCTGGCCAAAAGGGAAATTACAAAATGTTTGGCTCTGAGCAAAAGTACCTGGAAGCCCTGGGCACAGAATTGCAAGTGGTGATGCATCTGAGATTGTCTTCTTTTCTAGGAAAAGAGGGGCCCATGAAAACAAGTGACAGTGACTAATGCCACAGGCTGTGTTTCCAGATAGACACAGAACACCAGCTAAATCTGAATTTAAGATAAATAAGACAAAATTGTTCGGTATAAATATGTCTCAAATATTGCATGGGACATACTTATACTAAGAAGGCATGTGCTGTTTATCCGAAATTCAAATTTAGCTGAGCATCTTGTACTTTTATTTGCTAACCCTCACAACTCTAGATAAAGTGTGTTGGAGGGGCCTAGAGAAAGCTAGATGTGAAACTGGGTATGTTACTCTTCTTGGGTTTCTCTGCAAACTCGATCCCACCCCTCCATCTAAACAGATGATGCTTTCTCATATTCTGTAGTGGTGCCGTTATACAGTAACTCTGATTGGGAAATCAGTTTTCATTAAATGAGAATATAATTACAGTGGGCCCCTATGAGAATATGAGAGAGATGTGGGCCCTTTTTACAGCAAAATTAACCTACTTGCTTGACATATGTGTGACCACTTGTTTTATACCCACATACTTACATTAAAATTTCAGAGAGTTCTCAGCCTTCCTGAAAGAGTGACACATTCTGTCTAGGACTACCGTATGAACGCGGCAATTTCAGGGTCCCAAGTAGGAGGAAATGGTGTCTAATCAGTCCCTAAGCTGAAACATGATGCTTCTACTAGCTCTGGCCACCCACACATCATGACAAAACACGCAAGTAGGCAGGAAGTAATATTCTGTCCTTCCTCTTGGACAATGTCTTGAACCTCTTGCCCTCTTCCACTTCTCCCCAGAAATAGCAGGGAGTCAGCTATACTTGGACAGAAAACCACTAGCCCTCATGAACTTGCTGCTCAGGTGGAAGGCACGGGATGAAACCACTCCTCATTCCAAGACTCTCTTTGTTCTTCTTTCTAGCTTTCATGCTGTGGCAGGCACAGCCCTGTGGCTCCCAGGCTGAGGACTGTGCCTGTTGGAATTCAGCTCTCACCAGTAGGGGGAAGTTCTTCAAGAGTCAATTCTAAGCTTCCTGAGCTGGCTGATGGAAGCCATTGCCCAAACATCCTGGGAGCAGCAGACCTCGGAGCTGAGCTGCCAAGTCTGTCTCCCTCCCACAGCCCTTGCGGAAAGCCTTCTGGCCCCCATGGCCTGCTCTCTTCCTGGCCCTGCAGAGGGAAGGCAGAAGTGGCTCAGGTCGGGAGGATGTTGTTTTTAGACTCTCTCAGAATGTTCTAGATGATGTAAACCTCATTGCAGGTTGCTTCCATCTTTGTCAGCGTGCTTCTGTGACATTGAGTTTCAGTAGACTGCATTATGGAATACAAGCCCCAAACAGACCAGGGTGTTTCAAGCCAAGTCATAATGATGCACCTACAATGTATTGCCATAGGATGTTTTATGTTGAACATTTTCTGAAACTAATCAATTTTCTTATTACCTATATAGTGATATGATTTCCAACTATCATTTCTTAAAGAAGCATTCTTTATTCTGAGGTGGCTAGCTTTTCCTAAAATTTTGGACTTTTGTTTACAAAAGTGTCCTTTTATAAACCATATGACATTAAAAAAATTTTTAAGTCCTTACTTGAAAATACAAAAAACCAGTATACCTATTATCAACAACCCCCACCCCCAATTACTTGAAAATCCTATTGGATCAGGAAATCCAAAAGCTAAATCAGGGAACCACTGATTTAGCTCATTGACCTCTGACATGTGCTAAGTGGAAGCTCACTTGGGCCCTGTCCTCCCATGGAGTCATTTGACCTTCAGCTGATGCACTTCAGTGGAATTGGGGCTCTCTATTCTGGATATGGGGAGACTTGTTTCTGGCTTAAGCTCTCCCCAGGAGTGTTGTAAGGATAAAATGTCATGAACTAAAGAGCTTTGGGAAAGGAGGAGTTCAATAAATATGAGATTGCTGTTCCTAAAGACAGCTGGTGTGTTTTCAGTGGGAAGGGCTGAACGATCCCGCAGAGACCCAGGACAGTTTCTCTGCCAGGACATCTGGGGAGAGTGACCAGCACCACTTATAAAATGTGCAAACTGTTCCACCGCCAAGTGGGACCAGACAGCAGAGGCAATGGGTCTCCTGAGGAGGTTGCCTTCTGCCCTTCCGAGGGCATGGGTCCAAGACACAACCATAACTGGGGAAACTTGAGTTCTCATTAATCTCCCTGGGACACACCCAGGGACCCACTGCAAGCTGCCCCCTTCCCTAACTTGTTCTTCCATTTCCAAAAGGTGAAATGCGTGCTTAGTCCTCTTGACAGGGTTTACAGGGCTGAGGAAACACATCACCTAATGCTAAAGAACCCACTTTGGAGATGATCCACAGCGCCCCTTTAAGTCATTTGAAAAACAACTTACAATTTTTCTCCCTTATGATGATTAATTCCAGAATAGTTTTCCCTATGGTTTTTACCCCCAAATCACATTTGCGTCACTCCCCTTGCCCTAGACTAAGAGGTGTACAGGAAATGGAAAAACCACTCTACCACGAGCCTGAGTACAAACAGCTAAAGAGGCTAGCCTGATAGGTGGACCAAAATAGCAGCACAGTACATCCTAAATGAAAAAGAGTGCTTGGGAAAATGTGTGTGCTGGTTCCCTCCCTTCTACACAGAGCTGAGAATTAACTGCAGATCAAAGTCCTTTGATGTTTAGAAACCTGAAGCATCAGGCCGCCCAGGGTTAGTGATCAACAATACTTTTGTTTGAACTTGCCTGGTATTTCACGTTTATCAGTACCATAATAACCTAGCAGAGTGTTACTGATGAGAGTCTGACTTGGCACTCTCAGTTCCTGTGATCCTGTAGGTGAGTACACCACCCCGAACAAGCTGGCAGCTTACACAACATTTTAAAATATCTTCCAGTTGAGCTGAAATGATGCCTCACTGCAGAGCCACTCACCTGCTCCTGTGCTCTTACTTGAGCTGATTAGGAGGAGCATGGGGGGGAAGACAGGGAGTTTGAAAGACAGGGAGTGCATATACACAGCACTGTATTTAAAATGGATAAACAATGACCTATTGTATAGAACATGGAACGCTACTAATGTTATTGTATAGCTCATGGAATTCTGCTAACAGCCCGGATGGGAGGGGGCTTTGGGGGAAACTGGATACATGTGTGGCTGAGTGGCTATACCCCAATATAAAATTAAAAGTTTGTAAGACAAAAAGGAGCAGGAGCATGGGGAGAAGCCAGGCAGTTTAAAACCGTATTTCCCAATTGGCAGTAGAGCCAAACCTCCCTTTTCACTTCCTTTCATCTTCCCACACTCTACCCAGCTCAAGCCTCACCTTGCCCAGACACCTTTGTTGTTAGCTCTGCATTTCTGAGATGCAATGATTTATCTACCCGACTCCCTGTTAGACCCTAGAGGGTAACTACTGATCCTAGTCAACTTTGAACTCCCAGCATGTCCATAGGATGTGGCATACAGAAGGATTAGAAGAACAGGCAAAGAACCGAATGAATATACCAGAACTGGGCTCCTGGCTCTCCGAGGATAGGACAGCCTTGCTCTAGTATCAGGTGACAGCCATGCTGAGCTGTTGGAAATCCTTCCTTCTCTTGGTGACTAGTATGAGGTGTGCCTGAGACCCCTGGTTGGGTAAGGCAGAGGGTAGAGGTGGAGGGGACTGGCCTGATAACTGGGAAAATGTCTCTTGTTAAAACACCAGGCCCAGGGACTTCCCTGGTGGTTCAATGGCTAAGACTCCATGCTCCCAACGCAGAGGTCCTGGGTTTGATTCCTGGTCAGGGAACTATATCCCACATGCTGCAACTAAAGATCCTGCGTGCCACTGCTAAGATCCAGCACAGACAAATAAACAATTATTTTTTAAAAACCCAAAACAAAGAAACACCAGGCCCAGGTAAGGACTGCTAAATAGGCCCCTGGCCCTGGTAACATGCTCTCACTGCCTAACTAATCCACAGAAGAGAGTTTGGAAGAACTATCAGTCCAGTAGGTAAGGAGCTAATTGATGCGACTTTCAGGATGAGAAACAGAGAAAAGAAAGGGGTGGAGAAAAGAAGGAAGTTCAGCCAGATGCATTTAAAACCTCTCTTCTCAAGGAGGAGTTCAAAATGAGAGGGGGCCTTTCAGGGCAGAGCTGCAGTGACACCCAGGGCCCCAAGAGAGAGAGACGAGTGCAACTGAGCCAGGCTTGAAAGGCTGGGTGCAGGGGGTGGGAAGGCAGCAGCGCAGGAAGGAGGCTGGGCGCCCATCTGGAGAGCCAAGGGGCTGGGGCTGCTGAACAGATGGAGTGAAAGTTGCAGCTGGTGGAAATGCACTTTCATGTGTAAAGTTTGGTCCACGGAGGATAGCGATTTCCAACTCCGAAGGCAGCAGTGGGCAGGTGGCTCTGCTCCATGCTCCGCCTTCTCCCCCCACTGCCACCCAGAAAACTCAACAGCAGCTCTATGCCAGGACTCAACCACTGTGCCTTCAGCCAGCATCCCTTTCAACAGGCAGGAGCTGGCATGGGAATACCAGGGCACCGCCAGGATGGCAGAGGCCTGCAAGGCTTTAGCAGCTGAAGAGGACAAGGGAGGATTAACCCAGCCTCCCCAGGAGGGGACCGAGATGACTGAGAACAGACACGGAGGTAGAAGGAGGGAGGCAGACCTTCCAAAGCTGTTCACGACATGCACACTGGGTCTCCGCTCTCGTTTTGGTTGAGCTTTGGTTGAAGGGGAGGAAATGGGGAAATGTCAAAACGCAGCAGACTCTGAGGCTCTGGGCTCGTTTCATCTCAACCTCAAGAGAAGTTTCTTGAGGAGAGAATATATCTGCAGTTTTTTAAGAAATATTTGCCCATCAGAGCTTTAAGAGATAAAGTGCTTTTTACACTCTCTAGCTCTCACAGACACCTACCTGTTCTAGCGTATTTAGACCTTCGCCTGTGGGAATAGAGGCCATAAGCGCAACAGTTCTTGGGGGAACCAGCCACCCAGCCACGTTAACCACACCCACGTGGGAGCAGATTGGGTCATGAACACCAAGCTCTGCCTCTTCTCTTTCCCTCTTGTTTTGTGTGAGACTGTGCTCCTGGTCGTCAAGAACAGAAATGGCCAACTGTCTTGTTAAAATCCAAATGCTTTTTTTAGAATATGTGATTTTGCTTCTTTAAAAAATAACAACAACAAAAACAAAAAAACCCAGACTGACACTAGTCCTTTATCTCTATTGTGTCCGTTTTCCCAAGAGATGTCACTGTTGGAGAAAATAACTTAAATATTCTTGGAGTGGAGGTAGTCTCTCTCTTCCTAGTGGGATGTCTTCTTGGCTCCCTTCCCAAACTTGGCATCAAGACCGAGACCTATGGAAAGAGAGAACATGGGCTTAACTTTATGGGGAGAAATGAAGTCTACAAATTATTTGAGGATGGGAAGTGGGGTGTGCCTTGGTCTCCAAAATTGGAGCTTTAAATAAAACTATAATTTTCAAACATCAGTTTTATAAAATCTCCTCAGAGAAGAGAGATTAGTATCAAATGAAAAAAATCACCAAGATACTGATAAATTACATGTGTATATAAAATACAGCAGGGATTTTCCCGGCAGTCCAGTGGTTAAGACTTCTTGCTTCCACTACAGGGAGCACGGGTTCGATCCCTGGTGGGGGAACTAAGATCCTGTGTGCTCCATGGTGCAGCCAAAGAAAAAACCACAGCAAGACTGAATGAAATTTAAGAGTCAACCTTCTAGTTCTCTCAGCTCATCCACAGCAGTGCCAATTAGTAGGGAATAAGTATAATAATTTTACCCTGCTCAGTATCTGGGGAAAAAAGAATCATTGGAAAGAAATCATTCAAATGAAATGTTCCTTAGGAAGGCTGGATTACAGGTAATGCTTCCTCTTCTTTTTAAAAAAAGTCTGCTCTAAAATAACACATTTAAAAAATATACAAGTATTAAGGGAAAAAAAAAATAAAGTCCCTTTGTATGGCCCAGAGCTGCATGCTCTGGATGTAACTTACCCAAGAACACCAGCACGGTGCCCACCCACTGCATGGGGCTGATGGGGTTGGCGAAGAGGATCACAGAGGCCAAAATGGTGAAGAACTTTCGAGTTGTGGTGATGATGGAGCAGGTCAGGGGACCGAAATACACAACTGTCATGAAGATGAAGCTCTAGAGAAAGACAGAAAGACAAAGTCAGGCTGGTTCCTGAGTCTCTACCAAGGAAAGTCTGTAACAGGACATCACAGCTGATCTTGCCACCCTCTTCTCCCAGCCAGGCCAGTCTCTCTTGGGGAAGCCAAGCCATCACCCATCAAGGCACTCACCTGGCCCAGGGCACTAGTCAGGCCAAAGAGGAGGATGTTATAGACGATGGTAGGGTACCTTTCGGCAAAGCTCAAGAACTCCCAGAGCTCCCCGGTGAACAGGATTCCTAGGAAAAAGCACCCAAAGATGAACGGTGCACCCTGTGTGGCCACACTCACGCATACACCTGCAGAGCCCTGCGAAGCACTCTGAAGGGGGGTAGGGCAAGGGGAAATGTATGGCGTGAGTTTGTATTGTCCCATCAAGCATCTCCTATTTTTCTGAATAGAGAAACTAAAGACTCTTCTGGGAAATACTTATAAGTTAATGAGTTACTTCTGTCAAAGTGACAGAAAGAAGCGAACCTCAGATGCTGTGAAGATACTGATCCACACATCCCCAGCTCAAGGCAGCCCCAAGCACTGGTCAATTCCAGCCATCCACAGCCTCCTCTGTTAACCCTAGTGTGTTGTATGAAAAATACTCCCTGTGTGTGCCCAGATTTGAAAAAAAAGCTAGAAAGCACTGATTTAAAAGCAAACACATCCATGTTTGAACAATCTTCAGTATTCACCACAGACTAATGTCTCATCTACCTCAGAGAAGGGTGAGTTCCCAGGGCACCCCTGCGTTTTGCTACTGTGCGTCTTCCCATGACACCTGACACAGATCTACTCCTGATTGTGCCAGTACAAGCAGCAGGCAGAGCTGACTGGTGCAAGTTTCTCTAAGACGGCTTCTCAAGGGCTTGGACAATAAGGCATCTGAGAACTGAGGCTGACCTTTGGCCTGGGCAAAGAGCACAGCTGGCACCAGAGCTAGAGATTAAGTGGATGAAGGCAGTCTGCCCTCTGCTGATACATGGGAAGAATAGCAGAACCACTCCTTACCAGCTCCCAGCAGCAGTGTCGACCAAAGGTTGATGTTCAGCATCATGTGGTTGGAGCCTGTTTGGTAGTGAGCTCGCATGTGGTCCTGGGAAACACCGGTCAGTCCATCGAGGGTTAGAGACAAGAGCTGGGAAAGAAAGAGTACAGGCTGCAGTGAGAAGGCCACTGGGGCCCTCCCCAACTCAGGAAACAGACCTCTCACTTTTCTGAGATCCCTCAGAAAGCCGCAGCCTAAAGACAGAGTCCTCAGAACAAAACGCTGCCATTTGCCCACAAGCAGAGGATGACAAGAAACCACGTGGGCTCCCTCCTGCCCCCAGCACCGGAAGGACAGGTGATCTGAGCCACACAGATGTAACGTGATCAGAGCAGGGCAGGAAGCCTAACACTTCTCAACTCAATGCCGTGAAGCCTGGCATGCAGGGGCCTAGAATAGGCCATGGTGAGCCACACACATTCTTCCACTAAAGGTGGAGAGAGGAAATCTAATCCCAGAATGTTAGCCTCCTGGCTTGGGAGTCCAGTGCTTCAGAGATTGGATTCTGTGGTCACATTGTCGGATTAGAATCCAGGGCAATATTGGACATAATTTGTTCAGTAATATCCAACTCCTTGGGACCCCATGGACTGTAGCCCGCCAGGCTCCTCTGTCCATGGGATTTCCCAGGCAAGAATACTGGAGTGGGTTGCCATTTCCTACTCCAGGGGATCTTTCCAACCCAGGGATTGAACCTGTGTCTGTGAGGTCTAACCTGCATTGGCAGGCGGATTCTTTACCCCTAGTGCCACCTGGGAAGCCCAAGTTAGCCATTAACTCTGCCAATTAACAGCCATGTGGCCATGGGCAAACGATTTAACTTTTCTTTGCCTCATTTTCTTCATCTGTAAAATGGAGATTAATACTAAGTTATGAAGTTATTGTAAAAATTAACTAATTTTCATGTAGAACCCTTGGAACAGTACCTAATACCTAGTGGGCAATAGCTACTATAGTATTATTATTTTTTGACAGGAAGTAGGAGTTATTGGTGGGCAGGAGGAAGGAGGGGACAGCGCCCTCATGAGCGCAGGGCCCTTTGTCCAGAGGACCACGATTAGGGGTGTATTTGACCCCACAGCCATGTGGGAGGAGCCACTTTTCTGCCACCACGGTTTCAAATTCATCTGCGTTAAACTTAGTAAATCTCTACTTCTTGGCGATGTGGATCTTCTGGTGGCCAGGAACTTGAACTTGGCCCTGTGGAGGGCCTCAATCATATGCCCCTTGTTCTGCAGCTTGGTGTGAATAGACATTATAACTTGGCCAAAGTGGACTCTGGCCACTGTGCCCTAGGCTTTCCAAAGGCACCACGCATATCTGTCTGGAGCCTAGATTGGGGACAGCATGCCAGTCATGAATGTCCACTGGCCAGAGTTATCTCCAAGGTCCCTTAGGGCAATCTGTACAGGCAACAGGCTGCATACACTACCAGGGAGGCTGCTGTTTGCAGCCACTGCACACTGGGCCCCCATGGGGAAAAGAGCATGGTTGGCTTAGCTGGCTATATACTATCATTTTAAACTCTGGCTTCCAGGTTTCTCGGAAAGCCAATGAGAGACACACTGCTCCTTTCCTCTTTACTCTCAGGTCTCAGGGACCTCACAGCAGCATTTAGACACAGGCCTCAGAGTTATCTCTTCTCCAGAAGGAGAGCTGAACTGCTGTGAAATATTCTAGGCTCCCCACTACAGCCTCAGCAGAGCCAAGGACGCTGCAGCAAGAGACAAAAACCAGAAACGGGGGGCAGGAAACATCACTTATCTCTCTCAAAGCATATAACTGGCCTTCTGTATGTGCAGGGGGTGGATATTCCTGTTAAGGTTACTGGAAAAGGCTTCCTTTCCCAACAGGATTACATACCAGGAGCAGCTCTCCATAGCCAATTGTGTGTTCTTCTATCCCGACTACTTTTTTGGGTTTGTACATGAAAAGGGCCACTCCAGCCACAATTAGCAACACACACAGGTACTTGGCCATTGGGTACTTCTTCTTCAAGAGGGTCACTCCAAGGAGCATGACTACAGAGAAGAAACAGGGTGGAAAATTCAGGCACCCATAGGCACTGTTGAGACCAATAATCTCCTAGGAGCCAAAGACTCGTGGGGAAAAAAGAATGTCTGAGAAGGAGAGCTGACAGAGGACAAAAAGAGGAGAGTGCAAGACTAGCACCTACGTAGAGATGACTGTGCAACAAGATTGAACGAAGAATATAAAGCAGAGAAACGTAAAGAACAAAGGCTCCAGGAAGGAACCTGGCAAAGGTGGGGCAGTAGGGAAGAATGAGAAATTGAGAATAAGGAAACTGATGATCAAATGGGATTTAGGGTATCTAATACAATGTAGGCCACCAAAACGACTGACCATGTGAAGCAGATGAGGTCAGCTTCTAGCTCACAGTGAGGATTACCAGCTAATGAATACCCAACACAACAGGAAGTGATACAGATGACAGGATGGGCAGGAGGAAGGGATGCAGGGAGGTCCCTAGAGATAGCAATGGTGAGATGACAAAGCTCAGAGGAATAGAGCCCTAGCAGAGGAGGATCAAGCTCACTAGAGGAAGACAGGATGGATGACAGTGACCATCTTCTTCTGCTTACCTGGGATGGGCTTGCAGGATTTACCAAGGACCTGAAATTAAATTGAGCAAAAATAATTTCTGAGCGTCTTTGACATGCCAGGTACTGAACTAGGTGCTACATAAGATGAGTAAGTTAGCGTGGGGCCTGCACCAGAGACTGTAGCCTCAGAAAACGGCTCTATCACAGCCCACCCACTATCACTAAATTTCAGATCTGTGGTTCTTCACACTCTTAATTTCCCAGACACATTCTCCTTTTATTTAAGTCATAGACCTGAGGGAAGAATCTTTCATCCTTTTGAACTTCTGAGCCAACCCTCACCCCACCCTGAGGTTTCACCTGAGTTGGGTAGTTGACAAACTGTAGTGCTGAGTTGCTGGAGACCATAGCACCCAGATAGGAGACAGAACACGCAGCATAGAGCCAGCTCCGAGTACGATCCACTCTGGCAGTGTCAAAAAACTGGATCACTGGGAGAAGACAAAAGAAACAAACACACAAGAGAAAGTTGGTGGGCCTAGGATGGACCACTGAGCAAAAGTCAAAGCCACATGAAAGGAATTTATCTGTCAAATAAGATGAGAAGTACTTAGAACTATTTCTGTCCTCTTAGATTGGGAAATCTCTGAAGATTCTCCAACTCTCCAACCCCATCTAAACCTAACACAAGACCTCATGCAGGGGAGCGGTGGGGGGCGGGGGGTGGATGTTCATTCAGATCAAGGGACTAGTCAGCCCTGCTGCTAGCCCCCAGGGAACAAAGAGAGCCGACACAAAAAGGAAAACCAAAAAGACAAAGAAAAAGTTTTAAATATTCTCATGGGGATCCGGAATACAGATCCATTCTCTGCACATTTCTGATGGAGAAATTGATTTAGTTTAAGGAAACAGAATCCCACCTTTTTCCAAAGCCACTCATTTTATAAGTCTAATAGAGAGGCTGTTGTTAGCACTAAAGGGGTTGAGGGTCTTGAGAGTTAGACCTAATGCCTAGGATACATAGGGAAGGGGACACAAAACAGATTATTATCTAAGTACTCACAGATCTTGGCAAACACAGCATTGACCACACATTGGATGAAGACCAAAGTTAAGGCAAAAGTGAAGGTCTCCTGCTTGGCTCCCTCCCCATACTTTCCTCTTGTTCTAAGAATAAAACGCATGGGAAAGAGACGAATTAATATACTTCCCTCAGGGTCCTCCAGTAATCCAGAGCCACTGAACGCTTTGAAATTGTTTTTCTTCCCTAGACTTAGGGAAAGTTTGGTAAGGATCACCGGGCACATTTACAACAGGAGCCAATTTTATTGGAGCTAGAAACTAGATACTCCAGGCTGCTAATCAGAGAACTGAATGAAACAAACTCTGTGCGTGTGTGTACACACATATCCGTACAGGATGGTGCTGAAGGAAACGTGAAAAATTGTGTGTGTGTGTGTCTGTCTGTGTACACATATCCGTACAGGATGGAGCTGAATGAAACATGAAAAATTGGTGAAACGACGTACACCGGGGCAGGGCCGAGGGTGAAGTAATCAGCAATCTGCAAGAATATAGGAATTCCAAGGACAGCCCAGCACAGGTCATGGAAACCTAAGTCTGTAAAACCCAGTCCTTTAGAACCAACAGGAAAAACATCAATTAAGGGAAGAAAAATAACCACCTCCAGAGAATCTAGGAACCAACTTTCGCGTTTTGTATAACCCTTGGGAG
Source organism: Bos taurus (assembly GCF_002263795.3). Lineage (NCBI taxonomy): Eukaryota > Metazoa > Chordata > Mammalia > Artiodactyla > Bovidae > Bos > Bos taurus. The sequence continues at coordinate 36,914,329 of NC_037346.1, read as the reverse complement.
GTTTAGCAGCAAAGGGGTCAGGATGCTGGGAGAGCAGAAGGGGCCAAAGGGAACACTGGGGCTAGGGGCGGGAGGACCGCGAACCTGAACCTGACCACAGGCTGGGGAGACAAGGCAGGATTGAGCGGGCGGGGCGCGGGGGGTGGTGCGGCGGGGGGATGGGGGGGGGTGGTCTGCGTTCCCACCCTGGGGATCCGCTCACATCTTTTCCTGCAGGATCCCATAGTAGAAATAGCAGACAAAGACGCCCAGGAAGCAGAGCGGCAGACGCAGCCGGTCGGGCACCAGGGAGCTGCTAGCGGCCATGAGACGCCCGGAGGACCCAACCGGAGACCCGCTCACAGCCGGCAGCGGCGGCGGTGACAAGTCCAGCCGGACATCGCCGACCGGCGACAGGGGCCTCATAGGAGCTGCATGAGACCGCCGCTGCGGAGGGCCCCAGCAGCCACCGCTGGAACTGCCAGCGCAGGACCACCAAGGGGAAAACTCCTCAAAACCCAGAACCCGCTTCCAAGAAAAGGAGACCCACCCTGGGGCCTTGGCCTCGTCCCTGATGGCCAGGGGAACCAGCTGAATCGAGGGCAACGCCTCGCCCTCGAGACTTTCCGATCAGGCAACTCCGAGGACAGCCGCGACCCGGAGCGCGACGGGATGGCCTAGGCGATACGTGGACGTGGAATGATGACGTATAATGATGTGGAGGTAACCAATTGGCTACTCAGTGCAAAGACAGTCAAGGGAGTGGGAAGGAGGAGTACGCCGGCCGAGCAAATCGAATAGCCTTTTTCCCGGTCGGCTGTCAGGCTTCTGCTGGGTCCTAACTCCCGGAAACTGTCAATGTAACCTTAGCGCCCCCTAGCGGGCCCCCAGTGTCCCCGACTCTACCCTCTACCAGAAGAGCATTCAAGGCCTGTCTTTGGGGAGCACATCCTCCTCCTATAGCACATCACAAGGCTCCCAAGGGCGGCAGGGCTCTTGTCTCAGCTCTCAAAGGCAGGGTAACCTGTGCGTGCCACCTAAATGCCGAGCTACAGTTTTCCTAATCTCTATATATATAGTCCATAGGAATTAGTAATAGCCACTTTGTCACCTCTTGACTGTTGAGGATCAAATGAGCTGAGCTTGGTGAAAGTGTTTTATAAACTGTAAAAGTGTGCTGTGCAAGTTTACGGTATTTATTAGTCATGACTTGTTCTCAAGTCTGATCTTATTTCCTCACATCTGGAGATGTAAATGGAAGCTTGCTGAAGTGGATTTTCTTCAGGGTCTTGCAACTCACCAACAAGGGAGCAAACCCTCCTGCATTAATGAACTCCTTATTGGGCCCCCACCTGATGACACCAGGAGCTAAGGCCAGACTAACCCCAGGGCTTGCCACTACCAGCCTCAAGCCCCATGGTAGTCACTGGACTCTGGGCTGCTCTCTGGGTAGAGGCTCCTTCTCCCCTTCCAGCAGCCTACTCCTCTGGCACAGCCTCAGGCAAAGGAAGGAAACTCGGGGCAGCACCACACCCATCCCTCTGGGCCTGACTCACTAAGACTTTGGGGGTAGGCCAAACGTCTTTCAGGGGAGGGGCAAGAAGTAGAAGTAGGGTCTGTCCCCAACTGTCTTCTTTATATTAATTGGGGAGGGGGACCCCCACACTTTTACTCTCTTGCCCAGTGTCTTCCTCTACTAAATTAGCTGACGATTCCAGGGCACCGAGCTAGGGTTCCAGTCCCAGCTCTGCCTTTTTCCTAGCTGGCACTTCAAACAATTCATTTGACCTCTGAGTCGTTTCCTCAGTTGAAATTAATGGAAATATAATGACTGGGAGAGTACTCTGGTTAGAATAATGAGCACTGGAATCAAATGATCTGGTTCCCAATCCTAGCTCCCCCATTTGTCCTTCCCTCAGTACAGTGGGATTTATCACATCAGATGGTTTATGATATTTCAGTGACCTTTACGTAAAGCATTTTACAGTGTATCTGTTGCCTACCTAGCTAATTCATGGTAGTTGGGAGAGCCTGGTTTGTTTTGAGGCTTTTTGAGATAGATGCAATTATAGTTATTATGACTGCCCTTAAGGTAGTCAACTTTTTACCCAAACAATGGGGATAATGTCTTTTGTGAAAATGCTTTGTAAATGGCAAATCACTAACAGAATGGTGGGTTGGTTATTCTCATTTCCCCCAAAGGCTCTTACAGGTGGGGCACTATAAAGCTGATAGGCTGCAAAAGGACCAGAACAGTTTCTTCTACCATCTGTGTTGTGGGTGCTCACTCATGTGAAAAGAACACTCAGAAGGAGCTAAAGCTTCCCTAAAACTGTGCCCAGAGATTCAATCTGAATGCCATTCCCTTGTCTTGTAAATTGCCAAACCGTTTCCCCTTGGTCACCCTCATTTCCCAGGTAAAATGCACTCTCTGTTAGGGTGTTTTTCCAGACTCACCCAAGAAAGGATGACTTCCCCCACTAACTCCTTCACTCCTCATCCACTGCATTCAGGACATCCCTTCTCTGGCTGCACTGTTTATATGTCCATGTAGAGAAGGCAAGTCTGCTGTCCTGAGGACACAGACTTTGGACCCATCCACCCAACATTATGTGTTAAGTAAAGGCTCCTCTTGAAGACAAGGATGAAGTGATTAATGATACCCTCAATCTCCATCCTGCTCCCTCACCCCCAAAATATTTAACAGAAACTCAAGCTGCTGGGAATACTTATTTATTTGGTCTATTAACACCAAGATCTGCAAAAAAAAAAAAAAAAACCTTCTAAACACAGGATAATAAAACTTGAACATTAACATTCTTCTTCAATTTTGTGTAAGCTCTGCAGTACGGAAAATATACAAACTTCAAACAGCTGCAAAAATAGTGTCTTTGGGAGAAAATAGAGTTTCTACATCGATACAAGAAAAATAGGCATTTTCCTAATCCAACCCAGTCCTGGGGCAGGTGGAGGGTGGAGAGTCGCCACTTGCCACCCAGAGGAATGCCAGCTCTCCCTCTCCCCTATGACCCACCTGGGGCTGGGCAGGCTGGGCTGCTACTTAAGACAATCTTAGGGTGAAAGTGAGATGAAAATGCCACTTGGGAAAACGCCTGGTTCCCCCTCTGCCAGCAGCTGGATTGGTCAAGTGTCATGGCCCTTTCAGGCTGCTTTGGTCAGCTCCTCCAGTGAGAGGGTGGCATGCGGATGGGACTGAGAGGATGGGGGTATGTGTTTGGATCTCCTTGTCTATGTCTGAAGGAGAGGGAGGGAAATCTGTGGTGTCCCCTCTCCTTCAACCATGGCCAGCTCACTCCATGATAAAGACAAGGGTCCCGTACACAGCCCTTTGGACTCATACCCAGGTGTGGGAGACCCAAGACCTTCTGGGTGAGTTTTCCACCAAGGGAGAGAGGTGGCAAGAACACAGGTGTGACTTGTGAGCTGCCCAGCTATTAGTGGACAAAGCAGGGCCCCTCACATTTGAAGGGGCCAGTGTTCATCAGAAAGAGGACCCAGGGCTTTGACACAATAAACGAAAGTGCTCGAAGGCCGAGAGGGAAGGGCTCCTTCATCCCCCGCCTCAGGGGCGTTAGGGAGGGTCCTGCCACCAAGGCACTGTCTCCATGGGAAAGTGGAGGTAAAGCTCCCTCAGACCACCAGAGAGCTCTGGAAAAGCACAGGCTCTTCTGATGGTGGGGTGCGCTGCCACGGCTCAAAGGGCAGCGAGGAGGCCTTGGAGGCCTCTGGATCCTTCCGAGGCGGTGGCCTGGAGCTGGCAGGGGGCAGCGGGGATCCCGGGCTTGAGGGGCAGTTACGGAAGATGAAGCCCATGCTGGGGAAGAGGGGCTTCATCAAGCTGACGGGGCAGAAGGCCGAGCCGGTTGGGTTGAAATGGACTTTGTTCTTGTCAGGACAGGAAGTCAGGAAGGCCAGGTCAGGACCTGGGGACCTGGAGGATGGAGACAGAAACACAAACACAAATAGCCAGTGAGAAGGGATGAGAGGCGTCACAGTGCCGGGGAGCTGGGTCTCTGTTCCAACAGGTTGGGAGCTTGACCAAAAAACGACAGGCTACTGAGCAACAACGAGTGTGTATGCCCCTCAGCTCTCCACGTTTTAGAAACAGGGCTAAACAACCGGAAATCTACTTTAGCTAAAAACAGAAGGGATTAAAGCTAGACAGGAAGAACTTCCTGACTGTGATTCTAGAAGAAGAGACTGAGAGGCCTATTAATTTGAGAGATTTTTATCAGCGAACAGTGTTTTGGGGGCAGACCTCTTGCCTGAAAGCAGAGATCCTAGGCAAAGTGACTTTCTTAGACTCTTTATAGCCTAGAGCCAAGATGCTCAACCTCCCCATTATTGGCATTTGGAGCTGGGTAACTCTTGCCTGTGGGGAACTATCCTGTGCATCGTGGGATGTTTAACAGCATCCCTGGTCTCCACCCACTGTATGCCAGGAGCACGACTACCCCATGTTGTGACAACCGAAAATGCCTCTTGACATTGCCAAATGTCCCCTCAGAGGAAAACTACCCCTCATTGAAATCTCCTGGCCTCAAGAATCTAATTCTTGAGCAGATTGAAAAGATTTAAAAGGTATGATTTTCAAAAACCCTTGCTGAAAGGAAAGGACAACAGCTAGACCTTATCAGGAGATCTAGGTTCTAACTTACCTTGTGCTCTTGGCCTAACCTGCCTCACCTAACGTGGAAAGAATTCCCTACTCTGCCGATCACGTAGGGGAAATGGAAGGATTAAAACAGGTCAGGTCAGAGAGTTCTAGAGTAAGGAATCCGTATGATTTAAAAAAAAGGTTCTTTCCCCCGAAAGAATGTCTGGCCACGCTTCAAGGGTGAAGAAGCCCCAAGAAGCTGCTGGTTGTGAGGATTCCAGGCAAGAACACAAACAGGTGAGCAGACAGTCGAGCTCTGTGCCAGTGCTTCCCATCGCCTAACTTTTTCTTCAAGTATAACATATACAGACAGAAAAATGCACTCAGTGCACAGCTTGATAAACTCATCACCATTTTAATTGTAGTACCATTTAATTTTAATTCTAACCATTCCAAACCCAGGAAGAAGAGCAAGGCATATGGAGGAGGGCAGATGTTGGCCCAGCGTGGGAGGTGGGAGGAAAGGTGGAAGGCAGTGAGGGCCCACGTGCAGAGGGTGTTTGGAAGCCTGGGGTCCCACAGAACTCCGCAGTGGCAAGGTATCCCCTGACTGAGAAGGACTTACAAGAATCCCACTTTAGGAAGAGGTAGCGGATGGGCAGGAGAGGGCATGCCCTCGACGTAAGCAGGCACACGGGAGGAGGGTGACCGAGGGAAGACCAAGTAACGCTCAAGGAGCATGACAACCAGCATGACCCTGAACAGCTTCATTCCCTCCCCGGGAAATCCAGGCCATCTTACCAGCTAGGCAGCCAGGAAGAGGAAAATATGAAAGAAGAACGACTAAACAGAAGAACCTCCCAGTAGGAAAGTTCATACAATGAAGAGACACCAATGAGTTGACTATTTCTGTCGCAGGATATCTTAGAAAGTAACTGATGGCTCACTACCTCGCTTAAAAGAGTTAAGACAGGGGCAGGAAGCTGGATGAGATGGCTTTAACCCTTTTCTGGCCTTAAGAGCCTACAAAAGAATAAAGTCAAGCAGAAGCCTAATTGTCACATGCAATTCCAGGCTATAATTACTCAACTATACCGTGCACTGGGGAAGGAGACAGGGTCCAGAGTCTGCTTCAGCTACAAGATCTGGCCTTTTCCCTCTCACCCACCCCAGAGGACTGAGGATTCTAGGAGAAATGGCAACAGTGATGATGCGAGCAAACCCCCAGTGCCCATGGTTTCCCCCATAACTCCCTCTGGGTTATGTATGTACCTCCTGCTACTACCAAGGGTCATCCTGTCCCTTATCTGGGATACAGATAGAGCCATCAAGCCCCCAAGCCCTGTCCTAGCTAAATCTCCACTCATACACCATAACTGAACTTCCTGACTGCTGTCGAAACCATAGCTTCCACTGTGAAATGGCCCCAAGGAACTTTATCCCCAAGTGATAGCGGGAATGTGATGAGCTCTCTTCCCAGCTCCTGCTAAGTGGGGCCGTGAGCATGTGGAAAGCTTTGGCTCTGGATTCTCTCTGCTAATGGGAGAGAACTGTAGTAAAGAAATCAATTTAAGAATGACTTCTGAACTGTCCAGGCTGGTTTGGGAATATTCCACAGTCCTTACTTGCAAAGACTGGAAATTTCTGTCAGGAAGTTCATGACACTTGGACCACTGCAGCTGCAGGGTGAAGATTTGACTCAGAAGCCGTATGAAAGCTGTTTAGGCTCCCCTGGCCACGCCGGTGGGCGTGAGGCACGTCTAAGCTCTGCCTGAAGAGAATTACTAATAAGTTCTCACTCTCTCTCATGATGGTCTAACAAATTCTCACACCTTCCTTGGAGATGGAAAAAAAATAGAAGAAACAAAGGGTTTAAGTTTCAGATCTCTTTCCTTTCCAGCTCCTGCTGCGCTTGTGGCTGGCATGTGGGCAGAGAGCAGGTTTCTATGGAGATCATGATAAGCAAAGATTTAGGTGCTCAGAGGAGGTAATGTCAACAAGTTTCATCATGGAAAAACTGCAGTACTGATTGTCTATGGCTGACAGTGTCTCCTGACGAGAGGGAGTCCGAGCCTGAAGAGGGGCCTATCTGGTGGGACACCACAGGGCTCAGCCAACATCTCTGTCCCTCCCTCGCATGCCCAGACCCCCACCAACCAGCTGAGGTACTCACGTGGCCTCTTCAAACACCCGTACTCTCTCACAGCCTTCTGGGGGCTCCCGTTTGAAGACATAGCTGTGATTGGGCCGAGGGGAGGCGGCAAAAGCAAGGACTGGAGATGGGCTGCCATCTTCAAGGAAGGTGGGGTGGCCTGGAGAGGAAGCTGCACACAGAGTAAGGCTGAGCTGAGCGGCACCAAAGGAAGCCTCAGCTTTCCTGGGCGGGACTGGGAGACATGGCACCGTGGGTGGCAGTGGTTATGTCCATCCAGGTTGTTTGTCTACACTCTACCTTGAAACATCTTTGAGGCAGCTTACAAAATTATAGCTTCTGTTATACACGGTAAAAAAATACAGTTGAATTGAGGAAAAGTCTGGTCTAATACCAATTCCATATGCCCCGGAGGTAGACTGCGATTGGAACTCCAAGTCTCAGACTGAAAAGAATCCTAACGTCTGTCTCTCTGCCTTCTTCCAAGACTGCACCGCCCTGCCTGCCAACATACCACAGCTTCTTCCTTTCCACGCTCTTGAAAATCTATCCCTTCTTCCAGGAAGAGCTCTTCTACTGACTCAGACAAGCAATCTTTACTCACCCCACTTGTGGGATAAGATTCCTCTCATTTTCCACACAGCAAATGTACTTTGCTGAGGTTTCAAATATTGACTTTATCTGTGTTTATCTCACGTTTATTATTCTGTGCTCTGTATTGTCAGATCATGCCTTTGACCGGCCTACCTGATGGGGTTGCTATGAGATCAAGTCAGGTGATGCAGGCAACAGTGCCTGCATGTTAGAATGTTAGGATCATCCATACAGGAAAGAGGGACCTGGTGATCCAGTCATGGAGGAAGCACAAAGTGGAGACCTGGATGAGAAAGCTTGGGTTTTGATCTGGCTCAGACTGTGTGACTCTGGGCAAGAGTCATTCTTTTATTTATAGCACTCACACCTGCCCTGAGATACGTGCCTGGTTATGGGTACAATGAACACTTGATGGGCTCACGGGTTCTCCATTACAGCCGGACCTCAGCCAAAAAATGGAGGTGGGAGGGATTGCTTCTCTGGATTACAAGTGAGGATTAAATAAAACTGTAAGTGCAGAAGCTTCATATAAATTATAAATCAGAATCTATATCAAGGATCACTATAACATACAGAATGAAGATATTCTAGTTGGTTAGTAAGTAAAAGTGCCCGGCCAGAAGGTGACGAGTTGGGAAAGGGCGCAGAGGTGACCCCATACTCGACACGGGCCATGCGGCCTCGGCCTCCCCAGCTTACCTTTGTCGCTGGGGACGGACGCCAGCTCCTCGGCTGCACCCCGGTGCTCCTCACGGCTGGTCTGGCCAGAAGGCTGGGGGGATGCCAGGGGAATGGAGGGAGAGCTGGCAAGGTTTCCAGGCTCCAGGAGGAGGAGGGGGTGATCACAGCTGCCGCTCTGGGAGGGAGCTGGGGCGCGGTGCCCGTCAGGGATTTCAAGGATCTGCCGAGGAAGAATGGGGATGGGGACTCTCAGGCCTGTCCCCTCATGCCATCAGGGCTGCAGGGACCCTTAGGATCCTCCCCTTGCCATTGTCCTTGTCCTCTCTTCACAACATGGTGACACCATTTCTTCACTTCCCTGACTTTCCCAACCAGCCCCATCAGAGTGCTTTGTTCTTTTCCCTCATGGACAGCACGTTATAACCACAAATTTTATGGTTTCATCCATGTGTCGCTCCCCTAGGCTGTACGCCTCACGAGGGCAGGGGCCTCCCGTGTGTCAGGCTCTGGGAACACAAAGGTGAATACACATGGGGGCACGAAAAGGAGCAAGCCAGCAGGACACGGTCAGGCCATGGCAATAAAAACGGGCAGCGCAGTATCATGCATTAAACACACACTCCCTTTTTTAACATTCAAGGGCACTTGTATCAACAGCTCACCAATCTGTATGCGTATGTAAAATCCTACATATATGCACATTAAAAAGCAGCCAGCAAGTAAATCATAAACTGAGGAGTGTGCCCATTAGAATTATATTAATACTGCCCAACTGGCATTCCCCAATTCTCCTGTGTCAGTATAAAAATGTGCCTGAGACTGCAGAAAAGGGAGCAAATAATCCATCTGGGAGTGGAGCGGGGGAGAAGGCTGCACAAAGGCAGCTGGGCATGAAGGATGAACCCGTGTGACCAGGTAGCAATGGAGGAAAGGGAAGCGGTAACTCAGGCACCGAGGCTGCTTGAATGGAGGCACAGCTGGGTGGTGGTGATGGTGACAGTGACGAGTGTGCCAGGAGCACTGAGCTGGTGCTTTGGCTGAAGAGTGACGCCTAGTCAGCTCCTCCCAGCTAGGGGCCCTCCTCTCTGCCAACCCCTACTCCTTGTCTTTCTACTCACTGCCCCAAAGCCTTCCCAGCTGCACCCACCCAGCTCTGCTGTTCTTGTGGTCAAGTCCATTTGGGTCTAATAAACTCCACACTGCTTTGTTGACAGGTGCACAGCCTGTGCACCCTCAGACAGTACAGGTCCCACCTCCCTGTGTCCAGACTCAGCAAGATGCGACTGTCTGTGCACCCAGGGTGTGGCCCCCACTCACCCGCAGCAGCTCCTCTTCACCCTGGTCCTTCACAAACACCTCCTCCAGCTCTTGGTTGAGCCCTTCCAGGCTCCGGTGCAGGCAGGGGCTGAGTCTCAAGACAGGGGACCCTGTGGGGAAGCTGGGAGGGGATGCCTGAGGAGGAGGCAGATAAGGCCATCACTGAATCCTACCAGACACCATCCAGGTATTAGTTCTGATCAGCGGGTAACAGTCTTGTCTACACAGCAGAACCAAGTGCGTAAAGGAGAGTTTGGGGACAGTTACCAATTCAGTGGGGCTTTCTCTATAAGGCAGAGGCCCAGGGTGTGCTTTTAGAGTCTGCACCGCAGCCTCAAGTGTTCAGGGGGTGGGGATGACAGAGACATGCAGCATGTGCCCTTTCCAATGCTGCCTCAGAACTTCCCCGGCACCCACGCGGCCATGGGCCCTGCGGTGAGCAAGGGCTCAGAGGACCTGCCCACGCTAGGGGGCCCACCACAGAGGATAAGCAGGGAGAGGGCTGGGGGACAGACATACCCTTCGTGCTCCCCGCACAGCACGGTCCCCTTGGAGTGGGGAGCCCCGCTCCTTCTCCTTCCCACTGCGGCTCAGCTTTGTCCTCTGCAGCTGTTGCTTCAACTTGGTAATCTAGCGGCCAGTAGAGGGGAGAGGACAGACAGGTGAAGCAAAGCAAAGGTGCACTGGTCCTCCCTGCCAGCTGTGTGTGCAAAGGTGCTTCAGGAGTGTCTGACTGTGAGCAAGCCCATGCACTGCAGCCCGCCAGGCTCCTCTGTCCATGGGATTCTCCAGGCAAGAACACTGGAGTGGGTTGCCATGCCCTCCTCCAGGGGATCTTCCCAACCCAGGGATCAAACCCCGCATTGCTTACATTTCCTGCACTGGCAGGCAGGTGCTTTACCACTAGTGACACCTGGGAAGGCCCTCTCTCAGGCATGGCTCCTGCCAAAAAGCTCAGGATACATAAAATACATAAAAAGAAGATGGAAGTTAATCTTCCATCTCAAAATACTTCAGTGGTGTTCACATCTGTGATGATATGCTCAGGCAAGCTAGACGCCATATTGACCAGATTATTGGATGTTTTGAATTACCATGTATTCTACAGGTGGCTCAGGTTTGAAAAAATTAAAAATATACAACCCTGAAACCATTTTTGTCTTTCACAGATTCCAAAGGCACGGAAAACTACTCTATTAATAAAAATGGGAAATGACGTTTTTACATTCACTCCTCAAAGTACATTCACAGCTATCTCAAAGGCCCTGGGACCCGGAAGGATAGAAGGATTTCCCCCTATTTTATTATGACTGTTATTTTGGGGGCAGGGGCTGTGGTGGGTCTTCACTGCTGCTCGAGGGCTTTCTCTCGTTGTGGCCCCTGAGCCGGGGGGACTCTCTGTTGCGGCATGTGGGCTTCTTGTTGCAGTGGTTCCTCTTGCTGTGGAGATGGGCTCTAAACACATGGGCTTCAGTAGCTGCAGCTCTCAGGCTCCAGAGCGCTGGCTCAGTATGGCACACGGGCCGAGTTGCTCTGTGGGCATGGGGATCTTCCTGGATCAGGGATGGAACCAGTGTCCCTTGCATTGCAAGGAGGATTCTTAACCACTGGACCACCAGGGAAGCTCCCCCCACCCCCATTTTAAAGTAGACTGTGCTCAGCAAGGAGCAGCCTCTCTAGAAGGAATATCAGCTTTTGTCCCAACTTCATATCCGGTAACAATTATGGAGCATCATCAACAACTTTGACTGTTATCCCAGTCACTTTGTAATTCTGGACCTACTGATCCTTAATGTAAATATTCTGATAATTAAAAATCGCAAATACTTTGTATTTCCTACTAGCCTTAAATACTTCATATTCTCCTACTGGGAGAACATGAAGGACAGGGAAACCTGGCGTGCTGCAGTCCGTGGGGTGGCAAAGAGTCAGACATGACTGAGCGACTGAATAACAACAATTCTCCTTCTGTTCTTGCAGCCAAGAGGGCAGAAGCTACTGCCCTGTAAATGGTGACCCCCGGCAAGCTGGTCCTCCTGGGTTGGGAGCCTTGGAATCCAGTCTATGTCTTTTTCTCTCCTCACTCTCAAACCCCAAGGGCCCTCATGAGAGGGAGGGAGGGCCAGGAAGGAGTGTTTGGGAACATATCACTATTTTCACTATTTTTCTCTGCTTTTAAAAATAAGGCTGGATGAGTGGTTAAGTAGTGAGGTTGGAGGCTTCCAATTCCCAGAAAACTCATTCTCTGTCTCTCTCTGGTCTCTGAACTGCTTATCTGTATGCAACCTCAAAGTGAAGTGAGAACAATGGCCACCCCCACCCTGAGCTTGGCTGTTGGAGGGCAGCAGTAGGTCCGGGCCAAGCCCCTGCCTACAGGAGGGCCTGGGCTCATAAATCCAGGCCACCAGGAGGCTGGGAGGCAGCTACGAAGACACCAACTCATCAGGAAAAGGCTAGATCAAGGCGGGTGAGACTGAAAACGTGGGTCCACTTTGGAGCAGATGGTGCTGGGGGAGACAAGAGGCAGCTACCCTGGCCGTGGCATCACGGGGCGATTACCTCTTTCCGGTGGTCTGTGCTGCCCCAGGATGCTGAGCGCTTGTGTGTGCAGGAGATGGCCCGCTCGCCTTCAAGCTCTTGCCAGGATAGGGGGGTCTGCAGGGAGAGAAACCCAGTGAGACAGCTCAGCTCCTCAAATGAGCCCTGTGGAAGCAGACACACCATTTTCAGGACAGAGGTGGTGGCTCTGGGTGGTCTTCTCTCACCTGCACGTCGACCCCCAGGACGCTGCCAGCCCCTCTTATTCTTTCAGGCTTCTCCACTTGCACTGCCTCTTCCTACGTCCTCCAGGAAACTGTCCCTGATGAGCCAATGAGGACAACCTGCTCTTCACTCTCTTAAGACTTTTGCACGTGGATTATAGCCCCAGAAAGTCCAGGTGCTTCTCCCCAACAGTGAGGACCAGTTTTGTCCCTCTCTATCCCAACCAGGTCCAAATGAGCTTGAGTTCAGGAACCACTGGGATCCCCGATTCCCTCGCCATCTAAGAGCCCAGTATGGGCCCAGGTTCCTGTGAGTCTAATAAAAATACGTTACCAGACGAGACCCCATTAAGGAGTCATTAATTGGTAAGAGAGGAAAAAGCTCAACAGAGATGCCCTGCTCTCCATCCTGGACTGAAGCAGGAGACTTCTTGCAGAGCAGTGCCTCAAGCTTGTTCTGTGATGTTTCCCTGTCCACAGAGTGTTGGGGGCCCCAGTGTTCCCCTGAATATATGGCAGGAGGGATTTTCACAAAGCGGGGGCACCAGAATTCTGAAGTCAGCTCAGATGCCTGACGTCTCTTGGCTTTATCGCAGCTCCTTCTCCTAGCTCCTGCTCTGCCACTGTGAGAACCAGGCTCTCAATCCGCCATTCTTCCTCCCCCGCTGCGCAGAAGACAGAGGACCCAGGATGGAGGCAGGGGCAGTTGTAGACCCACTTCCTGAGCCCCTGCTGCAGGGGGGAAGCTGTTGACTCTAAGCATGAGGGAGAGGAGGACATGGTCCATCTCCCCCGCCAGCATCCCTACTTCCATTCCAAGGGAGGGCCCAAGGGGGAGGCTCCAGTGGAACCAGTTCCTCTCTAACTTCTTTGCACAAGCTGCCAAAACCATGAGGGCCTGGGAACCGTCTCCTCCAACAGATCCGCTGACCTCTCCCGAGAGGTTGTTGCAAACAGAAAAGGGGGAGGATAAGAGGGAACAAGCCCAACAACTCACCACCCAACAGCTGTTAAGAAGAGCTCAGTGGGGGCAGTCTGAGCGGGGCTGTGGGAGCAGGCTGCCCTGCACGACAGCTGCAGGAGAGGGGCCACAGGGGGCCGAGCCTCCCTGCCTCTTCCTTCTCCCAGCTGCCCACCCATCAGGAACTCTGCCGGGCCGTGCAAGACAGCCAGGGTGAGAGGACTGTCCCGACTCCTTTCCCTGAGACCAGCACCACAAGGGGGACCCTCCAGAGATGCATCCCCACCATCCCTTCTTCTGCAGAAGGGTGACCTCAGGCTGTACCCCAAAGCCTGAAGGTGGAGCTGGCTCTGACAGGGGAAACCAAGCAGCCGGTCTACTTCCAAATGCCCATCAGAGTTCTGGCAGACATAGCCTCAGAAAATCCCCACCACTGCATATACTGAAAAGAGAGGAGAAGCCCCCTTTCCCATAGCCCCCTGAGCTGGGCAGATGCACAAACGTTCCTCCTTACCAGGGCTCCAAGCCAAACCGATACATAACTAGGTCTGCTCATTAGGGCTGAACTCCACTCAAGCTTGCTGTCCCTGGAAAGGTGGCAGAGGCTGCGGAGGAGGGGCGACAAAGGCTCAGGTGTTGCCCGTTTCTCCTCTTCTGGGAAGACACTGCACCCACAGGTGGGTGGTGAGAAGGCGGTGAATCAGCCACCTTCAGGCTTGCCCCCGGGTCTACTAACATCTCTTGAGAACTTTTCAACTGCCTCTTTCTTCTGAAGTATGTGAGGGGGTGGAAGGAGAAGTGTAGGCCAGCGCTAGAGGCTAGAATGGATGTGAAAACTCACGGCAGCTGGGAGACTCTCCTCTCTCAGTCCTCTCTGTCCACCGCACCTCAGTCTGCTCAGCAGCATCTCCTGGCAACTACTGCCTACTCTGTAAACTGTGCTACTAAAGGCCATCGCTTTGCCTTAACACCCACCCCTTGCCACAGACATCACCATCTTACCCTCCACCCCAGGCTCTCTGTCATGCAGACAAATGTAGCTCCATCTCCTTTGTCTTTCCTTATCCCTTGACCTCTAAGCCTGGCGTCCCCAACTAAGACAGCACATTCTACCAGCTCTTTCCAGCCTTCCCATCAGGGGCCCTTCTTAACTGTCCACCTCACGTGGCCTGCTGCCCCCTCTGCATCTTCTCTGATCATGTGGGTTCAGGGCACATATCACATGTGCACTCAACAAAGAGTTACTGAATGCAAACTGTGTGTCAGGTGCTGGGGATATAACAACACACAACATGACAAAAATTCTCATCTCCTTTGAGTGTACATTCTAGTTGGAGGCACAGTTTAAACAGTGATAGGTAAAAGAGAAAAATACAGCAAAGACAGGAGATAGGAGGGACTTCCCCAGGGCTCTAGTGGTTAAAAATCCACCTGCCAATGCAGGGAACACGGGTTCAATTCCCTGGTTTGAGAAGATCCCACATGCCTCAGAGCAACTAAACCTGTGCACCGCAACTACTGAGCCTGTGTGTCTAGAGCCCCCATGCTCCACAAGAGAAGTCAAAGCCACTGCAATGAGAAGCCCACGCAATGTCACAACTAGAGGGGCGTCCCCGCTCGTCACAATTAGAGAAAGCCCGTGCGCGGCAACAAAGACCCAGTGCAGCCAAAGGTAAATAATTTTTTTTTTTTAAAGAAAGAGGATAGGAATCTTAGGTTGGGGAACATAACTTTAAATGTCAGGGAAGTCCTCGTTGAAAAGGGAGAATCTGATGAAAACATGAAGGAGGTGAGGAGTGAGCCGCGTAATATCACAGGTGACAGTGACCTACATGGAGGGAACAGCAAGTGCAAAGGTCCTGAAGCAGGAGCCAGTCTGGCAGGTTTGTGAGCGATAAGGAGATCGGTGTGGCTGGGGTAGAGTGAGCAAGGGGCAGAGTAGTAGGCGACATCAGTAGGTGTGACAGATTGAAAATGGCCCCCCAAAGAAATCAGGTCCTAATCCCTGGGGCCTGTTATTGTTACCTTATATGGGAAAGTGTTTGCAAATGCAATTAAGTTAAGGCTCTTGAGATGGGAAGTTTATCCTGGTGGGCCCTAATGCCATTAAAAGTGTCCTTATAAGAGGGAAACATAGACACTCACAGAAGAAGATGTGACCATGGAGGCAGAGAGTGGAGTGATGTGGCCACAAGCCAAAGAATGCTGGCAGCCACCAGAAGCTGGAAGATGCAAGGAACGGGTCTCCCAGAGAGCCTCCAGAGAGAGTATAGCCCAGCCAACACCTTGATCTTGGCCCAGTGGAATGGAATTCAGACTTTTGACTTTCAGAACTATGACAATAAACTTCCACCATTTTAAGCCACTAAGTTTGAGGTAATTTGTTACATCGCCTCAGGAACCTAATACAGTAGGTTATCCTGTGTTTGAAGCTGCTTACACACTGACCCTGAGTATTCTTCATTCAGGCAGGCATGTGCACAGGTGTGGGCTTTGGCCACTCCAACTGAACTGGGAGCATCAAGAGAGGGACCATGCCTTTGCCTTATTTCCAGTGCTCCTGGGTAGACAGGCTCCTCCTCTTGGGTCTCACCCCAGGTATCTAGTCCAAGGTTTCCTTGGAGCACAGAAAAGTCAAAGCTAAGGAAGGGTACTCTTCAAAGAGTGACCCTTTATGGCACAACAGGGGTCAAGCCAGGCTGTGTGACAGCACCGTAAGTAGCTGTTCCAGATGGTCTTCTGGAAGCAGGATAAAGCTTGAGCTCAGCAGGCCAGTCGTGTTTGTCAAAGGGACTCACACACTGGAACAGATTTATTTTAACACCCTGGCCTTGGGGAGCAGCTGAGAGAGAAGCAGGGCTACTTACTGGTCATGAGTGGCATCAGCCAACTATGCAGATGATGCTTGGATTATGCAAAACTGATGTGAGTTAGACCAAGGAAGCTTTGCCTGGGACTCTGAAGTCTAGGAGCAACATGTAGGAAAACTGGGTTAGGGTGAGGACAGCTTTCCAAACAACAGCCTGATCTAACAAGAGGGTAGGGGTGAGATGGAGCCAAAACCCCCCAGACTGGAACCTCTTTCTCTGCCCCACAGCCAACTAAGCTTCTGTCCAGATTCTGAGGCAGGAAGAGTCCTGGTCCTTGCTTTCTCCAGTGACCTTGGCTGGGCTCTGGGGACATAACCCTATGTGTACCTACTATGCGGATGTGCAGAGCAGCATGGTGCCTGGCCTAGTACAGATGCTCAGTAACTACACGGGGAGCTGAAATTCAGCAGGGAAGCCACCATTTGGGACTCTGGCCAGAAAAAGAGGCAGGGAGGGCTCTGAGGGTGGTCGGCCAGCCAGCACCAAGAACTCGAGCTGCAGAGTTAGAGTTCTCTGGTCCCTCAGTGTCTGCAACCCTCAAATTTTCCATCATGGACCCATTTTCAAATATTCTGAGCTGCCATCAAACTGTATACTGAACAACTGGTTCTGCTCACCAGTTTGGGAAACAGGCGTTGTGCCCAGACCCTCACAACCGCAAAAAAAGCCCATGATGAGCAGACTGAGTTGTGTGTCATCACCAAATGCTGAGGCACTGTGTTGGGGAAAAGAGAAGGACAGCACAGAGGTTGGGAAAGTCATAGAAAGGGAAAACAAAGAGAAAAAACAGGCTTTCTAAACAAAGCCTGCCACCTCTGCCCTGCTAGTCAAGGACTTAAGCTAATTTTTTCCCCAAAAGGTAACTCAGACCTAAAGGAAGGAAAAAGGTCTATCATCAGGGCATTTCCCCACATCACCTGGAGCCTGAAGAGGAAAAGGGGCTAGGGATGAGCAGGATGGGGCCAGGCGAACAGGCACCCAGGGTTGCATCTGTCTGCAGGATGAGAACACCAGTGGCTCCAACAGTCATCCCACTGTGGTAAGACCACTTCCTCCCTTCAGAAGACTCCCAGAAAGAAGGCAGGGGGCGATCGCCACCACTAGAATGTGCTGCCATTACCCGCCCAGGCCCAGCGCTAGGAGGGACTGGCCCACGGCACTTGGTGGCCAGCTCTGAGTGACCAGCTAACCTGGGGGAGGGCAGACTGACCTGGACAATCCTGGCAGAGTTTTCCGAGACATTAAGACACCTCCAGATGATGGTGACACCACAGAGGAGCCTTCCTAGTCCTCATTGATTGTGCCTTCCGTGTCCAGCACCCACTGCACCCAAGCTCTTCCTTACACCCACCATGCTGACCTCTGGGAGATCTGGTCATCTTGCTCCTGGAGCGCACCCTGGCTCAGAACATGAGCAGCTCCAAAGCCCTCCTTCCCGGATGACCACATTCACACCCCTTTAGAAGAACCAATTTCCCAAATAAGGTCCACCCACCTCTCTTCCTCACTTGTCCCAAATATCTGGGTAAGCTAGCTCTCTACATCAGACCACAAGTTGCCTGGGAACCACCCATGCTTCCTTTGTGCTTTCCTAAGGGCTTAAAACATGGCTAAACCCAAGGAGAGAATACTGGGACTGTTTGTAACCTGCTGTCTTCGAGAACTGAGAACTTTAACTCCATCTTCTGCCTTGGGAGAAGCCTTGAGGACAGTGTGTTCTCATGTGAAACTTGCAGGGTTCCTTCCTACTCCAGGGGTTTGGAGAGGGGAGCTTAGCTGCTTGGCCTACCCCATGACTATGGCTGCTGTCTTCATCGCAGGTCCTGCCCCAGGAGTGCCAGGGTGATGAGGTCTTCAAACACACACTCTGGTGGCTGGCTGGAGGTGTGTATGAGGAGGGGTGGAGGCAGGGGTGGGCGGCACAGCTAAGAGAGCAGAAGCGAGGGAGGTACTACACTGGTGTGGCTAGAAGACAGAGCACAGGAGGTAGGGGAGGGGGAGGCTGTCGCCCCTCGAGCTCAAAGGAATTAGGGGAAGGTGCTGGCGTCATCTATTTTTAGCAACTGCTGCAGTCCATGGGGTTGCAAAGAGTCAGACTGAACTGAACTGAAAGCTTTCAAGAACTTTGGTAGATCTGGCCTCACTACCTTCCCTCCACTCTTCACTACACCTCTTGTATCTCCCCCATAAAACCTCTCCCCCATCTCCAGTCCTTTCTAGGTGATGTAGCTGTGCTCCGTAGGGGAGGAGTACCAGTTACTTTGGGAGATGTCAGGAGAGGCTTTGGTTCCTGGTGTAACCCCGGTGTTGAAGAAGGTAGCTTGTGCCAGGCCAGGGTGCTTAAGCAGGAATTTGAATGGAGCCCAAAACCTAGAAGCAGAAAGTTCCCAGAAGGCCTGGAATGAAAGACGGGCCGAGCACATACTTGGGTTTGGATGCCTGTGTTGATCAGAATTCTCCCACCTCCTCATGCAGCCACAATATTGACAGGTTGCTAAGAGTTCCTCGAGGGCTGGAGCCCATCCCAGGGAAAGAGGAAAGCTGCAGAGCTCAGCCTTGCCAGACCCATGGAGGCGCATCGCTGACCTCTGTCTTGCTGTGGCAAGAAGCCCAGACTTGTTATATAAAAGATCTGGCCTGCAGCTGGAGCCTGAGCAAAAACACAGAGCCTAGAGTCCATGCCTCTAAATCTGGCCAGGGAACATCTGAGGCCAACCCTGCTCTGAGTTGACAAAGAGAACGCCATCTGAGGAGTGGGATGGAGGCTTCCTAGAAGGCGGAGAGCAGGAAATGACAGAGATAGGGATTCAGGGATAGGTGGGGTGTGTGGAAGCCCGCTGTCTGATGAAGCGGGTGTAATCATGAGCACATCTGAAGCAACCTCAAGTCCTGCTCCTCCAGGAAGCCCTCCATGACTAGACACATTACTTGAACTAACCATTCTCTCAAAAGAGAAAGGGATGTGTGCTCCAGGCCTGTGATGGGGAATCATAACCTATACTACTTGCCCTTTTCAGGGGATACAGGGAACTAGTGTCCAGGGCTCCCAGGAAGTAGGCCTATTTGGTCTGCTACCCAGAGCATACTTTACAGTCTGTTCCTAGATCTAAAAAGGGCCATCGATTTTAACTGCAAACTTTTGTTGCTCCAAGGTGGCGTATTCCTGTGAGAATGTCCCTCCTGTAAACTGTGCCAGACACTTGGCCACATCTCATCCCTTGGCTCCCGGTTTACTGGCCTTCATGGAACTGGCATCCAGACTCACCAAGGCCAAACCTTGTTCTCATTTCCTTGTTCTTCACTCTGACATGCCAAGAACAGCACTGGGCATTCAAACGTTCACTAATAACATTTGAAAATGGATCTCATTTAAAAAATAAATAAAAGGGACTGATGAGATGTGCTCAACAGAGGAGGACAGGGGAAGTGAGCACACAAAAGCCTTTTCCACTTGGCCAGCGCTCCACCTCCGATCAGGCGGGATGGGCACACTGCAGCGATTGCAAAGGAAGAGCAACTGGCCCAGCATCCCCCAGGATGTGGGCTGCCTCGCCTCTGAGCCTGTGTTCTCCCCGCCCTGTTTCCTCTTTCCTGAGAACAACTCATTTGTCCTGAAGTTGAACAGGAATGGGCTTAAACTGCATCAAAGGGAGAAGATTTGATTCTTAAAAACTTAACTCCTGAGAATGTCAAAGTCCTCAGTCAGACAAAGAAATATCTTTGTATAATTTCACACTTCAGACAATTTCTTGCTCAGGCTAATACTACTTTATTCAAAAACTGACCAATGAACCAGGTGATTGTAGAGATTCCTTTTAAGTTTAGGATTCTTAATGAAAAGAAAAACCCTGAAGAGGGGACCTGGGGTCCACAGGACTCAAATGGGTCCCCTAAAATCCCAGATAGGGCTGCTGACTAAGGAGCAACTCTCCGTTATCTGAGAACTTCCCAGTCCTGTTGCTCCAGTGGGATATATTCTGGCTCAACACATATTTTGACCACCTCTTCCAGTTGTGTGGGGAATGCATACTCAGCTGAATATTGGCTTGTTTTAGCAAGGTAAATCTCATTTATTAAAATCTAGGATAAATTCCAAAATCAACTCTTGTATATCCACACATGAATACTCAAAGACAAACAGTTTGCCTTCTCTCTCCCAACAGGTGGAATGCAAACTCATTTTCAGGTACATTTACAAAGAGAACTAAGCTGGTAAACATGAGATAATCAAAAGCTATATGTATATAGCTTTTCATGTATAGTGAATATGCATAGCCGAAACTGAGGACAAGTCACATAAATGATTGAGGGTTGATAAGTAGACCCAAGACCTTCTCAGTCACTCCACCACCCCACCCTTACCCTCACCCCATTAGAGAGAGCTTCATTACCTGGGTGGCCTTGTCATTGGTACAGCAGGTGAAGGCCCCATCAGCATCTCGTGGCCACTGGCCCAGAAGGTAGGAGCTGAGGATGGTGTCCAAGGAGAATGTACGTCGGACCTGGGGTGGCTGAGGCCTACACACTGGTTTTTCTGGGGCCACAGAACATGGGACGCTGGCTGGAAGAGAGCACAGCCCGTACACCTAGAGGTCAGCATGGAAGAAGCAGACGTGGTCATCAACTGTCTCTCTTTTAGGAAGCCTGGCTGAACTGCTGCATCTTCACTCACTTCCCTCCTACAGGAATCCGAAGCAGCCCATAAAAGCACATACAGCTTGACCAAAGCTCTCCTGACTTAACCAGCTGGTCTTTGTCACTGGAAACAATTTACACCATGTCCCTCTGGATGAGGGATTACTTTATATACGTCCTCTTTCTCCTGTTCCTAATGGACTACGAACTGTGAACTCCAGGTCTCCACACTGAGTTTCCCGAGAGAGGTCTGTTTCCCATCAATAAAAAAACAACTGGATGCTGGAAGTGGACAAAAACCAAGTTTTCCTTCATCTTTTGTTTCCTGCATCTTTTCTTCTTCCTTGCAGCTCTGATTGCAGGGTTCCTATGCACAAATTCAACCCAATTAACTGAAGGACACTTCCTGCTTCCTCCAAGACCATTAGCTCTGGGGAACCTAGGTGACTGAGACAAACAGAATGATGTAACTACTTTTATCTATCCAGGATCCAGGAGAATATCCCAGTCTTTTGGTTCTCTTCTCTGCCTCTGACCCCTGGCTAAACAGAACAAAAATAAACCAATTATAAGTCCACTCATTTTATTTTTACCTTGATTAAATCTTTCTGGGAGAAGGTAAAAGTTGAAACTGTTGATAAAATCTAAGAGTTGTAGAATCATCTGTAACTTTCAGTTATCTGAGTTGACCATGTCTTCCATAACCACATCCAAAACACACTACGGCCTTAAGCTCTACAAAATTCTTCCCTTTAAACAAAGCAAAATGCTTTCATATCTGTATTAATCTCTTGATAATTCATGTGTGCATTAATCACAGCAAAAGGAACTGGGGGCTATAGATATAAACTTGAAGAGCTTTATATTAAGAAGACACTAACAGGTTGGCAGTTCCTTAAAAAGTTAAATGAAGAATTACCATACAATCCAGCAATTCTACTTCTAGGTATATATACAAAAGAATTGAAAGGAGGGTCTCAAAGAGACATTTGTACCCACATTCATAGCAGCACTATTCACAACAGCCAAGAGGTAGAAACGATCAAGTGTCCACTGACAGATGAAAGGATAAGCACAATGTGTTCCAAATATACAAGAGAGTCTCAGAAAGGAATGAGGTTCTGATACCTGCTACACCACGAATGAAACTTCACAAAAGAACAAATATTACATGATTCCATTTAAATGAGGTACCTAGGACAGGCAAATTCACAGGGACAGAAAATAGAACAGATTACCAGGGGCTCAGCAGGAGAAGCGAATGGAGTATTATTATTATTTAATGGGCACAGAGTTTCTGCTCCCAGGTGGTGCTGGTGGTAAAGAACGTGCCTGCCAATAAACGGGACATAGAGACACTGGTTCAAATCCTGTACTGGGAAGATCCTCTGGAAGAGGGCATGGCAGCCCACTCCAGTATTCTTGTCTGGAGAATCCCACAGACAGAGAAGCCTGGCGTCTACAGTCCACTGGGTTACAAAGAGTCGGACATGCTTGAAGCAACTTAGCAGGCATGCACCAGTTTCTGCTTGGGGCGATGAAAATGTTCTGGAAATGGACAGTGGTGATCATCACACAACACTGTGAGTGTACTTAATGCCACTGAATCATAACCTTAAAATGGTTAAATGGGAAATTTTATGTTATGTGTGTCATGTGTGTGCAACTCTGTGACCCCATGGACTGTAGCCCACCAGGCTCCTCTGTCCATGGGATTTTTCCAGGCAAGAATACTGGAGTAGGTTGCAATTTCCTCCTCCAGGGGATCTTCTTGACCCAGGATCGAACCCGCGTGTCCTGAGACTTCTGCATTGGCAGGTGGATTCTTTACCACTGAACCACTTGGGAGGCCCCTATGTCTGTTTTACCACAACAGAAAAAAGAGAAACACTAGTAATACTGTCTACATTCTCCAAATCCATTTAAATATTTACACACATTTTACCGTGTGAAATGTAGTACATGACATAGTAATCAATATGAAATCTATTAATGATATTCTTCTTTGTTCTACCCATTTCATATACTCATTTTCAAGTATGAATGATCCACATATCTGTCATTTTTAAAACAGTGTATTAAAAAAGTAAAGACACCACTTTGCCAACAAAGGTCTGTATAGTCAAAGCTATCATTTTTCTAGTAGTCATATATTTCTCATAGTCATGTATGGATCTGACAGTTGGACCATAAAGAAGCTTGAGCATCAAAGAATTGATACCTTCAAACTGTGGTCCTAGAGAAGACTTGAGAGTCCCTTGGACTGCAAGGAGATCAAACCAGGAAATCAACCCTGAATATTCATTGGAAGGACTGATGCTAAAGCTGAAGCTCCAATATTTTGGCAACCTGATGCGAAGAGCCAACTCACTGGAAAAGAACTTGATGATCTTTCCCTCAATCTGGGAAAGATTGAGGGCAGGAGGAGAAGGGGGCAGTAGATGATGAGATGGTTAGATATCATCACCAACTCAATGGACATGAATCTGAGCAAACTCCAGGAGACAGTGAAGGACAGGGAAGCCTGGTGTGCTAAAAACCATGGGGTCACAAAGAGTTGGACACAACTTAGCAACTGAACAACATTTTACCAAGTTTATATACAGTAGTTTGCTTAACCACTCCCATATTATTAGATGTTTGAGAGGTTCCTCTCAATTTGAATATCATAAATACTACTGCATGGATAACTTTTAGTCTCATATCTAATTCCTTTTGTCTCAGTTTTTATCTAATTCCTTTTGTCTAATTCCTATAGTTCTAGATCATTTCCCTCAGCTATCATATATGTACTCATTTAAAAGAAATTAAAAATGACATAAAAATGTGGGAACTTCCCTGGTGGTCCCGTGGTTAGGACTCCATGTTTTCACTGCTGTGAGCCCAGGTTCTCAGGGAACTAAGATTACAGAAGTCACATGCCGCCACAACAAAAGATAAATTAAAAAAAAAAAAAGTAGTGCAAAGAAATATGTAAATAAACAAGCAAAGAGCTTCAAATCTCAATACCCAGAGATCAATTCAGTTCAGTTCAGTTGCTCAGTTGTGTCTGACTCCTTGTGACCCCATAGACCGCAGCATGCCAGGCCTCCCTGTCCATCACCAACTCCCAGAGTCTATCCAAACTCATGTCCATTGAGTCAGTGATGCCATCCAACCATCTCATCCTCTGTCGTCCCCTTCTCCTGCTTTCAATCTTTCCCAGCATCAGGGTCTTTTCAAATGAGTCAGTTCTTCGCATCAGGTGGCCAAAGTATTGGAGTTTCAGCTTCAACATCAGTCCTTCCAATGAACACCCAGGACTGATCTCCTTGCAGTCTAAGGGACTCTCAAGAGTCTTCTCCAACACCAGAGTTCAAAAGCATCAATTCTTCAGCACTCAGCTTCAATGATAATACTATGAGATATACATCCTTGGGGGCCTTGCCTTCTGTGCAGTGTGTGTATGCATATATTTCAAAATAAAAATGGGATTATACTATACATATTATTTTGCAGTGTTTTCACCTTATAAACACCTTTCCAAATCAATATACAGTGATCTCAACACATCATTTTAAATGACCTTAACACTCTTAAAACTCTTTAAAGGCTTTCTTTCAAAGATGGTACTCAAAAGTCTTGTTTTCTGGTCCCACTTACCTTTTCTTTACACATCACTACTCTTCAAGGTATCTTATGTCCCAGACAAACTACTGTACACCATTTCCCATCCACGACTTGGGCCTGACCTCCTCTGAGGTTTTGCACATGTGGATCAGGGCTAAAATCTGACCCATCCATCAGGGCCAGCCTAACCATCTCCACCTTGACGGAGTCTCCTGGGTCCCCTGGAGGGAATGTCTCAGGATTTTCTGATTTTCCTCAGTACTCTGTACTCTTCCTTTTTTCTTTTCTGTCTAGACTGCTCTGTGCAGCATGCAGGATCTTAATTCCCTGACCAGATTCAACTCATGCCCTCTGCAGTGGAAGCACAAAATCTTAACTGCTGGACCCCCAGGGAAGCCCTTGCTGTGTCCTCTTCTAGTACTTCGCAGCTTCTCTCGGATGACAAGTATTTGTAACTCCCAGATAATGAATAACCAGTGGCCAAGGGCTCTATCTAGTTTATCTTTGAACCCCACACAGCATCTACAGCATAGGGCTGAACACTGGCAGATGCATTAAGTATTTGCACAAAATCAAAAACCTGTTACTAAAAGGGTGAGCCTGCTCTAATTACACCTGGATTCCAAGAGTGTCTGCCTTGCATATCCATGCTCAGCCTTGCTCCCTGTGAGTAAATCCCCCAGAGTCGCTTGTCCCTTTCCTCTGAGGCTCAGGGAGGCCCAATGTCTTTCCTTTCTTCCCTGCACCTGTAGCTCAATAAGTTAGTGCTAGGTTCAAGTCCCAACTGCATCTCCTACATTGGCATTTCAACCACTTGTTTTTCTATCCTTGGTTTAAGATCAGAAGATGGCAATCCGGATATTTCTGGGAGCTTCTGACCCATGCTGGCAGCCTGATCAGACACCAAAATGCTATCCTGTGGTTCTCCCAAACTGTCTCTCAGAGACCATGGATGAGGCAGGGGTTCTGGAGGGCAAGTTTACAAGATTACATGACAGAGAAGCAAAGAGCAGGTGGGAAGCAGATGAGCCAGAGACTGGCATAGAGGCTAGAACACCATGATCGTAACAGCTGCTTCACTGCTGTTGGAAGGAAGGGGGCTGTGGCTCCAGGGGTGAGAAAAAGCTCTAGGGAGAAAGATTTCTTGGAGACACCTCTCCCAGCCCCTCAGCAGAATTTGTTGCAAAAAGCTCCTTTAGAATTTTTCCATTCTGAGGCTTTAAGTATACCCTTATTTACATAATACTTTCAAGTTTTACCCCAAAGTACTTGTGTGGGTACAGTCTTTTGTTTTCCTAAAAGAGATTCCAGAAAGACTGATAAGGAAAACAAGGCACAGAGAAGTCCAGTCTCACACTGGGCTTGGTCGCCCAGTGAGTGAGGAGCAGTCATACATTCAAACCCAACCTTCCTCCTTCCTACATCAGCTCACGGGGGCTCTTGACCTTCCTGTATCAGTAATGCTCTTGAGGGTGTGGGACACCTGCCTACACACCTGAAGGAAGGAGTGCCTGGCAGCTCCTTCAGGGAGGGGAGTGAGGAAGGAGACTGCGGGCCAGACCAGGTGTCTATTTTGGGGGCGGGGGGCAGGGGGGGGCGCATGGAGCAGATGGTTGGTTGGTTTTCTGGAGGAGGTTTTGAAACCTGGGGGAAAGTCTGGTATCCCCAGGGATGTCTGAAACCATGCCTGTCTTACACTGTTCCCATGGATACCCTGCACAGCCTACCCCACTGCTGAACTACAGGGGCCCACTCTCAAGGGCAGCAACCAGAGGCTACATTACTCCCCAGCACCCCTAGGGCTGGGGAGGGCCCAAGATCCTGGAATTTGGTGTAAGACTCCAACCACCCATTTCGGTCAATTCTACATGCCCTCCAGTCATTTCTGACCAAAGTTATTCACAAAGACTCTCAGGGTTTCGGGGGTTCTGACTTGCTCCTCCAAATACAAAAAAAAAAAGGAATATCACCAAAACTGATTAGGGCAAAACCAAGGCGTCACATTCCCCCGCAAATGCAACACAAACCAAAGCCGAAGTCAGACACTGGCATGCTCTGTACCATCCTCAAAGGGGCCACAGGCTGGTGGAGCGTGGCCCCGACATATCTGGAAGGGACTTGGGTGCAAGCAATCTGGTTCCGATCTCAGCTCAGCCCTCACTGTGATGTGACTGCAGCCCGCACCATGCACCCTTCATCCCTCACCAGACCTGCTCTTCTATCGTCGGCAGGAGCACAGTCCCGGCTTGTTATCTCTTAGGGAAGCAGCGCTCCCCAACCTTTTTGGCACCAGGGACCGATTTCCGGGAAGACAATTTTTCCACAGACCTGGAGTGAAGGGGATGGTTTCGGGATATGTTAAGCACATTACACTTATTGCGCACTTTGTTTCTAATCTAATGCTGCCGCTGATCTGAGACGAGGTATCGGTTGGACCCCTGCTGCAAAGAACAGAAGATGAGAGGCAAAAGACTTGACTTTGATAGATTACATCAAACCAATTACTGTCAGTTAACCCTTCTCCACGTTGTGATCTTTTAGGACTGAAAGTGGAGGTGGGGCGAATAGGAAGAGGAGACATGCAGGGTGAGTTCCAGCCACCAACGTCCCCTGGGAAGGGGGCAGCTTAGTGTCAGAGCCTTTTCCTCCCCTAGTGTTGGTCTAACCCAGGCCAGACAGTCTCCAGAGAGAATAGTGCAGGGGAAACAGCCACTGGGAGGCGTAGGCATCAGCGGCTTGGTCAGATTGGCATGTCCCCTGAGTGAGTGCAAATGGAACAGGAGCTTCTGGGCTCTCCCTCCCTCATGGGTATACCGGAAAGACCTGGGGATGGGGTTCTGCCCTGCAATTGTGTGATTATGGTTAAAGGAGAAGCGTTGAGAAGTCACAAAGAACGGTTGCTTGTGGTCGGAAAATGGACTGGTTTCATTTCTGGAAAGTACCCTCTCAGATTTGGGAAACAGGGGGAGAGAAACAGGACAATTGGCTGCCCTGTCTGAGAAGAGCCGCCCCTATCACGACAGGCCAAGACAAAGCAACAGGCTGCCGGGGCACTGGATGGGTGGCTGCAGGAGGGTGGGGTGTCCTGTTTACAGTGCTGTGGGTATTATCGGCTCATCGCATGCAGCAGCCTCCACAGCCCAACCACCTGGCGAAGCTCCCTGGCACAGGGCCAGGCTGTTTCACCATGCAGCTGAGCAGTGGCGGATGCTTCGGTTCTTGGGCAACAGCAAATGGGAAAAACAAAACAGCACACACCGGAGATAAGGAGCCCTAGGTGCTATCTTCCGGAGCCACTTGGCCCTGTCTCCCAACTGCTGCCTGTGTATGGCTTTGGGGAGGGGGCCTCTGAGTGGAGAGGACCAGCGGTCCAGTGTCTGTGTCTTGGGGAACAGTGAATAGGGCGGAAACACACGAACAGCTGACAAGGGGCCGGGCACACCACAGCAGACTGATCGATTCCTTCAGTAGCAGATTCTAAGTGCCCATCATGAGCCAGCGATGGTGACACAGGAGGAGCAGGACAAGAAGCTTCTGACCAGGCTAAAGTGGGGGCAGCCAATATAATCCCTAAGGGCCAGGCTGCCAGCTCAGCCTCTGGGGTTCCTCCAGCCACTGACTCTCCAGAAGGACCTCATATCCCTGGCTGGAAATCAGCTCAGGCCTGACCACACCAGTAAACCCCCACTCTGAGAACCCAAAGGAGAAGGGCAACAGCTCTTAGGAGGAGGGGTCGGGGCAGGAGGAAGGCAGCAGATGACACAGGAAGTGAGGCATCTGCGGCTGCCCTTCTCAACTTGGCCAGAGCTAGACTGCAGGGTGGAGGCTTAGCAGCTTACAAGGAGAGAACAGCCCCTGACCAAAGGGTCCTGGCTGAGCAGCTGTGGGGCTACTTCCCTTATTTTACTATCTTTTGGGCAACACAGGAGAGAGAAGCCTGGGAAGTAAGATGAGGCTACTCTCCATCCATCCTCCAGACTCACTCCATGAGTCTGAGTAACCCCAAAATATCCAAGAAGGACTACAGAAGTAAGAAGAGAGACAGTCAATGAGATTTCACACGTGGCAAAACTAAGCAACTGGCAGGTTCAACAAACAAGTTATTAGTCGCTGTCTCATGTTGCTGAGGTTTGAACCAATAGCACTAGTCTTACCTCCCCTCTTTAAGAGAAAAAACTCTCATTATAACAGAAGCTGTAAATATATGGGAGGAAATTAAAGGAAATTTTTAAAATGCAGATTAGCAAAACTTAAAAAATGACGCATGCCACCACTCAGAAATCACTACTGAGCAATCCTTCCTGATCTCGGGGCACATACATAGGCGTATATATATATATAATTTTTTTTTAATGAGATCCTATTACACATGTTTTTCTCACAATGTGCTTTTTTCAGTTGCTGATCTTCACGCTGGGAGCGGGCATAGGCAGGCGGCTGGGAGGCTGGGGCAGGCAGCCGGTTGCACACCGGAGAGCAGGCCCTGTCCTGTCTCCTAGCTGGGATGCAGCACTTTCGCTGGGGGTGGGGGCAGGGAGGAATGCTCATCTGGAGGGGAGCAAAGTAAAACAGAGATTCCAAGTTTCTAAACATTTCCCCAATACCAGATTTGCAGTAATTAGGGGAAGTTCCTTCTCGCAGCTTCATGGGGATTACTTTTCCATTTTAGTATGTGTGCTGGGATTAAGCAGTGCAGGCAGTCTTCTGAGCTGCTTGTGGTCCCGCGCCGCTTAACTGCTTAACTCAGGGACATGTGGGTTTTGGAGGGAAGTTGTGGTCAAACCGAAATCCCCAATATGACTGTACAGGAGTTAGAAGCCCTCCTTGGAAAGCCCAAGGAGACCCCATCCATCCCAGCTGGGAAAATTAAACCCGGAGCTTTAAACACTTCTTTCAACACCAAGCAATAGCTCATTTCAACCATAACAGGGAGAAGAAACTAAAGAAACGAGATTAAAAAGAAAGAAGAAAAAAAAGAGTAACAGCACATTTCCCTTACCAAGAAGGCTTAACTAAAGAGAAAAAAAATGAAAAACTTCAGCCAAGACGTCAATACTGGCTCTGTACTTAATACTCCCTCCGTATCTAAGTGTGCAGCTCAGGTGAAAGCATTTCTCACTGTGTCTGACTCCCCAGGATGCAGACCACACCTATGGGTGGCTGGAGAGAAGGGTCAGTAGAAACTTATTTGGAGGTTTTTCACTATGGGGAAAAAATAAGGAAGTCCCAGACTCTTCCTAGCAAGGAGGGAAAGGGTGATTCCACAGTGTACGTGTGTGTGTGTGTGTGTGTGTGTGTGCACGCGCGCACGCGTGTGCGCACAAAGAGAAAACAGCAGTTACTTAGATATTTGTTCAATTCTCAAGCAGCTGCACTTAGAAGAAAAGGAAGTGGTGTGGACTTTTCACCTTTTATCTGAATTCTCTGAAAAGGAGTTCTGTAGGATTTCAACATTCTTAAAACAGGACAAAATACTAGCAGTTACTGACTGGAGCATGCTTTCTTTGGGGGTCTAGTTGGGCTTTGTAAGAAGAGCATAAATAGCCATGGCCTAGCCTTCTCCCCGTAAAAACAATTCTCACAGTTGATTTGGGAGTGATGAATTTCTGCATTGCTAGAAACTCAGAGGACAAGCATAAACCTTCAGTATCTTCACTCAGGACAACAATCTGATCCCTATCAAGCAGAGAAGAAACCATGATGCCCAGTCAGCTATTTAAAGATAAAAGAGGTGAAGGAAGAACCAGAGGCTGGGGAGGTTCATCTACAGTAAATCCTGTGAGAGGACAACCGTGATTGAAACCCTACCCTGAGTTCTGTTCTGAATGCGTATGCCCCACATACTCTCAGGAATTCTCCAGGTGAGGGCCCAGGAACACCCTCATGTAAACATCTCTCCAATGCTACAGAGCAACTTGAGACACAGGTCTTTTTTCCCCACAGAAGACTTTTCAAAGTTCATTTCCCCTCTTGTGTTTCATTGTCAGACTCAATTGGCATGACTGGCTGGATGCCTTGGTTCAGGAACTTCCCTTCAGTCTGGAAGGGTTCTCTATTCCTTTCCCCCACTAGGAACCAGCGCAGTCAAACCTGCATCCAGGGGACAGTTCTGCTCACTGGGCATGTGAGACAAAAGGACAAAGAAGACAATTAAAAAAGGAGGGATCCCTTTTCTAGTGAGGACAGTGGAAAGTGAGTGAAAGAAAGAAAAGGAAATAAGAATAGAATTACAAAAAAAGAGAACAGAATTACAGATAATGTTCAAATAGTCAAAATAATTTCTGCTTTGTAAACAAATCATGACCTACTTTTAGCTTCATCTAGCCTGCCTTCTCCCTAACCTCACGAACTGCCAGAGAGCAACATATGTGTGAGCAGCCGATACTCAATTTATTATCAGTTCAAGTCACACAAAATAATCTAGACTTTGACTGAATTTGATGGCCTCAATTTGTTGCCTTCACCCCCACCAGTGGATTCCAAAACTCCCAAATGTTTTATTCCTCTTTAGAACAGCTCACATTAATACTCATGCCCTTCTATGTTAGTTTAGAGCCAGCTTTATACAACTCCCAAAGTAACAGCTCAGTCAGGAAGAGTCATCAGTGGATGCCAAAAGTACTGGGGAAAACACTGTGGGGAACAGGGTATTTAACGCTGAAGTATCTCCCCATAAACCACTTATAAGAGAATAATGTACTTCTGCAGTGGGAAAACTGGTGGTCACCACCTCAAGTGATCAAACTCAGCATTACTAGTAATGGAAGACCTGACCCCATGTGCCTCCTGAAGTGATACATCATGGGCACACAACTTCACCCATGAAACGGTCATGCCCAAAATGTTTTACTTGAATCAAATTGGGCCCCAGACCTAACTTCCCACTTGCAGGAAATACAGGGGATGGAGGCAGTTTCGATCCCTGGCTTGGGAACTAAGATCCTGCATGCTGCCCAGCATGACCAAAAATTTTAAAACAAACAAAAAACAAAATTAAGAAGTGGCATGTCATCCCAGGAGCAAGACCTAGACGGGGCAAATTTAAGGGGTTCCCACAGGTCCAGAAACACAGATGGAATTGGATATCACCTCAGTTAAGCCCCACCTTGTTAGCCCTGGGCATCCATTCACCATTACTGCTCTACAGCAGGAATGTGGGAACCAGTGAGATCCCAGGGAAAATGAGTAAAGGTAGCTAAAGGGAAGGTAGCTAGATCCCAGGAGGAAGGTGAACTGTGTGAGTGTAAAAACAAAGGACAGAAAAAGACTTCAATTAGGAGGGATTCCAACCAGATAAAAGGAAGAACTTCCTGCTCATCAGAACAGGAGGGACGGATGAGGAAGATGGTAGTGTCTGCCCTTGCAGAGCTCCAGGGAAGGATCGTCACATGGCCCCAGAGGTCTCAATATTCACCTCCCAGAAGGCAGGAGGTTGTACCTGGAGAGTTTGAGTCCCCGCTCTCTAGAATTCCCCAAGTGTTAAAGAGTGAATCATAAGAGATGGCTACTGACAGAGTCAGCTAAACTGAAAGCCCCAAAACAAAGCCCATGCTGTCATTTGGGGCAAAATTAGCTAAGGGAGTCAAAGTGAGATATGTCTTACCTGGGCTGATCAGGCAGCTGTATTGTGGGCTCCCATGCCATCTCTCCCACCTCCACCCCCACGCAGGAGAGTATAAATAGCACTCAATTTACCTGTGGCTTGCCACAGGCAGAAGGGCTGTCACGTGGTAACTGTTGAGTAGACACCAGAGCTCAGGAGGCAGGTTTGCTCAGTTGCTACACCTCAATAGGTCTGACAGGACCTCTTCTCTGGTTCATTTTGCTTCGGGCTGGGGGTTGGTGAGGGGGGTTTAAAGGAGCAATTAATCAATTCTGTTTATCAGGGCCATGCTTTGCCTTCAGGGTCTAAAATCCTATTAGGGTTGACTCTGCTCAACCCTCAAAGCCTTGAAAACCTCCATGATCATTTTGTCCCACTTGCAAAGTCTTCTCTGGTTATGTCCATCTCTTTACTCAAGTTCTACTCTGTTCCCAGCTTCAAAACGGAAATACCCAAAAGACCACTCCATTCCACTGAGTGATTCCCTACCTGGCCTCTAACATTCTGGAACTGATCCAGCCTGACCTCAAATCCCAGGCAAATTCCCAGGCTGTGCCTGGTGGAAAAACCCCAAAGTGTGCTAGGCAACATTCCAGGGCAGCCCCTGCTCTAAAGCCCCAATCGTGCTGGTTGCTTAGATCTCCTAAGAGAGGCTCAAAGGTCATATAGTGCCTCCAGGGTAAACCCTGTCTGAAACACCAGATCAAATGGCTCCTCTAGAAAGAGCCTTGAAAGGTATGACCTTGGGAAGACTTTTCCTACCCTCACTGTACACCTGAGACCACTGATGACTTCACAGCAGAAGGATGCTTGTCAAGTGACCTCTCCACATGTGCTTTCAGGGGCTGAGGAGGACGTAGAAGGTGGGTAATACCATTTTCCCCATACGTGATGGGTTTTATATCTGCCCTTAAACCAAAAGCTGCTTGACAGTAACTATACCTTTTATGAGTCAGGTAAAAAACAGGCTTATCCTCCTGAAGCAAAGGGAGAATATGATCCATGGGAACAGACTGGGGTGTTAATTACCAAGATGTCCCCTCCATGCCTCTAAGAGCTGGAAGAAGAAGACTCAGTGGTCAGGGTCCCCCTCAAGTAGACAGCTCTGGCCATCTGTACAGCAGCTCTAACACATGCCTCTACACTCCACAGCACCCAGCAGGACCTTGGGGACAGCCTTTTCTCATCCTCTTGCATCTTATCTGGATTCTGGATGCTATCCACTGGGCACTGATTTTGGGGTGAGACAAAGCCAAAAGAACACTGGAGACAGCCTATGTAGCTTGATAACCGCTTAAGAACAAACAACCAAAGCATAAAAACTGGCACAGTAATATACTAAAGGGGCTTCCCAGATAGCTCAACTGGTAAAGAATCCGCCTGCAATGCAGGAGACCCCAGTTCGATTCCTGCGTCAGGAAATTCCCATAAAGAAGGGATAGGCTACCCACTCCAGTATTCTTGGGCTTCCCTGGTGGCTTAGACTGTAAAGAATCTGCCTGCAATGTGGGAGACCTGGGTTCGATCCCTGGGTCGGGAAGATCCTCTGGAGAAGGACATGGCAACCCATTCCTGTATTCTTGCCTGGAGAATCCCTACGGACAGAGGAGCCTGGCGGGCTACAGTCCATGGGGTCCCAAAGAGTCAGACGTGGGCACAGCACAACACAGTAAATGCTCTTGGGTCCATTTCACATAACTGGCTGGAGTACCTGAAAAAAGTCCTTTGAGGCCAACTTAACCACAGTCTCACACTTTAGGGTGGTCGCGGGATGGCAATTTAGTTACGTAAACGACACATACTAAAACTAAAGATTTTCCAAAAACTGTTTCTTCTATGTTAAGAAGTAGAGTTGGACTCATTCACTTACCCCAATTCTGAAAGCTGGCAGGAAATGTCAGTAAACAAAAATGTCAGGAATAATTCAAGTGCCTTGAAGGAGCACAGACAGATGCAGAGTACGCAGTGTGGAGTGAGAGAACAAGGGCTGGGAACAAACAGTAGCATCTGGACCCTTAACACTGCTTAGCGGCGATGACCAGATCCACTCCTCTTGGGGCCCTGTGGTCAGTGGAAGATTTTCATCGACAAAGAGTACAGCTCTTCCTTTGTGTATGAAGTTGTAACTCCTGTCTACTTGGTGAGATGAGTTGCACTGGAGCATAGGCTCCTGTACACTCACAAGGTGGTGGGCACAACAGGCAGACAGGTACACAGCCAAGAAAGCTGCCTGGCCCAGCCTATAATCTGGCATCACTTTCTATTAATAAACAAAACTTATTTTCCCCTCAGATTTCTACTATAAACATGAAAAGTAGTATTACTCTGCAGCTCTGGCACACGAAAGCCTTCTGATTTCATGTATTTTAAGAAATGAAGAGAGCTGAATGAAGAGCAGAGTAAGAACGTTTCTCAGAATGAGGAAGCACTTTTCCCTAGAAGATACCTGGATATCCTGAACATGCTCAGTGCGGATTAGCAGCCTGTTGCAATACTACTGACCCCTCTGCTGGGTTAATGTGGGGCACAGACTGGGCTCAGACACATGGTAGCAGTCACCCAGTGGCTCTCAGAATCTGATGCCAACCTTGTCCAGCTCAAGCAGCAGGGACAAGCTGCAGTCTCCTACCATAACGGTCAACACTTGGGCTCAAATCCTGCCTCAATGTGCTACATGAACTCAAGACGAGTCACTTAACTTCTTTGGGCTTCGGTTGTTCTTTCTGTTAAATGGGAAGAATAAGAAATGTTACAAGGATGACAGAAGAAAACTTCCATTCTAAAGAACTCCTGATACAGTCAAATTAGCCTAGCATTTTTCAAAACTTATTTGGAAAGCATTTCAAACATATAGATGTGAGAGCAAGAACAGGACACAGAATACCCATACGCCCTCTCCCCAGATTTGCCTGATGTTAAACATTTGTCCTGTTTATCATTTGCTTTCTTTCACACGCACTTTTCTTTACATACACACTCAAATACATGCTCTCCTACAGTCACATCCAGCACCCACATGTTCTCACTTAAGACAAATGTGAGTGTGTGCACACACACACACACACACACACACACACTCACATCCAGCTACACAACACATACTGTCCTTTGTTGGGTTTTGTGTGGTGGTCTGTCTAAACGACCGGGGCGGGGGCGGGGGGGGCGGTGCGGTTCGCAATGAAGAAAAAGCCAAGTGGGGCATGCTACTTGGTGATAGGTCCACAGCCCCACTCCCCACCTCCAAAGCAAAAGTAAGCACTCGCATATTCTGGCTTAGAGATAAACTGTTACATGGACAGGGACCAGAAAAAGTACTATTTACATAAGACAGTTGGTTATCTTTTTCTTTAAACAAGAAAAAAACACAAAAAAAACAACAACAAAAGGATTTAAATGAAGCATGGAAACAACTTTATTATATAGAACTATATTTATATTTGTTATAATGGGGCTTTACCTATGCAGTTGGGAAATAACTGGGAAAGAAAGGTTCCACATAAGCATATGGTTATTAGAACATTCAAGAATTCTATACAAAATCTGGCTTTGTAAGAGAAATAAGGAAGTCAGAGCAGCCCAGGCAGTCCTCCATGATACCACATCCCTAGATGGAGCTTACTCCTGAGTTCAAGTCCCTGACAGTCCCCTTATTGGATACACACTTGTCTCATAAAGGCACTATCGGGTATCACAATGAATCCACTCCCAGTTGATCTAAAGCTAGAAGAGAGACACATTCAGGCAGGACATGGTCAGGGTGGTGGAGGTCTGCACCAGTCATCCCCTATATGGAGGACTAAATTGTCATCTAAGCCGCAATCCCATCTGTACCTATCTCCCCACCATAGGAATGCACCACCCACGTTTATCTGGGTGCTTTTGGGGGATTCCACACTTACACACAAGAAAGACACCCTTCCCGTAAGCTCCACCTTAAGAATATCTCCTTGACATGGGTCAAAGCTCAGCAACCATAACCATGACTCCACAGAGGTAGGAAAACTCTGCCTCTCGGTTAGCTTCTCATTCTGCATGGAAATTGCATATTTCAAACCAGTTGGAAACACTCAAAAGCTGCCACCATATCACACATATAATGTTGCTACCATCAACTTCCAGTCAGCCACATCAAGTGGACAGTCACTTATGGGGCGTTAAAGGAACAGATTTCTCTGCAGCCCATCTTCCTAATTCTCTCTGGTCAATTAAACATATGAACTTTTGCTCCTGGTATACAGATTTGTGAGCAGAAGGGAAACAGGCTGGATGTGTGTGGGCAGGCAGCACAGGATGCCAGCCTGGAGGGAAATTCCTCACGGGCTCTCCACACGTAAGTGGGAAGAGCCCTGGATCAGGAGCAAAAGGACTTCACTAGTCACACAGTCTTGGGCAAGTCACTTCCTCTAAGGGCCTCAGTTTTCCTATCTGCAAAAACAAGCAAATGCCACCTGCACTGCAGGTCTCTGACGAGAATAAAGGAAAAGCATTCAAGGGTACCGACTGCAAGCAACGAGGAGCTAAACATGCAGAATGCACTGTCACAACTAACGCTACCCACATTCTCAGCTTCCCTGAAAAATCCACATGGATTTTGGGGCTTTCTGGGGTTGGGATCCAAACTTTCTTTCCACAGAAGCAGCTGCTTTAGCCTTCTGTGAAAAGAGAACTCCCCAGGATAGAGGTTCTAATGAGAAAGAGTCCAGGTGCTGCCTCCGGCATTAAGATGTGCACACACCACATGGATGGCCTTGCATGGGCCTCCCCTCCCCTACCTCGAAATCCAGACGACAAAATATTGTGAAAGCTCTCTGGTTGCATCCCTCCGTCACGCCAAATGCTATCCACTCCACTCTCAACTCCAATTTGTGTGTCATATCTGATGGGCATGAGTTACAAGACAATCGCCAAATAGGGGCCAGGCATCAGGTTCTCAGCCAGCTTGCAGGTGTGGGGCAGGGAGCGCACGTGTTATCAGCTGCGGTCCTCTCAAAGTCGTGTGGGCGATCAAACACACACAGAGCACAGAAAACTCTTAAAGGGAAGCAGTATGTGGCAGTGGGGTTGGGGGGTGGAGAAGAAGGGAGGAGGGAAGAAGCTGCTTTTTCCCCCCTTATAATCACATTTTTACTCTGTTCAAAGTTACTCCTAGCTGGGCAGGTTTATGAAACCATTTTGACTAAGCCACCAGGCCTGCAGTTTGGCAGGAGAATACAGGCTCGACACATGATAGTGTAGGTATCAGGGCTTGGAGAATGACAGTGAGCATCTCTTTACAGTATTTCCCCCACTTGGTGGGGAAAAGAGAAGAAGAAACAGCAGTGCTTTGTATTAATATAAAGGATGGTGCCTGGGTTGGGATGGGAGCTTCTAGCCTGATCACACCTCTGGTCACCCTAAAGCCAACAATTTTGTCTAGCCAACAAGCTAGACAATTCCGTTCTTTAGCCCAGAAAAGCTGCTAATTCAGATTCTGCTTTCCTTATACATTATAGCACTCCTAGGAATTTGGTGCAAATCCACCTGGAATCAAAGGACATCCAGCCTTCATCCTTGGCTTCTCACCCATATACACGTCTAAGCCTAAAGCCAGGTCATCTGGCTCTTTTACAAAATCACAACAAAATCCTAAACATTGGCTGTTTCCATGGATCAACCCGGTAACTAACCACCCAAGCTCACCCTCTGGCTTTCAGTGTGTGGGGGAAAAGAATCTACAGGCCTAGCAAAGACATCCATGGAAATGCCACGTCTTTGCCACCAGCTGGGCTTTGAGCCCAATAACCAGGATGAATGGGAGACCAGTGATTGGAAGAGAGAGAACACTAACACTTCAGGAGGGGAGGGGGTGCCTTGTAAGTAGCTAAAGAGAGTGTGTGGGGACCAAAAGTGGGAAAAACCATTTCAAATGAGCCTGGGGAAGCGCGGCTCACTCCCCCTCCCCTGCTCCCTTTCCAGCAACTCCATCCAACAAGTATTTATTGAGCACGACACTCCCCAGCTGCCCTGGCCCTCCCTCTGCAAAAACACTCAAATCTGTTCAAGCTGCAGGGTGAGTTCCATTGCACTTGAACTTGAAACATGAGGTGCCTATCTTTTAAAAAGGCAGGCACACAATTTCCAACATGGGGCAGAAGGGCCTAAAGAGATTTGAGAAAGTTAAAGAGCACAGCTGACCAAACAAGGACACACTAATGCCACTTTCAAAAGGGAAGGGAGAGAGTAAAAATTTAATTTAACCGTAGGGAGAATAATATACCGGCCAACTTAAAAAAAAAGCCTACTAGAGACATCTCAGTAATTCTCTAATTAATCCTACCTAACTCTAAATATTCCTTCATTTTGTACCTCCTCTAGCTTGAATTTACATTTTATTCACCAGTGCGTGTGTTAGTAATTTGCTTTCAGAGCTGTATGTTTAATCCTACCTCTGCCTCTTAAGGAGGTTAGACCTCCATGCTCTCCTGCACGTTTTTATTTAGGATCGGATGATGAAGGAGGCAAGCAGCAGGGCAGGTGGTAAACTACACTTGTTAACAAAGTTCCTCCTGGGAAAGCCACCCGCCATTTGCAAGATGGGGCACACAGGTCAGAGAAGTGGTGCCCCAAACTACCACTCTGCCTGCGAAATCCTGCCAACTCTAAGAAGTCACAGTTGGGCAGCGTCGGAGAGAAAACTCCCCCAACCCTAAAGCCTGCCACTTCAGATCATCCAAAGCCCTCGGAGGTATCTCCCCAGCACCCCCCGCCAATCCACCCTTCCAGAATGTGGAGCAGAGCTGACCCCAAGGCGTTCACCACCCCTGGTGTCAGTTGTCTGAGTAAGTGTCTGCACACAGCCCAGACTTTCGTTCCAGGTTCCCCAGGGGCTGGAGTTAAAAGTTTTCCTATTATGAAATACTTTGATAGCATTCTTTTAAGTTCATTAAAGCCACCCTTGATTGGCTGTGGTGCTCGCACAAAGTAAAAGTCAACTGAAGTATATTCAGAGCCTGAGGACAAATACTTAAATAACTCCAAGCTGGGCATTCAGTTTTGTAGCAACTCTGAGGAAAAGTGTGGAGAAAAAAGCAAAGTGCCAGGAAGAGTTTTCAAACCCAGGAAGTTCAGTAGGGACCATGAGCCGGAGGCCTGGCTGAGAGCAGCCAGCTGTGGAGAGCCTCCCTCCAGACAGCTGTTCCCAAGAACAAGAGCCCCTTCAGTTCCACACGACTGGAGAGGAACTGAAGCACAGATCATTTATAACTTTAAACATAATCCCAAACTCTTTTCTGAGATCAGGATTTGTTTTGGACCCAACAATGTGACTAGTTTGGCTAATGTTTGGTTAATTCATAAAGTGGCAAACCAAATAACAGAGCCCGCTGTGAAGACTCAAATCACCAGATTTCTCACTCATCTTTTCTCTGCTTTCACTCTTCCCTGATTCCTCTTCTATCCATCTCAGAGGGTGATAAAAGATGAGATAGCCCCATCTCACCAAACTAACTTGCGGGTAGCGACCCACCTTCACTCTGAAATGGGAAGAAACACAAGGCTTTCCCTTCCAGCCCTTTCAAAGGGCTCCAAGCTGCCTGTGGAATAAAAGCAAGCCCAGGTAAGTCTAGTAAAGCTTTTGTGCTAGTGTCATATAGCATGTGATATATATGATAGTGTCAAAAAGAACTCAAAATGAGACCTGCCCCCAGAACATGTCACACCCTAAAATAAAATCTGAATCCTTTGGCATCAAGGCTCTACATGAGGACTGTAAGAATCCAGAGCAGGATTAAGATCCGAGGGATCCATTAAGATCCAAGGGATAGTGTGGCCTTGGTACCCATCACATCATTCATTGTAAACTGGCAGAAAATGTAGGTGAAGTGTTCTTGGACTACTAAAGCCACCAACCACTCTGGCAACACTCATATTGCCAACACAACTATGAAAATTTTGCAATCCTGCCTCAAATTTTCTAGACGATAGTCTATATCTGGAACCAGAAAGAACAATGTCCTCTTACTGCCACACCCCACCATTGTTCTCAGCCTTTCTCCACTGACCTCAAATAGTTTGAAAAATCCTCACTCTATGTTACCTAAGTGGAGAGCTTCCCATATGGATAATCCTTTGCTGTACAAAATACTGAATAACACATGGACCCATGCTTCTCTGGGTACCAAAAGGATAAGTAGTTAGGAATTGTGGCCCCCAATTTCAAGGATGCCATCACTGGTGATAACATTTAAGAGTCAGATACTTCAACAGTGCATTTTGCTGACCATGTGCCTCATGCTAGCAAAGCTGTCAAAAGCAAGCTAGCAGTGTCAGGCTGGGAAGTGCTTCATGTTTAATGCCTCCCAAACAGAAGCTGCTTCAATCACAGGTTTTTAAAGGACAATTGTAGCTCTTAAAGGATTTTAACTGCAGCCCCAAGCTTCTTTATAGGCAGATGGCTCTGTGGCATAGAAAAGTTACACTCTATTCTAATCTCCAGGCTGTTTCTAACACCAAGGTCCAAAAGGACCATGGTCTGATGAGGGTCGCTAATAAGCAACCTCCTTTATTGTTCCATACCTCTCCAAACACCCATCCCTAAGGACGAAGTTTACAAAAGCATGGCAGGGAAAGAGAGTTTAATAATTACCAATAGCACTGCTAATAACAATGCTGCTTTACATTCACTGAGACGGCCATCGTGGAAAACCTGATGGACATTTGCCTCTATGTCCCTGTGGGGAAGTCAGTATCTGAGGGCAACGATGACTATGCCACCTCTCAATGATCTGTTCAGAAAAATAAAAGGTAAGGAGAAGAATCCAAAACAGGAGATAAGCCGAAAGTAATTTCCATCTGACTTTGAAATGTGTTCACTGCAACTGTGGGTTGTTAGCTTTGGAAGGAGGGTTAAGAAGGGAAGAGATGCAAATTTGTGTAACAGTTAAGCTTTTATGTAAATCCAAACTAGTTTTATCTACTGAACACATCACCTGACAAGGGTGGGGGTGAATAGCCTGGGTTTACATGTGCTGATCTTCTATAAAGATTGAGAACTGACTAGACGTTGACAATGTTCCTTTCTTTTTCCCTAAAATATGAGTGGGGATACAGGCTTGAGTTTACTTTGCTCCCTTAGGATTTTCTGCAGAGGTATATACTACATACATTTGAAACTCGTCTTTACACAGTAATATGGGTCAGGAACATTGTTGAAGACAAGGGGTAGGCTATTTTTTTTGTTTGTTTCCTGAAAAGTTCACATAGTAAATACTTTAGGTTTTGTGGCTATTTGGTCTCTATCAAAACTACTCAACTCTATCACTGTGCAAAACTTCTCAAATTTTGCCAATGTGCAAAACAGCCACAGACAATACATAAATGAAGGAGCATGGCCGTATTCCAATAAACCTTTATCTACAAAACCAGGCAGAAGCCTGGATTTGGTCTGCCGGCCATAATGCCAAGCCTTGGTTTAAGAAGAATCTAGTGCGCAGAGGAGATTCGGAGGCAGCATTTGGCTCCCCCGGCACCCAGCTGGCCCGTGGGGCTGGTCTTCTAGGGAAGAATTTGCAAACCTCAATTGAACATTAGCTTCATTTTCAGGACATGGAGACAGAGACAGAATAGGTAAGACTGGGGCCCAGAACAGTTTACCTCCTAGCCCCATTTTGTTCAACATCAGTCTGTCCTAGAAGAACTTAAAAGTCAGCAGACTCCAATTGACATAAGACACAAACAAGAATTTAATTAAAGGAGAAACTGCAGTAAGATATTTCTCCTGGGTTTCTGCTACCTACTAGGAGCTCTTAGCTTCTTAAGAGTTGATCTTCATTTTTCTCTCCACTCTTCTGCCTTCCACACCCCCTGCCCAGGCTCATAAAAGCCCAGGCGTCTTCACTTTATGAAGACATCCCTTAAGGATGAATGGCCACAGAAGGTAAATCCTTAACCCCTCCTCTTTTAAAACACATCTAGGACTTCCCCAGTGGCTCAGTGGTAAAGAATCCTCCTACCAGGAGACACGGGTTGGAACCCTGATCTGGGAAGATCCCACATGCCACCGGAGCAACTAAACCCATGCATCACAACTATTGAGCCTGTGCTCTAGAGCCTGGGAGCTGCAACCTCTGAGGCCACGACCCGTGACTACTGAAGCCTGCACATCGTAGAGCCCATGCTCCCACAAGAGAAGTAACACTGCAACTAGAGAATAGCCATTTGCTGCAACTACAGAAAAGCACAGACAGGACTGAAGATCCAGCACAGCCAAAAATAAATAAATAAATGAATAAAATAAACAACAACATCTGAGATATCTTGTCAAGAACACAACAGGGTGTGTGGTGGAGAGATAATTGCACAGCCCTGAGCAGTACATCACTTTGAGATGGGAAACAGAAACAGTGACGACACAATTGTTTCTGAGACTCAGTTCCAGCTCACGTTTTTTTAAAGCTGGGTTTCAGAGCCCTCTTTAGAAAGCCCATTTTAAAGGATGAGTGAATAAAAGTGTAAGGAGAGGCCCTGAAATTCTGAAACCCGCAGTACTGGTTTCAGACCAATATGGGTTTGCTCTTTGAAGCCTGAAAAGGCAACATGCTCTGGCCAACAGGCTCTCACCTTGGCTGGGTGGAGAAAATAACAATATAAGCAGCAGCAAACACTGCAG
This sequence comes from Bos taurus, assembly GCF_002263795.3. Classification (NCBI taxonomy): domain Eukaryota; kingdom Metazoa; phylum Chordata; class Mammalia; order Artiodactyla; family Bovidae; genus Bos; species Bos taurus. Next base: position 36,871,903 of record NC_037346.1, on the reverse strand, counting down.
AGTACCTTCTACTTGCCAGGCACTGTTCTAAGCACTTTACAGCTATTGAGTCATTTGATTCTTATGATGTAGGTATTATTATTCATACTCTACAGATGAGGAAATTGAGGCACAGAAGTTACTTAACTTCTTCTAGGCCACTCAGCTAGTAAAAAATAAAACCTGGATTTGATACCCAGGTAACTCTGGCATCCAAAGCCATTCTCTTAAGGGTTTATGACCACTAAGCATTTCCTTCTATCACATACACCCTTCGGGCCCAGAGGAAACCACTTCTGCCACTTCTCAAGGCCGAGGAATGGAAAAAATCTGAACACACATAAGGTAAAAGTTAATATGCAGAAGACCTGATGCACTCCCAAACCAAAGGCCAGGGACATTCCTTTAATGTTTGGTCACAAATAAGTCCACAGGCTCAGGCTGCGCTTTCCTCTCTCCTGCTTCACTGCAAACCTACAAATAATCCCACTACAGACCAGGTAAGTGCCTAATTAGTAGTGCCTCTGGGATACTAATAGGTGGAGGAGAAACAATCCTTCAGCCCAATCTATAAGCAATTAATCACTCAATCTGTCTTAAATAATCCAACAAATCATGCAGAGCTCTAGCCTCCTATGTTTTTTACCAGTATCTTAGAGTACCTGGTCCTAAAAAAAGGAACTGGCCACGTAAAGAACTCAGTCATCCAAAGCTACACTCTTCTTTCCACAGTATCCAGCAGTGTTTGTCCTTTTAATGTTAGTTCTATAGTAAACACAACATAACCGCTCTTAAAATATAACTGTTACCAGCTTTCCAACTACTACACAGGCAGGCTTTCTGCTGATGTCCACTAAAAGTGACTAGGTTCTGGTGCTTGCTGTTCTACTAACTTCCCTGACTCTAAGGAGGCACAAACAAAACCAACAGGTTTGTACTCTTGTGGTTTGCTTTAGAGCAGTTCACGATAGGCCTGAGTTTGTCTGGGCATTGCCTTGCTCTACATCGTCAGATTCTAGGCATACTTGTACTAGTTGGTTACCATCTTGCTACCAGATTTGACCAAGTTTCTGTGTTCCAAGATGCAATGCTAACATTTACAGTGAAGTCCAGACAGACGAAGACTTTCTAGTTCAGAGACCCTCTTAATCCCATTCCTACCTAGGAAGGCACCGTAGCAACTACACTTTCAGGAGGGGCTGGAACTAAGCTTAGTAATCACAAAAAGCCTGAGAAACTCTGGTTTAGAGAATGTCATTAACCATCAGATGGCAGGGACTATGACTTTTGTACATTTGGTAGACCCTGAGGCTTTGGAAGTGTGCAATGATCTTTTCACATCTGGTGTGAATCAAATATAAGCCTCACTTTCAACTTATGGCCAACCTCCTCATGCAAGTAGGTTCCTTCTCCCATTCCTAACTGCCTGCATTTGCAGGGGATCCATTACAACTTTGAGTGTGAAAGCAAGGTTAAGCTTGCTCTTTGCCAACCACATCCACCACGTTAAGCTGCTATTTAGACATCTTTTTGGTGCTGTTGAAAAAGTGGGAGTATTTGCTACACTGTACTTGATTGTAGCCCTCACCCCACTGCCACGTTGACCGACAAGCTCAGGACAAAACAGCATTGGTGGGGAGAGAACGGAAAGGCAGTGGGCAAACTACCCAGATCCTACACCTCCACACACACGCGCGCGCGATGGTTGGAATGAGACAACCATATTAAGCAGGTTTGTGATCTGGGAACATACAACTTTTGGGCCATACCAACAGGAACGTAGGGAGTAGGAGCGGAGCGTTTGTATGGTGGTAGAAGCCGTTAAACTTATTCCAATGGCTTAGAAGAAACAAGCTCCAGGAGGTGCCATAAAGCGAAGCGCATATGAAGTGGTGGGAAAAGGAACTCCAGAGCTGCAGAACGGGATGCTGGGGCCAAACTCAAGTTGGAGAACTAACACATGGCTCCACGGGGCTCTCTCCATGCCCCTCCCCCTCAGCGTGCAGATATCCAACGCCCACCGGCTCCCCGCTCCAGTGCAATCCCTGCATAGGGCGCCCCCATCACGCGCCTCACACCTCGCTGCCACCCGTGCATCTTCCATTCACCCCCACACCACATCCCTGCCCACATTTCGGTTACGCCCCCAAAGCCAGCCTCCATCTGCCAGGACCTTCCCCTCACCTCCCGGCCCGACTCCCCTGCACTATGTCCCGGCGGTGCACTCCGCGTTCACCGCTCCTCGCTCTCGCTCCTTCCGTCCTCGCAGACTCTCCGCGACCCCCTTTCTCTTCCTTCGCCCCTATTCCACTTCCCCCTTACACTTTTCCCCCTACCCCTCCCCCGACACGCGAGCCACCCCCCCCCCCACCCCCGCCAACGGCTCCCTCAGCGGCACGCACTCCAGGCCCGGCTCACCTGCGCGGCCACCCCCGTCCCGGCGCTGGTGCGGCTGCTGCAGCTGGAAGGGGACGGTGGCCCTGAGCGGCTGCAGACCAGCCCGGGGGGAGCCGGCAGGGACTGGAGGAGAGCAGCCCCGCCGGAGCCCCCCGGCCCCTCCGCGACCCGGCCCCCAGGCACCTCCGCCTCTGCCGCCTGCTGCGGCCCCCGCCATCGCCCTCCCGCCGGACCGCTCGCCCGCCTCGGACCCACAGCGAGCCCCACACAGCCCCCAACCCCCGCTGCAGCTGCTTATCTGCCCTACGGGGCGGCGACCGGCCCCCTCAGCCCAGAGCCCTCATTGGCCTACGGATCCCCAGACCCCTCCTCCCAACCAATCCGCGGCTTGATCTTCCTCTACCAGAGGATGATTGGTTAATATGCCTAGCGATCCAACCCCAAGACCCCACCTCCATCCCACCTCCGCCTGCTGCCCCACGTCCGAGAGTTCGCTGATTGGTCCGTCCGGAAGGGGGCTGGTTCTCCGGTACCGCCAATGACAAGATGCAGAAAAGGGGAGCGTCACACCCAGTCCCAGGTAGTATGCAAATACTATGTCACGTGACGTCAAGCAAAGTGGGGGCGGGGCCGGGGCCGGGGCCGGGGCCGAGGCCGGGTGTAAGATGGAATAAAGCAGTAGTGAAATCATCTTGGGGAGCTGGGAGGAGTGTCAAACTTTCAGCAATTGAGTCCCGGTAAGTATGAAGAAAGCAATAACTTCAAAAAGCATTACTTTTGGTTTAACCTAAAAACAGTTTAAAATCCTCATAGGATCTCAATGTTGCTTGCAAGCTCTAAAGTAAATTTCTACAAATTAATGAAAAGTTTGCATAATATTTGCATGCGATTTGCATTATATCCGTGAACTTAATAGCTACTGTGCCTCATGTGGCACCACATTTGTCTTTCTTCACATATCTAAGTCCTTACTTGGTGTTGGTCCAACCTAAAAACGCAGCTGCTAGCTTGTAAATTAAACTGAGACTGAAAAGGAGCAGAGTTGTCCATTCCAAGTCTGTTCAGCAGAGTGGAAAGAACAAAGTAACTGAGAAAGTTGAGCAAATCTACACAGTGACTCCATAACCAAATCCTGGTCTTCCCAGCTCATTGCTCTCTGACCTACAAGTCAAAATGAACCTGAATGGGCCACAAAGAGAATGCACGCCCTTGTGAAAATCACATGCTATAATATATACATGAGACGTTTGAGGGGAAGAAGCATTTAAGTTACTGCTTAAAATTGTTCTCTTCAAAAGAAAAAAAATTATTACTCTTGGTATTCATTAACCATTTTGTTCTCTTATGTGGAAAAAGTGAAAGGCAATCAATCCTAGATTGTCTGTGATAAGGGACCATCCAAATAATTAGATAATTCCCTCCAGATTTATATTTAGCCATGATATCTATTTTTGATCTTGCTACAGATTTATCTTTCTATTTCTGTTTTTTCCCAGTTTAATGTTAAAATGAAAGTATTCCCTGAAGCCATACTAACTATTAATAATCAGAAAAAAGGAGGTAATCTGGAAGCACGCTACAAGGCATTGAGAGGTCATTTTGGGGATTAAATATTGAAAGCAGATAATACCCAAAGTGGAAATTCAAGAGTTGGGTTAATATTAAAATCAGCCTATGTACAGAAAACAAATTGAGGATATGGAACACCCTAAAGAAAATTTTTCTTTGCAAAGAGTATATTCTTGCAGATTTTTTGTAAAATGTACTTTAAGATGATATTTGAAATCTTTTTTACTGACAGGGAGATGATGTACTCCTTTTCTATGAAGTGGACAACTTTACCAAAGGCAGATAGGAATGAACAAAAATTGATGAACTGATAAAAATTTAGTCTTAATAAATAACTCAATTAAAAAAAATCTTACAATTTATAACATTCCAGTTAGTTCAAAGTCTTCATGTATGTTTTTTTAATCCCCATGAAAATCTGGAAAAAGGAAACCATGATTTTTATTATGGTGCAGGTAGAGAAACTGAGGTCCAAAAAGGTGAATCTTTTTGATTCTTGACTCAGATCTCTATCAGATCTTAATAGACTACACTGCCTCATTATGGCACACTTTCATTAATAAAATCAGTAATAGTAGCAGCTAACATTCACAGAGTTTCTTTCTCCATAACAGGTATATCCTAAGTACCATGCATACATTGCCTCATTTAATTCTCATGAGCATACCTATGAGATGGGTATTATCTCCTCTTCATGGAGGCTTCTGAAAGAAGCAAGATTGCTTACTGCCCAAGGTTACTCAGGCAGCCTGACTCCAGAGATGAACTCCTAATCTCTGTTATTATAAAACTTTCTTATAAACAAAAAAGGATTACTATTTACATTTTACATAAAGAGTCTCCAAAGATACAGTTTGGCTGAGATGTTAAAATTAACACTTGTCTTGTACTTCATAGCTTTCACACACACCATCTCATTTAATTTTCACAAGTGCGTAATAGGTAGACTATTATATGTACAATAGGTAGAAAATGAAAATATTATTGTCCCTATTTTACAGAAAGCTAAGTCCCAGAGGCTTAGATGACTTGCCCAAGATTGTCCACTTAATAAATGGCAGACCCAGGACAAACATCTTAGGTCTTTTGACTTCAGATTCAAGTATTTTCTCAACACACACTAAACTTCTGGACAATTAACTTGCCTGATAGCCAAAGTGTGGGCCAGTTGGCCTCTTAAAATCTATTCTTGCCTGACAACTTTGTCCATTTTAGGACACAACATGTAAATTCTCAGGCAGTCTTAGAAGATGATGTGTGATTTTTACTGGTTGGGCCATATGGTGTGTGTTACAGGTAAAAGCCCGGAGTGAGGAATCTTGAAATACTTTGGAGAAATGACTTCCTTTCTCTGACCCAGAATCAACTGTGCTTTATCAACCTGATAGAGTTGTTCTAAAGAGAAAATGCCATATTATTGGGCAGTGGCATTCTTCCCTGGGATAGAAGAGGGCAGTCTCAAGGATATGGAGTTTAAATTTCATTTTAAAGCCAAAGTACCAAGAATAGAGGCCCTAGACAGTGGCAGAAGAGTTGGTGGAGGTGGCACAGCAGCTGAAGAACTGGATCTTCTGAATCCAGAGAGTCGTGTTCCTTCTTGATAAGCTGGCTAAAGACACTAAGATGGCCCAGCTGGAGGAATGCGAAGACAGGCGTGCAGAGGAGATCCCTGTCCTCTCCTTACCCCAGGTATCATGCCCAAGCAGCTGTCTCTCATTCCCTTCTCTATCACTGGTTGCTTCTCCTGGCATGGACATGATGGGAGGATAAAGACCTCATCTGAAGATCAACTCCTGTCTGTTTCCTCTAATTAAAGAAGCCAGAGTTTACGACTTCCCTGGTGGTCCAGTGACTAAGACTCCATGCTCCCAATGCAGGGGGCCTGGGTTCAATCCCTGGCCAGGGAACTCGATCCCATGTGCTTCAACTAAAGAACCTGCATGCTGCAACTATGACCCCACATAGCCAAATTAAAAAAAACATTCTTTTAAAAAGGAAGAAGCAGCCAGGGTTTGGGGGAGAGTGCGTGCTGCCAAAGGGAGGTTGCCTTAAAAGCATCTTCTAGCTTCAAGAAAACCTTTTCATTGTCTCTCTGTCATCTTTATCAACCTGATTGTTACCAATTAATTTGCTTGTCACAAATTTATTGAAATGACCACTATGTGCCAGACACAGAGCTAGGCACTATGGAATGACAATAATATTCAGAGACATACTTCCTATTCTGGAGTTCATAACCCAGCAGGCCTTGGAGCCTGTAAGCAGAAGTGGTCTAGAGACATGTTCTGGGTGCTGCTTTCAGGGAGGTTGGTTGCAGGCACTCAAAAACATCAAAAGTGGAGGATTATGTAAAGTAATTAGCCTCCAATTAAAATAAATAAATTTAAATTTTAAAAAAAGTGGAGGATTACATACACCAAGTATATCAATAAATTATTTTTCATCTATGGGAGAATTATTTTCCTCAGAAGGTTCCAACAGCAAATGCTCAGCCTCTTGATCCTAGCCTGCTCTTGGGATGTCCACAGCTGTCACAAATAAATGAGGACTCAAATTATTTTTCCTACAAGTATGGGGTCAGAGGTATAGCCCTTTCCCAAGTAGTCCCTATAAGGCCTGGGGTCTTAAAAGCTGCAGATGTCTGAAGGGCTACCAAGGATGAAAGGCTTTGGAGATTGCTAGATCAGAGGATCTGTAGGATCCACTAGCTACTGAATTAAGAGAAGGTTGGGTTGTCATAGTCAAGAGAAGCTTTCCAGTTCTGAAGGTGCCGTCTGGCCCTACTTCTGGGGCACCTTGATCCTTTACCCTGTACATTTATGCCACAATAACCAACAAGAATGGAAATTTCAAATCACCATTTTTATTCTCTAGAATCTGATACTCAGGAGCAATTGTTCAGCAAAGATTAGAGAAGTCTTGATATTCCTTGGTACCTGGGACTATCTCTGAACTTCCTGGTAAATGTATAAGTACTTCCATCTTTGGCCCCTGGGTTCCAAAGTAATAAAGGCAAAAAATAAAATGACGCAGAAACACAGTGTCTTTTTCTGACCTACCTCATTCCCTCAGCCTCTGTCTGAAATGTCAGGCCTGGTTCCTCAGGGAACGAGATCCTGAGGAAATGGGGTCAGAGCTGAAGGAGCAGAGCAGCCTTAGAGGGATTGAGAAGGAGTGTTGAGGGAATGAATGAGGTTATGGGAACAGAGTAGGGAGGGGGGCTAGCCCTCAACATCTCTCCCACTCTGGGGGCCTCCCTTTCCTGCATCCCTGCCCTATTACTCCCAGGATAACTGTGGCCTGGATTTTGACCTTCGGGGCTCTGCCTGACACACTTTGTGCCTTGCTGCGGCCCACCACTTTCTGTCTTCTGCTTAGTTCTCTCACTTGTTCATTCTCCATCTCTCAGACTGGATAATGTTCACTCCTTAACTCTTCTTTTCCTCTCAGTGGGAATCAACTTTTCTTGCTAAACTGCAGCGTTTTAAAACTGAAGTTTCCTCATCCTTAACAATAAAGGATTTGTTACATTTTAGAATTAAAAAAAAAAAAAAAGTCAAAGTGTTAGTCACTCAGTCTTGTCCAACTCTTTGTGACCCCCATGGACAGTTCAGGGTCCTCTGGAACTCTCCAGGCAAAGAATACTGGATTGGGTAGCCATTCCCTTCTCCAGGGGATCGTCCTGACCCATAGGTAAAGGGTAAATGTGACATCAAAATGGGTAAATGAGACATCAAAATTTTGGTATACAGGACCTAGTGGTACTCCATGAAAAGTACAAAGACCCATTAGAGACTGTGTATGATCAGTCTAGTCCCTTCATTTTACAAATGGAGAAGTGGGTTTCAAGACAAGGGAAGGACTTGGTAGAGGTCAGTTGGCAAATAAGAGGCAGGACAGAAGACCAGGGCTCCTGCATCCTGGTCAGTGTTACCTCAAAACATAAATAACTTCCAAAAGAATTTATAGAGAATACTGTTCAGAAATAAAAGGGAATAAACTACTGATATATGTTACAATGTGGATGGACCTTAAAAACAATATGCTAAGTAAAAGGAGCCAGATACAAAAGACCACATATTATATGATTCCATTTATGTGAACTATCTAGAAAAGGCAAATTTATAGAGAAAACAGATCAGAGGTTGCCTCCAGCTGAGAGTAGAAGCAGGGATTATCTGCAAACAGGCACAGTGGAACTTTTTGGGGTGATGGAAATGATCCAAAACTGGAATATGCTGATGGTTGCACAACTCTATAAACTTTAAAAAATCATAGAATTATACACGTATACTAAGTGAATTTTATGGTATATGATTTATGCCTCAATCAAGCTGCTTTTAAAAAAGGATTTATGTATGTTTATGGATGAGAGATCCCTGATGTGTGTCAGTTCAGTTCAGTTCAGTTGCTCAGTCGTGTCCGATTCTTTGCGACCTCATGTATCACAGCACGCCAGGCCTTCCTGTCCCTCACCAACTCCCGGAGTTACCCAGACTCACATCCATTGAGTCAGTGATGCCATCCAGCCATCTCATCCTCTGTCGTCCCCTTCTCCTCCTACCCTCAAACCGTCCCAGCATCAGAGTCTTTTTCCAATGAGTCAACTCTTCGCATGACGTGGCCAAAGTACTGGAGTTTCAGCTTTAGCATCATTCCTTCCAAAGAAATCCCAGGGCTGATCTCCTTCAGAATGGACTGGTTGGATCTCCTTGCAGTCCAAGGGACTCTCAAGAGTCTTCTCCAACACCACAGTTCAAAAGCATCAATTCTTGGGCGCTCAGCCTTCTTCACAGTCCAACTCTCACATCCATACGTGACCACAGGAAAAACCATAGCCTTGACTAGATGGACCTTTGTTGGCAAAGTAATGTCTCTGCTTTTGAATATGCTATCTAGGTTGGTCATAACTTTCCTTCCAAGGAGTAAGCGTCTTTTAATTTCATGGCTGCAGTCACCATCTGCAGTGATTTTGGAGCTCCCAAAAATAAAGTCTGACACTGTTTCCACTGTTTCCCCATCTATTTCCCATGAAGTGATGGGACCGGATGCCATGATCTTCGTTTTCTGAATGTTGAGCTTTAAGCCAACTTTTTCACTCTCCACTTTCACTTTCATCAAGAGGCTTTTTAGTTCCTCTTCACTTTCTGCCATAAAGGTGGTGTCATCTGCATATCTGAGGTTATTGATATTTCTTCCGGCAATCTTGATTCCAGCTTGTGTTTCTTCCAGTCCAGCATTTCTCATGATGTACTCTGCATATAAATAAGCAGGGTGACATTATACAGCCTTGACGTACTCCTTTTCCTATTTGGAACCAGTCTGTTGTTTCATGTCCAGTTCTAACTGTTGCTTCCTGACCTGCATACAGATTTCTCAAGAGGCAGATCAGGTGGTCTGGTATTCCCATCTCTTTCAGAATTTTCCACAGTTTATTGTGATCCACACAGTCAAAGGCTTTGGCATAGTCAATAAAGCAGAAATAGATGTTTTTCTGGAACTCTCTTGCTTTTTCCATGATCCAGAGGATGTTGGCAATTTGATCTCTGGTTCCTCTGCCTTTTCTAAAACCAGCTTGAACATCAGGAAGTTCACGGTTCACATATTGCTGAAGCCTGGCTTGGAGAATTTTGAGCATTACTTTACTAGCGTGTGAGATGAGTGCAATTGTGTAGTAGTTTGAGCATTCTTTGGCATTGCCTTTCTTTGGGATTAGAATGAAAACTGACCTTTTCCAGTCCTGTGGCCACTGCTGAGTTTTCCAGATTTGCTGGCATATTGAGTGCAGCACTTTCACAGCATCATCTTTCAGGATTTGAAATAGCTCCACAGGAATTCCATCACCTCCACTAGCTTTGTTCGTAGTGATGCTTTCTAAGGCCCACTTGACTTCACATTCCAGGATGTCTGGCTCTAGGTCAGTGATCACACCGTCGTGATTATCTGGGTCGTGAAGATCTTTTTTGTACAGTTCTTCTGTGTATTCTTGCCACCTCTTCTTAATATCTTCTGCTTCTGTTAGGTCCATACCATTTCTGTCCTTTATCGAGCCCATCTTTGCATGAAATGTTCCCTTGGTATCTCTAATTTTCTTGAAGAGATCTCTAGTCTTTCCCATTCTGTTGTTTTCCTCTATTTCTTTGCATTGATCGTTGAGGAAGGCTTTCTTATCTCTTCTCGCTATTCTTTGGAACTCTGCATTCAGATGCTTATATCTTTCCTTTTCTCCTTTGCTTTTTGCTTCTCTTCTTTTCACAGCTATTTGTAAGGCCTCCCCAGACAGCCATTTTGCTTTTTTGCATTTCTTTTCCATGGGGATGGTCTTGATCCCTGTCTCCTGTACAATGTCACGAACCTCAGTCCATAGTTCATCAGGCACTCTATCAGATCTAGTCCCTTAAATCTATTTCTCACTTCCACTGTATAATCATAAGGGATTTGATTTAGGTAATGTGTGTCAGACCCTGCTAATCTTTTAAGGGAACATTTCATGAAAAAGATATACCTACCCCTATGATATCCATGTGCCAGCAAATTTGGAAAACTCAGCAGTGGCCACAGGACTGGAAAAGGTCAGTTTTCATTCTAATCCCAAAGAAAAGCAATGCCAAAGAATGCTCAAACTACCGCACAATTGCACTCATCTCACACGCTAGTAAAGTAATGCTCAAAATTCTCCAAGCCAGTCTTCAGCAATACGTGAACCGTGAACTTCCAGATGTTCAAATTGGTTTTAGAAAAGGCAGAGGAACCAGAGATCAAATTGCCAACATCCTCTGGATCATGGAAAAAGCAATAGAGTTCCAGAAAAACATCTATTTCTGCTTTATTGACTATGCCAAAGCCTTTGACTGTGTGGATCACAATAAACTGTGGAAAATTCTGAAAGAGATGGAATACCAGACCCTCTGACCTGCTTCTTGAGAAATCTGTATGCAGGTCAGGAAGCAACAGTTAGAACTGGACATGAAACAACAGACTGGTTCCAAATAGGAAAAGGAGTACGTCAAGGCTGTATAATGTCACCCTGCTTATTTAACTTATATATGCAGAGTACATCATGAGAAATGCTGGACTGGAAGAAACACAAGCTGGAATCAAGATTGCCAGGAGAAATATCAATAACCTCAGATATGCAGATGACACCACCCTTATGGCAGAAAGTATAGAGGAATTAAAAAGCCTCTTGATGAAAGTGAAAGTGGAGAGTGAAAAAGTTGGCTTAAAGCTCAACATTCAGAAAACGAAGATCATGGCATCTGGTCCCATTACTTTATGGGAAAAAGATGGGGAAACAGTGTCAGACTTTATTTTTGGGAGCTCCAAAATTACTGAAGATGGTGACTGCAGCCATGAAATTAAAAAATGCTTACTCCTTGGAAGGAAAGTTATGGCCAACCTAGATAGCATATTAAAAATCAGAGATATTACTTTGCCAACAAAGATCCATCGAGTCAAGGCTATGGTTTTTCCAGTGGTCATGTATGGATGTAAGAGTTGGACTGTGAAGAAAGCTGGGCACCGAAGAATTGACGCTTTTGAACTGTGGTGTTGGAGAAGACTCTTGAGAGTCCCTTGGACTGCAAGGAGATCCAACCAGTCTATCCTGAAGGAGACCAGTCCTAGGTATTCATTGGAAGGACTGATGCTGAGGCTGAAACTCGAAAACTTTGGCCGCCTTATGCAAAGAGTTGACTCATTGGAAAAGACCCTGAAGTTGGGAGGGATTGGGGGCAGGAGGAGAAGGGGACGACAGAGGATGATATGGCTGGATGGCATCACCGACTCGATGCACATAAATTTGGGTGAACTCCAGGAGTTGATGATGGACAGGGAGGCCTGGCGTGCTGAGATTCATGGGGTCACAAAGAGTTGGACACAACTGAGCTACTGAACTGAACTGATGATATCCCTAAAAGGTCACTGTGAGACACAAAAGATTTGGTTCTTTGACTTATGAAATATCCAGGTTAGCATTCTTCTTAAGTGTCCTCCTCACTAAAATATTGAAGTTTCTTGAGGAGAACAGGCATGTCTTGGTCCTCAGTCTAATGACTACATCCAGCACTATGACCAGCATGCAGATATTGCTTCACAAAAAGCAAATTAAACTTTAGTTCTGCAGTGTCATGTGATTATGGGTACCTTGAGGGACCATCTTTTTAGAGCAGCACCTTGGTGGGAACAGTTTGCATCCCCCACATATGACTCTCCCAGGTCCTTTAGAGATCAGTCTCTGGAGAGGAAATGCTGGTTGTGTATATCCTTAGAAGACTGTGTATAGACCAAAAGACCTATTCATTTCACACCACTTTAGACTTCTCTCTTCCCCACCATTGTTCCCATTTACCTTATCCAGGTCAGCCTCAAAAATACAATAACCCCTGGGCAAATAAGCTACAATACTCTAAACATTCTTCATCTAATTTCACATCTAATCCTCTCCCTTACCCTCACACCATGTACCAAATGAAGAATCAAGTACCATAAAATCCAGTTCAAAGATACTATAAATGTAACAGAAGAGACAAGTGATGTGAAAGTTGAGCTGTAGTTTGATTTCCTTCAGACCTAGGACATAGGCTCAGAAATTATTTTCAGAGCCAAGAATATTATCTAAAAGGCTTTTGTAATAGATAACTGTAAAATATCACTACAGATGTGTCCGCAGTTTTATCTTTTGTGCTTTGGAGATGATATTCCCCCTCAGTTCAGTTCAGTCGCTCAGTCATGTCCGACTCTTTGCAACCTCATGGACTGCAGCACACCAAGCTGCCCTGTCTACCGTCTTCATCATCAACTTCCAATCAGACCTCACTTCCTGCAAGCACTCCTCAGCTAATCCTGCAAGACAGTAATGATGCCTCCAGGACTTAGGTGTTTGGCCCATTATTTGGCCCATGCTTACTTAGCAGCATGAGTAGCTTCATAATTCCTCTTCTGTCATTTTATATGTTTGTCCTTTCTCCCCAATTATTTTTTTTAAATTAATTAACTTACTTTTGGTTGTGCTGGATCTTTGTTGCTTCGCACAAGCTTTAGTTGCTCTGGGTTTCGGCGAGCTGGGGCTCCTTTTCATTGTGGAGCATGCATCTCACTGTGTTGGCTTTTCATCGTGGAGCACAGGTTCTAGGCCTGCGGGCTTCAGTAGTAGCAGCATGTGGGCTTGGGAGTTGCGGCTAGAGGGCCCTAGAGCCCAGGCTCAGTAGTTGTGGCACATGGGCTTAGTTGCCCCGAGGCATGTGGAATCTTCCCCGACCAGGGATCGAACCCATACCCTTACACTGGCAAGCGGATTCTTATCCACTGAGCCACCAAGGAAGTCCCCTTTCTCCCCAGTTCCAAGCAAAGGAACACATTTGCTCTGTTATTTCTTGTCAGTTACTAGGGCATGCCACTGCATCTGGCAATGTTGGGGCAAAGTTGATTATTTACATATTTGTTTTTCCAACTGTTTATGATCACTCCTGTAGGTTGAGGCTAAAAGTCCTGCAGACTAAAAGCAGGGAAGGCTTCAGGTTCTGTGAAGTCTAAGGCTCATACCACTTGAGGCTTCCTCAAGTTAAATAGTAAAATAATTATAGAATTAGGAATAAGGACTTGGAAGGGTTCTGTGCAAGTGAGGGGCTCTGACTCTTGAGTTTCATTAGCTTCATTGTATCTGTTTCTTACTGAAAAATGAAGTTATATCTCATCCAGCTCTTAAGCCCTGATTGATTAGGTGCCTCTTCCTGGCTTTTCCTATGGGTATCCTATATGCAGCAGATCTTTTCCACAAGATGCACCTCGCTCAATAAAATGGCCTTAGCAGCCGGGTCTCTCTATCTGGTGAAAAACTCCCAAAAGACTGTACTGACACTCCCCACACTCAGTAACTTGGTAGCACTTAGAATAATGCTTCTTCCAGAGCAGGTGATTTCTTGCTGTGCATGGTGGAGGGGGAGGTCCTTGTACCCAATTCTTCCTGGAAGACCCTGATGGCTGTAAGCTCAAGGGGTGATGTTGTGCAGCAGAAGGGCCTGGAATGTTCCAGTACATTCCACCAGTGGCCTCTGTAACCCCTGCTTCCATTCAACTTAGGCAAAGGCCTGGTAGTCTACAAAATAGTGTGTATTTTCCTTGGTCTGGCTTCTTCCATGACAGTCTGATAGCATCACACAAGTTGGTACCTTCCCTGGAAGCTCCATCCAATTCTCTGATCTACTGGTGTTTGCCTAGAATGTCAAGCCAGATTCTAGATCTCAACCCTGTCAATTTTTTGGCTATATACACCAAATTTTGATTTCTTCCCCAAATAGGTTAGAAATCCTGGGATCTCTGAATCAGTGGTGAGTCTGTGTTCCTCAGAATGCCCACGAAGCTTGTGCCACCTGAGGAGACACTAACATCAAGGCCCCAGGAAGAAAGCAATATACTCAGGATGCTATAGGCCATGTGCCCTGGCCAAAAGACATAGAAGAATACCACTTCTACTTACTGGGAGCTTCCTATAGGCTAAGTAATTTGCCCACATAATATTATTTAACTCTTAGTCACAGTTATTATATCCTATAAGTAGACATAACTATCCCCAGTTCACAGGTGAGAAAACTGAGACTCAGAAAGGTTAAGAAGTGTATTGAAGGGTATGCAGCTAGAGAAGACAGGTCCATCTGCCTTCAAAGACTATGTCTATAACCATTACGGAGGGGCTCAAAGGACTAAGTCAGAGGGATGCAGACCTGGAGGTCCACTCCTTATCCAGAAATTGAAGGTCAGAGTTAGGAAGACAGTCCAGATTGGTCATGCTATAATCCACTTCCCTGCCTCCCAGTCACTTCCCTGGGTCCTAAACTCCCTAGAACTCTGACTTTGTTTATATTGCAGAGAAGCAATGCTCAGAAATTATGGAGGTGATTCTGGCAGGTTCCAGCTGTTCTTGGTGAGGGAGTTGGAACATTTTTTGGAACTTCTTGACAAAAGCATGTCTCTTGTTCAGTGGACTAAATGCACTTCCTTTCTCCAAGTTTTCCCTACCTTAGAGAAAGAGAGAGAGATGGGAAGCTGGGGGATTTCCATTAAGGAGAAACCAGAGACGATCAAAGGAGGAGGAGGGTGGTGCTGCCCTTTAAGAAAGCCGGCCAGAGCTCTGGAACTGGGACTCTTAAGAAACTTCTGTAATGTGCCAAGTAAAGTGAGAAAGCTCTTCGTGGGGTCAAAAGAGAAGCTACCAGAGGAGGCCCCACGGAAGACTTGGCAGAAGAGAGTGGGAAAGAGGTAAGAATCTATCCAGGACCAAAAGTGTGTTTTAATTCTGAACCCACCAAAACCAAAAAAAAAAGAAAAGGACTCATGCCTTGACTCCCTACTTCTGGGCTGGGGCAGCCAAATAAGGGGAACTCTTGCTGGACTGTGCTCTCCATCTTGACAGAAAACACGGCTGCACTGCCTGCTCAGCCTGCCAGAGCACTGCTGGAGAGAGCCACCAACCACTGCATTTGGTTGATAAATGATGGGCACCCCTGCCTGCTGCCCATTCTTGTTTTCTCCCTGCTTAGTTTGCAGCCTTCTGCCTGCTGGGGAGCCCCAGAGTAGGGGTGGGGAGAGAAGGGTCCTCCAGACAATATTAATACTCAGTGATTTATAGGCTGCTATAAGGGGAGGAGGGAAGTCAGAGGCGACAAGCCCCTGGGACTAGTTTCCATAACACATCAGCGTATCACTGACAAGAGTCAAATTATTTTTGTGATGCCTATGCCTTCAGGCCCATCTTTGAAAGACACAGCCCTTACCCTGCTGGTACCAGATAGGATGAGACCAGCAGAGCTGGCTGGAACAAGGCTAATGAACATACAACCAAGTCCGCAACCTTTACTTTAAGCCACACACTGCTGGGAGAGGGAAGAAATAAGTGAGGTCGAGCAGCTCAATAGCTGTTTTTGGAGGATTTATTTTTTTAATGTGCAAGAATTCTTTTGAACCCTCCATGGTTGTAAGAAAAACTGTTTGAAATGTCCCCACTTAAGGGGCCTGAGGTTAAGTGCCAGGGATGGAAGGCTAAATGCCAGGGATGCTGCTTGCAAGGATTCTTGGGACTGGGGCTAATGGCCTCCCTGCTGTGGGCTCAGGAATACCAGCCCCAGGCTCTGGTTGCCCTGAGAGATGCAGCCATTTTTATTTCTGTTTGAAGGGCATCATCATCTGGGTTTTTCCCTTCTTTGGTGAAAACCAGAGTAGAATATGCCCATGGAACCAACAGGGCATGTGCCCAAGAGTCTGGAGGGCACTGGAGATAACAGTGTTAGGCAGGGTGAGATCAATGCTTTATATAGCTTAGAGTTTGGTCCCTGCTGGTGGAGAGACGATGCATTTTGTGGGAGTGCATAGTAATTGCCCTTCATAAGGATGATCTCAAAAGGTCAAGGGATGGGCCCTGAATAGCCCTAATGTCCCTGAAACAATCTATTGTATAGCTATTGTCCATACATGTAAAGGAGCCCTTCTTGACCCTATTCATACTTTTCTGCCTCTGAGATTTCCCAAGTGAAAAACTGTATTCTACTTTATCCCCAGACCCACGTCTACCTCTTTCAAGCTTCAACAAAATAGTTCAACATACGTTTCTTGAGCTCCTACTATGTGCCAGACATCATGCTAGGTGCTGGGGATATAGAGATAAATAACACACAGTCTCTTCTCTGGGGAGTCCATAGTCTAGTTTTCAAAAAATTTTCCTTTGCACTGATTTTGGGGATTTAGTAAATAAATCTGTACTTATCTCCTTTATAGTTTCACATGGATGGATCAGAGCCTCAGCCTCCATCTTTCCACAGCGTTTAAGATTTTGCCTCATATGGTAACTTCCACTTTCCTCTTGACCAATTTAGAAGTTTCTTTGGACTCTGATATGTCTTAGGAATTGAGTGACTATAATTAGATACTATATAGACACATCTACAAATGCTATATGCATGCGGGTACAAGAGTAATGTTATGTTTTCTAACTTCCTTCATTTATTATTATTACTGCCATTTTTTTCATACATCCAATAGTTGCTAAGTGCCTGTTAAGTGCTATGTACCTTCCTAGGTGCTGAGAATGCAGTGGTAAGTAAAATGGACACTGCTTTCATGAAACCTTTAGGGTATGCATTGGGAGGACAGAAGGCAAAGGATCTAGATTAAACAGACATACAAATAGATATATAATTATAAACTGAGACAACTGGTATGAAGAAAAATGCAGGGTACTGTAACAGTATAGAAATGAGGGCTTTGGTCTAATCTAGAAGCTTTGGGGAAATAGTTCCCTGAGGAAATGACATTTGACTTTAGATCTGAAGGATTAGTAGAAAGAGGTGAAGAAGAAAATGAGGGAAGAAATTTCCAGTCAGCGTAAAGAGTATGTGCAAAGGTCCTGAGGTGGAAGGAACCAGGGCAGGAGGGTCAATGAGGTTAAAACACAGAGAATGAGGTTGTATGGAATAGGCTGGAGAATTAACCAGAGGGCAGATAATGCAGGGAAGGTCATGATAGTTGGACTAGGCCTTTTTGAAGCCCTCTCTTTCCTTCCAGGCCTATCTTTGGAGAATATAGTCAGGCCAGGTAAGAATTTCAGTTTTATCCTACAGAAGACTATGGAACCAAAGTCTTTATAGAATAGCTCATTTCCCTGGATTATTAATGCTACTTATATTTGTCTTGAAGGAGAACAGTAATGACTATTAGGAACTTTTACGAACTATTAGGAACTTTCCCAGTTTCCTGGCAGGGTGTGGCTACATGTCTGGCTGGCCCTCTGAAGGCCCAAAGCTGATGAACCAGCCCCAGCCTGGCAACCCTCAGGCAAGGGATGGCCCCTGTCAGTGTGGACAGAGGGGCAAGGGTGGAGGGTGGGTGGAGTGCTTTGCTTGAGGTATCTACTCTACAGTGACATTTGGAAGAGCCCCAAGACTACGGCTCTTGTTCCCTGATAAGTGTATCACATGCACACCCCCATTGAAATGGTCTTGCCACCCTTCCTACAGCAGCTGTGTGCCCCACCCCATCTGGGGAAGGCCTCTGGATAAGATCTCTGACTCTGCCCAGAACCTGAGGTCTTGGCCTTCTGAGTTCAGGCTTTAGTACTGTCTGGAGCCATGTATATACATATTTCTGATAGTTTTCCAGAGTTATTAATGGAAGCCATGGGAGAATAGGGTCAAGATGGTTGGATTGGGCCTTTCTGAAGCCCTCTCTTTCCTTCTGAGCCTATCTTTGGAGAATATGCTCTGGTGTAGTGACATCTACCGGCAAGGCTAGGCAGGAAAGAAAATGACCAGATGCCCACTCATCTCCAGGTAATTTCCAAACTAGTAAGAAAATCATCCTTCACCCCTGAGATTGGGTTGGATCAGTAACGTCAGTTGGTTAGAGCAAGACTAAGACATCCAAGGTTGTGAGTCTGGACCATGTATGTGCTGATTTACCTTAAATAGAGAAATTATTTTCCTAGTTGTAGCTTGCATCCCTCACCCTGGCAGTTGATTCACATTTGGGGACAATTAGTCACAAGGGAGATTGACTAAGCATATGTAAGTGACTCAGAGAAACCCATTCCTAGCCCCTATTCTGGGGAAAACATCTCCCAACAAATGAAATGACCCTTAGTTTACAAATGGCATAATGCAGGATCATTTTGCATCTTCCTGAAATTGACTGGCTTGTGAATTTTTTTTTTCTTCTGGGACTCAATTTCTCCTAGGTAATCAGGAAAATAGTGTCTGTAAGCCATCTTCAAAGTTTCTGTAGTGGGCAAGAGTGACTACAGCTTTTAAAGTTGCTCCTCAGTTCTTGCTGAGGAAAGACATAACCTGCTTCCTCACTGCTTTTACCCATGTCATCTACACATTCTGTTCATAATCTCATTCTCTTTCTCAATAGCATGCATACTTGACAAAGACTTTACCACTAGAGATAATAGAGAAGCCAGAGAGAGTGAGGAGAAACTACCAGATAAATCATTATGAAGCAAATGTTCTCCTTTCTCAATAACATGGACTCAATAGCTGAATGTGGCTCAGACAAAGCATCTGTCTCTCCGTCTTTCAAACTTAAAAAGAAAATCATCAAGACCTCAGTAGAGAAATGAGTAATGCACGGGATTTCATGGAAGAGGAAACAGGACTAGTAAATAAACACATGAAGACTGAAGTCCATCCTAACTAGAAATAAAATGAAAAGCACATTTGAGGTGCACTTTTCTTTCTTTTTTTTAACTAAACTTGCAAGATTTTATTAAGTGGTAACACTCAGTTCTGGGAACATCTTAAAATTGGTATCCTCCCACAAGGATGGTGACACTTTAAATTTGGACAAGTCTTTGGGGAAAAAAAATCAATGTAGAAGAGGTAGAAATAAAAACAGGGAGAGCTAAGATGCATGCAGACACTCACTGCATCATTATCTGACTTAAAAGAACCTCAATAATCCCAAACAGAGCACGTTATGTCACAGGGCCACATTACAACATTACACAGCAATTACAATTATGATTACGAGGACTACAGAGAAACAAGGAGATATTAAGAATGTGTAAAAAATATGGAATTTCATGTAAGCAATGAGTGCATCTATGCAAAATGTGTACATATAATAAAATGTATGCATGTGGAGAAAAATTGGAAGGCAATATGCAAACAATAAAAATAGCTCTATAGCAGCAGTGAGATTAAGGATGTTTTATTTTTTCAAACATTTATTTAGTGTTATTATACTGGATTAATAACTTTTGAAAAGGTGGAGAGGGTTGGTGCAGGTGTACGTCATACTCCCCCAGCCCCCACTATTACACACTGGTCCTAAATCGACAGCTCTAGGAGGAAAAGACCTGTCTGTTTATTCACAGAGTACACTCAGCTCCTACCCAATGCATAGCACTTATCAGATGCTTGATAAATATTAGTTGAATGAATAAATGAAAATAACTTCAGTCTAAAACGTCTCAACCCGTGATCACTAAATACATTCTACCCTGGGAATAAAAAAGAATTTGGTTTTGCTGGAATAAAAAAACAAAACAAAACATGAAGGCCCATCCATAATGGCAATTCCCTGGTTTTCTTGATAAATGAATTTGGGCATAGAGAAACAGCGAGAGACAGTCTGTTAAAGCAAACCCAATTACCACCCAGGAACATATGTTGCCCTGAGGCCTCTGCTGCTATAACAACATTGTGTAACTATAACTACAGCCCTGGAGGGCTTTGCCCCTGTCAAATAAGGGAAAAGACGTCTTCATTGTATGAGGGCTTTGTGCTTAGATTGGCTTCCCTAGGGAGCTTGGATCAGAGAAGAGAGGTAGATAAGTGAAAGAAAGGGGGAAATGAAGGGCAGGAGTGGGAAAACTGCTACTCAATCAGGATCAGAGTGATCTTTTTTTTTAATTTGAGCAATTTTCAAAATGTACTTATTTGACTGTTGAGTTTTGGTGGTTATTTATAACCCCAGCTGCAGAGGCGGGGAACAGTGCCTGAGCTTGCTGGGATCTGTCCAATACCTTCCCCCAGGGTAGGGCTGGAGGTGGGTGTGGACAAGGTGATCCAAGAACCAAATTAACAAGTGGCCAAGAAGGTAAGAGAAGTCCCTGGCCTTATCTAGCAAAAGTAAGAAAAGAAGGAACCACAAATGATCTCACTGACTCTATTTTTTTTTTCAATTAAAAAAAACATATTTTCACTGATTCTATTTTTAAGGCAGCTGTAAATGAAAAGATTTTAATATGAATTATGGTCACATCAGCAAATTCTGAGATTTTCACAGAGGGATAGGGACTAGGTCAATACTTTTACTCAGAAGTTATGAGACTGGCCTGGCTACACTAGCGTTGTCTTTAAAAAGTCAAGGCCTGCTTCTTCACCTTACGGGACAGTTATTATGCACACAGAAGAAACTGCTGTCCTTAACCACTACTGGTCAGAAAGAGGCTTAGAGGAGAGAGGACGACTGGTTCTGTGCAAGTCTTTCCTAACCGAGCAACACCTGGCAGTGGCTACCCCATTTACCGAGCCCTTTTAGATGCCAGCAAGAAAGAAGCTGGAGATGATGAGGCCAGCCAGGCAAGGCTCCCAACCTTGAGGAACTCCTAGGCCTTTGAAACAAACAATGGACAACTATACTTTGTATTTGAAATATGGTATATATCATTTTACTGGCAAGGGGAACATCTGAAAGGAGATTGAGGGATATTTTAGGAAGTTTCAAATGTAACAGAGGAGAGGAGATACAGATATGAGGAAGAAAATTCACAAGAACATACACAAAAGATTATCCCTGCTACCCCTGCCCTGTTTGGTTCCTCCTCGACTCTGGGTAAGGTTATTATTATGGCAGCGTTCTGATTGGTCTCCTTGCCACTCTGATCAGTCCCCCTCACAGCTTCCAGAAACAGATCTCTAAAGTGCAAGCCTAATTGTGGGACTCCTCTGCTTAAAATCCTTTAGAGACTCCCCCTCACCTTTGGCCCAGGCTCCAGGACATTTAAATAGTTTCCCAAACCATTCCTGCCTCTTCTTTATGTCAGCCACTCCATATCTAGACATGCCTTCAGCCACCCACACACAGGGCTGCTCCACACCTCTGCTTTTGCACATGCTGTTCCCTTTGTAAGAAAGTCCTTCTTCTCCTTGTCTGCAGGCAAACTTATTTGTCCTAAAAGTTCACCTCCTCTATGCATACTTTCCTAAAGCTTCCAGATAAAATACATTTCCTCCTCTGTACCACTTTTGAACTTTGCTCATTTTTCTATTTTTCCATTACTGCTCTATTGTGTTTTGGAACAACAAGCTTACTGACCTAGGGAAACACGATGTTTTGTCTATCTTGCTTTGACTCAATACCTAATATATAATGCCTGGGTAATCATTCTGTATCTTTTGAATTAAGTGAAGCTCAATAGAAAAAAGCAAACAACCCACTGAGACCATATAAAGTTATAGTCACAAACATTAAGATGTTACAGCCATTACTAGGGTGACTGGAATAACAACAGCCATTTACTTAGCACTTACTCTATCAGGAATTGTGCTAAGCTCTTTATAACAATCATTTCCTTTAACCTTTATACCAACTCTTAAAGTGGCTATTTGTATCTCCACTTTATAGATGAGAAAACTGAGACACAGGTAAATTTTATAAATTGTCCACGAGCAATGCAGAGAGAAAGTGACAGAGCTGAAATTCAAATCTAAATCTGACATCAAAGCCCTGTATTGGACACTAGAAGAGCTGATGAATAAAATAAGTAGGAGTTATGTTCTTATTGCTTGTTAGGCACAGAGTGAGGGAAACAGCACATCTACCAAGTTGTATAAGAAAAAGTACCTATAAAGCAATAAGTGCAGAGTAACATATATCACTATGCCCTAATACCTTAGAAAGAAAAAGTCAGGAAAGACCTTCGGAAGAAAGTAAATATTAAACAAGGCTGAGAGATGCATCAAGGCAGGAAGAAAAGCCTGTATGAAAGTGTAAAGGCAAGAACAGTGGAGCTACCTATGTGAAGTCTGGCAGATGAGGACAGGACAACTGGTAAAAGGTAACTGAGCTGATGAAATCAACATCAGTTCCTGCTTTGGGTGATAACTGTGTCATGATGAAAATAACAAAGTAAAGATTATGTGTAGTTCAAAAAAAAAAAAGGAAGAGAGAAAAAGCTTTCAGGATTTCCCCCTCTCCATTCTAAACATACCTAGGTATTTGACTTTCATCTTTAGTACACACTTTTCTTACGATCACATTTCTATCCCATTGGTGTTAGTTTTTCCATCTTTTTGCTAGAGGGTACACTTTCCAAGGGCAAGAACCATGTCTAAATGAAACCGTAAACTCTTAGTGCTGGCTGCAGTGTTTGAAAATTCAGTTTAAGTGATTAATTAATGTTGAACATCTGTAATGTTGGTGTTTGTATGATGAATAGTTAAGTCAGGATAAGGTTTTACTCTAAAATACTAATTTCCAGGGAGGCATACTTCACCATCTTTGAGTGCTATACATTCAGACTGTGAAACAGTAAACATATTATGATTGACCAGCAAGAATTTACTGTAGGCTTCACAGGTGGCGCTAGTGGTAAATAATCCGTCTGCCAATGCTGGACACGTCTGCCAATGCAAAAGATGTGGGTTCCATCCCTGAGTCGGGAAGATCCCCTGGAAAAGGAAATGGCAACTCCCTCCAGTATTCTTGCCTGACAAATGCCATGGACAGAAGAGCCTGGTGGGCTACAGTCCATGGGAACGCAGAGTTGCACACGACTGAGTGACTAAGCACAGCATAGAATGGACTGAGTACTGTTAAGGATGGTATTAAAGAAGTGAGACATGCTCTTAACATAAGAGCTCCTGACCAACAGTTGGGGAGCCAGAACACTCAAAAATAACCTTAGGAACATACCAGTAAGTGCAGAATAAAAGTAATAGTGTGAAATTAAATGCTTAAGTCCTGAGGGGATACAAAAGAAGAATAAGCAGGAGCCCTTTCCAAATAAGATCTTATGTGCACCTCAAACTAAGTAAGGTATCCAAAAGTATCTATAGTAAAGACTAAAAGCTAAAATAATAAAAACAAAATACCAAAAGCTGTCTGCCTTAACACTAGCCCAGAATATCTCCCTGGTGGCTCAGCTGGTAAAGAATCCGCCTGTAAGGTGGGAGACCTGAGTTCAATCCCTGGATTGGGAAGATCCCCAGGAGGAGGGTCTGGCAACCCACTCCAGTATTCCTGCCTGGAGAATCCCATGGACAGAGGAGCCTGGCGGGCTGCAGTGCATGGGGTCGCAAAGAGTCAGACACGACTGAGGAATTAAGCACGCAGAGTATCTCCAAGGAGAGTGCTAGCTAAGGGTCTGGAACTTCAATCCTTCAGAGTCCTCTGTTTAGCACATCAATCAAATGTTTGCCTTATGCTGCTTCGTTCTTAATCTCAGCTCCAGGAGCGGGGCGGGGGACGGTGGATATCCATTTTAGCTAGCCTTAGGTGACACTGGGGTCCAGGACCCTAAATTAATGACTGAGCCTGCCTGGATCCCACCCATGCGCTCCAGGTCAAGCCTTGGTCCTCTCAAGGCTCTTCTTTCAGCAAGCTAAATGCTCAACGGGCTTCTCTTGTGGCTCTGCCGGTAAAGAACCCGCCTGCAATGCGGGAGACCTGGGTTCGATCCCTGGGTTGGAACATCCCCTGGGGAAGGAAAAGGGTACCCGTTCCAGTATTCTGGCCTGGAGAATTCCATGGACTACAGTCTATGGGGTCGCAGAGTCGGACAAGACTGAGCGACTTTCACTCACTCACTCAAACCCTCAACGTCTGCTATCCACGTCCCTGCCTTTAAACTCTTCTAGCTTACATCTTCCACAACTTCTTCTTCTTTCGAGGCCGCCTCACTATTATTTAAAAATCAGTGCCTGAGATCCAGCTTTACTAAAAATACTCCTTCCTGTTTCTCCGTCCCCCAACTCTTGGCTGAAGCAGCTGAATTTCGAGAGGTCACTTGGGCTCATGAAGTTCAATGCTTCTGCGGCTCTGGCGCACACACATGCACACACATTCTCATCCTGCGGGCCACCCAAGGCGCTCATACCCATACAGGATGGGGTAAGGAGACGGGCGCTCACCACAGAGCTAAACTGGCTCTTCTTTGGAGCTACAGCTTCTGGAGAATGGTTCGGTCTCCTTTTGCGATTGAACGAATTAATCTACTTGATGTTTGCTAAAGGGCAAGGACAATGTCTCCTCTACCAGACAAGAAACTTCCTGGTGATGGACACTACCCTTTCGTTCCTTTCCCAAGCTCCCATTCCTCACCATTTTGACACAGGATAGCTGTTAAACTTGTTTCTTCTGCAAAATATCCCTTCCCAACTTTGAGTTTATGCCCATAAACGGAAACGTCCTTTAGCCAATTCGGCGACGAGGGGGTTAAATCTCAACAACCTGATGGATTCTGGGGCTTTCCTTCCTCGACTTCAGAAATTAAAACGACCAGGAAGGGAAATTTTGCCCAAGGTAAAGATGAGAACCGTTAACTTCAATTGTCAGGCTTCTGCCCCAAACAGGAATGGCTACCCACGCCTACAAAGGGTGTCATTCCCCTATCTAAACATGGCTGGCCCCACTTTCCACCACCGGAGCCACTTCCTGCCCAAGTCCAAAATGGCGCTCAGTAGCCTCACCAGGGGAACGAACCTCCCAGAATCCTCTCTGACCCGTAAAGTTAAGTGACGCAAACCCCAGCCGGAAGTGGAGGAAAAAGCGCCTCAGCCCGCGGCGCCTGCGCAGAAGGCTCTAGACGCTGAGAAGCAGGAGGCACTTGGGATCGTCCGCAGGATTGGGACTGCTACAGAGGCCGCCACGGAGCCCGCCGGAGCCACCGTTCCTGCTGCTGCCGCCGCTGCCCGAATCATAACCGTCGGGCCGCAGCAGCCGGCAATGCCTCGAAGGAAGGTGAGAGGAACAGGACGGGAGGGATGGCGGGTTTCTAAAGACAGTCGTTTGAGAAACATGACGCAGTTGGCCACGCCTTACAATGATTGGGTTCCAACTTGCCGCTCCCCCGAATCTAGCTTAGCAACCCTCTTCTGTCCATACCCAACAGAAAAATGTGGGCCCGACCCTGGCCTCGGCCTATGGTTGCAACTATTCCCGCCCTCTGCTTGCCTGGCTCGGAGGCGTTCTTCTCGTTAATTGGTCGCTGAAACGTCTAGAAACATGTTGATTGGCTGGTGACACCGCCCATTTGGGCTCAACGGTCACCTCCCCGCGTGTGGGGGCGGTGTCTGGGCCCGGCTCTATCGCTGTCCGAAAGGCCGTAGAGAACGATCTCTCCTCTCTTGATTGGGTAGGCCTGCCAGTCTGTCCTGTGGGGGCGCGGTTTATCGGGACCGCGGTTGGGTGACTCGAATCCCCTCCCTTCCGTCTGATGATGCTCACAGAGGCGGAGTTTTGGAGCATCCTTCCTTTCCCCGCGGGGGACACAACAAAGCCGAGAACTGGGTGGTGGAGAACCAGCGCCCACTCCCCAGGGATCTCACTCTCACCTGTTGCTCCTAAGCTGTGATTTTTCCTTGTGTGCTTAGTTAGCCAGCGCCTACAAAATGCAGTTCGTTAAATCAGAAACTTTCTAGAATTGGATGGGGTTTATGAGATCACCTAGGGACACCCCCACCCCTTCTTTTCTCAGCTAAACAAACAGGCTTAATGGAGTACCCCAAGCCGCTCAATTAGGCAATGCAGAGCCGGGACTCCAGAACAAATCTAATTCAATTCAACAAATGTTTATTGACTGCTTGCTACCTGCTGGCTGCTGGGGATTCAAAAATTAATTAGACATGATCCTTGGCTTAAGGAAATCTGAGTCTGATGGGGAAAACAGACTCGTAAATAACTTGAAAAGATCTAGTAAATTCTCTACTTGGCAATAGTAGACAAAGCTTAATGGCAGGAAAGTGAGAGAGCAATTAAGTCTGCTATGGAGTAAGATGGGAAGTAGATTAGTGAAAGCCGGGAGAGAAGAACTCGATTCCATGATCAAGTCAGGAAGGTGATGGTCAGAGATAGTCAGGGATTCAATATCTGAGTAATTGGACTGGATGACTTTTAAGACGCCCCTTTTATTCTGTCAATTTTCTGTGACTGTCTCTGGAGCCTCCACTCAGTATCTGGGCAGATTAGCCTTGGAATATTTGGAAAGTTGATTGTATTTTTGTTCATTTCTGCAGAAATGTTTCTCTTCCCAGAGGCTTTCAAGTATTTATACTTTTTAATGTCTCCTACAGTGATGTACATTGATAGGTGGTATTTATGTTAAGGCTCACCAAATGCAACAGTAGTACTGGTGCCTTGGAATAGGCCCACAGTTCTCTTTCTGCAGTTCCCAAATACAGAGAACTTGTGAAAATGTGTGCTTTTTAGTAGCTTATTTGGTGGCATAAACTGTCCTGAGGCGATTTACAGTTTTTGTGTGTCTCATTTAGTGTGAATGTTTATACATTTTGCTGCAGAAAGGGTATTATTTGCAGATGCATGCAAATTTTTCCCTTTCCAAAAATCTAAAAGATTATGAATTCTAAACAACTGGTGCTTAGGATTTTGAATAAAGAACTTCTATCAATAATTTGAAGCTTCAGTGTTGTTTTTGGTTTTGTTTTTTATTTTTTTAGCAAATATATTTCTCTTTCTGGTTTAGTCAAAGGTATAGTGTTAATAAAAGTTAACACTTTTATTAGCACAGTTGATAAAAGTTATCTCTGTGGCTAATCATGCCTAAGAAGGCTAACAATTGGTAAATAATTATTAATTGAAAAGGTGATTTTTAAAAACTTTCTATTTGCTACTGCTACTGCTGCTAAGTCACTTCAGTCGTGTCTGATTCTGTGCGACCCCATAGACGGCAGCCCAGCAGGCTCCCTCCTCCCTGGGATTCTCCAGGCAAGAACACTGGAGTGGGTTGCCATTTCCTTCTCCAGTGCATGAAAGTGAAAGTGAAGTCGCTCAGTCGTGTCCGACTCTTAGCGACCCCATGGACTGCAGCCCACCAGGCTCCTCCATCCATGGGATTTTCCAGGCAAGAGTACCGGAGTGGGTTGCCATTGCCTTCTCCAACCTTCTGTTTATGCTTACCTATAAGTCTTTATGTGCAAGTCACTCCCTTCCCCCCTTTCTTAAAGCACTTTTGGCATTCAAATGGAGAAACTTTAAAAGTAGATAACATAAGAAAGAAGAATGTTACTCTCTTTCTCCCTAAGTTCTTTTAGGACCATGACATTTTGCATTAGTGTGTGGTTTTTAAAAATGTAATAACTGTTCATGGAGACTTTGAACAAAAGCTACTCTAAAGTTCAGTGGGGTCTAGCACTAACATTTTTCTCATTACCCTTGACTTACTGTAAGTACATGTTTTATGTCAACCAGACTGTTTTGAGTAGAATACTTTATTAAAGTTTGTTGTACTGACCTAATGAACTTGTTTTAGAATTATAATAATACAGTAAGAATTCTTCTGTATTTATTTAATAAAGGTGCATTATTTGTCGGTTGTTCCATTTAAGTAAATAAAAGGAACGTTTGAACTTGGTGTTATCAGCATCACAGTCTGTTTTATTTCCAGTGTTAATTCAAACCCACTGAGTAAATGTTTCTGTGCTAATGTCTGAATCTGTGGTGTTACAGAGGAATGCAGGGAGTAGTTCAGATGGAACCGAAGATTCCGATTTTTCTACAGATCTTGAGCATACAGATAGTTCAGAAAGTGATGGCACATCCCGGCGATCTGCCCGAGTCACCCGCTCTTCAGCCCGGCTAAGCCAGAGTTCCCAAGGTAAAAGACAGCTTCCTTTTTCATGATCACACCTCACAGCTTATTGGACATCATATTATTGTGCTGGTTAATGTGGAAACTGGTCCCTTGTCTGAATGTTGATGACAGAATCTGGTAAAATACAGAATAAATGACTGCGAAGTATTACGTGTTTAAAATGGTTCCATTTGGGGAACTGTCTGATTTGTAGACCCAAAAGAACTGTGTCTGCTTTAATAGATGTGTGAAACATGAATGTCCTGAGTCATTTAATTTTTTATAGATTGCAGTTTCCCAATCAGTAAAATGAGAGTGTTATCTTTTCACTTCCTAAAAGTGGTTTAGGCCTAGGGACTTAAAGTGGTCTCTTGAAGAACTTGTTATTATAGGAGGCCTAGTACTTTGAAGCGAAGTGAAGTGAAAGTTGCCCAGTCATGTCAGACTCTTTGTGACCCTATGGACTATAGAGTCCATGGAATTCTCTAGGCCAGAATACTGGAGTGGATAGTCTCTCCCTTCTCCAGGGGATCTTCCAGGTTGATCTTTGATCAACCCAGGGATCAAACCCAGGTGTCCTGCATTGTAGGCAGATTCTTTACAAGCTGGGCCACAAAGAAGTCCCAGTACTTCTAAAACCATGTTTAATTATACAATATAGTCAGGTACAGTTAATAAATAGAAACAGTTGACCAGCTGTCAATTGTAAATACCCAGAATTTTGCTTTGGTGGTAGAGAATGGGGAATCTCGGTTTTGGAAGGTTCTGTAGTGCAATTGGCCATCTGGGCTTAGATTTGGAGGGTATCCCTGACCCTCCTGGCTCTGCTCTGGGATTCTCTGGGGAAGACAGAAAGTTGTAATTAATACAGAAAGCCGACGAGATGATCAATTAAGAGGGATAGTAAATTAAGAAGGAAAATATAAAATACTTTGAGCACTTAAATAGCATTGATTTGGTTATTGCTGTATGAGCATGTTGCAGAATAAGAGAAAAACATCTATTATTTTCCAAGCAAGAAGGTGGAAACCTTCTCTTTTAGCAACTGTTCTTTATTTTTGAATCTAATATTTGAGCTGAAGTATAGATGTTTCTTGATTTCTCAACTTTAAGTTTTTATCTTTTGGTACAATGGGAATATTGATAAATGGTGACTATAATTGAGGTACTATGCTATGTTCTGGAATACCATGATAGAAAAATCACACTTCTTGCCCTCAAGGAGCTTACAGTATAGTGCAGGATGTAAACTGATATGATAATGTATTGTGGAGTGGGCTCTGAGAGAGGTTGGCATAGAGTGCTGTGGAAGTCCAGAGGTGGAAATCTTAAAGGATCTAGTAGGAATTTACAAGTTGAAAATGGAAGAGTGGTATTATAGGCAGAGGGTATAATATATGCAACAGATTGTGCATAAGTGTTCTTAGAAAGTAATTGGCCATGCACTGCACAGCTGAAAGTTGTAAATATTCAAAATAACTAGGAATTATTAGGTTGGTGCAAAAGTAATTGCAGTTTTGCACTGTCGAATTTTGCCATTTGATACTGGAGTACATTCTTGAATAAAAGTAATTATCTTACATATCATCTCAGTGCTCATTTCTTGGTTTATGTTTTTGCTAATGAGTTATTACTTGCTGTTTATTTTTATATGTATTTTAAACTATGGAAATGATGTTAGACAAAAAGATTTGAGCAATTTTCTTGTTCAAATTCAAAATGGGTCATAAAGCAGCAGAGACAATTTGCAACATCAGCAACACATTTGGCCCAGGAACTGCTAATGAACGTTCAGTGCAGTAGTAGTTCAAGAAATTTTGCAAAGGCCTTCAAGATGAGGAACACAGTGGCCAGCCATTAGAAGGTGACAGAGACCAGTTGAGAGCAATCATAGAAGCTGATCCTCTTACAACTACATGAAGAAGTTAACCAAGAACTCAATGTGGCTTGTTCTACAATTGTTTGGCATTTGAAGCAAATTGGAAAGGTGAAAAAGCTCGATAAGTGAGTGCCTCATGAGCTGACCACAAATCAAAAAAAGGATCATTTTGAAGTGCCATCTACTACTAGGTTGGTGCAAAAGTAATTGCGGTTTTGGACTGTGAATTTTAAATCATTATAACTAAGCTCAAACACATCTTTATTAATCAAAATAGGAACCATTAAAATCAACACATTATTGCAAACAAGAAATAAATTTATTTGTGTAGTGTAAAAATCCATGCTTTAGAATTCAATGAACTCTGGGAAAGCACTTTCTGCCTCCTGCTGATTGTGGAAGCATTTTCCCTGCAGAAAGTTGTTGAAATGCTTGAAGAAGTGGTAATTGGTTAGTGAGAGGTCAGATGAATATAGTGGATGAATCAAAACTTTGTAGCCCAGTTTGTTCAACTTTTGAAGCATTGGTTGTGTGACGTGTGATCAAGCATTGTAATAGAAAAGAATTCTGTTGATAGTATTGGTTGCAGGTGTTGCGATTTTCAGTGCATCTCATTGATTTGCTGAGCATACTTCTCAGATGTAATGGTTTCAGAAAGCTGTAGTGGATCAGACACCTGCAACAGGCCACCAAACAGTGAACGTGACCTTTTTTTGATGCAGGTTTGGCTTTGGGAAGTGCTTTGGAGCTTCTCTGTCCAGCCACTAACCTGGTTGGTCGCTGGTTGTTGTATAAAATCCACTTTTCGTCGTCAAGTCACAGGTGATAATCCAATCGATAAATGGTTCCTTGTTGCATAGAGAAGACAACACTTCAAAATGACAATTTTTAAAATTTTTGGTCAGCTCATAAGGCACCCACTTACCAAATTTTTTCACGTTTCCAATTTACTTCAAATGCCAAATGACTATAGAAAGTCAACGTTGACTTCTTGGGCAATTTCTTGTGTATTCGTAAGAGGATCAGCTTTGAAGATTGCTCTCTATTGGTTGCTGTCACTTTCTGATGGCCAACCATTGCATTTCTCATCTTGAAGGCTCTTGTCTTCCTTTGCAAAACTTTGTGAACCACCACTGCACTGTATGTTCATTAGCCTTTCCTGGGCCAAGTGCATTGTTGATGTGTGAGTTGTCTGCTGATTTATGACCGATTTTGAGCTCAAGTAAAAAAATTGCTTGAATATGCTTTTTGTCTAACATCATTTCTATAGTCTAAAAATAAACAGCAAGTAATAAGTCATTAGCAAAAAGATAAAGCAAGAAACGTGCATTAAAATGATGTATAACATAACCACATTTATTTAAGAATGTATTCCAATATCAAACAGCAAAGTTCAGCAATGCAAAACGACAGTTACTTTGGCACCAACCTAATACCTGAGCACTTAGTCTCTCTAGTAACACTTTATCACCAGTAAGTTACACAACTCCTGAGGACACCATTCACACTATGATTCATGTTACATGGCCCTTTCTAAAACAAAATGTAGACTACATTGTAAATGGAGCCCCTTGGAGATATGCAAACTGAAAACTGAGCTGTGTGCTAAGTTTTACAGGAGAGTTTGAGAATTTCAGTTTTCTTTGAAGAATCTGTAAGATTTACATATTAGGATCTTCTGTTGTTTAAAATAGACTTTAACTTCTGAATTGCTTTTTTTCCTGTAAGTGTCTTCAGATTGGAGATGTAAAAGAACTATTGGCTGCTTCAGAATAGATTTCTGCATCCAAAAATTTTTAAAGTTGTATCCCTGCCTTACCCTTTATGAATCTAGTATTATTTTGCTTTAGAGTGTCAGACAGGGTAATCAGGAAGAAAGAAAGGTCCTTTAAGAAAGGAAATATTTGTGTATTGTTATATCTTTAGTAGTAGAGTATCTCTTTTCTGGTGGGTTAAAGGAAGAAAGAACATGTAGCTAATATTTATAAAGCACTACATTTAGATATCTAAGGATCTTATTAAGTCCCTTATATGATTTATTTCACTTATTTCTCACAGCAAATGTGTGAGGAATGTGTTACTAGTATTTTCCCATTTTTTTAATAGATCAGGAAATAGGCTTGGAGAGATTAACTTGCCCAGTATGCCCATCTAGTTAGTATGATGAAGTGGAATTGAATTACATTCAGCCTTGATTCCAGTGCCTAAGCCATTAATTCTGTGCTGTACTGCACCTCTCTACCATCTCTATGTTGCTTATATGTAGGAGAACCTACATGCTAATAAGTCACACTAATGGAATATAAAACAGATTTCTTTCTTTTTTCTTTAATTGTTTTATTATTTTTAAAATCGGGATCAGATTCCAGTCCTGTTCGAAATTTGCAGTCTTTTGGCACTGAGGAGCCTGCTTATTCTACCAGGAGAGTGACCCGTAGTCAGCAGCAGCCTACTCCAGTGACTCCGAAAAAATACCCGCTTCGGCAGACTCGTTCATCTGGCTCAGAAACTGAACAAGTGGTTGACTTCTCAGATAGAGGTGAGTGGGTATGGGTGATTTGGACTCATTACAGAGAGGATCTAATCAGTTTCCTCTTAGAAGAGGCTTGGAGCCACTGCAGATAGATGCCCAGTACAAAATTCAGCTAGGTGATTGCTGTTTGTCTGATTCCTTTCTTACCTCTTGCTGAGGACAGTTTGATACTCTGCTACTCTTGAGGTCCAGAGTAGCTGGAGTATTATTTGATCTGGCTTGCAATAGGCAAAAGAAACTGACCACCTCTTACTGACAGATAAAGAAGGCTTAAAGCAGATTTTCTTGCAGTCATGCTTATGGGTCCATTTATCTCTGAAGTTCTGAGGAGGAATGACTGTCAGTAATGGGGAATGAATGGTAGGCTATTGAGGTTGTGATTCACCAGGCCAAATTAGAGGCCTTAGAGCAAAGACTATGGACTACTGAACTTCTAACCTGCCAACATGGTCTGTTGGTTTGATGGCATCATATTTACTTTCTTAAAAAAAAAGTGGCCAGTATTTGAAAAAACAAAGATTCTATGTAAAAACATGAGTTACTAGTTTCTTTTAAAAAATGGAAAGCTCTGGGAACGTTAGGTGGCCATTCACTACATAATTGACTGGAACTGAATAGTAGTTATCCCTTTGAGAGAGACAGTCGGCTCTTGATTTGGCCTTGCTCAGCACTAGTAGGCATTTGGTTTGCAACACCTGATTCAGAGTCAAGTCCTTTCACACTCACACCAGGTATGTTCAGTGTCATCCAGAAAGAATCATTTTCATTTATATTCCATTCTATGTATCTCCCAGCAAGAGAGTAGGATGATAGTGTTTTTTAAAAGTTTATTTCCATCCAGGTTTGATTATTCATGATTTGGGGCTTGGGAGAAGCACAAATTAGTGAAATGTATCATGTAAACCTCAAATGGAATTTTAGTCAGAATTTAAAGTTGCAGAAGAGGAATGCTGTTATTAGTTTTTCTTCATTTTGCATTTAGTTTTATGGCAGATAAATGGCAAAAGTTCCTGGTTAAATCACAGGAAGAGGATTTTGGGAAGCCTGTAAACTCTTCTGAATATAATAACCCTCTAAGTAAAATAAACTCCATTCATGAGTTTTACAATCGTTTTACTTTAGAAACTAAAAATACAGCTGATCATGATGAGTCTCCACCTCGAACGCCAACTGGAAATGCCCCTTCTTCTGAATCTGACATAGACATCTCCAGCCCCAACGTGTCTCACGATGAGAGCATTGCCAAGGACATGTCCCTGAAGGACTCGGGCAGTGATCTCTCTCATCGCCCCAAGCGCCGCCGCTTCCACGAAAGCTACAATTTCAATATGAAGTGTCCTACACCAGGCTGTAACTCCCTAGGTAAGTGTGCCCCCACCTCATGACACCGTGGATTGTGTGATTTTCTTTCTCTCTGGAATTAGGATCACCCATAAATGTTTAGTGTTCATTACGACTTAGTTTCTTAGGCTCTTCAATGACCACTGCTTAGAATAACACTGAATTGCTCACTTGGATAAAAGCATTCCTGCTTCTTGGCTTATTGTCCATAATAACAGATTTGGTTACAAGGAAATTAACTATGATGCACCATTCAGTTTATTGAGAACTCCTCCCAGTGAAAAATTCTTTAATTTTTCCAACAAAAACAGAATGTCAGTTATCTCCAAATACCTCATTGTATGGTGCATAGTTCAAGCGTATCGAGGACTAATAATAGAGTGTAAGGTGAATAAATTATGGTTGTATGGCCATAGCTATTAAGGAAATGAGAAAAACATTTTTTGATCAAGAGGCACTGAAAGTGAGGAGTATAGATGAGACCCTGACCTTTTGTGACTTTAGTAGTTTTAGGTCTTGTGGCTTTGTATGCTTAGAAGTATAAACTAGATAAATATTTCTTCTCAGATAGATTAATTATATCATTGTTTCCTTAAGAGTTATTTTTTCTCCTTACTGAGGGATTCTAGTAATGTTTTAAAAATCTTACGTGTGTTCTTTAAGTGAGCTTAGGTGCAGATGTTGGTCTAAACTTTTGTCTAGAGTTGGAAGGTGCTGATTGGGAGACAATGGGCCTCTCTTTCTGTCTACCAGTTTAGCCTTTGAATGTGGCCTCCAGGTTCAGAAAAAAGGTAGAACAGAAAAAGTTGCTGCTTTGCAGACTACCAGTATGTTTTCCCTAGTATTTAATTACCAGCAGTTTCTTAGGTAATTTCAACCCATCAAATGCATAACTAGAGCAGAGTTCCCCTGGATGCTGTACCAGTTGTTACTTGAGGTAGTTGTTTCAGGCCTAAGTCAATTTCCTTGAGATAAATAATGAAAAACTAAGAATAGACGGTATTATACAAATACTAATGCAAGAGATAGCTAATATACTTTAAGAGGATCTCCTTGCCACACAGCAAGAGAAGGAATTTTCAACTCTGCTTGTTGCTGTCCATGCATCCTTAAATTGTTCCATTTATTTTATGTACCGTTTAACCGGTCATTCAGTGCTTACTGAATGTTTTCCTGTTCCAGGCACTGTTTTAAATTCTGGGGGTGGAGTTGTGAACATGTCAAATTCCCTACCTCTTGTAGCTTGTGGTCTAACTGGGGAAGACAAACAGATGTATAACACATAATCCGCTAGAGATGTGTGCTGTGAGGGTAGGATACTGCACCTGCACACGAGCGTGCCGTGTAGGGACAGCCACTCTGATACGCTGATACGTGAGCAGAAACCTGAAATAAGTGAGAGAGTGAGCCATTTGAGTCTGTGGGAGAGAAGCATTAAGGGCAGAGGGCACAGCAAGTGGACAGGGTCTGGGGCAGGAGAGTGCCTAGCCACCTTGAGTAATGCTTTAGGGGCCAGTGTGCCTGGGCATATAGACCAGAATGGGGAGGAGGAGATGAGGTTAGAGTAGGGGTCTGATTTAAGTGTTATTTATGCCCTGAACTCAGTACTCTGAATGTGGTAGACCAGAGGGTAAATATAAATCTTTTGCATCATAGGGAAGTTTACTTTGACTTTTGGTTTTAATGTCTGGCAAAGCTTGAAAAGTATGAACTTGAGCTTCTGCAATGATTCTTGATCCTGTTCCACTCCTCGTCTTAGCCAAAACAATGTCATTAGGTTTGAGGGTGGGGTGTGTTTTTTTTGGGTTTGTTTTTTTTTTGGTAATTTTGGTATGAAAGTATGATGTGCTTGTGAAAAATTAAAACCCTTTAGGAGGGCTTGATTGCTAAGTAAAAGTTCTCCTTTATTCATATCCCCAGAATATGTCCTAGATATAAAAACTGCTATTGGTAGTTGTGTATGAATACTTCTAGTAAGTTCCTATACATACATAACACATGTATATGCGCACATATATTTCTTTCTCTGTTGTTATTTATAAAAAGGAATATAAACAATGGTTGGTTTGACATCTTAGATATTTTACATTGTTGGCACTCAGCGGTCCCTCTTGTTTAAAGGATATAGAGAATTCCATTATATTTGAAAGTTCAGAAATTACTTGAATTGCCCTGTATTGATTGATATTTATATTGTTTCTCCTTTTTTAGCTTTTAAAAGCTATTTAGAACAGGACTCTAATTGATAGCCTTGTATGTATATATATTTTAGTGTCTTTCTAGAAATCTACTGGATGAATTCATAGCAGTGGAATTTGCTAGGTTAATAGAACAGCTATCATTTATAATCTTTTAATACAGGCAGATTGGTTTTAGTTGACATATTATAAAATAAAACAAACTTGAATAATTTATTTAGAAGTTACAGATAGATGCATAATATCTAAAAGGCTTGCTAGAGCCATGATACTTTACATTTTGTACATAGGTTTTGATCACTGAGGGTAGTTTTTGGTGTCTAAGATAAATGTGTGGATCTCTAAGATTGCATTTTTAATAATATGTGCTGTGCTGTGCTAAGTTGCTTCAGTTGTGTCCAACTCTGTGATCCTATGGATGGTAGATTGCCAGGCCCCTCTGTCCATGGGATTCTCCAGGCAAGAATACTGGAGTGTGTTGCCGTTTCCTTCTGCAGGAGATCTTCCTGACCTAGAGATTGAACCCATGTCTCTCTTATATCTCCTAGATTGGCAGGCAGGATTTTTAATAATATAGTCTTGGAGAAATGGCAGCCTGCATATTATTATATTAACTCTTGTTCTTGGGTATGTGTGCTCAGTCATGTCCAACTCTTTGTGACCTCTTGGACTGTAACCTGCCAGGCTCCTCTGTCTATGGGATTTCCAAGCAAGAGTATTGGAGTAGGTTGCCATGTCCTCCTCCAGGAAATCTTCCTGACCTGGGGATCAAACCCACGTCTCTTACATCTCCTGCATTGGCAGGAGGGTTCTTTGCCACTAGTGCCACCTGTAAAGCCCTGTATTAATTTTCCTCTCCTGCAATACTTGCACTGTTTTTACCCTTTATTTGTTTATTTATATATTTTTTGGCCGCTCTGCCCAGCTTGTGGGATTTTAGTTCCTCAACCAGGGATCAAATCTGGGCCCTCGGCAGTGAATGCAGAGTCCTAACCACTGGACCACCAAGGAATTCTGTGTTGCTGCTGCTGCTGCTAAGTCACTTCAGTCGTGTCTGACTGTGCGACCCCATAGACGGCAGCCCACCAGGCTCCCCCGTCCCTGGGATTTTCCAGGCAAGAGCACTGGAGTGGGTTGCCATTTTCTTCTCCAAAGCATGAAAGTGAAAAGGGAAAGTGAAGTCACTCAGTCGTGTCCAACTCTTTTGCTACCCTTTAAAGCTTACTCTCTAAATCTTGTGTAATTTTTAAATCTCTTTTAAATGTCTCCTTTACTACAAATTAAATGTCTTTTTTCCATGAAAGAAAGAATTTTGTAGATTTGCAGCTTAACTTAGCTAATTTATTTCATTAGCATTGTCTCACCATCTGTCTCAGTCTTAGATGTTTGATGAACGTTTTGATTGAAGAGACATATAAAAATGAAATAATCAATTACCTGTGTATTTTCACAAACCATGTGAAAAACAGAAAAATAAATACCCCTTTAGATAAAAAAGAGCTTTCTGTATTGTCTTTTCTAGTATTTTTCCTTCTTTCCCTTGCACAAACTACCTGTTTAAAAGTTTGATTATGTATTTTAAAAACGAAGTAGTAATAATTTAAAAGTTTGATTATAAAAGAAGCCTAAATCTTTAAACAAAATCAGCCACCCCTCCACAAAAATGAATATATTTAATCTGGTCCAAAATTACCAAAGTATATTTCCTCATACGTTAGAAAAGACCACTTCCATCTCCATCTTCTTTTGATTATTGTAAGAAGTTCAATTTAGATTGGATAACATTGCACAATAGAAACCACACTTATTAAATATATGACTTGATCAATTTAGCATAGGAAAGTTAAGTTCTACCGAAAGAAAATATTCTTGCTTATAACTTTGTGCCTTTTAAGTAAATTTATGGGTTTCTGACATTTTGGAATTTGAGAACTACGTGATCAGAAAAGAAGGAACTACAATTTATATTGAATATATGCAAATATGTTCAGAGATGGTTAGGTCCAACCTGTAGAAGAAAATAATTTATTGTGGGTGCAAGTTATGACCCTTGCCTTTGATGGATTTAATCTGTAATCAGACATATACTTGATAAAAATGGTATCGTAAAAAGGTTTATTTTAGTGAAAACTATTACTTTCCAAGCTTAGATCTTTCATCTTGAGGTTAAGTTTTTTCTTCTTTTAACAGGACACCTTACAGGAAAACACGAGAGACATTTCTCCATATCAGGATGCCCTCTCTATCATAATCTCTCAGCTGATGAATGCAAGGTAATTATATATTGTCGTTTATTCACCGTATACTTATTGAGTGCTTACCGTTTGCCAGGCACTTGGCTAAACAAGGGGGATACAGTGTGAACAAGATGGGCAGGGTCCTTGTTCTTACATACTAGTGGAGGAAACGTTATGAAACAGCTGTGTTTAAAGAAAGGAAAACAGACTAATAAAAGGATTATTGTCTGTAAGGAGTGCTTTGAGAGAAATTAACAAAGGGATTATCTATGAAATATTTGGAACGTCACCCTCTAATTGCATCAATATTTTCTGTTGAAAATTTTCTTCAAAGATTGCTAGGGACCTTTTCCACTAAGGAATAATTTGCATAAATATGTGGTCTCAGTATTTATGCATTAGTTTCTCTTACAAATATATGAAGGTATTTTACTTTTTAAAGGTTTTTCTAAATTCTCTTCCTCTATGTCTACTTCTATGGAATACTTCTCCTTTTTGTTACTCTCAATCATACCTACTCTTGGCTAATTCTTGTCTTACAATCTTGAAAAATACAGTTCTAAATAACTTTTGGAATTTGAAATAATGGATTTAAGAGTAGAACCTAAGACCCTATTTTGTATGTGTCTGTCTGGATTGTTGCTACCAAGGAGAAACCAAAAAACGAATTATGGACAAACCTAAGTTGAAAATGTTATTAATTAAACGCATTGCTCAGGTAGTATTTGGATAGGGTATCCAGGTTGGTTAGACCAAAGTATTAATTGTTGCTTTTGTGGTGATTATTTTGCTAACAAGGCCAGTATGACAGGTTTGTTCCTGTCTGGGCCAGATTCCTCCTGAGAAAAATGAGATTCCCTAGTTAACGTTAATCCTCCCTGATTCAGGAATGTGTTCTCTTATTTACAAGTGGACCACAGGAGAGAAAGCTTTTTTATGTGTTGTGTTTAGTCTTTCAGTAAAGCAGTACACTCTCGGTACTTGACGTGAATTTTGAGTATGTGGACCCTTACCCTTGTTTTCCTTCATCTCAACTTTCTCTCATAAGCAAGGCAGTTTATTCTGCTGACTGTAGAAGTGGTAGGTCTTGCCATTATCTTCATGTTAGTATGAGACCAGATCAAAACAGAAATAGCTCTTCCGTCTTCTCCTTCAGAAGCTGACAAGGCATTAGGTGCTTCTTTCTCTGAAAATAACTGTGATCCCTGTTTTTTGGGGGGAGTTGTCTGTTACTACTTGTCTTTAAATGTAATAATCTAATACTATGGATGGTTTTACATAAAAGTCTTCCTAAGGTATAAAATTGTTGGATGATAGAGAAAGACAATTTCCAGTTTGGGGAAGAAAATTTTGGAAAGAGAAACATATTTCTTGAACTTTACTCTTTTGTGGTCTCTGTTACAAAGGGAATCAGACTCAGGATAATCCATCTTTACTACTGGACCGTGTGGTTAGAGGATCAGGAGTATTTCTGAAAGATGCATATTTTATTACATTTAGAATCTCAAATGGAAACATTAGACTAATTCCTCACATTTATTAAAAGCCCCAGAGTTTTTAAAATACTTGGCATGCACAGAATTACTCTGACTTTTCCGATAAATGATTGCAATCAGCAATATTACCATTTTTATTCAATCAAAAGACCGTATTCAGTGAGTGTACATTTTCATGGGGAGAGGTATAATCAACATAGAAAATTAGTATGAATTTTATTTAGTGGTAAACGTTGTGAGAAACAAAAAGACTAAACTGAGAGTGACTGTTTTGGAGGTGACAAGGTGGCACTGCTTTTGCTTGGGCTGTGAAGAAAGACATTTTATCTGAGCCGTGGGTGATGGCAAAGAGGCAGTTGTGTCTAGATGCTGAGTAGAAGGATGGATAAACTCAAAGGCTGTGAGGTGGGGAAAAAATGGTTGGGTTTGAAGGATGGAAAGTAGGCTAGTGAGGCTGAAATGTGATAGGAAATGAAGAAGTAGGATCCAGATCATGAAGGGCCTGTAGGCCTTGGCAAAAGGAGTATGCTTTTGTTCTGACAGCCATGAGAAGCATTCAGAGGGCTTTAGCAAAATACTAAAACACTTTTGAAAAATCACAGCTTGCTGGTATGTGGAGAATGAACTGGAGGGGGAAAGAGTTGACACAGGGTAGACTTGTGGGAAGGCTACTCTGAGGTTCAGGCAGTAGATGGTGGCTTGGACTGTTGGCAGTGGAGATGGTCAGAATTGGCTGAACTTGGGATGTGTTTTGGAGAGGGGCAGCCTGATAGACTTGCTGATGAATATCATGTGAAGTG
This sequence comes from Bos taurus, assembly GCF_002263795.3. Taxonomy (NCBI): domain Eukaryota; kingdom Metazoa; phylum Chordata; class Mammalia; order Artiodactyla; family Bovidae; genus Bos; species Bos taurus. The sequence goes on along the minus strand of NC_037346.1, from coordinate 36,831,170 downwards.
GGAAAGAGAAGAATCAAACATCATTGATGTTCAAGTTTTTGACCTGATCGGTTGTTTAAAAAGTGCTACTATTTATTGCTATAGAGGAGTTTGGGGGTGGAGCAGATTTGTGGGAGAGTGTTAGTCGACCTGTTTTGACCATGTTGAGTTTTAGTGTTGATGTGAAATAGGGAGTTGGATATGAGTCCTCACTGCCCAGTAGATGAATCTGAGACTGTTGGTAATTGAAGGTGATTTATCTAAGGTCATAAATGCAGTTAGGTTTCCCTTTAGACTTGAAGTATCTAACCTTTTCTTTGTACTTCTTTACTCTGTTCTTGCACTTCCTCACACTTAGCATTGCACAGTGGAAAGAGGCTCAGAGTCATCAGACTTAGTTAAAATCCTAGCTTTACCACCATCCAGCTGTAATTATGTCACTTTGTGATTCTCAGATAATGGCTGAGAAAACAGAATATGAAGCTTGCCTTATCTGTTTCTTATACAGATTGTGCTAACGTGAAGACCCTTTGAAAGTGAAAGTACAGTGTAAATTCAAGGGATTACTGCTGTATTCTTACACTTTAAGTGAACATAGTTTTAGAAGCAGGTGGATTGATTGACGTTGTTGATGGTTGCAGGTGAGAGCACAGAGCCGGGATAAGCAGATAGAAGAAAGGATGCTGTCCCACAGGCAAGATGACAACAACAGGCATGCAACCAGGCACCAGGTACGGGCCTTGTTAACGCTCCGGCCGTTCACAGTTGAGAGCCGAGTCTTGGATTCTCTCTGCCCCATAACCATTGTAGCTATGTCCACTCCTCTTGTTTCCTGTGCTGCGTCTTCATAAGTGGTCTTCAGTCATAAACTTAGAAACAGTGCTTTTTCCAAATAGTAAATTTTCTAGAAACAAAACTTCTACCTCATAAATGAAGGAATCATGCTACTTGTGATAATAATAGGTAATCTTGATTATTTGCAAGATTATATTCTCTGCTCTATATCCTCATTTTCATCCACTTTCTAACCCATTATAATTTACTTTCAGGCCCCTCTCTGCTGGTATGTTTCCAATGGCACCAGTGACTTTTTCTTAGCATTGACGCTTGTTGATTATGTCATTTTTCTTCTACTTTTCTTTGCTGTTGGATTCCAAGATGCTGCTTTGCTCTAATCTTCTTGTCTCTCTGAACATTCATGCACGTTGATTATGCTTAATTCCTTGTCCCCTCCCCTGCCCCCGAATGCCTTTGGTGTTTTCTCTTGCTGTTTTTCGGCCTAGAACTCTATACTTATACCAAGAAGAGATTGTGTTTTTCCTTCAAGGCCTTGTGCAACTCTTAGCTGTTGTCGGAATTCTTCCCAAATCTTGTACCATTAATGAATTTCTTCCTCATGTATTCCTATTTGTAATGTTCTCAGAATGTTAGTTTAGGTTTTGGCACATTTTATATACTCATATCTCATCATATGGATGTCTGTTTTTGTGGTTAGATTATAAGTGGATAGCAGAGGAGGCATGGTGACGGGAAGAAGTTTGACTTTGGAGCCAGACAGGTCTGGATTTGAATACTGCGATTCTGTTACTCTAGCTGCGTGGTCTTAGGCAGGTCAGCTAACTTCCCTCAATTTTATTTCCTTGAATAATATCTACCTGGCAGTGTAGTCAGCTAAATTATGCATGTAAAGTACCATAAGTACCTGTCCTCAGTGCTTGGCAGGTAATAAGCACTCAGTAAGAGGTGGCTACACTTTTCTTCATTGTTTATCTTGGGTTCTATTCTTTCAGTGTTTAAATTTTTATTCATTTTCCGTATCAGTGCTTGGAAAGCAGTAAGCATTCAATAAATGCCTAATGAATTGAAATGATCTTGATTTTATTCCTGTTGTTTCCATCCTTAATCTATATTCCATTTGGATTAATATTAAAGTAAGTACATTTCCTAAACTCATTTTAACTGACAGGGTAGTGGTCTAGGTGATGAGGGAACCCCATTTGGAGTTTAAAAATTAACTGCAGCATTCACAGGGTGGCTGTAATATACTTCACATCCCACCCTGACCATTTTTCCCTCTACCCTTTCTTTGGTGTATGTTACTTTCATTTAGAGACTTAATTACATAATGAGTTTTCTAGCTAGCTTCTCGATTTTCTCCTTTTTCTTTTTAGGCACCATCAGAGAGGCAGTTGCGATATAAGGAAAAGGTTGCTGAACTCAGGAAGAAAAGAAATTCTGGGCTGAGCAAAGAACAAAAAGAGAAATATATGGTGAGGATAAGTTAAATATTTAATAGCATGAACTCTTGCTATCACATTTGATTCCTTTTGGTTGCTAAGATTCTGCTTTTCACATTTGCCATTTAGTATGCTCTGTAACAGGACTCTTTGGCAGTTAGAGTTCACTGTATATATAATTCTCCAACAAGAGTGGAACTGGGCGTCCTCAAAAAACAAATACTGTTAGAATTTAGATTAAGAAAAAATAGAATCTTCTAGTTTATAAACCTCACTTTAGGTTTAAAGGGTTAAATTTTCTTGTTTGAACAAATACGATGTTAACGATAAGGAAGAATATTCAAGCCAAGCATCAGTCCATGTCTTTAAATGAAAGAATAAAATACCTACACGATAAAAGGTTTTAATTGGGTGATATATAGTAAATCTTTTTATAGTTTTTTATTTTTCTAATTTTAAAAATAGTGTACATTTATGACTTCCCTGGTGGTCCAGTGGTTAAGAATCCACCTACCAATGCAGGGTACATGGGTTCAATCCCTGGTCTGGGAAGATCCCATATGCCTTGGAGCAGCTAAGCCATTGCACCGCAACCACTGAGCCTGACTGCTGGAGCCCGTGCTCTGCAGCAGGAGAAGCCAGTGCAGTAAGAGGCCCCGCACCTCAAGGAAGAGTAGCCCCCATTCCCTGCAGCCAGAGGAAGTCCATCCCAGCAGCCAAGACCCAGCTGTAGAATTGGGCTTTCGGGTGAAAATTGTGTGCTTCCCCTCTGTCTTGTTCAGTATTTTTATCTACAGGTTGGGTAGAGATGTAATAATATGATAATACCATTTATTAAGTGCTTATGTGCTAGGCAGGCACTGTGGTTATGTTGCTCCCATAATCTTTGTTACAAAGATGGGTGGTATTTCAGCTGTTGAATAGATGGAAAACTGAGATTTAGATTATGATTTTCCCAGAATCATAAAGGTAGAGAGTGTCTGAATAAAAGCTCCTGAAATTTACCTTACATCTGCTTTCTAGTTTGGGCTGAACCTTCCTGGTAAAAAAGTACTGGATAGGATTTTTTAAAGCTTTTTAAAAAAGTACACAAAACTAGAAGAAATACTTAGAACCCAAGGCTTAGATGACAGAACCCCAAATTAAAAAGATATCCATCAAAGGGGCCCAGATAAGCCAGAAGAAATTTTAATAGGGGTAAAAGTACTGGTGAGTGGTTTCTTCATATGCTAATATATGAGTAAGGTCTACAGCATTCTTCCTGGAATGAGCCTTCTGATCCTCTTAGCCGTTATCTTCTACTATCTTCCGGATCCTCTTCACCTTCTGCTAGGAGGCGGAGTCTAAGAAGGAGTGGGAAGGGCTAGAATTGAAGGTTAAAAGGAAAGTTGCTCCTTTGGATTTTCTTTCTTGTGTATGGATACTTGTGTACTGACTGCTATGGTAAGATTTTATATTATTTATTTAAAACTGGATTATTTTTATGATTCTAGTTTTCAATGACTGTTCCCTCTTTTGTACTTGCTTAATATTTAGTAAAGCATTTCTCAAGGAAGCTAACCTTTTTTCCTGTAGACTTGGACTGGAGTTCTAAAGTGGGAGTATTCCAGTGCCTTTGGTGGATTGTGTTATGGTAGTAGGTGCAGCAATTCAAGGGAAAGAGTTTACAAAAGCCTGCTTAGTCCAGCTGCTCCTTCCTACCTGTAGATTTTATTTTCAGCCTAAAATCTTAGAAATGAAGGCTTAGAGATTCTAGTTTTTATTTGGTTTTGTTTTTAAATGATTATCCAACTAGATCTCAGGATTCTAGAAGTTGGTAGTGCATTTGGGTTTTGTTATATTTTATTTATTTGTTTTGCCATGCACATTTTCAGAGGAAGAAATGGAAGCATAAAATTCTGAAGAATGAAACTCCCTTTAGGGGTGGTTATTAGGACATTTCCTTTCCAGGTTCACTAGAGTGGGTAGTGGGTATCTTCTGGAATTAACCTGTCTGATAGTTTGTTTTGTACTTGATCCCTAGTGCCTAGTATAATGGCTGGCAAATATTAATAGTAGGTACTAAATAAATAGGTATGGTTATTCTTGGCCCTCTGATTGGCATCCGTTGAAATGCAATAGGTTAAGATCTTAGAAGCAGAAAGTATCATGCTCTGGTTATTTTCCTAGGAACACAGGCAGACCTATGGGAACACTCGGGAACCTCTCCTGGAAAACCTGACGAGCGAGTATGACTTGGATCTTTTCCGAAGAGCACAAGCCCGTGCTTCAGAGGATCTGGTGAGTATTAAAACTTCCAAGGTGAGGACCACTTGTGAGGGTCACTTGGAACTGCCAAGGAAAATTAGCACTCAGTTTGCTAGGGATTAAACATAGCTTGCTGCTTGACTCTTTTTCCCTTCCCCCGGCCATCCTTATTTGAGACTTCCTTCCTATTGATATTTAAAATTAATTACCCCTCCTCCCTTCCTTTGTCCCTTAAAGTTTTCCCTCTCCACCTCAACTCCTGGAAGGACCTATTTGGTAGAGGTAGTTATCTGGGTAGAGCAGTAGGTGCCCCTTTGTGTCAGTTGGATAATTTGCAGTTCTGAGAAGCCCTAGACTGGAAGGTACCCCTCTCTGTTGTCCTCTTAACCTAAATAGGAACTCCCCTTTGTGGGATTGCTTCAGCCTTTCATTGCAGCTATAAAAGAATGGGAGAGGAATAATGATCAAGGTTGTTGTCAGATAGTTTAGATATTTAGAATCTTTATGTCCAAAGAAACTTAAAGTTTGTAAAGTGAATTTCATCTTCCTTTTTTTTTTTTTTTTAAATTATAATCGAATATTTTATTTAAGAATTCTGGATTCTGTAGCGGTCCATGGGCTGGTTGGAAAAGAATTTCCAGACATGAGGCAGAATGAGAGGAGAACAGAGTTTCTTAGAGTGGGAGATGTTATTAGAACAGCAGGCTGGCTCAAGGGAGAGCTGACCCCTTTCTTCGGCTAGTTGCCAGTTTTTATACCCTCAAGGCAGAGAAAATTTCAACTGGAAAGGTGACATTAAGTGATTGGTTAGAATGTTTCAGGGTGGGTATTTTACCTAATGCAGGGTAAAGGACCTGGCTGATTTAGATCAGGAGGCTCATGGCAACAGTTGCTACTGACCTTGGTTAATTACAGAAATTTTTGTCCTGTGACCTTGGTATAAGGCTCCATAGAGGAGACTTGTTAAAATTTTGGGAGAGCCAGGGTTTGATCGCTGCCCTTGTTTAGGCTGGGCTACAGCTGCTGGTTTTCTCTATCTTACCCTGGTATTGAACATTTCCTAGGCCAGCTTTTTAGAGCTCTGCCTAATTATTCTTCAGAATTATTTCTGTGACTAACTCATAGCCACTGAGTGGGGACAGGTATTCAAAAATATCTTCTACTTTCTAGCTTTAAATTCCAGAATTAAAGCATCATCCCTGTTTCAAAAGTGTTTTTTAAAGGACCCAAGTTGAGAGCATGGCCAGCATGGGTGCATGTCATGCAGATCCATACAGCTTTCTTTATAAAAGCTTTTGCACATGTATGAAGCGCATTCTCGAGAAGCTTTTGTTTAGTTTTAGAATGTTTGTTAAGGTGTAGGGAGTTTGTGATAAATGGTCTTTTAAAATTCGATTTGTTTCAGACTGATAAAAAGTAAAATTTTACGAAGGACTTGTTCTGATGTTCAAGAGATGAGGCCCAAGTGGGTAGGTAGCAGAGAAAAGCCACTCTCAAGACCTGTGCTCTGGGCGGTGTAGACAGTACATTTTCTCTAGCCTTCCTGGTGACCCATGCCCCCATAGTCCTCTTCATCGCAAGTTTCTCATGAGCTAGAAGCCAGATATTATTTTTTTCATAGCCAGTTGTGGTGGCATGCACACAGCTTACAACAATAGAAATGATTAATTCTTATCCTCCTTTAACTTGATTTCTTCTCTGCAATACAGGAGAAGTTAAGGCTGCAAGGCCAAATCACAGAGGGGAGCAACATGATTAAAACAATTGCTTTTGGTCGCTATGAGCTTGATACTTGGTACCATTCTCCATATCCTGAAGAATATGCACGACTGGGACGTCTTTACATGTGTGAATTCTGTTTAAAATACATGAAGAGCCAAACAATACTCCGCCGACACATGGTAAGTTGTCCGAAGGTCCATGACCACGGTGGCGATAAGCTCTAGGATGTCTAGATCGTTGTTTTCCAGTTGCTCAGTCGTGTCCAGTGCTTTTCCACCCCATGGACAGCAGCACTCCAGGTTTGCCTCAAAGCTTCCCTTTTGCTCAAGCTCAAGTCCATTGAGTCAGTGGTGCCGTCTAACCATCTCATCCTCTGTCGTCCCTTTCTCCTCCTGCCTTCAATCTTTCCCAGCATCAAAGTCTTTTCCAGTGAGTTGGCTCTTCACATCAGGTGGCCAAAGTATTGGAGCCTCCACTTCATCATCAGTCTTTCCAATGAATATTCAGGACTGATTTCTTTTAGGATTGATTGATCTCCTTGCTGTCCAAGGGACTCCCAAGAGTCTTCTCCAGCACCACAGTTCAAGAGCATCAATTCTTCAGCACTTAGCTTTTTTATTTTCCCCTCTCACATCTGTACATGACTGCTGGAAAAACCATAGCTTTGACTATACAGAACCAGTCTGTTGTTCTGTGTCTGGTCTAACTGTTGTTTCTTGATCTGTGTACAGATTTCTCAGGAGGCGTAAGGTAAGGTGGTCTGCTATTCTCATCTCTCTAAGAATTTTCCAGTTTGTTGTGATCTACACAGTCAAAGGCTTTAGTATAGTCAATGAAGCAGAAGTAGATGTTTTTCTGGAATTCTCTTGCTTTTTCTATGATCCGAGGGATGTTGGCAGTTTGATCTCTGCTTCCTCAGCCTTTTCTAAATCCAGTTTGTATAAATCTAGAAGTTCTCAGTTCACATACTGTTGAAGCCTAACTTGAAGAATTTTGAGCATTATTTTACTAGTAGATGAAATGAGTGCAAATGTGTGATAGTTTGCACATTCTCTGGCATTGCCTTTCTTTGGGATTGGAATGAAAACTGACATTTTCCAGTCCTGTGGCTAGTGCTGAGTTTTCCAAATTCACTGACACATTGGGTGCAGCACTTTAACAGCATCATCATTTAGGATTTGAAATAGCTCAGCTGGAGTTCTGTCACCTCCACTACTTCCTGACTCCAGGATGTCTGGCTCCAGGTGAGTGATCACACCATTGTGGCTATATGGGTCATTAAGATCTTTTTAGTATAGTTCTGTTTATTCTTGCCATCTCTTCTTGATATCTTCTTCTGTTAGGTCCATACTGTTTCTGTCCTTTTTTATGCCCATCTTTGCATGAAATGTTCCCTTGGTATCTCTGATTTTCTTAAAGAGATCTCTAGGCTTTCCCATTCTATTGTTTTCCTTTATTTCTTTGCAGTGATTACTTTAGGAAGGCTTTCTTACCTCTCCTTGCTATTCTCTGGAACTCTTTATTCAGATGGATATATCTTTCCTTTTCTCCTTTGCTTTTCTCTTCTCTTCTTTTCTCAGCTATTTGTAAGCCCTCCTCAGACAACCACTTTGCCTTTTTGCATTTCTTTTTCTTCGGGATGGTTTTGATCACTGCCTCCTGTACAGTGTCACGAACCTCCGTCCATGGTTCTTCATCAGATCTAATCCATTATATCTGTTTGTCACTTCCACTATATAATTATAAGGGCTTTGATTTAGGTCATACCTGAGTGACCTAGTGGTTTTCCCTGCTTTCTTCGAGTCTGAATTTTGCAATAAGGAGTTCATGATCTGAGCTACAGTCAGCTCCCGGTCTTGTTTTTTGCTGGACTGTATAGAGCTGCTCCATCTTTGGCTGCAAAGAATATAATCAGTTTGGTTTTGGTGATGACCATCTGGTGATGTCCATGTATAGAGTCATCTCTTGTATTGTTGGAAGAGAGTGTTTGCTATGACCAGTGCATTCTCTTAGCAAAACTCTGTAAGCCTTTACCCTGCTTCATTTTGTACTCCCAAGGCCAAACTTGCCTGTACTCTAGGTATCTCTTGACTTCTTACTTTTGCATTCCAGTGCTTGATGATAAAAAAAGATCTTGTAGGTCTTCATAAAACTGTTCAACTTCAGCTTCTTTGGCATTAGTGGTTGGGGCATAGACTTGGATTACTGTGATATTGAATGGTTTGCCTTGGAAACGAACAGAGATCGATCATTCTGTCGTTTTTGAGATTGCACCCAGGTACTGCATTTTGGACTCTGTTGTTGACTATGAGGGCTATTCCACTTCTTGTGAGGGATTCTTGCCCACAGTAGTAGGTATAATGGTCATCAATTAAATTCCCCGATTCCGGTCCTTTTTGGTTTACTTATTGATTTCCTGAGATGTTGATGCTCACTCTTGCCATCTCCTGTTTGACTGCTTCCAATTTACCTTTACCTTGATTCATGGACCTAACATTCCAGGTTCCTATGCAGTACTGTTCTTTGTAGCGTCGGACTTCACTTTTACCACCAGACACATCTACAACTGGGTGGTGTTTCCACTTTGGCTCAGCCTCTTCATTCCTTCTGGAGCTATTTTGTTGCTCTTCTCCAGTAGCATATTAGACACTTACTGGCCTGGGGATTCTAGATTTTGACATCTTTCTAAATACCTCTCAGTGGTCCACAGAAATGGAATGAAGGCACAGGAAATTGAAAGCCGCATATTAGAGTCGGAGTATACAGCCTTTGGCAAGGTTGGTGCTGGGTGGCTCTGAAACACATGCTGTCATTTTCATCTCCCTGTCTTTTTCTTGCTGCCTGCTCTTCTCTGTTCCTGGGGTATGAATTACCTCTGCCCACAGTTTTTCTGACTCAAAGTGGATAAAAACAGATGGACTTCACTACACAGAACTGAGACAATGTGATTCACCTTTGTATCTCTAGCAACTAGCCTTGGCAATAAATGCCCCATAAATGTGTGTTGAAGGAACTCTTGCTTAAGAAAGACAAATTATGAAATTAACAGAATAGGTCCTTGGGTCAGCCTTTCCCATGAGTTGTTTAATGTTTGCTGGTTTCTGAACAGCCTTCTTGTTAAAATAGGAATAAACAATTGAATCATTTTATTTATTTTTTTTTACAAATGTATTCCTTATTTTATAGTTTTAAGCCATTTTTCTTCTCCTAATTGTGGAATGAAAAGTCTTGTCTTGAATTTCTGCCGTGGAGCAGGGGTGGAGATTGGTCTGTAAGACGAGGAAACCTCTGTTTTTTCTTATTTCCATAGTCACAAGTGATTGTGGCTGAATCTATAGCCCAGCATTCCTATAGTTTCTGTCATAGTATTTGTCTCAGTTTGGTGCTAAAACTGCTTTTTTGTGTTCCCAGCTCTGGAGTACACTCTGGCCCAGAACCACCATTGCCAATTAAGACTGCAGTCTAAAGACTGCCCTTTAGACTGCAGCACAGTAGGCTCCCACTAGACTGGGTAGGGAAGAATGCTGGGAGTAGGGGCAGGTGGGTGATAAGTGAGGACTGGGCTTCATGATTGTAGACCATGAAGATAAGCTAATTCAGAGTTTGCTATGTGAAAGACTGGTATTTTTATTGATGTGAACTGCTTACCGTTTCTTTTTTCTTTCTGTTTATTTAGTGGTACTAACTAATGAAGTAGCCAAAAGGCAAGAAATAGTAGGGAGAGAAAACAAAGGGCCTATATATAGTCTGAGGATCAAGTAAACAGTCTGAATATTTGATAATAGCTACTGTATTATATAAGTTATAAAAATCAAATTTCACGGAATAGAAAACCTATTTTAATTCATACCTCCGAAGACTCTTGTTGCTTTAGGCATAATCACAGAAATGGGCTTTCTTGGCCTATTTGGCCAACAGTTTGGCTTCTGTTTCTGAACAGATAATGGTGTTAGTTTGTTCACTGTTGGGAAGAGCCAACATGAGTAAAGGGGTGGAGACAGGAGCAAATCACAGGTGGAGCTCTCATTACTGAATGAATATGTGGACTTATATGTGACAAATTGGGGCATGCTTTTTTTTAATGACTATTTTATTTTTGACTCTGCTGGGTCTTCATTGTGGTGGTTTCTCATTGCAGAGCAGGGCTCTAGGCACATAGTCTTTAGTAGTTGCGGTGCCTGCGCTCTATCTAGAGTGCTGGCTCAGTAGTTTCGGCATGTGGGCTTAGTTGCCACGCAGCATGTGGGTCTCCTGCATTGGCAGGTGGATTGTTAACCCCTGGACCACCATGGATGCCCTTATGACTCTTTATTGACTAAAAGAGTCAGAATATAAATTCATAAAAAATATTCATGTATATGCTTTTTTTTGTTGTTTAGTCACTCAGTCGTGTCCGACCCTGTGACTGCATGGACTGAAGCACACCAGGCTTCCCTGACCATCACACTTTCCCAGAGTTTGCTAAAACTCATGTCCATTGAGTTGGTGATGCCATCCAACCATCTCATCCTCTGTTGTCCTCTTCTCCTGCCCTCACTCTTTGCCAGCATCTTTTCCAGTGAGTCAGCTCTTTGCATCAGGTGGCCAGAGTATTGGAGTTTCAGCACCAGTCCTTCCAACTAATATTCAGGATTGATTTCTTTTAGCGTTGATTGGTTTGATCTCCTTGCTGTCCAAGGGACTCTCAAGAGTCCTCTCCAGCACCACAGTTTGAAACCATCAGTTCTTCAGCGTGCAGGCTTCTTTATGGTCCAACTCTCACAACTGTACATGACTATTGGAAAAGACATATGCTTTTTAATGATATTTTTTAAAGTATTTACATAAAACCTTTCAAAAAGTCACCTATTTACAGTAGTGGCTTCCCTGCATTAAATCTGTGAGCACTTGCAGGTGAGGAAAGGGGTACCTTGTGCCCTCTTGTGGCCAAGTTGTTGTCTCCCCACCCCCCACCCCAGCCCTGTCTTCCTGTTGCTCAACCAGGCTTCCTTGCCTATTTTTCTAAAGCCGCAGAAGGACATGTCCTATTTCAGTATAGTACAACAAAGGGAACATTTGGAGACGGGGCATGGTTTGTATCACTGGGTCTGTTTTCTAATCTGAAAAGAAGACCATAATGGTTTAGGTGGTAATGAGAAGTTACTGGTAAAGGTGAGAGTACCTTTACTTAGCAACTCTTAAGCTGCTGGAAATAAGCTGCTTAAGAATTTCCTGTTGGCACAAGCCATTTTATAATAAGCCTGGGTATTTTTTATTTATCTTACTCTTACATAGTAGAAGATCTAATCTCCTAGGTTGGAGCAGCGCCAGAAAATAATCCAGAAAACTTGTTCCAAACTACTATAAAAATCCAGAAATATATTGCAGTGAATTTAGAAGTCTTTGTTTCACTAAAAGAAGAAAATCCATTTTGCTGTCAGTTTGTCAGACTGTCCATCTCAGCTAACCCAGTTCAACCTGTGGTTCCTTTTCCCTTTTGAGCAGCAAGTCTTACTGGGAAGGATTGTTTGCCTGATGTGAATTCCATTCTCTTACAGGCTAAGTGTGTGTGGAAACACCCACCTGGTGATGAGATATATCGCAAAGGTTCAATCTCTGTATTTGAAGTGGATGGCAAGAAAAACAAGGTAAAAATGGTGATATCAGAAGAAGGGATGGAAATGTACTTTCACCAGTTTTAGAAATTTATCTCCAGCTTGTAAAGAAGATAGAACTTTTCTATTGGCCAAAATACAGTTTCTGCTTCATTAACAATAATGGCGTGATCTTTAATTTTAGGCCTTTATCTGATAAGTATAAGAATCACATGCTGACACATAAATGCTGTTTCTTTACTTCCAGATCTACTGCCAAAACCTGTGCCTGTTGGCCAAGCTTTTTCTGGACCACAAGACATTATATTATGATGTGGAACCCTTCCTGTTCTATGTTATGACAGAAGCAGACAGCACTGGTTGTCACCTGATTGGATATTTTTCCAAGGTCAGCGGGATCTGGAGATTAAGAAGCTGATGACCAGAGCAGGATAGTTGATGTTGGCATATGAAGCCTCAAATCACTGACAGAAAGAGGCGGTTCCCTGGGCATTGATGATTGCCCTTCTCTTAAAGGGTGGCAGGGGGTGGGGTGGACATCCACGTATCAAAGATTATTTAATGAAAATGTGCAGTCTTTATGAAAAGCTTTTGGTTTATTCATTTCTGGACTTGTGGGTTGAAGCTGCCCATTAGTTGCTGGCCAGCACCCGGCCTCCTAACCCACAAGCCCACATCTTGCCATCCAAGCCAGCCAACTCTCCTGGCTTTGCTGTCCTCTGTGTTATTAGCTTAAAACCAGGAAATATGTTCCTTTTGCCTGGTTTTCTAGCTGGGCTCCTTCAGTGATAACACCACTACACCTTTAAAGATTCAAGGCCAGATTTTGCTTATAGCTTTTCAATACAGCAACTTTATTGAAATATAATTTTCACATACCATACAATTCACTCATTTACAGTGTACGATGCCGTGGGTTTTAGTATAGTCACAGAGTTGTGCAGCCACCATGCAGTCACCACTATCAGTTTTTGTTACTCCCAGTTTGAAACACCGTACCCATAAGTAGTCACTCCTCATTTCCACTCATTCTGTTTGCAGGCCCACTGTCTCTGTTTAAGCTTGCATATTCTGGACATTTCACATAAATGGAATCATACAATATGTGATTTAAAGAGTGCTACTCTAGACTGGATTCAGTGTTCTAAACCTTCTTGCCTTGCTCTTTGCCTCTAAAAAAGAATCCTAGAGTCATTGCCCTTAAGGTGAGACTGGAGGTCTCAGCTAGGGAAACCCTGAGATCATCAGCATAAAGGGTGTGGATATACCAGCTATGAGGCCTGACAGCCACTTCCCAGGACTAGTTAGCATATATTTTGCAAGCAGCCTTGCTTGTATCTGGGACTGCTGAGACACCTTTGGTCCCGTATTCTTCTAATCTTCTCATCTGTTTGCTCTTGATTTTAGGAAAAGAATTCATTCCTCAACTACAATGTATCCTGTATCCTTACCATGCCTCAGTACATGAGACAGGGCTATGGCAAGATGCTTATTGATTTCAGTAAGTAAAACAGCCAAGTCCTAAGTTGCACAAGCAGGGACTATTGTATTGTCTTTTTGTCCTATGGTCTGTCTTCACAATTCCTGGCATATAGTGGAATTACACTCATATTAAGTGAGTGAGTAAGTGGAAAAAACCTGAACATTGTCAGTTGGCCTGATACACATTGAACACTCAGATGAATACAGGACCCTGAGTTGGTACCTAATAGTCTGCTGAGATATAGAGGATAGTAAAGTAAGCTCTTTAGTATTATCCTAATGTGAGACTTATGAATAGCACTGCTGCTGCTGCTGCTGCTGCTGCTAAGTCGCTTCAGTCGTGTCCGACTCTGTGCGACCCCATAGACGGCAGCCCACCAGGCTCCCCTGTCCCTGGGATTCTCAAGGCAAGAACACTGGAGTGGATTGCCATTTCCTTCTCCAATGCATAAGAGTGAAAAGTGAAAGTGAAGTCGCTCAGTCGTGTCCGACTCTCAGCGACCCCATGGACTGTAGCCCACCAGGCTCCTCCATCCATGGGATTTTCCAGGCAAGAGTACTGGAGTGGGGTGCCATTGCCTTCTCCGATGAATAGCACATTCATCTGTAAAGCTTCGAATTTGTTTATGGGTGTTAAGTTCAGTTTTGTAAGTTGTTCTCTAAAGGCATTCGTGTACCTGATAGAGGCTTTGGGTCTTATTAATCATGAATGCTGTATTTGGGAATTTGCCTACTCGGTAAAATTTATTTGTAACCCTAAAATCAAAGAACATACACATGGCAGGGAAAAAAAAGTAACCACATGTTTCCAGATGAGGTCAAACAGATACTTATTTGGGCTTTGTTTAAGCTGGTGTCCTTTAGAGCCATGTTGTTCATATTTTTATGCTTTTTGTTGCTATTTTTATCTTTTATTATTATTTTTTTGCCATGCCACATAACTTGTGGGCTCTTAATTCCTCTGACAAGGGATCAAACCCAGGCCCTCAGCAGTGAAAGGGTGGAGTCCCAGCCACTGGAATTCCCTGTTGGTTTTCAGTGGCCCCTGAGCACAGTGCTGAAGTACTGTCTAGTAAGGCTGTGATGTGCCTTCCAGAGAAAATGTGTTTTATAGACAGGTTTTTATTTAGGCATTCGTGATTGTGCTGTTGGCTTTTAGTTCAGTGTTAAGTCAACAGTATGTATTAAATAGGTGTCTTTAAATAAAAATGCATAAAACAAAGTTGGTTATATATTGATTGGTTGATGAAAATGTGACGAGGGGCCCACAGGAACCTAACCCTGTATTTACCCCAAGAGCAATGGTTCAATATAGCTTATTCAGTGTTTGCTGTGACTTTATAGAATATAATTTACTGTAAATAATGAGATTCAGCTGTATTTTATTCCATGTTCACTGTAACATGATGTATTTTGGTCAAATTAGAATTCCTAGAATCAGCTTTTTGATCCTTTTTTTTTTTAAAGCCACCTGGTTAGAGATAAATCAGGAAATGGCCTAATCCACTAATGGAGTTGAGGGGGTTGTGTATCTTTGAATAGGTAACAACTATTTTGTAAACTTTGTGGACATTTTCAAACATACACCAAAGTAGCATAACAGTATAATAAATCCTCCTGTAATGGTCACCATTTTATGGCTAGTCTTGTTTTACCTATAGTCCCACCCTCAGTTATCTTGGCATCTCTAAAAGTATAAGGTCTGTTATACCTAAAAAGCCCTACAAAACAAAAAATTCCTTAATGTCATAAAATATACTATTCAAATGTTCATTATTTTGTGATTTGGTTCTTTAAAAAAAAAAGAAGTTGTTTTTACTCAGATAGAGATAGAACTGTGTAGCTTATAAATCAGTTTTTAGTTTAGAGGTTCCCTGCCCCATCTCTTTCTTTTCTTTGCTATTTATTTAAGTTGGTTAAATAAATAGTAGTTTGAGTTTCCTGAAGTATGAGTTTGCTGACTGCATCCCCCTGGTGTTGAAAGTTAGATGTTTAGCTGTTAAAACTGGAGACTTTGTGAAATTCAGATCATGTCTATTCCCATCTGCTGCCCACTACCAATATTTCATAGGCAGTACTGAGATAATCCATTCCTTTTTTCTTTTAAGAGTTTTTAGGGTTACATAAAAAAAAAATTTTTTTTTTTAAATTATTTTATTTTTGGCTGCATTGGGTCTTTGTTCCTTTGCTTGGGCTTTCCTAGCTTCAGCGAGCCGGGGCTACTCTTTGGTGTGGTGTTCAGACTTCACATTCCGGTGGCTTCTCTTATTACGAAGCACAGGCTCTAGGCACTCAGGCTCAGTAGTTTCGGCTCTTGGGCTCTAGGGTGCAGGCTCCTCAGTTGCGGTGCACAGGCTTAGTTGCTCCGAAGCATGTAGGATCTTCCTGGACCTGGCATTGAACCCGTGTCCCCTGCATTGGCAGGAGGATTCTTGTCCACTGCACCACCAGGCAAGTTCTGAGGTAATAAGTTTCTAGTGCAGGCTTCCACTAGAAGGCTTTTATATTAAATGTCCATTATAAGTAAACGTGAAAACACATTAGTCCCCTTTTGTTTGTACAAAGGCAGTCAACTATACTACAGCTAATACATAGCATTGCGTTAAATGACTGAACCCTGATGGATATTGCCAAGCAGACTCTACTCCTTAAATCTTTATCCATTTTGGTATGCTGTTCTTATTAGGATGAGATACAGTATCTGCATTGTTCTCTGGCAGGTTATTTGCTTTCCAAAGTGGAAGAAAAAGTTGGCTCCCCAGAACGTCCACTCTCAGATCTGGGGCTCATAAGCTATCGCAGTTACTGGAAAGAAGTGCTTCTTCGTTACCTGCATAATTTCCAAGGCAAAGAGATTTCTATCAAAGGTTGGTTTTTTTGCTCTTAGAGAATGTTACCTAAGATGTTTGCTCCTCTGAATATTCTGACTTTTCTGTTTGGCCCTGTTCATGTTTTGTAATCAGCGAAGATAATGCCACATTCTATGTTTCATCTGAATATGAGAGTGGAAGGCTCACTAATGTGGACCACTCACTAAGGTGCCTAAGGATTCCAAAGCATTTGGCCCTAGAGACTGGTTATATGATTTGGTTTCTCAAATTTTAGGTTGCTAACACTTTATTTCACAAAATTCTCAACAAAAGCAAGAAAGAAAAACTTCAAGTTATTTGGCGCACACCGGAACCTCTAACATCCCAGAATATTTATGCGAGAGTGAAGTAATTTAGTTTGTTCTTTGACTTCAATTTCTATAGGAGCCAAAGTGGTTTCCTGCTGTACTGTCCCTCTTTTGTAGTTATTTTAAGTGGTCAAAGGAATACTTTATAAACTTCTGGACAGCTTGGGTCAAGTAGCAAAGATTCCAAACATTTGGAGTCTGTGTAGATTTCCTTCAATGGAAAAGGGTCCTTGGTAGGGGGGTGGGGAGGTCTGCATTTTGAGCAAGTAGCTCTTCTGTTTCAGAAATTAGCCAGGAGACAGCTGTGAATCCTGTGGACATTGTCAGCACTCTGCAAGCCCTTCAGATGCTCAAATATTGGAAAGGAAAACACCTAGTTTTGAAAAGACAGGTAAAGTTTCTGTTAGCCTTTTACTCATTGCTTTATGTCTCTTGAGGCCTAGCAAAGTGGAGCCTTCACACCTTAAAGTGTAACCTTCCCTTTTTAAAGAGTCTGACTCCATGCAGCTTTTCCTTGGTCTCATTGTTAGGCTTGTCTCTGACTGTTCCCTTATCAGAAGCTTTTGGTAAGCTCCTGGCTCACACTTGGATGACACAAGCATCAACAGCTCCAGTTAAGCAGCTTTATGTTGCACTGTTGTACTTCTGTCCTTTGATGATTTTCTTACATCAGAGAAGAGTGCCCATCTGTGGAGGAGAATCTCCATAACCTTCAGGGCCTGCAGAAGTGGTTTTAAATTCCTTTAACAAATGCCATCTCAGCTGATGTCGATTTAAAAAATGTTTTCAGTTGACTTACAACATTTACTCTGGAGGGACCATGGCAACCCACTGTAGTGTTCTTGTCTGGAGAATCCCATGAACAGGGAAGCCTGGAAGGGTTGCACAAAGTCAGGCACAACTGAAGCAACTTAGCATGTGTGCACAACATTTAATAAGGGAAGATGGGTAATGATTTTCAGGTCTTGCTGAGGGCATAATAGGAAGAAATGGATTAGGTAGGAGAACATTAGGTAAATCAAAAGAACTTTTTTTATACCTGTCTCACACCTTAGTATATTATGAAACCTTTGGTGATTTCTTCTTTGCTAACAATCATTTTGGAATCCACATATAAAGATGTTTTAGTTGAATGCATATAATAGTTTTTTTCCCATTGTTTTCTCTCAGGATCTCATTGATGAGTGGATAGCCAAAGAGGCCAAAAGATCCAACTCCAATAAAACCATGGATCCAAGCTGTTTAAAATGGACCCCTCCCAAGGGCACTTAAAGTGACCGGTTACTCCGAGCCAGCGAACCCCAGCAGTAGGAATCCGTACCCTAGGGATCTGTCTGTCATTTCTGTCGCTCTTGTGATTGGCAAGTACAGTATCCTTTGGGAAGGCCATCCCCCTCAGGACTGTCCTGGCTCCGACCTTCGTGTACACTGCAGACGCTGGTTCTGAGGAACTGTTGTTTCGGCCTCAGTGAGGTTGCCTGGATGGGATCTCTATTAGACTTGAGTGCAGATCCCTTGTAGCACTGACCCAAGGTGTTCTGTTTTGGTACTGTACCTGTCCAGTCACTGGTTCTCTCCTCTGGCCCCATGAGGTTGTGTCGTGTCTTCTAAACTTTGTAATAGTGCTTCTTGCCACCTGGTCACCAGACCACCAAGTACGGTTACTGCCACCAGGACCTTTCCAGTTATTCCTTACATGTGTTTTTGGAGGGGCAGGGAAGAGGTGACACTTCTGAGTGTGTGTTGGGAGGGGTCCCTTCCCTTTGGATTTCATCTCACTTTAAGTTATTTCCTCCATTTTTACTGAAAGACCTGTTTTTAATCAGTATCAGGCTGACCAGAGCCAAATACTTCTGAAGACTCTTGCAGGGATTAGTCTTGGTTACAGCATATGCTCTAAATGAGATGGAGAAAAGAATTGAGAGGTGGTGATTCTCTATTTGGATTTGAGTTCACCTGTGAACAGTGGGCAACATCTTGGTGAAAGGGAATGAAATACTACTTTTTGCCTCACGAGAAAGTGCCCAGTAGTAAATGTTTTCTTCTCTTTACTCCCTGCCTCTTTTTACTTTTGCAGGTGCCAAAATAATTTCCAGTTCTCCCTTTCATGTTGCATGATAACCGGTTAATTATATTGCAGAAACCTTTCACCAGTACCGGTCTGATATTGCACACCTAAGTTGCACATAAGTTGCATTGCTTTTGTCTGAACATCCTTGGAGAAGTGATTGAAAATGACTTCCGTATCTCAGCCCATGACTCAGCAAGGCAGAATGGCCACCCCTGCCAAGGTTTGCTTTTCTTTTCAACAGTGCCTCACCCTCCCTCTAAGGACTAAAGTGCTTATGCCCTTCCAAGAACTCCATTTCCTTTTTGGGATTTACCACCACCCCCCATTCTCTGGTCTCCTCTATTTTTGGTGTCGTTTAAGTGAAGGAAGAGATGCTCCCTCTAATTTCTCTAGCCCATTAT
The DNA here is from genome assembly GCF_002263795.3 of Bos taurus. NCBI lineage: Eukaryota > Metazoa > Chordata > Mammalia > Artiodactyla > Bovidae > Bos > Bos taurus. Next base: position 36,812,259 of record NC_037346.1, on the reverse strand, counting down.
AACCTGCTATCTTGGGGCAGCTTTTGATGTATGACATGTCACCCTTCCCAACTTGGTCTCCGGCAACACCGCTGTCTTCATGTGGAGCCCTTCCCACAATCCTAACTCTGGTCATTTGTGCCTTTCTCTTGTCATCTTTGTACACTACTTATATTCACTGTGGGTTGGGGGGAGCTAACTTTAAGCATGTTCAGTGGCAGCTCCCTGCCAGTTTCAGTGTCACTGTTAAAATTTACCCAAAAGCAATTTCACTGGGGGTTTTCTTAAGGGGTAAAGGCCTTTTACAGAAGCTAACCCTTCCCCAAATGTGGTAGAATGTGCTGTTCTATATCTACTCTTCAATAAAGCATGTTCTCTGCTGAAATTTGTTTCACCCAGGAACTCTCATTTGAGTGTGAAATGGTGCCGCTGGCCTACCACTAATAAATGCACTTGAGGTTTATTTTCTAAGCAGTAAACTGACTGTTCAGGGACATGATTTGTGGGTGGGGAAAGTTGTTTTTTCCTCTGATGCAGGCTATCTGGCGGGAGTGCTTAACTCTGAGCTTGTCTAGTTGCTGGAGTAAATTCTGTGTGTCACACTCTGGTTCCAGCTAACAGGTATGCGTAGCTGTGAGTAGTTTCTGTTACCCATTTGAAGACCCAGCAGGAGGTAAGGCTAGGTGGGATAGCTGTGGGAAGTGGGAACAGACGTGTCCTCTTTTATCTCCAGGCTTACTTGCCAGTAGTGAGCAATGCCATCTCTAATAATCATTGTCTCTCTCAGGTTGAGGTGATTTCTGAAAGTAGCTGCACTTTCCTGTAGCGTTTACCTAGTGTGAGAAACGGGAGACCGGGCACTTAACTGGATGGTAGAGAGGAGGGAGGTGGAAATTGTATTTGTTGGAGTGGTTTTGCCCGCTCTGGCCAGCATGGTGAGAACGTCTCCTGGCAGAAAAACTAAGTGTCTTCCTTGGTAAAGTTAGAGTCCTACGTGTCACCTACTAGGGTGGGAAATGGGATGAGAGAAACTCAGGCTTATAAAAAGACCATTCTTACACACATCTTAGAGAAATGTGTGCCCTGATTTCCCTCTTCTAAGTGTTTGCATCAAAGGGAAATTCTCTTGTCTCTCCCATTTTGGAAAAATTGAGGAAGGTAATGTGGACCTCAATGATAGTGGATAGACAGTGCAGATCACAAGTCTTCGGTGATTGTCATCCCTCTTTCCTCACCTAGAAATCAAAGGAAGATTTCTCTGCTTTAAATCCTTACAGGTGTGGGAACTGACCGTTCACTTCTTTGGCTGTTTTGAGTCAGACTGTTCCCTCTGGCTCCTTTTGTACCTGTACAAAAGAAGATTAGCTTCTTAGGCTCCTTCGTTAGAAGAGCAAAAGTCTCGAGTCATTCCTGCATCTCTGAGACTCCATAAGTGGAAGCACCAACCATTTCTAGAGGAAAAAAGCCTCAGCATGTGCTGATTGCTTCCTTTCTGCTCAGCACTGTGCTGGGTACTTTAACACTGCCTTGTTTGACCCTCCCCTCTGCCATTTGCTTTCTTGGCTTGTTTGATTCCCTAATGATTTACCTTCTCCCTTCTAGTTAGTTTTCTTTGCTTCAGCCACAGTCCCCCATGCTTCTAGTGGCTTCCATTGCCAGAAAAATGACAAGACTGGTGAAAACTTTAAAATGAAAGAATTGAGTTTAGTTACTCCTGTAGGCAGCATTTGGAGAAGGCAGTGGCGACCCACTCCAATACTCTTGCCTGGAAAATCCCATGGACGGAGGAGCCTGGTAGGCTGCAGTCCATGGGGTCGCTAAGAGTTGGGTACAACTGAGCGACTTCACTTTCCCTTTTCACTTTCATGCATTGGAGAAGGAAATGGCAACCCACTCCAATGTTCTTGCCTAGAGAATCCCAGGGACAGGGGTGCCTAGTGGGCTGCCGACTATGGGGTCACGCAGAGTCGGACACGACTGAAGCGACTTAGCAGCAGCAGCAGCAGGCAGCATTTGTAGGTCAGAGACCTAAACCAGGATACAGAGATGTGCCTCATTCTGGTTCTGCTTCTGATTTAGGAATAAACTGTTTAGTAAGCACTGTCCCTTTACTTTTGTGGTTTCCTTCAGTCCTTACCACATCATCACTGTAGGTAAATATTGTAGCCCTCTTCCACAGGAGAAAATTTGAGGCTCAGAAGTCTTAGTGCTGGGTTATAGAAAAAGAATGAAAGCGTTGCTTCTCTTGAGTCCAGATCCCATGCTTCTGACAAAACTACTGTGAGTCATCTGATGCCTCGGTGCCTGCTTTCCTGTTTCTCACTAGGGGGAACAGTGAGTCACATTAAGTAGTTTTTAAGAATATGGTGTGCCCTTTATATGGCAAGATGATTCTCTTGACATGACCTGAGCTTTGGTTTATCCCTGTGGTTCTGGGCGGGTTGCCTGACTGGGATTAGGAATGGCCTCTAATGGAGTTCATGTGAAGCCAGTATAAAAAAATACCACAACTTGCTTCCATCATGCATTCCTTCTGGAATATGAAATGAGTGAAAAGCAGTTTTTTTGGAAGTATATTAGTCACTAGGCATAAACATGTCTGCCTTTTTCTCCTTTGAAGAGCAGTTGATATGCCAAACATTGAAGGAGCATGGTTTTTATGATCCCAGGTACTGGGATCAAGCAGTGTTGCTCTCCGTGGTGATCCTTACCCATTTTACTTAACTTCTGACCTTTTGAAAATCTAATAAAAGTATTGGGTCTTTTAAAAGAAAAATATACAGAAGTGCAAATATGCACACATTTGTCTACAGTTCAGGAGATTGAGGGTTTGAGAAAGCTCCAGTGAAAAGGTAGACGGGAGCCCCACCTGCCAGCCTTCACTCAGCCCTCGGCTTGTGCATGGTTTGTGCAGGCCCAGGTGACAGGTCCCATTAAGTGAGGTCCAGTGACGACCAAAGAGAAGTCCTTACTGAAGGTTAACATGCCGCCTGCCCATGGTTTCACAGATGCACTTGTATACACAGTGCTGTATAGAGTTTTGCATATTCAGAGAATGAGGTGAAACTTTGCTAAATATAATGTATGTTAGGAGTTCTAAAAACTACTTTTTGCTCTTCACTGGGATCATGGAGTTACAGAATTGGACACTGGTTTTACTCCAGCACTTTCTGCTGCAAACCTGTATGACTGCATCTCCCAGACTGTCTGCTGCTGATGAGGGCAGTTTAATTGCCCACTTCCTTTGTGGTATCTTCAACAAAATGCCAATGAATGTCACTAAGAAGAAGGTAAAAAAGGACTGCCCAGTGGTGAAAAATGTCCCTTGTGCTGAAATATCAGTTTGTCTCTTCTGTTATGTGGTACCTGTAGATGCTACCACCGTTCTGGGGTTTGGGGTTTGTTGATTTGTGCCCGAGTGGAGAAAATAACCTGTGTTGTCGTACAGCTTTGGCTCCGCTGCTCCCCCTGGATGCTCTGTGTGAGAACATCTTTACCCTGGACCAGTCATGTCCATTCACAAAACCAGTGTTTCTTAACTCGATACATGTTTTGGAAACCACTGACGTTTTATTCAATCATATGCAGAGTTTTTAGAAATCTATACCCTTATCTCAAAAAAAAGGTGTGGTAAGTCACCTCCAGAAATGGTCACCAACAATCCCATCTCTGTATATGAGTGCTGCTCCTTCCAATAAGAGCTAATTTTCCTTAAGGGTGTGGGCTGGACTTCTCACTAATCAAAGGTGCCAGAAGTGATATTTTAGCTGTTTGTACTTTTGCAGTTGGAAACCTGACATTTTCAGACCAGAAACTTAAGTGTCAAAAATCCAGACCCTCTACCCTGCTGACCTCCTGAAACTAAAGAATCCTCCAGCTAAGGGTTGCCACCCTAGAGAATCATGAGAAGTACTGTTTTATTTTTTTGGCCATGCTGAGTGGCATATGGGATCTTAGTTCCCTGACTAGGGATCAAACCCATGACCCCTACAGTAGATGTGCACAGTCTTAACAATTGGACTGCCAGGGAAGTCCCTGGAAGTACTTTAAACCATTGACTATTTTGGGATGGTTAGATATACATACAGATACATAGCAGTGTGTAAGTGAAAAAAGGACTTGAGAGTAAAGGACCTTTCCTTCTGACCTTTTGAGAATCTAATAAAAGTATTGGGTTTTTTAAAAGAAAAGTGTACATAAATGCAGATACGCACACATTTGTATACGGTTTAGGAAACAGACTTTGAAGTCATTTCTGAACTTGGGTTAATTAATAAACTGGCTTGAGAAAGCTCCAGTGAAAAGGCAGGAACCTCATCTGCCTGCCTTCACAGTTGGGCCTTGTAGTTTTATTTTGGTGAATGATTGCCTGTGATTGGAAGCCAGATGTGCCCAGAGGAGGACCTCCACCTTGTGTAGCTCCAGGGGAGCAGTATTCATGCAGTGGCACCCACAGACCCAGTTTAACCCTGGTTGATACCTCAGCTTCCAGTCAAGTTGCCTCTCAGGTCCTTGCCTAGCCTTAGAATTCTTAGTCACCACCTTAGAGAAGTGGATCAGGAAAGGTGAATATCCTGTTACAAATAGGTCTCCAGTTCCCCTGGAGTTCATGTGGCTTCCCATTCTTGGATTAAGTTCCCATTTATCTTGGCTTTCAAGTTTCCATAAGTGGATTCCACCTGGGTAGTTTTCATCATTCCCCTACACAGCCTCCACATACAGCTGGATTAGTCTTTTCCTGTTTTCATTTGGGAAGCCTCCATGTCAGCATTCCCCCAAGTGAAGTATTACAGGTAAAATGGGCACTGTAGTCAAACTTGGAAAACAGTTGCAGTTGCATATTGATATGTTTCTTGAGTTCAGGGCGTCTCAGAACCTCTCGGGATTTTCCAAGGAGACAGAATGTAACGTTTCCTAAAATGGTCTGGAAGGATTCTCTGGAGACCAGTATGCTGTGGGGGCAGACATTTAGATGTTTCTTTGGTACTTACTGAAATGGCCCAACTAAAAAGGAATTCCTTGTGAAGACTTCCTTATTTTTCTGCCTGAGACATGTCTGTAATTGTGGCAGAGACCAAGTCATTGTAGGGGTCAAATGTGCTTGGAGTGAAGGACCTTCCCTCAAATCCTGGCTCTGGGATTTCCGGTGCAGATTGACGATAATACTTGTGGAGGTAACTTGTCTTTTAGAGTGCCTAATATATTCAGTCATTCATTTGTACACAAAAGATGTAGAACTTGGTCTCCTGGAGAAGATGAGCATTAAATTCCTAATTGTGATCAGTGCCCTGAAGGGCAAAGGACAGGTGTTGGGTAAGCATAACTGGAGAGAACTAGCTGAGCTTGGTTATTCAGGAAGCCCTGACTGAGAAGGGAGCTTGCTTAGATGATTGGGTTAGCCAGTTGGGTGGGGAGGGGGGCGTGGGCAGCGTTCCAAGAGGGAGAGCCTAAGCACAGATCACAAAAGCTGGCGAGCCTCTGGTGTGCCTAAGGGTCTGAGAGAATGTCTGGTAGTGGCTGAGGGGGGATGGGGGGTGAGGATCAAGGAGCACAGGGCCTTGAAGGCCCCAACAAGAATGTCAGGTTGACCTAGGAAACTGAACTGTGGCCAGTAGGGGATGGACAGGCCCACCGTGTTAAAAGGTCCTGCTCTGGATGGAGAACAGTAAGGTGGGAAGCACGGATGCCTGTTCCGGAGGCTGCTGCCCCCTAGGCAAGGGAAGATAGTACCTCCTGTGAATAAGTGTAGTAAGAGCGGCAAGAAGAATTTAGGTATATTTTCAAGAATGACTAACTAGGGGGAGGTGTTTAGAGGGGGCAGTGAGGGCTGGGGAGTCACTCCCAGGTTTCTGGCCCACAGCAGGGTGTGCAGCAGTGCCGTCTGTAGACCTGAGCCAACGAAAGCAGTTTGTCGTGGGGCTGCAGGTCAAAAGCTGAGCATGAGGACCATGCATCCTACGTGAGTCCTTCGTGAAAACCCTCTCCAAGGACCTCTGAGCTCTATTGGCACGGGGGTAAAGACAATTAAGAAGCGGTCTGTGTACTTGACAAACCCTGTTGTTGAGATATGTCAGATATGAGTTCTGCAGTGGAAGAATGTGCAAAGTGCTGCAGGAACTCGGTGGAGGGAGTGAATGAGTAGTTGCGGGGTTGGGACCTCTGAGTAAGAATTCACCAGCATGGGAGAATGGCATGTGCAGACACCAGCTTGAGGGGATGTGATGGGTGTGAAACGAGTTGTTGGAGAGCAAGGGCTGCCTTGAGTGAGTACATTGCTTCTGCCCTCTTTGTTCTTAGTTCTTCAAGGACAAACTCCAGTCTCCCTCCCTGCTCCCAGTCCCGCCTGAGGGCCCAGCAAAGTGCCAGCCCAAGGAGGGAACTCACTGAAGGGTCAGTGGCTTCAGCCGAAGCTTGAATGTCTCCAGCTTCAAACATGGGAATAAAATCTTCAGCCCTCTCTTCGTCACATGGGGTTGTCACAGTGAGCCACCTCCCAGGACCACAGCTGGGCCAGGACAGTGGCCCCCTGTCACCTCCCTGAGGTGTGGCCTTTTCCCTTACTCCAGAGCTCTTCAAATGACTAGCTGCCTGTGACCTCAAAACAGAGCGATCAGTTGAGGGGCCACCTCATACACGAGAATTGATGAAGGACCTGGGCCCCAATTCTCCAAGTCCAAGGACACATGGATTTGGGTCCTTGAGGTTATGATGGTGGGTAGGCATGGGCTACCTGTGTCCCAAGCCCGTTTTCCCACCTCAGAGGACCGGGGCTATTTAGTGTTTGCCTTTACAACTCTGGAAGAGGTCTCCTGGCTGCTGACACGCCAGGCCCCTGGGCAGGGTGTTGAGCCCAGGTCATCCCTGTCCGCTGCCCTGCACCAGAGAAGAAATCATTCGCTCTTCATTGGTTTATTGAACACTTGCTGTGTTATGGGCACAGGATTGAGAGAAACGGGGGTAGGAAGGTATCAGTGGGACGACTCCTGCTATGCAGTGAGGTCCGAGTGTGTGGGGTCATTCACTAGTTTTCAGAGGTGACAACAGCACACTTGTGCACGACTGCTGCTTGAGACCGAGAGTCCTGGGAGGAGCCCAGTGAGTTCAGCGTGGTGGGAGGGACACACGAGCACAGAAGACCTGGAGCAGCGGGCTGGCCTGGTCGGCTGGTTGGCTGCCACGTCCAGGTAAGGAGAGGGGTTTCGTCCTCTGGGAGGCGGGGCTGGGGGCTCTCACTCTGACCCATGGTTCTCAGCCTCTTTGCCTGGGAAGAGTGCTGCACATAAGCAGTGGTTAGGGGAGCCTTGCTGCCGCCTCCACCCTTGGAGGCCTTCCCTGGTCATCCACTCAAGGCCCTCCATTTGCCCAATTCAGGTTTCTCCAACTGTAGTTATTTAGGGCAATCAAATTCCAGGTTAATCTGGCAGAGCTTCCGTTTTTCAATCATAAATGCCTCTAGATAGTGGATGAGCCAACCCTCACTAATCCTCTCTAAAGAAAGGGAGTGGTAATCCAGCACTTAAAATTCCAATGGCCCTCTGAGGGTCCCATGAAGTGCCTGGACTAGGGAGCAGGAGACGGTGTTTAGTCCTGGCTCTGTTAACAGTTCACCGTGTGACTTTGGGCAAATTGTTTCCATCCCTGAAAAATGATGATTTCTAAGGTTCCTGCCAGCGCTTTGAATGGAGGGATGTGCATTTCCATGTTGGCACTGGGGTGACTTCCATGGCCCTTCAAATGAAATGGCTCAAACACTTGGGAAAAACTCTTGGGGGGAATATAGAGAACTTTCCCACCTTGATTCCCAAGAGCCTCTGTTGGAAGGAGCAGGTGTTCTATCAGGGAAGCTAGAGAGGGGCCCACAGGTCTGCAGCTCTGGGGGGAGAGTCAGGATTAAGGAAGCAGACGAGCTTGGTGTCTGCTCAGCTATGTCACCCCATGCCCTTTCTCTTGAGCTTGCTAGCTTGAGCTCTGAATCTTTCTACAGCCTGAGTCACTTATCTACTGATTCACTTACCTTCTTGTTTATTTATTGAACATCCCCTTGAACGCCTTTGTGGTTGTGGCCCAGGCCAGAAAGCGTCAGCTGATGACCCCTCCCAGAGTGATATTGCCTTTATTTAGGTTGTTGAAGACAGAAAATACCTAAGACTCTCTAACAATTAGGGAATAAGGGGCGTGTTCCAGGGTCTGGAGAACCACACAGCATTCTCGGTGGCTTCAGCTGGCCCTGAGAGTGGGGAGCAGAATGTGCCTGTGTGTGCTGCTGGAGAAGCTATCACCTACCTTCTGTAGTTGCTCCTCCTCGCCCCTGGACCACTGGTTCTCGCTGATACCCTTGTGATGAAGAGAGGAGACAGAGAAGAAAAAGAGAAAGTGAAGCAGAGGAAGACTGTCTTGGGAACCAAAAAAGACAGGACCAGAACTGGGGACTCAGGAATAGAGTAATTTCTCTAGGAACTGAGGTTCTTCATTCACTGATTCATTCATTGATTCCTTCCTCTTTCTCTCCCATTTTCCCTCCCTTCTGCCCTTCCTTCCACAAATACTTCATAAGCGCCTCTAATAGAAACTGTGGGGACAGGAGATGGCAGACTTTTACCTGCCCGTGGGGTGGTTTTTACTCTCAGGACACCAGCCATGTGACCCAGCAGAACAGTGCAGGGCAGTATGCCAAGGAGGGCACCATGCCCAGGCCATGAAGACAGGGTTAGGGTTTTCAGTTTTAAGGTCCTTCTGGATTGATGGTTTCTTCAACTCTAGGCTTTAGACCCATGGTAATTTTGAACCTTTGGCAGAACTGGATTCATCGCCATCTCCTCATCCTTGCAGCTGCTCCCTCGGCGCACACAGACCACCTCTCCAAGGAACCAACCAGGAAGCCTATGCAGCCAAACCACTCTGGCCCCACCCTCAACAATGCCAGCCTGTGCACCCTGGCCAGAGCATCTCCCTCACCTCCCTGACAACTCGGTCTTCCCCAGGGAGCATGTGGGGGGAAGGTGTGGATAACACTTACCTGTTCCCTCTGACTGGATGGGAGGTATTCCTAGGGGAAAGAGAAGAAATAAGGGTTGCACTGCTTCCCTGGGGGCCCAGTGAGATGAAACAGCTCATGGCTCTTTGGGATCCATGCCTTTGGTGGGTCTTTGGGGACTCTGGTCTCCCCCTGTTGTCCTGGTGTGACTGGGCCACACCAGATACATCTGGGTAGGAGGCAGTTTAGGGTAGTGGGAAGTGTGCATACTGTGGAGTCTGCCTGGTGCTAGTCAGGCGTCCTTGGGAAAGTACTTAGCCTATGTGAACCTTAGTTTCCCTGCTGGTGATAAAGGAGATATTAGGAGATTTAACCACAAGTGAGCACAGCGTTCAGTAAATATTTCCCGTATACCCCCACCTCCTGCTTCCTGGGTTTCTGGATTTGAAAGAGATCTCTGAAATGGCCCAGGCCAAAACTCATTTTGTGGAAGAAACTGAGGCCAAAGTTTGGTCACAAGTTAATTTTCTCTATTTTATTTTATGGTGCATGTAGCAGGAAGATTTTCTCTATTTTTAAATGTGTTTTTTAAAGTTACAAAAGCAGTTTCTGAATAAATGCCCACTATCAAGTGGTAAGGTAGAGTTTAGTGTAGTAAAAGTCCCCCTTAACTTTTGCTCTCCCTCACCTTCACTTCTATCCTAGATGTAAAACACTGGTGACAGTTTGATATTTATCCTGGAACTCTCCCTATGTTTTCATGTGTGTGTGTGTGTGTGTGTGTGTGTAAGTATGCAGTGATTTTTTTAAACATGTAGGCTCGTATCTTATATATTGTTACATAACTTGCTTTTTCCACTTAGCCAATATCTTGGAAATCTTTATCTTTCCACAGATCTGCCTCATCCACTTCAATGGTCACAAAGGCTATGGATGTGCCAGACTTCCCTGGTGGTCCAGTGGTTAAGAATTCACCTTCCAATCCAGGGGACTCAGGGTCGAGCCCTGGTTGGGGAACTAAGATCCCACATGGTACAGGGTAACTAACTAGGCCCATGCTACAACTAGAAAAGTCCAAGTGCTGCAACCAAGACTCAGCACAGCCAAAAAAAAAAAAAGGCCATGGATGTGTCTAATATATTTTTATTATCCCCCCCCCATTGATAGTTTTTAGGTTATTTTCACATTCTTGCTATTTGGCACACATACCTCAGGGCTTATGTAGCAATAGCATTTCTATTTGATGGATTTCCTGAAGCGAACCTATCAGTCAGAAGGTATGCATGTTGCCAACTTTGATGGATATTGCCAAAATGTCCTCCAAATGGACAGTGTATTAAAGTGTATGTAAGTGCCAGTTTTTTCATATCCTCACAAAAACCACTTTTAAAAATTTAGTTGTCAATAAGAAAACTGCTCTCTGTTCAGACTTTTTTCCTCTTTGTCCTCCCAGGATACAGATTTCATGTCGAGAGTGCCCTCAGGGAACATAGATTCATTTTAATAATTCTACTTGAACCAAACAGAATCTCACAGAAAGCTTAGTCTTTGGGTTTACTCACATCAGAGGCAGATCTCAAGTTCTACCACCTCTCTCCATAGACCTCCACAGTACTGAAGGAAGGGCACCAGCAGGGTGCAAAATATTTGTCCCCACCCTTAGGGTCACTGCACTCCCCAGGTGCTGGAGTGGTTTTACCTGTTGCCTGGCATAATTAACACTCTCTGAAATGTCCTGATTTGGATAACAATTGATATGGACACTGTATCCCATTCCATAGCGTGAGTGACCACTACTGGACTGGAGTAAGGGATGCTGAGTCCTGGGCTTTAAGTTAGGGCCTCTGTTTGGGGTAACAGAACCCACCCATAAGCCTTTATCCCTGGGTGTCCGCCCACATCTGTCACTCACCTCCTACCTGCTTCCCCATTAGCCCAAAGAACTGGCTGGCTTTCCCCTTCTTCACGTTCCGGAGTTGAAGCAGGATGCTGGGGATGACATCTACCTGAAGAAGCAGAGAGTTCCTTAGAGTTGAGGGCAGGCTGACAACAAAACAGTCTGAACAATAACAATCTCAATAACCCATGCTCTGCGCTGGCATTGATCTCCTCACATTTTATACAATACTGCAAATAATAACAGCAGTAATAAATGGCTAACGTTAAAGTGTTCCTAAGCACTTTCATATATTAACACAATCCTTACCAAAACCACATAAAGAAAGTACTATTTGGGTCTCCATTTTACAGATGGAAACTAAGGCTCAGAGGGATTACCAGTCAGGATGTGAGATGAAGCCAGCCTCGAACCCAGGTCATCTAACTCAAAGGCTCAGACACTCCAGGCATAATCTCATTTACGCTTCACAACCACCATGTGAAATATCCATCTACAGATGGGGACACAGGTTTGTGATTAGGTGACTTGTCCAAGGTCATACAGGAAGTGGTAGAGTCAGAATCCAAACTCAGTCTGACTCTAGACTCCTGCTCTTCTCTCTCCCTCTGGCACTCCCCTCATCGTCCTGGATTTAACCTGGGCCTCTCATGGCATGTGGCCTGGGGCAGAGGCCACTCCCTCAGGCAAAGACATTTTCATCCTTAAGCTCAAAGTGAAGTCACTCAGTCGTGTCCGACTCTTTGTGACCCCATGGACTGCAGCCTCCTAGGCTCCTCCATCTATGGGATTTTCCAGGCGAGAGTACTGGAGTGGGTTGCCGTTTCCTTCTCCAGGGGATCTTCCCCCAGAGGATCTTCCCAACTCAGGGATTGAACCCGGGTCTCCCACATTGCAGGTGAATGCTTTACCCTCTAAGCCACCAGGGAAGTCCCTCATCCTTCAGCTGGTGGGGTAAAAGTTCTGGACCAAGGACTATAGATTTAAGTTCTCATTTCTCCATTAACCTTTGTGACCTTGGCCAACGGCCTCTCCTTCCCTGGAGCCTCTGATGAAGGGCCTGCTTGGCTCTGCTGAGACTGAGCGATGCTTGCTAGTGGAGAAAGTGATAGTGGGTGACAGTCATTAGACCATCTTCATGTCTTTGTATCCCCAATACCTGGCACAGTGCCTGGTACACACAGGAGCTCAGCATGTATGGGATGCAGGATGGTGAACGAAAGGCCCTTTCTCTGATAGTCTGGGAATAGGGAAGAGGATGGGGTTTCCTTTTCCAGGAAGGGTGAGACAGGTGACCAGAGCCCTAGAGTAACACGGGGTTGGGTCACGGGCTCTTCCATTCCCAGTTTCCCCAGGGGCAGCCCTGAAGCTTCAGGGACAAGCAGGGACCTGGCTGGGGTGAAGTGGAAACCCCCTCGGCTCTCCCAGCTTATCCCAGCTTTTGGGATCAGGAGTGGATTGTTTTCTAAGCCTTGGACTAATTCAGTCACTTCCAGTCTGTCTCTTCTCCAGGACATCAATGGCTGGGGCAGCTGTCTCAGGCTGGAGTCATCTAGCCTGGCCAGGAACCGGAAAAGTGTCTTTGGAGATTTGGACCCATTTCTGAAAAGCTTATGAAAAGCACTTTGCCTTGGTAAAAGGCAGTCTTCAAATGCAAGCTGGACAGAATGTTTTTTTCTTTTCTCCCACCCATTAGGTTTCTGGGGCCCGTTGGGAGGTGTCTTTTACTCAGGAAGGACTCTTGCCCTGACCAGAAGCTCTTCTTACCCCTTTAACTCAAATCCCCAGCTCCAGGGCTAACTGGGAGTCCTGAGAGCAAGGGAGAAAATCAGATCATCCCTAACAGAGGCATCATTCCTCATTCAGATGAGATGGTTCCTATATCCCAAATTCTGTGTCTTGGGAAGTAGAGGGATGTTAAATGAGAGTGAGCCAAGAAGAAGCTTCAGATGCAGCTGCAGCATGGAAAGCCCCACAAGGCACTGGTTGAAATCGATGATGTTTCCCACGTAACCGTGTAGAGTGGTCCCTATTACACAGCTTCCCAGCGCCTGGGCCATGTCCCCTGATGGGCACAGACTCCAAGTCAGAGCTGGAAAAAAAACCTTGGGGGCCATCTTTTTCCCCCCCTCTCCCATTTTACAAGTGAGGAAACTGATGTCCCCAGGTCACACAGAGTCGGTGGAGAAGCTGAGACTTGAACCTTTATCTCCTCAGCCTGCTGTCTTCTCAAAGGCACACACTTCCACGTTCAGACAAACCAGGAAGGAAGCCCACCAGAAGGAAAGCCACCAGGCATAGCTGTTACTTGATGGCTTGTCCTGCAGCCCCAGTGTCCTCACTGTCCCCGGATTAGGGGGAGCAGGCCCAGCCCTGTCCCATCTGCCCTCCCGGAGGCTTTCCCTGAGCACTTTGCCTGTGTGTCTCTAGTCCACTGGCCTCGTGCCCCTGTCTGATGGGAACCTCCGAGGCCAGGATCTTTGTCTCTCTGACTAGATGGGGTGGGGCACAGACGCTGTGTCTCTAGCTGTGAGATTTCTTCCCAGTGACAGCACTCAGGTCAGCTTAGTAGGAGAGGCTGGCAATCAAACCACTACTTGTCAGGGAATAAGTTTCTACACATGAGACAAAACAGTGATCCCACTCCAAGTTGACCCCCTTGAAAGGATGTGCTGGACAATGTCCTCCGAGGCACAGATACACAGAATAAGACATTGGGCAAGGTGTACAGTTGTGCTTTTGACGCTGTGTAATATTGGACGCACTGCTTGACCTTTCTATGCTTCAGTTTCCCTATCTGTGATATGGGGATAGAAATGGTGCCTTTCCCACAAGGTGCAGATGAGGATTAAATGGGTTAATATTTATGAGGCATTTAGGACAGTGTCAGGAACATGTATATGTTAAATAAGTTTGTTAAATGAAGCATGAACACACATACTGTTAATTCCATATATCACTAGGCCATTCAGGTATGAGATAAATCAAATCCCTTACAATTATACAGGTGACGTGACAAATAGATTCAAAGGATTAGATCTGATAGAGTGCCTGAAGAACTATGGACGGAGGTTCACATTGTATAGGAGGCGGTGATCAAAACCATCCCCAAGAAAAAGAAATGCAAAAAAAAAGGCAAAATAGTTGTCTGAGGAGGCCTTACAAATAGCCGAGAAAAGAAGAGAAGCAAAGGGCAAAGGAGAAAAGGAAAGATATATCCATCTGAATGCAGAGACCAGAGAATAGCAAGGAGAGATAAGAAAGGCTTCTTAAGTGATCAATGCAAATAGAGGAAAACAATAGAATGGGAAAGACTAGACATCTTTTCAAGAAAATTAGAGATACCAAGGGAACATTTCACACAAAGATGGGCAAAATAAAGGACAGAAACAGTATGGACCTAACAGAAGAAGATACTAGGAAGAGGTGGTAAGAATAAACAGAAGAACTATACAAAAGAAATCTTAACAACCCAGTAACCATGATGGTGTGATCACTCACCTAGAGCCAGACATCCTGCAATGCGAAGTCAAGTGGGCCTTAGGACTATGAACAAAGCTAGTGGAGGTGATGGAATTCCAGTTGAGATATTTCAAATCCTAAAAGATGATGCTGTGAAAGTGCTGCACTCAATATGCCAGAAAATTTGGAAAAACTCAGCAGTTGCCATAGGACTGGAAAAAGTTTTCGTTCCAATCCCAAGAAAGGCAATTCCAAAGAATGTTCAAATTACCGCACAACTACACTAATGTCACATGCTAGCAAAGTAATGCTCAAAATTTTCCAAGTTAGGCTTCAACAGTATGTGAACCGAGAACTTCCAGATGTTTAAGCTGGATTTAGAAAAGGCAGAGGAACCAGAGATCAAATTGCAAACATCCATTGGATCATAGAAAAAGTAAGAGGATTCCAGAAAAGCATCTACTTCTGCTTCGTTGACTACGCTAAAACCTTTGACTGTGTGGATCACAACAAACTGTGGGAAATTCTTAAAGAGATGGGAATACCAGGCCACCTTATCTGCCTCCTGAGAAACCTGTATGCAGGTCAAGAAGCAACAGTTAGAACCGGACATGGAACAATAGACTGGTTCCAAATTGGGAAAGGAGTATGTCAAGGCTGCATATTGTCACCCTGCTTACTTAACTTATATGCAGAGTACATCATGGGAAATGCCAGACTGGATGAAGCACAAGCTGGAGTCAGGATTGCAGGGAGAAATATCAGTAACCTCAGATATGCAGATAACACCACCCTTATGGCAGAAAGTGAAGAGGCACTGAAGAGCCTCTTGATGAAGGTGAAAGAGGAGAATGAAAAAGCTGGCTCAAAACTCAACATTTGAAAACAAAGTTCATGGCATTGGGTCCCATCACTTCATGGCAAATAGATAACAGTGACAGACTTTATTTTCTTGGGCTCCAAAATCACTGCAGATGGTGACCGCAGCCATGAAATTAAAAGATGCTTGCTCCTTGGAAGAAAAGCTATGACAAACTCAGCATATTAAGAAGCAGAGACATTATTTTGCTGACAAAATTCTGTCTAGTCAAAGCTATGGTTTTTCCAGTAGTCATGTATGGATGTGAGAGTTGGACTATAAAGAAGGCTGAGTGCCCAAAAATTGATCCTTTTGAACTGTGGTATTGAAGAAGACTCTTGAGAGTCCCTTGGACAGCAAGGAGACCAAATCAGTCAATCCTAAAGGAAATCAGTCCTGAATATTCATTGGAAGGACTGATGCTGAAGCTGAAGCTCCAATACTTTGATTACCTGATGTGAAGAACTGACTCACTGGAAAAG
Source organism: Bos taurus (assembly GCF_002263795.3). Classification (NCBI taxonomy): domain Eukaryota; kingdom Metazoa; phylum Chordata; class Mammalia; order Artiodactyla; family Bovidae; genus Bos; species Bos taurus. The sequence continues at coordinate 36,796,606 of NC_037346.1, read as the reverse complement.
ACCCTGATGCTGGGAAAGATTGAAGGCAGGAGGAGAAGGGGACAGAGGATGAGATGGTTGGATGGCATCACCAACTTGATGAACATGAGTTTGAGCAAGCTCTGGGAGATGGTGAAGGACAGGGAAGCCTGACATGCTGCAGTCCATGGGGTCGTAAAGAGTCGGACAGGACTGAGCGACTGAACAACAACAAAATACGCTTGCATCTCTTTGGAGGTCTATCAGGCCAGGGGCAACAGCCTTGAACATGCCCAGAGAGGGGAGGCAGACACCCTACCATGCAGTGTACAGCCTGCTCTCTTGCTATCATGCCCTGCTTTCCCCAAAGGTACCTACCTCCAGGGTCACAGCCACCCAGGAGCCAACTTCAGCATTGATTGCCAGTTCCTTGTCACCTGCCACAGTGCATGCAGACAGCCCCAGGAGGAGAAGCAAGGTGACGCAGAGCAGCATCTTGGGACCCTAGGGGACCCCTCTCAGCCCAAAGACTGCCTCAAGCAGGCTTGGTCCTCTCTCTGGCTCCTCTCAGCAGGTGGGGGAAGCTCCACCTGTTCCGTCTTTCCAGCTACTCGGCCTCTTTCTTCAGCTTATCTGATGCCCCAGGCCATTTCCTGTAACTCCCCACCCCACTTGCTGGAAAAGCCAGTGATATCATGAGCTGCCCAGAGAAGGGACCAGGCCTCCTCCACTGCCGCCCCCAGCAGCTGATCTTTGTTGCAACACCACCTTACCTTTGGCCGCATTCCCCCAGGAGGCAGGTGCACAATGGGGCAGTGTGTAGGGCCTAGTGCTTTTGGCTTCCTGACTAGAAGCCCCGAGGGGGCCTTGGCATCTTGGAAATGGAGAGGGGGAACTGCCTGGTTTCTTCCTTCCCCTGTAGGAGAGGCCTCTCCCCAGAACTTAGTATTCTACCACTAGTCTCCCTTTCCTGTCACTGCACCCCTTCCTTGGCATTCCCCGCCATGTCTTGCCCTAAGAGATCAGTTTAGTTCAGTTGCTCAGTCCTGTCTGACTCTTTGAGACTCCATGACTGCAGCACGCTAGGCTTCCCTATCCATCACCAACTCCCAGAGCTTGCTCAAACTCATGTCCATCAAGTCAGTGATGCCATCCAACCATTTCATCCTCTGTCATCCCCTTCTCCTCCTGCTTTCAATCTTTCCCAGCCAGCATCAGGGTCTTTTCCAGTGAGTCAGTTCTTCACATCAAGTGGTCAAAGTATTGGAGCTTCAGCTTCAGCATCAGTCCTTGCAATGAATATTCAGGACTGATTTCCTTTAGGACTGACTGATTTGGTCTCCTTGGTGTCCAAGGGACTCTTAAGAGTCTTCTCCAATACCACAGTTCAAAAGGATCAATTTTTTGGCACTCAGCTTTCTTTATAGTCCAACTCTCACATCCATATATGATTACTGGTAAAACCATAGCTTTGTCTAGACAGACCTTTGTCAGCAAAATAATGCCTCTGGCTAAGTTTGTCATAGCTTTTCTTCCAAGGAACAAACATCTTTTAATTTCATGGCTGCAGTCACCATCTGCAATGATTTTGGAACCCAAGAAAATAAAGTCTGTCACTGTTTCCATTGTTTCCCTATCTATTTGCCGTGAAGTGATGGGACCCGATGCCATGGTCTTTGTTTTCCAAATGTTGAGTTTTGAGCCAGCTTTTTCATTCTCCTCTTTCACCTTCATCAAGAGGCTCTTCAGTGCCTCTTTGCTTTCTGCCATAAGGGTGGTGTTATCCGCATATCTGAGGTTACTTATCCGCATATCTGAGGTTACTGATATTTCTCCCTGCAATCTTGGTTCCAGCTTATGCTTCATCCAGTCCAGCATTTTGCATGATGTACTGTGCGTATAAGTCTTGCCCTAAGAGATAAGACAAGACTTAAAAAAAATACAAGGAGGAATTGGGATTTGCCAGAAAAATGGCCTCTTGCTCAAATGTCATCAGCTCTAAAATATCTTCCCACTGCTGTCAAAGTGGTCTTTTCAAAGCCCTAACCTGACCCGTCTCTCCCTGCTTACAACCGTCCAGTGTCTCCCCATTGCCCATGGTGTAAAGTTCAAGCTCCCTAGCATGGAATTCAGAGCCCTTCTCCACTTAGTCCAACAGATATAGAACAAGGGTCCTGTGGTCGGAGAGCTGTGAATTCCATCCCCAGGGCCCTCACTAAATAGCTGTGTGACCTTAGGCATGTTACGTAGAATCCTCATCAGTAAAATGAGATTATTAATAGCACGTATTTCCAAAGTTGTTTGAGGATGAAATTAGATAATGCGTGTGGGGCACTTAGCACAGTGCATGATGGTAAATATTTAATACCCATTAACTATTATAGACGCTGGGTGAGGCACTGGGCGACAGAAGATGAATAAGGCACTGTCCCTGCCCAACAGCATCTCACAGCCTCTAGGAAAGAAGAACTCTGGTTGGCAGATAAGCTGCATTCAGTTTGCTTGTGCCAGCAAGAGGTGGAGGGGAGAGAAGGCTGTGCTCCATGTCCTCAGTCTGCCCATTTCTTGCCTGCAGACAGCTTCCCCACCTGTTCCCATACAGGATAAGATTCCCCGCCCCTACACACTGTCCTTAGCTGTTTCTCTGCCTGGACTTCCTTTTCCACGTGGTAAACTCCCACTTGTTAAAGGTCTGCTTAGTGGTCACCCCCAGTAGAGTTTTTCTCTTTCCTGACTCCAGCAAGAATTAACTGGCCCCTTTCCTGGGCTTTCCCAATGTCTCCCACTCATATCTCTCACAGCTCTGCACAGGACGTGGTCAGAGGCTGAGCAGGTCGTGTCCTGCGCTGAGGAGGCTGCTGACCGGGGGAGTGCAGGCAGAACCTGGCCCTCGCTCTCTCATTGTGCAGTACAGCCTGGCATGAAGCTTCACCCCCTGCACGAAGGTGTCTGGCTCCATTTCTCCCACAGGGTCAGTTGGGCTGAAGACAGCCCTGCCACGCTGCTCTATTATGCCACGAGCGCTCTGAGAGTGGGGCTGTGATATATGCGTGCTTGGCACACAGTGGGTCCTTAAGAAACATGCAATCACTCCACGCCCAGGCCAGTGAAGGCAGAGATGTTATAAGGGCAAATGTGGAGGTTTAGGCAAGGCCACGTTACTTTCTCTCCTTTTCAGGAATCTCCTTGGTGAATCCCAACCTGATAGTTTAGGGACTTCCTTGGTGGTCCAGTGGTTGAGAAGCCTACTTCCAATGCAGGGGACACGGGTTTGATCCCTGGTCAAGCAACTAAGATCCCACATGCTTTGGGGCAACTAAGCCCGCGCCACGACTACTGAATCTGCTCTCTAGAGCCCAATCTCCGTAACAAGAAAAGTCTGAGTGCCACAACTAGCGAAGCCAGCATATAGCAACAGAGAGTCCAGGCACCACAATGAAGACACAGAGCAGCTAAAATGAAAACAACCCCCCCAAAACCCTGATGGCTTCAGAATCCCTGCATTTGCTAAAATGCAGGTTCCCCAGCTCAGCCCCTTCTGACCTAGTCAACCCTAGTTTGTGGGTCTGAATCTACACAGCCCCCAGCCAACTTTCCCACGGGCAGGGCACTTAATAACTTACAGTCCACTTTGGTTCTCCACTTTTGTTAACAAGTTTTTCCGTACAGAGATGAATGGCCCCTTCACTTTACAGACGTGGAAACTGACACTGGATTTCACAAGCCAGCAGGTTGGGCTTGGTCTAGGTTACACTGAGAATTACTGGTTGACTAGCATCCCCGGTCCCTGGTCAGCTGCTTTCCACTTTCCCACAAGAGCAAGCAGTCCATGGCTGGAGGCAGAGTAACAGCATTCACCTGTAGACAGGGGAGATGGCTTCCCATTCTGCAGGTTGAAACCCAGTGACCTTAGGACCCAAGGGCCCTCTCTGAGCTTCAATTTCTCCATCTGCAAATTGGAGCCAACCCTCATCTGGTGGTGGTAAGTGTTTTATGAATGCCCATCCTTAAAGAGTTCAGCACAGTGACTTGCACATAGCATGAGTTGAGTTAGTCCTAACTTAAGTTTTGTGATTATTCTACCTCTGGAACCCTGGACCTTAGCGCTGGTCTCCTGGCCCCAGTTTGACAGAGTGTGGTGGGGGCACAGCGGGGACGGGGCAGGGGTCACAGGGTAGAGGAGAGGGCGGCAGGAAGAAGGGAGAGAAAATCCCGAAGGTCCGGAAGGCTGGGAGGGAGGCCGGGCACCAGCTGGAAACCGCGGCTATTTGCAGCTTTGCCCTCGGGCTGCGGTCAGGCTGGCGCTCTCGGCCGGGCTGCCGAGCCCGCCGCCCCGCCCGGTGCCCTCGGCCACCCGGGCACTTCCCTGGCCTGCGGGTCCCTCCTCGCCCGATCCTCGCGGCCCGGCGGGGGGTTGGGGAGCCGCTGCTGAGCCGGGCCGAGGCCTCTGGAGCTGGCAGAGCGCGGGGCTGGGGCGGGGGCAGCGCCGGGGGCGGGCGGGCCGCGAGGTGAGTCGCGGCCGCGGCGAGGCTGCCCGGGCGCCGGGTGGGCGCGCACGATTGTTAAAGGCTGCGGTTTGGCTAAGATTGCGGAGCCGAGAGAGGAAAGGACGCAGGAGGGAGGACAGCTAGGAAGAGGGAAACACGAGCCGAGGGCGGGATGCGGGCAGGAAGCTGACGTTTCCTGAGCGCCGACTGCGTCCAAAGGAGGTGGAAAGACTATCCCCACTTTACCGGCCGGCTCGGGGAGGCTGGGTGCCTCGGGCGAGGCCGTCCAGCTGTGAAGCCGCGGAGCCCGGAGCCTGATCGGCCTCTTTCCCTGCGGCTGAGAACGCAAACGCAAGCCGGGGCAGGGGCGGGGCGGGCCGGAACGGGAAGGGGACCGGGGGCGCTGGCTCTCTGGGTTCCCCAGCCCGGAGGACGCCACAGAGACCCTGTTTCAGTCTCTCCCGCGCCCTTCCAGCGCCCCCATGTGGAGGCTCCTTTTGAAGCCCAATCCACTCGCCCACCCCACCTCCGCGCGCGCGTTTCTAGAGCTTGGCGTTGGCGGATCCGGAAGGGGCCAGAGCTGAGTCCTAATCTCACGGCCTGTCCCTTGGACAGAAAGACGCGAGGAGAAAGGGAAGCTGGGCCGCCAGAGGAGGCGAGCCTCCCTGGAATGCGCAGCGTGGTCGTTCCAGTGGAGGGGGCAGGGTGGTTCCTGGTACAAGTAGCCCGGAGTGTGGAATTGGGGCAATAATCTTTGCACCCTGGGCTTGGACCCTTTCACCGGCAATGGCTTAGTTTCACTGCGAATCTTTGAGATTACATTAATGCATTCATCCATTGATTCTGGATTTGATGAGACCTTACAACGTGGGAGTTGCCCCACAACACAGCTGAAAAAAACAGACAAGCATTGTAACATTTTTAACAGTGTGGAAAGTGCCATGGCAGTGGTATCTGGGGGAGAGAATAAGAATCCTGGGCCCTCTTTACCCATGTTTACAGTGTGGTTACAGTATGGGTACACTTCAGAATCCGCCTACCAATGCAGGAGATGGCAAGAGACGAGGTTCCATCCCTGGGTCGGGAAGGTCCCCTGGAGTAGGAAATGGCAACCCACTCCAGTATTCTTGCCTGGAAAATTCTGTGGATGAAAGAGCCTGTCCATGGGGCCAGAGAGAGTAGGACACGACTGAGTGACTGAACACATGCACGCACACTTCAGACACTTGACCTAGACAGAACACTTTGGGTTCGGAAAAGAGGGTCTCTACACATGGATTATAGATGGAGCAAATGAAGCCATAACCCTCTGTGCCCACACATTGTGTAGGCATGGCAGACAATTTGGCGGTGTTTGTTGCCTGTCAATAATATCCCAAGGATTTCTGAGAGGGCCTGAAGGTATAGGTGGCCCAGTACCAGAAATTCTTGCGTCCTGAGAATGATTGAAAACAGTTCCTTTCTTGCCCTTTTCATGAGACCCCTCACCCACCATCAAAGGTGCTTCTTGGCCCAGGCCTATGGCCCTGGGACTTCTTATTCCATCTCCCTTCTCCATCACCTTTCTCCCCAGGTCCCTGGCCCCCACCTACCCACATCTTTTTCACAATTAAATTCTATGAGGAAAGACAAATGTGCACAGTGGCTGGGAGGGGGGGGCGGTGTTTATCTACAAGAAGGGTAGAAGTCAAGAGAAGCAAATTAATTGAAGAAAAAAGACTTTTATTAGGGGAAAAAAAAAAGAGTAGAAGCAAAGTGTAGTGTCTAAGATGACTCCGGGTTTGAATTCTGACCCCATCACTTAACAGTGTGTAAACTCAGACATCTAACCTTTCTGACCTTCACCATAAAATAGGAATAATAATATACTTACTTCAAAAGGTTGTAGAGATGTTTACATGAGATAGTGCATAAAAGAACTTCATGAAGCATCAGGCACATTGTAGGCCTTAGTAAATGGTGGCTATTATGATTGCCATTAATACTATAGTTAAACAATAACTCTCATCCCTATTTTACAGGAAAGCCAGGTTAAAGAAAGTCATTTCCGGCATTCCCTGATAGTTTGTCGTCAGGTCAAGAGTTTCCTAAGGACAGGAACTGGGTTTCTCTCAGACTAGGAACTCCCTGTGGCTAGGTCTCTCCGACAAGTTTCAGTGTGCCCGGCCTTAAAGTCAGGGTTCAGAAGCTTCAGGCCTGGATGCTGAGGGAGGTATGTCGATCCCCCACATTAGGGAATGTGGGTTCTGCGCAGCCCTTGCCTCATAAGTGGCGGTGAAGTCTCGCCTGTGTGTTTGCTTCTCCCGGAGCCTCTGTGCAATAATGGCCGCCAGAGCCTGACCCCATTAGTGGGAGAGGCGAAGCTCATGAATCCAATTGGCATTTTCTTCCTGGATCTTAGTTAGCGAGTGTGGCAGAGAAGTGAACTGCTAAGTGAAAACATAATTATAATGCACCATCCTTTGTCTACCAAGTGAGGCCTCCAGACCCCACTGTCTGCAGAGCAGTTTGTTTCTCAAGTCAGGGAGGACACTGGAGCCAGCCTCTCAGAAGTGGAAGTGGCACCCATGAGCGGGCTAACTTGGCTAGTGCGGGCGGGGCATGAGACTCAGGATTGACCCCTGTCCTGCTCTCTCTGACCGAGGTCTGGAACACGTGGGCTCTCAGAGGAACGCTGGTTCAGTAAGACCCTGTACAGGCTGCCTGAGGACTGGGGAACTGAGACACGAGGCCCTGAGTGCCAGAATGGGGAGTGTGGCTTTTATCCAGCAGACACTGGAGTTACTGAAGGTTTTAGAACAAAGGAGTTATGTGGGATTGTGTTTTTTCCCCTTCATGGGTTCCCAAATCCTCCTCACCTCAAATATGCATATGTTAATGCCTAGAAAAAGGGCTGGCAGAATACACATAGGTGGTCATGGTGGTAAATTTTGAGATAGAGAAGTAGGTAAAGGGAGGTTTCCATTATTTATTCAGTACCCTACATGATTTGAATATTTTACAGTGAGAATATGTGCACTTATTACCTTTACAATTTAAAACAAGGTGAGAAATAATCTAAATGTCCATTATCAGGAAAATAGGTAAGTCCATTGTGGCAGTAGAATACTACACAGCAGTAAAAATGAATAAATTAGAGTGTCTATATCAACGTGGATAAAACTCATAAAGTGTTGGGCTAAAAAAAACCAGGTTATATCAGGATACCTAGACTATGGGTCCATCTACATAGAATTTAAAAGCATGAAAAACATATATCTGTATTATAAATGGACATACACATGTAGTGAATGTGTAGGAGGAGGAGGGAGGGAAAAAGCAAAGCAGCCCCCCAAACCAACCTAGGTAGTGAGCATTGAAGTTTGCTGTGAGATTATCTATACATTTTTATGTGCCTGATATAACTGAAGCATTTTGAAAAAAAGAGGGATTATAAGAAAAAAGGAAAAACAAAGTTGAAAACAGGAAAGGTTAACAGTATGAAAAGTGGAGGAAGTTTTTGTTTTTCTTTCGAATTTTTTGTTTTGTGTTGGGGTGTAGCCAGTTAACAATGTTGTGATAGTTTCAGGTGAGCAGGGAAGGGACTCAGCCATCTACATACATGGATCCGTTCTCCCCCAAACGCCCTTCCCATCCAGGCTGGAAATGCGGAGAAAGATTCAGTGACAGACTTGGGGGCAGAAACCTGGCTGACCCGGGGTAGGCGGGCTCCCACCAGCGTTTGAGCCCACAGGCACAGGGTCTGCTTTCAGTTTCCTGTTAAGAGTCATGACAAGAGGGTCCTGAAGGCCCATCGTCAGCCAGTGGTCCTGGGGACTTCCTGTGGTCTGGATGCTGCTGCCCTGGGGCCCGTGAGGGGTGCTGACAGTCTTTGCTGCTGCTGCTGCTACAGTGAAGCTGTCCTTGTTTCTTACCAAAGAGTCAATGGAGTCATCAACCTGGGAGGGATTCATCTGAGGACCCAAGGGGTGACAGTGGCTGGACCAGTCAGTGCTGCTGGAGCCGTAGTTTGGCCCTGAGGCAGGGGGTGACCATGCCGACTTTGGCAGGAGTCAGCAAGTCTCTGGCACCCAGGGGGGCGGGTGGGCGAGGATAGTGTTGAGGCTTGAAGGCTCGGGGAGGCAAAAGCCAAACCCTGGTGCCTAGGCATGGAGAGTGGGCGATGCCCAGGCTTGGCAGACAGCAGGCTGAAAGATGCTGTGCCAAGATGGGGAGAGGGGCTGCCAGGGTTGGAGATCAGAGGAGCGGATGGGGGAGGGCCGGGACACTGTCAGGGCTTGAAGCGGGAGGCCGCCGGGGGCAGGGTGGCGGTGGGTGGACTGTGAGGATCAGTGAAGCCAGAGGGTGGCCAGGAGGAAGTGGGCAGTGCCAAAGGAGCAATGGGAAAGAGTCAGAGCCAGCTTGGGGCTGGGGGGCAGGGAGCCTTCACACTTATTCTTTCCTTAGTTCTCATTCAGTTTTGTAATAAAAAGAGATGCCTCTGTCAGTGAATTATAAAACCCTAGAGTTCAGGGTTCAGAGAGACCTCTGGGGTCATCGTTTCCAATTCCTTCTTTGTACTGGTGGGGCCAGTAATACCCATGATGAGGGACTGACCTTTCCGAGGCCACCTGGTGAATCTAGTGACATGACCTGGATGGAACTAGGCTTTGTGTCCTTGTCTGTGCCACACCAGTAGAGGGTAGCGTGGAGAGCTGGCAGGTGAGGGGCACCAAGAGTAAAGGACTCTGGTCTTGACTAAGGGGGCTAGTGGTCCTTGGGGAGGTGAGGTCAATCCCAGCAGCAGTGGAAGACCACCTGTGCCCCTGGGGAAATGTTCTGGGTTAATAGTGGAGTGTACCTCCTGTGAGCCGGGACCTTTGGGAGGGATGTCATGGAAATTGTAGTTTTGGTGGAACTCCAAAAAATAGAGAGGTGTTAAAAATCATTAGGAATTTATTTTCAATGGAAATCAAATATCCACAGTACTAGAAAGGATTTTACAAGGCAAAAATACAACATGAAGGTGGGTACCTGGAGCTGACCTTGGTTACTCTGCTGTCAGGGGGGATCAGTCTGTGGTCTTCCTGTTGGCAGATAATCCTAAGGCCTGCAGGCCTGTCGGGGGGACGGAGCTGAGGACTTTCTCTCAGCTTCCATCAGCTGCAGCCCCCCAAAGACATACTGCAGGCCAAGGCAGGTGTCAGTTAGGAACTGCCCCTGGACGACGTTGATCCCTCTTCTCATTTCAGAGTGTGGCAGACTGAGACCCAGGGAGAAGTATCATAATCTCCAGCACAACCACTTTTGCATCATTCCATTTATTTCTGAGATGTGTTTGGGGCCTTGCACATGACCGAAGGGGTGCTTGGCATTCTGGGAGGGCGTTGGTCTGAACCAGGATGTCCCAGAGGGAGGTGCTGCTCCTGGATGGGTGTTGAGGGGACCAGGCCTGGCTGGGCATAGATCAAGGGGGTCATCTGCCCTGTTGTCCTCTGGTCAGGGGAGGGGCCGGTTGGGGCCTGAGTCTGGGAATCCCCCTCCCCACCCCATCCTGATTGCTTTGGAAGGGCGGCCCACCATCAGCGAAAGGGCGGGGTTGCCAGCAGCTCCTGGGGGCTGCAGGATGGGACCCATTTAGCCTCTGCAGTCATCTGACCCTCATGACTCAGGCCTAGCCCTGCCCGTGGAGGGCAATGGGCCAGTCTGAGCTCATCACCATTGCTCAGAACAGAAGTGGTAAACAAGTTTGCCCTCTGCCTCCTGCCCCTGAGAGGAAGCAGGGAAGAGGGTGAGGTGGGGGCCTCCAAGCACTCCACCCGGCCTAAGCCATCTACGTAACACAGGTGCGTGTCACGGGTGTCCATGGGGCCTGTAGGGTGTGTGCTGGGCTCTTACATGTGGGCAACATGTACAGAAGCGTGTTTACCTTCACACGCGTCCTTGGGGGAGCTGTGGCCAACCTTTTCCAGGGATCATTTCACTTCATCGCTGGTGTCTGGGGGCCAACAGCTAAAGGCCCATGGGGGTGGCCTTAGAACTGGGGGTCCCTGTGGAATAACACCTGGTTTGACCTGCTGGATCTCAGCCTCCTGACCATCAGGCCTCATGGCTCAAACTCATGCTGGGGCTGGAGCCGCGTGGCCTCTGGGAACCTCTCAGAGGCTGCAGATCTTCCTGGGCTGTTGATCTGGGCTGCCTGGGCCTGTGACAACATCCAGCAGGCCCAGTCCTGGGCATCTCCCCTTTTGCTGTGGGCCCTGGCTTGCCTCCCTCTTTCCATCTCGCTCCCTCCTCCCCTCTTTCCTGGGTGCCCGTCTCTGTCCCCTCCTTTCCTTTTATACCCACTTTCCAGCTTTCCTGTCCTTCCTCTCTTCTCTCAGCCCAGTAACTAGCATTGTTATCTGTAGCCACCAGATGGCACCAGCGTACCATGTGTCCCGTCCTAGATGAGGGTACACCCGTTCCATGCCCCTGGCCCAGGGTGAGTAACCACCCTTAACCCTTCACAACATCCACACCCTGCCCAACACCTTCCTGAGACTTTAAACATGGAGGAAAACAGATGCAGCCAAATATGGGCAGGGCCAGGGTAGGGGCCCCGAGCTCCTTGGAGAGGCTCTAATGCCCCTTAGGGTAACACCTATCTCACAAAGGGTATTTGTACACATCACAGGGTTTCCACCTCAAACCCGTGAGCTCCTGGGTAGTGTGCACTGTACACACAAAGAGAATGAAACCCAAAGGAATGAAGTCACTCACCCAGGGTGAGACGGCAAATGCAAGGGAGCGTGAACCTCAGCTTTGCAGGTTCCCAAACCTTGGGGTTCCTGGGCTGGCAGCAGTTGGGCAGGGGTCACCAGAGCAGCTAGGGCCCTTGAGCACTCTCTTCCATGCTAAGGCCCCTCCACTGTCTCTTTGGTGTCTCTTTCAAACCTGACACAGAACTTCACCAGGAAAGTGCCCGCTATTATTTTAGTCTCTGGGTCGTCTCAGGATTTAGGCATCTTTACACTAACCGGTTTCTTCTTTTCCCTTTGGCCTCTCTATGTAGGTTCACGCTCTGTTTCTTCTAGCAAGGCTGAAATGCAGAAGAGGCAGCCCCTCTCTGCCTTCTGGGAGCCCCCAGGCTGGTGGGAATCACAACCTTGCTCCAGGAGCCAATCGAAAGGGGGACGCAGAGGTGCAGCTTTCTGGAAACCTCTCCTGGTATAGAGCCAGGGCCAGGTGAGGGTATTCAAGGCAGGCCTCCTGGAGGAGGCAAGGGTCAGGGCTAGGGAAAGGTAGGCTCAGTGAAGGCAGCACCCTGTGGCAGCTGCTGAGTGATCCTCATGAATGAGGAGCAGCGGGGGTGGGCTCACAGCCCTGGAATCAGGGGAGGGGATGACACTGTCCCTAACTTGGGCTCAACTTCCCTCCTGGCCCATCCCCCCACCCCACCCCTCACCCTCCTGTCCCACTGGGAGGCCTGTTGTGGGCTGGGGACAGGAGGCCCAGGGTGGGGTCCCTTCCCCAGGGCCGGAGCAGGATCCTGGGCCGGCTGTGGCAGTGCCCAGGAGCCAGAGAGGAGCCGCCGCCCCCCACCCCGTTGGGCCCCTCTGTAATTAGGGCTATTTTTAGGCCCTTCTTCCTTCCTATTTCAGGCCTCTGGACTGGGCCAGAGAGTGGGCTGTCCTGGGGCCGCGGGCTGGAGCCGCTAAACTGGGCCGTGGCGTGGGAGCTGCAGCCACAGCACAGACCACAGCCCGGGGCGGAGTTCTGGCAGGGGGAGGGAAGTGGGGACGTGGCCAGACCTGAGGCAGGGCCCAGTGGGGGCGTGTCCTTGGTTCATCTGACCCCTCCCGGGGCCCCTCACTGATTTGCCCCCGCTCCCACCTGCCAGGGTCCATCCTTCTGCCCCTCCTGGCAGCCTTGCTGACTCGAGGCTGTTAGCCCTGGGCCTGTCCCACAGGGGTGTCCAGAGTGTGTATAATAGTTTACTGGGCACTTACTATGTACCAGGCACTGATCCAGCACTTTACCTGTATGAATTCATTTACTGTGTACAACAACACTACGCGGTCAGTGATGAATTATCCTAATTTTACAAATAGAAAACCTGAGGCTCGAAAGGAGCCCATTTTTTGTGTGCGGGGCTCAGGGAGCATCCTGTGGAAGGATGGGGGTTGGGGAAGGGTGCTTCGTCCACTTCCTCGGATCCCAGTGCTCCGTCAGGCGCGACTCCCAGGAAGTGGCTGCTGATCTACCGGTCCCTGCTCTGATGGCCCATGGCCTGTCCTGCAGGCGGAAGGGTGGGTCTTGCCCAGCTGGTTCCAGTTAGGCACAAGAAAGCTGGCGAGGGGTATATTTAGCCCTGGTTTCTGGAGGAGCCAGAGGTCTTTCATCCTTGGAGGCGCTGGCCACAGCAGGACTCAGCTTGCCAACGCTGGGCTCCTGGGCTGCAGGGCAGACAGGCTTTGGGCAGGGAGCGGGGTCAGGGAGGAGAAGGGGCACATGTGATCCTGTGCATCTCTGTGGCTGGCGGGGGCAGTGTGAGTGCCAGTCAGGGCCTCTCAGTTCTGAATGCCATGCTCAGGATGTGTCTAGGTTTGCAGGCTCTGGAGAACTGGGCTACAGTCTATGGAGTCGCAAAGAGTTGGACACGACTTAGCAAGAAAACAACAGGCATTGGAGGGCTGGCCTGGAGGTAGACCTGCTGCCTGCCCCTGTGAGCCTGGGTCCAGTTAAGGCCTAGCGTGTCTGTGGCATGGGGTTAGCCGGGCCTGGGAGTCTGGGGGCCTGTACTTAAAAGTAAGCAAGAGAGGTGCTCAGGGGACAGAATTGCAGGGACAGGAAGAGGGTGGCCTTTCCATTCTCTCTAAGGAGACTGACATGTTTGGGCATTGATGTTTTGGAGAAGGTGGAAGGTTGTGGGGGCAGGTATATCTGTGTAAGAGAGAAACAGGCACACGGAGAGGCTATTACATGGTGCCAAGTGGTGCTAGGTGGTGAGGGTTTGGGGTGTGCGGAAGGTGTGCGTGTGTTTGACTCAGTGCCACAGGCTTTAGGCGGTGGGCACCCTCCGTGTGATGGGGCTGGTGGGCTGGGACCTGTGTGGTGTGGGTGACTGTGTTGCTGGGATCTGGTGGCGCCTGGGAGTGAGATGACACACCAGTGGCTGTGGCACTGCTCCGCTGTAAGTGACTAGAACAACATGTGACCCCATCGTGATGTTTCTGGGGGGCAGCCTGTGAGTATGGTGGTAGATGAGGGCTGTTTTAAACTGTCCAACTTTGATCCTGTGGGGTTGTGTAATTATCCCCCTGGATGTTGGTCTCTGTGCGTGTGAGCCTGGGAGTAAACACATGTGTGGATGCAGAGTTTGGGACTCAGGCTGTGTGTGTGTGTGTGTGTGTGTGTATGTGTGTAGGCTGTCATTCTGGGTGTGACTGGGTATGTGGATGTAGCAGGGCTGCCAGCTTCCCACTGCACATGAGTCCCGCTCCCACTGCAGGTCATGGCCCACTGCCCTTCTGGGGACCCCTACCCCAAAGCCACAGGCCCTCTGGGCTGGAGGGAGGGAACCCTACAAGTCATAAGCGCCTGTCTCTCTCCTAATCCTCTCACCCCCACTCCCTCCGACCATCCCCACAGACGGCAGGCTTCTACCTGCCCTGGGGCGGGAGGCAGGGGAGAGAAAGAGGAGCCTGCCCGCCTGCCCGCCGCCCCTCTGTCGTCTCTGCACTCAGACAAAGAGCTCACCCTGGTCTCTGTGGGCGTCTGGGAGACGCTGGGGGGATTAGCTGCCCGCGCCGCCCTCTCCCAACCTCATGCCAGCCCACCCGGCTGGCACCGACACCTCCGAGCCCAGGGGCGGTGCCCTCACCATGGAAGCCTCTCCCGCCTGGAGGGTGTGTGTGTGTGTGTGTGTGTGTGTGTGTGTGTGTGTCCCCTGCCCCACACCTGGATGGGAGCAGAGGTGCAGCCTGATGAGAAGTGGGGTGCACAGCTTCCACTGCTGGTGGCGCCACCTTCTCCCCTAGGTTCCCACTTCTCTGTCGCTCAGCATGTGCTTGGCAGGCCTACATCTGGGGCGGCACCCCTATGTCTTTGAACCTCTCATTCCTGGCTCTTGCACCCCTCCCCCACAGTTGACTGCAGCTCCGACCTCCCATTCCTTCCCTCTGCATTCCTGGGGGAGGGTGTGATCTGGCCAGTAAGTGCTGAGAGCAAGGGAGAGAAGGCTGTGGGCGCCAGTGGGCGCCCCTCTGGGGAGGTCTCGGCCCACCCTAGAGAGGTGAAAGCGAAAGTCACTCAGTTGTGTCCAACTCTGCGACACCATGGACTATATAGTGGAATATATAGTCCATGGAATTCTTCAGGCCAGAATACTGGTGTGGGTAGTCTTTCCCTCTTCCAGGGGATCTTCCCAACCCAGGGATCAAACCCAAGTCTCCCGCACTGCAGATGGATTCTTTACCAGCTGAGCCACCAGGGAAGCCCAAGAATACTGGGGTGGGTAGCCTATCCCTTCTCCAGGGATCTTCCTGACCCAGGAATCGAACCAAGGTCTCCCGCACTGCAGGCAGATTCTTTACCAGCTGAGCTACCAGGGAAGCCCTAGTGAGGGCAGACTGTTCAGAGGAGCTCAGTGCAGGAGACATGGGAATGACATCGGGTCTCCTCTTTCTGGGGAGCCACCTATGGCTTCTCCATGGGGAGGGTGACTGTAGACTGGTCTGGTCGTACCACCTAAGGTTGAGGCTTTAAGTCTAGCACTTCCTTGGTACTGTGCAAAATCAGAAATGATTTTCAAAGTTCTTTCACATTTACTCTCAAGGATTTTCTCAACAGGTAGGGCAGGTATTGGGGTTTCCCTGGTGGCTCAGTGGTAGAGAACTGGCCTGCCAATGCAGGAGACGTGGTTTCGATCCCTAAATTGGGAAGGTCCCCTGGAGAAGGGCATGGCAACCCACTCCAGTATTCTTGCCTGGGAAACCTCATGGACAGAGGAGCCTGACTTCAGGCTACAGTCGGGTTGTAAAGAGTCAGACTCAACTTAGTGACTCGACCGTAACAACAAAGGATGGGTATGGCTGTGTTTCCCAGTTCAGAGGCGTTTGGATTGAGGCTCTGAGAAGTTAAAGGATTTACTCAAAGTTACACAACTGGTGAGCAACAGATACAGCCAAGATCTTGGTCTGTAAGTGTCAGGGGATACCCTTTGGATCCCTCCTAATCCCCGTGGCTGGGCCTCTGCCTCGTCAGTCCCTGCCACCCCTGAAGACTCTGCTGCTTCGGGAGACTCTGGAATGGGGGCAGGCCAGTGGGAGCTGGGTGAGCGGACCCTGCTCCGCCCTGAGTCACACCCCATCCTGAAGCAATCGGGGGCCTGTGGCTTGGACAGTCCTTGCATCCATCCTGGGATTTGCAGGTATTTACGGATGCTCTCGTCCTCCTTTTGACAAATGCGTTGGGATCTACTTTGTCCCATATCCTTCTTTTCTATCAAAATATTATTCCGAGGTTTAGTCCCCTCCTATCTCCTTTCATTCAGTCTTTAGTGGAGACAATGAGGCACCAGCCCCATTCTGTCCACGGAAGGGAAGCTGCCAAGCATACCAAGAAGCTGGGATTTCCCAATAACTGCAAATGGTCATGGAGGTTAGGGATCTGGCTCCATGCCTTCAATATAAGAGATGATCAGTGTGTGAAGATGGACGAATAGTGGTGAGTGGGTGGATAAATATATAGAAGAGGGTGAATGCACAGGTGAGTTGGGTGGGGGATGCATGTGTCAATTGGCAGGTAAATGGATGGATGGATAAGTGAGCAAGTGGAATGTGTGGATGGGTGAGTGGGTGGTGTTAAGATGGATGGGTGGGCAGGTATTTAGATAAAGTGAATGATTGAATGGATGGATTATTAGGTGGGTGGAGGATAGTTGGATGGATAGATAGATGGAAAAGTAGGTGAATGGTGGATGCATGGAAGGATGGATAAATGGATAGAAGAGTGGATAGATGGATGGATAAATAGGTGGATGGATGAAAAGGTAGATATGGGAAGGTGGGTAGATACGTGTGTGAGTGGATTTGTGGTGAGATTTGAGAGCCTGAAGGAGCTTTTGAAAGACAGGCTATACATAGAAAATGAATTTTTCACAAGTATTTTGGTTTTGATCAGCTCTCAATCATCTGAACTGATGGAGAGAAACAATGTTTAGAAAAATCTAGAATATGCTGGTTGGTTGCAACCTGATTTGTATCACACTCAGGGGTAGGTTTTGTCTCTGAAGTCTGAAGGTCTGAACGCTGGTGATGTGTCAGTCTTACGCGCAGGTACGGCTCATCTTGGGAGTCTAGACCTCAGGTTCCTCTCAGCCTGCCGTCATCTTTCTCCCTCCCATGCTGGGCAGGACAGCACCTCCTCCCAGATGGTTACAGACTGCAGACAGGGTGGTGTGATTCTCCTGCACTCTCTGGTGGGCTCCTTCCTTCTCTAGGGACAGTGGTTGTACTTCCTGAGGATCTAGGGCTGTCCCTCCAGGTTTCCCTGAGGTTTAGTCAGCACTGGAGGAGCCCACGACCACAGAGATTAGCCTGGCATCTGCTAGGTGGTGTGATGCTTGATAGTGCACTTCTGCTCTAACAATGGAAGGTGGACACTGACCTGCATTCCCAAACGAGAGGAGGCAGATGGAAGCTGTAACAAGACATGTGGAAGTCAGATGCCAGGAGGGGGTGTGCTTGGTGCGGGGATAGGCGACGTGGATTGTGTAATCATTTCTTTGCCCCTTCCCAGGTGTCAGGCCTCTTCTTGGCTTCAAGAGGATTCTCATTTGCCTTTCTCTTGGGGAAAATCTTCCCTCTGGGACCCTGGATGGCCTGACTTCCATAATTATAGGAGCCTCATGCATCGAGTACCTGTTGGAGGCCGGGCACTTTACATACAGCATCATGTTCAATTCGCACAATATGCTTTCAAGTGAGTATTTCTCACATTTTATAGATGAGGAAACTGAGGTCCAGAGAGATTAAAGAATGTGCCTGGTGTTGCCCATTTAGGAGGCTGTAAAATCAGGATTCCTATTCATGTTGGCCTGGCTTCTCTGCTGGTGCCACTTCTTATACTGAGCCCACCACCCCTTCTCTGCATCCTGCTCCAGTTGGTTAGAACAGGTTTAAGGAACAGCAGCTGGGAAGACACACCAGAGGGTAGGTGGTGCCCCAGAGAATGAGAAGGCTTGAGACCAAGGAGATAGTCTCTAGCAAGGACCTTCATGTCGTGTGTCTAGGCCATTGTACAGAGACCTGCTAGCCTCTGTCTAAAATATGAGGCAGCATGAAGGATTTGGGTGAGAACACCAGAAGGCTTTTCTGGCCTAGAGAGCTGTAGAACTCTGGAAAGAGCAGAAGAGGAAGGGCAGAAACATACATTCTTTGGGGAAGGTGACGTATAGTGGTTCCAGCATAGCTGATTTGCTGACCTGAGACAAGGGGGTGGCCCAGAGGTCATTTCAGGACATCCTCTTGCAGCCAAAGAGGCCAGAATGACCTGGGTGGGAGTTTTCCTAAGAGCTTTCCCAACTGAAGGTGAGACCAATCATGGGGACTGGTGCTGAGATGCCGAAGCTGGAATGGTTTGGAACTCATCTCAGGATCCCAAAAGTGGGGGGCCCAAAAGATGCCAGTACATACTTTTTGGGAGATAGGGAGGGGACAGCTGCAGGAGCCACAAGGGAAGCTTGTCCCTCCCGAGTCCAGGCAGTCCCTGAAGCCAGAAGCTTGCCCTGACCCTGGGGATGCTGAGAAGGCAGCAGGGATTTGCAGGAGCCTGAGCCCCAGGCTGGTGACCAGGTGGCCGGACCTCTGGCCTGTCCTGAGCAGATGGGTGGCGGGGAGCTGGAGGCTGGGCAGGACGGGGGTGGAGACTGGGAGGTCCAGGTGGGCCCGAGCAGAGGGTGGCCCCTCCTGTGTCTCCCCCTCGCCCTGCTGGCCTCCCTCCTTTCCCTTTGATGCTTCTCACCACAGACTTCAAACAGGCTGCCCTCTGCTCCTGCCCGCCCGCCCATAATTAGAGCCTGGCTCAGGCTGCCTCTCGCCCTCACTCCCTTCCCTGCTCTCAGTCTGGCTCCAGCTTTCTGACTCGTCTTTATCTCTCTTCTCTCTCTCTCTTTCTCCATCTCTCTCTCTCCCTCTTTTCCTGGTCCTTTGGCTCTCTCTGTCTCTGATCCTCTGTCCCAGGCAGGGACCAGCCTGGTCCCCATGCTGAAGTTCCCACAGATGCACACTCTCTCTCTTGTGTGTGTGTGTGTGTTTGTGTGTATATGTGTGCACGTGTGATTTGACTTGGGTCTCTAATGTGAGAGGATCTATGTATACATGTTTATATATAAATGTGAGTGAGAGCAGGAGGGAGCAGACAGGTGTGACTCTGTGTGCACATGTGTGTGCATGCATGTGCTGCTGTGTGAGCGGCGTCCTCCCCTTCTCTGTCTCCTTCTGTGTATTCTCACTCTGACTGGAGACTTGACTTCTCTGTCTTTATTGTCATATCTTCTCTCCATCTCTATAAGCTGTTTTCATCTTTCTCTTTTCCCCTTCTTTCTAATGTGATCTGCATCCCCTCCCCACACTGAAGGCTGCCCTCCTTCGCGCCTTTCCCACCCGGAACCTGGGTCTCAGGCCCTACCCACTCCCTGGTGGAAACTGCCGCCAGGGGCAATGAGCTAGGCCAGCTCCAGGCTGCCCACCTCCTTCCTGGTTGTGCCCTCGGCTCCCAGCACAGTCCCCGGGCCTCCTGCCCCTCTCTGGACTTATTTTGGGCCCTCCCAGGGTCTGTTTTTTCTGGGCCAGGCTGACCTCCCACCCCTTGGGCCGCCTTTGCAGCCCTGTGGCAGGCAGCACCATGTCATTCCCTTTCCTGGGGGGAAGGAGGTCTTGCCAGGAGCCTCTCCATGACCTAATATGGGAAGTAGGGGATCGAAATCCCTACAAGTCCCCGCCCCTCCAAGGCACTGGGCTCAGGCTGCACCTTGACCCATGACGGAGCCCACATATCTCAGTAGCATCTGCCCTCTGGTGTAAGGGCTTCATCCCCATCAGAGAAGAGGCTGACGCTCTCCTCCCTGTTACCCCCCGGGGCACCTGGCGGCACAGACCCAGGCCCTTTTGGAGAGAGTGACCTTGAGCATTGAGTGGTCTGGGTGTGGATAGACCCCCAGGGCTGAGAAAGCCCTCCCTTCTTGCTGCAGCTCTGGACTAGCCTTGGGGCCTCCCTGGGCCTGTTTTGCAAGGATGCCATGAGGAGGGTGATACTAAGAAAGAGATGACTAACCGGAGGTTAAACTTGATGTTTTCCAGCTGACAGTGCCCTTTCCTGGTCACGTGGGAGCCTTGTGACTCCTGACAGGAGCGTGGAATGAGGTGACCCCATCTTTTTACAGGTGAGGACACTGAGGCACAAGGATGTTCTGTGCCCCCTTCAGAGGGGGAGGCAAGTCTGCTGGGCTTGGGGCTCAGGGCCTGTGGGAGTCTAGGCTCCAGAGAGGTGGGGGAAGCAGGATGCATGTCCCGGCTGGGGCCTCACCTCCCTCTGGCCTCGGTAGTTCTGGCCAGTTTTAGGTTCTAGGCAAAGATGGGCACCCGTGGGTGGATGCGAGCTCGTGAGTCAAGGGCTTCAGCAGGGATTTCGATTTGGGGCATTTCTGGGCAGGACCCAGGAGATACCATGCCTGGGGGATGCTTAGGGGATCAGGAACTCCAGAGGCTGGGGGGCACCCCCTCTGAATTGGCAGCCCGGGCATGTGTGATTGTGTGTGTGTGTGTGTGTGTGTGTGTGTGTGTGTGTGTGCATGGCCGTGAGGGAGTGATGCTGGGTGTGTGTATGAGTGTGTACACAAGCATGAGTGACTGTGGGTGTGTGTGCACACGTGGTGTGCCTGAGAGCAAGGGTTTGTGGCTCTATAGACAAGTGTGTGAGAGGCTGTGGCTTGTGAGTGCCTGTAATCCTGTGAGGTCATTTTTGAATGTGAATGAGGGAGAGGGTTGTGTCTGTGAGTCCTGAACATCCATGTGTGGATGTGAGAATTGACTTGGGTCTCTGATGTGAAAGGATCTATGTAGTTTCTATGTACACACATTTACACATAAACGTGAGCGAGAGCAGGAGGGAGCAGACAGGTATGAGTCCAGGTGCAAGTGTGTGTGGATGCGTGTGCTGCTGTGTGAGAGGCGTGATGCCCCGGCTTTCTCCATCTTTAAGGTCCGCACCACCTCCTCCCTCTCTGCTCTGTCGTCCCTCCCTGTCCCCTTCTTTCTCCCTTTCCTACTTAGCCACCCTTTGGGGATCAAGTGCCAGGACCACTCCCCAATTCCAAAGGCGCCTGGGGACACTCTTTTGTCCCTTTGCTGACAGGAAGGAGGTCCTCGGGGCCCAGGTGGGGGTGGTTGGTTCACGATGGAGGGCATGGCAGCCCCTGTCTCTAGGCCTGGTTTGAGGTGGAGTGGAGAAGTGCCTCCTGGCCTCTTCTCCCGCGCACCATCCCACGGCCCAGGGCGGGAGGGGGATGAGATGGTTGTCCAGCGTCAGCATCCAGGTCCCGGTGGTCGGTGGTCATGGAGGCAGCTCCCAGGCCCGGACACTGGCTCCAGCTCTGCCTGAGTCTCACCAGCCCGTGCATCTCCGAGCCTCCGCTCCTCACCTGTGAATCTTCTCCTGAGTTAACACCTGGCTGCCTGGGTCTCACCCTCTCCCTACCTGACAACTGTGGCCTAGTTCCCCAGCTCTGCCAACTTGGCAGAACCCCCAGTCTGAGGTTCTTGGCTGAGGAGAAGTCTGGAGGTGTGAGGGAGTTTTTTCTGCCCTAGAAACGGGAGATTTGGGCTGAGATGGGCATGTTCTCCCCAGACAGACTTGTTCTAGCACACCTCTGCAGCAGGAAGGGACCCTGGGGGTGGCCATCTGAGGGAGACACTGGCGCACTGGCTCTGGGGAGCCCCAGTCTGAGGGGGAGCCCCTCAGTTTCATGGGAGCAACAAGACACACTGGATACCTGGAGAGCTGGGCCCATGCAGTGAAATAAGGACATGATTCCCAGCCACACAGAACTGTAAGATCCACAGTACTTACGGAGGGCTGGGCTGAAGGCAGCCGGTCAATTCTTTGAATAGATGAAAGGAGAAAAAGGAAGGAAGGGTGGGTAGAGGGAGGGTGTCAGGGTGAGAGGGACAGAGGGACAGATGGAATTGAGCTGTGAGGCCCTGGGCAGCTTCCTGAAGGCTACAGGGATGCAGGGACAGCTGCGTCTTCCCCCTGAAACTCCGGGTATTTAAAGCCTCTGGCATTTACTGTGAGCATCAAGGCCTCTCCAGGACCCTGGAGCCAGGACCTTGATAGAGTCCCTGCTTAGTTCTTTTCCTGCTTCAATCTCCCACTAATATTTTGAAGAGACTCCCTCCTGGAAGCCCAGAATCAAAGGTTCCCTTCCTGCCCTTGCTAGGAGAGGAAGGGGGTCCATAGCAGGGGGTGGTGGGGTCAGCCTGGGTTCCCTACCTTCTTAAGGGCTGCTCACTCCCCCTGGCTCCACTCTCTCCCTCCCTCCTAAACCCAGGAAATCTGGGGGCAGGCATCTCTGCCCTGCCCCTCCCACCGCCTGCCAGGGGGTGACTGCCAGTGGAAAGGGCCTCCAGCTCATCCCTGCAGGGGTCTCCACTTGCAGAGCCCAGGAGAACAGGAGCCCCTGGGGTGTCTGGAACCCACTCATTCCCAGGTAGCCTGCTTGGTCACAGCCTCAAAAGCAGGCTCAAGGAACCCCAGAGATGAGTAGGAGGGTAGAAAGCACGACCCAGGCCACCCACTCCCTGCCAGAACCATCCCACCCCCCATCCCACCCCCCACGGGGATCTGCTCTTTGCCCGGGGCCTGGTCTCTAGATTCAGGTGGTGGGAGCTAGTCCTGAGACCTGAGGCTGGCCCTGCCACATCAGCTGAGCATCTCAGAGAGAAGGGGGTATGTGCCCTCATCTGACAGGTTCCAGTTTCAAGGAAGAGGAGGCATGTGAGACCAAGGATAGGCAGATCTAGAACTAAATTGTGATGGCAGATCAGCCCGTTCTGTTCTTGATAGAAGATCAAAGTTCTGGAGGGCTGAGACTGGGCCACTCCTTTGCCAATGTTGAAAGCTCTTCTGACCCAAACCAGCTCGTATAGCAGTAGCTCCAATAGCTATATTTGCAATTGACTGATGCAACCCATCTCAGACAGGAACTACTTCAGTTTGTGATCATTTTATAGTTTGCACATTCACACACCTGATCTCATTTTGAGCCCCTGGCAATCCTGAGATGCAGGCAGGAGTTATGTTATGTCTCCCATTTTACAGGTGAGGAAACGAGGAGGAGAGCCCTGCTCATTCAGAAAATATTCTTTCATTCAGAAAGGTTTTGGGATCTCAGGCCCCCTCTTTCCCACACTCTCATTACTTACCACGTTTGGGAAATAATTTGGTTCAGTCCTTGGAGCCGGGGAAGCCTTGGATCCCTTGTGGGTGGGCTGTGTGTCTGGTTTAGACCAGGGTGATGAGGCCGAGGGACAGTGGATGGGCTCAGCCCGGCTGAGTGCAGACCCTTCCCATCCCAGCACAGCTCTTAGCCCCTCAGCTGGGGCCACAGCAGACTCGGAACTCAGGACTCCTTCTGGGGTAGTTGTGTGTGGTAGCTGCCCACTCTCCTCCAGGAACAGGGCCTCGTGGCTCCAGCCAGCATCCGGTGGGCTGCCTCCTGACTCTGGTCTTGCAGGGCTGGTGGGAGGCATAGGGTCCAGGTTTGGCCCCAGACTGGGTGGGCTGTTCCTCCTTGGGTGGGTGGGAAATGGGATCTGGTGCCTTCTTATCCTGGGGGAAGAATGCCAGAGTGGGTCCCTGCCCCCCGCTGGTGACTGGCCAGGCCACTGCAGAGCACAGCTTTCTCTGGGTGATGTCCCTCTCTTTACCCTGGGCCCTGGCAAGAGACCCCTCTTCTTCATGCCCACCCAAGAGTCCAGCCACCTCAGCTCACTCCCTCAGAGCTCTCTGTCTTCCTCCTTCCTTCCTACTCTGGACTGAGCTCCTACCAGTGCCAGGCACCTGGTGGGTACTTCATCCAGGTGGTCTCATTAACTCTGCCCGAGAAGAGGTATCAGTAGCTCTCATGTTAGGGTTGAGGAGCTGAGGCCATAGAAGGTAGAGTGACTTGCCCAAGAGCACACAGTTAGGGTGCTGGCAGAGGTGGGATTCAGTTCTTTAAGCTCCACAGAGAGTGGAGGTGGAAGAAATGCTACAGAGGGAGCTTGGAGCTTGAGAAGGGCTTGGACTACTTTGGTGGGGATCCCCAGCTTGATTTTGTGGGTGCAGGGCTTTTAAATAGGGAAGTTTCACAGAAGAGCAGAGACCCAGACTTCCTGGGTCCAAATCCTGCTCTGAAACCTAGATGTGTGTCTTTTGGCAAGTTACTTAACCTCTCTGTTCCTAGTTTTTCTCACCAGCACAAAGGAACCAGTCATAGTGCCTATCTCAGAGGCTGGCTGGGAGGGTTGAGAGTCCATGAACCTAAGGTGTTTTGAGCAGAGAGCAGTGCAGGCTGCATGTTATGCACCATGGGTTTGCATCAGCATAGGTGGCTCCTAGCTGGACCCCTTCCTTCTCCCTTTCTCACCACCTTGCCCTCCTCCCACCCATCATCCTGTTTGAGGACTGAGAGATGCTGCCCTGAGCAAGGAACTGAGCCCCTGCCCTACCATGGACACAGGCCACCATGTGCCCTGCCCATCTTTACTATGGCTGCTAGGCGCCTGGTGGGCAGAAGGTATGTAAACTAGACTCAGGTGGGGGAAGGGGAGCAGCATGGAAGAGTCTGAAAGAGCCTCCCCAGTGACTGCGGGTGGCTGCCAGGGTACAGAAGGGGCTGCTCCTTGTTCCGGCTGCGAGATGAGAGAGGGGCTTCAGGTGCTGGGTGAGGAGGAGCTGGGGCTGGCTTCCAGTAGGAGGACAGGGGTAGCTGGGCTGAGAAGGAGGGAAGTGGGGGTGACGGAGAGTTGGGGCTGGGGTGGGAGATGGGGCAATGGAATAATGGAGGTGCCGGGGAATCCGACTGAAACCCACCCTGAAGCAGGGAGTTGAGGACAGGCCTGGAGGTGGAGGAGGCTTGGCGAGAGCGTCGGCCTGGTGTGTCCCTTGATTTCTGTTTGCTCCTGCAGAGGCTGGGGCATTCTCCCCAGAGCCTGACAGCTCCCTGGCCAGTCCTCTCTCATCTCTCAGGGGCACACCCCGCCCAACCCCAGCCAAAGCCAGGAATGGAGCTGTGGGCAAGGGTTTGGTTGTCTGGGTGACACTGGCTGGAGAGGTGTGCCTGAGAGGCACCTGGCCTTTTCTGATGGTGGGCAGGGGCCAGTGGGGTGAAGGGGTCTGGACACAACCTCAGCTGCAGAAAAAGTGTGCTCTCCTCAGTGGGAATCAATAGTAGAGCAATTAATAGAAGAGCACCTTCAGTTCAGTTCAGTAGCTTGGTAATGTCCATGTCTTTTTGACTCCATGGATTGCAGCACGCCAGGCTTCCCTGTCCCTCACTGATTCCCAGGGCTTTCTCAAACTCATGTCCATCAAGTTGGTGATGCCATCCAACCATCTCATCCTCTGTTGTCCCCTTCTCCTGCCTTCAATTTTTCCCAGCATCAGGGTCTTTTCCAATGAGTCAGTTCTTTACATCAGATAGCCAAAGTATTGGAGCTTCAGCTTGAGCATCAGTCCTTCCAATGTATATTCAGGACTGATTTCCTTTAGGATAGACTGGTTGGATCTCCTTGCAGTCCAAGGGATTCTCAAGAGTCTTCTCCAACACCACAGTTCAAAAGCATCAATTCTTCAGTGCTCAGCTTTCTTTATGGTCCAACTCTCACATCCATACATGACTACTGGTAAAACCATAGCTTTGACTATACAGACCTTTTTTTGGCAAAGTAATGTCTCTGCTTTTTAATATGCTGTCTAAGTTTGTCATAGCTTTTCTTCCAAGGAGCAAGTGTCTTTTAATTTCATGGCTGCAGTCACCATAAGCAGTGATTTTGGAGCCCAAGAAGATAAAGTCTGTCACTGTTTCCCCATCTATTTGCCATGAAGTGATGGGACCGGATGCCATGATCTTTGTTTCCTGAATGTTGAATTTTAAGCCAGCTTTTCATTCTCCTCTTGACCTTCATCAAGAGGCTCTTCAGTGCCTCTTCGCTTTCTGCCATAAGCATGCTGTCATCTGCACATCTGAAGTTATTGATATTTCTCCCAGCAATCTTGATTCCAGCTTGTGCTTCATCCAGTCCGGCATTTCACATGATGTACTCTGCATGTAAGTTAAATAAGGAGGATAACAATGTATATGTATATATATAACAATATACCAGCCTTGTATATTGGAAGGCTTTCTCAATTTGGAACCAGTCCATTGTTCCATGTCTGGTTCTAACTATTGCTTCATGACCTGCATACAGATTCCTCAGGAGGCAAAAGGTGGTCTGGTATTCCCATCTCTTGAAGAATTTTCCACAGTTTGTTGTGATCCATACAGTCAAAATCCTTAGCATAATCAATGAAGCAGAAATAGATGTTTTTCTGGAATTCTCTTGCTGCTTCTATGATCCAACGGATGTTGGCAATTTGATCTCTGGTTCCTCTGCCTTTTCTAAATCCAGCTTGAACATCTGGAAGTTCTTGATTCATGTACTGTTGAAGCCTAGCTTGGAGAATTTTGAGCATTACTTTGCTAGCGTGTGAGATGAGTGCAATTGTGTGGTACTTTGAATGTTCTTTGGCATTGCCTTTCTTTAGGATTGGAATGAAAATTGACCTTTTCCAGTTCTGTGGCCACTGCTGAGTTTTCCAAATTTTCTGGCATATTGAGTGCAGCACTTTAATAGCATCATCTTTTAGGATTTGAAATAGCTCAGCTGGAATTCTATCACCTCCACTAGCTTTGTTCATTGTGATGCTTCCTAAGGCCCACTTTACCTCACATTCCAGGATGTCTGGCTCCAGGTGACTGATCACAGCATTGTGGCTATCTGGGTCATTAAGATCTTTTTTGTATGGTTCTTCTGTATATTCTTGCCACCTGTTCTTAATATCTTCTGCTTCTGTTAGATCAATACTGTTTCTGTCCTTTATTGTGCCCATCTTTGTGTGAAATGTTCCATTGGTATCTAATTTTCTTGAAGAGATCTCTAGGCTTTCCCATTCTATTGTTTTCCTTTCTTTGCATTGATCACTTAGGAAGGCTTTCTTATCTCTCCTTGCTATTCTCTGGAACTCTGCATTCAGATGGGTATAGCTTTCCTTTTCTCCTTTGCCTTTCACTTCTCTTCTTTTCTCAGCTATTTGTAAGGCTTCCTCAGACAACCATTTTGCCTTTTTGCATTTCTTTTCCTTGGGGGTGGTTTTGATCACTGCTGCCTCTATGATGCCTCCTCTTATGAACCTCCATCCATAGTTCTTCAGATACTCTATCAGATCTAATCCCTTGAATCTATTTGTCACTTTTACTGTAGAATCATAAAGGCTTTGATTTAGGTCATACCTGAATGGTCTATTGGTTTTCCCTACTTTCTTCAATTTAAGTCTGAATTTTGCAATAAGGAGTTCATGATCTGAGCCACAGTCAGTTCCTGGTCTTGTTTTTGCTGACTGTTTGTAGCTTCTCCAACTTCAGCTGCAAAGAATATAATCAATCTGATTTTGGTATTGACCATTTGGTGATTTCCATGTGTAGAGTTATCTCTTATGTTGTTGGAAAAGGGTGTTGGCTATGGCCAGTGCATTCTCTTGGCAAAACTCTGCAAGCCTTTACCTTGCTTCATTTTGTACTCCAAGGCCAAACTTGCTTGTTACTCCAGGTATCTTCTGACTTCCTACTTTTGCATTCCCGTCCCTGATGATGAAAGGACATCATTTTTGGTGTTAGTTCTAAAAGGTCTTGCGGAGAAGGCAATGGCACCCCACTCCAGTACTTTTGCCTGGAAAAATCCCATGGACGGAGGAGCCTGGTTGGCTGCAGTCCATGGAGTCGCTAAGAGCTGGACATGACTTGAGCGACTTCACTTTCACTTTTCACTTTCATGCATTGGAGAAGGAAATGGCAACCCACTCCAGTGTTGTTGCCTGGAGAATCCCAGGGACAGCGGAGCCTGGTGGGCTGCCATCTATGGGGTCGCACAGAATCGGACACAACTGAAGTGACTTAACAGCAGCAGCAGCTAGAAGATCTTGTAGGTCATCATAAAACAGTTCAGCTTCTTTGGCATCAGTGGTTGGGGCATAGACTTAGATTACTGTGATATTGAATGATTTGTCTTGGAAACAAAGAGAGATCATTCTGTCTTTTTTGAGATTGCACCCAAGTACTGCATTTTGGACTCTTTTGTTGACTATGAGGGTTACTCCATTTCTTGTAAGGGATTCTTGCCCACAGTAGTAGATATAATGGCCATCTGAATTAAATTCGCCCATTCCGGTCCATTTTAGTTCACTGATTCCTAAAATGTCGATCTTCACTCTTGTCATATCCTGTTTGACCACTTCTAATTTACCTTGTTCATAGACCTAACATTCCAGGTTCCTATGCAATATTGTTCTTTGTAGCATTGGACTTTACTTCCATCACCAGTCACATCTACAACTGGGCATTGTTTTTGCTTTAGCTCCATCTCTTAATTCTTTCTGGAATCATTTCTCCACTCTCTTCCAGTTGCATATTGGGCACCTACAGACCTGGGGAGTTCATCTTTTGGTGTCATATCTTTTTGCCTTTTCATACTGTGAATGAAACATGGATCACAGCATTGTCTAACTCAAAGAAACTATGAGCCATGACGTGTAGGGTCATCCGAGATGATGGGTCCTGGTGGAGAGCTGATAAAACGTGGCCCACTGGAGAAGGGAATGGCAAACCATGTTAGTATTCTTGCCTTGAGAACCCCATGAACAGTATGAAAAGAAGAGCACCTGTCCTTCTCTTCTTCCCTCCCTCTCCCTCCTCCTTATATTCTTTCTCTAGCTCTGGCATTCAGTAATTGTTTGAATTTATATGCAGAGCTAAGGATGTGAATTCTATGGTTTCCAGGATCCAGTTCCTTGCGCTGTGAGGAAGGAAGTCAGGACATGAATGGATGGAATTGGTGATGGGGAGGTAGGGATGTAGGAGTGAACTCCGCCTTGAGACCCAGCGAAAATGAATCACCTGTCCTGGATCTTTTCTCATCTTCTGGGATTGCGCAGAGGAAAGCAAGGGAAATGGGTGGAGATATGAATAAAAACATTCATTTATTTTTAAATTAATCTTCACAAACAATTAAACAGATAAGTAACTGGACATAAAATCCCAATTATGTGCATTGAATTCAGTGCTTCCTACCCCTTGGCTGTGGGAATACTAATGGCCCGACTTCTGCAGTGAGATCTTTCAAGTTGACTGATTTGATAACAACCTGCTTTTTAAACGTAGCTTCTCCATCAATTCCTAGCTTTGCAATTTGGGCAAGTCCCTTCTCTGTGCCGTTGTTTCCTCACCTGTGAAATGGGATAACAATGTACTTATCTCATGGGGTTATTGTGAGGATTAAATGAGTTAGTGTTTATAAAGCAGTTGAAAGAGTGTCTGGCTCGTGGAAAGCGCTGTTTGTCAAATAGAATGAGTAAATAAATACTTCCGAGCAATAATAGCTGTGACATGGTGACTTGGTGAGTTAGATTTTCTCACGTACATTAAAACAGAGAACTAACTTGAGTTCCCTGCCTGTCCAGTAGTTAGGAGTTGGTGCTCTCACTGCTGTGGCACTGGGTTCAATCCCTGGCCAAGAAACTAAGATCCCGCAAGTGGCCAGCTCCGCCAAAATGAAAAAAAAAAAAAAACCAACTAGAGAAAACTAGGAACTATTACTATTACTAATACTGCCAATGGGCAATTGTCCCAGATGAATCTTCCACACTGTCTTGCTGCAAGTTCATTTCACATGGTTTAATTCAATCCCAGTTGCAGCCTATACTGTCTTCCCGGGGGCAGTGTCATTGGATCCATATCAGCCTCTTTGTCACCATGGCTTTGCCAGAGCACCTCTGCCATGAGATGTCAGAGCTGTTTGGATCCCGTGCTCGCTGTGGCCCGGCTCCTCCGCGGGAAGGCGCTGTTCCCAACGAGGCATCAAAGCAGGTGGGCCGTCTGTGCTGGAGACCTCTCCCAGGAGTACCTACTCTGGATCCCAGGATTCCATGCTCTGTCCCAACCGAGCCCCTCATTTCAACCTTCTGCTTTTTATGAACCTGGAAGAAAAGGGAGCCTGGGAGTTGGGAAGGGAACAGGATGATTCTGAGGCCTGGGCAGGTTGCCTTCAATTTACCCTCTGGGCGCCTCCTATTTGATCGGCTTCAGGACTTTAATTTGCTTGTTGTTTGAGGTTAACCACCTTCCTTAATGAAGCTGGGGATGGAGAGGGCAGGTGGGGAGAGAAACCCCTGAAGGTGTGAGGGTGCGAGGGCTTCTCTCGGAGGCCCCCGGGTGGCTGCTGGGCTGTGAAGCAAGAGGCGGTGCCTGCCAGCACCCAGCTTTCCTCCCCGGTGTGATCCACGGAGGCACATCCTGACTGTCATGGGTGGGGAGGGGAGAAGGACCTCTGCCTTCTGGAGGCTCTGCCCAATTGCAGCAGGAAGGTTCAGGGAAGACGTCCCACCAGACCAGGGTGGGCAGAGCGGCTGAGGTGGATTCTCAGGGGATGGGAATGGCTGTGTTGGTCAGACTCGGGTGGGAGTCTAGGTGGCCAGTCATACAGTGAGTCCTCAGGCTCTGCTGGGGCTTCAAGTCCACCCCAGGGTCGGCGAGGGGACAGCTGGGCTGCCTTCCTCAATCCACAGCTGGAGGTCTGAGGCCCTGGTGTACAAGAGAGTCACTTTCCACATTCAGGTCTACCTGTCCTGGTGTCTGTGTGTGTGTGAGGGAGGAGAGAGCTGCCTCTTGCATCAGACCAGGGGCTCCATGGCAGGGCGGTATTTCATCGGAAGATGGGGGCTTTCTGAGGGCAGAAGCAGTGCTGCGTCAGTGATCCGTTCCTGCTTCCAGAGGGTGCTCACCAGCCCCGAGGCCCCCCACCAGCAGTTCTCGGCCTGCCCACTCCCCTCCCCCCGTCTTCCCCCCTTTCCCCCCCTCCCAGCACACACACCATCAAGAGACTCCTTTGAAGTGCTGAGTGTGTTGTTCCTAGGACATAAACCGCGCAGGCACAGCCGGGTGTGGAGCCCTGGTAATGAGGTTTTTCGGAGTGGGGCTCCCATCAGATAAGCAGTCCTTCATGGCTTTCCACTTACTATTCTAATGAGGGACGCTGCTGAGGGACAGGTGGGTCCAGGTCCCACGTGGTACCTGCCTTCTCACCTTGGCTGAGTTGAGCCCTGGGGCTGTACGACCTCTGGGGTCCCATGATGTCCTGTGTCCAAGAAGGCCTTTGGACAGTTCCTCTAAATGGAGGCAGGGACTGTGGTTGCCTTTCTTACCCCATGTAGAGCCTCCGCCGTGCTGTTCAAAAAGGCTTTGGGTCAGACGCCAGGAAGAACCTTCCAGGTCACAGAGGTACATGATAATAAGCCTGAGAGTTTCAGGTCCACGGGGAGGTAGAATTAGAGAGTCAGTCCCCTGCTTCAGGTTTTGGAGGGCCACCCTGCTGTTGTGGCACCGGGCAATGTTTGGGACAGGCAGGCAGGGGACAGCAGAGGGAAGGGGGCACCCGCATTAGCACCAAAAAAGACCTGAGGGTCATACACACCCAGGAAAAGGGAGACATTGGTCCTCTTCTGGCTTATTTTCCTCTCCCAGACATAAAAATCAGGTTCTATGAAAACACTGAGAAAAAATGTCAATAGTGTGGTGAGCTGAGGCCTGGCACCTGCAGCAACAATTAGCAGAGGTGTGGGAGACCCGGGTTCGATCCCTGGGTTGGGAAGATCCCCTGGAGAAGGAAATGGCAACCCACTCCTGTACTCTTGCTTGGAGAATCCCATGGAGGGAGGAGCCTGGTAGGCTACAGTCCATGGGATCGTAAAGAGTCGGACACGATTGAGCTACTTCACCCTCCAGACCTTGATGCTGGCAAAGGTGGAGTGCAAAAGGAGAAGAGGGTGGCAGAGGATGACATGGTTGGACGGCATCACCGATTCAATGGACATGAACTTGGGCGAGCTCCAGGAGATGGTGAGGGACAGGGACGGCTGGTGTGATGCAGTCCATGGGGTCACAAAGAGTAGGACCTGACAGCAATTAAACAACCCTCCCCTCGATGGACACCTAAAGGTCATTCTACTGGCTCCTCCAGGAGGACGGACCGGAGGTCGCCCCAGCCGTGCTCCTGCCTCCAGACTGACTGCTCTGTTGTTCCACCAAGAGGCTGCCCCACACTCCCCCTTGCTTACTTCGCGGTCTTAGACAAGTGGTTGCCTCAGTTTCCCCATCAGTTTCCCCATCTGTAAAGTGAGGATAAGAGAGTGGGAGAGGGATGACATAGTCCCTGTAAAGCTCTTAACACAGAATCTGGCATTCACTGGGTTTCTCCAAAGGCCCCTTTCGAGTGCCCTCCTGGAGGTTCTTTCTGCTGTCTGCCTGCCACCCCTCCTTGGTGTATGGAGTACGACACAGTGTCCCCTTCCCAGCCTACGTGGGGAAGCAGGGTAGGGGGATGTTGGTCCTTCCTGCCCTCAGTTTCCCTTTCTTAAATGTGGCTCCCCTCCTCTCCCCCAACTACCCACTGCGCCCCCCTCCCAGGCCTGCATGGTGAGATAATGTCTAAGAGATACTTGGAGTTACTTGGAGGAAGAGGCCAGACAGTGAGTGACCAGAGGTGATTATCTGGCGTGACTAAAGCAGCGGTTTCCCTCCCCCCCAGCCCAGGCAGAAGGGAGGGGGACATCCGAGGTCACGCTCCAGAAGGAACTTCCCAAGAAGGGCTAGACCTGGGGAAGCCGACCTTGGGAGAGAGGATTCAGGTGATTTTTCACAGGAAAAAACAATAACTCATCCCTTTTGGGAGGGGTTTTGAGGCAGGGGGCTGGCCAAAATGGCTCCATTCTCCCCTTGAACAACCACCCTATTTCCTGCTCTCAGCCTGTCCCTCCTTGGATGCCACTGTTCACCCTGGCCCTTGGCTCCTGCCCTTCTCCTCTCTACCTCTCAAGGGGACCTGGCTCCCTCCCAGGACCTCCTCCCCATCCTGCCGGGGTCCCCACTATGGCAGCCCAAGTTTAGACGCCTCTCTCAGCAGCAGAGATTCCTCTGCAGGAGGAAGATCCATTTTCCTCTCTCTCTTTACTCCTCTGCCCACCCCAACCCGAGAGGCCTGCAGAGGACCCGAAGGCTGCCCACTGAGAGTGGGGGTGGGCAGCAGGACTCCCATCAGCTCCCCCAGCCTCCTGTCCGTGGAGTGAGCCAGCAGGCAGGAGGGCTGCAGTTCCCACCCAGACCTCTGGGTGCTGCCCAACTGCTGTGGTTGGCTCTCCCCTGAAGGACCTGGCAGGTATTCACCTTCACTCCAACCCTCCTCTTACACCCTCAGAAGGGGCCGCCTTCATTTAGAAAAGAGAAGCAGCCACTAATACGAAATATTTTCATAAACATAATCTCTTTGATCCTAGTTATTAGTATGGCCGACTCCCATTTTACACATGGGAAAACTGAGGCACAGGGAAGCCAAGTGGCTCACCCCGGGTCCCACGGAAGCGTGAGGAATCCTGACAAAGCCTCGGGAAGACAAGAATGAGCCTGCAGAGCCAGGCAGCCTCCAATGCCTGTGTGTGGGAAGCAGATACTCTGGCTTGTTCTGGTCTCCCAGTGCCGCAGAAAGGAGAGTGGAAGGTGTGCCTAGGGGACTGAGCCTTGGTGAGGGGCTCCAGTCTAGCCTTTGCTGTGGTCTTACTGCTAAGTACATGCTTAGGATACAGAATTTCTGTAAGCAGTACTGAAGTCGATAGAATACAAAGTGCTCCATAACTCCATCAGGTAACTCTGGTTAATGGTGTGCTTCCTGCCAGAACTTTGTAGCATTCAAAAAAATTTTTTCAACACAAATGGGACTTTATTAACAAACAGTAAAGAACAAACAGTTCCTTGACTGGGTTTTCCATCATTCCTATCTCCATACACAAACAGCGATCTTTCAAACAGAGCACCCACTGTGGACGAAATCTAATTTGGTGAACCTTTCTTACCAGGAGGCATCGGGCAGTCCCATCACAGGTGATGATCAACAAGGAGGTCGGTCCCTTCACATTGGTGGGAGCATACTTCTACAAAACATTCGCTCCAGCTTGGGTTTCCTGAGACATTGTCCCGAACGAGCTGTGTGTATGTCACCATCCCTAGAGGAAGGTATCCTGGTCTCCTCCTTGGTGGTTTGATCCTGGGAGCAGGGTCTGCCTTTCAGGAAGGCCTTCCACAAGTCTGACCCAAATCCCGGTGGATGGATTGAGCTGTTTCCTCCTCGCATCTCCTGGGCAGGGTCTTCCTGGGCAGCCTGGCTCCCAGCTGGCTGCTCTGTTCTATACAGCAGTGTGAGTGCACTGGGAGGAAGGGAGCACTCCTCTCCTCTCCTTGTTGGAAGCTTCTTGCAGAAAAGAGGAGAAAGACTAAGGGAAGTCTGAAGAATCACTCCTGGTGTGTTCACTGAGAGCTGGGGGTGGTAGGCCCACAAGGCACCTTTTAACCTGCCAGTCTTAATGTCTGGGAAGTGCACAGAAGTCCTTTTAAGGCTAGAAATTTCAAAGCACTTCTCAGATACATACAAAAGCTTCTCTTGGGAGATGAGGGGGTTGCTGACTGTCGCTCCCCGCGACAGTGGGGAGGTGAAAGGAAGCAGACTCAGGTGTCCCTCTCTCCTTAGCTGTTTCTGGCATTGGCTCCTGCTCCACCACCCGCTCTGGTCCAGCTGGAAGATTGGAGTCATCCTGTATGCTGTGTCTGTCTCCACACTCACCTGGCAACTTAGAATATGTGGCTCCTTGGGACTAATCAAGTCAGAGGAGTCAGCATTAACCCTTCACGTGTTAACCTGATCCACAGGTCTGTGAATTCTCAGCCAAAAACCTGCCGATAGATCTAATCGAAGGCAGAACCTTCCGGGCAACACCCAACTCCTTCCGGAGGCTGTTGCTAATTTCACTCTTAATCTTCGCACCCAGCACTCATTCACACAGCAAGCTCTTACTGCACACCTAGGTGCTGAGATCCACAGTCTCATGTATGAGTTGTGTGTGTGTCCCAGAGACCAAGCTCTCACGATGTGATAAGCGCTTTGACTGGAGAAGCTGCAACAGGAGAAATCAATGATTAGAAACTCACTCACTGATGTGCTATTAGCTCAATTATCCCTAATTGACACTGTTCCTGGCACACTAACAAGCCAGGGGAAGTCCCAGGTGGAAGAGCCAAAGCTCTGGCTGGTTTTCCCCAGGAAGCCAGAAGGCTGGATTTGAACTGCAGACCACCTGACTGCAAAGCCCTTGCTCTTTGCACCCTTCTACTGCCGGCAACAATGCCAGTGGGTGGAGACAGTCAGGCCAAGGACCTTGTGTATGGTGCACAGGTGGGTGAATGATTAACTGCCTGAACACCTTGGGTCGCAAATGTCTGTTTCCTGTGAGCCTCTCTTGGTGGCACAGATTATGTCTTATCTGTGCCATAAGTCTGTTCGAGTCCCAGGCTGGGACTGGAGCCTGGTGCATAAATGAACGTGTGAATGGATGATGAAGCCATCAGTGAGTTCCACTTTGGTAGGAACATATCAGTGGGATATCAGACTATAGAGCCAGAGGCCCCTTCCCCTCCATGAGGCTCAGCACCTTCAGGAAATGTCACTCTTGTCTGGATGGGGCAGTGCCGTGACGAGGCAGAGAGAAGACTGGCCCATCCTGGAAGCCGTGGTGGGAAGGTTGGGCAAGTTTGGTCTGGGTCTCCAGGGGATCTCCAATGGTCATCTGTTCATCCTCCAGCCTTACCGCTCCTTTGCCCCTCAGGCAGGCGAGCAGGACCTCTTCCGAGATGACCACTTAGTTGCTGAAAACAGAGATTATTAAGTGAATATCAAGTGAAAAGGACAGAGACATTGGGAAAAGGTCTTTGTTACTCAGGTCACTTATCATGGGGAAATTTCTCCTCCAGTCACACTGTTCTCCCTGGGACAACAGAAGGCTTGAAGGCTACTGCCTACCTACTGTGAGTTCCCCAGGTTCCACTCTCTAGGAACTGCTCATTGGGCTGGTCCTTTGCAGAAATTTTTAAACTTCTCAGAATCATTGATGGACTTGGGGGTGGGGACCTTGATGGGGAAAGCATATAAAACACAGGTTCCTGGTCCAGTGAATTTCAGTGGGGACATTGTGGGAACATTTTGAACAAGTGCTCCCTGATTCTGAGGCAGGTTGGTGATCTGTGGCCTACATTCAGGAAAGGACCTTGAGCAGAAATTTGGTCTTTTTCACTCCAAGAGGGGCTGGGCTGGAAACCTCAGGGGCTTGGCCGTGGTCCATTAAAGCCCCCCCGCCCCCCCACCCACCCCCCACACACACTGGGACTGCTCTGCACCAGTATCACAACAGGCCTGAGGAAGGAAGGTGGTGGGGCTCCCACAGCCCAGAGAGGGCTTGACATGTCCCTGGGCCGATCTGGGGACTTAGCTTTGGTCACCAGTTTCCTTCTCTGGGTCTACAGTAAATCTCTTGCTGCGAAGGATATTCTGAAATAGGTAGTACTAGGGGCTGGAGTTTTTCTTAGGTCTAATATGGCCCAGGGAGTGGCAGCGATCCATGCGGACAGGAGGACAGCCCCCCTACCCCACGGTAAGGAAGGAGTTGGTGAGGAACCAGTCAGCTCATCCTCAGGCTGCACTTCCTGGGTTCATCCCAGGCTGAAAGCCATTCTCTCCTTTTCTTCTTAGAAAAGTTCAGGGGGCAACTTCTTGATGTCTATCCTTAAGCTCTCCTGCTTCTAAGCAGGACATCTCCCCTGTCAGGCCGGGAGAGGGAAAGCCATCTGACCCTCATCCCATCCTGCTTTTGAATCTATTAAAAATGCCCCCACCATCCCATCAAGCCATGTTCCTCACAGGCGAGAAGCTCCTCTCTGCCCTCCCTGCTCCACAAGTGTGGAAAGGAGGAAACCTCCAGTTCCTGTGACCCCCTATTCCTCAATCCTCGAACTCCAGGCTAGTGTGTATTGGGGTGGGGGGGGCAGGAAGACCAGTTTTTCCAGCCCTGAGACCAGCCTGCCCCTGGGGGTGCATGCGAGCCCAGTAGGATGGCAGCCTGGGCCTCTGTGGAATGCGGCCCATCCGGCTCTTGCTGCCTAAGTAAGGGAGGTCGGTGTAGCAGGAGTCCAGGGCTGGCTGGTCCAGAGACATCCCCTCCCACTCAGGCCAGGAATGAGTGCCAGCAGCATCCCTCCCAGCAGCCTTTCAGATCCTATTCCACTTGGCCAGGCCATTCCTCCTTCCCTTCCCCCTGCTTGGGGGAGGTGCTCAGATTGGC
This sequence comes from Bos taurus, assembly GCF_002263795.3. Classification (NCBI taxonomy): domain Eukaryota; kingdom Metazoa; phylum Chordata; class Mammalia; order Artiodactyla; family Bovidae; genus Bos; species Bos taurus. The sequence goes on along the minus strand of NC_037346.1, from coordinate 36,759,629 downwards.
CTGCTCTGCCTTCCCACATTACCTTCTCCAGCCCCTGCCTCCTTACCCTCCCTGTCTGTAGGAGGGCTTCTTCGATTGAGGGGTCACTGCTCCCTCCAGGTTACAGGCACCCCAGGCTCAGGGACCTGACAGTCTTGGTCACTGTCTATGCTCAGAACCTGGCAATCAGTGTTCAGTAAATAATGCCCACTTTCATTGCCAAACTGCTGAATTAAATGCATGAAGATGAATACATTTGTAGAGGCACAGGTTGGCTGAGAAGCCAGGCTTCCCCCACCTGACGCTAACATGGCTCATTGGTACCCAGCGTGTCCTAGCCAGCGTGGGGCCTGGAAAGAGCCAGGGTGAGCTGCTCTGCCCGCTCCCCTGCTTGCTGATCTCATCTCTCCATCCCCTTACACCCTGTTGTATTCCCCCAGCCCTCCCCACTTCTAACCTTCTTTGTCCCCATCCTATCTCTGGCCCAGGATACACAGAGCCACTTCCCCCCATATATTCCCCCTGCTCCTGGAAGCTTTGTCCTCCTTGAGGCCTTCCTGGAACTTGATTGGCTAAGACTCTCTCTTTGGTGCCCTTTTCTCCCTCGGTGAGTCTTCACCATATGTAGCCCATAGCCACGTGCCCCCATCGACCATTCCTGCCTCTGCCTGGGGCCTTGGAGTCCCTTCTGGTAGATAGCAGGGTCAGTCTGAATCCTGAGGGTTGTTACTCTGAGATGAGCTGCAGGTGGAACAGCAGTGCAGGAGCAAACACTGATTTGAGTAAGGCCGGAACCCACTCAGTTGCAGAAGTCCAGACTGGCATATGTGGTTCTCCAAGTGGTCTCCCTGAGTCCTGTTAATAATCATAGCAATGACACCTGCCATTTATTGAGCACTTACTCTATGCCAGGCTCTGTGCTAAGAACTTTTATGTGGTATTTCACCTAATTCTCATAACAGCCTTATGGTATATACTGTTATTATCTCCATTTTACTGATCAGCAAGCTGAGGCTATTGGCTTCCTACAGGAAGGAAAAAAAAAAACCTTAGCCTTTTTTAAGCCCTTGCACTCGATGGTCCTGAGCACCTGGTGCTGAGCATAGGAATGTGCAGATGTTCATCTGACATACAGTCTGGTGAGGTGGCGGAGGGCTCTGTGAGAGGGTGTGCCTAGGACTCCTGTCTCAGGTTCAAGGGCCCCATAGTCCCAAGGAGCTGGTGCCAGCCTGGGGACTGTCCTACTCTGTGTTCATTTCCTCAGGATTTCAGACAAAGGATAGACAGACAGCAGGAAGTACTTTGGGACAAAGCTAAGTGTAGCCTCTGAGGCCCAGGATCTCATCTCTGTCCCTATGTAGCCGAGAGCTCGGTGGGTGTGCACGTGGGTGAAAGGGTGTGTGGAGACTCAGGGTGCTGGGGTGGGAGGATCGGTAGGATGAACTGCCAGGCGCTCTGTGCCTCGAATCCTGGATCTTGTGTCTCAGGTCTTTCTCCGGAGGCCCTGGGGGAGTCTCTGATGGGTGGAGCTGCCGTCAGGTCTGTGTCGTGATGTTCTGGGCAGAGGGCGGGGTGCAGTGCAAGCCCTGACCTGGTTGGGCAGGTTGGCCCACCCTGAGTGGCACCTGTGACCAGGCGCCAACCCCACCTACCGCCCTTTGAAGTCATCCAGCCTGCATTTAAGGCCCGGCCCCTCTTCTGGGTCAACTCCCTGAAAAGAATTGGGGTCCTCTTAGGAGAAAGCTCCTCTTGCCTGGGGCTAGCTCCAGCGAGGGAGGGGGAAATTTGCAGGCCTGGGCCTGGCTGGAGGAGGTGTTAGCCTCCTTGGATGGGTCTCTGCAGGGACTGGCAGGGGCCAAGGCAGAAGGGGCCACGTGAGGGGAGGCTGAGGCAGAGGGAGGGGATTGGTGGTGGGGGTGGTAATGAAGGGAGAAGGCTTAAAGTAGGGGAGAGCTCAGTGAGGGGCAGGGGATTCTGCCAGCAAAGATGGGGACTGTGGAGGAGGCAACCCCTTCCCAGGCTCAACCCACGGAAAAGTCCTCTCCAGCAGGCATTGGGGTAGTTTAGTCTCCCACACCCTACCCCCCCATGCATTGCTCTGCACTTGGCATTTCTGTATTACATAAGGTACCCCCTCGCCCCACCCTCCACCACCGCCAGCACCTTCTCTTGGGTAGATCTTCATTCCTCCCCAGGGTCTAGAGCCAGCAGCTGTCTGTGCAGCCTCTGGGCACTGGGTTAGCACGAAAAGCCACCCCAACTTGTGGCCCCACTGGGCATGTGCAGGCCCTGGCACTATCCCATTCCCAAAACCGGGGTCCCTCTCCCCAGCACGGCCCAGCGGCTCCTGCCTGACCTCTCCCTTGGCCCTGCCCTGCTCAGAGCAGACCTCTAATCCGCCAGGCACCTCCTCAGAAAACCATTAGGCCGCCAGGCCCTGCGGGCCTCCGACAGGCCCTCTCCCCCACCCTCCACCTCCCACTTCCCACCTCCCGTCGACGCCACACCCACCCTGCAGTTCTGGGCGCAGGGCCCAAGCGGACCCCTCGTTTTTGCTCACTGCCTAATTTCTGCTGCAGGCGGCTCTGTCCTTAGACCCGGCCCGGCCTGAGGCTGGCCCCGTGCCTTCTGGCCCTCACGCCAGCCTTTTCCCAGGGGCCCCCAAGTCGCCAGGGAACGCTGGAGGAGGGAGCTTACCCCTACATCTAGGCTTCCGGGCTCTGCTCCGTCCTCCCCCAGTCCTGCCAGTCTGGGGGTGGCCGGGGACGCGCTGTGGGCTGGGCGGCGGCAGGGCTCGCGCGAGGGCCTCTCCCGGGTTGGGCTCACTCCACCTCGCCTTCGAATCCCAGGATCGTGCTGTCCAGGCCACACCCGACCCCGGCCTTCTTCCTCTCTCCTCCTAGCCGCCCCTTTCCCAGCCCTGAGCCTCTTCTCCTCCTCCAAGTCTGCCCAGAAGGCTGCACCTCCTCTCCTGGGGCCTACGCTTCAGTGATGGAAGTGCCTCACGTTCAGCCCTGGTCATGGGGACTTGGCTTTGGTCCTGTCCTTGGACGAGTCGCCTGACCTCTCCGAGGCTGTTTGCTCAGCCAAAATAGGGCTATGAACCCCACCTGCCGCGTTTGGGTGGTAGATGAGCCTAGCCCAGTAAGTGGTGAATTTATGGTAGAGCCGCGAAGGGCTGGGACCTGTCTCTCCCTTCAAACTGGTCAGGGATTGTCACCTTCAAGCTTTAGCCCACCCAGGGCCCTGTGAGAGCAGGGAGGACCGCGGGGACCCATTTATCTCCAGGTCATACCAGACATTGGAACCAGGTGCTTCCCCTTCCGCCCTCGCTGGCCAAGACAAAGAAAGGCCTCGTGTGGGGGTGATGGTGATGGGCGTCTCAGCATGGAGGGGAGGGAGGGGGTGCGGCATCCTCCTCTCCAGAGCTCTAGGTTGAGGAGACTCCAGGCTGGGAGGGGCAGTGGGGACTCCCAATGAGAGGCAGGAGACCCCTCATGGGGCCTCTTCCATGGCCCTTTCTTTATTTGGGGCCCCAGCCAGGAAGAGAAATGGCTCCGTTTGGTCACAGTGATTGCCGTCTCAGCTCTGTGATCACTTAGCAGCATTGCGGCAAGGGGTGGGGGTCAGTCCCCCTCCCAGGCCCAGGTGGCCATAGAAGAGACATCTTGCTAATTTCTTCCAAATCGCACCCTCATAAGTTGGATAACAGGTGCTTAAAGAAGATGAAGAATTAGTGATTACTGAGCAGGCTGAATTTTTGGAGTGTCGGGAGTAAACCATTTTCTAATCGAGATGGATGACACAAATGGCAACAGAAGTGTTTATTGCGTGAAGTAATATATGTAATTTTGGCTGAATTTTATTTTTCTCCTCATGAAATTCCAGTCCCTTTCAGTCAGGCTGTTGGTATGTGTTTAATATTAACAGTTTCCATTATTATCACTCACCCTGTGCCAGAGACGGGGCAGCACTTTACTGGCTTTACCTTGGTTTTCTTCCCGCATCTCCACTATTCATTTATTCAAGATTCATTCAAGGAAACATTTATTGAGCATCTACTATCTGCCAGGCATTATTCTGGATACTGAGGCTGGGGATACAGTGAATTAAAACAAGAAGTCAGATTAAAAACTCTGCCCTCTTGGCACTTACATTCTAATGAGGGAGGGAAAAAATAAACAAGGGAGAAAACAGATATATAACCTCAGGTAAGCGCTCTGAAGAAAACTGGAGCAACATGAGAGGACAGAGAGTGGTGAGCTGGGCCTCCTGGAGAGAGCCAGCCATTTGAATATTGGGGACCCAGCAGTGGAGGCAAGAGGAACAGCGAGTTTAAGGGCCCTGAGTTGGGTGTTTGCTTGGCTTTGGCACGCGGTGCAGCAAGAAGACCAGTGTGTGGGAGCAGAGAGGACTCAGGGGCTGAGCGGGGGTGGCAGGAGGCTGGATGGAGTGAGGCCACAGCAGGAGAGGAGTCTGTGGGGAAGCACTATTATCAAGTCCAGGTTTCATGGGGAAACTGAGGTCTGAGGAGATTCTGTAGTGACTGCAGAGACTGGAGACAAACCAGGCTGCCTCCACTGAAACCTGAGTGCTGACTCACTGCACTCTCCTGTCCCACAGTGAGGGGTCTTCACTCTGCACAGGGGCAGGACCAGGACTGGGCTGCCACCTTGGGTTTCCTGAGGCTCTGGTACTTTAAGATTTGTTGAGTGATGAAAAAAGAAAGGCAGGCTTCCAACATCATGCTAATCCCTACATCTGAGTGTTGTGTGGGCGGGAATCGTGCTTTATCTGCAGCCCTGGTAACTTGCATGGAGCCGGGCATATGGTAGTGGCTCAATAGGTGTTAGTGGAATGAATGGAAGAATACTAGTTTTGAAGTAAAGAGACTGATTTTTTAGTGAAGCCTACAGTTTCTATAAGGAGATTAAGATTCGTGCCGTAGAAAGATCCTCAGAGAGCAAAATTCAACTCCACCAGTTTGCAGATAAGGAAACTGAGGCGTGGAGTGATGGAGAGGAAGAATGCTGTTGTGTGTGAGAGGGTCAGGGAGAGTGCTGGGATGGAAGCATGTGCTTCGCTACTCCCCCAGAATTGGAACTGCCAAGGGCTCTTCTCTGGATCAGAGCAAAGATTTGGCTTGGCTGGAATTGGGGGTGGTGAGCCTTGGGGGGAAATCCCACTGCAGAAAAATCTGAGATAAATGGGGCATGTTTGGGACTTACGGCTAGAGAACTTGGTCTCAGATAAGGTCAGTTTAGCAAAGGAAGGAAAGAAATAATGTTCTGTTCAGCCTCAAGGATCAGGTGCCAGAATTTCCTGCAACATTCCCTGACTGCTTGTTCACTGGCTTCATTCAAATCTCCTCCTCCCTGTTCCCTCAGCCTGAGCTTCTCTGGTAGAGGCACTGATATGCCCTGTAGTACATGGGCTGTGCCATTGCATGTCTTTCTGATATGTCTATTTGACCTAAAGATTTTTGGAGAAAAAATAATTCAACTATATATTTTAGAGCATCCTTTTTATTTTTATTTTTTTACTTTTTATTGGCCACACAGCTTGTGGGATTTTAGTTCTTCAACTAGGGATGGAACCCCGGATCCTCAGCAGTGAGAGCATGGACTCCTAACCACTGGACTGCCCAGGAATTCCCAAGAACATGCTTTTCATGTTAAAGCAAACTTGGACATAATATAGAATAAAACATGCATGTACATACGTACTGGTCTATTACAAGTAAACCAGAGGCCAGAAATCAAAGTGTTTATGACTGAGTTGCTCTGAATGGCCTTCCCACTGGCCAGTGGACCCTGCTCTTACAGGTCCCCCACAGGGAACTTTGAGAAATACTGTTTGCCCAGAACCACCATATTTCCTCTCTGTCATTTACGATAGGGCCCACTTCAAGTCAGTTCAGTGGGGAAGGAACGTCTAGAGAGGGCCAGAGCCCAGGCAAAGGGCACAGGCCCCACCTGAGGTGACAAGCTGGCAGAATCATCCCAGGACAGGATCTGGTAGGTGCGAGTGTTGGTTTCTAGGCAAAGGTGTTTGGAGCTCACTTCCTGGGGGCGGTGGAAGGGGATGAGTGTGTGTCCACAGGGGCTGGGAGGTTGCAGGTTTCAGCAAGAGGAGGCCTGAGCCGCCGGCCTGGGCTGGTTCTGGCACCCCTTGCTCCTCCCAAGACCTGCTGCAGATTCAGTCTACACACAACCACCACCCGCCACTGGGCGATGGAGGCCCAGGTGCCAGGCAGAGGGGCAACGGGGAGGAGGGCTCAGAGGGAGGTGACTGGTCGAGAGCAGGGCAGGGACGTGGGAAGGATCCGTCCTGGAGACAGGGAGGGAGGGAAGGGCAGGTGGCCCAAACTGGGTCCTGGGCGGGGCAGGGAGGGCGCTGAGGAAGTGGAACTTGTCTGGAGTTTTTTTAGTCTTGGGGAGAGTATTTCTGAGAGAAGGTGTTTAATGAAGAAAGGATTTTCTGATCTCCAAGGTGGGAGGACTGGGCTGGGTGGGGGCAACAAGATGATAAAGGGAAGAAGAAGAGTCCTGGGGCATCTTGTTCCTTAGCTGTTTAAAGACAGAGTGGTATGGGCTGAAGGGAAGGCCCTGCTCTGTGTTGGGGAAGAGACAAGATAGCCTTTAGCGGACCAACACCTACAGAACTCTTGCTAAGTACCAGGTTCTGCTGGAAGGTCTTTACCTGGACTTACGAATCAAGCCTCACAATAACCCCAGGAGGCAGGGAGGCTCATTACCACGCCATTTTACTGCTGAGGACCCTGGGACACAAGAGCTTAATCCCTGTCGGAAATCCAGATGGTGCCCACGAATCTGTAAGGAAGTCAAGCAAAAGACATAAACAGAGAGCTCTTCAAGTCTGTCCATCTGCCCATCCAGCCATGCATCCAAGGATACTTAGCCAGTAGCTCCGTGTGCCAGGTACCATGAAGCCAAAGGCTTCTGTGATCTGCAACAGTCCTTACAGAATCCTCTGTGGTAGGTTTCCAACATCACAGATGAGAAACCTGAGTCTCTAAGGGGGTTACATAATAGCTCAAAGTTATGTAATAATAGATCATGGTCACAGAGCAAGTAAGTAGCAGAACTAGAATTCATACCTGGGTCAGAGTGACTCTTTGGGTAGGAGCAAGAGCTCTTGTTCTGAGGGAAGATAAGCCCACAAGTCAAATAGGAACTGTGTGAGTGAGAAAACAGAAGGTAGAGAGTGTTTCTACAAGAAATCAAGGGACTTTCCTGTATTCCTCCCTTCCTGGTTGGGCTCCGCTCTTTGGAAGTCAGGTTGACAACCCTGCCAGGAGGGGGCGCTCCGCTTAGCTGGGAACAGCTAAGGAGGCAGGTGAGGTAAGGAGGAGTAGGAATTATTGATAAATAAAATTAAGTTGCTGATGGAGCAGGGTGGCCTCTATTTGGTCCTGTGCTCCTTTCTCCCCAGGATGCCCCCTGACTTCACCGACAGAGTTTGGCTGCCATCTTTGTCTATCTCCTAAGCCTCCTTCTTCCAACTCTGTCTTCTTCCTTCCTGCAGGAGCAGGCCACACCTGGTCCCACAGGTTATCACACCAGGCGACCTCCCTGCCTTCCAAAAGCCTGGCGGCCTATCTCCCCCTCAGGGATGGCCCCACCCCCCTGGCTTCCTGAGTGGAATTCCCCTCAAGGGGGTAGCACTGATTACAACAGGATTGGGCCTTGGAAACGTTGGGATTTGGGGTGAAAGGTGACCTAGGAAAGTTCTTAAGAGCCATGCCCAGGGGCTGCAATTGCTTAGCCTAGAGGAGGCCAGAGCAAAAGGAAGGAAAGGGGCCTGGGAATGGGAGCTGTCCTCTTCCCCAGAGCTAGCCGGGCTGGGGTGCCTGGATGCCCTTCACCTTCACCCCAGCCCTCAGGCAGGGAGCATGGGCTAGCAGCTGTACTACTCTTAGGCTGGGCTGGGAGGCCCCTGTCTTAGGCCTCAAGGTTACTAGCCCTGTTCTGGCCCTCTTCTAGCTGGATCCCCCTTCCCAAGAATGAGGACTCCATGAAACCAAGGGGAAGACTGGCACAATTTCCTTTCTAGACCACAGAATGTCAGAATTCCCTGCCCAAGCAGCCCTGAGCCTGCTGTCCAGGTCTACACAGGCGTTCCCCTCCACTCCCATCTTTCCTAGCCTGGGCCCACTGAAACTTCTAGGCCCCAGTGGCTGTTTGGGTGGGGGTGGGGGTGATGTCAGGAGGGCAGGGGGAGGATGGACCCTAGATGGCGGGCTACAGCACCCAGAGCCACGCGCATGGCTCCCTTTCCTGGTGCAGGGCAGAGAAGAGAGAGTTCCAGAGGCTGGGGCCTCCATTTATGTCCCTGCCCTGGCTGACCTCTCATCATTGCCCCTATCCCACCTCCTGGAACCCCCAAACCCCCATAGATGCCCATCTCATTATTGCCCCTGTCCTATCTCCTGGAGCCCACAAACCCCCGTAGATGCCCATCTCATTATCGCCTCTTGATCTGCATTGGAGAGAGGCCCAAGTGAAGTGGAAGGTGAGGAAGTTCTTCCCACAGTCTCATGGCAGCCCTCCTGCTAGTCCCACCTTCAGGACACAGTTTTTAGCAGACGCATTTAAGGGGTCAGTTTTCCTCAGGGCTGGAGAAAGGGACCAAGGGCTCTCCTTTGCCTCCTCTCACCACCATTGTGGCCCTAATGGGACCTGGAAAACATTGCTGCCTCCAAGAAGTGACATCATCTTGTTTGAAGTGATCCCCTAGACCTTCCCAAGACCCCTCCCTGCTTTTCCCAAGAATATCTCCAATTCCCTAGTTCCTACCTATGAACCTGTTTCCCAGGGAGCAGATGCCTTAACCCCCTTCTCTTGCTTGCCCCCTTCCCCAGGGTCCCTAAACTCCTCAGCACCCAGGGCCTTGTGGATTGGCAGAGATGGAGGGGAGGCTGGCCCAAGCCAACTTTTGGGCTCCCACAGGGAGGGGTGTGTGTAAATCTGGCCTCATCCCCTTCCCCCCCAGCCTGCTGTCAGCTGGCCAGCCTCATCCCTAGAGCAAAAGCACTTCCATGCGGGAGGGAGGGAGACTGCTCAGTGGGAGAAAGATGAAGCCAGTCCCCCCACGTGTCAGTGAACAAATTGGGCCAATTTGGTGTGATTAGTGAAGAATTCACATCTGGCCAGCAGAGTCCTCCCCCCACCCCTAGCCCAGGCTGGCTCCTGCTCCCCATTAGAAGCTATTTTCTCTGACGGCTCCATTTGTCTCTGTAGTAGGGGGTTTGACAGCTCCCTGGCCAGCCTGGGGGGCCTGGCTCTTAGTGAGAGGCCCAAGGCCAGGCTGCCTGCCCACCACCCCCTTAACCTGCTGCCATGGGTGATGGCATGCTCCAAACAGGGCCCAGGCACCTGTAAGCCCTGTGTGTGTGTGTGTGTGTGTGTGTGTGTGTGTGTAGATGCACAGCTAGGTGGGGCCTGGGGAGCAGCATTCTCTAAGCTTTCCACCAGGTTTCCCTTGGCCCTTAGTTTCTCATCTTACACAGTGATGGTTATGCTTTGAGATCAACAGAGATTCATGTATGTGTGTCTGTGTGGTGGGGGAGGCAGGGTCTGGTGTTTCCTAAGAGAAAACAGCTAGGCGTGTATAAGGGAGGGCCTGCCCCCGCTTCCTTTGCCCCTTCCCTGCCCCTCCCAGAGACTGCTGCTGCAGCTACCCCTCAGGAATGCCTGTGGGTGACTGTTGCACAGCTGGAAGGCTTGCCCCTAGAAGTAGTTTCAAGGTAGTACCATTGGGGGTGTGGCCTTCAAAGTCTTGGGTCTTCCTCCCCCAGCAGTGACCCTAGGTTCCCCGTGTCAAAGGCAATTTGGGGCTATTTAAAGGAGCCTGACCTAGAGGTCACCTGGGCAAATCTCTTCCCTGGGGAATTACCACCAGATGGCAACCTGGGGCTTGTCTCCTCAAAGATTCTCCCTGGTTGCCAGGGAGCACCAGGGCTCTGCTGTTGCCTAAAGTATGTGAAGGAGCCCAGGACCAGTGTCCCTGGATGAGAATTCTCCTGGAAGAGAGATAACTGGGGAAAGGGGTCCTAGCCTACAGCACTGGGGAGAACTGCTTTCCATTGTGATGTCATATAATTTTGGGGTGGAAGCTTCTCAGGCTTCCAGCATTTTTCCATTGCTACATGGATACCTAAAGAAAACCGAGAGGTGTAAAGAGAATCGGACATCTGTGATCTCTCCAACCTCCAAAGCCCCTGAAAAAGGGTGACCAATTGTCCCAGGTTTTCCAAAACTAAGAGGTCTCCAGGGATGTGGTCTTTCTGTGCTGAAGCCAGAACAGTCTTGGGCAGACTGAGACAGCTGGTCACGCTATCTAAGCATCAGCCCCGGCAACCAGGCAGAGAGTTGGTTCTTCTGAGATCTGCTGCCTGATTTCTCATTTGACTTTGTTTTGTCCTTACCTGATTGTGCCTTATGCCTTATTATTATTTGTGGGTTCCTCAGCTTTCTTTTCAAGGTAGTGCCTGGGGTGTTGGAAGGATCCCCTGACTTGGGGGGCCACTGGGGCAGGCAGTGGGTAACTTAGTGATTCATCTCATTCATGCTGAGGACCATGGGCTTGGGGTGTGATCACAGCAGCCAAGCTGGCCTGCTCTCCCAGGGCACCGACCACCCAGCACCCATCTCTAATTAAGAGAGGAACCTTCAGAACACCCACTGTGTGTGGTTTCTGGAGTTATTATCCCATTTCAGAGATGGGAGAACTGAGATGGAGTCATTGGCCCCAGGGCAGAGTTGTGGCAGTGCAAAGCAAGATCTCCTGGATATCTGCCCCCTACAACCCCTTACTCCATCTCCTGTTCAGACAAAGACTGCTGTTTTCTTGAGGTCAGGAATAAGCCCTCTGCCCTAAGTTGGGTGGGGGTCTTCCCTGGTTCAGATGGTAAAGAATCTGCCTGCAATGTGGGAGACCTGGGTTTGATTCCTGGGTGGGGAAGATTCCCAGGAGAAGGGAATGGCTCCAGTATTCTTGCCCGGAGAATTCCATGGACAGAGAAGCCTGGTGGGCTACAGTTGGTGGGGTTGCAGATAGCTGAACTAACACTTACACTTTCTTTCCCAAGTCAGGGAGTCAGTTGCTCCTCCCCTGAAAGCGGCCTCAACCCCACTCCCCAGGCATTAATTACATAATTAACTGAGGACAGAGAAGGAGGAGAAGGCCATCCTGGCAGGAATCCAAAGGCCGCGAAGACTTCTGAAAATCTAGATATCAGACCAACTTCTACCTGTTCAGCAGCAACTGGCGTCCCTGAGACAGAACTGAAAGAAGCCAAGATGTAAAGAAGATGGCTGAGAACCCTGGAGCGGGGAGGGAGACCAGTGGGGAAGTAGTGCTTCCATGGTTCCGGAGTAGGGCTGCTCAGGGGCTGGCCCCCACCTGCTCCTGCCCTGACCCATCTCCCCTCCACGTGCCTCTTCCCGCCAAACCCCTCTCTCCCTCTCCTCTGCACATAAGCCCAGGGCCCTTGGAAGCCAAACAGAGAGGCTGGAGACAAGGGCTGAGCTTGCACTTCAAACTGTGCTTGAAGTGCCAATTTGAAAAGGGATGTGGAAAGTTCTCAGGAGTCTCTGCTAGTTTCCTGGGTCTGATGACCCTGGGGCTACTAAGGCATTTGGGGGGCTGCACAGCTCCTTTTTCTGGGCAACCCTAGATGCCACCGGGGGGAGTTCCTCTCCAGGAGTGGTGCCACATGCTCTAGTCTGGAGGAGGGGTGCTGGGCCTTGGGCTGAGCCCCACTTCAGGCAGAGGCTCTTCCTGAAGAGGAGGACCCATCTGCGAAGCCCCTCTCTAGTCCATTTGGCCTTCGTGGAGAATCCCAGGCCTAGGGTGAAGGGAGTGCAGTTCTGCCTCTGTGTCAGAGCAAAGACGCACCTCACTGTCTTGACACTTGGTCTCCACCTTGGGGAAGCCTGCAGGTGGGGTCCTTGCCTGTTTACACCCTGTCTGAGTTTGCTTCAAGCCAAAGGCAACTTCCTCTTTCCACCAACAGGCCCCAAGAGGAGATCAAAGGCAAGAGCCCTGAGTTCAGGGAAGAGGAACTGAGGCTGGCCCATGCCGCCACTGTGTAATAGGAGGGTTGAAACCTATGGGGAGAGCTGGAGCAGGAGAAGGATACAGGGAACAAAGGCAGAAAGCCCAGGGACCCGGGCCTAGGACTTGGCTGTGCCTGTCCCATCCTGACCCTTCCTCCAGGAAGCCCAGGTCATCTGTCCATTCCTGAATCCTGACCTCGTGGCTCAGGGTGCGCCCTGCTCCTCCGCTGTGTCGCCAGCAGGGTTTTCTTGGTCTCTCTGCACTTTGGGACTCACTCCAGAGCACTGGTCACAGCAAGAGGAGAGAAGAGGGGGCGCGGTGTGTGTGCGGGTGGGGGTGGGCTGGGGGTGGCAGGGCGGAGGGGGTGTCCTTCCCTCCCCTCCCCGGGGGCCCGCCCCCACCTCTGCCCCGCTCTAGGCAGGAGGGCGGGGCGCCCGGAGAGGGGCTCAGGCGCGGCGGCGGCTGTCACTCACGCACTCACGCGGGAGGAATGCAGACGGCAGGGCTGCCCTGTGGTCACGTCTCCGCCCCACCGACGGAGGTAGGCGCCCAGGTACCCAGCCTGTGGGCCTTGGGAGCCCGCCAAGCTGCTGATGAAAGGCTCCACAGATTAACCCTTTCTTGGCCGCACCCCTTCGCTGCCGCCAGCTGCCGGGTGGTCGCCAACCACGAGGGGCAGAGGGGCGGGATGCTGGAGCGGCGGTTGGGCGGGAGGCTGGGCGCGCCGGCTAAGTGGGCGTCTGGGCGCTGGCGGGGGGGTGGTCCCCCACCTCCACCCCGCTGGCCTCAGGCCCCTTTGGTCCTAGGGCTGACACAGCTGAGAGCCAGGTCTCCTGTGACAGATGATGCCGCCTCCCCCGCAAGGCTCTCCGCGGGGCGGGCCAACCTCCCATGATGCTGTGCCCTCTCTTGGAAAGTCCCTTGAAGCTCTGAGCACTGGACCGGGAGTCCAGAAATCCATATATTCATGCCATGCAGACATCGAAGCTCTAAGAGGATCAGCTCAGCTGTTAAGAGTCAGGGAAAGTGGGCTCTTAGACTGAGTTTCTCCAATGTATAGAATTAGGTCAGTAATTAAAAATGTGGGATTATGTATTTGTATGTTTTAGTAGCAACCTACATTTCCGTCCCTCCCCTCCCACACCCCCCAGGCAGGAGTCTCAGGCAGATGCCTAGTATATAAATCAAACAAAGTGGAGAGTTTCTGGTTGGAGTAGAGGGTGAAGTCCCCTTTCCCTCCCACCCATCTGATGGAAACACCTAGGGAGGATTCCAGGGAATGTGGTTTGGAAAGCTGTGAGGTCTAGGTGTGGGTGATGCAGAATGCATCTCTTTTCACTGGGGGTCTTGCCAACCAGGCATTTGCTCTCTGTCCAGGGCTCACCCTGGGGCATACTGGGATGCCCTGAGGTCTGGGCTCCTGCTTCCAGGGTCTGAGAACTGAGTCCTGAGCCCTCCATAGAGTACTGCAAGTTCAACCTTGAGTTTATCGTTCAGGGTCCATGTCTGGGGCCCACACTCCCTCTTAATACTCTGCATGTGGCTGGACCCAATGCCTCCCCACAGCCCTGTGTTTTTCCCAGACCCTTCTCTTATCTCTTCTGCTAAGAGTTCCAAGAATCCAGGTGTGCACAGGGGTATCTAGTGGGCAGGGGTGAGGAGGGCAAAGCTCTAGGAGCTAAACTTGCTTCAGAGTTCAGATCTTTCCTTCCTGATCTCTTCCCCATCTTATCCAGCCTCCCTGGGGAGCTCCTCTTGGAGGGGTGGTAACACCAAGAGGAGCAGGAAGTCAGAGGTCCAGTCAAAAGGCAGTGCCAAGCAAGGGCAGGAAGAGAGAAGGACTGGTGCCCAGCTCCAACTCCCACCTGCCCACCCCCACACTCTCCCCTCGTATCTATGAGCATCACCACCCTGGGGGAAGCTATGCCACCCTGAAGCCTGTGTGGAGGGGTAAGAGAACACTGACTTTGGCTATAGTAGGAGAATGGACAGTGGATATCAGGAGTATGTCCAAATATAGCTCAGTTCAGTTCAGTTCAGTCACTCAGTCATCTCTGACTCTTTGCAACCCCATGGACTGTAGCACACCAGGCTTCCCTGTCCATCACCAACTCCCGGAGCCTATTCAAACTCATGACCATTGAGTCGGTGATGCCATCCAGCCATCTCATCTTCTGTCGTCCCCTTCTCCTCCCGCCTTCAATCTTTCAAATATAGCTCATCTTTCTCAACAACTGCTGCCTTAGGTATGCCTTATCCAGCTTGAAGGCATCACCATCTCCAAAGCAGTATGACTAGAATTTGCAAGTCATCCTTAATGTCCACTCCTTTTACCATCCAACTGGTCACCAAACCCCATCCTTTCTATAATATCAGTAGTTCGAACTTGCCCACTTTTCTTTCCACTTTGATTGCTCCAGATGCAAAACTGAGGCCTTTTAAAACCAGTCCCTGAGACTACGGCAACGAAGGCGGGTTCCCCTGGCTCCAGGGGGGCACACCCCAACCCCCCACCCCTCCTCTGCACTGTACTAAGGGATCCTGGAATCTCAGAACACAGGTTGGAACATGCCACTCTCATGCTCAAAAACCTTTGATGGCTCCCCACTGCCAGCAGGATAAAGTCCCAACGTTGCCTGGCATTTATAGCCTGCCCTGATCTGGTGCCAATTTCCCCTGCCCGTCTAGGCCGCCACTATGCACTTCACCCCCTTAACTCCAGCCACATCTAGTGGCTGGTTTCACCCTGGTCATGCTGCATGCTTTCATGGCCCACCACCTTGGCTCACAGACAAGCTTGTTCCTGGCACTTACAGTGCTCTGGGGGAGAAGAATTAATCACATAATCCCATAAATAAACATATCCTTACAAACTGTGATAAGTTCAGGGTATCTTTAGGAACTCAAGGAGAACTTATAATGGGGGTGGGACAGATTTAGACTGGGGACTCAAAGAAGGCTTCTAGGCAGAAGAGGCACTTCAGGGTATTGGATCCGAATTACTTTCTGCATTACCCTTTGGATGCTTGGGAAGGTTATCTTTGATCTTTTGTCAGGATGAATTTCCCTGTCTGTACACCAGATTTCTTGGCGTCTCTGCCTAGCTTGTATTTCATTCTGTCTTGAACTGGAATCTGCCTTGTGTGTTACAGCCCCTAGACTGTGAGCTAGTGAGGGAGGGGAGTGTTGCTCATTCATGCTTAGAACACCACCTTGCACACAGGAGGTCTGGAACACAGTAGGCCTTTAATGAACATGTTTTGATTTTTGAGGTGAGGATGTGGAGGCTTCTGCATTGTATGCGCATAGCGTGTGTGTGTGTGTGTGTGTGTGTGTGTGTGTGTGTGTGTGTTAGTCGCTCAGTCGTGTCTGACTCTTTGTGACCCCATGGACTGTAGCCCATCAAGCTCCTCTGCCCATGGAAATATCCGGGCAAGAATACTGGAGTGGGTTTGCCATTTCCTTCTCCAGCATCCACATGGAGGTAGACCTGAAAACAGGAGACATTCTTTGAGAGGTATTCAAGGATTGGCGTGGAAGGGAGGCAAGATGGTCTTCTAGTCCTCTCCTCTCTCCAAAGCTCTGTCCTCTCTCTGTCTAAATGACTCCCAACTGATACTTCCCAACTGCCTCAGAATCCTCCCAGTTCCTCGGAAAGAGCATTGCATTTAGGGCAGCTCCCCTCCTCCTTCATTCCCCAAGCCCAGATGATCCATATTTGGAGTGAGTAGGGAATGGTGAGAAAGGGGCTCTCTTTCCTCCTAGGAGAGTGGGTGCTGACATCTGAAGGTATGAGTATCATTGGCTCCGAATCTGGGCTTTCCCATCCTCAAGGTCTCAGCCACCCAGGAGCAGCCCCCAGAGGCTGCTATGTTGGCCTGACTGCAGGCCTGGGGGATAAACATTCCTTCTTCCCCTTGGCTGCACCCCACCACTAAATGCCAACCAGTCCCTTCCAGCTCTAGCTCAGTGGGGACAGAGCACAGAGGGAGAGGAGGGGTTAGCCTGGCTGGCTTCGAGGAGGGAATGGAGGAGGGAGACTGACTTGGGAATGACCCTAATGTAGAGTCTGCCTCTCCACAGGCCCTGTCCTTCCCCCTGACCTCTGCCACTTCCAGATCACAGGGCAGCAGACAGTCTCCCAGATTTTCTAGTTCTTTCTGGCTTTGCTGCAGACTTTCCCAGCAATGGAGAATTTTGGATGTGAATAAGGAGCGCAGTAAGGCTACTGAACCCAGAGAGGGGCTAGGCCCATCAAATTCCAGTCCACTCCCCATGGGCCAGGGTCTTTGGGTTAGCTCCCCTTCACGGATCCTTTGTTCTGATGGTGAGGGTCCAGTCCCTGCCTCAGGGGGATACCAGTCTGAGGGTGGAGATTCAGCAGGGTCCTCCCAGGGTGCTGAGGGTTACAGGATGAAACCGGGCGAGAGACACTTAGCCTCTCTAGGAGGGCGGGCAGCTAAGGTGCCCCAGCAGGCTGTCCAGATCAGGCTGCTCCCTCAGTTCATTCCTTCCCTCGGAGCAGCTGTGTCTGCTAGTCTCACTGTACTCTCTCTTGCGGCAGGAGCCAGGTGAGCAGTGGCACTGACATCACAGGTGGCAGCTGGCAGGTGGGGAGAGAGCGGGGGAGGAGGAATGTGCCCCAGGCCCCAGCAGGTGCCACTGGACAGTCCAGTAACCGCACCCCTTCCCCATGACCTGCTCACCTCACTGCCTGCCTGCCACAGTCCTGGTCCCTATGCCAGGGGTCACAGCCAGGTCCTGGGTTCCAGGTAGCCATTCCTGGGAGGAGGATTACCCTCTGGACACAAGAGACATCTTGTTGGGCATTAATCATTGCCACAACTGCCATTTTAAGAATGTAGACCCTGGCTGGCTTCTTTACTCCTCATAGTTAATACTGTATTACTTATATTTCACACGTAGGGAAACCAAGGCTCAGGGAGGTGAAGTCACTAACAGTTTACCCCGTGCAGCCTGAGTGGGGAAGCAGTGGACAGGCGATCCTGAGGGTTAGAAGAAGAGGTCGTCTCGTGGATTTGCAGCTCCCGTGAGGCTGAGACAGCGGCAAGGATTCAATCAGAGGGCCCTTCGCAGTCCAGGAAGGAATTGTTCCTTACAGTGAGAGGGATCAGACAAGGGCTGGGAGTGGGGACAGGGCCAGTAGGCCAGCTCTACACCACATGCCAGGGACCCCGCACTGAACCACCTCCGCCAGCCTCCTCCCCTCTCCCGGAAGCTGAGGAGCAGGTGGGGCGATGGTGGCTTCCTAGAGCCATGATCTCAGCAGAGAGCTCGCCAGGCCTCCTCCCCCAACCCCATCCTCTCCTCAACATCCCCACCCCATGTGGTGGCCCAGGTGGCCCACTGCTGCAGGCCCAGGGCAAGCACCCCTGAGACCCCCAGGTGCCTCTGGGACTCTCCTTGGTGATGCCTCAGAACAGGGGCGGGGGTCCAGACCACTGAGTCCAGGGAGAGACGACCCAGCTTTGCTCTACCCTCCGCCTGCTCCCCCACTCTCTCTGCTCCCCCCCACCAGCTTCCCTCGCAAACACTCACTCATTCATTCCCCAGACCACCTACAAACCACCCATTTGCCCAGACCACACAGCTCCTCTGCCCAGCTCAGCTCCCGGGGATAATGGCCGCCCCACCCCCATCCTTTCAGGGCCCACCCCCAAGCCTAATTACCACCTTGGCACCTCCGGGGCGGGTGGGGGGGGGGCATTGACCTCCACTTCTGCTTGGAAGTCTCTTGGGCACAGAAGGCCTGTTTTCTTCTGGACATCAAGGGGCAGGAGCAAATTAGAGACCCTCAACTGAGCCGCACTCTGGTCCTTCCCACCCCACCACCCATCTTCAGGCCCAGGCTACTGGGGCAGGGCAGGAGGCAAGATGGCGGAGAACTTCTTTGCTCCTCCGTTCTCCTGGGCGCGGTAAAGGGATGGAGGAAGGAGCAGACCCAAAATGCCCTCAGGTGCAGGTCAAGAAGGACTCCCCAGGAAGAGCCCTGGACCAGGAGTCAGAGGTCCAGGATTCAGTTCTGCGGTGCTGACTGCCTGCACTCGCCCCGCCACCCGTCCTGGCCTCAGTTCCTGTGTGCATGTGGGAAATAGAGAGGACAGCTGTTCTCTGAGGTGTCTAAGGCTCTGAGCCCCGTGTGTGCTGACTGAGGGTCTCCACACATGCTGAGGGACCGCTGAGCAAGGAAGTAGGGAGAACACAAGTGGATGGAAGAGGCTGCCAGAGGAGGGCAGGGGCAGGACAGGAAGACAGAGCTGGGCTGGCCTGACATCTGTCAACACTGGGTGGGAGGCGGCACTGGGTGGCCTGCCAGGTTAGGAGTGTGGAGTCAGGAAGTCCTCACAGCTTCTGGAGCTAATGGTCTCTGTCCCCCAAACCCCTTAGCATCAGCAAAATGGTGGTGAGGGGAGGGCCTCCCTGAAATAGCCTGTGCCTTTAGAGGGGGCCCTCTGCCTTCCCCTCCACAGTGTCTGCACTGACCCATGTCCCAGGGCGGGCACCAGTCACTTCAGTGCCCAGCGTGGGCCCTGGCTCAGAGAAGGTTCCCAGTAAATGTGAGATGAATGAATGAGGATGGAAAAACTGGGGGCCAACTGAGGGGAAAAGGAACCCAGATGTGTGAGCTTACCTGCAGCTGCGGGCTTGGGTCGGCAGGGAGAGAGGGGAGCCGTGGGCAGGGGTGGCATTGGTGGCTTCACTCTCACCAGGAGGAGCTGAGCGAGGCCTAGGCCCCGGGGGCCAGGGCCACCACGGCTGGGCCAGGGCGGATGAGGTGGTCTCTGTGGGGTCCCTCTAAGGACCCCTCCTTCCCCATAATTACTTCTGATTAGCTTCACCACAAAAGCCAGGCTGGAAAGAGAGGGGTGTTTGGGACATGGGGGAGGGGACAAGGTGGAGCAGAGCACTCAGGACAAGCAGGGCCCCCAGCTGTGCTCCTTCAACACACCACACACACAGACACACACACACACCATGATCTGGAAAATTCCAGTGGAGCCCCATCCACTGAGAGTAGCAGTGATCCAGGGACATCAGGCACTTTAGACAATTCACTCATATGTATTAACTCAAAATGCCCCCTCCAGAATTCTCAGAAGGGAGGGTGGGTGGGCAGAGCTCCCAGGCCAAGGGGAGCAGGAAAGAGAATACACACTTCAGGTCAGAAGGGAGCTTTGCAGGCATGTCCACCATCCCAACACAGAGGCCTACCTGTAGAAGCCCCCGGAGCTCCCTGCCAGGTCTCAAAAGTTCTTCCTGGTGTCCAGCTGGCCTTTCTGCCTGATCTGTGCTAAGGTGAGGATCGGCAGATAGATTCCCCATGTCTGTGGCTCTTACCCACCTACCCCTTTGAGACAATCCATGCTGGGTCCTTCCCTGGAGGCCCAGAGGCTGGGGTCCCCTCCTCTTTAACCTGGGGGCAGGACCCTCCCTTCCACTTCCTCAGCAGGCAAATAGGAATCCAGCTCAGGTCACTTAGACTCATCTTCCAAGGAGGTCCCTAGGGAGGGCGCAGCGTGAGAAGTGTCCTCTCTTTCCTGACTGTTCTGAGTAGGCACTTGTGGACTGGGGGAAAGGGAGGAAAGGTGGGACATGCCTGCTTCCCGAGCCGCAGCTTTGGGGAAACTGTAACCAGTAGTAGTAACTAACAAGCAAAGCACAAAAATTTACTCTAGGTCTGAGCACCAGGCTTCCATGCTTTACAGACATTCTTTCACTGACTCCCTGTCTTTTAGGGAGACCCCAAACCCTTGTGGTCCAAGATCTCCCCAGTCTGCTGGGGGAAGCGTTGACCCAATACCTTCCCTTACAAGCCCCTAGTCTGAAGAGAACTAACCCCTGCCCTCAGGGAGTCTCTAGTCTGAAGGGGGTACTCCTTCAGAATGGGTACTCCTGACCCGGTTTCCTCCCCCCAAGGGAGTTGGGTTTTTAGAGATGCGAGGGACTTCAAGGCAGCAGCGATGGGGGAAGGCGCGCAGGCTTCCTGGTGGCGCTGGGCTGCGTGGAGGAGGCGGCGGGGCCGGGCTGGGCCCTCGGAGGAGGCCGCCCCAGCGGCGCTCCCACGACCCGGGCAAGGCCGTCTGGGCGCCGTCTCCGGTCTCGGGGCCTGCGGTCGGGGCACCGCGGGGCCGTGTTTGAGCCGGTCAGCTCCCCGCGGAAATTACAGGGGCGCTCGGCGCTGCGGTCGCGCCCCCCGGGGCAGCGCCCGCTGGTTGGAGGCGTTTAAATTGAAAGCAGCTTTGGGGAGAGGGGGCGGGCGCGGGGCGCCGAGCAAGGGGAGGGGGCGACTGGGCACAGCGACCCCTTTGTCTGCGCCCGCCGAGGGGCGGAACCTTGCGGTGAGCGCGGCGCCCCCTCCCCTCGCTCCAGCCTGGCCGGTTCCCACGCCGCCCAGCCGACCGAGGCCCGCGCCGCTTCTCCACCTGGGTCTCTGCCTTCCCTCCTGAGGCAGCGCGCGGTACACCTCCTCCAGGAGGCCCTCCCAGACTAGCAAGCAGTGTCAGTCCGCGCGGGGGGCGGTCCGGAGGGTCAGGAGACCTGGGCTGAGTCCTCTAATAGGTTCCGTGATCTTGGTCAAATCTCCTCTTTCTCTGGGCCCCAGTGTCCTCTATAGAAAGACAGATACTTAGCCCTTTCTGCCTACCTTAGTAATGTTAAAGATGATTTGAGTCAGTTGTCAGGGCAAGTGTTATGAAAACTGTAAAACGTCTGAGGAATAATGCTGTGTGTGCTGTGCTTATTCGCTCAGCCGTGTTTTTGCGACTCTTTGCGACCCTATGGACTGTAGCCCACCAGGCTCCTTTGTCCATGGGAATGCTCCAGGCAAGAATACTGGAGTGGGTTGCCATGCCCTTCTCCAGGTGATCTTCCTAATCCAGGGATTGACCCCAGCTCTCCCGCATTGCAGGTGGATTCTTTACAGTCTGAGCCACCAGAGAAGCCCATGAATACTGGAGTGGGTAGCCTATCCCTTCTCCAAGGGATCTTCCCAACTCAGGGATCAAACCCGGGACTCCTGTGTTGTAGGTGGATTCTTTACCACCTGAGCTACCAGTGAAGCCCCTGAGTAATAATAAATACCAAGAATAACTCCCCACCCCCACCCCCCAACTCTTCCATGTGAGCTAGCATTTGTACACAGGAGTGCTTGTGCTTGATATGGGATGGGGGAGGAGTTAAGTAGCCAACAGCTTGGATCAGGGGAGAAACCACGATGGACTTCTTGGAGGAGGGGAATGTGGAGTAAGCAGGGCTAGGAAGGAGTGAAGGGAGCAGTAATGGATAAAGGAGAGGGTGTCTCTGCTCCTGGGGATAAGATCAGGGGAAGGAGAGGCAAGAGCCAGGAAAGAGGGGGCTCTCTATAAGATGAACTTGTCCTGCCTGCGGGCTGCAGTCGAAGAAGTGACTTGGGGTGAGTGGCCGTTTGCTCCATTGGTGGGTGGCATGTCTCCCGGGATGGCAGACTGGTGGCAGAGCCTGGCCCAGTCCAGTGGTTGAGAAGGAATGCCTGTTGCCCCTAGGGGTGTGCTCCCCTTGGCCCTTCACTCTTATGTTTCCTGACGGCTCTGGGCACCCAGAGGATCATCCCTGGGCTCTGGGCACCAGGTGCAGGGAGCTTGGCTTGTTTCCTTCGCTTCCAGCAGCAGCAGTGGAAGGTTGTTTGCCAGGTCTGGTGCCCAGGGACGTACCCAGTTGCTCCACACCCAGCAGAGCTGCATGTTTCTGGTTTACTTCCTGGAGGTCCCTAGTGGACAGCCAGGGATGGGGGCAAAGCCCCACAGTTCCAGGTACCTGACAGCTAGGGAAAGATGGAGAGCTGAGCCTGGCCAGAGCAGGGAGGAATCTGTAAGGGCTCCCAAAGAGGAAGTTGAGGAGCAGCCCTGGAAGGGAAGGAGAGAAGAGGGTGAGGCCTAGTGGGGAAGGAGGACCAATGAGCTGCACCAAGTGTTTCCACCAGAGGAGCTTCTTTCCCCTTCCTCTATTACACCCCCTCGGGGGCCCAACGCCGCCTCCAAAGCCCAAAGCCCCTCAAACGCCTACAGACAAGGGCTTGGGTCTGGCAAGTGGGATGAAATCTACAAGTGGGCTTTGAGGCACAGACTGGGGGGTGCAGCTTGCCAGCTCTGCCTGTCCCCTTTTACCTCTTCCCCTGGCCCAAGCAGCTGCTAAACCCACCCAGCTCACCGGCCCCCCTGGCACATCCCAGGCTTGTGCCAGTAGGGCACAGGGCAGGAATGCCACAGGAAAAGAACAAAGGAGCCCACCAAGGGTGGTGATGGCCCAGAGTGACCTGACTGGTTAGGGCTGGGCCACACCTGTCTGGAGAGCTGGCCAGACTCAAGGAATGTCCCTGACCCCCAAGCCTGGGAACCACCAGACGACGTCTCCCAGGGGCAGGACTGGAGGCTTCCTGGACCCCACACTCTTCACTAGCAGCCAGATACCAACAGGCCTCCGACCTCATCCAGGCTGAGGGCTCCATCAGAAGCCCTCTGGGGGTGTCTCTCCTGCCCCTTTTCCTCCCCATCCCTCTGCAGGCTGCCCATTGCCATGCCTCCACCTCCTTAGAGCTCAGACTGTCTTCTGCATATGGTGCCTACCTCTCAGATCGTGAACAAGCTTTTCCCAAGCCCAGTTTTTGCAGGTTGGGCCAGGATTGGGAAGGAGAGAGCCAGGTACTCATAGGTCTTGGCCTGCAGCCCCATCATGGGCTAGGTCTGAAAGAGGCAGTGTTGGGTTTTTATCTTTGCCCACTCTGCCCAGCCCCAGAGTCCTAGAGATCATGAGCTTTGAGCAGGAGGGTCCTGAGGCTGAGGCCTCCATAGGCCCTGAGCCCCAGCTGACAGGCTCAGCGTGGAGTTGGAGGTGATCCTCCTGGTTCAAACACTTCCTTGGGGCCAGGGATGGAACTTTTGGGAGAGGGAGCAGGACAGGAAGAAGCTTACTCATCCACCTGGGTCACCCCTGTCATCAAAGTACCCGTGGGAAGGTGCCACGGGTGTGACCATTACAGAGGAGACTTCTATCTCCAGATTGCAGGTCTGATGCTTCCAGAAAGGTAGGCTGGGGGAAGGGACCCAGAAGGTGAATTGCCCCCCATGACCTCCAAGGCTCCTTCTTTTTTTTAAATTAATTTATTTTTAATTGAAGGATAAGTGCTTTACAATATTTTGTTGGTTTCTGCCATACATCAACATGCCTCAGCAATACATATACCTATGTCCCCTCCCTCTTGAACCTCCCTCCCACCTTCTACCCCTCTAGATTGTCACAGAACTCCCCTTTGAGTTCCCTGAGTCATACAGCAAATTCCCACTAGCTAGCTACTTTATATATAGTAGTGTGTATGTTTCCATGCTGTTCTCTCCATTCGTCCTGCCCTCTCCTTCCCCTGCTGTGTCCACAAATCTGTTTTCTATGTCTGCTTCTCCATTGCTGCCCTGCAAATAGGATCATCAGTACCATCTTTCTAGATTCCATATTTATGCGTTAGTATATGATACTTTTTTTTTTCTGACTTACTTCACTCTGTATAATAGGCTCTCAGTTCATCCGCCTCATTAGAACTGACTCAAATGTGTTCCTTTTTATGGCTGAGTAATATTCCATTGTATATATGTACCAGAGCTTCTTTATCCATTTATCTGTTGATGGACATCTAGGTTGCTTCCATGTCCTAGCTATTGTTAAGAGTGCTACAATGAACATTGGGGTATATGTGTCTTTTTCAATGAAAAAATATGGAAAGCTTCACAAATTTGCATGTAATCCTTGCACAGGGGCCACGCCAATCTTCTTTGTATCATATCTGTATTTAGTATATGTGCTGCTGAAGTGAGCGCCCAAGCCTCCTCTGACCTAAGCCTCTGTGGTCCTATGATCCTTGTTGTTGTTGCTCAGTCGTGTCTGACTCTGTGCGACCCCATGGACTGCAGCACGCCAGGCTTTCCTGTCCTTCTCTATCTCCCTGAGCTTGCTCAAACTCATGTCCATTGAGTCAGTGTTACCATCCAACCATCTCATCCTCTATTGTCCCCTTTGCCTCCTGCCCTCAATCTTTCCCAGCATCAGGGTCTTTTCCAATGAGTCGGTTCTTCTCATTAGGTGGCCAAAGTATTGGAGCTTCAGCTTCAGCATCTGGCCTTCCAATGAATATTCAGGACTGATTTCCTTTAGGATTGACTGGTTGGATCTCCTTGCTGTCCAAGGGACTCTCAAGAGTCTTCTCCAGCACCACAGTTTGAAAGCATCAATTCTTAGGCACTTAGCCTTTTTTATTTATTGTCTAGCTCTCACACCTGTACGTGACTACTGGAAAAACCATAGCTTGGACTATACAGACCTTTGCCAGCAGTGATGTCTCTGCTTTTTAGTCCACTGTCTAGGTTTTTCATAGCTTTTCTTCCAAGGAGCAAGCGTCTTTTAATTTCATGGCTGCAGTCACTGTCCGCAGTGATTTTGGAGCCCAAGAAAATAAAATCTGTCACTGTTTCTGAGCTGATGTGGTCCTGAGATATTATGACTGGAATAATTGCCATCACAATAATAGCGCCAGGCACTGTTATAAAACTCTTCATGCATGATCTCATGTACTGCTCCACAGTGAGAGAATTGAGGCACAGAGAGGGAAAGTTTGCTCATCCCCAAGAGCCCTGGGACAGGCAGCCCAGCTTGGATCTGTCTGACTTCAGAGCCTGCTCATTTACCTGCTTCACTGCAGCTTTTGTGACTCCAAATCCTGCTCTCACAGGGTCCAGAACTCAGCCAATCACCAAATTCAACATCAAGTCATGACTCAGCACCTTTGCTGGGGAAGCAGCAGGTGGGAGGGGTGGATCCTAGCCGGAGATCTGAGAAGACAACAGTCCTCTGTCCTCTTCTGGGTCCTGGAAAGCTTCCTAGAGGAGGAGGATGGGCAAGAGAAGGAAGAAGAGGGGGAGGAGGGGAAGAGTGTATTTCAAGATGTTTAGGAGGTATGGCCATTCCAGACAGCAGGGTGGGCACTTGGAGGGATATGACCTTGTTTGAGAATAGAGGGTTGGAGGGACCCAGAGGGACAGGACGAGGAAGGGAGTCAGGTCTGGCTGCATTCCCTTCCTCCACCAGGCCACAGACTCAGACCCCAAGGGGCAGATAAGCCGGTGCCACATGGCCCTCTGAGAAAGCCTCTTGTTTCTCGCCCCCTCCCCTAGCTACTTAGCCCTCTGCTCCAGGCAGGAGGCCACTTTCAGTCACTCACAGGCTGAACCCTTAGGGGAAGGGCCTCTGCTGATCTCCCCCAAGGCTAATTAACAGCAAAGAGCTGGAGGCAAACACTTCTCCTAGAAGGCTGTCTTTGTTTCCCCAAGGGTATGGCACCTACAGACCTCTCCCCTCCGCACTGAGGAGACAGGGCTGCCCTTGCAGGCATCTGAGAAGGATGGATAAAGGAGAGAAAATCAACACCCAGAGCCAGCCTCTGGGCCAGTGGGAACACCCTCACTTTTCAGAGGGAGATGGACTGGCAGGTGCAGGCACTTGCTCAAAGTGACACTGAGGGAAAAGCCTGCCTGCTGGTTGGTCTGGTTCTCTTCTGGCTTCAAGGTGCTAGGGGTCTGTGCCTAGCTGGTGCATGTTGCCTCCGTCTAACTCCCACCCTGGTCCACGGGTTTGCCCATGAAGGAACTGCAGTGGTGACTAGGTCCCTCCCGGGAGGCAGGGCACAAAGCACCCCCCGGTGCAGGCCACTTCCCTCTTCTTCTGGATATTGCAGCTTTTCTGCGGGCTGACCTTGACCTAGGGCCTCCTACATTTTAGGCATGGGGGTAAACATTTGAGCAGATGACGTGTTTAATCCTTATAACTGTCCGATGAAATAGGTCCTGTTACCTTCTCCCTTTCACGGATGAGGAAACTAAGGCTCAGGAAGGTGAAGGAATGTATCAAGACCACACAGCTGTGAGCAGTGGAGGCAAGATTTTTATCCAGGATCCTCTCTTAGGCTCCCTATGACTCCCTTTGCTGGGTGTGTGTTGTCTCCCCTAATTGGAGTCCAGGTGGATGGAAGAGCAGTCTGCCCTCTGACCTCCTCTCAACTGGCCGAGAAGGAGGGGCCTCCGGCTCTGCCTCTAAGAAATGAGGCCATCTCTCCCAGCCCAGGGTGCAGGGCTGCAGGAGGAAGTCAGACAAGTTGTGAATCCAGCTTCCTCTCTGCTCACCCTTGTTGTCGGCTGGGGTTCCAGCTCCCTCCAGGATCAGAAAGAAATGACTCCTTTTGGAAAGTGGATAAGGGTGCAGGCTCACATCCTATTACTTGCTTGCTGTGGGATCTTGGGGAAATTACTTCCCCAAGTTGAAGTTGAAGATGCCAACTTCAGTGTTGGCATCTGTAAAATGAGGAAATCAGAATACCAGGTTCATAGGGCTAATCAGAGGATTGCATTGGGGAGAGTTTGCAACACTGCCTAGCACACAGGTAAATGTCCTTAAGAGAGGACTATTTTAAAAGAGGGGCCATCAAATGTGGGGCTGTCCATAAAAAGGATTTGGTTGGTTTTTAGCGGGGGGAGTCTAGATTTCCTAATTTTTCAAGGCTGAGAATTCCTGAGAGGGGAGGAAAGGGTGGATGGTTTCCAGGTGACATTCCTCCCTTCCCCCCACCTCCCAGGAGGATAAAAATTCCTCCCAGGTTTCTGTGCACTTTCATGTGGAACCTGCTGAGCCCTGCCAGCATTCCTCTGCCCCTCCTGTCAGCTGGGGGCCAGCAGAAGGGGTCATTAGCCCCTTTTACAGCTTTGTAAAGTGTGATGGCAGACGCCTCTACCTGAGATCCCAGCTGGGACCTGCTTGAAGCAGGTGACCCGTCCCCCAGAGGAGGGGCTTTAAGACTGAGGACAGGAGGAAGTCCCACGGGCAGGTGCTCAGGGCTGCCTGCAATGTGCCCTGACGCCTGTGGTGCGGACCAAGTCTGGTTACTTCCCTGCCACCATTCCTATCCTGAGGTCCCCTGGAGATGGGTTCTA
The DNA here is from genome assembly GCF_002263795.3 of Bos taurus. NCBI lineage: Eukaryota > Metazoa > Chordata > Mammalia > Artiodactyla > Bovidae > Bos > Bos taurus. Next base: position 36,732,543 of record NC_037346.1, on the reverse strand, counting down.
TGTGGACACCAGAGGACATGAACCTCAGTTCTGTCCCAGCCCCTGAAGCTCCCAGGCTACAGCCCTAGAGTGACATATGACCCAACAAGTCTGAGCTAGGGGAACCAGGGAGATGGAGAGGAAAGCTGCCTGGATAGGAAGTAAGGGCAGGCTTCCTGCAGGAGAGGGCAGGAAAGATCAGGAAGATCAGGACTGGAGCTACGAGGCTTGGCATGGGGGATATCAAGATGTGCTCTTTTCACCCTCTGCTTCAGTGTCTGTGTGTTCTTGCCTCCATTCATCCATCTATCCATCCATTGACCTACTTACTATTTAAACAGGACTCCAGAAGCCCTTTTCCATAGCTGCTGGAGCTGTTCTACCATAGGACAGGCTAATGATGGGGAGGGAGCGTCCCTTCACTGAAGTTCTCTGAGCAGCTATTGCAGGAAGGAGTTTTGCACAGGGTGGGGTCTCCCTTAAGCCTCCAAGATATCCTTCCTGCTTGAAATGTTGTGAAGCCCTCCACCTCACTTCTGTCCTCTGATAGCCTGGCTGCTGCTGCTGCTGCTAAGTCGCTTCAATCGTGTCCGACTCTGTGCAACCCCATAGACGGCAGCCCACCAGGCTCCCCTGTCCCTGGGATTCTCCAGGCCAGATGATAGCCTGGAGCTCATGCCTTTTTCCCTCAAGCCAGTTGCTTTATCCACTTTTCCTGTCTCCTTCCCTGCCGCTTGCAACCCGCCCCTCCTCCCTGTTCAGCCTGGCCCCACCATACCCCAGGTGGACTTTTATGTCCCTCCCCTCCCTTACTTCTCTACCTCTAGCCTGGCCTTTTTGTGGCAGCCAGGGCTATTTCCAAAGGACCCTGCTGAAAATGTGGACTCCCTTGCTCAAGAGCCTTCCATGGCTCCCCATTACCTACAGAAAATTAATCTTCTGCCAGTGGGCCCCAGACTCCCCCACTTTTTCACATGACATGTGCTCCCCCACCTTTACACATGGCATGTACTCCCCTTGCTAACCAAGTCACCCCGAGTCTAGGCTGAGAAACTGCCTCCTTGATGAAGACTGGCTGGCGCCCCCACCGAGGCAGTGATGGAATTGCTGTGGTGGTTTCCTTGAGGCCAGGGACACACCCGGTCATGTCTGTTCCCCCAGCGCCCAGCAGGGGCTCAAGAAACGTCAGCCAGCAGTTTGAATGAGTCAGTGAGTGACTGATTCTTCACCCTTCTGTTTTGAGGACCTCCCATCGCCCCATCCCTGCTTGTTAGAACAATTCCCATCCTGTGAGGGCATCTCAGTGCCTCCCTGTCCTTACTGTCGTCCCTGGGGCCCTCACCTGGGAAGCTCCACTCTTCCCTGAACCACTTTCTTATCATCTCTGTGCTCAATGAACATAGGCTTCTTGGGAGCATGACCTGAATCCTCCTTCACACTGGATTGTTAATCATGTTGATACAACCTCTAATTTAAAAAACTTTCACCCACACTCTGTTCAAAATTAATTCACCAGACAGTTCATGAGCTCCCAAGGCTAGCACGTGCCAGGCATGTTCCAGGCCAGGGCTCCTGACTGTGGGGCTGGGCACTCCTGTGGGGGAGGCAGAGGCTGACCAGTCCACTGAGGTCAGGCTGCTCTGGCTTCTGGCCCCTCTTCAGAGCTGAGTTACTGAGCCCAGAGAAGGTGACTCTCCTGCTGGGTCACCCAGCCTGAGCAGGGTCCAGGGTACTCTTCCTCTTGTGCCCCGGCAGGAGTCCTTTGACCTAGCCCTGGACAGTTCCGCTCAGGTGGGTGCTCCAAAGAGTGATGAAGCCTACAGTATTTAATTTCTTCTTCTTCTTCTTTTTTATTGAAATATAGTTGGTTACAATGTTGTGTTAGTTTCAGGTATACAGCAAGGTGATTCAGATATATACATATATATATGTATATAAAATACGTATATAATGTATTTTCCTGATTCTTTTCCATTTTAGGTTTTCTGATTCTTTTCCGTAAATTCCCTCTGCTACATAGTAGAGGTTCATATAGTCAAAGCTCTGGTTTTTCCAGTAGTCATGTATGGGTATGAGAGTTGGACTATAAAGAAGACTGATACCAAAAATCGATGCTTTCGAACTGTGATGCCGGAGAAGACTCTTGAGAGTCCCTTGGACAGCAAGGAGATCAAGCCAGTTAGTCTTAAGGGAAATCAACCCTGACTGTTCATTGGAAGGACTGGTGCTGAAGCTGAAGCTCCAGTACTTTGGCCACCTGATGTGAAGAACTGACTCACTGGAAAAGACCCTGATGCTGGGAAAGACTGAGGGCAAGAGGAATAATATCCCACTGTACAGAAATGTGACATCTTCTTTACCCATTCTTCTGTTGATGGACATTCAACTTGCTTTCATGTCCTGGCTATTCTAAATCGTGCTCTTGTGAATATTGAGATGTATCTATCTTTTCAAATTACTTTTTATCTTTTCCAGACATGTGCCCAGGAGTGGGACTGCTGGGTTCTGTGCTAACTCTATCTTCAGCTTTTTAAGGAACCTCCATGCTGATTTCCATAGTGGCTGAACCAATTTACCTTCCTACCAACAGCGTAAGAGGCTCCCTTTTCTTCACACCTTCTCCAGCTGAATTTCTTCTTAAAATTATAGCAAATGTAGCTTCTTATTTTATTTGAGGTCTTGTTGATTGGAAATCCAGTAGATGCCCCAAGTAGGTAATGAGTCATTTCTGTTTCTGGCACAGAAAGCCATGTCAGACTTGTACTTTTTGGATAAAACCAAGGTCTGTGTCGGAGAAGGCAATGGCACCCCACTCCAGTACTCTTGCCTGGGGGATCCCATGGATGGAGGAGCCTGGTGGGCTGTAGTCCATGGCGTCGCTAGGAGTTGGACACAACTGAGTGACTTCCCTTTCACTTTTCACTTTCATGCATTGGAGAAGGAAATGGCAACGCACTCGTGTTCTTGCCTGGAGAATCCCAGGGACGGGGGAGCCTGGTGGGCTGCCGTCTCTGGGGTCGCACAGAGTCGGACACGACTGAAGCGACTTAGCAGCAGCAGCAGCAGCAGCAGCAGCAAGGTCTGTGTTACTCTTAGTCCTCCACCTGCTTCCTCTGTTGCTTCTCTACTAAAGCAAAGGGTTAGTCCTCATCTCTTGGGCTCTTCTTCCCACACCAGCAGCTCCTGTGATCTGGGGTTGGGTCCTCGTTACTCCCGTGCTCCCTCTCAGAGCAGAGAAGGGCTCCATCCAGTCTGGGAAATGAGTTCCCTGCCCCACCCAGAAGTCTGACCCCAGTCCCTTCTGCTGTGGCCACCACTATCTCCGTGCTCTGGTCTCCAAGGGAAACCTCTGCCCCCTGGACCTCTTGCTCCATCCCTGAGGTCCTGCCTCTCTTGCTCTAGAGCAAGCTCCCAGCCCCCACCAGGCTCACCTGCTTGGCACCTGTCCCAGGGGACACAGAGATGTTATCCCTGGGGGTATGGGCATCAATGGGGGCATTGTTCCCACCCTGTCCAAGCAGAATCAGGGAGGGACAGGACAGAGACTGGGAATGTCCCAGGTGCCACACAGGCTGGCTTTGTCCTCCTCTTCTTCCCCCTCCCACCCTGCCCCCACCCAAAACACAGACCTTTCCCTGCCCCCTTCACAGGTCCTCCATAGCCCGGGGCAACGCAGCTGTTGCAGGGGTGGGGTCAGGATAGCTTTGGGCAGCTCTGTGGGAGCAAGGGGTCCCCTCTACCTGATCTCTTTGGAGCTGGGCTTCTGCTCAGGGAGGCCCATCCCTGCCTGCCCAGCCTGTCTGCCTGTGGCAGCCCTGTCTGGGTCCTTTCCCTGGGCCTGCCCTCTCCATGTGCCATCCAGACCCAGCCCAAACTTAGCTGCCCTGTAGAGACTTCCCAGACCGTCACACGGATTTAGGCCCCCAGGAGACAGAACAGGTTGCATATAAAAATCAGTTCCCAAGAGCTGGCCTCATTGTGGGGACTGGACTCAGGTCCCAGCTCTGTCAGTAGTTGTGTGACCTGGGTGAGTCATTGCACCTGGAGGTCTCTCTGGTCCCATCTATAAAATGCTGGTGTTGGCCCATCTTCCCTAAGCTCCCACGGTCTCCTTGCGCAGCTGCCTCCTGGGAAGTGGAGACATGACTGCCCCAGGGAGAAAAGAGCCTCCATCCCCAGGCTTCTGGCTCTCCTTAACCTCCAGCCATAGCTTTGTCCCTGAAGCGTGAGTGACAACCACAGAAAGCTAATGGAAACCTGTAGTGCCGTGAGTGAAACTGATCTCCAGATCCAGATCCAGTTTCTCCTCTCAGCGGTCCCCAGGCCTCCCTTGCACCTGCTCTGGCCTCTTTGTACGTTAGGCCAGGAGCACTGGCTGTCTTTCATCTGCCTCCCGCTCCATTCATGCCTTAAGCCTGGGGCACCGCCTCCCGCCTCCTGGCTGGGGCACCATTGCTGTAGGCTGGCCAGGAGGGCACCCCGGAGCCCAGCCCTCTCCCCCTTCCTCTCACTGGAAAGATCACAGGCTGGGGAGCAGAGGACAGGAAGGAGGCACTGTGTCCCATCAGATATAGTAAGGAGAGCTCAGCACTAGGGATTTTGGGGTTCTTTTGCTGAAAAAAGTGTAAAGTCAAGAGGGCCTTTTGGAGGACGGACAATTTCCCACATGGATTTAGCACATAATAAGCCCAGCAGTGCCTGTGAGCAGGGCCTATCTTTCTTGTTAGGAATGATCGTGGTTGTTTATTTGTTTTTAAACGTTTAATTTTGTATTGGTATAGCAGATTAACAATGTTGTTATAATTTCAGGTGGATGGCAAAGGAACTCAGCCATACATACGCATGTATCCATTCTCCTCCAAACTCCCCTCCCATCCAGGCTGCCACATAACATTGAGCAGAGTTCCATGTGCTACATCCTATGTCCTTGTTGGCTGTCCATTTAAAATATAGCAATGTGTACACGTCCATCCCAAACTCCCTGAACATCCCTTCTCCACAACCTTCCCCACCAGGAACCATAAGTTCATTATACTGAGGGAAGTCAGAAAAGAAGAAATATTGTGTGACATCCCTTATATATGGAATCTAAAAGAAATGATGCAAATGAACTCACAAAACAGAAAGATTCACAGACTTAGAGAACGAACTCAGCAAATATTTATTGACGTCGACGGTACAAGTTATCGTTTTCGGTGCTTCGTGTACAGCTGTAAACAAAACAAAGCCTTTATTTTCACTGAGTTCATATTCCTGACTGGGGGTGAGGGAGGCAGACACAAACAGGTAAGATGCGAGTTGGTTAGGAGAACTCTCCTGTTTAGGAGAAAAATTAAAATGGGTAAGGGAACAGGGAGCGACCAGATGATAGTTTAGATCTGGAATAGCAGGCCTCTCTGAGGATGTGACGTCCGAGCAGAGCGGGGTGGACAGCTGACGGAAGGTATCTTGGGCAGAGGGAACAGTCAGTCAAAGGCGCTGAGATGGGGAGAGCTTGGCGTGTTGAGAGAACAGCAAGGAGCCCACTGCGGCTGGAGCGGATGAGTGGAGGGGAGGGTGGTAGGAGATGAGGCTGAAATCGGATCCCACAGAACCTCGTGGCAACGACTCTGGATTTTATTCAGAGTGAAATAGGGGAAAACAGCCAGGGTGCCTCTCCTTTGGAGCCCCTGAAAGGCTCTAGCAATCTGCTCTTCCTTACTGCCTCCCAGGATTAGGGAGAAGTTAAGAGATAAATCTGGGGATCAGGCATGTTTACCAGGTTTATTCATCCATCCATCCTCCACCCCTCCCCCCATTTACCCATCTACCATCTGCCCATCCATTCACCTCACTATCCATCTATTTGTTTGACAAATATTTATTGCATACCTACTCTACATTACCACTTTCTTTGGACAAGTAGCTTATTTTCTATATCTGTAAAGGGAGGCTGTGATCATTTGTCCTTACTTCAGAGACTTGGAGGACTGAGCAAGACAGAGCACTTACATTGTTTAGTACAGTGCTGGGCATGTAGTGAGCACTTCATACACACCCAGTTGCTATGTGACTAGTGGCTGGTATTTGCAAGCTCCCTCCACCTGCCTTTTCCAACTCACTCCAGGGTGTCTAACTGTGCCCACCCCACCTGGGGGAGCTCTCCCAGAGAGGGCATGCTGTTCCATTCTCAGAGTTTCCATTCTCAGAGTTTCCCTGTGCGCCTCTCCCTTCCCACACTGCCCCACCCCTGCGGCCTGCCCTCGGCCTCCTGTGCCAGGTGTGGTGTCGGAGCTCAACAGAATGTTCTCTCTGGGCCTCGTGTTCTAATTTGCCCTCTTTACTCATCAGCTGGCCTCTGTCTGCCCCAGCCCGTGGGCCACCCACTCGCCACCTCCTCCAGAAACATGTTTCATTGTCTAATGTAGCTCCAACTAAGGGTTCAAAAGCCTGAGACGGAAGCTTAACTTCTAGGGAGCAAAACCTGGTAAAAGCCCAGGCCTTGAAGCCCTTTGGAGTCAGAGATGCTGAAGAAATCCTGGCTTCAGTACATCTTCACTATCGTTCCCTGCAAGTCTCTCTGTGTCTCTGGGCCTCAGTTACTTTATCTGTAAAAGAGAACAATAACACTCACATAAAGCTCCTTCAAGAAGAACGTGCTTCACAAGTCACTATTAACAGCACATACACACCCCACTGAAGCTGGGGCCTCGGGTGTGAATCCTGAAGATTGTGTTCAAATATGCATAGACTTTTATCTGGGGTGAGGGTTCTTTGCTTTCATCAAGAAGACCTGGGCCAAAAAGATGAGAAAATGGCAAAAACTTAAAGACATTGAGGAAGTCAAGTTTGTGATTTATTCGTTCATTTTGTAAAAATTCAATCATTCAGACATGTTTTTGGTACCTACTCTGTGCCAGGCCCTGTGGGAGAGTTGAAGACACACAGGGACTCCCCCACCCTTCAGAGTGTCCCCCTCTTAGCAGCGGGTACAAGCCTAGTTGGGGCACTGCTCTTTTCAGTTTATAGAGCACCTCCTTGGGGTCATCTTCAATGATCCTTTCTGCTCCTCTATGGGAGAGGCCATTTTACAGGTGATAAAATTGAGACCCAGAGACGCTAAGTGACCAGCTGGAGGTCACACAGCTGACATGCCAGGGCTGAGAGCCCTGAACCCATGCCTCCCTCCTGGCACGTCCCCTGGCCACTGGAGATGGGACAGCTGCTTCCCTGGCCTGGGGTGCAGGGGCTCCCTCTTCTTTCAGCGTTTAGCACCGTGTTGGCTGCCTCATCCTCGTTCTTCTCCTTGTTCTCCTCCTCTTCCTGGCCTCAGCTGCTCGATGAAGCCCACCCTCTGCCCTCTGCTATGGGACTCTGCAGGGCCCTGGTCTATTAAGGGTTCCCTTCCCATAACACTTTTCTGTTTTTCTTCTTCCCCCTGTTGAGGGATGCAATCGAACTAGTTGGAAGAGGCAGGCTGGCTCTGGAGTCAAAGATGGTGAAGGCGGGGTGGCTTGTGCATGAGGTAGAATGGGTGGGGTTGTGAGAGATGGAGGGCACCAGCTGAGGGACCCTCCCTCCCCTCACAGCTTCCCGGGCCCCCACAACATGCAGTCTTTTTGATGCTGCTGAGGATAAGCCAGGCCTCAACCCACGCGAAACTCTTCACACACACCTCCGGCTCCAGGCGGTCCCTGAGACCTCATCAGGGGCTGGCTCTGTGCCTAGGTCCCAGCCCAGGGCGCAGGGCAACAGTGAGGGGTGGGAGGCCCAGCGTGCTCCAGTATTTATTTATTTATTTGAAAGGCCCAGCATTTACATACACGGGTTCTGATTACCCCCAGGGCTGGGAGGAGGGGGACGCTGCTGCCTGGGCCTTTGATGTTCCAGAGAAGAGATGGTGAGATGGCGCTGGGAGTCACTCCTACTGTGGGGTGTGTGCTTGGGGGGAGCCCTGTGATATCACATCAGGAGCCCAAGGATGGCAGGTATGGGGGCCAGGCTCAGGGGTGACTAGGAGGGGTCAGAAAGTGGGAAAGAGGAGGGAGACCCCTCTTGGGCTGGACGCTTGGCCCACGGCTGCACAGCACCCACCAGGACCATAGCCATTGCCCGGGATTTGGGACCACGCATGCCCTCCAAGGGCAGCAGGTTGAAGAGGAAGGGAGGAAGAAGGCACCAAAGGCCCGTGGGCAGGGCTCCACCTCTAAAAACTCTCCATCCCCAGAGTGTCCTGGAGGATGAGGACAACCTCAAGATCAATGTCTGGGTCGGGGGCATTGAAGTAGAGGCCTGGGACCCACACAGAACCACAAAGACCCCCCAAAAGGGGCTCTGTACGTTTGTCTCCAGGTCTCCCATACATGCAGAGGAGCCTGGCAGGCTACAGCCCATGGGGTTGCAAAGAGTTGGACACGATTGAGTGACAAGCTTCCATACGCCTCTAGGGAAACCAAGAGGACGTGTGCTGAGTGATGGAGACTGTTTACCCATAAGTCAGGGAATGAAGGGACAAATGCAAAGGCAGAAAGACAGGAATGCCTCTAGTGTGTTGACCATTCTTACTTCTGAGGGTCTTCTATGGACTGGGCCTGTTGTATGAATGAGTGAATGAGACCCAGGACCCCCCATCCCAGGGCTTTACGGGAGGAGGGCAGAGATAAGGAAGAGTTAGAAATGGGGAAGCCGTTCTTTTTAGCTCTGTCATTGGAAAAAATTTCAACCATTGTTAATATTTAATCCCATTTGCTTTCTCTTTCTCTCTCAATGTAGATATTTTTCCCTGAACAATTTGAGGGTAAGTTACATATATCGTGGCCTTTATCCCTAAATAATTTCAGCCTGTGTTCCCTAAGAATAAGGACATTCTCTTCCTTAACCACAGTATGGTTATCAATTTCATAATTTAGCATCAATTCAATATTGTATCTAATCTACCGTCTGTATATATCCATGTTCCAATTTTGATTAGAACTAATTCACTTGAGGTAATAACATCTTTGCCAGGATTCTTTGCCCTACAGACCACAGGAACCAGGGAGGTCACAGAACTAGGGAGGAGACAGTGACTGAGCTGGGTGACAGCCAGGAGGGCAAGCTCCTGAGAGGGATAGAGGTGAGCACTGGCAGGGGTCGGGGGGAGGGCCCCAGGCCTCAGCTTCTGGGTGGACGTCCCAGGTATCTGAGGAAGCTTTCCTCTCACCGTAGACATCTGGGGACTCTCAACCCAGGAAACAGAAAACCCTGCGTTTCAAGGAGGTTTACCAACCTGCCCAGCCAGCACCCCATCCGTCGCACCTGCCACCCTCCCCAACACACACTCAGTGGGTGGAGATGAGTGGGTAAAACATCACGTCAGTTATTCCAGATGTTCCAGCCGGCGAGTCCCTGGCTCAGACAGGACCATAGAGGGCCAGTGGGAAGGTGATGGCCTGTGTTGAGGGAGCCTCTGGGATTTATGGTGGGTGGAGTTTCTACCCACAGTTTCCCTGGACAGCCCACATCCTCCTCTCCCTCTGAGGCCTCCTCTAGAAACAGGCCCCTCAGCCCCGATATATCCCTATGTCTAGAACAGGGCTTGGTACCCAGTAGATATCAATCAATATCTGGAACAAATGAACAGCTCTTCTTTCTATTCAGGAGACCAGATTAGTACTTGGATTTTGTGGCTCTGGGTTGTTAATCCTGGGGTCTGAGACTCTGCTCGCATGCTCCATCCATCCATTGGCTAAATCCAGCTATCTCCACGCACCAGCTATTGGAAACAAACAGAACTAGAGAGAGAAAGCCTGGTGGGGCAGAGAGGAGTCCCAGGAAAAGCAGTGATCAGCTGGTCTTTACGCCAGATGAAGGCCCAATGGGTATAGCTTGTAGCGAGAAGATGCATGATTTGACATCAAGAAGGACTTCCCAATATATATTTTGTTGAGTCTTAGATGGTTTCCTTGTTGACCTGTCCAGAGGCAGAGGGATGCCAGTGATGACTTCTTGACCCTCCCAGATGGCCCTGTGGGGCCTCCCAGGCCCAGCCAAAGCTTTGCCCACCAGGCGTGGGTGGTGGGACTGTGGATGGTTGGCTTTAGCCTGCATCCTTGGTGTGCGCCAACCAGGCCAAAGGTGCCCCACGCACTGTCTGGCCTGGGATAGTGTCCAGACTTGGTCCCCAGGGTCCTCCCACCCCTGCTGGACAGCGGCCTCTCCCAGTGACTCAGCCCTGACGTCGTGGGGCGAGCGGAAAGGCCAAGGGCGTGGGAGGTGGTGGCTCCCTCCCTCCTGTCCTCACCTCCCTGGGCTCAGTCCCCATAACCTCCTTCCCTCCCACCACCCCTACCCTCTCTCACTTCCTCGTGAGCTTCCCATGAGCCCATGCGCCCAGGGCTGTTGTCTTTCCTTGTGGACACATGCCTTGTGTGTCCGGGTATGTGCTGGGCCACTGAGGCTCATGAAATAAAAGCACAATGTGAGAACTCCTGGTCTAGATCCCAAGGCCCGTTCTCCTTACCTATTGGGGTGGGAATGGAGCACCTTTCTTGGGTGACTTGGGCATTCTTGGTTTCACACTGGGCTTCTCTGTGCCTCCAGGCCTTGATTCTGCTTGTCTATCCCATGTCCTCCAGGACCTACCTTAGGTGTGTGAGCTCAGCTTTCTGCGTTCCTTCAGATGGGAGAGAGTCCCTGAATTCGTACCTTTCCCCTCTGCAGGATGCCGCATTCAGGCCTCCAGCTCTGTCCTGCCTACACCCCTCCCAGCCAGCCCCCTCCTCCACCCCACTTCAAAGTCCAGAGCCAGCAGGAGCTAATTACATGCCCCCCACCCCCATCGCTCGTTAAGTGTCATTAGCCCCAGTTTACAGATGAGGAAACTGAGACTGGGGAGTTGGAGGACGTCACCCCCTACATCCCCACCCTGGTCCCTGCGTCAGGACTGGCACAAGGTCTGGGGACCTTGCCAAGACCCTTTCCTGGAGAAGCTGGGGGTCCAGTGCCTATTCTAGCTCCCACTTCCTGCCTTTCCCCAGCCTTGCTCTCCTTCCCTTGAAGCCAGCTGTGGGTTTGAATAGACCTCTGTGGAGCCCCTGGAATGGGGTGGCAGGAAGCCTCTCTGAAGTCTCGCAAAGGCAAAATGCAAATGAGCCCCCCAATTAGTATAGAGTCAGGGCGGTGGCACTTTAGGTAATAGGACGTGGGGAGCAGAGGGACCCCCACCCTCTTGCTCATCAGCTTGCCAGAGGCCCCCGCTCTGGGAAGAGGCTGGTGATGCTGTCACCCTGAGTGGAGCTGGCTGGGTGGGGCTGGGCGGGATGAGACGGGGTGAGGAGGGGGCGAGTGCTGACACTGGCAGGACTTTGGAGGGCACCAAGCTGATGTTGTCAGCAAGGACGGCCCTGCCCTCAGGGGTGAGGAAGAAGCCTGCATCTCAGCCCTCCTGGGGCAGGCAGAGGCTCCCTCTGCGGTCTGGGAGTATGACCTGGTTTGACTCAGCCGACTGGGGCCTAGTGGGCTGTGAGATCTTTGAGACACCCCCCAACAAAAGGGAACGAGGCCCTTCTGTTTATAGACAGGGAGAAGAGGTCCAGAGAGGGGAGCGATTTGTCCAGCTGGGTCTGCGCAGGGCACAGCAGAGACTTTGGAGAACACAGTCGGCAGAACTGGGGCTCCTGAGGGAAAGTGAAGGCTGGGAGTGGAGAAGTGTGGAGGCTGCTGCAGGGAAATGTGTTGCTCACGAAGCTGTAACCTTCTCAAGTGCTGGGATTTATGGTCAGTTTCTTCCACGGCTCGTATGGACAGACAGTATGCTGGGTCTATGGCAGAAGATAAATACTTACCTGCTCACTAGCTGAGCTTTTAGTACTGACATGAATGTACAGGGAGGGCGACATACTGCAGCCAGAGCGATGGAGGGCAGACTTCAGGAGGAACTTTGTGCTTTTGTGGATGAGGGCCTCTGAGATAAGTGCCAAACTAACACAGGAGCTGGCTTCGGCCCTATCTGCTACCCTGGATCCTTCTCTGGGGTAGCATGCGGGGTTGCCTCTGCTATCCGTTCAGCAGGCTCCCCCCTCCACACTGTCCTCACCACGGAATGAAAAGCCCGTGGACTTTGTCATCATGGGAAGATCCCACATCCAGGAAGACTAGGCATGGTGGCATCACTGCAGCTTTAGACCAGGTGTGTGGGTGCCCCTGGCTGAGCCTTCACCCCTGCAACTGCGGGGGGGTCTCAGCTGAGGTCTCCCAGGGAAGCTGTGGGGAGAGGCAGAGTCAGGAAGCAGAAGGAACCAGAGTAGAAGAGCCTGGCTCCCCACTTCTCCCGTCTATCCCTACCTTGTCACCCTAACAGGCTTCCCCAGCATGTGATGTGTCTCCTCAGGCTCCTTTTCGGCCTGATGACTCCTTGTCGGTGGTGAGAGCTGGAGGATGTGACCTGGGGAGGAGAGAGCTCAGGGCGCCTGACTCTGTGAGCTTAGTAGGGGTGTCACAGCCTTTCTCAGCCCAAATGAAGGGCTTGGACCTGAACAGTGGCTTTGACAGGGATAAAGGATCCCACCTACTCCAAACCTGAGTAGAAGGACAATTCGGGAGACAGAGTTAACTTGCTGTAAGAGGAAGTCCAGCGTAGGCCTGCTTCCGGCCTCCGTGTCCCCTCCCCTGGGGACAGCTTCTCCCACCTCAGCCCTCGTCAGCAGACCCCCAGGCTCTCCCTGGGACATGGCTGATGCACCTTGTATTACTGTCCATGGGCTACTGCCCACCTCCCTTCTTAGAATTTAAAACCTTTAAGGCAAGGACCAACTTCTCTGAGACTGGCTGCCTTAGGTATAGATGTGTCAGACATTGAGTCTCACGTGGCCTGAGCTGCCACAGCTCTCTTAGCTGTCCCACTCTGGGGGAATTTGGGGACATCCCCCCAAAGGCCCAGCTTCTTCCATTTGGCCTGGTGCACAGAGCTCTGGCTCTGGTCCCAAAGCCAACCTATGTGCCACAGGCCTTCAGTGGAGGCATTTCTCCTCCCTGGGCCCCACTTTCACCATATCATATCCAGTGTCTCATCCAGTTTGAACATTACGTCAAAATCTAGGCTCAAACGCCATTTGATCCCACCGTCCTCCTTTCGTTCATTTGCATGCTTGTTTGCATAAATCTGCATGGAGGTCTAACAGCGTCTATGTTTTCCTGTTGACCTGCCTTTGCTTCCATTTCTGGTTTTATCTTTCTCCTAAATGACGTGAACAAGGAGGGAGTGCAATGGACAGAGGCCATGTCTTGTCTCCATAACCCCCTCAGCTGGCACAGGGCCTGAGACATAGTACGTGCCCTATAAATGCTTGTTGAAGTGAAAGGGCTGAGAAGAGTTGCTGGGTGGGTACCTTGTGGTAAGGGGGAAGCAGGAAGGGAGCCTGACTGGGGTGGGGAGAGTGATAAGCAGCATCAGGGAGAGATGTCAGTCAATGTCTGCATCCCTAGATTCACCAAGAGGGTGAAATGGATCTGGGAGCTGGGGCAGGGGGAGTGATGGCTGCCCAAGGTCATGTAGCCGGTTGGTGGCAGAGCTCACACTTCAACCCTTGAACTCCTAGGCTGATGCTGAGAATTTTAGAAGTAGGACTTGGAGGGAGGGGGCTGAGCAGAGGGCTCTCCCCTTCCTGTGTTACCTCCTCTCAGACCGGAAGAGGAGCTGAGCTCACAAGGAGTCAGAGACCAGCCTGTGAAAGACTCAGAATCCAGTTGGAAAGGTGAAAAGGCAGCATGCCCTGGTCCTGCCATCCCTCTGGGATCCGAGAGGGGTTCTGAAGGGAGTGAAATTCTCTGCCCTCGAGGTCTTGGAGACTCAGGGGCCACCTGGTGAGGTCAGCTCTGTGTGGTGGCAGAGGACCACTCAGAAGCTCTCCGTCCCTGTAATCCAGGAGAGGGTCGAGGAAACACGGAAAGGGCACACTGGGCCAGCCCCCCTCCAACAGCTGGCATTCAGGCAGCCTGCCACTCCTCAAACCATTCTCACTGACCGAGGTCATCTGGGGCTGGCACCTGGGGGAGGGCTGGGAGATTAGGTTACTTCAGGCTCCCACCTGCTCTGAGGGGATTAGATATTCACTCCCGTTGGTGGCCCAAGGCAGAAGACTAAGGGGCAGGCTCTGAAACTAGGGGTGTGGGTCAGGAGAGGTGCTGAATGCACTGTTCAGGGGATGAGGCCAGGCCCAGCTAGGCCCTCTATCCCACACCCCCATCCCCATTTCACTGACCCTGTTTATGGACCTCTAGGCCTCTCTGAAGGGATAGGTGGGGATCCCCGAGGTCTGAGCCCCTATCCCTTGCCCAGGACTCTGTTGCTTTGACTGGACACCATGGCTCTCTGGATGGATGACCTTCTGAAGGGAGAACAATCAATTCTTGAGCATATCAAACTCACACGGTTCAGGTTCTGCTTGCAGGGAGGGAGCTCTCCAGAGTGATGGGGGAGAGACATTAATCAATCCAATGGGGGAGATAAGACACCAATGTACTCAGGATGTAGAAGCAGGAAGACAGGAGAGTGTAGAGGAGATGAATATTGAAGGGCTGGCTCACAGATAAAAGGGTTAAATAGAAATTGCATTGGGAATCCCAGCAGATAGCATGGAAAAAAGGAGCCTGGAACCAAGGAGGGCAGGAAAAAGGGATGTTGCCTCAGACAGGATAAAGCTTAGGAGGAGGGGGGCATGCCAGGGGCCGAGAGCCCTGAGCTGAGGAGGATGGAGCTGAGGGAGAGCAGCACAGGGCTGTAGGAGCTGCCAGAGGAAAGCGGAGAGCCTAGGAGAGACGAGGAGGACAGAGGATGTGGAGCCAGGAAGATGGCGCCTAGGTCGCAGGCAGAGGGGCTGAGCGGGTGGAGAGAGGCCGCTGAGTCCTCACCGGGCAGAGGGAAGGGTGGAAGGGACTCAGCGGCCCAGAGGCAGGCCTGGCCTGGAGCCCTGACCGCACTCCCCCTCTCCCGGGCCCATCCCAGCCCACCCTGGCTCTGCCCAAGGCCAGCGGTATCCTGACCCTCAGCTTTCCCCAAGCAGAGCCAGCCCCAGCCGGTGCCCAGAGAGCAGGGTGCCGCAGCTGCTGTGAGGGTTCAGCGTGGAGCCTCGGTGGGGGTTGATGGGAGACTGCCAGGCGCCGCTTAATAGGATTTTAATTATACAGCTCCAGCAAGAATTTTTTCCCCCCTGGGCTTGGGCCCTCACAGATACCTCCATCTCCACCTCAGCATCTTCTCAGCGCTGGCAGCCTGCGTGCCCGGGCCTCCACTGCCCACCCCCACCCACCGTGGGGGACTCTGGCTATCTCCTGGGGGTCCCGGGGAGGGCTGGCATCTGCCCCCAGCAATTGTGGGGAGGTCACTGGCTCTTAGGGAGGATCCTGATGAGGGGTGGGTGTGGGGAGCTCCTCCAAGGTCTGCATCCAAGGCGGAGTGTGGCTAGAACTGACTTTGGCAGAGAGGGGGTGCCCAGCACTCTGCCATTACTGTGGACACGGTGCTCATTTTCCCAGGGTGATTGTGCTCCACGCCAGGCCTTTCCACAGTGAGTGTCTCATGTGAGGCTTGCCACACCAAGGCCTCCGGGAGGCAGGCAAGGCAGATAGAATGATAATCTCCATTTTATAGATGAGGACACTGAGGCCCCATGAGTTCAAGTGACTTGCCCAGGGAGACAGTGAGTAAGGAGTCTGGATTCCACATTCTGGCGGTGACCCTGTGCTGCCTCTCCCCTCCTCTCCAGAAGGAGCCACATGCAGGCCCTCTCTCTAGCAGGCTCTCCTCCCCTCGCCCCCTTTCTATCTCCCACTTACCTTTAGGCATGAGATGTCCCCTCCTTCTAAGAGCTTGCTTTCATACTCCCACAGCTCCTGCATTTCGGCACCATAGCCCATCGCACAATCTGGATGACCCAGAAACTGTCTGGAGTGCTATTAATCCAGCAGTTCCTTGGCCCATGAAGACAAACTAACTCCTGATGCCCCTGGTCAAGCGTTCACAGCCTCCCCCACCAGCTGAGCTCTGTGGAATGACTGACCTTTCCCAAGTGGGCCTGTCCCATCCATCTGCCCCCCAAGCCTCCCAGTCAGGCCTGTGTCAGCCACCAGTGCGGCAAGGTGACAAATGGACTTTCTTCGTAGCAGCACTTTGTCTGAGTGATGCATTTCTTTCTTTTTGTTTTTTTATCATATTTTAACACCTTTTTTGATTTGAGAATAATTTTAGATGTACAGAAAAGTTGCAAGGATAAAACAGAAAGTTCCCATACACTTTCCCCCATACTGTATGTACACAAAAATTTCCTTTGGTTGTATCGCTCAGGTAACTTTGTCCCAGCGAGAATCAAACACTGGTACATTTCTATTAACTACAGCCAGCACTTTATTCAGAACTCACCATTTATTATATATTTTTTTAATTCCACAAGTACTAGATGAATGCATTCTTGCGTGAGTTTCCACAGTGTCAGAAAATAAACAGTAAGATAATGATGTCCCTTCACCCGCTTCCTCCGAGGGTAATCCTGCCTGCTCTGTGCACAGACACTTTCCTCCCGGCCCTCTCAGCACACCATGGGTCTGGAGCTCTGGCAGTCAGTATGCTGAGCGGCCAGCGTGGTAGCAGTGGCTCCTGCCTGCCTCTTTCCCCTACTGCAGTGAATGCCCTTCTCTCCAATTCCTGCCTATCCCTCGAAGCTCTGCTCAGTCATGCTGCTTCTGGGCAACTCTGAGGACCTCTCAGCCCCCAGGAGCATGCCTTCCTCTCATCTGTCCATTCAACCTGACTGGAAAACAGCCGGGGGTGACGACAGAGCTCCCCACTCCCTACTGCTCCCCGCCTGGCTCCTGGACAGCAGGAAGCAGCAGGTGACGAGGCTTCAGGAAAGTCACCTGGATGTCATCGGCAGTGGGTGGTGGCCCCCAGTACTGTGGGGGAGCAAGTAGGAAGGTTAGAACACTCAGTGTCTGACCTCAGGGCCCCCCCAGCCTGAGCAAGAGGCACCCACACTTCCTGGCCTGGCTCCTGGATGACCGTGGCCCACAGAACTCAGGCCAGGCCCACCTGGCTGCCCAGAGGGTGCTTCAGGCTGGGAGAGGGGAGGTTCTGGATCAAGCCTCTGCCCTCCCTTTGCCAAAGGGGGCTTCTGTTTTTTTCTGCTGGAGGCAGGGGGATGGCCAAGATTCACTCAACTCACTCCAGCCAGAGGAGAAGACTGTATCTCAGGCTTTTCAGTCCCATGCAGACCTCAGTCCACGGTGAGGCCTAGAGATCAATTTGGACCTATTGGGTCAGCCTACCTGTCCCCATCAAAGCATCTTCTGCTTCCCGCCCCACCTCCCCCAGCCTCCTGGTGACTGCCACCCACCAGTATCAGAGGACTTATCCCATCCCACCTATGCCAGTTGTCTTCACCTTAGGTTTTCCCCCAAGGCCATAGGAACGGACGGGGCTGGGGCTGGAAGAGGACTGATGCCTGCGGTGGCAACCTATCACCTGAGGAGTTGACCATCCTGACATGCCACTGGTCAGTTCATCCAGCCCCCTGCCTCAGCACTGCGCCTGCCTCTGCCAAACTCAGGAAAAGAAGAAAAATTGGGTGAAGAAAATGGCGGCCATCCTCCCTGACATCTGTTCTTTCCATTGTCCAGCCTTCTCCTGCAGTCTCATGGGCTTCCCCTGGCTGCCCAGGCCTTCAAGTCAGAGAGGACAGGGCAAGAAAAAGGCCCTGGAAGCAGGAGGGGTCCTGGGGTGAGGACCAATAGAGGGGGGGTCGCCAGGGAGGAAAGGACACTGTGGGTGTGCCTCGGGTGTGTGCTCCTCTTCACTGGGTGAGGAGTGGTGGGCCCCCCAGGCCACCCCGTGCAGGGTCTGCAGCAGGAGGCTATGGCCCCGGGGCATCCGGGCCTCCTGCCTGTGGGCTCCAAGCCTGGGAGAAATTGCGAGCTGGACAGCCCTGGGGGGGCGGGGGATTGCCGCGTCGGACCTGGCTGCTGTGGCACGAGATGAAAGGCCAGGAGTAGGGTTGTTGGCAGACGGACAGGCGGGTGGAGGCGTGGGGTAGGGGGAGGGGAGATAACCATCTGCAAGGGCTGCCAGGTGTAGACATGGTGGAGTGCAGAGGACGCGGGCGGAGTTTTAGCCCTTGGGATCAGGGCAGAGAGCCTGGAGTTGGAAGAGTTCCCTGTGAGGTCATCTTGTCCAGCCTGATGCCTCCAGGCACTTGGCCCCAGACCAAGCAGGCCCTGCCTGGGGATGCTTCTCCCTGGCCCCAGCCTGTCCTCCACCTTGCACCCATCTTGAGCAGAGCTGCCTGAGGTCTAACTCTGATCCACCTCTTCACACTTACAGGCACTGCCCCCATGGGGATGGTCGGCCAACCGAGGCCTCTGGTTCATCACTTGCTATCTGCTGGAGAACATCAAACAGTTCAGGACTGGGTCCATCTTGGTCATCATTCGC
The DNA here is from genome assembly GCF_002263795.3 of Bos taurus. Taxonomy (NCBI): domain Eukaryota; kingdom Metazoa; phylum Chordata; class Mammalia; order Artiodactyla; family Bovidae; genus Bos; species Bos taurus. The sequence goes on along the minus strand of NC_037346.1, from coordinate 36,714,125 downwards.
CCTTGATTCTGAATTTCTCTTACTTTAGGTGTATGTCCCCCTACCCCATCTTGGAGAGAAGATTCTAGAGACCATGGAAAAAAGGAGAAAAAAACTTTCTTCCTAAATATCCCTCTTAACCTTTCTTCACCATTTAACACCCATACCCATGTCTCTGTCCAGGCTTCCATCTTTTCTTACCCAGAAATTATTTCAACAGGGCCCCGGAAAAGTTCTCCCAGACTTCTTATTTCCCTCTGATTTATTCCCCAGAACTTCCATAGTGGTCTTGCTAATGTGAGGATGTAACCATGCCGTGTCTCTGCTCAACGCCCTTTGACGCAGTACTGCCCTTACAGCCAGCAAGAGGGCCCCCTGCTCCAGGCCCCTCAAAGCATGAACACGGCACTGGTGCAACATTTGTTGAAACACCCTTGGATGCCTAGATTATGCGGGATCTGGTACTGAGTGCTGCTTGGCACAACCCAGAACTTTAAACATCTGCTCTTGTGATTAACACTGATCACACCAGGATGGTCTTGCTCTAAGATCGTGAAACAAAAAGCAACTGTGTCTGTATACCATCCCAACGTTACTCTACAAGTGACATCAATGAATACTGTGCAAGTGCTCAGGTGAAATAAAAAGTAAATGGATATACTTGCTAAATCCTTCCTTGCAGCTAGCATACACGCAATGTTATTTTAAAGAAAAAATTCAAGAATAATGCCATGGATTCTTTTTTTTTTTGCAATGGATTCTTATGTAATAAAATTTCCTGGTAGTATCAAGCATCCACGTTCCTGCTTCTCTTTGAGTTCCAGAAGTACACACAAATTAGCGTAATATTAAAAACAGATGCACATTGCAGGTGAGAAACATTTTATTATACTAAATAATTTATTGAACAATTTACATAAGTGTAAGTCTCGATGTACCACATGTGAAATTTGATAGTGAATCTTTATATTGGTAATTCAATGGGCACTGAACATTGGAATTACAAAACATTATATCTTATAAAAATATCTCTTCATACATAGTTATATTTATAAAATTTTAAATTAAGCATTTAGATTTACTTTAATAATTGTAATTTACTGTATTGATATTCATTAGCTATAATCGGTATTTTGCCTTTTAATTTTAATTGTTATATTAGAATGTTTTAGTCATATTAATATTCAGCCATATAAAATCCATGGCTTTATACACATTTTAAATTTTAATTGTTATGAAAGCCTACTTGTCAAGAAAGGCAAGAAGAACATTTTATTTAGCAGTTTAGTATCTTGATCTGTAGGCCTCCATTTGGACTGTAGTCCTGGGCCCTGCACACTTTAGGGACTGATGGTCAGCTTCATTGCTACCCATTTCCTGCTGGACTTGGCCTGGTCCACCGCGGCCTCCACAGCTTGGCCTCTGCCTGTGCTTCCAGTCCCATCGCTGGAACACACTGTGCCCACCCCAAGCCTGAGATGACCTCTCCTCCCCTTCTCATCTCTGCCCGCGTGTGCTCTCCTCCAGCCCCAACAGGCAGATGGGCACACTTGCAGATGCCCCACGCTGTTTGGAAATCATCTGTTAAGGCAGCTCTTCCACCATGAGGTGAGGTTGTAGGCTGCCTCCCCCATGGATCGGGACCCTCTCATAGGCAGGGGCCTCACTGAAGAGAGACCAGAGCTCAGTCTGTCTCAGTGCTGGGACCACAGAGGCTTTGATACCTCTGACGTCTACAGGACTTGGACCCTGAAGAAACTATTGATAGAAGTTGTAGGGACAAGCAGCTGAGATCCTGGTCTTTGCCCAGGTCTCAACTACCTGAGCAGGACCCAGAGAGCCTGTGAGGAGGTTGGCTGGAAGCTCCACTGCTGCCCCCCGGTCCCCGGCAGCTGCCCTGTAGCTATGGGGTGAACGAGGGAGAAGGGAGGTGGGGTGCTGGGAGGTACAAAGTTGGGGTACGATGGAGGCAGGAAAGAGGCAGGGCAGCCAAGGAGGCTGACTGAGGGTTCCTCTGGCTCCCTGGAGGAGGACTCTCTTGTTGGCAGAAGTTGAGGGGGGCAAGTGGAGTAGGAGGGGAGCCTTGCCTTCTCTCTCCTCAGAGGACAGCTCCAAACATGTTGGAGCCCCAAAATTTGTTGAGCAACTACGATCTGCCATGCGTCACACTGATGTGCTTCACCTCCCTTTCTCTAGAGAACCACGGCCTGTCTACCAGGGAAACATCAGAGACCATCCAGTCAATCCTCCCATTTGACAGAGGAGGAAACTACGGCTCAGAGAGGGGGAGTGACTTGCCCCAAAGTGAGTGAGAGGCAGAGCCTAGGCTGGAGTTTGGGTCTCCTGACTCCTTGCCCAGTGGGCTCTCTCACTATCCCTGGGACCTCCAAGGCAAGGACATTCTCTGCCCAGAGCCGATGGAACCTACATCCCAAGTCCGCAGCTTGATAGCAGGTCCCTTGGGAGAACTTCCTGATGCTGCCATCCCTCTGCCACTGTGCCCTCCTCCCGCTGGTGCATAATGCAGAGCAGCACGGGAACTAGAGGGGCTCAGTTCTGCCTCAGTTTCCCTTTCTCCCCTGGACTGGAGAGCCTGGTCTCCCTGCACCTTGCCTTCTGCTGGCCCAGCCCTCTATCCTCTGGGTCCCTGAGTCCCTCTAGCCTTCAGCTCCCCGAAAGCTCAGCCCCCTGGGATCCTGCTCCCTTTAACCCAACATCCAGAAGAGGATTCTGAGACAACTCCCAGAACTAGGAAGTGAGAGGCTGGGTTCCTTATTTCCCTCTACTTGTTTTTTCATCATCATCATCAATGTCCTCACAATAACAGATGACATGTCAGTGCCTGCTCTATACTAGTGGCTCACTTACAAGTTAATACTGTTACTATTTTCCAGATGGAAAAACTGAGGTCAGAAAGACTGAGTGAGGCCCAAAGGTGCCCTATTAGAAAATGACAAAGGGGCTGACTCTGTGGTTTGTGAAAAGGGCATAAAGCCAAACAGTTCCCCTCTATCTCCCTTGTGGCTCAGCTGGTAAAGAATCCGCCTGCAATGTGGGAGACCTGGGTTCAATCCCTAGGTTGGGAAGATCCCCTGGAGAAGGGAAAGGCTACCCATTCCAGTACTCTGGCCTAGAGAATTCCATGGACTATATAGTCCATGGGGTTGAAAAGAGTCGGACACGACTGAGCGACTTTCATTTTCACTTTCCACCCTATTGAGCCATAGCCCTTTGATAGTCCCTTTGAGCCATAGCCACCGGCTCCTCCTGCTTCTCCTAGAACTCCTAAGAAGCTTGCATGACCCCTACCCGCATGTCTGCATCCCAAGACTGCAGCTTGGTCAGTCAGTGAGGCTGTCAGGAGCTGGATGTGTGCAGACCCCCCAGAGTAGGAACTGGTTTCTTCCTCTTAGGCTTGGTCCTCTCGCCCATTTCACCATGGCTGTGCCAGCAGGTGGCTCTGGGTGTGCTGTGGATGCACAAGAACTCGACTGATGACTCCTGTTCATTCGACCAACAGGCATGGACTTGAGCTCCTCTAATGCACCCCACACTGCACTGGGCACTGAGCAGACAGATCCAGGAATGGCCTCTGCCCTCCTGGAGCTCACTGTCCAGGGGTGATGATGGAGAAGAAATCTATTACCATCATTCATTTGACAGATAATGACCCCATGTGCCAGGTGCTATTTTAAGCTGGGGATACAGAAATGAGGGCTTCACAGGGGACACCAGTGGTAAAGAACCCATCTGCAAATACAGGCAGGCATAAGAGACAGGAGTTCGATCCCTGGGTTGGGAAGATCCCTTGGAGGAGGACATGGCAACCCACTCCAATATTCTTGCCTGGAGAATCCCATGGGCAGAGGAGCCTGGTATGCTACAGTCTACAGGGTTGCAAAGAGATGGACAAGATTAAAGCGACTAAGCACACACACACCCACATGCATACAGAAATGAACAGAACAGTCCCAAATCCCTGTGCTTAAGAAGCTCATATTCTAGAAAAGTGAGATAGAAAATAGTTAAATAAGCAAGTGATAGAGCCTGTAGAAGGGGATGTGTGCTGTGCAGAAAAATAATGCAGGGAGGGAGTCAGAGACTGGGACTGTGGCTGCAATTGCATCACAAAATTAATCAGTGCTGTGACAGTCTGGGGGCTCCAGGAGAGTAGCTGAGGCACCTCTGATCCCTTCTTAAGTTGTGCTCACTCCCCTGCAGGGAAATGGGAACAGAACAGGGCAATTTGGAGCATCTGAGTCTCAGGTCAGTGGGGTCTCCTGTCATTATTTCTGAAGCCCACCTGTGTCAGAACCTGCAGTCGCCATGTTGTGCATTCCCAGAATGCACGGGGACAGGCCTGCACACATGCTCAGCTGAACATGGGTGTGCATGTGAGCATTTCCCACCAAAAAGATGCCCAATTACTGAGCACTTGTGTTATTCCAAGCACTCTGTCCCCAAGAGGCTCAGTCTCGTGGCAAAGAAGAGGAGCCATGAAAACGATAGCCGACATGAAGGGAGGGGATGCTCAAGGGAGAACCATGGAGCAAGAGGTTACAGCAAACTTCCAGGAGGCAGCAGAAGCTGAACCAGGCTGGGCTGCTTTTACTAGATTAAACTCAAATGACTACAGCTTTCTGTAACGAAAGGAAATGGGCTAGCTCAGAAGGTAGTGAGTTTTCATCACCGGAACCTCAAATGAAGGCTTGACAACTTTTAAAAGGGATTCATGGACTGGATTGGGGACAGAACTGATGTCTTCTAAGATTACTGGTGTTGCATGAAGTAGGGGGAGCCACCGAAGCAGGAGAGGGAGCAGAACTTCCCTGGTGGTCCTTCCAATGCAGAGGGTGTGGGTTTGATCCCTGATTCCAGGTCCCATATGTCTTGTGGACAAAAAACTCAAAACATAAAACAGAAGCGCTATTGTAATGAATTCAATAAAGACTTTAAAAATGGTCCACATAAAAAAAAAATCTTCCAAAAGATATTTTTAAAAAAGAACAAGAAACAGAATGAAGCAACTTTGGGCTTCATCTTAGAGGGCAATGGGGTGCCACATAGGGTATCTGAGCAATAGAGAGATATGGGGAAAGCTGAGTCTTGGAAGATGAATCAGACAGCACTATGCTGGGCCAGAATTTATGGAGGGGTATGGAGGGGAGGAGAACAACTATTGTGCTAGCCAAATGCACTAACAGATGTGTGTGCATGTGAACACATGTATATAATGTGTGTGCATGCAAAAATCCCCAATGACTAGACAACCATCAGTTGTGAGAGCATTGAATGGTCTCTAGTCTCGAATCAGGGGTTGACCTAGACAATCTCTCAGCCCTGTTTCCAAAATTTTAGGCACATGCAGAAGTATACACAGGTGTGTGTGTGCACGCTTGGGCAACCATGTGTCTGTACTGGTTCAGCACTCTATCCATTGACGGGGGTTCTCTGTGGTGAGCAGGAATGCACACTACAGCATGGCTTGGGGATGGAGTGGCTTTGCAGGCCTCTTTCTGGTGGGTGCAGCTGGTGAGCTGCATGAACCTGGGAAATTTGTGAAAAGGGGAGTTCAGGGACTCTGCTGTCACGGGTGTAACACACAGGTGTCTGTACAGTGGGAAGGACTGGGGAAGTTCAAATGTTGCGTGAGGCTCTGTGAGTGAATTCTGTTCATTTGCTGGTGTGCAGGCTCCGACAGATGACTAACCATGTGTGTGGCTCCAGGTGAAAGTCTGATTTCCATCTAGTCTGGGGATATCTGTATTGAGGGTACCATGAGCGAGGGGCTTTCCTGCACACCAGCCCTCTGAACTGTTCCACTACCCTGCATGGCACATATTATTACTTCCATTTCAACAGGTGAGGAGGCCCAAGATTCAAACCCTTACTCTGGGTTACAATACTTTCCAAAGCAGAACCAGAGCCCAGGCTCCCTGTCTCTGAGCCCCGCTCTCTCGCCTCAATGGCCACCTGTAACATCTGGAGACAGGAGTCACCAGAACATGGTTGCGGGGGACAGTGCTCCGTTTAAGCATCTTCCCAGGCACCACCCCAGGCCAACATACCCCTGCCCAAGTTCTCTGCCCCCACCCCTACCCTCTTTCTGACCTCTCCTGCCACCCGCAGGCTCATCTGCTTCTCCCAGGCTCTCTCTCCCCACATATTCACATCCTTTTGCAGCCACCTCATTGCAGCGCCTGCCCAAAACAGCCTGCCTGTGTATTATCCATGTTTTCACCCCCAGCTGGGTGCTCAGTTATTGTTCTGGCGCAGGAGGGCGAGGGGGTGGCTTGTGGGTGTAGCGACGCCGGGCTGTCTGCTCAGTTCTCCGCTTGTTATTACCTCTCCTCCAGGCTCCCATTAGCCCGCCTGCCCCAGAGGCCCGCGCAGGCTCCCTGCTCCTCGGCACCTTTGTTCCTTAATTATCACTGGGGAGCCCTGCTCACCTGCCTACCACTTTCTAAGAAGCTGTCTGGCTCCCCTTCCCCATTCTGCACCCCTAGGACCTAAGCCCACATACCCCCGGGGCAGGGACTGGTGTCTAGCAGCAGCTTGCCTCAGGCTTCAGCAGGCTCCAGGCCTCAGGCCTGGCCATTCCTAGCCCAGCTTAGAAGTCCTTTCTTTTTTGTTTGCCGCCTCCTCTGAGAACCCTGCCTAGATTGACATGGCCTTGGCTCTCCAGGCTGGAAGGGACTTTAAACTCCCATGTGACTCAGCGCCCACCTCCCCACTTACTGCCTGGATTGAGCCACCTACAGAAGGTAGTCAATGAATATTCAATGAGAGGATGATTAACTTCTTCAATCTCTGCTTAAATGCCTCTCTGATGGGTAGCTCACTCCCTTCCAAGGTAGGCAGTTACAGGTGGAGATGGCTGGGAGTGTTATAAAACCACTCACTCACATCTCTCTCCAGGACCCTCTGATTTTCATAGTTTTAAATCTAGAGTCCACCTTGGGCGTCTCTGAGCCTGGGGCTAAGTCCTGCTATATTTGTTGGGTGCTTACTGATGCCCATCTCAGGCAGGAAACCTCCCAGCACAAGGCTCTGTCCAGGGGACATTTGACTCTCTTCTTGCTCTTGTGGACTCAGCCATGCCTCAGCCCGCTCTTGCCTCTGGCTTTCTCCTGTCTTAGGCCTCTGGCTTTCTCCTGTTTAGGCCTCTGGCCGCTGTTCTTGGGCAGGAAGGTGTGGGGGAGGGAGGGGAAGCCTCAGGCCAGACAGCCGACAACAACCGCGGAGGAGGGTGCTTGCTGCACAGAGGCCGGGCTGCAGGAGGGAAGGCCTCAGGGAGTTGGAGGGAGACAGCAATCTCCCCTCTCCAGCCAGCCTGCCACCCTGCCGCCTGACCCTTGCACAACTCCCCGCGCAGTGCATTGTGGGAATGAGGGGGTCAGGGAATGAGCTTCCGGATGGAGGAGCCAGGAGTGAGCTGACCCATGTAGGAACAGGGGCGCCCTCAAGTCAGGACAGCTACTGCCTAAGCTCTGAGCGCACAGTGCTTCTCTCCCCAACCCTCATTCATCCTCCACTCATCTTGATCCAGTTGGAGAGTTTCCTTTGGATTCCCATGTTTGTGTTCTTTTAAAAAAATATTTAGTTATCTGGCTGCATGGGGTCTTAGTTGTGGCATGTGGGATCTAGTTCCCCGACCAGGGATCAACCTCGGTCCCCTTCCTCCAGAGTCTTAGCCACTGGACCACCAGGGAAGTCCTGTCATCTTAGAGTTCTTTAAATGGGTTTCAGTTTTCTCTTAGACCAGGGGCTCTTTGGGGGCAAGGTTGTGCCTTTCCCCTGAATCTGAATGCTCCTTGAGGGCAGGGTCGGCCTCTGTCAATTTGGGTCCACAGAGGGGTAGAGATTGGAGTCCAGCCATGGCTTGGTCTTGGCTCTGCGTGCGTTGCGTCCCAGGAGTGCTACCCTGAGTCCAGGAAGGCGCCTGGCGCATGTTGGAGGGCCCTCAGAACAAACATCAGCTGGGGGTGGAGGACTCGGGTCAGGAAGCCACCTCCAGCCACCAGACCGTGACCTCAGCTGGGCCGCCCTGCGCTGCTCTCCGGATCTGACTCAGTCCTTTCCCAAGGCTGCTGGGCGTCCATTCCCAGGGTCAGCCCCCAGGAGGCCACCAGATGCCACAGGCCCCACCCAGAAGAGGCCCCTGCCCCTGCCCCCCTCGCACGTTGGGCAACCAGGGGCTCCAGCAGGGTCTGGGGGAGAGGAGAGGGCAAAGGTCACCTGCTGAATCACTTGCTGCACCACCTGCCTGCCTCCCTTCCCTCTTCGCTCAGTTTCTCCAGATACGAGATTTTTGTCTGGGTGTCAATGTGGGCCCTGGTCAGGAGCCACCCTCCTCACAGAGCCCCTGACCCTGAGGCATACCCACACTGGCTGGGGACAAAGGGACCCCCTAAAGGGCAAATGAGGCAGTTCTTTCATGATAGCCACTCCCTTGTGTGTGTGTTAGTCGACTTTTTGTGACCCCATGGACTGTAGCCCTCCAGGCTCTTCTGTCCATGGGATTCTCCAGGCAAGAATACTGGAGTGGGTTGCCATTTCCTCCTCCAAGTCACTCCATTGGGGTCTCCCAAAATCTTTCCTAGGACTTTTTTCATTATGAGACGATACATGAAAGCAGCACCTCTGGAATGTTCCCTGGGACATGTCTGCAGATGCATAGAGGTGTCTGGGGGCTACAGGGCATTGAGATCCTAGAGAAGAAGGATGAGAAATGGCCCTGACTGATCTCAACACTCACACCCTCAAAGGGATCTTTATCCACGCAATCAGAGAGCCCTTCCTCTGCTTCAAGCCCCACAAGGCCCTTCCACCTTGTTCAAAATAATATGGCAACTCCACAAGGCCCCACCGCAGCCAGGCCCCTCTCACCTCGGAACTTCATCTTCCCCTTTCCCCTCCTTCACTTCACACCAGCCTCCCAGCCCTCTTGGCTGTTTCTACAGAAACGCCTGCCTCAGCTTTACCTCTGACCTCGCCTCAGAGCCCTTGTATTGGCTGTTCCTTCCAACTAGAATGCTCTTCCCTTCACCTTTGTCATTCAGAGCTCAAAAGTGCTCTTCCTAGAGGCCTTCCTAGGTGGCCACCATCTACAATAGTGTCCCTGTGTCTCCTGGCAGCCCCATCCCTCTGTCTCCACACCTCAGCTTTATTCTTCCTCGCAGCATGATTACTAGCTAAAATGAGTTTCTCTCTAATATCTTGGTTACTGTCTATCTCCCCTACTAGGATGTAAGTTTTCCGAGGATGGCTATGTCCTTAAGGCCCAGCACAAGGCCTGGTGTAGTGGGCACTCAAGAGATTTCTGCTGAAGGAGATGAGTGACCTGGGGGAGAGAGACACAAAGAGCTAACCCAAGTGCTGGCGGAGTCAGTACAAGCAAGACCCCACGTAGAGGAGGGAGTTGGTCCTTTGGCTGCCAGGCATCAAAGGGCTGAGGAGGAGGGGGAGGGGAGAAGGGGCCAAGGCAAGCGGAGCTGCCAGTTAGTCCCTTCCTGAAATGACTCCCAGACCCCACTCTAAGGGCCAGTGGGGAGACCAAGGAAAGAGGTAATACAGTCACCATTCCCTGGGCATCACCAGTCTGGAGGGGACAGAAAAGAATGCTTATAAATCCTCAAGCTCAGGCCTCTGCATTGAGCTCAAGCTGGGCTCCAAAGCTGGGGCTTTTCTGCTTGACCCAATGTGTCAGGCTCAGTGTGTTCTAAATTGGACTTCTCGTTCTTTCTACAACTTGCTGTGGCTTCCTCAGTTCTGTCAACAACCTCCTGCTCCTCCTGGGCCAGGAGGCCCAGACACCCAGTCACCTCTGCTCCCTCTCACCCCAGGCCCTCCAGACTCCTCCTCCATATACGCTGACCAGAGACCAGTGGTCCCATGTCCTCCTCTACATCCCCTAAGCAAATGGAAAATCAGTCTGCCAAGGCAACTCTATCCACCCTGGCCCCAGACAGTCCCAGTCTATAAAACAAACTCCACCAAGGGCTTGGTGAGGGCAAGGAGAGGAAGAAGGATGCTGCCCAGTGCTGACCCCCATCTTCTTTTGGGGAAACTGGGTTTAGCCAGGAAGTGCATGGACTCTGCAGTTAGCCAGCTTAGTTGCTTTATTTCTCCTTAATTCTATGACCTTGCTGCTGCTGCTGCTGCTGCTGCTGCTAAGTCACTTCAGTCGTGTCCGACTCTGTGCGACCCCATAGACGGTAGCCCACCAGGCTCCTCTGTCCCTGGGATTCTCCAGGCAAGAATACTGGAGTGGGTTGCCATTTCCTTCTCCAATGCATGAAAATGAAAAGTGAAAGTGAAGTCACTCAGTCGTGTCTGACTCTTAGCGACCCCATGGACTGCAGCCTACCAGGCTCCTCCGCCGTGGGATTTTCCAGGCAAAAGTACTGGAGTAGGTTGCCATTGCCTTCTCTGCTACGACCTTGAGGAGGTTAATTAACTTGTCCAAGTCTTCGTTTCCCTGTCTATAAAGTGGGGGATCAATGTGTATCTCACCAGGTTGCTTGGGGATTAAGTAGGAAAACAGACAATAAGCACTTAGCCACAATCTGGAATACAGTTGATGCTTAATAAGTGGGCAGCCCACCCCTTCCCTTCTAACCTTCCTCCCTGTTCAGGCTCCCTTGCCTTGGCTCCCTGTTTCTTACTATGTCCGATCTAAGTCCTTCTATGTACCTTAGGAGTTGGCTGTTAAGGGTCTCCAGCTTCTGGCATGATCTTCTTAATTCAGTCTTCACTCCCAACATTTTCCATACTTTCTCTTTACTCCTGTGTCCCCACTGAGTACACCATGGTCATCTTTCTGCTATGCCCTCTGTCTTCTGTACTTACCCTGCAGGGCCTCCTTCTCCAGAAAGTCCCTCAAACCACTCCTGCCTTGACCATCCTCTGCCTCGCACAATCCTGCTCTTCATTTGGTCTCATGATAGCTGCACTGTCAGAGTGGTTGGATGCTCCATGTATATGGACGTCAGCTGCCCACCCTGGCTAGAAAATGTTTCCAGGTGGGCAGAGAACCTTTTCTGGATCTCTCCCCAACCGAGCATGCTATGGTGCTAACCATATAGTAAGCTCTTAGCTTATGTCTGTCTTTTGTTACAAAGCCATAAATAAGGCAAATCAGTGTATAAAGCAAACTGAGGCACTGCAAAGGATGCTGGGAAAAGTGAAGGTGCTGAGTTTCTCACCAGGGACAGGAAGTAGGCTCAGGGCTTTATGTGTTCCCTCTTTATTCTCACCACCCTGGGAGGTAGTATTAGCCCTATTTTACAGGCGGGAAAACTGAGGTTCAAAGAGGTTTGGTGACTTGACCAGGGTCACGTGGCAAGAAATTGACAGGGGCAGGACTCGATCTGAGGCTGAGGAGGGCATTTTCTGGGGGAGGAAATTCCAGAATGGGGAGGGTAGCCTGTTCAAAGGCTCAGGAGGGGAAGGCTAAGGTGACTCTGTAGAGGGAGTCAGTAGGCAAATGGGTTGAAGGGGACAAGGGTACCTAGGGGAAGGCCCTGGTTTGCCTCTGGGAGAGGTGGGTCTGAAACTTCTCTGAGAGACAAGAGAAAGATACAGCAAGACCCTCCTGAAAAGCTGGCTGAAGCTCCAGAATCTTCCTAACCAGAAAAAGCCACAGCTAATCCCCTGAATTCTTGCTAGCTAACATTCTCAGCCTCCTGTCCCCAGAGCTTAGGGACAGAGATCGCATCTCTGTCCTCCTCCCCTGAGAAGCAGGGATGTCAGGGAGGTTGAGTGACGTCACCAGTGACCTCAGATTTCTCGCCATTCTTCCCAAAGCTGTCCAAATGGTTTGCCCAAAGTGCTCATATCACAGTCCCTGATGCGGCCTCTGCAGAGTCTTACCTACACCCAGATCTCACTGGAGTGCTGGGCTTAAATACCCTGGTTTCCAGTACTTGGCAAGAGACCCTCACAGTCCCCAGCCCCCCACTGGCCAAGCCCTCCATGCAGGCAGCCAGGCCCAGCTGGAATAACACAGCTTCCTTCCCTCCCTCCCTCCCACGAGCACCAGACTATTTACAGCTCACCAGGGCCTTCACACCCATGAGCTCACTGGCACCTTCCCTACACCCACCCTGGGAGCCCAGCAGGGCAGGGGCCATTGGCCCCATTTTGAAGATGGAGAAACTGAGGCTAACCACCTTGCCCAGTGAGTCCCCTAAAGCCCAGCCCCTTGACTTAGTCTGAAGCTCTTCTCAATTCCTCCAGGAGGGTGGCCCAAATACCTCTAACTTTGAAGTAGAGGAGTTTCAGGCCAGGGTCAGGAGAGCGGAGGGATAGGTTCTGTGGACTGAGCTTCCAAAGCAGCAGCTGAGGAGGGCAGGAATGGAGGGAAGTTTTCATCACTGGCTGGTAAGAGCCTGGCAGGGGCATGTGGGGGCAGGATGGTCAGCAGCCTGGGCCAGCTGACTGGGAGTAAGGTTAGGGCCTCAGCTCCCCAAGCTAGAACTGGGAAAAGTGTGGTGAGGGACAGCCTCTGAGCTCCCTCCTGGGAGACTCGGGTGCTCTATGCTAGCTGCAGCCGGAGGGACACCAGGTAGACGCCAGCAGGGACTTCCCATCCACAGATTCTCTGTTCAGGTAGAGTTCCTCTGCCACATGGACAGGGCCCAGCCAGAGTCCCCTCCCCTGCCCCCCACCATGTCACATGAGGGTTATGCCACTGCAGCCTCCTCCCGCTCACCTCACCTCCTATATTTGTTCCACCCCAGTTCTCCCAGCTGTCCGGTCCCCGGGACGCACTCTCCCTCCCAGCCTGCATCAATTCGCTCAGCCCTTTCCAGAAGCCTTCTCTGATTCCACCTCAGACTCAGAACATGACTCTCCTCCTGGCCCAGGGAGTGACAGTTTGAACCCTCCTTGTCCGTCTTCTCAGAGCCTGTGTGTTGGAGGGTTCTGACTCCCGGGAAGACTCCCGGCTCGGAGACGGTGACTGTGTCTCTCCCATCAAACCGTGCGGGCCTCTAGCTCCGCCTCCTTCAGCCTGGGCAGCCTCTGCCCATAGGGGGCGCCCAAACAGTGCTGCTGAGGCGAGCCACACGGGCTGCTGCTTCAACTGGACCAAGCATGGATTACCTGCGGTGACTCCGATTCCCAGGGAGATGCCAAGGGCCCCTCCAAAGCTCCAACTTTCTTTTTAATCGACCTTGGCAAAGGGAAGGGAGAACTTTTAGATGAGGAGAGAGGCCTCTTATTTGAGGTAGGAGACTGGCCACTAGACAATTACCGTGAAAGAAGACTCCTCGGCCTTGCAGGTTTGGGGAGGGTGAATGGCTTGAGGTGCTCACACAGCCCAGAATAGACCCCGATGTTCCCCCTGGCCCTGCTCTGAAAGTCCCCGGGCTAGTGGGCAGAGGCCCCAGCCAAGCAACCCCTATTTCCTTCCCCAAGTCTCTTGGAAAGAGTGGTGAGTCAGTTGTGGCCATGAACTCACCCTAGGCAGTACAAATAAGAAAACAAACAGGCCTCTAAGACAGGCAGAGGAGAGGGTGAGGGTGAGGGGAAATGAGTTTTTCGCCAGCTGACAGAAAGGACAGCCATCTTTTGAAGTCCTCAGGAGTGTGACTGGCGTCCTACGGCCCCTAGAAACAACCACATCAAAGCTGCTCAAGGAAGGTGGTTTGAGGGGCATGCTGTCTCACACAGTCACACATAGTGACACGCTGAGTCCCCGAGGGACACACAGTGACACACTGAGGGCATGCAACCCACCAGGCGTAAACACTCACCATCACACAGCCAGACTAGAAGGCACACTCGAATAACATCACAGATCCTACACGGTCATGTACACCCATGACAGCCGTCTCCTCCCAGAGGCGCACACACAGCTGCACAGACAGCCATGTGCACACACTGACACCCAGCACTCTAGAGCCAGCCTCCGAGAGGCATACACAGCATCACACAGGCAATGCCCATTTCTACCCACAGTCACGCAAACACACAGCCACACCATGGTCACATGCAGCCCACAGCCACACAGCATACAATGCGCCGAGCCACGCCCAAGCCACAAAGAGTCACACACATGCAGTCTCAGTTACACACTAGTCACATGCTCACATCCCCATATTGCAAACACCATCACGGAGACCCACTCTGCTCATGGACCCTCTGGGACTGAGACCTGGTGGGAATTAGGCCCTGCTATGGGAATGGGAGTGTCCGATCCACAGCCGCCAGCTTAACCCCTCTCTTGGCTGTACCTCCCTGGCCATCCTCTTTTCTGAGTGCCCACTGTTTTCATTCTTCAGGCTTTGCTGAGTCTCCACACCCACAGCCACCGAGGGGAGAGGCATGTAGCTCTGGAGATGCTAATGGTCCAATCAGCATTAAACCTCATCCATTTATTCCACGTGCCACCATTTAGCCTGTGTGCCAGGTGCCGTGCTGGGTGCTGTTGAAGAGAGAGGTTATTGTTAATCAAACCAAAACCGTCCACCAGTGTAATGGCTATTTCCAAATGCGTGCTTGTATGACCCTCTATGGACCTAGTCCCAAACACCAATTTGCTCCCACGCATTGACCTTAGGGAGGCCCCCAGCAAGTCCAAGACCGTTCAGTCTCATTCTTCTCAGTGGCCATTTCCAGGAGGGTGTATGGCACTCGTGTAATTGACACAACCTCTGAGGGTAGTGTCAGGGACAGACTCAGGAAAGACTTCTGTATCAATTCCCCCCTACCTCACAAGGAGTGAACCTTGACAGGCAGCTTGGGTGGACAACATCCTGTATGAGGGGCCATAGAACCAGGCTTTTGTCCAGCTCCAGTATGTCGTCTTGGTCCAGTCAAGTCCCTTCTAGGGCTGAGCTTCTTCATGTATAACACAAGGGTAAGGGAGCGGGGCCAAAGCAGCTTCTCATGGTGGGCAGTGGGGAAGGAATTATTTCATTAATATAAATATTACTAGGTCCAGTCCAGACCTTGATTCCAGAATTGAAGACCCACTGGCTCTGGGGACCTCCTTAGTGCTTTCCAGCTCTAAGAACTATGAAACGAGGAGCAGCAGTGCTGGAGGCCAAGAACTACTCCAGAGGCTGCCGAAGGCCTCTCCTAGCCTGGGGTGCCCAGCAAGCAGGAGCAACAGTCACCCTCCCAGGGTATCCACGGCATCTGGCTGGTTTAGAGGCTTGGGCCAGTGAAGGGCTTGTAGTTAAGGAAGGTGACAGCCAAAACAGAACTTTGGGACCCTGTGCTTGGCTGATGGTGGGTTTCCAGGGTGGTCTGGGGACTCTTGGTACCTTTTCCAGGGATAATGATCCCGTGGTTCTGTAGCACTAGGTCCCAACCCCAGGCCTGAGGGCTTGCCTAAGTGCAGGGGCGGCAGGCAGGGCAAGGTAGGAAAAGTCCATGGGACAGTTTCAAGTACCTGGGGACTCTGAATTGGGGTTCTGTTTATTTTGAACCCAGTTTCCTCCACTGAGTCAACCTACTTCCAGGTTTCTACTCAGATCCTCTCCTGATGCTCATAGAAGAATCATACGCTGTCAAATTGGAGGGACATTTGTGAGGACCTGCCCCATTTCTCCAGCCTCTGGTGCAGCCCCTCAAGTATACACGTCATCAAAAAGCTGCATCGTTAGCATTCCATGTGCTCGGCTGCACTCAGCTAGTCACATACAGGGTGTCATTTGATCCTTACAACAATTTTAATGGTTTGTATTACTAACTCCATTTTACAGTTGAGAAAAATGAGGCTCAGAAACTCTAAACCAGCTCTCCAAGCAGCAGAACTGAGATTTGAACCTACTGCCACCTGATCTGGAACCCAGGTTCTCAGTCACGTCTTACAGTGCTATCCCCCAGACTCTGCCTGATGCCTCCAACCACCTCAAATCCGTATTGAGGATGAACTGTACACACGCAGGTTGGAGGAAGCAAACCTCAAAGAGAGGCAAACCTGTTCCCCAGTATGCCTTATTCCAACAGAAGAAATAAGATCTGAGAATCTCACCACACAAGGCAGAGGGAGTTGGTGCCTAAGCCAGAGGTGGAGAATGTGCTACTTTTGGAATGCTCTAATTAATTTAAAATGTCTCCCTTATATTGGACCTAAATATACATTTCCATTTGTTCTCAGTATTCTGGCCTTAAAAATCACACAGAATCAGTCTGAGTCCTTTCATACTTTCACAGACAGTTTTTACAGCTCACTGCCCATTTTCTGTGGGGCTGGTTATCTTAATTCTCTTTAAATCTTGACTCCCATCAACTCTGGTTCTGGAAAAACCCAGAGAGCCTCAATGTCAGGATGCAAGGATTCCAATCCCAGCCCTTTCCCGTACTGGTTGTACCATGTTGGGCATGGCCCTGGGCTGCTCTGAGCATTGGTTTCTTCATCTGTGAAATGGGGATGGCAACACTTGCCCCACCTGACTAGATGATAAGGATTAGCTGAGATCCTCAGCGGGAAAGAGTTCTAACACTACCAAGGGACAGACCCTCACCTGCACTCCTATACTTAGGAGGAGCTGAGGGTGGCTCCTGGATTAGCTGGAGATGAAATGTCTCCCTGCACATCTGGGAATGCAGAGCACAGTGACAGATGCCATGAGGATGAGGAGCTGGGGAAGGCAGGGTCCTTGCCCTCCCTACAGGAGCTTTTGGTTCTGGGATTGAAATCTTCAGTCATCACCGAATCCTCCGGAACATAAGCTTTATAATCAAGTTGGCTCTAATACCTTCCAGAAAGATTAAGTGATGGGGACAGGCACATGCCAGTGGGTGAGCTAAAGGAACCAACAGAAAGAGGAAGGGGAGCTAACATACGTGAAACATCTATGTACCAGGGTAGTTTGCTCAACTTCACAACATTATAAAGGTGGGCTTATTATGTTCATGTCACAGGTGAAGAAACTGAGGCACAGGGAAGTTTTATTTGCCCAGGTCAATAAAGTGTGCTTTCCTGGCTAAGCCGTGAAAAGGACCAGAATCTAGGCAGATGCTAGTGTTCACAGCCTCTGCTCTCTGAGGAGCAGTGGCAGAGTAGGGAGGGACAAAGGGTCCTTTGTCACCCTATGGTCTCCTATATCACCCCTGCCCCTGGGATTTCTCATTAATGTAACCAGAGGTACACCATTTCACTCATCTTCACTTATTCATTCAGTGCCTGGATACTGAGCACTTATTATATGCCTGTCCCTTTGTTGGATACTGTGTTCCCTGAGGCAAAAGACCCCATCCCTGTCCTCACACAGCAACTGCCCCCCCACCCCCCGCTGGCCTCCGCCCCCTGCGAGCATCTGAGAGGATCAATGCTGCCAGAAGGATGTCTTAGAATCTACAGACGGTCAAGTGAGGGAAGCAAGAATCATGTGTACAGTATGATTCCATTCATGAAAAGTTCACAAACAGATGAAAGTAAGCAGATATAGATGATAAAACTAAAGAAAAGCAGGAAAGTTGTTATCACAAAACCTGGAATACCCAAGTGGAGGAGAGGATTATAGTCCAGAAGGGTCCCTCAGTGGGGTACCTGAGGACCTGGGAGAGTCTTATTTCTTGAGCTGGATACCTAGTTTCTAAGCATTCTTTAACTCTGTGCAAATGTGTATTTTAATTCACTCTTCTTTGTATTTTTAATCACCATTTTAACACACGTGCATGCACAGGTGCTCACTCATGTCCAACTTTCGTGACCCTATGGACTTGATACATAGAAATTGCCAGATTCACTATTTGATGGGACCAAGGTTGACCTGCCACTGTGCCCTTCCCAGAGCAGTACCTAGTAAGTGCTTAAAAAGAAAGTACTGAGTTGCAGTGAGTTTTGAAGGAGCTAGAAGTGGAGTCCGTGGTCCAGCCAGATGGGAGGGGTGTGACCTCGGATCTAAAATCAAAAGCTTCCTAACAAGGAATTAGTTCTTCAGTGAGAACTTCTTGAAGACCAAGAGGATTTAGGGGAGTCTTTCCCATGACTGTCTGGGTACTTGAGTGCCAGGAGGTCCCCAAATGAAACCTCAGCATCCAGAATCAGCTTCCCCTTCCCTCAGCCCATCACCAAACCATACGGTAGTACAAAGAGCACTGAGTCAGAGGTCTGGATTGGAAATCCAGCTCTGTATACACTAGCCAGGTCTTTCCTTGGCAAGGCACTTCACAACACGGGCTTCAGTGTCTTCATCTATAAAATGAGTCTAATAAATCATCTACTTCACAAGTTACTGTGAGGCCCCAAGGAAGTTACAGATATGAAAATGCTTTGGGGACTGCCATGTAGGTTTATGCTTAAAAAGTTGTATTACCCTGGTATTCTTCCCCCCGCCCTTGCCACCATTTTGCAAAGAGGATTCAGAATAAAGCCTTATTTTGATTAAAACAGTCCCCAGTTTCAGCACCCCAGTCTCCTGGGCTTGTGATCTTCAGGGCCTGAGCTTAGGGTGATTCCAGGAGCAAGTTCCCCAAGTTTGAGGAAGCCCAGCTGGGGAAGTGGCATTCCAGGCAGCGTGTCAGCGGGTGAGTCAGGATGAGGGTGGCCCTTCTCCTCCCCTGGCTCTTGGCTCAGGGCCCAGGCTGAGTTACTCTCATTTGCATACATCTGCATATATGCAAGTTTCACCTGTGCACCCTGGCTGGGCCCCAGGGAGATACACCTGTGCAGGGGCATGGAGGGAAACCAGCGTGTCTGGCTGCCTGCTGGAGCACTCAAACCTAGAATGTAGGTCCCTCCACTCACCCAAACGCCGAATCTCTGAATCAAACACTCCGCAGGCTCCTCTGGTTGCCCAGGCCTGGAAATTCTCTGTCATGCTTGCTCCTACCCTCTTCCTGTACAATCACCAGGCCCAGCAGAATCTGTCACAGAGCAACTTTTTTCACACGTCCCCTTCTTTCCATCACCTCTGCCACCAAGCCTCTGGGTCCACCCTCCTCATTTCACACACGATCTATTTGCAACAGCCTCCTAACTGGGCTCTCTGCCACCAGACTCTTCCCTCGCCAGCCTACGTGGTCATACCCAAGCTGCCCCTGGGAAGTCCCTCAGCTCCCATCCCTGTCCTCTCCTCTGCCCACAGCCCCATCCTAAGCTCCTGGTATTGGAGGCCCTCCAGAGTGTGGGGCCTCCTGACTCTCAGTGTCAGCTCTTTCCCTACTTCCTTGCCTCCCATTAAGTGGGTGTAGACTATACACACATCTTTTCTGTGCCTCAGTCTCCTCTTCTGTAAAGTGAGGGATAGGATCCCCTTGCAGGGTTGTTTGAAGATGTCAACAAGAAAAATACACATAAAGCATAAGCCTATAATAAACATCAGCCATCATTGATGTTATAAGTTCTCCCAGCACCATTCCACAGAAGGCATTCATCTCCCTGGGTCCCCTCCTCCTCCCCAACCCTTCCTCTCATCCTCGCTGAGTGGTGCTTCTTCAGGTAAGACAACTCCACGGTGGTTAAGATGACAAGCTGGCCTGTTCTAGCTTGGACAAGTTACTCAGGCTTTTTGTGCCTCAATTTCCTCCTCTGTAAAGTCGAGATAAAATGAATACTTACCTCATAGAATCTGTGTGATAAATAAAATGATCCATGTAAGGGCTTAGCATAGTGCCCGGAACACAGAAAACAATAAGTGTTCACTGTTATTACCATCACTATTGTGTTACCCAAGACACAGGGTTTCAGAATACCCAAGCTCACCTCAGCCTTCAAAGACTCCAGAAGTTTCCTTAGGTTTGTTTTCAGGAACAGTGCTTCCATCTGGATCCCCCTGTGTCTCCCACAGTCACAGAATCACTACCCGCACCTCCACACCCCGGGGCAGCTAAGCAGTGCCCTATTGGGTTGCCTGGTAGTAGCCAGGAGTGGGACTGAGCTTCCCCATTCCCATTAATTCTTGGGCACTTTCTGCGAAGGGCTTGTCTCCCTCAGAGATTGGGAGCCACCTCTCAGCCAAGGTGGGGCCAGGACAGGTGCATATCAGCTCACAAGTTGAGTGGAGTTTTCACTGGAGAGAAGGGGTAAACTGGTCTGAGAAGATAGAAAGGATAGCTCAGCTCAGTTCAGCTCCCCTTGGAGGTCAGGAGGAGCAGAGCCCCCAATCCCCTCCAGCAAGGACAAGCCCTTTCCCCCTCTACACCATTCCCTGCCCTCCAGCCTTTTCCAAGCAGCAGTTGATGAACTTCTCCTGTGTGATCCTTTCCAGCGGGAATTAATGAGGGTGATTGACGTGGAGGGTAGATGTGGGCAGGAGGAGCGGCGGGAGCCACCTCTCCCTTCTTAAACAGATTGGCAGAGCCTGCCCCTCCTTTCGGCTTCGCACCCGGGCCTCCCTTAGCTGAGCCCAGTGGAGGAGGGTTGCAAGAGCTGGGAGGAGTGATGGAGGGACTGTGCTGCCTCCCACCCCTCTCTCCTTGTCCACTCTCCCCCCAACATCACGCCCAGAGCCCAACTTGGTGGTACACAGGGTTAAAGGGTGCGGAGTTTGGTTTGCGGCGGCGGGGGCGGGACGGGGGGTGGTATTGTTGGTACTCGTGATTATTTCTCTTATTTGGGGCTTGCGGGTGCAACTTCGGCATCCATGTGGAGGCCTGGCCCCCCCATCCACCCTCCCACTCCCGACCCCTCGCCAAAGCACTCCGGTCATTCTCCAGGCCCAGCCCAACAGAGGTGCGGCTGTCCGCCTTCTCCCAGACTCCAACCCAGACTAGGCACAGGATCGGACCTACTCTTTTCTTACGAAAGAAAAACACACCGGATCTCAAAAGGGTCTAGTCTTGGCTACAGAAAGTGAAACCAATAACCCCACCATTTAGACTTTCCGCTGGATCCAGGGGGTCTAGAGGGATGGGGCTAAGTAACCAGGTGCGTGTCACCTGTGTGGTGGGCTTGATGCGGTTGTGTGTGTGTTGCGGGCGTGGCGTGGTGGCCTACGGAGTGTGTGTTGCGGCTGTTGGCGTCTGGGAGGGAGTGTGTTGTGTCTCTGTGAGCCCGTGCACGCACCCACTTCGTCAGTGCTCGCTAGGTGCTGCTCCCACTCCAACCACGTCCTACCAGTGGCTTCCGTCTGGGGCTGGGCGATGGAGACTTGGGCGACACGCCCTAGGTTCCGTGCGAGGGTCTGGAAAGGTCTGGAGAAACCAAATGAGCTGCCTTCGTTCCAGACGCGCGACTTCGTTGCAGACGGGTTGGCTTTGGGCCTCCCTCCAGCTCTCCGCGCTCCCCGCGGGCATCTAGCGCGGCGTCCCGCGGTCTGCCCGCCGGACAGGCCCGGGGCTGGGACACCCGCCCAGAACTCCCGCGCCCCCAACCCGGCCGTTTCCCGCCCCCGCACCGGGCTGGGGCCAAGGCCAGCCAAATGGCTTTACCGTCGCGGATGGCGGCGCCTCTAACGCATCTTCAAAAGGGCCGCCCATTTTTTGTTAACCGTTTTCTTTTTTGGAGGGGAGGGAGTTATTTGGTCCAAGAGTGGTTCATGGTATTGTTTTTAATGAATTTGGTGAATTCGTATATGTGTGTACTTTAAATGTCCCGGTCAAACCCCAATAAAAGATTTTTCCCGGGGAGGGAGTGAAATTTGGAAATAAAGCAATGACACGGGGAAAGTGACTGAGGACCGAGCCTGCCGGAGAACACAGGGCACAGCCAGCCTGCCGAGCGGTGCCGGGATCTCTGGGCGGCGCTGACCCCATGGTCTCCCCCCTTCCCTTCCCGGGAACTTCTCCCAGGTGATCTGGAAAATGAGGCCGGGACGCCAATCACTGAGAAAGCTCTCAGGAGCGTGGAGGTAAGCGCACCCGGAGCGCGGAGAGCCAGCCCGCCGGCCAGCCCACGCTCATTCACTGCTCCATTACAAAGAAGAAAAGAGACAATTACTCATGCACATTTCAGCAAGAGTCAAATCCCTGTGTGTGGCGGGGCACGCGGGCCCCTACAGACTTCCCCTTCCCCTCGCGGGCCTCACCGAGAGTGGGGGCTTTAACCACCTAGCTCCCCGCCCAGCGGAGGGAAGACTTTTCATCCCCCTCCCTTCCCTGCCAAACCGGATTATTCACAGTTTTCCCAAACCGAGTTACTACGAAAGCTCCGACAAGTAGGACTTAAATTCCACGGAGAACAGACGAAATTAAAATTTCGTTTGGGGTCCATGGGTGGGATGGAGGGAAAAGGGAGCTGCTAATCCCGCAATGGCAGCCTTGGGCCGGGTCGTGACGGGAACCACGCCCCAGGGCAGGTCCACGCAGGCGCTGGGTGGAGGGCCTACATTGGGTTGCAGACCCCGGCGCCCGGCTCCCTGGCATGTACTTCCCTTTGCTCCCGAACGCGGGCGCGCCGTGTGGTACCGAGTTCAGGGACTTCGCGGCGAGCACTGCACTCTTCAGGTGTTTAGGGGTGTTTTCGAGGAGAGGCATTCTGTTGGATGGAGTTCCCGGCATCTGGGCAGAGTCCGAGGTCGGAGGACTGCGAGTGAAGCATAAATCCCAACGCCGAGGGCGCTTATTCTGCGCCAAGAATCAAAACCGCATCGGGTGGGATTGTGTTTGCCGGGCGATTGCGAAGAGCCTGCAAACCATCGTGCACCGCGCGGATCTTTCGTGTCCACTCATCGATGCTTGGCTGACTCCCCAGCCCTCAGGGTTGCCGTGTCTCCCAGCCGGGACCCCGATGTCCGCTCCCAGGCCCTCACTTCGGTGCTGGAGTTCTCCAAGCGAGCCCCTTTCACTAAGGGAGAGGACCTGCGTGAGAAAGAGTTGGGAGAGCCACTTCTGGCTTTTGTGACAAGCAAGGGCTGAAGTACTGATAGTGACAGGAGAGTTAGTTCATATGTTTTGCCTGCCTGCTTTCCTCCCCTCCTCCTCCTCCTCCTCCTCCATCTTGGTTTTATTAGGTTTCTAGATTTTGGTTTTTGCAATTTATTCTAAAGCAAATGACAATGGCTTGGAGGTCTTAAGCGCAGCTTCCTCATTTTAGTGGATAAAATGAGTCTCAGAGACTGGACATGGCTGACCCAGGCTATCACAGCCGGCCATCGGTTAGTAGCTGAGCTGGGATGCGAATCCAGGCCTCAGGCCTCTCAGGCTGGCCCTCCCTCCCTTCTCATCATACACAGATTTACAGCCCTTCCTAGCCCGTGCCTAGGAGAAGGCAATGGCACCCCATTCCAGTACTCTTGCCTGGAAAATCCATGGACGGAGGAGCCTGGTAGGCTGCAGTCCATGAGGTCGCTAAGAGTCTGACACGACTGAGCGACCTCACTTTCACTTTTCACTTTCCTGCATTGGAGAAGGAAATGGCAACCCACTCCAGTGTTCTTGCCTGGAGCCTGGTGGGCTGCC
This sequence comes from Bos taurus, assembly GCF_002263795.3. Taxonomy (NCBI): domain Eukaryota; kingdom Metazoa; phylum Chordata; class Mammalia; order Artiodactyla; family Bovidae; genus Bos; species Bos taurus. The sequence goes on along the minus strand of NC_037346.1, from coordinate 36,690,845 downwards.
GTCTGTGGGGTCGCACAGAGTCAGACACGACTGAAGCGACTTAGCAGCAGCAGCAGTAGCCTATCCTTTCCACCTTTCCCCTATCCCTTCCATATCTCCCCACTCTCCCTCCAGGCTTCAAAGTTGTGGCACTGGTCAGAGGGGACCCCTCCATGGGGATTCCACATCTGAGACCACGAAGCTTCCTAAAGATGTTTCGAAGTTTCTAAGCCCCACACCCTCCAGCATGTGGGAAGAGAGAGCCCTGAAGAGGGAGGTGGTGATGGAAGTAGAGATTTCCTTGTTCGTAAACTGGGGATAATAACAGTAGCCACTTCACAGATTTCTGGTGAAGATGCACAGGGCTTGGATGTTGTGAATACTTCATAAATTCTAAAGGACTGCAGGATGTTGCCTGCTGCTGCATGGAGCTGCATGACCTCATCGAAGGCCCCTGAGAGCCTAGGAGAAGCTCTCACTATGAGTCCCAGTGAATTCCCTGGCTTCAGAGAATGCCCAAAGTCACTGCTTCAGGGGCCTCTGGGGAAGCTGCCCTTGCCCTTTCTCGATAGATCTAGCAAGGGAAGGACTCTGAATACATGGCCCTGCAGCCCAAACTTTAAGTTCCACCTCAAAAGCACCTCCTTTGTGAAAGCTTCCCGGACAGCCATGCATGCATGCTCAGTTGCTGTCATGTCTGACTCTACAACCCCATGGACTGTATAGCCCGTCAGGCTCCTCTGCCCGTGGCATTTCCCAGGCAAGAATACTGGGGTGGGTTGCCATTTCCTTTTCCAGGGGATCTTCCCGACCCAGGGATCAACCCATGTTTTCTGCATTGGCAGGCAGATTCTTTACCCCTGAGGCACCAGGAGCCTCAAAGAGCATTCTTCTCCTTTGGTGCGCACTGAGATGCCATCCCTGGAGCCCAGCATGGCATTGTTGTGTGGCTGCCTCTCTCCAGAGGAAGATGATGGTGGCAAGAAGTTTTCAAAGGCTATATCCCTGTAAGTTCTTAGCCCCGGTTCTAAGGAAGTGGTGAGGGCGTAGCTAGAATTGGGTAAGAAAGGGAGAAAGGAGGTCCCATATGGAAATTGCATTTCTCAACCAGCCAAACCCTGTTGGATGAGATGGAAGTGGGTCCCAGATCTCCAAAGGAGGGGACTCCCTCACAGAGCTCCTTCTCCTGATACTCCAAGATTTCAGGTGAGAAAATCCAGAGCCAGGTGTCAGAGGAGTGTTTTCTTGGCAAAATTCATCTCTCTACTTTGCAACGGCGCATCAGCTTGAAACTGACTTGCTCTTCCTTCCCTCAGGACAACTGACTGCATATTTTTTCCAATTTTTTTGTCTATCCTGGCCACCCCTGTTTTGCCTGCCTTCTCTTCCTCTTCTAAGCCTCCCTCTTCTTCCAATTGTTGTCCTCTCCTACCCCCCAATTCTAAGACCGCTGCCTTCACTCTGTACCCTGATAAAGAGAGCACACGTATGTGTACAAACATGAATTGTTTGCACACTCAAATGACAGAGGCTTTGTATATGAGTATGCTGGGGAATCTGAGGACCGACAGGCTTGGTGTGTGTGTGTGTAACTGTCTCACCCCTAACACGAAGCAGCTTAGATGTGTGTGGACTGGTGTGTCTCATAGGATGGGTACAAGTATATATAAATATTTATATGCTTGGGTTTTCTTTAGAGTGTGAACCGTCAATTAAATTTGTATAGTTGTGGGTCTGTGTGAGAGACAACCACAGTGCTTTTATTTAGGGTTTTGCTATTCATTTTTGCGTGTGTAGATGTGTACACATCACAGCATATACTCTGTATTTGCAGATCCATAAATGAACCTCTGTTCGTGGAGGGATGCTAATGTGAACATCCGTGTAAGACACGGGTGTGCTGGTATACGCTAGTGTATCTGTTGTATTTGAATAGAGTCCCTGTGAAGTTGTATACTTGTGGCCACACAGACACCAGCCCAGAAAGGTCTTGGATACTATTTAGGGGCAGGCCCTGCACACAGGCTGGAACGATGAGGCCACGAACCCGGCTTGCCGTATTCCCAGCACCCAGCAGGGATTTCCCTCCGAGGAGCAGCCATCAAACTGGACTCGCGTCCCACTCCCAGATTTTGTCCAGCTTCGTGCGAGGCTGAAGCTTCACGCGGCGCCAGGAAAGGCGGGGCGCCGCACTGGCTGAAGCCCAGACGGCAGATCCCTCATTGGGCCTCGGGGGCCTGCAGGAGCGGCGCTGTCGCAACCGAACCCGGGCCCCTGCCGGAAGCGGAAGGGAGGACGGGGCGGGGTGCGGGGGGTGCGGTGGCGGTGAGACGCAATCGCGGCGGTCGCGGCGTGCCTGGCCCAGGGCGCCCCGCTGGGGCGTGCGCGCTGCGCGCGTGCTGGGCCGGCTGGGCGCTGGGCGGCACCTCCTCCGACCCGGCGTCTGTTTACCAACATACTGCCGGCGCTCGGCAGCCACGCATTCCGACGCGCTGAATAAGCTGCGGGACTGGCGGGCTTGGTCCTAGCGGCAGGGTCATAACCGCCGCACAGATCCCCCAGAGCCAGAGAGCTCGACCGCAGGTTCCTTTCGCCCCCGCAGCCACAGCGCCTCCGCTAAGGCACTGCTCCCCTCGGCCCTTGGGCATTGCCGCCCTGTCGACTTCCTTGCCTTTGTGCCGTTATGACCAGACTGCCCCAATCGTCCTGCAACCCCAGCACCTTTCTGCAGCGGATCCCGAGATAGCCGGGCATGGAGAGTTCGCACCGCTCGCCTCCCATCTCCTGGTTCTGAATTTCCCTACCCCGGGCTGCCCCGGGGGCGGGGGTGGGAGCGTGGCGGGGAGGTGGGGGGAAGGCCCCGGCTGCAGGCCTCCGTGAGGTCACCGCGTGTGGTAGCCAATCCGCTGCGTTTAAGTGGGCGGGGACCCCGTCGGGTCCCGGGAACCGAACCCTAGAGCCAGCCGAGTGGGGGCCCCATGGATTTAGGGGGGAGGGGAAAAGTCATGGGGGACACCCTCCCCCCGAACCCCTTTCCCAGGCGCCGGCTCTCCGTTGATGAGGCTCAGAGAGACACTTTCCCCGGGATAAGTGTGGGGAAGGCTGGTTGAGGGGCTCATCCGGCCCCAACGCCTGAGGCTCGGAAAAAAAAGAGTTGGCGGAGGGAGCGGACTCCTTGCCTGGCCATGGCCTAGGCCCTCGGGCCCCGGCCCCGGCCGCAATGACCTCTTTGCCCTGTCCCCTCCCTGGCCCGGACGCCTCCAAAGCCGTCTTCCCGGACATCGCCCCCGTGCCATCGGTAGTGGCTGCCTACCAGCTTGGCCTGTCCCCCGCAACCGCAGCCGCCCCCGATTTGCCCTATTCTGGGCCGTATGGCCACCTTCTGCCCTATCCCTACACCGGGCCGGCCATCCCCGGAGACTCCTACCTGCCCTGCCAGCTATCCACGGCGCCGTCTCAGCCGGCTCATCAAGAGCGGGAGACAGGTAAGTCCCGCCGCGGCGGCTCTGCCCACCTCTGGGGTCCTGCTCCAGTGAGCCCCCAAACTTCGCCCTCGCCTGGTTGGGCGCAGCTGGCGGGATTCAGACCTCACTCAGATTCCAAGGGATCTGGGGATGGGGGGAGGGCGAAGGGATGGGGCGGGAGACAGGGAGGAGGGGCGGGGGCGAGCTGATCTAGGTCTCTTTTCAAGACCGACCTGGTTTCGATTTGCAGTGTGTGAAGCCGGGTGGCTGGGCTCCCTACCCCACCCCCTGGGGCAGCAGGGTTGTGTACCTACTTGTGTAACGGAAAACTGAAACAATCCAGATGTGGGTGTAGGTGCTTAGCCTCTCCCCTAGGATTCTCTCCATCCTGCACTCCTCCTCTCTTCAATGTCGCCCCTCTCTCAGTTCTTGTTTCAGAAAGCAGTGGTCAAGCCAAAGCCTGATAACTAGAAATCAGGTCCCCGCTGGAAGGCAGTAGAAGTGGGGGCATATACTGGGGCCCTTCCCCTTCTCCGCAGACTGTTGCCTGAATGTGTCAGACAGAGACCAAACACTGACCTGGTAGAGTCAGGAGCTAAGACCCTACTACCCATCATTCTAAGAATGTAGCCACAGGCGGGTCAGGCAGACTCTGGTAGTAATTCTCAGCCTTCCAGCCAAAGAACTGGCCATTCCTGTTATCTACACCCCTTGCCTTTGGGGTAGGTCAAGCCCCAGTTCCATTGCCTGGAGCAATTTTGTGCTCACTGGGTGGCCTCAAGCTAGGGAACTGGCCTGTCTTCCTGGTCCTAGCCTTGCACAGGGCTGTACGCATGCAACACAACACATACATCCTTCTGTACTGGCTTGTGTTTAGAGCTTAGTTCCCCTGAACTCCTTACCCCCACCAAATTGCCCCCACAACTGTCTTTGGCACAGTTTCCTCCAAGGAGGCACACTCACTTGGTGACTTAGCTGGAGTCAGCCCAGGACCAAGATGTCTCCCTCCCTTTCCTTGTTGCTCTGCTGAAACACATGACCTCATAAACATCAGAGCCAGGAATGACCCTGGAGATTCAGGAGCTCAACCTTCTTGATGTACAGATGAGCAAACTGAGGTCGAAAGAAAGTGTGAATGAATCAAGGACACAGCCTGTTTTTCAGGCTTGGCCCTTGCAAATTGGCTTTCATGCATGAAGCCAGAAAACAGGATTTTAGGGAACTTCCTCAAAGCCCCTCCAAAGTTAACTGCCTTCTGTTCCAAAACTGGAGCTGCTGCTTTTCTGCTGCTGGGTCTGTGGTTGGAGGAGGAGCAGCTGGGGGAGGGGGGGGGGTAGTTCGGGGAGGGGGCGTTCTACCAATGATCTGGTTTCTAAAAAACTGAATCCTCTGGTCTCTTCTCTTCAGTATATGCTAATATGGTACATTTGTGTGTGCCTGTGTGTCTGTTTAGTGGGATAGGAATAAGATAACCCTGTCCTTAAGAGAAATCTTGGAATTGCGGTTGGTATTTTCAGTCCTGTCTTCCCTTCCCTTTTCTTGGTTTAAGGACTAAAGAGTGGAGAGTTCCTTTTCTTTACAAAATTTCCCCGGATCCAACGAAAACCTCACTGAACCTGAGGGATTTGGCTCACTCTAGATTAAATGATTGGGGTGTGAGAGAGGACTTGCGAGGGTCTTCCTTTTGCCCCCAGTTTGTTCACCCCTGCCTCAGGGAGAGGTTTGGCTCTAAGTGAGCTGTCTGCCACCGCCCCGATGAGCAGGCGGGTGCTGCGCTGCCTCGAGGGAGGCCCTCGCTCTCCCGAATTGCGACCTGGGCAGATTCGTCCTGACTTGCTGCAACTGGTGTGGAGAAAGCAGCGGTGGGGAAAGAAACTGGGAGTGGGGTCTGCTGGGAGAGTTAGGGTGAGGAGGGCGTTGAGAGTTTCGCAGCTGAAGAAGGCTTCCTGCTGTCTCTGCCTCAGAGTTCGAACTGTTCAGTTTTTGCAGCCCAAGAGGCGCGGGTGGTCGCTCCGTGGCCGGCCCGGGGCGGCGAGCAGCGGGGTTGAAGCAGGGGAGGCCCGACAGGCGCGGGCGGGAGCGGAAACCCAACGGTTTTTCTGGGAACTGGCTGAAGCGGGGGTCCAGGGGGTGGATCTGAGAAGCCCGTAGCGCCGGAGACCACGGGTGAGGGATGCGGGGGAGGTGAAGGCACGGGGTCACCGCGGCCGGACGAGGGCAGGGGACCTGAAGTGTGGGTGGGGTGAGCCCTAAAGGAGGAAGAATGTCGGGGGCGAGGCGGTGGGAGACGCGGTCGGACCCCCTCTGCGTCTAGGCACCCGGGGCCCAGGGCTCGGTCCGCTGAGCTCGGCGGCGGGCAACGAACCCTAAGCCCGTGGACATTTCGGCCGCTCCGTCCATCCCGGCCCTGCCCTTTGCACGAACGGTCTCGATGTCCCGATAGGGTGGCGCAGGGTGGGACGCTCGAATCAGAAGAGGGGAACCCCTTGCTCTCCCCATCCCAGGGCAGAGCTGTGACTCGACCGAGGTTCCTCCAGGGGCTGAACGGGAAAGCAGAAGGTGGCCGCATCTCCCGCGGCGGCACCGCAGCGCTATCCCGAAGCCGCCCCGAGGGCCTGCGCTCTCCGAACCTCGGTCACCTTGCGTGCCAATCGGGAACCCCTCTGTGAGTGCAGCCGGGCGGAGGAGGGGGCGGTCTTGCACCAACCGACTTCTAGAGCCCCTGAAAGCCTACTCTTTCAGCCAGCAGGCCTTGGGGGAGGGAAGAGATGTCAGTTTTCCTGGAGGGCGTGCCTCAGGAGAAGGAGGCCCTCACAATACGGGAGGTGATGGCAAAGCCTGGGGCACTTTCCATACTCTGATGCTGGGAGGACTGCGCATCCTGGCGTTCAAGGCCCACTCTTGTCTGGCCCCTCCGACCGCCCGTCTTCCGGCAGCGGGGAGGCTGCCACGCAGACACTGACTCTGGCCTCTGAACAGTGCGTCTGAGTTCTCTCCGCCCGGAATGCCCTTCCCTCGTCCTCTCCAGCCTCGCCCCAGCCCTCTGCCCCGCCCCGCCCCTAGCTGGCGCCACCACGCGCGGCTGAACTCTGCCCTCCCGCCGCGGGGCGCCGCCTCTACCCTCGCTCCGGCCCTTGGCGCAGTTCTCTTAGGGTCGTAGGACCGTTGAGAGTAGGAGCTGCCTGAGGGCAAGAGCTGCGGCTAGTCCCACCCGGCACGCAGTGGACGTGGGGTTTGAAAGGAGGGTGAGCGCAAGGTAGAGCAGGGCCGAGCCCCGTGCCTGAGCTTTTGCTAATTCGTGGCCAGAATGTGAACGAGATGCAGATGAGCAGTGAGACGGCGCATCCGCCTCTCTATCCGTGCACACACAGTTTCGTCCCGCCCCCCAGACTCGGAGAAGCCGCCGCTGTCCCCGGAGCCCCCGGAGCGGCGCCCACAGGCCTCGACCAAGAAGCTCCGGAAGCCGAGGACCATCTACTCGAGTCTGCAGCTGCAGCACCTGAACCAGCGTTTCCAGCACACGCAGTACCTGGCGCTGCCCGAGAGGGCCCAGCTGGCTGCGCAGCTCGGCCTCACCCAGACGCAGGTGGGGCCAGTCCCATCCTCCACCAGCCTTCCCCAAGTGTGTTCCCTGGGAACTCACCCTCAGGTGTGAATGACTGATGAGTCCCCAGCCTTATTTTCACAGTTCTCTTAGCTGGCCTGGAGTAGACTAGGGGAGTGTGTTAAAAAGGGTGGGGGGTAGGAGGGGATGGGGGACGGAAAAGGGGTGGGTGGGGTGATTCAGGGCATATAAGAGGGTACTCAGACTGGGAGAACTGGATACTAACTCAGAGGCCAGAATTCAGGCCCTTCAGGGGCTTATGGAGGCCTGGAGCCAATGTTCTCAACATCTGCTCTTCTCCCAGGACAAGTGAGTCCCTCTTGCTGGACCACTTTCCCTTGGTCACTCCTCCTGATCTTCCATTGTTTCCCCTTTTCTCCCCATAGGTAAAGATCTGGTTTCAGAACAAACGCTCCAAGTATAAGAAGCTCCTGAAGCAGAACTCTGGGGGACAGGAAGGGGACTTCCCTGGGAGGTCCCCCTCCCTGTCTCCCTGTTCTCCACCTCTTCCAGCCCTCTGGGATCTACCCAAGGCAGGGGCCCTGCCCACTGGTGGCTATGGCAACAGCTTTGGAGCTTGGTATCAGCATCACTCCCCAGATGTCCTAGCTCCACCTCAGATGATGTGAGTCTGAGGAGGAGCAGGTCAGGCCCCAGCCTCCTACAGAGCCCAGGCAGGACCCAGCCCACCTGCACCCTCTCTGGGCTGGGAGGAAACCAGATGGGTGTTCTCAGGAGGATGAGGAGCTAGAGGAGGAAAAGGATGGGGTGATGAGTCTTTTCCTCCTTGCCTCATAACCCAAGTAGCCTTAGCCTTTGCCCCACCCCCACCCAGGACTGGACACTCCCTCCAGTCAGAGGCTCTGGAAAAAAACTTATTGGCTGGAGTTCAGACTTCCCACGACCCCTAGTCTTGTCACCCCTTCTTGAAATGACTGCAGTCCCACCACAGTCTGGGATTCAACCAGCAACAAACACTAAGTGTTTTTTCTCTTTGTGTGCCCTGGGCCTTACCCAGCCCATTGATGTGGACAGAAGCGGACAAGTCTTCAAGTTGACCACCACTGAGACACACCCACTGATTTTTCTAGATTTTTTTTACCTGCATAACTTATACATCTATTTACCATCCTGTGAAGAAGATGGGATACCAAAAATGTGGACTTTTGTGGACCTATGGGTAATTTTTGCTCCTTTCCTAAGAAAGCCCCTCTTTCCCCCGTATCTTCTCACTTTGAGTAGATAATGGATCCAATTATCCATCAAGTTCAACAAGTATTTATTAAGAGTCTGATTCCCATCCAGAATACCTAAACAAATCCACAGGCATACACTCTCTGGAACTCAGTAGGGTAAAACTTTGTGGAGAATAGGGACAAACAGACTCTTGGATGTTTAAGTAGAGATGTCCCAAACAGATGGGGTGAACCTAGCAATTCAGTTCCTCATAGCCGTCTCAGTGCAAAGGAACTGCTCATATTTATATCCAATCTGAGTAGCAGCGCTCCCCCTGCAAGCTCTCAGCATCCCCCATGTGATGAACATCCAGAAATTAAAGTTTGTACAGAAACCCAGGCCTTGGCTGAGGTCTGTTCTTGTTCTGACTTCTGGAGCTGATTGCTCAGCTTTCTCTTCTCTCCCAGCTGGCTCTTGCAGCACCGAACTAGAGGCACTGAGCCCTCTACCTCTACCTGGCTATCTGGTTCTAGCTCTGGAATGTTCTAATAATGTCCACATTTTCAGACACACCAGTGTGAAACCAGAAGATGCTAATACTGGGAATGATCAAAGTCTGAGTGATCATTATAGCAGATGCTCTCCTGGCCTAGTTCTGGAGGGAACCGGATACATCTCTGTGTCCACGTTGAGTCCAGGGAGAGTCCCTGCTCACCTTGGGAGAGGACACACTCACTGAGGCAGTCCAGTCCTCCCCTGGGAGAAGTGTCTCTTGGGGGTGGAAAGGCCCAAACTCACCTAGTGGAAAGGGGAGCAGGAGGGAGAGAAGAAGGAAAACCCTGGAAGGAACTGGACTTCTCCATCTATACATGTAAAGAGCCCCTGTTCTGTGTTAGGTCTTAGGTATATCAAGGTGACTGAGGCAGTCCCTGTGGGATAACAGGGAGCTAGAGAATGACCAGCCACTTGTGTGGTAAGTACCAGGCTAGGGAAGTACAGGGGACAGTGAGTGCATAGTACAAACTCGCTCTCCCTCTCTCTCTCTCTCTCTCTCTCTCTCTCTCTCTCTGGGATTGAGGACAAGGGATGGCAAATAATTCAGGGAATCCAGTCCAGCCTGGCCTGAGACCTTGGAGGAGGGACCTCCAATGCCAGGCTAGAAGCTCCCAAGTCAGATTTCCCTCTTACTACCTAAACCTTTTCCCTAGCAAGCTGGAAAGCCCACCCAGGCACTTCACGCCAACCCAGACTGGATAGAGACAAGCCCAAGTTGGAGTATTATGTAGGGGAGGCAGTGGGAGCCCCCCACCTCAGGAGGCCTGCAGTCAATCCCTCCGAGGCCCTGAGGGGCCACCCCCTTCTCTCCAAAACACACATGGAGTGATCTTCTGGGGGTGGCAGATGACACATGGTGGACCAAAGCCAAGGTCCAGGAGCAGGGAGGAATGAGGATGCCAGGAGAAGAGACACCTGCTCCCTCCCCACTGACACCTTCTCCTGCCCCTGGCCACCAACCCCCATTTCCACTGGCTTTCAGCGGCCCCAGCCCCAGGTTCCTCCTCTGGGTCTTCACTGAGGCCACAGGTCCTTAGGGCAGCTGTTCCCTCCCACATTGCTGCACTCTTCTTTCCACAGACCTGAGATAAGATCTACCGCCCCATCTCGGAAAGCCTCCAAAGGCGAGATTAATTGGACAGCCCAACACGAGTCGCATCATTAAAACAACAGCCTAAGTTGTAAAGTCAAGTACCAGGAGTATAATTACTCTTCCAGCCAGAGGCCAGCTGAGCTGACAGCGCCCCCCTCCCTTTCCAGCCAAAACAGGAATCCTTGTCCACTTGGGAGCTGGTCCAGTTTCCCTGGGCTCCTAACAGCTGATGGGAGTGGACGCCAGTAGGAGAGGCACCCCCTTCTCTTCCCACAAACCACTGGAGCTGCAGGAAGGGAGCCTGGGGGTCCTTTCTGTGCAGACACCTCTCTGGGAAAATATGGGTCATTAAGGGAGCGGGATACTATAGAATGGTTAAGAACTGGAGTTTTGGCCTCCAAAGAGTCCTGCTCTGCTGTGTGACTTTTGGAAAGTTGCTTAACCTCTCTTTCAGCCTCCTTTTCCTTCCCCCAAGATGGGAACTTTAATAGGACCTGCTTCCCAGTGTGGTTGTGATGTTGAAAAGAGATAGTGCTTGTAACATGTTTGACATGGTGCCTGGAACATAGTAAGCACTCATTAATAATAAATGGTGTTTATAGCAGCTGTATGTATTGAAGAGGAGGGGTCACAGTGAGGCTGAGTTCATACTGCCACTGCCATCCATTCAGAGCAGGCAGGAGAAAGGGGGCTGAAGACTAGAGAATTCCACACATCCTGGATCAGCACCTCTGAGAGCCAGACACAGGCAAGGTCTTAAATGCAGAAGCACCAGCAGCTGTGCCTAGAGCTCACTCGCTCAGTTGCATGGGTCTCAGCCACAAGAAATCTGACTTGGGGCTGTTCTTCCCTCTCCCCCAAGGCTATTTTAAGACATGTTCCCCATCTCTCCCCCAACAAAATGAGATTCAATTAATTCAATTAAAGCAATTTTGGGAGCAGCTCCTGAAGGCTTGCAATGTGAGATAATTACAAGTAATTTGCTGCTGTGAAGAGAAAAAGGGCACACGGGGTCTGGGGGGAAAGGAGTTAGCCCCCTCCCCACCAAGCGCACACAGATCTAGAGGGATTCCACACTGCCATCTGAACTGCCCTCCCATTGGCCAAATTACTTGCAGGTGGGAAGAGGGAGCTTGTGTCGGTGGGAGGGGGCTGGGAAGACAGAGTGACAGATTGCTCCTCCCCCACCCTGAGATCTGCCCAGCAAGATGGGGGTGGGGAGCTGGTTGTTCCCCCGACAAAAAGTCTGCATATCCCTAGCAGCTGATTACTCAGCTCCAAACCTCACTTGGGTTTGGATGCCTGAACTTGCCTTTGGGATTGTATCCAGAGTCAATGGAATGTTATCCGGGTAGCTGAGGCTTGTGTAGATGAGGCCTTAGAGATCAAGGACTTCCCCAGAATGTATAAGGGATGTCGGTAGAGAGGGGAAAGGACAGAGAGGACAAAACTTACTTCTTGCTTCCAAGCAGGTAACGATACACCCCTCTTTCTCCTCCCCTGATCTGATAATCAGCTTTTTAGCTCTGTCTGGCGTCCAACCTCAGCTTTTGCCATTGTCTCCTCTCAGCTTTCTGTCCTTGGGGCCACTGAAGCTTATTCCTTCAGAAAAGCATCTCACAGGTGTTTCCCACCCCTAATTTTGACCTGGGATAACCCTTTCCTTGCCAGGGCTCATTTGGCCTGGGGGAAGGTGATGGTGCCAAGAGGGGGCTGGCGAGGAAGGTGGGGGAAGGCAGTGACCAAGACCAATGTGTGGGGATGGGCTTCAGGCCTCTGCAAAAACTCCTCTAACCGCCCCCCCCACCGACTTCGCCTGGGAACCTCTGTTCCAAGAGATGAGTAATGTTTTCACAATTAGGATGGTAAAGAAAAATTCACTGACCCCAAAGTATTTCTTTTTCATATCTTCCCCTCTCTCCCATCTGTCTCCTGGCTTCTCCCAGGTCAAGGATGGGTGAAGAGGAGGGGCCCTTCAGTTCTAGTCTCCCCTCTCCAGTGCTTTTCCCCCGCCCCTTCTCCGAATAGCATTGCTGTTGGATCTGGGGCAGCCAGGGAGAAATTCTGGCAGCAAGTCCCTGGGCGACTGCTGTCTCTCCCCTTCCAAGATGAAGAAAGTTACAGACAGAAAAGTGGCCGCCTCTTCATGCCTCCCCTTCCCCCTTTCCTGGCCAGCTCAGATTGCTTAAAGCAAGGAATTAAAGTTTCTTCTACCCTAAACCTCAAAGTACAAAAGCTCCAGACAAATACACAGAAACAGACAGATGTAAGGACCCAGGCACGGGGCCATCTTAAGTACACACACTGCCACACAACAGAGTGCACGCACAGATAGGTGGACACATCGGTGCACATGGAGTGGGCAGAACCGCACACGAGACACACGTGAGCCTTCCATGGTTGTACGCGGACATATTTGGAGAAGTACACTCCAGGTTACATACTCATAGAGAAAAGTATGACACAGAGGGATGAACCAAGAAGGAAATGCCCAGGGACTTAAACATATGCGGAAACAGACTGCAACATCCCCAGAAATACACAGACTAGATTCCCTGTGTGTGAGCTTCTCCCATTCCCATCCCCTTTTCCTGGTTGTTGATCTATTTTCTGGGAATATTTCCCTGGTAAGCAGTTGGTGAGGGAGACTGAATGGCTGAATGGCCACAGAATCTGGTAATTTGATTATGAATTTATTTGCTTTGTTCCGTGAAGCCTTGCCTGCTTCCCTTCCCGAGCTCTAGCAAGAGCTCCCGTCCCAGCCATTCCTGGCACATCCGGTGGCTCTGAGAGGTAGCCACAGATTCCAGCCCTGGCACAGGAACCCAAAGGCTGTCCTCCCAGATGGCTCCACTGAGCCTTCTGTGCCCTGGCCCTGACGGCAACTCAAGGAGGAGGGGTTGCAGGGGTCACGGGGTGGTGAGGAAAGCACTGCTCGGTTTCTGCTTGCTGTATAACCTTGGGCAAGTTACACACCCCCTCTGAAGCTTAGATAATTTCCCTTCCTAAATCTCTGTGTGTCTGTGTGTAAGGGGTTGATGTGTGTCTACCAGCACTTTCCACTCCAGTCTGGGGCACTGCAGCGCAGCCTGTGTCTTCTGTCAGACTGGAAGCTCTTAGAATACAGGGCCTCGCTTTTCCCACGAGACTGGATGCCTTTTCAACCCCAACAGCTTGACGTCTCATCTCTAAGGTCCTCAGCCCCACTGGCAGCCCGGGGGATGTGTCTGCCAGCCCAGGAAGGGAAAGGAGTTGGCCTCAAGCTCCTCCAAACATCAAGGTTTCTGGAGGACAGACACTCTCACAGAGCCAGGCCTTCAGCCTCTCTGGCCCCAAAATGGAGAGATTACTTCATTTCCACTTTCTGTGGAATATATGTGGAATATATTCCTCTGAGGTTCATCTGAACCGTGCCCTTTCAAGAGTTCAGATGAGTTTTGGGTCAGATCTTTGGCGGGCCTGAGGACTTCCACTCTGGCCTTTAGTCCCCCATCCTCTCCCCCTCCCTACTTCAAGCTGATGAATAACAGACAGGCCGAATCGTGAGGCCAGGAGCATGACATCTAGATAATCCCACTCCGATCACGAGGCTCCTTGGGGGGACCCTGCTCTGCAATCCCCTCGGGCCTGGCAGCCCGTCCCTGTGATCATGTTCTCTGGCCTGTTTAACCTGACATGTCAGGACCCGTGCTCCTTCCTCAGACTGGAGGTTGCCAGAGAGCAGGGCACCGGCTCCCCTCTCCGACTGAGGGGCTTCCCCTTCAGGGCTTCCTTTCTCTGCTGGACACCCCCTTTCCCCAGGCCTGGTGCTCCTGCTCTCTTTGGGATGGCAGGCCAGGTCTAAGTATGGATAGGGCCATGAGACCCTTGTCCAGGTCCTACCCCTCCCACTGCCCACCAGGTCTGCCACAGAGCCACCAGACCACTCCTTCATATTGGCCCCAGGAGCTGCTTTCTCTGCCCCTGCAAGCTGGGGCCTGCTGCAGACTCCTCCTCCCAGCCCTGAAGCCACTGGGAATTCTTTGCTCCAACAGATCCTGGGGGAAACCAGACTGCGGGAGGCTGCTGACATGCCTCTGCTGGGCTCCTGTCACATTCCCCAAGCCCACGGGATCAGCTGGACCCACTGATGGAGGCTGCTCCCACCTCTGGTGACGTCCTCCTCTCCCCTCTCCCTCCTCTCTCCCAAAGCCTGAATCTGCCCTGGGACTCATCCTTGCTTTCAACTCCCTCCCACTCCCAGCCCCTTGGCAGCCCCATCTAAACAATATGAACTATTTCCCCTGGCCCCTTGGAAAATAAAATGTGTTTCCTCGTCCAGAGGGACTTCATGGAGTCCCTGGAATGCAGACACTCAGCTGAGAGGCTCTGGGCAAGTCACTTTACCTCCTGGATCTTTATTTCCTCACCTGTGCAGTGGGGATAATGATCGGAATGATATCTCAGAAGGTCATGGAGACAGAGCCCACCCTAAATGTGCTGTGAAATACACCAGGTATGCCAGCATGTACGGTGACCCATTCCTTTGCCTCAGTTCTCCTCTGATCTACCAACTTACCACATAATGAAGAGTATAGTCATCCCCAGGAACACAAAAAAATAAAGAGCCAGATGCCCAAGTTCAAATCCAACTCTATGACCATAGGCAAGTTCCTTTTTCCTTCTTTTTTTTAATTGAGGTAACATTGGTTTATATCATTGTGTAATTTGGGCATGTTTCCTAACCTCTCTGTACCTCGCCTTTCTCATCTGGAAAATGAAGAGAATGGTTAATAGCCTGTGCTTCTTAGGGTGATGAGAACTAAATGAGTTAAAACACAATAGCCTCTAAATACAATCGGGATTCAGCAAGGATTAGTTGTATTATCTCTGACTGCCAAGCAAGAAAAACCTTTTCTGTCTCTGTCCCTGAGGGATCTTGTCCACTTATCCCTGTTCCTCTGCTGGTCTCCACCTGTGAGCAGAACCTCAGACCAACTGTCTTCCCCAAACACTCCCATGGCGAGAGTGGTGGGCTGACCAAGCTGCTTTATGTGGAGGGGACGGAGTTGTGCAGGACACTGGCTAAACGGTAAGGACTTCTTTCCTTTTTATTTGGAGGATAATTGCCTTACAATGTTGTGTTGGTTTCTGCCGTACAACAATACAAATCAGTCATATATGTGTGTGTGTGTATATATATCCCCTCCCTCTTGAGCCTCCCCCGACCCCTGCCATCCCACCTCTCTAGGTCATCACAGAGGGCCAGGCTGGGCTCCTTATGTTATACAGCAGCTTCTCACTAACTCTTTTACACATGGTAGGGTATATATGACAATGCTACTCTCTCAGTTCGTCCCACCCTCTCCTTCCCCCACTGTATCCCCAAGTTTGTGCTCTATGTCTGTCTCTATTCCTTGCAAATAGTTTCATCAGTACCATTTTTCTGGATTCCATATATATGCATTAACATATGTTATTTTTCTCTTTCTGACTTGCTTCGTTCTCTATAACAGGCTCTAGGCTTATCCACCTCAATTCAACTGACCCACATTTATTCCTTTTTATGGCCAAATAATAGTCCATTGTATATATGTGCCACAACTTCTTTATCCATTCATCTGTTAGTGGACATCTAGGTTGTTTCCATGTCCCGGCTATTGTAAAGAGTGCTGAACATTGGAGTACATGTGTCTTTTTGAATTATGGTTTTCTCAGCATAATCCTAGTAGTGGGATTTCTGGGTCATAGGGTAGTTCGTTTATTCCTAGTTTTTAAAGGGCTCTCCATACTGTTCTCCATAGTGGCTATATCAATTTACATTCCCACCAACAGTGCAAGAGGATTCCCTTTCCTCCACACCCTCTCCAGCATTTACTGTTTGGAAGGGGTGAGGACTTCCAACTGTGTTTCCAGGACAGCCTTCTGAGTACCCTAGATGGGAAGGTATCCGAAAGTGAGATCATCCAGAACCTGCCTGGGCCAGAGTTCATGCAGAGGCAGCTGAGGTTCCTGACTTCTTCATTTGTGAATGATTGCCTCTACTGAAACCCAAGAATCCCTCCTGCTAGACAAAAAAGCAGAGAAAAAAAAGAGATTTCTTTTACTGATGTGCATGTGTGCCAAGTCGCTTCAGTCGTGTCCAACTGTTTGCAACCCCATGGACTCCTGGTAGCCCGCCAGGCTCCTCTGTCCATGGGATTCTCCAAGCAGGAATATTGGAGTGGGTTGCCATGCCCTTCTCCAGGAGATCTTCTCAACCCAGGGATCGAACCTGGGTTTCCTGTGTCTCCTGCATTGCAGGCAGATTCTTTACCACTGAGCCACTGGGGAAGCCCTCTGCCCTCCTTTACTGATATCTGATTGTATAGCTAGAAAACAAGAGACCTTCAGTTCAGTTCAGTTCAGTCGCTCAGTCATGTCTGACTCTTTGCGACCCCATGAATCGCAGCACGCCAGGCCTCCCTGTCCATCACCAAAGAGACCTTAGGGGGAAAATATTCCAGAAGTAGGGAAATTTTGGTATAGTGGCTGGATATAAGATAAATATAGGATGCTGTTCTCTAGTCTTGCAATAAATATGGAAATATATTCCTGTTATATTGGATATAGATAGATGTATATAGATGTGAAGAAGCAGCTCTTTAGCTGATTAGTGACTAAAAGATACAGGCATACCTCTGAGATATTTTGGTTTGGTTCTAGTCCACCACAATAAAAATGGATATTGCAATAAAGTGAGTCACACAAATTTTTTGGTTTCCCAGTGCATAGAAAAGTTATGTTTACACTGTACTAGAGTTGTTCACACTCTACTGTAGTCTATTAAGTGTACAATAGCATTATGTCTAAAAAAATGCACATACCTTAATTAAAAAATAATACTGTTGGAAAAATTGTGCTAATAGACTTGCTCAATCTGAGGTTGCTATGAATCTTCAATTTGTAAAAAAAAAAAAAGAAAAATTGCAGGATCTGTGAAGTGTAATAAAGTGAAGTACAACAAAACAAGGTGTGCCTGTATTAAACTCCACCCTCTTCCCTTCTGTTGGGAAGGCCCAGCACATGGCTCTGTCCTGGGTGGCTGTCCTTCCATTCCATCTGAAGTATGGCAGACTTAGGTTGGAATCAAGAAAGGACTTTCCGAGTAGAGGGAGGAATTGTATATATGAGAACTCCCCTCGTTAGGCAAAAGGGTAAACTTTGGGCCCATTGAGGGCACCTAGAACTCCCAAGTCAACTGAGGAGTGTCCTAACTGCACACCACTGGTCTCATCTAGAACTGGCAGTATCGTTTGTTGAGCTCCATCCGTGTGCCAAGCTTTGTGTTAAGTGTTATTTAATTTCCTCAGGAACCCTGAAAATTACATATGCTTAGCTCCATTTCTATACATGAGGAAAATTAACCTCAGAGAGGGCAAATGACTTAGCTGAAGATACATAGTAAATGTCAAAGTCAGGGTTAGCGCTCAGAAATGTGCATACGTGTGCCTGGGTGTTTGCACATGTGTCCTACTCTATGAAACACTGGTATCTCTAAGGACACAGAGCTGATCTGGGAACAAGGGGGAAAGCTAAGCCTGGCATCCTCCCTAGCTTCTCCCCATTTCAATTTTAGAGGCCATGGGATGGTGAAAGGGCCACAGGCCAGGGATTCAGGAGGCTGAACTCTGAAACACATTCACTGGAGGCCTTTAGGGGAAACTGTTGAACCTCTTGAGTCTGTTTTCTCACCTGGGAAGTGGGATAATGATGGCACTGCCTTTGCCAGGCAGCTGAGAAGATTAAATGAGACTGTGCCCGTGACAGCTTCTGGCACAAGCCTTGTGCACAGTAGGTGCTTCATTAGCCTCTTCACTGCCTGATCTTGGGAGGATCCAAGTCTGCATTTGAGAGACTTCCTTCCTTACCAGCCAAACTCCTGCTTCTTGTGGCTTCTTGCTCTCCTCAGCTTCCCCTTACCCTCTCTTAGCTGAAGGCACGTCACCACTCTCCCCTACCCAGCACCACTGGTGATTCCTGAACTAAGGGCAGGCCTGACTGCTCCCAGGGGCAGGTGTGGGACAATGCCATAAGTGTTGCAGGATGTGGCCAGATGCCCTCAGTGTGCAGGGAAGGGCACAATGCTGCTGCCGCCAGTTTGCCAGGTATAAGCTGAACTGCCTGGGTTGGGGGGCACCCCCTCCCCTGCCCCAGCCAGTCCTCCAGGGTGTGAATTTCGGGACCCTGCTCACTCAGCGGACACTGCCAGTCCTGCTCACACTTGCTCCAGGAGACAGCCCAGGCATTTGGGCCTTGAGGCCCCTCCCCACTCAGCCCCCTCCCCAGCTTCGCCTCCTGCCAGGGCGTCTATCCTAGCCACCCTGGATCCCTACATCACTCCTTCTCTCAGACAGCCCACCTTGGGGCTCAACAGACCAATCCCAAAGTCTCTCCTTTGCCAGGAGGTCTCCTAAATTCACTACCCCTCCTTTGCTATGTGACTTTGGGCAAGACACACAGCCTCTCAGGAGACACTTCCCGATGGGCGAGTAGATGCAATGATGACCCCTGAGGCTGCAGCTACTCTTGGCTCCTGCATTGCTCGCCAAGCAGCTAGTGATTGGGTGCTGGGTGTTCCTCTCATTGTCTGGTTGGCCCTCAACAGCTGAGAGCGGGAGGTGGTTATCATTCCCCTCTCAGCCCCACAATCCCTCATCTAATGGGAGTGGGAGGGATTGTATGAGGGATCCCAAGAGAAGGCTTCACATATTCACCTGGACAGTTGGTGTCCACTGAAATCCTGCTCTCCAGCCAGCACGACGAGCACATAGTGAACATACACAACCCCTGTCCTCATGCTTTATATCCCAGTCCAAAGCTCTACCCCCAGGGACCTTGGTATGAAAGACATCCCCCGCCCCCTGCTTCGCAGCTCAGCAACCCTCCCCAGGGTGAACAAAAATTCTCCATGTCATCCCTGCCCAGTGCTCTGAGCTGGGGACAAGACAGTAAAGGTGAGACCCAGGCTCTGCCTCCACAGAGCGAGGACTGGGGGCCTGGAAAGAGAAGAGTCATCCAGTTAGCAGTGACTAGCCGGCTGAGTGACAAAGGAGAAAGACGCGGGCTGGGGACCTGGGCTGAAGGTCTGGGAAGGTTTCCCTGAAGACTGACTCAAGGGCTTCTGGGGCAGAGGGTCTGGGCCCCTGCAAAGAGCTGGAGGCTGGCCTTCCTGACACCCCCAGCCTTCTCTGCCAGCCCCCCATCTGCTCCCTTTGCCCCAAGCCCCACCAAGGCCCCCATCAGCACTGTCCTCCTGCCCCTCTTCCCTGGGGCTCAGGAAACTCATCTCCAAGCACTTTTTGGCTTCTAAACCTTCCAGTCTCAGGCTGCTGGGTGGTTGGTAAACAGCTTATTAAGGTGATTAACGCTGCAATTAAAGCTGGAAAAACAGAGGCCAGGGTGCTGGCTGAAGGCTCTCCCTTCTCCTCCCCCCTTCATTCTCCCCCAGCCCTCCTCTGCCATCCCCTCCGGGCATGGTTGATGCAATTCAGCCTGACTTAGCCAACCAGAACCCTCACCTAGGTGGGGAGGCTGCACATCAAATGTCCGGTCTCGGTGCCTGGAATCCCCTTTCCCGCAGAGGTGGGAGGCTCCGCTGGCCTGGGGAGTAGGTGGTAGTGATGGTGTGTTGCTGAGGCAGGTGGTGTGTGGAGGCTGAATTGGGGTGAAGTCTCTAAGACCCCCTAGTATCCAGGACCCCTTAAAGGGAGGGGCCTCAGAGACAGGGGTTGAGATCATCCTTCTTATCCATTTCCGCAAGTGAGAAGGGCAGGAGCCCTCTCCTCCCAGTAGAGGGGCAGGGGTTTTCTTTCTCCAGGCTCTCAGAGTTAGGGTGGCTCCCAGCATGTCTGAGGGGCTGGCAACTGCCAGATCCTGACCCTTCCCTGAGATTGGCATCCAGGGGAGTATTTAAGAACTCTCTGGGTCCATGCCATCCCTCCCTTTAGCATATATATATATATATATATATATATATATATATATATATACTATATACTAAGTCGCTTCAGTCGTGTCTGACTCTGTGCGACCCCATAGATGGCAGCCCACCAGGCTCCCCTGTCCCTGGGATTCTCCAGGCAAGAGCACTGGAGTGGGTTGCCATTGCCTTTCAAGAAGCCTTCAAGGCTCCCCCACAAGCCTCCTTCCCTTGTGCCCGGTGAGTCCTGGGAGGGGAGCTATTCTGCAGGTGGGATCTCCAGGGAGTATGTTCCCAGACCCCCATCTCTGCCTCTCATGCTGCCATCCTTTTTTCAAGGCACAATTCAAATGCTGCCCCTACCACGAAGCCTTTCCACGTTTCCTTCCCACCCACCACCAGCTGCCCTGCCCCTTTCCTCTGACAACCCACCCAACCCCCTTGGCTGTGTCAGGTTTGCCCAGCCAGGGGCCTCTCCAGGGTAGTCCCTGCTTCTGACCCTGGAGCTCCTCACCCAGAACTGTGCCTCCTTGCCCAGGCCTCAGTCATCTGTGGCACCAGTGCCTAGAACAGTGCGAGAAATAGAGCAGGTGTTCAGAAAACACTGGGTTGACTCACTCCTTTTTGGAGTGCACCTAGAGATGGGCAGATCAACAAGATGGCAAGTGCAGCCAGGGGCCTGGGTCTGAATCAGTGGCATCGAGGGTGGGACGGGGCAGGAGTCAAGGTGGGCAGTAAGCCCCATCATCCTGTCACCATCGTCAACAGCAACTTTGATATACTGAGCAGTACTTGGTATGTGCTGTGTACCTTGTGAAACATTTTATACACACTATCCATTTAGTCCTCTCAACAACTACCTGCTAGGCAGGTAGCATTAGTCCTATGCTATAGGTACTAGGCTTAGAAAGGCTAAAGGATTTGCTTGAGATCAGACAGTCAGTAGTGGAGTCAGGATTCACCCCAGGTCAGCTGACTCCAGCGTGCACATTCCTGACTCTAGCATCAAGCTTTTCCAAGGATCAGCCCTGAGGAGGAAGGCCAGCCCCTCCCCCCACACTCCTCCCAGGGAAGAACCCAGGAAGGAAGGCTGGAGGGCTGGGGTAGGCAGAGCTGCTCAGCTCTCTGACACCCTACCCTGGGCATTTTAGTGAAGTGTGCTGCAGAAAAGCCTACAAAGAGCACCCATTCTCCAGACAGACCAGCATTCAAATCCCAGCATTGCCACGTATTAGTTATGTATCTCTGGGTTGGGAAGATCTCTTGGAGTAGAAATGGCAACCCACTCCAGTATTCCTGCCTGGAAGATCCCATGGGCAGAGGAGCCTGGTGGGCTAGAGTTCGTGGGGTTGCAAAGCATTGGACACGACTGAGCAACTGAACATGCATGTAATTATGTAACATTGATGGAGATTGTATCTCTCAGATGAGCCTGTTTCCCCATCTGAAAAATGGGCACTATACCACCCACCTTCCAGGCTGTTTTGAGGATCACATGTAACGTGCTTGGCACAGAATATGGGTTTAACAAATCCAGCCCTTACTAAGGTTTGGAGAACAGTGACCCTCGGGGCAGACTGGGGTTCCCTCGCCCCCCTCTTCTTCTCTGAAGGTTGTCACGAGGCAATGGGTGTAGTCAAGAAGCACCTGGCAGGAGATGGGCTCAGCCGCCCCACCCGGGCACTCTGCCAGGTCCCCCACCTAAGCACCTGTCCCCGTGCCCCCCCACGCCCCACCCTAGGCTGGTGAAGAGGGTGACCTGCTTGGCCTGGAGGTGAGGAGAGGAAGAAGGGGAGGTCAGGGGTGGGGCTGACCCTGAGGGAGGTCACCCGGGCAGTTAATCCAGCCTGACAGAGCAGGGATGAGCAGGGAGGAATTAGGAGCTTACAACATCCTTTCATCCCGAAGCAGCCCGCCAGCCAGCCTGCCCGCCCAGCCTCCCTCCTTCCTTCCTCTCTCTTTCTGC
Source organism: Bos taurus (assembly GCF_002263795.3). NCBI lineage: Eukaryota > Metazoa > Chordata > Mammalia > Artiodactyla > Bovidae > Bos > Bos taurus. The sequence continues at coordinate 36,669,068 of NC_037346.1, read as the reverse complement.
CCTTTTTTTCCCTCTCCCTCCCTTTGCTGGCAGCCCAGCCCTAATAAAATGCAGTGTCTCCAGCAAGTCTGCCCGGCTGCCGCCTCGCTGCTCCTGCCTGCACGCAGCCCTCAACCCAAACTGCTCAGCTCAGCCCCGCCTGGCAGCTGCCACTTAACCCTTGCCAGCCCGGCTGGCGTCCGTGGGCTGGAGGCCCTCCTCCCTTCCGCCAGCCTCAGGCAAGGGGGAGGGGAGGCCTATTTTCTGAGAGGCAGAAGGGTAAGGTGGAGGCTGGAGGTCCCCAGGTTCTGGAGTCCTGCTGTTCCACAGGGCCCTTCTGTTCTGCTTCCTCATCCTTATTCTGCTTTGTGGCTCACAGTCGCCCCAGAGGCCCGAATGGGTGGGGATTGTTGTTCCCATTCAACAGGTGAGAAGCTGAGATTCCGGACAGGGAGTTTCCAGGCTGAGCTGGGTCACCCTGGCTGCTGGATGGTGTTGCTGAGTCTCCAGTCTAGACTTTTTCCAGTATAGGGAGCTGTCTCTGCTGTGTGTGTGTGCACCTGTGTATCCCTTGGAGTGTTATTGTTCGTATATTTGTGTGATGCTAATGTGTCTCAGGTGTGCATTCAGTATCTGGCCTCAGAGGACAACATGAGTCCATGTATGTGTGATGGTAGAGAGATGTGAGTCTTGGTACATGTGTGAGAGGTGGCTTCACAGCGTGTGCATGAATCCCATCTGTATCTCCCATCTGGGCCAAGATGTTTGCTCACGCACACTTCCGTTCCTGCTGCGACCTCCAGCTCTCTGTCTCCAGAGTCTTGGAGTTGGGCAGCTGGAAGAGGAGGGGGCGAGACTCCTGGCCTAGGCCGTCAGTGAGTCAGGGCCCAAGCACTCCCTGAGAAGGTCAGTGTGGAACCCCCCTTGTCTGTTTCCATGGCCCAGCCTGGATCTCAATGGCCTGGGGTCCCTGCCAGCTGTGGGAGCAGTGGTGTTATCCCTGCCTAAGGCCTCGCCCTCACCTCCAACTGAAAGGGACAGACAGGAGGGTGAGTGGTAAGGAAATGCCTGGGCATGGAGGCAGGGGGTTTACACATGTGTGCAGCATGTCTGTGTGTGAGCCCAGGATCAAAGAGCAGCCCTGAGGTGACCCAGCAGCGGCAGGCAGCGGTGGGGGGCTGCTAAATCACGCCGACAAGGGACGCCAAGCAGAGTGGAGTCAGGGAGGCCAAGGGCTGGGAGCCTCCATTCCCCAGACCGTGGGCCAGCCGTGTGGTCAGAAGCATCTGTTTCCCCCAGCCAAGCCCAACTCAGCTCTTGAGCTCAGAACCCCAGCAGTAGGTCCCCAGGGCTCTAAATCCCTTAGGAGCCCCTGCTCAGAGGTCCTTCCCCACCAAACAACTTCCCTGACTCCCAGCCCTCCCCTGAGAGCTGCCTGCCTCTAGCCTCCAGTTCAAAGAGCTCAGTGGTTATTTTCTTCTTTTTTATTAATGTTATATATAAAGGTGAGTCCAATAAGAAAGCAGAAATGAGAAGGCTGGGAGAGGGTGGGAGCTGGCTTCGTTCCCATCCCCCTGGGGTGGGACTCTTTGAGATCCACCATGTCTCTCCTCGCGCCTGCGCCTCCCACCAAACCCAAATCCAGCCGGAGCCCACATCTCTGTTTCTCTCAGCTCACTGCGCACAGGCAGGTACATCCAGGAGGAAAGGGCCACATAAATAGGAAACCACAGGAGGGAGGAGACTGCTTCTCTCTGTTGCTTTAAAAAAAAAATACATACTATATATATAGCTAGAGTCTTCTACCCCTCCTCTTCTTCGATATTTGACCACATCAGGGGTGGAGGAAAGTTAGCTTTGGGGGGACATCTGGGCCAGGAAGAGCCAGTGCTACCAGCCTTTCAGCCAGCCACCCCCTCACCCCTAAAGGTACCGAGTTATAACACCGTGCACCTCACCCGACATTCTCTGTCTTGGCGGGAACAATCTGTTTCCAAGGCCACCGGAAAGGGGGTGTTCGGGGGTTTGTCTTTCCTGGTGTGTCTCCTTGGAGATTTGGGGTTTGGCGCCAGCTTACTGGAGGAGAGGAAGAGGTGGGAAGAGGCGGGGTGGGGGCGCGGGGGTGAGCAGAGGCGCCCACGCAGGGGAGATTGGTCCTAACTGTTAACAATGCCCTTTGTCTTCCTATTTTTCAACAGCTTTTGAAACCAAAGTTGTGCAAAGTCCTGTACATGGGAGAAGAAATGGGTGGTCGGGAAGGCTGCCTGGGACCCACCCCTCCTCTTCGACCAGAGTTGGGGAGGCGAGGTGCTCCTTGAATTCTTCTCTCTAAAGCCACAAATATTAAAAGCTTCCCTTACTTGGGGCTTTTCTTTGGTGTAACCCTCAAATCTTAAACGAGGGCTAGAAGTTCAGGGCAGGGCTCGCTGAGGTCCCCACCCTGAGTCCCAGTCTCACGGTCCAATGTCTTTTTGGCAGAGGGGATGCTCAGGAAGGAGACAACCACAGGTGGCTTGGGGGAGGATCTTGGGCCTGGCAGGTCCTGGGATCCACAGTGCCTGGTGCCCCAGCCCAGCCCAAGCCTGACCTGCGCACACTCCACAGTCTCCCCAGTACCCAAGGAATCCAGTCTGGGGACCGAGTACTAAGATTTAGAATCTGGAAGGTGATGAGCCATTTGAAGCCAATCCAGGCTCTTGGAGCAGAAGGGGAACAGCTGTCCCAGCTGGAGTGGAGTGCCCAAACATCTGGAGGGGCACCCCAGTGTCTAGGCAGTGAGTGGGAGGTTCAGGGGGCATCCTTGGTCCATGTAAATTTCCTCTGGAAGCTCTTGGGTCCCTGGAAGAAGGGGCAAGGGAAGGGGAAAGGGATGTCCTTTCCCCTGTGCTCCTCGATGATTCCTGAGTGTCAGCTAGGACGGAGGCGCCTTCTGCCTGGTCCCGGGGTTCCTTCGTGAGAGGTTCAGGACGGGTAGGTGCTCAGTACACAGCCCCAGGGTTGGGCGGGGGCCCAGGGGAGGCATGGTGCAGGGTGGCTGGTTGAGGCGGCTGCTGCTGTAAGTGGGGTCCACTCAGGTTCTGTGCATGGTACCAGGAGTTGGTGGGGTCGTCCAGGTAGCTGGGGGAAGCACTGTATGGGAGTGGCGGGGGCAGCTGGCTGCGGGCAGGGGCTGGAGTAGAGTGGGAAGAGGTGTCCCAGAGGGCAGGTGACGGTGGTGAGTTGCAGGCCATGGAATCGCTGTTGTTGGGGCTGTGCTCCAGGGGAACCTCCCCATTCTTATAGAGCTTCTTGAATTTGGAACGGCGGTTCTGGAACCAGATTTTCACCTGCCCCAAGAAGAAAGGGGGAGCTAGTTAGCCTCTTAGAACACCGAGTGAAAAACCCGTTGGGGAAGTCAATCTGGAGAGGGCTGGGCCAGAACCCACTGTCACATGAGACCCAGGCAAAATCCAGGCATCCTGCCTCTGGGCCAGCATCTTTTTCTACTGGGGATAGAAATTCAGCTAGGAACTTTTGGCGGCTTAGGTCCAAATTCTGCTCTGCCACTTACTAAGTGTGTGACTGTGAGCAAGTTACCCGACCTCTCTGGTTTTTGCTGTCCTCATCTGCAAAATGGGGACGCTGGCAGCACGATTACCTACCTCATAGGGTCACTATAATGCTCAAAAAAGTTAAGACAGACAAAGAACTCGAAGCAGCCAGCCATACACCTGACATAGTAACCGCTGAACTCCAGAGGGGAGGAGGCAGTTTGCAGCATTTTGTTCACATTAGAAACCCATAAGCAAAGGTGCACAGATATACAGAGACAAATACACACCCACATAAGCATCTCCATGTGCATGAACATACCCACTCACCACTTCACACACAGGCACCAGTCTATAAAGACACACACATGCACAGATACACCCAGATAAACGCCCTGCAAACATGAGCTCCCATGTTCGCACACTCAGGAGCCCTTCAGGGCTGGTTAGTGGGGGTGATCTGGGACTCAGAAGCAGGTGAGCCATGATTCCCCAAATTTCCCTTGGGGTATCTCCCCCTCCGCCTGCCGCTCTCCACCCCATGACTGGTACAAACAATGAATCAGCTCCTCACCGGGTGACCCAGATTCCCGGCGGACTGGGCCCCACGCAGCCGCAACCCAGGCCTGCCTGTCAACACCTGTAGGGAGCCAGGCGTCTGCCACTCCTCCCCTGAGCAGTGACAGGCTGCTGGGGGCTTTAGGGACAGGCTGGGGCTGGGGGACTGCCACCTCTGAGTCCCTACCCCACTTTGTGGGGAATTTGTTCTTGCCTCCAAGCACACAAGGGGTGGAGCATTTGGGTACTGAGCAGGAATGCAGTCTTTTGATACAAGCACACATTTTTGTACATACACTCACCACGGGGCCCAGTCAAGTACATGTGTCCATCAATAAACACAGTGGCCCTTGAAAGGCCTTCCTCCTTAGGTGCGTTTCCCACATGTACTGTACACACATTAGCCTGTGTGCAAACAGACATGAATATACATGTATGTACAGCCCTCACACACACCTAGCCTGGGGTGGTGGGGTGAGGTGGTGGGGAGCATGATGCGGACTCCTAGCAGTGACCAACGCTGCTGGGAGCCTGTGGAAGCTGGGGATTCTGGGGTAGAGGGAGGATACCTCTCCTTCTGATAGACGCACTCAGTCCACACTCAGTCGCATGATTCACAAATATGCACACCTGTACACGTGCTAATGCACAAACTTCAACCGAGTTTGAGATCTGGGGGTCCTTCTACCCACAGACAAGGGTTTCAAGGGCCTGCAGGCAACTTATTAAGCCATCCAGGCTCAGCGGTGCCTGGGGTATCCCGGGGTCCCGCAGGACCCCACCGAGTCCTCACGGCCTTCGACCGCCCACCACTGACCTGCGTCTGAGTGAGGCCCAGCTGCGCGGCCAGCTCCGCGCGCTCGGGCAGAGCCAGGTACTGGGCCTTCTGGAAGCGGCGCTGCAGGGCGGCCAACTGGTAACTGGAGTAGATCGTGCGCGGCTTTCGGACCTTCTTGGGCTTCCCGTTCACCATGCGCACCTCAGCTTCCGGCTCCTCCTTCACGGACACTGCAGGCAACGCACCGGGAGGTGGGCGACTCAGCCTCGGCCAAAGACACCGTCGCCCTCCGGAGCCCCGCGGGAGCCCCCACCCTCCGGCCCACCGACTCGTCCCGGGACTTCCTGGCGGCGCTCTCCGCCGCCAGCGCCCCGGGAGGGAGCTGCGGCCGCAGAGCCTGGCCGGCGGCCGCCCACGACGCTGCGCTCCCGGGCTCCTAGCTCCCCGGGTCCCGGCGCCAGCCACCCCTGGACGCGCACTGCCGCCGCCTCGCTCCCCTCAGTCCCTGCCACCCGCCTGCTCGCCGCCCTCTCACAGGACCTCGCCGTCGGTCACTTCTCTCGCTCTTTTTTTTTTGTTTGTTTTTTAGACCTTTTCTTTTCAGAATAATTTTAGATTTCAGAAAAAGTTGCGGACACATCAGACTTCCTTTTCCTTCGCCCTTTCCTCAGATCCTTTCTTCTGTCTTTTCTTTCACTTTGTCTCTCCATTTTTATGCCTCCACTTTATAAATAAAAATATTTTATATTTTATAAAAACATATTTTTATGCCTCCATTTTTCTTTTTGCCCCCGTTTCTTCACTCTCAATTGCTGCTTCCCTCCCTGTTTCCGGAATTCTGAGGGGTCTTTCTCCGTGTCCCCCTCATCTTTCTCCCCCTCCCCAGCCCAGTTCCAAACTGCGGTCGCAGAACTCCCAGCGCCTGCCGCCTGCCCGGAGCCCGATGGAGAACCGCTTGCTGAAGTGCCGGGAAAGCACCTGGATCCGGAGGCTCTCTGACTGTCCAGGGCCCTCTCCTTCTCCGCCTCGCTCACCCGGATCCTCACCCGGGACCGACCGCGGCGTCCCGCGTGCACCACGCCCCAAAGGCGACCAGTTTCTGGACTGGAAGGTCGTCCGTCCACTCTGGGGTCATCTAGCTCACCGTCTCTAACTTCAGACAGTACATTTCTTAGCCGGGACGCTCCCCTAGATTCTGGCTCCAATTCCTCTCTCTCGGGAACCTCCCAGTGCCTCCCATTCTCAGCGACCCCGCGGTCCTCACCTGGGTCCTGAGCGGGCAGCGGCTGCTCCCGGTAGGCTCCATATTGCCGGTAGGAGGTTCCGTAGGTATATTCCGACTTGGGCGAATAAGCGCCTGTGCCTCCAAGCCCGTTGAGATTGAACTGGTGGTGGTAGGTGTAGGGGTTTACGGTCTGGCCATAGGGCTGGCCCGAGTAGTAGTCGTGCTGGGGAGCGCTGTAGTAGCCCAGGTCAGTGACGGAAGACTCGGGCAAGGTGGGCGAGTCCTTGGAACCCGCATGGCAGCTGAGCGAGCTGGAGATGTCGGTGAGGATGCTGCTGAGCTTGCGATCGAAGGAGCCACTCATCCTGGCGGGCGCCGTACCACCCCCGGGCTGGCCTCAGCCGGAACGCCGAAGCGGGCAGGAGCTCGGGGGAGGCGGAGGAGACGAGGCGGGGTTGTGTGTCCGGAGGGCGAGGGGGAGGGTTCCCGGCAGCGTCTCTGGGGAGGGTCGGTCGAGGGGCGCTTAGACCATCGCGGGTCTTCGGGCGGTCGCGGCGCGCCTCTCGTCGCGTCCCAAGCCACAGTCAAATGCTGCCAGCTCCGCCCGGCCAGCCGGTTATAGACTCAATAGTGGAGTCGCAGAGGGAGGCCCCAGCGCTCTGATTGGCTGCAAGTCTTGCCTTCCAGGCAAAACATGCTCTTGCGCTCTTTCGTTTCTCTCTCTCTCATTCTTTGTTGTTACTCAACACACAAACACACACACTCACACACACGCACAGTCATACACACACTCTCTCTCTCACACACACTCACACAGACCCCTCTGTTCCTCCTCCTGTGGATCCCTTCCCCAGCCCAGATAACCCCTCGGTGTTCCTGGAGGAAAGAGTGGGACAAGGGTATCTTTGCAAGAGTCCCCAGGTCTGTCCGTCTGTCTGTCTCTCTGCCTGTGAGTGGAAGGTGGGCTCAGGTGCCATAGAGGAGGGGAATTTGGCCGCTGGGTGTCTGTGAGGTAGGTGGTTAAAGGTGTGTGGGGTGGCGGGGCAAATGACAGGCAAACATGCCCAAAGTGGCAGGACCCAGGCTCATGAAAATGTTCTAGTTTTTTCTTTTTTTAATTAGAAGAAAGAAAAAAAAAATAGGTTAAAGAAAAAGTTTGAATATATATTACTATATCATTTTTACAGCAATGCAATCACAAAAGGTAACTTTAAAAAATGTTTTTAATGAATGAAGGGGTCCATCAGACAAAAGTGCATCAGGCCTAAAAAAGTCATCACTGGGTCCAGGGAAGCTCCAGGAGGTGCACAGCCTGTGTGTAGTGATGTTAAATTTGTCTCCAAAAGTTTCAGAGATGACCTAGGCTTGTGGGAAAGAACATGGTCCCCATGAAGATGGGTGGGACACAGGCTGGCTCTCTGTGCTTCAGTAAGTTTGGGGGCAGATTCTGTGTTTCTGGGACTTCTCATACCCAGACAGAGTGAGCATTTTTAGAGACCAGGGGTGTGTGATGTGGGGATTTCATGTGTTCTGCAGCACATACAGAGTCCATGTTCGTACAAAGAATGCACATGAGTGCAGGAGTGTGCATGTGAGAGAGTGAGCCAGTGTATATGGGAGTCTGAAAGCAGTGTGAGTGGAGGACCACGGGATGGGGTGTCTGCGTGTGAATTTGTAGTTGTATACAGATGCACATAAAACTCTCAGCACCTTCCCAACCTCAAGTAGTTGAGAACCATGATGGCCCACTGAACCCTGTCCCCCCCAAGAAAGAGGCTCTCCTCCCTGGGGACTCCCACCTCCTAGTTCTGTCTGGCCTACAAGGCCAGCTTTCTAAGTCATCCAAACTGCTCCCAAAGCTTTAGCTCATTTATCCATTCCACTTTCGATTCTGTTCTCCGCCTTTCTTGGTTGGGGGGAGAAGGAGTCTCTTCCAAATATCAGTTCCTAGTTGCATACAACCTTCACATAGGGCTCCGCGGTCATTTCTCCCGTCCTCTTCCGCCGCCTGACTCGGCTAACTTGTCCCAGGACGCATAGTGCCAGCGCGCCACCTTCTGGTCAGTCTTTGGCCCTCCAGCATCCCCAAGTCTTGCCCAGCCCGGAGGAGGGGTCTCTTTCGTAGACTCTGTCCGGTGGAGAAGCTTGCTTTAGAAGAAAGCTTTGGAAGGGGCTCTGTGCCCCTTTCCAAAGCCAGACCGCCAGGGTAGGCTGTCAGGGTTCTCAGGGCTTTGAGAGCTGCCGTTGGCGAAGACAGAAAGCCACAGTCCGGGGTGCAAGGGGCAGGAGTGCCTGCCAGGCCCAAGTGGAGAGGCCGCGGCGTGGGAAAGGTGGGGGCGGGGGCTGGGCCTGGGGAGCGCTATCTGTCTATCTCCGCGTCCCCCCAGCGCCTATCGCCGGCCGCTCCGAGCCCGTGGCGGGGCGAGTTACCACCCGCTCTGGATGCCCTCTGTTCTGGTGCCAAGAGGGCGCCTGGAGAGCCCGCGGCGCTAGGGGCAGGAAGGGCACTGGGCGGGGCCGGCCCTCCCTCCCAGAATGGAAGCGGGGGAGGCAGGCAGGGCCTGCTTTGGAGCCCCCAGCCCTCCAGAGTTGGATAAGCCCCTTCTTGGGGGTTCATTCATTCATTCATTCACCCGTCAACTGAGACAGAGAAACGCCAAGTAATGCAGAGACAGAAGGAAGTCTACCTTACTCACGCGGTACTCAGTGAAGCCTCACTCCCTTCCCTCCTTCTGGCACTCCTAAGTAAAGTGAAGGAGCAGTGGGTTGGGAGCTCGGAATCCTGGAATCATGAAAAGGTGGTGGTGATGGTGGGTTACGTTAGGATAATTTCTATGCTGCATTCTGCTATGAAAATGTAAGAGTTCTAAAAGCAGATTTAAATTGCAGCATTAGGGACTGAAGAGAGCAATTAAATAATTGTTTGGTAATGTGAAGTTAGCATCTGACCCCTCATTGCCCTCTGTGCTCCAGGACACCAGGGATCGTATCTGTTTAGTTCACTACTATGTTCTAGATACCAAGGGCAGGTCCTGGCACACACACAACGTCAGCACTCAATACATGTTTGATGAATGAATAACTAGGACTCCCTAATACTGGAGAGGGGCTGAATCATCTCAGTTGGGTACGCTTGCAGGGTTAGGGAAAGGGGCAGCCTGGGGCAGGCTCTGGCATCAAGCTGTCCCACTCCAGGATAGGAGCAGCTTCCCAGATGAGGCCATGTGGCCCCAAAGGGGCCCGTCAGGCCAGCAAGACTGGAGCCACCAGCCCCTGGGCAGGCACCTGCCAGCTCAGGGTGGTGAGGTTGCCAGAGGATTCAGTGGGACCAGTGCCACCCATTGCGCCTCATCTGAGCCAACAAGATGAGCAGGTGTCAGCCCGGGCATAGTCCTGCCCCTGGTGGAGGGGTGATGGAGGGCAGACAGTCTGATGCCTCTGGGAGGCTGGCAGGAGGGAGAAGGGGCAGTGCTGGCCAATGCCTTGGAGTCCATCGAACACCCTCTCTCTGGTACGAGAACATGTTCTCTGTTGAAGCAAGCGATTCCTTACAGCCCAGATATTATGCCACCTGGGCACTGCCAGAGCAGCTGGATTTACAGAGTGCCAGGTCTGAGGGAAGGAACGCAGGAAGGACCCAGCCAGAGGGTGAGCCAGAGAGGGTGAGTCAGCCAGCTCCTGTTCTCTTCATTGTCTGGTGAGCTGGCGCCACCTAGTGGTCATTGCGAGGAGGCGTGTCCAGCTGCACTCCGGTAGACTTGGGAAGCAGGCCACCTGCAGTGTCCCCCCATCACACCCAGAAAGAATGTTATCTTTACTTATTTTAGAAGCCCTATCAACACTAAATACTCACTTTTCACCATGACTTTGCCTTACTCTGAAGTTACCACCTCTCCCTCTTCCCACCCATCCTTGTCCAGCCAGTGACTCCTTCCCTTAGGTTTCTCCTTTGTAAATAAAAAAGTGGATTATTAGATGGCTTCTGAGGTCCCTTCAATCTCTGATGTTCTAAGATTTTGATTATAGGACTCTTGTCTCTTAAAGGGGAAATTCCCTCTATCTCCTCTCCAACTCCCTTGCAGATGCACCCCTGGGTGCATCAAAGGACTCCATACAACAGATATTTCCTGAGCTTCTGCCATATTAGGTTCTGAGAATGGAGTAGTGGACAAGGAAGACACAGTGGCCTCCTCCATGGAGGTCCAGGTTTAGTGGGGGAAGTGAATATCCATGCCGCCATTTCACTACAGTGAGTGAGGGATGTACTGGGATGGGGAAGCACAGGCTGGAGGCTGGAGGTAAAGCTGCAGTGGAGTAAGAGCCCCAGAACACAGAGCTCCTGGGACTCTGGAGCAGGAGAGTGGGATTTATCTGGAGGCTATGGAGACTCGCTGAAAAATTTTAACCAGAATAGATTGAATTTTCATTCCAGAAGGTTTCCTCTGGTGGCTGTGTGGGGATGAATCAGAAGGATATGCTTGGCGTCTGGGAGGCTGCTGCAGAAGCAGAAACCAAGGGGGAGCTGTGTTTGGGTTAAGGAAGAAGCAGCAGAGGGGGAGAGAAGTGGGTGGATTTGAGAGATGGTTAGAAGGTAGACGGAATGTGCTTGGTTGTGAGTGACAATGAGAGGGGAAGAGCATGGAGTAACACCCAGCTTCTGACTTGGGCAACTGAGTGGAAAGTTGAGACCATTATCTGAGGGAAAGACAACATCAGGGAGAGGGGGTGCTTGATGAGGAAGAGGACCTGTCCCGTTTTTTTTTTTTTTTTTTACCTTTTCATCAGAGTATCAAATTTATGCAGAAAAGTGCACAAACCATAATCAATGATTTGCACAAACCAAACATGGCTGGTACCTGAGTTTATTCCCGGTGTGAGTACCAGGTTGAGAAACAGCATCACCAGCACTGGGACTTCCCTGGTGGTCCAGTGGCTAAGATTCCGGGCTCCCAAGGCAGGGGGCCTGGTTCCATTCCTGGTCAGGGAACTAGATCCCATATGCCGCAACTAAGAGTTCACATGCCACAACTAAGACGCAACACGGCCAAAACAAACAAACAAACACTGCCAGTACCTTCAGCTACAGCTTCCCAAGGTGAGCATGGTCTAAACTCCTAGCACCACCGGTCAGTTCTGCACATCATGTCTGGTTTCTTTGGCTCAACGTAATGTTTGTGAAATTTATTCATATTGTTGGACATATTTGTAGATCATTCATTTTCAGTACTGTAGGCAGATCTTCTAGCAATGAATGTGCCAACATTTATCTATCTGTTCTGCTGTTGATGGGCATTTGGGTAGTTTCCAGTTTGCTGCCGTGGGCATTGTTGTTCATGGGCTTTGGTGCAGGTATGTACACACTGCTGTTGGACACGAGGAGTGGGATTGCAAGGCACGGTGTGAGCATGTGTTCTGCTTTAGAAAATTCTGCAAGTAGTTCTCCAGAGTGGTTTTGCCATGAACTGCATTCTGATCATGTTGAGTCTGAGTGTTTTTGAGACATCTAGGAGGAGCTGTCTAACAGGCAGTTGGCTACATGGATCTGAACCATTAGTAAAGAAGCTGGGATTGGAGACACAGATTAGGGGTTTGGGGCATCTTGTGGTAAGTGAAGTCTGATGGCGTGGGTCCAATGGTCTAGGACAGGGCGGTGGGGAGAGAACAGAGGGCCAAGAGTCTCAGGGCAGCACCTGTGAGAGAGTGCACAGAAAGTGTGAGGCAATGCAGAAGGAGGTGGCCCCGAGTTTGAGGGGGGCCAGAAGAGTGTTTCAAGGAGGCTGGAGTGGTCAGCAAGGTCAAGCCCTACTGTGAATAGCCAGAATGAGGACCAAAATGTACCCACAGGATGATATCTCAAAGAGGCATTTGATGATATCAGGAAGAGTGGGTTCAAGGGAAGGGAAATGTATGGCCAGCTGAAGGGTTAGTGGGAAGGAGGATGTGCAGAGACCAAGTGAAGTTTGACTCTGAAAGGAGGAGGAGTGGAGAAGGTGGTTGTTGGAGGGCACTTGGGACATGGGGAGGGGTGTCTGTGTGTTTTAAGTGAGAGGAAGACTGTTGAGATGTCAATTTCAGCCGTCAGCAGGGAGAATTTAATCAAGAGTGTCATCCATCAATCGACGGGAAGGGAAGAATCTGGAAGCCTGCCCAAGGGGTTACCTTAGAGCAGGTTCTCTTCTCCATTGAGTCAAGGGAAAGATGCTCCTACAAGAGCTGACTTTCACTGAGACTCAGTGCCAGGCACTGTTCAAAATGTTCTACTTATATGTTCTACAGGTTCTTTCACTCTGCCCACCGTCCTATGAGCTGAGCACTCTCATTTCTACCTTTTCAAAAACGGGGAAACCGACACACAGAAGTTAAGTACAATTTGAGACCAGGCAGTCTGTGGTCTGTGGGTCAGGCGGGCCCACTCTCAAGTTTGGGGACAGAAGGTAATTTGATAGCATTGGGTACTGGACACATGGCTGCTTGCTATGCCATTCTCTGTACTTTTCTGGATGCTTGAAACACTTCAGAGTAAATAGAATGATTCAAGACATTTGGGGGTGGGGCTTCCCCGGTGGCTCAGTGGTAAAGATTCTGCCTGCCAATGCAGGAGACGCAGGACATGTGGGTTCGATCCCTGGGTTTGGAAGAGCCCCTAGAGGAAGAAATGGAAACCTGCTCCAGTATGCTTGCTGGGAAAATCCCATGGACAGAGAAGCCCAAGGGCTACAGTCCATGGGGTCGAAAGGAGTTGGACATGACTGAGTGACTGAGCATGTAAGCATGCATGTATGAGTGTATATGCGAAGCAGGTATGAAGTTAGCTGAGAAGGGAGATGGTGGGTGGTCCCAGAGGCTTAAGGATAGTGGAGAAAGATAAGAAAGTCCCAAACAGCAGCTGCCATGGGGACCAGGAGTAGGACTGACCAGGAGACATGGAAGAATATCCAGGGGTCCAGAGCTCTCCTACTTGTGGAGGTCATGGGGTTTCGTGATTCTGGGAGGCTTGGTGGGAGTCCCAGGTGGTGGGCTGCTCTCCAGCTGGGTTCAGTGCCAGCTGTGGGCAGATGGTAGAGTTGACCAAGGTGGACTTTGCTTGACAGACAAAGGAGGAGCAGACATTAGCAAGGGTTACCCAAGTAGTTTCCAGGGCAAAAAATGATGTGCAGAGTAGAATGACTGGCAGAAAGTGGAGGAGAGTCCAGGCTGGGGTCTCCAGGAGGTTAGAGGAAGGAAGGAGATCACGGAGGGGACACTTTTGTGGTTGGAGTTTATTCATACTGGCGGGGGAGTGGGGTGGGGAGAAAACCCTGAATGAAGCCAGGGGCTGGGGCGGGCAGGAGGGCAAATATAAGAATTATATTAAACTCTCAGAAACCATGCAAGCAAGATCAGAGTGGAGTGAAATCTTTTTTAGAGTAAGGAAAGAAAAAGTAACAACACATAGAATTTTTTCTTTAATTAAGTGGAGTTGACTTAAAATGTTAGTTGCACGGCAAAGTGATTCAGATATACATTTTTCCAGATTATTTTCCGCTATAGATTATTAGTTCCCTGTGCTGTACAGCAAACCCTTGTTGCTTATCTATTTTATGGATAGCCGTTTGTATCTGTTAATTTCACACTCCTAACTTATCTCTTTCCCCCTCCTTTTCCCCTTTGTTAATCATCAGTCTGTTTTCTTCTTCTTTTTTTTTTCATCAGTCTGTTTTCTATGCCACATACAACAAAGATCCAGCACAACCAAAAATAAGTAAATAAATAATATTTTGAAAAGGACTTTCTCAGACAAACAAAAGTTAATGGAATTTGTTGCCAATAGACTTGTCTCTGGGAAAAAATGTTACAAGTTCTTCAGAGAGAAGGAAAATGATAGATATAAAAAACTCAGTTCTATATATAGAAAGGAGGACCATTAGAGAAAGAATAAGTGAAAGTGAAAATCACTCAGTCGTGTCCAACTCTGTGCGACTCCACGGACTGTAGCCCGCCAGGCTCCTCTGTCTATTCCAAGTAAGAATACTGCAGTGGGTAGCCCCTCCCTTCTCCAGGGGATTTTCTCAACCCTGGGATTGAACCCAAGTCTCCTGCATTAAAGGTGGATTCTTTACCATCTGAGCCACCAGGGAAGCCCAGAGAAAGAATGCTATGCTATGCTAAGTCACTTCAGTCATGTCCGACTCTGTGCGACCCCATAGACAGCAGCCCACCAGGCTCCCCCATCCCTGGGATTCTCCAGGCAAGAACACTGGAGTGGGCTGCCATTTCCTTCTCCAATGCATGAAAGTGAAAAGTGAAAGAGAAGTCACTCAGTCATGTCCGACTCTTAGCGACCCCATGGATTGCAGCCTAATAGGCTCCTCTATCCATGGGATTTTCTAAGCAAGAGTACTGGAGTGGGGTGCCATTGCCTTCTCCGAGAGAAAGAATAAATGAAGGTAAAATAAATATTTTATTTTTATTATTTTTAATTGATTGAATAGAAAACTGTTTACATAATAGCAACTGTGGCTCAGCTGGTAAAGAATCCACCCGCAATGCGGGAGACCTGGGTGCATTCCCTGGGTTGGGAAGATCCCCTGGAGAAGGGAAAGGCTACCCACTCCAGTATTCTGGCCTGGAGAATTCCATGGATTGTATAGTCCACGGGGTCGCAAAGAGTCGGACACAACTGAGCGACTTTCACTTCACTTCACTGGCTAATTACAGATTATGGATAAATGAAATGAATCACAACAAAGTTATAAGAGACAAGAGGGAGGAATAGGGCACATTCTGTGATGAGGTACCTGTACTAGCTGTGAAGAAAGATAGTGTTATTTGGAAATGGACTCAGATCACTTAAAATATACATCACAAACCCTAGGGCAACCACTGAAAACATATTTAAAAGAAATATAATTGGTATGCTAAGAGAGAAGAGAAAATGGTATCCTATAAAATGTTCCATTAAAGCCAGAGGAAGTAGAGAAAAGGAGGACAGATTAAAAAAAGAAAGAAACAGAACAAGTGCAATAAATATCAAATATGGCAGGTATTAGCAGATATTAATCCAACTATCGGAGAAGGCGATGGCACCCCACTCCAGTACTCTTGCCTGGAAAATCCCAGGGACGAGGGAGCCTGGTGGGCTGCCGTCTATGGGGTCCCACAGAGTCGGACATGACTGAAGCGACTTAGCAGCAGCAGCAGCAGCAGCAGTCCAACTATATCATTAATCATTTAAATATGAGATGGTACAAATACACCAATAAAGAGTAACTGATGAGTGAATTAAAAAAAAAAAACACCCAACTATATGTTGTTTATTTAAAAAAAGACTTTATTTTTAAAATTTATTATTATTATTATTTTTACTTTACAATATTATATCGGCTCTGCCATACATCAACTTGTATCCGCCACGGGTGTACATGTGTTCCCCATCCTGAACCCCCCTCCCACCTCCCTCCCCATACCATCCCTCTGGGTCATCCCAGTGCACCAGCCCCAAGCTTCCTGTATCCTGCATCGAACCTGGACTGGCGATTTGTTTCTTATATGATATTATATATGTTTTAATGCCATTCTCCCAAATCATCACCCCCCGCCACAGAGTCCAAAAGACCGTTCTATACAACTGTGTCTCTTTTGCTGTCTCGCATACAGGGTTGTTGTTACCATCTTTCTAAATTCCATATGTATGCATTAGTATACTGTATTGGTGTTTTTCTTTCTGGCTTACTTCACTCTGTATAATAGACTCCAGTTTCATCCACCTCATTAGAACTGATTCAAATGTGTTCTTTTTAATGGCTGAGTAATACTCCATTGTGTATATGTACCACAGCTTTCTTATCCATTCATCTGCTGATGGACGTCTAGGTTGCTTCCACGTCCTGGCTACTATAAACAGTGCTGCGATGAACATTGGGGTACACGTGTCTCTTTCCCTTCTGGTTTCCTCAGTGTGTATGCCCAGCAGTGGGATTGCTGGGTCATAAGGCAGTTCTATTTCCAGTTTTTTAAGGAATCTCCACACTGTTCTCCATAGTGGCTGTACTAGTTTGCATTCCCACCAACAGTGTAAGAGGGTTCCCTTTTCTCCACACCCTCTCCAGCATTTATTGCTTGTAGACTTTTGGATCACAGCCATTCTGACTGGTGTGAAATGGTACCTCATAGTGGTTTTGATTTGCATTTCTCTGATAATGAGTGATGTTGAGCATCTTTTCATGTGTTTGTTAGCCATCTGTATGTTTTCTTTGGAGAAATGTCTATTTAGTTCTTTGGTCCATTTTTTGATTGGGTCGTTTATTTTTCTGAAATTGAGCTGCAGGAGTTGCTTGTATATTTTTGAGATTAGTTGTTTGTCAGTTGCTTCATTTGCTATTATTTTCTCCCATTCTGAAGGCTGTCTTTTCACCTTGTTTATAGTTTCTTTTGTTGTGCAGAAGCTTTTAATTTTAATTAGATCCCATTTGTTTATTTTTGCTTTTATTTCCAATATTCTGGGAGGTGGGTCATAGAGGATCCTGCTGTGATGTATGTCGGAGAGTGTTTTGCGTATGTTCTCCTCTAAGAGTTTTATAGTTTCTGGTCTTATGTTTAGATCTTTAATCCATTTTGAGTTTACTTTTGTGTATGGTGTTAGAAAGTGTTCTAGTTTCATTCTTTTACAAATGGTTGACCAGTTTTCCCAGCACCACTTGTTAAAGAGATTGTCTTTTCTCCATTGTATATTCTTGCCTCCTTTGTCAAAGATAAGGTGTCCATAGGTGCATGGGTTTATCTCTGG
Organism: Bos taurus; assembly: GCF_002263795.3. Taxonomy (NCBI): domain Eukaryota; kingdom Metazoa; phylum Chordata; class Mammalia; order Artiodactyla; family Bovidae; genus Bos; species Bos taurus. The sequence continues at coordinate 36,652,233 of NC_037346.1, read as the reverse complement.
GCTTTCTATTTTGTTCCATTGATCTATATTTCTGTCTTTGTGCCAGTACCATACTGTCTTGATGACTGTGGCTTTGTAGTAGAGCCTGAAGTCAGGCAGGTTGATTCCTCCAGTTCCATTCTTCTTTCTCAAGATTGCTTTGGCTATTCGAGGTTTTTTGTATTTCCATACAAAGACTTTAAATATAACAATACAGTAAATTAAAAATAAAGGAATGCAGGGAAGGAAGGAGAGAGTGGGATGCACAGTTAGAGTAACATGGAAACTTACCCTAGCATATGTAAAATAGAGATTCAATTCAGTTCAGTCACTTAATTGTGTCCAACTGTTTGCAACCCCATGAACTGCAGCACACCAGGCTTCCCTGTCCATCACCAACTCTCAGAGCTTGCTCAAACCCATGTCCATAGAGTCGGTGATGCCATCCAACCATCTCATCTTCTGTCGTTCCCTTCTCCTCCTGCTTTCAATCTTTCCCAGCATCAAGGTCTTTTGTAATGAGCCAGCTCTTTGCATCCGGTGGCCAAAGTATTGGAGCTTTAGCTCTGTCCTTTCAATGAATATTCAGGACTGATTTCCATTAGGATTTGCTGGTTGGATCTCCTTGCAATCCAAGGAACTCTCAAGAGTCTTCTCCAACACCACAGTTCAAATGAGAATTTGCTGTATGACTCAGGGAACCCAAACCAAGTTCTGTAACAACACAGAGGGGTGGAATGGGGAGGGATGTGGGAGAGAGGCTCAAGAAGCGGGGAACATATCTGTACCTATGGCTGATAGATGGGGAAACAGTGGAAACAGTGTCAGACTTTATTTTTCTTGGGCTCCAAAATCACTGCAGATGGTGACTGCAGCCATGAAATTAAAAAACGCTTACTCCTTGGAAGGAAAGTTATGACCAACCTAGATAGCATATTCAAAAGCAGAGACGTTACTTTGCCAATGAAGGTCCGTCTAGTCAAGGCTATGGTTTTTCCTGTGGTCATGTATGGATGTGAGAGTTGGACTGTGAAGAAGGCTGAGCGCCCAAGAATTGATGCTTTTGAACTGTGGTGTTGGAGAAGACTCTTGAGAGTCCCTTGGACTGCAAGGAGATCCAAGCAGTCCATTCTGAAGGAGATCAGCCCTGGGATTTCTTTGGAAGGAATGATGCTAAAGCTGAAACTCCAGTACTTTGGCCGCCTTATGCGAAGAGTTGACTCATTGGAAAAGACTCTGATTCTGGGAGGGATTGGGGGCAGGAGGAGAAGGGGACGACAGAGGATGAGATGGCTGGATGGCATCACCGACTCGATGGACGTGAGTCTGAGTGAACTCCGGGAGTTGGTGATGGACAGGGAAGCCTGGCGTGCTTCGATTCATGGGGTCGCAAAGAGTCGGACACGACTGAGTGACTAAACTGAACTGAACTGAATGGCTGATTCATGTGATGTTTGGCAGAAACCAACATAATTCTGTAAAGCATTTATCATTCAGTTAAAAAATAAAAAATAGAATGGAGAAAGGTAACCATGCCAATATTAATCAAAAGAAAGCTACAGTAGCTATATTAATTTCAGACAAAGCAGACTTTAGAGCAAGAAAAGTTATCAGGGATAAAGAGGAGTATTATATAGTGATAAAGTTAATTTTCTAAGAAGACATAACAATATTTGATGTGTATGCACCAAACAGGTGTCAAAATATTTGAGGCTGTAAGGAGAAATAGACAAATTCACTATTATATTGATGGTTGAAGACTTCAACACACCTATATTAGTAGCTGAGATTGAATTACTAATGGGTTTGAAGAACAGCAGGCCCTGGTGGCTTAGATGGTAAAGAATCTGCCTGCAGTGCAAGAGACCTTGGCTCAATCCTGGTTTGGGAAGATCCCCTGGAGAAGGCAGTGGCTACCCACTCCAGCATCCGTGCCTGGAGAATTCTATGGACAGAGAAGCCTGGCGGGTTACAGTCCATGGGGTCACAAAGAGTCAGACGCGACTGAGTGACTAACACTTTCACTTTTCTTTTGAAGAACAACAGGGAGGTTAGTGTGACAGGAGAAAGGATGAGGGAAAATGCTAGCAGATGAAGTCAGAGAGGTGATGTAGCAAAGGTGGTGGGATTATGAAAGACATCACAGGATATTGAATTTTATTCTAAGTGAGATGATGGGCCATTGCAGAATTTTGAACAGATGGGTGAAATAGTTTGGCTTTTTTTTTGTTACAATGTGTCTCAGTTTGGATCTTTTCAAGTTTATCGTACTTGGAATTCTTTGAGCTTCTTGGATGTGTAGATTCTTGTCTTTCATAAAATTTGGGATATTTTTGGATGTTGTTTCTTCAAACATGCTTTCTGTACCCATTCTATTCCTAGAATTTCCACAGTGTTGGTATACTCGATGGTGTCTCAATGTCTCAGGCTCTGTTCATTTTTCTTCATTTTTTCTTCTGTCCTTCAGCCTGTATAATTTCAATTGACTTTTATTCCTTGACTCTTCTGCTTGCTCAGAAATACTCGTGAGCCCCTCTAGTCAGTTTTTCATTTCAGGTATTGTATTTTTCAGCTCCGGATTTTCTATTTGGTTCCATTTTATAATTTCTGTCTCTTTATTGATACACTCTGTTTGTTCATACTCCATTCTCTCGGTTTCCTTTAGTTCTTTATTCATGCTTTTCTTTAGCTCTTTGGGTGTATTTTAAAGCAGTTGACTTAAAGTGTTTGTCTAGTAAGTCTAACATCTACTTCCTTAAGGGTAAGTAAGTTTAAGTGAAAGTCACTCAGTCGTGTCTGACTCTTTGCAACCCCATGGACTATACAGTCCATGGAATTCTCTAGGCCAGAATACTGGAGTGGGCAGCCTTTCCCTTCAGTTTCTATCAGTTTCTTTTCCTGTGAATGGGTCATATTTTCTGTTTCTTTGTATGCTGTGTTGTTGAAAAGTAAATATTTTTAATTTTATAATGTGGTCCCTTTAGAAATCAGATTTTTTTTCCTCCTCCCCAGAGTTTGCTGTTGTTGCTTGTTGAGGAATATAGTCATCCATTTGCTTAGTGACTTTTCCAAACTATTTTTGCAAAGATGATATTACTCATCATGTGTGGTCACTGAAGTTTCTGTTCTAATATCTCAGTGATCAGTCAGTGACTTATCTTAAATACAAACATCAGCAGCTCCTTTCTTTTTTATGCACTCCTCTGGTATATGTTTTTCACTAGATTTCAGGTTCCAAAAAAGTTGATTCTGTCAATTGCCACTGGTTGCTTCAGTGGAAGAGCTGATTTTTGGAGCTCCCAACTCTACTATTTGCCATGATATAATCCCCTACCTGGAATTTGACTCTTACTCTCTCCAAAATACATTGTTAAGTAAAAAAATAAAGATGGAGAGAAATACGTATAGTATGCTGCTGCTGCTAAGTAGCTTCAGTCATGTCCAACTCTGTGCGACACCATAGACGGCAGCCCACCAGGCTCCTCTGTCCCTGGGATTCTCCAGGCAAGAATACTGGAGTGGGTTGCCATTGCCTTCTCCAATGCATGCATGCACGCTAAGGCGCTTCAGTCATGTTCGACTCTGTGCGACCCCATAGACAGCAGCCCACCAGGCTCCTCTGTCCACAGGATTCTCCAGGCGAGAACACTGGAATGGGTTGCCATTTCCTTCTCCAGTATAGTATGCTACCAGTTACCTAAAAATAGGGGGTATATTTGCTTATAAACAGTGGAAAGACAGGTCATAATATTTAAAAAGTATAGTTTTAAAATGAATTTTTAATGAATATAGATACAAAAATCTTTATCAAAATATTAGCAAATAGAATCCAGCATTGGGCCTCTCTGATGACAGTGGTAAAGAATCTGCTTGCCAGTGCAGGAGACATGGGTTCAATCACGGGTCCAGGAAGATCCTCATGCCATGAAGCAACTAAGCCCATGTGTCACAACTATTGATCCCATGATCTGGAGCCCAGGAATTGCAATTACTGAGCCCGGGCACTGCAACTATTGAAGCCTGCACGCCCTAGAGTCTGTGGTCAGCAGCAAGAGAAGCTACCACAATGAGAAGCCCACGCACTACAGCAAAGAATAGCCCTCGCTTGCTGAAAGTAGAGGCCTGTGTAGCAACAAAAACCCTACACAAACATAAATAAATAAATAAAAATATTTTAAAAAGGTAAAATAAGAAGTATTATTAAAAAAATTCAGTATTATATAAAAAGAATTATACACCCTATCTCAGATCAGATCAGATCACATCAGTCACTCAGTCGTGTCCGATTCTTTGCGACCCCATGAATCGAAGCACGCCAGGCTTCCCTGTCCATCACCAACTCTCGGAGTTCACACAGACTCACGTCCATCGAGTCGGTGATGCCATCCAGCCATCTCATCCTCTGTCGTCCCCTTCTCCTCCTGCCCCCAATCCCTCCCAGAATCAGAGTCTTTTCCAATGAGTCAACTCTTCGCATAAGGCGGCCAAAGTACTGGAGTTTCAGCTTTAGCATCATTCCTTCCAAAGAAATCCCAGGGCTGATCTCCTTCAGAATGGACTGGTTGGATCTCCTTGCAGTCCAAGGGACTCTCAAGAGTCTTCTCCAACACCACAGTTCAAAAGCATCAATTCTTCGGGCGCTCAGCCTTCTTCACAGTCCAACTCTCACATCCATACATGACCACAGGAAAAACCATAGCCTTGACTAGACGGACCTTTGTTGGCAAAGTAACGTCTCTGCTTTTGAATATGCTATCTAGGTTGGTCATAACTTTCCTTCCAAGGAGTAAGCGTTTTTTAATTTCATGGCTGCAGTCACCATCTGCAGTGATTTTGGAGCCCAAAAAATAAAGTCTGACACTGTTTCCACTGTTTCCCCATCTATTTCCCATGAAGTGATGGGACCGGATGCCATGATTTTATTCCAAGAATGGAAAGATAATTCAATATTTAAAAATTAATCAATATAATCTACTATATTTACAGGTTAAAGAAGAAAAATCACGTGATGGTCATATCAATTAAAGCAGAAAAAAGCATTAAAAAAATTAAACACCCATTCATGATGAAAATTCTAAGTAAACTAGGAGTAAAGGAATCTCCTAAACCTACTAAAGAATATCTACAAAAAAAAAATCTGTAGTTAACATTATATGTAATGATGAAAGGCTGAATGTCTTATCCCTAAGATAAGGAACCAAGTAAGGATGTGCATTCCATCAATGCTACTTAACATAATGGTGGAACTTCTAGCTACCTCAGTAAGGCAAGCAAAGGAATTAAAAATAAATACAGATCAGGGCTTCCCTGGTGGCTCAGTGGTAAAGAATCTGCCTGCCAATGCAGGAGACATGGTTTTGTTCCCTGATCCAGGAAGATCCCACATGCCTGCATGCCCTAGAGCCCATGCTCCATGACAAGGGAAGCCAGCACACCACAATAAGGAGAAGCCCCCACTCACCACAGCTGGAGAAAAGCCTGTGTGCAACTATGAAGACCCAACAGAGCCAAAAATAAGTAAATGAAAGAAAATGCCTTTGTGTAGAAAGAAAGGATTAAAAAATTATTTTTTAAAATGGTCATACTATTCAAAGCAAGCTGCAAATTTAATGCAATCCCTATCAAACTACCCATGACATTTTGCACAGAGCTAGAATAATAAAAGTTTATATGGAACCACAAAAGACCCAGAGTTGCCAAAGCAATTCTGAGGAAGGAAAAAAAAAAAGCTGGAGGTATAACCCTTCCAGACTTCAGACAATAATACAAAGCTACAGTAATCAAAACGGCATGATACTGGCACAAAAACAGACATATAGAGCAATGGAACAAAATACAGAAATAAACTCATACACCTATGGTCAATTATTCTTCAACAAAGAAGGCATATTCATGCAATGGAGAAAAGATACTCTCTTCAGCAAGTGGTGTTTGGAAAACTGGACAGCCTTATGTAAATCAATGGAATTAGAACACCCTGACACCATAACAAGCTCAAAATGGTTTAAAGACCTAAATATAAGACATGACACCATAAAACTTTTAGAAGAGAACATAGGCAAAATATTCTGACATTGTTATCGTTCAGTCACTAAGTCATGTCTGACTCTTTGTGACTCCATGGACTGCAACACACCAGGCTCCTCTGTCCTTCACTGTCTCCCAGAGTTTGCTCTAATTCTTGTCCATTGAGCTGGTCATGCTATCTAACATAAATCTCTGACGTATTCTCTGACATAAATCATGGAAATATTTCTTAGATAAGTCTCCCCTCCCTAAGATAAAAGAAATAAAGGCAAAGATAAACAAAAATAATCTAATCAAACCAAAAACTTTAGCACAGCAAAGAAAACAGTCAACAATATGAAAAGACAACCAAAGATTGAGAGAAAATATTTGCAAACAATATAACCAACAAGGGGTTAATTTCCAAAATATACAAAGAGCTCAGAGAGCTCAATATAAGAATAAAAAATTGGCACAAAACCTATGTAGACATTTCTCCAAAGAGAGCACACAGGTGGCCAAAGACACATAAAAAGATACTCCATATCACTGATTATTAGAGAAATGCAAAACGAAACCACAATGAGGTATCTTACCTCATATTCAGTAAGAAGAGCTATCATCAAGAAGTCTACAAATTATAAATGCTGGAGAGAGCATGGAGAAAAGGGAACTCTCCTACATTGTTGGTGGGAATGTAGCTTTATGCAACGACTATGGAAAATAGTATGGAGGTTCCTTAAAAAAATAAAAATGGAACTACCATATGATCCAGCAAGCCCACACCTGGGTGTGTACCCAAAAGAGACAGAAACTCTAATTCCAAAAGATACGTGTTCTCCAATGCTCATAGCAGCACTATTGACAATAGCTAAGACCTGGAAGCCATCAAGAGTCTATCAACAGATGAATGGATAAAGAAGATGTATATATAATGGAACGTCACTAAGCCATAAAAAAGAATGAAATATTGCCATTTGAAGCAACATGGATGGGCCTAGAGATTACCATATTAAGTAAATAAGACAAAGACAAATATTATATAGTATCTTTTATATGTGAAATCTAAAAAATAGTGCAAATGAATCTATTGATATTTACAAAACAGACTCACAGACATAGAAAATAAACTTGTGGTTACCAAAGGGGAATACAGGGGTGGGAGGGATGGGATAAACAGATACACATCACTATATAAAAAAATAGATAAACAACAAAGATTTACTATATAACACAGGGAAGTATATTCAATATCTTGTAATAATTTATAGTAAAAAATCTGAAATATATGTATATAGATATGCATATACATAATATATATCTGAACCACTTTGACATGCACTTAAAACTCACTATTTATTATAAATCAATTATACTTCAATTAAATAGATACATATATACATATAGATCAGAAAGTAAGAAATAGAGCTGGTCATTTTTGCAGGTAATATACTGTGTTACAAAGAAAATCCCAAGCAATCTACTAAAAAATTCCTAGAACTAGTGAGTGAGTTCAGCAAGCTCACAGGAGGTAAGATGAATATACACATTAGTTTTACTTCTATAGAATAGGAATGAAAATATAAAAACTGAAAGTAAAAATACAATACCATTTATAATTGCCAAAAAAGGAAATGCGATAGGTGTAAATCTAACCCAGAAAAAATTAGATATATTTTTAGCTAATGTTGCATTGTCACCTGTGATTTGTGGTTCAGGCTAAAGCATCATCGTCATTGCATCACTGTGAATGATGGCACGGAAGTGTGTAACTTAAGTGACTTTAACAGTTCGCCTTTGACTTGACCTGTCGATTGAGATGAGATAGTGATAGTCTAATTTTTAACATTGTGAATATTGTGACCATGTATTTTAAGAGTTCAGATAATGAAAATAATTACAATACAATACCAATGATATCACCAGGGGAAAAAGGCTAAAGGACCGTGTTTTATTCTAATTATTTTTTCAACTGAAGTATAGTTAACATAACAACATTGTGTTAGTTTCCGGTGTACAGCAGATTTGGTTATACATATATATCTGTGCACACGTGTGTACTAAATTGCTTCAGTCACGTCTGAGTCTTTGTGAGTCTGTGGACTTTATGCCGCTGGGCTCCTCCATCCATGGGATTCTCCAGGCAAGAATACTGAAGTGGGTAGCCATGTCCTTCTCCAGGGGATCTTCCTGACCCAAGGATTGAACCCGAGTCTCCTTCAGCTCCTGCATTGCAGGCGGATTCTTTACTGCTGAGCCACCAGGAAAGCCCATATATGTGTATATATCTATATTATTTTAAAAATTCTTTTCCTTTATAGATTATCACAAGATATTGCATATATGACTATATACAGTAGTGCTATACAATAACTCTTTTTGCTTATGTATTCTATGTACAGTACTTTGTGTCTGTTAATCCTAATTTATCCCTCCCCACTCCTTCCCCTTGGGTAGCCATAAATTTGTTTTCTTTTTCAAAATTTATTTTTACTGAATAATAATTGAATTACAATGTTGTGTTAATTACTATTGTACAGCAAAGTGATTCAATTATACACATATATACATTCTTTTTCATAGTCTTTCCCATTAAGGCTTTCACAGGATACTGAATGCAGTTCCACGTGCTATACAGGAGGACCTTGTTTATCCAATCTATATATACTGGTTTGCATCCGCTAATGCAAACTCCCAGCCCAGCCCTCTCCCATCTCCTTCGCGCTTGGCAACCACCGGTCTATTCTCTGTCCCTGATTCTGTTTCCGTTTCATCGATACATTCATTTGTATCATATTTTAGATGCTGCATATCAGTGATATCATGTGGTATTTGTCTTCTTTTCTGACTTACTTCACTTAGTATGATAATCTCTAGGCCCATCCAGATTGCTGCAAATGGCACGATTTTGCTCTCTTTTTCAGTTGAGTAGTATTCCATTGTATACCTTTATACAAGTTCATTAGATATCCTTATGCACATCTTCTTTTTTAAAAAATTAATTCATTTATTATAACTGGAGGCTAATTACTTTACAATATTGTGGTGGTTTTTGCCATACACTGACATGAATCAGCCACGGGTGTACATGTGTCCCCCGGTCCTGAACCCCCTCCCACCTCCCTCCCCATCCCATCCCTCAGGCTTGTCCCAGTGCACCAGCTTTGAGTGCCCTGTTTCATGCATCGAACTTAGACTGGTCATCTATTTCACATATGGCAATATACATATTTCAATGCTATTCTCTCAAATCATCTCACCCTCGCCTTCTCCCACAGAGTCCAAAAGTCTGTTCTTTATATCTGTGTCTCTTTTGCTGTCTTGCATATAGGGTCATCGTTACCATCTTTCTAAGTTCCATATATATACATTAATATACTGTATTAGTGTTTTTCTTTCTAACTTACTTCTCTCTGTATTATAGGCTCCAGTTTCATCTACCTCATTAGAACAGACTCAAATGCTGAGTAATACTCCAGTGTGTATATGTACCACAACTTTCTCACCCATTCATCTGCCAACGGACATCTAGGTTGCTTCCATGTCCTAGCTATTGTAAACAGTGCTGCGATGAACATTGGGGTACACGTGTCTCTTTCAATTCTGGTTTCCTTGGTGTGTATGCCCAGCAGTGGGATTGCTGGGTTGTATGGCAGCTCTATTTCCAGTTTTTTAAAGAATCTCCACACTGTTCTCCATAGTGGCTGCGCTAGTTTGCATTCCCACCAACAGTGTGAGAGGGTTCCCTTTTCTCCACACCTTCTCCAGCGTTTATTGTTTGTAGACTTTTTGACAGCAGCCATTCTAACCAGTGTGAGATGGTACCTCATTGTGGTTTTGATTTGCGTTTCTCTGATAATGAGTGATGTTGAGCATCTTTTATGTGTTTGTTAGCCATCTGTATGTCTTCTTTGGAAAAATGTCTGTTTAGCTCTTTGGCCCATTTTTTGATTGGGTCATTTATTTTTCTGTTATTGAGCTGCATGAGCTGTTTGTATATTTTGGAGATTAATTCTTTGTCAGTTGCTTCATTTGCTATTATTTTCTCCCATTCTGAAGGCTGTCTTTTCACCTTGTTTATGGTTTCCCTTGTTGTGCCAAAGCTTTTAAGTTTAATTAGGTCCCATTTGTTTATTTTTGCTTTTATTTCCATTACTTTGGGAGGTGGGTCATAGAGGATCTTGCTGTGATTTATATCAGAGAGTTTTCTGTTTATATTTTCCTCTAGGAGTTTTATACTTTCTGGTCTTACATTTAGATCTTTAACACATTTTGAGTTTATTTTTCTTTATACACATCTTCTTTGTCCATTCATCTGTCAATGGACATTTAGGCTGATTCCATGCCTTGGCTATTGTGAATAGTGCTACTATGAACATAGGAGTTCATGTATCTTTTTGAATTACAGTTTTGTCTGGATCTGTGCCCGGGAGTGGGATTGCTGGATCATATGGTAACTCCAGATATTCAATCTGGATTTAGAAAAGGCAGAGGAACCAGAGATCAAATTGCCAACATCCATTGGATCATGGAAAAAGCAAGAGAATTCCAGAAAAACATCTACTTCTGCTTCATTGACTACACTAAAGCCTTTGACTGTGTGGATCACAACAAACTGGAAAATTCTTAAAGAGATGGGAATACCAGGCCACCTCACCTGTCTCCTGAGGAACCTGTATGCCTGTCAAGAAGCAACAGTTAGTACTGGACATGGAACAACAGACTGGTTCCAAATTGGGAAAAGAGTACATCAAGGCTGTATATTGTCACCCTGCTTATTTAACTTATATGCAGAGTACATCATGTGAAATGCCAGGCTGGAGCACAAGCTGGAATCAAGATTACTGGGAGAGATATCAATAACCTCAGATATGCAGATGACACCACCCTTATGGCAGAGAGTGAAGAGGAACTAAAGAGCCTCTTGATGAAGTTAGAAGAGGAGAGTGAAAAAGTTGGCTTATAACTCAACATTCAGAAAACTAAGATCATGGCATCTGGTCCCATCACTTCATGGCAAATAGATGAAGGGAAAATGGAAACAGTAACAGACTTTATTTTCTTGGGCTCCAAAGTCACTGTAGATGGTAACTGCAGCCATGAAATTAGAAGATGCTTGCTCCTTGGAAGAAAGCTATGACCAACCTAGACAGCATATCAAAAAGCAGAGACATTACTTTGCCAACAAAAGTCCACATAGTCAAAGCTATGGTTTTTCCAGTAATCATGTATGGATATGAGAGTTGGACTGTTAGGAAAGCTGAGTGCCGAAGAATTGATGCTTTTGAACTGTGGTGTTGGAGAAGACTCTTGAGAGACCCTTGGACTGCAAGGAGATCAAACCAGTCCATCCTAAAGGAAATCAGTCCTGAATGTTCATTGGAAGGACTGATGCTGAAGCCAAAGTGCCAATATTTTGGCCATCTGATGCAAAGAGCTGACTCGTTAGAAAAGACCCTGATGCTGGGAAAGATTGAAGGCAGGAGGAAAAGGGGATGACAGAGGACGAGCTGGTTGGATGGCATCACCGACTCAATTGACATGAATTTGAGCAAGCTCTGGGAGATGGTGAAGAATGGGAAAGCCTGGCATGCTTCAGTCCATAGGGTCGCAAAGAGTTGGACACGACTGAGTGACTGAACAGCAGCAACAGTGGTAGTTCTGGTTTTAGTTTTCTGAGGAATCTCCATACTGTTTTCCACAGTGACTGCACCAACTTACATTCCTCCCAGCAGCAGAGGAGTGTTCTCCTTTCTCCACACCCTCTCCAGCATTCATTTGTAGACTTAAATGATGGCCATTCTGACCAGCATGAGATGGTACCTTGTTGTAGTTTTGATTTGCATTTTTCTAAAAATTGCTGATGTTGAGCATCTTTTCACGTGCCTATTGGCCATCTGTATTTCTTCTTTGGAGAAATGTCTCTTTAGGTCTTATGCCCATTTTTCAATTGGGTTGTTTTTATTGTTGGGTGGTGTGATCTGTTTGTATATTTTGGAAATTAACCCCTTATTGGTTGCATTGTTTGCAAATATTTTCTCCCGCTCTGTAGATTGTCTTTTTTAAAAATAGGGTCTTTTTCTATAGGGTTCTTTTTGTTTTTTAGATTTACTTGGCTTCCCTAGGTCTTAGTTGCAGTATGTGGGATCTAGTTCTCTGACCAGGGATTGAACATAGGCCCCTGCATTGGGAGCACAGAATCTCAACCACTGGATCACCAGGGAAGTCCTTCTTTTTGTTTTGTTTATGGTTTTCTTTGCTGGGCAAAAGTTTTAAGTATGATTAGGTCCCACTGATTTATTTTTGTTTTTATTTCTATTGCCTTGGGAGATCTGACCTAAGAAAACATTGGTACAATTTTTGCCTATGTTCTCTTCTATGAGTTTTATGATGTTACATGTTGTGTTTAAGGCTATAAGCCATTTTGAATTTATTTTTGTGTATGATGAGAGGGTATGTTCTAATTTTACTGTGCTGTCCAACTTTCCCATCACCACTTGCTGAAGAGACTTTTTCCATGGTATATTCTTGTCTCCTTTGTTGAAAATTAATTGATCATAAACATGTGAGTTTATTTTTGGGCTTTCTATTATGCTCCATTGATCCATGTCTGTTGTGTTCCAATACCATGCTGTTTTGATTATTGTAGCTTTGCAGTATTGTCTAAAGTCAGAAATGGTTATGCCTCCTGCTTTGTTCTTTTTCTTCAGGATTGCTTTGCTAATTACGGGTCTTCTATGTGCCACATGACTTTCAGGATTATTTGTTCTAGTTCTCTGAAAGAGGCCATGGGTAATTTGACAGAGGTAGCATTAAATCTGTAGATTGCTTTGGGCAGTATGGCTATTTTAACAATATTAATTCCATAAGTTTGTCTGTGAGTCTGTTTTTGCTTTATTCGTTTGTACAATTTTTTAGATTCCACATAGAAGTGATACCATATAACATTTGTCTTTCTCTGAATGACTGTGATATTTTGATGACAGATAGACACATGCAAAGAGTCAGACACGACTGAGCGACTGATCTGATCTGATATACAACTGGATCCGGGAGGTAAATGATTAAAACAGAGGACTGCACAACATGCAGAAAAGAATCTGGGCTTGAAGAAGGGGCCGTGACGCATACACAGGGACTTGCATACATGGAATCTCGCAAATTTGGGATGAGTCAGGCAAGTAATTATAAATCAATCAAAAGTTTTTCATCTCCTAAAAGACACTAATCCTCAGTCCCAAATAGCGGCTCAGGCATCCCATGCGAATGATCAAGCATCATTATATTGTTTCCTTGATGGCTCTGTGAAACTGAGTGAAGTTACATTTCTTGATTCAGAGGGTGCAACTAAATGTCTCATGGAAGAATAAAAGGAGATGTTTCAATAACTTGGCCTCCGAAAGTGGAGAACTGATTTTTCAGATCTCGCTAACAGTCATTCTGTGTATGTCAAGTCTGAATCATGGCAACAAAAAGATGTTTCCCCCCAGCTCTTAGGTACTTTACTTTGAAAAACAGTTTCAAATGGTCATCTTGATTTCTATGAAGATTTTAACACATTCACAGAAAACACAAAACTAAAGGTTGTTGATATCCCATCCAGATGCAAACTAATCTTACCCCTCTGTCTTGGACATTCAGCAGACAGGCAAATGTAAACTTAAGCAAATTCCATTCAGTCTGTAAACTTCTGACTGAAAAATAGAAAAGATCTAATGTGCCAAATGTCACGAACCTCCGTCCATAGTTCATCAGGCACTCTGTCTATCAGATCTAGTCCCTTAAATCTATTTCTCACTTCCACTGTATAATCATTAGGGATTTGATTTAGGTCATACCTGAATGGTCTAGCGGTTTTTCCCTACTTTCTTCAATTTAAGACTGAATTTGGCAATAAGGAGTTCATGATCTGAGCCACAGTCAGCTCCCAGTCTTGTTTTTGCTGACTTTATAGAGCTTCTCCATCTTTGGCTGCAAAGAATATAATCAATCTGATTTTGGTGTTGACCATCTGGTGATGTCAAAGAATGCTCAAACTACCGCACAATTGCACTCATCTCACACGCTAGCAAAGTAAAGCTCAAAATTCTCCAAGCCAGGCTTCAACAATATGTGAACCATGAACTTCCTGATGTTCAAGCTGGTTTTGGAAAAGGCAGAGGAACCAGAGATCAAATTGTCAACATCCACTGGATCATAGAGAAAGCAAGAGAGTTCCAGAAAAACATCTATTTCTGCTTTATTGACTATGCCAAAGCCTTTGACTGTGTGGATCACAATAAACTGTGGAAAATTCTGAAAGAGATGGGAATACCAGACCACCTGACCTGCCTCTTGAGAAATCTGTATGCAGGTCAGGAAGCAACAGTTAGAACTGGACATGGAACAACAGACTGGTTCCAAATAGGAAAAGGAGTACGTCAAGGCTGTATATTGTCACCCTGCTTATTCAACTTACATGGAGAGTGTATCATGAGAAACACTGGGCTGGAGGAAAGACACGCTGGAATCAAGATTGCCAGGAGAAATATCAATAACCTCAGATATACAGGTGACACCACCCTTATGGCAGAAAGTGAAGAACTAAAGAGCCTCTTGATGAAAGTGAAAGAGGAGAGTGAAAAAGTTGGCTTGAAGCTCAACATTCAGACAACTAAGATCATGGCATCTGGTTTCATCACTTCATGGCAAGTAGATGGGGAAACAGTGATAGACTTTACTTTTTTGGGCTCCAAAATCACTGCAGATGGTGACTGCAGCCATGAAATTAAAAGACGTTTACTCCTTGGAAGAAAGGCTATGACCAACCTAGACAGCATGTTAAAAAGCTGAGACATTACTTTGCCAACAAAGGTCCAGCTAGTCAAGGCTATGGTTTTTCCAGTGGTCATGTATGAATGTGAGAGTTGGACTATAAAGAAAGCTGAGTGCAGAAGAATTGATGCTTTTGAACTGTGGTGTTGGAGAAGACTCTTGAGAGTCCCTTGGACTGCAAGGAGATCCAACCAGTCCATCCTAAAGGAAATCAGTCCTGAATGTTCATTGGAAGGACTGATGTTAAAGCTGAAACCAATATTTTGGCCACTTGATGCGAAGAACTGACTCACTGGAAAAGACCCTGATGCTGGGAAAGATTGAAGGCAGGAGGAGAAGGAGACAATAGAGGATGAGGTGGTTGGATGGCATCACTGACTCAATGGACATGAGTTTGGATAAACTCTGGGAGTTGGTGATGGACAGGGAGGCCTGGAGTGCTGCAGTCCATGGGGTGGAAAGAGTCGGACACGACTGAGCGACTGAATTGAATTGAATCTGCCAAATGCCCTGCACATCCTGTGTACAGTGCTGCTAAAAGGGTGTGATTTACTTACCTGTGATATTGAGGTTTTCCCAATGAATTCTTTCAGTCACTTTTTAGTTTCCTCAAAATGTGCAGAAGCTCTTAATAAGTGTATTGACTTTGTATAAATGGAAGGAGATTGTTCCCTTGGACATGTGCCCACAGGACAGCTACCAAGATTGCTGTCCATGGTAGAGGTGTTAGAGTGTTGACCTGTTGTAAAATCATATTTTTAAAGAGTGAATTTGGAAGTACATTAAAGATGAGAAAGGAGAAACGGATTAGAGTAACACAAATGTTTAGGCTATTTCTCCAAAACTGCTTAATGACCTTTACAGAGGCCATGAGGAGCCTAGAAAAGGATGAACCAACGGCATCTGAGTTGTTCAATGTTATTTGTAGCTCGTGACAAAAACTCATACAGAAAAAAAAAATCTCATACTTCGGAAATAAGGCTGCTTCAAGACTTTCTTAATTTCTCTGCTAAAACTTGAACTGACTTGAAATCTGTTAGTCTGGGTTCTGCAGAGAAACAGAACCAACAGGACATTAGATAGATATTGGGTTTCCCAGGTGGCACAAGTGGTAAAGAATCCACCAGCAGATGCAAGAGATGCAGGAGACACGGGTTTAATCCGTGGGTCGGGAAGATCCCCTGGAGTAGGAAATGGCAACCCACTCCAGTATTCTTGCCTGGAAAGTTCTGTGGACAAAGGAGCCTGGCAGGCTATAGTCCATGAGGTCGCAGAAAGTCAAACACGACTGACCATGAATGTACCACACAGAAAGATATAGATAGATATGGGCGACCAGGTCTGCCTGTCTATATCTGTATGTATATAGATGCACACTTATTCATGTTAAGAATTGGCTCCTGTGGTTTTGGTGGTTGAGAAGACTTCCGTATCTATTGCCAACAAGCTGAAGACCAAGGCAGCTGACAGTGTGGTTCCCGTCTGTGTCCTAAGACTTGAGACCCAGGAGAGCCAACGGTGTAAGTTCTAGTCTCAATTTGACACACAGGCTTTCCAAGGAGTGGATGAGGTCCCCCATGTAGGAGAGAGCAACCTACAGACTCAGTGTGTTCAGTCTACTGATTCCAAGGCTAATCTCATTCAGAAACACCCTCACAGACACATCCAGAAAAATGTTTAACCAAATATCTGGGCATCCCAGTGACCTAATCCAGCTGACACATAAAAGGAACCTTTGCAGAAATCAACTTTGATTTCACAAATTCAAATTACCTCTGTGCTCTAAACCATTTTCCTGAAGAAAGAAGTTAAACTTCTGATGACATCTGAGTATTTAAAAATTATGGACATTTTAGATACGGACAGTCTATATGATGAATTCATAGATGCAACAGACTGGATTGATAAACAGCTGGTTGACCAAAACAGGTCTGTAGATGAAAGTGGATGGACATTTCTCAGGAGCTGTGAACTGATTTCCACAATCTGAAAACGCTGAAATGTTTTTGTTGAGAGGATTTTCAGTTTGACGTCATCATGTTGGACTGACACAAGGAATCAGTATAATGTGGGCTTGATATGAGCAGAACTGTAGGTCCAAGTGAATCTTACATTTGCCTGTCTGAAGTTGCACTGTTACATAAAAGGCAAGAAGGCCATCCTAAATAAAGACCTCAGGCAGTTCAGTTACCGGAAAAGAAAACAGAAAGAGTCAAATTGCCCTACCGTGCCACAGGACAGGAAGAAAGATGTCACTGCTCTTTTTAAAATTAAATATGGACAATATCTATTTCATTTGTCCTATTATATTTCTGTTCTCCTTTTAAATTAATCTCCAATTAAAATAAATATATTTATATTAAAAAAATAAAAGACTCACATTTATGTATCTTAAGAATACACAGTAATATAGCCCACAAAATTTTAATTTCAATAAAGAGTTTCCAAGAATTAAAATAAATTTATAAAATTATATGAGGACAAAAAAAAAGATGTTATAAAAATATTGTTATATTTGTTTGGTCTTACTATCAATGAGTGCTAATCTCCTCTTTTAACTAGTCTTATTGTTTTGTTTACATAACAGAATTTATGGACCAGAAAAGTAAATATTAGAGAATAACATATAATTTCAAATAGATAACTATTTTCATATATTAATGTGAAAGTCATAGAGCATGGATTTTCCATATATGATATTATTATCCTCTTATATGTTTTTCTGGTATGACTGTGTCCCGGGTTGACTTTAAAAAATTTGTCACGCATGTATGAAGTGATTCTCTGCCTTTGAAAGGCAGGGCCCGGGCAGAACTCAGTTCACAGAGCTCAAATGATGTCACCAGGTCCACTCTGTCTCTCTGTTTGCTTTTCGTGGCCCCCCTCCCAGCCTGCTCTTACATTACCCACAACAGTCCAAGCCAGGAAAGTGCTTCCCCGGATGCAGTCCTGGGATTGGGTTTCAGCAGGTGCCCGGAACCCCTTGCATGGCCTCTAAACGGAGTTGCCAGCTCCCACACACACAGGTTACAAGAGTGGAGAAGTGCTTCCCTAAAGGGAAATTGAGGGGCTCTTACCAGAAGGGGGAATAGATGCTGTGCAGGCAAAAGCATCCTTAGCTGTCCATTACCCGGCCGGCCAGGAGCCAGAGTGCTTTCCGCTAAATCGTTTTTGTCCAGATCCCTGGAGCCAAACAAACACAAATCTATTTTATCACTTACCATATTTATTGAGATGATCTATCGATGTGTCTCTCTTGCCGATTGGACAGTGAGTTTCCCAAGGTCAGGGACCACGTCTGATTTCTGCTCTGCCCTCAACGCCTCACACTCAGCCAGGTGCTCAGGCCGCAGGTGCTCAGTAATGTCCCTGGGATCCTGCTCTTGCATCTGTTCTCAGCTGCCACTTCACACAGGCCTTGCACAATCTCTTCCACTTCTCTGGCCTCTCAATCTGCAGCTCCGGCACAGGCCCTCCCCACAAGTCCAGATCTGGGCATTTACTCTCTTCTAGACACTCTAACTGGGGCATCCCAAAAGCAGCTCAGACACCACCTGTTGGAAACTGAATCTTCCAGTATCATCCTAAAGCTTCTCCTTCACTGCTCCCCTTCTCAGCAACAGCAGCATGCCACTCACTGTACTACGCTCCCACCTGCCACAGTCGCTCCCCAAGGGTTTCTGATCCAGTCTCCAAAATACCTGTCATTTTTCTCTGCCATGTTCACCCCACGGCCCTGCCTCCCCCACCCAACCCAGGCCTCCCTCCCCTGATGTCCTATCCCAGGCCTCTCTCAAGCCGGCCCTCCTCTGTAACGGGAAGTGCAGCTCAAAGCCCTTGGGTGCATCATCTTCACCTTCAGCCCTGCAGACTCCAGCCCTGCCAAGAGCCCTGCATTCTCTAGGGGCCAGCTGGGAGCATGTGCCCCTCTCCGAGTCCGTCCTCCTTCTTTAGGTGCTAACCCCTTCTTGTCCTTACCTCCATGAAGCCTGCCATGATCCACAGCCCGGTCCCTCAGCTCAAAGCCCCACGCCTGGGCTCCTGGGACCTCTGTGCTTTTTCTCTTCTCTATCTTGTGTGTCTATTGTACTAGACAGCAATCTGGCTTCCTGAAGTAAAACCTCTGTGGTTAGACAGGTGGTCTCTCTTCTACCAGTCTCTCCCTCTAGATTGTGAGTGCCAGGGGGCAGGATGACACCCTTAACCTTGGACCTCAGTCAGAATTTATCACATAGTAAGTGCTCTTCAGTCATGACATGGGTGATCTGTGGACCAGCGATGGCAGGGTTTGGCAAACTTTGTAAACAGCCAGATAGGAAATATTTCAGCCTTTGCAGGTCCTGTGGTCTCTGTTACAAGAAAGCAGCCACAGTCAACAGTAAGTAACACTGTATTTGCAAAATCAGGTTGGATTTAGTCTGTGGACTGCAGTTTGCCAGCTCCTGAACTATATGGATGAACTCCCCCAGCGCTTGGGGACAACTTCCCCCCAGCTTTCATGCTCAGTGAGACCTGTGCCTGCTTGCTGTTCTGACCAGCCTCCCTAAAAGGCCCTTCCCCCATCCCCTTCTCTCACCGTCCCACCCCATTCCACTCTCTGCTACTCATTACCCCCTGCAGGTTCCTAGCTACCTGTGACTCAGAGCTCAGCTTTCTTCCCCTGGGGCTCCTCCTGCCCAGCCACATGGACTCCTCATCATTCCCACCTTGACACAGTGACTGCCCTTTGGACAAAGGAATGACAAGCAGATATTTACCATGAATGGCATTTCCTTGGCTGATCAGAAGCATTTTCCTTTGCAAAGCAGTTTACCTGTGATTTTCCACTCTTGTCAGCCCCTGGCTCTCTTACCTTTAGCTGGGCTCCCTGAGGACTTTCCCCTAAATGCTCAGCCCTCCTGGCCCCTGCCCTGGCAGATGTGCTGCGTGTCAATCAGCAGCGTTGGGCCCCAGGAAGATGGGCATATGGAGAGGGTTATTTTCCTTCCTGGAAAACTAAGGAGGGGCAGGTATAGAAAAAGCATGAGAGATTTTGTTTTCTGATAGTACAGGAGGCAAGGAGAAGATGACAGCCAAAGCATCCGCCCTTGCCCAGCCCCTTGGCCTCAGCTGCACTCCTGGTTAGGCAGGTGGCAGGAGGGTTTATGTGAGAGACTTGGAGCCTCTAAGACCCAGCACAGCTGCTGTGGGGCCCACGTGTCTGAGCTGAGCAGCACCCTGGCACCCAAGGGCTGGAAGTTTGGGGAACACTGGAAGAAAGCACCTTGGTATTTTCCCCAGAGTACCGTCAAGTCCCTTTGGAGTGGTTTTGTGGGCAAAATAGTTCAGCTGGGGGACTGGAGTGGCGGAGGAGGGCCAGCATGGGTGCAGCGGGAACCACTGCTTGGGGACAGGTTTGCATTTATTCCTGGGCTTTCCCTTTGGGGGCTCCAGAGATTCCTGGTGCCCCCAATAACAGTGGGGTCTCTGACCAAGGAGGAAGAAAAGAGTGGATGTCAGGGGTGGGCAACCAATGATCTCACCACACTGGTATGCTTCCTTACAAGGACAGAAAAGAAGGGGACATCTGAGAAGTCATGTTTGTTCTACAACTGGCCCTGAGGATGAAGAGCAGGACAGGGGATGGATGAAGGCAGCTATGGAAACCGGACCAGTGGAAGGAGGGAAGATGTGGACATCAGCCAGGTGCGGAGAGGCAGAGGCACCCCGATTATAAAGATGAGGAAGCAAAGGCCCAGAGAGAGGCCATGACCTGCCCACAGTCACACAGCAGTGTCTCCCGTCTCCAGGCTGGGCATTTCTCCAGTTAGAGCTGTCCGGTTCATCACAGACCTGGTGGATCTCCACAGTGTCCTGCTTGCTGAGGTGGACAGGCAGTGTGTCTCTGGGCCTGGGTGTCCACCAGGGATATCCAGACCCCCCACGCAGAGCAACCTGGAATCTGCCTTCCTTCTTCTAAGGAGAAAGAGGCCAAGTTTTCTCATACGAATGGGGAGGGAGGAGCCAACAACCCATCCTGGCACAAAGCAGCCAGCTCAATATGTTTAGAAGTAGAAGGAGAAACAGGCAGACAGAATTCCTGCCAGTCCTTGGCCCAGCCACCCCTCAGGCTGACTGTCCTGCCCTCGCATACTCTTAATCTTTCTCTGTCTTGAAAATAAGAGGTCAGACCATAGGAGCAAAGGTGAGGGAGAAATCTCTTTCCTTGGAGATTTTAAAGAATACCACTGCCTAAGCGTGCTAGAAAAGAGGAGGGTTGTGATCTGGGGGCGGGAGGAGGGTCAAGGTCACCCTTGGATGAGTCTTAATGGTCGCAATCCAGGCCTCGGAGATTTGGAGAAGGGTGATGCCGGGCCCTGACCGCCGGCTGCAGTAAGCGAAATGGCCACCAGGTGGCAGGCCTGCCTATTTCTAACAGATGCGGACTCTGGCTGCTGGGAACTCAAATTGGTTTTGAGCCGTATTTATTTACTCATCCGTCATTTATTCATTCATGGTTTTTATTCCCCAAGCACTTTGGACTCCTCATATATGCCAACGGGCATTGTGCTAGGTGTAAGGAGGAAACAAAAGTGGCCGAGACAAGGGCTGTGTTCTAGGCACCTCGCACAGCTCCTCCCTGCTTAGCAGCCAGTCCCACAGGCAGAGGAGGGTCCATGGGGCGGCCAGGTGTCTGTGGGTCATGTCTGCTGCCTAGGTTGGTTCCTGCTGCAGCCTCGTGGGATGGTGCCCCTTGCCTATGTTCTGCAGAGAGCCAACGGGCCGTGGGCCCTGAGTGAGGTCTGGATGGCCTCCCATCCCGGTGTCAGATCGCCCACAGCAGATCTCAGGTGTAGCCGCACAGTGGTCCCTGGGGCTGAGGTTTTCTCCATCTCTGTTCCTCCTCCAGCCAGGACCAACCTCAAACCACCAGCCTCTCCCCCCGCCCTTCCTCCCTTCAACTGCTCTGTTCTGGCAGCTTTCCTTAGAAATGTCCATCCAGAGAGCAGAGAGTGGGCCCCTGGAGCAGACCCAGGTCCTGGATGCCCTGGGTCACTTCTGCCTTCCTCAAGCCTGGCTCCTACCCCACCCCTACTCCAGGCACCCAGGGCCAGCGTTCACCTCCAGAGCACTGGTCTCCCATGTGCTGGAAGCATCGTGTCTTGACTCCTCACTCCATCCCCACCTGAGATACAGTCTCAGAAGGCCAGGGATCTCGACTTGCTCCCCATAGATGCCCCGGGGACCTTGCATAGTGTCCGACAACAATGTGGAATCACTCAATGGAGGTGAGGGAATGCAGCTGTGCAAAAGCTTCGAGGCCTTTGAGGTCTCCCCATGGATCCACAGGAAGGCAAGGTGGACAAGGGTAAACTTGGATGTTAAGAACACACCTGAGACTTCCCAAGTAGCTGCCTTGAATTGAATTAGAGGACCCCCTGGACCAACCTCAGTGAGGACCACCGGAGCCCCAGTCTGCTCCTTATGCACTCAAACTCCAGACCCAGCAGAGTTGGGGTAGCATCCCCTGGGGTCACTCTTTCAACAGGGCCCCCAGATGGCTTCCTCAGCCAGTAGCCACAGAACCCTGTCGTCTGAAAGAGTGCCAGCCGCTGTTCTGCCTTGCTTCCTTCTCCCTCTCTTCCTGCCCCAGCTTCCCTGGCAACTGGGAACCCCCTTGCTCAACCCAGCCCTGTGCCTCTGACTCATGGTGCAGCTCAGCTAGAAAGCATCTGGCCATGCCCATCCATGGCCCTGGCAGCTGGCGCATTGCCCTACGTGAGGAACACCCCTCCTCACATCCTCCATGTGCTTCCTCCATTAGAATTATGTCCACTGAAAACTTCCCCACTCCGAAGAAACCCTCTCTGATAAGTGGGGATGGGGCAAAGCACCCCCGCCCCAGCACTCAGCGCCAGGTGGAGTGGGAGTCCCGATCTTATCAGCTCATCACATTCCGAACATTCCCTATGGGCAGGGGAGGAGGGAGGCTAGGAGAGGAGAGTCCCAGCCTGTGTCTCTGTCTGCCCCAGTTTCTCCCCCACCCTCACTCTAGCCCAAGCCCCAAGGCCCCTCCATGTTCCTCACAAGGCCTCCTTGGACCCCATGTCTGGTTCCTCATCTTCTTCTAGTCTCTTCTGAGAGTTCCCCCAAAGCCCCCTTCCACGTCCTGGACCAGAAGTGAAGGCCTGCTCCTCCACCTGCCTCCCACATGCACCAGCCTTGGGCCCCCTTCCTCTCTTGCTGGAGGAGGGGCTGCCTGCCCACATTTTTTACACAGCGTCTGTGGCTATTTGGAAAAAGTTGTCCTTTTCCTAAACACTTCAGCACACACCCCTCTGCCCTCTGGCCACCTCCTAACTCCTAACCAGAGAGCAGTGACTGAAGGGGGAGCTGAGAGCCAGGAACCTCAAGTTCTAATTCTGGCTCCTGCCACTAACTTACTGACATGAGGCTTGCCACCACCCTGCTCTGAGCCTCAGTTTCCCTGAGGAATGACAGGGATGGATTGGCGGTCTCAGGTTGTTGAGTCTAAGGGGAACACTTGATGATCCCTTAGACTAAAGTTTTGGTGGAGGACATGGAAGGGAGTCATCAGGGAGGTGCTCCCTCTTTGGAGACAACTCCATTTTAGTTTTCTGGTGAGGAGCAGGCCATTCCTAGGGGTGCCCCTCCCCCAAGTATTCCCCACCCCAGGTCCTCTTCCCTCATCAGAAAAATGTTTCCACCGAAGAAGTACCATGAAGAATATCACCAAGCACATGCTCACACACACACACACACACAGCCAACATCAAGCTTCATGGTGAATTACTGAAAACTTTTCTACTGAGGTCAGGAACCAGACAAGGCTCTCACTCACTATCACCCCTCTGACCAGCACTACACTTGGAAGTCCCAGACAGGGCAATGAAGCAAAAGATAAAAGCTATAAGAACTGAAAAGGAAAAAATAGAACTGTCAACATTTTTGGGGGAAGAGTTAATCATAGATTTTTTTTTTCACTGTATGAAAGAGTCTTTAAATTCTATAGTGCTTTACAATTTTCAAAAGTTTCACACACATGATTTCATATAACCCCATAGTAATTTTCCCCCACCCCTATATTGCCTCTTCCCACTTCTTCCCCCTCCCCATTGGTAATCACTAGTTTGTTATATATTTCTGTGAGTTTGCTTCCGATTTTGTTTTATTCATTAGTTTGTGATCTTTTTTAGACTTCACATATAAGTAATGGGCTTCCTTGGTGGCTTAGAGGTTAAAGCATCCTCCTGGAATGTGGGAGACCCGGGTTCGATCCCTGGGTCGGGATTGCAGTATTTGTCTTTGTCTGACTTATTTCATTTAGCATCACTTCAGTTCAGTTCAGTTCAGTCGCTCAGTCGTGTCTGACTCTTTGTGACCCCATGAATTGCAGCACGCCAGGCCTCCCTGTCCATCACCAACTCCCGGAGTTCACCCAGATTCACGTCCATTGAGTCAGTGATGCCATCCAGCCATCTCATCCTCTGTCGTCCCCTTCTCCTCCTGCCCCCAATCCCTCCCAGCATCAGAGTCCTTTCCAATGAGTCAACTCTTTGCATGAGGTGGCCAAAGTACTGGAGTTTCAGCTTTAGCATCATTCCTTCCAAAGAAATCCCAGGGCTGATCTCCTTCAGAATGGACTGGTTGGATCTCTTTGCAGTCCAAGGGACTCTCAAGAGTCTTCTCCAACACCACAGTTCAAAAGCATCAATTCTTCGGGGCTCAGCCTTCTTCACAGTCCAACTCTCACATCCATACATGACCACAGGAAAAACCATAGCCTTGACTAGACAGACCTTTGTTGGCAAAGTAATGTCTCTGCTTTTGAATATGCTATCTAGGTTGGTCATAACTTTCCTTCCAAGGAGTAAGCGTCTTTTAATTTCATGGCTGCAGTCACCATCTGCAGTGATTTTGGAGCCCCCAAAAATAAAGTCTGACACTGTTTCCACCGTTTCCCCATCTATTTCCCATGAAGTGATGGAACCGGATGCCATGATCTTCGTTTTCTGAATGTTGAGCTTTAAGCCAACTTTTTCACTCTCCTCTTTCACTTTCATCAAGAGGCTTTTTAGTTCCTCTTCACTTTCTGCCATAAGGGTGGTGTCATCTGCATCTCTGAGGTTATTGACATTTCTCCCGGCAATCTTGATTCCAGCTTGTGCTTCTTCCAGTCCAGCATTTCTCATGATGTACTCTGCATATAAGTTAAATAAGCAGGGTGACAATATACAGCCTTGACGTACTCCTTTCCCTATTTGGAACCAGTCTGTTGTTCCATGTCCAGTTCTAACTGTTGCTTCCTGACCTGCATACAGATTTCTCGAGAGGCAGGTCAGGTGGTCTGGTATTCCCATCTCTTTCAGAATTTTCCACAGTTTATTGTGATCCACACATTAGCATAATGCCCTCCAAGTCCAACCTTTGCTACAAATAGCAAAATTTCATTCTTTTTTATGACAGAGTAGTATTCCATTGTGTGTGTGTGTGTGTGTGTGTGTGTGTGTGTGTGCATAACATCCTCTTTATCCATTCATCCATTGATGAACATTTAGGTTGCTTTCATACCTTGGCAATTGGAAATAATGCTTCTACAAACGTTGGAAAAACTGGTGGTGCAAGTGGTAAAGAACCCGCTTGCCAATGCAGGACACATAAGAAACGCAGTTTCGATCTCTGGATCGGGAAGATCCCCTGGAGGAAGAAATAGCAACCCACTCCAGTATTCTTGCTTGGAGAATACCATAGACTGAAGAGACTGGTGGGCTACAGTCCCTAAGGTCGCAAAGAGCTGGGCATGACTGAAGTGACTTAGCATGCATTCACCAATATTTAGATACATATGGTAACAGAGAAAATCCAAAAAATATATAAACTATTAGAATAAATAAGTGGATTTAGCAATGTCATTGGATACAAAATCAGTATAAGAAATTAAACATTTTCCAATATATTACCAATGTACAATTAGGGAAAGGAATTTCTTTGAAAACACCATTTATACACCATAAAATTATCAAATACCTGTGTGCTAAGTCATTCAGTCATAATCAACTCTTTGTGACCCCATGGACTGTAGCCTTCCAGGCTCCTCTGTCCATGGGATTCTCCAGGCAAGAATAATGGAATGAGTTGCCATTTCCTCCTCCAGGGGATCTTTTGGACCCAGGGATCTAACCTGGATCTCTTATGCCCCTGGCATTGGCAGGCGGCTTCTTAACACCACCTGGGAAGCCAGAAACTAATCTCAGTGCAACCCAGACAGGACTCGGGCCCACAGTCCCCGGCTCCGCAGGCTGATGCCTTATCCATTAGGCCAGTGGGTCAACACATCAAATACCTACCGAGAAATGAAAGTGAAAGTGAAAGTCACTCGGTTGTGTTCGACTCTTTGCTACCCCATGGACTATACAGTCCATGGAATTCTCCAGGCCAGAAGACTGGAGTGGGTAGCTGTTCCCTTCTCCAGGGGATCTTCCCTTCTCTAGGGGATCTTCGCTTCTCCAGGGGATCTTCCCAAACCGGGGATCAAATCCAGGTCTCCTGCACTGCAGGCAGATTCTTTACCAACTGAGCCACTGGGGAAGCCCAAGAAATAAATCTAACCAGAACAGTGCAAGAATAATCAGTACACAGAAAATCACAAAATGTAACTGAGAAATACTCTAAAATACCTAAATGAACTATACTATATTATGTTCATGAATTGGAAAACTGGATATTGTAAAGGTGTTCATCCTCCACAAATCAAACTCAATGCAAACTCAATGCAAACAAATTCAATGAAATCTCAATCAAAATCCTAGTGCGAATGTGTATATGTGTGAGTTTGTGTGTGTTTAAATTGACAAGCTGATTCTAAAATTTGTGTAGAAATGGGAAAGACCAAGAAATGCCAAGACACACTAGTAGAAGAGTAAAGCAAAAGAATTCCAATACCACATATATTGAGACATTTTGGTATTAGTGCAAGAACAGACCAGATAGAACAAAATACAGAGCCCCAAAACAGATCCATACAAATATGGCCACTTGATTTTTGACACAGATGATACTGCTATGCTATACTGGGAAAAGAAAGGTCTTTTCAAACTGGTGGTGGGTCAATTGGATATACATTTGGGAAAAAAGTATCTTTTTAAAATTGAAGTAGAATTGGTATACAACAGTATATTAGTCTCAGGTGTACAACATAATGATTCTACTTTTGTATACATTGCAAAATGATCACCACAATAAATCTAGTTATTATCTGGAAAAATATATATTTTGACCCTTATTTCACCCCACATCAAAAATAGATTCAGGATAAGTTTAGATCTAGATATAAAAGGTAAGGCAACTAGAAGAAAGCATAGAATATCTTCATGTCTTTGGGGTGGGGAAAGATTTCTTAAACAGGGCACAAAGTGCTAACCATAAAGGATAAAATTTTATAAATTATCCTCCATTAAAATTAATAACTTCTATTTATCACAAGTCACCATTAAGAAAGTGAAAACACAAGCTACAGAGTTGGAGAAGGTATTTGTAATGCAAAGGGCTTGTATCCAGAAAACAGAACTCTTACAGATTAATAGGAAGAGGATGGACAACTCAATAGAAAATGGGCAAGAGGCCTGAACAGGAACTTCACAAACAAGGCTTTGGAAATGGCCTGTCGACATATGGGGAAAGATGCTCAATATTATCCGTCGCCAGGGAAACGTAGATAGCATACAGAGCTGAAATGGAAAAGACTGACGCTATTAAGTATTGGTGGGATGTGAAGCGTATGGCACTCTGGTACCCAGCTGGTAGGAGTAAGTTGGTGCGACCACTTAGGAAAATCTATAGCAGCATCAACTAAAGATGAACTTATCCAGCCCCTCGTGATGGTTTAGGTGGTTTAGTCACTCAGTCATTTCTGACTCTTGTGACCCCATGGACTGGGGCCCACCAGACTCCTCTGTCCATGGAGTTTTCCAGGCAAGAATACTGGAGTGGGTTGCCATTTCCTTCTCCAGGAAATCTTCTTGACCCAGGGATTGAACCCAGGTCTCTTGTATCTCCTGCATTGCAGGTGGATTCTTTACTGACTGAGCCACGAGGGAAGCCCAACCCCTACAGCCTAAAAATTTCCCATCTGAGTGTGTGTCCAACAGAAAAGCATACATGATGCCCCAAAAGATAGGTGCGAGAATATTCACTGCAGCACTATTGTCAGTAGCCACAAATTTTAAAAGTTGGATGTCCCTCAGCAGAAGAATAGACAAATTAAAGGTGATGTGTTCATATGATGATGTATTTATTTTACAGCAAAGCAAAGGAACAAACTACCGCTATAAGAAACAATGTGGGGGATCTCACAAGCTTGATGTTGAACAACAAAAAAAACCAGACACGGAAGAACATGCATTGTTTCTTGCTATTGATCAGTTCAGTTCAGTCCGGTTCGGTTCAGTTGCTCAGTCGTGTCCGACTCTTTGCGACCCCATGAATTGCATGCAGCACACCAGGCCTCCCTGTCCATCACCAACTCCTGGAGTTCACTCAAATTCATGTCCATCGAGTCAGTGATGCCATCCAGCCATCTCATCCTCTGTCATCCCCTTCTCCTCCTGCCCCCAATCCCTCCCAGCATCAGGGTCTTTTCCAATGAGTCAGCTATTCGCATCAGGTGGCAAAAATATTGGAGTTTCAGCTTTAACATCAGTCCTTCCAATGAACACCCAGGACTGATCTTTAGGATGGACTGCTTGGATCTCCTTGCAGTCTAAGGGACTCGCAAGAGTCTTCTCCAACACCACAGTTCAAAAGCATCAATTCTTCTGCGCTCAGCTTTCTTTATAGTCCAACTCTCACATCCATACATGACCACTGGAAAAACTATAGCCTTGACTAGATGGACTTTTGTTGACAAAGCAATGTCTTTGCTTTTTAATATGCTGTCTAGGTTGGTCATAACTTTTCTTCCAAGGAGTAAGTGTCTTTTAATTTCATGGCTGCAATCACCATCTGCAGTGATTTTGGAGCCCCCCATAATAAAGTCAGCCACTGTTTCCACATCTATTTTTCATGAAGTGATGGGACCAGAGGCCATGATCTTAGTTTTCTGAATGTTGAGCTTCAAGTCAACTTTTTCACTTTCCTCTTTCACTTTCATCAAGAGGCTCTTTAGTTCTTCTTCACTTTCTGCCATAAGGGTGGTGTCATCTGCATATCTGAGGTTATTGATATTTCTCCCGGCAGTCTTGATTCCAGCTTGTGCTTTGTCCAGCCCAGCGTTTCTCATGATGTACTCTGCATATAAGTTAAATAAGCAGGGTGACAATATACAGCCTTGAGGTACTCCTTTTCCTATTTGGAACCAGTCTGTTGTTCCATGTCCAGTTCTAACTGATGGATGATTCCTGACCTGCATATAGGTTTCTCAAGAGGCAGGTCAGGTGGTCTAGTATTCCCATCTCTTTCAGAATTTTCCAGTTTATTGTGACCCACACAGTTAAAGGCTTTGGCATAGTCAATAAAGCAGAAATAGATGTTTTTCTGGAACTCTCTTGCTTTTTTGATGATCCAGCAGATGTTGGCAATTTGATCTCTGGTTCCTTGGATGCTGTTGATAGAAAGTCCAAAACCAGGTAAAACTACTCTGGGGCAGTAGAAATCAAGGTGGTGATTATCTTTGGGGAAGTAGAAATTAGCAGGAAGCAAGAGGAGTTTTGGGGGATACTGGAATTAATAAATCTTCATTCTGGTTACATATTGTGTTCATTTTGTGAAAATCTGTTTCACACACACACAAAAAAAGCCCTTTTCTATCTGTGTGTTACATTTCAATAAAACATTTATGTTACAACAAAATTAAATGGCTCAGAGAGACTTGTGAACTTGCTCAGGATCACACAGCTCTGAGTCGGCCAGTTAGAAGTTCCAGGTTTTTACTCCTGCTTTGTTCTCTGACCTGGAAGGTCCTGGACAATTTGCTTTCTATTCTGGGGCTCAGTTTCCCCATCTATATGGAGTGAGAAGAAAACAAAACCGCAGTTGCTATTATAAAAGCTGGCAGCAGAATTCCCCTGAGAGGAGACTCTGCCTGGGAAATAACTTGCTGGACTCTCCTTGGGCATGAAAGAAAGAGTGGTGAGGCCCCAGCTAATAGCTTTTAGCTCTCTGGGTTTCAGGGGAGAGTTCTTGAGCAGAGATGTGGGCGACGGGGGAGGAGACAGAGAGAGGCTCAGAACCCAGGTAACAAGAAGGCGGGCGACCAGGGTGAGATGAAAACCGGCAGCTGGCCGTGAGAGGAGGGGTTGGCTGAGGGGCTCAAAGACCAGTTGTATCTGATATTCATCACTCACCTCCTGCTCCAGCACCCTCACCCTGAAGGAATTATTCCCTATCCTCACTGCCCTGAGTGACTAGAATTCAAGGAGCAATTAATGAAGGGGAGGGTGCTGCATTCCATACCTGGGCTGACAAAGTGCAGAGCCAACAGCCCACAGGTGAGAGGCAGAGAAGTGGAGGATTCAGCAGAAGCTGGGACCCTCAGCGTAGGGGCTCATGTGGCTCCAGTATGATTTTTTAATGTGAGAGCGGAAAGGTGAACCTGAAATTTTGGAGCACTCAAGTTCCTTGGGTGACTGACCCTTGGTTTCCATGTGAACCAGGCCAGGAGATTGGATATGGTTTAAGGCCCATTGCACTCAGCTGAGGAGAAGGCAATGGCACCCCACTCCTGTACTCTTGCCTGGAAGCTCCCATGGGTGGAGGAGCCTGATAGGCTACAGTCCATGTGGTTGCAAAGAGTCAGACATGACTGAGCGACTTTACTTTCACTTTTCACTTTCATGCATTGGAGAAGGAAATGGCAACCCACTCCAGTGTTCTTGCCTGGAGAATCCCAGGGACGGGAGAGCCTGGTGGGCTGCCGTCTATGGGGTCACACAGAGTTGGACACGACTGAAGCAACTTAGCAGCATCAGCAGTCAGCTAACTTCCCCCAAGCCCCTTCCTGCACTGGTACAGGGCTGCAGGTCAGACCCTTTCAGCCAGATATTACACAGACACGCAGACACCGTGGAGAATGTCAGTGGCCAAAGGCCAAGATGGCTGGAGGAAGCCATGGAGATGCACCCTGCTGACATCACAGCAGGCCCCCTTCCCAACCCATCTCTACCCTGTCCTGTCCAGGCCTGTCCTTGGGTGAAAGGACCCTGACACTCCCCAGGGAAGAGTCAGCAGCCCTGAGGAGCTGAGACTGAAGGACGGGGTGGGGTCGGGGGTGCCTTCAGCTCCTCCCAGGGTGAGCAGGAGGATGAGTGGGAGACTCTTACCACAGCACCTCCATTGCCACTCACAATGGAAACCCCAGTCCTCTGCAGTAGGTGCAGGGCCTCACCTCTCACAGACCTGTCACCCATCACCCTGGGTGAGGTGCAGAAGGGCAAGAAGCATGCTTTACTCCTGGGGGTAAAGGAGGCTCCAGGTCAGGTGGGAGTGAGGGGGTAGCAAGGGTAAATGCAGCCTCCAAGAGAGACAAAACATCCTCATTAAGGCCTGTCTCTGAAGGTCACCTCCTCTAGCAGACCTTCCCAAATGTCATTAAAGAAGCTGTCCCCACCCTCATCCCCAACTCCCACCTCTCACAACACAGGTATGCCAGCTTCCCACTCCAGTGGGGGTCTGCTCTGGTTATCCCCCCCACCAACCTCTGACCGACTTCTGAATAGCTGGGGCTAGGGCTAGGGCTCCTCTGGATCTCCCCCAGGCTGCCAGGGTGTGCTTTGCACATGGCAGGTGTTCACCAGAGTCAACCAGAGAGGGGTCCATGCCACCTGGAAGACTTATTGAGGGAGGGATCAAAGGAGGGAGCCCAGGAGGACCTTCCAGAGTTTAGGGGACAAGAGGGGGGCTCAGATATCCTGGGATAGCCACTGCCCACTTAACCCTGATTCTAGGGCAGACATGCCCTTGCTGCCCTGGCTGGGGCCCCCAAAAGGCATGGAAGGACCAGCCCACCCCCATACTCAGTCCCAGCTGTGGAAGCCCAGGTCTAGGAAGGAGAGGCCGTAACTGGGCAGAGGGCCTGTCCTTTCCTGCAGCCTTGGCCCCACAGGGTCTGGAGTCTCTCAGGCCAACAGCCCCTCCCCACATGGGCCGGGGCAGAATGAGGCTCCCCAGGAGGCAGGGTGGCTCCTCTCGCTGTGCTCAGGGGTGTTTGCAGGGAAAGGGTAGCCTTCAGGGAGGAGGAGCAGGTTTTTACCTGGTTGGGAGAGGCTTGGCTGAAGTTCAAGTTTAGCTACTTTACCACGCCCTGGGGGAAGGATATGCTGTTTGTTCCTATGTTGCTACCCTAAACCTCCCAGGGAAGGGTGGGGCTAGATGGGACAGAGAAGCTGAGTGTCTGGAGATCCACAGCCACTTCTCCTGGTGTGGCCCCTCCTCCCACCAGACCTCTCTTGGGTGGGCAGATCCTTGTCCCAGCATGTCTGGCAGAGATGAGAGATGAGGAGAGAGGGGACAGAGAGACAGAGGAAGACAGGAAGGACTCAGGGCAGCAGTAAGGTGATAAGGGCAGAGGAGGGGGCAAGGGAGAAGGCTCCGAAAGACACTTGGGCAGAGGCCCGGGGAGCGGGGCAGGGCTGCCCATTTTCCTGGACCGAGGGAGGGAGCCACACAGGGCTGGCCCCTGTACGCCACCCAGAAGCGGCATCTTAGCTTTCTGGGGGCCCACGCGTGCCTCTAGTTCTAAGGATGTGTCTGAGGGCTGTGGCGCGTGATGGGATGGTGTGCTCTGGGAGGGGACTGCTTGTCAGCAATCCTCCCTGCCCCCCACCCCCTACTCCTGTCAAGCTCCTTGATTATTTTTTCCTGTCAGCTCTGCCTCCAGGGACGGCCTCCCGCCCAGGATGTAAGGCAGGCAGCAGCTTGTCTGATTCAGCCTGGCCCTGTTGAGCCCCTGCTCTTAGGGGGCTGAATAATCTGAGAGAGCGAGACAAGAGAGACTCTTCCCACCACCATTCTGGGAGCCAGGGAGGCCCCCCTCCCTGCCCCAGCTCTCTAACCTCTCCTCAGAGAGCAGGCCATGAGCCTTTGGGATGCAGCCAGATTCCTGCTGGTGGGTGGGCTGTGGGAGGATCAGCAGGCAGGCTACTGTTCTCTGCATCTCCCATCCCCCTCGCAGGGTGAGCCAGGCTTCTGCCTCCTCCAGCTTCCCCTCCCTGTGTCCAGGGCCTGCTTGTCGGTGTGAGACGAGAAATGGAGAAAGTCAGGGCCTGACCCAAGGGCCTTGGCTCTGGGCCCAGTGCTAGGAACACAGTCCGTAAATATTTGGGGAGTGAATGATGCCTGCCCCTCCCCACACAGCTGACTCCTGCAGCCACAGAAGGCCTGCCTCTGATCTGGGAGCAGCATCAAATATCTTGGGGTTCAGCCTGCGGGGCCTTCGACCAGATCTGTCCATAAACAGAAAGCATCTTCTTCATTCATTATGAAGGGCGGTGTCATGTCAGCCATGCCCCTGCTTCCAGATTGGCCATAGGGTCAAGTGCAGCCTGGAGACCCCAAGCCTTCTCTCCTGGGTACAGAATGCCTTGCTGATAGATGCTTTTCTGAAATCCAGCTTCTGCCCTTCAGAGGCCCCTTTACGTGGTATCGGGGTGGACATGAACCCGGTCTGACCTTTGAAAAGTTAACCGAGGGCCTCAGCCTTCTCTACTGTGCCCTTCCTGGAGAGTTGTCTGCCTGCTGTCACCCCATCTGGAAGGGCTCAGCCCTGGGTGGATGCCCCCAAACTCCTTGGGGGTCCCCTTCCTTGTCCTGCTGTGACCCTGGAGGGGAACATGCAGCCCTCAACTCCCCTCTCCCATGGCCTTGGATCAAGACAACAGAAATGTCTTTGGAAGGAAGTCTCTGGACAGTTCCCGGGCCGGGCAGCTGGGTATTGGAGAGAGCCGCCGGCCACCTGCAGGGGATGACTGAAGCCGTCTCAGGCCGCACCCTGTGTGCACTTGTAGGGCCCTGGGACAGGCTGCAAAGTGGGAGAGCTGGAGTCAGGGAAGAGGGTGCTCGTGTGAGCTTTTCCAATGCTGCTCTGTTGGTCTACCCTCACTTCGTGACACCGCCTTGGCCCACTGTCTTGTCAGTTAATGTTGGGCAAGTGATCCTAAGCCTCCAGGGCTTAGTCTTCTTGTGTGTGAAATGGGGTTCATAACAGTATCTACTCCAGAGGATTGTGGTAAGGATCAGATGGAATAATGCATATAGGGCACTTAGCATGGGGTAGAAAATACAAGAAATATTCAATAAATATTAACCATTATGACTAAGACTTCTAAGACTCAAAGCCCAAGTTTTCCACTTCCTTCAGCCCTGAGCTCTGGATGTGCTTCTCATGGCTTGGGGGAAGAAAGGCTGTGGAGGAAATAATGTATTTGGGGACTGGATGGACCCCTGCCCCAAACTGCCTGCCCTGAGCAGGCCGACCTGCTCCCGTCCACGGTTGCCCTCCCCACTGGGTTCTCGTGGGACCCCAGATCTGCTACCTTCCCCCACACTCTTCCCACCTAGCCAGCCTGGTGCCCACCCCATATCCAGGAAGAAGGACATAAACACAAGCCAGGGTGGATTAGAGCTTCTAGCATCCTCTCCGGAAGCACCAGGGTGGTTGGGGCTCCAGGGAGGTCTGGGGGGCGGAGGAAGCACCATTTCAGGAGCTTAGGAGAGAGGGAGCAAGGTGGTCCCAACTAAAGGTGGTGTTCAGACCCTTGCCACCTTGGCCTGCATACATAGTGGGTATGAAGTGGTATCTCCTTGCGGTTTTCATTTGCATTTCCCTGATGACTAATGATGTTGAGCTTAGTGCTTATTGGTCATTTGTTTATTTTCTTTGAGGAAATGTCTATTCAAATGCTTTTTAACCACCTTGCTGGCAGCAAGGCACTGGTTTGTCCTGCCTACGCCCATTCTCCCCACTGCAGCCTGTCCTCTGCTAAGTGAGGCTCTCGCCAGGCTCTTCTTTGCTTAAATCCTCAGTGGCTCCCCTTTGCTTGCTGCTGAACTTGCCCAACTGTGTTCTGTGACAAGTGCTTTGGGAGAGGTCAGGAGAGGTTCCTTTGAAGATAGTTCCACAGTCAAGTTATGGTCACAGTTTTGGGAAATGTTATCTGCTCGCACCCATGCCAGGAGTTTGCCGACATATGTTGGCCCAGAGAAGTCCCAAAGCACACACTCCCCCTCCTTAATCCAACATTTCCCAAATGAATTTGATGATGAATTCACACTCCCCTCACCTTTTATTTTCTTTTTGACAGATTTATTGAGATATAACTCACATATCATACAACCAACTCACTTAAAGGGTGCAGCTGAAAGGTTTTAGTCACAGAGACGTGCTGCTGGGTCGCTTCAGTCGTCGCTGAAGGTCGGTTACTCTTTCCGATCCTATGGACTGTAGCCCACCAGGCTCCTCTGTCCTCGGGATTCTCCAGGCAAGAATACTGGAGTGGGTTGCTGTGCCCTCCTCCAGGGGATCTTCCCAACCCAGGGATCGAACCCGTGTCTCTTGCGTCTCTTGCGTTGGCAGGCAGGTTCTTTACCCCGAGCACCACCAGATGAGCAGCCATCACTCGTATCGATTTTGGAACATTTTCGTCATCCCCAAGAGAAATTCCATACACCAACCTGCCCTCCTCGTTCCTTCCTCTCAACCCTGGAAAACTACTAATCTACTTTCTATTTCGGTATTTGCCTGTTTTGGACATTTCATAGTAATGGACTCATACTGGAGGCAGCCTTTTGTGACTGACTTCTTTTCACTCAGCAAAGTGCTTTCCTGGTTCGCCCGCATTGTAGTGTGTATCAGCACTTCATTCCTTTTTGTGGCCAAATAGCTGTCCCAAGTGTGGATAAGCTACATTTTGTTTATCCACTCATCAGTTGATGGACATTAGTGTTGTTTTTACTTTGGAGCTATTTTGAATAATGCTGCTATGAACATTCATGCACAAGTTTCTGTGGGAACATGTGTTTTCATTTCTCTTGGAGTACATACTTGGGAGTGGAATTGCTGGGTCAAACGGTAACTCTCTGTTTAACTATTTGAGGAAATTCCAGACTATTTTGAAGCAATTGCATCATTTTACATTCTTACCAGCAGTGTACGAGGGCTCCAGTTTCTCCACAACTTTGCCAATACTTATTTGACTTTTTGGATCTAGCCATCCCAGCAGCTTCCCTGGTAGCTCAGTGGTAAAGAATCCACTTGCAATGCAGGAGACGTGGGTTGATCCCTGGATTGGGAAGATCTCCTGGAGAAGGAAATGGCAACACACTCCAATATTCTTGCCTGGGAAATCTCACTGACAGAGGAGCCTGGCAAGCTACATTCCATGGGGTTGCAAGAATCGGACACCACTTAGAGACTAAAACCAAAACAAAACAGAAAATCCCTATAGGTGTGAAGTGATATTTCATTGTGGTTTGATTTGTATTTTCCTAATGATTAGAGTGGAGAAGGCAATGGCACCCACTCCAGTACTCTTGCCTGGAAAGTCCCATGGATGGAGGAGCCTGGTAGGCTGCAGTCCATGCGGTTGCAAACAGTCAGACACGACTGAGCGACTTGCCTTTCACTTTTCACTTTCATGCATTGGAGAAGGAAATGGCAACCTACTCCAGTGTTCTTGCCTGGAGAATCCCAGGGACGGGGGAGCCTGGTGGGCTGCCATCTATGGGGTCACACAGAGTCAGACACGACTGAAGCTACTTAGCAGCAGCAGCAGCAGCAGCAGCAATGATTAGAGAGGTTGAACATTCTTCCTGTGCTTGTTGGCTATTTGGATATCTTCTTTGGAGAAATGTGTATTCAGTTCCTTTGTCCATTTTCAAACTCGGTTACTTGTCTTTTTATTACTGAATTGTAAATGTTATTTATATATAGATACAAATCCCTCATCAGATACATGATTTATAAATACTTTATTTCATTCTACGTGTTATCTTTTTGCCTTCTTAAAGGTATCTTTTTATTTATTTTTACTTTATTTATCTTGGCCATCCCATGTGGCATGCAGAATGCTCGTTTCCTGACCAGGGATTGAATGCATGCCCCCTGCAGTGGAAGCATGGGTGCTAACCACTGGACCACCAGGGAAGTCCTGAGACGGGTCCTTTAAAGCACCATTTTGATTAAGTTCAGTGTCTCAATCTATTCAGTCTGCTATAATGAAACACCTCAGGCTAGGCAGCCTCTAAGCAACAGAAGTTTATGTCTTACTGTTCTAGAGGCTGGAAGTCCGAGACCAGGATGTCAGCATGGTCAGGTGAGGCCTCTTCTGGGCCGCAGACTTCCTGTTACAACCTCACATGACTGAAGGGGCTAGGCAGCTCTGTGGGCCTCTTTTATGAGGATCCTAATCCCAGTCATGAGGGCAAATCCTCCATGACCTTATAACCTCTCAGAGGCCCCACTTCCTAAAATCATTATCTTGGGAATTAGGATTTCAACATATGAATGGGGGTGGGGGGACACCGGACACAGACGTCTAGATCAGCGCGTTCAATTTATCATTTTCTTTTGTTGTTTGTGCTTTTGGTGTTCTATATAAGAATCCATTGCCCAGTCCACAAGCACTAACCCCTATGTTTCCTTCTAAGAGTTGTATAGGTTTACCTGTTATATCTGGGCTTCCCTGGTGGCTCAGAGGTTAAAGTGTCTGCCTGTAAGGCGGGAGACCAGGGTTCAATCTTTGGGTCAGGGAGATCCCCTGGAGAAGGAAATGGCAACCCACTCCAGTATTTTTGCCTGGAGAATCCCATGGACAGAGGAGCCTGGTGGGCTACAGTTCATGGGGTCGCAAAGAGTCGGACACGACTGAGCGACTTAACTTTCACTTTCACCTCTTATATTTAGGTCTTTGATCCATTTTGAGTTAAGTTTTGCATATGATCTGAGGTAGCGATCCAACTTCATTCTTCTGCATGTGAATATCCAGTCCTCCCCTAAGCCTCCCTTGTATATTTACAGAACATCCAGTAGCATCTCATGGAAACCTGGTGCTACAGGAAACACCAATTGGGAACTGCCAACCTACATGATCAGGTCCAAGTTTCTCAGCCTAGTCAAAGCCTCTCACCATCTGCCCTCAACTGGCCTCTTGCTGTTCCTTAGACTTGCACTGGGTATTTCTGCCTCCACAGCTTAGTCTATGCTGTTCTAACACTTCTCCCAACACTAACACTGTCACATTCACATGTACCACTCGTCTTTTTCTACTAAAATTCACTCATCCTCTAAGGAATAATAATTCCTAACATTTATCGAGCACTTGTTATGTACCATGTCCCTAAGTGCTTTGTTTGTAATAGTATCTTATTTAATCCTCACAATAACCCAATCCTTACAATAACCCTAAGACATATATATGCCTATTATCCCCATTTTACAGATGAGGGAATTGAAATTCAACATGGGTAAGTAAACTGCCCAAGGTTACACGGTTAGCAAGTGATGGAGGGGGAATTTAAATCCAGATCATCTGCCTCTAGAATTCTTGTAAATCACTGTCCTCCCATCAACCTTCACTTATCACCACCACTTTGCCAATTACCTCACTGGCACCAAAATATATTTATTGAACTCCACTATATGTTTCCCCCTTAATGGATCGCAGCCTTGTCGAGATGAAGGGGTTTGCATAACTCAATGAAGCTACCAGCCATGCCGTGCAGGGCTACCCAAGACAGATGGGTCATAGTAAAGAGTTCTGACAGAATATAATCCACCAGAGGAGGAAATGGCAAACCACCCCAGTATTCTTGCTGTGAGAACTCCATGGACAGTATGAAAAGGTGAAAAAGATATGTCACTGGAAGATGAGCCCCACAGATCAGAAGGTGTCCAATCTACTACTGGGGTCGAGCAGAGGACAATTACTAACAGCTCCAGAAAGAATGAAGCAGCTGGACTAAAGTGGAAACGACCCTCAGTTGTGGATGTGTCTGGTGGTGAAAGTAGTCTGACGCTGTAAAGAACAATGTTGCACAGGAACCTGAAATGTTAAGTCCATGAATCAAGGTAAATTGGAAGTGGTCAAGTAGGAGATAGCAAGAGTGAACATCAACATCTTAGGAATCAATGAACTAAAAGGGACAGGAATGGGCAAGATGACCATTCATCTGGTCATCAACTCAGATGACCATTATATCTACTACTGTGGGCAAGAATCCCTTAGAAGAAATGGAGTAGCCCACATAGTCAACAAAAGAGTATGAAATGCAGTACTTGGGTGCAACCTCAAAAAACAACAGAACGATCTCGGTTTGTTTCCAAGGCAAACCATTCAACATCACAGTAATCCAAGTCTATGCCCCAACCACTGATGCTGAAGAAGATGAAGCTGACCAGTTCTATGAAGACCTACAACACCTTCTAGAGCTAACCCAAAAAAAGATATCCTTTTCATCGTAGGGGACTGAAAGGCAAAATTAGAAAGTCAAGAGATACCTGGAGTAACAGGTAAGCTTGGCCTTGGAGTACAAAATGAAGAAGGGCAAAGATGAACAGTTTTGTCAAGAGAACATGCTGGACACAGCAGATACCCTCTTCCAATGACACAAGAGATGACTCTACACATGGACATCACCAGATGGTCAATACCAAAATCAGACTGATATTCTTTGCAGACAAAGGTGGAGAGGCTCTATCAGTCAGCAAAAACAAGACCTGGAGCTGACTGTGGCCCAGATCACGAGTCCTATTGCAAAATTCAGGCTTTGACTGAAGAAAATAGAGAAAACCACTAGGCCATTCAGGTATAACTTAAACCAAATTCCTATGATTATACAGTGGAGGTGATGAGTCGACTCAAGGGATTAGATCTGGTAGACAGAGTGCCTGAAGAACTGTGGAAGGAAGCTTGTAGCATTGTACAGGAGGCAGTGACCAAAACCCTCAGAGAAAGAAACATAAGAAGGCAAAGCGGTTGTCTGAGGAGGCTTTACAAATTGCTGAGGAAAGAAGAGAAGCAAAAAGCGACGGAGAAAGGGAAAAATATATGCAACTGAATGTAGAGTTCCAGAGAATAGCAAGGAGAGATAGTTCAGTTCAGTTCAGTTCAGTCGCTCAGTTGTGTCCGACTCTTTGTGACCCCATGATCACAGCACACCAGGCCTCCCTGTCCATCACCATCTCCTGGAGTTCACTCAAACTCACGTCCATCAAGTCAGTGATGCCATCCAGCCATCTCATCCTCTGTCGTCCCCTTCTCCTCCTGCCCCCAATCCCCACCAGCATCAGAGTCTTTTCCAATGAGTCAACACTTCGCATGAGGTGGCCAAAGTACTGGAGTTTCAGCTTTAGCATCATTCCTTCCAAAGAAATCCCAGGGCTTATCTCCTTCAGAATGGACTGCTTGGACCTCTTTGCAGTCCAAGGGACTCTCAAGAGTCTTCTCCAACACCACAGTTCAAAAGCATCAATTCTTCGGTGCTCAGCTTTCTTCACAGTCCAACTCTCGCATCCATACATGACCACTGGAAAAACCATAGCCTTGACTAGATGGACCTTTGTTGGCAAAGTAATGTCTCTGCTTTTGAATATGCTATCTAGGTTGGTCATAACTTTCCTTCCAAGGAGTAAGCGTCTTTTAATTTCATGGCTGCAGTCACCATCTGCAGTGATTTTGGAGCCCCCCAAAATAAAGTCTGACACTGTTTCCACTGTTTCCCCATCGAGTTCCCATGTAGTGATGGGACCAGTTGCCACGATCTTCATTTTCTGAATGTTGAGCTTTAAGCCAACTTTTTCACTCTCCTCTTTCACTTTCATCAAGAGACTCTTTAGTTCTTCTTCACTTTCTGCCATAAGGGTGGTGTCATCTGCATATTGAGGTTATTGATATTTCTCCCAGCAATCTTGATTCCAGCTTGTGCATCAAGGCTGTATATTGTCACCCTGCTTATTTAACTTATATGCAGAGTACATCATGAGAAATGCTGGGCTGGAAGGAGAGATAAGGCCTTCTTAATAGAACAATGCAACGAAATAGAGGAAAACAATAGACTGGGAAAGACTAGAGATTTCTTCAAGAAAATTGGAGATATCAAGGGAACATTTCATGCAAGGATGGGCACAATTAAGGACAGAAATGTTAAGGACCTAACAGAAGCAGAAGAGATTAAGAAAAGGTGGTAAGAATACACTGAAGAACTATATAAGAAAGGTCTTAATGACTCGATAACCATGATGGTGTGGTCACTCATATAGAGCCAGACATCCTGGAGTGTGAAGTCAAGTGGGACTTAGGAAGCATCATTATAAACAAAGCTAGCAGGGTGATGGAATTCCAGCTAAGCTATTTAAAATCTTAAAAGATGATATTGTTAAAGTGCTGCACTCAATGTGTCAGCAAATTTAGAAAACTCAGCAGTGGTCATAGGACTGGAAAACGTCAGTTTTCATTCCAATCCCAAATAAGTACAATGCCAAAGAATGTTCAAACTAATGTAGAATTGTGTTCATTTCACATGCTAGTAAGGTTATACTCAAAATCCTTCAAGCTAGACTTCAGCAGTATGTGACTAAAGAACTTCCAGGTGTACAAGCTGGGTTTAGAAAAGGCAAAGGAACCAGAGATCAAATCGCCAACATTCGTTGGATCATAGAGAAGGCAAGGGAATTCCAGAAAAACATCTACTTCTGTTTCATTGACTACACTAAAGCCTTTGACTGTGTAGATCATGACAAACTATGGAAAATTCTTAAAGAGATGGGAATATGTCTCCTGAGAAACCTGTATGCAGGTCAAGAAGCAACAGTTAGAACCGGACATGGAACAACAGACTGGTTCAAAATTGGGAAAGAAGTATGACAAGGCTGCATATTGGCACTTTGCTTATTTAACTTCCATGCAGAGTACATCATGCAAAATGCTGGGCTGGATAAATCACAAGCTAGATTCAAGATTGGTGGGAGAAATGGCAACAACCTCAGATATGCAGATGATACCT
Source organism: Bos taurus (assembly GCF_002263795.3). Taxonomy (NCBI): domain Eukaryota; kingdom Metazoa; phylum Chordata; class Mammalia; order Artiodactyla; family Bovidae; genus Bos; species Bos taurus. The sequence goes on along the minus strand of NC_037346.1, from coordinate 36,610,443 downwards.
CTCTAACGGCAGAAAGTCAACAGGAACTAAAGAATCTCTTGCTGAGGGTGAAAGAGAGGAGTGAAAAAGCTGGCTTGAAATTCAGCATTCAGAAAACTAAGATCATGGCATCTGGTTCTATCACTTCATGACAAATGGAAGGGGGGAAAAGCAGAAGCAGTGACAGATTTCATTTTCTTGGGCTCTAAAATCACTGTGGACGGTGACTATAGCCACTAAATTAAAAGATGCTTGCTCCTTGGAAGAAAAGCTATGACAAACCTGTGTTAGTCGCTCAGTCATGTCCGACTCTTTGTGATCCCATGGGCAGTAGACCACCATGCTCCTCTGTCCATGGAATTCTCCAGGTAAGAATACTGGAGTGGGTTGCCATTCCTTTCTCCAGGGGATCTTCCCAACCCAGGGATCGAACCTGGGTCTCCTGCATTGCAGGCAGATTCTTTATCTACTGAGCCACCAGGGACAGTATGTAGAGAATGACAAACCTAGACAGTGTATTGAAAAGCAGAGACATCATTTTGCTGACAAAGGTCCATATAGTCAAAGCTATGGTTTCTCCAGTGGTCGTGTATGGATGTGAGAGTTGGACCATAATGAAGGCTGAGTGCCAAGGAATTGATGCTTTTGAACTGTGGTGTTGGAGAAGACTCTTGAGAGACCCTTGGACTGCAAGGAGATCCAACCAGTCAATCCTAAAGGAAATCAGTCTGAATATTCATTGGAAGGACTGATGCTAAAGCTCCAATACTTTGGCCGCCGATGCAAAGAACTGACTCATTGGAAAAGATCCTGATTCTGGGAAAGATTGAAGACAAAAGAAGAAGGGGGCGGCAGAGGATGAGATGGTTAGATAGCACCACCGACTCGATGGACATGAATCTGAGCAAACTCTGGGAGATAGTGGAGGACAGAGGAGCCTGGCATGCTGCAGTCCATGGGGTCCAGAGAGTGGGACATGACTTAGTGACTGAACAACAACAATGCATTTTGTTGAAATACCAAGTTATCTAATGGGTAAAAGAAATAATAGAACTGCACTGACAGAGCTGGAAGGCCTCAGGCATCCTGGAATGGGTGGTACATTTGAGGATAACAACCCGATCTGATGGACAGGGAAGCTCTGTGACATACCCAGGGAAGCTCTGTGGCATACCCAAGGTCACAAGGTAGGGCAGAAACCAGGTCAGGACCAGGTCTCTTCCCCTCCCGCCAGTAGCTCTGACACCACGCCTGCTGTGTCTCCAATCAACACACAGTTACTGAGTTCCTTCTCTGTGCCAGGCCCTAGTCTGAGCTCCATCTGAAGCAAAGAGAACAAGACCCCCGGGACCTGGTCCCGCCGCTTTCCCTGGTTACAGTGGGGCTTAGGCCTGACGGGGCTCCTCCCTGGTTTCAGGGGCCATCCCCTGGGCTCCGACTCAGCTTTCCCTGCTCCTTTGGGAGGGAGCAGGGAGGTGACAGGCGGTCAAAGGCACAGGGCTGGCCGGGAGGAAGGGCCCCAGGCCCAGTTCATTTCCTGGCACCCTTGTTTGCTGTGTGCCCTTGACTTCCGGTGGCTGTTTCCGCCCCGCCCATAGCCTCCCTGGCTGAGTGGGCAGCTGGCCTGGGACTGGAATTCTCCCGCCATCCTCAGTTTGAGCTGTCTCTCAGCTGGGCAGTCCCCCAAAGCCCAGTAGAGCCAGATGAGAATCCTGCTCTCTCCTCCAGCTGCATGGCCTTGGACCTGTCACTTTGCTAGGCTGGGCCTTTGCTTCCTCTTCTGGAAAAGGGGATGATGAAACTGACCTCACAGGTCTGTCATGAAGAATAAAGGATGTACTATACATTAGGGGCCTGGCACAGTGGGACTTTCAGTACAAAATATTGTCCCTTTTCTCAGCCTGGCTGTCCCCAATTTTCTCCTCCAGGAAGGCTTCCAGGATACCCCCTTCCCCCTGTCTCCTCATCTGTGTGTTGGAGTCCCAGTCTGAGCCCTGGGGAAAGCCAACTGGGCTCCTCCATGATGGTGGAGCTATGATGGGGTTCCCCAGATGCTGATACCTCCACAAGCTCTCAAGTGTCCATTTCACTCACACTGATGTGTCCACGTACCGTAAGGAACGGGGATGAAGGGGACCCACAGGGAATTTCAAGAGTTTTTCAATGTACCCGTTCAATTCAATGCACATTATTGATCTCCACGCCAAGCAGAGTATTGTGGTAAGAGCTTTTGGCAGGGTGGAAAGAAAGGGGGCCTGAGCTTGACTTTTCCTGGAGGACTGAGTTATAGAGGGAGAGATAGCCACTGCATCCCCACTCCCATCCCAATAAAAAAATAATACTTATTGAGCTATCACTATGTGATAGGCACTGTACAAGTTCTCTTTTACTCTCCATAATGACGCTATGGTTAGGGTGTAATTTGTAATTCAATCTTACAAATACAGAAATTGAGGCACAAAGAGCTTAAGCAACTTCACTCAAGTGAGTAAGTGGCATCTGGCCAAATGTGACAAACACTGGATCAGAGGGAGAAACATGGTTATGCTGGAGCAGAAAGCATCCAATGAGATCCAGGGAGCTTGGGAAGACAATGGGTTTCGGTTGGTTTTGAAGGAAGGGGAACTGTCCATGGGCAGGAGGAGGCTGGAGCACCGCCTGCAGGCAAGGGCCTCAAGAAGGGGGTGAGCAGACGTTTGGGAGATGCAGATCTGCCTGGCAGCTGGGGCTGTGTGGGGAGGACAGGCATGTGGAGGACAAGGGCAGAAGGTAAGCAGGACAGTCATGGGCGACCTCAAGACCCTGCTGAGGTCTTTGGGTTTGGTTCTGCAAGGCATCTAAGGTAGGGTATTGAGGAGGGTCAGATCAGAGGAGAGGTGGAGGGCTTCCTGGGGCTAGGTGATGGTTGTCTAGGAAGAGAGAAGGGAAAGTCATGGTGGGTGGCCCGCTGTCAGCTGCCCCCCCAAGTATGATCAGTTACCCATCCAACAGTCCCTGGAGTTGGGCATGATCATCACCCCTTTGCAAATAAACTGAGGCTCAGAGCTGTCCAGAGGTGGGTTAGAGGTGAATAACATTGGGGTAGGGATAAGGGCCCCCTCCCTGGGGTGGGGCCAGGGCCCAAACCATGCTTCCCCACTAGTGGCAAGGGTGGGTGTATAGTGCTCGGAGGTCTTCCCAGGGTGTCTGTGGGTACAGAGAGGAGGGTGATTATGGAATGAATGAAGTAGGGCCCCTGGGATTACAACTGGGGTCACCAAGAGCTAGATAGAACCCAGGGGGCTGGAAGGAAGGAAGGACAGAGGTGAGGGGCTGGAGCCCAGGGTGCAGGTGATGGGACACCTAGTGGGTTGGGACCCCGGGGACTACCTTCAGTGAGCTTGCTATGGGCCCAGGCTGACCATTGGAACCAGGCTGACATGGCCTGATCAATGGCAAAGCTCAGGCTGGTGCTCCTGAGGAAAGGCGCTGGAGAATTTTCCTCTGCAAACCTTGGTGTCACTTCTGGACTCTGGCCTTCTTGTCTCTCTCTAGCTCTGCCCTGGGGCCTTGGGCAGATTGCCAGCCAGACCTGCATCTCCACTTAGGAGGCCCTAGAGGTCGCCCAGACTTACTGGTTGTCCTTGTTGCGGATCTCACCCATGACCCCTGCCTCCCACAGCCACCAGCTCCTTCCTGCCCACACTCCTTGCCCAAACATCTCACAAATCTACAGTAAGGCAGGTCCTCACCCCTTATCATTTCCAACCCCACATCCGCCCACAGATGGGTCTCCCTGACTCCAAACCAGAGGAAGCTTTTGAATCCACAAAGCCTGTCAGCTTACTCCAAAGCATGAGCCCGTCATTTCCCTTTGGTTCCAAGGTGGGCAAGCTGAAGCCCAGACTCCAGGCTCTAGTGCCGTCCTGGGCGTGTCCCTTCCAGCCAGCTGTGCTTGTGATTGCTGCCCACAGCCCTACTTACTGCATGTCAGTGCCCCCTCCCCGCCACACTCCTGGCTCTTCCCTCCCCACCCCCACCCTCAAGTTCCCTTCTCCCTTCCTGTAGTGGGCTGTGTTCTCACCCTACCTCAGAGCTACACCTGTCAGCAGCGAGGCCCAGGGCAGCTCTGTCACTGAGGGAGTGGCCTTGACACCCCCCAAGCCCCGTCAGTTTCCTTCCCTCAGATGAGCCCGACATCCAGGACAATCCTCCAGAGGCAGAAGGCTACACCTCTCAGGGTGCGTTTTACAGGAAAGTAAAATCTCCTTCATTGTTGACCTCATCATGCCAATACTTAACTGAAGAGGGCAGCGTCAGGGCCTGTCTGGAACCCCTGCCTGCCCCGCCCACCCCCATTAAATCATTCTTTGTCCCAACTCTTCCCTCAGCACCCTTTCCTCCCTCTCCCCACCCTGCTGGCTGCCTGAGTCATTTATAACCCAGGGCCCTGGTTTTTGTGGGTGATGCTGTAATATCCTGCCTTATCCCTGCCAGAGTCCGCTTGCTCCCTTGCCAGGTAGGGCTCCCTGTATTTCAACAGGAACCTTCAGGAGATTGGCCTTAAGCCACAGGAGGGTTGCCCAAAGGTGAGAATTTCTGTGATCCTGGCAGGAAAGGAGAGGGCCATGAGGGGGAGGAGGAAATTCTGCTGCCTCTCACATCAGACTCCAGACAGGCACCCTGGCTTGCACATCAGACTCTGGGTCCTGAGAGCAGGCTTGTGTCTCCCCCCTCAGTCTACCCTGTAATCTACTCTTTAGCTCACTGAAACTTGCAAGCAGATTTCAAATCAGCACTCACCAGCCCCACAGACCTTCTTGTTACTGCTGGCCGCCCCAGGGTGAGGTTAGAAGTGAGGGGTTTGGAGAGTGGGGGGGAGCGCTCGGATGAGGGGCGAGAGCTGGGAGGAGGCTACAACCTGTGTTACTCAGGGTCTGGCCTGAGTATAATCACACTAGAAGCCCAGCCTGAAAGTCCAGAGCGGCAGGGAGGAGGAAGTGAGTCAGTGGGCATAGCTATTCATGCCTCAGAGTTCTGACTTTCCTTTTCAACCCACTGAGCCAAGACATTTGTCCCAACACGATCCCATGGTGGGGGAGGGGCAGGGAGCAAGAGGGTATTTATGAGACAGAGCTGGCCTCTCACTCACTTCTACTAGGTTCCCTTTCTTAGGGTCATAAAGACTATGTGGCCAACTGAATTCAGACATGCTGTGGTTGAAGATCTACTGAGTGTGAGGGACTGTCATGCGTGCTGGAAATACAGGTGTAATTGACATTGAGCACAACTATCAGTGAGATACTTCTGGGTCCCAGTTCTGCTGTTTTTCAACAAACCTCTGAGTCTGGTATCTTTGTGTTCAACTACAGTGAGGAGACTAAGAGGTGAAGAGACCTGTCCAAGTCCTATCCCATCACAGAGCCTCTTGAAAGTGAAAGAGAGTGAAAAAGTTGGCTTAAAACTCAACATTCAGAAAACTAAGATCATGGCATCTAGTCACGTCACTTCATAGCAAATAGATGAGGGAAAAAAGGAAACAGTGACAGACTTTATTTACTTTGACTCCAAAATCACTGTAGATGGTGACTGCAACCATGAAATTAAAAGACGCTTGTTCCTTGGAAGAAAAATTATGACCAGCATAGACAGCATATTAAAAAGCAGAGACATTACTTTGCCAACAAAGGTCCATCAAGTCAGAGCTGTGGTTTTTCCAGTAGTCATGTATGGATGTGAGAGTTGGACCATAAAGAAAGCTGAGCGCCAAAGAACTGATGCTTTTAAACTGTGTTGTTGGAGAAGACTCTTGAGAGTCCCTTGGACTGCAAGGAGATCCAACCAGTCCATCCTAAAGGAAATCAGTCCTAAATATTCATTGCAAGGACTGATGCTGAAGCTGAAGCTCCAGTACTCTGGCCACCAGATGCAAAGAACTGAGTAATTGGAAAAGACCCTGATACTGGGAAAGATTGAAGGCAGGAGGAAAAGGGGACGACAGAGGATGAGATGGCTGGATAGCATCACCGACTCAATGGACATGAGTTTGAGCAAGTTTCAGGAGTTGGTGATGGACAGGGAAACCTGGTGTGCTGCAGTCCATGGGGTAGCAAAGAGTCGGACACGACTGAGCGACTGAACTGAACTGATAGTTTGAAGAACAGGTGGAGATTTTCCAAGTGGACAAGAGGGTATGGGGTATTCCAGGCAGAGGGCTCAGCTTGTGCAAAGATCAAGTGGCACGGACCAGCCTTGGAGTGTCCATGGAATCCTGCTGGGGGTGAGGCACTGAGATAGAGGTTGTTATAGAGAAGCAGGCAGTGGGGACAAGGGGAATGTGCTGATCCAGATCTGGACACTCAGAATCTGGGAAACCTGTGGGTGGCCAGCTGGAGGTGGTTGAAAGAGCTGAACATCAAGGCTGGGGCCTGGAGGCACTTGGGTGGGGGTCATCAGCAGGGAGGGGAATGCTAATACACAAACAGTGATCTGGGGAGGCAGAGGAAGGAGCAAGAACAGAAGCCCAGGGTGGGCTGAGGAGTCTTGCAAGGGGATGAGGTGTGGGAAGAGACAGAGAGGAAGGAGGACCAAGAGAGGGCAAAGAGGGAGGTCACCAGGGTTCCTGCTGCCACCCCAGAGGGGTCAGGGACAAAGAACCAAAGACCACTACTGGGTGTGCCCCTCAGAGGAGGCTGGTGCCCAAGGAGATAAGGTTCCAGTGAGGGCAGAATCCCTACTTCAGGGATGTGACTTCTAAGCTGCAGAGACTTAGAAGAACAGAAAGCAGCCAAGATGACTGGGGGATGGGGGAAGGAGGGTGCCTGGTATCTTGGGTACCTGAGTACCTTGGGTACCTCAGTATTTTCAGCTGTAAAGTGGGTGACATCTCCACCTCATAAGGCTATTAGAAGATATACATAAAGGGCTGGCTACATAGTAGGTGCTCAGTAAACATTAGCTCCCTTTCTGAATTCAAATGTACATGAAACATTCAGAGACAAATAGTCACATAGGCAACATGTATAAATGTGTAAGGGATGACATGCATAGACACATTCCAACCTACATGTATGTAGGAATGCTCCATAGACAACCACATACACATGGCCCTGCACCCGTAGCAGAATCTCTAGGACATTAGTAGGAGTGGAAGCGGGGTGTAGATGAAGCCCAGCCCCTGTCCAGATTTCACACCTGAGCACAGAACTCTGCCAATAAGAAGGCATCTCCCCAAGGGGGCTGGTGACTCAGCTCAGCTGGGGCCACCAAGTGGCCTCTCAAACTTGAAGGCGCCATCTTGGCATGAAGTAGAGATGCTGTAGAGCCCACCCAAGTCCTAAACTCCCAGTCAGAAGGTCAAGGCATGTGCAGCAAGGCCTAGGCCATGGGGGACAGCATGGAGAGGGTCAGAGGAACTAGAAAGGCAAAGCGGTTGGCCAGCACAGAACTTTCCTGATGTCTGGGGCCTACTCTCCAGGCCCCTGTGGGGGTCACTCTATTCTTTCCTTCCCCTACCTCCTGCATAACCACCCCCCCCACACACACACCTTTATCTAAGTCCAAGTCAGATCAGCGCCTTGGGGCCTTCTCACTTACTCTCTCCCTCCCTCCTTCTGCCCCTTTTCATCCCACTTCACCCACTGCCCAAATTATTACAGCTGCCCTCCCAGCCCAGTTCCTCCTGGCAATGCCAACTCCATGCTATAGCCAGAATGTTCTTTCTAACAACCCTCCATTGTTCCATAATCACCAGCCCTAAAATATAATGCAATGTGGATCTAGCCTCTTAAAATCTGAGAGCTTTCAGAATGTGAGGCCAGGATGAAACCCTGGCCTCCTGAAGATGCTCTCATTCATTCATGCTCTCAAGCCTCTGGAAGTTCTCAGCTCTGTGCCAGGACATAGCAGGTTGTCAATGAATGCTTGAGACTGACAGATTCTGAGCCAGAGAAGTTTCTTGGCCTGGGTGCCTGTTCTGCCCCCATATCTGGGTCATAGGAGAAAGGAAATCTGATAAACCCATTCATGCTTCACTGTTCCCCTCTCCCTCCCCAGTAATTTGCATTTTCAATTCAAGTCAGAGACAGAGACCTGAGTCTTAGTTCAATAGCTGAGATTTGGTCCACTTAGTTCAACAAATACTAGGAGCCTTGGGACACAGGGATGCCAGGTGAAGAATAATAAGGGATATCTTCCAGCTCCTTCATTTCATAGATGGGGAAACTGAGGCTTGGAGGACGTGACTTCTAAGCTGTAGTGTCCTGGAAGAACAGAAGGCAGCCAAGATGATTGGGGCATGGGGGAAGCAGGGTGCCTGGTGGAGGTACCTTGGGCATCTCAGTATTTTCAGCTGTAAAGTGGGTGACATCTCCATCTCATAAGGCTATTAGAAGATATACATAAAGGGGTGGCTACACAGTAGGTGCTCAATAAACATTATCTCCCTTTCTGAATTCAAATGTACATAAAACATTCAGAAACAAATAGTCACATAGGCAACATGTAACTTGTACAAGGTGAGAGGGCAGAAGATAGCCTGCATTCAGCCCTTTTGGCAGCACAGTTCTACTCCATCCATCTCTCTCTATCTACGTACTGACCTTCCTGTGAGAAGTGAGTGAGCCAGTGGTGTGGTCTGGGGATCTGGGAGAGTGAGATAGGGACAAGCGGGGTGTTGCATGGGGCAGGCTGCAGAGGAAAGCTGGTATGAATACATAAATGGAATAAATGGAAGGTCCTTTGCGGCATCTGATGTTTTCATGTTACTACTGGGAAAACTGTACCCCAAGCTAAGCCCTGACTCTTCTGCTCTCCTCTCTCTTGAGGCTCCCTCTTGCTAGTCCTTTCCTTCTCGCTTGTCCAGATGTTCCTCCTCCAGGAAGCCTCCCTCACTCTACAGCAGAACCCACGGTTTGTATGCTGTCGTGGTCACCCACAGAGACAGATGGACCCCCATCCAAGATTTGGTTCAGTGTCAAGACTGATGATGTCACATGCACACCAAGACAGAATGAAAGGTTTTATTATTTATGTAATTGAGGTCTCTGGAGGAGCAGGGCCAGCTTCTCAAGCAGGTCCAAAATGGCTTGAGAGAGGGAGGAAAGGAGACTGGCCGGGGTTTTTACTGTGGTGAGAGAGTGAGGTTGGGGGAGCATTTGTGAGGAAAGGGGCTTGCATGGTTCAATCTCCCATGGACACCACAGGAGGCAGCACAGCACTCAGGCCGAAGAGGGAGAGGGGACAGCTGATGAGGTGTCAGCAGTCAGACATCAAAATATGGTCTCAAACTCCTCATTACACATGCTGTTCTCTGGGTCAGCATTTCTAGTGGCTTCCCTTCTCTACAGGAAAGAGTTGGCCTACTAAAGTCAACTGAGGGATGAGATGAAGCTGTGGATGATAATGCCACCGAACTGTGGTTTTCTCTTTCCGCATCTCTCCAGCCCAGAGACCCTTCCAGTCCCTTCATCTCTCCACCTCCATTCCATCTCCCCCAGATCTGTCTGCTGTGCTGTGCTCAGTTATGTCCCACTCTTTGCTACCCCACGGAATGTTGCCTGCCAGGCTTCTCTGTCTGTGAGGATTCTCCAGGCAAGAATTCTGGAGTGGGTTGCCATGCCCTCCTCCAGGGGATCTTCCCGACCCAGGAAACCAAACCAGGGTCTCCTGCACTGCAGGTGGATTCTTTACCAGCTGAGCTACCAGGGAAGCCTCCAGATTCCTTAGCTTGGGCCCTCCCCCTACCAGATGCACCCTGCTCCCACTTCCACATTCCCTCTGGAAACTCCCCCACAGTGGAAAAACCATCCCTCATCCCTTTCCTGCTCCCAAGCCTGGGATCGGACATGCTGGTCATTCCTGTTTGGGATGGCCAAAGAGATAACACCTGGCATGGAGCCCATCTGTCATGACAGAACTCTGAAAGCTGTTTCAGGCGGGACCCCTGTCCACATCGAGTGTCCACCCTGGCCCCTGGGTTCCTGGTCCTGGCTGTTCCCCCTTCTCCAAGAATGAGGTGGAGGACCCAGCAGCCAACTGGAAGGAGAGCAAGGTAACTGTTCAGTCCAGGTGAGCTTCCTATTCCTTAGTCCCACATCTCCTAACTCCTGGAGGCTCTGGGCCACAAAGCAGCCTGTGGAGAGAGGCTGGGCAGCTCTGAGAGTCACAGCTGGGGAACAAATGCTGCTCCAAGGGCAGACAGGGACAAGTGTCCTCTCCCCAAACACTTTAGAGAAACGCTGCTATCACAGCTGCGTTTGTTCAGGCGTGTCTGGCTTTCCAACCAACATCTGCCTGGAATTTGTCTCTTAAAGACACAGCTGTGGCCAGTGGCCTCCAGTTCTAGCTCTGGCCTCCCATGAGTTGTGTGACCTTGGACATCTAGTTTCCTCCTTAAGTTGAATGAGGCCAAATGACAATGAAATGAGAGTCTGTAGGTGAAAGGATTCATAAAAAGAAGTTCAGCTTGAGTCCCTTCCCATGCTCTGAATCTCATTTTGTACTCTTAATTCTTTATCCTTTTCCTTAAAGAGGGCTTCAAATTGTACAAACTTCAGGCCCCACCAAACCTAAATGTGCCCCCTGTATGGTTTGAATGTTAATTATTAGCACAAGTGGTCACGAAGGGCTCTAGGGTCAGAAAGCATAGGATTAAAATCCAAGTTGCGTAGCCTTCAATTTGCTTAACCTCACTGAGCCTCGGTTTTCTCACGTTACAACAGAGATAACACTTGAAAGATTGTTGTGAGGATTTAATTTACTAATATTTGTAAAGCAGGTAGCATAGTTTACACTGCCCAAGCCCTACAATATGGTGATCTTATTACCATAAACTCTCAGAGATAGGGGCTCTAAAATGAACTTTGAGAAGTAATCTCTGAAGAATGAACTGTTGTACCACAGTAAGAAAGCTCCTAAAGCCTAGAAAAAAGAATGCTCAGGGGAAATGGGTCTTTGTGCTGCAACAAAAGAAACCTGAGTTAAACTCAAGAAAACAGAGTGATCTCTTTAAGTTTCCATTTAGTTAGATTCTTCTGCGGATAACCAGATCTTTGGACTCCGCCTACCTAACTCAACCCTGGTGCCACCCACGACATACCTGTTGGGGCTGAAGTCCCTGCCCAGTCTCCAAACACTCAGAGCCTGGGTGGGAGGAAGGGACCTTTGGGATTCTGCTGGGCTGGGCCCTGAAGGCAAGCGTGGATCAGAAATGGGTACAGTCTGAGCCTAGGTCCTGGCTACGCAGGCACTCTAAAGAGAAGGGACTTCTTTTCACATCGACTGGATATTCATGATACAGTAGATATCAGAAGGCGTAGCCTGTCGGGGAAAACGCTGTCGTTGCTAATTATAATTAGCGATGCTTGGTTATTACCACTGCTAAATATCTGTCTGATTTTGCGAGACCATTCCCCGCCCGGGTCAAAGTGGGTGGGAACAAGTGGGTAAAAGAAAAAAATCTTGACAAGGAAGGCGAAGGGGCTGGGTACCAGGAAGAACGCTCAGAGACCGCTAACCTCTCAGGGACTCACAGCGCGGCGGAGGAGAGTAGAGCCTTCCAGCCTGCGGCTTGCGGACATTGGTTCCCAGATGCGCCAATGCCGGGGCTCTCCAGCCGGACCCACAGAGGTGGCCGCGCCCGGAACGGCCTCTCCAGCGGCCGCAGCAAAGCAGCGGGACAAATCCCACCGCCGGCCCCGCCCGTCCAATCCATCTTGCTCGGGAAGCGACGCTTCTCTGGAGGAGCAAGCGAAGGGGAGGGGAAATCCAAGCTTTTGGGGTCTCCCGACAGGTGTTTGGGGGAGAGGGCGGAGCCGGCTCAGGAAGGATGAGGGAGGGGCGGTGCTGCCCCTTTAAGAGGCGGTGGCCGAGCCGGGACCTTTTCTCTTTCCCCGGAAGGAAAGCTTAGTCCTGGCTGGGCGCGCAAGGTGGGGAGGTGCGGGGCTGGGCGTGGGGAGGCGGGGCGCGTGCGGGGGGACACCCCTCCTTCCTGCCTTCCTTGCGGTGGACTGGTCTGCCTGCTCAGATCCGCCACCGAACCCGGATCGGAGGCGACTGTGTGGCCAAGTGGGCGCGGCCGGCGCGAGCTGAGGGGCAGGGTGCCCCGGGCAGGGGGGAGGTGACCCGGGACAGTGCAGGCGGGAGAATAGACCCGCGGACCTCCGAGGGGAATCTGAGCGTTCAGACCGTGAGCGGATGTAAAATTGACCAAGTCTGAGGGCCAGAAACTGATCAGTGCTGCGGGGCTTAACTACGCGGCCGGCGGGAGCGTTCTTCGGTGGCGCGGGGGAGCAGGTGAACAGGTCCTCACTCCCAGCTCCACGCCCTCACGCGCTCTCGCCAGGAGCCAGGTTCCCGCCGGCAGCCATGGGCCCCGGCCCCAGCCGTGCCGCCGGCGTCCTACGCCCGTTGCTCGGCATGCTCGCCTTGATGGTGGCCGCAAGCAACCGCGCCGCCTCCGCCTTCAACCTGGACACCCGATTCCTGGTGGTGAAGGAGGCCGGGAACCCGGGCAGCCTCTTCGGTTACTCGGTCGCCCTCCATCGGCAGACAGAGCGACAGCAGCGCTACCTGTAAGTGAAATTGGCCGGAGTGGGGTGGGAGGGAGAGTGTGAGCACAGGCTGCAGATCTCGAGCTGAGTCCGAGCCCGAGGGCCCGGTGGCTTCCAGGCTCGCAGGCCGTCGGCTTTGGGGAACGAAGATTGAGAGGGCGGGGACCTAGGCAGCTCTCCTGCTGCTGAAGCTTGGCGGGAAATAGAGGGATTGGAAGTGGGATGGGGGCAGTAATCATTTGCAAGTGCTGACCTGGCCAGAACCTGTCTAGACTCAGCCCCTCGGCCTTTTAAACCTCTGTTGAGAATAGAAGTGGAGTCCCCGTTTCCTGAGACCCCTCCCATTCAATGAACCGGGAATTTAGTGTACCGAATGCCTCATCTCCCCAAGGCTGGGAACTGGGGAAAACTGCAAGATAAATGCCTTTCCCCTTTCCCGGGAAGAACCTATGGGGATATGCATTTAAGCCCGCCCCCACCTCACACTTAGTGTGTGGCCCCGCCAGCCACACCCTGCGCAGAACCAGACTGGAGGGCCTTCTCAAGTGCTTGGTGGTTGGAGAGAGAGGTGACGGCGAGTCTGGGTGGCTGGAGCTGTCCAGGCGCTCCTTCAGACCCCTTGAGGATGCAGAAGTAGCAGTGAGAGGAGGAGCTGTCCCGACTCCCCCTTGGTTTCCTGCACCCCACCCCCACACCCCGGCAGTGATGCCCTCCCACTAGACGTCTCTGTCTCCTCGCATTCCACGGATTCATGTTGAATCTTCAAACCTGAGTTGTGTTTGTTTTGGTTTCAGGAGGGAAATAGTGTTTTTCTCTTCTGGTCTCCTTCCCCAACATCTGCAAGGAGAAGGAGGGGAAAGAGCTAGACAGAGAAGAGAGACGGGAAGGAGACACATCCAGCTGCTTATGTTGTGCCCCCCACCCTATATCATGCCCAGAGGGGCATGTCCAAGTTTGAGAAGTTTCTCTGCGTGGGCTCAGTGTGCTGAGGTTGGCAGGTGGAGGAAAAGGGCAGCTGGGGAAGGTGAGGCTGTCCAGGAGGGAAGGCTGTTAGGACAGCGCAGGCAGGCCTTCTTTGGGCTCTTCTGTTTGACTTACTGAGATGTCAAACCCTGCTGAGCAAGAGGACAGTGTCAGATAAAGGGTGTGTTGAAACCTTTTCCAATTCTGGCTGGAACCTGCAGAAACTTGAGGAAGTTGGAATGTCCAAAGTCCAGACTCTGCCTCAGCCTTGGCCCCTGCCCTGCTGGCCCGGCCCCTGCCCAGTCTACCTGCCTACTTGGCCTCAATTCCATCTGGCTTTTGCAGAGGTTAGGGCCACCACACCCTTCCCAACCTGGGCCCAGCGGCTGCCGTCTGGCCTTAGCCAATTCTCCATCTTTTGGAGACCCTAAGTGACCATCAGCTTAAGTTTCTATATTAGTGCTCTTTCTGCCCCAGCCCAGAAAAAGATTTTCAGATTTTCATTGCTGAATCAACATAATATAAGGCAATGTAGTGTAAAGAGAACATCAGAAAAGCAAGGGTAGGTAATGGAAAGCTGGAGGAAATAATAGATTCTGTAATATGCAATACTCCTCCCCCCCCCCCCGCCTTTTTTTATTTTTATTTACTGCTATGTGACCTTAAGCAGGATATTTCCATTTTCTGGGCCCGTTTTCCCGAGAAAGGGGTTCAGTCTGGATCTATATATGCCTTCCTGCCTCTGTTGGTGTGTAAAAGGCAACTTGGCATTGTGGAGAAAGAAGAGGCTCCCAATCCCATTACCAGTTTCCCATCTAGAATCTGTTACTAATACCTGACTCTTCACATATTAGGGCACTTTCTTCATGGGGGTAATAGTGAGGTTTTAAGGAGATGATTTGGGGTAAACACTGCATCAGCTGAGGGCTCTTGTGCTAACCAAGGGCCTCACACAAGGTGACTTAGTGGAGGAGTCCTACTTTTCTTCCTAGGTAGCTAGAGACGGCATTAGGCCTTTCAGGAGCCCAGAAGTTTCTAAAACTGATGAATCTCAGAGTGACAGGTAGTTCTAGATACTGTTCTGGGTGACTCATTTGGTTGGGTATCTTCAGTCTTTCCAGGGGTGATTCTACATCTTGGCTCATCTCTTCCTCTCACTGAATTCTGCCCCATGACCCTTAGGCAGAACCAGCTGGGCCAGCTGAGCTTAGCTGCAGCCAGCTGTGTAGCCAGATGTAAACAGCTGCCGAGTACACAGCTCAGGGGAACCAGCAAGTCAGGTGGCAGTCTTATATTCTGTTAGCTTCAAAGTCCCTTTGGAAAATGGGGGAAGGTTCATGATCCTGAACAAAGTCTGAGCCTGGAGTTCCCTGCAGATTTTCAGGAGATACAGGGACCCTGGAAAGTGTATGCAAAGTCATGCATGTCTGTGCATTGTTCTGGAGCCAGGAGGGGGGAAAAGCATAGCTTTCATTATATTCTCAAAGAAGGCCTTATTGTAGTAATGGTTAAAAATGAAGGTGTGTCTTTGTTCCCCATCACCTTCATCTCTAGACTAAGGTTCGTGCCCACAATATCAGAGGCTTACTCTAACCCCGGCCCCAATTTCCCAGTCCCTGGAATCTCCAGTTTCCTGGTGATCAGAAGCAGGGCAGGGAAGGGGAGAGGACCAGGGCGCTTTGGGCTTCTTAGTGAGATATGTGAGGACCCCCGGGGAAGCAGAGGGACTATTTCTCTGGTCACAGACCTCCCCTGCTTTCCCCTGGTACCTGTTCTGTCATTCCCTCCTGGGAATCCAGGTGTCCTGGTCTGACCTGACCTTGTAGACTATGGGAGATACCTCTGGGGCCTTTGCATGGAAATGAGGGTGTTTGGGAAGCCTGGGGTGGGGGTAGCCACAGCTCCTGGAAGATGAGGTCATACCTGAGGTAGACAGGAACCAGGCTTACTTGTTCTCCTAAAACATGTTTCCCTGGGTAGGGCAGGCACCTGGCAGCCTGCAAGGCTCGTGCCAGAGGAAATGGGCAGAGCAGCTGTGGCTGCAAGCAGAAGGCCTGGATCCGTAGCGTCCTTTCTCTTTGGCTTTCTCCAATGACCAGGCCAGGCCAAGGGGCGTAAAACTGGATGGGAGGTAGGGGCAGCCTGATCTTGTAGAAAATGAAGTGAAAAGGGCTTGGTCAGAACTAACAGCAAGAGGGATTGAGGTTAGATGACATGAAAAATGACCTAAGGGATCAGATGTGGGGAAAAAAATACTAAGGAGCCAGAGAAAGGGAGAAGAAATGAGAAAAAGTCTTGTTCTTTATTATTGGAGACTTGAGCAAGGCCTCGTTCTCCTGTCCTCTCTCATTCTCTCATTTCCCCAGCTTGGTGCTGGGATTCTAGGCTGAGTCACCAGAGGGTAAAGGGGACTGGGGGCAGCTGGAGAGGACGAAGAGGCTGCAGTTTCAGCTAACACAGGAGTGGCCTCTGGGGACATGGCTAATTCAGGCAGAGGGTTGGCACAGAGCTGGGATTCAGGCATCAGAGAGCTGCTCCCTACCCCACTGCCCCCCACCCCACCCAAGCACTCAGAGCTGGAGTGGGACCCTCCCTAACTGGCTTTCTGGCCAAAGGAGTAAGGCATGGGGGCCCATGGCCTGAGTGTTGGACTCGCTGGCCCCTCAGTGTTAACTGAAGCCTTTCCGCTGGGGCCACCCCAGTGCCTGCCTGAGGTGATGAGTCTGGGAAGTTGAATCTTATGGGCTGTTTCTCTGAACATCATCCCACCCCAGTATGCCCCATGGAGACTTCTCTGGGGTGAACTGACTGGTGCCCTGACACCCCTGGGCCCTGTTCCCCAGCTTCCTTTGATTCTGTTGCTTTCTACTTGGCTGTTGCATTAGCTTTGATCTGCCCCAGGAAGAGTGATGGGGTGGGGGGGGGGGTGGCAGGAGTGAGAAAGGGCTTCTCTGGACTTGGAGCCCAGGGGCCTCTACAAAGTCCAGGAGGGGCTGTCTGGCTGGAGCCAAAAAGTAGGGTGAAAAGGCAGCTATTTGAAAGCCCTTGAGAGGTCATTTTACTCATTCTGGAGGGGCACCCGCTCCAACCCAGTCCAGCCTGACTTTAGGAGAGAGGCTGTCCAATCTCCTTTCTCCCTTGCTGCAAGAGCTGAACAAAGTATCCCGCCTTGCGTCCCACTTCTGACCGCTGCCGGGAGGGTGACCACAGTGGTGGTCTGGGAGGGATCAGCTTCTGATCTGATCTGATCTGGACCAGATCCAACAGCAGGAGCAGTGTGCTCATTTGCTTAGTAACTTACATTCATTTACAACAGCAACGAAAAGATCTTTCCCACCCTCTGGATTTTCCCACACCTGACTGTGGCTGGAGGAAGCTGGACCCGGCCCTCTGCACACCCTCCTTCCCCTTCTATTCCCAGTCCTCTGGCTGTGGATCCATTGGATCCTGGGCTGGGAGCCAGAGGGCCTTAAAGGGCCTCTAAGCAGGCCAAGTAGGAGCTAAAAATACTCCAGGGAGGTGGGGGGAGCACCTTGTGGAATCTCTGGGGAGGGAGGGGCCTGGGATGCAGGGCTAGGGTTAGGGTCTTGCCCCACTGCCCCTCAGTGGGCACAGGCTGGTGCAGGGTGAGAGTGGAAAGGGTATAGGTAGTAAGGGGTTTTATGTCAATCCGATTGCTCTTCATGCCCAGCTCTGCCTTCTCTGTACCACAGGAGGCTAAGAGGAGGGGGTCCCTCACGCCACTCCCTCTAAGATGAGGCTGCTGGGAGGGTGTGGCCACCTGCTCCTCAACCATTCCAGCACTTAAACTTGGGCCTGGAAAGCCGCAGGCATAGCAACACTTCCCTTGCACTGCTCGCCCTGGAATGCAATCTGGGTTCTCCAGGGACCCCTGGCCCACTGAGGCCTGGACCCACCCCTTCAAGGTCATGTAGCCAACCCCCAGCTGCTACCTCCAGCCAAATCTGAGCTCCCACCCTCGAATGACTAGCTGCCAGTAGCCCGCTGACCTGACTGATGGCCTGGTGTCTTTCGGCCCCAGAAGTGTTACTTCCACATTACCCTCTGCCCCGTCCAAACACCTGAACTAGTCTGCCCAGTGTGCTCTGCTTTAGATCCCCTCATCTGGCAGGGCAGAAATTCCTGGGTCCCCAGAGCAAGGCCTGGGGGTGTGCTGGGGCCATCCTGGTGCCACAAGAAAGCAGAACCACCGTGCTCACATGGGCCTCGGCTTCATAGTCAGAAGGCCCTTCTAAAGAATGAACCCACTGCTCCCCCAACCATCCTGGAGGCTGGTGGGGCAGCTGCTGGCCCATTTTACAGATGAGGCACTCATGGCTCAGAGGTAAAGGAAATTGTCCATTGAGGCAGAACACACCTAGAACCAGACCCCTCAGCTCCAAGGCTGAAATATTCCTTTTCCACAGGTAGCGGCTCCCTGCTCTCACCTATCAGGCACACTGGGGGCAGATGTCTACAGGTGGTGAGGCCATGGGCTCACTAGGTACCCGCCTCAGCCCAGACCAAGGATGACTAACAGGGCCTGGCTGCCACGCTGGTCCCCTGCCAGCCCTTCTGTTGGAGTTGCCCGCCCTGCTTTGCATAGAGAAGCTGCACCCCTGCTCTTAGGAACTGTTCTCCAGGGTGAGGTCTGAGCTGAGGTGTGAGGTGCAGGCAGCGGTTCCTTCACGGCACCCCCAGGCAGCGCATTCCTGATACCCAGTGGGCGGAAGCACCCAGGCCCCGGCATGCCCAGGTCTGGCGCTGCCCATTCCCTGCCGCCCTCTCTCTCAGGTCCCAGGCAGGAGCTGCAGGCAGGGCTGTTGTTTTGCATATCCAGGCTCTAACAGGAGGCCTGGCGCCCCAATTCTGAGTTGGGAGCCTCAGGAACCAGCATTGCCAGGGCAGATGGAGGAGTACCTGGGAGATGTCTGCTACCCAGGAGGCAGGGTCCAGCAAGATTGAGGAGGTGGTCTTGGCAGAATGTCCAAAGGCTGCTGACAGATGATGCTGGGAGAGCAAGGGGTGGTAGAGCTGGGTTCTTAAACCACGATGTGAATATTTGGGGTGTATGTTAAATATACAGGTTCCAGGGCTCTACCCTCAGATTCAACTCAGGCTGTCTGTGGTGGGCTGAGGAATTTGCCTGTTGAACAAATATCGCAGGGATTTTTTATTCTAGTGGTCCAAGAACTACCTTTTGAGAGAATGTGTCAAGGCTGGTCACTTGCCTTCCTCTCCTCTAGTCACTTGTCTGATATGGGATGGGCTGCTGGAGCCCTAAGACCCCTTGTAGGGACTTGCAGGTGGCATCCCTAAAGATGGGCTCCAGGCAGACTGGGGACAAGGTGACTGAAGTCCTCATTCACCCCGACTCTCGTGCTCACCCTTCTGCCCAAAGTGTCAGGTACTCAGCTCTCCTGCCGTCACCCCCATACCTCATAAATCTGTCTCAACATGGCAGGAAGGGGGCGAGAAAACACTCCAGGGTCACTTAAGGACCCTGCTGACTCAGCTCACCCAGCTGTGGTTTGGGGTCAGTTGTCCTTTCCTGCCCACATTCTTCAGACCACCCCAAGATCTAAGTCCTCCGACAACTTAAAGAGGTAGGACCCAGGCCTCCAACTATCCACCCCTCCCCACCACCTCACACATTCTTGCCTCGGATCTCTGGAAGTTTGAATCTTGTGCCAAGACAACGCCGCCTTCTTCTTTTCCCATCTACCTTCATCTCAGAAGCCAAGCGTTCTTTCCCCAAACCAGATCTGCTTATGTCAGTCAGATACCGAAACAGTCCTTCCAAACCCAGATCTCGCCATGTTTCTGCCTTGCTTAAAATCCCTCCACAGCTTCCCTTCTCACCCTGTCCTCTTGTTCCTCCCCATGTTTCTGGCCTCCAGCTGTACCGAGGGCCTTGCAGATCCCTGAGTCACCCTCTTGCTCACAATTCCTGGCTCTTGCACATGTCAGACCTCAGCCTGCAGTGCCCCTCCTCCCCTTCTTTACCTGGTGAGCCCTGGGCATCATCCTCAGACTCAGGCCAAGGTACTCTTCTGTGAGCCTCCCTGATTGCCCCCCATGCAGAGTCGGGGCTGGTTTGCTCCCTGCTTTCCTCTCATGAGGCACTGACCACAGGTGTCTGTCTCCTTGCCTGCCTTCCCCACCCTGGGCACTCCTTGAGGGAGGGGCACGGAGCCATTCATCTCCTGCCCTCAGAGCCTGGCACAGAGCAGATGCTCGGTACACGTACATCAAGCAGTGAGTTGTTTGAAGCAGGCTTTGGCGAGTATGAGCCTGAGTCTACTACCTTCTTGCCCCCAGGCTCCTGGCTGGCGCCCCCCGGGACCTCGCTGTGCCTGATGGCTATACCAACCGGACTGGTGCTGTGTACCTGTGCCCACTCACTGCCCACAAGAATGACTGTGAGCGGATGGACATCAAGGAGAAAAGTGAGAAGAGGGCTTAGGAACTGGTGCTGGGTCAGGAGCCTGATGGAGGAGGCAGCACAGAGAGAATGACTAGAAGAGACAGAAGGCTCAGCTGGGCAGTTTCAAGTGCTTTCTTGTCCAGCTGGGAAGATGGA
This sequence comes from Bos taurus, assembly GCF_002263795.3. Classification (NCBI taxonomy): domain Eukaryota; kingdom Metazoa; phylum Chordata; class Mammalia; order Artiodactyla; family Bovidae; genus Bos; species Bos taurus. The sequence goes on along the minus strand of NC_037346.1, from coordinate 36,590,388 downwards.
GCCCTAGGGGAGAGTGGGACCAGATGGGATTTGTGGAGCTCAGACTGTGATGGGCTGGGGAAGGTAGGGAGGGAGGGCAGCCCTGTTGGAGTGGGAGATTTGGGAGGGACCAACTCCTGCCCTCTGGAGGCTCTCGATGCCTAGAGGATGGGATGAGGTGCCCTAGCTCATGAGCCCTCTCATGCCCACAGGTAACCCTAACCACATCATTGAGGACATGTGGCTCGGCGTGACTGTGGCCAGCCAGGGTCCTGCAGGCAGAGTCCTGGTAAGTCGGGGCTCGCCGTCGGATCCCCCTCCAGACGTCTCCTTTCATCTCCCGGGAGCTGCAGAGGGAAGCAGAGAGCAGGAGAAGGGACCTTGGTGCATGAGCTTGCAAATGTCGATTTCTGCAGCTGTATGTCTCCATGGACATGTGTGTCCCTTCATCCTGCACTGTGGCAGGGGGATGGGGAGGGTGTCTGGCGCTCTCCCAAGGGCCAGCCTGGGTCCTTTCTGAATCACCCATTCCCCCCACCCCGGGGTGGGGGCGGTGCTCACCCTTTGTGGGAATGAGTTGAAGGGACTACGAGATGGAAAGGGCAGAGAGAGCCTCAGGCAATGTGGCCTGGCCGCACTCCTTCCGGGGAGGCCAGCTGACGGAAGAAGCACAGCCCTTCTGCCCCAGCTCATCCGGCTTGGGTTGGGGGCCACTCCCTGCTGTCACTTGTCACCTCCAGCCTGCATTCATCAGTGCTGGCCCCTGGGATCTCAATTTTTGAGTCCCAGATAGACAAGTTATTTTTCATTTTTAAATTCATGTAACATTTACATACAGTGAATGTACAGATTTTAAGTTTCAGTTGAGTTTTGGCAAATTATAAACCCAAGTAATCAACACCCATTAAAGAAATAGCATACTTACATCACTTCGGACAGTACACTCCTTTTCAGTCACTTGTCACCCCCATAGTCATCACTGTTGTGATTTCTGTCACCTTTGAACACTGTTGTAAGCTCCGGGTTTGACCAGCTCACTGAAACACCGTTTCTAGTCTCTTATACGGATGGTGGGTCCAGAGCTCCGCCTAAGTCAGTCTAGACCTTGGGTCCTTCCACAGCCTTCTACTTGCCCATCCATTCATTCAGTTCGTTTTTAGTGAGCATGTCCTGCTTGCCAACACTAGAAACTTCCCAGTGACTCGGCAGCAAGAGCTAGGTCTGGTTCTGGGTTTCATCTGGCCCCTGGCTGTTTTACAAATACCCTATTATTGATTTGCCCAATAAACTTTAATGGAGCACCTCTCATGTGCCGGGAGAAGCTTTGAGAGAGGCAGCACAGTCTGGTGCTTAAGAGCTTGACCCCGGAGCCCGACAGCCTTGGATTGAATATCCCCTGCCTCTCTCTGGATGTGAGGTTGCTTATTTCTCTGTGCCTCAGTGTCCTTATCTAAAATGAGGAAGTAATTATCCCTAGCCCATAGAGCTGGTAGGAGGCTTAAGAGAATTAATATGCAAAAAGCTCAGACTTGTGTCTGGTATATACTTACTAAGTAAGTAAGCACTCAGTAAGTATTAGCTACTGCTGCGGTGGTGGTGGTTGTTATTCTAATATTGATCCGTTTATTAAGAGGGCAGGATCATCAGGGGACAACAGAGAAGCAACTTCCTAACCTGCTCTGTGTCTGGCTCCTTTTAGACCCAAGAACCTGAGCCCCACATCCCCTCATCCTTTCCCTTTTTATTTTGCCGAGATCTCTAAGCCACTCTCAAAATCCAGTACCTTCTGGTCTTCCAAAAAGTGTTTCTAACCCTCAGAGCAGGTTTTGGAATTCTGGAAAGGCAATGCGGGTCCAGGCATTTCTATGGGAAGAGAGAAAAGCCAGGAGACCTCTTTCCACTCCTCTCCTGCAAAAGTAGAGGTGCACGGGGCCGTGGAGACTCCGTTCCTGAGTCCCCACTGTGGGCTTAGCTGTGTGTGTTGGGGGGGTCCCCAGGTCTGTGCCCACCGCTACACCCAGGTGCTGTGGTCCGGGTCAGAGGACCAGCGGCGCATGGTGGGCAAGTGCTATGTGAGAGGCAACGACCTGGAGCTGGACGCCAGGGATGACTGGCAGACCTACCACAACGAGATGTGCAACAGCAACACTGACTACCTGGAGACAGGCATGTGCCAGCTGGGCACCAGCGGCGGCTTCACCCAAAACACCGTGTACTTTGGCGCTCCTGGTGCCTACAACTGGAAAGGTGGGGATTGTGGGGGAAGGGAAGAAGAGCAGAGACCACCACCCCTGTTAGGCCCTGAGGCAGCCTGCCAGAGCTTCCACACAAGAGGGCAGAGGAGAGCATGCCCTTGCCAACATCAGCAACCACCTCTGCTATTTTAAAGCGCTTTCTAGGTACCAGAGGTCCACCTATTATCTTAATTAATCTTAAAATGCAAGTATTATTATACCCATTTTACAGAAAACTGAGCCTTGGAGAAGTAAAATAAATTGCCCAAGGCCAGTAGTAAGTCCTGAAATGTGTATTGGAATGTAGGTCCCTCTGATGCCAGGTTAACCATTTAAAAACTTATTAAAAAATAAAACACATCCCTGGTACAACTACTAAATGGCACAGTAAAATAAACAGGAAGAGCGCCCTTCTTCTCCCGCATCTCCCTCGTCCCATTTCCCAGTGTATACTGCTAAGTGTCTTGTGGGTCCTTCCAGACCTGTTTTAGAATATATAGGTATCTTAAGAAACACACATACCCACACAGAAAATCATTTTAAATGTATTGTTCTGCTACTTCCTCTTCATGTATCAATAAATTTGGGGCATGTTTTCATGTCAGTGCATACAAGGCAATCTTTTGAGAGGGCTGCAGAGTATTTTCTTGTATCAAAACTCATGCTTGATTCTGCCACACCACATACTGACTTTCAGGCATCTGACGGCTCACACACCGTCCACCTGCCTCTCTCCACCACAGGCTGTAGCAACAGTGACCTCTTTTCCCTTACTGCACCTACTGTTGCAGAATCAACAAGCAGAGGGAGGCCAGAATCTTGTTCTTTTTTTTTTTTTTAATTGCAGTATAGTTGATGTACAATATTATGTTAGTTTCAGGTGTATAACATGGTGATCAGCATTTAAGTACATTGTAAAATGATCACCCCTATAAGCCAAGAAACCATCTGTCACCCTTCAAAGTGATTACATTATTATTGACTATATTTCTTATGTGGCATGTTACATCCCAGTGATTTATTTGTTTTGTCCTCTTGACCAACAGGTTGCCCAGGGCATAGTCACAGCTCTGGGCTCACCTGAGGCTGAGGCCTCTGCTCACTCTGCTAGTCTTATCTCCCACTCCTTGGCAGGGCCAAGGTACTCTCCAGCAGCAGCCTGGGAGGCAGGGGAAAGTAGGTAGCCCGAGTCTGGGGACAGGATTAGGAGAAGATAATGGTGTGAGTCTGGCTTCGTTGACTAGGGTGGGAGAAATGTCATCTATTGATAGTATGCCGGTACCCAGATGACTGGATTCCAGCCATGACTGGACATCCCTGAGCCTCCATCCCTGAGCCTCACTTCTCTCATCTGCAAAATGGGGTCATCATGCTAGCTCAGAATTGTTAAAATAAAGAGTAAGTGATTTTCAAATGGCAAAGTACTCACAGGTAAAAGGGGTTATTATTATCCTTATCTGGAGGGGGGGCTGGACATAGTGGAGAAAAGGAGTGGTGACTTATACCCCCTCCTCAAATCTTTGTGAAGGAAACAGCTACATGATTCAGCGGAAGGACTGGGATTTGTCTGAATATAGTTACAAGGACCCAGAGGACCAAGGAAACCTCTATATTGGTGAGCCCAGTTGTAGTGGCCCTTTGGTGGGGAGGAGAAAGGGGGCTCAGTCCCTGGCACACTGGTCCTCTCCCCTTCAGTGTCTGTGGAGTAGAGAGGCCAGACTGCACTGAGACCAGTAGCATTCAGTTCAGCTAGCACACACTTACTGAGCACCAGCTGTATACTCCACCCAGAGGCAGAGTCAAAACCCTCATGGAGTTCATGGTCAGCGTACGGTCAGGACTTGGGGCTGGGTATCCAAGGTCCACTTTCTTGCCCAACTTAGAATAGAGGAATAGAAGATAATGGGGGATCCTGGGAGATGACCAGAGTACAAGGGGACCAACCTTACTGGAGTCTCAATTGACCACCTTCCCCCCATCCCAGGCTACACGATGCAGGTGGGCAGTGCCATCTTGCACCCCACAAACATCACCATTGTGACAGGTGCCCCGCGGCACCAACATGTGGGCGCTGTCTTTTTGCTGAGCCAGGAAGCAGGTGGAGACTTGCGGAGGAGGCAGGTGCTGGAGGGCACGCAGGTGGGAGCCTATTTTGGCAGTGCCATTGCCCTGGCAGACCTGAACAATGATGGGTAAGAATCCAGGGACATTTCTCTGGGGCCAGGGAGAATGATGAGGGGGTGGGCTTGCACAAGTGAGGGCAGAGAAATAGAGGTTTGCAACTGTGTGTTTTTTTTTGCATGTTGTTTGCAGGGATTTACAAATCAGTTCTGCATGTTGATTTGCAATCAGACTTTATGGGATTTGGACTTTATGGGTTTGCATGTCAATTTCGTGAAGCCTGCGTCTCACTGACTGTGCCTGTCATTTGTATGGCCCTAGTGGATATGAGCTGTTTGGGTGTGATCTGTCTGTACATGGCTTTTCCACAACCTGTGTTTTCTATTAGATTGGTCACAATGACCCTTCCATGTCCTTCCCACAACCTATGGCCAGAGGCATCACTTGTAGAGTTGTGTGCCCTGCCTGGCGCAGTTGTGTCTGCTAAATAACAGTTATGCTGCGTGTTCCATCTCCCCTCCTTCTTTCCTTTGCAGGTGGCAGGACCTCCTGGTGGGTGCCCCCTATTACTTTGAGCGGAAAGAGGAAGTAGGGGGTGCGATTTATATCTTCATGAACCAGGCAGGCACCTCCTTCCCAGACCACCCCTCCCTCCTTCTTCATGGCCCCAGTCGCTCCGCCTTCGGCTTCTCTGTGGCAAGCATTGGTGACGTCAACCAAGACGGATTCCAGGGTATGAGCCAGCACTCCCGGCCCAGCACCCGCTGACTGAGAGCCAACTGCATACCAGGCTTGATAGGGCCCAAAAAGGAGACAGACTCGGGCCCAGGTCTGGGGAGCTCACAGCAGTGCAGAGGGAGCCCCCAGGGGTGAGCTCAGTAGACCTCCTGGAACAGTGGACATACCATTGGGCATCAAAGGCCAGGCTGAGTGTACACAGTGGTGGGAACAGAAGGGGCAAAATGTGAGTGTGGTCCATTTGGCTGATGTGAGGTGTTCACATCAGAGATGTGGCTGGAGAGGTAGTGTGGGGATGGGGTGGACACACTGAAAACCAGGCAGCAAAGCTAGGGCCTTATGCTTGGGTTACGGTAGAGGGGTGTCCGGAAAGATTTGAGGGCAGAGGTGTGACATGATAGCTTGGTACCCTGAGAGATGATTCTGGAGGGAGATGTGGGCTGGATGGAGGTGGGGAGCAAGGCTAGGGATGTTAAGATCAAGAATATAGTATTACCTATGGCTGATTCATGTTGATGTACGGTAGAGACCAATACAATATTAAAAAGCAATTATCCTGGTGGCTCAGATGGTAAAGCATCTGCCTGCAATGGGGGAGACCCGGGTTCAATCCCTGGGTTGGGAAGATCCCCTGGAGAAGGAAATTGCAACCCACTCCAGTACTCTTGCCTGGAAAATTCCGTGGACTGAGGAGCCTGGTAGGCTACAGTCCATGGGGTCGCAAAGAGTCAGACACAACTGAGCGACTTCACTTTCACTTTCATCCTCCAATTAAAAATTTAAAAAAGAATATCGGAGAAGGCAATGGCACCCCACTCCAGTACTCTTGCCTGGAAAATCCCATGGATGGAGGAGCCTGGTAGGCTGCAGTCCATGGGGTCACTAGGAGTCAGACACGACTGAGTGACTTCACTTTCACTTTTCACTTTCATGCACTGGAGAAAGAAATGGCAACCCACTCCAGTGTTCTTGCCTGGAGAATCCCAGGGACGGGGGAGCCTGGTGGGCTGCCGTCTATGGGGTCGCACAGGGTCGGACACGACTGAAGCAAGTTAGCATAGCATAGCATAGCATTACTATATCAGGTGTGGAACTTCCCCGGTGGTCCAGTGGTTAAGAATCCGTCTTGCAATGCAGGGAACATGGATTCAGTCCCTGGTCGGAGAACTAAGATCATGCTGAGGGGCAACTAAGCCCACATGTCACAACTAGAGAACCTGCATTCTGCAACTAAGACCCGATGCAGCCAAAAAAAGAAAAAAAAAAAAAATATATATATATAGTATACCAGGTGTGGATGTTAAGCACAGGGACATGGTAGAAGTTCTGGATATAGGGGATGCCAATTACTATTCTGCTGGACTTGGAGACCAATCAGACCTTGCATGTCAAGGAGAGGGATAAATCAAGGGGTTTAGCCTGATTGCCATGGGAGCACCTGGCTTATCTGGAAGTCATTTCTCTGACAACCTCAATTTCCCAGAATATATCTGAAAACCAAAAGGAAGGCAGAGGAACCTCTCAAGAGCCAAAATAGGTGCTAGAAAGTTCAGTTAATGAAGCCCAAGCACTTACTGATCGAAGAGTTGCCCAGTTGTCACTCAAGATCTACTTATTCTTCCTTTGCCTACTTTTCCTACAAGCTTGACTTTCTAATTACCTAGGCCATATCAGATCAAAAGCAGCAAACTAGAAAGTTTAAGAAGACAAAACATCTTGGAGTTATTTTGTGGAAATAATGGTTAGAATTTAACAAGAAAAGTTATAGTGTTGTGATGAAAATCCCAGCCCCCACTGTTAGACATAGGCTCAAACAGCCTCTTCTCTACTTATTAGCTGTCCGACTTTAAGTTTTCTGAGCCTATTTCCTCATCTGTGAAGTGGGGACAGTATTACCTACTGCCAGCACTCTTGTGAGGACTGGATGAGATGAGTGTTTGAGAACTATCTGGCAAAGTCACAAATGGGGAACACCTGCTTTTGTGACCCTGCTCTTAAATGTCATGAGAAGAACCAGGTGTCTGGAAGGGCGGTTGACAGGGGAGAAGGAAGGCACAGTAATAAGGGAAAACAAATAGCCAGTGGTCAGGAATCTGGGGTCTAGACCTGCCAGAGACATTAACTTGCTATGTGACTTTGGTAAGTCACTTCCCTCTCCTGGGCCTAATTTCCCATATATAAAAGGAGGCAATTGGGTGCCTAATGGTCCCAGTTTTAATCCTAAGTTACAGAACTCTGTTCCCTGATGCTCTGAGCACTGCTTGACAGGGAGGTCATGCCATGCTGGGCTCTGTGGCCTGGAGCATAGGACTGGAAAACCATGGGGCCCATAGTACCCAGGGTGACCCTGAACTATCTCTCTTTCCCAGACATTGCTGTGGGAGCCCCATTCGAGGGCTTGGGCAAAGTGTACATCTACCATGGCAGCTCCAGGGGGCTCCTCAGACAGCCCCAGCAGGTACAGATGGCCAGGGACAGAGGCACCTTCTTCCTTTTCCTCACGCACTCCTGCCTATTCCCCATGGGCCCCACTCTGTAGAACCTTCCCCAGAGCCTGTCCCCACCGTCTCCCCCTGCCCCCAGGTAATCCATGGAGAGCAGCTGGGACTGCCTGGCTTGGCCACCTTTGGCTACTCCCTGAGTGGGCAGATGGACGTGGATGAGAACTTCTACCCAGACCTGCTGGTGGGGAGCCTGTCAGACCGCATCGTGCTGCTGAGGTGAGCCAGGGCAACGGTGGATGGGGACCTCTCTCTTCCGTCCCTGCCTGCATGGAGCCCCAGCTCTGTCCACCTTCAGAATCAGGTCCATACAAGCCTGAGCCCTGACCCTGGCCTGGCCTGGGGTGGGCCTGAGGCACTGATGTCTGGTTTTTCTATGCAGGGCCCGGCCTGTCATCAACATCCTCCATAAGACCTTGGTAGCCAAGCCATCCATACTGGACCCTGCATTCTGCACGGCCACCTCCTGGTGAGACCCTCTGGCCCCAGTCTGCCCATTCATTCCTCCTGATGTTTGGGAAGCCCAGGAGGGACCCTGGCTTTCAAAACCCTTCCCTGGCAACTCCTGATACCCCACCATTAAAGAGTTGATGCTTGGGAAAGCATTGCGCTCCCCACTCAACCTCATTAAAGAGCAAAATTCCTTGCTAATGGGTGAACTGTGGGGGTAGGGGGGCAGGTAGGGCATGGTGGTTGGAGCTCTGGTCTGCTTGGTTCAGATTCCAGCCTTGCCCACTGCAATGGGAGGGATGGGCTCTAGGGAGTAGCAATATTAATATCCAATTCACAGAAACTAACACAACACTGTAAAGCAACTATACTCCAGTAAAAATTTTTTTTTAAAATATATAATCAAGAGAGTGAGAGAGAAACTTACAGTGTTGTCAGTAAAGCTTGGCAAACTCCTTTCTGATTGGAAAAAGACCATTATGGCATTTCATACAGGATATATACAATGTAATCTGCTCACTCCTCATTTTTGCTTACTAAATGGAGGAAAAATAAAAAGGAAGGTAGGATGTGTGGCTGGGTTTGGGGGCAGGAGAGATGGCATCAGAGCCTAGTTGGGTGTTGTATGACATAAAATTTATTTTTAACTGTTGCCATAGTAACCATTACACACAGAGGAAAAAGCTGAGACGTATAGAACCAAGGTGATATGAGCAGAATATCGGAAATTAGATTTTGATAGATTTCAACTAGGATTTAAAATAGAATGGATTTAATAGCTAGAGTTCTTAACCCAGGGACCAAGAACTCCTAGAGGGATCTAGGAATGGCCTTGAGAAATGTGTTTTAAAAAGTCAAATAAAATCACAAATACTGATTAAAAACCAGCTCTTCCCTACCTCATAAAAAAAAAAATATATATATATATATATATAATCAATTTACAGGGTGGTTGTGATAATCAAATGAGATAATGTACAAAAAGCCCTTAGCATAAAGTGAAAGTGAAGTCACTCAGTCATGTCTGACTCTTTGCGACCCCGTGGACTGTAGCCCACCAGGCTCCTCCGTCCATGGGATTCTCCAGGCAAGAATACTGGAGTGGGTTGCCATTTCCTTCTCCAGGGGATCTTCCCGACCAGGGATCGAACCCAGGTCTCCCTCATTGCAGATGCTTTAACCTCTGAGCCACCAGGGAAGCCCTTAGCATCAGTTCAGTTCAGTTCAGTCGCTCAGTCGTGTCCGACTCTTTGTGACCCCATGAATCGCAGCACACCAGGCCTCCCTGTCCATCACCAAAACCCGGAGTTCACTCAGACTCACGTCCATCGAATCAGTGATGCCATCCAGCCATCTCATCCTCTGTCGTCCCCTTCTCCTCCTGCCCCCAATCCCTCCCAGCATCAGTCTTTTCCAATGAGTCAACACTTCACATGAGGTGGCCAAAGTACTGGAGTTTCAGCTTTAGCATCATTCCTTCCAAAGAAATCCCAGGGCTGATCTCCTTCAGAATGGACTGCTTGGATCTCCTTGCAGTCCAAGGGACTCTCAAGAGTCTTCTCCAACACCACAGTTCAAAATCATCAATTCTTCGGGGATCAGCCTTCTTCACAGTCCAACTCTCACATCCATACATGACCACAGGAAAAACCATAGCCTTGACTAGATGGACCTTTGTTGGCAAAGTAATGTCTCTGCTTTTGAATATGCTATCTAGGTTGGTCATAACTTTCCTTCCAAGGAGTAAGCATCTTTTAATTTCATGGCTGCAGTCACCATCTGCAGTGATTTTGGAGCCCAAAAAAATAAAGTCTGACACTGTTTCCACTGTTTCCCCGTCTATTTCCCATGAAGTGATGGGACCGGATGCCATGATCTTCGTTTTCTGCATGTTGAACTTTAAGCCAACTTTTTCACTCTCCACTTTCACTTTCATCAAGAGGCTTTTTAGTTCCTCTTCACTTTCTGCCATAAGGGTGGTGTCATCTGCATATCTGAGGTTATTGATATTTCTCCCGGCAGTCTTGATTCCAGCTTGTGTTTCTTCCAGTCCAGTGTTTCTCATGATGTAGTCTGCATAGAAGTTAAATAAGCAGGGTGACAGTATACAGCCTTGACGTACTCTTTTTCCTATTTGGAACCAGTCTGTTGTTCCATGTCCAGTTCTAACTGTTGCTTCCTGACCTGCATACAGATTTCTCAAGAGGCAGGTCAGGTGGTCTGGTATTCCCATCTCTTTCAGAATTTTCCACAGTTTGTTGTGATCCACACAGTCAAAGGCTTTGACATAGTCAATAAAGCAGAAATAGATGTTTTTCTGGAACTCTATTGCTTTTTCCATGATCCAGCGAATGTTGGCAATTTGATCTCTGGTTCCTCTGCCTTTTCTAAAACCAGCTTGAACATCAGGAAGTTCACGGTTCACATATTGCTGAAGCCTGGCTTGGAGAATTTTGAGCATTACTTTACTCGCATGTGAGATGAGTACAATTGTGCAGTAGTTTGAGCATTCTTTGGCATTGCCTTTCTTTGGGATTGGAATGAAAATGGACCTTTTCCAGTCCTGTGGCCACTGCTGAGTTTTCCAGATTTGCTGGCATATTGAGTGCAGCACTTTCACAGCATCATCTTTCAGGATTTGAATAGCTCAACTGGAATTCCATCACCTCCACTAGCTTTGTTCGTAGTGATGCTTTCTAAGGCCCACTTGACTTCATATTCCAGGATGACTGGCTCTAGGTCAGTGATCACACCATTGTGATTATCTGGGTCATGAAGATCTTTTTTGTACCGTTCTTCTGTGTTTTCTTGCCACCTCTTCTTAATATCTTCTGCTTCTGTTAGGTCCATACCATTTCTGTCCTTTATCGAGCCCATCTTTGCATGAAATGTTCCTTTGGTATCTCTAATTTTCTTGAAGAGATCTCTAGTCTTTCCCATTGTGTTGTTTTCCTCTATTTCTTTGCATTGATCGCTGAGGAAGGCTTTCTTATCTCTTCTTGCTATTCTTTGGAACTCTGCATTCAGATGCTTATGTCTTTCCTTTGCTCCTTTGCTTTTCGCTTCTCTTCTTTTCACATCTATTTGTAAGGCCTCCCCAGACAGCCATTTTGCTTGTTTGCATTTTGTGCTCTGTAAATCCTAAGTGCTCAAAAAAAACATAGTTGCTAAGATGGTTACAATAATGACAGTGATGACCCCAAGGTCTATTAGTGAATGAGGATAATGGATCAGAAAGCTGAGGGAGATGGAGTAGGGAAGCAGTGGGTGGTGGGGAAAGAGATCTGGACTGGGGATCCTGCCCAAGACTAGGCTGGGCCAACACCTGGCTTCAGGCAACTCCTTTAGTCTCAGGACCTCAGTTTCCCCATTGGTGCCCTCTAAGCTTGTTTTCTATGGCCTGAAGAGACCAGGGACACCCCAGCCCAGCTCTGTGGACTCCTCAGTTTTGTCTCTGTCTTTCCCCCAAAGACCCTGTTTCCTCTTGCCCAGTAAAGCGGGTGAGAGCTGGGACCTGGGTATCTGGGTTCCACCGTGACCTGACCCTCCTGTATGTCCCCCACCCTCAACAGTGTGCAGGTGGAGCTGTGCTTTGCTTACAACCAGAGTGCAGGCAACCCCAACTACAGGCGGAACATCAGTGAGTGCTGGGCTGCAGGGCGAGGGGGGGCACGCTCACCTGGTCACTTGCTGACCAGCCTGTACACCCACAGCCCTGGCCTACACGCTGGAGGCTGACCGGGACCGCCGCCCACCCCGACTCCACTTTGCACGCAGCCAGTCAGCTGTCTTCCACGGCTTCTTCTCCATGCCTGAGATGCGCTGCCAGACACTGGAGCTGCTCCTGATGGTGAGGGAGGGGGTGAGGGGCAGTACATTGACTCCATGGTCCCAGGAGGAGGTAACTCCATGGGCCCAGGAGAGTCCCCGAGGTCAAGGGTGAGGGCATGAGTTCTCTCCAGAGACAAAGGTGGTGGATTGGCCTGGAAGGTCATAGGTAAGTGGAGGCTACAGCGCACAGCATCCAGCCCATGGTAGAGAACAGAGACCTTTGGAGCAGGGATGGGGGCCAAAGAGAAGTATGTGAGATTTTTAGCTTGTCTCTGGAGAAAAGGCATCCAGAAGCAAGGACAAGCGCAGGCTTTCTCTGGGACATCAGAGTGAAAAGGGAAAACTCAACTTGGGGACCCCAGGAATGAAGGGAGAGTCAATCTTCCTCCAGAGGAGTCTCTGGAGAGGAGGAGCCACATCTTACCGAAGCGGGTCAATTTGGTGAGCAGACCAGAGGGGATTCAGTCTTACAGGGGTTTTTTAGGGTTGAGGGAGAGGGGCGCAGCTCCTCCCTAGGGGCTTAGGTTTGTATGAGGATACAACTTGGTTTGGAGGGCAGTACAGAGCTGGGTTCAGTTTACCTTCCTTTCCCAGGACAACGTCCGCGACAAACTCCGACCCATCACCATCTCCATGAACTACTCGTTACCTTTGCGGTTGCCTGATCGTCCCCAACTGGGGCTTGGGTCCCTGGATGCCTACCCGGTCCTCAACCAAGCGCAGGCTCTGGAGAACCACACGGAGGTGGGTAGGGCCGGGGCCGGGGCCAGGGCCGGAAGGGCACGGTCCTGGAGAGCTATGGATGATGGTGGGCCCTTCACAACTCCCACCACCCCCAGGTACAGTTCCAGAAGGAATGCGGGCAGGACAACAGGTGCGACAGCAATTTACAGATGCGGGCGGCCTTCGTGTCTGAGCTGGGGCAGCGGCTGAGCAGGTGCGCTCTGGGCAGGGCTGATTGGCCAAGGTGGGCCGGACTTCACTGGCTATCAGGAATTGAGGGGCGGGGCCCTATTGGTCGGAAGGAGTGGAGAGAACTGTTGAGACCTAAGGGGTGGGGTCTCACAGAGAGGCAAGTCAGAGAGGAGGGACCTTAATTAGCCAAGAACTATAAGATTGGCTGGAGAAGGAAATGGCAACCCACTCCAGTATTCTTGCCTGGAGAATCCCAGGGACGGTGGAGCCTGGTGGGCTGCCGTCTATGGGGTCGCACAGAGTCGGACATGACTGAAGCGACTTAGCAGCAGCATAAGATTGGCCTTCCTTGGCCAGAAAAGGGGCTTTCTTCTGAGGGGCGGAGCATAACAGATTGGGGCGGGGCTTTGGGCTCAGTCTGGGCCTGCTCCTCCCCTCTTAGGCTCCAGTACAGGAGAGACCTCCGAAAACTGCTCCTGAGCATCAACGTGACCAACACCCCAAGCCGGAAGCGGGCTGGGGAAGATGCCCACGAGGCGCTCCTCACCCTGGAAGTGCCTCCCACCCTGCTGCTGTCCTCAGTGCGCCCCGTGAGTGCCCTCTGCCTCCTCAGAGCCCAACCACGACCCAATGCATCCTTCCTACATGTCATGTACCTGTGTGGTCATTTGCCACGTGTCCCCCCCCCCCAACCCTAGTCCTCTGGGCTGGGCTTCCTCAGGTGCCTGCAGCGTCTCTGTTGCTAGGGGAACCCACTTCTCAAGCCTCGAGGGCTTCGGGCCCTCTGCCACAGGAGAGGAGTGGGACAAGCCTTAGTCTGACCACCTAGATCTGATTTGTCTTCTTTCTTCAGCCTGGAGCCTGCCAAGCCAATGAGACCATCGTTTGTGAGCTGGGGAACCCCTTTAAACGGAACCAGAGGGTAAGTGCCTGACTGTACTCTCCCAGGGCTGTGGGTCCAAGGCTCCTCCTCTGATGAATTCCTTATCCTCCCTCTGCCTGCCTGGTTCCCAGGCTTCCTTGAATCAAAGAGCTAGAGCTGGGGAGGAGGGATGCAGTAGGGGGTGGGGAGAGACCCAGAGACAGAAAAATGGAGCCACTACGGAGCTATGCACAAAGCTAGAGCAGGTGGAGGCGAGGAAACTGATTTTGCTGAGCACCTGCTGCATGCCAGGCCCTGAGCCCAATTCTTTTATGTATTTCTCACAACCTTCTGAGGAAGTTGGTGCTGATTTACAGAAAGGAAACATAGGCTTAGCAAGCTTGAGTGATTGCTCAAGGTCGTGTAGCTCAGAAGTATTGAGCTACATGAGCTATTACTAACAGAAAAGAATGGGAAGAGGGAGGCAGATAAGGCTAGGAAGGTGGAAGAGTGGAGACAGGTGGGAGATGGAGACCAGGGAGCCAACTCCCCAGCACAGCACTCAGCCCCTCTCTTCCCCATGGCATCACCCCTGCCTGACCTCAAACAACCTCTCTTGCCCTTATGGCAGATGGAGCTGCTCATTGCTTTCGAGGTCATTGGAGTGACCCTACACACAAGGGAACTCCAGGCGCAGCTGCAGCTCTCCACGTGAGTGACCTCAGGAAGCCAGTCTATATGGGGGTTGAGGTATCCTGGGTGCCCCCCAGCCTCAGCTGACATAGTCCTCCCCTACCCTCTGTATTCCTTCCTCAGGTCAAGTCACCAGGATGACCTACGGCCCATGACCCTGCCTCTGCTGGTGGACTACACACTCCAGGCCTCACTCAGCATGTGGGTACCGCCCTGAACCTCAGCCTGCTGAGGAGCCTGGGCCTCCCTTCCCTAAGGTGTCTCTCAAGCTCCTCTGACACACCTTTCTTGGCCTGGTATCCTCAACATCACTGTCATGATTGTTACTGTTATTGTTCTCCTTGCAGAGCAGCTAGCTGTGGAGGAATCAGCAACTCTGGGGCGAAGGTGTTGGTGTGGCCCTACCATTTCATGAGAGCCCATTGTGCTAATGATTTTATATACATCATCTCATTGTCTTCTCACAATGGCCCCATGACACAGTGACCCCACTTAAGAGATTAACCTTACTTTACAGTTGAAGAAACTGAGGCTAGAGAGGATAAATTATTTGCTCAAGGCTGTACCGCAGTAAATGCTAGAGCTGGGGTTTGTCTCAGGTCTGCTTGATGTCAGAGGAGCTGTAGTTAACCTTGGTACCCACCCCCTGCAAGGGCCCCTACTGTCCCCTATCACTCCAGCGTCTTTCTCACCCCCAGGGTGAATCACCGGCTACAAAGCTTCTTTGGGGGGACAGTGATGGGTGAGTCTGGCATGAAAACTGTGGAGGATGTGGGAAGCCCTCTCAAGTACGAGTTCCAGGTAAAGGGACCTCTGGGTCCAGGGTCAGAGAGTGTGAGGATTGGGGGTTGGTGAGACAGAGGTGGTTTCCCAGGAGAAAGTAGCAGTGACATCCCTTGTCCTCACAGGTGGGCCCAATGGGTGAAGGGCTGGCAGCCCTGGGGACCCTGGTCCTGGGGCTGGAGTGGCCCTATGAAGTCAGCAATGGCAAGTGGCTGCTGTACCCCACGGAGATCACTGTCCATGGCAATGGATCCTGGCACTGCCAGCCGCCTGGAGACCTTATCAACCCTCTCAATCTCACTCTCTCTGTAAGCATTCACTTGTGGCCCATTTCCTTTGCTAGCTGCAGGGCAGAAAGGCCAACATTTTCCTCTCCCTGCCCTTTCCTCCTCTCCTCACCTCTGCTCCTTCCACCAGTAAATCGCCTCTACCCTCTTCAGGTTCCTGGGGACGGGCCGCCATCTCCACAGCGCAGGCGGCGACAACTGGACCCAGGAGGAGGCCAAGGCCCCCCGCCTGTCACTCTGGCTGCTGCCAAAAAGGCCAAGTCTGAGATCCAATTGGTGAGTGGCCAGGGCAGGGCTGGGGGGAGTATGCCCACCCATCATAGGGTGAGTGGGCACCTCGAGACATACGAAGCAAGAGAGATAGCTGGTACTCTCCAGGAGACCCCAGTCTGATGTGGTAATGTGGCCCTTGCCTTGTTTTGGGGAGCAGTCAATACGGTGAACCAAAAGCACAGACACTGATTCTATTCCCAGGAACCCCAACCTGTTGGGGTGATATAGCTGTTCAAAGCTTTGGATATTAGAACTAGGGATGGGGAGACACAAGATGAAGACAGGGTGCAGGGCGCCCTCTGTCGGAAGGGAGTGGGGAGCAGGCCTGTGCAGCAACTTGAAGCCTAGCTGGGTGGAGAGGGAGGAGTAGCCGGAGGAAGCCCAGTGTGGGAAGGTGGTGTTCAGGACTGGGCGCTGTGTACATGAACAGGGACCAGATTTCCTGTTCTCCATGTCGCTGGCATATATGTATGTGTGGTCCAAAGAATGTACCTTAAACACAAAAATGCAGGGTTGGCGGGGAATGTGCTTGAGTGAAGGGATGAGGACAGGCCCCTTCAGTTTCAACCATAGTTGGGACAAAGCCTGGAGCAAAGTCTGGAGAATCTAGAGACCCAGACTCTCTGGGTCTGTGTTCCCTGCCTATCTCAGAGCTGTGGCAGTGACCACACCCACTGTGTGTGGCTGGAGTGCCCCATTCCTGATGCCCCTGTCATCACCAACGTGACCATCCAGGCACGAGTGTGGAACAGCACCTTCATCGAGGTCAGTGCCGGTCTCAACTGCCACCCACCCCGGGCTGGGAGAGCAACAGGGAGAGGGTGAGGCCAGACTACACGTGTGTACCTGAGTGTTGTCGGTGACTGCATGGAGATGGATGCATGCTGGGTTATGCACCTGTTACTGTGTGCCCTGTCAGAGTTAGTCTGTGCATCCATGTGTGGACATGACATCATTTTGTCTCCATAAAATAACATCTCCCGTGTCCTTTATTCTGTTGTGTATCCATTACTTTCTCACCTCTGCGTTAGCCCATGCTGCTCCTTTCCCCTGGATGCCAGCTCCCATCTGTTACCTCTGCATGTAAACTCCTGTTCAGCCTTCACAGTCTCCCTCAGAGACCACCAGCAAGATCTTTTCTGATTTTTTAGCTGACAGTGATCTCTCCCCTCTAGACACTCACAGAACTTTCTCTGAAGCCACACATGCCACTTAACACACTCTGCTCTGGGTTGCAGTGCCAGCCGACCTAGACCAAACATTTTCTGTGAATGACTAGGTTAAACATCTCTTTTCAGCTCTGTGAGCCACGAGCTTTCTGTTGTAGGTACTCAATTCTGCATTGTACCATGAAGCTACTGCAGACAATACACTGGTGAATGGGCGAGTCTGTGTGCCAGAAATACTTTATTTACAAAAGCAGCTCTTGGGCCAGATTTAGCCTGCAGGCCAGACCTAGACTGTGGCCTTCACTGTCTCTGCTGTCCCCAGCATCCAGCACAGGACCTGACACAGAGATGAATGAATGATGTGCATTTGTGTGTAGAGGAGAGGCCCGGTGTCAGGTCCTTTGGAGTGCTGCTTAAAGATGCTCTGTGGAGGGAGAGTGTCCCGGGGGCTGGTCAGGAAGGAGGTTCAGAGGGACTTCATCTGCTGCTTTTGACTCATCGTTCCCCCTTCCAGGATTACAGAGACTTTGACCGAGTCAGGGTAGCCAGCTGGGCCACCCTGTTCCTCCGAACCGGCGTCCCCACCATCAACATGGAGAATAAGACAGTCCGGGTGAGTGAGCACGTTAAGGAGACAGCAGAACCTGGCCAGGGCATGGGAGTGCAGGGCATCTTTTCAGAGCACTTCCACATACTTTAGCTATTTGGTTTCAGTCTTAGCACATTGGAATCCCCTGGAGGACTGCTAGTGTCTGGACTACACCCCTAAGTGATAAAATCTGAGTCTGTGGAGGTGGGACCCCAGTATTGGTATGTTTAAAAGTACCCCCAAAGATTCTACTGTGCAGCCAGGGTTGAGAACCTCTACTTGGGCTCATTTGATCTGCATGTAAAGATGTTGCATTTCTGTGAAAACCTGAAAAGAAGTTCCCAAACTTGATTCTAAGATATATATGGAAATAAATACCACAAAATGGCTATAATTTGTTATGAAAAGGTTAGAAAGGATATGTATAGGAGGTGAATGATGGGTTGATTAAATACATTATCATACATTTCCTAAAATAAGTTAAGGTAGCAGAGGAAGGGCCAGGAAGATCAATGGAACAGAATAGAATTTACTAATATTGTACAGATAGCATTTTAATAAGGAGAAAACTATAGATGATTAAGTAGTATTGGGAGAACATATTTGGAAAGTAAAGAAAAACCCCTGCCTCACACCATAAACAAAAACACATTTGAGTTAGATTAAATATATTTAAATGTAGGAAATAAAACCTAATATACCAGAAGAAAATTCAGGAAATAATTTAATAATAATCTTTAATTATGGGGAGAGGGAGTTATTTTATTAAACCCAGAAATCACAAAAAAATTTTGAAAAATCCAACTCTGAAATTTTAAATCTGTATACAGCAAAAGAGATGGTAAAGAAACTAAGAGGGCCAAAGACTTATTGCTTTTTTAAAAGTTTATAGCATATATAACAAAATATTGATAGACATATTTTTAATATGTAAAGAGAAAGGGTGGCATACATAGGCATTGTATGTATGGTGAAATATAACAGCAGTAAGATTTTTTTCATATCATATGAGAAAATATTAAAAAGAAGAATGCTGTCTTGTTCTGATAAGGTAGAAGGAAATGCAATTGATTGGAATATAAATTGATGGATTCTTTTTAAAGATGAATTTGTCAATATCTATTAAATTTTTAATTGTATATTTCCTTTGATCTTGTGTATGATAATATATCAAGGAGCTAATAGGACAAATTTGCAAGCATAAATATATGGGGATATTTTAAAGCATTATTTATAATGGCAGAAAATTGGAAACAATCTAAATGTCTTTCACTATGAGATTGGTTCAATAAATTCTGGCACATTTCCTACAATGATGTGCAGTCGTCAGAAGAGATTCAGTTCAGTTCAGTTCAGTCACTCAGTCATGTCCAACTCTTTGCAACCCCATGAATCGCAGCGCACCAGGCCTCCCTGTCCATCACCAACTCCCGGAGTTCACTCAGACTCATGTCCATCGAGTCGGTGATGCCATCCAGCCATCTCATCCTCTGTCATCCCCTTTTCCTCCTGCCCCCAATCCCTCCCAGCATCAGTCTTTTCCAGTGAGTCAACACTTCGCGTGAGGTGGCCGAAGTACTGGAGTTTCAGCTTTAGCATCATTCCTTCCAAAGAAATCCCAGGGCTGATCTCCTTCAGAATGGACTGGTTGGATCTCCTTGCAGTCCAAGGGACTCTCAAGAGTCTTCTCCAACACCACAGTTCAAAAGCATCAATTCTTCGGGGATCAGCCTTCTTCACAGTCCAACTCTCACATCCATACATGACCACAGGAAAAACCATAGCCTTGACTAGACGGACCTTTGTTGGCAAAGTAATGTCTCTGCTTTTGAATATGCTATCTAGGTTGGTCATAACTTTCCTTCCAAGGAGTAAGCATCTTTTAATTTCATGGCTGCAGTCACCATCTGCAGTGATTTTGGAGCCCCCAAAAATAAAGTCTGACACTGTTTCCACTGTTTCCCCATCTATTTCCCATAGTGATGGGACCAGAAGCCATGATCTTTGTTTTCTGAATGTTGAGCTTTAAGCCAACTTTTTCACTCTCCTCTTTCACTTTCATCAAGAGGTTTTTTAGTTCCTCTTCACTTTCTGCCATAAGGGTGGTGTCATCTGCATATCTGAGGTTATTGATATTTCTCCCGGCAGTCTTGATTCCAGCTTGTGTTTCTTCCAGTCCAGCGTTTCTCATGATGTAGTCTGCATAGAAGTTAAATAAGCAGGGTGACAATATACAGCCTTGACGTACTCTTTTTCCTATTTGGAACCAGTCTGTTGTTCCATGTCCAGTTCTAACTGTTGCTTCCTGACCTGCATACAGATTTCTCAAGAGGCAGGTCAGGTGGTCTGGTATTCCCATCTCTTTCAGAATTTTCCACAGTTTGTTGTGATCCACACAGTCAAAGGCTTTGGCATAGTCAATAAAGCAGAAATAGATGTTTTTCTGGAACTCTATTGCTTTTTCCATGATCCAGCGGATGTTGGTAATTTGATCTCTGGTTCCTCTGCCTTTTCTAAAACCAGCTTGAACATCAGGAAGTTCACGGTTCACATATTGCTGAAGCCTGGCTTGGAGAATTTTGAGCATTACTTTACTAGCGTGTGAGATGAGTGCAATTGTGCAGTAGTTTGAGCATTCTTTGGCATTGCCTTTCTTTGGGATTGGAATGAAAATGGACCTTTTCCAGTCCTGTGGCCACTGCTGAGTTTTCCAGATTTGCTGGCATATTGAGTGCAGCACTTTCACAGCATCATCTTTCAGGATTTGAAATAGCTTAACTGGAATTCCATCACCTCCACTAGCTTTGTTCGTAGTGATGCTTTCTAAGGCCCACTTGACTTCACATTCCAGGATGACTGGCTCTAGGTCAGTGATCACACCATTGTGATTATCTGGGTCATGAAGATCTTTTTTGTACCGTTCTTCTGTGTTTTCTTGCCACCTCTTCTTAATATCTTCTGCTTCTGTTAGGTCCATACCATTTCTGTCCTTTATCGAGCCCATCTTTGCATGAAATGTTCCCTTGGTATCTCTAATTTTCTTGAAGAGATCTCTAGTCTTTCCCATTGTGTTGTTTTCCTCTATTTCTTTGCATTGATCGCTGAGGAAGGCTTTCTTATCTCTTCTTGCTATTCTTTGGAACTCTGCATTCAGATGCTTGTATCTTTCCTTTTCTCCTTTGCTTTTTGCTTCTCTTCTTTTCACAGCTATTTGTAAGGCCTCCCCAGACAGCCATTTTGCTTTTTTGCATTTCTTTTCCATGGGGATGGTCTTGATCCCTGTCTCCTATACAGTGTCACGAACCTCATTCCGTAGTTCATCAGGCACTCTATCTATCAGATCTAGGCCCTTAAATCTATTTCTCACTTCCACTGTATAATCATAGGGGATTTGATTTAGGTCATGCCTGAATGGTCTAGTGGTTTTCCCTACTTTCTTCAATTTAAGTCTGAATTTGGCAATAAGGAGTTCGTGATCTGAGCCACAGTCAGCTCCTGGTCTTGTTTTTGTTGACTGTATAGAGCTTCTCCATCTTTGGCTGCAAAGAATAAAATCAGTCTGATTTCGGTGTTGACCATCTGGTGATGTCCAAGTGTAGAGTCTTCTCTTGTGTTGTTGGAAGAGGGTGTTTGTTATGACCAGTGCATTTTCTTGGCAAAACTCTATTCGTCTTTGCCCTGCTTCATTCTGTATTCCAAGGCCAAATTCGCCTGTTACCCCAGGTGTTTCTTGACTTCCTACTTTTGCATTCCAGTCCCCTGTAATGAAAAGGACATCTTTTTTGGTTGTTAGCTCTAAAAGGTCTTGTACGTCTTCATAGAACTGTTCAACTTCAGCTTCTTCAGCGTTATTGGTTGGGGCATAGACTTGGATTACTGTGATACTGAATGGTTTGCCTTGGAAACGAACCCTTGCAGCAACCTATGATACAGATATTATTAGCATATACCCTATTTCACAGCTGAACAGAAAGGTTAAGTGACTTGCCCAAGGTCACACAGCTAGTGAATAACATAGTTAGGACTTGAACTGAGGTAGTCTGGCTCCAGAACCCATACTTTTGGCCATCTACTATACTATTAGGTAGGCATTACAATCCTCTTAACAGAGAGCATGAAATGGAGATTCAGAGAGGTGAAATTACTTGTCCAAGGTCCCACAGCTTGTGAAGGATGGAGCTGGTACCCAAGCCCGGATGTGTGGCTCACAAACCAGACTCTGAGATCTTGGTGTCTGCCTCTAGGAGAAAGGGGAGGATAGAGGAATCTGCTCCTGTCAATGGGCTGGCAGGGGGCTTTTCCAGTCCCTGTGTGCCCCCTACAGGCAGTAAATCAAACAGCAGGGTTCTGGGTCCAGCCGAAACAGGAAGGATGAGCTCAGGGCCTAAGGGGGTGGACACGTGGCTGAGCCCCTTCTCACCCCTTCCAGTTTTCCGTGGACATTGACTCTGACTTGGTGGAGGAGCTGCCGGCTGAGATTGAGCTGTGGCTGGTGCTTGTGGCTGTGAGTGCCGGGCTGCTGCTGCTGGGGCTGATCATCCTCTTGCTGTGGAAGGTTAGAACACCCAGCCCGCCACTGGGACTCCCACTCTGGGACCGCCTGCCAGCAGACCCTCACCAACTCTCCCTTCATCTCATTCCTCACTTCCATCTCACCCCACCCATCACCCAAGTCCTCCCCACTCTCTCTCCAGCTCCCAGTCCTGGGTTAATGGGGGGACTTGCAAGCCGGAAAGGGGAACCAGGAGCTCCGGCTCCTGCCACATCACCAAGCTGGGGCTGGGAACCAGGCATCCAGGCTCCCCAGCCCTAAGCCCGAGTTCATGAGTGCTGCTGGCAAGAACCCCCCAGCTCCCCCTGATGGCCCCTCCCCACCTCCTCCCCTCCGCAGTGCGGCTTCTTCAAGCGAGCCCGCACTCGCGCCCTGTATGAAGCTAAGAGGCAGAAGGCGGAGATGAAGAGCCAGCCGTCAGAGACGGAGAGGCTGACGGAAGACTACTGAGGGGGGCAGCCCCCACCCCGGCCCAGCTGGGTAACGCGGCCTCCGGGCCCCTTTCCCCAAGCCCCCAGCTGGCTGGGGCCTCTGACTCTCTCCTTTCTGTTCCTCTTCCTTTATGGGCCCTCTCTGCACTTCACTCTGTCCCCAGCACCACCTCCAAAGACTAGATCACTCTGTCAGTCTCCCCTCCCCATCCTGGGAGAGCCTGGGGTGTCTGCTCTCACCAGCCTCCCCACTGAGTCCTTCAGGGACTTGGGACCTCAAGAGGGAGCCGTAAACCCTCCCTGTGCCCCTTATGCTTTCTGGGGATTGGAAAGGGTCAAGGCTAGGCCCCATGTTTGTAGGCCACAAGACAGACTTCAGAGTGATTCCATACTTCCATCCCCACCTCCAGAGAAGGAGGGGACTAGTAGAGCCCTTCTTCCTGGGAACCAGCACTTTTCCTCTTGGGACCCTCTTGGGCTGACAAACGGACCCCTCCCGACCTTGTGGTCACTGTAGATCCCCACCCCCCCTAGCCATTCCATCTGCAGTCTAGGCGACTGCCCCTCTGACTCCATCTGCCTCTCCCTCTCCTCTCTGCCTTCCTCAGCTCCTCCTTCCTCTGGGGTCTGGGGTGGGGAACCTTGTCCTCTTTGTCTCAGGGCAGGGAGATGGCATTGTGTTTGGGTAGGGGTCCTGGCTCTGAGGACCTCTTGGTGAGGAAGGAAGGGACTGGGCATATCTTCCCGCTGGTGTAAATGCTGGCTTCTGAGGGCCTCCCTCTTCTCCTCCTCCTCCAGTGTGACTTCTTTAAGCGGACCCACTATTACCGGATCATGCCCAAGTACCACGCGGTGAGGATCCGGGAGGAGGAGCGCTACCCACCTCCAGGGAGCACCCTGCCCACCAAGAAGCACTGGGTGACCAGCTGGCAGACTCGGGGCCAGTACTACTGACATCCTCCCTGATCACACCCTGCTCCCCCAGCGTCCCCTTCTACTATTTATCATAAGTTATGCCCCGCCAGACCACAGGGGACGCTGCCTTTGGCTGGCACCAGCAGGCTCGGGCACACACACCTTTCAAGTGCACGCACGTGCTATGTGGCCATGGCCTCCTCCCTGAGGGAAGGCTGGGGCCGTGGCCCGTGCATTGCTGAGCACTGCAGCCCTGTGCCCTGGACACACATGAGCGCGTGGGGGTCCAACTGCTGTGGACTGTGCTTGCGCACCCAAATAGTGCACGGCCATGCGTGTCCCAGCCTCTAAGTGCCAAAACCAAGCCAGAGGCCTTCTGCCAGAGCCAGGAGGAAGAGGCCCCCAATGCGGGGACCCTTCCTGTATTCACACTGGACCCATCATGAGCCATAGGCACTGGATTGACCCTGACCTCGAGATGAAAACTACCTACAAGGAGCAGCCCACAGACCCCCAGTGCAACTCTCAGCACCCCTGGCAGAGAGTGGGGAGCCTGCCTGAGGTCGCTCAAGGAGGTGTTCATAGGACCTGGCGTGCTCAGACCAAGAGCGGAATGAACTAGAAAAAAGGTCCCCAGGGGGGCTTTCTTTCACGAATTGCTGGGAAAACCTCTGAACTCAGCCATGGCCATTCCGCGCACTAGTAGGAAATGCAGCCTGAGGAAACAGAGATGGACATGCTGCTAGGCAGCCAGGACATGCTGTGCTGGGACCACTCTGGGAGCATAATGGAATTCTCAACAGAGTGGGGACCGGTCCTGGGCCAAGGAGATGATGGACGGATACAGAGCAGATACCACTTCTCACCCACATCACCATCCTGACCTTGAAGGCCTGGAGGGATCTCCACGCGATCACAGAGGGAGCGACACCTGAATGTACAACAGGAAGGAAGCCCCATCATGCCCCGTCGGCCAGACCCCACTCTGCCCTCACTGACCATGGGTTGGAGACCTAGAAGTGGAGCTCTTGGCTCTCTTTGGCTTTTGGAGCCAGTTTAGCTTTGCCTTCTCACCTGTGGCCCATTCTAGAAGTTGAGCTATTTCCAGAAAAACCTCTCCTGACCCCGGGCTGTTGGCAGGTCCCCTCCTCACCCCCTCCCCCCTTTCATGGTACTGTAGCAGGGGAGCTCCCTCCCCCTCCTTGTGCCTTCTTTGTATATAGGCTTCTCACAGCAACCAGTAAACAGCCCCCTGTTTGTACACACTGCATCTGCCTCCATCTACCCCTACGTCTTACCAACACCATTCAGTCTGATGGATCATGATACCTAGCTGATCCCCAGGTGGACAGAGCCAGGCGCAGGGCTCTGAGAGGTTGGGAGGGTAAAGCGCTATGGCAGAGATAACAGCTCCTGTTCTCAGGGGTGCCCCAGACTTCAGGGATGGTCACCGTCCCATAACTGAGATTCAGAACATCAGATGAGGAAAAGCCCTGAGTAAACTGTATGGAATCCAAACCAGCTTCTTGGTGGACACTGGGCCAGCCTGGGGAAGGAGTAGGAGTAGAGGTGGTAGCGTGCAGGGTCTGGAAGAGGCAGGAAGCTACTCTGCTGTAGAAGCAGGTAGTTCTGGGTAATGATAGAGTGAGGCTGTGTGCACAGCTGGAGAGCTGAGAGCCCTCATCCGGTGGCTACCTTCAGATAAGAACCTGGTTACTGCCTCAGTTTCCCCACAACCAGCCCTAGATACCATGACGAGTAGATCAGATGGTGAACCAGTGACCCAAGGGTGGAAAAACTGAAAAGTTCTAGTATACACTCCCTAGCTCTGGGAGGGAGAACCAGGAGCCCTGGCCTGCAGCAGCTCTTCCAGACACACTTCTGAGCTGAGCTCACAGGCACAGAGTTGGGTCAAGCGCTCTGCTGCCTCCTCTGTGCTAAGGCTGTGGACTGTGCTCGTGCACCCTGAATGGTGCGTGGACACGCGTGTCCCAGCCTCTGCTAGTGCCAAAACCAAGCCTCAGACGTGGGGGATGGAGCAAGGCTGCTTACCCTGTGACTTCTGTGTCCTAAATCGTGTCACAAGTCCTTCTGTTAACTGTTCCCAAGGACCTTTGACAAGAAGTATTAGTTGCTTAGTCATGTCCAACTCTGCGACCCCTTGGACTGTAGCCCGTGAGGCTCCTTTGTCCATGGAATTTCCCAGGCAAGAATACCGGAGTGGGTTGCCACTTCGTTCTCCAAGAGATCTTCCCAACCCAGGGATTGAACCTGGGTCTCCTGCATTGCAGGCAGACTCTTTACCATCTGAGTCACCAGGGAAGCCCTTTTGACAAGAAAGCTGGAAATTACTACTCAGAAAAGCCTAGAGGCAGATCTTCAATTCAGCTTCAGCTGCCTCAGACAGCCCCCCTGTGGCAGCTGTCTGCCCTCTACCCTCTCTATGAGAGCCCACTGCCTCACTTTCTCTGCTGGGATTTGTCAATGATTGACAGTGAAATGTCTAGTTCCTCCAAGAAAATCCCAGCCCCTACCCACAACTTCCAGGACCAGTAACCAGAGACCTCAGTTTGTTCTCCAAATCTGGGTTATTCTCTAGGTCAGAAAAAACACACATGTAGGTCGTCAAAGCCCAGCTCAAGTTGATGAGAGTTCAGTCCAGCTCGGTCCAGTCCTTGGCTGCCACTGAAGAATGAAGTGGGATCTATATATTGCTCTGACCAGTGCACAGGCCCAGCCCCCATCTCCTGTGAGCACTTGTTTGGATGAAAACATACCATCTGTCTCACACACACTTGCGAAAGTAAGTAGACATTTTCAGGACTGTTTCAGCTACACTTTCATGAAAGAGATCCAGCAATGCCCACTTTATAGAAAAGAACCCTGTATTATGTCAAGTTCATTGAGTTCCTTGGAGCTGCAGTACCTCCAAACACTTTAAAAGAAGTGTCTTGGCTCTTGTATCAGTTAAAAAACAAAACAAAACAACCCATCAGATGATTCTCCCTCTCCTGGGCACAGGGCTGTATTGCACTTCCTAGGTCCTCCTGGTTGGATGATGCCATTCTGGCCAATGAGTTGTCAGCCAGAGGGAAGGGGATCAGTTCTGGGCTGAGACAGTTAACTGCTGGGTGAGACTCTCTCAGTTCTGCTGCTCCTGGCTCTGATGCTGTGGATGCCTGTGTTGAAGTAAAGCTTCTGTCAGTCTGAGCCCCTGAGAACGCCCCACCAACCCAAGTTGTACATACAGTGGGAGATTTGGGGATTTGCGGGCTTTGTTTCTTCCCATCGCCTAACCTAGCTTGATTGATACACCACTCCACGCCACTCCCATTACCACTCTGCAGCAGTTTCTGCAGGAGGAATCTGATCCAAGCTCAGAGCCCGCATTAGGAAGTCCAGCTCTAAGGGGAAGATCATGGGAAATCTCTCTTTTACATGTAGCCTCAGAGGTTACGGCCTTTTCCTTGTTACTTGAATTTTTACAGTAGTAGTAATAGTTGCTATTTATTATTTACTGTGTGCCAGCCACAGGGCTCAGCTTTTTTACGTATAGGATTTAATATTTTCTTCTGGGCAACTTGAAGACTGCCTTCACCAATATCGTCAATGATCTAATTGCTGCTGCTGCTAAGTCACATCAGTCGTGTCCGACTCTGTGCGACCCCATAGACGGCAGCCCACCAGGCTCCCCCGTCCCTGGGATTCTCCAGGCAAGAACATTGGAATGGATTGCCATTTCCTTCTCCAATGCATGAAAGTGAAAAGTGAAACGGAAGTCGCTCAGTCATGTTTGACTCTGCGACCCCATGAACTGCAGCCCATCAGGCTCCCCCGTCCATGGGATTTTCCAGGCAAGAGTACTGGAGTGGGTTGCATTGCCTTCTCCGGATCTAATTGCTAGCTGGGTGGATTTTGGTGGTCTTAGATATCTCTGTGGCATGTCTTCCCAGTGACTCCAACTTCTTATTTCACCTTCTTTTCCCTTCAATGTGCTGTGTCTGGTGCTGGAGACAAAGCAGTGAATAAGACCAACACAGGCCCACCCTCACAGAGCTTAAAGCCTAGCTGGGGAGACAGATGAGTCGGCAGATGATTACCATGCAGTGTGTTAAGAGCTAAAATAGTGCTAGATCAGGAGGCCTGAGGAACCTTCGGAGGGAGCCCATAACCCAGCCTGGCCAATGAGTTGTCAGCCGGAGGGAAGGGGATCAGTTCTGGGCTGAGACAGTTAATTGCTGGGTGAGACTCTCCCGGTTCTGCTTCTCCAGGCTCTGATACTGTGGAAACCTGTGTTGAGAGAAAGTTTCTGTCAGTGTGAGTCCCTGAGAACACCCCACCAACCCAAGTTGAACATATAGTGGAAAATTTGGAGATTTGTGCGTTTTGTTACCTGCACTCCATTCAGCTAGCAATTAGGTCATTGACGATTTTGGTGAGTGCAGAAGAATGGGTAGGTGAAAGTGAGAAGAAAGAATGATCCATGGGTAGGAGACAGCATTTGCAACAGCGGGGAGATTGAAGTCTGGTTCAAGGCACTAGATAAGTATGGGTGGGACTTGAGCAGGGGAGTGTGGAAGAGATGAGGCTAGAGAGTTAACCAAAGCAGATCATGTGATAACTGGAAAGGCTCCAGTAAGAAGTGAAAGCCAAGGCTGTGAGCAAGGGAAGTAACACCTTCAGATTTGCAGTGGAAAATGGTACCTGAACCTGTTTCCTCAACTGTAAAATGGTGGTAACAGCAGCACGGTAGAGCTGTCTGGAGAATTCAATGACATGATGCATGCAGAGTGCCTGGCAAATGGGATATTATTCATTCAGCTAAGAGAGTCCCTTCCATTGTGAAGCCTTGCACACAGCTCTGCAATGGTTATAACTGCAGTCTGCTGTAACTATTTATTTACTTATGCAGCTCTCTCAAACTGAGAAATGAAACAATCAAGGCAAAAGACCATGTCCCAGTCCTGTCTGTTTCCCATTCCCAGCATATAAGCCTAGCAACTAACTATTTGGCACTTGGTGAGTGTGGGCCAAGGACTGAAGCGGAAAAACACCTCATAGGGGCAAGTGGGTGGGATGCCGGGACAGGACATATCCTGCATTGGACAACAAGAGGACAAGCTTTGTTCCCACGAGAGATCCGGACTGCTGTGAAGTGCCGGCTGCTGCGAAGTGCCGGCTCTTGGCCTCCAGTACAGATCACCTTCCAGGACCTTTCTCTAAGAACGCTAAGTGCGAAAAAGTTTGCTTTCTCAGGTCAAATGAGTAGAGAATAATAAAATAAAGGTGGTTTTAAAAGTTCATTGTAGCCGCCGCTAGGCGTTAGTGAGGGGGTTGACTCGGTGTTTTTTAACTGGAAAAGCAAAATGCTGCCTTGTCCTGAGCTGCTTGGATCTTTGTGGAAGTAGGTGTGTTACACGTCTATATGAGGGATGAGCATGGGCTCGAATCCCGACCCATCCCCAGTCCGAGTCACAGTCATCCAGACTGGGAACCCACCAGACGCCCTGAGGGAGAGCAGGTGGGTGGAAATCAGGACAGGTGAATCGGGCCCTTATGGGCGGAAGAGCACGCGTTGAAAGCTACCGGACAATCTCCGGGCGGGCAAGTGAAGGAGATTCGGGGAGGGAACGGGGAAACGGAGTGTAAGAGGAAAGGGAATCACGGGCCTTTCGGGAGGGAGAGGTTAATCCGGGCTAGGCCGGGAGGAGGAACGCGCGTAGTGACGCCGGAGGCGGGCTCTCAGCGCTGCCTCCAGAAAACAGCAGGCCGCCCGGGGCAAACAGTGGGTTAAGGGGGCGGGCCCAGGGGGGTAGCCACGTGCCGGGCCGAGAGGCTATTGGCTCTCCTGGAGTTGTTTGTGAGACGCCATTAGTGACGTCGGGGCGCCGCAACAAGCCAATTGGCCGGGTCTCGGGGGTCGAGGTGGAGAGGAGGCGGCCGCCGCGGCACCGGGCCGGACTGGGCTGAGCAGAGCGCCAGCGCTGCCCGCGCAGGGTCCAGAACCCGAGTCCTAGAAGTGGTCGCCATCGCCATGCGCTGGGTCCGCGCGCTGCTGAAGAATGCGTCCCTGGCAGGGGCACCCAAATACATCGAGCACTTCAGCAAGTTCTCCCCATCCCCGCTGTCCATGAAGCAGTTTCTGGACTTCGGTACGAGTGAGCGGGAGGCGGCTGGCACCGGGGGTCTGCGAGGGGCGGGAGTGGGGGTGAAGGAGTCGTGGTCACGAAGGGTTAACTCGGAGGCTAAGGGAGGCCGAGTGACAGGGAAGGTTTTCTTGCAGGAGTCCAGACAGGAAAGAGTTAACGGGGAGGTAGGGGCCGCTTGGGCTTGAAAGGGTTAAGGGCACCCCGGCTGAAGAGACTGGGCTGTTAGGGGGACGTGGGGGCATTGAGAAGGAGGGGGTCCACGGTGTCTTACTGGGTTTTGTGAGAAGTCTTGGAGAGGAAGGGGCAGTGAGTCAGTGCCATTGGAGCAGGAGGGTGTATCCAGGCACTGAAGGGTTACTGGGGATTGTCCTGGCGACTCTAAGAGTAAAGGTCAGAGAGGAAATGGGGGGTGTTATGGGAGTGACTAGGGGGCATTGAGAGGTGCAGCCATCGGGAAGGAGACCTGCCCTGGGGGTCTGTTAGCAGGAGGGATTCTTTCAAATGAGTCAACAGGAGAGAGGCCCTGACTGGTACATCTCCCCCCACTGAAAGAGCTGGCCCCCAGCTGTCCTGGAGGACAAGGACACTTGAAGATCAAATCTCCTGTGGCCTTGCCGTCTGTCCCCAGCTGGGTAGGGGTCCAGGACACCATGAAATGGAGTCAGACAGCTTGTACCCATCCTTGGCTGCCCCTGGGTTCCTGGGCCAGGGTCTCCTACCACCAGTGATCTGGGAGTGGCAAGGCTGTGCCAACACGGTGACTGAAACAGGCGTTGTTTGGACAGTGTCTGTTCACACAGAATTTCTGTGGTGCCGGCTAGGGATTAGAAGGGGTTGCCCAGGTCTCTCAAGAGTTGAGGAGACAGTGCCTGGCTCAGGTTACAGCTGCGTCACTGATGGGAGGAGGTGGGGAGGTGGCAGCCAGGACACAGGGCATCTGTTGCCGATACTTGTTCACCTGCTTCCCTCCATATTTGAGCTCCTGCCATGTAGGAAAGCTTCCTGAGCCCACTCCCAGCCTCCAGCAGTTGTCTAGTCCAGACTGGACCCCAGTTAACAGAACCGTTACAGCAGGGAGGGACTCACAGTCAAGTGGTCCACTTGGAGTTCAGGGGGTAACACAGGTCTTCAGAGGGATAGTGACATGCCCTGGGTGACAGAGTTAAAAGCAGAACCTGGACTTAGAACCCAGGTCTCCTGACTCTAGGCCATGACCTCATTCGGTCCTCTACCTGCTCTTCATCTTCAAGCCAGACCAAGAATCTAAGTATTTGGGCCCTAGTTCCCCGACCCTGTCTACCTCTCAGGTGAGTGGGCATTAATGTAGGGGCAAGTCTACTGTGGACATAAAGACCACCTGGGCCACGATGATGCCGGGACCCTGTGGCTGCTGTGGTCTGGGCATAGCTTCCCTCAGCCAGGGGAGCTCATCTCAAGGTAGGATGGGTTTCCCAGCCTCCTCTGCCCACCTAGATCAAGTCCCGCAAAGTGAGTGTCTACTAGGAGGGAAAGAAAGAGAAGAAGTGAGATAACTTGGGCTGAGGCAGCACCCAGTGGGCCCAGGGTGGCCCTGTCCCCTGTGGTTGAAGGCAAGCAGGGTTCAGCTGGAGGTGGGGAAAGGCCACAACCTCCCTAAGGGTTAGGCTGAGTGGTGTGGTGGTCACTGCATGGGTCAGGAGGGGCCCCTTGTCGTGTGCCTCCTTGTCTTCTTGTCTCTTCTGAACCTTCAGGAAATGAAGTATTTAGTGACCTGACCCCCTTCCCCACCACTAAGAGGTCTTCTGGCTCCAGTGCTTTGTAACTCTTAGGCTCACCTTTCCCTCTGCCACCAGGGTCCAGCAATGCCTGTGAGAAAACCTCGTTCACTTTCCTCAGGCAGGAGCTGCCTGTGCGCCTGGCCAACATCATGAAGGAGATCAACCTGCTTCCTGACCGGGTGCTGAGCACACCCTCGGTGCAGCTGGTACAGAGCTGGTGAGACCCTTGGCTAGATCCCCATGCCCCCCACTCCACTGTCAGATGTCTGATGCTCCCAGCAGCCTTGCAGGAGGTGGGGAAAGAGGAGAGGCACAGGGACTTTGAGAGGTAGGGGAGTTCTCACAGTCAAGTGGGAATCCTAGGCCATAGCAGGGACTCAGATCAAGCTTCCAGCCTCCATGTCTCTGAGACAGCACTATACCCACCACCCTCCATTTTCTCGAAAAGGAAATCATCATTTTCACACCAAAACCCAAATCAGGCTCATGTCAACATTTGCCACCAGCCCTGACCCTGAAAATCTAGCACCTATTAGATAAAACATCTAGCTGGGGCAACTTTGTGGGAAACAGGAAGAAGTGAATCTTCAAATTGTATAATCCAAACAAATCAGCCTGTTTTGGATGTTGGAAAACACTCAGATAGACACAAGGATGGCACAGTACCAACCCCAAAGAGCTTTAGATGGGCAAAGAGCAAAAGTTTATTGCACAGAGCAGCAATAGCAGGGAGAAATTCTCAGTAAAGTTTACTCAAAAACTTTGTCCAGAGATAAGTATTAAAAACTGAATGACATTAACCAAAGGCCAATCACATGAAGGATAAACAAAAATGTGCTTTGTAACTGGGTGTGTGAGTAGCTAATCGTGGTTAATCTTCAGTGGCATGTGTGCAGAAATCTCTTGCCTGTTATTCTGGCTGTGGCAGGTCTGGTACTACTGTGGTTTCCTTTTCGATTTGGGGCATCCACACCCACTTGGAGCTCAGTGCTGCGTTAGGTTAGGGAAACAGCAGCCGAAGCTGCTCCTCAGGAGCCCATGATCTCATGGGGAGAATAAAAGGGGCCACCTGAAGAGGTCCATAATGGCAGGAGCAGTAAGCTACTGAAGAGTTTGTTTTCTTTAAATTCAAAGCAAAATAAGATTATTTTAAAATAACATTGGTTTCTTTCCCTCCCTGAAGAAGTATGACATGCCCACTTTGACATTTGGAGAACACAGAAAAGTAGATAAAAGAAAATGTCAGCCACTTCCCTCCACCCTCTAACCAAACATTCAGGTTTTGTACGTGCCCTTTGTTGATGCCCTTCCAGCTTTTTTCTGTGCGTGAATGTGCTACAAATGACTTATTCTAACTAAATGAGGATAAAGTAAGGAAAGACCAGGCACACGGTCTGTGCACAGTGAATTTCAGTTGAATCAGAACATTGTGGAGAAGATGAAACGGAGGCAGAGAGGGGGTGACGTGTCACTGGGCCTTATAGGTTGCCTAAGTGAACTTTGACCTAGAAAGAAGGGTAGCGCATTCAGACCAAAGGAACTGCTTGTGCAAAGGTGTGGAGGCAGGAGAGAGCCCGGCTAGGGCATCCAAGCACTCACTTTATGGACAGGGCACTGTTAGCGCAGGTGATGAAGGTGGATGGTGGGGACAGAGGGCAGAGCCTGATTTTTATGTGGCACAATGAGGTCACCCCTCACTGGGGCCTATCCCTTAAAGGTCCAGGACCTCTGAGCCAACCGGCATTTCCTGCCATGGGGCAGCGTGGAAGGCATGGGGAGGAGACAGAAGGTGCCATCTGTTCTCTCCAGCCCTCCTCCGGCTCTGTCCAGCTGAGTGACCTGGCTGCCTTTCCAGCTGGTCCTTAACTCCAGGGCAGGGTTTCTCGGGCCCGTCCTTGGACACTTGTTTCCTTGAAGAGTCAGGGGACGTGGGGGGGGAGGGCAGGGAGGTGCTGATGGCCCGTGATGCCCCCAAGGCCCATAGAGCCCCTTCTTTTTTAAAAACTATTCATTTATTATGTGCTGTGTTGCGTCTGAGCTGTGGCACGTGGGATCTTCCCTGTGTCATGGGGGATCTTTCATTACGGCACATGGATTCTCTACTTGCGGTGCAAGGGCTCAGTGGTTATAGCACACAGGCTGAGTTGCTCTGTGGCATGTGGGATCTTAGTTCCCTGACCAGGGATCGATCCCATGTCCTTTGCATTGCAAGGCAGATTCTTAACCACTGGCGCATCAGGGAAGTCCTAGAGTCCCTTCTTGAAAATCAGTTACACACGTCGGGGCTTGGCCTGACTTAGTTCTTCTCTCAAAGCTGGGAAGTAATGACCAGCAGGAGAGAGTGAAGTGAGACAAGAGGGAATGCTTCCCAGTGGATGATTCATTTAGAGGAGAGCAGGCCAAGGTATTGCTAGAGTGTGCTGACGCACTGAAGAGACAGCCTGCTGAGACTGTTTGCAGAGAGTGAGCATCAACCGCAGCAAGAGAGATTGTGGTCTGAGGGAAGGAAGGACTTCCTGAAACAGACCTCCCTCTCCATAGGAACCCCCTTGCCAGCTTGGATGATGGAAGTGGTGAGGGTAGGCAGTTTCACGAGAGGAAGGGGACAACCTACCAGAGAGCATGCCAAGAGGGCTACTGGCCTCAGAGACTGATGAGTGAGCAGTAAAACTTTTCCTTTGGAAATGGACAAGACCTGCGCACGTGCTATCGGTAACAGTGGTGGCAATATTTAACATGTGGCAACAGCTAATGGAGTTTCTACTCAGCTGGGGAGAGGTTCTAGGCAGGAATCACTGTGGGCAAGTGGGGAATTCCTATTTCTAAACGAACCTGATGGATTATTTCAACTGGACTCACTTGGGGTCATGGGATCCTGTTTTGGAGGTGACTGGAAGGTAAAGGAAAGCCCTGGGTATAGCACCGGCATGCCTGACTTTGAGGCTTGGCTTTTTGTGCTTGACTTTTGTGCCAGACTTAACGTTTGGCCAACCACATGGCCCCTCTGAGTCTCGGCTTCCTCATCTGTAAAATGGGTGAGATGCCACTGCCGGATGTGGAAGTACACGGAACTCTACACACGAGTGATGTCTGTGATCTTCCGGCAGCAACACCTTCTGGCCAAAGAGAATGTGTTGTGGCAGAGGTTCTCTTAAGAGTGTAGTCATGGCATGGTGGCAGACGACAGTGACAGAGGCAGACACACCGGAAGGCCTGCTGGCGATCAGGAGCTGCTCTGAGCCTGTCCTTACTCACTGACCCTTCACAACAACCTTGCGAAGTAGGCCTTTTTATCACCCCTGTTTTGTAGATGAAGAAACTGAGGTTCAGAGAGATTAAGAAACTAGTCTGAGCTCATCAGGTAGTAAGTGGTAGAGCCGGGATTCCAACCCAGGCTGTGTGATCTGGAGGCTGTGCTCACAAAGGAAAGGGAGAGAGCCGTGTTCTGGAGGAGTCAGAGATTTCTAAGCAAAGCAGGTCAGTGGGAAAGTAGATTTTCTTTACAGAGATTGTTTGATGGCTAGTGTTGCGGGGGTCCAGAGGGGTAACCTTGACATCTCGCTGGGGAGAGTGACAGGCTGACAAAGGGCACGGAGTTGGGGATGTATCTGGAAAATGGAGGGTTGAGTGAGAGTTGCAGAGTAGAATCAAATGACAGTGAGTCACTCCTGTGACCAGTAGTGCCTTTGCAGGGGTGTAGTATGGGAAGGGGGTAAGAGTGGGTGCCTCGGCACCTTCTCATGAACCTCCCTTGCCTCAGCAAGGTATGTGGATACCAGACCCAGTAATCTTTGCCCTTGAAAAGAATCACCACCTCACTGGTTCTGGGCACCCAGGGCCTGCTCTGTGCCAGGCCCAGGGCTGTAGCCAAAACCTGCCATTGAATCCCTCAGCCATCACTTACGTATTCAGAGTGGAGGCCGGCCACCAGCATCGCCTCCTCTGATCTGTTCCTGCTCCTGCGAGGCCCACTTCACACAGTGGGACTGGGAGCAGTGCCATCAGCAATGGGACCCGGGTCGGCCTGGCTCAGGGCCGCGCCCAGCGCCCCTCCGCAGGCAGCTTCCAGACACCAACACGCCTCCACCTCTCCCCTCCTCACAGGGCCTTTGTCTTGTTCACACCCTGGTCCCCAGCGGCTGTGGACACGAGTGTGCACACACACCCACAGGCGCCCAGATTCACACCGGCTCCCCACTCCTCTGCCCACACAAGCCTGCGCGTGCCTCCTCCCCCTCTGCCAGATGCTCATTCCGACACCCCTAGCCCAGGCTCATCCACGCACACTCACACAGGGACACACATGCGCCTTCCTCCCGCCAAATCCCACCCCTCCCCACTGCCAAATCCAGGGTTCTGGATTGGCTGGAAAGCCCCAGAAGGCAGGGTCTGGGGCCTCCACGTGACTTGGTAGAGGGGAGGTGGGGACACTCCAGCTGTCACCCAGGAAGTCCTGGGCAGCCTTGGTTACTGCTGAGGTCGACAGGCCGGGCCTTCCTGGAGCTTCACCTTGGCCCCACTGCCTGTTCTGCCAGGCCCAGGGCAGGTGACAGCTCTGTCGTTGCATCACTGCTCCAGACTAAGCCCAGCTCTTTCTCTGACCGGCCAGGGTGGGCAGCCCTGGAGCCAGCATCACTCCCTCCCCAACATCTTTCCCTTTTCAGGACCACGGGTGAGGTCTGGCCTGCCAGACTCTTGAGGGGTTTCAGGCCCAGTCACGGTTCCCCTGGGAGAATTCTCATCATCCATCCTTCCTGGAGTACACCCAGGACCACTCCCCTGCTGGAATGTCCCCCAGAGGAAGGCGGGCAGAGATTCTAATCCCTGCTTCACAGTCCAGGAGACTGAGGCCTGAATGAGGCTGCAGCTCTCCCCAGAGCCCTGCCAGCTGGCGCTCCCACTGCCAGTCCATCCTGGTGTCCTTTATTTTACTTCAAGCTACCCTCCTTGGTGGTTCATTAGGCAGCCACAGTGGGTGGGGCTACCAGCGAGAGCACTCATCCTGTCACCAACCCCCAATCCTGGCCTAGCTGGTCAGAGCCCCGTAGTTCCAACCTCCTCCCTCTCTATTTGCCCCGGGCCTTGGGAAGGGGTTCCTGGGCACCTATCCCCCCAGCTGGTCTCCTGTCTCTCCTGTCTCTGTCTGTTCCCACCATTGCATACTTGCAGATCCTCCTCTCAAATCCCCTCTCCCTCTAAGAGTCACATGAGCATGAAGCTTTCTCTTGGGCATGGGATCCAGGGATCTGGAGTAACACAGGCCTGTGAGAGAGCATTCCAGCTCTGCATGTTGACTTGCTTATCTGTAAAATGGGTCCAGCAGTAGCATACACACCGCAGAGTCATTGTGGAGGTTAAACTAGGGGAGCACAGAGCAGAGCCTAGCATAGGGCCAGCACCGTAGACACTGGCCGCCCTCACCGTGGACATCAGCAGCATCACTGTTAGGACCAATATAGACTGTGAGCACTTGGCCATGTGGTGTAGACTGGCGTCAGACAGACCTGGGTTTGAATCCCAGTGTGAATGCTTACTGTGTGACCTCAAACATATTATCTGCCCTCTCTGAGCTGATTTCCTTATCTGCAAAAGGGGGAAATAGCACACGCTCAGAGATGAAAGCCCCTGCATAGACTCTGAGCACTGCTACTGCTGCTGCTAAGTCACTTCAGTCGTGTCCGACTGTGTGACCCCATAGACGGCAGCCCACCAGGCTCCCCCGTCCCTGGGATTCTCCAGGCAAGAACACTGGAGTGGGTTGCTGTTTGCTTCTCCAATTCATGAAAGTGAAAAGCGAAAGTGAAGTCACTCAGTCGTGTCTGACTCTTGGCGACCCCATGGACTGCAGCCTACCAGGCTCCTCCGTCCATGGGATTTTCCAGACAAGAGTACTGGAGTGGGGTGCCATTGCCTTCTCCGGACTCTGAGCACAGGTGAGCACTAATGGTCACTGGGTAAGCATCGGCTATTGTTATTCTCCAGGAATTCTGAGGTGAGGCCGTAGGGGGCTGCTCTGACTGTCTGCTGGGGCGCTGAGGTTGGTGAGGGGGTTCCAGGGAGAGCTGATCACCTCTGCTCTCTGGGCTCCCCTACCAGTGACTCTGCCACCTCCTGCCAGGCGCTGTGCTGGGCCCTGTGTGGGGAAGGCGGGCAGCAGCAGCAGGGCTGGGAAAGCCCCATCTGTTCTCCGCGGCTGTCCGGAGCGTGACAGATTCAAACATGGTATGATTCAGAGCCTGTGCCCAGGGTAACCAGGAGGAGTGTGTCACGTGCCACCCAGGGACTAAGAGGGCGCACTCAGCTGTTGACAGTGTCTGAGCCACTGTACATAACAAGAGCAAGCATTTAAAGTGCTCAGTATTTGCTAGGCACTGTGTTAATTACCACATTTCATTCTCAGCACAAAGCAGTGATAGCAGTAGGTACAATACCCTCCCTTTCTCTGATAAGGAAACTCAGGCCCAGAGAGGTTCCATGACTTCCCAGAGCCACACAGCTCAAAGTGGAAAAGCCCAGCGTGGGACTTGCAGGGCCAGCTTCAAAGCTAGCTCTTTCACTGTCTTCTCTGCTGGGTTAAGCAAGAGAGGGGAGACTGGCAGTAGGTGAAGGGAGCAGGGCACTCCAGGCAGAGAGAACCACGGACCGAGGGGCTGAGCCTCTTTGGGCAGCCAACACTGTGTAGTGGCAGAAGCGCCGGAGGCCTGTCTTCACCGCCCAGCTGCGGAACTGCCTCAGGCCTCAGTTGCGGAGACTGTGAAACGGGGCTCATTCCTGCTGTTCTTACTGTTAAGGTCAAAGCCCTGCGTACAGGGGACTTTGGACTGTGGTGGGAGCTCTTCAAGAGGGACTGTTAGGCCCCCAGGGCCCTCCCTGGTCAGACTCTCAGCGGCCCCTCCTTCCTGCCCCTGAAGTGTTTCTGCCAGAGAGAGGCTCAGCTCTCCGCCTTCCCCAAGAGAGTGAACTGCTGTAGGCTGAGGTGTCGGTAGGAAAGCAGTGTCTCCCCGCCTCCCAGTGGGGACGGGGCGGGGGTGGGGGGACAGTGGCTCCAGTTTGGCAGCATCTAGGCATCTGGGCCCCTTTAGGCTCTCCGTGGGCTCCAGCCCCACCCCGTGTCAGAGCTGGGCATGCCCAGTCCCCACCAACTCCCCCCCACCTCGTTTTTCCCACCCACCATTTAAAATCTAGTTCCCTAGGAATTGGGAATAGGATGACAGCTCCTGGTGTCCAGAGTCAGTGTGTGAGGATGTCTCCTTGAACCCCTGCTCTGTGAGAGCACTGGGCTGGCCCACGGGATACAGCAGCGACCCTGCAGGCAGACACCATGACGGCTGGGGAGGCTGAGTGCCTTGCTGTCACTGCTGGTCTTGGGCAAGGCCCCCTCCCCAGTCTGGGCCTCAGTCTGCTCACCAGGAGCCCTGTGGGTGGGGTGGCCACCAAGCCCCTTTGAAGACTGCTATTCTAGGACAGCAAAGCAAAGGCCCTCTGAGAACCAACAAATGGGGGCCTGGCCCTGAGCTAAGGTGGTACCCCCCTCCCCTCCTGTATAGGTATGTCCAGAGTCTCCTGGACATCATGGAGTTCCTGGACAAGGACCCTGAGGACCATCGGACCCTGAGCCAGTGAGTGAGGCCCTGGCTAGGGGCTGGAGGGCAGGTGTGACCCACAGCCCCAGGGACAGAAATGCCCGTAGGATGACGGAAATGTCCCTGTCCTTGGGGATATCCAGGGTGAGCAGGGAGACAGCCCTCAATCCTTGTGTGTCTTGTGGGGGGAGCCCAGGACCAACCCTGTGGAGCTGCCAGGCTGTCAGGCAGGCAGTGGGACGGCCTTCTGGAGGAGTGGGCTGGGAAGAGTCGAGTGGGTGAAGGCACTGTGGAGAGAAGGGCAGAGCCGGGACAGGCTGAGGGTGTCCTAGAGCCAACATCTCCCCCCCTTCGAAGGTTCACTGACGCCCTGGTCACCATCCGGAACCGCCACAATGACGTGGTGCCCACAATGGCTCAGGGCGTGCTGGAGTACAAGGACACCTATGGCGATGACCCCGTCTCCAACCAGAACATCCAGTACTTCCTGGACCGCTTCTACCTCAGCCGCATCTCCATCCGCATGCTCATCAACCAGCACAGTGAGCGGGCGCAGGGCCATTCACTGTTCAGAGGTTTACAGAAAGCAGAACTGTGTCACTTCTTTCTGTGGTATTCATAACAATCTCATTACACTAGGAAACAGGTGGTTTTCTAGAGTTTCTTATTCTAGGAGAATTAACTATGAGTGTTGCAAAATCATAGCCAATCATTAAATACACAAGATGGTAAAAATTATTTTAATGTATAGCAAAAGAGAAGAATTAAATATAACGTAGAATGTGTGGGAACGAGACTTCTGAGAAGAAGAATGTTTCAGGCCTGCAAAGGTCCAAACTGGCCTGATTCGAGGTTATAGGGTCTGGTCAGAGGAGAGAGGGTAGGAGGGTGGGAAGTGGGTGTTAGAGTCAGAAGTGTTAGAAATAGAGGTGGGGTCTTGGAGAGCCAGGGGAAGAGGGAGGGAGCGCTGAGGCACATGGCCCCGCCAACTGT
Organism: Bos taurus; assembly: GCF_002263795.3. NCBI lineage: Eukaryota > Metazoa > Chordata > Mammalia > Artiodactyla > Bovidae > Bos > Bos taurus. The sequence continues at coordinate 36,550,583 of NC_037346.1, read as the reverse complement.
GCCCACCGTTTCTGCCTGTAGCCCTGCTCTTTGACGGCAGAACCAACCCTGCCCACCCCAAACACATCGGCAGCATCGACCCCAACTGCAATGTCTCTGAGGTGGTGAAGGGTGAGTCGTCCTCACTGTGCCTGGCCCACAGAGGAGCCCCAGTGAACCCCCAAGTTTACCTGGCCAGAGGGTGACCCATTCCCCAGTGGGTGGGGGCCACATCCCCATGGGTTTAATGTTGGTGGCACCCACTGTTGATACCAAGAGAATTGCCTGCTGTGGGGAGGCCACCCCATTCTCTGATGACCTCTGCTTCTCTCAGATGCCTACGACATGGCCAAGCTCCTGTGTGACAAGTATTACATGGCCTCTCCTGACCTGGAGATCCAGGAGATCAACGGTGAGCGAATGAGGCTGTGTGTGTCTAAGGGCTGGGGACATGGGAGAGGGAAGTGATGTAGGAGTCAGGAAACGAGGGAGAAGCAGAGCTATTATTATTATTATTAATTTATCTAGTAAATATTTATTAAGCAGTAAACACAACAGGCTAGGTCCCTGTTCCCATGGAGTCACATTCTTGGTGTTGGGGAAGTTGGGGAACGGGGCCTTTAGCCAGTGAGTACATAATAAACAAGCTAATTTCAGCATGATATGTGACAGGAAGGAAACAAAATGAGATATCCTGACAGGCATGGGTAGGAGCAGCGTATTATGGGATGTCAGTTTGGCTGTCCTCCCGGATCCAAAAATGCTTAATTTGAGAGGTTTTCTCTCACTAGCCCCTGGGATAGAATGGCCAAAGCCGGCTATACCCCCTCACGTCCCAGTTGCAGCCTGGCGAAGTTTTGGGAAAGAGGATGTGGAAGGCAGAGCCTGGGAGTTGATCACACCACTTCCCTGAGTCTCCCAGCTGCAGAGGAGGCTGAGAATTTAGTCTCTAGCTGGGCAGTTCGGAGAAGGCAATGGCACCCCACTCCAGTACTCTTGCATAGAAAATCCCATGGACGGAGGAGCCTGGTGGGCTGCAGTCCATGGGGTCGCTAGGAGTCGGACACGACTGAGCGACTTCACTTTCACTTTTCACTTTCATGCATTGGAGGAGGAAATGGCAACCCACTCCAGAATTCTTGCCTGGAGAATCCCAGGGACGGGGGAGCCTGGTGGGCTGCCATCTATGGGGTCGCACAGAGTTGGACATGACTGAAGCGACTTAGCAGCAGCAGCTGGGCAGTTACATGCTAGTTAAAACTTTGGGGGAGGCAGGCGTCTATTACTAAAAGAAGAAAGGGGAGGATGGCTACAAGGGTCCTACTTTGGATGGAGTAGTTGAGAAACAGAAGGACCAGTGTGGTGGGGTTAGGAGATTGAAGGGGTGAGGGGCGGGAGAGAGAAGCTGGGCACGCAGGGCCTGTGGGCTACAGACGGGAGCTGGGATTTTGAGAAACCACTGGAGGTTTGAGGCACAGTGATGACAGGATCTGAGTAACATTCTAAAGATTAATTTAGAGGTTGGAGGAGGCAGGAGAGGACCCAGGAAGACCAGTTAGGAGGTCACTGCAGGTTTAGGCAAGGGGAGGGGAAGGCAGCAGAGAGGAAAAGAAGGGGGTGAACTGGATAAACACCTTGGAGGTGGAGGGGTGAGGAGGCCCAGAGACCTGGAAGTTACCTCTCCCCTCCCCACCTCCCGCTGCTGCTTAGCCACTCTGGCCTGTGCGCCAGAAACCTGAGGTGTCCATGCCTCTATGTCTGCAAGTCGCACTGCCCATATCCTAGTCTTTCCTTAAGAACTGTTCAAGTCCAGCTCCTCTGCAAAGCCTCCCCAGACCTCCCAGAGAGGAGTTAGGCCCTGCCTGCCCCCAGTGGACCTCTACATTGCGCTGTTTAAATTACTTGGGGGCAGAAACCGAAGGGCAGAGACAGGCCGCTTTACTTCCGGATCCCCAGGGTCAAGCCCGGAGCCTCGCACACAGCTCTGGGTACACCTGATGTGAAAGTGAGGTGTGCGTTTCTCTGTCTAGACATGAATTTCTGAGAGGGTAGGGCTGAATTTTATTCAACTTTTTGTCTCCGCTTGCCTAGCACAGGGCCTCAGATTCCCTCATTCATTGATCTGTTGCACATTTATTTAGCTTCTGCTACATACAGAGCTCTGTGCCAGGCACCAGGAAGATACTCAGTCCCTAAAACGAAGAAACTCTCCAGGTTAGAGTGATTCTTAGGAAGTAGGATGCTGGTGTCAGGATCACCTGGGTAGCCCCTTCCTCTCTCCCCTGGGTGAAAAGCTCTCCAGGGGATTCTGGTATCAAGGTGAATGCTAATAGGCTAGGTATAGCATAGATAGATACTATTTGAGTGGATAAATGATGAACAAATGGATAAACAGTGGATGAATGGAAGGATGGATCTGTACTCTGAATGAATGGATAGATGGAAAAGATAGACGTTTGAACAGATGAATAGACTGGAAGACAATTGGATGGTTGGATGGGTAGATAGATGAATGAATGGATGTTGAATGGATTGATTGATGAATGGGTGGATACTGGATGGATGGATGGACAGACACTATGATGGATGGATATTACATGGAGAGGTAAATGGATGAATGGACACTGAATGAATGAATAGATGGATGAACGAATGAGCAGACGGATGGACCATGGATGGTGGTTGAGTGCTGGGTGTTAGGTGCTGGTGAATGAATGCTGAATGGTGACCTCTTGACAATCTCCTGATCTTTGGTCTGGACTTCCCTGGCAGCATCCAACTCCAAACAGCCGATTCACATGGTCTATGTCCCCTCCCACCTCTACCACATGCTTTTTGAACTCTTCAAGGTGAGGAGCCTGGGGGACGCTCCTTTGGGAGGGTGGGGGGTGGTTCGGTCTAGGCTGCTCTCACTGTATCTTACCACCTTTCCCACTGCAGAATGCCATGCGGGCGACTGTGGAAAGCCATGAGTCCAGCGTCACTCTTCCGCCTGTCAAGGTCATGGTGGCCTTGGGCGAGGAGGACCTTTCCATCAAAGTATGTGACCCTTGACTTTGAGAGCCCGAGGGCAGTGGTATGGAGACTTCCCTCCTGCCAGGAGATGGGCTTAGGGAAGACGCTGGGGGTGAGGAAGACCTGAGAAGAGCAGGGGTGCGGTGTGGAGAAAACTGAGGTCTAGAGACCCTGACGTGTCCTGTCTCCCCTAGATGAGTGACCGAGGTGGGGGTGTTCCTTTGAGGAAGATTGATCGACTCTTCAGTTACATGTACTCCACAGCCCCCACGCCCCAGCCCGGCACCGGGGGAACCCCACTGGTGAGCTGGCTTCACTCCAGTCCCCCGACCTCCTGAAGAATGCCTGTCAGTCTTCTGGTCTCTTCTTACCAAACTGTCACACACGCCCGTCACTCGCTTCCCCACCTCCCGTGGTCCCTCCATCCTGTGGGCCGTGTGTGACGTCAGTCAGCTCTTCCGGGTCTGGGCCTCCTTGTTCCTCCTCCCTCTCCGCAGCCTGCGCCTCCCTACCTACCTGTGGGTGTCTGTCTGTCACCTTGCCTCAGTTCTCCCCGTCCTCTCTCTCTCTCCTCAAGTAACTACCTCTCTCTTGGCATTGTTCATCTCACCCGCACCTCCGTGTCCATTCCCAGTGTAATAGGCGGAGCGAAGTGTGGGAAATAGAGACAAAGAGGTGCCCAGTGACCTGCGCAGATGCCTAACTACCAGGGCCAGCCTCCTCTCCTGCCCTGCTCGCTGCTCCCCACCCCCACCATGCCCTGCAGCCTTCCTCCCCCACTGGACTGATTCCCCCCTCCCTACAGTCCCCATCTTGTCTCCGAGCTGTCCCTCTCTCCTGTCCCCTCCTCACCCTGGTGCTGGGAGCCCCCTGTACGACCTGAGCTTAGCCATCCTCACTCAGCATATAGGTCTCTGCAGCTCCAGGGAGCCCAGGCCCAGTGTCTCAGCGCGCTCCTTTCCCACCTCTTGCAGGCTGGCTTCGGGTATGGGCTCCCCATTTCCCGCCTCTATGCCAAGTACTTCCAGGGGGACCTGCAGCTCTTCTCCATGGAGGGCTTTGGGACCGACGCTGTCATCTATCTCAAGGTGAGGGCCCCTGCCTGCAAAGCCCGCCCAAGGGGCGGGGATGGGTTGCTGACAGGTCGGGCCTGTTCTTAGGTTTCTTTTCCATCCCTCCAATCTTTACCTGATTTCAGACTGAGAATCAGAGCAGAGCTATGGTTCCCCAGCCACCAGGCACTCCTAAGTTGGCAGGCAGGTTTAGGGAGTCTGTGGTACATGAATGAGACCCTGTTCTGGGAACCCTTGACTTGTGAGGAAGCATGGAGAACTCATTCAGCTCAGGGGGCGACATAGGCCCAGAGCTGGTGACCTTCTTCAAGGTCACACAGCCTGCCTCCTCCCTCTCCCGCCCTGACCTTTAAGTGAACAGCCTTTTTAAACAGAGCAAGCCACAGAAGGGACAGACGCTTTTATGGGTCTTTCTGGTTTAGTCATCTCAGCCAGTGTGGCACCTGGCTGGACTGACATGTGGGCCATAGTTAGTGGCCGCTGGAGCCCACCGCTGGGCAAGGGTGGTCCGCCAGGGAGTGGGCAAGGTGCAGGAAAGCAAGAGAGGCTGACCTTTGACGCCCCTCAGGCCCTGTCCACGGACTCAGTGGAGCGTCTGCCTGTCTACAACAAGTCAGCCTGGCGCCACTACCAGACCATCCAGGAGGCCGGCGATTGGTGTGTGCCCAGCACGGAGCCCAAGAACACGTCCACGTACCGTGTCAGCTAGGAGCTACCGCACTCACCTACACCCAGGAGAATGGACTGCTGTCGCTGGGTCCGGCCACCGTGGTGACCCTCCCCATTCCCCGCCCCCCCCAGGTGCAGGAGGCTCTCCCTATTGACCAGCTTCTGTCTTCAGAAATCACTGCAGTGACCAGTCTGTGGTGGCCCCTAAGTGCCAATCTCTGTCTCCATGGAGACCCCTTGGTGGTCTCCCTGGGTCCAGTCTCTGTGGGCAACACCTGAGGATTGGAGGATGTCTCCATCCTGATGGGGTGTTCCAGAGATAGGTTTCCATGGCAGTCTTTCTTTCTGAGCCCAGAACTGCCACTTCTCTGCCAGGGGCCCTAGGTCCCCCTCGCTGCCCACCACAGCCCTGGCCTTCCAAGTGGACGCTCCTGCTTGCCTTACTGTCCTGGCCCATGCCGGTACCCTGGCGCTGGTCTGGTGTCAGTGTTGGGAAGGGGCCAGGTGCCTGCCACATCTGGGGTAGTGGGAGGGAACCCCTGATTGGGAATCTGGTCCTATAGTCTCTCCCTCCTCTCTAAGGTCAAAGGTAGGAGGGAGGGGTTTCTCACCTGGGGTTCACCCCTAAAGCCGAATTATCTGGGAGGACACAGAGGTCAGCCACCCAACCTCTCCTCCCTGTAGGTAACCCCAGCAATGTTTCTGCCACCTCCCGAGCCCTTCCCCTGCATGTCCTCATGTGCATACACCTACCCACCGCCCACGGTCCCTCGTGAGCTCCAGACCCCAACTCCCACTGTGCCTGGACATGCGTGTGCTTGGGGTGGCTTTCTCCCTAGGATGTTGTGTGTATATAGCTAGTTTTATAGCCCCAAAAGCCTCTACCCTTCCCCTTAGCACACAGGGGGTTAAAGTTGTGTGCTCCTCCCAGTGGCTATGATGGTGACAGTGACATCTACAGTAAAGAGGAGATGGAATGAGACTGCGGCCCATCTGCTTTCCTGGGGGAGGGAGATCCTCTTGTACAAATGTATGCAGACTGCAGTCCCTGTGATCAACACGCGACATGCTGAGGACAAGACCCGGTGCATGCCAAGTACAACAGTGGCCAGGGCCGTCCGTTCGGAATACTTGACAGGGCGGCACCAGTGACAGACCTGTGGCCCTGCCACACTCAGAGCCCAGCCCAACCCCCAGCCGGGGCGAACAGGAAGGCCACTGGCACATCATAAGCGTTTATTGAGAGAAACTAAGTACCGCCTCCCCCTTCACATGCAGGTGGGCACCCAGATAGCTCCTCATGGCTTCAAGGACTTGGGAGCTTTCCATCCTCCCCACCAGCCCCTCTGGGGCCCAGGTGGTACTAGTGCCCCCATGTCCAGTCCCCCCTCTGAAGCCCCTCTCTCAGCACAGACAGCAGAAAGGAAAAAAGAACTGAGACCCAGAGAACAGGGGTCACAGCCACAGCCCTTGGGCTGGAGCGAGGGGAGTGGGTGTATGGGGGCCTGTCTGCTGCTCCAGGCTGGTGGGAGGAGGTGAAGGGAGGTTTCTAGTCTAAGGCCTCTGACCTTACTGCTAACTCTGGCCAGTGCTACAAAGGCTGGGCTAGCTGCTGGCCAGCACCATGCCTGGACACTGGACACACTCACCCTAGAAGGACAGACACCTTCCCTGGGCTCTGGGATGGCTTCCACCCCAACCCAGGGAGCGGGCCCCACCCCTCCTGTCTGCCAGGTCTGGAGCCCACGGAGGCCCTGATAAGAACCAGGATAGGTGGGGGAGGGCTGATGAACCTTTTCAATTTAGCAGCTTTCAGGGGGCCTCCCAGATTTTGCCTCTCTGCCTGGCTGGGGTGAGGATTCACCAGTTAAGGGCCATCTAGGCATTGATGGGGGTGTCATATGTCCCCACCAGTTCCCAAGTTTGCCATCTTCAGAGAGGTTCCAGGTGGCCTCCGCAGGAGCAGCAGAAGTGGGCCCAACTTGGAGAGTAGGTCAAAACCCAGGCTTTGTGTGGGCCTCAGGAGGGGCAGACCTGCAGGGGCATCATCCTACCACTGAGACCCCTCCCTTCTAAAGCCCTTGCAAAGATGTCTCTGCTCTTCTGTTGAGGAGTGCAGACTGGGAGTCTGCTTTGAGTGCAACTTGCTGTAGGCCCACCAGCCTCCTGCAGAGCTCTCTCCACACAGTCACCTGGGAGAGCTGGAAAGGAACTACTTTATCCACCTGCTGCTGCAGAGAGGCTCAGCCCGTATCTCTGAGCCCAGGGCCTCTGGAAGGTATGCAGGCCTCCTAGTTCACTGGCAGCCCCAGGACCCCCTTGGCCTGAGGGAACAGGGTTAGAATCACTCAGGCACCTCTGGGCTCCCTGATTTGCTTCAGCCCTGGCCTCTCTGCCCATAATCTGCCACTTCCCCCAGGAACTTTGTGCCAAAAAGTCCTTGCAAGGGGATTTATTACTGGGTCCTCTCCCCTGGGTCTCTCTCTGAGGGATCTGGGTCCAGACAGATGACAGGGTGAGAGGGCTGTTCTCCTGAGAGCATGGAGCCAGGCCAACCCAAGCCTGGTGCCCAGGCCCCGCCTCCTAAGGCGGCCTGTGCCCGCAGAGCCCAGCAGCTTCCCGAGCCGGGTGCCAGTGCCTGCCCGCCCCTCTCCCTAGCTCTTCTTGGCCTCCTGCTCCCTGCGCCGGAGCTTCTCACGCTGCCGTGCAGCCTTCTCCTGGGCCTTGCGCTCCTTCTCGGCAGCCGCCGCCAGCTCCTTCAATTTCCGCTTCACCAGCGCCCGATCATGCGAGTTGCTGAGCCCCAGACTCTGGGGGAGGGATCCAAGGGTGAAGTGAAGAGCCCCACACCTGGCCAACCCCACGCCCAGGGTTCTCTGTGGCCCAGGTGTATTTTCGCTGGAGCTCTGCCAGCCCTCAGCCTCCACCTCCCAAGCTTGCTGATGGATCAGGACCCTCAGGGCAAAAATTTGGAATGGGAGTGGCTAGGAGAGATGAGGGTAAATGGTGCAGGGTTCCAGGCCCTTTGCCCCTTCCCCACCCTAATCCTTGGCTCCCATCCCTCAACTCAGGATTTCAGCCTTGGAATAACCCTGCCAGATTCCGTGAGCCCAGAGATAGAAAGTGAGTCTGTCCGAGGTCACACAGCCCGTCAGTAGCTGAGGCCCCTGTTCCAAAGACTTCTCGGGGACTCTCCTCACCATTGCTTCCCCAAGCAACTAAGCAGACGGTGCAAAACCAGCCAGAAACCCCAGAACAGAGATCAGAGCACAACCTCTGACACCCTCCCTCCCTCCCCCTACTTGCCTCCCACAACCACCAGCCTCCAAGATTTTTAGTCTTAGAGATGAAGCCTCCAAAATTCAGATGAGATGACCAGAGGAGGCTCATTAGAGTCAAGAGTCAGATGATAGGCTAGTCCTCAAGGTCAGAGGTCAACCTGAAGACTTTGGCTGGAGCTTGAAGGTCAGACTGAGGAATTGGACTGGAGTCAAGACTGGGAGGGAATCCATGCTAGAGAGCAAAGATCAAGGATCTTGCCTAGAGGTCAGAGGTCAGGGCAGTGGTCTTAAAGGGAATGGAAAGGTCAGGATGAGGGGATCCCAATCCTTGAAGGCTGCCTCAGGGATCCAACTGGGTGGTGGTCCCCCCACCCCAACCCACCTTCAGTTTGCTTCCATCCAGCTGCAGTAACTGCGGCCCATCTACCTGCCGCGCAGCGAACTCAGCAGCATACTGCTCCAGGTTGAGGCTCTGCAGCCACTGGCCCACCTGCTGACTGGTCCAGTGGTAGACGGTGGGAAGAGGCTCATCCAGAAACTGGGGTGGAGACCAGGGAGAGTGAGGGGGCAGGGTGTGCCCTGTGGCCCACACACCTGGCTGTGTCAGAGGTCAGGGCCTGCTTACCTCATCGGAAGACTGGGACAGAGTGTGGTAGGGGTAGGAACACTTGGCCGCCTGCCGGGGACCACTTGGGATCTTGGGGCTGCTGCTGGGGGGTGTGGAATCATCACTCAGGGTGGATTCCTAGATGGAAAGGGGGCATACTGCTGAGGAGAGAGCTCACCTCAAGACCAAGGCAGCAACCCACAACCTACCATCCCCATTCAAATGGAGCTGAAGTCCAGGACCAGGCACCAAGAGTTTCTCAGGGCCCTTGGATGTGAACCAGGAGCTGGGCAGGCACACAGAGCAAGGCTGCAGGGCTAGAACTGAGCAGTTAGCGGGAATGGAGGTCACGCTGCTGTCCCTTCCTTGACAGCTGACCGGGATTTCCCCGGGCTGGGTCTCCTGCCTTGAGCCTCTCCAGCATGGCCTCCAGCACCCTGGCTTATAAAAACCTGGTTAGATGTCATGTCTTCACTGGACTCTGAGCTATACGAGTGTCTGGGTTGTGTCTGTTCACCAGGGCCCAGCACAATGGAAGAAAGGGAGGGAGGATGTGGGAGAGGGACCCTTTCTCCCCTGAATGTACAGTTTTCTGATCTTCTCTGACCCGGCTGCACACAGGAACAGAATCACAGAACAAGCACAGGGCTGGGGGTCATTAGAGCCTGGCATCTAAATCCAGTTGAGTCTGTAGGCAATTCCCTTCAGTCTCAGCCTGCATTTGCCCATCTGTACAAGATGAGCTTCCCTGGTGGCTCAGCTGGTAAAGAATCTGCCTCCCATTCGGGAGACCTGGGTTCAATCCCTGGGCTGGGAAGATCCCCTGGAGAAGGGAATGGCTACCCACTCCAGGATTCTGGCCTAGGGAATTCCATGAACTGTACAGACCATGGAGTCGTAAAGAGTCAGACACAACTGAGTGACTTTCACTTCACTTCACTTCACAATAGGGATGAGTGTGCCTGCCCTCCCTACTTCACTGAACGTTTATGAGGATAAACAAAAATGCTTTTGGAGCTTTGTAGGCCACAGAATCCTAGTGAACATAAATAGGTGCTCATTGTTGCTTCTGTTCCTTGGTCTCACTTCACCCACAGGGTTGTGAACTTTCCAAGCACTAGCTAGGTTGCGGTCCTATTCATCTCTGTTCCCCCCAGCCTCACTGTACCGCACGTAGGCCAGCTCCTAATACAGGATGTGGAGTCAGAACTGAGTCAGGCAGAAGAGTTAGCAGGAATAGAGGAGCCCTCAGGCTGGGTGTGTACTAGGGGATCATAATGCTCGGTTATGTGTGTTGAATGGAGACAGCAATGAATGAGTCAACAAAGGAACCACTCGGCATACGAACAAGTGAACAAGTGAATGCCTGAACTCAGAGACTGGATGAATTAATGATCGTCGAATGGCTCCTTGGATGGACAGATGGACTCTGGGAATGCCTGGATCCAGGCCCAAGCCAGGGTGAAGTATGTCCTCATGTCACCTGAGTCTGGGGGCCAGGATGGAGGCCAGAAGGCCATGGACTCACCTGAGAAGCTGACTTCTTAGGGCTGAAACCCTCGCGTTTAGGGGAGCAGGACGGGGAGGTGGTGCTGCCAGAAGATGCGGAGCCCTTGCCACTGTCTGTGAACCAGGAAAAGGGCAGGAACGGGGAGCCCCCTGACCTGCTGGACCCCTCCACCGACTCCCTGCAGAGAGAGTACGCTGCATGGGTGCAGGCACCAAGGAGAGGGCTGGAACCACGGGGAGTTACGGGCAGAAGCTGTGGCTGAGGGGCTGTGGGTACCTCTCACCTGCTGCCCATGGACAGACGGTTGCTGCCCTTCTCCTTCCGGCTCTTGCTAGTGGATGCTCGGCGTAAGGTGACCCTGTGGGGAGGGCAAAGGGGAGTGCAACAGTGCTGCCCATCGTGCTACCCAATCCCCAAGCCTCAAGCCTTTGTTTCTGGTCACTCACCCCAGGTCCAGGAACTTTCGGCGAGTCTTCTTATCCAGGCCAATGGTAGGGCTGGCGGGCTCAGGTGGGCTGGCATCCCGGCTGTCATCTTTCAAGGAAGAAAAGGAAGGAAATAGCCTATGTGGTGGCTTGTGTGCCTCTTTCAACTTCCAATAAGGTGATAGAAATTCTCTTGACTTAGAATCAGGCAACCTTACTCTAATGCCTTTCACTAGCTGTGTGACCTAGGACAAGTCACTACCTCTCTGAGCTTCCTGCGTCTTAAATATGGGGCTAATAACACTGCCTGTTTCATGAGACCTAATAGGATGAGATAGTGAAGGACAGGGAAGCCTGGCATGCTGCAGTCCATGGGGTTGCAAAGAGTGGCACACGACTGAGCGACTGAACTGAACTGAATAAGATGTTTATGAAAGCCTTATACAAACCATAAACCACTCTAGAAAGTAGGGATCGCTACTCTTTACTGTTAATTTTATCTTGGCCAACTTGTAACCAACCTTCTAATCTTGGCTCACATGTCACTTCCTCAAGAAGCCTTGCAGGAGGCTCCTAACTGCTCCCAGGATGTTTTCAGCCTGATAAATGTCCTTCCGCCCTGCGTTCCCTTTCTCGAATAGCACTCAATACACCTTGTACCTACCTATACATTTCATTAAGGGATTGCTTCCCCTCAAACTATAAGGAATTATTTGACTGCTTCCCCTAGAACTTACAAGCCTCGCGAGGAGGAGGACAGCATCTGCTTGTTCTTTTGTGTGTCCCAGTGCCCAGACAGTGTCTGGCACACATTAAGGCTCTCTGGAAATAAATGAATGAACCGTGGTCTTTATTCCCCACCTCCCCTGAGCCACCCGGTGCCAAACCCGAGGTCCGGCCAAGAGCTTCGGTGCCCAAAGGAGTGCTTGCCGGCAGGGGGCGCCACGCCGGCCGCTGCTCACCTTCGCTGTGCAGCTCGGCGCGAGGGTGGCGGCGCACGAAGCTGGGCGAGCTGTCGGACGAAGCAGCGGAGCGGGGCGGCGAGCCGGAGGCGGCGGCCAGACCCTCGTGCGAGGCGGTGTTGTGCAGGGGCCGGTAGCGTGCGAGCGGTGAGGGCGGCGGCTCGTCCTCGTCCAGGCTGCGCCGCAATCCCGGGGGCTCCAGGCAGAAGGAGCCCCCAGCTGGGGACCCGGGGCCCGAGTGCAGAGGCGAGCGCAGCCGGTGCAGGGGGCTCCCGCAGCCGTCGGTTCCCTGGAGGAGGGGCAGCTGCTCACCGCCTACCCTCTTCCCCTCTTCCCGGAGGGGAGCCCGGGCTCCTGCCGCCCTGGGCCGAGCGGTGGCTGGGCAGCGAGCAGTGAGAGATGGAATTTCTGGTCACAGAGGCAGGGGCTGCATCGGGCCTCCACTTACTAACTGTGTGACTTTGTTAGTGAACCTCTTAGAGCTTCAGTTTCCCCGTCTGGAAAATGGGGTAATACCTTGCTTGAAAGGATGAAATGAGCCAGAATTGAACTGCACAAACTAGTATTTGTCAGCCTTATGTGAGAAGTCTAGGGGTGTGGTTCCCCTGGAAGAGTGGTTTGGAGGGATTATCCAGGGGCAAGAAGAGGCAAGAAGGGTGGGTAGGGTATGGTGATTGAGGGGATTGTCCCAACCTTGCCTCCAGGCCCATCGGAGCCTTCACCATCCTCTGCAGAGCTGGCACTGTCCCGAAGCCTGGAGCGAGAGGGCCGGTGTCTCCGGCCCTTGGCCAGTAGTTGGGCCCGGGCCTTGTGTAAACTGCTGTCCAGTCTGACGGTTTCTGGCACTGCCAAGTCCAGGTCTGCAAACCAGGGAAGAGGGACAGAGACCAGATACATAAGGACAGCACGCCCAGAGGCCTGCCTCAAGTGGCCCCCTGCACGCACACTCAGGCATTCAACAATGTCTCCGAGTATTGGGCACTGGTAGTCCAATGAGATGGAAAACCGAGTCTCTCACAGTCTCCCAGGGAGCTGGAGATGTCAGCTTGTAAATACAATGTGTGATAGACCCTCTCACAGGCACAGAGGGCAGGATTGTCCTGTTTGGAGGAGGAAACACCAAAGCTGGGTCTTCAGGTCTGTCTGGGAGTTTACAAGAGAGGGGGCTGGCAAAACTGGTGGAGGCTGGCAAAACTGGCATATGCTATGCTGAGAGGAAGGGAAGCTGGGGGCAGGACGCCTCCAGAGCAATGAGAGGGCAGGTTTGTGGAGGGGAGGACTGGAAGATGAGGCTGGAGAGAGCACAGTTGTAATGGCTATCACGGAAGAAGTGCCAACTAGGTGTCAGAATGTACATTCATCACCTTGTCTACCCAGAACAACCCACAGGCTAGGGATAGCTTTTATTCCCATTTCACAGCTAAGCAAACTGAGGATCAGAGAGGTCAAGTCTCATGCCTGAGGCCCACAGCTAGCAACAGTCTGGGATTTGAGCCTGGCTAGTCTAGCTCTGGCTCCAGGTGGTGCAGTGATAAAGAATTCACCTGCCAATGTAGGAGACACAAAAGACACAGTTTCAGTCCCTGGGTTGGCAAGATCCTCTGGAGGAGGGACTGGCAACCCACTACAGTATTCTTGCCTGGAAAATTCCATGGACAGAAGAGCCTGGTGGGCTACAGTCCATGGGATCGCACAGAGTTGGACATGAGCAACTGAGCACACTCACACAGTCTTGCTCGAGAGACTGGCCCTGCTGGGGATGCTGGCTTTCTGTGCCAGGCTCAGGGTCACACTCAGAGACAGCACTGCTGAGCAGCTAGATGACTTGCAGTTAACTAGAGGGAGCCCTAGGAGCCAGTGGCAAAGAGGAGAGCCCACATGGCTCAGGGCTAGGTCCTGGATGAGGACAATGTGGAAGAGTAGGCAAACCTAACAGATTACGCATCAACCCTACAGCTCCGAGCTTCACTTTCCTTTTGAGCTTCACTTTCCGTTTGTTCCACCCTAGAATACAGACTTCCTTCTGCAGTGTCGCTGAGTTTCTCCAGGCAGAAAGAGTCCTTCCCAGACCATCATGGCTTAAGACCTTTCTTCACCACTCCACCCTCCGGGATCTCAGGGACCCCATCCAATCACTCCTGCCTGCCCTGCTTTGCCTGCTCCTCTTTCTCTTGTCTGTGCTATGCTAATGCTATGCTAAGTCACTTCAGTCATGTCCGACTCTGTGTGACCCCATAGACGGCAGCCCACCAGGCTCTCCCGTCCCTGGGATTCTCCAGGCAAGAACACTGGAGTGGGTTGCCATTTCCTTCCCCAACGCATGAAAGTGAAAAGTGAAAGTGAAGTCGCTCAGTCATGTCTGACTCTTAGCGACCCCATGGACTGCAGCCTACCAGGCTCCTCCATCCATGGGATTTTCCAGGCCAAAGTACTGGAGTGGGGTGCCATCGCCTTCTCTGTCTCTTGTCTGTAGACACCCCTTAAATCACCCCGGTGGCTGAACTACCACCTATATCTATTTCCAGCTCTGATTCCTCCCCTGAATTCCAAGTCTGAGCACCTCAACACCTGCCACATCTAAAGCACCCGGCACCTCAAACTCAGTCCATCAAACGAATGCACCACCTTGCCTCTGTCCCTGGCTCTGTGAAAGACCCCATTGTCTACCCAGTTGCCCTCTCAGACCTAGTGAAGTGAGTGAAAGTCACTCAGTCGTTCCCGACTCTCTGTGACCCCCTGGACTATACAGTCCATGGAATTCTCTAGGCCAGAATACTGGAGTGGGTAGCCTTTCCCTTCTCCAGGGGATCTTCCCAACCCAGGGGTTGAAGCCAGGTCTCCCACACTGCAGGCTAATTCTTTACCAGCTGAGCCACAAGGGAAGCCCTCTCAGAGCTAGACCCAGTTGGTAATTCATGGGTCCAGCTCCCTACTTGACACTTCCACCTGGATGTCCAATGGACATCTTCAATGTATATGTTACAATTGGACTCCTGACGTCCTCACCCCTCAAGCTGCCCAGTCTGCCCATCTTGATGAGTGACAGCTCCATTCTTCCAGCTGCTAAGGCCAAACCGTGGAGTCACCCTGGATTCCTCCCTCTCCCTCCTGCCCTACAAACTGATCCAACCACAATTCCTGTTAGCTCTACTTTGGAAATATATCTAAACATGCTGAGATATTTTTGGTGAAATGACATGATGTTTTGGATTAGGTTCAAAATAATCCAGGAAACTAGGAGGGAAGAGAGGAAGGGGATGTAGATGAAACAAGACTGTCCATGAGCTGATGATACTTGAGGCTGAGTGATACATACATAAGTGTATGACGGGGTACTTTGTGCTAGTCTCTACTTTTGATTTCCCGCCATAAAATATTGTGTATATGTGTCTTTGTATACACACACTTACATACATGCCTACATGTGGGGAGAAAGAGGAGGGGAGAGGAAAGGAGTAGGAGAACACACAGATCCCTGGTCTAGGTCACCATCACCTCTTGACTCACTGTTACAGATCCTCCCAGCTAGTCTTCCCGCTGCTTCCCTTTCCCATTTACAGTCTATTTCCAACCCAGCAGCCAGTGATCCTGATAAAACATGTCAGCTCGTGTTACTCCTCCCTCCACTCAGAACCTCCACTGACTTCCATCTCACACAGGAAGAAGCTGAGTTCTCAGCGTGGCCTTTAGACTCAGGCTGTTCAGAGACGCTCTACCTCTTTGTCCCTCTGCTCCAGTCACCCTGGTTCTTCCTTATACAAGCTATCCTGCACCTCAGGGCCTTTGCACTTCCCCTTCCCTTTCCTGCAAGGCTCTTGCCATAGATTTCTGCACAGTTCCTTCTTTCAGCTCCTTCAGGCCTCTGCTTAAATGCTTCCTCTCACTGAGAGACCACTCAATTTAGAATATCCCCAAAACCCACAGCTAAATTTTTTCCTATATCATTTATTATTCTCTGGCATACCATATATGTTATTTAGTTTATTGTCTCTCTCCACCTATCAAAATCTCAGCTCCATGAAAGCAGATGTTTCTCTATTTTGTTCATTGCACTAACAGGCATAGAACATTGTGTGTGTGACAGTGTGTGTGTGTGTGTGTGTGTGTACAAGTGTCCTAAGTGTTTTATAACTACTAGCTCATTTAAACCTCCCCACCCAAGGAGACTCCAGGAATTCTCAGGGCAGCCTTAATTTGCCTGAGGGTATAGGGCTGGAAAAGCTATGACAAACCTAGACAGCATATTACAAAAGAGAGACATTACTTTGCTGACAAAGGTCCATCTAGTCAAAGCTATGATTTTTCATGTATGGATGTTAGAGTTGTACCATAAAGAAAGCTGAGTGCAGAGGAATTGATGCTTTTGAACTGTGATATTGGAGAAGACTCTTAAGAGTCCCTTGGACTGCAAGGAGATCCAACCAGTCAAGCCTAAAGGAAATTAATCTTGAATATTCATTGGAAGGACTGATGCTGAAGCTGAAGCTCCAATACTTTGGCCACCTGATGCGAAGAACTGACTCATTTTAAAAGATCCTGATGCAGGGAAAGATTGAAGGAAGGAGGAAAAGGGGATGACAGAGGATGAGATGGTTGGATGGCATCACTGACTCGATGGACATGAGTTTGAGCAGGCTCCGGGAGTTGGTGATGGACAAGGAGGCCTGGCATGCTGCAGTCCATGGGGTCACAAAAAGTTGGACACAACTGAATGACTGAACTGAGGTGCAGAGCAAGCCAGGGTTATAGGCAGTCTGGCTCCAGAGGGTCAGCGAGTAATTACCAAGCCCTCCCTACCTCCTCTGAGGCAGAGATAGAGAGACTTGTGAATTCAATCCCTTAGTTTACAGGCACTTACTCTCCTCAGAGAGCAAAGTTTGGCCCAGAGTGCAGAGGGAGCAAGGACAGTAGAAAGGACTGCTGGTAGGCAGCTGATGAGCACCCTCAACCAGTCCAGTGTTAGCTGGTATCCACTGCCCTGGGCCAAGGAGAATGGCCCTCTGCACCTGAATCTGGGCCACGTCAAACCAGGGTCACCTTACTGTGGAGGGTCTAGGGAGCAAAGGGACTCCTAAGGGGCTTGGGGATTTCCAAGGCAAGATGGGGCCAGCTTCTCTCCTGGTGCCTTGCTCTACCAGGCCCCTCTCACCTCCTTCCATCCCTCCTTCCATCTCTCTCTCCCTCTCCCTCTCCCCCTGGGAGTTAGCCAGCCCAGGGCTGTGGGAAGTCATGAATATTTCATCACCTTTCTCTTCAGGAAACCGGCCAGGCTGGCAGCTACCTCAGCAGGTTGGGGAGAAGGAAAACAGGAAGGGTTGGGCTGGGGTTGGTGTCTGAAAAGCCTAAGGAAGGGGGAGTTCATCTCTGCCAGGCCGGGAGTCAGGCTGGACCTGGGTGAGGATGGACAGATTCAGAGTCTGAGGCCCAGAGACTGTTTGAGGCTAGGGGAGTCCCTAAGGCAAAGCTTTCATGCACAGGCCCCAGGGAGGCCAGGGCAGGAAGCAGTTCCTCAGAAGCCAGGAGGCAGCAGTTCCAGGCATCGCCAGGATCTGCAGCAGCCGCAGGGGAGAGTCAGTTGAGCAGAGCGGGAGGAAAAGGAAGGGCAAGGCAGGTAGAGATGAGGAGAGGCAGGGGAGGAGACGCTGGAGGCCCTATGGCATTCCACACCTAGGAGCCTTTCCCGGCTTGAGAGCCCTGATGGCTGTGTACATGACAGAGCTTTCTGCTTCCACCTCTCCCGCTGTGTTCCTCCACCTTCTTTTGCTCACTGACTCCTCCACTGAATCCAGCCGGGAAACGACCTTTCCACCCCGGTGCATGCTGGGAACTCAGTCCTCTCAGTGGTCTTTCTCTAATCCACACAATAAAAAGACTGCAGGAGGCAAATAATAGGGTGTGTGTGTGGGAGTCCACGCATCTCAGAACAGAGGGGGTCGGTCCTGGGTGCCCCGGGAGTGTAGATGCTAAGTGTGTTATGCATTTTTTATTTTCCTGCACATCATGTAGATGAAGTCCCTTATTTATGGGACTTGGAGGCAACCTGTGTTGCTTCTGCTGGGGAATCCTGGTATACAGCACAGTGACTGCCAGTAGGGAGTTGGGCAGTCTGGAGTTCTTGTCCCAGCTCTGCCACTAAACTGCCGTGTGATCTTTAAAGCCAGTCACTGCAGCGCTCTGTGTCCTAGGCTTAATGTCTGCTATATGGGTACACTTCTCAGGATTATTGTGGGGTTAAAGTGATATACCCCCTTCATGGATCACAGCTTTGTCATGACAAACGGGCTTGTGTAACTCAGTGATGCTATGAGCCATGCTGTGCAGGGCTACTCAAGATGGACAGGTCATTGTGAAGAGTTCTGACAAAACGTGGTCCTGAAATGGTATGGACCTAACAGAAGCAGAAGAGATTAAGAAGAGGTGGCAAGAACACACTGAAGAACTACACAAAAAAAGGTCTTAATGACCTAGATAACCACAATGGTGTGGTCACTCACATACAGCCAGACATCCTGGAATGTGAAGTCAAATGGGCCTTAGGAAGCATTACTATGAACAAAGCTAGTGGAGGTGATGGAATTCCAGCTGAGCTGTTTAAAATCTTAAAGATGATGCTGTTAAAGTGCTTCACTCAATATGTCAGCAAATTTGGAAAACTCAGCAGTGGTTACAGAGTGACCTCTGGAAAAGGTCAGTTTTCATTCTAATCCCAAAGAAGCACAATGCCAAAGAATGTTCAAACTAATTATTGTAAAATTGTGCTCAATTCATATGCTAGCAAGGTTATACTCAAAATCCTTCAGTACTACATGAACCAAGAACTTCCAGATGCACAAGCTGGGTTTAGAAAAGGCAGAGGAACCAGAGATCAAATTACCAACTTTCTTTGGATCATGGAGAAAGCAAGGGAATTCCAGAAAAACATCTACTTCTGTTTCACTGACTACACTAAAGCCTTTGACTGTGTGGATCACAACAAACTGAAAAATTCTTAAAGAGATGGGAATACCAGACCACCTCACTTGCCTCCTGAGAAACCTGTACGTGGGTCAAGAAGCAACAGTTAGAACCAGACATGGAACAACCGACTGGTTCAAAATTAGAAAAGGAGTACGACAAAGCTGTATATTATCACCCTGCTTATTTAACTTCTGTGCAGAGTACATCATGTGAAATCCAGGCTGGATGAATCACAAGCTGGAGTCAAGATTGTGGAGAGACATGTCAACAATGTCGGATATGCAGATGATACCATTCTGATGGCAGAAAGTCAAGAGGAACTAAAGAGTCTCTTGGTGAGGGTCAAAGAGGAGAGTGAAAAAGCCGGCTTGAAACTCAACATTCAAAAAACTAAGATCATGGCATCTGGTCCCGTCACTTCATGGCAAATAAAAGGGGAAAAAGTGGAAACAGTGACAGATTTTATTTTCTTGGGCTCCAAAATCATTGCAGACAATGACTGCAGCCATGAAATTAAAAGATACTTGCTTCTTGGAAGGAAAGCTTTGACAAAACTAGACAGCATATTAAAAAGCAGAGATATCACTTTGCCCACAAAGATCTGCATAGTCAAAGCTATGGCTTGTCCAGTAGTCATGCACAGATGTGAGAGTTGGACCATAAAGAAGGCTGAGTGCCAAAGAATTGATGCTTTTGTTTGTTTGTTTGTTTGTTTTTTAGAATTGATGCTTTTGAATTGTGATACTGGAGAAGACTTTTGAGAGTCCCTTGGACTGCAAGGAGATCAAACTAATCAATCCTAAAGGAAATCAACCCTGAATATTTATTTGAAGGACTGATGCTGAAGCTGAAACTCCAGTACTTTGGACACCTGATGTGACGAGCTGACTCATTGGAAAAGACCCTGATGATGGGAAAGATTTAAGGCAAAATGAGAAGCAGGTGGCAGAGGATGAGATGGTTAGATTGTATCACCAACTGAATCTATACAAACTCCGGGAGATGGTAAAGGACAGGAAAGCCTGGTGTACTGCAGTTGATGGGGTTACACAGTGTTGGAGAGGAGGTAGTGACTGAATAACAACAACAACAGACGGGATACAGGGCATGTGACATGGTGGTGCTAGCCTAGTACTGGCATGAGCCAAGCACTTAATAAATGGGGACCCTTATTATCATCACTGTTGTAATTGGATATCTACTCAGATAGTGGTGACAAAGATTCAGACTTTAAGGCCAAAATACACGCACACTGAAGTCCCCAGGACTGTCCCTCCCTCAAAACCTCTTAGCCTTGGCTAGAGATAGAGTCAAAGAGTACTTACCAAAAACCTCATCCACAGGTTCTCGGAGCTTTGAAGAAGCCATGACTCGAGAGAGCTGGGAGAACAAGAGAGAGAGGAAAAAGAACCATGGATAAGAAGGAAATAGACCACAGTTGGTGGAGGTAAGGGAGCTGCCAATGGCTACCTGCTCCTGGCCTTCTAGATCCTCACCTTCCCTTACAACTCTTCCTCCAGCCCCTTGAAGAGAAACCATCTGAACCGTACCCCAGATGGTGGGCTTGGGCAGGAGACAGAAGCAAGTCCAAGGTGCAGACAACAGGCTCTCCCACGACCCCAATCCGAGCTGATTTGCCTCCACACAGGTCACTGAACATCTCCCCTTCACCGTCCTGAGCCTTTCCATCATTAGCATTTTCTTAAAACATTTAATTATCATAAACTGTCCAACATCAGATCTGGGAGAAATCTTGCAGACTATTAAATCCAATCCTCTCATTTTACAAATAAAGAAACAGATGGGAGAATGATTGACCTAAGATCACATAATAAGTTATGGCAAAATCAGAACCAGAACCCAGGTTCTTCCATCTACTCATCTACCTACCTCCCTACTTATCTGTGCATCTCTTGCCTATTCACCCATTCATTCAGTCAGTCATCCACCATTCACCCTATTCAACCGTCTACACATTTTTACATCTATCAATTTGTACCATCCACTCAGCCATTTTCCCACCCATCACCCAGTCCTGCCTCCCTCCACTGGCATCACTGGTGCAGTCGCCACCTGTCTTTCTGAACATGAGCTGTTCAGGAAGCTGGCATCATCAGCAGGGCCTCTGTTCTTAACAAACTCACAGTTCTCACAGTTCTAGACAGACTCACAGATGCAGAAGGGTATAAAGAGTACCCACAGCAGAACAGTGGACAGCCAAATCTCTATGATGCATCATGCATGTTCTGGCAAGAAGTTGGATAGATAGGGGTTTTGTTTTGTTTATAGGATGTAGGAAAGGAAGGGCAGGTGGGGAAGCAGGATATATGTAGCTGAAACAGTTTGGGCAGGCTTCCTAGCAGACATAGGATTGCAGCATCCCTAAACCAAGGCCTGGGTGTTAGAGAGGCGGGTGGATAGCAGATGAGGGGAGAAAGAAGAAGCTCAGGGTCAGGACCACACTACACGGCTGGGCCATGATCTCCAATTATTTCTAACTCTCAGGTCCCCACGAGAAGGGCAGAGCACCGGATTGGACCATACGTTTGAAACATTCTAGGAAAGCTAGAACACATGCCTGCTGGGTTATTTTCCAACTCTCCTCTTCTGTTATCACATAGATATCATCTCACTGCATGCTGGCCAGGCTTGGGATTCTTAGTATCCCCACTTTACAGATGGGAAAACTGAGATGCAAGAGGTAAGAGGCTGAATGCAATCTTGATCCCTTCAGCTCTATCCTGGAGCTTTGAAACCAACTCATAAGGAAAGAACACTGCTGGGAGAAGGCACAGGATGGATAGAGTAGGGGAATTGATTCATACTCACTAAGACCCGGTATGTCCACCCCAGGTTCCATGGACACTTGGGGCTACAAGCAGGAAATGAAGTGTAAGAAGGGGCCAGGGATATGGAGCCTCCAAGAACTCTCTTCCATTTTTGAACTCTGGGTGCTAGTAACAAAGAAGTTCTAGACCTCCTCTTCCTGTCCTGAAGGCAGATGGGAAAAGAGGCTGCACCAAAGAATGAACCAGACTCCCTCATCCCGTCGCAAAATCTCATCTGACCAGGACCCAGCTGCCACCTCCACCAGAAAGCTGTCCTAGATAGCCATTACTCCCCTTATTCGTTTATATAATTTCTAAATCCACCCTTCCCTGCCACTAGGAAATGAGTAATTTTTCATACTTCATTGATTCCCTAACTAGGTCACATCTCCCCCACATCAGACAGGAGCTCCTGAGGAGAGGGGCCAGTATTCCCATCAGTAGGGACTCTCTGAAGAGAAGAACTGCCTCTCCCATCAGAATGGAGGCTCCCTGAGCACAGCAGTGCTGCTGCTTCTTTTAGACAACTTGAGAATGGAAAGCCCGCGTGTGTGTGCTCACTCCAGTCATATCTGACTCTGCGACCCTATGGACTGTAGCCTGCCAGGCTCCTCTGTCCATGGGATTCTCCAGGCAAGAATACTAGAGTGGGGTGCCATGCCCTCCTCCAGGGGATCTGCCCGATCCAGGGGTCAAACCCACGTCTCTTATGTCTCCTGCATTGGCAAGCAGGTTCTTTACCACTACTGTCACCTAGGAAGCCAATGCAAAGCCCAAGTGTTCTTTATTCAAGATCCCAGTCTAGGAACGAGACCTTCTTGTGGATGCCACCCTCTTTTAGATACACTCTGGGGTGAGCTGGGGCTTCCAGCTCACACCAGCGCCCAATACATTCTGATTCAGCACAAACTGCTTTCTTTAACAAATAACTCCCTGAGGTATGTATGGGAGGCCTTCCTTGCACTGTCCCATGGGGAACTCTGGGAAGCATGACATCAGGATGTCTCCAGGCCCTTCCTACACCACCTTTCAAAATTGAACCTTACAAAATTAGAGAACCCCGCATTTACACTCCTACAACTCTACATTCTTACACATAAACACACACACACACACACCATACTCACTCACATTCAAACCAGGTAAGCACCTCAAGGTGGAGATGAACTTGTCCTCTGGACACACTGTGGGCTCTAACTCTTGCAGGCCACTCCTTCCTCCCCAAATTTCCCAATTCCCAGAGGAAGAACACCAGGAGGCAGGTGAACTCCAAGTTCCCTGGGACCCAGGGGAAGGAGAAAGAGAAACAAAGTGTGCACAAGTCCTGAAGAGGGAATGGAGTGTAGGACAGAGATGGACAGGTTGGTGGAGTGTTAGTCCATAGAGCTGCAGAGAGGAGGAAGAAAGAGCAAGAAAGAAATGAGCCAGAGAGCAGCAGCAGCAGCAGGGGCAGGGGAAGCAGGAGAGACCGGGCTCCAGCAGCCCTGAGTGAGGCCCTGGGGAGAGGTGGAGAAAGCTGCCAGGAGAGGGGCAGCCCCCAGTGGAGCAGGAAGGAGGAAAGGGGCTCTGGAAGAGGAGAAGGAACCCAAGAGAGAGAAGTGCAACTGAAAAAGCCTGAAGAGGGGTGTTTGGGAGAGGAAGCTAGGGCTCGGGTGGCAGTGTAGAGCTAGAGAAAGTGGTGACCCCCTCTCACAAGGCCCAGGCTGGGGGCACCTGGCAGCACCACTGGAGATGGGGTGGGGTGAGAACAGGGCGTCTTCTGCACCCCAGGGACCTTATGCCCCAATCAGACCCAAGTGGCTACTTCTGTTCAATCCGTCAGTCCAACTCCTCACCAGGCAAGAAGGAGTTAAGCTTCACCCCTCCCCCAACACCAGTTTGTTTTTTTAAATTAATTTCTCCAGGCATCGGGCTGAGGGAGAGGATTAGGGACACAGATCCTATCTCCACCCCCTCCCCTGGCAGCCCAGCACCCTACCTTGGTGCAGCCCCCCGTAGGGGACAAGGGAAGAAAGGTCCTTGTCTCTTGGCCCCATCCAACCCCACTAGGGTTCCCACCACGAGCCCGAGTGACCCCGCGTCCTCTTCCACGTTAGGGATCTTGGGTCCCAATCCCTTACCTCCAGCATCTGTCATCTTCAGCGTCTGGCGCCTCAGAAACCCCTCAGGCCCATGGTGCTTGGGGCGGGGACCAGGTGGGAGAGGGGCAGTGGGGTAGCGGGCTGTCACCCCGGCCGCGGGGGGCTCCGGGCTGGCTCCATCCGCTCCATCCCAGGAATAGGGGTAGGGGTCAGCGAGAGGGGTCCTGGAACCGGAGGAAACGTTGGCGGGGTGGGTATTTCGGAGAGAGAAGGTTTGCAGGAAGCAGGAGGCGAGGCGGGCGGGGCAGGACCGGGAGACCTGACGGGGAGGATGCTCCGTGCGTGTGTGCGTGCGTGTGTGTGTGTGTGTGTGTGTGTGTCTGAGAGAGAGAGAGTGGAGGAGGGGGAGAGAGAGAGAGAGAGAAGGAGAGGAACCGCCTCCCGCCCTGCCAATCCCGGCTGGACGCGGGGGTCCCCCGCCCCGGCAGGCAGATACTCGTAGCGTCGCTTCTGCGGGGATCCGCGGGGGTCCCCAGGGAAGAGCCAACGCGGGGGGCGCGTAGCGGCGAGGTGGGAGACAAAGAACGGGTGGAGGGAGGGAGAGTGGAAGGGAGGGGCGGAGGCAGCGGGAGCACGGGGGAAGGAGGAGGCGCCCCGGTGACGGGATTCTAATTGCCGATACTCCGCGGCCAGTGGGAGTCGGGCGGGTGTGAGCGGCCAGAGAGGCGGCCCCATCTTAGGACGCACGGGGCTTCTGACTCCTCTGCAAGGCCTGTGAGGGCTCCTGATCCATTCAACGGACAACCACAGAGCAACTGGGCGCGCTGAAGCGGGAGGGGACCGTGAGGAACAGAATCGACCTGGTCCTGGCCATCGAGGCTCACAGCATTGTCAGGGGAACAGATGAGCAGACAGGCCCTCAGGAAAGCGGGCCCGTGAGCCTGGGTTCACAGAGGACACTTTAGCGTGGGGAGAGCCCACCCAGGGAGCCCCTGCTTGTCTGTGGGTGGCTGAGGAGGTGGGGCAGGGGCTGTGTGTGGAAGAAGGACTGCTGAGGGGACGCGTTGGCTACTTCTGCAGGCCAGGCTAGGGTAGGAGCGCTAGTGGCTAGCGGGGGGAGGGAGGAAAAGGGAGGAAGAAGAAGGATGCATGAGGTGGGCAGATTGCACCTTATCCTACCAGCCATAGTGGGAAAAGTAAGAGGAGTGAGGGGCTCAGATCCGCATTTTAGGAAGAACACCTCGGTTCCTTTGGAGAAAGCAGCCTGAAGGCTGTGGCAGCCTCATGAGGCTGTTGAGTTGATGGTGGTGGACATGAAGATCAAAGATCACGATGAGAACTATCCAGGATATAGAACTGAAGAAACTGACAGGGTTTGGGGACTGGCTGGCCACTGAGGGAGAAGGAGGGTTTAGATGGTTGCAGGTCTTGGCTTGAGGCCCTGGACGTAGAGGGCGATGGGAGTGGATGAGATCAGACTTGGACCTGGGGAGCTGGAGGGGGTGGTAGGCCAGCCAGGGGAGACAAAAGTCAACTAGCTACTGTACTGACACAGCTTGGTGGAGTGTGTGTGTGTGTGTGTGTGTGTGCGCGCGCGCGCACGCGTGCACGCACGCATGCCCTAGGCACTGTACTAAGCACTTTTCTCATTGTCACCCTCATGATAAACCCATGAGGTGGGTGTTTCTATTGCCCCCTTTGTTTGTTCAAGAGCAGGTGGTGAGGTTGGATAAGTGGGTCCAGCGCTCAGGGAAGAGGTTGCACACCTCTGTCCCTCAGTCTGGAGGGGTAGCGTTGCCCGGCGGTCTGCCAGAGTCACTGCAGTCCCAGGTCTCTGAGGAGCTGTGGGAGGTGGCATGTTGGGCCCAGATGGTCTTGGGACCATAGGTGAGGATGATAAATTTTAGAGGGTAAGATTCAAGGAGATCTATGGAGAAGGAAATGGCAACCCACTCCAGTGTTCTTGCCTGGAGAATCCCAGGGACGGAGAAGCCTAGTGGGCTGCCGTCTATGGGGTTGCACAGAGTCGGACACGACTGAAGTAACTTAGCAGCAGCATGGGAATTTGGGTATCTCTGAGTGTCTTCAGAATCTGCCGGCAGCTGTGGGTTGCTGGCTAGATTGTGGAGATCTGGGGAGGTCCTACTGCGGCTGTCTGGGGTCTTTAAAGAGAACATGGTTCGCAGGCATTTGGTGAGATCTGGAGTGGGGGGGGTTGATTATATCATCCCCATAGGGAATGGGGAGATGATGGGTATGTAAAGTCAGGGCTGGGGCAGGTTCTGTGGGAGGGTGCCTATAGGTCATAAGACCCCCTGTTCCTATAGGCCATAGGACCCCCAGATGAAATCCCCCTCATCTGATTTCCCTCCCTTGTGGCAAATGTTGGGCTGTGGCAAACCTGCTTGAGCTCCTAGGAACTGGGAAGCGGGCAGGGCTGGACTGGGGTAATGCCTCACATAGGCTTGCCCATGTGGCTTGCCCTTGACATGTCTCACAGGTGAGTCATATCTCAGGTCTGAAAACCCTTGCAAAGCTATACACACCATCCCCAGCCACACACTATACTTAGATTTGGGGGGCTACTTTCTGAAAGGGTTCCACCTTTTGGAACGTACAGTGTGCAAGCCCCTCACCTAATACACAGGACAGACAGGCATAGGACCCCACCCCGGATGCTCAACTCTGATCAGATCAGATCAACAGAAGCCTTCGTCACAACTCCCATGTCCGCCTCAACACCCAGGGAGGTCCAGCCACTTCACTTCTGCGAACTTGGCTAGGTTGCCTGAGCAGGGCCTAAATCACCTGTAAGTCGGGAGATATAACCAGTGACCTTGTGGTTTGGTGGTTTCTGATCCTGGGATTCAGCCACCTGAAACTGTCTTCCCTGAAGTGTTCCAAGGAAGATCCACTTGTAAGAGAAGATGGCTCTCATGGAGATGCATGACCACCATCTCCAGGTTGCCAGGTGCTTCTCGAGTGGCAAAGCTGGACTGGTTCTATATGGCCCTGGGATGTAGAACTAGGACTTTTGAAGGGAAGCTATCAGAAGCTAGAATTTGGCTTGACATGGAGACTTGTGTGACAGAGCCATCCAGGAGTGGCCAACACAGGAGCTGACTACAACTGGGAGTTCCAGTTGAGGTTTATCAGGGACCCACCAAGGTGATCCTGAAGAGTCCTAATTTGGGACTTTCATTCTTTAGGGCAGACAGGTCTGTGAGAATCTTTCTGGGGGTCAGGCCACTGAACACCAAGTGCCTTGTGGTTCAATTTTTTCACATATAGCACACAGCTTCCCAAAGCAAGAAAGGCTGGTGTTGGGGGTGGGTCCCCTGCTCTCATCTCTTTGGGACTTGCCTTTGGAACCCTGGCATCTGGACTCCCGGACCCATTGGTATTAGAACTGGTGAGTTAGCAACCAGAGCTGCTGGCAGGATGGAGGGCTAGTTCTCTCTGGCCAACCCGAGGGATTCTCTAGGACCCTGGGCACAAAACTGCTCTGACTTATCATTTCCCATCCACAGCTACCACCACCACCTTTAATCTTTCCCGTACCTTCTACAGGGTGCCTAGTGGGAGAGTAGGGGTTGGATATCTCCATTACCGTATCTAACTCATCCTCTTAATTCCACTGGAGGCCTTATAAGAAAGAGCTGAGTGATGAGCCTAAGGAACGCTCTAGAAATCCCAGCCCTGCCCAGAAGGGATGGGAGCGGGGGTGGCAAATGGAGTTTGCAAGAACAAGGGTTCTCATAAAGCTCCTCAGGGTCAGAGGTAGCACTGGCAGACCACCTGACTCAGACTGGCATCCCATACCTCCTCCCGCGAATCAAGAAACCAGGCGGCAAAGCTCTGGGGACTGCTTTTATGGGAGTGACCTGACAGAGGGCATGATCCGTACAAAACCGGGAACAATACATACATATATATATTATATACAGAGACGCAGTCCTGCAAAAGGCGGGGCTAGGGTGGCCCTCGGCCGGAGAAACCGGAAGCCCCCCAACAGCCCCGCCCCTGGCCCCGCCCCCTCCGTCTGCTGAGGCCGAGGAGGTGAATTGCACGGGCCCAGGCACTAAGATAGCCAGCTCTTTCACGGGGTAGGCGCACATCTGGGGGCAGGAACAGATTGCTGAGAAATACTGATTGATGGCATGGCCTATTTACAGGGGACGAGAGGAAGCCAAAACGGATGGTACAGGGGTTGTTTTTTTTTTTAAAAAAGAACAAAAACCCAGGCTGAGGCAGGGGCATGACGAAGAGGCAAAAATGAGATGGTTTCTGAAAGGGGAGGGGACCTGGGGTAGGGGTCTCACCTCCCTTGGTCCAAGCCCCGATTTGGGGTTAAAGTGGGGAAACAGAGTCGATTTCACTTAGAAAGCAGGCTGCTAGCAGCGCAGCCCTGGTCTCCAAAAAGAAGAAAAGTAGTAAAATTTTGCCCTCCAGTCAAAACACTGGAAAACTGTGGGTGTGGGTGGGGTGAGGCTGAATCTCTGATGTTAGTACAAGGCTTCCAGGTGTGGCCCTGCGTAGGGCAGGACGGGACTTGGCTCTCCAGTAAAAAATGTTCCCCTTGCCTAAAACCAGGCCCTCTAAACTGACCTCTTCTCCTCCCTTGCATTGACAGGCTTGGCCAGGAAACCTGGACCCCAGAGAGGCCGCAGAATGGTTCCAGGAGGTTATGGCTATTTGGCACCTGGGGGAGGGGAGGCACAAGGAGAAATTGAGGGCTGCTGCCCCAGGAGAAGGGGGAGCTGGACACCACATGTCCTTGGGCTCTCCCCTTTTCATGAAGGATTCATAAGAAATCAGTGCAGGGTCAGGCCCAGCCTCCAGGCTCTGAGTGGACTCTATCCCTCCTGGGAGGGTGGACAAGGATGGGAGGAGGTGTGGAGACAACCCTTCCCAGCAGGAGGATAAGAATGCAACAGAACAGCACAATGATAGGGGAGGAGGAAGGGCCAAGATGGTAGAATCTCAAGTCAAGAGGCCCAGGGACCACCTAGGAGCTCCGTGATCAGGAGGCAGCCTCCAGGCGGTGAGATGCTGGGAGAGCCCCCAGCCCTGTTCCAGTCCAGAGACAAAGGCTGGAGGCCGTAAAATCTGGCAGTTTGGTCTGCAGGTCCTTGTGTTCATCCACCACCCAGGCCAGCCCCTGGCATTCCATGGCCTCTGTGCCCCAGCCCCATGGGCAAGGAGGCCATCCTTCCAGCCACCGGTCTGCCTGGGCCACCTTAAGGGGCCTATATGATGTGGGCCCTCTGGTCCCTGAAGCTGGGTGAGGTGGGGTGGAGGCGTGGGCAAGTCGGGGCACCTGTCCCCAGGCTGATAGGGGGCGGGGTCAAGTATTGAGGACAGGGGAGGGAGGACAATGGGAGGGGATTAATTATTGTCCGGTTAAGGAATGATTCCTGTTAAGTAGAATTGGAATTCCTCAGTGTTTGCAGGTTTCCTTCCAGTTCTGAGATCTGAAAAAAAGGGGGAGAGGGCATCAGGACTGAGCATTGGACTCGGGCCCTGCCCCGCCTGCCCCCCTGCTGGGGACATGACCCTGAGCTCCCAGCCACGACTCTTCTCCCTCCAGGATCCATAGGGTGACTGACCTGCTGCTCCCTCCTGCCCCTGTGGCATCCCGGGCCTACCTTGTCCAGGAGCTTGTCCATCTCCTCCTTCCTCGCCAGCTCTGACTCCTCCAGAACCCGGCGCTGTGCTGTCTCCTTTTTCAGAAACTCAATCTCCCTGGGGATCAGTGGGGGACAGACAGTGGGTAAGGCTGTGTGGTCTGGCTTCCATTCAGAGAGTCTCAGGGTCTTCAGCCCTGTCCTTGGCAGCTCTTGCCCACTCCTTGTTCTCAGGTCTGGAGATCCCTAACCTTCCCAAAGCCTCTGGGGCCTGGCTTGTTGGCTCTGGCACCCAGTCATTACGAACCCAGGTACCCCCCCAAAAGGACCCTCCAACTTCTGCGCTCCTGGCCCCCCTACTTGGCTGGGGTGGGGAGGCCCCACCACAGGCCTCTCCATCCTCCTCAGGTCCAGGGCTCCCAGCCCCCACACGTACTTCTGCTGGTAGTCTTTGATGAGGCGCTTGGCCTTGCTATATTTGCGCTCCAAGGCCTGGTACTGGGCCTGGGTCTCCCGCAGGTGCTCATCCACAGCCTGGCACAGGCTCTGGGCCTCACCCCAGTAGCCCTCCAGTTTTTCCATGCGCTCCTTGTTCTCCTCCACGCTCTGCTCCAGCTGGGCCTTCTCCACCCGCCACCGCCCCTTCTCCTGCTCCAGGCTCTGCAGCTGAGAGGAAGGAACAGCCCTGGGTTGGTGGGGACGAGAGTCTCTGGATGATTCCTGCAGATGTGGAGCCCACTGCCCCCCAACTACTGACTCTCCTTGGCTGAGTCTGGGAACTGAAACCCGGAGAGGGAGGACCCCATCTGTCCCAGCCAGGAGCCCTGATACGTGCTGCACTCCTAGAAGGCAGGCCGCCCGCGTTCATAACTGACTATCTCCGTGACTTGGGGTAAGGCCACTTTTGTCTTAAGCTGCATTCCTCCCATCTGTAAAGTGGGACTGATTCCTGCCTTGCCAAGCTCACAAAGGCTACACAGTGTGATGGTAGATGGGTGAGAACAGGGCACCACTGCCCTCTGTTCCCTCTCTGTAGCCCTGGCTTCTGCGGCTTCCTAGACAGTCCTGGCTGCTCGCCTAGTGCCCATGCCACCCCAGTGCAGACCTCCTAGCTCCACAGCCCAATCATAGGGCCTCTGTTCCCTCTGTACTCACTTTCTTCACCACCTCTGAGCACTGAGCCCCAAATCTCCAGCCCAGCTTTACTTCGGGTTCCTCAGAGGCACCCTGCCCCAAACTTGGCCCCACCTACACAAACTTATTCCTCCTTTTCTGACTAGCCCACCTCCGTCCAAAGGTGCCATCATCTCACTGCCACCCCAGTGCTGAGCTTCAAGCCCCTGACTGCCCCTCCAACTTTGCTGGCTGCAAACACCCCTTGCCCTCTGTGTCCCAGCTACACAGGCCTTCCTGCACATCCTTGGACCTACGTTCCCTCTTGCTGCAGGGCTTCGCCTCGCTGTTCCCTGTGCCTGGAATGCTCCCATCTACCCTCCCACTACCTCATCATTTCCCACTAGCTCAGCCTTCAGCTGAGCTCAGTATTTCACTTCCCCAGAAGTCTCCTGTGATTCTCTCTGACAGCACAGCCCCCCACACATTCCAGCTTCATCAGGTTCCACCAGCTCTAGGAGTTCAGGGACCCTGTCCTCTCCTATAAAGCCTGTGTCAGCTTCTATGTACAAATGTTGCTGTGCGGACTCTAAGCCACACAGGGCAAGGATCAAGTGCTTTTGCCCATCACATGAATTGGATGGTGCCACACACCTAGAAAGAAAGTGAAAGCTGCTCAGTCGTGTCTGACTCTTTGCGAACCCATGGACTGTAGCCTGCCAGGCTACTCTTGCCTGTAGCCTCAGGCAAGAATACTAGAGTGGGTAGCCATTCCCTTCTCCAGGGGATCTTCCCAACCCAGGGACTGAACCCAGGTCTCCCACACTGCAGGCAGATTCTTTACCACCTGAGCCACCAGGGAAGCCCAAAGGTGTTTATAAATTGAAAGACCTTTGACTGTTCCTTCCCTTTATGCTCTGCACCTACTCTAACAACATGAACTGTCACCTCGACCTGGGAAATGCAACTCGAATCCGTCCTTCCTATACATACCCTCTGCCTGTGCCCTGGGTAGCCCTGCCCATACCTTCCAGGGCACCACTTGGGCCTCTAGCTGGTTCACCAGTCTCCAAGTCCTGCTCACCCTCATGCCTCCCACTTTGGGGATAGTGACCTTCCTCCTCCTGGTCTCATATGGCCACAGGATCCAGGCTGGAGTCCTCAGTGGGGAGTCAGGATACTGCTACAGCCCATCCTGGCAATCCAGCTCTACCTTCCACTCCCCTCCGCCCCCGGAATGGCTGCCATAGCCTGCAGGTCTCTTTACAAAGCCAGCCTCCAAGCTCACGTTTGTCTCCCCACCAGAAATGCCCTTCCTCTGCCTCAGTCACCTAAACCCTGTCTTCCCTCTGGGGCTCAGCTTCACACTCTCCTGTCTCCAGGCATGTTGGTCTAAGCCCACATATGGGAATGCACCTGTGTGTGCCTGGGTGCACAATGTCTGCAGAACCCCTGTGTGCCTCTGCCTCTCCCTGCCACACTGGAAGCCCCATGGGGATCGGGACTCCTAATGCACAGCCTGTGCTTCAGAAGTCTGTATATCTATGCCTCTAAGGGTGCTGGCACCCAGTATGCTTGTGCCGGTATCTATACATGGTATCTCTGTGAGAATGTGCATGTTCCATGAAACATCCTATGTCTCACAGCAGACAGACACATAAGCAGACGGACACAAAAGTCTTGCTTGTAAAGCATGGGTCCATTGTCCTCATGTTATGTCTAAGCAGAGAGGGTGTCTGGGTGGGTGGTCTGTGAGTACCATGTACCTGGGATCTGGGCTGATGTTTGGATCTCTGGGTGGTTTGCATTTAGGCTAGGCTAAATGCTAGGCTTTTATGTAGAGGACATGCGTGGGACTGTGTGAACGTGAAGACATCCACATTCAGCTATTAGAGGGCTGACAGCTAACAGCTCAACTTTTTATTGAGCAACTATTATGTGTCAGACCTGTACTAAAGAGCTTACATGTATTATTCTATTTTATTCTCACAGTGGTCCTATGGTCCTGGCACTATTATCAAACCATTTTATGGAGAATGAGGCCCGGAGCAGCAAGTGAGTGGTGGAGAGATGGTCTAGCTCTTAACACTAGCCTCCCTTACTTCAGAGCAGCTTGTTTTCCATGCGCCTGTGGGTGCCGGACAAGGGTCGACATGTACAGCTGAGGGTGGAAGACTGTCGCCCCCATGCCCTCAGCCTCCCCCACTTCCCGCCGCTCTTACCTTTCTCTTCAGCTGCTGGATCTCGGCCTCAGTCACAGCATGCTTAATCTGGAGCTGTGGGGGCGAGGGCACAGACACTCAGCTCTGGCTGGGGCAGGCAGTGCTGTAGCACTAAATACTAACCTGCCCTTGCCCTCCACCAGCCCAGGGGCCCTTCTGCGCACCTCCTTGAACTTGTGCACCAGCTTCTCGGGCTCCATGTCCACCGGGGACAGGGCATCCTCATTCTCTGCCAGCTCGAACACCTCGATGGCCATCTCGCCCCCTGGGAACGTGGGGCTCAGCTCCTCATCCTCGTCGGTGGCGTACTCTCCCGTCTGTGAAGGGGGACAGGAGGCTGTGTCCCCTGCCCACGCCAGCCTACCCCAGCCCTGATGACTAGGGCTGAAACCAGCCGTGGTTAGTCCACGGCAGACTGAGTGCGACCCAGGGGTATGGGTCATGACCTCCTCCATCAGCCAGGGGTCCACACCAGGGGCATGGTTTGTGACTTCCGGAAAGTCTCCTGAAGGCAGGAGTTATCCCATAAAAGACTAAGACCTGAAGAAACAGCCTTTGCTTTCCCCTCCTCACGCAGCAGGTCCCCTGAGGCCTAGAGCTGTCTCCTTCCTCAGAGTGGCGGCTCTTAGAGGGAACTATGTTTTCTTTGTAGGACCAGGAAGGCTTTCTGAAGACAGAGGGTGTGATTCCTCCATCAAACTAGAGATTCTTTAAGGGAGGGATCTGCATTGCTTCTCAGATTAGGGGCTCCCCCAGGACAGGAGTGGCGCTCTGGGGTTCTTCACAAGGCCTGGGAAAGTGGCAGAGGCAGGGGACAGCTGTAATGCTCCATCAGGCCACCAGGGGACGATGACGCTCCCAGCCAAGTAGAGTCCCTACCTCCTCGTCATCCTCGCCGTACTGGGCGTATCTTTGCTCCATCATCTCCCGCTGCCATCGCTCCTGTTCCAGGGTCTGCTGAATTAGCTGGGCCACCTCACTCTGCTCACCGGGCCGCTCCCGGCCAATCATAAACCTGCAGGGGCACCAGCATTGTCTCCTTTTTCTCTGTCCTTAGCTGGAAATGCCACCATCCTCCCCATTGGTACTCCCCTCTCAATACCCAGGTCCTCCCTGGGGAGGTGAAATGAGAGGGCTGAGTCCAGAGACTGCAGAATGTTAATAATGAATGGGGGAACAGGGGGCCCTTATTGGCTTTCTTTCCCAGGAGTAGCAGAGACTCATTAGCCCTCCTGGCCAGTTCGGGGGATGGGGAGATGTCAGCCAAACTTCAGGCTAGGCTGTCGGGGACATGAGGTCAGGAGGTGCCAGTGTAGGAGCTCTTCCCTCACCACATGGGAGAAAATGAGGCAGGGGCCTGGCAAAGCTGACCCTGGAACTGTGGAGGGCTGTCTTATATGCTCTCCAAGTCCTTGAGCTTCAGGAAGGGGCGGGATGATGGCGACTGGAGATTAGGATGGAAAGGAAATCGTGGAACTTCCAGGCACCAGCCCCTCCTCTCCGTGGCCACCCACATCCTGTTTCTCTCTACCACCCTTTCCTGGGGGCAGTGCCCCTTTTGGAGGGGGCATGGAGTTGTCCCTGAATGTTATGCCAGAGATGAACATAGGGAGCCTCTAACCCAACCTCTTCAGTTGGCAGACCCAAGGAGGCGAGTCCTCAGACTATACCAGGCTAGAGGGAGGGAGGGATAAACCCCGATCTGGATGGCATCCTTCCTGCACATCTTGGGATCTTCAATGAATGAGTCAGGACAGACAGTGGGGAAAGAAGACAACCAAGAGGCCAGTTTGGAGGCATGGTGGACAACAGGCCTGAAGCCTGAGTGCTGGTGGCCAGCAGTGGTCAGGGGCGGGAGATGTGAAGGGAGACGGGGCAACGGATAAGCACATAGCAATTCCTTTCCACAGTGGAAACGTCTCTGTAAGTTGGGCCACAGAGGATCTCAACTGGGTGTGGGCAGGCGGGCAGAGTGGCCCGATGAGGGCTGAGCCTCCTGTCTGCGCCCACTCCCCACCGCCCCCACCCTCCTGGGCCTCACCGCACACGGCCCTTGGTATTCCGGAGCACGGAGGCTGCAAAGCTCTGGGTCACTCCCACCAGACTCGTTCCATCCACCTCCACCAGGAGATCGTTCACCTGGATCCTGGGGACGGGCGAGGGGGAGGTGGGTGACATTGGTTAGGGGATCCCGAGGGGAACTGTGGAGCTAGGGTAGACATGGCCCCCTTCCCATCAGAAACTCAAGGCTCAGTCCCCACAGGAACCCAGTACTTTGTCTACCTGCATAAGAGGCATGAGGCCGGAGGATCAGGTATCAGCCAGGCGCATGGGCAGTGAGACCCAGGCAAGCACAACCAACACGGGCATCCAGAACCAGGAAGGGTGGCAAGCACACTTCCCAAGGCAATCACACACTAGTCCCTTCCTCCATCACTCGACAGACCAGCGTGGCATCCACAGAGTTCATCATGGCCACGCACACCAGCTAGGGCCTCTAGCACACACCTGACATACAGCCCACCCTCTTACACACCCATTCAGCACAGACCTGAGCCCACAGATTTCTTTCAAATGCCCGCGATCTGTGTTCACTACAGTCCCACGGGGTTAGTCCCCCCTGTGCACAGCCCCCAGTACGCTCCAGCTACGGCCCTGGAAGCCCTGTTCCCCACACAAGGAGAGATGGGAGTGGCCCAGCCTGACCGCAAGGGGGATGGAAGCACGGGAGGGACACCTGGCCACCTCCATCCTCCACTCCCACCTCCCCTCAGTGCCAGGCCTCCTCGCAGGGCTCCCACACAGAAAAGGAAGAAATGGTCTCCCGTCAACAGTTCGCCCCCACCACCCACCCCACATGGGGACACCCTCACATACACACACACTCCCCAACCGGCCAACAGGCAACCATGGGAAAGGCTCTGGGAAGTTCAAATGAGGGAGTAAGTAAAAGAGTAGGGGTGGTCACCTTCCTTTTTCTGCTCACTCCCACCCCTGCCCACCATGCCATCTGGGCTGCAGCAGATAGAAGCTTCCTGAATGAGGCAACTCCACCTCTAGCAGCATGACCCCAGTCCTCACAGGAACAAACAGTCAACTCTGTCACATGGAGGGGTCTGGGCTTAGAGGTAGCACAAGGCACCCTGATATTAACCTTTAACTTACAGCCTGGGGGTGCCCTACAGCCGTTCCCACTCCCCCTCGGCAATTCACACACAGTGGGGAGGCTCCAAAGGGCTCACTGGGCTGCCCAGAACTCCAGGGGATCTTTCCTGAGCCCTCTGACCCACCGAACTCACACCTTCCAGCCTCAGGGGCCAAACATAAGCATGTAGGCAAGGAGCAGCCTCCTCCCGGGCGCACCGCCCCCATGGGCTCTTCTAACCTCATAAGACACCTGAATCCCGTGGTCTCTAGCTCAGCCACACCTGCCTGCTTTTGGTGCCCTGCCTGGGACACTCTGCACACCCCACTCCTGCTCATGCTTTAGGTCTCAACTCCAATGTCACTTCCTCCAGGAAGACTTCCCTGAAACCCAAAGAGGCCAAGCCCTCCTGACTTAGCCTTTAGTGCCGCCCTGTACTTTTGTCCATGTCGCTGTTTTCTGTGTGCCCTCTTGAATGCCCATCTGCCTTACTACACTACATGCTTCTTAAGATCAAGGCCCTCATCACTGACTCCCAGGGCCTGGCACCAGCCCTGCAACAGTGTCACAGGCTCAATATTTCCTAAATGAAAAAGCTCAATGTGTACTCTACTAGGCACAGAGCCTCCGCACCCACGCTCTCCTCACCATGGCCCGAAACACAACACCTACACAGCATGCAAGTGCCACGAAGCCGAGGGCCCTGTCTGTGCTGCTCACTGCTCCCTGGGGGGCGGGCCAGCAACAGGCACAGTGGTCTCCACGAACGCCTGGGCCCCACCTGGCGACCCGCCCCGCAGACCACGGCTGATAAGGGAAGGGGAGGCGGTACCTGCCGTCCCGATGGGCCGCGCCGCCCTCAGTCACGGTCTTGACGAAGATGCCCAGCTTCTCAAGGCCCATGTCTGCCCCGGCCCCCATGCCAATGATGCTGATGCCCAGGCCCTCGGAGTCTGTGAAGCAGAGGGTGATGAGAAGCCAGTAGGAGGGTAGGATGGGTTGAGGATTTGCCGGGGACAGAGTGAGAGGCCCATCCCCAACCCTCACAGTGGGGCACAGCCTCACCTCAAGAAGCAGTCTCCATGCTGAGGGGATGTCCCACATCTGGTTCTGTCACTCCCTCTTTGCCAAGCCAACTAGGATGCTCTTGGGTCACTGCCCTCTGCCCCAGCCAAAGAACTGATGGGCAGCAGGACGTGCTGAAGGGGCACTATCTGTATGCAGATGAGGTGTGTGGTGGCCATGGGGATGGGTGGGGGAGCCACGAGGGGGCTGATGGTCCCCCTCCCTAAGCAGTCTCATCCCTACTCACAGCCTCAGTGACTCAAGACCTCCTGCTTTTCTCTCCCGCAAAACCTACTCCTCTCTCCACAGCTGCCCCCCTCTGTCTCACGGGCCTCTGACATCTGAACGAGATCTTCCCCCACAAATAGGCTTTTCCAGCCTGCCCCCGCTTCACGGGGCCTGGGAGTCACCTGGACTCCTGCCTCCCCCTGCAGCCTCTGTGGAAGCCAAGTAACACTCAAATCCTGTCAATCCCACCTTCCAAGAATCCCTCAAGTCCACCCCCTTCCCACATGGCCATCACCATGTCCACACTACAGGGGCCCCTCTCCAACCATGTACAACCCTTTGCCCCACAGCACAGCTTGGTATAGTCTCTCTAGAATACCTTTCTCACACCTTACAAGGCTCCCAGTCCATCTTAGAAAAGTGGTCAACAAGGTCCTGTATGCGCAGCCTTCTCCCCCACCCTCCGAGTCCACCAGGTCTCTCTCCTCTTTTCCGCAGACTCCCCTCATCTCCTCTTCAGAGTTCAACTCAAGCGTCTCTTTCCTTGGAAATCCCCTCAGGTCTGGTCAGGTCCCCTGTTAAATGCTTTTACAGTGGCCCCTCCTTCCTTTCCTGGCCCCCTCACTGTGCCAAGGACGCACTTAGGTGTGAGCGTCCCAGCCATGCCTGCCCTCTCCCCCTTCCATCGCTCTCCCATTGTGGCTTGGCCTGCAGAGCCCAGGACCCAGCCCACAGTGCTCATGCGGGGCCTGACAAGTGCAGAAGCAGAGTGCAGCGGGACAGTGTGAAGGTGGAGCTTTGGGCTGGGCTGAGTCTGTGTGGCTGTGGGGTGCTGACAGAGGCCCAGTTAGAGGAAGCAGAACATCTCAGTGGAAGCCCTGAGGGTCCACCCAGGGCGGAAGTTGGCACAAGGCAGAGGCCCAGTGGCCCAGCTCACCCTTCTCCAGCTCCACAGGGAACAGCTCCAACCTCTCCACCCGCTTCTCCAGCTCGTACTCAGCAGAGGCTGCCATGGGATCCACGTCCTCGTTGCGACGATCGTAGTCCTCGTTGGAGTAGGTACTGAACACCTGGGGGAGAGGCTGCTTGTCAGAGGCGCCAATAGGAGGGCAAGGGCTAACCCAGTGAGAGGAGGCTGAAGGGGCAGGCTGCGCCAGCCACTGCGCTCCCCTCCTGCCAGAGGCCTCCCCCACCCCCAGACAGGCTGAGGTGAGGCCTTCCCCAGCCCGTGCTGATCCCAGCTCAGAGTGGGGCCCTTCTAGTTCTGAGGTAGGGGGCAAGGCAGAAAGGAACCCAGCCTTGCCACATCCACGCCATGACTCTCTCCTGCAGCCCTGACCACACAAGCATGGCCAGTTAGAAGAAAGGAAGGTCAATGCTGGAGAAACTGTCATACTCATGAACCCAGGCTCCCAGGTCAGAGAGAGACCAACAGACAGTCCCCATCCCAAAGACGAGGGTGGACACAGACGGCAGGAGAGAGGAAGGAACACGCTGAGTAGCAGAGGGGAAGAGGAGGAGGGATAAGGAGTGGAGGAGATTCGGGAGGATGCCAGATGGGGAGGGGGGAGCGGGTGTGAGACAAGGGCAGTGGCGGGTGGGGAAAGGGGAGGAGAGAGGCAGAAGGACCACCGGTCCCCCCACGGAGAATGGGCAGGCCCTCCTCTTGAGGGGCCCCTATGGCCTTGGCCACATGGCCAGACCTCAAGCTCCCTTCTGAACCGCAGCTCTCTGAGGTACCCCGCTTATCCCCAGGGCACTAGGAGGCCCGGGCAGAGGTCCTGGGCGCAATACCCTGCAGAAAGCAAGGACAGCAGGCAAGTGGCAGCCTCTGACACTGTCCGCAGTGAACCTGGCCTTGTTGTCCTCTGAACCCCTCTGCTGGCTCAGCAGAAAGGGGAATCCCCAGCCTGACCCTCCTCCAAAGAGTAGAGAAGGTAGGACAAGGGCTCTGCAGGAGTGCCTAAGTCTGGGTCCAGGCGGGGTGCTCCTGGTGGGAGGTTAATGAGCACCATTTGGGGCATCATGACATGTTCCTGTTTCACTGCCTGCAGTGACAGGTTGGCACCACTTGGAGCCAAGTGGGGGCGATGAAGGGTAGCAGCAGCTCTATCAGATGGCTGGGCCTGAGGCCTGAGCAGCTGGAGTGGGACACTGTCTCCCTGAGGCCCCTGCCAGGGTCCCTCTCTCCAGAAGCAGGCGCTACGGGCACCCAGGCCAGCAGCTCTTGTGCCCCAGCCTCGGTTTAGTGTCACCCCCCAAACACCATGGCTCCCACAAGGGGGCTCCTAGCTGGGAGGGGCCTACATGGTCACTTAACTCACTGCCCTCAACTTTACAGCATCAGAGAAAGAGTGCAAACCCTTAGAGTTCTTTGTCAATGGTGCAGCAGTCAGACTGCCCTCTTGACATCTGGCCAGTAGCCCCAAGCTCCTGGGAGAAATGGGCCACCCAGTCCACATACAGTGCAAGATGCTAGACCCACTGTCCAAGGTCATGGGAGCTAGCCCATAGCAGCGTGGGATGAGACTGGTGGGTAGGTCACTGGGACTTTGTCCCCATTGTACATAGGTCTCAAGCCCCAGGACAGGGCTGCCACGCGCCTAGATCTGGCAAACTGGCTTTGGCCCACTTCTGCATCCCAGTCCCTTGACCCTCACCCTCTATCCCAGCAGAGAGGGTCTCTTCATCCCTCAGTCTATGTGGTAGCCTGGGTCAACCAAACTCCTCCCCACCACAAGTACACACAGACACACACTGTGACCTCCAAAACACCCTCCTAGCCTGTCCTGGGCTTTGTCCTCCCCTCTTTTCTCAGATTATTAAATTCTGCCCCCTGCAAGAAACCCAGGCCAGAGGGTCAGAGGCCTCTGACCACCATTCACACTGCCCACCTCCATGTGTCCAGCCTGTCCGAGGGCCCTGGATCCAGTCCCCCTCTCCAGATAACTATCTAGAATTGAGGTTTCTTTCCTCAGCAGAAGCCTCTGTATTGTGGCCAACAATTGGGTCATCCGAGGAGCACAAGACCCCGGACTTAGTATCAATGCAGGGGTGGGGCAGAGAGGGAAAAACTGGGTGGGGAGGAAGACATCCCCAGCAAGGTCAAAAGTCAGACACACAAAGGCGGCCCAGCACACCACAGGCGAGCAACTGTCACCAGGGAGTCAGGGAGCACTGCTCCAAATCATGTGCTATTTTTTACCCAAAAATCAGGGTAAGGTGTCAAATATAGACAGTCAGAGGCTGAGGACTAAAAGACCAACCTCTACCTCTGAGGGGATCAGGCAGCTCAGAGAACTGCTGTGGCAGGGCCGTGGGGTGTCCTGACCCCCTCAGTGGTCCCCACTTGCATCCTCAGTGTCCCAAGAAACACCCCATATCCTTCAGTTCTCTGCCTCCAGGATCCCAGCTCTTCAGAAAAGGAGGAGAGGCAAAAAGGCTTGTGAGGTCACAGCCTGGGGGAAAGGGCTGGCCAAAGTGGGGAGTTGCACTTCCCAGGCCCCCTGGGGTGGCAGGTGGAAGAGGAACAGAGGTTAATGCTGGGGCAGGCAGGAGGAAACGGGCAGCTTCAGTGTCCAGGAGTTATGGAAATTTCAATCAAACAGAGGGGGGTTTGACTGGGGAGGGGTGAAGGCTGAACTTTCCTTGGCCCTGACAGCCCCATAAAGCAGACTTGGACTTGGGCACAGCTGAGCTTGGGGCGGTGAGAAAAAGTCTTTAAGCTTTATGTGCCAGCCAAGAATAGAGGGTAGTGCACTGCAAGCGGATTCTTTACCATCTGAGCCACCAGGGAAGCCTCAGGAAACTGGGGGCTGGGGCTCTTAATTCTCCCAGGGATCTCTCCCAGCATTCTCCTGAGAATCTGAGGGCACTGGCACAACCCACAAACCAATCACCAATAGTATGTGTGCCCCCCCAAAGGGAGGATCTTCTGTCCTTTCAGGGTACCCGGAGAATGAGGCAAGAGCGCTTGGTGCCTGCCAACACCAAGAGCAAAAGCAGGAGGCTGCTGCCAGGCACCTGGGAGTTTCCCAGCCCCACCCCCTCCTCCTCCATACCCTGCTAA
This sequence comes from Bos taurus, assembly GCF_002263795.3. NCBI lineage: Eukaryota > Metazoa > Chordata > Mammalia > Artiodactyla > Bovidae > Bos > Bos taurus. Next base: position 36,509,727 of record NC_037346.1, on the reverse strand, counting down.
AGGCCTAGCCTCCTCAAAACCCACAGAAAATGCCTGCCTATGTAACCTCGTACCCCCACCTCGGGAGCTGGCCCAGCACAGACCCCAGGGAACAGGGCCCCCAGTCACATGGTCCCAGCTCAGCTCAACCTCAGAGACCTGCTTCCCTCTTTCACTTCTGCAAAGTTGGGGTGAGGGCTACAGCCAGTTTGAAGGAAGGGCTGCACCTTTGTTTTGGGAAGTTTCTGGCTCCTCCACCCCCGTGTGCAGCTCTGGTGCAGGAGGAAAGCAAGGGTGTTTCTAAGCTCCTCATGCCCCTCCGATCTACAGCAGAGTAAGGACCAAAGTGGGGGTGCTCTTCTGAGGTCACAGGTACACACAGACACACACACACACACCTTCCCACCACTTAAGCCCAGGCCTCTGGCAGTCTCCGGAGGGAGAATGTCTGGAAAAGGAAGGGAAAGCAGGTGTCCCAGGACCGGCGCAGGGCAGGGTGGGGCAGCAGGCAGAGGAACCCGAGGGCAGGTCAGGGCAGGCCACCTCATCTCAGGCCTAAATATCCTCCCCCTCTGACAAACAGCTGGAAGTCCCCCACGCCCCCCTCAGGGAGGTAACTTCTGGGAAGGGGGCTGGGTGACAGGGCTGACTCAGCCTGCCAAAGCCGGCTGGCTGGCGAGGCGGGGGCGACTGCGCGCACGTGGCAGGGGCGGCGCGGGGGCGGGGAGGGGGGCTCACTTACTTGGATCGGCGCTGTGCTGAAATGGATCTTTCGGCTCGGGGCCGGGTCCTCTTCTTCCGAAAGCCCTGGGATCTCCACGCACCCCGACTCGGGCTCGTACGGGGGCTCCCCCTCCTCCTCTTCTTCGTCGTCCTCCTCCAGGGCACTGCCCCCAGAGTCCTCCCCCAGCCCACTGTAGGCGCTCACGTCCACCAAGTCCGCCTCCGAGAAGTCCTCCTTTTTGGACTCGTCTACGTCCTCGGGGGCCACGTCCGGGGCCCGGCCATTGCCCACCCCCTTTTCAGGCACCGCCACGGTCGCCGCCTCCTCCTCGGGAGCCGCCTGAGCCTTCTGCTCCTCAGGCGCCGGGCTAGCGGTGGTTGCCAAGGCGCTGCCATTCTCCAGGGCCGCGTGGACTGTCACCTCCGCCTGGATCACCTCTGTGGGCGCTGCCTCGGCCTCCGACTCCCCGCTCTCCTCCACCTCCACCGGCTTAATCTTGCGCACCTCCCGGGGCTTGGGGGGCGGCCGGGCGGGGGCCACTCGGTGTTGCGGGGGCTGCTGCCCTCCGGGGCCGCGCTCCTTCTCGGCTGGGACATCCCCCGACGGGGCGGGCGGCGGCGGGGGCGGCTGAAACACCCGGGACCGCTTACTGACCAGCTTCGAGTTGACCTGGGGAATCCCGGCGGCCGCGACCCTGGGCAGCCCGGGCCCGCGGTGGAGGCCGGTCCTCGAGTCGGCCTTCTCAAAGACAGCGCTTAGCTGGCTGACCGTCGGCGACACGGCGTCGGCGTCCAGCTTGTCCAGCGCCTCGGTGCTGCCGTTGAAGCGCACCACGACGTCCAGCTTCCGGTCCTGCAGGCCGGCGCGCTCCTGCCTCAGCAGCCGACGCGCCGCGGCCTCCTTGTCGCCGCCCGCGGCCGCAGGGACGCTCCGTTCGAACAGCTTCCGCGTCTCCTGCAGCCGGGACGGCGGGTGCGGCGGCGGCGCGGGCTGCGCGGAGGGCGCGGGCTTGGAGTCGAAGCGGCTCACGCGCTCCGATACGCTGGTGCCCAGCTTCAACAGGGCGCTATGGTCCACGTTCTCGTTCAGGCTGCTGGCCCGCGGCAGCGACAAGCGCACGCCGCGCTCGGGCGCCCGCAGGGCCTCGGTGGGGCCCGCGCCGCCGCCCGCATCGCCCGGCGCGCCTGCCGTCGTGCCCATCTGCAGGAACATACTTTTGATGCGATGGACGTTGGAGCCATATTTCTTGTGGTGGGCTGCCTTGGGTGCCTCGTCGGGCCCGGGCGCGTCGGGCGGTTTCAGAGCCTGGATGCCCGCCTCGTAGGCGCTGCGGTGCGGGGAGGCGCTCCGGAGGGGACCCCCAGGCCCCCGTGGCTCCGTCTTCATCATAGTGGGGGGAGCCGGGTTCGCATCCCAACGCTTCCCGCTCCCCCCTTCCAACAGGCGGCGGGCCAAGTCGGGACCACCGCCCCCTCCCCCAGAGAAAAGGAACCCCGAAAGGCCTTTTTAAAGCCTCCCCCCAAAACCAAGCTGCCCAAAACAGTTAACCTCGCTTTAAAAAAAAAAGGAAAAAAAAAAACCTCCGAGCGCCCTGTGTGGATCGCCTCCCCCAACCAAGCTGCCAAAGACAGCCCGCCCTTCTACCAAAGCCCGAGCGGCCTGGTATGGTCGCCCCCACCCAAATTAGAAAAGCGGCGCTCGGAGCCGGTGGGACCGCTTGCCCTGCAGCAGCGGAGGCGCCCGCTCACATCGTCCGAGGTGGTGTCAGCGGGGCTGGTAGACCCGGCACCCCCCACCCCGGCCGGGGGCCTTGGCTCTCCAGGGGCCCGGCACCCGGGCGCCCATAGCTGCTCGGCCGGCCCGGGCCGCTCCGCCGCCGCGCCACCCTCCCTCCCTCCCTCCCCCCCGCGCCCCGAGCCTCGGTCTTTCTCTGGCTCTGCCCGAGCGGCGGCTGCCGGAGACCAAGCGGCTGCCCTTCTCGCCGCCGCCGCTGGGGGACTGGCATCTCTGGGTCCTAAAGGGATCGGATTTCCGGGACCGGAGCCTGTGAGCCCTCCCCTTCCCCTCCACCCCAGAGTATACTCCTCCCCTACCGGCCCTCGCTATAGCCCTCCACTGACCCCAGAGGTTGGTCGGTCTTCTTCAACCCTTCCATCCCAACCTCTGACTGTAGCTTTCCACAACATATATAACCTCACCCCCCATTAAATATTAAGTGTGTTAGTCGCTCAGTCGTGTCGACTCTTTGCGACCCCATGGACTGCAGCCCACCAGGCTCCTCTGTCCATGGAATTCTCCAGGCAAGGATACTGGAGTGGTTTGCCATTTCCTCCTCCAGGGAATCTTCCTGACCCAGGGATTGAACCCCGGGCTCCTGCACTGCACGGAGATTCTTTTCCGTCTGAGCTACCAGGGAAGCCCTCCACTAAATATTGGTGGAAGGCAGTCCAACCACTCAGTGGTCTCAGTGTGGCCCTCCTCTACTCTGGGTGTGGAGGGGGAATAGTGGGGGAGGGACAAAGGATCGTTTTCTTCAAGATTCTTGGAGCTGCCTAGTTTGAACTTTTTTAAAATTCAGATTTCTGGATCCTCCCCCAGACTTTGTGAAGCAGAATCTCAGAGGCTGGCCTTGGAATCTGCATTTTAACAATAGGGACTATTTAAGGTGTGAAACTTTGGCCCACTGTTGCTGGTCTCCTGGTGGAGGAGAAAGGGGAAGAAAGGAATGGTCCTCATCACCCAGGTGGCCGCCTGAAGCTGGCTTTTGCCCTCTGGAATTCTGAAGATGGTATGCTATCAACTGCCTCCCCTGAGCTCAGGTTGGAAATGAGGGGTGGAATCCCTATCTTCAGGGCCTTTCTAGGGCACTCCTGCCTCTCAAACAGGAAGAAGGAGTTTTGAAGGAGGAATTCTGGAGGCCTGGGGCCCGAGTTTCACCAGTGAGAACTCTAGCTTTTATCTCTCATCTAAAGGATTCTGGCCACAGTGTGCAAGTGTGAATGTAGGGAGGGAGGGGGAAGGGTGGCAGTGACATCTGCGTCCGCTGTCCTGGCAGCTGTTTTGATACTCTCCTCAACCCCCCCATACATAACAAAGGGCTTGGGATTGCCCTATACCCTTGCTCAGGGCCTGGGAGTGAAGGTCCACCCCCTTGGCCATGACAGATCCAGATGCGCAGCCTCACTCCACAGATCCCAGAAAATAATTTAACATTGTGGACCCTAGGACCCAGAGAACACCTCAGGCACAAAGCCTCCCCCCACTCCCAGCTGCTTCCTGCATCTCGGGCCTTCCTGCAGCCTCTGCCTCCTCCCCCTCCCTCTTCCCTTCCATCCTCTTCCTCTTCTTTCCGATCTCCCACTACCCGCCCCCCTTGCCTAGAAGGGCTGTTCAAAGGAATTCTCTCATCCCTCCACCGTCGGGATGTGTGTGGGTTATGTGGGATATAAACTGGGTAGCACGTGCAAAAGCTCGTGGGGGATGGGATGTCGGACGCCTCCTGGGAACCCTGAATATTGGGACAGGGAGGGGCCAGGAGCCACAGGACTGATCTTGAGGCTGGCAATCCTGAGGCTAAGGGATAGGGAAGATTTGGGCTCTGAGCAGGAGCTTCAGTGACTTGGGTTTCCAAGCTCAAGTCTGGGACTTGACCCTCCCCACCTACAGGCCCCGCCCCCAATCTTATTATGAAAGTTGGGTGAGACAGAAGTCTCACTAGTTGAGGGTTTGGGCAGTGTCCTCAAAAGCTCTTGTGTGGATTGAGGGAGGGCTCAGGCCCCAGGCTATTCTGCCCAGAATCTCCCACACCCTTTGATGAGTCATTCTAACTGATCCCAGCCCAAGGGGTCTGTGCCCACGCTTCTGGCCAGGTGGGGAAGCCAGCTTCTAAGGATGGGAGGAGGAGCTAAGAACCAACTATCAGGCCCAGCGGACACCCCAGCTCCCAGCTCCAGCCCCCAACAACATCTCCAGCAGCAGCTTGGGTTGAACTCTAATTGTTGGGATGCTTGGGTCTCTCTTGTCCTGAGACTTCCAAGAGTAAAACCCCGTTAAGTACTTTGGGATGCAGGAGGATTGGAGCCAGCCCAGAGCTCAGATGACTGAGGCTAAGGAGAGGGGATCATTATTTCCTGGGCTCCCAGTTAGCGTAGTGACCCCCCCTCTCCCCCCCCCCCCGCCCCCCCCCCCCAGCCAGGATTCCCAAAGAAGCTTTTATAAAGCAATGAGTGCTTTAGCTTGTCCTTCCCTGGGGTCAGGCGCCAGGCAGGCTAGCCTGTGAGAGGGGTGGGGAATGGGGTGTTATCTTCTCCACCCATCCCAGCCTGCCTGAGGCAGTAATCACACCTGCAGAAAGGGGAGGGTGAGGAGAACGGTTACTTTGGGAAGGGTTACACCCAAACTGAAGGGTTTGAACCTAATTTTTATTCCTCAGGCTGAGATCCTCACTCAGCTCCCAGAGTAATTTAACCATTCTTTCTCTCTCCTTTATCCTTTGTGTGGTTGCCTGGTAGTCTTCTAACCCTTCCTTAGCTCTGCTGTGAAATAGAATAGAATGAATGGTTCCCAAAGCTGGCCCAGGAGCCAGGTTGCCAGAGTTCAAATCCTGGATCCACTGCTTACTAGCTGTGTGATCTTGGACAAATCACTTAGCTTTTCTGTGCTCAGTAAGGGTAAACTGAAGTGAAAGTGGATGGAACACAGAAGATAGGGTGTGTGCCTTTTCCAGCTGTTGCTAAAAAGCCTGGAGGCTTCTTTAGGGGGAGATAATTCACACCCAAACTTCCTCCAGATAAAGCCCCTCATTTTCCCACCTAACCTCAAATTTGAGGAGGGCCTTCTAAGACTGTTCCTTGAGGCTTGCATTTTAAACACCAGGTGTTAACTGCAAAGACAGGTGAGGAAGGCAGAGAGAACTGATTTGTGATAAATCTGGAGGTCTTAGTGCCCTGGACTCCTGGGGTGGGCAAGCCAAGGTTGCCTTCTCTTTCCAGCCCTGGGGTCTTGAGATTCGGCCTAGGAAAGTGGTATGTCCATGGCTAGGGTCACCTGAGCAAAGGCTGCCTAGACCCTGCTCTTTGGTCATTTTGTGGTGAGCCAGTGGCCCCTGTTCCAACCACTCTGCTTTTGTCCTCCTCTGCCAGAGCTTTGGGCTAATTTGAGGATGCTGGAAAGGCTTGCCTGTGAGTACCTTTTACATACAGGAGAGCTCAAATCCAGGATGTCAGTGTTGATGGGGCTTTAGTGGCTCTTGGCTGACCTCTTCCCAGGGGGAATGAAGAAGGCTGAGACATGAAGTGGGAAATGACTTTCCAGTTTTGGAGGAAAGAGACAGAAGTTTATAAGGTCTGAACTAAGCCCTGTGATGTCGCTCAGTCATGTCCGACTCTTTGCGACCCCATGGACTATAGCCTACCAGGCCTCTTTGTCCATGGGATTTTCCAGGCAAGAGTAATGGAGTGGTTTGCCATTTCTTTCTCCAGGGGATCTTTCTGACCCAGGGATCGAACCTGGGTCCCCCGCATTGTAGGGAGATGCTTTACCCTCTGAGCTGCATGCCCTAGCATGAACTAAGCCCTAGCTCCACCCATTTAGAATCTGCCTCCAGTGCGGGAAACTTTAGTTGATCCCTGGGTCGGGAAGATCCCCTGGAGAAGGGAATGGCTATCCATTCCAGTATTCCTGCCTGGAGAATTCCATGGACAGGGGAGCCTGGTGGGCTATAGTCCATGGGGTCGCAGAGAATTGAACACAACTGAGTGACTAACACTTTTCCACCCACTTGCTGAGCGACCTTGGTTGGGCTAGTTGTTTTTACTCCCTAAGCCTCAGTTTCATCAAATTGTCCAGATTTGAAAGTCTGAACTTGGTGTGTTGGCTGTTATTGATTACATGGCTATCCAACATGTAAGGGTATGTGTGTACATGTGTAGGGGTGTGTGGCTGAAAAGAGGCATCAATATTTGCATTTCTACCTGTGTCTCCACTGGACTGTGGGGCCTCTCGTTTCCCTTTAAGGTCTATTATATGAGATTCTGAAATATAAGCACACCTTGTCTCCAAATCTTTTGGGATCATCCCTGGAGTGAAGGTGACTTTGCTTCTCTACTTCCCAAAGGGTTTTTCATTCCTGCCTCTTAGTGTCTCAAGGCCCCCAGTGTGCCCCTGCAGAGAGAGGGATTCTTGGAGGTTCTCCCACAGCTGGGAGACTGCCTTGCCTGGGTCCCTCTGCTCGGCCCCCTCTTTCTTTCATTCACCCTCCACTCTTTGTTCTAGTGTCACTTGGAAAGTTCAGATACATCTTTGAGATTTAGGACGGAGACCTAGAAGGAGGAGTCAGGCTGTGTGTGTGTGTGTGTGTGTGTGTTGGGGGCAGGGAAAGGATAAGACAGAGGAAAGATTTCTCCAAATCATCAGTTGCTTTAAAAAAAAAAGGCTATATTTAGCCAGGCTTAGAGGGCTTGTAAATATGTATTTTGTAAAGCAGACAGCCATAGCTATGGGAACTCGAGAGATATGCAAGGAAGTCAAAGGAAAAAAAAAAAAAAACGGAAAGATTGAGCAATGTTATTTTGTCATCAGCAGATTCGAAGAACTCTTTTTTTTCCTGCCTGCTCCAAGTGCTATTGTTACACATTCCCGTGTTTTGATGTTGGCTTCTATTTTTCATGTGCTGTCTGGATCTGCAGTGGGTGCCTGGCAAAGAGGTTGGCTCTCAAAAGGCATCTTCCTGTCAGCCTTTGCCTCACCTGCCCAGGGTCAAGGGAGAGCAGATACTGGCCCTGCCAGCTTCCCTGCCAACTGGCTCCACCAGGCTCAGTGGGCTGCATGTGCCTAGCCCAGATACCCTCTGCAAGAGCAGCTCAGCTCTAAGGCTCCATGCTAAACCCCCTGCACTTCAGGTGGCCTTGACAGTGAGGACTGGGGTGGCAAATCTTGCCACTTCAGGGCAGTTCTACTTTAGAGAACTCTCTGTTCTGAGAGAGAAAAGAATTTACACACCTATGTTTTTACTTTTAGTTTGAAAAGTTTCTTTCAAAATAAGAAAAGTTCAGGGAATTTCCTGGCAGTCCAGTGGTTAGGATGTGGTGCTTTCAACTACTGTTGGCCTGGATTCGATCCCTGCTAGGGGCCAAAAAAGAAAAAGAATCACATAACAAACAATTAAAAAAAAAAAATTGGCTGAGGCAGGTCTTCGTTACTTTTTCGTGTGGGGTTTCTCTAGTTGGGGTGAGTGGGGTGGGGGTGAGAGGGTTACTCTTCATTGGGATGCACGGGCTTCTCTTGTCGTGGAGGACAGGCTCTGGGCACAGGGGCCTCGGTAGTTGCCGCACGTGGGCCTGGCAGCTGCGGCTCCTGGGCTCTAGAGAGCAGGTTCTGTAGTTGTGGCACTCAGGCTTAGTTGCTCTGAAGCATATGGAATCTTCGTGGACCAGGAATCAAACCCATGTCCCCTGCATTGGCAGGCGGATTCTTATCCACTGCTCCACCAACTGCTGCTGCTGCTGAGTCACTTCAGTTGTGTCTAACTCTTTGCGACCCCATGGACCATAGCCTGCCAGGCTCCTCTGTCCAGGGGATTCTCCAGGCAAGAATACTGAAATGGGTGGCCATTTCCTTCTCCATGGGATCTTCCTGACCCAGGGATCAAACCCGTATCTGTCTTGTCTCTTGCATTGGCAGGTGGGTTCTTTACCACTAGTGCTGCCTGGGAAGCCCCCAGGAAGTCCACAAACAAAATTTATTTATAAGTACCAGCAGAGACTTCCCTGGTGGGCCAGTGGTTCAGACACTGCACTCCCAAAGTAGGGGGTACTGGTTGGGAAAATAGCGCAGGAAGTGGCCAAAAGGAAACAAAACAAAACAAAAAATCCTGCTATTATTGTGTCATTTTTGCTGCAGTTTCTTTCAAATAAAAAAACAGAACATGAGAATTAGCTGAAACCCCTTTCTCTGGCTCCCTAGTCCCACTGCCAACCCTACCCACTCTCAAAAATTTGGAATGCATCCTTTATGGTCCAGAATTTTTAAATTACCATTTTAATTGTCAGATATACATAAAATAAAAATCACTATTTTAACCATTTTAAGTGTACTGTTCACAGGTATTACGTACACTCGCATTGTTAGGCAACCATCACCATTTTCCATCTCCAGAACTTTATCCTTTTCCCAACTGAAACTCTTATCTACTAAACAGTAACTCCCCAGGCCCCCACCCCCAAGTCCCTGGCAACCACCATTCTACTTCCTGTCTCTGAACTGACTACTCTAGGTACATCATATATAATCTATATTATAGATGGAATCATATGATATTTGTCCTTTTGTGACTGGTTTCAAATAGCATAATGTCCTCAAGATTCACCCACGTTGTAACATATGTCAGAATTTCCTTCCCTTTTAAGTCTAGCCCATAATTTCAGTTTTTTCTATAAAGTTAAGTATTCATAAAGCAGCATATAATAATGCTTTCTGTATTATTAAGATGTATATAAGACCATCATGCTGTGTGTATAATTTGTGTCTTTTTTTCACTTGAGGTGCTTTTCACAATGGAGCCACATTGATATATGTGGCTTTGGTTCATTGATTTTAACTTCTGTTTACTATTTCATCATATGAACGAGCCACAGCTTATTTATCAGTTCCTCTACTGATGGGCTTTTGAGTTGTTTCTGATTTTCTGTTATAAGCAGGGCTGTGATGAGCATCCTTGTGCTCATCTGAACCCATCTCTGGAGTGTACACCTCGGAGCAGGAAGCCAGGGCTGCAGGCACAGTGTCACCTAGGCTAGCACTGCTAAGCTGTTCTGTAGCCAGTTTATGCTCTTGCCACCAGCATTTGTTTAAGATGTCCTATTTGACCACATCCTTGCCAACATCTGCTTTTGTTAGACTTTCTATTTTTGCTAATCTGATGGGTGTGAAGTAGTATCTCATTTGAATTTGCATTCCTTGCCTCTGAGGCAGAGCATCTTATCATGCTCATTGGCCGTCTGGGTTTCTTCCAGGCAAATTGCTTACATCCACATCCTTTGCTACCCAGTGCAACTATTGATATAATTACAGAAAGTCCTGTTAGAAGTGGTTGAAGCAAAAAAGGGAGTTATATTATCTCACATAACAAGGAGTCCGAGGTTTGGTTCATTCAGAGACTCAAGTGTGACAACAAAGAAGAGGTTCTCTCTTGCTTCCTAGACTGGCCCCGTTATGGTCCGAGATGGCTGCCTCTTCCCTGGGTGTCTCATGCAGACAACAATGTCCAGAAGCAAAAGAAATGATGCTTTCTTCTCAGTGTTTTTTTTTTCCAGAGTCCCACAAGAGATCGCCCTTCTGGTCTCAGTGGACAGAACTGTATACATGTCTATATCTAAACCAATCACTGACCAGAGGAACTTTATTAGCATGCTCTCCTTAGACCAATCACTGTTCACTTGTTGGGGATGGGGAAAGTCCAGCCTCATCCAAAGCCTAGACCCTTGACTTTTGAATCAGGAGTCTATTCTAGGAATAAGGAAAAGAATGTCATTTGGTGTGGCACTCAAAAGTTCTGTGTTTGCTTTATTGATGTGTAGGAGACCAATACCCGGATACTAACCTTTTATCTGCTGTCTGTACTACCAATATTATCATCTAGGCTGTTGCTTGTCTTTTGTTTATAATGTCATTTTCATAGAAGAAAGCTTTTTTTTTTGGTGATGTAGTGAAATTGATCTTTTATAAATTATGTCTCTCATCTAAGAAAACTTTTCTTCCCTGAGATTTCCTACATTTTCTAATTATTTTAAAGTTTTGTCTTTCACTTTCAGATCTGTAATCCATCTGAAATTAATATTTATGGATGAAAAGTCAATTGTTACAACATTTTTTATTGAAATGTGTACTCTCGCTAAGTTGCAAGGCCACTGCCATCATAAATCACATTCCCACATATGCTTGGATCTGTTTCTGGGCACTCTATTCTATTGATCTCTTTGTCTAGCCCAGCAACAATACCACATTGTGTTAATTACTATCGTTTTCAAATAAGCCTTTATTTCACAATTGTCTAATCTCTTCTTGGTCCTCTTCTCTCCCATATGAATTTTAGAATCAGTTTGCCTAGCTCTCTGAAAAACCCTGTTGCAATATTTAGTGGGCTTGGATTGAATCAGCAGATTTTTATGGAGAGAACTGTCTTTGTGACATTGAAGTTTCTCATCCCTAAACGTAATATATCTCTCCATCGCTCAATTTATTCCTTTTCTAGCTGGTAGTTTTTATGGTTTTATAGCCTAGTTTTTCTTCATAAATGTCTTTTAATATATTTTCTAAGTTTTTTTTTTCTGGGTTCTGTACAATTTTAATTTTGTATATGATTTCTTTCTAAAAAGATATTAGTTTATAATAAATATTGCTTAAGTATGGAAACACTGTTGAATTCTGTATTTTATTTGAATTTGGATGTTAAATTTTGTCCAGCAACCTGGCTGATCTCTCTGAGTAACTCTTGACAACATACCTATGGAATCTCTTGGGTTTTCCATATAAATAATCATACCATCCGCAAAAAAAAAAAAAAAAAAAAGTCAGAGACTTTCTTTTCTTTTTTTTGTCCAAGGTTTAGGGTGAAAATACTGAAGTGTAGCAGCAAGAGTCAAAAGTTTCCATGTGGTGTTGTGAAATTCATCCCAACTGTGGGCTGAGTGGCCTGTAGTTTGAACAGATTGCCGAAGTTCAAGAGCTTCAGCACTTCCTTAGTGTCAGAATCTACAATACTTCAGTGATCTCTCGAGCCAGGTCCCCAGGCCTCAGGCATGTAATTCTCTCTCTCTCCTCCTGCAGCCTGATGGAGATATGTTTCACTGGAAGTCGTTGCCCTGGCACTTCTATTACTTCTCAGTGATGACCTCAGCTACCTTCGTCCTGGTTTTGGTGCGACTGGGGCCCGTGTTGGCAAGTCCTTGGCAAGACAGTGAAATTTTGTTTATCTCCTAATCCTCTAGAAGAGATGGCTTCTAAATCTGACCTCTCCCAGCTCTCAGGCTGTGCTAGTGGGCTGACCCTGGGCAGCTATTGCCTTCACTGTCAGCTATAAATAAATAAAAGCCCCCTTACTTCCTCCAGAGTTTTACAGGTTATAAAGCACTTTCACTTCCATTATCCCATCAATCCTTATTGCTCCCACTTTACAGAAAGGGAGTGTCTGAGTAGGACTCAGCTCCAAGTCCAGAGATCTAGCTGTGCAGATTACTGTGCTGTGGGACCTCAAGGAGACCCTCTCCTTCTGTTATCTCCTCTGTAAGCTAAAATGTTTGGCTAGGGGTGGCCTCTGGCCTCCTCAGATTCAAGATTGACAGCTTTGGGCGGTCAGGAGGCTCAAGGAACCCTTTTGAAGACAAGTTTACAGATAAAAGGCCGAGTGGGGGAGGGGTATTATGGGTACACTTAGGTCCTCAGGCTGGTTCCCCCAAATGTCGTGGGGGTGGGTAAAAATGGAATTGTCCTTTTAAGTCCGAGGAATGATATAGATTATCAGGAAGGTAGGAAAGAGGGCATTGTGTCCAGTCCCCTGCCTCCCCTCGGGTCCTCCTCACTGTTTTGGTGTTTGGGGAGAACATCCTCTGGACCCGGAAGGGGAGGACAACAGGCTGTGGGTCCCCTCTAGCCGCCGCGCTTAGCAAGCGCCTCTGACGTGTATCCCTAGCCCGGGGCGGGGCGCTCTGTTGAGATTCCGACTGGCCAACCAGCTCCAGCCCAATATTGCGCAGGCGCAGGTCCGGGCTGGAACAGACGAATGCGCCCTCTCGTGGTAGAATGAGAGATCGCACCCTTTGTTTTGCTGGGGGCAGAGAAGAGGATGCGGGAGAAAAAGATGTGGGTGGAGTCTAGGAGGCGGATGCGACAGTGGGATCACAATGACGATAATCCCTTTCCTTTGTCCCTCATGACATCTAAACCTCCGTTTTAGATGCAGATGAAGAAAATATGGCTCAGAGGTCAAGAGACAGATTCATAGAGACGGAAGTGGAATGAGAGAATTGGGGAGATGATATTCAATTAATCATTTATTCAGCAAACATTGATGGAGATGGGGACAGACAGGGACAAAGGACCAAAGGGATTAAACTGAGACACTGAATGGCCAATATAGGGCGGAAAGCTGGGGAAACAGGTGCGGATGGCAAAGCAGCAAGGACAGAAAATCAACCAGCTGAAGTCAGTGTCCCCGCAGCAGGAGGAAAGTAGAGGCATGGGATTCTGGACTGGGCTTTTGTAGACACTTTTGAGACACTGAGATGCAGAACTGACCTTCCAGTTTCCCCAGATGGATGCTGCAGCTGAATAGGACCAATCACAAGCTCAAGATGGGCTCCTATGATCACCTTTGAAATGGTTTGCCAGAGAAAGTGGAACCTACAACTGATCAGGAATCTCAACTACAATTTGTGAGACATAACAACATACAGGAAATACAACTTACAAGAAGTACAGTAGTCAGGGGAATATGTTAAAGAACACAGTAGAGTTGCAATCAGCAAAATCCAGGCTACACAACAAATGACCTGGTTACCCCAAGGGAAGCCAGAGAGAGAGAAAAAAAATGGTAGTTGAAGGGGGAACCCATAGATAAAGAGATTTCAAAGAAGCTTATCAATGTATATGTATAGATGCAATGTATACATCTTATTTGGATCCTGATTCAAACAAATACATTGTAAAAAGAAAAGACATGTATGAAAAATTGGAAATTTGAACTCTATAGATCTGATATTAAGGAATTAACCTTATGTAAAATGTGTGATTAGGTATATTCATTGCAGTTATTTTTTAAAATATATACATTTTATTGAAGTATAGTTGACTTACAGCGTTTCAGGTGCTCAGCAAGGTGATTCAGTTATACAATTTATATTATACAGTTATATAGTTATTATACAGTTATAAAATTATATTATTGTACAGTTATAAAATTTATATTATTTTTGAAATTCTTTTCCATCATAGGTTATTATAAGATATTGACTATAGTTCCCTGTGCTATACAGTAAATCTCTGTTGCTAGTTGCATATCTATTTTTTAATTAGAAATCTAGCATTCTATTCATACTAGGTCAAGTGGAATCAAAATGTCATAATTTTTTTAGCTAGGCAAAAATTAATAAGTTATCTAAAATACATGTATTATACATATATATATATATATATATATATATATATATATATAAAAGCTTTTCTACAACACTTGTGATGGCCCCCACTCTGTCTCTGGAGTGTGCTTCTCTCTGTATCTGAATAAATCCACTTCTTACCTGTCACTTTGTCTCTCACTGAATTCTTTCTGTGATGACTCATCAAGAACCCCAGCTTCATTAGGTCCTGAAACCAAGTTCCATGGGTTTTGGCTGGGTTTGAGTCCCAGCCACGTGGGTTCAAGTCCCAAGCAGGGTTTTGGCTGGGTTCTGCCTGCAAGGCAGGAACTACGGGAGACACAGTTTCGATCCCTGGGTCAGGATGATTCCCCTGGAGAAGGGCATGGCAACCCACTCCAGTATTCCTGCCTGGAGAGTCCCATGGACAGAGGAGCCTATCCTGGGCTACAGGACAGAGGGTCTCAAAGAGTCGGATGCAACTGAAGCGACTTAGGACTTGGAAGTACATGCATACACACGTTTTCATCCACCCAGCCAGTCTATGCCTTTTAGTTGGTGTGTTTAATCTATTTACATTTAATCTATTTACATAATAGGATATGTATGATCCTATTACCATTTTCTTAATTGTTTTGGGGTTATTTTCTGTAGGTCTTTTCCTACTCTTGTTTCCTGCCTAGAGAAGTTACTTTAGCATTTGTTGTAAAGCTGATTTTGTGGTGCTGAATTCTCTTAACTTTTGCTCTTCTGGAAAGCTTTTGATTTCTCCATCAAATCTGAAGGAGAGTCTTGCTAGTTAGAGTATTCTTGCTTGGTTTCTTCCCTTTCGTCACTTTAAACATGTCATGCCATTCCCTTCTTGTAGAGTTTGTAGAGTTTGTAGAGTTTGTAGAGTTTGTAGGCTTGTAGAGTTTCTGTAGAGAAATCAGCTGATAGACTGATGGGAGTTCCCTTGTATGTTATTTGTCATTTTTCCTTTGTTGCTTTTAATATTTTATCTGTCTTTAATTTTTGTCAGTTTGATTACTATGTGTCTTGATGTGTTCCTCCTTGGGTTTATCCTTCCTGAGACTCTCTGTGCTTCCTGGACTTGGTTGACTATTTCCTTTCCCCTGCTTGGGAAGTTTTCAGCTATTATCTCTTCAAATATTTTCTCAGGTCCTTTCTTTCTCTCTTCTCTTTCTATGATCCCTATAATGTGAATGCGTTTAATGTTGTCCCAGAGGTCTCTTAGGCTGTCATCATTTCTTTTCATTCTTTTTTCTATATTCTGTCCTTTGGCAGTGATTTCCACCATTCTGCCCTCCAGGTCATTTATTTGTTCTTCTGCTTCAGTTATTCTGCTATTGATTCCTTCCAGTGTATTATTCATCTCTGCTTGTTTGTTCTTTCATCCTTCTAGGTCTTTGGTAAACATTTCTGGCATCTTCTCAATCTTTGCTTCCATTTTTTCCCGAGATCCTCGATCATCTCCTTTATCTTTATTTAGTCTGGATTGTTTTTCTGGAAGGTTGCCTATCTCCACTTCATTCAGTTGTTTTTCTGGAATTTATCTTGTCCCTTCATCTAGGACATAACTTTCTTCTTTTTAATTGAGGTTAACTTTCTATAACATGGTTTGTTTTAGCTGCGGTGAGACTGTGCTTCTTCTTGTTTCTTCTGTCTGCCCTCTCATGGATGAGGCTGAGGCTTGTATAAGCTTCCTGATGGGAGGGACTAGCAGTGGGAAAAACTGCTCTGGTGGGCAGGGCCTTGCCCAGTAAAGCTTTAATCCAATTATCTGCTGATGGGTAGGGTTGCAATCCCTCCCTGGTAGTTGCTTGGCCTGAGGTGACCTAGCTCTCCGGTCTGTGGGCTCTATGGTAGGGTTAATGGCAAACCCAGGAGGGTTTACGCCAAGAGGGACCGTCCAGTGCCCCCGTCCCTGTGGCGAGCCCCTGCCAGCCCACGCCTCCACAGGAGGCCCTCCAACACCAGCAGCTAGTTTTCCTTCCGTCTCTTGTGGGGTCGCTGCTCCTCTCCTCTGGGTCTTGGTGCGTGCAAAATTTGGTTTGTGCCTCCAAGACTGGAGTCTCTGTTTCCCTCAGTCCTCTGGAAGGCCTGTAATCGAATCCCACTGGCCCTCAAGGCCAGATTCCCTGGGGATTCCCAGTCCCTTTGTCGGATCCCCAGGCTGGGAAGCCTGACGTGGGGTTCAGAACCTTCCCAGTATTGCAGGAACTTCTTTGGTATTATTGTTCTCCAATCTGTGGGTCACCCACCTGGCGGGTATGGGATTTGATTTGATCGTGATCGTGCCCTTCCTACCATCTTGCCGTGGCTTCTTCTTTGTCTTTGCATGTGAGTTATCTTCTTTTGGGTCCCAGCGTCCTCCTGTCAATGGTTGTTCAACAGCTAATTGCAATTTTGGTGCTCTTGCAGGAGGAGATGAGCGCACATCCTTCTACTCTGCCATCTTGAAGTGGATGCATGGCTATGTTTTTAAAAAGTCATAATCTTTCAAAAATTCCTCTTGAAAAATTGACAGAGGAAATTAATTGGGAAGTATATACATGAAATGAGATCGGCCATGGGTTGACCATGGTTGAAGCTTGGTGATAGATATAAGGAGGTTCATTATATTATTCTGGATACTTTAGTTTTATTTAAAATTTTCCAAAATAGTTTTAAAGATCTTGTGATCATCCTCACTACCCCTAGGCCTCAAAGGACAGAGGTGCTGAATATTATAGCAGCAGATTGCAATCTGGACAGCCCTGAGGTGGGGAAGTCCTCTGTGGGCCAGTGGAGACTTTCAGGGCACTTTCAGCTGGCTCCTGGCCCAGTCCCTGGTTCCCCTGGTTTTGGAAAAGAGAGAAGGATCAATAAGAAAGGCTGGCCTCAGTTAGCCTGGTGGCACTGGGTTCGGGCAATGCCACCTTAAGAAAACTGAGGGCTGGGACAACTTAAGACAATTGGGTGGCTCTAAAAATAGTAGGAGAAGCTGCAGCCAGGAAGGGAGGGAATCACATGTTGCCACTGAGGGGCTGAGGCCCGGGCAACTGGCCAGGTTCTGGCACCTCTGCCTGCTCCCCCAGAGCTCTCTGACTTTCTTCTGCTTCTTTTCTTTCTCTTGCCCTTCATCTCTGAGAAGGCAGAGAGGTGCCAGAGTGACTCTGAAACGTACCCTGCCCGGTCTGACAGCCTGAGTGGACGCTCATTTTGGAATCTGTGGCTATCCTGGGACAGGGGAACGGTCATGTGGGAGAGATGGACGGGACCAGGACTGGGTTAAGCTGCCCATGGGTCACCCCAGTCTGCAGGCCCACACCCTCCCCCTCAGGCTAACCCAGGGAAGATCCCAGATGTCCTTGCCTGGGGCATCTGCTTTCGGGTTCGGTGGCAACCCCCTCTGTCTCAAGGGCCAGAAAGAAACCTCACACATGTCCAGGGATGCAAAGATCATAAGATCCCATTCCACCCACAATGCTGTGTGGTTGGGTTGTGCACAGGGACAAAGGGAGCCCCGCTCAGCCTGGGGCAGGATGGAGGACAGAAAGGCTTCAGAGAGGAGGGGGTGCCTGTGCTGCGTCTTGAAAAGTAAGTGGAAGTTTGCTGGTAGGATGAGGGCAGAAAGGGAACTCAGGCAGAAGGAACAGTTTACACAGAGGGGTATAGACAGAGTGAGGTGGGGCGGAAGCCTGTGGTTGTATGTGTGTGTGTGTGTGTGTGTGTGTGTGTGTGTGTGGTGGGGGGTAGTGAAGACAGGCAAGGATTCTAGATAGCATGGCCAGGTACAGGCAGGGCCTGAAGCCCATCAGCTGCTGGGGAGCTCAGGGCAACGGTAGTCATTAGGGTTTTAAGAGGGGAATCAAGGCAGTTAGGTTGGTGATCTAGAAAACACACTCTGGGCTCTGGAAGGGGATGATTGGAGGGATCTTGTCATGTGAAGACCGGGTCCACCCC
This sequence comes from Bos taurus, assembly GCF_002263795.3. Lineage (NCBI taxonomy): Eukaryota > Metazoa > Chordata > Mammalia > Artiodactyla > Bovidae > Bos > Bos taurus. Next base: position 36,491,946 of record NC_037346.1, on the reverse strand, counting down.
AGATTTAGCGCCTGCTCCGGGTGGGGATGGGGAGGGCCCTGTTGGCTGAAGCCGGGCCCAGCTGCTCTGGGACACCTGCCCGTGCCTTTCCCTGCCTCCTCCCCGCTCCTGTCTCTGTCACTCACAGGCAGGGCCAGGCTGGGGCAGCCATGGCAGCAGCGCTAATCTGGATCTCTCTCCTTGTGGGTAAGTTGGGGTCTTCTTCAGGGGAGAGGCCCAGGTTGAGGTAGTGAGAAGTTCCTCAGGGAAGGGGTTGGTTGTTGGGGTGAGGCAGGGGCCAGAAGGACTTTGGGGTATAAATTCTACAGTCAGTGGGGCTCTAGGAAACTGGGGCTGGGAGTTGAGGTGTCGGGGGGCGGAGCTGGGAACTCTGAGAGGGGGTGTCAGGCTGGGCCTTAACCACACAGGCCCGGAGCGCTGGGGCCCTTAATGAGCTGGCTGGGCTGGCTTCTTTCTGGGTCCAGGCTAAATTTGGCCCTGGGAAGGTGTGAGGGCTGCTGGGGCAGATCCTCTCTCTGCGCCTCCAGGCTCAGGCTTCCCTTTGCTCAGCTCCTAGTGGTCTCTGGTGTGGACCCTGTTCCCCCTGCATTTTAAGGGAGGCCCTAGAGTGGCTACCTGCCTCCTCCAAGGGGTCCTTCCCTCTCCCTCTCTTCTTCCCTTCCTCTCTAGCCTCCCAGATAGTCAGCTTGGAATTCTTTTCTGAGTGCCCTTACACACAAACGCCCCCCACACCCTTCTCAGCCAGACATTAATCCTCGCCCATTGTGACTCTCACTGGGCCTAAAATGAGGAGTGAGGGGCTTCCATGAATCCAAACCAAACTAAGGTCTGGGTCTCATCACTGATAGTGTATGGCACAGTCAGGGCCCCACCCGCCCTTCCTGGGAGCCAGCAAAGCTGTCCCTCTCCTCTCACACATTTCTCTGGTCTCTCAGGGCCACCAAGGAGTGGGTGGAAAGGGGACTTTATTCCCCGGCTGGGACTGAGACTGGGCCGTTGTGTTTGGGGTCGTGTTTCCCCACAGGTCTCCTGGAAGGGTTGGGGGGCACCGAGGCCCAGCAGACCACCCTGCACCCACTTGTGGGCCGCGTCTTTGTACACACCCTGGACCACGAAAGCTTCCTGCAGCGTCCTGAGCACGTCTTCTGTGAGAGGGGCCTGAGGGGCACTGGGGTGGGCTGGGGGGTGCCTGCCCCAGGGCTGGGGAAGGCTGCTGTCGTGTCTCCAATCCCCTCTCCTCCCTTCCGCCAGCTGTCTCAGCCCCCATCCCTATCACCTACCACGCCCACCTCCAGGGACACCCAGACCTGCCTCGGTGGCTCCGCTATACCCAGCGCAGCCCCTACCAGCCTGGCTTCCTCTATGGCACTGCCACCCCAGAAGATCGTGGACACCAGATCATTGAGGTACCAGCAGGGGCCCCAGCTGGCTGTGTTGCATGCAGCAGGGACCCGGAGTTCACTCATTTGCATGAATTTCGTGCCTCTAATGTGGTGCGCTCCTCAGTCTCCTCTCACCAGGCCCAGCTGCACCACGTTTCTCTCCCAACCCAACCTCTTAGCCCCCTACCCCATCCTCCAGGTCACAGCGTACAATCGGGACAGCTTCAACACTACGCAGCAGATGCTGGTGCTGTTGATTGGGGACCCAGAAGGTACCACAGCCCTGTCCCATCCCTACCCCACCATGCCAGTCTTGGGGGAATCTCCCCTGGAAGGGGTTGTAGAAGCAACTAGTGGGGGGCAGGACACCCTGAAAACACCGGAGTTGTGTTCTTGGCTGCTCTGCTGACAGGCGAGTCGTTGAGGCTGTGGGTGTCGGGGAAGGGTGTTTGAGGCCTGTGATATAGGCAGAAGAAGGTATTAGGCAGAAGGAAGGGAGCTGAAGGGTTATGGGGAGGAGCTTAGACGGGGGGAGGCTTGGGAAGGATCCATTCGGGGCTGGGGGCTGGGTACAGTCTGAGGCGCCCACCTGGTCCTCCCAGGCCCCCTGCTGCCATATCAGGCTGAGTTCCTGGTGCGCAGCCATGATGTGGAGGAAGTGCTGCCCTCAATACCTGCCAGCCGTTTCCTCACAGCCTTGGGGGGGCTCTGGGAGCCAGCGGAACTACAGCTGGTCAACATCACCTCTGCCTTGGACCGTGGGGGCCGAGTCCCCCTTCCTATTGAGGGCCGCAAGGAAGGGTAGGTATGCAGCCCAGGAGGGCTTCCTGGAGGAGGGAGCCACTTGCCTTTTGTCTAGGTGGTGGGCATAGAACATGGGTCTCCCTAACTTCCAAGTAGGGCTTTATCCATTGTCTTTCATGCTCACCATGCCCATCTTTACCTCCCAGCATCATGTCACACTGTCCACTTCCTTCTGGTCATTCCATCTTCCCCTTGCCCTTCCAGGGCCCAACCCCTAGTAACTCTGAACTTTGCACTTCCTGGTGTCCATTAGGACACGAAAAATTTATCCATTAAAAGATATCGCCGGGAGGACAAGGTCCCCAGAAGACTGGGGTGCTCTGTATACTCTCACCACAACCCCAGATCTCAGGGTGGCCATGACCCCCAAATCTCCAGTGCTCAGTGGCACCCTCAGTCATCTAACAGTGGTTTCTATCTGGGCCCAGGGTATACATCAAGGTGGGCTCTGCTTCACCCTTCTCCACCTGCCTGAAGATGGTGGTGTCCCCCGACAGCCACGCTCGCTGTGCCCAGGGCCAGCCTCCACTACTGTCCTGCTATGACACCTTGGCACCTCACTTCCGGGTTGACTGGTGCAATGTGTCTTTGGTGAGGAGGGCTCTGGGAGTGGGGGCGGGACAGGGTCCCCATCACGGTCTCCTCCATCCTCACCTTCCTAGCCCCTCTCTGTTACTCCAGTTATCTCTACTGTCTCCCTCTGTCTCCCTCTCTCTCTCTCTCTCTCTCTCTCTCTCTCTCTCACACACACACACACACACACGCACGCACGCACGCACGCACGCACACCACTGATGTTTTACCTTCTCCCACAAGAGGGCAATAGAGTCCATAATCCAGACAATGGGATCTCCAGCTTCTGGAGCCCCAGCTGTGCCCAACTCAACAGCTGCAACAGTCACTCCCAGGAATGGTGCCAAACTTCTTTCTCCACCTAGGGTTTCTGTGTGACAGCTCCGTTTCCTTTACTTTCCTCTAAGGTGTCACTTAGCAAATTATCTTGCAACATGGAATAGATAGCTCACCCCCATGTTATAAACCAAAGATGCTCACTTCTGCTCTTTGGGATATGGAGCTGAGGTGTCTAGGGTCCCTAGAGATCCTGTTCCCAGGGCTAGGAACCCTTCCTGTGGCTTGACCAATAGCGCAGCCGGAAACTGGTAATCAATATTCTTGAGCACTTGCTATGGATAAGGCACTATGCAATCCGTGTGTTTTATCCTTGCAACCACCTGGGAGACAGGTACCACTATTAGCATCCCAATTTTACAGATGGGGAAATCGAGGCACCTAGAGGTAAATCATCGCAACGCAGTTTTCTGAAACAGGATTCAAACCTGAGGACTTTAACACTGTATGGCTCTGCCTCTCCTAGAATTTTGTTCCTGGTTTCTAGACCAATGCTTGTCCTACTCGATCACATGAGCTGGGAGAGGCAAAGCAGGAGGAATCCCTGCATTTTCATGGAGTAGAACTCCTGCTCCGTGCCCTGGGGGTCTCTGTGTCTAGCCATCCACTCCTGGATCAACCCTCGGCTTCCTGAGCAGGTGGACAAGTCAGTGCCAGAGCCTGCAGACGAGGCACCTGCTCCAGGTGACGGGATCCTGGAGCACGACCCGTTCTTCTGCCCACCCACCGAGGCCACAAACCGAGACTTCCTGACCGACGCACTCGTCACCCTCCTGGTGCCCCTTCTGGTGGCCCTGCTGCTGACCCTGCTGCTGGCCTATGTTATGTGCTGCCGGCGGGAGGGACGGTGAGTATGGGGGCAGAGGGCAGGGAGGGCACCAAGGCCGGTGTTCACATTGTAGACTCCTTGTGGCACCTGTGCTGCCCGGGGACCCAGATCCCTCCAAGAGTGGACTCCTCAGCCAGGAAAAGAGCAGGGGCCCCTTGCATGGCCTGTACCAGGAGGTTTGTGGATAATAGCTAATCCCCTCCCTTGTGTTTCCACAGGCTGAAGAGAGACCTGGCCACCTCTGAGTGAGTAGGAGAAGTCTGGGGGCTGGGTGGGAGCCCCCCTGGACTATTAAGCTGGACCCTCCAACCTCCATGGGCAGCAGAAAAATCCCAGATAATGGGGTCACACTTAGTCTGTGCTCTCCAATCCTGGGCTGGCTGGGGGCTGGATCCCACCTATCCTGGCTTGGCTTTCTCATTTTCTGGTCTCTATGGAAGAGTCTAATGTGGGACAGGAGAGGGGATCTAGCCAGGTTTTAGGGATCTGCTGCCACCTTCGGAGAAAGGGTTTGGGAAGCAACTTACAAGGCTTCCAGTGTGTGCACCAGCACACACACACACACACACGTCACTGTGAGTTCAGACACTTAGGTTCCAGGCTCTGCTCTGCTGCATAAGTACTGTGATGGGCTCAGTTTCTTCACCTACAAGATAATGCGGTTGGACTAGCTAATATCTGGATGCTTTCAATTTCTCCAGCCCTTCCCAAATCTTAACCGCATTTGACCAGGTTTCCCCCACCCCTGGCCTTACCTTTCCTGTGTGCCCCCAGACCTCTTCCTCTCCCACTCCCTTGAACCCCAAAGATTCCAGGAGGCAGGTGTGAAATAAGTTAGGCTCCTTTTATTCTCACTGCTCTGAGCCTATGGTGGGCCTGGCACCCCTGCCTGCTTGCCCAACCTTCCTGATTAACTGCGGCGGCATTTGGCCGCCCTGCGAACCCCCTTGATGGGTCGCTTGTGCCCCGGTTTGGAGCCCACGAGCAACTGGCGCTGCACAGGCCGGCGCTGCCCACGCTGGCGCTGGCGCCGCTGCCGCCGTCTCTTGGCCTTGAGCTTAAACTTGGAGGCGTGATTCTTGCCCATGAGGAAGGAGCCTGTGGCCCCCTTGCCTGTCACCTGCTTGAGCATGCCCTTGTCCACCAGCCCCTGGAGCACTCGCTTGAAGCGCCAGGCATTGCGGGTCATGTTGTAGCCCCTGGTGGCAACAGCCTTCTTCAGGGCGGCCAGGGACACGCGGTTGCCTGCCCCCTTGTCTGCCACGAACCCCAGGATCACCTTGGATATGCTGGGCTTCCTGCGGGAATTGGGGCTGGTGCGGCGCCGAGTCTCGCTCTTGCCTGGGAGTCCAGAGGAGCTGGCCTGCCGGCCTGCCCCCAGGGCAGTGTTGGAGGCCAAGGGCCCAGATGGGGGTGGCAGCGAAGTGTCTTTCTGCATCTCTTCCTGGGGTGGGTGAAGGGAACTGGGTGCAAGGACCTCCAGGATGACGGCTAGAAGTCTCTCCTGGGTTGCTCCTCGGTGTGGGAGGTGCGCCCCAGTTCCTGGTTCCCTCAGAGGCTTCCTGTAGGGCTCTGGCCCAAGCCTTGCCCTGGGTGGCCAGAAAGAGGACCGAGGATGATCACCTACGCTGGCCTTGGCAGACTTGTGCCTGAGGTGCAGGGGGCGGTAAGCTTATCTCTGTAGTGACCTCAGGGGGACATTGTGAGGCCACCAGAATCCGGTGAGGTCACAGTGGACCCACTGTTTCCCCTAGGTGGGGCAGAGGGGAGATACCACAGAGTGTGGGCATCTGGCATGTCAGGTAGCCTGGGAAGAAGGGCTGTGGCTGAGTGAGTCAGGCGGATGGACCCATGTGGCGTGTATTGCTCACCAGCTGATTTTAGGGTCCCCAAGACCCCAGTTTTAAACCCACCATTTTGACCCCACCATCTGAATTCATTGGGTTGAAGAACACAAAACTTTTTAGAATCAGTATTATACCTACATTTTTGAATTTTTATGGGGAATAAATTTCCCAGTGTGAACAGAAATGTAATTCCTTGATCTATCTAACTCAATTTAATTCCTTGATCAACTTTTTTTAAGAGTAATAAGGATTTCCTTCTTTTCTGTTTTCATGTTTATTTAGTAGATTTTTTTCCCCTATTGGGAACAGTGATTTTCTATGTAAGTTTTGGATTTTCCTCCTCAATTTTTTTTGGCCTGTGCCAAATTTGACCAATTTTATCTTCTGCCATTGAGAATATTCTCTTCTGACCAGTTACTTTCCACCATGTCTAGCTTTCCTGGGTCAGTTTTCTAGCTCTGCTGAGGTCAGGAAAATATGCTTCCTCCATCAGTTTTGAGTCAATAACCAGTTGTACCATGTGTGTGTGTGATATTAGTCCTTGCTGGTGTGGATTTTGTGTTGATTTATTTCTACAAAGTCCAATTTTATTCATTTTTCTTTTTGCTTGTTTGAGGAAATTGAAATCATCCAAAATAGTGAATCTGCTGCCTGTTTTTTACCTGCATCAGATTTTATTGGTCAGAACATCCTCCAGCCCAACGACCCTCTCCTGTGAGCTGTGTGCCAGAGGCAGGGGCTCAAGGGGCTGTGTGTGTGTGTGTGTGTGTGTGTGTGTGTGTATGCCTGCCTGTTCATTTTTCTGCCCAAGTGCTGATGTGGAAAGATTGTGGGGGAGGGCGCTATGGCTCTGACTTCTGCTCCTTCTCTGGAAAACATGTCCCTGGACCATTTTTCCACCTGTGTGTGTTGCCAGAGTAATGAGACCCAGATGTGGGGCTAGGGGTGGGGAGGGGGCCATCGGCTGAGGCCTCCCCTACCCGAGATTATTACCTGCCTGGCTGCCTCCACTTCCACACTCTTCTTGCTCCCTTCCGGTCTCAGCCTCCCTTCGCCTGGGAATGGAAAATTGTGTTTTGGACAACTCTGCTTGCCAAATTCCAGACTCAATAGCTCATTTTGACCCTCCCCTCGCCTTCAGAGGGTGGCTCCACCTCCTTCCGCTGGCCAGAAAGTGCTTGGTTCTATTCTCCCTGGGGAGGAGACTGGCCCATTCAGCAGGAAGCTAGAAAATCTTTCCTTTAGTCTTTCTCAGACTCCAGCTGGAGTCTGTGTCCACTACTTGGGGATATAGATGGGAAACATTTCCCCCTCCCAGATCTGATCAGTAATCCAGCGGTAAGAAGGATGGCTTCCACCCTGCCTGCGGCCCCCACCCCTTTAAGAAAAGCAGTTCTTATTGTCTGTCTGACCCGGCAACCAGGGAGTCTGTGAAAAGCCCACAAGTGTGGGTGGGTTCATGCCAAAGGGCTTGGAAATGTCCTTCTACTGGAGGCCAAGTTCATCAGTGGACCTACTGTAATAATACCAGTGATAAAAATAGCAACAGAAGACTCCCTATAATAATAGCTATCTTTGGCTGCATCCTGACCCATACATGTAAATGTTTTTCTTACATTAATTCATTTAATTCATATAGCAGCTTTATTACAGTTGAGGAAATGGTGGCAGAGACGTCAAATAACTCACACAGGGTAACACAACCAGTAAGTAGGGGAACTCACATTCAGGCCCAAAGCAAGTCCTCATGCGTAACCACTGTGCTACCCTACTCAAAATGAATTAAAGTTGCTCCCGGACAGCAGAAAACAAGCCCGTGAGAATGTCAGACGACAAGGAGGCTCAGCCTTCCTAGAGGAAACTGGATCTAGAGCTCAGGAGGGCCTTGCTAATGGGTGTGGCGGTCAGTTCATTCAGCCCCTCCTAGGGTTTCCAGCCCGGTGAGGGTGGAGCCTGGTTCCGGCCTCAAGGAGACCAGGTCTCAGACACAGACAGGAAGTAAGACTTAGCATCTGAGCTAAGCAATGCTGGGGGCAGTGTGGGGCAGGGTGGGAGAGGGTCAAGGTTTGAGGATCCAAAACAAAAGCAGTCAAACTCCACCAGGAAAAGAACTTGGGCAAAAGCTAGGAAAAGGTGGAGGAGGTAGGTTTGCCAGACTAAAATGAGGATGATGGGGAAGGGAGAGAGCATTAGAAACGGAAACTGCTGGAAGGGACCCAGGGGACCATCAGAATATAGAAACCATATAGAGCCCAGCAAACAGTGGCCTCTGAAAATCCATGCCACTGTGGGCATCTAGTCATGTCTTAGTATCTCAGGAACTCTTACCATAGGCCAGGCAATTTTCTGAATGCCCAACCTGTATTTTCTCATTTAAACTCCATAACAATCCTAGGAAGTAGGTTCTTTTATTATCCTCATTTTACGGTTGAGGAAACTGAAGCACAGAGGGGTTAAGCAACGCGCAAAGGATACACAGGTTTGAACCCAGGATGTCTGCACCCAGAGCCTGTGCCTCAGTCACTGGATACTGAGCTTGCACGGAAGAACGTCCGGTTTATCCTCCTCCCCTCATCGTGTGTGTCTCCCTCCTGTGCCCCTAGCATCCAGATGGTCCACCACCGCACCATTCGTGGGAACACAGAGGAGCTGCGACAGATGGCATCTAGCCGAGAGGTGCCCAGGCCACTCTCTACCCTGCCTATGTTCAATGTGCACACAGGCGAGCGGCTGCCCCCGCAAGTGGACAGCGCTCAGGTGCCCCTCATACTCGACCAGCACTGAGGGCCAGCCCAGGTGGGTCCAGCTGGGCAGTGCCAGCCTCTTTCTGGGAATAATGCGGCTTCCATCTCAAGGCTGTCTCAGGGCGTTGGGGGATGGGAAGGGGCACACAAACCTGTCTGCCCCCCAGGGTAGCGGTGGGACGGTGGTTCGCAGTGCCAGCGGTGTGGCCCCAGTGCCAAGCATTCAGAGTCCAAGGGTCAGGGTGGGGAAAGCGGGAGAACTGGGGCCTGGTTCTCACAGACTCCCACTCTCTCTTCTCTTTGCTGCTCCCGTTCCAGCCCTGGCCTTGGCCTCCCTTCTCTCCCCACTCACAGAGCAGCCATGACCATGACCACATCCTTCTTCCCGACTCCAGTTCTTGGCCCTCTGGACCCCAAGCTTGGAGGATGGCGTGGGGCGAGGGTGTCTGGGATCAGAACCCCCAGAATAAATACCTGCCGCTCTGCTCGTCGATTGCTGTGCTTTTGTCTCCGAAGCCTCCTTCCCAGTCCTCACTGCTTCTGCTTCCCTTTCTGCCTTGTGGATGCCCTCAGAGGTAACCTGGGGCTGCCGCCTGACTTCAGGACTCTTCGCATTTTTACATTTCTCAAATTCTCTGTAAGTAAGAGGGAAGGACCTGCATATGCAGCCTTAATATTGATCCTCACATGAACCCAATAGTGAGGGACAATTGGATCATTATCCCCATTTAACAGACAAGGAGAGAGAGAGAGTGACTTACCCAAGGTCGCAGAGCAGGCAACTGGTGGAGCTTGGATTCAGATCTGTTGTGTTCACCTCTACCCTGCCTTTTGGAGGGCTGCGAGGTTCTGGAAGCAGGAGATCTGGGCTCTCACCCATTCAGATCCCCTGGAGGGAGGCCCCTTTGTAAGTCATAACCTAGATATGGAAAGGGGGTTAGGGTGCAGGACTCTTAATGCCCGGAATTAGTGACCCCTCTCGGTGGGCTCCTCAGGGACAGAGTCGAGGTCCACAGGACACTGCACAGCCTGGAGCCCTTGTTGAGCTTGATGTCACCAGTGTAGCTTGGTCCCCATGTGAGCCCTGGAGAGCATGGCTGACCAGGAAGCAGCCGCAGCTTGTTCTTCCCAGGTGGCTGTAAGCGAAGCAGGCCAGGTCCTCTCCTGCCCTGCCACCAGAGCCACAGCCAGTCTCCCCTTGGGAGAGCAGGCCAGAGACAGCCCCGGAGGGGACCCAGTTAAAGAGGGGGAAGGGGGGGGAAGGTCCTTTGGCTCAGGCCCCTGACCTTGGGGGCACCTCCGAGACAGTCCAGACAACGGGAAGCTCTGCCACTCTGAGACCTCTATACCCCTTTCTGAGGTCCTCACACTAGGCCTGGGCCCCATCTACTATCCTGGAGCTGATGCTCAATCACCCCTTCTCTGTGTGTGTGTGTGTGTGTGTGTATTGTATGTATGTGTGTATATATGTTATATGTGTGTGTGTGGTGTGTAGGGGGCAGGTGGGGGGGGCGCACCGGATTTTCCTCTCACCTGGAGGCGAGAGCCCAGCCTGGGGCTGAGGGGAAGCTGAACCAGCTGAGGCAGCCCCCGATGTAATAACGGTGCCCCAGGGCCACTGAGGAGGGCTGAGTTTCTGAACACCGCGTCCCACTTTTCAGAAATGTACAGGCAAAGGGGTCATGGGGGCCCCAAGTTGCTCCTGGACTCCCCTCTCCTTTCTCTCACTTTCCAGAATCCCCACCTTAAAAAAATATCCTGAGTTCATTCACTTCTCACAGCTTCCACGATGACTTTCCCAGGCCAGCTCCAGGATCTGGCTCCTGGACCCCCTCAGCAGCCTCCCTGTAGCCTCCCTGCCCCTTTTGTCTTACCTCCAGTACCAGTCAGGCCAGTTCTTTAAAAGGAAAAATCAAGGAGTTTTGCCCCTTTGCTGTCAACTCTCCATTGCCTTCTCGTGACAGCAAGGGGAAAACCCAACGTCTTGGCCAGGCTTAGAGACCCCATGTATGCCTCTGACCATATCATGCTAGCTCCCCATGCTTGCCCGCTCCAGCCACGCTGCCTCCTAACACACCCCTGTTTCGGTGCCCTCGCCCCTGTTCTTCCCTCTGTTGGGAGCCCCAGTCTCCTGTGTCCGCAGACCTTCCCCTTAGTGCACTCATTTTGGCCTCTGTGCAAATGACAGGTCTCTAGAGAGCCCTTTCCCCTGCTCAGAGAGCTCGCTCCACTCCTGGCTCCAGGTCCATAGGATGTGCCCTGTATGAGCACCTTCTTGGGGTCAGCTTTGGCCTTGGGGTAAACTTCAGGAGGGCAAGATTCTGTGCTCCCCCAGGGGCAGCGCCTGCACACAGCGGGCGCTCAGGAAAGTCAAGTGAAAGAATGTGTGAAGGGAAGCCACCAGGTCCAGCCGCTCAGAGTTCTTGAGTAGGTTGCTCCTCCTCTCTGGGCAAAGAGGGTGAGGTGAGCAAGGCTACTGCTAGAGCTTTTACCATTATCTTGTGGGTACCCCCCTTCCCTGCTGGCCACCCTACACCCATTGGTTAGTTAATCCCAGAAGCATCCGTGGAGGCAGGAAGAGGCCCCAAGCCTCCTGAATATATGTGCTCAATAAACTCAAGGGCTTTTTAGGTAACAACCCCCAATCACATGGACTCTGACTTTTCATTCACAAGTTCCTCCTTTCCCCGGGGCCCCTCATCTGGCTGAAACCTGGAGCTGCACAGAATCTGCTCAGATTGGAGCCTGCGGTTTGGGATGGTTCTTCCCTGCTCCCTGTCAGCTCTCCACCCCCATGAGGAGGAGGCCGCCCTCTCACCCTGGACCCACGCACTTTTCCTGTTCCGCCCAGATGGGAGAGTCTGAGACCAGCCCCATACTTCCCTCTGCCTTGGGATCTGGGTAGTGCCTCCCTCCCAGCTCAGCCATCAGGAGCACACGGGAGCCTGGCTGCTGGCCGAGGAGGAAGTGGCCCAGACACGACGGAGCGGGGGATAGCGTGACTGCGGAGGACAGCGAGCTGTGCCTGGACGCAGACGCACGTAAGCCCCACTGCCCTGGCACTCAGCACCCCTTTACATATGCTTGGAGGGGCAAGATTCCACCTGGCAGTCACACCTTAGGCCCTCCCCACCAAGGACAAATAACTGCTCCTCCCTGAGATTCCATCTCACTCCCTCCCTCATCTCCTCCAGCGTCATACCCACACTGCCCGCAGGACCCCATGTCTCCATCTTCATCCCAAACACAGCTCTCACGTATGACCTGACTCTAGATGGTTCCTCACCACCTCTCAAACTGGTGAGAGGACCCTCTGCCAGCCGTGAGGGCCCAGGAACCCCTAAGCTGGCCTCAGCCCCTGCGTGCACACTTCTTCCTTATTCTGGAGACATGTTCATATGTACACATGCATGCTCACATCTATGCCCATTTTATAGCGACTCCCTTGGTGTATCTGCTGCGATTTGGAGCCAGAGTGAGCAGGGTTCCAATCACGGTTCAATTTACTCACAGACATTAATCATAACTGTCCTGGGGGCTTTTGTGAGAGTTTGGGAGAACTAGGCAAGTGCCTGACATCTGGCAGCTCCCAAGAATGAAAACTTTATTACAAACAAGTACTCACATGATCACCCCAGAACCAGAGGTCTGTGAGGTCTCCTTGTCCCCTAAGAACCGAAAAGGCTCAATTTCCATTCTACTAAGAGTTCAAGCAGTGAATTGGGAAGGAGCCTGAAATTCACCTGCTCCTAGGCTCTGACCTGCTGTCCGTCCAATCCCGCTCTGTCTGCTAAGGCAGCTGCTGGCCACCTGTGGCCCCCGAACACTTGAAATGTGGCTTCCAAACTGAGATATGCTGCAGATGGACTCCTGAAATGATAATATTTGGGATATCCTGGGTTAAATAAAATATCTTATTAAAATTAACATTCTGTTTCTTTTTATATGTTTAATACGGCTGCTAGGAAATGAAAAAGTACACGTGTGGCTCACTTTTTACTTGTACTGGGCAGTGCTGGTTTCACGGTCCTACCTGTATCTCAAGTCCAGATTGACCCAAACCCAAACCAGAACTCAGCCACTTTCCAGAACACCTGCTCCCTCCAGGCCTCTGTGTGCATCAGTTTTCGGAAGCCTTGAGGAGAGGGAGCGGTTTGCCTCACAGCAGTGAAGTCACCTAGCATTGAATATGTGGTGGCGTTCTTGTTCTAAAATGTGCTCTGGTCTCCACCCTACCCTATCTTACTTTCCTCCACTGCTGTCTTATGCAGAGAAAATCCCAGTCTCTCCATCACCCTCGTGGCCCGGACTCACCTCCCTCCAGGCCTTGCCATGCACATCCCCTGCAAAGCACTGGATTCTCCGTGAGTGTAAGGGCCAGATCATCCTCCAAGACAAAAGCCTTCCTTCTTCCAGGGTTTTGCCTCCTGGTCCACAGACATCTCTCAGCTCTCACACCTGGAAGGGGATGCAGAGACACAGCTGCTGATCCTCAGCAGCCCTGGACTTCAGGATGGTGGCCTCCCTGCCCCCAGCTTCTTCTCACTCCCCCCATACTTCTCCCTGCTCTATCATCTCCCTGTCATCCTCATTACACAGACAAACTCTCCTATGCCTCAATCATGTCCATGCACACGTGCCCCATGTATGCAGAACCCCCCCACCCCCGCTGTCCCTCACACACCCACACTGGTGCAGGATCCCTTTGAACATCGAAGCATTTGGTTCTAGCTGAGTGCGTACTTTCTCATTCACCCAGGGATGACTGCGGGAGCCCACCTCACTCCCTCTCCTCCTGTGGGTCTTGCTTTCAGAGCCCCATACTTGCTCCAGAAGCCCCGCAATCAGCTCCACGTGGCCCTGTGGGTGCCTGGCCTGAGGGTCCCATGCTCAGCCGGGAAGCCCCTCTCAACATCACCCAGCTCTGTCTTAGAGGCACCTGGGGAACTCAGTGTTAAAAAGCCGGAAAGAAAAAGAGGGAAAATCTGCCACATTTTAGTTATAGAAAGTCCTGCCAGGAGATGGGTTCAAGCCACAAAAAGGCCCCAGGATTCTGAGAGAAAGCAAAAAGTGAAAAATCCAAAGGTAGCCTCCTCTTTCTAGAATCTTTGGTCTAGACTTGATTGAAAAATCAGTTGCAGGAACATGACCCATTCCCTTACCGAAAAGCAAAAGTGAGTCCATGGAGCAGCAGGCAGAAAGGGCCGAGGTGCCTCCACGTGTGCGGGCAGTGGGTCTCGGGGAGCGGCTCTGAACAGCTGTATTTAGGCAGCTGTGATGTCAGCAGAGAGGAGGGCTTGAATTTGGAATGTAATACAATGGCCCCTTTATCCCCCTCCCCTCCTGCCCGGCATACACACTGGAACCACAGTCTGGCTGTAACGCACGTGACACAGGCAGGACTTCACAGAGGGGCTCTGTCACCACCACAGCCCTGACCAGCGGCGGGTGTCACCTCGCATGCCCTCATGCATGCATATGCAGACTGCAAGCACACACACGTACCCACGTGTAGATCTGCGCACATGTAGTGAGAGGCATAGTCCCCCTGCTTCCGTAGAACTGTGTTGCTCAGCTCAGTAGCCGCAAGCCATAGGTAGCTATTAAAGTTAAATACAGTAAAATGAGAAGTGGAGTCCTTCGGCACACGTCCTCTTGTGAAGTGCTCCACACAGTGGCTAGCGGCTACCATATTGGTAGACAGAGAACGTGTTTCTCACGGCAGCAAGCCCAGGCCTAGAACCTCTCACTGCTAGTTGATCGCACGTGGATCTGCATGTGGTCTTCCTCTCACACTTGCTCACTCTTATTGGCAGTGATGCCCACACGCCACCCGCGCTCCTAAAAGGGCCACCTCTTGACCTCACCTTCTCTTTCTTTAGCCTCCCTGGCATCTATGCCCAGACCTGTGCCCAGCATTGCAGTACCTGGCCTCCAGCCTGCCTCGGCCAGCTCCACTTGACCTGGAGAGAATAACAGGGTGAGAACAGCACCGTACAACGGTGGCCAAAACGTCTGCTCTAAGGCTGAGCTGAATTCTGCAGACGTGGAGGGCTTTGGAAACTCAAGTCAAACTCTGCTTGAGTTGGGCAGGAGAATGAGGGGACAACAAGACATTTGAAATATAAGAAAGATTTGGAAGTTAAGAAGTGTGGTGCAACTGCTGGTGTGACAAGTGTGAGCAGGGGAGGAGACAGTGAGAATGAACAGGTGGGTAGTGATCAGGTAAAGCCTTGGATGCCAGGTTTGGGTTGATTCTGGATCCCCTGTGGGGGCAGATGGAGATGGGACCAAGATGGCCAACGGCGCCAAGGAGCAGGAGGTCCAGGTGGATGGGCTGCTGAGGCTGGTGTCAGGCCTGCATCACCAGTTATGCACTGGATTGATCAGAGGATCATCTGGTAACTTGAGATAATTTGCATATTGAATAAACTTTTGTTCAAAGCCGCAATCTTTTGTCCTCTTGAGGCTAATTCTAGTACTCCACTATCCTGAAGGTGAGAGAAGTGCTAATGATGAATTATTAAAGGCCATAGTTAACCACCATGACTATTAATGACAGCCAAGGCGGACAATGGACTCTGAGGACTTGTCCACGTCTCTGTGGACCTGAAGGAGGGATGTGGGCCTTTCCTGCCCAAAGGTTTATGCCCTAAGACCTTGCACGGGGCAGGGTAGGGGTGTTTGTGGGATAGGGTAGCTTTAAACTTCTCCCCATCTCTAGGTCTCTGGGCGCCCGGTCTGCTTCAGAGTTCTAACTCCCTGGATCTGCTATGTCCCCACAAACTGCACACTGCTGTCCCTCTTCCCTGAGATTGGGGATCTGGCCAGATACCTTCCCTGTGGGGGCCTCAGGCTCTCAGGCCAGCAGGAGGGGCAGGCGGAGGGTGAGGGAAAGGGGAAGGAGGGGAAAAGAAGGAGGAAGAGGAAGCAAGAATTTTTAAAAATGAGAAGAACGGGCAGGAGGCAGGGGCTGGTCAAAATGAACTCCCCAGGCCAGGGGCCAAGTTCTAGGGACTTAGAAGGCTAAGGGAGATCTAGGACATGCCCACTGGTCAGGAAGGCCTATTGCCTTCTGGTAGCACCGGGAAAGGACCTGGACTGCAGCTCTCCAAGGCCCAGGGTTCTCCCTTTTCCTCCTGGGGAGCCCAGAAGAAGGAGCGGGAGGCACTCCTTCCTTTAGGTCTCCTCTGGCCCTGAGGGCAGCCTCAGCAACCCCTTCTCATTCAGTACTGCTGGATGTCCCCTTGGAGGAGCTCAGAGCGAGCAAGGAGGGAGAAGAGGCCAGGTGACTCTCTGCATTTGTCCAGAAAGACTCCCAGTTTCTCCTCCCTGCCCCACCTCCCTCCCACGACCATGGACCTCCCAGTGGCCACCTCCCTGCTGAGGAAGTGCTACCAAAGCCCCCAACCCTGCAGGATGCCCCCAGCAATGGAAGGGGGCAGAAAGAGTTAATGACACTGATGAGCATGGGCATGGGCCTGAGGTTTGGTCAGAGCAGGGCTGCACGGAGGTGTTTGCGTGTGGCTGCACAAAAGAGTTGCCTGTCTGGCACTGAAAGGGACAAGCGGGTATGGGAGACACACAAGGAAGATGGCAGGAGAAAACAGAAAGGGTACAGGCCTAGGAAAGGCAAGAGGGAGGGAGAGGGGCCGTCTAGGGTGCTAGAGGAGGAGGGGCAGGGAAGGGGCAGACACGGAAGGAGAAGAGCCCACCCACCTCCCTCCCCAGGTCTCCCCTCCCCCAGCTCCTAGGAAGGAAATTAGGAGGCCACTGCAGATAGATTTGGGTCATTTCCACATGCTTTATTCCAGCAATCAAAATAATTAAAAACATCTCAAATTATTATACACATACAAAATAGGTACAGAGTCTCTCGCTTCCTCCCACCCTTAGGGGGAAAAACTGCTTTGTGCTTTGGGAAATTGTGCTCTGAAACCCAGTGAGAGAGGATGCAGGACAGATTGAGAGAAAGGCCGTGAAAATGGGATGCAGCTCCAGAAGGGGAGAGGGTTTCAGAGGAGGGAGAGAGAGGTGGGGAGACAGAGGCAAGAGGCCTGAGGAGGCGAGAGGCGCCCAGGGGCATGAAGAGAGGGTGGAGAGTGAGTGACGCTGGAGGCGGCACTCTCTCCCACATTAAATAGCACCTTTAGAAAATTCACATGAGTCCCCATCCACAAGGAAAAAAAACAAAGAATAAAAAAAGACTTTGAACAAAAAGGAACATTTGCTGGCCTGAGGGGGGGGTGTGTTTCCACTTCCATAGCACCAGAGATTCCCTCCCCACCCCACCCCATCACAGAGATGTAGCACCTTTGATATAAAACGAGGACCCCCTTCCACACTGCCCCCCTCCCGCCCCCACGCAGTTGCCTCGGTGACACACAAAGGCAAGAACGAGGTAGTCTTTCAGCAATACAGTTACGCAAGGAGCAGAGCAGTCTCTCCCACCCAGCCAGGTCGAGCAGGGGGGATGTCGCGTTTCCCAAATCCGATGTTTCTGCTCTGTCTTGGCCCCTCCTGACTTTCCTCCAAACCTGGTGTTGAAGGGCCAGTGGTCCCCCTGGCATGCTCCCCTCAAAAAACAAAGAGGGAATGTTGCCGGGGCCACAGGGATGCCAGATGGTAAAGCTTCTTTGGCAGTCTGAGGACTCCAGGTCCCCCAGGGTTTGGAGGTTCTGGGTGAAGGAAGTGGGCTGGGAGTGTGGGGGCCACTTGGGTGTTTCAGCATTGCCTTTGGTTGCTGGGCAGACAATGCATTGTTTCCTGTGTCTTTTGGGGAGACTTAGATTTGGGGACCAGTGGAGGGGAGGCCCTAAGAAGGCATGGAGAAAGGAGCAGAAAGGGCAGTGCTGGGGTGTCATAAGCCCAATGGGCAGAAAAGGACTTACCCCCACGTGGGTCTTCAAGCAAGTGGACCAAGCTTCCTTTTTTTAAAAAGTTATTTATTTATTCTTTTTTTTTTTTTGGTAAGGTTGAATGCACTTTTGGTTTTTGGTCATGTTCAGTTGGTCAAAGATAAAAACTAAGTTTGAGAGATGAATGCAAAGGAAAAAAATATTTTCCAAAGTCCATGTGAAATTGTCTCCCATTTTTTGGCTTTTCGGGGGTTTCAGTTTGGGTTGTTTGTCTGTTTCCAGAGTCAGGGGCAAGTGGGTTGGGTGGGAGGGAGCCAGGTTGGGGTGGAAGGAGTTTACAGGAAGCAGGCAGGGCCAACGTCGAAGCCGAATTCCTGGTCTGGGGCGCCAACGTCCAAGGGGGCCACATCGATGATGGGCAAGCGGGAGGTCTTGGTGGTTTTGTATTCGATCACTGTCTTGCCCCAGGCTCCGGTGTGACTCTGGGGTGAAGGGGAGACAGTGGGAGAGGGGCGTCACCAAGTGGCAGCGAGGGGGTGGGGGGACCGGGCCTGCCGGGAGAGCCAAAGGCCAGCACAGGGGCCCTGCTGGACTCACCGTGCAGCCATCGTAGGTGACGCTGTAGGTGAAGCGGCTGTTGCCCTCGGCCCGGATCTCGATCTCGTTGGAGCCCTGGAGGAGCAGGGCCTTCTTGAGGTTGCCAGTCTGCTGGTCCATGTAGGCCACGCTGTTCTTGCAGTGGTAGGTGATGTTCTGGGAGGCCTCGGTGGACATCAGGCGCAGGAAAGTCAGCTGGATGGCCACATCGGCAGGATCGGACCCCTGGCCGCCATACTCGAACTGTGGGAGTGGCAGAGCCAGGAGTGAATGGCTGTGTTTGAGCCCCCAGTCCTGGCCTCCCTCTCTGGAATCCTCCGAGGGCAACCCAGAGAACCCCACTTCCAGAGGTGGCAACCCCTGCCCCCCAGGCACCCTATGTCTGAGCCAGTATCAAGGTCCCCAGTCTCCTGTCTCCCAGCCCATCACACCTCGCAGAGGTCTGGTCCACCCAGGACCTACCCTCAGGCTCTTCTGAGCCCTGGGCCGACCCATGTCTGTTAAGACTGGCTACAAGGTCCAGCTCACGCACCTGGAATCCGCCGGTCATGCTCTCGCCGTACCAGACGTGCCTCTTTTCCTTGGGGTTCTTGCTGATATACCAGTTCTTCTGGGCCACGCTGGGCTGAGTGGGGTATACACAGGTCTCACCGGTTTCCATGTTGCAGAAGACCTTAATGGCATCCAGGTTGCAGCCTTGGTTGGGGTCAATCCAGTATTCTCCTGGGGTGGGGCAAAGTAAGATGGCATCAGGGGATGTATGGAATGATGGCCCCTCAGGGCTCAGCCCCATCACGGCAGGAGGGGGAAGCACAGCTGGGCCGGCCCTCACCGCTCTTCCAGTCAGAGTGGCACATCTTGAGGTCACGGCAGGTGCGGGCGGGGTTCTTGCGGCTGCCTTCAGGGCTCCGGATGTTCTCGATCTGCTGGCTCAGGCTCTTGAGGGTGGTGTCCACCTCGAGGTCACGGTCACGGACCACATTGGCATCATCAGCCCGGTAGTAGCGGCCACCATCGTGAGCCTTCTCTTGAGGTGGCTGGGGCAGGAAGCTCAAGTCGTAGCCGCCGCTGGGAGGACCTGGGGGACCAGGGGGTCCAGGAGGGCCGGGAGGACCCTGTGCAGAGAGGGAGGAGAGTGGGGATTACTGGGGCTCGGTGCTTTCAGGGCTGGGGGGCCATGGGCAGGAAGGGAGGAGAGCGGGGATTACTGGGGCTCGCTGCTTTCAGGGCTGGGGGGCCATGGGCAGGAAGGGAGGAGAGTGGGGATTACTGGGGCTCGCTGCTTTCAGGGCTGGGGGGCCATGGGCAGGAAGGGAGGAGAGCGGGGATTACTGGGGCTCGCTGCTTTCAGGGCTGGGGGGCCATGGGCAGGAAGGGAGGAGAGCGGGGATTACTGGGGCTCGCTGCTTTCAGGGCTGGGGGGCCATGGGCAGGAAGGGAGGAGAGCGGGGATTACTGGGGCTCGCTGCTTTCAGGGCTGGGGGGCCATGGGCAGGAAGGGAGGAGAGTGGGGATTACTGGGGCTCGCTGCTTTCAGGGCTGGGGGACTTACAGCAGGACCAGCATCACCAGTGCGACCTCGAGGCCCAGGGGGACCGATGGGGCCTGGGAGACCATTGAGTCCATCTTTGCCGGGAGAACCAGCAGAGCCAGGGGGACCCTGCAGGGAGGAAGCTGGTTGGAGAAACCCTTCCGGAAAGCAGGGGTCCACCCCAGCTCTGGCAGAGAAGCCCATCTCCCACTTTGCTTGGCTCAGACTCCCCAGCCTTCTTACGGCTTATTCCCACGGAAACTTTGTGGGAGGAAGTGGAGAGGGAGAGGCCAAAGGCCGCGTAAGGTTGTCCACAGACCCCATTCCTTTCTTTCCTCCCCTGCTCCAGACCCTTCTCCAGAGAAGCGAGGGGCCCAGGAAGAGCAGACAAACAGAAGATGACTCACGCGGGGACCAGCAGGACCAGAGGCTCCGGAAGGACCTTGCTCACCAGGAGAGCCCTGCAGGAGCGATGGGAAGGCAGTTCAGGCCAAGCGTAGGTCAGAGGCGGCCAGCAACAGCGCCCTGCCACCAACTGCGTCACGCTGGAAGCCTAGCCCCAGGGTGTCCATAGGCTGAGCCCCCTCCCACGATCCCGCTTTGTGCACTTCACCCTCCTGGAAACTACTTGGAAATGCCCACTGGTCTTCAGACCCCAGTTCCCACTAGCGAGAAGGACTGTCCAAAAAGGGAAACTAAGGAAAAGTGTCCTCCCCGTCACACAGCAGGGCTTGGGGAGATGACGAAAGAAGATGCAGTGTCAGCTAGGGGCTGGGGAGGGGCTGAGCATACTCACGGGAGGGCCGGGGGGACCCTGGAGACCAGAGAAGCCACGGTGACCCTTAATGCCTCTGTCGCCCTGTTCGCCTGTCTCACCCTTGTCACCACGGGGGCCTTGGGGTCCCTAGAAGAGCGAGGAGGACAGGCCGTCAGGTGAAAGTTCTGTTAGCACTGAGGGGGGTACAGTCCCCACCTGGACAAGGGTTCTGAGGATGATGTAAGGGCCAGAGCAGGGCACTTACAGCGGGGCCACGGGCACCAACGGGGCCAATGGGACCAGCAGGACCAGCAGGACCCTAGGGAGAGCAGAGAGAGCATTAGATCCTGGTCGGAGGAGCCCGGCTCAGGGCTGGAACAGCTTGAGCTACAGTTGAAATCTCCCCTTGGCTAAATCCCTTCACATCTGTTCCTACCATATCCATCCCTCCTGACTCCAGGTGAATCTTCAAGCAGACTCAGGCTTTGTGTAAGCTGAGTCGAGCACTTGGGAACAAACCCCCTTCCTTGGGGGAAACGGGGTACTGGCTGGGGAGGGGCCTTGAGGCTGTGCTGTGGCTCCATTTTTTTTTTTCCCCTAATAAACATTCCAAACTGAGTTTGGAGCTGAGAAAAGTTTACAGCAGGGCCAAGCAAAGAGAATGGTGGTTGGGGGGGCGGTTCAGGTTCAAAAAATCCAAACTCCTATGGCTCAGTTTTTTCAGGGAGACCAAGGGCCAGACAGCTTGCAAGTCCTCCTCTCTTCCCCTGCCTAGGTGAAGTCAAGTGTCCACCTGCAGATCCCCCAGCAGGTCTGGAGAGTCCCTGGCCTGAGCAGAAGCAGCAAGCCAGGCCCAGCGACTTACGGTCTCACCACGATCACCGCTCTTGCCGGCAGGTCCGACAGGGCCGGGGGCACCGGGAGCGCCAGGAGCACCAGGAGGTCCAGCAGGGCCGGTCTCACCACGGTCACCCTGAGAGGAGAAAGGGAAACCCGGTGAGGCCCGGCTGAAGCGGCCCGGTGGGAGCGGCTGTGGGGCTGTGGTCCTGGGTGCAGCCGTCTCACCTTGGCGCCAGGAGAACCATCTCGTCCAGGGGATCCTTCAGCACCAGGAGCTCCCTGTGGGGGGCGGGGAGGTGAACATCAGCCAAGGAAAGGGAGCCTCAGGCCAAGGCCCAAATGGCCACAGTGAGGGCGCTGGCGTGGGGCTGGCAACCACGCACCTCACGTCCAGACTCGCCAGGGGGTCCAGCCAATCCAGGGGGGCCCATGGGACCAGGGGGGCCACGTTCACCACTTGCTCCAGAAGGACCTTGTTTGCCGGGTTCACCCTGAGGGAGAAGAAAGAGTCAGGCCAGAGATGGGGTGGGAGAGGGCCTGATGGTCCCCCACATTTGTCCTTGCTGACCCTACCACCCCCATCCTGCACCCTCCAAGTCCTGCAATGGTCCTGCCCCAAGGTGAGGGGGCACTCACAGAGGGGCCAGGAAGACCAGGGAAGCCTCTTTCTCCTCTCTGACCAGGCAGGCCGACCACACCACGCTGTCCAGCAATACCTTGAGGTCCAGGAGTGCCAGGAGCTCCCTGTGGTGGGGGCAGACGGGGGTGAGATGACTCCCAGTGGCCAGGGACGACGCCCCCCGACTCTGGACCCCTCTGGAGGGGGCACTTACAGCAGGTCCGTCAGCACCAGGGGCTCCTTTCTCACCAGCGGGGCCAGGGGGACCAGGGGGACCGACTTCACCGGGACGCCCAGCGGGGCCAGTCTCACCGCGGGGGCCTTTGCTGCCTTCTTTGCCAGCAGGGCCAGGAGGGCCAGGGGGTCCAGCATTTCCCTGGATGGGGAGAATTGCGACTGTCAGAGTCCAGCAGATTCTGGGGCATTCCTGAGGCCTCAGTCAGGCCCACCACACTCTTGACAGCCTATGTCCCACACCTTCCCAGACCAGTGGAGTCTCCACACGGACACTTACAGAGGGGCCGGGGGGACCGACTCGGCCAGCAGCACCTGGGAAACCAGTAGCACCCTGGAGAAGAGGACAAAGAAGCGATCAGAGGGAGAACAGCCCCTCACCTGGCCCAGCTGCCCCACCTCCGAATGCTGCCTGGGGGAAGCTTCAGTGGAGAGGCAGAGTGGGTACTCACAGGGGGACCAGCGCTGCCACGAGCACCTTTGGGTCCGGGAGCACCAACGTTACCCTGGAGGAGAACACAGAGGCATCAAGGCTGGGCCGATCCCGGGTCCAGCCTGCTGGCAGCTTGGGCCTAAACAGTGAGATACTCACAATGGGGCCGGGGGGTCCAGCGGGCCCAGCAGGGCCGGGGGGACCAGCGTCACCTTTAGCACCAGCATCACCAGGTTCGCCTTTAGCACCAGGTTGGCCATCAGCACCCTGGGGGAGGACGGAGCATGGTGAGTGGAGGAGAGGTCTGTGCTCACCCAGGAAGTCAGCCTAGAGGGCACCGGAACTCCAGGCAAGAAGACGCTTTCAATGGGAGGCAATCTCCCCTCCACCTGCCTCTAAACCCGGCCAACGCCTCTGTCCTCATCCAATCACCCAAGGCCCCAGGTCCTAGTCGGGGATGGAGGATAAACAGGATCTTGGTACTCACAGGGGGGCCAGCGAAGCCAGCAGGGCCGGGGGGACCAGGCTCACCACGGTCACCCTAGAAAAAAAGGAGGCGAGTGGAGAGAGGCCCTGATTCGGGGGAAGGCAGGTGGGGATGGACAGGAGGGTGGGGAAGAGGGCCTGAGGAGCACTGCCCAGGGACCAGAGCAAGCGGGAGCTAAGGTGAGAAGGGACAGGAAGAGGGCTGGGGGCAGCATGGAGAGAAGGGCCAGGTGCGGGCCCTTAACCAGGTCTTCTGTACTTACGGGGGCACCACGAGCTCCAGTGGGACCGGCTGGGCCACTAGGACCAGCTTCACCCTGAAAGGAAGGGACAAGAGGCTCAGGATCAGGGTGCCACACTGAATACTCCTGCCCGATGACCCCAGGAGAGTCCTCATCTCTCCTGGTCACCCCACCGTTGGGTGGCCAGGTTGGAGTGGCAAGAGCTGCCTCTGCAGCAGAGCCGTGCCCAGGCTCACGAGGGAAGCTCTGTGTTAGGGAAGAAGGTGAGAAGTGGGCCATCTCACCTTGTCACCAGGGGCACCAGCGGGGCCAGGAGGACCGATGGGACCAGTCAGACCACGGACGCCATCTTTGCCAGGAGCACCATCAGCACCTTTGGGACCAGCATCCCCCTAAAGACACAGGAAAGCCTGAGACTTCTGGCGTGGGGCAAGGAGGTGACCTTCAGCATCCTGCTTGTGTCTGGGACCCCTCCCCAGCTTATGTTTGCCCTGCCCCCACATGTGCAAAGAACACAAGATCTTTCAGGGGAAAGACGCCTTTGTGGGGATTCCCAGGAAAGACCTGGGTTCCATCCCTGGGTCAGAAAGATCCCCTGGAGAAGGAAATGGCAACCCACTCCAGTATTCTTGCCTGGGAAATCCCATGGATAGAGGACCCTGGTGAGCTACAGTCCAGGGGTTGGACAGAGTTGGACACGACTGAGCGACTAACACTTTAGGCTAAGAAGCTCCCAGATAAGGGATCCCTAGTCTAGGAGGCACCCACTACTGCTTGTCGCCATGGTAACACATGGGAAGGGAAGGGCCTGAACTATAGGTAGGTGATAACCAAGAGGCCAGAGAAGGAGGATTAAGAAGAGGAAAACACCCCAGGGAGCAGAAAGAAAGATGCTGAGGGATTCAAAGCAGAGAGAGATGGGAACTACACAAGGCTCGAGGGAGGGGGAGTTCAACTTACTCTGTCACCCTTAGGGCCTGGAAGACCAGCTGCACCTCGTTCACCAGGCATTCCTTGAAGGCCAGGGGCACCCTGGCTACCGGGGGCTCCAGGGGCACCAGCATCACCCTATGTGACAACCAATAAGGCTGGAGTGAGACTTGGGATCTCAGAACTAGGTCTAGGTCACAACTTTGAGCCTCCTCTTAGTTCCTCCCAGGCTTGGTCCTGAGGCCAAAGACAGGCACTAGGGCTCACAGCCCAGAACTTCAGGCTGCACACGGACCCTACCCTAGTCTTGTCCCTCCACCCCTCCCCAACATCTAGCTGGCTTTGGTCCCAGCCAGGCAGCCCCCACCACTGAAGGGTGAGACCCAGTCCCCGTGCTGCCCTTACCTTAGCACCATCGTTGCCAGGGGCACCATTGGCCCCACGGGGACCTGCAGGACCGGGCGGCCCTTGCACACCACGCTCGCCGGGGAAACCTCTCTCGCCCTGGAAGGGAAGGACAGGGTGTGTGATGGTGGCTCCAGAAACAGGCCCAGGTTCAGGGCATCTCTGTGATGCAGGAAGAGGCTCTACTTACTCTTGCTCCAGAGGGGCCGGGGGCACCAAGATCTCCAGGAACACCCTGAGGGGGAGCAAGGGAGAGACAGTGAGCAAAACCCACCTTGGCCCTCCCCACTAGAAAACATTCTTGCCCGCCTGGGAGCTAGCCCTTAGAGTCTGTGATTAGAGACCAATCCCTTCTGAGCACTGAACTGGGATTATCCTTCCTCAGGATGCATCACCTTTCCTGAACTTGAGGTTGAGGGAAAGCCAGAGTATTCCAGTAGCTCTAAAAAGAAGTCATCCAGACCCACAGCCATACAGCTCCCTCCTGATCCTAGCATGCAGGGGTGCAGCTCTGTGCTCCCCTCTGTGTGGCGCCCTTCACGATGGGAAGCCCTTCCTCAAGTCTAACCTTACTCCCTTTAGCTGGTGGCTATGTGCTTAGCTAGGAGGGCTGGACTCTCCCTCGGTATTGCCTGCACTCCCCATCTCTTCAGCCAGCTGGTACACCTTACCTGTTCACCAGGTTTGCCTGCTTCACCAGGAGGACCAGCAGGGCCGGGGAGACCCTGTAGGTGGGAAATGGGGGAGGGAAGAATGCGCTTAGAATCTGGAAGAAGTGTTCCTCACACCCTTCTCCCAATACCCTGACAGCGTGAGACCTCACCTGGAATCCAGGGGAGCCAGCAGGGCCTTGTTCGCCTCTCTCACCAGCGGGGCCCTGCATGGAGGGAATACTGTGGTCATGAGAAGGCCCAGGAGAAGGGGGCAGGGGGCTGGCCCACAGCGCCCCCCTCCCTAGGCCTCCCTGTCAGGGACACTCACAGCAGGTCCTGGGGGTCCCTGAGCTCCAGCTTCTCCGTCTTTGCCAGCAGGACCCTGGGGAAAGAGTAAAAAAGGGGTTAGAGTGGTGAGGTGGGTGGGCAGCTGAGGAAGACAGCACAGGTAAGGGGCCTGGAGCTGGGGGTCCTGATGCCCTAGGGATGGGCTGGAGCCTCATATCCCTTCTGCAGGATATAGGGATGGGACATGGGCGGGAAAGGGACGGGGAACAAAAGGAGATACTTACAACAGCGCCAGGGGGTCCAGGAACACCTCGCTCTCCAGCTTTTCCAGGCTCTCCCTGGGGAAAGAGAGGTAGGGTTGAGGCAGTTGAAGTGGGCAACCAGGCCTCCTGGGTCCCTCCTGTTTACTTTGAGTGGAATTTTTAAGGAGCTTTTTCATCTATCAGCTCTGGCCCCTGAGGAAGGCCTCTGTTGGCTTCGACTGCTCCATCTTTTGGCCTCTCCCTGAGCCCTGTCCTCCCAGACGACCTGCCCCTTAGGCTCCTCTCTCACCCACTTCCCTTTCTTCTCCCCATCGTATGCCTTCAGACACCTGAGCTCTGAAGGGCTTTTATTCCTTTGAAATCTCCTTTTGAGCCTCAAAGAACTCACCAAGATTTGGGGATGACTATCATGTAAAAGGCCCATCCTATCCCCAAGTGTGTGTGGGGTGAGGAGGGGGCAATAATACTTATTTCCAGGGATAGAGCAATGGTAGTGAAGCCAAGGAGAGGTCTCTCATTCTATGGAATAGGGAAACTGAGGCCCAGAGCGGGGCAGTAAGTGGCCTGAGGCCACATAGCAAGTCAGTGGCAGAGCTGGGCCCAGACCCTGGACTCTTCCCCCCACGCTTACCCTCACCTCAAGTGCGTATGTCCTTGTAACACACTCCCTGAATACTTACAGCAGCACCTTTAGGTCCAGGGAAACCCATCACGCCAGCCTGACCACGGGCACCGGGAGGGCCTGGAGGTCCAGGGCGGCCATCTTGACCGGCGGGACCCTGAGGATGGAAGGGACATGAGCAGAGGTGAGGACAGAGGGTGAGAGGTCAGGAGGCAGACAGGGGGCTGGAGGAGGGATACTTACAGGGGGGCCAGTTTTGCCATCAGGACCCGGGCTGCCAGGGCTTCCAGTCAGACCCTAAGGGGGAGGCAGACAGGTGTGAGTGGAGTGGAGGATACAGGTGGTGGGAGAGGGGCGGTAGGAAGGTGTAGGCCGGGTGGAGGACATTCCAGAAGGCAGATCTGTGATCCTGCTCCAGAGCCCACACAGGATGAGCAGGGTCCTGGGCCACTAACAGAGAACAATAAATTCGCTGGGCAGAATGCTGGACTCTCACCTTGGCACCGGGCAGACCAGCTTCACCGGGGCGACCAGCTTCACCAGGAGAACCTTTGGGGCCAGCAGGGCCAGGAGCACCGCGTTCACCAGCAGGACCCTGGTTGGGAGAGTCACAGCAACAATTAGGGTCTCAAGTCTGGGCCACTTCATCATGGGCTGCCGTCTTCCTCCTCCTGGGCCATGGGGCTGGGTGCTGTGAGGGGCACTGGTGGTGGTGGGACGGTCAAGGTGAGCTGAGCGTGACGAGGTCGGCAGCCCCAGTGTGGGCACTAAAAGACTGGGCGGTGGGGCTGGGAGGAGGCCGACTACATCCGGGAGACAGGGAATGTCCAGGGAGCAGCAGGGTCAGCCTCCCAGTCATGATGAGAGGTTTACCTTGGGACCAGCAACACCGTCGGCGCCAGGGAAACCACGGCTTCCAGGTCCACCCTGGGGGAGGAGAGGAGGTCAGTGAGCTCAGACACGTGGGCACCAGGTTGGCACTGGGGTGAAGAAGGGGGCACTTACACGCTCGCCAGGGGGTCCAGGCAGGCCAGCAGGTCCAGGTTCACCTCGGGCTCCTCGCTTTCCTTCTTCCCCAGCGGGGCCAGGGGGGCCTTGAATACCAGTGGGACCCTGGAGAGGGCAGAGAGGAGGGGGCAGCCTACAGTGAGGGGCTGTCCTGGTGCCAGTTTCAGAGTTGTCTTGAGGCTGGGTCTCCAGCACTGGGGGTTCCCTTTCCTCCCTGGACCACCCCCAGGGGCTTCTGGGGTAGACAGATGGAGCTGCGAAAGGACTTACGGGTTCTCCCTTGGCGCCAGTGTCTCCTTTGCTGCCAGGAGCACCAGGTTCACCCTGAGTAGGGGGGAGAAGATGAGTGGAGAATGGGCACAGTGCTCAGTTGGCCTGGCCCATCACGCTTCCCAGACAAGGGCCTCAGATCAGCATAGGAGGCGGGACAGAAGAGAGACAGCGGTACTTACGCTGTTACCCTTGGGGCCAGGGGGGCCGCTGGGGCCCTGGGGTCCAGAGGGGCCTCGGGCACCAGGGAAGCCAGGAGCACCAGCAATACCAGGAGCGCCCTGAGGGAGGCCAAACAAATTGAGCCCAGGACTGGAGGGCAAAGGCAGGTGGAAGGCGGGTACCGGGGGCGGCTCTGAGACCTGCAGGATACTTACATTGGCTCCTTTAGCACCAGGCTGTCCATCAGCACCAGGGTTGCCCTGTGCCACAGAGAGAGGTGGGTGAGTGAAAGGCAAGGACTCTGAGTTAGGGAGGAGCATGGGAGCACTGAGGAAGTGATACTTACAGCAGGGCCAGCAGCACCAGCAGGGCCAGGGGGGCCAGGCTCACCACGTACACCCTGGGGACCTTCAGAACCTCGGGGTCCTTGGGGACCACCTTCACCCTGGATTGGAAGAAAGGATATGCCAGAAGTCACCCTGGGAACCCAACCTCACCTCCAGATGGCAAGGGGTGAAGGGCCAGGACAGGAGACCAAGAGTCATGACTCTTAAGACCAGAGAAAAGACCCCCCAAGACAAAGATGCTGGGGACTCAGCTTCTCTCTTGATTCTGGGTCCTTCAGGTTTCGGGAGCAAAGAAATGCCCACCCCTTGGCCCATGGGAGCTCTGCTCATTGGAGGGTGGGGGTCTCACCTTAGCACCCACAGCACCAGGGAAACCAGGAGGACCAGCGGGGCCAGTGGGACCCTGTGAATAAAAGGGCAATGTCAGCAAGAAGGAAGATGGCAGCCGCAAGTCACAGCCTGGGACAGAAGAGGTCCTGGGGTTGAGACCTGGCCCTGATGTCAGCCACAAGAGCTGACACTGAGACGCCTCCCCAGTCCCAGGCACTGGAGTCTAGAGGCGGTACTCACAGGGGGCCCAGCAGCACCAGTCGCACCATCATTTCCTCGAGCACCCTGCAGAAGAGCAGAAGTCCCAGTTACATTCACTGAGCGCTGGTCAGTCCCTTTAGCTCCTAAGGAACGCTTTCCAGAGCTCTGGGTTCCCCAAAGGGCCAGTACTTACAGCAGGGCCAGGGGCTCCAGGGCGACCTCTCTCACCAGGCAGACCACGGGGGCCCTGAGAACAAAACCAAGAGGAGCCAAATGAGATGGAGAACACCCCCTTCTCCCCAAGCCCCCATCTTGCTCCTACACCCTGCTCCCTCCCTTCCTTCCAGAACTGGACACACTCACCATCTGACCAGGAGCTCCATTTTCACCGGGGCTACCAGGCTCGCCCTACAGAGCAGAGAATGGAGTGAGGAATCTGTTCTAGGTGGGACTGTGGAGGAGGGGAATGACCATGACCGTCACACAGCATCTTACCTTGGGGCCAGCAGGACCAGCATCTCCCTTGGCACCATCCAAACCACTGAAACCCTAAGATAGGAGGAAGGGCCAACATGAGACCCTGTGGAGACTGTGGACCACCCTGACACCCGCCCAGCCCAGAGAAGGAGCCTCAGGAGGTATCACATCTATCCCCCTGTGTTTAAGCTAGACTAAACCCCAACTGACCCAAGATCTCCCTCCCTCCCTTTATTGGGATTTCTTTCCCAACGAAGGGAAGTTCTCTTGGAAATTTACTCTCTGTCCCTTGGAACTTCTTATGTAGCTACCACCCAGCATGATGCATGCCAGGATCCTCTGGGGAAAGGACTAGAATATGACACTGGGACTTTGGGAACTTAGATGATACAAAGGAGACTCACTCTGTGTCCCTTCATTCCAGGGAGGCCAGCTGTTCCAGGCAATCCCCGAGCACCCTGGAGAGAAAAGAAAAAGACAAAGGCAGGGCCATTAGAAGACTCCACTGTGGACACAGCTCCCAAAGGAAGCCCCAGTGCAGCAAAGGCTGGAGGCAGCCACACCATCCTGCTCACCTGAGGTCCGGGAGGCCCGCGCTCACCAGGACGACCAGGCTTTCCAGCTTCGCCCTGAGAGAAAAAGAAAAGGCCATCATGCCCATGCCCCCAGAGTTGGAAACGTATGGGAGGCTTGGGTCTCCTTGGGATTGTTGAGGGTCAGGCTTCGGGACCTCAAATCCTATCTCAGTTTAAATGTACTGTGAAACACTCGCTTGGTGAATTTTGCCTCCCTCCAAAGAATTTCTATTTATTTCTGTCACCAGCATCTTAATCTCACTACGTGGAGTGAAAACCTGAGGTTACACCCAGGGAAGCCATTCATGTCAAGGATAGAGTTGGAGACTGCTTAAGGTGACTGAGGTGAGGGGAGGGACAGCCACGTCTGTTAGGAAGATGGGGAAACATCCCAGGAAGCTCCCTATTCAAGGGCAGTCCCATACGTCGGGAGAACATGTCCTTCTTTCTCTGGGTGTCACTCCCAAAGGTGGTGGAGGCACTAGGGTAGAGATTGCAGGAGCCTACCCATGGAGAGGCGGTGGGGGTCAGAGGGTATCTCCTCACCAGGGCTACTTACATCATCTCCGTTCTTGCCAGGGGGGCCAGGGGGACCACGGGGACCCATGGGACCCTAGAGGTGACAGGAAGAGAGGATGTTAGAATGACCAGGATAAGGAGAAAAGAAGGGGAAGGCTAGGATTGGAAGAAGGAAGTAACAAAGACTCCAGATGGTGGTCCTTCAATAGGAGAATCCATATATTTGTAGAGAGGGTGTATATTTGCATAGAGAATGCAAATCAGGGGCCACTTACTGAGGCTCCTGGCTCGCCAGGCTCACCAGGGGGGCCTTGGAAACCTTGGGGACCCTAGAGAACAAGGAGAGAGGGGTAGGGTTAGAAGGGCAGGTCCTTGCCAACATGTCCCCATCTCACCAAGAGATCTCTGAGTACTTTCCTTGCCCTCATGCCAATCCTCCCTCTAAAGCCCAAAGGAGTGTAGACATCCCGGATACTCACAGGTGCGCCAGGGGGGCCAGGGAGACCACGAGGACCAGAAGGACCCTATGGAAGGAAAAGAAAAAGAGGCCATAGTGAAGCCTCGGTAGTAAAGTTTATCTCCCATGGTTCCTGTTCGGCCCACCCAGCTGCCTCATGTTCTGTCTGGATTCTGAAGTCCCAAAGGTCATCTTGACCTCCCAAGTTATCTATGCCACCCTATGTGCCTTCACTGGCCCGTCTGCTCTTTTTCTGTCCTCTATGTTGTCTGCTGATGACTCACCATGGGACCAGGCACGGAAATTCCTGTTGATTTCTCATCATAGCCGTAAGACAACTGGGGAGCAAAGTTCTAGAAGAGAGAGTGCATGAGAAAACAGGTCAGGGCAGGGAGTTGAAAGGCAGAAGATATCACCAGTAATGGGACACAATGATATCACATTCTCTGTGCACCACAACAACACGACCCGTGGAACAGTCTTGCCCAAAACGTATCATTGGAATCTAATCAGGAAGACACATCCAACAAACCCAATTTAAGAGACAGTCTACAAAACAACTGGCTTTTGCAAAAAAACAGTTCAGTGTCATGAAAGAAAAGGGAAGTCTAAGGAATGTTCCAGGTGAAAGGAAACTAAAGAGACATGATAATTAAATGTAATTCATAACCCTGATTGGATCTTGAATCAGGGAGGAAAAAATGGTGTAAAGAACATTATGGAGAACATTGATGAAGTTTGAATATGGACTGCATATTAGATAATAGTATCATGTCAACGTTAAATTTCTAAAATGTACTCATTATGTAATGCTCATGTAAAAGAATGTTCTAGCTCTTAGAAAATACACACTAAAGTATTTAGGAGCAAAGGGACACAATACCAGCAAATTACTCTCAGACGGTTCAGAGAAACCCTCCCCCTCCCACCCCGATAATGTTACGTATACATAGAAACTGATAAAGCAAATGTGACAGATTGTGAACGATATATGAAAGTTCTTTGCATTATTCTTGCAACTCTTCTCCCCGTTTTCCCCTATAAGTTTGAAATTATTTCAAAATACAAAGTATGCCATCTGCCAAAACAAAATAAAACCCAGCAAAGGAAAACACCGGCGGGAGCGGGAGTGGGGGGTGGGGGCGCAGGGCTGGCTCCTAAGGCCTTCCACAGAAGCCTCGACTCTCCACTTACTCCTCCGAGGCCAGGGGGTCCGGGAGGTCCGGGGGGTCCAGGGGGTCCGGGAAGTCCAGGTTGTCCAGGGATGCCATCTCGGCCGGGGGGGCCGGCGGGTCCCTGAGGCGGGAAAGGGCAGGCCCGGTGAGCGCAGGCCGGGAGCCACGCCCACTTACCTCCCCCGACAGCCGCGAGAGGGCGCCGCTTACCCTTGGGCCTCGGGGGCCAGTGTCTCCTTTCGGTCCCTATGGGGTTGCAGGAGAAGAAACAAAAGCAACGGGGTTAGAGAAGAACCGTCAAGAGTCCTGGGGGGTGGGGTGTGGCGAGAGTCGACGGCAAAGGGGCAGAGGATTACCTCGACTCCGGTGGTTTCTTGGTCCGTGGGTGATTCTGGGGGGGTGGGGAGAGACGTGACTTAGAGGCAAGGTTTGCTCCACGTGCTCCCAGAGACAGAGGCCTCCCCTGATAGGGGCTAAGGAGCGTCCCCCCTTATATCCCTCAGCCCCCGCCCGCCCCGGCCCAGGCCCCGAGCTATACCCTGGCCTTCGGGGCAGACGGGGCAGCATTCGTCCGTGGGGACTTTGGCGTTAGGACAGTCCTTAAGTTCGTCGCAGATCACGTCATCGCACAGCACGTTGCCGTTGTCGCAGACACAGATCTGGCAGGGCACGGGTTTCCACACGTCTCGGTCATGGTACCTGAGGCCGTTCTGTACGCAGGTGACTGGTGGGACTGGGGCAAGACGGGGAGATGGGGGGCTGTCAGCGGCGCGCGAGTCCCCCACCTCGGGTCTCCAGGCATACCAACCCCATCGTCCCTTCCCTTCGGTCTTAGAGGCACATTTAGATTTTCCATTTCCCGCCTTTCCATTTTTTGTCCTTTTGTTTTTCCTTCCCCCAAATCCTTAAACGCTCATCTGCTCCTCATCAGAGCCAGTGACAGGGCCGAGGCGCCTGGCCAGGACAGCTATAACTCTTTCCAGTTCTCAGGAATTTAAACAAAGCTTTAGGCCAGGGTCGCTTCCAACTGTAACCTCAGCCCATTGGCGCTGAAGCCAAGTGAAATAAAAAGCCATTGGGTGGGGGTGGGGCTGGGGGATGGAGGAGTGGTAAGAGAGGAGCCCCATCCCGAGGGCAGGCTTGTGGGGCGTGACCTTGGTTGAAGACCTCAGAGGAAAATGGGAGGAGAGATGGGAGGTTCAACCCAGATTCCGCCCCATTCCCGGGGCAGGTGGGACGGCGTGGGCGGGGCTAAGAGGATGGGGTGGGGCTGATTGGCGTGGGATCCCGCCCAGAGACCTGAAATGTACGGTAAAAATAGGGTACGCCCTAACCTCCGGCGCCCAGACATCTCAAAAGGCCCCGCTCAGGGGCAACCCCCGTTTCTCAAAGCCAGCCAGTGCTCCGGGTCACTTCTTAGTCAAAGAACCAGAAAGTCCGCAACAGTAAGTGGTTAGTTAACCACGCCCACCGCATAATCTTCTACCCAGACGGCCACTAGGTGGCAGAGCAACACTAAGCAATTTCCCCAAACTAGCTATTTCTTTTAGAGACAGGGGCTATCTCATCTCCAGCTTTATTTTCCAGATCTAGAGGTGGGGTCCACACCCAGCAACAATCCCGGTCTTCCCGCTCCAACTCCTGCGCGGGGAAGCGCTGGATAAGGACGCGCACTGCCCAGTGTAGATCAGCAGAGGGCGCAAAGACCCTGCGTGGCCAAGTCCGCGCCAAAGTTTCTCATCATTCAACCCGCCCACTCTCTGCGCCCCCTCCCCCCTCAGTCCAAGACCTCCGCGGCCCCAGGAACACTGCTAGCCCGCAGAGAGGGCAAACAGTCTTTCCTGATGAATCATCCCATAGCCTTCCTGATCACTGTTACATCTTGGACTCCAATTTCCCAACTCAGCGCCTCCATCCCATCTTCGACGTACTTTCCCCCAAACCGGTGCCCAGACCCTATTTCTCCCTCTGTACTTCACAGTGCGCGCTCAGAACTCCTCCTGCGCCAATTCGTGCCGTGCAGCATCCTCCCCTCTTACTCCTGGGGGGCCTTCATCAACACCCCGTCGCAGAGAGGGCACCGAGGAAGAGCCCTCACCATCTTCCTTCCATCCCTGAGCCTCCGGAGCATCCCGAGTCTCAGTTTAAGTCGCAGACCCCCGGGACCGAGCGCAGGGCAGGAGAGCAAGCAGCCCTAGACTCCCAAGAGTTTGGGACTTACTGTCTTCTTCTTGGCCTTCTTCCTGGCCCTCCTCTTGGCCGTGCGTCAGGAGGGCGGTGGCCGCTAAGAGGAGCAGGAGCCGGAGGTCCACAAAGCTGAACATGTCTAGACCCTAGACATGTAGACTCTTTGCGGCTGGGGTGGGGGTTAGCGTCCGCTCATGCGTGGCCTCACACTCCGCGTGCCTCCTGCTCCGACCCCGAGGAGAAACTCCCGTCTGCTCCGACCACCGGCCCGGGCCCCTTTTATACCATCCTGATGGAGAGCGGGGAGGAACCCTGCCCCCGGGAGAGGGGGAGCCGGCTGCCCGTCCCCCAGCCAATCAGAGTTGCCTGGCCCGGCCCCCAATTTGGGAGTCGGAACCGAGAGGGGGAGGAGGAGGGAAGGAAAGGGAGTCCACCGCACATCTCCCCCCTTCGCAACTCTGCCTCCCCAGCCCCCCAGTTTAGTCTGGGCCAGAGATGCTGCCGCTGGGGTGCAGCTAGGTCCTCAACATACTGTCGGCTAAATAGTGGGTAGGGGCGCCTCTTCGGCTTTCTTTCTTGGACCCCCAGTCTCAGGGAGGGGACTGGAATTGGGGAGCTGGTTAGGGAAGCTTTCAAAGATGGAAGGACTCTTTGAGTGATTGGGAAAGGGTCCTGCTCGCCCTGCTTGTTCACCCTCCTGACATCCAGAGCAAGAGCTCAGGGATGGGTATGGAGAGGCAGCTGGGGACCACTTTAAAGCAGGAGAACCAGAGAATTTAAAAAGATGTGCCTGTTTAGGGGTGTCTTCTGGTGTGGCTGGGGTATGGAACTTAGGAATATTTGGGGAACAAGATAGATTCATTTATAGACGTTAAGAATCAGATCCTTAGGGTGGGTTTTTGTTTTGAGGATGTCAATTCTGCCATGCCTGAGGCTCCAGGATAGACTCAAATACTCTCCCCTAAACCCTAGCATGATTGAAAAAGATGGGGTGATGAGGGGTGCTGAGGCACTGAGTGAAAAATTTGAGTATGCGGTCTCGCCAGAAGGAAGCTTTGGTGTTGAGTGATGGGGCAGCAGGGTGGTGGTGGAAAACTGCCTCCCTAGGGGCAGTAAGTTTGCACGGAAGGGCCGTGGTCACTGGTGATTTAGAAAAGGGTCTTGTGTTAGGGTCTGTCGTGGCCATGGTCATGGCCTGTTTAGACACCCTTCTACCCAGCACAGTCAAACTGGAGAGAACTGTATTGAAGAGCACTTGACAAGAGAGAGGGTGTTCCTTCTGGAGGCTGCATAAAGCTCTGTCTCTGTCTGTACCTGGAATCAGCGTTGGGGACATATGAGAGAATTGGGGTGTCTGGGGGAAGACTTGCCTTGGAGGTCTGAGGTGGAATTACAGGTGAGTGACATTATTTTAGAGGACGTTTCTCTCTGCCTCACCTCTTTCCTGGAAACCCAGGGCATCACTCTTTGTCCCTGGAACCAGGAGAGAATCATCTACACTCTGAAAAGCGATGGAGACCCCAAGAACAACAGGCTATATTAGGAGATGACTCCAGAAGCTAGCGTCCTGCCTTCTCTATGTCCCAACCTCCCACCAGTACTCCACCCCAACCCCAATCTATCCAGGTTCCTGATCCTGCCGAAATCTGTGGGTCCAAGAGAAGTCAAAGAGGGTCGCTTTGCAGTGCCCGTCAACTCCAATCCCTCCCGTGCAGCTCCCCACCCCCATCACTCCAGAGCTGCAAACGTGGAAGCGGGGAGTCCCGCCTCCCCCAAACCATCCAAGATTCCATTGCCTCCCCCCTCCCCGCCCCTCTCCACGCCCTCCCCCAGCTGGTTTTGTGCAACGAAGGCAAAGGAAAAAAAAGACCAAGAGAACAGAAGGGGAGGGAGCCACGTCGGCTGGCCGGCTGGCCGTGGGCAGCCAGGATGAGCGGTGCGGGTGGGGCAGCAGAGGGAGACTGCAGGGGCTATAATTAAAGGGAAAATATAGAGTTTCCAGAGAGGCAGGGCTGGAGACAGCAATGGAGGGATGGGCCTTCATCAATTATCCCCACCATGTGGCAGCAACTTGTGGCCCAGGATCTGCCCCCATCGTGCCAGCTACTGCAGGGCAGGGCTGGGGGCTGAGGTGCTGAGATGGCAGTTCCTGCCCCCTCCAGCATGGCTCAGGGACAAGGAGCACCCCCTCCCTAACAGGAGAAACAAGGAATCCTGCCCCTCAGAGTAGTCACCCCTCTGGAGTGGTTGTTTGGGGCGGAGAGTTACAGGCTAGAAGTGAGGGTTGCTGTGACCTTCCACCTCCCTGCTTGCTGAGTTTTTGCAGCCAGAAGGACTCCTACCTACAGTTCCCTCCCCACTTGGTCCCTGTTTAGGCTGGCCCTCGACCACCTTACAGGAGAGATTAAGACTCAGAGATGTGGGTTGGGAGTTGCTACATCATGAGCCTGGAGTTCTGAAGAATATTTAGGGAACCTTGGGATTGAGGGGTGGGTTTTGTGAGTATGGCGTGTGACAGCCTCTGCTCCATCCCAGGGGCTGCAGGCAGAAGTTTCCCAAGCATCCTTTACACGTGGCAGAGCGCTGAGGCCCAGGGCCTCCTCTGCCACTTTTCAACTTGAAACGCTTGGCGGACGCCCAACCCGAAGATGTGTCTCTAATTTCTGCAGCATGACAATGAGAGGAAGAATGTGCTTGGGGTCTCCTCCCAGCCTGCCTGGGCCTCCTTGGCCAGAACTGAGGGCTTGAGACTTGGTGGGGGAGGAAAGAGGGAGGGAGCTGAGGCCGGAGAGGGGAGGAGACGCCACCTCATCTTTAGGAAACTCTGAAGCTCTGGCTTCTTGTGGAATGTAAGACTTTGTCTGGCATTTGGAGTTGGGGGGGGAGCAAAAGCCAAAATCTCCTCCCCCCGACCCCTTAGAAATGGTAAAGTCATCAGCAGTCAGGGAAAAAAATTCCTCAAGAAGAAAAACAGAAGGAAGAAAGTGCTGAGCTCTGAGTTCGCTCCCTTTCCAAATTTCCTCAAGTGCCCTTCCTCACTGTGCTTGCGCTCCCCACACCCCCTCCTCCCGAGGAGCCCCTCAAGCCCTGCTCTGCACTGCTGGTGGGGGTAAAAGAGCAAAAGCAGCCCGGGTGCTGGCGCACCTGGTGGGCAGGTTGGTCAGCCCTTTCCAGCTACCTGGTGCCCTGCTGAGGTTTTGTTGCCCTCCTCCCCCTGATCTGACCTTCCAGAATGCTCTTCTGCCCCAGACTGGTGATGAAGAGAGGGTCCCTGGCGAAGGGGTTGAGGATAGAGGAAGGGAAGAGGTCTTAGAGTGAGGCTGCAGGGAAGACCCTGGGCTCTGTGTGTTCCCACCATGGATTCCCATCATGTTCCCAGCAGGGTTCCTGTTGAGGATCCCTGCAGTCAGAGTCTGGGAACAGATCCCAGGAGTGGAGGAGTCTCTCTTCCTCCCTTTCTTCAGCATCATACTGTCTGGTTCCTTTGGTCCTTAGCAACCAGGCACAGCTCCGCTCTTTCCATGCCTCAGCCTCAACCCAAGTGCCTTGGTCCGAGATTTCCTTTCATCTCTTCATCTTTTCTAGGTTTAGAGGGAAGATGATGGATTACGTTTGTTCATGTTGAGTGTTAGGTACCTATGAGACATTCAGTCAGCTGCATGGAGGGAACTTCAGTATCTGAGTCTGGAATCCAGAGGAGAGACAAATGTGGGACTCCCGCCTCCACTGGGTGATGATGTGGAAGGAGTTGTTTCCAGAGAAAGTATGGAAGGAGGAGAGATGAAGGGCTTGGATGGAGCCTTGAAGATTCTCAGGGTTAAGGGTCGGGAAGGGGAGGAGGGGCATGCACGGGAGACACAACAGAAGTAGGAGAAGTAAGAGGGCGAGAAGGAAGATCAAGGGTGTCATGTATGCAGGGGGAAGATTGTTCTAGGAGAGTTATATGTTGCAGAGAGAATTAGTATGATAGGGAGTAAAATGGTCACTGGATTAAGCAGCATAGCAGTGATTGGTGCCCAAAGTGTGAGCTGTTTGGGTGGAGTGATGGGTGAAGAAGCCAGACTGGAGTGGGCTGAGGAGTGAGTGGGAGGCCAGGAAATGGGGTCAGAGTGCAGACAACTCAGAGGAGGAGTCTAGCTCTTAAGGGGAGGAGAGCATGTAAATGCTTCATCCTCCCACCTACCCTCCTTCTCTTTTTCTTTTTCTTACACCTCCACCCCACTCCTGTCTATCTTTTTGTCCCCAGCCTTCCCCTTCTTTCTTGTGGAACTCTGCTTCTTTCTCTGTCCTTCCTTCTCTGGCGCTCTTTTTCAGGGTGACTTTTTCGATCGTCCTCTTCTCAAATATCCACGTCCAGTTCTTGCCTTCATTTCACTTTCTTCTAGAGCGAGCCCTTGGTCCACAATCTTAAAGAGAAGGCTTGGTTTCTAGTCCTGCAGATCCTGTCACATTCTCTGGGAACCCCCAACCCCAGTCAAAGAAGGGGACTTTGGGGCAGGAACCAGGGAAGGAGCTGGGACAAGCTGGGAGAGAAGGGCTGGGGCATGGTCCTTTAGATGACTTTAGGACTCCCCAGCGGAGAAGGCAATGGCACCCCACTCCAGTACTCTTGCCTGGAAAATCCCATGGATGGAGGAGCCTGGTAGGCTGCCGTCCATGGGGTCTCACAGAGTTGGACACGACTGAAGCGACTTAGCAGCAGAAGCAGCAGCAGCAGGACTCCACAGACCCACTCCAGCCCTACCAGGTGCTGGCCAGGTCCCAATTGAGAATAATGTCCTAGATGGGGATGTTGTCAGGATTAAGGGCCACACTCCTAGTGTCCACTCTGGTGATTACAACTGAGGGGCCAAAGCCCACCTTTCCTCCTGAAGTGTAAGCTCCCCAGGCAGGGGCCTGTCAAGGTCATCATCAGATCACTGGCCCCATTCGCAGCATCTGAAGGCAGAGTTAATTCTTGTTAAGGGTTGAGTGAGTCAATCAAATGAATTGCTAGTTCCTCCTTCCTGGCTTGGTTCAATTCTGCCCTTGTTTTATCCTCACTTCTTTTCCATTTTCTATTCTTTTATCTTCCCCTACCCTTAACCTTTTCCCTTTTCATGTATTTGTTTTCCTTTTCTTAGTTCTTTTCTTTCCTTTTCTTTCTCTCCTCTGCTTCCATCCCACTGGCCCACCCCTCCATCCACACATTCCTTCTCTCTCTCTTTTTCTCTCATATTCTCTTCCAGCATCTCTGGTGCTCCACCCCTTCCTGAGGGGGTGGTGGCTGTCTCCCGCATGCGTGTACTCCACCAAAGGAGAGAGCTTCAGCAGTCTAGGAGAGAGAGGATCAAGGGAGGTTAAGACTTGCATCACAACCAGATGTCTAGTTGAAGTGTTTAGAGGTTGGATGCAAAGGTTTCTTTGAAGCTGGGATTTGTGGGAAGAGTGGGGGGAAGAGTGAAGGGGCAGCCTGTGTGAGCCAAGAGCACCTGTCCAGATCCTGATTTCTTTCTGTCACCCCCACTGTCATCTTCCCACAAGAAATCCTCAGCCACAGATAACTGGTGTCTTTCTTTGTGACATCAACCACCAGTTCTTCTTCCTGGCACACTTGTAATTCTGGAGTTCCCTGGGTGGGAAAGTGAGCAGGGGGTGAATTCTGGAGTTCCAGCGAGCAGGGGTAGTCTGCTCGACTGTGTCATCAGTGGGCAGAGCAACCCTTTGTTAGAGTCTGGTGTGGACACAGGAAGGATCTAGAATCATTCATTCAACATCCTTCTATGCCAGGCACTTTGCTGGGCACTGGGCACTCAGTGCCTGTCCTCATGGAGCTTACATCTGGTAGAGACAGACATGAATGAAATCACATAAATCAGCTTGTAGTTACAACTGTAAACGTTAGGAAGGAAATGAACACAGAGCTCTGAGTGGCAGGAATCCCAGGCAGGAGGGAGCATGGCAAGTTCTAGATGCTAACAGAATCCAGTGAAGGGCAGTGTGTCTGGAGCACAGGAAATAGAAGCAGGCCAAAGAAGCCACGTCAGCAGTTTCAGTCTTGTTCTTACAGCTTTGGACCCCAGGAGAGGGTCTGAAACAACAAAGGTCACAATTAGGTCTACATTTGTCAAAGATCACCATGGTTACTCAAGGGAACATGAAGGATGATTGTGGTAGAAAGTGGCTGCTGGAGGTGCCTAAGT
Source organism: Bos taurus (assembly GCF_002263795.3). Taxonomy (NCBI): domain Eukaryota; kingdom Metazoa; phylum Chordata; class Mammalia; order Artiodactyla; family Bovidae; genus Bos; species Bos taurus. Next base: position 36,451,783 of record NC_037346.1, on the reverse strand, counting down.
GAGAGCTGATGAGAGTCTGGATCAGGTGGAAGTGGATGGAGACAGAGAAGGGAATGGATTCAAGAGGACTTTGGGAGGCAGAATTTAGAGAAATTGGGATTGGATTGGATGAGGGAGTGTGGTGGTGAAGAACAGGGATGACCAGAGAGACCAAATGGTATGGTACCCTGGAAGAGAGGAGGCTGGGCAGGGACCAAGTTTAGGGACGAAGATTCTGAGATCAGTGCTTACTGCAGACACTCTAGTCAATTCCATTCAGTGGATGGTTACTACAGACCTCCTGGTGCCAGCCTTGCATTGGAGAGAGTTCTGGAGGCAATGACATCTGCCTTCAGAGAATGCAGGGTCAGGAAGGGGAACAAAATAAATCCCCAAAATGTTTCTTACCCAAGGCAGCATTGGCTGTGTGATTTTGAGGAATGGGAGGAAAGGCATCGCTAAACCTGGGAAACCTCACACACACACACACACACACACAAACACACACACACATACACAGAGAGAGAGAGTGCCTTGGGCAGAGGAAATGTGAAAGAAAAGGCTGGAAAGATAGGCTGGGGCCAACTTCTAGAGCCTTGGAATTCAAGGAGAGAGATTCATAGTCAATTTGGTGGCCACAGAGAGCCAGTGACTGCTCTTGAGTAAGGTATGTTGATAAGCCTTTTGCCAAAGACTTGTCCAGAGAACTTATACCTTGATAGTAGGAAAACTCAGGTTAGAAGACTGGCACCCTTGAAAGGAGGAAGAGGTGCAAAGTAAGTTGGTGGGATCTGTGGATCTTGGGTCAACAGGAAAATAGGGCTTGGGGGCAGGCAAAGAGGTAGACCAGATGACCCCTCCAAAGTTGGTGTTCAACTTCTACTAGATTCAGAATCTTGTTTCAATGTGGAAATACCACAGAACAATAGACGTTCAGCTGGAAGATAACTTCTGCCCTGTCCTCCTTTTTTGCACAGAGGAGAAAACCAAGACCTAGAGAAGAGAAGTGACCTGCTTAAAGTCACACAGCTGAGATTCAGGATTAGAGGAAGGATCTCTGTTGTACTTCAAGATACTTGGTGGGGGTGGAGGGATGCTAAGGAGCTGGAGGGGCCAGAGAAGCAACTGGGGTTGAGGGAGGGTCAACATGTTACAGGGATCCTGCATAATACCTGCCCAGATCTGGGGGTGCAGGGTATGAGAGTTGCTCCCCAACTCTCCACTGAGTCGTGTGGCCAGAGGGGGAAGGGAGCCTGGTGGGCAGGGTGGAACTGCCACATGGAAGAAGTTTGATGTGAACCATCTGGCCTGGGCGGAGTGTGGGCTGCAGAGAGGGGAGGAGCAGGAGACGGGAAAGAGGCCATGGTGGGCGGGTAGATGGCGGGTTGGGCTGGGAGTGGCCCGGCCCAGAGGCCCCTACCTTCCAGACTGCTGCAGCCCAGATGCCTTCACAGCTACGGCCTGGCCCATCCAACCCGCTGACCTCATTCCCAGCTCCCCCCCCTTGCAGGCCCCCCCTCTGCCTGCCACGTAGACTGAAGGCTTTAGCTGCCTCTTCTTCTGGGGAGAGAAAAAGCAGGACACAGCAGAAGGGATACGAAAGCCTGGAACTCTGCCAGGTCAGGCAGAATTGGGGGAGCTGTTGTATTCCATGTGCCCCAGACCACTCTGGGCCTCAGTTTCCCCTCCCCAAACATGCGGCCAGTAAATGGAGGGGAGCACGACAGAGAAGCGAGTTGGAGTGGGCAAGAACCAAGGGATGTCACTGAAGCCATCCCCGGGCTTCCTTAGGACAGGAGGTGTCATCCTCAGATCCCAGGACAGGACAGAGTAGGACGTCTCCCTCTTCTCAAGGAAGAGGAGTTTCCTGAAGGCCGGGGGTGGTGGGCATTGTGCTCTGTTCTATGCAGCCTTCCTCGCTCCTGCTTGTGGGCAGTGGGATGGCACATTGTCTCCCCTCCCTCAGGCCCCTCTCAGTGACCTTTTCTTCGATCCTGGCTCCAGGCTGCAGCTTCCCTTGGGTTCTGCATTTTCTTTTTTCAAGTTTCTCCTTTTTAAATAAGTTTGTTTTTTTTAAATACTTTGGCCTTGCCACGTAGCATGTGGGATCTTAGTTCCCTGACCAGAGATGGAACCCATACCCTTGCATTGGAAGTGCGGAGTCTTAACCACTGGACCACCGGGAAAGTCCCTGGGCTCTGCCTCTTGACCTTCTGTCTTCCCCTGGCCTCCCTGCCCTCCTGGGTCCTGGGTCCTCTCTGGCTGCCCCAGCTGAACAGGAGCCTGTCCCACTACTGCCGCCTCTCCTCAAGGCGTTCCGGGCCTGTGAGTCATCATCGGGAATGTCTGCCCTGGCTGTCGTTTCCTCCGGGCTGTCGACCCTCTTTCCCCTCCTCCCCCAAATGAAGGGCAGAGGGAGCCCCTCCCAGGCCAGGGGCTCTGGAGGAGGGGGAGTGAGGCCCTGAACCCCTAGTGCTGTGAGGAGGGGCTTAAATGACTCCCCCAGACCCCACCTCACACATGACAGATAGAATGTCTTTGTCCTTTCTCTTGTTTCCCAGGTGGGGAAGCTGGGGAGGGTCAGGTAGGGGAAGGACTGCACTTCGTTGGGCTTAGGCTGCTCCCCTCCTCCGTTTCTGGGCTCAGCTTTGCCAAGCTGGGAACCCGCCCATGCCTCTTTCTGAAGGGCCCTCCCCGCATTCGAGGCTGGGTCTGGCCAGAGAGCGGAGAGAGAGACCGCTGCTGCAAGGATGACACGTCTCAAATGAGCTGGGGAGTCCACGTCTGCAGGAAAGGAGGAGGCTGGTGCCTGGACCCCTCCCACAGCGCCCCTGCACCCTGAGAGGCTGCCTCTGGCCCCTCCTCTTCTCCTCCTTCTGCGCAGCCCTGTCCTGCCACCTCTTCCTCTCCAGCCTGGGGATGGAGAGGAGCTGGGGTGGGGGGGGGGGCGGGGGCGGGGCAGTGGGGAAGGGCTGGCGTTAGATAAGTTGCAGTTCCCTCCTCTCCAACCACTCTGTTGCCCCCACCTTCCCTCATCCCACTGTCAGCACTGGATTCGTTGTCAGGAGACCAGGGTCTAGGGCCTGACTTGCCTAGTGACTCAGGGCCATTCCCCGCCCCCCGCTTTCCACTCCTGAGCCTCAGTTTCCCAATTTGTAAAATAGGAGTCTGGACCAGAAAAGTCCCTGCTGGTGAAGTTGGTCTCTGATTCTCTCTCTTCCCAGTCACTCAGGCACTGATACACGCACTCACCTGTACCCCTGACTCACATTCTCTCTCTCACACACACCCACTCACAACTCAGGCATTCTCCCTTCTGCACGAGCCTGGCCCCCTATTCACTTGGGTGCTGCAGACCCCTGCATCTTCTAGGACAGCCACTTTCTTCCCTCACTCCCATCACACTGCCCCCGCCTTCCCACCCCTTTACATTCTCTGCTCCTGAGGTCATTGGCAGGGCAAGGGCAAGAAGGAGCAGTGGGATGTGAGAGTTGAACCTCAGACCTCCGACCCTGCCAAAGAGCACTCTCACCACCTCTCAGGTCCCTCGGCTGTTCTGAGTGTTCTGAGGTTCTGTGGAAAGGAGGATGGGGGGGCGGTTAGAGGAGGAGCGAAGCAGAGAGTGGCTCCTTCCCCTCCCCACCCCAACCCCGTCCCCAGCTGAGCTTTATTAACATTCACTTTCAAAAGCGTCTGTCCATCCTGGAGTGTCCCTGGAAGGGTGATTATTTTTGCAGCTTGCACTGGCCCGGTTGCCCCAGGCTGCACCCTTCTAGGAACTCCTGCCTGAGGGAGACTGGTCAGAGCTCAGAAAGGGCTGTTCCAGGGGATGAGCTATCTGTTGGCCAGAAGAGGCGTGGGAATTGTGAGGCAGAGCACACCCCTCAGACCCAGCCCTACTCTGTACCAGGCCATGCCATAAGCACATATTTGAACTAGCATTCTCCTCATAAAACCCTCCCAGGTGGGTACAATTATTGCCTCCAATTTCAGAAGAAGAAAGAGAAGCACAGAGAGGCTGAGTCAGTTGCCTGAAGCCACAAAGCTTGAAAGTGGCTGAGCTGGGATTCAGACTCAGGCAGCCTGGCTCCAGAGCTCACAAACTTAACCACTATTCTCCACAGGTCCAAGAGACCCATAGTGGATGCCAAGGGGTACTCTCCCCAGTGTGAAGAGTTTTTTTTTTTCACAAACACACACACTCCATCTGTGTACATGTAGACTAAAGATCATAGCATCCCATGGCTGGAAGTGGACCACTGGACCATCACAGCTGGAATGTACCCTATCAGTGCCATCTCCCTCCCTCTGGGGGGAACTGTTGAGCGGTGACCGCACTGCAGGGGTCATCCAATCTAATCCTCAAGGCAGCTCTGGGAGGTCAATCTTAATATCTCTGTTTTACAGATGGGAGAGCTGAGACCCAGAAGGATCAAGGCATCGCCCCAAACCCCCTCCTAGAGCTGAGAGGGAACCCAAGTGCTCCAACAGCTGAATCAGGCTTTTTTTTTTTATCACCCCCTGCCTGCCCCTGTTCAGTGCTATGTGGTAGATAGGGGCTATGTCCACTCTCACTCACCTTTCTTCCCAGAGAGCACCCTCCCCAGTGAGCTAGGACATGTGGATCTTGGTTCTGGTTTGCATCTGACATCTTGTGAGGAAAAATACTGAGGTGGTGCCAAAGCCTGGATGGGAGCTCAGAGGTAGGGAGATGCCAATGGAGTAGGCCAGAACCGGTGTGGGGGCAGAGGCTGGGTTGAGTGTGGGGGGCAGGGCTGAGGGTAGGGACACTGCTCTGTTTCTGCTCCACTTTGGTCTTCTGCTTCTATCTATTCTGTACTCTCTAGCTCAGATCTTCTCCTGGCATCTCTGGCTGATTTTCTCCATATCTGTCTCTCTCTATCCTTCTGTCTCCTGTCTCTCCCTCTCCCTTCACTGCTTGTCAGCTGCTCTCAGGCACTGTGGAGACAATGGATGGGGGACTTGGGCACCCACCATCAGAGTGGACATCTATGTCTCAGCTGGGCCCACTTCTGGGGGACCCATCAGCTCTGTCCCAGGACTCTTCCTACTGGCCTTCTCTCTGAAAAAGACCACAGTAGTCTTCTCCTCAAGCCTTCCTCCCAGGCTCTTCCTGTCCACTGTCCAAAGACCAGTCTCGATATCATATCTGCATGTCAGAGAGGAGACCTGCCTCCCCTTCATCCTGGGGCAGAAAGCTGTCCCTCCCATCAGAGTGTCTCTGATGTATATCTCCTTGTTCGGACTTACGGCTCCCTGAGGACAGGGACCATGTTTCTCCCTCAAGATTGGGGTTCCCTGAGGATATAACCTGGGTTTTCTTTATCAGTTGTTCATAGGTGTTGGAGGTTCCCAAGGAAGAAAGGATGGAATTATTTTACTCATAAATTTGAAATGCAAAATTGATTAAGATTTTTCACTGCAATCCCATTATGTTCTTAACTGTCACATTCTTCAGCATTGTGCATGATATAAGGTTTGAATTTGCTTGATCAATCTTGGCAGTTTGTCTCAGGTGATATATTTTTAGGATCCTTTATGGGTTTTTGGTTATGAATTTGTGATGTATAGTGTCCTCAACTCAAATAAGAAGTCAATGGTTCAGTGGAACTACAGGTAACTTTGTTCACTATTTTCCAAGTCTTTTAAAAATGTGTTATCATACTTTCATAATTTAAAAAATAAAAAGGAAAGGGGAAAAAAAGAGAAGTCAATGGTTCAAAAGTGGCTTATTAAAGCTGAAGAACAGTGATGAAAATAGTTACCCGAATACTACAACTGAGAACAGTGTTATAAAAGTAAATAGTGAACCAAATTCTGGTTCAAAAAAAAATGTAAATCTGTAAGAACTTGGACATGTATGATGATTTTGCATAAGCAGCTAAGAAAGAAAAGTGTAAATAGTGAGTATGATGTTGAATACTGACACTGGACTTCACTGGATTGGCTACGTGTCCCATCCTAATCCCCAGCGTGTTGTGTGTTATGAAACTTTGTCAAATAGTGGCATAAAGCCATCAAGGCTTTCACATCATTTTCAAACAAAGCACAGTGACCTTTCTGGTAAACCATTAGAGCCGTTTTCTTCTTCTTTTTTTTCCAGAACAAGTGTAAAATAAGCTTTCCAGGACAAAATTGATAGCTTTTTCCCCCCACTAAAGGCAGGAAGAAAAACAAAACTACGTAGGCAGCATTTAAAATTGCATTCCTTTTAGTAAAACACAGATACAAGTAACACTATCAAGAAGCTTGTAAAACAGCTGTGTTATTAATGCCACATTTTTCTCAGACAGCACTGCAGAACCAGCTTTTGACAAACTTCCTCCAACAAATAGCAGTGTTGGGCATCACACAGTATCAATGGCACGCATTATGAGAAAATAGTTTGGTTTGAATAAATCCCGCTATGTTATACTCTTCATTAAAATTGTAAATTTTTGCTCTTCTAAGTTTAGGTTTGAACTATCACAGGTAGTGAACATTTTGGCATCTCAGCAAGCTGTTTGAGGTCTCAGAACTGGTCTCAAGTAGCATAATCAAATGACTTGAAGAAACTGTTATATTTCATCTCTCTTTTCAAAAGAGCTATGACTAGTGTGTGAAGTTAATAAAAATCAATGATGTGCAGAGTCCAAGCACATTTAGCATATGTGTAGTTCATATTGATGTATCAGAGAAAAACATTTGATAACTTTTAATTTTATCACTTAACACCCACACTTCAGGAAAAAAGATTCCTTGCTTAAGTGATTGTCCTGTGAATCATGATAAACTCTGACAGCACTGCTTGGCAATTACTGCTGAGGGAGCACCAGGAAGGGCACTCCTCCAAGGATGAAAGAAGTTGTGCCTGAAAGCCAAGTCCTATCTATTTCCTGAACTTTCGCCAGCATTTTGGCAATGCCAGCTATTGCCCCCCAGTATTGCTTCCCCCTTCTCTCTCATAGTAACTGTATTCCCAAATTTTAGCTGGATTCATGACCATGCAGAATAAAAACTGCATTTCCCATCCTACCTTTCAGCTAGATGTGGTCATTTCACAATGTTCTAGCCAAAAGGGTATGAGCTGAAGTATGACTTTCAGGTCCTTATAGGGACTTGCCTTTCCACCCACTTTCCTCCAACTACTGTCTGGAATCTCACATCCTGGTGAGCCAGCTTCGAGCATGTGAATGAGGGCAAGACTTAAGTGTGGCAGAATGGCAAGACAGAAAGAGCCTGGGTTTCTGGACAAGCAAATGCAGAAGAACCACCTTCCTAGCACTGGACCACTTGTCTCTGGACTTTTAGATGGAAAAGAAAGAAATTGCTGTCTTGTTGGAGTTACTATTATTCTGGGTCTCTGTTCTACCCAATATAGAGTTGAGGGAAATACTGAAAACTGTGGCTATGATCCAGTCTCACTCACTGAGAATACTTCTCAGCATCCTATGCAAACACAAGGATTGCAAGTTCAAGAGCCTACTTTTCTACCACCCTGATATAGTCTAGCTGTGGAAGGAAAAAGTTCCCAGGAGGAGTTTTGAAAAGAATGATGAGATAAAACCATTTTTTACATCACTGATAATGCCACTCAAGACTACTACTACGATCTTAAGTATTCTGCTCAGATGGCACTATGTTCAATCTCTGTACTGCCCAGACATCACCAAATTATTATATTTACTGATGAGTATCAAGTTAACAATTTTTTAAAGCCAAACTGCAGTGTGACTGCTCCATTATGAGAGTTTAACTCTTTCTGAACACAGTGATTTTTGTTTCTGAGCAGGAGAAAAGAATTGGTGACATATTATTAAGGTTATTTAAAAACCACATCTAAATATTACATCAGAACTTAAAGAATTCTTTCCAGAGTCAAATTCAACCAAAGAGAGGATCATGGCTCCATTTGTCAATCTCTCTCTTTTTCAAGGTGAAACAGTCTTCTAATGTTTGGAAGCTTGACCTGCTTTCTTCTTCAGAAAGAAACAGCTCTGTGATTTCTGGATTTTTGTTTGGTCTGAATCCACAACCATCTGACATCCACCAAACATTTGCTGCCATTTCTAATGACCTATAATTGTGGTTTAGGATTTTCTAATTTAGTACAAATGAGGAGTAAGAAAGGAAACTGACAGGATGTGAAAACTCACGAGTCCTTATTGTCACACAGAGCATAGACACACTGGTGGACGTTTCGGACAGTGTCATGTCTCACTGATATGAAACATCTATCCTTCACGTTACTTTTGCAAAGTTACATTTTTTTATTACTTTAGAAATTCAGTGTACTTTTAACATTTGCTTAAACTTGGTGGTTGGTGTATGAGCTCCACACCCATTAAGGGATTGCTGATACTAAGAGTGTGAGAAACATTTTTCCCTACTGCCTAACATGGCTGCATTCCACAGCAGATAAAGAAATCCCTAAAGGGAATCCATGGTGGGGGGCGGGAGGCTAAGATCTGGCAGCCCTGCCTGCCCAGTGCAGGCCCATGTGCCAGCTAAACTGACCCTCCAGCACAGCCTCTCCCAGTGGGTCACAAGCTCCTGCTCACACTCTGTTCTGTCTGCTCCACGCTAAGTCCTAAGTCCGGTGTGGGAGGTATTCGTGTTCCCAGTGTAGGGACAGGATCTAGAAGCCCAGGGAATTTCTCTCCAAAGCCGCCAGCTTGTGAGGGAGGGTCTGGGACCAGAACCCAAGTCTTTTTATGTCCCCAGAAAGGCTCTTTCCCGAACAATTAAATGTCTGCCAAATAACCTACACTACAGAATAATAATGGCTACAGTTTACTCGGAACTTAGTGAATACCAGGCCCCTACTCTCACATTGCCTCAACCTTCACAGGGGCCAGGTGAAACACACCATATGACATGTATTAACTCCACTGTACAGATGAGAAAACTGAGTTTGGGAGAGCTGCAGTAACTTGCCTTCTGATGCATTGCTAGGAAGTGGCAACATCGGCTTCAAACTAAAATCCGACAGCCCCGGGGCTTTTAACCCCCATTGCAAACTGCCAACGCATTGGGCTCGGAGTTCTCCCCGCCCTAAAATCTCTGTCCACAGCCCGCATCGGAGCTGCTCTCTCTTCGCCTGCCTCGCCAGCTCTGCAGAGCCTCCCTCCCTACTCTTCTCCCTGCCACGTCCAACTGCTTCCCCTAGAGGCCAGAGTGGCCTTCCACACCGTGTCGGCGCCTTTCACCTGGCTTTGCCTCCGGCGCAGTGCCCCCTCGCCTGGGCAGGACCCGAGCCCCAAGCCGCCTTCCTGGGACCCAGGCCGGTGGGTGGGGCTTCGCCCGAATCCAGCCCAGCCAGCCCCGCCCCAGCTCCCACCCCCGCCCCCAACTCTTCCGGAGTGTGACCGTCCTGAGAGGATGTCCCCAGTCGCTCAGACACACACACCTCTGCCACTTGCCCGGCCGGTCACTGTCCTCTGTCACTTCCACAGGCTGATTTTCCTCGGAACCTCTACAATCCCGGACTTTCCCTGCCGGACCCCAGGCCCCCTTTCTCTCGAGCACATTTCTGAAACCAGCGCCCACCGCCCTCCAAGTCGCCCCCCTCCCCAACCCCTACTGGAGCCTCCGTCACCCTGCTGCCATTACAGGGCTTTGGGGGCGCTGAGGCACTTAGAGGTCTTGGTGCCAGCGCCCCTCTTCTGTCTAGAGCATCCTCCTCTCCACCATTTTCCGTCTACTCTTCCCTTTTGTGTCAGGATTCCTCATCCTGACAAGACTCACCTTGGGAACCTCGAGTTCCCCCATCAGGGGACCCACACTTCCCCTACCGGAGCCCAAGTCCAGCCCGGCTGGTCGTACTCTCCCATTGCACCCTGCAAGGGCGCCTTGGCCTGTCATCTTGGTCCTGGCTCCCAGCACAGGGCCTGGCCCAGAATGAGTGCTCAGTGAATATGCTACAAGTAAGAGGAGCTCTTGAGAGTTTGGGCTCTGGGCTCCGACTTCCAGTTCAAATCCTAACGGCTCCTTTTCCCAGCTGGGTGACCCTGGGCAACTTACTTTCCTTCTCTGTGCTTCAGTTCCCTCAGTTCTAAAATGGGGCTAATGACAGATTTTTTCGTGAGACTTTAAAGCTGTCCCTGGAATAAGGAATATTAGGTATTCATGTGATTACTATTAACTGTATTCATGTTGTTAGTCTACTGTTTCCTTTGTAAGGCTCTTCCACTCAACAGCAAACTCCTTATGTGTGGGAGGGGCCCTCTATTCCTGAGTCCCTGGAGCCCCATCCAAAGCATGACATCAGGCTGTCTTTGGATCTTCCCTGGGGATTGAGTGTTCTCTGTAAAGCCCCCCTACCCTGTCCCAACCAGCATCCTGACCCCTGACAGACTTCCCATCCCACTCTCCTCTCCTGAGCGCTCATGTGCCCCTGAAAGCCAGACCACCTCCTCATTCACTCAAGGGCAGTCCCAAAATCCAAAGGGAGAGATTCTGTCTTCCACCACACCCTCCAATCCCTTAGGCCCTTCTCAGAAATTTCAGAGCTCAGAGAGATCTGGACCTGGAGAGAGGAACCCTGTCCCCTAGTGGCTCTACCACTGAATAGTGTGACTTTGGGAGGGTTGCTTTCCCTTTCTGAGCCTTACTTTCCATATCTGTGAAATGGGAATAATCTCAGTCCTGCCTACCTCATAGAGTTGTCCTGATACTCAGTTGCACAAACTGGAGGCAGGGTGCTTTATAAACAGAGGCAGTGTGAAGAAATGCAAGGTGCAGTGACCATGGCATCGGAGGTGGGGATACAGGCATTTCTGGGCCTGCAGATGTTTCTGGTTAGGGCTGTGCCAAGGGTGTGACTACTGGGCTCTGAGTGGGGAGCAAGCTTTTATGAGGTGGGGTTGATTGGGGATAAGCCTAGTGACTACCGCTTGGTCATTGTGTCCATGCCACCTGCTCGCGCCACTTTTCCAAAAGTATCTTCAAGTTTCCCTGAGGGCACCAAGATTCCTACTGAATCCTGACACCCAGAGGCCCTGCCATGTCTGACTATCAGCTACAACTCTCTTCCCCTCCCCGCCCCGCCCCCACAAACTCCCATCCAGCTGAATTAGGAATTTCCTAACATTAGTCATGAATCTTTCAGTTGCAAGTGCCAACAACCAAACTCAAAGTGGCTTATGCAGAAAATTAAATATATTTGGGTTATTTAACCAAAAAGCCAAAGTACAGCTGAATCTGTGGGCTAAAATGTTATTAAAAAGACTCAGTTTCTCTGTCTCTTACTTTTGCTTTTCTTTGAAATGGATTCTCCCCCCTCTGGACAGTCTGGCTCCATGTAGTGGAGTCTCAGGCAGTTCCAGGTTTATTTTCTAAAAGCTAAGCAACCCCAAGAGAAAAACAGAACCTCTTTCACAATAGTTTCAGAAAAAAAAAAATCACAGTGTTGACCCATATTAAACTAACTTGAGTCTTTCCCTAAAGCAATGACTGTGGCCAAGAAGATGAAATGTGCTTGTTGACCTGGGCACATGCCCACACCAGTGAGACATAAACCAAGAGTTGGGAAGGGGCAGTTCCCGAAAATAAAATCTGGATGCTGTTTCTGAAGGGAGGAGGAATGAATGCTAGGCAAGGCAGAAACAATGGATGTCCAAAAATTCCACCCCTTAGCTAGTAGCGTATAGACACACACATACTCTTTCCATACACATAATATTGATAAGCTTTTTGTCACTGTTTTTTCTTCTTATTTGGAAATTATTTCAAATTTATGGAAAAGTTCCAAGAACAGTGCAAAGAAATTTTCTTTTCCTGAAGCATTTGAGGGTAAATTGCTGACACGATGTCCCCACCATCCATGAAAACTTTAGTTTAAATCCTACAATGACATTCTCCTAAATAATCACAAAGTGAAAGTGAAGTCGCTCAGTCGTGTCTGACTCTCAGCGACCCCATGCACTACAGCCCACCAGGTCCTCCGTCCATGGGATTTTCCAGGCAAGAGTACTGGAGTGGGGTGCCATTGCCTTCTCCGTTAACAGCAGCTAGGCATATTATATTTACTTGGAGCTGGTATACTTGGTGACAGCCTTAGTGCCCTCGGACACGGCGTGCTTGGCCAGCTCCCCAGGTAGCAGCAAGCGCAGGGCAGTCTGGATCTCCCTGGAGGTGATAGTCGAGCACTTGTTGTAATGCGCCAGGCGCGATGCCTCGCCACCGATGCGCTCGAAAATGTCATTGATGAAAGAGTTCATGATTCCCATGGCTTTGGACGAGAGGCCGGTGTCCAGATGGACTTGCTTCAGCTCCTTGTACATGTACACGGAGTAGCTCTCCTTGCGGCTGCGCTTGCGCTTCTTGCCGTCCTTCTTCTGGGCCTTGGTCACAGCTTTTTTAGAGCCCTTTTTAGGGGCAGGAGCAGACTTGGCCGGTTCAGGCATGTCTATAATGACAACACCCAACAACACAGAAAGATCTTGAAATCACAAAGGCACCATAAAAATTGCAGATGTATTACTATAATTTATTCATGTTTCATCATTTGTTCTAATAAAGTTAGTTGTAGCAAAAAAGCCCGGTTTAGTGTCAAGTGTTGCCATGCCTCATTAGTCTCGTTCAATTTGGAAGGAGACCATATTGAAAATAGTCCTTCCTTGGCGATCTTGACTTTGTAAATTTTGAAGTGTATGGGCCAGTGATTTTGTAGAGTATCTCTCAATTTGGGTTTGTCTGATGTTTCCTCACGATTAAATTCAAGGTATGCATTTTGGACAGGAAAATTACAGACGAGATGCTATATTCTCACTGTATCTTACCAGGTAATGCACAATTTTGATTTGTCCCATTACCGATTTTGTTAATTTTGATCTTTTAGTTAAGATAGTGTCTACCACATTTATCTACTGTAAAGGTACTTCTTTTCCCATTGTAATTAATGTTTTTGATGGAAGGTACTTTGTAAAGTACAGTGTAAAGTCCTATCCTTCATGCAACTTGGGCCTATGAATTTCAGCATCCATCAATATTGCTTGGATGAAATATCTCGTATTATGACAGTTGCCAAATGTTGATGAACTAATTCTATCATTCCTTTTGTCATTCTACTCGATGGAAAAACTTTGATTTTCTTTCTTTATAATCAATATTAAGATCATTATCTATTTTGGTGCTCAAATAGTCCAGATTCTGCAAGTGGGAGCTCTTACAATGCGCTTTCGATGCATATAGATGTACACTTCTGCTGAATATGTACTCAAGAGTGGAACTCAAGTTAGATAGATTATAGTGAGTGCATATGTTTAGCTTTAATAGTAAGTGATTGTACAAATTTACAGTATGAGAGTTCCAGTGGCCACATCATTGTCAACAGTTAGTATTGTCAGTCTTTTTAATTTTAGTCATTCTGGTGAATGTGTAGTGTTATATCATTGTGGTATTCATTTAAATTTCTCTAACTATGTTGAATACTTTTTTTCATGCACTTATTTTATATTTGTATATTTTCTTTTATGAAAAGCATGGGAAGTGTTTATACATATTTTAAAAATTGGATTGTCTTTTTCTCTTATTTTGTAGGATAATTTTAGTATATTCTGGATATAAGACCTCAGTCAGGTACATGCATTGAAGATATTTTTCCCTCTGTGGCTTTCCTTTTCACTCAGTGCTATCTTTCGATAAGTAAAGTCTTTAATTTTACTGAAGTACAATTTATTAATCGTTTCCTATGGCTAGTTATGTGAGTGTGTTGTTTAAGAACTCTTTGCCCCGGGACTTCCCCGGTGGTACTGTGGATAGGAATCGCCTGCCAATGCAGAGGACATTGGTTTGATCCCTGGACAGGAAGATCTGACACGCAGTGGAGCCACTAAGCCTGTCACAATCACCGAGCCCATGCTCTGGAGCCCATGAGCCGCAACTACTGAGCCTGTGCACCTGGAGCCTGTGCTCTGCAACAAGAGAAGCCACTGTACAGAGAAGCCTGTGCACCACAAGGAAGAGTAGCCCCTGCTTGCCACAAGTAGAGAAAGCCTGTGCAGCAATAAAGATCCGGCACAACCAAAAACGCAAATAAAATAAAAATTCTTTGCCTAATTTCAAGGTCACAAACTTATTTTCTTTTGTTATTCTCCATTGCTTTCTTCTAGAAGATTTCTTTTTCTTTTGCTGTTCACATAGAGTTTTTTAGATGCAGTTTTAACTTTTAACAAAGATGTCTATGTACATGATTTAAGAGGCAAAAAATTTACAAGGAGTGTAAAGAAAAGCAGCAGTCCTGTATCTCTCATACTTAATTTCCTGCACCCCAGAGCCAATGATTTTCAACTCAATCAGCTGATATTTTTGAGAGATTCTCCGTATCTCTAAATAACAAATTTTGTTGCCAGTTCTTGATTTTTCAGTTTTGGGTATTCTCTTTTGACTTCCTCATATGGAAGATGAGGATTTAATTCTTTTCAACTCCTCAGCTCTGTCATTCTGTCACACTTTCAGTCCCACTAATCCCTCAGTAGGTTAAATGTTAATTTCAGCTCAGTGTTTACCCTATTTTGATTATGCACCTGTTATTGGTGTCTGAGGTGTGTAATGTGCTATGGTCTTTTCTTTTTGTTCTCCTGGAGTTAATCTTATTCTGTTGTTGCTGAGGCTCATTTACTTTTCTAGGTAACGATCACTATTTCAACCCATTGTCCAAATTCCCTGTCAAGACAATCAGGCACATCAGATATTATGTCAGTTTCTGCTTCTTGACGCAATCTCTTCTGCAGACCTTTCACTTACCCTAACCCTGAGTAATTGTGTTCTAGCCCCAGTGAACAGCTCTTACTCTGGAATCGCTTTTCACCATCCACCTTTATCGTCATTCAGTCGCTTAGTCGTGTCTGACTCTTTGTGACCCCATGGACTGCAGGGTTCCCTGTCCTTCACAAACTTCCAGAGCTTGCTCAAACTCGTGTCCATTAAGTCAGTGATGCCATCCAACCATCTCATCCTCTGTTGTCCCCTTCTCCTCCTGCCTTCAATCTTTCCCAGCCTCAGGATCTTTTCCAATGAGTCAACTCTTTGCATCAGGTGGCCAAAGTATTGGAGCTTCAGTTTCAGCATCAGTCCTTCCTTCCAATGACTATTCAGGATTGTTTTCCTTTAGAATTGGCTGGTTTGATGTCCAAGGGACTCTCAGGAGTCTTCTCCAGCACCACAGTTCGAAGGCATCAGTTTTTCAGTGTGTGGCCTTTTTTATTGTCCAACTCTCACATCCACACATGACTATTGGAAAAACCATAGCTTTGATTATATGGTCCTTTGTTGGCAAAGTGATGTCTCTGCTTTTAATACACTGTCTAGGTTTGTCATAGCTTTTCTTCCAAGGAGCAAGTGTCTTTTAATTTCACCATCCACAGCGACTTTGGAGCCCAAGAAAAGAAAGTCTGTCGGTGTTTCCATTGTTTCCCCATCTATTTGCGATAAAGTGATGGGACCGGATGCCATGATCTTAGTTTTTTGAATGTTGAGTTTTAAGCCAGCTTTTTCACCCTCCTCTTTCACCTTCATCAAGAGGCTCTTTATTTCCTCTTCGCTTTCTGCCATAAGGGTGGTGTCATCTGTATATCTGAGGTTATTGATATTTCTTCTGGCAAGCTAGATTCCAGCTTGTGCTTCATTCATCCTGGCATTTCACATGATGTATTCTGCATATAAGTTAAATAAGCAGGGTGATGATATATAGCCTTAATGAACCCCTTTCCCAATTTTGAATCAGTCCATTGTTCCATGTCTGGTTCTAACTGTTGCTTCTTGACTTGCATACAGATTTCTCAGGAGGCAGGTAAGGTGGTCTGGTATTCCCATCTCTTTCAGAATTTTCCACAGTTTGTTGGGATCTATACAGTAAAAGGCTTTAGCATAGTCAATGAAGCAGAAGTAGGTGTTTTTCTGGAATTCTCTTGCTTTTTCTATGATCCAATGGATGTTGGCAATTTGATCGCTGATTCCTCTGCCTTTTCTAAATCCAGTTTGTACATCTAGAAGTTCTCAGTTCACATACTGTTGAAGCCTAGCTTGAAGCATTTTGAGTATTACTTTGCTGGCATGTGAAATAAGTGCAATTGTGTGGTAGTTTGAACATTCTTTAGCATTGCTCTTCTTTGTGATTGGAGTGAAAACTGACCTGTTCCAGTCCTGTGGCCACTGATGAGTTTTCCAAAATTGCTGGCATATTGAGTGCAGCACGTTAACAGCATCATCTTTCAAGATTTGAAATAGCTCAGCTGGAATTCCATCACTTCCACTAGCTTTGTTTGTAGTGATGCTTCCTAAGACCTACTTGACTTAACACTCCAGAATGTCTGGCTCTGCGTGAGTGACCAGTGGTTATCCAGTCATTAAGACCTTTCTTATATATTTCTTCAGTGTATTCTTGCCACTTCTTAATCACTTCTGCTTCTATTAGATCCTTACCATTTCTGTCCTTTATTGTGCCCTATTGAATGAAATATTCCCTTGATATCTCAAATTTTCTGGAAGAAATCTCTACTCTTCCCCATTCTATTGTTTTCCTCTATTTTTTTGCATTGTTCACTTAAGAAGCTTTTCTTACCTCTCTTTGCTATTCTCTGGAACTCTGTGTTCAGATGGATATTATTTCTTTTTCTCCTTTGTCTTTTGCTTCTCTTCTTTTCTCAGCTCTTTGTAAGTCCTCCTCAAACAACCATTTTACTTTTTGGATTTGTTTTTCTTGGGGATGCTTTTGATCACTGCCTCCTGTACAATGTTAAGAAGTTCCATCCATAGTTCTTCAGGCACTCTTGTCTATCAAATCTAATCCCTTGAATCTATTTGCACTTCTACTGTATAATCATAAGGGATTTGATTTAGGTCATACCTGAATGGCCTAGTTGTTTTTCCTAAGTACTTCAATTTAAGTCTGAATTTTGCAATAAGGAGTTCATAATCTGAGCCACAGTCAGCTGCCGGTCTTTTTTTTTTGCTATATAGAGCTTCTCCATCTTAGGCTGCAAAGAATACAATCAATCTGATTCTGGTACTGATCACCTGGTGATGTCCCTGTGTAGAGGCATCTCTTGTGCTGGTGGAAGAGGGTGTTTGCTACGACCAGCGCGTTCTCTTGGCAAAACTCTGTTAGCCGTTGTTCTGCTTCATTTTGTACTCCAAGGCCAAACTTGCCTGTGACTCCAGGTATCTCTTGACTTCTTACTTTTGCATTCCAGTCGCCTGTGATGAAAAGGACATCGTTTTGGGGTGTTAGTTCTAGAAGGTCTTGTAGGTCTTCATAGAGCTGTTCAGCTTCTTTGGCCTTAGTGGTTGGGGCATGGACTTGGATGACTGTGATACTGAATGGTTTGCCTTGAAAACAAACAGAGATCATTTTGTAATTTTTGAGACTGCACCCAAGTACTGCATTTCAGACTTTGTTGTTGACTATGAGGGCTACTGCATTTCTTCTAAGGGATTTTTGCCCACAGTAGTGGATATAATGGTCATCTGAATTAAATTTGCCCCTTCCTGTCCATTTTAGTTCACTGACTCCTAAAATGTTGATGCTTACTCTTGCCATCTCCTGTTTGAGTACTTTCAATTTACTTTGATTCAGGGACCTAACATTCCAGGTTCCTATGCAATATTGCTCTTTACAGTATCACACTTTACTTTCACCACCAGATACATCCACAGCTGGGCATTGTTTCTGCTTTGGCTCAGCCTCTTCAATCCTTCTGGCTATTTCTCCACTCTTCCTCAGTTGTGTATTGGCCACCTACTGACCTGGAGGGTTCATCTTTCAGTGTTTTTATATCTTTTTGCTTTTTCATCCTGTTCATGGGGTTCTCAAGGCAAGCATGCTGAAGTGATTTGCCATTCCCTCTCCAGGGACCACATTTTGTCAGAACACTTTGCTTCTTTCCTACATCTAATTCCCTCATTTCCCAAAGCCCTTGAATTCCTCTTTCTTGTTTTATTCTCTTGTTTCTTGGAGCATATCTTTCAATAAGTTCTTGAAAAGGTGGGCAAAATGGATATAATTTCTGAAAGTTTGAATATTGAAAATATGTTTAATTTATCCTCATACTTGACTGATAATTTTGCAGGGTATAGAATGCTAGGTGGCAAATGACTTTCCTTTAGAATTTTGAAGGCATATTTCCATTGTCCTTTACATTTGGATTAATGATCTATCTAGGATTAATTTATATATTAGTGAGGTGGGAGTCAAAGTTAATTTTTTCCCACAGGGGTAAAAATTTCCTAATTAAATTTATTGGTTACCACATTATACCATCGGACTATATAGGTGTGGATCTGTTTCTAAACTCTTCATTGTGTTCCATTGGTCTATTTGTCTACAAGTTTGCCAATACTAACTGCTTTAATGATTGTACCTTTAATATGTCTTACTAATATTAGTTTAAGTCTTTCAACTTCTGTACTTCTTTATTATCTTTAAGATTGGCTTTGTTATTCCTAGATTTCCTGGTGGCTCTGGAATCCACCTGGAATGCCAGAGACCTTAGTTTGATCTCTGGGTCAGAAAGATTCCCTGGAGAAGGAAATTGCAACTGACTCCAGTATTCTTGCCTGGAGAATTCCATGGACAGAGGAGCCTGGTGGGTTACAGTCCATGAGGGTCGCAAAGAGTTGGACACAACTGAGTGATTAGCACTATTATTTTTGGCCTTTTGCATTTCCATATAATTTTTAGAGTCATGTCAATTTCCACCAAAAACAGAAAAGTTCAGGAATTTTTTAACTGAGTCACATACCTTACAAATCACCCACAAATAAGTGGATAATTCAATGGACCTTAGTATATTCAGAGAGTTGTGTAACACTCACCACAGTCAATCTTAGAACATTTCATCGCCCTCTAAGTAAAACCCTATGCCCATTAGCAGTCATTCTTCCCCCAACTCCCAACCTTAGAAAATCATTAATTCCATTTTCTGTCTTTATATATAGACTTGCCTATTCTGATAGTTCACATAAATGTGAAATAAGTTGTCTTTTGTGACTTGCTTCCTCCATTTAGCATAATGTTTGCAAAGTTCATCCATGTTGTAGCATGTATCGGTACTTCATTCTGTTTTACGGATGAATGCTATTTCTTTGTATGGACGAAAATACATTTTATTTATCCACTTATGAGCTAATGGTTATTGGGCTATTTCAATATTTGGGCTATCATGAATAGTGCCATTGTGAACATTCATGTGCAAATTTTTGTGTGGACGTGGTTTCATTTCCCTTGCGTATATACCTAGTATTAGAATTGGTGGGTCACATGGTAACACTATTGTTATCCTTTGGAGGAACTACCAAACTATTTTCCAAAGAGACTGCACCATTTTACATTCCTACCAACAGTGTATGAAGTTTTATTGCAGTTGAATTGAACCTATAGATCAATTGGGGGAAAACTGATCACTTTACAATACTGTTACTACTGATCTATCAATACAGTATATGTCAACTTTTTAAGTCTTCTTTTCCTCTCAGTAATATTCTGCAGTTTAATGTGTAGAAGAATGACTATACTTTGTCAGATTTATTTCTATTTTTTATTTTAAAATGTATTGTTGATTTTTTCATTTTTAATTGCTGTCAGCTTATAAAAATACAATTGATTTTTGTATATTGACTTTGTTTCCAGTAACCTTGCTAAATTTATTCTTAATACCATATCTGTAGATTATTTTTTAGTTTCCTAATCTAAATCATGCGTAATAATGCCATCAGTAAATAGTTACAGGTTTTGTTACATCTTTGTTCTATGCAACCTTATATCTTTTATTTTTTCTTGCCTTAGTGTCCTGGCTAGGACAATATTAAATACAACATTAAATAGAAATGATGATGGTAGATAGCCTCAATTTGCTCTAGTTTCAAGGAGATTGTTTTCAATACTTGACCATTAAGTGTGAAACCTGCTGTAGATTATTCTGTTTGATATTATTGTATTAAGAAAATTCTCCTTTATTCCTAGTTTGGTAAAATTTTTTATCACAAATAAATGTTAAATTTTTATTGAATGCTTTTTCCACATCTATTGAAATATGATTTTATTCTTTTATGCTTTTTATGTTTTCAAATGTGAAGCCAACTTTGCATTCCTGGAATAAATTCAAATTTGTCATGATGCATTATTACTATTTGATCACTATTATATTGTTTAGGATTTATATATACATATTTACAGAAATTGTTCTGTAATTATCTTTTCTGTACCCTATCCTTCTTTAGGGGATCTTCTCGACGAACCCGGGTCTCCCACATTGTAGACAGACGCTTTACCGTCTGAGCCACCAGGGAAGTCCTTATCCTATCCTAGTTTGGTCTTAATATCAAGATTATGCTGCCCTCATCCAAAAGGATAGGAAGTGTTTTGTTCTGATTTTCACTCTATGCTCTGGAAGAGTTTTGTAAAGCTTGGATTATACCTTTCTTTGATGTTTTAATAATGCAAAAAAGTATCCTACAAAATAATTCAACTGCCAAAAAAAAAATGTCCTGTGTTCCATTTCCCTTTCTCTTTTTGGGAACAACGGATATATATATATATATATTTTTTAACTGATTCAATAGTTTCGCCTTTTCCAGAATGTTACGTAGCTGAAATCAGTATGAGCTTTTTTCAGAGTGACTTTTTTCATTTAATAATACAATTTAAGGTCCCTGCACATTTTTTCATGGCGTGATAGTTCATTTCTTTTTAGCGCTGAATAATAAACTGTAGTACATTATTCAGATGTACCACAGTTTGTTTAGCTACTAAAGGACATCTCGATTCCTTTCAACTTTTGATAACTATGAATAAAACTTCTATAAACATTCATGTTCAGGCTTTTGTGTATACATAAGTTTTCTATCATTTGGGTAAATGCCAAGAAGCACAATTGCTGGATCATATGGTAAGAGTATGTGTAGATTTGGAAGAAACCACCAAATTGTCTTGTATATTTAGTTATACCATTTTTCATTCCTACCAACAGTGAACGTTCTTCTTCCGCATCCTCATTGATGCTGTCAGTGTTTTGGATTTCGGCCACTTTAATTCTGCAAGACAGGCTTCAGCAATATGTGAACCGTGAACTTCCAGATGTTCGAGCTCGTTTTAGAAACTAAGGCAGAGGAACCAGAGATCAAATTGCCAACATCTGCTGGACCGTCGAAAAAGCAAGAGAGTTCCAGAAAAACATCTATTTCTGCTTTATTGACTATGCCAAAGCTTTTGACTGTGTGGATCACAATAAACTGTGGAAAATTCTGAAAGAGATGGGACTACCAGACCACCTGACCTGCCTCTTGAGAAACCTATATGCAGGTCAGGAAGCAACAGTTAGAACTGGACATGGAACTGGACTGGTTCCAAATAGGAAAAGGAGTACGTCAAGGCTGTATATTGTCACCCTGCTTATTTAACTTATATGCAGAATACATCATGAGAAACACTGGGCTGGATGAAGCACAAGCTGGAATCAAGATTGCCAGGAGAAATATCAATTACCTCAGACATGCAGATGACACCACCCTTATGGCAGAAAATGAAGAACTAAAGAGCCTGTTGATGAAAGTGAAAGAGGAGAGTGAAAAAGTTGGCTTGAAGCTCAACATTCAGAAAACTAAGATCATGGCATCCGGTCCCATCACTTCATGGCAGATAGATGGGGAAACAGTGGAAACAGTGGCTGACTTATTTTTCTGGGCTCCAAAATCACTGCAGATGGTGATTACATCCATGAAATTAAAAGACACCTACTCCTTGGAAGGAAAGTTATGACCAACTTAGACAGCATATTAGGGCTTCCCTTGTGGCTCAGATGGTAAAGTGTCTGCCTACAATGTGGGAGACACAGGTTCGATCCTTGGGTCGGGAAGTTCCCCTGGAGAAGGAAATGGCAACCCACTCCAGTATTCTTGTCTGGAAAATCCCATGGATGGAGGAGCCCGGTAGGCTACAGTCCATGGGGTCGCAAAGAGTTGGACACAATTGAGTGACTTCACTTCTTCAGACAGCATATTAAAAAGCAGAGACATTACTTTGTCAACAAAGGTCTGTCTAGTCAAGGCTATGGTTTTTCCAGTGGTCATGTATGGATGTGAGAGTTGGACTGTGAAGAAGGCTGAGCCCCGAAGAATTGATGCTTTTGAACTGTGGTGTTGGAGAAGACTCTTGAGAGTCTCTTGGACTGCAAGGAGATCCAACCAGTCCATCCTAAAGGAGATCAGTCCTGGGTGTTCATTCGAAGGACTGATGTTGAAGCTGAAACTCCAATATTTTGGCCACCTGATGCGAAGAGCTGAGTCATTGGAAAAGACCCTGATGCTGGGAAAGATTGAGGGCAGGAGGAGAAGGAGACGACAGAGGATGAGATGGTTGGATGGCATTATCGACTCCATGGACATGGGTTTGGGTGGACTCTTGGAGTTGGGGATGGACAGGGAGGCCTGGCGTGCTGCTGTTCGTGGGGTCACAGAGTCAGACATGACTGAGTGACTGAACTGAACTGAGTAGTATCTCACCTTTGTTTTAATTTGCAATTCTTTAATGACATATGATGTTGAATATCTTTTTGTACATTTCTTTGCCAGGGCTTCCCTGGTAGCTCAGCTGTTAAAGAATCTGCCTGCAATGCAGGAGACCCTGGTTCAACTCCTAGGTAGGGAAGATCCCCTGGAGAAGGGATAGGCTACCCACTCCAGTATTCTTGGGCCTTCCTGGTGGCTCAGATGATAAAGAATCTGCCTGAAACGTGGGAGACCTGGGTTCAATATCTGGGTTGGGAAGATCCCCTGGAGAAGGGAATGGTTACCCACTCCAGTATTCTTACCTAGAGAATTCCATGGACAGAAGAGTCTGGCAGGCTTCAGTCCATAGGGTCACAAAGAGTCAGACAAGACTGAGAGACTTTCTAAAGAGTCAGACAAGACTGAGAGACTTTCTTTTCTTCTTTTTTTGGCCATCTATATATTTTCTTTAGTGAGATAGCTCTTCAGATCTTTGGCCCATCTTAAAATTAGATTGCTCATTTTATTGTTGAGTTTTAAGCTTTATATATTGAGTAAGAGTCCTTTATCAAATATATCTTTTGCAAATATTTTCTCTCCATCTGTGGCTTGCATTCTCACTCTCTTGACAGTATCTTTTGCATAGCAGAAAATTTTAATTTTATTGAAGCCCAGCTCATCAAGTCTTTCATGAATCATGCCTTTGGTATATGTAAAAAGTCATCACTATATCCAAGGTTATCTGTTATGTTATCTTTTAGGAGTTTTAGAGTTTTTTACCCTATACTTACGTCTATGATTTATTTTTAGTTAACTTTTGTGAAAGATGTTAGGTCTGTGTCTAGAAACACTTAATTTCACGCGAGTGTCCAATTGTTGCAACACCATTTGCTGAAAAGTTTATCTTTGGTACATTGTATTGCCTTTATTAGTTTGTCAAAGATCAGTTGACTACATACATGTGGATCTACTTCTGGACTCTAGTCTGTTTCATTGATCTAATTGTCTATGCTTTCACTGAAACTACACTGTTTTCATTACTATAGCTTTATCATCAGTCTTCGAGTTAGACAGTGTTAATCATCTATGTTCTTCTCCTTCACTATCATATTCCCAATTCTAGATCTTCTGCTTTTCCATCTAAACTTGACAATTAGTTTGTTGATGTCCCCAAAATAATTTGCTGAGATTTTGATTGGAATTGCTTTGAATCTACAGGTCAAGTTGGGAAGAACTGACTTCATCAATATTGAGTCTTCCTATCCATGAACATGGAATGCTGCTGCTGCTGCTGCTAAGTTGCTTCAGTCGTGTCCAACTCTGTGTGACCTCATGGACTGCAGCCTACCAGGCTTCTCCATCCATGGGATTCTCCAGGCAAGAACACTGGAGTGGGTTGCCATTTCCTTCTCCAACGTGGAATAGCACTCCATTAATTTAGTTCTTCTTTGGTTTCTTTCATAAGAACTTTGTCATTTTCCTCATGTAGATTTGGTACATATTTTGTTAGGCTTATGCCTTACTATTTAGTTATTATGGTGCTAATATATAGGATATTTCAAATTCCACTTGTTCATTACTGGTATGTAGGAAAGTGATTAACTTTTGTTTAGTAATGCTGTGTCCTGCAAACTTGCTATAATCTTTTATTAGTTTCAGGAGATTTTTTTTTGGTTGATTCATTCAAATTTCCTTCATGGACAATCATGTCATCTGTGAACAAGATTTTATTTCTTTCTTCCCAATGAGTCCGTATACCTCTTACTTCCTTTTCTTGTCTTTTTGCATTGGCTAAGACTTCACCACTTCACCACTCTTTCTTAAAAACAGTGGTGACAGAGGATATCCTTGCCTCATTCCTGATTTTAGAAGGAAAGCTTCAAATTTCTTATCATTAAATATGATGTTGGCTGTCAATTTTTGTTGCTGTGCTTTATCAAGAGGAAGAATTCCCCTTTATTTCTAAGTTGTTGAGAATATTTATCATGGATGGATGTTGAATTTTGTCAAATGTTTTTTCTGTATACATTGATATGATCTTCTGATTTTTTATTTTTTAACTTGTTGATGTGATGGATTACATTAATTTGATTTCAAATATTGAACAAACTTTGCAAACCTGGAATAAATTCCTCTTGGTCATGGTACACAATTATTTTTATACATTGTTATATTTGATTTGCTGATCTTTTGCTGAAGATTTTTGTATCCATGTTTATGAAAGATATTGATATGTAGTTTTCCTGTAATGTTTTTGTCTGGTTTTGCTCTTAGGGTAATATTGGTCTCATAGAATGAGATAAAAATTGTTTCTTCTGCTCCTACCTTTGGGAAGAGATTATAGAAAATGAATATAACTTTTCCCTTAAATTCTTGGTAGAATTCACCAGTGAGCCCATTGGGCATGATGCTTTCTCTTTGGGAAGATTTTTAATTATTGACTCAATTTCTTTAATAGAGTTAGGACTATTCAAACAGTCTATTTTTCCTTGTGTGAATTTTGGCAGATGTGTCTTTCAAGGAATTGGTCCACCTCACTGAAGTTATCAAATTTTTTGGCATAGAGTTGTCCATCATATTTCTTTACTATCATTTTAATGTACATGGAGTCTGTGCTGCTGCTGCTGAGTATCTTCAGTCATGTCCAACTCTGTGCGACCCCATAGATGGAAGCCCACGAGGCTCCCCCGTTCCTGGGATTCTCCAGGCAAGAACACTGGAGTGGGTTGCCATTTCCTTCTCCACATGGAGTCTGTAGTGATATTTTTCTTCATTTCTGATATTAGTAATTTGTGTGTCTCTTTTTTCTTAGTTAGTCTGGCTAGATGCTGATTGGTTTTATTGATCTTTTCAAAGAACCAACTTTTGGTTTTGTTGACTTTCTCTAATGAATTCCTATTTTCAATTTTATTTATTTCTGCTTTAATTTTTATAATTTCTTTTCATCTACCTACATTGGAATTAATTTGCTTCTCTTTTTCTAGTTTTTTAAGGCCAAAGCTTAGTTACTGATTTTACATCTTTCTTCTTTTCTAATATATAAGATTCAATGTTGCTAATTTACCTCTAAGCACTGCCTTCTTTGCATCCCACAAATTTTAAGTTGTGTTTTCTTTTTCACCTAGTTTAAAACATTTTTAAATCTCTTGCAATTTCTTATTTGACCCATGTGTAATTCATAAATGTGTTGTTTAGTTTGGGATTTTCCAGCTATCTTTCTGTTATTGATTTCTAATTTAATTCCATTGTAATCCAAGAGCAAACATTGTGTTAATTCTTTTCTTTTTAAAATATCAGCCCAAATGAGGTCTATATTGATGAATATTCTATGTGAGCTTGAGAAGAATGTGTATTCTGCTGCTATTGGATGAAATAGTCAATAGATATCACTTATATCCAATTGATTGATGGTGTTGTTGAGTTCAGCTATGTCTTTACTGAGCGCATGCAGAATCTATCCATTTTTGACAGAGGGATGTTGAAGTCTCCAACTATAATAGTAGTTCATCTACTTCTTCTGAGAGTTCTATCAGTTTTGTCTCATGAATTTTGATGCTCTGTTGTTAGGTGCATACACATTAAGAATTGTTAGACTGCCCTGGTGGTCTGCCAGTAAGAATAAGAATCTGCCTCTTAATGCGTGGGACATGGTTTTGATACCTGGTCCAGAAAGATTCCACATTTCATGTAGCAACTAACCCTGTGTGCCACAGCTACTGAAACCCATGCACCCTAGAGCCTGTGCTCTGCAACAAAGAGAAGCCACCACAATGAGAAGCCCATGCACTGCAGCTATAGAGTAGCCCTTGCTTTCTGCAACTAGAGAAAGGCCGCATGCAGCAACAAAGACCTAGCTCAACCAAAACACAAAAACAAAAAAAAAAATTAATTAAGTTTTAAAAAAATAAAGAAAAAAAAATTGTTATATTTCTTGGAGAATTGACTGTGTTATTATCGTATAATGCCCCTATTTATCCCTGATAATTTTCTTTGTTTTGAAGTCTGCTCTCTGAAAATAATATAGCTACTATTTCTTTTGAGTAGCATTAACATGATGTATCTTGGAGTAGGAAATGGCAACCTGCTCCAGTATTCTTGCCTGGAGAATCCCATGGACAGAGGAGCCTGGTGGGCTACAGTCCATAGGGTCACAAAGAGTCGGACACAACTGAAGCAACTTAGCACAAGATGATGTATCTATCTCCATCTATTTGCTTTCAATCTATATGTATCTTTATATTTAAAGTGGATTTCTTGGGCTTCCCTGGTGGTTCAGTGGTGGTGGGGGGCAGTCCACCTGCCAGTGCAAGAGACGAAGGTTTTTGTTCCTGGTCTGGGAAGATTCTGCATGCCCCGGAGCAGCTGGGCCTGCGCGCCACAACTTTTGAGGCTGTGCTTTAGAGCCCCAGAACCGCAACTACTGAGCCCACAGCTTCTGAAGCCTGCACGCTCTGGAGCCTCTGGTCCCCATTGGGACAGGACTCCACAGTGAGAAGCCTGCACACCACAGGTGGGGGGTGGCCCTGCTTTCTGTAACTGGAGAAAGGACTGGGCGGTGGCGAGGACTTGGTATAGCCAAAAGTAAATAAATACTAAAACTAAAATTCTAAAAATAAAAAAAATAATGATAAAGTGGGTTTCTTGTAGATGACATAGAGTTGGGTCATTTTTTGATCCACTCTGATAATCTCTGTCTTTGATGTATTTAGATTATTGATGTTTAAAATGATTATTGATATATTAGATTAATATCTACCACACTTTCTATTTTATATTCACTGTCCTTGTTCTTTGTTCCTATTTTTGTCTTGCATAATTTTTCTGCCTTTTGTATTTTTAAAAAATTAAAACATCATAATTTTTGCTTTAATATCTTTTGTACTTAAAAAAGTTTTACTGGAGTACAGCTGACTTACAATGTTGTGTTAGTTTCTGGTAAACAGCATAGTGATTCGGTTGTACATATACATATGTACATTCTTTTTCGGATTCTTTTCCCATATAGGTTATTACAAAGTATTGAGTAGAGTTTACTGTGCTATAGGGTAGGTCCTTTTTGGTTGTCTACTTTATACATAGCTTTTGTACTTTTAATTGAGCATTTCATATGGTTTCATTTTTCTTTCCCTTCTTTGAATATTAATAACACTTCTTTGTTTTAAGTTATTGCCTTACTGTTTGCAACATACATTTATAGCTAATCCAAGTCCACTTTCAAATAACGCTATGAGCTTCACAAGTAGTGTGAGTACCTTATAATAACAAAATACACCTAATTCTTCCCTTATGTTCTTTGCATTATTGCTGTCATTCATGTCACTTACACATAAATATACTTCCCTGGTGGCTCAGAGGTTAAAGTGTCTGCTTGCAATGTGGGAGACCTGGGTTCAATCCCTGGGTCGGGAAGATCCCCTGGAGAAGGAAATAGCAACCCACTCCAGTATTCTTGCCTGGAGAATCCCATGGACGGAGGAGCCTGGTGGGCTACAGTCCATGGGGTCGCGAAGAGTCGGACATGACTGAACAGCTTAACTAACTTTAAGGTAGATACATACACATACATAGGCATATATAATCAAATACATTGTTGTTATTATTATTTTTAACAAACTGTTATATGTTAGATTAATTAAGAAAAATAAGGGATTGCCCTAGAAGTCCAGTGGTTAAGAGTCCATGCTCCCAAGGCAAGGGGCATGGGTTCAATTCATAGTTGGGGAACTGAGATCCCCCACACTGCATGGGGTGGCAAAAAGAAAGAAAAATGAGAATTTTAACTTTACCTTCACTTATTCTTTCTCCAGTGCTCTGACCTATATTATTTTCCTTTTTTCTGAAGAACTTTTAACATTTCTTGCAAGGCAGATCTACTAGCAATAAATTCCCTCATTTTTCATTTTTCTGAGAAAGGCTTTATCTTTTCTGTACTTTAATGTATGTATATATGTATGTATGTATGTATGTGTTTGGCTGCATCTGGTTTAAGTTGTAGCAGGCAGGATCTTCGTCGTGTCACGTGGGGTCTTTCCCTGTGGCATGTGGGATCTTTCGCTGCAGCTCACACTCTCTGGTTATGGCTCATGAGCTGCAGAGCACGCAGACTTCAGTAGTTGCCACACCCGGGCTTAGCTGCTCCACAGCATGTGGGATCTTAGGATGGCAAGTGGGATCCTAGTTCCCCAACCAGGGATCAAACCTGTGTCCCTGCACTGGAAGGCAGATCCTCAGCCACTGGACCACCAGGGAAGCCTGCTCCTCTGCACTTTTGAATGATAGTTTCTCAGGGTACAGAATTCTAGATTTAGTGAGTTTTTTCTCAACACTTCAAATATTTCACACCACTCTCTTCTTGCATGCATGGTTTCTGAGGAGAAGCCAGATTATTTTAATTCTTATCTTTGCTCCTCTATAGGAAACGTGTTCTTTTCCTCTGACTTCTTTCAAGATTTCCCTCTTTATCTTTGATTTTCGGTAGGTTGAATATAATATACCTGGCGTACTTTTTTTCTGGCACCTTTTCTGCTGGGTGTTCTCTGAGCTTCTTGTATATGTGGCTTGGTGTCTCACATTAATTAAAGGAAATCCTCAGGCATTACTGCTTCAAATGTTTCTTCTTTTCCTCTCTCTTTTCTTACTCTTCTAGTATTCTTGTTACAAATATATTACACCCTTGTAGTTACCTATAGTTCTTAGATATTCTATTGTTTTTTTTCCAGTTTTTTTCTCTTTGTTTTTTCATTTTAGAAGTTTCTATTGCCATCTTCAAGTTAGAGATTTTTTTCCTCAGCCATGTCTAGCTTGCTAATGAGCTTATCAAAAGCATTCTTCATTTCTGTTACAGTGTTTTTGATTCCTAATATTTCTTTTATTTTTTTCTCAGAATTCCTATGCTTACATTGTCCATCAGTTGTTGCATGCCATCTGCTTTATCCATTAGAACCCTTAGCATAAGTAGTCAGAGTTCTGTGACCAAAAAAAGAAAAAGTAGAACCAATAGTATAGATAGATAAAGATAGATATATGAGGAAACATTATAGGAATTGGTTCACATGGTTATGGAAACCGAGGAATCCTGCAATATACTGTCTGTAATCTGGAGAACCAGCAGAGCCAGTGCTATTAATATAATTCAGCCTGAGTCCAAAGTCCTGAGAATTAGGGGAATCAGTGGTGTAACTCCCAGTCTGAGGCTGAGAGCTTGACAATGGAGCGGGGGGCTACAGGCGAGAGTCTTGGAGTCCAAGGGCCTAAGAACCAAGAACTCCAGCGTCCAAGGACAGGAGAAGATGGACATCTCAGCTCAATAAGAAAGAGAAGTTGCCCTTTGTTCCCTTTGCTCTATTCATGCCCTCAACAGATTGGATGATGCCTACCTACTCTGGTGACAGCAAGTCTTCTGTAGTCTGTCAACTGAATCAAGTGCTAATCTATTCCAGGAACCCTCAGACACACTCCAAAATGTTTTATTGACTACCTAGGTATCTCTAGCTCAACCTAATTGACACATTAAATTAACCATCACAGCATATTAAGTACAGTTGTTTTAAATTCCTGGTCTGATAATTTCAACAGCTCTACCATATCGGAGTCTGATGCTTGCTCTGTCTCCTCAAACTGTGTTTCCTGCCTTTTAGAATGCCTTGGAATTTTTTCTTAATGGCCAGATGTGATGTGTTGGGTAAAAGGAACTGCAGTAAAAAGAGCCTTTAGTAATATGGTGATGAGGTGATATATGGTGATAGCCCTACAAGTAGTGCTCCTGAAATTGACCAGTTACAGCTTAGGTTTTCCTACCTTGGCACTTGTTCCTACAGAGGTTTCTGCTAGATGAGTCATAATTTTCTGTACCTATCTCCTGTCTTATCTGCTCTCCAGTTTGGGGGCAGGAGTCTGCTCCATGATGGATCCAAAGGGAGTGTTGATTTTTTGGTTAGTTTAGCTTTTCCATTATTATTAAGTAAGGAATTACAACCTCCAAGCTACAAGTTGGACCGGAATCATAATCAGTTTTTAAAGGATATTTTCACTATTTTTTTGCCAGTTTGCCAGTTATTTTATAGTACTTCTACAGTACTTCACATATGATATTTTTATGTCATTCAAAATTTATTTCTTTTTTTTAAAGAAATCCTCTAAAGAAACTTTGTTTTACATCAGAGCCTAGCCAGTTAACAATGTGATAGCTTCAGGTGCACAGCAGAGTGACTCAGCCATACGTACACACTCCCCTCCCGTCCAGGCTGCCACGCAACAGTGAGCAAAGTTTCAAGACTGATGATAAAAATGGATTTGTGGAAATACTTTTTAGAATTAAGCTTCTACAAAATACAAAATATTGGGGAGAATGGAGCATGCATTTAATTAGGTAAAATACGATTAACTCGTTTTTTGTTTAGAAAGAGAGTTGAAATGCTGAATTACTTCTATTAACTGGAAAAAAGTTAAATGCGTCCAATACACATGTGTCATTTCATCCTCTTCTAGTTTACATCATTTCTGTGGAAATATAATAGAGTATCAGTCTTAAAGACAGCATATATTTGGGTCTTCCTTTTTTTTTTTTTAATCCAGTCTGATAATCTCTGTCTTTGAGTATTTAGATCATTTACATTTGATGTAATTATTGATATGTTTGGGTCTAAATGTACCATTTTTCTATTTGTTTTCTATTAGTCCCAGGTATTCTTCATTTCTTTGTTCCTCTTTTCCTGCCTTTAAAAAAATTAACTTTTAAAATATCCATTCTATCTCCACAAAGTCCTAATACCTATACTTCTTTCACATATTTTTAGTTGTTGCTTTAGGATAAGGGTCAGCATATGGTCCATGGCCTGTTTTTTATGGCCCTTGAAATAATATTTGAAAATAACTACTGTTATTTTTTAGAATATTTTTAGACTTACAGAAAATTGTACAGAGTACAATTTTTCATATATCTGGTGCTCAACTTTCCCTATTATTAGCATCTTGTGTTAGTATGGTTCATTTTAAATATTAATGAATAATTGATAATACATTATTCCTAACTAAAGTTAATGCTTTATTAAGATTTCTTTAGTTTTTAAAAATTGTGGTAAAATACACATAACACAAAATTTACCATCTTAACCATTTTAAACTGTTCAGTTTGGTAGTGTTAACTATATTTACATTATTGTACAACCAATCTCCAGAACTCTTTTCATCTTGCAAAACTGACTCTCTACCCATTAAAGAACAGCCTCCCAGTTCCCCCTTCCTCAGCCCCTGGCAATCACCACTGTACTTTCTGTTTCTACGAATTGGATTACTCTAGATAGTTCATGTGAATGGAATAACAGAGTATTTGCCTTTTTGTGACTGGTTTGTTTCACTTAGCATAATGCCCTCAAGTTTCATCCATGTTGCATCATATGTCAGAATTTCCTTCTTTTTTAAGACTGAATAATATTCAATTGCCTGTATAAACCACATTTTCTTTATCCATTCATCTGTCACTTACATTTTACATAATGTCCTTTTTCTGTTCCACAATCCCATCCAGATTACCACATTGCATTTAGTCATCATCTTTTCTCAGGCTCCTCTGAGCTATTATACTTTCTCAGACTTTTTTTTTAATGACCTTGACAGTTTTGAAGAGTATCAGTCAGATAGTTTCTATACTATTCCTCTATTAGGATTTTTCTGATTTTTTCTTATGCTTTGACTGGAGTTATAGGTTTTTTGAAGGAAGACCACAGAGGTAAAGTGACATTTTCATCACCTCATATAACAGGTGTATACAGTCAACATGACTTATCACTATTGATACTGACCTCTGACCTTGATCACCTGGTTTGGGTAGTGTTTGTCAGGCTTCTCTAAAATTACCCTTCTCATCCCTTAGAATGAAGTCACTATACTTGGCCCACATTCAAGGACTGAAAAGTTATGTCCACCTCCTTCACAGGTATCTATGTAAATTATTAGGAATTTATTTGCCTGGCAGTTTTGTTTAGAATGGTTTTTATGATTTTTACAGGTTGAAAAAATTCAAAAGAAGAATATGTTGTGATATAAGAAAATAGTTTGAAATTCAGATTTCAGAGTCTACAAATAAAATTTTATTGGAGACTTCATGGTGGTCCAGTGGCTAAGACCACGCTCCCAATGTAGGGGACTGGGGTTTGATCCCTGGTTGGGGAACTAGACCCCACATGTCACAACTAAGAGTTCTTGTGTCTTAATTAAAGATCCTGCATGTGGCAACTAAAACCTGGCACAACCAAATAAATCAATAAATATTTTAAAAATTGTATTGGAGCACAATCGTGTTCACTCATTTACTCATTGTCTAGGGCTACTTGCATGTTACAACAGCAGAGTTATTAGTTGTGACAGAGACTGTGTGGCCTTTAACATCTAAATATTTACTGTTTGACTTTTTACAGAAAATTTTTGCTGACCCATTCTCTAAAGTTTAAAATATGAATCTTTAACCTATCACAGAGATCAAATTGCCAACATCTGCTGGATCATGGAAAAAGCAAGAGAGTTCCAGAAAAACATCTATTTCTGCTTCATTGACTATGCCAAAGCCTTTGACTGTGTGGATCACAATAAACTGTGGAAAATTCTGAAAGAGATGGGAATACCAGACCACCTGACCTGCCTCTTGAGAAACCTATATACAGGTCAGGAAGCAACAGTTAGAACTGGACATGGAACAACAGACTGGTTCCAAATAGGAAAAGGAGTACATCAAGGCTGTGTATTGTCACCCTGCTTATTTAACTTATATGCAGAGTACATCATGAGAAACGCTGGGCTGGATGAAGCACAAGCTGGAATCAAGATTGCCGGGAGAAATACCAATAACCTCAGATACGCAGATGACACTACCCTTATGGCAGAAAGTGAAGAGGAACTCAAAAGCCTCTTGATGAAAGTGAAAAAGGAGAGTGAAAAAGTTGGCTTAAAGCTCAACATTCAGAAAACTAAGATCATGGCATCTGGTCCTATCACTTCATGGGACGTAGATGGGGAAACAGTGGAAACTGTGTCAGACGTTATTTTGGGGGGCTCCAAAATCACTGCAGATGGTGATTGCATGAAATTAAAAGACGCTTACTCCTTGGAAGGAAAGTTATGACCAACCTAGATAGCATATTCAAAAGCAGAGACATTACTTTGCCAACAAAGGTCCATCTAGTCAAGGCTATGGTTTTTCCAGTGGTCATGTATAGATGTGAGACTTGGACTGTGAAGAAAGCTGAGTGCTGAAGCATTGATGCTTTTGAACTGTGGTGTTGGAGAAGACTCTTGAGAGTCCCTTGGACTGCAAGGAGATCCAAGCAGTCCATTCTGAAGGAGATCAGTCCTGGGTGTTCATTGGAAGGACTGATGTTGAAGCTGAAACTCCAATACTTTGGCCACCTCATGTGAAGAGTTGACTCATTGGAAAAGACTCTGATGCTGGGAGGAATTGGGGGCAGGCAAAGAAGGGGACGAC
Organism: Bos taurus; assembly: GCF_002263795.3. Classification (NCBI taxonomy): domain Eukaryota; kingdom Metazoa; phylum Chordata; class Mammalia; order Artiodactyla; family Bovidae; genus Bos; species Bos taurus. Next base: position 36,417,843 of record NC_037346.1, on the reverse strand, counting down.
AGAGGATGAGATGGCTGGATGGCATCACCGACTTGATGGACACAGGTTTGGGTGAACTCCGGAGTTGGTGATGGACAGGGAGGCCTGGCGTGCTGCGGTCCATGGGGTCGCAAAGAGTCGGACACGACTGAGCGACTGAACTGAACTGAACACTGTTTCTCAGGTGTCTCCAGCCTCTTTCAATATGGAACATTTCTTCAATCCTTTCTTAACTTTAATGACACTTTTGCAGATTATAGGCCAATTGTTTTGTAGACTGTCTGTCAATCTGAGCTTGTCCCAAGTTTCCTCATGATTAGACTCAGGCTATGTGTTTGTGCAAGAATATCACAGAAGTGATGCTGTGTCTGTCTCATTTCATCCTAACAGGTCATGCAAGATTTTAATTTGTCTCATTACTGATCTTCCCTCTGATCATTTGATTAAATTTTTGTCTGCCAGGCTTCTCCACTGTACCACCTGTAACGTTACCCTTTTTTCTCTTTTTTCCCCATTGTAACTAAGTATTTTGTGGTTACATGCTTTGAGAATATGTAAATATTCCATTCCTCCACAAACTTTCCATGTATTTATTTTTTTAATGTCAGTATGGGATCATGGATTCCTATTTTATTCAATAAGCTATAATCCATTAGTGTAATACAATTTACTTTGATGCTCAAATTATTCATATCCAGCCAATGGAAGTCACTTCCACTGGCTTCCGTATGCTTTTGATGTCTCCATCGTTCTTTGAGTACTTCTTAAAATGACAGTTTTATTGAGGTATAATTTACATACCATACAATTCACTCATTTTAAGTGTAAAATTTAATGAATTTTAGTGTATTCACAGATATGTTCTAAAATTGACTACAGTAAATTTTAGAACATTTTCATCGTCTCAAAAGTAAACCTTTTGAAAAAAAAAAAAGTAAACCTTATAAGCTTTGCCTATCATTCCCACATTCTCCCATCCCCACTTCAGCCCTTAGCAGCCAGTATTCTGCTTTGTGTGTCTGTATATTTGCCTGTCCTGGACTTTCCAATGAATGCAGTTGTACAATGCGTGGTCTCTGTGACTGGCTTCTTTAACTCAGCATAATGTTTTGGAGGCTCATCCAAGTTGCAGCATGTACAAGTATTTCATTCTTTTCTATGGCTGACTAATATGCCATTGAATAGATGCGTGTGTGGCCCAGTCACTCAGTCTTGTCCAACTCTGTGATCCCTTGGACTGACTGTAGCCTCCCAGGCTCTTTGTCCATGGGATTCTCCAGGCAAGAATACTGTAGGTGGTTGCCATTTCCTCCTCCAGGGGATTGAACCAGCCTCTCTTGCATCTCCTGCATTGGCAGGCAGATTCTTTACCACTGTGCCACCTGAAGCCCCCCTTGTATGGATATACTACATTTTAAAAACCCTGTTCATCAGTTGATGGGCATATGGGTTGTTTCCATCTTTTGGCTATTGTGAATGATATTGCTATTAACATTCAGGTACAAGTTTTTAAAAATTTATTTATTTATTGGCTGTTCTGGGTCTTCATTACTGTGCATGGGCTTCTCATCGCAGTGGCTTCTCTTGCTGCAGAACACGGGCTCCTTGCTCTGCGGCATGTGGAATCTTCCTGGACCAGGGATCGAACCCATGTTCCCTGCACTGGCAGGCAGATTCTTAACCACTGGATCACCAGGCAGGTCCCAGGTACAAGTTTTTGCATGGACCTGTCTTCATTTCTGTTGAGTATACTTCAGAATGGGATTGCTGGGTCTTATGATAACTCTGTTAATCATTTCGGAGTACTTCTTAACCTTCTGGCATAAGACGATCCAGGCTTATCTTGTAATTTCCCCACCCAAGTTCTGTAATTAGCCATTTCTCCAAGGAACCCTGGTTCCTTCCAGTGGACAATGGTATTTAGAAGTTAAGATGTGGGTGCTAGTCATGCTCACTGTCATCAAGCTATAACTGTTCCAGGACCTCTCAGTGAATGATCAGATCAGATCAGTCGCTCAGTCGTGTTCGACTCTTTGCGACCCGACGAATCGCAGCACACCAGGCCTCCCTCTCCATCACCAACTCCTGGAGTTCACTGAGACTCACGTCCATCGAGTCAGTGATGCCATCCAGCCATCTCATCCTTTGTTGTCCCCTTCTCCTTCTGCCCCCAATCCCTCCCAGCATCAGAGTCTTTTCCAATGAGTCAACTCTTCACATGAGGTGGCCAAAGTACTGGAGTTTCTCAGCTTTAGTATCATTCCTTCCAAAGAAATCCCAGGGCTGATCTCCTTCAGGATGGACTGGTTGGATCTCCTTGCAGTCCAAGGGACTCTCAAGAGTCTTCTCCAACACCACAGTTCAAAAGCATCAATTCTTCAGCGCTCAGCCTTCTTCACAGTCCAACTCTCACATCCATACATGACCACAGGAAAAACCATAGCCTTGACTAGACGAACCTTTGTTGGCAAAGTAATGTCTCTGCTTTTGAATATACTATCTAGGTTGGTCATAACTTGAAGCTGGGAAATAAATATATGTATATGTATATATATATATATGAAGATTCCCCTGGAGAAGGAAATGGCAACCTACTCCAGTATTATTGCCTCGGAAATTCCACGGACAGAGAAGCCTGGTGGGGCTATAGTCCACGGGGTCACAAAGAGTCAGATGTGACTTAGCGAAAACAACAATGTGGAGAGAGTGAAGGACAGGGAAGCCTGATGTGCTGCAGTCCATGGGGTTGCAGAGATTGGACGTGACTGAGTGAACGACAATATATAAGTGTACATGCATTGACACATATATGCGCAATGTAGACATCTACATACACATGCAGACAGTAACATTTATTTCTATGTCTATTTATTTTGAAAATCGTAAGTGCTCACTCATACCTCCAATTCCAGTACAACACCATGGGGTTCATTCTATTTTTTTCTCTTTCCATATTTATAACACTTTTTGCCAACAGTGAGAAACCTAGTTAATTCTCTCAACAAATCATTTATTGGGTCAGTCCTACTGTGGGTAACAAATATTCTGCTGCCACTGCTCTCCACCCCACCCAGATCCCTGCTCAGTCCTCCTGGGCTCTGAGCCCCTGCCTCGGGTCACCCACAGCCCCCTTCCTCCCACATGGATGTGCTCTTCACCCCAACAGGCTCTGACACCCTCCCAAGGTCCCTAGTGGATGCCCTGCCCCACCCCTCCAGGGATGCCCTTCTCAGTACCGTGACTCCACTTGCCAGTGCCTGGCCCCTGCCCTGGCCAGATACGTTATTCACCCCTTCGGAGTCCAGTCTGCCTTACTGAGCTCCACCCTACAAGGACATCCTGCTTATCTTGACCAGGCTGCCATCCGGCTTAGACACTCTTGTTTCTCTGTTGGAGCTCTGACACCGGGGCTGCCTATCTGCCTGCATGACTGAGCCTTGACTGATTCTCTCTCTCTCTCTGCTCTGACTGTTCCCCATTGGAGACACTCTCCTTACTTCACTGAGATCCTAAACCCTGTGCTGGGCCACCGCCTCCTTCTCTACTCCCGGCCCTAGGGATGCCTACCTTTCTTGGCCCATCTAAAGGCTTCTGGACTGAACTGTTCTTGAAATGTAGGGAACAGAAGGGAAGAAAAAGGAGAAAAAAGGAGAAGGGGCATGTGGGGACGGAAGAAGAAGAGAAGGAGGAAGAGGAAACAATATTTTACTGAAAGGTGGACCTTGAGTGTGACAGGTCCTGGTCTGGTGGATGTTATGTCTTCCACAGAGGATTTCATCTCCTTCTGGAGGCCAAAGTGCAGGTAAATCATCTCAATGCAGTGAGGCTGGTCTATTTTGCCCTTGTTTCTGTTTGTGGCCCTCTCCAGGGTCTCAGTTGGAAGCCAGTGTGAGCAGGCTGAGGGGTGAATGGGAGAAGCTATTATAAGAAGTGCAGCCGGAAGGAGGAGAGGGTCAAGGTGATTCAGGGGTTCAGGAGTGGAGGGAGGGAAGAGACACTAGGGTGCATTTGTGGGCAGCTGGAAAAGAGGCTGCCAAGTGGGAGGTGCGGGCAGTACGGGGAGGACAGGGGGTGGCAGGCAGGGGCAGGAGGGGGAGCCTTTAGCCCGGGGACGGTGGGCTTTGGACTGGAGGTGACACCACCAGGTGTAGGCAAGGGCAGGTGGGACACCGCCTGCGTCTCTGTGGGGCTGCGGGTTCCTGGAGGTTTCCTGGAGTAACCGGAGATGAGGTCACTACAGAAGGGGCAGCCTGGCTGAAGAAGGAATGGGATGTGGTGCGGGGATTGCAACCCAGTGAGAGGAGGGAGTTTAGTGGCAGGAGGCTCAGTGAAGGGGGGAGCTTGCTGGGCAGAAGGAGCTCAATGAGAGGGAAGGGGCTGGGTAAGGAAGGGGATTATTAAGCAGGAGGGACCTAGCGGTCTCCTCTCTTGATCTAGAAGGGGAGCAGTTAAGAGCAGGGATTCTGTCCCTTCCCCTCTGACACTCCACTCCCCGCCTCCCCCACCCCATGCTCAGCGTGGGGAAATCAGTAGATCAGAGCCTCTCTGCTCTTTCTTTTCCAGGACAGGGGGTGGGGAGCCACAGACTCTCTGGCTCATGGTGGGTGTGGGGAAGTGAGGGGCTTCTCCTCCCCTTCCCAGCTAAATCCTTTGCCCCTGGGGTCCTAGAGCAGGCTGGTGTCCTGGGTGGAGGGTGGCAGTGGGCATAGGGAAGGGGCTGGGGCCTCGCTCTCCCCCATCCCCCATGCACCATGGGGGCAGGCAGGGGGACTTCAGCCCCAGGCTGGCTTTCTTTCTTATTTCGCTGCTCTTGGCTCTTATGGTGGAAAAATCGAAGCACTCCCCTTGGTACAGCTGAGGCGGAGAGGGTGAGCCTGGCTGAGAGGCTGTCCTGGCAGGGGAGGCGAGGAGCAGGCGGGGCCTGGCTGGGGACAAACTGACCCCCCTTCTCACCCTCTCTGCGTCAACGTGGCTCTCCAGGCCCAGGGCTACGTCCTGAGTCTGAGGCAGAGGGGGCTGGGGCCTGGGAGGAGGCAAGCACTGGGCTCGGGCTCAGCCTCAGGCCCATAGCACCCTCTCTCCCAGGGCTGTTCACAGAACCGTCTCCAAGGGGTAATTTCAAGCCCTCCTGGAGTCCTGAGGGAACCACTTAGATGCTGCGGCAGGAGGGGTTTGAGGACAGGCTTTCTCCCCACGCAGGGCTTTATCCTAAGGGAGCTCTTTGCTCAGAGCGTTTCCTGAACACCTGAAGATGTGGGCGGCCTTTCTGTCTGTTATCCGTATCATCTTCATAACCACCCCAAGGCCAGCATTAGCCATCCCCATGGTATAGGTGAGGAACCTGAGGCTCCAAGAAGTCTAGAGTCTCAGAGCCTTGAAGTGGCCAAGGCAGGACTGAACCCAGGTGTCTGGCTCATTGAATGATGCCCTTTCCTCAACACCAGGAAAGCTGATGAGCCTCCCTCTCCAGGGTTCGGAGCCCCCAAGCAGCTCCCTGGTGGGCTGCCCAGTCAGGGGAAGAGCTTTGCTGGCGTCACCTACGCGCTCTGCGCCATGCCCCCATCTCAGCACAGCCCATGGTCTCTCCTACCGTCCCCAGCCCCTTGTTCAGCTGTAAGATGCCTGGGGGGATCTCCCCATATCCACCTTCTCATAGAGCTAGCACTGCTCCCACTCCATTTTTCCAGCCGCCCCAGTCCCTGGCCCCGGCCCCCTGTCTCCAGCTCGATGGAAAGAGGAGTCCAGAGAGGAGCCCAACCACTTTCCCTGTGGAATCTGCTGCCTCGGCTCTTGGATGGAGAAACCATCTGGAGTGCATTATGGGCGGTGGAGAAAGCTGAGAGCAGGAAAATGTGAGTTGGCCCCAGCGGCGGCTCCTGTCTGCAGGAAGAGGGGGCTCAGGGCTCTTTAGGGGACGGGCCAGCAGCTGCCCCCACTTCCCGCATCCCCGGAAGGGCAGATAAGAGACGTGCAGGAGAGGGTGGCCTGGCAAGGCAGGGCCCAGCCCTCTAGACACCTCTTTAGAGCCCAGTTTTAAACCACTGATCTTATTTACCTCCCATTTCACAGATGAGACCAAGGTCCAGAGAGGGACAGTGACTTCCCCAAGGTCACACAGCAAGTCATGAGGGAAAAGATTGGAACTGGATCCCTTCCAGGTATATGTATACACCAGCGGACATCAGAGGTCCCCAGAGTCAAGGTGGAGGACTAAAGCAAGAGGGCAGCCTAGAGGCTGGATGATCTTTCTCTTCCTCAGCTTCAAATGAGTGAAGTGAAGGAGCAAAGGCCAATGAGAACAGGAAGGAATGTCCTTCATCCTTTGGGGGTCTTCATCCCTGCCTCTCCTCCCACTCCTGCCCCACACGCCACCCTTTCCTTGTGCCTGATGTTTGAGGCTGGCCTGGTCCTGGGCTCTGGGCTTCCAGGCTCTTCCTCTGGGTCCCCGGAGCCCCCTCCCCCAAGCGGGGCCCCAGCTCCAGACGTGGCAGGGTGAGCAGGAGTGAGGTTTCTCCACTCCCTCCCAAGTGCTGTGCTGGCGGCTCCCGAAATAAAAATCAAATGTGGGCTTGGCAGAGACAGCGGGGTGGGAGAAGCAGCAGCCAACGGCGCTGGGCCTTCATTCTTTCCATTGTAACTTCACATCCTAACCTCTGGCATTTTAATTATTCTCCTGCCCGCTTGCTCTCCCTGGGCCAGAGGGTGAGCTCACCCTGTCCTCTAGCCTGGGAGGGGGCGGCCACTGCCTGGACCCCCAACCCCCAGGCTGCTCCCAGGAAGCTGGGTGGAGCCAGGCTTGCGGCTCCCTCCTGCTTCTACAGTCCCTGAGGAGGCGGCCAGCCTGGCATCTAAGGTTCCATGTGTGAATCATTAAGTCTTCACACTCGCTGCTCCATTTAATGGTGGCCACTGTCTTAAGCTGAGGCACTGCTGGCTCACCACACGTGTATGCAGAGCAGGACTAAGACCCAGGCTGGTGGCTGCCAGTCCTGCACTCTTTCTAAACCTAGGAAGAGGGCAAGACGAGCTCAGGCTGAATGTCCAATTTTTCCCCAATGGTAAGTGATTTAAAGCATTATTTTGATATTACAACAAACAAGGACATAGTATGGGGTAAGAAGTCAAATGTCTGCATTTTCAAGGTAGAAACAGGTTCTCGGAGATCTCCACTTGAAGCAGCATCTTCCCCCGGGTCTGGCCATGAACTGGGTGAGATACTGGTCATATCTATTAGCGGCCAGTTTGTTTGGACCTCAGGCTGCCAAGGAAAATGCTGGTGGGTGCCAGCAGGGAGCCGTGGCCCACCCTGGAGGGCAGATCCTTCTCCCACCCCCAGAATCTCTGCTGATTCTGTGTGTCTCCCGGGAGGCCAACTTTCACAAGGCAACCAGCACAGGTGAGGGGCAGCCTCAACTCTGACCCCAGAGCCAGCATCCCAGCAACCTTAACCAAGGCCTCCTGCTCCATCCCCATGTCCCAGAACCTCTCCCCGCTCACGGCTTCAGAGGCCAGCCCAGTGTCGGGTGCGGGGTGAGGGGGGTGGGCACCCTGTGTTTCCTTCCTTCTTCCTGTAAGTCTCCCCTGAATGAATGTTCCACCTATGGAACTAAGTAGGTACAAGGCCTTGTGGGCAGTTATGGTCTCCACTCTAGTGGAGCTTCTAGAAGTAAAGTGAAGTGTGATTCAATGTGATGAGTTCTGCGGTGGGGGAAATAAGGCTCTGGAAGCCCCTGGAAGGAGACTTCTGACCCAAGACCAGTGAGAAGAATATCAGGGAAGACTTCCGAGAGTCAGTGATAACCAGGAGGGAAGGGAAGTTGCAACCAGGAGTTGCAAGCAGAGGGAACAGCTCCTGCAAAGCGACTGGTAAGTACTAGGAAGAAGCCAAGTGCAGAAGCCACAGGACTGTAGACACCGTGAGGGTGCGGGTCATGGACGGGGAGCTGCCAGAGTGCTGAGGGTAAAGGGCGTGTAGGACGACATGACCAAACTTTCTAGACAAGTATTGAGGATTGGTTGGAGAGTGATCAGAGTGGAGGTGGGGTGGCCACTAGAAGGTTGCCACAGAGGTCCAGGTGGGAGGTGACGGTCCCCAGACCCCAGCTAATGGCAGTGGCATGGAAAGAGATGGCCAGCTTGACAGAGATGTAAGCTATTGGCAGAAGGATAAGAGCTGGTTCGTGCCGGTTGACTGTGAAATACCTGCAGGGAACCAAGGGGGATGGCGTCTAGGGAGCTAGATCTGTGGAGGGCCCCTGGAGAAAATGTGTGAGAAGAGGCCAGGCCCAAACCTGAGGGAGACACAGAAGGCAGAGCCTACAAAGGAGCTGGAGAAAGAGCAACCAGACAGGCAGGAGGGAAACCAGGAGAATCAGGGGCTGCCCAAGCCCCCAGGGGCTTCCTAAAGGACACGTGGCTAAAGACGTCAGTGGTCACAGAGGCGAGGCTGGATGAGACCCGAGAAGGCACATGCAGTTTAGGGACCAAGGGGCTTCTGCCTCTCTGACCACCAGCGTCCCCCAGCCTCAGCGCCCCCCAACCCTTCCCCATGCGCCTTCCTTCATCTCACTCTTTCTCTCTGACCAGAAGGTGGCTCAACATTCTTCTAAGGGAAACTTCACGACAGTCTCAGCCCACTCAAGTTTTGGTTGCCCTTCCTGGCTCCTGAAATAACACCCTACCCCAAGAACAACAACCATCGCATATACTTCTCACCAGAGAATTACCCAGAGCTCTTAGAAGCTGGGGCAGAGAGGAGCACACACCTCCCTCTGGCGCCTGGGGCAGCTCACTGCCTTTTCCAATTGAGCTCACATGGGGTGCCAGGCTCCAGGACAGCTCCAGATAAGCCTGGCCCTCAGGTCTAAAGCACAGAGAAGCAATGACCCTGGCCAACACATGCAGTGACAGGAGAGGTACAGAGAACAACCTGTGTTAGATCCAGCAGAGATATCCAGGCAGGCTTCATGTAGGAGGTGACTCTGGCTAGGACCTTGAAAGACTAGCAGGATTTGGTCAAGTGACAGTGGGAGCCAGAGGGATTGCAGCAGGAAGGAATGTGAGGAAGGGCATGAAGGTTAGAAAGGGGGGCTCAACATCTGGGTGGCAGCCAATAGATCAGGTGGCTGGTGGCCCTAAAGAGTGGGACAGAGGGAGCAGGAGGCTACAAGGTGAACGGCCTGGAATACCAAGGGAGAAGACCTCAGAATTTGTCCACTGCTGCCTCCTGAGCCAGGGCTTTCTATTCAGACACTGTTTCCCTATTGTTTCACTCATTCACTTGAGAAATACTAACTGAGCTCTTACTCTGCTAGGCAAATGTTGAAGATACTTTGAGGGACTAGATAAAGTACCTGCCATCACAGAATTTAAGTTTCAAGAAGAAACACAAAATATAAACCCGTAAACAAATAAAGACTAAAAATTAAGATCATGACAGAGGTTGTGAAGAAAACAATGACTGGTCACTCTCGGAAAGGAGAGCCTGTGTCCTGCCTGCCCTGAGACCCAGGGCTCCTGACGGCAGAGCCACATCTCCTCCATCAGGCTGGGAGCCCCGGGGAGGACAGAGAATGGAATATTTGAGAGGAAGCGCTGATGTGGCTCAGACACCTCCCAGCAACGAACTGCTGCTTCTTCCCCAGCCCAAGGACCCTCCGGCAGCGGCCCTGCCCGGCCAGCGTCACTTCCCTCAACCCTTAGGGGCTTCTAGTGCCCAGTGGGAGGAGCGCTGGGACCCATGACCTGAAGCCCCAGGCCTTAGAGGAGACTGCAAACAACCGTTGGCTGCTGGACAAGGAGGGTACAGAAGTGACTTCGCGGGGCCTCTGTGGGACAGAGGGACCCAGGGACAGACGACAGTGGGCTTCTCAGAAAGGACCCTCTTCCCCGCCAGGCCCAGAGGGAGGGCTTCCCTCTCTTCCTCCCCATCCAACCCCAACTCCTTAAATTAACCTCAGCCCCACCCGGAGCTGGAGAGAATGCCCCAAAATAAATCCTAAATTACATGCTGCTTGGGGGCAACCACAGCTCTCCTTCTTCCCTCTCCAGCAGGCAGATCTGCCCTACCCAGTGCTGGGGGGCCTCCCCCCAAATGGGCTATTTATACAGCTCCTTGCTTTGCTCTCTGGCCTTCTTATCCTTGGGCAAGGCCCAAGCAGACTACACAGCTCACCCAGGAGGTAGAAACAGGTGGAGAGGCTGTGGGGTTCTTCAGCCCTGATGGGGGCCATGAGAACATAATTTGTAGTCCAAATCAGAGTGCTCTGGGGCACTGCTAAGAATTCTACCCAAGCAATGGCATAGATCTGGACTGTCCTATACCCCAGGCTCCAGCCTTCCAGAGTGCTGCCTTCCCAGGGAGAGAGGGGGCGAGTGACTGAGAGAGAGAGAGAAACTGACGAGAGAGACAGACAGACAGACAGACAGACACGGCCAGCATTGCCCTCACTCCCTGACAGCCTGGGGAGCAGTCACATACACATCCCCCGACAGGCACGAGTGGGTCAGTTCTGAGGACCCCAGACATAGAGGGGGGTCTCGGGGAGAGCCTGGGCCAAAAAACGAGGAGCTGGACATGGCTCTTGGGAGACCATGGGCTGAGGACAAGAACTTCCCTGAGCAAAGCCACTGTCCACTCTGGGAACCGGCTCCAGACACTGGGGCTGGCTCCCCTCAAGGAGTAGAGAGGGGAGGGGAGGAAAAAGGCAGGAGAGAAGAGAGAGAGGTGCGTGCAGGGCCAGGGAAAGGCACAGGAAGGGAGGAAGCCTCATGTCTACCCGGAGTGTGTCCAGGCACCCAGGGGCCTGGACTCTTGCCCACCGCCCACCACCCCCTGGCTCCTCAGCCCCTCTCCTCTGCTTCCAAGGAGGGGTGAAGGGCCTGCAGCCTGCCTCAGAAGGGGGGCTTTCCTCCTGCTCCTCCATGCTGCCTCCATGTCCCCTCTCCTCTGCCCCCTGGAGCCTGCTCTCCTCCCGCAGAGACCCAGCCCCCTCAGGGGGCATCATGGGGCTGAGGCTCCTCCTCCCCCTCAGTTGCCAGGAGAGAGGGCAGAGAAGTAAGTGTTCCCTTCTCACTTGGACTGTGCCCAGAGGAGCTGGGAGACAGGAGCTGAGAAGAAGGGGGCTAGGGGAGGGGGAAGGAAGTGGAGATGCTGGGAAGTCAGGAAAGGAGCTGGCTTCAGCTGGGATCCCCAGAGGAGGGGGCATGACGACCCAGGGGTTGGGCGGAGTGGTTCTGCTGTCTGGAGGACCACGTACACATCCAAGTTCACATCCAAGTTCACATCTCACACAGGCGATGTAGTGCAAAGGGCTCACCCTCTCTGGGCTTCACTCACAGATTGTAAAGAGGGAACAAGACAACATGAGATGTGCTGACTGAGTCCCAGTCACCTCTGAGGGGATATTTGCGTCCACAAGGGAAGTAGGTGCCAAGAACTGTGCTGAAGACCTGGTGGAGCAGCGGGCTGGGGCATGTGTGTGTGTGTGTGTGTGTGTGTTGGGAAGTAACGCATAATTTTGCCACTGCTGCCTCAGAGGTGCAAGAGGTGTCCAGGCACACCCGGCCAGAGTTCTAACAGCCCTCCTAGAGGTGGCAACTTGTCCCCCTATTAAACTTGATTATCTGTCTGTGTACCAGTTCTCTCTGACCCCACCTGCCCAGAAAACACTGTTTATGAGGCCTGGAGCCTCAGACCTGTCATTTAGCTGGAGGAGGCAACCTAAGCCACAGTGAGGGAAGCAGTGCCCAGCCTGCGGCCGGCACCAGCCCAGACACTTAGTGCCCTGTTTACCCTGGCATGCGTGACTGGCACAGGTGGGGCTCTCCAGGGAGCACCCAGAGGCCTGGCCAGCAGACACTCCTGGAGGCCAAATAGGAGGCCAGGACAGCAGCTCAGCAGAGCCGGGGGAGCGGTGCATGGAGCAGCCTCCAGCCTGAACCGCACACCTGGTCCTTGTGCTGTAACCCACAGGGTGCTAGCCACCCACTCCCATCACCAGTTCAGCGGCTTCTCAGCTACCCTGCAAGAGCAGATCACGCAGGCTGGGCTCAGCGGGAGAAACTGAGGCTCTGAGACTTCTGAAAACTCCCCAAAAGGCCCCCACGAAGTGGGGAGGCTGGAGGAGATGAAGGAAGCCCCAGAACTCTGGAGCCCTGGCCGGATGTGCCTGGACACCTGTTGACTCCCCAGGTCTGGGGGACCCACCCTCAGCCCGTGGCTTCAGTTAAATGTGCGTTATCTCCCCTCCGCCCCACCAATCACTACACAGATGCTGTCTGCACATTCTTTCTCTACCACACAGACCACGGAGACCATATCCCCACAGTCCACCGTGCCCACCACACACATAACCTTCTACAACCCAGCTCATAACACAGCTTATAGGAGTCACACACAAGACGTTCACCACAAGATACCAGTTCCCCACATGTCCCCCCGAATGAGGACACATACATACACACACGCGCGTGCACACACACACACACACACAAATCCTCTGCACTCATACCCTCCTTCCAGCTCCACACCCCCACCAAGGGAACCTGAGAGATTCTAACGCTTTAGTCCTGAGCTTCTCCTTGCCCGCATCTCCGTCCCCCTCCCCTCCCCTGCCTGCCTCCCTCCAGGCTCACTGCCCCCGCATTCAGCTTCTCTCCCTCCAGGCCATGGGTGACCCCCTAGCTGGGCCCCTTGCCTTGAGGCCTCACCTCCCCTCTCCCCATCTGCACACAGTAGGAAATGAGGGCCGCACACTTGGGCAGCTCCTGCGCTACCACTCCACTGGCCTTCAGGCTTCAGGGAGCTGGGGTTTCCAGAGGCAGGGGAGCAGCAGCTGGCAGTTGCTCAGGAGTGGGGGGCCTCACTTCCCTCTACGCGACACCCCCTCGATGGACCGCCCACCCCTTCCCATTCCAGGCTGAGTCATCCTTACATCTGGAGCCGCAGCACATCTGGAAAAGCTGCAGCCTGTGCAGACAGCGCCACGTGGACGCCCCTCCCCTGTACTGTAACTCACGCCCACCCCTCCCAGCAGCCGGGTTCCGGCCCCTCAACCCCACCTGCACCAGGCACCTGGTCACCTAGCAGGCAGGCAGACACCCCAGTGCCAGCCTCTGAGACAGGGCATCCAATGGCCTCAGAGCCTCTCCCCACTAGCAGTAACCACGGCAACTCGGTGCCCACCCCCAAGTGAGCAGGGCAGCACCGGGTTTGGGGTAGGCTGGGCCTGGGCTGGGGGAGGCAGGCACTGAGCTGGGCGCTGAGCAGGCAGTGGTTTGGCCCAGCAGGCAGAGGGAGTTTATCCTGGCACCCTGCCCTGAAGCCAAACATCCTTCACTAACCTCGCAGACACATCAAAGCTGGCCAGGAAGGGGCCCTTCAGGAGAGGAAACCTGCAGTCCTGGCAGGCTGACAGCCTGGCTCCAGGCACAGGACCACCCTGTCCCACTCGGCAGCCCAGGCTGAGGCTGGGCACAGCCATCCTGGAGAAGCGGGTAGAAGACACTTCTACCCCATCCCTCTCCCCTACCAACTCTCTCCCTATCCCACAGCTGCAAAGAGGGTGGTTGTGTGTCCAGGTGAGGGTGGCACAGCTGGCACCAGGACCCAGCTTTGGCACCTAAAACAGGTTCCCTCCCAGACTTGCCACCTCCTATCCTCTAGGCAGGAGAGGCTGATTGAGGAGCTTGCTTTGTGCCTCAGCCTGGAAGAGGAATGTGTGCTAGATTGTAGGGGCACCAACTTCACCCCTCACCCCAGGCTGGCTTATTCAGGAAAGGACCTTTCCACGTAGATGAAGGAGGATGAAGAGGGCAGGGGTTCCAGGGCTAGAAAGCAGAACAAAGCTTCAGAAAATAGCAGCTGAAGCAGAGTCGGAAGAGGAGAACTGGGCTGCAAGCCACCGGCCTCTCTCTGGGGACAGCAGGGGCTGAGGAGGAAGAGGGGCTGTGAGGCGCTAACAAGGGAGGGAGGAGGTGCTAACAGGGCCACTGGGGTGAGGGGATCCTGGAGGCAGCCCCCTAAAGGCTGGCCTGGTGATAAGGAAGCCAGGGGTGCTGAGAGGGGGCTGCTGCATCCATACGAGAGGCTGGGTGGTGTGCACTCACGTATGAACACACATGCAGACACACACTGCATGCGCCCACCCACGCGTGTGTGCACACAACTCCAGCCAAGTCTGTGCTCGGCTAGGGGCCAGATGATGTGGCTGCTTAAAGGAGCTATGGCTTGCGGAAGAATGTGATCTCTGCCCACCTCGCTTCCCCGCCCCTCTGCTCACGCTCATTCTTCGCCTAACTCCCAGGTCCCTAACTGGTGATCAGTTTCAGGGATGTCCCAAGCTGTGTCTTCTCTGCATTTCAGTCTCAGTTCCCAGACCCTTTAGAAGCCGTCTCCTCAAAATGCCCAACTCACAGAGGGGCTACCCTTTCTAATGACCACCTGGAATCCCCCACTTGTTTGGGATTGGGAAGTTCTTCTGAAGTCTAACCACGATCCCTTGTAACATTTGGATGTCAGCAGAGGTAGCAACAAACAGGGTGCAAAAGAACCCTCTCTCAAGGGGCCAAGCGCAGAGCTACAAAGTGGGGGCCCTAGGGGTTCCTCAACCCCTTTCTTCTCTCTGACTACAGGGTCTTATCTCTAAGAGACAGCGTCAAGGGTGGGGATGGGAGAGGAGCTGTTGGGAGGAGGGGTAGCGTTGGGGAGAAAGAGCCCCGGAAGCAGGGAACCAGGGCTGGAGGGCTCTGAAGACCCTTAACCTGAGTTAAGTTCTTCCCATCTGAGTCTTAGTGGCCATGCTCCCTCTGCCACCCAAGACAGCCAAAGCTCAGTAGCTTAGCCTCCTTTCCTCTGAACTTCCCACCACCCACCTCTTGGAGGTGTTTCCCTTCCCACCACTGGCTGTGCCCCAGAAACCTACACTTTGGAAGGATAAAGGCTGCCAAATGCAGTTTTTGTCTCTGCTAAGACTCTGGGAAGGTGAGCATTAGTTGAGCTCCTCCAACCTGCTCATTAGGATAATAAGCTCCCTGCACCGATAATCGTCAGGTGGCACTCCCCTCTCCATCCTCCTGGCACGCGGGTTGGTGGCTCAGCCCAGGGTCAATTAAAGACATTATCTTCCCACAGCCAGACCCATCACCCTGAGAATGAGTGACGGGCCAGTGGGCTTTAGTTTTCAAAGAAATGCTGGGAAGGAGACTCAGACCCTGATCTCATTGCCAAGAATTCCTATTGGCAACCCAGCAAGCATCCTGCGTGTCCTGGAAGGTGGACAGGGAGCCACGCATTCCTTGCAGCGGGCCTCGTAGGAATTGCTCAATCCCTGGGGAGCCATCTCACTTACACAAGGTGAAGGGGTATGTGTATACTTGGGGAGGGGGCAGAAAGCAGAAGAGGTGAATTTCCCAAACCACACAGTCTGTGGAGATGGGAAACCTGGTCAGTCTGGAATAACCTCGGCAACCAAGAGCCCCCCATTAAGGACTCCGGTAATTCATTCCCTATCCCCTTGGAGAAATCTGGGCCCTGACCCTAGGAGGCCCCCAACCAGCTTCAACTCAGTGACAACAGAGCCAGTGTTTACTTGGAACAAAGCACCATGGGAAACGAAAGCTGAATCAGAACTGGGCTGGCCCCTGCAGCCTGGTGGGAACACTAGGACATGTACACACATCTTCAAGGGAGAATGGCCAAGTGCGTCAGAAAGGCCCAGAGAAAGGCTCGGGGAGGGGTAAGCAGGAAGGGGATCATTACTTCATTGCAGGAGGATTCAAGTCCAAGAAG
Organism: Bos taurus; assembly: GCF_002263795.3. Taxonomy (NCBI): domain Eukaryota; kingdom Metazoa; phylum Chordata; class Mammalia; order Artiodactyla; family Bovidae; genus Bos; species Bos taurus. The sequence goes on along the minus strand of NC_037346.1, from coordinate 36,402,074 downwards.
GCTTTCTGGAGGAGGTGGTATTTGATCTGAGCCTTGAAGGATGGATGAGAATTTGTTAGGTTTCAGGGAGGCATGGGGCAGGTGTACTAGGTACAGAGGAAAGGAGAGGAGCAGAAAGGGCTGGGCATGTGGCTGGAGGGCTTGTGGGCAGGACAGGGAGAGTGACACGCCAGGAGGACAGATGGGGCTAGTTATGAAGGACCCAAGGTCTCCTGGAGGTAGGATTTATTTAGGCAGAAGTGGGAGCCTCTAGAAGTTAAGGAATGAGAGAGTGACATACCCCACCAGGGGCAAGGAGGAGGTCAGGCTGGAGGCTTTGAGGACATCCCTTGATGGCCTCGGGGAGCCACAGTGGACGGGGGCAGTCAGGGAAGAGCACAGTCCCCATGAGGCTGAGGGGAGCCCAGGCAATGCTCAGTGGGAGCAGAAATGGGAAACAAACCAGGAAGAGAGGGAATTCTCAAATTCCTGGATCCAGCACCACTGCCACACCCCTGTGGCCCTCCAGGAGCAGTCAACCCCACCTCCCTGGGGTGGGGCCCAAAGCGCCTACTGGACAGCAGAGGGGGCTAGTGAGCAGGGAACAGCGGGAAGTGGGGCTAGACTTCAGTGGCCGGTCTAGAAGGGCTTAGAACAATTTTCAGAGGGAAACAATACCCTCGATCTCTTAGCACCTCATTCTGTCTGCGTAGGAAACGGAGACAAAAAGCTCTGGGCCCCTTTACCAGGAAAGAAACATTTATTGCTTATTATTATTTTGTGTGTTTTTTAAATTGAAGTACTCGATGGACGTGAGTCTGAGTGAACTCCGGGAGTTGGTGATGGACAAGGAGACCCGGCGTGCTGCGGTTCATGGGGTCACAAGGAGTCTAACACAACTGAGCGACTGAACTGAACTGAACCGATAGTTAATTTACAGGGCTTCCCTGGTGGCTCAGATAGCAAAGAATCTGCCTGCGATGCAGGAGACCCTGGTTAGATCCCAGCATCAGGAAGATCCCCTGCAGAAGTAATGGCTACCCACTCCAGTATTCTTGCCTGGAGAATTCCGTGGACGGAGAAGCCTGGCAGGCTACAGTCCATGGGGTCACAAAGAGTCTGACACGACTGAGCAACTAACATACTGACTGACTGATAGCTAATTTACAAGCTATGTTAGTTCCAAGTGCACAGCAAAGTGATGCATATATATTCTTTTTCAGATTCTTTTCCATCACAGGTTATTACAAGATACTGAGTATAGCTCCCTGTGCTATACAGTAGGTTCTTGTTTGCCTAGTTTATACATAGTAGCCTGTATCCCAGGCTCCTGTTTATGTCTCTCCCCTGCCCCCAACCTGTACTATCCCTTTGGTAACCATAAAGTTGTTTTCTGTCTGTGAGTCTATTTCTGTTTTGTAAATAAGTTCATTTGTATCATTTTTTAGAGTTCACATATAATCTATCCTTCTCTGTCTGACTTAGTATAATAATCTCTAGGTCCATCTATTATGCTACAAATGGCATTCTTTCATTCTTTCATTATTTCATTCATTCATTCATTCATTCATAGCTGATAATACCACCTCTTCTTATCCATTCATCTATCGATAGACACTTAGATTACTTCCATGTCTTAGCTATTGTAGCATATTGTTATTAAGGAAAATTTTTAAAAATATTTATTTTTATTTATTTGGCTGCATAGGGTCTTAGTTGTGGCACGTGGGATCTAGTTCCCCAACCAGGAATCGAACCCAGGCCCGCTGTATTGGGAGTGCAGACTTGTAGCCGCTGGACCACCAGGGAATTCCCTATCAAGGTAATATTTATTTACCATTACTGTATGCCAGACACTGAGTGGCTGATTTCATCTTCACAGTGACCCTGTGTGACAAAGGAGGTACTGTTATCCGCCCCCACACCCCCTTCACAGATAAGTGTAGAAAGGCACAGAGGTTTGGTTTCTTGACTGAAGTCACACAGCACACACTAACAAGTGGCACACTTATTAACACAACGTAATACTGTCCCTACAGGCAGAGCTGGGTTCAGTTCTGTTCAGTTCAGTCGCTCAGTTGTGTCCGATTCTTTGTGACCCCATGGACTGCAGCACACCAGGCCTCCCTGTCCATCACCAACTCTCGGAGCTTACTCAAACTCATGTCCATTGAGTCAGTGATGCCATCCCACCATCTCATCCTCTGTCATCCCCTTCTCATCCCGCCTTCGATTTTTCACAGCATCAGGGTCTTTTCCAATGAGTCAGTTCTTCGCATCAGGTGGCCAAAGTATTGGAGTTTCAGCTTCAGCATCAGTCCTTCCAATGAATATTCAGGACTGATTTCCTTTAGGATGGACTGGTTGGATCTCCTTGCAGTCCAAGGGACTCTCAAGAGTCTTCTCCAACACCACAGTTCAAAAGCATCAATTCTTTGGCGCTCGGCTTTCTTCATAGTCCAATTCTCACATCCACACATGACTACTGGAAAAACCATAGCTTTGACTAGACGGACCTTTGTTGGCAAAGTCCCTGCTTTTTAATATGCTGTCTAGGTTGGTCATAACTTTTCTTCTAAGAGCTGGGTTAGGGCAGAACATTCTGGGTATTTCTGAAAGAAAGATCCCTGCCCAAGGCCATGTCATTTATGGGGATCAGTGTCCACCACAGCATGGTGGGGAGGGAGGTGAGAGGAACGGAACTCAGTCTGGCTCTTGCCTCTTACCCAGGGCCTGCCTGGGGCCTGGCTGAGCCAGGCTGCACGAGGCCTCCCACTGCAGCTCCCAGTGAGTTCCTCCAGCCTTAGCAGAGGCTCCCCAGGCCTGACATGTGTGCCACCCCGGAGGCACCACTGGGTGTGGGGTCTTAGGGCCTGCATAGTTGGGTCCTGACTCAGCCCCAGTGTCCCCTGTGACTTGGCCTTTCCACCCCTCCGGTCTTCAGCTGCCTTCTCTGAGAAGAGAGCGGGTGGCCCAGCTGACCTCTGAGGCCCTTCAAGCTGGGCCCTTGTTGGGTGCACAATCAGCTCCTTCTTTAGCAAATGGGCCAGGGAGGCTCGAGCCAGTAGTAAGACGCTGCAACTGTGCTGCTCTCGGGAAACCCCAGATGGAAACTGGCATGGACTCTAGAAGGACCCACTGTCTGCGTGAGGCTTCTGGGCCTCCCCTGCCCTCATGTCCCTGTATATCTGAGCACACACGCACACACATACATGCACTGCCCACCCACTGCCAGAGTGTTGAACAGAAGGTGTTGTCATTGTCCACAACCCTCCTGCCCCTAGACAAGACCAGGCCCCTGTCTGCTCAGTTTGGGGCCCCACTGTGCTTCCACCCCCAACCGACCTCACCCACCAGGAATGCTGGGGCCCTTGGAGCCATGATGCATGCTGACAACAGGGCCTGGTGTTCTTGGCCTGAGCTGGGACCGCCCACCTCCAGGCTGCTCAGCCCATCCCCATCTGCCGGAAGGAGCATAGAAAGGAAGTCTGATGTCATGAAAAAACACTGGGGATCCAGAAACAGATTCCAGAGGCCCTCTAGACTCTGCCCAGGAGCCTCACTTTCCCACTGGGGAGACACGGGGCAGGGAGCAGAGTAGATATTCTCCTACAACATATCAGGGATGTGGGTAAGGTTGCTGGATTTAAGAAATAAAAATACAGGACACTCAGTTAAATTAGAATTTCAGATAACAACTAAATTTCAGTTTAAGTATGTCCCAAATATTGTATGGGACATATTTATTTATACTAAAATGTTATTCACTGTTTATCTGGAATTCACATTTAACTGGCATCCTGTATTTTGTCTGGCAATCCTACATCTGTGTCAGTGGACGCCAGAGGGAAGCAATGCCATCATCCTGCCCTCCTCCTGCTTCTCCTCAGGGTGCCAACCTGCCTGGTCCCTTCACCTTTTCAGCCTCGTATGTCTACCCCTGAAGCTCCTGCATGCCCTTTTTAGCATCCTCATTCCACTCCCTAGGATACCCTTCTCCCTAAGCTCATCCATCTTCCTCTACCTGAAAGGCTACACCTCTGTCAGGCTCCAGGCCTGGGCAGAGGGGCAGAAGGTTCCGGGCAGATACCTCAGGTCTTGGGTGTTGGAGCAACAGGGCCCTGGAAGCCCAAGTCAGCAACAACTCACTAAGGAAGCAGCAGCATGGGTGCTGGGGGGAGAAAGCTCCAGAACCCTCTGCACTATGTCTCCTTTGGCAGAGGAGTGGGCTAGGGAGGAGGAAAGACATGCTGCTCCATGCCCCCACTCTCCATTCCCTTCTCCAAGATCAGTCAACAGGAACTGCAAATAGAGAAGGCATTCTCTGGGGCCAGATCCCAATTCCGCTTGGATCAGAGACTGGAAGATTCTGTCCTTAGGGGCCAACAGATAATGAGAAACAGAGACAGAGAAAGAAACCAAGGAGAGAGAGATACACCAAGAGAGATCAGGAGAGTCAGTGAGACACAGACACGGGAGCAAACCAGAGATAAGGGAAATGGAAACAGACAGAAAAACAGACTCCTCCACGAAGACAGACAGAGATTAACAAAGAGGAGAAACAGAGATGGGAAAACAGGGAACACGTAGGAATGGAGAGAAACTGCATGGAGACAGAGACAGGGAGAAACACGGCAAAGCAAGGAGGGGTTAAACAGAAGACAGATGACCGGACTGGGAGGGATGAGAAACAGAGGTAAGGAGAAAGCATGCAGAGAAGAAAGAAAAAGCCAAAGGAGGATGGCTGTCCTTTCCTACTAGGTTGGGGCTAGTTTTCAGGGGCGAAGTCAGACTTGAGACACAGCAGGAACTTCTAAGCACCTAAGAACTGATCCTCTCCAGGATCCCTCCCCGTTTCCCCAGGTCTAGGAACAGCACCCCAACGACCATCTCCATTTCGCCCCTACCCCAAGTGTCCGGCCTCCATCTCTCCAACTCCCGCAAGGTTTCCTTACGTCTCATCTGTATTTGGGAGTCTGGCTCTCCCTTCTGCTGATCGCCCACCGAGACGGTCTCCCACCCCACCCTCCAGCCCGGTCCCCCGGGGAGAGAGTTCGGGGAGACCCAACCCAGGTCCCCGCCCTGCTCCGCCTGGCTCCGGGGGAAATCCCGCGTTGAGCGATGCTGCCACCTGCCGGCCGGATCCGGAAAGCACAATGCGCCTCAGGGCTGGGCGCGCCGGCTGGTCGGAATCCAGCCCCTGCAGGCCAGGAGCGCGGCCTCGGGCGGGCGGCGGGGGGGGGTCTTTCTAGGAATGTGGGTGGGCCTGCTCGCCCGCGCCCCGGCTCGCCTGGCTCTGCGGACTCAGCTCTGCGGACTCAGGAACTAGTCTAAGAATCCTGGGGCCTCAATTTCCCCTGTAGTCAAATGGAGGAAATGTACAAACGCCTCCTCCCTGGATTTCCAGGGGGGTGGGGGCGGGGCAGGACTGTACCAGTGCTCTACTCTTGGTTCTCCTTCCCCAGAAATCAAGCAGGCCGCCCCTCCCTCTCTTCTCCGCAAAACAAAACAAAACAAAAAGTGGCACCTCCCTCCGTTACAATCCCCTCAATCCACTCCAAGGCCTTCGCTTCCGCTCTCCCTCTGCCCCTCAGAAGTCCACGTGGGAAGGGACTTCCAGTGGTCCAGCTTGCTCGGCCCGCAGCCCCTCTCCATCTCAAGCTTGGGACCACTTAGAGGGTGGAGCAGTTAGGGGTTGGGAAAGGGTAGCTCAGCAGTCTTGAACTGACACCACTATATATATATATATGTGTGTGTGTGTGTGTGTGTGTGTGTGTGTGTGTGTATGTGTATATATATGTGTGTGTATGTGTATATATATATATACATATAAATAAAGGGCTTCCCTGGTGGCTCAGACGGTAAAGCGTCTGCCCGCAATAAGGGAGACCCGAGTTCGATTCCTGGGTTGGGAAGATCCCCTGGAGAAGGAAATGGCAGTCCACTCCAGCACTCTTGCCTGGAAAATCCCATGGACGGAAGAGCCTGATAGGCCACAATCCACGGGGTCGCAAAGAGTCGGACACGACTGAGTGATATATTTAAAATCAGATAATCTTTTCTAACTCCCATTTCCCAATCCAGACTTCTTCCTCCTCCTCCTCCCCCTCCTTTTCCCAGGTTGGGCTCTTCCCGGGTGCGTCAGCTCCGCCCCCATCCCGAGGTAGGGCCCTATAGGTGGAGAGTCGTGGGAGAAGTCGCGGACCCGCCTCTCTCCTCCTTCCCCTACACTCGGAAGCTCAGTGGCCCCCAGGCAAGAATGTCTGATACCTGGGTCGCCAGCCTCTTGCTGTTCGGCCTGCTGGCCGGCCTCCAACAGGTGAGCGCTTGGGAGGTAAAACTGTGGAACTTTCAGGCCCCTATTCTTGTGGGTCAGGGACTTGCTTCTGACTTCCAATCACCACCTTCCATCGTCAGGATCTCCTCGTGATCACAGGCAGTTAGCAACTCCTTTCTCTTTTTCGCCGGGGAGGTAATAGGTAGAAGACGCGGAGGGAGGTCCTGAGAAGGTCTGGGTTCCTTCACCTAGTGGGGTACTGGGTCGTAGGACCTATTCCCGCACGCCGCTGACATCTAGCGCCTCTCGGAGACTGGGGTCTTTGACCCCCAATTAGCCTTGAGTCGCCCTTCTTGCTCCTTCCCTCAGCGTCAGAAAGCCGGGACCTGAGGTCTGGACTGAGATCTGGACGCCTCGCCAGCTTGTCTCCCCAGCTCCGTTCTTGCAGTGCTGGGTGACCTTGGGGGAAGTCCTGGCCCTCTCTGGGACTGTGTATCTGTGCTTGTGGCCTGGAGAAAAGGAGGCTCCCTCTTCTGTTTTTGGAGTAGGGGTAGGATTCTAGCGGGTGATAGGATTTGATCTGGCTGCCTGACCCAAGGCTGGGATGATCTGGAAATCTGATTTCCAAGGGTAAGGCAGGGTGTCAACATCCTCACAGTCCTCTCTCCCCCCAGCCTGGGGGAAGGGCAGTCTATCTGGTTCTGGGATGGGAGATTATCCTGGAAACTGACATGGCTCTAGAATATGGATTTTTAACCTCTATAAGAGTCTGAGGGAAGGGCCAGGCCAGTTCCCCACAACATTCGCTAACTGTGCTGAGCGGCTTCACCCCAAAAGCCCTGTTACTCCTTCTCCATCACCTGCAATGGGTTTGTGCCAACACTGGGCTGTGCATCCTTTTGTTGATTTCTCCCAACAACTCCATGGGGCAGGCTGTTAATACCCTCAGTCCACGTGTAAGTTAAGTTGAAGTTGCCCAGAATCGCCCCAATGTTGATACCACCTCAGTCAAGATCACCCCCTGTTTAAGAAGTGGGTGAAGGGGAGATAATCTGGGAGAGGATCCCCTGCTCGTCCAAACAGGAGCTCAAGATTAATTCGTTAAATCTGCTGTCTTTTTCTCAGTTGGGGGCCAGGAGAGAGGGAGGCACAGGAGCTGGGATGAGGGGACGTGGATATGCTGAGTGCCTGGACCCCTTGGGCTGTCCCCAACTCTGCAGTCACCTCACCCTCTCTGGGCCAACCTGCAGGGGTTCATTCCTGCTCCTGACCCTACTGGCCAAGGCTTGAGAGAAGGAGGTGTGTACAGGGAACTGAGCACAGAAAAGGGGGGTCAGCCCAACCGTTATCGGCTGTCATTGGTATTACGAGCTTTATTGTTGTCATTAGCAAGTGAACTGTTATTTCAAGATATAAAGATATCATGGTCTTGGGACTTCCCTGGCGGTCCAGTAGTTAAGACTTCCCACTTCCACTGCAGGGGGCACAGGTTCAATCCCCCGTCAGGGAACTAAGATCCCTATATGCTGTGTGACCCTCCCCCGACTCCCAAAGAAAGAGATATGGTGGTCTCATGAAAAAAAGTTGGCTTCTTATTCTTTTTTTTTTTTCTAATTTTATTTTATTTTTAAACTTTACATAATTGTATTAGCTTTGCCAAACATCAAAATGAATCCGCCACAGGTATACATGTGTTCCCCATCCCGAACCCTCCTCCCTCCTCCCTCCCCATACCATCCCTCTGGGCCGTCCAGTGCACCAGCCCCAAGCATCCAGCATCGTGCATCGAACCTGGACTGGCAACTCGTTTCCTACATGATATTTTACATGTTTCAATGCCATTCTCCCAAATCTTCCCACCCTCTCCCTCTCCCACAGAGTCCATAAGACTGTTCTATACATCAGTGTCTCTTTTGCTGTCTCGTATACAGAGTTATTGTTACCATCTTTCTAAATTCCATATATATGCGTTAGTATACTGTATTTATGTTTTTCCTTCTGGCTTACTTCACTCTGTATAATAGGCTCCAGTTTCATCCACCTCATTAGAACTGATTCAAATGTATTCTTTTTAATGGCTGAGTAATACTCCATTGTGTATATGTACCACAGCTTTCTTATCCATTCATCTGCTGATGGGCATCTAGGTTGCTTCCACGTCCTGGCTATTATAAACAGTGCTGCGATGAACATTGGGGTACACGTGTCTCTTTCCCTTCTGGTTTCCTCAGTGTGTATGCCTAGCAGTGGGATTGCTGGATCATAAGGCAGTTCTATTTCCAGTTTTTTAAGGAATCTCCACACTGTTCTCCATAGTGGCTGTACTAGGTTGCATTCCCACCAACAGTGTAAGAGGGTTCCCTTTTCTCCACACCCTCTCCAGCATTTATTATTTGTAGACTTTTGGATTGCAGCCATTCTGACTGGTGTGAAATGGTACCTCATAGTGGTTTTGATTTGCATTTCTCTGATAATGAGTGATGTTGAGCATCTTTTCATGTGTTTGTTAGCCATCTGTATGTTTTCTTTGGAGAAATGTAAAATATGGAACGCTTCACGAATTTGCGTGTCATCCTTGCGCAGGGGCCATGCTAATCTTCTCTGTATCGTTCCAATTTTAGTATATGTGCTGCCGAAGCGAGCACGGCTTCTTATTCTTGAGCTGTGGTTTTTTATCCCCCTGGAGGCTGAGGTGGGGTGACAGATGACCCCCCTTTAGCTGTGTTCCTCCGCCTGCTTCCCTTCCTCCCCTCACTGCCTGGGAGCAACCAGGATGAAATGAAACCAGGTTGTCAGTGAATGTTCTTTCATTCATTCTGCCAAAATCCTGAGTATTGGTTTTCAGCAGACAAAAATCCCTTCCCTGGTGGAGTTTTCTACTGAGGAGACAAACAACTAGCAAGATAAAATGAAATGCGTAGTGTGTTAGATGTTGACAGGAGCTATGCAGAGAAAGTAAGCACAGTCAGGGGAAAAGAAGTGCTTTGTGAGAGTAGATGTAATTTTAAGGAAGATGGTCAGAGAAGGTGCTGGAGCCAGCCTCTCAGATTCCTGGGGAGAGAGCACTCCAAGCAGGGCTTATACACATATTTTTATGTTAATCAGGTGAAATTCTATAATGATAGCCTCCACGTGGCACAGAACTAGTGCAGAAGAGGGAGGGAGGGGGGAGCTGTTTCTGGAGAGGAGGGTCCAGCATTTCTCAGAGCCAGGAAAGCCCAGCCTGGGTCTGAAGGATGACTGGGAGTTCAGTGGGCCCTGAAGGCTCAGGGACAAGGGCCTGCCCCTGTAGCCGGGGAGCTCCCAGTGGGTGGTGGGTTGGTCATGGTGTCTGGGACCCAGGGAGGCACTGAGGGGAGCTTCCTGCAAGGTTTCTGGTGATCGGATTTGTGGGATAGGAACTTGCCAAGGTGTCGGGAGTGACTTCGGTGGGGGGCTGTGATGGCTGTGGGTTGGAAGGGTGGGTTAGTGGTGTGAGCTTACAGACCTAGGGGTGAGCAAATGTGGTAGGAGGTGTGACGAGAAGAGGACGGGGAGCTGGGGCCACCAGGCGGGCAGCTAAGGCTGCAACCGTTGACCCAGGGGACATGTGGAGTGAGGTGGAAAGCAGGCTTGAGGGAAAATGCTGATCCTCGGGGCTGTGAGGTATCTGGGTGGCATCTGGGTAGGAACCCTGGCCCCCAATTTATGACCCAAACCTTTGCCTCTTCTCTTCCACAGGCTGCAGCCACATGTGGTCTCTTGTAAGTCTGGGGTTTGGGCTGTAACTTCCATTGTTGGGAGAAGACACCCCAAATCCTGCCCTGCCTGCCTTCATCATCCTCACCCACTCCCCTTCTAGCCAGAAACCATCCCCCCCCCACCCAGAGAGGGGGAGTCCACTCTGTTACCCCCTCACTCCTTCCACCAACCAACCCATGGGCAGTTTCACACTTGGGGGTCACTCCCCATAATGAGGAGGGGCTGAGGGGGGGTGCTCTCTGGGTGGCAAAGTGTTTCTACCGAGTCAGCCCTGGATGTTTCAGGAACACTGAGTCTCTCTTGCCTCCTGTTCTGTGGGGTCCATCATCCCGCCATTCACTTTTAGAGTTCGCTCCTGGACCCTCCCCACTGTCCCTCGCCCCCTGCACCTCTTTAGAGTGATGCTGTAACCACTGCAACTCTCAATCCCACGCCTGTCCAGTAGGGTCAACAGGACATTCATTACACCCATTTTATAGATGAGGAAAGTGGGGCCCAGTAAGGAATGTACCTTGGCAGGAGTGCACAAGGCCAGTAGTGAGCTGAACCTGAAACCCAGGTCCCGATCCCAGCCCCAGATTCCTCCCACTAAGCCCAGAGGAACCTGTAACCCTGCTCTGCCAAAGGTGTGGCTTGTGCCCTGAGCACATGGTGGGTTTTAGGGAAGCTAGGATCCTTCTGCCCTCCTCCCCCACCCCCACCTTGATACCAAGAGCCTCTATCCCACCCCACTCCCAGAACCTGCCCTAAGGGATTCAAATGCTGTGGGAGCGACTGTTGCCAAGAGTACCAGCTGGAGCAGTATGACTTCTTCTCCCACCCCTTAAGGTGAGCCCTGAGCCAGTTGCTCTGGGCACAGTCCTCCGATGGGTCTGGCCCACACAGGACTAGACTGGACTTCCTGCTGTGAAGGGTGGGGCTAGGTCAAAGGAGGGAGGGCGGTGTGGTGACTGGAAACTCGGCCTGATGGTGGTGGTTCGTTACCCCAGGACTTCTGTCATCATCTTCCTGATCATCATACTCCTCCTGTGCATCTATGGCGTGACTAAGCACTTGTATCTCAACTGCAGAAAGTCAGAGCAGGAGGCCCCAACAGCCCTCCCGGAACAGCCCCCCATTGCGCCTGTAGAGAGGGTCACAGCACCCATTTCTGAGCCCCCGCCCCCCTACAGTGAGGTGGGTATCCATCCCAACCCCTGCTCTGTCCCTCAGCTGTCTATACCTCCCTTTTCTGATTTTTAGATCACTCTTCACTGGGGCAGTGAAGAGTGTCCTTACGCCATGTGTCTGGGCCCTGGGGTGGGCTCTGCCACCATTGGGGGGTCACTCCTCTCTCTGATAAACATGCCTCCACCAGCACATGGGTGGCGATGACCAGTGGCCCGCCCTAAGAAGTCACTGTGTCCCCTCCTTTCCCTGCAGATTATTCTGAAGCCTGTCCTGGGTCTGCCTCCCTTGGAGCCACCCCCTCCCTACAGCTTCAGGCCTGAAGAATATGCCGGGTTTTGCAGAGGCATCGACAACTCCACCTTCTGATCCTCCTCCAGCCTGGAACCCTGTCATCAGCCACCTCCCCAGTGCTTCCTGGGTCAAACCAGAGACTCTCAGGAGCCCTGGAGCACCCTCGCCCATCCTGCCACACCTCTGGCAGTTCTTGGCTTTAATTTATTGCTCTTCTACCCTTGTTCCATGTCAGCTGCTTCTCTTGTCTCAAGGGCTGGTCTGGAGTGACATGTCTACCCCTCACCTCGCATTGTAAGTTAGAGGCTGCCAGGAGGAAAATGTGAACAGTTGGAGGTGCCAGCAGTGGAATGGACTCCTCTGAGCAGTGGAGGAGGCTTGCACCCTGGGGTGCCAGTGTGGCCTGGATGTCCAGCTCTGAGAGGTTTGGGAGGGCACCAATGCACCCTGCCAGATGGGGCTGCTTCACCTCTCTCCCATTCTACCTGAGTAGAGAAGACCCCATTGTCCTCCCCGCACCCCCAACACATGTTCTCACTAAATTTCAGTTGATTGTTGCTGAGAATCTGCCTCTGACTGTGGGGAGGTAAGCTCAGGCACTGCTGGCGTACATGGGTGTGTGTGTGTGTGTGTAGGGGGTGGGGTGCAATTGGAGGTCACTGTGCCTGAAAAATCCCACCATTGATGAGCCTGGAAGAATAGCACATCAGTAGGTCACCCACCAGGAGAGGAGCTCGGCAGATGCTTTGACCTCTGGTTCCTTGAGGTCTTTGGGTGCCAAAGAGTCCGGACGGGGACTAGAGATGGGGAGTGACCACCGTGTGCTTCCTCATCCCGTCCTCCTGCTTTCCCTTAGGAAACTTAGAACTCAGTTCTGACTCTGTCGTTATGGGGGTGGGGATGGGGCACCGTGGAGGTGAGTAAGGGAGGCTGGCCATCTGTGGGGCAGGGTCTTGGAGACCTTGATCTGCTCTACCCTGGAATCTCGGGAGGGAGGAGAGGAGAGAGATCTGCCCTTCTCCTCCAGTCCCGTGGGGTTCTGGGCACCGCCACCTCAGCCTCATCTGCAGGCTTAACCCCTCAGAGGAGAGGCAGTCACCACTGCAGCCTGGGAGACAGTCTCCACAGGGGCATCATTATCCCTGTGAGGACTGGCATGGGACATGCAGTGTGAGAGACACCCCTGTGCCAGCATCTTGGGGGCTCGGGCAGGTCTGAGCTCCTCCACAGGACCCTGCCTTGGCACTGCTCCCTGGCAGAGGGCACAGAAGCAGTGCTGGCCAGTGTTCCTGAGGGGGTTGGAGGTAGAACTGGCCCTGGTGTGCTGGTAAGGATTCCTTCTGCAGGCCTCTCCCAATAATAGCCTTTCTTGGGGCCCCAGGTCCTAGTCAGGTGACAGGGCCAGGGCCAGGGGCAGGGAGATGGCATAGTCAGCCTCAAAGATGCTAGGGATAGGGGCTGTTCCTGCTGGAGGCAGGGACTCAGAAGAAGAAGAGCAGTTAGAGACAGCATAGCTCTGGAGCTGGTGCTAGAGTGAGCCCAGTCACAGGAAGTCTCCCTTCCGTTTCAGGGGTGGATCGGGGGAGCAGAAGGAAGATATGGAGGTGCTTTTTGTAAACATGGAAAGCACCCGTCCCGCATGGTTGCCCTCCCTGTGGTAAACACCCGCCCCAGTGGGAGGGTGTTAAGCCATGGGCTTTGCAGACCTGGAAGAGGAGGTCATCCCCTATCAGGATGCCTGCCTTTCATTGAAGGTGACGTAGGGGCTTTAAATCCTTCCCAGCAGCAGCAGAGTGGCCTAGAGGAAAGTGGTTATCCTGAAGCCCAGCCTGGCTGGGCTTGAGTAGCAGAAATTGTCAGTACTGTGCCTGTCTGCTGTTGGTGGGAGTGGAAATGGCGTGTTCTTCCTGGAGGGCAATCCAGCAGTAGCCATTCACTACACAGATACTTACAAAGACCCTACTGTGTGTCTGGCACTATGCCTGGCACTATGCCTGGTAACCATTAAAATTTAAAATGCCCTTGAGCCAGCAATTCCACTTCCAGGAATGATCCTTCAGAAATGCTCATATAAAAGTTCAGAGACATGTCCATCAGCATTGTAGCTGGGGATAATTGAAAACACCTTTAATGTCGGCTGATAGGAGCCTGTTCAATATACCAGGTCCCTCCATACTGGGAATGCTCTGCAGCCTTTAAAAAGAAGGAAGTGGGTCTGAAGAACCGACCTGGCAAGATGTCTTTCATTTACTGTTACAGAGAAAAGGCAATTTGCAGAACAATAGTCTATGACCTCAACTTGTAAACATATACTACACCATATAATTAATATATATATTTCCCCCTTTGCAAATGTATAGAAAAGATACTGAAGGATAAAAATTAAACCACTCTGGCCACACTTTTGACAGTGGTCTGCACTGTGGGATAGAGGAATGGAAGTAGTCGATTTTAAGGGAGGTTTTTTATTTTGTACACTTTGTCGTTGTTTACATTTTCCACAAGGAGCAAGCATGACTTTCACAAATTTTAAAAAGATCTCTTTAATGCAATATATAGGCGACCTTAAAAGTTAATAAAGACACATCATGTGAACTTTGATAGATGGCAATTCATGTATTATTGACCCTGCTATAAGGAAGAGGCTCAAAGGATTCTGACACAGCACACACATGTATGGGACCCAGGGAATAGGTGAGTGACGGACATGGGACTTGTCAGATGTGAGGACATAAGATACCTGTTTGTCACACCGGTGCAGGACTGTGATGGGCACTCAGTACATGCTGGACGTCTGGCTGGTGGGTTGGGGGGATGAGCAGTTTCACAGTGATTTGAATATTCATCCCTTGTGCTGGTTTAGCAGCTCAAACCTAATGAAAAATAACTGAAAGGTGGAACCACTTGGTGTGAATGAATGATTAACTAAGTGAACGAGCGAGGGAGCAAACAAACATGAAAGTCTGCCACAAACATTTTTCAGTGATGGGTGCAGCCTGGTTAGCTCTGAGAAGGTGTTACTTGTGGCTGTGGACTTGCCCTTCTGTCCTCAGAGATTCCCCAGAGGACTGGGGAATGTAGGAAAGGCTGTGAGGCAGGGAGCAGGTGGGATCTGGGAGGGGGAGCCAGGGGCTCGGCTGCTGCGGAGGCTAAGAGGAGGGCTGACACCAAGAATGCTCCCTCAGCCCAGCACTCAGAGTCAGAGCTCCGGCTTCTGACATTTTAGCTTCAGCATCCAGCATCTTCAAGTCTCAGCCTCTGTTTGCACAATAGAGAGATGTATCCCTTCCCGTCCTGCTAGGAGGTTGCTCTCTGAGTTGGGAGGGGCTGAGAAGCTAAGAGATTTCAGAATGTGAAAGTCGCTCAGTCGTGTCTGACTCTTTGCGATCCCATGGAATTCTCCAGGCTAGAATAGTGGAGTGGGTAGCCTTTCCCTTCTCCAGGGGATCTTCCCAACCCAGAGATCAAACCCAGGTCTCCTGCATTGCAGGTGGATTCTTGACCAGCTGAGCCACAAGGGAAGCCAAGAGTTTTCAGAGGCTCTCCTTGATTCAACCACACCTTTCTTCCCAACCACACCTCGGCCACAGCTTCAAATGGGCACACCTGATCTTGTCATCCCTGGTCACTTCAACCTTCCCACCTCCTGATCCTCCTATCCCTCCAGCTCAGGTACTGAATTACCCCACACCAGCGAGTCTCTGAGACCCCTGAGCCATCAGCCTTAGCCCCTTGCAGCACCACCAGCTACATCCTCACTCCCCTTACCCAGCTTGGAGTCCTGGATCCCTCCTTTGTCCTTTTCTGTATCCATTGTACTCACCTGGAAAAATCCCAAATCCTGACTGGATCCAACATGTGCTCAAGAACCAGTATACCTGTGTGATTGGACTCACTTCAAAATCAAAACTACAAACCTCAACACCATAGAAGCTTTACTTTCTCTTGAGATGACTAATTCTACTCTAATCTCCCACCCTTGCAACCTCCATTTCAGGTGGTGATGGCACCACACACTTCAGAGGGAAATAATGGATGCAGTCACACAAGAACCACCCAATTCTGTCCCTGCTCCCACCACCGCCTTTGATTACAGTGGAAACTGCATTCCACACCTCCAGTGGATTCTATCCTCCTCGGAGTGTCTCAGGACGTTGCTCCCGTAGCTACTCCTGTGTCAGCTGTTTCTCCCGCATGATTGGACCTTCATTATGATCACCTGTGCATCACTGTGTCCTATGACCCTTCTTAGAGAAACCCTCTCTTGATCCTCTCATCCCTCTTGTTCTCAATTTCTCTTGCTTCAACCAGTCCTTTGTCCCCATCATTACATGAAATGGTTCTTGTCCGTATCACCTACCTCTTGCCAGAGTCAAAGGTCAGTTCTTGAGCCTCAGTTACCCAGTCTCTGGGCGTTTGGCACATTTGGCCACCTCCTCGTTGAAGAAGCGTTTTCCCTGGATTTCTCTGATGCCATCTTCCTTGGTTTTCATCCAAGGAAATGATTCATGTATTATTAACCCTGCTATGAGGAAGAGGCTCAAAGGATTCTGACACAGCACACATGACATGTATGGGACCCAGGGAATGGGTGAGTGATGATTCACTTCTACTCCTTTTCAGGTTCCTTCACTTTCCTTCTCCACCAACTCTGAATGGCAGTTGGCTCAAGGTTCTGTCTTTGGGCCTCTTGTCTTCACCTTCACTCACTCTTGTTATGGGTCTCAGCCATTGCTGTGGCTTCATAATCTTCATCTGTTGCCTGATGAATTACAAATCTTTATCTCTGACTGAGATTTCTCCTCTG
This sequence comes from Bos taurus, assembly GCF_002263795.3. NCBI lineage: Eukaryota > Metazoa > Chordata > Mammalia > Artiodactyla > Bovidae > Bos > Bos taurus. The sequence continues at coordinate 36,385,809 of NC_037346.1, read as the reverse complement.
AGATCTAGATTTATATATTTAACTACCTAACATCTCCACTCTACTAGGGAAGTCTGAGCGCCGAAGAATTGATCTTTTGAACTGTGCTGCTGGAGAAGACTCTTGAAAGTGCCTTGGAGTGCAAGGAGATCAAACCAGTCCATCCTAAAGGAAATCAACTCTGAATATTCATTGGAGGGACTGAGTCTGAAGCTAAAGCTCCAATACTTTGGCCACCTGATGCGAAGAGCTGACTCATTAGAAAAGACCCTGATACTAGGAAAGATTAAAGGCAGGAGGGGAAAGGGATGACAGAGGATGAGATGGTTGGATGGCATCACTGACTCAATGGACATGAGTTTGGTCAAACTCCTGGAGATGGTGAAGGGCAGGGAAGCCTGGCATGCTGCAGTCCATGGGGTCACAAAGAGTCAGACAACTGCATGACTGAACAACAGCAGCATCTCCACTTGAATGCATTTCATAGTCCAACTAGGTCCTAACTCCCCTCCACCCCACCCCAAATCCAGTCCTTCCCAAGTTGTCCCATCATAAAAAGGTGGGGTGGTACTACCCACCAGCCTGCTGTTCAACCCAAGAACTGAATTATCCTTCTTCTTGTTCAGTCACTCAGTGGTGTCCGACTCTGCGACCCCATAGACTGCAGCACACCAGGCTTCCCTGCCCTTTACCATCTCCTGAAACTTGTTCAAACTCATGTCCATTGAGTTGGTGATGCCATCCAACCATCTCGTCCTCTGTTGTCTCCTTCTCATCCTGCCTTCAATCTTTCCCAACATCGGATGTTTGTCTTCTCCAACACCACAGTTCAAAAACATCAATTCTTCAGCACTCAGCCTTCTTTATGGTCCAACTCTCACATCCATACATGATTGCTGGAAAAACCATAGCTTTAACTATATGGACGTTAGTCGGCAAAGTAATGTCTCTGCTTTTTAATGTGCTGTCTAGGTTGGTCATAACTTTTCTTCCAAGGAGCAAGTGTCTTTTAATTTCATGGTTGCAGTCACCATCTCCAGTGGTTTTGGAGCCCAAGAAAATAAAGTCTATCACTGTTTCCATTTTCCCCCATCTATTTGCCATGAAGTGATGGGATCAGATGCCATGATCTTAGTTTTTTGAATGTTGAGTTTTAAGCCAGCATTTCCACTCTCCTCTTTAACCTTCATCAAGAGGCTCTTTAGTGCCTCTTCACTTTCTGCCATAAGGGTAGTGTCATCTGCATATCTGAGGTTATTGATATTTCCCCCAACAATCTTGATTCCAGCTTGTGCTTCATCCAGCCTGGCATTTTGCATGACTCTGCATATAAGCTAAATAAGCAGGGTGACAATACAAAGCCTTGACGCACTCCTTTTCCAATTTGAACCAGTCTGTTGTTCCATGTCTGGTTCTAACTGTTGCTTCTTGACTTGCATACAGGTTTCTCAGGAGGCTGGTAAGGTGGTCTGGTATTCCCATCACTTTAAGAATTTTCCGCAGTTTGTTGGGATCCACACAGTCAAAAGTTGTCGTCAATGAAGCAAAAGTAGATGTTTTTCTGGAATTATCTTGCTTTTTCTATGATCCAATGGATGTTGGCAATTTGATCTCTGGTTCTTCTGCCTTTTCTAAATCCAGTTTGAATATCTGGAAGTTCTTGCTTCACATACTGTTGAAGCCTAGCTTGGAGAATTTTGAGAATTACGTTGCTAGCATGTGAAATAAGTGCAATTGTGTGGTCATTGGAACATTCTTTGGCATTGCCTTTCTTTGGGATTGGAATGCAACTGACCTTTTCCAGTCCTGTGGCCACTGCTGAGTTTTCCAAATTTGCTGGCATATTGAGTGCAGCACTTACACAGCATCTTACACACAATCTTTTAGGATTGAAATAGCTCAGCTGGAATTCCATCACCTCCACTAGCTTTGTTCATAGTGATGCTTCCTAAGGCCCGCTTGACTTCGCACTCTAGATGTCTGGCTCTATGTGAGTAATCACATCATTGTGGTTGTCCAGTCATTAAGATCTTTTTTGTATAGTTCTTCTGTGTATTCTTGCCACCTCTCTTAATTTCTTCTGCTTCTGTTAGGTCCATATCATTTCTTTCCTTTATTGTGACCACCTTTGCATGAAATATTCCCTTGGTATCTCTAATTTTCTTGAAGAGATTGCTAGTCTGTCCCATTCTATTGTTTTCCTCTATTTCTTTGCATTGATCACTGAGGAAGACTTTCTCATCTCTCTCGTTGCTATTCTTTGGAACTGCATTCAGATGGGTTTATCTTTCCTTTTCTCCTTTGCCTTTAGCTTCTCTTCTTTTCTCAGCTATTTGTAAGGCCTCCTCAGACAGCCATTTTGCCTTTTTTCATTTCTTTTTCTTGGAGATGGTTTTGATCACTGCCTCCTGTACAATGTTACGAACCTCTGTCCATAGTTCTTCAGGCACTCTATCAAATCTAATCCCTTGAGTCTATTTGTCACTTCTACTGTATAACTGTAAGGTATTTAATTTAGGTCATACCTCAATGGCCTAGTGGTTTTCCCTACTTTCTTCAATTTAAGTCTGAATTTTGCAATAAGGTGTTAATGATTTGAGCCACAGTCATCTCTTGGTCTTGTTTTTGCTGACTGTATAGAGCTTCTCCATCTTCAGTTGCAAAGGATATAATCAATCTGACTTCTGTATTGGCCATCTAGTGATGCTCACGTGTAGAGTTGTCTCTTGTGTTGTTGTAAGAGCGTGTTTGTTCTCTTGGCAAAACTCTGTTAGCCATTGTCCTGCTTCATTTTGTACTCCAAGGCCAAACTTGCCTGTTACTCCAGTTATCTCTTGACTTCCTACTTTTGCATTCCAATCCCCTTTGATGAAAAGGATATCTTTTTTATGTGTGTTAGTTCTAGAAGGTCTTGTAGGTCTTCGTAGAACTGTTCAACTTCAGCTTCTTTGGCCTTAGTGGTTGGGGCACAGACTTGAATTACCGTCTACTTTGATATTGAATGGTTTGCCTTGGAAACAGAGATGATTCTGTCGTTTTTGAGATTGCAACCAAATACTGCATTTTGGGTTGTTTTGTTGACTATCAGGGCTACTCCATTTCTTCTAAGTGATTCTTGCCCACGGTAGTAGATATAATGGTCATCTAAAATGTCAGTGTTCGTTCTTGCCATCTCCTGTTTGACCACTTCCAATTTACCTTGATTCAAGGACCTAACGTTCCAGGTTCCTATGCAATATTGTTCTTACAGCATCGGACTTTACTTTCACCACCAGACACATCTACAACTGGATGTTGTTTTCACTTTGGTACAGCCTCTTCATTCCTTCTGGAGCCATTTCTCTGCTCTTCTGCAGTAGCATATTCAGCGCCTACCGACCTGGGGGCTCATCTTTCAGTATCCTATCCTTTTGCCTTTTCATACTGTTCATGGGGTTCTCAAGGCAAGAATACTGAAGTGGTTTGCCATTCCCTTCTCCAGTGGACCACGTTTTGTCGGAACTCTCCACAATGACCCATCTGTCTTGGGTGGCCCTACACAACATGGCTCATAGTTTCACTGAGTTAGACAAAGCTGTGATCCAAGTGATCAGTTTTGGATAGTTTTCTGTGATTGTGGTTTCATTCTGTCTGCCCTCTGATGGATGAGAATAAGAGGCTTGTGGAAGCTTCCTGATGGGAGGCACTGGCTGTGGGGAAAAGTGGGTCTTGCTTTGGTGAGCAAGGCCATACTCAGTAAATCTTTAATCCAATATTCTGCTGATGGGTGGGGCTGTGTTCCCTCCCTGTAGTTTGGCCTGAGGCCAAACTGTGGTAGGGGTAATGGCAGTAATGGCCACCTCCTTCAAAAGGACTTATGCCAACATGCCACAACTCCCAGGACTGTTGTATTCAGTGCCTCTGACCCCGTGGCAGGCCACTGTTGACCCACGCCTCTGTCGGCGACTCCTAGACCCTCACAGGCAGGTCTGGCTCATCTCTTGTGGGTCACTGCTCCTTTCCCTGGGTCCTGGTGTGCACAAGGTTTTGTTGTGCCCTCCAAGAGTCTTTTCCCCCAGTACTTTGGAAGTTTTGTAGTCAAATCCCACTGGCTTTCAAAATCAAATTCCCTGGGGGTTCTCAGTCCCTGTTCTGGATCCCCAGGTTGGGAAACCTGTTGTGGGCCCTAGAACTTTTGCAACAGTGCCAGAACTTCTTTGGTATAATTGTTCTTCAGTTTGTGGGTCGTCTGCTTGGCAGCTCTGTGGTGGGGCTATTGGCGACCTCCTCCCAGAGGACTTATGCCACACACGGTGCCTCCCAGGGCTGCTGCAGCCAGAGCCCCAGTCCCTGTGGCAGGCCACTGCTGACCCATGCCTCTGCAGGAGACACTCAAGCACTCACAGGCAGGTCTGGCTCAGCCTCTTGTGGGTCACTGCTCCTTTCCCTGGGTCCTGGTATGCACAGGGTTTTGTTTGCACCCCGCAAGCGTCTCTGGTAGGTATGAGGTTTGATTCTAAATGCGATTTCACCCCTCTTGCCGTCTTTTTGGGGCTTCTCATTTGCCCTTTGATGTAGGGTATCTTCTTTTTTGGTGGGATCCAACCTTCTCCTGTTGATGGTTGTTCAGCAGCTAGTTGCGATTTTGGTGTTCTCATAGGAGAAGGTGAGCGCAGGTCCTTCAACTCTGCCATCTTAGAAGGTTGAATTATCCTAATTTCTCTCTTTCCTTTACCCCCTCAGCCTGCTGCAGAAGAGATCCATGCCCCTTCTCTCCCTTTCTCCACTGCAGGCCTAGGGAAGGTCACCACCAAGTCTAACCTAGACAGTCCTACTGACATCCTAACTGATCTCCATCTCACCCTCTGCAATTCATCCTGTTTACTGTAGCCAGATTTTTTTAAAGCATAAATAAGGATAAATAAGTTACTCCCCTGCCTAAAGGCCTCTGATGATTGCATGAATTGTCCATGGAATAGACTCCAGCCCCTGGCTGTGGACAGCAGGATGTGGCTCCTCTGGTCTCCTCCTTGCTCACAGCATTCCAGCACTGGTGACCTTTTCTCTGATCCTCAACTGTCCCAAATCGATCTAGTTTCCTGCTGGGAACCCCTCTCTCTGTACTTACTTCTCTCCAGAACATCACAAGGCCACCAACTTTCCTCATTCTAGTTCCAGTGCAACCGTTACTTCCTTAAAGATGCACCCCCAACCACCCGCAGAGAGTAGCCCCCCACCTCCCAGGGCCTCTCTTTTATACTGCTGCTGCTGCTGCTGCTAAGTCGCTTCAGTCGTGTCCGACTCTGTGCGACCCCAGAGACAGCAGCCCACCAGGCTCCCCTGTCCCTGGGATTCTCCAGGCAAGAAGTCAGCTTTATTTTCTTCACGGCTTGGCCCTGTACTGGAAATTGCCTTATTTATGTGCTTCTGTGTTTACAGTCTGTTTCCCCTCTCTGTGCCGAAGCTCCTCAGGGCAGGTCCCATCCAGTCTAAAACAATGCCTGGGAAGGGGGCGGACTTACCTGCAACAGGCGGCTGCCTTGGAAGAAATGCCCAAAAGGTCCTGCAGGAGAAACATCTAGGAAGGAGCTGCCCCAGTCCTGCAAATGCCTCTCAGTGCCACCTGTGTGATCCCAGGGTCTCACTCCACGAGGAGTTGTGGTGTTCTTTCTCTCTCTCCCTTCTTCCCTTTCTTTCTTTTTTCAATAAATACACGGTGAGCACCGCTCATGTGTCAGGCATGGCCCCAGGGCCTGGGCAAAGGCCTGCAAACAAGACACCATTTCTGCCCTCATGGAAAACAGATGCTAATCTAACAGCCCGACAGGTGCTCCTGTGGTTACCCAGTGGGCTCAGCGCTGGGAAGAAAACGTACATACACAGTGTGAGAGAAGAGGGGGTGGCAGCTGCTTTAGATGGGGAGGTCAGGCACGGCCCCTCTAAGGAGGCAACACTGAGCTGGTGCCAGAAGAAAGACAGGTGACTGGCATGAGACAGCGTGGAAAAGAGTGCCCATGGGAGAGGGGCCAGCATGTGTGAAGGCCCTGAGTAGGGAAGGAGCTTGGTGGCTCAAGACACTTAAAGGAGACCCCTCTTGGCTTCAATATCCCCAAGATTCTTTTTTTGAAGTATGTATGTATTTAATTTATGACTATTATTTTGGCTGTATACAGTCCTAGTTGCAGAACTTGAGCTCCTTTCTAGTTGTGGTGTGGAGGCTCCAAAGTACATGGGCTTAGTTGCCCTGAGGCAGGTGGGATCTTCTTTCCCTGACTAGGGATCAAACCCAAGTTCCCTGCATTGAAGAGGATTGTCACTGGATCACAAGGGAGTTCTCAGTAGCCCCAAAATTCTTAACAAAGTTTGTCTGCATTTCTTGGGGCTGTCAGAACAAATAACTACAACCTGGATGGCTTCAAACAATGAAAATTAATTCTCTTACAGTTCTGGAAGCCGTAAGTCTGAAATCAAGGTTTTAGCAGGGTTAGTTTCTTCTGGAGGCTCTGAGGAAGAATCCATGCCCCACTGTGGCTTCTGGGGGCTGTGGGCAATCCTTGCCAGTCCTTAGCTTACAGCTGACCTGCGATCTTTACGCTCGTCTTCACACGGCTTTTCCTTCTGTGTTGGTGTGTGTTCTTCCCTACTGGAATTTACAGTTCACCCTGATCCAGCATGATCTCATCTCAAAATCCTCACCTGAATTACCTCTCAAAGACCTTTATTCTACATGAGGTCACATTCTGAGCTTCTCAGTGGAGATATCTTTGGCAGGGGGACAATTCAACCCCTGAAGGGAGTCCTGGTGGCTCAGATGGTAAGGAATCTGCCTACAATGCAGGAGATTCCAGTTCAGTCTCTGGGTCAGGGAAGATCCCCTGGATGAAGGCATGGTTACCCATTCCAGTGTTCTTGGAGAATTCCAAGGACAGAGGAGCCTGATGAACGACTTTCACTTTTTTCAACAACAAATTTGTTTATTAATTTTAACATTTTTTGGTGGAATTTTTGGCATTTTCTACATATAACATCAAATCAGAAAATTTGGAAAATTCAGCAATGGAAAAGGTCAGATTTCATTCCAATCCCACAGAAAAAGAGTTGGACACGACTGAGCAACTAACACTTTGACAGAAGTCATAGCCCAGACATTCTCATCTGGAAAGCACCTCAGAGACCCTCAGAAACAGCATATCTCAAAGTACAATCCCTAAAAAAAAAACTAGTTCTAGAAGGTATTTTTAAAAGAAGAGAGTGGCATTCTGTGTTGAAATAAATTTGGAAAATGCTGCATATACATCTCACTCTGTACGATTCATGATTCACCTTAGCATTTTAAGGGCTGAGAATTGACAGCAAAGAAGCCACCTTCCGTTCAAGCTGACTGTCCCTAGTTTGTTTTACCATAAAACCTTGTTTTCATAAACACTGTGGAATTTTGAGAGAACTGCTGATTAACCCAACCTTGCCTTATGTGATGATCAAAGAAAAGTGACCTATCCAAGGTCACACAACTGGCAGGGTCAGAAGCTGAATTTAAAACTCAGTCTCTGCAAGAGATGAAGAACACATTATTGAGGACCAGGAATCAGGTGATGTGAGGGAGGGAGTGGGTATGATTACAAAGGAGTAGCAGGAGGGGCGGAGAAGGCAATGGCACCCCACTCCAGTACTCTTGCCTGGAGAATCCCATGGATGGAGGAGCCTGGTAGGCTGCAGTCCATGGGGTTGCAAAGAGTCGTACACGACTGAGCGACTTCACTTTCACTTTCCACTTTCATGCATTGGAGAAGGAAATGGCAACCCACTCCAGTGTTCTTGCCTGGAGAATCCCAGGGACGGGGGAGCCTGGTGGGCTGCCGTCTATGGGGTCACACAGGGTCGGACACGACTGACGCGACTTAGCAGCAGCAGCAGCAGGAGGGGACCTTTGCGGTGATAGAGAAGTTCTATATCTTGACTGCGGTGGTGGTTGCACAAATCTACACAAGTGATGAAATGACATAGAATTATACACACACATTGTACCCATGTCAGTTTCCTGATTTTGATACTGTATGTGAGATAGTAAACACTGGGCATTACATAAGAAGCAATCATTGGAGGAAACTGGGCAAAAGGAACTTGGGACCTCTTTGTACAATCTTGGCAGTTTCCTATGAATATATGATTTCAAAACAAAAAGATTCTACAAAACAAGTTTCCTGCCTCCAGGTTCAGGAGTTTTTTACCTTGTTAAAGTTTACCTGATCAAACTCAGCTTCAGTTTAGGCATCCAGGGCCCAATACAAAGCACAGTTTATTGCTTTTTACAATTTGCAGTTTATTTAAACAGCCATAATTTGGGCGTTGTTGTTGTCGTTCAGTCTCTAAGTCATGTCTGACTCTTTGCGACCCCATGAACTATAGCACACCAGGCTCCTCTGTCCATAGCATTTCCCAGACAAGAATACTGGAGTGGGTTTTCATTTCCTCTTGCAGGGGATCTTCCAGACCAGGGGATGGAATCTATGTCTCCTGTGTCTTCTGCATTGACAGGCAGATTCTTTATCACTAGCACCACTGGGAAGCCCCAGTTGGGGTGCAGAAGGGGGGTAATTTGTAGATGCTCTATTGCAGTGATAAATGCAAATTTGGATAAATCGTCTCCCTCCTTCATACCAGACCATGACTTTAAGCCAAGTGTGTGGCTCTTGCTCACTTAGAGACACAGAGACTAAAGGAAGAAGACATTAGTTGGCTCAGACGGTAAAGCATCTGCCTGCAATGCGGGAGACCTGGGTTCGATTCCTGGGTTGGGAAGATCCCCTGGAGAAGGAAATGGCAACCCACTCCAGCACTCTTGCCTGGAAAATCCTATGGACAGAGGAGCCTGATAGGCTACAGTCCATGGGATCGCAAAGAGTCGGACACAACTGAGCAACTTCACTTCACTTACTCATCTAGATGTACCTCCTTTGGGCAGAAGTATATTATACACACACACACACACACACACACACACGGGCTTCCCAGGTGGCACTAGTGGTAAAGAACTCGATTGCCAATACAGGAGATATTAGAGATGTGGGTTTGATACCTGGGTCAGGAAGATCCCCTGGAGGAGGGCATGGAAACCTACTCCAGTATTCTTGCCTGGAGAATCCCATGGACAGAGGATCCTGATGGGCTACAGGCCATGGGGTCACAAAGAGTCGGACATGACTGAAGCGACTTAGCACACACACACACATATATAATATACATGCTGACATAAACTTTCTTTACAAGACATAAACTTTATTTGGGCTTCCCTGATAGCTCAGTTGGTAAAGAATCCGCCTGCAATGCAGGAGACCCTGGTTCGATTCCTGAGTCAGGAAGATCCGCTGGAGAAGGGATAGGCTACCCATTCCAGTATTCTTGGTCTTCTCTTGTGGCTCAGCTGGTAAAGAATCTGCCTGCAATCCAGGAGACCTGGTGGGTTTGATCCCTGAGTTGGGAAGATGCCCTAGAAAAGGAAAAGGCTACCCACTCCAGTATCCTGGCCTGGAGCATGACCTGTATAGTCCATGGGATCACAAAGAGTTGGATACAACTGAGCGACTTTCACTTTCAAAATTTATTTACAAAAACTCAACTGGCGGGATTTGGCTCATAAAGCTTAGTTTGCTGACTTCTGAATTAAAACATGGGCCAGGACAGTGAAAGCATCAAGTCCTAGAGTCCTAACCACTGGACAACCAGGGAATTTTCTAAGTAAATCTTGGTTTTCCACCTCTGATATTCTACCCAGCTTGCTTATGCAGTTGGTTGTTTTTGTTGCTGTCTTGGTTTGTTTTTCCAACTTATTTTCAATTTTTTTGTTGTGGTAAAATAAAACACAACATAAAATTTACCATCCTAGCCATTTTTAAGTGAACAGCTCAGTGGTATTAAATTCATTCATGATTTTGTGGAACCATCGCCACCACCCATCTCCAGAACTCCTTTCATCTTATAAAACTGTCATTAAATAATAACTTTCCGTTCTCTCTCCCTTCCCCCTAGCCCCTGGCAACCACTATTCCACTTTCTGTTGCTATGATTTTGACTCTTGTAAGTACCTCATAGAAGTGGAATCTATAATATTTGTCTTTTGGATCTGGCTTATATCACTTAACATAACATCCTCAAGTTTCGTCCATGTTGCAGCATATGTCAGATTTTCTTTCCTTTTTAAGGTGGGTAATATTCCATCATCTGTACATACCACATTTTGTTTATCCATTCATCTGTTTATAGACACATGAATTGCTGCCACATTTTAGCTATCAAGAATAACGCTGCTATGAGTATGGGTGTACACATGGTGTCTCCGACACATTACTTTCAGTTCTTTTGGGTGTATACCCACAAGTGGAATTGCTGAGTCGGATGGCAATGCTGTTTTTAGTTTTTTAAGGAACTGCTGTACTGTTTTCCACAGCAGCTGCACCATTGAACATTTCTACCAACAGTGTACTAGCGTTTCAGTGTCTCCATATCCTCACCTGGAGAAGGAAATGACAAGCCACTCCAGTATTCTTGCCTGAAAATCCCATGGACAGAGAAGCCTGGAGGGCTACAGTCCAAAGCGTCGCAAAGAGTTGAACACGACTGAGTGACCAAGCACGTATCCGTACCAACACTTACTTTCTGATTTTTTGATAGTAGCTGTTGTAATGGGAGTAAGCTAATACTTCTCGGGAGTTTTGATTTCCATTTTCTTAATGATGAGTGATGCTGAGCATCTTTTCACACACTTACTGTTTATTTATACATCTTCTTTGGAGAAACATGTATTTAAGGCCTTTGCTCATTTAAAAGAAAGTTTTTTTTGCTTTTTTGTTGTTCACCTTTAGGAGTTCCATAATATATATTCTGAATATTAATCCCTTATCAGATACATGATTGTAAAATATTTTCTCCCATTCAGTGGGTTGCCTTATTACTCTATTACTGTTGTCTTTTGATGCATAAAGTTTTTGTTTCATGAAGTCCAGCGTGCCTATTTTTTCTTTCGTTATCTGTATCTTTAGTGTTATATCCAAGAAATCATTACCATATTTAACATTGTAAAGGTTTTTTCCTATGGCTTTTAAAAAAATATTTTTAGGTCTTACATTTAGGTCTTTGATCCATTTTGAGTTCATTTTTGTACATGATGTTAGGTAAGGGTCAAACTTCACTCTTTGGTATGTAAATATCCAGTTTTCTCAGCACCATTTATTAAAAGATTGCCCTTTCCTCCATTGAAGGGCCTGAATTCCCTTGTCAAAAATCATTTGATCATATATGGGAGGGTATATTTCTGGACTCTCTATTCTATTCCATATATCTGTTTTTATGCCAGTGTCACGCTGCTTTGATCTCTGTAGCTTTGTAGTAAGTTTTGAAACCAGGAAGTGCGAGTCTCCAGCTTTACTTTTGTTTTTCAAGGCCATTTGGTTATTTGGAGACTCTTGAGATTCCGTGTAAATCTCTTAAAATGGGTTTTTCTTTTCTGAAAAAAAGGTCTTTGGGATTTTGAAAGGGATTACATTGAATCTAGAGCTTGCTCTGGGTAGGACTGACATCTTAATTTTATTAAATCTTCATGAGATGTGTTTCCATTTATTTTCTTTAATTTCTCTCAGCAATGTTTTGTAGTTTTCATTATACATCTCTTTCACCTCTTTGGTTAACTCCTAAGTATTTTAATATTTTTGGTATTATTGTAAGTGGGATTATTTTTATGATTTCATTTTTTTCATTGTTGGTATGTAGAAATGCAGCTTATTTTCGTGTGCTGACTTTGTATCCTGCTACCTTGCTACTTTGAGTTTGAAACCGAGCAGGACCCTGTGGTGCTCTCCCAGGTACAAAAGCCTTTCTGTCTGCTCCTGGAGACCCCAACACACACCATTTCTTATTCGGGGGAAGAAGAATTCAATCTTCTAGACCATCCCTGAGTTCCTTTGAAGTTCCAAATGGCATATCCAGTTACTAATTAGAGGAGTGAGGGAAAGCAGAGAGACTCAATAGTGCAGCAGTGTGGCAGGGCCCCAGCTTCCTGTCAAGAAATATACATAACAATCTGATACATATCTCTGAGCTCTTCTATAGGACCTGAGGCCCCCACCCAGGTGGGGATGATAAGTTTAGAGTATAAGCACATGGACCCCAGATTGGCTGGAAACAGAAGGAAGATTTCTGGAACACCACTCTGTTACCTCACCACCAACCGATCAGAGGAAGGTCACACCCTGCAGACCTCTCCCTAAATTTTGCCTATAAAAACTTTTCCCCCAAAACCATCAGGGAATTTGGGTCTTTTGAGCATGAGCTGCCCCATTCTCCTTGCTTGGCTCTTACAATATCTTTCTCTGCTCCAAACTCTGATGGGCCTTTCCCTGGTGGCTCAGACAGTAAGGAATTCACCTGCAGTGCAGGAGACCTGGGTTTGATCCCTAGGTCAAGAAGATCCCCTGGAGAAGGGAATGGTTACCCAGTCTAGTATGCTTGCCTGCAGAATTCCATAGACAGAGGAGCCTGGAGACTGAACGACTTTCACTGTTTTCAACAACAAATTCATTTATTAATTTTAACTTTTTTTTTTGATGGAATATTTGAGGTTCTGCACATATAAATCAAATCAGCAAATTTGGAAAACTCAGCAATTGCCACAAGACTGAAAAATGTCAGTTTTCATTCCAATCCCAAAGAAAGGCAATGCCAAAGAATGTTCCAATTGCTGTAGAGTTGCATTCATTAAACATGCTAGCAAGGTAATTTCAAGCTAGGCTTCAACAGTACATGAACCAAGAACTTCCAGATGAACAAGCTAGATTTAGTAAAGGCAGAAGAACGAGAGATCAAATTGCCAACATCTTTTGGATCATAGAAAAAGCAAGGGAATTCCAGAAAAACATCTACTTCTGCTTCAATGACTACGCTAAAGCCTTTGACTGTGTGGATCACAACAAACTGTGGAAAATTCTTAAAGAGAAATACCAGACCACCTTATCTGCCTCCTGAGAAACCTGTATGCAGGTTAAGGAGTAGCAGTTAGAACCAGACATCAAAAAACGAACTGGTTCAAAGTTGGGAAAGGAGTACATCAAGGCCATATATTGTCATTCTGCTTAGTTAATTTCTATGCAGAGTATGTCATGCAAAATGCTGGGGTGGATGAAGCTCAAGCTGGAATCGAGATTGTTGGGAAAAATATCAATAACCTCAGATATGCAAATGACACCACCCTAATGGTGTCAAACAGAAAGCAAACAGTAACTAAAGAGCCTCTTGATGAAGGTGAAAGAAGAGAGTGAAAAAAGCTGGCTTAAAACTCAACATTCAAAACACTAAGATCATGGCATCCAGTCCCATCACTTCATGGCAAATAGATGGGGAAAAAGTGGAAACAGTAGCAGATTTTAATTTCTTGGGCTACAAAATCACTGCGAACAGTGACTACAGCCACAAAATTAAAAGATGCTTGCTCCTTGGAAGGAAGAAAAACTATGACAAATCTAGACAGTATATTAAAAAGAAAGCAGAGACATCACCTTGCCAAATATGGTCCATATAGTCAAAGCTATGGTCTTTCCAGTAGTCATGTACGGATGTGAGAATTGGACCACACAGAAGTCTGAGAGCCAAAGATTTGGTGCTTTTGAACTGTAATGCTGGAAAAGACTCTTGAGAGTCCCTGGACAGCAAGGAGATCAATCAACCCTGAATATTCATTGGAAGGACTAGTGGTGAAGCTGAAGCTCCAATACTTTGGCCACCAACTCATTAGAAATGACTCTCATGCTGGGAAAGATTGAAGGCAGGAGAAGAAGGGAGAGACAGAGGATGAGATGGTTGGATGGCATCACCAACTCCATGGACATGAGTTTGAGAAAAGTCTGGGAGATTGTGAAGGACAAGGAAGCCTGGCGTGCTGCATTCCATGGGGTTGCAAAGAGTTGGACATGATTTAGAGACTTAACAAACAAGCAAAAATCATATAACATCATGTTGTTTGTGAACAGAGATGATTTTAATTCTTCCCTTTCCAGTTCAGGTGATTTTTATTTCTTTTTCTTGCCTAATTGCTCTGGTTAGAACTTCCAGTACCATGTTGAATAGAAGGGACAAAAGCAGGCATTCTTGCCTTGTTCCTGATCTTAGAGGAGAAGCTTTTAGTCTTATGCCATTGAATATGATGTTCCCTGTGGGTTTTTAATATATAGCTTTTCATTATGTTGAGGTGGTTACCTTCTCTTGTTTGATGAGTGTTTTTATGGTGAAACGGTGTTGACTTTTGTCAAATTCTTTTTCTGTATCAATAAAGATGATTGTTTTTTCCTTTCATTCAACAAGTGTAGTGTATTACATTGATCACTTTGCATATGTGAAGTGTCCTTGCTTTCAGGAATAAATCCCACTTGATCAAAATGTATAACTTATTTAATATACCACTCAGTTAGGTTTGCTAGTATTTTGTTGAGAATTTTTGCATCAGTGTCCATAAAAAGATATTGGTCTATAGTTTTCTTGTAAGCTTTTTGGTCTGGCTTTGGTATCAAGTAATTCTGGCTTCATAGAATAGTCATTTAAGCACAGAACGTTTACCCTTTTCTTCAGTTTTTTGGAAAATTTTGAGAAGGATTGGTATTGGTTTTCTTAAAATATTTGGTAGAATTCACCAGTGAAGCCACAAGGACCGTGGCTTTCTTTGTTGGAAGATTTTTGATTATTGATTCAATCCCCTTACTAGTCATGGATCTATTCAGATGTTCTGTTTCTTCAAGATTTAGTTTTGATAGATTTTGGGCTAGCAGGAGGGGAGGAAGGAGAGAAACAACAATGGCTGGCCTCATCTTTATACCTCTAAGGTCAGAAGCAGAAATCAGCAGTTAAAGCGCAAATTCCTGGTTTTTGGTAGACAGGGCCCTTTAGGCCCACGCCGGTTCCTGCAAGCTATTTGCACACTGCTCCAGGAACGTGGACACAGCTGCCTGCCACCTGGCTGAGGATGAGGGATGGGCACCTGCTACTGTGCTAATAGGTGAAATGGACTGAAATTAACTGTAATTTACTGTCTGAGCCTTCCCTTGGAAGTAGCAAGCCATTAATAGATTCCAGAGCTCCAAAATAGTTATATCAGACAGATTCTGCCAGTGCAATTATTGTCTAAGTGAGGAGATACCTTCCTTTTAATTCCTGCTCCATCGTCTTCCTAGAATCCTATCAGCAGGATTATATTTTAATAATATCCAGTTGAGAATGTTCAATTGTGTTAGCTGAGATTTGACCAATAATTTATTCAAAACTTGCTTTAGTTTCCTGCCAACATTTTTTCAGAACAAAGGATGTTAAGAACTTTGATTAGAAGTTCAAGAAGACTATTTTGTATTTTGACAGGGCAATAGCAGAACTTCGATTAACAATTAAACTCCAAACTTGTTATACTACACATTTTCCCCATATACTTCGTCCCCTAGATTTTCTTGGAACTGTTTCTAAGAAAACTGCTCCTCCTGTAATGACTGTGGGACTGGGGAGCAGCCGTATTTCACAGTGGTCTGCCTCTTTGGCCACATTTGACTGGTTCAGGGGTGGGCACTGATCCAATTTAGGCCTATGAGAGCCCTTCCATGAGAATTTTGGATTTGGACTCAGGGAGTCTGTCTATAATCTCTAGGTTGTTCAGTTAAGAAAGCTGTTAGATGGAGAATCTAGAGCCGCTGGGACCCATGTTAGTCACTATGTGAAGAAACTGTTGACCAAGTTCAAGCTCATACTAGTCATCACAGGACAGGTCAATAAATTGAGAGATGAGTTGTTGGGGCAAGGAATCCGGATTTTATTAGGAAAGCCAGCAGACCAAGAAAGTGGTAGACTTGTATCCCAAAGAACTTTCTTACCCAAGTTAGAATTCAGCCTTCTTTTATACTTAAAGGGAAGCCAGTTGCAGACTTCTACGTGCCTGAATCCTTTGTTCTTGCAGCTGTTTACATAGGTCTGGTCACAATTGTTTCTATAAACCACCACCAAGACAATTGTTATTTCCTGTCTGCAATTTTTTAACCTCTATATGAATGGGAAAGTGTTATGCCTTTAAAGGTCAAAGCCTTGAGAATGGGCTCTCATGCGCATTTCAGGCTCTAGGCAGCATTCTTTTAAAAAGGTACACAGCCAGCATGAGTAAGCCCAGGCAACGGAGCACAAAGGTTAGGACCAAAGGAGTAGATCCAACATGGAATCAGGTTTATTCTTCACTGTTACAAAACCTGGTTGAGTGAAAAAGAGGTCAATACTCAGAGGAAAATGGAGACAAGAGACAGAGTACTGAGGGCCATCAGATGCCTGACTCCATTTGTTCCTGAGGTCCAGCTGCCTTCCCATTGCCTGTCTACTCTACCTTCTTTGGCAACCAATAGCTATACATCTCACATTTTGTTCAAGCTAGTATGAGCTGGTTTATTGTCATGTGCAACCCAGAGAACCCAGAGTAGCCTGCTAGACCAACTTCCTCACTTTACAGATGAAGAAACAAATTCTGAAAAAAAAAAAAAAAAAAACTACGACTTCCCTAAGTCTAAGAGGTTAGTGCGTGGCTAGGCTGGAATTAAACTTCAGGTCTTCCAGTTGTAGCTCCCATGTGTGTCTACACAGCAGCTGCAGTGGTGGTGCCGTGTGGCATTTCCAACACCCAGGGGAGATTCCTAGTGGCCTCAGTTGGAGGGAAATATATCCAAACCTCTTCCTATCCACAAAACAGAGAGGAAAAGATAAAAATAGACCATGAAAACGTAACTGGAGACCTGGGACCTGGGGGTTGGCACAGGAAATTGAGAATGAGAAGAACAAAGTCAGACTTGTTACAGGTGAAAGCTAAAGGAACAGTACACTATTTGTGCTGAACTTGCACACAGGGAAGACAGGGTAAAAGGGAGTCTTCACCTCTTTGCAGAATACTCATGCAGGATTCAGATTCAGCCTAGCTAATAGATCTCCTCCTAGCCAAGGCTAAAGGGAGATCAGGCACCCACCCAAGTGTTGGCCACCCATGGGTTCGCCAAGCCTTCCAGCCTTTTGAAGTCACCCTTACCTTTAATATAAAATGGGATGGTTTGAAGGGAGAGGCCCAGATGCTCTTTCTGTTGAGTTGCACACCCCCCTGCCAGCTCCTTTAGGTCCTGAAGTTGACAATTTCTTCTTGTTCTCTCACCCCACACTAGTCACAGCCCTCATTCCTGCTTCCCACATCCCAAGCACCTCTGACAATGTTGTGTGTATGTGGATTTCCCTGGAGGTTTGGGATAACAGAGAAGGGTAATGGGCTTTGGCAGGTCTGTGGGAGTTTGGGGTTCTCCTGGGCCATGTGATTTATGTGGGTAACAGAATGGTCACTGCTAAACAGATGACTCAATAGCCTGGATG
Source organism: Bos taurus (assembly GCF_002263795.3). NCBI lineage: Eukaryota > Metazoa > Chordata > Mammalia > Artiodactyla > Bovidae > Bos > Bos taurus. The sequence continues at coordinate 36,368,439 of NC_037346.1, read as the reverse complement.
GAAATGGGTAGCAAGATGGTGTCTGTAGCCAAGCAAGAACTTGGCTCTTGAACCACAGTATTAATTAGAACCCAGTGACCTGCTGCACTGAAAGCAGGTTTTATAATCCATGAGTCAGTCATATAGGGAAAGAAGTAGCAATTATTCAGGAAGAAGTGGCTGCAGGGAACAAGCTGTTTGTTGAGAAACTCTTAGAGATACTTGTCGTTGTTCAGTCATGTCTGACTCTTTGTGAGCCCATGGATTGCAGCATACCAGGCTTCACTGTCCTTCACCATCTCCTGGAATTTGCTCAAACTCGTGTCCATTAAGTCGGTGATACTATCCAACCAGCTCATCCTCTGTCATTCCCTTCTCCTCTTGCCTTCAATCTTTCCCAGCATCAGGGTCTTTTCTAATGAGCTGGCTCTTCACATTGTCCTCTGGTACCCTCTGAGTCTCCCAGAGTCAAATGGTACATCAGTGGCTTCCCAGGACAAAAGGCAATTTCTAGGCAGGCCCCAGCCCCACCCTCTGCAAAACCTGCCCAGGGGGTCACATCTCACTCTTGTACATGATGTGTGCTAATCATCCTGACCTCAGTCGTGTAGCCCTCCCACCTCAGGAATACCGCACCTGTTATTTCCCTGGGCCCTGCCTGAGGCTGGGCCTCTTTTCCTCTCCTTGTGTTCCCAAACTCCAACCTGCAGCCCCTCTGAAAATCATTTTAACTCCATTTATCCAGGACATTCCATTCCTTGGAGGTCTCATCTTCCATGAACAAACATGTTCATCAAGGTGCTTTTCTAATTCAGAGTAAGGTCATTTCTATAAGTCAACTCTGCCCGATTCTGGACCACCAGATGCAGTTCAGAAACCCTGTACTTTTAGCAAAAGTTTCTAAATAGCAAAAAAATGTCCCCCGCCTCCAAAATGTCAACCTGCTCCCTGTGTATGGTCACTCTACTTCCCATACCCCAAACTGGGACGTGTATTCTGATAATGGAACAGAATCTTTGAGATAAGAACTACCCTAGAAAATCCAGAGTGTACTATCATCAAATCTATTTTCCGTGTATCTACCCCTCATATCTAAAATGGAAATGGATCCATTCGTTAACTCTCCTTTGTCTGGGAAGCCTCAGGACTCCAGGGGTAGTCAGAGTCTCGGTCACAGAAGAACGCTCTGGGGAGCCTTTAGAATCCCAAGAATAAGCTGTGAGAATCTGATGGGTTGAATTTCAAGGGTTCTTAGCAGTCCTTCAGAACTCCTCAGTGGCAACAAGCTATCTGTTCCCACCAGGCTCCTCAGAGACCCTGGATGCAGCCTGCATGCTGGCTACTGATTACATTCCTCATCGGGCCTTCTCCTCCTTTTCAGCTCTTATTTGGTGCCCGCTCCACCAGGATGCCTGGGATAGACCCACAAGGCTCGTGGAGTCACTCCAGCTCTGCCTCCTATTGGGAGCCCTTCCAGTCCCGGCCGTGAAGGGTAGGACACCCCACTTGGCTCTGGCCTCCTGCAGTGAGCAGTGTCCATACCCCACTTGAGCAGGTGGCAAAACCCCCGGCTGGTGATGGAGATCTTCTCTTTCTCACTTCTTCCAGGTCAACCAAAATCAAGCCCTGATGCTCTGCTGTTCTTCTTCACTCAGTTTTTTTTTTACATTTTACCTCCTTTATGGAAAAGAGTCTTAAAGCTGAATTCCTATAGCCAGGATAGATTGTTCAGTTCTGTAGTGTGGCTGGAAGGCAGGTTTGAAACGTGAGGTCTGTGGACCCCCAGTAGTTTCCTGGACAGAATTCGGGAAGCCTGTGAACTGAAATGGGAAAAGGGTTACATCTTGATTTTCACAAACCTCTAACTGAAATCTGGCATTTCCTTTATTATGAACGTCGGCAGCAAGCCATGGTAACCAGCAGTATAGAGTCAGATATTGTATATCACCTTACAGTCATTGCAGGTATCTTGAAATATCATTAATACTCAGAAGACTTTAAGATTGGAATCATTATTAGACTATTATTATTTAGTATTTGTATTGAAAAGTACATATTTTATCACAGTTTTAGTTATTGCGCTTTAATACAATTTGTGTCCTTCGTTCCAATGTCTTTTATGTCATACATTTAAGGTGCATTTGTGCATTATTCTGAGAAGAGGGGTTCATAGAATTCACCAGATTGCCAAAGGGGGTCAGGATGAAAAATCAAAAGGTACCTCTGAACTCTGGGGAGAGTCCAGGCACAAGGATATTTCTGGAAGGAATTCTGCTTTTTGTAGGGAAAGCAAAAGTTGTTTGCTTTCAAGGAGCACCTGTTTATGCAGAGACCTCTGCCTTGTAACGAAGAAGGCCTGAGAGTTCCAGGCAGTGGTATTTCTATGGGGTTGTGAAAAGCCTCCTCTTCCATGTTCCTGTACTACCCGCTCGGTCACCTGCCCTTCAGTTCGCTCAGCCTGTGCCCTCACATTGCCATCGCACGTCTTTTACCTCTTGTTGCTTGGTTGACATGTGTCTATTTGTTCATTACACGTTCCCTTCAAGGTTCTGTCACGTTTTGGTCTCGTGCCTGACATGGTGGGTCACACGCCCCTCGTACGTCACATGTATGTCCATGTATGAATTTCACATATTAGTTACCTGTCCGTTGGGTAATAGTTCCCTCATAGATCAGCATGTGTTGGACATATAGCTATCAGGGAAACTCATTCAACATTCAACTGAAAATTATTACTCAACATAAAGGGCTTCCCTTGTGGCTTAGCTGGTAAAGGATCTGCCTGCAATGTGGGAGACCTGGATTCGATCCCTGGGTTGGAAAGATACCCTAGAGAAGGGAAAGGCTACCCACTCCAGTATTCTGGCCTAGAGAATTCCATAGACATATAACAAAAATGAGCAGAGTAGTAGGCATATAAATAGATAGCATAAGGCATAACCAATTATATAGCGTGCTAGAGAGTGACGAGTGCTGTGGAAAAAATAAGACAAGGTGAGGGAGAAGGGTGTGGGGGCAGAGTGGATACAGCTGTAACTCGGGAGGCCAGGGTGGCTGCCTGAAGAGTTATTTGAGCAAAGACTTGAAGGAGGCAATGAAGTGAGCTTTGTTGATATTAAGGAAATACCTAAGGAGAGGGAACAAGAGGTGCCAAAGCCCCGAGGTAGGAGCAGGTCTGGGTGTTGGAGGAACATAGACGAGGCCAGGGTGCCTGCGTGGAGGGAATCGTCAAAAAACAAAAGGACTCTGGAATTCCCGGGCAGTTCAGTGGTTCGAACTCTGCACTCCCAATGCAAGAAGCACGAGTTTGATCCCTGGTTAGGGAGCTAAGATCTCGTGTGCTGCACAGTCCAGTTCAGTCGCTCAGTCGTGTCCGACTCTTTGCGACCCCATGAATCGCAGCACGCCAGGCCTCCCTGTCCACCACCAACTCCCAGAGTTCACCCAAACCCATGTCCGTCAAGTCGGTGATGCCATCCAACCATCTCATCCTCTGTCATCCCCTTCTCCTCCTGCCCTCAATTTTTCCCAGCATCAGGGTCTTTTCAAATGAGTCAGCTCTTCACATCAGGTGGCCAAAGTATGCTGCACAGCAAGGCCAAAAAAAAAGAGAGAGAGAGAAGAAAGCAAAGACTGAACTAGCTTCTCAATCTCAGTGAATTCAAAGTTTTGCTACTACCTTCACCTTTGATGCGGTTTAGCACACGCATCATCTGTGACATAGGGTCTGGGCCAGCTGTCCCAGGCAACATGGCCCGTTGTCATATTCTGATGGGTTTAACCTCAAGGAAACAAACAAACCCTTCTATCTGTAAATGGGGGAAGAAAATGAAAAGGGGCCAGAAAATGAAAATTGTGTCACCCAAGAGACGCATGGGCTTCCCAGGTCGCGCTAGTAGTAAAGAATCCCCCTGCCAGTGCAGGAGATGCAAGAGATGTGGGTTCGATCCTTGGATCAGGAAGATCCCCTGGAGCAGGGCATGGCAACCCACTCCAGTATTCTTGCCTGGAGAATCCCTTGGGCAGAGGAGGCTGGTGGGCTATGGTCCGTGGGGTCGCAAAGAGTTGGACACAACTGAAGTGACTTAGCATGCACACACAAGGGGCACACAGGGTTGTATGAGAAGGGTCTCAGTTCTGCCACTTGATAAGCTGAGGGACAGTGGTCCCCACGCTGACTTCACTGACTCTGCTTCCACATATGTAAAATGGGGTGATAACCCCCACAATTATGAGGCCAGAATGCAAAAATAAACCCCCTGCCCCCAACCCCAGCCTGACTTTCAGGCCGGCTCAGCACGTGTCCACACTCTCCTCTGCAGGTCCCCAAGGACGTGCAGATCAGGTGCCAGGTAAGATTTCTGCCGGGCTTCTATTTTTAATCCTGAATTCTTCCACTTAGAATAATGCTTTATATCTTCCTGGGAAAACAAAAAAGCTGGAGCCTAACCCTAAACAAATAAAACACGTGAATTAGAACTGGCACAGTTCTCCTTATAACCGAGAGGACGAGGGCAAATGCCCACTTGACTCCCTCCGTTGCCAGCCGCTGCCCTCTGGGACTCCTTGTCCTCTGCTGCCATCACCTGGAAGAAAGAGGGACTGTAGGGACACGAAGGGACAGAGGCTCGGAGAGGGCAACAGTAGGGACCCTTCCTGGTGGTGTACTCCAGACACCAGCAGTGCATCTCTGGTGAAGAGTGGTATGCTGTTGCTTGAAAAGCCAGTCTCGAGGCCAATTTCATCACCCAGAGAGGGCTCAGTGTTAAGGGAGGGAGTCCTAACAATGACAGATCTAGTCCACCTGCTTCCTCAAAAGAGAAAACAAAGACCAGGCCAGATGTGTTTTTCCCAAGGCTGAACTAAAACTTGGGGCAGAGTCAGGATTTGAACCCTGAGCCCTGAACTCTACATCCAGGGTTACTTTAGCGTCTGGCTGCTCAGGGTATACAGTCCTTGGGCCAGCTGCCTCTGTATCACCTGGAGCTTGTTAGAAAAATGTAGGATCCCAGGCACCAATAGAAACCTACTGAATCAAGCTCAGCGTTTTAACAGATCCTACAGCCAACTTGCGTGTATGTCAGAGCATGACTTTGAACACATCGCCTTACAACTCTCCTAAGAGGGTATATTAAGATGCTTTTATATCCCTAAATGGAAATCACATGGTTTTTCCCTACTTATAAAGGTTTTACATACTCCTGTAATGAAATTCAGATAATATAGGAAAATTTTAAATGGAAAGAAATAAACATTGTGGTGTATAAATATCCTTCTAAACATCTACCATTACACACATACACATTTTTACAAAAATCAGATTGTATTCTAAATACTATCTTTGCTTTTTGCTTCAGATTCTTCAGTATGATTTCTCTTTTGAAAGAGTGCCTGCTCAAGGAATATTTGCAAAATGAAAAAATGGAGTAAAACAATAGTCATAGGTGTATTAGTTATCCATTGCTGCATTAAAAATTACCCCAAACTTAACAGCTGAAAACAACAAATATTGATTATGTCAGGGTGTCTCTGATGGTCAGGGTCTGGGAGTGGCTTGGAGGGATGATGCTGGCTCTTGGGCTTCCAGGGCATCGACGTCCAGCTGCAGTTAGACACAGTCACCCTCAGACTGTATCCGCTCCCACTCTGAGCCCTCACTGTCCCTCTCCTGACCACATATGACAGCCATGTGTCCTGTCAGTTCCCTCCACATCTGTCTTTACCCCCTTCTCAACCGTTCTTCCACCTACCAGCTAGAGTAAGCTTGGAAAAGGCAAATCCAACCTTGCGGCCCCTACTTAAAATCCATCCATAGTTTCCTGTGGCTCTTAGAATAAAGTATAAAAAAATTAAATAAGGACAGGTCTACAAGGCCCAGGTAGTCTGGCCCTACGGACATCCCCACCCTCGCCTCCCGGCCTTGTCTCCTTGCTGTCTGTGGTCTAGCCCCACCATCCCTCTCCCAGCTCCTCCTGTGTGCCAAGCTTTGTCCCACCTGGTATTCTCCCCAGATGTGGTTCCCTCTGACCCGCCTTCCATCCAGGCCCACTTACCACCACACTTGCAAGAGTGCAGTGCACACACAGGCCACTGACCAAGCTGCCACTCCATTCCCCAGTGCCCAGAAAATGGCCAGCCCTCAATAAATATTGGCTGAACTTTTATATCTGTTATCTTTTATGCCTTATACTAGTGACAGATATTTCTCCCAGGTTGTGATTGCCTTTAACTTTGCCTATTGTTTCTTTAACCTTCAGAAGTTTTACAGTTTAATGTGGTCAAATCAGTCAGTCTCTTTTTCAGGGATTTTTCTGTCATTTAATGCACCAAACTTCCAGAATTTTGTAAGAGCAGGTGCCTGAGCAAGGGCCCAAATCTGAGGAATTCAGACTAGGAGGAACAGGAGCTGATGACACTGATGGAAACTGGCTACGGAAGCTAAGCACGTGAGTGGAGTCAGGTATATGGTGGCTGAGGGGGGCGTCAGGCGTGTCCTGGGCCTGGCATTCATGCCCTACCATTTTCCTCACGATTCTCACAACTCCTCTAATGGATCAAAACAGTATTAACACCCAACCCACATCAAGGGAAAGCAGGTCAGACCTGCCATTAGCCAGATGCTACGTTAGGCCCTGGGGAAGTGACATTTTAAGTAAGAATTAAGGGAGGGAGTAGTAGTTGATTAGGTGCAGGCTCTGTGTGTGTGTGTGTGTGTGTGTGTGTACATCTGGGTGCACAGTACATGTGAAAATGTGCCTGGAAGAGGGTTCAGATAGAGGGAACAGTATCTGTGAAGAGCCCAAGGTGGGGTATGTTCAAGTGGCATTCATTAAATCCTCTGCAATCACTGCTCCCTCGTCCAAAATCCACTGATGTAGCAGGAAGAGGGCATTACTGACCCAGATGTATGGCCATGTTCTTGGGGATCTCAGCTTCCATAGAGGACAAGACCGCACAGCTCTGGTCCTGCTGTGCTTCTCTGCTTCTGCCACAAGAATGAAGGGCAAACCATGCACACGACACAGCAGCATCCGGTGAAGCCCTTGTCGAGTCCTTGGTTCCCCAGCTGACTGACCTGTCCTTGGCTGTGAGAAGGGGCAGCCTTTAGAAAGATGCCTGTGAACTGGAACAGTTCAGCACCAGGTACAGCTCAGCCTTGCCCAGCCCTCAGCCCAGCAAGGTGACATTGGGAGGGGAGTCTCTCACTCTCTTCAGGGACCAGTCAGAATATAAAGACTGTACTCTGACTCCCAGTTGTCGGCAGGAGCCAGGCCTTGTGATTGCATGTTCCTTACAATCTTAGGTGGTAGGTGTGTTTCATCCTCACTTTAAGGATAAGAACTGGAGTCTCAGAGACGTTCTGGAGTTTGTCCAAGGTTATTCAGCTCCACCTGGGGAGTCCCAGGATCAGGACCCAGATGGTCTGACTCTAGAGCCCATGAGAGGAGCCAGGATGCCTTGTAGTCTCCCAGACCACGATGGAGGAAAAGTGTCCATGGTCCAGAGGTGGGCACATGTGAGGCAGCACTGCGACCTCAATGCCTGGTACCTCGGGGAGGAGCCTGAGATCAAGGACTTTGATTCCAGAAAGGAAGAGTTTCGTAGGGATACAGGGAAGTAGCTGTGCAGATCTTTCTCATAAAAGTACATTCTCTGCCCCATTGCGTTGCTGGAAGAGAGCTATTTTAGTAGCAGCAGAACTGTGTGGGCCCAAACGGCTTGCAGGGAGGCTGGCAAGCCATGTATGGACAAGGCTGGGGAAACACTGAAATGGGGCTCTTAGAACAAAATGTTAGGTGTGAGGAAGGTTGATGTGGCTTGGGCTGGTGACAGCTGGCAGGAGACCATCCCCCAGAAGGACAAGGTGCCAATGCAGGCTGTGAGGGGCATAGGCATGCTGACAAAGAGAGGGAGCGAGGCTGCCCTCCTCTGCAGCAGGAGTCCTGCTGCCTGCCTGGCGGAAGGGGCCTTGGAATGTAGACTGAAGACAAATGGGGGTAAGAGTGAGGTGAAGCCACTCATCGAGATCTAGGAACTGTGACAAGCACCCTGGACTCATAAGCTGGTGCACCGAACGATTCCCGGAAGTGTTTGTGTATATTTACAAACGTCGCTCGCTTCCAAGTTGGAATCAAGACTTATTTGGCAAAGAATGTTGTCTTGGGGAAGGAGACTGATTGCCCGGAGACAGGAACATGTAGGTAAATTCGTTTCTCAGAGCTCTCGAACGGCTTATTTGTCCGTGGCTCTGGTATTTTTCTAAGATAAGTAATTGAATTGTTGAAACTGTGCAAATGAGCACTTGTGTAAACTTTGGAAGACTCTTAATGCATAAGTCCGGGGGTTTGTGTCAGTTAGAGCTTGTGTATACATAACTAATTTTAAATGTGATAAAATTGGAGTTTACATAATTTCTGTGTGTGTGGCAAAAGATTTTCTTTGCAGAAAATACAAATGTAGTCATGCAATATAATTTTTAATTGGAAGAGACTAGAAATATGACCTGTATTAATAGATTTGTTTTATTTTAATTAATTAATAAAGTATTTTTAGAGCAGTTTTAGATTTATAGTAACATTCAAGGGAAAGTACAGGAAGTCCTTACATGCCCTACTCACTCCCTATGCCTGCAATTTCCCTGTCGTTAGTATCTCACATTATCAGGTGTATTTGTCACAACTGATCCAAAAATGGATGCATCATTATTCACTGAAGGGTTCACATTATTTACATTAGGGTTCACTCTTTGTCATACATTCTATGGGTTTTGATGAATGTATAAAGACATGGATCCAACATTATGTTCTATACAGAATAATTTCACTGCCCTAAAAATCTGTGCTCCACCTATTGTACATAGATTTTTAAATGGAAGATTTTAGATTTAAGATATTTTCTCCTCCACTTTCTCCTAGAAAGTAGAAATTATATTGTGTTCCCTACCACGCCATGTCTACCGTCTCCCCATTCTATTAATAGGAAGCAGGACAAATTGATTCCTCACCTCAGAAGAGGTGGCGAGGATATACTCCACCCCTCAATTTCATATGGCCACTTGGTAGACCCTGAGCATGAATACCGTCGGATATTGTAACGGAAGACAGTCACCCACAGTTTCAGCTCAGGGGCTCCTGGACGGATTTCACTCGGTTCATCCACATGCTGGTGTTGCTTTCGGTTGAAAGCCACAGAAATCCAACCCAAACTTCCTTTAGCAGAGAAGAAAGTTAAGTACCACACTGCAGCCTGGATTTAGAGCTGTCCTCTATCAGGTAAGTTCTCTGTGGCGCCTGGCACTTAGGGACGCCGCCCCCAGCAGCACCTTGATCTTGCTGAGGTGATAATGCCTTTCAGCTTTCATGAGCTGAGTGGTTTGACTTAATCTGGGAGAGCTGCATGCTCTCCAGCTGGGTTTTCCTCCTGGTAGCAAAGTCAGGTTCTCACGTCCCTCCTTCCTTCTGTACATTTTCTAGTTGAAAGTGCAGTTCCCTCGCCTAATCTCTGTTAAATGGCAGTTGGGTTGTCTTGCAGGGAGGGGCTGGCTCAGTGTGCTATCTCCAAGAGCTCTGGTGGATTTTGACCTAACAGCCTCATACTTGCCACAAAGAAACATTTAACTGTCCCTGTTAAGCTGAAAAAGCAGGGCTCCTAATGAACAGTCATTCTAAAGCAGCTTAACTGTGGTTTCCTTTCAATCCTCCCACACTAGCTCTTCCCACCTTGGCTGAAAACCGACTCTGACAACTCTGGTCATCCTTTCTCCAGTCCCTTCAAGTCACAAAAAAGGTCACTTTAGTTATTAAAAGGTCAAATTCCATAAAATAGTGGAAACACCAATCTTTCTTTTAAGGAGACTTCTCTGCATGAGTGAAATCTGTGTCTGGAGAGAGGCAGGACCACTGGCTTCTGCTGCTTTAAGAAAAGACTTGTTGCCCCACCTGCTGGGCACCCCATCATCTCCTCAGGGTTTGTCTCGATGCCCACTGCAGCCTCACCAGGAGCAGGCCCCACAGCAGATGTCTATTGATGTGGGGGTTGAAGGACTGGCCGTGGGCACGCCAAGAGGTACCGCCCCTACCTGGCGCCTCTGCCCACCCCAGCTCCCTCCCTGCCCTTATTCGTGTGTAGGCCAAAGTCCACTGCCCCCTCTGCTTCCACCCTGAGAAGCCTTTTCCCTCTCCCTCTTTGCTAACTGAGATTTCCTTTCCAACCCCTCCAAGGGGTGGAGCTCAAGGTGACCCCCAAACCTGGGTTGTACCTCAAGATGACCTCCTTAACCTTCTCACTGGGACTTACAAGGGTTTTTTTGTGGTTGGGGCTCAACACCCTTCCCATCTAGGGGACTCTCCCATCTTAGTGGAGGGTCTGGCTCCCCAGCCTCATCCACACAACCTACTGATAAGACAAAGCTGAACTTACTGCTTCACCATGACCTGGTCAGTCACCACCTCGCACAAAATTATTGGAACCAATAAATTTAGCAAGGTAGCAGGATATAAGATTAATATACAGATATCTGTTGCACTTATTTATACTAACAGTGAGATATTAGAAAGAGAAAGTAAAAAAAAAAAATCCCATTTAAAATCCCATCGAAAAACAAAGACTTCTCTGGTGTTTAAGAAGCTTGCCAAAAGTATCATGCATCTTTGGCTTCAGAGGCTCTGATCAAGAAGATCCCATGAATCCTGGGTCCAGACCTGAATAAGGCTGGCAAGTTCCTCCCTTGCTGACCCACAATGAGAATATTGTGGGTCAAAGTTGATGATGTCCACAGTCAAGTTCCAGATGAAGAGAGTGCTGTGTCTAGCAATGATTATTGGCCATGTGAAGATGACAGGTGATGAGCTTGTGTACAACATCCACTTAGCTGTCGACTCACTGGTGTCATTGCCCAAGAGAAATTGGCAGAACCTGCAGGCTTTATTAAGAGCCCCATGGAACTTTCCTGGTGGTCCACTGGTTAAAAATCTGCCCGCCAAGGCAGGGGGCATGGGTTCAATCCCTGGTCCGGGAAGATTCCACATGCCACAGGGCAACCAAGCCTGTGCGCACAGCTACTGAGCCCACACTCCAGAGACTGCATATGGCAACAAGAAAAGCCACTTCAATGAGAAGCCTGAGCACTGCAGCTAGAGAGTAGCACCCACTCACTGCAACTAGAGAAAGTCTGTATGCAGCAATGAAGACCCAGCACAGCCAAAAATAGATAAATACATTGATTCATCAATTAAAAAAAGAAGACCACAAGAAAGCCCCAGCACCTGTACTAAGGCACAGCTCAATAAACCATACTGCCTCCATTACCCAAAAAAAAAAAAAAACAAAAAAACCCTATAGAATGAAAGAAAATATTTGCAAATAATGCAACTGACAAGGGATTAATTTCTAAAATATATAAACAGCTCATACAGCTCAATATCAAAAAAACACAAACAACCCAATCAAAAAATGGTCAGAAGACGTAAATAGACACTTCTCCAAAGAATACACCTAGTCAACAGGCATATGAAAAGATGCTCAACTTTGTTAATAATTAGGAAATTAAAACCACAATGAGGTATCACCTCACACCATTCTGACCATTGTCAAAGTCTACGAGTAATAAATGCTGGAGAGGGTGTGGAGAAAAGGGAACCCTCCTACACTATTGGTGGGAATGTAAATTGGCATAGCCACCGTGGAGAACAGTATGGAGGTTCCTTAAGAAACTAAAATTAGAGTTACCATATGATCCAGCAATCCCACTCCTAGGTCTATACCTGGAGAATACAAAAACTCTAATTCAAAAATACATACACCCTAGTGTTCATAGAGGCACTATTTACAACAGCCAAGACTTGGAAACAGCCCACGTGCCCATCAACAGTTGATTTGTTTAAGAAGATGTGGTATACACATATTAATAGATATATGATGGAATATTACTCAGCTATAGAAAAGAATGAAATGTTACCATTTGCAGCAACATAAATGGACCCTAGAGAATATCATACTAAGTGATGACAGAGAAAGACAATATAATATGATATCACTTATATATGGAATTTAATACAAATTAATCGGTATACAAAATATAAACAAGCTCACAGACATAAAACAAACTTATGTTTACCAAAGGGGAAGGGAGGGGGGAGGGATAAATTAGGAGTAGGAGATAAACAGAAACAAATTACTACACATAAAATAGATAAGCAACAAGGATTTACTGTATAGCTCAAAGAACTGTGCTTTCAAACTGTGGTGCTGGAGAAGACTCTTGAGAATCCTTTGGACAGTGAGGAGATAAAACCAGTCAATCCTCAAGGAAATCAACCCTGAATACTCATTGGAAGGACTGAGGCTAAAACTGAAACGCCAATATTTTGGCCACTTGATGTAACAGCCAACTCATTGGAAAAGCCCCTGATGCTGGGAAAGATTGAAGGCAGAAGGAGAAGAGGGCAACAGAAGACGAGATGGTTGGATGGCATCACCGATTCAATAGACATGAACTTGGACAGACTCCGGGAGATGGTGGGGAACAGGGAGGCCTGGCGTGCTGCAGTCCGTGGAGTTGTAAAGAGCTGGACATGACTTGGGACTGAAGAACAACAGAGAACTATATTCAATATCTTATAGTAACCAAACGTGTATACACATATACACATACATTTGAATCATTTTGCTGTACACTTGAAATTAGCACAACATTGTAAATCAACTATACTTCAAAAAAATTCACTTGCAAGATTATTTGCTATGGCAGAAATAGGGGTGGGGCAGGGCAGGCAGTGGTAAATTACAAAGGGAAAAGTAGATAAAAGAGAATAAACAGATGATTAAAAACAGAAAAGGCGGGCTGGCATGGAATAATGATCATAGAGTGCCATGAACAGCAGTATATGATTAACCCAAATTTCTGCACCTAAAGCTTAAAAATGGGGGGAAATAAAAGCAAAGGAGGGAGGAAGGAGACATGGAAGGAAGAAAGCTGGTGTAGGAAAGGAAATGTATGAATAGGGGCTGCCGAAGGGTGCCCAGCCTCTAGTCCAGACAGACCAAGCCTGTATGGGGAAGTCATTGTCTCAAGGAGTTCCTCAGAACCTTCTTCACATTTTTATGAAAATGAGAGACACGTCAAGAGATTGTACAAGGTCCTCATTTCCCAAAAGGATTCCAGAATTTTAAGGCCACTAAACTTGACACCTTTGATTTTGGGATGAATTCAAGTCCAAAGACCCAAATGGAGCCCTGACTTTGCATTCAGCCAGGCGTAAATCATCCAACAGATGGTGGGTGCACATTTAGAAATGAGCCCGGTGCACCCTTGGAGCTACCGAGGCTCCTAAAATGAGCCCTGCCAAGCTAAGCTGCCATCTTCGGGGAGTGGCTGGGGGACCAGGCAATGATTGAGTTCAAGTTTTCTGGCTGCTGGAAGATGTGATTCTGCAAATGCAAGTAGTATTGGAGGAAGGGGCATTATGTGGCTACTGCCAGGAAATGAAAGCAGATACTGGGATCTAGCTCAGCTTCTCTTCCCCTTGCTGGGTCCCTCAAAGTCTTCCCAAGCACCTTCTTGTTGTCTCTCTGCTTCTCACCTTTGACCTTTTCAAAGACAGAGGCTTTCATTGGATTGTTCAGTTACCATCCACAACGTGGTGACTTCTGACTGAATTAGCTTTTGGCTCAGTCATGTTGGCTCATCCAGGCAAACAGTCCTGCTGAAGCACAAGGCTATTTTCTTTTTTTAATATTATTGATTATTTCTGGCTGCACTGGGTCTTTGTTTCTACGAGTGGGCGTTCTTTAGTCGCAGAGAGTGGGGCTACTCCCTAGCGGCAGTGCACGGGCTTCTCATTGCGGTGGTGTCTTTTGTTGCAGAGTACAGGCTATAGGGTGAGAGTCTCCATAGGTGTGACACATGGGCTTAGTTGGTCCAGGCATGTGGAATCTTCCCAGACCAGGGATCGAACTTGTGTCCCCTGCATTGCAAGGTGGATTCTTAACCACTGGACCACCAGGCCTTGTGGTGGTCATTTTCTTATGCATGGATGCCTGGAACTGGGGCTTTGTGGTCTGTCCAGGAGATATATGATGGAAATAGTGGTTCTTAATTTACTAAGTATAGCTCTGTATTGGTCCTGTGCCGGATGCTTGGACACGGCATAACTGGTTGCCCAGGCCACACACCTCTGGAACTCCAGTTAGTACGAAATGAATGCAAACCCTTGCCCCATGGCTCTGCCCCAAGTCAGCCATGTGTCATCACTTCCTTCCCCAAGGCCAAGTCTCAGAGGGGAAGGCTCACAAGCACATGTACTCCTGGTCCCCACTTGCGGACGGACCTTCAGTGGGTCAGGCCCTTCCACTTTAAAGCCTTCTGGGGACTTCCCTGGTGGTGCAGTGGATAAGAATCTGCCTGCCAGTGCAGGGGACACAGATTCAATCCCTGGTTTGGAAAGAGTCCATAAGCCGTGGAGCAACTCAGCCCGGGAGCCACAACAGCTGCGCTTGTGTGCCACAACTACTGAAGCTCAAGTGCTTCAACTACTGGAGCCCACACACCTAGAGCCTGTGCTCCACAAAAGAGAAACCACTGTGATGAGAAGTCCATGCGCTCTATGAAGAGTAGGCCCTGCTCACCACAGCTAGAGAAAACCTGCAAGCAGCAACGAAGACCTAGGACGGCTGATAAATAAATAAGAGTAAATTAACCCCCCCGGACGGAACTAGACTGTTCCATCTAACGTCTCATATTAGTAAATGTTTGGGCTTCATTGACTTCAGATTCTCTCCTCTGAGCCCTTGAGAAAAGTAGAATAAGACACAGATGATGGAATCAGTGCTGGTGATAATTTTGCCCAACAAAGTCCAGAATAACTTGGCACAAAGTGAGCTTCTGACTGGTCTCCTTGGTGGGTACAATCCTGGGGGGAAAGGCAGACCCTCCCCAGAGGGGCATGGGGCTTGATGAGGCTCTGTAAGCCTGCCGACTGTGTCACCCTCCTAAGAACAGAGGATAGGGCTTCCAGGACTATATTAAATCACAACAGTGAAATGTCTCCTTTGAACAGGGTGTTCAAAGGGATGAGATTTAATTTAAAATTTTAAGGGGGGTGGATTTCTGTTTTTATTTGCCAGTGTTAGAGGTTACTGCATCCACGTCATCAGTCCTATGCGATCCGTGTTGCTGCCCCATACCAATCTTGCATTTTCTTGAATTAGTGGGCAGTGTAGAGGTTTTTACATCACTTGCTCCACAAGAAACTCTTCAGATTCTTCCTCTGCCATGTCTTCTTCCCAGGATCTTGGCAGGATTCCCTTTTGGGCCTTCTGAGGCAGCCTGCTGCAATGCTCAGCCCCCTACCCTTTGGCCTTGGTTCTGACTCTCACTGCATCTCCCCTGATTGATCCTCTTCCTTCTGTGAGATGGTTTGGCTTCTCTCTGGGCTTCTGACCACAGTCCTCTGCTTTCCATAGCAATGTTCAGGAAACCCCACCTACCAAGACTTACCCTCCTCTTGGAACAATCACTGGGTCCAGGAGGATATACTGCTAAGTTGGGTCTAGAGTCACATGGCCATGACCCACAGCATTCTCACCAGGACTACAGGGAATTGGGTACATTTGCTCCAAAAGAAAGGGGTACTGCTGGGCACACAAAATCAGTAGCTACCCCAGCCCTCAAGGGTCCCCTTGGAAGTGGGAATAGGATACAGGGAAGGAGGGAAAGAATTCCCTTTCTTATTTTGTACAAAAACAAACATTTTTGGTTATTTTAATCCTGCATTGCCCTCTATGCTGGATTTCCATCCCATGCCATCAAAAGAATCTCAACTGTTACAGAAGCATTGCATAAAAAAAGCATTTTTACATTTATTTTTAATAAAGAAGGCAATGCCAAAGAATGTTCAAACTACTGCACAACTGCGTTCATTTCACATGTTAGCAAAGTAATGCTCAAAATCCTTCAAGATAGGCTTCAACAGTACATGATCCAAGAACTTCCAGATGTACAAGCTGGATTTAGAAAAGGCAGGGGAACCAGAGATCAAACTGCCAACATCCCCTGGATCAAAGAAAATCAAGGGTATTCTAGAAAAACACCTACTTCTGTTTCATTGACTACGCTAAAGCCTTTGACTGTGTGGATCACAACAAAGTAGAAAATTCTTAAAGAGATGGGAATACCAGACCACCTTACCTGCCTCCTGAGAAACCTGTGTGTAAGTCAGGAAGCAACAGTTAGAACCAGACATGGTTTGAAATAACAAACTGGTTCAAAATTAAGTACATCAAGGCTGTATATTGTCACCTTGCTTATTTAACTTCTATGCAAAGTACATCATGTGAAATGCAGGGCTGGATTAAGCTCAAAGTGGAATCAAGACTGCTAAGAGAAGTATCAACAACCTCATATATGCAGATGACATCACCCTAAAGGCAGAAAGTGAAGAACAAAAGAGACTCTTGATGAAGGTGAAAGATGAGAGTGAAAAAGCTGGCTTAAAACTCAACATTCAAAGAACTAAGATCATGGCATCTGATCCCATCACTTCATGGAAAATAGATGGGGAAAATTTGGAAACAGTGACAGACTTTATTTTCTTGGGCTACAAAATCACTGTGGACAGCTACTGCAGCCACAAAATTAAAAAAACGCTTGCTCCTTGGAAGAAAAGTTATGACAAACCTAGACAGAGTATTAAAAAAGCAGAGTCGTCATTCTGGGGACAAAGGTCTGTCTAGTCAAAGCTATGGTTTTTCCAGTAGTCATGTACAGATGTGAGAGCTGGACAATAAAGAAGGCTGAGCACTGAAGAATTGATGCTTTTATACTACGGTGCTGGAGAAGACTCTTGAGAGTCCCTTGGAGATCAAATCAGTCAATCCTAAAGAAAATCAACACTGAATATTCATTGGAAGAACTGATGCTGAAGCTGAAGCTCCGATACTTTGGCCACCTGATATGACGAGCCGACTCATTGGAAAAAAACCCGATGCTAGGAAAGACTGAGAGCAGGAGGAGAAGCAGGCAACAGAGGATAAGATGGTTGAATGGTATCACTAACTCAATGAGGTGAGTGTGAGCAAACTCTGGGAGATAGTGAAGGACAGAGAAGCCTGGCGTGCTGTGGTCCATGGGGTTGCAAAGAGTTGGAAACAATTGAGCAACTGTACCACAACAACAAATGTGCTTTGCTGAAACTGTTTTAAGGTTGTTCAATTTGAGCCTTGAACAACACAGGTTTGAACTGCGTGGATCCACTTATGCACAGATTTGTTTTCTAATAAATATGTCCACCATACCACATGATGTGGAACCATGGTGACAGGGCCCACTATGGGACATGAGCATCCCTGGATTCTGGTATTGGGGGCAGGCCTGGGAACCAACCCCTCAACAGTTACTGAGGGACACTGGCATTTATTTCAAAAATTTTCAGGTTAACTCTCAATTTGATGTGCATTTAAAGAGATGTTTTCAGTGGTTTATATTTTATCTCTTCCACACAAAACTTTTAAATTGCTTATGGTAAATGTGACTTGTTTAATGAGCTAAGTTAGTGGTTTTTCAGGATGTAGATGGAGCATGACAACTTGCCAACAGACAGCCAGAGAATTTAGGTCCTTGTCACTCTGACGAACATGTCCTGGCCTGGTTTCCCACAAGGAAACTTCTTGCTTCATCTGATAACCTTGCTTCTATAGTTTGTTTTTAGCTTCAAGTACTTGTCTGAGCATGCCTGTTTTTCCATAGGTGACTGAAAACACTTTTTGAAGAGGTATCCTTCACAAAAGTTAATAACAGAAAGCACTGTGTCAAAATTCAAGACATGAATATAATTAAAATCACGTTGTATTTCCTGTTGGTCTCTGAAGCAGACATTTAGCAAGTCTTATCTTCAACAGGACATTGAATACCTGTCATAGAAAATTATCTTTAAATGATTGCTCAGAAAGGAAATACAAAAAGCTCTCGTGTCATTTATTATTAATGTGATTTATGTTAAGCTTCTCAGTAGAATGCTGAAAACATGCCAATAAATTAGTTCAAGAAATGATGCAAAATTAAATATTAATGAAGTGTGCAAACAAGCACCAATTACACTGCAGTATAAGCTTGTAAATATTTCCATAAGTAATTCTCACTCCATATTCAGGTAGCACCGCAGTCCAAAAAAGAAGAATCATCATTCATTTATACAGAAACCTTTTTTATTAATAAATTTTCCAATCCACCAATTTAATCCTAGCTTCCGGTTTTTTAAAAGGCAATAAGCTTTACTATTTGTGCTTAGATTCATAGATCATGGATAGATTCTTCATCTCCTCTCTGCTTTCTGCTGGGTCAACCTCTCTCTTGGAGTGATGGACACTGGAGGCACGACCTCTCTCTCGCCCCATCAGGACCAGAGCACTTCATACCCCCAGCTGCTGGAAGGACTGAGTGAAGGCTTGCAGCTGAATTCTTCAGGCATCGTCTCATTTTAGTAAATGCTCAGCCCTATATATTCCCCTCCGAATACTAGCCTCTGTCTCTCTCAAGGTTACATGGCCTCCCAGTGATTGGTTAGTACAGGGGTGCGAAGGCCAAGTCCTCTTCCCTAAATCTAAAATGACTCTGCAGGGCCGCCTCAGCCCCAGAGCTTCTGTGGGACCGGCTGCAGCCTCTGGGACAACTGCATTGCAGGTCACCGCCTCCTGCTCAGCCCTGCTTCATTTACCCTCTTAACATTATCTTCCAAAAACCACACCCTGATAAATTTCTGGCATGAAAATCTCTACCACAGAATCTATTTCTAGGGACCCAGACCTATGACGATTGGGACTAGCAGTGATTTTAGGGAGCAAACTCTAAATACAGGAGTTTGAAGCTAGAAGTGAAGTGGTGCAATTGGTCAGACTTCACTGGGGATGTACTGGGATGGGAGAGTGGTGGAAGAGAAGGCACTGGCGGAGGCAAATTCCCAGCATTTGAGGGGTTTAAGAGAAGTCGTAACATAAAGACCGTGGAATCACATGGCTGAGGTTATCAATGCTTGAAGAAAGACAATGAAAGCTTGAGGATGCCTAATCTAATTTAAGGCAAAGCATGGAAGTCTCCTTGGCAGCACACACAGAGACTCTCATCTTCTGCAGCTGGAGGGTCGGGTCCGGAACATAACTCTAAGCGGAATGGAGCTCAGGAGAGTGTTGTCTCAGTGAAGACAAGTCTGCTCTGCCAAGGTCATGCCCTGATAGAGAAGCAGCAGGACTCAGAGACTTGGAATGGGAACATCTGGGTCAACGCACTTGAAAACCTTAAATCTCCAGATTCCACTGAACCCTCTAGACTGCAGAAATACCCTTTCCTCCCTGCTGAGGGCTAAACCACCATCTTGCTTGAAAGTGACGCCGGAGCCTCTGCTTTGTAAGACAGGAGACATCTCCTTCCAGGCCACCAGACAAAGAACTAGAGTCAAGTCACAATAACATCCAAGGAAGGAAGAGTTGTAAGAACTTGCCAATATGCACTGATAGGAATCAGAGAGTAAATATGGAGATGGGTCCTCAGGATAAAGACCAAGGAGGCAGAAAACAAAGTTCGATTAGAGAGAATTTATTAACGTGGAGCACTGTCCTATGATACAGGACTTCACTCCCTGGCAAGAACCCCAGGAGAAGTGCTAGGCTAGCTCTTTGAAGCCTGCAAATAACAATGGCCCATGAAGTTAAAAAGCCCAATCCGCCACAGTGGTGGTAGAAGAAGGGATCAAATGGCTCAAACAGGAGGGCCTGCTAGACAGGGTTATCCTATGGAGGGCTTGCAGGCTCCCCAGCTGACTGTGTTCTCTGGGAGAGCACACCGGATACTCTTAGCCAAGCTGGTAGAAGGAACACCAGCATCACTGAGAAGTTCACTCCAGTTGTATTCTCCATAGGCCAGGGCTGGGGGTTGGGAGATGCTCTTATAGATCAGTGCTCCTTGATAATAACGGGGATAAGAGGAATGTAGAAGAATAGAGGCCAGCGGGTAGCACTTACCTGTCGGAAGTGGCTATGATTTTCATAAAGAGCAGGAAGATCAGAAAATCAGTAGGAGAGCCATGGAAACAGTTAATAGGACATGGTGTTCCTAGAGGCAACATATACAGCCAGAAATAGTGCTGCTTCAGTTCAGTTCGGTTCAGTCGCTCAGTCGTGTCCGACTCTTTGCGACCCCATGAATCGCAGCACGCCAGGCCTCCCTCTCCATCACCAACTCCTGGAGTTTACCCAAACTCATGTCCATCGAGTCGGTGATGCCATCCAGCCATCTCATCCTCTGTCGTCCCCTTCTCCTCCTGCCCCCAATCCCTCCCAGCATCAGGGTCTTTTCCAATGAGTCAACTCTTTGCATGTGGTGGCCAAAGTATTAGAGTTTCAGCTTCAGCATCAGTCCTTCCAATGAACACCCAGGACTGATTTTCTTTAGGATGGACTGGTTGGATCTCCTTGCAGTCCAAGGGACTCTCAAGAGTCTTCTCCAACACCACAGTTCAAAAGCATCAATTCTTCGGCGCTCAGCTTTCTTCACAGTCTAACTCTCACATCCGTACATGACCACAGGAAAAACCATAGCCTTGACTAGACGAACCTTTGTTGGCGAAGTAATGTCTCTGCTTTTCAATATGCTATCTAGATTGGTCATAACTTTCCTTCCAAGGAGTAAGCGTCTTTTAATTTCATGACTGCAATCACCATCTGCAGTGATTTTGGAGCCCAAAAAATAAAGTCTGACACTGTTTTCACTGTTTCCCCATCTATTTCCCATGAAGTGATGGGACCAGATGCCATGATCTTAGTTTTCTGAATGTTGAGCTTCAAGCCAACTTTTTCACTCTCCTCTTTCACTTTCATCAAGAGGCTTTTTAGTTCCTCTTCACTTTCTGCCATAAGGGTGGTGTCGTCTGCATATCTGAGGTTATTGATATTTCTCCCGGCAATCTTGATTCCAGCTTGTGCTTCCTCCAGGGCAGTATTTCTCATGATGTATTCTGCATATAAGTTAAATAAGCAGGGTGACAATATACAGCCTTGACATACTCCTTATTTAAAAAAAAAAATCAGCCACCCCAATAAAAAGCCATAATCCCTTGTCTAGCTCCCAATTTAAGGTAATATCTGGAACCTGCTGAACAAAGAAGGACCTTTATCTGCCGGCAGATGTTCAGGGTAAGGTTCCCCCAGGTCCTCCCCAGGAAGATCTTGGGTGATTACTTGAGTGATCGCATACTAGGGAAAGAGACTAACCCAGACCTCTTTCGAGAACTGTTGGGCACAAAGTCCAAGTTGACATTGATACCCAGAGATCTGAAGAATCACCATGGCCCTTGTTAGAGTGGGGACATACAGGGTCAGGTAATGAGTGTAGTGTAGCCCATGGACAGCTTTACAGTGGGTCCTCTATGTTCATAGACCACCTATAGTTATTTTCTTGGCCTCTTAATCTGTAACTGGAACAGGCACAGCTGAGGGTTGGCAGAATCCTTGCACTAGTTCCTTGGCGCATAGGGTAAGGGCCATGATAATGAGGCAAAGGAAAGGCAAATGTCTGACACTGCCTCCCACCCAGTCAACTGAAAACTATGTCCTATCCTGGAAGGAATGGCAGAGATCAGTGCCACAGGGAAGACCTAAAGGGCAGTCTTCATCCTTTCTCCCATTTAGTGCCCCAATCTGACCCTCTTTCATCAGCCGCTGCTGAGTTGTGCCTGCTTAGATCACATCTATAGATGCCACCTTCCCTGGAGAGGGCATGGCAATCCACTCCAGTATTTTTGCCTGGAGAATCCCACGGACAGAGGAGCCTGGCAGGCTACCATCCACAGGGTCATAAAGAGTCGGACATGACTGAAGTGACTTAGCACGTAGATGCCACCTTGGGATAGAGGCTTGGGGGCTTAAAACCAGCTGATGGAGGAAGCAAAAAACCAAGTTTGGTTCATGGGTGAGTTGACTTGTTATGTGGGTCAATGGACTACTGCTGCCCTATAGCTGTACACAGGGATGGTCTTGGAAGAGCAGGGAGGAGAACTCTCAGCTTCAGGGGTAAATCCAGTAGTCAGTCCGCTTTGTGTACAAAGAGAAAGACCTGAAGTAAGAATGTACATGGATTCAAGGGTAGTGGCAAGTGGTCAGGGACCTCGAAGGAGAAACATTGGAAGATCAGGAAAAAGGAAGTCTGGGGAAGAGGCATGTGGATGGATGGATGCACGGGAGGGGCACAAAGTGTGAAAATTTTGTATGGTGTTAATGTGATCAGTGAGAACTCGCCTTCCTCCCACCCTCCACCACTAGGGGCTGGGATGCAGCCAATCCTTCCCCAAGCCAGAGGGAGCTCGATGGCAGAAATAGCAGATACCCACTAAAGTGACAAAGTTATTTTTGGAAACAAATAGCCCAGAAAAATTTCCCTAGGTTTATACTTCTAAGACAGATTTGAGGGGTTGTTTTGTCCAGGTTCTCACCAAGAGGTAATTAGCCAGTCTCCACTGAATACTTTCAAACAGACTGCTCATTACCTTTCCAGGTAACCTGCCTCCCTTTAGGACAGTGCAGGCACTCAGGAGTTTCTCCTCCTGTATCAGGTTGGGATTTTCTCCTCCTACCCTCTAAGGAAGGGTACTGCCCCTTCCCATCTTTAGGCTCCAAGCTAAGCTAGGATCTAAAAGAAAGTATTTTGGTAGGAGAAGTGACAGATGCATTGTTAGCAGAATAACCAGTGAGGTTATGCTTGGAGAAATGATCCATTTTAATAAGAGAAAGAACTGTTTGATTGGTCAATATTTCCCTTGGTGGGAACTAAAATCCTTTCCCTTATACAAAAAACACCTCCACTACCATTGAGAGAAAAATTCAGAAGCAGATAGATAAAATGACCCTGAGACTGGCTGGGGACAGAGGGTGGAGAGAGGGGAAGAAAACAAGGAGAAACCAGAGAGAGTGAGCTTTCGGATGCTTATAGGGTTGTGCTCAATGGAAAAAGGAGTAAATTTTTCTGAAGGTTCCAGTAAATTTTCTGGACAATCTGTAGGGTAGATTGTCTAATGATACAGTTTTACTTTCCCAGACTTTCAAATTTGAAGGGTTATACTTACCTTTAGCTGAAACCAGCACTAATTATTTTTGAGTGCAACCCGAACATCTTTTGGTGGAGCCACACTGAGAGGGAGGCCAGCATGGCAGTTCCCTGGGGGTAAACTATTGGCATTAATCAGAAAGGTGGTGCCGGTTACCCGTTTCTCCAAGTGCCCTCTCACATAAGAGGCAAGGTGTAAATTATCCCCTCTCTGGGAGATGCCCTTGGATATCAAATTTTAAAATACTGTTCATCAGGCCCAAACAGTTTCTAGTGAGTATTTCTACAAACATTACAAGGTGCAGCCACAGGCATGGCACCAACTCCAAACCAGCTGGCAGCTCTGATGGGCCTCCCTGAAGCTGGCTGCTGCAGTCAGCTGAAATTGTGAAACCAAATCACATCAGAGGAAGACTGCTTACCCAGAAGGAGAGATTTATTCTATTGTTTAATATTTAAACACTTTAACATGCCTCCCAATAAATTGTCCGAATGGTTCAGAAAAGAGCGTGTAAAAAATAACATGCAATAAATCCCTCCTTTTTAACATAAAGAAATTTATGCACAGATTTTATTAGCACAGCATCTGTTTCTGTCTACAATTAGCAAGTGTTTAGAGAATCCTGGTTTGAAGGGGCATCCACATCTCTCAGTCCCCTGGCCCCTAGCCTCAAAAGCCTATGGGTACAAATGAGGCCACACCATCACTAACGCTCAAACCACAGAAGTCCTTTGCTCTGGCCGGCAGCACCTCAGAGGCTTGGCCACTCTTCCCTGGAGTTTCTGAATGAGGGGCCTCAGCCTCTCTGCGCCCAAGGACAAGCCTTTCTCTGAGGCCTTCTCTGCAGGGTGCCCAGAACGGCACTGCTTCTGGAGCTCTGCGGTGACTGAGGCCTCTGCTGATGCCCTCAGTCATCTAGTCTTTGCTGGGGGACCCAGAGCCCTCAGGCCATGAAAGCTGAGACCAGGGGATGCAGGAGCAGCCGGACAATGACATCCATAGCTCCACACCACGTCCTATCACCTGGACTTCAGAGAGGCAGACAGGTGTCCAGGAGTCTCCTCACATTCTTGAGCTACGGTCCTGCATCTGTTTCCACCAAGGTCCCAGACCAATTCCTTCACTCGGCCAGGACATGAAGCCACTCCATTCCCTCCCCTCTCCTTCCCCCTCACTTTCTCCCTCTTTTCGATTTTCCTGTGTGAGTGCGTGTGTGTGTGTGTGTGTGTTCCATGAGGGAAGGGATTTTTTTTTGGCCTGTTTCATTCACCATTGTATCTTTATTGCTCAGAAGAATATTCAGCAAATAATAGATGCTCAAGAAACTCTGTAGCTTGAATGGGGGGAAAAAGTGAATCCAAGAAACCCTCCTGCATTCTCCTTCAGCACAAAAGCCTATACCCCCGTGTGTATCCTTCCAGACAGAGCCCACAGAGTTCCCAAGCCACTGATTTTATAGCTCAGCCAGGACGCAGCTGCATGATGATGCTGTGGTCAAAACTGTGTTGTCAGCATGCACTGGCCTCAACAGCCTGGGTCCACAAATGGGCACAAGTCTCAGGGACTCCAGTTCCCTCCCACTCCACTACAGAAGGTCCAGCTTCCGCAGATATTCCATGGGGATCCCCGGGATCCTTATGCCATCCTGTGCTCTTTGCTGCCTCACCTGGCCTTCTGCCCCTACTGCTGCTCTGCTCTCTACCCACCCACTGCCTGTTTTGCCACAGCCTCTTCCCAGCCTCTCCTCGTGCCTGGCACTGGCAGGGCAGCTGCCCTCAGGTGCACGGCTTGGCCTTGGCCACCACTCCAACTCATTCCTCTCCTTGCTCATCAACCTGCAGCCCCTTGAGCCTTCATTCTGTTCCAAGAATGTAGCTGGCTCACTTCTGCTGCAGGACTTTTGCTCATCCTGGGACACTTAGCTTCAGGATCTTTGTTGGCTGGCTGGTGTCTTCTAATCTAGTGATCCTAGCGTTGCTCCAGGAGGTCTTCTCTGAATGCACCGTCTACTAGAGGCCCCAGCCCGTCTACTAGGGGCCCCAGTCCCCACAAAACCTCAGCCTTTTTTATGGCCCTCATAGTACGTATCACTGACTGACTAGTTCTCGTTCATTTATTCTTGCTTGTGTATCATGTATCTCTCTTTGGTAGACTGTGGTTTGGTTTTTGGTTTAGTCGCTAAGTCGTGTCCGACTCTTGTGACCCCACGAACGGTAGCCTGCCAGGCTCCTCTGTCCATGGGATTTTCCAGACAAGAGTACTGGAGTGGGTTGCCATTTCCTTCTCCAGGGGATCTTCCCAACCCAGGAATTGAACCCGGGTTTCCTATATTGCAGGCAGATTCTTTACCACCTGAGCTATGAGGAAAGCCCTTGGTAGACTGTAAACCCCATGAATACAAGGGCTTTGTTTGCCACTGTATCCCAACTTTTAGAATGCTGGTGTTCAATTAAAATTCACTGGAAGTTGAATGCTGAATATCCTCCCTACTTGGAGTCCAGGTCCAACAACCGTCCACCCCAGAGAGAAGAGGTTTCCCTCCTCCCAGCTTTAGGCCTGTCTCTGAGGCTCTGGTATTCTATGACAGGATCTGGCTCTTCCCAGCCTGCCTGATGGTGGAATTATTTACATCCTCTGGGGAGACCCCACAGCAGTATTGTCTAGCCCTTAGCCCCAGCCAACCCAGACAGAATTCTCCAACGTCAGGACATTTTCTAGTGATAGTCATTAGGCATGGAGATTGCTCTGTGAGAGCATCAGCAGTCTGGTCAAAATCAAGCCATGCCAAATCCAAGCCAGTTTTCTTTCAGTCGGTCAGAGTGAAGACAGGGTCAAGCCTGTGAGCTTCCTCAGAGCCTAGGTGTCCTGATCTGCCGGCATATGAACCACATACACACATACATACACAAGACACAGACCATCACAATCCATTCTGAGAAACTGAGGTTCAGTTCTACACAAACATATACCTCATTAACATTTGGAAGCAGACCGCCTACTTCACCTCTGGGCATGGACTGGTCACTGACTTGAGGGGCCTCCCCAGGAAAAACAAATGGGGACTTGCTGGTCATTCATGTAACTCATATCCCTTCTTGTGTTTTGCCAGGAATAACAATCAGCCTTGGCCCAAAGGTGACGTTAAGTGTCCAACTCAACTGCTTCTACTTTTCAGAAGGCAGTGTTTTCAGGTCCTGCCATCAAGGTTTCCCAAGGCCTCCAAGCCTCCGTGCCACCTTGTCACAGCCCTGGTCCGGCCTTTCTGTCGTGAAGTACTCTTCACCTGCATCATTTCCTTGGGTGCACAAACTCCAGGGACGCTTGATGACCTGGGAATGGCTT
Organism: Bos taurus; assembly: GCF_002263795.3. Lineage (NCBI taxonomy): Eukaryota > Metazoa > Chordata > Mammalia > Artiodactyla > Bovidae > Bos > Bos taurus. Next base: position 36,342,031 of record NC_037346.1, on the reverse strand, counting down.
TAGCTGTTTTAGCCTCTCTATGATAATTAATCAAATGCTAAAAGCGCAGAAGATGACTCTTTGTTTTCACAGTCAGAAATCAAAGGGGAAGAGGAAAACTTTTAAAATCAGAGCAGACCAGAATAAGAGATGCTGGCTGCCCGGAAAGTCCCCTCCACTCAGCAGGCAAGGGCTGGAGGCCACGTGACCTAGGGAGGATGGGGTGAGAGTGCATCCCTGAAGCTTTCGTACCACCGCAATGCACTCTGGGTGCCTGGCTGGTCACACCTGGGCTCAGCCTCCCAGAAGCCCTGAGAAGCAAGCTGGTGGCTCCAGGAAATAGAGAAGCATGCCAGCACCCTGCAGGAAATTCCCTAAAGCCTTTCATTAACGTATTTGCAGCAGTTATGTTTTCTTGAGAATTTAAAAGTGATAAAACTAAAAAATGATAAAAAAATTTTCCATTTTTCCCCTTTTCTAAAAATCTATCAATGGAGGAGGCACTGAGTCTCCAGCAGTGGGAGCTCAACTCCTGCTTTCTCCTATTCCTCTGGCTTATGACATCGGAAATGATCATCCCCAACGTGTTCCCTGTCAACTTCCTCCATGCCTTTAATCTGAGCCTGAATGATCCTCTGAGAAAGATTCACCCAAGAACTCTTCCACATAACATGAGTCCCTTGTTTATAGGAAAAAAAAAAAAAAAAGGTGGTAACTCCTTCTCCTGAGTACAGAGTCATTTGAGGAAAAGGTTACAGGAACTAGGCAAGTGGATATGAAACGGTCAAGTTTCTCACTGAGGAGGGACTGGAGAATGCGGTGTTAGTTCCTTAGGCAAATGGGCTCCCTAGTCATTCACACCTCAACTAGACTTTGCCAGCAGGCCCCGACACATTGCCTGCTTCAGGGCCAAGCCAATTATTGCCAGACAAACAGCAGCCCAGAAAACATTCTGAGAAGGAGCTGAGCCACATTCACTCATCTGATTTCTCTGAGAATGAGTGGAAGACATTGTCCCCCCACTGCCACTCCCACTTCTCATATCTTTCCACATGGAAAAGAGAAATCAAGATTCCACCTTCACAGTCACCTTGGGCAGACAGAATTTCCTCTGTAAAGATGAGGTAGAGAAACCTCATAAGATCTGGGAAGATTCTGCAGCCCAAAAGTTAAACAACCCCCCCTCCCCAAGGTTCTGAGGAAGCTGCCTCCCTGGTAGGAAAACCAAAAATATTTACTGCTGCACAAGGTTTTTAAAAAACGTTGAGTATCTGATTCAGATTCTCAATAAGATTCCAGGAGACTCTGGAAAAGATCAAGAAAGTAGAAAAGATCATAATAAAGAGGCAGAAATCTGAGAGCAGGAAATACAGCAGAGAGACAGAAACCACAATAGCTGGGTTAAAACCCAAGATGAACACTGTAAATAGCAGACAAGACACTGGAGAAAATAAAATTAACATGGTCATGGGTAAAATGGTAAAGAGATGAAAAGGAAGAGACAGGTAGTTAGACACAGGGGATATACCTGGGAATAATAGGAATTCCAGAGAAAAAAGGATACAGCAAAAGCAGTAATCAAAGACACGAGAAGAAGGAAGCCTTTCTAGGGCACAGAAAGAACTCAGTTGGAACTGAGAGTATGTTCTGAGTCCTGAACTAAGTTAATGAAAAGAGGACCACATTCAGACACACTATGGTGGAATTCTCCAAGTAGAAAAAGTTAAGAAAATTTCTGAAACACAGACACACAAATACACCCTTAAAACAGGAAACTGAAGGAGGAGATCTAACTTTTAGTTTATATCCTCAGTTCTGTTGTCTGCTTGCTTGTTTTTTAAAGCAATACATCCTTAAAATGTTTTTTTTATTTATTTATTTTTAAATGTTTTTTTAAAACAAACTTAAACTGGGGAGAGGGGTGATAAATAAGGATCTTACAAACAAATGGGCAATAAAAACAAACAGCCTAAATTAAAATGATTTCAGATTTCTCACAACATCCAGAGAAGTAAATGTCAATTTTTAACCTCAACTTGTTAGAAATACATTTTATTTTGTTAACATACATAAATATTATATATAATATTTTAACAGGATAAAGGATATAAAACTTTAATTTTCTCACTCAGATTTTTGGACATTCATGATACATGATAATTATCTTTACTACATTCAATGCACTTTAATGTCTTCTATCCTTGTCTGTGTCATTTTATATATTTTTTAAATGCACTAACAGTTACTAACTTGAGTGGATTGTGACCATAGTTTGAAATATACTGATCTAGAAAAACCTAATGGAGAAGGCAATGGCACCCCACTCCAGTACTCTTGCCTGGAAAATCCCATGGATGGAGGAGCCTGGTGGGCTGCAGTCCATGGGGTCGATAAGAGTCGGACACGACTGAGCGACTTCACTTTCACTTTTCACTTTCATGCATTGGAGAAGGAAATGGCAACCCACTCCAGTGTTCTTGCCTGGAGAATCCCAGGGACGGGGGAGCCTGGTGGGCTGCCATCTATGGGGTCGCACAGAGTCGGACATGACTGAAGTGACTTAGCAGCAGAAAAACCTAAAGGAAAAGCCATGTTGTCATTCATGATGAAGGTAACAAAAAGACCTTCTCAGGTGCAGATGTTGTTTAAAAAATAATCCCTTCCAAGTACTCTTCTTGAATAAATGTATTCTTCTTGAAAATGTATACTAGGACACAGGAAAAAAAATCAGATGCAAAAATTCGTAAATGAGAAAACATCCAGCTTGAAGCACCTTCTTAGAGGTTTAGGGGGAAAACTTTCACACATTGTCCCAGAAAAAGTGACAGTGTGAATCTAGCATCTTTTTTGGCAATATCTTGAAAAAATTAAAGTGTACACACTCAACACAATCTTGGAAATCTAAAAATAAAGACGCCAGTATGTAAGGATATATGAACTATGATGCTTCTTGTAGCAATAAGCACAGTGGCAAAATAACTAGCAATGACCTATATGTCCAATAACAAGTCAATGGTTCAATAAACTATGGTTCATCTACGCTAAAGTAAGGTGGCACAGTGGTAAAAGGATCTGCCTGCCAACACAGGAGATGCAAGAGACACGGGTTTGATCCCTGGGTTGGGAAGAGCCTCTGGAGAAGGAAATGGCAGCCCAGGCCAGTATCCTTGCCTGGAAAATCCCGTGGACAGAGGAATCTGGTAGGTCACAGTCCACGGGGTTGCAAAGAATGGGACACAATTGAGTGTAGACAAACACACGCACGCACACATGCGAAAGTGATAACTCTCACGGCGATTTCTAATAAATTAGCTATCATTTCATTTCTGTAAAATAAAGAGGGGGAACTTACTAAAGGGTTTGCATCTGACCATTTATGTGAGCAGAGAGAAAGATGTAGAAGGAAAAAAAGAAAATTGTCAAGGCTGATTAATTCTGAGGGGTGGGAGCAGTAAGGAAAGAAAGGGAGCCACTGGCTCTTCGGAAACTGGCTTGTTTCTGAAGAAACTCTTCTTTTCAACTGGCTTGTTGCAATAAATATGCCTTACTTTGAAATTCCTAACCCACTTTAAAAATCATCAGGCTTCCCAGGTGGTCCAGTGGTTAACAATCAGCCACACAGTGCGGAGGACACCGGTTCGATCCCCCGTCTGGGACAATCCCACATGCTGCAGGGCATTTAAGCCCAAGTGCCACAGCTACTGAGCTCACACGCTGCAGCCACTGAAGCGTACTAGATTCTACACGCTGCAACCAAGACCTGGCACAGCCAAATAAATACATAAATTTTAAAAAAGTATCCTTTTGGTAAAGGACATTAGATCTAACTTATAACTTAAAGTTATAACTTAGTTATATAACTTAAAGCATATACATTAAATCATTTTTTTAATAGTTTCAAATTGAAGATTCAGAAAAAGTAATTTTCTTTCAAAGATATTAGCTACTATAAACAAAAATGATGGGCTTTATAATCCCAGATAAAATTAAGAAATAGTGGGAACCAGTGGGGGAAAATTTATTTTCCACAACAAGGAACAAAATATAGAGTTCTATATGGACTATGATCATTGAAAGAAGTGAAAGTGTTAGTCACTCAGTCATATCCCACTCTTTGGTGGACTGTAGCCTGCCAGGCTCCTTTGTCCATCAAATTCTCCAGTCAAGAATACTGGAGTGGGTTGCCATTTCCTTCTCCAGGGGATCTTCTTGACCCTGGGATCTTCTTGACCCCGCTTTCTTGCATCCACAGGCAGATTCTTTACTGTCTGAGCCACCAGAGAAGCCCATGATCATTGACTACCATATCAAAAACCTCTGAAAACCTTTAGGGTAAATACAAGCAGAATTAATAAAGAATTCTAATTCTTGCTTTCTAAATTATTAAAGATTACAGTAAATAATCTATACAGCACTAAAAACAAAATTAAGAGCAAAATGTGTTAGGGCTAAAACTAAGACCCAATATTAAGTGCTGCCTTGATTCCTGGTGAAATTGAGAGGGCCTTGAATGGCCTAAGTTCCCCTCCCCACTGTGCTCCCTCCAGTAAGGTCCCTAGTCAAACAACCCTCCTTATCAAGGGGAGCAGGATAAGGTCCTGCTTAATACCCAGAAGTAGGCTTCAGTTCCCTCTCACCTGCACGATTATTCAAATAAGCCCATAACAGCCTCTCGTGAAAACCAGGGTTCATCTCACACTTTTGATACTATAATGCCCGCCTCCCCAGGCTGTTCACTCTGGCTCTGAGTATAACCCCCATATGGCCCTGCAGAGTGTGCTGTGCCCGCCTCTCCTGGACAGTAAGTATATGTGACGAACAAACTGCCCAGAATTGGGCATCAGGTATTCAGCCATCCCCATAACTCTAGAGTAGTAATCTTTCCCTCACCAGTGGAGTGAATAGGAGGTGATTAAAACACAAGTTATTTAAAGAAAAAAAAAGCAGAAGGCATCAAATAAGTTGACAAAAGCTGTCAGAGAGAACTGCAGAGAGAAACAGAAAATAGGAGATTTTATCAACTCAGCAGTAGGTAGAAAAGTAGGAAAAAAGTGGAGAAAAAGGATGGTAAGCAGAAAATATAGCATAATAGTAAAAGAAAGTCCAAATACATCATTAATAGCAATAAATGTGAACTGCTTAAACACACTTAGGAAGATACACATTACCAGATTGGGTACTTTTTTCTATATCTGGAATAATCTCAGCTATTATATCTTCAATATTACTTCCCTGCCATTTTCTTTGTTCTTTATTCTGTAAGTCCTATTGGACATATTTTGGAGTCTCATCCTCCTGCTCATTGAACTGCTCTCTTTCACTTTCAATATCTTTATTTCCCCTTGCTGCATTCAGTGTAGATTCTTTAGAACTATCTTCTAGTTCACTAATTTTATCTTCAACTATATCCAGCCTAAAACTCATCCTATCTTTGAGATTTTTTAAATTTCATGACTATGTTTTTATTTCTGAGATTTATAATTGCTTACATTTTGTATCTATATGTTCATTTCATTCTCATCTGAATTTGAGCATCCTTATTTTCAAATCTTTGCAAGTGTAGTCCAAAAAATAACTTTCATCTAAATTTCATGCTTAGGTTGTTGAGTTGGCTGTCCTTTTTGGCATTTGATTTCTTCATGAGTTTATGCGCTTTGGAATTTTGGTTTTCAGGCTCATGATGGCTGGGAGGTTTTGATTCTGCTTTGTGCTCTATTTCTCTTCTTTCTTGTCTGGTGGATTTAGTTTTACGGTTATATCCACAAGATTAGTCCAGAACATGACTTTTGAACACAAGGTCACTGTGAACTTGTGCTCTTCATTAATTTGAGGGTCTTGTAGATTCAGGCACAGGGTTGACTCAGTTCTTGGTTATGAGGGTATCTTTCCTCTGCTGCCTCCTTGGGCTTACAGTTCTGGCCACAGTTCCTGAGAGCTGGTTGGTTATCCTTTTTTTTTTTTTCAGCATCCTTTCACAAGTAAGGGGCCTCACTCCAATCCCTGGTTTCAGCCAGAAACCAGGCTGGTTTTCGTGTGGCTCTGTCCTCTAGTCCATTGCAATATTTTAGCTCCTACTACCCCCACAGGTCTTTGGTTTTGGTCTTACCACCAGTTGGTTCTCCTTCTTGTCTCCTGAGATGTTTATCCTATTTTTAGCTTGTTTATGTATTTTGAAACTTTTTCTCTCATTTTTATATGTTTGGAACATAATGGCTATGTCAAAGCATGAACTTTACACTTTCTTCTTGTTAATGTTTAAGTCACTTGGCGATAGAGTTTCTACTTCTCACAATGGAAACACTAGCAGATGGAGTTTGGGGGTAAAAGAGCTGAGCTGCTGCTGCTGCTAAGTCGCTTCAGTCCTATCCGACTCTGTGTGACCCCATAGACGGCAGCCCACCAGGCTCCCCCGTCCCTGGGATTCTCCAGGCAAGAACACTGTAGTGGGTTGCCATTTCCTTCTCCAATGCATGAAAGTGAAAAATGAAAGTGAAGTTGCTTAGTCGTGTCCAACCCTTAGCAACCCCATGGGCTGCAGCCTACCAGGCTCTTCTGTCCATGGGAGTTTCCAGGCAAGAGTACTGGAGTGGGTTGCCATTTCCTTCTGAGCACTGATACTTAAATCCTGGGAGTCCAAGTAATGGGCATTTTGTCTGGGCTTAGGGGCCTGGGTAAGGCTTCCCAGGTGTTGCTAGTGGTAAAGAACCCACCTCTCAATGCAAGAGACATTAAGAGATTGGGGTTCAATCCCTGGGTGGGGAAGATCCCCTCCAGGAAGGCCTGGTAACCCACCCCAGTATTCTTGCTGGGAGAATCCCATAGACAGAGGAGCCTGGTGGACTACAGTCCGTAGGGTCGAAAAGAGTACGTCATGACTGAAGTGACAGCACAAACACACCGCAAGCGCCTGGGTAGGGATGTGGAAAACCCCATCAGGACTTCTAATTACAGACCAACTTCAACAGCGACCCCATGTGGCAATAAGATGAATTGCAGGAGTAGAAGGTCCTGCCCAAAGTGCTTTCCTACTCCCCAGCTTGGAGCCAGGAGCCTAATTGACACCTCCTTTGTGAAATGCATGTGGTCACCACAGGCTTTTTAGACAACTCAGAGGACTAAAGAGAAAGATAATACTGGATATGGGCTCTCAGCTGGCTAATTAGAAAACTGAAAGAGCTATGACCCTTTCATTTTGGAATAATCCATACTGTTGACATGCAATACATACAAAATAATGGAGAAAGGAAAATAATAGAGATGTAGTGGAGCATTTAAATTCTTCTTCAGAAAAAGACTCATAAATTCCAATATTGACCCCCCAAAAAAGAAGTACAAAATTCTGAATAGATCAATAACCAAGAAGAAAAAATAAAATAGAAGTTACTGAAGAATTAGCTCCCTAAAAGACTCCTGGGTTTTATGCTTTTGTTGGCAAGACTTTTCCAATGTTAAGAGACAGCAGTGTCTATTGTTGTTATTATACAACAATCCCTATTGTTGCATAAATTATTTCAAAACACAGAATAAAGAAATAATGCACCTCAATTTATGTTGTAAACTCTAATTCTTAAGCCTGGAAAAGAAAATCATAGACCAGACCTTGCAAATTCAAGTGTTTATAAGCACCAGAAACTAATATAAATGGGTGAAGTTGACTGATGTGTGAAATGACAGGAAAAGTGGGAACCACAGGAACTGGAGGGTGTGCATGCCTTATTCAAGAATTCAAAATCAAATGCTTCAAAACACTGCTCTGGTCACATAAACAAGTCCCATGGGTCACCAGTTTGCAGCCTCTGGTATAGGTCAATCTCTATTATAAAATAGATGTTAAAATACTAGCAAGTTAAACTCAACCTATACTACAATTAAAAAAAAAATCTACTAGGACTGTTACATTTACTCTAAGGGATGCAAAAATCTTTTAATATGTGGAAGTCATTTTTAAAACAACCATCATCTCCCATTAGAAAAACACATACATTATTTCAATAGATGTTCGAACTTAATACCTGACAAGCGGAGGCCCAAGAACCCAGAGCTGGGTTGTGTGTGAGTTGGCCAAAGATGTCCCAAAGGTTGCATCTAGGGGTAAAACCAGGATCATGTGCAGCAGACAGACAGCCCAGCCAAGTGTCAATCCAAAGAACTGAACAAAGATGCAGAAATTAGATAAAGGCAAGAAGACAGGGCCCATGGAGACGCTTGGGAAGCATAGCCCAGACATATTACTGCAGGGACCTCCCTGTGGTCTGGTCCTGAGCCAAGTTTGAGCTCCAGCTGCTGAAGTTAAAAACATCCAGCATCCACGTATCATAATATTTCTCCTAAAGCTAAGATCTAAGGATAGTGCCAACATATGAGAAAAGACATATCATGGAAGCAGCCCACCTCAAACTAAAACTGCTTTCCCGCTCTGATTTTCTGAGGAGCCATTTTGTATTTTCAAGATTTTCTACAATAAAAGAAATAAAATGCACAGAGAAAGTTATAGGGGAATCTGATAGAAGAGGGGATGGTGGGAAGCAATGAACTTCATATATTATATGGTCAAATCTAAATCAATCAAGGCATGTTATACCACAATAACCAATTTATCCTATTTTTTTATTTTCTAATATTTTTGGCTACATTGCACATCTTGTGGAATCTTACTTCCCTGGGCCCCTGCAGTGCAAGTGTGGAATATTAACTACTGGACTGCCAGGGAATTACCAATAATCTATTAAAAAACAGTAAAATCTATACGGGTACTGATAGAGTGAAAAGGAATAAGTGCTAAGTCAGGACTCTACACCTCTACTTCATACCATAACACAAAAAATTTCAGATGGATTAAAGACTTAAATGTAAGATGTAAAATAAATATTGTAGGAGAAAATATGTGAGACCGTGTATCTTATCAAGAATCAGAGAGATCCACCCAACCTGAAGGGAAAATGAGAAGCTATAAAAGAAGAGGAACATAACTGATTCCAAGAAAAGTCTTCTATTTTTAGATCTTAAAAAATCAAAATACAGTGATAAATTGAAGAAAACTTTCCATTTCAAAAGGATGAAAAACTCTTAAATTGATAAGAAAAAAACAAACAGTGTAATAGCAATAGATAGACTTATGAAGATTATGAAGAAGCAATTCTGGGAAAAGAAAATCCAGTCAAGAAACCAGTTGAGACACTCCTCAGCAGAAAATCACAAATAAACAACTAAGGCACTCACTTCTCACCTATCAGATTAGCAAAAATTCAAGTGATAATAATTGCTGTTGGAAGGGATGCCTGAAAACTATACTTTCATACAATGCTGTTGGAAAAGTGAATTGTCACAACTCTTTGGAAAAGCAATCTGGCAATAGCTACTAGCATTTAAAATTCCCTTTTCCCCAGTAATCCCATTCCTAGGAAACACTAAGACTTCCCTGGTGGTGACTTCAGATGGTGAAGCGTCTGCCTACAATGCGGAAGTCCCAGGTTTGATCCCTGGGTCGGGAAGATCCTCTAGAAACACTGCAACAGAAATGAAAACATTAGTGCATAGGGATTCGTGTAGAACCATGTAAGGGAATGGCTACCCACTCCAAGAAAAGGCTGTATCAACAGGTGGTTTTCTTGGGGCTTCCCTGGTGGCTCAGATGGTAAAGAATCTTCCCACAATTCAGGAGACTGGGGTTTAACCCCCGGGTCGGGAAGATCCCCTGGAGAAAGAAATGGCAACCCACTCCAATATTCTTGCCTGGAGAATTCCAAAGATAGAGGAGCCTGTCAGGCTACAGGCCATGAAAGAGTCTGACATGACTGAGGGACTTTCACTTTCGCTTTTCATATTTATTATAGACTTGTGGTAGTCACAAAAACTGGAAATCAAGTGAATGTTCAAAAAAGGAGTGGCATATTATGTAACCATTAAAAAAATGGGTTAGACCTGTCCCATCCGTCCTGGGGAAATTTCTACCATGTGTTACGATCAAGGGAGAAAAGCAAGATACAAAGTGTATGTAATATGATTCAACTTTTAAAATATAATGACACATATCACCCCCAAATAAAAAACCCATGTGTGTGTGTACGTGTGTGTGTATGTGTGTGTGAACTGCTACAAAACTGGAAGGAAGAAAGGAAAGAAAGAAGGTAGGAAAGAAACCAGACTGTTAACATAGTGGGGAAGGGGAAAGAAATACTTAAAAGTAAGTTTCTATATTTAAAAACCCTATGTGCAATGTGATGCCATTCATGGAAAATTCTACACACGTAAAGAGATGTGAAAGGATCTTCACCAAAATATTAATGACGATTGTCTCAGGGAGTGGGATTGCAGGTGACGTTTTTTTTTCCTTATTTTTTTCTATGTTTTAAATGATATATAATGAGTACATATCATTTGCACATCAGTGGAAAATAGGACTTCCCTGGTGGTCTAATGGGTAAGAATGCACTTGCCACTGCAGAGGATGAGGGTTCAGTTCCTGGTCTGGGAAGATCCCGCATGCCATGGGGCAAATATGCCTGTGAGCCACAGCTACTGAGCCCAAGCACCCTAGAGTTCATGCTCAGCAACAAAGAATATCCCCCACTCACCACAAGTAGAGAAAGCCCGAGCACAGCAACGAAGACCCAGCACTGCCCAAAATAAAGAAATACATTTAAAAATCAGCGGACAATAAAGTTATTTTAATTGTTGGGTGCAGGGGGACTATGGACAGGTAGACAGTCCCTGGGAGACCTGATTGAATGAGCACACAGATCTATATTTAATTAACCTATCAATTGCTGGTATGCCAACTGATGTTTTCCAAAATCTTGAAGGGTAGTTTCTCTTAAGTAGTCTGTCATCTGAAACATTGTTTACAATTCTCCCACTTAACTAATGGTGAGGAGTGCAACCATTACAAATACCAAAAGGGCAGGAGATAATTAAAGGAGGTTTTACTTAAGTGCCATCAAATAACTACATCTCCTGTATTCAGAATTTCCTCACCAAGCTTATCTCCTGACAACTCCCAAACCCTTTTATCATTGCCTTCAAGCTTTTTTTTTTTTTTTAATCATCTCTTTTTCCAGACCTCTGTGTAGTGATTCTTAAAATCTTCATTATAAATCGTCAACCTTCGCTTTGCTCTTTTGATCGTTTCTTTCTCAGGGAGCTTGGCTTCACCACCTGGCATGGACCTGGTTATGCTGGGCATGCCCTGCTTCTTATCCCCTTCCCTCTCTCAGTGGACCTGACACGTTTAGGGGAGTGCTGCAGGGGTTCAGGCCTTTTCTATGCCCTGCTTGAACATGCCAGGCTTTCCAAAAATGTTAGGATCAGCTGATGAAACAGGAAGTTGGGCTTCATTTGCTCTTTCTTTCACAATATTCATTGAGCATTGCTGAGTGTCCATCGCCGAGCTAAGGGTTCAAATAAGAGGCCATGATTCCAGAGAAATTACAACCATGTATGTGGGCAGTGTTGGACTGTCCTGTGCCGGGGAAGCACTTGGGAGGATGCCACGGATGGGAGGGGAAGTGAAGTCGGGGAGCGGCTGCTAGGGCCGAGACGGGGGAACAGCACATGCAAAGGTCTAGCGCTTCTTCAGGCGTGCTCCCAGACTAGCAGCTCAGCATCATCTGGGAACTTGTTGAAAATTCTGAAACTCTGGGAGCGGGTCCAGCAATCTATTTTATCAAATCCTGCGGATGATTCTGACACACCCTAGAATTCAATGACCACGACTCAAGTAGAAGTCTGAGGATGCTGAGGATGAGAGGGAGAGGAGAGAGGAAACAAGGCTTCGTGAAGGGCCTCAGATGCCAGTCAAAGGAGTTAGACTTTGCCCCGTAGGTGCGGCTTCCAAGGCTTTTAAGCAAGGGCTGTGGGACTTACACAATCGCTTCCAACTTAGGCGTTTCTGGGCGCTCTAGCATTCTCTGCGTGCAAGAGGGCCGAGAGGGAGTTGGTCTCGGCGAAGCTGAGTTTCTCCACCCCACCTTCACCCCACACCCCACATCAGGCGGCGAGTCAGAGACAGGTGAGGCCACAGACCTCTCTGCACTCTGGTTCCATGGGCTTGCAGTTCGGAAGGAGGTGAGAACGCGCAAGAGCTGGGGCACTGACCAAGACAGGCAAGGAACCACCGCGCGAGAGGCCAGTGGCCCGTGGGACAGCTAGGTCGGCGGCCCAGGCTCCGCCCCTGGCCCGCGGGGCGCGGCGTTTCGGGCCTGCGGGCCACGCCCCCGGCCCCGCCCCAGCGCGCGCCAGGCCCGCCTCCCTCGGGAGAAGCCGGTTCTGCCCGCGCCCGTGCACGCGCCCGCGGCCGGGTTGCAGGGCTGGGCGCGCGCCCTGCGTCCGGGGCAGGAAGATGGTGGCGAGCGCGCGGGTGCAGAAGCTGGTGCGGCGCTACAAGCTGGCGATCGCCACGGCGCTGGCCATCCTGCTGCTGCAGGGCCTAGTGGTGTGGAGCTTCAGCGTTCTGGAGGACGACGAGCCGGGCGAGGTGCTCCGACGGCCGGGCGGGCAGACGGGCAGGCCGGGCGCGGGGACGCGCGGGGTCCTGGCGGGGAAACGGATGGCCCCCGCCGGGGAAGTGGGGCACGGGCCGCTTGCGTGTTGCGCACGGGCGGCCGCCTGGCTCGGGGCCTCGGACCCCTGGCGCCCGTTTCCCAGGCGGGCCGGGGGCCTGCGCGCGGGGGCGGTGCATGACCCGGAGGACGGGCCGCGGGCTGGCAGGGGCCCCGGCCGCGAGGAGCGGGTCTTGGTGGGGTGGTCTCCAGCTCCGCGAGCAGTGAAGGTCAGGCGCGGGTGGAGGAGAGCCCGGCCAAGAGGCGCGGCTGGGCCCGAGCCGGCTAGGAGGTGGGGAGCCCCAGGCCAAACTTTCTGAAGTTGGGAGGGGGTGGGGGTGTGCGCGCCGTGGGCGGAGGAATGGGGCCTAGGGACCCCGGGCAATCGCGCCGACCCGCCCCTCAGCGGGGCACTGGCCAGTTAAGAAGTGGAGCCTGGGGGTGGAACTCAGTCTGGCAACTGAGGAGAGGGAGGGAGACCCCGAGGGAGAGAAGTGGAGTGCCCCTGAGGCGTGGCTTTTTCAACCAGGGGTCTGAAGCACCTGCATGGGTCTTCTGGACAGGATGGCAGGGGAATTGAGCTGGTGAATTGGCCTCAGGACATTAGGGAATTGGGGACTCGCCCTCTCTGACCGTAAGAAAATGGGGACAGCAGCAGCTGGTTTAGCAGAGCCCAGGCCGTGGAGCAGGGGCAAACCCTATCCTTCTTAGTGCCCCAGGTCTTCGTTCTGAGAGTCTCCTGGCTGATGTGGTTTTCCCTGGAGGATTAGACATGTCTCCCTCAGTGTGATCAGGAGAGTCCAGTGGGGTCTGAGACCATCCTGGAAGGTTGAAGAGGATAAGTCAAACCCTGACCCTAAGCTGTGGACCAGAAGACAGGGCTTCCCCGCCCCCACCCCTGGGTTTTGGTGGACTCTGAGTCAGACTCTCTGCTCTGCTTGCCCCATCCTCTTGGGCCTCTCCTCCTGGCAGGGTGAAGGCCAAGGGAGCCCTGATATCCATTTTTCCTTCCTGCATCTGGGCAGTATGGAAGGCCTAGTGTGGAAATTGGAAGAATCACTGCTTTTGCCTTTTTTGGGGAGAACCAACAGACTGGGATGGTGAGGGGAGCTGGGACAGAGTCACATGAGATCATAACTCCAAAAGGAGCTGAGCTTAGGGGTTAGGGGAGGCTGACTCTGTGACATCTGAAGGGAGTGAGCTTGTTCTCTGTGGTCCAGTAAGTAGCAGGAAGGCGAAGAGATGATTTTGGGGGCAGATGAGACATTCTAACATGGAATGGGCTGACAAGGAGTTAAGGAGCCTTCTGACCCTGGAATATATATGTGAGTAGGGGCTGGTGACCACTTTGGGGAGGGGCATGGCAAAGCATCCAGGGCTTCTCAGACCCTCTGCTACACGGCTGTGTGAATCTCTGGAAGGGCTGAGAGACTGTTCAGGCCTCAAGGTCTCTGCTGCCCTACCTCCAGCCTGGGGTGGGGAACTGGTGCAGTGCTTGGGATCCTACCTCCTCACCTCCTCCTCCAGCTTCCTAGCAGAACCAGATAGGGGAATCCCTGGACCAGAATGGAAAAAAGATCCTTGATAACCTAGAGGTTGTGCAATCCAAGCAGCCATTAGTGCTTGGAGCCCTTCGGCAGCCACCTCAGGGCAGCCCGGCAGCATAATAAGTATTTAGGAAGATGGGTGCTGAGTTGGACCACCCCAACTCACCGTCGTATGTCCTATTCCAGCACTGCTCCTGGTGAATAGTGTGACCACTGTCTAATCACCTAACCTCTTTCGCGTGCATCCTCAATGGTATCTGCCCCCCACCCCAAGATGGGGGCAATAATATCACCTCTCTCATTGGTAATGCCTGTGAAGTATTTGCAGGAGTTGCTGGCACATGCTAAACCATCAGTAAATATCTTATTATTTCACTACTGCACAATGGTAATAGGGACTCATTCATTCATTCATTCAACAAATATTACGTCCTACTTCGTACTAGGCACTGTGCTAATACTGGGGATACAGAAATAAAATAGATGATGAGGTCACGGCCCTGTGGGCAGACAGTCTGCAGGGAGAGACTGACAGTGAAAAGGAAACTCAGTAACAAGAGGGCTAATTTAGATAGGTGGTTGGGGAGGGCTTCTGCAGGAAGTGGCCTGTGAGCTGAAAGCCTGGGGAAGCAGTAGGCAGAGTTCAGGCAGAAGGCCCCGAGGAGAATGGGCGTAGCTGGCTCCTCTCAAGAAGTGGGAAGGAGGGTGTGGTGGGATCCCTGGAAGAAGTTAGTCCAGGGCACATCCTGCAGCCCGCAGTGAGGGGCTGGGGTTTTATTCTAAGTGCAGTGGGAGAGCGCTGAAACCAAAGGGGTCTAAGCAGGGATGAAATGAGACATGCACTTAAGATGCACACTCTGGCCTTGCGATAGGTTGGAGACCAGAGATGACCATTAACATCCAAAGAGCCATTTTATGGTTTTCAAAGCTTTCACAAACATTGTCTCACCGCTTCCTTTAAGCACAGTCTGAGAAGTCCAAAGGTGGTGGATCAGCATTGCTGTGTTCTCTGTCTCTGGGACTCAGAGAAGGATTCCAAGGAGAAGCTACAGAGCCAGGAAAGGGCTTTGAATTCCTCCTCAGTGAGGAGAGGGGGCCTCGGAGGCCAGAATGCATCCAGGCGGATGTCAGAGGGCCAGTCCCCGTCCTCAGTAATTAGAGGGAACTCTGACTTAGGGGCAACTTTGGGCAACTCCTGTAGGGGTACAAGTATGGGGCCCTGCTGCTGCACATATAAACATCCTTGGGATGAGCAGTGGGAAGGGGCTGGCTGCCTACCAGGGACCCCCACACTTCCTCACTGCTGCCTTCTGGTCCCCCAGCCCCCTCTGAGATTGTCCTTCTCAGGGTCAGCCAGCTCCTGCTGCAGTGCAGGACACCAACGTGCCCTCTCCTCCCACATCCTTCCCCCACCACAGCGAGCCTGGCCCTGTGCCCCAAGCCCTGCCCTCCTGACCAGCTTCCTCACTCACTGATACTGGCTTCCATCTTGAGAAGCCACAGCTCCTTTGCCATCTCCACCCACCTCAGCTTGAGAATGTCTTTCCCTGCCCCGTGTGTGTCCAGGTCCCACATCACCAGTTTACATACGCTCAGTTCAGTGGGACTGCAGCCACCTTTCCTAGGGGCTTCCCAGTGCAGGGTGCCCTCCCCAACATGGGTACAGAATAGAGCCTGTTGCCTCCTCCCCACTCTGCCCTCCCTCTTGCAGGTGTCTCTTCTCAGATGGAGACAGACATCCCCAGTTCTCACTGGGCACCTCCCAAGAGATCAGAGGGCTGGCTGGATGCTGGGCACAGAAGGCTGGGGTCCCAGGGTATAGCGCTGGGGCTCTGGCCCTAAGGCATCTGCCATGCTCTGACAGAGGAGGAGTGGGTGGTCCTAGGGAGGGAGGGGACAGGGAAAACTCGACCCAGTGGTCCAAAGTATCTGAAGGCCTTGGCTTCTCTCCTGACTTCACATTTGACTGTTTCCCTTTCATTAATATTAGTGAGGATGACAGCATTTACTGAATGCTGAGCCTGTGCCAAGAGCTTTTCATTCATTCATTCAACAAATATTTACTGAGGGAATTCCTTGGTGGTCCAGTGGTTAGGACTCTGCACTTTCACTGCCAAGGGCATGGGTTCAATCCCTGGTCTGGGAACTAGGATCCTGCAAGCTGTGTGGCATGGCCAAAAATTT
The DNA here is from genome assembly GCF_002263795.3 of Bos taurus. NCBI lineage: Eukaryota > Metazoa > Chordata > Mammalia > Artiodactyla > Bovidae > Bos > Bos taurus. The sequence continues at coordinate 36,325,785 of NC_037346.1, read as the reverse complement.
ATCTATCCATCTATATATATACATATATATATAGAGAGAGAGAGTCTCCCATTGCCAGACATTCTTCTGGGCTCTAGGAATACATCAGTGAACAAAACAACAAAAAGCTCTATTTTCGTGGACATGGCATTCTTGTAAGGGGAGAGACATAGAATAGCACCATATAAATACATTTATACAGGGACTTCTCTGGTGGTCCAGTGGCTAAGACTTCCAATGCAGGGGGCCCGGGGTTTGATCCCTGGTCAGGGAACTAGATCCTACGTGCTGCAACTAAGAATTTCGTGCCGCAACTAAAGATCCCGCATGCCACAACTAAGACCCTGTGCAGCTAAATAAATAAAATATTTTTTAAAAATACACTTATACATATTACATTATACATTATATATATTATACATTGAAGGGTGGACTGGCCCTTAACTGAACCAGTTAACTGGTCATTAACTGAAGAAGGAGCCGACTGAGGGAAGATCAGGAGCTCACTTTTGGATCTGTGGCTTGAGAGGTCTATCAGACTCCCAAGAGAGGCATCAAGGAGGCTGGCAGTTAGACAACTGAAAGTTCAAGGGAGCCCCTCTAGGCCACAGAGAGAAATTTGGGACTGAGTGAGGTCACCTGGAAAGCCCAGACAAGGAAAGTCCCCAAAGTGGTCTTGGGAGATAAGGCAGGGTCAGCCAAGAAGACAGATGAGGAGTGGCCACAGAGGCTACACCAGGGGAACACCAGGAGGGCATCCTGAGGAGGCTGCTTCAGAGGCTGTGGCCCAGTGAGTGCTGCTGCTGGAAGGCTAGGCCGGAAGAGGACTCACACAGAGAGTGGTGAGAGAGAGGGGACAGCTCTTTCTAGTTGCAGTATCTCAGGCTCTATCTCTTGGACACTCTTCCCTTCTGTATTTGATGGTTGAGGGAACCTGCTCAGAGAGGGTATGTAACTGTGGGGGAGTGACAGAGCTGAGGGAGAAGCCCTGGTGACTCCAGAGTAGTCACACGGAGCCTCTCACTCCTCCATCCAGTCTGTGTCTCATCCAGCAGACACCAACCAGACATCCTACATGCCAGCTACTCCACTGGGCACCGGGGAGATGGAGCTGACACGACAGCCTCTTCCCAAGGAGTTGGTCAGCTAGAAGAACGTCCCACCCTGAGGCAAATGGGACGGGCTCACACATGGAGACTCCGCTAGATCTTGAAGGATGGATGGAATTTGGTCAGGCAGGGAAGAGGGGGATCACAAAAGAAGGACAGGGAAAGCTGGAATGAGTGTGGCTATACACACTTTCAAGTGTGGCTGGATCATTAGGGAGGTTCCTAGGTTTGAGAAGAGGCTGCAGAAGCCGGGAAGCAGGCGTGGAGGCTTTCCCTTATCTCGGTTTCCCTTCGCAAGCCGCCCTGCCACAAGGAGCGATGAGTCGCCAGCCTGCACGTGCAGGCGCCTTCGCGCCCTGCCTCAGCCTTCCAGCCATGGCCAGACACCTCCTCAGCCACTCCCAGCAGTAGTACCAGGGCTCCCATCTCTAGGCTGTCTTTGTCCTGGAGCTTCCCACTAGCTGGTCAAGGCCCTCTCCAAGCCAAGCTGTTGTCTGAAGCTCTTTCATCCCCCTCTGCCCAGATGTCAGGCCAGCTTGGCCATCTGAAGGCTTTCCCTGCAGCTGCCTGCTCCTGCTACCCCGTCATCCAGAGTGTGACCCCCAAGGGAGTCTCCTGCACTCTGTTAGTCTCTGCTTCCCAGAGAACCCAACCAGCAATGGGGTCTCAGATATCACCTCTGCCCTCTCCACCAGGCAAGACCCCTTTGCTCTGTTGCAGCTGCAGCACTCCCATGTGGAAATACTGTAGATGGCAGAATGCTTTTTCCTTCTGAAGAGCATCATCTTGTCCCAGTGAAGCCTGGGTGGGAGTGCTGGATGGACACTCTTGTCTGTAGGGTCTCTGCATGTCTCTCTTATTCATCTTCCTATTTGTGGAAAAAGAAAGTGGTATCTGAATCCAAAGGAGGCTCAGTGCCCTGTGATCTGTGTGATGGAGGGGATGTGGATGTGATGGTGCCTTGGGGGAGGGCGACATTTCCTCCACCGGCTGGTCAGGGAAACCTCCCAGCAGAAGTGCAGAGTACTCAGGCAAACAGTACTTTTCTAGATAAAGGGTGGCGGGTGCTTCTAGGCCTGAGCCAGCCAGAAGCTGAAGGAGCAGGAGCAGGAGGAGACTGACTGTCCTGGTGACTTGTGTTTGCCTATCTTTTACAGAAAGGAAGGCAGAAGAAGTCACGGCCACTCGACCCCAGCGAAGGCTCCAAGGACACAGACAGTTCAGCTGGGCGGCGGGGCAGCGCAGGCAGAAGGCATGGGCGCTGGCGGGGCCGCGCTGAGAGCCCCGGTGTGCCCGTGGCCAAGGTGGTACGGGCAGTAACTAGCCGGCACAGAACCGGCCGGCGGATCCCCCCCACCCCACCCCCAGAGGCCCCAGGCCGCCAGAACCTGAGCGGGGCAGCGGCTGAGGAGGCGCTGGTTGGGGCGGCTGGCTTCCCACATGGAGACACGGGGAGTGTGGAGGGCGCCCCCCAGCCCACAGACAACAGCTTCACACCCAAATGCGAGATCGTTGGCAAGGACGCTCTGTCTGCACTGGCCCGGGCCAGCTCCAAGCAGTGCCAGCAGGAGATCGCCAACGTGGTGTGCCTGCACCAGGCCGGGAGCCTCATGCCCAAGGCTGTGCCCCGGCACTGCCAGCGGGCTGGTAAGAGACAAGCACAGGCAGAGAGGTGGGGGCCCAGGAGGGTGTTCGGCAGGGATCCCCGCCCCCGTTTCTCAGCGATGAAAGCCTGGAAGGGCACACCTCGCTGCCCAAGTTGGGGATGAGTGCACTAAGTGGCTGAGGTGGACCTGGGGCCCGGAGCATCGGGCTCTACGTCCGGGGTTCCTCCTTTGGACAGCAGGCGGCTCCCTCTTCCCATCTTGTCTCCACCCTGTGACCTGGGGTGGGACCTTACTGATGCCCCTGTTTTCTACTCTCAGGAAAGATGAGCCCTGGCATCCCGTGGGACGAGGTCCGGGCCCAGCAGCCCGCAGATGGCCCCCCAGTACGAATCGCCTACATGCTGGTGGTTCATGGCCGCGCCATCCGCCAGCTGAAGCGTCTCCTCAAGGCTGTGTACCACAAGCAGCACTTCTTCTATGTCCATGTGGACGAGGTACCTGCTATGGCCAGGGAGACAGGGCATCTGAGTGGGGAGGGCAGAGACCAGATCGTCATGGACAGACAGTGTCTCTGACTTGCTCAGTGGCCCAGAGATAGGAGAGCAGGGAACGGGGGAGCAGCCAGCACCAGGTGACACGGCTGCTCCGGAGCTGGAGCCCTAGCCCATGCTCTGTCCGTTTCATGTCACTTGTCCTCCGCCCTGGGTGGGGCCGGGTGGGGAGGTTGTAATGCTGGGGGTTCATCTTCCACCGCTGAGTTCCCACCACCGCCACCCCACCTCCCACAGCGCTCCAACTACCTGCACCGAGAGGTAGTGGAGCTGGCCCGGCAGTATGACAACGTGCGGGTAACGCCCTGGCGCATGGTCACCATCTGGGGCGGGGCCAGCCTGCTGAGGATGTATCTGCGGAGCATGCAGGACCTGCTGGAGGTGCCCGGCTGGGCCTGGGACTTCTTCATCAACCTCAGTGCCACTGACTACCCGACAAGGTGTGGGGTGGTGCTCTGAGCCCTGCAGATGGGAGGTGGGCCTCCTCTAGGACTCAGGGTTCCAGGGTCCCGATGGACTTCTTCCCTCCCCAAAGCCTCATTCTGGGATCTGCACACCTCAAACATGATTCCTTGGCCCCAACAATGTTTTAGAGGAGTTGTTGTTGAAAGATGATATGAGGGTTGCAAAGGACAACAGATGGGGAGGAGAAGCAGCCAGAAGTCTGAACCAGGATCTTGGGTCAGACAGGAAGGGGGGAAGAAGGATGAGGTGGTCTTTCTCAGGGACCTCAGATACTCACCACCCCAGAGCATCAGCTTGGAGTAGGTCAGTTGGCCAGAATGGCTCTCAGTAAGAAAAGAAGGGGCCAAAGAGTGAAGGAAAAGAGTGCTGGAGAGGCCTGTCTGCTCTGGGCTGGTGGCTGAGCCACGCTCACACACGCTACCCGCACGCCATTTTCTCTCCAGGACCAATGAGGAGCTTGTAGCTTTCCTGTCCAAGAACCGGGACAAGAATTTCCTCAAGTCTCATGGTCGGGACAACTCCAGGTAAGGGGATGGTGGAGGATGCCCTGGTCCTGGGTTCTCACCACAAGCCCTACACACAGGGGGCTTGGTGGCCTCAGCCCTGGGTTGCAAAACCTCCAAACCAATCACAGATTGAGGAGTGCAGTGCTGATTCCTGGAAAGATGAGAGCCTGGATTCCACCCTGCAAGATCCTCAGCCACAGGCCCGTGTGCCTCCCACAGGTTCATCAAGAAACAGGGCCTGGACCGGCTCTTCCACGAGTGTGATTCGCACATGTGGCGTCTGGGCGAGCGGCAGATCCCAGCAGGCATTGTGGTGGATGGCGGCTCAGACTGGTTCGTGCTAACTCGCAGCTTTGTGGAGTATGTGGTGTACACAGACGACCCGCTTGTGGCCCAGCTGCGTCAGTTCTACACATACACGCTGCTCCCGGCCGAGGTGGGTGACTGGGCCCGCACCCAGGTCGGGGGCGAGTGGTGGGCTCGACGGCTCACCCTCTACCCCGGCCTGCCACCCCCAGTCCTTCTGGGCTGGATGGCTCACCCTCCACCCCGGCCCGCCCACCCCCCCCCGCAGTCCTTCTGGGCTCAGGGGCTCACCCTCCACCCCGCCTGCCCCCCGCAGTCCTTCTGGGCTCGGAGGCTCACCCTCCACCCCGGCCTGCCCCCCGCAGTCCTTCTGGGCTCGGCGGCTCACCCTCCACCCCGCCCTGACCCCCCAGTCCTTCTGGGCTCGGCAGTTCACCCTCCACCCCGGCCTCTACGGCTACCCCTCCACCCTGGCCCACCCCCTGCAGTCCTTCTGGGCTCGATGGCTCACCCTCACCCCGCCTGCCCCCCGCAGTCCTTCTGGGCTTGGCGGCTCACCCTCCACCCTGGCCTACCCACCCCAGTCCTTCTGGGCTCAGCGGCTCACCCTCCACCCTGGCCTACCCCCCCCAGTCCTTCTGGGCTCGGCAGTTCACCCTCCACCCCGGCCTCTACGGCTACCCCTCCACCCTGGCCCACCCCCTGCAGTCCTTCTGGGCTCGATGGCTCACCCTCACCCCGCCTGCCCCCCGCAGTCCTTCTGGGCTTGGCGGCTCACCCTCCACCCTGGCAACCCCCCCCAGTCCTTCTGGGCTCGGCGGCTCACCCTCCACCCCGGCCTCGATGGCTCCCCCCCACCCCGGCCCACCCCCCGCAGTCCTTCTAGGCTGGAGGGCTCACCCTCCACCCCTCCCTGCCCCCCTGCAGTCCTTCTTTCACACGGTGCTGGAGAACAGCCCAGCCTGCGAGAGCCTCGTGGACAACAACCTGCGGGTCACCAACTGGAACCGCAAGCTGGGCTGCAAGTGCCAGTACAAGCACATCGTGGACTGGTGCGGCTGCTCGCCCAACGACTTCAAGCCGCAGGACTTCCTACGGCTGCAGGTGCTTCCCCATGACCCCCAACCTCTGGCCCTTGGTAGAGCCTCACCCCAGCTTTTCGCTGGCTGCTTTCTAGGGTCAGAAACAATCCTGGGTGGTCCAACCAGAGGATCTGGGGGACCCTCACCAGGAGCAGCCCCCGGGGGCAGGGGCTAAACTGGCAGCAGGAAAAACCCTCGGCAGCTGATCTCTAGGCACTGCTGGGAAAAGGCGCCTCCCCTGCTGTGCTCTCTGGGACCTCCAGACCCCTTCACCCTCCTTGCCTCTCCCACTCCAGCAAGTCTCCAGACCCACCTTCTTCGCCCGCAAGTTTGAATCTACTGTGAACCAGGAGGTACTGGAAATCCTGGACTTCCACCTATATGGCAGCTACCCCCCCGGCACCCCAGCCCTCAAGGCCTACTGGGAGAACACCTATGATGTGGCTGATGGCCCCAGTGGGCTCAGCGATGTCATGCTCACTGCTTACACCGCTTTTGCCCGCCTCAGCCTGCGCCACATCACCACTGCTGCGTCCCCCCTGGCCAACCCACTCTGCAGGTGAGACCTCCTTTTGACATTGTGCAGACTCTCAGGATGTAATGCCCTATAAGGAGGACAATCAGAAAGAGACAGAGCCTCTCCCAGGGAGCCCCCAGCTGAGGCAGGGAAAAAATGCAAATAAAACGAAGATGGCAAAAGCCAGGCACATAGGATCTGTGGGTGTGAGATCTGGGCAAAGAAAGCACCTGGGGATGGGACTCCCCCAGAGCCCCCTTCCTGGGACTCCAGGCCAAGTCGGGTGTGCTGATGGCATCTCCCTTTCTCCCTGCTGGAACCTTCTTAGGTTTGAGCCCAGGGGCTTGCCGTCCAGCGTGCACCTGTATTTCTATGACGACCATTTCCAGGGCTACTTGGTGACGCAGGCGGTGCAGTCCTCAGCCCAGGGGCCGGCAGAGACGCTTGAGATGTGGCTGATGCCCCAGGGGTCGCTGAAGCTGTTGGGGCACAGTGACCAGGCCAGCCGGCTCCAGAGTTTGGAGGTGGGACAGGTCCTCCCCTTGCTTTCTCCTGATCCCCAGCAAGACTCAGGGTAGTGGGGAGAGAGGGACAGACACTACGGGAGGGCTGAGGATTGGGTTGCCTTTCAGGACTGGATTCCTGGGTCTTCTTTCCCAGTGATGGCAGCCTTGGGATGCACAGAGGACATGCAGTCAGCGGGGAGGGGACCGTGGTTCCACTACAACGCAAGCCTGTATTCTACACTCAGGGATTTTCTTCTGTAAGGAGCTGGACATTCCAGTCGGGCCAGAAGATTAGGCTTTTGAGTGTCTCCTTGGTCTCTTTCTTGGAGGCCTTTGCTCCATGTGGGGATGGTCTCTGGGCAGGACTTTGAATTTCATTTCTGCCTTACTGCCCCCAACACTTCAGAGCAGGTCAGAACAGGAGCCTAGAATGAATCTCAGAGCTTATAGAGATGTTAAAAATCCCAGTCTGAGCCCATCATTTTGCAGAGGGGGAGACTGAGGACCAGAAAGAGACAGTGATGTCCCACAGGAGTTAGAGGGGGAAGCAGGTAGAGAGGAGGACTTTCCTTCGCCTCCTGCCCAGCTGCCTCCTTCCCTCCAGGTCGGCACCGAGTGGGACCCCAAAGAGCGTCTCTTCCGGAACTTTGGGGGGTTGCTGGGGCCGCTGGACGAGCCTGTGGCCATGCAGCGCTGGGCCCGGGGCCCCAACCTCACAGTCACCGTGGTGTGGATCGACCCCACCTATGTGGTGGCCACATCTTACGACATCGTGGTAGACGCGGAAACGGAGGTCACGCAGTACAAACCCCCACTGAGCCGGCCCCTGCGGCCAGGGGCCTGGACTGTTCGACTGCTTCAGTTCTGGGAACCCCTGGGTGAGACCCGCTTCCTCGTGCTGCCCTTGACCTTCAACCGCAAACTACCTCTCAGGAAAGGTAAGTTTTCCCAAATGATACCCAGGAGTCAGGCAGGATAGGATTTACGGACAGGTGATCCCAAGAAGCTAACCATCAGAGTAGGGGAAGGTGGCAGATTGTGGCTTTGACCATCCCAGAGCCCTGCACTCTGGTATCACGCTTCCCAGGCAGGCAGACCCGGCTTTAGAACCCAGCTCTGACACTTTAATTGGGCTTTTATTCTTGGCAAATTTCTTGGCCTTCCTGAACCTGTCTTATTACATGTAAAGTAAGAGAAATACAATTCTTAGAGACCTCCTGGGTGCGTGGAACATAGATCCACTCAGATTGCTCCAGGGGAAGGGGGGAAATTATTGGGAAAATGTGGGCTCTCCCCCACAGAACTCAGGAAATGACTCAGGTCCCACTGGGACTCAGACGTGCTTTCTGTCTCTCTGGGGCCACCCTGTCCCTCATCCTGTGCTCTCTGTCTGTGTCAGCCTCAGGCTTCTCAATACGTGGCCTCTCAGTGCAATGGAGACTGACCAGGGCCCCTCAGTCCACAAGTTCCACATTCTTAGGATCTGATGTTGGTCATCTTCCCAGTCCACTGGTAGCCAGGTGGAGGTCGTCACACAGCTGAGGCTAGGAGACAGACGCTAAACTAGGCGTAGGCCGTAGGTTCCTGCAGGGCCCAATACATGTGACTGCCTTCTGGAGGCCATCGGGTGAATGTCTGGGTAAAAGTGGCTGGTATACAGTAGGTGTTCAGTAAGCAGGTAGATGTTTTCTTCCTCCAGCCATGTCCCATCACTGAGAAGGTGGGTCAGAGCAGAGGTAACCAGGAAGAGGACGGGGTCCAGGGTGGGGCAGTGGCTGTGGCAGATCAGAACAGGCACCCCTGCTCTCCTAGGACTCACAGTCTGATGGAGGAGACGAAGGGTGGGGTGGTGGAGGCAAGCTTGACAGCAAGTGCTACTGGAGCTGAGTCTTGGAGGAGCTGATTTTTATAGACAGTAAAGGATATCCTAAACTTAGGGAACAAAGTTAGCAGGTGTCTGGTGCATGAGGAGAACAGAGGGTGGAGGGGAGCCGGATGCCAAAGGAGGTGGGAAGGAAGGCCGGCAGAGTAAGCAGGGCCCGCAGCCTGAAGGCCTGAGTACTAGGCTTCTGAGGGCTCTGGAGGCCACCGGAGGGGGCTGGAAAGGGCCATAGGTGACACACACCAGACCATTATCAGAAAGTAACCCTACTTCCTAAAGTACCTGGAGCCCACTGTTTATTTAATTCTCAAGTTAGGAATTAAGGGATTACTGTCTTGATTTTATAAAACTAAGTTTCACAAGCACAGAAAGTTCTGTGGATTAGCCTAAAGTCACTCAGCAAGATGCGACTCAGTGGTAGAGTTGGGACAGGACTAGGGTGCCCAGACCTGATTCCCAGGGTCTGGCCTTCATGAGATCATTTGGGTGGGGCATGCTTACTCCTGCTCTGCACCCCCAGATGATGCCAGCTGGCTGCACGCTGGACCACCCCACAACGAGTATATGGAACAGAGTTTCCAGGGCTTGAGTGGCATCCTGAACCTGCCTCAGCCAGAGCCCGTGGAGGAGGCTGCCCGACTACATGCAGAGCTCACGGGCCCGGCGCTGGAGGCCTGGACAGATGGGGAACTAAGCAGCTTCTGGTCTGTGGCCGGAGTGTGTGCCGTGGGCCCCTCCGCCTGTCCCTCCCTGGAGCTCTGCAGACTGACCAGCTGGAGCTCTCTGTCCCCGGACCCCAAATCTGAGCTGGGGCCTGTCAAAGCAGATGGGCGACTCAGGTAGCAGGGTCCCAGCCAGTGCCTACGGAAGACCTGGGAAATTGCACCTTACAGATGACGGAGGGCTGTCTCCCTCACAGGCAAGAACCAGGGGCCCAGGCTGTACACCCATGTCAGCCATCCAGAACCCACAGACGGCAGGGAAGGTGGGCATAGTATTTACCACTGAAATGGCTCTGCTGGGGACCAGATGTTAGCAGGAACATGGGGAGAAGGGCTCCAGCCTCCTCACATTCTCCTCTAATTTTTTTTTTTTTAAGAAAAATGGGTGGTGGGGGATGAACTGGAAACAAAGATGTGCAATAGGGCCCAGAGCAGCCCCAGGAAGTGGGCCAAGGCTCTGGGGAGCAGAGGCCAGACAAGCCCATCTGCTGCTGCTCTGGAGGAGGCTGGGCCTGCCTCACTCTCTAGGGCCTCACCCCCCAGCTTTGGCCTGTGGTGCTCACGGCTGAGGCTCTGCGGGGCTGCAAGTGCTGTGGCAGGCTCTGAGAGCTAGAGAACAGGTGATCAGGGAAGCACTGCAGAGCTGGACTGTAATGGGTCAGCCTCTCTTGTAGCCAGGGGACCATAGAAGAGGGGGCGGGGCTGGCCCTAGGGCTTTCCAGCATACCCTGCCCCTTAATGGGAAAGACAGGGCACCAGGGCCTGCTGAGACCACTGCAGTCTCCCAGGTACCCAGAACTGCAAGCAGGGCCTGGGCTTCTGCCCTGGAGTGGTGAGCCCTCAGGAGCGACATGGGAAGAAGACTCCTCCAGGGCTCTCAGAAGAACCTGGAGCAGCATTGTGCCTGAAGCGCAGTGTGAAGCCTGAAATATGCAACAGAAGAAATATATCTCTATCTCTCTCAGCAGAGCCTCTTGTGTTTTTCCTCCTGGGTGTCAGAGAGCCAGCACTGTTGGGCCATCTTCTAAAAGTTTTGGCTGGCACTCTGGCAGAAGGTGGAGGGTCTAGTTGCCCCAGAGTGAGAACAGTTTAAAGTCCCATCCAAGAGCCAGAAGGGACCCAAGAACCCATAATCCAGATCCCTCCTTTATGAGGGGTAAACAGGCCCAGAGAGGCTCAGAGACTTCCTCATTGCCACCCAGTGAGCCACCAGGTGAGCCAGTTCAGTTCTTCAGGGTCCTGACCCAGCACTTCCTCCCTTGCTGCCAGGCCGAGGCAGAGGCTGACTCGTCACCAGGGCCCATCCCAGAAGCCTTTGCTCTGTTTCCTGCCCAGCTCAGAGTTTTGTATGGGGCAACCTCAAGAACAGAGGCAGCCAGTTCCAGCCAGGACCTGGTGGCTACCACTGCCCCCTTTAGAAGCAGGCGCAGCAGTGGCATGGATTCCTAGGTGCTGCCTTAGGACCTAGGAGGGCCATACTGGAAAGGTTGGTCCAGCCTCCCTCCTTTTCTCAAGCCCTTTCTCCCTTCCTGCATTCCTGCCATTGTTAGCCATGGCTCAGTACCAGTCCTTCACAGCTTACTTAATGTGGGGAGGAGGGTGAAGGTTTCTCAGAATCTTTAAAATCACCCTATCCAGCCATGCTGGCCCAGTCAGCTCAGCTTGGGAAACAAAGGGCTGTTTGAACCCAGGCCGCCATATGTTAAGTTTTTCAAGCTGCCAGGAGAGGGCACCACTGCCCACCAATGGCAGTGGTGGGATTTTCCGTCTGTTCAGCCGCTGCACTGACCTTGCGTGGAGTATGTCACTTAATCCTCACAACTGTCTGATGCAGGCAATGTTTAGCAGGCCAGGAAAGCTAAATGAACCCAAAGTCAAAGCTATTAGGTGGTGGCTGCAGGCTTCAGGAGGAGGCAGGAGGACTCCATGACACTCTGTCACTACATTCTCCTATGCTGCTAAGGCAGGTAAAGAGGAAGAAGGTAACAGCAAGAACTGCAAGGAAATAGTGTTTGGGTTCAAGGGCTGAGATGATTGCTTTTTTCTGGCTCCTATTCTAGTGAACATCTGAAGCTCTCATTTGGTTCTCTAAAAGGCTTTGTTATACATCAACCTTTAGCTCTTAAAAACCGTGTAATAACTAGGTGTAGAGTATCAGGTACAGGCAGCATTTAGACTCTGCTAAAGGTGCACAGGCCAGGCTGTGGCTATGCTGTCGTTGGACTAGCACAACTGTTGAAAGAGTCTTATTTTTTTGGAACTTAGGTGGGACGTGTCCTGTTTCAGCCCCTGCCACTCCTGTCCAATTACACCAAGTCCTGGTTACTCAGTCACCCACTGTGAACATTTTGAGCTTAGCTCAGTGGATAGCGATCCAAACTGAGGGTTCTGAGTTAGCCAGTCTGAGGTGGCAGCTCAACACTGGTATGGGTTCAGAGCTCCCCCTGGCAATTCTAATTTGCAGGCTGGCAGAACCAGAAGTCCCCTCACCTCCGGTGATCTGGCTGGTTTGTCTTGGCCCTTGAGTTAGAAGCAATGCGGGACCAGGAGTAGGCTTCACGACTCCTGACAGCTTCAGAGGGCCTCCCTAATCCTCTCCCCTGTCCAGGTCACTGAGGCAAGTTTGAGTGCAGCTTTGCTGACTAAACTGGCTAAAGTGTTCTCCACTCTCATCCTTCTGTAGGGATAGCTCAGCCCCAAGGCTTGAGCTTTACAAGGCTTTGAAATATTCCCCTGGTTGGACCCCTGGGGTCAAAATTAGGGTAACAACCAGGTGGAAGTGCGGTAGGGGAAGGTGGCAGGGCCCCCAGAGCTGCACAAGAATCCCTTTGGAGGGAGGGATAGAAACTGGAAAGTCTTTGCTGTTTTGTGCCTGGTTTCCAGGACAACCATGGACACTTCTATTCCATTAGAGATGGGAGCAAAGACCAAAGGACAGCCAATTGGCATCTGCAGCCCTGTTAGCTGGGCCATTGGGAAGCAGGGGGCGAGGCAGAGTAGGGCTGGGAGGGGATCCTGACTGAGAGGTGCATATATCTGGGTGAGTGGAGCTGCCTTGGCTGTCTTCTGGGGTTAGCAGAAGCCTAGCCTGTCCCTGCCAACCCCCTCTGCAGGTTGGTGAGGGACGCTCGTGGCTGCCAGGCCTGCAGAGTGGAGTGTCATCTATGGGACCCTAGGTCCTGGCATGGTACAGATCAGGGGCAGAAGCTGAGAACCTGGAAGGCTGCTCACAGATACCCTGGCTTTGAATGAAGCTGCTCCTCTGGATCAGGGGTCCTGGGTTGGGGGTTGGCCCTGTGGGGATGGTGGGTTGTGGGTGTGTGCAGGGGAAGCCTGTCTTGTGGCTGTCCTTAAGACTGTTTAAGAAAGTGCCCTTTCTTGGCACCCCTCTGCCAAGCTGCTCCCTGTGCAGAGGTCAGCATGGAGAACAGTCTCCTAGCCATAGTTGTAGCCACTGGTGAGTACCACTTGCTGTCCCAAGTCACAGAGTTGGGGCAGATGCACCCTTGGCCCCTCAGCAGAGGCCAGAAGTCCAGCCTCTTCATCTGCAGGGTCACCTAGAGCAAGCCACTTGGGAAGAATGCTGTGTACAGTTGGTATATGAACCCTGAGGTTCCTTTTCTGCTGAGTTCTAGAGGCTGGGTGCCAGGAATCTGACTTCAGACGTTTGAGCCCTCCCTCCCCTGATTGAGTTTCTAAGGGTGTCTGCCCCTGCCACAAGCTCTTTCTCCTCCCTGAGTCTGTCCTCTGTAAACTCCCTTACACTCCTTCTCCTGGGCTGAAGGAAGACAGGTATAGCTGCTCTGTCCTCCTCACAAATCTCTGCCATAGGAAATGGATGCAGCAGCAAAAAGGGAGCTGCCTGCCCCTCAGTTTCCCATGCATGTGAAGCTGATCCTAGTCCCAGCAGGTCATTCCTACCCCCACTTCTGGAGTAGAATTACAGTCTGGGGAGGTGAGATGGGTTTGTGCATGCCAGCCCCAGGCTGAACCCAATGTCTGGTGGCTCTTTGGAAGGAGTTCCATGCTGGTGTTTATCATGACCATCCTGCTAAGCGGCTGTACCCATAAGGCCCCAGCGCTGCCACATCCCCTGCTCTCATCAATTCTTCTGGAGCCCCAACCAATATGTAAACATGCCTACCCACTAACCCCTTACTTTCAGGGCCTCCCACCCCAATCACCACAAAAAGGCATCCACTCTCTGCTCAGTATGGACGGGGCCTCTGGGTCTACTCTATGGACACTGATCTTCCAGTCTGGGTTCCCTCTGGGCCAAGGAAGTAGTGTCGAAAAGGTTAACAACATCCTGGCCCGCTTACTCCCCAGACACTTTGGCAACAGGACCCTGTACTGGGAACTGCTGGTGAAAACAATGGTCTTCCCAGCTCTCCAAGCAGTTGGAGGCCCACACTCTCCCTAGCTCCCAAGGGGAAGCCCAGAGCTAACTTCTGTGGGTGGGGACTACTGTACTGTCAGCCCTCTTCCCCAGTACGGGGCACCACACGGGATGCTGGGTACAAAAAGCAAAAGAAATCTTTGGACCTGCAGCCTCCCCAGTTCCAACCCCAACCCTGAACATCAGACAGAGATGGAGAGGTGAGGACAGGTATTCTCTGACTTTCCCACAAGTGTCATCAGAGCTGGCCACCCAATTGTGAAAGAATGAGCTTGTGGCCAGAAAACAGTGGAATTTATACCTGAGTGCATTTCCAAAATGCTGAGGGTCTGGGCTTTGTGCTTTGGACTGGTGGAGGAAGAGAACAAACAAGATGGGGGAAAGGACATGGGGACAAAAAAGGTTTGGGTTCTGCTCCCTTGCTCACTGACCCTACCCTGAGCTTCACTCTGAGGCATCCTTCATGGTCCCTAGGAGTACACCTCTCCCTTTAGCACCATGGGACCGCCCCACCAAGGTCCAGGCAGTGGAAAGATGCTGAGAGGCCCAGGGGATGCAGGTGAGATAGGACCCTTGGGGCTGCCCCTTGGGAGTTGGGGGGGGGGAGCGTGTGCCACCTAGTGGCCAGAGGAAGGAGGGGAGGAAGTGTAGAGAGACTTCTTGGAGAGAAGGGTGTGTGGCACTCTGATCTTAGGTTCATCCTGGTGGAAAGGACCCAGATGGAAGCTGGAGAACAGCTGTGCAAGCCTGCCTGGCTCCCTCAGTCACAGGGCTAGCCTCAGGGTGGTGGGCTCGCAAAGCAGCTACCAGCTACCCCTATGGGAGCCAGCTTCCCTGTCCCACTATGAAGTTCAAAAGGACCAGCAGCAGCAGATGCTCCAGCTGACTGACTGCACAGTGCTTCTGGCTCTGGGCCTGCAGGGAGGTTAATGTTCAGTCCTCCCACCCTTGAGTGCCCTGGAGAACTCAGCATTTTTTCCTTATTACTTTTTAATTGTTATGTAAATGCCTAATCAGAGCCCCTGGGACAAGGAAAGATCACAGATACAGAGCCTAGGATTTGGCTAGAGGCTAGAGGCTCCACTTCACCTCTTTGGTAAAGGATGGCAGATCCTAGTCCAGGAAAGTGATTTTCCTGGGCAGGAAAATTTTCCATGGAGACAACAGCTCTAAAATTCAACTTGTCTCCAGGAAGGACCATCACTGGGGGAGAGGAGACACAGAAAGCAAAAGCCAAAGATGGAGTAGGAGTATGTGTGGGCGGGGGTGGGGGTGGGATTGTAAGGAAATGGGTAATATCTTTGCTCTACCTCTCCCAGCTGCCATCCAGCTATAAGGAGGCCCTAAGGTCATATCTGCACCACCACCCAACCAGGGCTCTGCTCAACCACCACAGGAAGCAGCCAACTGCTTGCTCAGGGAACCACTATAGGAGGGAGCAGTTCTTCCATCTTGCCCCTTCCTGCTTCAAGGTACTGGCAGGGACAGCACCAAGCCTATAGAGATGCTCCCAGCAATCTCCTCCAGCTGGGCCTTAGTACAAGACCTCAACATACCCTGGGTCACTTTTGCAGGAGGTAGGAAATCTGGGGTCATGCCCCGAGAATCAAGGTGACAAATCCAAAGCAGACCTCCAGAATTAAGACTTCTCAGCCCTCTACCCCTGAAGCTCCTGCCTTCAGGACAGAGACTAGTCCTTGGGAGGAAGCCACTAACTGTGCAAGTTCTCTCTGCGACTGCAGCCAACATGGCCTGCCTCTAACACCCAGGATGACTGTCCATCCCCACTGAGACTTCCTTCTTCACCCTTCCACTGAAGCCAAGATTTTAAAGGTCTTGGGTTGACAATGAAGGCCTGTTCTCAGCCCACTCTAGGACCAGAGTGAGTACTCCTGAAGACAGATTCTTTGCTGTAGTTTACAGTTTTCGATAAACCAAGAATCAGAAAACAATGCCAGTGTGGTGTGTCTCTGGGTGAGAAGAAAGCAGCTCATTTGTCACCCAATCTGTCTCATCCCTGGAATCGTATCCAGTGATATATCTTCCTCATCCCTGGAAGGACCCTATTATTCCAGGCCAGATGGGGCCTCTCTGCCCTGGACCCACACAGTCAGGAAGGGATGTGCCACATGGCCATTTCTGGGGCTGTTGCTGCAGTTCCCTCTGAATGTGGCTCCAGGAAAGAACACGACCACGTTGGGTTTCCCTATTGGCCCCTCCTACCCACTCTTTCCCAGCCTGACTTCTGTGGGATCCAGGAGGGGAAGGAGCCATGACACCCTCAAGTACAAGCTCTCCTCTTCCTTGTGGAAGAAGGCAAGTCCTTCCTCACGAGTCCCCTCTTCTCATTCCCGTGTACACCTGAGAACATGAATAAACAGATCAGTATGCCGCTCCATCTAGGTTTGTCCACAAATAGCAGAAACTCAACTCTAGCTAACTTTATTGTTGGCCCCAGATCAGGTCTTCCAAAGGGCTTCCACCAGTCACTTCAGAGTCTCCTGCAGTCACCATCAAGCAGACTTCTTCACTGGGAGACCTTGTCATCACTCCAACTCTTGACATCTGGTACCATCCTCTCCTGTCACCTGGGCTCCAAAGGCCTCAAACAGGAAGTCAAAGCATAGCTACCAGCTTGAAGGTGCCCTCAGGCTTGGCAGGAACCACGTGGACAAAAGTCTTGTAGAGCACAGCCCCCTCGGGCAGCCTGGTGACCAGATCCACGGCCTCCGAGTTGCTGGGACTGGGCACGTAGACCTCCTTAGTGTAGCGGACTACCCCCTCCTCCAGGGCATACAGGCATTTGTTCTTTCCCAGCCCCACCTGCAACACACAGAGCAGTCAGCTGGACAGCCAGGGGGGCGCATCCCGGGGCTCTAGGATAGACTCTTCACAAAGATTCAGGCCCTGGGGCCAAAAGGGAGGGCTCAGAAAGCTCCAGCTAAGGCTCCCTTTCCCTCTGAGTTTGGTAATGATTCCCTG
Organism: Bos taurus; assembly: GCF_002263795.3. Classification (NCBI taxonomy): domain Eukaryota; kingdom Metazoa; phylum Chordata; class Mammalia; order Artiodactyla; family Bovidae; genus Bos; species Bos taurus. Next base: position 36,309,172 of record NC_037346.1, on the reverse strand, counting down.
ACAAAGGTGGGAAAAGAAAACAGCCAATCCTAGTGGTTATTCAGTCCCTAAGGGTAATGCCTGGACTTCTATCTGTACAGGTGGCCAGAAGCCACACTGGACAGATGCCCAAACCAGGCCCAGGAATAGGTCTAATCACTGCTCCTGGGAGCCTGCTTCTGGGAGGCTTAACATAACACTAGTTTGATGCAACATTTTCATCTATATGGTGAAGTTTAGGCTCAAAGCTATATAAATAATGCATATGCTAATTAAACAAAAGTAATGATAAAAGCTGATACTGCGTCATACTTACTGTGTGTAAGCACTATTCCAAGCACTATTATACACATTAACTCACTTAATTCTCACCTTGTGAAGTAGGTACTATGTCTAAACCTGATTTTCAGGTGAGAAATATGAGTGAAAAGATTAAAATAAACTGTTTATTAAATATATACATATTATTAACTATACATATCTTAGCTTTTTTCATTTATCGAACTTGAGATTAGATGTGTGGCAAGTTTTATCCAGGCAGTCCTGCATTATTCAGTACCTCTCAAATTAAAAGAACAGACTCTGGTTCAAATCCCAGAACTACTACTTACTACTGTGTGATCTGAGCAAGTTAATTTACTTCACTGTGTCTCACTTTTTTCAACTGCAAAATATGGATAAATATTAACTACTTCATAGGGTCATCTTGAGAATTAAATTAATAATCAGAAAGAGCTTAAAATACTGCCCAGGTAAAAACATATTAGTTTTTATTACTGTTGTCATTATTTTAGTAGAACTAAAATGAACATCGCCACATACTGAATGTCTCGAGTTCTTAAAAAAAAAGTTACTACACATACAGTCAATTCACATACAAATTAGCATTTTTGAAATGATTATAGGTTACTATCAGTCTTCCTGTGTCTACTCAAATTGCCAAAAAAGAGGTAAGAAGGGAGGAGGAAATAGATTACAGAGGAAACTAAACTAACATTTTAAACAATGTAAAGAATAGAGCATAGATCTGTGTTAAAGAACTTTCCTACCTCAGCAAGTGATACTAACTTGCTGATGCTGAAATTCCTGCCTGGTATGGACCTAATTTCTGGCCCATATACTGAATCCTATTTTATTAAATTCAGGTTATCTTTCGGGCACCTAATAACAACTTTATGCAAAGGAGGAATTCTTAAAAATAAGAAAAAATGAATGAACTGAAATTAGTTTCTCAAGATTAAAAAAACACCTTCAATCACTAGAAATCTCCTCTTCCAAGAAATGGGGGTTAGGCAAAAAAGTGACCTGTGAGTCAACAGACCTGGTTCAAATCCCACCTCTGTCACTACCCTACCACCCCCTTTCTAAATTTTTGGCATCCCACCTATAAAATACAGATGATTCCTACCTACCGTCAGGATGGGCGTAAAGATGAAATAAGATAATGCAGGACCAGGAATCAGCATAATGCTTGGCATTTGGTATGCACCCAACAGATGCGACTGTTATAATTACTGTGCTCAGGAGCACGGAGAGGTGAAGAAAAAGTGGGGGTGGAGGGAAGCACAAAGCAACTTACATGGGCACCTGGGTGCCAGCGGAAGTGGCGCTGAGTCGCAAGGATGTTGCCAGCATGAACATAGTGACCTAGAAGAGAAGTCCACAAGTGCGTTGCCTCTGGGTGCCAACAATGAGGCAGACAGCAAGCTGCTAAGAAAACACAGTAGCCCCCACTTTTCCTGGCCCAAATGCTGCATACCAACCTCTAGACCCAGCCCTGGAAAGGACCGACTCCCAGAGGGTCTGACACAAGCAGCCCGCAACCCCTCCCTGGGAACCTCCACTCTAGTCACACGGCCAAGGTTCCCACCCATTTGCTCTTCCTCAGCCCCTCCACCTTGCTTCAGGTCTTATCTGCTTCTTTAATTTGGAACTACATGTTCTGGTAAGCAACATGGAGAGTACAGGGCCAGGCACTTGTGTGGTTTGCCTGCTCTTCAGAGGAACATCAGGGCAGCAAGGGAGGTTGCTAAGTGGGAAGGGGAAGGCAGGCCCCACCCTTACCCTCCATTTTCCTGATGCCAAAGCGTTTGCCTGGAGACTTGCCACCGAGGTTCTTGGAGCTGCCACCTGTCTTCTTGGATGCATATCTGACAGCAAGAGCTGCAGCCTGAGGAGGGCTCAGCAGGGCTGTAACTGCACAGAGAACAGAAATGCTGCTCAAACAGAGAGGCTTCCCAGGAGATTCTCGTTCTTTGCCTCAGTGGGCCATTTGCTAAGCTGAGAGGCGGCAGGGGGCATTTTCAGGGGAAGTGAAGATGTGTGAGCAGAAATGCCACTGGACTGTGTGGGGCTTCAGGCAATGTCTGAAGTCCTTGTATTGCCCACAGTGTAAGCGCTACATGAGTTGTGTGTGTGGCCTAGGGTTTGGGGGAGGGAGTAAAATATTAATGGAAAAAAAAAATACTGTGTGTCCTGGGTTTTGACACATGCAGTCCTACTGAGGAGAAACAAAACCACAGAAACAGAAGCCAGCAAGAGGACACCACAGAGCTCCCTGTTTCAGTCTCACTCACCATTACGCCCTCAAGATTCCATGCACTGTGGAGGGGCCAGACCACAGAGCCCAACAAAAGAACACCCAGAGAGAGGCTCCTGCTTTGACCTCACCCACCACTTTCTTAGCCATCCACCCATCCATACCACACCAGATACTTGTAAACAAAAAGGGCAGCCTCTCTGAGGGTGGCTCCCACAGGCTCCTGTGCAGTTCAGAAGGCTGGTCCCTTTGTTTGGCAAGCCTATTAAGCATAGGGAAGACTGACTGATAACCATGCCCTTGTTAATCTGACCTCTCCATACTCATTCCAACGTGCTCAATGGTATTTATTTTAAAAAGGAAAGTGAACTAAAATTCATGCTGACCAGGATGGAAACCCTGTGCTAGGGACAAGCCCTTGCCAGGACAAGCCCAGGATTGGTAATCCTTGCATTCAGGTCTTCAGATACAGCTGTGTTAATCAGGGTCATGCGAGAGTCTTTAGAGAAGCCCTGTGTGACCCTGGAGCCTGTCGGTTCATAGTTTCTAAAACCTAGGTTTCTGAAGTTTTAATTAGAACAGAGACTAGCTGGGGCAAAAGACCAGAGATAAAGACTTAGAGCGACATCATATTAAACGCCCAGCATCAGGACCTACCTACCTTTAAACACCTATACATCTGTTCACTCGCTAAAGTTAAGAAACTGGATTTTGGCTTTACCTACCTTATCTCATTCACAAATCTTTCCCCTTCACCCTATACCCCATCCTCCTCAAAGAAAATGATGCTATCACCTACACAGCTGGTCAGGCAGAAGTCAAAGAGTCATTGTAGATTCCTTCCCTTCACTAACCTCAGGTACGGAGGGAGTCCATCAGCAAGCTCTGGATTCTATCTCCAAAACAGATCTCAAACTCACCCATTTCCCTCCCAGTTCACTGACACCAACATCCTGACTAAACCATCTTTCATCAGGTCTGCTGTTACTGTTTCCCATCTGGCTTCCTCATTTCTATTCCTACTCCTTTTAAGCTCGTAGAGGAGCAAGAGCTTCCTTCTCAAAATGGAAAATTGGGTCAAATCATTCTCTAGCCCCTCACTCTCTTGCAAAACTAGGCTTCCTACCATCCTTAAGGTCTTAACTTGTATGTTACCTCCTCAGAGGGCTTCCCTGACTACCCAACCTAAAAGAAAAGACACAAATTTTCCCCTCTAGGTCACAGCACCTGTAATGATTCACAGTTTTATTTATGTGCTTATTTACTGGCTTATCTATTACAAGTAACTCTCCTGGGGCTAGAGACTGACTTCATCTTCTCTACTGAGAGCTTCAACACCTATCAGCGTCCGGCACAAATGCAGACCTCAGTCTACTGAACGAATGGATTAACTTTTTGAGCGCCTATGTACCAACGATAGCAACCTATTTTTGTAGATGAAGGGATCCAAAGAAACCCAGAAGAGGCGACAAATAACAGCAAGGGAAACTGTAAGAGCAAGCGAGTCCAGGTAAGGTCACGTGCTCCACGCCCCAGATGTCACGTGATCAACGACTGCCCCGCACATTTCCCCCAGTCTCCTTCTTCCCCCAGGCTCCTCCACGGGGTACTGCTTCCACCCTCAGGCTCCCTGCAAGGTATCCACTGCACTTCTACCCCTCTCCCCGCAACGGCCACGGCGTCCGATTACCAGCAGTCCGGGTCCTCCACGCCAGCACCGCCAACGCCATGTTTTACGTACTCCCGCTTCCGGTGTTAGAGTTGTGCTTCCGCTACCGGGAGATCTATTTCCGGGTCCTGCGTGGCAGACGAAAGAGTGGCGCGACAAGCTACTGGTGAGCGCTCCCGGGCTGGGCTGCGGGTGGGCCGACCGTGCAGGACCTGCTTCCTGAGCTAGGGTCGGCCGGGGCTTGGTGGCCGCGGCCTTTGCCGCCGCGTGTGGACGAGCTGTCCGCCCTGTGCCTGCGGGAGAGACGTGGAGCGAGCTCAGCAGGGGCCTGCTTATCCGATACCCGCATTTTGCCAGAGTTACCGAGGCTGACGCCTCAGACGGTAAAGAAACTGCCCGTAATGCAGGAGAACCGACTTCGATCCCTGGGTTCGGAAGAGCCCCTGGAGAAGGGAATGGCACCCACTCTATTATTCTTGCCTGTAGAAGTACATGGACAGAGGAGCCTAGCAGACTACAGTTCATGGGGTCGCAAAGAGTCAGAAACGACTGACTGAGTGACTAACACTTTAACCGAGGCCTGAGCAGGGATGGGGGCCCCTCCCTAGTTGTTCAGCTTTACAGAGCACTTCCTGCGTGCCAGATACAGTACTAAGCACTAATTACTTAAAAAAAATTTTTTTTAACTTCTCACATCGTTGTAAAGTAGGTAATGTGACTATCCCCGTTTTACTGAAAAAGCATGGCCGGGACAGGTTACATGGCTCATCCTGCAGTGTTAGTGAGTATGTTCAGATTGTCTTGCGCACCACCCATTAATTGCGACCCTAGATATTTCTTAGAAGTGAAAGCATCCCCACAAAAACTAGGAGGTGAATGTTCATGGCAGCATTCGCAATGGTCAAAAGTGGAATCAAACAATGTCCACCAAATGAATGGATAGACAAAATGTGGCACATCAATGGAGTGAAGTGTTACTCAGCTATAAGCAATGAAGTCCTGACACATGCTACAACATAAATGAACCTTGAAAACATGCTAAGAAGCCAGTCACCAGAGTTCACATACTTAGGACTCCATTTCTGTGAACTATCTAGAATACGTAGTAGATTTGTAGAGACAGGAGTAGGTTTATGGTTGCCAGGGACTCGAGGGAAGGGGAAACGGACTGACTGCCTAATGGCTATGGGATTTCTCTTTGAGGTGATGAAAGTGTTCTGGAATTAGATAGTAGTGATGGTGATACAACCTTGCAAATATACTGAAAACTGCTGAATTGTGTACATGTTAAAAGGACAGAATTTTGTGGTATGTGAGTGATATCTGTTAAAAAAAGAATGACTCTTGAAATCTCCATTTTACATGCAGAGATCAGTAAAGAGGTGGTATTGGGTCTTGTTCCTACCTCATTAACGTTTTTTAATAGTAACCTCCACTTTGTTTATACCTCACAGGGATGTGAGGAGGGTTCCTGTTAGACTACAGACATAGCTGTTCTGAGTTCCAGATTGATCGTATAGGACCATGTCCTGTTTCTCTGTTTCTTCATTTCTCTGTATATCATTTTATTTCCGTAACGCTTGGCCATAGAACACAACAGCTGGACTGAATTCAGTGCTACAGTCTGCGTCTCATCTCTGTCTTCATTGCAGGGGATTACCCTGACTGCACGGACTGATGGCTGTAAACAAGTCCTCACTCTCACTGGATTCCAGTTACAGTGACTCTGAGGAGCTGCCAACGTTTGCCTTTCTGAAGAATAAACCATCTTCAATAAAGAGGAGGCAGCCTCAGGAGGATGAGAAGATTGTAGTGGTTGACATCTCAGACTCTGAGGCCTCCTGTCCATCACCAAAATTGAAAGATCCACCACCCATTCCAGAGGCCGCTGAAACTGTCATACAAACAGAGCCAGTCAGTGTGCTAAGCAGTGGAAGTGAGAATGAGGAGGAATTTATGCCCCTGGCTAAGAGGCTTATTTGTAAGTTTTTGACTCACAAACAGCAGAGCCCTGAAAAATCCAGCTCCCCATTTGAAAGAGTTTGGGATCATCAAAAAGCATCACATGACTGGCAAAAACAGCCATTTACAAAGATCCGTGATGTTCCCCTCTGTGGTACCTCAGAGAGGCATGCATCAAATAACAAGGACCCTGTGGTAGACAGTCCATGCCATCAGCTGCCAGCCTACCAGACTACCTGCTCTGTCCAGAGCAACAGCTTGACAATAACCAAAACAAATGCTGAGGTGCCCCTGCCTCAGAAGAGACGCAAGTATAGTCAGAAGGTCCAGAAGAGCAGCACACAGGGATGCCAGCAGTGGGGACGAGCAAGCCAGAAGGAGAGCACCCAGAGGCAGCAGGAAGGGAAGAAGAAGGCAGCTCTGGTGAACAGGCTGAAAGCTCAGAGGCCAGAGGAGTGCTTAAAGCACATCGTTGTGCTGCTGGATCCAGGTCCTACAGGAATCTTTCCTTCTCTTCTGCTGGGTAAACTGCTTTCTGGGTCCCGCTGACAGTCCCTTTCCCGTCTGTTGCAGTGCTCTTACAGATGGAAGGTGGGGGTCAGCTCCTCGGAGCCCTGCAGTCCATGGATTGCTCCTGTGTGATTGAGGCGCAGGCTGTGCCTTGCAGCCTCACGTGGAGGAGAAAGGCTGGGCCCTCTGAGGTAGGGGTTTTCTGACTGCTCTCTCTCCTTCTCAGAGTTACAGGATAAGTATGCTTTTATTCTAAAGACTATATCTCAGTCAAGGCCCCAGCTGGAAAGCAGATGGCACACTCAGTATAAATTTGAGGAGGGTTTAATAAAGGGCTGTCTTTCAAGGTGTGGACAGGGTGCAAGGAAACTACAGGGGAAGCACTGCGCCTCATATAATAACAGCTTTTACTCGGTTTCGCCATCTGGGGTGGTGCTGCCATTTCAGATTGGTTAATACTGCACTGTAGGATGGTGGGCTGTTACGGGACCTTGGCTTTGTTTGATTATACCTTAGTGTGGTGAAAGAGAGGTGCTCTCACAGACTGAAGTTTCCTTGGTGATTCTTATCTTTGTCACACAAAACCTATTCCTTTCCAAGAGCCACTCAGCTCATACTTCGCATTTACCCTCAAAGCCCAAATTACATATTTGTCCCTGATTCTTCAGAAGAGTTTCCTACCCTCCATCCCCCACTTCAAAATGCATAGAATATTGGCAGTTACTTCTCAGCCTATTTCATATTCACTACTTCCAAAGTGTAGTACACCAAGGTTGAACCATTGAGGACTGGGAGGGACAGAATCATGGGTTACTATTTCTTGCCACCATGATTTCACTCCAGAAGAAAAAGGATACTGCAAAATGGACTAGGCCAATGGGGATGAAGTCATTCACCCAGAAGGCCTGGGTTTCTCTCCGGTGCTGAGCACCTGCTGACCTGCCTCCCTCTTTGGGGTTCTGTGTCCTTTAACAGGATGGCGAGGAGGGCTGGGTGGAAGAGCCCATGGTTCTGGTGCTGCTCCTGGCAGAGGTGTTTATGTCCATGATCTACCACTTCAAGCAGGTGGGTACAGCCAGAGGGGTGGGTGCTGAGGCCAGGCAGAGGGCTGGCTCTAGGGAGCAGGCATTCATGCTGTTTCTGCCCCTCCATGCAGGGAAGTCTGGGCAGCACTGAGGAAGGGAAGAAAACACTTGAGAGCTTTGTGACTGACATCACAGCAAGGACAGCTGGGAAAGATCTGTCACTGGTGATTGTGGATCCAGAGAAGTGCTTCAGGTTTGGATTTGTCCTCAAGACTTAGTATTAAAGGGGGAAGCTCTTGGGCCAACAGGGGTGGATTTATTCATCCCAGATCTGGGTCTCTCTGCAAAACAGCATCCCTACTAGCCCTTTGTGACTCTCTGGTCCAGCCTTCTCACACCTCTTCTGCCTGAGCTCAGCCTGGAGCTGCTGCACTTTTGATTTCCTCCCCTGCTCCAGTGCTCCAAATCCTCTAAGAAGGAAACAGAGGGCGGCAAATAGAGAACAGGCCAAGGAAAAGAAGAAGCAGCAGAAACAACCAGAGGCCAACACAGGGGCCATGGTGACCAGGGTAGATGTGGAAGAGGTAAGAACTTCTGTTGCCTGAATCAGCGTGGGCGCCCACTCTCATCTAACCTGAGTTGCTAAAGAGTAAAATGCCTGCTGGACACTGCTTTCTGTCCTGGCACTAGGTGGGAAAGAAGGGCCAAACAGGAAGCCAAGGGACTGGGGTATAGCTGCAGTGAACAGTGAGAGAATAGTTTCAAACTGGTCTCTCCATACTCTTCCAGTCCATCGTGCTTTGGGGTTTCTAGGCACTGGTAGATCTGCAGCTGCACACAGAAGCCCAGGCTCGAATTGTGCAGAGCTGGAAAGAGCTGGCTGACTTGGCATGCGCGTTCACAAAGGCTGTGGCTGAAGCGCCCTTCAAGTGAGTGCCCCTGTCAAGTCCTGGCTCGGTTGCTGGGCCTTGTCCTTTACAATGATTCTGGTACCCAGAGAAGATGTCTCCTTCCCCTAACTCTGCTGCTAGTCTGTTGTTGCTCAAGCTTGAGGCAGATGCAGCTGACTTAACCCTGGGGATTCTTGGAAGGAGGCTTCAAGCACGGTCCCTTTAAAATGTTCTCCTTTTGCTTATATGTGTTGGGATCACCTGGTGGCTCAGATGGTAAAGAATCTGCCTGTAGTGTGGGAGACCTGGGTTGGGAAGATCCCCTGGAGAAGGGAATGGCAATCCACTCCAGTATTCTTGCCTGGAGAATTCCACGGACAGAGGTACAGTTCATGGGGCTGCAAAAGAGTCGAACACAACTGAACAACTAACACTTGAGCTTATGTGTAAGTTTATGTTCTGCAGATTCGTACTGGGTTATCAGTGGGCCAAGTTACCAGGGTTCATTTTGCAGATCAGGTCACAATCAAACAGGCTTTTGTAAAACAATTTTTTAGCCTACTTAGCTCAAGGGCTGTTCATAGTCAGAACTTAAAATTAATGAGACCTGAGAGACAATGGAGTCCTTCATTTTATACCTGAGGGAACTGAGGCCTGAAGAGACCAACTTGTCAAAGTTCTGAGCAAATTAGAAGAACCAGAACTAAACTGCCTGATACCCAGTCCCCTGTGCCTACGCCTGCGCACACTGTCTCCCCAAATGGAGCCCAACCTCAATGTAAGCAAGAATCTGGTACCTTTCTGGTAACTTCTTTTTTAATGAAAAGGATTAAATGTTGTTTTTAAGGGAATCTAGTTAGTTTTTAAGCAACTAGCATTGCTTGGGTGGAACATTGTATACACCTCTTCCAAGGTCAGTGCAAGGTTTTTAAGTTCCTAGTTAAAGGGACAAGTGCAGCAGAGAAATGCACAACTTTTAGCTCCTCAACTGTGTTGTCTGCAGGAAGCTCCGAGATCAAACTAGTTTCTCCTTCTGCCTGGAGAGTGACTGGGCTGGAGGGGCCAAGGTGGACCGCTCTGGCAGGGGGCTTGCACTGGTCTGGAGGAGACAGATTCAGCAGCTGAACCGGGTCAGTCTGGAGATGGCCAGTGCCATTGTGGACGCCTATCCGTCCCCACAGCTCCTGATCCAGGTATGCCATTCCAGGGGTCACTGTCCAGTGTGCTGTGGCCTTGGTGGACTCCCGGTTTCCATGGACAGCACTGGTGAGGGCCCAGGAGTGCCTTGTGAGTCAACAGTGTGGGTCTGAGATCAGAGTCAACACTGACCAGGGAAGGAGGACAGATTCTCATCCTCCAACACAAGCTTCCCATCCCTACTCATAGACGAAGAATGGCTGTGGGTGGAGTGGTATTAACAGGTCATTTACTACTTTCAGGCTTATAAGCGGTGTCTTTCTGAGCAAGAACGCCAGAATTTGCTCGCAGACTTACAGGTGCGCCGTGGGGAAGGCGTGACAGCCACCTTGCGCCGTGTTGGACCAGAGCTGTCCAGGCGTATCTACCTTCAGATGACAGCTTTGCAGCCAGATCTCTCCTTAGACAGTGCAGACTGAAGCCAGCCCTCAGGATGAGCTGCAGCACGACTACAGCATAGCAGTCAGGAGAACCTCCTGCGGCACAAGCCTGGGTCCTGCCCACTGCAGGCTTTCCTTGGTGTTGCTATTTGTGATGGTGTCTCTACCTGCCCACCTGGGGTGGAGGCCGAGATGCCTTCCTCTCCTAGCAGGTCGACTGCCATGTATGAACCGCCCCTGTGCTTGCCCCTGCCAGCCCTCAAAAATACAAAGAACAAAGACAGACCACTCAGACATGTATTTAATAATTGTAGAAGTCCAAAAGTACCCCAGCATCAAATCTCCAGGCCACAAGTGAGCTGTCCTCAGCTGGTGGCCTGACGAGGCTGGATGTGCTCTTGCCTTCCCCCCACCCACCGGAGCTCCCTCAGCCAGCCAAGGAATGGGGATCCAGTCACTATGCCGACTTCTGTATTCTCTTACTCATTTTATGTCCTGTGTTTAATTTTAATAAAGCATTTGTACCATTGGTTCTGGAGCTTAGAGGAAAAATTAAGGACTGTGTAGTGATTCTGAATAAGGTGTGGGCCTATGCAGCAGTTCTCCCTGAGGGAGAAAAGAATAAGTCTTTTCTTCCATTATCAGGACAGTCACAAGTGCTGTCCGTGGGCCACTAGTGCTGACAAGCTGGACCCCACTGTCTCTGAACATGACAGGTTCTCAGTCTCCCTGGGGAAAGGCAGGGAGCTTTCAATCACGAGTATTCTGTGAATGAGCACCATGACGGCCATTTCTGATGTAGTGAAAAGAGGTAAAGGAGGCCACAGAGCAAGAAAATGCTGACTCTGGCAGATAAAGGGAGTGGACAGCGCTGTCCTTATTCATGCTAGTCGTTAATATACCACTTTTTTAAACTCCATGATGTCTAGGATCAGTTCTAAACATCAAGTCTCTTATGAAGCTTCGTTTTCAGGTTGCCCATGTGGTATTCAGTCACACCAATTATGTCAGAGCTGTCACAGACAATGTGGCTTTGCAAGGATCCACCTTGTTTATTGGCAGTCAAGGGATTAATGGTCTCAAACTGATGCCAGGAGCCTGGACTGTGCCCATTTTATAGAAGCCACATAAGTTGTGGCAGGACTCTGCAAGAGTTGCCCAAGACCCTTGCGGCTATGAGATTTCTATTTATAGGTCATAAATCTGTTTCCCATGAGAGACTCTATACTCCAGCCAAGAGACACCCAATTCTGGTGTAAGTTTTGTTTACTCAGGACATTATAAAGAAGGTAAATTGATGGAACAAGAAAGATACCAGGGTGGGAATCCAGTTCTGCCCCAAACTAGCTGGAAGACCATAGGCAAGTCATGGAAAGCCTCAGTCTCCCTGTCTACAAGTGTTACATTGGACTGGATGATCTGGAAGTCCTGTCACAGCCCAAGATTTTGTATGGCTGTTAAAATACCAATGTCTGAGATCCTTAAAAAATAGGTATGCCCCTCCCCCCCAATTTAGATGAGATTTGCCAAGTATGGTGTTTCCCTAGTCCCCAATAACACACTGCCTCCTGATCTGCCCTGGCTCCCCAGGGAGGAATGAAAGAAAGGGTCTGTGACATACAAAAGTATAAATGTAGTGACAGCTGACCTTTAGTAGAAACGCGTCTTGCCTTTACACAGCTTTGTATAACAACTAGAAAAGGCTCTCTCCTTACCCCAAGCCTATTCTCTTAAGCATGCAGGTAACTGTCCCCACCTCCTATTTCTCCTTATTCCACCAGGGAACCCTGACTGAGGAACAAGTCTTACAAAGAGGAGGTCTCAGGTACCAAATGGTAGCCATTTGATGATGGCAGGTAGGTCTGACACTAAAAAGAAGTTGTGTCCAGCAGAACCCAATTCCATAGGAATCCAAGCTCCAAGGCTGGGAGGCAGCAGGTGTTGAGGACAAGCTCACTGTTGAGAATCGGTCTGCAGGACCCACTGGAGGATGTCATGGCTGCGCAGGCCCCGGACGGCATTGTCGTAGATGGTGTTCACACTGGTGCAGAGGGGCTGCTGCTGCAGCTCGGTCACCCGACAAGCAACCAGCCCACCGGCCACACACAACAGCAGCAGCAGCAGCAGCTTCAGCACGGCCCAGGATCGAGTGTGTTTCCGGGGTGGTGGCTTACGGGGGCGAGAGCTGGACTTAGATTCTGGAGGGACAGAGTCATAGTAGACAGAGTTCAGGCAGTTTAAGGAGAGGCACGCTATAGTCAGTGCTAGTCTCCTCCATGCACATCCACTCACACCCCTCTGCTCTGATGAAAACTCCCCAGGTCTTTAGGAGAACACAATTACAAGAAGACTTGAGCTCTTAAAAACTTTGCTATGCAGAGATTGAAACATGAACTTTGTCCCTTGGATCTCAGAGACTAGACTGCAAACGGATTCATTCTGGATGTCTCATGTAGCATACAGTCCTCAGGGTCCTAAGTTCTCCTCCAGAACATGCCAATGATCCAGGCCCCTAGGGCCAAGGGCAGGGCTTTATCAGGAGGTGTCATGCATGGATAGAATGCTGCCCATTTGGGGAAACAGGTTCAAAATTTATAAATACTTCTAATATATAAAATAGCCTGACACATATTGGCAACAGTGATGAATGCTGGAAATGGGATTACAGGTGATTGCCATTTTCCGATATATACAGAAATTCTCTGCAATGAATATATTTAAAATTAGGGGGGAAAACTGATTTTGAGATTTTCAGGTAAATTTTTAAAAAACCTGTCTGAACACCCATATGCCAAGAACTACATGATCCGGTCAGAGGTTTTTTTCAATCCTATCACAACCCTGTAGGGAGGTATGATCCTCATTTACATGAGGGAACACAACGGCAGTGAGGTTGGGTGGCCTGCTCAAGGCCAGTGCGGGGCAAGCAGGGACGGGCACAGGCCTCCCCTCCCCACAGAGCTTCCCTGTTCAGGTGCCTTCCCCTTAGGGGCCCCTTTTGGCCCAGAAGATACAGTCCTCACTTACACATGGAGCCACGCTGCTACACAAATCCAGCAGGGCATACTCAGGCAAAACGCTAATGTGTTTTTACATGACATGGCTTCCTGAATGCAGGCCACAGAATTCTTCTGGTGCTCACTATAGAGTGATCTGGTCCAACTTGGAAAGAAAATCACAGGCCATGCTGGCACCACTGAGACAGCACCACACACTCAGGAGCCCAGTCCACTTGCTGGATGATGGAAGGGTCTTCTAAGAGTAATGTGACCATACGCAATCTTCACCTTTCTGAGTGATTTTAGAATCTAACCTTTACAAAAAGTGCAACTCTCTGTTCTGGAAATGTTCTCAGCCACATCTGATCCAAACACGTGACACTGGGAAAACAAGCCAGTCAGGGCACAAGGAGGGTTCCCATTCCCTGTAAGTGGGTCCTCCAAGTTACTCCCAGACTTTAGAGTATTTTGTACCTGACAAGGTCTGTAAGCTTGTTCGCTCGCTCACTCAGCTATGCCTAGAAATCTAAGCCATCTTCTCACCACACCCGTCCTGGAACCCTGCAACTGACAGAAAAACCTACTCGGGGCCTGATTTGTTTCCTTCTTAGGTTTCTTCTCCTGCTCCCGCTTGGCTGCTTTGAGGGCGTCATACTCCTTTCTCCGGCGCTCCTTCTCTTCTGCCTTCTCCCGCTTCCGCAGTTCCCGCTCTTGAGCCTCCTTAGCTCGCTGCTTGGCCTCCCACTTCTTCTCAGCCTCTACAAGAAAGTATACCCCAAAGTGGCTTCTCTCAAACCTCCAGTATCCCAAGTAATTCATATGGATTCGGCTCCCTTCCCCTAATGTGGTGGATCACATGTCTTTCTGTTCACTGGGAAGTAAGCCCTCTCTAAAATACAATAAGCTGCTCTTAGGGTTTGCCCAATGGATTCTTATTAAGGGGTTCCTAGCCACAAGCAGCAGAAAGAGTAGGGTGATATAGCAAGAGGGGCATAAGAAAGGTATGGGTGATGAGTCTGGTGCTCCTTTAGAACTGTGAGACAGCCATTCGCAGCCTTGCACAACTCAACTATGAGCAGAGGAAAGAAGGGAGGTGTTGATTCTATGGGACTCCCATCTTTCCAAGCTTTGGAAAGAAATGTGGCATGGCAGGGCAGGATGAAAAAGTGAGCATTCAGGTTCAGAGTTCGAAAGGTTGGAAATGTTTTCCTGAAAATTAAAACTAGTAGCTTGTCAGAGGGTACTCTAGACTTCAACTCAGGAGTCTATGTAACATTCATATTTATCCCACAGCTCAAGTATGTTTACATACGACACCCACCTTACAAATAATTGGTTTCTAAAAATGCATTTCCAAATAAGTTATCTGACAGACTGAAGTACGTTCTTCCACAGCCAGAATGCCACAGGTGGTGGTTAAATGTCCTGTTAGTGCTCAAAAGGCCATTTGAACTGTCATGTATCTGAATGGCGGTAGTGTTAGCACTGTAGCTTCCCACTGCTTTTCTACGTGTAAACAAACTCCAAGTTCCAGATGGGCACCAAGAATGCTAAGAACACACTCTGCCCAGCCTTAGGAGAACATGTGCCATTCAGAGGCAAAAGCAGCAGCAGTCACAGTGAACACAGGCCGCACAGTAGCCATGCAGGTACACGGGACTGTCACAGCGCGGGGCTTCTGATCTCAGGGCCCGCCTGCAGTCAGCACTACACATGTCCCTCTAGCCATGGGAGTCCTCCAGTAAGGGGGCTCAGGAGTCAGCCATCGACAGGGCATGTGTGTGTGCCGGGGCTTGTTCTAAGTGCTTGGAGACAGCAGTGAAGAAAAGTCAGGCTCTAGTGCCTAAGTCATCTGCTTTCTAGAGAAGGAGACAAACAATGAACAAGTGAACAAACAGTAAAAAAAGATAGTGATGTGTGCCATAAAGGAAATAATCAAGGATGTGATAGAGTGTGGCAGGTGGGCTGGCAATTCTAGTTTGAGTGGCTCTGAAAGGGTTATGGTTAACCTAAGGCAACATCTGAGCAGAGATAGGGACCATATGAAGCCAGTAGACAGCCACATAAAGATCTGAGGGAAAAGGAAATCAAGCAATGCCCCTAAGATGATACTGTACTCGGTGTGTTTTGCAACAAGAGAGGCTTGTGTGGCTGAGGGTAACTGTACTCTCTCCCTGGCACGTGGAATGAGGACAGAGAAGCAAGTAGGCCGGGCCATGGCAGGCCTTGTCAGCCATGTTACTGAGTTTGAATTTCATTCGGAGTTCAAATGGAAGCCATGAGAGGGTTTAGCCGAATAGTAGCAGAATTGATTTATGTTTTAAAAAGATCTCCCTGGCTGCTGTGTGGAAAGGGCACAAGTATGAGCCAGGGCATGGTGCTAGGAGGTACTGTGGCAGTCTACCGGAAGGAGACTTGACTAGCACTGGAGGTTCCACAGCTCACAGACTGGACATGGGACTAACAGAAGAAAGCAATCATGGACACTTTCCCAATTTCAGGCTTGAATAAGGATGGTGATTTCCCATTATGGGGGAACAGTAGGAGGTACTAAAGGGGATCTGGTTTCAGTTCAGTTCAGTTCAGTCGATCAGTTGTGTCCAATCTGGGGTTGCTAAGAGTCGAACACGACTGAGTGACTTCACTTTCACTTTTCACTTTCATGCATTGGAGAAGGAAATGGCAGCCCACTCCAGTGTTCTTGCCTGGAGAATCCCAGGGACGGGGGAGCCTGGTGGGCTGCCGTCTATGGGGTCTCACAGAGTCGGACACGACTGAAGCGACTTAGCAGCAGCAGCAGCAGCAATTTGAGATAACTTACTAACCGTCTAAGCAGACAGAAAGACAAGCAGTTGAATATGACTGTGGGTCTCAGTCGAGAAGCTGGGACTGGAGAGATGCTGCCATCTACCACCACACTATTCCCTACTGCCCTGCAGGGCTCCTTTCCTGGATCCTAGCTCCTTAAGCATGAGAACCAGCTGGCTGGGATAAGGACCAGGAAGATGGCTAGAGGAGGGGTGGCGACCTACCTCGGTCTATTTCCAGTCGCCGCTGCCTCTCCCGCTCCTGATCCGCCTGCACGGCCTTCATGTGCTGTAGCACCTGCAAAGGGAGAGGAGGGTGCTGAACCACTCTGGGTAACTGTCTTCACGTGGGGAATCTCAGAAGAGACTGCCCTTTTCAGCAGCCCAGATCACCAGAGCCCAGGAAGCAGGGCAGCTAACGGAGTGAATCCTACCCCGTGTCCTCACTGCACCAGCCTCAGTCAGAGAAGAGACATGAGCCCAGTTCACTCGAGCTCATGAAAAAAGTTTGTGAAATACAATAGCAATTGGAATCTGTAAAAAAAGTTCTGCCATTTACAATCACTTCTTACAATTCTCCCAGCAGCTTTTGTGTTGTGCAGGGACAGCACTTTCACTAAGACATCTTCCTGTCTGACCCCTCCTTTGGCCGCCTCAGGTTTCCCTCCTCCCACTTATGGGGAGTTTTCTTCCCCATCTCAGTCCTAGACTGTAAATGGGTATGGACTGTTGTCCTTAGCTCTGCAGGTAAGCACAGAGCTTAGCTAATTACAGGCAGAGGTATGATGAACAACTGACTGGATGCCTAAGCAACCGACTGGATGCCTATTGTAAAGGTAGGGAAGAAAGCCAAGCTCTGATGTCATGCGGCTAGAAAGTAGCACAGCAGAGTGCAGGTCTCCTGAGTTCCTAGGCCTAGGCCATAGCTTGTCCCTCTTACTTCCAGTGCACAGAGGCAGGAGAGTTCTCAGAGAAAGGCATTATATGTGCTCATTAAACACTGTTGCTTTTTTTACCTTATCTTCTTGACTGCATTAATAAGAGAAGAAAATCTAAGGCACTCTAATTTAAGACAGCAAATTGTCTCAACTGTCTGTTTCATGAATACACTAGATTATTCACTACTGAATACTAGATATGTATTCAAATGTTAACATCTTTCTTCATGGAAACTTCAGACATGGCTACATCTATCGTAAGAGGGTCTCACGGGCAGGCCTGCAAAAGCCGCTCCCTCCAAGAACCTGGCTTAAAGCCACAGGAACCCTGTCCTGAGTAACCCAGGACCAGCATCAACAGTGCACTGTCTGACCCCTCTCCAGAACAGTCACACTTACTTAAAAATGGCTGCTCAGCAAGGGGCTACAGGATCTGGAGGAAGGTCAAGCGTGATGGGGAGAGGTGTGGCCCAAGTCCCTGTCTCACTCTGAACTCTGAATTTTATATGAGCACCAACCATGCAGTTGGTTTTAGTTGGGTAAAAGCTGGCTAAGTAAGCAACTGGAATGTTTAAGAGCTGCCCCTTTTAGCTTGGCTATAATACATGAGGAGTTAAGTTATCTGACCACACAGCCTGTTCAGAAATGGGAGAGGCTCCTCTGGAGCCTCTGGAGGGTAGATTTTGTCTACCTATCCTAGTCCACAGCAGGTAGTAAGCAGTTGATGATTTCTACTGAACTAACAAATTATGTTTAAAAGGTGCTTTACTATGAACCAAACAGATCAGTTACTATGTAGCCACAGGGTCAGAGCTGGCAAGAAACTCTTGAAGACAAGTAACCTCCTTCTGGTTCGCCTGCACCACTCCTGTACGTGCCTAAAGGTGTGGACAGGAGACAGCTCTGGGCAGTGGGGCCAGGAACATGGCTTCTCACCACATCCACAATGCACCGTGCTCCCAGAAGCTCTGTCTGGTGAATATCTGTGAATACTAAAGACCTTTACACTCAATAAGAATTATTTTTGTAGGTAAAAAACTAGAATATCAGCATCTTCTGTGGTTTAATATATTATTAGGTGAATGAATAAATGGATAAATCAAAGATGTTGCACATTCAGAGTTTCTCATATCAGAGATACAAAAGTAATACCTACTTCCCAAGGTTATGAGGATTAGGAGATGAAACATGCAAAGAAATCAAAGATGTTGTGCATTCAGAGTTTCTCATGTAAGAGACACAAAAGGAATACCTACTACCCAGGGTTATGAGGATTACAAGATGAAACACGGAAAGTACGTAAGACAAAAGAATAGTCAATGGTGGCCATTGTTAGTCTTCAGAACAGACATCACCCTTAAAGCACAGTTTCCAGAACAGGACTTCACTCATCACGTGTACTGTCCCCATTGAGGGCAAACTGTTGCCTCGGCTTCTTGGATGCACTGATGTTGCACTTGGTTTCTTGTAACAATGGGTGATATAGACTATCTAAGAAGTCCTGAGCTAATGGTAAGAAAAGAAAGGCCATTACTCCTGAGATTCATACAGAGAACCCATCATACACACATTTCACTTACATTAATCTAGCATTTAAAGTTAAATCCTCTTTTGTTCACAACACCCCCTAAACATATAGCCAAGTCATCTGGTGCTCAACTGAAGCAGCAGCAACCTGTTCTAAAGCTGCAGGGAAAAAATGACTATAGCTAGAATTGTTGAGAGGTGGGTACAGTGCTGTTCTTAAGAAGCAATGTAAAGCACCTTCAAGGTTATTGGAAATGTTCGCCTTCCAGGCTGCCAGTTAGTTCCTTTCTCCTATGTCAGATGACTCAATTGAAATCAAATGCCAAGTCTGCCCAAGATGTGTCTGTTTCCAGCTATAAACTTACAAATATTAACAACATCTTTATTATCAAAATTCCTACATAACTTTACTCAGAAAGGCCACAGTCCCTAACCTTTTTGTTCCATATGAACAGCTATCAACAGTACAGTGTTGGGTCATGCCAGGTCCTGGTTTCTAAGAACAGAAGCATGGCAGCAGAGCAGAAGAGAACACTGTTCTGGGCTTACAGAGTGAAAAGAGAAACAAAGGTGCCTTTGCCTGATAGACTCATAGTAGACCTACTTTAGAGACGTTTGTGTTTTAAAAACACAGCTACAGGTGCCCTGGCAGAGAAAAACAAGAGGCAAACCCCAGGGGAATGTGTGAAGGAGCCGCTGGGGAGCTCCTGCTTACCTTGTTGGCACACTGTTTACACTGCTTTTCATCCAAGCAGTCCCCTGCCACCTTGGCCAGGACAGGATCCAGCGGGTTATCCTTCAGGTCCAGCCACTTCAGGCTCTAAAGAGATGGGGCAGAGTGGCTGGTAAGCCCAAGCACACATGAAGAGTCCCTCAAAGTAGAACAAAATGAGCAGGAAGAAAGCCCTCTGTGTTCCACTTACAGGGAAAGCCACCTGAGGCTGTGGCAACAAAGTGGTGTGCCTGTCGGCCTCTCTCAAAGCCACACTCCCTCAGTTGCCAAGCGCTCTGCCACACCTGGCTATGAAACACGGGCTCAGCAATTGTTACCTTGAGCTGAGCAAAGCTGACCGGCAGGGTGACCAGCCTATTGTTGAGGAGGTCCAGGTGCTGGAGGTTGACCAGGCGGCCAAAGTCCGCTGGCAGCTGCCGCAGTTTGTTCTTACTCAGGTCCAGCTTCACCAGATGTGTGAGGCCACAGAAATCCGACTAGGACAGAAAAGAGAGAACACCTGGGCCTTGGGCTCACACACTGACTTAACAGTCCGGGAGCCCCCAAGTCAGAGGCACCTATGCACAAAGCCCAACTCTATCTTGTACCAGCTATTCCAGCTTGAATGAAAATGGAGATAGCAAGCATCGCTGCTGGTGGTAAGCAGTGAGACAGGTGCAAAAAGGCTGAGCTGGAAGTAGCCACTAAGCATGGGTTCCTTCACCCCCAGTTCTCTGACCTGTCATCAACAGCATATTGTATTCAACTCTCACAGAAGCTGCCCAAACATGGTGTGACCATCCAATTTTCTGAAAAGATCAAGCGCTCCTTGTGTGCATGTGTGCAGCTGCATCCGACTCTTTGCTACCCCATGGACTGTAGTCCACCAAGCTCCTCTGTCCACTGAATTCTCCAGGCAAGAATCCTGGAGTAGGTCTATTTCCTACTCTAGGGCATCTTCCCTACCCAGGGATCAAACCTGCATCTCCTGCATTGGCAGCTGGATTCCTAACCACTGTGCCACCTGGAAAGCCCCTGTTCTGTGTGTACCCAGTTTTATTCTTCATTGTTCTTTGCAGCACCTAGCACATTACTGAGTACACATGCTCAAGGAGTATTCTTTGAATGACTAAATAAACAGGCTGGGGCCCATCCTACTCATATCCTGGCTCTTTAGCACAGTTCAAAACATCCCTCTTGTCATTAAGCCTTTGCTCGGCACCCATCTGAAGTGATGGTCCAACCTCAGTTAATGATGCACCATTTGCGTTCTCTGGGAACCCGTAAATGCCAGTGGATCTACACTTCAGGGAAACGCATGACAACTGAAAAATTCAGACTGAAAAATGCACTTGGTGGTACCAAGTGACAATCTGACAAAGTTGCAGCAGGCTGCAAGGAATTGCTGCCCTTCTTTAACTAGATATAAAATACCCCTGAAGAAGTGGAATCTCAGATGCTTTTTTCCAGTGTTAGAAACAAATCTTGATGAGCTGCAGGAAGATGCTATAGATGATAAGTGAGGCCCAGGAGAATACTGAGATGGAAATGGACTAATGATCCAATGAAGAAACTGCCAACTTCTGAGACTTGATCCCTGAGCCAGAGCCAGAAGAGTAGGGCAAGGAGGGACAAAGCCAGAATAATGGGCAGAAAAGGCAACAATGACAACAAATTTAGGCCTGACAGTGAAGGAGCACCGTCATGGGGGAGAGGCCAACCAGAACCCAGGGGAGGCTGAGCAGGCCTGAATGATTCACAAGTGGAGCAAAAGGAGACCTGGGAGAAGTTGTACAAGCAGAGTCACAAGTATCAGGTTGGATGTGCTAAACAAAACTGTATTTCGAGTATTGGGAGGATAATGATATGATAGTTCTACAAAAGCACACTCTCTCCTGTTCCACACTGAAACATGCACAAGGAGACCAATCCGAAAAGCTTTCTCTCTGGAATGCAAAGAAATTTACAGAAGAGCCTGTAGCCTCCTCTGCTGCAACAAGGAGGTAAACTGTTTTTCGAAGGAATAAAATAAGGCTGAAAAAAAGATGAACCCAATAAACAATTCAGCCAATATCCTGTTGACTTTAGTTTTCAGTGGCCTGCTTCTCCCACTGTTCTTAAAGAATGAGGTGTCTACTTTGCTTCCCTTCCCACTGAGACAAACCACCCCACTCTACCTGCAACACACTCCCACTTAGTGGTAGCCTGCCTGCAGGCCTATCCTGAAATTATATTTTATGACATGACCCCCCCAGACAGGAAGGAGAAGCATCAGGGTTCTCAAAGAAATCATGCTTGCTTGCCAGCCTTACCGGTAGAGTTGTCAGTTTATTGCAGGACAGATCCAGTACGGTGGCCTTTGGGAGGGCAGCCTAGGAGGGGAATGAGAACAAAATGTCAGATCAACACATGGAACAATTCAGCGACATCTGCTAATGAAGCGTTTTCCAGAGAAAGTTCCCACAACTAGAAAAGGCCTTGTAAAAAAAAATACCAAAGTACAATGTTCCTGGAGACACGAAAGGAAGCCTAAGCCAGTCAACCATGACCTAGAGAAGAATGTAAAGAGAAAGGATGTGGCTGTGAAACATCCAAGAAAAAAAACAGGTTCTTAGAAGTTCTCCATAGCACTTTTAATATTCTCTCTAGCACCGTCCTTATTAGGTTTCAGGAAAGAGACTCTGTCTCATATAGTTTTGTGATTTCCATATTCTCCAGTTCAGAACCTTCCAGGCACTCAACATACCCTTGTGACTAAATGAATGAGTGAATGCAGAGTGAAAACAAGGCTCTCCTAGCCCAGCTATTTTCCCATGGGGTTCAGGCTGGAAAGACTCGGCAAAAACTGACCCTTCTGTCTCTGAGGGGTGGTGCTGCACTAACCAGATTCCTGGGGTAAATGATTTGGGACATCAGTCCTAAGGCCAGGCTGAAACATGGGGAAGAAGGCAAATATTCAGTTAAGGACGTGGGGCCAACATGCACTTTCCAAATGTTAGAAAGTCCCAAGAAGGAGGTTTGACCACCTAAAACGTTTGAGATATAACAGTGGAAAGAACACCTCAGTAATAGCTACATGCATCAGTATTTGCTACCTCCCAAGTATTTTACATTACAATCTTATTTAATTCTCCCAACAATCCTATGAGATGGGAACAATTATCACCATTTTATAAATGAGGAAATTTAGGCTTAAAGGTTAACTAGCTTGCCAAGGGCACTCAGCTATTATGCAATGAAGCTGATATACGAACTAGGAATCCCATTCTAACCTCCATATTACACAGCCAAGGTGGAGGGAAAACTGGGCCCAGTGCCAAAGGTAAATGTAATTCATTAAAGGCAGTGAGGAAAGGGTATGTCATCCAAAGTGAGGCTACGGTAGGGGATGTGGGTAGGGAACCAGGTAAGCATAGCCGGGATATACCATCCAACTCCACTTTGGCAACAAACTTGTTTTGTAATGTCCCAGGGGCCTCAGGCTTGTTTCCCAGTTGGGGATGTGGGAGTAGGTGGGTGGAGGGGTGGGCCACAGAGGCGCATATTCCTGCCAGTTTCAGAGTTGGGAAAACTTTGCCAACCAAGCAGTGAGACTTCACTCTCTTCAAGGAAGGACGCCTCAGGGCTGGGGCAGCAAGCTGGGATTGCTGACTTCCTAGACAAGTCAGCTTCTGGGCCACACCCAGGAGTACCCGGAGGCCTACTCGGACCGAGTCATTCATTCATTTGTTCATTCATTCTCCGAATACATCCAGCAAACGCTCCAACAGCTCCGACTTTGGGTCGTGCACGGAGCTGAACGCTGTGAAAGCCTCAGAAATGGGGGGGGGGGGGGCGGCGCGGGGGGGACAAGATTCACTCCTCACCCTTAAAAAGTCCATAGCCAAACAAGCAGCTCCTTCCATCTCCTGGAATTGCGCCCAAGTGACACGTGTACATCCCAGGAAGAAACTGGAGCCGGACGCGGCCTCCCCGGGGACTTAGTCCCACTCCCCCCACCTGTTTTAAGCCATGGAAACTGAGGCATGGGAAAGGAGGTGACCTAGGCAGCAGGGGTCAGCGCCAGTCGCGGGTGGGCGCCTGGGCCTTGCGGGACTGTACTGACCAGCTCCTTGACCGGGACCTCATTCAGGTCGCTGAGGCTCAGGTCCAGCTCGTTGCCGTCCAGCTTGTCGCGGAGGTTCCCGCCCTTGCTACCGGCCTTGGTCATGGTGACGCCGGCTAAACGGGACCCAGCTGCGGGGTACTGACGGGCAAGGGAAGCGCTGAGAAGCCGCTCGTCAGCTCACAGGACTCGCACCCAACCGACAACACCTGCGTCCTCCGCCACTGCAGGTGCGAGACCGCCGCCTCCCCTCCGCCTGCTGGCCGCACTCTAAGCCCCGCGCCCTGCTCCCACCGGTGCCACCGCGACGACGACCACTTC
Source organism: Bos taurus (assembly GCF_002263795.3). Lineage (NCBI taxonomy): Eukaryota > Metazoa > Chordata > Mammalia > Artiodactyla > Bovidae > Bos > Bos taurus. Next base: position 36,285,612 of record NC_037346.1, on the reverse strand, counting down.
CGTGTCCACGTCACCTTCCGCGGCCACTGAGACGGGCTGGGCCAGAGGGGTCTGAGCGCGTGAGGGAGCGCCCTCTGGCGCCCAGGATGGCGCCCCGCTGTCGCCGCCAGCGCCCGTGGCGGGGTGCGGAGCGGAGGAGCCGGGGGGCGGGGGCGGAGGAGCCGGGGGTGCGACTCGGAGGAGTGGGGCAGGGAGGCGGGGAATCGGGTTCAGGCTTTAAGTTCCGCTGCCTGTTGAAGTAGCCACGTTCCCTGGTGCCCGGAGGGTGGGCTCCCAGGCAGTCGTCGCTAGTACTGTCAGGAGGCGAACAGACTGGGGGCCAGAAGACCTTTCAGTTCAGTTCAGTCGCTCAGTCGTGTCCGACTCTTTGCGACCCCATGAATCGCAGCACGCCAGGCCTCCCTGTCCATCACCAACTCCCAGAGTTCACGCAAATTCACGTCCATCGAGTCGGTGATGCCATCCAGCCATCCCCTCCTCTGTCGTCCCCTTCTCCTCCTGCCCCCAATCCCTCCCAGCATCAGTCTTTTCCAATCAGTTAACTCTTTGCATGAGGTGGCCAAAGTACTGGCGTTTCAGCTTCAGCATCATTCCTTCCAAAGAACACCCAGGGCTGATCTCCTCTTGAATGGACAGGTTGGATCTCCTTGCAGTCCAAGGGACTCTCAAGAGACTTCTCCTTGGCTCCATCCAAAATTGACCTCATCAAATCTCCCCCATTCTCTTGGATTAGGAGCAGAAACTGAGTGTTCTTCAAAATTGCTCTTTGTCCTTTATTTAACAATCCCCAAACTATGATCATCCAGAAAACTTTGCCTCTCTCATCTCCTCGCTGCCCCAAGCCCCTGTCCAGGCTACCATCAACTTGAGCCTGGATTACTACTTTGAATCTCTCTCCCTTCCATCCACCCCCAACCCAGCTGCCCAGATGATCTTTCTAAAAATTTAGCCAAGTCTCTCCTTTGCTTAAAACCCTTCAGATAGCTACGTGTAGGATATGGGCCTCGCTCATTTCTGCATTGAGTCCTGCGTGCTCCTGCAGCCTCCTGACCAGCCCTGGCCCCTGCCTGGGATGCTGTGGAGGCCTCCAATAGATGGTCTCCACACATTTCCCTCTCCTGAAATGGCCATGCCTTCCCCACCACCTTCTCTGCCTAGTTAATTCCTAGTCCTTCAGGAAACTTCCCTGAGGTTTATGAGTCCTTAAGCAATCACCATTAATGTACGGATACATGAGAATTGTGCATAATAATGGTCCCTGGCTGATAGGACTGAAGGAGTAAAGCACATACGACAGTGTCTGGCACTTAGTAAGTACCCAACAAATACTAGCTATCACTCATAATCCACCTTGTGTTACACTTTCCTTTGTGTCTCTTTCCTCCACGCTGGCTTGTGATGGATGGCAGGGATTTCGTTTTTGTATCCCTCCCCAGAATCTGATTCAAGGTAATTGCTGATTCAGGGGTCTGTTGAATGAATGAATGAGTCACTTTACCCACTGCAAATCTCAGTTTGCTTATCTTTGAAATGGACATATTAAAATTTCTTTCAGAGGGGAACTGTGAAGACTGAATGAAGTCAGCGCTGTGGCCTACTCATTTAACAATCATGTGTGCGCCTCTTCTCATCCCCCACAAGGCACTGTGCTCTGGGCTTCTGGGAAACAGACAAGGGCAATTGGGTAACAATCCATTAGCACTTGGCAGTCTCTGAAGCCTTTGAGCATCCGTTCTTAGTTTGATAATGTACATGAGGAAACTCTGAAACACATTTTATTGTTAGCTCTCTTTTATGAAGGGAGAAGTAACTTGACCTCAGTCACACAGATGTTTGAGGGGGAGACCCAGATTTTTTATTCCAAATCCTATTTCTTTTCACTACACCCTATTTCTCTACCCCAACTCTGGGAACCTACACAAATAATTATTATAGAAGGAAAAAAGAATAAGGGCCTTAACACACACAGGTAAAATCTGTCTGTGATTGTGTAGGGCTGTGTGGGTATAGATTTGAGTGTGGTAACATCAGAACAACATATGTAAGAACATTCTGTGTGCTAGGACTGTACATATATTACATGTATTCTTTCTTTTAACTTTTGCCTTGCTGTTGCTGCTGCTGCTAAGTCACTTCAGTCATGTCCGACTCTGTGCAACCCCATAGACAGCAGCCCACCAGGCTCTGCCGTCCCTGGGATTCTCCAGGCAAGAACACTAGAGTGGTTTGCCATTTCCTTCTCCAATGCATGAAAGTGAAAAGTGAAAGTGAAAGTGAAGTTGCTCAGTCGTGTCTGACTCTAGCAACCCCATGGACTGCAGCCTACCAGGCTCCTCTGTCCATGGGATTTTCCAGGCAAAAGTACTGGAGTGGGGTGCCATTGCCTTCTCTGAACTTTTGCCTTACAAGGCAGATATTATTTCCACTTTACAAAGGAAGGATTAATAATTAAGGCCCATAGAGGTCAACTATTTAACTCTAAGGACAGTCACAGCAAGTGAGTGTATTTGGAGGAAGGTGAGTCATACCTGGGCTTCTCTGGTGGCTCAGATGGTAAAGAATCTGTCTGCAATGTGAGAGACTGGGAAGATCCCCTGGAGAAGGGAATGGCAACACACTCCCTGGAGAACTCCATGGACAGAGGAGTCTGGTGGCCTATGATCATACCTAGCATGACAGAGAGGGGAACCTGGGAGAAAGGAAAAAATCAGAAAAGTCTCCATGGGAGGAAGTGGCATTTAAGTTGGGCTTTGAACAATGGGTCAGATTCAGACAGACAGAGATGCCACACACAGCAGCAGAGTGAGGAATTGATTGCAGCTTTTCACTTTGAGACTTCTTCACTCCCTGAGGCTGGAAACCCACAGCTTCATGAGAAAGTGAAGCCTATCATCTGTTGGCAGCTGTTTCCTTGGGAACGAGACTGGCCTTGTGCTGCATCCCATCAAATGAAGTGCCATCTTGTGCCAGGATATTGAAGCTGTTTGAACAACTGCCACAAGTAGCACAGCCCTTGAGAAGCCAAAGGTCAGGACCAGGACAGGAGGCAGCAGCTTCCTTGGGCGTCAGATGGGTGCTGCCGCTGCCATGTCCAGTGCAATCCTGGCAAGTCGCTCCAGTTCTCCAAGCTTCCGTTTCTCTTTCTGTCAAATGAGGATAATAAAATGGGAAAATGTGTCAAGGACCCACAGAGAGACACACACAAGAAAGAGCTGAATGGCACCATGCAGTGACGTGAACCTTTCTGAGGCAGCTTTCATGTGTTGCCCCATAGCCGGAGGTGGACTGAAAAATTAGGTAGACTCAGAGAGCCCTTGAAGGTTGGAGGCCCCAGTGTATTTTTTAAGGCACATTATCTCTGTTTATATAGTTTGCTTATTTACATAGGTTTGCTTTAAATACTTCCACATGTAGAGAGATACATTTATGTTCTTATAAATGAGTCTGTCCCAAAGTAAACTTCAAATTTAAAACAACTGCAATTAGAAATCCCTAAAAGGTTTTTGTACATAAGATGAAAAAATTCTAATTCAGATGAGAGGGTAGATGCATGAGAATTGCCAAAAATGCTTCATGAAATTAAAAAAATACTCATTCGGGTTCTGCCCAACCATATATTAGATGTTATAAGAAAACTCAAAACAGTATAGCATTGTCATGGGCAGGTATCAGTGGAACAACATGGAGAGTCTAGAAACAGATACAGTGTACAGGAGTTCTTAATATATAGTTAACATTGTATTTATAGTCAAATCCATCAAAAGGGGAGAGCTGAACAAATTAGAATGCATTTATACAGTGGAACCTCACTATGGAACATTATGCAGTCATTAAAGAGAATGCATAGAACTACATGTACTGACCTGGAAAAAAATATTTGTTGTATATGCTCAAGCAAAAAATGCAAGTCACTAGAGGCATGGCATAGCATTTTAAAATTCTGACCTTATTTCAGACTTACAGAAAAGTTGCAAAAAAAAAAAAAAAGAAAAGTTGCAAGGATAGAAGAAAGAATTCCTGGATACCCTTCACCCAAATTTTCCAACTGTTAACATTTTACTATAGAAACATCTACATATTTCTGAACTACTTAAGAGTATGTTGCAGACGTGATACCCTTTATCCATAAATACATCACTGGGTCTCTCTCAGGTACAAGTAGAACTCATATAAGCACAGGATAGTTATAAAAATCAACAATTAACACTGATCAATACTATTATCAATCTATGGACCTTACTCAGATTTCATCAGTTGTCCAGCATGATTTCATTTTGGGGAAAAATACATAAAGGGAGAGGTGAAGAAACATTTACATATGTCTGTGCTTAGCTTAGTTGCTCAGTTATGTCTGACTCTTTGTGACCCCATGGACTGTAGCATGCCAGGCTCTTCTGTCCATAGGATTCTCCAGGCAAGAATATTGGAATGGGCTGCTATTCCCTTCTCCAGGGCATCCTCCTGACCCAGGTATCAAATCTGGGTCTCCTGCATTGTAGGTGGACTCTTTACCATCTGAGTCACCAAGGAAGACCTTTGCATAAGTCTACATGTTGTGTAAGAGCTTGGGAAAGGTACAGAACATCCATATTTTTAACCTTACTTAACTTGAACATCTGTTACAAGGTGCATGTATTATAATTTTGTAATAAATTACAATGAAGAAAAGTTTACTATAAATAATGAATGAATTAATAAAATCACTATAGGTTGGACACAAAGTTGAGATCAAGTCCTGGTTCTGCCAACTTTGGATACATCACCTAATCTCTCCAATCCTGGATTTCCTCATCATAAATTTCCATCTATAGAGGAAGCTATATTTTCAATAAGGATTAATTTTGAAAAAATACACAAAGTTCTCAAAATTCCCTAGAAGACACTTAAAAAATAATTCCTATAAAACCAACCAACTCTTGCATGTTCCCACCTCCTCCTCCTTGCTCATGCCATTCAGCTTAAAATGTCCTTTCCTTCCTCTCCACTACCACCATTTTTTTCACCCTTCAAGGCCCCGTCTAGATGCCACCTCCTCCAGAAATCCTTGTCTGATTACCCCAACCAAAAGTGATCTCTTTCCACTGATGCCCTATGGCTTCCCCATGCCCTTTGCATTAGAATTGTTGGCAGGGATAACAATGATTGAACCCCAGGGAGTCTGCTGGAGAGCTCAAGAGAAAGGCTGTCCTTGCTAATCAAAGGCTATGCTATGCTTCTCTGCTGATTCTGTCTGTGTGTGACACCTGGAACTGTCATGATGAAACCATCAGGGATTACACTGCCTCTCCACTGAGAGTGACAGAGGGATTAGCTTGGGTCATGGTACCAGCATTTGGAAGCATCCTGACATACTGCCTAGGCCTTGAAAGGCCTCACTTCTTGGTCATAGGGTTTGAATACCACCAAATGGAGATTCTTTTTCTATTTATATCTCCTACTATATATAGTAGGCATTCTAAGAATATAATTTGAGTCATTTGTTTGACTCAAATCACTCAAGATATATTGAGTACCTACCACATACCACATGCTAGCTAAAAGCATGCTGGAAATAAAATCCATAATCATTATACACTCTGCCTGCCTCTCTTATAGGCCCTGCCTTGCCTCCCACGACTCCCAAAAATGCAGTCCCATAGCAATACTAACAACTTCCAGAATGTACATGCTCCCTGTCTTCACGTATATTTTCTCCATACGCCTGTTTATAGACTCTGCCCCTATAACATCCCATTAGCCGTCCACAGTTTCCCCTCCCAGTCCTGTCTGGGGTGAGCTGCATAATGGCTCCCAAAGTTATCCATGCCCTAATCCCTGGAACCTGTGAATATGCTGCTTTATATGGCAAATGAGACTTTTCGGATATAATCAAATTAAAGATCTTGCGACAGAGAGATTATTTAGGAAATCACAAATGTTCTTATAAGGCAGAGCGAGATTGAACATAGAAGGGAATGAGGCAATGTGACTAAGGAGGCAGATATTAAGAGTGAAGCCTAGAGCCAACAGAAGCTGAAAGAGACAAGGAACAATTCTCCCTGGAATATCTGGAAAGAACTAGCCCTGCCAACACCTTGGTTTTACTCCATAAAACTCACTTCAGACTGGCCTCCAGAGCTGTAAGAGAATAAATTTCTGTTGCTTTAAGCCATTAAACTTGGTAATTTATTCCAGTAGTGTTAGGAAGTAAAGTAAAAGTGAAGTCGCTCAGTCGTGTCGGACTCTTGGCGACCCCATGGACTGTAGCCCACCAAGCTCCTCCATCCATGGAATTTTCTAGGCAAGAGTACTGGAATGGGTTGCCGTTTCCAAACCAATACACTACGCACTCAGCTCAGACCTCCAAGTGACCTTAGGTGACACACTTAGAGTAGGTGCCTGTCCCCTGCGCCCTTCTCTCACGGCACTGGCCATACCACCTACCACCATCAGTTTCAGAGTTCATGTTCTCTACTAGACAGTGAGTTCCCTGAGGGCAGAACCCTGTCTTATTCATATCTGCAGCCCGAGAGCCCACACTTGGCGGTATCTAATGGGAAACAGTGGAAACAGTGTCAGACTTTTTTTGGGGGGGCTCCAAAATCACTGCAGATGGTGACTGAAGCCATGAAATTAAAAGACGCTTACTCCTTGGAAGGAAAGTTATGACCAACCTAGATAGCATATTCAAAAGCAGAGACATTACTTTGCCAACAAAGGTCCATCTAGTCAAGGCTATGGTTTCTCCAGTGGTCATGTATAGATGTGAGAGTTGGACTGTGAAGAAAGCTAAGCGCCGAAGAATTGAAGCTTTTGAACTGTGGTGTTGGAGAAGACTCTTGAGAGTCCCTTAGACTGCAAGGAGATCCAACCTGTCCATCCTAAAGGAAACCAGTCCTGGGTGTTCATTGGAAGGACTGATGCTAAAGCTGAAACTCCAATACTTTGGCCACCTCATGCGAAGAGTTGACTGATTGGAAAAGACTCTGATGCTGGGAGGGATTGGGGGCAGGAGGAGAAGGGGATGACAGAGGATGAGTTGGCTGGATGGCATCACTGATTCGATGGACGTGAGTCTGAGTGAACTCTGGGAGTTGGTGATGGACAGGGAGGCCTGGCGTGCTGCGATTCACGGGGTCACAAAGAGTCGGACACGACTGAGCAACCGAACTGAACTGAACTGAGTGGGCACTCAGTGAATGTCTGTTGAACCAATGATTGAATAAAGGAAGATAAATTAGATTTGGTTTGATAACATTGGGTCTTACTCAAGGCTTGACACATAACTTTAGCTCTTGACTTTGACCCAAGAAAAATTAAAAATTACATCATCTAAAGAAAGATTTTTGTCCCATATTCTTTATGACAGCAAAGCTTTCACAACTTTTGGCCAATGCTAGAACTGCTGTTGCTTTAGTTTTTTCAATTCTGAGCTGTCAGCAAGAAAATATTTATTGTCTAAGATCACAAATGTCTGTGTCTGCCATCAACTATTAGTTGTGATCAAAATAATTTTTACTTTACATAGCAGTTCAGAATGAGTTCCTTATTTTCACTTTCAGTTTGAAAATCAGAAGCATTGTTTTTAGCACAATTCTTGCTAACTTTGTTTTTTGTTTGCTTTGTTTTGTTTTTGGTATTGGCTACTGGATCTGATTGGCAGAGTATAACCATCATTTATCAAGTCACTGTCATCTCTTCTTTCAAGATTAAAACTCTGTTCCTCATCCTCCTCTTTCCTCTTTATGTGGCTGCCAGTAGTCTCTCCTTTTTCCCCCACCTTTCCTTTATGACTGCTGCATCTCGTATTAGATAGTTCCCTTCTCAGACTTACGGTGAAGAAATTTCTTTGAAAAAGACATGTTTCATATAGTACTTGTATACAGTCATTTACAACAGAGAGCTCTGAAAAACTACAGCAGAGGAAAGAACTTTGCTCAAGGTCATTGAGAGGGAAAGCAGCAGAGCCAGATTCTCCCGAGGCCAACTACAGTACCTATGTAACACTTTGGTACTCAGTGGGAACCTCAGGAAACACAATGGGCTCTGTAAATGATCTAGTCAGGATGCCTCCCTTGGGCTGTTAACAACAACAAAATTATTAAGAGAAAACATGTACACTGTCTTAGGAAAAAAAAAGAGAGAAAGGCTTTTTATCAAAAAGTAGTAGTACATTCACATTGTTGGTATAACCATCACAACCACCCATCTCCTGAAGTTTTCCATCTTCCTAAACTAAAACCCTGTACCCATAAGTCCTTCGTCCCCCTCCACACAGCCCCTGGCAACCATCATTCTACTTCCTGTCTCATTGAATCTGACTACTGTAGATTCCTTATGTAAGTGAAATCATAGAGTAATTGTCCTCATCATACTTGTGCAGTCACTAAGTTGTGTCCAACTCTTTGCAACACCATGGAGCCTGCCAGGCTTCTCTGTCCATGGGGTTTTCCAGGCAAGAATACTGGAGTGGGTTGCCATGTCCTTCTCCAGGGGATCTTCCCAGACCCAAGATCAAACCTGCATTTCCTGCACTGGCAGGCAGGTTCTAACCTCTGAACCACCAGGAACACTTCAGTTATCATACTTAGCATACCTTAAATGTTGCTACAAGGATAATTTTGGTAGCACGAATCAGAATTTCCTTTAAAAAAAAAAATTTATTCACTTATTTATGTATTTGGCTGTGTTGGGTCTTTGTGGCACGTGTAATCTTGGGTCTTCATTGCAGCCTGCAGGATCTTTTAGTTGTAGCATGTGGGATCTAGTTCCCTGACCAGGGATCGAACCCAGATTCCCTGTGCTGACAGCACGGAATCTTAGCCACTGGACTACCAGGGAAGTCCCAGAATTTCCTTTCTTTATAAGGCTGAATAATGTTCTGTTTTACACACCACACTTTGTTTATCCACCCATCCAAGGACATTTGGGGGTATTTCTGCCTTTTGACTGTTGTGAATAATGCTGCACTAAATACTAATGTAGACACATCTTCTAGAGTCCCCGCTGCTGCTCCTGCTGCTAAGTTGCTTCTGTCGTGTCCAACTCTGTGTGACCCCATAGATGGCAGCCCACCAGGCTCGCCTGTCCCTGGGATTCTCCAGGCAAGAACACCGGAGTGGGTTGCCATTTTCTTCTCTAGAGTCCCTACTTTCAATTATTTTGGGTGCATACCCAGAAGTAGAGGGCTTCCCTTGTGGCTCAGCTGGTAAAGAATCCGCCTGCAATGCAGGAGACCTGGGTTGATTCCTGGGTTGGGAAGATGCCCTGAAGAAGGGAAAGGCTACCCACTCCAGTATCCTTGCCTGGAGAATTCCATGGACCGTATAGTCCGTGGGGTCACAACGAGTCGGGCAGGACTGAGTGATTTTCACTTTCACTTTTTCACCAGAAGCAGAATTGTTAGATTATGTGGTAATTGTTCTTAATTTTTTGAGGAATTGCCATACTGTTTTCCACATCCACTGCACCATTTTACAATCCTACCAGCAATTGTTCCAATTTCCCTATATCTTTGCTAAAACTTGTTGTTCTATTTTTTTGATAGAAGCTATCCTAATGGATGTGAGGCAGTAACTCACTGTGGTTTTGATTCGTATTTCCCTAATGACCAATGATGTTGAGTACCTTTTCATGTGCGTATTGGCCATTCATACATCTTCTTTGGAGAAATGTCTATTCAAGTCCAAAGGGAACCATCTGCATTATTATAATTGTTTCTGTTTTATCTTCTATTATTTATCTCTAAACAATATACATATTCAGCCATTTCTTGATTTTGTGTTTAATAGGTAAGAATTTTCACTCTCATCTTTTCTCAAGTCCTTCTAATATAGTTTTATTGCTATTTTTGTACATACACTCTTGCTTTGTAACTTTAAATGACATACTCCTTTATTTCATGTTCCATTATCAATAAACAGGATTCCCTGATACCTCGATTTATAAGGTAAGTATATCCGCCTCCACTTCCATCTCCTATTTCTTACGTCTCAGCTACTGTCAAGAGTGACTTCCAAGGTTTGTAGCATTTACATTCTATTTCCTAACTTCAAGTCTTCTGGACTTTTTCATAGGTTGATGCTAATAATTTTTTTTAAAAATCAATAAATGGTGTTTTCAGTGTGAGACTGATTTTGAAGCACAGGAAGGGGAGGGAATTGACAAAGAGGAAGGAGTAGGGCTTTCTCAGGACAGCCAGTGGCATGAGCAAAATCACAAGGGCCATAAATCATGCAAGTCACGTGCAGCACAAGCAGATTTGAATCAGGCAGAAAGCTCCCCTTGGGCAGCTATGAGGAGCTGAGCTGGCTGAAGGAAGGAGGAGGAAAGTTGGAGGGCCTCAATGGCCAAGGTGCCCAGCTCCCTTGCTCACTACTCCCTCAACGTGACCCAAGAATTCTGATCACCATGATTTGCTTCCTGGACTCAGAAACTCTTGCATCAGGCATTTCTGTATTCCTTTCCCCCAACCCTCCTCACCTTCCTTGGAACTTCTGCCTGCCACAGGTCTCAAGGCTTTGCAGAGACGAAAAGTAACTCCTCCTCCCCCCAAAAGTTTGCAGTATACGTCATGCAGAGGAAAGTGTCAGAGTGTAGACACAGGAGGAAGAAGAAGGTGGAAAAAGAAACTACCCAACACTGAAAACTGGTCTGTGCTACTGTACTCAATGATTACCCTGGCCCTCTGGGTGAGGCTGGTATTATTCCATTTTAAAGATGACTGAGGCTAGAAAGTCCCTGTGACTTGCCCAAAGCCTCAAACTGAGTATAGACAGAGCCTTGGCCTGTGTTTGTTGTGCCCACTTTGATCTTGAGCAAGTAGCTAAACCTCTCTGGGTCTCAATTTCTTTATCCATAAAAATAGAGACATATTCCAAGACATTCCTATTCCCGTAGGTTGATTGTGAGGGCAGAGATAACGTCCTTGAAGAGTCTAGCCTGGGGGGATACATCTTGAAATTGGTGGCTGTGGTTCCACATCTGTCTGGGAAGTCAGGAAAGCCCAGTGTATGCAAAGCCGCGGCTGGAGCAAAGTTCAGGAACAAACTCTTCCCACCCTTCCCCCAGGACTCTCAGACTAGCAAGGAAATTTCAAGGGCCTGCAAGGTCACTAGCTACTCTCCACTTCACAGGCCCAGAGAGGAGAAATGACTTGCCCAGGGTCACCCAGCAAGCTAGTAGCAGAGCCTTCCAAGTAGGGCTTAGTACCCAGACTTGGGATACTCCCTAGGGCCCCACATTCCTTGGGCTGAGCCAGCAGAGTGTGTGAGTTAGTCTGTTAGGAAGACATGTCCTTGCAAGTCCAGCTCCTTATAATCTGTGCCCCTCTGTCTTTCTTCCTGCACCATCCCCATATCACTGAAATGTGGGGACCCTCTCCAAGAGCCAGGGTTTCAGGGGGTTCTGAAGTCACTCTCAGGATCATGAAGAGGAGCAGTGTACTCTCCTTCTCACAACCCCAATTGAGCCCAAGTTCCCAAATAAAAATAAAGGGTTAGGCCAAGTCCCACCCTCAGCCACCAGTTCTTCTTGGCCCAGTGTGTATCCCTACCTCTGGGTCAGGACGGGGAGGTCACCCTGCCAGGGCCTTTCCCCCAGTGTTCTCCCCTTCTCCTCTGGAGGAAGGGTCATGGCTACAGGGACACTGCGAACCTGGCACATGTGCCGCCTTGGTGCCCAGTGCCTCTTCGCCTAGCCAGGTCCAGAGATGGGCACTCATCTTCTGAGCATTCTGCACCTGCACCTCAGTCTCCAAGGCCACAGGGAGGGCCTTGAGAGAGAGGTTTATTTTACATTCACACTTTGGAACATCATAGGGCACAGGTTCCAATGCCCAGGGCCACGGGGAATAGAGATGGGAGACTGACGCTTGGGATGTGGGGGTACCAACTGGAGCCCCTTCTGAAGTTGACATCTATCCTCAGCCAGTACTTGGGCCCGCCGGGGGCTCTGCACCCTTTGTCCCAGCTGCCTCCCCTCCCCCGAGGGCCCTCTCCTCCAGCTGGCATCTCTGGGAACGCGGGCTCCCCTGGCTTCAGGCCTGCAACCCGGGGCGGGCGAGGAGGGGGTAGGCCCACACGTGACCCGCCCCCCCTCCGGGCCAACACGGCTCGCGGACGGGAGACCGGGGGGGGTGGCCGGGTCAGGGCGGGGGGCGGTGGCCGGGTCTGACCTCGCCGCGCAGCTGGCTGCCCCTCCACGAAATCAACAAAGTCTTGCGCCTCCAAACCCAGGCCCCTGGTGGTTGGGAAGGGAGACCTGCCTTGGGCAGCGGCCGTGGACGCCCGATCCGGAGGGAAACCAGGGCAATTCTCCGAGGGTGGGGGTAGGAGGGGGAGGGCTGCGGGTCCAGGGGATGGTGGCCCGCGAGCAGGCTCTTCCTCCATGCCTCTCTCGGCCTCGCCTCGCTCCGCCCCGCCCGCCCGGCACCGAGTCCTCCGAAACCCATAGGCAGAGGCGACCCTCCCGCCTCCCCGCCCGCTCCGCGCTCGCCCCGCCTCAGCGCACTTTAAAAGTTTTCTCTGGCTGGGACGCGGGCGTCGCGAGCCATGGCTGTCTACGTCGGGATGCTGCGCGTCGCGAGGCTGTGCGCCCGGAGCCCGAGGGTGCTGGGGGCCCGGGTCGGCCTCTCCCGGGTTTGGCAGGAAGCGAGGTTGTGGGGCGTCCGTCCTCTCAGGTACGCGGCCCTGGAGGAGAGGGACGGGTCAGTCCCCAGGGATGGGGTCTTGAGGATCCTTCAGAGCCTCTCTGGGGGCCGATCGCGCTCAGGCTGGGAGGTCCTCGGCTGCCCCACCTCCGCCGGGTGGCGCACGCCAAGGAGTAGGTACCCCCCCCCCCCCCCGCACCTGCACTCAGGCAACAGGAAATGCTGGCCTGTCCCAGCAGACTGGTGGCTGCAGCTGGTGGCTGTCAGGGACCCTGCACTGACTCTGGGCTCTGGTCCGGGGCTTTAGGCTCTCCCATTGGTGGGCACACTGATGACCAGAAGTGGAGCCTCTAGCAGCCTGTCCTGAGGGGGAGGGGCAAGGGCAAGGCCTGTGCTCTGTCTCCAGGACACTGCCTCTGAGCTAGACCCCTTTCACTGATAAACTCGGGGACCTCCCACGCCATGTTGTCCACCCCAGGCCACTAAGCTCTGCAGTGTCTGCTCTTCTCACCAACTGCTAACACTGCTTGGCTCCTTACTACTTACTGGGTCTGTTTTCTTCTGTCCTTAATGCAGAGGGTGGGATGGGGGCTGGCAGGTGGAGGATGTGCTCTGCAGCAGTGAACTAAGTTAATGCTACCTCTTTGTAAGTCTGCAGTTGTGAAATTGTGTTGATTAAGCAGAACTGGGCTCCCACTGATATGATCAGTGGTGGCTTTTACCTTCAGCACCCAGCAGAGGGAGGCCTGGGCACCAATGAGTCTGCCCTGCCACCCAGCTAGGCCACATACTAGGTCTGGGGTCAGGACACAGCTTTGAACACCAGATGGAGTGTAGGCCTGGGCATGGAAAAGGGACAAGAAGCCGGAAGAGGTTTCTTGTCTGAGAGAACTGCTTGTTTAAAAAAACAAAAGAAGGAGGAGGGAAGTTGGAGGGAGACAGCAGACTCTTCTTGGGCTGGAGTTCCAAGATCACAGTGTTTTGAACATGCTGGTTTCTGAAGATGGAAAGCATATGCCGTGCTTTCGGATCACCAAGCCTAATTTTCTGGGGAGACCCAGTGGCTCAAGGAGCGTCAGCAGATGGGATTCTGATGAAGAAAACAATTCTCCTCTAGCTTGGTCACTCACTACCTCCCGGTGCCTCCCCAGGCAAGCTCTGCCATGGCTAGCCTGTAGCATCCAAGCCTCACCTCTGGTCTTCAGGATGCTCCTGAGACTGTGAGGGCTTTCCTTATTTACTCTCCAAAGTGAACATGTTTCATGATGCTAGGTCAGGCCACCTTTGGCCACATGGTATCCTTCCTGACCTTTGACTTTATGTGCAAACAAAGCAGACCTCTTGCCTGCTACAGGCTTACAATCACGGATTAGGGGCACCAGGCCTCAGAGAAATTCTGACTCTGTCAGGAGGAGATCCATGGATCCAGAGAAAGATTTCCTGAGCATTTGGCCTAATTCCCTTCCATGCCTGCCACTCCCTTGTGCTTAAGGCCTTGCCTACTGACTGTGGTGGTTTAACCTGATTTTGTTCCTACATTGCTCTTAAGAAACCCTCAAGAGTCTCAAGCATTCAACAGATATTCCTGAGCGCTTACACCATGCCAAGCACAAGGTGGATGCTGTTGTTATGAAAGCCAGAGAACCCAGTCTTCCAGGAACTTGTAGTCCAATGAGGGAGAAGATAAGTCAGCATGATTACTACTCAGTGTTCTAGGAGCCATGGTGTGAAAAACTCCCGGACTTCTGTACTTTACTGTTTCTGATCTGGTCACGTACAACCTGCTTTCTTTCTTTCTAGGATTTGTTGATTTATTTTTTGGCTGTACTGGGTCTTCATTGCTGCACACGGGCTTTCTCTAGTTGCAACAAGTGGGGCTACTCTCTAGTTGCAGTGTGCCAGGCTTCCCATTGTGGTGGCTTCTTTTATTGGCCAGAGCACGGGCTGTAGGCTCACGGGCTTCAGCAGTTGCAACACATGGGCTCAGTAGCTGCGGTTCACAGAGTCTAGAACACAGGCTCAGTAGATGTGGTGCACAGGCTTAGTTGCTCCATAGCATGTGGAATCTTCCCGGACCACAGATCAAACCGGTGTCCCCTGCATTTCAGGGTGGATTCTTAACCACTGAACCACCAGGGAAACCCTAGACTGCTTTCTTGCTGACCAACACCCCATGCCTGTTACTTATCAGATCCCCAGTTTTACCTGTTAGGAAAAAGCAAGAACTTTTTGGGTTATAGACTAGACTGTATAGATTGCTTTGGGTTATAGCCCTGGCTCCTCTACCTACTTGCTACATGACCTTAAGTACGTTACCTAACCTTGGAGCCTATGTGGAGTTTGTCACTAATGCTACTGCTTGCTGTACTGACAAAGGCTTGCTCTTCTCAGTCTTTGTTTTGGGGCAGGGTTGGTCCCTGAGAACCTCCAGATGGGGTCTGTGTAGAAATTTCAAGTGATTTGAAGGTAGGAGAGGAGTCCCTCAAGAAAGTGTCCTCTTGCTTGCATCTGGTTCCTCTCATGGCTAGTTACCAAGATGTCAGCCTCTGCCAGGCCCAAGTCTAGCCCTTGGATCTGCTGGACAATCCCTTATCCACCCAAGTCAGGGATGTCCAGAGTCTTTTTTCCAGAAGGAAAGAAGAAACTGTCCATTGCTGTCCAAACCTCCTGAACTACCAACGCCTTCCCTGCTTCCCCAGGGAAGGCAGATAATCTAATCTGGAGCTTCAGGCACTCTTGGAGGACAGAATCTGATGCTGATTCCTGGTGAACCTATGATAAACAGGTTTCCTTCAGACCTCGAAAGCTGGCCTGGGGCTGCCTGAGAGGCAACTGTATCTGGGGTGCTGGAAGCACTCAGAGGTGGTGAAGACAGAGGGAACCATGGCTCAAGCCTCTCAGAATCGGGTGTGACCCTCAGTGAGGGTGGCGGGGTGCCTCCAGTGACTCAGCGCTGATGGTCGGGGCAAGGGTGTGAATGGACTTCATGGAACACCTTCCAGAGGGATGACTATAATCAGGTGGGACTGGTAGTGGAAGCTATAAAGGGATGTCCCTGTATCAGGGGATTATATTAAGCTACGAATTATTTTGGGTAGAAATCAATGTACAAAAATATGCTCTTCTCATAATCTACCGAAGATGATTAACAAAGTATTTGGTAATGATATCTCTACTCATTACTCCAGTCTAAGTGTAATCATAGAAAATAAACTATAAACGTGGACACTGGACATTGTAATCAGTGAATGGTACACAATGGTTTTAGTTACGTCTCCTGCCTTGCATGCAATCGGTATGCAATCCACTGTGGAGGTCCAGTGTGGGATACAAGGATGAGTAAACTTGTTTCCAGATACTTCTTTGCCTAAAAGGGATCTGCAGATAAGGATCACAGACCCACTGATTCAAGGCAGTAAGGGTGCTCAGTCAGAGCAGGGAAGAATCTGATAGGTTGGAATGGGATTAGGTTAGACTTCCTAAACAAGTTGGGATTTGAATCTTATCCCTCCAGTAACAGGGCTGTGGTTTGAAGGATGAAGCCTATATACTTGTATAAACCCTTGCCTGTGCTTGAACTCTTTAAACCCTGGGTATGAAGCCCTCCCAACATCCCCACATTATTTATTTATTCAATCTACAAAGACTTTGGAACCAGACAGATCTGAGTTCAAAAGAATCACTTTCTAGCTTTGGGACCAAGTTGAACTTAAGACTTTAGTTTTGTGTAAGTTTTGTTTTGTACTTGTGAGAATTAAATGAGGTCACATAAGAAAATCCATAACCCACAGCCTAGCACTCAGATTTTCAACCCACTGCATTGATGAGACTATGATACAGATAATACTTATGAAACAGTGGCTTTGCACACTCCTTCAATGACCCCAAGGCCCACAGGTTAGAGCCTTGCCTGGAGAGTAGGAGAAAGACAGTTCTAGCAGAGGCAACTGCTTGAACCAAGCTGTGGCTGCTCTGTGTTGGCAGACCTATCCATGCTTATGCTGAGTGTTAGTATAAAGGGCTGCTTTCCCCCACCCCCAATTATATACTGAACAAAGTACAGAATATAGTTTCATCTCTTGAAGGGGCCTTGCTAGAAGACTGTCCTGATAAATGACAGGTACCACTAACTCTGCCAAGTGCCTCTCCCTTTAGAAATAAACAAGCTGTTTTTCTAGTTTAGAAATCATGTTCTGTGACTCTCATTGGCATGTATGTGTTTTTCAGTTTAGGAGTCAGGTGACAGGAAAGCAAACCCAGCCTTTGTATGGCTTAGTTCAGTATGGCTTTCGGCAAGTCCCTCAACCTCTCTGGACCATGATTTCTTTGTAAAATGGACCACTTGGACAAGAAGCACTCTACAATATTTCTGTGGACATTTTGTGATTTCCAGGGAGTCTGGGCTTTGAGGCTTGGATCCCTGAATCCAAGAGGGCTGTGGTGGAAGTTCGAAGCCTTAATACTTATATGAAATGTTACTTGTGCTTGAACCCTTATGAACTCATCCTAACCTCTGGACTCTCTGGTTTTCTCTAGCCCTCTGTGAGTGAACAGAAAACATTGAGGGTTTGACCCTAGAAAGTAAAGATCTAAACCTTGTATGTGGGGTTTTCCTGGTGGCTCAGATGGTAAAAAATCTGCCTGCAATGCAGGAGACGTTGGTTTGATCCCTGGGTTGGAAAGATCCCCTGGAGAAGGAAATGGCTACCCACTCCAGTATTTTTGCCTGGGGAATTCCATGGACAGAGAAGACTAGTGGACTACAGTCCATGGGATCACAAAGAGTTGAGCATGACTGAGTGACTAACACTTTCACTTTCTTTTTCAAACCACGTATGTGCCTTAGTGATGCCACCAAGGGCAACTGTTCTGAATCAGCCTTCACCCTTGACTTCTGTGTACTTTCCCCAGTAGCTCGGAACAGTGGCCCAGTGGAAAATCTGCAGCATAGATGCCTCCCGTCCCCAAGTATTTCAGGCTTTTGAAAATGCCCTCTGTCTTCTACAAACACGCATACACTATCAGTTTTATTGGAGTTAAAAACGGAAGCTTCCACCAATATAGAGTGCCCTGCCCAAAATCTTTATTGTAGCTCTTACCACTCTGGGGTTCTTTGTAGTCTGTGTTCTTTGTAAGCTGTGGACTCCATCAGGAAGGTTATGTTGGGTGGTGGAAAGACCATGGGACTTTATGGTATAATGCAACTGTAAAATGTACAAATCATAAGTGTGCAGTTTGATGAATATTAACAAATGTATACACCCATTACTCAACACCCCAAGATATAAAACGTGTCCATAACTGTAAAGCACTGCTATTCGGTAGAAATATAATGTGAGCCACATATGGAGTGTCATGTTTTTCAGTAGGCATATTTTTAAAAGTAATAAGAAATAGGCAATAAGTTTAATGATATATTTTCTTTAACTTAGTATAGCCAAAGTATCATTTCAGCATGCAATCAATCATGTAAAAATTGCTAAGGAGGTATTTAATATTCTTTATTTCATGAAGTCTTCTGAATCTTGTGTGTATTTAACACTTACAGAATGCTTCAATTCAGACTAGTCATGCTTCATGTGTTCCAGAGACCCATGTGACTGGGCTGCCATAGAGATAGCACAGCTCGAGAAATTTCTGTAGTGCCTCTTTCCAGTCAGTTCCCTCCCCAACCAGAGATTATCACTATTCTGATTTCTAATCTCTATAGATTAATTTTGTCTATTCTTGAATCTTAGAATGTATACTCTTGTGTCTAGTTTCTTTTGCTCAAAAACCAAGGCTTGCTTTGGGGAGAAGTGACCTATTGATCTTGACAAAAGAATTCATGGAAGTGTGTGTTATACATTAAACAGTTTAGCCTTCCTTCATAACCGTGGGGAAAAGGACATGATCTCCTGTGCCCAATATTTCACCTCTTGGGTGTAGCAACAGAAAAGTAGGCTGAGAAGTGGGGTCCTCAGAAGAGGTGTAACAAATGTGTCCGGGGACTGTCCCAGCAGAGAGCGGTGCAGACAGTGTGACTTCTAGGCCCACTGAACTGGGCAGCCCAGTTATACTTTGTGGTCCTCAATATTTTCTCATCTAAGAGCTGTTTTTTTAATTAAACATTTTATTTTGAGATAATTGTACATTCACATGCAGTTGTAAGAAATAACACAAACAGATCTCATATAGTTTCCCCCAATGATAACATCTTGCAAAACGGTGGTGCAGCAGCGCAGCCGGGATATTCGCACTGATACCGCGTCACCACTGCAAGGATCCTTCAGGTTTCCCTGTTACAGCCACACCTACTGTCCCACTTCCACCCCTCCTTAGGACCGCTCACGGTCTGGTTTCTGTTCTCCTTTAATTGGATTTCATCATGTCCAAAGGTTATGTAATGGAGTCATACAGTATACAGTCTTTCAAGACTGGTTTTTTCACTCAGCATAATTTCTGGAGATTCATTCAGGTTGTTTTGCGTATCAGTAGTTCCTTTTTTAATTGCTAAATAGTATTCTTTGATATGGGTGCACAGTTGGTTTAACCATTCACCCACTGATGGACATTTGGGGGTGTTTCCAGTTTTTTCAAATAAGGCTGCTGTATGCATTCATATGGAGAAGGCAATGGCACCCCACTCCAGTAGTCTTGCCTGGAAAATCCCATGGACGGAGGAGCATGGTAGGCTGCAGACCATGGGGTTGCGAAGAGCCGGACACGACTGAGCGACTTGACTTTCACTTTTCCCTTTCATGCATTGGAGAAGGAAATGGCAACCCACTCCAGTGTTCTTGCCTGGAGAATCCCATGGACGGAGGAGCATGGTAGGCTGCAGACCATGGGGTTGCGAAGAGCCGGACACGACTGAGCGACTTCACTTTCACTTTTCCCTTTCATGCATTGGAGAAGGAAATGGCAACCCACTCCAGTGTTCTTGCCTGGAGAATCCCAGGGACGGGGGAGCCTGGTGGGCTGCCGTCTATGGGGTCTCACAGAGTCGGACACGACTGACGCGACTTAGCAGCAGCAGCATGCATTCATATACAGGTTTTTGTGGGATTGTAAATAAGTCTTTGTTTCTCTGGGAACATAATTGCTTATAGTTCTTCTCAGTATCTTCAGGAGATTGGTTCCAGGACCCCTGCAAATCCCCAACTCTGTGGTGGTCAAGTCCTTTATACAGCATGGCAGTAGTGCAGGCAGCTCTCCCTGTCTCCTGTTCCACGTCTGCGTATGGAACCTGTGGATACAGGGGGCCAGCTAGATGTGTTTCTTTAGGATAATTGTCAGCAGTGCAATGGCTGGCTTGTATGGTAGTTGCGTGTTTAGTTGTACAGAAATTGTCTGTTTTCCAGGATGACTGTACCATTTTCCATTCTCACCAACAATATATGAGCGATTAGCATCCTCATCAGTATTTGGTATTGTCATTGTTTTTAATTTTTGTCATTCCAGTAGGTGTATAGTGATATCTTATTGTGTTTTTAATACACATTTCCTAATGGCTAATGATATTGAGTAACTTTTCATATGCTTATTGTATATCCTTTTTGGTGACATATCTCTTTATGTCTTTTGCCCATTTTCTAGTTGAATTGTTTGGTTTTTTTACTGTTGAATTGTCAGAGTTCTTTATGCGTTCTGGATACTAGTCCTTTGTCAGATGTGTGGCTTGCAAATATTTTCTGCCACTCTGTAGCTCATCCTGTTGTCCTCTTTAACAGGATCTTTCACAGAGCGGAAATTTTTAATTTTGCTGAAATTAGTTTATTAAGTTTATAGATTGTGCATATAGTGTCAAGTTTAAAAATTTATTGCCTACCCCTAGATCCTGAAGCTTTTCTCCCATATTTTTCTCTAGATTTTAAAAAAATATTTAATTAATTAATTTGTTTACTTATTTTTGGCCGCACTGGGGCTCTGTTGCTGTACGTGCGCTTTCTCTAGTTGCGGCAAGTGGGAGCTAATGTTGGTTGTGGTGCGTCGTCTTCTTATTGCAGTGGTTTGTCTTGTTGCGGAGCACACGCTCTAGGCGCACAAGCTTCAGTATTTGCAACATGTGGGCTCAGTAGTTGGGGTGTGCAGCTCAGTAGTTGTGGCTCGAGGGTCCTAGAGCACGCAGGCTTCAGTAGTTCTGGTGCACAGGCTTAGTAGCTCTGTGGCATGTGCGATCTTCCTAGGCCAGGGATTGAACTGGTGTCCCGTGCGTTGGGGCGGATTCCTATCCACTGTACTAGCAGGGAAATCTGCCTGTTGGTCTTCGTTCTGGCACACAGACTTCTCTCTAGTTGTGGTAGACTGGCTTAACAGTTGCAATGCATGGGCTTAGTTCCCTGACCAGGGCTCAAATCCACATCCCCTGAATTGGAAGGCAGATTCTTAACCGCTGAACCATCAGGGAAGTCCCTCTAAATGTTTTTCAGTTTTAATGTTTTACATGTAAGTCTGTGGTCTATTTTGAAGGGTGTTTTTCCCTTAAGAGACAGGTTGAAATTCCTATTTTTTGCTGAGGACCTTTTAACATTATAGTCATTCTTGTGCTCTTGGTGGCCACTGTACAGTAAAATGGCCATCAATTAAGAAAATGACCATTCACTAGTGCTCTGGATTTTTATCTGTCACAACAGCATCTACATTTTCTTAAACACTAGGTTGCATGTTGTAGCTGGTATACATGTGGCACTCATCTTCATGGGTACATAAAAAGTTTAACTTTCTTTCAGGGTAAAATAGATATTACAGTTTAAAAGTTGTTCCCTCCTTCACAAGCATCTGCCATCTCTATTCCCAGATCAACCACCAGCCTAGTGTCTTTCTGCAAATAGCGAAAGGAGCCCCTCTACACCTTTGAGAATGCAGCCCCCATGGTGTGTGGGTCAGTCCAGGGGCTGCTGGGTTGAATAATGAATCTTGGGGTGATGAGCAAGCGAGATGGAAGAGGAGCACCTGCCTCTCATTTGCCATGAGCTAGATGTACTGGTACACTTAGCTGGAACTGTGTCTTACACAAGGGTGAGTGTATTGACTGAGGACTGAGGCTTGCCCAGGAGGATAGGATACCACATGAACATCACGGGCAGCCTGGGGCCCTTCCTGTTTGCATTAAAGTTCATCTTGTCCTGGCCCTTTACACAACAGGTCCAGTGGGTCATTCTGTCCCTCCCAGCAAGTTGTTCTATCTTTCGAATGTTGAAATACCCTTCCTAGAAGATTATCAAGCCTCTTATATTTTTTTTTCTTAAAAATTTCACATGGAAAAAAATTTTTTAACACAATCATATGATCAAATAACAAGCACCTGTGTACCTACCACTTCAAATTAAAATATAGCCATACTTGTTACACAAAACTACAAATAAAATAAATATTATGGATCAAGTTGATGTCTGTTTTGTAAGCCTCCTCCTACTCACCCCTCACCAGAGAACTACTGTCATAAATTTAATGTACATCATGTCAGAGCACGTTTTTTGCTTTTAACATGTCTCTGAATCCATAAACAGAATAGCGTATCATTTGTAAAGCACATAGAATCATGCCAAGCAAGCAATAAGTGCTCTTTGTTTTTTATCCATAAAAATACTTATGCTTTTATAATTTTAGCAAAAATTATATCACCGCGCCCTTCTTTTTTCACCCAAAAGTATGTTTTGAGATCTGTTTACACCGACACCTATAGATATAGGTAATTCTTTCTACCTGATGTTTACAAATCCATTATATAACAACATCTCCAGCAGTGCAATTCCCACGTTAGAGGGTTGGCATTTTCAGCTTTTCTAGAAATTATTCTGGAGAGGCTGCGCTGCTATGACCACCAGCAGCAACTGAGAGCTGCTGTTTCCCCTCAGCCTCGAAAATACTTGGTATTCCTGAATGAGAACGTGTTTGCCACTCTGGTGGGGAAGCTAAAGTGTTCTTGCTGTGGGTTGATCTACATTTCTCTGATTACCAGCGAGATTGGGTGTCTTTTGAAATGTATTCTGTGAATATTCATATTCTTTGCCCATTTATTGTTAGATTACGTGTCCTTATTGATTTGTGGGATTTTTTTCCCCCTTTAATACAGGCTAAATGTGAATCTTTTGTCTCCTATATATAAAATGAAATTTGTAAACCCAGGCAGTTGCTGTCTCTTAGCTTTGTTGATGATTTATTTTTTTCTTAGAGCCCAAGAACCAGACTGGCATCAAATGCCTGTAAGGGGAGGAGCAGAAGCCAGCCCATGACTTGAAACAGAAGCAGACTATTGATTAAAGCTTTCTTGCTGGTGGCTGGCATGGCACCTTGCCCAGAGTAACAGTGGTCGGCCTCAGTGTAGGGGCTGTTCCTGTGTCCATGGGCCCCTCACATCTAGTCACCATGCCTCCCTGGTGGCTTCTGAAAGGATTAAGAGGACTTGTGCAAGACCTGGGGTTATTCCAATTTCTGATAGGAACAGGGTTCACCTGCAAGCTCCTGGCCCAGATCCCAAAAAAACTCTGCCCAGGAAGTAATATGTAATAAGAGGCAAAACAAACTGCTTCTCTCCCAAGTATATCGTCATACCTATGTACTCAGGTGGCGTGGTCATCCCTGCCTCTGTGGCTCCTTCGGCATCCAGCTCTGCCTGTGGTCTCTGCCTGACCCTGTCAGGACCTGCGATCCTTGGTGCTTACAGAGCCTCTGGCCCTGACTTTGGTCATCTGCCTTGGAATGTCACAGAGTGCTGCAATTGCTCACAGAAGTTCCCTGAGCTAAGCAGACCGTGTTTTCTGACTAGGTACTGCTGGAAGGCTAGGCTACATGGGGGAGGGCCAACAGCAGTGCCTAGGTGAGTATAACCAGAGGACTGTGCAGTTAGCGTGCAAAGCCATCGTGCTTGGGACTAGAAGTGAGCTGGAAAGATGCGTTCAGAGGCAGCAAAGAAGATGAATCAGATACCGCAAGTAAGTCATGGAAAAGAGCCAGTGTGTGCTTGAGGGCTGGAAGGTGGGAAGTAAATGGGGGTGGTTTTCCATGGGCCTGTGGCACCATTAGCTTCAGGTTTGCTGCCCTAGGCCCTGTGCAACCTCAAAGGAAGCTGTGGATGGGCTGCAGTGTAAAGAACATACAGAAAGAGGCCCAGGGTTGCCACCCACTCAGATAGGGTCACTTAAGAAAATGAATCTCTAGCCTCATTAATAAAAAAATTATCCTTTTTATAGATACCTTTTAATAAACACACACATATTTTTGGTCACCATTTGAAAAATCATAGACATCATACTATTGATATTTTCCATCTTTGCCGATCTCTCCTGGTTGTTTTGCTTTGTGACATGGACATCTTGCTTACTGGGCACTTGTCTTCTTTCCTCTGTGCATTTGTGGCGGATTGGGCTATTTTTGTGTTTCCTGTGTCAATGGCACTTATCTTTTTCATGGAAAGCTGTTTGTGATTGAATGATGAGGCTTTTTTTTTACCACCTTTTATGGTGGCATCTTGGACAAGCTGCTTAACTTCTCTCTCAGTTTCTCTATTTGTAAGACAGGGATACGCACACTTGGGATGATTTGCCTGACAGCATTACAGGGCACACGCTCACTGTTTTCTCACTTCCGTAAGTTCACTGCCCTTCAGGAGATTTACCCATCTCTGCCCTTCTTCACTGAACATGCCCATCTTTTTCATAAATCAGAATCATTACACTCCCTACTTGTCATAAACATCTCTACAGACATTCCTGTAAATTATATTTGCAAGTAGACAACTATTTGGTGGATCCTGTTTTCCCACTGGAGCAAGGCCAGAGCTTTGCCTCTGGTAAGCCACATTCTAAATAGTAAGCAGTGTGTCCTGACCTGCTCTGTTCTGCTGAATGTAGGGAACATGCATCCATGTAGGAAACCAGTTGGCTGGCCCAGCAGTCACGGGCTAACAGGAACTGCACAGAGGCCACAGAACTGCTTTCTCATCTGCTGGAACTCTCAGAAAGGAAAACTCTGCTGCCTTCAAAACTGGGCTGATTTATTTTCTCGAGTAGTTTCTAAGATGGAAATCACAAGCAGATGTGTTTGCTCGGCTTGCCCAGTATTGTTTATTAATGTATGCATGTATTTTGCAGAGAAGCAATACATGCTGCTTTTATTTTTCTGACAGGATGGTAAATACCATAGTCAGTTGCTAAATTTAGTTTATGAATTGTGTTTCTGTCAACACTGGTTTAAGCCCTAGAAAGCTCTTCTTTTTAACTTTATTGTGCACCATTGTGCTCACTCAATTGTGTTCGGCTCTTTGTGACTCCATGGACTGTAGCCCACCAGGCTCCTCTGTCCTGGGAAGTTCCCAGGCAAGAATCCTGGAATGGATTGCCATTTTCCTCTCCAGGGGATCTTCCCAACCCAGGGATCGAACTACATCTCCTGAATCTTCTACATTGGCAGGCGGGTTCTTTACCACTGAGCCAGCTGATTAACTTTGTGTTCAAATATAACATAGATTCAGGAAATTACACATATTTTATGTACTTGTTGATAAATTTTTGATAAATTGAACACACCCATAGAACCAGAACCTAGTGAGCCACTCCCTTGATTTCTAACAGCATAGAAAATAGTTTTGCCTGTTTTGTACATATAAATGGAATCAGATGGTATATACCTTTTCCTGTCTGGCTTCTCTCATTTAACAGTTTTTAATGAGTTTCATTCATATCTCTGGGTGTAGTCATAGTTCATTGGCTCTCATTGCTATATAATATTGAAATAATCATCACCATTTATTTATCTATTCTACTATTGAGTAGGTAGTTTCCATATTGGAGATACAAATGCAAATATCCTGTCTTTTGGTGGGCACATATATGATTTCTTTTGGCTGTATACCTAGGAATAGAATTTTGTACATTATTTTAAAAAGTGTACAATTCAATCATTTTTATTGTGTTTATGGATATGTGTGAGTCACACCCTGAGCTATCACCTCTCTATCCTCCCATCCCCTCTGCCCTAAGCAACCACTTACTCTACTTTTTGTCTCTACAGATTTGCCTAACCTCAACATGACATAAATGAAATTATACAATATGTGATTTTCTGTGTCTGGCTTCTTTCACTTACTACAGTATTTTCAAGGTTCATCCGTGTTGTAGCACGTATCAGTATTTTATTCCTTCTTATGGTCAAATAATATTCCATTGTACAGATATTCCCCATTTTGTCTATCCATTTATGCATTGCTGGATATTCAGGTTCTTTTCACTTTTTGACTATTGTGGATAGTAATGCTCTAAACATTTGTGTACAAATCTTTGAACACTTGTTTTCACTTCTTTTGGGTATGTGCCTAAGAGTACAATTGCCAGGGCAAATGTTAACTCTATGTGTAACTCTTTGGAGAACCACCAGAAATGTTTTCCACAGCAGCTGCACCACTTTACATTCCCATCAGCAATGCAAAAGAGTTCCAGTTTCTCCACATGCTCCCCAAATTTGTTATGCTGGTTTCTTGTTTATACCTTCCTAGTGGGTACAGTTCGGTTCAGTTCAGTTCAGTCGCTCAGTCGTGTCCGACTCCTTGCGACCCCATGAATCGCAGCACGCCAGGCCTCCCTGTCCATCACCAACTCCCGGAGGTCACCCAAACTCATGTGCATCGAGTCGGTGATGCCATCCAGCCATCTCATCCTCTGTCGTCCCCTTCTCCTCCTGCCCCCAATCCCTCCCAGCATCAGGGTCTTTTCCAATGAGTCAACTCTTCGCAGGAGGTGGCCAAAGTACTGGAGTTTCAGCCTCAGCATCAGTCCTTCCAAAGAAATCCCAGGGCTGGTCTCCAAGTGCTATTTAATTGTGGTTTCAGTTTACATTTCATGTGCTTGTTGGCCATTCATATATCTTCTTTGGAAAAATGTCTACTGAAGTCCTTTGCTTATTTTTTAATTGGGTTATGTGCATTATTTATAATTCAAGCATTTGGTTATTCATTTGAGCACTTCTTACATTCCAGGCCCTGTGAGGCACTGAAGACAAAACAGTGGATCCATTAGTTGCCAAACAAAACAATTATTTTTTTAAGTAACCCTTGTTTCCTAACTTGTCTTATGAAATAAGATCTGGCAACAGATCTAGGCCTGAATTCTCACATGCCCATTCTCTGCGCACACCTTTAGGTGCGGCTGTGCTTTGTCTCCATTCCCTCCCAGCTCCTGCCTAGCTGACTGACTCCCAACTGGCATTTTATAACACCCACTCCAAGTAGCTAAAGTCTTACTCTAGTTGTTTGAGTTGGGAGCACCTGGGACTCTTGGCGTCCTGCTCCAGCTCCTTAAACTTTCCACAAACAGACAACTTTTCCTAAAACCATATCTAGTTTCTTTTTCGGGTATAAATGGGGTATCTGCCACTTTGTTTAAGAATAGAAAAAGAAGTGGCCGCCCTTCTTGCTCAAGGTGTTTTGGGTGTGTTTGAGGAAGGAGAGAACTAGAATCAATGGTGTTTGCATTTGGGCTTTTGAAATGATGGGTGGTTCTTAAATTTATGAGCTTTGACATGAGTTTCTCAAACTCTTCAATCTTTTGAAGGAGCAACCTGTTTTTACTTCAACCTTGTCCTACCCCAGTCCCCGTTTCTTGGCTTCAATTAGTAAACAACTGTGGAAAAATAAAATTGAGATTAGACAATCTCTAGTGATCAGATAAGGACTAAATCCAGAGCCCATCTCATCCTTTCTCCCCAAATTGGGCAGGCAAGGCTATCATGCTGGGGTAGTGGTGCTGGATTCTCCATTCTCCACTTCAGGTTCAGCTATTTACCAGCTAGGCAGCCCACTTGGCCTCTTTGCACTTCAGTTTCCTTACCTGTACAAAGAGAGTTCATAACGCCCACCTGTATTTTTTAGAACTGGCTTAGTGTGTATCAGAGAAACCCCTTCTCACCATGGTTTTAGTAGATGGAGTTTTTCTGGGAAATGGCCAGTGTGTGGCTGGTGTGGTACAGCCTGCTGTCAGGCTCCATGTCCGTCTGTCTTGTTGCTCTGCGATGCCAAGCTCACCATGTGCTCCAAGAGAACTATCACAGGCAGCATTCCAGCCAGCAGGAAAGAAAAAGAGAAGATGTGCTTCCCTTTAAGGGCTCTTCTCCGAAGCTGTGCACACACATACACACAACCTCTGCTTAAATCCCATTGGCCAGACTTTATTCTTCAACCAGACCACCTACTGTGGAAGCTTGGAAATGTGGTGTCTATTCCACATGGCCATGGCCAGGTAAACATCTGAGGGTGTATTATTAAGGGAGAAGGGGCTACTGGGAGTCTCTGTCATTCCACCTATCAGAGCCGCTGTGAAGATAAAGGAGACAATACACTTTTGAACTACATTTGGGGATGCTGTGCTTAGTCCCTCAGTTGTGTCTGACTCTTTGCGAACACATGGACTATAGCCCACCAGGCTCCTCTGGGGGATTCTCCAGGCAAGAATACTGGAGTGGGTTGCCAGTATTGCCTGGGATTGCCAGGGGATCTTCCCAACCCAGGGATCGAACCCAGGTCTCCCACACTGCAGGTAGATTCTTTACTGTCTGAGCCACCAGGGAAGGGCACATAAATCAACCTGTTGATTTGTCAGCTAGGCATTCCAAGAGGCCACTGAAAACCATGGTGAGTGTGTAGAAAATCATATTCCACACCAAACAGAACTCTGGGACATTTTGAGAATAAGGGGATCCGTGTTGTGAAACAGATGCCCCAGCTCCCCACTTTTAATGCTTTGTTGACAACAAGACCATTAAACTGGCTGAAATCTGTGTTTTTCTGCCTTCTAATCCAGATGCTGGGCTGTTGGGAGGTGGCTTACCAAGGCTTCAAGGGCAGTGGTAAACCACTGAATGCAAAAAATGTATTTAGTTTGGATTCACCAGTTGTAAGCAACAGAAACCCAACTCAGACTAGCTTAAATGTTTGTTCATATTTTAGATTACATATATAAGTAAGATCATGCAACATTAGACTTTCTGCTTCCGGCTTATTTCCCTTAAGCATAATGTCCTTTGGATTCATCCATGTTGTTGCAAATGGAATTCAGCTCCTCTCTCCCCTCACCAAACTAGTTTAAATTCAAGGAGGGACTTTATTGACTGGTGACAGTGAAAAGTCCAGAGGCAGGTAGACTCAACATGTGACTGTCTAGGTATTCGACAAGCTCAAGATTAAGTCTGTCGCTGGGTCTTCCTGGCTGTTTCTGTTTTTGTCTCTGTCTTTCCATCTCTCTACTTTCCCCTGTGTTGACTTTCTTCCTAAGCAGGTTTTCTCTACATGCTTGCTCTTACACCCATCACTGTGGCAAACCCAAGAAAGGAGCACATCTGTTTCCTAGTGGGCAAAAATAGTGCCCTCCACATTATGCCTGTGAGAGAAGGATTTGGGTACACAGTCTCTTTTGAGGGGTGTCATGGTGACTACGAGGAACTACCTCAGTAGTTCTTTAGGTCTGCCAACCTGAGTGGTAGAATGCGGGGGCTGGCAGGGCTTCAGAGGCCTGTGACTTCTGGCTGTTTTCTGTCCTAGCACACCTGAGGAAACCAGCTGGCTTAGGTGGCTCACTACAATCTTTGAGAAGATTGCCCAGGGAGGTGATCTAGATAGTATCCCTTTGAGGATAACCACAGATCCAAGTCCTCAGACTTTATAGGTGGGGAGGCTGAGGCCCAGAGAGGAGAAGACACAGGTATCTTCACTTGGATTTTCTTGAGAACAGGTACATGGGTGCAGGTGGTTTATTTGTGATCCTGGGAAGCAGGAGTGAGGGAGTATGGAGAGGAGACAAGAAGTCAATTTGGGGCGTGTGTGGGCAACCAGGATCTTACCGCACCCCCCCCCCGCCCCCAGGCTTGATGCCTCCCAGAACCGCCCAGCCACAGAAGGAGAAACTTGAGGGAGTCCCTGAGGACAGAACCACAAGACACTGCCCTATCAGTGAAACTAGAAATGTGCTGAGGACACATGTCAAGGGACACCGAAGGTGTTTGTGACAATCTCCCACCCAGCCAGTGGCACACTTGGGATGAGACCTCAGGCCCCCAGCTCCATCCAGTGCTCACTCGCTCTCCAGTTTGTGACTCATCTTTATTGAAGTCAGGACAACCTACCCATCAGCCTGCACTGGGACACACCCTCATGTGACGTGAGGTCTCCTCTCTCATTTATAGGGAAACCCAGTTTTGCTCCCCTCTGCCCTGCATACTTTATTCCGTCCAGAAATTCTCCCTCATAAGCCAGAAGCAGCCAATCGGTGACAATTAGGATTGGCCTTTTCAGCTCAGCAACTGTAGGACTGAATCATCAGGAAGGGCCCCCAGGGCCCACACCACCCTGGGGTGGTGGTCTGGAAAGCCTGGATCTGGAGCATGCCCTCTCGGATGAGAACAGGGTCTGAGAGCTGTCATATACTTCTCTGGGCCTGGATGGGAGCCCAGCACCTGTCACCCAGGTCTGGCAAATAGGCATAAGCAGGCCTAAGCTTATGATACTTAGACTTCTGGGGACCTTTTTTTAAAAAAATAATAATTAATTGTTTTAATAATTCATAACAGTTTTAGTTACAGAATAACTGAGTAGATCATACATGCAGTTCATTATGCCCACCCCCGACCCCATCCCTGGCACTGTTTCTCTGATATTAACATCTGCATTCGTATGGCACATTACAATTAGTGAACTAGTATGGTACATTATTGGCTTCCCAGGTGGCACTAGTGGTAAAGAACCTGCCCACCAGTGTAAGAGACACAGGTTCAACCCCTGAGTCAGGAAGATCCCCTGGAGGGAGGGCACAACAACTGACTCCAGTATTCTTGCCTGGAGAATGTCATGGACAGAGGAGCCCGGGGGGCTACAGTTCATAGGGTCACAGAGTCAGACTAGACTGAAGCAACTTAGCACACATGCACGCATGGCACAGTATTGTTGACCATGGTCCAAGTTTACATCAGGGTTTAGTCCTTGTGTTAGATTATTCTGTGGGTTTTGACAGATACCCAGGGGTCTTTTTACCAGGAGGAAGTGGTGTCTAGAATGAGGCCATTCCCAGCCCGCCCAGGCTACCTCTCAGCATGACTGACCTTAGAGTCCCTTTCCAGGGTTTGGATACCAAGGCTCCAGACCCTTGGTACTGAGTGGAAACTGAGGAGTAGGCTGGGGAGAACCTTCTCTCTGATTAGGGACAGAGGTCAGCATCCAGGTTTTGATTTCCCAAGGGCAAAGTAGCTCCTATGTTAAATGGGTCCCTGGCGATGGGGCAGATCAGACAGTTTCTGGAGTTTCCTGCACACGTTGTATGCAACCTGCTTCCTAGCATGATGTGCCAGCCTTTGGTTCCAGGGAGGCCTGGCTTGGTGCAGTTGAGCGCATAGCCCCTCTTCCCACAGTTCAGGAGAGCTGGATCACACCGTCCCCTTGCCCGTCGGAGGCTTCAGCTATGTCCAGGGCCACGTCGGATTGCACCTCAGTAACAAGACCGTGGGGCGGTGCCTGGATGCCACAGCACAGAGGGTCCCAGACCAGGAGGCCTTGGTTGTCCACCATGAAAACATCAGGTTGACCTTTGCCCAACTCAAGGAAGAGGTGGGTCCTGACTTTGAACCTTCAAAGTGGGCAGGTGCTGGCCCCCAGGTGCCAAGCTTGGTGGAGCTGCAAGGGTGGTGCCTGGCTATGGGGCAGGGTGCTGGGGCTGCCTGAGAGACCCCAAGGAATGTCAGGAGAGGAGGGCAGGGCCGAGGCAGAGGAGGTCCAGGTGCCTCCTGCATCAGTCGTTTCTGGGACACTGGTTAACTATGCATGTTCCCAAGTCCCCCTCCAGACCTCAGGCCTGCGTATCTGCCTGTCCCTCATTCCCAAGTGCTTCTGATGTGAACCCCTGGGCCAAAGGTTAAAGTCAGACTCATGGGCTCCTTTCTGCTCACCTGCATCTCACTCCTCTGTTCCCCTTCTGTTTACTCTAGGTGGATAAAGCTGCTTCTGGGCTCTTGAGTATCGGCCTCCGCAAGGGTGACCGGCTGGGCATGTGGGGACCCAACTCCTATGCATGGGTACTCATGCAGCTGGCCACAGCCCAGGCTGGCATCATTCTGGTGAGGAGGGGATTACCTGGCATAGCTGGGTATGCAGGGGGGAGGGCATCATTCAGGGGAGCTCCCTGGACCCTCAGCCCCAGAATCACACCAGTGCCTGGCTGGTTTCAGACCAGCTAGTGCTTTCTGCTGAAGCCCACCAGGGAAGCCTGAAGGTACAGGGTGCTGCCTCTGAGGGTGGAGGGGCTGCAAATGGCAGCATCTGCCCAGGACACGTGACGTGCCCTCACTGTCTCCACCAGGTATCTGTGAATCCAGCGTACCAGGCTATGGAGCTGGAGTATGCCCTCAAGAAGGTGGGCCCATTCCTTGGGTACTGTGGGAGAAGCCAGCTAGTACCTAGCACAGGGGGCTTCCAGTTGTCACAGAAGGCTGAGAGGGGTGGGGGGCATGCACAGGGAACACCCTGAGTCTGTCCTTCTTCAGGCAGTGGGTGGGAGGAGGGGATGGTAGGTCATACAGGCTAGTGTGTGTGTCGGGGGTGGTGGCTGTGTGTATGGGAGAGAGAGCAACTGTCAGGACTCTACCACATTCCCAGGCTGGGGCTTCCTGCTGACCGTGGTGGGGGGCTCCCCTTCTACAGGTGGGCTGCAAAGCCCTCGTATTTCCCAAGCAATTCAAGACTCAGCAATACTACAACATCCTGAAGCAGATCTGTCCAGAGGTGGAGAAGGCCCAGCCAGGGGCCTTGAAGAGTCAGAGGTGGGGGTGTCTGGGTTGAGAGGGGTACATCATGCCTTTTCCTGGCCCCCTCACTCCTTACCCATCTCTGTGGGCCATCCCTCTCATCATGCTCCCCACCGCCAGGCTTCCAGATCTGACCACAGTCATCTCGGTGGATGCCCATCTGCCAGGGACACTGCTTCTAGATGAGGTGGTGGCAGCTGGCAGTCAAGAGCAAAATCTGACCCGGCTCCGGCACACCCAGCAGTTCCTGTCCTGCCATGACCCCATCAACATCCAGTTCACCTCGGTACGGCAGAGATCTCCAGGTCCTGAACCCAGGCTGGCATGCTAACACCTGCCTGCCCTGAGACCCGCCCCGAGAGCAAGGAGGCAGCAGAGATCAGTAGAGCACTCTCCTGCGGCCAGCCCTAGCTGTCCCCTCTGCCCTGGAAAACATCAGCAACTAGAGTCCTTGTCACATGCCCCTCTCCCCTGGCCCTCTTGTCCCAAGCACAGGGGCAGATGTGCTGAGCCGCCACAGGTCAGAGCCCCTCATTTGGCAGATGGGGAAACTGAGACCCCGAGAGGCCATCTGCTGGTGAGCCTCTGAGCCACCTTATAAGTGGCCTGAGAGTAGACCTTCTCTGCCACATTTCTGAATCCTAACACCTGGCACCGTGCAGGCACAAGGCAAGTTGCTAAATATGTACTGAGTGAATGAATGGATCTAGGGCAACAATCTCAGTCTCCTGACTCCCAGTCCAGTGCTCTTCCATGCCGTGGCCCAGGGTGGGAAGGGGATGGGATGAAAGAGGCCAAGCTATCAGCTTCTTGTCTTGTCAGGGGACAACCGGCAGCCCCAAGGGGGCCACACTCTCCCATTACAACATTGTCAACAACGCCAACATGATAGGGCAGCGCCTGAGACTGCACCAGAAGGTGAGGGGTGCTGGCCCAGCAAGGGCTTCCTGGCACCCTGCAGGGGTGGGGGTTTGCTGGGTTCCCCCTTCTGGCTAGAGGAGCTCGGCTTCTGGCCCCACAATAGACCCAGCTCCTGCTTCCATCTCCAGACGCCAGAGGAGTCGCGGGTAGTGCTGCCTAGCCCCCTGTACCACTGCCTGGGCTCTGTGGGGGGCACAATGGTGAGCCTGATGCACGGTGTCACCCTCATCCTGTGCTCTCCGGTCTTTGAGGGCAAGAAGACGCTGGAGGCCATCAGCAGAGAAAGGTGGGCATCAGTGGGCAGCTATCTGTGGGCTGATAAGATCCTCCTGTTCCTCACTCCTGGGCCCTGATTCCTTTCCAAGCTGTCTCCGCCCTCCAATCAAGAGAAATGGAGATGGGGTAGTGGGAGATTCTCAGGAGACCAGTCCCTCCCTCCAAGGAGCTTCTGCTTATATCCCACAGTTGTAGCCGTGGCCCTTACTGTAGGCTTAGAGTCTGGTGGGTGAGAGGAGGAAGTTCCCTTCTACTTCCAAGCCTGATTTTGAGATGCACCTCCCTTATACAGAGGCTGCTTCCTGTATGGGACCCCCACAATGTTCGTGGACGTTCTGAACCAACCAGACTTCTCCAGTTACGACATCTCAACCATGCGTGGAGGTGGGATGGGGCCAAGAGTGGTGAGGCCAGGACTAGCCTAGTGAGCTGCATAAGTGCCCAATCTTTCATTTAGGGGCAAAAAGGCCACTAAACATGGGTGGGAGGGAGGGAAATCCTCTATGTCCCTAGACACCAGCCTAAGACCAGCTGCCTAGACATCAGCCTAAGGACAGCTGCCAGGTCTAGAAACAAGTCCAGGGTTGGGAAGCAAAGGGAATGTTATTTCCTAAAAAGGGCTACAGGTGAATGGGAGTCTACTGGACCTGGAGAAGGTGGGAGCTGTGTCAGCCCTCTCTCCGATTCAGGTGTGATTGCTGGGTCTCCTGCACCCCCAGAGCTGATCAGAGCCATCATCAACAAGCTGAACATGAAGGAGCTAGTGGTAAGTAGAGGCAGGGGCTGGGGTGGAGGGCAGGCCAGGGCTGGGCAAGAACAGATTGCTGGATGTGTCGAGGAGTCCAGCCTGGGTCTCCAAGGAAGACCCTTCGGCTGGCCCTCCTTCTAGAAAGCAGATGTGAGAAACTGCAGTCTGACCTCATCAATAGCTCTCAAGTCACAAAGACAGGTGACAGGGGAGTAAATATTATACATACATAAATTTATATTTATAGAAATCTGGGGAAGAAATGCAGCGTGGGAGGATGTGTGGCAAAGCACCAGTGTCCTGGCAGGTGGGGGCTGGCAGAGTTGAGGGTAGGGGCTTCAGACCCTTCCTAGGAGCAAGGGGTAGGGCAAGGATCTGATGTTTGTTTCCAAATGACAGGGAAAGGGAAATCAAGAGGAGGATTCTGGAAGGGTGGCCATCCTGATGGTCACCCTGTTCTGGTCCTAATGGACTTGGGGGTCTTAGCAACAGCTTCTCTGAGAGGAGCTGTGGCCGTGAGGCCAGGCGTGCTGGAGCTCTCAGCATCAAGTGGAGCTGGGTTTGTGCTGGAGTGCCCGGGTGCCCTGCCAGGACATGTCTAGGTGTGAACAGATCTATGTATCAGCAGAGGGTGTTGGGAGAAGATGGGAGTCAGAGGTGAGAGGATCAGTAGTTTCTCCGGCAGAAGGCAGAGGCCAGTCACCAGGACTGGCTGGGTCAGGACCTGTGGTGAGGCAAGGACTGGTGTCAGGACGCCAACAGTCTAGATGCTGTTCGGAGAGAATGGTGGGAGTCCTAGGAGGTATCATTTTCCCCCTTAGAGGAGGGAGCCCCAGTCCTCCCCTCCTTTCCCTGTAAAAATGGAAGTATCCTGGGACACCCTCCTCAATTCCAGAGTCTCCAGAGAGAGAATAGGGGCCATGCCCATTGGACCCCACCTGTTTAATGGCGGCCGGCTTTCTTGGACCTCTTGGTGGGGAACTTGCAGCCGCGGAAGGCGTCCGTGTCACGAATGTGCTGGCCCCTGAACTTGGCGGGTGATGCACAAGTGGCATCAGGGCGAGAGGTCTTAGCTTCCAGCCACCTGGAGAGACAGAGAGTTGCTGGGGTTGGGGAAGGGATGGAAGAGTACTGGAGGTAAAGACAGTGAACCATGGGGTCAGGTTGACTTTGCTTTGGGGTAGTCTGGAACTGTCATCTTCATTTTACAAATGGGGAAGTGCCCAGCGTCCCACACCTCTTAGGGAGCAAATCTAGGACATATGCCTAGGATGTCTTAGTGCAGGGTCAGTATGTCTCCACTCCATCACAGGAGGATGGCCTCTAGGGGTACTACTGGGGCCCTCTCACCTCCGAAGGCCCCGGAGCTGGCAGGTACACTTCCAGGGGTTGTTGGTGAGGGTGAGGGTCTCCAGGCTGTCAAAGGGGAAGTTGGAGGGCAGCTGGTGCAGGCGGTTGTTCTCCAGATGGACATGTTTCAGCGTGGTCACACCCAGGAAGGCACCGTCAGAAAACTAGGGAGCAGGGTGGGTGTGAGTGAGCAGCTCAGTCCCAGTGTCCAGCCTCTCCTAGCTCTATGCTCCCACGGGGCAGGGTCCACCCCGAATGCAAGCAGTGGTGCCCTGAGCAGGTTCACAGCGTGACTAGGTTTTCTCAGAAGATCTAATCCATACAATGGTCTGCTGAGCTAGGTAGTGTTATTTTCAATATGTAGATTGCAGGGCAAGGTTAAGTCCCTTGCTCAGGGTGGCACTAGGGAGTCAACAGTAGCTGCAGGGCCACTTCTAGCTCCTTTTCCTCTGGCACTGTGCTCCCCGTGCAAACACTGGGACTGGGGAGGCAGCCAGAGTTTGGCCTCAGTGGCCCAAGCTGGCACAGAGTGAAGCTGGCCAGTGTTTGGTGGGATGGGCCGTGGGCCCAGGCTCCCCACAGCCCCAGGGTCCTGCATGCCCCCAGCTTTGTCCTCCCTGCTCCCGCACTGCCTGCCAGGCACTATTTGTGGAGCCACCTTGGTGGAGTCTTGGGCCAGGCTGGCTGGCTCCAGAGGAAACATTCTATTGGTGCCCACATCTTGGCCCAGACGTCACAGTTCCTGCCTGGCCTCGCCTGCCCCAAATGAGCCCCTGCTTCCCCGCTGTACTTCCCACTGAAAGGCCACGCTGGCAATAATGGGCCACAGGGGACTGTGACTTCAGCTGGGGAGTGTTCGGGGCTGAAGAAGGGCAGGCTCGGGCAGGCTCTGTCCGCCCAGATGAAGGCCGGTTGCTATCCAGGTATGATTCTGCCCTCATCTCTGTGCCTGTGGTCCAGGGAAGGGTGTGAACCTCCCTGGTATTCAGACTGTTCTGATCTATCTTCCCACCTTACCCTGTTTCCTGCCCAAACCTCCTGGTGAAGCCCCTGCGCCAGAGCAATTTTCTAGTCCCAAGAAGGGATTCCACCCTGACCCAAGGCAGCAGCACCTGGCCAGGCACTGGGCATCTGAGGGAGGACAAAGTCAGGAGATGGGTCTGGTGACCAGGGTGGGCAAAGGGCAGTGAGTGGTCTGGGGCACAGTGAGGCATGGCCAATCTTTCCTGTGGGGAGACACCTAGGGTCCTTGTGCCGAAGGTTGACAGTAGTGAGTGGCTCTTGCCTTTTCCCCTTCGTAGAACCCATGGATGCCATGCCTGCAGCCTGGGGCAGGCCCCTGGTCCATGGTCCCCACTCAGCTGAAATGACCCTGAGAATGCAGTGGAATGTATGTGTGTGGACTGGGGGTGGGGTGGGGGATCCACCAGGGCCTCTGGGAGGCATGGAGGCGGTCTTCCTCAGTTATGTGCTCCCTGCTCATTCCCCAGCCCCCCACTCCACCTTAGCACTCATGCACACTCCCCACCAGGAACAGGGTCTCTTTGTGGGCCTGATTTGCCCAGCTCCTCTGGAAGGCTTCTCAATAAACAAACCTCCCTTTATGGGGTGGTAGGTTTACTGGAGGCAGGAAAAAAACAGCAGAGGAGGGGTGGAAGGCCTAACAGGAAGAGGTGGCTTCTGCGCACAGCAGGGGGGTTGAGGGCCCTGGATATGCCTCCTGGGGGCCATTGGTGGGGCCAGGACAGCCTAACTCTGTTTATAAGTAGGAATCTTAGGAGGGTAGTGGCTGAGACTCAGGACAGGGACAGCAGGGCAGGATTTGGGGTGGGGACATGATAAGAAGACTGAAGCGACTTAGCATGCATGCATGCATTGGAGAAGGAAATGGCAACCCACTCCAGTATTCTTGCCTGGAGAATCCCAAGGACAGGGGAGCCTGGTGGGCTGCCGTCTATGGGGTTGCACAGAGTCGGACACGACTGAAGCGACTTAGCAGCAGCGATAAGATGAGGACAGAGCTCCACACCTTGGAGACAGCCACTGGTAGAGGAATTTTAGGGGAGAGGGGATGGTGCCCAGCTGTGGCCCTGGATCCCCGGGCCTCCTGGCAGTGAAGAAGGAGCCAGGGCACAGCCCCGCAAGCAGGAGCTCACCTTCTCCAGGTTGGTGTTGTCCAGCCAGAGCGTCTCCAGGTATCTGCCGAAGGACTGGAAGGCATTATCGGGAATGCTTTTCAGGGGATTGTGGGACAGCTTCAGCTCCTCCACCACCCTCAGCTTGCTCAGAGCAGCTGAGGGGTAGCTGGACAGCTGGTTCCTGTCCAGGTAGAACTTGGCAAGGTTTTCCACGTCGTCCAGAGCGCCGGGCTGCAGGGAACTGAGTGAGTTTTCCGACAGGTAGAGCCAGCGCAGGTCCTTGGCGCCCTGGAAGGCACCTGAGCGCAGCTCTCGGATCTTGTTGTTGTTGAGCTGCAGGATGAAAAGGTTGACCAGAGGGGAGAGCAGCCCCCGGGGCAGCTCCGTCACCTTATTGTGGTCCAGGTAGAGGTAGGTGAGCTCGGTCAGGTCGTCAAAGGCACCGGCACGCAGCACGCGGATGTCGTTATGGGACAGGTACAGGTAGATGAGCTGCTTGAGGCCTCGGAAGGCGCCAGCGGCCACCTCGCGGATCTGACAGTGCTGCAGGTGCAGCGACACGAGGTTGGGCATGGCCCGAAATGAGTTGGCTGCCAGCACAGGGAAGTTGTTGCGCTGGAGGTTAAGCAGCTTGGTCTTCTCTGACACCTTGGGGATCTTCTGCAGCCCCACCTTGTCGCAGATGACGTGCTGCAGGTCGCTGTGGCAGTGGCAGTTCTGGGGGCAGGCGGCCAGCGCAGGCAGCAGGCTGGCCAGGAGGCCCAGGCTGAGGCTGAGCAGGAGCATCGGGCGGGCCATGGCCAGGACGTCTGGGGCCAAGGCAGGGGGCAGCGGCAAGTCCTCGGCGCTCGGTCTCCCGCCCTATTTATATGGTGGCCCTGACCGCAGCCGGCAGCCAGAGCCAGCTCCTACGTGGAGCCGGAGGCCACCGGGTTAACTCCCTCCCGCCCAGAGCTGCGCCCCTGCCCTCGACCGGGAAGGGCCCTCCCACCCTGGGGACTCTGCGGGGGGCCGCACTGGCCCTGAACCTCGGCCCCTAGCTCGGGCCCCTGTCTCCCTGCCCTCGGACCCACTCCCTGCCCACCCCATCTCCTCTCCGCCCGGGGCGGGGGAGGGTATGGGTGTGTCCAGGACCCAAGTTTACTCCCTAGTCGGGGAGAGGGGCAGCCCCCGAACTTATTTGTTTGCTCAAGTCTGAGCCTCCACGCCTCCCCCCAGACGCCCTCGGCCGCGTGCCCTGGACCCAGCGAGGGAGGAAGCAGGGCCTGGCAGCCGGACGCGAGTCTCGCCGCGGTCGCCGGCCGGCGGCGCTTTAATGGGGCTCTTGTGCAGCGCCGGCGGAGCGTGAGAGCCACCCTGGCGTCGGGCTCCCCGCTCCAGCTGCTCTCGAGAAGGTGGAGCTCCTCCCCGCCCTCGACTGGCCCTGGCCTCTCTCTCCCAGCCTCAAGCTGGCTTTCTGTCCCCTGCACCCCCTGTATCCCTTTGCCACGACTGAAGGCAACCAGAAAAGTGGGAACTGGCGGCGAGGGGATGACCCACAGGCCTCGGCAAACACCTAAAGACCACAGGCACGGTGGCTCTGTCTTCCCCCCTCCCTAATCTCCCTAAAATGTCCACATCTCCTCATACCTACCCCACCCTGCAGTGGTCAGGACCCTTTGTGGGGGGTGGTTCTCTAGGGGTGGTGGCCAGAGTGGCGCCAAGGTGTACCTGGCAGAAGCCACACCCGGGCAGTGGCCCCAGGACTGTAAGGGTGGGTGAGAGGGCTGGGTCCCAACAGCTCAGGCTTCACGACCCCAGGTCCTGTGGGCAGCCCTACCCCAGCCAACTGGGTCTCTGTGTGTCTACTTGTCAGCCACGGTGTCTGGGTTCCTGTGGAAACGGGAGGGTGGGCAGGCAGAGTCACAGCTCTGGCCCCAAAGCAAGCTCTGGGCTGACTGGTAGGAGTTCTTGTCTGTGTTGGGGGGTGCGAGGAGAAACCAGACCCCAAGTCTTGCCAGACCCCAGCTATGCCTGATTCATGCCCACTAACACAGGAGGGGAGGGGAGGGCTGAAGGATGAACGGACGAACAAAGGGCTGGTGTCTTTGCTGGCTGGAAGGAACCTCCCCAGCCCCTCTCCCTTCATGCGGTGCTCAGGTGCGGAAGCCTGCCGTCTTAAGCCCCTTCCAGCCATTGCCTCTGGATGGGGGTCATACTTGGGCCAGAACACTGTCTTGTGGTATTCCTCCAAGGCTGACTGCTGCTTTTCTGTTGCTCAGGATGTTCCAACCACTAGAAGGGGGGCTGGGGTGTGTGCCACTGGCTTTGTAAACCCTTGCTTTGGCTGTATTTTTATTTTGAGCAAAACAAATTTACAGGAAACTTTCCAGAATTTGAAGGGGGGGGCACCCTACCCCAAGACCAGGCATTTATCCCGGGTTTCGAGTGGATGGGGCAGGATAGGGGTAGGTGGCTGGTATCTGTGTAGCTCCCGTCTGGGCCAAGGCAGGCTGGCTTTCTCATCAAATTTATGGATTCTTCAGCTTGGAAAGAAGGGGCAGGGGATGCTGTGGCCTGAAATCGGGAAGGGGGTGTTAAGACAGCCTGGGGATGGGGTGGGGAAGCTGAGATGTTGGTAACTGGGAGCCACAGGCTAAACCATGTGGTTGCTCCAAGGAACCAGGAAGACTGAGAGCCCGGCTGGAAGAGAATGGCTTCCCTGCTCTCAATTTTATTTCAGACCTGGGCCCCCTGCTAGTTGAGCTAGTCTGACTCTATATCCAGTGCCTTTGCCTCCTGACCCCTGACCTCTGCCAAATATGCCTCTTTTCCCACTGTTCAACTGCTTCCATCCCCCACAACCCACTCCCCACCCCAGGTCCTTCCCTCAGGGTAACTTCCCCATCCTTCTGCTCCCCAGGCTCTGTTCCAAACACCCTTTCTGGCTCCTCTAGGTGGCTTATGGAACCACAGAGAACAGCCCCGTGACCTTCATGAACTTCACTGAGGACACTGTGGAGCAGAAGGCAGAAAGTGTGGGCAGAGTCATGCCTCACACAGAGGTGGGCCCCAGACACCCCCCTCCCACCACTCACCTGGGTGTGCCCCTGGGACATTTATTGCTTTCAATTAGAGATCCAAACAGCTCACTCCAGACACTGAGAACCCCCAGCCACGAGG
Organism: Bos taurus; assembly: GCF_002263795.3. Classification (NCBI taxonomy): domain Eukaryota; kingdom Metazoa; phylum Chordata; class Mammalia; order Artiodactyla; family Bovidae; genus Bos; species Bos taurus. The sequence continues at coordinate 36,244,631 of NC_037346.1, read as the reverse complement.
TCTTCCTGGGCCTGGCCTGGGGCTTTCTCTGTGGGCTGAGGCCTGAACTGGGAAGAGCTGGAACAGTGGCCAGCTGCCAGCTGAACTTCTCTGCAGCCTCCCTTCCTGTCTGAGGTGTGTTTTTGCCAAGCCCACTGTCTGTTTTGGGGCAGCCAGAACAGCCTCATAGAGGAGCCAGAGCACAGAGATTTTTCCTACACAGCTTTCTCTCCCATAGCCTTCCCCTCCTTCCCCACCTCATTTCAGCAGATTTCCTCTTTGTGCTTGGCATAAACAGTTTCCCAAATAGCTTCTCCCTCTGGGAGTCCCTTGCATCTTGAAGACTGACCCAGAGCACCTTTCACTCTCAAATTCCCAGCCTCCAGTGCTGATGCTTTATGCCAGCGTACCCGCCTTGTACCTTCCCCTCCCGCCTTGTACCTCGCCCCTCTGGGATTACTGCCAATGTGCTTCCCCTGGGGCCAACCTCTCTCCTCCCTAAAGTGAGTGTGCAGTGACACCAGTCCCTCCCATGTGTCTGCCGTGTTCCATGTGTCACTCACTGAGAGGCCCGCCTGTGAGGCAGACAGGCCGGGTGCGGTTCTCCCCATTTCACAGATGCAGACACGAGGCACAAGGGCTAAGCTTTCCTTGCCAACGGTTGTGGCTCATTTCTCGACCAGGCTTTCAGATTCTACCTGTCTGCCACCTCTCCTGTTCATGTGGCCCTGCTCTGCCACCCTCTTTGGCTTCTTTATTTACTGCTTAGTGGGAAGTAAGAGGAGACTCCCTTCCTTCTGCACAGTTTATAATTCTTTAGCTGGTCTGGCCCCCCTTCTGGCCTCCTTCTCTGAGCAGCTCCCACCCACTCTGTTTCCCCCACACCTCCTGACTTGGGCCTCAACTGTTCTTTCATGCCCAGCTCAGGTACCCAACTGGTGACAGATCTACTCAGCCTGCGTCTCCATTCCTTGGGGATGGGCAGAGCCAGGGGGATTCATTATAGGGGGAAAGAAGGCAAAGCTCTCCCCATTCCTGAGGCCCCTCATCCTGAAGTGAGAGGGTGGGAGGCCCCAGCCTGAAGCTGCCTGGTCCCAGGCCCAGATTGTGAACACGGAGACGGGGACACTGACAGAGCTGAACACACCTGGAGAGCTGTGCATCCGAGGGTACTGCGTCATGCTGGGCTACTGGGGTGAGCCCCAGAAGACCGAGGAAGCAATTGGACAGGACAAGTGGTACCGGACGGGGTGAGAAGGCGGGGCAGGGTGGAGCGGTCGGCTGCCGAGGGGAAGCTGGGGGTCCTGAGGCTGAGTTGGGAACACTGAACTAGAACTGGGAGAACCAGTTGTCAAGATAGCCCCTTCCCATCTTGGAGACTTAAGTTTCAAAAATGTATAAAATGAGGATGATGATATTTTCCAAATAGGGCTCCTGGAAGGACCAAACGCAGTACAGATGAGAACTCCTAGGGTAGTGCCTGCAAAATTTGAGCCTAGATTCAGGTAGTCATTTAATTCAGTAAATTCTAATTATGCACCCGCCATGTGCTGGCACTGTTCTAAACACTGGTGGTCCAGGGGAAAGCAATGGGGAGGACCTGCTATTACTTCCCCCATGTCTGGTGGAGGGAGACAGATACAGTCAAGATCGTTTCCAACGTTCATAAACACAACTAATAAGATAGGGTCACAGGAGAGAGAGTGGCTGTGGTGGAGAAGCGAGATTCCTTTCTCTTTGGTGATCAGAGGAGGCTTCTCTCAGGTGGAAATGTTTGAGCTGAAACCTGAATGGTCAGAAGCCAGCCCCAAAAGGTGTATGCATAGATATGTTGAGAGAGAGAGAGAAAATATGCTCTAGGTATGGGTTTACTCGGTTTGGTCTGCCTCCTACATGAGATAGTTCCTCCTGTTTGATCCAGGTAATGTCTTGTTCGTGCCATATGCCCCGGAGTCTAGAGTAGTGTAAGACATATGGTAGGTGTTTCCTAAGTGTTTGGGAGTGAGTGAGTGAGCCAGCCAGATGAGGCAGAGGTCAGAGGTAGCTCCTGGGCTTTCCTTGCAGAGACATTGCCATGATGGATGAGCAGGGCTTCTGCAAGATTGTGGGCCGCTCTAAGGATATGATCATCCGTGGCGGCGAGAATATCTACCCCGCCGAGCTCGAAGACTTCTTTCACACACACCCACAGGTTCAGGAAGTGCAGGTGAGGCACCCAGCCCAGGTGAGAGCCCAAGAGCAGGGGACACAGATGGGGATGTCTGATATCTGTCTCTGACTTTGGAAGGTGGTGGGAGTGAAGGATGACCGAATGGGGGAGGAAATCTGTGCCTGCATTCGGCTCAAGGAAGGGGAGAAGACCACGGCAGAGGAGATCAAGGCTTTCTGCAAAGGGAAGGTGGGAGCCTCAATTCACCCCAAGCATCGCTGTGCTGCCCAGTTCTCTAATACCCTCTGCCTGCCAACCTGTCAACCCACTGCCCACCATGACCCTACCCAACCTCATGCTTTATCCCCCTCTGGCCTACAGATCTCCCACTTCAAGATTCCTCGGTACATCGTTTTTGTCACAAACTACCCCCTCACCGTCTCAGGAAAGGTATGTAAGGAGACCAGGGAGGGGCAGGGAAGTTGGAGCCCAGGTGCAGAAGGTCAGGTGGCCCTGCCTGAGCCTCCCTGAGTGATGAGCCAGAGTCTGTTGAGAGGCTGGCAGTTGGGTCACAAGTTTGTCAGCTCACCCTGGTTTGCCCTGAACTTTCCTGGCTTTAGCCTGAGAAACTCCTCAGTCCCAGGCAAACCAGCAGGGCTTGGACACCCTAGCTAGCTTGCCTAATTCTCACTTCTTTCACTTTCCTCTAGATCCAGAAATTCAAACTTCGAGAGCAGATGGAGCAACATCTAAACCTGTGAATAAAGGAAAAGAGAAGATCCTTCCTCCCTGCCCTTCTCCCACATTCCCCATGTCTGCTTTGTGATCTGGCATAAAGAGCTTCTCTGTTTACTTTGGCTGGTCTCTTGCTGGTGTGCTCTCTTTGCAGCTGCTACAGGATGGAGAAGGGAAGAGACCCAAAGCACTTTAAAACTCCTACTCCTTGTCAACGATGGTGCTAAGCACTTTGGTGTGCATTACCTATTTCATTTAATCCTTGCTCGATCCCTTTGAGATATCAACACAATTAGGGTGTTATCTAATCTAACACAATTAGATATCAACACATTTCTTTTTCACATTGTTGCCAGATTAGTGCAGCAAGAAGGATTTTTTTAAATAGCTTTATTGAGTTATAATTCACATACTACCCAGTTCACCCATTTAAAGTGTTACATTCAATGGTTTTTAGTATATTCACAGATATGTGCACTGATCAACAAAGTCAACATAAAAACTGTTCATCACCTCTTAAAAATAAACTCTATACCCTTTAACTATCATCCTACATCCCCCTACTCCCCTATCCCTCCCAAGCAAACCAATTTGGATCTTTTTTCTTAATCAATGAAACCAAGGCTTCCTTGATGGGCAGTTAAAGCAGGATAAAGCAAGCTGTAGCTTGAGCCAAGAAATAAAAAACAGCTAAGCACATCGATTTCTAGTTCAGAGACAGAAGGAAAAGTTCCTTCTGCTTGCAAGCCTTATCTCCCATTGTTTGCCCTCAGCAGCCGCAGCAGCCTCATCTTTACTTTTTAGAAAATGAACATAAATTTAGGGTGTTCTGAGTGCCAGTCACTGTATATGTACAGACACATCCATATCCTGTTGTATCCATATCCAGATACATCCAACATTTCCTGTAGAAATCTTCCCAAGAACACAGTCAAGCAGGCATTAGCCCCATTTCACAAAGGATGAAACTGTAAGTTCAGTGTCTTGCCCCAATTTACGCAGCTGGAATTAGAACCCAGCTGCCTGATTCCAAAGCCCATGATCCTTCCACTTCCTGGGACAGTTCGGGTGTCTGATTGTCCAGCCCTTCTTCTGAACCCTATCTGTCCCACATACACCATCTCTGACCCTCCTCACAGCAGATGCCTGGGGTTGGCCCGACCCAGGTGACAGCCTATGCTCTTGACCAAGCAGGGATTTGCTGCTCCTGCAGCATTCAGTCCAAGTGCCCTCTCCTCCCCCACTGACTGCACAGCCCTTGTAACAGACCAACCTCACAGCACGAAGCACACAGGCCTGGTGTCCAGGAGGTGCTGAATTAAATCGGTTGCCTGTTGTCGCTTGTTGGTTTACGTATCCCGTCTCCTGTACCTGCACTTCGCCCTAATCTTATGCATCTGGATGTCCTCAGCGCCCAAACTCTGAGCCAGGCACATAAAACGTGAAGAAACCTATTGAACGGACTAAGAGGTCCTGGATCGATCCAGGGACTCGCTCGCGATGTGGTGCCAAAAAGTGGGGAGCTGCCCCTCTACACTTCCAGCCGCCAGAGAAAGGACGGCCGGGAGGCTGCGGTGAGGGCATCGGTGCCCAGCAGGTGGCGCTACGTCCCCGAGCCCTTAGCGCGGTGCTCCGGCAAAGGGCGCGGCCACGCAGCCCCAGTCCTTCCGCCGGGGCGGCCGCCCCCCCACCCCTACCCCGACCCCGCCCGGCTCTGCGCGCACCGTAAGACCTACCCTGGGCTTGTCTCGGGCTCGCGTCCTGACCCGCGCAACGGGCCGCTCAGCCATAGCGGGCGCCATGGCCCTCCCGCGGTCCCAGGCCCGCGGCTGGGTGAAGGCCGCCAAGATGGCTCAGAGGCGCCGCCCCGCGGACGACACGGGAGGACCCCAGAGTCCTGCGCCCGGGAGCCAGCGCGCCGCGCTTTACGTCCACGTGAGTGGGGAGGGGAGGCGGAGTCGCGGGAGCGGAGGACCGCGAGCCCCCGTGGCGCTTGTCACGCCGTGGGCCCACCTGCCGTCCTTCACCGGCCCTAGACGAGGTCTGGGACCTGTTCCCTGGCAGGGAAAGATCTTGGTCCGGAGAACTGAAGTCTCTGGTGCTCACAATCTCGTTGACCTTGACAAGTCATTTCCCTTCTGAACCTCAGTTTTCTCCTACTGAAATTGGCTTACTAATCCCCTTGGAGAGTTGTGTGGCTTAGATGTTGACGGACCTCGGAATCAGGATGGGGGCGTGTGCTACTGAACCCTGGAAATGGCCGGGGCAGCCCAGGGTCACCTCTCATCCGGTTCACATGCCCCCTGCCCCCAGTGGCCCTACTGCGAGAAGCGCTGTAGTTACTGCAACTTCAACAAGTACATCCCCCGTGGTGTGGACGAGGCTGCTCTGAGGCGCTGCCTGGTGATCGAGGCTCAGACGCTGCTGCGACTCAGCGGAGTGCAACGGTGGGTACTGGGGCCAGGGTCTTGGGAATTATGTAGGGCAGCAGAACAGGTTGCAGGTATCCTGGAGGGCTCCCCCACATTTTCATCTCCATTCTCTTTCCCTAGAGTGGAGTCTGTGTTCTTTGGTGGGGGTACCCCCAGTCTGGCCAGCCCCCATACTGTGGCAGCTGTCCTGGAGGCAGTGGCCCAGGCAGCTCACCTGCCTGCAGACTCCGAAGTCACGCTGGAGGCCAACCCCACTTCGGCCTCAGGCTCCAGGCTGGCAGCATTTGGGGCAGCAGGAGTCAACAGGTTGTCCATTGGCCTCCAGGTAACCCATCTCACCCACCTTATCCTGGGGCATCCAGAATGTCTCTCATCCAGTCACATTCATTCACAGGGCAAGTATTTACGAAGCTCCTTCTGTGTGGGAGGGCCCTGTAGGCACTGAAAAGTGTGAGGTGACACCTACTTGTCTGTTTCTATGCTAGACTACAAGCCCTAATAGGCAGGGATCATGCATGCCTTTTTGTTCATCATGGTATTACAAGCAGCCACTACAATTCCTGGCACACAATAGATGCTTGAAAGATTTACTACCTGACTGGAGACACAGAAGGAGGCAGACAGGTGGTCAGATCATTGCAGCATGATAAAGTCTGGTTGTGAATGGGGTCTCTACAAAAGGCTTTCAAGAGTATGGCCTTAAGGGCATGTCAGTCTGACAAAATCATGGAAACTTTCCTGGAGAAGGTGATGTTTGAATATGGAAGAGGAGTCCATCAGAGGAGGATGTTGGGGTGGGGAAAGACAGGATTTGGAAGAGCTTTCCTGTTTGGGGGGACCTTTGAGCCATTCCTTGTGACTGGAGAGGCTGGGGACAAAGTTGCAAGCTGGGGCCCAAAAGTCTTCAGCACCATACTAGGAAACTTGCGGTTTTGCCTAGTGGTGACAAGGGAGTCACTGAAGGGTTTTAAGTGGGGAGAGAAACGTGTTCCTCTCAGGTTGGCCCTTGGTATTTCTATAGCCGGTATCCCCACCCCCACTCCACACACACCCATTTCAAGTACATGTACCACTTACCAAAGAGTTTGGGGTCAGGGCTTTGTCATTATGGGACATATTGAAAGGGACACACCATTTCTGAGATATTCTGGCCTCCAAATACTTATATATCTTGAATCTAATTGTGAGAAAACATCAGGACACCTAAGAGACTTTGTATACGCACGGATAAGAACAGATAACATGAGATAGATCTACCCTGTTAACAACTTTTTAATGTACAGTACAGTATTGATGACTGTAAACACAATGATGTACCGGCGATCTCTAGGACTAATTAAGAGATTTTGTTGGGGTGGAGGGGGGTTTGGCCACAATATGTAGTTGTGGAGTCTTAGTTTTCTGACCAGGGATTTTGAACCTGGGCCCCTGTCAGTGAAGACGCTGAGTCCTAACCGCTGGACTGCCAGGGAATTCCCTAAGAGGCAGTTTTTAAAACAACTGACCTGTACTGTTCAAAAATGTCAGTATCATAAATGACAAAGGCAGGATGAGGATCTCAACTAAAGGAGACTAAAGAGCCAGTGACAGCTGCGTGCAACGTGTGACCCCTGACTGAATACTGAATTGGGGTGGGAAGAGGAAATTACTGCAGCAGACATTTAGGGACAATTGGCCAACTTTGAATAAGACTCTGTATTAGATAATGGGATTGTGTCCATGTTACATTTCCTGAGCTCTGTAATTAGATTGTGGTTGTGTAAGGGAATGTCCTTATTCTTAAGAAATATTTTTTACATTTAGGTAACCATATTACAAGTACCTACTAGCCTGTGGGCAATGGCTATCATATTCTACTAAAATGTTCTGTATCTTTATCTTTACTGTATCATATTCTACTAAAATGTTCTGTATCTGTATCTTTACTGACTAATATAGTTGCCACTGACCTCATGCTAGGAAACACTTAGAATGGGAGTATTTAAATTTAATTAATTTCTAAAATATAAACAACTACATGTGGTTAGTATCTACTATCTTGGACAGTGCAGTTACAGAATATTTACATCATCTCAGATGGTTCTTTTAGACAGCATGGTCTATAACTTACTCTCAAAAAATTCAACATCATAATAATGAATGTGTATATTTAGAGAGGAGGCTCCCGAGGTGGTACTAGTGGTAGAGAACTCGCCTGCCAGTGCAGCAGATGTAAGAGACACGAGTTTGATCCTTGGGTCAGGAAGATCCCCTGGAGGAGGGTATGGCAGCCCACTCCAGTATTCTTGCCTGGGGAATCCGATGGACAGAGGAGCCTGACTGGCTTTGGTCCATAGTGTTGGAAAGACTTGGACACAACTGAAGCAACTTAGCATGTATTTAGAGAGAGACAAAGCAAAAGTGGCAAAAATGTTAATTGCAACTTTTCTATAAGTTTGAAAATTTCAAAAGAAAAAGTAAAATCAAAAAAAGATTGTTGGCTTTGGAGTCAGACAGTCCTAATCTCCAGGTCTGTCTTCACCATTGTTTGACCTTGGGCAAGCTACTTAGTGAACTCCGGTTTTGTCATCTGTAAAATGGAGCCAGTGTTGGAGGGTTCTAGGCGTAAATTAGATATTGCATAAGAATGCTTTGCAGATGGTAGCCCTTTAGTGAATGATACCCTTGCTACTGGCTTGACCATCCACCTTCTGGCTCCCTGCCATGTCCTGTGTTTTCCCCTGGATCTGCGTCTGCAGTAAGTCCAGCCAGGTGTTTCTGTCTCCCTCTGAGCTGGCCTGCGTGCTTATACTCCACCCTCTCTCTCCAGTCTCTAGATGACACTGAGCTCCAGCTGCTGGGGAGGACACACTCGGCCAGGGATGCTCTGCAGACCCTGGCAGAGGCCCAGCGCCTCTTCCCAGGGCGTGTTTCTGTGGACCTGATGCTAGGACTGCCGGCACAGCAGGTGGGGCCGTGGCTCAGGCAGCTGCAGGGACTGCTGCGCTGCTGTGATGACCACGTGTCCCTCTACCAGCTGTCCCTGGAGCGGGGCACCACACTCTTCACCCAGGTGCAGCAGGGTGCCCTTCCTGCCCCGGACCCCGAACTGGCCGCTGAGATGTACCAGGAGGGACGGGCAGTCCTGCGGGAGGCTGGCTTTCGCCAGTATGAGGTCTCCAACTTTGCCCGGAATGTAAGTCCTGAAGCTGAAGGTGGGGCCTGGGCGGGCTAAGGCATGACACGGCAGTTGTGGCCCTTTGGGGAGAAGGGTGCTTCCAAGGCCTGAGATGGTGGGACATTGTAACCAGGTGCCTCTTACCTGAACAGGGATCAGCCCAACTACTTCTCTCTGCATTGACTGTTCCCTCCCTCCCGACAGGGGGCGCTTAGTACCCACAATTGGACTTACTGGCAGTGTGGTCAGTACCTTGGCGTTGGGCCCGGTGAGTCCCATGAACCACAGATGGGATGACTCAGGAGAGCAGTATCATGGCTGTGTGCTCTTGGGCCGCTTAACCTCTCCGGCCCTCTGTTTCCTCATATGTAGAGTGTGGCAAAAAGTATTACCTACTTTGTAGAGCTCTTAAGTATGTGTTTTGAGGTGCGTGGGATAGTACCTGGCACTGTGGTTCTTGATCTTTAGCATGCATCAGAATTACTTGGACCACTTGTTAAAACCCAACTGAATCCCAACCAAATTCTGGAATTTCTGGAATTGGACAGGACCTGAGGATTTACATTTCTAGCATATAAAATGCTGTTGGTCAAGAGGCCGCACTTTGAGAACCACTGACTTAGTTAGCATCTGGCAAGCACACAGTATAGGCTGCTGTTAACCTGTTTATGTTGTCAGGGGCCCATGGGCGATTTATACCCCAGGGGGCCGGGGGCCACACCCGAGAGGCTCGGATCCAGACCCTAGAGCCTGACAGCTGGATGAAGGAGGTGATGCTGTTTGGTCATGGCACCCGGAGGCGCGTCCCCCTGAGTGAGCTGGAGCTGTGAGCACTTGAGGGCTCTCCGCCCAGGCTTCCCCTGTACCCCAAGAGCCACCCACCTACACATCTTTGTTTCCTGCCTTGCCCTTCCCCCGCCCTGTCCCATGCTGTGTGATCCTCATAAATCCCCCATACACATATCCCAACTAGAGTCTGACGAATGGGAGAAGTATAAGTCTTCTCTCCAAGACCCCCTATTGGTTTTTCTTTCAGGCTGGAGGAAGTTTTGGCCATGGGGCTACGCACAGACGTGGGCATCACTCACCAGGTAAGAGGTCTGTCTTACCTGGTAAGAATCACTCTGTCTCACTCTGTCTTCTATACACACACACACACCCTCCCATTCCTCTGGCACTGGCAGCTAGAGCTGGGCCTTGGTCTAGCTGAGACCGGATGGGCGGGAGCACTGGGTAGGGAGGCGATGGGGAGAACCCAAGACCAGGGCTGCAGAGGCCTGGGCTCTAGTCCTCATCTGCTGCAGCTTAGACACCTTTCACCTCTGAACATTGACTTTCTCAGCCATCTAAGGGAATAGGCCGGATTAAGAATTTTCAAATGTTTTTTAAGCAGAGCTAAAAGCTCAGATAGTAAGTGCAATAAAGATCAGTGAAGCCCAGAACTGCTCTAGATGAAATTAGAGCCCTAGAACCTGGACTTGTTGTTGAGTTGCTAAGTCACGTCTGACTCTTTCCAACCCCAAGGACTGTAGCATGCCAGGCTCCTCTGTCCTCCACTACCTCCTCGAGTTTGCTCAGATTCATGTTGTCCATTGAGTTGGTGATGCTATCTAACCATCTCATCCTCTGCCACCCCTTCATCTTTTGCCTTCAACCTTTTCCATCATCAGGGTCTTTTCCAGTGAGAGCTCCAACTAGGGTTGGCCATACTCTGACCAGAACAGGGAGGGGAATGAGCAAAGGAAGACCTGGCTTGGCTGGGAGCCGGATCTGGCTTGGACATGGAATAGGAGTGAAGGAGCCCACCTTCCTGCTGACCCATTGACCTGGTCCCGGTGTTCGTGATTTCTAAGTCGGTTTCTAAGATCTCTGTGCTGGCCTGGAGCCACCCCTCACTACACCCCCAGGCAGGTGGCCTAGAAAAGCCCCTGCCAGCTCCCCACCTTGTGGTTCCTGCACCTCTGCCCCTTCTTGTTTTCCCAGCACTGGCAGCAGTTTGAGCCCCAGCTGACCCTGTGGGACCTGTTTGGAGCCAACAAGGAGGTGAAGGAGCTACAGGAGCAGGGCCTGTTGCTGCTGGATCACAGGTGTGTTATGGGGGCAGTGGTTAGGTGTCCCAGGGAACCCTGACTACACATCTGCAGACCAGAGAGAGGTGAGAAAGATTGACAAGGAAGGGCCTCTGGCGCCAGGGCCTTGGCATTGGCAGAGGGTGAGGATTGAAACTAGTAAGAAGGGGCAGTCACAGCCAGGCCTCTTGTTCCAGGGGTCTTCGGTGTTCCTGGGAGGGGCTGGCTGTGCTGGACTCTCTGTTGCTGTCCCTTCTATCTCGGCTCCAAGAGGCCTGGCAGCAGAGAACCCCCTCTTCCGTGCCCAGAGGATAGCCACCGGAGGAGAGCCACGTGTTCCGTAGCCAGGACTCTGCAGGTAGGCTTTGGGGGCTGGGATGACTGCAGACATCGCCACTGGCAGGTGCTGTCCTGGTTCTGATCACTGCCCAGACCTGGCATCCCCAGGGGAATGGCTACAGTGAGGCAGATGTGAGGAAAGGGAAATTCCTCCCCTGGTAATTCTCCTGGCCTTTTACCTGCAGAAACGGTCACCTGATTTTATTTAAATAACCTAATAAGCCTATCTGGAACCTGTCTTAACTGTGGTCCTCTCCTTTGTCTGGGCTTCAGTGAAGTGTGGGATCCTGATTTGGGGGCTTGAGGATCAGTGTAGGGCTGAAATTCCTTCCTGAACCTCATCATTTGGCTGTGATCTTAGCTTTTATCGATTATCCTCGCCTAAATCAGTGGTTAGGTTGGAAGCTGTAAAATGTAAATTTCTGACTCTATCATTCCCTCCACATTCATTAACTGGCATGTATCCATAAAAAAAAAGCTTTCCCTTTCTTTTTTTAAGAAGCTAAGTTGCTTCAGTCGTGTCCGACTCTGTGCGACCCCACAGACGGCAGCCAACCAGGCTCCTCCATCCCTGGGATTCTCCAGGCAAGAACACTGGAGTGGGTTGCCATTTCCTTCTCCAGTGCATGAAAGTGAAAAGTGAAAATGAAGTCGCTCAGTCGTGTCCGACTCCTAGCGACCCCATGGACTGCAGCCTACCAGGCTCCTCCATCCATGGGATTTTCCAGGCAAGAGTACTGGAGTGGGGTGCCATTGCCTTCTCCATTTTTTAAGGGCAGATACTCTTAACCTACTAATTCTATGCAGTGTGGGGGAGGCTGGTGGAGAGGAAGGTATTTCCTGTGAAGAGGCAAATAACTTATCATGTCAAAGGGTTCCCTGTTGCCAAAGGTAATTTAGTACCCTTGCAAATCAGGGCATGCAAAGCTCAGCCTCTAGCTGGGTGACTAAGGGTGGGGTTTCCCCACCCCTCAGAGGTGAGCACATGCATTTCCCCTGTGCCTAGTGGGTGTGAGTATCAGGTTTTTTTTGACCTGTGGTAACATGGTAAGTGTTACCACCTCTCCTTTATTCATGAAATATTCAGCAAGCACTGTGTGCCAGCACTGAGCAGAGAGGAGTAAGACCTAACCCAGCCCTCAAGGCACTCACCACCATGTTGACAGACATATAATGAGAGAAACTCCAGGGCTATTAGTGAATGTGTATAGAGGAGCCGGGGAAGCCTGCAGCGCCTTTGGTTCTGAGGGACTGACAGCAGAAAAGGAGAAATGCCTTTTCCTACTACCTCCTCTGACCCCAGCATAGCTTGCACGGTGACCTGTGTGTTCTGCCTGGGAGCCTCTTCTTGAGCCTTCCCCTGATCGTGATATTCAAGATGTGAGCACGGGGCCAGTGCAGGTGTGCCATCAGATAACCTGGGCCCACTCAGGTTTCTCCCTGCTGCCAGGGCTCGTGCCACCTGAGATGCCTGGGCCCTCCCTGCTGGGGCACCTCATGAGGTCTGTGCAGAGGGGCTGAATGGGAGTCCAGTGGGGGTGGCACAGATCACCTTCTGTGATTCAGCCTGCCCCCCTCCCCATCACCAGGTTGTTAGGTAGGTAGAACAGGGAAAAGGAGTCCAAAATGGTGGTGGCTAAAAGACAAGGAAGGGAAAAGCCCGCGAAAATAAAACAAAAGGTCCGAGGACCGGAGTGAGGACCTCAGGAAAAACAAACAACACTCCTGGCTGGCCCAATTTACATAGGACAGGCCCAGGGAGAGGAAAACATATAAAAAGAGGAGCCAAAGCTAGCTCGCTCTCTCTCCCGCGCTGGGGCGCTCTTCTCCTCATGTCCTTGGATCGGCATGCCCTCACACCTCGAAGATGGATTTTCCTGCTATCTTCTAAATAAAATAGAGCTATAACACTGAGCTCTAACACTGATTTGTCTAAGAGCTGTAACATGGTCCATTTGAGACCTGAGAGCTATAACATAGTCTATCCAAGACCTGAGAGCTGTGACACGCCGAGGGGGCTTTAATGTCCGTCACTCCAAATCTTTGTTGTGACGAGACAAAGAACTGAGGAACATATGCTCGTGTGACAAGGTGAATCAGAGTCTCCAGAAGGTGGAGCCCAGGAATCTAGTTTTTAATCGTGGCTCTAGCGGTCAGGCCAGGTTGAGAAACCCCATCCTGTCCTGCCTTCCATTCTGAGGGATGGGTATCTGGTGAAATAAAGGAAATGAGGCTTATTCCAGACATGGCCAAGTGGAGTGAGGTCCTTCCCTCTGCGTCCAGGCCTTCTCAGGATCATTCATCAGAGGGGTTCTCCTCCTGCATGTGGAGGCTTCTGTTGGATTGCCATTGCCTTCTCCAGGGGATCTTCCCAATCCAGGGATCAAACCCGGGTCTCCCGCATTGCAGGCAGACACTTTACCGTCTGAGCCACCAGGGAAGCCCTGTTGAAAGGCATATGGATACAAATAAGAAGGGTGAACAAACTACTCTGATGATGAGGTGATGAGAGGAGTTAGAGAAATGTGTTGTGTGTGTGTGAGTGTGGTTACAGCTTGCAGGACCAAAGCTTCCCCACTTGGAGTGCTGACAGTTTTAGGGCTGACAGTGGAGCCACCCCAACCCTCACCCCCACCCCCACCCCATTCCTACCCCCACCCTCATTGACACCAAGTAAAGTAAGCCGGACAGCTATTTTGACTTGCGTTCTTACATATGAGGACATTCAAAGAGGCCATCTAAGTTGACTCAACTCATATAAGCAGTAAGGTAGCAGACCTGGTGTAACACTTCTGGACATGTAGAACTTTCTGTCACATTGTTTTATTCTGACCATGGGTCAGGTTGATTGACCTGTCTCTTAAATTAGCCAAAATCCTGACCTCTCTCTGGCCCCTCTGCCTCAGGCTTGAAGCTGCCATCTCTGCCTTGGTGCTTGGCCTCAGTTTCTGTGTTTTCCCTCCGGGAGAACCCACGTGTCCCGTCTTCGAGAGACCATCCACTTCCTGGAGAGGAACTGCATCCTGCAAAGAAAGGACTTTAAGTAATGGGGTTGCTGTAAACTGAATGTTCGTCTTCCTCCCGAATCCATGTGCGGAAACTTCATCCCTGGAGGCATGGTCTTCAGAGGTGGCGCTTTGGGAGGTAATTAGGTCATGAGGATAGAGCCCTCATGAAAGGGATTGATGTGCTTATGAAAGAGAGCTCCCTGGCCTCTTCCACCATGCGATGACATGGAGGGAAGACAGATGGCTATGTACCAGGAATCAAGCCCTCACCAAATCTCCTGGGACCTTGATTTTGGACTTCCCAGCCTTCAGAACTGTGAGAAATAAATGTTTGTTCTTTAAGCCACCCAGGCTATGGTATTTTTGTTTTAGTGGCCTGAATGTGCTAAGACAAGGATGAAATAACTTACACAGTAACTTGTTTTATTGTTCAAAATATTTACCAGTATATATTCCTGCTCTGTTGAACCTGGGAAGGGCCAGGAAACTTGCCCAACACAGATTGTAAGAGCCAGTGGGTGGTCCACCATCTCCTCCTGTTGCAGGAAGGGGGACCCCTTCCAGGGCCCGAAAATGAGCTCTTGTCTAACACTCAGAAATGAGTTGTCTGAGGAGACACATGTGCTGACAAAGCAAGAGGTTTTATTGGGAAAGGGCGCCCAGGCGGAGAGCAGGAGGGAACCCAGGAGAACTGCTCTGCCACGGTGGCTCGCAGTCTCGGGGTTTATGGTGATGGGATCAGTGTCCAGGTTGTCTTTAGCCAATCATTCTGACTCAGAGTCCTTCCTGGTAGTGCCCGCCTTGTTCAGCCAAGATGGATGCCAGTGAGGAGGATTCTGGGAGGTGGTCGGACATGTGGTGTCTCTTTTTGACCTTTCCTGAACTCTCCCAGTTGGTGGTGGCTTATTAATTCCATGGTCCTTACCAGGACCTCCTGTCATAAAACTCATTCTAATGGTTACTGTGATGCCTGGCCAGGGTGGGCAGTTTCAGTCCGTGTGCTTCCCCTAACACTTCCACCACAGAGGCCTGCAGTGTTAAAATAGAGGCCCTTGCATTCACCCGGGTCCTAGAGTGGAGAAGATGTTGGGCAGAGGACTGGCCGACCACAGCAGATAGGAGCAGGAGGGGGTGGTAACACTCGCAGTTATAAGCCAGTAGACGGGGTTGCGTATTACAGTTGGACTATACTGCTTGATTCCATTTGTAATCCCGCCATTCAGAGGTTGACTACTTTTAGATCTTGGTGTGTATCTTAGCAGAGATTCTTACATGCGAATGAACATCTTTAGATAAAGTCTTACGAAAAGGGGACAATACGCATCTTGCTTTCGTCGCCTTCTTATTCTCCCTCAGATGTGGTGGGCATTTTGTCGTGTCAAATTCATATCTACATCCTAATTTTTTAGTGTAGCTTCATAGGGTACCACTGCATGGTTATCCCCAAATTTAGTTTACCAATTCCTTTTTGGTGAAGCAGAAGGTTTACTTTTTTATTTTTATAAACTTTATTTATAATGAATGTCTTACGTAAATATTTTTATACACTGGCTCGATAATTTCCTTACATTTAGGCTAAATCCCAAGGAGTGGGGTTGCTGATTCCAAGGAGATTCGCATCCTTCATTTGGATACACAGTGCCAAACCGCACTCCAGGAGGCCTGGCAGTTCACGCCTTGCCAGCTCACTGGTCATCAATAGCAAGCATGATCAGTTTTTCCAGAGGATTTCAGTCTGCAGAGCGCTATTAATTCTCACTTTAGTATCAGCTAAGGTACTGTCTCCCTAACTCAGGCAACTGTTTTGTTCCGCCTGATCACTTCCACCCAGGCAGAAGACCCAGCTGAAACTGTGCCCGTGTGTTCAGATTGCCTCTGAACTCCTCTTCCAGACCCCACTTCTGGGAGATTCATCTCCATCCTCTCTTCTTCTTCCTGCTTTCCTTTGTTTTCCCTGAGGGGATTTTTGAAGCCAGTTTTTCAATTTTTTGTTTTGTTTTGTTTTCTTGGCCCTTGGCATATGGACTCTTAGTTCCCTGACTAGGGATCGAACCTGCACCCCTGTATTGGAAGCGCAGGGTCTTAACCATTGGATCACCAGGAACGTCCCAAAGCCAATTTTAAAAATTATACAAAGAACATTATAGAAACATTAGTCAGACTTTTAAGTGAAAAAAAATGTCTACAATCAGTGGTCCCAGCAAACTCAGCTGTGTCTGTCTTCTCTCCCAGTCCTCATGCAAATACATGCAAGACTTTTGCCTAATTGTGCTCCTGACACAGACCTAATTTTGCATTCTGCTCCTTTTTCTTCTCAGTCTGTCTTAAGCATTTTTCCATATGGTTACATGGTCATCATCTTACTCATTTTAATTGTTGCACAGTGTTCCAGTAAGTGAATAATTATAGTAAGTATTACCCTAATACATCATTTAAATGGTTCCCCATTTTTCTCTATTACAAATCATATTGTAGTACATGGTTTTATGGATATAGCTTCTTCCTGCATTTGAATTATTTCCTCAGATTAATTCTCAAGAATTGATCTGCTGCTGGGTTGGGTATTAAGAGGCAATCAGAAAACAACTCTTTTCCAAATCCTATTCTATTTACATATGTATGTACATATATACAAATATAGTTTAAAAAATAGTCTAATGTGTCATAATGGTACCTTGTTTCAATTTACATTTTAAAGTTTTCCAGCTGATTGGGTCAAAGGGTATGGATGCTTTAATGATTCTTGGTATGAGTTGTTATATTGTTTTCCAAGGGACGTTTCTTTTTTTTTAGAAATTTTCCTGTTCAAAAAATAATGACGATTTTTTCCAACCATATAGAAGAAAGCAAAACTTCTACTCTCTAGGAATTACCACTACAACATTTGGCCAACCATCCCTCCAGGCATTTCTTGATATACATATCTATGTAGAAATAAAAATAATTTTTCACAAAAGGGATCATACTCATGTGCCAGCTTTGCAACCTGTTTCTTTTACTCAACAATATGTCCTAGGTTTTTCTGGTTGGATCTGCCATAATGTGATAGCATAATGTAGTACAGTAATAGCTGTAAGCCAGGCATGGTGCAAGAATTTTATCTGCATTAATTCATTTAAGCATCACAACAACCCAGTGAGATAAATTTTGTTATTATCATGCCCACTTTACAGATGAGTAGACAGGCTCAGACAAATTGACTGCCCCAGGTCACATCACTAGGAGGCGATAGGCAAGCTGAGTTCACTGAGGCTTCAAAACAGATACTTATATACATAATACACGAATATATTCTAAATATAAAAGGGTAATAATAATAAATGTAAGCATTACCATAGTATAGTCACCTTTATACTCCTACAGAGGTTGATACACGTATCAGATAAGTTTAGGTTCAACTGCACATGACAGAAAATCAAACTAACATAAGCTTAAGCTTGTCTTCGGAGAAGGCGATGGCACCCCACTCCAGTACTCTTGCCTGGAAAGTCCCACAAACGGAGGAGCCTGGTGGGCTGCAGTCCATGGGGTCGCAAAGAGTCAGACACGACTGAGCAACTTCCCCTTCACATTTCGCTTTCATGCGTTGGAGAAGGAAATGGCAACCCACTCCAGTGTTCTTGCCTGGAGAATCCCAGGGAAGGCGGAGCCTGGTGGGCTGCCATCTATGGCGTCACACAGAGTCGGACACGACTGAAGCGACTTAGCAGCAGCAGCAGCAAGCTTGTCTTCTTCTTCCACATAGAAGACGTCTGGACAAAGCATTTCAGGCCTAGCCTAGTGGACCCATGGTTGTTGGTCATGAAGAATCCAGGCTTCTAACTCTATACACTGTATCCTTGTTTCATAGCATCCATCCCTAAGGTCTCCACATGGTCTAATGTGGTCCCTGCAGCTCCACCCATCATGTCCGCATTCCAGGTAGTAAGCATATTGCTGCTTCCTCACCATTCCCCATAATAGAAGGGTTAATTTAAAAAAAGGTGGGGGGTAAAAACAGATATTAAGAGGCAATCAGAAAACAACTCTTTCCAAATCCTATTCTGTTTACATATATATGTACATATATACAAATATAGTTTAAAAAATAGTCTCATGTGTCATATTGGTACCCTGTTTCAATTTACATTTTAAAGTTTTCCAAGCCAGATCAAATGTTCTCCATTCAGTATTTGTTTTTAAACAACTATTTTGGCTATCCTAGGTCTTAGCTGTGGCATGTGACCAGGGATCAGACTTGAGGGCCCTGCATTTGCAGTGCGGAGTCTTAGTCACTGGGCCACCAGAGAAGTCCCTCCATTTAATATTTGTTTACTAACTATTGTGTTCTGTGCACATTTAAGCTCATTGCTTATTTGTATTTAGCCAATTGCTTATTTAGCCTTGATGATGTCCTGATCAAGTTGAATGAAATATTTACACAGATAAATAATTACAAGTATATTAATTCTTTGTCGCATTTGCTGCAAGTATTACTTCCAGCATGTTTTCCTTTTTATCTTGCATAGATTCTACTTTTTGGAAAGTGAGTTTTCTAGAACTTTCAAATGTTTATCTATCGAGTCTATCTTTGCCCTGGGACTTTTTCTGTCAGTTCCAAGCTCCAGAGATATTGTCAACTTTGAAGTTGGCTTTCTCCTCCCAGGAGACCCATCTAAGGTTGAGGGTGTGTCTTCCTGGGACCAAATCTCCACTGTGCCGCTTCTTAGCTGTAAGACTTACCCTCAACTGAGATCGGTTGTCTTGACTGTTTAATGAAGGGATTGAACCAGCCCCAGGCTGTCAAACCTGGCTCTGCATCAGAAATACCAGAGGCTCCACGCACATCCCTAGGCTTCCCTAAGATCTGTAGAATCCAAATCTCTGTATCCAGGGATCTGTATTTTTAAACACTCTCCAGTGAACCTGATGCTCAGACATATTTCAGAAGCTCTGGACTAGCCAGTGTCGGAGGTTGCTCCCTGTGCTGGGCTCTCTGAGTAGTAAGTGAGAGGAGGCCACAGTCCTTGGTCACTGTGTCTGTTGAATCCAGTTAACCCTGCCCCTTTTTCTTGGGTCACAGCCCCCATTTCACATCCAGCCTGAGCAGCAGCCCCTCTTCCTACTTCCTCGGGGGTGGGGGTGAGATTGAGTGGCAGTCCGGCTCCTGGGCTATGGCCTGAGAGGCTGCCACAGCAACGCCTCTGTGAGGGGTCAGTATCATTACTAGCCTTAGTTAAGTCACTCAGTCTGTGAGCTTCCATTTCCTCACCTCGGCAAGCAGGGACCACACCTTAGTCAGGGTTTTAATAGGGTTGGAGATGATGGATGGATGGATGGATGGATGGATGGAAAGAGCCTAGTGCAGTTCCTGGCACAAAATGCACATTTGCCAAATGTGATAGTTATTACTATTAGGGTTTTCATTGTGATTTACAGGGCCTTGGGCATGCTGGCCCTAGGCAAAGAGGTTCCAAGCAAGAATTCCTGATTCCTGACAAGACAGAAGGAACACCTGTCATTTCTTTGTGATGCTGAAACTTGTCAGTAGGTAGCCCTGGGTTTCTGGAAAATCCCCTCTCGCCCAGTGTAGAACTTGCTACCTTTCAGGTGGATGTGGGCCACGGGGCAAACTGACCGCCTCCAGGCAGTGTCACCCGAGCAGAAGGTCCCTCATTTGGTGACTCCTCAGAGCAGTGCTCCTTGCCCCCGCCCCCAGCAGGTCAGTCAGGAATGGCCCCATTCCTCAGGTGGCTACCTATGCAGGCGGGGCTGCCCCTACTTGCCTCCCAGGCTCTGACACCTGGGAGACACTTCCACCGGAGCACACCTTTCCTTTGCCCCTGCCTCTGGATTAGGTCGTTCCTGGTGCCCACTGCTCACCCCTCCGAGACCTTGGGTCTCCTTGCCTCCATTCCTGCTGTCCCTGACTCAGCATGGGACTTCCCCCTGCCCTTGAACCTGACCACTTACACAGGCCTCACTTTCTTGGCTGACCTTTCTTACTTTGATTAGGACCAAAGTGAGGGGCAAGATCCCCTGTCTGAGGCCTTGGCAGCCCTGATGGAGGGCAAGGTGGGCAGGACCTGGGCTCACAGAGGCTGCTTCACAGCACTGGGGACGCTGCTGTGGACATGCCCCGCCTGAGGACCCCTCCCCTAGCACTTACCCTTCAGATTAATTCATGAACAATGAAAGATGAACTATGAAAACTGTCAGCCTAATCTTGAACCAGTCTTGATGGACCAAGAATAATTTAAGGATCCTCTTCCTCAAACTGAGATTGAGCAGAGCAGCGGTGAGGTCTTCCCGCTTGGGGACCCAGAGCATGAATGCATGTGTTCAGCTCTGCCGCCTGTTAGCTGCTGATCTCAGGCAGTGCTTCCCTCTTCTGTACCCTAATTTCTTCATCTGTAAAATGGGGGTGCTAAAGATACTCTCTACCTCACTTGGTTTTTGTAAACTTTCAAGAAGTTAGGAACACATAGCTGAAACAAACCAAAGAAAAGATATAAATTGGATTTCATCAAAATTTAAAAATTTTGTGTGTCAAAGGACACGACCAAGAAAGTAAAAAGGGACTCCCCTGGTGGTCCGGTGGCTAAGGCTCTGAGCTCCTAAAGCAAGGAGCCTGGGTTTGATCCCTGGTCACGGAACTAGATCCCACATGCTACAACAAAGAGTTCGCATGCCACAACTGAAGATCCCGCGTGCAACAATCAAGACCAAAGATCCTGTGTGCCACAACTAAGACTTAATAAATAAGCATAAATTTTTAAAAGAAAGTGAAAAGAAAACCTACAGAATGGGAGAAAATATCTGCAAATCATATATCTGAAAAGAGTCTAATATCCAGGATATATCAAGAAGTCCTACAACTCAACAACCAAAAGACAACCCAAAAAAGTGGATAGAGGGGACTTCCCTGGTTGTCCAGTGGTTACGAGTCCATCTTCCAATGCAGGGAACACAGGATCGATCCCTGATCAGGGAGCTAAGATTGCCACGTGTCATGGGGCAACTGAACCCCCTGAGCAACTAGAGAAAGCCTACATGCTGCAATAAACAAACAGCATAGCCTACCCACCCCCAAAATGGGCAAAGGATGTAAATAGACATTTCTCCAAAGGAGATATACAAATGGACAATAAGCACATTAAAAGCTGCTCAGTGTTATCAGCAATTAGGGGTATACAAATCGAAACCATAATGAGATACCACTTCACATTCACTAAAGTAGTTACAATTTTAGAAAAGGAAAATGTTGGCAAGTATATGGAAAAACTAGAACCCTCACACACTGCTGGTGGGAATGCAAAATCATGCAGCTGCTGTGAAAAACAGTCTGGCAGTTACTCAAAAAGTTAAATATAGAGTTACTATGTGACCCAACAATTCCACTTCCAGGTATATATCCCAGAGAGTTGGAAACATATGTCCACACAAACACATATACGCAAATAAATGTTCATAGCAATGTTATTCACAATAGCCACAAAGTAGAAACAATTCAAATGCTCACCAGCTGATAAATGGATCAATAAAGCTTGGTATATAACTACAGTGAAATGTTATGTACCAATGAAAAGAGATGAAATATTGACATGTGCTATGTGGATTTAACCTTGAAAATATGCTGCGTGAAAGAAGCCAGACACAAAAGGCCACATACTGTATGATTTAAGCCAATTTTTTCACTCTCCTCTTTCACCTTCATCAAGAGCCTCTTCAGTTTTCCTCTTCACTTTCTGCCATTAGGGTGATATCATCTGCATATCTGAGGTTGTTGATATTTGTCTCAGCAATCTTGATTTCAGCTTGTGCTTCAAACAGTCCAGCATTTTGTATGACGTACTCTGCACAGAAGTTAAATAACCAGGGTGACAATATATGGCCTTGACATACTCCTTTCCCAATTTGGAACCAGTCTGTTGTCCCATGTCCAGTTTGTTGCTTCTTGATAGGCATACAGGTCTTTGAAGAGGCAGGTAAGATGGTCTCACATTCCCATCTCTTATTTCCAGAGTTTGTTGTGATCCACACAGTCAAAGGCTTTAGCATAGTCAATGAAGCAGAAGTGGATGTTTTTCTGAAATTCCCTTGCTTTCTCTATGATCCAACAGATGTTAGCAAGTTGATCTCTGGCTCCTCTGCCTTTTCTAATTCCAGCTTGTGTACATCTGGAAGTTCTCAGTTCCCATACGGTTGAAGTTTAGCTTGAAGGATTTTGAGCATTACCTTGCTAGCATGTGAAATGGATCACAATTGTACACTAGTTTGAACACTCTTTGGCATTGCCCTTCTTTGGGACTGGAATGAAAACTGACCTTTTCCAGTCCTATGGCTACTGCTGAGTTTTCCAAATTTGCTGACATATTGAGTGCAGCACTTTAACAGCATCATCTTTTAGGATTTGAAATAGCTCAGCTGGAATTCCACCACCTCCACTAGCTTTGTTTGTGGTGATGCAAGTGATGCATCCTTGACGTCACACTCCAGGTTGTCTGGCTCTAGATGAGTGACCGTACTATCATGGTTATCCAGTTCATTAAGACCTTTTTTGTACAGTTTTTCTGTGTATTCTTGCCACCTCTTCTTAATCTCTGCTTCTGTTAGGTCTTTGCCGTTTCTGTCCTTTTTGTGCCCACTTTTGCATGAAATATTCCCTTCGTATCTCCAATTTTCTGAAGAGATCTCTAGTCTGTCCCATTCTATTGTTTTCCTCTGTTAATGCAAATTGATTATCTTATAGTTCTGGAGGTCAGAAGTCTGAAATGGCTAAAATTAGATGTGAGCAGAGCTGTGTTCTTCTAGGACAGAATCTGTTCTTTGTCCTTTCCAGATCCAAAAGATGGTGCCTTCCTTGGCTTGTGGCCATGTCACTCTGACCTCTCCTTTCATCTTCACATCTCCTTCTCTGACTCTGACCCTCCTGCCTGCCTCTTCTTACAAGGACTCTTGTGATTCCATTGGGCCTATCTGGATAATTCATGAAAATCTCCCCATCTCAAAATCCTTACTCACATCTGCAAAGTCCTTTTTGTCTTGTAAGATAACAAATTCAGAGCTTCCAGCAAAGATATGTGGACATCTTTGGGGAGCCATTATCCTGCTTACCGCACTAAGAGAGAAATTATCTAGTGGATTTGAGTGTTCTGGGCCTTAACTTGAATCCCTTTCATCTGTATCATTTTCAGGGTACTTACACACTTGTTTTTTCTCTTGCATTGATCCTGGGAAGTCGATGATGGCATTATTGAGCCCCTTCTGTTAGACAGTAGACGAGACTCAGAGGGGAGGCACAGTGCCTTGGTCGCACAGTTAGAAAGGAACTCAGGACTGTTAATTCAGCATTCTCCCACATCATCTGCCGCCACCCCAGTTCTAGGCCATGTGCCCCTGGAATGGTGTCCTCACTGATGGAATGGGGGCAATTCCACAACTACCCCCACAATATAGGTGAGTCAGTTCCCTGGGCCCAGATCCTGCCCTCAGCAAGCAGCCTTCTCCTGATCGGACAAGGAGAAAGGAGGGGAGCTCAGACAGAGAACCTTCCTTTTGGGAGACAGCCTCGGTCCAGAGCCCAGAACTTGATATCCATCCATCTTGGACACGCCCTCAACAGCAGTCCAGGCAGATGGTCCCAGGGTTTTTGCCCTGGGATTTCCACACCAGGAGGGAGCTCTGGTTCTCAGGCACATTGTGCTGCAAACCTCCCAGGGATGTGTCCTTGTGGTTTACAGTTTTGCCTTTGAGTGCTGTTGTCCCAGAGAAGCCGGGTTCCAGCCCCACAGGTATTAGAAGGCAGCTACCATGAACCCATTGATGTTTCCCCAGGCTTCCCCTACCCCTATCCTCTGTTGACATACCAGACACCACTCCAGGAACTGGGATACATCCCTGAATCTGCGAGGTGAAGGTGCTGCTCCCTTGGACCTCATACTTGAGTGGGAGCAGACAGAGACCATACAGAAGTTGGGATAAAGATTCTAGGAGCAAAATGGGGTGAGACATTAGAGGATGAGACTGAGATCCATACTGTGAGACTGGTATTGTCCCACCCTAAAGGGGAGAGGGACAGCCTAGGATGGAGCAATGTTGAGATGTAAACCCATGTTTTACTCTAAATTCCTGTTCTACGTGGCCTGCAAAACATTTGCCCTGTGTCCTTCCCCAGAAGGGAGGAAGAGCAATTGAGCCTGAGGTGGTGCCCAGAGTCTAAGCATCATTCCTGAGGTTGAAGTCAGTTCATTCTGGGAAGTGTCCAGCTATGGCCTAACTTCAGGGCCAAAGAGTATTTAATATTCCTACTGCGTGTTATCTGAGCAAGTTTCTATTAAGTAGGGGAGTGGTGTGATATGTCATTTAAGGAGTCAGCCAGATTTCAAGGAGAATAAGGCTGATGTGGAGAGTGAGCCAGGTGTGTGAGGGGATGGCCAGATGTAAGAAGGAGGGCAATGCAGATGATGGGCTTCCTGTGTGGCTCAGTGGTAAAGAATCTGCCTGCCAAGCAGGAGATGTGGGTTCGATCCCTGGGTTGGGAAGATCTCTCTCCAGTCTTCTTGCTTGGGAAATCCCATGGACAGAGGAGTCTGGCGGGCTACAGCCCATGGGGTTGCAAAAAGTCAGACACAACTTAGCAACTAAATAATAACAACAATGATAAGGGAAAGGGCCAGGCCTGTATGCGGAAGTAAGACAAGTATTAGGATGGACTAGTAGGAAGGAGCCAGACCTGAAGGGGTTGACCTAGATGCGAGGGGCTTCAGACAGACCCCTGCAGCCTCAGGCTTTGGGGGATGGTCCCTAGAAAGGGATGATGCAACCTGTGGAGGAAACACACTATTATTTAGGAAAGCTGTTTAGCCTCTGCAAAGAGTAGCTGAGGACAGGCCTGGTACCTGGCTTCAAGGAAATAAACAGCTGTGAGGTGATAATTGACGTCATATCCTCTATCGACCCAGCCACCTCATCCTCCCCAGGCTTGAGGAGGTTGCTCAGAGTTGCCATGCTAGGAGGAGACTGCAGTGGCTAAAATGACATTGTCCCCTGAAGACTTTTATCCCCTCGGGATTGGGTCCTGCTGGGTCTTCCCGTGGAATTCCTGCCCCCCGACCTGCCTGTTGAACTTTTCTTTAGCAGCCCTTCTCAAACGCTACCCCCCTAAAAAGGCTCTCCTAACATTTATATCCTGCCTTTCCCAAGTTGTGATTAATCCTTAGCCCATGAGTACGTACATTAGAGTTGGAAATCCACTTTCAGATGACCCAACTCTGTTTCTAAGGCACCCTGAACTCAGCCCACCCCACACCAGGGCCATGTGAATGAACTTTAGAGAATCTCTAGAACTGAGTGCAAAAATCATGTGCAAAACCAAGTGTGCAGATGAATGAATAAACAACATGGGTATATCTATACAATGAAATATTATCCAAATACAAAATGGAATGAATTGCCACGACATTGATGGAACTTTAAAAACATTATACCTAGTAAAAATAGGCAGACAGGAAAGGCCAAATATTGTACCATTCCATTAATAGGAAATATCTAGAATAGGCAAATAAAAAAGACAGAAAGTAAATTAGTGGTTGCCAGTGGGTGGGGAATGGGGAGGAATGGGAAGTGACTGGATAGAGTTTCTTTGGGGATGAGGGGAAAGTTCTGGAACTAGAAAATGGTGATGATTGCACGACATTGTGAATATACTAAGTGCCACTGAACTGTGTTCATTAACATGGTAGATTTTATATACATGTATTTTACCACAATTTTAAAAAATCAAATGTACATTTCTTGGAGAGAAGGTTCCCAACTTTGATCAGATTCTTTGAAGTTTAAGCAGCTCACATCTGGCCTGATGACTTCATGATGAGGATGGTGCTATGCAGGCACAGAGTGGGGAGGCACCTGCCCAGTGTCACTCATGGGCTGGGGGCAGAGCCCTGCCAGGCTGTGTACCTGCCTGACCATGTCCCGTCTTCTCCTGTCCTTCAATCTACACTATACTCTCCCTGAACAGCTCCCAGGCTTCTGTCCCACTCCCAGGCAGGCTATCCACAAGCTGTGTAACTTCCCAAAGTCCCAAGACCATCCAGAAGCTAAGCACATGAGTTTCACAAGTGCTTGTGTTGTGGACCCTGAGCTCCTAAGAACAGGAGTATGTACTTTCCTTCATATCTCAGAGTTCCAGTGGTACCCGTGGATGTGAGCTCGTCCTATCTCCCTCCAATAAAGAGCTTGCTGTTCTCCTGCAAGGAAGGCGGTTAGCCGACAACCTCTGAATGAACATTCTTTTCTCAGATGTCCACACTGGGTTGGCCAAGACTTTGACAGATCTGCAACACAGCCTGAGGCTCTCCCAGCCTGGTCCTGCTTCCTCCCCTACCCTCTTCACAATAAACCTCTTGCACTCCTATCTCCATCTGTGTGTGTTTCCTGGAAGACCCAGATGACACAGTCCCCAGCTGGGAGTATCATACTGCTGCTGCTGCTGCTAAGTCGCTTCAGTCGTGTCCGACTCTGTGCGACCCCAGAGACGGCAGCCCACCAGGCTCCCCCGTCCCTGGGATTCTCCAGGCAAGAACACTGGAGTGGGTTGCCATTTCCTTCTCCGATGCATGAAAGTGAAAGTGAAGTCGCTCAGTCGTGTCCAACCCTCAGCGACCCCATGGACTTCAGCCTTCCAGGCTCCTCCGTCCATGGGATTTTCCAGGCAAGAGTACTGAAGTGGGGTGCCATTGCCTTAAGCATTCAGTAAATGTTCATAAAGTAAACTGAACTGGGGACTCCCTGGAGGTTGGAAGAAGGTTTGTGCCGAGGCCTCAGAGAACCGGAGAGGAAGAGCTGCCCATGGAGGACGCGTCAGTCATAAGCAGAGTAAGGTCTAGAGGGGCATGGAGAAGAAGTCATGCCCCTGGAAGAGTCCCATTAGTGAAGAACACATAGGGAGCCCAGGGATTGACCAGACCTACTGGCATTCTTCCTAGCTCTTCCTCTGCTGGGGCAGAGTGTAGCAAAGCTCAGAAATGTCCAGAGCCTTAGCCTTGGGAGAACCAGGTTTGAATTGTGCTTCTGGTTGGTCCAGTGATTTTATATTCTCTTCTTTGGTGGATCTCAGTTTTCCCATCTGTAAAATGGGGATAGAGAGAGCATCTCACCAGCCCCAGAATGATTTTGAGAGTTGACTGAGACATCCCTACAGTTTATGGAGGGTACTGTGTAGCGCAGTTTAAATGCACACTGTCAGTTAATCCTTACTGTATAGGAGATATTATGACTTCCATCTTACTTGAGAAAACTGTGGCTCACAGAGGTCAGGGACTGGCCTAAGATCACATAGCTAATAAACAAGGAGAGCTGAGATTGGAATCCGGTTCTGTCCTGCTGTAGAGCCCCTTCATTATTCCACAGTTTCTGAGCCACTCCTGCTGCTGCTGCTGCTGCGAAGTCAAGTCAGTCGTGTCCGTCTCTGTGACCCCATTAGATGGTAGCCTACCAGGCTCTCCCGTCCCTGGGATTCTCCAGGCAAGAACACCGGAGTGAGTAGCCGATACTGTGTGCTAAACTTTAAGTTAGGATGGGGACAAAGGACAAGCCAGCCCCACTCTCGCTGCGTTTATGTTCTTACAGACAGCAGCCAGCCACTTAAACACAGTAATTCCAGAATGCATTAGGGGAAAAAAATATACTTGGTGCATTTATATAACTGAGACAACAGAAAGAGCTACTTTAAATTGGGAGTAGGGGTGGGTCAAGGGCAGCATCTCCAGGCACAGAAACACTGCGAGAAAGCCCCAAGTCCTCAAAACTGCGTAAAAACTTGACTTGTCTGGTAAGTGGTGGGCGGGGAAGGCCACCAGGCGCAAGTAAGAGGACAGGCAGGGGCCACTGGACTACTGAAGTCCACGGGAAGCCATCGGGAGTTTTCAGCACGGAGCGAAAGGTTCATCGATCCCGCTGCGATAGTGCGGCGGGGTGAGAGACAGCGGGAGCGCGGAGGGAGCCGGGCTGCAGCCGCGGCGGGCGTCCAGAGGGGCGGCGGGAAAGGGCGGGGAGGGGCGTGGTGCAGTTACTTACCGCCTCCTCCGTTTCCTCCCCCCGCCCCCTCCCCACCCTCCCTCCCGGCCTGGCTCCGCCCCGCCCGTCTGGCTAGTGACGTCTCGGCGCTCGCCGGCGTCGCCTGTGACGTCACGGTCCGGGTTTTGGGCATTCTCCGGGTGGGCACACAAGGCGCTGGCCGGCGGCGGGCGTATAGGTTCGGCACCATGAAAAAGGTGGCTTCCAAGCAGTCTCCGCCCAAGTTGTTCGGTGGGTGAGCGCCCTCGTGCGGGGCGCTGGTTGCTATGGACGCCCCGGCTGCTGCCGGCGGGCGGGTGGGCGCGCGCAGGGTCGCGGGGGCTGCCGTACAACCTTACTTTTCCTGGTCCCCGCGGCTCTGGGCCTCGCTCTCCGCCGTCCGGGCGGCACCATGAAGTCTTTAAAGAAGGAGTCCCGCCTTAGAATACCTACAAACAGATTCTTGGAGGCCCCAGAGAGCGTGAAAGGTTGGCGCTGGCTGCCTTGGGAGCTCAGGAAAGCCCTTACAGGGGCAGGGGTTCTTGGGATTCACGACACGGGGCCTGGAGTATGGGGGTGACCCCAGGATGGAGGTAAAGATCATGCCGGCAGGGGGTACGGGGACGGCGTGCCCCATACCTTTGATGGGGCCCTGGGGATGGTGTACAAGGCAGAGAACCTCAGGGAAGGGAGATACAGGGCACGGGGCCTTGAAGATGGGGACAAAGGAAGCAGTACTGACAGAGGTCTCAGGGATCAGTTGTCCGGGAAATGACTTTGGGAAGGAAGACATAGAAGACTTTGAACAGTATCTTAGGTTGGGACCTTTGCCTTAGGTGGGATGCAGAAGATCCAGGAAAGAGTTTAAGAGTAGAAGGGCCAGGACATAGGGTCCTTGGGAAAAGAAACTCAGGGCAGAATGCAAGAAACATGTTGAGGTGGTGAAACCAACAACCTTCGTGGGATTCTCTGGGAGGTGTCACCTAAGAGCCTTACTGGAAACCAGAAGAAATGCTTAACTTGGCCAGTTTTGTTTTTGACTACCTTTCCCACCATGTGACCTTTCTAGCCACATTGTTTAACACCTGTTCCACTTGTTTGTGGAGAAGGAAATGGCAACCCACTCCAGTATTCTTGCCTGGAAAATCCCACGGGCAGAGGAGCCTGGAAGGCTGTAGTCCATGGGGTTGCAAGTCGGACTTAGAGACGAAGCCAACCATTTGTTTAACCTGAAGACGTCACTGGACATGCCTGCTTCCTGGTCTCTGTGGCTTCCTCTGGTTGCAAGTGGGAGGACCCCTGGGTGCCTTGATAGCAGGCTGACTGCCATGGACATGTTCCCATTTACAACCCACTTCCTCTTCAGTCTTTTTTGCTGTTTGCATTTATCCAGGGTCTGCTGGGTGTGGGCACTGTGCTGTGCAACAAGACTACTGGTAGTAACTGTGGGACCCCAGACCTCAGGAAACCGAGGTGGAGAAACCAGTCAAGTATAAAGGTTGTAATATGAGTGCCCATAGGTATTATGAGGGATCAGAGCACCTGACCCAGGCCTTGTTGTTCAGTTGCTCGGTCATTTCTGACTCTTGGTGACCCCATGGACTGCAACATTCCAGGCTTCCCATCCTTCACTATCTCCTGGAGTTTGTTCACACTCATGTCCATTGAGTTGGTGATGCCATCCAAGCATCTCAACTTCTGTTGCCCCCTTTTCCTCCTGCCCTCTCAGTCTTTCCCAGCATCAGGGTCTTTTCCAGTGAGTCGGCTTTTCGCATCAGGTGGCTAAAGTAATGGAGTTTCAGCTTCAGCATCAGTCCTTCCAGTGAATATTCAGGGTTTATTTCCTTTAGGATTGACTGATTTGATCTCCTTGCAGTCCAGGGGACTCTCAAGTCTTCAAGTCAGTCACTGTTTCCATTTTTTTCCCCATCTATTTGCCATGAAGTGATGGGACCAGATGCCATGATCTTAGTTTTTTGAATGTTGAGTTTTAAGCCAGCTCTTTCACTCTCCTCTTTCACCTTCATCAAGAGGCTCTTTAGCCATTAGGGTGGTATCATCTACATATCTGAGGTTCTTGATATTTTGCCTCACAATCTTGATTCCAGCTTCATCCAGCCCGGCATTTCACACGATGTACTCTGCATATAAGAATTAGAGGGGAACGTTTTCTGAAAAAGATGATGTTTATCTTGACAATTACTAGTCATAAATCATGATATACAAGGTCAGTGTGAAGAGGGGGCAGGCCTGGAGTCAGTAGGATTCCCTGGGAGGCCTGGAAAGAATGGCTTTCTTTAATGCTTTTTTATAGTATAGAAGTCCACTCTAGGCTATACTGAGATGCTCTTTCATAATAGCACGTTTTAACAGGAGAGAAAGAGAAAAATAGCTGGTCTTCTTTCCCAAGGGCAGTCAAGGGCTCTCCTAGTTAGTGCCTCCTGCTTACCTAGTTTCTGGAGAGCATATCAGATTTGAACTTTCTACTGTAAACAAATCAAGGAAAGATTTTGTTCACTGCATATTTATTTTTAATAAGAGGAAATTTAGTTTGTTTAACAGCGTTTGAACTTACTGTATAGCCCAAGGAACTATACTCAATATTTTATAATATGCTATAAGGGAAAAGAATCTGAAAAAAAATAGATTATATATATGGGGGTGTGTGTGCATATAACTGAACACTATGTGGTACACCTGAAGCTAACACCACATTGTAAATCAACTATATTGCAATAAAAAATTTTTAATTAAGAAACATAATTTTAAAAAATAGACCTTGATTTCAGTTCAGTTCAGTTCAGTTGCTCAGTTGTGTCCGACTCTTTGCGTGTGACCCCATGAACTGCATGCAGCACGCCAGGCCTCCCTGTCCAGCACCAACTCCCCGAGTTCACCCAAACTCATGTCCATCGAGTCAGTGATGCCATCCAGCCATCTCATCCTCTGTCGTCCCCTCCTTCTCCTGCCCTCAATCCCTCCCAGCATCAGAGTCTTTTCCAGTGAGTCACCTCTTCGCATGAGGTGGCCAAAGTATTGGAGTTTCAGATTTAGCGTCAGTCCTTCCAAAGAACACCCAGGACTGATCTCCTTTAGAGTGGACTGGTTGGATCTCCTTGCAGTCCAAGGGACTCTCAAGAGTCTTCTCCAACACCACAGTTCAAAAGCTTCAATTCCTCGGTGCTCAGCTTTCTTCACAGTCCAACTTTCACATCCATACATGACCACTGGAGAAACCATAGTCTTGACTAGACGGACCTTTGTTGGCAAAGTAATGTCTCTGTTTTTGAATATGCTATCTAGGTTGGTCATAACTTTCCTTCCAAGGAGTGTCTTTTAATTTCATGGCTGCAGTCACCATCTGCAGTGATTGTGGAGCCCAAAAAAATAAAGTCTGATACTGTTTCCACTGTTTCCCCATCTATTTGCCCTGAAGTGATGGGACCAGATGCCATGATCTTAGTTTTCTGAATGTTGAGCTTTAAGCCAATTTTTTCACTCTCCTCTTTCACTTTCATCAAGAGGCTTTTTAGTTCCTCTTCACTTTCTGCCATAAGGGTGGTGTCATCTGCATATCTGAGGTTATTGATATTTCTCCCAGCAATCTTGATTCCAGCTTGTGCTTCATCCAGCCCAGCGTTTCTCATGATGTACTCTGCATATAAGTTAAATAAGCAGGGTGACAATATACAGCCTTGATATGCTCCTTTTCCTATTTGGAACCAGTCTGTTGTTCCATGTCCAGTTCTAACTGTTGCTTCCTGACCTGCATATAGGTTTCTCAAGAGGCAGATCAGGTGGTCTGGTATTCCCATCTCTTTCAGAATTTTCCACAGTTTATTGTGATCCACACAGTCAAAGGCTTTGGCATAGTCAATAAAGCAGAAATAGATGTTTTTCTGGAACTCTCGCTTTTTCCATGATCCAGCAGATGTTGACAATTTGATCTCTGGTTCCTCTGCCTTTTCTAAAACCAGCTTGAACATCTGGAAGTTCAAGGTTCACGTATTGCTGAAGCCTGGCTTGGAGAATTTTGAGCATTACTTTACTAGCATGTGAGATGAGTGCAATTGTGTGGTAGTTTGAGCATTCTTTGGGACTGGAATGAAAACTGACCTTTTCCAGTCCTGTGGCCAGACCTTGATTTAAGAACATGCATTAAGGTGAGGAAAGAAAAAAAGCATGTAAGGTAACTTTTTCCTTCTATATACCTGAGGGAAAGCCTCTAATGTAGTTGGGCCATACTCCCTCCTACCCCTTCCAATATAATAAAGTTAATCACCAACTGCAATCTTTGGTTATGTTTCCCCACAATCTCTGAATTATAGCAAAAAGGCAAGCAAAACCTGTTTAGGGACCTGAGCCCTTTTGACTTCTAGGTTTCTCCTTGCTCTTGTTGCTAGGAAACTGGGAAATCTCCCAGACTCCCAGATGCCTCTCCACCATCAATTAAAGCTCAGCCTGGTACGGATAGCCCCTCCCTTGGTTCCTCCAGTGCAACCGTGAGGTCAGAATTTCCCAAAGACCTGAATCAACACTAATACAGAATAGCATTTAGATGAAACAGGAAGCAGAAAAACTGAGAGTCCAGGTTTCTTTTCCCTCCATAGCTCCCTCCTTCCCCTCTCCCAGCCTTGTACCTCCTACCCACCTGAGAACCTTGCTTCCCTCTGCCTGGGCTAGCTCCCGCCGAGGAGGTGTCACCTGACTTCCCTGTACAAGGGGGCTGGTCTCTAACCCTCTCACAGCTGTCAGGACACGGGTGAAGTGCCAGCTGTGTGTTTTATCAGAAGCCCCCAATCAGCTTGGGTTTCTGGACCAAAGAACTGGAAACAGCTGGGCCTCCACAGGTTCAGTAGGAGACATACTTCAACCCCGTGGAAACCTCATTTCAGGTCCTGACATGACCCGCACAGGACTGCCCTTCCTGCCTGGTCTCTGTGCCTTGTCTCTGCGTCTCCTGTCTTCCTGGCTAACCCTCACCGAATGAGTCTCTGAAGTGCTGCTCTCATCAACTCGCTCTTCCAAACCAAACCTCCTCCTTGCTGACAGAGAACGGTCAGATGCTTCAGACTTAGTTTACAGAGGCGTGCTGCCCTGGTGTCCCTTTTATCCCCAAGGTCACCCGCACCCCATCCCCAGGCCTTCTATGTCACCATGCCTCACATATGCCACCCTCAGCCCCCCTCCACCTTTGCTCTTAAGCAGAAATAGCTCTGCTGCTCTGCGTCTGCAAAGACTTCTGATCCTTCAAGGTCTAACTTAACCTGTGAAGCTGCCTCTGACCCCTGTAGCTGCTCTTCTGAAACTTTCCTTAGAGTCCTAACTTTACCCTCTACATCCACCTGTTCCTTCTTGGCTGCGTAACCAAAGCTATTGTTTGTCTCACCAATTTAGGCTCTTGCATTGTGATTGTCTGCTGCTGCTTCCAGCTTCTCAAGAGAAGGAGCCATATCTTGACCATTTAATACCATCTTCTCTGTAATTTATAGTACATAGAAGGTACTTGGTATATATGCATATTCTCTAGGGTGAATTGAAGTTTAAAATGTATACATGTAAATGTATATTTCTATGAATATTAACTAGAACACACCATTCCCTGACTGCAGTAGCGCAGCATATACTGTACTTCAAAAGTCTTTAGAAATGTTGAAAGTTTATAAATTGGTACATGGTAGTTATAAACCCATCAGTAAAAAAAAAGACGCTTATTCTTTGGAAGGAAAGTTATGACCAACCTAGAGAGCATATTAAAAAGCAGAGACATTACTTTGCCAACAAAGGTCCGTCTAGTCAAGGCTATGGTTTTTCCAGTGTATGGATGTGACAGTTGGACTATAAAGAAAGCTGAGCGCCGAAGAACTGATGCTTTTGAACTGTGGTGTTGGAGAAGACTCTTGAGAGTCCCTTGGACTGCAAGGAGATCCAACCAGTCCATCCTAAAGGAGATTAGTCCTGAGTGTTCATTGGAAGGACTAATGTTGAAGCTAAAACTTCAATACTTTGGCCACCTGATGCGAAGAGTTGACTCATTGGAAAAGACCCTGATGCTGGGAAAGATTGAGGGCAGGAGGAGAAAGGGATGACAGAGGATGAGATGGCTGGATGGCATCACCGACTCAATGGAGATGGGTTTGGGTGGACTTCGGGAGTTGGTGATGGACAGGGAGGCCTGGCATGCTGTGCATGCCAGGGGTTGCAAAGAGTTTGACACGACTGAGAAACTGAACTGAACTGAACAATAAGAAAAACACCTATCTGGAGACGCTTAATCTCTTGAGAAGATGTAGAACTAGCCGGAGTGATAGAGGAAGCAAATTTTCTGGAGAATATAAATAATACCAAAATATCTAGAAAAGCAGATCTCATGCTGGTACCAATTCTCTTGGGCTCTCACCAATGCTTTGTGCAGAAGGGAGAGGTGAAGGAGAGATGGCACACTCCAGGCCTTCCCTCCACAGAGGAAGGAGCTCCACATCTGCCGGGGGCGGGACCAGAACCTGCGGCCAAGCCGCTCAGCCCCTGTGTGTCTGCGTGCAGGTCCATGTGGCTTGGCTGGTGGGTGCTCCTGAGTTTCTACTGACCCCGTTGCTGCAGAGATGGACTCTGGCCAATATGCAAAGTTCAGAGTTATTAGTATATTTCAATTGATTCTGGCTTGGGTTTTTATGGTGGCTGAGTATGTGGGCATTTTCTAAAAGCTAGTTTGATTCTGGTAACCAAAACACCTACCTTGATGTTTTAATGACACTGCTTCTTAAAAATTCAAATACTGTGAGAAACAGTGGACAAAACCAGGTTGTGTTTTAAAGTCCTTAAAGGCAGTGCTTTAGGTTTTTCTCTTGATTGTAGGGCCTTATTTCAAAACTTTCTGAACCAGAGGGCAGCACACAAGAGGATACCAGCCAGAAAAAAGTTAAAACATTTGAAACTGTTAAGCCACCTCTGTAGAAGGAAAGCAGGGAGTGTGTCCTCACTGAGGAGTAACTTGCTTCTGTGCCACGCGTTCTCAGTCCTGTGCTCTGGCGCATGAGAGATACAGGCTCAGATCACTCCACTTTCTTCCTGGGCCGTGAACTGTATCCTAATCACTTCACCTCTGCAGTAGACTCCTGAGTGATCTTGTGCTCATTCTTGTACCCACTAATCCATTCCTTGCCAGCCTGTGGCCCACAGGGTACAAACTGAAGCCCTTTGCGTGGCTCACTAAGTTCTTTGTGATATGGCTCCTACTTTTCTGTCCCAGTACTGCTTCCTACTTCCCACCTCACTGCACTCTAGCTATTTAAAAACACATGCTTTGCATTTCAGACATGTGCTCTATCCTTTCTTGCCTCTAGGCCTCTAGGAGGAATTCCTATCCTCCACTTCCTTTCCCTTATCTCTCATCATCCTTCAGCTCTCAGTTAATTACCTCCTTAGGAAGCCCTCCATGACCACTCCACACACTGGATTGAGGCCCCCAGATGCTCCCACAGTCACCCTAGTTGAGTCTGTTTGACAGTCTTGCCTCCCATAGGCATGTGCTCTTTGAAGCTTAAGACTTTGCCTTATATCTCCAAAGCCTAGCACAGTGGCGGGCATATCAGTTCAGTTCAGTCGCTCAGTCATGTCCTACTCTTTGCAACCCCATCGACTATAGTACGCCAGGCCTCCCTGTCCATCACCAACTCCCGGAGCCTACTCAAACTCATGTCCATCACGTCGGTGATGCCATCCAACCATCTCATCCTCTGTTGTCCCCTTCTCCTCCTGCTTTCAATCTTTCCCCAGCATCAGGGTCTTTTCAAATAAGTCGGTTCTTCACATCAGGTGGCCAAAATATTGGAGCTTTAGTTTCAGCATCAGTCCTTCCAGTGAATATTCAGGACTGATTTCCTTTAGGATTGACTGGTTGGATCTCCTCACAGTCCAAGGGACTCTCAAGAGTCTCTCCAACACCACAGTTCAAAAGCATCACTTATTCGGCACTCAGCTTTCTTTATAGTCCAGCTTTCACATCCATACATGACTACTGGAAAAGCCATAGCTTTGATGGATCTTTGTTGGTAAAGCAATGTCTCTGCTTTTTAATATGCTGTCTAGGTTGGTCATAGCTTTTCTTCCAAGGAGCAAGTATCTTTTAATCACTGAGATGCAGTCAACATCTGCAGTGATTTTGGAGCCCCCAAAAATAAAGCCTCTGTTTCCATTGTTTCCCCATCTATTTGCCATGAAGTGATGGGACTGGATGCATGATCTTAGATTTCTGAATGTTGAATTTTAAGCCAACTTTTTCACTCTCCTCTTTCACTTTCATCAAGAAGCTCTTCAGTTCTTCTTCGCTTTCTGCCATAAGGGTGGTGTCATCTGCATATCTGAGGTTATTGATATTTCTCCCAACAATCTTGATTCCAGCTTGTGCTTCAGCCTGGCATTTCACATGATGTATTCTGCGTATAAGTTAAATAAGCAGGGTGACAATATACAGCCTTGACGTACTCCTTTCCCAATTTGGAACCAGTCTGTTGTTCCATGTCCAGTTCTAACTTGCTTCTTGACCTGCCTACAGATTTCTCAGAAGGCAGGTCAGGTGGTCTGGTATTCCCATCTCTTTAAGAATTTTCCGCAGTTTGTTGTGATCCACATAGTCAAAGGCTTTGGCGTAGTCAATAAAGCAAAAGTAGATTTTTTTCTGGAACTCTCTTGCATGTAGAAGATGTTTAAACAGTATTTATTACATGGAAGAATGTGACATGAATGGCCAGTGGTGAATGTTCTGCTTTTTCCAGAGCATCCAAATTTTTATCAGTGTCTTAGGAAACCTAGTGCCTTCACCCAGAAGAATGGACAGTACCATCACTGGAGGGAGGAGACTGAGAAAGTGTCTAGTTGTCCCACAGCACTGCATCAGAGTCACCTAGGGAGTCAGGAGCCAGGAAGCTGTATTTGTAAAACTTCCCAAGAGATTCTGAGGTAGACATTTAACTAACATTTGGGAACCACTTAGTTCAAGTTTCCTCTTTTTACAAAAGAAGACTGAGACCAAATGATGTGCCCCAGGTTGTCCAGCTATAAGTAGCACAGCTTGACCTCAGTTTCAGCTACAAAGCCTCAGCCACCGTTCGGGGGGTGGGCGTGCACCTATAAGAGAGAACTCCTGTCGCCCCAACGAAGTGCTGCCCAGGTCACCTTGGCAGCCTCTGCTGTCCATCCAGGTGTCCAGCTTTGCCCGCCCCCCCCACCATGGAATATAAAAATATCTATTTTTAAACACTTGAACTATCTGCTCCTCTTCAGAAAAGAAGCGGGCAAAGGTACCTGAACAGCCCACACCCCCAATTCAGGAAGAACCTGAACCTGTTAGCAATGTGCTACAAGGAGATGACATTCTTGCCTTAGCCATTAAGAAGGAAGACTTGAGGAAGGTAAGGATGAAGTCCAGGGATCCTTTGCTGCAGGAACCTCTCCTTGCCACCTGGGTGGTCTAGAGCTTCAACCATGTGCATTGCCTGTCCCCTGCCTCCCTACTTAGAGGGAGTGTCTGATTCCATGGAAGAATCCATCAAACACGAATCTGTTCGCTTTTGCATCCAACGGAATTTGCTATGTCCTATTAACATTTCTAAGATTCGTATAGAACTGCAGAGAAATGAAAGAATGAAGTCATGTGCTTCCCATAGAGGCGAGTGATACCATCCCCATTTCACAGAAGGGAAAATGAGTTACAGATAAGGGTAACCCCCTCCTTTTCCTGGGAAAATGAGCCACTTCTCACCTGAACTATCTGGAGGCATGAGATGTTTTTATTTTTTCCCAGGATGTTAATAAGTCTCATAGCTGTTACAAAGGCATTTCCTCAACAGAATGTATGGACAGATCTAGAGAAACAGATCTGTCTGCCTTCAGGAATTCCACCAAGAATTAGGATAGAGGAGAAGGGTGGCTTTTTCCCTCCTTTTGATCTCATGTGAAATCTCTGTCTTATTTCTTTTTAGCAACATCTTCCTCGCCTTATTGAAACAGAAGATAAACATGTAATTACCCAGAGATTTATCATCCGTAAACCCAAACCCAAGGATCATAGGAAGGTCTCACACTTAGTAGCACATCCTGCTACTCCAGATGCAGCCACAAAGCCCCTGGACTACTCTGGTGTGCTCGGGAATCAAAGTTCATGAGTCATCCTGGAGAGAATGTGGGGCCCTGTCAGAGTACCAGCTGGCTATAGCTTGCCTTCCTGCCTCTTCTTTTTGCTTCCAGGACCAGGTGACATCTTCCATGGCAGTGATCAGATCCTGCCCCACCACATCCTGGGGAGTCTCCAGGACTTTAAGAGAATTGCAGTTGCTCGAGGGAACACCCAGGTTTGTTTGTACAGAGCTGCCTGAAGGAGAGAAATCACTGAGGTCATTGCAGTCTTACCACCTGGCAGAGTCCAGAGGACTGGGGTTACAGAATTTGAGGTGATAAGTGACCCTTCCCCCCAAATAGTGAAGCCTACGTAAGCTAGCTTCAGCAGAAGTGAGGAATTCACTATAAGGAGACAAGAGCCTGGAGGAACCCAAAGGCGAGAGTGTGTCTGCCTCTCATCAGACTGAGCCCACCCCCTCTGCCACTGCTGTCTGTACCCCAGCTTTATTTCCCCTCCTCCATCCACTTGGTGGAGGAAGGTGGCTCCCCATAGCTCCCGGGGCCACATGGAGAGACTGTCTGTCTTCCCAACTTTCTCGTCATGCAGCGCTTCTGTCTCTCAGTTCCCTCAGTTTCCTGGCTCCAGGCAGAGGGTCTCTCAGGTGTTAAAAGGCCTGGGGTCCAATGAAAATGGCGCCATCATGCAGCAGGTGAGGGTGTCAACAGCATGGAGGACAGGCGCAGTGAAGGACGTTGGCCAGTCTTCCCGTTCTGGGGCAGAGGGGACTGCCAGCGCCCCTGGTTCTGTGCTTTGCTTTCTGTCACTTGCTACCTTGTGGTCCTGGAGAGGAGGGACTCGGCAGAAAGGGAGGACAGCAGGGATTTAGGCCCGGAGAAGTCTGCTCAGCCCCACTGCCACACCATCCCTGGCCCTCCACACTCACATTGCTCTTTTCAGCTGGCTGAGCTGATACACACCCCACCCTGTCTGATGACCCTCATCTCAACTAAAGAAGAGCCAAAGCAGGAAGCCCCCAAAGAAGAGAAGGCACATCCTCCCTGGGTCCCGCCTCTGCAGCACAACTTTCTGAAAAACTGGCAGCGCAACATAGCCCTTCGGAAGAAGCAGCAGGATGCTCTCAGCGGTGAGCAGAGCGGAGAGGACGCCTGCCTGGCCTTAGCACTGAGGCTCTGCTGCTGTGTTTTTTCTCCCCCTTCACCTGCAGAGCCTGGATTCAGGCTGGTCGCTTTTGTGCTGAGTACTCCCAAGTGCTTCTTGTACTTAGCGGGTCATGAAATCAGCCCAGTGACTGGAGCTGATCAGTTCAGAGAGCTCAGGCCCCTACTTGTTTGGATTTGGTGGTGGGATTGCATTCTTGGTTCTCTTTAGAACGGCTGAAGAAGCCAGTCAGCGAGCTGCTGATGCACACAGGGGAGACCTACAGACAGATCCAGGAGGAGCGGGAGCTCCTTGACCGAATGCTGTCAACACGGTCTGATGGGAAGGTAAGGACA
This sequence comes from Bos taurus, assembly GCF_002263795.3. Lineage (NCBI taxonomy): Eukaryota > Metazoa > Chordata > Mammalia > Artiodactyla > Bovidae > Bos > Bos taurus. The sequence goes on along the minus strand of NC_037346.1, from coordinate 36,205,095 downwards.
GTGCACCCTGTGGGAGGGGTCTGGACAGCTGGGGACAAAAAAAAATCTATCCAGTACACAGCTTTGTTAAACCCTCAATGTCTTTACTAAATTCTATCACCAGTTCTATTACTTGTCATTCAGGGACTGGCCAGATAAATAATTTGGCCTGTGGTGGCCCCTGTTCGTTTGAGGAGAAAGATATCACAGGTACCATGTTATTAGAATAGTCTTTGTCTTGTTTTGTCTCCTAAAACCTGAGGCTCCAGCTTTCAGTCGCCCCAGGGCACCATGATGTGCTCTGGTATCTCAGTGCCTGGACCAACTTGCCCTCTCTGGGGCCAGGTAAACATATAATGCAGCAGCCTGCAAATAAGAAAGTTGTGCTTCTCCCCTGTTCGCAGGGCAGCATGGATCCCACAGAGGCATCTGTGGTCTGTAGAGCTCTTGTCTCCCAGGCCTCCCACCCGCCTCTCTCAAAGGTGCTCGGGTAGTCTGACACATCTATCCTCCATTGACAGGGCTGCAAGTTGACCAGTGGGTTCTGGAGTCGACTGGAATACGTGGGAGACGAAATGACGGGTCTGGTAATGACAAAGACAAAAACTCAGCATGGCCTCGTGGAGCCAATCACTCAGATCAAGAAGCCCTGGTCCATCCAGGCAGAGATGGGTGAGGAGTGGGATGTAAAGGAGACTGGCCTTGGGGGTAAGAGATCAGGGTTCTGGTGTGGTGGTCCAGTCCCCTCCAGTAAGACCACGGGAGCAGTGGTGGGAGGGGCCCAGCTCTAGGGCGTCACCGTCCTTAACTGCGCTGAGCCTCCTCTGCTGAGCACCTGGAATGTGGCCGGGCTGAGCTGAGATGTGCCGTAAGTGTAAACTACACACTGGGTTTTGAAGATCAGTTTGAAAAAACAGATTTTATTAATAATTTTCATATTGATTACATGTTCATATTGATTACATGTTGAAATGATAATATTTTTAATATACTGGGTTAAATATATTACTGTTTATTTTTACCTGTTTAAATGTGGCATCTGGAAAATTTTGATTACATATTCATGGCTTGCATTTGTTGTTTGCATCGTATTTTTAATGGGCAGCACTGCTTTAAAGGCTGCCAGACCGCCTGGGTTCAGGTCCCAGCTGTGCTGAGTTTGTGAACACCAGTGAGTTACTTAACCTCTCTGGTCTTCAGCTTCCCATCTGTAAAATACTCATGGGGTTGTGAGACGGTTAAATGAGACATGGTGTGTTTTAAGAGGTTCTGACTCATTGTTAAACACAATAAAAGGTAGCTGCTATTGTTATTTTTATTATAATCCAAAAATTTGACGGTCTGGAAGCTGGTTTTGCCGGAGTCCTGTGAAGGGCTGCTGAGGCAGTGGGTGTGGGGCCTGGAGGAAGAAGCTGTGTTTTCAGCTCTCCCAGCAACGGTGCCGGAATGGGTACTCTGAGAGCCCTTGAACATGGGTAGGGAGGGGACATGGCAGCAGCCTGTGCTTAGGATTCTTGGACCCTGCTCTAGGGTTGCCAGCCCAGAAGGACGCATGGTACCGCTACACCTGGGATCGGAGTCTGTTTCTGACCTGCCGGCGCAAGGAGCTGCAGAGCATCATGGCAGAGCTGAATTTTAGCCAGCAGGTTGGTAAGGCCTCTGTGCCTAGTCTGAAGCCCTTCAGGGTGGGGCCTGTCTTCAGTCAAATAACCTTTGCTTTCTCTGTCTCTCTGAGGACATTGATGGCCTGGAGGTGGTGGGCAAAGGGCGGCCTTTCTCCAGTGTTATGGTGGAAGACTATTCAGTGTTTGAAAGGAGCTTGGAAAGCTCCTCTGAGGACACAGTGCACTTGTGAGTTGGGCCCTGGGCCTGAGGGAGAGCAGTTGGAGAGCGTTGCTTCCTCAGCGCCTGCAAGTATCCTAGGGCAGGCTTCCCTCCCTGGAATCTGAGTGCCTCCACCCCAGCCTCTTGCTCGTGGCTGTCACCCCCTCCTCTAGCCCATTCGAAGGGGTACCTGTGCTCACTGTGCTACTGCCATCTCTTCTCTTCCAACAACCAGCTCCCGAGGGGGTTTTCCTGGACATTCCTTTGCTCATAAGTGGGGCCCCTCCAGACTCCCCTAATGCTGTGTGCCTCTGCATGAAGAGTCTCTTTTTATGTCCAAGAACCTCCCATTTCAGGAATGGAGCAGGATGGAGCTGATGATGCTCCACTGGAGGGCAGAGCCGGGCACATTGCCACATTTTCTGGCAGCCATCTCCATGGGCTCCATGTGGCAAGACTGGCAGGCTTAGGAAATATACATCATTGGATTGTCTTACAGAGACTTATTGGCCAATTACCCTGATGTGGTTCCTATGCCTGTTCTTGGCCCTTCTCTGCTGTTCTGTGGGAAGCCAGCCTGCTGGATCCGAAGCAGTAATTCAGAGGACAAGGTAAAACCGCCTTCACCCTCACCCACCTGCTGGAAGGGCCTCCCTCGTGAGGCAGTCTCAGGGTGACTGTGGCAGTCACAAGGAGCCTGAACATTCTCCTATTTGCGTTTTTATCTGATCTCGCCTTTAGCATATGTTTGAAAATGTTAACAGCAACATTAACTTGAGCCAGAATAAGGTCACAAGTCTGAAAAGAGAATGTCACAAGCCGCCCAGTTTGTACCTAGTCCCCAAACATGTAAATAAGCAAACCTTCTCAGACAAGAATGGCTTTGTTATTACTTGTTGTTCAGTCACTAAGTTGTGTGCGACCCCATGGACTGCGGCACTCCAGGCTTCCCTGCCCTTCACTATCTCCTGGAGTTTGCTCAGATTCATGTCCATTGAGTCGGTGATGCCATCCAACCATCTCATCCTCTGTCATCCCCTTCTCCTCCTGCCTTCAATCTTTCCCAGCATCAGGGTCTTTTGCATCAGGTCTTTTGAGTCAGCTCTTTGCATCAGGTGGCCAAAGTATTGGAGCTTCAGCTCCAATGAATTTCAGGGTTGATTTCCTTTAGGATTGACTGGTTGGAAGTCCTTGTAGTCCAAGGGACTCTCAAGAATCTTCTCCGGCACCACAGTTCGAAAGCATCAATTCTTTGATGCTCAGCCTTCTTTATGGTCCAACTCTCACATCCATACATGACTACTGTAAAAACAATACTGTAAAAACCATAGATTTGACTAGACAGACCTTTGTCAGCAAAGTGATGTCTCTGCTTTTTAATACACTGTCTAGTTTTATCATAGCTTTTCTTCCAAGGAGCAAGTGTCTTAATTTCATGGCTGTGGTCACTGTCCACAGTGATTTTGAAGCCCAAGAAAATAAAATCTGTCACTGTTTCCACTTTTCCCCCTTCTGTTTGCCATGAAGTGATGGAAACAGATGCCATGATCTCAAAGTTTTTTGAATGCTGAGTTTTGAGCCAGCTGTTTCACTCTCCTCTTTCACCCTCATCAAGAGACTCTTTAGTTCCTCTTCTGTTTCTGCCATTAGAGTGGTATCTGCATATCTGAGGTTGTTGATATTTCTCCCAGGAATCTTGATTCCAGCTTGTGAGTCGTCCAGCCCAGCATTTCACGTGGTGTACTCTGCACAGAAGTTAAATAAGCAGGGTGACAATATATAGCCTTACCATACTCTTTTCACAATTTGGAACCAGTCTGGACTTCCCAGGTGGCACTAGTGGTAAAGAACCCGCCTGCCAATGCAGGAGACATAAAAGACCTGGGTTCAACCCCTGGGTTGGGAAGATCCCCTGGAGAAGGAAATGGCAACCCACTCCAGTATTCTTGCCTGGAACATCCAGGGACAGAGGACTCTAGCAAACCACAGTCCATCAGGTCCCAGAGTTGTACACACTAAAGTGACTTAACAGCCACTGTTGTTCCATGTTCATTTCTAGATGTTGCTTCTTCACCTGCATACAGGTTTCTCAGGAGACAGGTAGGGTGGTCTGGTATTCCCATCTCTTTAAAGAATTTTCCATAGTTTGTTGTGATCCACACAAAGGCTTTTGTGTAGTCAATGAGGCAGAAGTAGATGTTTTTCTGGAATTCCCTTACTTTCTCTGTGATCCAAAGAATGTTAGCAATTTGATCTGTGGTTCCTCTGCCTTTTCTAAACCCGACTTGTACATCTGAAAATTCTCATACTACTGAAGCCTGGCTTGAAGGATTTTGAGCATTACCTTGCTAGCATGTGAAATGAATGCAGTTGTACACTAGTTTGAACATTCTTTGGCATTGCCCTTCTTTGGGATTGGAATGAAAACACATATTCCAGTCCCATGGCCACTGCTGAGTTTTCCGAATTTGTTGGCATATCAAGTACAGCATTTAAGCAGCAGCATCTTTTAGGATTTGAAACAGCTCAGCTGGAATTCCATCACCTCCACTAGTGTAGTTCATAGTAATGTTTCCTAAGGCCCATTTAAACTATTCTTCAGATGTTAAGGAGTAGAGATGTTCATCAGATATAAAATCTGTTTTATCTCCTCTTCTTACTGTTGATGGCAGAGACAGCCGCTTTTGGTGTATGAAGCCTGTGTGTTTGAGAGTGGCCAGGCCCTGGAAGCCCAGGGCAGGAGACTTCCAGTGCCAAATCCAGGGAAGTCCTGACAAACCAGGCTGAGTTGTTCACCCTAGGCCAGGAATCTCTCAGACCTCCTCTCTCCCCAGAGGCATGTTGGAATTGCTGTCCGCTTGACCTTTGAAACTCTAGAAGGGGAGAAAACATCTTCAGAACTGACCGTGGTCAATAATGGCACAGTGGCCATTTGGTATGACTGGCGGCGGCGGTCACAGTGGGACTCTTTCCAAGACCTGAAGAGGAATAGGATGCAGAGGTTCTACTTCAACAATCGGGAAGGTACCAGGGGGAAGCTGCCCACTCACCCCTCCTACAGCCCAAGTCTCGCTCATGCCCAGGCCCTGCAAGCATGAGCCCCTCTTCCCACCTGTCCACCCCATGTCTTCCATGAAGTGTGCCGTCTCCTGTTCCCATCAGCTGGGGGAATGGCAGAACGCAGGAGTGAGCCACCAGGGGCAGAAACAGTTGCCCATATACCTGGGCCTGAGGCTAGAGTCCCACATCCCAAGAACGCCCTCAGGTCTTCACAAGCCGGGACAGCTGGTCACCCTAACCAAGGCTTAGTTAACTTTCTACCCACAGGCTTGGGGCTCAGCAGCTCCCACCTGGTGAAAAACCTCTGTCTCTGTCCCTCTCAGGTGTAATTCTGCCTGGAAAAACTAAAAACTTTACCTTTTTCTTCAAATCTTTGAATGCTGGAATCTTCAGGGAGTGCTGGGAATTTGGAACCCACCCTACTCTATTGGGAGGGGCTCTGCTGCAGGTCAACCTCCATGCGGTCTCCTTGGCCCAGGACATTTTTCGGGATGAGAGGAAGTTATTGGAGGTAAGGGACGCCAGATCTTAGCCCTGTGGACACTCCGTAAGTTAACATGGTGTTCTTCCTGGCACTGCCTGCAGGGATCTTGTTACTTCCAGCCCTAGAGGCGAACTTTTAAAAAACAGATACTCCTAAAAGACAAAACCACTCCTTGGGGGTTTGTGATGTAAATGATAGGTGAGCAGGCAAGAGAAGGGGCAGCTTTGAGGTCCACCATGCATGGCCCTACTTCATTAGAAAGAAATGAGACCGGCCCTTAAAATGCAGACTGAATGGAAGTACTTGCTTAAGTGTAAACACTTGTCTGGTACTACCCAGTGGAGGTGCATTTAACTGGCAAGACTTCAAAACCAGACAAAACCAGAGAGAACACTAATTAGTGGGCCGGGCACCAGGAGGGAGTGTGAGGTGGGAAGTGGGAATGTGCTGGCCCATCAGGCTTGCGGCCTGGCCATCTGGTGCTGCGCTCTGGGATTCTACAGAAAGATGTGCTTTTTTTATTCATTGTGGCCCCCAAACACAAGCCAGCTACTTCAGCTGGGCTCAACCCCTGGTGAACAAAGGTGATTTTTACAAATGTAACATCTGCTTCACTGCTGACTATCGGACCAGCCTCTCTCACGAGATGCCCCTCCACCATTTTCTGTAACAGTGACCATGTGGCTAAATCATGCTCTCAACAAGGCAGTCCCTGAACCTTGCCCTTCCTCCTTATCAGGGGAAATGCTGACTGTGTGGCCTCTTGGCCCTGTGAAGGAACAACTTCTCTGGGTCTGACCCTTCCTCCTTTCAGCCTCTTTCAGGAAACAAGGATCTTTGGGGAGAACCGAGGGGTTTGAGTCTGGTAACAGGAGAGTACGTGTGTGTGTGTGTGTGTGTGTGTGTGTGTGTGAGAGAGAGAGACAGACAGACAGACAGACAATGGCAAGAACTCTGTCGACAGGAAGGCAGACAGTTCTGGGGCTCTGCCTCCCCTTGAGGATGCAGCATGGGTTTTAAAAGCCTGAGCTGCTGCTTATGCCATGTCCCTTTCCCCAGAGCAAACTGGCTGCCCATGAAGCAGTCACCGTCGTGGAGAACGTGCTGCAGGAGCTCCTGAGGGGGATCCTGACGCCCGAGCGCACACAGTCACCTGTGGACGCCTCTGTCACTGAGGAGGACTTGTTCCACCATAGGAATCCTCAGGTACAGGCCCAGCGCTGGCCCCTGCCCATTTTTGTGCTTGCCCTGGGAGAAAGTAATAGCAAACCCTTTGTGTGCCAGGATCTGTTCCGAGAAACTTGAGTAACTCTGTTTCTCCACAGCAGTCCTATGAGATGGGTACTTTTTCTATCTTCATTTTACATGGAAGAAACTGAGGCCCAGGGAGGTTAAGTAATTTGCCCAAGAAAACTTAGCTACTATAAGTGAATGCTAGGTGATAACAGAGCTTCAAAAACTTCTTATTCAAACTCTATCTTCCTCGGAAGCCCAAATGCATAAGAAGCCTTAAGTTGGAGGTGTTCAGGCTGAAAGGGGAGTGGGGAGCCCTGTGAGCCTAGCAGCTCCTGCCGGCTTCCTCCTGCCTCCTCCATCAGCGCTCCTCGAGGGAACCAGAAGCTAGAGCAGGCTGGCGCGGGCTCTGGGTGCCTCCTGTTGCAGCCTCCCCCCGCCCCAACAAGCTCCCCCTTGCCTCTGCTGCAGCTGCATTACCAGCACCAGGTGGTGCAACATCTGCACAGTCTGTGGCGCCAGTACATGATCCTGCCCCTCAAGGCTGAGGAGGCCAGGCCCGGCGAGGAGGGGCACCTCAGCCCCAGGGCCCAGGCTGCTGCAACCCCGTCAGCCTACTCGGAGGAGACCTCAATGAAGATTGAGTCTTCTGCACACCTTAAGAGCCCAACGTTAGACCCTCAACTGCCCCGGCAGGAGAGCGAGGCCATCAAGGACTCCCAGGATCATGTTGGGTCCCAGAAGACCGGGCTAGGGGTCAGGCCTTCTCAGCGGAAGAGCATCATGGAGGAGATCCTGGTGGAGGGGAGCCCAGATCTGGAGAGCATCAGGAGCCCCTGGGAACTGGATGGCCTTCCTCTGCCAGAGTGGAATCTCTGTCTGGAAGACTTCAGAAAGGTGCCTCCCAGCCCTGGCATAGCCAGGTGCCCATGCTTCTGCAGCCCCTTCCATCCCCATGGGCAGAGAAACAATCTTCTGAGGACCCAGATAAAGCAATATCTCGGTCATCTCTTTATCTTGGGTGCCTTGGCCACTGTGGTGCAGGAGGAGCTCCTTCCCTGACTCTTGGAAAGGGGTTCATGGGGTACAGATTTCCAAGGGAGGGCACAGGCTCCCACAGAAGGCACTCAGGCAGACTCTCCGTGGCTGCATCCCCTCCTGACCCCCTGCCCTCACTATGCCACACCTGTTAGTAGAAGATGCAGGAACCCTTGGTATCCCAGGCAGAGCGGTTGCCCATGGTACCTCTGACCTGCCAGGCAGTGATGGCACTCCCTGAGGAGAACCAGAGAGAAGACGCCCTAATCAGGCTCAACAAAGCAGCCCTGGAGCTGTGCCAGGAACCGCGGCCGTTGCACCCTGACTTCCTGTACCAGATGTGGTAGGTACCCCCACCAGGAAAACTGCTTCCATCCCTTCCCCTTGTGGCATCTGGCCAGGGGTTCTGGGCAGGCAGTCCCAGGACTTAAGGGGGCTGAGCTCTCTTTGAGGTCAGGTTGCTGAAAAATTCTGCAGACCTTTTATGCTCTGGCAGCTGCCACAGCATCCCTTAAGCTGCTCTCCCTATGCCAGCCACCCCCTGGGAAGGAGTAAGCACCTTGATGTTTTTCCCCCTTCTTTCCTTGTTTCTTCTCGATGAGCAGATAAGTGACCAGATGAAATGGCAGAGGACAGTGAGAAGAGGGCCTGTTCCATAAAAAGCCTCAGTTGGTTGCCAGCCTTCCCATCGCCTGTTTAGAACTTGCTTGGATAGGCTTGGGGGCCTTCTGCAAGGCCCTCAGAACACATTTCCAGGAGCTTCATCCTGCAAATCTTATGCAGGTCTAGCCCCTCCAGTGGGAATGGATCCAAGCTGGAGTGGGAATGGTTTCAAGCTGGAGTTAAGACTGACCTAACCTTATCCCCAGGCCACCTTTTCTTGGCTGCCACCAAGGAAAGCCCGATCCCTATCCCAGCACTTGCACAGGTGCCAGTGAAGATGCTGGCTGGACAGAGGCATGATATTTCCATAGCAATTCCTGGTACCAGTGTCTTAGACAAGAAGGACCAAGCCTCTCAGATTCAAGGGCAAATGAGCGGTGATGGCTTTTTTCCAATATGTCTTGCTGTCTAGTTTGCAGCTGTGGCGAGATCTGATTGACAGCCTGGTAAGCCATTCCCTGTGGCTGAGGGCTCTGCTGGGCCTGCCTGAGAAGGAGACCATCTACCTGGACATGCCAGAAGAGCAAGGTCAGACACTGTGCACCTCTGCGTAGTCTTTCCCATCCCTCTGCCCACGCGGCAGTGGTGCTTTCGCCATTTGTGCGCTTCTGGTGGAACCTCTGTGAGGTTGGTCCGTGGGGTAGGCCTCTTGCTTTTTATCTGCTGCCAGCAGTTGGGACCTAGAAACAACATTAACAATCACCTTAGTTCAGGCCCCATGTTTTACAGGTGGAGTCCCAGAGAGGCGAGATGACTTGCCATCCTGTACGTGGTGGAATGGTGGAGCTGGGACTAGAGCCTGGGCCCCTCCCCCATGCCCTACAGTCATGCACTTGACCCAGGGCCTTGCTCCCGTGGGTGGGGATTCTCTCAAACAGCTTGAACACGGCTGCCCCAGGACCCTTTGTTCTCCCAGCTCCTGCCTGTGGGGTCAGCTAGGCCGCAGGCTATTTGTCTTCTATTCACTTCCCTTAGATCGAAAATCACCTCCTGTCACAGAAGTGAAGGTAACTTCTGGGAAAGTGGGAAAGGAGGACCGGAAAGGGGCATCCCAGGAAAAGAAACAGTTTGGAATCAGAGACAAAGAAGATAAAAAAGGACCCAGGCTGTCACCTGGGAAAGAGGCATGTAGCACGTGTTCTGGGCCTGGGGTTGGGGCTGGGGAAGGGATAGGAGGGGCTGCGGAAAGTGGGCAGTCACTCCAGCATGATGCCCCTGCTCCCCTCAGAGCTGCTCTTGAAACGGTCCTGGACCTCTCTCGGGAGCTACTGAAGGCTGGGCATCTCTGTGTCTCTCCAAGCAGGACCGTTTAAATAGCAAGAAGCACAAAACAAAGGATGACAAGAAGCCGGTGAAATCTTTAAGTCGGGACGGGCTTTCCTTGGACGAGCCTGCCCCTGACAGCATCATCCCGTCTCAGGAACCCATAGATCCCCTGGTCATGGAGAAATACACCCACAGGCTGCACACTGAGGTGAGGGCAAGAACCTGGCACTCAGCCCTCCCGTCACTCATACCTGCCCTGCATACCGACCTCTGCTCCCTCACTCCCTGGCTCACTCTGTTTATCCCACAAACAGTAAGTGCCTACTGCATCTGTGATGGAAGCAAAGCTGCCCTTGTGAAGGGCATTCTAGTATTCAAGACAGACCTCATGAATAAGTAACAAATGTGGCATGTTAGGTGATGAGCACTATGGGGAAAAGAGAGCAACCAGGGCTAGGGGATAGGGAAAGCCCAGGTGGGGGTAGGTGGGCCTCACTGGAAGGTGACATTGAACAAAGACTTGAAGAGAAGTGAGGAGTGGCCATGTGGACATCTAGGAGAATGCTGTGGGTAGAAGAGGGAGTGGGCCAGGAAGAGGCAGAGAGGGCAGAGAGTCCACCAAGAGAGACTCCTGGGTCACGTGGGGCTTTGTAGGCCATTGTGAGGATACACTGTTTTGAATAGAGGAATATGGTCTGATTCATGCTTTAGATCATTCTGGCTGCTCTTTGGAAATAGATGCTGGGGGCGCAGAGCAAAAGCCTTTCCCTTCTGTTCCTCCCTCTTCTTCTTCATCTTTGGTGTGTCTTGAGAGAGCTCTTCCTTGGGTGAGCACCACATAGAGGGAATTCCCAGCAGCTGTAAGGGTTTTGAAACACTGGAGAGAATTATCATATAAAACATGTTTTTAAGCAGTAGTTCCTTAGGGTTCGCTAGGTGTTGTGTTCCATTCTTTTTGTCACTGTTGGTTTTGGAAGGGAGATCCACAAAGCCACGTTAGATATGTCAAGGAGTCTAATGGCAATGCTTTGTCTTCTTCTGGGGTGGACAGCTGAGTAACTGGGATTGCATTGTGCATTTGATCACATTTAATCAGAAGCTCCATTTGCTTCTGGTAACATCACTGAGATTTGTGAAGGTCCATGGGGTCTAGAAAGAAATCACAGGGCTCTGAGGACCCACGGAGTAGACTCTTACTTAGCTCTTTGGAATTAAGAATCAACTTGCTGAGGCTTTTATGGTACAGCCTCACTAGAGGGTACAGACTTGGAGACATTTCAGTACATGGATCTGTGATCTTACTGGAAGGAAGGTTGTCTCCAGGCGGCCAGGGTAGAACTGGGCCACCCGGAGGGACTAAATGGGCACCGCTCCCTGGGCCTCCCTGGAGTCGCCCCTTTAACCTTATGTCTCCATATGTCCAAGGGGCAGTACAGGATTCCAGCCCAGGCTGTTTAAAAAAACAAAACTATTTCCAAAAGCAAAAGTTGTACCGAAACTTCAGTTTTATCTCTACCACTTAGCTCTCTCCCCTCTTCAGCTGCCCCTCGGGGTGGGGTGCTCCCCTATGCAGGTGCTCTCCACAGAGCAAGGCTTTGCCTACGACGTTCGGCCCATCATTCCAGGTCTGTGGGCTGCTGGATGCCCTGGTGACCGACCTGCTGGCCCTGGCTGACGACCTCCACCCCCAAAAGAATGCTGAGGAGCCTTTGCGTCTCTGCCCCTGACCCACGTGCCTGAGTTGCCTCCTGGCAAACTGCTCAACAAACAAATCAATAAAGAACCTTTGTGTTCCCACCACTTCCCTTATGCCTCTGTGTCTTGAATGTAAGATCTTGATGAAGTCAGCTTATGGTCCTCCTGTGTCCCACCTGCCCTCAGATCCCTGTCCTCAGTTCCTGGAGCCATCCAGCAGGAGGTGGGAAGGGGAGGTATGGGAGGAGCAGTGGAAGAGCAAGTTGGCAGCAGGACAAGGAATGAATCGAGGTGACAGGACAGAGAGCATCACTGCTTGTGGCCCCTGCCTCCGGCCTTCGTTGGCTCACACTTCCGGGAGTGTGCTTCCTGGAGCCAGGTCTTCCCAAAATGTCATCACCGTGTGTGACACAGTGTGCGACTAGGAGGAGAATCAGACCCCACGGGACCTGGGTCCCTGAGGTCCTCACCCTTCCGCTGAGTCCAAAGGCCTCATCCCAAGCCCCGAGGATTGTGAGGATCATGCTGCACTCTTAAACCCTAAAAGCCAGATCCCTTTGTCATCAGCCAGAGGTTATTCTGGATTCTAGCCTGTATATCCCTTCTTCATGTCAAACCACCTGGCCTCTTTGAGATTTTTTTCTTTTTTTCTGCTTTAAAAACAGTCTCTTAACTTTCTGCTCCCTCCCTTGCTCAGAGAAATATGAAATGGATGAGAGATGACTCTTGCTAAGAAGCATGTTGTCAGCTCCAGCTCAGACTCAGCACTGTAAATTCTTCTCTGTCAATAATAATCAGTCTGAGCCAGGCTTCCTGTGCAGAGTGGGCTCCAGCTCCCAGAGTTTGAAGAACAATTTTGCTAATGGTGGCCTCATTGACTTAAATGCTGATGCGGCACAGGGGACGGGAGACACGAAGAGTGGCTACCGTCTCCTACACACCTGGTTTTGCATTTGACGCTTCTGATGGGACCTCATGGGCCTCAGGCGTCCTCCAGTCAAGATATGGCAGGTTTGGAGAGAGCAGGGCACTCTGAGCCTGATCCCATGTCAGAGATGCAGACAGGGCGCTGTGCCTAAAGTCCTGATGCCTCCTTCAGGGTGGCCGCAAGGACCAGAGGGAAAACCAAACAAGGCAGCAGCCCACCAAAGGGCCAGCCCCAGGGGATGGTGGTCCTGGCCCAGAGGAGGAAGGGTGGGGGGCAGTGGGTGTTGGAGCCTCCCCTCCCCAGCCCTAGTTTCCCCTGAGGAGGCAGAAGAAGGGTTAACTCACTGCAGAGTGGGGGTGAGTCCCCAGCATTGGCTCGGGATCTGTCCCTGGCAGGCAGGCTTCCCACCTCTGAAGGTGCTGCCTGCCTGGTCAGCAGGAAGGGGTTAACACGCCCTGCGCTTCCTCCTGTGTCCTGTTACTGCTGAGGCAGACCTGCCTGGCCAGCTGAGCAACTTTCCTCCCGAGTGCTGCCTGCCGGTTAGGTGTCCGGAAACAAGTAGGCGGGAGGCAGGGCAGTAGCCCCTTCTGTGGAGCCTGAGCCACCCTTCCGAGGGGTCTGCACCTCCTGGGAGACAGTTGGTCTTCAGGACGAGGGTCCGTGGTGGATGGCTCTGGGGATACTCCCAAGGTTGTGCCGTCCCTCTGCTGCGCAGGCTTGGAGGGTCACTGCAGAGACTGCCTGTGGCCCAGAGGCTGGGGCCAAAGGAAGCTGCATTGGAGGTAAGCTCTGGTGGTGCCTGGTATGGAAAGCTGGGGGCTTAATCTCCCTTCCAGGTCTGAGGGAGAAGGATGAGGAGGGCAGGGTCACAGAGGAATCTGGAGGCATTGCCCCCCACCCCCACCCCTCCCGAGGAAGGGGGCCTCCCAGGGTTGGCTCCCCATCCTGGGACCAGCATCTTTGGTGGCATTCCCCACAGACTCCTTCCACGCCTTCTTCTCAGCCTCTGTTGCAGCCCTAGCCTCAGGACATTCCCCCAACCCCAACTCCAGTGCCCCCAGGACACATCTACCTTTGGGCTGACTTAAGCTTAGAGCTAGCACTCACCCGACTCACTGCACCAAGGGTTAGGGCACTGCCACTCCCCGCCCTACTCAAGTGGGACCTGGTGGGAAGGGGCTGCCTCAGCAGAGGACAGGAGCGGGTGCTGGCCCATGGGGACGCACACAGTCTTTGACAAACTCATGCACATGACTCAACATATCTGGGTTCTTTCCATCTCTCTGGATCCACTCTCTGGGAATGCCATCTGCTTCCTTAGTCCTGACAGATCCCCCCACTGCTGTGGGGCCTGAGAAGAGCAGGCTCCTGTCTGCCTGTAAAGTTCTTGGTACCCCAGACACGGGAGAGAGCGGATGCTCTAGCCCCCGTGGCCTGCCCCGCCCCCTGCTGGCCCTTCTGTACCCTCCTGCCTCCCCCACCCTCCCCCATCTCTGAATTGGCCGCTCCGCTGGGCTTCTCAGTGCCCTTCCTTCCACCTGACAGGGTCTGGCTCAAGGTCACTGCGGTAATTCCATACTAGGCTGCCTGGCTGCTGCCGCTGCTACTGCCACCGCCTTATCAGCTGCTGGGTTTCTGTTTCACTCCCTTTTATTTCTGGGCATATTGTGTTCGATAAAACCCTTTGCTTGTAACACTGCTGGCAGCCCTCCCAGCCACCCCTCCTGAGGTCCTTCCTCTCCTTCTCCCTCCCCTTCTTGCTCCCTGGGCCTCACCCTGCCTTCTCTTCCTCCCTACCGCTTCCCCTCAAACTTCAGTGGGGGTGGAGCCTCCTGGTATTTCTGATTCCTCCCTTAGCCCCACTTGGGCAGAGATGTGCAGAGAAGGCTCCTCCATTCCCACCTCCTAGGAGGAAAGTTCAAGCAGACCCGCAGGGCCCACACAGAGGGTCCCCTCCCACTACCCCAGGCCAAGCAGGAGGGCCAGGGCTCCTGGTGGAGTCAGGATGCCCGACTGGTTCTCCTGGTTTCAGTGGCCAGCCCTGGGAGAGGCTTGTACTCAGGCGGGCTCTAGGGCACAATTATTTCTCATCTTGACTCTTGTCACCTGTCAGCCCACAGGTTGGGGAGGTAAAGACAGGTCTGAGTCACTAGTGACGGGGAGGGCAGGCATTAAACGAGTGCTGGCCAGGGCATCCTCAAAGAAGGCCTGTCGCTGGGACAGAAAGACAGCAGACTGAAGGTAAGCCCATCCTCAGCCAGTGCTCTCTGTCCTGCCTGTGCTTTGGGTCCTATGCTTTGGGCCCAGGCTCTCCCGAGCACAACTGGTCCTGATGAAAACTCCGAAGACTTTGAGTGGTGCCCAGGTTGGCAAGGCTGGCTGGAGAGTTGAGGTTGGTTGGGGGGGGGTGGTTTGAGGCTGGCTGGAGGGAGAGTTGTTTGTTGGGGGGTGGGGGTGGGGAGCAGGGGTCGAGAAGCTCCTTCCAACTCCTGCTGAGTCCCAGGGTAGAGTTGATAAGCACAGTCTCCATGGGTGGTGCTGCAGGGTTTGGGTGGAGGCCAGGTCCAGTCATGGTGATTGTGTGTGTGTGTGCTCATTCCGGAGGAACAGTGGTGGCAAGGGGAGGGGATTTGGGTTTTGGTTTCTGGTAGGGTCCTAGAAGAAACTTTCTCTGTCTTGGGCCTGGTTCTGAGGTTGTGGGGAGGGCAGTGGGCTGGCCCTAATCTTTCCTCAGCTGGGAGATCAGAGGTCTGTCATGGGCCCAGGGCCTTGGGGGTTTGGGAAACCCAGACTGACCTTGCCCTCAGGTCATTTCATTTTGGCTGAGAAGGTAGGACTGAGACAATAAAGCAACCAGGTGAATTAGTTACAAAACTGGTGATGCTGACAATAAGTACTGCATTTATCTTCTGATACGTACGTGCTAGTCCCAGCTAAGCCAGCCATGGTGACTGTGGGCATGCCATACCCCTCTCTGGCTTCAGTGTGTACAGTGGGTCCTCTTTGGAGGCAGCCTCCCCCAGATACTCCTTCCTTGCCTTGCTGCCTCATTCCTCCTCACTCTTCCCTTTGAATCTCAGATCTCAGCTCAGTCATCACCTTCTCTGGGAAAGCGCTCTTGATTTTCCTAGCTTGAGTATTCCTGTGCTCCTCGGCACTCGCATGTTGGACGGTGATTGCCTGTACCCTCTCAACAGGACGTGGGTGGGCCAAGACTTGTACTCTACGCTTGCCATAGTGCCTGGCTCAGAGAAGTCCCCAGGAAATTGGTGTTGAATGAATCAAGCTACAAAAATAAATGATATAAAAAGAGGAAAGTGAGGATGGAGAAGCTGGAAGGATCGGTCTTAAGCCCAATCCCAGCAGAAACAGGAGAGTCAGCGAGGTACAAGCAAAGCAAGCAGGAGTTCCTTGGGGCTTACTTTTGTGTCCCTGACTAAGGGCAAAGGCTGTGGAACATATCTGCCTGGGTTAATCCTGGCTTTGCATTCCCCAGCTCTGTGATCTTAGACAAGTCATTTAATTCGTCTCTGACTTGTTCCCCATCTTTGAATGAAAACAATAATATCTTCGTAGGTGTGATTGTGAAGATGAATGAGCACACAAAGATAAAAGTACTTCCTGAATAATAAGTAAAATAAGAAAAATAAGTGCCTGCCAAAGGCTGTTCCTGGCAGCAGGGACACCCAGGCCAGGCCTTTAGTCGTTGGCTGAGTGGGGCCAGTGAGGTGGGCCATTATCCCTGAGCTCCAGACCCTCTCTTCCTCAGACACATGTGGAAGCCAAGGACACAGCTGCCCTGCTGAGAGCACAGCGGCGCACCCTTGGAGACCGTGACCGCACGACAGTGGCCCTTGGCCCTCCACCTCTGGCTGGGGCGGGGGCCGCCCATCTCCAAGCCCTCGGCCATGACGACGTCAGCGCTGCGGCGCCAGGTGAAGAACATCGTGCACAACTACTCAGAGGCAGAGATCAAGGTGCGCGAGGCCACCAGCAATGACCCCTGGGGTCCACCTAGCTCGCTCATGTCCGAGATTGCCGATCTGACCTTCAACACAGTGGCCTTTGCCGAGGTCATGGGCATGCTGTGGCGGCGGCTCAATGACAGTGGCAAAAATTGGCGGCATGTGTACAAGGCGCTGACGTTGCTGGACTACTTGCTCAAGACAGGCTCTGAGCGGGTGGCCCACCAGTGCCGGGAGAACCTCTACACCATCCAGACACTCAAAGACTTCCAGTACGTCGACCGCGATGGCAAAGACCAGGGCGTGAACGTGCGCGAGAAGGTCAAGCAGGTGATGGCCCTGCTCAAGGATGAAGAGCGCCTTCGGCAGGAGCGCACCCATGCCCTCAAGACCAAGGAGCGCATGGCACTGGAGGGCACAGGCATCAGCAGCGGGCAACTTGGCCTCAGCCGCGCACGTGGTTCCCCATCCTCCTACAACTGTGAGTCCAGGGCATGGCTGGGGACAGGGAGGCCTCCCGAGTTCTGACTCTGGCTCTGTGACCCCCAGCTGTAGATAAGAATCCCCCACTTAGAGGTATGTCTGAAGATTCCCTGAGATAAAGAGGGTAACATGCCCGCACACAGTAGGTGCCCAACAAGTCAATGTGAACAATGATGTTATTTATTATAGGTTTGTTATTGTTAACTCCTGCCTGGTAGGGGGGTGGAGGCAGAAGCATAGGCTCAGTCCTTATTCTGCCCCTTCCAAGCCATGAGATCTCTGCCAACCAGCTCTCTGAATCTCAGTTTCCTCATCCTTAAAGTAGGGATAAACTAATCTGTCTCCATTGTCCAATTTGAGGATTAAATGAGACCAAGCCCAGGAGTGCCCTCGACCCTGTGCTCAGACAGGCAGCACACGGTGCTGCAGAGTAGCATTCCTCTTGAACCCACAGCTCAAGGGCACTGCTCTTGAAAATCGGGGCAGCTGCATACGCCACTCTCCTCCCCAAGAAGAGGGGCACTTCCCTGATCTGAGGGCACTCAGAATGGCCTTCCTTAACGATGTGCTGAGGGCTTGGAGAGCTGTGACCTTGACTGAGTGTACCCTCTTGCCCTTCCACTACACTTGACCCTGAGCTGGATGGGGCGCAGCTGAAAGAGTCCAGGAACTTGAATCAGGGGACCTGGGTTCAACTTGCTGCAGGACCTTGGCCAGGTACCCCTCAGAGCTGTTGCATCTCTGTAAAGGAAGGATTGGAATCTTACTGGGGTGAAATGGAAGCCCTGCAGAAAGTGCCAAGCATACTGCTTGACCCCTTGGGGCCCGAGACTGGCAGTTGCTCCTCTCCCCTTCAGTTTCCCTGTCTGAGCTTTAACTTCCTGGTGAGGGGGGCGGCAGGGGAGCCCATGAGGACCTGCATGGTTATGGAAGCCACGATGGGTCGTTGCAGCCTCCTCCTCATCCCCCCGCTACACCTCAGACCTGGAGCAGGCCCGGCCCCAGACATCGGGAGAAGAGGAGCTGCAGCTACAGCTAGCCTTGGCCATGAGCCGAGAGGAGGCTGAGAAGGTGAGGCCCCTCCTGGGGCACCTGGGGGATGGGGCGAAGGGGACTTGAGGAGGGATGGGTGCCTGGATGCCTCACACCTTTGATTCTTGGGCTTCCCTACTCTGGGCCCCAAAGCCCTAGTCCTGCTCCCAAGGACAGCACAGGGCCTGTGTCCCTTGGGTTGGGTTACTGGGACTGGGGTCTGACTCCTTACCCTGGGAGTGGGGTCCTCTCTGACTGGGCGTGGTAGGGGTAGTGTGTGTGTGGTGGGTTGGGAGTACCTGTTTGTCACATGGGCCTGCTGTCACCTCATGGAGGGGAAGGGGTGAGTGTGATGGCAGACACCTTCCTAGGAGACACAGAAATATGCTGCCCCCATCAGCTATTCTTGTGGGGGTCCAGGGACAGCCTACCTGACAGCCTCCTCTCTGCCATCGCCTCTGTGGATCCAGGCAGATTTGACAGGGCTCACACAGCAGGGCCTGGGGAGCACTCAGGGTCCCAGAAGAGCATGATTCTTCTTTTTAAACTGCATCTCAGATCCAGATCCAGGCAGGGAGCAGACTACGCTCACACTGCTGTCTGGGGGCAGGCTGCCCACAGCCGCTCAGGGTGGGCACTTCTCTTACCTGCACAGGGCGATGTTGCCTTTTGGCCCAGGTAGGAGCGCTGGGCCAAGTTCACCCCTCTCTTCCTCCCTCGCAGCCGGTTCCCCCAACCTCCCACAGGGACGAGGACTTGCAACTGCAGCTGGCTCTGCACCTGAGCCGGCAGGAGCAGGAGAAGGTAGTGGGCTAAGCCACCCATGCCACTGCTGGTGAGGTGCTGGTGAGGCGCTGGTGAGGTGCTGGTGAGGTGCTGGTGAGGCGCTGGTGAGGCGCTGGTGAGGTGCTGGTGAGGTGCTGGTGAGGCGCTGGTGAGGTGCTGGTGAGGTGCTGGTGAGGTGCTGGTGAGGTGCTACGCGGGTACTAACCAGGCTCTTCCATCTCCCTGCGGTGGACCAGGCTCTTCCACCTCCCTGCAGTGGTCCTGCTGCCCCTGACCTCAGGGCACCTCCCAGCCTGCACTCTTCTTGACCCTAGCTCAGGTCCTTTCAAGTCTAGCATGGGCAGCTCATGCTTTCCTCACTCTGGTGCCTTCTGCAGGAGGTGAGGTCCTGGCAGGGAGATGACTCACCTGTGGCCAATGGTGCTGGAGCTGGAGCCCATCGTCGTTGGGACAGAGAGCCTGAAAGAGCAGAGAGAGAGGAGGAGAAGCTGAAAACCAGCCAGGTAGAGTAGTCTCGGGGCCATGGGTTAGCAGAGCTGGGAGATGAATTGGGTTAAATATTTATAAAGAGTGTAGAACAGTGCTTGGTATATAGTAAGCACCACTTAATGTTTATTCAGTGAAAATAAGGGTAGAGGAGATGTAGCAGACTGAGGTCCCATCCCGCATGGGCTGGTGACTGAGCTGGTGGCAAACTGGGGTGCAAAACATCCTGATGTGAGATGCCGGGTTTGGATTCTGTATTTGCTGCCATTTACTTTACAACTCAGGGCATGTCATTGTCTTAGCCTCAGTTTCCTCCATTCAAGTGTGCTGGTTGGACAGTTCCAACTCTGACATTCTAGGAGCATGTGATACTGTGGATCAAGACTGAGAGTAGCCTCAGGTATATGGTACTGAAAACATCTTGGGCTCGTGCACATGGTGTCCATGGTGGAAGAATGTGTAGCTGCTGGTAGCAAGGCTACCCTCCAAAACTGCTCATGCTACTCTTGGGATGTCTCTGTACTCTTTCAGCCAATGTTCACGGTGGCAAATTTCTTTTGGACATGGACTAAGGGAAGTAGGCTTATCATAAAATGTGTCTTACCACTGATGGGCTGAGGGGCAGGACAGCCAAGGAAGGGGTCAGGCAGGCTTGCCTTCCATCCCAGCTCTCCCTCTCCCTGGCTGTGTGACTTTAAGCAATTGCCCTCTTAGCCCAAGATAGCACATCTGTAAAATGGGCACCCCAACAACCTTCCCTAATCACAGCGCAGGTTGTTAGGAAAATCAGACACTAAACGGATGAGGAAACATTTTATAAACGGGAAAGCACTCTACAGAGGCAAGGGATCATTAATAGATGTTTGTGGAATGAGTAAAGGAGAATGAGCTGGAGGGAGGATGACAGGTCAGGGCCCGCCCTTCCTCTGGGCCCCGCCTTCTCTTGAGCATGGCTGCCTCTCCCCTCAACAGTCCTCCAGCCTCGACTTGGTGGACATCTTCGCATCAGCTTCAACTCTGCCCTCCACACACTGCTCTGCTGACCCATGGGACATCCCAGGTGGGCATGCAGGGCTGCAAAGGGCTCCCAGGCTGGCCCCCGAGAGCCCCTTCCCTCCCAGACACTTGCTGGCATTCCTTCCCACAGCTGAGGGCCACTAGGCACATCATTCACCTCTCTGAGCCTCAGCTTCTTCTGTGCCTTGCAGTTGGAGTGAGGGAGGGGACACCTCTAAGGAACTCAGATTTTGGGAAACTCAGAAATGTTCTCTTGTTGCTTCTGGTCACCCTGAGTTTCCTGGCCCAGCCTGTCCCTGACTGGGAATGCGGCCTGAGCTGCCCATGCCTGGAGGTCCAGAATCCTAGGATGAACTTGCTGAATATGGGCTTCAGCTCACTGGGTGGTCCTGAGTCTGCATCCCATGTGTGAAATGGGCCCTTGTCCTCCCAAATTGGTGTAGGTAACTGGGAAGGCCCTGGCCTGGGGGTCTGAGTGGCCTGGAGTCACATCTGTGCTATCCCCATTTCAGGTCTCAGGCCTAACACAGAGCCCAGTGGCTCATCATGGGGGCCTTCGGCAGACCCCTGGTCTCCAGTTCCCTCAGGAAGTATCATGTCCCAGAGCCAGCCCTGGGACTTGCCTCCCGTGCTCTCCTCCTCTGAGCCCTGGGGCCGGACCCCAGTGCTGCCTGCTGGACCACCCACCACAGACTTCTGGGCACAGAACTCCCCCCACCACAAACTCCCCAACAATGGAGCCAAACCCTGGGGGAACCTGGTAGAAACCTTCAACACACCTGGTAAGTAGAGGGTCAAAGGGTGTGGGTGAGGGGCTGGAGGACTTCTGGGCCCCCCTCCCTCCACTGCCAAAGGGCAACAGATCCTGTGCTAGGAGGGCAACTTGCCTGGAAAGGGGCCAGCCCAGTGCTTGCCCTTTCTGCCAGCCCATCTCATCTTCCTTTTTCTCCTTGGCTAGCGTTAGATGGTTCTTCGACCTTTGACCCATTGGCCAAGCCTCCAGTATCCACAGAGACCAAGGAAGGGCTAGAATGCACCCAGGCTCTGCCCTCTGGGAAGCCCAGCAGTCCTGTGGGTAAGCGGGAAGCAGGGAATGACTGCAACTGTGGGCAAAGATGGGCCCCCAGCACCGGCCTTAGCCTTCTACCTCTCACAGAGTGACCATTCACTCTCCCTACCAACAAGCCCTATCATTTCTATTCCAGAGCTGGACCTGTTTGGAGACCACACCCCCAGTGTAAAGCAAAATGGCACAAAGGAGCCAGATGCCTTTGACCTGGATGTACTAGGGGAAGCACTAGCCCAGTCCAGCAGGGACACCCCAGCACGCCGGACTCCTGAGTCCTTCCTGGGCCCCTCAGCCTCCTCCTTGGTCAACCTTGACTCATTAGTCAAGGTGCCCCAGGCTGTAAAGACCAGGAACCCCTTTCTAACAGGTAGGACACTCCCTTGTCCCTGCTGGGTCTCCACACTGGGGTCCCCTACTCTCTCTGTTTCTCCCTTCAGAGCCCAACCCCTGCCTTAAAATCTTAGCTCTTTTTTTTCCTGTTTCTAAGACCTCAGATCTTGCTACCTTGCCCCCCTCCCCCCCTCCCCACTTCGGACTATGTCCCCTTGGCCCGCTCCAAGTCCCCCAACCCACCCTCGTTCCGCAGGTCTCAGCACTCCATCCCCCACCAACCCGTTCGGCGGGGGCGATCAAAGCAGGCGGACTCTGAACCAGATGCGCACAGGATCGCCAGCGTTGAGCCTGACGGCCGGTGGGCCGATCGGGGCGCCCTTTGGCTCCATGACCTACAGTGCCTCCCTGCCCCTCCCGCTCAGCAGCGTGCCGGCCGGCGTGACCCTCCCTGCCTCGGTCAGCGTTTTCCCCCAAGCCCGCGCCTTCACGCCACCGCCCTCCGGGAGCCTGCCACAGCCTCTGCTGCCCACCTCGGGTTCCGCCGGACCGCTCAACCAGACCCCTCTGACGGATACCAACCCTTTCCTTTGAGCAACGGCCCCGCCCCCGGCCGCCAGCGCGCGTGCGCGCGATGCCCCGCCCCCGCCCTGCGCTGATACCACTGGGCCCCGCCCCCTGGGGCGGAGCTTCCATGCCAGGACCCGCCCCGGGAAGGAAGAAGGAAGGCTGAGACTCCGCCCAGAGACAGATCTGGACTCTGCCCCCAGCTTCCGCGGACGCTTAGCAGCTCCCGGAGCTGCAGACTTCACTGGGGCGGAGAGTACGCCCCGTAATAAAGACTGGAATGCATGTCCTCAGCTCTCACCAAGTGGACTTTTTGCCGGGCGTGGCGGCCAGGTCTGGACGACAGCTTGAATCACTGGCTACCCTGGAAACGACTGCTCCACAATGTGGGGCACAAAAATGCTCCCACTTCCCATACAGCCCCCTCAGCCTAGCACCTTCGCTTGTCCATGCTCCTGAGACTCTCTCTCAGTCATTCGATCATTTCATCCATTTATCACACAGCGGCGCGGGGAATAATCTAAAAGCAAAGGACAATAGGCAGTTGTTCCCTTGCACAATCATTATGTGCTAAGCACCTTAGACCGATTATTTCATTTAATCCTTGCATCAGTATTCTGAGGTAGATAATATTACTCCCATTCAGGACCAGCTACATAATTAGTGCAAAGTAAAAATGTGGGGCCCCTTGTTCAAAATTGAGTTAAGAATATCAAAATGGGAGCAGCAGAGCATTAGACCAAGGGCAAAGCCCTTGGCCCTGCTCCTTCTTTATAGGTGAGGTTCAGAGAGGTTAAGCAGCGTGCTTAAAGTCACAAAGCTGGCAGAGTAGGGCTGGGATTCCAAGTCAGGGGACCTGGCTCCTCTGCTCTGAGCTCCCATGCTGGGCCCCAGTATTCACAAATATTGACTGGCTGCTGTGGACAAAGCACTGGGCTCATCTCGGGAGGGACTCAAGAATTGCTAAGTGCACAGTCTCCAGGAGCTCAGAACCCACACGGGCAAGCCTGTTCCAGGAGCCCCCAAATCCTTTGTTTTACTGACTCACCTTAAATCTGGTTCTTCTCTCCTCTCTTCACCAGGACTGGCAAAAAACTCAATTTCAAGCATGACCCCTCCTAGGGGGCTGGTGTAGATCAGAAACCCAGGGAGGAGCAGAGCCTATTCCCTCGTCCTGAGGGCCACCATAGTCACCCTTATTCCTTTTCTACTCAATGCTCCCCCCAACCACGGGCACTGGTGTGGTCTTCAGTGTTCAGGGGCTAGCCCTGCAGGACGCAGGCCTTTTGGGGGCCTGAGGTAAAATGTCCTTCCACAGGCCAGAAACAGCAAAGTTGAGGGGAGGACACAGTGCTGGTCTTCTTCCTAAGGTAGGGGTGGGGAGAGGAGCTGCTTTGCTTTTCGGAGGGAGGTAGTCCCACCGTAGCTGTTACAGACAGGGTGGACGAGAGCATCTACTTAGGAGTAGGACTGACCGTTCAAAACTGCTCTAAGGTTTCCATTTAATCACTTATAAGTGGTTATGCTCTTTGACCTTGAGTAAATAGCTTAACCTCTCTATGACTGTGCCTCCATTTCCTTATTTGTCAGATGAGGACAAGAGTTCCTTCCTTATGAAGTGGTTGTGTGGTTCCTCCCAGGCCAGTGTCCAATTCAGCCCAGGGTCCACCCTGTTCAGAGACTAACCTTGAAGAATGAATCTGCTACACCCCTCATTCCTGGTTTTGCCAGGCAGTACCCAGACCCATCTGACTTCTGCACAAATCTGGGAGATCTCCATCCTTCATGGTCACTGACCCACCTTTCACCCTTCCTCAGCCTGGGTCTCCTCTTGTTAACTGGCTTTCCCTGTGGACACCACTTACGTGAGGATTCCCAAGGGGTGCTATTTTGCCTCCTACCATGAGGAAGTTGGTAATCTGGCTCCTTATCTTGCTCTGGACCATCTACTGCCTGGCAGACCCCTCCCCCCTTGGAGGTTAGAACCCCTGGGCATCCTGCCTCCTCCCACATGGGGCTGTGCTCCACCTCATTCTTGCCATGCTCCAGCCTTGGCTCACGGTCTTCTCACCCAAATCTTGCTCAGTCTTGTATGACTCCACTATCCAAGACGATGACCTCACCTCACCACCCCTTGACGTCTCAGCTGCTCTTACATCTGGTCACATTTAGGTCTTGTCATCATCCCAGATTCCTCCACATTAAAGGCAGACTTCCTGTTCTCTGATCTTAACCTCATTCCTTCCAGGAAGCATGCATACCAGGGTCTCCCACCTGCTGACACTTCCATCACCCCACTATCCCAGTTTCTCAGAGATCTCTCTCCTCCACATCATCAAATGCTTTCTCTCAACTGAATCCTTCCCCATGATATTTGTCATAATTAATCCTATCCATCTTGAGAGTGTCTTTCCATCTTTCCCCTCACATCAAGTGCCCATCATTTCTATGTCCCCTTTCCCCTCCCTCCTCAGCCCGCTCCAATCAGCTTCTACTGTCAGCCTCACCTGGAGCACATCTGCTATGTCCACCAATGGCCTCCACGTAGCCGAAGCTACTGGACCTTTTTTGGTCCCGTCCCAGTCGGCTTCTCTGAAGTCTGACTCCCCCTCCCTGCGACTCTGGCCCTTTGCCTTTGAGACAACACCCTCTCCTGGTTTTCCCACGACCCTCTGTGTCTTTCACTGGCGCACTTCTGAGTTCGTCAAGGCCAAGTATGAGCCCGAGCCTCTCCCTGCAGTCGCCCTAGGTGATCTCTTCTGTGCCCACACCGTCTCTGCACTGAACACCCACTCTGCTTCCTCTCTCCCACCAACCCCTCCTCTGCATTCCTGAACCTGTCATCTGCACACATACACCTCAAGGTCATCTCAAACCAACACATCCAAACGGGACCTCTTGAGCCCCCAATCTGAGCCTCTCCCTGTGCCCCCCTTCCTTCTCAGTACCAGCCCCTTTCTGCACTTCACTCTTGACACACCCTCCCCCTTATAGACAATCCTGATGATGTTTCCTTTTCTGCTGACCTCAAGTCCACCACCTTCTCTCCATCTCCACCTCTGCCTAGTGAAGACCTCCCAGAGCTCTCCCCTGGGTCCTGCTATGGCCTTTGAACCCTTCTGCTTCCACTCCTGCCTCTTTACATTCACCACCAGAAAGCTGGAGGGACCTTTCCAAAATGGAAGGTCACTCTCTTCCATAGCTTTCTTCTGCTCTCATCAGTAACCAAAGTCCTGCTTACAGTTCAAAACCTGGCCCCTGCCCTCCTCCTCCTCCATGTCAGCACCGCGTCTGCGCCTCTCTTCCCCGGGCTCTCTGTCCTACAGCTGTGCTGGCTTCTGCAGCACCTCAGCCCTGACTCCCTGCTGTGCCGCAGGGCCTTTGCACATCTGTTCCTCCGGCTTCCCCAGCACTTCCCCCAAGCTCTTTCAAGATTGCATCCTCTTGTTCTTGGAAGGCTGCTACACAAATGTGATTTCCTTAGGAAGGCCTTCCCCCTCCTCTCTCCCACCAGACCAGTTTCCCTGTGATACCTAGTCATGGCATGTCTCGCAGTGGGTGGTTGTACATTAATTTGTATGGCTGTTGGATTAGTTTTTGCCTTGCTCATCAGACTGTGAGTAACACACGGATGGGCTGGCCTGGTCTCTCTGTGCCCACCGTCGTACCTAGCAGATTGCCTCGTGGGCACTCAGTAAATGCTGACTACGGGTAGCAAATGAGACTCATAGAATACCTAAATAGCACCTGAAAGTTGGTTCATTGTTATTGTTCAGGGAAGGCTTCCCGAGGGGGTGGGGTTTGAGCATGACCTTCAGGTGAAGGGGTAGAGCAAAGGGGAAGCTCCCAGTTTGGATGGCCTGGAAAAGCCACGCCTTTGCCTCTCACCTCATTTCCCATTTGTAAAACGGGCAAAGTTGGACAAAATGACCGGATGCTCTGGCTTTCCTCCATATTCTCCGTAAGAGGGTTACCTCCCCGCAGGCCCTGATTTACGAGTCCACCCAGTTTTTTGCACAGACCTGTGTCCTCCTAAGCCCCGAGTATACGGTCTGCAGTCCCATGATCGGCCACCGAGCGGCGCTCAGAGACCAGCCTGCTGCCGGGATTATCGGCGAAGACACTTCCGCGCCGGTTCGGTGCCTGGGCCTTCCCTCCCGCCCTCCCTTCCTGTCCGCAGCGTCCGGGCCGACGGCCACCAGCAGCCATGCTGGGCGCGCGGGCCTTACGGTGCCGCGGCTTCCTGCTGCCCGGGGCCGGGCCAGTCCTCGCCTTGAGCTACAGGTATGGGCGGGCGAGGGGCACGCTTCAGCACCCGGTGCCTGCGGAGCCCTGGGGTCATTTGTCCTGGCTCTGGTCCCCTGTGCCTGCCCGGTCACCTCCCCATCCCATGCCTGCCTTCCCCCCAGACTAAGGCCGGCGCCTCCGACCGGGCTCAGACAGTAATCCTCTCCTCCCTCCCTCCCCTCCAGCTGCAGGGCTCGCTTGCTCCAGGTACTCTGTTCCGACACCATCTCCAGGAAGCCTTCCTTGAACCCCAATGCTGGGCCAAGGGTCCTTGTCCAACAGCACCCTGGGCTGGCCTGTTACAGCCCTTGATGCTGCAAGGGCTTGTCACTGCTTAGGCCTGCCCCACCCATGCTGCCCTCCCAGGCTGAGCTCCCTGAGATCAGAGCCAGTTACTGATTCTTTGAGGGTAATGGGGACCTGGCCCCCCAGAAGTGCCCAGTGGATGGATGTTGAGTGAGGGAGTCCCTGATGCCAAATGAATTTCTTCTCCTTGCCCCTCACCTGGCCCAGTCCTAAACACAGCAGCCAGCAGCCCTCCTGCCCAGATCATATACCCAGGCAGGCATGCCAGAGATAACCTCCAGCACAGTCACCCTGGGTGGGGCCGGGTGAGGGGAGAGAATGGAGCCTGAAGGACCATTCCACCCATTGTGACTCGCCCTGACTTCACAGTCATCATCGTTCCCAACACCAGGTCGGAGAGGTTGGGGGAGACTAACCTGGCAGGGAGCCCCCAATGAGCCACCTTTCTTCACCCCCCCAAAAACACAAGGGGGAGCACAAAGGCCACGGTCTCCCCCGTGGTTCAGAAAGGTGGGTTGGGCTGGGAGCAGGGGGTTCCGGGAGAGGTACCACGGGGCGTGGGGGGTAGCAGGGGTGGTCAGGTGGACCTCTGGGCTGGGTGTAGGTGGAAGCAGTGGAGACTCCTGGTCTGACCTGCCTGACCCACTTGCCCACTCCAGGGGTAGCTCCGCCCGGGACAAGGACCGAAGTGTGACGGTCAGTAGTTCAGTGCCCATGCCTGCTGGAGGGAAGGGGAGCCGGACTAACTGCTCTCAGTCCACGCCCCAGAAGGTCCCCAACCGCCTGATCAATGAGAAGTCACCGTACCTCCTGCAACATGCCTACAACCCTGTGGACTGGTGAGTCCTCTCCTGATGCCCTCCTGGGGCAGCTAGATCCTCAATCTTCCTACTGCCCCCCTCCCGAGCTAGTGAGTGATGCCCCACTCTGCTGGCCTTAGGTACCCCTGGGGACAGGAAGCCTTCGACAAGGCCAAGAAAGAAAACAAGCCAATTTTTCTTTCAGGTACTGCATCCATCATTCCTGGGATGGGCACAGGGGAGTGGTGGTAGATAGGGGATGGGTCCTTTGGGCCTGGGGCCTTCCAGGAAACTAGATGCTAGGGCATCATAGGCCCAGCCGGAGTCCCTTGGCTGCGCCTCTCTGACCAGTCACTGGTCCTCCCTGGCCCCGTGGCCCTATTCCAGTGGGGTACTCCACCTGCCACTGGTGCCACATGATGGAGGAGGAGTCCTTCCAGAATGAGGAGATTGGCCGCCTGCTCAGCGAGGACTTTGTCAGTGTGAAGGTGGACCGGGAGGAGCGGCCTGACGTGGACAAGGTGTATATGACTTTTGTGCAGGTGAGTGGTCTTCCCTTGGATGGGTGATTGCCCGTGGACATGGGGCTGCTCCCCTCACCCTTGCCCTCTCTCTGGCAGGCCACCAGCAGTGGTGGGGGCTGGCCCATGAGTGTGTGGCTGACTCCCGACCTACAGCCCTTTGTGGGCGGCACCTATTTTCCCCCTGAGGATGGCTTGACCCGAGTTGGCTTCCGCACAGTGTTGATGAGGATACGGGACCAGGTGGGTATGCACTGGGGGATAGAGGGGACTGGGGGTCAAGGGTGAGGGAAGCGAGGGGCCCTCACCCCATGCTGACCTCCCGGTCTGCCCCTGCCTCCCGCAGTGGAAACAGAACAAGAGTACCCTGCTAGAAAACAGTCAGCGGGTCACCACGGCTCTGCTGGCTCGGTCGGCGATCAGTATGGGTGACCGCCAGTTGCCACCTTCCGCTGCCACCATGAACAGCCGCTGCTTCCAGCAGCTGGATGAGGGCTATGATGAGGAGTATGGTGGCTTCGCTGAGGCCCCCAAGTTCCCCACACCAGGTCGATGCCCCCTGCCCCATGCCCACTGCAGCCCTGGCCTGGCCTTCCGAAGCCTACCCTAGTCAGTGATGTCTTCTGACTCTTGTCTCGGTTATTAACTTCCCACTCTCCTGTCTGGCCATTGACCGCCTAACCCCATCCTGCCTGTCAGCAGCCATCTAGTGAAGCTATGACTTTTGGTCTTAGCAGGGACTCTCTCTGATGCTGACCTTGGTGATTATCACCTGTCCTCTGGGTTGACCTAGCCTATCTAGAGAGACTGCCTGTTGAGTAAACCCCTAACCCTGGCCACCCAGATCTCGGCCCCCTGCCCTTCCTGTTCTCTAACCTTCGTATTCTTGGTGTCCGCAGTGATCCTGAGTTTCCTGTTCTCCTACTGGCTCAGCCACCGGCTAACCCAGGACGGCTCTCGGGCCCAGCAGATGGCCTTGCATACCCTGAAGATGATGGCCAACGGGGGTATCCGAGACCACGTGGGGCAGGTGAGGGGGGCAGGCATTCCTTGGAGAGGGCAGCAGGCAGCAGCGGGGTGGGGGCAGTGGCTGGGGTCAGCCTCCAGCCCCATGTTCGTCCTGGCTCAGGGCTTCCACCGCTACTCCACGGACCGCCAGTGGCACGTTCCCCACTTTGAGAAGATGCTGTATGACCAGGCACAGCTCACGGTGGCCTATTCACAAGCTTTCCAGGTGACCCCTGACCCCAGCCCTGAGCGGAAACCCAGCCTGTCCACCTACCCTTGGCTGCCCCTTCCAGGGCCTGCCTGGTGACCTATGGCTCCCCCTTAACTTCACCCCTAATTCAGTCTCATGTTCACTATCCAGCCTCCCTCCCTGCCCCCGTGGGAGAACGCTTGCTGCCCACCTCGTACCTAGAGACCTCTGTTTACAACCTCCTCCCTCCCTACTCAGATCTCTGGTGACGAGTTCTACTCCGAAGTTGCCAAAGGTATCCTGCAGTACGTCGTTCGGAACCTGAGTCACCGGGTGTGTGTCCACTGAGGCAGGCGGGCCTGGCGGTGGGAGGGCTCAGGGCCTCCCCTGTCCTGAAGGGAGGGGCCAGCAACTCTCCCCTCCCTACAGTCTGGAGGCTTCTATAGTGCAGAGGACGCGGACTCCCCGCCGGAGCGGGGCATGCGGCCCAAAGAGGGCGCCTTCTACGTGTGGACTGTCAAGGAGGTCCAGCATCTCCTCCCTGAGCCTGTGCTGGGCGCCACCGAGCCTCTGACCTCAGGCCAGCTCCTCATGAAGCACTATGGGCTCACGGAGGCTGGCAACATCAGCCCCAGTCAGGTGAGGACTGCTGAGATCACAGGAGAGTCCACACAGGCCAGTGGACTCGCTTGGACAAGAGTTGTCTTTCTCAGGACCCCAAGGGGGAGCTGCAGGGCCAGAACGTGCTGACCGTCCGATATTCGCTGGAGCTGACTGCCGCCCGCTTTGGCCTGGACGTGGAGGCTGTACGAACCTTACTCAATTCAGGCCTCGAGAAGCTCTTCCAGGCCCGGAAACATCGGCCGAAGCCGCACTTGGACAGCAAGATGCTGGCTGCCTGGAATGGTGAGGTGTTGTGTCTGAGGCCTGATCCATATGTTGAATTCCCCTTCACAAGGGCCCTTATGTATGTCAGGTACCTGGTGAATATTAATTTTTTCTTTGTCAGGTTTACTGTCCTTAATTTACAAATGAGCCAACTGAAGCCTACAGTAATGCACCCAAGGTCTCACAGAGACAGGAGCCCAGCCCTGCCTGGCTCTGGAGCTTAAACTCTTATACACTTGCCCTGTTGCTCCAGGGAGATGTCAGAGCTTGGGGGGTTGGACAGACATACCGGGAGGGTGCTGGCGGGGGTCACAACCACCCATGTCTCCTGCCTCCAGGACTGATGGTGTCTGGCTTTGCTGTGACTGGGGCTGTTCTGGGCCAGGAGAGGGTGATCAACTACGCCATCAATGGTGCCAAGTTCCTGAAGCGGCACATGTTTGATGTGGCCAGTGGCCGCCTGATGCGGACCTGCTATGCAGGCTCTGGTGGGACTGTGGAACACAGGTAGGGTACCGGGCAGCCTGGGAAGGCTTGCCTCCCTAGGCATCCCAGGCTTCTCCCTGCCCCTCTCCTCCCCTCTGGGTAGGTGCTAGTCCTGGTTCTGCTTGCTGCCCATTGTGAGCTCTTATCCACCTTGAGACTATTTGCTCATCTGAGAAATGGGCTAACAGGACCTACCCAAGAGCTAGGTTTTGAGGGTTAGATAAAAGCATGTGAAAAGGGCCTCTTCTGTGAAAGTGCCTTTCTTCCTGGCCTGTCCCCTCCCCAATGCCTGTCCCCCTAGCAACCCGCCCTGCTGGGGCTTCCTGGAGGACTATGCCTTCGTGGTGAGGGGCCTGCTGGACTTGTACGAGGCCTCACAGGAGAGTGCGTGGCTCGAGTGGGCTCTGCGGCTGCAGGACACACAGGACAGGCTCTTCTGGGACTCCCGGGGCGGCGGCTACTTCTGCAGTGAGGCCGAGCTGGGGGCTGGCCTGCCGCTGCGTCTGAAGGACGGTCAGTGAGGGTGTGGAGCTGGCCTGGGGGACTGGACCCCACCGGGCTTGGTTTTTCCTGGGGGAGGAGTAAGTGCGGTGTGGTGGTGAAGAGCTGGCAAGGGCAGGGCCCAGGCCCTCTTGGGCTTACATCTTTAGCACTGAGTGACTTTGAACTGGTCTCTTTACATTTCAAAGCCTCAGATTCTTAATATGCAAAATGGTGCTAATGGTGGCATTTCTTTACATGGTTGACATGAAGATTAATGTAGCTATTCTGTGAACATGCTTAGTGACAGTAACTGACATGCTTAGATAGACTAAACAAGGCCAACTTCATCCCAATTGTCATAAGGCTTCCTAGGTAGTAAGGGAGCCAATGCACAGACAGTACTGTTTAAAGCAAAATCGCACACACAGATGCATAGTTTAATCGTGGGTGCCATGGAGAAGTAGGAGCTGCCCACTGTACCGCGTTCCTGACTTTTCTCAGTGGCATTAGCATCACCCGAAGCATCTAGTCTGTTAACGGCACCCAGACTTAAATGTCTTGGGGTCAGGATGTTGTCACTGCTGTGTCCCCAGGATCTCCTGCACATCTGGTATGTAATTAGGTGCTCAATAAATGTTAACTGAATGACCGAAAGGTCCCTGACAAAACAATGGTAGGGCCCAATTCAGCGGGGAAGTCAAATTAAACCTGACAGGTGTCATTTAACCAAGGACTGGAGGGCAAGACAGAGCCGTGTGGTCCTGCAGGAGCAGGAGAGGGATTTCAGGTGGAGGGAACAGCCCCTGAGAGGCTCTGAATGGGCAGCTTGTGTCTGGGAGGGCAGAGGGGCAGAGGCCAGCATGAGGGGAGGATGCCCGGGAGGCTGGATCCCTGCAGGGTCTAACAAATGTGGCAAGGAGGAGAAGGCTCTGGTGAGTTTCAAGTTGGTTGTGATCTGCTCTGGTTTAGATCTCAGAGTGTCACTCTGACCGACGATAGAGAAGGGGTGGGGAAACAAGGAGGCTAGGTAGGAACCCGTTAGTGGTGCTCAGTCCAGGCAAGTGATGGCGAAGGTCCAGACAAGGCAGAAGTACAAGATGGGAGAAGTGGTCAGGTTGGATCCATTCTGGTCACAGACCCTGCAGATTCACAGTGGATTAGAAGTGGGAGGTGAGGAAGTCGGAAGGAAGGGCAGTTGGTGGCTGGGTGGAGGTTTCAGTTGGGAGATGCAGGACCCTGGGGAGCAACAGCTCAGTCTGGGCAGGTGCATATGAGGGTGCCAGTTACTGCTGGGCCTGGCATTCACTCTCAGACCTGGGGCAGGAGCCGGTGGGCAGGGACTCCTCCACCCCAGGCCCCTGCCATCCTGGCAACAGTCCTGGACTAGGGTTCTGGGACCCAGTGACCCTCCCTCCCTGTCCCCTGCAGACCAGGATGGTGCAGAGCCCAGTGCCAACTCCGTGTCGGCCCACAACCTGCTTCGGCTGCACGGTTTCACGGGCCACAAGGACTGGATGGACAAGTGTGTGTGCCTGTTGACCGCCTTCTCTGAGCGCATGCGCCGTGTGCCCGTGGCATTGCCTGAGATGGTCCGCGCCCTCTCAGCCCACCAGCAGACCCTCAAGCAGGTGGGGCCCTTGGGCTGGGACCCAGGGTGGAGGGAAGCTGGGGTTGCAGTGCAGGCATGGAGTGCAGTTCCTGGGGCTGTCCCCAGAGCTCAGGTCCCTGAGTGTGTAGCCCTGTGTGAGTGTGTGTCTCTGAGGGAAGGTCTGTAAGGCTGCTTTTTCCAGGCAGAAGAGTCTGTACGTGTCTGAGGCAGGTCTCCATCACGAGCAGGTGCCTTTGTGAGTTCCTATGTGTAGGGTTCTCAGAGGAGAGGGTTAAACATGGATCCCTGCAGTTGCTGAAACGTGTGTCTGTGTGCCTGTGTGTGTCAGTATAGTTGGGTCCGCAGTGTAGAGTGTGCAGGTATGTGCCTCTGGGTGTATGTCCCTGTGTGTGTTATTGCTGTGTGTGTGCATCTGGATTTGTATAACTCTGGAGGTGTGTGACTGCGTGCCTGCCTTCAGTGTGTGCTGGGGTGAGTGTTCACCAGTGCATGATTGCCCGGTTGTATGTGTGTGGCCCATGTCTAGGTTTGCCTGCTTACATTTGTATGTTGGCCTGTGTGTGTGTGTTTGTGCGTGTATGTGTGTGTCTGGTGTCTGCCTCGCTGTGGGCATCTGCTCTGTGTGTGTGTGATGACTCTGTCTCTCTGTGTATGGCTCTCTGTGTGTTTGTGTGTCTTCCAGTGTATCAAGTCTTATGTGTGTGTGCTGATGTCTCTGCCCGTGTGTGCATGTCCCTGTGTATCTCTATCACTACAGATGACCCTGCCACCTAGTGTATTCTCATTTGTGTGTGTGTGTGTGTGTGTGTGTGCTCTCCCCTGCTGAGCAGCGAATCTGATGCAGCCTCCTGGCCGCTGATCTGGGGGATGCTGAGTCCCCATTTCTTCTTAGGCATATAGGATGGGTGGCAGGAGGATGGGGAGGGCGTGTTAGGTCTGGATCCAGCCTCTTGGCATCAGCCACTGGAGTTAACCTTTCTGTTCTGGCTAGATTGTGATCTGTGGGGACCCCCAGGCCAAGGATACCAAGGCTCTGTTGCAGTGTGTCCACTCCATCTACATCCCTAACAAGGTTTGGTCTCTGAGCCCAGCCCCACTCTCAGCCTCCCCTGCCCGGGACCCTTCACTTCTTCAGCTCCCCAGTATCTCTGGCTCTTCTGAAGGCTTGGAGAAGAAACCCACCAGTGGGTCCTGCTGGTGTCTGGGTGGCCCCGGGTGACTCTGTCGCTCTCCCAGGTGCTGATTCTGGCTGATGGGGACCCCTCGAGCTTCCTGTCCCGCCAGCTGCCCTTCCTGAATACCCTTCGGCGGCTAGAAGACCGGGCCACTGCCTATGTGTGCGAGAATCAGGCCTGCTCGATGCCCATCACTGAGCCCTGCGAACTACGGAAAGTGCTCCATCAGTGACTGCCTCCCCTACTTTGGGCTGGGGCAGAAGGTGGAGCTTCCCAACCAACCAGAGACTCAGGCCCTGCAGGGCCCTGCAGAACCTTTGGCCACCCCTGGGCACCATGTCAACAGGTGGCCTCGGCCACCCCTGCTGCTCCCCCCTGAGCACCCGCTCACCCTGGAATAAACCTAAGCGTCCCGAGGGAACCTCTGGGCCTTAGCCTTGCTTGTGAGGGCGGGGCCTCCAGCGTGGGAACCAGCAGCCCAGGGTCCCTTTTTCTGGGAGCCCCTAGATGATCCCCCTGTATTCTTGGATTCCTCTTTTACCTTCAAAGGACACCAAGCTGACTCTGCCCCCCTCCATGGTCATTACAACCTGAGTGAAGCTGAGGTCAGGGGACTGGTAATGGTCACCAGGGATGGGGGTGGGGTATGGACTTGCACAAGAGGAGAAAGGTCAGTCCTTACCCTCAGACAGGGTTAAGAAAGGTCACTGCCTCTGTTCCCATTGTTTCATCCAATTTTAAGCTGGGATGCTTCATACGAGCTTTTATTTTTCATGGAATTTGCATATTTTCTGGTCCTTCCCATTGTCTCCTCCAATTTTAAGCTGGGGAAGTGGGATGTTTCATATGAGCTTTCATTTTTCATGGAATTTGTATATTTACTGGTCCATTATAAGAGCTGCTCTTATCAGGACCAAGGACGTTTCTTTTGGGGTATCTATCCAGCTCCCAGCCTTCCCACAGGAAGTCATATTGTCCATCCCCCTGATTTCATATATGTCAGTCCAGGGAAGGAGTTGGGTTGGAAGTCCTTCTCCAAACCTGAGCACTTCCTGTTGCAGGGACAATCTCTGCCTGCCTGTGATCTCCTTCTGTTCCCTCAGTGTTGGGAGATGCTCACAAGATTCATCCTTGGCACCCACATCTTCACAGGCCCTGGAAGCCCCATCTAGTTTTCCTCCAGGAAGAGGGGACTAGAAGCATTCTTTGGGAAGGGCAAGTACAGAGTAATGGGGCTGCACCTCAACCCTGAGCCCTTTGGGGGTCTGGTGAACCTAGGTACCCTTGTAGCCCCAGAGCCAAGGAGTAGAGAGCCGGGAGAGGCTGCTAGAGATAAGCTCTGAATGGGGCCACTGCTTGTGGGGATGTCAGCAGAGGAGAGGAGTGGAGCTGGAAGGGGCTGGGAGAATGAAGTAAACCACTTCAAGTTCTGCTCAGGACCATCGCCACCCCTTGCACACTGTTAATCACAGCCACCAATGGTCACTGGGACCTGGGGATGGGCAGATGGGCCGGTGGCAAGCCACCGGCCGATCTGGAGAGGATTAGGGCTCCAGCCAACAAGGTCAGCTAGCCCTTTCTGGCTGAAGCCTGTTCACCCTGGCCAGGAAGTCTGGATAAGCAGAAACTGGTCTGGGGTGCAATGAGGAGGGAGGGTGGTGGTTGGTGGTTTAGTTGCTAAGTCATGACCGACTCTTGCGACCCCATGGACAGAGGAAGCCTGGCAGGCTACAGTCCATGGGATTCTTCAGGCAAGAATACTGGAGTGGGTTGCCATTTCCTTCTCCAGGGGATCTTCCCAACCCAGAAATCAAACCCGGGTCTCCTGCTTTATAGGCGGATTCTTTACCAACTGAGCTACAAAGGAAGCTCGAGGAGGGAGGGTGGAGCATGGTGAAGTACAGGTGGCCTTTTTTTTCAGCCCCAGACATGGCTTTGAAAATGTCCAGGCAGTTTGCAAAGCCCTCTTAACTCAGTTGTCCCACTGACCCTCATGAATGAGATGGCAAGGTAGGTACCTTCTGCTTCATATGAATAGATGTTCAAGACCCAGAGAGGGTAAGAAAACTGGTCTGAAATCATCTGACACAACTCATTCTTTCTGGGGTCTTTGGCATACAATAAAGACTACTAAGGCTTCCTCTTCCCCCAGGAAGTTCAGCTATGAAGGAAAATCATTTGGTGTTTTCTGCCCCTCCATCCAGACTTCTGTGGTGGATAGGCAGTAGAGAATCCGCCTGCAATGCAGGAGACTCAGGTTCGATCCCTGGGTTGGGAATATCCCCTGGAGAAGGAAATGGCAACCCACTTCAGTATTCTTGCCTGGGAAATCCTGTGGATGGAGAAGCCTGGCTGGCTACAGTCCATAGGGTCCCCAAAGAGTTGGACACACCTGAGCAGCTCGCTACCGACAACAGTGCCGCTTCAGCCAGTCTTCTGTCTCTGTCTCACCTCTTTTCCTTGCCCTGGTATCAGGCATGCTGACAATGAAAGTGAACGTGGAAGTCGCTCAGTTGTGTCTGACTCTTTGTGACCCCCTGCGTGGAATTCTCCAGGCCAGAATACTGGACTGGGTAGCCTTTCCCTTCTCCAGGGGATCTTCCCAAACCAGGGATCAAGCCCAGGTCTCCTGCATTGCAGGTGGATTCCTTACCAGCTGAGCCACAAGGGAAGCCCAAGAATCCTGCAGTGGGTAGCCTATCCTTTCTCCAGCAGATCTTCCTGACCCAGGATTGAACCAGGGTCTCCTGGGTTGCAGGCGGATTCTTTACCAACTGAGCCATCAGGGAATCCCACACCTGACAATGGGAGTTGGTAAATGAGTTCTGAGGAGAGTAAGGGCCTTAAAGGGTTAGTTCTCTTAGAAGTGCTTCCATTTCCTAAAGAGGGCACAGCTGAGCATAAGTCTTGCTCAAATGTGGGGTTTTAAGTCTTCAGCCTCTTTTTTCCTTTTCTGGTCTCTCTTGAGTATGCTCCTTGTTCTGCCAGTAGGACTGTCCTAGAGGAGCTGTGGGCCAGGGCCATTGGAGAGAGGGCCTCGTAGTTTGGGCAGTCACTTAAGTAATTTAATCATTTCCTGGAGCCTCAGTTTCCTTATCTAAAAAATACCACCCAGCTCCCAGCACCCACCCAGCCACCAGCTCCCAAGGCTGTGAGGTGACTAAATGGGACAGTGTATCATTGCTGAGCAGAGAGCATCACCAATGGGAGGATTCTCTCAGTTCCTGAGGGAACCATGCAGACTTGAGGGAGGTGTAAATAGGAGTGGGCTGACAGGGCTGGTGGAGCAGGGTCTATACGGGGCTTCTCCTCTAAAATCAGAGGAGGTTTTAGACACAGACCAGCTGAGACCCAGAGAAAGGAATTTCTTACCCCTCCCATTCCCCTTGTCTACCTGAGGTTACTTATTCATCTAACAGATTTATTAAGCACCTACTTCAGTTCAGTTCAGTTGCTCAGTCGTGTCCGACTCTTTGCGACCCCATGAATCACAGCACGCCAGGCCTTCCTGTCCATCACCAACTCCCAGAGTTCACTCACACTCACGTCCATCGAGTCAGTGATGCCATCCAGCCATCTCATCCTCTGTTGTTCCCTTCTCCTCCTGCCCCCAATCCCTCCCAGCATCAGAGTCTTTTCCAATGAGTCAACTCATTGCATGAGGTGGCCAAAGTACTGGAGTTTCAGCTTTAGCATCATTCCTTCCAAAGAACACCCAGGGCTGATCTCCTTTGGAATGGACTGGTTGGATCTCCTTGCAGTTCAAGGGACTCTCAAGAGTCTTCTCCAACACCACAGTTCAAAAGCATCAATTCTTTGGTGCTCAGCTTTCTTCACAGTCCAACTCTCACATTCATACATGACCACTGGAAAAACCATACCCTTGACTAGACAGACCTTTGTTGGCAAATAATGTCTCTGCTTTTCAATATGCTATCTAGGTTGGTCATAATTTCCTTCCAAGGAGTAAGTGTCTTTGAATTTCATGGGTGCAATCACCATCTGCAGTGATTTTGGAGCCCCCCAAAATAAAGTCTGACACTGTTTCCACTGTTTCCCCATCTATTTCCCATGAAGTGATGGGACCAGGTGCCATGATCTTCGTTTTCTGAATGTTGAGCTTTAAGCCACCTTTTTCACTCTCTTCTTTCATTTTCATCAAGAGGCTTTTTAGTTCCTCTTCACTTTCTGCCATACTTACTATGTGCCAAACTGATGAGCAAAATAGACATAGCCCCTGTCTTCAAGGAACATAGAGCCTAGAGGGGAATACAACCATTTCATTGCCATAAATAGAGACATAAACCCAGGCTGGGCCAAGTCCTTTGAGATTACAGACTCTGGCGTGACCCAGTATGGTGTCCTCAGCACTTTGGCACTTAGTAGGTACTGTAATACTAAATACTTGCTGAAAGAAGGCCACCCTGAGGAGGTAATGTCAGAGCTGAGGCTTGGAATTAAAGATGATTTCATGGCTTCCTTTGCCTTCTTTGTGGGTCCTGCCTCCCTCTTTACCTCCTGCACTCACACCAACAGTGAGCATCTCTGATAGGGATGTCAGAGTCCGCTGGTGTCCTGCAGAGGAGTCTGGATGCCTTAGGTGGCCCCAAGCTCAGGGATGCTTTGCTCTGATGGTGCATGTTATCTGCCCCCCTTTATGGGTATGTTCTAGAACAAAGTTCAACCCAGAGATGGGGGTTAGAGGATGGTGCTGGATAAAGGTGTGCGGTCTGCTGACTCTCAGGAAACCTGACCATTGGACAGGGCAAGCCTCTCTGGCTTCATTTTCTTTGTTAAGGGCGGGGGCGTGATTAGAGTGGGGCCTCTTTCCCTGATCTTGTCTGGGAAGGGCAAGCCAGCTAGGCAAACTGCCGACTGCCCAGAGGGAAAAAGGTGTCAGACTCTGAGGGCCTACTGTAATAAACAGTCCCCTCTCCCAGAAGACCACTGAGAGTTCAAGACTGGCGCTGGCGCAAGCCGGAATGAGAGCAGGACTCCCGCCAGGAGAGAAAGGCACTTCTTCAGGGATTTGCTCATTAGCATGAAATGCAAAAAGCCCGGCCTCATTTGCACAACTAGGTGCCAGATTCGGCGAAAGGGCAACCTAGGAGGTAGCAACCGCTCTGCCCTCTCCACTGCATTCCCTGAAACCCGCCCTGGGGGGAGCTGAGACACCCACCCAACTCGGCAGGAGGCGTGGGTGACGCAGCCTTGGGAGAGCGAAAAACGCCAGGGAGTCGGGGTGATGGCGGGTGTAGGAAGGTCATCCAGTCCATTCCTCTGCCTCTCGGCGATGGCGCGTAAGCGGCCCTGAAGTCTCCAGAGAACTAACTGATATGCTTGGTTGCGCAGAATCTACCTCCAGCAGAGGTGGGAAAGCGCTTCCCGACGTCTTAATCCTGGATGCCCTCTCCGCCCCCTTTCACCCCAGAACCCCGATCCAGGGTACACACCACCTTTAGGGGTAGCGCTGCGGGCGAGAGGGACCTGGGGCCGACAAAGCCGGAGGATTCGGGAGGGAGAGGCGTGGTGAGGGTCGGGGTCTGCGCCAGTGTGCGCGAGCGTGAGTAGCAGCAAACCCTCGAGGACCTGCTTGGGGTAAGGTGGAAATGTGCGAGAAGAGTAGCCCTGCCAACCTGCTTTCCTGCAGACAGGCATACTGGAACTCGGGAAGGAGAAACTGAGGCACTGAATGGGGGCTTCGTGAAACTGCAGGTTAAGAGTCGGCAAAGCCCAGTTCTATGCTTCCACCACCTCCCACACACTGGAGACCCCTGCAAGTCCCTTGGCAGGAACATCCCCTTTCTCTGCAGTTGCTCTTAGAGATCTGGGCTCTGAGTCCATTGTGACCTGTCTGGGGCCATGTGTTCAAGAACGAAGCCCTTTCCGGAAGCTTAGGAGTGTCAACATGAGATCAAGGTCAGCAGGTTAGTTAGGAGATTAGGGTCAAAGTAGCAAAAGTGGACCTGGGAGGAGGACCAACAAGCCCAAGAAGTTGGTAGAGACCACGCCCAGACCTTGCCTGCTCCAACCTTTCCTTGGCTCCGCCCATTTCCCTAAGACTAGCGCCCCCCAGCCTGAAGTGCTATCCCCCGGACTTCCCGCTCCGCTCGCCCCTCCTCAGTCCTGGTCCCAGGCTCAACTCCAGGATGAAAGATTAACCAAGGTTTTGCTCTAGGACCCTGGTCACACCCCTCACTCCGGGCCGTCTGCTTCCTTCTGCACCAGGCCCTCCCAGAGCTGAGCCCCGCCCTCCATTTGCGGTCCAATTCTGGGGTCTTGGACAAAGGATGCCCCAGGGCCCGCAACGATATCCCAGGACCCCACTCCAAATACTTTTGAGTCCCTGGGGCTCCCTCCAGAAGAGTCCCAGAGCCCTTAGCGGCCAATAGGAAAGTGGGTTCGGTCTGGGTAGCTGTCTAATTGGCTCCGGTCTTCTGGAGCTGACACCGGGGGCAAGAGGAGGGGAGAGAGGCGGTCCCGGGCTTTGGGGTGGGAACCGGATTCCAGCTGTGGCTCTCTCCCCGGCACCCCCGCCCTCACTGCCACGCCGACCAGCCAATGGACGTGCGGCTCGGGGCCGGCGGCGCGCGGTCATTGGCTGCGAGGCTGGCTGGGGAGAGGCGGGGCCGAGGCTTGAAGTTGGAGTGAGGGATCCAGCTGTGGTGTGCGCCCGGCTCCTCGCCGCCGCTTTCGCTTGCTCTCTCCGCGTCTCGGCCGGAGGAGGAGGCAGTGGCGCCGGCGACAGCTACGGCAGCAGCAGCCACCGCGGCGGCTGCGGCGGCGGCATCTCCGCCTCCACCCCCGCCTGGGACGGCCCCTCGTCACCTCCCCGCCCCTCCTGGACCGGGAGCCGGCCGCCGGGAGGAGGAAGGAGCCGCCCCCCACCCCCTCCAAACCCACCCCCAAAGAGATTCCTCCTCCCCTCCCCCGCCGCCGCTGGCGCGGAGCCGGGACGATGCTGACCCCTTAGATCCTGCTCCAGCTGCGCCGCGGGAAGAGGGGGCGCCCCTCCTTGGACCCCCCCACCTCCAGCCCTCTTCTCTCTCTCCCTCTTGGGGCCGCTTCGCCGAAGGTAGCGCCGAATCTGGCGACCGGAGCCTGGGCGCGAAGCGAAGAAGCCAGAACAAAGTGAGGGGGAGCCGGCCGGCTGGCCCGGGGGGCCCTAAAAGCACTGGGGAAGCGGGACTCGCGCCAGGCGGGGCTTCCCTTCGACCCGGCGCCCGGCGGGCAGCATGCCCCTGCGGGCAGGGGGATCTGGGCTGAACTGGCCCTCCCGGGGGCTCAGCCTGCGCCCTAGAGCCCCCCAGATGCGCCCCCGCCGGGGCCCCCCGCTTGCGTGAGGACACCTTTTCTGAGGGGCGCCGCTAGCCCCTCTCGAAACCTCCCGGGCCCCGGCTGGCCAGAGGATGGACGAGGAGGAGGATGGAGCGGGCGCCGAGGAGTCAGGACAGCCCCGGAGCTTCATGCGGCTCAACGACCTGTCGGGGGCCAGGGACCGGCCGGGGCCGGGGTCGGCGGAAAAGGACCCCGGCAGCGCGGACTCCGAGGCGGAGGGGCTGCCATACCCTGCACTGGCCCCGGTGGTTTTCTTCTACTTGAGCCAGGACAGCCGCCCGCGGAGCTGGTGTCTCCGCACGGTCTGTAACCCATATCCTCCGGGGCACGACGGCCGGGCTGGGGGGTCCGCAGGGGGGCGGGCCACCGCCTGAGGGAACCAAAAGCCAGGTGAGTCGGAGAAGTGAGCTTGAAAGATGGGCAGATGAGAGGGGGGCTGCTAGGGAGGGGAGGGGGTGTCAGAGTGGGAGCGGAGACGGGAGCAGGTTTGGCTGAT
The DNA here is from genome assembly GCF_002263795.3 of Bos taurus. Taxonomy (NCBI): domain Eukaryota; kingdom Metazoa; phylum Chordata; class Mammalia; order Artiodactyla; family Bovidae; genus Bos; species Bos taurus. Next base: position 36,163,603 of record NC_037346.1, on the reverse strand, counting down.
ACCCCAGGCGAGCCCCACCTCGGTACACACACCTCAGTCCTCCTTGAGGGGCTGGGATCCAGGCCAGGAAAAGAGAGGCGACGTGCCCCCATTGGTTGGCAGCTGGATGCTCTCCAGATGTGGGCAAGGGAGGGTCGTCATCCTCCAGATGTGGGAAGCTTCGGGAGCCCGGGAGCTCTATTCCGCCCGCCGCCAGTTAGCGAGCTGGGTTTGGTTTCCGAGTTTGGGGGGTGGGGTGGGGAGGAAGCTGCGGGGACGGGGGAGGGGGTACCGCAATCTCCTGGGTTTCCCTCCTGCCCCAGCTCCAAAGTTTGCAGTGGATTCTAGGGTCTAATTCCTCCACCCCACCCCACCCCCTCCCCAACCTGGTCCTTGAGACTGACATTTTCACTGACCCTGAGGGAGATGCTGGGGGGCGGGGACCAGGTCCTAACCCCCCCCCCAACCCCCACCCCGCGGGTTGGAGGCACAACAAGGAGATTCCGGCGGCGGCTGATGTCAGGGGCGCAGAATGAGAACAAGATGTGGTGGAGGAGAGCTATCTGCCCCCAGAGTCGAAGTAAAGACCCTTTCAGTAAGAACCCAGTGCTCCGATTGCCTCCCTTCTCCCCAGTTCTTTATTCAATGCGGGGTGCTTAAGGTTGGCTTGGGGAGTTTTGTGCTAGATTTTTTTCTTGTGGAGGGAAAGACTGTGGCAAGAGCTTGGCAAGTGGGGGATGGGCTTAAGCAGGTCCAAGTTACCCATCCCCTTTCTATAGGAGCGCTCCGGCCTGACTGCAGAGCAGGTATGGAGACCACAGCCTTCAGAGAAAGCAGTGGGGGGCACGGGAACAGTGAGGCTGTGAGCTGGTTCACTGAGGAAAGCTTAGGTCCACCACCTCATGTCTACTCCTTGGATGGCTTTGTGAAAGGCAAGCCCCACATTACAGGAAGATAGATTTAGCATTGCCCTCTTTCCTGTGCCCTGTCTGGAATTGTGTGGGAGACCCCAGCCCCCTTACCCCCATGGCTTCTCCCCCTTAGCCCCTAGTCTACTTGACTAATGCCCAGCTCCTAGCTCCTGGGTGAGTCCCACCACTGCCGAAAGGAATGGGGAGTGGGATGGGCTGCCATCCCTGGTCTTGACAGCTTCTCCTGGCTCTTTCTTCCCAGCTCAGAGGCCCTTTTGGACCCAGGGTGAGAGATGTCAGTTCTCCCCTGTAACCAGTTGAGAGCCCAGCTGGGACTCTGCTTTGGGGAGGGGGAGAGCTTGGTGCCGCCCTCTCTCTGCAGCTCTGCTGCCTCTAGTGCGCAAAGCAGAGATGTGAGCTTGGGTCTCCCCGCAACCCCCATCCTGTGCACCCTGTGGGTCTTTAGGAAGCTCCCCTCATCATTCCCTCTCTCCATCCCCTGCCCCTTCCTTTCTCTCTGAGCTGCAGAAAAAGGGGGTTGCCTCAAAGGTCTGTGGACCTGCTGATCTGGCACATTTGGGCTCCCCACCCCCCACCCCAGAGTCCTTTCTCAGTGGTAGAGATGGGGAACAAATGTCTCTAAAAAAGAACAGTCTCAGGGCATCCCTCCTCTCCACTCCTAATCACCCACCCTCTCCATGAATGTGAAAAAGCACTAGACCCAACTCCTCCTTCTCAGGAGCCCCCGGGGTGTGTGGTGGTGGTGGTTATGTGCGTAGAGAGAAATCTTCTCTTCTTTTTCCCTCCAAAAAGCCGCAGACCTCTTGGCCAGCATCTCCCCCATCCACCCTATCTTAGGTGCTAGTGGATGGTCTGGGATCAGGTTTCTTCCTTGAGGAGGTCTGGAAAAGGGCAAGTGGAGAGGGCTGGAATGAGGAAAGAGAGGTGGAGGCCCAGTGCTCATCTTGGGGGGGTGGGGCGGGCAAGCTTACCTCTAGTGGTGGGAGTCTGGGGTGTGGGGCATCAGCTTTACTAGGTCTGGACAAGCCCCTAAACCTGGATTGGCTGAGGATGGGTGGAGAACAATTTCTTGGCAAGGGAGCTGCTTCAGATGTGCCCTCACCATATTCATCACATCCTGTATCAAAAGAAACCTGTGTTTTCTTGTCAGAGGGGCTCTGGACTGACTCTTGGACCTCAATCTTTCTCTCAGTCCTTTTACTATTCTCGAGGCTTCCCTTGGCTGCACCTCTGGGCCTGGGGGACGGGACACCTCCCCTCAACGAACTGAAGCTCACTAGGTTCTTCTTGGCATTCTTCTCAGCCTCTTTAAGAGACCGGGTTTCCTAGAGAGGGGATCTAGACCCAGGTGGGACGTGGTGTATGTGTGAATGTGTGCGTGCATGTGTGTGTGTGTGTGTGTGTGTGTGTGTGTGTGTGTGTGTGTGTGTGTTGGGAGGGATGGGTGACAGCAAAGGAAGGAGGAGCTTAGAAGTGCATATTTTGGTACTGGGGAGACCAGGGCTTCATGGACAGTCAGAAAGGCCCCCTCCTCCCAGGCTATAGGGAAGGGAGTGTGTTGGACTTTGCAGTATATGTTTCTTCAAGTGTGAGGGAGTGCGTTTCCCCTCCTGGGAAGGAGATCCTGAGCATTCCCTCTCGGCTGTTGTGTCACATCTGGAAGTTTGTGTAGGAGTTTCTCCAAGCTCAGAGCCCAGCACAGCTTTTTCTCATTTGGAAATCACAGGCTGGCATTTGGGATGCCGAGAGGGGGAGTGGGAAGGGGGCCAGAGGGGGAGAAGGGAGCCTGCCAGGAGTTGGGGGAGGAGAAGGGGGAGGCCTGAGCAGCAGGAGCCCTAATGGCTTCCAGAAGTGAGTGTGAGTGTGTGATCTGCGTGTGTCTGCGAGTGTGTGTGTCTGGAGGGGAGGGGGCACAGGGAGTCTCTGGAGCTCTCCTTGCCACCATCCCAGTGTCCCAAGCTCCCCTGCTTCCCTTCCCTAGGGAGAAGTCTCCATTTTGGTCTTCAGAGAAAATGGAAGGGAGGTGTTCTTCGTATCTCCTCACCAGCTCCCCCCTCTCGTTTTCAACCCCAAAGACCTCCAGAGAGGTTCTGGGGAGAAGGGCTGGGGCTAGAGGACTGAACTAGGCTGAGATGGCCAGAGCACCCCCTCGCACTCTTTCTGTCCCAGGCCCACCTTTCTTCCCGGCTCCGCACACACTCTGCTCTTCTGAACTGTTGGGGGACTCCCCATCACCCAGAGTGCCAGTTGGAGCCATTCCTGGGATTATCCCGACCACATAGCCCCCCTTCACCCTTGCCTCCTCCCGCCCGAGCTCTCACCCCGCCCTGCCTGCCTCAGCCAGGATGGCGACAGACACAACTGCTCACACACACACACACACACACACACACGCACGCACGCACGCCGACACACACACACACACACACACACACAGAGTCACAGACATTTGAATCAGATTTCTGGCCTATTTTCCCTCCCAAAGATTCCAGCGGGCCGGCTCTCTTGTGTCCCCGTGTCTCACGTCTCTGTCTCTGGGTGGGGCTGGCTGCCTTTCTCAGGGCTGCAGTTTTCAGTTTAGCTGGAAACCTCCCTCCCCACACACCCACACTCTGGAACAGGCAATGGGCAGACCACTGTGAAACAGGCTTGTGGTGGGGGGGGGGGGTGGGATTGGCTGGGGGAATCCCCTTTTCAGCCTCCCAACAGGAACCCTGCTCCTGAGCCCCTAGGTCTCACCCCACCTGGGGAATGCTGAGTCTCATAGACACCAGCCTCTCCGGAGGCAAATGAGACAAGCACCCCACCTTCCCAACGAGTACTAGGAGGCCAGGATTCCTGGGTCCAGGCCAGTTTCCTCTTTAGCGCTCCTTAGTCTCAGATTTGCAGGCTCCTAGCAGGGAATGGGACAGCTGGGGGGCTGCTTCCCTTCTCAAGCATGCCTTGTCCCAAGCCCCCATACCCCTGGAGGTGGTCCAGCTCTACCTTCCTCTCCCTTATAGCTGCCTAACTAGGGAAAGGCTCTAGATAAAGCCCCACAGAGAAGACTCAGTTGTGCAGATAACACGCTCTAGTTTTTTTCTTGTAGGGAGGAGGGGGGAGGGATGGAAGTGGGGTTCCTCACCCTGCCATTTCCTTTTTCTCTGCTTTTGATGGTGGGTTGTTGGGAGAAGAAAGATCCTCCCTTCTCCTACCCACCTCCCCCTTTGGGATCCACTCCAGCCCGGACAGTCACCATAGCAACAGTAGACATGTGACTGCACAGGTCTCTCACAGTCACTATGGCAACCAGTGTCCCCCATTCCCCTGGTTACTGTGGAGATTTGTCACATGGTTCCCCCCTCCCGAAGCTGATAACCTGTGGGTCTCCCCACTTCCCCTTCCCTGCATGAGGATAAGACAGAAGCCTGGGCAAGGGGAGTTCATATGTGAGAGGGTCCTTTTTGTTACCATGGCAACAAATCCACACCACCTGGTGACACATCCTCCTGTTGTTATGGCAACAGAGGAACATCACACAGTGACATACGGCTATATTCTCAAGGAAATAAACCCTACCCTGACAAGGGTGAAAAACCCCCCATCTCCATTAATTATTCCTCAGTTTAGATTGTCCCAAGTTTGCCTGTGCTCTGGGGTTTCCGCTTTCTGTTTATGTTTATCTATAGGGAAGGGGAAGAGGTGAGAGTGGCAGGATGTACCTAGAAGTAGGGTGAATTGTCTATGGGGGCTTTTAAGAAGGGGCTTCCATTGCTAAGAGCTGGAGGTGGGGGTATTTGCGGGCAGACTCTGGCTCTAAGAAGCCTCAGCATGAGCGTGTGTAAGGTGTGGATAGAAAGATGGATAGCTCCTTTACAGTGCCACTTCTCCCCACTCCACCCCCAGTTATCAGTAATTTATCGCTGTTGAAGCAATTAAGGTAGGAAAACATGAATGGGAGATACATCTGGCTTCTAGGCAGGGATATTGATTGATTGATCCATTCATTCATTCATTCATTCTTCCCATGTATTGATCATCTGCTACAGGGCAGGCACTACTCTAAGCTGTGTAGGGGCTTGGATGTATCAGAGTGCCCCTGCCTCATCGAGGGAGATGAAATGAGGGCACAGATGATGTGATGGACTCACTGCCATTAGGGAGGTCCAAACAGGTGTCCCAGGAGCTCCTCTTTCCAGGAGAGCTACCCACCTCCCCTCCATGTGGAGACATCTGCTCATATGGGTCCCTTCCAGAACCTCTTCCCTACAGAAGAGAGGAGGGGGCTATCTTGGGGAAAGCGGGCCAGTTCTTGAAAGTAATTGTGTCCTTCCTTTTCCAGATGATGGTCCCAAGGGAGCTCCTTCCCTGTCCCCTTTATTCCAGGGTGACCCCTGGCTGACCCTCATTCTGGGGAGAGATCCACTGGGCTCTAGCTCTACTCAGGAAAACAGCTCCATGGAAACAGAGCGCTCCTTTGATTTCCCCATTCCATCTACTTACCCCAAAAGCCTGGAAATTTTTTTTAACTCTTATTCATGTGAGGATGTGAGGTTAGGGAAATTGTAGTGCTTTGGGAAGTTTGGGTACCTGTCAGTGGAAAGGGATGTGAGTCAGGGAAAACGGCCTGGGTGATAGGAGGGGGTAGGAGGGCTTTGAGGAGGTTGAATGTGGACTCCCAGAGAGGGAGACTGGTCTGAGGTTCAAGACAGAGATGGGGTATGGCTGGAACCAGCTTCAAGGAGAGTTCTTGGGTCCCTGGCCAAAGCCTTCTCAACTCTGAAAGTGGAGTTATGACGGGAAGATTCCATCTTCTCAGGGCCCTGACTGTTACACTGAGTCTGGCTTCTTGGGTCATGCTGTGGCCTGCCATGACCCCCTCTGCACCTTCCTCCTCGAGGCCTTCTCCTTCCTCTGGCCTCCCATTTCTGCTTGCTTCTAGCCTCTTTACTCTTTCCCACCCTTCTCATGTTTTCCTTGAGAAAATGGGATGCTCAATCATTTATATGTGAGCTCGATCCCCAGAACTTTCTAAGGTCTGGAAGCCATTTTGTACATTCTCCTGCTGAGGGCTAGAAGTGAATCCCTTAATGAAATCCACTATGTGGAGAGACTCAGGGTTTAAAAAGACCTCTTTCCACCTTGCTGAAAAACAGAGCTTTGCTGGAGACCCTAAGAAGGAGTGGTGGTGGCATGGTCTGTATACACGGTACTGTCTGCTCTGCCCAGGCTTGTGTCCAGTACAGGGACTAGTATGTAGTGGGTCCTCATTACCTAAACATGTGAATGTGTCTGGAGGTCATCTGAGGGCTTTGAGAGGCCAGGGGGCTGATGGGGAAGAGGCAGCCTGTGCCTGTGGTCCTGTGGCACTTGTCTGCCTCAGCCTGTCAGTTTGGTGCCAGTGTGGTCGTGACAGCCCCTTCCATGCAGCCTGAGCAGCTATGGAAGCTGCCATCCCAGATCAGAAATTTAGAAACCTCTGTCTCGTCTGGGTCTCTTCCATGACCTTCAGCACATGACTTTGCGTGGGCCTCAGTTTCCTTGAGTTCTGCAGAAGAAGGTGATCTATTCTAGCTCAGATACTTCCTGAGGCTGTTGTGAGCATCCAGTGTGGCCTGCTGTGAAAGTGCTTGGTAAACTGTAAGGCAGGCATAATCCGACTTTAGGTTTGTGTCACACATTCACATACATTATCTCATTTGCTTCTCACATCTTCCCTGTGAGGTAGGGAGAATAGGATTCAGATTCAGCAGCAAACTCTTAGTGCCTGGCATTTCCAACAAGCACGATTGATTTTATCCCCTAAATGGCTTGTGCAAATAGTCAGGATATTTGTGGCTTTTCCTACTTTACAGAAGAGGAAGCTGAGTCCAGAGAGGTGAGATGACCAAGGTGGGTCTGGGCCTGGGGGGCCAGTATGATATGTAGGCCAGCATCCTCCCAGCACACCTGGCTACATCTCAGATGGGGTTGAGAGGTCAAGCAGCAGGAGGTGCTTGGACAAGATGGTGATCGGGTTTCACCTGGCCAGCCGTTTCCTTGACCACTCGATACCTGGTTTGAGCGCATCAGTATGTTGGTCATCCTTCTCAACTGTGTGACCCTGGGCATGTTCCGGCCATGTGAAGACATCGCCTGTGACTCCCAGCGCTGCCGGATTCTGCAGGTGAGCACGTGTGTGGTGAGCGAGAGGGCAGTTCCTGATTCTGCAAGAGGCCCTGAGCCCAGAGGTGGGGGTGGGGATGGGGTGGGGGGGATTTGCCCACCCTTTTCTCAGTTTCAGCAGCCTTTTGTCCCCATATCAGGCCTTTGATGACTTCATCTTTGCCTTCTTCGCTGTGGAGATGGTGGTGAAGATGGTGGCCTTGGGCATCTTTGGAAAAAAATGTTACCTGGGAGACACTTGGAACCGGCTTGACTTTTTCATCGTCATTGCAGGGTGAGGGCCTGGAGTGGAAGAGTGGTGGATCAGATAAGTCCCTTCCCCAGGTCCAGGGTTCTAGGCCTGGCTCCCAGCCCCTGCCCACTTACAGCACTGCTTTCTCCCTGGCTGTCCACTGAGGGTCCAGGGCTGCCCTGCCTATCGTGCTCAAACCCATGCTTCTCTGAATTCCAGGGCCCCTCCATCCACACTCTTTTCTGTTCAGTCTCTGATAAGGAGTTCGTCCTTGGATTGAGGGTGGCCTTGCCCCTAGGGAGAGAGCTGGCTTTTCAGGGTCCCTTGGTGGAAGGGGAGGATTCCTCATTGACCTCTTTTGACCCTCATGGTGGCCTCAGACTCAAAGGGCTTCCCTTTGGCCCCCTCCCTGCAGGATGCTGGAGTATTCGCTGGACCTGCAGAATGTCAGCTTCTCAGCTGTCAGGACAGTCCGTGTGCTTCGACCCCTCAGGGCCATTAACCGGGTGCCCAGTGAGTGACCCCTCAGCCCTCGGCCCCTGAACAGGGAACCCGAAGAGGAAATATGGAAGTCTCAGATCCCACCCCTACCTCCTGGCCACTCACAGGCCTCATCAGGGTCTGGCACAATGAGGCAGACCCCTTCAGAGAAGGGCTCAGTGGAAATCTGGGTCACTGGAGCCAAAGGGAGCCCCCATACTGGCTGTGGCACTGTGAGATTTACCTGGAAAGGCTCTTCCCCCTCATTTCAGCCTGATTTTAGGTCCTAGTCTCAGGAGGTCTCAGATGACCTGTTCCCTTCAGCTACACTACCCTCCCTCCAGTGGAAGAGGGGTGGGTGGGAGCAGGGTAGAGAGCTGGCAGGCCAGGAGAAATGGGTGCAAAATGGGACGGCCTTTTCTAGCCAGAGCCATGTCTCATGCAGTCTGGTTCTCGTTGGAACCGCAGTGGCCACACCGAGCATGGCTTCTCCCAAGACAAGGCCGCTCCATGCCTCATCCTCCCGCCTATGTCCCTTTCCACCCCCTTCCAAGCCGCTGCAGCAACTGACTGCCGGGACCATTATCTAAATTAAACCGCATTGGTTTCTGAGCCAGCCAGGCTTTGGCAGCTCCAGCTCCCCCCACATCCCGCCCCCCACCCTTGCTCAGGCCCCCATCGCAACTCCCCAGCCTACACAAACTGCAGATGGTCTCTGCTGCTGTCCCAGTGGGGTGGGTGGGGGCATGTTTCTGGGGCCCTGTGTCTGTTGTAGCAGTAGCCCTCTTTGCTGCTTGTGCACACGTACCTCTGTGTGGATGTGGATGTGTGTCAGGGTGGGCAGAGGTGCTTAGTGTGTCTTCCAGGCATTGAGGTATGTTGGTGTTAACGCGATCTCCAGACAGAGGCATGCCTTCTCTTCTCTCCCACCCCAGGTGATGGCTGGCAGATTTATAGGCCTCTAACTACCAGTGTAATTCCCTTAATGCAAACCCTGAGGAATTGATCTCAGTTGGAGCACAGAGAAGCTGAAGGGAGCTGGGGTTGGGGGAAGGGAGAGTGACTGAGTGAGAAAACTGGGCTGGCTGGGTGGGAGGGGTGGGGCGGGTGGGCTGCTGTAGTCATCAGGAGGATTAATTAGCAGCTGCTTAGAAGGGGGGGTCAGGGGGTAGCACTTTAGGGCGCATGAGTGGCGCTTTAGGGGTCAAAACTAGTCACTAGAGGTCTGTGTGTTTGACAAGGGCTCGGTGGCCTAGGGGCTAGTTTGCTGTGTGTGCTCAGCCGCTCAGTCATGTCCAATTCCTTGCAACCCCATGGACTGCAGCCTGCCCTGCTCGTCTGTCCATGGGGATTCTCCAGGCCAGAATACTGGAGTGGATTGCCATACGCTCCTCCAGGGGATCTTCCCAACCCAGGGATCGAACCCAGGTCTCCCACATTGCAGGTGGATTCTTTACCAGCTGAGTCACCAGGGAAGCCCATTAGCTAGTTTTGACATCCTGAATCTGGAGTAGAGAAGGTGGGCAGTGTCTAACAGCATCTTAGGGGGCAGGTTTGTGGAGGCTTTCCCTGTGAAAGAGGTTGTTAACAAATGGCCACCTGAGGAAATAGCCTCAGGCCTCTCAGGTCCTGATGTGAGAAACTGGACCAGGCAGAGACTAGACTCAGAAAGGGGGCTCAGAACCATGGTGAAGTGCAGGTCACCTTGGTCCCTGCTGAGGGCTTCTTTCTCAAAGGGAAATTCCTCCCAGCTAACATCCCTGCTGGAGTTCTCTGCCTTGGTTTCCCCAGTGACTTTGGGGTCAGGTGATTATGACTGATGGGAATTTGTGTTGTGTGTGTGTGTGTGTGTGTGTGCTGCGAAGTGGGATGCGGAAGCAGAGAACCTGGTTTTTAAGTCCTGGCACCTGTATTTGGCAGCTCTATGATATTGGACGAGTCATGCCAGTCCTCTGAGCCTTGACCCTCATCTGCAAATTGGGGGTGATGGTATCGGCTCTGTGATGATGTTAGGAGAGCTAGGTAGGATGTGGTGCTGGAGACTGTTTGTGGCCACTCTGCCCTTCCTTGGTGGTACTGTGCTCTGACTGGTGTGGATGGGCCGAGGGAGAGTGGGTAGGGGTTAGGGGCTGTGAGGGCTGCCTACAGAGTTAGCAGTGTCTGTTGGTCTCCCTCCAGCTTGAGCCGGGCTGCCTCAGCCTCGGAGGCCCCGGTGGGCCCTCTCTGGGAGTGCTGCCAGGCCTGTGGCAGCCAGCCTAGCCCGGCCAGCCTGGCACCCCCAGCGTGGCTTCTGCCCCCACAGGCATGCGCATCCTCGTCACGCTGCTGCTGGACACGCTGCCCATGCTGGGCAACGTCCTGCTGCTCTGCTTCTTCGTCTTCTTCATCTTCGGCATCGTTGGTGTCCAGCTGTGGGCAGGACTGCTTCGTAACCGATGCTTCCTGCCTGAGAATTTCAGCCTGTGAGTGGCACATGGGCAGGAGGTGACCTGGGAGTGACTATGGGGCTGGGACCTCCCTCAGTCCCTGTTGCTGGTGACATACCTGTTCTGTTATTAATGATGTGTCTGGCCATCAAACTTGGCTACACACTGAAGTCACCTGGGGAGTTGAGACAACTGCTAAGGCCTGGGTTCCCCAGCTCCCCATTCTGATATCATTTGTATGGGGTTCAACCTGGGTGTGGGGATTTTTAAAAGCTCCTCAGTGAGGCTAAAGTGCAGCCGCATTGGGAACCACTGCCCTAGAATGGAGCCTTCCCGTTTCCCGACGCTGGAGTCTCACCTCGATCCGCGTGCTCCCGGCGCCCCTCACGTGCACCCACTGACCCCTGCCTCTGCCTGGCACCTGCCCTGTGTGCCTCAGTGCATCCACCCAGCTCTCCCTTCCTGGGCCCTGTCCCCTGAAAACCCTGGTCTCAGCCTCATTCCTGTCTGCTCCTCAGCCCCCTGAGCGTGGACTTGGAGCGCTACTACCAGACTGAGAACGAGGATGAGAACCCATTCATCTGCTCCCAGCCTCGTGAAAACGGCATGCGCTCCTGCAGGAGTGTGCCCACGCTGCGCGGGGACGGGGGTGGCGGCCCACCCTGCGGCCTGGACTACGAGGCCTACAACAGCTCCAGCAACACCACCTGTGTGAACTGGAACCAGTACTACACCAACTGCTCCGCGGGGGAGCACAACCCCTTCAAGGGTGCCATCAACTTCGACAACATTGGCTATGCCTGGATCGCCATCTTCCAGGTGGGGTAGCCTGGGCACTGGGAGAGTTCCCAGAGCCCAAGTGCTAGGACACAGTCCCAGCTTGGAGTAGTCATCCTCAGGCTTGAGTTGGGATCAGGGCCTCTAGAGGAGACTGCAGGAAACTCTAGGGGGCCCAGAAATAACCTGCCCCTTTGCAACCTCCCCAGGTCATCACGCTGGAGGGCTGGGTCGACATCATGTACTTTGTGATGGATGCTCACTCCTTCTACAACTTCATCTACTTCATCCTTCTCATCATTGTGAGTGATTCCTCAAGCTCTTGTGGGGGTGGAGGATACTGGGGAAATGGATAGGGGGAGTCCAGAGAGGGGACTTGCTTGGTCTGAAGTTCCAGCTATCAGTGTAAGTCTCATAGAGATGCAGGCAGAGGGCACCTGTTATGAGAAGTTAGGAGGAAATCCAAAGTCAAGGCCTGTCACTCATCACCACTTAAAATCGTGAGCAAGTCATTCCCCATGAGGCCCCCAGCCCTACCCTGGGCATTTGTTTCTTCATCAGTAAAATGGGTGGTTCTCAACCCAGGGTGATGCCACCTCTCCTAGGGGGCACTTGGAAATGCAAAGGGTGGTTCTGCTTTTTATGAGGACTAGGGGAGCACTTTTGGCATTTTGCTGGCAGGCAGGGGGTAAGTAATAGACACCTTGAAATGGCAGTCCTGCAAACAAGGAATTGTTCCACTCCAAATTCCCATCATTTGGTGATGAGAAACACTGTGTGATCTGTTATTCCAGCTCAGAAGTTCCAAGACTTTATGAGGACAGAAGACAGAGGCAAAAGTAGCAATATTTATTTAGTAGTTTTAATCACTACCATGATTAATCATTTAATTGCTACCACTTATAGCTAATATTTATTGAGCACTTACTATGTGCCAGTCTCTGCTTGGAGTGCTTTTTTATGTGCTGGTGTGTTTAATCCTAACTAAGATCCTGGTATTATCTCCATTTTACAGATGAGGAAACCGATGTTTCCTCATTCGTCTGGCCCAATCATGCGCTTTGACTGTGCTCTGGCTTAGTCTTGCTGGGCTGAGTGCTGCCGCTGAAGCGTGCTGCAACATCTGCTGCCCGCTTCGCCCTCAGATTCCCTGTGAGGCAGCAGGTGCAGGGACTGTGGGCCTCATCTTCTAAACAAGAACTTTGAGCTCCAGAGGGCAGGCTTGCCGGAGCTGAGCATCCAGCCCCAGGCTATTGCCTCCAAATCCAACCCTTTTCCCACTTCACCAAGAGGCCAGTGACATAGCCAGACAGAAAGACAGATAAGAGAAAGATGGGAGAAAGAGATGAAGCTCTACTCAGGACTTAGGCTCCAGAGAGAGGTGGAGACAGAATAAAGACCTGTTGGTGAGTGAGAGGGGACCCTGAGAAAGAATAGCTCCCTCGCCTGCAATCGTCCCTGATGGGGAAAAGTAGCCAGGCTTGGGGCCTGTTCCCTTCTCCCCACCGTCACCCGGGTGGCAAGATTAGCACCTCTGGGAGGTGGTCTGTGATCTTTTCCCCCATTCGGCTCTCTCTGAGGCTGGGGAGTGGGAGGGAAGCAGACAGAGAGGTAAGGGACCTTGTTTCCACCCTCCCACACACCCCATGAAAAATCTTTCCAAACAGCTCTCCGGAATCACACTAGTGAAGCTAATTATCATAATTACTAGGACACAATCTAGAAAAAAAATTTTGCCTTTCACCATAAATATTCATTACTTTCATTCTGGATCATTGTCCAAGCAATTGCCATCCCAGAGGCCCGGGGTGGGGGTAGGGGGTGGGGACTGAGGTATGGAAGTGGAGACGTGACAGTGTGGTCGAGGCAGAGTGGCGGCCTGGCTAGTCTGCAGGGCTCAGAGTCAGCCTGTCACCCAGCTCGGGGAGAGGAGAGACATGGTTTGGAAAAGGGATACAGGCAAGGCCAATGGTCATGAGGATACTGAGGCCCCAGGGTTAAAGGTCTTACTCAAGGTCACACAGTAGGACTTGGGACTAGAAGCAAGAGTTTTGTAAATGGTGTTTTTGCCAGAATCTCAAAAGCTCAATCCAATGTGACAACCCATGTCCCCCAGATAGCATTCATTTCCATAGCCTTCTCTACTCCTAACGGAAAATGAGAAGGGGGGTGCTCACGATCTCGGACAATGGGATTGTTTAGGGGCGGGGAATTTGGGAGATATCCTTGCCGATAACCTAATGATCAATAGCAATTCCTTGGAATTCCACAGAGGTTGGTTCAGCTCTTAGCCTTGCTGTGCTGAATGATCATGGGGAAGTTCCTCAACATCTCTGAACCTGTTTCCTCACTTGTCAGATGGAGATAATTAAAGTGTCACCTTTAAAAAAAATAAAGTGTCACCTCTTCAGACTGTCATGAGAATGAAACAGGATGATGCTTGGACAATTACTGAGCCTAGTATCTGGCACATAGGAAGTGCTCAGTGCTTGGCAGCATGCACTGTGATTCCCTTTCCTTCAGGCTGTCTCCTCTTTTTGTCCCCACCCCAATAGGTGGGCTCTTTCTTTATGATCAACCTGTGCCTGGTGGTGATTGCCACGCAGTTCTCAGAGACCAAGCAGCGGGAGAGCCAGCTGATGCGGGAGCAGCGCGTGAGATTCCTTTCCAACGCCAGCACCCTGGCCAGCTTCTCCGAGCCCGGCAGCTGCTATGAGGAGCTGCTCAAGTACCTCGTGTATATCCTCCGGAAAGCAGCCCGAAGGCTGGCCCAGGTCTCCCGGGCGGCGGGCGTGCGGGTTGGCCTGCTGAGCAGCCCAGCGCCCCGTGGGGGCCAGGAGCCCCAGCCCAGTGGCGGCTGCCCTCGCCCCCACCGCCGTCCATCCGTCCACCATCTGGTGCACCACCACCACCACCACCACTACCACTTGGGCAATGGGACTCTGCGGGCCCCTCGGCCCAGCCCGCAGATCCAGGACAGAGATGCCAGTGGGTCCCGCCGGCTCGTGCTGCCACCACCCTCAACTCCTGCCCTTTCCAGGGGCCCTCCAGGGGGTGCAGAGGCTGTGCACAGCTTCTACCATGCTGATTGCCACTTGGAGCCAGTCCGCTGCCAGGCACCCCCTCCCAGGTCGCCATCGGAGGCATCGGGCAGGACCGTGGACAGTGGGAAGGTGTACCCCACCGTGCACACCAGCCCTCCACCTGAGATGCTCAAAGAGAAGGCACTAATGGAGGTGGCGCCCGCCTCTGGACCCACCACCCTCACCAGCCTCAACATCCCGCCCAGGCCCTACAGCTCTATGCACAAGCTGCTGGAGACCCAGAGCACAGGTGAGAACTCTGGGTGGAGGCATGTTGGTGGCCCTCACCCGGGGACCAGATGACGTCCTATCCCAGGGAGGACTGAGGGGATCTGGAGTCAGAAGGACACGGCCTGGATTCCCATTCTGCCTCTCTTGGCCTTGGGACCGTCAACCAGTCACATCACTTCTTTGAGCCCTAATTTTCTCATCTATTAAAATGGGAGTCATAATTCCTACATTGTAATGATAACAGTAGTCATCTGTAGCAAGCACCTATGCTCTGCTTTATGCCGTTTGCAATTGTTGACGATTGCTATGTGCCTTTCGCATGCTTCACAGGCAAAACCCCGTTGGGTCCTCTTATCAGTTTAAGTGATAAACTTTCCTTGTCTTACTGATGAGGAGGAGGAGCTTGGAGAAGATGTGTGACTTGCCCCAGGCGCTGTCACTGGTGAGGGGTGGAGTCAGGGCCCTCTGACTCTGAGGTCCATGCGCTAGAGTCCCTGTTACAGGTTCAGAGGGGGAAATGGTGTATGAGCACGGTGAGCCCCATGCCCCACGCTAAGGGGACTCATGTAAATACAAATGTCACTCTGTCCCCGTAGGGAGACCTGGGGCTTGGTGCAGCAAGTCCTCAGAGGCCTCTAGACTGGTGGATAGAATACCCAGTGTTGTGGGGAAGGGAAGTGCTTGTGCCTTGGGGCGTCCCCCAGTCAGGCAGGGGTGACGAGCCCTCCTCTATAGATTCACTGCAGCCGAAGCCCAGGGCCTGTGCTTCAGGAAGAATGTGGCACGTGGGAGAAGTGGAATATTTGTGGGCTGTTATGTGGGAATGTGGGCTGGACAGGAAGGTGCCATCACAGAACACATGGGAAGGGTTCTTCTGCCAGCTCCTCTATTACCCTGCCAAGGGGCGCCGCCAGCCACACACACGTATGGTTCTGTTTCCCTCCGTGTAAGAGGCGAGGCCGGGACCATCACAGCTGTGAGTGGTGCTTACTGATGTCCTCCTGCATGCAGGCGGAAGGGCTGGGCCCCAGGCCAGGCGTCTTCACATCCGTGCTTTACCTGGGTGGTCTCTGAGGTTCCTCGCAGCTCTCAGACTGTGATCAAAGCTGGATTTAAGCGGACATCCGTGTCTTGGGATAGATCACTGTGTACGCACACGTGTGCTGTCTGGTGTGTGCGTGTGTGCATAAAGGTGACCGCTGTGTGTCTGTGCCATCTACATGCACACGTCTGCTGTTCATGTATGCATGTGTCCACACATCTGCTGTGTGTAGGTACGTGTGTGCACACACAGGGTGGTGCTCCTGTTTAGTGTGTATGCATGCCCATGTGTGCACATGCCTGGCATACATGTACTGTGTGATGTATATAGATCTGTGTACACCTGTGTTTGGCTCTATATGTACATATGACTTGTAAATGGTATGTGTATGTACACAGTACATGTGTGTGTACAAGTATGTATCTAGTGCACAAGTGCAAGTGTCTGGCGTGAGAACATACATGAATATCTAAGGCTGTCCAAACCTGAGGACAACCAGCAGTGACTGTCAGTGGGATGCTATTGGCATTTGGGGGCGTTCTATTGCTCAGGATCACCCACATTGCAAGTCATTCAGTACCCTTGCCCACCAAGTGCCTAGTACCACCATTGAAAGAACTCCAAACTCCCCCACTCATTTTATATACATGCTGAGGGAAGGTCACCCCAAGTAGGAAAGCCTGGAGCCTCTAACCTCTACCTTCCTGTCCCAGGCGCCTGCCAAAGCTCTTGCAAGATCTCCAGCCCTTGCTTGAGGGCAGCCAGCGGAGCCTGTGGCCCAGACAGCTGTCCCTACTGTGCCCGGACCGGGGCAGGGGAGGTGGGGCTCACTGGCCACGAGATGCCTGACTCAGACAGTGAGGCGGTTTATGAGTTCACACAAGATGCTCAGCATGGCGACCTCCGGGATCCCCACAGTCGGCGTCGACGGAGCCTGGGGCTGGATGTGGAGCCCAACTCTGTGCTGGCCTTCTGGAGGCTGATCTGTGACACCTTCCGGAAGATTGTGGACAGCAAGTACTTTGGTCGGGGAATCATGATTGCTATTCTGGTCAACACGCTCAGCATGGGCATCGAATACCACGAGCAGGTAGGGGCACGGGCAAGGCATGGTTCTCGGGCTGGGGATCCTCTATCTTCCTCTCCTCCCACCCCGAGTTCAGTTTCCTCTCTGTGCTGTCAGCCTGCATGGCCAGGAGGACAAAAGGGAGCTGCACCGATGCGTGGGAACTCTTTGGAGGATGAAAGCCGGTGAATGTCATGCAGTCTCAGAGTGTGGAGGTTGCCCAGGGGCAGGGTCTGAGCTGGGTGTGTTTTATCGAAAGGGTTCTGAGAAGAGGTGGGCATTAAAGGATATAAATGAGTGGTAAGCATCAGATGTGGGCAAGACCTTTTTGGAGGGACAAGTCATAGATAGGGGGTGGGTGGGGCCCTCTGGCATTCACCTGACTCAGTAATTAGGGGTGTGATTGACTGGTGGCAGGAGGGGGCTGTGCAGGTAGAGGTGAGGAGTGGACGCCTGGAGCCGGCACCTGGGGAGGGTAGAGAGGGTGGCCATCTGCTTCAGGCCTCTGTTCTGGGAGCCGTGCTGCGAGCGGGGAGGGCGCCGCTGGGTAGAGGAGAGCTCCCAGCATGATGAGGGGACTTGAAACTTTTGCGTTTGAGGAATCGTTCTAAGAACCAGGATGTTTAGTCAGGAGAAAAGGAGGCTCAGCAGGGACAGGCGAGCTGTCTTCAGATATTTGAAGGGCTGTCATGTGGAAGAGGTAGCAGGCTTATTTTGTGGGGTCAATAGCTGCAAGCAATGTGATTTGGGCTGAGACATTGAAGAGGTTGTTTTCTCTCTCAGAGCTGTGCAGAAACAGAAGGGGTGGCCTGGGGAACTCCACTGACCCCCGACTCCCACACTGGAGATGGGAGCAGGTATCATAGGGCCTCACAACTGGCTGTGGCTGCACCCCCCACAGGATCTCTCAGAAGTCAGCCCTTCCCCCGGATGGCCTTCGAGGTCACCCCCTTGGTGGATTCTTGAGAAAAGAGGGAGGCCAGCAGGCAGGCGCTGTGGTTCCCAGGTCCTCTGTGCTCTTCTCCTCTCTCTGTTCTCACTGTCCTGGGGGAGAGTCAGGGCTGCCAGAGCCCACTGTAGACGGGAGCCAGGCACTGCCCCAACCCCTCAACTCGTGGGCAGAAGCATGTGGGAGCCAGAGGTGTGGAGTGGGCGCACACGTGCGTGCATGCGTGCATGGTGTGGCGGGGCGGGGTAGCCAGGGGGAGGCGTGCCCACCGAGGAGTGCAGGGAATGCACTCAGTCTCAGTTGAGGTGGGGTATCCTAGATCCAAACCCGGGCTGGAACAAACGTGTGATGTTCACTTTTCAGGGGGTTCTGAATCCCCTTACCATCCACCCCACTCAGCTCCTATCCCAATTGCCTTGTCCAGCCAAGTGCACCCCAGCCCTTTCCCCATCACTATCATATCATATTGACACCCCTTCCTTTTGTGTCAGTGACCCCCACCCAACTGGCTATACCCTGTTCCTTTCTTGGCGTGGGGAAAGCAGAGAGTGTGGACAACTTGGGTCCCACCTTGGGTAAAGTGGGGGGAAGTGGAGGTGGGGCAGGACGCTGGCTGCAGGGTCAGCAGTGGCATTTTTGTGGGTGTGTTGTGTCTGGCTGCATGGGGCGTGTGTATGTGTGTTCACGCCTTCTCAGCCAACCTCTGGGGAAGGGGTCCTCTGCTCTGCCAGGCTGCTAGGGCACGATCCAGGTAATGGCAGTTCTTAATCTCCCATTATGCCGGCTCCCAAGCCTGAACCTCAGCCTCCTCTCCCTCACCCCAGTTCTGGCCATGGTCAGATGCCCCTTCCCCAGGGGGTGCCTCCTCCGCTGCTGATGGAGGATTTGACTAGGCTGGAAAGAAGCTGAGTCACAGAAACAGAGGCCAGATGAAGCTGCAGCAAGAGAGCTTTCAGTTAGACATCAAGAAAGACACCCCCTTGGGGAAGAAATAATAGCAATAAGTCAGGGAAGACTGCAGCATCTCCTTACCCAAGTTCCTGAGGAGAGCAGAGGACAGCCTCTGAAGCCTTCAGCAGCAGGGAGTCCTACTCAGTGGTGGCACAGTGTCTGCTCCAGGGAAGAGTTTGTCCCAGTACCTGGTTGCTAAGGCCCCCATGGGGTGAGTGGGAGTCCCAGCAGGCCAGGCAGATGACTGACTGCGGCCCAGCAGGCTCAGGGGCTGGGGGTGGGAGGAAATCCCAGAAGCAGCCACGGCCCTGTGCTTATAGGCACTGTGGCGTGAATGTCCCGCCATCTGGGTCCTGGAGCCTGAGCAGGCTTGGGGGTTGGGGGCAGGGAAAAGCGCAAGGAGACATGGAGGCCAAAAGACAGAGACACAGAGGGAGACAGAAAGAGAAAGGGAGAGACAGAGATGGGGAGATGAGGGCAGAGAGAGCGGGATGGAGACCTGGGCAGGGGGCGAGGGGGTGGGGGACACAGAGATGAGATGGTCAGAGATATAGAGAGGGAGGTGGAGACTCGGGGGAGGAGACAGAGACAAGCAGAGACACAGAGATGTAGGGGCGACAGAGACAGTTATGGAGAGGAAGCCAAAGGCAGACTGAGATCTGGATGCGAACAGGAACGGCCCGGGCAGGGACCGGAGACAGAGGCTCTGATGGAGCCTCAAATGGAGGAGAGGAGGAGCCAGCTGAGCAAGAGAGCTGAGAGACACAGCAAGGAAGAGCATCTGCAGATGCTGACAGAGGTGAGGCCAGAGGCTCATGGTTTCCCCGCGGTGCTCGTAATGAGGCAGTTGTGTCCATCGATCCCGGTATTGATGGGACTGAGGGGCACTGGAGAGGGTGTTGCTGGTGCTTCCCTGGAGGAGGAGCCCAACCCTCTTTCCAGCCCTGTCCTTTTCCCACCGTCACCAACCTTACCCTTCCTTTGGTTTTCCCGTCAAGAACAGAGATACTCCAGCTGCACTCTACCAAGCTCTTGACTGAGGAAGCACTCTTGTCGTACCCCACCCTACCCAAGGCGAACCCTATGCTGTTCACACCGTCCTGCTTTCCCCACCCCTTAGCCCACCAGCTGGTGGCAAAGTGGCAGGGCTGGTTTGTTCAGAGAGACTGGTGAGGAGGACAAAGACCCAGGACTCTGAGAAGGGAGCAGGGCTATGACTTGAGGTCAGAAGTATAATCATGTGTGTGCCCTACCCACTAGGGGGGCAGAACGTGGAACAGGGAAATTGTGAACTACCCATCTGTCCATCCATCCATTCCACACACATTTTCTGGGCATCAGAGTTGGGCCTAAGCAATGGCATGCTCATAAATGTTTAATAGCCAGCCCTTTAAAAAGAAAAAAGGTCCTGATTTGTGGTATTTGCAGTGTTCACCATTTTCCATGGTGCGAATGCTCCCACCGTGGCTGGCTTCAAACTCCCGATGTGATGTCACTGCATGTGGAGTTGGGAAGAGACGTGCATAACCAGACGCTCCAGTACAACACTGGGCCAAGGCACTCTGTCCTTCCTCTCAAAGACCCCACGACAAATAAGCAGTCACACTTACTTGATGTAGTGCCTGCTTGGAAGGGATGCTCAGAGGAGTCACCCGTGACCCAGACTGGGGAAAGGATTCAAGAGGGGCTTCCATAGGATATGACCTGGGAGCTGAGTTTGAATGGAAAGTGGGATGTAGCTAGCAAAGGGTGGAGGGTAGGGCACAGCATAGGGGAGGACCGGAAGCACCAGACCCCAAAACAGAGAGATTTATAAGGAGTTCAGAGTGAATTGGGCACTGGGTTGGGGCTGGGATGGCAAACAACAAGAGATGAGATTGGAAAAAGCTCAGAGCCAGGTCCTGAGAGGAATAGGATAGAGTTTGGATTTTATCCTGAAGATGATAGGGTGCCAACAAAGGTTTTAAGCAAGTCCATGGTATGTGTTTGTATTGTATCAAAAGTCTTCCAGAAGCCATGTGGGGAGCAGAAGGGAGTGACAGACGGGAGGCAGGGAGGCCAAGGAGAGGGCTACTGCCATAATCCAGCCAGTTCATATACCTTGTCCCTGGAGACAGAGAGAAGCATGCTGGGAAGAGCAGGCAGTGGCTGAATCTGTAGAACTCAACTCCAGTTGGATATTTGTGAGGTGGCAGCAAGGATGACACCCAGGTTTCTGCTTCTGGGAGGAGCACTGGGGCTTGTGCATATTTGCGCTGGAGGGCATTCCTTGCAAACTGCCTGTGGGATGCCCAGGGTGTCTTTGGATTGCAGAAGAGAGGTGTCTTCTGGAACCTGTCTGGCTGGGTATGCATGGGGACAAGGCCTTCCAGGAGGATGAGGTCTTCAGGACACAGGAACTTCGTAATCACCTTCCTTCCTAGTTCTGGATTGCTGAGAGTTGGAGCCAACCTCATGCTCTAGAAGAGAGCCAACAGCAGGGGGTGGGGAGGGGCACACAGCCCACTGGTATCCTGGGCTGCAGAGAAGAGAGAGGGAGGGTCCAGAATAGACAGTCTTTCAGGCCTGAGAGGACAGGGCAGGTGATGCTCCTGCTCGTTTCTCAGACTCTGGGCCCACCCTGTCGCTCTAGATACATGTTCAGGGAGGGTTTCTATTTATAAGTGAGTGAGGTCAGCTATTCAAGGCAAGGGAGGCTGGGGTGGGGTAGGGTGAGGAAGAGACCAGATGTGGTAGGTCTTAACTTTGAGGGGATTCACAAACTCCTTTTGGATTCTGTTTAAAGCTAGGGCCATCTCTCTTAAAGATAGACACAGGCATGGATACCCCAGTGCGGACTTCGAGGATGGGAGTTTACAGACACCTGACCTATTCCTTGGGCCTCCCAGGAGTCCTTGGCCTGCAGACAGAGGAGCTGGGACTACAGGCCAAATAAGACTTTGGAGGACAATCTCTTACAGTTGCCCTGGGCCCAGACTTTCAAAGGTTCTCCACATGTGGGAGGGAGAAGGGTGCTTTTCTAGAGATGGCCTGCTAAAGGGGGCATCCTCTGGCTCTACGGCTCCCCCAATTCATCAAACATGGGGAGTGCCTCCTGTGCACAGCACATTTGAAGAGAATAATAGACTGGGGGTATGGGAAGTGCCAGGAGCTCCAAAGAAACAAGTTCCAGCAGAAAAGTCATTCTGCTTGATTATGCTAAATGCCGTAAAGGAGATTTCTGGGGACAGAAGAGAGCTCACATCCAGGTCAAGGATTTTGGAGGGCTTCCTGAAGGAGGTATCTTGTGAGAGTGGCCTTGAAAGAAAAGTGTCACTGACAGCTGAGGCCAGGAGCAGAGGGGTCTGGTGGAGGGATTGGGGAGAATTCTGGCAGCCTGGCCTGGGAATGCACAGGGAGGCATGGGATGCTCTGAAGGACCATCATATAGCCTCCCCCACTCCACCCCAAGTTATGTGAGCAGGGGCTCTTGAAGTGAATCCAGCAGTGCTCTTGAATCTGGAGCTTCCAGGAGGTGTGGGCTGGCTTGGGGGTGGGACCCAGAGACTATTTCTATCGTCCAGATCAGAGGCAAGGAGGGCCCCCAGGATGTGAAGGGGAAATAGAACTAGTGGGTGGGGCACAGCCATTCCATTGGCAAGGTCTGTGGGCCCAGGCACCTGCTGCCAGAGGGATGAAGGGCAGGCGTAAGTCCTAGACAACTCCTGGTTGCAAGATGGAATCCTGGAGAGGGAAGTCCATGGAACCAGGAAGCTGGGGAAGGAACAGGTTTGGGAGAGGAGGTGAGAGGGTTTGTTTTGGATGTGCTGCATTTGAGCTGGCTGTGGGCCATCCTGGGAAGGCTATCAGGCAGGTTGGCTCTCTGGGTGAAGAGCCAAGGCTTGGAGGGAGATTGTTTTGTGTCATCCACACCCTGGTGACAGCCGGAAAGGTGGGAGTGCAGGAGACAGAGAAGCAGGAGAGCCCAGGGAAGGAAGTGGGCTCTACTGAACTCTGAGGAATGTTGGCCTGAGGGGAGAAAGGCAGGGGAGAGGGAGAAGAGGGCAGGAAATGGCCAGCAGAGTCAGGAAAGTAGAGGGAGGTGGCCACAGGCAGGGAGGCTGGTGCAGGCCCAGGTATTGTTCAGGCATCCAGAAGTTGAAGACTGGGAAGAGGGTCCTTGGAGAGAGCTGGGTGGTGGGGCCCGGGGTTCAGGGGTGAACAGGCCTGGATCCATGTGAAGGTTTCAGCTTTTAGGCAGGGGAAGGGATATTGGAGACGTGAGGAAACAGGGACAGCTGATGAGATGGAGCCCAGGGGAGCCAGGGTGTGGATGAAGGTCCAGGTGGAGGAGGCCCTGGCTCCTTTCCAGGTGGGAAGAGAGACGAGTAGGTTGTAGGATGCAGAGCTGTCTCGGGGAGGGAATTGAAGCCCCAGGAAGCAAGAGGCCAGGTTGGAAGTGGGATGGAGGCCTAGGGGAGGAAGATCTGAAGCAGCTCTTGGGCTGAAAGACGGAGAGCCAACAATGAGGACCACGCATACAGGCACAGAGCAACCCTGGAGCCCAGAAGGGTATTCCCCTGTCCAGTCAGCACGGGTTCGTAAATAGCAAAGCTCAGCAATTGGGCTTGGGGGAGGGAGGACTAACCTGGACTGGACAGGAACCCTCTGAGATCTGCGGCCTGAGGGCAGCCTTTAGATGGCCCACCACAACTGGATAGAGAGGTTCTGTACAGGCGGATGAGGGGCAGGGGCCAGAGCTTCACAAGTTCAAGTCACAGAAGCTTGGGCTGACTCTCTCAGGCCGAGCGAGCACTGTGGTGGTGTCCTGTGCCTACTCAGCTTGTGTGTCCCCCTGGGGTGGCTCTGGGGAGCTGGCAGGAGACCATGCAGAGAGACTAACGTCATCCCTGGTTATGAGGTACTGAAGCACAATGACCCCTAACAAGGGGGCCTAGAGGGGCTAGAAAACATGCTAGGAGGTCCCTCCAGGGGGACGGCGAAGAGCAAGGCCGTGGTCTGTGTGATGAGGCCTGTGAGGTCTCCCGGAAGCCTCCTGCTGCCCAGGCGTCCCTGACTTCCCACACCTCCTTGGAGGAGGAGAAGGGCCGAGGTCCCGCTGACCCAGTGGCCGTTGCCCCATCACTGTGGCCCACCTGTGCCCCCTCTTTTGAGTGTGAAAGTGGCACAGAACTCTCAAAAATAGAGGTGAGGTGAGCCGAGGAGCCGGAACTGGGGAGCAGAGGTTCCAGGGTCCCGGGGACAGGTGGCATCAGAGGAGGTAGGGGATGAGGATGGCACCTGGCAGGGCCAGGGTGACCCCCCCTCAGTTCTGGTCGGGCTTGTCCCCACCTGCACTCTCCCTGCAAAAGGCATATCCATGTCTGTCAGAGCTGGCTCTCAGGCCTCCCGCCTGGACCACTGCAGTATCCCCTAATCGCTCGCAGTCTCTTCGTCTCTCCAAGCCATCCGCAGGCTGCCACCACTGCAGTGGATTAATCTTCTTAATATACCATTTTGCACACCTCCTCCCTCCCCTGAGAAGATCATGGGCAGAGGCAAGTCCAGCCTGAGGCAAGCCATGGAGCAGAGTCAAGGCCATTCTGGCTGGCCCTGCCCACCTGGCAGCCTTGATGCCCAGAGGCCCCTCCCACCCTCTGACCAGGGCAGACACTTGATCCTTGGTCCTGGAGGATGCCCTGCACATTCCTCCCTCTGCCTCTTTGCTCACGCCCCCTGGCCAGCCGGGGATACCTTCCACGGCAGTTCTCCTCCCCCTGCCTTCTCCCCACTGGCCCACTGACCTCAGCTGGCTTGAGTTCCTGGGGCCCTTCTGGTGTCTGCCTCTACATGGTGCTTAGCTTCAGACTGCAGGCACTCTGTTCTACCACATGTGAGGACCGCTGCTGCTGTCAGTGCCCACGGGGCCACTCGAGCAGGACTCTGGCCTGGGTGTTTCCACAGGGCAGAGCAGCCTTGCCACAAAGGGGTGTTACCCTGTTTAATAGAAGAGGCCACTGGGAACCAGCAAGGTTAAGGACTTGCCTAGGTCACCCAGGTGGAAAGTCTCCCAGTTGGCAGGCCTTCTGCATTCAGGTTTAGCCCCACCTCTTAGCAGGGTTGCACACACCATGGGCACTTTAAGGGTTAGTGGATAAAGGTGCTGTGGGTTTCAGGGGAGTCCTGGTGCTGGGAAGTATTGAGCAGCTTACCTGGGGCCCAGTTACCCCAGGCTGACAGGCTGAGGCGGGGGGGGGAAGCACTGGGAGATAGGAGATATACAGTTAGCGTCACATAGAGAAGAGCCTGGGGCCTCTGGGTGAGAACCTCAAGCTGCCTGGCCTCCACGCGCAGAAATGCCCACTGGGCCTTGACCTCCTTGAACAGGAGGGAGGATGCAGTCTAGACCAGAAAAAGGACTTTCCTGGCAGCCTGAGGGGCTTGTATGAGTTTGTGCCGGGTCTGGGTGTGTGCGGGGCGGCAGCATGGAGAGGTGTGGAGGCAAGTGCAGGTGGGCCTTTCTAAGCGAGCGATATGACCTCCATCAAGTCACCACATCTCGGAGCCTCAGTCTCCTTGCCGTCAAGGAAGCCTACGTCCCTCCCTTATCTGGTGTGAGCAGGGAGGAAACGGACTTCTGGGAGGAAGGGCTTAGCGGTGCAGGGCCTGTGGACGGCGCTAGTCAGAGTTGGTGTCCTCTCTGCCCCTTTGCAGCTGCAGTGACTGTGATCACGGCTCTGGTCCCTGGGGCAATGGTGTTGCTAAGATTGTGTCTCTGCGTCCTCGTCCTGCATTTGCAGAACATTCTCAGCTTCCGATTTAGTAACTTGGGCAGACCTGGCTGTCTGAGAAAAGAGCGCTTTTTTCCCATGGATCACAGGCAATTCGGGGCCCTGGAAGGGAACAGGAGTTGCCAATAAGTTTGTAGAGCAAGCGAAGGCCGGGGGAGAGTGCCAGCCAGGCCCTCCTTCCTACCTGCTCCTTCAGTCCTGGAGCCTCCTGGCTGGGCAGGCTGGAGCCCCGGCCTCTGCCGCCACCCCTCGAGGAGAGCAGTGACACAGGCCTTCGGGAGCCTGCACCATCCTTCCGATGAGGCTCTAGGTTGGGGTGCTGACGGGAGTGTGTGTGTCTGTGTGTATCTATGAGCCCTCAGGTACAGACTGCCGCCAGCCCTGTAGACAACATCAGGAAGCAGTGAGAACACCCCTCTCCCTACACGCCTGGTTGTACTTCACGGATTCACTAGTGAAGTAAATACACGATACCAAAAGCTATCGTGTTTTCACCGTTTTATTAAGTTTTGTCTTTGGTGGCTTTTTTGATGGTTAATTTACGTGCTCTAAACTATACCCATGATATGTGTGTGCCTCAGTTATACTTTCAGACTCGTTCTTTATTAATGCCTCTGCATTCATGTGAAATATAGTTTATATACCTAAGAAGACACTTTACACATTCAGTCCATCCATGTGTCTGGATTCACAGGCCCCTCACCGTCACCTTTGGATCCGGTCTGCCTAGTCTTCTTGGAGTCGGAGTAGGGTGGGATTGGGTCCCACTCCCTGGCTCTGCCCGTCCTGTGACTTCGCACTGGCCGTGCATCATCTTTTGGCCTCTTGTGCTCATCTGCAAGATGTGGAAGGGGGAGGTTGTTGTGTGGATGGTACGCGGTGAGACCCACGGAGTGTCATAGCCGTGTGGCCTGCATCTACCATCTTTATCAAATCCAAGAATGGGCAACTGGGTAGATGGCGGAGTGACAGAGAGGCGGGTTCACTGACCACAGCCTTCTGACAGACTGGACTTGGGAGCGGAAGCTGGGAGATCCACTTAGTCATGGAGGGGCCTGAGCCCTGGGCTTTAGCTGTCCTGACTGTGGCCCCTTCCCCTGCGCTGTGGTCCTCTGTGACCCCACTTGCCAAGTCAGGTGGCACTGCCCCCACTCACAGTCTGGGGGGCAGAGTCTCACTTGAGATCTGCTGGAGCAACATGACAGTTACTCAGTCTCTGGATAGGTGGCTCTTGGCCCTGCCGGCTGACCCTGGCTCAGCTCCCCAGACCGGTCTCTGGAGAGAATCCATGCGTGGGCTGAAAACGTCTCTCCTTCTGAGAAGCCATTGACCCCTCAAATGCCCCTCCCCTGCCAGTCAGAAGGCCCAGCCTACCACCTCTCCCAGTTCTCACCCAGGCTGGCCGCATAGATGGGGACTATTAAGATATATTTGGTGGTACCCAGGGCCCGACTCCATGCTTGGGTGACCTACCTGGGCAGCTGGCCAGATGAGGCAGCTGGGTAAACAGAGGGAAGTGTCTGATGGACTAAGGACTTCACTGGTTATTTATTCAAACTTCTAGAGTAGCTAGTATGCACCTTGGGCTTTGGGGGTGATCAAAACACCTCATCAGGTGGGCAGTAGGCTCCATCGAGCCAATCATATTTCACTCTGCAACTTCGGTCATCAACCAGGTTGGGTCTCCCTTTCTCCCCTGACATGGCTCATTCCCTGTGCTCAGCCCTGTGATGCCTTCCCCTCCTCTCTGCTTGGAGAGACCCCATTCACCCTCAGAGTTCATTTCAAGTGCTGTCTCCCAACTAAGGCTTTCCCAGTGTGTTCCTCACTTACCTTCTCTCCTCTGAACTCCTGGATTTACTATCTGGATAATTTATTTTGGCACCAAAACATCTAAGGCCTCTCGTGGTTATTCAACTGTTTCGTGTGTGTATGATTTGTTTCCAGCTAAGACTCTGAACTCCTAGGAGGCAGGGAGCATTGCTGGCATGTTTTTGCCTGCCTGGTGGATTATATGGTAGGGACTTAATATTAAGAGGGATGCTCAGTCACTCAGTCATGTCCGATTCTTTGTGACCTCATGGACTATAGCCTGCCAGGCTCCTCTGCCTATGGGATTATCTCAGCAGCAATACTGGAGTGGGTTGCCATTTTCTCCTCCAGGGAATCTTCCCAACCCAGGGATTGAACCTGCATCTCCTGGGGCACCCGCATTGGCAGTCAGATTCTTTTTCACTGAGCCACCATATTAAGAGGGAGGAGGCACTTAATATTCTGTGCTAGAATAGCAAATGAAGTAGAGTTTGTCATTAAGTCTGATGACCTCTCTAGTACGTGTTCGCTGTCCTAATCCCAGACCCTGGCTAGGAGTATTAACTACTTCTAGTGTTTTACATTTGACCAGAGAGATTAAGGATCTTGCTAAAGGTCACACAGTGATTTGACAGGATAGGTTGAGAATTAAGCCAGGTGTCCTAGTCTCAGGGAGCAGCTCCAGGTGCCACCTCATGTGTGACATCTTTCTTGGGGATCTCCCGTCTGCTCATTGGTGTGTTTGTATGTACATGCTTGTTTGTGTGTTTGTGTACACGTGTGTGTGCGCATGTATGCATTTGTGTGTGTTTGTGTGTACGTGTGTGCCGTGTGTGTGTGTCTGGAAGGAAATAATGTTGCCAACAGTTGTCCAAGAGAATGCTGCCAAGTGCACAGAGTAATTGTGGAGAACATGTGACTTCATGTGTGGCTGTGTGTATGAGGCCTTGGCAGTCACCCTCTGGTGCCCACCAGCAGTAGGAAGTGGGTGGAACCCACAGCATAGGCCTCCAGCGAGCCTGTGGCCCCAGGATCTGAGACTCAGCTGAAAAGAACCAGGGGCTGGGGGCTTTGTGCACTGGCCACCCCTGAGTGCATTTTCTTAAGGATGCTTCTGGGGAGCGTCCTCCCCATTAGCCTGAGCATTCAGCACCCCTACCACCCTCTCCCAACCTCCACCCCACCCCCTGGCTTGCTGTTCCTGCTCCCAGATGTGTAGGAAGGCCAGGTGTTTTTGAGGACTGGGATGAGGGGCTCAGGGACAAGCCTCTGCTACTTCATGGTCCACTCTGTCTTCTAGCCTGAGGAGCTCACCAATGCCCTGGAAATCAGCAACATCGTCTTCACCAGCCTCTTTGCCCTGGAGATGCTGCTGAAGCTGCTAGTATATGGTCCCTTTGGCTACATTAAGAACCCCTACAACATCTTTGATGGCGTCATTGTTGTCATCAGGTATGACTGCCCCTCTGCTGCCTCTTGCCTGAGGAATGCCCTTAGGGTAGCTTGGGGTGAGGAGCCACACACCCTGCTCCTCTGGGCCTGGAATCAGGCCCCACTGACCCAGAGGCCCCCTGCTCCCCTAGCTGGGGATTCTCTGTGCCCCTCGCAGCGCATACCACACTCTCTCTCAGCCCTCCCTTGCTCACACAGAACACGGTCTTCCATCTGCTTTGGCCAGGCTCCTCTGAAATCTCTGCTCTCATTTCCACTCCTTGTCCTTGACCCCATGCAGGTCTGGGGTGGGCAAAGACTAGGGAGTTGGCTTTGGAGAAGAGTTGGAGGAGGTGTAAGACCCAGCCAGCTGTCCCTGCTTACAAAGTGCTTGGAGACGGTCACACTCGCTGGCAACTTGCTTTAGGGTTTCCAAGACCTTGGGAAAGTGTTCCCCCCGCCACCGCCTCAGGCCCTGGGCCAGAAGAGCTGCTTTATTGATTTTTGGAATTGGCTTTAGATTTCATTAGAAGAGAACAAAGCAAACATTCCATAACTTGAGGCTGTTGCTTTGGCTGATGGAGGGAGAGGACTGGCCCAGAGGGGAGAGTGGGGAGGGAGGGAGCTGTCACCCTGACCCTTGCCTCTTGGAGCTCCTGCCTAGAGACCCAAGTTTCCCTCAGAGCCCACTTTCTCAGTGCTGGCCAGGCCAGACCCTCAGGTGCTGCTGGTGGGTGGGGTAGGGGGAAGGTGAGCATGCAGAGGCCTCAGGTTCGGGCTCTGGCTCTGCCCCCACCCTCCCCCCTTGCAGCGTGTGGGAGATCGTGGGCCAGCAGGGGGGCGGCCTGTCGGTGCTGCGGACCTTCCGCCTGATGCGGGTGCTGAAGCTGGTGCGCTTCTTGCCGGCGCTGCAGCGGCAGCTCGTGGTGCTCATGAAGACCATGGACAACGTGGCCACCTTCTGCATGCTGCTCATGCTCTTCATCTTCATCTTCAGGTGAGGGCAGGCGCGGCATCCATGCCAGCGGGATGAGGGCCTGAGGGGCAGGGGTTTTTGGGGCCCTGACCCCCATCTCGCGGCTCCTGTGTCTTCAGCATCCTGGGTATGCATCTCTTCGGCTGCAAATTTGCATCTGAGCGGGATGGGGACACGTTGCCGGACCGGAAGAATTTTGACTCCCTGCTCTGGGCCATCGTCACTGTCTTTCAGGTGCAAGGGCAACAGGAGAGGGTGGGCAGGGTGGTGGGGGTGCCCCGGTAAAGGCCCTGACTCCCTTCCTCGGCCCACAGATCCTGACTCAGGAGGACTGGAACAAGGTGCTCTACAACGGAATGGCCTCCACGTCATCCTGGGCTGCCCTTTACTTCATCGCCCTCATGACCTTCGGCAACTATGTGCTCTTCAACCTGCTCGTTGCCATTCTGGTGGAGGGCTTCCAAACGGAGGTAACCCCCTGCCTGCAGCAGTCCACTTCCAGGAGGAATTGGCTGCATTGCTGGAGTGGTGGTGTCCTGGGAGGTTCTGCCCGAAGTGCCCTTCAGACAAGGCTGGGGGACTAGGACTGGGAGGTTCTGAGTTTCGGGCAGCCCCTTGGCACTCGAGAGACAGGGTGGCTGTTGGGGGAAGTATCCCTGGATCCAAGGTGAGCTACTGAGTGGGCTTCCCCAACAAAGTCGGCTAGACTCTACCCCAGGGAGCTGGACAAGATGAGTGTTGGCACACGGACAGCTGGATCCCTGAGCACAGGTGTGCCTGGGGACATCTGGAAGGAACCCATCTGAGTTGAGGGGTGGGGGAAGTTTGCATGCAAATCACCTGGGCTTTGGCTGAGCTGGTGAAGATGGCACCAGCACCCGGGCAGAACTGAGCTGCCTTGGCTGAGAAATGAGCCCAATTAGCTGCGGGCACAGCAGAGATGAGCGTCCTATTTCCAGCCCAGGCTCCATCACTTTCGTCATAGGCAGCATCGTCAATTAATATTGATTTACATTGATCCCACCCTCGCCCTGCCAGGACGCAGTCCCTGCCTGAAGGGCTGCGTACCATTCTGCTCCCTCAGCTCAGCCGCTCTTCCTACCGGAGCCCCAGGCCCAGCCCAGCTTCCTAGCACCTAGCACAGGGCAGGTCGACTCAACCTAGAAATGCTCCAGGTTGGGTGTGGAGAAGCTCTTGGTCCATTTCTCTCCGGGTGACCCGGATGGAAGCTCCCGCTGCGGCCTGGTCTATAAATATCCAGCACACGGTGGAAAAACAAAAGTCTATTTTCTGACTCCTTCCCAGGCTTGCGAGGGAGGGCTGTTCCCTGTGGGCTGGGCTGGATGGTAGGTGCGGGTCTGCCTCTCCCACGCCGGCCTCCTCCCATTGAAGTTCCATAGTTAACCATTGTTGCATTTCCTCCCCACCTTTGGTGATGCCTGGGCCTCTTGATGGGAGGGAGGGACATTGGTACTCTCCCTTGGATGGGACCTTTATTAACCCTCTGTGGCCTAAAGGGTTAAGGAGGTCAGTGTGTTCCATGAGTCAAGAGACTCATGGAGACCCACCGCTTGGCCACTGCTTTTGGCCTGTGGGTGGAGGAGCTGAGTGGGGACAGTGGTCCTTCAGCCTCTTCCAAACCACAGCTCCTGAGAGCTAAGATTCCCGCAGAAAAATTCCTGTGGAACTCTGTGGAAATGGAAAACATCCCAAGCCTATTTCCCTCCTTCAAGTGGCCATTCAGCCGGCTTGGCAGTCCTGGAGATGCCTGGTACAGGCACCCCTCCCCATCCCTAGTCCTTCCAGCAGACACCTTGTTAAACTGAGAGCTGCTGAACTGGCCTGGTTGCTAGGCAGCAACAAAGTCTGCGTGTGGGAATGGAGGGCAGTCTGGCCTTTGGGCCTGGCCTAGTCACTCTGGCCCTCCTGGGGGCTTGTGTCTGTCCCAGCGTGAGGGTTTCCCCAGGGTCTGGGGCCGCACCCTCCTCAACAAGTGCCTAGGAGAGGGTCTCACTCAGGG
The DNA here is from genome assembly GCF_002263795.3 of Bos taurus. Classification (NCBI taxonomy): domain Eukaryota; kingdom Metazoa; phylum Chordata; class Mammalia; order Artiodactyla; family Bovidae; genus Bos; species Bos taurus. The sequence continues at coordinate 36,132,302 of NC_037346.1, read as the reverse complement.
TATGATGCTTTGGGTCTGGGGTGGGATGGAGAAAGGATTTCAAGATCAACCTCTTCATGGGGGTGGGCAGCAGCATGGCCCTGAAATGCCCATGTGAGGAGCTAGATCAGCTACTCACTATCTATCCTATAAACCCCTGGGTCAGTGCGGAGGTTGGTCACTCAATGCCAGTGACCTGGACACCTGCAGAAGCACCTGCCCTCAACTGCATGGAATTTTCAGAGGCACACTTGTGGCTCTGAGGGAGCCCCAAAATCTGGCAGAATAGGTTGGCTTTTGCTATTGTGATGATCTGCTTATTTTACAAACGAGGCAACCTACCTCAGTGGAAGCAGTGGCCACCCGCATTTTGTTGGCCGTCATCAGCAAGAGACCTCAAGGGTCACCCCTTGCTGGGCTGGCCACCCTGCCAAGATGTAGGAGAAAGTAGCCTAGGAGTCTGGGCCAGCTGGGTTGTTGACTTCCCAACTTGCAGGGGGCAGTGCCCTGAATCCCTGAGCATTTATCATCTGCACACTTAATTGAATGAACAGACAGCAGGCCCTGTGTGAGGCCATTAATTGATATCAAACAACCTCGTAGTCATCACCCTAGTGCTATTTGTCACATCCCATCCCAGTAGGAGCATGCTGATGTGGAAGGCAGAGTTAGGAGTTAGGAGGCCTGTTCTTGTGCCTGGTCTTTGGTCTCCTCCCCGCTCTGTGACTTCCATCCACTCCTCCTTCCCACCCTCCATGCCTGCTGCTTCAGAGCCAGTGAGAGGTGAGCTAGAGACCCAAGTACGAAGCCCAGACGCATCTCTTATTCTCTGTATCACCTGGGGCAGTTTTTTTTTTACTTCAAACCTCAGATGCTTCCTGTAAGATGGTGCTAGCTGTACCTCCTTCTCACCTGGGTAAGCTAGTGTTAATGAAGCAGTTTCGTGATGCCTGGCACACCCCCAGTGAATGGTAGCTGTTATTATTAGGATTACTGGGGGCTCAGTCTCCTTCCCTTTCCCTGTTCCCACCTCTGTGGCCTCTGCCCTCACCCTTCAGATTCATTCTGGCTCCAGGGCCTGTGGTTGAATTCTGGAAGGCCCTTCTGTCCCCTTTCTTCTCCTCTCTTGCCCCATGTCTCATTCCCCCACTGCTGGGTTTGCACCCATCCGTTTCTTCCTCCTCTTTCAACATTGCTGCTGTTTGAAAGCCGGGCGCCTGTGACCAGTGCCCATCCCCTGCCTCCCCTCTCCCTGTAGGAAATCAGCAAACGGGAAGATGCGAGTGGACAGTTAAGCTGTATTCAGCTGCCTGTCGACTCCCAGGGGGTAGGTATGCGATCATGAGTCAGCATGCCCCCGGTGCCCCGTGCCCCCCACTCTGCCTCCGTGTCTTGCTTGTGTTCACGCTCAGCTGCTGTGCAACCTGTGGTGGCTGTGGTGGTCCTCGGTGTTGTGAGGTTTGCTTTGATTTTAAGTCCCTTCCCCCTTGAGGACACTGAGGGGAGGGCCTCCTTGCCTCTGCCCTGTTCACCAGCAAAGGGCACAGTCCATCCCGTCAGACCAGGGGATGGCAAGAGAAGGAAGGGACTTAGAATCCTCTGTGTGCACGTGTGTGGTGCACCACGTGTGGCACCTCTGCTGCGGTCCCCGAAGAGTCTGAGTCGTTGGGCCTCGGTGGGGTCTGGATCTCTGCCGTAGACCGAGCGCCCCCATCTCTCTCCTCCTCCTTGCCTTAAGCTCCTGTTGGAGACCCCGCAAGTTGCCTCATCTTAGGAGAAGTCTTTGAAGGATGTGGGGGTGGGGGTGCCTCTTGCCAGAATGTACCAGAATTTTCAATCGACTTCTGTGTCTCTGGCCCCTTGGCCACACAGGAGGTCCAGCAGGTGCTCAGGGGCACACTTCTCCTCTGGCCCCACACTGAGCCTGTGCCCTGTTGTCTCCTGCACTGGCACCAGAATTTGGGGCAAAGCCAGGGTTCCCATGGGACTCCATGGTACTGTGCATGCTGAGCAGCCCCCTGGAGATCCCACTTGATAATTAAAGGCCTCGTTAGGGATGTAAACTGAGTTAATGAAAATGATCCCCTGAGATGCCAATTACGCAATATTTATGTCCTTATCAAAAGTAGCAATCAAGTATTTCTTAATAACTTCTTAAGGAGAAGTGTGTAATTACTGGGGAACCTACTGACCTGCTAAGGAGGAAGAAAAAAACTGTCCCAGAGACAGGGAGAGAGGTAAAAATGGGGCCAGGGTAGGAGGTGGGTCTTTGGGAAGAGGGAGGAAAGAAGTAAGAGACCATCCCTTGGGCTGAACGGCTCTGTCTGGGGTCCTTCGATTTCTCTCTGGGGTCCTCGGGTCTGAGGCTCAGGGGAGGGCAGTCATGGAGGGAAATCAGAGGGCACAAGTGGCCTTTGGAATTGAGGCTCTCGTGACCACTTCACTCAGGCCCCCAGCTCCCTCTGACCTGTGCCACCCACCCGCTGGACTATCCCCTGTCTCCTCAGCCCTTCTTGAGCCAGTCTGAGCCAGGAAAGTTGTGCTGTGGGTTCTGGAGAAAGTCCCACCTTCTCTGAGGTGACAGAGGCCCTTGGGAGGCCTAGGCCCCAAGCCTGGGTGGTTTGGTCTGAGCCAGTGCATGCCTCGTGCCGTGGTGGCTGGTTCCTTGTGGCCTCTATGTGGTGTGTGTGTGAAGACAGGGAGACTTTGGTCCATCCCACTAACCCCTGCCAGGTCAGGTTCCTAATAGCCCGCTGTTCTCCCACCCCAGGGAGATGCCACCAAGTCAGAGTCGGAACCTGATTTCTTCTCGCCCAGCCTGGATGGTGATGGGGACAGGAAGAAGCGCTTGGCCTGTGAGTATCTCTCTGTAGGTACAGGCCCTGGTTCTTGGCCACCCTTGAGTGGACTCAGGGTCTCGCCCTCTCTCCCCTGCAGTGGTGTCTCTGGGAGAGCACCCGGAGCTGCGGAGGAGCTTGTTACCACCGCTCATCATCCACACGGCTGCCACTCCCATGTCATTGCCCAAAAGCTCCAGCAGCGGCCTGGCCGAGGTTCTGGGCCCCCCCTCCCGCCGCACCAGCAGCAGTGGGTCGGCTGAGCCAGGAGCACCTCACGAGATGAAGTCACCGGTAGGGGGTGCAGTGGGAGTTGTACAGGGGTCAGGAGGGAAAAGAGGTGCAACTGGCGGGCCCAAGGGGACAGCCTCTGAACCACGGGCTAGACAAGGCCCGGGGTGTTAGTAGGGCTGGTCATCTAGGCAGACACCAGAGCCCTGACCTTGAGGACCAAAGAGCAGTGTTCTAGTTCTACTTCTTCTGTTCCCCAAGTGTCCTTGGGGATAAGACTCAATCTCTGAGACTGCTCTGTAAAATGGGAGGTCCTTACCTCTTTGAGTCCATAGGGTCACAAATAGCCGGACACGATTGAAGCAACTTAGCATAGCGTAGCATAGCATACCTCCTTAAGACCGCATCTTAATCACCGCAAACCCCATCCGGATACTGATTCTGTGCCAGACACGTTGTAGACATTGCTTATAAGTGTCCTATTAATAAAGGCATGTAATCCTCACAGCAACTCTCTGGTGGGTACCAATATTATCCCCATTTTACAGATGGGGACCTGAGTCTCAGATTACCAGGGTGAGCTATGGGAAGCTCCATGCTGAACAGGTGACGGAGCCAGCATTTTAGTCCAGGCAGTTGGTGTCAGGGCCCATGCTGTCACTGTGATTTTATACTGCCACTCAACCAAACGAGGAATAGGTGCTAAGGTCATATCTCTTTTACAGGTGAGCAACTGAGGCACAGAGAGGTTTAGTGACTTGCCTAAGGTCACACAGCTGGTGTGAATCCCGGCATCCAGGTCTAGGGCCCCTGCTCACACTCCTATAGCGATGTGATGCCAGGAGACTCACGGGAGCCAGGGTGAATGTGAGGGGGTGTGGGGCCATGAAGCTGTGGCTCAGACCAATCTCTCCCCTGTTCACTCCTCAGCCAAGTGTCCGCAGTTCCCCCCACAGCCCCTGGAGTGCAGCAAGCAGCTGGACGAGCAGGCGCTCCAGCAGGAACAGCCTGGGCCGTGCCCCCAGCCTGAAGCGAAGGAGCCCAAGTGGGGAGCGGAGGTCCTTGTTGTCGGGTGAGGGCCGGGAGAGCCAGGATGAGGAGGAGAGCTCGGAAGAGGAGCGCACTAGCCCAGCGGGCAGTGACCGCCACCACAGGGGCTCCCTGGAGAGGGAAGCTAAGAGCTCCTTTGACCTACCGGACACACTGCAGGTTCCCGGGCTGTACCGCACAGCCAGCGGCCGCAGCTCAGCCTCTGAGCACCAGGACTGCAATGGCAATTCGGCCGTGGGACGCCTGAGTCAGGCTGTGCGGCCCGATGACCCCCCGTTGGATGGAGACGATGGTGATGACGAGGGCAACTTGGTGAGGCCCCTGTGGGCACAGTGACCTCTCACCCCTGACTTTGAGTGAGGGGAGCTGTGCCTGACCTGGTGCAGGACTGGACAGCTGCCTCCCAGTTGTTTGGAATTCAGGCAGTTACCATCATGCTCAAGGGATCTCAAGGGGTATCAGCCCTGAAGCCAAGGTCCAAACAGTCCCTTTGTCCCTCCGCCCACCCCCACCAAGCCCCAGAGCCTCATCATGCCTGGGGCTGCAGCTCTGCATCCTTGTTGGATAAGAATGACTTCAGGCAGATGTGTATGAATCTTTCATGGCCCTCCCCCGTGACTCAGAAAGACCCATCACTCATCTCTCCAAACTGATGCCCTCCTCTGTCCCCCTCTGTTGTATCGACCTCATCACAAGCCTTGATTTCACTCTACTTTTACCCATTCACCTTTCCCCAGCCGTCTCACCACCATCTTTAGCCCTGGGGACGGGGCTCAGGGACCTGGGACCTCAGGGTTAGCACATGAGAAGGGGCGGGTGTCTCCTCATCCCAGGTGTGTCTTTGAACAGACAGCTGTGATGGGGACGGTGTTTGATCATTCCAAGCCCAGTGGGGAGGGAAGGAGGGAAGGCAGGCAGGGGGCCGGGCTGGAGTGGAGAGAGTAGGCTAGGAGTGAGGGCCACGGAGCTACTGAGGAGTGAGGGCTCAGGACCTGGGAGACCTGGCCCCGCTCACTCCCCGGCCATCCTTCTACAGAGCAAAGCAGAACGGCTGAGGGCGTGGATCCGAACCCGGCTCCCTGTCTGCTGCCTGGAGCGAGACTCTTGGTCTGCCTACATCTTCCCTCCTCAGTCAAGGTCAGCACCCCAACCTCTCCTTCTCATGGGTAATTCTCCTGTGACTCCATCCCAGGGATGCTAGAAGTGTCCCTTGACATGGGGGTGGGTGAGAGCAGGGCCTCAGGCCGGGAGGGCCCAGGATGGGTAGGGGTGGGCAGTGCTGCTCACCGCCATCCCGCCTTACCCCAACTCAGCCTTTGCCTCTGTCTTGGAGCAGGTTCCGCCTCCTGTGTCACCGAATCATCACCCACAAGATGTTTGACCACGTGGTCCTCGTCATCATCTTCCTGAACTGTATCACCATCGCCATGGAGCGCCCCAAGATCGACCCCCACAGCGCTGTGAGTCACTGGGGCTGGCGGCAGTTGCTGAGTGCCTGCTTGGTGCCCTGCCCTCCCGGGTTAGAGGATTTGTACCCATGCAGTGAGCCAGGCAGGCAGGGAGGCCCAGAGAGACGCGGAAGCAAGGAGCCAGGAATCTCCCCGATTCTGACCCTTGCAACTGGCACCCCGGGATGCCTCCTATATCCTCACCTGTTTCCCTTCTGTGAAAAAGCAGCCGGCTGCCGGGCTTGCTCCTAGCCTGGGCAAAAGGAAGCTTTGCTGCCCCTGGCAGTTTGCAGTGGTGCCTTCCTGTGCGCCAGGGCTTGTGAGGCCTGTATGTGAGTCAGTGAGTATTGCAGGGATGCCAACAGTGAGCCTGGCCCTAGCTGGTCTGAGTGGTCAAGGGTCTCCTTCTCACCGGGACCTGTGCACTGATGCGGAGGCACCCTGCCCAGCTCGCCCCATGGGTGATGCCCCAGAGGGGAGGGAAGCTGTTCTTTGCTCCTCTGGGTCTTGCCAGGTTACAAACAAGTAGCATTTTAGGGGCCTTCGGGGGAGCATTGGTCACTTATGCTTGGCTTTGAACCTGCCATCCTCCTCAGGAGAGGAAAGGCCATGGGTCAGAGTGTGTGGACGCACTCCTTCAGGCCTGGCTTCTTTGGGATGGGCCCGGCCAGTCCTGGGAGCTCTCTCCCCAGGCTGGCATCACAGCCTGTCCCCTCCAGCAATGATCTGAGGCCTAGAAAGGTGGGGGGCTCTGTTTCCCGCCCATGACATCTTGCACCACCAACTTGGAGGCAGACCCTGTTCTCGTTGCTGCCTCCCACACCATTGTTCAGATTTCAATGTTATAGAGCTTCTGTTTCCCATTAGGGTGGGCTCCAGCCAGGTCGGTGGGAAGGGGTGGTGGTGGCGGAGGGAAATGGGCAGTGGAGGGGCCAGCCTGGGAACAGGTGAGAGCCTGTATGCATGCAGTAAGGGTGGCCAGCCACACCGGTCTGCCTCCTGCCTCAGAGCTCGCCGTGGCCAGGTCTCTCCCCCACCGTCCCTCTCAGCCCCTCCATCTCCAGCTCTATCACGTGCTTCTCCCTCTCCCCCGTTTCCCTGTTTCTCACTCCCTCTGACACACTTTACCCGCTGCCTCTCCAGCTCTCTACACCCCTCTCTTGGCCATACAATGATGGAATCAGCTCACAGATATCAGGGGATTGGGCCGCCTTCTTTCCTGCCCGGCCTCACGCTATGCTTGGCATAAATATGGTGCCTGGGGATGCACAGCCTGTACTCAGGCCCCCATCTTGCCCTGCGGCTCGATTTCTGGGGCACACAGCAGGAGAGCAAGTACGTGGAGCAGGGACGAGTAGGATGGAGCATCGAGAGATCAAGCTAAATGCTGCTCCAGTTTTAAGAAAGGAATCAGTGAATAGGGCCTGAGCTCTGGGGCTCAGATGACAGCTCTGTGGTGGGAATCACTTTCCCTCAAGGCAACTCCAGGAGGTAGGGGGCAGGAGTGGGATTGTGCTCAGAGCTCTGAGCGAGTCAAGGGGCTTGACGCTGGCTCCGTGTGTGTGTGTGTGTGTGTGTGTGTTTGAGGGACCATGGGAGAGCAGGGAGGAGATTGCATGTTGAGGAGAGTGGGTGGTTGTTCCTAGTTAAACACTGAAGGCAGTTCCTGGTTTCTGCGCGCAGAGCAGACCTGGTGGGTCCCGGTGGCAATACCTGCCTGCTCTCTTTTACAGGAACGAATTTTCCTGACCCTCTCCAATTACATCTTCACCGCAGTCTTTCTGGCTGAGATGACAGTGAAGGTGATGGGGAGGGGACGGTCAGCATTGGATGGGAGCCATCTGGTTCCCGGCTGTGGGGGGGAGGGCAGGGGAGAGGCTGGGCCACAGAGCGGGCAGGGCTGAGGACTGGCTGCAGGGAGGAGGCAGTGTTGGTGACACAGGGGCATCCCCAGGTGGTGGCGCTGGGCTGGTGTTTTGGGGAGCAGGCCTACCTGCGTAGCAGCTGGAACGTGCTGGACGGGCTGCTGGTGCTCATCTCCATCATCGACATCCTGGTGTCCATGGTCTCCGACAGCGGCACCAAGATCCTGGGCATGCTGAGGGTACTGCGGCTGCTGCGGACCCTGCGCCCGCTCAGGTGCAGGCACACCCTGACGGCCAGCGCCCCATCTGCCCCTGCCTCCGGCCTGTGACTCCACTGCGACCCCTGCCTCCCGCCCCCGGCATCACTTCTCACTTGGTTTAGCCATGGCCCCGGTGTTCTCCCTCCACAGGCACCTCCCTCAGGGACCCCCTCACATGACACCCTCCAACAGGGCACGCCGTACAAGGGCCCATATGGCATGAGGGCCGTACAGGACCCTCATGCCCTTCAGCTGCAGCTCTCCCTGTGTGGAACCCTCAGGGGCAAAACTTGAGTCTCCCTGTGAAGTGACAGACTATTTCCTGCTTCCCCGCTTTCTCCCCCATCCCGGGGACTACCCACCAGGAAACACTTCTAGCAATGGATCTGCACTGTTAGGAGACCCTCCCCAATCAGACAGTCACCCTGAACCCCAACTGAGAGTCAGAAATTTCCATGGGTGGGGACATGGATGAGGCAGATGTTGACTGACCAGTGAGGTTTTCCTGACTGTGATAATCCGTCTCCCTGCCTGCCTTCTACATGCTCCACACAATTCTGCATCCCTGGGTTGAGTCACCACCCAAACCCCATCCTAGAGGTCTAGGTGTGGGGGTGGGTGGGGGTCTCTGCACAGTGAGCCCAGAAAGCCAACCTCTTCCCTCCACTAGAGCCCAGGATGGGGACCAGTGAGCCAAGATGGGAGGGGGTGGCAAGCAGGGCAAGGGAATGTCTGAGCCGGGAACCCCTCTTACCCGCCTCCCTTTCTCCCCAGGGTAATCAGCCGGGCACAGGGGCTGAAGCTGGTGGTGGAAACGCTGATGTCCTCGCTGAAGCCCATTGGCAACATTGTGGTCATCTGTTGTGCCTTCTTCATCATATTTGGCATCCTAGGGGTGCAGGTTTGTGGGGGTCCAGGGCCAGCTATCAGCAGAAACCTGAGGAGTGGCCTTCCTCTTGGCCTGGATGCTGTGGCTCCAGGAGCTGCTGCCACCTTTACCCTAGAAAAGCCTTGAAGCCAAAGGCCCTCAGGCTCCTTCGCCTCCTGGGCATTTTGCAGAAAACTGGGAGCCTGGCAGAGGCCCGCAAGGGGAGAGGGCCTCGAGGGGCTTCTGACCAGTGCCGCATAGGCTGCCGTTCTGCCCTCTCATGCACTGCTCTGAGTGCAGACGCTGACCTTGGCCTGCAGTCTGCTCAGGGGTCCCCTCCCTTCCTTCCCTACTGGAGCCAGTAGGCTGCAGGCCAGGCCTGGGGATCCAGGGCCCAGACAGCTGGGCCAGGTTAGCAGTGAGCTGGCAGGCAGGCGGGTGCAGACCCCAGACGACGCAGTAAGTGGGGGCTGCTGGGGAAACTTGGCCTCTGGCCCAGGGAGGGAACTTGGCTTTGGAGGAAAAAGAAAGGGAGCTGCCTACAGGATTTAGCAGGCACCTCCGGGAGCCAGGGGAGCCCGTTCATCTCTCTCCTCCAGATTACCCCTCCTCGCTCCAGGCTCCAGACATTTCAGCTATAGCATAGACGGCTGGCTGTTGGGCCAGAGGGAGCTTCTGGTTGGCTGTCCCCCTCCCTGTTCCCTCCTTTGGCTTCCTGGGGTCTCCATTCTGCCTTGGGCAGGGGAGGTCTTCTTGGGTTTCCTCAAATTCTCTGGCTCCAGAGACCAGGCCAGAATACATTTGCTAAGACTGTGTGGTGCCTCTCTGCACAGGCGGTGCCCCTTCCACTTCTTACTTCGGGCCTACTTAGGCTCCCTGGTCCTCCTGTCCCTCAGTCCCTTCCCCACAGTCATAGCCTGGTCCGTTCTAGGGTGAGGGTGAGCTTTCCAGTCAGAAGGACCTGAGTTTGAGCCCCCTTTTCGCCACCTTCTGGTTGTATAAACTTAGTGAGTGGATTTGCATCTCCGAGCCTCAGTTTTCCTCATCTCGTGAGTGGAATCCATATACCTTGCCTGCCCCCACCATTAAACCAGATCTCTCGGCCCTCCTGCAGTGTGTCTGACTCAGTGGGTCTGGGGTGGTCCTGAGAATGTATTTCCAGCACGTTCCTGGATGATGCTGATGCTGCTGTCCAGGGACCCCACTTGGAGAATCACTGGCCTCCCCCTTCGCAGGAAATGAATGACTGTCCCCTCCTTTCACCCTTTCCCAGTCCCCTCCCCTAGGACCTTCCCTTCCTCTCCAGGGACTCTGCTCCGAGGAGCTGGAGGAAGGGATGCCTGCAGGGGAGTTCACTGTCCGTATGTCTCTGACTTGACCGAGCACCTGGCCCTCACCTAGGGTGTACCTGGAGCTCTTAGGCCCCAGGGCTGGTCTGGGCTTCCTGTGCTCACAGCTCACTTCTTTCTGTGTCTCTGGTTATGTGTGTGTTTAGCTCTTCAAAGGGAAGTTCTTTGTGTGCCAGGGCGAGGACACCAGGAACATCACGAACAAGTCTGACTGTGCTGAGGCCAGTTACCGGTGGGTCCGGCACAAATACAACTTTGACAACCTCGGCCAGGTGAGTCCCAGGCTCTAAGGTGGAGGTGGGAGAGGTGGCAGGAGTCTGGGGAGGATGCAAGTCCATGCTTAATGATGCATGCTGGGCAGTTGGCTCACCTGCTTCATCATGAGTGAATGGGTCCTAGCGGGCTCTCCGTGCAGTGAGATGATGTATTTCTTTAGCACGGTACAAGATGCAGGTGTATTGTCAAGGTGATTCTTTTTCTCATTCCACATTCATAGAAACAGAAGCATAGAAAATGAAATAGCTCGCTCAGTTTTGCTGGTTTATTTCCCTGCCCCACTCTGGTTTGGTTTCTGGATTTCCAGAACTCTGGGGCCCGTTGCTCTACCTGGCTGAGGTTTCTCCCATGGCTCTTCCGGCTTCATAGCAGCCATGGAGCCTTGGGACAGAGAACTCTCATGGAGCCTGGAGTGTGACTCCAGGCTAACCTCTGAAGGCCTAGGGTCCCCCAAGCTATCACCAGGAGGTGCTTTGGGGGTCACTGGTGGGTGTCTTGGCTATACACCCTAGGTTTCAAATGGTCCTTTCCTCCCCTTCCCCCCAGGCCCTAATGTCCCTGTTCGTGCTGGCCTCTAAGGATGGCTGGGTGGATATCATGTATGATGGGCTGGATGCTGTCGGCGTGGACCAGCAGGTAGGGCTGAGGTGGGCAGTTTCCATCTTTGAACTCAGGTCACTCACGATGGGTCAGCTCCAGGTGTGATGCGTGCAGGCAGCGGTTAGAAAGACAGCAAAGCAGGTTGGCAAAATGCCATCCAAGAGGCATTACGTCTTAATATCAGAGGCTGTAACTGGTGGCCTGAGGACAAATGTGGGCTTGCTTTATTGGCTTGCAACACATTTAAATTTTTAAATTAGTGATAAACAATTAAACAGCTTCCCTGGTAGCTTATATGGTGAAGGATCTGCCTGCCAGGCGGGAGGCCCAGGTTCATTCCCTAGGTTGGGAAGATCCCCTGGAGAATGGCATGGCAACCTACTCCAATATTCTTGCCTGGAGAATTCCATGGACAAAGGAACCTGGCGGGCTACAGTCCATGGAGTCAAAACAGTCAGACATGGCTGAGTGACTAACACTACCATTAAACAATTAAAAATTGACAAGTTTCACATGAAAAATCCAGATTTGGGTCTGCTCAAGTCCAAAGATCTGGAAACACTGGACTTGCATTCCCTAAGGGCAGGAGTCGACTGAAACAAAGAAGCAACTCCCCACCTTTTGGATAAAATATCCACTGTCTACTTGGCCACAGTCCCCAAACCTCTCTACCGGCTAACACCAAATGCATACCATTCATTGACATCCCCTGATGGATCTGTGTATAACTGAGTATGCAGGCCCTGTCTTAAGCAACCCAGGCTGGGGGGCAGCACCTGTGACAGTTACCCTCAGGCTAATATCTTCACTTGTCCTTCCTGCTCCCCACCAGCCCATCATGAACCACAACCCCTGGATGCTGCTGTACTTCATCTCGTTCCTGCTCATCGTGGCCTTCTTTGTCCTGAACATGTTCGTTGGTGTGGTGGTGGAGAACTTCCACAAGTGTCGGCAGCACCAGGAGGAAGAGGAGGCCCGGCGGCGGGAGGAGAAGCGTCTACGGAGACTGGAGAAAAAGAGAAGGAGTAAGGAGAAGCAGATGGCTGGTCGGTAGTCTTTCCACATCTCTCTGAGCCATACTTGGCCTTGGCCTTGCGACTGTCGGGGCCAGGGGCTGGGGCTGGGGCAGGGAGAAGATGCTCCCACCCCCTCCCCACCTCCTTCCCCGCGAGAGCATGCCAGCCTTTAGAGCCTGCATGAAGCAGACCAGTTCAGCCCTGTGGGGTAGGGGAGCTCCCCTCTGCGGGCCTCCCGGTCTCAGCATCATGCTCCCCAGATGATGCCAACGGGAGCTGATGCACAGTCCCTCCCAGCCTGACTCCGAGAGGAGCCTCATGGGGTGAAAACCCCGCTTCATTGCCCTGTGCCTGTATCCAGGGACCCTGACCTTGGCACTTGGCACCTTACCCACCCCACGGTTGGTGAGCAAACATCTTCAACCTGTGGCTGCCCAGTGTCTATAGCTGATGGGCAAGGCCTTGGCAGATCATGCAGATGGGCCATGGCGTGCAAACCTCAGACCGCTCCTTTCTCCCTGTTTCCAGCAAAACTCCCTGGCTTCCTGACTGTCATTTTTTTTTTTTTTTTTCGCTAAGCTGTTCAAAAATACCCACCCAGCTCAGGGAGGGTCTGAGGTCACAGGAACTCTAAACTCATGACACTCTGGCCTTAGACCCTTTAGCCCTTCATCTACGACCTCCAACACCTCTTGCCATTGACCGGGTGAGGCCCCTACCCCAGGCCTCCTCACACTCCTACTATGGGTGGCCAAGACTAAGCGAAAGACTGCAGATTCCCGGACACAAGGCGTGAGTGCGGGTCCTGTTGTGTCCCCGTGTGTCTCCAGGTGTGTCTGCACTCGAGTCGCCTCCCAATCTCAGGGCTCCTGCCTGTCTGTCTGGTGCTCAGCAATCAATCAGCGTAACCCTCTTTCAGTCGCCCACGTCTCTCCAAGTGTCTTTATGTGTGGGTTTTTCTAAGCTTTTGTGTGTCTGTCTCTGTTTCGTCTGCGGGTTTTCCCTCTTCTCTCCACCCTTTCACAAGCCGTCTTCCTTACGCTGATAAGATGTATGTGGTGCTCTGCGTTTTCCCTTTGGTTTGTTACAATGTGAGCACTATCAAGCAGGCGGAGGGCTGTGGTGCCCCAGCCCCTGGCTCTAGGGCATCTGGAGCCAGGGGAGGGCTGTTGGGGGCTGTGAAATGGAAGCGGGCGGGACAGAGCTGATGCGCCCTGTGAGAGGGGCTGCTCCAGGGTGAGGACTCTGACCTCTAGGCAGCAGCTCTGGGATAGGGGTCCCAACTTTGTTCCTGGTGGACGACTGAGGCTGAGCAGGTGCACTGCCCCCAGCAGCCATGCTCCCACCCCTGCTCCGTCTGCCCCTCCTTGCAGTCTGTCTTCTCGGCAGGACATCTGCAGATGGAACTCTTTTGGCAGGAGGTACCTGTGGCCCTGCCTGACCAGCTGGCTCCCTTTCTGGGGTCTGCAGCCTTCTCGGGTGCAGCTGAGGCCACAGCACGGGGAGTGGACATCTGTTCCGAGGACAGGCTTCCTCCTCTCCTCGTGCCTCCGACTCCCTGCCCCTGTGACCCTAATGAGCTGGCCAAATTGCTCAGCTTCTTCAAGTGCCCTGTGTCCGAGCTTGGGGCTGGTACTTAGGACCCGACACCCTTGCTCAGCATGCCCTATTCATAGGCAGAGTGAGGGTCACAGCCCAGGGGAAGCAAGCTGCCGAGGGGGCCCTGCCCAGCCCACCTGGTCCGGCCAGTGACCGATGTCGTGTTTCATTCTTTTAGATCTAATGCTGGACGATGTAATTGCTTCCGGCAGCTCAGCCAGCGCGGCGCCAGGTACTGCGTCTGGGGTTGTGGGTTCCAGGGTATGGCCCCGGGCGGTCAGGCCCACATCATGTGTGCGGGCATCCTCTTTGCTCCCTCTCCATGGCTCACTGATTCTGTCTTCTCAGGGTGAGGGGTTCTGGGTTCTGTGGTGTCCCGTAGGCCTGTGCTAGCCGGACAGGAGGTGAGGGCCTTATCACTCCCCTCCAGCCAACTTCTCTTGGTGGACCCTCCTTATCTGGCCAGCTTTTGAGGCCCTGCTCCCGGCCCTCTGCCACCTCTTCCCATTCCTGTTCCTCCTCCTGGGTCACACAGATAAATTATTAGAGCTGCAAATCTCTCCCGCCTCCCTTTGTCTGAACGGAAGACTTTGATCCAAGCAAGCAGGATGAGAGGAGCAGAGAGGGAAAGGATTTGTTTCAAAAATGTAACAATGAATAATTGAACAGACTCATTAATAGTTAAGTAATCACAGGGGCCACATCATTGCTACAAACAGCAGGAATTGGGACTGGAAGATCTGAGTTAGCCACAAGCTTCTCCCCCAAAAGCCAAAGATTTGGGAGTGAGTTGGGTCATTTTCTTTGAGAGCTGTGTCTCTGGGAGGACCCTCCTGGTTTTGCCTGCACCCTCCCCCACCACCCCCCACCAGTCCTCTGGCCCCTGCTCTCCCAACACGGCCTCCAGACAGTGGTTCAGAGGTTCTGAGAATCTGTGAAATGTTGTGGGGCCTCATTACAGCCTCCGATGTCTCCACCCCACGGTTCCCAACCTGATTGTCCCTAAGGGCCTCCCTTGTCATCTTCTACAACAGACCCCACAATGTAAAAGATTCTCTGAAGTTGAGAGCATGTCAGTAATGACTTTGTTTCACTGGTTTTCCTAATCAAAGACACATCTAATTGCTAATCAGGACTTATGAGCTGCAGAAGCTTTCACGTTGAACGATGGTAAAGACCATTTTGCCGTTAAATTAGTCCGTGGGGTCTTAGCACAGACGTGTGTATGATTGCATGTAAGCTTTTTAAAATATTGAAAAGAACCTCAGGACCCCCATGTGACTGCCTCCTCAGGCTGTTGAGGGCTTGGGACTCCAGACTGGGAACCATGGGCTGTACCTTTCTCTACTTTTCCAAATTCCCTCAGAAGCCAGGCTCCTGCAGACACTACCCTGTGGGTGCTGGGCTGCCTGATCAAAGGGGAACCCCTGAGCTGCCATTTGAGAGGTCATGCCTGGGGCCCTGGGTGGGATGATGATGTTTGGCATTGAGAGACCACCCGGGGGCTCAGGAGGCTCCAGCCAAGTTTTATCTGGGTTGCCTGGGCCCACATCTCTGAATTGGGCTGTACTGTGAGTTCCTAATGTTAAGGAATGAGAGGAGGGTGAGGGAACGTGGCCTTCAGCTCCTCCCTTATGTGTTCACCTGGTCTGCACGCTGATGTGTCCACACAAACACACTCGCACCAGAACACCATGGGTCTGGCTTCAGAGGCTTCTCCCCCAAGAGTCAACCCATGCGGATTTCCATGGCCCCTGAGACCATCTTCTGACACACCCACTTAATGATAAGCACTCTCTTGACTCTCATACTGCACCCCCTTCTGGGGACATTCTGCCATGGTCCTGTGGGCACAGGCAGGTATATACACTGGTTACAATAGTGTCTCACCTTTCCCGCTGGTGATGAAGACTCGGAGGCCCCAGACAAGGGCTCAGACCACCCCTATCCCTCTTACCTAAACCTGTTGTTCTGCGTGGTCTATACTAGAGTTTTTCAAACTTTCCTGTGCCTAAGAATCCCCCATAACATGTATAATATCATGTATGAAAGAAAAAAAAAAAAAAGAATCCCCCAGAGGACATAACCGAGCCCCACCTTAGAAACTCTCACAGTGGTCCAGGGTAGGACCTGAGCGTCTGCATCTCCAGTCAGCTTACAAGGTGCGGCAATGCTGGTGCATCAGGGTACCCAATGGTGTGATGGGGATGAAGCCACACCCACTAGTCTGGAGTTGCTGGAATCAAACGTGTGCACCATACTTCCCTGCCAGCACCTCTGCCACCCTGTGCTGCCCCCAGCAGGAGCAGAACAGCCAGATCCCAGGGAAAGGCTGAAGGGAAGAGTCTGCTTATCAGGAAAAAGACCTGATGAGACACCTCGGTCCAGCCCAGCTTCCAAGTGGAGGGAGAAAACGGGGCTGCCTCCAGCACCAGGTCGGCTCCCCTCGGCCTCCTGTGGCACCTGCCTCCAACTTGCCCTCTCTCCTTTTACCAGGACCCACTGATCAGGCCTGGCTACAGCAGCTGAAGTTGGCCTCTGTCGTGGGGGCTGGTGTCCCTAGGAGTGACCCCTGCCTTCCTCCTATTCCACCACTCCCCTTTGCAAACCCTCTGCCCTGGCTGTGCCTTGGGCTCCCAGTGACCCCTACTAACTCACTGTGCCTATGGCTCTCACTCACAGCCTTGCGCCCCCTCCTGCGCCTCTCCTCTACTCCCGCCCCTGACTGGGGGCTGGGCAGTCCTGGGGGGTGCTCTTCTCCTCACTGTCTGACTCTGGTATTTTCTCTGCCTAAGGTAACTCATACAGGTAGGAGGCAGGGAGACAGGGCCAGGGTAGCCGAAGTGCCAGTGACCACTGGTCAAGATCCCCTCCTGGGCTACAGCTGGAGCTGGTAGAGCAGCAGGCCCACCCAAGGCTCTGCCCAGGGGGTCTCAGTTTCTTCTCTGAGCCCGGGTTCTTGCCTGCAGAACCGAGGGCCAGGGACAAACAGGTGACATCATCTGGAGCGCAATAGTGAGAGCCTTTGGGCAAACTTCGAGGGCACCCTCTGGGCCAAAGCCCCAAGGCTTTGTGTCCAAACCCACCTGGCAGCTGGTGAGGGGCTCTTCAGGTACTGACTTGGTCGCCTCCTTACAATGTGTACATAACTAACTTTTTGATGGGCCTCCTCTCTCTCTCTGTAAAACAAAGGGATTGGCCAAGGAGATGCTTATCAGGTTGGCCCTGGTGCACTTTGGACCTGGGCTCTAATGGAGGGATTTCTGGCAGCCTTGGCACCTGCTGCTCTGGGGTCAGGGCTGAGGGTAGAGGGGTTCTGTACACACCTCAAGGGCCTGGGACTGGTCTCTGTGAACAGATGCCCTGCCTCAGTCGTCCTACCCCACCTTCCCTCTGGGCCTCCACCTGCTCCTTGGCTCCTAGAGCAAGACCAGGAGGAGGCAGCAGCAGCTCCATCTGGCCTGGGGCTGCCTACATGGACAGACTGGGGTGACAGGGGAGGGGGGACTCTCTAACCTGTCCTCTGCATTGTCTCAGCTAATAACAGGGCTAATAAGGAGCCGCTTTTTCTAACCTAATTGTATTCAAACATTTTAGTTAATTCTCCATTCATATTTTAGCATAATGGGATCGAGTGCTCTCGGCACTTATGGAGATTAATGCAGAGAAAGAGTTCCAGCTGCTAAGGCAACGCTGGGCGACTAGCGCCCTCTTGTTCTGTGGGTACTGAAGGAAGGAAGGAAGAGGCTGGCTCACCAGGTCTACCTGCCGTGATCGCATCGTTGTGTGGATGACCTGTGGCCTTATGTTGTCCCCTGTCCCTGGCCTCTCCACCCCCATCTCCCTGGGGGCCCAAAGGGCCGCCTGAGCAAAGTCATGGTTGGCTGGCCCATCTCTGGAAACAAAAATATGGCCTAAAGCACCCTACAGTGCACCAGAACACTGGGACTTTCTGCCTCTCGGTTATCCACACCTCAAGGCTGATGCTGGAGCGCGGCAGCTGGTGAGGCTGAATGGGAGCTCTCGGGTACTCTTCTTCCTTCGGCCTTTGGTGGGGGTCCACCCAGGCCACTCCTTGCCTCAGTTTACCTCTCTGTTTAATAGTCCTGCATGGGAAAGGACAGTTATAACCAAACTGGTCTGAGCCAAAGCTTCCTGCCGCCCTGGCACAGTCCTCAGAGGCTACAGCCCTGGCTGGCTTCCGCCGTAGACTTCCTGAGGGGGAAGAGCTGTCTGGGACCTGAGGTTGCCCCAAGGCCCCCATGCGGTGCCTCTTCTTTCTTTGTGGCTGCCTCTGATGACATGTATCCCCAACTTGGTATGGCCTTTCCTCACACCTGGAGGAGGGGCCCCCTGTAATCTCCTGCCCCCAGATTTGTTCTGCCTGCTTAGTAGGTCAACCTGGTATGATAATTTTTATAACTAAGTGGTTCACTAATTACAAGAGAAATACGATGCCTCTGACAGATCTCAGACAGTGCTTCCTGCTTCCAGCCCAGCCTGCAGGGGAAGCTGCCCTGGTCCCCAGGAGCAGACTGGGCACTGCCTCATTAGAAACTGGGTGAGCCCTGTGGCCTCCCCTCTGCCCTCTCCCGAATGAGGGTTCAGGAGTCCCAGGCCCTGCCCCCACCGTGGGAGGCCCTCTGAGCGGGTCAGTGCAGTCAGCCAAGAAGACGTCCAATTTCCAATCTCCAGTTTTATCTCCAAATCCCAGCTCTGTTGTAATCTCCTCTGCTCCCCTCAAGAGTCTAAGCTCGGTAAAGGAGTAAGAGCCTTCACCTCTCCATTGATGGAGCTTCCTCTGAAGCCAATAAGATCAGTTGTTTTTCGTCTATTGATCAGACCTTACTGCAGAACACCAAGTCGAGGGTGTTACGAGGGGCTGCTGGATTTTGGAGGCTGCCTCGGGGAGGGGGCTCACCCGGTGTCTACTGTGGGTGGGGAGCTCCGCATGTCCTGACCCCTTCTGTGCCCAACCACAGCCAGTAGAACAAATGCTTGAAGGGGAAACACCAAGAGAGGGGCTCCTGCCCAAAAAGAGCAGTACGTGGAGCGCGAGGATGCTGATGACGCTGGAATGTTTCAGCTCTGGCATTAGAGGCTGGTGGCTGTCAGGGACTGTGGGTGGAGGGGGCACAGTGGACGGGGCCCAATGGCTGCTCTGTTCTCCCTGCTGCCCCACCAGAAGCCCAGTGCAAACCCTACTACTCAGACTACTCCCGCTTCCGGCTCCTCGTCCACCACCTGTGTACCAGCCACTACCTGGATCTCTTCATCACGGGTGTCATTGGGCTGAACGTGGTCACTATGGCCATGGAGCACTACCAGCAGCCCCAGGTAGGACTGAGTGACCGGCCCTCTGGGCCCCACCTCGTCATGAGCCTGTGGGTGAAGCTAACCCAGCCCGAGTCAGGGCACCTCGGGCCAGTGCTTGGCCCCCTACAGGGGATCCTCTGGCACCACTTGCAGGGACTTGTGAAGGTCAGTCTTGTCTTGGTTTTACAGGTGAGGACAGTGAGGCTCAGAGAGGTTAGTTGACTTGACCAACTAACTGGGAAGTGAAGGACCTGGATTCTTCACCCAGCAGATATTTGTTACCTTAAATAAATAAAGATGTTCAGTGTTCTTGACCTGTGAGGATACAGAAGGCAGATCTGTGTCTACTCTTTTGGAATTTAGATTCTAGTCAGTATCCAGCTCCAGACCTCACCTGTGCTCTTGCTACTTCTGAAATCAGCTTCCATCATCTGCCTTCCACATCTTAGTTCTCCCATCTGTAAATAGGGACACTGAATTGACAACGCAAAGACCCCTTTCATTTCTAGCATTCCGTGCCTTCCAGCACATTCTCATGTGATCTCCTCACCATCCCTCAAGGAGAGAGATCTTTCAACACAGAGTTTGGATCATACCTGTGAATGAGAAACCTCCTCTGTCCTAGAGTGGTGGCCAATGATCAGCCATCATGGTGAGAAGGGAGCAAAGTTCCCCTTAGACTCACCCTGTCTCCCAGATCTGGGAGGAATGATGGAAGGATCAGGACGGGCATCTTCCCTGGGCCTTAAGAGATCTTGCATCTTGCCCCCATCCCTGCCAGATCCTGGATGAGGCTCTGAAGATCTGCAACTATATCTTCACTGTCATCTTTGTCTTGGAGTCAGTTTTCAAACTGGTGGCCTTTGGCTTTCGACGGTTCTTCCAGGACAGGTAAGGGGAGTGGGGGTGAGGGATGGAGGAGTGGGCACATGTTTCCCAGGGAGATGCCCCAGAGGATCTAGTGCCTGAAGACCTTTCTTGACTCTTGGGGTTCAGACTCCACTCCAGGACCTATGCAGGGCTGATGGTGCAGTGTGGGTGGGGGGATATCCAGGGCCCGGGAAATGGGAGGGGAGAAAGGGAGCCTGCTGAGAAAGGGCCTGGGAACAGCAAAAATCAGTGTGGCCTAGACTGGAGCCAGACTGCCTGGACCAGATCTGAATCCTGGCTCTACCATTTAGACGCTGGTAACTTTGGGTAAGTTACTTAAGTTACTTAATCTCTCCCAGTTTCTTCAGCCATAGAATGGGATATAATAACTGTATCTACATCACAGAGTTGTGAAGATTTTGAGTTCCTATTTGTAAAGTCTATCAAATAGCACTTGACACAGAGCAAATACCATAAAAGTACTAGATAAAACAGCAAATGAATGAAGATGAAAAGCAGAGGGGCTAGAACTAAAGTCCTAACCCTACCTGTGGTACCACCTGGCTGTGTGACCGTAGCTAAACCACACCTTCTCTGCAGGATGGACAGGCTGGACAGGCTGACCTCCACTCTCCTTTCTGTGGCTGAGAATGTGCCACTCACGTTGCCACAACTACCCCCTCCTCTGCAGTGCCCCCTTCAGGGAGCTGTGTCCTGGGCTTTCAGGTGGAACCAGCTGGACCTGGCCATTGTGCTGCTGTCCATCATGGGCATCACACTGGAGGAGATTGAGGTCAATGCCTCGCTGCCCATCAACCCCACCATCATCCGCATCATGAGGGTGCTGCGTATTGCCCGAGGTCAGTGCCAGCTGCCTGCCCACCATGGCCACTCTTCCGGAGTGACCTGCTCAAGGGGAGACAGCAGAGGTCAGCTCTGACTGGCTAGGGAGGAGGAGGGTGTGGGTTCCATGAGCCTTTCTTCTAGCCTCTGCCTAAGGGGAAGGGTGGGGGTGAAGCCATGGCAGCCTGGCTGGCTGGGGCTGGCTCTCCCACCAGCCCCAGCCCCGGCCCTGGCCCTGGCTCCACCAGCTGTGTGACCTGGGACCTAGAGGGGCTAGCTCATGACATTGCTCTGTTCTGCAGTGCTAAAGCTACTGAAGATGGCTGTGGGCATGCGGGCACTCCTGGACACAGTGATGCAGGCCCTGCCCCAGGTAGCTGGGAGGTGGGAGTGGGTGGGAAAGGTCCTCTCGGGAAGGAGAGGGTGCTCTCCAAAGGGGTGGGGGGAGCTGGCTCAGAGATCTAGCGGCACCTTTTCCATTGCTTTTCCTCTCTTCCAGGTGGGGAACTTGGGACTTCTCTTCATGTTGTTGTTTTTCATCTTTGCAGCTCTGGGCGTGGAGCTCTTTGGAGATCTGGGTGAGTTGGGGTAGGGAGGGCAGAGGAGCCAGGGCTGGAGACTCAGGGACTCCTGGGCTAACTAAGCCTCTCTCCCTTCCCTCCTCCTCAGAGTGTGATGAGACGCACCCCTGCGAGGGCCTGGGCCGGCATGCCACCTTTCGGAACTTTGGCATGGCCTTCTTGACCCTCTTCCGAGTCTCCACAGGTGACAACTGGAATGGCATCATGAAGGTGAGAGCCCCCCACAGTGAGGCCCCTCCCAGGGCTGGCTCTGGCCTCAAGGAGACGGCCCCACTTCTTGGCTCAGGTGGCACTCGATGTGAATAAAAGCATGTAACCTTCCACCCTCCATGCTGGAACACTTCGGGACTCCCTCTCCCCAAGACATTCTCTAACTCACACCTCCCAGGACAGTGGCTCATGCTCTTTTGCCCCTCGGACACCATCACGCCCTCCTCCTGCCCTTCCTTGTTCCCCTGCAAAGCTCTGTGACACTGGAGACCTGACTTCCTGTGAAAGCTCTGCCCACTGCCCTCCCAACCTCACTCCTCTAACCTGCCTCCCCAGGACACCCTCCGGGACTGTGACCAGGAGTCCACCTGCTACAACACGGTCATCTCCCCCATCTACTTCGTTTCCTTCGTGCTGACAGCCCAGTTTGTGCTGGTCAACGTGGTCATTGCCGTGCTGATGAAGCATCTGGAGGAGAGCAACAAGGAGGCCAAGGAGGAGGCCGAGCTGGAGGCTGAACTGGAGCTAGAGATGAAGACGCTCAGCCCACAAGCCCCCTCACCACTGGGCAGCCCCTTCCTCTGGCCTGGGGTCGAGGGCCCCGACAGCCCTGGCAGCCCCAAACCTGGGGCCCCACATGCCACACCCCACACTGGAGCAGCCTCCCGCTTCTCCCTGGAGCACCCCATGGTGAGCAGAGACCCCCGCTCCGCCTCTAGGGAATGTGGAACAGAGACGGGTGGTGTGGGTGCTCAGTTGGTGGGTGGCGCACAGGGAGCAGGCAGCAAGCAGACCCTAGGGCTCCTCCTGAATCACCTGACCCTCCTGCCTCGATGTGGAGAGGTAAGCAGGCCCTTGGCTGTCCCCAGAGATGGCTGCCCACACTTGCAGCGTGGGGCCACCCCAGCAAGCCACTGGCACACTTGCTGGCTCATCTGTCCCGGTGCCTCCAGCTTGGCTGGGACTTCCCTTCCTGGCTTTTAGGGTCAAGGTTATTTTCTGTTTCCTACCTGTTTCTCTCTTACCCTTGCCCTGATTTTGCCAAACGTCTTTCCTCCCCCACCCTCAACCTGCCTGATGCCATCTCTCAATCCTTCTTCCTGATCTTTTCTTTCTTTCCCCTTCTCTCCCTCTGGGCTCCCCTGTTTTCCATCTCCTATCTCTCCTTCCTCCTCCCACACCTCTCTCTTGCCCACCTTCCCCACTGCCCCCTTTCTCTCTCTCTCTATTGTTATTGTTATGTGTGTGTGCGCATATGTGTACTTATATGTGACTTCCTCTTTTTCTCTGTCTCTTCTCAATCCCTGCCACGACACTTCCCATCACTGCTCCTCTGACCCTCACTCCCCTGACTCTTTGGCTCCCCTTATGGGCTGGTCCTCCCCAGGACAGACAGCTGTTTGACACCATATCCCTGCTGATCCAGGGCTCCCTGGATGGGGAGCTGAAGCTGATGGACGAGCTGGCAGGCCCAGGGGGCCAGCCCTCTGCCTTCCCTCCTGCCCGCAGCCCAGGCGGCTCCGACCCACAGGTTACTGTGTCCCTGTGCTGTGCCCCTTCCCCTGACTGTGCTGGGCTGTGCCATGCTGTGCCATGCTTCTGGGGAGGTGGGGCTGTCTCCTGCCCACTGGGTGTTTGGGGAAAAAACAGCTTTACCTCAGTTGAACTGGGCGTGGCAGGAGGTGGCCAGGGGTTCTTCAGGCTGAGATCCACCTCTGGAACACATAGTTGGAAGGTAGGGATGCTGAGATAACGCTTCGGAGGGAGAAGAATAGATGGAGGAGGGGTTTGGAGAGGGTAATCGTCAGAAAGAACCCGGAAGAAAAGAGGAGCAGAAGACGAGTTGGCAGTGGGTTAGCAGATGGTCAGAGTGACGAACAAGATCCAGGAGAGAGGTGCTTTGGGGATGAGTGCAGGTGGCTAGGGGACCCACTGAGGGACATGTCTTAGGCCACAGTCTGCTTCTTCCCTGTATCCACTGCCCTCCCCACTAGTTCTGTTTGGTGGCCTTTTAAGCTATGGAAAGCGCTGGGCATGGTGGATGCTATCTGCAGCCAGTGGCTTCTGACCTGGCCCTGAGAGGGGATGGAAGGCTCCGGTCAGGAGTGGGTTCAAGGACCTCGTTTGAAATAGGACTTGGCTTCTTCCCCAAGCCTTGCATCTTCCCACAGCAGCACATGCTTTTCTCCTCCAATCCCATCTCAGTGCAGTCTTCTGCTTCCTGGGGTTCTCTTCCTTCTCCTCCTGGGACCTGTCTCACCACCTTTGACCCCCTCCACTTGGAGGTGCACCCCAAAACCCTCCTCCTAAGTCAGGGACTGCAGGAAAGCCCCTGGTAGACCCAGAGTGGAAGCAAGGAGACAAGTTTCAGCTGTAGATAGAAAGCCTAGTGTTCCATGGGCCATGATGGATGATGGGGTGGGCAGGCAGGTTCCCAGTACCTGGGACACCTGTTAGCCTGATCAAAGAAATGGACGGTGATCCTTAAATAGGAAGGGACCTTGCTCTAGGGTTCCTGACCTCTTGTTGGATTCAGGCTCAGATAGACTATAGGGTCCTGAACCTGGCAGTGACCTAGAATGGTCCCTGAGAGATCAAGTCCATTCCTGAGTCCTCTCATCCTGAAGGAAGGTCATGGGGAAAGGTGCTGGGGGAGAAGAAGATGTTGAGAAGGTGACCAGGCAGTCAGCTCATCTGGGAGGCATGGCCCCACTCTCCCCCAGGGTCTTGCAGGCACTGAAGCCCAGCTGCAGATCCCAGGTGAGCCAGCCAGATGGGGCACTAGCCCAACTGAGTGTGCCCAATTCAGGCCAGCGACAGGAGAGCCCTCCCAGAACCCAGGCTGGAAAGGGCAGGTGGAGGAGGGCCCAGGAGGGGAGATGCCAGCATTCGGGGGCAGGCCAAGTCCTGCCAGGCTTTTGGAAGCAGAGGGAATAGGCAGAAAGCGGTCGTCAGGCTGGCAGCTTTGTCCCCAGCACCCCCTACGCTGCTCTGTCTTGCTGGGAGCAGAGAGGCGCTTTGCGGGCCTTTCTTCTTCTTTTTTTTTTTTTTCTGGTATCTTCTTTATAAGAGTCAGAAGCCCTCCCAGCTCCCTGCTCCCTCCCTGGATGGTGTCATGTGGGAGGGGCTGTCAAGATTCCTGCGACATCTTTAGAACATGTTTCCATGTCTCCTCGCTTTGTCAGTGTTTGCTCCAGCTCTCTGGCGCCTGTGCAGCCTCTCTGATCAGAGCAGGGGTTTGAAGTAGGGGTGGGGGGGAGGTGCTCTCAGTTTACTTGGGAAAGGGGTGGGAAGAGAGAAAGGAGGGACTTACTCCTTATGCTCTGTGAACAATGGGAAAAGAGGGGCTCTGTGTGTGTGTGTGCATGTGTGTGTGTGCACATGTGAGAGCACGCACTGTCCTGGTTTCTTATGCCTGATCATCTCTCTCCCTGTCTAGATCCCTCTAGCTGAGATGGAGGCTCTGTCTTTGACGTCAGAGATTGTGTCTGAACTGTCCTGCTCTCTAGCTCTGACGGATGACTGTCTGCCTGATGACACTCACACACTCTTACTTAGTGCCCTGGCGAGCAATGTACATACACACAGCCCCCCCGCTGCTCCCCAGCCCCCCCAGGGGCAGGCTGACTGCAGGGGCTCCGGATCCCTCCCCCTCACTCTGCCGCCAGCCCTACCCTGAGGCAGCACTTAGTGTCCCAGGCTTTACTAAGGTCCCCCACTGTGGACAAAGAAATAAGATTTAACTGGGGCCTTGCCCAGAGGGCCCAGGGGCAGCAGTTGTGAAAGGGTTAATCCAGATACCCAAGAGTGACCGAGCTCAACTCAGAGGTGTTATCAGACAGCTGACCAGCATGCCTGTCTGGCCACAGAGTTGGTTTGTGTATTTGGAGCCCCATGCAGGCCAGCCCTCCCCCTCCCTGCACCCCTCCTTCCCACCTCCCCTTCCCACCAGCCCCCAACATGAGCCATTCACCAGCACACAGGGGTGAGAGGCACATCCCTGCTGCTACCACCATGCCCTCTCCACCCAGGGCAGGGGGTGGGGGGGCGTTCCTGTCTCCCCTGTCCCTGTCCCTGGGTGTTCCCACATCCGGAGGGGCTTCTTTGTGTTCTGACAGCTTCTCCACTTTTACCCAGCTCTCCCATCCACATCTAACAGTGAGCAGCCCCCTCCTCCCTACCTTCCCCTCCTCTTGGCACTTAAGGAGGGACAGGGGCCCATTTCTCACAGCAGGGCTCTGTTGACCATAGACTCGGGGTCCCTGGGGGTCTTGGAGTGGTTGGCAGAAGTGGAGCCTGGGGCTGAGAGAGGAAGCAGAGGATCCAGACTGTTTTCTGACAGTCATTCTCAGGCCTGCTGGGACTACTTACCTGGCTGAGTCTGCAAGGGGACAGGAATCTACGGCCTCTCTGAGAACTAGGAATGGACATGAGAAATAGGAATGAGAACTAGAGATGGAGAAATCTCCTGGGAACAAATCTTGTTTCCCTCCATTTGGGGTCAAAAGCTGATGACTGCCTTTCTTTGAAATACAATTTTAAAAAATCCACTCTCATTTCTAGTCTGTCCACTAAGGGAGGGCCTGAGACCATGGTATCCAGGCCTTGCTCACCACCCACCACCTGCCAGAGTCATTGTTTAATTAAAGAGAGGTGGGGCGGTGGGTAAACCAGCTGTGAACCATCCCCTTAGTGTTCAACCGTCACTCAGCTCACATTAACCCAGTCCTTGTCTAGTGCTGGGTGCTGCAGCTGCATTAAGAACTGGATGATGAAACAGCCTCTGTTCTGCAGGGAGTCTCTGGCTGCCTCCTCTTCTACTCATTGGGAAGCTCCTCCCCGACTCATCAGTCCCCCCACAGCCCCAGCGCAGTAATTGAGATAGGGAGTATGTGCGTGTTAAGTCGCTTCAGTCGTGTCCGACTCTTTGTGACCCTATGGACTGTAGCCTGCCAGGCTCCTCTGTCCACAGGATTCTCCAGGCTATCTCCAGGTGGGATGCTGAGGGCGGCTGGTGCTATTAGCTTTTAACTCTCCACTGTGCAGCTTCAGAACCTCTCAGTGAGGCCTTGAGTATGAGCTCTTGGGCTGCCTGCAGGGCTGGGGGCTGGGGGCTGCTCTCCCTCCTCCTCACCTCTCCGTCATCCCCGGTGGGAAGCTCCAAGATGTAGTATGAATAGTTTTCTGGGGGCAGGGCATCCTCCTACCCACTTCCTCTCTGTATTTGGAAGGCTCATCCATGTGTCTGGTCCTTCTCCCCAACCACATTCATCCCATCACCACCTTGTCCAGGGAGGGGATGGGGGCCAGGGTCTGAATGAGGTGGTGGGCTTCTGAGTCCCATCACCTAGCTCTGCCTCAGTTACCCAATCTGATGCCCCTCTTCCTCCTATTTCCTCCCCCCATGCCCCTCACTGTTCCTTTTGCAGATGGAGTCCCACCCTGAGGAGGTGCCCGTCATGCTAGGACCAGATCTGCTGACTGTGCGCAAGTCTGGGGTCAGCCGAACGCACTCTCTGCCCAATGACAGCTACATGTGCCGGGATGGGAGCACTGCCGAGGGGTCCCTGGGACACAGGGGCTGGGGGCTCCCCAGAGCTCAGTCAGGTACCAAAGCTGGGGGCAGGCCCACTTGGCTCACACTGGGAGATCCGTCCTTGCCTAAGCTCAGTCCTGCTGTCTGGAAGTAGGGGTACTGAGGCAGCCAAAGAGGCCTCTCCTACCTCTGAGGATCCCCCAGGCTGAAGGGGTCAGCTTCCCCTGCCTGGGGGAGCCCCCAGCCTGAGGGGAGCGGCTTTCAATCCAGGGTGGGGATGGGGTGGTTAAAGCAGAGGCCCCAGTTGGGGGAGAGTGGATAGTTGATGGGAGGGACTCAGGTAGGGGCCAGCACATTGACTGTCCAGGTCTTCTCTCTCCCCGCCACCTCCCCTCACAGGCTCCATCTTGTCCGTCCACTCCCAGCCAGCAGACACCAGCTACATCCCGCAGCTTCCCAAAGATGCGCCCCATCTGCTCCAGCCCCATGGTGCTCCCACCTGGGGCACCATCCCCAAATTGCCCCCACCAGGCCGCTCCCCTTTGGCTCAGAGGCCACTCAGGCGCCAGGTGAGCTGGTATAGTGGATGGGCATGGGCCGGGGCTGGCCTCTCTGCTGGGAATCCTAGGCTGCTGGTGATGATGAGGCTTGCCACTTCCATTCTCCCAGCGAACATTTATTGTGTGCCAATAGTGTGCCAGACTGAGTTCTAGATGCTGGGGACACAATTCTAGGCAAAGCAAAGTGGTCTGTGTCCCCTTGGGGGCACAGAAGAAGCCAGAGAGCAGAGGGGGTCACGGTTGTCCAGGGACACATGTCAGGTTGGAAATAGACCCTAGGTCTCTGGATTCCCTTTCCATGGGCAGAGCTGCCCCACAAGTCTCTGTACTTGTAGACCTAGCTAAGGGGCACAAGGCATGTTCTGGTTGTCTCCACTTTTGGTGACTCCCAGGGCCCAGCTTCCAGATCCCACACTCAAGGAGCACAGAGCAAAGGCTCGGGTAGCCAGGTGAGGCCCGTCTGCCCCTCTGTGACAAGGCCGCTGCTCATGCTGTGTGTGTCCCAGGTATGAGGATAGCTACCTGAGCATCTGCTTTAATCCCTCACCTTTGGGAGCAGCCACAGTCCTCAGCTGCTTCTCAAATATTCACTGAGCAGCCTCCATGTCTGGGCACTGGGGACCGGGACAAATGAGACAGCGCCTGCCCTCTGGAGCCCACGGTATAATAGCAGAGACAAGTACCCCATCAGGTCACTGCAGCAACAGGGTGCTCACGTGTGTGGTACAGCAGAGAGCAAAGAGGAAGGAGTCAGTTTTACTTTGGGGTAAAGATGGTCGGGTATTACATCACAGAGTACTTGAGCCCATAAAGTCAAAGGATGCTTGCCATTTGGGAAGGGTATGTAAGGCCAAAGAAATAGCCTGTGCAGAGGCTAGGAGGCGTAAAGGAGATGGCTGGGGAGCAGGGCTGGCCCAGTGCTTTCTGGGATCACGTGGGTTGGGAGCTGCATGGAGCAATTCCTGCAGGCCTGGGGTGGGGACACAGTGGACAACAGACAGCAAATAGTGCATGACCCCCATCTCCCAGTAAGAGCAGACACTGAGAATCCCCGCTTAGGGTGGTCCTGCAGCTCCATGGAGGGGAAGGAGGAGTGGTCTGACCTGCCAGGTGGGACAGTTCATGGGGGAGAGGAAGCCTGCGGGCTGAGCCCTCCCCTTACCCCATACAGGCAGCAATACGGACGGATTCCCTGGACATTCAGGGCCTGGGCAGCAGGGAAGACCTGCTGTCAGAGGTGAGTGGGCCCTCCCCGCCGCTGGCCCGGGCCTCCTCCTTTTGGGGCCACTCCAGCACCCAGGCTCAGCAGCATTCCCGCAGCCAGAGCAAGATCTTGAAGCACATGCCCCCGTCAGCCCCCTGCCCAGGCCCAGAACTCAAGTGGGCCAAGGGCCCACCAGAGACCAGAAGCAGCTTAGAGCTGGACACGGAGCTGAGCTGGATTTCAGGAGACCTCCTGCCCACGGACAGTCAGGAGGAAGCCCCGTCTGCACGGGACCTGAAGAAGTGCTACAGCGTGGAGGCGCAGAGCTGCCCGCGCCGGCCGGCATCCTGGCTGGATGAACAGAGGAGGCACTCCATCGCGGTCAGCTGCCTGGACAGTGGCTCCCAACCCGCCCTGGGCCCTGATCCCTCGAGCCTTGGAGGTCAGCCTCTAGGGGGAGCTGGGAGCCGGCCCAAGAAGAAACTCAGCCCACCCAGCATCTCCATAGACCCCCCAGAGAGCCAGAGCCAGGGCCCTCGGCCCCCACCCAGTCCTGGTGTCTGCCTCCGCCGGAGGGCTCCGTCCAGCGACTCCAAGGATCCCTTGGCCTCTGGCCCTCCTGACAGCATGGCTGCCTCGCCCTCCCCAAAGAAAGACGTGCTGAGTCTCTCTGGTTTATCCTCTGACCCAGCAGACCTGGACCCCTGAGTCCTGCCCCACTGTCCCACTCACCTCTCTCCACTGGGTGCCAAATCCTAGCTCCTCCTCCTGGGCTGTATTCCTGAAAGGTTCCAAATGGGCACCGAGGAGGTGCTCCTCCTTGCCTCAGTGGCGCTGGGCACCGGCAAGCAGAATTTCCAGAGTTAACAGCAGCAGCCCCAGCTCTGGACAGCCCTGGCCACCTTGGCTCCAAGTGGAGAGAGAGGCCCAGCAGAGCTGAGGTTCCCGACACCAGGAGCTGTTGGGAGAAAGCAATACGTTTGTGCAGAATCTCTATGTATATTCTATTTTATTAAATTAATTGAATCTAGTATTTGCGGGATGTACGACATTTTGTGACTGAAGAGATTTGTTTCCTTCTGCTTTTATGTGTCTCAGAATATTTTTGAGGCGAAGGCGTCTGTCTCTTGGCTATTTTAACCTAAAATAACTAGTCTAGTTATGTTCCCTCTTCTTGCAAAGCACAAGCTGGGATCGAGAGTGCATTACAGCCTTGACGGGGGCCCATCTTCAGTGGAGAGCAAGAACCATTTTGGAAACTGTAATGTAACTTATTTTTTTCCTTTAATCTTGTCATCATTTTCTGTAGGGAAAAAAAAAGAAAAAGATTTTACAAATGAAATGGAACCTTTTTATATATACATACATACATATCTATATCTATAATAAAGTAATTTTCCAAAATAAAAAGTTAATCACGGTCCAGAATAAAAGCCAAAGAGACAGAGTTAGGTATTTCCAGATGGCAATGGACAAAGACTCCTGGAGATGGGGAGTGGGTGGTGGGGAGGGAAGGGGTCAGAGCTGTGTGTGTGTGTGTGTGTGTGTGTGTGTGTGTGCGCGCGTGCGCGCGCACACAGTACCCAGAGAGAGGGGGGCGGGACACAGCCTGGCCGCCCAGGGGTGAGGGAAGAGAGAAGCCCCTCTGTTGGTGGCAGGCTGGACAAGCAGGGTATACTCCTGCTTCTATCAAAGCTTTATCGCTTCCTTTTAGCCAGGCAGCTCTGTGAATGTGAGTGATGCCAGATTAAATCTTATTTCTGCTGACAGCTATCAGCCCCACACTGAAAGCTGGAAATTGGCATAATGAAGCTGTTTTGGTTTAATGAGGCTGACTGAGGCTGGGGGAGGCGTCTCAGCTGCTGTAATGGGGATTTGAGGGGTGTTTGTTGGGAGGAGGCAAGTGCTTCTGCGTTTTCCTTCCTCAGGCTTCAGCCAGGGTAACCTGAGTGGTCTGGGTTTCAGCCTGTTGCCCTGGGGGCGTTGGGGGCGCACCAACAGGGCCCTGGCACGGCAGGCACTGCCCCATCAGGGCTGGCAATGGGATTAAGCTATATAAACAGTGAGCTACTCCCTTCTAAGATGAGGGGGCCAGGGCTGGGACCTCTCCGTGGAGTTGATAGGGAGATGGCCCCCTGGGGGGTGATAAATGAGCATCATCAAGGTGTTTACACTGGCTGCTGCTGCCTGCCCAGTGGGAAGGTGCCTGGGGGAGGGGGGCCGTGGCGGGTGGGGGGAGTTGGGGTGAAGGCAGCCAGGCAGTCCGAGGGGAGGAGGTGGGGAGGAGGAGGCGCCAGCAGCATAGCCCAGAACCTCTTTTCTGGTACTACCATAGGCAATATTCTTTTGTCTGAAACAAAATAATGTCATCGTGCCAAGGGCACTAACCACAGGCTCACCCAGTCTGTCCCTGCCAGCCACCCCCGAACATCTGCCCCAACCCCAAACCCTTGAATACGCCTATCCCCTTACCCCTAGCACCTTCAAACCCCAGGACTCTTGAAAGCTGAAAGGCAGCTCGGGCTTGGCAGCTCTCACCCACATCCCCCATTGGAACCTGGAATCCCGGTGACGTGGGGGAGGCTGCTGGATGGTTGGACCTGGAAGTTTTGTCCAACCCAGTATTTTCTAAGCTGGTGAAAGTTTTTCTAACTGCTCTTTTGGACAGAAATAATACCACTCCTTGACACAAACACCTGGTTTCATCCTCTTAGGGTGTGCAATAGCATGAAACTCTTTTTCCTCTGGGCTCTTTGGGTAGGGAGAAGGGGGTTGCATGTAGGAACTGCCTTTAAAAAAAAAAAAAAAAAAGCAAATCTACACAAAATTCCTAGAGTTTTGTCACCTAGGTCTGTAGATTAAGCTTTTATATTTTGGTAGCATTCTGTAGCTGTCTATTCCTTAATGAAGGTAGGAGATTTGGGGAGGATGTTCTGGGGTCGTTTTTTTCTTCTAATGCTTATTGGAATCTGGGTCAAGGTGAAGCCAGAGAATTGGGCTGCTTCTCCCTCCCCTCAATCCCAGATTTTCCAACCATCCCCTGCCCCCAGGACCCCTCAGAGTTAGAGTGAATATTTCAGGGGAGAGAATTGTGGCCTCTCTGCCAAAAATGTAAAATCTTTATCAATGATGAAAGCTGTTGTGTCTCATTAAAAGGGTTCTGAAGTAGAAATAATGACACTGCTGAATCTTATTAACAGTATGTTATTAACAATCTTAACAACAAGGAAGCTAATCTCATGATGCTTGTCTGGATGGTTATTTGATTCTGCTCTAGGATACATCGGGGGTGGGAAGTGGAGGAGTCTGAAGGAGGCTAGGGTGAGGGGCTGGTGGAGGCAGCAGGTCCTGGACTAGGGCCTCCAGGACAGGGTTGGAATGGCCAGGAGCTTCGGGGCTGTGAGGGCTTTGGGAGGTAAGAAATCTGCTTCTGGCACTTCTACTTTCAGCCTTCTCCTTGTGGGTTCAGAGGAAATTGTGTCAACAGCTACAGGCCCCCATCTCAGGCTTGGCTGCCTCTTTTTCCTCCACCTCAAGGTCCAGGAAAAGGTCTATCTAGGGGCGGGAGGACAAGGAAGAGCAAGCGGAGCGAGCACTAAAAACGAATCCGAGACTCATCTGCAGCCTCTCACCTACTTCTCACAACACCCTAGCAAGCAAAGTACTACTGCTATCCTTTTCCCACGAGGCAATGGGTTGAGAAAGGTTTCAGTGACTTGCCCAAGATTACGAAGCCAGGGGATGGCAGAGCTGAGGTCTTAATCTTGATCTAGCCAACCTCTAGACCACTGACTTCACACTACCCCAGCCTCTGTCCCATTGCGGAAGGTATGGGACATGGTGTGAGGCGTCCTAATCAAAAAATGACTTGCCAGGGAGGACTTTCCCAAAGCAGTCACATTTGTGTTCATGAAAATGTACTCCTGCACTCCCAGTTTGGTGTCCTCAGAGGCTTAGAGAAGCCCATAGCCCTCCACCTTGTGTGGAGAGAGGCTTAACCACAAGGGAACTTATCCCTCAGCTCCAGGTGCCTGGCCAAGAGCTGGCCAAGGCTGACTCTGCAATTTCCCAGTTTCCCAAGTGCTGCCTTTTCCTAGTGTAATGTTCCTCTTGAAGCTCAAGGCACCTGCTCCCCTCCACCTCCTCCCACCCTCTCCTTTGTCTCTTCCTGCCCTCTCCCCTGCCCCACCCAGACCTCTCCCACTTTCCAAACATTGTCACCTCGACGTCACCCTTAATCCCCACCCATCAGAGCCCAGTGTCCATGACCTCCTCTCACCTTTCCGGGGAGGCGGGGGAGGTGGGTGAAGGGCTGTGCAGCAGTGCAGTGAGCACGTTCGCCTTGTGGCACCTTGGTGCCCCTTCTGTAGAGGCACCTAGCCAGGAAGAGGACACCAACACTGATGGTCACCTTCTACAAACATGGGCTGTGTACATCCCCCATGGGAGGAAACAGGCTTGCAGGGCCAATGAAGGACTCATCTGTGCCTGGAGAATCGCAACCATTGGAGTGCTGAGCCAACGGTGCCCTGTGATCCCAGCCCACAGCCAGTGGACCCAGGACTAATCCAAGATAGTGGTTTCCAGGAGGAGAATTAATTCTCAAAGGCGAGTTTAGGTGTCAACGGGTGTCCTGCTCTGAGGACACAGCAAGGAAGATCAAGGAAGTGGTGGCTCCAGTGAAAACCCAGGAGGGGATTCTGCTAAGAAATGTTGGAATTCTGTGTGTCTTAGCCCTGGTCCAGGTGTGGAAGCTGCTGACTGTGGCTCACCGAGCTAATTAATTCTTCTTGCTTTGAAAACTCCTGAAGCGGGCACAGCAGCCAGGGCTCACACACCTGCCAAATCAGATCAAAGTGCAGACTGGGAGCAGGAGGCCTCCTTGCAGACTCCACAAGTAGGGCCAGTGTAGGCCCCACCAGGCTGGGGTCTGGAGGAACGAGGCCCCACCCACCACACAGAGAAAGAGAGCTAAAGTTTGAGAGCTGGATGTTGGTTTGGGGTTTGGGGGTGCTCCAAGCCTTCAAGAAGTCATGGTGGGTAAAAGAAAATAAGCAGTGAGTGGAGGGGAGAACTGGCAGCCTTTCTGTTCTAATACTTTCCCCCTGTCCTATCAGTTCCGACCGACTCTCCCTGTTTGCAGGATTTCCTGTCTCTGGGTCTCCCTGACACCCACTTTCTCTGCTTTCTTTTCTCTGCTGTCACTGCTGCTCAAAGCTGTACCTTGCAATTATCTTATCTTTCCATCTTTCTGCCAGGAAATTCCCGATGCTGAGTTCCCCTGGGATGCTCGCTGGCAAGGGAGACGCAGCACACTCTCTGTGCATCCTGCGTGGAGCTGCAGTCACCTGGGGAGAGGGGATGGGGCTGGAGCCATTAAAGCTGGGGGCGGTTCGGTCCCTCTCTGTGCTGCCACCCACCCACAGGTCTTTACTGCTGCTCTCAGAAGCCTCAAGCTGGACACATTTTGGGTCTGAAAACTCCAAAGAAGAGTAGACAGTGCTCACTGCTGGGACTGTACCTAATGCTACAGCGGCCTTGCTACTTATGACCTCTTCCAAGGAGACAGGATTACTGTGTAGTCAGTTGACAAGCATTTCCTAAAGACCAACTTTGCCAGGCACTATCCTGGGTGCTGAGGATATAGTGATAAGATTATCCTTGGGAAGTCCTTGGCAATCCAATGGTTAGGACTCCACACTTCCACTGTAGGGGGCATGGTGTTTGATCCCTGGCTGGGGAACTAAGACCCTGCATGCCATGTGGCCAAAACCAAACAAAAAACAAACAATATTATCTTTAAGATGTTCACAGTCTTTTGGGGGAGATAAGCAAGACAATCAGTGATGGAGTACAGGGAGGAAGGGCTGTGCAGAGAAAGGATCCCTCCTCAGGATTGGGGTGGGGGAGGTTCAAGGAAGGCCTGAGGGAGAAGGGCTTGAGTAAAATCTTCAGGGATGAGTAGAGTTTGTCAGGTGCAGAAAGGGAAGTGAGGCATAGGAAGGAGAGTACGCTAAGCAGTCTTGAGGGGGACACAACAGCGAAGGACACAGGAAATTTATCCTGCCCAGAGGATGCATGGAAATAGCCCCGCAGTCAGAAGACATGGAGCTCATCCTGACTCTGCAGGACAAAAGGAGGGCCTCACTTTTCTTGCTTTGGTGAGAATGACCAGCAGCTTAATGTCTAGGAATATTGTAGCTGTTATTCAATGGTTTTGTGAAAGGAGCCACATTCCATGAGAGGCCAGGAAGGGCAAACTCCCAATGAATGTCTCAAGAGAGAGGGGAGGAAGCAAGGATTGCTAGGTGTCCCACTATGATCTCAATCTTGGAGGCTCCCACCCAGTGCCACAGGCTAGGGAAAGGCTCTCCAGTAGCAAAATGGGAAGGCTGGGGCCGAAAGGGATGGTGCTGCAGCCACAATGCTGAAGGCAGAACCCAAGCGTCCCAGTCCTAAACTAGAGGAAGGGTTGGCGGAGGATTCCCAGCTGCTTCACATAGAAGCCTAGATCAGCAGGATGGAAAGAGACCCTAGGTGGCATCTTGTCCAAGTTGCTCAAGACACTGAGTCCCAGGGATATCAAGGGGCTTGTCACACAGTATATTAAAGATTCTGCCCAAGGCGCGGCAGGGGGTGGAGGTGATTCCGTCGATGTCTGCCCTCGGGGACCTCTCAGACTGGCAAAGAAGACTGATTCTTCACAACTAAATATAACCCGAGACAGACTGTGACAGGAGTGTGAAAACTCTGCAGAGACCGGCTCAGAGATGGAGGGGGCTGGGAGACTGGGTGAGTTGGGGGCGGGGGGCAGACAAAGGGCTAAGAGGACTTGCCCAGTGGAAGGGGAGAGGCCCCAGTCTCCTGCCTGGGGAAGGGGGAGTCTTGTCCACCATGCTCCCACCTCCACCCCTCTCATGCTGGCTCAGATCTCTGTTCTGATAGCCCATGGGTGAAAAGACTTCCTTCTCTGACTTCCTGCCTGCCTGCCCAGAGGGATAGGAGGTGGCTGTGGCTTCTGTGCTATCTCGCTGGCACTCACCTACACCTGCTGGTGAGCAGCCAAGCAAGAAAACATTTTCTTTCAAGAACAAGTTCAGGGAAGGGATCACCTGGGCAGATCCTACAGACAGGAACAAGATTGGGAGGCAAGAGCAGGGAAGAAGTGCTAGGGGAACGGGAGATTCTTTCTCAATCCCAAGAGGGGTGATGAACTGGCTTCTGGGGTCACATTAGGGGAGAGAGGATGACTGGGGGAGTGAGAAATAGAGGGAAGGAGGGGTCCAGAATGGCCAAGCTGTGGAAAGCAGGAGAAGGCGGCCATTGACCGCCCCCCTCCAACAACACATTTTACAGATGGGGAATGTGGTGACTCGGTTTTAGGAGGGATGTGCTAATGTGGGGCCCTTCCTGGAGCCTCACCTGCCCATCTCCCACCCTTACCAGGCTGAAGTGGAGCCTACTAATGTGCCAGGAGATATGCTTGATGCTTTACATACCTTTCACATTTAATCCTCAGAGTAATCCTGTGACATAAGTACCTGGATTATCCTTGTTTTACAGAAATAAAAGTGGAGGCTGAAGCAGCTGGTGCAAAATTAGGGAGGGACAGAATCTCAGGTGGGCAGCTGTTCAAGATAACCATGGGAAGCCACCATCTGGACGATCCTGGGACCCTCGCCCATTCTCTCTCCTTGGGTGTACACATATGCACGCGCGCGCACACACACACACACACACACACGCACACACGTGCACACTGTGTTGGTCTCTGCCAGTTCCCAGATAACTCACAAGCTCTTCCCATTTCACAGATGAGGAGACTGACATTCAGAGATGAACGTGACAGGGGTTTATTCCCGGAGAGAGTCTTGTTAAATCCCTTTCCACGTTCCTTGACTCCTGGGGGCCCCTCCCCCAGCAGAGTCCGGGAGCGGGTTGGGTGTGTCCTTCTTGGAAACAGCCCCAGCTCCCGCCCTAGCAGCTTCATCTCTCTGGGACTTCTCCCGACGCGGCACAGGGGCCACCTGAGGGAGTTGTCACTGTGTCAGTGGCCTCCGCTCCTGTCCCCAAAACCTTCCTGGAGCCGCACTTTCGGGGAGGCGCTGTCGCAATTCGACCCAAAGGGCCTGGGGGAAGGGCTCGCGGGGGCGGGCCCGGGCGGAACGCCGGGGCGGAGGCGGCTGCAGGCGGTCGCTAGGTCTGTCTGGGGCCGGTAGGCGATAGTGCTCGCCCTCCTCGCAGCCGCGCCCGGACCTCATGGACGCTCTGTGCGGTTCCGGGGAGCTCGGCTCCAAGTTCTGGGTAAGGAGGTGTCCCCGGACTGAGGGCGCGAACTGGCTAGCCCTTACACAGCCCCGGGGAGACGGCGATGTGGTGCGGGGAGGAGGCCTGGGTGGCACCGCCCAAAGCCTGGTCCCTAGTGGCCTCCTGCCCTCCCCAGCCGCATGGCTGAGTCTGGGAAAGCCAAGTACTAGGCTCCTCCAGGGCTCAGTGGGTGGCATCCTGAATTCAGAAGGTGTCCCAGCTTGCCCCCTCACCCTAGTCCCTCTCTGAGGCTGACTGCAGGAGGCAGAAGAGGCATGTGCCCATCCCCAGATGCTGATAACCCTTCAGTACCTGCCCCATGGACTAGGACTTGGATGCCCACCCCGCACCTTGTTGACCAGGTGCTTTGGGAGGCTGGCTGCACTGGGCTTTCCTCTCCTTCAAGGGATCCTGCTTCTTGGAAAGAGTTCCTTCTTTCCTCTGGGCAAGAGCCGCCAGAGAGCAGGCGATCCTCACTGCCCCAGCCACAGGAGTGAGAGGCAGACCTCACTCTGGAGGCAGGGCCCTACAGGTACAGGGTATCAGGATTTCCTGATCCACCCTCTCATTTTACAGATGGGGAAAGGGAGGCCTAGAGACTTGTTCAAAATCAGTCAGTTAGAGCAGTGTAGAGCTGGGATAGAAAAGTAGACCTTCCGCTTCACACACCAAATCTCTTTCTAAGACATTAGGCTGCCTTTCAGGCTGCTGACTGCAGACTCCCCGCTAGTTCAGGCGCAGTCCGTGTAGACAATCCAAGAGCTTTCTTACAGTTTTCAAAACCTGCTCCCCGCAGCTCCCTTGGTCACCATTGCCACTCTGG
This sequence comes from Bos taurus, assembly GCF_002263795.3. Classification (NCBI taxonomy): domain Eukaryota; kingdom Metazoa; phylum Chordata; class Mammalia; order Artiodactyla; family Bovidae; genus Bos; species Bos taurus. The sequence goes on along the minus strand of NC_037346.1, from coordinate 36,094,674 downwards.
GAGGCCAAGTGGTGATGCGTCTCCGTTTTACAGATGAACTCAGATTCGAGGTGGTTATCTGGGCCTGCCCAGCGTAGGCTGCTCTCAGATCAGGGCCTCAGAATCCCAATCTCTAAATCTTTCTCCCATTTGAGGTGTCTGTACAGGTGTACTTGGTATTGTATGTGCCTAGTGTGTGTTATGCATGGGTGTGTGCTTGTGTGGGTGCGTGTGCCTGTGTGTGCACATAAGTGTGTGTATACAGTCAGGAACCCTACCCTTGGTCTGTGTTTGGGCTGGGCTGAGGGGAGTTACCTGGATTTTTAAAATGTGGGGCATTGGAATACCTGTAAAAAATGATTTTGGGGGATCACTCTTTTTCTCTGGGTCACTAATTGGTTCATCAGAGATGGTGTGACTTCTCTGTGGCTCTCCTTCTTGCCCAGCCCCACTGGAACCCCATCTTTCATCCAGTTTGATCCAGTCCAGATTCCAGAGATTCCTCCTTTGGCTCAGGAGTAGACTTCCTCTCACTGCCACTTAAGCCTGGCTGATGTAGCCATGGCAGATCACAGTATCTGAGGTGGCCAAGCAGAGGACCTGTAAATCAAGGGGGCAGATGTGCCCAAGCCTCAAGTGCAAGGGCCCCTTGTTCCTGGGTAGACTGTTAACCCTAAGAGCTTAGGACTCTCCCAGGAACAGACTTTAAGGGACCAGGAGTTGGGGAACTCAGGACTCCTTTCCTGTTCTCAGGCCTTCCATGATACTGTAGAATCCAAGTATCAGAGTGTGGGCATGGAGCAGCCAGCCCAGCCCCTCATTACAGAGCTGGGGTAACTGAAGGAAGGGATTTTTCAAGGTCATGTGACAGTCAGCTACGGATTGCTGGACTGGAAAACAGGACCCGGAGATATGGTTCTAACTTTGCCATTGCCTGACTGTGAACCTTTGGGCTTCTGGACTCCCTGGTCCCTGAATTTGCTGTTGCTTATGAGCTATGTGCGCCTCCTCTGAGAACCCCAGGGTCCATGGGAGTCAGCGCATCTATGTTAGGTCCAAGAGGTGACTCCTTTGAGGTCTCTGAGTGGATACCTCAAATGACAAGGGAACTGACCACTCCTCTTCCTGACTTCAATGTCTAAGCACCTTCCATCTTCCACAGTATCTTCGTGGCTCCTGAAAGCTGTTCCAGGCTGTACCCCGTGTGGCTGGTGACTGGAGGTGGGGTGAAGAAAAAGCAGGAAGGTTCCCAGCTCATGCTCTGAGTGTTTGCAGAGCTGAGACAAGGGAGCAGGGTCTGAGGCCTGGAGGCTGGAGCTATAACCTTAGCTCTAGTTCAGTTACCCAAAAGACCTGGAGCTCAGGGCTCCTCGTTGATGCTGTGCTAGTTTGCAGCTCATATTCATTGTGTGTCAGGCATAGTTGTCCCTGAACCTTTTATCTTTGAGGCCTATGGATGACCCACTTTGTTGGAAGTTGGTTCAGGGCAGCCAGAAAATACTTGAGCCAAGGGTGTAAAGCAGGGGCAAGAGAGATGGTTCCGGTCCCTCTGGGCCACTTGTTTATTCTACCCAGCCTTTTTGCTAGCTTATCCTCCCAGCCTGTTTTTCCACCTGTGAAATGGGGAAATAACCCATCTCCTAACTATCTCACAAGACATATGGAGATCAAATTAAAAACAGAATGTAAAGTGATTTGAGAACTTAAAACTCTGTTGGTAAGATGTTCATGTGTCATGATATCCCTGGGAAGAGGAAAAGAGGAAAAGAGATGAGGTTAGCAGGTCTGGATTTGGCAAGACCTACAGAAAAAGGGCTGGCAAGGCCATTGGGCCAGGAGCTCCCATTTCAGCTGTTTCCTGGGTAATTTGTGGATAAATGCATCTGCCTTAGCCCCAGCTGAAGGTGAGAGTAGGAACCCCAAGGGGACTCCTAATCCCGCTGGACGTGTGCATACGTGCTATGTACTCACATACACGCTGTGTACTGGGTAGTGATTCATCCTTTCTTTGACTCTCTCTCTCACCTCTATTCGCTTTGGGGTGTATTACCAGCATCCTCTGATCATGCTTGGGAGTGTGTGTGGAAATAAATTCCAAGAGAATGAACTGTGGCCAAGTGGCCCAGGGATCATGGATCCAGAGATGCCTCTAGAACAAAGAAGGTGGAAGTGTCCCTTTGATGCACCATGTTGCCTCCTGCCTGGAGGATTACTCTGTTCTGAGCAGTGGAGACAGGAGAACACCCACGTGGTGGTGAGGGTGCACAGAGCAAGGGCCTCCAGCTGTTTGCCCTAAGGAGGTCTTGACTTGTTTGCAGAATTAGCTTTCATCTGATGGCTCCAGCAAGTTCCTGGGAGGCTGATGCAGGCTTAGAAATCCAACGGTCTTAACCAGGAGAGCTGTCCAAAGATGGCACTGACTGCCTGAGCACTAGTGAGCTCCCCATCACTGGGGGCTCAAACACAGGATTAGTAACCACTTGGTGGGGGTGGTGGAAGGAGGAAGGAGGAAGGAGGTGGGGTCCTGCCCTGAAATTCTGCGACCAGCTAGGAAGAGAGAATGTGTGGTCAATAGGAAGCTCACCAGTTCCTCCTCTGAGATTTTCAGACCTTTTCCCCTGACCCTCTCCACACTCTACACATGGAATTACCTAGTAGCAGCTCTTGGCAGAGTCCTGTGGGTCTCCTGCTGGTCAGGCACCATTTTTCACTTTCACTGTTCCCCTGGCTGTTTACTCACCCTAGGGAGGGGCAGGGCTCTAGTCCCTAGACATTCCCTGTGTCTCCTGCTCTGTTCCAGCTAGTGCCACTCTGTTATTCACTAGCTGTGTGACTTTAGGCAAATTGCTCACCCTCTCTGAGTTCCACCTGGGCCTCCTTCAGGTCTAGTTTCTCCGTTCTGATTCTGAGGACCTGAGCCTCAGACTCAGGGGGGTTATGACTAGGCTTCTGTGGACTTTAGGGCTCTGGGATGTCAGGGTCTTCCCTGGCCTCCTCCTGGGTCACTGCACAGTCGGAATAGGTGGCCACCATAACATATGAGTAGCAGAAAAGGCTCTGATTTCAATGTATTTTGATTCTTAAATGAAGATAGTAACCCCCAAAGATTTGGGGAAACTGGCAGAGGCAGGGATGGCTTAGGCAGGTAGGTAGGAGGTGGACACCCCTCAGCCTACTGGACACCAAACTCTACCCCCACCAGGAACCCAGTCCTCCCTGCCAAGCTAGGGGCTCTAGAATCCCTTCTCTCCATCCCACCTGGGGCACCAAAACTGAGCCTCTGAACGTCTGGTCCTGGTAGAAACATTAGGTCCCCAGGCCGGCCTCTCCCAAGCCCTGATGTCCCCGACCTGGTCTGGAGAGCTGGAGACTTAGGGAAGGAAATGAGTCAAGGAAGTGGCACTTGGGAGGGAACTTTGCCAAGTCCGCCTGCTGGTCCTCTCACCAGGAAATGACCTTGGAGCCCGGGACCAGCCCTTAGGGAGGGAGGCCCCAGTGGGGCCTGCCAGCTGACTGGCCGAGGAGGCAGGGTCAGAGCACCTGGGTTGTGTCCACCCTCCCTGGTGTGGCTGACCCAGGGGCACAGATGCAGCAGGATCCCTGTTGGGGTGGGGTTGTGAGACTTGGATGTGTCACTGCTGTGTGTGGGGCCTCCCCTCCCCCACCTGGAGCTGTTCCTTTTTCAGGGCTGGATCCAGGTGTTCCTGGGCTGGGGTGGGTGCTCATGGGGGCTAATCCGTGGACTGGATTTCTCCTTCTAACTGGATAGTCAGGTTTCTAGTCCAGTGGCTCCCAGAATGCCAGCTAGTCTGTTACCCTGTGATGGCAGCCCCTTTCCCTCTGCTCTGTGAGAAGAACCGCAGCAAGGAGGTGGTTTGAGGGCAGAGTGTACGGCTGAAAGGAGATTTTTAATGTTTTGGGTGATCTGGACACAATGTGTTCTATCCCCAGGGTGGTTTGTCATGGTGGAGCCCTGATAGGGACTGAGACTCTGGAGCTGCAAGGCCTGGGTTCAGGTCTGGCATCAGCCCATGTAAACCGGGGCTGGTCACTTTTCAGCCATGAGTCTCAGCTGTTGTGGACATTAAATAATAATCTTGGAACACAGTGGTGCTTAAGTACCCGAAGTTCTTGCTGGTTGCCAAGGCCCTTTCAGAAGCAGAAGGGCCGGCCAGGCTGTGAGCCACAGACTTTTGCCTCCAGACCCAGACCCTTCCAAAGGCTACAGTTAGTGCGTGTGAACAGGCCCATGCCCTTTTTCTGTATCTGCATTTCTGCTGAGATAATGAACTTGTCAGTTGATCCCTTCTCCCCACAACACAGGATTAAGGAAGTAATTACTCTTCTCTCTTGACAGAGCTATCAAAAAGCCTGGGGCGCCCGGGGGCTGGAAAGTCCCTAAAGGCGCTGTGGCAGAGGGCTCTTGGGTCCTTACTGCCACCTGTCCCCTGCTGGGGTCTGTAGGGATTTCAGTCTTGGTGCCCATGAAGGGGCTCCCCGGTATGTGGTCCACTCTGGGCGCCAGACCTTATCAGTCCCGTCCAGCTGTTTAATCACATTGTTAAGGGAGCTGTTGTTGCCGTGGAAACTGTGTGGGTGGCAGTCCGGGAGGGCTGTGGTCTTGGCTCCCAGCCCAGCTGGTGTTCTTCAGAATGGGGATTGGGGGCTGGTGGTTTGAAAAGGGATCACCCATCCTACCCTGTGGGGTTGCAAGGAGTAGTATGGGGTCCATGACCTCCACCAACCCTGTCTTTTACACTTAGCTTTGTTTGGGTCAGAGACCCTCTCGAGAGCCTTGGTGTCAAGGAGAGAGCAGTCTGAGCTCCTGGGCATTCAGCTGCACATATGGGTTTTGGAGGGTAACTTTAACTTTTGTGCATTTATTCTTTCTTTCTTTTGTTCCACAAATGCATAGGAGTGTGGTCTCTGTGCCAGGAGCTCTTCTAGTCAGTGGGGCTGCCTAGCTGGCCAAGCAGAACTAACAAACCGGTCCTCACGGAACACATATTCCAGTGGAAGAAGACAGAAAAATTACAAACATAACAAATAACTCAGTTATATATCCTAGATAGGGATACTATCCTAGATAATGGTGAGGGCTATGGGAAAAGAGGACAGGCTAGCAGGGGTGGGGATGCAGGAGCCAGATGGGGGTTACAGTTCCAGTTTTAATTAGAAAGGTCAGAGTGGACCTCCACAAAATCTGAGATCTGAGCACAAGCTTGCAGGTGATGAGGGCATGAAGCAGCACCACTGCCTTGAGACAAGCGCAGGCCTGACATTTGGAGACCGCACAGAGGGCGGGAGGCAGGTGAGAGAGGGGAGTGGGGAAGCTGAGGTCAGAGAGACCGGGGAGCAGATAATGTGGGTTTCAAGGGCACCCTGGGCTTTTACTCTGAGTGAAATGGGGAGCCCTTGACAGGTTTTAACCAAAGCAGTGGCATGGTGCATCACTAAGGCGTCTGGCTTAGGTTTTATGAAGACTTGCCTCTAACTGCTGTGCTGAAGGAGACTGCTAGGTAAGCGGCAGGAACAGAAGCAGGGAGACAAGAGAGGGGGTGATGCCACAAATCAAGTGAGAGAGTGGGGTGGAGAGGAGCAGTTGGATCCTGGATCTATCAGGGAGATCCAGGTGAAGATGCCTTTTTATAGATAAAAAGCATTGGATATAATCCTTTCATGTAGTGCAACCTAATAATTTGAAGGTACAATAGACAGGATTTGCTGAAAAGTTGGGTGTGAGTTGTGAGAGACAGAGAAAGAACCAAGGATGACTTGGAGGATTCCAGCCTGAGAGAAGGAAAGCATTGCCCCGCATCAAGGTGGGCAGTTTGGAGGAGGGGCAGGCAGGAGTTCTGTTCTGGACATGCTGTATGCGATGGGTCCTGTCATTGTCTTAGCAGGCTGCTGTGCTGTGCCATGCTCAGTCGTGTCTGATTCTTTGCAACCCCATGGACTGTAGCCCCTCAGGCTCCTCTGTCCATGGAATTTTCCAGGCAAGAATACTAGAGTGGGTTGCCATTTCCTCCTCTGGGGGATCTGCCCGACCCAGGGATTGAACCCACATCTCTTGTGTCTCCTGCATTTGCAGGTGGCTTCTTTACCCCTGAGCCATCTGGGAAGTCCTTAGGTCTTAGCAGAATGTCTGAGGTAAATAGATAGTTTGGGGACAGAGGCATGGTCTGGTATGCTATCTCCTGGAGAGGGCTCTGCCCAACGGAGCCCAGGCCGGATCTCCCTGTGGATCAAAACAGTCATCTGGTCCTCCTAAGATCTCTTGATTGTTGCCACAATGGAAGTTTATGAAACCAAAACAAGGTCCCAGCAGCTTCTGCTCTGTCACCTGCTTCCTCCAGTATTGCCCTACTTGAGTCAAGGTGCCTTGTGGTTCATTCTCCCCCCAAAGTGAGCTGGCTGGGATGCTCTCACTACTGCCATTACTCACGCGCAGAGACAGGTTCAGAGAGGTGACGGCACTCATCCACGATTCCACAGCTCCAAAGAGGCAGCCCACACTGGGTCCTCTCCATCAGGGTCTGTTCTCATAGCCACTCCCTGCCGGCCTCAAAGAGCCCTGCCCTTGACCCATCGTAAGGGTGAGTCCTGGTTGTGCCTTTGAACTCAGGCTCCGATCCCCCTACACACGCTCTCCCTCATCAGTGAATGAATAGACCTTGACTGACAAGGTCCATCTGGGCTGCTCCTCGTACCTGACCCTGTGCTGGGAGTTGGAAGGTGTGGGGCAAGAGAGGAGAGGAGTAACAGTAAGGCCCAGTGTCTACCCTGAAGGGCTCACATCGCTGTGGAGAGAAGATATATTCACAGGTGCAGATCCAAGCAGCTCAAGGTGGGAGCGGCTTGGTGTTACAAGGCCTGGGTGTTCCTCCCAGCTCCTGACTGCCAGGTGTCCTTGGATTTGTTGCCAGAGCAAGTGGAACCTGTTTTTTCTTTTGCAAGTCAGGCCTGATACTGTTCCTTTTCTTTTCTTTTGGAATAATGACCTCTTAAGTGCATAATAAAATGCTGCTGAAACATAAAGGGCCTCGATCACTCAGGTAATAGTCATTTGCCTGAGTGCCAAGACCATACAAAACAAAGCAAAGCAAAGCCCCTTGGAGGCTGGGGCACCCCAGAAATGCTTTCTGTAGAAGGTGTAGCTTGAGTTGGCCCCAGAGAGGTCAGCAGTTCACTCCCTCCAGGCCCAAAGACCAGGTGATAGCGTTGGGGATGGCCTTGGGCCAGCTATCGGACGGGTAACTAAGGGATGAGATTAATGGGCTCGTGAAGGGTTAAACAGGGTGTGGCTGCCACTTGAGGGTGGAATGAATCAATACATGGTCCTTTTGTACAATGGACCACGTGTAAAAATGGGGAGGAAGAATCCTCACACTCACCATCGAGGATGACACCCCTCAAATGCAGTGCAGAGTGAAGAAGCTAGACATGAAAGATCTGGGCTGTGTGGTTTCCTTTTAGGCAGGTCCCACGTGGGCAAAATCACATGTTGTTGGAACGCAGAACAGAATTCCCCTGGGATGAGGAGTGGCTAAGAGGAAGCCCAAGAGGACCTTCCAGGCATCAGCCATGTCCTGTTTCTTAATTTAGGTTCTAGTTACAAAAGTGTGTTCAGGGTGTGAAAATTCACTGAGGTGTATACTTAAGCTGTGTGTGCTTTTCTGTAAGTATATTTATTATACTTGGATAAGAAATGTCTTAAACAGGAAAACCATACAGGCCGGGGTGTCTGCCTCCCCCATCTTAGAAGAGCCTGCCCAGGCCTACAGTATAATCCTGCTCCGTGATCCAGCCCTCAGCCATGGGCCAAGTGCCAGTGCTCAGCAAGAGTCTGCTGGTCCTTAGCTTGCATTGCTTGAGTGACTACTGAGTACTGGGTTCTAGAATACAAGATGTATGTGGCACAGCCTCTGCTTTCCAGGGTTTGAGTGAAACTCCCCCAAAGCAGTGTGTCCGTGGACCTCACGCTCCCTAGAGGCAGGAACTGTTTGTCCCACATGTGCCTCCACCCCCCACCCCACCTCCCCAGCCTCCCTACCAAGCCCCTGGTAGGCCTTTACCAGAGCATCATCGAGTGGAAGACATATTCCCCCATCCATTTCCAAAAAAATTCTTAAGTGCAAAGACAAAACGGAGGGTGGGGATCTTGTCTGGACTCAGTGGTTCCCAAGGACACAAGACTTTGTGTCAGTGCTAGAACCGGGACAGTCCTATGCAAAATGAGATGATGGGTCACCAGGGCTTTGTTTTACAAAGCTCTCTCCACATCACCTTGTTCCTTTGAGTTCACTCCCACTGAGGGAGGTAGGCGGGGTGGGGGATGGCCTCCCCTATTTTAACAGAGAGGCAGCTAAAGCCGAAAGAGGCCCCCTATCCCTTCCCTGGGAGACTTAGAGAGGAAGTGGACTCTTCAACCATGTGCATATACTGCTTTGATAAAGTAAATTAATTAAAAAAAGGGTGGAACTCTAGAATGACAGAAAGCAGACCAGTGGTTGCCTGAGAGGGATGGGCTGCAGAGGGGCGCAAAGGAGCTCGGATAATGGTGGCGTATTTGCTGTCTTTATTGTGGGTAGCGGTTTTGCAGGTGTGTACAACTGTCACTCACTGGACTGTGCACTTTAGAAGGGTGCAGCTTATTGTGCTTAAATTATACGTCAATTAGAGAGAGAAAATATGAGGAAATGAGGAAACTAGCGCCCTTAGCCTCCTGGGAGAGCTCACGCTTGGGACAATGCCTGCTCGTTTGCACACTGAGCCTTTCAAGATCACATGCCTTCCAACCACTAGGGCATGTGGAGCAGCTCTCTGGCCCAGCCCCCTTCCTGGAGCATGAGCCCATTGCTGCCCCTGAATTCTTCTCTCTTTTCCCAGGACTCCAACCTGTCCCTGCACACGGACAACCCGGACTTAACTCCCTGCTTCCAGAACTCCCTGCTGGCCTGGCTCCCCTGCATCTACCTGTGGGCTGCCCTGCCCTGCTACCTGTTCTACTTGCGGGGCCACCGCCAAGGCTACATTGTCCTCTCTCACCTCTCCAGGCTCAAGACGGTCAGAGGCTCAGGGTCTCCTGTGGGTGGGACCGGAACCTGAATGAGTCCCTCCCCCACCCTCAGTGACTGGACTGGGTTCCCCAGCCTCACCCGCCCTGTGCTCAGGGCCTGCCAGCTGGATCTACAGCCCAATGAGATAATCTCTGGGGAAGTTCAGTCAAGGTCTCCAACAATGGTCTCCCCACTCTGGAGAAGCTTCCAGCCAGTGCCCAGCCCGGCCCTTGAGGGCAGGCCTGGGCATATCTGTTGGTTTCAGGACCAAAGGGCCCTCCCCCGGTGGGGAGTGGGGGGGCGGCGGCGGGGGGCTCTCCGTTTCTTTGAGGGTGGAGGCTCCAACCTGCGTCCTGTTCACAGGCCTTGGGCGTCCTGCTGTGGTGTGTCTCCTGGGCTGACCTCTTCTACTCCTTCCACGGCCTGGTCCATGGCTGGCCCCCTGCCCCCGTCTTCTTTGTCACCCCCTTGGTGGTGGGGGTTACCATGGTCAGTGTGGGACCAGGGGATCTGGGTGGGGGATCTCTAGTGGGTTGTGGGATGCTGATGGGGCAACCATGGGCTCCGAGGAGAAGGCTGGACACCTTAGAAGTGGGTAACCCCAGAAACATCTAGCCATGGGGCGTGGGGAGGAATGGAGTCAGGTCCAGATGTGTGCTCTGGCCCAGCACCTGCTGTTCTCCCTGCACAGCTGCTGGCCACCCTGCTGATCCAGTATGAGCGGCTGCAGGGGGTTCGGTCCTCGGGTGTTCTCATCATCTTCTGGTTCCTGTGTGTGGTCTGTGGCATCATCCCCTTCCGTTCCAAGATCCTTTCAGCTTTGACACAGGTAAGGGGAAAAGAGAAACCCGCCAAGTCCACCGCTGTCTAGGGATTGGCCCCAGAGCTCAAGGCACTGTTGGCTCCCAGGCTCCTCCTCTCTGCCTCTTCTCAGCTCCCAGGACCTCCTCTGCTGTTCAGTCCCTTTTGTGTCATTCCTTACTTGTTGCATCTCTGCTGAGAAGCAGGCTGGTGAGCAGGGTGAGAGTCGGTGTAACCAGGGAAATGCAGCAAGAAGAGCCCTTTGCGGCTGCTTGTGGAATGTGGCCACTGCCACCGATGCCGCCACCATCAAATGCAGTGTTTGTGCAGTGAGGACGTGTGTGCAACCATGAACAATTTTGGCTTCCCTGGAATCCCATTATCTCATTCTCCCCCTTTTTCTTGCCTCCCTCAGTCCCTGATCTTCCTCTTGATTTTCAGTGGTGGGGGGGGGAAGGTGATGTGGTGATAGGAGCACTGGAGATCAATCTAGTGTCTCCCTATTTCTCTATCTCAAGAGAAGTCAGTCAAATGTATTTATAAGAGCACAGGTTGGGAACAATCCAATTACTTTGTGATCTTGGGCAAGTTCCTGAGCCATTTGAAGCCTCAATTCTTCAATTACACAAGGGGATGTAGGTGAGCAGGGCAAGTCTCCACCAAATAGCAGACCCCCTATGATCTTTCCCCTCTCTCAGAGCCCTCTGGGTGGGGGATCCTGGAACCCCCAGGGGCTGACTCCTACACAGAGGGGTCTGGTGCCCCCAAGTCCTTTGGACTACAGGCCCAGGGATCCCCAAGCTATGATGTTGCTCCCCTTTCTCCCCAAGGGCAAGATCTCAGACCCTTTCCGCTTCACGACCTTCTACATCTACTTTGCTCTGGTGCTGTCTGCCCTCATCCTCTCCTGCTTCAGAGAGAAGCCACCGTTTTTCTCCCCCAAGAATATGGACCCTGTAAGTTTTAATGGAGGTGGGTGGTAAAGGCGGTTCCACAGCCCATCGCTCAGCCCAGTCCTTCCAATTCATTCGATCTTGTCACCTCCAGAGTGTGCAAACTGGGGCTTGGAGCAGGAAGGAGGGAGGCACCCTCCTTCCTCTGCTCTGCCTTGAGAGGAAAGATCCTGATTTCCCCTGTCTCACTCCTTTACCTTCTAGAACCCCTGCCCAGAGGCTGGAGCTGGCTTCCTCTCCCGCCTATCTTTCTGGTGGTTTACAAAGTAAGTTTTCTCTTTCCTAAGCCTGGGGATCTGGGGGTGGGGATGGATAGTTGGGGAGTTAGAGAGAGGAACGGGAGCAGGCCAAGAATTCAAGAGCTTGAGGAACTGTGAACCCCGGTGAGCATGGGGCAGGCAAGGGTGGGGAAACCTGTCTGTTTGGGCTGGGGGCTGAGTACAGAAGCCAGGCCTAGTCCAGTTCTGATCCCAGGGCAGGCCATGGGGACAGGCCCAGGGTTCTAGAGGGAGAATTAGTTCCCAGCTCTTTGGTCAGGGATAAGCTTGCAGCTGTCATTTCCTTGGGCATCTCTCAGAGTAGCTAAAGCAGGAGAATTACGTCTGTGACCTTGGTGACAGCTCATTAACCATATTGCACTGAGGAAGCTCCTGGGCTAGGGCTCCATCCAGTGGGTCTATCATCGCTCAGGGCCCAGTCAGCATCAATTCATCACCAGGGCCCAGGAGTCAATGGGGCATCTGAGAAGGAGGGAGAAAGGGCAGAACTTGGAGTGGGAGTCAGTGACCCCCATCTTGCTCACTGTAGGAATAAAGGAGACACTCTTCTTGGCTACTGTCCCCCCAGGGACATCCTCCTGTCTGGAGACCCTTGTCCCCAGGCTCCTAAACTCTGACCCAGTGTGGTGCTGCCTGCCCTCTCCAGGTTGGCCATCCTCGGCTATAGGCGGCCCCTGGAGGAGCGAGACCTCTGGTCCCTAAACAAGGAGGACCGCTCCCAGATGGTGATGCAGAGGCTGCTGGAGGAGTGGAAGAAGCAACAAGATCAGGCAGCGCGGTGAGGCCCCCTATCTCCCCAGTCCCCGCACCCCTCCACCCCAGCCCCTTCACACAGCCCGGGTCTCCTGCAGGCGAGGGTGGTAGATGACATGGCTGGGGGCGGAGAAAAACACAGGTGCAAGTGGTCCTGGGTGTGCAGTTTAGGCCTGCGTGGGGCCAGCTGGAGAGTGGCTGACACTTTCACAACACTTACTTTGTCCAAGGGGCTTCCCTGGTGGCTTAGACAGTAGAGAATCTGCCTGCAGTGTGGGAGACCTGGGTTCAATCCCTGGGTTGGGAAGATCCCCTGGAGAAGGGAATGACTACCCACCCCAGTATTCTTGCCTGGAGAATTCCATGGACAGAGGAGTCTGATAGCTACAGTCCATGGGATTGCAAAGAATTGGACACAACAGAGCGACTAACACTCTGTCTGAGGGGTAGTTCTAAGATTAACCCAGTCAGTCTCTGACAGCCCTACTGCACAGGCTGTAATGTCTTGTGTGACAGATGACATCACTGAAGCACTGAGGTTTGAGGATTCACCCAAGGTGCCCTAGTTGGTGGTGGCACGGGCAGAATCCACACCCACCTGTCTGGCCCCTGCAGTCACCACTGAACTGCCCTGACTGACTTGAAGGGTGGGTTCTGGAGACTTCCCTCAGGAGGGGAAAGGACCAGGGGAAGAAGGTTAAGGCCAGCGTCCCCGCGTAATCCCGCCTTTTATGTGGAGCCAACAGCTGGAGGAGATTACCATCTGATCGAGGGCCTTCCCACTGACCCAGGAGTCTGTCTCTGGCTGACTACTCAGACAAAAAATCTGAGACTCCGAGTCCTCCTTCTTCACCCACATCCCCCCCAGGACCAAACCCTTTTGCCTTCCACCCACAGTCTGGGTCCCAGAAGTCCCATGCTGGTTCTGTCTGAGCCCCTGATGGCCGACTGTCTGTGGAGGAGCCAGGGGCCTGGACTCGGTCATCCGTGTCTTGGGTTCATGGCTTGGAGCCTCTAAGACCTAACGGCCTCCAGTCTGCCTGCTGCACCCCGTCTCTGTCCCTTCATGCCACCTCCACTCCCTCCCTGCTCAGCCCCCCAGCGACTAGGCCACTAGCCAGCCCTGCCCAAGTCTCCTTTCTCATAGCATTCTCCCTGGAGCCAGCAGCCCTGGAGAGGCAGATGCTGGAAATTGCTGGGTGTATAGTTCTTGGGGAGCAGTTAAGACACCCCTTCATATATCCTCTAGAACCTGAAGACAGAGTCACTTGGGGATTCTCAGCTGGAAAGTTGCATTGTCTGTTCCAATTGTGAGAGCCAAGAAAGCAGCTCCCCCTCTTACCTGCTGTTCAACAGCCCTGGTGGCCCTTGGCTTCACGGGGCCTTTGTACCCATTCCGACTCACTGTCTTTCTTCCTCGGACCAGACGCCAGGCTGCAGAGGCTTCTGGGAAGAAACTGTCCAGTGAGGGTGAGGTGCTGCTTGAGGGCCGACCCAGGGCCCCGGAGGCCTCCTTCCTGCGGGCCCTGATGGCCACCTTCAGCTCCAGCTTCCTCCTCAGCATGGGCTTCAAGCTGATCCAGGATCTGCTGTCCTTTATCAACCCGCAGCTGCTCAGGTGTGTCCACGCTCCCTCCCGCATGGCCTTTCCTGGGACAAGGGGCTGGCCTGGGGGATGAAGAGTGGGGAAAGAGCCCCAGTCCAGGAACTGGGGGGGCTATCCCCATTTTCTGTGGGACCCTTGGCAAGTGGCAGAGCCTCTGCACCTCCTTTCCCCATTCACATCCAACTTACCTGGCCCAAGTACAGCTGCCAGGCACCCCGATGTATACATTAGCAAACATTCTGTCTTTAAATCCTCCCAACAGTCCTACAGAGGATTTCCCATTTTACAAATGAGGAAGCAGAAAAACAAAAAACAACAACAAAAAATGAGGAAATAAGAACTCAGAGAAATGAAGTGATTTGACCAAGGGCACACAGCTGGTGGCGATGGATTTGAGTTCAGAGCTCTGAACTCCGGCTTTGGTGCTCTTTCCATTTGTTCCCTGAGTAGCTTGGGCTAGAAGGAGCTCTCAAATGCGGGAATGGGAAGGAGCCCTCGCTCCATTGCTCCTCCATTCATGAATTTGTGCGTTTGCTCATTCAGTGAGTATTTTTTGAGCCTCCAGGGTCTCAGAATAGTGCCAGACCCTAGGTATACAAAGATAAATAAGATATGGTCTTAAAGTCTCGTGGGAGAAACTGGTGTGTAAATCTGTTAGAGCACAGTGTGGGCAGAGGTGTACGCAGGTGTCTGAAAAACCCCTCAGGGGCAGGAAGCCAGCCTGGGAAGGGGCAGGGTACTCTTGCCAGCCCAGGGAGGTTATCTAGTTTGGAAGGACAGGCAGCTAACTAACTAGGTACAGAGTCACAAAGGCCTGAGACAGCATGACTCAGGAACTCCAAGTGCTTATGAATGCTAGAGGGAGGGTGGCTGGAGGGAGGGGCAGAACAACACAGGGAGAGAGGGAAAGCTAAGAAAATCCTTGAAAGGTTTGAAGCCAGGGAGGGGCATCTGGCTTGCATCTGGAAGGATCCCCTGCTGGTAGTGTGGGTGGTGTAAGGCAGTGTAGCCAGATGGAAGTGGGCCAACTAGGTCTAAGGAAAGTCCAGGTCAGGAATGAGCTGGATTCAGGAGCTACTCTGGAAATGCGTGCTTGTGTCAGGGAAAGGGAGGGGACAAAGGTGACCTGGGTTCTTGGATAGCTAGAGAAGGATGGATTTTTTTGTTGTTTTTTTTTTTTTGCTGAGATAGTGAACTCAGCAGGAAGAGAGACCTGGGCAAGGGGCACAGTGGTGAGCTGCGTCTTCGCCATGTCAGGCCTGAGGTGCTGGTGGCCCCCAAGGGGAGATTGCCAGCTAGAGGGAAGTCAGAGAGTTTTCAGAGTCGTCATGGAAGCCCAGGGCTCCATCTCTTTGGCTTACCCCTCCCAGAGAGGGGCCTTCAAGTGAAGGCCCCAGACAGAGTCCTAGGGCCTTCTGACAGGTATGGGGGAGCAGAAGACTAACCTGGAGGGGCCAGAGTTGGGAAAAGAATCCAGATTGTGGACCAGGGCACAGAGAACACATCCAGGGGAAGCCATGGCCTCCAGTGAAGAGAGCTGACCAGGAAAATAGAGCCTGAGGAAGGCAACATGGAGTTTGTTGGTGACTTTGCCAGAAACAGAGGCTGAGACAAAGGGGAAGGGCCTGAGAGAAGGGTGTCTGCAGTGGAGATAGGGCCAATGAAAGTCTAGAAACTTCCTATAAAAGTTTTTAGTTTCCTAGGGTAACAGAGTCCCACAAACTGGGTGGCTGAAAACAGAAATGTATTCTTTCATGATTCTGGAACCATGGTCTGAAATCAAAGTGTCAGTGGGTTGGTTCCTTCTAGAGGCTCTGAGTGAGATCTGTTCAGCTTCTGGTGGTGCTGGCAGACTAGACTTCCTTGGCTTGAGACTCATCGCTCCAATCTCTGCCTCCATCTTTGCATGGCATCTTCCTGTATGTGTCTGTGTGTGTGTGTGTGTGTGTGTGTGTGTGTCTGCATTTGTGTCTCTGTGTACAAATCTCCCTCTCTTTTCTCTTATAAAGATGCCAGTCACTGGATTCAGGGCCACCCTATTCCAGTACAACCTTATCTTAACTTGACTACATCTGTAAAGACTCTCTTTCCAAATAAGGTCACATTCATAGGTACGAGGGGTTAGGACTTGAGCATGTCTTTTGGGGAGTCACACCCAACCCACAGCAGAAGAGGCCTGGCCATGACTGTGGAGGAAGCTCCATGGGGCCAAGGGGAGGTTTGTCCTTACATGGAAGAGACTTGATCATGTTAGTCGGCCAAGGCACAGAGCTGCCAATGGAGAGGAGGTTCCTGAAGATGAGGCGAAAGGGAGCCAGTGATGAAGCATGCTTCTGAAGAGGTGGGTGGGATCTGGGGTTTAGGGGGCAAAATCCAGCGTGGAAAGTCAGAAGGACGCCTCCTGTCCTGAGGCAGATGGAAGAGGGTGAATGTTTGCAGGGAAGTTTGTAGTTGGCAGGGAGTTCTCAATGGAAACAAGTAAGTGGGCCACTGCTGAGAGAGGTGGGGAGTGAGGACAGATCAGAAGGTAAGAGGTGAAGAGGACTGTGGGAGAGGAATTAGATTAGGGTCCTGGAGAAGATCAGTGGGCAGCTCTGGGGGCTGCTGATATTGAAGAGGATGGATTTCAGTGGCGAGAGTCTGTGTAGTCATGCACTGGAGTTCAGAGCCCTCAGCAGTCCAAGAAAAGGTGAAGGAAAGTCTAATCAACGGACATGTGGCATTACTTCCTGCCACATGGTCCAAGGAGGCAGAACAGGCAGGCCGGTGAGGTTGGTGGCCAGAGCGTAACAAAGAGGTGGGTGGAGGGAGGCCATGGTAGATGGGAGAGGAGGTGGAGGCAGAAAGGAGTAAGGAGACAGAGTCTTGCACCAGCTCTGGGCTGATTCCCGTGGTCTGGGTTGGGGCTGTGGAGGGCCAGCAGCCTCCAAATGAGAGGCTCGAGAGAGTGGAGGCTGAGGGGCAGGAAGAGAGCAGCAGTAGGGGGAACAGCCTAGGGGAGAGTCCCCACCCTTATTGTTCTCTCCTCCGTTTGCAGCATCCTGATCAGATTTATTTCAAACCCCACGGCCCCCACCTGGTGGGGCTTCCTGGTGGCCGGGCTGATGTTCGTGTGCTCCGTGATGCAGACCCTGATCTTACACCAGTATTTCCACTGCATCTTTGTGATGGGGTTGAGGTTTCGCACGGGTATCATAGGTGTCATCTATAGGAAGGTCAGCTGGAGCAGGAAATGAGGGGCTGGGGAGGCCAGCCCTGGGGAACTTCGAAGAGACTCGCACGACCAGTCCATCAGCCAACTGTCCACCTGCAGGCTCTGGTCATCACCAATTCAGTCAAACGTGAGTCCACTATAGGCGAAATTGTCAACCTCATGTCAGTGGACGCGCAGCGCTTCATGGATGTTGTCCCCTTCATCAACCTGCTGTGGTCAGCACCCCTGCAGATCATCCTGGCAGTGTACTTCCTCTGGCAGGTGACTCTTGACCCCTGATCTCTGCCTCCTTCCTCTGACTTCTCCTTCCTTCAGATGGGACAAGAGAGAGTTATTCTGGGTCACGAGAGGGGTGGGGGACAGAACTGTGAGGATGCTGGTGTCTGCAATCAAGTCTTTCCAGCCTATGAGATTGTCCCTCTCACAGAACCTAGGGGAGGGAAGAGGGACTCGGAGACAAGGTGGGTGTGACTCTGGTTGTCATTGCCTATCTATCTGTATTTCCTCTCTGTGTGTCTGGACACCCTTCAATGGCTGCCTGTTTGTCCCTATCTGTTGTCATTATCTGATGGCTGGCTGTTTCTGCAAATGTTTTTGCAATTTTGGCTTTATCTGTATGTCTGCTTTTCACTGTCCATCTGTTTGGCTGACCACTAACTTTTGCTTCAGGCCCATCCCCGCATTTCAGGTCAATAGGCTTCTGTCTGTTGGGCTCTGTCTATACACTCTGCATATGTGTCGGTGTGTCTAATCTACGCATCGTGCGTCCTCAGAACCTGGGTCCCTCCGTCCTGGCTGGAGTTGCTCTCATGGTCTTGCTAATCCCGCTCAACGGCGCTGTGGCTGTGAAGATGCGTGCCCTCCAGGTGGGTGCTAACAGACCGAGCTGCTCCTGCCTGGAGCCCTGGCCAGGTGCCTGGAGCCCTGGCCAGGTGCCTGGTGGAGTGCAGTCACTAACCTTGGCCTCATCCACTACCTTGCTTACTGAGTACAGATGGCTGTAAGCCACTTTCACAAACCTTAGCTTGCTCTAGCCTTACAACCCTGAGAGGGTTTTAGAAACATTCTCATTTTGCAACTGAGGAACCCAGGCCCAGAGAGATTACAGCAATCCAGAATCAGACAGAACTTGCCTCTTCTGGTCTAACGAGAGTTTCTCCACCACATTGCACTTAGTGTAAATAGCCAGTCATTCAGTCCTTTATTTGCAAACATTCAGTGAAGTCTTCCCTAGCTTCCCACTGTACACAGAATAAATGACAAATTTCCACTACCAGCCACTAGGCCCCTGCTCACCTTTCAAGCCCTCACCTCCTGGAATATGGCTAAATTTCAGCCAGTCTGGCCTCTCTTTTCTCCAGATCACTAAGCTCTGCGTGCCTCTGGGCTGCCATACATAGTGTTCCCTGAAATGTGCTTCAGCCTTCCTTGCTTGTCCAGTTCCTTTCGTTCCTTCACTCCTAGCATACACTTTGATGTCCCAGTTCCCACCCCAATTATTCTCTCCCAGAATCCTGTTACTCCCACTGGAGTGTGCATAATGATTTAGTGTAAGCATTTATTCAGGCCATTGTTTGCTTCCTAGCTACTTCTCCTATCAGACTGTCAGCTTTATGATGGCGAGGGCCCTCAGTTGCTTATCATCATCTGCCCTACGTCTAGCACATGGCCTGGCACAGAGTAGGCACTCAATAAGTTGGGGCTGAATGAATAAATTAGTGTGACCTGCTGCACCTTGGGTTGGGGACTGGGGAACACAGAGAAATAAGGGATCTGTTCCCTCAGGCTCAATGGATTTGAGGCAGCATACATGTTCAGGGTGCCCTATGAGAACGTGCCTTAGAGACCCAGGGAAGGGGCCTGGGATGGTCAGCGATGGGGCACTGAGGCTGGGGCTGGATTTTGTCCGCAGAGAGGAAGGGAGCTTGGCTTGGGCATTCCAGGCTGGGGTGCAATCCAGGCTGGCAGGGAGGAGTGGTGAGCAATCTAGCTGCCGTGTGTGTGAGTGCAGAGATGTGTGCCCTTGTTGATAGAGGTCTGGGGAGGGGCTCAGGTATGCACTTGGCACACTTCCCATAGGTAGAGCAAATGAAGTTCAAGGACTCACGCATCAAGTTGATGAGCGAGATCCTGGGCGGCATCAAGGTGCTGAAGCTGTATGCCTGGGAGCCCAGCTTCTTGAAGCAGGTGGAGGGCATCCGGCAGGATGAGCTCCGGCTGATGCGCAAGGTTGCCTGCCTCCATGCCATATCCACCTTCATCTGGGTCTGCACCCCCTTCCTGGTGAGGCGCCCACACCTGGGCTGGTGTCCCATCTCCTGCTCGGCCAGCCCGGGCCTCTGAACCCAGCAGACTCCACCCTGACACCCATCCCCACCACTGCCCAGGTGACCCTGACCACCCTCGGAGTATACGTATCCGTGGACAAGAACAACGTGCTGGATGCTGAAAAGGCCTTTGTGTCCGTGTCCCTTTTCAACATCTTAAAAATTCCCCTCAACATGCTGCCCCAGTTAATCAGCAACCTGGCCCAGGTAAGCCTGGGTAGGGCTGGGGTTCTAGTGGAGTTTGGGCAGGTTGATGGGGCTATTTAGGGTCAGGGGATAATCAGGGAGAGTTATTGGAATCAGGGGAGGGCCGTTTGGCATTATGAAGAATTGTTCCAAGATGAATGAGGTCAGTGGACTCATGGGCCATTTGGAGTCAGAGTTAGGTAGGGTTTCTGGAAACCCAAGTTCTGGAGACAGCCTCCTCTTACCAACATGGACCCTATCTTTGGCAGTGGGAGCCAGCCAAGACTCAGGCATGAGAAGGGACCCAGCACCAGCATCTGGGCCCTCAGGGGGCCCAGCCTCACCCAGGAAGTTGGGGGCCAGCAAGGGTAAGAGGAGATGGGTGTAAGAAAGGCATAGCTTCCAGGGCTGACTCACACCCTCTGCCTGCAGACCAGTGTGTCTTTGAAACGGATCCAGCATTTCCTGAGCCAAGATGAACTTGACCCTCAGTGTGTGGAAAGAAAGACCATCACCCCAGGTCCAGACAGCCTCTACCTGGGCTTCCCTTAACCCAGCCACTTCTCCAGAAAATTCCGTTTCAAGCTTTTAACTTTTCTCTTGTGGCCTCCTTTTCTTCATCCTCCTTTCCCATCTGCCCTCATTCTGCCCTCTCCCTCTTCTGGTTCTTTACTCTCCTCTGTTACCCCTCCCCAGGCTCCCCCATCACCTTCCTTCTCTAGGGCGCTTCTTACTCCTCCCTGGGACTTCCTGCCAGGTCCCCCTCACCACCTGCAAGCTTCCCTGTGCTCCCAGTTGGCTCCTTTCCCCAGGGCTCTTCCACCCAGGGATCCTCTCCCCCTTGCCCCGGGCCCCCTGACCCTGTGCACCCCTGTCTTCCCAGGCTACGCTGTCATCATACACAATGGCACCTTTACGTGGGCCCAGGACCTGCCACCCGCCCTGCACAGGTACCAGCCTCTCCTTCCCTTCTCAGCTGCCTAAAGTGGACTGCAGCTCAGATCGTAGCAGAACCCACCCCACTCCCACCCTTCAGTTTTTGACCTGGGAAGCAGGTAGAGCCTCAGCTTGCCAGGATGCTCTCTGAAAGGGAGGAGAGCTTGGGTCTTCAGGTGGAAGGTGGGGGACAAAACCTCGATTCCTCCCCTGACTGGGCTACTTGTCTCCTTACCCCCAGCCTAGATATCCAGGTGCCAAAGGGGGCACTAGTGGCTGTGGTGGGGCCTGTGGGTTGTGGGAAGTCCTCCCTGTTATCTGCCCTGCTGGGAGACATGGAGAAGCTGGAAGGCAAGGTGTATATGAAGGTGAGAGGGGCAGGGATTACTGGGAAGGGAAGCTTGGTCAGGCCTTGGGCAAACCCTGAGGTACTTCTCCTTTGGCCAGGGTTCCGTGGCCTACGTGCCCCAGCAGGCATGGATCCAGAACTGCACTCTTCAGGAAAACGTGCTATTTGGTCAAGCCCTAGACCCCAAGCGGTACCACAAGGCTCTGGAGGCCTGTGCCCTGCTAGCTGATCTGGAGGTTCTGCCTGGTGGGGACCAGACAGAGATTGGAGAGAAGGTACAGTCTCTTCTCTCACTCTCTGGGGGAGTTAGCACATACAGCTGCCAACCTCAATCCAGCTAAGATCCAAATATGCATTCATTCATTCACATATTCATCTATGAATGATGTTATGCCTGACTCTGTGCAAGGCACTGGTAGAGCAGATCTACTACTGGGGGAAGCTGACTTGTAAACAGGTAGGGGCTGTAGAATGTCCTGGAGCCCAGGCTAAAGGCCTGTTCAAGGTACTGGGAATGAGTAAAGAGGTGGTCTGCATAAGGAAAAGCATCACTTTTGAGCTGAATCTTAACAGGTAAGGAAGAAGCTCTTATCATTCATCAGATTTTATGACATACCTACTATATGCCAGGCAATATTATATATTAGTAAATGTGTGTGCGTGCTGAGTCACTTCAGTCGTGTACAGCTCCTTGTGACCTCATGGACTGATTTCCTCCAGGCTCCTCTGTCCATGAGATTCTCTAGGTAAGAATGCTGGAGTGTGTTGCCATGCCCTTTTCCAGGGGATCTTCCTGACCGAGGAATCAAACCCACATCTCTTATGTCTCCTGCATTGCAGGTGGGTTCTTTACCACTAGCACCACACGGGCAGCCCATACATTAGTAAATACACCAGACTAAAATCTCTGCCCTCATATAGCTTACATTCTAGTGGAGAAAGAGATGTTAGCAAGATAAATCAGTAAAATATATAATATTAGGTGAATGCTAAGAGGAAAGGATGTACAAGGTTGTATTATCAGTATGCTTTGTGAAAGCTTCACTGAGAATTGGAGACTTGAACAAAGGAGTGGTCTGTATCTGGGAACATGAAGCCCTGTCTGGGACATCTGAGGCAGAGAGAGCAGTAAGTGCAAAGGCTCTGAGGCAGGAGTGTGATTGGGGCATTTAAGGACCAGCGAGAAGAACAGTGTGGCTGGAATGAAATGAGCAGGGATGAGGAGGAGGAAATGAAGTCAGTGAGGTGTCCAGGAAGCAGACATAGGGCCTTAAGTCTACCTTAAGGTCTACAGCTTTTACCAAGGGTGATGGAAAACCTCTAAGGGTTCAGTTCACTTCAGTTCTGTCACTCAGTCGTGTCCAACTCTTTGCGACCCCATGACAGCATGCCAGGCTTCCCTGTCCATCACCAACTCCCAGAGCTTGTTCAAATGCATGTCCATCAACTGAGTGATGCCATCCAACCATCTCATCCTCTGTTGTCCCCTTCTCCTCCTGCTTTCAATCTTTCCCCAGCATCAGGGTCTTTTCCAATGAGTCCGTTCTTCACATCAGGCGGCCAAAATATTGGAGCTTCAGCTTCAACATCAGTCCTTCTAATGAATATTCAGGACTGATTTTCTTTAGGATGGACTGGTTTGATCTCCTTGCAGTCCAAGGGACTCTCAAGAGTCTTCTCCAACACCACAGTTCAAAGCATCAATTCTTCGGAGCTCAGTTTTCTTTATAGTCCAGTTCTCACATCCATACATGACTACTGGAAAAACCATAGCTTTGACTAGATGGACCTTTGTTGGCAAAGAAATGCCTCTGCTTTTTAATATGGTACCTAGGTTGGTCATAACTTTTCCTTCAAGGAGCAAGCATCTTTTGATTTCATGGCTGCAGTCACCATCTGCAGTGACTTTGGAGCCCAAGAAAATAAAGTCTGACACTGTTTCCCCTGTTTCTCCATCTATTTGCCATGAAGTGGTGCGACTGGATGCCATTATCTTAGTTTTTTGAATGTTGAGTTTTTAAGCCAGCTTTTTCCTCTCCTCTTTCACTTTCATCAAGAGGCTCTTCAGTTCTTCACTTTCTGCCATAAGGGTGGTGTCATCTGCATATCTGAGGTTATTGATATTTCTCCTGGCAATCTTGATTCCAGCTTGTGCTTCATCCAGCCCGGCATTTCACATGATGTACTCTGCATATAAGTTAAATGAACAGGGTGACAATATACAGCCTTGACGTACGCCTTTCCCAATTTGGAACCAGTCCGTTGTTCCATGTCCGGTTCTAACTGTTGCTTCTTTGAGGGTTAGTGTTAGGGTTAAGGATGGAGGGCATTCGATGCAATTTGGTGTGACTGGAGGTTAGCAGGGTGCAAAAGATGCAGGGTAATTACGTAGAACTTTGATGACTTTAGTCAAGGTTTTGATCTTTCCCCTAAAAACCATGGGATATCAATGCAAGTTTTTATTTTTGTATTAATTTATTAATTTTTGGCTGCTGTGAAATATACATAACATAAATCGTGTTTGGCTGTGCTGGGTCTTGCTGTGGTGGAAGGCTTCTTCAGTCGCGGTGCACGGGCTCTAGAGTGTGCTGGCAGTAGTTGTGGCATAAGGGCTTGGTTGCCCCATGGCATGTGGGCTCTTAGTTCCCCGACCAAGCAAGGGTTGAACTCCTGTCCCCTGCATTGGAAGGCAGATTCTTAACCACTGCACTATGAAGGAAGTCCCCATAACATAAATCTTTAACTTAAAAATCTTTAGAAGTATAAAGATCAGTAATGTTAAGTTCATTCACACTGTTGTGCAACCAATCTCCAGAACTCTTTTTATCTTACAAAACTAAAACTCTGTACCCATTAAACAACAGCTTTTACTTATCCATTCACCCCTCAATGGACACTTGGGTTGCTTCCACGTTTCATAGATTGTGACTAATACTACTATGAACGTGGGTGGGCAAAGGTCTTTTTAAGACCCTAGATACCCTAAAGTGGAATTTGTAAATCAATTCTATATTTTATTCTTTGAGGAGCTGCCATGCTGTTTTCCATGATGGCTGCACCGTGTTACATTCCCACCAACAGTGCACAAAGGGTACAACTTGCACACATCCTGGAAGACACTTGTTTTCTGGGGTGGTTGTTTGTTTTTTTGGTTTTGTTTTTTGATAATAACCATTCTAATGGATGTGAGGTGATATTTCATTGACATTTCAATTTGCATTTCCCAGTCATTAGTAATGTTGAAACACCTTTACATAAGTAAAGTAATATAAGTATCAGATCAGATCAGATCAGTCGCTCAGTCGTGTCCGACTGCAACCCCATGAATCGCAGCACGCCAGGCCTCCCTGCCCATCACCAACTCCCGGAGTTCACTGAGGCTCACATCCATTGAGTCAGTGATGCCATCCAGCCATCTCATCCTCTGTCGTCCCCTTCTCCTCTTGCCCCCAATCCCTCCCAGCATCAGAGTCTTTTCCAATGAGTCAACTCTTTGCATGAGGTGGCCAAAGTACTGGAGTTTCAGCTTCAGCATCAGTCCCTCCAAAGAAATCCCAGGGCTGATCTTCAGAATGGACTGGTTGGATCTCCTTGAAGTCCAAGGGACTCTCAAGAGTATTCTACAACACCACAGTTCAAAAGCATCAATTCTTCGGCGCTCAGCCTTCTTCACAGTCCAACTCTCACATCCATACATGACCACAGGAAAAACCATAGCTTTGACTAGACGGACCTTTGTTGGCAACGTAATGTCTCTGCTTTTGAATATGCTATCTAGGTTGGTCATAGCTTTCCTTCCAAGGAGTAAGCGTCCTTTAATTTCATGGCTGCAGTCACCATCTGTAGTGATTTTGGAGCCCAGAAAAATAAAGTCTGACACTGTTTCCACTGTTTCCCCATCTATTTCCCATGAAGTGGTGGGACTGGATGCCATGATCTTCGTTTTCTGAATATTGAGCTTTAAGCCAACTTTTTCACTCTCCACTTTCACTTTCATCAAGAGGCTTTTGAGTTCCTCTTCACTTTCTGCCATAAGGGTGGTGTCATCTGCATATCTGAGGTTATTGATATTTCTCCTGGCAATCTTGATTCCAGCTTGTGTTTCTTCCAGTCCAGCATTTCTCATGATGTACTCTGCATATAAGTTAAATAAACAGGGTGATGATATACAGCCTTGACAAACTCCTTTTCCTATTTGGAACCAGTCTGTTGTTCCATGCCCAGTTCTAACTGTTGCTTCCTGACCTGCGTACAGATTTCTCAAGAGGCAGATCAGGTGGTCTGGTATTCCCATCTCTTGAAGAATTTTCCACAGTTTATTGTGATCCACACAGTCAAAGGCTTTGGCATAGTCAATAAAGCAGAAATAGATGTTTTTCTGGAACTCTCTTGCTTTTTCCTTGATCCAGAGGATGTTGGCAATTTGATCTCTGGTTCCTCTGCCTTTTCTAAAACCAGCTTGAACATCAGGAAGTTCACGGTTCACATATTGCTGAAGCCTGGCTTGGAGAATTTTGAGCATTACTTTACTAGCGTGTGAGATGAGTGCAATTGTGTAGTAGTTTGAGCATTCTTTGGCATTGCCTTTCTTTGGGATTAGAATGAAAACTGACCTTTTCCAGTCCTGTGGCCACTGCTGAGTTTTCCAAATTTGCTGGCATATTGAGTGCAGCACTTCCACAGCATCATCTTCCAGGATTTGAAATAGCTCAACTGGAATTCCATCACCTCCACTAGCTTTGTTTGTAGTGATGCTTTCTAAGGCCCACTTGACTTCACATTCCAGGATGTCTGGCTCTAGGTCAGTGATCACATAATCATGATTATCTGGGTCATGAAGATCTTTTTTGTACAGTTCTTCTGTGTATTCTTGCCATCTCTTCTTAATATCTTCTGCTTCTGTTAGGTCCATACCATTTCTGTCCTTTATCGAGCTCATCTTTGCATGAAATGTTCCTTTGGTATCTCTGATTTTCTTGAAGAGATCCCTAGTCTTTCCCATTCTGTTGTTTTCCTCTATTTCTTTGCATTGATCGCTGAGGAAGGCTTTCTTATCTCTTCTTGCTATTCTTTGGAACTCTGCATTCAGATGCTTATATCTTTCCTTTTCTCCTTTGCTTTTCGCTTCTCTTCTTTTCACAGCTATTTGTAAGGCCTCCCCAGACAGCCATTTTGCTTTTTTGCATTTCTTTTCTATGGGAATGGTCTTGACCCCTGTCTCCTGTACAATGTCACGAACCTCATTCCATAGTTCATCAGGCACTCTATCAGATCTAGGCCCTTAAATCTATTTCTCACTTCCACTGTATAATCATAAGGGATTTGATTTAGGTCATACCTGAATGGTCTAGTGGTTTTCCCTACTTTCTTCAATTTAAGTCTGAATTTGGCAATAAGGAGTTCATGATCTGAGCCACAGTCAGCTCCTGGTCTTGTTTTTGCTGACTGTATAGAGCTTCTCCATCTTTGGCTGCAAAGAATATAATCAATCTGATTTCAGTGTTGACCATCTGGTGATGTCCATGTATAGAGTCTTCTCTTGTGTTGTTGGAAGAGGGTGTTTGTTATGACCAGTGCATTTTCTTGACAAAACTCTATTAGCCTTTGCCCTGCTTCATTCCATATTCCAAGGCCAAATTTGCCTGTTACTCCAGGTGTTTCTTGACTTCCTACTTTTGCATTCCAGTCCCCTATAATGAAAAGGACATCTTTTTTGGGTGTTAGTTCTAAAAGGTCTTGTAGGTCTTCATAGAACCATTCAACTTCAGCTTCTTCAGCGTTACGGGTTGGGGCATAGACTTGGATTACTGTGATATTGAATGGTTAGGTAAGTAAAAGTAATGTTAAAAACACCTTTACATGTGTTTGTTGGCAGTTTGTATATCTTCCTTGGAGAAACGTCTAGTAAAGTCCTTTGCCCACATTTTAATCAAGTTGTTTAGTTTTTTGTTGTTGAATTGTAGGAGTTCTTTATATATACTAGATGGTAACCCCCTATCAGATATATGAGTTGCAAATATTGTTTTCTGGTCTGAAGGCTGCCTTTTCACTTTGCTGATTGTGTCCTTTGATTGCACTGAAGGTTTCAGTTTTAATGTGACCAGTTTTTCTATTTTTACTGTTGTTGCTTGTGCTTTTGATGTTATATTCATAAAGTCATTGCCAAGTCCAATGTCATGAAACTTTTTTCCTGTGTTTTCTTCTAAGAGTTTTAGAGTTTCACCTCTTTTTTTAGATACTAAAGATTTCAATGTATATTCCTTCAAAACAAAGACATTCTCTTACGGATCTATGGTTAAGTCATCAAAATCAAGAAATTTATCACTAATACAATGTTACTATCTAAAAACCACTGCCTGACTTTTGAAATGTCATCATTTATCCCAGTAATGTCTTTTTTAGTTGTTTTCTTTCCTGTCTAGAATTCAGTCCAGGATCATGAGTTGCCTTTAGTTGTCATATCTCTTCATTCTCTGTCAATCTGGATAACTTCTCAGTCTCTGTCTTTTATTTTATTTTTAAATATTTATGTATTTATTTTTGGCTGTGTGGGGCCTTGGTTGCATCATGCAGGATCTTTGTTGCGGCATAAGAGCTCTTTCTTTGGGCTCTTCCTTGCGCCATGCAGGCTTCTCTCTAGTTGTGGCACACAGGCTCCAGAGCATGCGGGCTCTGTAGTCTGTGGCACGTAGGCTCTCGAGTTGAAGTGGGCAGGCTCAGTAGTTACAGTGTGAGGGCTTAGTTGCTCCACAGCATGTGGGGTCTTAGTTCCCCAACCAGGGTTTGAACCTGCATCCTCTGCATTGGAAAGCAAATTCTTAACCAGTAGACCACCAGGAAAGTCCCAGTCTGTCTTTTAGAATATCAACACTTTAGAAGAGTACAGGCCAGGTGTTTGGCAAAAAGTTTCTCAATTTGAACACAATTAGTTTTTTTTTTTTTTGCAGGGGGATGGGGAACCAGAGAAGTAATGTATCCTTGGTGCGTCATGTCAGGAGGCACATGATGTCAGTTCTTGTCTTACTGACTAATGTTAACTTTGATCTCTTGCTTGAGATGATATCGTCCATTGATGATTTCATTTTATAACCTTCATTGATTTTTGCCTGAGTCAATGTTACTATGATGTGGACCAAATGTTGATTTTGTAACTCCATTCTTTCTATGATTATTAGTTGGCATTTTACTCTAAGAAAGAGCTTTCCTCTCCTCCCTTTTTACTTATTCTTTAGTTTCTTTCTATCGCTGTGGGCTCATGTTTGCTTATGTGATTCGGTGGATTATAATCCATTACCATCATTTTTTATTTTGATGTTCAATTTGTCAGTGAAGAGTTTTAAGCAAGGACATGAATCTCATTTTGAAAAGCTGCCCTGGCTGCAGTGTGAAGGGGCCCAGAGGCACAGGAACCAGTGGGGAGGCTCTCATGTTGGTCTGGGGAAGTGATTTGGGCCTGAGCCTGGAAGTGGGGATGAGAAACTTTTAAGAAGGAGTCTGAGATTATAGGAACCCAGAGCAGACCTCCCCATCTACAATCTAACTCCTCCTTCCCGTCTCTCCTGGACCCACACCGACCTCACAAGCCTAATTTGGTGCCCAGAACATAGTAGCACTGAAGGAAGCCTGGCTGGTCGAATGCAGACATATTCACGTCTCAGTCACTGTAGCTGCCATGCACCCCTCATTTCTCAGCAGCTGCAGCTCCCACCTCACATTTGCTGTCCCCAGGGGTCAGTTTCTCAGGGTACCCCTAAAGAGCTGAACCTGTTCTGGAGGGAATGAGGAAAGCTGGTGGCAGGAAAGCAAGGTGTACCTCTGGGGTCTGCCCTCTGGGGTCTGCCTTGCTGCTACATGTCTGAGTTTCTGCATAATGGGTTTAAGAGTGATCTTACTTTCCCTCTGGTATGTGAATGATCTCAGCATTGATGAACTCTGGGGTGGCTGCTGGGTTTCCATTCTTGCTTTTGCCCTTAATAGTTTGGACTTTGGATGAAGTCATTAACATCTTGGGCTCTAGTTTCTTCATCTAGAAAGTGGGGCTAGTGATACCTCCCTGGAAAGACTGACATGAGGACCAGAAGCGACAATTGTTACGAGAGTCACCTGCAGACCGTATCGGCGATGGGAGACTGAAAGGTCTATTACCTCCCGGGGATTTCCAGCCTCCTAGAGTAAGATGGAGAAGGAAATGGCAACCCACTCCAGTGCTCTTGCCTGGAGAATCCCAGGGACGGGGAGCCTGGTGGGCTGCCGTCTATGGGGTCACACAGAATTGGACGCGACTGAAGCGACTTAGCAGTAGCAGAGTAAGACGGTGGAAGGTAGGGAAACCAGCTGGGCAGGGAGCAAGTTGTCCTCACCTGCTCTGGGGGTACTCTGAGAGCCACCACCCCTTCATCCATGACCTTAGAGCCTCCCAGGGACAGGACCAGGCAAATGAAATGTGAATTTAGAGGTCTGCCTTGCTGAATGATAATAGACAGGGCGTTTGTTCCCCTTGTGTCCCCTTCCACCCAATACACACTTCTCACCTCCCTTCTCCCTCAGGGCATTAACCTGTCTGGGGGCCAGCGTCAGCGTGTCAGCGTGGCCCGAGCTGTTTATAGTGATGCCGACATTTTTTTGCTGGATGACCCGCTGTCAGCCGTGGACTCGCATGTGGCCAAACATATCTTTGACCAAGTCATTGGGCCAGAAGGTGTGCTGGCAGGAAAGGTGAGGCTCCCAGAGGCTAAGCGGGCTAAACTGAAGTCTAAGGCCACAGGAGAGGACTGGTGGGAGGCCAAGGGGTTTGGTGAGACCTGGACTTATGGAGTACCTAAGGAACAGGCTGGGCAACTGGGGAAACCTGGGGCAGGGGTAGGCAATGCCCCTCGGGCACTGAGTTGCCTTTGGAGAGCGTAGGTTGAGTCCCTAATGTGCCTGCTCATGCTGCTGGCACCCAAGCACCTCATGCTTGCTCCGTGGCCCTGCACTGTGCCAAGGGTGTGTGCTGAGGGCAGTAGGCATGATAGCCTGCTGCCTTCTCCCCAGACCCGGGTGCTAGTGACGCATGGCATCAGCTTCCTGCCCCAGACGGACTTTGTCATAGTGCTATCTGACGGGCATGTGTCTGAGATGGGTACCTACTCGGCCCTGCTGCAGCGGGATGGCTCCTTTGCCAACTTCCTCCGCAACTATGCACCTGATGAGGACAAGGAGCACCAGGAAGCCAACAACAGGCTAGGTATCTGCCATTCTTGGCTCTTCATATTCCTCTTCCTTCCCTGCGTCTCCCCTGTCCTGGGGCATCTGAGCATCTCTGGACAGCACCGGTGTTATGCAGGGAGGTTCTGGAGTACTTGGATCATCCGTGTGATGTCAGACATCAGCAAGAGGGAAAGTAAACTGGATGAAGTTGAGTCCCTCCTCCTCCTTCTCTTCCCTCAGTCTTCCTATGTCAAAAGGGCCCATGGGCCCAGGCCCAGCTTGTACAGCAAGGCTGTTTTACAAATGAATTGTTTAGTAAATATGCAAGTGCTTTTTGTTGTGAAGTCGCTCAGTCCTGTCCAACTCTTTGTGACCCCAAGGACTGCAGCCAGGCTTCCCTGTCCTTTACCATCTCCCAGAGCTTGCTCAAACCCATGTCCATTGAGTCAGTGATGCCATCCAACCATCTCATCCAGTATTGTCCCCTTCTCCTCCTGCCTTCAATCTTTCCCGGCATCATGGTCTTTTCCAATGAGTCAGCTCTTTGCATCAGGTGGCCAAAGTATTGGAGCTTCAGCTTCAACATCAGTCCTTCCAGTGAATATTCAGGACTGATTTCCTTTAGGATTGACTTGTTTGACCTCCTTGCAATTCAAGGGACTCTCAAGAGTTTTCTTCAACACCACAATTCAAAAGCATCAATTCTTTGGCGCTCAGCCTTCTTTATGGTCCAACTCTCACACCCATACATGACTACTGGAAAAACCATACCTTTGACTATGGAAGTGCTTAGAAAAGTCATTTATTTATCAACAAATATTTATTTATTGAGCAGCTAACTTTGTCCAGGCACTATTCCAGCAGTGGTGAGACAGCACTGTTGATAGTACTACTGAGACCCTTCTCATGGAGCATATTGAGACACTGAGACCCCCTTGTTGTTCAGTCCTGGCTCTTCAACCTCAGGCTCCGGGCTGGCTCTCAGACCTTCTCCTGGGCTTTCTTGTCTACTTCTGTATATGCAGTTAACCTGTCTTGAGCATTTACTAAGGGCTGTGCCTGTTACAAGATCTTGACACACATTCTTTCCTTTAATCCTCACAATGACACGATGAAGTAGGTACTATTATTATCCCCACTTTACATGCCCGCCTAAAGTCATGTGGTGAGGAAGTGGGATTTAAGCTCAGCCAGGCTGACTCCAGAGCCCAAGCTCCTGACCCTTATATTTGAATCCTCTTCTACACAGTCCCTGATGGGAAGCTTTTCTTCCTGTCTAACATAAGTCTTTCTTGCTGCCTCTTTTTTCTCTCAACACAAAATTGGTCATTTATTTTTATTGTTGTTCTTGCTGCCCTCTCAGTCCCTCTCATCTTTCCCTTTTGCTTATCCATTCAGGCCTCTTCATTGGAGTGGGACTAGGGGATAGCAGGGCCTTGCAGGGTGAGCTTGCCAACCTCTCCTTTCTGCCTCCCCACTGCAGCCTTGGAGGACAAAGAGGATGAGGAGGTGTTGATGATTGAAGACACGCTCAGCAATCACACCGACCTGACAGATAATGAGCCCGTGACGTACGAGGTCCAGAAGCAGTTTATGAGGTAAGCTCCTGAGGATTGTCCACCCCTGGGAGACGGTGGCAGGGCCCCCATGCCCTGCTGGGGAGTGGGGCAGGTGGGTGTTCTCGCTGACACTCCCCGGGGCTCCAGCTGGGGCTCTGTCTGTGGTTGTGCTGGAGGCCGCATCGCTGGGCCTGACCCGTTGCCTCCACAGACAGCTGAGTGCCATGTCCTCGGAAGGAGAGGGCCAGGGTCGGTCTGTGCCCAGGAGGCGCCTGGGTGCGGCAGAAAAGGTCGTGCCGGCAACTGAGGCAAAGGCGAGCCATGTGCTGACCCAGGAGGAGAAGACAGAGCTGGGCACTGTGAGTCTGGTGGGCGAGGAAGGCTGGAGAGGCTGGCAGGCCCCTAGCACTCCTGGGGCTCATGGGAGTCCCCCGTTTGACCGCTGTGGCCACACAGGTGAAGCTGAGCGTGTACTTGGATTACGCCAAGGCTGTGGGACTCTGGACCGCTCTGGTCATCTGTCTGCTGTATGGGGGTCAAAGCGCAGCTGCTATTGGGGCCAACGTGTGGCTCAGTGCCTGGACTGATGAGGCTGCGGTGGACAGCCAGCAGAACAGCACCTCCTACAGACTAGGTGTCTACGCCGCCTTGGGAATTCTGCAAGGTGAGCCTGCAGAGATACTTAGAAGGGGCGCCAGTGTTCCCTTCCTCATCTCTGCGCTGCTGGGTCCCCCAAACCATGCCCTTGCCTCTGAATCTCTCTCCACCGTCACGACCCTAGTGACTCCCTGACCCGCCCTAGCAGTCTACCTGCCTCTGGACCTGTCTGGCTCATCCTAGCTATGCCCTGCCTTTGAGTCTGCCTAGTTCACTGAGGAGATCCCTCATCTTGGAACTTGCCCCTGCATTCTGCACCTGGCCCAGGTGAACACGCGCCCCTCTGCCTCCTCCATCAGGGCTCCTGGTGATGCTGTCAGCTATCACGATGGCGGTGGGTGGTGTCCAAGCTGCCCGCTTGCTTCACCAGGCGCTGCTGCACAACAAGATGCGCTCGCCACAGTCCTTCTTTGATACGACGCCCTCAGGCCGCATCCTCAACCGCTTCTCCAAGGACATCTACGTCATTGATGAGCTTCTGGCTCCCACCATCCTCATGCTGCTGAATTCCTTCTACAACTCCATCTCCACCCTTGTGGTCATCGTGGCCAGCACGCCGCTCTTTGCTGTGGTCATCCTGCCTTTGGCTGTGCTCTACCTCTTTGTCCAGGTGTGCCCTGAGTGCGTGGGCGTGACCTAGCGTGAGCGTGGCTGTTGTGTGGGCCGGGCTGTCTTGGGGGCCACCTGTGGCAGATGTAGGGAGGGCACACCCCCTTCACCTTCACAGCTGGATTTGATTCAGTAAACACCTTTGTGAAACTCATTTTCCTCACCTGTAAAATAGAATCATAGATCCCACCTCACAGAGTTATCAATAGGATAAAATTAAATCCTTGTAAATTATGACTGGCCCTGGAACTCCTTCCTCCTGGCTATTTTTTATTAAAATATTGTCAACAGTTTAAGACACATTATCCTTCCCTTATTTTTAGGTACCATCTAAACTTACAGGCCATATCATATGATGCATATATGATACATGATGCATATGATGCTTATCTTATAAACTTACATGGCTTTTAACATAGATGAGTGAGAATATTCAGATACAGCTAACTGTAAAAGGCATTTGTGTTGCTGATCCCCTGTCCTGCCGTTAATCAGTTGATGAAGGTAACCCACAGGTGGCTGAAGCTCAGGCCTGTGTGTGAAGACTGTGACCAGGGCTGCACTCTGTCCTGGGACAGGGACTTTCAGCTGTACATCCTGCATGGCCCTGGCCATCTTGGGGCCCACAGGGTAGAGGATGGAAGATGGAGGCAGACTGTGGTTTTGTGGGGCTGACATTTAAACAACCGAGGGGGTGGAGTGGGGAGAGGTTCTTTAAGAAAAAGAAAACAAAATTATCTTATTTTTGCAAATGTTGCAAAATTTTGATTGCATGAACACATTGCCAGGCCCCTAAGTGGAGATAGGCATTGTCACTGACTTGGGAGGCAAAATGAAGTCAGTGCGATAATTCAGGCCTGCAGAGTGAGTGGCCAGGAGCTGAGAGGGAATCAGGAAAGGCTTTGTGGACAAAGTGGCCGAAAGACTGAGCAGAGCTGACCAGAGGGGAGAGAGTGGGAGGAGTTCGTGGAGCCATATCAAGATCCCAAGTCTTGGGTTCTTTCGGGAGAGGGAACGGAGTGAGGTCTGAGGGGCAGTGGGACAGATGGGGAGGTGGCTCAGACGGGCCCAGAGGACACGCAGGACTGAGCTGGGATTCCAGGGTCTTGACTCTAAGTTCTTTCTCCAACCTCTGTCAGCGGTTCTACGTGGCTACCTCACGGCAGCTGAAGCGGCTGGAATCTGTCAGCCGCTCGCCCATTTATTCTCACTTTTCGGAGACGGTGACTGGCTCCAGCGTCATCCGGGCCTACGGCCGCAGCCAGGACTTTGAGACCATCAATGATGCTAAGGTGGACACCAACCAGAAGAGCTGCTACCCCTACATTGCCTCCAATAGGTCAGAAACCACTCCGTCAGCCCCTGCTCCTTCCATGAGTTTCCGCCAGGGTCTCTGCAGGAGAGACCCTGGTGTTCTGGGTCCAAGCCCCTCCTTTCCCCTAAACAGCCCCCTTCTTGCATCTGCCCCATTTCCTCCTTGCCTGATCTCTACAGGTGGCTGGGGATCCGAGTGGAGTTCGTGGGCAACTGTGTTGTGCTCTTTGCTGCACTCTTCGCTGTGACTGAAAGAAGCAGCCTGAGCCCAGGACTGGTGGGCCTGTCTGTGTCCTATGCCCTACAGGTACACAGAGGTCTCAGCCCCAGAGTAGGGCTGCCCTGGGGCAGAGGCCAGGTTTCATAAGCATCTCCTGAGTACCCCACTCTACCCAAAATGGGGACCAGCCACAGATTTTGATCCTCCAAACTGTGAGCTCCCAGTCAAGCATAGAGAGTCACTCCCACCAGCAGGGGATGATACTTCGGGGTGTGCAGATCTTAGTGGAGGAAGGACAAAAGTTAAGAGCCCAGAGGAGGTCTCTACCTGGGAGTGTTGGAGAAAAGACCTTGGAGCTTGGCCCCAAGAGACAAATAGAAATTTGCTGTGCCTGCACAAGATCTAGAGGTCAACCCTGACAGGGGTCCTGGGGCAGGGACATGGAGAGCTAGACTATACCTTATTTCACAAGCCTGCAGAGAAAGTACCTGGAGCAGGTAACTAGAGCCTGAGCAGGTCACCCTGATATCAGCTGATACTGTCAAAAGGTTAAACAACTGCAAATGGAATTTTTGTGAAGCAGATCATATTTGCAATGCCTCAGGTGACTCAAGTCTTTGAGTTTTGATAAATAAAGGACAATCCAGACAGGTCAGTCTTCTCAAACTATTAAGTATGCCCATGAATCAGCTGGAGATCTTAAACTGTAGATTCTGATCCAATAGGCCTGGGGTTCTGGCTTTTGCGTGTCTATCAAGACTTCTTGATTCACGAAGTGTGGTCTGAGGACCAGTTGCATCATCTGTGAGCTTGTTAGAAATGTAGATTCTCTAGTCCTACCACAAACCTACTGAATCAGAAGCTACATTTTAAGAAGATTCCCTGGGAAATCTTTCTTGCGCATGTTAAAGTTTGAGAAACACTGGGATGGGGAGCCTTTTGTTTGAGACACACTGGGATGGGGGGCCATTGTCACTGCCTGAGGTACAGTTGTGATTAGAGCCCCAGGTGGCATAGCTATGGGTTTGCCCAGGCCCACCTGGGTCATAGTTAGGATAGGAGCATAGTGAAGGAGTCTGAACTCCTCCCACAGCCATGTCAAGGGAGTACAGATTGCCACACTTATGACCCAGTCCCTCTGGCTAGGTGACGTTGGCTCTGAACTGGATGATACGAACGATATCAGACTTGGAGTCTAATATTGTGGCTGTGGAGAGAGTCAAGGAGTACTCCAAGACAGAGATGGAGGTGGGTACGGAATCAGCCTGGGGCAGGGAGAGTTGAGGATAGCTGGTAGGGGTGCTTGATGGCCCACCATCCATCCCTATATCCCCTTAGGCCAGCTCTTCAGGTGGCTCTTCATTCAGTCCTTAAAGAGTGTCAACCAGAGGTCTATGTGAGGAGGTATAGAGGATTCAGAGTTGGACAAGACAATTCCTGATGCGTAGATAACAGCTCCCGTGTTCCAAGCCCTCCTCAGTCCCAGTACTTTGTCCTCCCTGGGACCCCCGGTCTGGGGACCTACCTCCGTCCCTCGGTCCATGAGTTCATCTAGCCTGGATTCTGTGCTTTACCAGTGCCAACACTCTCAACTCCCTCACCCTCCTCTCTCAGTCATCTCTCTCCAGTTGAGCCCATCTGTCTACCTTCTACATGTCGGTGCTCGACTGCTAAAATGTTGCTGGAGAAAACCACTGATTTTACTTCAAGTTTATAACCACACACCACTGCTGGCTATTCCCATCTTGCTTCTCCAAGAAGCATGTTTTTCCAGTTTCAGAAAGATTTGTTTTGGCCATTCCCTTTCCTTAAGCTCCCACTCCCTGTGCTCAGCCATCGACCTTGCCTAACAGTTCAATGAGGAAATAGGTTATGAGATGTGAACTCCCTCAGCCTTCCTGCCTCTAGACTTTCAAACCTGCCTGTGTCCCTTCACCTTTTCCCTTTTAACGGAAATGTCCCTTCTCGTTTCAAAGTCTACTCCCTCTACTTGTTCGCATGGCCACCCGAGGACTTCACTTCCTTAATTACATGCTACATCATCCATCTTGCTCCCTCTGTTGGATGATTCCCAGCCACATGCAAAAATATGCACTTGTACCTTCCATTCTAGACTCTCAAACCAACCCTCCCTTTCCTGTGTATCCTGTATCCCATTTCTCTGCTCTCCTTTGTCATGAAACTAGCTTTAAAATAGGTGCTCTCCCCCTGCCTCATCAGCTGGTGGCCTGTCTGCCTCCTGCAGCCTGGCTTCTGGCCCTATCACTCCACTGGGTGCACTCAGCAGTGACTTCCTTGGTTCCAGAGATAAGGACGCTTCGCTGTTCTTCTCTAGCTCAACCTCTCGGCATTATTTGGACAAAATACCCCTCGCTGCTTCTTGAAGGCACTTCATGGCTTTTGTGACCTGAGCTCCTGCCCTGTCAGCCCCCATTGAGCCCCCACCCACTCTTTTCCTCCTAACCTGGCCTCTCCTGCCCCTGGGGCCCCCATCTGTCCCTGTCTTCTCCAGGCTTCTCTTATCACCCCCTCCTCCCCCCATTCTCTGGGATCTTCAAATTCTCTCTCTTCATGCCTAGCATTACAATTTCCCCTGTCTACATACATGATCCTTTCTCCACAGCCTCAAAAATTCTGCCCCCAATCCTGCTACGCATTGATACCTCCTCAAGAGAGCATGGCAACCCACTCCAATACTCTTGCCTGGAAAATCCCATGGACAGAGGAGCCTGGTGGGCTACAGTTCATGGGATCTCGAAGAGTCAGACACGATTGAGCGACTTCACTTTCACTTTTCACTTTCATGCATTGGAGAAGGAAATGGCAACCCACTCCAGTATTCTTGCCTGGAGAATCCCAGGGACAGAGGAGCCTGGTGGGCTGCCGTCTATGGGGTTGCACAGAGTTGGACACGACAGAGGCAACTTAGCAGCAGCAGCAAGAGAGCAGATTATCTGTACTGGCTGCTTTGTTTCTTGATTGCTGACACTCTGACTCCCCCATTTCAAAACATCCTACCCTCTCCCTCCCCAAATAGCAGCAGAGAGATCCCTTAAAAACATACCAAATCACATTATTCTTCTGTGCATGGCCCTACATCTTACTCAAGGTAAAAAAAAACAAAACAAAAAAACAGTCCTTAAACTGCCCTGCAAAGCCCTACATGGTGGGGTCTTCCACTACCTGTCTCCTACCTCTCACCTTTGTCACTGTGCTCCAGAGCACACTGGGAAGTATTTATCCTTGCTGTTTCCTCTGCCTGGCATGCCCTTCTCCTGGATATCTACTTGTCTTGTTCCTTTACTTCCTTCAGGTCTTTATTTAAATATCACCTCCTCCAGGAAGCCTTCCCTGACCACCCTGTACAGAACAGCAACACCAGGCACTTCTCCATACTCATCACCATCTGGCATTATATAGACTTACCTATTTGTTAATTGTATGCCTCCTTAGATTAGGATGTGAGCCTCACAGGGACAAGGACTCTGTCTAGTTTACCTTGGCTACCCCACTACCTGTCATGGAGTAGCCACTCAGTAATAAAGAATGATGAAAGGGGGAGTGGGGGCATGTGGAAGGGGCTACTTAGGCATCTTGGGCATGAGGGGAGTAGAGGAGGGCAAAGTTCTGTGGGGAATAATGTCAGATGGATAGAGTCATTGAACCACAAGGTTGGGCCACACAAGCGCCAGGGGCTCCCTGCCAGGGTCCCTGGTAGGTGAGGATGGCAGGGGCCTGGGAAGAGAGGCAGACTGAAGATGGAAGAGGGCTGGGCTGGGGAAGAGACGTCCCCCTGATGCAGAACCTGTCCTCCCCTGGTGACCAGGCCCCCTGGGTGGTGGAGGGCAGCCGTCCGCCAGCAGGCCTGGCCACTGAAGGGTGAGGTGGAGTTCCGAAATTATTCCGTGCGCTACCGGCCGGGCCTGGAGCTGGTGTTGAAGGACCTGAGTCTGCGAGTGCATGGTGGCGAGAAGGTGCGTGTGGGGCGGGTTTGTGCCTGGGGAATGTGGATCTGTGGGATGGCAGGTACCCAGCCTAGGGGTCTGCTTAGCCTCCCAAAGGAGTCCTAGAGACAGACCCACCAACTCCCCAGCCTTTGCCTGACAGCCTCCTACCCCCTCCAGGTGGGGATCGTGGGCCGCACTGGGGCTGGCAAATCGTCCATGACTCTCTGCCTGTTCCGCATCCTGGAGGCGGCTGAGGGTGAAATCTACATTGACGGCCTCAACGTGGCCGACATCGGGCTCCATGACCTGCGTTCTAAGCTGACCATCATCCCCCAGGTACCAGCCTGGCTTTGTTTGGTCACACTGACCAGTGACCCTGGGGGCAGGCTCCACACTTGTCCTGTAGCTTGAGGTTCAAGACCGGGACTTCTATCTGGGAAGCTGGGGAGCAGGACAGCAGGAGCAGAGCCACAGAGCGATCACCTGTCATGGGTCTGGAAGGGACAGATGTATCCTGCTCAATATCACCCTGTCCTCTGACCTCCTAGACCAACAGAACCACAGACTTCCAATTGGCCCACGCCAGAGGTGTTCTATCCTGCTCTCCTGGTTTCACAGCTCTGAATTACGTTTCACTTTTTCTGGCTTCTCTGGAGTATTTTTCTGCTGACTGGACACTTTGGAGTCAGATTAGCAGCTCAAGGTTTCTACTTTAGCAGAGGACTTTGGGTTGGCAAAGCTGAGGTTTATCACGTCCCCACAGGCATTTTTCTATCTCCTTGGCCATTGCCTCCCTCCTGGAGGGTTGGGGACACAGTGGAAATGCCGCCATCTCAATCCCTTTCTTGTTCCCTGGCCTCGGGGCCCGTGGCTCCCTATGGGGCCTGAGCTGCCTCCCTCTGAGGACTTGCTTTGTCCCCAGGACCCCATCTTGTTCTCGGGGACCCTGCGCATGAACCTGGACCCCTTTGGCTGTTACTCAGAGGAAGACATGTGGCAAGCTTTGGAGCTGTCTCACCTGCACACATTTGTGAGCTCCCAGCCCGCAGGCCTGGACTTCCAGTGCTCCGAGGGTGGGGAGAATCTCAGGTAACAGCCTGGAGTGGGTGGGTCAGGAATAGCACTCCGCTGCACTAGAGGATCTAGCATCAAATGACACCAGGCCAGCCCTCTCCTGCCCTCCCACGCCCATCTTGTGGTTCAATCACTAAATCGTGTGGGACTCTTTGCAACCCCACTGACTGCAGCACATAAGGCTTCCCTGTCCTTCACTATCTCCAAGAATTTGCTCAAATTCATGTCCATTGAGTCAGTGATGCCATCCAACCATCTCATCCTCTGTCGCCCCCTTCTCTTCCTGCCCTCAGTCTTTCCCAGAATCAGGGTCTTTTCCAGAAAGTTGGCTCTTCACATCAGGTGGCCAAAGTATTGGAGCTTCAGCTTCACCACCAGTCCTTCCAGTGACTATTCAGGGTTGATTTCCTTTAGGATTAACTGGTTTGGTCTCCTTGCTGTCCAAAGGACTCAAGAGTGTTCTCCAGCACCAGGATTCCAAAGTATCAATTCTTCAGCACTCAGCCTTATCTAGGGTCCAACTCTCACCTCTGTATATGACTACTGGAAAAACCATAGCTTTGATTATATGGACCTTTGTCAGCAAAGTGATGTCTCTGCTTTTTAATATGCTGTCTAGGTTTGTCATAGCTTTTCTTCCAAAGAACAAGCATCTTTTAATTTCATGGCTGCAGTCACTATCTACAGTGATTTTGGAGCCCAAGAAAATAAAATCTGCCACTATTTCCATTTTTTCCCCATCTATCTGCCATGAAGTGATGGAACTGGATGCCATGATCTTCATTTTTTGAATGTTGATTTTTAAGCCAGGCTTTTCATTCTCCTCTTTCACCTTCAACAAGAGGCTCTTTAGTCCCTCTTCACTTTCTGCCATTAGAGTGGTATCACATGCATATCTGAGGTTGTTGGTATTTCTCCTGGTAATCTTGATTCCAGCTTGTGAGTCATGCAGCCCAACATTTTGCATGATGTACTCTGCATATAAATTAAATTAAGCAGGGTGACAATATACAGTCTTAACATACTCTTTTCTCAATTGGAACCAGTCCATTGTTCCATGATCAGTTCTGTTGCTTCTTGTCCTGCATATAGGTTTCTCAAGAGACAGGTAAGGTGATCTGGTATTCCCATCTCTTTAAGAATTTTCCACAGTTTGTTGTGATCCACACAGTTAAAGGCTTTAGCATAATCAATGAAGCAGAAGTAGATTTTTTAAAAAAATTCCCTTGCATTTTCTATTACCCAAGCAATGTTGACAATTTGATCTCTGGTTCTTCTACCTTTTCTAAATCCAGCTTGTACATCTGGAATTTCTCAGTTCATATACTGTTGAAGCCTAGCTTGAAGGATTTTGAGCATTACCTTGCTAGCACGTGAAATGAGTGCAACTGTACCACAGTTTGAGCATTCTTTGGCATTGCCTTTCTTTGGGATTGGAATGAAAACACCTTTTCCAGTCCTGTGGCCACTGCTGAGTTTTCCAAATTTGCTGGCAAGTTGAGTGCAGCACTTTCACAGCATCATCTTTTAGGATTTGAAATAGCTCGGCTGGAATTCCATCACCACCACTAGCTTTGTTTGTAGTGATGCTTCCTAAGGCCCACCTGACTTCACACTCCAGGGTACCTGGCTCTAGGTGGGTGAGAAAGTGTATCTTTCCCTTTGTCCTTCACCTTTCACTTCTTTTCTCAGCTATTTGTACGGCCTCCTCAGACAACCACTTTGCCTTTTTTTGTGTTTCCTTTTCTTGGGGATGGTTTTGGTCATTGCCTCCTGTACAACGTTACTAACTTCCGTCCATAGTTCTTCAGGCATTCTGTCTACCAGATCTAATCCCTTGACTCTATTTGCCACATGTATAATCATAAGGGATTTGATTTAGGTCATATTTGAGCGGCCTAGTGATGTGAACTCAGGGGGCACTCTATTGTATTGAGCACGTGCTGTGTGCCAGGCTGCTCACTGACTCCTCACACAAGCCCCAGAGAGACTGAGCTAGGGCCAAAGGCGCACAGCTGGAAGAAGACGTGCCTGGGCTTTCAGCTGGGTCTGGGAGACTCCAAGGCCCCAGTCAGTTTTCTCTTGTGAGGTTGTCAATGCTATGCTTAGCCTGATGAGGGGGTTGTGGACCGAACCTGTTGAGAAGACCAGAGGAAACATATAGAACTTTAGAGAAGTCTTTTATTTTTTCCGAGTTGGATGCAATTTTGTCTCTGGTTTAGAAGTGGGCAAAGTGAGGTCTCCAGGCCTTTCTTTGCTTCCTTATAGCCCCAGATTTTATATTCCCAGCCACTGGGTCATATATCAGAGAGAGTCAGAGTCACTTCTCACTGAGTCTAAAAGCTTGAGATACATGTGCCTGTGTTAGCTGTGTGGTTTGAGGCAAGTTGCTTAACCTCTCTGTGCCTTTGTTTTCTTAACTCTAAAAGGAGTATGGGACAACAGTTCCATTCCTTTAGCACCATGCCGCCTAACAGCAACACTGAAAACAGAAACGGATGAAATAAATTTTGGAATTATGTATTTTATTTAGCCCAATATATTTAAAATATTATCACTTCAACATGTAATTGATATAAAAGCTATTATGGATATCTTGCATTTTTTCATATTAAGTATAAAATCCTGTGTGTATTTTTACACTTATAGCACTTTCACGTTTCACTTTCATGCATTGGAGAAGGAAATGGCAACCCACTCCAGTGTTCTTGCCTGGAGAATCCCAGGGACGGGGGAGCCCGGTGGGCTGCCGTCTGTGGGGTTGCACAGAGTCAGACACGACTGAAGCGACTTAGCAGCAGCAGCAGCAGCAGCACATCTCGGTTCAGATTTGCCACATTTCAGGTAGTCCACAGTTATGTGTGGCTAGTGGCCATCATTTGGACGGGGCGGTTTTATGGGTTTTGTGATGAAATGGAAAGCACTTAGAGTGGATACACTCCTGAGAAATGTAGCTATTCTTATTATTCTACTCAGTCCATACCTGAGTGGACTCTCTCCAGACAAAACAAAAACAAAAACTTGTACATTTCGGTTTAGTTCAGTTCAATTGCTCAGTCGTGTCCGACTCTTAGTGATCCCAGGAATCGCAGCACGCCAGGCCTCCCTGTCCATCACCAACTCCCAGAGTTTACTCATGTCCATTGAGTCAGTGATGCCATCCAACCATCTCATCCTCTGTCATCCCCTTCTCCTCCTGCCTTCAATCTTCCCCAGCATCAGGGTCTTTTCAAATGAGTCAGCTCTTCGCATCAGGTGGCCAAAGTACTGAAGTTTCAGCTTCAACATCAGTCCTTCCAATGAACATTCAGGACTAATTTCCTTTAGGATGGACTGGTTGGATCTCCTTGCAGTCCAAGGGACTCTCAAGAGTCTTTTCCAACACCACAGTTCAAAAGCATCAATTCTTCGGCGCTCAGCTTTCTTTATAGTCCAACTCTCACATCCATACATGAATACTGGAAAAACTTTAGTGTTCAAGGCACGTTGGCCTCCACTATCTCCTTTAATCTTTACTGCAGTCCTGTGGGCTAAAAATGAGGCTCCAAAGTATAAAATTATTTGCCCAAAGCTACTTAGCTAGCAAGGGGTGGGGCAAGGACTCAGGGAAGTGGGAGTTTTTGCCCCAAGCCTTTCCTTGCTGCATCATAGCCACTGTGGGATGCCCCCGCCTCCCCAGTCAGCCCTGTAAGAATGAATGTGTCCAGTCCCTTGATCTCACTTACACAACCACATTGAGAGTGGCTGGCAGACAAGCCTAGGCCACCAGA
Source organism: Bos taurus (assembly GCF_002263795.3). Taxonomy (NCBI): domain Eukaryota; kingdom Metazoa; phylum Chordata; class Mammalia; order Artiodactyla; family Bovidae; genus Bos; species Bos taurus. The sequence continues at coordinate 36,051,894 of NC_037346.1, read as the reverse complement.
CCCTATGCCCCATAGCTGTTTTTTGGCCCATTCTCCGATCCCTGCTTGCCATCAGCACCTCTCACCAGATCACCCCTCCATCCCCACATCAACCAGGACCTGAGACAGAAATCCACTCCCCTCCTCCCTCCCTGAGCTTGTAGTCACTTTAAGCCTGACCTGTATCCTGTGCCAGTCCCACCATAAATCAGCCCTGAGTTCTATCTGGCAGCTCATTCTGCTGCCAAAACCTTCATTAGTTTCGGGAATGGGCTGAAAGAGAGCCTGGTCTCCACTTGGGCTGGAGTGACTCACCCCTTTGGGAAGGGCTGAGGTATTTGTCCTTGGGTGTGGGGGTGCTGTAGCCTCTGTGGTTGGGAACAGCGCCTTGCTTTGTTCATTAGCTCTGGCTTCCAAGGCAGGGGTTGAAGATATGCATTTCACCCCTCCTCCACCTCTCCAGTGACCAGACATGGGGAGCCGCCCAGATCCTCCTCTTTTCCTGCCCCTTCCGAGTTCCCACTGTAGAGCCCTGATCTGTATTCCCTATGGGGGCAGGAGATGGCTGAGTTGTGTGATACTAGGCTCAGCATGATAGCATGATGTATGCAAACAGCAGGAGTCATTTCGGTGTGTTATTACTAAGGTGTAAATGACTAATAGAGGAAACAGAGAAACATGGTGATGCTAAAGAGTGAGAAGAGGGAAGAAAGCACAGAAAGAGGGAGCCGGGGGTGCCAGAGAACAGACTGGGGATTTCACAGTGTTAAGTGCTGGCTCTCCCTCAAGGCCCCTCATTATCCCGGTGGTGTCCAGACCTCAACTCTGTGTTCCAGGAGTACTGGGCTAAGGCAGAAATGGGAGAGGTTAGACAGAGAGCCAGCCCTAGGCTAATGAAAAGGAGTGCAGACAGAAACAGCTTGGGGAGTAAAGCCTGGGGGGCAGGTTGGGGGTACCCAGCTGGAGACTTCCTTGCTTTCCCTACTCCCAGTGTGGGCCAGCGGCAGCTCGTATGCCTGGCCAGAGCCCTGCTTCGCAAGAGTCGAATCCTGGTTTTAGATGAGGCCACAGCCGCCATCGACCTGGAGACTGATGACCTCATCCAGGCCACCATCCGCACACAGTTTGAGACCTGCACAGTGCTGACCATCGCACACAGGCTGAACACCATCATGGACTACACCAGGTAGGGTGCTGGAACCAGGGCAGGGAGGGGCCTAGTTGGGTCTCCTGGGCCATGGCGAAGGGACAGGCAGATTATCTGGATATGTGGGTATGGGAGCCTTACGGGATTATCTACGGTATGGAAGGGCGTAACAGCATGGGTTACGTGGGCACTGGGTGCACAGTGATGGTTTCTGAGACACAAGGGACACTTGTGTTTTGTGTGGGACACTTGTCCCAACACAAAATGTTGGGAATGGGCATGTGGGGGCTCCCTGAGGCTCAGTTCACTCCCCAACCCTATCCCTTAATGCTGAGACGAGGGGAACCAGATCCTTCATGCCAGATCCTGTCACTTCCTGAGCACCTTGCCCATGGCTTCATTTGCTCCTCACTCCCACCCTGTGGGCATATAGACCAGGAAGCCACCGAGGAAAGGTATACGATGCTTGGGTCCCCGCCTCGGTGAGCCAGACACACCATCATGCACAATAGATGCTTTGTTGTGGGAAAGCAGAGGGCTGAGTCCCAAGCCTGGCTCTGCTGCTGTGTGACCTTGGGCAATCTGCAAAACCTTCCTGAAACTCTCTCTCTCGAGGTTGTTGTAAGTAATCAGTGAAATAAAGTATTAAAAGTGCAGGTGATCCTAGAATACGTTCATTTCCTCCCTAACCCCTTGTTGTAATTCTCCTTAGAACCAGCTTCTCAAAGAATTAGGGAAGAAGCCTTGCTCTTGGTATCTTACAGCTTCCTCGGGGAGTCAGCTCATTCAGCCAAAAGGAAGAAATGTGACCTAGTCTTTCATTGTGCCTAATGTCAAGGTGTGGCACTGGAGGACAGGATAGGGGTCGGGGGACTCAGAAGCCTGATGGAAGGGAGCTGGTACTGGACTGCCAGGCTAGCTCCCTTGGAGACACAGGAGCTCAGAGTGAGGAAGAGGCAGGAGGCTACAAAGAATCTATGCTGAAGTAGTATGGGGGGAGTACCTCGACAAGGTTTCATTCCCAAAACGAACACCTGCAGGGTGTGGGGAGGTGGGGAAACACACAGACAGGGCAACGGGCAGACCTTGTCCCTCTCTCAAAAGCGTCCCCACACAGGTCCCAGGGGCTCGGAAACCAAGCTGAGAATGCCTGATGCTACCGTCTGTTCCATCCCCACCGTATCCCCACTCTCCACTCCTATCCAAGACCCACTGGGAGAAGGGTGGGTAGGAAGGCTTGAGCCCTGGGTCCACACAAGGGGAAGGGCCAGACCGACAGGATCTCTTCCCAGGCCTAACTGAAAATGGTTTTCACCAGCAGCCCTGAGGGGCAAAAACTCAAATTGACCTTGGGGGTTGGGAGTTCAGTCATTTGAGTGGATCAGGCAGAAATGAATGAAATAGTCATGCTACTGAACATGTAATTAGAGCCTGCAGGAAGGAAGCAAGGGTCCACATGTGTAGGCAGAGGAGCCAATCCATACAGGCAGCAAAGGAGGCAAGGGCCTGGGCTTGGAACCCTGCTCCCGCCTCACCCTGGGAGCCAGCTTGTCGGCTCCGTGCCAGGTGCACCCTGTTTAGTTAGCAGGAGATTCTAAGCCCAGGCCCAGGCTTGAATTCTCGTCCTTTAGGGCACCAGCCAAGCCCTAAAGGACGAGTAAAAGTTGGGTAGCAAGGAGGACATGGGATAGGGAGGGAGCTGGAAATTTAGGAAAAGGCCGTAGCTCATGCAAAGGCCCGGAGGTAAGCGGGTACATGAGTAGAAAGGGAGAGGGGCAGTAGAACCAAGAGGAGGGGAAGAAAGATAGGCCTCACTCTGCTGTGCTGAGGACCATGGGAAAGCACTCAGTCCTTACCCCAAGAGCAAAGGGAAGCCACTGAAGTGAGGTGGGCAGTCTCCTAGACTTCAGTTTGGGCAGTGGCTAGACAGTGATGTTCACAGACACACCTCTTCCCAAGGGGCTCTTCCAGGAGCCCCACAGGTGGGTCAACGACTGCATGCAGTCCAGGCCCTCCTACTGGGGAGCATCTCCGAGAACGCGGGGGAGCCCTTTCTGCTCCCGCCTCACCTTGGGAGCCAGCCTGTTGGCCCCGCACTGGTGCACCCTGTGTCTAGTTGGCAAGAGATTCTAAGCCCAGGCTCAGGCTTGACTATGTATGTGTGGGCGGGGGGAGACCCACCCAGCAGCAGTAGCCAGATCCGTAGCCAGATTCCAGCGTCAGGCCTCACTGCAGCCGTTCCCGCCGTGTGCCTTTGTGAGTCGGCACAAAGCAGATGGATGCATACAGGCCCGTGGCTCCCTGCGCACAGTCCCCTGACCCTGGTGAGGGGAAGGGCTCATTAAGGAAGGTTTTCAGAGCCCTGACTAGCAGAGATGAATAGGACCTTGTGTTTGATCCTGGAAACGGCCTCATCTGCCAGAACAGTAAATGGAGTGGCTAAAATAACCAGTCTTGCAAGTGTGCACATGTGGCATAGTGCTTGTGTTGGGTGGGTTGACTGAAGTGGAAGGGTTGGCATGTCACTGAGGGGTCTGAGCTGTACTCAGAAGGGCAGGGTTGGACCATGAAGCCAAATCTGGGCTGATGGAGACCTGACTACTTCTTTTCTTTGGCTAGGGTCCTGGTCCTGGACAAAGGGACGATAGCTGAATTTGATTCTCCAAGCAACCTCATTGCAGCCAGAGGCATCTTCTATGGGATGGCCAGAGATGCTGGACTTGCCTAAAATATATTCCTGGTCTTTCTTCCTGGACATTCTTACTTTTCATCACGAATGGAAAGGACACCAAATATGTCTACAGAATGGACTTGATGGCAAATATTGGGGACATTTGTTAGGTTTTTGTCCGCCAGGTGCCTTGTAGGATAACCGTGCTAAATGTTTCAGGGGTGGGGAAGTGAGGGCCCAGAAGTGAGTGACATGCCCAAGGTCATTGCTAATATGAGGCAGAGCCCAGACTAGTCCCCGGGTCTTCTGATTCCCAATGTGGCGATATTTCCACACTGTACTGCTTATAATCATTTCAAGGGATGACCTCCCTACCCCCATGATTTTTTGTATTTTCTAGTCTGAAGTGTTTTTCGTTTTGTTTTTAAATAAAGCTTTCTCCTCTTTGAACAGAAGACTGCCAGGTCAGGCCATCCCTAGGAACTGAGTCCAATACTCATTAAAAATGGAGCACTGATGAAATAAAGCTACGTGTTAACAATACATACACTTCAGTGTAGCCTTTCTCTCTGTTCACAAGGTCTAGGGGCTAGGGCCCTTAGAGGAGGTGGAGAGGAAGGAGGGAGATGCAGAGGTAGCCTTTATACACGTCTACATGGCTGGAATTATCTGAAAACTTCAGACCCAAGAGCTTTTGGCTGGAAATACTGTATTCACGGCCAAAACTCACTGGGTAATTGCCAGTAGTTCCTGTTCTGCTGTGTAGAGGCTGTAAAAAGGTGAGAAATAAAGCCCCTGATATCTGACCTGAAGCCTCCTGGGAAAGCTGCCGTGAACACCTCCACATTTATGTCATCCCTCAGACCACGCCGCCTGCTTCTCTAGGGGATGAGAAGTGCATGGCACTTTATTTCCTTGCCCCTCTAGCATTCTGTTCCAGACAGGTCCCCATAACCCATGAGGTCTCCTAGTCATGCATCTTCCTCACTCTGGCTGAAGCTGACTGTGGGAGCACAGAGCAGCCCAGGGCCTACTCCCCATTTTGAACGTCCTAGGCTGGTAAATGAGATGAAGGGGTAACTTGCTTTTTTGAACAAGCCAATGAAATGTTTTTTTCTGCAGGTTAGAATTAACCTGGCACACGGCCTTCAAGTTTTCTGGTCTCCTCTTTCATTTCTTCAACCTTTATTCTTGGTATAATGTGACTGGTTATGGATGATGTTTCTTTCCCCCTCCATCCTAAATGGTTTGCAGTAGGTGTGGAGATGGCTCCTTTGATCTGATTTTTCTATATGCGTTGGGCCAGCCTGTGCTCCAGGACTATTTGTTAAAGGCTAATCACATTCTGGGGGCTGGCCGTTTCTGCCCAGGATGTTCATGAGTGTACAGAGGAAGACTTCCATCCTTGTGATAGAGCAAGTATAAAGGCACCAAGGCCCAAATTATTCTGCTTCTCCTTGGAGCTAAGAAAAGGCCTTTGCTATGCTTCCTGATTTATCAGGCCAATTTGGCATGACGTATGCTTTGTGAGGCTCTAGCTGCCCCAAACCAACAGAAATGCAGATTCATTCGGCATCATTCTCAGCTAAAGAAAAGTGTAAGGCTGTATCTCCTCTCCTGTCTTGGCTGTTTGCCTCTGAGCTCATTGAGACCTTGACAGGTGCTGACAGCCCAAAGGAGAGACTCAGTTGTATAAAGTAAACAGGATAATCAAAAAATGTGGTTAATAGAGGATGACCTCCATCTAGCGGGCTCAGCTACTCTGGGGAAATGAAGCTGACTGCTGTGAACTTAGAGGAAAGACACCGCACAAAATATCTGTCTCTGGCGCCACTCAGTGCCAGACTTAAGCGCCACCACGGCAGTAGAATGGAGGAGGCTCAGGGGGGGACCAGTGCCTTCTGTTCTTCTGCCAGAGGGTTCTGCCCCTGAAACTGTTCAACAATTTGAACCCCCTATGATTAGAAGTACAGAAATGTTTAGAAGGACAAAGTTAAAGAGTAGGGACTTAGTCAGTTAATATTTAATTTTAATAATACTTATTATGCTTGAACAGTCAGCAGTGCACAAAGTGAATATTTACACACAGTGTGAACACATGCTTTAAATATGCAGTAGAGGAGGCGGGGCAAATTCACAATTAACAAAGCTAAAAAAAAATCCTTTTTATAAATTACACAAAACATATAAAAATATTTCTCTGAATGCATAGATTAAGACTTTAAACTCACCTACCAGCAACTGTGCAGTCTAATTCCACTGCCATACTCAGAGTCAGCTGACCACAGAGGACTCTATAAGAAAGATGCAGTGCAGGGCCCATCGCTCACTGTGACTTCCTCAGCCTCCATTTCTAAGCCCAGGAAACGCCCTGGAGCTACTCCTCTGTAGGCCACCGCCCAGCCAGGGACCTCCACTGCTTCTGAGAATCTCTAATTGATCTGGATGGCTGGAAGAGGACTAACCCCAGTGATTTAGACACATGAATTAATACTGAATTTATTTGTTCCAAGATAAAACTAGCCTTAATTGTATCAGTAAACTGTAAATTTTTTCAAAGGTATAGGGGAAAAAAGGTTAGTATTTCTAGCTTCTGCCTGGTTGAAACACAAAGGAAGTTTCTTCTTTAAAGTATTTCAGAGAAAGGGAGTAGTAAGTAACCTTTTACTCTGCTAGACAAACACTGCACGGAGTGAGTAACTCACCATCAGTAATTAGTGGTTTACGATTAAGTCACCGAACAGAGTGACTCCACGTCACAAAGTTGGCCTTGAAAACACCTCAACCTCAGCTCAGCATTCAGGCAGCAGCAGGAGGCCATTATCTTAGCACAACACTCTCCTCCACTGACATCTTCTGCACCTTCTCTCGCAATCGCAGTGTTCCAATAAAATTAACCCAGTTAGGAAGTTCAGTTTCTTTGGAAACTATAGGCACGGTGGGGAGAAAGCTTCTTAAGACAGCAGGGATGCTCTTCAACAGCTGGCTCCAAAGCCCTGCTCTCCTGTTTATCTAAGTGTGCTCTTTCTTATTTCTAAAGTTAAGCTATTTAGTTCAACAAGACAGTGGCTTTTCTTTTTAACATTAATGACAGTGAAGGGAAGGAAAAGAACCCTTAAATGCATTTTTTACAAAAATTTTTACGCCATGCTCAGGAGTTTAATCAGGTGTTTGTTTCCAGAACAAAGCTTGGTAGACTCACATTGACTTTGTTAAGTAGGTTAGTGGTGGTTGTGGGGGATCCCTAAGATTAAACAACTTGTTTACAAAAGCAACAGACTTCAGAGTTGTGTAAAAATCTTAATAATTTCAAAATAATCTTCATCTTTGATACAAAAATAAAGATGCTAACTCCTTTAGTTCAGTTTCCCACAATAACCTTTAAAATAGCAACAGATTCTGTCTGGAAAATTGCTTTTCATTTCTAGTGGAAAATGAAAGTGGAGAACATGGACCAGCAATGTTTGTGCTCGTCTCTTTCCGTGAAATTAAACAGAAACGCGAAGACAGAATTGCTTCAGTTTAAAAAAAGAAAAAAAAATAGCCGCTGCTCTTTTAGAAAGCGTCAGAGAGCCCTCTAGTGACCACGATGGGGAGTTAATGCAGAGATGACTACAAGCAATGGCTAGAGACGGAAGTCATGAGTGTTTACAATGGAAAAGGTGGGGGGCGGGGAGGCTCTTTTGGTTAACAGCGTATTTACATTAGGTAACTGTTTTCTTAAATGCTTTTAACCTGAGTAACATTTAGAAATATGCTATGTGAGACCTCACAGCCACAAGTCACACCAAAGTTCCTGTGTCCAGCACCTGTGCTTCCCCGTTGTCCTCTCTAGTCAGTTCACATTTCAGGAGTCGCGAGCACGCAACACCGCGGGAAGCGCGGCCCGGCCCTTCAGGAGCGCTGTCAACAGGCCGGAAGCAGGCTCTGCTCTCTCAGCCTCTGCCTAGACAACTCTCTCACATACACAGAAAACACGCCGAGTACAGAACCGTCGGCTTCTGCCTCTCCAGGCCACTTCTCAGCTGTTCACAGCTTCAAGCAATAGGTTTGTTGTGCACCAAGAGGCTTGGAAGAGTGGCACCGCTGCTTGGGGGTCAGGGGCTTCCTACCTTGGCAGAAGGATGTTAGTGTATACTACGAAGTGGCATCAGGGCCCTCCTGGGCATCCAAGGCGTTCAGATCAATGGCTTGTCCTTGGCCCGGAGGTGACGCACACGGTCACAATACTCAGTAGTAACAGCTCCGCTGCGTCAGTAAGTCAGTTTCGAAGCTCTCCTATTGTAGCAAGGCCTTTCAGCCAGTGTGGAGGCAGCGTTTCTGAACAGAAAATTATTTTCACTTATCATTAAAACCAGTTCCAGCTCTTGAAAATCTTGGAGTCGAGCAACATCTTTGTCCTGAAACAAAAATAGGTTAAACAGATTAAGAGGAGCCACTTGTCTCTATGGTTCTGGCGTTCTGTGTTGAAACCAGTGATAGAGTAAGAAAATCCCCAGGAGCAGGAACTGGGTTAAAACGCAGAAGCCCTCAACAGCAGCTGCTGCGCCCAGACGAGCACGCCATGAAGAGCAGTGCAGGGTGTCTTCCTCAGGGGCCCTGAGGAGCCAGAAGCCTGACGTTCAGGGAACCCAGAGACGTTGGGAGGATCACACACGTACCGATACAGACGTGCCCTGCAATTTAGCCTGGTTCTTATGTTACAAAGCACAAGGCACATCTGATAGTACACAAAGGTAATCCTTACGGATCACTACAGAGAAACAACCTAAAACAGGTACATGTGAATGGTAATTCAGAACATTCTCTCTGGTATCCCACAACTTTTAGAAACGCCAGAATCTCCATGGGCCCAGTAGAGGAAAGAAAGCTCAATGGAAGACCACCCTTTGCTCTTTTTCTATTCTTTTCTCATTTCTTTAACTATGACTCACATACCCAAGGTACATATCTTCCAAATGGAAAAATCAACCATGTAACAGACCTTTCTTACCTTTCTTACCAGAGTATTGGGTAACTTTCTGATCTTCTCCACTTGATCAGGATTAACACCCAGCTCACAGCAACTCACTCTGAGCAGCTCTTGGTAGGTGAGCTCCTGTCGGTCCAGTTCAATTTCAATGAAATCATTTTCTCTAAGAGATGGGTTCTGAATCCTCACCTTGAGTACCAGCTCTAGGGAAAAGCGGAAGAAGCGTTAATGAATCATTCTGGCATAGTTAGCCGATGCGACTTAAAATCTTTTCCAGAAGATGGTTACTGTTAATCATGCCCTGGGCTGAAGACCTAAGCCACCCAACAAGAAAACCAAGCACAATCAGTGCAGTTTGCTCAGGCTCGATTCTGGCTCTGCTGGTGCAGCTGCCTGCATTGTCCTCCTGTATCTAACACTGTGGTTCATAAAGTAAATAAACTTTTACTTTATGCAGCAGAAGGAAATAGTGGACCACCATCCCAACTGTACAGAAGGATAATTTACTTCTGCTACTGGAGCTAAGCAGGTAAAGGCTTGAGAATGGGTTTGGGTATCAAACTACACGTAAGCAGGGTATGGAGAAGAGAAGAGAAAAGGCGGCATGGGAAAGATATGGTACAAGAGTTACTCTACAAAGATATAACAATTGTGGATCTAAAGATATTTATGAGATGTGAAAATCCTTGCAATAAACACAGTACAAGAGCAAAGAGATAAGCTACTAATAAAAATGAAGTCTAACTATGATTTAAATGCCTTATTTTAGTAAGGGAAGAATCTTGGCTTTGGGAGTAAACAAAGACCATTATTCGTGGGTCTGGGATCTAAACAGTCTGCCCCTAAATTCTGAGCATGGCTGCAAAGAAGGCTCAGGCTAAGCACATGTGTGCTTTTGGTACTTCTGCTTTGCTCTTTATATGGCATCCCTGGGTCACGGTTATCAGCACCTAGAGTAAGAGGTCCTCAAAAACAGAAAGAAGGGCAGTTACTTATATGGAAAAAGAAAGGTAAGACTAGACTATACCTTATGGTGTCTGACTAGAACTGGAGGTATTAACATAAACTTAGAGTGTTTAATAAATTATAAATAGATATAGCAATATAGAAAAAAGTAAATATGTGTGTGTGTTTGCTTGCCTTTTAACTTCACTAATCCTCTCAGGCTAGCGTGAAGCTTGATATCCAGGAAGTATATGTTCATTTTCTACTTTTCATCTAAAATATCAATGGAGAGTTTGTTGCTTTTGTCATAAATTGTGGGAGCTGCTTTCAACTCTTTTTGTGACCTTTTGAACCTTGAATGACTGTGGTATGAATGGGTATATCCCTCATCTATCCTGTACTAGATGTGTGACTCTGGACAAATTACCTATCTCTTTGTGCCTAACTTTACCCATTTCTGAAATGTACTAATGGAAATTCTATGGTGGCCCAGTGGTTAGGACTTGTTGCTCTCACTGCCAAGGCCTAGGGCCAACCCTTGGAAGGGATGGAGCCAAAGCAAAAACAATACCCAGCTGTGGATGTGACTGGTGATAGAAGCAAGGTCCGATGCTGTAAAGAGCAATTGCATAGGAACCTGGAATGTCAGGTCCATGAATCAAGGCAAACTGGAAGTGGTCAAACAAGAGATGGCAAGAGTAAATGTAGACATTCTAGGAATCAGCAAACTAAAATGGACTGGAATGGGTGAATTTAACTCAGATGACCATTATATCTACTACTGCGGGCAGGAATCCCTCAGAAGAAATGGAGTAGCCATCATGGTCAACAAAAGAGTCCGAAATACAGTACTTGGATGCAATCTCAAAAACAACAGAATGATCTCTGTTTGTTTCCAAGGCAAACCATTCAATATCACAGTAATCCAAGTCTATGCCCCAACCAGTAACGCTGAAGAAGCTGAAGTTGAACGGTTCTATGAAGACCTACAAGACCTTTTAGAACTAACACCCCCAAAAGATGTTCTTTTCATTATAGGGGACTGGAATGCAAAAGTAGGAAGTCAAGAAACACCTGGGGTAACAGGCAAATTTGGCCTTGGAATACGGAATGAAGCAGGGCAAAGGCTAATAGAGTTTTGCCAAGAAAATGCACTGGTCATAGCAAACACCCTCTTCCAACAACACAAGAGAAGACTCTATACATGGACATCACCAGATGGTCAACACCGAAATCAGACTGATTATATTCTTTGCAGCCAAAGATGGAGAAACTCTATACAGTCAACAAAAACAAGACCAGGAGCTGACTGTGGCTCAGATCATGAACTCCTTATTGCCAAATTCAGACTTAAATTGAAAAAAGTAGGGAAAAACACTAGACCATTCAGGTATGACCTAAATCAAATCCCTTATGATTATACAGTGGAAGTGAGAAATAGATTTAAGGGCCTAGATCTGATAGATAGAGTGCCTGATGAACTATGGAATGAGGTTCATGACATTGTACAGGAGACAGGGATCAAGACCATCCCCATGGAAAAGAAATGCAAAAAAGCAAAATGGCTGTCTGGGGAGGCCTTACAAATAGCTGTGAAAAGAAGAGAAGCAAAAAGCAAAGGAGAAAAGGAAAGATATAAGCATCTGAATGCAGAGTTCCAAAGAATAGCAAGAAGAGATAAGAAAGCCTTCCTCAGCGATCAATGCAAAGAAATAGAGGAAAACAACAGAATGGGAAAGACTAGGGATCTCTTCAAGAAAATTAGAGATACCAAGGGAACATTTCATGCAAAGATTGGCTCGATAAAGGACAGAAATGGTATGGACCTAACAGAAGCAGAAGATATTAAGAAGAGGTGGCAAGAATACACAGAAGAACTGTACAAAAAAGATCTTCACGACCCAGATAATCACGATGGTGTGATCACTGACCTAGAGCCAGACATCCTGGAATGTGAAGTCAAGTGGGCCTTAGAAAGCATCACTATGAACAAAGCTAGTGGAGGTGATGGAATTCCAGCTGAGCTATTCCAAATCCTGAAAGATGATGCTGTGAAAGTGCTGCACTCAACTTGCCAGCAAATTTGGAAAACTCAGCAGTGGCCACAGGACTGGAAAAGGTCAGTTTTCATTCCAATCCCAAAGAAAGGCAATGCCAAAGAATGCTCAAACTACCGCACAATTGCACTCATCTCACATGCTAGTAAAGTAATGCTCAAAATTCTCCAAGCCAGGCTTCAGCAATACGTGAACCGTGAACTTCCTGATGTTCAAGCTGGTTTTAGAAAAGGCAGAGGAACCAGAGATCAAATTGCCAACATCTGCTGGATCATCGAAAAAGCAAGAGAGTTCCAGAAAAACATCTATTTCTGCTTTATTGACTATGCCAAAGCCTTTGACTGTGTGGATCACAATAAACTGGAGAATTCTGAAAGAGATGGAAACCCAGACCACCTGACCTGCCTCTTGAGAAATCTGTATGCAGGTCAGGAAGCAACAGTTAGAACTGGATATGGAACAACAGACTGGTTCCAAATAGGGAAAGGAGCACGTCAAGGCTGTATATTATCACCCTGCTTATTTAACTTATATGCAGAGTGTATCATGAGAAATGCTGGACTGGAAGAAACACAAGCTGAAATCAAGATTGCCACGAGAAATATCAATAACCTCAGATATGCACATGACACCACCCTTATGGCAGAAAGTAAAGAGGAACTAAAAAGCCTCTTGATGAAAGTGAAAGTGGAGAGTGAAAAAGTTGGCTTAAAGCTCAACAATCAGAAAACTAAGATTATGGCATCCGGTCCCATCACTCCATGGGATTAGATGGGGAAACAGTGGAAACAGTGTCAGACTTTATTTTTTTGGGCTCCAAAATCACTGCAGATGATGACTGCAGCCATGAAGTTAAAAGACGCTTACTCCTTGGAAGGAAAGTTATGACCAACCTAGATAGCATATTCAAAAGCAGAGATATTACTTTGCCAACAAAGGTCCATCTAGTCAAGGCTATGGTTTTTTCTGTGGTCATGTATGGATGTGAGAGTTGGACTGTGAAGAAGGCTGAGCGCCGAACAATTGATGCTTTTGAACTGTGGTGTTGGAGAAGACTCTTGAGAGTCCCTTGGACTGCAAGGAGATCCAAGCAGTCCATTCTGAAGGAGATCAGCCCTGGGATTTCTTTGGAGGGAATGATGCTGAAGCTGAAACTCCAGTACTTGGGCCACCTCATGGGAAGAGTTGACTCATTAGAAAAGACTCTGATGCTGGGAGGGTTTGGGGGCAGGAGGAGAAGGGGACGACAGAGGATGAGATGGCTGGATGGCATCACTGACTCGATGGACGTAAGTCTCAGTGAACTCCGGGAGTTGGTGATAGACAGGGAGGCCTGGCGTGCTGCGATTCATGGGGTCGCAAAGAGACGGACACGACTGAACGACTGAACTGAACTGAACTGAAGATCCCACAAGTCATGTAGCACAGCCAAAAAACGTAAATAAAAATAAAATGTACAAAATAATGCTCTTTTTACAAGTCTGTTGTAACAATTAAATGAGAACTCAGAATGCTCTGAAGTTATGTTACTACGTCCATAAATGTTTAGTTTATAAATAAACCTTTCTGGTGAATCTTTCATTATTCAATTGTTCTTTATTGTTTGCTTGCTTTTTTCTTTCTTTTCTAATTGTCCTCTGAATGAGCTTAGAAGTGATACACTAGTAGCAATGAGCACATCTAGTGTTCACATTCTGGTTTCTGAATACCATTCTGCACCAAGAAAATCCAGGGCTCCTTGGAGAAATGCCTGATTCCAAGGCTGGGGCAGGAAGTTGCACTAGGGAGCCTGAAACATCTTGCTGCACCACAAAGCAAGGAAATGAGCTAAGAACAACGAAGATGTCCAAGAGACACAAGAACTAGCTCCAAGGGGCTCCCTCTGGATCAGTCTGGCACAATCTGAACATCAAAGTAAGGGTACTAATGAATTATCATCCAATAAATGATAATCTAGGCATTTTCTACTGCTGTAAATGGCGGAGAAGGGAAGGCCCTTCTTTATAGGAGAATACTGCCCATTAGAGCAGAGAAAAAATGAAAGCATACTCTAAAACAGGACTGGCCTGGACTCTTCAAAAATCTGAAGGCCAAAAGGATAGTTAAAGATTGAGGAAATGCTCCAGATTAAAGGAGACTATTCCAACACGACAGCCTAATACGAACACAGCAGGCAGGAGTGGAGGGAGTAAAAAAACAAAAAAAAGACATTGCTAAATAGCTCATAAAATTTAAATATAAACTGTGGATTAAAGAATAGTATTACATCAAGCTTAAATTTTCTAAATTTGATCATTGTATTATGATTATGTAAGAGACTATCTTTGTTCTTGGGGCTTCCCAAGTGGCTCATTGGTAAAGAATCTGCCTGCCAATGAAGGAGACGCAGGTTTGATCCCTGGGTCAAGAAGATTCCCTGGAGTAGGAAATGGCAACCCACTCCAGTACTCTTGCCTGGAAAATCCCAGGGACAGAGGAGTCTGGTGGGCTCAGTTCCTAGGGTCACAAAGTATCAGACTCAACTGAGCACACATCCTTTTTCTTAGGGAAAAAAAACATGTAATAGTTCTGGGTAAAGGGGCAAAAACTAATTTGTAAATCTCATTAAAGACAGTTCCTTTTACCAGTCTTGCAACTTTTCTGTAGGGTTGTAATTATACTCAAAATTGCAGCCGAAGATGGAGAAGCTCTACACAGTCAGCAAAACAAGAGACCTGGAGCTGACTGTGGCTCAGATCTTCAGCTCCTTATTGCAAAATTCAGACTTAAATTAAGTAGGGAAAACCACTAGGCCATTCAGGTATGCTGCTGCTGTTGCTGCTAAGTCGCTTCAGTCATGTCCGACTCCGTGTGACCCCATAGACGGCAGCCCACCAGGCTCTCCCATCCCCGGGATTCTCCAGGCAATGACACTGGAGTGGGTTGCCATTTCCTTCTCCAATGCATGAAAGTGAAAAGTGAAAGTGAACTCACTCAGTGTCTGACTCTTAGCGACCCCATGGACTGCAGCCTACCAGGCTCCTCCGTCCATGGGATTCTCCAGGCAAGAGTACTGGAGTGGGGTGCCATTGCCTTCTCCGCATTCAGGCATGACCTAACTCAAATCTCTTATACACAGGGGAAGTGACAAACAGATTCAAAGGATTAGATCCGATAGAGTGCCTGAAGAACTATGGATGGAGGTTGGTAACATTGTACAGGAGGCAGTGACCAAAACCATCCCAAAGAAAAAGAAACACAAGAAGTCAAAGTGGCTGTCTGAGGAGGCCTTACAGATAGCTGATTAAAAAATGGGAAGTGAAAAGCAAAGGAGAAAGGGAAAGATATACCCAACTGAATGCAGAGTTCCAAAGAATAACAAAGAGAGATAAAAAAGCCTTCTTAAGTGAATAATGCAAAGAAATAGAAGAAAACAACAGAACAGGAACGATTAGAAATCCCCTTAAGAAAATCAGAGATACCAAGGGAACATTTCACACAAAGATGGGCACAATAAAGGACAGAAACAGTAGGGACCTAACAGAGGCAGAAGAGATTAAGAAGAGGTGGCAAAAATACACAGAAGAACTGTAGAAAAAAGGTCTTAATGACCTGGATAACCACAATGGTGTGGTCACTCACCTAGAGCCAGATATCCTGGAATGCGAAGTCAAGTGAGCCTTAGGAGCATTACTGTGAACAAAGCTAGGGAAGGTGATAGAATTCCAGTTGAGCTATTTCAAATCCTAAAAGATGATGCTGTGAAAGTGTTGCACTCAGTATGCCAGCATATTTGGAAAACTCAGCAGTGGCCACAGGACTGGAAAAGGCCAGTTTTTATTCCAATCTCAAAGAATGGCAATGCCAAAGAATGCTCAAACTACCGTACAATTGTGCTTATTTCACATGCTAGCAAGGTAATACTCAAAATCCTTCAAGCTAGGCTTCAACAGTACTTGAACCGAGAACTTTCAGATGTACAAGCTGGGTTTAGAAAAGGCAGAGGAACCAGAGATCAAATTGCTAACATCCATTGGATCACAGGAAAGGCAAGAGAATGCCAGAAAAACATCTACTTCTGCTTCATTGACTACACTAAAGCCTTTGACTGTGTGAATCACAATAAACTGTGGAAAATTCTTAAAGAGATGGGAATACGAGACCACCTTACTTGTCTCCTGAGAAACCCGTATGCAGGATGAAGCAACAGAACTGGTCATGGAACAATGGACTGGTTCCAAACTGGGAAAGGAGTATGTCAAGGCTCTATATTGTCACCCTGCTTATTTAACTTATATGTAGAGTACATCATGCAAAATGCTGGGTGGATGACTCACAAGCTGGAATCAAGATCACCAGGAGAAATATCAATAACCTCAGATATGCAGATGATACCACCCTAATAGCAGAAAGTGAAGAAGAACTAAAGGGGCTCTTGATGAAGGTGAAAGAAGAGAGTTAAAAAGCTGGCTTAAAACTCAATATTCAAAAAAAACCCTCAACATTCAGGACTTCCTTGGTGGTCCACTGGCTAGGACTCCAAACTGCCAGTGCAGGGGGCCTGCATTTGATCCCTGGTCAGGAAACTTGATCCCACATGCCAAAACTAAAGGCCCTGCATGCCACAACTAAGATCCAGCACAGCCAAACACTTTTTTAAAAAAAGGAAAAAAAAATAAAACTCAACATTCAAAAAACAAAGATGATGGCATCCAGTGCCATCACTTCATGGCAAATAGATGGGGAAGAAAGGAAACTGGCAAATTTTATTTTCTTGGGCTCCAAAATCACTGCAGACAGTGACTGCAGCCATGAAATCAAAAGATGCTTGCTCCTTGGAAGAAACGCTATGACCAATCTAGATAGTATACTAAAAAGCAGAGATGTCACTTTTCTAGTAGTCATGTGTGGATGTGAGAGTTGGACCCTAAAGAAGGCTGAGCACCGAAGAATTGATACTTTGGAATTGTGGTGCTGTAGAAAATTCTTGAGAGTCCCTTGGACAGCAAAGAGATCAATCCAGTAAACCCTAAAGGAAATCAGTGCTGAATATTCACTGGAAAGACCGATGCTGAAGCTGAAGCTCCAATACTTTGGCCATCTGATGTGAAGAGCTGACTCACTGGAAAAGACCCTGATGCTGGCAAAGATTGAGGGCAGGTGAAGGGGGTGACAGAGGATGAGATGGTTGGATGGCATCACCAACTCAGTTGATATGAGTTTGAGCAAACTCCAAGAGCTGGTGATGGACACGGAAGCCCTGCAGGCCTTAGATAAATCCTATCCCCACTCCTGAAAAAAATAGGAAGTAAAGAACTAGACCCCTAGACAACTTTGCCCTTTTCAGAGGCTACTTGCTGACGAGCGGTTACCTTGCATATTAAATGGAAATGCTCCCGTGAAGAAAAATGGCTGGAATGCTGGCGCTGGTCCTGCATATGTCCCATTTTGAGGCTCCAGAGACATTGGTGGCTTGGACGGGACAGTAGAGAACAGGGATCGAGTCTGACTCACTGGTGGCTGACAAACAGGCCCCGGTTTTGTGCTTTCTGGTGTTCTAAGTATGGCAGACGGGGCAGACACATCCCCGTTCTGAACCAGTGCCAAAGAGGTGTGGTCCCGTGGAAAGGGCCCAAGCAGTGGAGGTTCCCCAGGGGGCAGCAACGGAGGCGAGCCATCTGCAGGGGGTGACGCAGGAGGTGTGGAGGGGCCCCCATTCTGTAGCTGGGCTGAATCCTCTGATGCAGGTGTATAGATAAAAGGGAAGGCTGGGTTGGCCAAATAGTTGGGAACAAAGGGCAGTTCTGACTCCTTCTTCAGCTGGGGGTGGTCATCGCTGTCACCATCATCATCTTCCACTTAAAAAGATGAAAACACAGAACACTTACATAGTCCTTTAAAAATGAGCAAATAAAGGGACTTCCCTCATGGTCCAGTGGATAAGACTGTGCCTCCCAATGGCAAGGGGTGCAGGTTTGATCCCTGGTCAGGGAGCTAAGATCCCACATGCCTCTTAGCCAAGAAACCAAAACATAAAACAGAAACAATACTGTAACAAAGTCAATAAAGAGTTTAAAAGTGGGCCACATCAAAAAAAAAAAAAAAAAAGATTTCACACAAAAGAAATTACGAAGAGTCTCCTGTGAAAGCTAGTGTCCTTTGGTATACGGCAAATATTTTGGTCAGTGTTTACTGCAGGGTTTTTGTTGCCATTTCTATCTCCTTAAAGTTTACAGATAAAAAACCCAAAACTTTATAATGTCTGCCTTTCCAGAAACAGCACGGAATAATTATCTTGGCACAGTAAGGCTATCTTGTTTCTAGAAACAGACTGGCTGTTTAGCATCAAGAATATATACAGGGGATATACATATATATTTAGATACATACATACATATATATATAATTATGACTGATTCACGCTGTTGTTGGCACAAACCAACTCAACATCTTAAAGCTATTATCCTCCGATTAAAAAAAAACTTTTTTTTAAAGAATATATACAATGATACCATAAGTCTCAGTTTGACAAAATCAAGTTACCTCAGAAAGACTCACCTCCCATAATCTTCCTAATTTCTCTTCTTGATGTTAATTGGACGGGCATTTCTCCCTTTGTGGTAAGAATCTCTTTGTCAGCTCCTGATTTTAGTAAGTAAGAGACCACCTGACCGTGATTGCGTTTACACGCCCAATGTAAACAGGTCCTATGCCCCAAAAAAGAAAAAACAGAGAATGAAAAGGTGGAGAGGTGATCTGGGATTTCAAGTTCTACTCATCAGTAAATAAATATATGCAAGCCTGTTAGAGTTCAGCTAGAACTAGAAAATCAGACTGGTAATTTTAACTTTTCTTTTCAGGAAGCACATGATGGAAATATTTAATATGCTTAAAATTTATTTTTAAATTTCATTTCTGATCCTTGGAAAGAGCTAATTTATCCTAGGAGCTTTATTACAACGGCTTCCAGAAGGCTGGCTGCCTGGCTGGCTAGATAGCTCTAAAGATACTACTCAGTGTCCCTCATTATATTGTCCCAGTCTCTGTAAAATATACTCTTACATGGCCATCTTCCTTTTAAGAGCGTACCAAAACTCGCTTCATGTGCATCAAATGTCACTTGAAGATGAAATATTATCAGGCTACTAACCATCTCTCATCTGCAGCTTGCTCTGCCACTAAAATTATTACTACAGCAGATTCCTGTCTGAATCTCAGTTACTCTTTTGCTTTTTACTTTTCTTTCCTTCACACATACACAAAAGGATTTGCATTTTTAAAAGTTCACTTCTCTAGTTCTCTCCAGAAGGCTACAAACATATTCTCATTTGCTTAAATACAAGGCACTACACACATACTTTTAGTTCCTAGAGCATCTGAAAAATATACATCAACGGCCAAAATTTTTGAGAACTCTTCTGAAGTATTAAGATTCATTTAAGGAACTAATTGTTTACTATTGTATACTTAGGAAGGAATCATGCACCATCTAAAAGAGCTATTATTTTAACACTGCACAGAAACAGGATCAGCGTGTTGGCCAAAATTTCATCTTAACAGAGCTACTAAATTCATCCCCATAGAAGGAAAACACTTTTTCTCCCTCTGTTTTGAAATGTCCTCATTCACCAACTCTCTAATTGAACTGAGATAAGTATCTTCAGAGCTTTTAGACGAATATAAATATGGCAAAGAATAGAACATATGTTCAATAGTAGAGATTAGGTCACCCACTTGAGAAGTATAACTGTCTAGAAAGTACATTTGGTTCCAGGAAAAAGCCAATTTGCCCTGGGTACCTCAAGATTTATGACTTACAGAAAGCCAGCTTGTCTGATGTTTCAGAGTGACATTTGAAACTATTATTCATTAGAATCAGATTATCAAAAAAAAGAACCAGATTATCCAGGTGCCTTTAAAATGTACTTCATCATAAAAAGAATTCCAATTTGGGGAAAATAAAAGAGTCTTGATATGGACTTCTAAAATATAAGCTCCATGAAGATAAGGAAGTATCTGCTTGAATTTACAGGTACTTAATTGATATTTGCTGAATAAGTGAACCAAACAAGGCGGACACTGCTTAGAGTAGAAGGATCCTGTATATTCTTGATTCTGGGAGTGTGTTTGTGTATGGCCGTCTTGAACACTTGAAAAATGAGTAATTATAATAAGCATTCAAAAATGAATAGAACATGATGAGAAAAATGTGTTCCTTTTTGGAAATAAGGTGTTCACTTGTAAGTAGTAAATCACTTGTTCACAACAGACCTGAGAGTGAAGGAAGCAGTATCGGATCTGAGACACTTTTGGACAAACCAACTGCTGAAGTATCACCACGTAAAGTGGGGCTGAGTCAACACAGCGCATCCCTCATAGCCCCGTACCCTGAGTGATCATTTACAGTCCAGATATGGGGGGCTCCAGGCAGCCATAATTCACAGGCACTATAGCCAGGCAGTATTTTCAACTTCTTCATGAGCCATTATACTTGTTTCTTCAAGCCAAGGGGTATGCATGATACCTGAATTACAACTGATGTGGGAGCTCGATCTCTGAACTTCAACTCTTTAAGCTTTAAATCTGAAGTCAGAATATCCTATCAATGCTGGGAAGTATTGATATTTCAGACCAGAAATCGGAAATACGGACATCCTATCAGTGCTGGTAGGCATTTCAGACCAGAGGCATAAATTTCAATTGTGCAGAAATTGTGGTTACTGGGCAACTAAAAATTAAAAGCAGTAACCATTCTGCTTTTCTGTGCTACTGACTATGTTTTCTGAGGGTAACCTTTATATCCGATTACCTGGCACACTGCTTAATTAGAAAAAAGAAAAAAAGTTTAAAAAGAAAAAAAAACAAAACCAGAACTTCTCTGGTGGTGCAGTGAATAAGAATCCTCCTGTCAATGTAGAGTGCTAGGGTTTGGTCCCTGGTCTGGGAGGATTCCACATGCCTTGGAGCAACTAAGTCTGTGACACAACTACTGAGCCCATGCTCTAGAGCCTAAAAGCCACAACTAGTGAAACCCATGCACCCTTAAGCCTGTGCTCTGCAACAAGAGAAGCCACTGCAATGAGAAGCCCTCACATCCCAATGAAAAATAAAGCAACAAAAACCCAGCACAGCCAAAAAAAAAAAAAAAAAGTTAACACAGATATAGTACTTTACATACTGGACATTGTTCTAAAAGCTTTACATGTATTAATTCATTTAGTCCTCTAAACAACCCAAGTTAAGTACTATCATCAACACTCTCCGGTGATCTAGTGGTTGGGAATCTACCTGCCAATGCAGGGAACATGGTTCGATCCCTGGTCCGGGAAGATTCCACATTTTACAGGGCATCTACGCCTGTGCGTGGCAACCTCTGAGTGTGTGCTCTGGAGCCCGAAAGCTGCAACCACTGAGCTTGAGAGCCGCGAATACTGAAGCCAGCATGCTCTAGAGCCCCTGCTCTGAAACAAGAGCAGCCACGGCAATGGGAAGGCCTTGCATGGCAACAGAGAGGAGCCCCTGCTTGCTGCAACTAGAGAAAGCTCATGTGCAGCAATGAAGACCCAACAAAGCCAAAAATAACTCAAAAACAAACAGGCAAAAAGAAAATTATCCTACTTTACAGACGAGGAAACTGAGGCAGTCAGCAAATAAGTAAGACAAACAGTATGGTATACAGCAATTGCATTATAAGGACAATAAAGTAAGGAAAGGGATTAGGGAATGCCAGAGATAGTGGAGGGGCATGGTACAACTTTAAATTAAGGACCAATTAAGGAAAGACTCATTCAGTTCAGTTCAGTTCAATCGCTCAGTCATGTCCGACTCTTTGCGACCCCATGAATCGCAGCACGCCAGGCCTCCCTGTCCATCACCGACTTCCGGAGTCCACTCAGACTCACGTCCATCGAGTCAGTGATGTCATCCAGCCATCTCATCCTCTGTCATCCCCTTCTCCTCCTGCCCCCAATCCCTCCCAGTATCAGAGTCTTTTCCAGTGAGTCAACTCTTTGCATGAGGTGGCCAAAGTACTGGAGTTTCAGCTTTAGCATCATTCCTTTCAAAGAAATCCCAGGACTAATGTCCTTCAGAATGGACTGGTTGGATCTCCCTGCAGTCCAAGGGACTCTCAAAAGTCTTCTCCAACACCACAGTTCAAAAGCATCAATTCTTCGGCGCTCAGCTTTCCTCACAGTCCAACTCTCACACCCATACATGACCACTGGAAAAATCATAGCCTTGACTAGACAGACCTTTGTTGGCAAAGTAATGTCTCTGCTTTTCAATATGCTATCTAGGTTGGTCATAACTTTTCTTCCAAGACTCATTCAGGGGACATCTAAGCTAAGACCTGAAGGAGGTGAGGGAGAAAAAGCATTTAAATGAAGAGAAGAGAAAACACAAGGGCCCTGAATGAACATTGTGCCTGGTGTTTTGTTTTATTTATTTTTGGCTGCACTGGGTCTTGGTTGCTTCAAGGGCTTTCTCTAGTTGCAGCGAGCAGGGGCCACTCTCGAGTTGTGGTATGTTGGGCTTCTCATTTTGGTGGTTTTTCTTGTTGCAGAGCACTCGCTCTAGAATGCTCTGGCTTTGGTGGTTGGGGTATGCGGGCTCAGTATTTGTGGCTCATGGGCTCTAGAGTTTGGGCTCAGTAGCTGTGGTGCACAGGCTTAGCTGCCCCACAGCATGTGGGATCCTCCCAGATCAGGGCCTGTCCCCCGCACAGGCAGGCAGATTCTCAACCACTGCACCACCAGAGCAGTCCTGTGCCTGGTGTTTTCAGGAAAAGCAAGAAAGCCAGGGCAGAGAATGAAGGGAGCAAGGGGGTAAATCGAGAGATGGGGCTTAGAAATAAAGAGTGAGGGCTGAGGCACAAGGATTTGAACTGTAGGACCCTGTGGGCTTTTCCTGTTTGAGATAGGAGCCATTAAAGGGGTTTAAGCAGAATTAAATGATCTATGTTTTAAGTCTGGATTCCTCTGGCTGCTGCGCTGAGAAAAGACATAGGATAGGACTGATGAGGAGGCTACTGCGTTAATCCAGGTGACAGATGGTGGCTTTGCACAAGAGGTGTAGTGGCAGAGCTAATGAGAAGCGGTCAGATTCTAACTACATCACTGCTAGTGAAGCTGGCAGGATTAGCAGCTTGACTGGATGTGGGTTGTGAGAGAAAGACAGAAGGCAAGGAGTGCACCAAAGATTCTGGCCAGCCAGTGCAGCTCAGATGAGGACTCAAGCAGGCTGGGGACAGTTAGGGATATGAGGGAGACCAGGAACTCAACCCTGGACATGTAGAAGTCCTATTAGGTATCTTCCCCCTATTAAATCTATGAGAGCCTCTTCATAGTTCAACAATCTTGCATTTTTCTGAGCATCTATTACGTGGTTAAGAAAGTATGGTTTCTAAGACTCCATGTGACCACTGCAGAGGACACGAGTTCAATCCCTGGTCAAAAATTAAGATCCCACATGCCCCGAGGTGTGGCCAGAAAAAAAGAAAATTGTGTGGGGTGGGAAGGAGGGTCCAGAGGGAGGGGACATATGTATATCTATGGCTGATTCATGCTGATGTATGGCAGAAACCAACACAATATTGTAAAGCAATTCTTCTTCAATTAAAAAGAAAGAAAGAAAAAAAAAAAGAAAGAAAGAAAGAAAAAAACGCATGGTTTGGAGGCAGATGCTGGGTTTCATTCCCAGCTCCATTAGTTACTGTAAATTCTTGGGGAAACTACTTATTCAGTTTTCTTATCTGTAAAACAAGAGGATAACAATAGCTCTGTCCCTGAGCCGCTGTGAATGAGATGATACACATAAATAAAACATTTGGAACCTTGTTCGTACTACAGAGCAAGCTCAGTAAATGTTACCTATTTATATTATGCTGCATTTCCTTAAATGCTCACAACTCTTCTGAAATAACTAGAAAATGAAGTGACTCTGGCAAGGTCATGTTGCTAAGCAGGAATGGAGAACCAGCACTAAGTCCAGACTTGTTCTTCTACACAACACTGCCTCCCAAGAGCAAAACAATGATTCACAGCTAGTGAACCACACAGCAATGCTAGAAATCACATACAGAGAAAAGCACACACAGAAACCACACACAGAAAGCAAGCTAGTTTGTAAACACTTAAACAAAATAAAACAAAAAAAGCAGTTTCTACTGTTTCCTGGCTTTCTGAACATTTACCCAGGCTGTTTTCTTTGGGGTAAGTTGGTGATGAATTTGTGAGGAAGTAAGGAAACTGTGATTCTGGTCCTGGCTATTAATAGTTGTGGGACCCTATCTCCAATGTCCCCTTTAGTTTTAAACTGTATGATTCCATTTTAAAAAATAAAACATTTGCAAACTCACTTTAATTCTCAGCTAGCCAATAGCCTGGTTAAGCATTACTTGGATCAAATAAAAAAATTTAAATGTGAAGAGAGCGGAATACCACCACATTCAGTAACTCAATACAAAAAAATTGACCACCAGCACTTCTTAAAATGTGACTCCTGATTTAGTTGGGAAGGACTCAATCACTGGCAGGCATCTGAAGTCTTGGATAAAGTCTCATATTTGAAACTGTTTTAAGAAAACAAAGCAAAACATTATATAGGATTAATGAATGAGCCTTCCTGCCACAGGCAGCTGTAGGTAGCAGCAAATCACTGCTGCAGTAAGACAACAGAGAAGCAGAATAGGAATGCAAGTGATTTATCTTCCCTAGTCTTGGGAAAAGAAATCGTGCTAGTTTGTAAGATCCACGTTTGCTCAACTGTTCATGCTTTTTGCTCTGCACAGATGTGTTCTTCAGAGTACTTCCAAACTCGAACTGGGGTGAGCTCCAAATGAGGGTGAGAGTAATCAGCACCTTTCGAGACACGTTATGGGGGTGGGGGTGGGGTCGGCTGGGCACGGGGCGCCAGGGTTCGGGTGGGCGCTGCCGACGCAGGACCACGTGGGCCGGGGTTTGGGCACGACACGCCGCACACTCTCCGAGGCAGGGGGGCCAGTGCTAGCCTCCGGAGCGCACAACCTCGTTGGCTCTGGGTGCCGGGCCACGCCTTGGCGGGCTTCCGGGGCTGCGCTAGGCCGAGGTCGCGTCCCGGGCCGGATGCTCTGACCCTAGGCCTCCCCCGCTCCCCACTTACCAGCCGTTGACCTCATTTTGGGAATTCACATCCACCCCGCTCTCCACCAGTTTCTGCACCTCCCGAATGTCCCCCAAGGCCGCGGCCTCCCGCAGCCTCTCCTGCTGCTCCTTCTGCTCGAGGAGAGCGCTCATCTTTCTCTGGCCCCAGGCCCCCGCCAGGGCACGCCCGCCCAGCCCTGGCCGGTCAGCGCCGCCGCCGCCGCGGACCACTCCCCGCCATGGAGAGACCGCGCGGGGCACAGGTGCCCCGCTCGCGCTGCAGCCCGTGCCGAGCCAGGGGCCTCCGTTCCCCTTTCGCGGCACGCCCGCCGCTCCCCTGCTGCTCCCGGCCCGCGGGCCTAAGCCTCCTCCCGGCCGCGCCTCCCACAGGCCGGCTCCGGGGGAACCTATTCAGAGTGACAACCCTGACCCAGATATTTTCCGTTCCTACCCTCCGCGCGCGCGAGGGCTGGCTGTTTATGTAACTGCTGCAAAGTATTATCTACCGTGATTCACCAACTATTTTTAGACCTCCCCACCCCGCAGCTTCCAGAGAGGAGGACAGACACGAGGGAAGGGAAGAATGCGTATTTGAGAGCCAGGAAAGCCTAATCCTCTGGAGCAGGCTGTTTACCACGCATCAAAAATAATTGGTTTAAGAAAACAGACAAAAATAATGTAATAATTGGTTTTGTTTTGTCCCCAGTTTGGCTCTTTTTCCTTATCTGAATCAACTCTTGCCTAACAGGGTGGGGAAATGGGCTGAAAACGATCCCACTATTATATGCCCATTATTGCAGAAATAGAATACACCGTTCTTTCTTTTGACACTGCTTGGGACCATTCAGTTCGATTATTTACTTCAACTGTTGTCTTACATTTTAGAGATTTCTTCTAATTCGGCTTTCAGGAAAAATATTTATATTGTACTCAGAGTCTATAAACTGTGATTCATTACTGCTTTTAAATCATAATTAATTACTCTTCGTGAAGGCCATGTAAGGAAAAAAAGAAAAGAACACCAAAGAGGCTTTCAAGTTATCCCAGTCTTTAATATCAGGAGCTAGGGAGAGAAATGGTCCAAGTATAAACAGCATTCTTCCTGACTCTCTGCCTAATCAATCTAATGAGGCTCAGAGCCTGGGCTGGCACTGCTTTACTACACAGCAGGAGAAAAAGAAGAGTATTGTTTTGCTGAGCCCAGGTTCCTGGGCTAGATCTTCCAATGTGGCACAGGATGGAAGCTTGCAGATGGGGTTGGAAGGATTAAGGAGTAACCCTGGGGTGGGGAGGAGGAAGGCCTGAACACAAGAGATAAAATAGGAAATGACAAATTTAGGCATGGAGTTTTCATTTCCCTCTCTTGGGGCAGCCCAGGGTTTGCACAGCAAGCACTTTTCTTGCTGTGCCTGCGTGCTCAGTCACTTAGCAACCCCATGAACTGTAGCTGGCCAGACTCCCTGTCCATGGAATTTTCCAGGCAAGAATACTGGAGTGGGTTGCCATTCCTACTCCAGGGGATGCATCTCCTGCATTGGCAGTCAGGATTCTTTACCACTGAGCCACCTGGGATGCCCTTTTTTCTTGCTACTGTTTTATGAAAAACTCATGTCTGTTTTTTATGTTCCAGACATTCATGCAGTACCCAGTGCGCACCAGGTGGTGCTGAATATAAACTGACTGCATGCTTACACTGACCTTAGAGTGAACTGGAACTCTGCTTGAGGTTACATTTTCATTTGTCCCCCAATACAAACTTTAATTCTCAGCATGGTACTCCATCTGCAACTGATGTGCGGAGTAGTACTGGAATTGGGCCCTTCAGCACAATTCAAGTGACAGGGGAGTAGATAGTGGCCTCTTTATTTTTTTTAAATAGCAGTTCAAAAAGCTTGGTAGTGAGTGCACATCTAAATCTGTGAGTTCTCTTTGTAAGGATTTATGTGTTAAATTACCCATGTGCCCTACAATAACTGTCGAATCAATAAACATAAATATTTTCTTAAAAACCTCTTATGCCTGCATGCTAAGTCACTTCAGTTGTGTCCGACTCTTTGCAACCCTACCCACTGTAGCCCTCCAGGGTCCTCTGTCCATGGGATTCTCCAGACAAGAATACTGGGGTGGGTTGCCATGCCCTCCTCCAGGGGATCCTCC
The DNA here is from genome assembly GCF_002263795.3 of Bos taurus. Taxonomy (NCBI): domain Eukaryota; kingdom Metazoa; phylum Chordata; class Mammalia; order Artiodactyla; family Bovidae; genus Bos; species Bos taurus. Next base: position 36,024,866 of record NC_037346.1, on the reverse strand, counting down.
CGACCCAGGGATCAAACCCACGTCTCTTCCATCTCCTGCATTGGTAGGTGGGTTCTTTACTACTAGCACCACCTGGAAAACCCTAAACAACCTCTACTTATCTCTAACTCCAGTATTCTGCTTGTTATTCTCACATTAACAAAACAAAACTTTCTCCACAAACAAAACATTTACCCTGGCCATAACAGAATGCAGCCTGATGGTTATTCATTTCCATTTATCTACACTTTGTCTTGTCTCTAGGGAATGATCTTAATTCCCTGGGTGTATCAGACATGCATTGTTTGCCAGGCACTATTCTAAGCCCTGAAGATCCTGCTGCAAAGAAATCAGAGTCCCTTATTTCAAAAAACATGCAGTCTAGCCAGGGAGACAAGACAAATAATAGGATGTGATAAACATTATATATACTAGAAGTCCTATGGCATATAGGATAGTGGTTGTGAGTATGCAGATTATAAACAGGATGCTTTGGCTTGTATACCAGTTTTGCCTCTCATATCATCTTCGATCAGTTTCTTAACCTTTCTATGCCTCAAATTCTACATCTCCAAATAGGGATGATAATAGTAGCACCTACTTTGCAGGATTGTTCAATGAATTGAATGACTATGTGTAAAGTTTGGATGTTGAAAACACTCTGTGGTGTATTACAACAAGGTTGAGTCAAGGAAGATAGCATCTGATAGCAAAGGAGGATAAGTGGTGGTCAGGAGACAAAGGTAACACCCAAGTTTCTGGCTGGGCAGATAGTAGTGCCATTCACTGAGATTTGGATCAAAGAATGAAGAGAAAGTTTGGGGTATGTTGACGAATTCATTTCTGAATCAGTTGAATTGAGCTTTCTGAAAACATTTAATTACTGCTGATATCAACATTTACCCACTGCCAGACACTATGGTAAATGCTGTACATGAATTGTCTCAGTTATTAATAGTTCTCACAACAACCTTTTAAGTTAGCACCATCATTATTATCTGAAGCATAGAGAGGTAAGTAACTTGCCCAGTACTGTACAGTTCAGTGACAGAGCGAGGCTGTAAAGTCAAGAAGTTCAATTCTAGAGCCTGTGCTTTCTTTCCCGATTTTCATTTGGCGTGGAGATGCCTAGTAACAACAGTAAGCCTGGTAAACAGTCATGAATATGGGTATCATATTTCAGAAGGAGTTCTGGGCTGGTGATTTGGACTTGGTAGTCATCAGCAAAAGGAGCTAACTAAAGTCATGGGGACAGAACTGGTGGCCCCAAGACAGTATGTTGAGTGTCAAGAGAAGGCAGCCAAAGACACCTAAAGAACACCCAATATTTTATTGATGGACAGAAAAGGAGAAATCCTCAAATGAGACTGACGAGGAGCAACCGGAATAGTAGGAAAAAAGCAAAAGAATGAGAGGGTTTGGCAAAAAGGGAGTGATCCACAGGGTTAAATGCTGCGGACAGGGCAAGAAAGAAAGGACTGAAAAGTGTGAATAGATTTAACCACAAGGAGATTGCTGGTGACCATGGAGACAGAAGTGGTAGGGATGGCACCCATACTATAATGGGCACTGCATCACCCCAGTAAAGCTGTAGGGTTCGTCACACGCATCAATAAATCTACATGGCTGTTTTCTGCACTCCGCTTCCATGGAATGTATTTTACACCTGTTGCACCAAACAGCAAGTTAGACACTGACATACAAACTTCCTAAAAAGATAAAGCAAAGACAAAAGCATTTCTCTTATTAGAAACAAGATATACCATCACTTATAGCTTCCCTGGTGGCTCAGCGGTAAAGAATCCACCTGCGATGCAGGAGACGCAGGTTTGATCCCTGGGTCAGGAAGATCCCCTGGAGGAGGGCATGGCAACCCACTCCAGGATTCTTGCTTGGAGAATCCCTTGAACGGAGGAGCCTGGCAGGCTGCAGTCCATAGGGTCACAAAGGGTCAGACGTGACTGAAGCCACTGAGCACACATCGTTCTTCAAACATTATTGTACTTTAACTTTCATAATTTGACAGTGCATTCATGAAATAATTTGTTGACACCTAGTTTTTTTAAATTTTATTTATCTAGTCATTTATTTTTGACTGTGCTGGGTCTTCGTTGCTGCTTGAGGACTTTCTCTAGTTGTGGTGAGTGGCGGCTACTCTCTAGTGGCACACGGGCTTAATTATCCCACAGTATGTGGAATCTTCTTGGAGCAGGGATCAAACCCGAGTCCCGTGCATTGGCAGGCAGATTCTTAACCATTGGACCACCAGGGAAGTCCACAGACACAGTTTTCACAGACAAATTAAAAAACACATTTTAGACATGAATGTCCTGGTTTATCAGGTTAAGAATTTCACAAACATTACTTATGTTAACAGAAACGGTGGAGCTGGAGTGTACTGTGCCATCTCCAAGCTGCATAACGAGAACCACCAGTGGTACTGTGAAACTTGTCAGCCTTTCCAAGGCCATGGTTCTTTAAACTTGTGGATGTCAGCCCTTGTAACTCCCTGTGCTTTTGGACTGGTTTGGTGATCCACTGGGTGTTAGGATTTCTTCTGGTAGCTTTATGGAATGAGGATAACCTCAAAGAATCTGTCTGTAGAATCTTCACCAACCCAGTAAGAATCCAGGACTCTCAGAGCCCCACAGTGGCATCCAGCTCACTCCTCCACAATAGAATGAAGGCTTCAGGCAAACTTTAGCCATGATAATCAGACTTGCTGTAACTGGCACCCTTAGGCATGTGTGGCCAACACAGCTCACAGGAATCTGATACGTGACATAACCTTGCTTGGTTTGTGTCCCAGTCTGCATGCTTTATGAGGCTGGGTGGGATGGAGGGTCCTGCGGGGTGCAGAGAGCAGGCAGTACTGCCAGCAGCCCACCTTGAGGAGAAAGTGCATTGCATAGGACTGCTTCTTCCTCCATAGCTCCTGGATATATCTGTAAGTGCCTATTTTGGCTTCCCATTGAGATAAACTGATGGCTGCCACCAGACGGAAAGGGAGAAACTTTCATTTAAAAGAAAAAGACTGATAATTGCAATATCATGTGACCAACTCCAAAATGTACAAGGTAAAATGGCAGCACAAAGAAGATGATCAGTTGTTGTCTGTGACAGGCAGAGAATGAGGCTCCAGGTTGGCTTTACAGAAGTGCTGATGCTTGGCGTGTGACCTGAGAAAGATGGGTAGGTGTTTCTGGGGTGAGGAAAGAGCATTCCATGTCTAGAGCCGTGTAATGTGATGTGGGAGGAAGCAGGGGTGATCAGGGTGTGAGGGAACAGTAGCAAAAAGTTGGAGAAGCAGGTAAGATCATGGATGACCTTGGTGTTTCAATTTTAGATGGGGACCCATTGAAGGATTTTGAGCAGGGAAGAGACATAACCAGGTTTACATTTAAAAAGATTGAGGCAGCAAAGCAAATGGAGGATGGCGTCATGGGACCACAGAAGGCTAGGAAGCATTAGTAACTGTGGCTTTGTTTCTATATTTGTTCCCCAGAGCTGTCAAAACAAAGTATCAGAGATTTGGGAGCTTAACAGAAATTTATCCTCTCGCAGTTCTGGAGGCTAAAAGTTCAGGATCAAAGTGTCAGCAAGGTTGATTTCTCCTGAAGCCCCTCTCCTGGGTTTACAGATGGCTGCCTTCTCACTATGCCCTCACACGACCTTTCCTCTCTGTGTGCCTACCCAGTGTTTCCAAATTTCTTCTTATGAGGGTACCAGTCAGATTGTACTGAGGCCTATTTGAACTTTATTACCTCTCGAAAGGCTCTGTTTCCAAATGCAATCCCATCGTGAGGTCCTTTTGTGGACTCTGAGAATTTGAACATATGAATTTGCCTGTGTTTGTGGTAGGGCACACAATTCAGTCCATTACACTTTGCATTAGCAACATACATGGGAAGGGGTCTGCGTGCCACAGACTGATGAGGTTGTTTTTCATCTCATCATCAGAAAATAACCAACTCATATAATCTATAAAAGTTATGTATAAACTGGGCATTGTGATTTGTTCATAAGACTACTTTTGGGAATTCCCTGGTAGTTGAGTGGTTAGGACTCTGAGCTTCCATTTCAGGGGACATGGGTTGTTTCCCTGGTTGAGTAACTAAGATCCCACATGCCGCAGGGTATGGCAGAAAAAACCACAAAACTTTTTTTCTCTGAATCCCTGATGCCCAGTAGTTGATGCTGGTACTGGTTGAACTGGTTGAATGAAAAAGGCAAATGAGTGAATTCGTTATCAGCAGCGGTAATACACACTGAACTGTGGCTGCGGCTGCCCTTAGAGTCTACAAAAAACAAAGCTATATGGGAAGACTTGCCTAGGATGGGACAGGGTGGGAGCGCTTGCCTCTGAGATCCAAAGGACGGTATTTTCCTTTGATTTCATTTGAAATTATTGTTACATTTTTGTCTTCCATGGATCAGGAGCTCTCTGACAACCAGGTCTTACACATCTATCTATATTCTTGGCCACTAATGCAGTTTCTGGCACGATGCACATGCGCCATTGAAGTCTGCGCAATGAATGAGGGAATTAGAAGTTCAGTGGTTAGGTTAACACTTTGGGTGCCAGAGTGGAGCCCAGATTAAAACCCTTCGTCAGGACCTTGAGATCCTGAAAGCTGCGTGATGCAGGCAAAAAAAAAAAAAAAAAAAAAAGTTTTAGTGAGCAGAGGCTGTAACTCTGCACTCAGGTTTTGTAAGTCCTGTTTGTAGTTCAAGACGTATGCTTTTTTCCCCCTTTTTGGTGGTCGTGGCAGTGGTAAACCTACCAAAATGCTTCACTGAGAAAACAGCAGCCATCAACTGAAAACTTCCTCATCCCACTGCTACATCTACAAACTGGTTTTTTTTCCTTCTGTAGGTTTAGTGGAGAAAAGGTCCTTTTTTTCTAGGAAAGGCCAATATGCCCTGGAGCCTACACTATCACCTTCCCTTCTTAAGAATTTGGAACTTTAACTATTCTCTTATCTTCTACCTTCTCCAACACTCAGTTCAGTTCAGTTGCTCAGTCTTGTCGGACTCTCTGGGACCCCATGGACTGCAGCACGCCAGGTTTCTCTGTCCATCACAAATTCCCGGAGCTTGCTCAAATTCATGTCCGTCGAGTCGGTGATGCCATCCAACCATCTCATCTCCTTTGTCGTCCCCTTATCCTCCCACCTTCAATCTTTCCCAACATCAGGGTCTTTTCCAATGACTCAGTTCTTTGCATCAGGTGACCAAAGTATTAGTCTCCAACACGAAACATATTCTTAAAAAAGCCTTCCTTAACTCATACCTCCTTTCACTTCTCACCCTGTCTTGCTGTTTCCCTTTAAAATGAGTTGTCCATCTGCCATTTTACCCCCTCATTGTCTCTTCATTCTTTGATCCATTTCAGTCTGACTTCCAGCTACAGATCCAATGAATTCTTTTTAGTCTTCTCATGCCAGACCTTTGGCAGACTTCTACAATGTTGGTGCTTTCATCTTCTTCCCTGACTATAGTCTTCAGACTTTCCTTTTACATCTTCGGCTTCTCGCTTATGTCTTTGGCTTTCCTTTCACAGCATCCTATGCTGGTTCCTTCTCTACCCCTTTAAAGCAGCATCTCTCAAATGTTTGGCATCTTCAGGCCACTTAATGAGAACCCTGCTGGTTTCAGGGTTACTTAAAATAATGATGAACATTGCTTCGTGTAATGAAATGGCCTTGTTATATACCACACTGTCTGCCTTGGATTATTTTCTGTCCAATTTGCTTGGCTGGAGAGCCATCATCTTTTAGGTCTTAAGTTACTTCCACAGACAGTCCTCTCTGTTACTCTTTGACACAACCCTATTTTCCCTCCATTACGATCATAATTTTTGTTGTTGTTTAGCTAATGATTAAACTTAAAATGTGTTGGGCCTGTGCCACGCGTCATTTTCACAGTAACATGTTATGTATGTAGGGAGGTATTACTATAAATCCTAATTTTACAGACCGAGAAAGGAAGGCAGAGTGGCAGAGCTGGGATTACCAACCTAGACGATCTGTCTTTAGAGTACATACTCTAAATGGTGCTCGAGTACTTAATACTAAAATTTATGTTGATTTATTTATATAGGGACTGTCTCATTCTCTAATCCTCAAGGTCTGTGACAGCAAACACCGTGTCTGAAAGGTTCGGAGCTTAGCTTCAGGAGTTTACCTGGTACATGGTAAATACTGATATTTGTTCAGTAAATGAATCAGTAATTAAAAAGAAGATTCCGGTCTGGGAGGCATGCTCCTGCCTACACTCCTCGTGACCTTGTAGAAACTGCCTTATCTCTTCCTGCCTTGTTAATCTGGGGAATCGGAGTGGGAGGAATAACCCAGGTAGAAGAAGCGACAAGCTCAGAGGCTAGAAGAATGGAGTCGGAATACGGCCAAGAGTGCTCATCTTCCGTTTCCTCCACTAGAAGACGCCACAGAGAGCACCGCGTGAGATAAGTGATACGCTATCCGCTACCCTTTTCTCCATTTCAGAGTGGTGTTGAAGCTTCGAGACGTAGGCTCCTACGTCTGTCAAAGAGAGTGGGCAACGCAAGCCCACGAAGGAGAGCAGCGGACTCGGCCACTGTGAGTAGCCTTGGCGCGGCATAGGGTGGTGCCGACGTGCAGAGGCGGAGTCCAGGCCTCGGCAGGCTCCGCCCCCGGGCCGGCGGAAGCGGCCCGCTCTCAACTCCCAGGTCTGGGCGTGTCCCCGCCGGCGCACGCGCGCGAACGGCATGCTGGGAAGGCGCTCGCGCGGCGGCCATTTTGTCTTGTCGGCTCCTGGTTAGAGGAGGCATTTAGGCCTGCTAGGGTTCCTGAGAGGTTCGCGACTGTGGTGCCGGCGTTTTCTTTGGCAGGTGCCAGGGCTGGTGGGAGCAGCCGCCCGAGGAAAGCACCATGATTTCGGCTGCGCAATTGTTGGATGAGTTAATGGGCAGGGACCGAAACCTCGCCCCGGATGAGAAGCGCAGCAACGTGCGGTGGGACCACGAGAGCGTAAGTCCCGCGGGCCTTGGGCCTGTGCCTGGGCGCCATGGGGGAGGGGAACGGCGCGGGCTGGGGCTCGCCGGGGCCTCGGCAAGGTTTGGGGCCCGGCCGCCCCGGGGTCAAGTGTCTGACCCCGTGGCTGGAGGGAATCGGGAGAATAGCCCAGGAGGGAGGAGGCTGCCTGGATCCTTGGTTAAGGGATGATTTATTGTTAAGTATCAAGGAAGTAAAAAAAAGACTTGGCAAAATTGAAAAGCAGCTTAATGAGGCAGAGAAAAGCGGGAAAGGAAGGAGTATTTTTGTACATCTAGAGGTTTCGGAGTTTTCACCTGGCTGTGAAATAGGGAAAAGGGCAGATTTGGCCGTTATTTGGCTGAGCGTCATATCGTGGCAGTGTATTCAGAAATGTTTCAGTTTCGACGCTTACATGGGGCAATAAAATTTTAAAAGAGGTCTTGATAGGGTTCACCGTGATTTACAAATATTGTTTGATAGCAGTACGGTCTAGTAAGCCATTCTTGTAGATAATTGTCAAGGCTTTTTTCTTCATAGGAAACTCTTTGATCCTCTTAACCCTCTAAGGGTAAATGAGTATAAACCCAATTTCACAGATGAGACTTGAGAGGCTCACCCAAGATCTTGTCAAGTTAAATGGCGAAACTAAACCTAATCTTTGTAGTCTTGTTCACTTTCCAGTTCTGTGAACATGGTGTGTAACGTTTATTTTAGGTCTTACCTGAAGAATGGATGTATAATTAACTTCACATGTGATTGTAGTCAAACAAGATAAAGACAGTTGCTAGTCAAAACATGAAGGAATTGTTAAATATGTCCTTTTTGGGGGGGGGGGGGAGTTGCTTACTCATTTTAAACTTACGCTTTGGTTACAGTAAAATTTCTCTTTTGCTAGTGTTTGACTAGACCTGTGGGGTGCCACCCGATTAGTAGTGTGAAGTGTTACAGTAGAATTTTTGTACCGGTTAAATGGTTAGATAATATCACTGACTCAATGGGCATGAAGTTGAGAAAACTCCGGGAGCTAGTGAAGGACAAGAGAAGTCGAGTGCTGCAGTCCATGGGGTCGCGAAGAGTCGGAGTTGACTTTGCGACTGAACAACAACAAATTCACACATTAGAGGTGAAGCTTTTTAAATCTTTTTTCCCCTGACTTTTGGGTTTTTCCTCTTTCCTCAAAATAAAAATAGGAGTAACTTTGTTGGGTCCCTTCTCTTTGTAGTCATTTCTTTGTCACCATAAAGCAACTTTTTCTTTTGCCACTCAATGAACTTTGCAAAAAGAAAAAGGTGAACTTTATGTTTCACTCTGTGTGCAAATAGGACATTTATCTATTTTGAATTACAGAGAGAAAATTGCTTTTGATTGCGTGCTCATCAGCTGTAACAGCCTGTTTGCCTAATTGGTTTTGAACAAGGATTGTGGAAAAACGTTTTTCCCTGGTGGTGGTTTATTGCCACATTGCGTTGGATGCGATGGGTTTATAACGTTAGCAACGATGAAGTTCTCAGAAAAGCAACTTAAGTTTTATGTCATCTCAGTTATAATAAATCTGCTTTCCTTTCAGGTGCACCCTCCCTTCAGTTTTAGTGTTTCTCACTGATACAGACTTTTGTCAAAATATTTTATGCCTTTAATGATAGATTGCACGTAATTTTGGATTCAGGGATTTGAAAAAGTCAGTGCTGGTGTTTCAGATTTCTGTCTGCAAGAAAACGTGGGTACAGACCAGGAATGTACCATCTGGCTCTTTCTAAATAAGTTAGAATTACTGTAGGGTTTTATAAAGCTGGGGAAACTTGTGGCATCACTCCTGGGTCACTTGGTGTTTGCTGTTGGGTATTTGGTAAAATCCTGGAGGAATGGCCAACCACAGTATATACTGTAAGGGGTTTTTTTTTTGGTAGTGGTGGTGGTGAGGGTTTATCTGCACTGGGTGGCTTGTGGGATCTTAGTCCCTGTGAAAAGTGAAGTCGTGTCCTACTCTTTGCGACCCCATGGACTGTAGCCTGCCAGGCTCCTCCGTCCATGGGGTTTTCCAGGCAAAAATAGTAGAGTGGGTTGCCATTTTCTTTTCCAGGGGATCTTCCCTAGCCAGGGACCAAACCCGGGTCTCCTGCTTTGTAGGCACATGCTTTTACCATCTGAGCCACCAGGGAAGTCCTTAGTCCCTGTCGAGGGACCAAACCCAGGCCTTGTCAGTGAAGGCGAAGTCCTAACCACTGGACTGCCAGGGAATTCCGCCCAATATTTTTGCATTCCAGTTCTATCTGGAAACTTTTCTTTGCCACACTTGCACTAGATGGGGAAAGCCATTTCAGCTGGGCGAGGTCCTTTTGTTTAACAATGAAATGGAAACTTTATTGTTAAAAGTAATTCCTAGATATCTGTGTTAGCTTGATCTGTGGAATTTGTTTTAAATGCAGAGATGTACTTCGCCAGTGCCTACCCCCCATTCTGAGTCTAGGTCTACCGAAAGGCCCCTGAAATCTGCATTTTTTAAATGGCATCTTTATACATGCTAAAGCTTGTAAACGACTGCTTCCTGACATACTTCCTCGGTACTCTGGTTTTAAATGTTGAACTAGAAACACTTGGAGGAAACTCGTTTTTTAAGTGAAGGCTGTCTCTGTGATGCAAATTATTGGCCTTTCACTTATTTGTAAAGATATATGTAAGGAACCACTCAGGGAAAGTGCTTTACTATACAGGTGTTTCCAGCTTTTGTAGATTGTTACCTTTTGATCTGAGAGAAATTGGTTTTCAACTAAAGCCATCAGCTTTAATACTGTTCCAAGGATTCATTGACACACCTCCCTCCCTCATTGATTAATATTTTACATTTCCTTGAGATTAGTATTTTTTTATTAAGCAATTTGTTTCCTCTGCTTTATTAATCCTAAACAACCAGAGAAACGAGGAAAGCATGTGATTTTAACTGCCTAGGGTGAGCACCTTTCAGTTAGTGTCCACATGGGAAGATTTCCGTGTTAGAGGAGGCATTGGTAGCCTTTGGATAATCTGGAGTTGAGATTGTAGGGAATTGTAATTACCATCTGGTCTGGAGCTTGTATTATTAAGTTTATGGCAAGAACTTTGTAGTTCAAATTGAGGATTTTATTTTGTCGTGAAAGTCGCTTAGTCGTGTCTCTTTGTGACCCCATGGGCTGTACATTTCATGGAATTCTCCAGGCCAGAATACTGTAAATGTGTCTTTCCCTTCTCCAGGGGATCTTCCCAACCAGGGGTCGAACCCAGGTCTCCTGCATTGTAGGCGGATTCTTTACCAACTGAGCCACCAGGGAAGCCCAAAAGTGAAAAAGTTTAAACTATTAACTCTGATTCTAATATATAAAATGAGATCTTGTCCATCACTTACCAAACTCATGTATGCCCTCTGTTCAGTGAACACTTAATAGAAGGGAATTGAAATAAATGTTCTTTTCTGAAATCTTGCCAATGTTAACAGATAGCATCACATCGAAAGTTGTTTGGAAAAAAAGAAACAGTTAAGGTTACTGTCCACATTTTTTACTTGTGCTTTTTTTTAACATCTAAAAAAGATATTCAGAATCTGAAAAGGAAACCAGAAGCAAAAAATTAGTAATTATAGTGCATGACTTCTACAGGTGTTTTGTTAGTTTTAAACCATAGTCATCAAAATGTTTTTTTTCTGCCATAAGTGTAGACATTTCCTACCTCACTATATAGTACATGGTAAGTGTTGGGCTTCTTGGAATTTCCAGCAGTCTCTGTGTAATGTATATAGTTACTGTTTGCTTTTTCTCTCCAAAACTTATAAACAGAAGTAAGTAGTGGAATGAACTCTGTGTATCCATGTGTGTAAGACACATTATCAGTATATGACTAGTATTATTTTCTCTGTATCTCCTACTTCTTTCATTATTTTGGAGCAGTTTTATCATTCAGCCTTAAAGACATGTCTAAAATGTGAGGACGATAACCACAGTATTATCACACTGAAAATATTAAAGTATTTCCTCAATCTTTGATTGATTGCTTCTGGAAAACCATGTGTGTCTCATTAGAACTTTAGACCTTTTATTTTTTGGATGCCGCATGTAGCTTGCAGGATCTTGGTTCCCAGATGAGGGACTGAACCCAGGCCCTCAGGCAGTGAAAGCTCGAAGTCCTAACAACTGGACAACCAGGGAATTCTGTGTCTCATTAGACTTGATTTCTTAACAAGGGGAGAAAGTAGCTTAAGTTAGTATACAGTGCTTCATTGTTTATGAAATATGTTTAATTTTCCATTTCTTGTAAGTTAGGAAGTTCCTTTGATTATTTTACAAAAATGTATCACTTAAAAAAATTTTTTTATATTTGGTTGCAGTGAGTCTTCGTTGCTGTGCATGGGCTTTGTCCAGTTGTGGCGAGTGGGGACTACTCTTGTTGCAGAGCACAGGCTCTAGGCACGGGTTTCAGTAGTTGCAGCAGGCAAGCTCAGTGGTTGTGGCACACGGGTTTAGTTGCTCCGTAGCATGTGGAGTCTTCCGTAGCCAAGGATCGAACCCATGTCCCCTGCATTGGCAGGCGGATTCTTATCCTCTGTGCCACCAGAGGAGTTCTGAATGTTTTTTTATAAACCTTGTTAAAAGTTGGGACTAAATGACTTTGGGAAGTAATGGAAGGCTTCTTAGCAGGAGAGAGATGTTTACTATCCCTGCTGCTGTGGAAAATTGATTAAAATTTTATGAAAACTTTGTGTAGGCAATGAAAAGAGTGAACTTTGATTAATTACTATATTAGAAATTGATTTTACTGTTTTATGTTCCCTCCAATTTAGGCTCATTAAAGTGATTCTTTTTACAGAAGTAAACTTGGTTTATGTAAGTGTGCATGCGTGTATGCATGCCAAGTTGCTTCAATTGTGTCTGATTCTTTGCGACCCTATGGACCATAGCCCACCAGGCTCCTCCATGGGATTCTCCAGGCAAGAATACTGGAGTGGGTTGCTATGCCCTTCTCCAGGGGATCTTCCCAACCCAAGGATCAAACCTGCGGTCTCTTATGTCTCCTACATTGACAGGTGGTGTCTTTACCACTAGCTCCTCCTGGGAAGTCCATATGAGTATAATTTATAATTAACAACTTTCACTTATACTGTGGAGTCTTTCCTTGTAGGTACAATGTAAATGTACCTTAGTTTATTTCATGTAGATTACTTCGAGTTCTTTTACAATTGCCAACCAAGCTGCAGTGAACACTCTAGTACATAGAACTGAATCACTTGTAGGATAGGTTCCTAGAAAGATAATGACTAAGTTAAGTGCATATTTTACATTTTGATGGATGTTGCCAGGTTGTCCGACAGCTCTAGTAATGTTTGGAGTGTTCCTTTTCTCAGCAGTGTATCTAATGCCAGATTTTGTTTTTATTTTTCACTTTGTTTAATGCGATGGAAACTCACAATTAAATTTTTCTAGTCAGATTCCTGAGGTTGTTTGTATCTGCATTCTCTTATGTGGTAGTGAAAATTTTGATATTGAACTCTTCTGGTCTTTGCTGTTACCTTAATTTATCAGTTCAGTTCAGTCGCTCAGTCGTGTCCGACTCTTTGCGACCCCATGAATCGAAGTAGGCCTCCCTGTCCATCACCAACTCCTGGAGTTCACTGAGACTCATGTCCATCAAGTCAGTGATGCCATCCAGCCATCTCATCCTCTGTCATCCCCTTCTCCTCCTGCTCCCAATCCCTCCCAGCATCAGAGTCTTTTCCAATGAGTCAACTCTTCGCATGAGGTAGCCAAAGTACTGGAGTTTCAACTTTAGCATCATTCCTTCCAAAGAAATCCCAGGGCTGATCTCCTTCAGACTGGACTGGTTGGATCTCCTTGCAGTCCAAGGGACTCTCAAGAGTCTTCTCCAACACCACAGTTCAAAAGCATCAATTCTTCAGCACTCAGCCTTCTTCACAGTCCAACTCTCACATCCATACATGACCACAGGAAAAACCATAGCCTTGACTAGACGAAGCTTTGTTGGTAAAGTAATGTCTCTGCTTTTGAATATGCTATCTAGGTTGGTCATAACTTTCCTTCCAAGGAGTAAGCATCTTTTAATTTCATGGCTGCAGTCACCATCTGCAGTGATCTTCGAGGCCCAAAAAATAAAGTCTGACACTGTTTCCACTGTTTCCCCATTTATTTCCCATGAAGTGGTGGGACCGGATGCCATGATCTTCATTTTCTGAATGTTGAGCTTTAAGCCAACTTTTTCACTCTCCACTTTCACTTTCATCAAGAGGCTTTTTAGTTCCTCTTCACTTTGTGCCATAGGGTGGTGTCATCTGCATATCTGAGGTTATTGATATTTCTCCCGGCAGTCTTGATTCCAGCTTGTGCTTCTTCTAGCCCAGCGTTTCTCATGATGTATTCTGCATATAAATTAAATAAGCAGGGTGACAACATACAGCCTTGACGTACTCCTTTTCCTATTTGGAACCAGTCTGTTGTTCCATGTCCAGTTCTAACTGTTGCTTCCTGACCTGCATACAAATTTCTCAAGAGGCAGATCAGGTGGTCTGGTATTCCCATCTTTTGAAGAATTTTCCAGTTTATTGTGATCCACACAGTCAAAGGCTTTGACATAGTCAAAAAGCAGAAATCGACGTTTTTCTGGAACTCTCTTGCTTTTTCCATGATCCAGCGGATGTTGGCAATTTGATCTCTGGTTCCTCTGCCTTTTCTAAACCCAGCTTGAACATCAGGAAGTTCACGGTTCACATATTGCTGAAGCCTGGCTTGGAGAGTTTTCAGCATTACTTTACTAGCGTGTGAGAGGAGTGCAATTGTGCAGTAGTTTGAGCATTCTTTGGCATTGCCTTTCTTTGGGATTGGAATGAAAACTGACCTTTTCCAGTCCTGTGGCCACTGCTGAGTTTTCCAAATTTGCTGGCATATTGAGTGCAGCACTTTCACAGCATCATCTTTCAGGATTTGAAAGAGCTCCGCTGGAATTCCATCACCTCCACTAGCTTTGTTCGTAGTGATGCTTTCTAAGGCCCACCTGACTTCACATTCCAGGATGTCTGGCTCTAGGTGAGTGATCACACCATCGATATTATCTGGGTCGTGAAGATCTTTTTTGTACAGTTCTTCAGGAGACTCACAATTGTTGTGATTGTAGTCCTGGCATGCTGCAGTTCATGGGCTCCCAAAGAGTAGGACACTAAGTAGCTAAACAACAGCAACTACAAATTCTGCCCTTGCCACCCCCCTGCCCCCTCTTCTGAGCCCGTTTGATTATCAGATTGTTAGGTCCATGATGGACATTTAGTAAAGACTTGCTGAATAAGACTGTTAATATTTTTAGTTAAACATTCTCAATCTCTGGGAAAGGTTAAAACAAGCAGTTTAAGTAGCTAGGGTTTATTGGGTAGAGTAACAGTTGTTTTCATGTACCATTTCTTTACAGCAATATCTTAAGCAGAGTTGGAGAGTAAGAGCACACAGAACAAAGAATTAGGAAAATAGGTTTTAATCTGTATTTTGTAAGTAGCCTGATGCCTTCTTGAAACTCTAATACTTTGGCCACCTGATGCGAAGGGCTGACTCATTTGAAAAGACCCTGATGCTAGGAAAGATTGAAGGTGGGAGGAGAAGGGGACGAGAGAGGATGAAATGGTTGGATGTCCACTGACTCAGTGGACGTGAGTTTGAGTAAACTCCGGGAGTTGGTGATGGACAGGGAGGCCTGGCGTGCTGCAGTCCATGGGGTCGCAAAGAGTTGGACACGACTGAGTGACTGAACTGAACTGCCTTCAGGGCAGATCATGTGGTTGATCTCATCTCAGATGGAGTGATGGAGAAGGCAATGGCACCCCATTCCAGTACTCTTGCCTGGAAAATCCCATGGACGGAGGAGGACGGCTGCAGTCCATGGGGTCGCACAGAGTCGGACACGACTGAAGTGACTTAGCAGCAGCAGCAGATGGAGTGATAGGACTAAATTACAGGTAGAGCTGCTGGCATAGCTTGTTTGATTGTCTCGAGTGCCTATTTAAGAAAGTAATGGGTATTTTTAAAAACAGACTGATTTGCCCGTTTCTCTCAATAAACATACTAAAATTTACAGTCCCACTATGAAATAGTTGTTATCTCCTTTTTTTGTATTGAGAATACCAAGGCAGAGTTACAGATTTAGTTTTTCATAGTTGAAAAGTGGCAGCCAAAAATAAAAAATCACTGTTTTGATTCTCCAAACATACCGATTTCCACTTGCCTATTTTCATACTCTGCTGAATTTGTCTTTTCATGCCTAGAATGTGTTGTCATTAATTTCTGAACTTAACCAGTTCAGAAACTTAACCAGGTTAAGCTTTACACCTGACATTCCTGACTAAATTCCTATTTGTTTCTAGTGATGCATGTACTGACACACTTAAAATGATGCAAAATTGAACAAATCAGACTTTTTAATAATTAGAAAAGTATATAGCATTTAAAAACATTAGCCTTTTGCACATAAAGAGCCCTTTTTAAGTTGAGGTATAGTTGATATTAATATAAATTTGGGGTATACAACAGAGTGATTTACAATTTTTAAAGAGTGTAGTCTATTTATAGGTACTATAAGGGGCTTCCCAGGTAGCTCAGTGGATGAGGAATCTGCCTGCAGTACAGGAATTCGATCCCTGGGTTGGGAAGATCTGGAGGAGGCCATGGCAACCTACTGCAGTATTCTTGCCTGGAGAGTCCCATGGACAGAGGAGCCTGGCGGGTTCCATAGGGTCATAAAAAGTTGGACACAACTTGAAGCGATTGAGCACACACAGAGTTACTATCAAATATCAGCTGTATTCCCTGAGCGGTACTTCTTTGTAGCTTATTTAACTTATATTCTTATATATCATAGTCTGTGCCTCTTAATACCCTGCCCCTATTTTGCCCCTCTTCCCTCTCCCCACTGGTTCTCTACACTGCAGTTTGTTTTGTTGTTGTTTTCACTAATTTCCTTTATTTTTTTTTTAGAGACCTCAAATACATACAGTGTTTTGCCTCTGTTTGGCTTATTTCACTAAGTATCATTTCCTCCGAGTCTCTCTGTGTTGTTGCGAATGGCAGATTTCCATTTTTCATGGCTGATTATTGTTCCATCATGTATATTTACCTCATTTTCTTAATCCATCCGTGTGTTGATGGACATTAAGGATGCTTCCATTCTTGACTATTATAAATAATGCTGCTGTGAACATTGGTATGAATTACTGTCTTCATTTTCTTTGGATGTGTACTCTGGAGTGGAATTGCTGGATTAAATACAGTGGCTTTATTTTTAGTGTTTTGAGGAACTTCCATGCGGTTTTTTTCAGGATGGTTGCACCAGTTCACATTTCTGCCAGCAGTGTGCCAGGGGTTCCCTTTTCTCCACATCCTCACCAGCATGTTACTTGTGGTCATACTGAGCCTTTTTAATAATTTAAAGTATTAGAATTTTCAAAAGAAAATGGTACAAAGATACTATGACATATCGCTACATGTAACAGGATTAATATTGATATAAAGCTAAATCTGTTGTTTAGACGTGATTGTTGAATCTGGTTGTTCTTTATGACTTTAGTTCCTCTGGACACAGCTTATGGGACCTCACTGCTTCAAATAAGTGTAAAACATTTGACCTTTGAAGCAAAAAACAGTATTTCAAATGCAACATCCAGTTCTAAATGTCTCAAAAAAACTCATTCAATCCTAAATTTAGTAGACCTTTTCTACCTTTTCTTGTACATTGATAATTTACCCAATAGCAATGAAGGGTTATATGGAGATATTTTGGAATTTTGCTTAACAGATTTTGGTTTGCAGTGTTACAAAATTAAATTTAGTATAGAGCAGTCTCAGAATATATCTGAAGGAGTTACAGAAGTACCCATGGGAGAGAATTGAAAATTGGTCTTATGTTAATAATTCTTCCTCATACCTTAGAAGTCACTCAGTGCTGGCATGTGTGAAAATATCCAGCACGCTTTAGGGCCTGTTACAAGATCTCTTTAAGTGAAAATACAGAACCGGATCATTTTAAATGAGTATTATTTGGAATTTAGGCAGTGATTTCCAAATCCTCATGTGTAAATTGGTTCTGGTCTTTAACAAAGTTGAAACAATAAGAACACTGCAGTGTTTTGTGTTTTTTTTTTTTTTTTTTTAATTTTTTAAAAAAATTACCTTTATTCTGGATGTCTTTATCCAAAACTTGTTCTTTCTGGGGATTAAGGCAGTGATTTCTATTACTGTCAGTCTTGCATTTCTTATACTGAAATCCAGGAGTCTGAAAGTCATTAATTTGTCTAAATGACTTAACAAATGAAGTTGTTCTTAAACTTACTTGGTTGAAAGATGTAGATCATGAAATGAGAAAATGGTTATTTGGCATCCTTTTCTGGCATAGTTTTAAAACTGACCAGTTTCAAAAAGTTAAGTCACCTTTGTTTTTTCACTAGGTTTGTAAATACTACCTCTGTGGTTTTTGTCCTGCGGAATTGTTCACAAACACTCGTTCTGATCTTGGTAAGTAAATTTTCTATAATTTTTGTTGCATTTATGATTAAAGAGAAAGTGATACTTTATAATTTTGGAAAGAAATTTTCTGTTAAAGGTGTTGATAATTTCTTTCCTGGCTTTTTAAAAAAATGTATTAACAAATGCCAGTCTAATTAAACCTGGTGGCTTATTTGAATCTACATATGTATTTCCATTCCCTCCTGAAACCCCTCCACTAAAATGAATATTAAAAACAAAAAAGGTGTAAACGGAAGACGAGATAACATTAGAGATGTCAACAAATTTTTGGAAGATGACAAGTGGATGGAAGAATAGCAGAGAAACCTGTATCCTAAAAGCCTGCAGAAGGGGATATTAAACAGAAGCAAGAGTTTGATCAGCAGAACCCTGGACAGGCTCAGGATTTGGAGGCATCAGGTACCATAGAAGGCAGAGTTGAATTATGGGGCTGAAAACCAGAGATGAGTCTAGTTCAGGGTTTCTCAACCTTGACATTTGACAGTTTGACCTGGAAAATTCTGTGCGTGGGGAAGTGGGAGGGTCTCTTGTGGGTTGTAGGATGCTTAGCAGCATCCTTGGCCTCTATGGAAGTAGATGTCAGTAAAAATCTCCCAATTTTGACAACCAAAAATGTCTCCAGGCACTTCTAGATATCCCTGGGGGCAAAACTGCCCCATCTTGAGAAGCACTAGTCTGGGTGGTCTTGACCTGTGCGTCAGGTAATTCTGTCTCCCATGCCAACAGCACTGGAGACCAGGGGGTTATGTTCTGAAGAAATTGGGCTAAATGAACCACAAAATCCAAAAATCGACCATTTTCTCTCCAGGATGGTACATAACTAGTATCATTCTAGAAATATAAAATGGAAATTAAATTCGTTAAGCACAGTGCTTGCCCTGAAGCAAAAAGAGCACATTATGGCTGGATATATCTAGGTATTGGGATTTACAGATACAGGACAGGGCAGTAATGAATAAAAATGAGAATGTAAGAGAGATTAAATGAGTCTGTTTTCTTAATAGTGAGGTTTTCCCATTCCCTTCCTCTGCCCTGTTCCTAGAAGGATACAGCCAGATGTTTTTTCCCCAGGCAGAAGAGAAGAGGATTCTTTAGAGAAAGTGAACAGTTCCAGAGAAGTGATCTACAGGTACTGACCCTTGGGGAATCTCCTAAAAGAAAGTCTTGCTGCCTGATTTTCCTATGGTAAAGCCTATTAGTTGACAAACCCTGCCTGTGCATACCAACTTCAAGTCAGATTTTGGAAGTATTTTGCCAGCCAAGATTGTTATTTGAAGAAAACCTTCAAACATAAAAGATTAACCAAAACCAACAGAAAAAAAAGAATTTAGTGGAATATGGTGATAATGGGAGAAAACAGAAGAAAAAATTTTTAAAGCTGTAACTAAATTTAGTATCCTCGGAGAAATAAGAGAAAATATCAGAAGGAATAGGATGCTATATAAAAAGAAAAGTTTTGAAAAAATAAAGAGTTGTTGAAATTAGAACTAGAGAACTATGAACATCAGTGGGAAGTTTTGATGATAAAATAAATTTGTGGTATGTTGAGAAAAAATTAAAATTTGAAAAAATTCTATCAGTCCAGTGCTGTGATAGCTAATTAAGAGAGTTCTAGATAGAGAAAACAGAAGGGAGAAAATCTTAAGATTGCATTACTGAAGGATTTTACTCTCTAGATGGAGTGAATCCTTCTAGAACTCAGCACAGCAAATGATAAAAAGATCCATATCAAAGCACATTATTGTGAAATTCCAAAACACCAGGGGTGGGGTGGGGCATACAAGATTATCAATCAGAATGTCCTCAATTTGTCAGTAGCAACACTGGAAGCTTGAAGACACTGGAGAAACATCCTCGGGATTCTGAATGGTAAAATGTTTTTTACCTAGGTTAGCTGTATAGCCAAACAGCAAAATACGAGTGTGAAGAAAGACATTTTCAGGCATGCATGGTCTCAACAATATCTACCAGGAACCTTTTCTGTGGACACTCATGGGTGTAAACCAAGAAGGAAACAAATAAGAGAGCCAGTAAACTGTGTCGAGTACAGACCAGAAAAGGACTTGAAAAGGGTGACAGCTCCATTAGTGAGCTTGGGGGAAAAGTAGCTCTGACTGAAGCAGGATGGAAAGCTCATGGAAGAAAATAAAGCTGATTTGATTATCTGATATATTTTGAAACTTGAGGGAGATTATTACTGAGCTAGTTTTGATAGCTGAGTTAGTGTCTGGAGTGAATTTGGAAATAGAACGTACAAGAGACTGAACTGAAGAAAAAAATTCCAGTAAGTGTATCAAAAGTGTCATCATAATGCCCTTTTTGCTTAACTCGGGAGTTAATAGGACATGGCATCAAAATATAAACACTGAATGTTCATTTAAACTAAATTTTTCATGCCTAAGTTAAACCAAAAAAGCAAAATAAGCATAGAATTTAGAAATATGGAGGCAAATTCCAGAAGAGAAAGCTAAAAGGGTTAAAGTTGCCTTTTGGAGATGGTAAGAGGTAGGACTAGGGTGCTGGTCTTAACAGTATTCACGGAGACTAATGGTTCAGACCAAAGGTCTGCCATCATCGTAGCTTACTTGGCAGTCAGGAATAATTTTTTCATCCCTCTCTCTTCTTTTACCATATAGTACATCTTGAAGGCTAAGGAGAACAATTTTCATTTGTGTACTTGGGCATGTTGCTTCATGATTTAGTAGGCTCAATTTACATGTCTGCAGACTACTCAGTGATTAAATGGATCTTCTTTCCTTTTTTTAAAAAAATAACTTCCTTTTGTTTTGACAAGAGAAAAGTTAATTTCAGTAATTTATATTGAATACATTCATATTTCTTGTGTTTTAGGACCATGTGAAAAAATTCATGATGAAAATCTACGAAAACAGTAAGTTACCCTTTTTGGGATGATCGGAATTTATGTAAAATGAATGTCATGTAGAGGTCCTACTCATTAGTTGGGGGTCATAGAAAGTGATACAGCTATATGTAGCATCACCATACGAGTTCATACTGTATGCCAAGCATAAGCCTAAGCTTTTTTTCTATATCCCGTCTGTTTTTTTATTTTTCACTTAGTCGCTTCAATCATGTCTGACTTTGAGACCCCCTGTACTGTAGCCCACCAGGCTTTTCTGTCCATGGGATTCTCTGGACAAGATTACTGGAGCGGGTTGCCATGCCCTCCTCCAGTTTTTATTTTTTAGTTTATTATTATTTTTTGGCTGCTCCTCCCAGCTTGTATGATCTTAACTCCTTGACCAGGGATTAAACCCAGGCCATGACAGTGAAAACACTGAGTCCTAACCACTGGACCTCCAGAGAATTCACTCGCTTTTTTTTTTTTTTTCCTTTCACATTTGTTTTTTTAACAGACCTAATTCTATAAATGAAACTTGTCCTGGAGCCAGGGTCACAGATCGAGGATAATGTTCACCTAGATCTGCCCATTGGTAACATCTGTGCTCTTTATACACTGTTAAATGCTACCTCTTTACCAGGATGAGGGACCTCTGGAAATTCACTTCTTATGGATGTGCCTGGTTTACTCTTCAGTACTTTTTTTCTTCTTCTTCTTCTTTTTTTTTTTTTTTTTAACTTTTTTGCGTATGCCACATGGCTTGTGGCATCTTAGTTCCCAGACTAGGGTTTGAACCCAGGCCTACAGCAGTGAAAGCAGGGAGACCTAACAATTGGCCTGCAAATTCCCTGCGCTTCAGTCTGAATGCAGTAGTAGTTCATGAGATTAGTGAAGATAGAATATGAGAGTTGTAAATGGATAAAGAATTGGAAAGAAAATACTTATTTTCGTTTCATTAGGTATGAGAAGAGTTCTCGTTTTATGAAAGTTGGCTATGAGAGAGATTTTTTGCGATACTTACAGAGTTTACTGGCAGAAGTAGAACGTAGAATTAGACGAGGCCATGCTCGTTTGGCATTATCTCAAAACCAGCAGTCGTCTGGGGTGAGTATGAATTAATTTATGATCTTTGTAAAGTGTCCTTTCCTCTGGCAAGCCAGCGATCTCCCTAGTATTGAAACTTGGGCTCAAGTTCAGTCATTGCTTTATATGTTTTAAAATGACATAAAACTTAAAAAGGTGGTTTTTTTCAGTCTTTATTAGTAAATTAATATTTTGCTAATCAGAAATTTTTTATCTTAAATATCAGTAACTGACAAAATATGTAACTGATTAACAAAAATTGAGATAATTGAGTTACTGTCCTTTTGATTTAGCATTTCAGTTATTAAATACGAATACTAGGTATGGTATATAGAAGTTAAATGTTTATTTTTGTAGTTTAGTTGTTGATAATACACATTCTATTGTCTTCATCAGGCAGCTGGTCCAACAGGCAAAAATGAAGAAAAAATTCAGGTTCTAACAGATAAAATTGATGTACTCCTGCAGCAGGTAAGAATTGGAACTCCTCCTAGAATTGCTAAAATTAAAAAGACTGACAGTATCAAATATTAGTGAAGATCTGGGCAAACAAACTATTTTACTCTGTTGGGATTATTTAAAATGATGCAGGCACTTTGGAAAAGAGTTTCTTTCTTCAAAGGTTAAGAGATGCACTATGAGCCATTCCACTGCTAGATATTAATCTAAGAGGTGAAAGCATATGTTTACACAGAGTTGTATACCAGTGTTTATTCATAATAGGTGCAAAAAAAAACCCAACCCCAAACAAACCTGGGAACAAATGTCTGTCAGTAGGTTAATGGGTAAACAAATTGTGATGTACTTATACAGTAATGTTTGCAACCCCTTGACGGTAGCCTACCAGGCTCCTCTGTCCATGGGATTTTCCAGGCAGTAGTACTGGAGTGGATTGCCATTTCCTTCTCCAGTGGATCTTCTGACCCAGGGATCGAACCCAGGTCTCCCACATTGTAGACAGATGCTTTACCGTCTAAGCCACCAGGGAAGTCCTACAGTGATAGTACACAGTGATAAAAAGGAATTAACTATTTGGAATAATATTGATGAATATAGAGATACTAGATTGAGTGAAAGAGGCTAAGCCCCACAAAAGGAATAGAGTACATGGTTCCATTTAAATACAGTTCTAGAAAATGCAGACTAATTTATAGTGACAGAAAACAGATTGGTGGTTGCTTTGGGAGGAGGCACAACACAGAGACAGTAGGAAACTTGGGTGGAGTTGCTTATTATCTAGACTGTGGTGTTGCTGCTGCTGCTAAGTCGCTTTAGTCGTGTCTGACTCAGTGACCCCATGGACTGCAGCCCACCAGGCTTCTCCGTCCATGGGATTCTCCAGGCAAGAACACTGGAGTGGGTTGCCATTTCCTTCTCCAATGCATGAAAGTGAAGTCGCTCAGTGGTGTCTGACTCTTAGCGACCCCATGGACTGCAGCCTACCAGGCTCCTCCATCCATGGGATTTTCTGGGCAACAGTACTAGAGTGGGGTGCCATTGCCTTCTCCCGACTGTGGTGTTAACCTTATGAAATTGTCTACCCTGGAAATTTTCTGTGTATTTCCTGTCAAGTATATGTAGTTAATGCTGTGGGAAAAAATCGATTAAGGGTAAATTAAACCCAAAGAGGCTTCAGTAAACAAAACATACCCCAACAACTTCAAGCTCATGAAGCTTGAGGGTAAAAAGAAAAATCCTAGGATAGTGTGGTTAGAAAGATATCCTGACTGCTTTTTGAATTCCTCTTAGATTGAAGAATTAGGATCTGAAGGAAAAGTAGAAGAAGCCCAGGGAATGATGAAATTAGTTGAACAGTTAAAAGAAGAGAGAGAGTTGCTTAGGTCCACAACTTCGGTGAGTAGCAACTTCATTTTGATATAACCATGCTGTTAGCTGTGTATTGCTAGGATCTGTTCCTATTTACAAATAATTTTCTAATGTCATCAAACTTTTATTTTAAAGGGCCACATAGTATTTATGATTTCAGGTCATAAGAAATGTAATAAAAGCTCTGTTTTTACATTTATATTACAAAATAGCTTTAGGCAATGTGTAAACAAATGTCTGTAATTTTGTTTCAATGAAACTGCAAAAACAGACCTCTAGCTGCTGGTTTGCTAACCAGTGCCTTAAGTATTTTGGTTGGGCTTAGGTTTTGGTGGGTTTTTTTTGTTGTTGTTGTTACTAATCAAATAACTTAGTTCATATTTACCTTACTACAAAATTGGTATACTCTTAATAATACCTCTACTTATTTAACTTTGAATTAGATGATATAGTATACATGTTTTAGATATTGATGGTAGAATATAACTGAGCGTTGATTTCTAAATATTAAAAGGGTATGTTCAGATTATATGCAGTGAGTTCAATTCCTTAATGATTTTGAAAAACTTTTTTTATTATTTTTGGTTTTTCTGGGTCTTCATTGCTGTACTTGGGCTTTCTCTAGTTACAGAAAGTGGAGGCCACTCTCTAAGCCCATTGACTTCAGTAGCTGAGGCACAAGGGCTCTTTAGGTGCAACCCGAGGGCCCGCCCTAGAGCCTGCAGGCTTCAGTAGTGGAAGCACACAGTCTCTGTAGTTGTAGCTTTCAGGCTGTGGAGTGCAGGCTTGATAGTTGTGGCATATGGGCTTAGTTGCTCCGAGGCACATGGAATCTTCCCAGACCAGGGATCAGACCTGTGTCCCCTGCATTGGCAGGCAGATTCCTATTTACTGCGCTACCAGGGAAGTCCCAAAAAACATTTTTAATATGGAGTCCACATCTTTAACCTGTTGAACCAAGCAGGAAATGAATTCAGACTAAAATAGGTAGCTTTCTGAAAGGTAGATTAGCTTTTTCGAGGTGATATGTAGTTCAAGGGTTATAATAGAGGGATGAGGTCGTAATAGTTCTTGAAAAGTTGATTGCTATTGTCATGCTTCCCATGTCTAAAAGTTGCTGCTAAGTATTATGTCTTTGGGGAAATGGAAAGTAGCAGTTCACACAATTAAAAATATTTTCTAAATGTTAAAAGTATTTTTGAGGGGAATTTGTTTTTCTCTTGATCAGATATTTTATAATAACTGATTTATCATTTCAGACAATTGAAAGTTTTGCTGCCCAAGAAAAACAAATGGAAGTTTGTGAAGTGTGTGGAGCCTTTTTGATAGTGGGAGATGCCCAGTCCCGGGTAGATGATCATTTGATGGGAAAACAGCACATGGGCTATGCCAAAATTAAAGCTACTGTAGAAGAATTAAAAGTAAGTTTCTTATGAGCATATATTTTAGCTATATCTAGTACTGTATATTAGTGTGGTTAAGAATTGATTGTGTAGATTTAAAACTATATTTTTGCTGGGTTATTTGAGGTAGTGATAATTCCTGTAATATTTTGCTATTCATCAGATGAGCAAAGTGCTTTATTTTCTTCATAGTGTCAGGAATTTGGGAGAAGGAATATTCCTGAGGGTTTAGTCAAATATCTTGTGTACATACATGGTGTTAAGATTTCTCCATCTCATTTTTAGGGTATCAAATTTCATAAGTTGGTCTACAGTTGATTCATGTTAGGTAGCCGTTGTTTGACAGCATCATTAAGGTTATTTAGTTCTAAAAAAAATCAAATTTGATTTCTTTAGGAAAAATTAAGAAAAAGAACTGAAGAACCTGATCGTGATGAGCGTTTAAAAAAGGAGAAGCAAGAACGAGAAGAAAGAGAAAAAGAAAGGGAGAGGGAAAGAGAAGAGAGAGAGAGGAAAAGACGAAGAGAAGAGGAAGAAAGAGAAAAAGAAAGAGCTCGAGACAGAGAAAGAAGAAAGAGGAGTCGATCACGAAGTAGGCATTCAAGCCGAACTTCTGACCGAAGATGCAGCAGGTCTCGGGATCACAAAAGATCACGAAGTAGAGAGAGAAGGAGGAGCAGGTATATTGAACACGAGACAGTGCCAGGCATATAGTGATAGTTGCTCAGTTGTGTCCCACTCTTTGAGACGTTGTGGACTGTAGCCTGCCAGGCTCCTCTGTCCATGGAATTCTCCAGGAAAGAATACTGGAGTCAGTTGCCATTTCCTCCTCCAGGGGATCTTCCCGACCCAGGGATTGAACTGGGTCTTGTGCATTGCAGGTGGATTCTTTACCTAGTGTCTGAGTGTGCATTAAATAATAGTAATTACTGGTGAGTTCCTTGGTATTTGGGACCCTCTTAAGTCTCATTAAGCACTCGGGCAGATGAAAGTTGAATCATTGAACGAGTTCATCTTGTAGGCAACTTCACTGCTCTTTCTTAGGCCGCTGAAGGAGATTTGATGCAATCTTATTAGGGAGTTAGTGTAATGGATGAGTGCTTCTCTTATTGATTCTAAGACATTTAAATCATAAATTATTTTGGGTAGGATTACCTATTTGAAAAATTGAGGTTAAGGACTTTCAATTTTCAGTTCTTAAGGTTTCTTATATAAATGTGTTTTAATAGTAGATTGTATTCATTTGCCTTTGAGAGTGATTTTTGCTTTAAATAACGGTATGTAATTCTTCAAGATTTTTTCTCACTGTAATATCAGCTGAAGTTGCTCTCCTTTTGTTTCAAATTATTTAAGAAGTAGAGATCGACGAAGAAGCAGAAGCCACGATAGATCAGAAAGAAAGCATAGATCTCGTAGTCGGGATCGAAGAAGATCAAAAAGCCGAGATCGAAAGTCATATAAGCACCGGAGCAAAAGTCGAGACAGAGAACAAGATAGAAAATCGAAGGAGAAAGGTTAGTTTTTGTGAGAATTTGATTCTTAAAGGGACCGTTTTCACTTTGTCTCTTCACTAACTCACTTTTCTTTAGACACAAGCAGAGTTCCACTTCAAGCTGTATTTATTTTTACTTTTGATGAACCCCATTCAATAGGAGACAAGTCTTATTTTCTCTTCTGCTGATTTATGAGAATGACAGTTGACCTTGTGTTTTCTTAGAACATGTTCAAGTCGCATGCTTCAATTTATAACTTGAAAGCTTATCGTTTAGATTCTTCCAAGTATTGCATTACCTGTTAGGATTATTAGGCTGTAGAATTCTGGGTTATTGGCAACATTTTTTAGTTATTTGGCAACACTTGCTGCAGTGTTCCATAATACTCTGAAGAGTAAATGTACAGTATTGCATTGGTCTTCAAGTACAGCATTTATTTAATTCTATAGTACTTTTAAGTTTTCATAAGTTGAATGCCTTATGTGTGCGTGTTGTGCCCCCTCCCCCTCGGTGCGTGCCTTTTTTTATCGAAACATGCGTTTTCCCTTCTATTTTTTCCTTTGATTTTCTGTGACATTCCAGTAGCTGGTTGACTGCTTAATCAACTTTTCATTTTGTCTTTGGCATGTTTTCACAAGGATATTCTCACCTTTGAATTTAGCCTTCATTGAATGATGAACGATAATTCTTTTAATAATTAGGGTCCCATTTCTGCATATTCTTCAGATTCTTTGTACACTTTTTTTTTGGACCGGGCTTTTCTGCTTTGCATGGTTTTCAGGAATGAGAGAAAGGGCTTATTTCTAATTTTATTGGCTCTGCTTATTCCATCCTGTTCTGCCTATCTGTGTCCATGTTTGATCACCAACATATGTGTGCTCACGTATGGATTTATTACATTAGACATGCATGTGATACTCATTATTTTCTTTTATGAAATTAGTCTGGTTTTTGTGGGGTTTAACAGTTGAGTTAGGAAACTGGCAAACAGTAGATTATCTTTTTTTTTTCCTTCAGTCTTCAGCTTTTATTTTTCCTCAAATAAGTGCACCTTCTCTTTTTAAAAGATTTAGATATATTGGCTTTTTCTAGAACATGGAGCAAATGTTAAAAAGTAGGAAACAGGGTGATTTTTAAAACTTTCATGAGCTTTAGTATCTGCCA